>NC_044010.1:25039803-30767303 GCF_900496995.4 Aquila chrysaetos chrysaetos | reverse complement strand
AGAAATTACAGCTTTGCCACAAACCGAACAAAATCCCGGTGTGCACACAATACGTCGATGATAATTTGTGTGCAGGGACAAACCACCCATGCCCTGGGCTTTGTGTATGTGGGCATTGAGGGTTATTATTGGTGTCGGAGCTTCTGCGGTGTCTTTCTGTGCTAAATACAGGGCCGGACCGTGGAAAATCAAAAAACAAACTCACATGCGGAGGTGCAATAACTTCTTCCTAAGAGGGGAGGGCTGCGTGCCTGTGGCCTATTATCCCACACTTACTTCTGCTCCTCTTCCTCTTCCAAGGGAACGGGGAAGCAGCAGCGCCTGCGGGGCAGGAGCCTTCCGGCCGGCAGCACCCGGCAGCCCCGAGGGGACACCCCGAGGGGTAAAAAGGGCAGCCGGGTTGCTTCTGCAGCTCCCTGTTCTTCCCGCCGATTTCCAGGCTATCCAGTTCAGGCTGCTTCTAATATTTAATTTACATTACTTTGATCCTGGAGTTAGTTTTCAAAGTTTTACAGGTTTACTTGGGTTTCTTCTACTTTTTAATCTTGAATTTTTTAGGGCATTTTGTCACTGTTGCAGTTGTTGACGCGGTTTGAGTGACCATTCATTACATGATTCTTCACTAAAGTCAAGGTACAGCTTACACACTGCACGTACCACCCACAAAGTCAGGGGCTTGCCCTCAGCTTGCTCCTCCTGGGCTTTACCCTGAGTCCACTGAAGCTATTGAGAAGACTCTACAGGCTGATTTGAACCAGGTCCCAAGCAAAAACTGCTAATGTGTGCAACAAAAATGAAGAGGGCAAAAAATGAGGAGGGCGGGGAGGGCAGTAGCAGTGGCAGGAATGAGCCGGTCATATCCATCTGCCACCCTTATGATGGGTCTTGATATCACGAAATGTTTTCTGGCTTCAGTCCAGGAAGGCCTGCAGTCCAACAGAAGAGGCTGGAGTTGCCTGACCATCTACCCAGTCACCGGCTTTCAGTCTTTGTTTACTCTCAGCTTCCTCAGTTCAGATAGAGGGGCAGGCAGAGCGGGATTATCTCACTGCAGCAGACAGTGGTCCCCCCATGGCTGGCCCCAGTGTAGCAGGCTCAGAAAACTGAACAAAACCTGGTCTGACACTCACTCTACTGGACCATGCAATTTTCCTGATAATATTAGCATATGTTTTCAAGCACAGGGAGATGTGTTCTGTGCTCATATTCACACCCATACCTCCCACCTCTTGGGAAGACTTTGGACATCAGCTTAGTTGCTGGCTGGGGTTAAACCACGACAAAGGCTAAAATGCTGTTTGTGAGAAGAAAGAGAGCTCAACATGGGCTCTGAAATTTTGTATATAGGCATTCCAAGGGAGGCAGCTGACTTTTTCAGAAATGGGGCCCATCCACAAATACCTGTGAAGTCCAGGGGTTCTGCAAGTTTGAGGTTCCTCCAAAACCTGTGTGGTGTTTTTTAGAGCAGTGACATCAATGGCGAAGCCCAGCTTCAAGTGCAAAGTGTGTATTTATTTCACTTCTATCAGAGCATTCTCAACCCTCCTAAGGCCCAAAACTTGCTGTTATTCTTGGTGAGGTGGAGACCTTTAAGTTGTATTTGACCAGATCATAGCTGTGTAGGTGTCTTCAAAACAGAGGAAAACCATCACTTCAAGTAAAACAGAGATTTCCTAGAGTGAGAGCTGGGGACCTGGTTCAACAGTTGTCGTCTGACAAAAAGCCATTAGATGCCCTCAGTCTCACCAAAGACCCTTTCAATAACTCCCGTTCTTCATCAGCCATTGCCATGGGGAATGGGAACATTTCCACCCACTGCACCATTTCCTGCACCCCAAGTATCTATAAAAGGCAAAGCACACTGACAAGTCATGTCTGCCAGGTAGAAAGCAGGGGAGTCTGGCCCCAGAAACACAGCATGTACCAGAGGAAATATTATGGTCACAAAGCCTTAATGGGAAGTGCCTTATTTCCTCCAGAAAACGAGTCCCTGACATTAAGCTTTTGGAAGGCCGCTCAGATCTTCCTGAATTTGTGTCCTTCTCTACATAAGTGTGATGGACACCAAGGGGACTGCCTTATCTCTTGATCCTAAAAGGCAGGAGGGGTGTCCACATTCCTGGACATGGACAAGGTAGATTCACTCAGAGGATGATGAGAGAAAGGTGCCATTTTGGCACCTGGTGCTAACTACCCCAAGCAGGAGAATTTGTGGAGACTCAGCCTCTCCCCTTGCGCTCCTGCTGGTACCCTGAAATCTCACCAAATTGCTGGATCCTTAAAGCTGCACAAGTCTATGTTGAAAGCCATCCTGTAAAAGTTGAATCAGTCTAAAAACCCCAAAAACCTCAATTCCTGAACCTTAGGAAGCAATTCCTGAATCCAGCATCTGGCTGGGACAGCTGAGAGGCTTCCCATGTAGGAGGAAAACCTGACAAAACTCTAATCTGCCTTTTCCAGGAAACACGATTGTTCTCCAAGTTAATGAATTTCTGGTTCTCCTTTGTTTATAGAGACCAAGTTGTCAAACAGGGAGATCTTATGAAGGCTATGAATGGTTTTCAGAGCATTCCCTGCCAAAAGTATAAAGCCTGTCCTGAAAGCTCAGGGCTTGGCTATCCTGAAGAGAAGTGTTCAGTACACAGCCCAGTTTCAAAGATGTGGCTAGTAAAGGACAAACCCACAGGTAGCTGAGAGAAAGCCGCATTGGCAGTTCAAGTGAAATATTTCAGAGAAGATGTTTTTGGCAACTTGGTTTTGCCTGGGAACTGCAAACACACTGCAGAAGCTTCTTTTTCCCTGCTATAGGGATAAAAAACACATGGGTAGGTTCACCAGTTTGGTGTATACAAGAAGTGGACGAGCTGTCTCCTGCATCAGTTAGGATCTTGCTGGCATAAGAAATAGAGTTTGGGTGCTCCCGCTCAGATGTCTGCATGCCCTGGGTCCCAGCTGTTGTGATGGCTGCTGGTTTAACTAAACGGAGGGGAAACATTTGGAGCATCATATCAGGGAAACCAGTCACCGCGTGACCCGTCGGGGTGGTTGGGTTGGGTACCCAGCAATTGCCCCGGCTGCAGGGCGTGAGCAGCGCTAGGAGGGCAGAGGTGGAGGTGAGAGAAGGTAAGGTCACCACTGGGAAGAAGGAAGGGGGAAGTCTCCCCACAAGCTTGGAGAGCACCTTGGGGGCACCCATGCTGCAGACGGGGAGCTCCCTGGCAGGGGCGAGCTCGTGGGCTGCTGGCAGGGCACCCCTCTGGGGGTGGCAGGCCCCACTGGCTGCTCTTCCAGGGACCATCCCATGTAGAAGAAATGGCCCTGTGTCCTTGGTGTCCAGGAGCCTCACCCAGCACTGACTAGATGATCACCTTTCAATAATGCTGCAAAGATTATATTGATTTTCCAGGCTTTAATCACAAGGAATATTTTAGCCATTATGTAGCAGTAAGATTTAAAGCCTTGGTTTGCTTATTTAATTTTAGCAGGCAGACAATTCCCAGCAGATCTGGAAAACTTGATATGTGTCATCTTTTGAGCTGACACAGAATACTCCAAAATGAGGTTTCTTCACCTCCGCATTAATGCCTCCGTCTCACAGACTAACACTCACTGGGACAAACAAAGATCAGCTCACAGAACCAGTCTAGGCAGCCGAATGTCCCAGTGCTACACTTAAAGCCTTTTTTATTGTCTATATGACCCAGTAGCATTTACCTAAAACACAAAACAAAAATAGGAAAGCAGATAGGTTGAGAGCAATGCTTCTAGCTGGCTGAAAGCAGGGTCATCTGGGAAAGCCTGGTGCCCTCATCCTGCCTACACAGTTGCAGAATGTAGGGGATGGGTAAGAGGAGGTTGTTTATTTCCTGCCTGGGAGAAGATGGGCAGAGCACACACTGGGGAAGAGCATGGGGGACCCCACAGTATTTCTGAGCACCTCCAGCCGGGAGAGGAAGAACCCAGGGCTGGTGCCAGCATGCTCTGAGTCCAGTGGCATGGGCTGAGCCCTAGGGTATGGGCCAAGCACCCCACACATCTGAAAGGAAAGGTTTGGGCAGAATTGATATACTCTTACCCCTGGTCTGTTTTGCAATATTAAATCTCAGAAAGAGAGTCAGCATGATCCGTACAGACTGGCTTTGTGTACCAGAGAAGCTGCTTTGGTGCAGGAGGTGTTAATGAAGTGCCATCAAACGGGATGAGGCAGCAGAGCTGTGGCTGATGGTTCCCATGTGCCTTTCCTTCAGGTAACTTCTTCTCCCTGTCCTAGTGCCTTGTCAGGCGAGCACTGATGCCTTCACAACCAAACTATCCCCACTTATCTTAAATACTCTCATGCCAAGAGCTACCCTCAACAGTGTATCCTAAAAGGAAGAAACTTGAGACTTTCTGTCCCATTTCAGACCCTACGACACTTTTTTTTTTTAGAGCCTGTCTGTGTTTTGTCAAGCTGCTGTCTGTGAAAGAAGAGAGCCCGTCTCCTCCACTCACAAAAGCCCTGGCTCTTCCCTCCTGGCCTTCACGAGCTGGAGGTACTGGGGCCAAGGGGTGCACGATGAAGTGAGGAGTTCCACATTTCTCCCAGCTCAGAGTCACCAGCAGGAGCAGTACGAAGAGGCCACCTACCTCTTACGGTAGTAGTCCATAAAACAAAGGCAACATCAGTAGTAGGGTGAGGACTGCACAGACTGTGGCACAGCACACAAATTATGTATGGCCAGGCAAGTTGGCCCCTACAGCTGTGTGTTTTCCCACAGGAGGCTTTTCAGACCAACCACTTGTTTCTCCAGCACAGGTCTGCAGCAGGAGCCATGCCAGAGCACCATACCAGCTCTCCTTTGCTAGCGACACAGGTACAGCGTGCACTTTGCAAACACCACCCGTACATCAGCCAGTGGGATATGTGCTGAGGCCTCTGCTGCCTGGGCTCTGGCTGCCTTCTGCATCACTGCTGATACATCCTTTGGGAGCTACATTGCTAATGCAGAGGATGAATCCAAGAAAGAGGTAAAGTTCAGTGACAGTCATGGCCAAGGTGTTGTGACTAGGTCTTACCATGCACCCTGAAGGGATGGTTCTCTGTGGGAGCAAACCCTCTGAGTCCTGCAGAAAGGCTTCAGTTCCAGTAGGTCAGGGCTAACAAAACTGGACTCTTACGTTGACAAGACAAATACACCCTTACCCCAAAAACAAGGCTTGTGAAAAGATGCAGTAGTTGGTTGTTTTGAATTCTGCCCTCGCACAGACACACACATAGATGCAAGAATTGTCCTTCCAGTAAATATGGTGTCTTTGTGCCTTTGGAGCCTAACACAAATCAAACCCTCTGAAGTATCACTTTGACTTCAGGAGATATACTCTGTCCTTTCAGCTGTGTTCTCTTTCCAGACCCCTCAACTCGCACCCATTTCACCAGCTGCCTTCTCTTTCTGACATTATAAGGCCCTATTTATTTTTGTTCCTACTTTTGACAAATGTTACTGTTTGAATAGGTACTTTTTGCATAGATGTCTGCTCAAGCTGGGTGCTTGGAAAACACCAAACCAAGTGGTTAGGACATTTACAGAAATATAACTCATGGAGAAGCACAACAAAACAGAATTTTTCTGTGCAAATACTATCTTTTGACATTTCCCAAGCACAGAGGCATAGGGCTTTTCAAAGGAGAATCTCAGTGATCTGAATCTGGCAAAATGGCTGTTTGTTGGGGATTTGTGTTTTACTGCCTTTCCAAAAATGCAGCCAACTCTGGAAAAATTATAACAAAATTATAATAATAAGAGTTTTGCACATGCTCAATAAAGCCTTTGCCAATTTTAGCAATTTCATTCCCTGAAACTCTGTTGCCTTTGGGTATACTCCAGAGCCAACTATGACTTTTGATACATTTGCAGAGAAAAATCTCTGCAGCTACAATTTTCTTTTGGCTGATGGGGGACTCTTTGACTTGGATTCAGCCTGCAGGAGAACAACATCTCTTCCACTAGCAGTGACCCACGGGAGGGAGTCTGCCTGGCTTAATGTCAAGGGGATGAGAATTTGGCCACTTGGAGGTGAGGAAGGAGTGTAACCATGCAAGGAAACTGGGATGGAGACTTGGAAACAGGCAAAGAGGAAAGAGAAACTGGGTTTGGGAGTCAAAGCTGAGAAACCTGGGGTCTGGGCCAGGGAGCCCTGTGTGGTGAGACCAGAAACGATCAGGGCTGGGACACAGAACATAGTTGGGGGTAGGAGACAATGGTGGGGCCAAAACAGGGACATGAAGCCAGAGGTTCAGAAGAGGCTGGGTTTGGGGAAGAGGTGGGGGGTAGGGACAGACCAGGACGAGTCCTGCCTGTCCCGATGAACAGGGTGAAGAATTTGCCTCAACAAGAAATGTAATGGTGCTCAGAGGTGCAGAGCGTCTCAGCTGCAGCTGGCATAGGTGGGGGGGATGCTTTAGACTAATGAAATTCAGGTACTGCCAGAATACTATAAAACAAAAAAGCCCCCTGGTTAGTTACTACTTTTGACTGTGACCCTGTGCCTCACCTCACTATGGCAGTATCTTCTCTCTCTCTTTGTCTGCCACAATTTACACAGGAGTGGTGGAGATAAATATTTGCGGGGCACTCTGACACTGCTGTGCCCACAGAAAAGCCCACAAGGACACAGATAATTCTCCACAGAGCAGAGCTGGAATAGTGTCTAGTAAATAAGATGTATGGCTATACACCAAACAGTGATGAGAGGCTAAATACTGAAAGCTGCTCTCTAAATCAGTGTAATCAATGTTGAGTGAGGAGATGGTCCCTGAGAATGTGTGGAACTCACACACCTCAAAGGAAACGGGGGTGCCTGAGCACCATCCCTCGTGTCGTGCCATGTCTGTCAGACGAGGAGGCTCCCCGAGGGGCCGTGGTGGGGTTCCTGGGGACAGCCTTGAGGCATGGTTCTCCTCCCCCACAGGCAGGAAAGTCCCTGCCAGTGCCTGCTTAGGTCAGGGCAGGGAAGCAATGACAGCCAACAGCTTCGAACCCTGGGACAGGGGCTGTGAAAGAAAATTTTCAGGAGGAATTATGGCAGGGCAAACTTTAATCCCAGCAGGCAGCTCTTGTGAGCTCTTGCCAGACACATGGGAAATTGTCCTTCAATGAAACTGAAGTCACTGTGGAGAGGACTTGCCTGCAACTTCAGTGAGTGCTTAGTATAATTTTCTTTCTGAAAGTGCCCCTCCTTGCATTATCTTCTAGCTTTTCACTTGTAAGCATTGATTTCTCAGCTTCAGCTTTATTTCCAGGTCATGTTGGCACTACCCTGCCTTGCATGAACAGTTTGTAAAATCTGCATGTGGCATTTTTTCATTTTTGGTTGGAATGGGGCTACAGAGCCATTAGATGAGGTGAGTCTGCCAGGGAACAACATGAGCACATTCCCAGATACCTCTCTGCTCTTTTACCCTTCTTGGCCCTTTGCACTACTGTTGGGGGGGACTTCCCATTGCCCATCCCTCCTTTGGTGCATGGCTGGCTCTGAGAGCACCTTTCAGACCCCATTCTGCCCTTGGCTGTTACAAGCCCTGCTACAAATGTCTCTAAAAATAATAATTTAGCATATTGTCTACCCCGCAGCATATGGTAAGATGCATGGTACAAATGCAGAGGGTATTTCCTTCTTTCAGTTGCAATCCAGTTGTTCTCCATCTCAAATGGACGCTGTAGGACCAGTACAGTGGCAGTCTCCAGAATGATGGAGCCCACAGAAAGCCAGAAGCAATGCAAGTAGGGCACAGAGCCCAGATCTTCCAAAATACATAAGTACGTCTTTACTAAACAGGATGTGTCCTGAAGTTTCTGCTGTTTTCTCCAAGGCCAACATACTAAATCTCAGATGTGGTGATGCTTGCTGGTGTTTGTCCCCAGTCCAGGAAAGCTCCTGTCTGCCCTGGTTCCGGGAGGGCACTGGGAGGAAGAGGAGGGCTGACACTGGAGAGTTTGGTGGCATATTCAGCTCAGTGCTGTTCCTCATCATTTTAAAGTGGTTTCTTGTTCAGGGTTATGTTTGCTTCTAAAGTAGCAGTTGTAATTCAGCTGCTGGTGTTGAACATCGCTGCTGCAAGTACAAATAGGTTTGTATTTCATCATGTCTCACAGTCTGTAGATATGATGCTCCATCACATTTGATCAAATTCATGTGGTTCAATATATCTCACTTTACAACTTTTCAAAGCTTTGTAGACACAAGAAATGCTTGTGCTTTGACTGGCACTCAATACACATTTTTTTGCCATGTTCGCTTTGCGGTCCCAGATTGCTAAGTGTTGCTCCTTGCTGCGTTACACCAGGAAGATATTTGAGGCTGAAGCGGCCACAGAAACTTCAGTTGCCTTCTCCAGGGCAAAACTGCTTTTTGACCAGTCCTAAACCTAGACATAGCTGCAGAAAAGAGGAGGGAGACCCAAACCAGCACAACAGAATCAGTGACAGGAGTGGGTGGCAAACAAAAGGTACCTCTGCACTTCAGTGGCGAAGTAAGATAACTCGCACGAATTTAGCCAATACTTTGTGTATGCAAAATAAGTGTGAAAGACACCAGGAGATGGACGAATTTTTCCTAGAAGAAGGTAACAAGTACTGAAGCGCTACCTTCTTCACTGATACAGCTCCTTTGACTTCATTGGAGCTTTACGTTTTGTTAAGCGTAGAAGAGGAGGGCTGTTTATCTTGCATTTTCCATTGCCTATTTCTCTGACACCACTCTGCTGTGGAGCTGGAGCTATGCACGTTTAATCCAGCCGCTGGCCTGTGAGAACTGATTTGTACTCAAGTTTTCATACTAATTTAACACCATCAGGTTAGAATTAGAGTAGTTAAAATGATCCGTCCTCAGAAGCCAGACCAATAGGAAGAGATGTGTAAATCTTGTGCAAGCAGTGCCAATGCAACGTTTGAGCTAGCCCTCAGCTGTGTTCATTTTTTGTAACCATATTGGGGCAAGCCGTGCTGTTTTGTTACTCAACACTAATCTGACATCTGATGTCTGCCTTGCATCATTGTCTCTGGCACAGCTGGATTCAGCCCAGAAACACCCACTGGACTTGCACCCTTTAGTACTCATTTTCCAGTGCTCGGCACCTTATTTGTGGGAGGCCAAAAGGGCTGTAAAAAATCAATCATTTGATATGACAGCCCTTTGCACCCACTTTGCACGGGCAGGTATAAGATGCTGTACGAGGTGCAAGCAGTAGGAAATCGCACTGCTGCCCGTTGGCTTGCATGAGGCTGAATTTGGCCTACAATGAAACTGTAGGAATCGGTTAGCTGGCTTCCCAAATATTATGGCAGACTTGCATCTGCAAGCCTGCTCGCTGCTGCAGCTGCTTCCACACCTGTCTATTAATAGCCTTCAAATGATCTTTTTTTTTCCCCTGAAAGTTGCTGCTGCAAATTCACTTCGCGGCGCAACTTGATTATCCCAGTTATTAGCGTGAATCTTGAGTTAGACATTTAAGGAAACACAGCGAGGTATCAGTTGTTAACTTAACACAGCTCTGCAGCTAGGATGAGAGCTAAGGTCGTGACCTTATAATGGTCAACCAGCCTATTAGTTTAGCAATGCGGGACTCAAATGTCATTTCAGCACTGGTCGGATGCTTGAATTTATTACCCAGAAAGCTCCTTACTTGAAAATGATAGGATTTTTTTCTACCAGCTGCTAGAAGTCCCCTTTTTAAAAATAATAGCTACAAATCTGCACTTTAAAAGTTCTCTCTGCTCTCCTTAAATGGTAGGGTGACCTATGGCGAATGAGTAGGCAGAGCAGGTACGGCAAATCATTCGAACCTGCAGGCTTCAGAAAAAGGGGGGGAAAAGGCAAGATAAAGGAAAAAATGCCAATCAAATTTAAATGATGATCCCATTAAATAATGATTTTCATTCACACCTCATCTTTCACAGTTTTCACATTTTATGGTTATGTCTTATAGGAAACAAATTCTACCCCTTTATTTCCTTCCCCCTTCTTCCCCCCCTGTTATTAATTTGTGATATTCTGAGATAATTTTAGTTAAGGGGGAAAAAAAAAAAGAGAGGAAAAAACCTGAGCAAAAAAATCTTGCTGTATTCAGTCCCCTGAGAATGTTGGGTCGAGTTTTTTGATCCCTGTTGCTCATTGATTTGAGGGCTGATGTAGTGCAAGGGGTCCCTATTAGTGGCGTCTGTCACTGCTGTAATGTTTTTGTTATTTTTCCTCATTTGTTCGCTCTGACATCATGTCATTACAGAATGGTGCTGTTCAGGCCCTGCCTTGGCTGTTCGTTAGCGTGTGTTTAATGAGCAGCTTAATTGAGCTGTCTACTAGGCCACCTGTCACCCTCCGGACTTATTAACATACTAATGGCCTGACATTGTATTCTCTGACAGGCAACAGGGTTTACTGATTTGATGTCTGGACATGGGGATTTTATGCAGGAATGAGAGAGGATATTGGGAAGGAGGTTTAAAAACGCAAATTAACTCTTTGGTATCTATGTATTTATGGCTTGCTTGTAAAAGTTCAACACAAAGTAGCAGGGGGAAACGGCCCTGCTTAGCAAGCTCGACTTTGTCATTGCAATTGCAGCACGTTTCTTCAGAAGAAAATATGCTTGGTGTAAGAAGAGCAGGCTTTACTTCTATTACAGTATTATTGTTGTTGCTGCTTCAAAGGAGAAATCTTCTTAAGCACAGAGGAAAGTTTTGTGACTAGTCTTTTCTCTACTGTGGCTAAACAAATGAAAGGCAAGAAATTTCCAGTTAAGGGATTTAAGTGCACGACATTGTTCCCACCTTTTAAAGCCAGATGAAGACATTCATCGCCAGTGAACACTGTGCTGAATTGTAAAGGTTCAAAGAAATGGCTTAAGTGCATGCAAGTTTAATAAAAACACTTGTTTTGATTTGGTTGTTTTTTGTTGTTGTTGTTGGTTGTGTTTTTCTCCAGCAGAGGAGAAGCAGACCTTCTGTCACGAGAAAACTCGGGTTACCAAGCAGATAACAGATCCAGATGGGGTGGCTTTACGTCCAGCACTGCAGTAAATCCACCTCATATGCATACTGCACACCCAGACATGGGGCCATATTTTTGGGTTGTGGGTTTTTTGTCTTCTGTGTAGAAAAGGCTTGGTCTGGCTGGGGTTCACCAGACCTTTGCTCAGGTCCAGCCAGTACTTGCCAGCATTCAGAAGAAAAAGAAATCCCACTACAAGCAAATGCAGTCTGAAGGTGAACCCTGAGGAGCATGGTTTCGGCTGCCAGCTGTTTGCTGGTGGGTGACATGACCTTGCACGGGACTCAGCCAAGAGCCTGAGCAGCCATCGGCAACCAGCCACAGAGAAAACACACGGGGTTTTGGTCCCACAGCTGCCCAGCACCATCCTCATGGGCGCCCGCAAATGAGTCAGGACGTGGGGCAGGGAGAAAGAGGCCACATGGGGCAAGAGGGGTCCCCACTGCCAATGCAGAAGGGCTTGCCCATTCACAGTGAACTACCTCAACCCCCCCCGAGCAGTTTGATGACTAGCAGACAGTTGCGTTTAAGTGTAATAGGACAAAATAACAACACTTCCAGCAACACAGCAGAGCTAGGCGGTGGGAGGAATCTTACAAAATATCACCCAGGGGTGATGGGCTTATTTTGGTGTGTTTGATTGAATAACAACCACCTAGATCTCTCCAGCCTTAATGGGCCAGCATGTGGCTAGTTTTCCAATTTCTCAAACTATGGATGGTCACAGATTTTAAGACCAAGGCATCCTTGTGTTTATATGGCGTGGTCCCCCGTAAAGCACCATTTGTAGAACTGCATTCATGGATTGATTTCTGCTGTGAGCCAGTAACTTCAGGCTGAGCCAAGGCGTGTCTCTCTAAGAGTTTCTCATCATCTGAGTGAGACATGGGGACCAGCCACAAGAGGGAACTGGTTAGCACTGAGCTTCAATGAAACTGCCCTAAAGTGGTCTAGGAGGGCAGCTGACAGTAGTTATATTTCTCGTCTGGTGGGGAGAAGGTAATTTTGGTTACTTCTGCCAAAGTTTGCTTTCTGGAGTTTGGTCAGAGTCCCAGGTCACTTCAACCAACAGCAGGGACCAGACCAGCTATTTTCCATCTGTCTTTGGCAAAGAGAACTGCTCACTTTCCTCCTGAGTGTGGATGTTGCTGATGTGGTCTGCGCTTTTTGCCTTGTCTAGATTAGATTCTGCAAAACCAGTGCAGAAAACAGAGGTAGAATAAAACACAGAGGCTCACTTGCCTCCCAAGCGGACAAGCTTTGGGGCCTTCAGTTATAATACAGGGAGTAAGTTTTGATTCTCAGAGCTTGAAACGGCCTGTGGTCTTCCTCCTGGGAAACCACCTGCAGCCCTCGTGGTGCCACAGCAGAGACGATGAGCAGAGGAGGGGGAGCTGCTGGGGTGGGGCTGTCCTCTGGGGATTCCCTTGGATCCGAATAGATGCTCCATCACATTGTGGGAAGAAGCCAGATCACATCGAACTTAAAAGGCTGCTACAGCATTCATCATTTTGGGTGGGTATCTTCATGGCACAGAGGCTTGTGGGAATAGTTTCTTTGAAAAATGACAGAGACGAAAGTCTTGCTTTCATTTCTGTCATGTCTGTTGTATGTATGAGCAAGAAGGAACACTAATATCTGAAATATCTCTATTCTCCTCACTTAGATGGGATTTATGAGCACTTAGGACTGTTGTGTGTTACACAGGCTGAAAAGCACAGTCACTTCTTAAGAAGAGGAGCATGCCCCTCTGTGACCAGATGGCTAGCATTTTTTACTGTATTAGTTCAATCAAATTAAGCACATGTAGCCTGGGTCTGAACAGTGTTTGCTGGTTACCTTGTTTCATGCAGTTTGGGCAGGACTCCCACCTACATCATATCTGATTGCTGTAACACCAGCCATGGACTTGTCTACATGCAACTTAATTCAGGCTCTTCTGACGGCATCAAATTCTGTACAACTCTGTCACAGCAGCCTAAATCTGTAGATTTATTTTATTTACCACTGGTAGTGCCTGGTGGGTGTCTGGATTATGCTGAGGTAGATCTACATGCAATTTAATGCTTCATGACCATCACTCTGCATATGCTTATTTTTGTATCCTTCCTTTCATAGATCTAAATCACACTTTCTGAAGTTAGTATGAATCAGATAAGCTCATCAGAGATGCCATGAGATGGGAGGTAAAATAATACACCTGTTGGACTATGTCTTCGTGACTTTGGTTTTGCACTGATAAAGAACAAAATTCAGCCGGATGTGACTCCGCTCGGGTTGGTATGACCGATAGTGAAAAATCTCACATCATGACTTATTTCAGCAGCTGCTGAAGAAGCAGGAAAAATCAGCATGCATCGGCAATGCATGAGTTTTAAGAGGAAGGCAAATGAATTTCCTTATTAGTTCCCAATTAGTTAGTAAAGAACTTCAGGCCTCACATCTGAAGCTCCAAATGTTCTGTTTTTGTAAAGCTGCTCATTGTTTGAACAAGGCGCTTTTGCAGGCAGTGTCTGTCTTTAATTTCCATGAGACTGCACATTCCTTCTGTCTTCTCCTCTCTTCCAAGATCCCCTGTGTGCTGATAGGCATGGGGGAATATTTAGGATGGTGTTTTAAATAATACTTTCAATACTGTATTGAGGACTACATTTATAGCATCAATGACAACAGAAGTTTGTTGCTGCATGTACCCTCTTAGTGTGTAGCGGGCACTGCCAAAATGGTTCTAGCTGTTACATCAGGGGTGCACGAACAACAAAAACTACTCTGCACTGTCAGAAGATTAAGGCTAAAGGATTTAGAGCTGCAGAAAAGAGTGCTTACCACCACTCAGGTGAGTAGCCTGATCAAATATCTTTTCTTTCTGCTTCACTGAGAACTGCTGTGAGACCTCAACCAGCATGTTTGCAGGTCACAGCTGGACTGCAGAAGGTCACCAAGGGGTAGAAGATGGACATGAATCCAGCTCTTTGCAGTGCTTGTCCAGGATCCTAACAGATTCAGTACCTCGACTTGGGAACTGCTTTCTGGGGATCATTTATTAATAAAATAAATATATGATAGAAATATTGTAGTGTAAATACATACAGAAGGACATACATGAGGTACTGAGGAGTTAACTACTCCTAGCTATAATGACATGGCAGAAATGTGCTGCCAGCTTGATTTGGAAGAGCATTGAACAGACTTGTCGAGATTTATCCAAGGTGGCTATTTTATTAGACAGAAACATGCCCCATGCCTTTATAAAAGTTTAGATTCTTTCATTTCTGCCCAGGGTATTTAAGCTATTTTCAGCAGACTTCTTTGAAGTCAAAGACATCCAGTACTCCCACCACTCACAGCTCTGGGCATGGCCAGTGGGCTACGTTGCAAGATGAAGCACCCACCACCTCCCAGGCTCCCGGACATGGGATTAGGGATCTGGCAACCCTCAAAGTTTTATGACCTGTCTCCTTCTCCATCAAATGTCTGTAACTCAGAGTGTCTGAGCTGCTGACAGATCAACAGGTGAACAAAATGCCCAAAGCCTTGGGGATCCTTAAGGCTTCCTTGCCTGGTGCTGTGGAGCAGGGAGCCTACAAACCCTGGCAACCACTACCAGGCCTCAAGAAACTGACACCCAGGGTTCACAGGTCCAATGCTGATGGGAAATTTTCAGGACAAAACAATTGAATGATTTCACAACTCCCAGAATTTCTTGTAGAAAAGAAATGTCTGTTTCCCTTGGATCCAAAACTGAGGGAATATGGGGAGTCACCTTCTCCTCATTCAAGTTAAACCACTACCTGAGCATATTTCTCTTTTTCACAGGGTGCTTTCTTTTAGGAAATGGTGGGTCCTAGTCCAGCAGCTACAGAGACAATGTCCTACTATCTTTTTCACTGAAAGAGTAGGCAAGGATTTTGCTTCAGCTGAGCCATTGTACTCCATATGTTAGAGATAACCAACTAGGAAACACACAAAAAAGCTCTTCTAGCCTTACAAAGACTGCAAACACCCCAGAACACCTTCTCACACAAACAATGGAATAGGCAGAAGCCTTGATTTCCTGGCACTTCAGGACATATCCAGATGTACCTCGTTAGGTGAAAACAATAAAAGCCTGGAAATAAGAAGTTAAAGACAAATCTCCTGCATACCTTAATTCTTTCAAATGACACTCTCTCACTCCAAAGTGCTTCCCATCCCTCTCCAAAGTGACATGTACATTCGTTCAGCTTCTTCAAATGTACACAGAAAAAGGATGTAATCTTCCTGCTTTATCAGTACTGCTGGGTTTTCAGCATTGCTCAGCTGTCTCATGCCTTTGGCAGAAGATCTGCCATAGACCACAAGCGCAGGGCTGTGAAGGCAAATGCATTGCCTTGACCACGTCTTGCGTGAAGGGTTTTGAGACCATTGTTAATAAACGTGCTTCTCTTTTTGATGAATACTAATAGGACACAAATTTGCCTTTAAACTTCTTGTATGTGTGCGGAAGAGTAATTTTCCTGACTCTGGAAGAAAATTACCTTTGCAAATGCAGGGCTGGGTTATACCAGTACTCACTCCTTCAACATGGGTTTCACCAATTCTGTTAAGGCTTGTTCAGCCTCTTTAAGGGGATTAAAGGCCAAGCTCATGCCCTTCTTGGGAAAGCAACAGGACACTTTTGTGGTCAGGATGCCAGCAGGACCCAGCCTGAGGCCAGAAGCCAAAGTGGTTGAGCTGGAGACCTTTGCACCACGTCTGTAGTAATCTCTTACAGTTGCAAGTTCAGTTGTATAAATGATTGAGCTTTTCCTTTGTGACTGGTCCCATCCCCTCCCTTGCAAATATTGCTAATGGATCTGAATTTTTTTTCCCCTAAACTTTTAAATTTGAAAACAGAAGAGATACATTCCTCAACCTCACAGCTGATGAGAAAATTAAACATGTCATTTTAAAACAGCCAACATTTGTATTGAAGGCTATTTGTTTGCCAAAGCATACACTCCTCATTAAAAGAAATAGAGAAAGCAAGGAGCCCAAATTTTGTGGCAGTGCAGGTTATGGGTAATGATGGCAAATTGGCTCAGGTAAGCATAGGGCAAGGCTGCAGAGATGTGTCTTTTTGCTCTTGAAAATAAAGGGCAAAGTACTGAAGCAAGGGAGAAGGTACAGAATATTGCACATTTGTCCTTGTTCAGTGCTTAATTGGACAAAAAAACTATTTAGCTCTGCTACCATTGAAAATACACATTTAAAAATATTTTTATGAAAGGAAAAAAAGTGTGCTTATGAATTTACTACCATTCTCTTGATTTTTCACTGGAATTAGAAGGACGCCAAAGCCTTTGCCCCCAAAAGCACAGCCACTTACTGCAAGACTAGTTTGAAAGTCCAAGCACAGTCCAGGGGCAACACCTCGGCAGGATGCACTGGTGGGTGCTTGAAAACACAGACCCGCACTCCCATGGAAGAGCATAAATGAAAAGGTGATAAGAGAGAAGGTAAGAGAATTGGGGGGAATAAATAGATGTATGCCTTAGGGAAGAAAACAGTCCCAGGTTTAGCTTACCAGAAAAAAGGCAGCTACAGTTGTAAACTGCCAGATACCTGCAGCTTGGCAAAAGATGGAGTTGTCAGCTACAAACGGCAGAGAGAGGAGGACTTCCTCACAACCTACCTTATAATAAAGCCATACTATTCCTGGCCAGGAGCAGGCACAGGAACTATGGAAGAGCTGTTTTAGCAACTTGCAAACCTGAGCTCAAAACCCACTTTATCCCACACACTCTGTTTCCCACCAGGATCTGCCTTTTCCTCCCTGACATTGGTGGCCATAAGCATTCCACATGCTGGGCAGGATGCTGCACACTTCCAGATCCTGGTCTAGCAAAGAGAGTAAGTGCCTGTGCAGCCTTTTGCAAGGCAGGTCACATACGTACTTAGAATTAACTTCATCTGGCTCATGGTCAGCAAAATAAAAATTGTTGTTTCTTTTAAGAATCAAATCCTGCAGGACTTACAGGAAACTTTGATGTGGCAACTCTTCTTTCCAACCTATGGCGGAGGAAAGCAGGAGACAGGGTCACAGGCCCATTGCAGGAACAGCAGATGATAAATTTAATAAAAGAGAGAGATCGTAGTGCTGGTGGCAGAAGAAAGAGAGTTCCTTAGCATTAAAGCTGGGCGAAGAGTTTTTGTCAAGTATTTTATGTTCTGAGAAGTAGAGTTGCATTGGATGAAACTATTTGCAAATGTTTAAAAACTAAAGAAACTTAAAATAGATTTTTTTTAAGAAGTCACAGAAATCTGAGACAATAAAGGTAAGTCCATTCTATATTTTATAAACAAACAAACACACCCAGTGTATCATAAAGTGTTGGAATACAGAGTTGATGTATACCATACTTACTTCTGCTTTTGGATCACCATCCAAAGGTCACCATCATGTGCAGCTTTTATGGACAGCCTGTATTCCTTCAAAGTATGATGACATGGGCTGTCCAAACAACTGCTCAGGGATGTAGGCTTTGGGAGGGTTCTCGTAGGCTGTCATATACTGGTACAAACCGTACAGCATGGAGACCTGGGGAGAAGGGTTTATGCCCCAGCCTTTGCTTTGGGCATGCTTGTGCCTGGCATCATACTTCACCTACCCAGGATGCCTCAGAGGAGCTCCATAGGCCATTTAGAGATTGTAGTATTGTCATTTTGTGGACAACGGCAATTGTTTTAAAAGGAAGGATCCAAAAAAGCCTTGATGTTGAGGCTACTTAAAAACAAACAAACAAAGAAACAAATAAAATAATGAAAATTCTGACATTATCTGTTGGGTAGATCAAGCTGTTCCAGTCTCCTCTACATTTACCTGCATTTGTATTATAATGTTTACTATAACACAAAAATCAAAGTAATTTGACACACAGAGCCATGCTAAGTAGTTAAGAACCCAACAAGAAATGAGAATGTTTAGTTTCAAAAAGACAAAAATGTCCATCCAACACTACTGGAATCTTTCCTCCTGAAGCAAAACTGCAGCAAAATCATCCTGATTCATTTTTGTCACTAGAGCAGTATTTGTCCGTTCAGCCATTTTAGCATATCAGATGCATGATTCAGCATCTTAGTAAGAACTTCAGGGTGCAAAGTACAAATTCACAATCATCTCATGCAAGACCAAAGGACATAATGTGTTTTATTAGGGTCTATAGCTTACTAGTATATGCATAATGTGCACTGACAAACACTTGTTACATTAGTCTGAAGCAGATCCAATTTTGAGAGGTGTTGACAGGTTCATCCTTGCACAGGCTCTCCAGCCACCCTTGTAGCAGGAGCTGCACAGTCACCCTGTGGGTGACCTTGGAGTCTACAGGATAGCTGCATTTCTGTGTTTTGTAGCAGGGTATATTATTGCCGGGGGTAGGCTGACAATGTAAATGTGTCTACTAGCTTCTGTTTCTTTCCTAAGCGATACATTATTTTTATTCTTCATGTTTACCAAGGAGGAACCTTGATGAAAATCAGAGATGTTATCCTTGTCAGTTTGGAGCATAGTTGGTAAAAATAAAAGCAATGAAAGAAGTGTCTATGTGGTTTTCTCTGGGACAAAAACCAGGAGTTAGAAAGTGCTGATTATGCTAAACCAGAAACTTTGTTATTTTCAAAATAATAATACTTTAAAAAAACACCCAGGCATTCGTTAATGGACTATATTCACAGGCTAAGAAGCAACAAGAGCAAGAAAATCCCTGAGAAATGTTGACTGAAACTTAGTCCATACATTCCTCCACAGGGAGAAGCATGTTCTTCAGAGACATGTGTTTATGGGCAGTCAGGAAACGGTGTTTTTCAGAGTGATTATTTTCGTGATCCAGAACTGAAGGTAAAATCCTCCTCCCGGAAAAGATAGTGGAAGTTTTCACCAGAGGCAGGATTTTCCCCTGCATAATTTTAGTATAATTTCTTCTTTCTTTGTTTCCCTTTCTGTTGACAACACTGGATTGATGTTGCTGTCTTCTCAAGTCTGCATGGAGCTCAGATGTGACCCTGTGGTTGGGACCACCTCTACCCCCTCTTTCCACTGCACAGCCCCTGTTGCCTCCTCTGGGGGGACAACGTGGTCAGGACTCTGCAAGTTGAGCTGTTATCTGTGCTCTGTTGTCCTTTTTTGCCTCAAGGGTTTGACATACAGCCAGTCTCTTGTCTTGTCTTTTCATTAACTAAGTGTTTCTTTCACCATTGATCTAATGCTCACTCTGATCATTTCCACAGGGCACTTCACTGTGTCCTTCTGCAAGGACCTCCCATAGCTCTTGGGTAATTTTTCACCTCTTCCTTACACTGTGAAATGCTTGATGGTTTTCACCTGTTTGTTGAAACAATATGCTAGACAGCAATCTCCTAGACCAGAATATCTGGAAATTCTCCTAAAAATAGACTTCAGCAACATCTCTCTTTCAAATGGTGGTTCTGGTTTTGAATAGCCACATCCACCCTCCTACAGAAACAGGAAGAATGACCAAAGGTTTGTAAATGGAGCATGTGTCCTCTGATTTATCCTTCATGTTTATCCACAAGGTTCAACATGTTTATGAGCCATTTCCATCAATCCTGCAGTGTCCTGAAGGATCACTGTTCTTTTCTCCAGGTAAGGCAGTTCGTGTTCATTTATGCTCAGTGTGAAGAATTTCTGCAGAGTCCAAGGGAAAGGTTTTTTTCCAGGTGATCTTTAAGGTCTCAATAATGAGGGACCTGTGTCAGGCACTTCTGGAGAGCCTGCACATCTCTTCTGTAACATCTGCCAACACACACAAAAAAAAGGAGATTTAAGCACTGTTAGAAACACAGTTTGTGATCTGTTTAGATAAACCCAGAAATACTTTCATCCAACTGAACTGTTCACCCCCAGTTTCTCTGCTCTATATCTAATTTCTGGAAGAGAAGGATTACCCCAGTAGCTGCATGTCCAAGAATTGCAAATGTACCCTCTTGGCTGTGTTTATGTGAGCTATGGCTCTGCTCACACTAGCCAGATAATACAGTATGGGGATTTGCAGACTCACACTCAAGTCAACTGAAATACCATGCCTCTTTCCTCAGCTCTGGCAAACCAGTTTTCCTCAGAGATGGTTTTGACTAGAAACCATGCACAGATAATGCATATTGTGCAGTCCAGCACTGGCTCGGGACTGGAGATGTGACCTGGACATCCAGATGTTGCCACTGGAGAGAAGATGTGGGCTTCTTGGATGGGGGCATATATGGGTGGATGCTAGCTGCCATCACAAGCTTGGTTACTAATGGTGGCCTATGGATAACAGCTGGGAGCACCTGCAAGGGGCACCTGAAAGACTGAGGAAATTCTTCCCGAGCCTTTTCTCACCTCCAAGTAGAGGAAAACCAGAGGAGAATTGGCACCAAGGACTTTGCTGTGACACCAGAGCAGACCATCACTGCTTGCCAGCAGCTCCAGGGATTCAGTCAGTGGCATAAGTGGCTCTGTCCTGTTGCATGGCACATTTTGGGCAGAGTTGAGATGAGCAATGCTGGGGGGCAACAGCTTTGTGACCTGGGGCCCTTTCTGCACTGTCAAGACAACAGCCAGGGAAAGGGGATGCTTTTATGCCACCGTACTCTCTTACACCTCTGGGCGGGATGGCAAAATCTGTCCCAAAGTGCTGCAGTCTCAAACGGACATTTCCAGGTTTCCTGCTCCCTAGGGTTCTTTTAACAACAACGCCACAATGAGCATCTGGAAATGCCAGTTTAAATCAGCCAGTTTCTATGTTTGCTTCAGTGATTTGTTCTGTTCGCAGCAGTGTATTGCACCTGACAGGCAGAGAGCATGTGGCGATCCCTGTTCCCTCACTGCACACCCCGTGTGCCTCTCCTACACCTCCGTGTCCAGGTACGGGCTGCATCACCCCAGTCATCTTCACTTACCTGAACTGAGAAATGTTTTAACAAACAATGTAAAAAGTCTTTGTCCCACCTCAGGGGCAGTTACATTCTCAGCATCACTTTCCCCAGTCCCTCCTCCTTTCTGCCTTCCTGGGGACGTTGGATGTTGCAGTCTCGCAGTTGGCATGCCACATGAGATGACACTGCCTCCAGCCTCTGACCTGATGCTTACTGCAGGTGAAAAGATCATTAAAAAAAAAAAAAAAAATCTATATGATTAGGTGCTGCTGTCGCTCATCCTCAGAACTCTTTCCACTTATTTATGGTAGCAGTTGCTGATCTATATGGACACCCATTTTGAAGATGGTAACTTTATTCTAATAGGTAATTCTATGCCTTCTTGTTCCTGCAAAACAGGCTGAGCTATTTCTAAGGTCATGGCCCAGATCTGTGTCTCTACAATGAACTTTGACTGGGGTCACGCATTTAGTTTTCAGTGTGTCTGCAACTGAATGGACATTACACTGACCCCTGGTAAAGAAGCCAGTACTGAAAATGCTGCCTTCAATAATTAATAGTAACTCGTTCTGATCCTCAGGCTGGCCAGTTAAGATAGCAGATGTCAGGAGCAGCTAGGGCAGATGGCCTTGAGCCTTGTCCTGCTCACCAGTTGGATGTCGTGAAGTATAAGGACTCTTGTTCAAATGTGCTTTCAGTTTCTCTTTTTTGCACAAAATAAAATTATCAAGCTGATAATTATTCTTCCAATTCCTGTACCTAGGGAGAAGGAATGGACAAACTCCACTATATCTGGATCTGATTTGGAAGAAGAGATGCAGTGGCAGCATTGTGTGAAGCCCAGGAACTGAAATATGGGTCATGATAACATCATAACATACAGAAGACAAAAATTTTCCCAAATTTATTATATCCAACGGGATAAAGTAAACTGGCATTCTTGCCTCATTCTACCTGGAGAGGGGAAGAGAAAGGAAGCACCTCCAATTAGTAATGCTCCCCAAAGTATTTCCTTCTTCAGTTTTATTTTCAGTTGCAAATTTAAAAGACCATGAAAACCTTGGGTGTTATTTTTCCTTCACAATTTCTTTTCTATCAGAACAGTTCCTGAAAATGAGGACAGAAAAAAGCATGATGTTTTGCTCCCATCTAAAACCAAAATCTGTGAGGCTTTTCTCTAAAAAGCTGTCAGATTCCCTTTTTTGGAGGCAGTATATCTTAAACCTAGCAGCTGGTTAGCCTTTTCATTAATGTGAAAATACACCCCATCGGTCAAATCACAGCCTTTCAGAAAAGAATAGCTTGCATATGCTTAACCAGACTTGTTAGGTTTCAGCCAGTGGCATCCCTGAAGAAGATGAGAGCAGGCTTCAACACCAGACCGAGCCTCAGTCCTTCTGAAACTGACTCTGGGCAGCACCAGGAGAGCAGAGGACATGTCCCTCTCCTGAGGACCTCCCCACTGAGACCTCACGTAGCCTCAGGTTGAAAACTTCAAAGATCAGAGAACTCTGCTTCTTGTTTGCCAGAAAGCCATTTCACCTGCTGTTATTTGCTACATTATCACTGAAGCTCTGAGTTAAGCTTTGCTCATCTAAATGTCTTTGCTGTCCAGGTAACAAGTGATGTGTAAACTGGAGCCTGATCCTCTCAACCAGTGTGCCCCTATAGCCTGCCCTGGCTAGGGGTGGAGTTGTCCTGATGGCTGACCTGGTTCTGTCACAGTGGTAGTATCTAGCTAGTACAGATGCCAGTTAGCTGCTGTGATTTTACAAAAGTCTGGAAATTTGGAACATGACTTTTTTTTTTCTTTTTCAAGAGTTAGTGAGAAGTCTATGCACATAGCCCTTGTTAAACTACATGGAAATGAAGATTAACCAGCAAAAGAATGTACAGCTGGGAAAATAATAGAAATTAATATCATTAATGCATCTAGCTTGTGAGAAAATTAAGATAAGGCCATAAGCCCTTAATAAGGCTAGGCATTATAAACTTATAGGGAGGAGATTGTAAGCATACCAAAAACCAGTCTGCATAAAGTGATTTATCACGGACAAGTTATAAGGTACTACCATGCCCTTCCCTCTATGAGATGGCTTAGGGTCTAGCGAATGAATGAGGAGCACCAAGCTCCCCGGACACAGAAGTTAAAGGCGACAAGATTTACTACACCCATTCAGCCCCGGACCCACAAAGGAGCCAGCTCTCATTATTTTCAAGGGGGGTTATGGTGCTAAATATGTCAAGGCCATCTTCCTCACTTTTGAGTGCCTGCCATTGTTGCTATTGAAAGCTACCAGAGTGGTGTCAGCCTCACCCCCGTGGCTCTGGCCCTCCACGTGGACCCTGCGCTGGCTGCAGATGGCAACCAGCAGCGCCCTGTCCCATGAACAACAAAGGGCTGGGAGAGTTACAGGGTGGCCACTTAACCCAATTAAAGCTCTCCCTCCACTCGTAAGTAGACAACACAATCTTACTGCCTTTTTCTGGCTGCTCACCATTCTGCTTGGAGAAGCTGTGTTTCTCCGTCCTTGCTCCTTGGTCTTGCCTTCCCCTAGTTTGGGGTCTGGTCCTGCCTCCTATTTCCTACCATGAGGTACCTAAGCAGGTCACCTGGAGAAACAGTGGAGCTTCCCCTTTGGGAGGCTTCAAGGTCAGGTTACACAAACGTTTGCATATGATGGATTTTGGAGACTGACGGTTGGAGGGAGGGACATGGGATGAGTAAGGTGACCTATCCAGACCATACCTTGCACTGTGAGTCCATGCCTGCTCTAATCACCCTCATGGAGATGCCCTAACTTGTCCTTACAAGCCTTGCAGTAGATGCTGAGGGTACCAGCTCACAGGACTGCTGTAACTGGTACCTCACCGCTACCTGTGCAGTAGGAATTGGAGTTTTTCAGCGCAGCTTGAGAATGGTGCTGATTTAATCCCCACCTGCTCTTCATTGAGGACAGCAGCTCTTTAGAAGACCTGTCCGCAGGGTTTACACAAGTGGCCAGAGCACTCTGGAGGCTCAATCCCTCATTGGTCTGTTAGCAACAAGAGCCCCATGTCCTCCTAAGGGTCCCCAAGGCTATGCACTAGCTGGGGACCCAACCCTATGCTTTGTGAAAGCTTCTCAGGATCCTCATCCAGGCAAACCCAGAAAGCATGTCAGAAGCACTTGGAGGAGAAAAAAAATGAGGCTTACCTGTGTGCACAACATAGTGCTGTGCTGGGGATGCTCACCCTTGTTCCAGCGGCACTGGCTGGACGGTGTGTGAGATGCTGTGAAGCAGCAGCAGAAATGCTGTACTGACCCTCAGAAGCAGAAGTGACACCCAGCTGTGCTGGCAGGACAATGCTGCCTCCTCCTCCTGGCCTTTGCTGGGTGGTTTTGGCAAGACTAGCACAGCAGAAAGCCAGCAGAGAGTCTCGAGCGGCTATAATGACAGGCCAGTGTTTGGTGAGAGAGCATCAAGGAGAGCAAGCAAGAGGGGCTGAAAAGCAGACCGTGTTATGGAGCTTGACCAGGATGCTTTCTTGTGTCTCCAGTGAGGTCTTAAAAGGAAGACCTTATCTGTTCTGCACTGGCATCGAAGGCGCTGTGGCTGTTGACTGCAGGGCTGTGTTCTGGTGCAGCTCCAGCTTGTGATGCCCCTGGGTCCTGGCTGACTGCTGTTTCCTCTCCCATATGTCAGTTGGGTCTGAGAGGTATGATTTGTGAATTATTTTGACAGGTCCTTTCAGAGATGATAAAATGCCAAGTAAAAAGGTGCAATTCAATTATACAATACTATGGTTTTCATAGCAGAACTATTTATCCATAGCTGCTTGTGTGTGGTGCACACTAGTTACTCTTCAAGGTCTACCATTTGGAAGAAAATTTTGTTTTGATACCACTGATTCAGTCCCTGCTATATGCAAGAACAATTAATTTCTGTTATGCTGTGTTGGGACATTGCCAAGAAAAACCTAGATCTGATTGCTGAGTTCTGGCTTTTATAGTCTCGATGTACCAGATCGGTACTTTGCTGCTGCAACTAACCCTGAATATGCCTGTGGCCAGACTCCGAGTACATATTTTTAATGTGATGATTCAAGATCCAAAAGAAGTCAAATTCCCATGTGCTTTGTTTTCAGATGGCTAGGTTGGCATTACTGGTGTTTAGTTACACTGGAAGCTAGGGCTGCTTTAAAGTTCCTTTTTCTTGTCATTTTTTTTACTAACTCTCATGTTTCTTTGAATTAAACATTTGATTTTGTGGAAAGTATTTCAGCCATTTGCTCAAATCTTTGATGTGTTAAAATGTCTTTATTAGAAACTGGAGATCTCCTTAAGGCTTTTGGCCCTGGTAATTATTTTATTTTTGTCTAGTAGATCTCCCAATGTAATTGTTTCCAATAAAAGTCACCCTCACGGTGGCCAGGCTGGTTAATACTGCTAATCATAGGGTTATGCTATAAGGAGTTCTTGATAGAAGAAAAAAAGAAACCTCCAATATGTTCAGCAATTTCATCCCTTGCTGAGACAGCCTGGCAAGTGGCTCTTATGCTGGGATGCTGAGCTATAACGGAGCATAAAACCATCAAAGGCAGAGACACCAAGGGGAGCACAGATACAATCAACTCTCCAATTTCCAGCTGTCCAGGCTTCTCAGTTAAGGCAAGTGATTGCCTCCAACAGATCCTTTGCAGAACTGCCAAGTTATTAGGAGCAGCTCAAGGGAGAGGGAGTGCAGAAGGTGTTCCCAGCGGCTCAAACCTCACCCGCTGCCCTGCAGCCGCAGCCCAGCTCAGCTCGGGAGCATTGTTAGCCTGTTTTCCTTGAGGGTGGTGGGAGACAAAGTGAATCTGAGTTTCTTTGTGGCTGCCATTTGGTGCCCACATCTGAGCGAGTTACCATCCTCACAGTTTGGTTTTGCAATCCTGTTCTTCCCTCCCTACGGCCAGCCTTTGGTCAACACCTCTGTACAAGGATTTCTCTCAGGCGATCTTCCTTCCCTTTCCTCTACCCTCCTGCAGGCAGGTATCTGCGCTTAGCGATAGGAAGTGTTTATGGATGCTGTCTGATCTTTTCATGGGACTGTCCAGGCACATCACAGGGGAGATAACCTGTAGAAATAAATGGCTTTTAATATTACCTCCAGTAGCAAAAAAACCCACTGGAAGGCAAATGCAGGAGGAGTGGGCAAAAGTTGGAGTCCAGCAGGAGTTTTTGAGGTAGTAAGCCAAGTAACAGAGAAGTGGTGGTGAATTTTTCTCTTATTCAAACAAAACCAAAAATAAACAAGCAAAAAAATGCACCCAGCAAGCTAAGTGTGGGAAACCTGCTGGCTACAGTCCTCTCCTCAGGCAGGAAAATATGATCTCAAAGTTCCTTGGTGTGTATGCGGGTGGTCTCACCCGGGTGAGTGCTGCAGCCACTGTGGCTCCTGAGCAAACCTGGAAGCAGCTCCTCCTCCTGCGATGAATCTGATCTTTCTGGTTTTGTACTTGTTTTTAAACTTGGGAAAAACAGGTGAAGCCTGGCCAGACAAGCAGCTTAGGTTACCACAACCACTTGTACTTCCTGGTGTCGTTACTATTTGGCAAAATTTAACCCAGGTCTAACTGAGAAAGTTTCTCCCAAACAGGAGCATTGGTGTTACCTCATTGCTGCTCGTTCACCCCCAGGGATGGTGCCTGATCGTGGCAGGTACCGAGGAGGACAGAGTCCCTGTCCCATGGAGCAGGTGGTCTGAGCATGGTCAACTCCACAAGACTAAATGTTGTTTCCCCTCCCTTTCCCTGGGGGTCGGAGGGGCAGAGACAGTGACTTGGTGCAAATCAGGACAGGAGAGGGGTTTCTTCAGGTTTCCCCTTGCCCCTGGGTGGGGAGTAAGAAAGAGATGGAGATGGGGCTAGGGGGAGGGGGCTATCGCTGACTAGTGATGGGGATAGCTCTTCAAATGCTTCAAACGGCAAGGTGAACACATCAACACATCAAACTGAAAGGTGACATTAAAACACGACGGGATGTGAGGCATTCTCACTGTTGAACATGGGACATCTAACCGTGGCTCCCTGCACAGCTCATGGAGAGAGGAGGGATCCTTCGGGGAGTTATTCAGAGCTCCTCAGCGGAAAACGATCCCTCTGACTGAGGGGCACTTGTTGCAGGTAACCCAGCTACTTTCTGCCAGGCTTCCTCCTGGGTGTCCATGCTGGAGACGGAGGTGGTGGTACTGCCCCACAGCCACTGCCTTTAGCGCCTTGCTTCTTTCCACTTAAATTAGTGCCTGGATGCAATGAGGCTCCCTCAGGTAACAAGGCCTCAACCCCTGAGGATGGAAAACCGGGTTATGGCAGGCACCAGCCGAGGAGAGGGAAGCAGCAGAAGCTCATGCTGTACGGGTGGCGCAGCTGCAGGCACGGCCACCGCCCTGGCCCGGCGACTGCAAGCTCCAGTGATGTCTTCCTAGCAGGATCACCCTTTCCACCACTGTGAGTGGGTCCAGCCCATCCAAAACGAGACCCTACCAGCCAGCCCACTGCATGGCTGCTGACCTGCTCGCTGCCCCAGGAAAGTCCCTTTGCAACCGCTCTCAACCAGCTGCTGCGGGGCAGCCGGGAGGGTGGGCTTGAGCAAACACATGCTGAAACCCCCAGACCTGAGCAGCAGCAAAAGCCCTGCCCTGTGCATGTTGAGAGGGTGCCCCAGCCCCCGTTAGGAAAATGAGGGGGAGTGTTTTCCTGTTTTGCTTCCAGCAGCCCCGTGGCTCCCAGCTCCAGGCCCTGTTGCGCGTGTCTATCAGGTCTAAATGTTATTAGGCAAGGACAAAACCTGCAGGTAAGTATCTCCCTGGGCTACAGTGGCGGCGTGGAGAAAAGCTCGGCTCCCGCTGGGTGCAACACGGCCCCCCGGGAAGGGGGACAACCAGGGTCAGCAGTGGGGATGCAGGCGCCTGCAGCCCGGCACTTGCCCCCATTCGGCACCAGCGGTCATTGTTGCTTCCCACTGACCAGCTGCCTGCGATCCCCCGACCGAAAGCAAAACGGGTAACACAGCCCCCATTCAGCGGAGATTAAATGCCTGAAATGAGCCACACCTCTGAACAATTGCTTCCTCCAGGAGGACCAGCATTCAATAGCCAGGGAGCCCATTGATCCCCGCCATAAAGGAGGTGGGGGCCCGCAGAAACGAGGTTTCACGCCGCCCCTCGCACCAGGTCTCTGAGCCTCCCTCCTCCGACTGCCCGCTTTGCCCACGTCACCCCTCAGTCGCGTTCGCCTCCCCAGGCGCAGGCAGCCGCCTTAAAAATCTCCCACATTCATCCCGCAAGGCATCGTATTCCTCGTTGATCGCATTAGGACCATCATCTTACAACTCTCCCTCTCTGACAATTAGTTACTATCATTCACACTGTGCAATCAGCTGTTAAATCCTCATTTATGTTAATTTGAATGTGAATGTGCTGCTCAGCAAAATGTTAGATTGCCATGTTTACAAATATACTACAGGTATTTAGAAATTTAGATGATACAAAACATACTGCTTAAGCTACTTGTGATGCCAGTTTAAATAACTTAAGCCTATTTATTAGTTATTTAGTGATTCTTTGCACATAGTACTGTTTTTCTTTGTGCCACCCCTTGTCACATAAGCAAAAACATGCTTGCTTTTTTAAAAAATACATATATAATCTAATAACTAGTAATCTCAATGATAGAATTTAATTACATGCAACCTCTACATGGGTAGCACGATTTAACCAAAACACGTTTTTCTAATCCATGAAAGCATCCTTTAAAGCTGGTACATTTAGAAGCAAAGAGGAAAATAATCTCTTTGGCTTAGCACTAGTAGAAGCTCTATCTCAGAGAATGTAATATATCCATGTGAAGTGATTTTCCCAAAGCTATTACAGTATAATAAGCTCAAGAATTAGTTTCAAGTTAAAGTTTATCTCATTATGTGCTCTGACCTGTATGCATCTCACACTTCCCATCAAAAGCTGATTTCTTCTAATGGTTTTTCTTCAATGCAGTCAGCAGGGTTAGGCCACTCAGCTGCACGAAATCTGCTTCTGATGCAGAAACTCTTCCCCCAGTCCTTTCTGGGAGCGAGTTCAGAGGAGGTCCCACCTTCCACCGCATGGAAAGCAGGCAAGCTCTCCTCCAGCTAAACCACTGCCTTTTCATCTGGAGCACAGGAGTCAAGGCCATCCCGATTTCCTGGCTGAGGGATTTTGGTGGGTCCAGCTGTCCAAGCACACCCATGCTCATATCGGACCAAAATGGGAAGCGGGGTGAGACCAACCTGCTTGTAATCCTCTCTTTGGGAAAACAAGTTGTATTGAGTTAATGAGGAGAAGGAATTGCATCTCACTGTAGAAACCCTGTTAACGTTCAATAAAGCTGTAGGTTACTTACCAGGTCCTATGCAGTGGTTGCACACTGGCTGCTTCTGCTTCCCTTTGTCCCTGGATAAACAAAGAATAGTAAGTCCCAGCCTTGCCATTAATTTTGATCATTGAATGAATCATCACAGCAGTAGTGTTAGTCTTGCCCTGGCGCACTGGAATCACGGGTGCTATCTGCCACTACTGATCCTCCAGCCCCAAAGCCATCCTGAATCCTCTATCCCTGAGAAGGCAATGAGTGAAATTCCCATAGACCATTGCCTGAAACAGAAGTGCTTTGGAAATCAAGGGAAGCTGCATGCTTGCAGTCTTGAGGATGGCTGGAACTTTTTTTAGCAATACATACGTAAGGACGGCAGGACGTTGCAGACAGCACAGGATGTTTAATCACCAAACGCACAGTCTGTGTCCTACCTCTCCTCTACCTGAAGTGCATCTCATCTAAAAGAAAAGGAAGCATCTTAAAAGGAAGATGCTGAGCATGAGAATAGCATGCGCAGGGTCAGATCGGGTGACACATTCAATGGACAAACTATGTGGTCCTGAGGCACAGCAGTTTCGCAGGAGGTGCAGGCAAGCACAGTTGGAAGGGCTATGATAGTACCGCTGGAGCAAGTGCCAGTGAAGTGCTAAGACCCTCACATGGCTAACAGAGCACGAAACGTGCAGACTGCCCGCTGCCTGTACCGCCACCTCTGAATCCATGGGTCAGGCTGAAGAGGCATTCCCCTTCTATAATACAAGATGGCTTTGATTTTTAATATTTCAAATGTATTTTATGCCCTCCTGGTGGAGCCCCCTTTCATTTCTCCTTAGCGAGAGCTGTAATTGCCAGGTGACAGTGGCAAATAAAGTTACCTTCTGTCAGAGAATCCCTCCTTCAGGGAATCCCTCTGCCAGAGTCTCAGCCCAACAATTGCCACTTTTTGTGAAAACACTGGAAAAAAAGATTTGTTATGTTTATTCAAAAGTAGAGCCATCTCCAAGGAAAAAACCCACTTTTTTTAAAGATGAAAAGTCAGTCGTTCAGACAATCTTCAAAGTGCTCGACTTAATCTGCAGGGGACTTGATTTTGCTTTTCTCAGTGCAGATTTCTTCCCCCCTTGTTCACACACCTTGAGACAAAGGCTATAGTTAAGACGGCAAAGGGGGAGGGAAGAGGGGTTTTTTTTTGTGCGGGATGCGTAGCAAATTTATTCTAGAGACCGCCTGAAATAGGCTTCAGAAAATGGATAGAGTGTCTTCTGGAAGAAAAGGCCCCTAAGTAAACTCCACCGCCATTCAGAAGATTTGCTCCGGCACTTAACAAGTGGAGCAGGAAGAAAGAAAAATCTGTTGTCAGGTTTGGGGTGTTTATCAGCTACCCTCTAGACACTTGACCTGATGCCGGGGACCCCCTAATCCGCTGATCTGCATGCGGCGAGCCTTGCAGGATTCAGGCCCACGACTGCTGCTGCAATGGGCTGGAGCACTTGTCCTAATGCGCTGATCCCGCGGCACATTGTGTGCCACTCACCTTCTCCCGCCTCCCGCCTCCCCCCACACCGCTCCCCCCAAATTTAATTCTACTCACAAATTGTGAAATAAGTTGTTTGGGCTGGATTTGTCGAGTGAATTGTCCTCCTAATGAAACAGTCTGGTCATTATACAGTTGTCGAAGGAAGATTTAGCTCTCCCATACCCCAAGACCCATGCAGGTTAACGTTTTGCGACGGACGGTTGACAAAGGAATGAATAGCCCAATGCTGTCAAATCAGGCTTACAAACAGCTTGGCATACAAACAGTTACTGCTTGTGTGCATGTGGATTTAGGGTCCCTGCTCTCTTAATGGCACAGATTTGTAAGTACAAATCGCTCAGTCTTCAAACTGTTTGCAAAGGGAAGAAAATGACCAAAAATTAGTTTGTTTTAGGAGTTGTTTCCTCCCCTCTCCACCATTAGAAAAAAGAAAAAGAAAAGGTGGATCGGGGAAGCATCTACTCCTACATTTGGCAAAGGCCAATCTACTCGGGCAGCCTGGTTTTGCCAGAAGCCCCTGAGCTGCTTCTCCCCTTCTTCTTTCCAAAGCAGAAAGAAAGCCTGATCGAATTAATTCTCAAATCTTGGAGATTTGCAGCATTCATTTCAATGATTTTTAATACCTGCTGATTAAAACTGTTTGCAGCATTTTTTACATTTTTAATTGCATTAATCATTAACTATAATTATTTAGATTTATGAAGTCTTTTGTTCAGCAGCTATGTGTGAAGTAGATGCAAACAGCTTGATTTTCATAAGGTAGGGTGACTTATTTTGCCTAATGAATTGAACTAAGCAGAAATCCCAGAGCAAGAGTAGACTGTGGAAAATTTTTACCAGGTGATTTATCACCAGAGGGACACTTTAAATCTGGATCAGTTTTATTAAATCTGCCAGGCGTTTATTAAAGCTCGAGCAGGAATAATAGCTGTCTGCAATATCACATAATGACCATCATTCTGCAAAGCCCCAAAATAGCCAGCCGAATATGGTTTTCAAGTAACAAACAAGGATAATCTCAGGACGTGTTTGAAATAACTTGTGAGCAGTGGCCTCATCCGTCATGGGTTTCGCTTGCAAGGATGTGAGTTAAAAAACCTTCTTCCCCCCAGAAGTGCAGTGACAGGGCTGGGAGTTATGCTTGGATTCCCCACACAGCTCCTTACTCCCTCAAAATTTGGAGGAACTGAAAGCCGTGTCCCCAGCAATGCACGGGGGCAAGCAGGTGCCTTGGCTGCTCCCCATCGGATGTCCCCTGGGGATGACCCTGCAGATGTGTGGTCCCCTCACATCACGTTGTGGGGGTGTTACTGTGACTATGTGGGACAACAGGGACAGCTTTTTTCCAGCACCCCTGGGAAATTGCTGTGAAAGCCATAGAGGCATCAGGACAAAACCTCTGCTACATCCCCGTCACCCCAACAGCTGAGGCTGGAGGCTGCAGTGCTCAGCCCAGCTCTCACAAGACCCGTACTTGTGGGGGATTTCAGGGCTATTGGCAAGATTTTCCCCTTTGACATGGGTTTTATTTGCAGTGGATGTGATTTCACTCGTTAGAAACAGGGGCAGGAGGGATGTGGTTCTCCCCTCTCCTGCTCACAGGGTCATTCATCCTGCTGGGCAGCCACTGCTTCACTCTGCAGGGCATCGAAGATGGCAAAGGGATCTCTTCAGCTGAGACAATGGCCTCTGCTTTTATGGGAGAGTGATAAGGCAGGGGGACACTCAGTACATACTGCAAGCCCATGTGCCTCTGGGTCAGCCAGAACCCTTTTTCAGGTGACAAGGAATTTTTGGTCTGTTTTTTAAGTCAGTTTGAGGATGCTAATCTAGTGGTGCAGATAACAGCAGGCATCCTTCAGCCCGGGTCTGGATTCATGTGGTGTATCTCCCACCGCATCCATTGGGGAGATGCCAGCTTGCTCTGCTGAGGCTCCTGGCCAACCTGAAGCCTTGAGGCTACCACAGTCTTGCAGCTGAAGCCTGAGCTCACAAGCTGTGCTCAGCCACACGGCACCTAACTGGGCATCTCTGGAGTCTGTTACAGGGCAAAATCTTCACCCTCTGGAGAAGTTGGTCTCCCTCTTCCCTGACTATAGAGGGAGCCTGGAGAACACCTTCAGGCTGGGCACCTAGCTCAGTTGGGTGACGAGAGGTGAGATAAATCTCACGTCCTGAGGTGACTGCAAAGATCTGGGTTACAGCTGCTGCTGCTGCAGCTCCAGCAGAGGACAGAGACAAGGAGGTCTGTGTCTGAATTCCCTGAAATGGGGAAAGCACCTGGTAGTTCCCCAGCTCCCAGCCAGCACTGCACCAGGAGGAAGAAGGACACAGAGCTGTACCTGTGGTAGCATCTGCAGCCCTGCTCTCCTGGGTCTTGCCTGCCCGGCCACGTCCCTGAGCCTGGAGCCAGCTCACTGCCAGCCATCCCTTATTGCAAAGCTGACATGGGTGTATCCAGACTGCACAGCTGTGATTGCAGGGTAGAGACATCCCAGCGTGGACCAGCCATGGTGAGACACAGGGACCAAGATGGAAGGGTAGAGGAGGTGGAGATGGGAGAGTCCGAAATGAATACAGCAAAAAGACAAAAGACTGGGAAAAGTTTACTGATGCCCTTTGGTGAAAAACTGAAGGTGTGGGGGATTGCTGGAGTTTGCAGTGGGGTAGGAAAGGAGCTTTTGCATTTTGGAAAGGACAGGAGGCAGCGTCTGCATGGCTGTCTGATAGGGGAACTACAGATTTAGTTAAGTTGTAGTACTGTCTTGGATGAAAGTATTTTAATAAAATAATAGTGTCATTGACAACTATCAATATATTGAAAAATAAAGAGGAATGCACTTTGTTAAAGTATTGCAAATGAGTTCTGTCCCCCCACTTTTTAAAATCTTTAGTGGCAGTTGCAGTTACGCAGAATTTCTGAGAATCAGAGCACAGCGTCTAAAATTGTCCTCCCTGACAATGAGCCCTCCCTTCCCCAGCTTGTAGGCCCTTCAGAAAACACAGGACTGAGGGGCTTGCCAGCTGAAAGAGCACAGCTCAGCCTTCAGACACCTGGTCATCCTTTAACATACTGTGGAGGGTAGAAGTTAGGCATGTCCCAGATTTTGTAGAGACACTGAAGGGCAAATAGCATTGTGTAGGGTTTTTTTTTTTTGCCTAGTATCACATCAATGAGAGAAGGTCAAGTTCATTTTGTGTATGAGAAGGAACGGAGCACCAAAGCAGCCTGGTAACACGGAGTCACCGCAGCATTTTGGAACAATTTTCCATGCCAGTGTTGCTGAGCCTTTCATCTTTTAATTTAAAGCATTCACATCCTCTTGATGTAAATTACCTTCTTATTTGTAGGCTCCCCGAGATCACTAGGCATCACCACCAGCATATGTACTGTTTATGCACTGTACTACTAAAAGAGTTGTGAACTGTGTTGCCATTAAAAATCGAAAGACAATACAGCCCAGTGTGGCTATGTTATGTTTATTAGTGTGAGCAAGAAGGGAAAATAGGAATTTTTAGTCAGCTGCAGCTAAAGGTCCATGCACAGGAGTTCAAGAGTAAGATTTTTAAAATTCAAAACATAAGAATAAGCGGCACTTCATTGCAGAGTTGAAAGATAATTGTGCAATTAACTGTATGAGGTCAATAATGCCAGAGCTGGATGCTTCTGACAGATAGGGATAATCAATTCAGCCTCTGTATGAAAGGCTCAGAGGTAGCAATGGAAAAATAACATAGCACAAATGTTTCAGTGTTATAATGAACACCAGACAAATCATTATTGACTTTTTTTTTTTTACCTATTTTAAGTGCTAGCGCACAAGTATCTTCTTTGATTAAATGTAACTTTAGAATTTTGCTTTAAGTTCAGTGTCTGTCCTGATCTAAGCAAGGACATTAATTTAGAAATGTAACAAAGTCTTCTCATTGCAGTTTCAGTGTCTGCACAGGTAACCACCATGAAAATTGTCAGCAATGATGTCCCATCCTGGTTTGCTGCAGAGGGGAAGGAGACCATCTGAGCTCTCCTCACCTTTGTAGGCTTCCAGACTTGGGTGCATAAAAATTAATTTTAAAATCTAGCCCCACATGTGCGTACGTCCACGGCATGGGAGGCAGAATGAGCTCCAGAGCGGCCCTGGGCAGAGATCGGCAATCACAAATTCAGGGGGAAAGAAACGTGGAGCCATGAGGTTATGGCCATGGACAGTGACATCTCTTTCCTGCTTAGGTTTTCCTGTGTAATCAGGCTGAGCTTGATGCCAGCATGCCAGGCAGAGGGCCTTACAGCCCCTTATGTAAAGGCAGAAATGCGGACTGGAAGCACTGTCAGCCTTCGCCCGGGCTTGATATTTACCATTCAATGTTGTGACTTGCTTGTACTCACCCCATTAAGCTATTGTCGCAGCGGGGGGATCCTTTCATAGCCTAAACCGTGTCCTGAAAGCCTCCTGGGAGGATGCTAATGAATGACACGAAGCAACATTGCTGTCCGCACCTGTGCTGTCGTCCCCCCCCCCCGCCGAAGAGGCGGGTGCTCAGTTGCCTCGCGGCCACCCTGGCACTTGCCAACACCAGAGCCAAGGAGGTGCAAACTGTCACAGAGCAAGTGGGGACAGTGACCACAGTGACGTGATGACACGGGGGGGAAAACGAAGCCCTTTCTCTCCTCATGGTTAAAGCCTGATGCCACAGGTCTTGCCACGACCTGTGCCTTCTGTGCCCTGGAGAAGTGGGAGAGGAGCAGCCTTAGTGCCAGAGCAAGTGGAGGACGGCGCCTCGCAAGGCATCCCCTCCACCTGCAGCGCCACGATTTGGCCATTAAAACAAACCTCGGCCTGCAAAACAATTCAACTTCAAGTGATTAAAAGGATTAATTTGGTGATGCTGCAATCAGAGGGAGAGCACGTGATTCATTATTCATCAATTAGGGGTCTCATCCGCACATGGCTGATTAGGGTGCATCATTGCCTCAAATTAAGCACGAAAAAGATGTTTTAAAGCAACCATATGGTTCTACTTCAGAAGCAGTTAGCTTACAAATTGAGCGCATTGACTAGTCATAACTATTGATGAACGAGGGAAGAGTGCACCAAATTTATTTAGAGAGTTCCCCCTCCACTTTTGCTGGGTTTTTTTTTAATGTGATCTAATGAATAAGCAGAGTCAGCTTTAATTGCCGACTCGCTCTCAGATGAAAGACAGAGCCTCCAAAAGACCCTTTTCCTCCTCCCTCCCTGCATCACTCGCTGGAAAAAAAGGCCAGGGCAGATGATTTTCCCCCTGGACTGAAGGCAAAACCTCGGCTTTCCTTTTTCTTTACTCCGTGGTACAAGGTTGAATTTAACCATTGCACAAGCAGGAGTGAGGTTTTACACACTTGTCAAGGAGAGAGATGGGGTTTTTGACTGTGATGGGGGTGGCTATAGGGGTCTGGAGGGGTGTGGAGGGATGCAGCAAGATGCTCTTTCGGGTGACAGGAGGGGTTGTGCAGAGCTGCCACCTGCAATGGCCTCTTGGCTAAAAGAGGAGGCAGGGGATGGAAATGGCAGCACACAAACAGCTTCTTGGTGGAGAGGGTGGCTGGTGCAATTGCTGTGGTGGGACAGTCAGCGCGTCCGGCAATTATGTCAAAAGAGGTAATTGTACTGGCTCAGGAGAGCCCACAGCTTCCCTCTTGCAGGTCCACATGAATATGTTTGTAATTTGGGGGACACCACTCGCAGCCAGTTCACATGAAAGGGGAGATTCCTGCTGGCTTCACCAGGTGCTGGATCAGGTCCTTAACCACCGATATAGCCAAGGGCCAGTGCCAAAATATATGAGATGAGGCTCCTACCCAGCTTTCTAATCTCAGACTATTAGGGTCAGAGGTGGTTTTCAAATGATAAATACTAACACTTTCCTTCTTTTTGTGATAGTTTGCTATTTTCAGTAAAATTATAACCTGTTATTCTTCCTAAGGAACAATATAACTAAAGGAGGAGAGTCATTCTGACTGTCAGTTTTTAGGACAAAGACTTCATTTCTTATTTGTTTGTACCCAGCTGAAGAAAACGGCAAGAACTCTGTTTGCTGGCATTTGCCTCTCCTGTTCTGATGATTTAGTGTGCATTGCCAGGCTGCTCTGGGGCTGCAGTCACCCATCTGGAACCCAGCAACCTGTAAATGCAGTGTAGACAGAAAATAACACTCCATGTCAAGTTAATGTATAGTCAGACATATACTAAAAAGGTAAAAAACCTCACCCTTAAAATAAAGACTTTTGTAATTTTTGAAACAAACCGTAGTGATGTGATATTTGATACTTGTTTGAGCTGATATTTCTTTAGATTTTGCTTTATGGAAGTTGTCAGCATTTCAACTTTTTGTTCTTGTTCAGAACTGGAAAATTATTTAAATTGGTGCCAATTCTTGAGGTTTGGGTGAACTGCAATACATCCAGCTCTACTTCAATTCAGTGGCTTTGTGCCCTGGTTGTTTAATTACAAAACAGACCCTAATGCAGATTCTCTGGTTGTTTTCTCTCTCTTTTTTCTTTTTTCCTTTAAAATCAAGGCATGTCCAGCAGCCAGGAATTTATCTGTGCTAGAAATGTTTCTTTATGGAATCCCCATGAGCAGAATAGGAACCAGAATCCTTAAACAGTAGGCAAGTATTTTCCTCCTATCTACGTGAAACTCAGACCTGTCTTGGTTTTGCAAATCAGAGTGGATCACGTTTTCCTATGTGATTTTTCATTTCTTTTTGAATCCATGGTATACGCTGCAATTAATTGCTTCCTCCTGAAGCTTTAAATAAAAGGTGGATTGAAATAAAAAATGGCATCCATTAATTTTAATTAATTTCTCATGCAGCTGGCCTGGTAAAGGGGCACCTGCTAATTGAGAGCAGTTTCTAAACTGTAGATTAGTGAGACTACTCTGGTTGGTACAGGGAGTGCTGTGGAAATTGCCATGTGTAAAACTTATTTCAGTCATTTTACATGAAAGCAGAGTTTGAGGAGAGGGTCTTGCTGACAGCTTCCCAGCCTGGTCCCTCTGACTGTCCCATGCAATGGGTACAGCATAGGTGGCAGTGTGGGAGCTCAGTGGGAATTCCTCCGAAAGGGAAAAAGCCCCCTGTTTTGGCATCCTTGTCAGTCCCCTGGAATCACCAATGATGCTCAGTCCCACTAGGGACTGGTTTTGTAATATGACTTCTTGACCTCTGGGAGTTAATGTTCAGCCACCAACCTCATTTTCACCAGACTACCAATTTTGGAGCTCACTCGCCACCCCTACCAGACAAAACAATGTGAAAAAGGACTGTAGCTTTCTCCATCCTCCATGTCCTCCTATCAGGCAGTCAGATCTCCTCCTCCTCCTCCCCCACCTTAAGCTCCATCTGGGAACCAGCTCAGTGAGGAAGGAGTTTGCTCAGCTGGTCCCACCAGATGATTGCTCTGGACACCAGCGGCTTCAGTGCTCCAAGCTCTTCCAAAATCAGTTGGGTCCCTCTGCAACTTTGTATTGCTAAGGGTAGCTGTGGGGAGGGTAATATATTGAATTAATAGTATCAGGGGCTGTTTTTTCATTCAGTGCTCCAGTTGGGAAGACAAAGATATTAAATGAAGAAAGAAAATGGTAAGTTTAGGACAGCATCAAAAAATGTACAAGTTTAGGACAGCAACAATACGATGAGTTTTAAATGCAACACGGCCAACTTGCTCCTATATGAGAATCCCTAATCATTTGAATTTCCCCACTTTTATGGCTTGATTTTCCAACCTTGTCACTAATAATGTGATATTGCCTCATTCCCTCATTTTCATTTTATTGATGAAGAGAAATAGGAGAAAGGCTGGGGAGGAAAAGATATTAAACAGCTTTCATAGCATGTCTGTCTTTGGTATATCTTTCAGCCTTTACATTGTTAAACTGTTATGAGAATTTTTAAGCTATCAGCACATACATACCACTGCGAACTGTGCATATCTCTCCATTCTGGTTTAAATGATCTGGAGCTTTGTAAGTATGAAATAATTTTTCCTCGATCTTGTATTGCTTCACAAGTAAGGGAAATAAAAATAAGCAAGGCTGATCATAACATTCTGTGTGCAGCATTGCCATCTGAACATAAAGGAAAACTCTCCCCTTGTTTGTGTTACTCAAAATCTTGAGCAGACTTTCTTTAAGGTTTCCCAAAATGGCCTCTTCCAGCTGAGATCAAACAGGAAGCTTTAACACAAAGGAATTTCTCTGAAAAGCTACTCAACAGGAAAGGGGGATCAGAGTGGAAACTACGTCATTAGTTATTACTGTGTTTCCTACCAGCAAGTGCCTAATAAAAATACAGGATTGACTTTTTTTTGCAGGCATTGCTCCACCACCTCCAGTCTGTGCTGGTGCCCATAACAAACAGAAAGACAGAAGACATCTTCTGTATTTTCCTTCTTCTTAAAATTCATGATTAGAAAGCGTTTGGCTTTTAGCTTTCAGTTCTTTTTACAAGCGTTTAAACACTCCAAAGCTCCTTGAATAAAACTGCCAAGATAGGGCAGGAAGCTTTAATCTTCTCCAGGCTGGCCACTGGAGAGGGGGCAGCACACTGTGCTGGTCAGGAAGGTGGTGCTGGGATAGAGGGTGGTTAAAGATGTCAAGAGAAAAATGCAGAAAAAAATCGAAAAAGGAGTAAATTTATCTGCTCCCTTCTCTCCTCCTCCTCTAAAGGGAGCAATCTGGCTCACTGTCCCTTTTTTGTTTATTCATTTGGGATGGGGGGGGGAAATAGGTGGTCTGATGGCATCTGGAATAGATGGTCATCCTCCAACAGCTGTAAAGAACTAAAAAAGCTTGTTATTTAGACTCTAATGTTCTTTAACACTGTGTTTTGCTGCAGTTTTAAGTCACACTTCGTATGAAAATTGCTGAGAGCAGGGTTTTTTGCAGGATCTGCTTTTAACTACTGATGGAAATGTAGTTTACTCCTATGAAATACCTGCAGCTGAAGCAGCCGCTGAGGTGGCATGGGACCTCCACGTGGGTAAGCAAGGGTGTTAGGAGCCACTGTGGTGGGGGAAGCATGCTGTCCAGGGAGAAAAGTCCTCAGGCCATGAGTCAGTCTATAGATCTGTGGGAGATGGGAAGAGTGTGTCAATGCTGGGAGGAAGCAACATGTTAGGCCAGGTCAGAAGCATCTGTGGTCTTTGTGGGATATGCATATCCAGCCTTCCCTTTAGGAGTGTGAATGAGACTGATCAACTGCCTCAGCTGATATTACAAAAATACGCTATGTATTAGAAGTACGTTGATGCAAAAGGAGACATTGCTTCAAAAGCCAGGGTTACCAGGGCTGTTGGAAACAGTGTGGTGGGAAATGTGTGCAGTCATCTGGTTAACATAGACCCGCTGCTGAAAGCATGGGGACAACCGCTGCTAGATCAGGCTGGGCTTTTGAGGCGTTCTCCCAACTCATTCCTCTGGCTCCTGAGTCCTCTGTGACTGTCTGCTGCTTGGGACATACAAGACCTTGTATGTTTGTCAAAAGGTTCAGCACAAAATATGCTGATACTTAGTATTTGTGAAACTAACAGAAACATGTCACAATTTAGGATATGTATGTCAGCTACTGAAATTTGTTTTCAAATGAGATAACTATTTTTTTTTTGTAGAATTAGTGTATTGAACAACTACTATGTTAACTGAATTCATGACAAACTTTGAAGGTAACTCTGGCTACACTTGAATGAAAGGGTTGCAACATCAAAAATGAAGGCTATTAGCCTATGACTAACATCACTCCAGAGCTTACACATAAAATCAATGCTTTTGATAAAACACTGAGCCTGCTGATGTTACTTGCAATAAATATATTGTTTGCTTGACTACTTTTGAAATCAAATGGCAGCAGTCTGGAAAATTATGCCAGGTGATGAAATATACTTTTTTAATATTTTGAGTGATAATGAAAAATGCCTCTGGTATAATAATGGATTTACTCCTAGTTTGGGGATAAACCGTACCACTGATGCAGAGACCTGAGCTAGTGCTAATGCTGCTTTAATGAGGGTCCAACAGGGATTACTGCTTTCCAGACAACTTGGATATCGGCATTGTATTCCTGCAGCCAGGCAAAGAGAGGAGCACCAGGGGGACGCACCTGAATTAGTGCCACACGGTCAGCTCTGGTGGCATCAGGGCTGCCAAGGGGTCTCAGCTAATTAGTCCTTTTGGGCCAGAACTTGCTCTGTGTAGAGCTATTTTGCTAATCTGGGTACCGATCTGAACCACTTGTACCATGTTCCTTAGAGCATTTCATCTTTCATTTTATGTTCAAAGCACATCTCCTCAACTTGCTGCAATCATGAATGTTAGTAGAAACTGTACTTGAATATTTTAATTTAAAAGCAAAGTATTTTACCAGTTGTATCATTCCATGAAATGATCTCAGGCCTCACTGTATTATGAATGGACACAAATCACACTAAACATTATTGTTGCCAAGCCATGAAAATAATGCAAAACTAATCCGAGTAGCATCAACACGAAAAAACACAGTATGGAAATGGACCATTTCCTTTGGGTATTATTTATAGAGTCAGTTATACAGTCCCATTTTTCTTCCCTGAGTGGGCACCAGTCCTTAAGCTTCTCATCATATTCCCCAGCTTTTCTGCTGAGCAAATGCCACTCTTCAAGGCTCACCAACCCACTTTGTCCTGTCACCTCCCTCTCTCCCTCCCAAGGGCAGCTTCTCTGCCCAAGCAGATTGAGCATCAGCCTCTCACACCACCCCTGTGCCCCTGCCCATCCACCCAAGCTCCATCTGTAACAGGGGTTTTTTGGAAGTGACGTGTCCTTTTGCCCATTGGGGCAGCAGGTCTCCCTACCTTGGAGCTGCTACCAGGGTAATAAGGCACCATCTTTCTTGCAGACAAAAGTCCAAGGGCTGGAAGGGACTGATGCAGAGAGAAACAATGCACAGAATGCCCATTTTACCAGAGGGCAATGTTTCTGTTAACAGACCCATGCAACCATGTGAACTGTGTTTCATTTAGTTAGTCTTTACCCTGTCTCTGCTGGACCGCGACTAATCCTCTTTAGCTGAACAACTTCAAAGTCTTTGATTAGATACCCCTTGCAAGCATACAGCAGCTGCCTCTTTGCCTTCGGTTACCTGCTGGCAAAAGTTGCAAGAAAAGGTGTTATTGGCGAGCATCTGATCCGGTGCTTCAGGTCAGCCCTCAGGTTTCCCCCCCCGCCACAGGATGCTGCTCCCCAGCAGGCAAATGCCCAGGCTGACCAGGTCCAAGTTACCGAAGCTGACCTCCTGCCATTTCATCTGGGAGGGAGCAGGGGGAGGGTGGCGGCGAGGTGGGAGGGCAAAAGCAGCAGGTCAAACCCTGCAAACCCTTCTCTCCCATGTCAGAAGCCCCTGCAGCGCCAATTCTGGGAGAGGATGTACAGCAATGTGTGCATCCCGCAGAAGTGCTGCATGCCAATTTATATGCATTTATGTATTGAGAAATATGCATTTATGTATTGAAAAATGTCACTGTGCTGGGACTGAATTCTGCAATAGAGAGGCATCCATTTAGAGGTTAATTTTATAAAAAGTCGAGGATTAGAGTTCCTCACATGCAATCATGCTCAGCTCTCATAGGACACCCACAACAGTTATACCTGCTGGGCCAAAGAAACATTAGTTCTGGATCTCTGCTTTTCAGTGTGATGTTCAACCTCTAGTTCTCTCAGCCTGGCAATAGTGTTCGCTACAAACCTCACTGTGATACAGCCTCTCCTTACACCAGAAAAATACACAGAACTAAAGCAGCACATAGTCTACTTCCCCAGGAAAATATATCTTCCACCAGTGAAACTCCAGTCCCAGACAGTGCCTGGTAACACCTTGGTACATACTTGTTCAACCAATAAGAAAAATAAGAAAGCCTACAGCAGAGAAAATATCTTTTTTTCTTTAAGATTTTTATATCATTGCTACTACTACACAGCTTTATTTATAGGGCTGGATATCTCTTCGCTGTCCTTTCTGTTCTCCCTTATCCAGTCTGTTTAAGTAAACAGCAGTAATGCACATGAGGCAGGATCTGACAGTAGCTCTAAAACAACATAAAAGCTCTATGTATATAACTATTTTTTGAGTTCCCCAGTTAGCTTCCATTGTGTTATTATTAATATTATGTGGAGGCCAGAGTATTAATAAGAGGTCAGGAATTGGTTACTGCTTAACCATAAAAAGCTCAAGGTGATGGCTCCAGAGCCAGTATACTCACAGCATGTGCCTTGTTTTGCAGTACCTCTGACAAACATGCCTTGCTGGATGTGCCACATTTACACACCTGGGAATAAAAAACCCTGTGCAAGGCGAGTAATCCGACATGAGCCGTTTCCTGGCAGTCTGACGTCGGGTGAAAACCAGTCTCTACTCCAAACACTCAGTGTTGTGAAGGCATGCACTAAACAATAACAGATGTTAATAATCAGAATATTTTGTCTTTTTATGCAAAGATTCATCACAAATTGACTTGCTCCTAGGGGTGAGCAGTTTTCGGGACAACATGAAACCTGACCGAGATCTCCACTTGACTCCTCTTCACCCTTGTTCGGGCTTGAAGCATTTCTTTTCCTTCTGCTTTTCTAAAAAGACAGGAGAAAGCAAGGGTGGGAGAGGAGACAAACGGGACACTTGAAGTGTTTGGGTCTCTGTTGTACAGTCTCTTCTAAAAGAGGAATGGGGGGGACCAGCAGGAGGGATCTAAGGTAGGGAAAAGCCCCAGGGATGGACAGGGGCGTTTCCTCCAGGGAAGGAAGGAAGCCTCCACCTCAAGCTAAGAGCGGTTTGCTGCCCAGACTGCCAAGGTGATTCAGTTTCTGCTTGGTGTGTGAGATCAGTAGCAGGCAGACTTTCATGACAGGTTTCTGGCTTCAGGATTATGCAACATTTGCTCCCTACCATTTCGCAAAGGACAGGTCAATATTTGTTACAACTTACATTTCAGTTTCAGTTAAAATTTCCCAAAATTTAAGAAATAAAGCACATAAAATGTTTTTGTGGAAAGAAGGTTATCTGTCTTAGGGAATGATATGCCCCATCTCTCTCCTCTTCTCCAGCATCCCCCACATTTCTAATATTTGAACGGTTTCCAGGCATGAACTGATTTATCCTTATAACATACCTGTGAAACAGGGAAATGCTGAAATGAAACCCATTCTGAAGGGCAGGGAAGACAGCAAGATGTGCAAGGGTTAGATTTACCACACAGCATCCTCAATGTGTGCGGTATGCTTTGTGCACCCCAATCCACCAAAGTCAACTTCATCCCACTGGTGATACCACTGCACCCCCTGTGGACTAGGGTCCACAGAGGTAAGACAGTTTATATCTCTGCATTTTTGCATTAACTGCCTGCAGCTATGCTCTTACCCTGGTAACCCATGGGAGAAGGAAGGAAGCTTTCTGCTCCCTCAGAGAAGGGAGATTTGTTTCGCATTTACTGCTGAGTAATAGCCCACTTGCAAACAAATTGCCATGAAGGAGCTGTTGTACTGCACGTTAGTGGCCCAGGTTGATTTACAGCAAATTGTCCATCTGTCAGTATCTCTAGAATAGACCACTCTCTCCAGTCTGTAATATTCATGTCTAGTTAGCGCAGCACTTCTGAATTTAGGAGCTGAAACCACACTTGAAATACAATGTCATTCAGCAGTTAAATCACAAAAAGTGCTCGCTCCATAAATAGTGGCATTATCAGAAAAGTTTGGGGCTGCTGATTTAGTGCTAGCTAGAGCTCAGTTCCCTGCAGAGGACCAAAAAGGGGATTTCCACAAAAATAATTTTTAAAAAGGTAGGAAAAAAGAAACCAAACCTCAAAGTCAAACCTTTTGCTTTGGTCTAGATAGAAGTGTTTTGTTCTGGTTTTAGGCACTTTGGGTTTAGAAACTAAAACAGAAGTAAATTTAATAAAAGAAATGCTTAAGTAATACACATCCACAATCTCCCATTATAAACGATAAACTCTTCTGGTTGTTTTTCCTAGAGAGTTCACAACTGGGTAAGCCTGGCATAAGCTTATGACATTTAGTGGATGTCCTGTGTGCACTTTTTTCTTTTCATTCACACCGTTTTGGAAAGTTCTAGAACTAGATTATTATTTGTTGCATTTATATAATCCAACAGCAGTTCCTGCAAGCACCATGCGGAATCACTGCTTTGCCCCAGCACCCTGGCTGCCACACAGGTCTGCAGCAAACACCTCAGGGTCCCGCATATACTTCAAGTGCAGTGTTCAGAAACCAGCACGTCATTAGTTTTATGGCATCTTGCATACTTTCACACCGGAGTGACAAGGGGAGAAACACTGACAGTAGCATTTCATAACCTGAAGATGAGTGCGAGGGAGGTGCAGCGAGATTTGTACAGGAGTATTTGGGGGAACCATCTGGGATTCTCAGAGGCTGGTAAGGGCTGCTGATCCCTGCGATGCTGGCTGTGAACCAATCCTGTTCACGTTTCATATCAAAAGAACGGGAACTAACTGCTAATGTTCAGTTTCGCCCAAAAAATAATCAAGTGTCAATCACTGACTGAATATAAGAGAGCTGGTGGCAGCAGGGAGGTTGCTCTTCCTACCATATGTCTTTTCTCTTGCTTTGGATCCACGGTGGCATTTGTGAAGTGTCAGTACTCAATTCTTTCCATTACCTGGTTTTAATTAACCCCCTAAAGCCCCATTGTGTGGCTGGTGATATCAGCTGGGGCTCTGAATAGAAGCCAGCCCTGTCAAAAAATTTTGGAACAAGCTCCTCTTGAATGGGCCCAATGAGCCAGGGGGCTGTTTCCTCCTTAATCCCACATTTAATAGCACGAGCTGGGGACAATAGGCAGCTTCTCCAGCTTTTTGCAGCTTGATTCCGTTTGACATATCCAGCCCTCTTTTGTCCCCCTGGCGAGGACACGCCACCTCCGCGTGCTCTGCACGGGACACCCTCCCTGAGTGTCACCGAGATGAAATGGCCCTGGGCAGCCTCTGCCTCCGGACCCGTGCTGCCAGCTCCATCGCTGCCCACAAAGCTGCTTACCGGCAGGCAGGGCTCTAGCCAGCAGAGCAAAAAAACCTGGATGCCACTGGTTTGGGTTGGTCTTTTTTTTTTTTTTCCCCCATATATTCCTTATAGGAATGTGTTTCCATCAAAGAAGTCAAGGATTATAAGATTTCACCATGGCAACATGCTGTTATATATGCAAATGTAAAACTGGAAAAGGGGGAAACCTTTATTTCTCATAATTAGATGACAAAAGGGTATAACATTGCAATTTTCCATATACTTTGAAACTGGAAAAATCATCCTCTCCTCTGTCATCTTTTTTTTCTGGAGAGCTGTTTTTCTTCAAAAAGAGCTTTTGGCTGGAGACTGTGGAAGAAAGACATTTTTAAAATTTCGGTTTTATTTTATTTGAGTGGTGAGATTTGCACTTCACCTGAACAGTGGCTAGATCTGACTGGTTGCTGCTGTTTTGGGCAGGCATTTGCAATCCAAAAGGATGAGTAAAAGATCAGTGTGATCACCAGTCTGGGAGCCACATTTTAACTCAGAAGACTTCACAAGCAGAAGCTGTTCTGCCTGTGACCTTTCATTTGTATTTACAGCACCGGAGCTGATCACATGTTCATTAGATATTTCTTCAAATGCCTGCTGCATGTAGAACAAGTGGACTAATTAGGTTTAGTTTTGAAAAAGAAAAGTCCTAGCACGTGTATAGTTGGCTAAGTATAAAACACTGAGCAGCACATTGTACAGAGAACACCTGTTAGCATCTTTTTTTTACTTGTCCATCAGTATTTATCTTCATCACTTATGCAAAAAACTTTTAAAGAGTAACACAAAAAAAAAAGCAGTGACCAGACTCAGTGTCAGATTATTCCTACCTCAGGAAAAGAAAAGTTTGAATTATAGCATATACTAATCCAATCTACTTTTCACATAAAAGAAAAAAAAAAAGAAAAAACAAAACAAAACACTATAAAGGCAGTGGCCTATTGCTGGCCCAAATTTCCACATGTAAACAGCAATGTGTGGGGACTCCACCTTTGGATGGTGCGCTTAGGACTTTCTTAAACAGATCTTGTTTTCACAGTAACGAGTGTTTCCAGGAAATCACAATGTCTTAGGACTGGTTACCAAAGATGAAACCAAAACTTAGTAATAACTCCTCTTAATTTGTCTATATACCATCCAATCAGACTTTTTTCCCCAGCTATTCATACAGCCCTCTTTCAAGGTCCCTTTAAAAATAAATTTCTTTAATGATGCCTGCAAACTCTCATCCTGGCCTCCAAGGATTTTTTGCTAATTTGATGAAGACCACACACATAAAATCAAATGCTTTTGTCATTTGTTTCTCTTTGTACCCACTTTCTAAAAGAAAGCATCGCCTGTGTTGTCTGATCATAAACATTGGAGTTCGCAATCTGGCACCTTTCCAAATGTTCATTTTTCAGGGTAGCATTTTAGGTAATTGTTGAGCTTCATGGTAACTATCCATGATGTTACTCGCTGGAAGCACTAGCACACTTTTCTGTGTCCTGATGTACCTAATGGTCTATTATTGGACTGGCTTTAAATCTCTGTGGTTTTAGTCCTCACCAACTCAACTAAAGCAGGGTTTCATCTTGTGACTTTATCACTTGTAACAATATCCAGTGGTAAAACAAGTTCTCTTGAAAATGGTATTATTAAAAGCCACATCAACTGGCATACATCATTGAGAGTTATTAAGCCTTATTCTAATGGCGCATGGAAATATCGTACGGTACGTACTTCCAGCCACACGAGTATGGCTTGTGATCTCAGTTCTCAAGCTAAGCACTGTTTATTCTAGTAACTATTTCCAGCACAAGTGAATGCTGAAGTGTCACCCATCTAGGTGCCAGAGGCCAAATCCTTCAGGGCTATGACATCCATTAACTCAACACCTTACCCTTCGGCACCTGGGTCCTGACATAAAATCCCCACTGCTCAGCTAGGCACCCAAGCTTCCAACTGCTGAAAGAGGTTTGGGTTGGGGATGGGATGAAATTCACCACAGCCAGCCTGCCCAAGTCAGCCAGTAACGTGCTGAAAAGGTATGCCTGAAACACAAGCCTCATGCACTTGACTTGAGCAATCCCATATGCATTTGCACCATGCCCAAATAGGCTGGCCTGGCATTTACATGTTGGCCAACTTAACTGTATCACATAAACTCCAGACCACACTATTCCTGTTCTCCTTCCTTCAGTGTTGTCAATATAAGGCAACTCGACCACATTGACTCCTTCAGCTCCCTCCTGACCTGACTGGCCAAGGACACGGCCGCTGTCAGGCAGACAGTGCCCTTCTTGCCAAAGAAGGGGCTCACTTCATGGTCATTTGTACCTGCTATCTGCAGAGGGTCAAATATTATCCATAGGCCCCTCAAATACTTACTTGTCTCCCCTTTTTCTTTTTCTTTTGCTGTCCTTGAGCTCCTGCAATGCCTAGGATGCCTGTACTGGGTTTGCGTTGCAAGGTTTTGGTGGTGGGGGGGGTTACAGGGGTGGCTTCTGTGAGAAGCTACTGGAAGCTTCCCCTGTGTCGAAAGAGCCAATACCAGCCGGCTCCAAGACGGACCTGCCACTGGCCAAGGCTGAGCCCATCAGCGATAGTGGTAGCGCCTCTGGGAGAACAGATTTAAGAAGGAAAAAAGTTGCAGGACACACGGAAACGGCAGCCAGAGAGAGGAGTAAGAACATGTAAAAGAAACAACCCTGCAGACCCCCAGGTCAGTGAAGGAGGGGGAGGAGATGCTCCAGGCGCCGGAGCAGAGATTCCCCTGCAGCCCATGGGGAAGACCATGGTGAGGCAGGCTGTCCCCCTGCAGCCCACGGAGGTCCACGCTGGAGCAGATATCCACCTGCAGCCTGGGGAGGACCCCACGCCAGAGCAGGTGGATGCCCAAAAGAGGCTGTGACCCTGTGGGAAGCCCGCGCTGGAGCAGGCTCCTGGCAGGACATGTAGCTCTGTGGAGAGAGGAGCCCACGCTGGAGCAGGTTTTCTGGCAGGACTTGTGACCCCGCAGGGGACCCACGCTGGAGCAGTCTGTGCCTGAAGGACTGCAGCCCATGGGAGGGACCCACGCTGGAGCAGTTTGTGAAGAACTGCAGCCCCTGGGAAGGACCCACGTTGGAGAAGTTCATGGAGGACTGTCTCCCGTGGGAGGGACCCCATGCTGGAGCAGGGGAAGAGTGTGATGAGTCCTGCCCCTGAGGAGGATGAAGCAGCAGAGATAACATGTGGTGAACTGACTGTAACCCCCATTCCCCATCCCCCTGCACCGCTAGCGGGGGTAGGTAGAGAATCCAGGAGTGAAGCTGTGCCTGGGAAGAAGGGAGGGGTGGAGGGAAGGTGTTTTGAGATTTGGTTTTATTTCTCATTACCCTGCTCTGGTTGATTGGTAATAAATTGAGTTAATTTTCCACAAGCTGAGTCTGTTTTGCCCATGACGGTAATTGGTGAGTGATCTCTCCCTGTGCTTATCTCGACCCATGAGCCCTTTGTTATATTTTCTCTCCCCTGTCCAGCTGAGGAGGGAGGGGGGAGTGATAGAACAGCTTTGGTGTGCACCTGGTGTCCAGCCAGGGTCAACCCACCACAGTGCCTCACTAGCCTTAAAACTAGACCATAAGATATACTTCATCTTAAGAGGAAAGTAGCTCTTTTCTTTGTGATGATGGCCCCATTCCCCAAGCTCTTCCCTCACTCTCTGTAATGTCCCTGATACCCCTGTGAAATCTCCCCATTGGTGTCCCATTGCCCAGGCATTGTTTTGCTGGAGGGGCCAGAAGTGCTGGTGAGGGGAAATCAAAGTGCAGAGTCCCCAGGGAAGCTTAGGCATGGCAGACACTCAGGAAGATTCAACCAGAAAGGGATAAGACAATGAAATATGTGGTCAGTGATGATCTCAAACCATACGGATCCCAAAAGTCTGCAGGCATCACAATATGAAGTTAAATAGATTTCTCATGATTTCAGAGAAGTAATTTCAGGTGTGCTTAGTGCCAGTATACCATCTCATAGCAAAATAACTATCAGGACAGTAAACTTTAGCTAAAGGAGTCATCTTTAAACAGACAACTTGCCCAGTAAAAATGTAAGGGGCTGTTGCCTCGAGAGAGAGAACAATCTAAGATAATACAAACCAACCTAAAGAGATTTATATGAATACACTTACATATATACTTCCTAGGAAATAATTTGAAAGAATTAACAAATTTGAACAGCATCCTAACTAAAATTTCTCACATTTCTTCCCAAATCCTCACAACTCACTGTTTTTGAGACAATCTCTATTATTGTGTTGGGATCTATCCCTGCCAAGTAAATGGGGAAAAGATGAGATTTCATCCTAGAAAGGAAGAAAGTCCTCAAAAAACCATGAAATTAAGCTGAAGGAATGAAATGGAAAAGTTGTTTTCATATTAATAACTGAGCTGATGAAGGCTGTATGAAGTTCAAAGGATTGATATGGTTTAGAGTAGCAACAGCATTAGGACTCATGTGTGTCTCCACACTTGACTCCAGTAATTGTAATAAAGTCAGTATCATGTTTAGTCTTGAGATTTTTTTCAGGGCTTTTTAGTGATTTTACTCTTGACAGACTGTGTGAATAAAATCCCATGTTTGTAAAATGTTTATATTCATTTACTGTGGTTTCATAATTCTGTAAAATGAACTGTTCTCCAGAATCAGTCAGCTGTTGCCCTCTGACTTCCAGGAGTAAAGCACAGGGGTGAGGCCCTTTTAGCTAGGAAGCTTCCTCCTCTCTGAAGATCCACCTGCTTTATGAAACATGTTAGTTTTCATATCCTCAGTCTGTATTTGAGCACCTCATTTCTTGTCCCGGGTGGATTTGTACCAGAAGCCTGGTAGGCAGGAGGGTTATTAGGAATGCTGAGGGGAAAGCTAGCCTGCTGGCTGGATTTGTTATTTAGTTGGGTATCAATGCTGGAAGCACATTTGGGATCCAATAAACAGTAATAGACCTGAGTCAGTTACTGTAAGTGTGTAAAAATGGTCACACCCAGAAAAAAACGACACTAAAACTAAGAACAAGCTTCCAGCCTTTGCCTCCAGTGTTTGCTGCTGGATATGTTGTAGGAGCAGACAGAGATCAGAGGAAATGAAGCTTGCCAGAGGCTCTGCTTCACTGAATGTTTCGCACCTCTTTCCTCTGCCTGCTCTTTCAAAGCCTGATTACACAAAGGTAACGAAAGCCCTTTTGCCTTCTGTAAAAGGATAAGGATTAAGTGGAAGTTTGCTGGTACTACGTTCATTCAGCCACACTTGCCTCATCTGATACAGAGCCCTGAATGATGTCTGAACAAATGGTTCGGTAGGACTGGGATATTGAAAGCTCTACTGTAAGGCTTCTTTCCTTCATTTTGTGTAAGGAGCTATCCTTTTCACTGGATGGTGCCTTGTTTTGTGATGATCAGTGAATATGGGAAAAGCAATTAATCTGGAGGATCCTAAATAGGGACATTTTACATAGGAAACAAGAGGCACTTCTCCTCAGCAATAAATAAATGTGCTCTATTTAAATGCCATTTCTACCTTGGGTTATGAGACAAAGGTGTGACACAAAGGGAAGGACACATTGTAGAAATCCTGCATGATATTTGGTGCAAGTGTACTGCATCAACATTTAAAAATGATTAGATGCTGATCATCAGTAAAAATACGATTGTTCCCAGTGTTCCACTTCAAACACAGAAATGTACTAAAAGGAAACTCAGAGCATCAGTAATGAGATTTATTACTCTAGAGGTGAACATGGGGCACTTTAGGAAAACTGAGAAAGGATGACCAGAGATGGCCTCAAAACACTGGCAGATAAGTGTATGTAAGAGTGACACAATTTTGGTCTATAAGCCTGTTTTTGATCAGATTTTTTTGTAAGGGATTTTAATGGCAATGAAAACCATTTGCTTTCTACTAGCACCACTGTCTCTGAGCGGCCATGAATTTTCCCATGAGTGTATGGTCAAAATGCAGCCAGGAATATCTTGCTCTTACTTAAGCCAACTTTTTAACTCCCACTGAAACCACTGAGTCTTAAGCACCTTCTGCTTTGTTTTCCTTACCAAGACATCACACCCTTTCATTGCATCTTTAGTATAAATCCTGCTTTTATTTTCATTCCCTGTTACTTTCAAGCATACAAACCAAGCCAGCATCTTCCCTGAACCAGGCTCTTAGGAGAGTAATTCCAAAGGCTCAGGCAGGGAGACAGGTAACTGGATTCCCTCCCTCCATCCCCCCCCTAAAAATTACCCTTGCCCAGACCTAATATGTAAGCTCTCCCCAGCTTCACAAATCTCCCTGTTCCTTGGGAAAAAAAAAAGGAGAGAGGAGGGAAGGAAAAGATACGTGGTCAGCAGTGCAGGCTAATGGCCAACATGATGGACACGCCGGGCGGTTTGAAACAGGGAGTCGCTCAGAGTACCAAGGTCCTGCCAGCTGCTCTGCCTTCGGCTGTGGGAATGGCAGCTGGGCACCCGGAGAGGAGTATTGCTCTGGAACCCCTCACAGCATTTAGCTCAAAATAGGCACATCTAATCCCAGGCAAGGCATCCCTGCCAGAGCTGGGACAGCCACAGACACCAGTGGCTCAGTAGCCTGGGCCCAGAGCTCCAAGGAATGCATCAGCAGCGGTTACCACCGGTGCCCCTGTCCTGTTCCCCCCATGCCCACATCCCGCTCCCTCCATGCCCAGGGAGGCTCCAGTGAGCATCTGCCCTGAGGGAGGCCAGCGGTCCCCCTGGGCTCCCCAGGCCCTTCCAAGTGCCTCCCAGTTTGTGGTGACAAAGAGCTGTGCCCCAGACCTGCCTGCGGCAGGGAACCGGAGCCGCCTGGGGACAGCAGGGAGGGCCACGGGAAATCCCGAGCACAGCCAGAACGAGGAAAACTCAAGCCATCTCCGGTTTCTCCCCAGCCATCTGTGTCCCCTCCTGGCCAAGGGGGCCGAGCTGGAGGAGGGCTGCGGTGCGCGTTCTGTGCTGCGGGGGGTCTGCCTCCTGCGTGGGAGCTGCTTCAGCCGGCGTGGTGCATGGCACGGGGCAGGCGTGCCACGAATTCACGTCCTCCGCAGCCTGCGGTGTGAGCAGAAGTTCCTGCTTTGCGAATGATCCAGCAACGCTGCCGCCCAAGGTTCACCGTCTCAAATTGCTCGTTAAGCTGGAGAGATGAAATCTGTGACAGAACCTGATCAATACGAGCCAGGGAGCTGACCTTTCCTTTTGGCCAGGAAGGTTGGTTTTACAACAGAAAACGCCGTGCGGGCGCGTGTGTGTGTGCGCGTGTGCAGGCCGTTATCGCAACGCCACCCCGCTCCCGCTCCGGCTGCAGCTCCCGGGGCAGGGGCGCGGAGGATCCCGCTCCCGCTTCCGGCCCCGCCACGCCGCCAGGCGGCGCTCGCCCTCCGCGGGGCGGGGCGGGCAGCGGGCGGGCAGGAGCGCTCTTCTGCCCGCCTGCTTCTGCCGCGGCTGCGCAGCTGCGGGCGCCGCCTGTCGGCACGGGCGGGCGGGCGCTGCGGGGCCGGCAGGAGAGGCAACACCGCCCCCTGGTGGCGCCCGGTCGCCACTTCACCGCCCGTGTCACGCACCCCCCCACCCCCACCCCCCCCACCCCCACCCCACAAACACCCCCCACACTCCACAAACAGCCCCCCCCACCCCACCCCCCGTACAAACAGAAAGCACGCGGGGGTTTGTTTTGCTGCCTGCCGTGGGCAGATGAATTCAGGACGGAGTATTTTCTGCTGCTGCTTGTCACCCCTGAATGCAGGCAGGCAGGCAGACAGCAGTATAAATGAACTCTGAAAACAGCAGCCTGGCTAGGGGCTTTTGGCAAGCCATAACTTTTGATTGCTTCCCCCCTCAGCTTTGCTCTCACATCTGTGTTTTGTTTATGTAAAAGATAAATCCCTCCTACAGTACTGGAAATCCCTCTATTGACGCTAATTCCTTAATTTGCTGCTTAGATCTTTGCAATGTGTGCCACGTCAATTTAGCAGGTTTTTCAAACCACGGGTATGTCCACGCAGCATTTTGCAGGCAGGTACAAGCTCCCTCTGCCCTCACCCTCAGGCAGCTAAACAAAAGCCAGCTGCAAACTGAAATTTGGCAGTACGCTTTCTGTCCTTCCCCTTTCCACCTCACGGTCGCTAGCACAGCTTGGCACGGCGGCAGGGCAACCTCCGTTGCCTGAGGAGGACCACAGAGACACGCCTGCAACACCTGAGCTTCTCCCGCCCCTCTGGTGCTTTTGGACTGTCAAGCTAAGCTGGCGATCTACTTCCCTAAAGATCAAACAGGTTGTTGGTTACTAGACGTGGTTTGTTATTAGCTATATTTATTGTTGTAGAATTGACTTAGAGGCTGCTGGAGGGGGTAGTTCATGTGATACAAGAAGAGGAATAAAAAGGAAAGGTTGATGGGATGGGAAATTCAGCCTGTACCTCAACTGCACACTGGCTCAGTTTCATGGACCTGCTACAGGTTGCACCTCTCTGAGGAACAGAGGGGCCCAGTCCCTGCCCTCAGAGCTCAGTGGCTCCGGCTGGCAGATGACAGCTCCTTGCTGTCTGAGGACAGGGAGAAATGGCACAGTTGGCCTGGCACATCACTGAACGCCAGCAGTCTGATTTTCTTAACAATCTCTAAGAGGCTGCATTGAGAGGGAGACGGGGAGAGCTGAGCTTTATTGGGAATCTGTACGCAGCTCCTCAGCTGCAATGATGTTCACAAAGCCAAGATCAGTAGAGCCACACGTCAGCCAAAATCTAGGCATAACCACCAAACACCTGAATGGTGCCATACATGAAATCAGCTGGAGGTTTTAGTCCAGCTGTTAGCGGATGACTGTCCCTACAACAAAAACTACAGCCATAACTGATGCCCCAGTTCCTCTGGGGACTGTTGAACGTGACCAACTCCAAGCCAACAAGAAAGTCATGACATATAGCTCCTAAAACAAACAATATTGCAGTCACCCTGTGTAACGTAAGCCCATACCTAGATACCCCATGTTAGTGCCAGCAGAATAATGACTGTTCATCATGGGTGAGGCCCATGCTGCTCAGCTTATTCAAACAGCATTAAAATAATATTTTTTTTTCTATGGTGTGCAATGAGAAAATACAGTTAAGTGCCCTGCAGAATTATACTCCTCAAAATCACCTGTTGGATTGGATGAAGCCAGTATAAGGTCTTCAAAGCAAGTGTTTTTAACAGGAGTAGATTTATTTTATTTGAGACTTTTTTGTGCTGTAAAAGTGCTTGTACTGTACGTAGAGCAGTAGGAGCAAGCATGGCTATGCTTGAGAAAGAACATTATGTCAGGTAGGCTCCACATTTTGGGCTAGGCACACTATTTTGGCTTCCTTCTGATAAGAAACCAAAGTCCTCTGAAATAATTTGGCTATCAGTGCAGCTAGCTTCTTTCCTTGTTTTTCATCAGGTTTCTCAAGCCTTAGCTGGAGAGTTGATCTCCCTTATGTGTACACTGTCCTTGGCCTGTGGCTTCAGATGGACACTGACTGCTGCCAAGTGTGAAAGTGGGGTCTGGTGTTTGCTACGAAATGTTTATCCAAAGTGAGGATTTGGTGTTTGTTTAGAAATGTTTATCCCTTGACAACAGGACAAAACATCCAGTTCACTTTATGGATGATACTGAACAGCAACTACTAACCCTAATGGTTAACCCTAATCAACTCAGAAGCAAGCATTGATTTATCACATCCAATCATCATTCAATTCACATGGTTTTAACACTGCTGTAATATGTATATATGTAACATTTGTGTTTATTATTACTCTATGTCAGCATATAGGATATTATACTATTCCATACTGTGGGATGTATGCTTTGTTCCATAAAACCTCTCTGCTACTTAGCCTCTTGCAGAATTGCTGCTTATTTTTATTGATCTAAGGCTGTAGCATTTCTGATGCATTATAGGATTTCTCATCACATTCACAGGAGAAGAATGCACAGGACAAGGGGAAAAAGAACCCCAATCTCAAGCTTTCACATTCCCTCTGGAGGAACGCTGAAACTCAGAATAGTTTCCCAATTCAAGAAGATATATATCTATATTATATATAGATATATATATACACACACGCACAAACACAGAACAGCTAACAGGTTTATTTCTTTTCCTGCAAAGACAAATGGCAAAAGGTATCAGTCATCTTATTCAAGCGCTTTGGTAGCAGTCCAGTTTGCACACAGATGGGAACATGTTACCATTCCCCGTGATGACATAGTGAGAGAAGCTGGACATAAGCTGGAGCACTGCTGGACAAAAGCCACTTGGCTCACTTATGAGTCCCCAAAACAGAACTGAACCCAGGCAAGGCTGATATCCATCCTTCAGCCTTGCTCTGAACCCATTAGAGGTTAGAGTCTGATCCTGCAGTGTTGTGAGAGCTGAAAAGAGAGAAATGGGAGTGCCTGGCATACTGCAGAACCTGGTCCTCAGGGAAGTAACTTACCAATTAAGAGAAGAAGAAACTGCTGTCTAATGGACTATGGTAATACTGAGATTGGTGGTTGCTTGTGGTAGCCCCTTGGCTAAGCAGAGAGCTACCCACAAGTAGAAAAGAGGGCACGCTCCTGCTGTGGTTACCCTACTAGATGCTGGGAGTCAGAGGGAAAAGGCTTAAGGAAAGCTAAAGGTTAGGCTGGATTTCAGCCACCACCTTGGCAGAGTCAAGTCTAGAAACTTGGCTTAGGAGCACAAGGCAACAGAGCTGTTTGTTTTAGAAAAGGCAAGACTCAATGACCATTTTAAAATTTATTTTTAAAATATGTGGTCCACCGAGAGTGAGGGGAAAAAAAACAATTTATTTGAAGATTATATAGTCAGGAAAACTTTCTAATGCTAAGTTTTATTAAATACTGAAACAAGTTAAACAAGAAGGCATTGGAATCTCTTTAAGTGGAGATTTTAAAAAGATGATCTAGCTTTACAGCCTAGGGAACAGAGTATACAACGTTTTCAGAACTCTTCAAGCTCTGCCTTTTTGTGTTTCTGTGATTAATTTTACTGTGTCCAGGAGAGTCAGCTAACCCATCCACAGCTAGAGGACAGCAATGTGGGCAGTCTCTGTGGAGCAGGAAGGTACAACTAAAAGAATGAACTCTTGACCAGGGTTTTTTTTTTAGTTTTCAAATAGTTCAGAGACTTAGCTGGAATAGTGAGACAGTGTGGGCAGGAAAGGCTTGACAACAAGGATTATGCTCCAGGCAGACACAAAGGAAAAGGTGCTGTCATTTAAACGGCAGAGCCCCCAAGTTTCCCCTCTACTCCACTGCGTGACTTCAGGAGCTCTGCTCCTGGGTCCCTGTTTCTTTCTGGACCCTTCAGGGCAGGGGCCTCCCCTCGGTTTGTACAGCAGCTTGTATAAATAGCAGTATGATGTTAGTTGGGCTCAGAAGATGTTACTCCAATTCAGCCATTAACAACTGGTACTAATAGATGTTGGACACCCAGCCTGTGCCCTGCGGCAGCCCACGGGCAGGCTGCGTGCCACAGGATGGCAGCCGTGCACCTCGCACCGAGCCATCTTGCAGACACCATCTCTCCACCTCCCTCTCCCCCTGCTAGATAAGCAGCTCGTAAAAAGGGTATCTTGAGGGAAACCACAGACTTTGAAACCTGCCTCCCCTGTGTAGCTATAGCCAGGTACTGAAGTCTCACTTCACAGAAATTCTCAGCGTTTTTAACATAGACCAGAAGCTACCAGCAGTTTGTTTCACCGTGTTGTCCAAACGCTTGGGTTTGACAATTAACATTTCCAGAGCTGAACCTATAGAGCAACCTGAGGCAAACAAACACTGTGCTGAGCTCAAAGACTGGGGTGAATAGTTCAATACCAAACAAACCAAACTGGGGGGATGAGTCGATATGCTCAAGGGCAGGGCTGTCACTCAGAGGGACCTCGGCAGGCTGCAGGAAGGACAGACAGGGACCTCAAGAAATTCAACAAGGACAATTAGTAAATCCCGCACCTGGGAAGGAACAGCCCCTTGCAATGGTAAGGGCTGGGGACTGACTGGTTGGGGACAGCTCTGCAGAAAAGGCCCTGGAGGTCTGGGCTGATAGCAAGCTGAGCATGGGCCAGCAGCCTGCCCCAGCAGCAGAGAGGGCCATCAGCTTCCTGGGCTGTTTGAACAGGAGCACAGCCAGCAGGTCAAAGGAAGGGATTTTCCCCATTTACTCGGCACTTGTTAGACTGCATTTGGAGTAATGCTTGTAGTTTGGGGATTTGCTGTACAAGAAAGGCATCAATAAACTGGAGCAAGGTCAGGAGAGGGCCAGTAGGATGGTCAAGGCTGCAGCACTTGTCCTGTGAGGAGAGGCAGAGGGAAAGGGACTTGTTCAGCTTTGAGAAAAGAAGGCTGGGGGACACCTAATAGCCACCTCCCCATATCTATCGGGAAGTCATCAACAAGATAGAGCTAGGCTTGTTAGTGAAGTGCACAATGGGAGAATAAGAGACAGTGGGAAATACAGGAGGACCCAACTTGATATAAGGGAAAAAATTGTCAAACACTGCAACAGGCTCCCCAGAGGGGTTGTGCAGGCTCCATCCTTGGAGGTTTTCAAGACCTAACTGGAGAAACCCCTGAGGAGCTTGGTCTGATGCCAGAGTAGGCCCTGCTCTGGGCAAGAGGTTGGACCAGAGAGCTCCTGACGGCCCTTCCAGCTGAGTGACTCTGGGATTCTGTGAAACTGCCTACCTGACAGTACCCTCCTGAGTGGTAATGGCTGAAGAGCTGGGGATGCAAAAGCTGGCTCTGTACCTCATCACCTGCATAGCTGTGTGTGAAGACGATGAGCAAGCTTTTTCAAAATGTCAAAAATCATGTGTGCAGACATAAATGTGCGAGAGACAAATGAGTCCTGACCAGAGCTTCCCATTGCTCCCACCTATAATGTGAAGTTGCAACATCAACCTCTATGCAAGTGATGTCTAATAAACACATTGGCCGCAAGTTCTCAGCAGCAAGAGGAAATCACTTGTAAGACTGTGGGTCTCATCCTGGTTTTCTTGAACATCAAACTCTTGGGCATTGCAATACAAAACTTTTTTAGAAATCACTAGAGCAGGACCCCCCCCCCCCCCCATATTTCACAGTTAGCATGAATGGCATGCACATTTTGTAGTGTATAACAAAGCAACAAACCATAAGCATAAGAAAAAATCTAATAACCTTTAATAAACCATGTTTTTACAATTGACAGCATCTTATATTTTCACAGTGAGGCACATCAACAGAAGGACCATTCTGTCCTTGTGCCACAACATGGCAGTAGCAACATAAGCAAGCAATGTGGTGTGTCAAGGTGGAAGAGCAAGAAGCTGGCAGTAACTCAACTTCAAACTCTCCATTTGCCCCAGGGACAGCTCAGCCCTGCACAAAAAAAGGATGAGCCAGCCTTAACAACCTATCATTTTCTTCTATATTGCTTGTGCCAGATGATATTTTGCAAGAAAAGATTACAGTCTGGTTAAGAGAAGACTCTCTATTGGTTTACCCTTCTTTCATGTTTTGTGCTGTTGAATGAGAAGGGCAAATAATGCTCTCTTTTAAGGATGTTCATTCAGAGTTGCTCCAAACCTGTTGGTAACAGACCCTTAGAGTGGAGGTGCATACAGATGTCAAACCCAGGTTCACTCAGTTTCCACAGCTTGGCTATTGAGCTGGCTGCCAGCCTGACCCTTTCTTAAATTACTTGACAACACCCAATAGACCCAAAGGAAGACTGAAATTACCAGAAATAAAGGCACTTGGTGTTAGCCCTAAAGGAAAACATAAAGCTAAGGATGGTTTGGAGCAAAGAGGGAATGAAGGTCTTCTCCTATTAGATGCATCCAAGAAGGGCAAAATGTAAAAAAGTGGAGTTTATCCTGAAATACAGTAGAATTTCTGATAAGTGTATACAGAGTCAAATTTGCCACTATGTGATAGAAGTAAGGGAAAGTGTCTCTTATTGTGTAACATTAACAACTCTAGCAAACAGATCCTATGTGGTCCTCATACTTGCCTGATGCACAGTCCATGCATTTATTACAAAACAGGGTTCCCCAGAGCACCTCTCCTTCAGGAGCTGAATGGGTATCTTGGGAATTCAGGCATCTCATAGACTTCTGATGGGCAGAGAGCAAAATACTGCTCCTTCAAGTCTGAATAAGGGCGAGAGGGGACTGAATTCTCTCATGCACCAGCTCTTCCAGGAAAAAAAGTACAGTCACAAATCCCAAATTCAAAAATCAGACAGCTTGCCTGAAATATTTATAGTATAATTGGTTGGATTTTTTCCTTTACATTTGCATATGCAATACGTCTCATAAATGAGTAGGTAGGGCTTGAATCACAGCAGCATTTTAGTGTCTGACTTCCATCGGTTTCAGTGACGATAAAATGCCCAAATACTTCTCTGAATTGCACCTAAATGACACTCTAACTCCTGGCTTTGGCCAAATGCCCTTGCTGAGGTAACAGCATCTGCAGTTCCCAGAGGGCTGCTGGGCATGTAAAGGCCAGATGTTGTTTCTGAAAAAGCAGCAAATATCTTTTCATTTGAATGACAGCAATTCTTACTCTTCATGCCCCGCAGGTGCCCTGCTAGAGTACCTTTGCCCCGCAGCATAGTGCCTCATGGCTTTTTTAGGATGTTCCTACTGCATTTCCTTGTGAAGGTGCTTATGACTGGCCTGTCCTTACAAATAATCCCACTGGTTATTCAGGCTAGTTAGAATGAGGATAGCTGTAGAGATTCTAGCTTTTGGTAGGTACTCTCCTGCGGTAACAGCATTGTAAAACATGCCACAAAGATGTTGTTTTCCATGCTGGATCATGGAGAAGCATCCACAGCACTTGAGCCACGGTTGACAGCCACATTGTGGCTCTGCTAAGTTGTGACTGAAAATTTCCAGTTAGTCCTTCCAGCTGGGCGAGCAGGCTTTCAAGCCAGACCCGTTTTTTTTCTGTTTTAACCGACACACAAAGTCCCCGGAAAGCAGGCAGAGCAGAATCTGTCCCCTGGGGATGGTCATGGGTGCTCCCCAGGCGGAGGGCCAGCGCAGTGCTGGGAGGGGAGCACAGCACGCCGGAGGTCCCCTCTCCCTCCCTGTGCACCAGGCTGGCCGTCCCCCGCGAACACGGGTCACCGGCTCCCACCGCTTGGCTACACCCCGGCTCCCCTCCTAGAGCAAGCGGGGAGGCCATCGATCACCTCTAAGCATTTCCAGGCGAGCCCTTCGAGTACAACGGCACAGCCGATGACGTGTGAGCTGAGGTAACAGAGACAGGTAGGGATCCTGCCGCAGTGGCGTTAATGATAGGGGTAGACCTTGGACCGCTCTCCCGGTTGTCAGGGGAACGGTACGGGTTGCCGGCCCACGAAAACATAAAAGAGCAGCAGCGAGTGGGAGAGGAGGCACTGCCGCCTGCCCCGCAGGCTGACCCCGCTCCCAGCCGCAGCCGAGCATCCCTGCCTCGGCAAGCTCGGCCAAGCGGGAAGCCAGGCAGTGACGAACCCGTCCGCTGGCATTTGGAGAAAGAGTAAGTCGATGTCTTTGTTTTGGCTCTAAAAGGCGGGGATAAATAGCAGAGGAACTTTTAATAGCTTATATTTTTATGAATGAGGCTGTTTCTCTTCCAGCACAATTATTTCCTTGCCGGTAACTCTGTTCCTGGCAGGTATTTTTTTTTTTCAGATTTGTTGTTTTGTAATCACGGTGAAATAACAGATTCTGCAAAGTTTGTCTTTCATGTGTTGCAATTGTTTATACGCTGTATCTGTATGCCTTAGGTAATAATTAATAGCTCTATGAATAATAACCACAAAGAACGGTGGAATGATTTTGCTCCATTTTGCAAATACTTCTTTAGGCAAGTCTTTAAAGGTGGTGGAAGTGTCGGTGGGAATTATTCCAGCTGACAGGAATTGAGTTATTTTATTCAGTTAAAACTGCCTTGAGAAGAACACTGGAAGAGGAGGATCAGGGAAAGAGCAGCTAGGACCTGGGTTTTATTCTGCCATTTAATTTACCTGTGTTTTATTCTGCCATTTAATTTATAAATCAAGCCACTGATATAGTAAGGACAAAACAATGTAAATACACCATCTCTGTATAGCTCTGGAGTCTCAATAGCAATGACAATATCCACTATCCGAGTGAGGGAACGGGAGATACCCGACACCAGGAGGCCCTGCTCCAGAGTTTCAGTCTCCACCCGCTTAGTGACCATTAACATTTCTTAACAGCTTTCTATCATGCAGCTTTCTCCTCTCACATCTTTTTTTCTTAATTTATGATTTGAACAATAGAAAACGAAGTGTTAAAGTACACTTTTTATACATTTTCATTCATGAAGTAAGCATTATGTTTTGGGCTTGGCAAATCTCTAATTTAGTGTAACGCTTAACTTGAACTTTTGTGCAGGTCAGGTTAGAAAGGGCACTGGGAAATAATAACAAAAAAATGCAGTCAAGCTTTCTTTCCTAAAGTTCACTCAGTGTAAGTACCCTTGCTCCAGGGAGTAGTTGGTTTGACATAAAAAAATGAGAATTTTAAAAAGTGGTTTTGAATTTAATTTTAGTACTCCAGTGTTCAAGAACTCAGCTTGAGCCACCAAGAATAACTTTGGTTTTCAGGCAGTGCTGACCACCCATCCTTTGGACACATGATTTCGCAGAAGGTGTCCCTTTCTGAGGACAAATGAATAAACAGGGTTTTGATTGTGCATACCTTACAATTACAAAAGTACTTGTTGTATGAAAATGGGATGCACTTGTGCATTCGTGAGCATACAAATTCATGCTTTATGCATGTGCATACCCTTATACACTTTCTTTTTTTTTTTTTTTGAATACTCAGACTTTAAATCACAACAAGCACAACCCCCCCAAACATTGTAGCTTACATACATTCAGTGCATTCAGAGTCAGCACTGGTACTGAAGGAAATTGTATTTGCTAAGGCTTCTCTTCTGCAAAAATAAATAAAATTAGCCTATTGGAAGGCAAGAGGCTAGATCGTTCAAGAAGTGAACAAGGAAGTTATTGAAAAGTACTAATCTATAATTTAGAGTAGAAGTAAGATCTTTTCACAGTGTAACATATAACTGTGTACTCTCAGGTTTCTCTTTAATACAAAGCCAGGGCACAATTTTGTATTCCTGACACCTTTTTGGTACAGGGCTCTCTCATAAGCATCAGGACAAGAGTTCAAGCTACTAGTGCTTCTGTTATTTGAAAGCTACAGAAGGCACTGCAGAGAAATATCAAACAGTCAACAGGCTGGAATAACTGCCTGGTTAGATAGTAACAGGAGGAAACTTATTTTTCTATAATGCCTTCCCTTTGAGACTCTTAAAGCACTTCATAACCACTGAACAGAAAACTGGGACTTGTAGTCATAGGTTGTACTAACAGGAAGGATGAAGACACACTGCCATAATGGCACTGCTAGAAATAAAATTCCGATTTTCCATTTCATTAGATCAGATTTATACCACTGATTTCAATCCAGTTACACAGGTGCAATGACAAATCCTGCCTATGGTGCTTGAGTGTGTAAGGTATGTTTGATGGGCCGCTGCTTTGTAAAGCTGTACAGAACAGTGCTCTCCTACCGAGCTGGTAAAACTTTATACCACTTTCTTCTCACTTTTCATTTATGTAAATGCTTGTTCTGGTGCAATTCAAAGGTGAATACCCAGATCGGTGTGTGTCAGCCTTCCTGGACAGCATGTACTGTGTGCACACCTCCAGGCTGGAATAGCTCCAGGCCTGTTCTGGCAAAGCAAATCCTGCCACTCATCTTGGTCCAAAGCTCTTTATTAGGAAAAGTGCAGACTGCACGTGTGAAGTGGGGCAGGAAAATGAAGGCCTTACACATGCATCCTTACTACTCTCTCAGGGCTGAGAATAATCAAGCTGTGATCTGCTGAGGGTGACCTTCATCTAGGGAAAAAGAGAGGTATCACCACTCCCAATTCTTTGGGAGGACAAGGCTTCCTCCTTTCCCTTGAGTCTTCTCCTATTAATCTGCCTCCCTGCAGTTACATGTCACAACCTCCCCTGCTGTAACTTCTGCCTCCAGTATGGACAGAAGCTTTGCATGGGATGGACAGGCTTGACGATTTTGCAGAGTTGTTTTTAGATGAATTGTCTGTCCCAGAGTCTGTGTACACTGAATACCAAAATACCCATACGCAAATATTTTCAAGGGTCTGTGTGTTGTTCAAGTTCAATGCAACAGAATTGCTTATTTTATCTTGCATTTTTATCATTGCTGGGAAGGAATCTGTTCCACTGCACTTGACAGCACCACTGCTACAGCACTGGCTCCTCAGCCTAATGACAGCAGCCCAGGCTTTTGCTGCACAAGCAAATGCAAATACAATTTTCAAGTTATTGACAACAAGCACAGATCACACTAGATTCTGGAAGTCTGTAGAACGTCAGCTTTTATCACAAAGTTATTTTTCTACACTTATCTGTGGAATAGCTAAATAAATATGGTAATTGTTTAAACAAAGAGACAGAAAACAAAATACCTCTCTCTCTGCCATCAGCCCACTTCGGGAACTCCTAAAACTCCCACGGAGTGAAAAGGTCAAATCCAGCACTTCGTTTCTCTCAAGGCCTGAGCCTCCCTAGGGCTTTCTGGTCAGATAATGTAGCTACTCTGCAGTGAAGACTCAGACTAGACTTATTAAGGGACTGACTCTTTGCATTTTACATAACCCTTTACATTTTCTTGTCATCTTGCATTTTAACACCTGCGTAGTTCAGTAGATGTTAAAAGCTAACCTTACCCTTTCTCATGTGCATACCTTTCTGCAAACCAGAGATGTTATTCTTTTCAGTTATGATTTAACAATAAAAGTTTTTTTCCAGAAGATCCGAGAGGCTTTCAAGCAAATTTATTAGCATTATCTTTCAGAAAAAAAAAAAGAAGAGTTCAGTTTACTCTTTCAAATGCCAAAAAAATTGCATTTCAAAAACCTCCAATTAGTCATGATGTGAACACAGCACAGCCACCCAATGGTAGCCCTGTGCAGTCTTTAAAAAACGCTTTTTCAACAAACATTTTACAGGTTAGACCAGTATTAAATATCACCGAAAGAGCACACAGATGAAGGCAAGCCTGGGGCATGCTTTGCTCCTTAGAATAACGGGAGCTTGTCTGCGCTCCTGTTCCCCCTGCCTCCCTTTTGAGGTTTCTGCACGGCAGGTGAGTAATGCCTCTGCCCTAGTGAGATCAGCCCAGTTAAGCTGCTGTACCTACCTCCTTGCTGCCACCTTTGCTCTGAAATGCAGTGTATCTTTTTAAACATGCCTCCCATACCTGCATGCAAACAGGAAAAGAAAGAGGCAGTCTTCATAGTTCTTCTAAATGCTTTTGGTGTTGCCCAGCCTTTCATGCTATTTTGATCTAAATTGGGGGGTTTTGGTATTCATCCTGTGTACATTACTCAAGCTGCACAAGATTATATGGATTTAAGCTCCTCTTTGCTTAATACAGCATTTTCACATAGGCACATGTTAACACAAGTGATCAATGAGGGGTTTTAATTAGGTTTTTTTCTGAATAGAGAATGGAAGAAAGCACCCTGTGAAAAAATTAATTGTATAGGCTTGGGACTTCCATTGAATAGGATTAACTTTGCTTGAGACAGTAGCATTCTCACACAACAGCCAAAGGCTTTCTATTGCTTTTTTGCAGTTTACTTAATACACAGATCTGCAATTAGCAAAAAAAAAAAAAAAAAAAAAAGTGGAATGATCAAAGCAAATTCAGAAACCTGAAATGACACTATTACTAAATAAGCATTGAAAATCTCCTTTAGCTATCAAAATCTGCAAAGAAAAAGGAGCAGGGATGGAATTTTGTGCTAGAAAACTTTTGGGATAACATGTAATAAAACAGGGATTTCAATGCTGCAAAGAGGATACACATCTAAAAACATGCATGATTGAAGCAATCAAACCGGAATCATTTTCTTGTGGTATCTATGTCTAGTCCGATTTTCACTTGAAAGGCCCCCCACTCAGGACAAAAATGAACAAGTGATTTCCTAGATTTAGATCACTCAAAATTGTTTTTTCAGAAGCAGGTTATTGCTACTGGAAGCAAGTAAAATTCCCCTAAAATCATTAGGATTTTTGTTTGCTGCTAAGCAAAGAATGCACCTTCTCTCCCCTCTCTGTCACAGAGATCCCAGCTCCAAACCGGTGGCTGCCTTACCCCTCCCCAGGCCAGCACTGCAGGCTGGAGGGACTCCGAGGCAGCTGCTGGGATCTAGTTTTTCCCCAGTTTTTGCATGGGAGGAACAACTCAATACTGAACAACAAATATTGGATTGGATAGAAACCACACAAATCAGGAGCCAAAGCAGAAACAGAATGGGTGGCTCTTCCAGAGCAATGTTGTTTGTTTTCTTTTACTTTCTGTCAAGACATGCTTGTAAAGTTAGCAAAAAAACCTGCCCCGGGACATCAGTTTTGTACTCTTTCTGTATGTTCTGCCCTGTTAAAGAGCTTCCTGATTTGTTGAGGAAGGCTTCCTACTCCCTCCTTCTCCTTCACTTCTCCATCCCATCTCTGGGCTGCGCTTGCCTCTCCTCCACCCAGCCCCTTACCACCACCTTTCCCCCTTCTTCTCTCTACAGCTGCCTCTTTCACCTACAGCTACCTCCTTGTTCCACCATACAGGCTGCTGTGGATTCCTCCTCGTCCACCTGCATCTGCTGAGTCTGTGCTCTGGGGTTTAAGTACTGTGTCCAGGTACTCCTAGACATGCTTTACTATAGACTTATTTAGTTGTTATGGAGTTGCTCTTGGTGCTTAGAGCTGACCCTTCTTCCCTGTTCTCCAAGTATTCAGCTAAACAGATCTGGCTATAACAAAAAGTCCTCCAACTTGGTGTGATGCAAGAGCTTCCCCTCAATGTCGAGGAATACTTTTCTAATGGAGCCTACGAGGAAAACTGGATGCTGACTTTGGACTTCAGGAAGCTTAAATGCCAAATGAAAATCAAGAAGATGATACCAATCACCAAAGCCTTCTTGATGATTAACATCTTCAGGCCAACTAAGAATCTCTTGATCTTGAACATACCCACTTCCACCTCCTCATTTCCCAGAAAGCCCTTGCAGTGCCAGAGTTTCTATCAGTACTCTTTTTGTAATTGCTGAATCTTTGCCTTCTGATACCTGAACTGAGGTACCTCTTCAATTCATAGAAACCAAAATCCACACTTCAAAACCTTTCTGAAGTGTTTTAATGCTGTAACTGGCAGATAACCACTGGGGAAACACTCTCAGCTGTTTGGAGAAGATCTGGATCAACCATCAGTAATTCCCATGGGGTACTGGTACTCTACATCTGCTCAGTGAAGTTGGGTGACTGCTTACCGAGGCATAAGAAAAAGCAGGCATAAGAAAAGACCTCTGGGGCGATACATTCAAATTATTATTCAAGACACTGTGTCATTCCCATACACTGATTTAATTTTTCACTTCATTCTCAAACACTAAATGTTTCCCACATTGTGACTCTGGACAGCAAGGCGGTGTGGGGGGTATGACTCAGCAGCTATTTATCTACTAGTTTTACTCGCCTCCTGTTTTTTCATCTCCTAATTGTATTTCCAAAACCAGACTATGTAGAGATGGAAAGGGAAGGAAAGTAGGCTTTACCTCCAATTTACCTATGCAGGGTGTGGATTTGTTGAAGGTTGCAGCTGTAACAAAAACTGACCAGTAACTGATAAAAGGAAGCATTGCAATCACAGCATGTAATTTCAAAACACTGTGTAATTGTTAGCTGACTGTATAAGAACAACTTAGAAAAAGTATCAGTGCAGTTGGGTGAAGGGCATGTTATTACATCCCACCTATGCCACTCATTTGAAACATGGTTGTTTGGAACGTTGTTAGAAATAATAACACCATGAAGAAACCATGTTGTTAGAATAAACCACCATCTGTTTGGACAAATTATTTCTTTGCTGCATTGGACAAAGAGATGAACTCAAGGTGGTATTAATTCTGCTGGAGGTCATTTTGCAGCCTTGTAGAGCTCTAGATTCTTTTACTCAAAAGTTTAAACCAAACCTTCAGCAATAGCACAAGACTCCTCCAGTGCATACCACATTTAGGCTACAGAACCATTCTGTATTTTAATAAAAATATATTTATCAATCAGCTCACTGCAACTGGTTAATGAAAAAGTTCAATCACTTCTGGTATGAAAATGTGTTACCTTTTTTATTACTCCAGCCCCTTTCAAGGACTGATGAACATTGGGTATAAGGTTGGACAAGAATGACTGTCTAAAACAGCTGAATTGAACAATTATAAGGAAATAAAATGCAGAAGCTCCTTCTTAGCTTGAGCTTCTGTAGACAAGGGAGTTATTCTTTGCACCAGAACAAATACATAAAAGCAGGTAGGTTTTGGTTACCCATCTGTGTGGGAAGAGCATTCAGATAATTTGCCAAGTGCAGATTTGAAATACCATTCTCATTTCTTGATTTCAGCAATCTGCTAGTATAAACTGGAAAGCTGAAAAATGCTTATATGATTTTTACAGGACTGTTATATCTGCTATGCTATATTATGCAAGGAAATGTCAAATGGCTTATGGAAACAAGTTGTATAATCCATTGTGTCAGGTGGATGAGTCTTTAAATAGCTATAGATTTTTAAAGTTTTAAGTAGAAACAACACTCATAGATGTTTTTTCCATAACTGTATGATAAGCCTCCTTTTGCCAAAGTTGGCAGCATACTAGAAGAGTAAGACATAGACCGAGTCTGTTGGGTTGTTTTATCACTGAAATTCTGTCTCCTACCCACAATCAAGGAAGAAGGCTGCAGAACTAGCTGAACACATGCATATTAAATGCATACGATGAGACTGTTGCTTAGTCTCTGAATATGTACTGATTATACTGGAAGTCTAGCTAAGCTTGATTTGAAAATTATGGAAGAGAAGAAGGCATACTCACCAAGTTTCCCTAGAAAATTGTATGGAAATTCTTGACATTTAGCACGATCTGATGCATTCTTTGGGTTTCTATAGGTTATATCTAAAAATAATTCAGTGAGCTCAAAGGATAAATTATCTCTATATCTGGGAGCGGGTAATGGTTAGAGAGAGAGCATGGTGTAAAGATGCATCCTACAGCCCAAATTTTCTAGTTTTCTGAAGATACTCCATCCTTCTTTGTAAATTTGGAGATGATGGAGAACACAGACCCACAATAGGCAAGATAATCACCCCATATTTTCTTTCAGCTTAATGGTAATATTACAACAAAGAGCTTTTGTGTGTCTCCAAGAGCCCTACTGAAGGCATCTTTGCATTACAAGCAATCCAAAATATAAGGAATTTCTGCAAAGAGGAAGATTTTTGAAAATAACTCTGTTAGCTTTTGCAACTTCAAAAGTACTTCCTGAGAGGCAGAGGGTTTATTCTTTGTGTAGCTCACCATGACATCAACAAACCAAATTACAAAAAGAAAAAAAACAAACAAAAAAAACAAACAAAACCCCAAACATTAACAATTCTGTGTTTCAGTCCTTTCAGTGATTAAACTTAGATCATCTCAACTATTTTGCTTCATAATAACAAGGCGTCATCCTGCAGGTGCATACATTCAGGCCCTGGCCATGTTTTTCAGACACATGCTCTTCTTTGAGCCTCTTTCTTTTCCCCACATCTTCTACCCTGGCAAAGTCTTGTCCCTCAACTGCCATGTCTGTGAATTTTGCTTCACATTCTTCTTCATCTTCCTTACTGAAACTCAGACTCTTTTGAGCCACTCCTGGGGAAGACAAGCTAAAGACCCCTCCCCAGACTTTTAGTGAAAAGAACCCCTTGCTAAGTTGTGACCCCCTACCTTCTAACAGTGCCTTGACAGCAGTAATAATTCAAAAAGATACAACTCAGAGTCATCAAGCTAGTGCCGTTAAGTTTTATCTATGCTTTAGCTTGCTTCTTCCTTGCAAGGCAGTTCCCCCCACCCCTAAAAATTAAAGCCAACCTTTTTCCAATCCTTAACCAGTGCAGACAGCAAATTAATTTGATTAAGAGCCATATAATGCACATTTTCCTGTAGATAATTGGTAGCTTAGGTAAAGGTGCATTGCAGGTGACTTGACACTTCACAGACAGACAACCTGCAACATATATTTCACTGCTTGCATATCACTCACCAAAGCCACACAAAAACTAAATGCCGAGAACTGATTTCATAGGAATGTTTCTGTGTTGCAGGGAGCAGAGGAGGATAGCAAGTGTTTAGGGAGATAACATTTCCTGGAATGCCAAGATTTAGAATTGTTTTTGGATTTTGATGGACCGAGTCCAAATGCTATCAGCTAAGCTAAACCAAGAATTTTCTTTGGTTGGCTGCAAGACAGTAGAGAACTAAAGGTTCTCCACTCTTCAGGTACTGAAAAAAAATATGAAAAGGAATCAAGAGGTAAAACTAATGAGGCTGCATCGAAGTATTTTATTCTAATGTTTTATGACTATTAAGTCCTCACATGTTATGTGGTAAAAGCAGTATCACCCCTTTTGATGCACCACACCTGGCTACAGAAGGCCCTGTGCTGAAAATAGTTGGAGGCAAAGAAAGTTACAGCAGTAAATATCACATGTTCTTGTCCTATTCAAAATCTCTCGTACACACCCTCTTACAGCTGCACATGGACATGGCTACTTGCCTAGATGGATCTCTGGTCTGACAAGATTATGGCCATTCTTATACAAGACCTATATAGTGTAAATGTACGCAAACTGACTCAAACATGATTTAATTCTGTATGTACTCCCTGAATTTAGTATGATGTTTTCTTAAATGAAGGATACAGTCATTTTAATGCTTAAATCAAATATTTAATCCATGTTGCGGAACATACCAGAAATACCAGTCCAGCTGTTAGCTAATGTTTAACTTCAAAGGTTAGACTCATCCAAGCTGTAGCTGTTCTGGTATCATTACTGCTAGATTAATTTGGTCTCTAGTATCTAAGCATCTAATCATGCATCACAATGAAAATCCTATTACTAGACCTCCATACTGTGCTTATTTTCTCAGCCCTTAACCATGGCTAACAGTTGTGATAAATAAGAAATCTGTAATATCACCACTGTTTCACAACTCAATTAAATTATTTGAGTTTATCTGTTTTGGAGGTAAGAAGAATTCCTAGACAATGTTAACAATATGAGTTTGAACTAAGTAAAAGAGATTTTAATTGAACACTCGGCACTTCTGCATTTCTAACTCCCACCTGTACAGGATAACCACAGTGGACTTCTCCTCACTGAACTTATCCAGTCCTGCCTTGAAGTTTGTGAAAAATTTTGCACCCCCAACATCCTTTGCTAAGGATCAACAAGTCAGCTGTGACCCTAGTGGTTTTATTTGAGATGTCTTGCTCTTGTTCTTGGAAGAAGCAGTGAAAAACTGATCTCTACCCACCATCTCCATGTCATTTGTGCTGTTATAGGTCACCACCATATCCTGCTCAACCATCTCTTTTCCCACTTAGACTCCTACCTTACCTAGTCCCAACTTACTTAAAGGGAAGCCCTTCCACATCTTGTCACTCTTGTTGCTCTTCTCTGAAGTCCAGTCCTGTGGTATCCTTTCCGAAATGGTGGGATCTGATCTGCACACAACAGGCAAGTGCCAGCAAGCAAGTGATGTATGCAGTAGCTCAACAGCACTGTCTCTTTTTTTACATCATTTTCCTATTACACCTTAAGGATTTAATTACTTTTCAACTGCTGTTAAGCAATGCACTGATGTTTTCATGCAACTGTCTATAACAAGCTAAAGATCTCATTCCTTGAAAGGATCTGGTGGTAATGTCTGGCCCAGAGTCCACCATTTCTTATGTGGAGATTTTTCTCCCATGTGCACGTGACTTTTGCTTTTCTTCCTTTTCCCATGGATGGCAAAGTCCTGGTCATTTATGAACCATCACAGTTTCTACAGATTCACTGACAGGAGACCAAACTTTAAGGAAAAAAGGTGGACTAGAGGACTATATCCTCTGTAAGTGAGAAATATGGAAAGTAGGACACAAACTATTCTGTCAAGATGCAGTTTTGTGGGTTTTTTAGAATTTAGTATTAGTCAAAGAACACTCTCAATTGAATTTTCAGCAGGAATTGAGCTTAAAACATTTAGATCTAAATCACATACCTGGTAAACTACCATGCATATGATAGTGCTAGTGACTAAGAGAACTTTAGTGTGCTCCTAAAAACACTTTCCTTTAACTGTCTGTTAAATGACCATGAAGTTTATAGCAGAAGATTCCACTGTCTAATGATGGAAGATGAATAACAGACAAAAACAATTTGTGTTTTTATTATAAATACCATTATTTTCCTGTTTATTTGGTATGTTTCTCCAAAACTGTAGGTGTATTGCCATGTTTTCTGAGGTGCTGGAGACATGCATTCTGGACATGGATCAATCTTTTCACATGCCAAGGACCAAATTCTGGCCAGTGCATGCCCTACTGCTGCCTTCACCTTTGGTCAAAATTTGGCTCTAATGTCTCTTGCTGCTTCAAAACAATTACAGTCAAATCAGACAAACTTTCCAACATTAAATTACAAGTAATTTGTTTTGAGAAATTACATTCTGCATCATTGCTTGTACCATCATCTAATAATATGCCAGGAGAACCGAGATGCTCCTGGTAAGAACCAATGCTGTGCTGAAAACTAAAGGGCTGATAGCTGATAATCCAAGAGTCCCCACCAAACATGCTCCCGACCATTTGAAGTGGAGCATGGCTGGGATGGAAACTTGCTCCATTGTCATGAGCATGTGTGGAGTTGCTACTTTGCTTTGCTGGAGTAAATGAAGTGGGACAGAGCAACCAACAAAGCCAGGATCTATCCTATGCTAGTTGCTGTGCAGAGCATGGTCTGAGATGGGCCTTGGTCCCCAAAACTTACAGGTTAAGGCTGGAGCAGACGTAGCTTCATATGCATCAAAAGCAGGTTTTATCAGCATGCCACATAGCTCAGAAGGGTATGTGCTGCAGCCAGCAGTGCTTCTGCCTTTAACCACCCTTTCATTCTTTCCCTTTGCCCAGTATATCCCACACTCAGTTTAAAGGGAAGGTTATCACAACCCTTACTTAGCAATTCAGGTGTAAAACAAAATGCTCGTCTTTAGCCCTTCTCAGACTGCCTCACTCAGAGAAGTGGAGAGCAGGGTCATTTGTCACCTCTATCTGTTGGGAAGCAGACAAAGAGAAAGCAGAAATGAGAAAGGAGTAGGAGGAGTCCTGCCCTTACCTTCACACAGGGCAGGCAGAGGAGCTGCCTGGATAGAGAAGGGGGTATCCAAGATGTCCCATAAGCAGATGAAACCATTTAGAGCAAAAGAGGAGTGAAAGAAGAATCATGAAAGAAGAAACATGTGTCACAGTTCATTTTTCTGAATCAGTGTAGCTGTGCTTCCCCTCTAATGCAGGGCAACCTGCAAAACTGCAATATGGTTCTGAAGAGATGAGACAGATAATGAGTGGGAGAACCAAAGAAATATTAACCGTTGAGTGGTCTTTAGTATAATAAATTGTTTTTCCTCAGTAGGTAAAGCCGAGTGATATAATTCGCTGAGTAAAAGGAGGAGACTCTTGGCAGCTTGGCACCAGTACTAATGAAGCCAATAGCCTTCCCTGCTCTCTCCTTTTGGCCGGCTCTCATTTTGGCTGGCTTCCTTGGCATACACATCACTGGCAGTTTTGTGAGAAGTCAGAAGAACCATACGCTAATTTTCACCAAGGAAAACACAATTCGCAACTGCAGCTGCTCGGCAGATATCCGTGATTGTGATTACTGCCTGGCAAACTTGATGTGCAATTGCAAAACCGTGCTGCCTTCTACCATGGAAAAAACTACCTACAATAGCCACCTGACCATTTGGTTCACAGACACCTCCGTGCTGGAGATGCTTCTCAACTTCACAAGGGTGTGGGATCTGAAGCTGTCCTTCTGTGGCACTGCTCCTCTCCCAACAGAATACTTGGCCATTTGGGGACTTCGAAAGCTCCGGGTAAAAAAAGTCAAGGGACGATTTCCAGAGCAGAGTGTCACCATCTACAGCAGCAGCAGCAATGAAAAAGAAAACTCGCTTGCGGTGCACAACAAAGACAGGCAAATGCTTGTATATATTTCTTTTCTGGATACCTCGCTTTTCAATGGATATTCTTTGCTGAAGTCATACAGTGTGGAAAACGTCTCTAGTATCACGGAGCATTTCCCCAGCCTGCTGTACTCCGATGTTTTCTCAACATCAGATAACAAGAGCTATGTTGTAACATTCATTTACTGAGTTATTTAATAGTCAGTAAAGTAGTCAGAGGCACAGCAAACTGCTAAGAGAGAGATGGGACTTCTTCAAGTTTGTTTGGTTTGGCCAGGAGGAGCTGTTATGGGATGGACAGTTCTGACTGTGATAGCACTCTACAAGGAGGTGTTTAAAGTAAGACAGACTCATCAGGCTAATTCAGTAAATGCTTTCTTAAAGAACAAAGAAAATGTGAAATGACTGTTTTAGAAAGCATGGGTACAGATTCTTTTTATATATTGTAAGCTAGAGAATTGAGATCTGCACATAAATTTTGTTTTAAGGTTGTGCCTCAGACAGAAGAAGACATAACCATGTATGTCCAGCTGTAGAAGAACCTGAGCCTCCCAGAGAATCACTCAGGTTAGATGGCAGCTCGGGAAGTCTCCAGTCCAACCCCCTGCCCAAGCAGGGCCACCTCTGGGATCAGACCAGGCTGCTCAGGGTTTTCTGCGGTCGGGTCGCGAAAACCCTCAAGCACAGAGCCTGCACAACCTCATTGGGCAACCTGCTCCACTGCCTGCTTGTCCTCATGGGGAAACTTTTTTCCATGTATTAACCCCAGTCTTACCTTCTCCAGGCTCAGCAAGCCCAGTTCTGTCACACTTTTCTCACCCTCACATGCCCCAGCCCCTGACCATCTTTGTGGTTCTCCACTGGACCACTTCAGCTGATCCATATCCTTCTTGCACTGCGGGGGGCCAAAACTGCATGCAGTACTCTGTATGCAGTCTAGTAAGTGCCAGGACAAGGGGAATAATCCCTTCCCTCCATCTACTGTCTGTTGCCCCTGTCAGTACAGCCCATTGCTGTCAGGTTCAAGAGGTGCAAGGTGGTTACAGGTTACTCAAACTGGGAGTGCTGAGTTGTCCTTGCCCTTGGCACTTGGTCAGAGCTGGGAACCCTCTGCTTGGGCTGGGTGACACAGCCTCTTACGAAAGCAGGCACAGGCTATGCAGGCAGCCTCCAACCTCAGCGTGCAACTGAAGGTGTGTTTGGGGGATGACCAGGAAGGTGTGTTCTCTGCCAAGCCACAGCACACATCATGGGAAAGTACCAGCCAAGAGGCCACCTGACAAGTGAGACACCACGCTCACAAAGGTGTTTTTCCCAGGGAAAGGCCTGTCTCTTGCACGTTAGGTGTGCCGATGCCTGCAATTTCCCCAAATGCCAGGAACTTGACTTCATCTTTTGTAATAATGGCAAGCTCTACTCGTGTTCTCCCCTATGAGAAAGAAGAAAGACCCCATCCAATGACTCTTGTCTCATAAGGGAGGCTAGGCTTCTGCCTAGCGTTGCGGGAGAAAGATTGTTATCCCCTGAAAAACATATGTCAGGACTATTTATATAGCCCAGAGTCTGCTCCTTGCCCATGTCTGCAGGATTTGCATTCTATGAGATACGATTCAACCCAGGATCCGTCCACATAGTACAATAAAGGCTTTGGAATAGCAGCTCCTAACAGTCTTGCATTGTCAGCGGAGGATTACATGAAACTGGGATAAAATATGTGTGCTGAGGGGAATGGCTATCAAGATTCTAAGGAACCAACGAATTTACTTCAACAACTTTAAAGAAAGACTTTTTCTGTAACTGTAATCAATGATGGAGCAGTTTTGCTACGAAGCAAAACTTAATTTTTCAGAATACTTAAATCCATGCACACCTTCCATTACTGTGAGCTTCCCACTGAAATCAACAATGCAGTAACTATTGAATTAATGGAGTCTATTTGCAATTGCAAATTAATAGATTTAAGCCCACAGGTGTTTGAAGGCTGGGGATTGAACTGGATTTAACTCAACCAGAGAACTATTAAATCAGCTGTTGTAAAGACATCATTTCCTTTGTCAGCACTTTGGCAATAAAACATAAACCTTCTCCCCAAGTCACAAATATTTCTAGTGATACCTCTCACGATTGTGTCACAGGTTACAAAATGGTTAGGAGCTGGAGCTGGGCTGACAGAGATTCGCAGCGGGGTGGGGGTGTGGGGGGATGTTCTGAGCACATCACATGCCTGGAATGTATTACAGACACAGGCAAATAATTCATATCGTCTGCCCAGGAATCCCATGCTCCAAGTGTCTGTGCAAGAGTACTAACTTTGCCTTCACAAACTGGCTACTCACTAATCCTGCACAGGATAGTGTTGTAGAAAAAAAAAAAAAAAAGAGCTGGCACACACAAATATATTGATTTCTAAATGTTACCAACCCTCTTTAAAATCTGGGAAAAACAAACCCAAATGATCTTCAGCGAATTCACTGAGGCTCTGCTGCCCTCTAGTAAAAAATGTGCTGAATAACAGAGTACTTCCACATTGCCATGACACCAGTGGTTGGCTGCTGTTACTGTTCAAAATTCACACCTGCAGCAGTAACTGAGAATGTATGTATTCTGGCCTCGTTGGGAAGAGCCATGAGATTAATAAATCCATGGGCTTTCTAACACTGCAAGTTACAGTTCCAATTACTTTTGCCACTGTAGTGTTCTTAATAAGGCTGACGTAAAAGACCTTTTATTTCTGTGCCCAAGTAAGCACTGCAGAGATTTTCCTGGAATCAGGAAAAAAACCTCAATTACATGCGCAGCAGAAATCCACAGCACCAATATTGCAGTGATCTTTTCAACTCCCCCGCTCTTCTCCAGCAGATACCAAGAACCTGATCTTCCCAATTTCAATTTTATATCTTTGCCATATGAAAGTACCGCATTAGAAGCTTGCAGAATTTTTTTAGAGCAATGCATAAAAAACATATACCACATATGTTGTGAGTTTTATTAATCCTGTTGGTGGAGGTTTCTTTTATCTGCATGTAAACTACACACAGCAGTACATTAAGCATCACTCTGCAGAAATAATTACGTGATTTTGTGAATGTTTTAAAACCTAGCGCAAGACTCACACTTAGCCACACTCAACACCCTATGTTGTGTGATCATATATTTATAGCAATTAATATTTGTATACACAATGGTTTAATTCTCCATGTATCAGGTTCAACCTGTATTTGCCAGTCTTTAACCCTGATGCGTGATTATTGGATATGCCAATCAATGGGAACTGAGGCTATTTTTTTTCTATCAGAAAAAAATGGAGATAGGAGCTGTAAATTTACAGTTTTCCTTCCTATTAGTAATTCTGGTGCGACTTTGGGAAGTCAGTACAGATTGAGAACAGCACGAAAAGTAACGCAGTGCCTTCTATGGGAGAACTTGCTGTGCAGCTGCAGCAAGAAGCTGCAGGAGGCCAGCCAGGCCCCTGCATCTCCTCCTGGGCAGACTCCCAAGGTGGCTGGCAAAGACAGGCTGCAGGGGAGTCTGGCCTTCCTGGTATGGCGGGAAGGCTGAAAAGAGGTGCCTCCAGTGCCCAACACTCATGCTTGGAGAGACTGTCTTTAAAAAGGCCAGCGATCTTTTGGCATCTGCCACCAGACTAGTGGTTTTTCTTCTAGTCAGCGCAGCAGCCACCGAGGCCGGCCCAACTGACTCCTGGGGATGCCCCCAGCCTAGATGAAACCGAACCCCAAAGGGCCCTGCACATGAAAGACGCTACCATGGAGCACTAGCGAACAGGGCCACCGCATTATCTGCGCCCTCCAAGCCAGAGGCCCAAATTTCCTCAGGGAGCGCAGGGGCTTTCCGGCAGAGGCCGCGCAGAGGCGGGCAGCCAGACGAGCACGCTGGCCGCCGAGGGGATGACGGGCGCCGGGCACGTGTTTGCACCCTCTCCGGACGCCCGCTGCCGCCGTCCCCAAGCTGGCTGTGGAGAACAAGCCCACCGGGCGGGGATGGGGGGGGGGCCGAGGCCGGGCGCCCCCCCCTTTCCCCGGGGGGACACCAGCCCCCTCCCCCCCGCAATGGCGCGCTTCCACAGGGGCCGCCGCGGCCCCTCACCCGCCCCGCTCCCCGCTCCCCGCTCGCGCGCTGCGCCGCCACGTGACGCGCGGCACTGGCTCGCGCTGCTTTCTCGACACAAGATGGCGGCAGCGGCGGCCGCTGGGAAAGGAAGGGGGGGGAGTGGCGGGCGGCGAGGCGGGCCGCTCTAGCCTCCGCTCTCTACGCTCCCCGCTGCGCACGCTCTATCCTCCGTCCCCTCCGCCTCTCTATGGTCGGGCGGGCCGCTCGCCGTTGGCAGGCGGGCGGCAGGGGGCGGTGGGCGGCAGGGGGCGCTGTGACCGCCGGCGCGGCGGCTATCATGCTCGGGGAGCCGGGCCTGGGCCGCGGCGCGGGGTGGCGGGAGCGGGCGGTGCCGGAGCGGCGCGGCGCGGGGGGTCGGTGCCCGGCGGGATGTTCCGCAAGGCGCGGAGGGTGAACGTGCGGAAGCGGAACGACTCGGAGGAGGAGGACGAGGAGCGCGACGAGGAGCCGCCTCAGGAGCCGGCGCCGGCGGCCGGGGCGGGGGGGGAAGGGCCCGGCGAGGCCTCCATGGCGCTGGCGGCGGGCCCCGGGCTCCTGCCGCTGCCCGCCGGCTGCGTGCCCCTCGCCCTGCCCGGCAGCCCCGCGGCCTTCGCCTGCGCCGCGGGCTACGGCGCGGCTCTCGGCTTGGGGCTGGGCTTGGTGGGAGGCGACAGGGCAGGCCTGGGGGCTCTGCCGGCGCCCGCTCTCCTGCCCCCCCCCGCCGCCGCCGCCGCAGCAGCAGCAGCAGCAGGGCAACGGGCTGCCGGGCGCCGGGCGCCCCAAAGAGAAGAAGCGGCCGCGGGAGAACAAAGAAGTGCCGCGGGCCAGCCTGCTCAGCTTCCAGGATGAGGAGGAGGGTGAGGCGGGGGGCTGCCCGCCGGCGGGCAGCGGGGCCGCGCGGCCTTCGGCTCGCTGCCTGCGGGGGTGGAAGGGAGCCGGAGCGGGTCAGCCCGCAGCGGGCCTCCGCCCGTCGTCTGCGCACCCCTCGTCCCCCAGGAGAGTCGGGACCCTTGTTCTATGTATTCGTTAAGGCAGTCGGGTTGCCCCGTGTGGCATGGGGCTGACGAGGGGTCGTACAAGACGGGGAGAGCCCTGGGGGCGCGGTGCGGGGGGCCGGGGTGCACGGGCGGGGAGCGTCCCATCGGCAGCCGCTTCGGCCCCGCTCCCTTCCCGGGCCCGACCCGGCTCCTGCGGGGCCAGCGCGCTCCCAGCACCGGGGTGATGTCCCGCGGGTTTAATTCCGGTTTGGCGAGGTAGATTGCCTCTGCTTCTGTATTGCTGGTGCCTGACTGTTGCACCCGCGTTGCGCTCGTTGCAGGTGGGTGGCTTGCTGGTCAGGGTGCGGGCTTTAGCCTGACCTGGGTTTGTGCAGTAGCAGGTACTAGGCCCAGCAGGTTGAGGGGCATCTTTCCCGTGGCTTTGTGTTGAGTTTGTTTTCATCTGATGTGGCTGGTGTTCATGGGTCACGTCGGACTGCCTGCTGTCCTAGCAAACTCCCGTGTGAAGCCACTGGTGTTCTGTTGCAGAGTTAGTTCATCTAGCCATCCACAAGGTTTATTAGATTAACCTTCGCAAATAGTGGAAAAAGTAGTTGAGGGGTTTCTGGACGCTTTTCAGCTTTTGGAGAAATAGCATAATTGTGTCTGTGCAGTGCTTCAGCTAATAATTCTGCTGGATTCCAGCAGGTATTGCACTCATGAATCGGTCCATTAACACTCAGATAATCTGATTATGGATAATAGTTATTACGTATTAAAAATTTTCAAAAAACTATCAAAAAACACCCCTCAAACTCCAGAGTTTGTTGCATCCCACAAGTTCAGGGTGAATAAAATGAGGAGCTTATTTTTATGATACCTTTTGTCAGCAGGAGACTTAGTATGCATTTTGAATTTTCTTAGGAGGAATTCTCTTGTAATCACTGGAACTTGGATTCTAAGACTAGTGATTTGAAGTCTTGACAGAAATACTGGAATTACAGTATAGACTTAAAAAAACCTGACCAAACACTTGTAGATTTCCTACATCAAGCTTCCATTTTTTCTGTGCAATGTAGTTCTTTAACTTATTGCATTCCTTTTGGTAGGTTGTAGTGCTGCAGGCATTTGAACTAGTAGTACAACCGAAACCAGCCGTTCCCTTACTCATGAGTTGTGTATATACGTGGCTGTGAAAAGACTGTTGACCCAAAATGTTGGGTCTTCGTGTTGTTTTCTTCCAAATTCATGGTCACAGTGAAGGATCAGCTGGGCTTTTTTGTTTGATTGTTTTTTTAGAAAAAGATTACTACAGTCAGATAAAAGCAGGCCATGTGCGTACACTTCTGTGTAACTTCTGCCTTGCTTTTCTGTGACTGTGCTGTGAACGGGATGAATACACTTGAAAATGACCGCAAAAAGAGGAGGTAGACATGACTCCACATGAAAGGATATGGGACTGGTTTTGTTGCAATAGTGCAAATGTAAAGTCACATTAAATTACATTGTTAGTGGCATTTATTAAGTTCTAGGTACAAAATTAAGAGGTTTAATAGGTAAGTATACTTCTTGGCAGGTCTAATGTAATGTTTTCCAACTTTTCTTTTAAAGAAACTGAAGAAGTTTTTAAAGTGAAGAAATCAAGTTACAGCAAAAAGATTGTAAAACAACTGAAGAAAGAATACAAAGAAGATCTTGAAAAATCAAAAGTTAGAACAGAGGTCAATTCTCCAACAGACGGTAACTGCAAAACTAACAGTAACTTTTGTAATGGAAAAGATTAAGTATTGTAAATACAAATTACTTGTTTTCAAGATGAATTGCTAGTCTTTTTAGAGGATTTAGCATTTAGAACTGAACTAAAGCACACATTAAATGTGTTCATTTGAACCTTACAAATGCTGTTCTGAAGCTGGTAGAGAGTTCTTTGATTCTCTCTCATGTGGAAATGAATGTAGAAGGATGAAACTTCTCAGCTATGTATACAGTTGTCAGTAGACCTCAGTAGTTCTGTATTTCAGCCCTCTTTATGTCAGATGAGTTTCTTCCTATTGAATTAGGAAGGAATTAAATTAGTTTAGAAGGGTGTCTGGTGCCTATATGACAAGATGTGTCCTTGTAACACATCTTTTCGAAAAGGAAGGTTGTGGGGTGAGCAGAGTGGTGTTCTTTGTTATTAAGTAAATTATTCAACAGCTGCCTGTTTCAGGACTTGGATCTTAGAGTAGCCTTGATGATTAAGATGACAGGATGAAAGTGTTGGAGCAGAAGGATCTTTTAGCAATGTATGGTCCTCCAGAGCTTAGAATAGAGCCTGGGATTTCAATTTCATTGTGGTTCTGCTCTTGGTTTTTGGGAAGCTCACTGGTAAAGCATAATGATTCCTTTTCCACTTAAGTTTTTATGTAGAGTAATAAGCTACAATGCTATGAATACAAGCCAAGAGGCTTATGATCTAAAGATTGCAATGGTATAGCTGGAGCATATGAGTGTTGAACATGGTCCCATGCAGAAGATTGCCCTTTTTTAAGTTAATTAAATTAGTCTTTTAAAAATCTTAAAGATTTTAAAAAGGCTTTGTCTGCATTTAAAAAATCCACAAATTCTTTCTTATTAGAATCTTTTAAGTTGCCTATGCAGTGGTATGGGACATGAGCAAAGCCAGAAGTTACCATTTTTGTGGCTAATGTTCAGGGAATCTGTGGAAAACTGGATCTTAATTCTTGCTTCTGTCACAAAGATCCTTAAAAAATTGCATTTTGCATATGGCTAGTGTGTGCTCATTTTCTGTTTGTCTGTTTTTCAGTCTCTGTAGTTGGTTTGGTTATAGTGCAAAGACCTCATGGCTGCTACTGAGTCAGAAGTCTGGATTCTTTAAACAAATGTTAAAGTCTAAAAACTGAGATATGTGCAGCTTGGATCGGGTAACTGGATTTAACATGCATTTTCTTACATAATACTTGTACCCGCTGCCTGTATCTGTATGTTACCCACCTAATGTAGGGTAATGTTGCACCCGGCCGAAGAGGAAAGTGAAGGGGTTCTTTTGAAATAAGTCTGTTCTTGTGGAAAGATTTGGTGTAACACAGGCAATGCTTTCTAATTACATACGTAAGAGGCTATGTGAAGGTTGCGCACATGATCTTAATTACTGAGTTCCCTTACTTTTTTAATACTTGGCAATGTGTAGAATTTTTAGTGGTTGTTGGGCTGTCTGCTTTGTCAAATTTTATTTTGAGAGGATGTCAGTGACTTAATCACAATTAAGAAGGTGTATTTTACTAGATGTCAAACAATAAAATTATCATTTAACATTTTCATTTGATTTTTACTTTTGGTTTTTAGACCTTAAAAAAATACTTCCAAGTGATCTTTATAAAAAGAGTAAAACATGGGCTTTGTTGTCTTACCAGTCGAACCACCACTAGAAAAGACAGTACAGATTAAGGATATAGGTCAAGAAGATGGGACTGCAAACAGTGAGCATGGTGAAGAAGAAATGGAAGTTGAAAGTGAGAAGGAAGAAGAAAAACCAAAAGCTGGTGGGGCTTTTTCAAGTGCTCTGTCATCACTGAATGTTCTCCGCCCAGGTTCGTTATTGTAATGTCTGATATGTTAACAAATGGTTTAGCCAGCATTTACAGCAGAGTAATGCATTTGAGAGATTAGGAAATATTTTCCAGCAATGTATCCAGCATCTGAGAATTCAGGAAACTGCTATTTTCCAAAGCTGTTCAATTTTACAAGCCTTATGAGAAAAAATGTTTTACTACAGAATGCTTCCATCTTGATATTAGTCGAAAGCAGGAATTTGTCTCTCAAAGTGATGACAAACTGTAAGAAAATCTAGATTTGGAATAGGTGACTTAACATGAACTTTAACTGCTTTCACTTAAAATTCTGTCTTTGGTTTGAATGTCTCAGTTACAGGTGTGCAAGGTGTCTCAAATGTTTTCCTATCTCATTTTGTCTAATGAGGTTCTAGTCAGGCCCTGAGGCTGAAGAAATCAGTCTGAGAAAGTATTTTTGAAACTAATTTACTAATTGTTAGCTAACACTTGATTGCCTGCTCCCCAAATAGAAGACGGATGTCCTGGGTCCACAGACTTGGCCATATTTCAAGGGAAAAAGAATTTCCTAGTTGACTCCCAAATCATTTTTCCTTTTAGGGATATTTGCAAAGTATTGCAATATGTATGTTATTGCATCTGTAAAGATATTGCTGGCTTGAATAGAGTATCTCATGTCAAGTATAAAGAGAATCTGAAATTTAACCTTTTGTGCATGCCTAATCAAAGTAGTGGTAAAAATTGTTCATGTTTCAAAAAATTTATTTTGGGGGACCATTCTTTATATGAGTTTTGTAAGTTGCGTTAGTTTTGTGTTAGGGATTTTAGATTTTTTAATTAGGTCTGCTTTTCGTGTTTCCCCTGGATTGTACAGTCTTCTCATATTAGCTTTGTCCAGTTTGGTGACCTCTTAACCTCTAAGCTGTCGTCATCTTTTGAAATGGCCAATGTTTTTTGTTCCCCCAAAATAAGAAGAGTTGCGAGCAATATCAGGACAGGAAGTGATACAGTCAAGAACCTCGCTTTCTTCCTCCTTTTGCAATAGTCAGCTCCTGTAAAGGGCTGCTGTTTCTTTAGCAATATTTCCCATAGGAACATCAGGCTCCTTCTCTTACAGTACGTGAGCTGCTGGAAGCAGAGCCAGACTTTTTGGGAAAGATCCCAGCTTTGAGGGTTCCTGGTCAGAAAGTTTGCATGTGCAGCTTATAAGTTGCTTGCAAATGTTTCTGTTTCTGGATTTTTTTCCTCTCACCTTTTTTTTTCTGTTCAGAAAGATGATTTGGTAGGGTGGCAGAGATGAGTAATAAGAAGTCGTAATACCTGTTTTGTTGCAGTGGTTGTTTAACGGTGCAAACGTCTATCTCTAGGAGAAATTCCAGATGCTGCTTTTATTCATGCCGCTAGGAAAAAGCGTCAAATGGCTCGTGAACTTGGAGACTTTACCCCCGTTGACAGTGAACCAGGTAAAGGCCGCCTTGTTCGAGAAGATGAAAATGATGCCAGTGATGATGAAGATGATGACGAGAAGAGGAGAATAGTTTTTACAGTGAAGGAAAAATCCCAAAGGCAAAAGATTGCTGAGGAAATAGGTAAAACCTTTTTAGAAGGACAGCTGATAAACGTTCGCACTGTTTTCACTGCAAGTGCTCCCATTCAACATTTTTAAATAACATGTTTTTCAAACAGGCGTGGATCTGGAGTTGTATTCCGTTTCGAAGGAAACGTACTGCATAATGGAATCTGTGTAAAATTTTGACCACAAACTATGTTCCTGTGCTTAGAAGCACACAACTCTACTGAATCTGGTAGAGACTTACACTAAGGTTCAATTAGTGTTGTTCTTGTACTTTGTTTTTTAGGAAGTATAGAGTTGTGAAAAGGAAAAACATCAGTTCTTTGATTTAGCATTCTTCTTGCTGATAAGCAGGTAAAATAACCTCTTGGAAGGTTTTTTAAGTGGAACCTCTGTGATAATAATTCACAGGCTAGTGTCCTTAATTCCTTATGAAGAGGAAAGGAGGATGCACTGAGATGTTCCCACTGAACCATGGTGTCTCAGGTTTTTGAACTCATGGCCCTTACTTTGAATACATTATCTTCTCCTTTCTGTTACCTATCTGTTTTACTTGTATTAAGGTATTGAGGGAAGTGATGATGAAGCACTGGTGGCAGGGGAGCAAGATGAAGAACTCAGTAGATGGGAGCAAGAACAGATACGGAAAGGAATCAACATACCTCAGGCACGTATTTAGTTGTGAACTCTTTTTGGTTTGTTTCTGCATATATTGGCTAAATCCATTACAAACTTGAGTAGTTTACAGAAGGCTGTTTCATCTGAGAAATTTAGTGTGCAACTTCTGATATTCTTTAAAGAGAAATGAGAGGTCAGATTTTAAGTATACAGTGGTATCAGTTTCATTAGTCTCTGTTCTGGGTAAATACTGATTATGGTGCTGTTAAACAGCATTTATTTGCAACTTTAAACAGAGCTAGGATAATGACACTTTGAAGAGACCTCTGTTCTTCTTTATCATTAGGTTTGTATAGTCTATGTGCAGTGTGTGTTTCTTTGTTGTTTCTGTATCTTCTGTTGCAGTGTAGAGTTGGAATTTGTAGCAGGTTGTACGATATGTTACCTGTGCATTCATAATGAAGTTGCTGCTGGGCTGAAGAGAGTAGTTGTTTTTTTAAAAACATTTCAGCAAAATCACAACCAAACACACTGACTCTAAGAACCTATGTCATTCTGTTAAATAGTCTTAGCAAAATTTAATATAGTCCCAAACACTTGGTTATTGTAGGAGTTACAGGCTGGTTAAAATTGTCACGTAATAACTGGCTATAAGTATAAATATTTAGAATTATAATGATACTAAGAGTTTGTCCATTTAAGAAGGTGCTTCTGAGGGAATTTGTTTCTTCCACCTTAGGTGTTGGAAGTTCTACACTTAAACCCACTTGATAAGTACATTTTGTAAATGTACCTGCTTACATTTTTCACTTTATAACATTTGAGATGTGAAAGAAAAGAAATTTTTCCTTTCTTGAAAGTCTAATATAGTACAATTGCATTTCCTCTTCCATTAGGTTCAACCAAGTCAGCCTGCTGAAGTGAATAATCTGTACTACCAGAACACTTACCAGACACTGTCTTATGGTTCATCATATGGCATTCCATACACTTACGCTGCATATGGATCATCGGAAACCAAGTCTCAAAAAACAGATAATACAGTTCCTTTCAAAACTCCCAGTAATGAGATGACTCCTGTTACTATTGATTTGGTAAAGAAACAGCTTAAAGACAGGTAGGACAGACCATCTTTTTAGACTTAAAGACCTGTCCCCTAGCTTTCTGTTCCTCAGGCGTCTTTTAGTCTCGGTGAGCAAACACAGAGTTTCATCGCTGGAAAAGTACTGACTGGCACATCCATTTAAAAAAAAAATAAAAAGGCAAACAAAAAAACTCAAAGTGAAGATGACTTGACACTTTGTTCGAAAATCTCCTTGGATTGCTTCTCTGGAAGTGAAGCTTTAAATATGAGGCCATTGATCTTGTTGAAGACAGGTCTGAGTTGCATCTTCTGGACACTGCACAGTCTTATAGTCAAGAATTGAAAGGCCAGCGAGGTGTTTAGCTTGTCAAGTTGCATTCTTTTAAACTGTGAATCAGATTGTTCCCCTTCAGTAGATAAAGAATTTAAATTTTAGTGTATACAGGGGTTTTTTGGTTTAAACACTATAATCTGCTTGTCAGGTACACAAAAGGTCTTACTGAATGAACAACCCAATTGCAGTGAGAAATCATTTGTAATGAATAACTTGCACTTTACATGTCCTCAAAATTGGTTTGTATGCTCCTTGTAGTGTTACAGCCTTTGACAGTGAATCAGGTTAGTAGAGGAGTAAGACTGCTTTGTATAAGCTATAGTTCTCACCATCACCATCCCCCCGCCAAAACCTTTCCTTCCAGTTTTCCTTCAGGGCCAGCCTTGCACTATTCTAAGTGCTATCAACTCCTGTAAAAATTGTGGGAGTGGGCAGTGCAGTGCACTCAGCATAGTCTAGCAATTAATTTAAACCTTTAGCCTTGCTGTTTATGTAGAGAGGGGAAGAAAGTGACAAATGAAAGTTAGAGAATATGTCTTTGCAGTATTTCCCATATATAGACTTGGTACTTGCACTGTCTGTTTAATATCTCAATGGTCTGAAATATACAGACTTTTGGATGTAAATTTGCTATTTATCCGTTGCCCTTCAGGTTGGACTCTATGAAAGAATTGCACAAAGCTAATCGGCAGCAATATGAGAAACATCAGCAAAGCCGAGAGGATTCTACCAAGGCAATTGAAAGATTAGAAGGGTCTTCTGGGGGTATTGGTGAACAGTATAAGTTTTTGCAAGAAATGCGAGGGTATGTCCAAGACTTGCTTGAGTGTTTCAGTGAAAAGGTAAGGATGCAAAAACATTCATCTTTTTAAAAAAAAAAAAAAAAAAAAAAAAAAAAAAAAAAAAAAAGGACTTTTAGTACATGCCAAACACCACAGCTCCACATCTCCCTCTGTTTTCGAAAAAAGTCCCCTGAGAACATATTCTTCTAAAGGTTTGGTTATTCGAGGGTTGAAAAGATAACTTTTCATCATACTAAGTTGGTTATCAGAAACCTCTCTTTCACAGTGTAAGAGATCACTGACTTTAGATTGCCTAAAAACACTTCTAGATTATATGTCTTTAGGATTTTGGTAGATATTCCGGCATTTCAACTTTTCTCAGATGCTGCTTTTTACTTGTGTTGGCTATCAGGTTAACAAAAATAAGGGCTGAATTACAACATTGCTGGTTTCTGGAATGCTTTATGAACACCGTAACAAAGACTTGTATTTTGTGTGTTATTGAACTTCCTCCTGCCAGGCAGTTTCACATACTTGGTATTGCTCTAGTGTCTGAAGGAGAAAAGTTTTAAAACTAGTGTAGCTGTCTGAAGACAACCAAAGTTACAAATATACTTTTTTCATGTAGTGTGATACTTTTGTATATGTCTAACTTGAAAACTTAGCCTTTCTTTCCTATGTTATTCATTATGCTTTAATTACTTACTTTGTTGTAAATATAACAGGAGCTCTGGAATATATATATATTTTTATATATATATATTTAAAATAAACAGAGGAGCTGTAAAATTCAGTTAGCAGGATATAGGCTATTTCTTCATTGTCTTCTGACTTGAATACAATAGTAGAGTATCTTCTTAAGTTAGCTATCAGAATTACTTGAGTAGTTGAAGCTACTGCTTACCTAGCTTGTTAGGTGTGGGAGAGGAATACAAAAGCATTCTGGCTGCTAATCGGTTAGACATTGTCCAGCACTAGTGGTATTGGGAGAGTCCCATCTTCAACCCAGTAAGTTGAATAATATCTTTGTCATGAACAAACTCAGGAAATGTGGACCAGTTAATTCACCCGGCTAATTGATCAGTTACAATAGATACTGTTCACTGAAGAAACAGTATTCCTGAGTCTGTATTGGCATTAGCTGTTGAGGTGTAGTAAAGGTACTTTCCTTTGCAGCTGTCGGTGCTGGTTGCCCAGATGCCTAAACTCCTACTTAAGGATAACTTTTTATATTCTTTCTCTGAAATAAATTTGTATGTTAGAAGACAAGTTAAATACCTGTTTCTCTTTTCAGCATTTGCTTTCTGAAGACCTCCTGTTAAATTTATTTTGTGATTACTGTAAGCCATATCTGGAGGTTCTCTTTGATAGTCCATGCTGTCTTGTTCAAATATTTTCTTTAAACAAATTGTTTTAGAATGCATAATTCTGAGTACAAACCAAGCCTTTTAGTCTCCCAGATTTTCTATAAACCAGGAAAACTTACTGTTAAGTGAGTAACCATTCCAGTTCAGTTTATAGGAAGGTTATTGACCTATCTAACTATACTAGTAAATAATCAATTCCAGCCATTATACAGCAAATTAGCTGCTGATAATTTAACAGACAGGCTTGTTAAAGTTGCATTCTTACAATATACCTTTGCTTTCCTGGTAGTTGGTCTTTTGAGAGTTCTACACCTGGATACCTTCCTCCCCCTTCCCACCCTCCCCATACCCCATCTGCCATGCCAGCCCATTGAACTTTTAAGATGTGTTTTTTATCATCTCATGCTTCTTAGGGACATTCACAGAGTTTCGCTGTTTTCAGTTGGAGGCTGCTGCAGTACCTGTATGTACAATGACTTGCAACATTAGGAAGCGATGTGGTCAGTTTAAGAGGAGCATTTAATTTATTATGTCCTATATATTCCTCAGTTCTTTGGCCAGATAATCTGTTTTGGAATTCAGTGCTTTCAGCATGACAAAAGTACTATCAAATTCAAAAACAGTAGCCCACAGGACTCCACAAGGTTTTCTAAAAAGGAGGTGGGGGGAGGGGACAAAATAAAGTAATAAAATCAGTATCAGTTTTTATTTAAATGAAATAATGAAATGCAGCAGGACAGTAAATTCTTCTTACCTTTTGAGTGTCAAGATAAATTACCTTCAGCTTTTTTGTAGAACCTGTGGCCCCGACTACTTTATGTTTGAAGTGTGTGTGTGTTCATAATATATAATGTACGTAGTTGTTATGATTATAATATACTTAAGCATATAAAATGTGTATCTATATGTGTAATAGCAATATTGTGTGTGTATGTATGTGTGTATATATATACACATACATATATGAACACATATCCTAAATATGTATAAAGCTAGGTCCCTCCCTATCCTTCCAAATATGATGCTTTGATTCTTAATTTTATTAGGACTAGTCATGGTTATTAGCCAAATTCACATTGGTACTGATCTGAATGAGAAAGTGGTTTGCTGAAGAAGCACTAATGGGTTCACAATATACTTGTCCACTGCAAAAGAGTCCATTCCCGTAGAGTTTTCTCATGTGTCTATTGATTTAGTTTTGGAGAACAAAAAACATCATCATAAGTTAACTTTTTTCCCCCTACCATCTTATTTCTGCACCCATTCACCATGCTCAACCCTTTGTGACCCCCAACCAAGCAAAACCATTTTGTTTGTATTCTGTTTTGAAGAGATTCTGAATGTTAGAAACACTTTGCTCATTGATAAGGTGCAGTGGAGAGTATAATGAGGCAGCTATTATGCAAATTTTAGAAACAAGCAATAGAAATGTCAAATCCTCTAGGATTTTTTTTTTTTTCCCCATAAATGATAAAACCAGTGGAGCGGAAGATGCTTGCATGACTTCCTTTACAAGTAATTACTGTTAAAATTATGCTTTCTGAGAAGGCTAGAAAATGGTAACGGTGTCTTTACATTTTAAATGTAGGAATATGCAAGGGATACAGAAAGATTAAATTGTTCCAAGCATATCTCTGACAGCACAGTTAGATGAACTGTTATTTTACCTGCAAAAGCAAATTACCAAAACACAGTGTGTCAGAGAGAGGGACTGTAGGTTAAAATGATCCTTGTCATGTAAATGTTCAGAAAGCTTTCCACTTTTCCCCTTACACTGTTTACAGTGAAAGTGAAGAAAAAAACCCCCAAAACACTGAGTTTAAGGTATTGACTAAACAAAACACAATGAATGAGGGCTGTAACTTTCTAGTAGTTAGTGAAATTGTCAGTTGCTCATCAACCATGCTATTGATTATAGAAGAATAACGGCTTCTAAGTCTCTTGGATTTAAATGGGAAATATTTTGAGTGGATTCATGTATCTGAATACATAGCTGGGTTTTTTTAATCCTGAGTCAATTACAGAAAGAACCTCTAGGGATGCTTTGAAAAATTTTCATTTAACTTTTCATTTTAGAATTCCCTTTACACACTTAAGAGAAGAAGCTATATTTTCTATGGTAAACTGCAGGAAAACTAGTATTTTTAAAATTATTATTTCTCTTCTCAAAGTTGTCTTAAATTCCAGATACGCACTTCCAACGCTGGGATATTCCCTCCTCCTATTTCTCTCTATTCTGCTTTCTCCAAAAGAAAGTTGTACGTATCTTGAGTTGGTGCAGAGTTGCTTTCATTTTAATCCCTGTAGCCCAGTTTATACCACAAAGAGCTAATACTTCTTTCCTCTTAATATTTCCTCTGATGTGTGTCATTTTCAGATAGCTGAAATGGCCCTGTAGCTATAATCTCATAATCCTATATTTTACTGGAGGAGGTTCTTTAATAGCTGCTGAGTCACGTTCTAAATTACATCAGGAAACAATTTCTGATTTTATCTTTTGTTTTGAAAAAAACTTAATCCTGGATGGTAGGCAGCAGTGAAATATTTGAGCTAAAAGGCTGGAAGACTGTCGACTAAGCATAAGTCTCAGAGGTAAGGAGGACATAGCTTAAGTGTTCATACCAAAAGGACTTGCCTTTCCAAATTAAGAGATTGAGAAAACTTCTGGTTTGCATTTGAATATTTATAATAATCTAATTTTAACTTGTTCCAGGAAATGAATTTTTGCAAAAGTGAGCAGTGAATCTGCTATTTAATGTCAGGAAATTCCTAGTTGTTATAACATCATCTATTTTTGTTACAGTTGCTGCTGAAATTTAGTCCACTTAAACAAAAAAAAAAAAAAAAAAAAAAAGTGGCAGGTCTGAGCCGACTTAAGTCTGTATCATTCAAAGGTTATACTTAATGCATAACTCACAAATTGTACAATCTTAGTGATTGGCTAGGGTGACATTTTACTGATTTGAAGTATCTGTTGGCATAATATGCATATGCAGTGTTTTATTGCATTTCAGTAATAATATTTGAGCATATGCTAATAAGAGTTACAGCAAAATGATACCTGCTGGCTTCAGGAAGTTAAAGTCATGCTTTGTTTTTTCACTGTATAAAGTCAGGTTATTTTCTCATTAAAGTGTAGAATACAACTACATTCTTCTTTAAAGAGAGAGTGGAAACAATGAGGTCTGAGAATTGTAAGCACTGTAACACAATATGTAATGCACTTGGTAGAGAAAACGAGTACTTGAAATAACATTTCACACTCTAATATGGTTGTCTTACTGTGTAGGCTCATTCAATCAACAGAAGTTACTTTCAGAATGCTATTGCTGCGGTTGAAAGCTGTCAACGTTGTTAAATGCATGCATTTTCTTCACGTTGAAATATTTACTGGTCCAAATGATACAGATGAGTAAAAGGAAACAGTTTGTGCTGCTATAAATACAGTGACAGCATTATGCTTCGGAATAGTATGGTACCCCAGAAACCAAGCACCTGAAGAATTTGATATTACGTAGTGTGTTGTATTTTTACAGGTGCCTCTGATTAATGAACTTGAATCCGCAATGCACCAGCTGTACAAACAGCGAGCTTCCCGCCTTGTCCAAAGACGACAAGATGATATTAAAGATGAATCTTCGGAGTTTTCAAGCCATTCAAGTCAGTCCATCTTGAAGGTTTTTATTATTCATTAAACAACCTTGTTTACTTAGTATGGCTTAATTTAAATGTAAATGTTTAAAGTATGACTGTCTTAAAGTTTATCCTTACTCTTGAGATAGATAGAAGCAAGTTTAGATAAAAGTTCTCTAATCTGTTTTGTTTTAAACTCAAAGCCACTCTAACTCTGACTTCATCTCTCCTTTCTATTGCTCTTAACTATATTTTCTCTTTCCTAGCACTGAAAATGTATGCGTGGTGGCAGTGGTAGTAGTGGTAGCATGTGACTCCTGATTTTCCTCTTATGTCAGGACTTTTTTTTTTTTTTTTTTTAACCTCCTTGAATCTATAAATTCCCTGTAACGCTTACAGTTAACTCTGTACAAAGCCATGAAGCACTGGGCTAGAGTTGACTTCTGTCTAATGCTCTATTTTGTAGGCAGCATAAATACTTCATTTCAGACACTTAACTGGTAAAGCTAAAGAACTGGAAGAGATTGGTGCTGTTGTTAAAAATCAGGCTAATACAAAGTGACCCTATATGAAATGCAGCTTAAAATTAGCCAGTTAAAATACCTGCTTACTGTGTGGATAGGGGATTCTTACTAAGGAGTTTTCTTGTGGTGGTTACTCTTCAATATGTAAAACTCTATAAAAGTATAGATGTTAACTTGGGTGGAAATACATGTTCCTTGGAAGAGATTTTATTCAGCATGTTAAACGACAGGTAAAATATCATATTAATAGTAATCGTCTTTCTGCTTTGGAGAGCTTCCCATTTTTAAAAATGGCTTTCTTGTCCGTCCTATTGCTGTCCTAAAATCCTATAATAAAAGCCATTTCCTATTCTGTCACAGTGTGTCCAGAGATGAAATTTTGTTAATACCATTAGATGGAACTTACTGAGGGTGATAAAGTGTTAGGGCATCGGAGTTGGTCACCCTTTTATGGAGTGGTTAGCATACATATTCCCTTTACGACTTTTATTTGGAGCCCTACTTAGCAACAACCGAAAACATCAGTGTGTTGTCAACATTATTCCCATACTAAATCCAAAATATAACACTATACCAGCTACTAGGAAGAAAATTAACTATCCTAGCCAAAACCAGGACAGATGGGAATAGCTGTCATTGTCAGGGCTGGGTTTTAAAGAGAGATCTTGTTTAGTATCTGGAAGTCTTGAGAATGAATTTCACTGTGTCTAGAAATAGTCCGGTTCTGTCTCTCAAATTATCACAGAAACTAGGAATTGATGCCAGCCTTTGATTTGATGTGTGTTGCGGTCATAGGTGATCTGTTTTTCTTCATACAGTGTCAGAACACAAAAGGCCTAGAAGTGAATTTAAGTTTCTCTGCCAACTTTTGCTTTACTTCTGTGTAAAGACAAGTAGCTCAGCTTCAATAACATTTTAAAAAATTGGACAAATGATGGCTTCATCTGTATGTTAAGGCTCTTCTGGTGTAGATTTTGGATACTGACATAGATCATCGTTAATATTCTTAATGATGGATTTGTAAATAGATTTAATTAGAACAAGTAAACTTTTGAAATTTGGGTAGGCTTTTGTTTAAATTTTGATGTTTATATTTTAGTGGGTGGACTTGAGCACCGGCTAACATTCAGTCCAATTTTAAAAATTTACCTGAAAAGGATGAACTGGAAGCACTCTTGGGTCTGCCTGCTGGTTGCTGATCAGCTTCACTGTTTAGCTGTGTTGTTTTCTATAACCAGAAGCATCTATAATGAATCACAGCTTAAAAAGAGGAGGGACTGTGGTTGATCTTCATGTAGGTTTTGATGTGTTTTAAACTTTAGGCAATCTGAAGTATATGAACTTAGAAAACACTATGACTAGAACTCTGAAATATCATATATTCCTGCTCCAGTCACTTTTCTCTGTCTCTCTTTTTGTTCATTTTCTTTTCAAAAGATACCCAGGGAACATGTTTATTTAAGGAGCACTTTTTGTCTTGGAACATTCAATTTAAGCAATTTCTGTTAAAACTGTTGACTTCTATATAGTTGGGCACTGTTGTGAGAGGGACAAGAGTGAAGTACAGTGAAAACTATTTGACATTTAAGTGGAGATTTTTCCAAACTCCACTACTTCCTCTTTTAACCTCTACACTTGTGAATTCAGGCTTCTGGGTGCATCTTTTTGAAAACTTCAACTTTCTACTTCAAATTACACTTAGTTTAAAGTAGGTAAAAGGCTCTTATGAAACTGCCTACAACACATTTATATAATCATAGATAAGCATTTTAATTTTCGTCAATGTAATTTTACAGATAAAGCCCTGATGGCACCAAATCTTGAATCTTTTGGACGAGACAGAGTGATCTATCAAGAACAAGTAAAGCGTCGGACTGCAGAAAGAGAGGCTAGAAGGTACTGAGATTTCTTGTCCATTAGGAGTCTTTGCCTGCTTGTATGTTAGTGTCCTGTGTTACACACTAACATAAGTAGCAATGTTTGCTCCTTTCCTGCAAAGGGAAGAAAACACTTAAGCTGGTATGCTGGGCAGGGGTAGCCTTATATATCCCAACTTATCATACAAGTGTACAAAACAAGGGACCGTTACATGATACTGATATAAAATCTCTAAAAGAGAGCATAGTAGAGTCATTCTGTATCTGTATAGTCTCTGCTGGTTTCTCTTCCTTCCGTTGTTTGAGGCACCAACATAGTGGAACGTTTGAGGTGGTGACATAGTGAAAGTTTTTTCCAACCTGGATTTCCTTGCATTAAAAGTTATGACAAGCTTAGGCAGGTCTGTTCATTGGAGGGGGGGGCAGGGGATGACGCACGCACACGCAAAAGAAAGTAATAGCTGGTTTATACTGCTGATCCTTTTCAGAGCTCGTCGTAGACAAGCAAGAGAGCAAACTGGGAAGATGGCAGATCACCTTGAAGGCCTTTCCAGTGATGATGAGGAAACTTCAACGGATATTACAAACTTCAACATGGAGCGAGGTCAGAAAAGCTACTGAAGCTTTATGTAATAAAATACAGAAAATTTGGCAGAAAAAAAGAAAATTATCCAAATGCAGCCCTGTCTATATGTTTCACCGTATTTTGGAGAAAGTTTAGGAACTGTTCCTTGCTGGATCATCAGTGTGACCGAAACTGTCTCTTTCACCAACCTGTTGTGCAGCTTGCAGCTAACTAAATACCCAATCCTCAGTGAGATTCTTTTTATTTAATTCAAACATTCTTTTGCTGGCTAGCAATAAGCTTTTGTACCTTCAGTGGATACTAAGTCTTCCTCCTTATTTGTAACGTGGTTTATCATTCTTCAAATATCTGTTTGTTTTACATGTGAAATTCTGGAAACCTCAGTGCTTTAGAAATTTTTTTTTTTTTTTTTTTTTTTGCTTGATAGGAAGTATTTTCTGGAGTTTTGCGTAAGCATCTAGAAATGCAATGACAGAGGTTTTGTAGACTCTTGTTACAGCCTGGTAAACCTTGCAGATGACAGAAAGCAATGTTGAGTGCAAACATTGCAGAAAGATCTTGTGGTACTGACCTGATTTGAAATTCATCTGCAGTTTTATGATGGTTTGGTCAAAGTAACCATTACTATGCATAACCCTAATTATGCAATAAATGAGGTTGTAAGTTAAGCTAATGCCTCTAACTGGGAGAACTGCAAGAAACCTGACATTTGGGGAAGTATGGTTAGTTTGATGGAATGATCATCTTTTATAGTAGCAGTTAAAAGGCAAACAATTCCAGTGATTACTGTGAAACCAGTAGCGAAGAAAGTAGAACATCACTGTAGTAATCCTGTTACCTTTTCATTTTGAAACTGAGTACAATTATTCTCTCTGATGAAGGAGAATTTAATCGTATTAGAAGAAATGTGGAGAAGGGGAGCAGCAAGGATCTCATGTATAGAATTGCTTATGTTGTATGTGAGGAGGGATTAAACAGTTTTGGACTCTTCAGCTAGGAGAACAATGTTGACTTTTCACAGTATCAGAGCTAGTGGGCATGAAATGAAGTGATACGATAGGTTTAAAGTAAACAAGTCACTTCCCACAGAGAGTGTAATAAAAATGCCAAAGTCATTGCTGTAGGTGGTTGTGGAGACCCAAAGTATGAACAGATTAAAAAGGCAATTAGATGAACTGTCTAGCAGTTGGATCCTTCAGAAGTGCAGTTTCCACACCTTTAGTCACTGGCTGATTTACCAAAATTGTGGATGCAGAGAGCGCTCTGATAAACAAAGCAACTGTTCAGGCTTTTTAGGTACTATAATTAACTTTGCTAAGTTAAATGATCTAGATTAAAAATTCAGTGTGGCTCAATTGCTCTTTGTAATTTGGCACTTTTATGTGTACAAAAGCCTTCTGTAGGAGTTTCATCAGTTTCTGAGTAAGCTTAGCATTTCTAAAGCTTTTTTTTTTTTATCATTCATAGCTCTCATGTTAGTTCAGAATCAGCAGTGAGCTATATGGAACAGAGGAATGCACTTTGGACCTGATGACTTTATTTGTAGCATCTCTTCTTGATCCTATTGTGAAAAGTGTGTTTACGTGACATAATTTCATGTCCCTCAGCCCTGTCTCTACCTGCTGTGTGTACTAGTTATGTTAGTTGTGTACAGGTTACTACTGTGACTGAATATTTAAAACTGTGGCTGCAGCAAAAATGAGTGATTAAAATGAAACTAACCCTGGGAATTAGAAAAGATGAAGGGAAAATAATATGTAGAGAAAAAGTTTTGGACTGCGTAGAGATTTACTGATACTGTAAATATAAAAAAAAAAAAAATGTAAGGAAGGTGCTAAGGTACTGTAATGGTTACCCAGTGCTAACAGCCATGTTATGTTCAGCAGTTCAGCATGGTGTCTGCTAGGACCTGCTCTGTCTGACGTGCTGATTCAGTTGGCTTATCTGAGATGCCCTCCTGTACTTGCACTTAGATGAGCAAAGTTGTAGAATAATTTGGGTTGGAAGGGACCTGGAGATCAGCTGTTCCAAACTCCCATGTAGAGGAAGGCCAGCTTTGAAGTTAGATCCACACTGAATACAGCCCAATATATCACCAGTCCAGTGTCTGGTAACTGAAAATCATTGTATTAAATGTTTAAAGCAAGACCTGTGATAAAACAGTATATCAGAGAGTACTCAATTTTTTTATTGCTTTGTATATTTGAGGCAGAAGTAACAGAACTTTTAAAGGTGATGTCTTTTTGGTTTTGTTTATAGGAGTTAGCTTATGCCAGTGAGCATCAAAGTCCATCTTGAAAGAGGTACTACAGGGAATAGGTGATTAACTTATTACTTTCTTTCTCCCCCACCAGATCGTATATTGAAAGAATCCAGCAAAGTTTTCGAAGATGTTTTGGAAAGCTTTTACTCAATTGATTGTATTAAGTCACAGTTTGAAGCTTGGCGCTCAAAGTACTTTGCTTCTTATAAGGATGCTTATATTGGCCTCTGTTTACCAAAGCTGTTTAACCCTTTAATCAGACTTCAGCTGCTTATCTGGACTCCTTTGGAGGTAAGGTCCTCTGCAAGCAACTTTTATGTAAGCTTCTATATAGCAGCTCTTTCACACCTCTGCAGAGCAAAGTAAATTGCACCTTTGATGTGTCCTTCTCCTAAATGCACGTTCTAAGCATGAAGTTTAAAATGGGCACCTCTCTTGGGGTGAAGCTTTTCTGGGGAGTTTCTGGACTGTTGTCCTCTGTGTTCCCAGAATGCCAGAGTTCAATTCAGCACATGCCAGTACCTTCTCAGTGAGTGGTGTAGACCAAAAAGCCAAACAGCTTCTTAAATAATACATTTAAGTTTTAAAATACTTAAGAGAAAATTGTGATTCTAGAGATGTTTTTTCTTCAGAAGTGGAACTAAGAAGCCTGTTTTTATGTTGACTTACAACCTATGTCTCTACACTATATATCTTTCTTTCTCTCGCTTATACCTTCATACCCTGTAGAACTCTGGCTGGCAATTTCTAAGTCTTCCTCGTAGTACTTATTGCCCAGTTATTAGGTAGGGAACATGGAAAAAGCAGGACAGCACTGTTGCAGCCCAGTATCCCTGGCACATTTTCATTGTCCAGCCTGCATGTGTGTGCTGACATGAATAGCCATCAGGACAAACAGTTCAGGTAGCTTTTGACTCCCACTCTGTTCTTCCTACCAGTGAAAGCTCTTATAAGGTATTTCTGCAGCAGTCAGGTGCTTATTTTCACCCTACTGGTAGGAACTTACTTTTTTCTGCCATATTGGCTTTTACTGGGGAATGGGAGTGGGTCAAGGCATGGAGTGAGTGCGATTGCATAAGCTTGGTTTGGTTTTGGGTTTGTGGGGTTTTTTAGGAGACTAGGCTAATAAGGCAGATTTGTCTTCTTCCCTTTCAAAACTTAGCTCATCTACAGCACTGTCTGCAGATGTGTCAGCCTACCTCACAAATTACTGAATCTCTACTTTTTTGAGAGGTGGTTTTTTTCTTAACTACTAAGAGAATATTTGTAGAAGGGGATCTTCTGTTGCCTCTGCTCTGATTGCAGAGGAAGGGAGGCACAAGTCTTCTTCAGAAAGCATTCACAGTATTTAATTTGAATAAACAAGGGAAAAATCTATGAAAGGTGTCCTCATTAAATTTAAAACTGTTTTTTACATTCTCCCTTCCCCCATTCTATTTCTATGTGAGTTCTCAGGCTGGCAAAACAAAGCTCAAGTTAGTTGGAGACATGGTACAGAATTCTCAAATCTAACTGGTTTCACTACTTTGTGTTACTGGTCCTGTTAAGCATTTTGTTAAGCTAGAAAAATTATAAGGCATCCATTTTTAATCCAGAAAGCATAATTTTATAATGCAGCACAAATGAACTATACTTCCCACTTTTACCCTAATCTGTGGGCTTTTATTTGGCTCAGGTGTAATTAGAACTTAAAATCTGTAGGGCAACAGCTGCCAAAAAAAAGCAGTCTTACTTCTACCATTTTCACTTTCGTTAGAGCTAGTGATTGCGTGGTTGTAGAGTGAATTGGTTCATTTGGCTGATTTGTGGGAAATTGACCTTGCTCCCCATCCTGTCTCAGCTTTTGGTTGGGTTGGGTTGTCCATATGTACTACAATGACCTGTGATGGCATGTTTAGTAGTGTTCAGGCAAAGAGGTAGAACATTTTCTTCACTTCCAGGAATCAGGCTTGCCTACGTTTCTGAAGGAAGTAGTATCACTGCTTCAGAAGTAGGGGAGCCAAAGCAGGTGAAGTAATTTGCCCATCCTTGTGCCAGATTAAGAGACTGTTTGGTCTTGAGGCATTATATCTTTTTTTTTTTTATTATTATTATTTCCAGTGCAGATGAGTACCAGACACATAGACAGAGGACTAGATTTTTGAGTTGTTACTGTGCTCAATTGCTGCGTACTCTGCCTGCTTAGCACCCTTGGTGGACTGTTTTAAAGTAGTTTTGTTCTGTTTTGTGAAGGTATCATACTTGCACATATAATGTTTTATTTCTTTTTTTTTTTGTATTGACTTTAAATCTCTGTTTAAGAATCTAACCTCAATTCTGTTTTTATTAGGGCAAGTGTCGAGATTTTGAGACTATGTTGTGGTTTGAATCATTGCTGTTTTATGGCTGTGAAGAACAGGAGCAAGTGAAAGATGATGCTGATATTTCACTGTTGCCTACCATTGTAGAAAGAGTTGTTCTTCCTAAATTAACAGGTACAGTCTTAGAAAGACTTAGAATGAAAATGGGGGTAGAGAGGGAGGTGTGAAAGTTGATGCTTGTTTGTGCATTCAGCTTTTACTGTTTTGTAAATTATTGCCTGACTATCTGTCCTGATTTCAGCTGGGATAGAGTTAACTGTCTTCCTAGTAGCTGGTATGGTGCTATGTTTTGAGTTCAGTATGAGAAGAATGTTGATAACACTGATGTTTTCAGTTGTTGCTAAGTAGTGTTTAGTCTAAACTCAAGGATTTTTCAGCTTCTCATGCCCAGCCAGCAAGAAAGCTGGAGGGGCACAAGAAGTTGGCACAGGACACAGCCAGGGCACCTGACCCAAACTGGCCAAGGCGGTATTCCATACCATATGACGTCATGCCCAGTATAGGAACTGGGGGGAGTGGGGGCGGGGGATCACCGCTCGGGGACTAGCTGGGTGTCGATTGGCGGGTGGTGAGCAATTGCACTGCGCATCATTTGTACATTCCAATCCTTTTATTATTACTGTTGTCATTTTATTAGTGTTATCATTATCGTTATTAGTTTCTTCTTTTCTGTTCTATTAAACCGTTCTTATCTCAACCCACGAGTTTTACTTCTTTTCCCGATTTTCTCCCCCATCCCACTGGGTGTGAGGGGACTGAGTGAGCGGCTGCGTGGTGCTTAGTTGCTGACTGGGGTTAAACCATGACACTGTCTTAGTACCTGTATTTGAGTATTTGCAAAGTGGAGTAATTCTTTAATCTCTTACAGTGATTTCTGAAAATATATGGGATCCTTTTTCTACAACACAAACATCTAGAATGGTAGCAATTGTACAGAAACTAGTAGATGGATATCCTTCAGTGGTGAATGCAGAAAACAAAAATACACAAGTAAGTTGTTTTTTCTTAAGTATCTTTCATAAGTTAAGGAATTTGAGTATTTTTTTAATATGCTATATTGGAGAACACAGCATGCTTAGTGAGGAGCAAGAAAGAGAATTTTGCAATTATTTGATGCTCTGCAGCCTTGTTATGGAGAGTCAAGTATGGTGATAAATTAGGAGGAGGAGCTCAGTGAAGTCTCCCCAAAATAGATGCTAGAGATAAAAAGAGATACCAGAGATAAAAAGAGATACCAAATGTACTAAGACTTGATGGTCTGCAGTTTTGCTTCAAGGGTTAGCTACAAATAGTCAGGCTTTTCTTTTTTAGATCTTTGTAACCCTTTCAAATGTATTGCCTGGAAGTTTGATTGTTTTACTTATCTTCTATGAATACAAGAACTGATGTCATGAGTTCAGGTGCCATAGCTAATGGAATGTATGCATTGCCTTTAGAATAACGGGAGATAGGCCAAAATGCATGTGTATGCGGAAGTTAGCAGAAGATTAAAAATGGCAAAAGCCCTGACTTCACAGAAGCTAATTGTGTAGCCAAGCTTAACCACAAAGTAATTCTGTTGCCTTCAGGTTTTTTTGAAAGTGTCAGATTTCAGCTCTGTTAATTATAGGCTTCTCTAGGACTTTGTTTATATGTGTGCTTATTTATATGTGTGTATACCTTTTACTGTTAGGGTCACAAATGGTCTTTGTTGCTTTGAAAATCAATTTCTGAGTGGTTAACTACTAAGCCGTGCTTTGGACACTTAAAAATAAATTTATCTGTTTCAGATGCTTTTAAAGGCATTGTTGCTAAGAATGAGGAGAACACTAGATGATGATGTATTCATGCCCTTATATCCAAAAAAGTAAGTTTTCTTTCAACTGTGGTGTTAGACCGTTGTTGGCAAGTTGGTGTCTTCTGTCTGTAGTTAACAGGGTTTTTTTCTCAGTATGGTTCACTGGCTGGATAGAGATCTTTCGTTATCATGCTGTGAGGATTTAGCAAAGACAAGCAGGATGGAAGGGAATATTTATAGAACTGAACTGTGTGTGGGAAGGAGGAAGCCGGCAAATTCCAGACAGAGGTGGTCTTGGTTGCTCATTAAAGAAATTTCTTACTTTCCAGCATCTTAGAAAACAAGAACTCTGGTCCGTATTTGTTTTTCCAACGTCAGTTTTGGTCCTCTGTTAAGGTAAGTCAGTAAATACATCCTGTAAATCTTTGGTTTAGACAGTGTAGCAATAAAATCCTCTTCAAATTTGTGGAAAATTGTAGATGGAAATTGCTTTAACTTTATTTGAAAGAACTCTAAATTATGATTCTTAGTCTCTGGTAATGCACTGTGCCCTCTTCAAAAGACTGCCAAGTGAAAGCACCATCATTTTAACTTGTATGTTGTGGGTTTACTTACCATACTCAACCCAGTCTTTTTAATGTAATTGTGCTTGTCAGAATAAAACATGCTGCTTTTATTTCACTTATGTGGGAATGAGAGAGCTTGGTTTGTATTTTTTTATATATATATATATATATAGTATAGTGAGAATCTTCATGAAAATAACATGGTCCCTTTTGGAAAGCTCACTGCTATTTGTGAAGTATGAGAGCATTTGTAATCTTAGTTTAATTGAAACTATAAAGAGTGTGAAAGAAAAAGTCTCTGTGTGTGGAATGTGCAATATAGTTTGCAAAGGCCTGTAAGAATCTATGACTGTTGTAGTTTATTTCCAATAAAAGGCTGTGAAGAAAATTAACTCCCAACAAAACAGGAAAGTGTGAGATCCATGTTGTTTGAACTGCTGATCTCCATGATCAGGCAAACAGAACTCTTATCCGGAATTTTCTATTTAAATTGCAGCAGTGGCAGAGACTGTATTCTGAATAGGTTTGCAATCACTTCATTTACTTAAAATATTTGGCACTGAATCCTTTCACTTTGAAATAAAAGTCAACTTCCTAAATGCTGTCTAGAGCAAAAAATGCACAAAGCTCATTTATTAAAATGCTGTTGTTAAAAGTGAAACAGATCGCTTATTTAGGGCTTGTGTCTCTTTTGAGGGCCCTGTCAGAGCCTGGGCATTTTAGAAGTATGCATGCTGTTACCACAGTTTTATTTTAGGGAAGCATTAAAAATACAATCTCTTGCGCTAGCGAGTCAGTTATAGGATCACAGACAAGCAGAAGTAGAAGCTGGGAAGCATGCGCTCGTTTACAGTTTCCTGATGATCTGCCCCAACACTAAACTGCTGGCTGTATTCATTTGTACAAGACTGGCAGCAATTTCTCTGCAGGCCATGTGCCAGTGGGGAATAACAGCTGCAGAGTTGGCTTAGCCGGCACTCCTCCGTGACACTTTGTGTCTCTTGTGTCACTGTGCCTTGGAAATAAGGGTATGCTGACAGCATAGCTGGGGATTTCATTGATAAGGGGGCTGTGAATTTGCGCCCGTATGGCATGTGGTAGGCCTCACTTGGCGTGACATTGACATCAAATTTTGAGAGCAAGATGGCTTAAAACTTTAATTCTTTTTTTCCTGATTTCTTGTGCAAAACATGAGCAAAGTTGAGGAGGTAGTGGTGGTGGTTGTATGAGAATTCGTAACACTCCAGGCTGGTACTTTATGGATTCTGAATAGTTTCGAAGCTAACAGAAGGCATATTTCCACCGCTTACCTTGGCCATGCTGTTGCATTTGAAGAGGCTTTAGAGTGTTTGATCAGCCTCCTGGTTTCAGTACATTTTTAAATACCTATTTTCCCTGTGTTGTATTTTCAGTTATTAGGAAACTTTCTCCAGTGGTATGGAATCCTTTCAAACAAAACTCTTCAGGAACTGTCAATAGATGGTCTGCTAAATAGATACATTCTTATGGCTTTTCAAAACTCTGAGTATGGAGAGGACAGCATTAAGAAAGCTCAAAGTGTAAGTAAAATCAAACAATGTTTAAAATCACTTGTAAATCACAAACTTCAGCCGAAGGAAAAACATAGTTAAAAACTGACATTACCTATGAAATCTTGGCTTTGATATCTCAAAGTTGTGATGTCAGTGAAAAACAGACTCTTTTTTTTTTTTTTTTTTTAATACACAAACTAAAGAGACAACATTCCCTGGCTCATACCCCTAACTAAAGAAAGAACCTTCTCTGGCTCATACCTGTAGACAGCTTAAGTATAGTGTAAGTTTCAGTGGTTTACTGCTTGAATTTTGGATTTTTTAAATTTTTTTCTTTTTGGTAGGTTCCTCACTGTTTCATTCAGTTGGGCCTTGTCACTGCAATTGTACCTGGCACACTTCACAAGTCATGTTAGATAGCTTTTAAAATCTTGTTATGTTGTGTTTAACTTTCTTTTTCCTGTTATGTCTAGGTAATTGCTTGCTTTCCTAAACAGTGGTTTGCTAATCTAAAAGGAGACAAGACTATTTCTCAGCTAGAAAACTTCTGCAGATACCTTGTTCATCTGGCTGATACAATTTATAGAAACAGCATTGGTTGCTCTGATGTAGAGAAAAGAAATGCGAGGTAACTTATCTTGAGTTAACACAGTTGCAATTCTTGTGCTTTGTGTTATTTTGCTGAAGCATGCAAACATGGGTAAATATCTCCATACTGCTGCACGTCTTTTGAAACTTCTTTGAATTCAAACTTTAAAAATGTTAACAGTATGGTAAATGGAGATTTTTAAGGTGTCTGAAAACAGCACCTGTTGGAAATCTTTAAACATTCATAATATATTTTGCACTACTGCTTCGTGTCACTGATTCTGGAAATTTTGTAGCTACTGGGTTTGGACTGTTCCACCTTGTGAGCCTGTTGCCTATTCCTGAATAATGGCTTCTAAACTATAAACTGTGCTTTTGTATACAGTAGAAAAGTTCTGACTTTATTTACAGAACCAACTAGATGAACCTGTTTTCCCTTAGATCAAGGAGTCATTTTACTTGTATCTGATAACCAACATAATTAAAAGTTCAGATAGATGCGTAAATGTTACTGCTGGCCAAGTAACCTGAAATGCTGTGGGTGTATCATTTTAAACAATGATAAACTTAAAAACCAAATTGTTGCACTGATACACAGAATATAACAAGACTGGAAGATTGTTTATTCTTGTGCTGTTGTATGAGAGGGAGAGGTTTCAAGATCAATAGTTCTGTTGTTCCAGCAAACCTGAAACTTGGAAAGATGAACCCCCTTGCTACCTGCATTAGTCATTCTTGATAGTTGAACTTGCTTGAGCCATTGTTGAGTTACTTTTCAATTATTGAGGCTCTCCGGGGGATTAGATCCTTGTCCCTTTTTGATCTTATGCATAGCACTGAAACATAGAGACAGAAATTTCCCTTAAACCATAGCAGAAAAATCTTGGTTAAGAGGTTGAGTTTTTTCTTGGTATCAATTTTTTTTCCAGTTATCATGTTGGTTATTAGATACTGTTCTGTCTTTAGAATCACTTTTGGCTGTGGCATATGAATCATCTCATTTTCAGAGGACACTGAGCTTTGTGCCGCACTGGGTTGTGCTCTAACAACTTTTTATCTGCTCTCAGGTTATGCCTCAGAGCTTTGTGTCCAAAGTATAATAGTAGAGTCACGTACCAATTTAAATTTCCCCATGATTCAAATTCAAAATAGACTTGTTACTCCTTCCTTTCTAAACCCAAAATGCCTAGCCTAGCATGATACTAGAATTGAAATGGAGTTGAGAGAGGGTCCAGTAGAGATTAAACTTTCTCTCTTTTGGTAGCCTGTTTCTAAATTTGAAAGAACTTTCTTTATCAGCTGAAATGATAACTTGGTAAAACTTTGTACTGGAAGAGAAACATCCAATTAATCATTTTTTAATAGAGAGTTCTAATGTAATTTCTATCTTCTGTCCTTTTTTTTCCCAGCATTTAACAAATCTGTTGCCATTGCCCCCATGAAGCAGATAAAATAAGTCTGCAGCAGAAATGCTACTTTTTTTAACTGAAGAATGTCATGTCTTTTCATATAAAACCTAGTACAGTTGTTTGAAACAAAAATGCATTAATTTCTGCTGAGAGGGAAGTGTATCTTTACCTATTTCTGTTGGTGCTAGTTTTCCAAATGTTGGATGCTTTTTCACAGATCAGCTATTTACTTTTTAAGATTAATTTTGAACTTCTAGTATTTTTTGTGAGACTGGTCTACATTCCATGTCCAGCCTCCTACCAAGATACCGAAATTGTTCTTGACAGCCAAAGAAGTACAGTCCTCCTAGCAGTTTGTTCACTCTAAGCTTCCTAGATTGACCTGAATTGTAATGCAGTTCATTGGTGGCAAGCTTCATACCTTTTTTAAGGCATGCATTAAAGCATACTTGCTTTTTTTTTTTTTTTGGCTTAAACATTAGTTACCAAGAGAGCTGTGACTGATTGCACAGTACTGTAAGTAATCCAAGACTTTTTCTTGAGATTATGCTGCATCTAGTATTAAACCATATTGTATGATTAATTCCTACTCCCAAAATAATTTTTTCAATTTCAGTACAAAGCTGACAACCAACTTATTTTATCAGACTAAGCAAGTGGAGAAGATGATGTGAAGTTACCTAAAACTGATTTGCTATATGGATTCATAATGTAGTATTCTGTTGAAATAGTAATACTTTTACATGATTGTTCCATTCCTGTATTGATTTCTTCATCTTTTTTAGGGAGCACATAAAGCAGATCATAAAGCTTCTGGCAAGTATCCGAGCACTGGATCATGCTGTGACAGTTGCAAATGATCACAACGTCAAAGAGTTAAAGATTTTAATAGAAGGAAAATAGACTTTTCTGGCAACTCATTTTGAGCTTTAAAACCATTCCTGATGTGTAATTTATGTACATATGTAAAGTTTCTTAAACTGTAAAGTATTGATCTTTGTTTTAATACAAAGTGCATTCTTATATACAGCATCCTTAAAAAAAAAAAAAAAAATTGACTTCTTTGAAAACAAAAATGGAATCCCAAGATTGTCATCTTTCCAGAAATCAGATTTTCCTTAAGGTTTCTCAAAATCTTGTTTACAAAAGTACTTTGTACCCATGATTAGTAGTCATCTACTCCTGTTAATTGTTCCATGGTTAACTGGAATGTGTATAATATATTATGTGTAATACAATGTATGCGTATATTTATACCACCGTGTTGCTTTCACACTGGATATAGAGATCTTGTACTGTTGGAATAAGCTTTTCATTTGCTAAAAACTTCTTATTTTGACAATAAAATGATCATATTATTGGTCAAAAGGGCTGGCAAAACATTCAGATATCTGAAAATCATTTGAGCTAAAGAGTAGAGACACTTTCAAATGGAGCCTGACCTTTAAAAAGCAGCTGTGCTGCACTCAAATTGGAATAGCTAAAAAATTATCTGCATTCAGAATATGGAACTCTTAAGACTGTTCTTAGAAACAAAACAGAAAGGAAAACCCAAATCAATGCTTAATTATTTTTTTCTTAATCCAGGCATACAATGAGAACTTGTGATTATTGCACAAGTCTACATGACAGCACTTCGTAAGGCCCAAGCACCTTTCATTTTGTAGGAGTAATAGTTTACCCATGAACTCTGGACCCTCATTCCTTGTGCAAGTTGGTTAAATTCACTGTGGGTTGTTTGGGGTGTTTTTTTGGGGTGGGGTGGGGGTGGTTGTAACTTCATACGTGGAACCTGTTTCTTCTGATTGGTATGGCTAAAGATGTCAAGCAAAATGAAGGTGAAGAAAATTTTATGTCCTATGATTTGAAATACTTACATTGTAGTAAATATTCAAATGTTACACTTCCTGCTAAATAGCATCTAAGAATAGTCTTGCAAAAAAAGCATTTAATTTAAGTGTAAATTAAAAAGAAAACACTTCAAAAATCTGGTGATTTACATAGGAACGCTAGTGACTTGACCTTGGGGTCCAAGGCATGGGAACAGCTGTAATAGCCTTGGATTAAGAGCTATTTCCAGGTGTGCCCTACTTTTTTTGGGGGGAACTGTAGCAATAAATTGGCATACTGAATAACATAAGAAATCATTGTATCTTATGCTCATGTCATGTGGTATAAATGAGTATATTAAAAATGTACAATTTGTAACATGCACACTTCATTTGGACACTGAACAACTGTTTTTCTGAACTGTTGGGATTGATGGAGTACATTCAGAAATACCTGCTTTTAAAAACTGTTTCAATAAACTCATCTATCAAGGAGCTGTTGCAGTGCAACTTGGTAAGGTTTATTCCTTTAGGAAGGTGGTAAAGGAAATGATATGCGTGCTGGCTGACTCTATTTCAGTATGTCAGACAGAAAAAATTGTCCTTAGAAGGTGGATTGTTGGAGTGAACAAAACTGTCTTTACTTTGAAAAAGCAATAGGATAAACACTGGAATTCATATACCTGCATAAAGAGTAGTTAAGATATTTTGAAAGATCATCATGCTGGTAGTTACATGATTTAATAGTGACACATTTGACCTTTTCTGTGCTTAAAATTTTACTGATTTTAGTGTTTTCTTAGACTGAAGAGGATACAAATAATCCATGCTACCAATGTTTCTGAAAGAGCATTTATTTATACTCGAGTGATTCAATCACCAGAGAGATTCAAAGTTGTAGAATGTTTGGTTGAGGGATGGAGAAGGGATGTAATCAAAAATACGCAAAATGAGATTTTTTTTTTTTTTTTTTTTACTTTTTTTTATGAGGAGGAACAATACCATACGGAGACTTTTCTGCATCTTAACACATGCCTGCCTTCTAGTCACTCGCTCTCCAGTGGTGAGGATGCATATTTCAGACACCTTTTGCACAGTCTGGTTTGGCTACTCTTTCTAGTCTAGCCACTGCAGTATAAAGTTAAGTGAAAGTTAGCTTCCTGGCTTTAGGATAGTCTTTAACACAGGCTTTTATGGTACAACAAAACTACTGCTGCTATTCAGAATAGCTGCTACCCTTACACCTGTGATTACATGGGTGATGCGGTGGGTGGGTGGGTATATTCTGTGGACAGAATAATAGAAAAAAACCCACAATGTGCTTAAGCAGTTCTAAGACCTGTGCTCCTAAGTTAGACTGGTTGTCTAACTGGATAGTTGGTGTTACTGTTTGCAAATGAATGTAAACAGCTAATACTACTGCAGGGGTGAAAGGGTACTTTATTTCCATTTGGATATTTTAGACAATGGAATTCCTTTAACTGAAGTCACTGAAACAGTTGCAAAAATTTAGAATCCTGGCCTCTCTGAATATATTAACATAAGTGTGTGTTGTGTACTGTCAAATTCATTCAGAATCACTGAGGAACAACCTCAGATGCCAAAGCTTTTCACTGGTTTTTCTACATCTAGAATTTTGACTGCCATCTAATCCTGAAGCCTCAAGATAGCAGATGCAAAGATTTCAACACTAGAAAATAAGGAAAGTACTTGACCAGGAGGTGTCAGACTTTGGTTTTTCAGTTATGATATTTTTCAAACACTGGGGGTAATAAAGCTATACAGAGTGCAGGAAAAGGGTTGGAGTCAACTATTCTCTTCTGGTGCCTGGTGTCTGTTGAAAAAGGTGGCCCGTTCGCAAAAGGTGGTCACCAGTAATCCATCTGCTCTGAAAGCCCTCTTCAGCCTTGCTCTGCTGTCTACCCAGCCTCCTGTGGTGGTGGTGTGCTGGGCTGGGCTAAAAAAACAACAGTAACTGGGTTTGTTTTGGAAATCATGTTTATTCACACTTTCTACTGCCTCTCGGGGAAGAATATTTGTAATGAGTCAGTCATTCCCTCACTGTCGTTCAGGGAGGAGAAAAGCTATAGGTTCAAGCCATCAGCTATCATCTCAAACTTTGCTTTTCTTCTAATAGTTTACATATATATAACACTACAAAACTTAAATGCAGGTTTGTAACTGCAGTTTCAGTAGGTGTGCATGCTACTAACAGAGCTCCAGACTAGTGGAGCAGCAAAGCTCAAGGCATTTATTATTAAAAATACAGGCATTTTTCTCCAATTCAGATTGTGACTAGGACTGTAAGGGAGGGATTTAAGAGAATATCTTCCTTGTAACCTCATTATAAATTATAGCTACAGAGAACCTTTTTTCAAGATAGCCTTTAGTCATTTTCCTAATTAACTGCTGCAGAAGACCAGCTATTCATATTACACTTAGCCCGGCCTCCCTCTACTACAATGACACCATGTGGCTATGGTGTCTAGGCACTTGCACACTTGAGGATTTTCTCCTTCCTATCCCCAAAGAATGTCACGTTTGGAGAACAATAACAACATGAAGAAACTTGCAGCAAAGTATACTTATGCATGATAAGTAATCTAACTTCTCATTTTGGGTGCCGTTCCTATGTATAAATGGTTGAAATTGTATAGGCACTTAAAGACTTTATGTAAGTAATGTTACCGAATTTTATTTGTAAATAAAATAACCACTTTCACTTCTACCACTTCACCTGTATCTCATCTATTGATGCAAATTAAATGCTAGTAGCAAAGTGGTTATACTTTATGTAATGATCTTTAAACAATGTTACACAACAGCTGCTTCGTTGAACTATAATCCAAGGACAATGGCTTTAACACTATTCTCCCACAGTTTATCATGTGTATCTCACTGTTTGCTATCAAAATTAACAAATAATTATAACATGTTAAGAGACTGATGTCCTAGATGATGATGAAATCCCATGTGAGAAGGTACTAACACTTTAAGTGACACAGCAATCTTATTTCTGCACAGAACTCTACAGGGACTTTTGAGAAAGTCTAATAACCTCTTTAGTGGTTAGCATTGTTTAGGAAAGATGTAGAATACGTAAGAAAAAATTGCATGTAAAATTGTCAGTCACTGGCATTTTTATGAACAGGATAATATATTACAGAATTATTAGTTGTTATTATTATTATTATTATTTTATTATACAGTTATGTATTATTACAGTTACTACAAAGTTACCTTTACCCTAAAGGTCACCAATAGCAAAAGGAAAACCTTGTCCTTTACTATAAAGGAAAACATAATGAAATTTGAAATGTGAAATAGAGAAGTTTGAGGAAAAATTGTGCAGATGCAGGGAGCCACGTGATTCTTCTTTCTCCTCCTTTCAGATAACATCTCATTTTCCGCAAAAGTTTGCTAATCAGTGGTTCTTCTTTCAGTTCTCCCTAAGTTACTTTACAAAAAAGGTATTTTTTTAGAAAGAACTCTAAATATATATACTGGGGGAGGGGATATGTGCCTCCAATTTTGATGTAGTGTGCAGCTTTGGTAGGATGACTTGGTGACGTCTGTTTTAACAGGCTGAACTGTCCTCTTATTTGTGGTGGTGCTTAAAAGCAGTATCCCTGTCATCTTAGGTTTATTAGTTGCCCAGTGAAAATGAAATGTCTTGTCATCAGTAGTCTAAAAGGAAATAACAGTACTTGTGATCTGACCATTAGGCTTTACCTGTGAAGTCACAAGCAAACCATTCCTGCAAGAGTTAGTAGTGGTGTGTACAGAAGAGAGAACTGTGAGGAGGCTTCAAAAATGGTTGTTGCAAGGTTGTGGTTTTTTGAGAAACTTGCACGCAACCAACAGGATTGATCAGAGTTGAGTGGTTTTGCCCTGCATGTGGTACTCCAAACATAAAACTTCGGTAGCCTTACAATTGTTAGTTGAATTAGTCTGTGTGCACCATGAAAGAATGTAGGATTTTTTGTCCGAGAGTACTTAATTTCTGTATGTAACTAAAACTCTTGCCCTAAATATGCAGAAATAAATGAATGGGGATAAAATAATTGCATGGAGACAAACTTAGTAACACAAGGTGCCTGCAATTTAAGGCTCTGCTCCAAACAGTGACTTAAGCATATGGTTTTGTTCAAATATGTGAACTGTCCCATTGTCTCCACTTACATTACTTTTGTACTTCATGTGCATAGTTAAATGTTTTCATAGAGCAGGGACCTGCAGTGAAGCACAGATGTATCTCCAAGATTTGGTGTAGTATTTTTCTTACATGCTTAAGCCCAAATTTTCATAGCCTAGGTTTCATACAAGTTCTTGAGTATTGTCTATTTACTGTCCTAAGACTTTTGTGATACCTAGCTAACAGAAGACATTAAGTGGGATGTAGGTTGCGTGACTAGGGGCCTCACACACCCTGGGGACATGTGGCTTAAAATCATTGTATTGCACTTAAATTACATGTTGCCATTTTACCCAAAAGCTCCAATCAGGATAAGACATTCATTGAACTAAAGATACTAAAATTATGAAGTACACACATGGTTACTACCTCAAGGAGCTAGCAGTTCAGAGAACCTGCATCTGCAAACAAGTGGTGGATAGAACAAACTCAGCTTTAAATATTTAATGAGCAGTAGGAGTTTGGAGGAGTAAGACCTATGGTAAGTGCTACAAAGGATATGCAACCTAAATATGATGTCAAAACTTTATTTGCTGTTGATGTGCCAATTTAGTGATGTACAGCACCACAGATGTCCCTGAGAAAATGGTGCTTTGAACACTTAGTGGAATGGGTAAAATGTGGAACGGGTGGCCTCGCTGCCAGCAGTGCATGTGCCAGAGCCTGGCAGCCCTGGGCTGCTGCTGCTGCCAAGGGGAGAGGTGGGGGGTGTCAAGCCGCTGATACTGCTGAGGCTGAGGCTCGTTCTTTCCCCGTTTTTTGCCATTGCCTTTTTTTGCACTCTTCCTCCCAATTTTGCAGCAGGATGTGCAGGCCCAGAAACCTTCCTCTTCCCCTTTCAGGCATCCTAATTCTGCCTTTACATCTGTCTTTCCTGAGACAGGCGCAGCATCGCCCTGAGCTTCCTCACCTTTTTGATACCAAAGGTAAATTTTGCCTACGTTGCTGAGAAGCCTTGAGGCACCCCTGCACTCAAACAGCAAAGAAGTTTTAAATAGGCTCTGCTCTGAAACCCAGTGAAGCCATGGTGGGTTAACTTTGGACTGCAGCCAGACACCCACCCAGATGCTCTCTCACTCCCCTCCTCAACAGGACAGGGTGAGAAAACAGGACGAAAAAGCTCATGGATCACTTAACAATTACCATCAGGGGAAACACACTTGACTTGGGGAATTAATTTATCACCAACTAAAATACCTTTGGATACCGAGAGACAAAGACAATTAACATACCTTCCCCCTCCCGCCCCTTTATCCCAGGCTCAACTTCACTTCTTCATTCCTGACTCCTCTACCTCCTCCCTGCTCCCTGAGCTCCAGCGACAGAGGTATGTCTCAACATTTCCATATATTTAAGGTTGGTGAGATTCCAAAATTCAATTGGCAGGTGGGGAAAAATTACCAAAACCTTTTATTACACAAAACTGAAGAACAAATTAAACTTTGTTTGTAATATGCTTTGCTATATTATGCAGTATATTACATTGGCAATTAGTTAGAATGAAATACTCATTCTCATTTTCCATTAACTTATAAACAGCAGTATTTTCTGAAGTTAACAGTAGCTTTATGAAAGCTCCCACTATTGGATAGCAATACATTTTTTACATTCTCAGCTGATGTAAACTGATACTGGTGTTTGAAAAATTGGACATAAGCCGGCAATGTGCGCTTGCAGCCCAGAAAGCCACTTGTATCCAGAGTCGCATAACAAGAAGTGTGGCCAGCAGGTTGAGGGAGGCGATTCTCCCCCTCTGCTCCACTCTGTGAGACCCCACCTGGAGTACCGTGTCCAGCTCTAGGGTCCCCAGCACAAGAAAGACACGGACCTGTTAGAGTGGGTCCAGAGAAGGGCCACAAAAATGGGTGCCTCCAATTTGGGAAGGCTGGAGCACTTCTCCTACAAAGACAGGCTGGGAGAGTTGGGGTTGTTCAGCCTGGAGAAGAGAAGGCTCTGGGGAGATGTCGTGGTTTAACCCCAGTCAGCAACTAGGCACCACGCAGTCGATCACTCACTCCCCCCTGTTCCAGTGGGATGGGGAGAATCGAAAAAAAAGTAACTCATGGGTTGAGATAAGAACGATTTAATAACTAAAATAAAATAAAATATAATACTAACAATAATAATAAATGTAATAATAATAGTAGTAATTAAAAGGAATATATAAAAAAAAAAGAAATACAACCCAAGAAAAGACAAGTGATACACAATGCAATTGCTCACCACCCGCTGACCGATGCCTGAGCAGTGATAGGCCCCTCCCAGCCAACTCCCCCCAGTTTATATACTGCACATGATGTCCTATAGTATGGAATATCCCTTTGGCTAGTTTGGGTCAGCTGTCCTGCCCATGCTCCCTCCCAGCTTCTTGTACACCTGCTTGCTGGCAGAGCATGGAAACTGAAAAATCCTTAACTTAGGATAAGCACTACTTAGCAACAACTAAAACATCAGTGTGTTACCAAGATTATTCTCACACTAAATCCGAAACACAATGTACCAGCTACTAAGAAGAAAATTAAAGCTATCCCAGCTGAAACCAGGACAGGAGACCTTATTGTGGCCTTTCAACATATAAAAGGGGCTTATAAGATGGAGAAAGACTTTTTACCAAGGCCTGTAGTGACACGACAAGAGGCAACAGTTTTAAATTGAAAGAGGGTAGATTTAGGTTAGATGTAAGGAAGAAGTTCTTCACTGTGAGGGTGGTGAGGCACTGGAACAGGCTGCTCAGAGAAGCTGTGGATGCTCCATCCCTGGAAGTGTTCAGGGCCAGGCTGGATGGGGCTTTGAGCAACCTGGTCGAGTGGAAGGTGTCCCTGCCCACAGCAGGGGGGTTGGACTAGATGATCTCTGAAAGTGCCTTCCAACCCAAACCATTCTACGATTCGATGATTCTATGATTATATTTTCAAGTGATGCAGTTCTCTGAGGTTTTGAAAAAGTCAACTGCACAATAATGATTAGCTATCAGAAAAAAATCATATTACCCTGAGGCAAAATATATGTGTTCATAAGAAAACAACCACACATGCCATCTGAATCTATTTTATCTGCTGAAAAAAAAAGTGTGAATAAACTTGATACATCAATTGTTTTACGCTGCACGTATGTATGATTTTAGCCTTAGCTGTATCCTGTAAAACAATCTTTAAATTGCTGTCCCTGTTAGTGATCTTTATGCATGGATAAAACCTGGACACACTTGCTTTGCTTCCACAGCAGCTACATTGTCATTCTTTTATTTTTACATTCTCAATAGTAAAAAAAGATTCATGAGTTTCTTTTTTGATGCTATGGTAGTGATAGTTCAATTACATGTAGGCGTCTACCATGAACAAATGAGAAATGGCATAAGCTGTAATAAGCTGTTAGCAATTATGTAGTCTAGTAATTTCAAAACCCATGAAACATCTTTAAATAGTCTTTTAAAATATCACACTTTTATTTATCTATAGAACATTTTCATTGGGATCGTCATAGTGTGTGTAGGATGTTGGCCAGCTAAAAATGCACAGAGATTACTTACACTGTATTTTACATCACAAATATTTGCTCTGTGTTCTCTCCCACCAGTGTACCCCACTCAACTGGTACTTAGCCTAGGGTAGGTATGTGGGATAAGACCATATTTAAATATCAAAAGATTATGTATACAATCTATTATTTCTTAAACTAGACCAGAGCTCTGCAGGGAATATATATAAAACATAACTTTTTGTGTTTCAGTATGAAGTTTATATGAAACAAAAAAGGTCTTTCTGTTTTTAATTTTTACCCTTCACAATGGGAATTGACCTTGGACGAGAAGGTAGTGGGAAGAGATTCTACAATCTAAAATTAAAGATGGCCCAGCTCTTGTCTCAGGAGGTAGCTATACTTCTCACAGTTGCCCTTATGCATATTCAAATGCATAGTTCAAATTACAGTCTCTGTGAAAAGAGTTTCTCCACAGTTTTTCAGCTTTTTTCTACTCTCCACTCAAACTGCCACCCTGGCCCCGGCATTATCCAAAGTGCAGCAAAGCCCACTTCTCTCTTGATTTTAGCATGTAGCTCTCAAACCTGCCTTCTGGAGTCTCCTCAGCAGCTTGCAATGTATCACCAACACAATACAATAAAGCTCCAGTGAAGTGGTACTCCTCCTCCACTTACAGCCTGCACAGGCTGAATGGAAATTTCCAAAGAGATGCTTAAGGACGGTCTGTCCCTAAAACTTCTGAAGCCTGTCAGGAAGACCCAGGCTTCAGCCGTGATTCAGTGCTCCCACCCGGCCCGAGGCTCTCAGTGAGCGTCTGCACCGACAGCTTCTACGCCCATCGCACATTTTGCGCAGCGAGGTTTTTCAGTTTGCGGTGCTATTCGTGAGCCTATCCCTAAGATCTTTCTCCCTGCTGTGCCTGTAATAAATACACAGCCGGGACTGGGGCTGGCTGTGTTTTAACGTAGCCTCACCATGCGCCCACAGCACGTTTTTCACCTTCGAAGCCTACAACCCAGCACTGCCGCAAGACAAGGCGAAAGGAGGACTTGTTCTCAGGGCTCTCTTCCTACTTTTCCCTAGGGGGCCAGGTCTCCTCAGGCTGGACTCCACCCCGACAGCAGGGCTTGCCCAGCGCTCTGGTTCAAGGTGCCCCTGACAGGGCCTACACGAGGGATGCCGCTGACAGGAACCCGGGTCCGGCAAAGCCTCCACCCAGCCCGGTGTCGCCGCTCCCGCGGGCCAACGCCTCCCTGCCCGCACGCCCCGCCGCAGCGCGTCCCGCCGATCCACCCTTCTCCCTTCTCCCCTCTCCCCCGGGGGGCGGCCGGCCGGCCGGCAACCGCTGAACGGCCGCCCTCGCGCCCCGCCTCACGCCGGCCCCGCCGCCCCGCTTCTCTCCCCGCCGCTGCCGCCTCTCCCCCCCGCCCTCTACCGACTTCCGGTGGCGGGAGGCGCAATGCGGAAGGGACGGCGGGGCCGGAGCGGAAGTGAGGTCCCGCCGGCTCCCGCGGCAGGGAGCGGAGCGGAGCGGGCGGCCGCTGGTGGCAGGTGGCGCGGCCGGTGAGGGAGGCGCTGGTACCGCTGCGGCTGGGGGGCTGGGGGGCGGCAGCGCCGGGGGGGCGCTCGGCGCCTGTCAGTGCGCGGCGGAGCCGGCCCGGCTGTCGCCTTCGCGGGGCTCGGGCCGCGGGGGCGCCGCTGGCGCCAGACAAGATGGAGGCTCTGTCAGCGTCGTGGGTACCGGCGGCACCGGGCTGTGGCGGGCGGCGGTGCGCGCCTGCCCTGGGCGGCAGGCGGTAGCGGGGCGGGGAGCTGCTGGCCCGGTGCCGGCTCCGGGGCTGCCCCTCGGCCGGGCGGTGGGAAACTCGCGGCTGTCCGGTGGCCCCGTTCCTCCTGCCCCGCAAGGGAGAGGGGCTTCGGGCGAAGGGCCGGACCGGCGCCGCTGCTCCCCGGGCGGTGCTGCGCCCGCAGGGGCTGCGCTGGAGGGTGGGGGCCGGCAGGTTCCGTACCGGCGGCGTCGAGTCCGCGTCCGCCCTGGAGGCTACGGACACTGAGCCGAAGGGAGGGGGGAGAGGGCAGAGCGCCCCGCTCCTGGCTTTCAAGAAGAGCCTTCCCTCGCTGTATGTTTCCTGAGCTTAAGCCCTCAAAATCTGGCTACTTTCGCGTTTGCTTATAGTTTCTTATCGTTTGGGCTTTTTTGTTGTTTTAAAGGAAGATCTTACCTCTGTGGTTTACAGGCTGTTTCACTAGTGCAATACTGCAATGTTTCAGTCGTCAGCCACTGCAGGGGAGGGTTTAAATCCAAACAAAAACCTGCTTTCATATAAAAAAGAAAACCAAAATAGGTTAATGTTTTTGTATGATCTTTTAAAACGCCTTAACAGCTTTAGTGTTTAAAATATGCTGTCCTTTTGTACAAGGTCAGAATCGGTAAAATAGATGTGAAAATTGAAGCCTACCCAGGCTTCTGGTCCTCTGCATTTGACATTAATTTACGATTAAGATAGTCACCACTCTTATATATTTGTGGTGCCTAGAGAACCTTATTTTAATTCTTTTTTTTTTTTCTAAGAAGAAATCCTATTAAGTATGGTGAAAGAAATTCTCATCTCTGAGAAACTTTTAAATAAATCCTTTATTTTGAAAGGTGTTTCTCTGGGTAATTGTGTTTTTGAAACATTGTTATGTTGTCTTTAGATAGTCCTTATATTTGTTTTGGAACATGAAATAAGTCTTGTGAGATAGAAAGAGTGAGCAGGTCTTTTTTTGTTGTTTGTTAAACATGTAAAATCCCTAGGAAAGGATGCAAGTCAGACCTGCTTTGCAGAAGGTATCTGGAAGCACGAGAAGGTTTCACTAACATCATCTTGTGTTGGACAGGACTGCCTCTGATAAAGGCAAAATGGCTTTCAGTAAAGGATACCGTGTCTATCACAAGCTGGATCCACTTCCATTCAGTGTGATAGTGGAAACCAGAAACAGAGAAGAATGTCTCATGTTTGAATCCGGAGCTGTGGCTGTCCTCTGTAAGTCGATATGTTTTGATAACTACAATGTAAAAAGTTGGCAGACTTGACATTGTGTAAACAATTTATTTATGGAATATAAAGAAGCACTATTCTGTTTTCTTATTTGCTAATGGAGAGGCTTCTTATTTAAATGAGGAAAAAAAAAGACATTTTCATATCTTCATCTGTTGAGAGAGAATTTTACACATTTAATTACATTTCATCATGCATGTATATTTTCAGGTACACTAAATTTTCTTCTAGTAGCTTCTAACAACATCTGCTTATTTTTTTGGTTCTGAACAACCTTCTCCTTTTGAATACATGACAACTTATTGAAAAGCTAATTCTCTGTGTTGTATTTCATAATAAAATATTCTATATTCTTAAATGGTATATCATCTTAATTTGTTTTTATCTCATTTTGTATCATGATTTTTGATGGCTTTTTGATTTTTAGCTTTATTTTGTCCCTGTATTTTTGACCTATCTTGAGACTCTGTATTGATTTGTCTTGTAATAAAATGAGTAATATTTGGAGCAAGGTGTCTTGCATTGCAAAGTTATTTTTACATGTTTTCAGTGATAAATGTATTAAATGTTTCCCTTAAATTCTTTTTGCCCCCCCCTTTTTTTAAGTCATAGTTGAAGGAGGACACTAAAATGAGAAGTGCAAAAGAGATCTGTGAAGCCTATAGATAGGGTTTTAAAATGTAGTTCGGTTTGTAGTCTTCAGAAAGTCTGAGCACCTTGTTGCACAGAGTTTCTAAGCTTGTTTTTGTCTCTTGTAGAAAACTTTCATACCATGGAAGTTTGTTTTTTTTTTTAAGTCAATAATGTTTTAATGAATTCATTCTGATGCCTGTTTGTGGTTTTCTAGCCTAGCTATTCTGAGCACCCAATCAAAAAATGGGAGATTTGATTCACTGCCTGAAAGTCTGAGTGGACTCAAAACCCTACCTTTCAGGAGGATGCTCTGGCTTTGAGACTGTGGAGTAGGCTGAATGGGGAATGTGTTCTCTAACAAGACTCAAGAGTTAGAAATGCGATTTCCAAAGAAGAGTGGGACTTGAGATACGTTTCCTTTCTTCCGTATTTGCAATTGGCTCTTCTATACTTGAGCGTGCTCCTTGGCAGTGGCATGGTGTCTTTCTGAGGCACCTGGCTGCCCCTGTGTAAGGTACTTAGAAGTTGGGCCATAGAGTCATCAGTACTGGACAGGCTCTATGAATAAGTACTGTCTAGCATACAGCTTAATCCGCATCTTTAATGTGTGATTAGAACAAGCTGCCATTAACTGTTAGAGGCTTAGCAATGGGACATGCCAGCATGATTGACATTATAGCTGCAATTATATGATGATCCAGGTGAGAAACAATGAGTGCTTTTCTATTTTTGAGAATTGTTTTTTTTTCTGATACAGTTTCTTCTTACTATATATTTAAGTAATTTCGTTGACTTTGCCAGCAATATTTGAAAGGGATTGTGTAGTGTGGATTGAGTTGGGAATAAATGTCCAGTCATAAAGCTAGTGAACAGGTTTAGTGAAATCCATAAAATGGGGAAAAATGCTTTGAAGATTTGTGGAAAACTTTATTTTAGCATGTATTTAGTAATTAGTGAACATGCTTAAGCTACTTAAGGAGCAATGTATTAAAAATAATTTATTCCTGAAAGCTATGCTCAAAAAGGACAGTAGGTTAGTTGGTTTTTGTGCTGTGAAACACTGCAGGCACCTGGATAAGTGTTCTTCTCTAAAAATTAAAAACCATATCAAAGTTTCTGCCCTCTTCTATGCCTCACGTTGTTACCAGAGGAATTGGAACCTGAAGGAAGTTCAAAAGCCTCTCTCCTCTTGGGTTCTGTACTTAGTAATAGCATGTTATTAATCTATAAAGGTTTGTCTTTGGTATTCTAATTGGTAGGTTACAACATAGTAAACATTAATACTTAGCTAGAAGTAGTTACTCTGAATATTGTTTTCAGTAACCTTAACCAGTAAACTGCTTACTCTTTTTCTATCTGGTAAATGGGCATGTTTTCCTGATGCATATTTAGCTGTGGCATTTTGCTTTAATTCCCTTTTTGCACCTAAATAAACTCTTCAGGTACTGAAACATGATTCTTTTGTTAATGGTTGAAAGATCACAATCATACCCTTGAATGGACAGCAGAAAAAGCACTGAGTTCCCTAGCTCAGGATTTTGTTTTCTCCTTTTCTGCTTGCTGTTCTCTTCTGGTATCTATTCTTTTTAATACATATTTAAAGGAGTACAATTATTAGTGCTTGGGGGAGATTTGTAAAGTACTACTTCTCCATCTCTCTAGTTGTGCCACAGAAACCAGTCAGAAGATTCTAGTCTGTAGCTACAAACTTCTGGATATTGGTACAAATCTAAAAGCCAAAGTTAATGAAAGACTGGCCATTGCGGGAGATTCCCCAGATGTTTGTAAAATCTGAGTGAATAGATAGAAAAATGGTCAAATCAAGTATATATCAATTTCAATCCAGAACAGCATCACTTTAAACTGTTAAAAACTCAATATTTTTTTGCTGATGGTGGTAACACTTTTTAGACTCAACAAAAATTGACAATACTGATCTCAAACTGTTAGACATTTTTCAAAAGATTTTAATAAATACTGAAGATAAAAAAAGGTGTTGAGCCTTATACCCAATCACAGTTCTTACCTGTATGTAGAATGTATAATAAAGACACAACCTGGTGAAACACACTTTACCATTAAAAGTGATTCACGTGGTTTGGTTCTGAGAGCCTTAATGAACTGCATCTTCTGCGGTATCCATGTATAGAAATTTGGATTTGAAATGGGCTAAGAGAAAGGACTGAAAGCTTACTGATCCTTTAAATGTCATCTTAAAGGAAGTACATCTGTCATTTTGCTGAGGGAAGGATAACAGTATTAACCTTCATCCGCTTTATACTCAATAAAGCATTCCAAGATGATTCAGAGGGTTTAGTTAGGCCTCTGTATGAAATGCTATACAACTCATATATTGTGTGATTTTCAATGTGTGTTATATGTGCACTGAATCTGTTATTCAAGTCAACAAAATAAGATGGAAGAAAGGAAGAGGGTCAAAGCGATGGTTCACAGAAGTGGCTGTTGCATAATCATTCAGTCTTAACATGGAAGCAGCCCAAGCCATGCTTCTGCTGGAAGCGTTCTATGTACTGCTTGTAACACGGATTAGCTAATGTTACTGTGACCAAAACATCTGAGAGATACTTTGCTTGCCTTTATATATTTAATACCTCTTTTATTGTCTCACTCCTAGTATTGGGTTAGCCCAAGATATTGAAGTCTGAGGGGATCCTGCTAACTTGCTTCTCAAGGCATTGTAAGAGCACTTAGTTTTAAATGTCAGCAGCTTCACTGCTGATTTGTTTAGAATTTAGTGGGAAGATGACATAGATTTATTTTTTCTTATTTGACATATAAAATAGACAGTATGTTTATTTTTTGAAATAGGACTCTTTAATGAGATATCTTACCTGTAAAGATTTTGTTGACTGAGCAGGAGGGTGTTCTCTCTCCCTGTTCCTCTCTGGTGAGTCATAACAAAACGAGTGGGAAGCTGTCTACTCCTGTCGCCTGTGATGAGTAAAGGAGAATGTTCTGTTGTCTGGGAAAATACTGAGCCCTGAGTGGAGAGAGCAGGAGCTTCGTGCACATCCTTTGACTTCAGTTTTATGGTAAAGCTGAGGAGATAGCAGGTGTGAACAGGAAGAGGCACTTTGCCCACACTGAGTTTTTTGTAGAGCTAGATAAAGAAAGAGCTGTAATAACATGTGTGCAGCAGGCATCCTGGTACTCATAGTCATGTTTAGCAAAGCTACTCTATCACCCATTCACATTCCACTTCTTTTTAAAAAGAAAATTCTTCCACACTGCATTCTTCAGGCGGGGCGGGGAGGGGGGAAGCAGATATGCTATTATCTATCCACAGTAGCAGATGGGATATAATTTTGAAAGAGATTTGAAGTTGACGTGGTGCTTGAGGAAACTTAGACACACAAAAAAGAAACATACTGACAGATAGAGTTGATGAGCACCTGCTATATGTACATCATTATTAAGGAGCTTAACATTCTGTATGCTCACAACCAGAGTTTTTTTTTTTTTCTTCAGTGTTTGCTGCCACCAGTAATAAACTGCTACTGTGTGATTCTCCCCACCCCGCCAATAATATTTATATAGAGTTTTGAGTGGAACCACATCCCCTTAACTAGGAAAGGAGACTATTTCAAAATAAATTACTACATTCTGTTTTTCATGATGGGATCCTATAAAATAAGCTTAATATATTTTCATGTTTTATGTACATATGTAAAGGAACAATAATAAGAAGAATTAAAATTCTTCAAGCAGTAATTTATCCTCTGGAAAGAGTGTCTTTATGTTAGAGAGAAAAGGACAAATACAGGCTGTGGTAGAAACAATTTTTGAATGTATTTTGATGTCATATATTAATCTGAAGCCAATTTGAAGGGACTTGGATGCAAAGGCAAACAGCAATTTCACCTTCCTGTCTTTGTTACTATTTTGACTGAGTGTCATCTTCCGGACTGTGCCTTCCCATTAAACAGTATCTCAAAACACTTAAGAAGCTGCAGGGAAGCAACAGCTACAGTAGATGCCAGGGGCAGCCGTGCTGGTGGAGGAGGCTGTAACCTGTCCTCCTGTCATCAGGTGCCTTTCCTAGGATTCTGCCAGAATTCACTATCCTTTTGAATCTACTGGGAAGATGTTCTGCTCATTGCTTTCCAGGCATTTCCAAGAAAATCGTATGGTTTAACAAAGACCACATATGCTAGTCTAGCACACTTTGAAAAGTACAAGAAGTACAGTAAGAATCTTCCCAGGAGGTTGATGGAGGCAGTAACTCTTGCCTGGGAGGACTATGACCTCTTTGAATGGCGGATCTGTAAGAATTTGGTCCACAGTTCTGGAAATATTAAAAAGAAGTTACTTACAGCAGAATCTGAAGGCTATTTGCTTCTTAAGGTAGACTAAATTTACACCAATAGTAAAGACTATTCTGTATGTGTACCACAGGCCTTTGCATTATTTTAACAAGGGATTTCACTGGCAACAAATAATTCTCTTTATGAATGTTCTCTTTTCAATTCAGTAAATTTTCATTTCTATAGTAGCACATGTGATAGTAAATGTCTTGGGTTTGCCCTACTGGACATCCAGTGAATAATAGCTCTTGCTAATTAAATGTCATGTTAAGAAGCCTAGTTTGCATACTTCTGGAGTTACTCAGACATAATTTAGAAAAACTAATTAGCATTTCTACATTTCAGATAATTTGGTAGCTTTTTTGCATGGTAGCACGTATTCAAATTGAAAACTTTGTAATTTTGTGAATTGACTTGTACAGGCAAAAATTGCGACAGTTGGCTTTCATGTAAAATAACTAGATTTTAGGCAAAGTATTCTGTATCAGAAGAAAATCTTTGTAGATTATTGGTGCTATGAAGTTTTGCATTCAGTGGAGAATGTGTAGCTGGGTCAGAAAGCCCAAAGCTGATAGAAAGGAGGTGCTTGTAGGCTGTTACATAGGTCAGCTTTGTTTTCACACTTTTATTTCTCAGTTTGGTTTTTTGCCCCTTGTCACTGGTATTAGCTGAAACTATACATTTTGTGAAGTAAATTTACATAGTATTGAAAAATAATGTTAAAGCAACCAAGCCTTCTGTTTGCTCATCTGTTATAATTATTTTTGTTATTGTTGTTCTGAACAGTGGGTTTTTTTCTGGTGTGTAGTATTTAAATATAATTGCTAACATCTAGAGATGTCTGGGGTTTTTTTCATTGCTGGGTAGCGGTGATTTGTTATTTGGAGGTTCCTCCCCATAGTCTTAAGCAACATGTTGATTATGGTAACGTAAATGTCTTTGTGAAGTGAATAATGGTACCTTATAATTTGAACTAGCAAACAGAGTGGAAAAAAAAAATCATCCTATTAATTCAAAGCAAATATCATATGAATTATGGCAGATTTAAATATCAACTGCCATCCAGTTTTCTATGCATCTATTCATGTCAGCAAAGTATCAAAAGTAATAAAATGATTCTTCTGTTGGTTGATTTATAAATGGAAGTGGTGACTCCACTCTGATTTTAATGTCACCTATGTGGTAATATTAAAGTGTTAGCTTTAATTTAAATACCAGAAGTTTAACTGTCCTAGTTTGACAAAAAGCTTGAAAACCTCAATCTTAAAAGCTCAAAAACCAACTGTGTAAGAATAGTTCATAAATTTTTCAGATTTTAAACTTTTTAGTGACAGTAACATGAGCTTTTTCTTGTCTAACTTAAATGAGACGTCTTGTTTCTGAAGGAATTGCACATAATTTCAGGAGTGTGTCTTTGTTCCCAGCTCAGTGTCCCATGTTCTAGCTGGGAATTGTAGCCACTAACTTATGTTGACTTATGTGTCATCGTGGCACCTTGTGAACCCACCAAGAAGAGAACATAACTGTAGAAAGCCTAAATAATAACTTTTAATGTGATCTTAACTTTTTAATTGTTAAAATTGCAAAACTAATTTCTAGTCTGGAATTAAGCAGAATATGTGTTGAACCAAATTGTCCTGAAGACAGGATTTCTGATGGGGTTCCATTTGCATAACAGTAAGAGGGCTGACATAATCCCTTTAAAATAATTTAATCAGTCACCGTTCTTAAATGAGTCAGTGATTGATAAGGTGTGATTATTACAGGTGCACGCTTGTGATTTAACTTGGAACAAATGAGGTGTTAACATTTAAAAATACTATAACCTATTAATTTTTAATAAAGTTTGACTTAAAATTATTTTATTCTTTTTCTCTTGACACTGCAAATGAGGCTTGCTGGCTTTCTACAACAATCCCTTACAACTTGACCTGAAAACCACATTAAAAGTGTTGTGGTTTGGTTTTTGGGGGTTTTCCTTTTTTTTGTTTTGTTTTTGTTTTTGTTTTTTTTTTTTTGTACTGCTAAATAGCGAGTCATTATTTCTGTTTTAGAAATTAATCAACTTGAATCTAATTAATGCAGTGGGTTAAGCAGAAGCTGCTTTTAATTTCCTTTCTGCTTAAATCTGAACTGACACAAAGTAATAGAATAAATACTGCCTCGTAATGTTCGTGTCCATCTTCATATACGGACATGTATGCTTGCATTGTCTGCTGTTTAGTGCTCCTTTACAGTATAATTTAAAATCTGTTAAGTCCAGTGTTATCAATGAAAGTTGTCATTCCAGCTGGTAATTTCTGGCTTTACAAGTTGCATGTCATAATTAATTCTTCTTTATGAGTGATAGTGTTTTATATTTTTTTCAGACAGCCTTAATTGTGTTTTTGCTTACTTCCAGGTATTTAAAGATGAATAAATAGAAAAGTCAATTTCTCAGGGAGAAGTAGGTTCATTAATTTGTAGTACTTTATGTTTTTCCAAGTGCATATTTATATTAGCTGCATTTTTTTTTTTCAAGATAGGGAGCTCATAAATCAAAGTCAAAAGGGTTCTTGTGGCTGCAGGCCAACCTACCATTCTGGGAAGAGATGTTCTCATTCATTAAGAATGTTACAGAGGAAATGAGGAAATGCTCTTGGAAATGCTCTCTCCTTCTGTCAGGATTACTTTAGCCTTCCTGTGGTTTAACTTCTAAGCTGCAGTTCACCCAGTTAGTAATTTCAGCTATTCATAGAGGAAACTGAAAGTTGGCTTTGCATACACTGCATATTATAGTGATGGGGTTTTAGCCATTTTTGTAACTTAAGTGACTCTTGCATATCCAGATGTATCTAATGACTTTGCATGCTGAATGAAGTGAGAGAGCATAAATCTTCATGAAGCTTACTGCTTTGGTAAAGAAGGAGGAGTTAAATATGATACTTATGGGGAGAATCTGAATGGTTTCAGAGCACTTACATTGCTATTCACACTCTTTGGTATGGAGTGATATGAAAACCTGCAAATTTAATTTTGGTGTCTTCAGAAATGGGAAATGCCATGTGCAGTGGCAGTCAGTAATAGATTACATTCTGGCCTGGGCATTTGTTTTTTTTTCCTTTTAGCATCCATAAATGAAAGGCATCCTAGTGGCTAGCACTGGTGGAGGCGCTGGTTCAGGAAATTCTTGTACATGTTTGGAGGCTAAAAGGACTTTCGGTCTAAACCAGCTGTAAAACCATTTACATGATTGCTTAGCATTACTGCTTGCTCCTATTGGGGCCCTGAGGACACCACCAGCCCTGACTGTCCCTCCCCAGCCCCCCTGGGGCTTCCCCCACGCTGCCCATAGCCCAGGACCCCACTTCAGTCCTCTCAGAGCTGTCAGTCCCTGCCCCAGCAATGCTGCAGCGAAGTGCTTGTCTCTAGCTCTCCACAGCCCTGCCCAACCTGGACGTGGGGCCTGCCGAGCTGGGCTGATGTCCCAGTCCAGCCTTGGTCTGTCCCTGTCCCCATGGCCTGCCTGGCCATCCTGGGACTGTATCTGGTCCCAGTTACCCTCACCAGGCCTGGTCCTTGCTCACAGACTGACATCCTGGACTGCCCTCAGCCCATCTCACGGAGGTGCCTGATGTCTTGGGCTGGGTCTGCCCTGAGCCTGTCCTGCCTCCATGGGGGAGCCCCCATGGCTACCAGTGCCCTGGCCCCCAGGATGATGCTGGTCCCCATGGTGTCCCAACAGTTCAAATGGAAGAAAATGGAAAGCAGTGTGGTGTAGCTGTGTCTTGTTCCTGATTTCATCTTGGTTTTCCGAAAACTCAAGTGCCTTTCCTTAATATTGTAGCGCTCCTGATCATGGGAAGTCCCTTATTGTGCGTTACCCTAAAAGCAGCCTGAGCACTGCTGTAGTCAACCATCCAAAATGCTGGAGGGAAGGGATGCTGTCCAGAGAGACCTTGACAGGCTTGAGAGGGTGGGCCCATGCGAACCTCATGAAGTTCTAAAAGGCCAAGGCAAGGTCCTGCACATGGGCCGGGGCAATCCCAAGCACAAATACAGGCTGGGTGATGAGTGGATTGAGAGCAGCCCTGCAGAGAAGGACTTGGGGGTGTTGGTTGATGAGAAGCTCAACATGACCCAGCAATGTGCGTTTGCAGCCCAGAAAGCCAAGCATATCCTGGGCTGCGTCAAAAGAAGCATGACCAGCAGGTCAAGGGAGGTGATTCTCCCCCTCCACTCTGCTCTTGTGAGACCCCACCTGGAGTACTGCATTCAGCTCTGGGGCCCCCAACATAAGAAGGACATGGACATGTTGGAGCGAGTCCAGAGGAGGGCCACAAAGAAGGTCAGAGGGCTGGAGCACCTCTCCTGTGAAGACAGGCTGAGAGAGTTGGAGTTGTGCAGCCTGGAGAAGAGAAGGCTCCAGGGACTCCTTACAGCAGCCTTCCAGTACCTAAAGGGGGCCTACAAGAAAGCTGGAGAGGGATTATTTACAAGGGCATGTAGCGATAGGACAGGGGGTAATGGCTTTAAACTGAAAGAGGATAGATTTAGATTAGAGGTAAGGAAGAAGTCTTCACTGTGAGGGTGGTGAGGCACTGGAACAGGGTCTGTTCCTGGAAGTGTTGATGGCCAGGTTGGATGGGGCTTTGAACCACCTGGTCTAGTGGAAGGTGTTCCTGCCTATGGCAGGGGGGCTGGAACTAGATGATCTTCAACATCCCTTCCAACCTAAACCATTCTGTGATCCCTGCGCTGCTTGCATTGGTGGTGCTGCAGTAGGGAAGAGGCAGCAGTGTGGTGCTATGGAGTTGCTCCCTTTTCTGCTGTCAGTGCTACTTTTGTGACTGCTTTCTTTTTAGCTTGGTTTCTTAAGGAAAAGGAGGATAATGTGAAAACCATTTTTTATCCCTCTGTATTGGCTAATATCAGTCATCACCAAATCTCATAATTCTTTCAGGTTTCATGAACACTGATGGCTAGAGGTTCAAACGGGTGCCCTCAATTAAGGGGAATCTGCCTTAAGAATTTATGTTATAAAGTTGTAACTCATAGTAGGCATGATGTGCCTTATGGGAGGGTGGTAGGAGCATGTTGCAGGTAACCTCTTCCGCATCCCAGCTGCCTGCTGCGGGGCCTGTTAAATGTACCTTGCGCTGTCGGGTTCTGTGGACGCAGTAGCTGAAACCTGGGGATAGGTGAGGATGGGCCAGGGCAGGATGGATGAAGTGAACCTTCTGAGGTGTGTGATGTTTGCCGTTTTCCCATGTGAATTTTGGCCTTAAAAATAAAAAAGCTGGGAAAAGTGCAGGCAGTGCAAGAGAAATACTTATAAGCTCACTGTGGAAAAGCTTTACTCAGAGTTCATGCTGTATTAGATCTAATGTAACTGAAAAACATGGCATGAAATGCTTTTGGTTGGTGCTTGGGTGCTTTGTTAGGAAAATAATAATTGACTAGCCACAGGAGGTTTTTCTATTTCCATTTTTTTGTTTGTTTTTGCAACTCTGCTGCTCTATTAGCTTTATTTTTTGTTGATCTGAATTTGCAAAGCCCATGTTACTTAATTTACTTTGGGCATTTACTTATTAAGGCTTAGCAAGGATAATGGGCGTTCTATGCAATGGAAAAAGAGAATAAATCCATAGAAGACAGAAAAGCCATTGTTCTGAAATGTCATTAAATGCTGGCAGGCATCTTTAAGAAAAATCCTGCAAAAAGTGTGAAACTAAACCTCATATATCATTAGTAATTTGAAATATGATAGAAGAATGTGGCAGTTCTCTGGTTACCAAAAGTTGAGTTTAGAAGAGTAAGCTGACATCATTAAATACTTGCTGGAAAAATAGATTGAAAGAACTAGGTGTTGAAGTTTAGAAGTTGTTCTTTCCAGCCTGATGGTGATCTGGTTTAGAAAAACATGGTTTAGTGATGCTGACAAAATCACTGTCCCTAAACAATGTGTTTAGATTGGCTGTGAGTCTTAACACTTATTATGGGTGAGGATTTTGGAAATAATCATGCTGCTATAACTCTCTTTAGAATCTGGATTACAGGAATACAGTGTATCAGTGCAAACAGTTAAAGAAGCTTTTTTGAAATGCACTTAAAACATTGAATGAGCTTAGATTTCAGGCTGAGGTTAAATAATTGTTTCATCTGTACTGGAGTTTCTGATGCACTTTAATAATAGAGCAGGCGGACATTTGAACAGAAGGGCTATGCTAAGCTTAGGGAATACTCATTAAAAAGATTCACAACAGCAATTCTAAAGAAAATATAGCTAGTGTGAGAGGGAGCATAGCAGAATGCCCAGGCAATAAGCATTTCGATTTATGCTTTGCTTTATGTCAAATTCTGATTTTTTTAGTGTCAAAGTGAAAATGAATTAGCAGATCATTTCTGAGGAGGGAGAAGGTGCTGATCCTTGGTGACCCAGAAATCTTGATCCCTGTGGATCCAGTGGCACAGCTGGAATTGTCGGTCTTTGTGCTTCAGGTGCAGTCTCAGTCATGAGCAAAAGCTCAGGATAGGTGGGATCCAGTTTCTGCTCCGCAGCATCTCTGTCACCTGGCTCTACAGTTGCAGGCTTGTGGGCCTGGTTTTTCGAGTGCTGATTGAAGTTCTAAAATGTACACTAACATTAACTGCCAGGTGAATATTGGTAGATATACTTTAATTTCTTCTAAAATATTACAATTTTTTTTTCCAAAATGTCTATGAAAATTGTGTTTTCTGAATCTAAGACATTGCGTTTAAATACCATTATCTTGTGGACCTACCAGAGTTTTGCTTGGAATATATCTAAAACTAGTTAAAATGCACTTGTGATAATTTTGTTTACTTATCTGGAAATAATATTGCCACATCATGGTTTTATTCTTGGAGAAAAAAGATTTTTTTTTGCATGAAAAAAAGCAGCATTTAGCACTACTCTAATTTTAACTAATCACAGGAGAGCATTCTCATGGAACTCATTTGCCTGGGTTTTAGATGCTTTTCATATTAGGAGATGATGTTAAAAATGCCAACGTTCTCCTTTAATATCACTTGGAGTTTTTGCAAGTCTTTTTTTTGTTGCCTAAAAACGTAGCATGATCATACTTTGTCATAAAATCAAATACTCATTTTCCATTATAAAATGCCATATGCTCATACATACTGATTTCTTTACAGAAGTTTCATGGAAGCGCTACTTTTGTAATCTCTTGGCTTTTCAGTTTAGAGTGGACTCATTCTGCCTGCCATAGTGCATGGTCTTTTTCATCATAAAATCATATGTTTTCTCTCCATAGCTTCTGCAGAGAAAGACACAATCAAGAATACCTACTCCAAAGTAATGGATGCATATGGGCTCTTGGGTGTATTAAGATTAAACCTTGGTGAGTAAAATATGTAAAACCTTAATTTTTCATTTGGGAAAGAAAATCGTGCTGCTTCTGTAAAGCTGTGCAGCACAGGATCTTCTCAACAGGAACTGGGCTCTTTTTTTCTTTTTATTTTTTGTCTACATTTGTAGAGTAACTTGAAAGTTTGGAGCACTCCCAGAAATGAGGGAGTGGACAAAAATAACTTCCTTTTTCACAATCCCTGTTATTTGCAGCATAGTTTCTCCTGTTTGCATTTCCTTTTCTTCTGTAGAACTTGAGAATGAGTTCTTGATGGTGGTTCTTTCTGTACTTTTTTCAGGCAAACTTTCAGATTGTGTGCATTTAAGCATATAAATACATCAACCTCACACTCCACTAAGATTCATTGTTACCTGTGCCTTTTCTTGTTTTACAGGAGACACATTGTTACATTATCTGGTTCTAGTAACAGGATGCATGTCTGTGGGAAAGATTCAAGACTCTGAAGTTTTTCGAGTTACTTCCACTGAATTTGTATCATTACGAATTGATTCAACAGATGAGGACCGTATTGCAGAAGTGCGCAAAGTTTTGAACTCGGGAAATTTTTATTTTGCATGGTCTGCAACTGGTGTCAGTTTAGATCTTAGCCTTAATGCTCACCGCAGCATGCAGGAGCACACTACTGACAATAGGTTTTTCTGGTGAGTTCATAATGTGTTTTGTCAGACGTTATATAGAATAATGCATGCCTGTACAAACTAATCTGTGGCAAGTCTTTATCCTTGTCTTTATCAGCTCTTTAAAGTACACCTTTGTCCCACAAATGTTGATGAGATAGAATAGCATTATTTTAACTCTAAGGACATAAGTATGTTATTAATGATACAACGTTTCCATGGCCACTTGGAGTTTCTTAATTGGAAGACACAGATTTTCACTGCTTATGATGTTATACTTTGATCTGAACAGTTGTTGTGATGTTGTGTTTCAGCTTTGGTGTCTCTTATTTCTTTATCAAGTGTGTCAGTTTTTTAAAATGAGTGTCTACAGTCCACATTGCTTGACTGCTGAACTCACTATCTTTTTACAGAATATTTTTGAATAAAGTATAGGTTTTCATGCAGAGAATTCGTGGTAAAAGGAATATTGGTGTTTCTGCCAATAAGCAGCTTAATGCCAGTGATGCATACTGTCGTGTAAGAAATTCTGCTCCCATATTTTCAGCCTTTGTTAAAAAATGGTGTATGTGTCCCTGAACCTTGGAAGGGTCCCGAAGACTTGGCAGTACTCTGTTAGAACAGGTGAAAATCTACATCTTCCCCCCAATTCTATCTAACATACAAGACAACAAACCAGCTCTGGCGTATGTGCCAGTGCTACTCTACTCTGCCACTGTTTTTGTCAGATAGAGGAATATGATCAGATTGCTATTTAAGACAAAATATGTGTATTAAGACAGAAAATAATCTCTAGTCTTCAGAAACACATCTACCTTGATGTAGGTTTACAGGAGTTGTAGGAACCTGGCTGTTTGTCTCTCTCTGCAGCTGGAAAAAGACTGGGCTCTCTGTTGATAAGTCAGTATTTCAAGGCTTGAGAAATGATGATGCCTGTTGACCCTGTCCAAATCAACTTGGCTGATTTTGACCCCTTTCATAAAACTTCTTAAGTTACCTGGCTCTTTTTCAGTAAGAATCAGTCCTTGCAGGAAGTAGATGGAATGTCCCAGATTCCAAGATGTAGAAATATAAACACTAAAAGTCAATAACAGAAAGTATTCTGCTTATGCACTTCAGTAAGCTTTCTTGGACTTTTTCTATTCAAAAGTACCAGTCTCGGATTGCCCAGGGAAAGAATATTATTTGCTTTCTCAGTCTTCTATAGTAATGCATCTGTATACTTTTCTGTAAAGTGAATGCATACTTGATTCATGGGATTTGAATCTTCATTAATGATTGAACTGAGGTGTTTGATAAGTTGCAGATTTTTTTTTTTTTTTTAAATTGGAAGTTTAGAATGAAAAGGCTAAAATTAAAGTGAATAGCTTCAACCTTTATACCAAATATGTTATATGCAATTATGGTAGAATTTTCTGGGCGGTGACAAAACCAGCCATCTTACTGGAGTTTACTTTTCTTTGCTATGCAGAAAACTTTACTTCCTTTTTATACAAGTGAATGTTTCCAAAGAAGATCAAAAGCCAAGCCCCACTAGAGTGAGGTAAAACAAAAAAACTCACAAAACCCAAACTTTAGTCTTATTTACTTACTACAGTGTTGATTGGTACTACTTAATGCACGGGTAAATCCAAACTGTGGATCTTTCCTTTGAGCAGTAATTGGTATTAGAGAACTGTATTTGCAGTATATAATGTACCAACACTTAACCCTGAAATTGACATTTACAAAAATTTGAAAATCAGTTGGCTATGAATGTATTCCTGGAAGCTTGTCTGGGCAAGTGATGTGTTATGGTGACCTATAATAGAAATAATCAATGTATGTTGACAAGAATTTTTTTCTAGCTGAAATTGAATGGTGCTTTACCCATCACAAAAAGTAACCCCTTAATTGGAATTCTGGCTTGCTTTTCCCAGAGTCTGTAATCTTTGGCTTTTCAAAGCAAGTCTGAGTGGAGAAATATAAACAAGCTTGGCATGTTGGTTTTTGCTGGGTGAAAAGCAGAGGCTATAAGGGTTATTTTTTTAAGGTCATTAAAATTCATGGCTTCACCCCATATTCTTACTGTGCAAACGTTTAAGCTGTTCTCTTGTAAACTTTGCTATTTCAACTGTTTAAATAAGAGTTATATCATAAAACTATAACATGCATATTTTCCTTTTCTTATTTGTAGTAGTGGGCATAAAATATAAGAAGACAGTAGCTGGCTTAACAATTTGAGCTGTATTTTATTTCCTTCCAGTTATTTTTTTTTTTTTTTCTCGATAGGAACCAGTCACTGCATTTACATCTGAAGCACTATGGTGTGAACTGTGATGACTGGTTGTTACGTCTCATGTGTGGAGGAGTGGAGATAAGGACAATTTATGCGGCTCACAAGCAAGCAAAGGCTTGTCTCATTTCACGACTAAGCTGTGAACGGGCTGGCACCAGATTTAACGTCAGGGGAACAAATGATGATGGTCATGTTGCTAATTTTGTTGAAACAGAGCAGGTATGTTACGCTACAGTGCACATTGCTTAGCTAATGAACTCAAGATGAACATGTGTGGATAGTTTTTTGCCCTAAATCAACAGATCACAAGTCAAGTCTGTAACCAACACATATTGGAATAGTTCCTTTGCTGCTAAATAAGGAATCTAAGTAGGTTACATAATTTGATGATCTTGGTTTTTAGTGTAGCTTAGGGTAAGGACTTGCATGGGTCTGAGTTTCAATAGCTTAAGAAGTTGTTATCCATCAGCTGAACTGTTGTAGGTGGCTGTACTTCCTTTTAGCCTCCTGAGCTGTAGGTGAGCGTGTACTTCTTTTGGCCTGAGCTAATAGTAAAGTAAAAGACCTTAGAAACAAGCAAAAGAGATTTTTGGCAAATACGTGGTACCTTGTGGTTCAGGAAAGATTAAAGCATTCCTATGGTTACTTAACACAGCTCGTCTGAAAGGTAGTTTTTAAAGGCACTGTAATTCCAGTGCATTTGATTGCATATCTTTGCCCATATTATACAGAAATGCAAGAAGCTATTAAATCATTCTTTGCTGGCCCTTCTTTGCTCACTTCTTCTGATAACCTAGTTATCAAGATGTTGTTCCTGCAACTGTATTCATGGGAGTAGGTATCTTTGGTTGACTCACTGACACTTTGCAAATCCTAGGTGACTTCAGTAGGATTTTAGCCAGGAAGGGCTCTGCTTGTATAGATCCAGTTTCAGGAGTTTAGTCAGAACCCTGTCGTTACAGTTTCTCTGTCCAAGTTTCCTGGCAGGCTAATGGCACTAGATGACTGTGGCATATCATTCCACTTAAAGTTTCCTTCCCTGTATACTTAATAGACCATTGTATTTTGGTTTCTGATACACAAAATCTGTGCAGGTGTTCTGAGTAGGCTGCATTGTTATTTTCTGTGCATTCGTGTACATTTTAACTGTTCCTACAGGAAAGTCTTACAAGTTACTGTTAGCACAGAAGTAATTCAGGCCCAAATAATAAAAGCTTGCTGTATATTCTTAAACGTTGTGAATCATGATTCTGCAAGGAAGCATGAGCATGCCAAAACTTCTTTTATGAATTGTTCAGAGAGGATAGAGAGAAAAGTCTAGGGAACACAATTAATATTTTAGCTTGTAGTGTGGAATATGTAATATGTAAATATATTTTATTTCCTCTATGTTTAGCAAAACCTAAAACCTTACGCTCTGTAACACCTATTAATACTATGCATTTTTTTTTTCTTAACAGGTGATATTTTTAGATGACTCTGTGTCATCTTTCATACAGATTCGAGGATCTGTTCCATTATTTTGGGAACAGCCAGGCCTGCAGGTAAGCAGGAGATAGATTTAATTATACAGATAATTTTTATTCATGTTTTTTAAAACATCTTACAGTAGTGCTTAGGCTCTTCTGCACAGTTACAGGATGAATCCTGTCAGGATGAGGTTATTCTTTGGGAGCAAGTTGGTGCTATTGTTTAATTCACCAAGCCTGCCACTCTTGAGTTTCTGAATGCTGTATTGCACAGGATTTGAATGTCCATTGCTTTTTAGATGCTTTCTCTTTGAAGTTCTGAGTTTTTCTGTTTTAATGTAAATTGCTATTTTAAAGCAGGTTATCTAAGGGCACCCAAAGAGACTGTTTTCTTCTGAATTGTTCTTGAGGATGAGTTTTTTCAAGAAGTCAATATGGATCAAGAGTTACTGTAATATAATTTCATCCCAGTTTTCTTGAAAGAGGGATTGTATCAACAACTACTACTGTGTTACAATTTTTACAGGGAAGGTTAAAAAAAAGTTCATGCCTCACGGTGACTCTAGGCTCTTTAAACTAGACATATAAGCATTTTGCAATAGAACTGCTGAAACATTTACATCCCTTTTACTGAAAACAAGAAGTAATTAGATTATATGACTAAGTATATTAAATAAAAAAAGTGGTTTTTAGAAAAAAAGAGGAATTTAGGAAAAGCCTATAAAAAGAATGCACACCATAGCAAGCAGAATAAATTTGGGAGATCTCATTTAGAAATAGAAATGAATTTTTAGGCCATATTTAGGATCAAAAGAGGTCTTTGAAGAACAATTAATCAAATGTGTAAAGACAAATAATTTAATGTAATCTTCATGTCATAGGTGGGATCCCATCGTGTCAGAATGTCAAGAGGTTTTGAGGCGAATGCACCAGCTTTTGACAGGTGAAAGAATGTCTTAAATTTTTGGTAATGAACTACAAACCTCTGATAAGTCATGCATCAGAGGGGTGGGATATGTTATTCCAAACGGGAGGCTTTGTCTATACAAATGTGTGATTCAGCAATGCAGCGAACTGCCTGGGCAGCTTTTTCAAACTTCTACAGCATTGCTTGTGCCTTTGAGTGCTTTGTTGAAAGGTTTGAAGAAAATTTAAAATAGTGAAATACTTTATTAAATTGAAACAAAAAATTATAGCGTGTTTACATTGAATAATCTATATTTGTCAGCTGCTGTATGAATGTAAAATTTATATTTTGATTTTATTCCTGCCATGACACTTGAGCTTCACAGCCTTATTGTTTTAACTAAATGTATGTCATTATATTGATTTGTTTGGACACGACATAAGAAAAGGCTTGTGGCAGTTATTTGAGTATCCAGTACATTTCTGCAGCAACTCAGTCAATGTTGCAGGTGTTCGTGTTAATTTTCTGCATGCCAGAAGATGAGCGTGGAATTTTTCTTCTGTTAACAGGCATTTCCAAACTCTTAAAAATTTATATGGCAAGCAAATTATTGTAAATTTACTTGGGGCAAAAGAAGGGGAACACATGCTCAGCAAAGCTTTTCAGGTGAGTATGACAATTCTCTCACTGTGCGTCTTGGAATTTGCCTGTTTGGGATGAAGCTTTTATATAGCTTTTGAAAAATGAAACAGGTATGCTCTGCTCTAGAGCAACTACCATTTGTGGTTAAAATTGTATTTACCATAAAACCACTGCTTAAGATACATAATGTGAAGTGAATTTTTAAAAGCTTTATATACAATTAGTGTTTGATTATGTTCAGATTGGTTACTTTACTGAAAAATTATACCAGCAACATAGACAATGTTTAGGGATTTTCAGTTATTTTCATATTTCGTGCTTAGTAGTGGCTTATTTAAAAAATAAATCTTTTTTGCACTATAAAATTGGTGAATAAATAAATTATACTTTGTGGTATTTAATACTGTGGTGTTTCTTTTAAAAATCTTTCCCTTGGAATTCCTGGATCTATTCCTTAATATTTAAAAAAAAAAAAAAATCACAAATTAATTTATCAATTTAAACATAAAAGCAGCTTCATGATTAAACAGAAATGTTTGTTCAGAAAATGGTAACTATAAGTGGCCATTTTCATGAATTCCCACTAGTTAGGTTAAAAATAAGTGTCATATTGTAGTCCATAAATACAGACAATTTGAGAAGTTCTGTCTGAAGCCAGAGAACATGTCAATAGCCATCTGTTATTTCCCTTTCCCTTTTTCCTTTCCCTTTGTATTATAATGATTGAGTATCTTAGGCCATTTACTAATATCTTTTCTGTATCCAGCTATCCTGGTAGAAGACATTAGTGCTCCCAGATGCGTATCAATGCCCACTGCAGATCATAGCTTTGCCAACAAAGATTGAGCACTTCAAGATTTTTCAGGGAATAATAGAGAAAGTTTTGCTCAAGCTACCCTCCACAGCAACCTAAATAATTTGTCTGGTTTTTTCAGTAGTAGCTTATGGAGTGTTTACTTAGTCTCCATTGCTGGCAGGTATGTCTAAAATGGTGACTGTTGGTAAAAGGGGTTTCCACTGAAACAGCTCTTTGCAAATCGAAGCATTTTAACAGTAGAAGAGGCTGTGGACTGTCTTGGTGACCCCTAGTATAGTAAGGAAAAAACTGACTTTGATTGTGACAAGAAAAAGAAAAAACACAGGTAAAATATTAATCAGTTCTGAGTGATTTGTTGAACAATAGTGATAAAAATGGTTTCATTTTACTTAAGAGAAAGCATGTAATAAACAAGATAGCTAATAAAACAGCTTTAAAAATATTTGTAGCTTCTCGTTTAGCTTATACTACTATATGTTCAGACATACTTTTTTCTTCTCTTTTTACAATGTCAGAGCCATTTGAAAGCATCTGAACATTCAGCTGATATCAAAATGGTGAACTTCGACTATCATCAAATGGTTAAAGGTGGAAAGGCAGAAAAACTACACAGTGTGCTTAAACCTCAAGTCCAGAAATTCTTAGAGTGTGGATTTTTTTATTTTGATGGAAAGGAAGTTAAAAGGTTTGTGTGTATAACTCCTGTAAATTTCTTCAAATTAAATTATGGTTCTGGGATGCTTTCCACCCCTTAGTGAGAAGATAAGAGAAAAAGTGTTAGTTCTGTTATTGTGTTTTTATTGTATCCAAGATGATGCTCAACAACTGAAATATGAATCACTTATTTTACTCTATTAAAATTTTGTCTTGTTCTGAATATGCTCTAAAAATCTTAATGGAAAATATCTTTGAGACTTCGATGAGGCATGACTTAATTTCAGGCCTTTGAGCTCATGATTTTTGTGAAAATGGGCAATTGTCCTTTTTCTTGGGTGTACCCACATGGGATTAAAGAATGACTGTTTTTCCATCTTCCTGTATGATGTTATTCATATTTTCCTCAGCAATGGAGCATACCATTTTCTGTTTGTTGTAAATGCTGATGTTCAGTGCAGTCTTTTTCTAAATCTGTTTGCACCTGGATCCCCCATTTGAGAGATTCAGTTCTCCACAAAGTATGAATGGAGTGCATATTTTCTGCCCTGCTCTGTATTTCCCAGTCCTGCTGTATTTGTACTTCTGCCCCTATTTTCCCACCCCTCTTCCTAGAGCAAAGGCTGTGCTTATCTCAGCAGGACAAGAGAATCAGGGCTAGAAATAGGCAACATTCCTGCTCTTCTGCCTTCCCCACCATTCCTCCTTTTAATTAATACCAGAGCAAACTGCTGAGTGAGGTTCTCCATGAGAAAGAGAATTGTTGAGTGAGGGGATTGTGCCACATGCAGTGGGGTTTCATCTTCTAGTGCAGTAGGAGAGGAGAAGAGGGTTCCAGTGCCATTCTGTGCTCTAACCTGGCTGTGGGATTAAATCCCCCAGGGGCAGGTTTTAGTAGGCCTTAATAAAATTAGATTTAGTGGGAGGATGCTTAGGTCCCATCTTCACCTCAAAATGTCACTGACCGTTCTCCAAACAGCTTTAAAAGTGGTGTGACACTTTGTGTTGGGAGAACACCGTTTGGTCTTGGTGGAGATTCAAACAATATTATCACCCATCAAAAAGACTGACAACAGAACAAAAGCAAAATGGGCTGTGGCTTGTGATAACTTGAAGAATTGCATTAATAAAAGATACAGTGATGATTTTTATAAGTTCATGGACCATCTCCTTTGGAGAATGTCAGCTTTTTTTCTAACACAGATAGCAAGTTGCTTTGTATTTCAAATCAAATACAGAGATAGTAATGAAAAAAATAACCTTGGAGAAAGTTCTTCAAAACTTTCTACAATTTATTGTTAGATCTCCAAGTAAATGTGATGAAGCCTTACTGACTTAATTGGACAAAGTGTGTAGTGGGAATGATGAAAGTAAGGAATAAGTGTGTATCTTTGGGAGAGCCATCAGAATTTTGTACTCATAGCCAGGCAAGAACAACATGGATGTTGCCTAATATGATCCTTCTGAGAGCTTTATAGCATGAGTTAATGGTCTTCTCTCAAAGGAAGGGGAGCAATTCAGAGTGCCTGAGGGCCTCAAGCATCTGTTGAGCTAAGGGGGAGATGCTTATTCTTCATTTTTATTTGGGGAGGAAAGAAAAGGTAATGAGGGGTTGAAATTGCCTTTACTTTTATCACAAATTCTTGTTACTTTTAGTTTAGTTAAGCAAATCCAAGAACTAGTATTTTCTAGTAATTTTTTTTTCATTTTTGTTTTAACTAAGAGTTATTATTTCCTTCTGAGATTCTTGGGAAATGTGTTAGTTGGATTGTTTGAAAAGAAAACTTAATCCTGCCTAACACTTTAACCAAGCAAGCAAGGAGAATTGAGAAAAACTGAAGAAGAAAGACTCATGTTTTTTGCAGAAAATTAATTAGTTTTGTATAGTGAACACTGCTGCAGAATTCACTGCTGTTACTGGAGCTAACCCTCTATTGCCAACGCATTTATAAATGTACTTGCAATGACAGTAGCATTGCACTGACAATACCCTGATTTACTATTCTGGTTCAGATCTTGATGTCCCTGTCTTTGTTGATGATATGTGTGTTAAATGAGTTATTTCAGTTGTTTTCTCTCTCTGTCTCTCGTTGTTCTTGGCACAGATCTCAAAGCGGTACTGTCAGAACAAACTGCTTGGACTGTCTGGATAGAACAAACAGCGTGCAGGCTTTCTTTGGCTTAGAGGTAGGAAAAACTGTGTCCAGATACACAACTGCTCCTGATGCTTCTGTAGCAATTAGGCTGCAAAAGTACCATTACCTTCCCTATGAAAGATGAATGAAAACGTTTTGTAGATGGTAGTTTGATTTATAGCATGATACTTTTCTTGTTCTGGGGCAACCAGATCTTAGTAGTTACAGAAGCAGTAGTTGTGTAGTAAGTGTAAGTGAACAGTAGTCATGCAGCATTATGAAAAACGTTCATTCTTTTTTAGGTGTCAGTTTCTTATGTCTGTTAAAGTTCAGGCTTGCAATTCTAGGAGAAGTAGTAGTGTTGTAGTCCTTTACAAAACCACTTGCATTCACAGTTACTCTATTAGATGAACTTCTTCAGCATATAGGATTACTGTTCTTAGCATCTGCCAGTGCTGTGTGTTCATATTTTCACATCACTGCGCTGTGAATTCTTCATGGGACAATACCATGGTTGAGGCTTTGACCGCACTCAAATTGAGTAGTTGGATATTAACCATGGGATTCAGTCCTCCTGCAGGGTAGTGCTTCAGCATATTGGCTTGCTATTGAAACAAAGGTTCTAGCCCAGGGTTATACAGTAGAGCTTGAACACATGAACCTGACAGGAATTGATGGAGTAAAATAGTGCTGATTGGGCTAAAAGAGTAGCTCTGAAAAACTTTTGACAGCTCCACTCATCTTAGTAAACTAAGTTTGACTCCTAAAGATAAAATACTTAGCATGTTTAAAAATGAAAAATTAAGGGTGCTGTGTAACATCAAACTAAATAAAAGGATTATTCTTTTGTTTTCTGAATTTTATTTAATTGAAATGCTCTTGGTTTAGTGTCTATAGGAGCAATTTCTGTGAGAACTGCAAAATCTATTGGCTGTAGAACAAACATTTCTGATTGTGGAATATGTAGTGCTTTGCTGCTGTGTTTACCAAGTGAACACTGTTGCCAGTTCATTGGTGTTTTAGTCAAACAGAATACTGAACTGTTTACCCTCATGCAAATACTCTGAAAATTTTTCTCTTAACAGTCAATGTCAGTACATACTGTAGCAGATACAACACAGTTTGAGAGATCTAATGCCTTTTTTCTCCATTGTTTCAGCTCTGCATGTACCATAGGGGGTCACACCTTTTAATTACTAAAATTAAGAAAAATAATTCTTATTCTTTCCTTTACTTCACTGTGTTGAAAAGAGTAGTTGGCATGCTTTGAAAATCTCACAGCATTGTATTGCATTATGTAGTTTGTATATCTGTCCATCCTGTTTTGACTTTGCCATGGGAGAGACGAATGATTATCTCAAAGTTTTTCCTCATCCTAAATCTGTTTCCTGGAGTTTAACGGTTCACTGTAGATAGAAATGCAAGCTTGAAGGAAGCAATTAGGTTATCTTAAATGAGCCATGAGAAACGCTGCCTCTTGTATTTTGCTGGTAGTAAAATGTGGTTTTCTATGGCAGAAGAACAAATCTTTTGACATTCTTAATGTGTATAGTACGTATATGGCAAACTTAGCTTTGCAGCTCTATTTTTTCTTTTCTTAACCTTTTAAGAACTGGATTAAATATTGTAATTTTTTTTGTAGACCAGGTCTGCCAAATTTTTCCTCGGTGAGAGCTAAATTATGATTTCAGCTAAAATATGAGAGCTAAAGGTATAAAACTAATAAATAAGAAGGGAAATGGTAAACCCTCATGAGCTGCTTACTTAATTTTAGAATTCTATTTAAATGAGATACTTGAATTCTTACTTTTTTTAACATGATAGATACTTCATATAACAACTACTGAGCTCTGGATGACCACCTAAAATTACAAGATGAAGCACCCCATTTCTGAAGCTTCTTTTCTTGTTTGTTTCTACTTAATTTTGTCTGCAAGTTTCCTTTTATAACTTTTGTTAATTCCTGCCCAACCTTCAGAATTTTGCCTTTGTATCATTTTATGTTCATCATTTTAGACTCCTCCTTTTTGCTGTTGGACACCTCAAGGTTTTAAATATTTTTAAAAGTTCTTGAAAATAGGTTTTTTATTTAGTTTTAATTTTTTACATTTATTTTCCGTATTATGTTGATAGCCACAAACACTAGAAACTTACTTGACTTTTTTTAAATAATCATGATTCCACAAACCAGGATTTCAAACCAAGGTACCATGTCCCATTCTACATCCATAAGCATAATGCTACATTTAAGTAATGTATTTAATTGTAAAATAATACATTTATATGTATTATATGTACACAATTTAAACGCATTTAATGTAGACTGTGCATCATGGAAAATTAATTCAGGTATATTGATTGTAAGGGTAAAGATTGCAGTGTGTTACACATGAAAACAGAGTGAATGACAGAAGGCATTGGTATTTCACTGGTCACAGAGCTCTGTTGCTGCTGCATTTGATAATAGAGGTCAGTGTCTTTGGTATTGTACTTTTTGGGGAAGAACATTAATTACTCTAATTCTAAATTATGTAAGTAGAACGACTTGAGAACCAAAAATAGCTTACCTTGTAACTAGTGAATTGTTAGTTGAAAATATTTACAAATCAACTACATAATTATTTTCCTATATTACTGCCTATCTTTAAAAGAAAATTAAATGCTGGTGCTAAAGTTACAGGTATGATGCAGTCTATCAAACGTGGCATGGTGTCAGTTTGTTCAGAATAATACATATAAACCAAAGATATTCTTTTTTGTGCGTATATGTTGAAAAAATATGATATACCTGTTAGTAAATACATTTAAAGATTTTTCTTTTGCAAATGTTGTCTTCAACTGTTGCAGATGCTAACAAAACAACTGGAGGTATTAGGATTAGCTGAGAAGCCTCAGCTGGTTACTCGCTTTCAGGAAGTTTTCCGATCCATGTGGTCTGTGAATGGTGATTCTGTCAGTAAAATTTATGCTGGAACTGGAGCCCTTGAAGGAAAAGCTAAGGTAAAGTACATTTTAATAAAAACTTTAGCAGTATTCAGTATGGGTGTTAAAAAATTCTGCCATTAATATAACAACTATGAGATTTTCTTTTTTAAAATGTGCTTTTGCTGTAATCCTAAAAAAACCAACCAACCAAAGTAAAAAACTGAACATAAAAAGGTTGGTTATGTTGATAACCAGATCTTGTTTCAGTACATCCTTTCTCAGCCATGCCCATGCTTCCCAGATAACATCATTCTGTAGGAAAGGATGAGGCTCAAACCTTTTATTTCTTTAGATCATAGTTCAGAAAAATGTATATTCAAATCAGCTTTAGTTTCTTTGAATATTTTCATTTTTCTCTTTGTACCTCTGCCTCCTATTGTTTCAATTTTATTCACTATATCTCCTTTCTTTTAAAATGTGTTTCACTGGCCATTGTTGTTCATGCTTTTAGTGTTTATTAACAGTGTTAAAATGAAACAGGTTGCAGCTGGGTGTTTTTATTTGCATGTTCCTCCAGCTATTTGTTTTTAGTTTTGCGATTACTGAAAAAACCCCAAATATTGTTTCTACCTTGCTTTCTAATGTTGTGATAACAATTACATACTACATGACAGTGTAATGCTCTGTTTCTCGTCAACTTGTTTTGTCTTTGTTGATGGCTGAGTTATTCAGATATTCTAATGCTGTCTTTTATTTTTCTTCTAACAGTGTTGCTTTTTTTTGTTTCCATAATTCTCTCTCTTATCAGGTGATACCTGTCAAGACAAACAAATGTTGAATCATAGCAATTTTTGCCCTTAATTCCTTCAAGAATTTCTTTTCATACCATTCTTTTTATTCAAGAATGTGCTGCTTCTCATTCCGTATTATATACTATGTACTCATAGTTGACTGTTTTGTTTTTCCATCACTTGTTCATTCAAACCATATCAGGGTCCTTCTCTGCACATGTACAAGGCATCGCAGTAAGCTACATAAAAAGAAAAATAGACTTGTTGCTTATTCTACCCTTAATTGGTGCATACAAGACTTTATCTTTTGGGAATTGCTTGTATTTTAGTATAGAGTGGAATTTGGTTAAAGATGTTTAGTTTTATTTTCTTACAAAAATGTCACCCAGACCGTCAGGAAAACTACAGTAAGTATTTTATGGGGTGTCTCCCCTTCTCCTGACTTTCTCATTCAACCTTACTTGTTTCTTTTCCTAAATTAATAGTTTTCTGCCATTCATTTGGCTGCTTAAATTTTTTACTTTGTAAACTGCGTTTACTGTATTTACACTTTCATTTTTAATGTTTAAAACACAGAGTACATTTACTCTGCTGTCTTTGTAATAACACAGGATCCCTGCCCTGGTACAGCTGTTAATGAGTACCACATCTCATAAATCAAACACAGCGTCCCTGACAGAAGTCCATCTATTCGAAGCAGATCTTTAATACTTGCAAAGCCATACAATACTTGCCATTGTTTCAGTGAAACCTGACCAGGTCACGACTCAGTATCTTCCTGAGTACTCTGATAATATACTTTAAAATGTAGTTTTTAAGTTGTTAGTTGTATTCTCATTTCTCAAATGAAAAGTTTGATGGTTGAAATTCTTCCATTTCTTGCTTGTCAGTTTGATTCTTCAAAGTCCAAGAGTACTTAGCAGTAAAAATATGGAAATCTAGGATAGGAGAAAAAATATTTTAACCTTAAATGCATTAATGTACATTTCTATACTGAAAAACAGTCCTTGTAATGAGTATTATAATACTTTAAAATCTAACTCCTTACCTACTCTTTCTTTTGCTTTCTCTGGGTTCGTTTCAATTAATTGCCTGATATGTGAATGGTGAGTGTGTTTTTTGGATCATGTCATAAGTTATACATTGTCTGACAGAAAGGGAGCACGTATCCTATTAAAATCCTATTGCAATAGTATGCTCCCCAACACCTCATCCACATTGTCTTCCAAAAATCATGGTGCCAATTTATTGCTACTTATCCTTGACAAAAGAATAGTTTCTTTCTTGTTGACTAGTACAATTCATAGAACTAAATGATGTTTTGTAGTTTTCTTAAGCTTTTGTCTTCTTTTCTTATGCATTTAAGAGACCTTCATGAACAATGCAAGCTGTAAACTTGGAATATTTTTTATAATAATACATTACCATGCAGCATCCCTGATGGATTATGGTCTATATTTCATATACATGCAATAGCATGTGTTTACATACACCTCACAGGCAAAATACACTTACGTGCATAAGACACAATAAGCCATGTAATCAACAAAATGTCTTCCTGCCTGTCGTTGTCAGTGCTGTGTACACAAATTAATACTGCTGGTTTTTGAATGAAGTATGAGACTGCATGATATGTTGATTACATTATCCTCTAGGTGTCTGACCCACAGGGAATATCTGTAGTATCAGTACATCTCTTGGAGATTCTTGTTTAGTTCAGGTAGTCGGGCACTGTTCTTTTGGAGCACTGTTCAGTCGTGCCACTTGTGTGCAGTGTGTGCAATGACAGTGTCTTCATATGTATGTATTAGTGTATATGTTCCTTCTGGGATACTGCATGAGATTTGGATGTTGTTTTAAAAAGTTAAGGGGTCTTAGTAAGTTGAAGCTATCTCTTTTTTTAACATGGATATTTCAGAATGTGAATTCTGAACTGATATGCTCATATGTGCATATACATACATATTCATGTATCATGACATTTGGACTCAAGTGCTTGCTCATCTCTCACTATTTGGGGAAAAGCCAAAAATCCCATATCATGGTCTAAACAAGGCACTATATCAATTTAATTTTTGAAGATAAAGGGTTTAGGGAAAAAACCAACCTATTCCCTTCCCTGCAATATTTTGTTTAATTTACATAATTTAAACTGGAATAATCTGGTTTTTAGATATGCCTTGATGGTATTACTGTGTTGTTTAGCATTTGGGAGGGGGGAAGCACACATAGTACAGTAGAATCAGAAGACTTTATTTAACACTTAAAGAAGGAAATTGCCTTAGGTTTTAAAATCATTAATGCAGTTTACAAATATGTTACTGAATATTGCCAATGTTATTGTGAGCAGTGTCCTACATAAAATATTTTATACGTGTTCCTCCCTAACAGGCTGGAAAGCTGAAGGATGGTGCTCGTTCTGTGACCAGAACGATTCAAAATAACTTTTTTGATAGCTCCAAGCAGGAGGCCATTGATGTTTTGTTATTGGGAAATACCCTAAATAGTGATTTAGCAGATAAAGCACGGGCTCTCTTAACCACCAGCAGTTTACGCGGTATGTGTCTTTCAGGATTTTAATATCTCTGATAACTATTTGGTGTAAGAAAGCTGTATGGAGTCTGTTTTCAAAGCAGTATTGGAAAGTATAAATGCTATTTTATGTTCTGTTGGCTTATTAAAAGATGAAAGTTTCTTCTGCTTTACTAATATTACCAAACTAACATGCTGCAGTAATTTCTTTACTGTTTATATTTTGTTGATGTCTGGTGGTGTAATAGGTAAATATCTGTGCAGCAAATTTGTCAGAACTTTACTGTAGATGCGTGTTAGTTATATTCTGTTCAGTTCTTCAAATCCATTTATAGCAAGTGTTAATCATGACCATTACATGCTGAATTTGGGAAAAAAAATCCTGATTTATTAAAATATTAGGGTTTTTTATTGTTTGCTAAATGTCTTCCTTAATTTGATCTGTCATGTCAGTGAAGAAATTCTCACCATGGTGTTAAACTAGATAGAAAGCATTTATTCTTTTCTCAAGCTTAAGAATGCTGGTATTTATCTTCATTTTGGTTTCTAAGGTACTGAGGAACAAAGTGGGGTTTGGTAGTGGAATAAAATTTAAGATAACAAGAGCTATCAGAAAATTCCTGATGAATGATTTTCCATCTTAAAATGTTTTCTTGTGAGAAGAAGTCTTTCCCAGGAACGTGTGCACCACAAAAGCTTGTCAGGCTGTGGGTGAAATTCTACATCAAAATAGGAGAGATTTCAATAAAAAACTCTGCTTAGGCAGAGTAGCCATGTGGGACTTGGGTGGTCTGGTTACAGGAAGGTGGTTCACCTAATCAAAATACAGAGCTGAACCACAGCATCCTGCATCCCCAGAGGTGTAGCCTACATGGTCACCAGGACTACAGTCATGTCCCATCCTTCTGCAGGTCTGATGGGCAGGGAAATAGTAAGTGGGCCAGGTGTAGGGCTGTGTTTAGAGTACTTGGCTGGGATATAAAAAATAGAGGACCTAATTCTTGGGCCAAGAAGGAACTTAAATTTGAGTCTTCTTTCCAAGATCCCAAGTAAGAGTGTCCTAAATGGTGGGTTGTTGCCATTTTTAGGGATTAATAACATTCTTAATTTTTCCTTTTATTTTTGTTCCCTTTCTCCTGTACACTTCTCAACCTAGAATGAGAAAAATGTGTCAAAGCTTCAGTGCAACTCTGTGGCACAAGAAAAAATTCTTGCCCAATTGTAGTCTTCATCTTGTGGGTATTTATATATTTTCTATGTGGAGCCTGAAAGACTGTTTTCCTCTAATTTCTTTACCACAAGGTTTCATGTTACTGTAACTTTTCCTGTATCTGAAACCTGCTAAACCAGCCTCACCTCAAAATTATTTGAAAGTTGTTTTCTTTTCTTCTCACTTTCTCTGTGAATGCAAGCTGTCCTTTCAATATTTGCAGCCCCTGTCAGCTGAGGAACATTAATCCCTCTTCACTGAACATAATGTCTTTGCATTGTCTGCTAGGTGGTGAATTAACTAGAGAGGTACTTCATCATACATAAATCCATTATTAATAAAGCAAGAAAAGAGAATTTGTTAATACTGTTGTGGAACTTTTTAGATTTTGCAGCATAAAAGATGTGCTTTAACTGATGCAAATGGTTACATGTAAAAAATTGTGTATTACAGCATGTTCTCTCACATATTGCTGGAAAATTAAAAAAAAAAATTACTTATTTGACTAATTTTTTTTCTTGTTTCCTTCTTACTGCATCCGTAGTTTCAGAGCAATCATTACAATCAGGTATAGTATAGTAAATTAAGCTGTAAATATCTGAGCAGCTATTGTTCTTCTCTGGCTTTTTTCTTGTGCCTGTTTGCATAATATTTGGTTGCGGGTTCACATTTTCCTAGTAGTGTTTGGATCTGGCATTCCTGTGCCCCAAAATCCCTTAATCCAAGAAAAGCTCTTTAATACAAGAAAAGTGAAAATATAAGGGGTGAAAATGTTGCAGTTTTGCTTGGGTGTGAGTTATGAAAAAAGGCAACCAATTCTTGGGGTTTTAGTTTTGCAAATGCTGTATTCTAGCTGTAGAGGATTTTGCTTTTTTATCTGGTTTGGGAGTTTTTGTATTTTTGTTTTGTCTAAATGTTTTGTTTAGGATAAGAGGTAAAATTCTTCAGTACAATTTGTAACTTCATCTTATCTGCTGTTAGAAGGCTTTACCTGCCTGTGTTCTTGCATGAGACAGACTGATTTTGTAATATCTCTGAGCAAATGTTAATGTTGTACTGGAATGATCTGAAATAACATGCTGACGCTTGTGTTTTGTGGAGCAAAAGTACAGTCAAAACCACTGAGGTATGGTTACCTCTGCATGTGACACAAAATGAAAGTATTAGAGCATCTATTTAGGTAAAACTCTTGGTGAAGAGGCCTGAAGAAGGAACGTTAGCTCCTAATCTTCTACTTTGAGACATTGCAGTAATATCTTGACCAATGTCTGTGATGTTGGGCTTAAAATATGAGAGGTTGGCTTTGGAGGATTCAGCAATACTGTGAACATGAAGAAGTGATACATAATAAGAATAATGTGTAAGGATGAGCCAGATAGAGGAAAATGACCTGAAAGATCTCTTCAATTTAAGAAGCTTCTGAAAACTCTTATTATTGTTGTGAGTTAGCAACATAAGCAACATAATGCCTTTGAAGTTTGTTTTCAAAATTTTCTGATTCTTAGTGGAAATCCTCCTTTTTGTGGTAACTTAAGCTGTTTACATGAAGCTGCTCCATTTGGGGAGATGTGATATACACATATTCCATATTTTTAAGGGAGAGCTGCGAGTACTTGTCAGCCGTGCAACACTTCATCATCTCCTTGTTCCTGGAAACTAGTATTTAAAATAAAATATTTCTAATGCTGTTATGTTCAGATTTTACCATGTGTTGAGAAAATTTAAATGGCCATTTCTGAGCTGTTGACTTAATAGGGTTCATTGTGCTACCTCTTGGAAGTAGGTTCAGTGAAACCAGATCAGGTGCTTAGTTTCTGGGTGAGAGGAAAAAAGTATGTTCTTAATACCTGGGAAGTCGAAGGGAGAGGAGGAGGGAAAGAAACAAGGAAGCTCTTAATAATTGTTCAGACAAGCCTCCTGTTTTAAAAGAATAGCGAAGCTGTGCACAGTATCCCCTGAACCTGTGCACTTGGGTAGTAGCTGCTAGACCCAGGTATTGAAGATTGACAGGGAAGGATCCTCAGAAGAAAGCATGAGGATTTGTTGTTGGCTAGATTGTTGTTCAAATACATCTGAAGTGTTTAAAGCCTCCCCCCCTCCGCCCCGTCCTTGGAAAACCACTTCAACCGTAATCTGTATTTTTGAGCTTTAAATGGTTTTTCCCTTTACATTCGTCTCAGCTTTGCTTTTTCTATTAGTGTTTTACTGTATCTACTTAACTCTTACTGAGTACTTAAATAATGAAATCTGAGTCACAGGTAATATACACCTGAAATTAACTGATTCACTGGCATTTTGTCAGTGTTAAAAACTGTTTACTGGAATAAACAGTCACATTGTCATTTATGGCGTTACCATCTAGACTATATCAGCCTAGCTTATAACTCATGAAGAGTCATACATGTCAACTATTTTTTAACTTCCTGATGTAACATTTCACTGTGGGTTTCATCTAAATACAAATTGCATATATTGAAACGTATCTACAGTAATTTGGATGTTGTAGTAAAATAGTTCAATCAAGTTCAGTTGCACAGAATATCCTACCAAGAATTTTAAATTGATACTCCCTTTGTAGAACTGATTTCCAAATGTGTGCCTGCCTAGTATGAACAGCAGTTAAAGTATTTTTGCTGCAAAATAACAGAAAATGTAATTGATGGGATCTTTAACATTGTAGAGTGAGACACGATTTTGTTGAAAAGATAAATAGCTAGAAATGTGTAGGAAAATAATGTATGCGGGAGGCTCAGGAGCTCTGAAAAACAATTGGCTCACTCAGTATTTTGGAAAACATGAAAATTTCTTTTTTTTTTCTTTATTCTAATTTAGAAAAAGAGTCATTCTACAATTTAGAAAGCTTGTTAGTTTTAAAGGTATGAATTTCATGTTTGTAATAAGCATGTTGTCAGTTTACTTCTAAAGTTAGATTCTATCCTGGTAAGATTTTTCACATTAGGCATTCATGACAACGTCAGGAGTTAAATAGGCAATAATTCAATTTTGCAACTTTTCTTAAAAGCTGCTTGGTAGCAAATATGAACTATTTGGAGTAACTATTTAAAATTAAGCTGAAAAATGCTAGATTTGCAAAAGGAAAAGAAGGAACTGAAGTGGAGAGAATAAAAGTCCAAACCCTGCTCTTAGACTTGCTCAGGGTACTACGAAGGCTAATCTGTGCAGATCTTCAAAGCTGCCTGTGATGCTATTTTGGGTTCAGCTAATCCTTTGGATGATTTGGGTACTTGTATGTATCGTGGCTACAACATTTCTTGGATTGGTTTCTGTTCAGTGATCAGGTGCTTGGGTAGCTTTTGTCCTTGACCCTCAAGGGCTTTTCGGGCATTTGGTGGACTTCTTGACTTGACTGTTACTTAGTGTGTAGATACATTCAGAAGTAGACTCGGTATTTCGCCCTCACCTGAAGGCATAAAGTATTCTGTTGGCTCCTTGCTGTTTTCTTGACTTCATTCACCTGGATTATGATAAGGAAAGCATGATCCCAAGCATAATCTGCTTGTAGTACCCCAAGGAGACACCGGTCAGTTCATTGTCTTTTATATGTGATTGGTTCATATATGGATATATGATTGGTTCAGCAGTGAAAGAGTTCACAAACAACAAATGCAATATATTATTTTCTTCTATTGTTTCCAGTTTGTTTCAAAACCATGAGGGCTAGAGAATCCCTGATTTTTGTTTTAATTGGGTAGCCAAGATTCTGTAGCAAATGTAAAGGTGGTAAACTTAAAAAGAATAACTAAAAAGACAACAACAGCTCACTATTCATCCTATTGTGGGGATTTGAATGAAAATATTGTGCCCAGTAGATGACCATTTTGCAAGACAGCACACAGTGAAGGGAAGAATTCCATCTAGTAATGTTTATATGATTCTCACCGAGTCTTATAAACATGAGAGTATTCAAAATAGGTAAATTAATATCATTTAGGTAAAGTACAATGCAAACAATACTGTTTACACCTGATGCAATTTTCATTCCACTGAGATTAAAGAAAAAAAGGAGCGTAATTTTAAAAAATATTCAGATCTGTTTTTTTGTGTTAGGAAATATATCTGTATGAGTATATTATGCAGCCGATTTGTAAAGGGACTTTTAAAATCTCTGAAACTCTAGTGTCTGACCATTGAATAATCTTTTTTTGTTTTTTGTTTCTCACAATGCCCTTTACAGATGGGTCATTACTCTCTGTCCCATCTGGCAGATAGAACCAAGGCACAGAGAAAGGCTGGTGTGACAGAGAAATTAGTTTAATTGTTTCGAATCCTAGCCTACTTTCCTCACTAAAGCAGAATTCTAGGAATTCAATTGACCTAAAAAATAATTCAGATTTGTGGCTTAAATAGACATACTCTAATATGATAAAATAATGTACCTTATCTATTTTAGTAAAGGTAGTATATCAGTCATTTTTACACTTCTAGAAATTAACATATCTAAGTTGTTTTTGTAATGGAGTCTGAATTTCATAAATGTAATCCGTGAAAATGAGGTAGATATCTCTTGGCATGTATGAAAAATAATGGTTTCCATAGAGAATCACAGATAGGGTGAAAGAATGAGAGATATTTATAAAACATTGAAATTATGTTTCTTTTATATATTATTTATATATATATATTACTTTGAACAAATTACTACTGTCTTTCATTCAGTCAGTATCCTACCCAGATAAGTAATATGTCTGCAAATGTACTTTCCCTTGTGAAAAGCTGCATTCATCTTGCTTTCACAGTTTAACTTTCTATATGTCTGTGCATGGATTTGTTGCCATTTTTTTAAGGGAAAGATCTCATTGCCAAGTTTTCTGAAGAAACATTCTGTATAAAAATAATGTCTTTTCAAATGTTTTTGCAGCATCTGTAAAAGTGCTAAAGAGTATGTGTGAAAACTTTTATAAGTATGCAAAACCGAAAAAAATTAGAGTCTGTGTTGGGACGTGGAACGTCAACGGGGGGAAGCAGTTTCGAAGTATTGCCTTTAGAAATCAGACCCTCACTGACTGGCTTCTAGATGCACCAAAGTTAGCTGGTATTCATGAATTCCAAGGTAGGATTTGTATTCTGTCAATTTTTTCTTGAAAACTCTTGAGTTTCATAATCAGATCATAATCATTAAAATATATATATGAGGTCTTGGTTCTTAAATTAATTATAAACAACAAACAGCTTTTTTAATATTTAAATGCAGATCGCAAAAGCAAGCCTGTTGACATATTTGCCATTGGATTTGAAGAAATGGTGGAGTTAAATGCAGGAAACATTGTGAATGCCAGGTAGGTGGTACAATCTATACAGCACTGGTTTAGTTGATAATCACATTTTTTGAGTAAAATGTTATTGAAAAAAATTTTTTTTTTTCCTGTTTTGTAGTGGTTGGGATTAGCCTGGATTAATTTTTGACTGTATCCCAGTTCTCTGCCAGTTTCTGTGCCAGGGTTGCAGACTTAATCTCAGCTTTCCCTAGCAAAGCTGTGATCATTTAGATCATGTATAATGTAATCTCAAGGATCCAAACAGTCAGTACTTGACCATATTTTGGATCGCACCTTCAGCAGCCCCTCAACTTTTCCCTTCATTTAACACTTTGAAGGAATTTACCTCCAATGCTCATAGTGTTTTGCAGTCTCTGTGCCCTCCTACTGCTGGGAACAGCGAGTCCTGTGAAATTCCTTCCAAAAGCATGTATTGTTGGTATGCCTTTATATAGTGTCTTGCATCAGGTTTTGATCTGTATAAAGAAACGCTTCCTTCCATACTGTTAGTTTTCGCTGTCATTCCATGTATTACATGTATATATTACCATGGAGTTCAGATTTTTCACCCCTAGTGGAGTAGGTTATGAAGATATATTTTTACCAGTGGAGGGTGATACAGTGATGAAGTCTTTATCTGTAGTCCTAGGATCATATTCACTTTGTCCATTGTTTTGTCTGCCTGTTTTGCATGTTTTCTGGTGTTTAGCAAGCTTTAACTCATTGGAAGAAGTGTCTAAAGCGTATAACGCTGTTTAGCCTTTGCACAGGCTTTTGTCCTGAGGACAAAGTGGCAGTTTGTCATCCCCTAATTTCATACTATGTCTAGTTAATGCCGTTTCCAGGTCTGATATTTTTCATTTATATCCAATGCTAGCTCTGAAAACCATAGTCTATTAGGTCTCCAAGGAAGTTTCTTCTTGATCTAAGACCATGGACATCTTTGTTTTCCAATATTGACTGAGCTCTAGGCGAAGGAGTAACTCCCTAGAAAAATTCTTAGGTTTTCCTCCTCTAGTCTAGCCTCGGAAATACAGGAAAGATAGCCCTGGCTCGTAACACTGTCTGTGGTGTTGAGAAAAGTGAGGCAGCATTTTATGAGGCTGAATTTGAAATGATGATGTCATGACAGTGTATAGCCTGTGTCTCTGCTAGGAGACATTTGAGCACCATTCATAACTTGGCTTTGGCTTACTACCCCAAGGTTTAGTTAACATTATTGTATGAAGTTTATTCACCTACCTAGATCAACAGTTTAGAGACCTGCTTAATTTGATTTATTTTAAAACTGGCATTTTTAATCTCACTGCTAGCACAACCAATCAGAAGCTCTGGGCTGCTGAACTGCAGAAGACTATATCAAGAGATTACAAGTATGTGCTGCTGGCTTCTGAGCAGTTGGTGGGTGTCTGCCTTTTTGTGTTCATCAGGCCCCAGCATGCTCCTTTTATCAGGTCAGTGAACACACAGCTGTGCCCAAGTTGGGTTGGGTCACCTTCACTTTGCTTTGTATTGCAAGCTAACATACAAGTGTACTAAGAAGCATACGGGGCTCTAAAAGAGCTGTTCCATCTTCTGGGGTACTAGTTGCTTAAATTCTTTTATCTTCGTTTTTAAATGCCTCATCTGTTGCCATGAAAGCTTGAAAAGCTGAAGGGTTATATTGTTACCTGCTCAATAGCTGTTGGCACTTTTAAAAAATAGCCCCGTGGCCTTACTGCTGAAAGAACAATGTGAAAATGTTCTCTTATCAACATAATGTCATAGTCAGACATACTTAAAGCTATTAACTTCTGTGCCATTGTATTTGAAGGTTTAATAGATGTTTAACTCTTTTAGGGATGTTGCTGTTGATACTGTAAAGACTGGCATGGGAGGAGCCACTGGAAATAAAGGTGCAGTAGCAATTCGGATGTTGTTTCATACATCCAGTCTTTGCTTTGTCTGCAGTCATTTTGCTGCAGGGCAATCACAAGTTAAAGAGAGAAATGAAGACTTCGTAGAAATAGCTCGCAAGCTCAGTTTTCCAATGGTAAGCAACAGTGTTCAAATTCCATAACGAATGAGAAGTTAAACCCTTTGAGCTCCAGCAGTGTCATCCAAAAGCTCTATTTATTTTTTTTCCCTTCCCCAGATTCCTGTGGAAATCAAATTTCCTTGGGTTAGAGGTCTCAGTTCCCACAATTTTTATTAGAATTGACTGCAGAAAGACCTTTTCAGTGCAATGACTGATAGAGATGATGAAGCATGAATTCACTTGCATTAGGCATCAAGGATTTAGCCTAGGAAAGAGACTTTATAGATTCCTGACATGTAGTAGAACTTTTATAGGCACCGGAGTTAATCAATTATGAGAAAAAAATTCATGGGAAACAACACAATTTTCAGTACACAAGAATGATTTTTGCTAACTCATTTTAACTTCTTGTTTACTCATTTTTGTCTAGTTGGATTTTACAGTTCTGTACCATATTCTCATAAAGGATTATCAAACACCAAGTAAATACTTAATAATTTTATCAGTGCAACAAAATGCTTCCTTGAGACTTAGAGCTGTTTTAAATTTTGTACTCAAAATGTCCTTTGTTAGTTTCTATGGCATTGTGCAGGAGTCTGACATCTTATTTTACAGGGTTTTTTTATTTCTAAATTTGTCCCCATGGTCATGTTTCAGTTTATCTTGAAAGTACTGTGTTCTTGTGGTCCCCAGAAACAGTCTCCTAAATGCTGCTGTTTTAATCTGCCAGTGTATCTGCTTTGATTTACTTAAGGGCAATGGAAAAATCAAAACAAAGAGGGAAGTAAAAGTTCTCGCTTTAAACCCTAGGTTTTGTTTAAACTAACAGAGTTAGTTGGCTCTCCCTAGCCATGAAAATTGTTTGTAGCTGAAAAGTCTTCAATTAAATCTGAATAAGAAAGCCCTCTATTTGCAGTTTGTCAGGATATTGTGCCACAAGATCCCAGGGTAGTGTTTTCTTCTCCTTTGTAACCTCTTTGTGACACAGGTAGCAGTCATCATCTTAGAGCAGACTTCTAAAACGGGAGTAGAAAGATGAAGAATTTTAGAATCCAATTCAGATGATTCATGTTTCTTTAGAAATGCAAACTACATAAGAAAAGTTACTTCTTTCATATTCTATATGTGTGAAAACCATACAGTTGGCTATGTTGTTCTGACCATATGAACACTAACTACTAGCATGTATTTCAGTTGTGGTCATCAGCTAGAAATATTTTAGAGATAAAAACTGAACTTCTACATCTGGAAGTAGTAAATTTGTCACTTGGTTGTTTGTAACTTCATTGTGTGCTTCTGTTTTACAGGGAAGGATGCTCTTTTCCCATGACTATATCTTTTGGTGTGGTGACTTTAATTATCGAATAGATATTCCAAATGAGGAGGTTAAGGACCTAATACGACAACAGAACTGGGATCCCCTTATAGCAGGAGACCAACTTATCAATCAGAAAAATTCTGGACAGGTATCTTAAAAATATTACCACACTTAAGAATACTTTATTTTTCTTTTTGGCTTTAGCAATTTTCTGTGGTGCTTTTGTAAATCTATATCCTCAGCATGTTTTACTTGCCACTTTTGTCTAGGTAGTGGTATAGAAGGGTGGGACATAGCAACCTTTAGTAACTTATTCGTAGTAACTGACCTGAAGAGGCAGTGATACAAATACAGTGACTAGCTGCAGGAGTGAGGTTTTTCTTTCTCTTCTGAAAAAAAAAGGTAACTCTATCATCTTTTTAGAACTTTATGTTGGAGTTTACCAATTATAATATTTTTCTTTTTATCAGTGCAACTATTTAAAAAATATTTATAGAAGTTCTTTTGGTAACGTTACTGTTTACTTTAAATTGCTGCAGGTCTAACGCTGTTACTGTCATTCTGTTGGAAAATGGAATAGTCCAAACAGTAGCCTTTTTACTTAAAAAGAAAAAGAGCATGGAATAACAAAGTCTGACAAAGCTTCAGATTTTAGATTTTTAGGGTTTCTTGGGAGGCAGCATGTAGCAATTAAAGGAATATTGGTAATTAATCAAATTTTGTGTGAAAGTGTGTATTCTTCCTTTCCAGCTTTATGTGGCAATGCTGTAGATGGTAAAATGAGAGACAATCCTCTGTTGTTAGTTTGTCTGCTTGCCAGCACTTTGATCATAAGCAGTGTTTTTTCTGAATTAGAGTTCTCTTCCATTTTTACTGGTGTCTTGTGCACCAGAACAGGAGGAAAAACACTTGATAATTTTTAATCTGTTTTTTTACATAGCCCAGTTCCTAGAGAGAGATGTACGTTCAAATGGGCAGACAGCATGATTGTCTGTTAATTCGACCAAAACAAGAGAGGTGTAGAGGTCTTGGGGACACTTAGAGCAGTTATAAAGCTGGAAAGATCTATGGAAACTACTGGAATATGAAGAAGACTCAAAATAGTCTCCTGACTGGGGAGAAGAAGGTGTAGTATTGCACTGTTGGGGTAATACTGCATTATTTGGAAGTGGCTGGCTGGGCAGCAGGGACTATCAGCTGGCTAGCGAGGGTAGTTCCACGATTGTTGCATGTAGCTGTTAACAGGTTTACTGCTGTTCAGTAAAGGTGTTTACATAGCAACTTTCTTTGTAAAAGCAGGTTAATAAATAATTACCAAAGACAAAGAAATTAATAAATTGTCTCAGAAGTTGCGGATCTTCTGACATTCTGACATTGGTCATCTGACACTGATTTTTAAATTGACTGGATTTCAATTTATATGTCCAAGAAAAGCAGGCTAGCCTGTCATTTGATGCAGACTTGACTATTAGACCTAAGTTAGAGTTATATTTTACAGATTTCTGATGTGAAGGTAAAACTGCCCATATAAGATTAAACTCAGGACTGGAGCTGGTTAAGTTAACTAAAGGGTTTTAGCTTGTGACTAGTTTAAACACTTAAGGAGTTAGCAAATCTCCTGGCCTTCTAGGGTCTTCTGGCTGTATGTGTTTATGTTGCAAAGTACCTAAGGGATTTTTTGATTCCTTTTAATTGGCTCTGTATCTCTACATACCGTACATACTCTTGGCAGATAATTTCACATAATATCTATCTCTTTTTATTCCGTTTTCTATTTGCTTGAGAAGAAATGGCGATATTATCTCTCTAATCTTTCAGTTCATATTGAATGTATTGAGGACTCTTTTTTTTTCTTTTTCTTTTTTTTTTTTTTTTTCCTTCACCCCCCCTTAACTCCTATTTATTGGTGGGGCATCTTGTGTCAATTTGGGGGAATGCTTTGCACGTTCAGGTTGGTACGTAAAATATAAACCTTAATTCCAAACTTCTGCTGACACATGAGCATCTAATCAACTAATTGCAGTACTGTGGACAGCATCTGTGTTCTCGATGACCTCAAGTTCTGAACGACATTGGAGGAACAGTAGGTTGCTTATGAGCCTGGGTTTAAAGATGCAAATGTTGGCATAGTTCTGTTTAATGATGATCTGTCTGGGTCACTATTTAGTCTTAGTGGCAAATGTAGAATGTTTTCAGCAGATAAAATTTGGAGAAGGATTCATATTATCAAATTACTTTTTTTTGCTTTTTTTTCCTTTTTTTTTTGAGATGTGTATACAGGTTTTCACTGTTAGAAAAGAGAATTCTGATTAGTTTCAAGCTGTTTCCCATCTGTTTGTGTCTTCTAGCATGACACATAACTGCTTTGTTTCTTACAGATTTTTAGGGGATTTTTGGAAGGGAAAATAAATTTTGCTCCTACATACAAATATGATCTGTTTTCTGATGACTATGACACCAGTGAAAAATGTCGCACACCAGCATGGACAGATCGTATTCTTTGGAGAAGAAGAAAATGGCCTTTTGACCGATCAGGTTTGGGTGCTTCCTTAAGTTGTTTAAAATATTGTTTTAACTGGCTTATAGAATCCATTTAGTGACATTCACAGTGGCAGTGATTTTGAGCATCTGTCCCTGACTTTGTATGAGACACAAAGCTTATAATAGTGTCTGCAGTAAATACAGTGACACTGAACAGGGTCAAGAATCAGATATCAGTTACTGATATTTCGGTAGTACAAAAGTAACTTCTGTTTTTTTCTGTAAAACACTTGGGTTTGGTTTACTTTCTTTTTTCTCTTTTTACAAATAGCTTATTTTTTAAAGCATATTCTTGCAATCATGGTGTTTTTCCTCTTTTGTTTTTACTAATACTGAATGTAGCTGAAGACCTGGATCTTCTGAATGCTAGTTTTCACGATGACAGTAATGTCCCTTATACATGGAATCCTGGTACTTTATTGCACTACGGAAGAGCAGAGCTGAAAACATCTGATCATAGGTTTCAGTTTTATTTTATACATTACTTCCTAATCATTGAAGTTTGTTATTGTTACATATTTTGTTGCTCAGATACTCTGCTTACAGGTTTTTCTTTTGTATTTTTTTCTAAGACCTGTGGTTGCATTGATTGACATCGACATATTTGAAATTGAAGCAGAAGAGAGACAAAAAGTTTATAAGGAGGTGATCGCAATGCAAGGACCACCTGATGGTACTGTAATGGTCTCCATCAGAAGTTCTTCAGCAGAAGAAAACTATTTTGATGATAACTTGATTGATGATCTTCTTCAAAAATTTGCAACCTATGGTGAAGTTATACTTATAAGGTTAAAAAGACTTTTTACTTTTAATCTCTATTCCTCTTCATTGTTCCCACCTATTTCCTGAATAAAGTTACTTTCTTAGTGGGCATTTCAGTTACGATCTGCTTCATTTTTAACGTTTAGATTTCACTTTTAATGTCTTTACAGTTGAAAATCAGTTTTACATACCTGTATGTGTCTCAGTTTTCAGACTTCATTTTCCCAGATACTCTTTATTTTTGAGATAGAGTATCATACTGACTTTGTCAGAAATCCATCAGAGTTAAAATTTGTCATTTATGTAATTTTATACAAATTTTATATTCTAAAATTAGGTTAGTAGTTTTAAATGAACTGAAGATGAGAGGATCCCTGTGGATGTTGCATTCTCACTAAGCTATTTATTGAACTATATAAGTGTTGTGGTATTTTGCTTCGGGGTTTTGGGGTGTTGTTTTGTTTTTTTTGGTTTTCTTTTCAGAAGACTAAGAGCATAGTCCCAAGTTCATAGTGTGATGTAATGTGGAACACCTAATACAAATATCTAACCTGTAGCCACACAATTACTATTGAACATGTAACTGTAGTCACATAATTTTTAAGAGGACAGTGCTTCCACTGCATGATACTTACCTAGTTCTCTTTTGCTTCGTTTTTCTGTTGCAAGTATACATTCAGTTAAAACTTATTAGCCAATTATATATATTTTAAGGAACCTAAAAAACCAATTCTTCTCCACCAAGTAAAACATTGAAAAACCTTTAAGATAAGAGCCTTCAAAAGTTAGTAGGTAGGATAAAGTATTTTAATTATTGTTTCCAATGGACTTTGCAGGTTTGTGGAAGACAAGATGTGGGTAACATTTTTGGAAGGAAGCTCTGCTTTGAATGTTATGAATTTGAATGGTACTGAGGTAATGTAAAAATTACTGAACTTTTGTATAGCAAGATAAAATCCAGATTTTTAAAGAATACTAGGGTGGGTTGGGTGTTTTGTTTGTTTGTATGTTTTTAATTCTTAAAAGTTTTTCATATTCCATACTAGACTGTTACATCTAATCTTTTTTTTTTTTTTTTTTACTTTTGATAGCCATGTAGCATTATGTTGAGTTTCAAAAGCCAGCAGAGAGAACTACCAAACTTAATTTATTTTTAGGAGGAGGACTGTTACAGAAATGAAGATCCCATATTGAGGGGCATCTTCATCAAATGAGCGATTTTTAATATTTTTTTTTAATGATTTAAAAGCAGAGTTTTTAAATTAGTTCATAATACAAACTCAAGATATCATATTTACAGCCTGCAGTTATTCAAAATTCAGCACTCCTGTACTGCAATCACTTTAAAATGTCAGAATTCCAGCTCTCATTGATTTCTGTAGGGTCACTATTTAATCTTTGTAAAAATTTTAATTTTTGTGTTCAAATTTTTACTGATCTATGTTCCTGTTAAGACTTAGATCCTGTAATGTGATGTTTGCAGGTGGATCCTTTCATCTGCTGAGAGCTTCACTAGCAGTCTGTGCAGGATAGGGGCTCAGTGTCATGTGTCAGTCTGCAGAATGAAGGCCTGCTGTTTTATCAGTCTCTAAAAATTACTTTATTCATGCAGTTTATAAGCAAGTCTGGTTTTTTCAGAGTAGTGTTTCTGTCAGAATAAAGAAACCAGAAGCTTTCCTATTAACTGAAAAGGAAAATCCAATGAGACAAGTTGTTAGTTTTTCTTTAGAAAAATATTAAGTAATTGTAATTAACAGCTTAAACTACATAAATATGCTTAATTACCAAAATGAAGTGAAAAGCATAATTATTTTTGTCATGTGTCACTGTCATTGTTTAGTCCCAGAAATTCTGATAACTTTATTTGTGATATTTTCAGTATTTTTTTTTCTTTTTTTCTTTTTAAATCTAGAATGCTGAATTTTAATGTACCTACGCTTAACAATTTCTGTTTTGTGCATACCTTTTTGGCAATTCAGCTACTAGGAAGGATTATAAATATAAGCTTGAAAAATCCAGATTGGATCAGAAGTTTGGAAGATGAAATGAATCTAGAGAAGATTAATATTGGGCTGCCTTCATCGACAAGCTCCACTTTGCTTTGTGAAGATGCTGAGGTTACTGCAGACTATGATATGGAAGGTTTGTTGAAATAAAGTATTCCTCATTTTGAAATGCTTACAGTCCTAAATAATGTGGTTAATTTAATGCACATATCGGTACTTTAATTTAACAAGTTATGCCCATCTAGAACAGATAAATTAGAAATCCCATTATTTCCAACAGTGTCTTGACAACTTGTTGAGCAGTGTCAGTTTCCATTGTATCTCTAGGTTTCACTAATTTGCTGACATTCTCTTTATTCTTCTCACTTTATCCTGTGACCTACCCTCTGAAGGTCACTTAATTCAGGCAACTTTTAATGTTCATGGAGACACCCTATAAGCAGGATATACACAACTTCAGAGTGCAAAGCAATTATTTTTCTGCCAATACACATAATAGATTAATAGGACTAATGAGCTTCTATGCTGACCACTGATATGCTTACCACCCCCAAGACGACACCTGGTGAGCCTTTGACAGGCAGGCAAATATGTGTTCAACCTCTGTTGCTTCTTGGAGCAGGCTGATCTTCAGCATTGATGAGTTGCTGTTTTCAGGTTCCCTGGTTTTTATCAGTTTTGGTTTTTCCCTGAAGGGTTTTTGCATCTTTTCATGTCATACTTTTATAGCAGAATCCTTAAGTTGCTGAATATCACTGTTGCAGCAATTGTGCCTCTGCTTTTTTGTTTTTCTTTACTTGCATGTTTCTAATCTATGTCCTTTGTCACAGGTTATTTTTTAATCTGTTAATTAAATTTTATGAAAGGTCTGCTTCAATCTCTTCTCTACATTAAAATATATTCTTCTTATATCATTGGCAAGTAAAACAGCTGTTTTTCAAACAGCAGCAAAAAACCCACACACACCTTACCTGCTGACATTTTCTGTGTGTATTGCATTTCCACATGTATTTTACATGGTTGGTTTTTTGTCAGTTCTTGAACAGATGTACTTTCTAGGTGTAGTCATTGTGTCTATGTTGATTTATTCTGAGTAGCTCATTTGCTTTGAATTTCTATCCAAGCTCCTTAGTGGCAAACATTATATTGCAAAAGTTTCAAGAAAAGAGATGGCAGCTATATATTCTGGAAAGAGTAGACTAAGGTTTTTTTGTACAGGTATTTCATAAAGGAAGATGTGTATTGGTAAGGGTACAGATACAGGAAACCTGTATGAAAAGTTGAAATTTGCATTAGTCTTAGTGTCATAAGATACTTCGTCTGTTTTCCAATGCAGGTAGGAAACAGGACTTCAACGGTTTAGACGCCTGTATGATTGGTTGATATTATTAATAGTCTTACATGAAATGGTATGATCCCCTTAAAATGTGACATCTCAAATCCCACAAGACTCTTAAATCAAGAGCTAAAATCTAATTAGCAGCCTGTTTACTCTGTTACTGCTGAGCAGTGCAGAGCTGAAGCTGGAACTTCTGTAGATTGTGTGTCGTTCATGTACCTGAAGAGAGGGAAGCGTAGAGGTTATGGAAGAAAGGATTACTATGGTCTTATTGGAGTGTGATGTGATAATTGTCTATTTTAGGCATTTTGAATATCAACATAAAAATATTCAAAATTGACAGTTTATTTTTCAAAGGCACGTCCACATTGAACCTTTTTTTTAAACATCATTCCACCTTTTCAAACAGAAGGTATTAAAAATAGCAGATATCTTGAAATCCCGTGCCCAGCCTTACAAAGAATAAGTGAAGCTTGCCATCTATTGCAAACCAAGGAAATAATTTTTGCAGACGTCTTCTTTGTAAAGCTAATTGCTTCTTAGACTAAGCAACATTGCAGTTGCCACACTATAATTACCTATAGTATATATCTATAATACATATTGTGCATTTGGAGTATTTTCAACTGGGTTGAATACATATGCGTTCTTCATGTGTAATTTCATGATGCAAGAATCATATTTTGGTTGTTGAGCTAATTCCTTGGAACTTGAGGGCTTTTTGCAGAAAATTCCATGCCCAGAATCAGTTTATAATTCCCCCACTTTTTAAAATAAGTAACTATTGTTCCCTTTATTTTACATGCTTTTTCTTTTTTGGGGTGGGGTTTGTTATTTAGGAGACATTGATGACTATAGTGCTGAAGTAGAAGAAATCCTTCCTCAGCATCTACAGCCAACTTCAAGCTCTGGTCTTGGAACCTCCCCAAGCTCTTCACCGCGTTCCAGTCCCTGTCAATCACCTACGCTGTCAGATGGACCTACGCTCCCAGTGAGACCAAGCCGAGCACCAACAAAAACTCCTGGACCACCTGTTTCCACACACAGTGTGTATTACATTGCTCAACTGCCTCTGTTACTACTATACAATCTGGCAGCTCTATGGCCCAGTGGTAGAGTACTAGCTTATAGATTATGTTTAATAGAGCTTTAGATTAGTATAAAAGCCTATTCTTGTCATTATCTAGCTTTTTACACATAAGTGGCCTTGGGCAAATCACCTCATTCTTTGCGTCTCAGTTTTCCTAATGGGCAGCGGAAGAGCTTTGTTTCCCAAGTCTTATTTGGAACACTGTCCACTGATCTACGCTACTGCAAACTACCTAACTTGCTCTAGTTCTTTAGCATTTCATGATGAAAGAGACATCTCAAAAAGTTGCGTGATTAATAGGCTAAGTTGATTAGTTTGTAACCTCTGTTCAAAAATTCTGTTGCAATGTGTCAGTATAATCCTAGTTCACTTTACTCATACTCTTCAAATACAGCCCATTTCAATTAATGCTCCTGTCAGCTGTAGTATGTAAATTGTAATCAGCAGATTTGTAAATTGGGTGTATAATATGAAAGCTTCTGTTTAAACACAACTTTATTTTAGTGACAGAGTGGACATTTAGAAATACAGTGTTTGGAATGGCTTCTAGAACAGTTTATTTCAATGTAATTTGGAGTAACTTTACAAAGACTGCTAGAATGCCTTCAGAATTCCCCCTGTAACTTTTTTTTTCCAGAGCGCTTAGTTCACAGATAAGGGCCAAAATCAAAATTTGGAACTCTGCAATGTGTAAGAGTGTTCAGGATTCCATGAAAAGCATATACTGATTAAAGCATATAAGACAAAAATCTGCGCTTAGCAAATCTGCTTCTTTTCACCATTGGTTTATTCCTCTTGTTTTCCCTCTATCAAAAACTTCTGTATCATTGTTTCCAGGGATGGGAACTGACTGTCCTCTCTATGAAAATAACTTGCTATTAGAAAAGCTTTACTGTGATTAAAATGTACAAGTGATTAATTTTTGCATTGTTTTCTGTCATGTTCTTCAGCTGAATTTCAGCTTGGTACCCAGCAGAAAGAGTCTTCTCAGAGCTTGGAGCCTAAGCGTCCTCCACCACCTCGCCCCGTTGCTCCTCCTGCACGCCCCGCTCCACCACAGAGGCCACCTCCACCATCAGGTAATGCAGTGTTGTATATCAGGTAGTCAGGAATATTCTGTTTCAAGTCTGTGAGATGAACTTTGAAGTCCACAGCCAAACTATGTGTTATATTGTTCGTTTGGGGCTCAATGGAACATACCATTTTTTCACTAAAATTTTTAGTTGGTACATTTAATAGCAATAACAGCATGGGAAATAACAGCATTTTTCAGTACCATTTAAATATTATTGTCTTTGCTTAGTGAATAAGTTTTAAAATTTTTATAACTTTATTTTCACAGTTTAAAAATGTGGGCCTCCTACAGCAGTGTTTGCTCAACATTCCATTTTTATAGTATCTTCATTTTTAAAATAAAAGATAAATAATCTTATGCATTCATTGATTTATATTCCTTTAATTTTGGCATCGGTATATATGCATTTTATCATGTCCAAGTTTTTAATGTTGAGTTCATCTGGATCATCTGAAAATGTAAACAGTTGAGCACTAAGAGAAACTGGATGTTCAGAAGCATATGGGCAACATAGTTAATAACAAACTGACCCTTGTCATTTTTAACTTTCTCATTCTTTTTCTTCCCTCTTACTGTACTGATATTTTTCATTATTGCTGCATTCATTTCTTAAATACTGTAAGGCGGTAGGAGTCCTGCACCTGCTAGAAAAGAATTTGGAGGTAATGATTTTAATTGTTTTCAAATATGACTACGTAGCAAAACTACTATGGTGGTCTGTTGTGACAATACTTAGTATGATGATGTCCAAAGGTAGAAAAATGGGTAATTCCTGAATGTCAATGTAATTTCTTTCTCAGGGTTTGTATCCCCCTCTGAATTACATTTGACTTTTTAGTGAAAAAATATTTCTTCAGAAGTTGATACATTCTAGTCAGAGAGATTGAAGTTGTTCTGGGTTTTTATTACTTTGTCTTGGTCAAAATATACCCAGCTAACTTTTCTGTGAAAGCAGAAACTTGTCTTTAGTTGTGAAAAGGCTAGCTTTTTTCCTCACAGTCCGTGACAAGGAGCATTCTAAAATGGATTGTGATTGTAGCTGCTTGCAGTGATTATCCATTAATTAATTGTTCAAGTTGAAACTACTGCTGATCTGGCCCAGTTTCCCTCGGATGATCACCAGTTAACAGAGTGCTCCAAATCACTGAGCCATATTTGTTTCTAAGCTGAACACTGACATATGGGTAGTTTATTTTCTGTTTCCAAGTCTGACGTGCTCCTAAGCCTTTCCTAGAGACATGAAACATCCTCCATAGTTCTTGGAACTAGCGTGTACTTCAGAAACACAAACTTAGCAAAGGAGTTTATTCAGTTACTTTGAAGGCACTTGAGAGCTACAGGTCTTTACAAAGTAACAAAATCCTGAAATAATTCTACCCTAATTCCTTCCCTTTTTATAATGCTGAAGGCTTTATCAACCCTTCAGGCTAGTTTTGTTTTTTTCCAGCTTGATCTGGTTTTGCGTGTAATAATGACTCACACGTTCTCAGAAGTGCTTCTTCTAGAAACTAATCTTTGTCCTTTTGTCACAGGCTTCATAGTTGAGCTGTCCTGCTTGGACTTAAATCAGCTCATTAATACGTGGGATAGAGTGAGAATAGTTAGTGGCTCTGAAATACTTTCATAATGGCTTTTCAGACACTGCCACTCAGTTGGTAAGAAAGAGGTTTTTTTGAGAAAATAACTCAAAAGTTTTGAGCAATCTGAGAAAATAAGTAAACTGTTTTATATAGTATATAAATATCGGCTAACTTATTCTGATGTCAGGCGGAGATGTGCATGGCTCTTAGATACAGTTGAGGGGAGGGGGTTATTATGCCAAAGGGATAGTATTTCAAATTAGTTAAAATGCTGAAGTTTTAGAAAATAGCCAGTTTATACGTAACATGCAACATACATGAGATTGAATTCATTGTACTACTTCAGTCCTATATAGCTTTATGTGCACTGACACAATCCCGTTTGCCTAGTTTGTCTCAATTGTGCAAAGACTAGCCTTCTTTTTTGACCCTCTTTCCCAACACAGTTTTCCATAAAGAATTGTAACTTAGATAAAACTTGCTTTTTATGCAATCTTTTAAAAGAGATTGTAGAATATTTTTTTCATATATTATTCTGACTTAAAGTTCATCCCACTTTTTCTATCGTCTTCATTTTCTGCTCGTGGCACACATTTATAAGGCATAATGCTTTGCTTTTCAGTGGTACCTAAGCTCACCTCTGAGCAAGCTAGCACAGGACTGGAAGCAGTATAAATGTCATAGTGTGTTACTGTGCTTGGGGAAATGGCATCTGTTTCTCTTACCTAGAATGATGGCTCCTAAAGCACTGTGAAAATATCCCTATGTACTGTATAAGTGTATCAAACCTTGTTTTTAGACTTCTGTAGCACATGCAAAGTGACATTGATCATGTCTTTAAATTGTTGTGCATTTTAAATGTTACTTTTTTTTTTCTCATGTTTTTTAACCTTTTTTTCTGAGTGCTTCACTCCCTTCAGTGCCCATAACATTTCTTCTAATGGCTCAGTATGCTTTGAGGATGGGAGCAGGATTTGGGCATCTAAGCTTTTTTAGAGTTTGGTCATATTTTACATCAGAAGTAACTCAGAATTCAAGGATACAAGCCTATGTACTCATTGCAGGGGTTTACAAAGCGTAGACTTTTCACTTGCTAATATGAAAGATTTCCACTGAGGATTTTATAAGCTCTCAGTTGTTTATAGCTAAAAATTAAAATGTTGCACTTGTTTACCCAAGATTTTTTTTTAATACATTACAGAGTAAATTCTTATAGAAGATTAAAAATTATAAAGGCTCCTAATTGTCAATTACTTGAAGTTAAAAAATAACATTTGGTTTGGGTTTTTTTTCCCTTTAATAATATTAGTCAGACTTTTCCTGACTAATGCAGGAAAGGCTTATAGTTATCTTTTACCATTGTTTTAAACTGTTAAAATGGGGTTAAGATTGAGAGAATGCACAGTATTTTCAGTATATGCAATAACTTGGGTAAAATGCATTACACTTTCACTGTGATTATCCTCCAGATACATAAAATAAACCTAGAAAATACAGGAGTAAAGTTGACATTAAAAGAAATGCAAGTATGTTAAGCTATGAAAATACATGCACCCAAGCAGCAAGTGCTTATTAGTGTACACTGATACTTATAGTCACACATTAAACTTAGCCTTACGAGAACCATTCAACATCTTTATTTTTCCCCTGTAGCTTTTTTTTTTGGCCTTTTTTTTTTTTTTTTTTTTTTTTCAGAGCAGAGTTCAGGTTGTTTGGGTGCATTAGGATATGGCTGTCATTTTGAAAAAGCTTTTTTTTTGTTCTGGTTGTTTGGGTTTTTTTTAAATATGGGGAAGAGCACCTTTCTTCTTTTCTTGCTGAAGAAGGAATGTTCAGTAGTGGAGGAAACAAGAAGCCTGAATGCTAAAACAGTAAATGCATTGTTCAAATGTAGGCAGACGGCCTAGATTTCGTGTATATATATACACACACGCGCGCACATGTGCGCATATACGCACATTTTACGTTAGGAGAAGTTGAGGTTGCTTTATTTTCCATTAACGTAATGTGCAAATGTAATATTTGCAAAACATGCAGTTCTGTCTAAAAGATGTCAGGGCATAAGTTACAGGTTGTTTCTGTGTAAATCCAACCCCTTTCCTTAAAATACTATTTAAAACAAGTATGTGATATCTTTACTTGCAAAATACTGTTTCAAACTGCAATAGAGATTTCAAGCTATATACAGACTACAGTAAAAGTTTAAAATTATACCCAAAAATATGTTTCAGGTTCAGATGTACATTTTTCATGTCCTTAAGATTAAAATCTTCCTATAATGCCAATTGTGATAGCATTATCACAGCACCATAATTTTGCTTTATCACTGTTGAAGATTATTAAGTGAAATTCAGGGTATTTGACCTTTATGCCCTTTCTCTCCCATATAATGAATATTTTTAAATTTGCAAAACTTTTTAAAATCCTCGTGCACAGAAGTCTTCCTCTGTATGGTGCACCAACATAGGAACATGTCTATGTGCTGTGGTCAAAGAGGCTCTCTACCTTCCTTCTCCTGAAAGGAGTTGACTTTATTAATCATATTGCATAAAATAAGATTTGCTTAACAAGAGCATCCTGAAAATACCTATTCAAAGTATGGGCTGAGTTGAGCTTTGGGAGGGGAAGGTCCAGAAGATCTGTGAAATGAACAGGCTAGTTCCCTGCTCTTGGAGAGGTTTTGTTGTGTCCATTTCCATTAATACTCTGAGATGAACAGTTAGCTTTATGTCTCTGTAACCACAGAGAGTTCAGAGGAGTGTCCTGTACTCTGTTGGGTTGCTCTCCACCTCCATTTATTTTCCTCCAGTTAGCAGGTAGGCTTCTCATAGCCTATGGGTTACCACTTTCTTTCCTCCCCCAGGGTTCCTCTGGGTTGCACAGGAGAAGGGCAGAGCTAGTACCTGAAAGCAATGAAATGTTCTCAGGCAGTGCACTCCTCGTGTGCACCCTCCTTACAAACGCGCTCTGTTCACCCCTCCTCAGTACTGCTTCTCTCACAGAGAAGTTCACTGTCAGAAACTTTTGCAATGGAAATCTAATGTTAATTGGCAGAGCCTGGAACTCACCCAGAATATATAACATATGCTAGTATTTAACATCTTTGAACCAGATGTTCAGCAAAACCAGAGATCTGACATCTCTAGAGATAATCACGTACCAGCCTCATCTGCAACTTTCACTCTTCCTACTCTGAGTGACACCTCCACCCATATCTGACAAAATTCACAGCACTCTTTCCAGATCATAGAGAGCTCCTGAGCAGATACCACACATTGGCACATGATGAGAAAGCATGAGGCTGTGTCATCGCTAAGGCAAAAGTTGCTTTTAAGGTAGGCTTCTTGAACACTGGCTCCCTTTCCTTCCTCTATACTTGAGCCACTCCAGAGTTGCCAGATATTGCTGTTACTTTTTCCTATGCGCATGCCTTAAGGATTTCTCCTTGCATACCATCTAGTGTTATTTATGTCCTGCCATGTTTTTAGCATACAATTTTATGGACCCAGTATATGCTTGATCATATTGCAGAAATAATTCAGCATGGTTATGCATGATTGAAAATCTTCTTTCTCTCAATCTGAACTGTAAACATCTACTGTGCACCAGTTGATACAGCTTTCGCAAGTACAGAGTGCTGCTCGGAGATAACTTAATAATACAATTCTGTAGGATACAGTACATTATATAAAGTGGGAAACTTACTTCTTCCATAAAATTGCTTATTCAATTGTAGTCTTGGCAGAAACATACTACATAGTATTCTCCTATATTACAGGAAGCAGACTTAATGTTCCAGGGTATAACTGATGTACCTGTTTATTTTCAAGTTTCTGAGTATAGGTATGTGCTCTGCTTTAGAATAGTTTCAAGACTGACATTTAATATCATTCTGAATTTACAAAAGTTTGTGGAGAATGAATACTGAAGAAATGAAATTCGCTTTCAGCTGTAATGTAAAATTGAAATAATACATGTTTCTAAACATGATCGTACTTGCTGATCTCTAATTCATATCAGTCTGGTTTCCCCGTGCTGCTACAAACAGTTATCTCCTACAAGTAACTATAATCTAGCTAGGCCATTTTTAAATTATGTAAAGCTGTCTTGTGGCAGTGTTCTTTCTGGTTTTACTTTCTCAATCTACTGCTTTTCTTATGCAATGTACAGCTTCTCTTCTTTCTCTGAAAAGGTCTTGGAGCTCCTCCCAGTCCTGGGGTAGCTAGGAGAGAAGTAGAAGGTAACATAACAATTTTTGTATTCTAGAAATGGATTTCTAATTTAATACCAGAGTAATATTATTGCCCTTGTGACACTAAAGGTGGTTTCATGAAGGTGTTTATTGTGTAGGATCTTTCTTCTTTTATTTAACATCATTTCCAGACAGCCAAGTTGCTTCCTGTTTTTCAGTGATGGTATGAATTGTTATAGAAGGCAATCTTCATTTATGAAAAATAAAGTGAAAATTTAGAGTGCACTAATCAAGAAGAATGCTTTCAAGCCTGACTCTCAGAGGAAACTGTAGCTGACTGAACGTGTAACTAAATCAGGAATCTAGGAAGCCTAATTTTTCTTAAAGAACTGCATATGTTCATATATCTCAGGGAGAGAAAGTTCCATTTAAATAATTTAGCCTATGATTTAATATTTTTTCTCTTTCTAAAGAGCACAGTGTAGGTATTTTGATTCTGATACCTAAATGTATGTGATACACATTTACGAGAAGCATTTCTTTTGCATTATTCTAGTTGGAGTATGTGTGTATAGTGCTGAATGGGTCCTGGTTTAGCCATGAGAGCAGAGACATGTTTTTGGGTTTCCTCCTATCCCCTCAGGAACATGTCCCTTTGTAGCAAATATAGGTATGGCAATAAAAGTCCTAATATAGTCACAGTCAAGATGTCCTCCTGTATCCTACAATTAATTTTGTCTATATTGCTGGTTCATTTTTCTAAATTGGCAAAATCACTATATGCATAGAATAGTTCAGGTTAGAAGGCACCTCTGGTGGTTATCTAGTCCAACCTCCTGCTCAAAGTAGGGCAAACTGGTGCCAGGTTGCTCAGGGTATGAGTTGCATTACTGAGAACTGTACGCAGAAACCCATTCTAACCAGTTCTAAGAAAGCAGGATTGTCTGACAACTGGAAGCCGATTTGATAAACTGTCTTGTGTACCACAGAGTATTCCTTCCAGTTACTGTAACTGACATGGTGATTTTACCTTCCTGGGAAATAGGCAACAGAAACACAAGCCAGAATCCTAAACCTCTTTGCCTGTTAGAAATTGTGCACTTGTCTGAGGTAAAGGTAATTTTTTCGTATCTTGCACTTCACAACTTGAATGTTGCATACAAGGTTGTCATTAGCATCAGCATGTAAATGTTGAGGTTGGTGCTCTAATATATTTATCCCATAAACAAAGAGAGTAGGTTCAGGAACTTTGGTGTAGACCCTGTAGATTGCTGAATCCTATATAATTACAGATGTACTCTTCTGATCGCATGATTTTTTGAATCAGCATATTACGTAAGTTCTTTTTGTTTTAGACTGCTGTTAGAACATTTGCAGAATATGCTAAGAAAGAAAACAACTAAAGAAAACAACTTCTTCTAGCACGATTGAGAATACAGGGTACCTGTACAAGTGGGCGTCTTTAGCTTGCAAAAAATAGGAGGTGATTTGACTTAATTTGTAGTTAGAAGGGTCAAATTACTTCACATGTGACATGGGATAAAAGTGTGCTAGAGTAACAGCTTAGCTGATTTTAATATGTAACAACTTTTAAAAAAAAATCACTAATGTTTTTTTGCTCCCATTTCCATTAGTGGTAATGTACTGTTGCCATATGATACTCGTTTGTAGCTTATCTAACAAAGATAATCTGATTTTTTTTTTCCATGCTTCAAAGCACAAAAAAGTCCTGGAACACAAAGAAAAGATAACTTAGGTAATACAGATACATGCTTTGTACTAATTATAATACAGAAAGAAGTTGGGTTTGAAATATGTTCTAAGTCAGCGATCTCTAATATCTGTTCCAGTTCGTAATCAGCCTCCACCTTCAACTGGAATTCCAAGCACAGGAACTGCTGGATATGGTACAACCAGACCAGTAGGTATTCTGTCTTAAAATAATTTTCCTCCTAAGTTTCTACAGTTTATTATGCTGGTGGTGGGGTTTTGTAAATCATAACAGATGTAAGAAAACTGCAAAATTGACTAGTCATTTTACAGCTTATATGAGTTAATTCCCTCAGCAATTCTTTTCTGTTGACTAAAAATACTGCAGAATACATATTGTTTTGCACTCTATGCAGTCACTTCATAGGCTCCCAAATAATACCACATTTTACATCCACTTTCAAATAACTGCGAAGTACAAAGTTATTCTTTGTATTGTATGTTCCTGTTGACTACGTTGCAGATTTGGTATGATAGAATGTATTTTCTTCTGTGCTGAAATGTGTATCCTGGTGGCAGTTAATTGCTTGCAGGGAGTTAATGTATTATATAGGCAGTTGATGTATTATATTGCTGATTACTTGATGTGTAATGGAATTTTGTACCTTGTTTTAAAATTTAATTTTGATAAAAATCTTCATGTAAAAATGAAACATTCAACTATATCAACAAAACATTCAACAAACGTTAGTTCTGCATTTCATTCTTTTATTTGTGGAACTGAACTGAAGGAAGTTAATGAAGGATTTATGGGCATTTGAATGCTTCACTACAAGCAAGAAATCAAGAGATGGAAGACATCTGCCTTATTTCTCTTAACAGCACCAAGTAGGAGCCTTGCATTAGGGAAGGAGAAGGTGTTTTAATAGCTATAGGTCTTCTTAAAGAATTACTAAGAAATGGTATTGTTTGTTGATAATTCTTTAGACTTTGCAGCATATTTCAGAGAGAATTTTTGCAGCAGCATGAAGGGCTTTTCTTTCTATGTCTACATCAACCACAGTATTTGTGCTTACTTTGTTCCCTCTGTTGTGGCTGTTCCAGGCTCTTTGACTTAGATCACACCTCTGTATACCTGGATGTTTTATAGACTAAAAAGCAGCAAAAGCTGGCTCTTTCTTACCAGTTTCTTGGTCATTAGAGAACTTTGTTTTCCTTCTCTAAGGCATTTTGCTCTTATCATTGGGATAATGTTCACAACAACACTGACAGGATGGAGATTATACATATGAGTCTTTAGTAAGGCTAAAAAGCATTCTGCTTGCATAAATGTCAGTGGGATAGATACTGATGAGGTTTTTGACCTATCTACAAATACAGCACCTCTTCTTTAATTCCTTATCTTTCTTTCAGGTGAAGTGATAGACCAGTTGTTGCGAATGAGGGAGAGAGTGAGTGTGAAGAAGCCATTAAAATAAAGATGCAGCTAACTACAAGAGTTTAAGTTCACTTAATATAAATTTGTTTTATAAAAGGTTATAGAGTCCTTTTCCAGCTTTTAAATGAGAAAGAAACAAAAGAACGCTGCCAGCTGTGCAGAGATATAAGAGTTCTTGTAGAGCTTAAAGGAGTTGTACCTTACTGGTATTGCCATTTCTGTTGTACTCTTGTACAGTATTGAAACCACTGAAAACTACTACTGAAGGCCACCATTGAAATCACTTTTTACAGATTCATTTTTCTCAAAGAGATTGATTCTCACAGTGAACAGTTCTTGATCTTTGCACTTTTTTATTATTTTCCTAGAAATATAAAATGCCCTCTTCTGAAATTTGGATAAAGAAAACCTGGTGTACACTGGAAAGAATGTATTCATTTATCACCATGTGCCTCACTGGTTTTGGTTTTTGTTTTTTGTAATCTGGAGCTAGCACAGGATTTGTCATTTCTAAATCAAAATAGTTCAATTAAAAAATCTGGTGTACAGAAGAGACTCCACCAGTATCTTGGAATAGCCATAAGTGCAAGAATTTTTGTTCATATTATTACGACAGAAAAAAATGTAGTACTGTTCTCTTGTGCCATGCTTTTCAAAACCCAGGCTGGACTAGTTAGAGCTGCTTGCCAGTGTCCAGAAAGAGCCACAGTGCTGCAATTGCCAGCATAATTTGATAAGACAAAGCTGACTGCATCTCTTCCTTTGTAGACATTGAGATTTTCTTTAAAAAAACCCCAAGCAAACCAAAACAAACACCCCCTACCCCCACCCCCCACCCCCCCGCCAACAAAACAAACAAAAAATGTAATAGAAGGTTTGGAAAAACATCTCCTAAGATGTGCTTGGATTTTCAAGCCTTAGCTCAACCCTTATTTGGATTTCCTAACTGACATTGTTCCTTTCCTTTTTCTCAGGTTGTTTTTTGGGCAGCATTTCATTTCATGGATTTCAGGACCAGGGACAGTAGCCACAGTGGGCACTGCTTCTCACTGAGTGGTCCTTTCTGCATCTTTTCTCTTCCTTCCCCCCCGCCCCCCGCCCCCGTAATACATTTTGGCATTCAATCCAATCATCCTTCTGGCTACTTTCAGAATATTCAAAGAAATGACAAAATGCATCTTGGCAATTAAAGGGAAGACAGATATTTCAGAGGTTAGGTGGTTTAAAGCATTTAGAAAGATGTTAAATGGACTCAGCCAAGCATAATGAATCAGAAGTTATATGAAGTCTTCGAAGTAGAGTACATACACCTAGTAAAAGTAAGATCAAGGATGATACTTGTTTTGTAGTGGTGAAGTTACTTTGCTTGTTTATGTAGAGAGTTGTGTAATAGGGTTTGCTCTGAAAACCATTTCTAGAACATCCACTGTTACTAAGATTTTGTCAGAATATACCAAGTACACAAAATTTTAGAAGAAACAAATCTTACAAACTATCTTGCCTTGTGATCTTTTTTTTTTCCCCCTGAAATCTGGCATTTTTATTATAATGCTTTACATTCAGCTTTCAAGTGTGGTGTTTGTAATTCACTCTGCTTCAGTTGTAATCTGGAACAGTTTCCCATTTCTTTTTAAATATTGATGTAGACTTTTAAATTTTGTTTTATGAGAGCAATTCTGTTTCCAGCCTATTAACTTCTATTCCAACAAGTTTGGGAAGACTCTGGCCTTCAGATGAGGCAGAATATATGTTTCATTAATACTGTTTGCTGAGGAACAGGAGTAACTGCCTTACAGTTAGCAAACATAAGTTTCAGAGAAAAGAACTAACCATGGTCTTTTATGCATACCTTGGACTTTCACTATATAAAATTGATTGTAGCTGCTTGTCGTGGTTTAACCCCAGCTGGTAACTAAGCACCACGCAGCTGCTCACTCAATTCCCTCCCACCCAGTGGGATGGGGGAGAGAATCGGAAGGAAAAAGGTAAAACTCGTGGGTTGAGATAAGAACAGTTTAATAGAACAGAAAGGAAGAAACTAATAATGATAATAATAACAATAATTAAATTACAATAACTATAAAAGGATTGGAATATGCAAAACAAGTGATGCACAATGCAATTGCTCACCATTTGCTGACCGATGCCCAGTTAGTTCCTGAGCAGTGATCCCCCCCAGGCCAACTCCCCCCAGTTTATATACTAGGCATGATGTCACATGGTATGGAATACCCCTTTGGCCAGTTTGGGTCAGCTGTCCTGGCTGTGTCCCCTCCCAGCTTCTTGTGCCCCCCCCAGCCTTCTTGCTGGCTGGGCATGAGAAGCTGAAAAATATTTGACTTGTTATAAGTATTACTTAGCAACAACTGAAAACATCAGTGTGTTATCAACATTCTTCTCATACTGAATCCAAAACATAACACTATACCAGCTACTAGAAAGAAAATTAACTCTATCCCAGCCAAAACCAGGATACTGCTGTTTGCAAATGGCAGGCTGTTTTTATAGCCTAAAAGGTAGATGGTGTCTACAGTCTGCGCTGATGGTGGGTTATCAATGAATCCTTATGAGAGCTCCAAATAAAGTAGTTGCTGTTGTTGTTTTTGTTGCTTACAACATTTCACGGACTTTGGTAGAATTAACTTATTAATACTAACAAAACAGTAAGTGTTTCTAACGTTGTTGCACAGGTAAATATTTATATAAAGTTGAAGACTGTTGTAAAAATCCTTTGCTATGAATTGAACCCTCATAATGTTTTGAGAGTATATTCTTTGCTTTTATATGTGCATAAAAAATTAGTTCAGCAACTGTTACCAAATAATTTATTCTTTACAGAGTCCTAATTATCCTGAATCATTTAGCAGTAGATGACTACAGATCCAAAGTAGAACTAAAATACTTTCTTCTTACCAACTTACTTTCTTCTTATTATGTCAGACTGTTCCACCTCGAGCTGGAGTTATTAGTGCACCACAAAGCCATGTCCGTCCCTCTGGGGGAAGACCAGCACCTGAAACTCAGACCAAACCAGCTGAACCACCAAGAGGTAAGTCTTTAGAAGTTAAATGCAGCTGCCACTATTCAGTCAAGAGGTACTGTCTCTGGTTTGAATGCTTTGTTTTCAGCAGATGTCTTCATTTTTCACTAGAAATTAAGATTCTCAAACATAGTAACATTTGGCAGTTTCTGTTAATCATCCACACGTATTGTAAACCTTCATCAGATAATAGGCAACAGTCAGATGACCCGTAGATTTCATGCTGTCAAGAGAAACTTTGATCAGATTGCTGTGTTTTGGTCTGCACACATTGGTGTGTCCTATCGTGTATTGATCACTGGACCATTCTCTGCACTGGTTGCTGTGTAATCATAATATTTGGAATAGTGTTTATGTTTGACTCCCAAAGCCACTTCCTAAACTTAAAGCATTTTTTAAATTGTATTAATATAAAAATATGCATTTTATAATAGTGACTTTCAAAATAATTTTAAATACAACTGAAGTACGTTTAAGAATGACATGGTTTCTGGTTCTCTATTTTGTATATATAGTAATGCTGAGCTTTTGATGACTTCTAATCTAGTTGCCATCAACACCTGCTGTTACTACAGCCCCTTCTTCTGCAGTTCTGTCTGGTGCTTCCACAGCCACATGTTCTCATTCATGCCATTCTTAAGATTTCTATTACAATTCTTTACAATTAAAAACACTGCAAATATACTTGCAGGCTCACCGTTGCTTCCTGAACCACTAAAGCCTCAGGCTGCTGGACCTTCTCAGTCCACCACTCAGCCACCACCTGTGCTGAGGATGCAGGAGCCTCTGATACCTGTGGCATCACATCCATCTCAGACAAGTGCCCCACAAAGTCTGGAACCCCCACAACCACCTCCTCGTAGCCGATCATCTCACAGTTTGCCTTCTGAATCTGCTCCTTCACAGCAACAAGTAAGTTAAAAAAACTTGTATATGTTTTTTTCATTATGTAAATTAACACAGCTTGTACTGAATGCTGTAGATTTGTGAGAAACTCCTACAGCAAGCAAACAAACAAACATAAAGGTCAAAAGATTGGATTCAAAGATCATCAGGCTCTAGTAGGATAATACTTAATTGCTTATGTATTGTCCATGAATAATTAATATCTTAAATACTAAACATTTAACTTAAGACTTCTTATGACAGACTTATAACTTACAGGTTGTTCGTAAAATTATGTTTTCATTTGACAACTTTGTATGGAAAAAATATTTAGTCTAACAAATATAATTTTATAATGACACATGCATGACAAACTGTATAGTAGCTAGCTAACACAAGCGTTTATTATAAAGTAAGGTTTGTAGATTGTATGATGTGGTGCTTTATGTTGATGATAATTCATTACAGGAAGACGATACTGATAGATACTTAATAGAAATACATTTCTGCCTATTCCCCAGTGTCAATTAAAATATAGCAACATACCAAAATAATCTGAAAATTTAATACAGTAACATTAGTATTCTGTTCTGTGGGACCATTTAGAGTTATTTAAAAAACCCCAACCTTTTCCTAGGAAAAGCCATAGTTTCCTACTACTGTTTAGAAAATGCAGAAATAGGTTTTCAGTGTTGTTTATATATATATAAGGCTAAATTTCTTCACTAAAGGCCAGTGCTGTTAGTTTTTACAGTATCAGGTGCTAGGCCAGATAATACACTACTTGAATAAAAGCACAAATTTATTGAAGATGATGGATTTCTGCCCACTTCTTACCAAGAGTAAATTTGTGGGTTTGTTTTCTGGTGTTCATTTTTTTAAAAACATAAACGCAGCTGTGGACATTTATGACTCTGTAAGTTTTCATCAGTATTTAGATTTTACCTTATCTCTACATCTGAAGGCCATTTTCACTAAAGCAGTTAGATAATACCTATTTTGTACCACAATGAGGCAGCCAAATTCAGTCCTCAGTGAGCTGATTTTGAATTCTAATTGAAAAATCTTTAAATGTTCTTCCTTTCTTTTTGCTGAACGTCTCTCTCTGTCTGTTAACTTTTTTTTAATTTTTGGAACTTAGGCCAAAAAACAAAGGATATTTTTGAATATACAGGTAGAATATCAGGACTTTTTGTAGTTTGTTAGAAAGTATGCCAGCAGAGAATATACATGGCGGCATAAGGTACTTGAGAATGTACAAATTTTGTGAATAGAAACAGATTGCATTGTGTCACTTTTGAAAGCCTCACACCTTCTAAATGTAGTTTTACCACTGATCATTTTGTGAAAGAGGTGCAAGCAGTTCTTTCAAAATTATTATGAAAATTATATTTATCTGTGTGTATACACAGCAATCAAAAATATGTTTAAGAACGCTGTAAACAGGTTTTTGAGCTGTGTAATGCTGTGGCTGTATTGTTAACAATATCCAAACTAGATAGTTTAAGACTAGTTCAGGGAGCTATCATTTTCTCTGCAGTCAGATTCCTTAGATTAACGCAGGTGGTGCAATCACGAGGAAGGCCCACTTTGAGCTTTGTTTATTGTCTTCAGCTTAGTTTTTTTATTTCTGGGGTTTTTTTTATTTCATTTCTTGATTATCATTTGTAAATATGAAGTTTTCTGAGAAAAGGTCTTTACATAAATACAAAGTCTTTTGAGAGGTAGTGGATTCCAAGCCCATCCTTTGATTCAAAGCTTGATTGTGGTATTTAAGAACCCAAATCTCTCCTTACAAAAATAATTATTTGTATATAGTGTGAATATTCTAGACTCTACAGATTACCAAGAAATACATTAAAAAAGAGAAGTAGTTATTGTAAATAGATTTTATTTATTGTAAATTAAGGAGATTTTGGTTTTTGATTGAATGAGAAGTCTTATGGGTTTTTTCATCTTGAAAAACAATTACTATAGGTAAGTGAGTATACCAACAGAGTTCCCAGAATGAGGGCTACAGTGCTTTTCATGTTAATAGATGGTTAGAATTAGACCATCAATAGTCAAATTCTTATAATCAGTCTTCAAAAAATAGTGCAATCAGCTGCACAATGAATGTCTGTATGGAAATAATATTAGAATTGGCTTAAGCTGGGTTTTTTGACTCAGTGGTAGAGTTTGTAAGTCTTACAATAGAATACAACAGAAATTTAAAATCTAGTATACTGCATAATATTTTTGGATTGTATTTGTATCTCCAAAAATGGCTTTATGAAGAAAGTATTTTTAACATGAGGTTGCTTTGTTACTTGGATTTTCTTCCTAATTTTCTTTCCTTTGATGTCTGTTTCTCTTTCACAAGCAGGAGCAACCATCAGGGTAACAGGTATCTGACTATTTACCAATCTTGTATGTGGTCTCCCATCTATTTAAGCAGAAAGATGTATGAATCTTGTTTTCATACATCTGCAGTCTCATCCACATTAAAAATCACCTGTCCGCATTAATGACTTGACGTCATACCATAGTTTGCTTATTCCTTTCATAATGCAATTAAAATTGATACTGTTAACTGTATTTATTAGCGCCATAGCAAATATTTTGCTTCATCATCTTTTATGAAAAGAATTGAAACCTCACATATGTTGCTTAGTCACTGCTGAATCTCCTGTTCTCAGTCTGTTTGGAAAAAAATGAGTAGGTGTTGGAGTTCTCTTTAATACAAATAAATTCTGATGCAATTGCACTGCCAAAGTTTTTTCGAAATAAAACCCATATTTCACATTTCTCAAAGAACAGAGAACTTAACTATTATCCAAAGTAAAATATACTGTTTGTTACAATTTTAAAAGTATTTGGTTCCAGAATTATTCAGAGGAAATTTTTACTTACAATAAAGAGCAATTAGGATTCATAGTTTCTTTGAGCTCTTGTACTTTTTGATTACTTGGTTAATGAACACAGGACTTAACCAGCTGGTGCCAAGCTGCATTTGATTTATATTCTTTCTTACAGTTCCATTTTTCACATTTTCCCCCTCAGTTACTTGATGCCTTTGTTTTAATATTATTTTCCAAAACACTTACTACATACATATAAAAATACCAATATTGAACTACTGTATTTATGATTTGGTAACATTAGGCCTCACCTATTTTAGAAACTCTCTGATGTAGTAGTACCAGGGATGCATGTAACTGACATAGTTGTTTCAAAAGAAACACCACAGCAAATGCATTGTTGCCAGCATAATTCGTTTCTCCTGCCAACCAATTCAAGCTACAACTGCAGCTTTTTTAAAAGAAATTGTTATGCTGGATACATTGGAAAAAACTTACATTATTCTTATTACTCCTGAGAGTCTCTAGAGCCTGTAGACTAATTTTGCGTAGCTGCTTAGGCAGTGGATATGTGGAGACATGCTTCAAACTATTCACAATAAATGCGGTAGAAACAAGATGTTTAAAGATGGAGGTTAGGCTACAATAATACTGTATTTTAGTTGATAGTTTTAGCTAGCATCCTAGTTCAACAAAACATTAGTTAACAGAATTTTCATGCTAAATATCCAAAGTATTTGGGTATATTAAAGTGATGTGTAAAAATGACAAATTTGTTTGTGAAATTTGAATTTTCAGAAGCTGTTTTAACTGAAGCTTAATTCTTTGCGTTCGTTTACTAAGGGGAAGCTCCAAACTCTGTTCTGTCAGTGTGATGACTTGAACAAAGGTAGATATTCTACCTTTTTGGACAGTTGTTACAAGGTATAAAAGTTGCGTTGTTGTTTGAAGAAATTTATAAAAACAGGAATATTTTGTTCTTAGAAGATGAGTAGTTCTGCGGAGAAAACTCTGTCTTCTCCATTTGGTATTATTCTAAACAATGATAACTTGCCATTTTAAAATACTACAAACTGATGATTGTACCTTCACATGTCAAGAAGCACTGGAGATGCCTACAGATGCATATGTCTACATAGAAGTGTCTGAAGTGCATATACTAATAACACTAATTTTTCCTTTCATTGTGATGCTTAAATATTGCCTGTAACATCAGTGTTATAAACTCTAAAACAATGAAACCTAGAGCTTTTTATTTCATATTTGTGCTGGGTTATCACTTGTTTAGAATACAGCATCATTTGCCAAGTTTCTTAAAGATTTTCTTACGCAATGTCCACTAGTGCTTTTGGCTAGGAGTCTGACCTGCATGTAGATTCAAGCTGCATCAACCAACAAGGGGGAAAATTGTGTTTAACGACTAGTAGGCTTTTCTTCAGAGAAGGGGTTAAGGGTTATTGTTTTCCAGAAAAGAAGCAATCATTCTACAACAAGTGCGTTGTGCAAGTTACAACCAAATTGTGTTGAAGTTTCAGTTTAAGCCCAAGAGCTTCTTTTCTTGTCATAGCAGAGTGAGAAATGGGCAGTTAATAATAATCTTAAAACAGCCAGCCATGTGATTACTAAGCACCTTGTTTTCTTTCCAGATTAAAACAAATGGAACATACGGCACTAAACTTGAAACACAGTTAAACAGTGACCCTTTTGAAGATTTGTCATTTAAGCTGCTTCTGTCAAAGATGGAGACGTCTGTTCGAACATCACCTGTTCCGACTTTAAACCAAAAGGAGTTGATACAGTTGCCTTCAGCAACACAAAGAAATGCTGATATTTTGAACACTGTAAATTGCATGCCAGCAATGCCTCCTATTCCAACCTTTAACACATCACAGGAACATAAGCGCAGCTCTCCAAATCCGTTTATCACTGGACTGAACTGCACAAATCCATTCACTGAAAGAACTCCTAATGCTGGAAACCCATTTAGAACAGAAATGCAAGAGTCTGAAATAACTTCACATTTACTAGAAGGACATGCCGCTTGCAATCCTTTTCCTTCTCTGAATCCCCCCAGTTCTAATACAAGCAAGCCTGTATTTTCTGTTGATGCATCTGAAAACACTTTTTGCTTGCGAAGTAAATCACTCATGGTAAAAAATGTACAGCCAAAAGGATGGGTAACGTTTGATGATGATGATGATAATTTCAACGTAAAGCTAAAGCCATCTAAAAGTGTTCCAGATTTTAAGCGAATCAGTTCCAGGAAGTCAGCTGGATCTCCAGATTTGCTAGGCACTGGACAAAATACTTTTCTTGGTTCAGACTTTAACTTTGATAATGACTGGAATAAAAGTTCTACTGATTGCTTCTACACAATGCCAGCAAGAAGACCACCTGCACCTCCTATACCATCAAGAATAACCAGCAACAGATCCCCCGCAGATCCTTTCACTTCTTTGGCACCTAAGGTGTCACCAACACAAGATTTTACAGAAAGATAGATGTTCAAAAATATAAGAGGTTATATTTGTTGCTACATTTATCCCGTGGAATAATTGGGCATTTGAGATTATTCTGTGTGCAATAATTAATTATTAAATGCACTGAAACTTAACTCTACTCATAAACAGCCACTATTGTTTGTGTATAAATTTTGAATATGTATATATGGTAGAGCACAAAAAATTGTCTGAAATTTATTAAAATCCCAATGTAATAGTATTTGAATAGACAGAGAAAAGAAGGATGAGCTACTTAATCTCATTAAAATGTACCAATCTTGGAAATAGGTTTTGCTTAGGGAGCTCTCTCATTCCTGTTCCCCTTTGTGGAATTTCAAAAAAAGAGGGTCCCTGCTGGTAGCCTCCCCACTCCCTTTGTACTGTTTTGTTAATTGATATTTATAAGTATTTACCAAAGATCTGCCAAAGTTTATTGAGATTTGAATGTTGACAGGTATTGTTTAGAAGTTGTTTAATTTATAACAGAGGCTATGGATATTTGTAAGGCTTTTATTTGAATTCAAGGCACAACAAAAATAGTTTAATTTCAAAATACAAACAAAACTTTGCGTATTAATATATTCAATATTTGACTTTAATTTTCTGTGTCAGTACATTTCAGCTATTAAATCTTATTGTGACATATACTCACTAGCATTACTTCAGAATAATTGTTCGGTATCATCCATTTATTCATTACTATTTAAAAGATAGTTTTTTCCACAAATTGGAAACCACTGATACAAGAAGTTTTCCTTCAACCTCTGGAAAAAAATTGCCCTTGGGCTTTGAGATACAAAGCAGTCTTTACCAGTAGCAGACAACACATTGGAGTTGGCTTGTCCCACTTTCCTCTTTTGCACGTTAGAAGGGCTTTCTTGTCCTATAGAAAGACCAGAGTGAGGGAGTCAGCAGCCATGTTACAACGTCAGAGAAGGAGAAAGTCATCTTATGTGATTGGGCTCAGCATCCTCCCCGTCTCCTAGACTTACTGCTGTATTTTTTAAATCTTACTTTCAAAGACAACAGGAGAACAGTAATTCTTTGAGCTGAACAATATCATTCTGTCACTTTTGCAGTTCAAACTAAATAAGTGACTCTTCCTTGCCCAGAGGCAGGGACCAGCCTCTGTGCGGGGCTGCTGCTTTGAGGGTAGTGAAGGCTAAGTCACATTTCTACATATTATGCTATAAAAATGCAACCCTTTGTGCTTTTATGATTTTCTAAAGCTTACATGAGAATATATAAAATATGATATGTTGTTATCTTGAGGCAATTTAAAATAACTGATTTCCTTAACTCCATTTAGGTATGCTGTAAAACCCTGCAGTTCTCCTTACAATCCGCAGCGTCTTAGGACGTAACTTGTATACGCAGCTGCGTGCTTTCATCCAAAGCTGAATGTGTCACAATGTTGTCATCTCTTGGGGGACTGCAAATACACGCCTACACGCATTGGCTTACTTGCGAACAAACTGTACTGGTTCTGCAAAACCAGGGACTGAAACACAACATACTAGCATTATATTTATAGTAGCAAAATACACAGTGACAGTACTTTTTTAAAATTCTCAAATGCTATCCAAACATTATTTATAAAATAATCCACTCTTCCTTTAAAGAGTATATGGTTAGCCATGAGCTGCAGTTGGATAGAGGAGTGACGATAGTGAGTTTTATCTTGTGCTTTTTTCAGTTCAGGTCATTAAACAGACCTTGTACATTTTAAACAGCAGTGGTACTATACTCTTTGTGCTTCGGTATGTGGATTACCTTGTTTTAAACTGTTGCTATAAACATCTGTGTGATTGGTGTTTTGGTATATTCTTACATTAGCAAAACAATTTTTGGGGGAAACTTTTTGCTAGTGGGAGTTACGTGATAAATATGTTCTTTGTTGAATATTTAATTACAGTGATTAAAAACTGTCTAAACTGTACCTGGTATACAGCACCTCTACACTTTACAGGATTACGGAGACTGACAGCAAAGCACTGCAAGGATCACAAGAAATGCTCCAAAAATAAGAGTGTGTGTATATATATAGCTAACTGCTGTAACATGTATTAACGAGAATAATTACTAGTGGGAGTTCTGAAAATACTAAGAATTAAAATTAGAAACGCTCAACACATTTTCATGAATTCTGTGTTCCCTGTGGTAAATTGCTCTGTTAAATGTAACGATTTTCTTGCTTGTGGCACACAACTATTTATGGCTGTACCCTTTCCGGAGCTGCAGTATTGAAACTCAGTGGCGTACAACATTCCCTCTCTACCCTGTGGAAGGCGGTGGTGTATTCATGAAATAAACATACCTGCCCTTGAGCAATGTTAGCTTTTTCTCTCTTTGTATCTCAGGCACTTCCCCAGCACCCTCTTTACCACAGTACCTCCGTGCTCCCAGGAGGCATGGCGCGGGCCCTTTAAGCGCCCCTGATGACGACAGCGGGAGGGCCGGAAGCGGAAGCGGCCGCGGGCCGGGGGGGCAGGGCCGGCGCCGGGTGGGAGTTGCGGTTGCTCGGGGCTCCGGCGGGCGCCCGGGCGGGGGCGGGAGGAGGAGGAGGAGGCGGCGGCGGGCGAGCGAGCGGCGCCGCGCCGCGCCCTCAGGGCGGCCAGAAAGCGCCAGGCGCGGCCTTCCCCCCCGCGCTCCCTTCCCGCCGCCGGTATCCAGGGACGCGGGTCGGTTGCTGTGGGGGGAGGGGAGTCGGGCAGCGGTGCTAACGGCCGCCTCCTCGCCCCGAGCAGGCGTAGAGCGGCCCCGGCCCCGGCTCCGCCATGGTGCGGCTGCACGTGAAGCGGGGCGACGAGAGCCAGTTCCTGCTGGAGGCGGCCGGCAGCGCCCGCCTCGCCGACCTGGCGCCCCTCGTCGCCCGCATCTACAACGGGAGGCTGAAGGTGCAGCGCCTCTGCTCAGGTACCGGCCCGCCGCCCTCCTCCCCCCGGCAGCCGGAGCGGGCTGGCCGCCTGCCCGGGGCTGGCCGCCGCTCCGGCGGGTGCGGGGCTCTGAGGCGGGGGGACGGGCCGCCGTCAGAGCGGCGGGAGCCCGGCTGCCCCGGGCCGGAGCGGTGCTCGGTCTCCGGCGTGTTCGCGCCCCGCCGGCGCGCAGGCCGGGAGCTGCGGGGCGGCACCGGGAGGCGGCTTGGCTGGGGCCTCGCAGGAGTTCTGTGCTGGCAGGAGTTAAGAAATACCTCTCAAACCCCAGCTCAGCAGCCGCAGACGAGCCGTCCTCCCCTAAATTTAAGAGAACTGTGAATACCCACCGAAACCGCCAATCCACGTGTAAATTCCCACCTTCGGGTATTTTAGTAGTCCTTATTCTGGGGGGACCACGCGGCTCTCAGCTTTCCGCTGTACATGGCTCAAAATTCAGCGTGTCCTGTCCCGCGGTGGCTGCATAAATCCTTTGTGACCAGCCGCGTACCCTACAGGCGAACGACGTTCTCTCCTGTTGCCTAGCGCATGCTTGGTACAAGGCGTCCGCTTGCCGTGCGATGGAGAGTCACTGGATGTATCTAAATTAGTGCTTTAGTTCAAATCAGGAGGCGGCTTTTGAAAAACTTTTGCTGTTTGTCCCTGCTGACCCGCTTTGGTTTGCATTGCGGATCTGCCTGGGAACGCGTGAGCTGAGATTCCCTTCAGATGAGACTGACCTGAAGGGTGCAGCCCCTCTACACCTGATGTGCTCCAGCCGCAAATACGTACGTAGTGTAGAAGGCCATACTGAGGCTCATCTAAAATTGAAAAATTCCAAAATGCAGACACTGTTGTTACCATGCTTTCAGCGCTCTTTCAACAGATCTGCTGCTGTTGCTCCACAGTACTTGCTAATTTAGTCTTAGCCTTTATGTTTTCAGGTGGGTGCCTATATTCCCAGCCACGGGAACAGAATTGCCATGTCTTGGGACTTGGGGTACTTCTGATGTGTCTGTTGTGAGATGGATGTGCTTTAATTAATATGATGGTGGTAAAGAAGCTGGAGGACCTTCAAGGAAAGGATGCTGTGAAGTGGGCTGACAGCTGGATAAGTTGTTCTGGGGGAAAGTAGTGAGTGTAGCTTGCAGGCTGTGGGTCAGATGCTGTAGGCTAGATAACAGTGTTAGGAAACTGCATCCAAACACTGTCTGTTCTCACGGCATGAGACTGTGCGTTTGTAACCAGCATTTGTTGTCTCAGCTAGAATTATCCTGGAACGTTGCTTCTTGATTAGACAAATTACTATAAAGACTTTTGTTTATTTTTTATTTCATGCTGGGTGTGAATCTGACTCTTTGGGTCAGATGTAGTATGGACAAAGTGATAGGTAGTCCAGTTAAACATTTTCTCAACTGCAAAGAAATTAATTACTGTATAACAATAAAATGTTTTCCCATTTTGAAAAAAAGTTGCTTTCCCAAAAGGAATATGCAGTCAGCTAAAGCTGACTAAGGAAATGCGAAAAAGAAAAAGTTTAGGGCCAGTAAGTATCACCTAGGTTTGCACACCTGTACTGTGTCATTGGTTACATTGTTTCATATATATGTGAAATGTATGAATTGTAATGTAATTACAGCATATATATCTATATATATGTATTTATATACTGTCATGGTTTAACCCCAGCTGGTAACCAAGCACCACACAGCTGCTCGCTCACTCACTCCCCGCCCACCCAGTGGGATGGGGGAGAGAATCGGAAACAGAGTAAAACTCATGGGTTGAGATAACAGTTTAACAGAACAGAAAGGAGGAAAATAATAATGATAATAATAAAAATAATAAAAATTACAGTAATAATAAAAAGGATTGGAATATACCAAACAAGTGATGCACAATGCAGTTGCTCACCACTCACCGACCGATGCCCAGTTAGTTCCCAAGCAGCAATCCCTCCCAGCCCCACTCCCCCCAGTTTATATACTGGGCATGATGTCACATGGTATGGAATATTCCTTTGGCCAGTTTGGGTTAGCTGTCCCGGCTGTGTCCTCTCCCATCTTCTTGTGCCCCTCCAGCCTTCTTGCTGGCTGGGCATGAGAAGCTGAAAAATCCTTGACTTAAAGTCTAAACACTGCTCAGCAACAACTGAAAACATCAGTGTGTCATCAGCATTCTTCTCTACTGAACCCAAAACATAACACTGTACCAGCTACTAGAAAGAAAATTAACTCTATCCCAGCCGAAACCAGGACATAGACCTTATTATTTATTTCATATACTTAGCTCTTTAAAAACTGAAGGCTAGGAGTAAGGTTTGCCTGCTTGTACATAACGTGAAAGACTTTTGTAAATGGTATGTTCTCAATAACACAGATTTTTAATCTTGTTCTCTAAACACTTTAAAGAGATGCAGGAGCTGGCAGAGCATGGTGTTTTCTTGCCTTATAATATGCAAGGACTGACAGATGAGCAAATCGAAGAACTGAAGTTGAAGGATGAGTGGGCAGAAAAGTGTGTACCAAGTGGTGGAAGTGTCTTCAAAAAGGATGAAATTGGGCGAAGAAATGGGCACGGTAAATCAGATGTAAATGTTTGTTTCTTTCCCTGCAGACACAGATAATCTATAATACAATGAGGAACATAAAACCCATCATTCTGGACCTTTCGCTTTTACCTCGCTGTCCTGGAAGAAGAAAAAAAATGAGTAGATACTAAGTATATATTTGATCTCAGGCCAGCATGTTAGCCGGCTCATATTTATTTGCTAATTATAAAAATCATCCTATAAATAAATTATATTAAAGGCAGTTGTAGATTTGTTAAGTAGTAGCTATTTCAGGAGCCTGTTTTCACAGTAGATTAGCTAAACTATGAGTTACATACATAAGTCTTCTGTCTTGAATTAGGACCGGGTGTAACGTTGATTTAAAAGCCTAAATAGTAGTATATCTCTTCAGCACATATGCTGTTTAACTTTGCAACTGTAGCACTTGGAAGTAAACTCCAAAGATAAGTAAACAATTATCAGAAACAAGTTTGACTGTTTTACTTTAATTTATTCTCCCCATTTGTAAATGTATAGTTGAGTACTATTTTTTTCCGGAGGCTCCAAGATACATTAACAGGTTGTTTTTCTAATATTCCACCTTTTTTCTCATTCACTGTAACTGAGACTTACTGAACGCACTCCTGTCACTTTTTCTTTCTGCAACTCCTGCCAAGTGGTTTTGCCTTAGCACTTGGTATGTGTATCGAGCATCACTTCACAGTCGAGAGCATGAGGACTGATTGCACAGAAGAGACCGTGATTGTCATCTTGCTGTCTGTCCCTGTACTCCCGACACCACAACAGCCCTTGTCGGGTCAGCAGCCCTTTAGATGTTGATTGCAGGGCAGCTCAGTTAAGGAGGAATCTTTGAATAACTTAGCCTTAATTTGTCATACGCAAACAGCTTACTCCAGCTTAAGTGTCTTATTTCGGGGAAAATAATTCTTCTAACACAACATATTACCAAATCAAATTTAAGCCTTTGTTGAACTTGTTTAAGGGCTTATATTACAGCTAAACGTTTTCCCTCCTAACTGTGTCCTCAGAAATAGCTGAGTGTCTCGTATGTAGGCATGCAGACAAAGGCTGTCTTGTTTGGCATGGTTGTTAGCAGTGTTGGGCCTTACAGTAAAAGTTTGCAAGCAACTTTAACGTAAGGACAGTACCACTTTTACTTGTAGTTGTACTCTGGCATTTATTTGTTAGTGGGAGGACAGCTTTGTAATATTAACAAAGTTATAATATTGAACAGTGTGTAAACATAGGCCAAACTAAATACCATCAAATGATGTGTTTAAGTGTTCAGCTGTGAATGAGTATGATTTAATTGGATTTTTGTATTTGAGGAGAGGCTTTTTATAACAATTAAAATAGGTAACTATGATATGAAATGCACATTGTCTTTGCAAAACTGCATTTGGTGTTATGTTGAGATTTTAATTAGAAAAAAGTCAGAAAACCCCAAGCTGTTGTCCCTGATTAAAGCACATCTGCCAGTACAGCCCACAATAGTCTTATGTATGGCATGGGAAAGAGAGTCTTGTTTTCGGTTGTGGGGAGTATGAGATTATGGCTGTTGCTTTCTACTCCGTACTTTCGTCCCACGTGAAGTTCCAAATACCAGTCACATGTCTTTGTGGAAAAGTAAGTTTGGCTCTCCCATGAGAAATATTGTTTTGTTTCTTAAGTTAGTAAGAAATACAGCAATGAACTATCAAACTGGTAAATGGACTGCAACTTAGTAGTGTTGCTCTTGCTTTGTGATTTAACAATGTTTCATTTGCTTACAGTAGAGAATAACCTGGGCAGGTCATTTGCTTGGTTTCTTTATAGTATGTGTAGACTATTAAACATGTATCTCTCATTTTTAGCTCCAAATGAAAAAATGCAGCAAGTTATAAAGAAGACAATAGAGGAGGCCAAGGCGTTAATCTCTAGGGTAAGTTTCCTGAAGTGGCATGTGTTATGTGGGACTTTCTTAATAGGTGCTATGTAGTTGAGCAGTTTAAGAAAAAAGAGACTTTTTTCAGTACAATTTTTGAGTAATATCATGAAGTGATGTGAATAGTCTAATAAAAACTGACATTTCTGTTAATGATTTTCTTAATGGTTTTTGGCAAGCTGGTTCAACAAGTTAAGGAATCAGATATTAAACTCCAAGTGAATGCTGGCAGCCGAGACCACATTGAATGATTAAATCGCATTTAATTTTATCCACACGGTCTTAATTTGCTGTTGATGCATTCTTTAGGCAAATGCTTGTCGTGTTTTCTGGTGAAAAATTAACTGCATTCTGTGATGTTCCTGGAGTAAAATACCTTTTGCTCGTTAACATAGTCTTTTGAGTTTTATGTATAATTAATAGAAAAATGTGTTCTAATCTCTTAGATTAGACCTTGGTTTTAGAAGCACTTGAACTCATGCTTAGTCCCAAGAAGTTTGTGTGTTTAAAAATAAGCATGAGGGTATGCCCTGATGGTCTCAATTATTCAGCTTCACTTCACCAAATCTGTAGATGCTCTGTATTGTGTCTCAGCTTTTGTATGACTTTGAAACACAAATTAAGTAATATTTATTATCCGATTTCTTTTTTGTAAACATCTGCAAGTAATTTTCTTCTCCCCACCCTTACAGTTCTGGGAATTGGTATGTGTGGAACTTTAAAACAGCTTTAAACCAGTTATGCAAATAGGTAATGTTACTGAATTTTTAGTGTTGCCTGTGCACTTAAATTGGTCTTCTTGGCTGTTTTGTTGCTGATAACAGTGTCGTATCAGTCATTTAGAGTGAGCAGCTTAGTGTTTCCAAAGGCCACATGGAGGCAAGCAGAGGAGCTGCCCTGTTGCCTGGCAGCACTTCCAGTGCGCTGAGTTGCAGCAAACCTTTCCTGAACTGAGGCAAGATTTAAGCCAAACTGTTATGAGTCATAGCAACATCTATGCAAAATGAGAGATGTTTCAGATTGAAGCTTCTGGGCTATAAAGATTTTCTCCAGATGGACTTCTTTTTCTGTTGGATTGCATCTCATCAGCTCTATTTCTGAACAGGGAAGAAATTAATAACATGTAGTTTTACTTCTTGAGTCAAAAATATCTGCAGATCTGGTCTCCACTTTGCAGTCTCCCTGGGTAAAACGTCAAACTATATACCATGTCAGTTACAATAAAAAGTTGCAAAATTGCCGCACCGCATGCTGACTTACTTCCAGAATCACTGCCATTCATTGGTGAATGAAGTTAAGGATAGTTTGGGAAGTGGTTTGTTAGGTTCATCACTTTATAATGATGAAAATGAAGAAATATGCCTGTGTATTTGAAAAAAAAAAAAAGTTGATCATCTGAGGTTGAGAAACCAATTGTACTTGCCGGTTAACTATTTTAAGAATGTCCACAAGGAGGCAATATTCTCTTACTCGCTTTTTTATAAACTTTGTTACTTAAAATATTGGAACTGTTAAATCCATAAGCAAAAACTTTATTTCTTCTCTTCGAGATGTGTCTTGTTTTTCCTCTGTCCGTTGCAGTAGGGTTTGGAATGATCTCAAGTATTTGATCTTACAGATCTCTGCATAAGCCATGCAATATGCCAAGCTTTACCCTTCTGCTCACATGTGCTCTATTTTTTTTCCTCAAGGTTTAGGCCCCTTCTCTAGCCCTCACTTGAATTCTACCTTTTTGAGTCTTGTTCCTGAATCGCAAGTACTTGGAACAAAAGACTGTCCATCCAGTTTCTGTGGTCATATATGTACTTGTTTGAATGCCTGTATCACACAGACATTTGTTACTAAATGCCTGCTGCACAATTTAGTGAAGATCTCTTTTTTTTTTACTACTTCTTTTTTCTTTTTTTTTACCTTCCCCACCCCCCACCCCCAGTGTAAGCAAGCTAAACGGAGGGGTCAAAAGTGTAGCAATGTATTCAGAAGTCAATATTCAAATAAGAAAATTTGTGGTCCTAATATCTTCGTGCAGCCAGTTAGCTTTGCTCATATATCCCACTGTTGAACCTTTGAACTGACTACAAAGCAAAGTCTTTCTGCATATTTTTTTAAATTATCAATGATCCCTGCCTGTATTTCAGAAACAAGTTCAGGCCGGTGTGTGTGTTAATATGGAGATGGTGAAAGATGCATTGGACCAGCTCCGAGGGGCTGTGATGATTGTGTATCCAATGGGATTGCCTCCACATGATCCAGTTAGGATGGAGTTTGAAGATAAAGAAGACTTGTCAGGAACTCATGTATGCAGTAATGTATTTGGATTATATGTAGTGCCTGGGTTAAATATGTGCAATGCTGTTCTTCATTTTATCAATGAAGGTTGTTTTCATTTGCATGACAGATTTTGTTTAATATTTTTGTCTGATAGTTTATGTAAAAGCACACCAATAGCTTAACTAGAAATAAGATGAATGAAGTTTATTTCAAATGTTACATACAAAGTTCAGGTAAGTCCGGGACTCATTTTAAATAGCTTGTCATTTCTTTCTAATGCCAGTATTGAGAATTTATTGCCCAAAGTGTTTATGTTAGATCAAGATTGAATGGAATATGAATGAAAATGCTGTAGATTAGTACGAGGAGGAAGATGTAGCAGAAGTATAGTGTAAAATTACACTGGCCTTTCTGGTAGGTTTTCCCAGAAAATTCTTCTGGTTTTGAAAAAAAGCAAAAACCAACACCCCCCAACACTTCACCTTGTTTGTTTGTCACAGGCTGGACTTGAAGTTATAGGAGAATCAGAAGCACAATTATGGTGGGCAGGAAAGGAGTTGAAAGAAACAAAGTTGCTCTCTGACTATATAGGCAAAAATGAGAAAACAACCATCATTGTCAAGATACAGAAAGTAAGTATCACTGGGAGATTTCTTTACAAGTTATTCACCTTTGGCTGTCTAATTCTCTGTGGAAGAGAATTGTTGGTAGGTGTATAAAATGGATTAGATTAGTTCCAGCTTGAGTGTCTTAAAACTGTACATCTATTTTAAGGTTTTGATTTGTAATATTATTCTAAGTTTTTCTTTAGTAATTCCTTTGCCTGTCAGTTAAACACTGTAGGTGCTATTACTGGCTCAACAGTGCTTTTCTGAAGCACAGCAAAGAGGTATTTAAAAATAGATGAAATATAAACTGGGAGGTTTAAAAAACCTGAACTGGCTCTCAGTTCCATCTCAGTGCAGAGCACTGAACAGAGCCAGTCATTCAGTCTGCCCAGTTGGAGTAGTGAGCTAAACTGAGGCAAAGATCTCCTGCTGCTCCTCAGTTTGTAGACCTGATGCTTCCGCAAAAGCCAGTCGTTAAGTGTATACTGGTGCCTGACGCAATGGTCGTGTTCTTGCAATATCAAAATTAGTACCAAGCTACTGGGACTGTTCATTATTTTTTGGACAAAATGATTTTGTACTAACTGTGCAGTTGTGCTCATCTCTGGTGAGAATGCCATACTCAAGAGAAGAATGTTTGGTGTTTCAATTCATTTTCAGAGCTTTGTCAGAAGGTGCTCACCCTATTTGTGTGTGTATGTATCTCTCTATATAAAATCACATTCAAAGGGTGCGTTTGTGAATGTCAGATGTCTCAGAATACTTACCCGTAGCTCAGAATTATTCTGGAGCTGCATTTCACTTCCATGTCAGAGAGAGCTTCTCTGCCACAGAAAGCATTAATGTTTATGACAGATCTTACTATCTGCAGGTGTCTGTAATAGAATTCCTCAAAGATAAGTCAAGTGATTTATGTGTTTGTCATTCAGAAGACCAGAATTGCTTTCCCTTTCCTATAAGGGTGACTGAAAAATTGTGTGACATCTCAACAGCCATGGAAGTGTAGGCTCCCAGGAAAGTTTTCTTACTGTGTAATTAGTTGATGGACCTCTTCAGAGAATGCAAAGTAGTACGGTGGCTTTCTGACAAGACATGCCTGCATTCTTGGGTTGGAGAGCTAAATTAAACCTCCTCAGACCCTTTTTGTTCCAGAGAGGATTCACCATCTCCCTTTAAACTGTTCTGTTTGCTATTGTTGACAATAGCTGTCATCAGCTATTTTCTGCTGTGTGCATCATTTCTTCCATGAGGACAGTTGCCCGGAAAAAAAATTTTTCTTCTATTTGTAGTAACAAATCAAATTTCTTTTATATGTAGTGTTTTGTAACTGCCTTCCTTCCCTGCTTTACTAAGTCATATGCCATCTTGAGTCTGTATTAGCAGAGGAGCTAAAGATGGATGGGCCCATCCTGAGACACCTAGAACGACCTTAAGAGAGAGAGATTTATTATGTCTTTTAGAGTGGAAGTTTAAGCAAAATAAACTCAGTCCTCTTTGCAGCTTCCATTGACGTGCACAAAATTGACAGCACGATTCAGATGCCGAGATGAAAAAATAACTCTCACTTGAATGCAGCAGAAGTTTCTCAACATTTATTCTCCTATCCTAAGGGACCTTATTAAATTTGAGAAATCCTATTGTCTGAAGAAAGATTTTGCTATCTTTGCATAGCAGCTTCTCTTTTGTATCGCAAGTGCCATCATAAATAAAATTTATGATTTCCCTTTCAGAAAGGACAAGGAGCTCCAGGGCGTGAACCTCTGATTAGTCATGAAGAGCAAAAACAGATGATGCTGTATTACTACAGAAAGCAGGAGGAACTTAAGGTAACAGTGTCTTTTTACTGTATGTGAGCTGTGCTGTTGTAGACACTAACCGCAGGTTACATTCGTTACTGCCTTCTTAACCTGTCTGTTCTATTTACAGAAACTAGAAGAGGATGATGATGACTCATTTCTAAATGCTGAGTGGGCAGACAACCATGCTTTGAAAAGGCAATTTCATGGTGTAAAAGATATCAAATGGAGGCCAAGATGAAGCTCTGCAAACACCTTTTTGCCTCTTTAAGCTGTTTGGTTGATACACTTGTTTGCAACAAGGAGTTGTGTTGTGTGCAGTAGATTCTTCTGACAAAAGCTGAAATTGTCACTTCTGTAGCAGATGCCTGTTTCAGCCTTAGGTTTTCAATTAATGTTCACATTTCTGTGTAACTGTAGCAGCACTTGTCTCTGCAAAGAATGGAATCAATCCTGTTGAAGTTTGTTATTTTATTAGAAACTTGTAATTTGAATATTGAAATATTAAACTATTTAATAGATAATATATCTAGTAAATATGCACTAGAATGTTTGGTATTGTTTTGAGTGGTCTTTATACTTTCTTCCTGATTCTTGCATTTCTTTTAGATGGTATGATCTTTAGAAGGTAATTTGTTTTATAAGAAATCAGTTTTCCCACACTATTTCAGTGAACGTTAGTGATTTTTTTTGTGCTTGTTTGCATTTCAACACAGCTAATTCCAAACTATCACTTTAAATGAGTTGACCTCTTAACAATTGTTTAAAGGAATTATTTTTATATAAACACAAATAACATAAAAATCCTTGTGGAATGCTTCATTTTCATTATTTTGGTTTAGTTTTCATTGGCATTGGAAGCCAACCTGTTGATCTCATTCAGTTTAACAAGCTGTTAGCCATGACGCTTTTATATAAAATTGGCAGAAATCTGTTTACAAAAGTAAGTATCATTTGCAAATAGATTGCATACAATAAAACCAAGTTTAATAGGGCAAGATCTCTAACATGGAAGTATTTCTACTGGATTAGAAGTCTTTAGTTTCTAACAAATCAGCATTTTAAAATCAGAAATCATGACATTTATCAGACAGTGTTTCCACTATATGTTGATGTTTAGGATCCTGTTACTGTTTCTAAAATACATGATCAGTGAGTTCTGGATTCAAGACTAACAAAGGAAATGCAAGCAGACTTGAAGCAAATGCGGTGTCTATTTTTGAAGGGAGGATTCTGATTTGGGATAATGTATGACTAATGCATAATTAAATATCTAGAATTATCTATGTAGCTAATTTAAGGTTTATAAACAAGTTGCTCAAGTTTTACATGTTAGACTTCTGTGTCCTTAAAGGAGATGCTTTTCTATGGAGGCAGATGTGCATCCTTGTCAGGTCACTGACCAGTGGAAAGCCAGGGTGCCCTGAAAATTCTGTGTGAGGATCAACTGAGTGTTTTAAAAAGAGGTGAACCAATGTGAGTGCTTGCAGCCAACAAGTAAAATGGTGTCTTCGTTCACACCGCAAAGCAGTTGTCCCTAGGGCAGCAGGGAGCTGAGAACGCCCACCTTTTCAGTTCTACAGCACGGAAAGGCAAGTCAGCTAAGGATGTCAGTTTTGTAGTATGCAATAGACTTAAGGATACCAAGTTGCCCCTGCACGCAACTGCTTCCTTTCAACCTGAGCCTAACTAGATCATGTTGACAAACTACATCAGTCTTGAGAACAGGCCATTGCTCATCAGCACGTAATTTAAGACAAATTTTAATGTGAAATATTTTTTGCAGGTGCCACTTTATGGTATGGTGGTGCTAGGGCTGCTCAGCAACTCTGGAAGTCATATGGGTTATGTTTGCTGTCTGAACTTACACCTGCATTTATCATTTTTCACTGATAGTTTTTTGTCTTATTCATGCCCTAACCCTTATGTCAGGAGGGCTTAGTGGCAGAGAGAATTGAAAACACAGACATCTGAGATATTATCAACCAGAAGCTTCCTGCCTTGACAAACCTGCCAGTGCAGCAAGATAGATGTAAATTTTGTGGTCGTTGACTTTCCCCTAAAAATACCTGGCTGTGGCTTTCCAGATTCATAAAGGTCAATACTTCTGGCTTAAATCTCTCTGCTTGTTTGAGTCATTTTAAAGTAACAAAGAGAAAATGTTTTGCTAGTCATTTTTTGATGATGAAAAAAATAATCATTTTCTGTGTTAGTATGGTTGAAGAGACACTGATCAAGTCAAACTGAAGTGTTTGCTGAATGCACAGCTGGAAGGTAGAATACAGAAAAGAGAATTAATGCCATTCAGTGAACTATTAATGGTGTTTTTACTTCAATCACTGTTTCTTTTACTTTTAGGAAAGTTTGGTGTCTGGTAGTGTTTCTTGACAACTTTACAGTAACATTTTAAAAAAAAAAATCAGTACATGGGATTTTTCCAAGTTGCAAAACTTCAAGTATTTTACGTTTTAAAACTACTTGGAATTATTTCTATGTGGCAAGAAAATCGAGCGTGTTTTAACAGAACACTTTGGTCTACCACTTCGTCAGATGAAAGTCAGTGTCCTGTACGACTCTGGAGATTTTTAACCCTTCCCATAGCTGAAGGCTTTTTTCCTAATGTGCTCCTTTGCCGTCATCAAAAGGTGGAGCGAAGAAAATATGGAACTACTTAATTTCTTAGTATCACTGGCATTGGAACCCACAGTGGTATGGTTAATGTTCTTGATCCATAACTGGGATTGGGAGCACTCAGTGAAATCATTCTACAATCATAAAAGTCATTGATTTATTATAAAGGTTGTTAGTCACCTAGCTCCAGCTCCTGATCAGCCCTAACAGTTGTAAGAGGCCCGGGTTGCTGGAGATATTGCTGATGCTTTTAAGGCGGCTTCTACAGATACAGAACCTCTCCCCTCTCCCCTGCAATGCTCTCCTTAGTGCTTTCACAGGGATGTATACGAATGCTGTGTGAGGGCCCAAATTTCAAAACAGGTTCTGCCTTGAAAGTAATTATTTTATTTGGGCAATTACATATATATGCTTCCAAAAAAATCAAATTACTATTTATAGATTAATGACTTAGGGTTGTTGCACATTTATTTTCCTCTTTTCCAGCAATGTTCTAAATTATTTACGTCCTTTTGGCAGCCAGAAAAAACATAGCCCTGTTTATAAGCTTTTGATGCAAGTTCTGTGGCAGCCTGTCACATTTTGTATCCAGAGGGAGTTACAACCTGGCGGTTCCAAACTTAATTCCCCCAGGGATCGCTTTGTTTCCTCTGCTGCTTGTGACAACGCTTCCCCTCCCCAAAATCTCTTCTTTTCTGTTTAACAAGCCAGCTGAGGACAGCCAGCCCTGCCATCTGGTTTTTGTCCTGCCGACCTGGGAGGGAGACTCCTGAAAGACGGACTTCCCATAAGCTACCCGAGGTGGAGATCCACTCTGGGGTCAGGGGTTGCAACGTGACCTCACCCAGTGGCACTTGTTTATTGGCATTTATGCATCCCAGAACAATTTCTTAGCAGGACTACTTATTTGCCTGCTCCTCCTCACTTGAAAGTAGCTTTTTTTAGTTACTTTGTCATAACTGCATTGAGCTTAGTGGCCTTGGCAGGAAGCTCCCCAGATGTTTTGGATCAGTTATAATGAATGCTTGAAAATATGCAACTGAATCGTTCTTACAAATAGAACTTTCATCTTAGATTAGTATTATTGTGAGGAGTTTGTTCTGTGGGCTCCCAGTCCTGTAAATAACTGAAGTCATCATTGGCTTTTGGCCATTTGATTTAATGTCCTTGATACGAGGAAAGTATTCAATAGCAGAGAAGGCAAAATGAAAATAACATAAGCGATGAAGTATCTATACTCCCCAGATCTTGCTCATCAAACCCCGCTGCACATCCATGACCACAATTAACTGGTTTTCCATGACAAAACCCTAATATGTTGCTAGCGCCTTCCTCCCAGCAGAGTTCTCTGCAACCGGTGTACATGTCAAAGGAGGACAAGGAGTTTTATTATCTTTCCAAGACTTGTTGAGAGTCATTGTTTCAGTGAAAAAGAGGCTTTTAAATGACTGTTATACAGAGGATTCTGAGGGGATTTTTTGAACAGGACCTTTGATTATGATGCTTATAATATTGTCATTTCCTCTCTAAAAGTGAGGGAAAAGCAGGCGTAGGAAATAATTAACACAGAAGAAACTCCATTTTATTCTGCATTCTTTGACTCCTGTTCTCTGCTGTAATTGGCCCTGTTTTCTTTTTCAGCTGACAAAACTGTCCATAGGATAAATGCTTTTTGAGTTCTCATAACAGCATCTGTGGATCTGCTGGATTCATTTATCATGGCTGAAATTGAATGAACTTACTGGAAAAAGATGAAAGAATACAGGAACAAAGTAAAGCCTCTAGATATTTAAATATCTAAAGAATTTGAGAGTTATGAGATAGGAACACCGCACACAGGTTTGCACATTTGCAAAAGTGTTTTATCTTTCTTCTAAACTGTTTATTTCTGGAAGTTTGATAGCAGCTGTGCCCTTCCAGAGGGAAAATCCGTTCTCTGTCAAAGGACATGCACAGCAGAACATTGCTAGAATGTTTGTTTTGTGGCCATATCACCATCCCGATTAATGGAAATGTATATTATGTGTTGTGAGAGCTGCTAATGCCATTACAGCCCTTAACGTGCTATTGAGGTTTCCTTGGACAGGAGCGTGAGAGGAAGCAAGGCACGAGCACTTTGTGTGGATGTGGCTCCTGCGCCGCTCTCCCCCCAGCCCAGGAGGTCGGCTGTGCTCCCCGGGGTGCGGGGAGGGTGCTGCTCTGCCCTGGGACGCTGCCTCATGCCCGCCGGTGGGTTCTTCTGACTCGCCAGATGTGTTGTCCTGTATCGTTTTACCATGTGAGGGTCATGGGCAAAAGCCACTGGGGAACTGGAATCTGGCCGTTGTACTGGAAGGTCTTACAGCAGGGTGAGCCTAATATACACAACGTGTTTTAAAAAACTCCGGTGACATTTCCCGATTATTTTCCCTCTCTGTCCCCCTCTCCTCTGCCCACAAACCCTTGTGCTCTGTTGCGGGTTTTCCGGATGACAGGAAGGGACTGCTGCCTGCACGGCTGCGGGATGGGGCGTCTGTGGTGGGCTGCCATTGCTACAGAGGTGACGCCGGTGGGATGGTGAACACCCGGTCCCCAACTCCATGCCCGAGGTGGGGGCCCAGTGGGGGCAGGGAGCTGGAGCCGCTGCTTTTGGCGGCACCAACGTCCCGCCGGGGTGCAGCTCTTGTTCCTGCTCAGCACTGACAACCACGGGAGCCTGCAAAGGTCTGGCGCGATGGGGCCAGAAAGCGGAGGACACCCGCCACCACCTTTGGCAAGGTCTCCCTGCCAGCAGACGGGAGGATTTCCCAGCTGCCCGTGACCTCCTGAGCCCCTGCGCTCTGGCACGCCAGCGTTGGAGGAAGATGCAACAAATTGCATCCCCCTGCCTGGCTGTTGTCGGTGTGCGAGTCAGGAGTCACCAAGAGCACGAGCTCGGGCCTTTCCTCCAGCTGTTCCCGTCCGCGGCCACCATCTCAGGGCACTGGGTGGTGGGGCGGCAGTGGCCCAGGGCACCCGTGGGCTGCCCCCTCCTTGCCACCCAGCCCCAGCTGCGGGTGTGTGCTGGGGGCACGGCCGTGCCTCACCCAAACCCACCCGCCCGCCTGTGTCGAGGGCTGTGCGTGTCCCCGTCCCGTGCTGCCGTGAGTACGGGCCGTACAGCAGCGACAGTGGGGTTGTGTTGAGAACGAGGAAGTTTATAGCAAAAATAGGAACTCTGGCACTTCCTCAAGGAAAAAGAAAAGGTAATTACTGTTTCATTCCAAGGGTTGTGTTTGTGAGAGCAGCTCTCAGCAAAGGCTGAGTAATACCGCCAAGTACTTATGATGTTGCAGTTAAAAATTGCTGTGTGGGGATTTTTTTGCCCTGATAATCTGCACACAGCTGCCACGCATGTTACCCTCTAAGGGTCTGGGGGCACCGCTGTGTAAGCGGTGTGGTATTTCGTACCCCTCTGCTTTGCCTCTCACCCAAGCGACAGCTCCTGCAGTTTAAGGATTCAACCCCTGATTGTCCCCAGCGCAGTGGTCAGCTGCGAGTTTGCAGCCCTGTTTCTTCCTGCCTCTTCCTCCCTCAGCAATGCCCCGCGGCCTCATTCGGAAAAGGACATTTCACCTCTTTCCTGATGAGGGACTTTTTTGGAAACCCCATTTTAAATTTTTGCTGCGGATACATCGGCAGGGTGGTGGAGTTGCAATGCGACCAAAAGGCTGGAGAATGGCATCGTTGCAGCTCTGAAGGCTGGCTTCCAGGTGTGGTTAGAGCTGGTCACAGGCCTGTAAAACAATTTAGGTTGGGAGGACTTCTTGAGGGCTGCCGGTCCTACCACACACTTGGAGCACAGTCTGGTTCTGAACTAGATCCATCTTCAAAACTAGATCATATTGCTCAGGGTCTTGATTTTTCAAAAGAAAAACAAGTAACAGGCAGCTCTGTTGTGACTGGACCTACCAAGGTTTCCTACAGGTTTTTATGTCCCAGCTGGTTGACTCTACTGCGTGAAGAAGATGCGAGCTCTGGCTGATGCTTTCAAGCTCTCGCTACCCCAGGAGAAGAGCGACTGAGCATTACCGTCATGTCTTTGAGTCCCCAAAATACATGGTCTTAAAAATGCAACGGCCTTAAAAAATAGTCTGGGTACTTTTATAGGGCTGGGGCAGCACTCACCCCACGGCCGGCATGCTGGCGATCCTCTACAGCTGTAATTACTCTGCAACAGGGATTGTTAATGGATAGTCCCTATTGCGCACTCACCCCCGCCGCTGCATCTTTCTCAGGTGCCCTGTGCGTCTGAAGACATGTTCCTGGTGTCCGATGCCTGCCCAAAATGTAAGCAGGATGTCACCAGAGCTCTTTGTAACATCAAGCTGGGATTTGTATCTTTCTCCATGAGAAGCCACAAGTCCTGCCATTTTCTACAGTGCTGGAAAAGGAGGTTTTTTACTACAGTTACTGGGCCAACTACATGTTGGGGCTGGTTGTTTTTTTTTCTTCCAGAAATAAGAACATGAGAAAACAAATCAGTCCACTAATGCTGAAGGAGATCCCTGGTGGACTTGGTTTGCCAGGGGCATCTCAGAGCACCTGGACCAAGGGTGACCACTGCGGGGCAGCCAGCCGTGGGGGTCTGTTGGGGCAGCTGTGCTCGGGGGCTGGCAGGAGCCCCACTTTCTCTTCACCTCTGAAAGTGACAGTTGGCAGCAGAACGGGGTGCCCCCTCAGCACCGCTGAAACCGCGGGGTGAGGCGCACCAGCAGACGGGGTATTTTGGGCCCAGGCCTGGGCAGCACGCCGTGCTGGCGTAGGGCTCTGCATGCTGCAAGCACAGCGGGGCCGAGCCGTGCTCCTCGGTGAGGTCGCTGTGTTGCTTTCATGCTCCCGAGCTGGAATTCGGCTCTCTGGCACCCAAGCCCGCGTCTCCTCTGAGGACAAGAGCGCTGCCGCCTCGGTGGTGCTTTGCAGGGCTCGCTCCAAAGCTCCCTGGAGAGTGACCGCCATTTGCTTCACAGGGTCTGGGTGGGCTGCGGGAGCCCAGGAAAACCCAGCGCAGATGACGTCACCGGCGACACGAAACCCCCTGCCTTGGCCCGTGTTTGAATGCTCCATCGCTCAGCCACACACCTTGCAAAAAAGGCCATTTGTGGGTATTTATCCCTCTGCTTCCCAGCGTGCAGTTGAAGGCAACTGGATGGTTTCCACACCTGGTTTTGCTCCTTGCTGGCACACGTACGGTTTTGCTTTCCCAGGTTTTGCTTTCCCAGGTTGCTCCAGGCTCTGCCCTCACCCCAGCTCACCCCCAGCCCTGCCCACATCTTTCCTTCCCTGCCCGCACCTTCCTTCCCTGCCGCCCCAGGCACCAGCGCGCTGCCCCGCCGATCACAGGCACCTCCTGCAAAATCACCGGTGTGACACCAGGGATTTTTTTGGTTGCAGTGTCACACAAGCGTTGGGGGCCACACCTGAGTGGCTGCCGATAAAAGGTGTGAGTTTCGGAAGGATTTATTTACTGCTTCCTGCAACCTCACCTAGGGATTCCTGGTGGTAAACTCTGGGTTATTTTAAAGGCAGGAGTGGGGAGTTAAAACAGCCACACCAGCACTGCCCATTACCTCCCAGCAAGTTTAGGTATTAATGCTGGGTCATCTAATTTTCAAATGCACGTCATTCCCCCAGCCACGCATGTAGCATGAACCTAATAGTTACGGCCAAACAACTTGCAAGCTCTCCTTTGTCATATTGTCTTCTTACACTGCTCTTCTGGGTAGTTGCAGGGATTTTACTGCTGAAACTTCATCCTGCTGCTAGCCCAAATGCCCTCCCCGTAGTGTTGCTGCTGCCCTATGGCACCCTCCTCAATGATATTTCTGCCCTTAGCCTGGAAATGAAGTAGATACCGGCTACAGCATTTCTGCTTCTTGGTTTTTTTCCAGTTTACACATCTCACTAATAACCAGCCAAATCCAACTGCTTCTCACCATTGTTCCTGTTCCAGTAAAGCAGACCTGCCATTGAACTGAGCCCGGCTCACTGTACACACTGTTTCTTCTTAATGGGCATACGCTGTGTTTTCCCATAAAATCATGAATTGTGTGGGCTTGGGTCAGGTAAGTATGTTCTCCATTAATTTTCTAGTTTCTATACTGGATGCTTTTTCTGCAGAGGGTGTTGTTTCAGAAGGATTGAAATAATTCGATGTCTGTTTCTTGGGTTTTTCCTTGTTTGCTGTCACTCTTAACTTTCAGACTGCTGTGAACAGTGAATATTTAGGAACAAGGTGAACCACGGATTGTAGCTTTCCCCAATTAGACTTGGAAAATTTATGCAAAAAGAATAAAATAGCAACCCAAACTCAGACTATTATTAATTCAGTCAAGGGAACAGCTCCTGAGTGAATCTCAACCTCCCAATCTGGAGCAAAAGCTGCTTTCCCTGCCCTGCCAGGTTACTCCTGGTGCTGGGGTTCATGATAGGGCTTTATCACCGTGTTTGAGGATACATTTAAACAGGCATGCATTATTAAGCACATTTTTTTCTCAAAACACATTCCCAGAGGCTGTGAAATGTTCCATACTGGGAAGCAGGCTCTTCTCCGGCACCTGCGGAAATCTTTTACTGCCTGCCTGCTGCCACAGGCAGCAGGCAGGGAGGAAAATCAGGAGGGAGTCAGGTCTGGTAAGTTATTTACAGGTAACTATGCAAAGGTAACAGAAAAATAAATTGCTAATCTTCACTTTAATACCAAGAATTTCTTTCCTCCAGGGCTGTAAAAGTAGATGAGAGAACTGGGAGTTGGGAAAAGCGAAGTGTTTTGCAGTGTTGCTCCAAGGAAGGGACTAACCTCTAAGTTACAGACTGGCTTCTGTTGATCTGCTGCCACTTTGGTTGCTTCATCACCAGGAATGAACCCCCCTGTTTTCAGCTGGGAACCCCAAAGCAGGGCTATCAGATGGAAGTTGTGCATGGATGAAGTCAACAAAACAACAGGGAAAGGACCTGTGGTGCCCAGTGACAGGACCAGAGGCAATGGGCACGCACTGAAACACAGGAGGTTCTCTCTGAACATCAGGAAACACTTTTTCACTGTGACGGTGAGCGAGCACTGGCACAGGCTGCCCAGGGACGTTGTCGGAGTCTCCATCCTTGGAGATAATTCAAAAACTGTCTGGACGCAGTGCTGGGCAACTGGCTCTGTGTGGCCCTGCTTGAGCAAGGGGGTTGGACCAGATGCCCTCCAGAGGTGCCTTCCAACCTCAGCCATGCTGTGGTACTGTGGCTGCCCCAGGACATGCTAATTTTACCTAGGCTTGAGCAAAGTGAAAGTCTGGTGGAAAAACTAACTCCCAGGTTTTGTTATGATATCAACTTCAGGACTAAAACCCCACAGAGGCTTACAGATAAAGAACGAGGAAAGAAAATACTCAAATTTTAGTGAGCAAAAGCATCAACTGCTGGACAAATAACTTCCAAAAATAGATCAGCTGGAGATCAGTTGGCCTGTGGGCCCCAGGCTTTTCAGGAGGGAGTTTCACTGGGACCCAGCATTTAGGAGACAGCTGGAGCAGGGCCCTGCGCTGGGAAAGGGGCAGCCCTGAGGAGCCCTTGCCCTCAGCCCTGCTCGCCGCATGTTGGAGCTCAGCCCGCTCTCCGAGATCGAACGATGGCCTCTTCTGAGGGTCAGCAAGAGGAAGAGGATCCCTTTTTTTTACTGGTATGGTCTGTCAGCAGGGGGAATTGCTGGGATGTAGCTCAGTCCCCTTTCTTTCTGTCCGGGAAATGGGTGGCACCTGCCCCCATGAGTCAGGAGGAAGGAGCCAGCTCCTGACCAGAGCTGTCCCACACCTACCCACAGGGCCGGCCAAAGGAAAACCTGCCTTCTTCCACCCTCAGGACAAAGGCATGGGGTTTTCCGGACCAAACCCTATTCATCAATACTGTGCAGTGGCACAAGCTATGATGACTTACTTTCTATTGGAAAGGGAGAGAGTCCAGTCCCAGCGGGCGTTCAGCCAGGCTCCTGGGCTGCGCCGAGCGTTTCATGCAGTTTCCCAATGGCACGGTGACCTCAGCTCTCCGTCCATCTCCTCAGCCTCTCTTCCTTCCGCTGATAGGATGCTAATTGCTGCTGAGCTTTTTCCAGTTAAGCACGGGATTGTGCCTCAGTCATCTGAGCAAGACCCCTTCCTCCCTTTAAAGTTTTCCCATGCTTAATTCGACTTTGTAGCAGTAGGAAATGACAAGTCATGTCACTTTTTTTTCTTTCCAAGTGTTTCATACTACTTCACTCTACCTAGACACACAGAGTCTGAGCGGGAAAGCACAATGAACTCACGAAGTATTACCAATAGGAAGTGACATTTTTCCTCCTTTTGTTCAGTAAATTCCCTGTGGACTGCAGTTAAAATATTGGAGACATTTTAGTTAAAGACAGGAAGGTTGTGTTTTCAACTTAGCTACATTTCTGATTTAATTTTCTGTCTGACTGAAAAGAAATCTGACTAGTCTGAACAATTTTCAAGCAAAGATTGCGAACTTATAAAAAAATCCTGAGAATATAACCTTCAATCAAGGGCTGGCTCTAAACCATGCTTTAGTATCAGAAAAATTAACACAGCATTTCACTTAGGAATAAGTGTTCTTAGGATATGTCAACTTTAAGAGTCTTTTATGAAAGCAGCCATTTTTGAGCTTGTGCTTCACAAATTTCCCAGCATGGGTAGCAGCAGAATTACATCTCGGGCAGGTATCTTCTGAGGGTTGACTGGTGACCTTTTCCTTAACAACAGGGCACTGAAAGTCTTGAATGCAAATTGATTTTTGCCCTTATGTCCATGCTTCAGCAGTGCTTTTCTTCTGAGGACTAGCCTTATCTGGCAGCTATGTGCTTTAAAAAAGAAGGGGCAGACTTGGAGAGGTACTGTGAAATCTCTCCACACCAAAGCATGCCTGACTTCAGGTGCTGTTGCACTACAACCAAGGGGACTGCTACTAAGGAAACTAATTCTCAAACCACGGAAATTTTCACTGAAATACCGGGCACATTGCAGATTAGTTTCCAGACCTCCCAGCCCAGAGAGAGACCCTTCTTTCACGTCTCTCTTCAAAGTAACTCCATCAACTGGACTCCAACAAGCAGAACTTAACCCCCTTGTAATCAGGATCACTGTTACCAGAGGAACAGGATTTATTAGGGAAAGGTTGGATTAAGGAAACAGCAGAAAAGCTTCAAGAACCTGTGTTTAATTTTGCTTTGTCCTGCTCATGCTATTAATAATACTCATACTTCTCATCAATAGAACATGTTCTCATGTAATTTATGAGCTGCAACACACTGTTTGCAAGTGCCATATCCTAATACAGGTGTTTCTCCATGTTAAGCTGCTTAAATATTTTTCTCCTTTAATATTTCTTGACCTGCATATGGCAGTTGATCCCAAATTACAGTGAAAAGGAATCCATAACATAATGTAACTTAAAAGCAGGAAAGCTTGTAAAAGTGTTTTTCACAGAATGATTTAGACAGTCAAGGGTTTGAAACTCTCCTTTTATTGTATATATTTCTTCTTACTTTACAAATAATTATATGCACTGATACAAATGTTCCTTCACAGAAGGTACATTTCTTTTTTTAAAAAAAAGGGCTAGGGCATCATCCAAAATAAGCCATTTATTGTTCGTTAATATAAAACGTATTCATATTTCTAGGAGGTGTCATATCCAAACCACTGTTCATCCAAATTTCTTGTATGATCTGCTCCCTGCGCTCTATCCTTTCAGCCAGTTCTGCTGCCTCTGTTGAATTATAACCTGAGTAAGAAGGTCTGTACAGTCCTGCTATCTCATCCTGTATATCCGAATCGGAGGAATCCTCCTCTTCCTCCTCATTTTCACTGTTCTCGTATGCTCCATCACTTTCTGGCACCAAGTGATCCTTCTTTCTGTGCAATTTCTGGAAGTCATTCGAGCACGACCCACGGATCACCAAAGCACACAGTGTGAAGATTAATCCCACGCAAATGCTGGACACAAACAGGAGAGCAGCTCTTTCAGGGTGATCTGAAATCAGAAAACCAGTGCTTAAACGCTTTACAAACTCTGCCAAAGTCTAGCTACAAAAGTCAGCTGCCATTTGTGAAGCGTCCCTGCATTACATAGCTATAACAGTGGGGGGTGCTTGGGGGGACAGTGGGTGGAGCGAGGCTTCTTCTGTCATGCACAGAAAGAAACCATCCTGCACTTGCAGTCTGAACGCTGCCATTTCTGCCTCTTCAAATTACTGTGCAAAAATCCCAGCCTCTTAATAACAGTATAAAACAACAACATTATCCCATCCTTTTATTAGCAGCTTACTACCATTCTCAACCAGCTACCAGAAGCATACCTTTTTTTTTTTTCCAGCCACCTTGCCAAAATGGGCCTTACCCTCATGAAGAGGGGGCATGGGAAGAGCAACTCTGGGCTCTGCGGAACCCCGGCAGCACCTCCAGGCCAGGCTGGGCAGTGAGCATGTTCCTTCCTTGCCATAGTCCAAGATCACTTCCCAGTAGAGCAACAAGTGAGACAGATGTGGAAACGGCCTTTCCGGATGGGTTTTAAAATCCAACCCTGGCTGCTTCGGGTGTCCTAGGCAGTCTCAAGGGCGGTGGGGTTTGGGGAGAGCTGCTGGGGGCAGCCAGGTGCCACCAGCAGGGACAGTCTGCCTCGCCATGCCAGCAGGCTGCAGCCACCCTTTGTGCTGGCAGGGGAAGCCCTTGCAAAGGCTGTGGGATGATGCTCGACAGCTGCATGGCTCTTGGCATTTTCTAGAAGAGCAGCAATCTTAAGCACCAGAATCGCTTCTCAACATTAGCCTTTGCTCACTTCCAAAATTCATGACTTCTCCTGTGGTGTTAAGAGATCTGGTGATCACAAATTTATTTGTCTAAACAAAATTTGCCTTAGTGTTGCTAAGTTACAAAACCTGCCATGTCCCATACCAGAGATGGCTGGGTTTGGGTTGTTGTTTTTTTTTAACTGCTCCTCGATGATCCTTATATGTATGCAAACAAGCATTTCCAAAAATGGATGTCTCCAGCACTGCTCCCAGATCAGGACCAGGTTTTCAAAAATACTGAACAACCAACAGTCCCCATTGAAAATATTCATTAAAAAACATCTTGGCTGTGGTCTCTAGAAAAGTTTGGATTCTTCGAGATGGAAAATGTTCTATAAATATCAATTATGCTGTGATTGTCCCATCCATAAGACTGTGATTATATTGGAATAATATCGTTACTATAAACATGGGATTACCAGTCGTGACCTTCTGAGGTGATCCTCCCTTTTCCCAAAATGCCATGATCTAATGAACTAAACAATCTCAGCCTCATTTTCCTACCTCTAATGTATGCAAATGTAGCCAAGATGTTGCTAACACTAATTCCATCTTTCTTTGGAAGTCTCGATTCCTTTGGATCAAGGTCGACACCTGTGACACAAAGAGGTAAAGCAAATTCAATCATACCATAGATGATGAAGCTACTAAACCGATATTCACCCAATAACTTCTAAACTAACAAGTCCACCTAAAACACAGGCAGGCCAGCGCTGTGCCATAGGAACCTTGCAGAACATTAGACCAAACAATGGTTGATAAATAAAATAAATATTGAAATAAAGTATAAATAACAAAGTATTTAAAATATTGAGTATCTAGAAAATGGCAAATTTATTTAAAAGAATCTATTACCACATGAAATCCCTTGCCTATTCCCATTAAGGTTTCTGAAATAACTTTACTTCATTAAACTTCACAGCACTCAAATGGACTTCCCAGCCCCATCACTGCAGTACACTCCTGTTACTGATGACAGTGAATAGGCATTAGCCACATCGTTAATTTTGTTGCCTTTAAGAAGAGCAGGTGATGCCATAACTCTTAAAAGACTCTTCACCCTGAAACAACTGCAGTTTCACTTTTACTTTTTCCATGGTTCAATCAAAGTTAGAAGACATCGCACTGGCTATGGGTAGGTCTGGATGGGTCACTCATTTCACAGCGTTGCTGTGACAGCAGGACCATGCTCATGTGGGTCCCATCCTGCTCCCAGCCTGTCACGCTGCCCTCCGAGGGGAAGAGTAGCTGTTTCAGCAGGGTTTCCATTACCTCGTCCCACCTCCCTCAGACCAAGCTGTGCAGTGGGAAAACATCCTATTTCAAAGACAAAGGAGAGCAGCAAACCATATTTTTTTGATAGTACGTACCATCATTCTGTTTGACGGAAGACTTGCTATCGGTGACCAGGGGGTTGACAGCTGTGAGGATAAATTTAGGAACTGAAAAGACGAAAGACAAATTGTGTACTGTTAGTTTTAGGAACCAGATCCCCAGTTAATTACCAATCCCACTGCTAACCCTGGGTTTATTAACTGGGTTTCCGATGGCAGCATCGAAGTGATCGGAGCAGGTGGCTGCATCCAGAGCCAGTGTGGGCACGTGCCAGCCCTGCCAGTGTGCAAGCCTGGCCCCGGTGCTGCAGCCAGGCTGAGCTTTCTTGGTGGCCCAGACATGCTCCCTCATGCCTGAATGCTGGGAGCATTTGCAGAGGTGGCGTGTGGTGCAGTCCCAGGCAGAGCTGTGCTGCTTATCCCCATCCTACCAGCCCCAGCCAGGGCTGCTGCCACTGCCTGTTGCATTGCCTTGACTTGTACTCATCTAGTTACACTCCAACCCTGATGGCTGGCAAATGCCCCAGGAGAGAGGCTGTGCCCAGTGACACGTCCTCCTACCTCCACCACCACCCACAGACCTGGCGCACCAGGAGGCACGGCACCGGGATGCTGTGGCATGGAACGGCAGCAAAGAGCACGCTGCTTACAGGATTAGCACTGGCGGGGAGGAAAAGGAGGCAGGGAAGGGAATAAAGCAACTGGGAAGAAGACTGAAAGGAAGGTGGGGTGGGCAGGGAGGGGAAACAAGGGCAAATGTGGCAGGCAGAATGAGCCTGAGGGATGGGACACATAGGTAGGGAGCCAGTAATTTTCACGTGAAGATTGGTGAAACACCAAAGAAGACAGACAGTGCTGCAATTTCTTACTAGAGACTAGTAAGGGCAGCTCTGGACCAGCGACCAGGTTCACACACCAGCCCGCGTGGAGCTCCGGAACGTCAGTGCAGCTGCATACAGCACGAGGACCTGACCCCTTGTTTTCTGCCCCCTGGTTTTCCACCCCACAAGGGGTGTGCCAACCAGTGGACAGGAGACAAAACTGGCCTATAAATTCAGGATAAACTGGGCTACAGTCAGATGCTAAAGTGCATCTAGATACTGGTTTTGGATCAGGATAATTCACTGTAATTCTCAGAGAAATGTCTGAAGTCTCGTGTGACATCCTCTGCAAAGCCTCTGAGGCGAATGGTCACAGAGGAGGAAGGTGTGCAGGACGTGCTGGGTGGGAGTGACCTGCAGCCTTCTCATTTCATTAATTTTTTCCCTTGATAAGTTTTCACACTCTTCTTAAAATAATTAAAACAGCTAAAAGCAGGTGCATCATGCAGACATTGAGAGTGCATATATTCTGTGTTAGATGAATGGGCCCTTCAGATACCCAGATCTTGGCACCTGTTCCCTGTACTATGTGAAGGCAGATTGATTGATTTTCAGACTGATGTGAAGGGGGGGAAAAAAAGAAAGAAATTTCAGGTATGAAGCTCACCTCTATCCCACACAGAAACACTTGCCAACAAATAGTGTTAAGGAAAGTTAAATGGAACAGAGGTTTGGGGCTTAGCATAGTTTTCGTTTGAAAAACAATTTAAAATAGCACTTCTTTCTGAGGAGAACTTTTCTTTGTGTGTAGGCTCAAAGTCATAGCTGTTTCCTTTTCTGATGAAAGAATTTTGGGGGGGACTCTTAGCTCCCATTTGCAATAAAAGCCCAACAGAGATAGGGGAGAATAAGCTCATTTCTATTTTGGCTTGTACCTCATCATAATTCTGAACTCTTTTCCAGTGGCAAAGTGGTTTTGTTGGTGCATGAGGCAGACAGTGAGCAGGTTGGTTTGTTTTCAGACTGCACTCTGAATTTGCAGGCCTGGCTGTTATGAACAATGTGCATGTGTTATGAACAACATCCTGGGAGGACGCACCATCCCCGGGGCCTTTGTGTGATCTGAAGCTCCTGTCGCATGGCCTGCTGCCCAGGTGGGGGCTCCTTCACCTGTGCTAATGTTCGTCCTGCTCCCCTCCCAGGGGGAACTTCCCAGGGCTTTGCTTGCTGCAGGACTAAATCCTTTCCCCATGTCTTCCCATCGGGTTTGAACAGCTATTTAATATGCCATTCAAATATCTGTTGTAGGGGGATGCTTAATTCAAAATGGCATGCACAAAAAAAGCTCCTGACTGCTTGCATTGTTAATTTTTGTTATGGCTTTATTTCAGACACGAGGACTTTAGCTAGGATAGGCTGCACCAGGTCGCTGAACAGAATAACTGGTACTAGCATGAGGAATTTTTATCAAGATAATCACATTTATACTACAACTTGTGCCAGCACTACTTTGTCAAGTAGGGTAGGAGTCATTCACTTACCGCAAGCTGCCAAAGGCAGCCCACAGATGGACTTTGAATGGCATCCAGGGAGGGCAGATACAATGCAGGGCGTCAGGAGCTGCGTTTCCTGAGAGAGGCTCCTAAGTCCAGCCTCAGCAAGAGCCAGGAGATGTCACCTCGTGCAGACACAAGATGATGCTGAGCAGGTCAGCGGGGGCACTGAGACTGCGAGAAACCAGCACCTCCTGGCTCCTGCTAAGTTTTTACTAGCAGGAATTAACTGCAAAAATAAAAATGCAGCCAGACACACCAGCTGTAAATGGTTGCTGACCACTGAGGTGGGGAGTATGATTTTTTTCATATTCCTGACCATGATGGAAATACTTTCAAGTGTGGCATAGCCCTCAGAGAACGTGGTCTGCTCTGTTGTGCTTCTGTCACTTCAGAGGGAGGCCTATTTACCTAATCTTGGGAAGCACCAGGTTAGCAGGGATCTTCTAGTGAGGGGCAAGAATGTAAAATGTCATTCTGGAATACGCCCAAACTCTTCCCATGTTCACTAGATGATCTGTAAAATAATTAGACCTGCAAATCATTGGCTAATGCTTTAGACTGCACAGCTCGGCAGGATTTGGCAGAAGAAAAGGTCTTCAAAAAGTGCCAGCAACACACAAGAACACTACTTATTACCCATGTGTTTTTGCAAAACCACTTCACTAAATAACAGAATGCATAACCTCACTGCAAACAAACTTATGCTGGTTTTCTAGTACACAGATGTGCAAGAAAGAATGATCTGTTATTATTATCCTTACTCTAATTGAAGAGAATTCCATTAACTCATTCATAATGTTACTACCACATGAAGGCAACTGCACAGTAATATAACATATTAGTGCAAAGGCAGATTTCCAGCTCTCTTCAACAATATAAAGCTGAATTATTGCAATGCCTCTCACCTGACAACTAACTCACGGGGAGACTGAAAATCTCTCATGCCAGCAAGGAAGCAGCCGGGGCTCATTCTCCTCTGATCTTCAGGTACACGGTGATCTGGTAATCAATCCTACATTGCTGTTCCCAAAAGCACGTCTCAGATAACCTGTGCCCCTTGACCACTACTCACTAGAGATGCAGCGAAGAGCCAGAAAGGAGCAGGGCTGGCAGCTTTCCAAGCAGTGCACAGTGAGCAGAGCGGTAACTTGGTGAAAAAGCTTTTACGTTTTCTCTGGTTGAAGCAGAGGCGTGCGAGAGACAATCACCCCTGACCCTCACACTTCCACCCCACAGCTAGCCAGTAGCAGAAAGCAGAGCCTGAGCAAATCTGAGGCTTAAGAAACGCGCAGCCATTCCTAAAAATGTGCAATACCAAAATAAGGCAGTTCATTGAAGTTCTGCTACCACTTTTCTCTCGCTTTTATTGATATTACACTTCGCTGTCCCATGGCCTTTGCTTTTGAGGAAAAGAATTGTAGGGAATTCTGCTTTCCACCAATGTAAATATATTAGTCTATGGTAAAGAATACGGATAACTGTTCCCTCTTCAGGCTTCAGTCCTGCAAGGGATGTATAATCTCAAACCTTTACTTTTAGTGAGACTTTGCCCATGAGAAAGAAAATCCCTCTGCAAGGCTGAAGGCTGTAGGTGTGCTCATGTGAATCAGATTTCAGGACTGGGCATGTACACAGTGCTTCATTTATGCTGGACTGCTTTACCTGCACTGATGGCAGGCAATGCCAGGTTATTTTTCCTAGCTCTGTTGCAGGTGAATTCTGTAAAACAGACTCTTATTTTGATAGTATTTCTCAAAATATTAGAACACATACTTTATATTTTACTGTCAACTGCATTTTTATAGTAAAAAAACCCTTAATGCCTGAATTTACAATAGGTACAGCTCTGCCCATGGGACTGTTCATGTATTTTGGTTGTTCTTGTATGGCTATGTCACAAACTTCCTATGTTAGAAGGAAGAGGACATTCAGGAAGCCTCTGTGTGCATGTGTGTGTGTCTCCATATGTATGCACCATTTGGCATTGTTTTCCTTTGCAAGCAGAATGAGGGCTTTAAAATGATCGTGCATTTGCTCTTACCACATGCATAGCTGACGTTAAGGTATTTTGTCACTCCAGGTAGGCACGGACTTCCAAAATCCTGGCTAGTGACAATGATTTTGCATCTCTGTTTCCCGTAACACCTTTTTGATAAAACTTCTAGTGCCGTGTAAGACAAACAGTCTGAAAGAAAAATACATACAATAAATATACAACACTGGTGTTATCAGAAATGACAGCTGCTACATGCATGACTGGAGATACAAATCTGGTATTGATTTCAGGCATATGTTTGCCTCAGCAGGATTTCAGAACTAAATATTAAGATCTGTCAATGTAAGGAAGTCAGCTGCAAAGAAAATATGAACTTGGAGCAAGCTAACTACCTCATGCTGACTTCCAGGTGCATACTAAGGTTGCAGTAAGATTCATGTCAAGCTCCAAACAAGGTGCCCAGTATAAGACCTCTATGTTCACTTCATGATGACTTGGAAAAAATAAGCACATCCAAATAGCTCTCCATCTATTCCATCTGCAAGTAGAGGGAGAGGCAATGCTGTTTGCAGGTCCTTCTCTTGGTCCCTGGGTTATTGAGATGATTTGACTGGATGCCTAATTTCAGTTCAAGTCAGGTGAGGTCAATTTTTGTGTGTTGCAACAGCTAGGGCTACAGTGAAGTTTGGTGTATTAAAGGTAGCTTTTGATTTATTATACCTGCCGCTGGTAGGAGCCATTCTGCCGTGGCAGAGAGGTCAAAATGGGCTCAATATTTAACCAGGGAAACATTTGGCATCTTCCTCCTATACCAAATTCCAGACTGTTCTAGTAAGGCTGCCACCACAAGCCAAGTTTGCATGCCTAAAGCAACTTCAACGGCATCTGCACTGCACTGCCTTCATGCCCTAATTACATGAGGTAACCCACATCATTTTCAAAACAGCCTAAACTACCCCTGACTTTGTGCAGACAAAGAGTCCAGATTGCTGAACCTCTCCCTGTGGACTGAGCAAGAAGCATGTGCCGTGTGTGAAAACCTGCCTTGCTAACATCCACACTTGGAGTTGGGATTTCTTTATTCAAGACTTATGCCTTCTACCACAATTTATAAAAGAATAAAACTTGACTAGCAGGATTTTGCACTGAAGTGGAAATTATTTGAGTAGGAAAGTGTGTGTGTCAGACAAACTTTAAACAATCTGCTTTAAAAAAAAGAATGTCTGGTGTGATTAAATTCCCAGTATCCACATGTGCTAAACTCCAAGCCACAAAGCAAAAACACCCCTAGTTTTGGTTTCTAAACAGAAAGTATGCAGAAATGAGAAGTCTGGAGTAAGTAATACTTTTCTGAAGCTGTCTGCTTCCAGTCAGCGTTACCTCACGCATCTTCCTTCTGTAGATGACTGATAGATATTTCTCACTCTAGTCTTCTGAGGCAGGGACACTCTAGAGGTCTGAAAGCATATTTCTCTGGGCATTAAAACAGTCCTTCTTCCTGTAATAAAACTCAGACAAGGACAGCATCTTGTCACCTTCCAACTGCTGAAGCTCATTTGTGCCTCTTTAGAGGAAGGAGAAACAGTGCTTGCAGAGACACTCCAAAGGTTCCCCAAATCAATCTTGTTTTGAACAGGAGGAGGAGGTTTGAGACTGGAGTTCTTGGCAAAGACGACTGACATATAATACGTGAAAATGGGGCGGATTATTGTGATTTTTAGAGTTAATCCCCTGACATCAGCAGTAAATAAGTCATATACTTGGAACGGAGCAATTGGGAGATACTGGGCTGATCTGTTTGTTTGGCAAAGGGCTCGCGGGTTACCTTTGGACATGGATTTTTGGGAGAGCAACTCTTCCTTTGTCTTCTCAGAGACGTAAAATCCTAATGCCCATGTGTTCTGGGAGGCTGCTGGGCAGGCAGGGAAGGCTGACCTAAAACATTGGGTAGTTCTGATTAACTCAGCTGTTTTAGTTTCCCTCCCTGGTGATTTTAGATGAGTAAGGGTATATTTGGGTGGACATTGTAGGCAGCCAAGTAGCTTATTTTGGCAAGTACAAAAACAACTGAAGAATATCAGGAGGAATTATCAGATGATTCATAAATGAATGGATTTGGAGCACAACAGCAACCTGGCAAACTGAATTATGTTTTCTACAAAACTTCCTGCCCTGGGAGCTACTCACAGTGTCTTAAAAAACAGGAGGCTGCTGTGCTGATGGTTTTCTACAAATTCAGTGACATAGTGAGTACGTGTTTCATTTTGCCTTTGGTAGATGTTTGCTCATGTTTCTGTGGGAGTTGATAGCTCCTTATCGTCTCTATTCATGTTGGATTTGGCTCCTCTACCTGAGGAGCCAGGCATCATATGCCTGCAGGCTCTTGGCAGGCCAGTTTTTGGAGAACTTCCCAAGGCTTGCCTGGTGTCACAAGTGAGCAAATGCAAACCAAGGCTGGCTTGCTTTTGCAGGACACCACAGATGTTAACTGGAAAGACCTATAACAAAAACCCTCTATTTAACAGCTTGCTGTGGTCTGACAAGATTTTGGCTTTTAGTGATTAAGTAAAAAAATGTTCAATTTTTTTCTCTCTGGTTTATGTGCATCCTTGCTATATCTCCCCACTAGCTCTCCCAGCAGCTATGATGCCAGCTGAGCAATGATTTCAGCTCAGAGGAATTCTGTGTACTCGGTACCAAAGGCCACTTTTTCAACGTCTGCAGCTTCATCTGTACAATCTCCCACAAGCGGACATTACAGGAGTGTATCTGCACCGAAGCCAGAGAAATCAGTATGTGCTGAAGGGATGTTCAAACTAGTTTCAACCAAACTTGCTCAGGGTCTAACAGCAATCCAGCTGCAGCAAAGCAGAGCTCATGCCAAGAATAACTTATACTTCTTCTGGTCAAACACCTTATTGCAGTGTCTGAATGAGGAGAGGATTCAGTCAGTGCTGCATTTTGAGTAATCAGTGAATGGTCCTACTGAATGGTCCTGAAGAAATCACCAATCAGGAGATGAACAAAAATATGCAGTGTGTCTTCTTTCTGAATATCTAAGTAACGTTTGAGCTACACATATGTTTATGGGGCTTGCTAAATTGGTACCATATGTTTAAAATAAACTGCCTCTTGAAAGCTACGTTCCTGGCATGCTAGAAAACTGGTGGCATCCACCAACAGTGGCGGAAAAGGCAGTGATGCATGGCTGGGAAAACACACCATTCTTCACGCCTTTCTCCCAAAGTTGCCTGCTACACAGCAAGACTGTTGGTGGATCTTTTGAAAGAGACAATTATATGGATGGCATGGAGATACGGGTGTCAAGAAGAGGTTCTTAATGCAGTAATAAACTATCAAATCTGACTGCAGCTATTTAACAGTTAGAGCAAAAAGCCTTGTTCCTGGAGGAAAGGCTCTTTCAGCTCCCTAATTAGCTTTGTTTAGGGAAGTTTTGGCATGCAAATGACATGCCATAAATCATGCAGGCTTTAATGAGGAGCAATTTGTCTTCTGGTTTCTTAAAGCTGCTCTCAATTCAGACAGAAGGAGCCTTCCCTCCCTTTCTTTCCACCCTGCCACACAAGACCTGCAGGTGATGGAGCAGCCAGAGCTGGCCTGAGCATCTTGTGCCAAGCTCTGGCAACAGCATCCTATCACACCCTCTACAAATGTTACTAATTGCCGTCTTCTCCCACATCACTATGCACAGGGTGAGCCTCAAGACATGGTGGGTAGAGGATGTGTCTCAAATGTAGACCCACATGACATAAAAAGTAACATGCTGGTGAAGGACCAGGGCACCCAAAAAAGAACCCTCTCCACTATTTGTCGCTCCAATACTGGAGCCCAGCTGCTTCTTGCTTTCATCCCAAACTGCTGCCTTGTGCTGCTTTATGCTTCCTGGGCTGTGCCTACCCACAAAAGAATAAGGAGCTTGCTTTTAAAATCAACTGAAAGCAAAGATTTCACACTACCAAATCAGGATGGCTTGTGCTTTGTGGAGCCCGAATATCAGCTCTGGGGATAAGAATTGACAAGGGGAAACTATGGAGTTCGGAGCAAGCTAAGACTGCAGACTCCTAAAGAAAGTTACCATAATAATATGGTAATTTATGCAAGAGCATGGCATACCAGGTCCTGCCTATGCATCAGAAAAAGGCCATTTGATCAGCTGATTCTAGCGAAAACACACAATATGATCAGCAGCACTTATGAAAAGTGTTGCTGATACCTTTATATTCCAGGTCCAAGTATTGTCAGTAAACGAGGCAGAATGATACGCTAAAAATACTACTCAGTGCCAGCACGGACCATTCCTTAGAAGTGAATAAAGCACCAAGGCTTTCTGAAAAGCTGCACCCTCTCTCTCCCTCTCACTGTGGTGCCTGTTGTAAGGCCCTTGTAAGCCTGCATGAGATTAGCCCATTGCTTGGTTTTACTTACAAGCTGCTCTGAGTTCAGAATTCAGTCTCTAAGTATTTTCCACAAAACCTTCCCCTGGTCTTTCTCTCCTTCTTGCACCTGCGTACGCACAGAGTGGGGGATCCATCTGCCAGCACAAACACCAAGGGCAAGAGGCAAGTGGAGCTCCACACTCACTGGTGGCAGCAGGAACCAGACTTCCTCTGCCCAAATGCTCGTTGCTTTGTTTTGCACCATTTGGGTCTGTATGCACACAGGCAGGAGTTCCTTGGCTTATTTTAGACTCAGGTGCCAAGTGTACTTTTCCAATCAGTTCAAAAAATCTAAGCTAGAAAAATCTATACACAAGAAAACCCCTGAACTGCTAGTAAAGAAAACATTAACAGACGAAGTGATGTGCGTCTGAGCATGTTTCAAGCAACTTCAATCAGCTGCTCAGCCCAATGTGACCTTCCCTGTTCATCTCAGCAGAAAGTTAACTGGACTCTAAAAATGGTGGCTGCTCTCTTTTTTCCTTCAAAAAATCACTTCTCATCCTGCCACTGCTTTGAACATCTTTTCTTTTTGGGGAGCTTTGTCTTGACAAGATTTCTTGGGGCCAAGGGGTGCAATGGCTCCTACTGGCACCTTTTGGGGCCCAAAACACCTACTGAGCTTCCCAGTTTGCTCAGGCTGACATGGACAAGGAACTTTGCATCTCTGATATCTGCACACAGAGGGAGTTAAGGATTTTTGTGGTGGAAGTAAAATTGAACAATTTCATCTGTATTTTTGCACCCGTAAAATTCAGTTGACTGTTGTGTCCCACACCCAAAGTGGCAAGGCACTAGTGGCAGAAGCTGCAAAGGGACATGTGAACCTACCGCACATCCCTGAGCCCTAGTCCTGCTACAGAACAGTGCCTCTGCATCTACCCCACTCACACCACCCCTCTGTCTTCACAGCTGGAGCATATTTGCTCTTTCACAGTGTCCCTGTAAGAGGTCCTATGCTGTGTTACTAAAATAACTGCTCTACAGCCTCAGGTTTCTTCCACTCAGGAGACTGCAACTTGCATGACTGCCCACAGGGCTTGTGTTTGAAATCAGCCCCATAGTTAGCTAGTAAATATATGCTAAGCAGATGATGCTCAGGAATGGAAGGGCATACCCAGGCCTTGAACCGGTGATACTTGTAGTCTAGAAAGGACTTAGTCTCCTTCTCTGTAGCAGCTCTCAGCTACAAGCTCTTGCTTCTTCCTCCAGCAGAGGACTGGGCTCAGTGTTTCTGTTAATTGACTAAGTGCTCCTTGAAGTGTCTGTTCTTCAATACCCAGCATTACCCAAATTTTGGCCAACTTACATGGTTTGTGTTTTATGGCACCTAGAAGTCTATAGCTAGCATGAACCTAGTAACTTCAGTGTGTAAGCACTTCCAGGTCTGCCTATAGCCATCTGTACCGTTACTTCATTTACATCTGCTCTCAAGAGACTTATACAAGGGACTGGCTCACACTAGGAGGAGTATACATCTCTTAGTAAGAGAAAGAAACCAAAAGCTTTTCAATCACTGTTAGTGAATAAGAGATGTAGGCCCTTTGAATTGTCCGCAATACTGATTAAAAATAAAAAAGAGAAAAAAAGGAATCACAGTATCACAAAATACGGTTATGTAACAAAATCATGATGCTTTGTTGGGCTGGAAGGAACCTACAGGATTTTGGAAATCTCTCTCTCTTGCTCTGCTAACACCCCTTCTTAGCTGAGTGCCATTTCACTGGGAAGAGGGGATGAGGACAAAACCCAGCCCTAGGTGCTTGCCATGGTGCAAGCCATGATGGAGACTGCCTGAATTCTCCACCTCCCCTCTCAACCTCCCAAAACTGGGAACAGGTAAAAGAGAGTGCTGTGCTGGAAAGGACCCTACCTTCCAGCAATGAAGATAGGTAATCCAGGGCTCTGCTGGTCATTAGAGCTTGAGGGAATGCACATCTGATCAGCCAATGCACATCCAGGTGAAATTTCTGGGAAGGACATTTTAGTGTTCTAGCTTGCAAGCTGCAGCTAGAGGCGACCCACTACCAAGCCTTCTTTCAAGTATTTTCATGTATTAACAAGAGTAGTTTATGATTTGAGAAGTGTTTGTTGACCTGAATCTTCCTCATACTCTCTATGCTAACTTGTTCTGGCACAACTCTTTAACTTCTTTTGGCCAATAAATTTTCTCTTTCCTCACGCACATGTTAGTACAAACATAAAAGAGATAACGTGTCAGAAAAGGCAACAACTTACACAGGAACAAACTGCTATGGGTTCCTGCTTTGGTGCTGGGCACAACAGATTCCTCTAAGCAGAACCATCTGCTACAAAACTACACCCAAAAGAGTTTCAGTTTTCATGTGAAGTTTTTGATAATCTTAGTAAAACAGGGAAGTTACTTTCTGTAAATTCTGTACAGTCTTAACAGTGCCAGTCATTTGAACAGCTGCAGAACCAGGACACTGCTTGGAGTTTTATACTTTTCCTGCAGTGATCCAGAGATCTTATAATGGAAATATTTCCCTGTGCTTCAATGAACTCTATTACTTATGGTAGGAGCATACTTTGCAGAAGAAACTTTTCCTGAAGCTAAAATATCCTAAAATGCCTGGAGACAAGATTTTACGCACTGTTCTTTGAAGTGGGCAACGGTGACTACTCATAGGAATGCATGGCCCTGATGACAAGTCAGAGAGCAAGACCAGAGACATGTAAAAATACCATATTTCAGTTTGGCGGTGAAAGTGATAAAAAACAGGAAAAATGTTTTATAGTGATCTTATATGGAAATTTCACATTCTTTGACAAATCCTCCCTCTCCCCCAAACTGCATCGAGCAAGATGAGTTGTTCTAAGCGCAGCTTTTTGTTTCTGCTAATTTTTAACAAAAGCAAGTGACGTTTTGAAATGAAAGGTGCAAGTTACACATATAATTAAGTATCAAGTCTTGGGACTGAAGTAGTGCTGTCTTATCAGCTATGGTACAGGTTGGAGAGTTTCTTGTACTCAGTAGTTCAAATCTTTACCCAGATTAAAATCTTCTCTTTATCTGAATCAGAACAGGGACTTGATTGTATGTTTCCAATAACTCATCCTGTGTGGCCTTTTCAGTTGGCTTTATCTCATGCTAAAGCTGTTCCATTGCCTGGGGTAAGCAAGACTTAACCAGACCAGAGGACAACTCTACTGTAAGGCTTTGTCCAGCAGGGATAACACCATGATGCCACTGCTCTTCTTCCTCCTCTGTATTGAAAATGGCACCTAATTTACATTATTAAACTGGCTCAGAAAACTAGTTCCAAGAGGAGGCACTCATGATAAATGTTGAGCTGAGGCTCAAGATCCTCCAAGTGCTCCGAGGCCACACAGATATCACCAATACCAGAGATGGATTTATATACTCTATTTCCTATATGGAGAAGAGCCTTTATGCTAAAGAAATTTTATGTTTTCCTGTGTTCCCTTTGAAGCAAAGCTCCAAAAATCTGTCAGCTGATTTGATAGACTGTTCATAGAAAAGTGGTAGTTCAGAATATATCTGTCTCAGTCGAAAGCTGCTGTTTGTCATTAATTGCTTATCAGCTATATTACATGTAACATGAGGTCACCAAAATCTAGAGAAGTATCTAATTAATTCAATACCCAGTACTCCTAGGAGGACCATATCAAGTATGGATAGATGCAAAACTCTTGAGCTCAACAGAGACCTCCTATACTTGTCACTAGGACCTACCGACGACTTCTCTTCTGCATAGTACTAAAAAAATGCCTCATGGTTTTCCTGTGATGCAGTGAAAGAAACAGAAAGGCTCAAGCACTGCCTTTAGGCTGAGATGCATAAACAACCTGTGGGTAGAAACAACAACTGGATGTGTGTTGGAGCAGATTTAGCTTTTGGCACAAACATATACAAGTATGTGGGCTCTGATTTAGGAATGAAGAGCAGCTTAAGTAAGTTTTCTAAATTGTCTCAAATTGTTAAAATCACATTGACGTTCAAATTACCACTGCTTTCCCTGACAGAAAGGTACACAGACATTTAAAAAGTCTATTCATGCACCCACTCACATCTGCATGTGTTTAAATAACCACATAAATAAGATTTAAGCCCAAGATGGATAGATCTGGAGTCAATTGGATTTGGCTCTTAAGTGCTACATCTTCTGTGATAACTGAATGTGTGTACTCCCAAGCCACATAGGTGCTTTTGGAAATTATACTCACTGCAGAGGGTTACTGGCACCATGCAGGAAGAGGCCAAGCACTTTCATTAAGTAATGGGAAAGCTATACAAGGATCTTCCACCTATAGATCTACCTTGTGTTTGTCTCGGGTTTTACAGTCTCTCCTATTACCACAGTTTTAAGTCGCTTTATAGAACACAAAACCAGCAACAGCCAGGGTGTTACTCAAGAGCTGCTTGTATGCAGGGGGCCACAGCAGAGAGTTTGTTACTATTGCAAATTATTTCTCATTTATACTGGGAAACTTTATCCAGTAAGAAGGGTTTGCAGTATTCTGATCTGTGAACTGTAAGTGCTGACATTAGAGGCAAGTGAGTGATTTCCAGAGATGAATGAAGTGCAAGAAGTAAGTATGATGGCAGCCTTTCTCTATCAACTGAGCTACCTCTGCTCTGCCTTGAGTCATACACTAATGCCACCATCATGAAGGATGTATGGGTCTGTTACAAACCTGCTAAAATGTTTCCTCCACAGAAAAGATAGGCAGACCTAAAGTCTGCGTGAAGGACCACACAAGATGGCCAGTGTGAAACATGGACCTGGCAATTTAAATAGATTCTTGTCTAAGAACAGATTACAATTTTCAGCCAATACATTTTTAATAATATCTATGTAACTAAATAGAAATATTGGCTTGCAGACAAATGGCTTTTAAGACTAATTATTGATCTCTTCTTGATGTTCAGAGATGCTTCTTATAGATTTCACTTGTAGCATGTTTCTTAGGAGTAAAGTTCAGCTTTTGCACACGGCTGGCATCACTCATATGTAAGTCCTTCCCAGTGTGATATTAAGGGATTTGAAGAGCTCACATATCTTGCACTGGCCTTCTCCATGGCATGAAAATTTACCTTCATACCTTCAGTGGTAACCACTGAACATATTATTCATACAAGCATCAAGCACCCTCACAACTACATGCTACTATAAATTTAGATATTTAGTGATAAAAAACGAGTCATAAGTCATTAATCATACAGGAGCCAAGACCATACAGTGAAGTCAATGATTGGTTTTCAATGTAGACCATACAACTACCTATGATGGTTTGGGTTCTTTTACCTATTCAAAAGGGAATGGTCTGTGCCTGAAAGTGTTCACAGTCCGACCAAAGTAATACTAATATTATAGCAACATTAATATATTATTTATATATTAACTACTAATATAGTGACATTAACATTATACATTAATATACCTACTGGGATGCACCTGTACTAGTAAATCAGCAGTGAGAGGGCATGTTCTTGGCACTGCAATGCAGTGCTCTACTCTGGTAAGTATGGTCCCTGCACCCATCTGGCCCAGACCAACAGCATCCTCTCAACAACTCCCCATCACAGCTGAGGAGCTAGCACAGGCCAGGGAGCAGCCCCAAGAAGCTGTCTGCATGCAGTCATCCTGCTTTGGGGGGTGAGAGTTTAGTTCTACATACATAGGACATTCCTGCCTGCTGGACTTGGTGCCAGAGAGAAGTCCCAGGCACATTTAATTTTCTAGTATACTACCACAGTCTTGGAGTCTGGTTATACAACAGCATCTAAAGCAATGGACCCTGACCTATGGGCCCTATCCTTACAGTCTGCATTTAAAGCAAGGAAGAAACAGATCAGAGAAGAAGATAACAGTAAGACAAGGTGTCGTGACACTCAGGTTGCCTAATCATTGTCAGAAGTTGGAAGAAGAAGAGAGGCAAACAGCTGATATTTAGTATACATCACCTAAGTTCAAGTCAGCCAACAGAACTAGAGTTTTTTATGTTAACCATACTAAGGACTGATTAACTATATGAAAGTTTATTACTTTGCTGCATTTCTTACTCTTTGTTTTTCCCTTATACTGGGCAATTCGCTTGAGTTTCAGAAATAATCTCTCTCATATTTCAATCACTGGTGCTTTCAAAATGCCATTGCTCTTGCACCTGGAGTTTTCTCTCCGTCTGTTCCCCCGCTTCTCTGTGCACCTGCTTGCAGAAGGTCTATCAACTGTAAAAACATACCAAAGGGGGGGACGTGCTCCATTTCTGTCGAGCAGACATTCTCCTCATGTGCCCATCTGCCATAGGTGGCAGAGTAGATGATAAGGAACTTGGATTCCTGACAGTGGAGTTTCAGTTCCTGGTTTTCACATGCTGATTTGGTTTTGTATTCAGCTAAAATAGAAGCAAATAACAATATGGTAGCATGAGGCAATTTACTCGGCTGGACTGTTAATAGCAAATAGCACCATGACAGAAAACAGCTTTTCTGCAAGTTCTGTTGCGAGTGATATGTGGCACTACTACAATCAGAGACAAAGCCAATAGCAAAGTGGAGTGTTTCCTCCAACTGAATTGCTCCCATATGACTATGTAAAGCCTCCGGCCCCTTTTTGAAAGGAATTAAAAAGTTAACTTGTGCTAATCTCCTCTCCCAGTGGAACAGCCTCCCCTCTTCCTGCCTGATTTCCTGGCTTGCTTTCCACCAATGCTCAGTAGGAAAAGCCTCGTCCCTTCCTTTTGTCTCTCTCTGGGACAATGTTGCATTCTACGCCTACTTCAGATGCCCGCCTGAGTGCTGAGAGCCTCCAACCGTTCATCAATCATGGGGATGGCTGGCATCACCCAGTGCCACTGCATACAGCACTGAGTGAGCGCTGAAGAATGGAGGCACAAAGGCATAGGGACGCGCTATGTATCCTGAGCCAGACAGTGCTCTCAGCTATATTTGCATGGCTCCCCCAAGGTCAGTGGGTTTCCCTGGGTGCAACTATCCAGCATGGGCTCATTTGAAAGTTTTGCTGACAAAGCAATGTGAATCAGGAGCCTGAGAAAAATACACCCCCTCCCCTTCTCAGCTGGCACAGGCACACTGGCAGCACTCTCAGCACAGAGGTGGGGAAGCCAGTGAGATCATCTTCCAGACAGCATGGTTTATCCCTCCTAGGGAACTGGTTAAAATCTGCCATCTGGCCAAGGAGGTCTCTTGCTGGCCTAAGCAGCTGCTCTGCTTGCAGCATTCTACTGCTCAAGTCTTCCCAGTCTAGGTATGGTAGCAAACCTTTTTACTGCAGATAAGGCCAGGGAGAAGTTTATTCTGCTCCATTTTTTTGTCCTTCAAAAATGTGAAAACAGGAAAAGGAGGTTCCTGAGCTGAGCAGGAGAAAAGGGAAACCTTATTGTTACTGAGTGGTATCCCTGCGAGTGGAGTGTGGGTGGTGGTGCTAGGGGACCTGGAGAGAGAAAACCCTCCTGTCTATTCAATAAAGAAAACATTATTGTTTCATCTAGAATAGAACAGATTAAAAAAATGGGTTAATGTTCTTGGTAATAGTCCAGTTTTCTTCCATTCGAGCTCATCAGCAGTCACAAGTTTAAGTCTAAAAAAGAATTTTAAAAATACTTGACCTGCTGCAGATTGTTACTTCTGCAGAAGCACCTGCCATACTGTACACCCATGAGGATCATGCCAAGAAAACGGAGGCTCTGACCCAAGGGCTGATAGCCTAAAGCTGGGCTTTGTATCTGTACAGCTGTGCTCTATGATTGCTGGAGAGGCTATGGAAATACAGACAACAGAAACAAACCTGCAAGTGGTGCAAGACAAGGATAACAATACAACAGAGACCTCTGCAGAGATACAGCAACAATATTTCTAAATAGATGAAAAACTAAGGGATTCAGGCAATTGCTTAAGTGCCCACTTGAAGGCAAGTAGACTATAAAATATACTTAAAGTTATACTCAAGTGATTTCCTGAGTAAGGATGTTTTCCACAGCCAAGCCTAACAATATTGGTATCTTACCTACAAATATAAATTCCCTGTCACATGAAATCATGTAATTTGCACTGAACTGGACTATTCCTCAATTCTGAAGGCAGCACTTGCTGTTAAATCCACTTTAAACCAGCTTTTGTAAAATTCAGATCACAGAGAATATTATATATTCAAGGTAGCTCATTTCCAGTGGGAAAAATATTAAGCAGCTTATAAAAGTAACAAACAGGATCCTAATCCACTTTTGATAGTAAAAAGAGATCTCTAATGACACAGACACAGCTATGATATTCAAATCCATCTACTATTAATAATGTAGTAATTGTAATATGTAAAAAAATAAAAGTTAAACTATTAAGATAATAAAACAGATATTAAAATTTTAATTTCAGACATATTTTTCCCCTGATGACTGGCCCAGTAAATCTTCCTGGGAATTCTTGTGTCAGTGCTTTGCCAAAGGTAACATCTTCCTACTCCATTGCCGTATCTCTGCTCTGACTTCAATGCTCTGCATAAAATGGCCCTTCAGTTTGCTTGCCATCCCTGTTCCTATTCCACCAATGATGTCTATCTTAATGCTCTGATTAAAGAAGATCCCTTTTGTGCTTTCTCCTTTAGTTGTGGGATGGTATTTCTGAGTTGGCTGGTGAACCTACCCATAAATCATCATTCAACTATTGTCTTTGGGACCCATTTCAGCCACACTGGGGATTAGCTGCCAAAAAAAGCTGAGCCCCCAGGCTACTGGGGCTTGTTCTCATATACAATAGCAACAAGAAAAACAATTAAAAACCACCAATAGATGAAACCTCATGATGATTGTCTTAATCTTTCTTACACTTTTTTCATGTTTACAGAATGCATTCTCTTTGAGGCAGGATTTGCCCCTTCACCTATCAACATCAATTACCTGCATAGAATACAGGTGATTATACAATGAAATTCTGTAATAAAGCTAGCCATGCATGTGCATCCTCCAGCTATTGTTCTATAAATGGGACATAGTAACAGAGAATCTTTGAAAGCTTTGGTCCTACCTCCTTAAGCATTTTTGCATATTCCTTATTATGATATCTTCTTCATCATTTGGATCCTTAGCCCAAGCATCTGGTTTTGCTGTTCAGCTCTATCTTTCTAATATGACATTATCATTGCCATCTCTTTAAAAATAATTTCCAAAACATTTTTCCTTTCTAGTCTGATGTCTGGCATCTGACTATCAAACCACACTGGTCACTCAGTTGGCAGCAAGCACACTGAAGTTGCAAACACAATGGAGAGCCAAGGTAAATTAGAAAAAAACAATTTGCTATTAATCTAAGAGTCTCAAAACTTCACATGGATTTATGCAAAGCCTTGTGCAGCGGCATTTTAACCAAAACAAACAACAAAACACACACAAAAACACATTTGCCTGATGTGGATTACTTACTAGGTTTGCATTTAAAGGAGACAAGGAGGAATTTAGTGGTCCCTGGACACAGATCAGGTCCAAAAACCCGACTATTGACAAGGAGTTGGCAGGATCTCAGGTTTTGGCATTCATCCAGTACTTTCTAGAACAACGGGCAAAAAGGATAGGCTTGAAAACAAGGTATGAAGCTATACAGCAATGAGAACACTTAGTTGTACTTTCTTCTATACAGGACAGAAATCATTCCTTCACAACTTTTTGGCTATAAACATGTAAGAAACATCTGTATCATTGGATTTAGGCCACATCTCTACTGGACTTTGAGTCATGGTCAAGCTTATGGGAACACATTCATCACAGCAATGCCCATGGCAACTTAGGATGCTACCAGTTTGCTGTTGTTTGTCACCTTTCCCTCTGCCCCAAGCCGGTCGGGCAGATCTTGCCGTGTGCCACCACAGCCTCAGTGGTGCTCGGGACACCATGCAGAGCCCAGAGCAAGTGGGAACACGCTCAGCCCCCAGCCTCTTCACTGATGTGCCTGAGGTACTCACACACTCCTGACAGCATTTATGGGAGTGCAATGTCCAGGTGAAGCATGGTAACTCAAAAAGATGTCTTTTTAACCACTTCATCTCGATCTATTTAAGTTTACCTGATCATGCTCTGTAATATCTTCACTTGAAAGAGTTCTAAATAATGACTTGGTGTGCTCAGTGACACTTAAGCACCAACCTAGCTTTAAGCCATATGTAGGACCTCCTGCTTAAGGGGCACTTACTTCTTGCTTGCAGTTACACACATTATCAGATATTTACTTGACTTGCCACTTGAACAAATTTCAGAATTGGTTGGATTGGATAGCACAGATGTGCCTGTCTATCCTAAGCCTGCTTGTCTTATTTTTTTTTTAAATGCTGCTCTAAGGCCATATGTACCCCAGATTTTTTGGCCCAGCAATATACCATGGTTCATACTGTGCTGCTTCACTGGGAGTAGCAACTGAGGAGGACAATAAAAAGGTCAGCAGTGTCATATGCAAAGGGTCATGTGGGCCCTCTCCAAGTCCAGCAAAAGGACTAGGTACTCCTAGTGCTCACATTAGTGTTCCCACTTCACCAGTGGTTTCGGAGCTGAGCTATAGAAAATATGAAGACATTGCGCAAAATGAGTCTGAGTCCAGTTTTTAACACAGTCACAAGCCAAAGCACCTAAAAATCCCCAGTTTAAACGCAGCAGTGTACTTATGAAATTCTTATTCACCTTCAAAGCCCAGTTTAGAGCGGGCTTTTTATACATTATTTTGGATAGTCTGTGTTGTGCCCATGATTCTTGATGTTTAAAAGCACAGCAGGCTGCAATAAGGAAGGCGTTGTCTCCAGGTCACCCACTCTTAACACAAGTAACTGTAAGATACCATTCTCTGATAGTTTTAGGTACTCCTGTAAAATCTATGGGAATTTTTGCCTTGTTTCTCAACAGAAGGGGTCTCAGTCATACCAAGAGGCCAAATCACAAATTTACCACTATGATAGCACAAGCTGCACTCTTGTTTCCAGGCTGAGAGAGTTGGCAGCGGCTGAATCTCTCCTGTCATCCCTGGAAGCCATCCCTCCCAAGCAGAAATGATACACATTGGCAGCACATTGCAGTGATCCTATAACCCTCTTGCCTTTTTGTTCCCGTTGGTAGAAGAGGACTTCCATCCAACACTTTTTGAGCATTAAGTGCACTCTAAAGAGTTTAAAAGAGGAGGAAAAGTGCAGCAGACTTAATTTTATCAGTCAATTCTTCTTTTACAGAGTTGCAAGTCAAACAAATAATTCCTCCTTAATTGGGATGGTTCTGGAACAGGCCAGTGAAACAGAGTTACGTCTTTAGTAAGTGCAGATAGCTGTCCCCTACTGAGTCACCTGTTTGCACCTAAGCTGAATCACCTCCTGTGCATGTTTGCATTTTCTCCTACTTAATGCAAACAGTAGTCGAATTTTCTGTCATGCTGCTGTGCAAAAACACGCAACCACAAAAGCAAACAATGATACGCAAAATGAGATAGCACTGGGCTGTTAATATCTCGAGACAGAGCTAACTTTGCAGCGATCCTTTTAATAGGAGGTACCTGTAAAAAATGCCTGTTATGCTTCCTCCCAGCTGCAGGGTAGCATCATGCCCGATTATGCAGACTGCAGATGCGGTTCCAAAGTGAAGGGGAGGAGGGATGAGATCACTGGTGCTCTTTTCTAAGAAATCAGTTTACAGGATGTGTCTCTTCTCCTTGACAGAACCGGAACTCCCTGAGATGCAGAGCGTTCCTATCTCTCACATTTGTGGCCTCGTCAAAATGCTTTCATGCCTTTGATCAGTGACAGTGCCTGAATGATGATGGTAGTTTATACAACAGTTACTCCATGCTGTGTTTACTACATTCAAGGGAAAAAACGCCCATGGAGACCTCACAAAGGCACTCACAAGCCCAAAATAATCATTGGTGTCACTTCGCTGTAGTCAGTAAAATGACATCAAGGATGCATCTGGCCTACTGTTTTTGGTGGAGAGACGTACTTTCACGTGGCCCATAGGTCATGACTGGAATGTCTTTAGAAGTTGCAGTACAGCACAGGCAAGCCACACTTATAAAACTGCCCTAATACTGTTTCTGGAGAGAGGGTATTACTGCGAAACCACTCCGTAAAACTCTTCAACTCACTACTGGTGGGAACAGACATTCCCTGTCGTCAAGAAGCAATGTGTCAGCTGCAAGCACAAATGTTGCAAACTTCATCAAAGCTTCTGTAGAGCATTTACAAGAGCTTCACCAACAGAACATGTTCAGATTCCACTGACTACTCATTTTTGCAATGATTTACTGGGCTTTTTCACCATGATGAAACAAGCCTTTGACAGCAGTGTAAGTCAGCCTTCTATGCCTTGTTACAAAAGCCTCCACAGCAGAAAGTAGTAATTTATGAAGTATAAATCATTTTAAGCTATACTTAAGCGGGCCCAGCAAACAAACCATAGGATATTACTGATACAAATAATTTATTCATAGAAATGAAGATATCTGCAGAAGTGCTTAGGAACTGCTCTTTAGCTGTCACGATGCCTTTTCAGTGAGTGAAGATAGGCATGGAACAAGCCAAATGCCAACCAGAATGCCATCTTATTCAGCGGATTTGTAACCCAGCTCTGTCCAATGTTTGTATCCTCTCCTGGGGACAAGGAAGACCTGTGTGATGGATTAAGACTGGTCTGCTCAGTCATGACCAGCCCTTGATTAGAAGGAAATTGATTATTTTAGGGAACTTTGAGAATGGGGTTTCCAAAGCAAGGCTTATCAAAACAGAAAGCAATCTACAAAGCTTTCACAATCCTACGGTAATATCCTGCTGGCCAGACAAATCCTTTCAGTTGTAATACTTTTGATGGTAAACTGACATAGACATGATGTCATTTCATTCAACATTGCTGTTTTCACACAGCATAGCTCACCTCATGGAAACCATCAAAAACATTCTGTGCATCAAGAACCTTTACAACATGCGATACCTGCAAGGAGGTGGGTGCCACACAGTTCATGGGTTCTGTCATCCTGGTTTCAGGCTCCTGAGTACTACACATGTGGTAGTCTTGCCCGTAAAATGCTGACTGAACACTTATTGTTGAATGCCGAGGACAGCGTAGACTCAAATGTTCCCCATCGCAGGCATAGGCAGTATGATTTTGCAGAAGTTTGGTTAGGTAACCTAGAAAATATTCAGCTCTGTTACAACTAGTACAGGAAATGACAAGCTCATTAGATAATAAGAAAACCACAATCAGTCTCTGGAAAGGGCATTGTAGTCAAGGTTATACGTATGGCCCGCTGCCACACCACATAGTTCTGTGAATGGGTCAACCTTTACATGCTAGTAACGCTCAAGTCTGGAAAACAAGAGGTCGCGTGGCAGGGAGTCAGAGCCCTCCCAGCACTCCAGCAGCGGCACTATGTCGGAGATGCCATTTCAGACAATAAATGGGCTCAGGCCCTTGCCAGTCATGGCTGCTAACAATGCCAGGCTGTGTTCACAGAAGTCGGAAGGGCTATTACTTGGTTTTGCAGGCTAGACTCTTGCATTCCAGCTGGCTAAGGTATTCCTTACACCTCATCTTAAATGATGCTTTGCACTTTTGGGCTCCTAGGCGGTTGTGTTTCACACAAGTGATAATAAAAGTGATTCCCTCTGTATCACTGAGTCAGATGCCAGGGTAACAGAGGAAAGGTGGTGCATAAGTCCTGGACACCCTAGGTGCTGGACAGAAACCCAGAAGTAAGATACATAGAATTTTGTATTTGCTAGAGAGTTTGTCAGAGTTACCAGGGGAGGGAGAGGTAGGATCTGTATGCAGCTGTCCACCTGTACCATTCGTTTTCATCTTCTAATAAGTAAGTTCATGAGCAGCAGAGCTAATGACAGCTGTTTTTCTGATTTGTATTTCACCATGTATTGTCTCTTTGGCCAAGATTTCTGTTATCACCACAAATATTTATAGATTTAACCTCCTACTGCCCTTCTCTCTGCTCTGCAGAATACTTTACTGGAAACACACAGGCTACCTTTAACCATTACAAATTAGCCATTGTGATGGGAAACTATTAGGGGTAATTTAATTCAAAGACTTTCATCACCTATATTTATGAAGCTTTGATATCTCTAACGCTCTGTCACACTTGATTGAAATCTATCTTTAAGCGGAAAAGGTTTGTGGGTGAAGGGGAAGAAAAGGTGTGACAGACAGGAGAGAGAAAGGATACAAAATACCAGTCTACAAATGAAGCAATATCCTTCCTCATCCCTCATCCAAAAACACATGGAAGTTAGACCCCAAACCACTTTTTTCCCCGTGAGTTCTGTGACAACCTAATATACTACAATCAAAGCAAATCTGTTTTCTAATTCTTCCACTATTAGCCAAACTTTTTATTAATGTGCATACAATAACTATATTTGAATAGTTTCCTTATTCTTATGGATGCATTAAATTCTGCATAATTCTCTCTAAAATCAATTCCCAACTTCTAGAACACCAAGTTCATCCACATTCACATCAAAAAGCCAGACAAAATTCTCCAAATCCAACATATTAAGTAATGAGAGAGCACTAAGAGCTTCCACCAATTTATTTGAGAAAAGATTTGTATAAGTTTTAAAACTGAGATGATGATTACATATGTATCTTTCTAATTCCAAACATTATAATTTTCCTATCTTTGCCTCTTTTCCAAACATGTAACTGGTCTAATTAAAGACAAAAGCTAGTATCTTCTCCCCAGAAGCCTTGCTTACCCCATTGTGGTGACAGCAATGTTATTACTGTTAAGTATAACAGAGAAAAAAAAACAAACCGTATTTTCTTGTTTTGGTGGCTGAATTAGAACTATAATGGCAAGATTTTTGTATCATTAAAAGAAAAATTAGTTTTCTCAAAGAAAATATTGAAAAAGTTTGCTCATGCCATTTAATTTTCACACTTTTTGCCCTTTTTAAACCTTTCACCAAGGATGAGCACTTTAAAAAAGGGTTTTTAAACAGAAATTTAAGTATTTCAAGTAAATGATATGCAAATAAAATATTTCAGTTCTCTGGCATCTTTTCCAGCTCCAGCTGTGCAACTGGATAGGAAAATTCAGCTCCTCTATCAGTTACTAAGTCTGGAGAAAGGAGAAGCCTGCTCTGCTGATGTCTTTGGTGTTCCTCATCTAGAGCCCAAGAGAGGACAGGAGTCAGCGAGAGGCACCTTCCACTGCAGCAAAGATGTAGGTGAGTTCCTTGCCTCATTGAACTCAGTCTGAGCACTGGCACTAAAATCAGGATGAAGAGAATTTCATGCCCTGTATTTGCAGTTTAGATCTCAGGGAGACCAGCCCAGCAGAAATCCCCATGGCTTCTCACAGGCTAAAAAAAAAAAAAAACAAACCAACAAACCAAAAAACCAACAACAAATCCATCCCCTACATTTTCTGTGTAATTGAGATCACAAATAATTGAGCTTTCCTGCCAGAGCCACTCCTCTGTCAAGCTGCTCCTGAAAGGTGCTGAGTATTGCCAGGAAAATGGGCCGAATGCCCAATTGCACCCAAGCGATTTTGCTACGGTCCGGTACTGTAAAGGGGCCTCCAGTGGCATTTACTGCTGCTGAATGCCTTTGACATTGCCATCATAGCATAAAGAGCCACAGTGTAAAAGAGTATTGAGCCCAACGTGAGTTGTGGGCACTCAACACCTTGACAGATTTAGCCTGACATTTGTAATCATTTCAATTCTTCAGGTTTTAAGTTACTTGGAGCCAAGAGTGCTGTATACAAAACAGCCCAGTATTCCCTAAAGAATATCAGCTATGTTGTGATTTGGATGAGTTCCCTGGCATCTTAACTGCTACTTTGATCCTGCAAATTCCTAATCCAGTATCTAAGCACCTTTCTCCAACAATTGCAACTATTCAATCCTTTAAAAAAATGTTTTTTTAAAAAACTTGCTCTGATTCTGTATAAGCAATATGGTTCACTTGTAAAAATAGCATTAGATGGGCTGGTGAAAATAAGACATCATGCTCTCTGGCCTTCCAACTGGCATTTAAAGTGACTCTGCTGTTATTAAAATCCTTGTGTATTTGCACACAATAAAGGATAAAAATAGTAATGGAAATTGGCTGAAACCTAATGTTCTCTGATAAGAGAAGTCATGACGTACTAGTATCTAATTGTTCGTCTCACATGGCAGACCACGTAAACCTGCATTTTTTATTACTATACACACAGACCATGTAGACACAGGTAGAGTGGTCAGCCCTTTGCGAAGAGCGGTGCCGACTGGGCAGCTCACAGCCCACGTTGAGAAAGAATTCCCACTCGAAAAGTCACAATTTCCTCTTGCTCTACCCCAAAAAACTCCAGCTTCTTTGCACTCCTTATGCTGGCCCTCTTCACATAACACCTGCCCCGTACTCGGCAAGGGAATAAAATTTTCTCAGCAGCTGCCGCCTCTCACCCCAGTCCTGAAGTGGTGCTTGTGCAGGAGGGAGCAGTTTCCAGTTGCTTTCCCTCCTTTCCTGGGCAGCGTGGCCTTGTAGTCACCCTGGTAGAAAGCTTCATCTTCTTGAGACCATGAGTATCCCTATATTGTTTATCAAATTCTGTACAGAAACACATTTCCCCCGAGGCAGCAAATTTAGCCAAATGACAATGTAAAGTTAGGGGAAAAATATGTTCTTATCTCTACAATTAATAACAGCCGTGATTATCAGGAGAGAGGGCATTGTAACAGTTGAATGGGTCTGTCACTCTTTCTGAGGCATGCTTCCTTTTCTGCATTTCTCTCAACCGGCACAATTAAATCAGGTCATCCAAAATAGACAGCAGGGTTGTGTCACCGTCCAAATCAGACAGCAGGATTGTGTCACTTTCAGGCACCGGCCCAGCACATCGCCTGGGTTACAGGCACTTCAGGGCACTATTTGTTGTTCAGAATCTCTCATTTTGTATTTGTTTAATTAATCAATATCTGTTAGTTGTGAATTCTGAGAAAACTTATTTTTTTTAAATATCTAATATGGGAGCTAGAGGCTGTACTTGGACTACAACACACCTCGAAGTCCTGGTCCCCTGCATGTTAGGGAAGTACTCGCTAGCTCCTCTCCGGCCAGCACACGAGGAGATTCCCTTCCACTGGGAAGCAGGGCACAGGAAGGGCTGGAGCACAACCACGGCTCATCCCCACATGGATGGAGTGAGGTCATGGCTGTGTGTGCGCCTGGGCTGGGAAACTACAAAACCTGTGAGTTACTGGGTTTCTCACCCTGAGCAAACAGAATCTTAAGCAGATTCTACAAAAAACCTTACATGACTTAATGTTTTAAACCTAATGTTGGTTTTTTTCTCTTTGTTTTCTGGGTTGTTGGGTGTCAGAGGGGGAGGTGGTGTTCAGCTACAGCAGTCACTTTTTCAAGCATTATTCTGCAATGAGGAGGACTATAGATTTCCTCTTTCTTTTTTCAAAATTAATTAATGTCACTCTTCTTTAAAATAATATGAAACTTTATTTTTAAAAAAGTCAACTACTGTGAGAATTGTCTAAATTAGAAAAACTTGGCAATACTGCAGTGTCCCAATAACATCTCTGTGCCTCTGTGTGAAAGCCCCAGTAGGAGCTTTCCCATTTACCCAAGACACACATTCATAAACAATGTATGGGGTGCTCTGCATACAAAATCATGTACAAGGCATTACAGACTGGCTCAGAAGTTAAGCCTGAATCATATGGCAATAAACAGATCCCATTGATATGAAGGCCAGAAGGTATCATCCCACCCAACTGTCTGCATAACCCAGACTACTCACTCATTGTAACTTTTTACTGTGACTCAAAACACCAATGCAGAATCCAAGCGTAATCCTTTCTTCCAGAATTAGCCAAATTAGTCACAGCATCCACTGTGTTGACAAAGAACTTAAACTAAAAAAACATAGCACCAGAAAAACACACAAAACACTGAGGCTGAGCAGCTGAACAAAGCTTTAAGCCTTACTGATCACTTCTTGTTGCAAAGGAGGACTGATAAACTGCAGTAACAATGACAGACAAAAATAACTGGCCTAAGAGAGTAAACACTGTAAACAGATACCTCTTTCTGTGAAACAGAGCTCTTAAAAAGTTATAGTTTTTATACTCAACATTTGCTCCTGGCATTATTGCTTTGAATAGCAACAATAATGGTAGTAATGAACCTGGAAGTATGAAAATCCAGAAAGAATTTTTTTTTCCTCTTAAGAACACTGAAAAACTGGGAACTTAGAAAGTTTCAGTTTAAAAAAATATGAGTACCAAAAAGCCTGGAAGCGGTCAGCTAAGAGATGGGTTACGTCTCCCGCGTATGGCACAGGACAGTAGAGGGTACTCAGATTTGCTGGATTCATTCCTCATGGTGGAGGACTCTAACACAAGGCCTTAAGGCCCTTTTTCAGTTTCAGCATTAGAGTAAAAAAGAAGAAGTGTGTATATTCTGTCCAGCCTCACTGCACTGGCATGAACCTCACCATATAGAAGCATCAAGGAGAACAGCATTTCAAGCTGTGAGTCTAATGCCTAGCACATATTAGATGCAATCTCAGCGTTGACTGATGTAATGTCTTTTTGGCAAGAGAGCAGCTTTGCAATTTAATATTTTTAGACCCTGAAGCTGAGTAACACACAGCCTATGAGGATTCTCAGAATTGGGCCTTCATATACAGATTTAGTAGTATTAGTTCCTGTGCATCGTTCAATCTAGCTTAATTAGCACAGCAATTTGCTAGCTTGTTTTAAAGACATACAAATCCATTTTAGATCAAAATAGATTGAAATAGCACACATATTGTTGTAGGAGTCCCAGAAGGCTAATCCATTCCGTAAACCTACATCAGCTCCCGCAGTTGTATGAAGAATTGTGCCAACAGTCATTAAAAATACACTAGCAAGATTGGCAAGTTTAAAGGAAGAGATCTTATGCGGTGATAGCAGAATTGTTGATAAACTCTACTACAAACACCATTAAAAGCATCAATCTGGTATTTATTGGTATTTGGGATCCAGCTGCAGTATTTCTCCAGCAATGTTTTCTCCATTGGTTTGTGAAGGAAGCACTGAAGAGAAATTAACCCCTAAGTTTCCTGCCCCATCCCCTCTGCCATACCCTCCACTGGTCTTCAGAGGCAGCTATGCCACAGACCATGCTGTTCAGGGTTACTGCATAATCACTGCTTTCAGAGCGGGCTGTGTGTGTGGGTATGACAGTGCCTATTTGGCTCCATTCACAGAAGCAATGATCTGCCTCTTGTAATTCTCTTTAGTCTCTTACCTCAGTTGTCTGCAAGTTCTTTCTGTGGTAGCTCTTTTTTAGAATTGGTAATCGTGACAGAGGGCAAAATGTTATCCAGGAAAGACACTGTTTCTAAAATTCACAACACACTGTTTCTTGCCCCATCATTTTATTCTTTTTCATCCAAGTGCCTTGTAAGCATGCTGTCATTCTAGCCAGACTTGGTCTTACAGTCTTGTATCTTGTATTGTAAGAAATACCCTTACGAAGAAGCATTGCTTATTCTACTCACTGTTCAGAAATTAACATAACAGCTTCACTCAGCAGATACACATAAAAATCCATACTTGCTTAATATATGCTTTCTTGCATAGTCACTAATTTCAGTTAATTTCCCTCCATTGCTTATTTTTTCAGCATGCCTTTTTCCACTATTCCTCTCAACACTCATAGTGACTGCTGTCCTACTAACTTCATCCTTTTGCTTGTACTGTGGGAGATGGCAGGAAAAGCTGGTTTGCCATGCAAGGAAAATAATTTTTGTATAGTCACTGTATTTTTTATATTATCTAAACTTTTTTGATGTGGGGATAGATGTTCACTTGGCAAAACTAGTGGTAACCTAGTTTCACTGATAAGCTAGTGACCATAAAAAACCTTTCCATTTCCAAATGTCTAGTTTGGTTTCAGAGCATCCAAAGCTGTTGCTTTTCTCAGAACCAGTCCATGAAGAGTTTTCAGTTGACCATTTCTAAAGGAGATGAAGTTTATGAGATCATGATCTCTGTCCATCTGCCATTCGCTTACTCAACAACATTTAAGCTCAATGGCCAGTTTCAAACCTGAGGGGTACATGGCTCAAAGAAATAAAGTTCCTACAAGTTTCATGAAAATTGAAGCCTGAGCTGACAGGTCAAAGTAAGAACTGTTACTTCCAACTCAATCTAATTGACTAAAAGTCAACTGGTTGCTGAAGAGACTACATATTTACACTGGAGAGCTAATCAGCCTGCTGCTAATTTGTTTTCACTGGCCTTAATGACAGATGAAGGATTAAGCCTTCAATAAGAAAATGCTTAAGTTAAAAGTGAAAATGCTTTCGGCATAGCATGGCAATCAAGGCAGGCATCAGTGATGAAGACATCAGTCAGGTTTTCCACAAACTGCTTTATCAACATGGGTGCTTTCCTAAGGAAATTCTCTTGTTTAATTATTTCCCTCATAGTCATACCTCATGGATCATAACCATCTTATTGAACCTACCGATCACTGTCTGCTAAATCTGAGGGTCAAATTAAGCAAGAGCTTCATTCCACTTAAGCCAGAGAAAGGACCCAGGTAACCAGCAGATAATTCAGCATAAAAACACATTCAAAACTCTGGTATGTGAGCAGAGTTTATTCAGTGAGTAGCAGCACATGCAAGAAGCCAAGCCATGAGATCTTTTTGGAAAAACAAAACCAAGACATCATGAAGAAAGTATAGACCTCCTGTAACTTTTTCGTTATGCCAAATGGGCATTATTTCTCCAGGAACCACATAACCTTTTCATATCCATGCCACTCAGCTCAGACTTGCAGTTATGTGAATTAAATTTTTGCAGAGTGGGAAAATCCATGAATCCTGCACTCTCAGACCAGATGCCTATTCTCTCTCTCATATCCTCCCACAGCTGTTCTCTGTTTCCTTCAGACCTACAGTTTCATATTCCCTTGTGCTGTTTCCTTGGAGTGGTGCTTATTTCATTGTGTCCCAATGGCTTTCTGAGGAAATCAGAGATATCCCTATGCACTTCCTTTTTCTCATTAATTTTCTCTTTTTATTTCCTTCTTCCCTTCTTGTGTTAGGAAGAGGCAAATTATTACTGATCCCCAAAGATTCTGGTCTGTAGTAAACTCCGTGCTATGGTCAGTTATACTTCTCTCAGCTATTCCATGAAGCCATAGGGGCAAACACTTGTCCTGGGACTTAATATGGAACTATTACCACAGAAAAGGAAGATTTTTCTCTGTCCTATCCTAAGATGCTGACAAGAGGTACGACACTGTTAAGGGAAACTGTGAGGCTCTTTTCTGCCCTTGCCAAAAAATCCTCCTTTTGACTGGAGACAGAGCAGCCTCTTCTAGTGCCATTAACAAGAAGTAACAAGAGAGAGGCTCAGCGGGCAGCAACTGCTTCTGGAGACAGAATCAGTGAATCGTTATGCTCAAGAGACAGCAAAGTTATAATCTTCCCAAAGACTGCAAGTAGGAGAACCTCAGGGACTAAAGGAAACTATGTTTGAACACTTGGATTTATGAACTTGAACTTCCATGCAAACTTGAGGCAGGGGGGGCTGTTCATTACCAGCTCCTCAGAAAACAACATACAGGTTTCATTTTGCAAACAGAACTCTGATTCAAACTCTGCATTTTTTGTATTCCCATTTATATTTGACACTCGAAAAATCAGATAAATTAGACATGAGGAAATTTGCCTATTGAATCACTAAGTCCATCCTCTGGCAGCTCCCAGATCTGCAGTGGTGTGATGGCTTATAGTACCGCAAGTCCAAGTGAGAACAGAAAAAAAAACAAAAACAAAAAACAAAAACCAGAAAACCCTTACCCTCATAGCCTGATGATTTTCTTTACAACAACATTTCATCATCCCCAACTCAGTTTTAGCCTGAGGAAATGAAAAGTCCAAAATTGCAAAATTATTCTGAAAAATCAATGCTTGAGTTCCCATCCAAGAATAAATACAATGAAGAAAAATAAACAGGTATTTGTGGGTTGAGACCCTCATACAAAGCCCAGTGAAATCTTTGGGAATCCTTCCAGTGACCACAGGCTTTCAATCAGGTCCTATATTATGAGTGATGTTTTAAAATTAATTCTAAATTAAGAGCCAAACATCACTGGTATTTAATTTGCTGCCAGAAGCCACACAATAGACCTTTGAAACAAAACTCTTAAAATGCATAGAAATTCAGATGAAATGACTCACCAATGCTGAACAAATAAGGCACAACCACGCCTCCTTCTGCTCTTCAGCTCCCTTTAAGACAGTATTTTCTCTGTGTTTGCTAATATATCAAAGTATTTCCATTTTAATTGTAGATTATGGTTGGCAGATGACAGAATTCTCATAACTGGTGACTGGTCAGACAGTGCTTTCTCTGTCTGGGGACACTTCCATCAAAATCTGAGTACTTATTTGGAACAGGTCTATAACCCCTTTCTCTAATAAAGGTAAGACTGTCTGGAAGCTCTGTCTTACTAAGAAAGGTATCATCAGCAGATGGAACAGGAAGGTAGGGGGGAGCTAATCCCTGCTATTTATTTTGAATAAAAATAACATATGATGTGTCAGGTGTCAACAATCTGCACAGTGAGAACAAAGAGAGTTCCTTCCCCAAAGATGTAAGAATCTGAAAGACAGCCTCAAACATGTTGGTCTCCGAGCAGTGGAGCTCAGGAAGTCAGGCTTCCTATAGGTTTGTGTCTCGTGCCTGAATTTCCCAACATCTGTTGTAGGGGTAGGAGCATCACACTACACTTTAACTCACTTCAGGAGAGCTTTTGGAGCAGCATCCTTTCTTGGGGATGCTAGTAGGGCCTAGCTGCTTTTGCTCACAAAATGTGTAGGAACCTAAAAGGACCAAAGCTTTTACTTCTCTAACAAGGATGATTCAATCTGATCAGTGTATTTAACAAAAAATATTAGGCAAAATCCACATCTAAAATGGGATTTCATAAGCTACACTTCCTCAGGAAAGCAGCGAGAACTGCAAAGACAGGCCTGAAACAAAACCTTGGATCTCAGCACCATGATCTAAACTAAAATCTCACTTCTGACACACAACTCTGTTGCACAGAACAAATCCCAGATCCAAACCCACTCCACTTTGAGAAACTTTAAACCAGACTTTGAGGTTTAACTCCCATATTACTGGAACATGTTTCTAAAATGAAATACTTCTCTTTAAACAAAGCAACCAAAACCTTCATTTGACTTTTACAAGGCAGCATCAAGAAGACGCATCATTGACATCACTCCTTTTAGCACCTCTCTATCCTGGTCGAAGGACAAGCTCCACTTGTCAGGGTGAGTCAACAGAACCGACTTAAGAAAATTTATACAGGATTTTATCTGACCAACACGAAACCAAAAAAAAAAAACCTCTGCATCATTGTGGTTGGTCATGATTGATCCTGCCACGTTATTACAAACAAAGCATTTGCTCAAAGCGTTTGTTTGCTTTCCTTTTGCCTGGGGGAATCTGGGATGGGTGAATGCCACAGAACTTAATGGAAACTTTTAATGCAGAAAGGCCACAGGATCAGATTATATTTCTTGGGTGAACTGGTTTGCTTTTTCATTAGATCCATTTGTTTTCTACTGTTGGGTCAGAAGATCAAGTGTATGGAGTTAAAGCAATGCCTAGTTCTGTCTGAACTGTTCTGGAAAAAGAAAGAAAAGTTGACACCAGCGGACAAAGATTAAAAGGTTCTACCTAAGCAGTGGATGCTTTTTCTGTTCACATCCAGAAAGTCATTCTTCAGCCCAGTTATGCAATCACACAGTTACTTCATTTTTGATCTTCGGTTACAGCCACATTTCTTGAAAGCTGCCCAGAAAACCTGGCTGGGACTAAGGTAAAGAAAGGGAGACTGACTGATGAAGTGAGCAAAGGAGGCCAGTTCAAGCAGAAAGTCTAAGCTCAAAGTAGCATGGAGAAAAGAAGAGAAAGAAAGGGGTATAAAAAAGGTGAATGGGTGCTCCTCAGTGTTGCCAGAGAGAAGGAATTCGTTCCCAGATGGATAAGAGGTCAGTTCACTTCTGCAGCAGACAGGGAAAAGGTGGGAGAAGCAGCTGGCTAGGACAGAGCCAAGAGGAGAGCTGAGCGCTTTTCCCATGGCCAGCAAGGAGGGCAGGGGGTTGAGACGAGGGAGCAGTGACTCCTGCTGTTGGGAAGGTACATGCTCCTGAGCAAATGCCACAGTGGTAGAAGACAGTTGGGCTTTGTACAGCACCAGCATAGGTATGTAAGTTAAGTATAGTATATAAGTTTGCTGGTTTTGCCAGCTCCTTATTTTGCCTGCTTTGGGAACCAGACCTTGAACATAGAGGAGCTGTGAGGAAACGGCTGTCATGTGGCCTTGATTTCTTGAAAAATGGGTCCCTCCACTTCTGACAAGTCTCCTGGGACCCCAGAGTATTTAGGATTTTGGCTCCCAGAGACTGGACAATTAGCAAAATTCACAGCAGTCTTCAGTCTCCTGGATTGGGACCTGATCTGAAATGTGAAAGCTGCAAGTGATCACTGAGAAAAACGATGTGAGGACAGAGCTTTGTCAAGTAGGAATGAAACTGTGGACATGAATAAATATTTTGACGAAAAGGTATTTCAGACGTGTTTTGAAGAGTAAGCGTGAGGGGAAGAAAATTGTCTAGCTGTAGGATTAAACCAGTATGCATGAAGATCTAAGGAAAGAAATGTGGATTAAATCTCTCTCTTCTTCCAAACCTTCAGCTTTCGGTTTCAAACTTGGGCATAAATGCAAGATCCCACTTTTAAAAATTAATCACAGAGTACTGCAGACCTCAGAGCAAACCTCCACTTTCAACCAATGCAGTTAATAAATACGTTCTTTGTTGCCACCAAGCTGCTACAAAAGAATAGATTATGCAGATCTTTAAGTACTGTGTGTAAGAACATTACTTTACTTCCAATATCTCCTGTTATTAAAAGGAGAAACTAATTTCGCTTACTGACACTGAGTCCTCCTCACAGAGTTTGATTTAGAACTGCTGCTGGAGTCTTGTTTCAGAACATTTTTGTCCCTAGAAAATACCAATTCACATACCAATTCATAAAATGTTATTGCACAGTGAGAAAAATGCCTCCAAAAAAGAACCAAAAAACACCAACAAAAATTTTTTTTCATAGCTAAAAGCTGGACTGAGAAACATAGGAGAACAAGAACCTGCAGCTCTACATCGTGTAAAGGCAAGAGTAATAACAAGACCACAATAGTAACTGACTTGCAATAACCAAATGAAGAGATTCTACTCACAGCCAGAGCTGCCAACCTCTCTCTTATGAAAGGGGAGGGATAAATACTGTACTAGTTTCACTGCTTCTGTTCTGTGAAGTGATCCATAAAAAATGACCACAGTTTTCTAAATGGGGCAATAAATACAAGCCAAACATAAACACCCCACCCCCCCAAACCCCACAAAAACCCCACCCTTCACTATCCACATACACTGTTCCCTGTGCCCCCTTCCAAAACATCAAATGGATCCCAAGAGGGGTCATCTTTGCATTGTTACAAGCAAGCAGCTAGGTCTTGTGATTAACAAATGGTCTCTGGGCAGGTTAGAATTGCTAGACAATTTAATACATACATAAAGAGAACAACGAAGATTAGATGTGCAGTTGTTGCAATCTCACAGCAGTCTGGGAAGTGATTACAGAATGTTGTCAGAATAAGGGTGAGGAGAGACGAGCAGAGTTTATCTCTGATGAACAGAGTGCTGAGGCAGAGATCCGATGCCGGAAACCCACAGAGCGGAAAAGTATGCACCTGATAATCTGAGTATAAAAGCCTGAAATCTGCGAAAAGGAGGAAAAGTTTAAGCAACTGGCCTTCCAATTCTCTTTGCACTCCTAAATTGCCAGTACCAGATCAAATCATGCAGAACACATTCAAGGTGCAGATCTCAGTTCCTTTTGCTATGACATGGGCTGCACATGGAAACCTGTAACCTGCTGCCTCGAAGTTTTACCCTCAGAAGGGCAAGGTTAGACCTGACCCTTTCCAGAAGACTGAAAGTGCAGGTGGTGGGTAAAGCAGGGGGAGCCAGCTCCCCACTCCTCATCCCTCAGGATAATCCCCCAGGAGCTGCCTGCACCTTCGCAGCTGCAGGGTGCTGCCCCTTTAAACAGGGAAGATATGTTTTCATGTAAATTCAACAGAGCTTATGAAAATCAAGTCGCTATTCCTGCTGAGAGAGGGAGCAAATAAGGCAATTCAGCAACTCTAGAAGCTCAGCTTGAAGCTGCTGTTACAGAGCTTGTAATTCTTTAACAGACTGGGGATGGCACTGCAGGGCGTCATCTCATGTCTGACATTTCCTTGCCCACCGCACCTACTTTTGGAGTATCTGAAAACTTCTCCATGTGCTGTGGATACCTTTTTTTTAAAGGCTCAGTAACATTTTGGTCTTTTCTGTCATTCTGGATTAGATCTCCATGTTAAAAGTAAAAAGAAAATGTGAGCAGGATTTGTTCAGGCCTGGAAACTTCCCAGTCTGGCAAGAATTTTGGAATCCTACATCTTATTTACTGAACATTTTTAATACTGATCTCTGGAGTGACACAGAGATTCTTCATTGGTCATTCTACCTATTCAAAAGGTTCAGTGCACAATGAATACTGAATACAGCTGTACTTCTGAAATGTATCTCGGATAACCTTATCTAAATAACATCATTTGAAAAGTGAATGGACTTTTGTGAGAGAAACTTTCCTAGATAAACTAGAGGCATGTTTTTTAACTCAGCAGCTATTTGAAAGGGAAAATTTGAACATTTATTTTATTTTCTTGTGGAGAACTACCATGCGATCCCCAAACTAACATCTACAAGCCAGTGGTTAAGCCAAAAAAACACCAAAGAATGAGACAGCAAGCATTTAAAAGCCTTTCACATGTAAAAGGAATCTAATAGGAGAAACGTAGTTTATCCAAGTATATAATTCTGGTCTTTATATTTGGTGGCTGCTTGCTTAGAAATGTTCAGGCTTACGGAGTTGGACACAATAATAAAATCACAAACCGTATTTTCCTATTGCTGAGAAAACAATTTCTACAGAACCATCACCAGCATTTTGAACTGTATTAACGCAAACTATATTAATATGCATAACACCACATTTGGACTATTAATTATATACTAACTTTGTTCCAGTGCACTCGACTAGCTTTTGGAAAGTTCTGCTCTGTTCATTAAGGGTAAGGTTTGCTTTCTGCCCTAGAGGCAGTTCCTTAAGCTTGCAACTGCCAGGAATATGCAGTGCTTACTGTGAAATACAGAAAGGAGAGAAACCGCTCTTCCAAATAAACTTTCTAACAGCAGTGAGATGTCCTGGAGCACAAGAAACATTACAAGAGTGCAGTTTTCTCAAACAGAAAAGAAAGATTGCTTCTTCGTTGTGCTGGAAACAAGGACATCTTTCCAGTTTCTGCAGTCATTTCATTTTGCACTGACACAGCACCCTCACAGTGATCACGTATGTGATTTCTGAATGACAACTAGTGCCTCTGCTCATTTTGAAGCGACTCTCACCATCCCAGCGCTACGAGATGAAACGCTCTCCCAGCAGAGAGAAGTGCAGCATTTGCTCGCTACCGGAGTTAAGGACGGCTCACCCAGGGCCCGACTCCAAGTCTCCAGGAGAAAGTGGGAATCTTTCCAAGGACTTCCACGCACTTTTGGTCAGGCCCTGGCCGATTCACGCATAGCTTTCCCACCGCGCAGCTGACAAGAAACCGACAGTTCAAGCCCTCACGTCCCTTCCCACCTGACCCCTCTGGAAGCCCTTAACCCTCTCTTCCTTCCTCCCCTCCTTCACACGGTGCCGCAGCTACGGCACATCTGAATCGTGCGCCCGTGCTCCCCTGGGTACAGGCCCGCGTCCTGGCCCCGGGACACGACGTGCCTGCAGCTCGCCGGTCAGTACGCAGCCTTCTGAGCGGTTTCGGGCGGGGTCCGCCACCGGGCCGGGGAGCGCAGGAGGCAGGCAGCCCCAGCCCTCCCGCGGCGGAGAGCGCCGGCACCTCACGCCGGCGCCCGCCCGGGGGTGCCGGGGTACGGCGGCTCCTGGCTGGCAGCCGGCAGCGCCGCCAGACCCCTGCCCGGGCGGGCGGGCCGCAGGTGCCCTCCTCCTGCCCCGGCGGCCGGCGCCGAGCGCCGCAGAGCCTCCCCGCCAGCCGCCGCGCCCTTCAGCCCCCCGCGCCGGGCACCGCGTCCCGGGTGACCGTTAGTCGGCCCCGGCCCTCCCGCCGCCGCCGGCGGGCCCGCCCCGTACCTGAGAAGTCGGCGAGCGCCGCGACCTCCGCGCTGCACACGAGGATCACGCAGGAGACGAGGCGGAGGAGCCGCCCGGGCTCTACCTGTCTCCGGCGTGGGTGCTGCCCCGCATCCCCTTCCCTCATGGTGCGGGAGAGGGCAGCTCGGGGCGGGGGGGGCAGACCCGCCGCCTCACATGATGGAGCGGGCCCCGGCTGGCGGCACGGCCACCCCCAGCCCGCCGGGCGCCCTCCGCCGCGGGGCAGCGGCGGCTGCCCCGGGACCGCGCGGGCGGCGGGGCGCGGGAGGAGGCGGAGGAGGAGGGCAAGGGCGGCGCAGCCCTGCCCGAGGCCGAGGCCGCAGCGCAGCCGCCCCCCCGCCGCGGCGGGAGGGGGGGGGTCCCGGCCGGCGCGGGGCCCCGGGAGGCGCGTCGCTGCTGCCGCCGCCGCCGCGGGGGAACCCGCGAGGGCGGTGGGAAGGGAAGAGGCTTCTCGGCGGCGCCGTGCCTGGCACTGCCCTCAACGCACATCGTGCGGGCCGGGCTGACTCAGACCCGGCTGCACCTCGCCCGCCCTCCCCGGCTCTCTCCACCCCTCTCCGGGCAGTTCGAGGTCCCGGCACCTCCCTCTTAGCCAAGAGGCATGATTTCGCCTTCGCACCCCGTGCGAAAGGCTTTATTTTTAACTTATTTTCCCCCTCATTCCTGCTTGGCAATGGTCGGAGGACCGTCACGGGCTTCCACGCACGCCCTGACTCATGTGACAACGTTTCCCTGCTTGTGTTTTTCCCGAGACAGATGCAAGGCGCTCCCCATCACTCCCTGTCCCCCGCAGCGCAACTTGCCTGCTTTCCCTCCTTCAGACCTCCTTGCCACGCATGCCAGACCCTGACAAGTCTGCCCCTCCAGCCCGGCTCCTGTCCTTATACATTGGCTCACAGGTCTCGGGGGGAAACCCAGCAGACAGCTGTGCCTAGCAGGATCTCTGGATGAGGGATTTCAGCGGGCAAAGAGCTGTGTTAAGAAATGGCCCTGACTCTTCCATGTCGCAAAAGAAACTTTCCCTTTCTGTGTTTCCTCTCCTCACGTTGTTGCCTGACAACACCTTATCGCAGCCCTTAGCTTTAAGACTCAGGTAGTTCAGCATAGCTGAGTTTGAAGTGTGTAGGCTTGCTTAAAGCCTTCACTGCAAAGTGAGAAAACATCTTGAAGTTACTTTGAGTTCAGGTTGTTCCCTGAAATCTTTTGTAAGACTGAAAAGTAAACCAGTGGGAAGTTCAAACAAATTATCGTTACAACCTGCTATGCCACCTTCAGATATAATTTGGAGCTCCTTTTAAGGTATGAGGGACTAAAGAGAAGAAATCAGGACACTCATTTTCTAGTTCCTGTAAGAGCTGCCCTTGGGAAAGAGAGCCCAGAAGCAACACTGGAAATGGGGCACGAAAGCATCTTCTGCCCTGGGGTTGTGCTTGGGTATAGAGTGGGTAGGCAAGAACATCTAGCTGTTTACATCCTGGCATGCATGTTCACACTGATGTCCTTTCTCCTGAAAAAAACATGAGTGAGTAGGTGAGAGAAGATAGAGCCAAACTCATTCTGTTAAATCCGTTCCTCTCCTCCTGCTCCAACTGAAGTTGGATCACATCCAGATTTGAACTTCCAAACTTTGGCAGCTCTTTCTGGAGGTTACACTGAACTTTGACCAGCTTGAACTTAAATGTTTGAATCTGAATCCACTTTCTTTCCTCACCCTCTCCCTCTTTACACCTAGAACAACAACTGGGTAACACATACATTATAGTCATGCTTCTTTAGTCTTGGGCAGATAAGAACAAACCAGGTTTCAAACGACCCTGCCTAAGGTCAGGGACATTCAATCAAGTTTTACTGAACTCAGATAAATGGGATCAAAGATGCCGAAATAACAGGATAAAATGGAGTAGCTCTGAAGCATCTGCAGCTGCAAACACGGGTGGGAAGAAAGAACAGTAGCTCTGCCAGGTGTGTGAAGCTCTTCCTTCTGGCTGCTTCAGATAAGGACACTGTTTGCCACTGAACTGAACTGAACCAGCTACCCTGTGCCTTCCGACTGTGGTACTGGAAGGAGACTTGTAGGAGTCTCCTGCTTACTCCTTATTTTTTCCCTTCATCTTGCCATTACCTGGTCATTTAATCTGACAGTTCCTGCACTTGCCGTCACAGGTCAGTTCCACTGAAGGCAGAAATGAATGCCAGGAGAATGTTATAAGTAGCACAGAGTTTCACCTCTCCATAAAAGAAAGCATTTTGGGGGCCATACTCGGACTTCTGGAAAGGTGCTTAGATGACTATGGTGAACTTGTGTGTCTACCATAACTACATAGCTACTGTAACTTCAAATGAGTGCAGTCGTGGCCAATCCGTGGCTTCAGGATGCCAGACCCTCACTCCCTATACAGTCAATTAAGAGATATCTCATATTCAGGCCACCTGCTATAGCTCTAACAGGAAGTGTTTCACCTCCTCCTCCCTGAATTGCTCATTAATTCCTGGAACATAGATGTCAGTGATGGCAACTCAGTCTGCTGTGTGTGACTGAATAGACAATGGATCTGTGACAAGTACACAATCAACACAGAAGTATATATAAAATGTCAAAAACCACTGAGAAATATCCTGTACTCATGCTTGAAAGACTTTGAATCAGAAGATCCTGCACAGCTGTTCACCTCATGAGAACTTGTGAATCTTCTCTTTCCAACAAGATAACATTGCTTTTTCTAGCCCTGTGGTGCTGTAAGAAAAAGACCATCCAGTGGTGCAGGAAGGAGCCTGGTATGCTTTTGGCACTGTGCAGGTATAACCCAAAGGCAAAGGCAGTTTTCAAGTAGAATGACTGAACTGGGAGAGGTTCAAAATGTTGTGGGTAACCTCCAGGGAGGTGAAGCAGCAATGGTTGAATAATAACACAAGAGGCAGCTGGGTGCTCCTATGTGTAGATATCTGACTTTTAGGGAAGCCTTCCTATGGAGGAGAGCAACTTATGGACATTGCAGCCAACAGGAATTGAAGACATGCTTTCAGTAAAATGGCATTGACATTTTTTTTCTCCCCCCCGAATTAGGGCTATTTTGCTATTCAACATTAACCTAAAATCTGTAATGTTTTTGGTAATCCCTGCTATGGGTAGTGCTTAAATAGTAAACTTAGAGACAGCAGTGTAAAACACAAAGGTAGGAAGGGAGAAAGTATTATTTATCCTGACGTGCAGAATGTGTTTCTTTGCCATAGCCTTGAAAGCAGCTTCTACAAGCTGGCAATGTTCAGTAGTTGGAAAACAATATAACTAATCCAGACATGTTCAGCATGTAGAATTACAGAATCCCTCAGCCTTGGCCTTTCCTTATGAGCAACAGGAGTGAGATTCATTTTTTCCCCAAAGAAAATTAAAGCCTGTAAGTTAGAATCCAGGCTAGGTATCATGTCTGCTTCAAACAGTTTCTTTCTTTTGAGCTTGGGGAGAAAAGAAATCATTTCACAGTGTCAAAAATGCAGAAACTGTGTTGTTGCATGGAAGCTTTGCAAGAGCAAAGCCAAAATCTGAGCTCTTAATTTCTTTTTTCTCCATATTATTCATTTTTCTCTGAACTTCAGCCAAACTGCCAATTTGAAACTCATATAATGGCTTAGTGTATGGAAATTCAAATAAAATTAGTGCTCTCAGGAAATAAACAAACAATGTGAAATAATAGAAGACAGTTGAGTTAGATGGCCTAAAATTTTCTATTAGTAAAAAAATCACAAGATCTATAGTACAGTAACAAAAATTATCATAAATATATAATCTCAGAAATACTTTTTCACATATATATATATATACATATCTCCCCACTATCCCTCCGACTGCTTTTTCTTCCTCTTTTCTCCCCAATAAATTTATTGGCAGCTGATGTATGTCATTATCATTTTCTTCTCCCAGAATAAAGTTTACAAGAAGTTCACTAATACTCTCTTTGGCTTTTGGGGGTTAAAAAAAAAAAAACAACTAAGTACAAAACACCAGGCTTTTCCCACATTTTTAAATGCTTTATATTCCAGCATTCTGACACAGATGAAATCTACAAGACAGTTCAAACAAGTGGGCTGCTATCCTCTCTCTGTTTCTATGGAAATGAGTGTCAGACCAGTTAAAACAAAGCACATGCTTTACAGTAATCACTATATGGCAATTATTTAAAATAACATAGCACATTTTTACCAATTCAACCTCTATTTCTATGGATACACAAATGAAAATAGCGGTAGAGAAGCCTCTCTCGTATTTTTTCAATTCTAAATGTGTTTTGGATGGTATAAGTTCTCACGGAGTGCTACAGTTTTTCAGTTCTAACAAGATCTTCAAGTGTGCAGTAATTTGAACTTGAGAGGACCAATTCTGCAAGCCCTAGTTAGGAAATATTCCCGTGCATGTAAGCAGAAGTTTAAATGAATACAGAGTACAGTACTTCACCCAGTAGGTTTAGAAGGAGGAGCAATATTTGCCATTTTCTGCCATTTTTTTACTCACTTCAGAGAGAGCAAAGTTAGGTAACAAGTTTTGTGGTCATAAACTGCTTCCTGCACAGTCAGCTCTTGGCCAAACTAATCATAACATCATAAAGACCCTGACCACTTCACAAAAAAGAAGTAAGGTGTAACACATGAAGTTTGTAAAACCAATCTCCTCCCGTTTCATTCCATCTGAATGAAATGTTATTCCAGCTTCCTCACCACATGCAGCAGAAAGGTCACCGCTCCTCATTCTCCTGAATGCTGCCAGTCTTACTGGCACCTCTCCTGTATACAGATTATTTTTTCTAGCAGTACACCTGGGCACTTGTATAGACATGCAGTAAGAGGCATGCCCCGTCTCACAGAGCTTACTCCTGGAAACAAGAGAAAAAAGACCTAAGGTGGCGGAAGAACAAACGCACCAAGAGAAGGGTCCTGGCTTTCTTGTTCTTGCCTTCTTAAAGCACTTAAGCCATCCCTGGTCACTTCCTGACATGAATCTTCAAAGACGGACTGGAAAAGATTATGTGTCTTGCCTCTTAGTTTAGGAAGGACATTAGGACAGAGCTGCTGGGTGGACCACAGTCTTGGAAATCAGCCTGTTTACTTGTGAAAGTGCATTATTATGGGTCTATGAGCCTGCCTTGTGGCTGGTTGTTGTCACTGTTTCTCCTTTAATATGTATTTAGGCTAAGATTTTCCAAAATGACTAATGATTTTGTGCACTTGAAATTCAAGACAGTAGCTTTTTAAAGCCACAGAATCAATGTCAAAGCACTGAAAAAGCAGTGGCTTTTCCAAAAGCCTCGGAAAATCAGGCCTCAAGATCTCTCAAGTTAGGTATGCAAAGGCATGCAAAACTCGTAGTGTTTCAGAAAAGAGTAGCCTGTATCAATATCTAATCAGTGAGAGTTAATAGTTTTGAGATCCAGACCTCACATTAATTCAACCCGAGCTCCCCAAAATTAGAAGCAAGTAACAAAATTTGAAAATAATATTGTATTGTTTCTAAGTGCTTGCTTTTCCTTTCAGGACCATAAGGGTTCCATGACAAATTCTGAAGAGATGCTCAGTGACTATGTTAAACTAACTGAGGCTTGATGGTGGTTGAAGATTATTCCATGAATAGAAGGTGGGAAGGATTTCAGTATACATGGAATATACCCGTTTTCCCCCTCTGGATGTAACTATCCCATAGTGCCAAAGGTCCTGTTCTGTCCATTGAGCTAAAGGGTTTATTCAGTTTATCGCAAGTAGGTACCATAGCTGCTTTCAGCTTGTACCTCCTCTAGCTCTTGCCAGTCTGCTCACTGACCTTCCTGCTCTTCTGTCCTCTTCCCTTCTTTTCTATCTTTCCATCCATCTTCAGCATCTGGGCAAGCAGCCTGATTCCCGACTCATACTGTGCTCTGGCTCAAAACCCTGGTGCTAATGCACGTTTGTACTGCTGACGCCGCAGGCAAGTTAGGTCCTTTGATATCGATAGGGCTCTGGTGTAATGGTGGGGAAGATAAACTGTCATTAGCCAGGTTTTAAAATGCACTCCTTTAGCTATTCAGAGAAGTGCTGCTCCAGCTGAAATAACTAAGAGACTGGAGGAGGAGGCGGGGTGATTTTGTTTTTCAGCATCAAGAGCAAAAAAAGTTGTGGTTTTACTAAATTGCTGTAACTGCTTATGCCAGAGCGGCATTGGCATTGCAGGGCAGTTTCACTAGGGTTATTGCCTCAACCCAGCCTACCCACTCAGTTCCTGAGTCCATACACCATTCTTGTGCATCACCCAGACCCCTTGTTTCTAAACTTCTGGAATTCAAGCTCTGCATGTCTGTATCTCCAAGTGCGTGAGCTGGCTCTGGGCGGATCGGAGCAAGGATGGCGGGAATATGGGGTAGAGGGCATTTGGACATGTGATGCCGAATAAATGATAGTGTTGGGCTGTGTTGGGAATACTACCTTCTTGCGAGGCTGTGTTGAGGAAGCAGTCCTGACACTTAGCCCATCTCTTGGCAGCATCTATCGTCTCTCCCTCCGTGATCCCATGCCTCAGGTGTCAAAGGCTGGAAGGTGGAAAGATCTGATAAACAGCTGTATCTCACACAGAAACTTCAACTTTTGGGAAAAACTGAAGGACGCTTTTCTGTGAAATAATTCTGTAAACCATGAAAGAACATTGAGAACAGTGGTTTAAAGATGTGATTTTTCATGAAATTCAGTCCTTCTGAATGCTTTCTATAATTAATTTATACATCAAAGGAAAAATTTATGATAAGAAAGTACTGCATTCCCTACATGCTCTGGACCACAGTTAGTGTGGAGTAGGGGATCACAGATCACGTACAGCCATTAAGCGATACCAGCACTGAGAGCAGTAGTGGTGCAGTGGTACTGTAACTGGCAGGGGCTCCACTAAACCAAACATCAGTGGTTTTAAAGGTCAAGTGTGGTCTGGGATTAGCATGGGCTGTATAGATCTGTTTAGGTATGGGTCTATCAGCAGCCCTACTCATAGGCATAGTTGCTCATCTGTAGTGTGAGGTTGCAGGCCAGGAGACCAGGCTGAGTTTGGTAAGGATAACCAGGGCATGGTTAGGGAATGATGTAAATTCCTATCAACAGACTTAAGCTTGAGGGCTGGCATAGCAAGTATTGCTGAGCTATATCTAAAGGCTAGAGATATGGGCTGGGTAAGCAGGACAGGAGTGTTTATGGCTGAAATCAGAAGATAGACCTTGATGAAGCTGTTGGGTAAGAAGTGGCCTAATCTGCCAAAACAGATTTTGTCTTCAGGATTGCATGAGTGAGGATCCTAGAGTGAGGAATAACATTCGAGTTTGGGAGGCAAAAGCAAATTAGGCAGGACTGCAGGGCAGGGGCTTGTTACTTTAGATACTGTTCAAGCCAGTAAAGGCTTCAGAGGTCAGATTATGGCTGATGCAGGAAAGGGTCACTTGGCTCAATTAGTTTTGTATCTGGAACTGTTTGTTGAACAAGGGCAAAGAGCTAAGGTTCATGTGAGGGACTGGGAATTATTCTTCAGACTTGCAAATGCCAAAGGGGCAATGTGTATCTTGGATATGATTGTATGTTCTTCTGGCAAGAATCACAGAAGTATATTTCAGTTTACCGAAAACTGGGCAGCTCAGAAATTAATACTTGACTCATTCACTGCTTACATCTGTTAAACATGTAGGCACAACAGAGCAGATGAACTTTGTCTGAGCTTGGTGTCTCATTCTTTGATTGGGCCTCCATGAATGGAGCTTGCCAAAAACCAGACTTGGGGGAGGAAAACTGTCATAGGTATAATAGAGAAAGAAAAGGACATAGGCTTCAAAGTACACTATGGCAAGAACGTGGAAGTAATCTGGCTTGAAGTGAAACTAACAGTCTTCCTCACCATCCTCACCATCCTCATTAAAGGCTATGACAGCTACTCGGGCAGCAAGGGGAGAGAGTAATTGAATTTCAAGTTGAAATTAAAATAATTTTCACTAGCATTTTGCAGTAATATTTTTATACTAGATATTCTATGAAATATGGTGTGATGATAGTGATCAGGCTTGTAAGTCTGACAACTATGACTTTTACCTGGAAGATACCAGTATGGGTGCTTTGAGCCTTTTAAAAGCTGTGTTAATTTTTTTTCTTTTTTTCAGTTCTGCTAGCTCTAGCCTTCCTTTTCATGCCCTCAGAAACAAAACAACTCCCTCTTGAGAATGTTATTTACTTTCCATATTATGTGCCCCCCAAATTCTGGAACTGCAAATGTATTTGTATATATGCATAGCTTCAATTAATTGTCAAGAAAACTGTAAGGTTGAAACAAAGGATTCCCATCATCCAGAACAACCAATCAATACTGTTTTATGGAAGAATTGAACAGTGTGTGCCTTTGCATAGAATTTGCTATACTATGGTGAATTCCAAATGAAGCTGCTATCAAGCAGAAAAATAGTTGAAATCTACCGAGTTAAAATTTCAGTATTTCTGGAAATATGAATAATTAGCAGAGTTTGGAGTGTGATGTAACTAGCAGCATTAAGATGCTTTTTAGCCTCCTTCTTAGTTACTTTTAAAAAGGCCTTGTACCTAGTATCTAGCAATTCGTATTTTCACATTTCTTCCCCCCTCCCCAGTCTCATGTACTCCTTTTATTTTACCCTTTTGTGCCTTCTAACTTCACCTTCTTTTATTTTACTCCACCATCTGTTCTTAAAATACTGCAGCATATCCCATGAACTTTAAAAAAATTTGTCCATCCTAAATCTTAGAATGGCTGCTAATGTTGCCCTCTTCTGGATCACTTTTTTTTTAACAGTATTTTGTTAAAAAAACAGTTTTAACAAAAACTCATGTCAGGAAAAACAGGAAAATATTAATATTGCTTTTATTTATTACTTGTAAATAGGAGAAATAATCCATTTTGCATAGTTCTCTAACTTGATTTTAATTTTCTCTTACTGACATAATATAACAATCTTCTGTATCTTCCACTACTGTTTCAACTGTTGGCATTTCATATGTAACAGTTTATCAGAATTAGACTTTTTCCATTCCTCCTTATCACCATGCTTCTCCTGGAATAACTCTTGCTGAAAGCAAAATCTCTGGTTTCAATTTAAGTCTAAAGAACAATATATTTGGTCACCTTGAGCAATGTGTTTAACAGGCTGACGGGCAACCAGTACCCTTGTATAGCATCTCACTATTTGTTTGTAATGGTTAGTGTTTATATAAGACATTTTAACCAGACAGATTTAAAAATGTAATGGAAACGCAGCCTGTTAATTGGAAAGCAGTCTATGTCTATTGCTTTTGCAAATGACAATCATTTTACCTTTTCTCTAGTATCTGAAGTTCTCTCCTCTCCCTGCTTCCTGGCACCCTGTGCTTTCCCCTTCCACTCCGAAGTTTGTGTCTCCTTGGTTCAGGACTGCATGGGACTGCAGTCCTGTGAAACTGCGATGCCAGTGGAGACAAAAACCTGCTTGGCCTTGCAAGCAGCAACAGATGAGAGACTGTTGCAGGGTGCTGGAGATCTGCTTTTGCAGTCCCGCTACTCCAGGAGCTTTCACCCCTCAGTGGTGCCAGTCGCGACTGCGTGGCTGCACTTCAAATGAGGCGACTGAAGCATCCTGAGAGAGAAGTGGGAGGAAAGAAAAGGTGTGATAACTGTTCTTAACTCCTTTTGTCAACTTGGGCACCGACTGCTGACAACCAAATGCACACCCACAACACGCAAAGGGTAGTCCACGGTTTTATGCACGCAAACGTACCCAGGGCCTTTGCTTTTCGCCCCGGGGACTGCATGCCCCGCTGGGAGGGCAGCTCTCTGGCAAGCAACAACCCCACGCACAGGGCAGTTTCGGGCAAGGAAGTGCCAACTGAAATGCGTGACAGGGACAGGTCCATCAGCAGAAACGAGCGGCCAACTGCCCACGGCTGCCTCGCAAAACTCCGCCCGCGCCACCGGAGGGGCATTTCGGAGCGGGGGCCTTTTCCACCAGGAAAGCCCCCAGGGGGAGGCCGGGAGAGCCCGCGGCGCAGTGGGCTCCGCGCGAGCCGCAAGGCAGCTGGGGCAGAGGCGGGAGGAGCAGCGAGGCCGGGAAACATCACGGAGACAGACCGGTCCCTGGGCGGGCGGGGGCTGGAGAGGCCGCCCTCGCATGCTGCAGCCGGGCCTCGGGTCCTCAGGGCGGGAGAGGCGCAGCCCCGCTGCTGCCAGCCGGCAGCTCGCGCTCGGGGCCCGGCTCCAGCTCACCCCTCCCCGGGCACGGCGCACCACGGCCCCCCCCCCCGCTGGCAGCGGGGCCGCGGCGGGGCGGGGGGAGGCCGCCGCCGCCGCTTCCTGCCGGGGCGCGGCGCCGCCGCTACGGCCGCTTCCGGGGCGGCCCTCGCGGGGCGGCGGCAGCGCCATGGCGGTGAAGCGCCGCGGCGTGCCCGCGGCCGGCCCGCCGGCGGCCAAGCGAGCCTGTGGCGAGGAGGAGGAGTTCAACGGCGCCCTCTTCAAGGCGCTGCTGCGGGACCCTGCCACCGCCGGGAAGGGTGAGGGGCCGGGCCGGGCCGGGCCGGGCAGGGCGGGGGGCGGCCGGCCGGCGGGCCGGGTGGTGCTCGGCCCTGCCGGTGCGCGGCGGGGCGGTGCGATCGTGAGGAAAAAGCGTGCTCCGCCGGCGCAGCAGGGGCTGGAGCGGCTCGCCGCGGAGCCCGCAGACGTCTTCTGTCCTGAGAGCGACGTTGCGGGGATGACGGTGAAGATGATTGCTGTTACGGTACCGAGGGCACGTGCTGCTCTCGTACGGCGTGGGCCCGCCGCAGAGCGCGGGCGGCAGAGCCGGCGTGTCCCGGCCCTGGGGGGCGGCTCGTAGCCTGTCACAGGCGAGGCGTTGGCTCCTGGGGTGAAACTCTCGCGTTGCAGGTCTGGAGACCTTCGTTTCCATTGCTGAGACGCTGCCATCACCTGAAGTATATGATGTCGTGGAGGGATACGTAAAAATTTCCATGGAGTGTGCTGAAATATTCAAACTTCTGGATGGAGAAAGGAAGCCTGAAAGTGAAGTAAGTTGGCCATGGGTTTTCTAGGTTAATGACTGGCAGCGGGCATCCCGGCTGGGAGAGGAACCGCTGAATAAATGCTTTGTGGCATAAATAACTGATAATTTGACACTGTGATAACACAGTGGCAGAAGCACTGATCAAGTGGGAAATCTCCTTTTCAGTGCAGAGATGTTCCTGGATTTAATGATATGCACAACCAATAGTCCTGCCAAAATCAATCTGTTAAGGTACTTTAAAGGTTATTAAAAGACGATTTATGAAATGAGGAGTTCAACAGAAGCAGTTAAGCAAACAAAAGAAAAAAAGTCCAGTGAAAGTACCTTTTACATTACTAGACATTTCCCTGATACTTCAGTATTTCTAGGAAGCCACTGGTAAAGTTGACCTCATTTTTCCCATCTGGGCTGGACACAATTTTTCCTCATCAGAATATGATGAATGAACTAAAGAATTGAAAACCTCTTTTCACTGTGAATACTGGGGCAGCGTTATTAACGTAAATCTGCTTACAATGTAAATTTGGATACTGTTCTTTAACCTCCACTTGTTGGTCTTTGCCATTTTTCTCAGTGTAATGATGACCTGTGTCATGTTCAATGACATGCTTTCTTCAAGATCCTTTTACTAATAGAGGCTAATGCTTGTAATGAATGCAGTCCCAGTGCCATGTGGAATCTGGATTTGTCTAGAAGGAGTTAATTGCAAGACTGGAGCAGCTCGGATGGTTTTCTCCAGCACGTTTCATTGTGCACTTACTAGCAGTTGTCTCATAAAGCATTGGTTCATTAGCCCTAGGCCTTAGCCTCCAGCTTGAAAAGGGCCTTCAAGATCTATCAGCCTGTGCTGAGATTTGCACTGCAGTTGGTGTTTGCATCCCCAGAAGTGGCTGTTGTGCATACGCAGATGAATCACGCATATGCATGTAGGTCTCAATTCATGGATGAGGAAGGACGCTTTTTTACATTCAGTTTATTTGTCCAGGATTGTACAGGCTTTCAGTCGGCATGTTGGCTTGGGCTTCCAGCAGGGGTTGTTCCTCCCTACTATGGAACTTCATGAGTTTAGCAACTGAAAAAAAGAGGAGTCAGCTGACCTCCTGTGGTTCTCTGGTCTTTCGTATAGTATCTGTATAGGGGCTTCCTTGAAAATTCGCACTCTCAGAACTAATCCCTTAGAAGAGGAAGCATTAATTTGGGAGAGAATTCAGAAGTTAGCTTCGCCTTCAGGAGTGGAAGCTCTGCTCTTGTGCTGGGGTTACTCTTTTTTTAATGGTGTTTGTTACTGTTTGCTCAGCTAATAATTTCAAGCCGTACCTGATATTGGCAGATATTAACATATTTCTGTATCTTACAGATGCTGTTAATCTTTCAAGCTCTAGAAGCCATTTTACTGAGGACAGCTAGTGACCTCTCCCATTTTTCTGTTGTGGGAATGAACATAGTTAAAAAGTTGATTCATTCCTACATGAGATTGGTCTATGCTGCTTTGTATTCTGAAAATCACAGGTAAGTCTCCTCTGTACTGTTGTGGAGAATCTCTTGTCAGTTGCTCTTGAGGGGCTGTCTGGGTCTTGCATGTGTACAAGACGTTGCAAAATTCAGCTTGACCTACTGCTAATAATCCACCTTTATTTAATGATACTGTTCCACATTTCATAAAATAATTGCACGTGGAAGTCTTTGCAAGGTGGATGGTCTGCTGTAATACACAATCTAATGCTATATGATGCTTTGCCAAGGCTGTAGTTTTCATTGGTTGTGCCTGTCCTAGTGAGAGGCAAAGTGGATAGTTTCTTGAGTCCCATTATTTTAATGCTGCTTCGTTTGTGAAGTGAAATGTACTGCCTGGATCAGGGAGGAACAGGCTTTCTTGTAGTTCACAGAGGCTGAGCAGTCTGTCTTGTGATGGCAAAAAGAGCTGCTCTTGTTTTATTTCCCTGTATTTTTTGTAGTCAGATTTCCATGTTTATAATGGAATTTTTTCTTTCAGACTGGCTTTTCCTCTGTAACTTTTCCTGTCTCTTAAATCTAAGGCCTTTTTAGGCCAATTGAAGCACTCACATGTTATCTAGTCTAGTCTAAACAACAACTTCTCATGCTCTGTGGACAGAGTGAGAGAAGTTCCAAGTGCCAGAGACATTTAAATACAAACCTGGGAGGAAGAGGAAGGAAGAATAAAAAACAGAGACTGCAAATGGCTTGTCCAAGGCCAATGACTTGTCTTTCAGTCTTTGGACAGGCCAGAATTAGAAAACCATTTTCTGCTTTCCAGTTCATGGACACAACCACGCTTCCTGCACCACTCAGTTTATATTATTGCAACAAGCATTTTAACTGTACATAGAATCCCAAATACAAGTGCATAGGTATATTGTAAATAAAGTTCGAAACTATGCAAGATCTGCACTTCTTATTAAGCATTTAACGATTACAGCTTTTGGAGAAATGCTTCTAGAACCTGTGTAGAGGAGGCTGCAGATTTCTGATGGTATTCTGATGGTATATGTTCTGCTTTTTCTGTGTTACCTCTTTGATGTGCAAAGGGATTTTTATCATGGTGGTATGTCTAGATGGGATGTCTGCTTTAATCATATGGCCTTCTTGCAGATTGTCCATGAGTGAAACATGATGGACAGATTCCAAAACCCCTAATGGGAATAGCCCCTAGTGGCTATGCAGGTGATGGAGGTCTGCAGACTTGTACCTGATGGCCTTGTCATGTTCCCATTGAAATAAATGGCAAACTCCTATGAATTTAGGAGTTCTTAATTTTTGGCACTTTCTTCCTTTATAAAGTGAATATCCAGCCTCTCATTACAGCTTAATTTTTTGGGAAGAATATAATCAGTCATTCCCTTTCCCCTTCTTCCCTCTACTGTCCTTTCCAGTTGCCTTTATCACTGCCTAAAATAATGGTTTTGGTTGTTTTAACTTCCCTTCTATTTTCTCAGGCAAATATTCCCAGTGGTCAGTGAGCAAGAAGCAAAACTGAGTGTAGATCTTGGGATTTAGTTCTTGACAAGACCATGTAGCATACTTAAACTGAAGAAAATCTCTGTCATTCAGCTAAAACACAAAAAATGCAGTCTTACTTCAGCCTACACTGTGTGTGTCCTTAACTTCAGCATCAGCTGTAGCTCCTGTGGACCTGCTTGTGGCAGTAAAGTGCAAAAGCTTTTGCAGGACTGGGGAGCTCTGTCCAAGAAATATGCTTGTAGAAATACATGACCAAAGTTCTTTGTGAATAGTGGAATAACATTCGTGTTTGGCCTAAATCTGTATTGTGATTATCATTAAAATGGTTGGTTACATACTCAACTAAAGCTCCCATCAACTGGAGCAAGAGCTTTGCATGACCAGGGATACTTTCCTAATGGCTATCTTGGTTGCTTGTGTTGGGACTAACTCAGAACTGCTTCCTGCCTGAAACTCCTGAAGGCTTGGGTGGATGTTGGAGGTGGAGTGGATAATTTCTTTTACAGGAAAAAGGTCTTTAAATTTTAATTTCTTAATTTGGTTGTTTGTATAACTGTCACCCTGGAAATAACCTGCAGGTTTTCCTCTGCATTTTGTTTTAGGATGAGCCGAGTGTGCCTTACCCTGTTGTCAGCAATGGTGGCTCAGGGACCAGATTCAGCAAGGGATGTGTATAGCCATTTTGATTTCAATAATAAGTTTCTGCCTGGATTATTGAAAAAAAGATGCAAGAAGGTAAATTAAGCTGCTGTGTGCCATGAAATGCTACACCATGGCTCCATCAGTTTTCTTCTGCCAAGTATTTAAAACTAAGCTGTTGCTAATGTCTCTTTTTGCTGTATTTTTGTCTGCAAGACTTTACCTCTTCTTTGCTGTCCTATGTCAGGCTGAAATGCTTCTTGATTGTTTCTAACTGGCAGCAGAACTGATCTATGGGGCAAGAGCTTCCCAGCTACTTATACAGGAAATCTCCAGGGAATGTTTCTGAGTATCTGCAATAGTAGGAGAGCTGGCCTGTACCCTTGAGGTATAGCTTGCTTTGTTTTCCATCCTGTGCTGGTCTTTCTCGTCTTGTCAGGGTGCAGAGCTCCTCAGGATAACCTTGTTTTTACACTGCTTTGTAGAATTTACTGCAAAACATTGAACTGCCTTGTCTGTTTCTAATAAGCTGTGGTGAAATATAAATGTATTTTTTCTATGGGCTATCCTTTTAATGTCTAAAATGGAGTGAAAGTGATGGTAAACTTCTGAAGACTATTCAGTGATGTGTTTGGGAAGAGCTCAGTCTTTTTTCCAATCCAAGGATTGCAGTTTGGTCCCACTGAAATAAATGGAGGTTGGAGCTTCTGCATTTTTAATGGAGAGAGGATTTTGCCCAGTACTAGTACAGTTAAAGTAATTGCGTTTGAAAATATAACCAAGAGTTTTAAACAGTCTCTTAGTGGAAATCCTTAAAGACGATATGCGAGTAAGTAGAAGTCACTCCTCTTTTTCCAAAAGGAACTTTATTTCTTGTTTCTTCTCTGTTTGCTAAAAATAATCAGGGTTGACCTTAACCAGGGTTTTAGAACAAGAATATTTATATGTCATTCCAAATAGAAGTGTATTATAAATCCAGTATTATTTTCAATGCTGAGACATTGTTTCTAGCTTTTAAAGATGACTTGCAGAATGAATGTGTACATTTGTTTTGGGTTTGTGCCATCTGTGGTGACAAATGAGACTGTTTAAAGCAATCAAGTAGAAGGCAAAAAAGGAAACACACCCCTCTTTCCCTGAATCCATCTTTTACAATTTCAGGAATGTCAAATTTCATGGGTTTTGACCTTGCTGCAGAAGTTTTCTTTAGGAGTACCTCCACTCCTTAAATTTAAATGCTTGGATGTAGTCTTTTCACCACAAGCTTATTAGATATGCAAGTAAGGTACAAGGAAGGAGGTTTCCAAAAACGGATTGAAGGTCTTACTGTTGCTCAGTTTTCAGTGAAGTTATTATGTCACAACTGGCTATCAGAGGTGATTTTTTAATAAAAAAATATCAGGCCCAAAGCTTACAGCAAAATCTGATTTCTTTCTCTTTATTTCTTCTTTCAACACTTTCATGAGTCACTTCTGCCTTATATTTAGCCTACTTGGTATCTTCTTTCAGGCATTTTTACATGCAACTTAATTTTGCACAGTAAGTTTCAAAAAATTATAAATCACAGAGGGACTCTACTAGGGAACGTAGTAATAGGATGAGGGGTAACAGTTTTAAACTGAAAAGAGGGTAGATTTAGATTAGATATTAGGAAGAAATTCTTTACTGTGAAGGTGGTGAGACACTGGAACAGGTTGCCCAGGGAAGTTGTGGATGCCGCCCCCTGCTTAGAAGCATTCATGGCCAGGTTGGATGAGGCTTTCAGCAACCTGGTCTTGTGGAAGGTGTCCCTGCCCATGGCAGGGGGGTTGGAGTAGATGATCTTCAAGGTCCCTTCCAACCCAAACCATTCTATGATTCTGTATTCATATCCTATGATCCTTTTCCAGGCAAAGCTTTCACTACTTCCACTGTGCCTGAATTTGTAGTTTTATAACGTACTAGCCCCTTTTATAAAGGCTTTTTTTATTTTAGCCTAAGTCACATGACCCGGGTGGCTCCATGAGCAGCTGTGATAGCTAAGACATGTCTGTAATGCCCTGCAGCTCAAAGATGGCAACGAGCAGCAAGAGTCCCGAAGACTGGTGCTGCTCTGGAAGCCTGTATAGTAAGAAATTGCGGCAGCACTACTGCCATTACCGTTCTTGAGTATTTTTGTGAATTGACCAGTATACCAAGTGATGCAGAAGTGAGGATGTTCAGTGATGTGTGTACAAGGTTTGGCATGAAACTACTGTTAACATTTTCTTTTTTTTTTTTTTTTTTTTTTAATTTATGGCCTATTTTGTATACTGAGAATTGAAAAATATGTGAACTAGGACACCTCCCTTTTCGATGTTAACTTTAACAGACTGTGATCTGCTTAACACAAGAAGTTTTTCAAATGAATGTACTATGGATATGTTCTATATAAATGTATGTGTATGGCTGTGTGCAACATGTTTATAGAAGTTGTTTAATTTACCTGTTTATAGTACTTACAAGGGTAATCAATTGTTGTGGTATTAATTTTGCAGTTGTGTACAATCTGTATGCTAACAGTGCCTTTTATCTTTTTTAGGGGAGAACTGATGTCCGTATGGCCTATATTCAGTTTGCTCTCTCCTTTTTAATTGCTGGTGACAATGCAATCTTGACACGGGTGCTGGAATTAAAAGGTACTTCACAATTGCTTGTATTTTTTTTTTTTTTTTTAAGAGAGAGTCTTTTATAGGTGATAATAAATATGAGCTAATTCAAAATGTGAACCAGTTAAACAGCACTAATAAGGTACAAAATACATATTTTTAATCGTATTACCTGAAAAGCTTTAACTTCTTCAGTATTCTAGTGAGTGCCTCTTCTGCGTGAGAATAATATTTGCTGTCTGCAAAAACTTTGCAAAAATAGGAAGCCCTTGATAACACAGATGTAAAAAAGGTAAATGTAATATAACTTTGAGATCATAGAGGCAGTAAGCAGAAAACAACTTCATGGCCTCCAGCCTTGCTCATAACACAGTAACAGTGGATATGTTGCATTAAAATTTTTTTTAAAAGTGTTAAAGACTGTACGTACTTCGGTTTCCTTTCTATCCTCATGTAGGACAACTGTTGTGTACTCCATCAGACTGCTTCTTGTCAATGATTCAGGAGACCAGTGTAATGTCCTTTGCATCCTTTATGGAGGCATTACATGGGAGTGCAGTCCAGGAGTATGTTACACCCATGTCTCTTAGAGAATGGGGTCAAACTGACCTGACGGAAGAAGAGAATCCAGAAAGTTGAATCTTACATACACTTAATTAATACTTGATCCCTTACATGCTGAAGTTGATGTGAAACTTCTGTTGACTTTAGTGATTTGAAATCTACTGCTAATGTTTCTCAAGTTGTGAATTATGACCCTTGGTAAAGTTATGAAAGAATTCAGAGGAGATCTAGAAATACTCTAAAAAAAAAAAAGTAGTAATTTACTGACAGCAATTAATTTCTTCTACGGTGAGGGAGTAAGAACAGGCCATAGTTATTTACTTCTATTGTTCACGCTACCCTGGGGGCTGCTGATTTCCTTTAATTGCTCACAGTTGTTCAGTTCTTTCAGGACAGGGAGTGGCAGTGCACACCTAGACACAGTCAGCACAGCTGGCTTTCATTCCCCTGTAAGATACTGAAGTTCTTTATAAGGTTCTGAACTTCTCTGTCTTTGGGATGCACAGGTGAACCAAAAGATGGTGCATGTGGTTGGAGATGTAACCTTCAAACATTTGAGAATCTCTCAGTGAAACAATTGTGAGTCCTTCAATGGAAAGGACAGGCATTTACTCAAGTTTAAATACTGCATAGCACACTGGGGCTGGAAACATATCTGAAGTTGACAGATGCTGTTTCAATAAGTGTTAATAACGAAGTTGGCAAGTTATGATGAGAGTAGGTTTGGCAGCATTACTTGTTCGTCACTGTGGTTACAGACACATCCTCCTTCTGAACTCTGATTGCAGCCTTTTGGTTCATCTTTAAATATAACAGGAAGGTAAATAATATGACATTGAAGAGAAATGGGTATGAATTCCCTGAAGCATTTTAGTATGAAAATAGCTTTCACGTTTTCACTTAACATTTGGAATGTCTTCTTAGATTTCATTCCAGATATTCTTCGCTCTGAAATAAAGGAAGACAAAGTTTCTACTGTCAATCTTCTACTTTCCACACTGAGAACTAAGGTATGATATACCCTTGAAACTGTGTTGTCGCTTGTTTTCTATTTTCTTTGCTGCTGGAAACAGTTTTGCAGTAATTTCTCATAAAATGTACCGCTCTTTAAGATGTTGGCACTGTGGTGCTGCTTCTGAAAGTTTGTCAGTGTGTCCGTTACTGATAATATTTGTTGGAGGTTAATAGCTTGGCTATATTAGTGTTTCAGGACTGAAGCTTGTTAACGCTTTTTCAATGCCCACTTTTAAGTCATTGCAATAGCTTGTATGTGGATGCTAATTTCAGCTCATCTCTAGTGTGCGGTGTCCAACACATTCTGATTGTTTCATGGGTTGCGATTGCATCAGTGCCAAGCCTGAAGGTCAGAAGAACTGGAGTCTTTTTGGTGCTTCCAGTGACAGTAAGATTGGTCCTTCAATTAACGTGTCTCATGCTGAAATGGGGAAGTCAGCTCGATTTGAGTAGGTTTGTTAGCTCTGAGCCAGGTAATGATGTACAATCTTCTTTCCAGGAGAAAAAGGATTTTGTGTGTTTTTTGGGGACTGTGGCATGAAATGGGTTTCTAGGAGCTATCTGGTTGCAGTTGAAGGGTGGTGCCCTTCAACAGTGAACTGGTACTGTTCCCCAACCAGTCTTGGCAGGGCTCTGTTGAGGCCACATCCTGTGGTCCTGGTTAGCTGGTCTTTGGACTTGCTTACTGTTAGGATGGCAAGGTTTCTGCTGCAGGAGATAAATTCAGTCAAAGGTATTTCTTGGTGAGGTAAAGGGAAGTCTTATCATAAAATTGTCTTCCCAAGATCAGAGAATTTTTTGTGAAAAAGTAAGTGTACATTCCACCTGCTACCAGAAAGTAGTTGGAGAGGTAAGTCTGCTCCCCTTTGAAGTGTTTTTTTTCTGTTTCTTTCATAACAGACAGAAATAACCTTGTGATATAGTAGGGTTGAGAGAGAAAACTTGAAAGCAAGAATTGCTGAAAGGTGTGAGAGTTGGTTTAGTCTCGACTGCCTTTCCTGTGCTTTGTTGTTCCTTAGCTTCTGAGCATGGCTGTGCCTCTTTCACTGTGATGCACCAGCTTGTTGCTGCTGTGGGTAGAGCACCTGCACGAGAGATTTATTCTAGTTCTATAAAAAAGTTTTAAAAAATATTTTTAGTTCTAGTATCTATGATTTTTGAATCTCTGTTTTGAATTATTGTAGCAATGTTGCACAAGCTGTTGTATGACCAATTGAGAGAATGAAGAAAAAATAGTTTCAAATTTAGAGTGTAACCATAAGAGCCTGCCTCAGACTCAGGCTTTTCACAACTGTCAATTTAAAGCCAAAAATATTCTTTCATTTTTCTGTTGCAATAACCTTGGAAAGTGAAGGAAAAAAAAGATAGCATTTAAATGTAAAATAAACCTCCTTGAAACTTTGTTTTCTAAATGAAGCTTTTCCCATGTGGGAATTGTACATCATGTACTGTTACGTTATTGATGAAACCTAACACACTGTCTGACTCCTTCAGTTTAGCAAAGAGAATGAGAATTAAAAAAATGTGGACAGGAAAACACAGTAGGAGAATTTTTGAGAACTTCCTCCATTGTGTTTTCACTTCCATTTCAAACTTTATTTGTAGCAGCTTCTACCATCTCTACCAGCAGGTTTCCATGATCCTAAGTCTGTGGCTGCACTACTCTAAATAAGTTCTGTGCTCTTTAGTTGAACTTGAAAGTCTGTCCTGTCCAGCATGTGCAGTGTTTGCAGAAGTTGGTGTAGAGCCCTATGGCTTCAACCATGTCAAGATGGGATCAGGAGCATGTGAAAGAAATGTTAACAGGACAGGCAGAACCTTTTATCTGCTGTAGTGAGTAGAGCGAGCTGTGTGTGTACTAGAAGAATGAAGCATATTGCTAATTTGCCATTATTTTGTGATAACTTGCAATAAATAGAAAAGTTGTTTGTTTGATTTTTTTTTTTTTTCTCATTGTTTTCAGGTGGTTCAAAATAAAAATATCACCAAAACCCAGAAGGTCCGCTTTTTTACTGCCGAAGTGTTGATTCACATTGCTTCACTTTACCGGTGGAATGGGATTACTGATGTCAGCCCTGGGGATTTAAAGGTCTGGTAACTTATTTCTTTGTAACTCCTAGTCCTTGTCCTGCTTTTCCTGCTCCCCACCCTCCCCACTGCTTGCAGCCCACAGGTTTTGAAATAGCTTCCAGTTACTCTAGCCTTGATGAGCTTAAGAAGAGGGATCTGCTGAGGCTACTTAAAAAGAAGCCCTGACTTTCTGCTGCTTCTCACCGCTTGAGGAGGATGGTTTGTTTCCCTGTACTGTATTCCGTTTCCTGGACACATTTGTGTCTCTATAGGAGAATGTATCAGGAGCAATGTTCTTACGACGTGCCTCATTCTTGTCCTACACACTGATCTGATATGAGAGCTAAACTCCCAAGATGGTTGCCAGCCTTTTCAGCTTACATTGTTTGAGAGGTTGACAGGGTTTCTGAGTGTTGAGCTGTTATTGCTTCTATTGGTCCATGAAATCACATTCCTAAAGTCATAGATGAGGCAAGGATCAGGGCCGCAGCTGGTGGGTGTATGTTAGTGCTGCAGATGTTTTGTCGTCATCTCCTCATAAATAGTTTACAATTTTGCTTTTTTATTTTTAATCACGTAATCTCTTTTTTCCCTGCTTTCAGTGTGGTAATATCTAAGACGTGGCTGTAAGCCCAATGCAAAGAGTAGAAAGACTTCTATGCTTCCACTGGGGTTTTGGCTGCAGACTTTTCAGCTTTGTGTTGATTAACGCTTGATCGTTAGAAGCCCAACCATTCTTCCTCAAAACTTCTAACACTGAACAACTGACTTCTTATACTTTCTCTACTGGATGTTTATGCCTATGCCATTCCAATCCTGATATACTGTAAACACCTTTTGGAGGAGATCTATTTTTAGTAGGTGTCTGCTTGGAGCTATGCAAATCTATGACCCTATTCATAAACATGCATTTCAGTTTTGAGTAATTTTAAATTCTTACTATTCCATGCAGTCCTTGTGAGTCATATGGTTTGTGATTGCAACTGCAATTGTCAAGAGACTTCTCATTCGTAGGGATCTTGAGTTGTGCTGGGTAATGGAATCTGGGTTCACTTTTTTTTCTTTTGCTTGACATGGATATTTGGTCACTTCTTCCATTTTTTGTGTGGTGACTGTAATTGCATTGATGCCCCACCTTTCCCTGAAGTGTTGGCATATTCAGTGCATTGTTAGCTATCCATCTTTCTTGCCCTGTATTAAAGTGGTTCCATCTTTTGCCAAATTGGCCCAAAAAACATACACATGCTTGTTTCACATGCTTTGTGCTGAAGGCTTCAGTGATTTTTTTTTTTTTTTTAATCTTTTTTTTGGTCTTTCTGAACTTCCTCATAGTGAACCTGGCCTACATAGCTGAAAGTTGGTTATATCAGATTAAATATTAGATCCTTGACTTCAAAGTCCTAGGATGGCCTTGCCCAATTTATGTAAGTTTTATATCACTACTTTTCTTTAGCTTGATTTTCCTCTCTCTTTTCCTGTCTGTCTCCTTAGCCAATGCCCTAAGTCAGTAATGCCCTGCAAATAGTACATATGTACCTAAATTTGGGAGGTTTGCTTTCCTTGAAACAAAAAGTTTTGTAATAATTAATGTATTTAATACAGAAACTGAAACTTCTTTTGTTAATCTGAACAAAAGCCAAATTGTCTTTTAGCATTCCTGTAAAAGGAGCTTTGTAAAATTTAGAGTGAAGTTGATGTAAGATTTTCTTCTGTGATACCAAAAATCGTATGCGTTTTTTACTCCTTTTTGATTTTTATAGGTGATTCAAGGTTCTGAAGAGGTTGGAAAGATGATGGTACGGGAACTTGTTCATAACTTCTTAATGGACCTCTGCTGCTCTCTGAAACATGGCATAACTTTCTATGATCCAAGTCTTGGAACTTCTGGCAAGTAAGTCACTGGACAGCTGAGACTGTATGTGAACTTTGTGCTAGGAACAAGAGACCTCACTAGTTATCTTGTCTGTCCTTCCAGGCCTTTGCAAGTAACTTTGCTGAATTCTGCTTCCATGTCTCTTTCATCCATGGCAGATGAAAGAAATACATAGGCATTCTTGTTTTTGTTTTTAACTTCCCAAGATCAAACTATTGGATCTCCTTACACCTCAGTGTGCTAGAGTAGAGAGTGCTCTGCCCTATTCATAGGGGCTTAGGCAATGGTCATGTTTCTCTGAGCCATGTCTGTGTATAACTAATACAAAGTCTCTTGTTGCAAGGTGTGATTTTGGACCATAGATTTTTTTTTTTTATGTGATGATAAAGCATCAAAACTGCAGTGTTAACTAGATGGTGGTAAAATACCTAGTCTAATTTACATTTTATAGAACCAGACATGGTTTATCCCAGATTTTGGCAAAATGCCAACATTGATTTCAGTACTGTCAGAATTTGGCCTGCAACACCTAGTCTGGAAGCACTTATTTGCCCTACTGTTTCCATTTGCTAACTAGTTAAAAATATGTGCTCAGTAAGATTATGACTGATAAACTGAGACTCTTGTAATTCCATAGAGGGGTTCTCATTGGTTGGGTTTATGCTTCATCACATTAGCTGGGCAAAGAACGTACTAGATTGTAGTAGCAGGTACTAATACTGCATGGTGCTAGAGCAGGTTGTTTCTTGCTTTGAGCAAAATTTTAACTGGTATTCATCTGGTATCTGCGGTATTCTCACTTTGTTTAGGGACATATAGAAGAAAACTTAAAAAAAAAAAAAAAGGGGTGGGTGGACTGAAAGACCACAGAAAATGCTTCCAAGTTTAAGTTTTAATTCTACATTTTTAGATTTGTGAAGTTTGTTTAGAATATTTCTGAAACCAGAACATATTTCTGGTTTTAATTCAAAGTAATTACTGTTTGTCATACGGAAAACCTGGAAGTGAGTTCAGTTCTTACTTTTCTGAATATAAATTCAGAAATTATGCCAGCAGTGTGAGAGGTCTTGCCTTGAATCTACCCTAGCAACGGTTAGAGGAGTTGCAGAGTTAGCATCACATGTAAAGTATCAAAATAAGGATTTCTTTTTTAAAGTATTTTTTTGTCTTCAACAGGGGAGGAAATGTGGTGCTTCTGCGCTTTCTGCTTGGTTTAAAAACTGCAACAGAAGATGAAATGGTTGCTGATCTCATGGTGAATATTCTTAAAGTATGCCCAGATTTATTGAACAGATACTTTAAGGAGACCCGGTATTCCTTTGTTCCTAGACTGAAGTCTGCTTGGATGGACAATATGAAGTTCCTCAAAAAGGTAAGAGTATGAATGATGCACACCACCTTTCCACAGAAATATGCAATCCAAATACTCCTTTTTTCCTTCAAAAATTGAAGTAGTTTTTGTTAAACAGTAGTGCAGAATTACACAAAACCGTAGGAGGAAAGATGGTAAAGTCTAACATTCCTGACCTACAGAAAAGTTACCAAGCCAAGGAACTTGGTAGTAGATTGGTAAGCCTGCCTTTGATTGCTGCTATTACAGGTAGATATAATGCCATTCCTATGTAAAATTTGTTACAATTTGGGTACTGTGCAGTACAGAGCCCAGCCAGCCTGTGGTGTGGCCATGTTAGGTATGAACTAACTCTGAGTTCATTAATTTAGCCGAGGTCTTCCTAATGACAAGGAACAGGATTTTGCTGATTTCAGAGGAAATAAGCTGAGGATCATGGAGTGTTTTTTTTTTATTTTGTTTCAGAAGCAGTGGTTCTGTATCAGAGGAAACTCACTTGTCTGAAGATGTATTGTGTTCACAGCTGTAAATGCACAGTGCTTTAGAGCTCATTAAAATCACGAAAAAGCAGACAGGCATAATATTTCATAATAATGATTTTAAAAACCAACCAGTCCAGCATTGGGAAGTTAAGTGACTGAGGTTTAAGTGAGATAAACAGAAAGGACTTAATGGTTCTGAAATAACACCATCAGTTCCTGTAGGTATGTTAGGAAAGAAGCAGCAGGATGCTGTTAAATGTTGAAGATGGTAAGTGGAGGGGGGAAAATGGCATCCTGTTTTCTATGGGTGCTGAGGAAAATGAGCCATGGCTCAGAGCCACAGCTGCTTTAAAAAGTGTAGACATAGAGTGAGTTGGAAGGTCATTTGGTAAAAAGCCATGCTTAGAGCAGGAGGCTGTATAAACATTTAACTAAACTGGGAAGGAAGGAATTGGCATAAGAAGCAGTGAGAAACACCACGCTGATGATACTTTTTTTGAGATGCAGCAACATTGAAGCTCAGCTAGAAAAACCTTTTGTCCTTTCTGAGTGTTTCTCTGCCTCTTTGTTTAGCTTAAGATGGGCAAGCAGGATCTGTAGTCTGTTTGTTGAAAAGGGGTGGCGTTTAGCAGGGATGCAGGTCACATACAGATGTTCCGTTTAGTTGAATAGGAGTCTGGGGGATGCTCTGTAGCATTTCTTTGTAAAAGCTGACATTTAGTGCTGTCATTACTTTTGACAAGTCAAAACCCTTCTGTAAAATTCTCCCCAGAAGAAGCTGTTATCTCCAGTGCTATATCAATGTTGATTAAATTGTTATTTTTATTTCAGATCTATGAGGCTCAACCAGAGATCTCCAATTCTTTTAAGACTTCAGAGTTTATTCCTCTTCCCAGGTTGCTTTCTATGGTGATGGTAACAACAGTCCCTGCAGTGTGCAATAAAATAATGTTCACCCAAGGTCTAAATGTAAGAGCAGCCTATAGTATTTCATTGGATTTTTCTGTCCCAGTTAATACTGTTTGATTTAAGTGTCAAGAAATTTCTTAAGTTGATTAAGAAATTTCTTAAGTTGATTAATTACGTATGTTTTGTATTGTGTGTCCCAGCATAAATCTGGCTTGGGGAAGCACTGGAAAATTAATTAAAACCCATTGATACTGCTTCCAAGAGACATTCACAAGCACCAATTCTGCCAACGCTCACTAGTGGTTTAGGCTGGGAATCTGAAAACCTACAGATTCTTTCCTGCAAGCCAAGGTTTAGGAAATAATTAATTCATTAACAAATTTTAACATCTATTCAGAGTACAGATTATGTGCAAAACATAAGAGGAAGCACTGAAATGTCGTTAATTCAACTTCCTTCTTTTAGTTACCCAGCATAGTAGTGAAGCACAGCATACTGTCACTTGTATCAATGGTTCTGAGAAGAGCCTTGAAGAATATTGAGTACTGTTTGAATGAAGAAACTTGGCAAAAGTCAGAAATCTACACACCGTCAGTGATGCAGGAATTCGTACAGCTGTACAGAGAAGCCATCAGCAAGGTACAAAGTAAAAAGAAAATTGGGGTCTAACATGAGTCATTTTGCAGCAGGTAACTACTCTACGCTTTCTCCCCAAGTGGTTGTGGCCTGGGAGCCAGGAGATAGTATCTTTGGGTAGGAGGAGGGGAAGGCTGTGTGTTAAAAGGTGTTAATAACTGGTGTGGTAGTAGACTACATTTCCTAACACAGCTAGCTGATGGAAATGCAGATTAAATTTTGTTGTGAGACAAATTTATAACATTGACAGCTGTTGTGCTGCAAATGAATTCCAAGAACAGGCTCAAAGCAAATTCTCTTCCTGATTTCAACTAAATTGTAGCCAGCGGAGTTCACTCAAGAGTTAGAAGTTACTAGACAAGGTAGCACTTGAGTTGGAAATACACCATGAGGATGAAGAACCAAACATAAATTTTTCACAGGAAGCTTTTTCAGTAAAATGTTCTTTCCAGTATTTATGTTCTACAGAAGTGAAAGTACACTACTTGATTTCAGATCTTTTTCTGCTTGCATACTAGGTCAGTTACAACCTTTGTGAAGAGCAGCAAATCCTTGTGTTGGTTTGTTGTGAATATTTTTATCACAGTAGCTTTGTCTCACGCAGGAGAGCTGTTGCAATTTACTCTTTCTGCTTTTAGCTTTTACCAGACATGAACAATATAGTGGCTGTCTGGCAGTCCCTTCTGAAGCAAGGGAGAGAACACCACGATGGCCAAGAGGAGAAAAGGGAAAGTGCTATCTCCACTGTGAAGGCAGTGACTGAGACACCAGAAGTTTCTGAACAGCATGGTAGGCAAAGCAGGTGGAGTTACCCCTTCTTACATGTATAGAATAGGTGTTGTGAAATCCTCATCCCATGGAAAGTCATTCACTTCAGCAGAGTCCAGATGTCACTTGTGCATTTACTATTCATCTTTGCTTTATTCAATTCTTCGGGCAGTTTAATTCTGACCAGCATCAGAATTGCCTAAGAACAGAGTTTGACAAATAAGTTGCCATTGCTACTAGGAGGTTAAGCAGTTTGACTTTCTGCTGTCACAGAATTACAGAATGGTTGCGGTTGGAAGGGACTTCTGGAGGTCATCTTGTCCAACCCCCCTCCTATACCTGGTTGCTCAGGACTGTGTCCAGACAGCTTTTGAATATCTCCAAAGATGGAGACTCCAACAACCTCTCTGGGCAACCTGTGCCAGTGCTTGGTCACCCTCACAGTAAAAAAGTGTTTCCTGATGTTCAGAGGGAACCTCCTGTGCTTCAGTGCATGCCCATTGCCTCTGGTCCTGTCACTGGGCACCACTGAAAAGAGCCTGGCTGCGTCCTCTTTGCACCCTCCCTTCAGGTATTTATGTACATGGATGAGTTCCCCCTGAGCCTTTTCTTCTCCAGACTGAAGAGTCCCAGCTTTCCTAGCCTTTCCACTTAGGAGAGATGTTCCAGTCCCTTCATTGTCTTTGTGGGCCTTTGTAGGACTCTTTCCAGTATGTCTGTATCTCTCTTGTGCTGGGGAGTCCAGAACTGGACACAGCACTCCAGGTGTGGCCTCACCAGCGCTGAGTAGAGGGGAAGGATCACCTCCCTTGAACTGCTGGCAATGCTTTGCCTAATGCAGCCCAGGGTGCTGGTAGCCTTCTCTGTGGCAAGGGCACGTTGCTGGCTCATGTTCAACCTGGTGTCCACCAGGACCCCCAGGTCCTTTTCTGCAAGCTGCTTTCCAGTTGGGTGGCCCCCAGCATGTGCTGGCAAATGGGGTTGTTCCTGCTCAGGTGGAGGGCTCTGCAATTCCCCTTGTTGAACTTAACCCTCCTGTCCTTGACCTTCTGTGCTAGTAGGAGTATTTTGCAGCCACGCAATAAAACAGGCAGTGAAACTGATAAGCCTGAAAAATAATTTTTTGAGGAATTTTCATTTGGCCAAGTTATTTTACCATGAGATCATTTTTTTGAAGCTCTTAGTTGCTGTGGCTACACAAATGCTTGTGTTGCTGTAGCACAGGAGGAGAAACATGCAAGTGTTGTAAGAGGCAGAGAGGATTGGAGTAAAGGCTTCAGTATTCCTCTCTCAAAATCAGTGTCTCCCCTGAAGGACTTGCTTTCGTAGTCCCATTGCAGGGAACTGGAAGTTTTGGTACTCTCTGTAGCTTGGCTAGCAGCCTGCAATATTTTACTTATAGGCTGAAGATAAATCTGCAGCCAGTTTCATGTCCTTCACAGGGCATATTCCACAGTGAGACTTCAGGGAGCAGAGAGTTTTTCAGTGTATGTCCTTCTATGTGTGGCTTTAGGCAGCAAAATAGTTGTCAACGCTGACACTCCAAGGCTCTTTATTGGTAGACTGCTTGCTGAAACCAATGGAGCAGCTAATCTCTGAAGTACTGTAGCTGTAGTTTCTCTGCATACTAGGGTGATAATACAGTATCACTTACTCTCAGCTCACGTTTTACAGCTTTATTTGCACTGTGGCCACTAGAGAATTCTTTTTTAATGGGAGTTGAGACTCAGGCAAACAAAGACAAAGTTTATGCATGGCATCCATCCAGTTCTTCATAGCTCCCTGAGGGAGACCCAGTTAACAGGAAAAAAGTAGGTGTTAAAAAAAAGTTTTGGCTGCCCTCCATTTATTTTGCTTCCTTTTCATTAGTGACTGGATAACAAGTAGCTTTTATGTGTCCTCATGTTATAAACTAAAAGAATATGTAACTGCTGAGATAGCTTTTCCTAAGAAGTAAACAGCTGCCTTAACTGGGGTTGGTGTTTCTCTCATACAGATTCTTGTCTTCCTCTTGCCAAGAGGTTACATTGAGAAGGTATTATTTTGGAAGAGGGAAGGGAAGAAACCTTTAACTGAAGTAATAAATTAGTAACAAATTAGTGTACTGTCTCCTGTACTTCCGCAGTCAAACCTACCTGGCATTAGGTAAAAATAGTGTCCTCAGAAACCAGCAGCATGACCATATCCTTTCCTTCACTTTTTTTCTGTTGTTCAGCCTTAATTTAAACAGTAGTGGGACTGATTGGATTCTTATAGTGAGTGTTAAAATGTTGAGGTTGTCTTTTATACGTGTGAGCACTTTCAAATCAAATTAGAAATGGCAACTGCCAATTTAAGCACCGAATAAGATGATTTAGTTTTAAAAGTATTCACACAGGAATGCTGGGGAAGGAAACTGGGGATTCCGGGGGAGGTGGTGTTCTGTTTCTTCTTATTCATGAGGAAGATAACCGATCTTTTCATGGGCAAGTCTGCTGGAAATATAGTTAGTAATTCTTACGTTGGATAATGCAGGTGCTACACTGTGCTCTCTTGGTATGAAAGAAGGAGGAACTAATTATGTAAACACTTTGTTTAGGTTCAGATGATGCTGAGACACTGTTTCTGAAAGCTGCACTGCTTCAGGTCATATGCCTTTATGAGAAGGTTGTGCCCCACTTGGTAGCACGGAGCAACTTTGATTTTAGCAAGCTGCTAAAAGGTACGTGATGGGTATTTCTATTACCTTTAATTGTTTTCTCTGGCTATTTACAAAGTCCACAGCAGAAGGGAATGTTTGCCCTTCTGTGTATATAGGGAAAGAACTGTTTTCTAAAAGTAACCCATTTTAGTTTCTTCATTGTGTTGGCATTTATTGTTGCTATTTCTGCAGTGCTCTGGCACTCTGCCCTCTTAAATTCCATAGCTGCTCTGCTACACTCAATTGTTGTAAGTGGTAGGTTGCGCTACAGTCTTCCTCTTTATGAGTCATATTCTTGCAAATATTTGGTCTTCATGGGGTTTTAATTCTAATGTTTCTGAGGAAGACTTATGTCCAACTCTTAATGAGATTTGAGTGTGTAATTCTCCTAGACCTATGTCAACAATCCAACATAAGTAAGTTATTTCCAAACTCTTATTAGCTGCAGTGATACAGAATTTTTTTTAAAAGGGTAGTTCACAGAAGGTTTGGGGTGGGGGAGAAGCATGTACCAATTCACCAGTCTCCTCTGGAAAATCTTTCAACATTCAAGTATTTTTTTCATTTGCTGTGTCTTGAATTATTTTATCATAGTTTGGGAGTGTGTGGGGAGAACAACAGAATTCTGTATGGTATTATCTCCTGTGGAAAATCTGTATGAGGAAGCACTTTAGCAATATTGTTGTATTTTTGTCTCTGTTGTCATGTTCACGGAGGGTATTCCTGTTCATACAGCAGAAGTAAACAGAGACATTCTGTACCTGCTTAATGCAGCAAGGATGATGAGCCACAAATTATGGGCTGTGAGCAAGATCCTCCAATACTGCTGGTGATACAATAAATACAGCCATTTAAAATTGAGTCCGTAGGAGAGAGCAAAATGTTATTTGGGCGTCATTGCTGTCTGTGGGCCAGAGCTTGTAGGCCACGAAACTAGAGCAGCTATCTGTGTTTTAGGCAGGTCTGGGATGTATAAGGATGGGAGTTATGCAAATACCTTAATTAAAGTCTGTCAGGGTAAAAAGGGGCTTTAAACACCACCACCACCACCCCCCCCAATCAACTATCTCATGTGTGAGTTTTTTTCTCCCTCTGTCAAAGCATATTTAATTGGTTTGTATACTTGGTGACTCACCAAATCACATACCCTGTTTAACCCATTATTGCTTGCATTGGTCTGCTTTCTTCAAAATGGACAAAAGGGAGGACACCTTTTTGTGAGGCAGAAATCTTTTATGGTATGTTTTGTTACAATATGAAATAATGAAGTTGAACAGGCTGGAAATTAAATGTAATGAAGTGAGCCTGGATATTAATTTTTATGAAAGATGATATGGTGGAAAATGATAGCGTAAATGAATCATGAAACTTCATTCTCTCAGATGCCAGCTTGGGAGTTCTGTTGTTCCTTCCCCTCACCCTGATTGAAACATACACTCCAAAGGCAGCATATTTTTCTACCTTGTAGCAATATGTTCTTTAAACAGCTGGTACAGTTTTATTGTTTGGTCTTGCTGTTGGCTAGACTTTGTAGTGAGTTTTTAAAATTTATTGTTCTCTCTCTAATGTAGACCACAAAGACACTACACAGACTATGAAAAGCACATTGACATCTAAGCTTTATGCAGCTGATCTCTGTAGGTAACTTAACTGCAGTTAAAGTGTGGGCAGGTCAATTTTTGGAGCACACTGCAAAGGTCTCTGCACAGCTTTGTGACCTGTAAGGTGAATAATTCTGAGGTTATGCCACAGCAGTTGTTGTGAGCAGATAATAAAAGTAATGTAGGGAGAGACACAAGTGTAAAGTTCTATTGCCTGTAGCAAATATTGTAATAGAATAAGCATTAAGATTTATTATTGACTTAAATTCTGTGTTTCGGTCTCCAGTTTATCCATCTCTAGGACACAGCTTCTCAGGGTTGCTGAGACTGATAGAAGAGTTTTTGTATTCCCATGCACCAGCAATGGCTTGTGCCAGGGGCACGTGTTAGACTTCTCCCTGCTGAGGGCTGGATTCCTACCTTAGGTTGGCCAAACATAATCGTAGTGTCTGCGGTATGAAAATTTGTGGATTGCCAGCTTATCTCACAGTGGTGGTTTGAAACCCTACATGATTAGTGTTCCCGAGATCTCAGGAATATACACAAAAATAACGTTGACTGTATTGCTTTCAATCCTCAGGTATCGTCACTGAAAAGGGCCTCCGAGAGGAGGTCCCTCCTGTTCTGCAGCACCATATACTGAAAGTGGCTTTGGAACTTCCTGCAAATAAATTTGCCTGGTTCAGAGTACAGGTAAGAGTTTTCAAGGCAGATTTATGTTTCTTTAGCCTGTTGTCCTCAAATCTTTACATCTGGCACTGCCTAGTTTTAAACTAGTCCCAGTCCAGTTGTTTTAGGAGGTGACCCTTTTGTAAAACCAGTAGGAATTAATAGTCTTAGCATTAGTGAAGAATCCCTTCTGAGCTGAAAAGTTTTTCTACAAGGGCAGAAATTTTTGCATCCCTGACGAGGGCTAGACAAGGTTCCTTCAGCTCTTCTCGTCTTTGGAGAGGGGCACGAGTGAGAATTTGCTGGTTTCCACTTGTCTGGAAAGCTTGAGATTTCAGACTGAGGAAATGAGCTGCTGAGGGGAGCCATCCCACCGATTCCCAGGGAAGATTCTGTTATTTGTTAAGGCTGTCCCTCTTCTCCACAATTACTGGAAACCTTCAGGGCCCCTGCCCTCTTCTTTACTGCAGGCTTGCTTTTCATGTCTGGAGAAAAGAGTGGGCCTAGCTTTGGGGGGAAGCAGAGATATCCATGGGTGTCATGACTGTGACCCTCCCTGTCTTGTAGGAGATTTTCTGTCCTCTCCAGTTGGCCATAAAGAAAGAGTGAGGAGAGTTAAGAGCAAGCAAAGGAAAACGTAGCAACGGGGAAAGACGCTATCTTCTTGTGGCTTTGCACTTCTAGTACAAAGAAGTTTTAACAGAAAAGATAAAAGCCAAATCTGGCAATATTACAGAGGGTTGTGGTTGTTAGACATCAAATGCAAGTCAGTGATAAAAGCAGGGGAGGTGGCTGAAGGATTGTCATTTGATGTTCCGGTAGTGTTCAGCATCCCTGTGACTTCCATTGTTTTCCTGTTCTTTGGGGATCAGTCTTTTAAATGATTATATTTCTTCTTCAGACAGTACTTGTAGGAAATCTGAATTCCTGGGGATAACAGAAATAGAAGTAGAATGGATGACTGGGGAGGAAGGTGGCTTTATCTTGGACCCTTGTATTAGTTGGTGTTTCTGTTACTTCTCTCTTCTTCCACTTTACAAAAAATCATTGTATTCATCTTCCTGGCTCACTGAATGTAAAGTAGTATAACTGATCCCATTCATTTCTAGCCTTGGTATTTTTGGTCAGGTCTATAAAATAATATGTTACATATCTACTTCAATGCAGCATAATCCTGTACAGTGTTGCTGTACCAGAGGAATTTTAATATATTTTTCTTTTAGGATGTCTCTGAGACAGAGAAGGTATCTGGTGAAAAATCAGTATTCTACTTACTGATGAAAATGTTTGTTACAAGTAACCATTCTCATCTGAAAATTTCAACCAAAAAACTGATCATCAAGGTAAGTGTTTGATCTGAAATTTGAAGATATTCACTATATCCCATTGGTCTGAAATTTCAGGATTGTAAAATTTTTTCTTAAGGCAGATACCTTTACTGCATAGTTGTGTGGTCAACAGAGTTGTCTTTCTGTTTTCTGTGACTGTTCTTGGAATTTTCTGTCAGGTAACTACCTATTAGCTAAATGTTCTTGTTGTGGTTTAACCCCAGCCGGCAACTAAGCACCACACAGCCACTCACTCACCTCCCTCACAGTGGGATGGGGGAGAGAATCAGAACAGCAAAAGTGAGAAAACTCGTGGGCTGAGATAAAGACAGTTTAATAGGTAAAGCAAAAGCTGTGCATGCAAGCAAAGCAAAATATGGAATTCATTCACTACTTCCCATCTGGAGGCAGGTGTTCAGGCATCTCCAGGTAAGCAGGACTCCATCACATGTAACGGTTACTTGGGAAGACAAACACCGTAACTCCGAACATCCCCCCCTTCCTCCTTCTTCCCCCAGCTTTATATGCTGAGCATGATGTTGTATGGTCTGGAATATCCCTTTGGTCAGTTGGGGTCAGCTGTCCCAGCTGTGTCTCCTCCGAAATTCTTGTGCACCCCAAGCGTACTGGCTGGTGGGGTGGGGTGAGAAGCAGAAGAGGCCTTGACTCTGTGTAAGCACTGCTGAGCAGTAACGAAAACATCTTGGCATTATCAACACTCTTTTCGGCACAAATCCAAAACATAGCCCCATACTAGCTACTGTAAAGAAAATTGACCCCATCCTAGCCACAGCCAGCACAGTTCTGTGGAAGTAAATGCTGTCAACTGAATGTGCTGCAACAGTTGATGAAATAGTAAGGAAAATGTATTTAATGTTTGCCCGCCCCCCCTAGGCTGAATTAATTCTGATACTGTAATAAATCAATGTAGTTTGTGCCTGCAAAGGTCTTGACATTGATCAAAAAAGATATTATTTTTGATTTTTCTTTTTTATTCTCATTTACTTAATTTGTACTTCGTCATTCTAGCCTTCCTAAAGCTTTAGCTAGTTTGCAAAATAGTCCTGTTCATTACAGTCTGATACAACCTCTGATGCAAGGAGTACTTTTGTCTTAAAAATTAATTAAAATCCCCTTTTGTGCATATAAATAAGTTACCTGACTTTTCAGAAGTGCTGATCAACTACAAGTCTCATGAAGGCATCAGTGGCTGTTGTTCTCAGTATCTTTTTAAAGCTGGGCATCTTTTAGTTATCTAAGTAGGCGTAGAGATCTACATTTAAAAACAAAGCCAACTAAACAACTGTCCCCGCCAAGAGAAAATCCAAAAACTGTTCTAAGCCCTGAACAGGGTTTCTTATGCAGTGTCCCATAGTAATAGTGGCATACAAGTTTGTTTACAGCTTTGTGCATTTAATTTCTGCATTTAGCTTCAATCACAGGGTGCAATTGCAATGTTCAATTCACTAAACCAAAGTTACAGTGATTGAATTAGGTTTTAGTTGCCCTTGATCCCTGCAAGGGATTAAAGTCCGGTTAACTTTGTCTCACAGTAATGCATATCTCAATCAAAAGCTATCCAGTACAGTTTTTCTAGTGTATTTGGATTCTTTTGCTGAGTGGAGACGTAGGCTGGCTGACTCATTCTTGTTTCCTCTTTTAGGTTCAGTCCGTTTCATTTTCTCTGAGGAGAATACAGGAGCAGTGAAGTTAGGGCAGTTATGTCAGCAGAGAGGCTCCTAAGAATAGATGTTAATGAGTGTGTTTTGCTTATTTTTCAACACAGTGCTATATAATCGGAAGGCATGTTTTTGGATTTCACATTCTGTTCCTGCCTGTTTTCATTAGAGCTGCAAGTGTATTTCTATTTCAAGACTGCCAAAAATAGTTAATTATTTAAAAATGAATCCTTTTTTCTTTTTTTTCTTTCTTTCTTTAAATGAATTATCCTGTCAGATTCGTGTAAGCAACGGTGTTATTTTTGTAGCTGCTGGTGGTGTACGCAGGGTAAATGTAGAGCAAATGAGCCATGATGGCTTCCTTTGTTTTCTGTGTGTGTGGAGAAGCAAAGGCACAGATTCATCCCGCATAATTACAGTCGTTTAATGTAGGTGCCAGAGTTAGGAAGCTGGGCAAGGTTTCTTCTCTTGTTGAGAGTGAGGGGCAGGTGGTTCTACAATTGTGCAGTTCAAATCGCCTGTCGTCTGGATTGTCCTTCAGACAGCCGTTCCTCCTTCTCCTCTTCTTGTTCCTCCTCCTCCTTTGTTTCCTTTACAGGTGGAGCATAGGGTCACCAAGTTCCTGATTTAGGTGCCTCAGATAAGGGCCTGAATTTAGAGAGCATAGAAGTAGGCAAAAATGTCTAAATATGTTTATGCCTGTTACTTGATTGTGGTAAAATTGTGTCTACCTCACCACCCACAGCAACTGTGAGTATGCCTACGCTTCTGTCTGGACCTTGCTGTGGTCAGGACCTACTGTTATTTGACTGTTTACCCATCTGCCCAACTCTTTTAAGTACAGGTAGCCTGACTTAGATTTAATTTAGCAATGATTTTTCCTTTATATTACATTGGTAGTTCTCAAAAAACCCCCTACAGGCTGGTTTTAAGGGTACGGTGCTTTTTTTTCCTTGCTGTAATGGTGTAAAGATGTACAACCCTCTTGAAGCAGTATAGCCTGCTCCCTTGGAATTATAAAAATAAGATTTACTAAGGTGGAGGGAATGAATTCTCTGTGTCCAGGCAACTTTGACTTCAGTAGGGTTTGTGCTGACTGACTACTGACAACAGAAGGTCTTGATGTGGTTGGACCGAAAGTCCTGCTAGCCTTTATCCTGGCTCTTACCTTTGGCTGTGCCTTAGGGGGACCTTCCTTGCCAGTGTGTGAGACAGTGTTGTAGTAGCTCCTCTTGCAGGGACACATCTGGTGTTTCAGGCCGCGTGATGGGACAGGGGACACACAAGCTCTGTTGCAGCTGTCCAACATGTAAGGCTCTTTGCAGGCTGGGACCACGAAGTGGATTGGCCCTGGCTGTGGCTCTGTGCCGTAGTCGGCTGTCTTCCTCTGCGCCCCTGCGCCGTAGGCCTTGAGCAATGAAGCAACAGAGAGGCTGCTGCAGTGAGCAGCACTGCAGGTAGCACAACGGCCTCTCAGTCTGTTGCATACTGCCCCGGCACATGTTTGGTTCCTGTGTCCCGAGTGCTTGTAGAAGTCTTGTATTCCAAATGCATGGGAATGAACATTCATAGTGAGATCGACATGTGTTCGCTGCCCAGTCTGGTGTATAGGTGTACTTGAATGGGGTGCATATAGGATCCATCCCATATGTGTGGTCAGTGTGAGGGCAAGAGCCAAGGGGAGTTGTATTGCGTTTGTGCTGCAGACAGCAGGTGAGAGGAGGAGTGCTCTGAGAGGACAGGAGCAGAAGGAAGTTGTTCTGAGCTGATTTTCCCAGTTGTGAGAGAGTAAGCCATGTTTTGCCTCTTATTTTGGTCATTCTTCAAGCCCTCCTTTCTGTGCCCCAGGACTGCTTCTTGCCCTTTCCTTACAGAGCCTGTGTGTATCTGGCAGAGCTCAGTGGGTTTCATTCATCGACTGTAACATAGTCATGCCTCACCTCTTGCTGTTCTTGCTGAGAGAGCAGTAAGCAAACAGCCGTGATGAAGACACTAGGCCTTGGTCCTAGTTACACTAAGAGCAGACTTGGGAGATACTGTTTTAAAAAAAGCATTCAGTTTTACCCTCTGTTGTGCAGTTAGAGTAGTCAGTGGGAATAAGGCCTCCTGAACTGAGGGGGTGAGAAGAGAATGACAGATACTTCTTTTAATCAACCTGCTCTTCTTTTTTTCTTTCCAAGAAGAAAACATGAAGTTGCTAGACAAAAAGATCTGTGCTTTTTGGGGCTTTTGTATTTTAGTTGTTTTGTTTTTTTTTTAAACCCACCCTTTGGTTTTCCGGACAGGTTTTACGTGACAGCGGGGTGTTTGAGTACACGTGGAAGGAACTTTCAGTTTGGCTGGAACACTTGGATAATACAAGAGAAGACAAAAAGGAAGCAGTGATTCAATTTTTGGAAAGGGTAACAACTGTTCAAATTAGCTGGATAAACAATGCCAAGAATAGCATTAATGGAAACTAATTATTTTGTTGCTATTTTTGAGAAACCTGTCAAAGATCAGTGAATGAATTCTGAGAAAAGCAGTGTTTGTAATTCTTCATACAGAGCTGACACCTTTCTTGTCTTGGGTGGGAGGACAATGAATTGATTTGGAGGAAAATTAAATCCAGAAATATAAGTTGTTTTTACAGCATTGTTGATATAAGGGTAGAGTGTTGTGTGGGGGGGTAGCTCTTATCTCCTCTTTTCTTCATGTGGCCATACCTGCCAAAATTATCAGACTTAAGTAAATTGTAATCTTTTACAAGAAAAGTTGACATTTCCTGTTTACCTTTCAGGATGTTAAATGCCCACTGCTTCCTTTTCATTGCAGTTTCCCAAGGGACTCAGTCTGTGGTAGCACTTTAGGTGCGAAATTGCAGTGGACATTTCTTTTTCCATCAGACCCAGTGTCCCATGTGCAGCAGTAACCATAGGCAGATTCCTGCAGAAGTATATGGAAGTTGTCTTCCTAAAACTTTCCCAGCTTCCAACCACTTTTAGCACATAGTTTTTCTTAACAAGATATGGTTCCCGTAGACTTAATAGCCTGTGCACTTACGTTTCTCTCTCAACCCTTGTTAACAGATCCTGTTGAAACTGGTGACAAACCCCTATCCATATACAGATAAAGCAGCAGACCTTGTTCAGGAAGCTAGTGTGCTCCAAGTTAATATGTTTAAACAAGACTCTGATAACGTCAGCATCCCCATCTCTCACATTGACGGTATGTGGTGATTCCCTCAACAGAGAATTCCAAGACTTCATGCTCAATTTTCTAGCCCTAATCTGCAAACTGATGACTGATAACCATAGAAATCCTGCTTAACTAAGGACCTACAAGATTGAGCCCTCCAGTTGTATTTAGTATCAGAAGTAGCAGTCTGAATTGCAAAGTTACCACCTTACCCCCAAAAGTAATTTCTGATGCAGCTACGCCGTTTTAACAGTATTTTAAATCTCTCTTTGCGCTCCTGCAGCAGCATTTTCTAACTAAAATGAAAACTATTACAGTTCTTCTCCCTGGGGCTGCTCATATCTGTTCATCCAGGAGGAAGGGGCTAGGGTCTGTAGGGAAGTTTCTTACTCCCAGGCACACAGCTAGAATTTTGCTGCTCCTGCTTTCTGGGACCAGTCACAGCCTTACTGCAGACTCAAAATTCTGCAGATGTGGACACTTGGACAACTTACCATGTGCTAGCTGTTCTGCTATAATAGTCCATGCATAGGATTTTGCAGTACATAAATGTAAGATAATTGAGGTAGTTTAACACTGAGTGCCAGATGGATCAGTTGCCTTGAGCTGACTATTACAGGGATGTAATGCCAGCCATGGAATACATGGTATCTTCTTCATATGTTAAAGCTGTCTTTGATTCTTTCATGACCAGATGTGGTTCTCTGGCCATGTAAAGCTGAGAAGCTCTTCAAGGACTGCTCAGGATGTTCTTTTAATGGGGAAGTGGCTGCTTCCTTCGTACTTTCCCATACATGTTTCCTGTCACTGTTATGCTCTGATAGTCCTTACCTAATGCCATCATGATAGCAGTAGGTGGTGCACCTATTCCCTTCCCTTACTTCTGTCAGCTGGACAGCGGTGTTGAAAGGCAAAAAGTAAAGGTAAGCATACCATAAGAGACAGTGATTTTTACAGTTGCATTTACCGTTACATCGCTAGACAAATGTGTCTCATCCTTTTTTCTGCTTTGGGAATTCAGAAGCTGCCTTGTATTCCTGGAGTGTTTGATTCTACCTCTGTTGTTTTCTAATTAGTCTGAATCCTCTACTTATGTTTTTTCTTCACTTAATAGATGTCCTGGATATGGTGGATGTCCTAATTGAGGGCAGTGATGGCTTAGATGAGGAAATTGGGTTCACTTTAAATGAAGACATGATTATCCAAACATTTCCATTCAGTGCTGTTGTCCCTGCTGCATTAGAAGCCAGGAATATACTGTTGCTTCAGACTGAAAATGGAACAGGTACAGACATTTTTGTTTCTGTGTATCATCTATGCTAGTGGAGTGCAAGTGGGATCATTTTTACCCAATGAGCTCCTCAAGACATTTTATCTTCATTGCAAGCAGAAGGAGGTACAGATCCATGGTCTTCCCTGCTCAAAAGAGGTGTTAAAGCTTATGAGGTGCTTCTGTCCTTTTTTTCCTGACCCTAAAGCTCACTCTTGGTTTCTGGAGTAGGGGAAATAGATGGAAATGCAGGCATTCTATAAACTGCCATTTTAATCTAGGGAGCTCCTAGATTGTGGGAAAACAAACTTGCCCACATTAGAAAAAGAGAGCCTACCTTTCCCCTGTGAGATGTAGGGAAGTGGAGGAGGAGAATGACCCCAGGCTCTAAGGACAGTATAGAGGGGACTGAGGAGCAGTATAGAGACACTGTCCCTGCATGGACAGTCTTGGCCTGGAAGCAGTTGTGCTTCAGTAACAGTGTGTTTTAAGCACAAAGTATGCAAATTGTGAGAGGAGGGTGGTTTCAATGGCTGTAGGCAGCTCTTCCACTGACACTAGTCAGTAGGGAAGAGAGGACTGGACTGTTGAATAGAAAACGGATGTGTTTTCCAAAGAAAACTTCATCAGAGATGAAGCTCCAGGGGCGAGTGTTGCAAAGTTCTACCACCTCCTTGAGGAAAGGATTTGGTTGAGTGAGGAGTCACAGAGGCAGCAGTTGGCTTCAGAGCAGGATTTGCCAGCCCCGCAGCACCTCACTAAGTCCTGTGTATATCTGGCTGTTGAGTAGCACCTGGGGTGGGACTTAAAGTCCCAGTTCTGAAAGGAAATGCTCCATATTTAACCAGTGCGTGTTAACCTGGATGTGTTCCCCCCAGTACAAATCAGTTCTCTTAGGTGGTGCTTGGCTGTCCAACAGAATACAGGCAGGTTTAGCACAGCACAGTAAAGGCAGAGTTAGTTTTATGCTTGTCTGGAAGGAAACAGGCCAACCTGAGCATGTGTCTTGAAGTGGAGTGATTATTTACTTCAACAAGGACTACTGTATGGAGGATTTTTCCAGATAACCTCAGTGGGTCAGGAACACTTGTCTAGCTTATCACAAACACCTTTTAGTCCTATTCAATAACTTTTCTAAATGATGCTATATGGCTTGTTGCCCAGGCCTTAAGGAAAGAGGGTTGCCCTAATGTCTGTGCTCATGCAGCTTACTTCGGTCAACAGAATTTTCATTTTTTTATTTTGCTTTTCTAGGAGCACACATCGTAGAGTATCTTGTTGCCGTTTTCACTGACCTCCTGCACTCTCAGAGAGAACCCCTTGCCCTCTGCTTGATGTTTCAGCTCTATGACAAAGATCTGCAGTCCATGAAAGTTTCTAAGTATCCTCAGCTCTACCAATTTAACCAGTACTATAAACTCTGGATACCCCAGCAATCTCAGGATCCTGTGGTATGGAATACCTGAAGTCACTTGAATGCTTGAGCCAGTATTACTATAAAACCTCATAGTGTATAAAGGTTACATTTCCATCAGAAAGTGCATTTACATTAAGCTAATTCTGTATTGCTTCTTGATCACATTGGGACACAAATTTGCTCAAGGGCTTTTCTCTAATGACACAAGAGGTCTTTACTGTGGTTGGGAAGTGAAGCCAGGGCTCAAGGGTTGTACGCAATCACCCAGGCTACAGCTCCTCATCATGCACAGCGTAGCATAATGTGTGATGTGGCCCGAGGAGCCAGTTTACAGTGGTTGGAGTTCACGCAGGTAGGGGTTGGGAAGGCACAGACCAGCTGTGCTAGGCATTGATGTGTTTTTCTGTTAGTCCAGCAGTGACCATGTGCAGATTCCCCATGGGACACCTTTGTCTAGCTCTGTGATAACAGCACTGTACACATGGGCTCCTGGAACTTCAGTCCTTATTTCAGCATATAACTAATTTCAAAACAAAGGCAACTGAAGAAACTTTTGATTCATGCTCATCTTTATTTTTCTCTTATGTTTTTTCCATTTTAAACAGTTTAAAAAATGCAAAGAAGTATGCAAAGAACCTGCTATGGCCCTGGAATCTGTATTTACGACTTTGCTAAGGAAAGCCTATGAGAGAGGAAGCAATACTTTACTGGAAGATGATATCCAGACAAAATTGAGAGACTTGGCTTCCCAGCTCCCGCCTGAACAGCTTTTGTTAGGAGTAAAGCATGTGTTGCTATACCTGAAATCTACAGTGGAGAGCTTTGGCAGTGTAAGAGCAATATTGTGATGATATTGTGGGTTGGTTTGTTTTATTTTAATCCAGAAAGTACAAGTGACTTGGCTGTTAAAATTTAAGGATCCAGTTCTGCAGCTTTTTCACAGACTCAGCTCTCACTGAGACTATAGAGCACCAGACACACCTGCACCTAATTTGTAAACAAACATCCATCCTAATTGTTGAGGAGTCTTGGATTTACTTTGCATGGGTTACCTTACTGATCTATGCGTAGTGCAAATAAACTCCAGATTTTAATCCAGCTCTTGGGTCTCCATAGGAAACCTTTCCAGAGAGTGAAATTCACTGGCCTGTGTTACACCAAAAGTCACAGTATAGACGAAAATCTATAAATATTTGTTTGGCACCCTGTGATTTTTGTTAGAATCAGGTTTCTACAGAGGGGAGTGATTCCTTCCCCTAGAAAAGGTTGTAATTTCAGAATTTCTTAGTTAATTTCTGTTCCTGTCAGATAATTATCCTTCTGCTCCCATACTTCTCTTTTCTCAACTTCCAAGGTGTCTGTATTTTCACAGCTTAGTAAAACTTCTGGTCCTCACCTTGTTGACCTCTATGTCGACCTGCTGAACAGCTTGTTGTGCCGGGGAAATCAAGTAGAGTTGGATAATCAGCAGAAACAAGAAGAGCATCAGACTGAAACAGATCTCTTTATGGACGAGCAATCTCTGATTACAGAGGAATCTTCAAATGACAAGGTACCAAATCCCTTGATACACAGGCCAGAAGCTCACCTGTTAGTAAATTTTTATTCGCTAGGGAAGTAGTCATAAGTTTTGCTGAACCATTAATTAAAGCAAATGATCTTGAACAATTTTTGAGCACAAATTATGTTGATATATTTTCACTGATCACCAAAACATGGAACTGGCTGAAGGTGACAGAGAACAGGGGATCTTGCAGGGATTGGGCTTTGTGCCTTGATAATAGTCATGCGGATTTCTGGGATTTCAGTTAGGATTAAAGTGTGTCTGTCACGTGCTCGCTGTATAAGGTCTTGAATAGGATTTTACTGCTTTGTAGAAGCATTACTATAGCTTTTGCCAGGTCCTCAGAAGGGCAGGGAGTGAACAGGGTATCATACACTGTGTATTTCACAGAGTTGTACTGAATGGAAACGGGTTGATGCAGGGAGATGCCGTTAAGGTCTAGGAGGAGGATTTAGGAACTTTGAGCATGTGGTCCAGCAGTTATAAAACTACTGTCTGGAGATTTGACCACGTTGCATCACCCACAGTCTCACCCCTGAGCTGGAATATGGTCAGGAGAGGTCCTGACAGAGGTCACTCACCTCTGCAGAGGAAATTCTATTCCCTAAGCCTTGTGTAAAGCCTGTTTATGAAAATTATGTACTTGGATGAGCGAATTTTTGCCTCCCTTTCATCTGTTCTGTGGATTTTGTGGAGATTAGAATGGAATTGTATTGACAAACCCCAGAATATACAGTTTTCCCCTGGAAATGTGCTAAGACATGTGGAGAATGTTCAGTGGAGGCGTGCCTCCCACATCATAAATGTTGGAAGAATGGTGCTTATGTGCTTGTAATTCGTTAATATTTTTATCCTCTGACCAGTTAATAGACAATTTCATGTTCAGTAATTGTAATTAACAAGCTCTGGAAAATAAGCAGATGAATGATGTTGTTTGGTTGGGTTTTTTTCCCCCACAAAATATAATTATCCATTCAGTGATATTGTTACAACCATTTGTTACAGACACTAGAAGATACACTCATGTTGATTTTCAGACATCCTACTCTGGAGAGTTGGTTCCTGGCTTTAGAACAACGTTCTCTTCCTCAGCACAGTTTAAACCCTATCACTGTAAAGCTTCTGTCGGCTTGCCTCAATTCCGGTGTGCTCCAGCTGTTGAAAACGGGTGCCCCGATGTTGCAGAGCATGGATCACAAACATGTGTTATCGAAGTATTTTGAAGCTATCACAAAAAGTGTCTTGAAAGAGCTAGAGGCTGTGGGGAAAGGCAGAAGCCAGGTCTCTCCCAAGAAGTCTCACCAGCTGGAGGCTCTGGAGGAGTTGCACATATACATGACTGCAGCTCAGCTGAAGGAGATCACTTTAACCATGCTGCGACTTCCTGAGATGAGCTTGACTACTCAGAAATCTGAAAAATGCCCTAGAAAAGGGAAACAATTAAGCTTCTATGGACAGATTTTGGTGCGGCTTCTCACAGATAGCTACCAAAGGCAGCCCCAACGAGGAGAACTACTGCTATCCACAGAACACATTAAAGCTTTGGGGATATTGATGTCAGCATCAGCCAGTGAAGATTTGGAGAAAGTTTTCCTTCAGGCTCTCCAAAGCGAGCCAGTCCTTGCACATGCAGTCAGTGTAGAGGTGCATGTTCACTGCCTTAACCAGAGGTCAGAAACCTCCCTTGCCATTGTGGGCATGCTGATAAAACACTGTAGGACTCACCTGCTGCAGTTTGAGCTGTGGTGTCTGAGCAGTGCCACTGGAAAGTACCTCAGGAAAAACATGGAGAGCTTTCTTCCGCTCATTAATGTGTATTTGCAATGCAGAGACCAGTATGATTTCACCCGACCTTCCACAGGTAAAGCCACAACTGATCCCTATTTGTGATTTGGGAGGCCAAATTCCCATTGTAGGCTCTGCTGGCCTTAAAGTCTTTGATTGTCTGCACAATAAGTAGAGGTGATAAAATTTGTGTGTCTAACTTCTAATGATTCTCTTATAAGTAACTCTGCAGCATAAAAGGTAAAGGACTGTAGTGAAGGTTGGCTGTTAGACTGAAGCAAAGTACTCTTACAGTTGCTGTTGCTCATTTTCTTTTTTGAAGCCCTTATTTAATACTTAGTGCATGTGAAAATCTGTCTTCATGCTTATCTTGGTAAAAACTTTTTCTCGGGCGTACATAGAACACTGTCTGGTGAGCGGAATGCCATAGCCATATGGTTTTGCAGAACATAAGCTTTCACTTTTACAAGTGTAAGAGTCCAAAACTTTCTTCTAAAATAAATCTCCAAATACAGCTTCCTACAGTAATGCCTTCCTAAGCTGACAGTCCAAAACTTTCCAGAACTGACAGCAGCATTAAATTGACAAGACTGCTAAATTTTCTACCAGCCAAACGGTGAGTTAGGATTCAACTCAACAGAACAGGCTCACTTTGATTTCATTTCTCTTATTGCATAGAAATGCAAATAGCAACAGAAACAGGCTGACTGTAGCTGTTGGTGGAGAAGGCTGGCTCTATCTAGGAGAAGTTCAAGTAGTGAAAAGACCTTGTCAGCACCCAGGAAAGTAGAGGATGGTTAAAGAACTGAGCCTTTCTCTAGCACCTAATGCGCACCAGTGGTTTCATGGTTGACCATAGAAGGGGAAACTGCTGTCTGACTGTCTTGATTTATAAGGTATCTGATAGCTGTTTGTTGATGTGAGAGAAAATTTCCTTTGAGCCCAGGGTCAGAGAACTGGTAAAGTTTCATGCTTCCTGAGAAGCAAGGACAAGGCTTCTTATCAGGAAGTTGTCCTTCTTTTGAAGGTCTGCATTGTTTGCCCACGTCTAATCATTTCAGCTGTGTAGCAAGTGGTTGTCTGGTACATATGCTAAATAATTCCTAATGATGCTATGGAACAATACAGAGTGCACTTCTCTGTAGCAGATTAGCAGCTACTGTAGTATAATTTCCTAGAAACTAAGTAATCTGGGCCTTGATTAGAAAAGTGATTTGGGATTTTTGTAATTATAAGTCTATTGTTGCTTAACACACTTAGATGGTGGAACCTGTGCCCCCTGTTCTCTCCCAACAGTTGTCTCAGCTGTTACACCTGTTTTGAGGAAAGCTCTGTGGAAGGAGCTCTGCGGTGTATTTCAAGACACAGAAGCATTGCATGAGACCACTGTGAAACTGCAAGTTCTTTCAAAGTTGTTGCCATCTTCAGAAAGCAGAGGGCTGCGAAACCTTATTGACCAGCTTCCTGCTGCTCTTGAGAAAGCAGAAAATAATGAGAGGTAAGCAAATCCAGTTGCCCTGTTTCAGGACTTGGTTTGTGTCGTGGTTTAACCCCAGCCAGCAACTAAGCACCACGCAGCCGCTCACTCACTCCCCCCCCCACCCAGTGGGATGGGGGAGAAAATCGGGAAAAAAGAAGCAAAACCCACGGGTTGAGATAAGAACAGTTTAATAGAACAGAAAAGAAGAGACGAATAATGATAATGATAACACTAATAAAATGACAACAGCAATAATGAAAGGATTGGAATGTACAAATGATGCGCAGTGCAATTGCTCACCACCCGCCGACCGGCACCCAGCTAATCCCCGAGCGGCGATTCCCCGCCCCCACTTCCCAGTTCCTATACTAGATGGGACGTCATATGGTATGGAATACCCTGTTGGCCAGTTTGGGTCAGGTGCCCTGGCTGTGTCCTGTGGCAACTTCTTGTGCCCCTCCAGCTTTCTCGCTGGCTGGGCATGAGAAGCTGAAAAATCCTTGACATTAGTCTAAACACTACTAGCAGCAACTGAAAACATCAGTGTTATCAACATTCTTCCCATACTGAACTCAAAACATAGCACTGTACCAGCTACTAGGAAGACAGTTAACTCTATCCCAGCTGAAACTAGGACAGTTTGTGACAGATACGCATGAATGCAAATATTGTGAACAATAACAGCATCCTCTCCTCAGAGAATCTGTCACTTTATGCTTTGGCAACAAGACATCTTTAACATATACAAAAAGCATGTTACAACATTAAAAAATGAATAAATATCTTCCTGCAGTTGGATGCTGGCAGATGCCATATCTAGAATGCTTGAAAACTCTGAAGAGCTGCATTCCTGGAGGAGACGCCTGTTATCAGCCTGCTTGAAGGGGTTAGTTGTCATGTACAACAGCAGTAAAGATGAAAGCAAGCCAGAAGTGGAGAGGTCCATGCTGCTGAGGCTAGAAGAATTATTGGTGAGACTTCTTTTTATCTGCACTGCCAGAATGTGACTGTGCGTATGTGTTACCGTGCTCTTGTATCTTGGAGAAGTATAAGTTGGACTTTATTTTCTATTTTATAGATTATGGTTTCTGTTGGCTTTTAATAGCTTTTGCAGGGTTAACTTGGCCCTGCTAATCCTTTATAGGAAACAGTGTTGAGTTGTTGATGATGGATTTCTGCTAACAGTCCCCTTTGAAAAACAGAGTTTGAGATGTTCAGGAGTTAAAGGTTGTTAATGGATGTTTTTATTTTTAAAAAAAAAAAAAAAAAAGTGATAGAGACACTTCTGACAAGACCCACCTGCCATGCCCTCTGAAGTCTGTGGCAGAAATTTGGTTGATCATCGATAGAAATCAGGACTTTGATCATAAATAACACTACTTGATCATTCTCTCTGTACCACCATTTTTTTTTTGTAGTTCAGCAAGGTAGGCAGATTCATGTAAGATGTAAAAATGAAGGTCTCTGCAGGCAGCGAATGCCTTTGACCTCTTTCTGTCTTCTGGTGAGACTCCATTTTAGGACATGACTGATTGTGCAGGACAAGAGTCTTGCAGGACCTGAGGGGCCACCTCACAGTGTTCTTCCTAATGGTGTTCACAGGCCGGATGAGGTTAGCACCTACTATTACTGGGACTGCTGGTATGTGCAGCTGTCAGTCTTCTTAAAACTGATTGTTGTTTATTGTGGTTTATAGCGTTTCAGGGAAGATCAGTTTTTGTAAAGAACATGTATGCCCAGTCACCCCTGTTTGCCACATGCAAAGGTTGGTTAGCTTAAGCACATTGTAGGTACACAAAAACTTAGTACCGAAGTCTCTTGCTTTGACTCACTGACTTTTTATTCCTTTCACACTTTGGGAGTGTGAAAAGTTTCAAGACTCTTGGTTTTTTGGTACCTGCAGACCAGCTTGCTTTTTAATTGCATACAGCCCAAATGCTCCCTTGCTCCCAGGACCAACAAAACAAGACTGTTGTTTTCATTTGAATCAAAAGGTAGGTTTGTTGTATCCAAGAGCTTTCTTCCGTGTTATCCTTTGATCATTCCACCTGAATGTTTGGCTTGCATGTTGGTAGTTTGTCTGTTGAACAAAAATTGCTGGTCTTGATGATCTGTAGAAGCTCTGTGTGCTAAATGTAAACATCTGGTTTTACTTGCTACATGCACAGTGCTTTGTTGAAGAAGTGGACCCAGATGACTGGTACAGCCTTGTGAAGACAGGACTCAAGTAAGTAATACTGAGATATACCAAAGGTGCTGTAGGAGGTACAGTTCTGTTCACTTGGCCTTGTCCTCCATTATACTGGAAACGCCCTGTCTCCCTTGAATTCAGTCAGATTTGATGGTGCTCCTTGTTTCTCAGGATGCACTTTATGTCACATCTACTGGCTTCATTAGAGCCTGAACCTGCACAACTGCAGGCAGATTTGAAATTTGTGCTCCAGTTAGCGTAACTAACATAGCTAACTGGATAGCTGGACTAGCTTCTTTTCAACTGGCATAAAGAAGCTTTATGCTCATATAACTTCTTTTCTTTTTATTTAAGATATTTTTTAAATACAACTCATATGAAAACAGAATTGGATTTTTCACCTTTAAATGTAGACCATTTAAATAAAAGAAAGAAAAAATAGTTTAAGATAATCTTAGCTTCTGTGGAGGTAGAAGTGTTACTCTGAAGGGTTGCTGTCTGAAGGGTTAGTAGGCAAAATTCTAATCCTTTATTAAGATCAGTGCAGCTACGAGTGTGACTGTGTGTTGATTCTCCGTTATTTTTTATAATTAGATACCAGTATAGTTTAAAAAGAATTAAATCAAAACAGCTCAGGGAAAGAGTTGCATGTGTTTTTGGTTTTTTTAATTTGTTGTGGTTTTACTAAGTTTGCTTTCTTTGCAAAGTTCTCATTTCTTAAACAGATTTTTTTCAAGCAGGTTTCCTTGGGTTTGGTTTGGGATCTGACTTTTCTGTGGTCCTTATTTCTAAAGGTACCGCTACAGAGATGAAGCATTTTTGAAAGTCCTGAACATTGCTATTCAGTTATTATACAAGAAAGAATCCTCACTTAGTCAGAGCTTAGTCAAGCTCTCCAAACTTCACATGATGGTCACGCAGCACTCTCTATTTTTGTCAGCCATACTGAGGTCAAGAGAAGAAGACGGCACAAACATCCAGACAAGAGGTTTATTTTAATCTTCTTCTCTTTAACTATATTTAGTAATCTTGTCTTTCTCACATTATATTCTATCCATCCAGTAACCTATCCACCTGCATATACTTGCAGAGCTATTAAACAATTCTAGAATATTAGCACTTGGTTTTAAATTCTACCTCTGCTTAGATCCAAATGTTGCATTCATTTTATTGCTGCCAGTTTTGAATACTTATGTTTCTAAAACTATGGAAAAGGTGGATTTGGGTTTTTTTTGTTGTTTTTTGGTTTTTTAACCCTGTTGAAATCTTGAATTGATTCTTTTGGTTTCTGTGATGCTGTTAGTATGAGATCACTGAAGTGCATATAGGTTGTCTTAGAAATGTGTGTGATGTTTAAAGCTATTTTAAAATAGGTTGATACAGAAGATTTTAAGTTGATTTTGCAAGTTATATCAAAAATGTTAAATTAATCGATGTGTATTTGATATTACAACCTTTCATGAGGAATATCCTTCCATGAGGAATATAAATTGGGTGCTAGTTCATGTGTAGAATTGCCTTTGTTTCTTCATCTCTGCAACTGAAGTACTACCTGACCTTGAACCAATCATTTAACCTACATACACCTCAGCTTTTCTCCACTGTACAGGGCTTTGAGGTTCAGTGACTGAAGGAGCTGCATAAGAAAAGGGGAGGAGATTCTCAGGGCAGCATGTTGATAACAAATTTTGTGTGTATTGGTGAGCAACATGTAAACAAAAGCTCTTGCGAAGTCACAAATTCAGTGAAATTAAAAAAAAGTAATAGATTTTGCTGCTTACTGTATGCGTTTTACCTTTTGAACGTATTTCGGTAGAGCAGCAAGATGGATTCTTTGAGGCTAACTTCAGTAATTCAGAAGTTTGGCATGAAGAGTGCATTCATTCAGGCTGTTGTTTTTATGATCTGTTTTGCTTTGACATACGTTTTATATTCTTGTAGATACTAGGGGGAAAAGCCCATGCCTTTTCATATACTGGGAGTAAAGAAATCTGGATTCAGGTCTTGAATCTGCCACAGATACCCTATTTACTTTTGAGTAACCTTATCACATATTTGATCTGTTTCTCAACTAGTTATAAAATAAAGGTGGATAGTTTTTGTATGGCCCACGACAGAGTTCCTGTAGCTTGCTAACTAATTGGATTCTGCAGTGATGACCCCTGTTTAAATGCACGGTATAGAAGCATTTTGATAAGTTACTGCAGCTGGGTTGTGAACTTACAAGTTCTTGCTGTAACTTCTTGAGTAGCTTGGGGAGGTTGCTACGATGTCTGCCTTTGCTCTGTGCAACTCCTGAGCTAATTTCAGATGCCTTCCTGGGAGAGGAGGGAGCCACAGTATGGTAGGATGGCATATAGGACTTCTTTTTAACCAGAGGGCAAATGTGTACACGTGGAAACTTTCCGTAGGGTAGTATGCCACATTGTGGACCTTACCTCACAATAACATTTGTGTGTCCAGCTTGGAAATACTGTTTTAACTTCTTAAAAAAAAATTGTTCCGCTTGAATTAAATGCATCGTAATCATCCTTTAGTGTAGTCAGGGAAACGTTTTTTGGTATTTATAGAGATAGATCTTGATCTAAAACGTACAGTACTGTGTGTGCATCTATTTAGAGAGGGTGTATGTGTGGGGGGGTATTTATATACGCACTATCTAACTGAGAGAGCAACAAAGCTAAAGCTGTGTGTTTATTTCAGAGGCCTTGGTAGATATACTGCTGACAGTTGTGAAACTCAGCCCTTCTCTCTGTGAGAGCAGTCACCTTGCTGTGTTGCTGGGTGCCTACGGGGCTACACTGAGCACTGTAGGTGAGTGTGTGAGCCTGGGAAAAGTACCTCCTACTAGATCTGGTTTTCATCTTCATAGGTGACTGACTTTGGGTTTCATCTTGGTTTTTAGATCAGAAGATACTGCTACTACTTCAGTTATATGAGAAGAATAATCAAAGTCTTATAAATTCCAGGTAAGCTGACCGCCTTCCTTTGTTCGACTAACTGCACGCAAATAAGCAGTCTCACAATTGGCATTTTCCAGGGTCTTATTTTTAACTGAGATAAACAGTGACCAAGGTCAAACCTAGAGGTGAATGTTGCTTTGGGAAACATTTTTCATATGTATTTCCTATTCTTAAAGTATTTCTTGTGTGTTGCCCAAACTTCTGGGTGTCTGTGGGTTGTGTGAGGGACTGTCTCATTTCAGTAGTCCCTCATTCTCCGTAGTAAGAACCCACTATAGGGATTTCATCACAGATGAAGGCCAAAGCACAAGTTGCTAGTGTAACTCCTTGCTCTTCCCTGTTCCCTTGGGATACAGGATTCACCACTGGGCACAGCCCATGCCCTTTTCAATGATCTTGCCCCTGTATGCATGATATTCAGCTCTGGTGCTTTGCTGGAGAGGAGAGGAATATACCAGTGGAGGAGCAATGTATAGCCTCCTGCATTAACACATGTATTGTTAGTTTTGGGGTACTAATATGGTATCGATGCCTTCCTTATCTTTCACCAGTCTGGACTGTAGCTGTCATTATAGCGCAACCTTGCAGTACATCTACATGCTTCATAAGAGAGAACCATGTATTGTAGAAAATAATCAGTTTCTTTTCAGGCCCTGTGCCCAAGCAGTCCACAGGAAAGTCTGTTGCTAACAGTTCTTACATACACTGATGGTTTTGGTCTGCCTTGCTCAAATGCACTTTTCTGTCTTTGAGGTGTGGGCATAAATATTAACAGCAGTGCAAGAGTACTGGCTCAGGGAGCAGGACTGGACTCTGAATTAAGAACCTCCCTTAGCCTTGTCTTAGAATATAGATAATCCTTGCAGCCTGTGAAGGGGGACAGGAAATGAAGGTTCATGTTAGCAGGGAATCAAAGTGGCTTCCAGAAGCCAGGGCTGTGGCACTAGCTGCATCCTGCATAAATCTTTACTGAAAGTGTTTGCAAATGGGAGGGTGTTATGTCAGGAGGAGACTGATTTCAGAGGTAGTTAGGTTCTAAAACTTTTGTAGCCCTTTGAAAGGAGAAACAATTTCGTACTATACCCTGAAGTGAATTGGTAGCCAGACACTTCGTTAGGCTTGGTCCCAGCATTGAAGAGTTTGAGTGAATATAGAGAACATTCAGAAAAAGTGCTGTACATGCAACTCAGCAGAGCCTAACTTGCGTTTGGGAGCCTTCAGGTTCTGGGTGATAAGAAGCCTAACATCATCCCTCCAGCTGCCTTACTGACAGTGAGGCATACTGCTGGCAGTACCCATATAATAAATGACAATATCAATAGCACTTTAAGCACAATGGCAAAGTAAGTGGGGTCTAAGGAGCAACTTGGAGGAGGAGAGTAAGGATTTATGTTTTATTGAACCACTGTGATGCTGATCTGAAATATCGATTGCATTTGAGACAACCCTGTCTGACCAGGTCTTGATCACTGTCTCTACATGCAGCTGCTATCATACTTAACTGCATTTATAGCTTAAATATAAAAGCGTTTTTTCTGAGAAGATAAGTTCTGACTTGGATTAACAGAGTAGGAAATAGTTAATGAGACACTCTGACTGAATTTGAAAAGCCTTTGGATAGATGAAAAAGGTGTTGCCAGGGAAACAAGTTCTAGTTTCAAGTTCCCACAGGGTAGTAAGTACAAGTGAAGGGAAAATTTAAATACTAATTTATATCCTCTGTGATTGCTTTTTGCTCAGTGCTAGCAGTCTGTTGACTAATGCCTTTACTTTGAACAATGTTTAAGAATCCTACTATGGGGTCCAGCCGCTGTGGAGCATCACAAGACCTGCAAGAGTCTAGGGAAGTCACTATGGCAGCAGCCAAGCATGGAGGAGATTCTGTGTCTGCTGGATCGAGAAAAGATGATGAAGACAATTCTGTCTTTCCCTCAGCATCGCCGTCTTCTGTCATCACAGGTGCTTTGGTTCAGATTGCTGAATTATCCTTCTTTTGATGTAGAAAAAGGGCCTTTCATTTTAGTAATTTCTTTCTTGCATTCCTGTATTGCATTGCAATTTGTTTACATCAGGAGAGTAATTTAAATTCCTAGGAGGGCTGGAATTAATTATTTAGGAGCACTTTTCAAATGAAGTGCAATATATGGACCACATCTTGTCAGCAGGTGTGACTGTGCAGCATTGCAAAGATTGCCATGTGTAAGTAAGACCAGAATTTGACTTTAAAACAGTTGTTAAATTTGACTGTCCAAGGATCCACTGACAATGGGCTCTTCAGTCTTTCATACAGTTTGCTAACATGCTTCTGTATCTGTTGGCGCTAGTCAGGGGAAATAGTTTTAGAACCCTGATAGTGAAAGCCAGATCTAAACACAAGCATGTCTCACCCTGTGTTGCATTATATTTTGTAAGGTTTAGTATCGGCTGCTTTGTAATGGGATGAGGTGGTTGGGGAAGTTTGAAACCAAGCTGGAAATTGGTGGTGTTCCTTACAAATACTGGTTTGGATTTGGTTTCAGGAGCTGCAAGAGTCACTATATAGGGATGAAAGTGTCAAGAGTCTTGATGACTTCTACGATCCTCGTTTTCTACTTCAGCTCTTTAGTGAACTGACCAGACCAGGTAAAGGGAATGTTTCTCTTTCATATTTACTGTCATTTTACTCTGCTGCAGGAGCTGCATGGCTCCATCTATAGCTCTGTTATTCTCAATCTAAGAGCTAATACTACAGAGAAATTTGTGCCTGGCTTTGGAGAGAAAAAACACATCACTTAACGACTGACTGCATTGCATTGTAATTTTCAGAATGACTTAAAAAGTAACAAGGTGTAATTGGCATTAAAGTTTTTTGATTTTTTTTTTAAAGCACTTTTCCAAATAATGCAATATATCTAATGAGATTTGGCTACTCAGAAATGGAGCAACATAGCAGGTGTCGTGGTTTAACCCCAGCCAGCAACTAAGCACCACGCAGCCGCTCACTCACTCCCCCCCCACCCAGTGGGATGGGGGAGAAAATCGGGAAAAGAAGCAAATCCACGGGTTGAGATAAGAACAGTTTAATAGAACAGAAAAGAAGAAACGAATAATGATAATGATAACACTAATAAAATGACAACAGCAATAATGAAAGGATTGGAATGTACAAATGATGCACAGTGTAATTGCTCACCACCCACCGACCGGCACCCAGCTAATCCCCGAGCGGCGATTCCCTGCCCCCACTTCCCAGTTCCTATACTGGATGGGACGTCACATGGTATGGAATACCCTGTTGGCCAGTTTGGGTCAGGTGCCCTGGCTGTGTCCTGTGGCAACTTCTTGTGCACCTCCAGCTTTCTCGCTGGCTGGGCATGAGAAGCTGAAAAATCCTTGACATTAGTCTAAACACTACTAGCAGCAACTGAAAACATCGGTGTTATCAACATTCTTCTCATACTGAACTCAAAACATAGCACTGTACCAGCTACTAGGAAGACAGTTAACTCTATTCCAGCTGAAACTAGGACAGCAGGAGACAGGTATTCCTGCCAAGCTGGTCTTGTCCAGATGGCTAGGTGCTCCCTCATAGCTCTTTTAAATGTAGTGGGTTAACCCTATGTAGAGGGACTGATCTGCTTAAGATGAGGAGAGGTTTTTAAACTGGAACTGTAAACAGCTTGGAAGAGACAAAAAGTAGACATTTATGTTCTCTGATCTATCAAACAGCATTCTGTATATCACAAAAAACAGCACAGTGTAATTATAAAATAGCATAGGAGGGATCAATAAAGAATATTCCCCACTGGAGGGTTGTATTTTTTTCTGGTGAATATGTAGAGCTGTATTCTGTTCAGCTATGGTGTCACAGCATGAGCAAAACAGGCATGGGAGGGGTGGTACCTTCTGCTGGTACATGCAGTGCCCCACCTGCAGCTGATAGGACTGCTCTGATCTGGGGCTGCTTTGTGGCTGAGTTTTTCGGAGCAGTAATCGGCTCCTTTCAGCTATGCTCTCAGTGGGAGCTCGGCAGAGGTAGGGCAGGTTAGAGAACGTGCCCTGCAATGTTGGAGGAATTCTCTGGACATAAACCAGAAGCCACCATTGCTGGGGAAGGGTGAAGTTGTTTCCTGACCAGAGTGAATCTCTGCAGGGATATTGATTTCTGCGAGGGACACCGGGACTGAATTGACTGGGGATCTGGCCTGTTCCAGGCTGTGGTTATAGTATAGGGAAACTTCATCCAACCCATTTTCCATCAGACAGAGATGCATGGGGCCATTGTATGTCATGAATAGGGCTGTGCTCAGAATTGCTGGAAAGTTTGATGAGATCTACATGTTGCTTGAAAACTAGTTGCTTAGCCTCACTTTTCTTGTTTGACATGGCCCTGCTTTGCATATGCATATCCTTGCTGTACTTCACAGGCATGTTGTCTATTTAGAGAGCCCTTAAAGATCAAAGTGAGACAAGTATCATGAGGAATTTTCTAACCAGCTCCCTCCCTGTGGTTAACCACTGTGTAGTTACAGCTGGATTTGGCTTTCCACAACAACAATATCAGAAGCAATTGGCAGGCTGATAACTGTCTTTCAGTGAAATCAAACTTACAGTCCTTCTTTGTTCACGTATACCCTTATAGTACAGTACCTGTTTTGTGTGTTCTTAGCCTATACTTAGCTATAGTTGTAAACCGCTCTGTATAATTTTGACAGCAGTAAAAAGAACTGTCTTTTAGTCTACTGAGGAAAAAAAGATACCAGAAGTATTTGGTGTTTTGCAGTAGCAGGGATCTTGGACAATCCAGTTAATGCTGGGTCGTGGAGATTGTTATTGATGAAGAGCATGGACAGCCAGTGTCTTTTGAACCTGGGTGTAATAGTAGGAAAAAGCAGTGCTGTCATGCACCTGTCATCATCAGCCACCACCTAGAGGCAAACACCTTAAGTGGTGGGAGGGATTTGGTGGCTGTTGGTCAGCCTCAGCGACGCTACAGTCAGCCAGCGATGACGACTGCTTGTGTGGGAAGCAGTGGGGTTGAGGGAGCTCTTGCACATCATGTTCTTGCGGAGCTGTGGAGGCAGTGGCTATCCCAACATAGGCTGACTGCAAAACTCGAGAGGGGAAAAATAGTCCTCTTAACTGCTCCATGCTGAGTGAGAGTCTGTGTCTTAAGAGGGGCATTTTTAAAGGGCCCAAGTGATTTATGAGTTCACGTCCCATGGTGCTCCTAAACCATGTCAGCTGCTCTTGGAATTCCCCAATTCCTCTTTATTTATTTGCTCTTTGTACTGACTGCACAGTGCCCTGTGCACAGATGTTATATAACTGCTGAATTTATAAACATAGACTTATTGCACAGTGCTTAATGCTTACTGAGTAAAAAGTAAGTCTAGAGTTGGGCAGATAGCAAGTTCTGTCTAACTTTAGCTCTGATAAGCATCTTGTGGAAAGCTTTTCCATCATGGTTCTCAAGGTACTTTAAACAAACTGTATGTCAGACATAGAATTAACTTTTTTTTTAATAATAGCTTGTTATTTTATGTTAGTTATTGAATGCACTCTTCAAGGTCAGCTGGATGGAAAATATTTCCACTGCATGTTTTTAGTGAAAGAAAGTTTTCCAAATAAATCTTTCTGTGACCAGCATAAACTTTACTGCTGAAGTGAGGACTTTGGTTTTCACTATGTGGTACCACCCCATAAAATTATCCACTTTCTCTGTCTAATTGGTGTACATTAGTAGTTCTCAAGAACTACAGTCTGAAGGAGAGTCATGTGGTGGCTTGCTCTGAAAGGGCATACAAGACATACTTGATCCTGTACTGAAGAGGTTGTTATATAGGCCAGGGCTATGTGCGAGATGTCCAGAAGTGATGGAGAATCCGTTGCATGCAGGCAGACGATTTTTAGATGATCTTTGCGTGTTCACTTGGGATTCAACAGAAAGCATCCATTTCCCAGTGCTTACCTTGCACCCTTGCATCTTGCCTGAAGAGTGGGCAGTGTGGAGTTGCTTTGCCACAGACAGAAGGTAGCAGAAGGCATAGATTAGGGGTCTCTCTGGTCTCTGTTTCTCTTTCTCCTGCCCTGTTGTGCTACTCCTCTCACCATTTTTACTTTGGCAGTCAGGTGGTGGCCTTGCCCGGTGCCTGGAAGTAGAAGGGGGTAGAGCAGTATCTGTACAAGCTCTGGTGACGTGAGAGGTATCCCGTGCTAACAAACGAGGGATCTTTTTGCTCACTAGGAGGATGACTGAGGTGTTTTGCATTACGCCAGTTAAACTTGATGTGGTTTGGTGAGGACCGGTGTAGGGAAGTGTACAGTAATTGCTAGTATTGAAATAACTTGTAAAACCACTCACTGAAAAGATCCATTACTGCAATTCAGTGGTGCCTTTGCATTGGTCACATAGCAGTGGGCTGGTTGGGAGGCAGTGCTGGGAGGTGGAGACCCTGCCATTGCCATAGCAGAGCTAGGTGTGAAACTGCCAGGCACAAAATTGAAGTAGGAATTCTGGCAGTTGAGGAAAAGATGAGAGAAACAGCCCAGTTGCTGGTGCAAGGACATAAATAATCTGTGATTTTTTTACATAAATATATATATATTTTATATATATATATATTTTAGCTGGGGGTGGGGGTGGGAGAGGAAATCAGTGGACCAAATATAGGTACTTGTTAGTAAGACTACAGCCTCTTCTTCAATAGGAATATTTCTTTCTCAGAAACTTCCTCTTGACCTTAAGTGTGAATTACAAGAAAATATGTGAATATTGTTGCTAAACTCAGAACTACAATACATTTGAACTTCAGCTGGTACAATACACTGAGGTGCCATTATATTCCATTACTGGTGAATGGAATAGAAATAGCACAGGAGATATTGTGGAGGTTTTACATCATTTCTAGCCATCAGTGAGTAGAAATGGCACAAGCTCTTCAAAACACCAATCCCTTAAATGAGAAACTCTAAATCCTGACGGTAAAACGCTATGGAAGATAAATGTTAGAGTCAAGGGTGTTTTTTCTTTTTGGCTGGTTACTGTTCATTGCTGGATTTTGTTTGTCCCAGAAGGGCATAGGGCTACACTTTAGTACTTTGCTTGGAACATGCCTTACCGGCAGAATCACTCATGCCTGCACGGTAACAACTGGTGTGGCTAATGGCTTATTTATGTATTATTCTCCCGTCTGTTCTATTACAGAAGCTCTTTCATGCAGATAGGCTTTTCATTGGCTATGCTGATCTTTCTTTCAGGCACAGACTTATCAAGTGCCCAGAAAACGTTTTGAGGAAGAGAATTTCCCCTCTTGTTCTTCTTTGTACTTAACTTTCCTGAAACAGTCAGATATGTTATGTCTTTACAGAATTTACTTCTAACTTTGCATGGTCTAGCAGGCAGAATTGTCTCTCTCTCACATAAATGAGACTAACCACATTAATTTCAGCTCAGGTAAAGAGTTCAGAGTGTTTTGCAAAATGCCTTTCTTAGCTGAAGGAGCCTTCAGCATGCAGTGAAGTAAGAGTTTTTAGGGGTAGGTCTAGAAATTGGTGTTTATGAATAGAAGTTTTGTAAAGGATTATAGTGCTGTTATATACTCTATGACATGTCAGTATAATGCACTGGGTGTTTTTCTTTTGTTTTTTTTCCCTCTTCACATACAGAGTGTGTAGTGGCATGTCACAAGTTTGTTGAAGTCAATGCCCTGGGTCTAACAGTAGCTGCCCTTAGCAGCTATGATTCCAACATGAGAGCAGCAGCATATTTTGTCCTGGCTTCCTTTCGTTCTCATCTGGAAGGAGCTCGCTTTCGAGAGAAGAGTCAGGTAAGACCGAGGTCAATCGGTAGTTTGCCAGGTTAGGCATTTTAGGTCATGGACACTTACAGGAGAGTCACTGCTTTATTCATCCATCTACCTGCACATGGTGAGGGAGCTAAAAGAAGCTTTTTATCCTCTATTCCATTGTTTCTCCTCTGTTGCTTTGTGTTTCTTCCTTTTATAATCAATGGGCAGAAGAAGGGGGGGAAATGTTTTTTAGAAATTGTTAGGAATTTTATTTGTAGGAATGGAAATCCTAATGGGATTGGTATTTGTTTTATGGCCTATGAAATATCCTAAAAGCTTATTTATGTGTTCATGCTCCCCTGTTGTATTTGTTTGGGTTATGGTTCAAGCTTTTCTCCCCTGGGCTCTTGTGCTGCAGTTGCTGTATCTCTTGGATGCTGTGCAAAATGGAATCAGGCAGCCAAACCTCAGATTTACCTTCTCGTTGACCCTCTACATTGCTCGTGTGGCACAGCAGATTCTGAAGCCAGGTACTGTGACCTACTGTGCATGTTGAACTCCTGGGGTGAGCCACTGTGCATGGAGTAATGTCCTTGACTGATACTGGAAGGTGAGATAGCTGTGACACTGGTAGGGGCCATGAAGTGTGCTTTCCTGTGTTCCAAAGAAAAACTTCCAGTGCTTGTGTAGACTGCCTTACTGGAGAAGTGGGAAGTGGCATTTTAATTTGTGTACAAAACCAGTCTGATCCATCAGGGATGAAGCCGCTACCTCCTTGTAATTTTGAGGTGGATATGGGCAGAGGACTAGGTGAGTGTGCGGGTCCTGTTCAGCAGATCAGAGTAGGTTGGCCCAAGTGTCCTTTTGTCCTTAGACACTGAATCAACGTAAGTCACTGTTACAAAGAAGAATCATAGCGTCAGGGAGTAGTTCAGTTTGGAAGGGACCTTGTGAGGTCTTTAGCTAAACCCTCTGCCCAAAGCAGGGCCAGCTATAAGAGCAGACGACTTTGCGCAGGGCTTTATCCTAGAAAACCTCCAGACCTCTAGACTGATCCTAGAAAGCCTCCAAGGATGGACACTGTATAGTCCCTCTGGGCAACTTGTTCCACTGCTCATGGGGGACATGTCTGGTCTGAAGGTTAAAAAGTATGATTGCGTAACATGAAGCGTTAGGCTTGAAATGTGGAGAGATTTGCCTCTCACTTTGCTGCAGATTTCTGTTTTGTCAATGAAGTAGCATTGGATTTGCTGAAGTTAGAGCCATGTTGAATGTTTATCTTCTCACCTGCTTTGTGCACACTCTGAATGAGCTTTTCATTTTGGGGAAGAGAAAAGGAGGGATGGCCAACAATATAATCAGCTTTAGAGCAGAAGGCTTCGTCACTGTAATTAATTGTACTGTTGTGACAGCTAGCTGAAACACTGGAAAATACAGGTACCATGTATTTTTCTGTGTGGGTGTGTATTGTGAACATTGTCCTCCTACACAATAACCATTGTTTCTCTTCACAGAGGAGCACATGTATATAAAGGTAAACAGATTTCTTCTGTCACACCAGTATTTGGATCTGAGGAAAGTACCAGGGTTTTTCCAGCTTTTCTACAGTTTTGATTTTGAGGTAATGTAAGAACCCCATCTTCAGTATCCACTAATTCTTCAGAAAATAATAGAAGAAAGCCATAAAAATGCAATGAAATCTTATTCTTACATAGGCAATTAATTAGAGGCATCTTTGTTTTGTTTTATATTGGAATTAGCAGTATTTATTTCTGGGTTTCTTTGTTGTTTTCTTAATAGTAACACATAATGAAATCATGAGTTGTGCTGTGCATGCTCTCTAAGCACAACAAACAGAATGTTCTGCCCTAGCTAGCTTACATTCATATTTGAGTTTAGGTTATTAATGTTGAGTTCAACTGAGGCATTTTAGAAACAGCAACTTTTAAGGTTCCATTATCAGTGCATATTTGGGCTGCAGAGTAACTGTTCCTGATGGTTGTTATTGATTAAATTTGAAAATTGAGAAGTCCAAAAAAGCTGTTAAGCACTGTGCTAGCACTCCCAGGGAACCAGGTTTTTTGTGCTCTTATGAGCAGGCATTATTTTGAAATGTCTGATGGTGGTATCTTTCTTATGGCTTCTAGTACAAAACAGAACGTGAGTGGATTCTCAGATTTCTTGGAGAAGGGCTGCGTGATAAACATTGCTATGAGCTTTATGACTACCAGAGGATTTTCCAGGTCATTCTTTCCTTTTTCAACAGTCCTTTGTGTGATGAGGGCTCCCAGGTAAGAATTAAAAAAAAAAGAAAAAACAAACCACAAAAAAAGCCCAAAACACAAAAGTTTGCCTGGTTTGGAGATCTTAAACAAATACAAAGCAGAAAGGAGCAGCTGACTTTTCCCTTGCCCTCTTGAAAATCTGTTCCTTGTTGATTTTGTGTGTGTGTGGAGGGGGAAATAATTGCTTATGTCTAAACCAGAGTCACATCCTTGTCTCCTGAAATTGGAACATGTCCCTGCCATCATGGAACCTCACTCAGTTTCATCAACTGGTGGTCTGGCTCTAGTCGTATTTCTGCTGCTCTGTGGAATATATTGCAGATACCACAGTTTTGCTGATATGGTCAAGGCCTTTGCTTTTTTAGGTCTCCTTATTCCCTAACCAGCATGTTACCTGTACAGTGCTTTAGCAGGAAAAAAACTCACATGCCAGCAGCTCTCATGTTCATAAACATCCACCCTGAGAAATCCAGTCTGTTAAAAGTATCTTAGTTGGGTATCAAAATCTTGGACAAAAAGAGAAAATTGTCTTGCTACCTTAAGAATTCTTTTTAAGAGTAGCGTCTGTGTGTATGAAGTCTTGAAAAGAGAATGTCTTTTCTTCCATGGGGTTGTTAAGAACGTGTGGTGTTTGGCAATACATTTTAACTTTAAGTTGATCAGATCCCAGATACCAGTCAGATTGCTAATTATATCCTTCTAAAAGATTGATAATAATTAGATCCTGACTATGTTTTAATTTTGTAAAAGAAGAAATTCTATTTTCTGTTTCAGAGTCATATTCTGGAGATATTACAAAATGCTGCCCATGTCACCAGAGCTGCCTATGAGCTGATACAAGATCACAGCCTCCTAACCTGGATATTGCATATCTTAGAGAAAAGGTAACTAGGGAAATACTAGTGAAATGGGAACAATTTTACTGTCCGCAGTAGAATTATTATGCAACTGAGTATGAAAACAAGGGTGATGGATATGGAGATGGCCCGTCAGTGGTTGTGACATTTGGCACCTAGGGCCGTACTGGCAGAACTGCTGAACTCTGAAGCATTCCCTTGTGTTTCTAAAAACAAAATCAAGATGCTTTCAGGTTGTAGGAGGAGGGATTATGTGTGTGGGGGCTTCATGTTTTTGATAACGCTTTCTTGAAAAACTTAGAAAACAAAATGGCACCTTATTTTAGCGTACGTGACTCTTTATTTTCAAATACCCACAATTCACATCCTGTCATAGGACTACCTACACAGTAATTGGCACAATAATGAATTTGAGCTGTCTATAACATTTATCTTCCCACTCCTTCCTCTGCCCCTTGCCTCTCCCTTACATACATGCACACATGTGCGCACACACACACGCATGCATGCGTGCATGCACACAACATCTCTTTTGCATAGATTCCCCTAGCAGGTTCAAGCAAGGTTTCAGGGTCATCTACAGTGCGATTGGCCTGAACAGGTTCCCAATACTGCTCCCCCATTGTGCACCTCTCGTTGGTACAATTTGGTACATTTGGAAGTGAGAAAGCCTGGATTTGGCCTCTAGCACCCAATACTTTGTGATTGTACTTTTGAGAAGTGTTCTTGCATCCTCTGTACAAAAATGAGATTGCTCCCCCTGCTCCTCCCCCACCCGTAGAATAACAGAGTAAATACGGCTCCTGATACTGTGCTGTAAGCATTGCTGTTACTACTTAGTCTTAGGAACATAAGGAACCAAGCTGTCTTGAACAGTAACTGCTCTAAAGAAATGGTGGTAATGGCTGCCATGTAGTGGAATACTTAGCAGAGCTGTGTAATGAAAGATGCAAGTGAGAAATCACTAGTCTCATGCAGGGGCTGTGATACACTACTGTGTTTCCCCAGCTGCAGCATGGCAAGAGGAGGGCAGTAACCAGGTCCTCCATGGGGCTGGGGCTTCAAAGGGGTGCACTCTCATGACCTGATGGGGTCCTGGCTGAGAGGCACCTTTTGTCATTCACAGCTCCAAAAGTCCTCTAAGTGATGGACTGGTTCCTGGTTAGGATCTGCCTTCCAAATGGGTGTTTGCTTCTCTTTTTTGTTTTTCAGGTTTCTGGAAAACAAGCTGCTAAATAAAATTATTTCCTTACTCCATACTCTGTGGCTAACAAATTTAGGAGACAAGAGAGAAGGCAAGAATCAGTCCCAGGAGAACAGGAAGTTTCTTCCAATTCAGCTTGTAAATGAATTTCTGTATGTTTTGATCACATTAATCAAACACATTCGGTAAGTCCTTTTTTTCTTTTTCATCAGTTTGCATCTCATCCTCTGTCCAGCTGGAAATTTACTAAGGCTAGAAGAATTTCTTGATCTCTGGTAGTTTAATGCTTTTTTCCCCCCTTCAGTTTGAATGTTGAGTAGTGAATTTTGATGAGATTTCTTTGACAGGAAGGTTTAGCTGTTTAAATACGTGGGGCATAAAATAATAACTGATGCGCAGTTACTGTCAAGTTCTACATCCTTAATTACTGGCTATTTTTAAGCTGCTATGTTTTACCTTTTTCCTGCTGGATTAGAGCTTGCAGTTCACAATGCTATTTGCTGCAAGGATCTTTCATACTCTCCAAAGGTTTAGACTTTCTGTGTCTGTACGATGCCTGCAAATTGTACAAGGAGAAACTGTGCAAAGTATTACATGACAGTGTTAAGAAGGAGTCAATCTCTTCTCTCCAGATCTAGAGCACTTAACCTGTCCAAGGACAGCATTTGCAGCAGGGACAGTAGAAAGCAAATGAGTAACCAGTTCTGTTTGGGTTCATAATAGCGCCTGCAGCTCATTGTGCAGACAGGTATTGTCACAGCCTGGAGAAGCTATGTTTATTTCCTCAAAATTTTGAAAATTCATGCAAAATAAAGAAGCATAGGTAAAGCTCCAGACCTCTGTCCTCTTCCTTGTGTGCCATCTGCCTTTGCTATTTACAGGCAGGAGGGCAAAGACTATGTTTCATGGTCTGTTCTGCCAGATGCTAATGGAGCAAAGTACTGGGGATTCAGTGGGAGTTAAACTAATTATTGCTGGCATCCTGAGAAACAAAAGTATATGTCTAGAGAACTGCAGGAGAAAACTGTAGGAAGAGACTGTAAGGAGAAGAAGCCTATACTTATTTTATTTTATTAATTAGCAGGCAGAAAAATACACGGCACTTTTGTTTTCTTTTCGTAGGACTAATTTAGATCTAGCCAAACTGACTCAGTTTTTCAGTACACTCAATTCTGTGCTGGAATATCGTGCTATAGTTGTTAAGGCCTTCAAAGAAATGAGCCGGTTCACTGTGAATGACAGTGTTCTCTCAAACAAAGAGATCCTCCTGCTGCTGCATAAGTGGAGCATCATCGGAAAAGACCTGCAACTACAAGAGGATGTGCAGACTCTAGCTCAGAAATACCAAATCAAAGAATTGCTTAGTAAGTACCAAAATATTTCAGAAAAGTAATATTGTTGAGGCTGTTACAAGCTAATCATACAAGTGAGGCAAACTTCATAGGAAGTAGTATTAATAACTTTTGTTGGACAATCAGATACAGCTTGGGGGAGGAGGAACGGAAATGGAAAGCCATTTTTCAGGTCTTCATTGTAGTGATTTCTAACTTCAACACAATTCTGGAGGCTTTGGAGAAATACAGTATTAAAAAGGGGAAGAGCTTTAAAATGAAACTTAGTCACAGATCTAGAGTCAGGCTTTGAAAAATTGTATTCTTAAATGAAATTTAAAAAAACCGGTGCTTGCAGGCTTTCTGCTCAAATATTTGAACCATTCTGAGTATAGATGGGGGATCTGAAAGTGAAATATGAGTAAAAACTAGCAGTAAAGCAATCAAAAATGAAATAGCTGATTTTTCTTATTGTCATCAGTGTTGGAAGAAAGCAAAAATACATTTGGACTTGTATGACTTCTCTCTTGTTATCTCTGTGAATAAAATATAGAAGGAACTTTGTAGTGGGAGGTGTTAAACAATGCTGGTTTCGTGCAAATACAGCAACTGCTTTTGGCGCACATTACAACTTCTATAGGTTTCTTTAAATGTTCTGTATCAGTTAAACTGATTATTAAAGTATCACTGTATTTAAGGGATACTATAAAAGCTTTAGTTTTTCTAAAGTTTTTCCACACCCTTTTAGTGTCTTTCTGAGGATTTTTAGAGAGTTACTATGATGACTTCTGTAACTTACTATATATGTGGTTTTAAAAAACCCTGTTGCTCCAAGCATCAGGAGCTTATAAGGGAGTTACAAAAATGGATCCTTATCTGAAATTTTGTTTCTGAGGTTACATTTCAAAAGTTGTCCCCATCCCCCACAGCCCCCAGGAAAAAAATGCTGAAATGCATTTAGTTCATTCGAAGCTGCAGAGTGCAACATAATTGAAATTTCTGATGATTTTCTCAATGACTCCTCAAAAGCAGATTGCCATAAAATGCTGTGTGGTATGGTGGTGGCAAAGTGCTGTTGCTGTTTGGGAGCTTTGCTGCTCCCCGTGACACAGGCAGCATCTAACGGAGGGCAGCCCTGTGTCACAAAGTTCGGCTGCCTATCTCTTCCCTTGGGGTGTGAAAAATTCGTGTGCCCTTGGTTGACAGCACCCCGCCAGCCAGACACTCAGCCGGGATGCGGCTGTGCTGGAGGAAGGCAGACTTCGCTGCTTCAGCCTTCGCCTTTCAAGAGCAACGTAGCTGTGCAGATACCTCCTTCCATAGGCAGGCATGTGCTGTGCCTTTGCTAGCCCAAAAAATAGCATCTTGAGCATTTCTCATGAGGTGGTATAAATAATGTAGCCTTACTGGCAAAAACTGCATCTTGTGGACCTCTGAAATACTGCCTTGGCTTCGCTGGGCTGTGAGCCAGGGGCTGGGTGGCATTATTGCTCACCTCAAAGTTAGGCCATCCAGTTCAGAAAAGTGTTTCAGCCTGTGAGTCACTGGGAGCTGCCTGTAGCCCATTTGCTCTGAATTGTATAGGCTCAATTAGGCTGCTAAATGAAGCTAGTACTTAGCCTTTTAGCAACTGAAACAACACATGATATCATCTTTCTTGCATAATTTTCTACCAAGAAAATCCTTTGGAGTATCTGATGTTTGTTTTGGTGGTGGTTTTCTTCTCACAGAAAATATTAAAGAAAAGAACAAATCTCAAGCCTCTTCTCATGCATATCATCACATTCGGAAAAAGAATGAGATAGAAAGAGAAGATGACAGCGCTGCAGACCTGGAAGTCTCTGAGCTGGAGAAATGCAGAGATCATCTGAACTCTGTATTTGCTCATTGGGAGCCTGTTTTCCCAATGCTGCCTGCCAAACATCAAGGGGAGCCCCTCAAATCTGCTGACTTCATGGATGAAACAGTCAGTCTTACCTGTGCATCCACTTACATAGTAACTAAATGGCTCATAAAGTCCATGGCTGAGCACAGCCTCAATATGCAAAATGTTTCATTAACTCTGCGGTGGCTACAGAATTGCATCTTGCCACACCCAGTGGCAGTGCAGGAGATCCTCAGGGATGAGACATTGAGGAACAACATCTTCAAGTTTTACACCCAGATCTGTGAGGCCAGCTGTGGAACAGCTGGACTCTTCAAAGAGCTCTCTTTATTCAGTTCAATCATGCTTCGCCTAATGGATGCTCAGGGCCTAACGAACAATGGCTTTCATGAACTTGTGAAAACGTTGTGCCTGTCAGCAATGACGGAAGAGGATGCAAACAAGAAAGGTAACTTGTCTTTTCCTTTTCACTCACGTTACAAGGCAGTAATGGTAGAAAGTAGGTAGTTCCATGGTTTTTTTTAATTCATCAAAACAGTTTCAAGTTTGCCCATGTCCGTTGGTGCTCATAACTTCACAGAGTAAAAGCTATGTCTTTGGTGGTATGGGCACAGGGGTTGCTAGCACAGAATAGGGTCACACAATAGGGGGTTTCTGATAGTACAACAGTCATACTCCCTCAAAGAAACTATCCTTTCAAGGACTAAAATGGAGGTCAGTGAGGAATAAAAAACACAATTCCAAGGGGAAAAATAGTCTGCAGCAAATGAGTCCGTGTGGGTACGGGTTCTGATCCATGTGCTATTGAATGTTAGAATTCGATAGCAAAATCCACAGGTCAGATTTCAACCTTTTATATTTAAAGAGGTCAGAAGGTTGTGCTAACAAGAAACTGTTTTCTTTCCTTAATGTGAGGAGATTCATTGGCTTGGCATGGGCAAAAACCCCACAAATTTTCCATATAGGAAAAGAGTTAGGAAACTATTTTAAAACATAGATCTGGAGGTAAAATGGTTTGGTTTTGTATTACTATGTGGAAATAAAAGAATATCTCTTCTGATTTTTCTCTAATTTTTCTTCCACAGCTGTTTGTGTATTCCTGACTTCTGTTTACATTGGGGACATATGGCTTGGAGCACAGGAGCCAGATATGTTAATAACCCATGTCAAATTGATCTGCAGTAGTACAGATGATAAATTAAATGATGATGACTTGGAAACTCATAAACAAGGAGAAGAAACTATCACGCCTCTTTGCAAAACCCTTTACTTGGCTACATTGGGGCATTAATTCAGTGAACTGACACTTAATCCTTAATGTTATACACTCTGCCATTGTTGGTGCCAGCCATGAAGCCCTCCTGAGCTGTTCTCCATACAAATCTAACTTGTTTTGTCATAAAGATCAATATTTTATTACTGTGTGCAAACTCAGAGAGGGAAAATTGCATTCGTCATCTCTCACTGGAATATTAAAGCTCTCATTTCCCTTTTCTTGAACAGTATGGGACACAATGTTATTTATATCATTTTTATTATAGGCATTTTTAACTTTATGAAGAACCAAAAAAGACTGATTAGTGCATTGCCTCTGGACTGTATTTCAGTCCCCATGTAGTTAAAATCTATCCTCTCCCCAATACAAGATGGAGAAAAAAGGCTGCAGAGCTTCACCACAATGTGGTATAAGTGCAAAGAATGAGTAGTCAGAGGTTTAGCCACGATGACCTACTATTTCTTGAAGAACCCAGTTTCTTTCATGATATATAATACCAAAACCAGTATGAATAGAAGACTGAACACTGAAATCATGGTGGCTTTAAATTAAATGGCTTTTGAAAGCATTTATATTGGAGCTGGTCTGTTTTTATTCTACTTTTTGGTTTGCCTTTTTTTTTTTTTTTAATTAAAATTAGCCCTGACCATCACCACTGCTGGGACTTGCAACAAAGGCCCATTTTCTCTCCGCTCTGAAAAAATGAGAGATGGAACTAAAACCCAAATGACTTGCTGCTCATTGATTATACATGTTTTTTATTGGAAATTCTCTGTGAAATCTGATAAATATTTCTTGAATGTGGCCTCAAGGGCAGTTTAACATACCATTCCAGATATGCAAATATGCAGAGCCTGCTTGAACCTTTGAAATGTAAAACAGGATTTATTAAATTGACTCATGAATATATGCTGTGCCTAGGTACTTTGTACAGATTCTGTACACGGAAAAATCAGAAATGCATACTCCTGGTGATGTTTATTTAATTTGTTGTTGGTTTTTTTTTAAAAGAAAAAAACATGAGATGCAAATAATGAGGATTGCTTCTACATGTAAGTATTCTTGTCCTAAAGAAGCCATAATATCTATATCAAGACTTGATTTAAAAATAACAAATATTTCTTGAAAAAGCTGCAAGCCCATTAGAGGCTAAATTTTGTGTCATATAAAACCCCTAGGGTCTGACATCAGAAAATCTGCTTTGTGATGAAAAAAACTTATTTTACTTAATTTAAAAAAAAAAAACCAGGCAAAATGAAACCAAAGGAGTTCCAAAACAGAAGATGTCTTTCCATCTCATCTAACTGGAAAAGAAAATACTCATGACACATAGGGAAGGAGTTTTGCAGCTCTTGAGGGACTGAGCACATCTAACAGTGGTTTATAGTATGATTTGCTTGAGAGAATTAAAGAAATGAGGTAAAACCATTCAACCAACCTAAGGACAGTAATGCAGAAACGTATTTTCTCTACACAAATCTATCTTAATTGGCAATAAATTAAATTAATTTTCCCCAAGTTGAGTCTGTTTTGCCCATGACGGTAACTGGTAAGCAATCGCCCTATCTTAATCTTGACCCACAAACTTTTTCATCCCATTTTCCCCCCTGTCCTGCTGAGGGGGAGTGAATGAGTGGCTGGGTAGGCATCTGGCAGCCAGCCAAGGCCAATCCACCCCAATATGTAATGTGGTGTAGTGTGATCCCTTGCGATCCCTTAATAAAGTAACAAAACCCAAATCCTAAATGCCACGACCCAGTTGTTGCACACGCTCCAACAAGTTGCAAGCCCAAAATGTTTTTGGGTGTGCACTTGCATGCCTGGCAATAATGGCCTTTCACATGCCCTTTGGCCATGTTTGCTTAAAAAAATAAGTTGTGTAACTGTGGTACCTGCAGGAGCAGAATTCGTGTGTTGAAGCGCAACCAGTTGGAAGAGTGATTCTTGAGTGAGATCTGATTCTAGAAATAGGTACAGCAGATGAAAACAGGCATGCTAAATTACTTATGCTTAAGCAGCTATTTGCACACGTTGGTATTTCTCTCTGTGGATGGAAGTAGTGATTTCTGAATGCAGTTTTGTCACTGCTAAAATAAAGAAGATAACTTTCAAGCCTATAGTGGACTTTAGCTAATGAGATACACAGTGCTATAGAAGCGGAAAGTAGTATCAGGAGACCATGACTACAACTAGGGCGTCATGCATGTTGGTATGCTTTCCTTACAGTAATGCATCTAAATCCTGACCACATGAATCCACCCTAAGGGTTTGTACTCAGATGATGATTTTCTGATGGCCTTAAGTATTCAGAAAGGCCCAACAGTGAGTACTTTCTCCCTAGCCTGTAATGTTTTGTTAGTATCTCCAATACTGCTATTACCAAAATACTCAAGGTTGGAGGAGAGGATTGTTCATACACATTTGTTTTTTTTAAAATGGTAGTTTTGGAAACAGAAAAAGAATGAATGCAAATAAACTGACAATTTAAAGCTACTAGCCTGTCATGTAAAAGATAAGTAGCTCAGATGTGCTTATCAGTGAAGAGAATACAGCTGTGCATGTGGGAACTTTTAAAAATAAGGCTTAATCTCTCACCGTCTCTGAGCTTCAGTATATTCTAGTAATGTGGCAATTAAAAGATTATTGTGAAGTCCTCCTGGAAATAGTGGTCAAGTATCTCTAAAAGCCATAGATGGTTAGGAGTCGAATGATTTGCATGTGTGAATTACTGCCAACATATTCAAAATGCATTTTAATAAATTATATAGATGGAGAGTAATTATTTTAAGAAATTAAGCTCGATTAAAATAAATTGTGGAGAGCATTTGGAAATGGAAAACTTGCTCCATATATGGGCCTACATTTTAATACAAGGAGTTTCTACAATTTAACACAAGTTACTCACTTTGATGGTGGTGTGATGAGAGCCATGTGGATGAAGCTCCAGAGCGCACTGCAGCGGGCCCAGTGGTCTGGGCTGCCCTCACAGAAGTCATTGTCAGGACAGGCCTTTTAGGCCTTTTACTCAAAATTCACAAAAACTCAGTGAAGTCAACAGCCCAGAAGAACATATTGCTTCCTGTTGTACCTGGTGTATAGACCATGTACAGTCTGAGTTGCAGGTGGGGGTCCTCAGGATTTTAAATGGGTCTCAGCGGTGGGCTGCTGGTGCCAGTGCTCGGATGAGGACATCTGACAGGTTAGCAGGAGAGGACTTCACACAGCGTGAGCGACTGGGCAGAATGATGTGGCTTTTGTGGGGGTAGTGGTTTGGGGTGACATTTTTATAGAAGTCAACTATGTCTTCAAATCAGCAGCATGAGCTGATGTGGGTCACACTTTGTTGACTGGTGGGTGCAGCACTTCAACCATCTGTGAATGCTGCAGACCACACAGGGGAGGCCTCTGTTAATGGAGGACTCTGGGGGAAGGGGAAATAAAGTGCCCACTGTGGAGAGCAAAGCACTGGAAGGGCCTTGAAATGGGTACATATGGAAATGTCACAGAAGGAAATGCATTTCTCTCTCCCCCACTGCTCTCCCAAGTTAGGTGCTATAAGATAGGCTTGCATTTTGCATATTATTACTGTTTATATATGTCATAATATATGCCTTCCATTTCCAGGTAATTTGAAAGGGAAAATAAAAAGTCTTGTCAGTGGTTACGTACTTTGAGTCATGTTCCAGTGCAACTAATGAAAGAACACCAGTTGTTACACATGGGAGGACTGACATCTTTCAGAAATCCCCTTGCAATCCATTTGTAGAGAATTGGTTCTTGAAAAATGGGGTGATATGAGTCTGTCATGAGTCAGGGAGGAGGATGCTGGAGCAGACTGCGCTGGCAGGCAGTGCAGAACTGTTGCAGCAGAGATGTTCTAGCTCAGGGTAGACAGATGTGGCAGGAATGATCGAAGGGCAGTTGCTGCATCCTTGAGGCGGAAAATGGGTCTAGATGGTCGGGTCCTCTTCAGACTCTCTTTGATGATACTGTGTGATTGCAGTGGGGTTAAAGGTAACTGTCCCAATTTGCAGCAGGAAAGCTGGTACCAACAAGGGAGTTGATTCATGTGTCCTGTGAGAACTACCTCAGCTCTAGCAAAAGGTAAGGGTGTGTGAGGGGAGGGGAAGGCTGTTGTGGCCATCTGAGTTGATGGATGGAAATGTGTGATATATCTCTGTCCATGCTGCACCTTCAGTTCCTGCAGCCTTTCCCTCATTTTCTCCATCTGCCCATGACTCAGTCTGACTCAACAGACTTTACACCTTGACAGGTTTCCAAGCCCAACACCAGTAGTAGTCAGTTTGCTCAAAAAGCAAACTGCCAAAGTGTTTATCTCAGAGATTAAAAAATTGGAAGATTAAAAAAAACAACCCTATAATACAAACACATGCCTGGTGGTTTGGTCTGTCTCTTGTGTTTAAGGCTTTTTTAACACAGCCCAACCCGCCCATTCTGGTAACATCATAGCCTACACTCCCTGTACACAGCATAAGGCTGCTCTGGCAGTGCTTCACTGTAGGAGTTTTTGCTGCCTGCTTGGGGACATTGAATTTCTAAGCTTCTCCTCAAGTTTCAAGCGAGTTTTGTGTTGTCCTCAGCCCAGCAACTAGCTATGCACTCTTTTATCTATTCCAGCCCTCGCTGCCTTCCTCAGCCCGACTCTGCAGTCCCAGCTTCATGCTTACTGGAGCTCTAAGGGCTCCGCACCCTCTCGTGGACCTTCGCCTGGTTCTGCCTGGGTTTGGTGGAGCTCCATGGGTGAGGAGAGGTGGAGAGAGCAGAGGGCGCTGAAGGGGGAGGGAGTGCGAGTGGCCCTTCTGACTTTGCTCCAGCTGAGCTTATCCCGTCCTCTCCACCTCACCGAAAAGCTGCTGTGACCCTCCTGTGGCTTCTGTCAAACTATTTGCAGCCCCAGCTGAAAGCAGGCAACTTGTGCAGAAGTGTGATGTTGCTTTTGTGGTTTTGCCAGCATTTTCCTTCGATACCAAATATGGTAAACATACTTCTCTTTTTCTAATGCCTGGGTAGCTGGGAGATACCATTTCAAGATTGGTCAATATTAACAGTTTCTTTTCCATCTACCATTCCAAAATGGAAGCAAAAAGTAATTGGTTATTGGTAGCAAAATGGTATTTCTGGGCAGTAGGTAAAGCTAATTACTTTATTCAGTAAGACACTCACTTGAGATAATTAGTGCTGCCATAACCTTTTTAAAGGCTGTTCTAGGTAAACAGTGTTTTAGTAAATTTTAAGTAACCCAAATACTGTTTGCAATAGAAAAGTAAATAAAAAGCATATTCTATCCTTGAGGGAACCGCTAAGCTTTAAGTTAGTGAAGCAAGTTATAACCCTTCTAAAATCCAAGTTTTATTGTTGATGTTGCACTTGACATTGTTGCTCATTTTTCAGAGGATGTCCGAATGGAGGTGTTACTAAGATGCAGCTGATGAGTGTGACCTGAGGACAGAGACAGAAGCAGATGACTTATGGCTCTCATGATATATAAACAATATTGGTTATGCTGCCTGTTCAGTAAGATCAACGGGATTCTGCTTTCTTTCACAGCAAGACAACCCAGTGAAAAGTGATGCTGCAGAGACACCCCCAAGGATAACAGGACTCAGTGGGCATTCAGGTGACCAAGGCAGAACTCTTTACAGGACTTGGGGTGAAACTGGTATAGACTTTCTGCTGGAGGAGTAAATCTGCTCTCCACCAAATGGGTCTTAATGAGAACCACTCAACCAGCAGCACACCCTTTGCACCATGTAACTGGGAGAGAAGTTCGAATCTGAATCCTTACTTAAAGAAGAGAGAAATTTTACAGTCATCATCATCAGGATCCAAAATGTTGATCTAAAATGTTGATCAGGCAACTCCAGCACCGTTGCTCAAATATGGCCATTAAGACTTCCTCTTATGCATCCAGGATTTTTCAGGTTTGTCCTTTGTTGAAAGACATTTTTCTTTTTCTTCTTCTCCTGAAGGGTTTTGGTATCAGTGTTTAATAGGCAGTCACAGCACTGAGCTTTTCTCTGCAGTCAGGAGAACTGTACTGCTGGTTTTGTTTAACCTGTTCCAGTTTTAACCCAGGCTCAAATCCTTTCATGAATGCCAGTTTCATCTGAAAGGGAGGTAGGTGTTTGAGAAGCAACCACATCTGAGTATGGACTACTGAGATCATCACAGTGAGGCTGTTTACCGTTGGAACTGCTTTCTTCTATCTGGTTCCCTACAATCACTTGTCTGTAATGTGTGGAGAGAAAAAAAACCGTACAGTTATCAGGGACATCTGTTTGGAAGACAGATAGCAGCAGTTTCATAAGGAAGTATATTATCAAAGTTTTAAAAAATAAAGAAGATGGTTCTTCTAACACAAAAGACATTGAATGCAGCATGAGAGATGCTTTTGATTTCAGACCTCTTTATCCACCATGAGAATCATGTCCTTACCTGGAAATGGAGTATGACCAACAGTGAAAGTGTGAGCTGTGGCTGATATGTGGTGACTCCCCCTTTCCCCCTCAAGATGGGACCATCAGTCCAGCCCTTAAGCTTGGTTCTTTAGCTGGATTTTTAAAGAGGAAACTAGAAACTTTGCTATGACTTGCTCTGTACCAGAGGGTGAAGGGAACTGTCATGGCTGCTCATGGGAAAGGGAAGAGGGATAAGAGCTTTGCATAACTGTGAATGGGTGTCACTGGAGACAAGAACAAGAAGGATGTGTGGTATTTGGGAGGGATTCCCTGGAACTGGCGTTGGGAAAAGGCAATACACAGCTCTAAGGGCTGGTGGGGATCCAAGCAAGAAAATGGGACAGACCTAAAAAGGAGTGGGTAGGACTAGGGTAGCAGGAAATTGCCAGTGTACAAACAGTAACAATACAAAGATGTATGATTCTGCCACAAAAACAAGTTAGTGGTGGGGTGGAGGGGGCGATGATATGAGAACAGCAGAGCGCACTCTGCCTTCTCCTCCCTGAGCCCTCTTTCCAGCAGCTTCCTAAACTTCACCCTTAAAAAATAAATAGCAGGCGAGTCCTGGCCTAGAAGTGGTAAGTTCTATTCAGTATGGCCGAACACAAGATCCCAACTACTACTATATCCTTAGGGCTTCAATGGTGGGGAGGAAAATTTCGTTGGGAAGAAAAACGTAACACAAAAGTGAGAATGAAAATGGAAAATTTTTGAAAAGTCTTATTAATGTCCTGGAGCCATGGCTTCAGAGATGAGAAAAAAGATATCTTTGACTAAAAGCTGGTGTTTCAGTGGCTAGACAAACATAACAACCAAAATCTAAAAAACAAGATAAAGTAAATGGGATGAAAAGGAAAACAATTATTTTTTATACTTTGGAGGAAGGGAAATATAAACTTTATAACTTCAAATTTATATTGATTAATTGCTAATGAAAGCTTAAAATATCTGTGCCTGACAAGACTTAATGCAACAGGGATTTTGCTTACTGGTAATTCAAAAAACCGAAACAAACCCCAAAAGTCTCAGCAACAGGCCCACCACAGGCAGGCAGATTTGGGGTTTTCTTTGCTATGATGCGGGCATATTCAAGACATCGCTCTTCTCTCTGTTTGACAGAAGCAAGACAAAAATACTCTTACCAAAACAGGATGTTTTCTTTCCAGTCCATTAAGTAGCTAAATACCATCAGCTAGCTATCCGTATTTTAAAATCAGCTGGAGAACTTGCATCCCAGAGACCTGGAGACTGTCTGAGGAGAACTCTGGCTGGCTCTTGTTAATCGTTAACCATCCCTGTAACAGCAGGGAAGTTTGAGGCAGCTGGAAGAGCCATAATGTCCCAGTACTCAAAGAGAGCGAACTGGTCAAGCCAGGACACTATAAGGCAGTGCAACTGACCTCAGCCCCAGGCAAAATCATGGAATTAAAGCTAAGATAAGATACAAGTGAAAAAGTATTTCAAAGGACAGAGAAACTAATTCCAGACAGTATGGCTTTATAGAAAGACAGGTATGGTGAAAAGTGTCTGATGTTGTTTTTTGAGGGGAACACAATTTGAGGATAAAGGTAGCTGCGTATATGTAGCTATTTAAACTGCAATAAGGCATTTGACTTAGTTTTCCATACTGCCTTCTTTAAAAAGAACTATACACAAGTCCCATTAAACAGGTGTTATGTGAGTTAGGCTTCTGAAAAAGTAACTGGAGAAAGATCTCTGACTGTGTCTGTTTCCAGCAGGGCTCCATAAGCACCCGATCCTGTTCAGCATTTTCATCAGTGATCTGGAAATAAATGTAAAGTCACTCTGAATGAAAGATGCAGATAAAGATACAGTTATACAAAGGCGAGCAAACAGTCATATAGCACAGACTGGACAGCTAGTTAAGATGGACCTAGTCAAACTATATATTAAATTTAAAGCCTCGACCCTGGCAATAATATTTTTCACTGAGAACTGCAGATTTTTCGTGAATTATTCTCCCTAAAGACAGTGAATTGTGGCACACAGAAAAGCTTGAGATATTAAAAAAAAAGTAGAGCTAATATTTTGTATTTATGGATTTCTGGGGACAGACATATTTAAAAGCTTGGAGTAGGTGATACTGTGATTCCAAAATTTCATATATTTATCACACTGTCTATCCACAATGATCACTTTTTGGTATTCTTCATTAATGAACAACCAGAATATTTTATGTAAATAAATGTTTAGCCCTAATTTTATTGAAGTTTGTCAGCTAAGCCAAGATGCAATGCCAAGGCATTGTGATTTAACTAGGCAGAGAAATCAGAAATACTGACCAACTTAAATATAAGAACTTGTTCTCCTCTGCAAAGGTATAGCACCTGGGCAGAGACTTCGGGAGCCTGCATCCCTGCCCTCAGTGGGCAGCACTCTCAGATCTCCTCCAGTGCATCAGTTGTCTGTGGTTTGGTGTGTGTCTCTTGAGAGTGAGCTGACATTAATCTCAGGACAGCCTGGACTGGGCATTCTGCACCCTCTGAGGAGATAATGTTGGATTTGATAATATGGTTGTCATAGGATGCTATTTGAATGCATGGCTCAAGAATTACTTCACTCTTTTGAGTGTCACTTGTAAATGGCTGTCTGGTCACTATTAGATGGAAGCCTTTTTGTGTAATTTAAAACTATTTAACAGTTTGAAAACAAAAAGCCCCATCATTTCAGTTTGTAGGAGAAAGGGCAAGAACTAGGAAGAACTTCAGAAAGCAACGGAGAGCACCTTAATGCTAGCACAGCCAGCCTGCTTCCCAGTACCTGAGCAGTGCAGTCCGCTGCACAGCCCACCTGGATGGATGTTCGCCTGGTGGCACCAGACTTGGAGAATGTCTGGGCAGCAGCCACAGAGGGCATGTTCTGACCTCACGTTCAGCAAATGGTGTCTTCTCAACTGCAGAGTCTCAGTGCATGGGATTTCTGGAGGGACACTGACTACTGGTAAGCAATCTCTATTCCTGGCTTTGAGTTCACACGTACATTCACACAGTGGCTGTCGCAAAATAAAACCCCAGCCCATTAGTTTTCACTTGGAGATCAGTTATCTCTGAACAACCTCAGTGCCACTCTACCAAGTGTAATACCAATCCCAGGCCTCTCTCCTGTGGCATGATACCTGCTAAAAGGTATGGAGAATGTTTCTTTAGATGACAGGAGTGAGAACACTTTCCTGTGAAGACACTGTAATTTCAGCTCTGGTGACTGAAGTCTTGTTAACAGGCTTTGACAATTCATAGCTAACCATTTTGACAGCTTCTGCTCCTGTGGGTCTGACAGCTGTTCACATGAAAGGGAGCTGGTTCTGTCAACTTAAAAAAAGAAAGATCTCCTAATGATGGAGGTGTGAAAGACAGCCTTATCCCTTGAAACCAGAGGCTTCAGAATACCAAGATTTATTATCTGCTCTTTGAGATTAAATTCAGAAACTGTTTTGGGGAGAAACTGGGATAGAGCCATAGGAACACTGTATGAGAAGCCAGCTGTAAAGACTTAGCTGTATCAGCTTCTTCTGACACAAGGAATGATGCTGTAATCTATGCAGACAAGTCATGTCGACCTCAAATACTGATCCTGTGGGTGTCCTGACCATGAGATTTAAGTACCGCTGAGAAACCAGGTTGTTTCTGAGCTCTTTGCCAATCCTGGCTATGAATTTCAAGGTAGCTGGGTGTGAGAACATGTGATTACCACTAGTGAGATAGTAGGTAGAGACTGCAGTTGAGTATATCTTAAGTGAGTTTATAGAGAGACAAATTACCTTGATTTCAGGAAACAGTCAACTGTGATAGGAAAGAGAGAGCTGAAGAAAGTAGAGAACAGGAGCAGCTGTCTTAAGAAAGTAGAGAACAGGAGCATAGTCTGCTTAGTCAGAGAAGTACTTCTCATGAGGATCTTCTTACTATAGTATTAGAGGACTTCCTCTCCCCAAAGACAAGGTAGCATGCCCAGGTAGAGCTATTACATGTCATACTGTCATCTGGAGGAATACAGTGCCTTGAGTATCAGATTCACTGCCTTTGTGAATAGGTGCTTTTTTGTTATTGTAATATATATATATATGGTGGTTATGTTGTTCACTAACAAATACGACAATCTTGAAGGTAAGCTGAAAAAACAAAAACTCTCTGAAAACTATCTGCCCTCATGTGAGATCTAGGATATGGCTATAGATTTTTTTTCTGTCCTAGGGACCAAAACCCCTGAGCTGTCAAATATCCAAATTAGTTCCCCAGTTCCAGGAATGAAGCAGCTGTTGCAATTGATCTGAATGGAGCAAAAAATTGAAAAAGTACGTGGACATTGTACAGTCTGTCCACCAAATCAGTGGTTATATGTCTGTCCATGAAGGAAACTCTCACCTGCAAACTGAGAAGAAATCTGGCTGCAGAACAAGTGTTTTCAAGCCAACTCACACATCTCTGTCTGGCAAGTGGTATCCTCAAACTATGTTAACATATGCCCCAGAAATGTTGGGTAAAAGTTGGTGGTAGTCAGGGGCAAAAAATATCTAAGCTCTGAATTGGGTTTTTTATTGCAAGAAATCTGCCTGAAGCCAGCAAGGCTCATGCTGCCAAGGGGTCCAGAGTCCCTTTGATTGAGCCTCTCTAAGGTTACTGTGACAGCAAGAAATGTGGACAAGGGATGAGACATGCACATCTTCCAACTTTCTGGGTACCTAATTTTTTTTTTTTCCTCCATTACACTGTCTGGTAGGAAAGTGATAGCCAGAAGATTTTGGATGTCCACAGTGGTTTCAGTCACAGCTGTCAGGAATGCAGAGCCTCCAGTGAAATGCATGGGAAACCAGTGTGTCCTCTTGAGCGGTCCAGGAAGGAACTTTCCCTGTCCCTCTTCCACTGCATGAAGTTTCAGCCTTGACCAGGAACTGTGTCCAGCCACTAACCCTTATTTTTCTGTATAATTTTGGATGGTAAGAAACATAGTTGAAGCAAATGTTAATACTGGCTCTTGATTACAGCACTGTGGTAATCAACTGCCTTGGCATGCTACTGGGTTTGAAATAATTGGTCCCATGCCCCAAAACTTTTATTTATTTCTGTAGGGATAGCATAATGGTGACAAAAGGGACTGGGACATGGATTCCGTGCTGCAGCTCTCTTGCAAGCATCAACCCTCCCCCCTCTCCCAAACTCACTCATCTGACTTGGCACCAAACTACTTTGTATTGCAGAGAAGAGTGTGGTGCAATCAGATCATGGATTCAGGTCCAGGACTTCTCAGTGTCTAAGGATTATGCTGTGGCATAAGTAGATCTAGTTGTTGCATATGCCTTTCAGAAGACACTTTGACACTGACTTCTTTTCTGTGCAGATATGCAGATAAAAATCAGCAGACTATACTGTGGTAGATGGCATCCCCTTGCCAAAATAATAAGACCTTTGTGTACGCAGTGTTGGAAGAGATATAATCACTGCATGTTATACAAGGCCAAAATGTAACCTTCAAGGACCCCACAGAGATCCAGCTGACAATAAGGACAGCTGATGCGCCAGTGAGGGTTTGCTCGACAGTCAACTGAAGCAAGAAGGTACGCTCTCATGAACTGCCAGACCTGAAAGCATGCTTGTTTCACCAGGCGGTTGAGCAAGCTGGAAGAGTACACGCTGCCCTATATGCCCCAGGGCTTGACAGAGAGATGGATGAGCACAAAAACAGTGACGATAAAAGTTCTCCAGCCTTGACCAGTGACGTGTACGTACGTTTGTTGGGTTAACGTATCAGAATTATCATGAGAAACGAGACAGGAGATTTCAGTACAGAAATTAGATGATTGTCATGCCAAGGGTAATGGATAGATTACATAACAAAGAAGATGATAGGGGAGGATGGTGGAAGTTAACAGGAAGAACTTCTTTCAGGCACCTCACTTTGTTTTATTGCTGGAATTGGGAGAAGTGTAATTGGAGTGTGGGTTAAAAAACAAATGGAACTCAAACAAAAAGGGCAAGTTGGTGTGGGGGGGGACAACATTGAATAGTCTCTTCAGTCCTAAAATTCTTTTCTTACAGTATATTTCAAACCTAGAAAAATTATAAGACAGAATGATTTCAAAGCCTAAGCAAATCTCATCCAATACTGCTTTCCATTAATGATTCCTGGGCTCTCCATGAAACATTCCTAGACTTGCCTTGTTCACAACAGCTCTTTTGATGGGCAAAATTGAACATCTTAGGGATAAATATGGATATTTTTAAGCCAAGTATTTCACTCAGTAACATGATGCAAAAGTAAAAAATTTTTTAAAAGTAATACTTTTAAGTCTTCCAAACACTCTGATATTTTCAGGTATATAGACTCCTGCCAGTTTTTTAGGAACAGTAAATTAATGTGAACATGCCTCTGTTATCCTGTAATTTTATGTCCATTTCCATGTGTTTCTTGTATTGTTAGCTTGCCTCCTGCTCTGTGGTTTATTTGGGCAAGTTGCCTTTTTTATTGTTGTTGTTACCTTTTGTGAGCATGCCAGAGACCTTAGGGTGCCAATAAATTACAATATTAGTGCTCCTTTTTATTGCCATATTACACTCATTTCCCTCTGCTTGTTTGTGACCTAATCTTGAACCTCTGCCTAATCTGCTGAGCTGAATTTTCTGTGTCCTGATCAGATTAGGAGGAGCAGTGGGCAAATGCATCCTTGTTTGCATAAAATGTGTTTGCCAGAAAAACTAGCAGCAAACAAAGTAAACCAAATGTAGAAAGCTGCAAACAGAAACCTGTCCTTAGACAAAGTTCAAAATCACAGGCAGTGTTAGAACTACATTCCCATACAACATGTGGGTGCTGCACATCAGCAGGCACTGCATCTCCATCAGGCACATCCACTACAGCTACCTTTCACAGGACAGGGTCTGTAATTTTAGGAGACTAGGGACATGCCTGTCAACAGTGAGCTATTTATGCAGCCTCTTTTTTCAGTCATGGAGGTTTCAGGTGGAAACACCCTACTAGGATAGATTAGCTATCCCATTTGTCCACCACTGGAGGATATTTCCCAGTTTCATCAACCCCAGCTGTGAAAACAGTCTGGATGACACAAATGTGGGGCTCTGCGATCTGTCTGTAGAGCTAGAGCTAGATACGCTGCACACACTCTGAGCCTGAAGATGCTGTTATGCTTTACTGGGCTACTCGCTAGCTCAGACCCAACTCTGTCTCCCTAATGCTCAACAGTACTCTACTGAAATTTAAATTAAGGTACTCGGGCAAGAGTGACAGAATCACACCTGTAAACTTTAATCCCTACTGAAATGGCCTGAGGCTAATTCCAGGAGATTCTGCCCCAACAGAAAACCCAGTTTGACCATGTTGTCTCACTCCTAAACTGACTGGTACTGTGAATGCTATACATCCATGGTTGGCAGGTATTTCAAGTCATTTCACAGCCACGCTTCCAACTGACTAATACTCTCTCTAAGTGTATTTGTAGTTTTACTGTGGGCTTACTATGCTGAAGGACAGAAGTTCAGATATGGGGCATCTTTGGGAAGGAAGGTATTGTCATACTCCTGCCAGGATTTGGAAAAAAAAAAAAGGAAGAAGAAAATTTGCCCAGACCTTCAGCCAATTATAAACCAGTAATTTCACTGAGTTAATTTAACCTACAAGAACTTAAAAGTGTTTAGGGACTGAGTCATACACTTATTTTAGGCAAGAAAGAAGCTTGCCTAACCTTCCGCATAACAGGCCAGGGAATGATAGACCACAGGCTCCTCACAGTAATTTTTTAATGAATACAAATGCATGTTTTTCAGATGTTCAGTCATCAAGTAAAAGAATTAATCACAACCCATTTAATATTCTACTCTAAATTGTTCCAGTGAATCATTACCCTCACAGAAAATATGTGGTACATCTGAGTTTGTGTAGCATCAGCTTCCAGCCATTGCATTTTAGTACAGTACTTTACCATTTGATAGTTATCATGGGGCTCCTGAATTGGACACCAGTGTTCTAAAAGATGCAGACAGTTCACAAGGAGCATCTCTGAGCCACTGCTCCTTGAGAAACTAATTGATTTGATGTCTCTTACTGTAGGATGTGTTTCTGGAACTCAAATCAGTTTTTTCCCTATTCTTCCCAAGTTCTTTAAAACCCCTTTTAAAGAGCACATTCTAACGCAAGTACAACATTCTTGGGATGATATAAGCAATGGCGCACATACTATTATCTTCCTGATCTCACGAATAAATTTTCTCTTAATTTGATCAAGGCTTACAGAATTGCTTTGGGAGCTGGTGTTCACCTGCTTTACCACCATGATTCCTACTTCCTTCTCAGGTGTGGTTTACAAGAGGTACTTTCCCATTCTGCATGTAAAACAGACTCTCCTACTTCCATAGTATGCAACCTGAATAGCTGGCACAAGTAAAATGCATGTTGTTTGCCAACACACCAAGCAGTCCAGACTGCTCTGCCTATCCTCGTGGTTTACTGTTCCCCCATCTTTCTGTCACCTGAAAACCTCATCAGTTATGGATTTATTTTTATCCAGGTGATTAATACAAACAGCGAATAGCCGTGGGTTGAGAGACACTCAAACTGAATAATAACATAAAAAGTGTCATCTTTGTGTGCAATTATAAATGTTGTAATTGCTGGATCACTTGAAGCAGTGAATGAATGTTTCATCCAGATTATTTTATCACACTGATCTATACTTACTTTACCTCTGGTTGTACTTACTTTACTGGAGTTGATCCAGAGCGGGACATATACAGTAAAATAAGGAAAAGAAACATCACAAACGCAGCAAGTCCAACCCAAAAGGCTATGACAATAGAATCTGTGGACACAACACAGTAATTCTGTCACTGATACCATTGCAAATATAAAACACAGCAATATAATTTACAATCTCTAAGAAAGGTGTGTCATTTAATTAATTCAATTTAATTAAACCCTTGAGAGAGAGCAATCTGCGTGCCAATTTGTTATAAGTCTTAAGAGCCTCCTAGCAGTTTATTGTAACAGGGCACGGCCAGGGCTGGGGGAGAGGTTGGGGAAAAAAATCTAGTAAGTGTGATGGTGACTAGTACTATGCATATATTTAAAATGTAATACTGACCACTGATGGTTTTCACAGTTTCAGCTCTTTGCAGGGGATACAAAATCACAGTGCGGTAAACAATCCAGTACTCAAGACTGAGCCATTACCACTCAGTGTATAGCCAAATCCTTCTCTTGGGTGAAAAAGTACAATCCATGATCTTTAAGATGATGCTTTTAGGGAGGGAATTCTAGCCTTCAAAACATTTTCTACAAAGAGAAATACCAAGGAAAGCTTGTTGAAAAGTGCCTGTGACCCTTACAGCACATCAGTCCAGTGGAAGAGAATGTGAACCTTCCCCTGTTCAGCTACAATACTTCTGTAATCAACAGAAAATAGTTCAAAATGCAGCCTACTTTATCAGGACTAAGCAGCTTCTTTAAGGAACAAGTAAGTGGATTCCTAGCACTGAAGTATGGGCTCACAATTGGTTTAAACCAGCCTAAGACCCTGCCACTGCTGTTATCCCTGATTCAGCTGCAAACTTTTTTTTTTTTTTAAACCAATAAAAGAAAAAAAGATGAACTGATCCCTGATCTGGGTGACCACTGCTAATGGGAGTATGAGCGGGTTGGGGGAGAAAAGTGAGTTGATCTTTAATGAATGAAAGCTACAGCGCTGCTGAAATGACTGCCTCAGTTACAGGCTGTTAGATGGGATGAATCTGCTCCTGCCCCAGTAGCACATTTGGTCAGTTTCAAAAATGCTCCTTCCTGGGATCAGTGTGGTGGTGGTGAATGTCCAAGTTAAAGCCTTGAAAAGGTCGGGTGTTCTGCAGGGCATAAGTCGAGAAATGCCCTGAATTCATAACCAGCTACTCAGACTGAGGTGAAAAAGAAGGGTCACTGACTTCAGAGACAAATATTGATCAAGATAAAATAAATCTTCCATCTGAAAGGACAGAAAACATTGTGTTCTTTGAAACAGGTCCAATATGTTTGATTAGGTGTTTCTTTGTGAAAAAGTTCAGAACGTGTTGTCATCAGAGCCACAAAGAGATTAGGGGGAATTATCGCAGCTCCTTTTAAACCTAAAACTAGAACGGACCCAGCCAGAGTCTTATAAGCAAGCTGAGTTTTGGCTGGGCTACTGAGACATAAGAATGTGGAGGGTCAGCTTATTTTATTCTCCTTCTGTTAAAAAAAGTTTTACTGAGCTTTAATTCAGAGGATGGTAAATTAGCACGTGAGGGCCAATATTCTGACCTGCTCTTCCCCCTCTTTCTTATTATGGGAAAAAGCGATGGGGTGCTACTGGCCAACCCCAACTCCTCAAGGCAGAATAGGGGACTTCTGTTAAAAAAAAAAAAAAAAAAAAAAGCAAGCTCATGGTCCAGGGATATTTTGAAAAACTCAAAGTTTTGAAGTGTTCAAAGCCATTGGGACAGAAATGAAGAATTTGGATTTATAGAATTCCCTATCAGAGCTGTTTTGGTTTCATCTGTTAAAAGCAGCTTTAATACGATTCATGGAATTCACTGAAGCTAATCAAATTTGCTCCAGGTCTCAGGGGGAGTTTGGACTCTTGAGGGATAAACAGAAACTTCCTGTTTTTAAAGTCCTGCAATTAGGATTTTTTTTTAAACTGGGATAACATATTTTAACAATCTATAAAAAGCTTTTCTACTGCTAAATTTTAGTCACCTTTTGTGTGCGTGCATGTGTTTTTAAATAGCCTATTAGTTCATGGGCCAATTAAGCTTTTATTATTTTTATACAAAAGGGAGAGAGCTGCACAATGCTATTAATAGAAAGCAAGACCATGACTTTATAGCTGGATTTAGATTCATTTTCATGAGACAAACACAGTCTCACAGTGCTTCAGGGATAGGCCACATAACAGAGGAAAGAAAGTACAGAGATTCAGGTCTCTGTTTTACATTAAATTAAAAAAAAAAAAAAACAAACAACAGAGGCAAAATTGAATTAGGGAGCTATAATCCCATCCCAGGGGTTATGACAACCACATGATTCATTTGGGCTGATTCAGCAATGCACCTAAACAAACGCTCAGGTCCCACTGCAGTCAATCAGTAGACGCCCTCTGGAACATCAATACAGCAGTTATTGTGATCCTGGAGGTATCCTACATTTTGCCAAACTTGGAATGTTTGTGGCTATCTGAGGGGAAATTATCACATTTCATCTTCAGCACAAAGGGCAAGGACTTGCTGAACTTATTTCATCTATATACTTCCAAGCACATGAAGGCAATAATCCCAACAGTGGCTTTTGAAGGTATAAGACTGTAAATGTTATGCAAAGACAGGAAACCCTACAAAGTATATTCATTGCTTGACTACTGCTTTTATTCAAAACAAGGAAAAAACTAACCAACTGTGGAATTATTTCCCTTGGTGTTTTCTTTATAACTTGTAACTCACTGTTCTCTCACTGGTATTTGGAGAAGGAAAAATAAAAGTACCAAGATGATGCAGTCTCCATTCCTCCTGGACTGCTGACATGGAAAAATGTCTATTTTTAGAGGAAGGAGAAAAAAAAAAAAAAAAAAAAAAATGAAAAACAGTTTCACTTCCCTGGCTATCAGAAAACCAAACCCAACATTTTTAGTTTAGAAATCGGTACAATGTGGGCTCTTTAAAAGACACAAATCATGGAGCAGAACTCCATTTTGACAAGCTGCCTAGAAATATCTTACATAAACTGCTGCCCCAGGGAACTCAAATTGCCTTAACATTAAGCTGCTGAGCGGAAAAAAAAGTACATCCCAAACCCTACACTTGCATCTTTCTCCTTCTTCGCCTGGGAGCTGAGCAGCTAAGATACAGAAGCCTGTTTTCCTGCAGATTTGTTTCCCAAAGCTGAGCCCAAAGGTGATTTCCTTTTGTGTCCAACAGGGCATGACCTCACCCTGCAGCCTTTTTGTCAGTAAAGGTCTTCACTCACAATGTTCTTCCTCTATTATCTAGTCAGCAGCTGTAGGAACTTGCAGATATTTTCTATCTTTGAGGCCTCCACTCCTTTGTAACTAGATCAAGTTGGAGTTACTGTAGGAGCAGATGAGATGCATAAACACAAAGTATGATTGCATAAATCATCTCCTTACAATATAAGAAGACCTGAAACATAGCAGACTTCTCTAGGGGAAGAGAACAAATTAAAAAAAAAAAAATCATTAAGTTTACTCTGCTTTTTAATGGAAATAGGGCTTATGAGATCAATCATAAGCACTCACTCAGGTGTGTGTGGTAATTTCCTCCATGAAACTATCAACAAATTGAAATTAAATTTAACAGAGGATGAACATCTTCTCTCAGAAGCACAATTTCTACAAGTTTCAAGAAAACACACAGCTGGGTAAAGAGGAATATCCTATAAATTGCCATGGAGGGAAATGCTGTAACACAAACTCCACCTCTACTATGTATCAGGCAACCCAAATGTTAGAAAGATGTTATTAATGAGAAAAAAGGGAAAAGGTTAGATTCCTGATTTTTGTTTTTTGCTAAGCCAGCCACATGCCAGGGACTTACAGCTAGCTTAACTCAGCAGTTTGGGGTTTCCCTGGTGAATTTGGGGGTAATTATCTGCCCTAACTTTAAAATTAAGAGAATTAGAGAAGCTGCTCATAACCTGCCTGATCCCAGCAGCACCAAATGTTGCCCTACAGTATTGCGGAGCAAGATTTTATATATCAAAGGATGTAGATATTTACACTACCTTCTTTAAGGCATGATGCTCTAAGTTTGGAGGCAATAAGCCCTAGGCTCATCAGAGTGGACAGAAAAGCTTTTCTAGAGGCAGCGCAGAATAAGAGTTTCTGCTCCCTTTTCTTATTCCTGCTCTCACAAGGCAAGCGAAGGACACGAAGCTCCTAGCATTGTCCAGTTCAATCTTCACTATTAGAAAGACAGTTTCTTGCACTGTTAATTAGAGAGACATGAAATATTTTCAAAGACTATCACATTTTCCTTGCTGACCACATCACTATAATAACCTTGGGGAAAGCAATTTTAGTCTCTGAAACCGTATCTGAACAGTTGTAGTTGTCTTCAGTAAACTAAATAGTAACCAGTAAAGCCCATAGCTTTGTCACTCAAATGAGGATACAACCATAGGTAGAGACTTGGCAGAAATTGAGGGAAAATGCTGCCTATAGCCTAAGTGACTCAAACATGCCTACCCATTCTCCCTCGATCTTTGTCAATCCATCCAACTATACGTAGTTAAGTTAATCCCTCATGATATAGCTTGTCATTTTATCTTACCAAAACCTAACCAATGCAGTTACATTAGGAAAAAAATAATTACTTGCCACTTTAAGTAACCATAAAAAGACATCGCTATCTCATTGTGCAAAACCAAGTGTGAAACGGAATTAACTGTTGCAGGGTAAATTTGGTGAATACTATTTCGTATTATATACTTTGAAAATAAACTTCTAAACCCAGCAGAATTAGCTTCCACAGCAATAAAGTATTTTGACAATAATGTATATTATTACTTTATCTTACAGTTCAGTAGCACTAAATCAAAGGAGGCAAGGTAATAGAGTATGTTTTCAGCTTGTTGTTCCTGGCTAGTGGAAACATATGCTTCTTCTTTTACTAAGGTTTTGGATGTTTATCAGTTGTAATGTAAGCCTTACGTCCCAAGATGAAAACACGATAGTCTTATGAAAAACTCTGCTCATTCAGTCAACTTCTCTGATAGTAGCATACAGGTAACTAACACCCCAAACTACAGATTTGCAAGTCATTAGGTTTCCACTTAGCAAATGGCTAAAAAAGAATCTGTCCTTCTAGATCAGAGTTAGTATCAGCAGTCTTCTAGTTTCAAATATTTTAAGATAAAGCAAAGAGTTTCAGTATTAGTAATAACTGCTATTAGTAATAACTGCTATTAGAGCACAGTCACTTTGGCAGGCAGGCACCCATCCGTACAAACCATGCACATATAACCCGGCATGGTCTCTATCGCAAGGAAAACAAAAAATAAGTTGGAGAGACAAGCTATGCAACATTTTTCCTGTACTGGATTAGCACCTACTACTCTACAATACTTACATTTATTAACCTTCAACTTGCTTCCATCTACTGGAATTGGATCTATATAATCCCAATAATATTCATACGACCAAAAATACTCAGAGGAGTTTGTTCTGTTAGCCATTTCAGTAGTGCATTTTAAACCAGCACAGAACTCCAACCGAATACTTTTTTTCATTGTACTTCAGCGCCCTCAGAAAGAGATTGCATAACTGATGCCTATGTAAATCACTCTGGGGTTCCGCAGCTCAAGGACTGCCTTGGTACTAAAAAACATCTAGCAGTAATGAATATTAATGTCTGACAGATACATAACAGCAGCCCTTAAAATGTAATCCTTGCTTCCTGGTGGGCAATTACATTATTCCTCAGCATATTTTAAAATGAGATGGATGTCAAGTAACCTAAGAATGGGGTGGACAAGTGCCAGCTGGGTCACAAACCTTTCCCTCTCAGAAACTTGCAGCAACACAGCGCGCTCTGGAGCTACTGAGAACAGCTGGGCTGAAAGACATTTCTGACCTTCTCTTGACATAAAGAAGTAGGTAACACTTGACAAAATCCTTCATACATACAGGGCGTACTGGAGTAACCATATATTTTGCTTTGCTACTCCTTCACTCCCTCCGCCCTGAAGGCAATGGATGGAAAGGCAGGCTCCCAAAGCAAAGGCAGACCGGTGGAAGGCGCTTGGCCCACGACAGTCCTGTGCCTAGGCAAACACGCGCCTACCTGCTTCACGGAACCGAAACTGCTCACGCTAAATGTGAGACAGACCCTCCGCCCGCTTTCGACTGCGCCCCGACAGCCCCCAGGGTACGTCGCAGCTGGGGAGGCCCGGGCTACTCGTTCAGGCTCACATAGGAAAGGCAGGGCGCAAGGCACGCGTCCTGGGACACCGCCCGGGCAGGCAGCGCGGCGAGGCGGCACTTAGAACCGGGAGCGAGGTATGCAATCGCAGCACAAAAAGCGCCAGGCCGGTTAGAGGCAGCTTTCAACACACGTGTCGCCATCTTCCCTTCCCGCGCCTCCCCGCCACCACAGCACCCGAGCCCCCCCGGCGCGCTCCCGCAGGCGCTGCCGAGGCCCACGGGACCGAGGCACGACCGGCCGCCCCTGCCGCAGCCGTTAACGGCTGGGGGCGGGCCCTCCGCGTGCGCGGGGGGAGGGGCAGGGGCGTGGCCGCGGGCGGCGCGGCGCGTCCCCGCCCCAGCGGGCGAGGGAGGGGGCGCGGCGCGCGCGGGGTGGCGCCGCTCTTGAAGCGGGCGGGCATCACTGCCGCTTCCGGCGCGGGAGGTTTGAAGACGATGGCGGGCGCGCTCCATCTGCCGTCGGGCCTGGTGGCGGAGCTGGACTCCTCCCTGTCGCGGCTGGATGCGGGCGGCAGGCGGGTGCCGCCGCTGCCTCCGGCGGAGCAGCGGCAGGGGGGCGCGGAGAACGCAGACCTGCTGCCCATGGTGTTCCTCTGCGCCGGCTGCAAGCGGCCGGTGGGCGACACGCTGAGCTGGGTGACCAACGACGAGGAGTCGGGCTGCATCCTGCTGCGCAGTGAGTCCTGCGCGCGCCGCCCCCGCCCGCCGCGCCGCGCCGCGCGCGGCGGCCGTTGGTCACCTCCCTCCCCGCCTTCCCCCCCTGTGCGCAGGTGCGGCCGCCAGCGTCTCGGTGGACGAGGAGCGGAAGCTCTCCAAGCTGCCCGGCGAGTGCGGATGGTGAGGCCCGGCCCCGGAGCCCCGCTGCTGCCCCGCCTGGGCCCTTCCCTCCCGCTCCTGAGGGAGCCGAGGGGCCCCGGGGAAGGCGCTGAGGAAAAGCCTGATAAGCGGCCCGTCGGGTGCTGCCGGGGGGCGGGCCGGGGTGCCCGGTGTTCTCCCGAGCAGGGCCGGGGAGCCTGGGCCCGGAACACTTTTTTCGGGCCGTCTGGACAAAAGGCTTGTGTATGAGTCTTGCTGAGGGCAGCCGGCCGCTGGGAACGCGGGCAGAAAGAGGAGGGCTCGTAATTACGTGATGCAAAGCAGGAGCAAATGCTCTATAAAAAATCATAATGGACGATTTTTATTTTTTTTTGAATAGGGGATGGGGAGAGGTGTTTCTTTTTCTTTTCTTATGAATAAATGTTACATATCTTACTTACAGCATCATTGAAACATTATTCTGCTCTGGCTGCTCAATGACACTTGGCAACATCTATAGATGCACCCCAAAGCATCTCGACTACAAGAGGGATTTGTTCTGTTTCAATGTTGACTCAATTGAAAGGTAAAGGCAGAATTTCTATTGGTAAGCCTGCCAGCTGAGCTTCACCCACCAAGCATCTTACTGAGGGATGCTCCTGTTAACATTTGTGGCACGTCTAGAGGTAGCCGTTTCTGCTGCTTTGTTCCAGCATGTTTTTTTGTACTACTGTTGTTAGCATCGTAGTGCTGAAGTGTGAGAAACATCACCTGTGTAATGTTGGGCAAATCCTAGAAAAAAGAAAACACTGGGGATGCCTTTTGTGCAAGAAATTGCGTGCCACCCAGGAAAATAACACTAGGTACACAACACAGGAGGGCTCCTTCTCGTTTGATCAGAAAAGACTACGTATGTGCTCTGCTTTAGACAACATAAAATGAGCCTGCAGTCATAGTCTCCACACTAGAGTGCTTTTATCCAAGCATTACTCTAGTAAACAGTGATAGGTTACCTTTATTTCTGTCTGGGCTAGTTTTAATGTTTCTGCTTTTTGTTAAGTTCCAGTTTATTTTGCTGTATCTATATGTATGTTCACCTTCCGGGTCTGGACAGTTTTGGGGTTTTTTTTCCTCTCCGCAGCTATGATACTTTGCTTTTTCCATGGCAGTAAAATTATCTGAAATACTAACATGGTAACAAAATGGCATTTTACCGTGTAGTAATAGTGATGGCTGGTTTTCCCAGCTAGTGCTACACTGTTCTCAAAGTCTGCATAATTTTTCACCATATCCTGTAGCACCAGAATTCCTGACCGTCTCTTGAAGTTCTAATTTTCATAAAGCAGTGGTGTGTTGGTAGTTCTGTACTTAAAACTCTTCGTTCTACCATATAGTTTGTTTACAAGATTACCAAACAGATTTTTTTGTTGTTGTTGTCACTGGAATCATGCTTCCACTTTGTTAGTGTATTAATAATAATCTCATAATCATTGAGAATAACGGATGAGTCCTACACTTGTTTTTTTGCCTTCAGAGTGAAAAGTGTATGATCTAAACTGTAGTATATCAGTTACATTCTAGGATCCTCAGAAAAGCAAGCTCTTACTGATGAGGAACCTTTAACTCTTGAAAGTCGAGCTGTCTTGGAAGACGTGCTACAAAGGGTAAGATTTAGCCTTATATCATTCTTTGTTTAAATCACCTGTATGAAATCTTAATATCCTTATTTCATCCAGATCTATTCTGTGGGGTTTAACATATGCTGTAATACTTCATGCTATTAATATCTGGTGTTATGCAAGATTTCAGTAACTTTTCCTTCAATTTTAATGGTAATTAGCATTCTGTGTTTTATCAAGCACAGCTTTAGATTCTTATCTATGTTTGTCAGTAATTAGAAATTTCGTATCTAATTAGTTCTGATTCACTTCTCCAGATTTTCACTTAACTTTGTTTTAGTCATGTCCCTTCTGTCTTTCATGTAAACTGACTTAATGCTTTTGCTGTAAATTTGTATTGAAATATTACATAATAGACATTTTGCTCTACTGAAAAATTTTGATTACAAGTTGGGATAGTTGGGAGCAAATAGTGTCATAAAGTCAGCTGATGGTTGTCTGGCAAAAGCTGAATGTGTGGATCTGACACCAAGAGACTAGAGACAATTACAGATTTGAGAAAGTGTAGAGAGTTAACATTAGAGTTAAGTGAACTTTCAAACTATGAAAGTAGCAGGGATAGAATCAAATAGGATTGATGCAAGATCAAATTTGAGCACTTGCAACATCTACACTTGCTCTTTGTATTGTCAAGTTCTGTTTATAACTGAGTGTCTTTCCCTGTTTACAGGCAGACACTGTATTAAAGGCTCTGGAAACAAGACTGACTGCTGTTGAATCAAGTATGGCTTCTCTTCACAATAAAGTCTGAAAGAAATTACATGCTGGAAGTTTAACTGCAGGCAAATGATGTGTGTGGCACTTGTCCTTGTAATCCTCTGGAATTTGTGGGAACACTGCAAAAGCTATGCAAAGTGCTGAAAGACATTGGTGGCTCATGGTGTGGTAGAAGAATGCTGACTATGAGTCTTCACTGTAGACACAGAGTTCTCCTTTCTGTTAAAAGGATACCCCAGACAGAAATAAAATTTAAGTTTCTGTAGACTTTTGGTTTATGTATAAATATTTATTTTAATTTTTATCTCTAAAGCAAAGCATTTATCTCCTGACTTCCCTGCTATTCAGTATCTACTGAATTGGGTGTGCATCTCCTTCCTAAACCAATAAAAAAAAATAAAATCTTTGTGATGTCTGAAGGAACAACGTGTCATTTTTCTTGTCTCCGCAGCCTTTGCTTGACCCATGCTCAGAGATGGGAATGGCACAATAACTGTACGGGGTGGTTTGTTGGCTGTGGTTTGGTTTGTTGTTTTTTTTGAAAGCTCAAGGCTAAAATGCAGTGTAAAAGAAGGCTTCAAAAACAGGTAAAATGGCTTTCCATGCAGTGTTGAAGGTAATACGTTTTACAGCTTCAAGGGGAAGAAAACAAACAAGGCTGGTAGCAGCACACCTTTAAGCAAAGCTTGATGTATATTTACGCAATGAATTCAAAATGCTGATTAAGAACATTTGTCAGTATTTTGTTGTTTTAATGCAGATGTTATTTGTCTTTGATATGTGTGTTTAACTGTGAGGGTGTCTTATATAGTGTGCATGTTCCAAGTAATTATTTTTTCAATAAAACAAAAGCAAGCAGTTGTAGTCTAGAGGAAGAATAAATTTGAAAAGGATTTTTTACCCAAGTCTACTTTATTTTACTACTGCAAGTTTTTAAGCTTTCTCCAAAAACATAGAATGAATTTCCCACTGTTCTCCCCCATTGGTAGGCACTGCTTCTCTTCTAAAAGCTTGTCCCTCTACCTTTTCTCTATTTACTGCTTTGTTTTGATGTAGTACTCAAGTTTAGCCTGTAGTGATGGGTGTTGTATTCTTTCATGTTCAAGTAACTAAAACATTGTTACTTGCATACCTGCCAAAAGAATTGTTATAATCAGTAATCTTTACAATCAAATTACTCCAGTGTAATTTTTGAGGCAGTTTCTTCTCTAACAAGTGTTTGAATGCTTGGTAAGCAACATAATAGACTTCATCCTGGATGTCTGAAGAGAGCCATGAACTCTGCCCTTTAATTGAAGGTTGGTTGATGTTTTTCGTTATATACAGAGTATGCTTTTGTTGGGAATGTTGACAGTTGATGGCTTGATAGGCCTAGCTTTTCAGACATAATGCTTTTTCCAGATATATATGTGTTTTTTTAACATGTGAATTTCTTTTTCTATTAAGGGCAACTATGGGAGCAGGGACACAAGCCCATAAGGATCTCTGTAGACTTTTTTGCAGAGGTGAATGTGTTCAATTTTTTTAACCAAAGACTGAGACAAGACAGCATAATCTTTTACATCTGCTACAAAGTAGTAGCAAAACACAAAGGTGCAAAGATAAACTTGTTTGTTTTTCTGATGCTTCCCTAGCCAAATTATTGGTATGTAAGAGGTGGGAGATTGAATAACCTAATCTTTATCAACCCATGTCCTATATAGTGCTACTATGTGTAATGAAAGTAAGTGTATATATGTAAGCAAGTAGTCAAAACAAGAAATGATTTCTTATCTTAAGATAAGCATGTGAATTCCATAACTATTCCTCTTTTCTAGCTACTATGGGACAAATACCTGCTGAAGAAGGAACCCAAAAACCATAATCCCACCAGTATGTCCCTGAACTCATAGGCAGAAATGACTACAAAGAATCTGGGTTACAGTATGTGTTCCTGCAATGGAGCATAGACAGGTTACAGGTTTTACAAGTGCGTATTGAGTAAGCATTTTTCTCCTTGATTTAGCGTTATGGTCTTCTGTATCTTTTCTTAATCGAATACCTGCATTTGGCATCAGTGTATATTTAGAACAATGTCTTTTAGCATATTGTAGGTGGGATCTCAAATATGTTAACACAACAGACTCTCTTAAAATAGTGTTCCCACACTCTCAAGGGTTGCCAGCTGCTGCTCTGTTAAGGTGTGCAATGAACAGTCTAAATTTAGAATAAATTTCATGTGGATGTGGATATATTTATATCTACATGGGGAAATGTGTGTATTTGGCTATGTATATTGTTCTAAGAATCTGAAATAGTTTTTTACTGTGAAGCTCTATTAGGAGCTAGTATCTTGAGTAGTTAACTGGGCTAAAGGTAATATAATAGATAATGTTTCTGTTTAAACATATAAATATGTATTATGGTATACTTAAACAATTTTTAAATATTAAGGAAAGCTGTAGTTGTTCCTTAACCAAATACAGTAGCAAAGTTTTAGTGTGCCAGCAGGATGTACAGTATATGGTCATGTGTAAAAGGTATTGCTCCTTTCTTAATAAGCAGTACGTATTACTGGGTGACAGTTCCTTCTATACCCAGTTTCTCAGTTTCTATCCTTGAATGCAGGATAAGTAGGAAGTTTAATTCTCCTTTGGGGGAATCGGCATGCTCTGTGGTACACTTCCTTATACTTGTCCTAGGCACTTTGTGCATTATGTGCTGGGAGGGTGAAAAATACCAGTTCTTCTGGTGAGTTCTTTAACTTTGTATGCAGTTAATAATGGCAGGAGTTTAGTTCAAGTACAACAGTACTTTGTAGCTCACTCTAATTATGCCCTCTAGAGAGAGAGAAGGTGGTATAAAATACATAAAATACATGTCTTTGGAGGATAAAAATCAAGGCTTCAATATCTCCCGATTCAAATTTTAAAACACTTTTCTGTAACTTGAAAATGACCCCAAGACACTGATAAGAATAACAAGCAAAACTTCACATGTACAGAACCCACTAGTGCGAAAGGAAAGAGTATGGGGAAGACAATACATTCCACACACAATGTATTTAAGGATGGATAATGTTGCACGTATTCTCTGTAGCTTATTAATAAACACATCATGGAATTGTTGATTGAAGAAAAGTGGCAAACACACAAAAGCTGTTACAGGTATGCAAAAAGCTCTGTATATGCTTAGGAAAGATGAAAACTGGGAATTGGCTTAGATGAGACTGGAGTTGTTATAAGCTGTTTTTGAAGAGGGGATAGGGAATAGACAGGTGAGCTATATTTTAGTCCTAGTGTTCCTCTTATTGTTACCTGGTCAGAAAGTAACTCCCGAAACACATGAAGTATGTTTAAAGAGAAGACATTGCTTTATTCTGCGCAGGGTGCAAGGTGGAAGATTTCCACAAATCGAGCGCACCTACTGATGTTTTCAGTCCATACTTACACACTGCAGTTAAAACACCATGCCTACCTCGTACCTATGTTCCGCCTAACTATTGCATATTCGTTATGTTGAGCAAGCATCCAAGAGACTTCTACGCCTGCGTGGGGGTCTCTTGCGGTCTTCGGTGGTCGTTTGGAGAAGAATAGGCCTCCTTCTTTTATCCTTCTATGGTCATGCATCATCTGAGGATACCAGGGTCTTTGTTCTCTTGCCAACCCTTTGTTTAGAAAGTCTGAGACTCTGAAAGGTCCATTATCTGATGCCTTGACTATTATCCAAACACCCCTTCAGCATCCTCTATTGTAAGCAAAATCTTAAACTAGGTAAATTTACCCTGAGTACACATAAACAGTCCTTGAATAGCAAGCATAGCACACTTCTCATGTTGTAGTGTTTTTTTGTTGTTTTTTTCTTTAAGCTATCACCGGGGCCTTATTTGTTAATCAGTCTTTTGAAGGCCTGAGGCAACATTATGGCTGTAGAGTACTGTTTGCTAGAGTGTCAATGTGTCTGAAATACTGGTTATATTCTGTAACTATTTAACTTAAGCACCCCACCCCCCCCCTTCACTGTGGCTTTAGCCCCAGGTAATGCTGACAGGAACCTTCCCACCCAGGGCCTGCTGACATCCTGGCTACTGTTAGAGAAAAAAAGAGCATTTCTGGTTGAAAAAGCAGTGATTTGTCTCCTTTCTTATAAATTTTGTCTGTACTAGCATAGGTATCTGTGCCTGAAAACTGTCCCTAACAGCTTTCTTTCCCAAACTGATCTTTGCTGGAAATGCTTGTATGACTTCAAAGGACATTGGTCAAAGCTTCCACTGGGGGTAACTACCTTGTAAAATAGCAACATGTCAGCTTTGACAATAGCCCTGTGAATGGTATGTGTGGGGAGGATAAATATGTGCTATGCTTCATGTTCCATGTGGGCAAAATCTAGCCTACTGTGGTCCTAAATCTTCTCAAGTTGGGGGAAAGCTGTGCATGACAGTTGTGTTGACAGTAGACGTATTAATGAACGGGCTGTAAAACATTTAGCAGCACAGACGTACTTGTCCATAAAGGTCTAGGAAACCCGAGGGAACCAGCGTGAGAACAATCTCTCCTTTTTGCATTAGAAAGCAGAGTGTCCGACAAGGATGGTTAGCAAGCTCCATGCTGAGTTTGGCATCTGGTGACCTTTCCAGGTGTCTTTATCTTTGTTACAGGTGACACTGATCGAGCTGCTGAGGTTAGGATTTCAAAGTTGCCAAGGCGATAGAGCCACAGATTGTGGTTTGGTTTTTTGTTTTTTTTTTTTATTGCACTAAAATTTCAGGTTAGGCTAAGATTCTTAAGTTAGGTAGAGGTCGCGTTTGTTAGTTTTCCAAACTTGGCACTGCAGCTGAGGCTGGACAGACCTTCCTGGGAACATGTCCCAAACAGGCAATGTTCTTTGCTAAGAGTGGTAGCTCCTGGCTAATCCATATGACAATTCTTGGTTTCAGGAGAGGTCTAAGAGATGAGGGTCTCAAAACTCTCCTGGCTGTTCAACTTCTGTTTTGGTAATAAAAATAATAGCGGTAATGAGTAGGAAAGGAGCAAAAATTAATGTTCTTGTCTGGATGTGATTTCTGCTCTAAAAAAGGCTTGGAAAAAGTGTAGGGAAACATTTAAGTGTGCACTACACGGCAAGGTGCAGTAGAGCAGAGGTCCAGCAGATAGCACTAGCAGTGGGCTGCAAACAATCATTGCTGCTGTTAAGCTTAAAGTGCCATGGATACAGCTGAGGCTTCCTGGAAAGAGACCAAGCAAGCAAGATAGCTGACAATTCACAAGGAAAGGGAAGAAGTGAAAGTGTAAAAACAACCCTGCTACTCAAGGTGGGACAGATTTCACCTGCAGGGAGAAGGGAATTGCGGCGGGGGGCGGGACACCAAGGTGAAGGTGGAAACACTCTCATGGCTGTACTATGAATGCTCATGAGAAAGGAGAACACCCCTTGACTGAGGTTTCTAGATCAGGAAGTTAGGGTTCCTGTGTCCTCTACAGACAAGGAGAGAGGCTTTTTCCCTGACTAAAGGTGGCCTCCTCATTTAGAGACCTGAGGTAGATGTGTAAAGTGGCATGAACCACTTGGCAGGAACCCCTGGTGTCCCCTAATGCCCTGTAGTTTATCCACATTTAGGCTTTGAGAATGCACTAGCTGGAAAACCACCTCTATTAATGCCTCTTTCCTTTCTTTTTCAGCTGATAGGATCAAGGAAAAACTGAAGAAAAGCCTGAACTGGAGAAAATGTGCCAGAGTAGAAGGAACAGAAGGTGGAGAAAACTGGCACATACTATCCTGACAGGAAAGCATGATACTGTGGGAGTAAGCATGAAGAAAATAGATATGACTCCAAAAGGAGCAAAGCACCTGAATTGGTTTAGTTCCAGAGAGATCTGAACATCAGATTCCTTTAGGCCTTGTGTACATATGCAAACTGACAGATATGGCTACTGGAGGGTAAACTGACACAGCAGATTGTTTCTGGAATAAAATAACTTCTATTCTCACAAGATGTGTTTGGGGGGGGGGGCAGGGGCAGGAAACACCTGAGCAGGCATTGTAGTGCAGATGCATGTTAAGTCCTCTATATGCACAAGGCAACAGATCCTTTGAAAACCCTCTCGTAAGTCTTCAGGGCAGGAAGGGATTCCAGAAAATATATTCCATAATTGAAAAGAGAAAGTAAATGAAAAATAGTCAATGAAAATTCTCAGTGAAAAAAATAACAGGAAGAAAATAACAAAAGGAGCTAAGTACTAATAGATATTTTATTTTTTTTTTTACTCAATAGCCATATGATCTATATGAACTGATAATGTTACACTTGGATTGAACACTTTGCTCCTCTTATATGGAGCAAAGAATTGCAATGTATTGTTAATGTAATTAATTGCTTTAGCAAGCAGCTATTATTAGTCTAGTTACAATGATATCAGCACTTATTGTCCAGATTTTCCAATTATTGCTAATTCTCATTAATAATACAATTAAAACTATTATGTAGACTTTCTACCATCTCCCCCTCTTCTGCTGTGATGTTCACCTATGTGCCTGTGGTCTGTGGTGGAGGGTCTTTCTTTCCTCAGATGGGATGGTGCAACTATTTCAGTGTCCAGGTTCTTCACCAGGTGATGTACTGATGTTGGTAGTGGGTGGTTTCTTGGGACAGCTTGATACTATTTGTGCATGTTTCCAAGCAGCTGACTGCTAACACATCTTTCCAATTGGTCTACAAATTCAGTAATGTTAACAGGCTAGCAAAATCCTTGATCATATATGGTATAATGGTTTGGGGTAATAATTGGAGTTACACAAAACTAATCTAAAGCTGAAAACAAATTAAACTGCTAGGCAGTTCTGCCATTATAGCTAAAACAAATAGGACTACAGTCAACTGACTATTGACATACAGTCAACTGACTATTGACAATGGGCTGATACAGCTAACACCAAGCTAAAGAAGTTCAAGACCAGACAAGCACCAACCATATTTCTCAAACCCTTAAGCCTGTTATTGCCATGACAATAAAAGGGCTGCGGCCTGCTAGCAGCAATGGCCACGCTGTTTTGACTGTGCTATGGGGCTATGATAGAAATAAGGCTCATTTCTGCAATGCCAAGCAGCGTGACACCATCCCAGCAATTCTCTCCATATGTCTCCCATGGCTTCCTACCATGTGACAAGAGGAGTGGAGTATTGTTGTCAGCTTGAAAATGAGCACAGAAACACAATCGTGTTTTCTTTTAAATTAACAAGAACTCCAAGCTCAGCCAAGTCACCCTGGAGACTAAACCTATGTAATTTTATAGTACAAAGCTTTGTGTTTACTGCTAGGACAAAAGTGCTGGGGACATAAATCAGGAAAGATCCCCTTGTTTTCACTCTCTGCTGGTGTGAAAGCTACATTTCCCCCCTAACCCCTCAGGGGTAGTGCTTTTACTGGGATGACAGAAAAGATTTGTTCTAAATCTTTTGTAAACTGAGAGAAAACTCTTCCCAAATCTCTCAGCACGGCAAATAGAAGTTTCAAATAATAAGGAATTAAAAACTAGAAATGCATTTAGCTTTTCTGACTTCTTTATAGCTATGCTAGACTATCAAAATGGCATTATGACATTATACAACATCACATGAATCCACTCCATTAGTAGAACCACTTCACTTTAAACATTTCAAAATTATTTTCCATGCAGTTTTCTTCTCCAGTAAGAATTTTCTATGAGAGGATCAGGCACAGATGTGTTTCTCACAGTGTCTCAGATGCAAGAATTAAATAGTGAGCACTAACTCTAGTGGAGGCTAGGACAGGGAGGCTGCTCCTGGAAGACCATGTTCCTGCTTGATGTTCATGGTTTGAGGAGGGTGGTGATACTGAAGAAGGTGGGAGAATCTCTTAAGGATAACAAAATATGCTTTATTTCATTAAAGATTTTTAACCATTTGAACTGTTTAGCTTATCCAGGGAGTGGAAATTTAAGTGTTGTATGCCAGTTCATCCCTGAGGGATGAGATCTGTTAATGCAGGGACCCTCAGTCTAGCAGCACAGGAGGGGTCAGTGCTTTGGACTGCAGGCTAGGCTAAAATCATATTGGAAGTGAAGTGTATGACTTCTAACAGAGTCAGTAAGCCAACTCCTATGCTCCCATGTGCTCAAATAAAGGGTGCTCCATGGCTGGAAATCTGTAAGATAGGCACTGTTCCCAGCTGGCTGTGGATTGCTGTGTGGGCCCTGGGCTGGAGCTGGGGGGGGGTGGCATGGTTCAGAGCAGCCCCCGAGAAGCTCGGGGCTTGCAGCCAGGGTTCGCTCCACCCGGCAGGGCTTGTGTATGGGCAGTCTTCCCTGGGCCCCGTTCTGGTAAAGCTTTCCCCCCACCCCGGGCCCCAATTTAAAACCACAAACAAACAAAAGCAGCAATAACAACCCCCCCCCCAACCCCCTCCCTCCCAAAACCCCCCCAAACCAAACCAACAAAACCGGGGATGAAAGCTGAGTTCAGATAACCATCTTCAAGCATCCAAATAGGAGGTGTGACTTGCAAGCTGCTGGCATTTGTCCAAATGCAACCTAGGGAGCTGAAGCCTGCTTTAGGCTCAGGTGCTCTGGCCCTTGTGAAAAACCAGTGCTTAAACGGCCATCTGAGAGCTGAACTTTGGGCAGCCCCTCTATTTATTTAAATCTTGACCCAAACGACTTGTTAATATGTAATTGCCAGGCTGATAAGCATTTCATGTCTTTGCTTGCTAATATTACAGGCTCCCAACCTGCCTGTGGTCCCTTCACGCTTTCCTGGTGAGGCCGGGAGAGGGCACATCTCCATAAGAGATTTCATTGCTGCTTAGCAGGGACAATTAGGATTTTCCTCTCCAGCTCATTCTGCTCACTCAGGACTTTGGTTTCTCGCTATGTAGTGCTTGGGGTTTTTTGCCTTTCTTTCTTCACCTATTTGCTCGTCACGATGAATTTGCAGCCTAGTTGGAGACTGCCAGCTGTCCTGCTTTGTTACTTCGAGGTAGGAGGTGTGGGCTTGTTGAATAAATACCATTTAGACTCAAAACTGTTAAGACGGAGCCACAAAGGAGTCCGTAGGACTCTCATCTGTTACTTCCTTGGGGAGGATGTGCTATTATTCCTGTGATGCTTTCTATGAAAAAAAAACCCCAAAACCTGAACAAGACAGATTTTTCTAATCTTGAGAGTAGATTGGGGCTCACATCTGTCTTTTGTTTCTGATATATGAGATGTTATAGAAGCAATAAAATGTAGCAAGCATTCATTTAATCCATATTGAGGAGCAAATTTCCATGATTTGACAGAAACTAAACCCATTTAGCTTATCTTTACAAAGCAAAGTAAGGTAAGGTTGAAAACATGAAAACTTACCCTTTTAAGGATTTTATAAATAGACCATAATCTAGTTTTCAGTGGCACTGTGATACTCTAGAAAAGGGGCCCACTGCCTAAATTTTGAATGACAAACTGCACACTGTTCACCACTAGCTAATTAACACTGCTGGCAAATCTCAAACAGTTCCTAAAAGAACCAAAACATCTACCCACTTAATATGTATTTAAAAATATCCTGGGACAGAGTGACTTCATGCAGTGATTCCTGCGTGAGTAACAAGAGGCTCTTCATTGTTCACACTTCAATTGTTTTCTGCATATTCTTTTTTTCAAATCACCAATTCCTGCATGCTCTTTTGAGCTGTGGTAGCAGGCACCCAGGGAAGAATGCTAGATTTAAGGTGAACCCCTGAAAACTGATGGTTCTCTGAAACTACTGCTGTTTTTTAAAGGCTGTTGTTGAAGTCTTGCATAAGCAAAGCTCTGCATTATATCAGGCCAGCAGAGCTTTTCTGAAAGCAGCTGATGAGAAAGGACGTTTCAGCTTGCAAAGCTTCATATTTAAGCAGGAATTAGCAAGGCTTGGAAGCAGTTTGCAAACACACAAGTTCTTCCTGGTTGCTGCTATCAGAAGTCTTTTCTTAAAGCACCTCCTCCCCAACCCCAATAAATAGAGGGCTGGATTGGCTTAGCTGTGAAAATCCCCATTCATGATGCTGCTGTTAAACTTCAGGCTGCTTATTTCATCTAGCCCAGTGTCTCATTAGCCCCCTTGCTGGGGTACTAACCCAGCCCCTTAGGCACGGTGAAAGCTGGGTAGCTGGAGCCAGGGCTCAGGGACACAATTGCAAACCACTTTTCTTATCTGGATGGAGTTTTGACTGCAGTGCTAGTTAGTCCCAACAGCTTTATTCAGCAGAAGGAAGCCATGCTGAATAACCCACCAAAAGATGGTGGGACCAGTTTCCCTTCAGGGCACTTTTCCTTGGTAAAACGTTGGCCAGTCAGGTTTAAACTACTGATTGTCTTTACTAGCTGTCCTGAGTCAAAAAAAATCTAGGTGCTCATTTGGCAAGGGAGAGTCCTCGCTAACCACTTTGAAGCTCCTCCATTAACGTTAGCGGGTCAGCCAGAAGGAAAGCATGTGGACGCATGTATGGTGCAAGACTGTCAGTCTTCAAGGTCTGAGCAGCCGATCCACCCACTGCCCATGCTCTGCTCACCCCATGCCCATACCCCAGAGACACAGTGCTGCCATGTCTCTCTTGCTGTGAGGTCCCGCGTGCCAGAGGCTGGGTGGCACCTACTACCACAAGGCGAGCAAGGGAGGAGCCACCTCCTAGGAGTTTCCATCCCTCAATGGCACGTGCTCCTGTCACCACCCTGCACCTTGCACCCTGTGTCGCCTGGACCACAATGCCTGAGCTTTAGCTAGAGGAGGCCTCAACACAGAGAGGCTTGTGTGGCTGCAAAAGTCCCCTGCAGGGGAATTGCAAGCAGGACTTGTAGCTACTAGAAAAGTCCACGGAGGCTCTTCTCTCCCTCCGAACGCCAGTGGTGCCAGACTCCCACTGTGGTGGTGGTGAGTTCATTTGTTCGGTCCCTGCTCCATCGGGGAGCTGCTGTTGTGTTCTTCCCCAGTCTGGCTGCCTTTTCTGCCCACACGCTCACTTATGTGTTGTTGCAGAATTCAAAACAGAAGAATAGGCAGTGTCATACAGCTGCAGCCCTGGCTGTGCTGCCCCTGTCATGTCGCTCCATGTGGGGACACTCACCAGCCCAAAGTTTGACTCTGAGCTGCAGCCAGAGATTGTAACAAACTGGGGTCCATCACACACATTGCTATGGCACTGACCTCCATGCTGGCACCTCTTCCCTGGGATGTCAGTCCCAGCTGCGAAGGACCGACACCACCACTCACTCATTAGAGAGGCTCTGGTTGCAGAAGAAGAGTTCCCACCATGCGGCATTGCAGCTCACAGCGCGCCCCTCTGATCCCTCATGCTTGTGATTTGCTTACCACAGACTTCGCAAAGGCTCTTTTGAGCATGTAGGGTTCAGGAAAAGCCAGGGCAGCAGTGAGCCAGTCGTGCAAAAATAACAGGCGCTCAGAGCTGCCTGGAGGAGTGAGTGTGCTTCAGATGGCCCACAGTCCTCTCCCACCTCACTGAGCCTTCTCTGCTGTCACCAGGCTCTTTGCTGAATCCATGGTATCCAGCTGTGAAACTCCGGATTCAGATCACACCAGGATGACTGAATTGCTGATGGCACTTACTGACTCAATATTAGGCACAAGCATTCATGTCTTCCTTAAACCAAGATGGATGGTGCAACTGAATGCAGTAATGTGCATGGGAAATCATCACTGAAACTGTAAAATTCAATCTGGAATTCATCATTTTGTAGAAAGGCAAAAAAAGATTTTTCCCAAACTATCATTTTTGTTCTCTCCTCTGCCCTGGCTACTGCAGCAGTGGCTGAGCTATAAAAACTTGCACAGTGTGCGTGTATATCCCATGTTACTTTCCAAAAACTTGTCAGATTTTTTCTGGGATAGATTTTTTACCTACTGTTATTGATTTCCACTGAAAACTAGGATATTTAACTGCCTCATGTTTACATGATAATGTGCACTGACGTGGTGTTGGGCCAGGTAATTTCCTTTTGAAATGGTCAGGCTTGTCTGATCCTAGGACATGTACAGGAGAAACCATGGGCATGGTGCCTCATGACTGGACACCACGTCAGCACAGAAGTCAGATAATACAGTATGAACATTAGTCTGCATAACAAGTCAGCTTCAATAGATATTTTAAATATAGTCCAGCTTCTGGCCAAACATGACTCCTTGGCATTTAAAAATGTTTTTTTTTAAAAAAGATTAACTTCAGGGGTAAACAATCACAGCCATTGGCCAGTCACAAGCCTGGCCAGATGTCAAAATGTAATCCTGTTGTGTCAGGATAAAGGCAGGGAGCTGTTTAGGAGCTTGCCTCCTATCGTGCCTCCTTCTTCCCACAGCTGGGCTGTTAGGGATGGATCAGGTCTACCCTCTGCTGTCCAGGTGCTTTGTAGGCCCTCAGTGACCTCCTGGCTACCAAGAGCTGTGGCCTCCTCAGGCCACTGTCACCAGCATCATTCCTGTCTGGGTACTGCCTCTGTCCCTGGTTTATGTCCACACCATGTCTGGGATGCTGGACGTGCTTCTGCCTCGCACTGCTTAATGGGGACCCAACTCTTCTCTAGCTTCACCACCATCATAGCAGTCCTTTGCTGCCTTTTACCCAGATGCGGACTATTTGCTTTGATGGTGCACTAGTCCAAACCTCATGCACAGCCACTGGGAAACACCTTGGATATGGCGGTGGAGGGTGGGTGTTTCCAGTGTATCAATTCTCAACAATGTCTCTGACGCAAAGAAACCCAGGCTCCTGCCAGGACCAGCTGTGGTCATAGTGTTTGCAGGAGCTGCCTTCCTGCAGGATGTGGTCTGCCAAAGCGTGCAGAGCCATCCCGGTGCTTCCCGGGTGGCAAAGGGTAGGCATCTGCTAGGGGTCAGAGGTCCAGCACAGTCGCAGAGTGGCTGCAAGGTTTGCAACATGCTACAGTGATGTCCTTCGGATTACTCTGCCCTTGCAGAGAGTTACTGGCCCAAGCTAAAGAAACCCCTTGGCACTTGCTGTTGTCAAATCCAGCACCTACAGGGATAAAACACAACTTCTAACAGAAGGTAACATCAGGCTGAGAGGAAAAGCCTTTGAGTCAGCAAGGAATGGGTCCACAGGGCCCCAAATAATTCAAGGCTATGAGGGTCTGTCATCCAGGTGAGGCAGATCAATTTCCACACTGGCAGGAGGAAATACCACTTTAGAAGTTTATTAAACAACGTAGTGTTTGTAAATTTGATCAGGAAACACAGAAAGATAGCACCCTGACAGGACACAGAGCACGGTTGTCCAACACAGCAGAGAGCAGCATTAACAAGACTGAGATGGGGTTGTTATCTAATCCAGATAGCTCAGACCCCCCCCCGCCCCAAATATCTTAAATGCCAGAAAAAAGATACTGTTTCCCAGAATTTTTTTTACATCTTGATCATCCGGCTAAGCAAGTAGCTGCCACCACCAGGGCAGGAGACACTGAATCTATTAGAGTCGGTAAGCTACCCAGTGCCAGCTAGCTCCCGTGGGACTAGTGCCTCAACTTCAGCATCTCACCATGAACTGGCATGGAGCTAGCACTGCCTCAGTTGTTAATGATGCTTTTCCTGCTGGTGAGATTTTTATTCACTGCTAATCCAAAAGGCATCTCCTAGTTTCTGCTTCCTCCTTTGTTTCTCAAGTATACTTCAGATCATTTGCAGTAGGAGCCCTAGTAATTCTTAAATTACTGCCTGTTTTACCCTTAAGAGTATTACCTGTCTGCCCTGGTGACATATGACAGGATTTTCTGGGGGATGATCACATCTCCTTGAAGATTGTTTTTTTGTTTTGTTTTGTTTTTCTGCTCTGCCTGGAGGAAGTGAATGTTATCTTTGAAAACCCAGAAAATACCATGGTAAGCCTGTCAGTAAAAGGCTTCACGTAGTTTGGAAGCCTGGACCCCACAGCTGGCTGTTGTATCTGGAGGGAGGAGAATTGAAGTTGGTGTAATTTCTGAGAAGCATCTGATCTCTGGAGACTGATAACGGAGCCTGCTGTGCCTTGTACTGGTTAAGGAGGTTATACCACAGCTTTGTGTGTGTTTCTTCTCATGCTCCCTTCCTCAAGGGAGTTTGTATGGACATTCAATGTTCAAATAACAAAAACCCACTGTGGGGGTGGGGTGGCTACTAGGTTTGTGTGTTGGTTTTAAACTACTGTATTGTTTAGAAAGTCTTTTCACAAGGTTGTGCCTATGCTTTCCTATGCAATCATCCATGCTTCTCACCATCCTTCCTCTCCGTTACCTCCTTTTCATTTGCTACAGCTCTCCAGCTGGCTGTCACCAAAGTGCAGGAGAATGAAACCCTGATCCTGGCTGGGACATCTTGAGGCTACCTTCCCACAGATGATGACATTGATACTGGTCAAAATACACACGTGGATAGGGTTACTGCCTGAAAAAAAGTACTTTTACACAGGAGTCACATAAGTGCTTCAAATCCTATACGGATTCTGGTGAAGTCCATTATCTTCCTCCTGGATTTCTGTCTTGCAAAAATCATACTTACTGCAGAAAAAAGAAAGCAAGACACCTTGAATTATTATTTAGTAAAGACCTAAGAAATACTCTCCCTTATAGACAGTAGGCTTCCTGCACGTTTAAAGCTATTGAATTGTGACTGAAGGGCAAACCCACTAAAGCTTTGAATGGGTCATTAAAACTCACAGGATGTTCAGAAGCTCTTCAGAGGTTTGTGTTCCCTGCAGTGGAGATGCCATCTGCCTTCATTTGCATTAACAATATGGCCTTTAATAAGTGTGCCTCTCACCTGCTGCCTCTGTAATGCACCCCAGTCCTTGGGAGCTGCAGTTTTAGGGCAATCAGTCTGCCCATATAGGAACTGTGCTGGTTCACAACAGCCAGCCAAGGGCCTGGCTCCACTAAAGCCAACAAGAATATTTCCCCCTTATTTTAACAAGAAAAGAATAGAGTAACATAAGCAAAATCTGCTGTGGTTTCAAGCCTCAGGATGCTATATCGGAAAAGTGATTTTCAGAGACCAAAGAGGGCATTTTCCTGTGGGAGTGGAAAAGAGCTTGTCTTTCATTCCATCATTTCTTCATCCATCTCCTATTTCTAAATGAACAAGTTCCAAGTCATACTTCAGTCACAAAGCACAAGATGGGAGTAGTACATATCTGCACTCTGTTTTCTCTTCAGAAGTCTTTTGGAAGGGTGGAAAGGACACACAGAAGGAACTGAGGGCAGATTGGGTACCACTGCCAGCTCTCATCCTTCATGACTTTCAAAAAAAGGAAAAGGAAAGAAAGAAAAGAACAGCTTTGTGAGGGAGATTTCATCCAAAACCATGCATAGCTTGTGTTAGGGTATGCAGGAGGGTTCAAGAATTGCGTGCAAACCTGGTTTCTTCTTGCACTACTGTGCTACTGGTTTGGCTTGTTTCTTTCAAGAGGGCTTGGTGGAGCCTCCATGTAAAAAGATAAGGGAAAACCCAGCCCTGTTCATTGTCCCCATCACTTGTGCTCTGTCCTGGTAAAAGCTGCCTGACAGAGAAAATGGTGATGGAGAAGCATCCTGGTTGGCATGGCCGAGAGGTTATTTTTAAGTTGTTCTGTGCCTTTCAGTCTTTTATGCTGAGGATGGGACTTGAAAAAGTTGCAACGTGTGGAGGTACTAAATGGGGAGAAGAGAAATCTTACCTATATTTGTTGGTGTTCTTGGCTGCCTGTGTGTGTGTGCCTAGTCATGAGCACACTGCAGAAGGACAATCTGCAAAGTGCCAAAATTTTCAAATATCCTGCGTGAAACTTGAATAAAACTTACCTGATTTTCAACAGCATTGAAAAGTGCAGTGCATTCATTTACTTCTCTCTGCTTCGCTGTGTTTCAGTTAACCTGTGTCTTTTGCTCACTTTAACCAAGATGGGTAAGTCTTGCTTACCATTCAGGCTATTTCTATTTTCTCTTTCTGCTAACTTAGGTCAGTGTCATTTGAGGTGTCAGCTCTGAAGCTCTCCTCCTGCTTCCATTGAAACTAGTGGGAATATTGCCAGTGGTGGCAGGGGAAGGAAGAACAAACACTGAGTCTTTTGCTGAAGTGAACTTTGAAAATGCTCACTAACTCAATCATTTCATGCACACTGGTTTCTAGCACAGTCGTAACTCCCTTCCTTCCTTCCTGGAGAAAAAGAAATGAGGACAGTGAGAGTTTCAATTAGATGTATTACAGATAAATTGGCATCTCACAGCAAAATAGTTGTTTGCTGTGTCTCTGCTTTGTGTGGTAAGAAATCTTGGAGAAGAAATATACTGAAGTGTAGGAGCCCGAGGAAATGTGCAATGCTCACTGCCACGTGTCAGTCAGCAGGGAGATGACTGTGAGCTATCTTTTCCTCTGGGATTTTTTGTATATCACAGCTGTCATGCTTTATCAGGCTGCTGGAATTTCTCCAAGCTGCAGGAAAGATGTCCTCCCTTGGATGTTTTCTTAGCAGAAGGGAGCACGTTCAAAATGTATAGCTTTCGGTTGGATGCTCTCTGAGGTTAGCTCCCTATCAGTAGGGAACAAGAAGGAAATTTCCTTCCAGGCTGTTCGACATTTGTCCGCAGCAACCCCAGTGCCTGCCTCTGGAAGTGTAACAAGCAAGGGGTGGCTGCTTCACAGGGAGCTCCCTCACCAAGCATTGGAGTGGTGCGCAGGAAAGCCGGTGGCACTGCCTCGTCACATGGCTTTGAGTCTCCTACAAGCTGGCATTTGAATGTGTTTCATGTGCACTGTGCCAGTCTTCATGTGTGATTTTCTTTTTTTTTTTTTACTTATGGAGATGGGCTTGCCTGTCTGCCTGTTGATTTGTCTCTCCCTGCAGGAACTTTTGATGGGCATTTCAGTCAAGTTTCAGAAAGGGGTAAGAATCTCCAAGGTAACTGAGAGCTATAAGCTTTGTGAGGAAAGTGATATACAGTGTCCTACTGAGGGAAAAGTGGGCAGAATTAAATCATTATACATTCTGGACTCATATAGCCTCAGAGGAACTGCAGCACATGACAGCTCTCATCTGGCACGGGTTTGATGGGGGACACGGAGCAGCTGGAGCTACTGCAGCATCAGCAAAGGGAGTGGGGATCAGGGACATCACTCTGTAGCTTTTATACTGTATGTTTGGTTTTATGGTGGGTGTCCTAATGTCTAACTGATTACCTTGGCTGGATGTACTCTCATTGTCTTGTGGATGGGGCTTAATAAGAAATTACGTTCTTGGCAGTTCGGTTTAGATTCTGTCCAGCTTCACCTTACAGATGTCAGGGCGTGAGGTACTTATGCAGCTTTATGGCTCCAGAGCCATTATTCAGACTCAGCAGTCTGATAATAATACTCATCCTTTTGCCTCTTTGTGCTCCAGAGGTTTTCAAGTATGCTGCAAAGGCAGATGAAGGCATTTGAAGGTTGGGAACCAAAGACCTTGCTTGCACATGCCAGAGGGATGCTGTAAGACCAGCATGTCCTAAGCAGAAGGGAACGGCAGACTGAGTGAACTGAGCCTCTGATTTCTCCTGGTAAAATCAAGGAAAACTTTGCAGTTTACTTTGCTAGAGCCAGTACACAATCTTTGACCTGCCAACAATGAGATTGCGGTTTGGATGGGTGCAGCTGTGAGGCAGATCAGGCCAGGAGGCAGCTGTGCAATGCTTGCTGCCCCACCATCTCCCCCCGAGTGCCACCTAAGGCTGTGAGTGGCCTTTGAGTTCAGTGAAAACAGAAGCAATGCAGTTTTGCATCAGACTTGACTGATCCAGGTGCACAAATGTGTCAACAGCTTCCTTAAAGAAAGAAACCATGCCACCTCCCACCGAAAAAGCAAGGGCCACAGGCATGGCTAACAGTGAAGAAAGGTGGCTTTGTGCCTAGGGCACCACACAGGGAGGTAAGCTGAGGCCTGTTTCCAGGTACATTGCCAGGTTGCACTGTTGGCTTGTCCAAATCACTCTTTGTTCCCCACTTGGGAAGCAGAGATAGAAGAAGACAGCTTTACGCCATGAGTGGATGGTACCTCAGCTCTGGAGTGCTCACCAGCTGCTCCAGCGATGAACACGCTGGGAAGTCAGTCTGCAGGCAACTTCTTATGGTCACTGAGAGCGGTGTTTCCAACACAGGCAGTGCTGCAACAGCAGAAAAGAAATTCCCTGTTCTCCCCATTCAAGTCCAAAGCCTTTTGTCTAGTGCATCACATCACTTATCGGTGTGGCAAGGTAGTCTAAAGATTTTTATAAATCAAGCTGATTTATTGACTGTATTTTCCGATGCCATCTCAGTTTTCATTCTAAAGGAAATTAGTAATTTTGTATTAAAAAAAAAAAAGAAACAGCCACCCAAGCTCTAGAAATTTCCTTCAAGCTGAACTTGCTTTCATTTCCTCTTCAGGCTTGTAGCTCTGTAGCTGTGCAGCCTCGTGTAATGCAAGTCGGCCCTCTTCACAAAGAGCAGTTACACCCTCTTGAAAGGGGGCGGAGGGGAACAGTCACCAGTTTTAAAGTTTCATATCTGTCTTTCTGGAAGATGTGAGGTTCCTGTTAGCTGCAGCAGCTGGTTTAATCAATAAGCTAAATAAACAACATTCATCTGGAAAGAGTTAGCAGTTCCATCAAGCAGAGGTGAGTGAAAAGCGGTGCGTTTAGTGCTGCTGTGTGAGCTGAAGTGTTCAGCAGAGGCTTTGGGAGAACTTCCCTGACCCCATTTGTCCGTCTTGATTGCTCCTGTTGTTCGTTTTCACTCACTCACTCAGGCTCCAGCTGCTTCAAACATACAGTCTGTTTCTCTCTCTCTGTTTTGCACGTACAAGCCTGTAAACACTTGTGTGCAGACACGGTTGCATGCGCAGCCATAGATGTCCACAAGCATACACATGCTTCCCCATGCACCCACAGACACATGCAGGCACTTTTTCTCTCTTAGTATTAATATAGATCCTATGCACAGCAATTGCTCTTAGCTCATGCTGGAAGCAGTCAGGTTAGCCTCAGCTGGAGACAGCCATGCTATGGGTGGGATGGCTCTATATGTACAGTATCTTCCCTATTAATAGGCAAAAGGAACATCAAATAATGCCTATAGGGAGTGAGGGCCACATCCCCTCCTCTGGTATGAAGGTGGCAGAAGAACCTGTCCTCAAAAGCTTGCCCAGGTGGAGAAACTTGCTATGACACCTGTCTGTCAGGTGTTAATAACACATAGCAATTTTTCTTTTAAAAAGGCTGATAATACATGACCGGTCATGAATTTCACAGAGCAATTGTCTAATTGTCAGCTTAATCTTTGGTGTGCTTGGTTGAGGCAACAGGGCTGCTAGCACCATGTATCCTCACCACAAAAACACCTATCTGCCTATTTTACCTGTCCTTGAGCTGCTTAGCTATAAATTAGGAGAGGAATGCACCTCTAGATATGAAACTGCCTGGCTCTGCGTAGAACTGCAAGAGGCATTTGTATCCCACCCCCAACACAAGGAACAGACGTGGAGCAGGGGTAGCGAGAAGTGACATAGAGCAGAGGATGGCACACCTAAGAGCAGGCGGTGCTGGGATCCACCACTCCCGAGCGTTGCAGGGACTCCCAAGTACGAGAGGCGATGGGGTCAGCCCAGCTCAGCCAGGCAAAGAGTTTCCTTTCCTTGTCTTGGCTTCCTTCTCCACCTGCTCCCTGCCATGTCATCCTTCCTCTCCTTTGCACTCACTTTGGCAGGTGAGCGAGTCACTTAACTGGGTCATGAACTTGGGAAAAAAAGCTTGCTGCTTTGCTCTCTTCTGCTGTACTGGTGAGTTTGAATCTGATGACTGCCTGACCAGCTCAGCTCAGCTGAGTGCCAGGGCTACCTGAAGGGCAGCAACCAGAGAGAATGGCCTGGGGCAGGAAGGGAGGAGGAAGATGGTGGAGGAGGGCTGGGACGTACTCGCTTAGGTGGAGGGGAACTGCTGAGGTTGCTCACGCCAAACTGTGCAGCTCTGCTCAGGTACTGCCATAATGTGCTCCCAGACTGAAAAATGGGAGGATACAAAAGGGGAATCTTTTTTGCCAGAGAAAAGCTAACACCCCTGAGAGGTATCAAAGAGGAACCCAGTCCTTCTGTTTTATCTTTAAACAAACCTGCTAAAGTTAACCCTGATGGCAGGAGGATGAGGCTAATCTTGGCAAGACTATCTCAAAGTAAAGCTAACGCACCTCAAATAGCTTTGATGGGGTTTCACTTTTGGCTAGCCCATATGGCCTGGTTATATTGAAGTAAACAGCACATCAGCACATCCTTTAGCAATGAAGAAAACGTCTTGTTAGCTTCAGCTGTCTCCTTTTCATGTCTCTTGGAAACCATGCTGTTGCATCCCATGACTGCTAGTCCTTGTGACAGATGCAAGGCTAATATTTTTAGTATAATTTAAACAGAACTTTTTTCATTCAATTAATAAATTAAATCTAGTAAACGCAATTTATGTCCTCCAGGAGAAAACAAACCCCTATTTATTGTACAAGTATCAGGACTATTTCCCAAATGTTAAATAAAACCTAAAGGGATTATCACATAGCCTTTGCTGAGAATTATAGACCCCATACTAAAGAAAGGCAAAAATAGCCATCCCAGAGGAGAAAAGGGGAACAAAATGGGAGCAAACCCCAAATAGTTTCATGGTTTTGTAACAAGCAAGGTAGTGATCTCAAGTCTGCAGCATTTCCATGTATGAAATGTCCCTGGGAAGTCAGCAGGACTAGTCTTGTAAGTAAAGACTTGCCCATTTGGAGAAAATAACTGGAATAGCAAGTGTCACATTAGCTGTCCCACACAGCTATCCTGGAATAACCACTTTGGGTGAGGACTCTTGTTGAATAGAAATGATTTTATTCCAGAATAGTGACATCTCTCTGGAAATGCACTAATTCTTTTATAACAGTATCTGTTCTTCCATCACCATTTTTGTTAGTTTTCCCGTGCAGGCAGGCCCAGCGTTTGCCGTGTGAGCCCCTGCTAGCTAGGATGGAGCTGCCATTCTGGGCTCAAGCGTTTTTTCTGCTTGGTGCAGACAAAGGCAAGTTTTCTACCATTATTTTTGGAATTGCTTTTATAATGATGGAGGCTTTTATTCATGTTTTTTGTCCATGAATGTTCAGTAGTTCTTCCAGAGCTGGGTTTTTTTTTCTTTTTTCCTAATTATTTCTAGACATTGATTGGAGATACCCCTTTCTTTTTGTTTTTGCAATTATTGCATATGCAAACAGCTTTGACTCCGCTTGCATTTGATGTCTGCGCAGTACCATTTTTGCAGACCTTGAAACAAGTGGAGGCCCCTCCATTCCCACAGTGAGCTCCATGAGGTGAGGACCCTGCCCTAGGTCCCCCCCAGAGCTCTGTGAAGTATCTCCAGCTTGCAAAGGTTTCTTGAAGGAAAGACTTGGGCACATCAGGCTGCCTCCCACCTCTTTGGGGTCCAGCAGATGAGTTACGGGCTTCCTCATCAGCAGGTTCAGGCCTAGTTTTCAGTACCAGTCAAACTGAGGCTTGAAATGGCATGTGAACCAAGATCCCAAGCCAAAAGCTTTGCAGAAGAATATTCAACAATCAAATACAGTATAATTTCAGTGCCAATAAATGCGCCGCATGTGAATGGATGTAACTATGAGTCAGAAAAACTGTCCAAATAGATGTCATCATTAGCTTCTGCTATCAGTAGAGGGTTCTCTAAGCATTCAGGTGTAATGTGAAGTCCTTGGGAAATAATAATTTGAACAAACCAGTAAGTCAACAAAAATCATACCAGATACTTGGATTGCATATCTGGGTATACCTTCATTAATTTTGCTACATATTTATACTAGCTGAGATTTTTTTTTCCCATGTGAAGCAACTAAATTTATAGGAAAATAATAAGTGTTTTGCAGACAAGTTCACCAGGTGATGGGTAAAGACCATTTGCAATCTTAGCTAAAAATGAATCAGAAAAATATTATGAACAGAAGGGTCATTGAAAGCCTGCACATTTGACAAACCTCTCTGCAGCATGATTTGTTTTGTTTTCAGTTCATGCCCAGGGGCTGAAAATCAAACACAAATGTCAAGGGTTCACCTAGTTCTTCAGTTTGCTTTTTTGTTTTGTTTTGTTTTTCAAATGCTAAAAGAAAGAGGGAATAGTCAGAAAATGCTCTGTGAGCATACACAACCCTTTTCAGTCATATATTTTTCTTTCAGACATCTGAAGCTTTTCTTCCTGGTAGGATGTCATTAGCATATAATTAAGGTGCCAGATCTGTGACATTTTCCTGTATGCTTAATGAGGTGAGTTCCTGAGGTTTCTTGGGAGGTTTTTTCCCCCAAACTGAGGTCAAACAGTTAACTAGTCATTCCTTTCCTCCTTCTATTTATACACCATGCAAGGAGCAGGATGTAGTAACATTCTCTTGTGGTTCACCATAAGGAAAATATTCCATTTCTCTTTGGAGACAATCCTCAACAGCCCCCACAGCAGTACTTCATTTATGGCTTTCTGGGGGAAACCTCTCTGTGTGTCCTCCGTACTGGGCACAGCAGCAGAGGAAACCGCTGTCTGCCGGTAAAAGCCTTCCTCCCCTTTTCTCCTACCGCACACCTCTCCTTCCTGTCACACTATATCGTAATTAATTTGAATATTAAAGCTCTTCCTCAAAGCAAATACTGTACTTTCTCCCAAAATCCATGACCTGACCCTAAGGACCGCAGTGGTGTGTGAGCCCTGTCTGGGAATTTAAGCCCATCCGCAGTGGTATCTAAACAGGAATGACACCAGCTTTGCAAGGGCACCTGAAATTTTTCACAGGTTTCTGTTAGAGACCTAGCAGGACTATGTCTATGCCCTGGCCCTTCTCTAAGTGCCTCTGTGCCCAGGGCATGTAAACAAAAGAGCCCTGAAAGCCTCCGTAAAGGCTCCTCATACATAGGGTGCCTGGGGAGAGCAGGGGATGCTGCCGAGCAATCCAGCTGGAAAAGCAATTATGAGCTGCCTTCCCCAGCAAAGGAACTCACGGGCTGAGCCCCAGCCCCTCTTCAGCTGCAGACAAAGAGGAGAGAAAAGAGACTCTGTGAGTCCCAAATACCTTTTCACGGGTGAGGAGGAAACGTCCCACGGGTTTTGTTTTTCCTTTCAGGCTGTCAGCATCCCATCCTTTTGAAATCTTTGTGTTGGAGCGGCTGGTGTCCACCTCCACTCAGCACTGTGCAGGGGGCTTTTCTCTCGGAAGGACTGGGGGCAGGAAGAAGTAGAAAACACCACTGATTTTTAAAGAGAGACAACTAACCCTGGGAATAGCCGGGTGCCTCTTGAGATCACAGACTTCAGGCTACCCAGCACTTGAAGCTCTTCTGCTCTTTCCCTTCCAGGATGCTCCTTGAGGTCTGTGTCCATCCCTTCCCCTTTATCTAAAGCCTGAGGCGTTGCAAACAAGATCAGCTCTGACAGATGACATCCTTCTGGCTGCGAATCTGGGGTGTTGGCAAGGACACAGGAAGGAGCTAGCTGTGTCCAAAGAAGGAGCAATTTGCTCATGTTGAATTCTTGCTGAATTTCTTGTGAACAGTGCTGCCTGCAGGTGCCTTGACCCTGTTATGGGGAAGTCTTTTCTGAATTGGAGAGAAGGTCTCCATCTTTTTGCTGGGCACTGATCTCTCAGCAGATCAACTTAATGGTCTCACCTCTTTGGTCAAATTCTGCCCTAAGTTGCTTAGGAGGTGTCTCTGGCAAACCTGTCTGCCCCGGTCTCTGAAGTCCTTCCCACATAGGCTCTGTCCTTTAGCCTTGATCCTTATGGAGTAAGAGAAACCCTTTGGGCTCCTGGGCAGGAACAGGAGGGGAGCAATGAAAGCTGAAAAGGACAGACCCCTCTGAAAATCATGTTGTTATTTAGAGGCACAAACAATGGCTTATAAAACTCATGCTGTGCACCTAAGTTTCATAACATTGACTTCTTCATACGTAAAACATGTCAAATCCAATATGACAATAGAACGATTTTCAGTGGCACACAGCTGCTAGGAGAGGCTTAATCATTTCACACAACTTCTTGTGGGTAACATGATGATGACATGTCCAGCAGGAGAGCATCTGGCTGACCATCATCAGCTACCTTCTCTGGAGGACAATGTTTTATGACCAAACACAACGTCTGAGGAAGATGAGCCAGCACAGCAAGGAGTGCTCAGTGGCATCTGGCAGGTGATATGAGCAGAGCATGACTGTGTTTTGCTCTTTTTGAAGAAAATGAGCAAGCAATCCAGGAAAGGAAACACACAACTCAAGGATACATTTTTGCAGATGATCTATTGCCTTCCTCATGAACGATGTGGAAATAGATTGTAATTTCCAAGATGAGGAACTATTATAAAAGATGATCTTGAAGTGTATCTAAAAGTACGAATGTTTCAATTCAAACAATTCCAGGAGGAAACAGCAATGCAGTTCTCCTGGGTACATGTAGACAGTGCCAGTAATGGTTATATTATTTCTGGGTTTAGATACAGAATTGTAGACTGCCATCTTGAACAGGCAAGGAGAAAGCTAATCAAAGCACGGGCTTGAAGACACAAAAATCTAACAGGCTGCCATTATCCCTGCAGAACGCATTTCCTCTTCCGACCAGAGCACCTCAGAGCTTGCCAAGAGGGAATGGAAATTTCCCAGCTAAGGGCAACGATCACCCTTTGGTGGGTAACTTGTCAGCATTGGTCCTGATGTAGATTAGAAGGTATAGATGTGCAATGTAGTAACCTTACGTATAGACATCACTTGCTGCCTGGAAACACCCCCTTTTGTCAGCATAGTCCTTGTACCAAAGGCAACTGGCATGACAGCCAGTGCTCTTCCTAGCTTTGTGCCAGTTGTAAACTCTCTAGTCTGGCCAATATCCACATGTTGCTTCAGCATTTCATTTGGTTGAACTGCTGAGATCTGTCCTAATGCCTCTAGTAGGGTCAATACACCTGGTTTTGGGGGATGGTATCCTGTCCTGACACAACAGCAAACACTCTAGCAGTATCACCCCATTGCTACACAGCATCTGGCTTTTGACCTTAGTTACATGGTACTGACGCTTAAACCATCTTGCCATGTTGGAACTTTTTACATTGTGTGATGAGAATAGCAGCTCATGAGCCAGGAGATGGGCTGAAGGAGAGGGAACAGGGAGCCCCTTTAAAAAAAAAAAAAATTGTAACTACTTAAAAAAGCAGTAAAAATGAGAGTCTGGGAGTCTGCAGAGAGAGCAGCAACAGGGAAGGAGAGTTTCGATTCCTCTCTGAGGGCTAGCACTGGAGTTTAGCATGCTCTGCTCCAGAGCGTGCTTTCCCTAGTCAGAGAGAGGCTGCAGTTAAAAGGTATTTGCTGGTTATGCAGCAATGTGCTTTGCAATGTCCCTGCCAGCTCTGTTCCAGCTGTGCCTCCCAGGGGCAAAGCATGCTGTGACCCACTCAGGACCTGTTCTGGAGCAGGCATAGATGGGCCAACGCTTGCACCCCTCTGACTTCACTGCATAGTCACCTTCACAGGTAGCCACCAGCCCAACTCGCCATGTTTAGCCACAGCCAAAACTCAGGCACCCAAGTTCCTTCCAGAAACTTGGTTTCAGCTTTTCTGTCCTCATAACTTCAGATGTCCAGCTAAGGACCCCTGTGCGGCACATTGTCCATGTGCTTAGTAACCCTCATTAGTTCACAGAAACAGAGTGTGATGCTCATGGTTCACCATTTTCCTGTGGTAGGAGCGTGAAAATTGACATCCAAGTATCAGCCTTGCAATTGGTAAAGTTAAAGATATTACAATAGAACTGCTTTTCAGATCCATCAATTTTAAATAATTATGGGTTAATTTAGGAAATCATTCAGTGGAGCACTGTGCATTGACTGGAGCAGTCATACTGGCTTGAACTTGTTGACTTGACCTTTCAGTCAGACAACAAAGAGCTTGTGTTGAGTAGCTAGTCATTGTGCTTGTCAGGAAAAATTATTTCTCCCTTACAAGTGCATACATATTTGTCTGTGCAGAGCTTGATGGAAGATTTAAAACAACTGCCCAGTTGCAAGCTTGATGGGCACATTCATAAGGAAGATGGTGCACATAAAATACCCAAACTAGCCCCAAACAGCTACTGGCTATTCAAGTTGAAATGACTATAGTAACTCTAGCATCACAAATATCCTTCTTGACAAAATTACCTTCTAAGTCTTACAAAACTGAAGGAGAGTAGGAAAATTTAGAGCATTTGTGTGGGAATGTGCAAAATGCCAGTTTTTAACCAGCTCTAATTTTTAGCTAATAGAGTTGTAAAGAAAATCTTGAAATGTGGCTCAGAGAAACTCAGTAAACAATCTGTCATCAAGGCTTGTCCGAATCTGCAAACAGCCCTATAACGAGTCCGAGTCCTGGGCCTAAATCTCATGTTTAAGTGTATGTGGCAGTTAACTCTGGAACCTAACAATGAAAATGCAAATAGTGGCACTTTTCACTCTTTCCCTGTTTCTCATTTTAGTGGAAACATCCAATGTACAGGCTCATTCCAGGTATATTCTTAAGCTTTCACAGTCAAAAAAATCTCAATCTTTCTCTTCCTGCTAGGCTAAACATACAGCTCCCCTCTGTGTGGCTGTTTTCCATACAACATCCAGCAGCATGTTGAATACAAAACATGATGTGGGAACATTCAATTAATGCAATTAAGTAGGACACAGAATCATGTTTCACGCTAATCATTTCCATAATCCAACAAAAGCCTGCCCCGTTTTTAGTTTATCTGGAGTTGCCACTGAGTTTCCAGTCGACTGCACCAGAGCCATCCAAAATGTAGGTCAGGCTTGCCAAGTCCACTTCTGCCTGAAACAAGCTGTGTTCTTCCCCAGGGGGTGGGTGCGCACATCCTTACCGCCTCTCCCGCTGCCAGGGTCCGGCCAGCCTCCTGCGGCTCTTCCTGCCGGCCGGTGGCTGCTTTGCTCTGCTTTAGGGCTTAGGGACGGCTCCTTGATGCCTCGGGTGAGAAAATGAGTGGAAAGTTACATCCCCGTGGTGCACTGGCTGGGTTTTGGTTGCATCAGGCCCGTGAGGGTGGCCATCTGTCTCCAAACCCAAGGCTGGTGGTACCATGCATTGGAGGGGGGGTCCAGGTGACACAGTGGCAGTGAATCCAGTGCTCCCAGTCTGGCACTGGGCACAAGCACCGTTTCCATGGTGGGACTAGGGAAGGGCCATGGCAAGCGATCCTCCCAAAGGCTTGAGCACTTGTTAAAATTATAACTCCATATGGTCTAAAATGGCTCCTGGGAGCAGGGCGAGTCTTCGCAGGGGTGAGGCCTCCTCCCCAGCCTCACTGCTGTTAGCAAGGACAGACTGGGAGGTGGAGAGGAAAAGGCCAAGGGCAGGCAAGCCCAAGCACACCAGGGAGGCAGCTGTGTTTTGGACAGACTCAGTGGGAGCAAGCTCAGAGGCTGGGGAAGCAGCCAAGAAAGAAGGAGGCTACAATACCCAAAGGCATTACGTATGGGGTGTGTGAGTTGGCTTTCGTCACCACAACAGACAGCATGGGCTTCTCTTAAGCTTTGGAGAAGGACAGGGAAATCCACGGCCAGACCGTCAGGAGAGCCTGTGTTAATTCACCAGAACTAATACGTGGTCTGAGGTTTCGGTTGCTCTGTCAAGAGTGACCCCACACCCCTTGGACTGTTCAGATCGCTAAGCTGAGTGCAGCAAACCAGCTCAGGCGGTTTCACTGGTTCCAGGAGTCATTTCCCAGGCACGAAAAAGGGAGGCTCACTCATGTTTTAATCCCTTTTCATGGAGCAAGGCATCTCCTATATCTGATGCAAACTGTAATAACTCCCTTGTGAATGACATCATGTCCAGAGACACCTGTTTCCCGAGACAGGGTGTTATTAGGATGGATTTTTCTCACTGGTTGTGTAATACAAATTAAACCAGAGTGATATGATAAGCAAAACTGATGTCAGCTCTGAGGCCTCAGCCCCACGTTTTCCTAAAAGCCGCATTAATAAATTGGAGGCTTCCAAATTCCATCATGTACAGATATGATGTTGAGCTGCAAAACCCAGGTAAGACATTTAGCTATAAGGAATCATTAGAAATCTCTCTCACATGGCTGGGGAACTTTATGAAGCACCCTGAAATTCCTTAAGGTACCTTTGTGGGGCAGATCTTTCCTCTTCTGACCCTTTTCTTGTCTCTGACTTACAAAAGTATTTGCGAAATGAGGACAGGAAAAAAATTCGTATGCAATTGTGAAATAATATATAATATAACACTAAATAGAGGGCCTCTGTTGATACTGCCAGTGCAGAGGCACATGTTAGCTAGAGGCAGTAACTCAACAGGCACATGTGATTTCCCACTGTTGACCACCAAAGGGGAAGAGCAAACATTCTGTGAAGCTTCGTTCTGCTGTAGATAAATCCAGCATTAGACACATGCAATAGTCCAGTGTGTCCCTCAGACCATCGGCCAACATATCTTACGGACTTTCATGCATCCATGTCAAACTCCTACTTAAGACTGCCCCAGGGCTCATGCACTTCCCAAGTCTGTGGGCAGCTTGATACAGCTTTGTTGGCTGCAAATCCCTGCTCTGGAAACCGCAGCTTTATGTAGTTCAGAACTGGATGGACATAAACTGCATTAACTGTGCAACAGCCAAGTGCAATGTCAATGAGCTTCATATATTATGTGTGCAGTGCAGGGCAGCACGGTGGACACAATCCAATGGTCTAGGGCTTGTATCGCATGTGCCCAAGCTAACATTCAAATTGAAATCCTAAACTTGGCCCTTTGTTGGTTTTTTGGTTGGTAGGTTATATTCATTGTAAAGAGGAAGTCTTTTCCTGTCCTAAGCAGCAAGTGTAATTACTATTTTTGTTCATCACAGATGCTTAAACTGCCTAGAAAGCAGGATGTCTGAGCTATGGAATTTTTTTTAAAGTTGGCTTTGACCCCAAACCAGATCAAATTCAGAAATATTACCAATTTTCCAATCTGTGGAATTCCAAGGAAGTTTAATTTCAAAACAACAGTCCCAAACAAAGTCTGCCCAGCGGCTCACAGTCCTATGAGATGAAATGAAAAACTTAAGGCACGAGGGTTTTTCAGAGAGCTCCGGAGAATCCCAGCTCACCCCCAGAGGTGTGAATGCCTGCAGCTATGGTCCAGGAGGTACTGAAGATGTTATGATTTTCCTGTTAGTTGTTGTGGATTTCCAGGCTGCAAGCCCACAAGGACACCAGCTCCACGGCAATGTGCCATGAAGCTAACCCAGGTTCTTCCCTGTGTCCTGTGCACTGGGCTGGATAATGAGCTCACTGAAACTGCTTGTTTCAGACAAAATGTTCCTTATTCAGTGAGTCGACAACATCACACAGTTTCCATTTTGAGCTCGGGCTGTTGAGCTGGCAAACTCTGTGCATCTGCACAGGTTGGGAGAGGCCAATGTGACAGAAAGCTCTGAAGATGGTGCAGAAGGGAAAAAGAATGACAATGAAGAGAGATGGGAGTTCAGGGAAAGTCCCAAGTTGAACAAGCAACTAATCTGACAGAAGCCATGTAGCGGTTGACTTGCTACACTTGTTCCATGTAGGCTGATGTGACATTGGAAGAAATACTGAGATTTTTCTTCTGCTAGAACTGTTCTGGCCTGTTCATCACCTTCAGCTTTTGGTCTGGAGTGCTCAGGTTTGTCGAAAGAGAAACTGCCCACACGTTGTCTCCTTTGCTGCCAAAAGCAGTACTCTGTGCAGCCTTGGAAATGCAGTAGCACTTCTGAGGCAGCATGTTCAAGAGCCTCTGCTTCTAGACTTTCTAGCTGATGATTAAATGGGAGTGAACGACACTGGGAGCAGTTTCCAAGAACAAGTTGCTATTAATGAGCAATGCATTTTTCATATGATGTGCAGGGATCATAGAGAAGCTTCAGAAAGTTTGAGATTCCTTAGACTTACTCTGGAAATGGATCAGGGCTGTAATGGTAAGTAGGTTCATAACTGAAGGCACGTTTTTATTTTTAAACTCATTGCAAGTTCTTTCAAAAGTTTCTGGAAAAGAAATAATCCCATCTATTGGATCATCTAGAGCAGGCGAATAAATGACTAATGAGCCTTCACAGCCTTCTTTGCATCATTTCTAAGTATTGGAGCATTGATTGTAAAGTTCTCCATTGATGGTCTTGACTGCCTAGAGGTTACAAATGCATCCTCAGGAATTGCTTTTCATTAAATAGCATGGCTTGTAGCAGATAGCCATTTACAGAGCAACAAAAAGGATGAAAAATGCTGTGGGTTATTCCTGTCCCTGAATACCCTTCATTTATAGGATATGTGAGTCATTTTTGCAGTGGCAAGAGCAATGGTGAGTCTAGCATGAACATCAGACGCAAAGCACGCACTGTAAATGTGGAAGTTGACTGCTTTCCCAGAATTTTGTTGACATCACAAAATTTTACACATGCATATATCTATGTCGATATCTATATAGAAGAGTGTGCATACATGTGTGCATATATGCCTCTATTGCTGCAATCCTATGCCTAATAAATCACTATGGCCCTATAAAATCCCAATTACTAATGTGTTTAAAATAAAATATGAATGTGTATTTATAACGATGTGTAATATTTTATATAACACTCAAGAACAGATGTCCAGGGAGCAGCAAAATTTTAATTAAGGCTTTTCATTGCTTTTCCTGAGAAGTCAAATCAAAATCCCACTGAAAGACAGGAGTGAGACATTAAAAAAACCCCACACAGTGACAAATGTTTACATGTATTTTATAACTTACTCTGCAAAGGACATCTGTGGCTCATCTAGTGTAAAAAAAGCCAAGACTATCTAGTATAAGGCTTTTTTCTACGTATGTTTCTGTAATGATCATGTCATGAGTAGTGTGAAAAAACCTTCAGTGTCCTGAATTTCTCTTAGCGTTTGTCACACAATTTATCAGCACTTTAATAAGAGGTATTTTAGAGCAGAGGAAGCTACCTCAGACAGCACCAGCAAGCTGTGTGCTGCTGAAGCCACTAGTGCTGGGCTAGAAACCCAGTGTCCCAGAGTAACACCATCTGGAAGGGTAAGGCCACACTCCAGGCAGAGGTGCAGCAACTGCCTATAAAGACAGATCCAAACGAGCTTTAAAGTAGCAAGCGTGGGAGCTGGTAAGAGTGTGGCCATGACACCATGGACTGTGGAATGGCTTGGACAGCTGGGCAACGGCCCAGTGCTATAGGCAGGATTTGCAGTGACGCTGTTTGCACACTCTTGTGGAAGCTGGGATAGTTGGTTTAAAGCAGGCTACAAAAACATGGACATAACAGCAGAAATATGTTTGACCTCTGGGCTGATGCATTTTTAAGTGTGTCTCTCAGCAGCTATAACTCTGCTGGCTGAGGTCCTCACAAGTTTTATTGAATTAAACCATCTTTGGACAGAAGAAAGTCTCATGCCTGGTTTACAAAGAGGAACCCAAAGGAAAAAAGATTCAGGTAGCTGCCCAATGTCCCAGATGATGTCCCTGAGTACACTGGACACAGGGTAATGCCTTCACCACAGTGCCAGCTTCTTCCCCCCATGAGCTTACCAAGTCAGAGCGGAGGTGGGAAACAGTGGACCCTCTTGCACATAGAAAGGGAGATTTTCCTGAGTTTAAAGGAATTACTGAGTTGGTCCTAGAGGCTGGAATAATGGTGTTTCCCAGACATCAAACCTCCCCAGCACACAGTGCTGGAGGCCGTGCTTGGGGTCCTTCCTGCATGCTAGGACAACTCCCCTATTACTCTCACTTTAAAATATGTGATGGGGGAGGTTATCTCCAGACCCTTGGCACCTTCTCCCCCACACCGTACTCAGGGTCTGGGAGCTCTCCTGGTTCCATGTGGCTGGGGAAGCCCTGCGGGACTGACACCGGAGACAGGACGCAGCAAAAGACAACCAACCAGACTGCTTCGGTGTGCTTTTTCCTTCTATATTGAAGCAGATCCAGACTGCCTCTGAGCTAGGCTCCTCAGGAGAGTCATCAGCCTGCTCAGAATGGAGTGGTATAGCACAAGTATCATTTGTTTGCTGTCCTCCTAGTGTGATGACTACTGTGTGCTATCAGGAAACCATACACTAGGAGATGTAAGTGCCTTCCTGTGCATGATCTGTTTCTTCGCAGCCTGTCTCCTCTTGGGCTGAACAGCGCTGATGTGGGTCAGATGCCACCGAGTTGGGCTGGCTCTGCAACTTCTCAGCCCTGATGGAAATGCATATAATAGATAACCTGGCAGACATCCCCATCTAATCTGCCCCAGTGGAAAAAAGTTAATATTTTTTTGCTCTGCTGCGTTCACTTGAAGGCTTTTTTAATGTAAACATTGATTTTGCCTGACTAATGTAAGTGGCCTAATTAGACCCTGTTTCTGAATAGGTTTAGAGCTGCTGGTCATTCTATGCTACTCATAAAGCAGCACTGTGTTAAAATATTCTGCTTGATTCATTTCATTCAGTATCTCAAAGGAAACTTCACAGAAAAAGATGCTGTGAAATCAGTAGTAAGATGTTAACTCTTGATTCTAATTACTCTCTGTGGTTATATTTAAGCATTATTAGATATGATTAAGTGCACAATCAGTAGGCAGACCTGTTTTTATACATTGCACTTAATATTCAGAGAAGGCTGCTGTGATGCGTACCTCACAATGTGAGTAATGTGATGGAAATCAATTAACAGGTGAAAAAACATGCTGCTACATGAAACACTATCTGAAAAGGGCATTCAGCTCTTCCTTGGGTTCTTACTCATTAAACAACAAAAGGAAACCCACACAGATGAAGGCTGAACCATTCATTTGGAAGTTTTTAATTTCTTCCCTAAGGGAAGCTAAAGAATATTTTTAAAGTATATACTATCTACAGCACTATAAATCCCTCTTTTTTGGCCTAAAACATTTGTTTCTGTAGTACATCCTACATGCCAAATGCCCTGCAGAGAGGTGCTTACTAATGTGAGGGACGTTAACCTCACAGAACTTGTCTGGGACAGGAAAGGTTGTTACTCCCATTTTACAGGTAGGAACCCTGTTGAACAAAGAAGTTGAAGACTTCACTCAAGGTTATGCTGGAAATCTATAGCGCAGGCAGGGAGCAGAACGCCGGTTCTCAAAGCAGAGATCCAGCAAAGCTGGAGCAGAGCACTGGTTCCCAAAGCAGAGATCCAGTGGAAGTTTAAAGTGCAAACTACATAGTTCAGAAGCATGAGCCAGGAAAACACTGAGAGATCTGCTGAGGTGTCTGAGGCACCATAGGACTATGAAGATGTGCTGTGGGACATGGTCTTCAAGGCTTTGGCTGCCTCTGGCCTGTCTCAAGGTCCCTGAAAACCAGAAAACTGCCACCTTTAAGCACACCACAGTGCCCTGAGGATGTGGATAGCATCCACTTCCAGGATGGCTGCACTTCAGCAGCTCCCTTGTGGGGCTCAGAGAGGGCATCCATGGTGTTGCTTTTTTCAGTGAGATGAGAAAATATGGGCCCAGAGAATAAAGGAAACAGGTCAGTCCTGTCACCATACTGGAGCCAAGGTTTTGAATGCAGAGATCATGGTCTGCATAGTTCTGGGCAAAGCAATCTCTTCAGCAAACTGTTATTTTTAAGTGGGACCTAAAGTCTTTCTTTTTTGTTTTTCCTTTTTTACCTTCCGCAGTGTTTACACCTGTTCTATGAAATGGGCTGCTTTATGAAATGGGCAACTTCCAGAGTTGTGCACAACCAGCTTCCTTTCCAAACTCCCCTGCACTACTATTCCTCCTTCCTAACCTGGCAAGTTAAGTTTCTGAGACAAGAGTGCATCTAACTCATCATGCTGCCAAGCAAGCCTTTATCTTAACTACTAACAAGTTGACAAACACCTCCTGACATGCTATAGCTGTCGTGCATTCCAGACCACTTTCCTCTTTTCTTAATTTTCTTATTGCTCTTTCTTTTCTTTAGTACATGTTCTGCTCTGAGAGTTGCAGTCATTCCTTGTTGGTTCTGTTTGTGTACCTGGAAATCATCTCTTCAGCATGTTTGCAATCAGTCTATCACTTCCAAGATGCATGCAATACACTGTGCATGTGTTGTAGTCAATTTGAACATGAACTATGGTGTTTTGTCTGGATTTACCAGACATTTGGCATCTTTGCAGGTTATCTGTGAAAATGATTGTCTTTCAGGCAGAGTTATTAGATCTGACAATGTACCAAAAATAAGTGACATCAGACATCATGAGGACTGTGAGAGACATAGTAACAACACATCCATGGTGACCAGATGTGTCTGCAAGGAATATGTATGGCCTTGCCTGCTTATCACCTCAGGCTTTGAAGAAATCGTTGGTGCTGACGTATTTGGTATTTGTAGAGAGAGAGGCTTATAATTTCTCTGGCAGAAACAGGCCACGTTCATTCAGTGGGAAAAAAAGTCCCATGCCTAGAAATGTGAATGCTTGAAGAAAAGTGCATTCAACCAGACCTGCACACAAGCCAGCATCCATCAACTGTCATCTTGGGCGGGAACATTAGACGATCTATGGCAAAATCCCTGCTTCCCCACTTGGATGTCCTGTGCGCTCATTTCTGCATCTTCTCCTCTGAGCTTTGCTGCTAGTTCCCCTCCCTGTGCAAGCAATGACTCCAAGACATACGTTCCATATTTGCATGGCTACAACTTTTCAAGTGCATGACACTTAACAAAGCAAAAAAAAAAAAAAAAAATTAACGGCAGATGGTCTAATAGGACAAAGCTGAATTTGAGGATTAACCAGACCATAATAAAAGCTGTCATTGCAGGTTGTCATCATTGGAGAGTTATTTATTAGCTCTAAACAAACAATGTTCCCTTCAGATACCAAATGTCAAATGTTTTAATATGTAGAAACCAAGTCTTCCTCTTCCAGCTGCTCCTATTTCATCCTGCCAGCTGTACTGTCTCATCTCTAAGACCTGCCAAAGAGCCTAACATTAACATACCTTATTATGCACATTATTTTGCCAGAAGAGGCCAGATGAGGCCAAATCATTCTGATAATAAGCCCTGCTGTCATTAAATACTATTATGCATGCTACTGTTGATCCTAAAACTGTTGTGGAATATTAATGAGGACATCCTTGGCATTTGCTGCAAGTATTCTGGAGTAAATGAGTTTGGCACTTACTAGGTCTGTCCATGGTCCGAAGGGAACTGTTACTGTATTGATCACTTCTGTAACTCAGGAAAAAAATATGAAGTGGCTGGTATGCAGAAGATTTCCAATTCTGGGAAGATTTCTTTCTCCTTTAAAAACTATGCAGCTAAAGGAATAATGGTTTGGGGGTTTAATTTAGATCCTTGGAAGTAAAGAAAGGGAGGACAAAGGACGGAATTGCCTGAGGATGATCCAAATGTTTTATCCCTTTTTTGAAAACCTTTTTTAAGGTCAATTTGAAATGAAAATGTCATTGTGAAATAAGAAGCTGAAAATGCCATTGTGAAAATAGAAGCTGAAACATTTTAAATTCTCTGAATGCTCTTTTTTGACTTTTTTTTTTTTTTTAAACTGAAACAATGTATGATACTTTGACCTGAAGTTGTGAATAGCTTTGGTTAACCTAGAACTACATTTTTCTATGATTTTATTGCTTGGAAAAAAATAGTCACCTGCTCTAAGTGTTCTAACTTTGGGGGGAGAATGCTTGACATTTATCTTGATGTTTTAAAGTTCCTTTGACCCAAGGTTTCAGTTATTACTGGAATCTTCTGATTTGTTTTCTTAAGTAATTTAGACTTTAAAAATGCAATTGTTTTTCCTTTTCCTGTCCATTTTCTGCAAGTCTTTTGACAGTTTTTATGTAGCATGATTTCAACAGAGCAGTAACACACAAAAACAGTGGGAAAAAGTGCCATAAGCTCTCAATTGTAACATGACCATAAATTCAAGCCTTATATCTGTTACGGGTGGCCCCTTCTCAGATATCTAAAGGTTAAAGCCTCACTTGCTGTGATTAACTAGTCAGAATCTCAGCCAGCTGCATACCTTTTACCAGGGACCAGCAAAAGCAGAGGCAGAAAGTTATTGTGGTCATTTTTTTACTGTGCCACAGAAAGGGAGTAGAAAAGAACACCCAAAAGGGAAATATTTTTGACTCATAACATCTGGCTGGAAAGAGATTACATGCCTGTCGAAAAGAGAGTTTCTGCCCCTAGAGGTGCAAAACTTATTGTTTTAAGAATGTAGTGTTTCTCCTCTCACAAGAAAGTCTAAAAAAATACGCAGGAAAGAAAGACAGGGGGTCTGTACACCCGGGCACTCTGTCTACCTGACATCAGAGGGTTTTGCTCTGGCCCTGCAGAGTGACCTGGGAGTTGCATTGCAGGTGACAGGCTGCCCTTCCAGGCTGCAAGGACAGCAGGGGCTTTGAAAGGAAGCTTGCTGGTACACAGTGTTCCCAACATGTCCCTGTACAGCTGGTCCATGCTGGGGTAGCCCACGCAATCTGGGAGGTGGAGCTCCCCGCTAGCACTGGGCAGGGACCTTGAAGTAAAGTATGGGTTGGGAGCAAATGGTACGACTTGACAGACTGGGTTAAATTTCTGTGCCTTGTCTGGCGTGTAACCACTCAAAGTTCAGCTCAAATGCCAAGAACATAGACCCTGAGCAACATACCTATTCCTCTTGCCTGCACTCTATTATTGTTTTTTTTTCAACAGTAGCTGGTTTTGGTGTATTTGGTTCAAATTTCTCAGCTTTCAGTACTTGAGCAGCCACTACTATGGAAACTAACTTAGCATAATTTCCCTGACCCTTTTGCCAAGCTGTCACTTTAATTAATTTATTTCAGTTCATGCAGAGACTGCCCATCCCAGAAGCTATGCATGGGGCTGTTTCTGGACTATAATATTGACCTAATGTGCAGGATTGGACAAGTCAAGGTGTATGTCTGCATTTCATGATCTCCTTTACATTCAGGAGTGAATGGGACAAAACTTACAGGGATATAGAATCGAGGCACAAAGGGGCTTTTAAGAGTCTCAGTGACTGTGCAACTCCCTGCTGCCATCATATTGATGTTCCAAATGGCCCTACAAAACATCTGCTTGCCATTGCTCTGCTTTAGCAATGCTGAGGGTCTTAATCATACTTTACTGCAAGCCTTTCCACATGTGTGCTTATATGCTTAGTATAAGTGTGGTTATTCATATATTTTTGTAGCAGAAAAAGCAAAAGCTAGTGTTTTTCTTTTCTCATATAAACCCCTCTGCAGTCTAGTGTCTGTTCAGAGCTCAGGACCTGTTTTGACAGGAGTTGGCTCTTTTTAATCAAGTTTTTACTGCATTTATTTCACCATTACTTGCATCACCTGGGAAAGCTGTGATGCCTCCCTGAAGCATGTGACTGCAGCAGTTGAAGTTGATGGGAGGGTGGAGGAGTGGAGAGGGAGTTTTATGAGCTGAGCGTGTGGGAGGCCCGCGCCGGCGGGAAAAGATCTTTCCAAGCACAATACCTGCGGGTGGCAATGGGAGAGGGGTGAGGGACCCGCTCTTCCCGCTCTGAGACTGTGGCTACTCCAGAGACATGTGGCTGCATTGCGCAGCAGGGTGGGTACAGTCTGAAGATGGGACAGGTTTTGGGGCCACACGAGGCAGAGCTGGCACTGTAACTAACAGTCCCCTCCGGCAGATGCGCGGCTTAGCCCACGAGAGGCTCATCTACTTTTTAGCTCCTTCGTGGCCCCTTGCTACCACAGATGGGCTTCTCTAGATCCAAGAGGATCTTGGTTACAGGTAGCTCAGGTGGATGCATAATAGCTGTACAGCAGTATTGGTGCAGCTCTTGTTTTGGAAAGGCTGCGACCTCCCCGATCCTCTGTGGGGCAAGGAGATATGGTGAAACCTCCAACTTGCGGGAGGTGCTGCGAGAGCCAAGCGTGGGAGTGTATCATGCAGTCCCTGCAAGTCTGGGGCTGATGGTGCAGCTAAGAAGCTGTGACAAGGTAAGCAGCCTGCCATCCCGGTGTTCCCTGCTGTTGTCCCTGTGGGAGCATGTTTCACGCAGACCCTCCAGGGTCGTCCTGCTGGTGCCCTCCTGGGCAGCCCAGAAAATCTGACCTGAGCCACTGTGCCTTCCCACTCCCTGGACAGGGACATCCCTGGGCAGGATGTGACCAGCAGGTCGAGGGAGGTGATTCTCCCCTTCTACTCTGCTCTCATGAGACCCCACCTGGAGTACTGCATTCAGCTCTGGGGCCCCCAACATAAGAAGGACATGGACCTGTTGGAGCGAGTCCAGGGGAGGGCCATGAAGGTGATCAGAGGGCTGGAGCACCTCTCCTATGAAGACAGGCTGAAAGAGTTGGGGCTGTTCAGCCTGGAGAAGAGAAGGCTCCAGGAGGACCTTACAGCAGCCTTCCAGTACATAAAGGGGGCCTACACGAAAGCTGGAGAGGGACTTTTTACAAGGGCATATAGTGATAGGACAAGGGGTAATAGCTTTAAACTGAAAGAGGGTAGGTTTAGATTGGACATAAGGAAGAAATTTTTTACAATGAGGGTGGTGAGGCACCGGAACAGGTTGCCCAGAGAAGTTGTGGATGCCCCATTCCTGAAAGTGTTCAAGGTCAGGTTGGATGGGGCTTTGAGCAACCTGGTTGAGTGGAAGGTGTCCCTTCCCATGGCAGGGATGTTGGAACTAGATGATCTTTAAGGTCCTTTCCAACCCAAACCATTCTATGAGTCTATGATTCTATGACACCACTTTGCAGGTAGTCACTGTCTCTTCAAGCTTTGAAGCACATTAGTGATGCAGTAGCTCTCTGTGCAGGAGTACTGCCAGTGCCTGGGTACGTAGATACAGTAGGGCTCTCCCATGCATGTGTAGCTTTGCAGGCTATCCAAATGGAGATAAATGCATTTGTCAGAGCAGCAATTTCTTCCCCAGCTGCTGGTGGGCCCTGAAGAGGCTAAGAAAACAGCCAGGGAGAAGGCGGCGGGAGAAGGGAAGCAGGAGGCAGATGCCAGGACTGCAGAGCTAACTCTGGAGGGAACTGTTTTGCAGGAGCATCTGTATTAGTGCAGTAGTGTCTGGGCTTCAGAAATGGACCTGACAGGTCAGAAGAGAGGAGTGCTGGGTGTCCAGGGTGACTGCAGCAGCTGGAGTGGGAAAGCTGCTTTCCTAGATATTTGTGGGGAGCTCACTCCCAAAAGGCAGGGGCAGAGCACCCATAGGAGAGCCCTCATTCCCTTAGAAAAACACTGAAGGTGCTTTAGGAAAATGATGTGGCAGTATATTAAGTGCTCTGTGAAAATCCCCTGAAGATCAATGCTTTGAAAGAGTGTGAATGAGTGTCTCAATTTAAGACTATAAAAGAATGAGTCGTGCCATCTCCTATTCTTGTCATACTGTTGTCCATTCACTAGTTAATTAAAAAAAAAAAAAATTTAATTGCATTCTTCTTTCATAATGTCTTGGATTGTGATGTAGGTATTATGGCCATACCATGACATGCTTACTTTCATAAGCACAAAGATGAGCTCTTGCTCATATAATATGCAAAATTTGCTGGTTTGGTCTAGATATTTTATTTCAATTAACAATTTCAGCTGAAAAGGTTGAAAATATAATCTTGTTTCCAACCAGCTCTAAAGCTTATAAAAAATTGAAACTGGCACACCATTTTGGTCGACATTCAAAGTTTTGGTTAAAAATACTGCATTTTCATGATCATGTTGGGGAAAAAATACATTTTTGATTACATTAATATGTCAGTGTGACTGGCAGGTCATTTCTTTCTTTCTCAGGAGTTAATAAAACTGAAAGGAGTAATTAACAACCTAAAAACTGTCATAAAAAGTTGCTTTTTGCTTCTCTTTCTAATAATGACAATCAACCAACTTACTGAAAACTTTTCAGCTTGCATCCTTTGGATTCCATGATCTTCAATATATTTTTATGATCCAGACCTCAAAAAAATGTCATCCAGAGGAAGCTGGAGAATTCCTCTTGACTTACTCCAGAATTAGCCGGAAAGATCAGATCAGAGCATCTCTCAGAGATGGCAGTGTTGCACATACACAGATGTCAGTATGGTGTAAAGCAGCACTCTTTTTGTTAATCCAGTCCTTCTGCTCAAAGAGAAAATTTGGGTGGGAGCACTTTTGGGACCATTCTGCAGAAGCTGAGCTGATGGCATTAGAATTGTGTGACAAGCTGGAAAAAATAAGGGTAAGAATTTTGCTTCAGCTAGCCTACAGTCTAAAAAAATCCTGCCATAAACCAAGCACCTGCATTTTTTCAACAGACAAATGGCTATAGATTATAACATACCTTACCAATGCATAGGACATGTGCTATTCCCCAGCTGTTGTAATATGTATACCCCAGCTTTCAGAAAAGGATTTGTGGAAAGCCCATGTTAAAATAAAACCAGCAAATTCTTAGGTAATGCTTTCTGTCACCAAAAAGAAATAAACACAGAGCACATGCCTAAAATCAGAGTCAGAAAAAAGAGCCAAAGTGTTTTTAGATTGTCTGGGTTCCCAGCATAAGTAAGGGAATGACTTTAATTAAATTTAGCCAAGCCTCAGCCATTCTTTCTGTGGTTGACTTCAGTTGTACATCTCACATCTTTGAACAGCTCTTCTCAATTGCACACAGGCAGCTTTGTTTATAGCATAGGGAAGGATCAAATGGTTTCTACTGGGGGGGAAGGGAGAGCAAAGGAAAGCATTTTTTTCTTAGTGATCCTTGCCTATAGAGGAAGCTTTATAACTTCACAAGAGAGGGTACAATATGCTCAGCATATGTCAGTCTTTCCTCCCAGTAAGAGAGATGAATCACCTGTTTTCTCTAGAAGGGAGATGTTTAAATCCTCTCTGTTCATTAGGAATAGGGAGCAGCTTTCTTATTATAATGCATATTAGTAATAATCCCAGCAAGAATAGTAGCATATGCAGTTGAGGCTTCAGATTGGCCACTGATGCTGGCAGAAGGGATCTTGAGGAAAGGCCTGTTTTTCATGAATAATGCCAAGTACAGTGTTTGCAGGTCCAGTAATTCAACGCCCAGGGTAGGAATCCTGGTTCATTCTGCATGGAGTCACACTTCCTCCCCGAGGGCACTAACTATGTGGCTGGGAGCCCACTGCAGATTCTGGAAGAGGAACTGTGTCACCTCAGAGAAACAATTTGGCTCATAAACACATGAAATTAGGGCCCAGAGAGGAGTAAGACAGGCAGCACATCTTCCAGAGAAGTGGGTTTTAAAAAACACATACAGCAAAACGTGTATGTGCGGACTTCAGTCCACCCCTGTTCAAGTAGGCATTTCAATACAGTGTAATAGCAACAATTCGTGGGCTTAAGTCCTTGCTAAAAGCCAAGTTTCTGTCAGAAACTCCCCAGAATAAGTGTGGTTTGCAGATCAGGCTGCAAAGTTAAGGAAAACATTGCTGCGTAACCTCAAGAAGGGCCATGGAGGCTCCACTGTAAATCTGATATTTGCAATTATTTCTGTGATGACAACACCCACCAGCCTTAGCTGGGACCTATTTGTGCTGGGGATGCTGCAAACAGGGGGTAAGAAGATGCTCCTTGCTCCAGAGAATTTGCAAGATGAGTGAAGGGCAGATGGAGCCCAAGGAAACCATATCGTGTCAACCTGAAATGATTTTTCTGGTTGATAGTTTGATTCTTTAGGCAATTTGTTGATTCTAACAAATTGCAAATATTTCAGAACGCTACATACATCATTCTGTGGCAGAGTCAGGAATTCCTCTAATCTTGTTTTACTGTTTGCTTTGAACCAACTTCTTTTAAAATTGTCATACAAAGGGGAACATAATTCTTCTCTTGCTTGGCAAGAGCAGAGAGAAGTACTACTTTGAAAAGGCCAAATGATTTAAACTGTTTTCGCGATCAGCCTTTTTTAGTATATGAATTGATCAGTCACGTGGGGGCAAATGTCTCACTTGTGCAGACAGTCATGCTTGCACTGAGGTGAAGGAGAACACATAACCCAGGGTGGGTCATACCCCTCAGAGCACAGGTTTGTCATTCATTTTGGTGTGAACAAGAAATAAAAACTAACCAAAAAGCACCCTTTGTACTCAGTATCAGAGTTTGCTTCTGATCATGGGGCAGGGCAAGAAGTGTGGAGTTGAGTGCAAAAGAGAAATTGTTGCTCTAAACTCAGATTGAACTGAAATAGTTCAACAAATGAAAATTAGTACAGTATCCTGGGAATTAAAGTATGGAAGGATTTATCTGGGAAGCAAGTAGTTAGAGAAAACTTTAAAGAAAGACCCTTGACTTCTTTAAATTTGTGATTTAAAGTGCCTCTTATTGTCTCTAACCCTATGATCCCTGCAAGTAGAGATGGTTTGCTGGGGAAGGACCACATTTTACCAACCCTGTTCTGTGTATGCCTTCCCCAAACACCTGTGAACAGCCACCCCTGGCAAGGTGAGCTAGCGGAGAGCCTATATGTATGGACATACAGCTGCCCTTCTGCCCCATCCCAGAAACATGAATGTTGTGGGTGTTGGGGCAGTACTTCTGATCAGGTATTAAAAGTCTATACACTTGCCCTGATAGCTTTTCTCTTGTTCATTTAATGATCAATTATTCAATGCCTAAGTGTTGATTAGACTGAAAACCTTCCTCAACTCTCAAAAGTATTTCAGTGTGCTTAGAAAAAAAGGAAAATAGACACCATTGGTCAATGAGATCTTTAGAATCAAGCTTCTACTGATACATTTATAACCATCTGTAGCGCATACTGTTCATGTCAGCAACTTCTTATAATATCTACTAATCATTTTAATCCTTTGTAAAATATGCAAGGGAGTATCATGTACATAATGTGTGACCTAGATTGTTAAAGTGTTAGGAACTGTGTTTCAATAGCTCTAAGATCTTAGGAAATCCATTTCCTACAAGCAGAAGAAAATAAATCTTTCCCCTGACTAATACCATCCTGCACCTCCGCCTGTCACTGAAACACTCCCTGTGCTGCCTTGGCCTGAATATTGTAGGTGGTAAATTTCTCGCAGCACCTTGAATCCTGTTTAAAGTTCTTCAGTGGTATAGAAATATTCCTTATTGATTTATGCAAAGTAAACATTCTAGCTTGTGTTAGAATAATTTGGAGGATTATTCTGGTTTTAAAAAATATTTCTTTTTGAAGTTGAAAAGTTTAATTGTAGCCCCAAGCACAACAGTTGCAGAAAAGCCTGAGACTGAAACCGTACTGCCTTTGGATCTCAGATAGCCTATTTTATACACATGATGTTTTCCTTTCGCCAAGCTGGAGAGTTAATGTTATGCAAGTCTATTTTGGAATTAAATAAAACATTTTGCTTTTACAGCCTGACAGTTTATGGGCATTTAGGTAAATGCATAGGCAGCACTTCAGATTAATACCTTTATTATCAACCCAGATATTTTAGCTTTGAAAAGTAATCTGGCTGAAAGAGCTGGAAGGATCTCTTTTGGTGAGGTCTCTCTGGTCGCTGACTAGACAGTATTTAAAGAAGTTGTGGTGCATTTTTCAGTGAGGACAGGATAACCTCACCCCTCTGACCTGTATTTATTCCCTCCATAAAATAGACCCTAATGTTCAGGGCCCTGAACACTGCTAAGCACATAATGGCTGCTCTGTTTGCCTACAAAGTCACTGCCCTCTGCACTTCCAATTTGCACTTTATAAAGTGCTGCAGCACAGCGACTCATAAAAGTCAGTTTTGGTGAAATTTGGGGTGGGAGGGGGTAAGCCTCAAGCACCATCAAGCTATTGCACTTGGGCCATGCCCTGGGGTCTGTTGCAGGGAAGTTGCTCCCCTGCGGAGGCGAGGACACCCGCTGGGCCCTGGGCATTGGGGCTGGCAGCATGCCAGGCTGTGGTGGGAAGCATGGATGTCTGCACAGTTGCTTGCCTCGCCTGCTGTTTTGGGGGGGATGTTTGGTCAGTGGTTTCTCCACCGCGGTGCCTTCATGGAGAGGACATCAGATTTGGTCCTTTGTGCTGCCACCTCTGCGGTGACTGCCGCTGCAGCCCACCCCTGTCATGGTGGCTGGGATGGCCTGAAGAGGCCTCCACTGCTGCGCTGTGGCGCCCGAGCCTGGCTCCCTTCCTACTAGCCTCCCACTGCTGCTGGCTCCATCCAAGCCGAACGTGCCGCCTTGAAACCAACATGTCTTGTTTTGTCCTCACCTGCAGGAAAACCCAGCTTTGCCCCTGGGGTGGGCGAGCTTCCCCAGGGACTGTCCACCCCATGCAGCCCCAGAGCCAAGCCAGCTCATCGGCCCCGTGTTGGTTGCCTGTGGCCCCAACTGCCGCCCCAGCCAGCTCTGAGCCGACGGTGGGCAAGCAGTGCCCACTGTGTGGGGAGGAGCAGGGAAAAGCCCCCTTGGCCCCCTCTCCTGGGGGGAGAAGGATGCGGGGCCAGCAAAGCCACCAGGCCCAGTCTGCCATTGCCTGTCACAGCGGAGGTTATCCACCAGCTGCATTCAGGGAGGGGGACCAGCTTCACAGGCCTGCCCCTTTCTTTCCCCATGGCCAGGCACTCAGCCCCACAGTCTTGGGGGCAGGCACAGAGGAGAGGCAGTGCGGGGGCAAGGCCTTCAGAAGATGGTGCATTGCCGCGTGCGTTGGTTGTGTGCTGTCTGCGTGCAGATCTTCTGCCTCCCTGAGCTGGAGTCAAGGTACGGCCAGACAGAGCGGCTGGAGAGGCAGCTCCATGGCACCCAGGGCCGTGCAGCTGCCTGGCCCACACAGAGTGGTGACGAGCTCATTTCTACCCAGGCAGGGGCACACAACTCCCACAGTCCCTTCAAAGGTGCGTGCCCGGTGAGCTGGAGGCATCGTTACACACTGCATCGTGTCCCTGAAAGACCTAATAAGAGCAACCGGCAATTACGTAGCTTCCTTGGGGCCGTTTGAAATGAAAAAGTTGGCTTATGCTAGCTGGATTCATAATAGATTAATTTTTTTGTTTAATGAAGCATTTGCATCTCCGCTGCCAGGGCTCTGGAGCCTGATCCAGAACAACCCCCCGTGTTGGGCTTCTGCCCCCTGGGGAAGCCCCTTCCTGGCCGCCCACAGGGACACAGCAGCCGGCAGGCTGCTACAGCACCGTGCCATGCACAGCTGGGCTCGCTGGGTGGGCAGAAAAGGATTTGGGGTCAAGAAGAATGTGACAATTCTCGGAAATGCCTCTGCTGAAGCTATCACTATTTTCCAGGCACTGAACTCATGGACAAAAGGCCAGGAGCAGATCACTGCTGTGTCTGTGCCACAGTCAAAGGCGGCCTGTGTCTGATCTGCTACGACGGTGAATCCAGAGCCAATTTTACACTAACCTGCCAGTCAACTGGCCTTTCTATTTCACAGAAAACCCTGAAATTTTAAAATGAGTTTTCATTCCAGATCAGTAGTCAACTTAGAGTTTCACAACTGTCAGGGAATTTAGGTTGCTTAAAGATCTTTCTCAAGATTAATTTTGAGTCTATCTATGTAGCACAGTCAACATGATTTCCATCTTTTATTACAAGGAGGAATCTCAGAGGTATTCATTTAATGCTGGGTTGTTTGTTTAAAAAGTCACAGTTCGACTTTTTTAGACTTCTTTGATCACATTTCTTCTTCATGCAAAATTCATGGCATAATATTTTAAAACTCTGCATTGTACCCAGGTGTGTGACTCTCTGCAAATGAAACTTCATGTGTTTCAATGTATAGGCAGTATTTTTGTGTATGGAAAATCAATTGAATTCCCTACAGACAGTTTCCAGATGTAACATCTATACTTACTATCTGTGGAGATAATACATTGGGAACAGAATATTCTGTAAAACAGAGTAGTACAGGGATGCGGTCTTAAGTCCTTAATCAGACAGAACTGCTGCTGATTGCAGAGTCTGGCTCTAGGCAGGCAAAGAGTATAATACACAGAAACCATGTTCTTAAAAATGTGCAAGTAGTTCTACAGGAATTATCAGGATTTACTACATGCATTTGCTCAAGCTGATAAAGGGCTACATTTTCAAACCCGACTTTTAAGTGCCAAAATCTTTTGTGTCTACTAATTCACTTTGTATGTACACACCAACATTTTATAGTGTTGTAGTTTCTCCTGCCTGCTATAAATCTCTTTAGAAGGGATCAAGTTATACACACTGCGAATACACAAAGCATATTGAAATCTTGGCCCAGCTAAAATGAGTGGGAGTTTTGCCTTTGGCTTCTGTAAGTCCAAGATTTTACCCATGAAGTTTAAAGAACAAGAGGATTTCTCTAGGCTTAAAAATGTTTTTCTTCTCCTTACTGGCATTTAGAGTTATACTGAACTTTTGGATTTTTTTTTTTAAACATGATATCGCATTGCTTCAATAGAAAGAAAAGGCAGTGCTCTAAAGTGAAAGAGAACAGAGTGCCTAGTCTACTAATGAATTGTAATTATCCTTTTATTCAATAGAAATTGCACTTAGCCCTGAGCCTAATGGGTGGCTGATTCTGAGAAGCAGGAGGTTCTGGGCAAATTTTGTACATTAGTACATGCAGAGTGATACCTATGTGTATACACAGACACACAAAAAATGGCTTTCCAGTACATATCAACTCATTCATCTGACTTGTAGAGCAGCAGAACAAAACTAAAATGAAAGTTATGGTAATTTAGCTTTCCCACAAATTCCTTTCAGTCTGCTCCTTGTGTATTTTTGTCCATTTTTCCCTGTTTTCCATGCAGATGACCAGACTTGAAAATTCTTTATGTTAGTCCTCACCTTGGGAAGATGCTGAGATAAGTCCTCAGTCACTAGATTAGATGTCTTTGTCATCTGTGTACAGCTAAAAAACATTCAGGAAGATCACTCAACATAACTAATTTCTATGTTATGCTTATCCTGAATTCCTGTTACGTGTCTAATTAATTGTATTTACTCTAGGAATATGTCTTCAACAGAAATTCAATTGAATTATTACATAATTACGCTGTCTGTCTGGGTACAAAAGTCTCTGACTCAAGTTAGTCAGACTTGCAGATTGAATTAGCTAGCTTATCTCAGAGGAGAGGCTAAAACAAGGTCATATCTAAATTCTGTTGAGCTCAGGAATCCACTGGGTTCACTGTGGTGGTAGAGGCAAGCTCACAAAGTGCTATTTGGTCTCCAGTTCCCTTTTACGGGCCTAGTTTCCCTGACGGGCCCAAGGGAAATGCAACTTCTCCCCTGTCGCTAGAGAGCTAGTGTAGAGCCACCCAGCTCAGTGTGGGACCTTGTGGCTGTGCTCCTGGGGTCTGCTAAGAGCCACCAGAGACTCATGTGCTCATATTGTGTTGGAGAGACATAGCCACATGCCAGAGGAAGGCATGGCTTCATTTTGGGGAGTACTTAAAACAAATGGAGTCTTGGTTGGCTAAGACCTGTGCTGCTTACACCAGAGCTGAATCTGACCATTTGTATTTCAGATGTCCACATTCCACTAAATCCTTTGTTCTGTCACTAAAAATCCCTTGTTGCCAATTCAGATAGGTGCACTGCAGTCACAGTCATATTCATTTTGTTGCTAGTCCACCTGTACCTGTTGTGCTAGACAAAAAGGAGTATTTCTAAGACCGTAAGTGGCCTTAGGAGTAATTTTTCTTGGAGACAGTGGCACTATTGGCTCCTTTCAAAGAGAACTCTGTAGTCCTCATTCCTCGTAAAACTGTCTGAAAACATTACCAGGGAGGGATGATCTGGCTGGATTTTGGAGAATGTTTTTATCTACTTCAGACACTTTGCAAGAGTGTTGGCAGAAAGACCTTGCTGTGCCAGTGAAGATCAGTCCTTTTTCCTCCCTGTGGGAGAATGCTTTCTGTAACAGGTAAGACACACATCACACATCAACAAAGTGGTGTGCCTCCTATTTTATTCCCTTTGTCCTTGAATTAACTCTCACAGAGAGGCTGCAACTACTTTAAAGGCTAGCCACTGCAGGACTGTGACTTCCCAAGGCTGCATGCTCTGAAATTGAAGGAACTATTCATTTGCTTGTGATCAGCCCAGCCTAAATGGGAACTTGATTACTTACTGAGTTCTTAAAATAACCTTCTATATTTGCATTCCCTTTGCCTGCAGAGATCATTTGGGCCCATATGCAGCACTGATTGGTTTTTAAGTTTCCATTTTGTTTTTAAGAACAAGAGGTCTCACATGCCCAAAACTACCTCTTTCCTCTCCCTTCTTTCATTAAACCAAATGACAATTGACATGTTTAACTTTGTTAATTTTTAAAAAAATATCATAAAGTTCACAGGAGGTTTATGTGTGGAAAGACTCTCCTTTCCTCAGAGAGCCACCTGCACCAAAGCCATGTCAAAAACTACCTGTAAGGAAGACATAACTAGAAGGGAGAGAGGAATTTTTCAATGAGCCCTTCTGCATTAAAAGCAGCTTCACAGCGCTGCTTGGCTCTGCCAGCTTGCTGAGCTGGACTCTGCAAGGTCACAACTGTAATGAGCTTGAAACGACTTCCTCAGGGCCATTTCTATAGGCATATAGAGCTGGATGCAGCTGTTGTGTGGATGGAGAGCGGGGGGCACTCAGGAGTTACGTGGCCGCTACCACATCACACAGTTGAAAGCATATGTGTGGTGGCAGATGTGGCTAATGGGATGGGACAGTTGGGCCCTCCTATTCAGCAAATCTCCCCCTGCTTGACTTCGTACACACCCTTTCTCTCCTGTGAGTGTGTGTAGCAATGATCCACTGAACCAAGGATATGAGCCTGGATTTCATCCCTGTTCTGAACATTGTCTGATGTGCGGTTGCATCCTACCATGAGGCATTTATGCTGTGTGCAGGTTTGCTCCAGAGACCGTCAGAGTCAATGGGAGACTTTCTAGCAATGTCTATGAGGTTTTAATCAGCCACAGGGTGAAAAGCAGAACTCATGACCCAAAGGTTCTGCAGTGCCATTGTCTCTGTTGGCAATGGCTACGTCAGCACAGAAAAACATACCTCGTTGCCTTACTCCAGTGGGTAACTCACTGCAGAACAGTGAAAGAGGAGGCCACAGCTTTGTGCAGGACATCTAAATGGTGTGTTTTGTGCTTTGGCTGGGTCTTAAAGCACAGCCATGCCTGAAGTTTAATGCTGTTTCTAGACAGCAAAGCAAAGGACAAATCCTTCCTCTGAATGACCTCCTCAGACTAGTATTTGAATCACACTGTAAAAAAAAATGCCAGTTAAAATTTGCAGAGGAAAATGAAAATAAAAGTGTGATGTAATGTATGTGCTCACTGGGCTTACTTCTCCTTCAGTTTTCATCACAGCAGTTGGCAGCTCAGTGCAACACACAGCCTAGCAGGGCCTGGAGAGTCTGCATGCTGCACGTGCTATAGAAGCTAGCTTGGCGAAAGCAGTAGCACATGGACACTATGATTTTCTTGGCTGCCCCTCCACTGTATTCAGCTCAACACCTGATTATGGTTGTTCTACCTTTAATGTGTTATTGTTTCACAATACTCCCTGTCACAGCCTATTTTGGACCTCGATGTATAGGCTCTCTATGTAGCATCTGTGCTCCTCCAGCAGAGAGCACATGCTTAGTCTCCTCTGACTCACTCTCCAAGCCTCATTGCTTGTGAGCAGCAAATGAGGTGGAATCCCAGACTTCTTGGCCGGTTTAAAGGGGCGATGTCCTGCTAGGCAGCAGAATCCTAGCAACTTTGGGATGAAGCAACATGAAGCAAGATACATAGTGTGCTCTTAGCTGTGGCATGTGGTAACAGCTGATATCACCTTCCCCAGGATGGGATTTAGTCACCCACGCTGGGTACAAAGCACTTGGAGAAATCCACTGTAAACAACCATGGAGGCTCAAAGATAATGAGAACGGGGAGCTTTAGTACTTGAATGAGGATATGTCCTTGTCTCTCCCATGGTAAAAAAGGGCAGGGCAGGGAGTCAGCTGGCCAGCTTCCCTCCAAGGTACAGGACTGTGGCAACTGGGGAGACCTAGAGGTGTTGAAGGCTCTGGTGGCAGCTACACAGCCCTTGTTGCCAGAAGAAAAGGAGAGAGAGTACTGTGGTGACCAGGAACAGCATGGTGCTGAAAGCTCTGATTTTAGGAAGGCCAGGGTCACCACAGGACTTAAAGGTCCCAGCTGCTTCAAATTGCGTCAGGCTGGAATTTAGCAAACAAATATGACAGAACAAAACATGCACATTTGCAAAGTATTAAGTGGTATGTATCTTCAGTGCAGGACTTGGCTTTGCTTTTACTTGCCATCACAGCTTTGTTTTATAGGGCTCTGAAGCATGGGTGTGGGTTGCTTTTGAGAGTCCAGCTTCCCTGGTGTTTGAAATGTTAAAAATCTTCCAGTCTGCAAGCAGCAGTCCCATTCCTCCAGTTCAGGATGCATTCCTTTTTTCTTCATCGTTGTGTAGCTATACATCTGGCTAAGCAGAGGATAAATTTCCACATCAAGACTACGCAAAAGCCTGTCATTACATGCCTGTGGAGATGACACAAGTGCATGGTTGCCATCCCAACACAGTGACAGTGCAAATGCACAGGGACAGTACTGTGGACAGGGGGACTGCTTAAAGCACACAGAAAGGTATTTTCAGGGGCATAGAAAGTTGAGATGTTTGAGATTCAGGCACCGTTGCATAAAAAAGAGCATGAGAAGAGCTAAAGACTGAGGCAAAACATCCCGTTACTATTATTTCTAGTCATAGAGGAGCAAGAGGAGCTGGTTTGCCTTGCTCCTACAGAAGCATGCTCAGATCCAGAGCAGAGGAAGGGACTTTGAGGATCCCAAGCAAGAAGCAATGTGGGAGGTGCAGCAAAGGAGATTTCCCTTGCAGGGCTCTGGCCAGGGCCTGCTGAAGCTAATACAGGGTTGTTTGCCCTGGACTTTGGTGGGAGTTTCAGTCACTGAATTGTAGAAACCAGTGAAGTCTGGTTCAGCCTCAGGTAGTTGGCTTTCAACTCACTGACGTTTTGTGGTGTTACCATCTCTTCTCCAGATCAGCTTCCAGGACTGCATTGCTGTTGCTGCTGAAAATGTTATTTTCCTCAAAACTAACAGCAGGGGTCAGAACGGATTTCTTAACATCCAAACCAAGATCCTCAGTTAACTCAAGAAAACCCACCCATTTAAAAATCCCATTTAATCTCATCTTTTCACACGCCGAAAGATTTCAAACAAAACTAGTTATTATGGGTGTGAACCTGTTCCTTCATATTAGCTAGAGACAACATTGAGGCAATCTATTGTCTTTGATAGGGAGAAACTAAGTCAAAACTACCCAAAACCTGTTCTCCCTCCATCTGGGAGAACCTGTATAAGAAATCTGTTTAGACATCTGAACGGTGTGTCCCCAGCAATTTCTTTTTTCCGATGGGACAACAATCCCAACTTAGGTTGGAAATTCCTTATGCGAAGAGGAAGGAACTTTACAGGCTTGTTTTGAAACCCACAGCTTCTCTGTATTTCCCACTGCAGCTTGTAACCAGTTTACAACTGGAAAGGCTGAGAGCTAAAACCCAGGTAATTCAACAAGCAATTAAAAACAATTCCATGTGCTAAACGACTTGCAAAAGCGGGTTACTGTAGCTCCACTGACTAGTGCATGTAGATTTTCATGCCCAGGGGGACATCGCTGAGGTAATTGCCTTTCCATTTAGAATAAATATGTTTTATTCTTTGCTGCTTAACTTGGTGTTTTTAAAAGAACTATCGCCATTAGTGTGCGAAAAGAGACGCTGCTCTTTAGGCAAAAAAGCCTGAAAGTACTTGTTAAACAGGAATAGAACATCTGCCACTACATTAACTGTTTTGCAGCTGACTTCTTGTTGGTTTTTTTTTCCAGTCTAAGCAGAGTTCACCTGCGTAATTTCAGGACTCTGTGCACAATCCAGCATCTGCCACTATTAGACTAAATATCTTATTTTTCATTCACCTAGCTCTGTTAAGCTCCTCTTCACAATTTTCCACCTAAATCATCATTCATAATCATGACTAACACTAAGTCATTTTTGTTGCCTGCATATGTTGCCATTTTACAGTTTGCGGGGAGTTTTTAGTCATTCATAATATTGGTTTGATTTGAATTAAATCTTTGTGAATGTGCATGTTTAAGTAACCTCCTTCACATCCAATTATTGAAGGAACAAATTGAAAGAAATACCTATATGTTACCAGGCATCCCCTTCCAAAATGAAAACATATATACAAAGGGATGATGGGGTGCAGGGAGGAAAAAAGAAAGGTGAAGTCTTGGATGTCTCTAAAAGGGGAATAGCAGAAACATGGAAAGCATTCAAAGAGAAGGCAGTGAAAAAACACCAGATGCAGCTTGACTTAGCACTGGGAATATACCAGCTAGAAAATCCTCTGGGGATATTTTTGATCTGAGAGCTGGCTGAAAGGAGCCTGAAAACTGTAAGCAAAGAAGTTGGCTTCTGCTGTAGGATTTCTACTGGGTTCAGTGCAAAGGGGTTTTGTCCATCTTTTGTAAACAGGTTTTTGTCACAGATGCCCAATTCCACCATCAGTTTCTCCTCCTAATAGAAACAGCCAAAGGGGCCCTGATTGCAGCTGATGGCTTGGATCAGAAGGGCTAACGATATACTGAGCAAATTCTCATCTTGCTATGGGAAATTTCATGGGCTCACTGAGGACAGGGCTGGAAGGGACCTCAAGAGGTCAATCTCACAGCTTAAATGCAAGATCAGTTGTACTTAAACCCCTCCTGACAGATGTTACTTCAGCTTGTTCTCAAAAACTTTCCCTGCTGGAGCTTCCCCAGCTTCCCAAGGCAAGCTGGTCCAGAGCTTTGTCCAAAGCTCATTAGAAAGCTTTCCTCACAACTAACCTAAATCTTCCCTTGAGGCCATTAATTCTACCTCTGTGCCCTGAGCCCATGAAAGAGCAGTTTATTCTTTCCTCTGTGCAGCTACCTTTTATGTATTTAGAGTTCCCTGACATCTTTCCCTCCATTTTTCTTTTCTTTACCCTAAACATTTTCATTTCCTTCAACATTTCCTCACAGGTGTTGTTTCTTAGACCTGGTTCTCATTGCTCTCCTCTGAAATATTCTCCACCTCACACCCTGCTTGAAGAATTGTCCCTAAAACTAGAGAGACCAGACCAACCAACATCTTCACAACTAGACTTAACAGAGTGAAAGGTTTATTTTTGTTCATCTTACGCATGGCATTCCTGTCCGTACTGATACCGAAAAGCTGAAGAAACTCTCTAAGACTTGTTTTGGAGTTTTAGAAAGCAGGCATTCTTTATTGGAGCGCTGGATGCACAGGGGATAGTTCCACCTAGCGTGCATACCACAGCTTTAGCACAAACAGGTTATATAGAATAACTAATTGCATATTCATCAGATTAGTATACATATACATAAAAATGATTATAACTGATTATCATAGTACTGCCGACATCCGATCATGCGCAATGAAGGATCCATTTGAGTTGAAGGGCTGCTTTTATGACCACCGACCCATTTGAAGTTCTTGTTAGCTGTCCTTGAAGTCTTTATTCTTGTCCTTTGATCTTGAAGCTTAATGCAGTTTCAATCACATGTGGTCAGTTTCAACATTGTTCTCATCTAGCGTACAGGAACATCTAGTCATAAGACCAAAAAACTGCAAAACTTATGAGTAACTACCTCTACCAGTTAATTGCTTGGCTATACTTTTGTCCATTGTTTCAATCATAGTGTTAGTATAAGATTTCTAATAATTATTTACCAAATCTCACTTTTACAGTCACCTAGCAGCAAACCAGTTTCCACGGCTGGTACAAAACATTAAAACCATCAAAATATTTAGACATACCATAGAGAATGTATGGAAATATGCTATTAGTACCTCTCACCATTGGGTGCTTTCTTCTCAGCAGTTTGTCACTACTGATCCAAGTTCATCCTATAATCACTAAACCACCCAACCTTTTTCTGCAAAACCGCTCCACAACCAGTTGTTCTGTCCTGTATTTGTGTGGATGGTCCCTATGGACACACAGAGCAATATGCTTGTCCCTACTGGATTGCAAGAAATGCTTTTCCGGACTGGGTCCCCAGCCAGACAAGATTAATCTAAATTCTGTGCCAGTCCTTGAGATGGCTTACAGTCCTATACTGCTTCATAGTATCTGCGTAATTGTTAGGTGTCTTATCTATCTCATCCGCCATTAATGAAATTAGTGAATAGCATTGGCTCCAGGAGAGATCCCGAGGGAACCCAGCTCAGTACAGTCTCCCAGGTTGATAGTGAATGACTGAGAAATATTATCTCTTTATCTTCCCCTTCCTTCCTCTTTTTTATAGCTGTGGGCAGATGACAAGGCCACTGTCTGAGCCCTGGCCTGAAGTTAAGCTAACTGAACAGGACATGGGAAACTGCTGGACAGGACATGAGAAATTGCCGGACCTGAGAGATAACAATGTGAGAAGCTGACAAAAGTTACAGATAGTAAGGGGTGGCTGGATTTTGCAGGTGGTTAAGGAGGTGTTAAGTGAGCAGTGGCCAGAAGTCACAGATAACTGGAGGGAAGCACTGGGGAATCTTTTGGGGAGTAAAATCTTGCAAGGCCAACAGAACATAGGTTACCATATCCAGGAACACCATATAAAGACAATATTACCTAAGTACCAGTATCAGAAATATCAACTTTGGTACAGATGTAGCAAAACTGGGCCAAATGAAGAAAAGTAGTTACGGGTGGGTTGCTTATTTGGAAGAAGCCTGGGGTGGGGAGGGGAAGGGAGAAACAAAGCACAGCAAAAAGATGGATTAGTAGATGGGAAAAGGGAGAATAAGATACATGAATCATGCAATCAGGATTGCATGCCAAGCAATCCAGAGCTTGATTAGAGCTCATGCAGGGCAATGTACCAGACCTGTTGCCCTGATCATACCATACAAGCCCAGCCTGCCTCTGTCATCAGGACAACTGGGAGAAGGAGGGCTGCTTTCCCTGGCAAATCTGGGGAATATCCAAAGACAGATCAAGCATCCTGGTGTCACCAGGTCCATGCCTGTGCCAAGTTTGATGGCATCACCATCTTTCCAACAACTTCTTAACAGCTTTTATTTTTAAAATTGATCAGTTGTTTGAGCCTGTTTACAGCATGACTCTACAAATAGCTGTGTCAATGCAGTAAGGGCATAGTGTGCTGATGCTCAGGAGTAGAAATAAGAGGCCAGGAAAGGCACCTATTTAAGGCAGTATTGTCACTAAAGCCTCCATTCCATCAAACCTTGGCCCAAGAATAAAAGAAAATGATTTTACACTATATCCTTCTCCTAGCCAAGATTCAGACCCTTCTGAGTGAAAAGTTATGTGTTCCTGCCTTTCATTTCCTCTCTCGCCTTTTATTCAGACATTTATTTATCATCCAAAACCAGAAACCTGGGGATTAACTTATTCCTTACAGTGTGGTTTTCTTCTTCCAGGTCTTCTATATGACTAGGAGAGAATATTTGTCAGCTATTAGTGTGTCCCCATTCTATTTATATTTGCATTCTTTCTTTCTGTGATAGCTACTTCACTTCACCCTCTGACATTTTATTAGTCCAAAATGGGAAACTCTGGCCCCACTGACGTCAAAAGGAATTTAGCTATTGATTTCACTGAAAATGCAATTTCAAACAGTGACCTGACAGACTGCAAAAATCTATGCCCAGGGTCTCTGCATGCAGGGGGCTGTCACCCTCATCACACATCACTTTCATTTTCCTCTTATCCATCTCTAGATCCAGCTCAGAAATACTCATAAGAATCAGTAACAGACTGGAAAGATGTGAGCCTTGATATTAACTATCTGCTTATATTGTTTCTCTGATGTTGGCTTCAGTTTCCCATAACTGGGGGTCATGCTTTGCTGCCAAGTCACTGAGCAACTTCCTCTGTTTAAACAGAATATATAAGCCTTACTCTTTTCTAGAGTTCATGACTCTTTTGTAAAGTGTTTTATGATACAGTTGTTATAGAATCCACCATCACAGTAACAGCTACAGACAAGGCTTCACTGTGGGCCTGGCTTCAAGCCCATTTAATTGAATGGAAGTTTTTCCATTGCTATCAGTGGATACATACATCAAACTGCACCACACATCCCACCATAATAACAATGCTGCAGTGTTTTGAGGGACATGTCTAGTCACTGTTTTTCTAGGGAAAAATCAGACATCATGAAACTAACCCTGTGCAGAGGATCCACAAAAGGCTTGTGCACCTCTGAGGCCCTTAAAATACATTTTGAATGTGTTTTCATAGAGTCTTTGCACTGGTACTCAGCACAGGAACCGTGTTTAATCATCATGCATGAATTCACACAAAAGGCCCAAACTTCTTTTCTTTCCCTCTCATCCATCATTTTCAGAGACTCTGTTCATGTCAGATTCAATATTGACTGTTCAGTATCGAAAGGTGGAGAAACATGTGGAGTGTGATACATCCTTTTACCACGGTGTTAGCTCAGGTCAGCTCATTAAGTCATGGCCTTGTGGTAGTAGAGTAAAGCTGGGAAATGGACTCCAAAGGCCTCAAGACTGCAGGCACTTCTGCACTTCGGGGTAAGCAAGGAGACATGTGCCCAGCATGCCTGTATCCTAAGTGCGACACAGCTTTAGCAGTTGCCTTTCTGCAGAGAAAACATTTCACTGTACTTCATGACGAAAGAAATACCGTATTTTTGCATGGCGTTGGTTTGCATATGTGCACCGTTTCCTTTGAGATTATGTTGGGTGGCCTTTAACTCAGCAAGTGAAGCACCTACTGTGTAAAAGAGCATTTGGGAGATGGTGCCATTGGAGGCAATTAAAGAAAAGGCTAAATCAGCACATTGTATCATATTTAATGGTGTCACATTAGAATCACAGTACCTTGTGAAGGATGTTGGAATTCAGAGCAGCTTTTTGATGTCATATTTTTAAGTCTCACAGAATACATTTATTATTAGAGGAAGGCATGATCTTGGTCTTAGATACTTGAGATGTTGTGTGATACTAGCTGTTGTGTGACTGGATGAATCAATAGTGTTCTTGTCCATGGAGTTTAAGCTGAACACCTAGAGGCACTCAGAGAAATCTTGTACTGCACTGTAGAGATTGCATTTTATAGAAACAATCTTAGTACATCCTCATACAAGCAGAGCTATTTTTCCCATTCCTTTCAGTTCAGATTCATCCTTTGCAGCCTGACTCCAAGAAGTGACCAATGCCAGATGCTGCAAAACAAGGACTGGACAATTTTAGAGCATGCTGGACAAGAGGAAAGCTTTTTCTTGGTATTAGTTTGAAGCACCAGTTGGCCTAACTTCTAAAGCATGTGGGGGAAGAAAAGGGGAGAGGCTGCACTTTCATAAATTACCCTTAATGTAGATCTGAAATGGCAATTTTTGTTTCCCATATGAATGCAGAGTTATTTTCTCTCCTATTAAAAATGATCATGAAAAAATCATTGTGAACCAAAGGTTTTAGGTTATTAAAAGGACAGAAGAATCTCTCTGGTGACTGTTAGGGGAAACTGGACTGCAGCTAATGCTGAACGATCAGTGCCCAGTTACCCTGGTCATCTGCTTTCCTAAAGCTTCCCTGAGTGCTCCTCACATGGGAGTATCTGGCTTTTCAGTGGTAAATGTTATTGCCTGGGCCTGAGGGAGTTTAGCAGATTAATTCAATTGCTTTATTTTATTGCTATGTTTCTGTTTTTAAAGCAAAACAGCCTGTATTTCAAAATCCCTTTGTAACGGATAAAAAAATTAAAGAGAGTCCCTCGAAGTCTGTATTAACATGCCAATTCAATTATGATGTAATTAGCCAGAACTGTTACTTGTTGAAATCCTGTCAACAAAAATAACTTGCCCTTCCCCTTCATATTACTCCAGCGGCTCCATCTTCTTGACAAGGATTTTGAAAGAGAGACCACCTTCCCCCCACCCCTTTCAGACTGAAGGCAGGGAATGAAACACAGATGTGTTAACCTTTAAAAACCAAGGAATGGTGGAAAATAGTGGGAAAAAGGACAAAGATGTCCTGACCAACCCACGGTTGCTCTTCCAGGGCAGGATGGGACCCTTGGGTGGGCTGGACCCTGCTTTCCCTGTTGTAATGCTTCAGGCTGCTGCCGCCTTCCCTGATTTATGCCAGCCTGGACAGAAGGAGGCCCACTCCTGGCAAGCTTTATCTGCAATTCATTTAGAAAAGAGGCAGGTCCTCTCCTCTGACCTAATTGAAAACAGGCGGCCTCCTCCTAATTGTGCGCTCAAACCAGTTCATGTGCATTAATGGAGGAAATTGGAGAGGAAGGGGGTTCTGAGTTGTCATTAATTTCCTGCACTCGAAGGTCCATGCATTGGGAATGCCAGCTGTTTATCTATATATATCATTCGCATTGTTCTGCTCCTCTATGTGGAAACTTGACCTCAGGTAAAATACAAGCAACGGGAAATTTTTTCTGCTCTAATTCTAGGCATGTATGTAGAAACATACCGTTTATCCAAAAGGCACCTCATAACCTGTTTTGGTTTTGTTGAATTTTTTTAAATATAAAAACCTTGTAATGCCAAAAGATGACTGCAGAGTTAATATTGCTCATAATTTTGCTCCTTTTCCTCAAAAGACCTTTTCCATGTTCGGTTCTGTCCACCTGCAAGGAACCCTGCAAGAAAGTGGTCTGTTTCGGTTAAAATATTGCAAAGCTGAAGCAGAAAGTGGCTGCTTGAGGGCACTGCTTTCCTCTGGGTAGGGTGGCCAGGGACACCTGGAGACCCAGCAAAGCAGCGTGGGAAAGCCCTGCAGACATGGCCGGTCTCTGCTGCAGCAGGGTCTTGAGATCTTGGGGGAAGGAGAACGTCTTGCAGAGCCTGGAGAGCATCTGGCAAGTTATGGAAATCAGACCTTGGGAGCAGGAGAGGGCCTTGCCCCACCAGCCGCCACCCCTCATCTGGGGAAGGCGTCAGGCACCAGTAGCTGCCCAAACCTGGGCGGGAACAAGGGGGCTCTCGGCATCTCGCCATGTCCCAGGAAGCAAACATTTCAGTGGTGCTTCTGCCTTTGTATCTGTTGGTGGGGCCACGTCGCCCACTTCTGCCCACCACCAAGGGCATCTCAGGCAGGGGCTGTGCCGGCCCCATGGCAACTGTCTCAGAATAAGACTCCCTGATGCTTCTGTTGGCGGTCCACTTGGAAACCCCTTTAAGGAGATGAAGGCTTTATTGTCCTTGCAATGCGAAAATAGTGTCACAACTTCTCTGCTTTTTTCTTGTTCTCTTTTTACAAAAAATTTTGCTATACTGTTACTCCTCTTCTTCTTCGTTCAAACCTGGGACATTTGTACCCACTTGAATATGTATGTAAAATGCTGCTCTTCTTAATTTGTCCTATAGCTCCTTTAAAACTAACCCTCTCTCAACTTAAGCCTGTAAGGGGCCTTAAAAGTTGCTTTGTTTGAACCTGAACTCCACAGCATTGGATAACCGGCTCCATTCAGCCCAAAGCCTTCAGAAATTTCAGGACCGAGACAGTCCTGGTACAGCCAGTCTGGATACGCTCGGGGTGGAGCCGAGCCCCAGCAGCTCCTGTGCACAGCCCCGCATCACAGAGTCCGGTGTATGGGGTCCATACGGGGTCTGCACGTGTCCCTCCCAGCAGCCTGCAGGCCCCCCCGCCACATTTCCTGGTTTTCCACTGTGGAAGGCACCAGAGCTGGGTGCAGCATATGGAGCTAAGCTGTGTTTGTTTATATACCTATGCAATAAAAACTGTGATTTGGAACCCAGCTGTGTCTTTATGATTTCCTCACGCTCCTAATGAGAAAGGCTTCCTTAACAGTGTACTATTAATTGTTATCAAGGCTGAACGAAAAATAAATTCACAGCTTGTAGATAGGCTTTACATGCACCTGATTTAAAGAGATGACAACGTGTCTTGTACTTCAGACTTAACCTCACAGCTGGATAAAGATACGCGGCTTTACCAAATTCCTCCGAGTCACTGCTAGTACAGAAAAGAAGGAGAGGTTGGACTGGCAAGGAAAGTTTTCTGCCGTAACTCTAGCCTGAACTTGTATATGCTTATTTCTATAAGTGAATATCCAGCAGAAAAGTTGATTTTTTCCAAAGTTATTTTTAAATAACTTTGGTCTAGATCTCTTCTATCTACAACTTAAAACCTTCAACAAATAGCCAAACAGGATGAGGATGAGAAATCCCCTCTTCAGTCAGGAGCTTCAGGAGGTTTACATCCTACAAAGTCATATGTGCTCTGAATAGAGAGCTACATTAAAGTAATACAAAACCAGCAATAAAACTTCTAGACAGTATTTTAAGTTTGTGTTGTATTTTCAACGTTTCCATGTCTATAGAGGTCTCAGTCCTGGGAACTCTCATTCAGTCAAATAACTTCCAGTTATTTGAAAGTCACCATAGGATTTGGAATCTTGATTGTATATATCTGGTCATATATTGAATGGATGTGCTTAAGCAGAAAGAGAAGCTACTTTTAATTGCAATCAGGTGACTGTACATACCAAAGTCACTGCAATATGCTAAGGAGTATGCTAATGTCCCCCAGCATATGCTGATGCAGTGACACCAAGATGAACTCTATCCCTGCCGAAACCAGGACACAAAGACACAGAGAGATTTTTTTAGAGTGGGAGGTAAAACACAGAAGATGAAATTCAGAACTTCACTGAAGGCAGCAGAAATTTGAAATCCAGCCTCTTGCCCAGTCTCACCCTGCCCCACCATGTAGCAGCTGGGCCCTGGGAACTGTGGCCCCTCTGAAGCTTTCTCCTGGCTCTCTGCTGTAAGTGGTGTGCGCGGGGGCTCCCAGCTACATGGAAGTTCTGATATAGTGATAGAGGACGTCCCACAGCTCCTCTCACAGCCTTTGCTGTAGCGTCTCTTCTAGGATTTTATTCACCAAACAGAGCAGTTTTGCAATGCACGTACCAAGGTAGTCTTTTGGAAAATTGCTACTTATCAGGTGGCATTTCTGGAAGCCAGCAAACCTGGGGGCCTCCTTTCAAGGTTGGCATGGACCACCAAAACAGATGGTGCTTTAATTATTACCTGTGCTCCTTCCAGGTGCACTAATGCATGTGAAAAAGGGAACCTGACTTCACTGTTATGGTTAACTGCAGAGTTATTGATTGGAATTTTAAAGCTATTTGTCAGGCGGAGGTTTGGGGAACCAAAAGGGGCAAAAGATTTAAAGCAAGTCTGCTGGGTGCTGGCCAATCATGTAGACCAAGAATTGAAAGAAGTGGGTGGTCTTGGAAAAGAGCCAGTCGAAATAGGGCCAGAAGATGTGTCATCCTTGACTCCAACACATTCATATTTTGGCTTTCTAGCAAGGGTTATTTCTTCTCTTTATTCTGCAGTTCAGCACAAACATATCTCTCATTTTCTAAAATCTGTGGGATGACGTGTTCCACCCGCCAGGTGCAACACAGTTGACCAGGAAAATCACAGCAAATTACTAGAAAGAATAGACCAAGAGCAGGCCCAGGAGAAAGTGTCACACCTGCTGAGTCATCCACCTAGGAGAAAACTTGGCATTAGACTCTCAGAAAGGTGTGTAAAAGAATCTTGAAAATTACCAAATAAAGCAGCTTGACGTCAGTGGGACCTGCCCACACACTGAGCTTTGAAACCTACCTTAAAATGTTTGTGGGACTGGTGTAAGGTGGGTGTGAGGTTTTGGTATCATCCCCTTAGCTGCCACCAAAGTTTTAAGCAGAGCAGCTTGACATTTTCCTAGCAGTCGGAGGGATTTTTTTAATTTTAAAATTTTATTTATTTTTCTTGTTTTCACATGGGTTGGGTAAATGCATATAGGTTTTGTAGCAGTTTTGAACTATTGCCAAAATCTGATTCCAGCTGAATTGAGCTGTGCCCTGCATCACCATGTTGGTACTGCAAGGCCTTTCCCAGGTCACGGAGTCTCAGGTGTGCCTTCCACTACTCAATTTTGCCCTGGGTTACAAACACATTTTAAAGATTTTAAATTATGGAGCCAGGCTAGGCAACACTGTCGTCCTCATAAGCATGGTCACTTGCTCTGCCTTGCCTGACTTCACTTGCAAATCAGTTTCCCACCTCCGGGCCTACGATTAACTAACCAAAGGGGCAAGCATTTGGCTCTAACCTTGCCTTTATTCCATAAATGGTTTCATTCTTAACATATGTCCCCTTGAAAGCCTCAGTGTTTCATTTATGTTTGAGCATGGTGGAAATCTTTATTTGTTCCCATAATTGATGCCACTCTGGTTTCTTGTTACTTTACTACTGTCATATGATGAGGATTTCAGGGTAGACACATAGGTGAAATGTAGTGGTGATTTGGATTCCATATTATCCTTTGCAGGAAAACGTTGCATAGCATGTTAAAAGTTATCTTTATGTTTACCAGGGGGTTGCAGCTACAGCTGTACTAGCTACAAATAGGCAGAGCTGTCAAAGACAGTGGATTTGCGATTAAAGTGTAAATACAATTGAAAGAGAAAAATGTTCTTTTTCCTTTTTAGTTCTTCAAATTCACCACTAAATGACAAGACTAGATACAGAGCATTTCAGAAGAGCTTACTGGATGCTGCTTAGGGCTAAGAAAACAAAAGTGATTTTTCAGTACATCAGCCAAACAAAGCAAATCAGCTCAAAATCCCTCTGGAGTGAACTAAGTTACGAAAGATTTCACATTCATTTCTTCTGGGAGGAAAAAAAAATCAAAACCAAAAGAAGGCATTCTTTCTGCACAAAATAACCCCTTCAACCTGAACAAAATGCTGATTTCTGGACTTATGGAAGAAAAGCAAAAAAAAAAAAGGAAAGCTAGGGCATTAAAAACTGCAGGAAGAAATGTCCCCTTTTCCTAACCATTTCAGGGCTGAAAAGACTCACTGGGATGTGGGTAAATTTTCCTTCCTCTGCTTGAGGAGTGTTGACTCCCATCTCCCAACCTCCAGGCAGTTTTATGAATCTCTTCCCCAAATAAATATATTTCCAGCCCGGAGAGTTCTAAAGCCACTGATGATTCCAGAAAGACCAAGGCCACATTTTTCAAAGAATATACTATTTGCCAATATATATACATGGCTCTGCCCCGGTCTAGCACAGAGTCTTATAAATATCACTCATCAAATGTCTTAAATGTCTATTTTTAAGTTGCTCTGAACAGTGAAAGCAAGTCCAACCAAACTGGTGTCTGTGAAGTTGGGTTTAAAAAGTCTTTCTTTAGCCACTGAGGGCTTTCAGTGGGACTGGAGCAGCCAGGTGCAGGTAGAGACCTGGCCACCTCAGGAGATCATCTGAAAGGGACCAAAGGGAGTCAAATGTCCTAAGGCCACAGAGCGTGCAGGCTTCCTCACTGCAGTGTGCTGGGAAAGCAAAAAAGCTTTCCCATTTTCTTTTTTTTGCTTGAGGTTTTCATTACACTTGTATATATTGGAGAGTGAGAGGGAAGGCATTTGGTTGTCACTCTGCTTTGAACACCAAAATGTCTCCCTGTGGCACTGATTTTCAGACAAAACCATCCTGGAATCACTGTTGACGGGGGCGGGGAGCAGTCGCTGCCCAAGCCTGAACCCAGCAAGCTGGTGCATCCAGCCACGTGGGGCTGCGGCTGGGCAGCACCCCAGGGGATAAAACCAAACACACCCTGCAACAACAGCAGGGGATGACCTACCCAGAGAGGATCATTCCTCTTGGCTGGGCTGGCTGGCAAGTTGACCAAGGCAGTGAATCCTAAATGTTTTGCAATCTTTTAAAAAATCTTTTCCAGCATAACAGTGGCTATTTTCCATGTCTGACCATTTTTATACTCATAGTGAAACTTTCACCTCAGTCATGCTTGTGGCATTGTGTACATTAATGGAGAAGCTAGCTTTAAAGCTGTGGGATCCTTGCCCAACGGTCTCTTGTTCTTCTGTGACTGAGAGCAACGCCGACAGGTAGGTGTGTCTTCCTCCAATGTCCTATGGCCTCATTTCATGTACGGCACCGCATGTCAGATGGAAGCAATAAGGGACTGAAGCCAGGCTCTGCCCTCAGTGAGAACAGAACCAAGCACATGTGGAGGAACATAGGTTGGATGGGGGAAGACTTCACGTTCATCTGCCTTGGAGGACCTTTGTCTGCCACCTTGGAAGAGCAAGACGGAGCCATGGCTATGTCTGCAAAGCAAGATATTCAGCCCCTGGTGGCACCCAGCAAACGCCAGCCAAAGAAAGGACCCAACATTTATGGGCTCCTAGATGCAAAACATAGACATAAACAGAATCTCCTTTAGCAGAAGAGAAAGCAAAGACCAGTCTGTGTGAAAAGATAGTTTTAGCTATCAGCAGCTAAATTGGTCTTTAGATGTTGCTGAGGTATTTATAGACCTTCTGGAAAGGGATTTGAAAATATGCTATAATTAAGCATTTGAACTGGAATAATGTTATGATAAATGATCATATGGAGGTCCCAAACACCTTAAATAGTCACTCTGTGCTCCTAAAGCAGAATGTTACTGGCTCTGATCTTGATTTAATGTCCTCAAAAGGGGCTTTAAAAACAAACATGGGACAGAGAAGTCAAGCATCAAGTTTTTATTTCAGAATTCAAAAGCCTAATGAGGTAAGGAAGCTACCAAGAGAACTATAAAAAGGAATGCAAAATGTTGAACAGTCAACAAACTTAAATAGGAGATGGTTGCAGATGTGCGTGATATACAACACAGGGCAACTGCTAAACATTTTATTTAAATGTTAATCAAATCCTTTCAAAATAGAAGCAAGAAAAAAAGGGATAATTCCTTTTCCTGTACTTCATCAGTTTGCAGTGGGAAAGCCCATCAGCTGTAAAGAGGCTGATGGCTGCAGGGTGCTTGCCTTCTGTTCTGGTAATAAGGTTTTGATGAGGAGTGTGCTTTTTGCCAAAATAATTATATTACTATGGTCCCTAACACAGATGTAGCTGAACTGGCATAAAGGTATCTTTTACCACCAACACATCAGTCCTTAATGATGATTATAGTGTAGCCGTAAAATACATTTTCATCAATATAACTTCAGTCATACTAAGGAGATCATGCCAGTGTCCAGCCATCTCAGGCCTTAGCTAAACTGAGAGGGCTCTACTACCACATAGAAACCTTGCAAAAAGCAGTAAAGATCACTCTGTGAAAACACAGCATAAGAACAATTTTATGGAAGTTTCTCCCAACTGCATTTGGGTCACGTGGCAAAATAGCTGAAATTTCTGTCACGTGTCATGCCCTTGAAAATTTAAAAATGTAGAAAGCAAAGGCAGCCACACTTTTTCATGACAGATGATACGCCAGTGGTAACCTGGTGCATCTTAAAACAGCTTCAACTTTACATAGATTCTCACGTGCATGATAGAAGCAATTTCTGCATTACATGGCTGTACAAAACACCAATGTTAGCGAAAATACACCAGTCAGAAGTATGCTAGATTTACCACTTAAGCCTTGGCCATTTAGGAAATCCTTTCTATCATCATAGACATGTGTTAACTTTCAGAATGACTGGGCAAATTTTGAAAGAGCAAAGAATCCAAAATGCAACTGGCAATGGACAGTTAAATCTTTAACATTTTGGCACATCCTTACTTGGCGTGGCTGCTTGTCAATGCTGAAGGAACTATAACAATTTACATCTCCTAAGAGACTTCATAGATGTTCCTTCTTTACTGTACAACTATAAATAACACAATCTTTTGACTTAAACTGTTTTTAGAGGTAGGATAGCTGGTAGGGCTTTTGGAGTCAAATGCAATAGTGACAATGAATGCCATGGTGAGAATGCCAGTGAATTTTCCATGGACAACCTTTTCTCTCATCTTGTCTGCTGGCTTTTCTGAAAAATTCAGGACACTATTTTTTGAAGTGTCTTTCTAGTTACAGTTTTCCTCTCTCCATAGTGAAGGCTGGAGCTCAGGTGGGTTTCCCTGTCCTCCAAAGAGCCACTCAGAAAGAGCAAACAAATTGGGGAATCCAAACAATTCCAATAGCAAGTTATGAGCAATCTGTCTTCCCTCAATACACGTGCCAAAAAAATACCCTGACATCATCCTCATTCACCACACAAAATCTATAGCAAGTGCAAACACCCTTTTCCTTCCTTTCAGTTCAGCTTTAATTATGCAGAAACTAGCCCTAACTCGCCATAGGAGAGATGGTCTGTGTATATTTTCCTCTTCCTGTTCTTCTATAAATAAGCTGGGTTTTGCATCATTGTCTATTAAACCAACACTGTTTTCCTCAACCTCTATGACAGACAAACTGGACGGGATGTAGGATGTGATCATGGGGTGAGTCTGTGGTACTGTTATTTACAGTAAGTCTCTAACTCTATAAGCAAAGCTTTGTTGACTTCAGTGAGCTGAATCCTGGCATGAAGTCTTGGGCTGAGCAAATGAGGATATCAAAGTGTGGATCCTAAGAAGACCTATACCTTAAGAATATTAACAATGCTGTAAGAGTATTAAATCTGAGTTCTCCTGACTTCTGTGTATAGAGTCAATCTTTGGTTTAGCATTACATTCATGGCATTTTTATGCTGTCATTCAGATGCATAAACCAAACATGCCAACATTCACATGCAAATGGTAAGAGTATTTTAAGTTCCTCTAAGATTTTGGAAGCATAGGGGATAAAGATAAATGGAACAATTATTTTAGCATAGTATTATATTCAGTAATGTCCTGAATAATTCCAGATGTGTTGTGTCTCAAAGAAGTGAAATCAATCAGTCAAAGCAATTGCTCCAGTGAAATTACGAATGTGTGTGTGGAAATAATAAGACATGAGGGCCTTTGACCACTTCTGTGATTTTTCAAGAGCTGCTGGAGGTTCTTTGTTTGGGGTGGGTTGTTCAGTTAGCATCCTGGCTTTGTTTAAATATATGAATTAACATGTCTTTTTGCAAGAAGCTGACATGGCATATTTTCATTTCCCCTTAATATGTCTGTGTATATATATCTGTACATGTATGTGTGTACATATATATCTATACCAAATAAATATATATATGTCAAAATGAATTTCACTGTAAAATGCCTTCTTATACAGAGTCATGATTAGGTTTCAGAGCCTGGCAGGGTCTTAATCCAATCTTCAGCACAGCAACGACGGGATATGACCTGAGCTGTGGCTCGAAGCAGCTCTGCAGTTCTTCACCCGGTACAGAGGGACAAAATTAATGATCTGTGTTTCCTAATGGAATCAGTTGAAAGAGAGTTATGTCCAGCTGAGGCCCCCACCTCACCTCGGCTCTCTGATGGATGGAAAAGCTGTGAGCTTGGAAATGGTTTTGATGTAGCTGCTGCTTTGCTGTTTCTTCTCCTTTCTTTCCCCAAAGCAAAACAGGGTCCAGGTCCATTGGAGGGCTACTCTTCCCTCCACCCCTGAAAGCTGCTGCACAAGCGGTAATTCACCCCAGACCACCTGACTGTGTATTGTCTCTGTGCAGCACCCATCCTCAGGGCACATGAATGCCTCCCTCACTCCTCTTCCCTTGCATCCCTCCACATGACGGGGCCTTTATCCCACTCCTCGATCTCTGCAAGGGACACCAACCTACTCAATGATGCAGCCAAACACCACCGATCGCTCAGAACTGCATCACCCCTTGCTCTTCTGCCCTGGTGCTTCATCGAGCGCCTCCCCCCATGAAGAAGCTTACAGCCCCCAGGTGCTTGCTTTTTGGAGTTCGAAGTCTCTTTTTTGTGGAGCTGGGCTCAAACCCTCAGCCTGAACAGGACAGTGTCTGAGGAGAGCTCGAGTCCAGGTTCAAAATGTATGTCTAGCTCTTGTTTATGTACAGTAAAGGCAAGAGCATGATTGCATCTGTGGATACAAATGCATTCAGACTCCAGGGAAATTCAGGGTTCAGACTTGCTGCTGGCCCCTCTTTCCTACTGTGAGCTGAAGGGAAAACCACACGCCCCGCGGAGCAGCTCTGGGTCTGGATCTTGCAGCTGGCCATATTTATAACACGCTTAGGAGTAACCAAATCCCATTCTGTGACTAAGATGATCGTGACGATAACAGAAACATGCTCTGCTTTTCCTGAGCAGTCAAGTTCATAGCTCTGTGTGTCATGCAGCAATACAGTTTATGGGCTGTACATTTGTTATCTTTGAGGGTAAGACTTCATAAATAATTTTAATAATTTAAATCAACAGAATCATTAGTTTTCCTTTCTAGAGTGAGTAGCTACTCCTTCAGATGGCAATAAACACTCTCTGCACAGTAGATCTTAGTAATTAGACAAAGGAGACCCTCAGAGCGTGTCACCAGTGTTGGGAAACTCCTCTCGGGTTTAACCACCAAGTTCTCAGTTTTATGGATAACCCTAATGTCAGGCATTAAAAATTAGCTAGTGAATGAAAGCTTTAACCAAGACTGGCTATGAGCATAATAAGAAAAATAATATTAATCAGGACCATGTTCAGCTTCCTGCTGCTCTTGGTGGCTTCCCAGCAGGCCTGTTTAATGTCCTTCCCTGCAGCGGGCATGGAGCAACTGGAGGGCAGTGAGCTGGCCACTGAAGTCAGCTGGAGCTTTCCTCTGGCCTTCGGTAGAGAAAGGCACTTGGGAATTCACCTGGATTTCTCAATAAAAAATCACAGAGCTACAGAAAGGACCTTGGTATAAAATGTTGAAGTACTTTTGGTAAACAACGGAGCATAATGCCACATTGCAAATTCACCAGGTTTGCTCTGTGTACTTCTAGGGCTCTCTGAGGATAATGCCAACATGATCTTTTCGAAGTCATGCAATAGCCATGGACAAATCTGAACTACCAGCTTGCTGTAGGAAAGCTGGGGGAGCGCCTCACCAGCACTCACGCTCGCTTCCCCGCTTCACATGTGAGAGCTGCCCAGCCAAGCTGGCCAGCCCTGTGCAACGTGCAGTGCAGCTCCAGGCCTGTACGCTGTATCGTGGCTGTATCTCATGCTGCCAAAAGGCACGGGAAAGGGTCCAGCCGCCTCTCAAGCTCTCTTCCCTGCAAATTACCACAGCGTGAGGTTCACGACGACGCAGCCAGGTGGACAGTATGTTGCTTCTCATTTTTGGAAGACGAGCAAAGGACTTGACTGACTTCCAGCTAGCGCTGCAGCACATAAATTATGTTAGTGTGTGGAGTATTTGGCAGGAGGAATCCCCCATAGCAAGAGTACAAACGCACTGGCCCGAAGCCCCAGTATTTATCAGAACCAGAGGAGCCGTTCAGCACATGCAGGAGCGCCTGCAAGGCCATCCTCGCTGGAGGAAGGTCAACCTCCAGCCCCGGTGGAGGGGCAGCCCTGAGGGGGGCTGGGGGGAGGCTAATCCTGCCTGATGGTTTCTAGAAAGACTTGTGCAATTTCAGTAGCCTTTAGTCGTGGGGGATTATGGTGGACGGGAACAGCACGGGAATGCTACTTCAGCTGTTTAATAAGGAAGGAGATTTTGCTGTGCTTATAAAATTAATCAGAGTGTGTTTGTTTCTAGTTTCTGTAACACTGGTGGGGGAGCTGGGCTCCCGGGTGAGGAGACAGGGACTTAGTGGAATTGTGCTTGTATCTGCAGTGCTTGGGATGTTTTCTGAGCAAGAGTCATGTCCTGCCAGAAGGGGGTAAGATGACAGGGAAAAGGCTGGTGGCAACTTTGGCAGTCACTGTACCATTCGTCGGAGAGATAAGTGGATTTTAGATGCACTGAAAGCTTTCTCTGTATTACCCATCCTGTGACATAGCATCCTGTGCCAGTGAGATGATAATGAACAGCTTTGCTTATTCACTGGGTTAGATACCCTCACCTGGGGGTAACTTACCCATCCTCTTTAGTGACAAAGTTGGAAAAGTGGAAGCACATAAGTGAATGAACAGAAGGGAAGGAAAACTGAAAAGCTGAAAGCCATCTCTCCCAACAAGATTTTCAATATACAAACAAATGAAAATATGTGAAATCGTTTTCTTTTTGTCCACCCAGGTTGCTCAGTGAGTAAGCCAGGACTGGGGGAGCAGGACTGGGCACAGGTGACCCGCAAGGCAGCATGAGATAGGCCTTGGGGGCTGCAATGGGTCTCTTGTGGGCAGAGGTGTGCAGGGGGGTCCTGAGTGAGGCTGCTCAGAGCCATCTGGGACATGATTATGGCTAAGTTGGCTTTTGTAGCAAGGACAGTCAAAGGTGAGGAGACCAGGGAAGACAGATTGCAAACAGGCAACCTGCGCCTCCAAAGGGAGGTCTGCATACTCGGACTGGACCTGGGGATGGAGATGGACAGCACATCTCGTAGCTCAAGCACGTGCTACAGGAGTCCAAAGGCAGAGATTTTTCTGTCTTGGGCTTAGTCTCTGGTGGCATTGGGCATGCCTCCATGAAGGCTTCAGCAGCTGCCTCTTCACCAGCAGCCCAGGAAGCAGCAGGGGCAGGTCATGGGGTCGATGGGGTAGCTGTGGTGGCCAGGGAAAGGCAGCCCACCTTTCCTTATGGCAAAGTCTGCTCCCATTGGGGTGCGGGGACTGACCTCTGCGTAGGCATGCTCTGCAGCTGCGTATTTTAATGTGACTGTCACCATCACCCTGTCTTCATGACAAGATTAAGTTGGTTTTAAGGCATTTTCAAAGCGGTAACCACAGGATATTTTTAACTGACTTGTGCTTGCAGGAAAAATATAGTCACTTTTATTTATATACAACCTGAAATTACTCAGCCCACGTTCATAGGGCATGTCAAGTGGGATGTGTAATGCCAACATGTCCTACAATCGTCATGACATAGCTATATATGGTGGAGCATCCATTTTATATAAAAATGCCTGTGCTGAGCACAAAGTGAATGGCTTTTCCACACCTGATGCTTAGAGGAGGGGACACCATAAAATCAGCTGCTAAACAGGCTTCTGTCCATTTTGCTGCCATACCGTGCTGTCCAAAATAACACTCTCCCTCTGTGTGCAGCAGTTTAACAACCCCTTGTCATGAAGGTGATGCCTTGCACAACACAGAGGCCCTTCCATATGGACGCTTTGGGAAAGAAAGCTTTAACAGCATTAACTATTAATAAACAGGGCTGCCTCTGGCCAGGCCCTGCTCATCTGCTCTGGGGCCATCTCAAAGTTTATCACTCTTGGTCCAGCTGTTGCTGGAAGTTGTTGTCCCCATTGCAAGGGTAACCAAGGAGGTGGTGTGCCATTGGGTCTGATGGCAAGTCGCATCATTGGTGGCCAAGGGGTGGCACACCACCCAGCCCACTGCCCTTGTTCTGAGGGGTTTGGCAGGCAAACAGGGCTGTGAGCTGGGGCAGTAAATTAATTCAGCCTGGCTTATGGGAGCTCAGCCAGACACATCTCTGTGACTAGACCCCTTCACAGCAATTCATTCCTTATGCTTGTTCAGGGAAACCCGCTCTCGTGGGCCAGATTGGAAGAGCAGAGCCTCCGTAGGCTCAACAGGTAAGCACCTTGCAGACAGAGGTTCGTCCTAGGACCACCTGGCACTCAGGCCATGTTCCTACTCAATGCCAACCATGCTGACTCTGCTGAGGTGGTTTCTATCAGTCTTGGGTCTGGCCCTCAGTCTTTACACAAGTCTCCCAGTGATTTTAACCAGATCATGGCATGTGGCATATGGCACGTTGCAGATTTCTCCATCGAGATTTCGCATTATCCACTGTTTCCAAATCAGGAAGGCTCTATCCAGTTTAATCATCCCATTGGCGCTGAGCTGCTCCACAGACAAAACTTCAAATTAATAGGAACTTGGCCTCTAAAAGTAGGACAGTGCAGTATCAGACCCCGCCGCCTTCATTTACGATTTAAAAAAACCAACCTAATGAATTGTAACAAGCCTTTGGAATTGCCATCCTTCTTCTTCCAAGGAAAAAGTTACCATCATAAATAACAAAAAAACCAACCAACACAGAGGAATATCACATGCTCTTGTCAAGTGCGGAATTAACAGAAGATATCATTATGCCTGTAATATACCTATCAAACTCAGGAAAACATGAGGATCTGAAACAGAAATAATAAACAGATAGGTGAAAGCAGCCAGAGGCACATACAGACATGATGTACCATGGAGGCATTTTTCAGGCTTTGGTGACAGAAGACATTTGGATTCAGAAACATTTGCCGGGGGCCATCACTTGCTAGGAAAGCTGAGACCATAACGCCTTTCAGTTCTCTTTCAAGGCAGCCTGGCGTGCGTATGGCCGTGCAAGGCTAACACCAGTTAATGAAACAAGTGGCAGCATTTTTTAATCCATGCAATCACTGAAATAATTTTTCTAGTGTATGCTTTGTTGCTGTACTATTGCTGTGGACTCTTTTATACTAGGGCGGATCTGGACCTACTGCATCATCCTTTATGAAGCCAGTACATTCAGCTGATCATAGGAATTCTTAGTGTATGAATTTCAGTTTAATAAATGAACGTTGGTTGATAAAGAAAAAAACCAAGGAGATGGGGAGGGAGAATGGCTCAGTCTTTCATCTGCTGTGAAGGTTATTGTGGGACAGCGGAGGAGCCATGAGTGCCGAGCTGTGTGAGGTGACAGCCTGCAGAGCTTCTGACAAATGGGCTTTGACAAGAGCAATTGACAAAAACAAGAGCCAGTGCCTGAATTTTAAGGACTCTGCTTTTTTTTCCCTTGCTTTCAGGAAGGCTGTTGTCAGACAGCTGTTTGATGCAAAGCAGACTGATACATTACACAGTCCCTGTGGGGATCCGAGGGAGATGAACGTACAATCTAGCCCACCCTCTGGCTGCCCATCTTCACCATGTCACACGCAAGGTGCCTGATGGCCCTTACCCAGCCTCCCACCTCGCTTCAGTGCTGGTGGGTCATCTCCCACCTCTGAGGGGCCCATGAGGAGAGCTACATGCATTGCATTAACAAACAGGCCCTGCCTGATTTCCGCATGGTACCTGAGGGGAAATCCCCTCTAAGCATCTGTAGAACTAATTTAGACTTTTCCTCCTAACCCCCACATAAATGCTCCTTTTTGCAGGGCCTGCAAAAAATAGACAAAACTTCTGGATGTGGAAAAGACACTTTTATCACACTAACCAAACTTAACTCCTTGTTACACTGTCCTTCTCCATTTGTTTGCTGCAGGCTGCAGTATCCCTGGGAGAGGAACCATCTTCACTGTGGGTATTTGCACAGCACTTAGCATAAATTCCTTGCTGGTCCTTGATGAAGTCTTCCAGGCATTCCAGCTACCCACATAATATATTAAAGCAACAAGTAGCTCTCTCACAGGGCTTTAGCTGGGACAGGCATGCATTGTTCATTCCTCTAAAATCCTGTTCTCTTTGTTTCCTTCCAAGTATTTAAACAAACAGTATTTTCATTTCAGGCTCTTTAACTCTTTCCCACACCTTGTGGGATCTTCCCAAAGAAAAGTGCCAGGATTCCCAAATCCCAATGATCTTCGTTAGCACATATGTGCATGTGGAGGGGACACACCCAGAGCTTCATCTGTGCCTCAAGAGCTCTATAAAAATCCTACCTCTACCTCTATTTGCCCAGCAGATACTTATCCCCTCTCCCTGTTTTCACAGCAGATGCAAGCAACGAGCTTGGGAGGTCATCAACACTTGCGGGCTATGCCAGCTTCAGGGTTGCTTTACACACATGGAGCTGCATAGAGGAAAAACTAGCCCTATCCTTTCAGTTCAGTGGTTTCACCTTAAAATAGAATTTATAGCTTTGCCTTGAAAAATTAGCAGCATAAAACTTCAGAGCCACCTGGTGATTGATACACATTTCAGTCAAAATACTGGAAATGCAGGATGGGAAGGGATGGACTGGGCCAAGGTGCCCAGACCCTCAGTGGTATGGACAACCAAATCCTACCTGAGAGTTCAGAAAGGCAGGCAGAGAGTTTAACCTTCATGTGAGACTATGCTCAGCATCTATGAAAAAAAATGAACATCAGGAGTTAAAGTTCCCAAAGCCATCACTGCAATGTGCCACAGGGAGGACACAAGAGGGGACAGGGAGAAAACCAAGCTCAGTTGGAGAGACAAAGAAATCCTGGAGGTGCAGTTGGTGAGAAAGGAAGGGAACTGTGGGCTGCAAAGAGAGCTTGGCTGTGTGGCATCTAGGCTGTGCCTGGAGGGCCTTGTACAAAGCCTGTCCATCAATTAGCATTAGAGTTAGGGTAAGGTTCTGGGTTTAGAGAGGCTGACAGAAAAAGACTGGACGTGCAATTAGCACACGAATGGAAAGGGAAGTATGGGTTGACAGGAGAGGTTGGTGGTGAGATATTTTTCAACTTGGGCAAAGCCCTTGTCTAAGATCAGCTCGTTCGGCCTCCCTTCTGCTACACCCCATCCCTGCCTCTAGTCCCTTTGCAGGGCTCTTTGGCCCTGTCCCCTCTGACAGCTGATGGGAGAGCTCAGGGGCTCTCATGGTCACAGGGTCCCAGCATAGCACTGCTGCTAGGGACAAGCCTTTCTGGAGAGAGTGCTCCGGGAACCTTGCAAGACGGTATTTTCCCAGCTGCAGCTTGAGAGATGGCCTCTTCCCCATCACACTCCCCGGGCTGTGTGGAGTGTGGGGTGCGCTGGTGTGCAACAAAAGTGGAGGCTTGAGAGTCAGGAGAGCTGCTGGGAGAAGTGACTGCTGTATCTCACCAAATTCATTGATTAAAATACTACGTCCTTAAGCCTTGCTGCCACCATCCTCTCAATGGGGACAAGTCCCTGAAGCTTAGGGGAGAAAGAGAGGATGCAGCTCACCAGAGACACCACATCTGTTTGCAGCTGCTTTCTGCAGAACTTACTTAGCTATCAGCTGTAGAGGAGCAGCACAAGGGATGTTTGAGTGCTAGCTTTACCCATCCATCTGGCATGTCCACCTTTTGGAAGGAGTTCATCATGTGCAGAGCTTCCAGGCTCCCCTGCAAGCCAGGCTCAAGCATAACATGAAGTCTAAGAGCAGCACTTACATTGTAAGTGCTGTGAGGCTGCCAGTAGGGTTTTCCTTAGCTGGCTTTACCCTGCTCCACCACTGCTAATATCCCTGCTTGCCCAGGGTGTGCATTCACCGAAAGAAGTGCCAGTTCACATTTTTGGGGCTTTGTTTTTTTTTTCCCCCATGAAAAGGGAAAACAGTCCCAATCCAGTAAAGCACATGCTAAGCTTAAATTCATGTCTATAACATGTTTTGCTGGACTGGGGCTAATGTAGACTTTTTCTTAGCTAGTCAGTGGCAGCCTTACATCAATTAGGAGGATATAGCAGTCCAGGAGGATCTATTTATACAGATGTGCCCTGAGGTTTTAAATTGTCTTGGTCTTTTACATAATTTGAACAAAACCCACAAAGCTGCTGTATGGCCCCTGTACTTCAGTTATTTCAGGGCTATGTCCTCCTGTGCTGAAATACATGAGACTGAGGAAACTTGCCAAGACTCTGAGAGGTAGGAAAAACAGGAGAGAAGACTCATTAAAATGCTTAGCACCTACTGTGAATGCAATTTGTGTCTCTGTTGTATTGTAGAAAGACTAGCTAAATTTTCACAGTGACAGTCAGATATAAATGAGGTACGTCCCCATTTTACACATAAAGAAAAGGAAATAAACATTGTAAAAGCCCGGTTTTCATGCCTACAAGGGGCCCAGTACTTCTCTTAGAGATAGTAGGAGCTGCCGGGTTTGTGCCTTTGGAAGGACAATAGGAAACACCTGGTGGGATATACATCCAGCCCAGACCCCCAAGGGAACGATGACTCAGAGTCAAACCTCTCATGTAGGAAACCCCACTGCTGTCCTCGCTAGACTACACCAGCTCATCAAGAAATTGCAGGCTGCTCCCCGTCATCATGGAAACTCTGTTCTTCAAGCGGAAATCAGAAATGCTATTTTCCTACAAGCGCTAGAATTTAGGCTCACTTGTGTTTCCCTCACGATCTCTAATGGGAAACAATGACAGAAAAAATTATGCCTGAGTCATGCCTTTACTGATTCATGCCTCAGGAGCCCCAGTATTGGGAAGACCCATGCAGATAGTCAGGGAGAGCTGTTATTCAGTGGGTTTGAGGAACATTTGCATTTATCTTCACCCAGCCTTTTGGCATTTTACGGGCTGTGGTGCGAGTAAGCGTCTAAGACAAAGTCATGTGTGGGCAACGTAGAAGCCCTTCACCCTGAAGTCACACAGCTGCTCTCAGTGAGAAGCCCCTTGGATTTTTCCTGGCCAGAGTATCTGGCAGAAATGGCTGTTTAGCACAATTTGTTGTCATAAGTCGGCAAGCAAGCAAGGGCCAGTAAGCTAGTACCATCTTACATGAAGCTTTCAGGCCTATCATGTTTCTGCTCCCAAGCACAAGAGGACAGGAAAGTGTCAGGTGCGTACGACTCCTCGCCCTATGTCCCAAGCAAAAGCAACCCTGTTGTTGGGGCAGCTCAAGAGCTTGGCAGATACCAGACCTGCCACCAGCAGATACCAACTCATGCATTGCAAGGAGAGATTGGATCAGACTAGGGGCTCAGGGAGCCTGTGCCCCAGGCTGCTGCTGCAGGAGCTGCAGCCCAAGATCACAGCCCACCCAGGGCCACCGTGGGGCTCATAATGCAGTCCCATCCTATATTGCACACTGTGGTGGGTTAACCCTGGCTGGACGCCAGGTGCCCACCAAAGCCATTCTGTCACTCCCCCTGCCTCAGCTGGGCAGGGGAAAGAAAATATAACAAAGGGCTCATGGGTTGAGATAAGGACAGGGAGAGATTACTCAACCAATTACTGTCATGGGCAAAACAGACTCAACTTGGGGAAAATTAACTTAGTTTATTGCCAATCAAGCAGAGCAGGGTAATGAGAAATAAAACCAAATCTCAAAACACCTTCCCTCCACCCCTCCCTTCTTCCCGGGCACAGCTTCACTCCCAGATTCTCTACCTACCCCCGCCAGCGGTGCAGGGGGATGGGGAATGGGGGTTGTGGTAAGTTCATCACACATTATCTCTGCTGCTCCTTCCTCCTTGGGGGAGGACTCATCACACTCTTACCCTGCTCCAGCATGGGGTCCCTCCCACGGGAGACAGTCCTCCATGAAATTCTCTAATGTGAGTCCTTCCCATGCGCCGCAGTTCTTCACAAACTGCTCCAGCGTGGGTCCCTCCCACGGGCTGCAGTCCTTCAGGCACAGACTGCTCCAGCGTGGGTCCCCTGCAGGGTTACAAGTCCTGCCAGAAAACCTGCTCCAGCGTGGGCTCCTCTCTCCACAGATCCACAGGTCCTGCCAGGAGCCTGCTCCAGCATGGCCTTCCTGTGGGGTCACAACCTCCTTTGGGGATCCACCTGCTCCGGCGTGGGGTCCTCCATGGGCTGCAGGTGGATATCTGCTCCAGCGTGGACCTCCCTGGGCTGCAGGGGGACAGCCTGCCTCACCATGGTCTTCCCCACGGGCTGCAGGGGAATCTCTGCTCCGGCGCCTGGAGCACCTCCTCCCCCTCCTTCTTCACTGACCTGGGGGTCTGCAGGGTTGTTTCTTTTACATGTCCTCACTCTGCTCTCTGGCTGCTGTTTCTGTGTGCCCTGCAACTTTTTTTTCCTTCTTAATTCTGTTCTCCCAGAGGCGCTACCACTATCGCTGATGGGCTCGGCCTTGGCCCCGAGCGGGTCCGTCTTGGAGCTGGCTGGCATTGGCTCTGTTGGACACGGGGGAAGCTTCCAGCAGCTTCTCACAGAAGCCACCCCTGTAATCCCTCTGCTACCAAAACCTTGCCACGCAAACCCAATACACACACCTGCTATGTCCAGCCAGGCCCCGTACTTTTTTCTTCTTCACACAGCCCCAGAACAGCACAGCATGGCCCGTGCATTTGCTCTGCCCTTCACAATCCCTGGTAAACTGTGCTGCAGGGCCAGGCTACCTTGTAATCTAAACAGGATGAGAAATACAAACAAGACAGGAGGATGTCCCCTCAGGACAGAAGGACATGGTGGTGATTGATGAGGGGAGGGGGAAGGGACTGATAGCAAAGAAAGGTTTTATGGCAATCATTGGCCTAATAGAACTAAAATAGGACAATTTCTTATTCTGAAATCTGTCGGTGCTTCTTTGGGTGACCTCTGGCAAATCAATTCATCTCTGTCTGTGCCTCTGGTAAATGGGAATAATACGGCCTTGCTGTCTGGAGAATCTTTGGTAATTCTCAGATGAAAGATGCTTTATTGGTACCAGTATCATCCTTCATTGTCATTAGCATGATAGCAGATCTATCACCTAGCAACAGAGCAGCAACTCTCCCTGCTCTGGTTGTCCATGTATTTTTCTTGACTTTTGGCTCTCTAGCAGTCTGCTTTTCATTTAGAGACACTTTACAGCCTGTGACTGTTCTTCTTCCCTTAGCATTGCCTGCTACAGACAAGCACAGCTGCTATGTCCCATGTCCCCCCTGTCCCCTTTCACTCCCCCCTTTTACCTCTTCTCGGGCCCTGCTGTACATGCAAGTGGTGAGAGAGTATCACCATCAGCTGACACAACAAACATTTGCTTCTCCTAGCTAAGGCACCTGAGCAGAAGTCTTGAACTTTAAAATATAAGTATAAACTTTGTGTAACCTTTAAAATATAGTTATTTATCAGATTTGCACGAATTACAGGGGGGGAAATGGTAATCAGGAAACATTCTAAAATTTTGCGGAAGCAACCATTTTCACAGATGTTCCAGGCAGCAGTTTTAAGGACAAAGATGCACGTACATAAATAACACCAACCACTGAGGATCAGGAGTCCTGCCAAGTCCTGTGATGCCTTTAGATGTCTGATAGGAGCAGACCTTCCACCCTCAAGTGGTATGTAGACCAACCTAAACCACTAAAACCATTAGCATCAGCAACAAATTGGAGAGAGGATCAAAGGGAAAGACAAGGATAGAAAAAGTATTGTCCATCCTTATTCAAGAAGAGCCATTCCTAATACTTATTACTCGTATAAGCTAGTATTTATATCATTATGTAAGGGAAGCAGTTTTAAAAAAAACCACAGCCAAAATCTCCAATGCTTGAGTCTGAGTCAGAACCTGAATCCAAGGTCAGATCTGTCAGTTCATTACTGTGGTGAGCCACTAAGTTACCTTACCTCCACTGAGTTCAGTGAAGCATCACCAATTTCCTTCAGCCGGGGATTTTGGCTAAAAATACTTTTAGTTATTTTGCTACTTTCTCTCTCTTTTTTAAAGTGCCCATCTCTCTGATTTGAGGGAGGATGATCCTGTAGCCTAAAACATGAAGACGCACCAGTTCTGCTTGTACTGCAAGATACTTCAGGGACTGGTATCCCACTGCCCTTTGGGGGGTGAGAGATTTGGTAGATTTGGCTTCTCTCCTTGGGAATGACTGCTATAAAACAGCACTCTCCCTGGGTCATCAGTCTGACACTTCACAGGAGGATAATGTGCCAGCGGGATGTTTATTGCCCAGTAGACCCCATGCTGTTCCCTTCAGTAGTTGCTGTAAGGCAGAGTGAATTCTGGCATTCAATGCATATGCAGCTCCTTTCTAGGGGAAGGGACGGGAGGGAGTCTGGATTTCAGATGTTTCTGGGTGCCAGTGCTGTGGGAGAAACCCACCCTTTCTGCCTCAGAAGATGACTATCAGGAGGAGCACAGGTGTTCGCTCATGGAGCTGATGCATCCATCATCATTAGGTTTCCTTTTAGAGAAAACTCTGTTAGGACCATTTCTTTTTTGAGTGAGGTTTTTTGTGTGTGTTGTTTTCTTAAATGTACTCTGGTCTCATGTGTGAAAAGAAATTATGTTTTTGGTGTCTTAGCTGACTGTCAGGATCCATCTCCCGAACCTCAGCTTCCCCCAGTCTCTGCAGGTTGCTGCTCATAGGAGCTCTTCTGAGTCCTGGCAACCGTCTCCCCTTTCTCTGCTCCCAAAGAAGTGAGAAAAAAACCCAACGCTGGAAGACAAGTAAATGTGGAATAAACAAAACGTTTTTCCCTCTGCCCCTTCCAATTGCCCTCTGTTCAAGCATGGCAGCTTGGAAAGGCTCCTCACTGGAAGACAGGCTATTTTTGTACTGCTTATGCAGCAGCACGTTGAGGAGTAAAGGAGGAATAAGGCTGGTTGAATGGGACCCTGAGTGCACTTGACTCAACGTTGCTAAAGCAGCAGATTTTACTAGAAGCTGCAGCTTCTCCAAAGATATACGCAGAGGTACTTAGTTGCCTCCCTCAGTCAGCAGAGACAGGTCAGCTCCTTCCCAGGGCAAAGGCACACCATTCAGTTGTGCTCCTCCATGGCTGACGGAGCAGGAGCCTGCCTCTCCCCATTGACTGGGAAGGAAGCTTCACTGCCTAGCTTACTGAGCTTAGTGCAGCGCAGGAGTGCCGCAGCGCAGGAGTTATGAATGTCTCCTGCGGCCTGTGCTGTCAACATCAGCACATGCATCTGAGTTATGGGCCTGATGAGCAACAGAGAAGGCATTAGTTAGGTTTGATCTTATCTCCCTTTCCACGGCTGTCAGAAGCATGGTCGCTCTCACTGGAAAAAACACCTCCCTAGGTGTTTTATAGCCCCACAGCTACTTGCTCCCCAAGGAATAGCTTATACAATAAATGCAGACTAGGGACAAATATGGAGAAGTTGTGCACAAGGACTTTTAGAACCTGAATTTAAAAAAAATAGAAAAAGAAAAGCCCTTGGTGCTTGCTGGGGAATTGAGAAGGATTGAGATGACAAACTTAACAGCCAGTTGGAAGTAGCTGGTTGCATTTTAAAGGGGGAGGGAGGGGAGCATTTCTGCATGACAAAAAGAGTAGTTGCACGAGCAGAGGAAGTAATTCAGCTAAGCTTCCCATGGATCAGTCCCACGGCTGGGGCTGTGGAGCCCGTGGAGGACATGGGCTTTGACTGAAGCTTTCCCACAGCTGTGGTGGTCACAGAAACTACATCCTTTCGTGTGAGCCGCATGCAACCTGAAGCCCATCCTCTGTGGGGAGACAAGCAATGGCTCCCTCCTCTACCTCCCTGTGTATTTTCATGAAACTTCTAGGAACAATATGATATCTGCAACTGCTGCGTTCCTGTGAACTGCAGCTGAGCTTGGCCAACAGTGTAGAAATCACCATGAAAGACAGACATACACACTGAGGAACAGAAAACAAATAATGTTGCAAGCCTGCCTGCTCCCACTCACCTTGTGTGTGAATCAGGTAACAGACACTCGCTCGTGAGTTGTATATTCACATACAACAATATTCATGTATAGTAAAAATGCATGAATACATGACTGTAACCCTCAGTTTATATTACTAGTTATTAAAAAATATTGTATAGTCAGTAGCTCTTTAAAACTCTGAAGGCACAGCAGCCGCTCCAATGCATCAATTACTTTTTCTTTCAAAGATGAAAAAAAACCCCGCGCATAGCTCTATCATGTTTCCAGGTCAGTACCTGGGCCTAAGCAGAGCCGTCACCATGGTGCTGCCTGGGACTTGATACCGAGAATGACAAGGGTAATTGCCAGCAGTTTGCCTTTCTTGTCTCTAATCACCTGAGCACAAAATACAAATCACAATGGTTTTAAGAAACTGACTTTTAAGATTTCATTTAACATGCCTGAAAGGATTTGAGGTAAGGATGCTCAGTGTAAAATGCTTGTAAAAATTGTTTCCAAGGTGTCAGCATCCCTTTAAATAGGCTGAGTCTGATCTTCTATAATTGCCATATAATCCCATCCTTCTAACATGAGATGCACAGGTAACTAATGGGTTTTCTAATCTGGCTGTGGGCTAGGGATTTGGTGTCTTCATTCAAAGAGGATTGCAGGTAACTGAATAAAGATGAGACAGGACTCTCTGAAGATGACACTGTCCATGCAAGCTGCTCTCTTGGCAATCACAATTTGAAAAGCAGAAAATATCCAGAGAGAAGGATGGGTGGGAAAGAGGAGCAGTTGCCTGAGTACACAGATGCTAGGCTCTCCCAGAATGCATCTGCAAAGACAGAAAAAGTGGAGGATATTTGTTTTATGACATCCTTTCTTCCTTGTAATGTTTGACCATCCTTAAATCATTCTCATAAGAAGTTTGCCCAAGTATTGCATAGAACAGGCGGTGAGTGGGCTCAGGTGGATGTCACATCCCTGTTTCCTGGAAGGATCGTTCAGCACACGCGTCAGTGAACACTGCAAGGATTTTCATCCTCCAGTGCTGTCAGCCTGTGCCTTCTCAACACTTATGCATTTGGATCAGGTGTGGTAGGCGGGAAAGTCTCATCTTCCATGAAGTCACTCGTCTGGGCTACAGGGGGGATGCTCCACCTCTACCTCAGCCCCATGCTGCTTGCCTGAACACCTGCCACAGACCTGGAGAGGCTGAGAAGCAGCAGTGGTAACACAGAGCAGGTCTGCTGAATCAAATGTGTCTCCCCCCAGTGAATTACAAGCAAGGAGGCCTTCTGCTTCTGCATCCGATTTCCCCTGCCAAGTCTCGATGCCCTGTCTCTGAAGGTACAATTAATCACTATGGAGACTGTTGCAAAGTCACCAATTTGGGCTTAGTGTTTCAGCTAAGCACTAAGCAACAGGTGCTGGGCGGCTTTTTGGAAAGAGCTTTTTTTTTCACACTGGTGTGCAGTGCCTGAAGGCAAAGAGAGGTCTTTCCCTCCCAGCTAACAGTAAGTGCACAGGCCAGGTGCTTAGGTGGGACTTCCCAAAGCGGAAGAGTCCATATGACATGGATTGGGCCCCTGTCACTGGTGGAGGTGGTGGGAGTCAGGGCTCGTTCATCAGAGGAACGGTTGGATTCAGATTCATTTGAAGGGTCTCTCATTCTTCATACTAAGGGAAGGTTTTAACCTCATGGAAAACTCTGCACTGTGTGTAAAGCCTTGCAATGGCTCGCTCAGTGAGTCATCTCAGAAGGCAGAGAAATAGTAGAAGCTGCAGGTACGCAGGGTCCCAAGGTAGGTCTATGGGGGTGCATGCAGCAGACCTCAAGTTTCCACGCCAGGGCTCCCAGTCGTGTCTGGACCAGAGGCCAGACAGCCATAATAGCCCAGGAACACAAAACCTGCTGAGTGAAGCTGCGCCTTTCAGCAGCTACACCATGTCTGGGTGTGCAGCTCCTGGGGGGCAACACGTCCTCCCTGGTCCCGGCACTCAATCTGAAATGCAAAACCACAACCCAGGAAAAACCTGGGCTGGGGGCAGGGGAGGGACCATTTAGCTGTCATTTACAGACATGGTAAGTGTGTTACACACTCTAATCACAGCCCCAGGCCATCTGCAAGCCCAGCTACTCACTCAGAGGCTGGAGCACAAGCATCTCTCATCACTCTACCTATGGCTGCGGGCATGAGCGGTGCGGTGGCCAGACGCTGCTCTGCCAAGCCCTGCACGAACACGTCTTGGACCTGAGACTAGCACATACCTTAGACATGTGAGTCCTTTCCTGGTGCCTCGGCACAGGCAAACTGGGGGACTGCACTCAGCTGTTGGTAGTTTAAAGTGTCCTTCTGGAGAGCAGACCTAAATATGTCATCTTTTCCATTTGGAAAAGAGAGCATAGCTCTGTGAAAAAAAGAAAATTTGGAGCATCCGTGGGATTTGCCAGATTAGAGACAAACTGCACTAAAGCACTGGCAGCTCCTTGCTGAATTTGCACAGATGGCTCTGCCCCATCCCTGCCCCCTCAGCAAGACAGCATGACATCGGACCCAGAGGAAAAGGGGAACAACAACCGTGGCTAACAACTGCACGGATTTATGCATTGAATGCTCTGCGCATTTCAGCAGCCTTGGAGGAGCTGAATCTACAACCTGACAGGCACTCTGTGAACAGCAGTGATGAATAACTGCATCCAGAGGCACCCCAGGATAGCAAGGCAAGCATTTTTTAACCAGGTGCTGCTGATGCAAAGCCATCAGCACTACTCCATGCAAAACTCTCAGCACAGTTGAAGGTTCACATCCTCACTCAGTCACCGGGAAAGGACAGAGGGGTCACATCCAGATGCATCTGTGGATGAAATATTTAAATGAAATGCTGTGAAAGGGGCCCTTGGGGCATGGTAATATATTGTCCTTGTAATGCACAAGACAACCCGCCCTATTCTGGGGGTCTGCTTTGCCCCAGTTCCATTACTGTAGACCCTGAATAATTGCCCCTCTTCCCTTTCCCTGTGGTTTCTTGACAGGACAGACACACTGAAATACATGTCCACAGTGCAGTTTTGGCTATAAGGGGTACTGAATACCTCCCAAATGAAATGTGACAGAGCTCACCCGCTCCTGCTTGCATCCAGAGGCACCTAAGCCCTTAGGGACACACGTCTACATGTGATTTAAAGCAGCTCTGCAACTGCTCTGCCTGGGCTAGGCCTGAGCCTGCCCTGGTGGGGACCTGCTGTTTCAGCTCCCTGTTTAGCCTTCAGATGTTGCACCAGCCCCCAAAACTGCAATGGAGATACTTGAGCTGAACTGAGCACTGTGGAGCAAGTACTGAAAGGTTTGCTGGTTCAGCAGAGAAACCCAAAACACAGCTGCTGCAAAGGATAAGGCATGCTTTTAAAAGCATCAGTTCCAGCTATTTTCCAAGCTCAGGAAGAGGACAGCTTAGAACTAGTTTCAGTTTTGGGAAAAGTACCAGATGCATTCTCATTTTATCTAAATCTGTGTTCTTAGACTTGGGCCGTATGTCACTGGTGTTGTGGTAGTCCCAGAAGACTACGGGGGTTTTGCCTTGTTACTTGTCCCTTGAAAATAAAGAAGTTATGCACTCATCAAAACTGGCCTAACAGAAGTCTGGGACAGCAAGAGCCACTGGTGAGGCAGGAATTGTCTTTCTTTAATGCTGCAATCAGCAAAACCCCTGTGGTTTCCTCTATTTCTGTGCAGTTTCTACTCATTTTAAAAACGTTTATTTTCTGAGGTTGCACTGCTTCATTATGAGGAATAAATAATTAAACTATAATTATTTAGCCCTATTTCTGCACATGAAATTCTCTTAGCTACAGAGCATCATCCAGGACACGTTGTTTTGGCAGCTTTATATTCCTAAACACTTTCACTGCCCAAGCATCAATGTCTTTTCACCTGCAGCTTTGCACCCAGCCGCCTAGCCTAGCTGCAGCATAGCCTCTGCTAGAGTCTTGAGGCTGCAGAAATTTTAACAGCAGATTAAAACCATTCAGAGTCACGTGCAAGAGATTCGGGCCAGAAGTGTTGGTGACCTGTTACAGTTATCACTGCACGCTGACAGAGCATGGCCCCATTCCTGGCAACTGCAATGACACCTTTGCACAAGCTTGCCATGTCCTCCTCTGCCCACGCAGGAAAAACAGAGATTCTTCTGCCTCTGGGGCTGTGGACATGAAAAGTTGAGCAGGTTTTGCTATGAAGGCTGAGGCAGACCTATTGTTGAAGCCAGCACGTGCAGATTGGTGCTCTTTCACATCTGAAATTTGCCTTCACATATAAATGAAGAGATGGGCCTTTGATTTCTGTTTATGAGCCGCCAGGAAAGGTCCTGCCTGGGAGCAGAGCACCTGAGGGTGCAGTTCTGCAGGACCTTGGACTGGTCACAGGGGCTGTCCTGGGCAGTCGGGTGACAGGCACCCCCACCCCATCCATGTGCTCCTGTCCCCCCTCTGACGCAAGACAGTATGTGGGCTCAGGGGAGCTGAAAACCTCCCCAGCAAGTAAGTTCAGCAGGGTCACCTCCTGAAGTCACTCCTTGTGAAGTGTCGGAAAACCAGCCCCAGGGTGGGAGAGGCCAGAAACAGGTCAGCAGAGCTGGAGGAGGGTGGTGGGCACGAGAAGGAAGGGATGGATGGTCCTGCCGCAGCCTTGGTTTTGCAAGGTTCGAGCTGTGGGACAGCTGCCCCTCATCTACTTTTTGTCTTCCCTCTGTCTGCCCTCTGGTTTCATCTGTCTGAGTTAATGATTAGTGTGTTGACTCTCGGAGAAAGCAAAACATGGCCGTCTTTGCTGAGATGATTTCTGCCATGCCATTGCTGCATGTAGCCATGAACATAGGCATGGGACTTCCCCATGAACACCAGTATGTAGCAGAGTACAGACTAAAGTTAGATTTCCCCACTTAACATACAAAATAAGTCCCAGTGAAGGACCTCTACCCTGCTCTGTGCTAATAAAGCAAGCATCCAGCAGTGCTTTCAGAGCCACAGATTTTATCCCAAGGTCATTTGTGCTCAGCTGTAAAAGAAATCTTTCCTCCTTCCCCTTCAGGATGCGGGTCTCTGAGGGAGGTGTCACTTAATAACTTTTCCTTTGACATTTCCTGGGCTCCGTTTGCCTCCGGTTCCCCCGAGGCAGCACCGATCAGCTCCACATCCCAGTTAAGCTCTGCTGAGCTGCTCGCACGCCCCATGCACACCCCGGCCAGCTGCCATGCACCACCCACTGCTCTTGACATCAGCTGGCAGCAGCAGCACCTTGCCACCGAGGAGATAGATACCCTCCTTTGCGCATCCCAAGTCATGCCAACATTGGTGGCCTAAGTTGCTGCTGTGTTTTATTCCCATTAAACCTGCCAATCGCACTCGCTGAAGCGTATCACACGTCTCACCTCGCTTGTGGGCTCAAGTCAGTCACTGGGAGGAGGAAACCCTCTATGGATAAGGCATGAGGTGCACAGAAGGAAGAAGAAGCCGCATGCAGCTCTCATTAACTGCTCCACAGGAACGATGTGGTTTGGCATCCTCTCCCAAGGCTGAGCTGCAAGCCCAGGGCTGGGCAGGGGGGAACGGGAACTAACTGCCCCATGGAAGCTGCTGAAAAGCATGCAGGAAACCTGCATGCTCCGAGAACTATTTTAGCTGTGGCAAAGAGCAGGAGAGTCCCATCGGAGAGTTGCCCCCCTGGGCTCCTGCCATCAGCCTGCTCCCCCCAGCTGGGTCTCCTCCACCTTCCCCCTTGAGCCTCAGCTGGTTCCCAGAGCCAGCACCTGAAGGACCCAGCCCAAAGGCCACCTTCTGCAGCGACTGCCTGCTGAGCGGCAGGACAGAGGCTTGTTCTCTTTTCCTTCTCTCCTCTTCGAACGTGCTTGACGAAAGAGCTGTGTGCATCAAAATGTTAGCTGCAACACCCACTACACTGTTGTTTTCATAAATAAAGGCTGGTTTTGTAACTTGCAATTTTGCCATGTGGTTAAGTAACTAAATAAGGTTTGCATTGCGTGTCGCTGTTAAGAAGGTAAGCCTTAAACCCATCAGTAAAAAGCCTGAAGTTTTTATCAATAGCCCTGGGGTTCAAAGTAAAATCTAATTAATCCATAAACCATCACAAATTCGTGGCCTCTGCAGGGACTGGAGAGTTAAGCACTGATTTAAGACATTTTCTGTTGGGATAGCTAACTCCTCCATTTAGAAGGCATGCTGTCAAAATGGACTTTTTCACCCCTCTAAAACTGTTTTGCACTAACATTTTACCTAATTGCTCTTCAGAAAGTGATAAGCAATAAATGTGAGAGAGGAACTTTTGCTGGGGGAGTTACAGGCAGTGCCCTGATTAAAATGTTAGGGCAGAAGATCCTCCCAGTTTTACAGACATCGTTGTGGGAGCAGCTCAGAACACCTGGCATTTGTTTTCAAGAGTGAACCGTTAGAATTTGTTGTACTGCATGTTTGCCAAGCCTTCGAAGAACTAGTTTTACAAGGTCAGGTTGGAGGATGGCCTTGTGTATGCCTGGGAAGATGTGCCTGAAGACAGCCATGAGTATGTGTAAGGAATGTTTTTACCTTTAACTGTTCTGAGGACTGGCAAACATCCCAGCTGAGCCAGATATGCACGCCTGTATTAGTAATATTGGCTGTATGCCGTTAGCTCTTTCTAGATTTTTGTTGAAACATATATAAGTTTGATCCTTTTGTGAAATAAATGGAATCTTGTACAGATAGCTTGAGCGCTTAATTCAGTCGCCGCACATCGTCTCTGGGGAGGCTTCTGCTCCGCCTTACCTTCAAGGGTGGCTTCCCATTTCCCCAGTCCCAAACTGCGATGGTGACCTGTTGCAGGATGAGCTCCAAGGCCTGCGGAAGCTGCTTGGAGGACTTCCCACCGATGCCGTTGGGTGCTGATCACACACAGCAAGATCATGTCAGAAACTTGTCTCATCCCTCAAAACCTTCAGCAGCGCCATATACCACCTCCAGCTTTCACTTAGCGTTGTGGGGGTGTAGCTTTGCCACCTGCCCCCGAAAATCCCTTGCTCCTGCAGTGCCAGGATCTTCAGGGCAAGGTCTTTGGGGAATCCAGCTGCTAAAACAACCCAGCCTCCTCTCAAAAATCTGCCCACTGCCATTTTTCAAAGACTTATAGTCTGGTCCAATGTGGGTGGCTCTAAAGGGGATGGACAGCCCACTTTCCAGCACAAAGGCCACCCACAGGCGCTTTGAAGGCTTTCTCGGGAAGGGTTTGGACTCAGAGAGCTGCTCAAAGACAGAAGCTGGAAGAACTTGTGAACCTGGCAATTGCAAATCTGTACTCCCTCCCCCCCGCCAATGCCCTGTCCTCAGAAGTGACAGAAACACTTTAGCTGAATTAAAACAGTGTTTTAAAAGTGGAGCCTGGCAACAGGCACCAAAAAACCCATGTAATTTCCAATGGCTAATGCATTGGTGTGGAAGGCTGAGAGATCTCAGTGTCAGGCCTGCCCGATAGCCTGGCACATGGACGTGAGCTTTGCTGCACGAGCATCCAAGTAATTTCTGCTATCAGGCAAATGCCTCACAGATTGGATATCAGTACATGCTGGATACCCCCTGCAATAACACTCAGGACCTGGGATGAAAAAGACATTTCTGTCATGCATCCCAGATCAGTCTGTCCATCCATCCATCAGTCTCCTGAACAATGTCTGAGCCCTCCTGGCTGCTTTCAACCAAAGGAGGTCTCCAAAATCTGAATTTTTCACATATTTTATGAGGATTGGTGAACAGGTAGAGGAAACTCAGATCAGCTCAGTGGGGTGCACAGGAAACATGGCTCCAAGTCCACACACGGGCAAGTCAGAAACAAATTGTCTGGGGGCAGGTAGAGTTGGGAGGAAAAAAACCCATTTTATCTAACAGTCATCCCTATGCTATAAGCACAGGACAATACTTCTGTTTCCTTCTGTGAAACAGAAAGAGGGAAGCTATTTTGAAATAAAGCCTCTGGTGGCCTTTCTTTTCTTTGTTTTAGATTGAGTCTGTCTTTTCTGGTTGTAGGAGATACAAAGAATTGGGGGATTTTTACATTTGGGTAGAAGAGTGCTATTCATACAAACAATAAATATATTTCTTTATGATCTATATCTCAAAAATGCAGTAGTCCTGTTTTTAGATATTAACCAAAATTTTAAAATGAGTTTAGCACCCTTAATCAATCAATCTCTTCTTATTTCTTCTCTCTTGGGCTTTTCAGTGCCCTGGCATCAGCAGGCAGACAGTAGATATGCTCAGGTGAACTCCAAACCCTACTCTAGGCTCTGTCCTGATGCCCTTTGTTTCTAACAACAGCTAATTGCCCGCACCTCAATAACAGAAAGCATCATATTACAGGCTTCTTTTGATATCAAACATTGAAGAGACTCAAAATGATTATGCCTCTCATCCCCCTACATATATCTGCAAGCCATCTTTGTGAAAGATGATTACAGGCAATGCAAACATGCCCCAGGAAACACACGCCAATGTACGCAGCTTAGGAATCAATGCTCAAGCAACTCCCTTGATGGAAAACCTGCTGCAAATAGGACACTTGCTCACTTCTGAGGGAGCACGTTTCTCTCAATGAGAAGGGATGACATAAAGTCTAACCCTCTCCTGGTATTCCCCAACGCTATTCCTGCTTGAGATCGCCTCCGACGCAAACAAGTCTTATAACCAGGACGCAGGGAGCTTGCTGAAAGCCGTAGGAGTCACACCTATTCATGAATTTGCCACATGGCTGTATTTCTGCACGTGAGTGATTTGTAGCTCTCAGTCCACAGAGCTATGATAACTTTTTAATAGGAAAAACAGGCCCTGGTGCTGTACCCAGCAGTTTTGTTATGCTCGAGGGAAGCTACATGGAGGAGGAAATAAAAGAGAAAATTGACCATTTGTGACCACTGAGTATTAAAGAAGCAGGGAAGAGGCAGGCAAAATCCAAACTACTGCACACAGCAATAGCATCCCTGAAATTTCTGCTCCTTTCTTGATAAGCAAGGCCCTTATGAGCTTGGGGTGCTTCAAACAGTAAAGTTTAAAGCTGAATTAGAAATGAGCAAATAAAGGGGCAGCTTCCTCTTGGGTGGGAGGTTTTCCTCACACCAGCTGCAGAGAGGCTATACCTGTGCCACCCTAGAACTCCCTTACCACAAGCAGAAGCCCCAGACCCAGCAACACGCTGAGAGTTTACCTGCCAGCCTCATGCTCTGCCACTGACACACAGCCTGCCCGGCAGAAGTACAGCAAAGCTGTACTGACCATTGAGTCTTTTTTTCCCCCTCCCTTCCCTTCTATATATTAACCACAGCCGCATTGCTGGCCTAGGCAGAGTTGTGCTGGCTGTCTCCAGGGAGTCACTGACAAACCGTCTTACCTGTGCACTGGAGACATAAAAGTCTCCTGCAAACCCGACCCTACCTTTTCGTAGCTACCCACTAAGGGATTTTGTTGCAAAGATCAAATGATGTCAAGTGCAAAAGTACAAAAGTAACTGTTACTTAGTTTTAGCATTTGTAAAGCTTGATACTCAGGAATTTAGATATTTATCAGCCCATTTACAGGAGAAGTAGGAAGACCAACACCTGTAGCAACAGATGCTGATTTGTGTTCTTTGTCTTGCTGAATAAATTCGACACCTATTTTTCCAGGCAGAAGAGCCTGGAAATAATGACTTTTATCATGATGGATCCAAAACTGCTGTCCAGTGATCAGTTAGTTTGCAAAACCCTCTTTAAGTGCTTCACATCTGCTCCACTGACTCCATTGGGTTCTGCACGCAAACAGCACCTCAGAAAGGCCCCATAAAGCCATGGTGCTTCCGTCTTGCATCCAAAGCTCAGCAGTGCTCTTTTCCCCAATGCACGACCTGAAGTGTAAGGCGTATTTTCAGATCTTTCAAACAAGTTCATTATGGGCTTAGTGCCAAGCCTATTGCAAACACCATAAAAAGACCTCAGCTGATTTTGGAGGTCTTCGGATCAGTTGTTCTAGGAAACAGATTTGTATGAAGGTAGGAGGAGGAAGAAACAGTACTTACAAGAATTGTGGGATCAACACAACAAAAATGCTCCAACTGAAGCTGCAACGCCGATTGCCAGTTCGCATGGCAGTGCTAAGCTTAGCAAAGGTAGGACTGGTCCCTACAATCTGAGGAGTTTAACTCCAGAGGTGCAGAAAGCTGATCAGCAAATGCTTTTGTTTATAGCGTGGTGACTTCCTATGGCTGTTTAAAAGCTGGGTTCTCATCTGAACCGGCTGACGCTATTCCCTCCCTCGTATCTGGATACAGCTACGTGTTGCTGAGAAGCAATTCATTCCCATCATTTTGGACCTCTGTTTTAAGGTGGGAAGAACCGGAGACACCTGTCAGCCTCCACTGGTGACAAACAGAGCTTGGATAATGACCAGAGACTAGATGCACAACTTGCAGAGGGCTAATATTAAGCACGGGAATCCCACCTTGTGCCTTTTAGCTCACTCAGGGTTTATAAGCAAGTCAGCAGCCAGATTCAAAGGGACGGTCTTTGATGGGTGAACATAAAGGTGCTGGTCATCCTCTTGTCACCTCACCATTTTGCTGGTTGTTTTTGTACTTAGATTATTCTTGCTACATAGTGACCTGACAAACAAAGTCAGAAGTCCATGGTAATCTTGTTCAAAAAGTACATATATTTAATAATGATAACAAATACAGTTTTTTTCCCCTGGAATTTCCACTACTGTATTTCAGTAAGTCCCTTCTATGGTCACTGCAGTTTGACTGTACATAGCTACTGTCTAAGCTGGATACATAAGGTTATGTTTTAGCAGTGTAGTACTCAAATATTCTCTATAAATATAATAAAAGATTTAACATTTCTGTTTTCATTCTGATCCTTACACATATTTACTGGGTTTTCACAAAAAATACATGTCTCTTTCCTGCCTCCCCCAACCTTTTACTGGGTTCCAAATAAACCTGAGTTTGTAATTCAAGTCAGTATCTGCCATCTGTTCAGGTACGCAAGTCCGACGCACACAAAAGATGGGATTTCAGTGGTCCCTGCTCACTAGCTTTGCAGCACAAACATCTTCTTAGCATGAAGAAAAAGAAAATGCTTTGATGTTTTTAAACAAAAGGAAGAGCTAAAATGGACCCCTGGGATGCACAGGTGCTCTGTACAAACAAAAGATGACATTTTTCAATCTGAAAATGAGTAACATTATTTCAGGGCTGTCTTTCTTATCATACTGGAATTTTTACGTATATTATTTTGCAGATAGCTTAACTACCCCAGAGGTGGGTGTCCGCACTACACTGAAGAGTACAAGATGTGTATGGACTCCCCCATACCGAACTGATGGGCAGCTTCAGTGCCAAGGTGAAGGTCCCATCTGCAGGGATGAGAAGGGCGCTCTGGGCATTCACGCTCTGCTCGTTTTGCCAGCGAGCATTCCAATATTGAACAGTCCAGTCACCTGTTCTGTCAGTATTTGGATTAATGTCCAATTTTTTTCTTGCAGATTTTGGTGTAAGGCCTGAGCTATGCTGAGAATTTGGAGCATGCACTCAGCTACGGGCTCTGCTGGGGACCTTCTCCCCTGCCTCTGCTGGCCCTCCTCCCCCCGTCCCTGTGTATCTCTCTCATGCAACTGGAAGGAAAGCTTCTCAAACAGGGGTAACTCTCAGCATTTGCACAGACACGAAACCAACGGGGCCACAAAATTGTTTGCAAAAATATTGATGAAAACAGGGCTTAGATTCCTATAAATGGTCTCGATGCAAAATCCCTATCTTTCAACAACAACTCCAAGAAGATGATGATGCCTCTGCTGCCTGGGTTTTGAAATGACATTAAGTGGGTGGGCAGCAGTGGGGCTTATGCAGGCCAGGGCTGCCTGCTTAGGAACCAGACTGGAACAAGCTTTGTTGAGACATCCTGTACGCACAAACATACACGCAAGCGCGGTACAGACGAAAGAAAAGAGTAGTCTTTGGCTAAACCTTCTGATTTATAGGAAATGGTTTGAAAACAAAAACAGAACCAAAAAAATGTTGCCAACCTCTCAGATGTATCATTTACTTAGAAAAACAAGACCAGTATGCAGAACATGGTGCCTTTTAAGAAAGTTAATCTTCATTGCTCATAACAATACCGAATTTTTGGTAACCACTGCATTACCAATCTTGCAGTATAAAACGGCATTGGTACAGGTTCATGTGTCCTTTATTAGTCTTTTTAGTTCACTGCAGTCTCTCAGAAAAGCCTTCAGGTGTGTCCAATGCTGCCTTGATGTAACAGGGACTAACAGTCCTGCACATAGGTGTGCCATGGAACTAGTATGGCTGCAAAAATCAGAGGTGACTGGATTGTTTAAACACAGGATGTTGCAATCTGGATTGCTGTTGAAGCATCTGCTTGCAGACCTACCATAGGAAAAGAACAGGCATCATCATTTCCACATGATGAAATTTGTTTTTAAATAGTCATGTTTCTTCTGAGTGACATCCTTAAATCATCATTTCCTCTAGGAAAAAGATGATTCCGCTATTAGCTACTTTATGTAATTAACAGTAAAATCTGCTTTGACTTCCAATACTCCCACTTTTTCTGAATGTTTAGATCACTTGTGTCTTTATTCAAGCTTCTACCAACTTCATCTTCTTGGCAGTGCTTGTTAGCAAGTTGACTTTGGACATAGTACCTTGAGTTTTTCCACTTGTCTAGCCATGTGAACAACGCCTGTAGCAGTACCATGTACTGTGTGGCACAGGCAGATGGAGCGTGGACAGTCTTACCACAGATCCTGGATGGGACCGGCATTCATGGCACCACGCAGGTTACCTTGATGAATCAAACCGTTAATGTTTGCTGTTCTTCCAATCAACCTTACTACAGTACTAGATGAGAGCAGTGAAAATACATATTCACGTAGCTCTTTCGAGACATGTTTTACTGTACAGTTAGATGCCAAATGTTAATATTTAACAGCACAAGCAGAGCCCTTTTCTTTCAGCTTCAATATGTAGGACAATGCCTTCCTTAGAAGCAGACCTCTGATGTTCTATGTTGGACCACTGTGGTGTATTACGTAGTGACAGCAACATGCCTGTGGCTTTCCCTTCTTGTTAAAAGTAAAAAAGGTTGGGTCCCAGAGAACAGCAGTACAAATCCCAGGATGTCAGACTAACACTGGCCACTGACAGCATCTGCTGCATTGAAGGAAATCTGCGTGGGGCTCATCTGCTGCAGCTGAGGCATCCTCGCTTCCAGCGGCTTGTCGCTCGCCGACTGCATTGTCTGGTTCCTCTTCCGCAGCATCTGTCCGATCCCCATCATGGGGAATCTGCCTCTGCTTTTAACACAGTTGGGGCTACCCAAAGGGTTGTTGGAAACCAGCTGAGTAGGGGACACTGCTTCTTCCTTTGCCGGATACGCTTTTTCTTCATATGTGAAAGAGACTTGGGTGGGGTGGACAGGGGACGTACTCCCTGGCTGAAAAAGTGGAGACAGTGTCCTTTCACTTGAGCTTTTGTAAGGGAAATTCATTGGTGAGCCTAAAATCCTGTACTGATGAGAGGGGGAAACCTGGTCTATTTGGTCCTCTCTGTCAACCGACTCGAAGGAGTGCACAATATTCAGGATGAGAGGAGAGTCCTTTGCCCGGCCCCCGATTCGGGCTGGCTCCTGCGGCGGAGACTCCTGCCTCTTGAGGAGCCGAGGGGTTCTGGGGGGCGGCTGCTGGACTTCGAGGTATTCCAGGGAGCTGGAAGTGACGCAGCCCGTCTTGGTTGCCAGGGGTTCATGGAAGGGGCTTACCGCACTGCTGGAGTCTGCAAAGCAATCAGAAAAGGAACCAGAAGAGCAGATTGTATTTAATAGCACTGCCTTCTCTGCCTTACGGCAGACAGCGTCCAACATCACCTTTAACAATTTTAGGAGAGTGTGACAAATGCACTAGCCCCAACAAATGGTCTTAGGGATATACTCAGAACCTAATTCCCTGACTCTCATTTGATACTTACGTTGTTGTTTCATGGGTAATTTATCTGCCACTTTCCTCAAAGGCAAGAAGAATGCTTAAACTGAGTAAGACAAGGACATGAAATGGAAAACCACAGATGTCTTCAGCTGTTTGTATTAATTATATCCTCTAAGGCCATGTCTGAGAGATCTCACATTTCTCCTTTCTTAGCACAACTTTGCATGGTTTTAACTGGGTCTGAGTGCTGTAATCACTGACATACCTAGAGACACAGGGGACAACAGTGAGTTAATCCCTAATGTCTTTACTTGCATTTTGGAACAAAATCTGTTCTTGGTTTCACACATGTAAATATGGAGTAGCTGCACTGGCCAGATTCAGGCCGTTACAGTTGGAACAGATTTGCTGCATCGACTTCAGCGAGAATCTTCTCCCAGCAAGGACTGAATATAAATGGAACAATCTTTGCAGGATTTGGCCCAGTAAAACAAAACGGCTCATGGAGAAGATCTGCTCGGTTTCTACAGGACGCTGGCACTCATTTATGCCAAGCTAGTCACAAGAAAACATGCTTTGCTGCCTTTATGGAAAGCTATCCAAGGAGCCTGCTTTGCTAGGTTTTCCCTAACTGAAAGAATAGTGGACTGGCAGTTAATCACTGTCCACGAGTTCCCTCGGTCTCAAACCATCTAAAAGGGGTATAAAATAATTTAGGTCTGCCAGCCCTCAGGTCACAACCACAAATCTCACATGTATTTCTTTTGAAAGTGATGGTCTTGGCAGGGGTTGAGACCTGAATGGATGGATGGGATGAAATCACTCACATTGAGACTTGTTTGGGAAAAGCAGACCAGGTTTAATCTGACTAGTTTCTTCCCAAAACTGGTCAAAATTATTTGACCACTTCATTTAGGAAGTGTCAAAACATGGTTTCCATAAGCAGGGAAATGTTTTAGTTGAGATCTGAACGATTTTCAGGTTTCAGTTCAAAAAAGCAGGGAGAAACCTAGAGAGGAAAAAAAATGAACTACGTTTACTTCCTCCTGTGCCTGCCTCCCAAAAGGAATGACAAATTCTGAACAAAATGAGCCTTTTTTAATGTTTTTTACATTTTTCACAAAAAGTACATCCCATTTCTGACCAGCTCCGCGGACTACTGCTACCTTGCAGCAGAGGTGCCTGTGCTGCCAGACAAATACCACTTTGACATTTTTTTAGGTATAAAACATCAAATGATAAATTATCAAGTCACAAGAAAGAGCAAAAAACCACCATAAGCCACCACTCTAAACAACTCCCTGACACCACAGTAAACATTCTACATCACCGTATTTCACCCCACTGCTCTGTAATGACCGCCCCTCACTTAGTTCCTTCATTTAACAGCTGGCTACATCACCTTCCTGCTCCTCAATGTCTCCCATCCACATCTGCACTACCAACACCCCATTTTCCCCGCTGACCCCACTCTCCCTCCGCTCCTTTCTTCCACCTCCTTTTGCGAGCAGCTCTCAGCCATTCCTCCCAGGCTGCCTCCTACCCTGCGTGATTAATGCTCTGCTCTCCTCTGGCTGTCTCGTCTTTTCCCTTCTCTGTTAATGCTTTCCCCTCTCCTTTTGCTGCCTGAAATTTGCTGGGGTTGGCAGTCCCACCTGCATTTCCTCTTGGCTGCCTATTTCCCCTTCCTCCACCATCAGCTGCCGCGCACTGCTTCTCCCAGGGATGCCACCGTTACCGGCACTCTCCTCAGGGTCAGGGATTTCTTCCCGTGCTGCCCCTTAGTCCCCCTTAGCAATACCGGTAGGAAGAAGCTTGTCTACTGGCTTTGGTTTGTCAGTGATCTGGGGTGGGTGTTGATGCTTTCAAAGCACCAGTGTGAAGTGCAGATGATTTTGTGTAAGTATGTATAAATAGGGAAAGAAAGCTTTTTTTAAAACACTGTGGGAATTCTGTCAAATAAAAGAGAAGTAGAAGTGAGGATTCACGACTGCTGAACATCGTCATGGTTTCCTCAGGACGTTTCCTTCAATGTTTGGCTACGTTATCCAGTCCTCTTTCACATACCACCTCCAGAGCAGACAGTGAATGCAAGCCCACGACTATTTACTAACAAACACACAACACACAAGATGCTCTCATTAATACCGCGCGTGCCCACGCATGCACATGCGCACAGGGACACACCACTGGTATTTCTCCCACTGACCTTTCTCCGGACCTCCAGCCTTGGTGACTTTCCGGTCCTTCAGCAGAGCCTTGGTGTTCTGTATCTGTGAGATAAGACAGGAAGAAGGCTGTCTATATGAAACTGGACTTTTCTCAGTTTTCTTTGGGAGCTGACGGTGAAGAATCTCCCCTTTCTTTTCTTGTTCTTTGAGTTTTTTGTCCTTTAAGTTGTAAAACAAACAAGAACAATTTGGTTTACTTAAGGGAAATTTAAATCACCCCCAGACTTATAAGCACACCACTTACTGAAGCCAACTTAAAAACTATACATTTACAAGGAACTTATCCTGGCTACTCAAGATAACTAAATCTTTCATGTCTCATTTTCCTCTGATCTGTTTGACATGATTTCATGGCTCCCATCTGCTCTGACACTCATACAGTGTGAAAGTTGGTTTTGGAAAATTAAAGGAAAGCTTTCTCTTCGGAGGCCATTTGTCCTAGGACACCTCGTTGGAGCAAGTAGATGAAGGTTCCTGCTCCTTCATACCTGAAATTTGCCTCCCCATTTAAACACCGAAAAAAGGTCTTTGATTTCTCTTTATTGCACTTCTTTTGACATTTGAAAAGGTGAGCTGCAAAGCTTTAAAGACATTTAAACTCTTTGAGTCATTTATCTTCTGTCCAAACCAGATCAGGAGGAATACGGCCCTTGCTTTTACAGCATCTCTGCAACTGCACAAGACATGGAGGGGGAGAAAATTACCGACCCAACCTTTCAGTGAACCCTAACTCCTTTTCGTGACAGGGAAGGCAGCTGAAGGTGGGATTGCAAGCGCATACATCCTAAAAGATAGGTTTGATCTTCAGTGATGACAGAGGGAAAACAGAAGTTGGGAATGGGATCTGAAGAGGAATCCAATTTTCAAAGCACTGTTTTACAGTGAAAATTAATTTTATCTTTTTTCAACATGAATCACTAGATTCTGCAAGCTGCGTAACACTCTTTACCTGCCACTGATTACAGGGGGAGCTAAAAGTCTTATTTCACTTCTAAAAACCAGGCATCAGATTTGTGGCCCACATTTTGCCATTCCTCAAAGACTTCAAGAACCTCTCACCTTTCTGGAACAAATCTGTGTGGTCTGGTTTTAGATGTCAATCTCAAAAAAGTGGGCGTTTTGGTCTGGTTGCTTTGGGGTTGTTTCTTTAGAGGAGCTTCTATGTCACGTTCTTTGTGTGGCTGTAATTCTCATTTAAGCAACATGTTTCACTGAGGCTTATTGAAAAGTCACTGTAACTACAAGTCTTTTTTTAAAAATGCAGGGAAGTTCCTTCACCCAATTATGTGCTGAGGCCTGTATTTTGTCTGATAATTATGCACTGCCAAAGGGCTGGCTCTCTTGATGATTCTCTATTGAAAGTTCATTGACATGAAGTCTATCGAAACCTTCAAATGCAAAGTAACATGCATACATGCAAGAGAGGGAAAGAAAGATGCAGAAGACAACTTGGGTTCTGTTGGGCCACTACACAGGTCTGGAAATGTATTAAGACACCTAAGAGGAAAATAACCGGATTGCACTTGTTATGATCATTCCCAGCTCAGACAGAGTTCAGCCCCCCACATAGAGGGTGTCTGGGCACTGCTGGGCTCATTAACCTTTGAGTTTTCAGAAGTTATGGAGTCAGAAGGAAGAGCTTCAGTGAATCATGAATTGGGGTTTTTAGTTTTATTACAGAAGTGGTTAGGTGACCTGGGAGAGTGAGAACCAGAGACCTTCTCTGAGTTCCTCGCTGTCTTCACATCTGTCTCCCTTCACGCATGTGTTTTTTGTCACCAGCCTTCCCTCCATCCGTCCCTTACCCCCTCCAGTTTCTTTCCCTTTAGCTAGCTAAAGCTGGCTAATCCTTCCACAGAAACAAACCAATGCATTATGGAGCCGTCATCACTTTGCTTGCATGATACCTCTTCGTCCACCTGACGTCTTTCCCCTTGCCTTTAGAGGCTGTAAGCACCTCTGTCACCGAGCATTTATTCCTCCCTGCCTGCGCTGTGCTTGGAACAACACAATGTCTGATCGGTCCCAGGCACTATCTGGGCAACCACAGTCACTACTGATGACAATGAAGTAACAACAACAGTAATAACAACAATAGCAATAATAATAAAAACAACACTGTGTGAATAACACCCTGCGACAATAGAGTCAGTGGGAGCTATACAGTTAATTTTGAGCCCACCACACTATTTTTCCTCTCAGGGCTCTAAAACTCTGCTGCCAAGTTCAGTAAAGACTGGGCTCTACTGAATATCTTTTTTTAAAGGTACTTGTGAGGATGAGATCAAGTGGTGACTGTATTAAGCCTAAAGGAGACTATCAAGATTGTTAGCGGCTTTCTGCTATTTTGGATAGGTGAGGAAAGAATTTGCATGTCAGTTGCTGCAGCATCTGTCAGAATGCAGGATGTTTCAATGCTGCAATATTTTTAGCCTAATGGTGCAAGAGCCAAGCCGCAGCTCCTCACCCGCCAAGTGCCCCTGACTTTGCCTTCACACTGCTATGTTTTCTAAGCAGCAGTAATACAGTCATACCATACAATTAAAAGCACTCACAAAAAGAAAATTCACATATCTGGTGTTAGCAATTGATTAGTTTACCCTGGGTGAACGTTGCAAATAGTCTTATAAGTATTTTTAAAACTTACTAACGTTACTTCTCTTAGGTGATGGTTGTGAGAGGGGAAACGACCAAAATCCTAAACTCCCAAGGTGCCACAATACTATTATATTTTAAAAGGAAAGGAAGATTTCCTTCAGGGGAGTTATAAAAGTTCGCTCTTCACTGTACCATGCACAGCCATGTAATGGCATGCTGTCGCACAATGCAGGAGTTGTACCGGTATGTTGTACTTGAATAGGTTTGGCATTACATCATCCTCTGGTATTTCCTGTCCTGACCTCGACCCGAAAATCTACCCTTAGTCCCAGTAGTCCCAGCAACGGATTTGAAAGGAAGATAAAGGGTATTTGCCTTGGCCACGTCTGAAATGGTGATAGGACAATGACACAAGTTCTTAGAAGTTGCAAATTTCCTGAGTCTGAGCCCACCAGCTACCCTGCGGGAGGCAGATATCCCCAGCACTGGTCCCCTGGATTTGCTGGAGGGATGGCCGCTCATCACCTGAGGCCTCTCCAAGAAAAAGAGAGCTGGAGAGAGACAGATTGCTGCCTCCTTCCTCCCTGTGCTGCCCATCTGCCCTGAGCACCAAAATGAAATCAGCCTGCAAAACAGCCTGGTTATTTAGCACCGACAACAGCTCTCAGCACCCTCAGCCCTGGCGCACTGATCCCACCACCCCAGGTTCGGAAACCTAATGGAGAAGAGGGGCTGGGCATGACCGCTGCCCGTGTGTCCTGCTGCCTGCCCCAGCAGGCAGCCCCTCGATCGAGGCAAAGTCCTTATTTCACATTGCTGGAGTGAGGTGGAAGAAATTCAGTCAGCTGCTGAAACTGAAGCTGACCAGCCCTCCTCTCCCTGCTATTCCCATGGCAACACACGGCTACGCTCTCTGTGCAGTGTCTGCCTCGGGACCAGTGCCTCCTAGTTCCCCTCTGGAAATGGGGGATGATAAGAAGACTCTATGTGCAGCTCATGAACATGCCTAAGATTATGAAATCTGTATCCCTGGGTCCAAGTGGTACCCACTGATCCCAGTGGCACCCACTGATCCCAGTGGCACAAGCTAGATGCTACCAGGGCTATGTTCCCATCCATATGTGTTCCCATCCATATGAAGGCATTTTAGGAGAGATGTCTGCCAGTTATAAAGGGGAGTAGCATCCCAGGGTCTGTATTCACCCACGTGTGCTGCTGTAACTGTCCTGGTACAGTAAGGGTAACACAATCCCCTTGTGTAAATACAGCTAAAGCGCTATAAACCATGCTTTATACTCAGCGATGCCCGTGCAGAACAAGAATATACTGTATTATTGTTGCAGTGTCTGCACTGTGATTGCATCGAGGTAACTATTTCAAGAAAGAAATGACACCCCCTCATCCTCTAAATAGCTCCACTGGGACCAACTCCGAGTGCAGGAGAGGCTTTGGAGGAAGCCTTTATCCCTAAGCGTGTCTACAAACCAAAGTGGGGTCATACAGTGGCGCTACCGTTAGTTTTCAATTACCCTTACGGAAGTCAAACACCATTCCCCTCTAGGGGCACGGGGATTTCAGGACCACCACCAAACCAGACCATGCATTTCTCTCGGCTACGTGCAGGTACACGGGCAGGCCTTGCTGCAGGCTCCCCTGCACAGGGTAGGTACACAGAAGCTGTAAGCTACTGCCTGGATGGCAGGCAGAGCACGCCCAGGGCTCTCTGTCACTGCACAGAGAAGTGACACCAGCAGCTGGAAGAAGCTGGCCCAGAGAGCGTCAGGATGCACCATGCGACATCTGCAGTGTTCACCTCCAGGTACCTGCCTGTGTTTCCAGAGGAAGGTTGCCCTGCAACAGCTTGAAATAAGCTGTCAAAGAGCATTTTGAAATATTATATTCATTGAATCTACCCACTGCTGATACATTTTAAGTAAGGTGGTTTTTGATTTATGTAAGAAAAGAATTATAAGTACTTTGCCCTGATATTTCCATCTGGCTTGCAGTTCAGCTTGTCTTGCAAGCAGTCTTTAAAATAAACAAAACCAGCCATGATACAAAACTGCCCTGGAATTAGACCATCAATCCAGCGCTGAAGAGTAGCTTTTGAAATAGGTAGACTCTTCAAGAATACTGCTCTTTGTCTTGGTAGGTAAGACTTGCACAGCTCATATTACTCTTGTAATTTTAGTGCTTGGCAAAGAATCAGCTGGGGAAGAAAAACTCCAGCTATGAGAAGACTCCTATTATCTCATATGTATTCTTTTAATATAGACTACCTTCTCTATTTGCAGGCAAAAAGACTGGAGACTGACAGAGCAAAAGGCAACCTGGTTAAATCTTTTCTCTGGCCAAGGGAAGTCCCTCACGATGCAGTGGGCTAGTTCTGCATCACTTCTGCTAACCTGAGCAGAGTTTTGTGCTAATACAGTTTCATTGTTTCTGGTAGTCAAGCCAGGGTTGGCCCAGGACACCAGGAAAGCCAGGTGACCAGGGACGGTCACCCTGGCTGTCACTCAGCTCTCTGCCCTACACCACCAAGGTCTTGAGACTCAAGGCAACACAATTATGGTCTTCTTACAACACCAGCAACTTGCACCCCAGAATGAAACTACAGAGCCCCCTGAAGAAGTTTGCATTATTTTGCTAAACAGAGCACTTAGAACTTTTTATTTTCTTCATAAAAGTCACCTTCCACCCTAGGGGGTTGCTATTTGTTCCTTTGAAAAGAAATTGAAGGAATTATTTGTCCTGCACAGGCAAGATCACAGGCCTTTTTTTTCTCCACAGGTCCAGAAATCCATCACCTTAATCACATTCACCAAGGATCCTCAAATTCAGTCTGCTTTCAAAGTACCTTAATGAGCTTTAATGAGCTTTACCTCATAGGAGTCTTTATTTGCCTTGTATTTTTCTATCTGGTATAGTTGGTTCTTGTGGCAAATATTGTCCTGGCCTTCAGACTTCTGTGGAGAGAGAAGCACAGAAAAGTAAAGTATGTAAGATAATTAGAGAAAACTAACATTCAACTACTGCTTAATGGACCGTATCCACTCTTGGCATTCAGTGGAGGTGCGTCAACTTACAGAGATGGTGAATTTGGTCCATTACATTTTAAATATCATTGATGGCATCATCATTAAAACAAGCTTGCTGAAAGAACCGAGAAAAGAAAAAACCTAAGAAGCTGTTGTCAGATCGGAAGGCCGTTGGGGATAATTTCTCTAAGAAGCAAACACATTAAGAAGAAAACTCCATACAACCCACCCTCCTGCCCATGCAGTCACGTCGGACCCTACAGACCTTCAACTAGTTAAGACTCCTCGCCAGACCACAGGCAGCTGAGTGGAGAGGCCAAGGGAAGAGAGTGTGCAGCTTGCCTTTGTGCGCTGTGCCCATCCTAGCACTCCAGCAAGTACCACGCAAAACGTGGCCTGAGAGCTCCGCTCCTCAGGATGTACAAGGAAGGATGACATGTGGCAGCAGACTCCTGCCCTAGAGAAAGCTGCTGTGCAAACCCATCAGCAGTGTTTCTGACCCCCAAGCCATACTCAGGGGCCAGGAAGGGCAGCAGGAGATTAGGAGACTTTATATTCATGTTATTTCTCATGTAAAACTTTCAGCTAAGTTTTCACTTAAAAACTAAATAAAATCTTAATAGCTCTTAAGCTTCCTCTTGATTTCCTGAATCAAATTACATTGTGTTATTGATATTTCAAGTGGCAGAATTATCTCAACATACAGACACAGTACACACAAGTAAGGCTCTTCATGGCAACAGTTTGCTTTCTATAGGGTAACTGCCTAGCCAGAAGGAATCTCCTATGGAAACAGGGACTTGTGAGACATAAAGCCTATCAGCAATGCTCTCTGCAACCTGGGGAATTCTTATCTGAAATAATGTTATTAGTCTGCAAGGGATACCTTCCCTTCACGGTTACTGTTACAAAATTATCAAAAAAAACCCCCTCGCATAAAGCCTTGAGATCAAATGCCAGCAAGCTGGGAAACTTTCAGCACTTTTTTTATTCCCCTCACCCACTTGTCCAAAGAATTGGCATCAAGCAGTACTTACCCTGAGGCTTGCCAAGTAGCGCTCCAGCTTCTTATTAAGTAGAAAGTAGATGGCAAGTGTGTGACTTGCCCTGTTTGAGAGCACAGTGTTGATGACATCGCTGTTCTTGTAGCCGAGCTTCTCGGTCATATGGAGCAGCACGCTTTGGCTAAGGTCCTCAAGGTGAATCCTGTACAGAGAGAGAGGCAGAGCATGCTGTTCGTACCATCCTGCCAGCAGCAGAGTCTTGCCAGCCACAGGGGATGTGTCAGAGTGTAAAGAAAAGGCCTGAAAGGCTCCGTAACATTGGAGCGATTAGCTCTCTCCTCCCGTGAGCAGGCATGAAAAGGGCAGACTGTTTGGGAACCACAGGCACTGCAGGAAGCCATGATAGCAGAACGAACAGCAGTCTCCCCACCACGTCCTACCCTGATGTGAAATGGCACTGTGATGCTCAGGATGCCGCCATTTGTTACCCTACATCTGACTAGTGAAGACCGTCAAGATCATCTGGCTGGTTTTGAAGGAAAAGGGGTAAAATCCAACTCAGGTAGCTACATTTGGCTTTCTGAAATGACCCCTTCCTTGTAATCAAACACCACTGCATTCAGCTTCACTCCTTAACTGTTGCACAATATTCATGCACTAAGTAGCTAGGGAATTTCATGCCAAAGAAAGGGGATGTACAGGGAGGGTTATTACAGCAGCTCTCAAAATGGTTAAAACTGCTGCTATACTCCTGTCAGTTAAAAGCACAATTACAATACATGTTTATGTATGTGCTCTTCTCTAAAGTCTGTCACAGACTCAGCCAAGGCGAGAAATGGGAGTACAGCAGCCTTGTGGAAATGGCAAAGCATCTTCTCAGTCTAAGTTAAAACCAGATTTTCCAAAGAACTCTGCTCCTATTGAGACCTCTAAATGTGCTGGCCAGCTTCCCAGATGTACCCATCAATTCCCATCCATCTCCAAATAAATGCTGGGTTTCATTGGTTTCTAAAGAATATTCCTTGCTCCTAATATCAAGCCTAGTATCTGGCTAAGGCAACTTAGGGGAGTGTAGGTTGTGGGCTTTTTACAACCTGCCTTCCCCCTTCAAAAGCACCTTTCTCCACCTTTCCCACTCCTGCCCTGCTGTCCCCCTGTCCTGTGCACCTGTGATGCGAGGAATGCCCGAACAGCAGTCTGGGTCTGATGTAGAGGACTTAGACAAGATGTAAAACAGTCTGGAAAATCTCAAATAATTCTTTTCCTTTATTCAGCGTGCTTACTAACATTTGTTCTGCAGCTAAGGAATGCTTGGGGTTGGGTTTTTTTTAAAGTTTTTTAAGTTCAAAAGCAAAACTTATCTTGGCCATTGCACGTTAAAGCATCTGGACAGCAAAAGAAATTCAAGCAATTGCTACTTGAAGCAAAATGGGAAATTTTTGCTTGCCTTCAGGGAATTTCATTAATAAAAGCAAGCTTATAAAAAGCCTGGGAGAATATTCTCCTGAAAATGCAGTTTCTGCTGTTCTTCCACCTAATCTCCATGCTCTCCCCTTTCCTACCATGTTCGCATCTTGGGAATGACAGGTGTTACCCCCCAAATGGTGGAAAAGCACTGCAAGCATATAACACAGCCTCTTGCTTGTGTTGATTAAGAGAGGAAGTGATTCTTTGCAAATTCAGTAGTGCATTTTTCCGAACTATTTCAACACATCTTACCCACATCTGCACACTAACAAAAACTTGGGAGACACTCTGTCGAAGCTGACTCTAGTCGTACTTTCTGAGGCAAGCTCAACAGGAGACAGGCCATGTCTTTAAATATTTCAGACTTTATAGAGTATTTTCCCTATAAGGCTCCAGTATGACAAAGTCTAGGTGAGTCAAGCTTGGGACATCAACTAATTAAACTAAAGAAATATTATCCAAAAAATGAAGTGAAAGAAAGAATCTGTATGGCTTTTATCCTTTACAGCTTCACATAAAGTCTATGTTCAGATAGAAGGAGTATCCACTTTTTTTTTGTTTTCAGACCAAATGATGAGAAAAGCAGTGCAAGGAGAAAGAAAGAAAGAAAGGAACTGTTTTTTTCAATAGCAAAGCATTGCATTCCACATTGATGTCCCCTTTAAAAGTGCTTATAATAGGAAAGGATTATTATCATCACCATATTCACATATTTGCATGAGCAAACATATGCCCCCTCTATAGTTTGGCACTGCATTTTCTTCTGTTCTTCCATTTGATTTCCTTCCCTTTAGGAGGGAATGATTAATGGGCACTCCATAAATAGAGAGCATTGCACAGCTATTCTATCTAATAGAGGCCAGCCCCTTCTGTAAGTCACCTACCTAAGCGCACCAATGAGCAAACTCTAGAAGGGACGCTTCCACCACAACCTGACTAGAGCCTGACAACTGCAAGGAATTAAAAAATAGAGGCATGAAAATGTACCTATAAATGCAAAAGAATTGTGAAAGCACATTCAAGCCCTATTTCTGTCTTTTTTCCTCTTTTCTGCAGATAAGACACACACAGCAAGAGAATTAAATTACCCATACAGCTCTCAGTTACACTTACATTCACTTAACAGATGCCACATTTAGTAGATTGATTAGACTCATTATGACAGTGATTTCATTAGCTTAACGACTCATTCAGTTTACACTTGTTTTCCCTTTCTTTACCATACAATGTTCATATGTACCATACTTCAGTACGGTCCAATGCACCATAGGAACTCAGATTTCCTTTTGTTGGACAGCATACTATGCAAATTAACTCAACTGCCCTTAAATTTGGGGCAGTAATGTCGAGATAATGGGTCTGCCTGCTCTCATTCTTATTACTTGTGAAACAATTGATCGTTCGTAGGGGCCATCTTTATATTCTGTCCACGTAGGTCTGGGGATTGCAGGCAGCTGGCCTCACATTTGCCCTCCCTGTTTCAGTGGATGGCTCTAGTGATACCTCCAGGCATCCAAGCTGCTCAACATCCATCCAACCATATTTTGAGAGCAGGAGACCTGTTATTCTCCTCAGGTCAAAGAACGGCATATTCACAGTGATTCTCCACGATGCAGTACTTGAAAGTTAAGACACTACCTCTGGAAGGGAAATGCTTGCTGCTAAATTAGGGCACCTCTGTTCCCTGTCAATGCAAAGAGAAAGGGAGGTGACTCAGGTAGGAGCCCAGACTGTGCAGGCTGTGACCCGTAGGCCAGCCAACAGCAACGTCAGAGGGAAAGGTCTCCAAAAATTCCTAAAGGCTTTCCTGAGGTTCAGGGCTCAAACTGATTTCCTGTGCCCAGGTCTCAGCATGATCAAGCAGTGGCAGCGCTCATCACCTGCTTCAGCAGTAAGAGAGGGGTGCTGCAGGTGCCTCTCAGCCCCACGGGGGTTGGGTCCACAGCTCTGAAACATACCCCGTTCACCTGGCTAGCGGTGGAGCAGAGGGGAAAACAGGTGGGAGGCACTCTTACCAGCAAGGCTGTGACCTGGGCTGAATGCTGAAGGCTGGCTCTATGTATGGCTTGAGCATGCCTATGGGACCGAGTCCTTCAGGGCACCGACACAAAAAGATGGCCTGGTTGGTGAACACCAAATCATTTTTGGGTGGAGGACAGTGGTTCAGACGTTCAGACAAAAGTAAGTTATCACGTCCCTAGGCATATGCTACATCTGGTATCTGGCAACTGAGTAAACTGTAGGGGGGAAGTTAGGATCTCCACTTTGGGACTCTCCTGTTAGCAAGTTAGGACAGAAATTTTGGGGCACTATCAAATTTTAAGCACCAAAATTAGGCTTTAAGTTGCTGTCTCTGCCTCAGTGTTACTTCGGATCTTGGCCTGCAAGCTAGTAACTCCTACAGTGAATCCTCTGCAGGTACTAGATAGTGTATGAGACACAGCTGGAGGGCTTTGATACAGGAAGGAGGTTTTATCTGATCAAATATAGATATATATTTCTAAGTGAGTTGCCTGAGGCTCCATTTACAGTCGCTGCAGAGGAACTCGGATCTCCTGAGCACAAAGTCATCCTACTGCAGAATCAAAAAGAAGTCAGATTAATCATTCTGTAAAAAGTGCCCTTATTTCTCTCCATTGACTGTAAGGGGAGCCCAGGCTGGCTGGCTCATGTGTCAGCTCTACACTGCAGATGTTTAAAGTCAAGCAAGATTATATCTAACCAAAGTGGACCACAAGTATCTGTTTTTCCCTAGATGGATGTTTGACTGGCCATGAGATTTGTTCTCTGTTTGCATTTAGTCATGCATTTAGCACCGTGCAGGTATTCAAGATCAACATCCAACAAAGCCAGATCATTTAACTCTAACCTTTCTCACCACAGTTTGCGTATTTACTTAATCCACAGAACCTCATGTATGTATCACAAATCGGCATAGCCTCTACTGCAAAAGTAGCTTAGCTTTTACTGACATAGAAGATCAGAACTACCTGTCACACATACCCATTCCAAGGTCTGGAGCCAATTAATCATATGATCTGCACCCCAGACGACCCTGCAAATAATGCAATGTATGCCAGCTTCTAATTTAAGGTATTGTTTTTTGACCATCTAGGATGGAGTCACAAAAGCAATCCCAGAAAATGCACTGGGATGCTGTTACACAAATGGAACTGAAACACCAGAGCCGTTCACATTTTAACATATATAATGTATACAGACCCTGGCAGGCTTTCTCCCCTCTTTTGCACAGTACCTGTTTGGATATGTGACATTAGGTGGTGCTCTTCCAGGGTAATTCTCATTAAGCCATCGATTTGCAAGTGCCTGCTGGATGTTTGGTCTCTTTGCAGGATCTGGCTCTAGTAGAGATCGTAGAAAGTTTATGGCCGCTGTGAAGAAATCAAGCAAAAAACCCAATAGCTATGTCATCTGCTTTATGATTTAACACAGTAGTTGAGTTACTACAGGTGTGTAGCCTGACCAAGAGTATACTAAAAAGGAATGTTTTCCTTATGGTATGCTCTAATGTCCTTGAGAAAAAGGAAAAACTGATAAGGCATTAGTAAGTAAAATAAACATGATTTATAATCACAATGATTTATAGAGTCATAAAGGAGAGGAGAAAAAGTGCCTTTTGTTTCAGAGCCTGTTTAAAGTTTCTGAGCAGGTTAGCCAAAATTTAATTTTTGTATGAGGACAGGAGGCCTGAGTAAGGTCAGAGGCAAATCTCTCAATCTGTGTTAAAGTAGAAAGAGATGGACTGGGGCTGAGCGGAGAGGAGGGGAGGGATGCAGAGCTGGGAGGGAAGACAAACTGGGCTCCCTTTGACATTATAAGGACAAATTCTCTCCTGGCTTCTATCCAACCTACAATCAGTTGCAGGAGGTTTTAGCCAAATTAAAAGAGTACAGTAAATTAACAGGCTTCATTCTGTTTTCAGATACTGAACCTTCACTTTTCAGTGACATTCAATCATCCTTCGGGATTTTCTTGCAAAAACTCTCAAAAGTACTTTTCTGATATTTTTAAGTCATGTGCTTCTTTTATGTTTAGGAGCAATGAAATCAAGTGATTTGCTTAAAGACTCACAAGAAGTGTCTATCTGAGCTGAAAATAAACTCTCTTTTAACTAGGTCTGGTCTTTATTCCTCAAATTATCAAGGCTAGATTCAGTTTATCGGCTACAAGATAGTAAAGAGTTAACTATGTCCTCTACAATTCCTTGCATGAAAGATAAAGAAACCTAATTCTGGGAAAACCAAGATCAGAATGATTTTGTAGAGGAGACACAGTCAAGTGGGACGATGTTAGATGAGTCCTGAATGAAGTCAACAGCAAGCAAGAGGCAGAAGTGATGGCTGTGGCAGTTTTCTCCTGGTCAGATGGACACGACCTTGGGGGCTTTTTTCCACCTTCTTCCACAGCAGATCTGCAGTTCCCCTCCTATGCTTTCCTGAGCGTGTCATGTCTACTCATCTCCTTACTAGTGCAGGTGCCCTGGGCAGTGGCAGCACAGGACCACTGTGGCACAGGACGCTGTCCTCTGGGATGTGCCTTCTGGGTAAGCTGCAGTACAGCCTTGCCAACACAGCTACTTCAGCTCAGCACAGGCAAACCAAAGCCCTTGAAGTCTCGTGTTACAAAGTAGATCGAATGGGATGTGCTAATGCCTCAGTGCTAGAAAACTGCAAAATTATGAGCCAGTCTTCCCATTCAGGTTTACAGGCATTTGATCTCACCGTCACAGCATGCTCACTCGGCACCATGCCATCCCCTACTCTAAAGCAGAGCAGCCACGACATGTCTTCTCCACCAGCAATACAGCGAAACCCTCATGAATCCCTGTTCCCACACGCAGTTTAAGGAGAATAATATGCCTGCTCGTGAGGCCACAATGTCCTCATCTAAAAAGGGCATAAACGTTAACCTAGGCACAGCACCTCTGCCCTTCACAGGTTCTCCTCTATGAGACTGCTGCCCTCCTCTGTGTTTGCCTGGCTGGCTTCCCGAGCATTTTCATCTCCCCAAGCCCACCCAAATCACCCCTCACCTGCAGTATGGGACAGGATGGCTGGGCTGATGCATCAGGGCAAGACAGTGGACGGGGGAGGGAGGGTTTCTCCTCAAATAAATCAGGGTTAGACCCAATAGGTGCCAACTCCTAACAGCCTGGGTAACTTTGGCATTCAACATCCTGCAGAAATCAAGTATCAGCTGGAGAGGGCCCTGAGAGGCTACCCGTTTCAACGCTGGCCTACTATCAAGAAGCTTGTATGTGGAAGAGAGAGAGTTACCATTATGTATTTACCGGTTCAGCTAGGCATCGGCTGCGTTTTTTCTAAGCCCTTTCCTCACAAATCGCTGATTTATGTGAGATACTTTACTTAAATCTTTCCCAACATTTTTGTTATTTTCCTACAACAGCAATATTGCAGAAGCAGCAGGAAAAGCCTACATCCAAGTTCATAAGCCTGCTGGAAGCTGATGCTACGGCTGCTCTCCGCTTGCCCCCAGTGCCCTCCCATCACGCCTCTCGGGCACGGAACCCCCTCATTATGGCAAACAACAAACCCCTTGTTCTTCCATTTCACCTCCTCTCTCTCCAGTACTTCCACCATCTCTGTGTTAGAAACCACATGCATCCCATGGGTTCAAAGCAAAATAAATAACCCCTCCCCAAACCAACACCCTCCCCCTCCATCACCACCACCCTAAGTCCGCAAATCAGCTAATGTCTCCTTAAAAATCTTATTTTTTTTCCCCCTTGGCAAAAGTCAGACTAATTAAATGAAGCTTGTGAAGCACCACAGAGATAAACAGATCCAGATCAGGAGAAACTAATTCTGGAGAGAACATCGCCCCTGGGAGGCTCCCTGGCCGGCCAGACCTGGGCAACATGGAGGAGATGAGTAACAGCACTTTGGCTGACTTCAGCTCTCAGGTGGTTGGTACAAGGAGGGAGAAGCCTCTTCCAGTTAGCTGCATGGCTGTGGGACAGCAAAATTAGTCCCCCAGGGAGCAAACACAAAGCTGCCCAATCAAGTTTTGGACCCACTGTGTATGAAGCCATTTTTCCTGCTGCACCAAGTAGGCTGGCGAACACAGGGCACTGTGAAACACCCTGCTAGGGCCTCGTTATGTGAAGCCTCGTTTACGACGAGCTTGAGGACAGCACTAATCTGATTAGCCAGTGACCTGCACTTGGTGGAATTTTGTCCCATGGTGTAATTTTGGGGCAAACTTTGCTCTTCTGACAAATGAGAGACCAGCATAATGAGAAACTACATTTCTCTCTTAACTTGCTTGAAAGTACCAAGGTCAGTGATGACCAGAAACAGAGTGCGCTTCAGGTGGGGATTTCAAGACCTCTGCTGTCCTCATGTTCCTTGTCATGAATGAAACCAACTTAGTGTCTTGTTCACGCTGTCAGGGTATGCCTGGTTATAATTAGGTATACAGGTATTGCTTACAAAACTGGTCAGAGAAAATGCAATGAGGTCATTTCACAAGCCATGAGTGAGCTCCACCTAATAAAATCCTTCCTCCAAAGTACAGGCATGGATAGACAAAGGCTCTTCTTCTCATCTCTACTTCATTTCTCTGTTCCAGAAGGAAGACCATGAGCATACAGAAGCAGTAAACTGAGGAAAAAAGGAATGTGTGCAAGGTGAATACCAACTTCCTGAGCAACTGAACTCTGCTCACCTAAAATCAATAATCAGATAGCTGTGTTGTTTAAGAAGCTTAATAAAAAACAGTTTCCTAAATGGGAAAATCAAACACTAACTCCAAATTTTCCCTGTTGCTACACAGTTGCTTTGGGTGCTGATGGTCACCCAACATTTTAACTAGCACAAATAAAATATACTCTTGCTTAGTGATAAGACTGGCTACTTTTACGATGGGACTGTCTGTTCAGTAACTGTGAAATTCAATATTGAAAGACAACGTACTGAACAAGCAAAACAGACTCCTGCAAAAAATCTCTGTGAATATACAGAAAAAGAAAGCCTGATTAAAGAAAAAGATCCATAAACCTAAGAAGTTAACAAATACAACAATTCGCAGAGCAGAGGAGTTTCTACCTACTGACCCAAAGCCTAACCGTGGCAAGAACAAATGTCATCTTAAATCACAGTTTGCCATGTCAGTGAACGCACGAGGCTGCTGACTTAGATCAAGAACCAATGCGTACCTTTGTTCACAGTGAGTAAAGGTTAACACGTTTAAATCTATTCCAATAATTTGCCATCACCTCTGAAAGTTCAAGCTGCTATAGTTCTCACAAGACAAACAAAATACCATTTTCACTGGAGACCATACTGTCAGTGAGCTACAAATGCTACAGAGACGCATTTGTCAGAAAATTTGATCTCCACTATAAAATGGTAGGATGAATGAAACAGTAAAATGAAATCTGTCAAAAGTACTGTTATCTTTTTTGATACCAAGGTCTGGTCTTCTACAGGCCTTTTGTGCGTGATTCAGCATTTAATACATGAGTTGTCCCAGGGAAGTCAGTGAAATCTCCCACTTAAAGACAATTGAAAGAAAACAACGATTAGGGAAACAGTCCATTGGTTCAAAGACACTACGCAGCCATCATATAACTGCTCTTTATTGGTAAAAGCCTCACTCTGAGAGGTAAGTTTGGTACATTTTTTGCCAAACTTGGAAAATATTTACTATGACGTGCAAGTCCCTGAATTCAACAGTAACTTTGCAATTAATGCAGGATTTGGCATCTAGATCAGTACAGCATGAAGCAGTCAGTATAATCTTTCTTTTAATTTACTCAGTGGGGCTTTAGAGCATGTGCTAGAACATTAAAATAGCCATTTTGTGCAACTGAATCCTAACAGGAAGTCTCCAGAATGGAAATACCAAACAGTGTAATTGCGTCAAATAACAGCAAGACTTGCAGCATTCCAGCTCACTTGTAAACCTACCACTTTACAACATGCCAGCAGCATGAACTGCTGGCAGGGAAAGTGTACTTCATACAGATGCTGAGTGAACAAGGAACAACATACTCTGCTTAATCCATGGATAACCTGTGTGAGAAAACCCTTAACTACCTACTTCTACTGTATGCAGGTAAATCTGTACTTGGAGAATTCATCTTGTGACACAACTTCCAAGGGCTTTTTCTTATACCCCGTAACAATGGTTGCCATCCTTAGTGTACCAAGTGAAAATGTATGTGCTGTTACCCTTTTTCTATTTGCAATCTTTTAATTTTATTGAATGTCCCTTGTAAACAGGCTGCCAGATAAGGAGAACAGAAGCTCTCCATGAACAAGTTAAGCATACAAAAATAAAACCCAACTACAAAACAGAGTTTGTTCCAAATGCTGACAACGGTCTTGCTATAAGCTGAAAAATGATTCTGTTGCCTAGTGACATGGCTTTGAAGCAGGAATTAATATTTCTAATACTAATACATCAACAATTTTGCATTTTCTGAACACACAAAGGTTATCAAAGGTCACTGTCCCAATATAACCTTCTGTGTGCATGTCATTATTCCATAATAAATGTGAGGAGGTCATTCAAGGTAGCTTATCAGTCGACCCTAATCATAATGCCCACGAATCTGTTATTCCAAAATAATGTGTTCATGCACCCTATGCTACAATCATCTGAACGTGCAAAACTGACCAACTACTCTACAAAAGTAATTTCACAGAATTTCACAGGTTTGTTCTTCTCTCATATTCAGCACAGCTTGACACTTCTCCAGCTTACATACATAAGTCAAAGCAAAAGGAGTTATACTACAGCAACTGCTGCAGATCTTTTGGATGCTAAAATGAAAAAAAGAGTATTTTTCACAATTAGCGTGCCATGTCGGTAGCATAACTCACAATCCAGAATTCCACACAATGGTTCTGACCAACTAGATCTGAACACGTCCCAGCACGCCCCCTTGGTTACCTGTAGAGAGCTGGGTGGGAAAAGGGTTCATTTCTTTGTCCACCATTTTCTGGTATAAAGCTCTCAAGCTGAACGGCTCCACAGTAAAAGGTAATGTTCCAGTCAACATTGCGTACATGTTCACCCCACTAAAAGAAAACATAGAGAAAAAGAAACCAAAATGATCAGGAACAAGGAAAAATTTAGGCTTAGGTTTTAGTGACTGTACTTCATCTTTAATGTCTGACAGCTATTAAAAAAAACGTCAAAAGCTCTCTCTTCTGTTGCATACAATGATTTGGGCAAGAATTCCCAGAGGTTTGCTCATGGAGGGTCACACAATGTGTAGGACACAACCTGGGAGCTACAGAACCGAGCCCAGCTCTTAGGCAACTCCTCGGCTAAATACCACGCCACAATTAAGTTTGTCCTCAGGCTGCATAAACATGCTGCTTTTGGAGGCCTTGTCCTGGTGCTGCCCTGGGTGTGAAATGACTGCCTGCACCAACAGGGACATCGCAGGTCATGGTTCAGCATCCAAAGGTGACCTCTGTGGCCTCTGGCACAGCCCAAAAGTCAGGTGTGAACAATTACAAGTAAGAAAACTTGCTGCTTGTTTATGCCCAGCAAAGTCAGTGATGAAGAGTGGGTTGGGCATTCTTGTTCTTTTTCCTCTTAAAAAGGCTTTAAATTCAATTTGAGTGGAATTCCTCCCTTTTGGAAATTTGTTTCCCCAGTCTGCTGAATACATGTATGTGAACAGAAAGAAACTAAACCGGTGTGCTATCACGAACTGTGATAGCACCATTTGTTCAGCTATGAGGAAGGGTAGGAGTTAATCATATTTTCTTTTCTTTATTAAAAAAAAAAGAGCAGGACATTATTACTGGAGAAGTTTAAATTGTTTACAAGAACGACTGTGCTCTGATTGCCTGTGTTCCTCAGGGCTGGTACTCTCAACCTTGATGTGGACAGATGGCCCACTGCTGGACGGAAAAATTCAGTAGCCATACAATGATTTAGATGTGGGTCTCCTCGGAGGACAGACTGCAAATTAGGCTTCAGCAGGGGAAGTTCTAAACAGCCTTGAGGAGCAGCAGGGTACCCACCGTATCAAACCAAGAGATGAATCTGACCCAGGTCCTAGTCTCATATATAAACTATGGCCAGTCTTTCTTAGCACTAGTAGTACTTACACTGTACTTCACATTTTCCAAGCACTCCAAATACTTCAACTTGGGAATTGTCATAATTCTGTTATTTCATTGAAATTTATTCAGATGTTATTATCCCCACTTGGTAAGGGAAAATCTGTTGATACTAAAGCAAAACTAAAACTCAACTGACTTCAGCTAATTCCTCTCCAGGACTGATAAGGATAACCGACACCATGCCCATGGCCAACAGGAGGGTAGTGCGAGTTGCACGGTCTAAAACAGTACTGCAGACAAATTCATTGACTCCAAAACGTCTTCCTGGCTTCCTCTACCTCTGGCACTGGGGACTTCTGTCTGTTCTTTTGCCTGAACAGTAGTAAGCTCACAAAGGCTCACAAGTTTTCTGGCCATTTTTATTCCCCCTTTAATGACCGTGCTTTCAAAGTGATGACCTGACTTGATTTCACATTTCTTGTTGGACTTGACTGTGGATAGTGCACGGAGCCCATGTGAGTGCTTGAGGATCCTTTGGGAAAAAATAAAAAAGCTGTTGGTCCTCTTGTGCCAGAGCCATGTCTTCTACTAAGTCTGAACATCACTGATCAACAGCTTTACTGCGATCTCTCCATGGTATATGTTCTAGTGACCTATATACAGGTATGTAAAGATCTATTTTGAAACAAGGTATCTGCACAATTTAGTTCACAGAGCCATACTAATTAAACAGATTTTCTTGCTCAGAGTAGCCAAATACATGAATAACGTTTCTCATTTGAGCAATGGGTAACGATGACAGTAATAACTATTATAAACTAGAGAAGTAACTCACATGGACCAAACGTCTATTTTGGGCCCATATTTTTTCCTTGCCAGAAGTTCAGGGGCTGCATATGCTGGGCTCCCACACTGGGTGCTGAATGGATCAGAATAACCCAAGATGCCTGCACAGTTGCTCAATCCAAAGTCTGTGAAAGGCACAGAGACAGAGTTATGAAAGAGACAGATACAGTAAAACCATGCTAGAACACAAGGAAAAAAAAGCACATTTTTTTCCAAAATCTACGCAATGAACTGCCTAAGAAAAAAAATCATTTACATGCAAAAATTTTATATAATTTGTTTCTCTGAGGTGCTAAATAACCAGAGACTTCCACAAACAATAAAAAAGTCTTAGAACATGCACAATTATCAATTTCATACACAAAGCAACTACATTTCACTGGGAACTGGATGGCAACAACTGGAGTTGAGCATGTCCCAGGCACTACGTGATGTGCGTGGGGCAGAAAGCCACCTCGGGCTGTCACGGATTCCATACTGCTCCAGTATGTTATATAGAGGCCAAGTTTAAGTGGGACTTCTTCAACATTTTCCTCTAAATCGTGTAAATGAGCCATCAGATTCAAGGCGGGAGGGGGCGGGGGGCTTTGCTTTCTGGGACTACTGTGGCGATGCACAAATGCACAGGGTTGCAGAGTCAGCATTTCAGCTCTGAAATAACCCAGGGAGATCTTGGAGCAAGAAGGGGAATGTGTTGATTTGGCTCTCCCCTCCTCAGCTTCTGCCTTGAATTATTGTATTTCTGGCCCCTGGGTGTATCTGACACTCTTTTGCTGGCAATAATAAGGGACTGGCAAAGGCTGGCACCACGAACTGATCGGAGACAAGAGGCAGCCTCTCCGCACCAAAGGAGTCTGCAGTTTCCCAAGTGCTCTCAGGCAAGCCAAGCCCAGGCTGGCGCCGAGAAGGGTGTTCCCGCAATCTCTCCCTCGTCTGCTCCAGTGCTGGTATGGCTGCAGGCTGAGCTGGGTTTAAGAAAGGGTCTTAAAAATTAAACCACTAAGCAAGGAAAGAAATGCAGACAGAGTCACATCAGCAGCAGAAGCGGCTGAGGGCAATGTACAAGCCCACCCTGTCTAGTGGTAGCCCATGCGTGGCTTGGGAGAAAGCAATTATGAAACTACAGCCTGACAGACAAGATGGGAAGGTGAGGAGAGGTTGCAAAGGGTCTTGAAAGTGAAGTCAAACAACTTGATGTGATAAAGGGAAGGAGCAAGACAAGCTTGCAAGGAGGATGATGACATGGGCAAAGCTGACAGGCTGGGAGAACAGCCTGTGCTGCAGGGCAACATATCCAGGAGTAGCAGATCTAGAGAGGTCACAATCAAAGATGTTTGCATTCATTAATAATTTGTTATTGATGACAGCTGCAACAACAAAAATACTGCTGTTAAGAACACTGACATCTGTTTTGTTCCTTTTTTTTATCTAGTCTTCTTAAAAATGCCCAGAATGCATGCACGTTTAAAAGGAAAACTGTCTTATACATAAATGAGGCAGTCAGGAGAAGCAGACTGCTGAATCCTCTTCCTATAGACTTGTGTCTTGCATCCATGTGTCTTGTAAAACAGTGTATTTCTGGGTGTGCTACCCACCTGCCTGGACGAGCTAAAAGCATCACACCTTGCAGGCCAAATATAGCAGGCAACTATTGAGCCCATGCAATATTCCCTCTCCTCAGCCATTAATTTGGGTCTCTCTCCCTTATCTGCCTACTTATTTGGATAACACTTGAAGTAATGGCCTGTCCTTTAGCTTTTACCCCACCTTAAATTTTGGTGAAATCAGACAGGAGTTTCTCAAGGTATTAGAAGCGTCCTGACAGGGCAGTCACATAAGCCTGGCTCCCTTACAAAACCAGGAAAAAAATAATAATGCTTACAAAAAAATACAATTATAAAGATGACTATGTGAGCCAGACTGCACAAATGACTGCACGAGGCTTTCCACTCAACTGGCTGCATCTCTGAGAGCGAGACAAGCACAAGAGAGACAAGAAGCACCGTATTCAACACCCAAAGAAGCTCAAAGGGGGTTTGCTGGAGAACATTGTCAAAACTGAATGAGGATCAAGACAATTTCCTTGCCTCTGATGGAAAACAATTGTCTCTGGACACTGCTTAATCATCTCTGCTAGATATGTATTATCCCTGGGGCTTATACAAATAATTCTGAGGATCCATTTACTTAATTAATGTATTTATTAGCTATGCCCCGAGATGAGTTATGTCAACAGCAAAATACTTTTTAAAACTCCCAGAAATAATATCTCCACACAGTATTATTCATGGTCTTTACCCTACTGTGTCATACCACCTCAAAATTACTTGACTGTAATATAAAGCTTTACAAACAAAATATATTAGGGTTACATTCTGTGATAGTGTAAATCAGTATCCTTTTATCATTATCAATGGAGGTATATTCTAGTGGAGGTTTTAATTATCTTATTTGCTTAAACTATAAACATCTTATTCATGTTTTTCAGCTCATTCATTTAATCTAGGCAGGTATAGTCTTTTTTTTTCTAGTGCCTGTTGAAATGCAGAATGTGCGCAAACACATGCATATTGGGGACAGGGATTTTATCGCAAAAGAAATGGGAATATTGTTATTAACGTTGTGGCAGCACATTGTGATCGCAGTGTCATTTTTATTAAGGATGCACTGCTGATCTTGATAAGAACGGCATTACCACCAGCACTGATAATTTCACTGCCATTCCTGCCGCTGTCTTGGGCTTCCTTTCAATAAGCTGAGCTAATTACAGAATTCAGATCAAAGGCCACACTTGGTTTTCCAAAGTAAATATTATGACATGGAAACTCCACCACCCCCACTGTTCGTACTATCGAAGTATCGCATTACACTACTACTCTTTAACGCCTCCAGGAAATCAACATTAAGCTATGGATATATGGCTATCTCCAAAGCTGTGACAGTTGGAAATAACAGAAGCCTTAGCACAAAGCTCGTGGACAAGTTTGACCAGCAGAGCTCCACAGAGCTCAGCAGAGCTACATATTGGCAGGGTCCTTTGGGTGCCACAGGTCCTTGAGCAGGACGCCAAGGACTTCGCATGGCCTGTGAGTGGCTTTTCAAAGCATCTTTATCAGACACCTACCACCATGGGCTGGTAGGTGAAGAGAAGTGAATTATTTCCAGCGTTTCCAATCCTGATGTTCTTAAGATTTAACAGACAGCTATGAAAAAGTCCACTTAACACAGCAAAGGGAATTTTTCTAATAATACTATCTAAGAACATATTATAAACCACCTTAGCACATACCTAAAAAGAGTAACAAAAGCAAGGTGTCATTAAGCAGCTGGGTGAAGAAAGGAGCTCAAGGGATTCAGTTCTCGCTGAAATGCATGAACAAGCAGGGACTTGCAATGCCACTTCCTGGTGTGTTTTTAGTCTTAATTTCACCTTTTCTTTTTCCTTTATGGTGGGTTTTCTTCATTTCACAGTTATTACAAGAGTAACATTTTTTATTAGGTACTAGTGTGTTTGCTGCTGCACAAGACACAGAGACCAAGCTCCCACCCCAAAGCAGTTAACGTGAGCTGGTTTTGTAGCTTAGAGTTTCATCTCCTAAGTGTCGAAAGCAGCACGTAATTCCTCAAAACATGCTCTTTGCCATTGAAGAGCCTTCTTGGTCATGACTACGTAATGATGCAACTGATCCATCACATTTCTAGAAAGACAGGCTACGTAAAATATTGTACTAAGCACTGAATGAGCTGAGTGAAGGAACAGGCAGGGGGGAGGAAGAGGAGTAAATTATTTGGTCTATGCCACCAGCCACAGACGGGTGCTGGAAAATTTTCCTTATCCTGTGAAACCGTGGTGGCAATGGAAAGCTGCACAGCAGCTGAAGCACTACTTCTGCTACCACCTGGAAAAGAGGTGTTGGTGAGGAGAGGTTGCCCAGGGATCTGAGGCCGGTTTCTGCAGCCCCTGCTCCAGCTTTCCCAGCAAGCGCAGCAGACAGAGCATGAAGAACGGAGGCACTGCTTCTTCAGGGTGAAAAACCAGAGATCACCAGCATCACTAGCGAGATATGACATGAGCTGACTGTGATATTAAATCTGTTTTTACTTACAGCAAAATTATTACTAATAAAGCAACCTTTATTTTTCTACAACATACCCAGTTGGACAGAGGGATTTAATTGCTTTGTTTTAAAATACATACTGTGCACAATCCGCTTTGCTTAAAACATCAGGCTGCAGACCTGAGGACAATTTATTTCAACACTAGCAAGGCTATGGAAGATCGAACTGTCTCTTTTCTCTGTTCTTCCCACACCACCCACTGCGAGGAGACCTTTCCATGCAACCGAAGCAAATGAAACTGCAGGAACAGTTCTGAAGTAATTTTTTGGCATGTGAGTTTTAATTGTACGCATATCATCTGATTAGGTCTGGGTTTGGATGTCAAGTTCACATACTGTTGTGTAATCAAACACCCAATAACGGGGAAGTTATAGAAATTCCTTAAATCTATCAGATGTTCATATAGCACTGTTGCACACCATCTGGTCTCACTTATCCGCTAAATCAAGATAATGGGTGGTATCCATCATTACTGATGAATGATTCATGGTAACATATCGGTATCCTCTTGACCCATAGCTGAGGTAATGCAGAGTTCTCTTTTGCTGTTATTTTCCCAGAGCTGGTTGATTCGCTACAGAGTGATGACTAAAAGTCAGGGTAATATTTCCAAAGACCGAATTCCCTAAGTAAATTTTGAATATTTCAGATTTCATTAAGCATTGTCCTCTTGTTTGTTTGGAGATACATGTGCTTTATATGTTACAGTGAGTGTCCATTTGACCTGAATGTTAAGTGGTTTTCATCACTTTTCAGATCATGAAACCTTTTGAAGAAAGAAAGTCAGTGGAGTTTTTAAGTCTGCAACCACAGACACTGCTGTTGGCAAAAGTGTAGGCATGGAGATAAATATAAACAGATGTTTGGGGTTTATTTTGTGAAGGGAATATTTTCTTTTCAATGCCCACATTAACATTAATGGGAGTTACGCAAAGGCAGTGAGAGACTATACCCACCGATGATTAATCTAAAATGTCTGCACAACTTGAATGAATCAAGCGCTGCGTACAACTGATACCCAAATACAATCAAGACTATCACTGATCTTTTTTATTTTTTAAGAGCCCTCTAAACCAATTTTGCATTGGGTGCTGGAAGCAAATTTAACGAATATAAATATAGGACCAAATTTTGCCAGCTGCTAAAAATGTGTGCAACTCCCACTGACTTCAGTGGAAGCATATGCATATGGGGGCAGAATCCAACCCTTAGTAAATATGAAATTATCAAGATAATAAAATAAATTACTTCTGTTGTGTCAATTCTTTAATTCTTTACAAAGTTCCCGATTTGAATATGAAAGCTGTTGGTTAAAAGATGTAGGATTATTCCCATACCCAGTTAAAGCTGAATTATTTGGAACATTTTTTTCACAAGATGCTCTCAGGAACAGCTTGATTGCTATCTATACTCTCTCAGCTCCTCTCTGCAGCAACATTAGCAGTTGTCACATGGAGGATTATGAAGTCTCAAAAACTCTCTTTATAAAACTACCAATTTTAATTACTGGAATTGCCAAACTGGTTTCATACCGATAAGCTTGATATTGTTGTCTTCATCTAGCAAAAGATTTTCTATCTTCAAGTCTCTGAAAGAAATAAAATATTTTGAGTGAGCCTCCAAAATAATGAAGCAGCTTCCCATCACTCTCATCAGTGTATTTACAAGATTCATATATAACAACACATATAATGAAAGCAGCGCACACAGTTCCACATTCAAAGCAGAAAGCCCCGTGCATTGTCTCCTCTACAAAATTACCAGTGCTTCACACACAGTTTCACACCTATTCTTCAGGCACAAAATGACTTTATAAACATTTGTCAGTACATCCTGTAATTAACCAGGTTCTTCAGATTTCTCGCATACTTAAAAGTTTGCAGAAATCTTATACACTGGAAACATTTCAGATATATGGTTTTGGAATTAGAGGTCACTTTCTCATTACTCTTCACAACCAAAGGCTCTTCACTGGCCACTGCTGAAGGATAAACCATCTTCTGCAGAGATCTGAGGAGTCAAACGTCTGTCTGCTGCTATTGTCTGCAAGGGAGACCAGAAGCAACCTTCCCTGGGGATGAAGCATCCAAACTCCTTATAGAGGTGGTCAGCATTGGTACTCCCATATTGTAGAGGTGAAAACTGAGGCTGAGGGATTGAAATGACTTGCCCAATGCCATCCAGAATGCCAGTAACAAAGCCAAGAGAAGAAGCCACACAGGTTTTCTGAGTGCCATGTTAGTGCTTTCTCCACCATGGCACCCTGCCTGACCCCACAGACCCACTGCACAGATCAGGGCCTGGACCAGTTTTGGGAGAGAGAGGATACAATGAAAGCGGTCCCCTTCTACAAGACAACCAACCCTTCTTCTGATATGTATGTCAGCACATTGTTCACTTTACATGTGCCCTTCCATCACTCAAGAACATGGTTGTGCTTTCCTAAGCCATGTTCTACGTAAGAAAAATATCCCAGAGATCACACACACATACAAAACCACCCCAAAAGCCCAAAACGTACAGACTAAGCATTAAGTATAATATGAAAAAATCATTTAGGTTGCTACACAACTTGTCCATGACTTCTAGCAGTTGTTGTGTCTTTATCACAAGAATTTTTCCCCTATCCAGACATAAAATATTTCTAACAATCAGCATGCTGGGATATCAATAGCTCAGACAGGCAGTGATGCTTCTCCCAGCACTCTTTGGAAAAATCTGGATAATAAAGCCATCAGCTATAATTACAGGAAGTCAGTGACATCCACGGTATTTTGCCTTTGTAAGGCAAAGGGAGTAATGAAGGATGCCTCTATTACAGATGAAGATATAAGGCTTAATAAAATAAGACAAGTAAACCAACCAAACCAGACAAAGTACTTCCACAAGAAAGGATCTGGGAAAGAAAGAAAAATAGCTGTGACCAACTCCAAGCCTTTTTTAAAACGTTCCTCTCCATTTCATTTTATGCCCATGCTGTGTATCAAATAAACCTGAGGCAGAAAAATACTTGCAGGTAGGATGCCACTCACTTCATCAATATGACCACAAGGATCTTCTCCAAACAGATGTTTCTACTCCCCAGTGAGCCTTTCTTGCAGATTTTCCTTGCTTCATGTGTGAAAAGAAACAGGGGAAATACTGTATAAATCTACCAAAAGAGAGTATTTTGCAAATTTCAGGTATTCAGGGGCAATATCCAGGCTTTCCCACGGCATCCAGCCAAACACTTCCTGAGGAGAGGACTGGCTTCTGCACCAGTCCTCTTCTCAGAGAAGCAACGGAACTCAGTCAATAAAGCACCAGCCTGAGAGACAGGAGGAGGGGATTATGTTCCCTCCTCTGGCAATAACCCAGCGTGTTAACTTGAGGAAAACAGCCACGTTAAAAGTGACAGCTAATTTCAAATACCGTGGCAGAGATGTAACCACATTTGGCCGTGTTTTGACCAAGACCCAGCCTACAAAGAGCCCACTCTCCAGCCCTGCTCCCACTCCGAGGGCGAGCACCAGCTCCGGGCCTTGCATGCCATCAGCCCGGCTGGCATCCACGGCATCCCTCTCCTCATCCGCAGGAGACTCCACATGCCGTGACGGCACTGCAGACCCACCGCCCCGTGTCCTCCAAAAGCAGCTTCCCTCATAGGGCAACCGCTGCCGCTGAGAAATGGCTTGCTACAAGGAGGACATGCCCTGCCAGATGGATCCGGATCAACTCAACTTCCCTCTACTGCCAAAAAAGGACTTTTTTCTTCACGTCTTTATTGCTTGCAGGTGGAGGTTTTCACAGACAGGGCCATTAGCCTCTAGAAAGATATCAGGGCCGGGAATTTAACAGGAGAGACTGCCAAAAAAACAGTATGGGAAAGAGAAAAAAAAACAAACACCCCCCCCCCCCCCCCCAAACCAAAACTAAACTGAAATCAACAGAAGCACATGGAGCTTCAGGTCATACACTGCAGTGCTTAGTACAACATCCCAAAGGAAGGAGAAAGACCATTTGGAAGCTCTGAGTATATTAAACATTAGCTAAGAAGAGGTAAGACTTTTAAAAATAAAGGCAAGGGAATGGAAAGATGAAAGCTCTAAGGTTGAGGAGAAAAGACACATAGGCAATTAGAATAATAAATAAGTGATGAGAGGGGTAAACAAACACAAGAAAAGATCTTTAAAAGGATTCAAGGTTAAAAAAATAAAACTAAAGGTAAATATTACAGGGCATTTTAAAGCTATCAGAGGAAAAAAAAATTAAATATAGCCTCAGTATAGAATGCAATCAGACCTGGTTAATTAAAGATGTTTACCCATATGTCTATTCTCAGCAGATTTGCTGGTAAGTGGTAACTGATCTAATAGTCCATATGCACCACATTTTTGTCAACCCATATCAATACGAAAGCACTTTTTTTCAGTGTGACACTGCGAGCTAGGACAACAAGTTTTTACTCCTTGATACAACCTAACGAGAAGATTCCACACGAACCAGCCTTAGAAATGCGAAGCAAAAGCCATACGAAACCAAACCAAAAATCCCCAGACTAAGCCATAGTTGGAGAACCACTGCTATGCAGATGTGGACCCATGGGCAGGCACCGGGCAGGACCCCCGGGCAGCCCGATCCCCTGCAGCAGGCTGGCAGCAGGGCATAGAGATGGCAGGTACCCGCAGCCAGGACAGCAGAAGTGCAAATAGAGGCTGCGTGTCTGGACAAAATCCGTAGCCGTCAGGACAGAAGGGTTATTCAGTGGTAACTTTAACAACGCACCAGATTATCCACTATTTCTTTCTGACAAAAAGTGCAGTGGTACAAGCCAATTACATATCTGCCTTAGGCTCATCGTGCAGACAGGACCGATTTCCCCAAACTTCTTAAATGCTTTATTATGCCAGTTATGTCCAATTCAAACTGTAATTATTTTTAACAGAGAGGCTTATCTGAGTTGCTGCTTTGTTTGAATGTTGACATTAATTCATTGCAATGGAAAAAGTAGCACCATTGCACCCAAAAGTGTTAGGGAACCCTGAATTTCATGCACTATATTATAAATGGTTTAACAAATAAAAGTAAACATACCACCTTATTTATTTTAGTCAGTGGAGGTTTTCGCATGTTTTTAATAGCTGCATACTGCAAGGGAGAATGTGAGTTACCAGCTACATCACACACAGCAATTAAAGTCCTTGCTGAAGTCATTGGAAGACCCAGAGCACTGAACATCAGGTACACATGCTGGTCTCTGTGGACTCAAAGGTCCTCATAGTTTCGCACACGGCTTGCGCTTCTTGGTGGGTTCCTGGAGCTGGACACAGCTGCTTTGCGACTACAAGGGCTGGGCAAGCACTCCTTTATGCCAGCAGCACGTGCCACGCTGCATGTGATTGAGGTGGGGAGAAGAAACACAGTTGCTGGAGACCTTCAGTTTCCCTCCTTGAAGTAAATCTGATCTTGTTCCTTACTGTCGCAAAAAATAGGACTAAAGGATATTTTTTTTCCCCCCTTAAGCATATTTTCGGCATTCATTGCTGAAAAACTTCAAAATACCCTCAGTAATTAAATATTAAAGAAATAAAAAATTTTACCTTTTCCTGAAGGGTTAGTTCCATGATGCTGAGAGTGCCTAACTATGGCACAAGTCAGTCAAATCTATGACTAATGACGACACTCAAGAAAGACCAAGCTGCACTACCACAATGTGGAGAATCAGCATATATTTATGCCTTGTCAGCTTGTGAAGCTAGCAACATACAGTCAGCATTCCCCGTATTTGAAAATACGCCTTCTTCATTGGATGGTTCGTTTGGGAATTCGTTCTGCTGTTGATGGGTCTGATATGTCTCTGGCTTTGCTCAGACCTTCACAGACCACTTTGGAAATCCCAACTCCAGCCAGTGACTCCACCGAGCAACACATGAGCCTGCTTCCCTGAGTGAGCTACCCCAGGCTTCAGCTGTCAGCTCAGTGTGCTTTTGAAAGAAGCTTATTCAGTGCCATTGCAGGCATCAGACAGCAAAATTGAAGTTTTTGCATTTCACACTTTATTTCTTGTCTGGGGGAGGAGGGATGAGAAGGAAGGTTTTACCAGCAAGCAGCTGCAAAGCAGCAGCGGTTGCTGCTGTCTCCTGCATCTTATTTTTAATCAGTACAGCACCATGAAAAATCGCTCCCTAACTCCCACCCCACAAGCCCACTTTCTAGCCCTATGCAAGAGCAGGAGGTGAGCTGGAAAGGTTGCAGAGATTTGGGTCCATCATCACATCAATATACATTTCAAAGGCTTTGTTATCAAAATACTACTTATTGAGCCTGATTCTTCTATCAGTCACAACGTCACTGAATTCAATGCAGTTGCCTCTGTAAAAGAGGAATTCAGCCTATTGTCTCCACTAAAATGATGTTTACTTTGTTTACAGCAGAGTACTCCAAAAGAGAATGCCCAAAGGTAATTTTGAAGTCTGACATAAAATAGAAAGACAAACCAGCTTTGCACTTCAAAAGGAGACTTTGTTCTGTAGTGCAGAATCTGTCATAAATATTGCATCAGCAGCCAGACTACTGGCACTTAAAATTAATAGGATGGAAGTTATCAAAGCCAACATGTAAAAGTAGCAGGTACCAAAGCAGCAATCCTGTAGCACCCTGAGCAACTTGATTGTATGGCACCAACTTAGTCTGCTAGGGAAAGAGATCATGGAAAAATATATAAAACCCGCTCAAAACCTCAGGGTTTTTGTGTGTCTTTCAAACTCCTGATCTGCTTTTAATTACAAAATGGCAGTGGAAGGTACGAATATGTTGCCACGAAGACAGAAAAAGGGGGAATACAGAAAGCTATCTTTGCTACCAATACATTATTAAATTCTTTTCTTTGACATCCTGACAGTAATTGCACTGAATGGGATTGAATTTTGTTAAAATTACTTTAAAAGGGTTGTTGAGAATTTCCTGTGGGATGCAGTGGCAAGCACCGAGGCTTTCACTTCATTTTCTCTGTTGTCCTTACAGTCCCAAGGGGCTTACTGTTCATCCTGCTTTTTGACAGCATGAAGGCCTATGTAAACACCCTCTGAAAAGAGAAAGCTTCACCAGATACTGTCATTTGGGTTTGTTTTCCTCTGTCAGAGGGAAAGATAAATATTCCTACCTGATTCACAGCTGAGCTTGTCACAAGTATATTTTTAGCAACCAACCAGCTCTACTGATAGAAGGAATGAAACACAAATGATTACATGAAATTATACATAGCATAGCAGATTTTTTTTTTTTTTTTTTTTAGTGAGCAGCCAAGGAGTTCTGAGCCCTGGACACCCCTCACTGAAGATGTAGCTCCTGCACTCAGGAACTTGGAGTCTTCATCCATCATAGTAGATGAAATATTTATAATTTAAAATACATCTATACAGTCAAAGATGAGTTTCGGGTTTTTTTCACCTCTCTAAATAAAATGAGGTTTCTTGAAGTATTTTTATTTTAGGCTGTTCACACATCAATCCCTCTTAACAGAAGCATTTCCATTGAGTTCTGGGTCCCAGCTCTTGTCCAAAGATCAGAGTGCTTTTCTGCCGTGCCAAGTCTTGATTGTAAGTAATGAAGCTTACCAAGTAATATTCATCAAATAATGTAAGCAAATTTCATGCAACTTATTTCATCTGGCTTTTTTGCATCCTGAGTTATACAACAGGGTAAGTCATCTATATTATTCCCTGAATAATGCAGACAAAACAAATGATTTTTTTGTAATAAAATAGTCAGTGAACACTTTTCAATGTCCTGCCCCATTCAATGTGAATGATGAAAGCATTTGGAGAGAGACAAACAGCAGACCGCTTTCTGGCCTAGGATGCCATGTTTTGTTTCACACGCAGTGAATGCGAACACCCACAGATCACCATGTAGATGAAAGTGCTGTTATTTTTATCTGCTTTAAAAATAACAACAATAACAACAACAGAACATTGCCATTTCATCCAGGGTGAGAATGAATCAGACTTCTGCACTATTTTTTCCCCCTCTTCAGCTGCCAATTGAGTAGTCTGTTTCTAGAGCTGCCACGGTCAAAAGCCCAAGATGCTGAAGAACAACTCCTGGGGTAACTATTATTCTCCCAGAGAGCCAGAAGAATAAATCTGGATCACACCACCAGTGCTTTTCCTGCATCTCTACACTGCTCTATGTACTTTTTTTGCAGAATAAGTCAAGACATTGAGTGGTTAAGCTAGAGAAAATACTTGCAGATATACTGCCTGTGATTCTGTCAAATTTTATCAGTTTAAGCAGAACTGGACCTGCTCATTACCCAGACAGAAGACTCCCCAGAACAAGCTCTGTGCCACGCTGTGATTTGAGAAATAGAGTGGATAGAGTACGCTGCCTTTGGGGTAAGGATTAATCCAACGCCACGGGGCTGGACAGACAGAGCTCAGCTGCCAGATGCAGCAGAGCATGTCAGTATTTCCAGGGCTGCTTCCTCTCTCTGCTCACAAAGGTCCCTCACGCTTCAGTCTCTGTGAGCTGCGCTTATGTTCACAGAGACAGCAGAGAGAAAGAAGGGGTGAGGGCCAAAACTGCTGTGAGCGTGCAGCATCCAAACAGGAACTCAGGCTCCTCAGGCTCATGTCCTCTCTGGACTCCAAAGCCTTGCCTTCTTGCCACCACAGTAGCCTGTTGATTCTAGCTTGTACCTAGTGAACAAGCTATTTTTGTACAAAATATGGGTTTGAATCCTCTCTGAAAAAGAAGGGAATCAAAGCCAAGCCTACCAACCCCCCATAAGCGCTTCAGCCACTATGCAGAGGGTAGATTTTTCAGGGAGAGGAACTGCTGCTGCTGAACTCAATACTGCTGTTAAAAGCTAAACATGTTCATCTGTTCCTGCCAGGTTTTCCTCTGCCCATTTCAGAAACTTTGACCTTTTTCCTTCCTCTCTCTCTGTACATACTGGATATCAATTGATCCCTTAAAGCAATGAGTAGACTTCTTCCTTGTCCATGCTCCAAACTGTGGGGTTAATAATTTAAGGAGGGCAGCAGTTTAGCTGCTGATAGAGAACCTGCAGAATAGACCTGGTGGCTGCTCAAATATTTGTTGGTGATACCAGAAATTTAGCTCAAGATGAGACCTCAGTACACCCGAGGTTGTATGTGCACGTAGCACATATCCCTAATGGATCACAGGGAACACCCAGAGAGACTCAAGACAAAAAAAGCAGTTTTCAGAGCGCACGGAGTTCCACCAAGACAGATGCACCCAACGGCGTTGCACAGTGGTAGGCAGCTCAGCGCACAGCTGGGCACAGCTGGAGGAGCTGGCTGTGGGCTGCCTTCAGGCAGTTTGCTAGCTGCCTGCACAGCAGCCCTGTAGACAGGTATGTACAACAGCTCTCCATCTACTACAGAGTGAGTGCAGCCAAGGAAATTAAGACCCAGATCCTCAAAACTATTCAGGTGTCTAGCTCCTACGACGTGCCTACATAACCTAAGAGGATGGGGCCTACACAGCTTGCTCAGCATCATTTGGGAAGTATGTGGGAGTCCAGACTTAACACCAGTTGGCCCAAAACTAGAAAGCGGAGTCTACTTCTTAGACAATACCCTATAAATACACCTAAGAACAGAAGAGGAGACATACCAAAGGTCCACCCAGCCCATTGTTCTCCTGTCTCCACAGCAGCCAAAAGCACATAAGCGGAGAAACGTACAGGGACAGGCAATCTTGTGTGATACCTCCACCTGCACTCTCCCAGCCTCTACCACTTGCTGCTCAGGGACTTCAGGCAGAGGTAGCTACTCCTTATTCAGCAACACTCTGCAGACTCCTCTCTGATGAACTTGTCCCATTTCCCCTGGAGCCCAGGTAAACTTTTAACTCTGTAGCGTACTCCTGCTTATAAACAGATTGAACAAAGGTCCTAAAGAAAGAAAGGGACATATTGCAACAGCTCTGGATCTCTCCTGAGAAGACACTGTGAGATGAAGTGAACAGTTGCATACTCTGCATTGTACTTCACAGTCTTCAAACTTGTGAGGTCCTGTTGAGGCAATACAACAAACTGAAAGAGCAGAGAAGCAGAAAGGGACTTCTGTGGTCCCATTCAGGCTTCGTCCCAGCTGTGTCACTGCGAGGCTTTGGGCAAATCAGTTCGTCTCCCTATACCGCTGTATTTCCACCAGTAAAAAAAACCAGACACAACCACCTCCTCAAAGAAATAGTGAAATGATTCATCAGTTAATGTTGGTACAGAGATTTGAAAAGGCAAAATAGTGCTTGCCTACTTTTCCAAAGCACAGGCTTATCTTTAAGGACATGGAGTCAGCATGGTTCCTGTGTGCTCACCTGAAGCTACACACTTACTTAAGGCTTTCTGCAGATACTTTCTAATGTGTAAAATATGAGCATCTAAACAATATAATGAAGATTAGCCAAAAAAGCTGTTAGGAATATGTTTTCTTAACAAAGTCTCCTTACTATACAAATAAATGCCAGAATACCACTTAGAAGCTCCGAGATAAAATTTATCAGAGAGGGTTTTTAAGATTACCTGTGAACTACTCCTGCCCGGTGAAGATGTTCAACTGCCAGGATAAGCTGCCGGATGTATTTGCGTGCTTCATGCTCCTCAAGTCTTTTTTTCTCATAGATCTTGTGCATCAAGTTGCCACCAGGGCACAGCTCCATGACAAGGTAGTAGCTGTTTTCAGTTTCCAGTATATCCAGCAGCTGAGCAATATTTGGGTGGCGGATCATTTGCTGGATCTGCCCTTCCCGTCGCAGATTCTTAGTGACATAGGTGTCCTTTTTGGCTCTTTTCTTGTCAATTACTTTCACTGCCACCTAATGAAAAAACAGAGGAGAGGGGGTTGTTAGCAGTCACACCAATGATTTATTTCTTCAACCTTGTAGAAACAGCCTCAAAAAAAAAAAAAAAAAAAAAAATCAAAAGAATGTCAGTCTCAACTGATACACCATGGTTTCAGGCACAACTGCCCAGGTCAGAGGAATAGCTGTCTTTCCAACCCCACTGACAATTTCTTTCTTTATTCCCTTGTACGATGACAGACAACAGTTATTGCAAGGAAATAGGTAACAAAGGAGAAGAGACAATCTCATTAACCATACCCAAAAACTTAGCACACTTCATGCTGGGCATTTATTTTATCTATTTTCCCAGAAACTCTTCAGGCTTGTGTTCACAAGTTTTAGGTGTCATTTTTGGCTTTTCCTGGCTTGGATATACGACTTGAGATGATAAGCTTCCATGACAAGTTTCTTAAACTATAGCCAAGTGTTAGTTTTGCATGATTAAACAGAATAAAAACATACCATGAAAACCAAAATAATTTTGGTACCACTCTCTTGGCACATTTCTTTTTCATCTTTTAAAACGTACACAAAAGATGATCCCCTTGTGACTTCTAGAACCGAGCAACTCTGCAAAATCCAAGAAGGCAAAACTTTTTTTTTAATGCAAGTTCTCAGTGGCACACCTGCTTGCAGCTGTCCAAATCAACTGAAGCCCATCATGAAAGTACATAATAAAACTAAGGATAGTGTACCACAATCTATGACACAGCACATGCAAGCAGCTATCCAAGTGCTTTCCCTCTCATTGCTGGTGCAGAACGCCACATGAGAACAAAAGGATGGGACCGACTAGGATATCATTCTGTTCTACGCCTAAAGAATCTGGTTCCTTTTATTGTTTTAATGGATTCACTAAATAGCCGCAATAAAAGTATCTGCCTTTTTCTACCTCAAATTTATAGACACTTACTTATTTATTGAGTTTTCTTATTTAGATTGGGTGCTGCAGAATTCCAGGTCACCTGCACCAGACAAAGATTTAACAGCTTGTGCCAGGCCGAGCAACAAAAGGCACTGCAAAATCCTCCTCCCGGGCTCCTCATTTCCTCAGAGCTCTGCAACAAAGGAAGTCCTTCATGCACCTGGACCCTGCAGCTCGCCTATCATTACCCAAGTGACAGCTGCTTGTTTGTCGGGATGAGAGGGGGGGAAACACGGTGCTTGGTATTGCTGTGTGATACTGAATTTTACATGATGCGAAAGAGTCTTGTTTGGATGGGTACAGGTCCGACAAAACACACACAAAATGCCGCATCTGCCCCCCCCAGACAGAGGCACAAAGATGCTGCATCCGCACCTTTGCTCTCTGCCTTGATTTGGCCTCGGAGGATCTCCTGCACTGCCTTACTCCTACAATGAGAAGGAATAACAAATGTGGGGAAAACCTCAGAGTTTTATTTTCCCTAGCCTTAACACCCAGACAACAGCACAAGCCCAAGACGCTTCCGTCCATCTCCAGCTTGTACAACATCCCTCTTCACAGCCGACAAACTAACTACTCACAGCAAACTCACTTTCAGCCAGGGCCAACTACATCGTGACAACCCACAGCACTGCAGGCTGATGGGCTTCGGCAACAGGGAGACAAACTTATTCAAAACATATCTGGCCACCTTCCTAGCTTGAGAAAGTGCCAAGCACACATCAAGCACATGACAGCTTCCAGTCTGACTAGCCGTACCTTTATTTTTTCTGCAAGCAAAGGAAAGATTAAATTAGGGAACATTTTGGTTTTCCTTTAGAGAACAAAAGCCACAAAAAATATGGTCTGGAAATATGACAACAAAAATAGATCCATACCCTTTGACACAAATGCCTTGAATCAAAGTCAAGTTTTATCAGCAGAGGAATTGAAGAATATAACTACAGGAGTTGGGGCTTCATAGTCTGTCCTAAGAGCCAGAAGTCAGTATCGCTGAGTATGTTATTAGCTGGATACATTTCTGCTGCTAAAAGATCATTCTGATGAAATACAGTTGATAAAGAGATAAGGCTGAACACCACACACGAGACAGCTGCCTGGGTGAAGCCCAGCAGCATCAGGACCATAAACACCTGGAAGGTACATTCCTGACTAGTCACATTAAAGAAAGATCATTTAGTGGTAAGATAAAACAACAGGTAAATCAGAGCTTAACTTCACCATTTTTGAAAGCCTCAGGTGATTCACCAAGGAAACAGTCTTAAATTAGTACATTCCTCCATCTAACGAGATAGAACTGAGAACACAGAGGCTTGCATGGATTATGTAGACAGCAAACCACAGAAGTTATTCTGGTGAGGACAAACAAATTCATGGGTTACAGAAACATGAGATGCCAGATCGTTTGCTGGCAGCACAATACAATCTCTGAAAAAAAAAAAAAAAAAAAAAAAAAAAAAAAAAGTGCTGATATTTTCCACAGCTGCAGGATACAAAACATGGAGTATTAACAGTATGGAGCAGTAATCTGTTATCCGTATCAGTAAGTCATCCCCAATTCATTGGCCAAAAAAAAGCACATTACTACACATGTGTGTATCTGCTGCCCAGGCTGAGCATGGCTGTGGAGACAGGGGCAACCACCTGAACCTAGGAGACAGAGCCAACTATGTGACTACTTGATGACTTTTTCACTACCACAAAGATTTAGCTTTCTGTGCCTTAAGGACAAATTTTGTCCCTGATTTTGACAGATACTTGGTCAGGCACCCTACCTCTCCCAGCAGACAAGCAAAGCTGCTTTCAGAGCCACCCTTGACTCTGAGCTACCGTTCCCCCTTTAAGGCCCCTTGCATCAGGTCTGAGAGATCCACCAGCAGAGCTGACAAAGGTGGAAACAACAGTTATATTTTGGCAACAGCTTTGCACGGGGGAAAGAGAAGAGTAAAACACCAGGTAAGGCTATGGCAGGCTTGCATCTCTGACACCAGGCAGGAAACTAGCTTTGGTGTGATACTGCTTGCTCCTGGGACAGATGTGCATGGGACCTTGTGTCCTCTCCTAGGTCCGTGCTCCAGCACATGGCACCCCAGAAATACCTGACAGATGCCCCCCCGCCCTCCATCTCAGGGACTATTCAAAAGTCAGGGTCTTTAGAGAAACCTCTAGATATATAAAGAAAATATTGTAGTTGACCCAAACACACAAGCAGCCTATCAACTTTCATATGGATGTTCTCCATAATAGCTTCTAGCTTTTGTTCCTCCTGGGTCTTCTTCCTTACTACTCCTTTCACGTATTCTCCTGTCCTCCTAGTCAATGTCCTTTCCCTTGCACTGCAGTTCTTTTTGCTTTTGCTTTCTTGTAGGACCACTTTGCTTTCCTAAATGAAATGCATCCCATGGTACAAGGGTTGTGCAAAGGGATCAGCACTCTCAGGCAGAGCTCCAGTGGGGTTTTTTTCACTTGTTTGGGTTTCTTGGATTTTCCTCTGATTTACAATTTCCACTGAAGCATATAGAGGAAACCTAGGGATCAAACTCTGCACTCAGTTACTCCAGGGTTGACTTAGCTAAATATCCCTGATCTTGAGTTCATCCAGCGTTAGACCAAGGTAAGTAAAGACCGAATGTGCCCCAACACATTTAATATATACAGCCTCCCATACGGTGTAGATGAGTGTGCCTACACCTGAAAATTTCATTCATGCAGAACGAAAAAACATTCAGTAGAGAAAATACTGTAGATGTTAGATAACCATAAAATAAACACATTCGAGCTTTCATAGCCTACTCAAGACATGGCAATTATTCAGTTTTGCTCTCCCAAGTTTCAAGTAGGGGCTCTTTGTCTCTGCATCATGCCTATCTCCTGACTTGAATTCTTGGCCAATACTGGCACAGAAGTAAAAAAATAAACGATAAAGCAAGTAATTACTCCGAATATGTAGCAACAGTGGCTCTTGACATTCAACACTTTGCTTTTGGCTAAACCTTTGCTATGTAAATAAATAAATGGTTTAGGTTATTCTGTATTATGAGATACAAAGATGAGTAATAGGCCATATTTTTGGTTCCCAAGTCCTAGAATTACACTGTTAGAATGAATTACTTTCCTGAAGTTTATGGTGTGACACATCATATGAGCAATTGCTGCTTCTCTCGATCATTGCACTAAAATAGTTCAGGTTGGGCTAAAGCGTACTGAAGCGGAGGTGAGGGGGAAGTGCAAGCACCACTCTTCTCCACAGATCCTTGGAGAAGACGGTGACATGGCTTACAGAACGAAGCAGCTAAAGCACCATCAGCAAATACAGGCACGTGTCACCACCCAAACAAAGGCACACGTTTGACACACACGGGTGGAGGATTTTTGCCAGCTAGTGTTTTAGGAGGGTTTGTGAATCTGCAAGAGGGAGGCGGGGGGGTGGAGCTGACTGGCACCAAACTGCACAAAAACAGTCACAGCAAGGCCCTGAGAAAAAGCAAGAGACAGTTTAAAGGACTAAACCTTGCCTGGAGAAATCTGGGAGACAGGGCTTCAGTTGCTATATTGCTGCTGCATCCAGAGAAAACACATTTTGCATCCTCTTTGTAAACAGTCATGCCTTGACATATGAAATTGCAACAAAGCATGGAAGGTGGCTCACACACATCCTAAGCATGCCCCAGCGTAGCGTCCATATGTCCACGCAAGAGGCACATTTCGTGTTGGGCAGCTCCCCAGATCTGTGCCCCGACAGCACACTGAGCCCATGGAACCAGTGATGGGTCTGCTGCACCAGGCTGGAGGAACCTCCAGGTGCTCAGTGTGCAGAAGTCAAAGTCATCTTTTCGCCCTCCCCTTCTGCTGGCTATTTATAACCCTGCCAGTGACATTTGGAAAAATCACAGGTCAAGAAGTAGTGCCTTTGTTAGGGAGGGAAAGATGTTTGCTTACCCAGTGGACATGCAAAGGTCTGTTTAGATCATTGCCTGACTGCTCTGCAGCAGTGTCGTTTTGCCAGACTGCAGCTCAGTCTTACTGAGAGATTTTTTTTCTTTGGACCAACCCTCCATAAATACTCCTTGGTGTTGGAAGTCTGCTTTGAAAACTTGTATTTTTCAGCTTCTGTTGTGCTTCAATAAGAAATTCAAGGCATGGTATGCCTGCAGTGTACTGCTGATGGGAAACCAAAGGTTAGATACCAGGATGAAGCTGAACACAGAAACGTAATAATATTGGGGGGGGGGGGGGGGAATCCAAGCCTGCTGTAAAACCTATTTTCAACTACATACAAAACTGACGGAAGGGAATCAGGTTTCTGTTTTTTTGGTTGGTTGTTCCCCCCCATCCCAAAGCTGCAAAGAGCTTTATTCAAGCCATGCTTTTACAGTAAAAACTTCTATCCCTCTACCTAGCTTTCCCTGGTGAATCTCAAACTTCAAAGACACATCATGATTCCACCAGAATAAAAACCAAGTAACAACCATATGACCAGCAGTGACTTCAGTCACACAATATGTTAGCACTCAGGTAACCCAGGTCTGAGTTCAGCCTTGGGTTTCTTGCTTGCCAGATCGGATGTCTTTGCACAGGCTGTCTCTTGGCAGAAGGATGCACCTCAATGGCAGCAAGCCTTCCTGTTTGCCAGAAAACGGGTTTTCTCAACAGCCTGTTTGCTGAGTCAAAGTCAAGAGGTCTTGAACAATGCTCATGTCAGACACTTGCAATAATATCTAGAACAGTTTCATAGCAGCGGCCCCAACTTGGCAAATAATGTTATAACATGTTTAACTCTACAGAGAACAGAAGATTGCATGGGACCTTGCAAAATCAGGGTATGACATTTTGAGGACTTTTTAAGAGTTTTCCCCACTTACCCACACACTTGAATTGTTTCCTTCTGCAAATTCTCTCCTAACTTTAAATAAGAGGAAGGCAGTTCTTGCAGACCTCTGCCAAACAGAGCTCCAGCTGAATTGAGAGGAAACCGGTTTGAATAAGAATCCAGCAGGCACTGTGGGATTTGGCCAGGAGACCAACATAGCACAAGAGCAGCAACTTCAACTATCGGAGGGGCTATTCAACTACTGGAGGGACAACCCCCCCGCCTTTTTTTTTCCCTTCTTCTTTCCCCCACTCTTTTTTTTGCCAGAGTCTACTCCTGGCAGACCTGCTGGAGATGACGCCAAGCCAGGCAGCAGGGATGACTCTCAGCACCATCATGGACCATGGGCCGTGGGAGGCTTGGTGCACCCTGACCATTCAGATGAAGTTCAGAGCCGCAGGCTATGGGGTGCAGCTGGGGGACAGTCAATGGGACAGCCTGAGACTTGGACTTCTGCACCTAAACCCACAAACCTTTACTGCCTGGTTTAAGCTTAGCTAGGAGAATGAGACAAAGAGCCAGACCAGGTAGATATTTTACAGCCATCGTTAGTGCAAACCCATCTCCAGCTCTTTTTGAAGTGCCCAAGAAGGCTCATGCAATGAATTAATCTTCTTTTCTTCCTTCCTTTCAGCGATAGCTGTCTGGCATGACTTGTAGCTTGCTTTGTATTTACCACTGTTCTCACCACAAAAATCTGAGCTTAAGGTTTCAAAACCGACTGGTGATTTTGGGTGGCCAATTCAAATCATATTAAACAGACCTAACTTTGAAGCCTGCACAATTGTCAGCACACTCCTGAAAGCAATCCCTGCAAGGGTATGTCACTTTGGGCAACCAACCAGCTTTTCACAACTGAATTCAAGGATTAGAAAATGCCTACTTCATTCATTGGGTAGAGTTTATTCTTTCTTTTAGCGGTTACAGCTTAGCAAATTTTACAGTACAGCAAAGGAATAATTTTTTTATATAGCAAGTTCCAGTATCTTAAGAAATAAAGCATTAAAGAAAAGGATTATCCAAGCAAATGCATACCAGAAATCAATAAACTGCACACCTTCAGGAAGGACCACACATGTCCCACTCAGGACAGACAGAAATCACAGCTTTTCCGTTAGGACTGTCAGACACAGATGAGTCTAGACACCATCACACAAACACAAACTCACCTTCCGCCATGGAACTAAACACAATGAAACTGTAAGAAAGGTAACATGCTTGATGTTAGGCATTTGGCAAATTACCTTGCAGCCCATACCACCCAATTCAGAAAACCTGTCTGAAGAGGCTCCCAAGTGTGGCATTTTTGGTGGGACTCCCTTCGGCTATCCTGCTTGGCTTCCCAGTTCCCTAACAAATGTTAGCATCTATTCACTTTTCAAAAACTGCTTTCAAAGAAAACCACAGAGCGTTTCTGAAAGTATCACAAGAAGGTAATCACTTGTTAATCATTCTGCTTACAGCTTAGCCATTCACTCCAAGGAAGCCAGCAATCGTCCAAACCCACAGCAATCTGTAAAGGCAGACTCTTCCACAAGAATAAGGCCTGTCCCATTTATCAAGGATAGAAAAGGACAACCATTCAGTGATGGCCATCGGATACCTTTTGTATTTGCCCTGTCTGCTTGCTACAAATGCAACAGGGGGGACAGAGGTCGAGTTAAACATGTGCATGCATGTGCACATATATGCACTGTGAAAAGGCTGCTCAGTAGCTATACAATTAGAGATGCATTGAGGTTTTACGTTAAACAAGCAGTATCATCTCTTTGCTTCATACTTGAGTGGTGATGTTTGGCCTTCGATACTTTTTGTATCTGCTCTTTGTAGGACAGCTGAATATAGTTTTTCTTCTGTATTTGCTCTGACATTAGTAAAATCAGCAATCAAAAGAGGTAGAGAGGAGTCACTTCTGTCAAAGTATTCTCTGCTCTTCTGAGTCTCTGGCAGCATAAGCCAAGAGTTTTGAGCTTAGCAATACATAAAACCAGCTGCTGTAGAGACGAGTACAGGATAAATGTCTCAGTAGGCAGGAGGCCACTCTCTCTGTTGGCAGACCAGATACAGTTAGGAAAGCTTGAAATCAGCCCCTGAAGAAATATAAACTCTTCTAAATAAGAAAGTAGTTCCAAGTATGCTCACTCATATATTTCAGATTCAAGGTAGCTTGAACAGAAAGAATCAAATTGCCAGGGGATGAAAAGAAAATCTTACCATTACCTACAACCCAAAGACAACAGTATCAAGCAGTGCAGAAAAGGATTCAGGAGTACTTTAGATAAGCGAATGAAAATAAGCCCCCTTGATGCCACAGCCAACTTAAATATAATCCCTAAAAGCATAAGCAGCATGTATTTGTTAAAATAAGAAAAGTATTAATTACACCTGTCCAAGGCACTGGAGACTATTATTAGATTACTATATCCAGTTCTGGTGCCAGTAATTAAAAAATGATGATTAAAATGATTAAAAATTTGGAAAGAGTTCTGAAAAGCGCCTCAGGAACAGTCTGAGGTCCAAGAACTGTTTATTGTAGTAACTGACTGAAGCTCAAAATATTTAATTAGGAGAATGTTAAGCACTGACTTGATGATTTTCTGCAAGTACCTACACGAGGAAAAGATTTCTGAGAATAGAAAGCTCTTAAATCTAATAAAATAAAAATTAACTTCCCAAAAGGTAAATTGGGCAAACTCAGGCTATAAACACAACCCATGTTTTTTTAGGTGCGGTGAAGTACTGATAGAAACATCTTATCTTACAGACATGAATGTAGATCTTGAATTTTCCCCCCCCTCTCTTAAAAGTATGCAATAGCTCAACAAAACATTGATACAGATACTCCTGAAAAGAATACTGGGGCTTGTCTTCTATAGTCAGGCTGTATGACTGCTGTGATCCCTTTGGGCTTCAGTGCCTGTACATATGCGAAGAGTCTCTAGTCCCTGCAGAGAGTGGCGGGGGACAAGGCGCGACACAGAAGATGGGGGTTGATCTAGGCAAGACGCTCTGGGAGCCGTCAGCAGTCACATCAAGGGATGTAAATTTTGCAAGCTCTCTCTGACATCCTTGCTGGAGCTCCCCAGCGCAGAAGACATGATGTGTCACGAGGAGTCGTACAAATATTGCTGCTGCTGCTGCAGACAGCCCAACTCACCCACAGCTCTGCTGCTGACTGTATCGGCACAGTCAAATTAGTGTTTCCATGGGGAGACAGGGTTTTGATGTGTTGAGGCACTGGTGTTTGTAAGGGCATACTACGGGGTTACTCCCACTATGCTAAGAGCAAAGGCAGACCACACGAAGGTTTTAAGACTGTCAATATTACACAGCTGTGCGCACAGACTCCTCAGGGCTTCCTCACGTTCTACCTTAGTGCCCTTCCACATGGTACGGCATCCTCCATATTTTTGCAGCTCTTCTTCCCTTTTCTTCTTACTTCAGTCAGGAAGGAAGGAAACAGAGTGGAGGCAATTACTGACTTAACACACGACTAATGCCTTGTCTGATGTGGTCCGTTTCCACAGAGCAGCTCACCTTCACTGGAGGAGAGCCGCTCTCGGCCATATTTCTCTTCAACGTGCTTTTTACTTCACATCATATTTATGGGTAACTTCAAGCCATACTTCACAGGCAACTATAGCCATCCTCTCCTGGACATGCTTCTGCACCACTGTTTCCATAAAGCCAGCTGGCCCGTTCCCTCTCATCTTCTGCTTCACTCCCCTTTCAAACGACTGACAGACAGACATACTCCTACCTGCTAGTAACTCTTCCACCTGAAATGGCCAGGCCTTCAGAGCACAGGGACCAGCAGGAGATGGTTTTGAGGCAAGGAGGATGCCATAATTCTGCCCCTGCCCAGCCGCTCTGAACAGAAACCCCCACGAATTACATTTTTCCTTGGTGCTATATGTCCAAAGCAGCAGAATTTGTACAACACACGGATGCCACAGCGTCAGAGCACAGCCTGGGAAGCAGGAACCTGTGTGGCTACAGCACAGCCCCATCCATGGGAAGGAACGCATGGCTTGTCTTGAGCAGGTCACGGAGGGGATCTATCTCCCCTCTGGCAGAAGGAAACCAGTTCCAGCGACCTTTCACTGCTCTCCTAGTCAACTAATTAACGGGGTAGTCATAACTGCACCCCCCAAGGGAGAGGAGCACATTTTTACCTCCCTGGCCTCTAAAGATATCTACACAAGTCAAGAGAGATTACACAGGGACTGATGGAGCTAGTGGTGGCATAAAGCCAGAGACGGAAATACATGAGGATGCACTAAAGAGGTTCCAAAAGAAATCCTTACAAGCTTGTCAAAACCGGCCTCTGGGCCGGAGACATCCCCTGCAAGGAGAAAGCGTGTCTCTGAACGCCTGGGACAGCTAGGTGTGCCTTGCCATTGACAGGTAAAATATTCATCAAGTATCACTTTCCAAACATTAGCTGTTTTTCAGAAAAGGGCTTTCTGACTCCCATTCATAAGGTAAGACTGACATGCTGAAACACCACCCAGCATTTAACGTGAAGACTCTTTGAGCTCAAGGTATGACGAGCTAGTGGAAAAGACATTTTTCAGGGCCTGTCATACAAGCGCACGGGAAGCCTGACGTGCAGTCACTGCGGCAGATGGAAAACCCATTCAGACCAGCAAGGTCCTTATTTCACATTGACGGAAGTCGATGGCTACTCACAGCCCCTCACGGAGGAGGCCAGCCTGACAACTGCTGCGAAACAGAGGTCCTCTCCGCCCAGGCCCGGCCTGAAGAGCCTGTCAGGACAAGCAGCAGCCACCAGAGCTGAGGCACGGCAAGGCACAGCTGATGCCTCGGGTCACAAGCAAAGCGCGCCCAATCCAGCTGTTTCTGATAAACCATAACTTGCCTTCCTAATGCTGAAAACTCCTGCCACAGTGAGATGGATGAAGATCTCGGGTTACATGTGGGGAAGCAAAAGGAGAGGAGCAATACCAAATGACGTTCCTTCAACGCCAATCCCTGCAGGAGAAACCTGGTGGCTCATGCCATTTCCCATTTTCCTGATCATGGACTCGTAACGTGTTTCAGATTAAACAGTCCCTGTTTCACATTTTAGTGATCAAATGTATAACTGGACTTACGGAAGACTGACTTAAAGCACTTTAATACCAATATAGCTTTATGGCTTTAAGGAAGAAAAAAAAAAACAAACCAAACAAAAACCCAGGAGCCACTGCTTTTGAGGCCCAGGTAATACCCTCCTTTGTAGTGATTTAAAACACAGCAGATAAAACATTTACAATTGTTGGGAGCCAAGAAAATGGTGTCTCCAATAAAGTTTTTATATATAAATAATATGTTCTCTCCCTTAGCTCTATGGACATTATTCACAGAAAAGAAATTTATTCTCTTAAAAAAAATGTTTCCATGACAATCTTCCACAACAGGCAGAGAGCAAAGGAACTTTATTATATATAACTTATCTTTTTTTAGTTCTCTTTGTTGCAATGGTTTTTCTCATAGCACTAGTAGCACTGATCTTGCACTGCAACTGAGAAGAGCCCTGGTGGGCCTAGCATTAAAGGTGCTGAACCTAGAGCTCAGCAGCAGTGCAATAGCGGAGCAAAGCATTGACAGAAAAGGAAACTTTGGTCAGGGCAGCACCAGCTTTCTGTTCATTTTTTGCAACTGGTCTCCCTGGGGGACCACAGTAACTCCTCCCAGGCTCTTTCCATGAGGATGAGGTTTGATCCTGCTCCCCGCAAGCACCGATCCTAAGTGGAGATCAACACACAGGTTTTGTAGGGATTCACCTTATCAGCTTCGAAACAGGTACCTCTGTCCGAGCGTGGGATGGACCCCAGAGCTGTGCTTGTGATGGTGGCTTCTCTCTTACTCCAGTAAAGCTTACTGGAAAAACCTACCCAGTTCTCTTCATCAGCACGACCTCCGTCATGACATTGGCACTGCTAGATTCGTACCTTCCAGGAGATCAGCCACCAGACAACCCATCAGAGAAGCACAGCAGAAGAAGTTTCACAGAGCCACAGAATCAAAAGGTTCAGGTTTTTCGTTCTTCAGCTTATCTGAAAATAACAGCTAAGCCAATCTGGGGCTGAAGTAATGCAAAGTGTGGCTACGTGGCAAGCAGAAGAGTACTCAAGATGGTCTGAATCTAGCCAGTACTGGTTTGATTTGGTTTGGTTGTATCCCATGCTGCTAGGTGAGCACCAACACAGCAATCCACCTAATTCTTCTGGCCGGTATCTACCCAATCAACCCAACTTTGGACAGTTTTAGATGCTTCTCCATAACCTTGAAGAGTAGTGTAGTCAGCATGTAAACTCTCAGCTAATTTTATATTATTGTTCAGTTCAGTTTATATTATTGTTCATACAACACAACAGCTTAGGTTTTAGACAGACTGTTACAATTCAGTTGCCAGAAGATTTGTCGTACCATCTCATGACTGCTTTCCTTCTGGGGTTATATCCTTGTGAAGAGTAAGTGCTGCTCATTAATAATCTCCATTTTCCCGACTGCAGGCAAACAAATAACTCATGAGGGCAAAGATGCCTAATGTGTCACATCCGCTGAAATATATCAAGCTACGGTAGCATTCTCCAGCTCACTGGTATAAAAGGAGATACGGCAAACTGCAAGATGTAGAAAGCAAGACGTGTTTTAATTACCAAGACATTTACAGGTAACACATGCCTACAAAAACAGGCACACAGCTTTACGCATCATTAAATGTTAAAAATACAAAGCTTCGAAGAACAAATACAAGGATCCAGATGTGAGCATCGCATAAGATCTACACCTGGTGTCAATTCAACCTAAACACTCGGCTTCCCTCAATCCTGCATATGCCACTAAAAGTATAACAGTCTATACGAAAAGCAGCACATTGCTGACATGCACTGTTAGTGACGTCCCTAAAACTGCTGAATGTAAACTTGAAAGCAGATTATCTCAAGAGGATAAGCAACTGCCACATGTGCATGAATTCAGCTCATTGCAGAACAAGTTGCAAGCTACAGCTGAAAAATATTAAAGCAATCTTCCTGGAAGACAGACTGCATTAATGAACAGGCTATTAAAAGCCTATTCCCACTTATGCCAAGTATGCAACATAGAAAAGGGTTAGAGGGAAGAGCGTGGCTTTATAACAAGTGCCTGATGCAACTGGTTGTTCTCCAGATGAACAAACTGTTAGCAGGTAATCATATAGCAAACTGAGCAGGTAGGTGCACATCAGCAGTTTGGCATTTATTCTGCCTTATGCTCAAATTCTTGCATGCTCCGTAACACGTATCAGGGAATGCTATGCTGACACAGCAACCTATCTTCTGGTCCTACTTCCAGCCAAGTCCTCACTGATGCCATTGCAACCATGACACTGTCCTTCAAATAATTTTCTGAAGTATCGTCTGTTAACAAAACCGTATGTTTAGTAGCTTCAATACAAATTATGCATCTGCACACATACACACAAACCTCTGTAGAAAGAATAGTGTCAATGCTGTGAAAACAAACACTTAGAAGCAAGGAAATGTAAAAAATCAGGCTGCAGAAACACCCTCATTTCATTCCCTTGGTGCATATAATTAAGAACAGCGTATCATCCAGGTACAACAGGTGGCAGCTGTTAATAAAAGTGAACAGCATCCTAGGAGAAAGCCACTGTGCAGATTTGCAGTAAGCACTTTTGAAAACAAGCTTTTTTTGGATAGAGAAAAAATTTAAAAATATGTAGAGAAACAGGTAAGAAGAGAACTACTAATTAAATACTTACAGCGAAAGAACAAACACATCTAGGAAACTGATATACAAGTACCACTGGAGGACGAACATAAAATAACAGATCAAGTTTCAAATTAAGATCCTGTGGCTTTACTCTCTGAGCCACTGAAATCAATGAAAACATTCCAAGTTTCACAGTTTTACCTACAATCTCATGATATTTGGGGGACAAAAAAGGGAAGGATTGAACTGAAAGACCAGTGACCACCTTAAAAACTCAACTTCTGTTTGCAATGAAGTAACTTCCTGGCCTATTTAGTTGGCAAGATGGTTTTGCAAGTGAAAGTGACCCACACAGACACAGTCATGACCCCCAAACCTCAGAAATTAGACAAAGGTAAAGATCCTAGAACTATATGTGAGCATATAGCAAATTTCCCAGGTTTTAAAAGCCAGTACTACTACTTGGACGACCCTGGATCTTGAAATGCGGACAAGATTGACAATGGCAAGTCCTGGCACAGAAGCCCTCAATAGGAAGCCTCCACCAGTGTTGGTTTCCCCAATGAAGAGCAGCGATGTCGCAGGGGGAGACACGGTTACCAAGGGCATTAACAGGGCAAGATCTCACCTGCCAACACACCCAAAGGCCTTTGGCCACCATTCCCACTCCATTCCCTGGAGTCTATGGTGGAAGACACAGGGGAAAGGTGAATTTACTCAAGACAAAATTAATACTGTGACATGTGAAAGTGTATATGGCATCATAGCACCTGCTGTTGTCTACTGGAACCACTTTTGTCCATATTTATCTGCATCCACCTGCCTATATTCTCTTAAACAGACAGAAATTGTGTGAAATGAGGCACTCCAGCCTTTGCTTCAGATAAGAGGTCCTGACAGGCTCAGATGAGAGCTGCCTCCTCTGTCCTACCCAAGAAGAGGACAGAGGGGTCTGCAGTAGGAGGGGGCTTGCAATGGGAAAGGTGGGGCGCAGGGCCAGGGACTGATGCCACCGCATATGGACTTCTCTATACTCTCACATAAACGCTGCTTAAACTGACAGCCGGTGCCTAGTCACAGGAAGCATTTTAGGAGACGGCTGCCTCAGCTGGTGTAGAGCAGTCACATAACTTGCACGACCTGCATCTCACACAGACTCCGTGGCAGGCAGCCCCAGCCCCAAGTCGCTCCACACCTACCGAAAAGGCTGGGAGCTGCACCGTTCCCCTGTGCTCATCAAAAAGCGCTTCAGAAGGCGAAGGCAGGGCATGAAGTTCGCACAGAAACACGCCTGCTATGCCAGTGTATAATTTTGCATAATACACGCAGTGCAATGTGCCCCTAGCAGGCGACAGCCGTGCAGGTGCCCTTTGGAAACACTTCACTCCTTCGAGGAGGGCCTGCCAGAGCAAAAGACGCATTTCCAGCTCTCTGCAGGGAGGCTGCTCTGCCCACCTACCCACCCCAGCACCTCCAGGGTGCCCAAATACATCTCTCCTCTTATTTTTTTTACCTCTTTAATACAGAAATACATCCTGAACACGAACTCTTCTGTGAAAAGGCCACTTTTAATATTAATTGCTTTGCCTCCATAGAAGAAACTGGTAAATTATATTTTTAGCCGCTGCTTCCCACTGTTGCAGAAAGCCACTTGACTAACTGCAACTAAAAATGTACCTTTTTTGAGCTTAACAATAGCGCTAAAGGAAAAGATAAACAAATCTTTTGGTGGATGAGAAATCAAATGATTCAATTTGCCTCAATGACTTTTTTGTAGTGCTAAAGGTTATACCTAAAAGTAGGTAAATGTAACCCCAGTTCAAGTTTGTTTATAAGAACTTTGGCTCAATATATTGTCAATACATTGTCACTCCGCAACGCTATATGGAGTCATTCGGACACTTCATCGGGGTCCACAGCAGATAACACAGTCTGTTAGGTCTATTAACAGAGCCTCATACCACCCTCAACACAGTGATGGCAACGTAATCTCAGCTGTCTAAAAATGCAAAAAATCATTATCTTGCAATATCTGCCTTTGCCTGATTCCTGTTGCCCAGCAATTGACCCTTCAGAGCCCCAAGCAGAAGGCTTGAAACAATCCAAGAGTATATTGTGCACAGGCTTGCAAAGTTAGCTGAATACAGCTAACTCAGCAGGGTTTCAGAGCCACAATTTAAAGCTAAATTGGCTTGCTCTTCATAGAGGAACTATGTTTCCTTAGGATTAGCAATAAAGACTGCCTGAGCTGATCTGACAAATCAGCCTTTTACCCAAAAATGTCAGATTATAGGCTGCGATAATTTTATTCAACAGCAATGGAAAGAATAATCTGTTTGACATTCTCCTGCGCTCAGCTAAAATACACTTAATTGCATCAGGCACTACCAAACATTTTTCAAGCCCAGAAAATAATAACATGCCTGACATTATGGCAACATAAACCGCAAGAAGTACCATAAAAGATTTGATTTAAAGTCCAATGCTAAAGACGTTCACAGGGAAGATTTAAAAATCTCACCTTAGCTCACCCTCTCGTGCTTAGGTGCTGGTAGGGGCTGCTGATTCCTGTCCCACACAGGTCACTCAAAAGGCATTGTCTATCAAGCTGTCCTCGAAGCAGCTGGTAAAGTAACTAGAGTTTGGCCCACAATATATAACATCTCATGCTCTCTTGAAGACCTCTTTAGCTTCTAGCAATTTCAGGGTGAGGTAATGGCAGATTTTTGGCATCCATTCCGTATTGCCTTGATTCTGTACAATGCATTGTGTCAGTGCAATGGATCTGAGCCTAGCTGGGGACTCGTTAATCCACAGATTTCATTTCTAAACACACAATTTTCTGAAACAATAATGCGCATTAACTCCTCTGGAGTTGCTGAAGTCTGCTGCAAATCAAAACCTGTTTGGTCCCCCCTTACTGAAGTTAGATGTTTCAGTGACCATAAGGGCCCGGGCTCTGCCAAAACAGCTACCAGACATTAGTAGCAAGACTTCTACTTTACACTATCATGGCAATTTTATTGAAATTTAGGCAATGCCCTTGCTCAACAACAGCTTTACAAGACAAAAATCAGATGTATTTTGAAAGCAAAAAAAAAATAATTGACATGCAGGCACTAATCCTGGAATAATAGGCTCATAAAACTTCAGCTTAGAAAAATGCAGCAATTACACTGATCCAGTGAGCTGTCCACAGGAGACAGCTTTGTTTCCACATTTTGTTTCACTGAACTCTACTTGTGAGCGTATTAAGTGTACACTGCTGCAGATTAACTTTTCTTCTGCAAGCGAGCGGACTGGAAGACTATACACGTCCAACTCCTGGCTCACGCCACGGACGGAGGGACAGCATCAGGCCCTTACAGAGCTATCTTCTCTTCCAGCCTCTAGAGAAGCATGGTGTTGCTCTTGGGGGGATTTTCCCCTGAGACAAGGCAAGTTTAGGGATGGAGGTGGGTAGGGAGAGACGACAGAAGGTAACTGCCACGTGCGGCTACTGATGCCATGTCTCAGACAGCTCCATTAACTCCAGCCTGACTTTGGCTGTCTGATGTCTAGAGAAGGAGGTCTGTGAGGTCTGAGCGTCAGTGTCACCCAGGCCCAGATGTGGCACTGTCGTACCTAACTCTCCAGCACCTGGTCCGCTGTTCACCGAGATTTCTCAGAAGGCACAAATATAGCTTAATCAATGGATCTGGCCCTTCATGTATCAGAATGCTTTTGCAGAAGTACTTTGCCATGGGGATAAACCATTTCTTATGTAAAATGTCCTCGTCCCACAGAAACTCCTCCCATGACTTGCTGCCGCTGGTCCCCACTCTCACGTGGCCTCGCGCTTTCACTCCCGATCCCATTCCCACCCTTGCCAGCCTCAGCCTCCTCTCCGACACAGCCTTGCAATCCAAAAGAAAGGAGTCTGGGTAAGCAGATGTTTTTCTTCTCTTCCTCATATCACAGGCAGAGCTCAGTCACCCGTGGTGGGCTCCATGTAGGCAGAGCTGCCAGCAGCTGTGAGGCAGAGCCAGTTTGGGCACGTTTCAGCTGCCTTTGGCTGGAGGCCATGCAAAAACTCAGAAGAGGAATATGCCCAGAAGAGCTGAGTGTCCATCAGCTCTCTACGCGGGGTGAAATTCTCCCGTGGGGTCACGCGTGGGATGGAAAGCATTCACCCCTCCGGTTAGAGGGAGGAACCTCACTGAGATAGGACCTCACCTGAAGCAAATAATTAATTACTCTTATCTCCTATCCATTAACTCAAATGGCTTATCCATAAATACCTGGAATTAAATAGGTGGATTTTCTGGGAAGATGGACCTTTGATTAGTCAATTTGAAACTATGCAACTGATCTTTCACCCGCTGAAGTTGAAAGCAAGAGCTTCCTTTGATCCCGTGGTACAAGATCAGATCAGCCAGAGCTCAGAGATCATCATGCCTGTCCACAAAGGCAGACACAGCGGCTCAGCAGGAAGGAAGTGTGATTCTCCTAGAGTTTCTGCTTGTCACTTTGTCACAATGCGAGTTATTCAAAACATGGGGGGGGGGAAGCAGCAGGCCTGGGAGCTGAGACAGAGGGGCGTGTGGTGTATCTTTTTATTTTTTCCCCTCTTAACAGACTGCGATAAATGTAGCAATCCAAAAAGGTGGAGGTGGGAAGGACGTGTGTGTGCATGTGCCTTTTTATCAACTGGAGGATCATTGGATGTATCTGTTACCAAGGAGAAGCACATGCTTGGTAACAGAAGAGAGCAAAAATTTTTTTTTTTGCATTCCTATATGATAACAATCACTAACCTTATCATTTTTCTCATGATGAAATTCAGAGCCCTATATTAAATTTCACTCCGTGACAAATTTACTGGAATGAAAAGAAAAGAAAAAAAAAATATATCCGAGAGTGCAGGAATGCAAGCTACCAAGATGCAATCTTAACAGCAGCACACTTACAGTGCTGCTGGAGCTGGAGGAAATTACACTCTGCTTAGCCCCACTGGTCCAAGGAGCTCTCAGTAACAATAAGGCATCCTGCTTTGGGTAGCCCTCTGTTAAGCATCTGATAAAACAGAGGCAGAAGTCAGATAGCTCCAACAACTCTTCATCGGGGGGCCCTAGCAGGCTTCTCCTTGCTCTTTTTACCGCCCAGCCAAGCCCCTACAAGTCTTTATAAGGTTGTGACATATCCTGATTGATGGCTAAAAGCCTCCACTGAAGGGTTCTGGATAATAAACAAAAAGCAGAGACCCTCCACGGACTTTTCTTCCCAGCACCCTAGGAAAAAACCCAAAACATCCAGGGTGCATCTCGCATCTTTTGCCATGCCGCGATATCAACTTCTAATCGCTGAACTGTACCCCCTCCTGCAGGCACACGCAGCATCTCCCATCACTTTGATAAGCAAGAAGTACCTGTATGTACCTACGCGCGAAATGTCACGACTAGACGGCACACAGTGGTGACTGGTCATCCGCAATACAAGTCTCACCATTAAAAACACATTTCTGACCAAAAAATAAGCAAACAAATAGAAGAAAAAAAAAAAGACAGGTCGAGGCAACCGAAGTATTTCAAGAGGAAAGCAACATTACAGCCACGGAAATCTCAGTACGCGAGGGAGAAGCGCCGTTTCCACGCCCGCAGCGTGCGGCAGCGCCGCGGGGAAGTTGGGAGGGAGCCCCGCGCCCCCCCGGCTCGGCGCCCCCCGCGGGGGGGGGGGGGGGGGTCTCCTCCGGGGGCTCATCCTCCCGGCCGGCAGAGACCCAGCACGCTCATCTCACACACCGCCGACCTCCCCAGCCGCCCCCCGCCCCCCCGAGGGGCGCCCGGCGGCCCCGGCCCGGGCGCGGTACCTTCTCTCCGGTGAGCACATGCAGCCCCTCCCGGACCTTGGCGAAGGAGCCCTCTCCCAGCTTCCTGCCGATCAGGTAGTTGCCGACCCGCTTGGTGTGCTGGAAGTCGCGGAGCCGCTCCCGCGGCGCCGCCGCGCTCAGCCAGGCGGCCAGGAAACTGCCCTCCGCGCCCGCCGCCGCCTTCCGCGCCTCCCCGCCGCCGCCGCTGCCCGCCACCGCCGGCGGCTCGCTCAGGAGCCCGTCGCCCGCCGCCGCCGGCATGCCCGGCCCTGCCGCTGCCGCTGCCCCTGCCGCGCCGCCTGCCCCCAGCCCGCGGGGCGGTCACCGGGCGGGCAGGAAAGTTGCTCGGGGGAGAGCGCCGCCGGCTAGGCTGGGGCGGAGGGGCCGGGGGGCGGAGCGGGGCTGGCGGGGGGCCGGGGCTGGGGCGAGCCGGCGGCGCGGTGCCCCGGGCTGCCGCCCCTCATTGGATCCGGCGCCTCCCCTCCTCCTCCTCCTCCCGCCCGCCGCTGCTCTGCCCCGCGCCGGCAGCGGCTGCAGGCATGAGGCTGCCGCGCCGAGCGGGGAGGAGGGAACCGGGGGAGGGAGGGACCGGCGGAGGGAGGGGAAAGGGCTCATTCAGTTTGAATTTGCGGTAATTTAATCCGCTCGCACGCGGCGGCAGCAGATGCGATCCAAACCCGGCAGCCTGGGTGTTTTCAAATCCGGCTGGCCCCTCCTCCCCTCGCCCCGGCACCCCAAACCGGGGGTGGCAGCGCACCCCTCTCTGGGGTTGCACCAGGGGACCCGGCTGCCGGGCTGCGCCGTGACTCTGTCTGCGTGTGGCTCTGCTTTATTGCCGCCCGAGAGCATCTTTTGTGCCGCTTTTCCCCACCTTCCTTCCCGAGCGCGCCTGAGCCCTCCTCACTCCAGTGGCGGGGAAACGCGCTACCGCGACGCGATCGCTGCTGCTCCGGCGGGCTCCGGTCCCGCTCCCCGCCTCGTTCACCACCCGCTTCTCCATCTTACGCCTCCCGGCCCTCTGCGCTCCTCTGCCTGCGGCGCCCGCCTCCTCCTCCTCCTCCTCCTCTTTTGCGGCGCGGGGGTCCTGGCCGAGCACCCCCCCTCTCCCCGCAGCCTGCATCCCCCAAACGCTCTCCGGGGCTTGGTGGACCGGGAGAAACGAGGCGACCCGGGCAGCCATCTGCCGCAGGCTGCGTCCAAGGGACTGTCATTTCCCTACCGATCTTCCCCACCTCGCGGAGAGGGAGAAGAAACGGGTTTATTGCCGTTTTCACTGCCCAGCCCCCCTCCACCTAGCTGGAGGCTGCACTGGCAAACAGGAGGGAGAGGGAGAGCGGGGACGGGGGATGAGACAGAGCTGGCAGAGCTACCCTGCTTTGAGCTTCCGATGGTCAGTGATGCTAGCAACCTTCAGCTCGCGCTGTGGACGATCTAATAAAACAGTTCATTCATCAAAATGCTTCACGGCATGGAGGATTTTTAACTTAAGACCTGTCTTTAGCATGGTATCAGCAAGGAAGTCATCAAGGACCCCTGTTTACACTTAGGCTTAATCTACGTTTTCAAGTTTTGCCCGCGTGGTTGTGTTAGTTAATGCTTTGAAAAAAAGAAATCACGCGCACCCTAACAGATGCGAGCTATGTCAGCAAAACCTCCCGTAAAGATGCAGCTGTACCTGATAAAAACCGGTGTCGAGCTTTGCTGCAATCACATTCCCACCCCATGTGAAGCTGTTTTTCCCACCAGAGGGCTGGCGAGCACAGCTCTCCCTGTGCACACGCTGCCACCTCTTTTTAAGCTCTTTTTAAGCTCTTCTTTTACTCCTTAAAAATGTCAAGCCAATTTTACACCACGCTGCTGTCCATTAGCCTTTGCTTCTGTCTCGACTCCGCTTCTATCACTTCGCTGGGAGAGCTGTACTCCTCTGGCCCCTTCCTCTAGAGTAGTCTAGCTGAATCACTAACCAGATTTTGGCTGGCACGGGTGTTGATTAGCCACGCCTTCCTTCCACACCACCTTGCTTTGGTAAAACTTCCTAATTTAAGCCAGAGCTGAGCAATGTCATGATTTTACTGTGCCGATCATAATGGATAACAATTTGTAGTCTCCCCCGTGTCGGTCCAGGCTTCCCAAGCCATAGTTAATCAGATTAAAACGTACCCAGGTCTGGCTTTAGGCAAAAGGTGGGCAGCTGCCCAGGGAGGCTGGAGGCAAGGAGCTCCGGGCTGGCTGTGTGGGACGAGGCATTGCTGCCAGAGGCGCTGAGCCCTGCCACCTCCTGATGACCCCACGGCTGGGGCTCGTCAGGGTGCAGCTGGGGTACGAGCCCTCTTCACGCACCATGCAGCAGCCAAGCACTCTTTGTCAGCCCTCTTGGCCCAGCCATGTCAGGAGTCATGCTGGTCTCTTCCCACACTTAGGAGCAGTCCTTATCCAGACCCCTTCTCTTTCCTTGCAGGGGTAAGAAAGCATCTAGTTTGCTGGGTAAAGAAGAAGAGGAGATGGAGGGAGCAGGTGCCCCTGCTGCGTGGAGCTGGTGGCTGACAGCTGTGTGGGATGAAGGCCCTTACTGCAAGGCAGAATATGGGGAAGGAGAACTGGGGAAGCAGACTTGCACTCCTGATTTCTGGAGCTCAGCTGGCCACCTTCCACTATCTGACTTTGGGTTCCCTGAAACTTTTACTGACCCCTCCAAAATGTATTCCCAGTGGCTAAATACAGCACGGTTCTAGTGCTGAGAACCCTGGAACTGGCTCCACACCACCACACTCAATGAAATACATGTTTTCAGAGGAAATTTCTAACAAAACAGAAATCCAGCACTGTCACCGTAGGCAGAAACTGGAGAAGGGAAAGCTCCAAAGTCAATAAATAACATTTTGGCTTTAAAATATACACTCATCCCATGCTCTGGATACATTTACAAATATTACAGCACATGGCCACCTAAAACAAAAGTCTGCACATTCTCTGACCTACCACTGTCCTGGGAGCAGTTTGGTCCCCTGTGGGAAGGTGTAGGGACACAGGACCATGACACGCTGTTTGAACTGATGGCGCTGTGCTGAAGGTGTGTTCCTCGTAGCTGGGGTGCACTTTGACATGACACAACCCTAACAGCAGAACTGGTCCTGCCCCCGCTCTCCCCCACAGTGCAATGCTGTGGCAGCATGTTTTTGCTGTCGTGCTATAAACAGGGTTGGTGAGGTGATCCAGACTTTTTAAAAGTGCCCGGAAGTTTAAGACAAAACTCCTCTACTGACCTGACCACCAGAGAAATATAAGTGGAAGTGCACAGTGAGGCAGTGCAGGTAACCTTCTACCACCCTCTGCCATGCCAATGTCGTCCTCAGACAAAAAGAAGGTCTGTTATCAGACCTTCGTTACCCTCCTGAATCAACTGGGATTGATAAATCTGGTTCCCGACAAAGCTGAATTGTCCAGGAGAGAACTTCATTGATGTTTCCTAAATCAAAGCCGGAAGTGGGAAGGTGCCAGGAGCATCCCTCTGTTTGCAGGGAAGGTGACCCAATCCTTGCACAGGTCAGGACAGCGGCAAAGCGAGATTGTTCAGTGGTGAGTCTGGGTCTACGTCACAGACTTCTCTGGTCGGCATGATATATGTGAGGTTTATAACGATATTGTTGTATGGGAAAAAAAGAAAAGGAAAAAGCTATACTGCAGACAGTTACATTGGAAGAATAAAAAGTACCTATTGCTTTCCGGTGGTGGAGAGGCTATATTCTATACTATTTAAAGATATTACTATGCTAAGAGGGTTTGCAACTATATTTGCTATATAGCTGTTCTTGTAATGGACCAATACATGTTTCAGACAGACAATGCAAGAATTCCCAAGTGTCTCCTATGCAGAGAACTTGAACAAGGAAATAGGAAACATGGCTGCCCAAGAAAATGCTGGAAGACACGCCTGGATGCAGCTTCTGGCTAATCCGTATATGCAGTGATGGAGCGCAGAGGAAAGGCGTAGCCCTGTTTGAACAGTGACAGCATGCCCTTGGGCAGGAAGAGCTGTAAGGTAAAGAACGCATTAGCTAGCAGCAGGAGACCAGCTCATAGTTTAAATGGCAATAAGCGTTAAGCAGCAAGAGATGCTTAACATGCACAGGCCTGCATCCTCCGCTCCCTGGCTTTAGAGCTCGGCTCAGCCACCCCATGCCGGCCTCAGCATCTGTAAGTATGGATTCCCAAAAAGGGATGCACATCAGTGTCAGTAAATCCTTACTGGCATAGGAGAGGTGAGCTGAGACCACGTGCCTTCATCCTCTGCTTCCCTGCTGGTGTCACCTGGGGAAGGGGGGGAACCTCACACACTGCAAAACAAACCGGACCCTTCCCTTGCCCAAAGGAATATGCTTTCAGACAGACAGAGGTATGTGCTTTTGTTTAGGCTCACGGCTCCCACTCAGCTAACAGAAACATGGTTTTGGCCACTGTGATGATTAAACAGATGTTGGCAGTATGCTTTTCAGTCAAAAACCTGAAAATCAACTTCTTTTAAAAATAAAACTGGCAAGAAATGGCCATTGCAGCAAACATTAGGAGAGCTCTGAAAGAACCCAGTGAATATTTTTTTTTTAATTGACTCAACTTGAGGACTTAATGAGTTAACAGTATCCTTTTAAAGAGGCAAGACTGCTGCCTTCTCACGATTTCTATCCTGTCCAGCTGTGCCCATCAGGGTGCAGTCTGGATGGAAAGGGGATCAAAGGCTGCATTCATTTCTGTCCATGCTTTAATTTAAATTTAACTCCAGTGTGCTTTATTTTGAGCTGCAGTCTTTCTAGGTAATGACATTTTCTGATTAACTGTTCAAATTACTGATGAATTAAAGGCAGTGTCTGTCTTCAGGTTGCAAAAGCTGTAATAACAAGCTACTAAAAATAACTTAGAGCTTGATTTAAACCCATGAAAGCAAAGAAATTCAGAGTTACCCTGACAGTATTGTCCTTTGCCATCTTCAGCATTTTAAAATATTGTAGTAAAATGTATTATTGGCTTGCAGACTGGGAGTTTTGCAGCCACGAGGAAGACTGAGGCCCCTGGGCCCAATCCCCAATGTCAAGGTCTACCTGGGCTGAATCCTTCAAGGGGTCAAACACTACAGCCGCATTCCCAGGCTGCAGTACCATGTCCAAGGAGGATGTGGCTGAGGACAGAACTGGAAAACGCTGGTCCAGCACCAGAACATGGCACTGCAAAGGATACATTTGTGAGCCTGAGAGCCTGTCAGCAAGATGTTTTGCCTTACCGTGCTGTTGCCTCTTCTGGTGCAGCTGGTGGTGGCAGCTTTCCAAACACTTCTTGTGGAAGCATGGGGCTGTCGCCTGGGATGCTCGAATTTTTCTTACACCTCACCTGCATATGTGATTCACACTAATTGCTCTCACTTGTCCTTCTGAAAAGATCTGAGGTCCTTGAGTGAAGGAATGACGAAATCTCAGCTCTTTTCAATAGTATGATCGTAAATGAGGAAGCAGGTAAACTCATAATTATGCTGCACAAGAGCAACGAGTAAATTCTGTTCTGGTCAAATTAAAAGTGGGTAATTTACCATTTACCTGCCACATCACCAGGCCTTTTGATGTCAGTGGTTAACTGCTGACTTCAGTCAGGTTGTAGGAGAAACCCTGACTTAGTACTGATGTCTGAGGTTAAAAAAAAGTCAAGTCATCTTGTTATTGCTTGCTCTCTCTTTGGTATTTTGTTCTGCTTTAAAATAACTTAGGGTTTTTGCGGTTTGTTTTTCTTTTTTTTTTTGACAGCTGTCTAGTTTTATAATATTTGGGTTTCAGATATTACAGGGATATTAATTTAAACCGGTTGCCTTTATTACATTTTTTGAAGTGAGAATGTATTTTTATTTGTTCTTAAAGAATTTATAAGATGTGGTTTTTTAGTGTTTAAATCCCTGTCTGAGTTCAGACTGGCAAGAACCTAAGTTTACTGGCACTTCCACAATAACAGATGATGTACCCTGTACAGCAAGGGTGCCCTTTCTCCCCTGTCATGCCACATGGATAGCAGTGAAGAAGACAACTCTTTCGGTATGACAGTGATGACCAGTATCAGCTGATAATGTTATGACTTATGTGCCTACATATGGGTATGCAGATACCATTCAGCTGACAGTGACAGCGGTATTTCTAAATCCATGTAGTCTTGTAATCATAGGGAATGAATATACTTCAACTTTCAATGGCTGCAGGAAGAGGACTTCATAAGCTTAAAACTCGTATTTGAAAAATATTGAACGAATTTTGTCCTAAAAAAATATTCAGAATATATATGCAAAAGTACCTAAGTAAGCATGGAAACTATTTGATGAGTTTTACAGAAATATGTTGGCAGTGGGGTTATCTGTCACAGTCTCTTTGAGCACCAAAAGCTCTACTTTTCCTGTGCTCCCACCAAAATCTCCAGTATGCTCTCCGCCCTGCCGTTTCTGTAATATAGTTCTCTGCAGCCAATATAAAAATTGAGAGCATGCGATGACTTGGAGATCTCATAAACCAAACTGAATTTAATATCAAAGTACACAGCAGGGGTGTGCTGTATTGATGTTGTTACTCTTTTTGACATTTCATTAATTAAGAAGTTCAATTTTTGAATTTAAATTAAACCACTGTGAAACCCTCCTTGTAGTGCATGGTGTCATAAAATTTAGGACCTTGAATTTAAGTTTCATTTACATATGAGAGAACACAAGAGTATTGTATAATTATGCCCATGTGAAATACTTTGTATTTGCAAAAGCCTTTAGATATCAGTGATGGATGACACATAAAGAAAAAGGAAATCAGACTTTTTTGAATCTCTGGGATTAGTGTTTCATGCAGAAAAAGGTGTAAGTATTACAAATTCTGACAAAGCCCCTTCAGTGGACTTCTTGGGTCACTCCATGGTGTCATGCTGGCACATTGTCATTGTACTGTAAGAGTGATTTAAATGCATAATGAGAATGAAGATGAGTGTGTATTTGAAATACAGCTTTACATTCGAGCAGGGACTGATGCTAGTCCAAACAATCGTGCCAATGTCATGCCAGACAACATTCAAGCAAGTAACCTGCCACAATGGAAATTTAGAATAAAGATGCCCTCAAGTAGTGTTCCTTCCAGCTCCTACCTGACAACCTGGGCTCCTTCCTTTAAGGTACATGAAGACTGCTGCACAGAGGTGTACAGCAGGAGCAGACATGCAGGGCGCAGTGAGCAGCACTGTGTCGAACACCTGCTTACAGTTCAGCTCAGGCTGGCTTTAGCTTGAGTTACCTGGATGTTACATAGAGGAGCTCTGCACATCTCAGCTCTGGCCCAGGCTTCCTTGGTTCTTAACAGATGCAGAGTAACAGCTCCTCTCCATACTGTCAATAAACAGCTTTCCGTAGGCTCATAAAATACTAGATATGTAGCCTGTTAACTTGGGTAACACTTCACCTATGAAAAATATAAAAGGAATGTTACCTCTTCTCGATTGTATAGTGTGTCAAGGAAAAACAATAAAAAAGTTCAGCCAGCCATCATTCTGACTGTTGTGCACAAATCCCATCATAAAACTGCTACAAATACAAATTGTGTTAGTATATTTAGTGTTAATTAGAATTTGGGAACCCTTATACATTTAATCAGATTAAAGATCTTGAATTGAATGCAGTCCTGTACTAAGCTATGAAAATTCAACTTGGTGCTTTGCAACTGAAAGCATTAGTTTTCCAGGTATCTTCCTTTGCATATGGATAGACTTGCTGCATGATTATTGCAAATCTCACTTGCAAATCATGGTTAACTTGCTGCAGTCACGTCTCTGTATGCAATTTCCCTAACTATTGAAAGCACATCAAAAATTCAGAGCTGGGAAACCCAATTATCAAGTGCACAGTTTTTTACAGGTGAATACTTTGGCATACATTCAGGACCTGGCGTAGCCCTGAAACATTTCCAAAGTTATATTAGCTTAATAATAAATGAATTAAATAATAAATTATGAAACCTGTTTGTGTGATTTTACCTAATGGAACTTGGTATCTAAAATCTCTAACAATTCACAATTAGCATAAAAATCTATACGGGAGTATTCTTAACTCACAAAAAGAAAGGGGTGCACAGTGTTCTGCAAACATGAAAATAAGTATGGGACCAATTCCCAGTTTCTTTATTTATAAGATTCATGTTTTAATAGGACAGGTCATGCAAGTAAAAAGGCAGAGATCTGGCTCTTGATCCTTGCTTCTAGAGCTTTGCAAACACTGAAAGGCTGAAGCAGGTGTAGAGGATGAGGGTGGAAGCAGAAACAACGTACGGAAGGATGTGATGCTGCTGCAGAGGAAGCAGGCGGCCATGCTGAGCATAGGTGAACGAAGGGGTGACTTGGAGAAACGCATCCGATTTCAAGTGGAAACAGATGATTATGCAGAGTCAGAGCTTTTCAGTTGGAACATAGTATGATCCCTTTGTGATCTAGGGTACTTTCTAACAGGTTTTTGACATCTGCTTCCCACCAGGCTTTATATCTATGGCAAAAGCCTCCATGAGTTATTTAGTACCTGTTTACTCTACCACCCTCCATTTAGTCCATAGATATTTCAATCAACAGGTATCTCAGCTTGATGCCAGACTTACAATTTTTTCCTTTGCATGCTTAAAAGAAGGACTAACTGGACTGAACTCAAAAAAGAAGAGAAATGTGTTTCTTTGTTACCTTGAAATTCTTTTGGTGTTAATAAGGGCTTTCTCTCACATGGGTTTCTTCTATTTAATGATTCAGTGTTGGTTTAATCCTGAGCATATAATATGTGCCAGGCTATTGTCATGGAGGTAGTTGTGATACACTTTCTTTGCAGGATCAAGAATGGACAGCCTGGGAGAGATCACCTTCTCGCCTAAGCATGAAGAACCCTCATAGCATAGTTACCAAAATCTGAGGTGTTTATTTATTTCAATAAATTTATTTATTGTAAAACGCCTGTAAGGTAAAATGATTTTGTTTAATTTCCCTGTAAAAGTCTGGACACATATACATTGTTTAAAAAACCAGATACATACCAGGCTGGCCACTGTTCATCTCACACACACTCCCCCAGGACAAGTTAACCGTGAGCCTCCCTGCCAGACCCTCAGGCAAAAATTTGAGAAAACAGATGGGCCTTACATTGTGCCCTGAAGGTCAATGGATGCCGGCTCTGCTAGGCCACTGGGAGAAGTAAATTCCTGAGCTGAGGATGTTTCACAAAGAAAGCAGAGCTTACACTCTCCAGATGTTCAAATTCAGGGTGTGTCAGCAAAAACTCTCTGGCTGGTCTCAGCTGTCAAGATAGCACTTAGAGAGGAGAAGAGGAAATTCCTTGGGCAGCCACAGTCCAAGCTACGCCGTTTCACTGGTCCGAACTGGTGGTGTCGGATTCACAGCATCAGAATCGACACAGGAACCGATGCCTGGAAACAAATACGGTATGCGGGGACTGTGTATTTCATAAGGAACCTCTCTCTCGGTAGCGTAGCTAATACGTGATATTCTTGTGTCATTATTTCGTAAATTACCTGAAAGTTTCCTGCGGTATGAATTTTTTTTTTTTGGTCAACCATATTGTTTTGGCTTTCCTTCCAAACACTTGGGGATGCACTGTGCAAAGCCTTCCTTCCAAGGCTGATTTGCCTCCCACCTGTGTTTTAGTCCACAACCGAATCTCTCAACGTTGCACGGTTCCCTTTCCACACAGCTAGACATCGCCCTCAAATCCCGGTTTCTGGCTTGGGCATCTGAGACTGCGACGCCGCGGCAGCAAGCAGCAGCTCCTCCGGGAGCCGCCCCCAACTCCCTCGCAAGGAACCTGGCCAAAACCAGCCTATCTGAATGATGCTTCCTGCATGCTCAAAGGAATGTTTGCTCTCATTTATTTTCTGGTTCTCCCCAGGTTATTTATTCTTTCTTGCTTATTTTTCAGTCTCAGAAGTATTAGCAACAAGCCCAAGTCTGCTATCACGTTGAGTCAAAGAACACAAACCAGTACGAGCTCTGGGACAACTGATGGTTTAGACCATTTGCTCATGTCTCTAATTTTCCCCTCAACAGAAAAAAAAAAAAACCAAACAAAAAAAAGAGATGTCGGTAAATTAGTCTTTTCCACGAGATTTTCTTGCCCTTTCTTTCACTGGTGTCCTCAGTGCAGAGGCAGGTTTCTTGCCCCCAGCTCCCAGTTTGGCTGCTGCTGCGGCCACTCAGGCTCTGGTCCTGCTGATGCCAGGGGAGGATTTGCTTCAAACGCTTAGGGAGAGAGGATAGGAGCTGGCCAGTGTTAGCAGAAGGAAAGTTGCACAGACTGTTAAAGTGGCTGGCAAACTACCAAGAAACAGCAGTTTCTTCAAGAGCGGCCTGCCTGGCAGCCGGTTCAGCAGGACATGGTGCTCAGCAGCTGGCACTGTACAATGCTCCCCTGCTACAACTACGGGGTCTGGATAAAGCGTCCAAAATGCCCTAGATCTGGCACCACCACCAGATGCGTCTTTTCAAGCCCCTCAACAACGGGCAGCTGGCTCCACCACCAGACAGGGGCTGCCCAAAACATCTTCATAGTCCTGGGCACCCCTGCTGCAAGCCTGAACTCCTGAACTTCGAGTGTACTGAGATAAAACTCCCGAACCTCAAGTGTACTGAGGTAACAGTTTTGGAGAGGGTTTTGCTTGGCTCCAGCCTTGTCTCCACATAAAGATCCTGAAGCTGCAGAGGGCTGGCTTTTGCACTCCCACCCGATTCCTCAGCCAGCTCACCTGCAGAGCCGGCGCTGAGGCGGCCCTCACTCAGTAATGCTAATCTGAGCATCTAAAAATCATTACTCACATCTCAAAAAAATCATGAAGCTGGCTTGAAAATAAGTCTTAGCTTTTTTTGTCTTTCCGTTCTGGTTTATGTTCTTTTTAGGTTAGTGTCATTTAGACTAGCTCTGAGCATATGTGATCTCTCAAACATTTCTTTACATAGGTAATCCATGCCCAAATGAGCACTCTTGTTTAACAAAATCAGACCAGTCCTAGTGAGGAAGTTTTACAAATTAAGCCCTAAATATGTATGGAATGACCAAATCCATTTTGGGTGTAGAAAGTGCTACTTACAAATTTTCTGCAGAGAGCTTCCAGTCAACACATCCTTGTAAATCCTTCAGTGGAAAACTGGAAGCCAGTTCCTGCTGGGTCCAAATAAAGCTTTTACATTTTTTACTGGTAGACTTTCTAGAGAAATGGAGGAAAAAAAACACAGAGAAAAAAAATAGTTCTGGGCTTTTATATTTACATGATTACAGAATCACTCAAAGATGTGTTTGAATATGTCAGGATATCAAGTTGATTATTACAAAACCCAGTAGGTTATTCATTTCTGCACCTGTTTCTTTAGCAAACACATACTTTCTCCCTTGAATCAGCACTGATTTATCCACCTGGCTGATGAACGCTAAGTATCATGAAATATTTGGCAGGGAAGAGGAATTACTCATGAAAACTTTGGCTTTGATATCACTTTCAGACCCTGCTAGTCCCTGTCTGCTCTTAACTTAAATGGACAAAAGAGATAATGTGACTCAGGCACTAGGTGGGTATTTCTGCCTATCAAAAATAACATCTTAGTCCATTTAAAACAAGGCCCATAAATGCATACACAAAGGAAAAATAAGAAGGAGTAAAGAAAAAAGCTGCTAAATGATCAGAGTATTTTGCACTCCTGTAACCCCATCTGAAAAACTGCATCTGGTTCTGTTCATAATTCAAGGAGTAAGTTGGTAAACTGAAGAAAGTTCAGAAAAGAGCTATGAGAGTGAAGAAAGACCTAAATAATACACTTACAGTGGAAGAACTTGGTCCTTTTAAGCCCAGCAAAGGGAGAGGTGATTGCTCATAGTCTGTATGTCTAAGTATGAACACAGGCTCACAGACAAAGCTATAATGAGATCCAGTGTTTGGGAGCTGAATCTAGACAAATTCAAGCTATAAAATAAGACACATATTTTTAACAGTGAGGGTAATTAACGACCACAGCAACCCAGTGAGGCATTATGGCAAAGTCTCCTTCTTTGGAATTCTTTAAATCAAAATCAGATGTTTTTCTAAAAGACATCGTATTTCAAACAGGAAGAAGCCTGATGCTGTGTGTCAAACAGGAAAGCGGGCTAGAGCATCGCAGTAGCCCATCTGGCATTACAAACCATAAACTAGAATTATTGTTTTGTAATGAACCAGATTCTCCGTGGAGAATCAAAAGTTTTGCCATTGGAGTTGGAAGTTACGTTGTTGCAACAGGGAGAGTGGAAAGGTGAAGCAAAGCATCATTTATAGAGACACTATCTTTCATTCAATCAACTGATATAGTTTGATCAGCTTTCACTAGCTTATCTGGAGTTTTTTCCAGCTATATCCATTCATCTAATAAAATATTTTATCTCCTGACAAACCCAGCTTCACTTATTGTGGAAGATGATTGAAGGACTAGTCACAAGCTTGTCATTAGGAAATGCAAAGGGAGAGAGAAGCAGACTTACAATGAAAATGAGAAGAAGCTCCAAAACATGGAAAGATGAAGGACAAATGGGACAAAGTTGTGTTTATGTGATGAATCCAGGGATATATTTAAATACTTAGTGATTAGTACACAGTCAAAATGCAGAAATTCTTGGTTTACTCATTACAAAAGTGCTGAGCTCCAGAGTGTGTGTGTAATTTGGCACAAAATATTAGAAAAGTGACAATGGCTCAATTGCTTCACCTACCTTTCAATTAGGGGTATCTATCTCATTTATGGAAAAGAAGAGATTGAACCTCTGATGACCTTGTGCCCTTCTTCTCTTTACTTACATATATTTTGTATGGTACTGGGAGGGTCCTGGCAAATTGGCTACTCACCCTCTTGGTCATGGAATTGAAATTTCACAAATCCTTAGATGTAGTGACTTCTGTAAAACAAACCATCAGAGCATGGAGAAGTGTTAGCTGAGTGGGCAGCAAAGAGAGAAATGATTTACAAAGACAGAACTATGGATGGCTCTGTTCAACATAAGGCAGATCCTATTTTTCCAAGGCAGACCATTCCCATACTTGCGTTATATTGTGTAAAATTCCTAACCCTTCAGAATGGAGACTATCACTGCTTAAAATTGCTGCTCTGGTACGAGCCATCAGTAACAAGCTTGATTTTGCAGGGATGTTCAGTTGCAGGACTTGGGGCACTTCCAGCTGCTTGCTGGCCCCTGAAGGAGTGGAGTTGGGGCAAGAAAAGCGAGTGTGATGAGTGTCCAGTCATACTTCTCATCCTCAGCTTGCTTCTGATGCCAATAATGCTGCAAGCCCCTCACATAAATAGCAGTGTTTTACTGTGCCAGACAGTCAAAGTGGGTATGAAAAACCAATCAACTGACTGACAGACAGTAAAGATTATGTAGCAAGAAGATTGTAATGAAATACCTAGTTATTAAGTGCACTGCGGCATTCTGAATCACTTAGTTATGATATAAGTACTCCTTTAGTCTGTCCCCTAAAATACAATAATACAGGATAAGAAATGACAGATGAAAAAACCAGATCTTTATCTTGAAACAAATAGAATAAGTAGTTTTAAGTGGATCAAAGCCATACATAAATATATTTAAAGCATAATATTAAAAATTAGTCCATTCTTACAAAAGTTTGTTTTTAGAAGTAAGCCTATTGATATAACAGGATGGTTTTTATATATAAGGATTACTACTCAAGGGATTTAAAGGTTTTGACTCTCAATAGCCAAGGTTTTACCCTATCGGTTAAGCAATAACAACAAATATAAATACATCATCCCGTGACAGATTAAAGCCAGGTTTCTCAAAAACCCCAAAAGTGTACTGAAAGCATAATTACATGAGCATCATTTTCTTAGTACTTTAAATAAAGTGTTAACAAACTTCATAGTCTTTCAAAGCATAATGCACATATCTTCATTGTACATGCCAAACATATCTCATTTCCAGTTGGTTGATTTCCAAATAGTGTAATATCAAAAATACAGAACAGTTCTAACAATCTTTCCAAAGTGTCAGAAATAATTACTTCTGAAGTAGTCTCAATCACTACATTCGAGTAAAATATCTAAATAAAAATCTTATTTAGAACTACATGTATTCAACTTTAATATGTTTCCAACTATACCTGTATGCTTATGACAAGATATTTTTCCAGAATCCACTATAAACTTACTTATATTTTTACAACATATCTCATATTTGTGGATATAGATTAATTACAGGAAAACAGAATAAAGTAATGAATGTATCGGAAAATACCTTCACAATGTATGTTTCTCATCACACATAAATCCCCAGGCATGTAAACATTAGTAAAGTTAAACACATGCATAGATACGTGCAGGACAAGGATCACACTAAATGAAGGCACTGAGGCTGCAGCTAACTTATCAGTAGAGACCTTGCAAATATATTAAAATTAAAAGACAGAATTATCAATTTATTCTGGTTTAACTTTAGGATAACATGTTTTACGTATTATGCTTCTATTTATATACCCACTTACATGGTACATCAACAGAAAACAATGCACTGATCTCAAATAAATAATTCACTTCAGCTAATACATGAAGAATGCTCCTCACAGAAACCTCTTAGTGGTACAAATGGAACCTCTAGAAGTACAAAGGGTATTGAGAATGGTCTGAAAAAAGATGCCACTTGGAAATGCCAGGCAAAATGCTTTGCTCACGGAGGCGTGTGGCAGTGCTGGGGAGGGAAGGCAGCTGGCCCACAGGGCACTCAGTGGTGCCTGTCCCTACAATGCCAACCAGTGCTTTCCAACAACACTGTTCTGGTTTGGAAAAAAAATACCAACACAAAAACAAACAAAAAATCACCCTGCTATGAAAGAGACTTTTCAGAGGCAGGTACAGCTGTCATGTGCTAAATTGCCATTGACAGTCAATAGGAATCAACTGCCTAAGTGCTACTTCTACCTCTGAAAATCCACCCTGAGGATTGTGCTACCACCCAAAGGATGGCCAGAGAGTTTAACCTTTCCCAGGAAAGGTTTCCTTACACGCCACAAAAATACACTTAGTTTTCACAAGTGTTTGAATTGTCCATCTAGTGTCTCAAAGATAATTTTTTTTATGAGGCCTTCTAACTTTCAGTTGTGTATAAGGGCTTGTTGCACAAACCTTTGGCCACACTCTTATTTTCTGTCCTTGAGTGTTTTTATGTTTTCAGTAAGTGAGGATGACCTCATGGCATTCACATCCCGTTTCTGTCAATATTCAATTCTTACACGCTACCCGATACCAAACAACATAGTGTAACTCACTTCCAGCAATACCAGAGGCAAGAGGTAGGCAAAGAGGAGAAGGCTCGTTGTGAATGGTCTCATCACCAACTACAGCTGGCACTAATTCCTGCATATTAATATCATCCGAAAGGGTCAGGCAAATTGCTGTTGGTTGTTCGTTGCATAGCAACAGCAGAGCAAGTGCAGAAACCCAAATATTGTCAGACTATAGAGCCATGGCAAGCTCTTGGAAGGCAAGATAGTACAAATATATATTGAGTCTGCAGAGCAACAGGACAAAATAGAGGAACACTGGTCTGTTTAACAGGAAATTAAAAATGAAAATACTGAAAAACCCAAATGACTTCTCTGCTTCCATGAGATGTGGGAAGGTTTGGAGCTAAACACCGTGTGCACCCAAAACCATGGGATGAGTCGGGCTGCACCCAGCCAGGAGAGTGATGGAGGGACTCTGCAGCTGCTCTCCCACTTCCACACTGCACATGGAGCTGCTGGTGGTATTAGCAGGTGGATGGCATTGGGACATCTGACAAGGGTCCGTCCCCTGGATGCCCATCGCGCTTCCCCATACACAAACCTGGGCACAGACACAGGGCATCACTTGGACATTTAGTTCCTGTGGACTTCTGCGGGAGACAGTATTCTGAGTGCTTTCACAGCTTTGGGAAATGCTTTTGCATTTCTAAGTCTCTGTTGCTTTCTGATGAGAGCTTTGAGACTGCCCTTGAAAGTAAAGTTTGCCATCCCCATGAATAGCAAGCACAGCTGAAGGACATCCTCCGATGTTTCTAGCACCCTGCAGGAATTATCATGCTTGAGAGCTTAATGTGCTACCACTCAGGCCCGGGATGGCTGCCTGTAGTACCTCCACAAAGTAACCAAGGATCACTCTACATTCACAGTAGGATTTCAAGAGTGTTCTTCAACTATTCTAGGAGCTTCAGCAACCAGAAAACCACCTCCCTAAATAGAAACTTCTGGTTGTCCCAGCAAAGTACATAGGCTGAATTTCCCCCTCAGCCATGATGGCAGGATGCCTAGGTGTGCTATGTGACACACTGGAAGGAATTTATGCTGACACCAAACAGTCTACTGCTTTTCTGCAGAAAAATACAGGTCTTTCATCCGCAGACCTGATTGACAAGCACCCAGCAGGAGCAAGCGCTAACTTCACATGCACACAACAGGATTTTTTCGTGCGTGTAAGTTAAAACAACCTACATATGCTTTGTAGGAGGCTATACAATTAGCTGAAAATTTCACCTCAACAGTATATTGCTATTTTGATAGACTTAATTTGAGTTAATGGGTTCAGAAGCTGTTTTTCTCTACCCAATTAAATGTAAACATATCTCATGACATATTAAGCAGAGTCAAATACAAACTGATATGTATTGATGTTTCATGTCCTCTTGTTTTGCAATGGACTGCGTAAAGTCCTTTACTTGCTTCATAATTGCTAAGCCACCTGGGACCTCAAAGTGAGCAATGACTTCTGAGAGGCACCATCACCCATGTCCGACAGAAGGGGAGCCACAGCCAAGCGGCTGAGCAGCAACACAAGGATGCTGTAAGACAGCCACAAAAAGAAGCCAGGTCTCCCAACTCTCACAGTACCTTATATCCAGATCTCACTTAACATGTAACTCAGGCTCTTACAACACCGCTCTCTTGGTATTACTGTTTTTTTTAGAGTAGCATGTGAAACAACATAACCATCATATAACTTGTTTTCTCTCTTTAAGCAGGGGGAGATTCACACACGCAGAGTAACGTTTATCTTGGCGGGGTCTGTTTTGCTAATTATTTATATTTGAAATTACTGTATGTATTCTTTCCCAAATCCCCCAAGTGAATTTTGCAAATGAAGCATGTAACAGCTTGGCTAACAGTTCATGGTTAAAGAAGGCATGGTGTTACCTGTACATTTAGTAGCAGATACACTTACACTGCCAAGAGCTACTTGAAGCCTGACGTGTGCAGTCAGACAGTGCAAAACAGCAGCAGCAGGCTTACGTCTCACTGCCAAGCACCTACAGCCATCCAGTAAAAGACATACTGAGACCTGGTTTCCACACACAAAAAACAAAAAAAAAGAAAAAAAAAAAAGAACGCACGCAGTCTGGATAACGACTGTGCCTCATTCCAGCTAAGACCCTGTTCTGGACCATCGGCGAGCCAGGACTCCAGCACTTACACCACAGCCTCCTCACGGCTGGTTTGGATGCAGCCAGCCAGCCCACCCCTAGTGCTCCTTGCAGCCCTTCCTGCTTTCACAGCTCATAGCCTTTTATCTCCTGCCAGTGGTCAAGTATTTGATGTTGGCATACAATTAGACACCAGAGATATTTTCTAACTGCTTTCCCTTCCGAGACTGTTGATTGCAGTCTTCACACTTCACAAGGCCCAGGAGCCCTTTGGATTGTTTAGGGGCTTAGCACTTGGATGTGGATCTTCAAAGACTGGGCTGAGGTTTGATATGGCTTAATTTGGTCTTGAATCACAAAAACTACCACCAGAGCCAGGGGATGAACCGTTTGTTAGTGGCCATGGTGCAGCACGCATGTGTGTGGGTATATATATGTCTCTAATGATTTTCTTACCAAGAGACATTTGATGAGAACACGAAACAGGTTTTCAAGTTGTTCTCACACTTAGTTTTCTGACTGAAACAGGACTCACAGGCTGGGGAAGTTTGGATGCCAGCCAGCACTCTCCACTACAATGCTTACTGCTTTTATGGAGAGCAAAGCAAAAGGTCTGGAAGTGAATCCTGAAAATAAATCAGTGGTAAAAAATGGTAGTGGGAAGAAGGCTGCAGGTAATGGCAGGTGAAAGGGACAGAAGGTCATGAGGGGTTAGCAACTGTGTCTCTTGGTGTAATGAACTGACAATATCATCAAGCCCCTGGCAGATCCTGGTAAAAGGTTTATTCAAAGAGCAGGGCTATAGGGAGGCTGGATCCTGACCCTGTGAGAGTGCTACATGCACAAGTCCAGGGATTTTAGGCAGCACTACCCCATGCACAGCAGGCCACACAAACCACTCCAGTTTCTGCTCCAATTTAGATGGGCCCTGTGATCTGCACAAAAATATGCTGACAGCCTTGGGAAACTGCCTAAATGAATTGCAGCCACTTTATATCCTTCCCTCACAATCTCTTACCTACAAGTTCAGAGCTCCATCCCTTCAAACTTGGCTACACAGAAGAGCTGTATTGTTTTAACAAGACTAGTTTAGAGCAATGACCCTGATGTTTGACAAAGTTATACTGGATTAAAAAGGTTCATGTTGGGATGGCTTATCACAAATGGGTATGGGAAGTTAGTTATGCTGAAGAACAGTACAACTCAGCTTCCATGGATATAAATACCATAATCTGGGGAGGAAGGGCAAGTAGAAGTACAAAAACCATAGGTGATAAAGCTATTTCAGTGGAAAATCATCTTTAGACCAGGCCTTAGCGTGTAGCACAAAATCTCAGCTGGAATTAAAAAAAAAAGAGCTAGAAATTACTTTTAGATTATTCTCCTTAAAACAAACAAACAAAAAAAACCCCAAAACCCAACCACAACACACAGGATTTTTGTTTGATGGTTGCCTTCTGAATTCAGGGGCATATGAGATCCTTATTACTGATTAAGGAAATAAAGAGCTTCTATGTGGAGTAACAAGTTCCTGGACTTTGTTCTTGAATCTGTGCCCCTCATGTGCTACGAGATCAAAGCGATCTTTTATCCCGTGAGTTATCATTTGCCCAAGATATTTACTGCCATTCCACAAACACAATTTCAGCAAAGATAAACTGTATTAGCCTCATTTACCCTTTCTTAGTGCGTACATAAGTGCCATCTTCTGGCCATAACAGGGACTGTAAGAGAAGTGGTAACCCGCCCCCCCCCGCCCCCAAAAAACCAAAACCAAAACCAGTTTTAAATCTAAGGAGTAAAGTCTGTGAAGAATTCTTTGCTCTAGACATAGTAGTGGACAAAGAACAAGTGCCTACAGATTTAGTGTGAAGAAATTTCATCTGGAAGGCGATAGCTTCTTCCTAAAGTTCAGAGCCATCACATTTGCAAACATCCTTCTAATGTTGGTAGAGTGGGGAAGGACAGACATAAAGCTCTGCTTTTAGGTGCATCTTAATCAGACAATGTCATTCGCCTCAGTTGGAAGCAGCTGCAGCCAGTGGCCCAGAAAGCCCTTCTCATCCCGTGCTCCCAAGATCAACATGCTGAAACCTGAAAAGCTAAACAGACGCCACAAACGAGGATTGTGCCACCAGTACTTCAACAGTACCAAGGGAAAGCGTTCAAATCCCTCTTAGGGCACTTTAGCAGAATTTCAGAGAACGGGACATTCGTCACCCCTGTGCTGTGGTGTTGGGCTGCAGCAGCAGCACAGAACTCTGCTGAAAATACGCACTGGAATCATGTAAATCTCAGCAATCTGTCCACGCATCTCCCATGAAGACTGAGACAACTACCTATTGCCACATTTTATAAACTTAGGCCTAAGAATTGCTGTCTCTTGCGTAGGTTTTCTTTCTCCTCCCACAAGTATAATCTGACCAGAAATTTCTACCAGTATATTGCAAAACCAAAAATGCTTAAAAGTTAATTAGTTACATATTCCTTCTTAGTCTTAAATACTTCATGGTTACATCCCATAGTAAATCAAGTATCACTGATTGTACCCAGAATTTTATTGCACCCCATGACACTTAGCTGCCTTAAAAATCCCACCTTCTGAAGTAGTGACTACACAATGACTACATGAACATCTTGACGTTAAAGAAAAAAAAAAAAAGTGACTTTCTCCTCAGCATGAGGAAGAAACACCAAAAAAGCCAACTTCCAAAAGCTAGAAAGCTAATAATTACAAAACATGTCTACTGTTCTTGGTGATTTTTAAGTCTCAGTCATTATGGGGGAGGAAAAAAGGACTGAACGTGTTTTTTGAATGCCTAACACAGGCAATATAAAACAAGGCACTTTAACACGGGTTCAACAGAATGGGTTACTATAAACACAGATTATACAATATACTGCAAACAGATGATACACAAATAGAAATCACTTCAAAATCCAGAAGCCCTTTTGCCCTAGATAATATGGGGAGGGAAGGAGAGAGACTAAAAGGAACAATAGGGAGTTCGTTATTTTTTCTGCACAAGATGTTTGGCACAAACTCTTTTGAGACCTGAAGTGAGCTTGATGGGTTTTGTGATAATCACAAAGGACAAAGCCCCCAGTGCTTCCGACCTACTGATGCCAGTAGGAGGTTAAGTACAGAGTAGAGGAGCCAACCAAGTACAAAGTACAGAGCAAAGGAACTGAGGCCTGCAATAACGTATCATCGAAACCCACTGAAACCTGTGGGAGCTTTATGTCAGTGAAATTCGGAAGCACAGAACTTAAATAAGGACATCAGGGTTTAGGACTATTATTTAGAACTATTTAGAACTGATTTTACAAAATAGATACCAGTGCTGGAAAAGGTGAATGTTCCCAGGCTTTACTCACAAGAAACACAGTAAGCTGAAAGCTGGTTTCACACAGACAGCATTTTCTGCTTCTGTTGACAGTGTAATCTGTTTTGTTTTCTCCTAAATAAACAAACACAGAAAACAAGAAATAAAATTCCTATCCAGTTGGACACAAACAGTGTTTTTGCTTCTTCTCACCTCACTTATGGAAGGGGTGGGAAAAAACCCTTTGAGGTCAAATTTAATGGAATCAAAAATTAAATACATTGTTTTAAAATACCTAACAAGAAAGGGGGCAAAGAACTAGGACCACAGAGTTACCAGAAGGAGACAGAGGTTGTACAAGTGGTGAACAGTTTCACATTTCTAAACTTTTTATTGCTATTGGCTTACACACATGCCTAGAAACTGACTCAAACTCAGAATGGTGGCTGCCTTAGAATGGCAGGATTTTTTCTCAAATAAATGATTTACTAAAAATGTCATTTGTGATTCTTAATTAAAAAGACACCTTGCTTCCTATTGTGCAGGTTTCCTAAAGCACTGAATAATTAATTTTAATGTGACTACGTCAACACATTCATTAATGTTGTTCTTATAAACCCCATAATGTGCTAGACAATTAACCATCACATATAACATGTATTTCTGTATGTGTTTCCTTGCTCTGTGTCCTAAATTCCATATGTTCATTTCATCTCTTCAGCCACAGTTAAACACTGAATTTTTCAAAAGAATTAATTACTCTTTATTTAATGACTGTTAGCTCTCAGCAGTCTCTGTGCCTCTGATGGACAGCAGGAACCGCAGCACCACAGTATTACCAGAGAAGGAAGTAATTTCTGACATACTTTGATCTTCTGTCTTGCATGTACAATAAAACCTTGTCTAGTCTCATAATCTTGCCAGCCTCCACATCAGACCAGAAGTTGTTGGTGAGATAACTATGGGGGAGCAAAGTGGGAAGTCTGTTCTCACGTGTCCACCCGCAAAAGCAAGTCTCGATTGCACAGAAAACCTAACCGACAGTTTGTCTTCCACCAAGTTAATACTCTATCCCATAAGCTTTCAAGTGCAAAACCTCCATTTACTTAATAAGGAGTTGCACAGAGATCTTGCAAAGTGAGCTCGTTATTATCTTGTTGTACGATTTGGAATCTCTGTAAATACTGGGGTAATATTCAAGATCCACTGGAGGCAGGGGATTAGTGGGCAGTCCCATTTCCATACTGTTATCCAAGATATTTTGTTAAAAGGCAGAGGCTTCCTCCTGTCTGGAAAATATTAAAATAAATGGTTATACTAAGTATCAGATATAGACAAGCCACACCCTCAGTGGTTAGATATCCATCAAGAGCAGTTTTAGATATTGTCTCATCAGCAGTAGAAAAAAACCCAAGTATTTTTTTAACACTAAAGCCAAGTCTACAGTAGTAACATTATGGCAGAGCATAAAAATCTAAATGCTCACAACACATAAAATCCATAAATTCCCCCTGCTCCAACTTGCCAAAATAAGCTCAAAAGTAACCCCCTGGCCAGAAAGAAGTATTTTACACCAGGCTCAAATCTTGGTATTCATTTGAGAATACAAGAGAAAGCCCCACATGTAGAACATCTTAAGTGCAGACATCAGATGCAGCTGTCTGCACCAGAAGGCTGCCTGCAGAACCACCTTGTTTCACTTTGGTCACTTGTATCACTCCAACAGTGCAAAGGAAGAGAGACAACCTCTAAGGTGACCAGCTGTTAAACTCTCCAAGGTCTTCTAGGTTAGAACCCAGGACCTTAAACTATACCTGTGTACTCATGGTGGAACTTAAATTGAAAGCTAGCTCTGTACAAAGCTTCTGCACACTGCTTCACCCCACTAAGCAGGCAGGCAAAACACTCCCTGTCCTACGAAGTTTCCAAAAGCCTTTCAAAGCACAGGTCCACTACAGTCTGCCTTGTCAGTAATACTTGAGTTTACAAACAGTAGAAGAACAGCTCAGCATCCATTTAACTCTGCAAGTACAGAGTCACGGTGCCAGGCCTACAAGTTTAATCCTTCCACAGTACAAACAGCGAGGGAAAGACAAACTCTTCCCTCAAAGACCTATTGATTTCAGGGATCTGATTTTAGCATGGCCTGTATTTGATGCCAACGTTTAGAGAGTGGTAAGTAAATCCCTCCCTGTGATGCGAGGTAGAGCTACCTAGAGTGCTAATCACATTGCAAATACTTATAAATCATGGTAAACATACACAGTATTATTTTAATAAAGAATATAAAGCCACAGCAATATATTGAACGTTGCAGGAAAATCAGTTTTGCTTTCTGGAGAACATGGGATTCCAGGAAATTCTAGTTAAAGAAAAAAAAAATTAAAAAAATTGCTCCATAGGTTAAATTACAGCAGTAAATTAGAGTGTGATAATCTGCAAGTGATAACTAATCCTTATTGAATGAGTTAGAGAAACACTAGTAGGCCAACACAGATAATCAAAGGACAAGGAATATGACATTTTTATAGATGATTGTTGTCAGCTATTTTCTTTGTCAATAATGATGCATGATGCCAATAATAATTTAGGAGACTGAGCAAAATTTAGGATTCTTAACATCTTCAAAGATCAAGACTTAATGTTACTGCAAGAAAAAAAAAAATGACAGACATATGATTATGTAAAACTTTAAATGCTTAAGCTAACAAATTCAGTTAAACTTGTATTTCATTATGTATAAAATGACAAGGACTATACCGATTTCAAAAACATTTCAGATTTCAACAAGCTTGAATAAGACTTGCACAAGTATTTCATCAGCTTGTACAAAGACAAAAAGAATCATTACATCAAGTAACCATAATTTGTTCTCAACAGCAATTTCCATACATTGGTGTGGACATTTATTGCCCATCTGTCAGAAACAAAAGTAAGCAAGCTGAACAAACTAAACCCGTGCACCAACACAAGTCAAAACTGTTGAACATAAGACATATGGAATAATATGGATCAATATTTTAAAATATGTGTTACATGAACAATAAAGAATGATACTAAATGCTGTAGGAGCCACACTGGATTACATGGTCTTTGAGACAAGGACCATCCTTTATATTGTACAGAGATGTAACACAATGCTGGGCATCGTACACCATATATTTATACAGTGCCTAATGTTGTTATAAAAGCAACTTTAAATAAACCCGCTGCGAGCTCAAGTACCTGCAAACGTAAAATTGACAAAAGTATAATGAAAAGAACATGCTTTTCAGTAAGAAGTTATATGATTGTCTCCTCTCTCTACAGGTAGTCACAATACAATACAAGCAATGGCAAATTTTACTTCAAAATTACTGAGCATATTATCTTGATGAAGCAGATCTGCTTTGAATAGACAAGTCATAGCCTAGTAAAACCCAGACTTAAGTCTAAAGCTGCAGTAATTAACCTACTTCACCCCTTCCCACCCCCAAATCCTAACATTCAGCCCCTGAGGAATCAGAATTTAACTTTCAATGAACAAAAGTAGCCAGGGATAATTCTGCAAACCCGAAGGATTTGTCTATACTGCAGGCGGAACCAGAACCACATTATAGCACAGACACAACCACACCAGACTTTAGCTTGGTAGGGGAATGGGCACAGAGCTTAGCACAGCAAGGTAAGCACTAACATAGCTAGCCCATCAAGCACAAAGGCACTGCAGCTACCAGTGCTTGTATTAGACAATTCTGAAACACACTGGGGTACACTTACATTATCTTTTCCCCCTGCAGGTTACATAAAATCCAATTATGCATAAGTCTGATTACAAACATGTTACAGAAGCAGATTTTTAAAATAATAAGATTAATAATAAAACAATACCCAATACATAAACAACAATGAGTATTTAACACTCAGTTTTCAGAGGAGTCACCTCTAAAACCTGTAGTGACACCCTATGAAAGGCAAATATATAATATAAAAAACTTAAAAGTTTTAATAGGCAAAAGAACTCCCAAATTTACTGTGAATTTCCAGAATCACTGGCAGCCTTTCCTGTCCTGGGAAGGTTTTGTTTTTCTGTACTCTGTATAAACTATTAACAGTGTATTGAAAGCACTACATTTGTATTATCAAGTACGTACTGAAAGGAACATAATGTCAGGTACTCAACATTAAAGAAACAGCTGTCACCATTTAACAACTAGGTTTCAAACCTGAAAATTAATCACCAATACAGGAAGTCCATTCTCACTCATTCTCTCTCCCTAAGGCAAGAGCCCTCAAAGAAGTCATTCTTACTTCTCAGAAAGCTTCTTAGCTGATGCAAGAACTGGACAGAGGTAATTTGCATTTTTTTTAACCTCTCACCACATACTCCAGTTCTACCTTTGCTGTTCATATTTTTCAGGTGGCAGAACAAGCTACCTTTTTTGAATTTTTGAACAGTGACGTGAACAAGAACAGTAGTAAAAGCTACACATGAAGTAATTTACCGTGTCGAAACTGACAAAAATCACAAAAAAGCAGAGACACTGACACTAAATGGGCAATATTATCTTTTTTTCCCCACTGTTCTCTAGCTTGGCTGCTTTCTTTAAAAAAGAACTAGGAAAGCTAGAATTTTTTTCTGATAAAAGATCAGCCTATAGGAATTCATGACATCTGGAAGACCTTTCCATTTGCCACTAGAACCTATTTATTTAAAAAAAATCCTCCGAATATCAGCCATATAACTGTACACAAACTCCTCCTTATGCATTTTGTAATCCGAGTAAAACAAGGGTTCTTGTTACTCTATCAACTTTCCTTGAATTTCAAAATATTTGCTTTTAAAGAAGGCTAATTGCTGGACAGCCATATATTGATGAGAAGGAGAAGAGACTCCTGAGAGTAATTTGCACTTGATTAACAACTCAAGCGCTAGGCACAGTTTAACAGCAGAACACAAAATAAAGCCAAATACACTTTCTGTGAGATTTCTGTAACATTCTGAGTCTCCTCTTTCCAGTTTACTACCTTGCTGATGTACCAGACTGGAGTTAAACAATGAAACTCTAATAACATTTTGAACATACCATATCATACAACACTCTGCAAACCTCAAATCGCTATGATTTAACACCGATACCAACACATTACTATAGCATTTAACAGTGCACTTGACAAATGGGCTCTTTAATTGATGGCAGTAGCCAGCTAATGTCCTTGAAATTACACTTCGCAGCGTACGTGCAGTTTTCTCACGAACATTAGCTCCCATTGTTAGCGTGAACGTAGTCATTAAACCATCTTCTTCACCGATGCAAAACACATGACTTGCAGTTTTGCTGTTTGTATTTAAGCAAGCAGCAGTTTCTTCCACCGTGACGGTATCGGTCACGCTAGGTATCACACTCCAGCGCCGGTCCGTTGCTCCACTCAGAGCGGGGTTTAGCGTGTGCTCTGTGCCACCTGCGGGACACCATTACAGGAGATTAAAAAACCACCAATTTTTAAGTGTGAACATGGAAGCGGGTGCCGCTTTCTCGCCAGCGCCCCGCAGCTGCCCGCCCCAGACGCGCGCCGTGCCGTGCCGTGCGCTGCCCCGTACCCTCCTCACGGAGCCGAGCCGAGCCGAGCCAGGCCGGTGCCGGCGCATGCGGCCCCGGCGACCCCAGCAACGCCACAGGAGCTGCGGCCTCCCCCGAGGGAAGGAGCCGCGGAGCCTCCGGGCTCTGTCCAGACCCTACTGCCCACCCCGCGGCTGAGGGACGAGACCGCCGACCCCGGGACGCCCCCGAGACCGAGGCCGGCGCCCGGCCGGCTGCTGACGGGCGGGCGGCGTTAGCCCCGCCATTTCCCCTCCCCGGGGGCGGGGCCGGCGCTGACATGGCGGGGCTCGGGGAGTAACCCGGCCCCGGGTCACGTGGTGCCCTCGCCGCGCCGCGCGCGCACTCCCTCCCTCTCCTTCCCCCCCCTCCCCTCCCCCCCCCCCCTTCTTTCTCCTGTGGGTGGCGCGGGGCCGGGAGGCCTGCACGATCCCAGGGTGCTGTGCGCGGCGTGGGCTCCGCCATCCCGCTGGGAGAGACGGTCTGTGCCGGGGTCCCTGCCAGCGAGACGCCGCACCGAAGGAGCGAGCGAGGGACAGGGGAGAGCGCGAGCCCCGCCGCCGCCAAACGGCCATGTCCGCGCGCAGCCCCTGAGCGGGACCGAGCCGCCCCTCCTCCCCCTCCCCTCCTTCCCTCCCCCGCGCGGGCGCCCGCCCGCATCAGCCGCCGCCGCCGCCAACATGGAGGCCGTGAACGCCTTCAACCAGGAGGTGGGAGCCAGGGAGTGGGGGGGAGGGGAGCGCGGGCCGGGGGGCCGCGCCGGGCGGGAGGGGGGGAGGTCACGGTGGCCGCCATCGCTCCCCCCCCCCCCCCCGCCCCAACCCGCGCTCGGCTTCCGGCTCTGGGCCGCGCGGGCCCGGTGCGGCGCCGCCAGAGGCCTGCGCTGGGGAGGGCCCGGGCAGCGCTCGGCCTGGCTCGGCCCGGGGCCTCCCGCCGGCCCGAGGGGCGGGGGGTGGGGGACACCGGGTCTCCTCAGTAAAATGGAGGCGAGCGGGGTCAGGCCCGCCGCGGCAGTTGCAACGGCCTGGAGCGTTCCCCGAGCGACGCCGCAGCCCGGGATCCCGCACGCGCCGGGGGGGGGGGGGGGGGGGGCGCGGAGGGGATCTGGGCGCCCCTCTCTCTGCCACCACCCCCCGTCCCCGTTTCCTCCTCACCCCACCGGAGAGCGTCCGAGCCGGGATCCCTGCTACGAGGCGTTCCCACTGCGTGCGTGTTGTTAAGGAGGGGGAAGCCGCGTTTCAGGGCGCGAGGCACTTTTATTTCCTCGCAGCGGTTTGGCGAGAGACCTGCCATGTGAACAGGCGGCAAATAGGATAGGCTGGAGGTTGAATAGAGAGAGGGAAAGCTGCGAGGGGGCTTATCGCTGTATAGAAACGATGCCTGGGGATGGGACTAAGGGATCGACCCCAGCACTAGGGACATGGGAGATAGGTTGGAAGGCGTAAGGCGTTCAGTCTCCTTCCGTGGTACACAGAAGGTCCCCGTTTCCTTCAGATGACTTTTTTTTTTTTTTTAAATTTTATTCCTTAGTCAGTCAATCGGAATTGGGAACAAAATGGACCGGGATTGTTTTTTGCATAATATATAACAAAATACTTTATAAAGTTTTTGACACATGATGTAAAATGATTGTTAGATTCCGTGATGCTCCCGCCCCAGTTTGACGGTTTGACTTTTGCAGATCCTGTATGGGCTATGCATATTCTCGTTGCAGATAATCAGTTAAAGCTAAGCCGGAACCTATACCAGAATGTTTAATACGTTTTGAAGGTTAGGTTGCTGTGCGTGTTTGCTGAACAGAAACAGGAAAAATGGCAGACTACTCTCATGTGATGAAGTCATGCTGTGTAAAGTTCACTCTCTGCAACTGCTTGTCATATGCACACACACAAATGAAAATCTACTCATCCTTAACAACATCATAGAAGTACAAAGTGAAAAGTAGATAGTATATGCCTCCTGTTAACGGTTTTATTTTTATTTATTTGCCCATGTTGTGGGTGTATCATGCTGTTTTGAACCAGTGGTATGCAAGGGTACAAAGCAAGTTTCCCAAATACATTAAAATAGAATGGCCTGTGTGCAGCATTTTCAATTTTCGTGTAAACAGAGAAGAGAAATATTCTTACCTGCCTAAATATAAACAGAAATTCTAGCAGATGATTGCTTTCATTTCATTCATTTCAACGTGTTGCTACCTGATAAAACTCAATTGTACAGACAGTGCTTAGTGTTTCTCAGACAATAAAAAACACTTCTTTTGCTGATTTGGTGGCGAAAGGATGTGTGACTTTAGAATGAAAGCAGTGTTTCTTGGTATTCTGTGACTAATCGTTTTAGAAATGGGCATGTTTTATTTCATACATCGTCCTCTCAGATGTAGTAAAAGCGTGATGCTTTTATTTGATACAATCAGAAATATTGAGTGAAATTCTGACGGCTGGCTGCTGAAAGGTAGTAAAACACTGGATTTCATTTGAAGATCAGTTATGGGGAAGAAAACTATACTTGCTAAAATCCCTGTTCTGCAATCATTTGTATGTATGACTAGGAGTGAGTGAGCGGCTGCGTGGTGCTTAGTTGCTGGCTGGGGTTAAACCACAACAGACTAGTTCCCTAGGACTACTTATGTGTAAAACTAGCATGTTAATAAATTCAGGGTTTGTGTAATTACTGCCCTGTTCTCAGAAGGTGTGTTTATGATATTAGCTAAGGATGTAAAGTGTGGTTCTCGAACTGTTCTCTTAACTTTCCAGCATGTGTTGCCTGAAGCTGTGCATGCAAAACAATACACACTAAAATAAAGTGTGAAACATCTCAGACTTTTTTGAGGAGGGTAAGATTTGCAGTCAGATATTGTTCCATTTCTGGCCTTTCTCAGTGAAAGCGGAGAAAGTGAAAGAGCTGTTTTACAAAAGGTCTCTACGTTATTCACAGAATGGTGGGAACAGCACAGGCTAGTGAGTGTATGAGAACTCATTTTGTCTGTAGGACTGTCTTATAATGCATGGGCGTTGTGAGGACTACAGAGGTACCAGTCTCTGTTCACTGAATAGTTAATTATTTTATTGAGAGTGGAATAGCTTCAGCAGCAAAGATCGGGGTATCTACAGAATACCCTGTAGGTCAAGAATTCCTGAACTTGCTGGCTGTACAGTACCATTGTAGACAAAGAATTGCAGTTTTATAACGGCAACTTTAACTGCAGCAGCCATGAGTTTTGTGCTGGACTTGCCATGTATGCTTCCGGCTTTACTGTCTCTTCTTCTGTGGAGATGGCAGCTGTCAGCTCTTTGCCAGTCTACATGAAGGAAGAGATGCCACTTGTTGCTTCAGGTGATATGATCATTTGGGATTTTTTGGGGTGGGTTTGGTGATTACAGCAATTTCTTGAATGATGGAGGGTCCAAGTTCAAATCATGGCTGTAAATTAGGCATCCTCTACGCTATTAGGTTGTTATCCTCTTCTCAGACAAAAGAGTTTCGGGAGGAAGAGAAAAGCACCAGCAACACCTTTATGGCATTTGAACCATTTTGTTTTGGCTGAAGCTGTTCACCCAGTCCAGTAGAAACCATTAGTAGTTTTGGCTGACTTAGGCTCCAGTTCTACTCGGAAGTTCAGTTTCTGCCCTTTGGGTTATAGGCTTCTGACGGTACATGTGATTACATTGCAGTGAAGTAACAAGTTTCTGCCTGTCAGCTAATTGTGATAAGTATGTGATCTTAACTGCCCATCTGAATTGTGAGGTAAAACTTAAATGTAGAGGTTTGAGCTAGCATGTTGCACTTAGCAATTGTGGCAACCTAGGAAAGAACACTTAGAGTCAATTAGTTTGGCTCTGGCAATGGGTGGTAACTTACACGGGTTGCGTAATTTGATCGTATTTGATTGTGTTGCCCATTCCTTTAGTCCTGTTCTGTGTACCTATATTTCAAATGCAAGTTTACCAGTATATGTGCCTCTTAAAAATTCTCATTTTTCTACAGGAGCAAGAACATTTTTTGTATTGACCAAACACATTTGCTGCTTTATTTTTATCCAGCTGTACTCTGAGCAGATATTACCGACTGAATAGGTGGGATTTGACAGTTACGTAGTATAGTATATTTTCCCTGAGGAAATTAGTTCAAACTGTATCCTGGAAGAATGAGTTAGAATTCATGTACTGTTAGGCGTATATGTTGTGTTAAATTAATAGTACAGTGTAAGTAAATCACAAAAGGTAACTTGATAATGGTGCAAAACTTTGTTATGTTTTTAAGAAAATAACATTTTTCTAAAAAAAACCCCAAAACCCCAAAATCACACATTGGCCGTGGTTTATAAAGGTTTTAATACTTGTCATGTTTTAATTTAGGGGATATGCATTTCCTTTTTTTTTTAATCTGAAAAATTTGAGGTATATTTTACTGGTTATAAAAGTTAGAAATAGAGATTTCTTCACAGTCTTGCTGCTGGAAGTAGAATAAAGCCAAGTTTCCTATTTTGTAATCTTATATTTGTATTGAGTAATGCAGTATATTCACTTAATCGCATCTCAGGTTGATAATAGTTAATCTGTACCACTGAAACAATTGATATCCCACTTAAGTGTGCCTAGATCACAAACAGGATAGATGTTTTGTGGGCTGTTTCTTTAGGGCTGCAGCTTTCTTCTTTACTATTTATCCGTATTCAGTGTACTGGACAGTTGTATTTTTGATCTAGTACAGCTATCTTATGCTAATGGTAAGACTTCATTTTGCATGTTCTATTAGAATCTGTTGCTCCCTGTTCTTCCCCTCCCCAGGTCCTATAAATAGAGGTTAGCAGGATATCCTTCACAGTGTTTCTTCAGCAGTTACTGGAACTCATGAACCCCAGTTAGATTCCCTCTGTTGTACAGCAAAGCAGCAAGGACATGACTACCAATATCTGTGGTTGGAGGAAAGATTAATGTAGTTTTTTGTGTGTTTTGGTATCCTTTGTCTCTTTAACAAACCAGTGAAAGCTGCTACCTGTTGTAGCTGCCTAAAATGATTCCCATATTCCAGTAGGTGCAATAGGCTGTATTTTTCAGTCAGTGCTGCCTCCCATATGTCCTGGGAGAGTGGTTAAGCAGCAGTTCAAATGCTGGGGTAGAGGGAGAGAAAGATAGGAGAGTGCTACTGCAGTTTTAGAGTGAATTTAATCCCTTTTTTAAACTGTGAGACCCAGACTGAAATTATTGCAGAAGTGTGCAGCTCTTTTGGGATGGAAGTTGCTTTGTTGCTTTTATGACTGTATCAGAGTAATTGAAGGGTCATCATCACTGTGATCCTGAAAGAACTGTGTTTCTTCTGGACTGAACTGTTTCCAGGAAGCTGTGGCATTCTAGTAGAGATTCTCGGCAAGAGAAGAAATGAGATAAACAGCTTTTCAGGAGACATGCTGGACTTCTGAGCAAAGCTCTGATTCTAAGAGGCTGATAAGTTTCAGAATAAAATTCTATTCTGTGTACTTTTATGATGTCATTTTCGTATGAGTGTCTTTTGTAAAGGTGTTTCTCCCCAGTGATTCAGGAGTTGTGAATGGTCTTTCTAGGCCACAGAAATAGCTTAAGTTGATGAAGTGATTTAGCTTCATTGCTTGGGGTTCATATCTGGTCAAATTTAAATCTCACTTTATTTTCCAAAGAATGTAGCCTGACAGCCATGAATTTTATGGTGATCTCTTACCTTCAGCAGCACCTAATACTTGGTATGCTTCACAGCTGATGGTCAAGAATTTAAAACTTAACATTAATCCTCTGAGACACCACTTAGCGACAGAAATTTAGTAGACATCAATATCTTCTCCTTTTCTTAGCAGCTCAAGGAAGAATGGGGACCTGAAGAGGACAGGAAGCAATTAGTTCTGTAGGGGAAGGAAAATATATGTGGCTAACAGTTTTTCTTTGGACCTGTGTGTATTTTTTTAAAACATCTGACCTTTTAAAGATCTGATCATGCATTAATAGTAGTGGTTTTTGTTAACAAAATAATGTGGTATCTGTGCTTGTTAGTCACGTCTTCCATCATCCTTTTTTTTTCTGTAGGCACATGAACAAATAACTACAATTACATGTCTATAAGTGACTTGTAGTTCGGCTGTATCGGGTGGTTTCTAAATGCATAAATAAAACACATTCCAAAAAATAATGAATGAATGTACAGAGTGCTGACTGTGTCATATGTGTGTATGGAGCCTGCTTAGAGAAATGTTCTTGGACACGTAAGACTTGATGAAACTGTTGAGGGTGTGTTAGACTGCTCTGTGAAAACTGGAGAAGGGAAGATTGAACGAGAGTATTGTAACAATGACCTGAGTGCTTGATATCCACTAATCACTAAACACTGTGTTTCTTTCAGTAGATCATGCTTCTATCTGTGCTGCTTCTTTTCTGTGGGTTTTGTTTAGTAAGTACATAAAATGGAGCCGTACCTCTTTATTTGTAAATAGAGACCTTTTTATAGCAAAGAAACTTCAGCAGGAGAGCGAAGCCAGGGAAGTCAGTTCAAGTCTTAAAAGGTATTTTTACCTTCCTACTATGTTATCTCATGCTTAAAACAGATAAATAGACTTTAAGATCATACATCAAGCTCAAGACACCGCAAAGGGTATAAGCCTGATCTTTTTCCTTTTGTGCCAATGGGATAAGTCTGGATGACACTGTCTCACTTCTTCCCTGGTAGTTTCAGGTTTGGAAAGTGTATGAGCTGCCTGTTTTTATCTGACCATGTGTCTTATGTTTTTCCCTTGGCACCCCTGTTCCATCTTTACTGGCATGCACACATCACTATCTGGTTTTGCTTTTCTTGTAATGAATTCAGTAACGAAGTGAAGCTGATAGTATTCCTACATTTCAACTTGCTCTTGTTCTGAAGACATGCTGTGCCCAGACATGCTGTCTTTTTAGGATTCCAAGGTAGGGCTGTGGATAAATTTGAAAATAGTGATTCTCCCCTTTGCTTCAAAACCCCATAGTTCTCAAGTTTCTCTGTAAAAAAGACCCTCAAAGGGCATTAATTGTAGAATGGCAGAAATTAATAATTTGCTGCTTGAAAGACTGAAAACTAAAGGCCATCATCCTATTCCTTCTCCCGTTACCCCACCCTTCCTAGTACACCTCACCCAGCGCTTACGAACTGGAGCAGATTCTACAGTTTGAGTTGGAAGGCCTTCTTAGTTCACTCCTGCCACATGTTTTCTGTAGTACTTCTGTACTTTACATTGAATTTTAATTTGGGGGTGGTTACTGGCTTGCTCTTTAAATAGCAGGCAATATGGTTAGTCTTCCTTTTGCTATCTGTTATGGGTTAACGAGAGGCTCATCTTTGTTATTTAATTGCATTTATTAGCCTGAAAATGAGCAGGTGATTTTTCTGCCTTTGAGGTTCTTGGCTTTATAGGTATTTTATCCTGTACTTCTGTACTGTTGAGAAAAGTATGCAGAAATACTCTTGAATCAATATTTTGTATTGTGGCTTGAGTTTAGTAGGCTCTTTTAATATCTCCACCCTTTTGTAGTACATGGGTAGATACGGAGCGACAAAGAAATGATTCCTTTTAAAAACATTGTGCTTTTAAAAACACGTGCAGCTACAGTGCACAGACTTACAGATTTAGGGAGGGAGGTTCCAGAAAAGTTTGGAAATTCCTAAATTGAAATTGTATCCTAAGGTAGAGCTTGTGTAAAACAAAAGTGTGGGTTTTTTTCATACTACTTTCAAGAGGTGAGACTACTATAACTGAAATAGGAAAAGTTTTCTTACAACTTCTGCCTTAATGATTTTGATAATGTTTTGTGGCTAAGCCTTTCTACTAGTTTTTCTACATTAGTTTTTCCTTGGGTATGAGAGAATCCACACAGACAGCAGGAGACAATTCTTCTTAAACTATTGAAATTATCAAAACTGAATAAAGATACAAGTCTTGAATAGTCCTTGGATTAATTATTTGTTATGTAAAAATAAAGTTTCACTTAATTTCTTTTCCCCTGCTGTCTCGCCCTGTGGTACTCCGCCATCCTAGTGAATGGGATACCCTGGGTGGTTTTCATTGCCAAATGAGTGGATTGGGGGCAGTGGGGAGTAGAAATAGAGGCAGAGCTAAACTGCATTTTTCTTTAGCCAGTGGTGTCACTATATGGGGAAAGAAGGTAGGGAACAACCAGGAGCTGTTTTTTTTCTCCAAACATCAAAAAAGCAGCAAGTCGGTTCTGGCAGGTCAAGCTTTACAGGGCAGAGTATTCCAGGGACAGGCTCCTGTTGTGAGGCAGTACATTGGAACTACTCTCAAGCTGCAAATTATCGTTGCTTTTGTTACATCCATCACGTTTCTTTTATTTCTTAAATAAAGTGTAAGTTTTTGTGTCTAGGTTGTTTCTTGAGCTGATCATGGTGCCCTTTGAGGAATTAGATGTATTATTGAAAGGACAGTCCTCTGAAAATAGGGTTTTGGGTTTTTTTCATATATTGGTTTGGGAAATGTGTATGAAAGAAGATCCAAGTCTAATTGAATGTATCCAAATGTGAAGTACATGGGTGTCTTACTGAACAGTTTCCCCTTCTAACAGTGAAAATCCATGAGGAACTAGTAAGGTTGTTAAAATTTAGATTTACCCGTCTTTAAAACATGGTTTTGACACATGTAACTATGATACTGAAAATTAAATAAAAATCAGCTTTAAAATAGTCATTTGGTATTCTAAAATCTTAGGAAAATTTAAAAAGGCAACAAAGTTTTGATGTGCTATTCCAAGAGGCAGTGGTGGGGAGGTGTGTGAAGAGAGAGCAGAATACATATATATATACACGCATACACACATATATATATATGTATATATATGTATGTGTGCATATATATTTCTATATACAAATATTTGCATCTCAGTTTGATGCATGTTTCAGCTGTAGTTCATCCTAAGCTGGAAATAGCTGTGTGTACTGACCTCATTGCTTTTACTATGTTTTTGTTGCTGTTGCCCAGAGTGCTGTCTGTAACGGCAGAAGAACAATTTACAGTGATCTGCTCAATCCTGTTCTTCCAAAGCTCTTGTGTATTCCTGCCTTATTAGCCTAAGTTTCAGCCTCTAGTGTTCTTTATTTAATGACTTCTCCAAGCTACCATATTCTTTACTGCATCCTCCCTGGCTACTTCAGTGCATCTAGCTGATTTCCATTTTTCCTGCCCTCTGGCAGTTTCTTTCTCCTTGGATTCCACCCCCCTCCTCCTTGCAACGTCATTCTTGCGATGCCTTTTAAGACACTTTTAATTTTTGCTGCCACTTGTTTATTGTCATCCTCTGTCCTGCTATGAGCTCTCTGTTTCCTGGTTCTCTCTGGTTGTGTTCCTGAAATACGAACACTGAAGTGCTACATTCACACTGGCTTCTTTGTTCTCGTTATATGGGACTGGCTGCTTTTCCTGGAGGACCAGTTGCTTGTTGGTGTGTAAAGGAAAGGATATGGAGTGCCTGTCTTATTGTTGGCTCCGTTTTTCTTCCTCCATCTCATTTTTTGAGCCTTCTGGTGGTTTGTTTGTGGGTGTTGGGATTTGGAAATTTTTGTTGTTGTTGTTGTCTTTCATTACCTCTTAAAACAGATTTTCCTGAGTTTTAATAATAGCACTGACTTTGTTCATCAGTAGTCTTTGCACTTATTCTAAAGGAATATAATTCAAAATTGCAATTAAGCTTTTTTAAAAAAACAAGTCTTAACTCACAGACACCTCTCTCTTTCTGTCTTTTATCTGACAGTTTTTATTTGTCCATACTGTTATTTCTCAGCAAGCATGGATGTTAGCTGAAGTATGTCTTACAACATGAATAGCTTTAAAAATTAAACATTCTGGCACTAGAACTTGTGTTTTATGGAGATTAGTAATGAAAAGTCATGGTCTTGACTTGATGTTGGTGTTGGAAAAGGTATCTGGCTACCACTGTCCTGAAGGACAATTTTTCTTCTTCTGTATCTCCTGGAATAGGAATCAAATTAAGGAAGTAAATACCTTCTTGCCTATTCTTTGTATTTTATTGATGTAGGGCTTTCATTTTGTATTGCTGAAAGTCTTGTTATCACTTTACTTGTGTTTTAATATTTGGCCAATTTTTTTTTATCTTCTGCATTGTTTTTTTCCTTAACTGAGACAGTGGATAAATCTGTGTAAGTTGGTTGTTTCACAAGTATCTTGGAACTTTAAATTCATAGAAAAATAAGAGGTACATTTTTAAATGACATCTTACTTTCCATTACACTGTCAAATGAAGATACTTTTATTCTCTTATTTTGCTTTGTGGCAAACGATTACATTTTTTACTAGTATTCAAGGGCTCTTTTTTTTCTTTATTGTGAGAGCAAAATCAAATTATGTAATGCAAAAACATTTTTTCTATGATTTGTGGGGAATATTTCAAGGTAAAAATTATTATGTGTGTGTAGGAAATATTGAAGATCTCCATGGTTTTTTGCACTATACAAATCATGACAATATAATGATTCTGCCTTTAGTAAGCCACAGCTTAAATAGGAAGTTAAGTTTATGGGAAGAATGGAAGATAATATTTAATGAAGCAGAACACCTAATCATGAGCTGTGATGTAGAAGGAGGAATTAAAAAGTAGTACTGGGATGTCCTGGCTTCTCTTTCTGCTTGGAAGATGGGAAGCAAGATTGGAGTAGAGAGAATGGTCCTGACAAGCCAATGTGGATTATGCTTCCAGGGCTAATGACTAGTAGAAAAGAAGTGTGCACAGTTTGCCGTGAAAACATTGTGTAGCATACGGTGTAGTTTTTGCAACTGGTTGTTTTACAATGTGAAATTACAACAGCAGCTTATGGAGCATATAGAATTCACTGTAGATCCAGAGTAGGCAGAGTGGTCTGGAAAGTGGTGAAATGTGCATTGGATTTTGGTGTCTTCCGGTATGTGTGCATGCCTGCCTATGAGTGCCAGACTGTAGGACTGTTACGTAAAAACAAACCTCCCCCAGTCCCTTATTTCCCTCTTGTCTTAAAATGCTCTACAGGAAGCAAAGTACAGTAAGAATGTTACGCTGTTCAGGTGGTGCTGGGGCCCTGAGGAAAATGTATCCCTCTTCCCTCAGCTTTCTGTGTTCAGCCTTTCATGGATACTTCATCAGCTCTGACATCAGTTCTGTGTGCAAGTTTTAGTTTCTCTCAGTTTCTGAAATGTGAAGCTAATACTTGTTTTCAGAGTTATTGGTACTGGAAGACAGAGCAGTGTCTTCTGAATGCCTAGGTTCAAGACTTTTTGAAAGTGTTTTGCAATAAATTTCCTCACACATGAGATGCAAGTCATGGTGATGCTTTTTGTGAAAACTAAGTTTGGGGTTTCTTTGCTTAGAGTCACACTTTCAAATTTGAAGAGCTGAACATCCTATCTGTATCCTACATGTTTTGAATATAGAATATGCTTTCTGTGAATTCAGACTTAAAAAAAAAAAAAAAAAGAGTATTTAAATCTGGCACTGCAGAATCCCTTTTTGTGCTTAATGGTCTTAACAGAATAGCACTCTTCTTAACTTCTGATATGATTAAAACTCTTTGAAATAGTGTGCCTGGGCTATGTTTATAGAAATGAGATAAGAATTATTCTGTAAGTCACATTCACAGAATGCCTCAAGCTGCCATCTATAAAAACTAGTAACTTCTGAAAACTTAGTTCTTGGGAATTAAGTTTTCCACTGGGTGACATTAGTATGGAGAATAGTGCAGAGGATTCTCCAAAACAGTTGGTGCAGTTAATAATAATACAGTGTGATCATAGCAAGTGAAATGGTAAACATCTCCATTAAAGACATTTGCAATGCCTGTATATAGTGGGATAATTTGAAAACTTACTATGGATTTGATCACCTTGATGGATGAAAGTTGTCATACATTTATGTACACTATTTTAAGATTATAGGATTGTGTTAATCTAGTTATCTGTAGGGCCATCCTAATATTTCTATTTGGTAAGCAGATACTCAGGCTAATTTAAATCAAGCCACACTTATTTCTGTTTTGTATTGTTTTTGTAAAATTGCAAGTTCCCATACCATAAGTTAGCAGTGCTGGTACCATAAGCAGATACTAATTTTTAGACACAAATGGGACTTCGACAGCAGCCTTATCAAAATCTGGTAAATCAGTGAATATGGGTTAGTTCACAAGGAAGATGGCTTTGAACATTGCCTAGAAAGATCTGCCTGTTAGTCTCTTTGTTTCAAGGGCCAGTCAGCATTGTGGCAATATATAGTGTGGAATGTCAGTAATCAATCAGTTGTCTGAAATGTTTTCTTTTTGGTTAACTGCTTAAACTTCAGAATACATTTTTAATATTTGTTTTCTCTGTTTAGCTCTTTTCACTGATGGAGATGAAACCTCCTATTTCGCGAGCAAAAATGATTCTCATCACAAAAGCTGCCATTAAAGCTATTAAGGTAAAGTACAGTAGAATAAACATGAAACTGTAACACGAGCAATGTTTTATTATTTTACTTCTAAGTAAATGCATCTCTGGATTTCCCAGTCAGCTTCATGGATGTTTTATTCTCGTTGGCATTAAGAATGTTATAGAAACAAGGGGGTGGTGAATATAATCTCTTGATTTTAGACTAGTAGCGTAATGCCAGCTTGATTTTTTTGAATCATTGCTTTTTAATGCTACACCCACTAAGGTGTTGTGATTTCTATGCAATAAAATTTTAAATGTTGCAGGATGCAACTGCACCGTAGCATATTAAAACATAGCGGACTTGCTTAGAAAGTAAGTCCAGAAAGCTCTCCCTAATGCTCTGGAAGCCCTATGTCTTTTGTGTACACACTGGCACACTTCTGACAGAAAGGATGGCTTGTTTCTTTGTGTTACCCCATGAAATAATTTTCTCTGTGCTAGATTAACTTAGCTTGTTAACATACTACTTTTTAGAATATGACTACAATATTTTGTTGTCTTTCCTAAACGGTAGTAAGCACAAAGAGTTAAAATACTTCTAAAATGATGTGCCACAGTTGAGTAGATGGTAAATTAATTCATGTATTTATTTTCCAGCTCTACAAGCATGTTGTCCAGATTGTAGAGAAGTTTATCAAAAAGGTAAAAAATAAGCTACTGATAAAGATATTGTCTATATCTGTTACTAGGTATTATTTGTAATGCTAGTAAAAAACCAAAAAGGCTTCTGCTATTTAGGGATTGAGGGAAGAAATTCTGTTTTATTAGGATTTTGTACATTTTGGTATCTCTTTGTCTATATAATCTCCTCACTTTAGTTTTCCTTACTATATTAAGAAGGGGAGGGAAAAAAAAAATTGTAAAATTTCCCCTTCCTCCTCTACCCAGCAACTGGGGAGGAAACTGGAGGTACTGAACTTCAAATTAATTTTCACTGGGTAAGATAATACATATTTTCAGAAAATACAGTTTTCATGCTTGCTTAGGCATATAGAACAACAGGCTAGAATGTAACACTAAAACCAAACTATCATGCTGCCTAAAGTAAGTTCCTCTGAGTAAACCAGAAAAATACTCTTTTTCATTCAGAGTTCTTCAGAGACCTCCAAAGAGAAGGACTTTGCATTAAATTCTGGAGAATAGAGTTGGTGGAAGTAGTTCAGTGCATTGAGTGGGAGGTAGCTTGATAGCAGAGTTGTGACAGTCTGAACTGTATTGTAGTAGACCTGTTGTTGTGGTCACATGTTGTCAAGCTAAAGGTACTTTAAAAGCAGTGATTGAGAAGGCAAAGGCTGCTTCAAGCTATCCGGGTATATTTACCCTGTCCCAAATGTGAAAGCATGTTTTTCTCCTTTTTTTTTTTCCATTTCTATAAACAAAACAAAAGTAAAGCACTAAGAGAATTCTACATAAACCAAATTAAAACAAATTAATATATTTTTTTTTTTTCTACCCAAGTATACTAAGTATATATTTTGTGTAAGGATGTAAGGTGAGTGCATGTTACCTTGTTAGTATCACTGCATAATGGAAAATAATTTTCATGTTTTCAGTGCAAACCGGAATATAAAGTCCCTGGATTGTATGTCATTGACTCTATTGTTCGTCAGTCTCGTCACCAGTTTGGAACAGACAAAGATGTTTTTGGGCCAAGATTCTCTAAAAATATTACTGCTACATTCCAGTATTTGTATCTCTGTCCATCTGAAGACAAGGTACAACTATAATTTCTCAAGTGTTGTTGTGAATTGATAACAGTGCTACCCTTGGTGTTTCCACTTCTGTGATAGCTAATTCGGTCATTCTCTATGTTCATGGTAGTGAATGTTTTTATATGAAATGGTAAAACATGATGAGAAAGATTATCAAAGGTGGTAGTGAAATGAAAGTTCTAGTTAAAATACTTATTTTACCTAACTTCATCAATTTAGTTTTGCCTATGCAGACATTTCAACGGTGTGTGTGACTATGCCAAAATTTTTCTTCTTGAGGCTTCTTCAGGAAAACTTACTATGGAAGGTGGTGTCTCCCACAAAAAGAAAGTGTTATAGGAGAAGCTCTGGTGTTGTAGGCAGTGAAGGTTCTGCTCCCAAATATTTTCTAAAAAATCATCATGTTGATTTCTTCAGTCTTTACAAATCCCATGCTTGAGAATTTCATTGCTGCTCTCCATTGTCAAGACTAGTTTAAGGCACCGGTTTCCTTAGTTTTGTACTTGCTGATAGAACAGAGGCTCAGAAGGTTTCCTGAATTCATGATGGTCCAGGTTGCTACCAACAGGAGATGACTTTTATGCCCTCTGTCAGAACAATTTCAAAAGACTCCCAAGATAAGTGTGTTTTAGAAGTTGCCAGTTGGTTTCCAGAAAATCGCCTACTCTCTCTTTTTCTTAATTGTACTGTGAGAGCAAAGTACTCTTTTTCTAACTGACTTTTTCACTAACTTTCTGACTAAGATTTTTAAAGGCTTTGATGCTCTGTAGTTTTCTAAAGTGGAACTTTTAGACCTTTAGGCCTTGAATCTGATATTCCGGAGCTTCTGGGTTAATACCTTGGTGAAATAGAGCAGTCCCCCCTTCTTTCTGTCTTTGTGGTTACCATTTTGTTCATCTAAATGAATTAGACTATCCATGTCCTTTATGTAACTACCTGATATCTCACTGCTAAAATAATTAAGATGCTTTTCACTTGGGGAATAATACTATTTATAACATGCTTGCTTTAATGAATGTCCAGTACCTAAACAAAAAACCTATCTGCAGATACACAGCAACTATGGTTGATTTCCAAAGAGAATGATACTATGACACAACTTTTTTTTTTTTAAACAGCCTTTCTGTAAGATTAATATGTGACTGAAAACAAGAGTATTAAATTTATTCGTTCTTTGGCCTTCATATTATTTTCAAGTCTTGTGGAGAGATAGAATACCTAAAGCCAAAAAATGCTGTTGTTTTAAAGTTAGCTGTTTTTCAGACCAAAATCTTATTTTAAAATAGCCATTTGGGGTTTCTCTCTAATTGATCTTATTGTAGAAAACATTTTGTGAAATTCTTTAATCGCTTATCTTATATAAGTATAGGTCGATTTGCATGGGTGTATATAACTGAGTCACAGTAAGACATTTTATTGTTGCAACAAGAAGGAACAGAATCGATTCATTCTTAGCAGCTACAGTAGAAGTAAAAAGTACTTAAAATGTATGTGTGTGCAGGTCAGATGACAATACAAAAAAGACAGGTATGGCAATATAACATGTATTCTGACTTTTACCTGCTTGCATGTTCCAACTGAAGCAGCACATCTAGTTAGATATTATTGTTTAATACTGGGCTAAAGAAGGAAAGACTAATTTCCAGCTTGTTCCTGAAAGCTTCATTGTTCTTAATGTTAAAAAAAGAAACAAGCTTAAAATAACAGCTGACAATCGGAGGTTCTAATTTGATCTTTCTGCAGTGATCAGAATATTTTCCACTTGCTTTCCTGATGTTTTGAATAGTGATGGAGATGGGTTTTCTGGTGTCAACATAGGATTGGTTGGGTTAGTAGAAAAAAATTCAAGCGAACAATCTTCTGTCTAACTTTAAAGCTTTGTTCTAGCGTTTTGGAATAGCACCCTAATTGCCCCTCTCTTCGTTAGGGTTTTCCAGCTCATCTTCATTTTCTCTGTCTTTCTTGTCGCGTTTGTTGTTTGTTTTACCCCTTTATGACTATCTGTGAGGAAATGGTAGGGCTGATGTGACTTCCTCTACTGTATATCAAACCTGGATTTTCTGACTGGCCAGAACAGTTTTAGAAAAATGGTACAAGTCACTTTTTATTAAAGCGGATAGTAAAATAAGTTGGCAGTTTTTATCTTTGCAATGTAAAAGGTCTTGCTGACCTATGTGACAACATAGGGGTTGTTAAATAGGTATGCCTGATTATGTTGAACTCGTATACTGTTCAAACCTTTCTTCTCAACGTACGGAAGATAAATTTGGAGTTTGTGAATTAGGAAAGCTGTGTTTAGCACTGATGCTTGCTTTTGTTTCAACAGAGTAAAATAGTCCGTGTCCTGAACCTTTGGCAGAAAAATGGAGTATTTAAAATTGAAATAATTCAACCTCTTTTGGATATGGCAGCAGGAACTAGTGCCACTGCACCAATGACAGAAAATGCTACTAATAATGAAGGTATGAATGACATTATAACTTCTTTTAAAAGGACGAATGGTAATAGCTTACTTGCTTTCACATTAAGGCGCCTTCTATTAGTTTCAACAGTAGCATATTAATAAGCTCAATTTTGTTGTCACAATTATGTGGAACATCTGAACTCGTTCTAAATAAATGCTGATACTGTACGTCAGAAATTATCAGCAAGTGAACACGTATTTGGAAAATATATGAAATTTGTATCATGTGTATGCACACGTACATACATATGTGCACACTTCACTTACGGATGACTTCAATGTCCCTTCTTAAAAAAATCTTTTTTTTTCTTTTGGTCTGAAATATTTTTCTTTTGTTTCTCAATTTTAGAATTCTGATGTAATTTTTTTAATGTTAGAACCTGGCTAAGTAAAGCATGATCTTACATGTTAAGAGCTTCATCTTTCTTTGAATCAACTTGATACCTGAAAGCAACAGCTGTCAGTCTCTTTCAATATGCAGCCCTGAAACATTTTAACTGGTGTTTCAAATCCAAATTCTTGAACAGTAAATGTGTGCCCAGCAGTAGGCTTTTACACAGGCTACTGGTTGAAAACCACTGACCTAAAGAGTAAAGTAATGACAGCCTACCCACAGTATTTTCACTGACCTATTTTATGCCACATAAAAAGCTGGTAGTGAGGTTACTGAATCGTGGATGAGAATATGCATGCCACAATTCTCTCTTTCTCTGGAGGGCCTTCTTTTTGAGTTTGCACTCTATATTTCAGACTTAGCTTTGGTAACCTCATTATTTATTGCACTTATGTATGCTGGAGTAGGACTGGCAAAAAATGTAATGGAGTGAGTGAGGTGTGGTGTGACAGACAACAAAATGATGCACAATAGCATAAGTAAAATTGTCTCCAGTGGTGTTTAGGAAAGTGTATCCTATTGAAATGTTTTATAAACATGGCAGGGCAGGGGGAGGGAATGTCTTAGCACCTGAGCTTGGGTGCAGACTGGTGGCTATGCAATTTCATTCTGATATGACAGGTGAGTGGCACTATTTTTCCATCTTTGTCTCATCACTAGTAGCTACTGGGTTGGGTGCCTTCTGCATAAATTTTCATGTACAGAATCACTGATTTCAGTGAGATATTCAGATGCACCAGAGGGGATAATTTGGCCCTGAAATAAATATGCTAATGAATAATAATAAATATACTAATGCATTATGTGAAATAGAATCTGTTTAGCGCATAATGCTACAAAGTCTGTTTAGCTAAAAAAAAGGAGAGAGAGAAATGCAAATTTTCTCCCTTGAGCAAGCAAATATCCTTCTGAATATATACAAGAAATAATTGGGGAGTTAATTTATATTTAAAAACAATCACGTATCTTTTTGCAGTATTTTTATGTAGCATCTGACTTCTGGGAAAACATTATTCAACATGTTTGTCTGCTTGCTGCATGTCAACACTGCAGTTATATAAACTGCAAACAGATGAGTGGCCTTAAAGAAGTTGGTATTGTGAGGCAAACATACTTGCTGAGTGTCTCAAACTAAAAAATATTTCTATCTGTGGCGTTTTTTAACTGTCTCTTGTTGTACAGTTTTATAATAGTCTATTAAAGTGTGTTTGCTAAAGAATAGTTACTTGCTCACAGCATGTAGGAATTGATGGTATTACTGCTAATTTACTTTGTACTGGCAAAATGTTTATTAAAAAAAACACATTGTAATCTGAAGCAAAGAGAATGGGAAAGCTGCATGTGTAGACAAAGCTAATAGCATGTCTTAAAATGTGATCTGAGTTTTAGTAAAGCTCAGTGGAAATGGGAGTCTTTTCCTGGAAGAATTAGTAAAAATTCTTTTTATGGTAGGATTTACCTATCAAATGCAGGTTTGACTTGTGCCTATGCAAAAGTGGCATGTGAACAAACCTTATCAAAGAACAAGAGTTGCTTGTGAAATAATTTTTAAAAACCTTTAATTATTACCAGACATTTCAGCAAAAGTTCAGTTACTGCTACGAAATAGAAAATATTAAGAGAAGCTCAGTTGTTCTTAGGATGAACCATTAGATGATTGATTTGTAATATTCATCCAAAAGAACGAGTCTAGAACTTTGTAACCAGAACTAACATTCTAAGTGTATTGATAGGCATTGCTTAACACTGAGTAACAGTTTTTCTCTTAACTTTTCTAAAATTGTACAATTATAAACATTTTGTGCTCTAAAATACCATGCTGGACTAGCTTTCAGATAGGCCATTTTTCTTTGTTTTCTTTCTTAGTGTATATAATGCACAGATGTGAGCAGTGAATGGAGCAGTTAAAGGCAAAATGAATAGAATTGGAGTAGTTTAGGTACGACTCTTTGGGTTAAATAGAGTATTGTAGATAGACACTTGTTTTGAAGAGGAAGATGTACACACTGAAGAGTAAGATGAATGTTTTGGAGTAATGTAGCACTTTCTCAATTCCTATGAAACTCTCAGGTTCGCCGCCCCCTCCAGTAAAGGTTCCTTCGGAGCCCCCTCAAGTTACTGCTAACTCAGTGCCGACTGTGCCACAGTTGCCCAGTTCTGATGCCTTTGCAGCTGTAGCTCAGTTGTTTCAAACAACGCAAGGACAACAGGTAACCTGCTTATATCTGGTTCCCTTCTAACTTCCGTTTTTATGTTAAATGAGGGGGAAAAAATGATAGAAGTAATATCCCTGATTTGAAGCAAAACAAAAAGCCTCCGTAAGGTCTTCAGCAGAAAACTTCTGAAAGTTAAAGTCAGTATTTGAATGATCTGTGACCCTTCTATCCAGTAGTTATGGTATTTGAGGAAGATTCAGTTATATATTCCTAAATAACTAGTTCTGAATTGATGCAGTTACAAAGTTTCAAGAACAGGCAGAATAAATCAAACAAAATGTTGAGTCTTATTGTTCAGTCCACTTAAATGTTTGCAGTGTTGAAAGGCCTGAATACTGAAATCTGGGGATCTGTTGAATTGTGCCACTTAAGTGTTTAAAAAGTGACCTTTGGTCTTGCTGAAAGTTCTCCATAGTTTAGTCAGGTTGTTGTTATTGTTCATCCTGTGCCATAGTCTAGTTTGACGTAAAATTTATACCCGACAACTCTTTCAGTACCATGTGTTTATATAAGAATATATAATTAATACTATATATGTTTTTGTAGCTTCAGCAAATTCTTCAGACTTTTCAACAGCCTCAAAAACCCCAGTCACCAGTCATAGATAACACTGTGATGGCTCAGGTTCAAGCTATTACTGCTCAGTTGAAAACTACAGCAGCACAACCACCAGAACAAAAAACTGCTTTCCCACCACCTGAGCAAAAAACATCATTTGACAAAGTAAGTCTTTATTTGTTCTTTGTGTTTAACTTTTTCAGTCCAGCAGAAGACTGTTTGATGGATGCCTCAATGTCCTCCATTTGTTAGGAGAAAAATGATGTAAATTTTGTTTCTTCTCTTTCCATTTGGAGGTCAGCTTCCTGTTTTTATACCCTTTCATTTTCTGAAGCTGAATAAAACTGGTTTTGGACAGTTTCCGATTCTGTATTAGAATATAGGTTTGTCTCTTTTTTTTCCTGATTCTAACCTTGTCTTTAATTCCAGAGCTGTTAGATATGTAGTAAGACTTCGATAATAAGGATATTTTGGCTGCCAATTATATAAGATACAGAAAAAATAGTTGGCTCAATGTCATTTCTTTCAGAAGCTGCTGGATCGGTTTGACTATGATGATGAACCAGAAGCAGTGGAAGATGCAAAGAAAGAAGATTCAGCTCCTTCTCCTTCAGTTTCTCAGCCAGCTTTGTAAGTTGTGTGTCATAATAGAATTAGCAAATCTTTGTTCTAAAAAATCTGTAGGTTAGAAATTCCAAGTTACTTCAGTGTTTAAATAGTACAAAGTTAAAATGTTGTTAACAACTTCTGGTGTGGTTTTTTGGTTTTTGTTCTTTTTTGTCTTTTTACTTTGGTAAAAGTGTAGGTCCAGTGTAGGTTTGGCATGTTGCATTGTTGATTGAGGAATGTGTTCTGTAGAGAAAAGCTCAGTTTTATTTTCAAGATGAGTTCTGTGTTCTTATTGCACAACTGAGTGTGTCAGGGCATTGTTAGTAATCAGCTGGATTGCTTTGCTGACTGGGGAAAAGGTGCTATTCCAAACATTGTGGTAGCTTTAACTATTTAAAAAATTAAAATTGGCTTTGCAGCTTTACGTTCTCAAACATTAAATACCCATGCAAACTAACTTAGGATCCTGTTTCCCTTTTGATATGCATTATGATAAAGTCTTAAATTACATGATCACATACTAGTTTTTTCCACAGGACCTCTCTCTCATTCAGTGCACAGGCTGGATGGTGCTCAATACCTGGGTTAGTCAATATTTCTTTTTTCCCTGCTTCAGTATGTGGCCCCATGTCTTACTTTCTGTATATGCCATCCAAACCCTGCTCTCAAAAACAGAATCACTAACTTTGTCGTTAGCTTTCTTACTGTGTTTATCACCTTGAGCACTTTAATGTTCCACAAGTATTAGTTAATTAAAATGCCTTTTAAGTAAATTGGTAGCATTTTCCCTATAATACAGATGGAACTCTGGAGTACAGAAAAATGAGGTAGGTCAAACATAAGCACTGCTTGAGTATGCCCAACTAGAGATCATTGGACTAGGCTTTTCAGCACGTTTATGTTCTGTTTGTAGCACTTCAAAGCCTCTGTCCTTACTACTTTATAATTGTGTAAGATGCCTCTGAAGATTGGATTCTAGTAGTCTTATTGTGGGCACACAAAATCAGTAATAGTCTGTATGAAAAACTGATCTGTCCGGAATCAGCTAAGAATTGTATGGCACCTGTGTCTTAAAATACTACAAAGTTCCATTTCACATCACCATGAAAGTCCTTTATCTTCCTGAAATCCTGTTCAGTTTCTTACACAAACTGCATCCTGTAAACAGGTCCTATTAACTGCACAGACCTCATTAAGTCCCTGAGCACTGTCCATTCTGTGTGTTGAATCAGGAAGTGAATGGCATTACTGTAATCCTTGTGTGATATACATATCCCTTTCTCCTCTGCCATAAATTCCTCCCGAATTGAAGTTTTTTTCCCAGCGAAAGTATGCCCAATTTATTTTCCTTGAGGAAAAGGCTTACTTCTTTTATTCCCAAAAGAGGAACTGGAAATGAAGAAAGTTAGCCTAAGGCAGACAACCTTCATGAAGAATTTCCATAGACTGAGATCTTTAGCAAGATCATACAAGTACAGGGGAAGAGAGGCTTAAACCTTTACGTAGCATTTCTTTAAATGTTGAAGGACTACTCTTATAGTGGAGAAAAGATAAGGAAGCCACTCTTTCTCTTCTTTTTGTTTCCACTTTTTAGAGAGGAAATGGGATTATAATAAAGATAATTTTTCTGTCTAAATTTGAAGAAAGAATGTGTAAATGTACATAGAAATATGTAAAATAAAGGCAAAAAAATGTGTGTATCTATTGACTTGTCTCACCTAAATATTACTGGTTTTAGTGGATTTCCAGGAGAAGGTATACAACAGCCAGTGTTTCCTCAACTCCCAAATATGGATCCTTTTCAGCAGCGAATGATGGGAATACAGCAAGATCCAATGCGTCACCAGGTAACTTCAGGGTTTTCCCTTGTCCCTCTGTTATGTTTTCTATCTTTTGTTGTTTTCTTTGGTGCAGAAGTAAGGAAGTGGTGTTCCTATGGTGAAGCGTGAATATGGCTTAGCCCTCCAACTTTCCTAAGAAACATATTTTTGTTCTCTGTTCCAGTCAAGCTTTGAAGAACAAGATTTTTATTTTATACACCTGAATGCTTGACCTACTTCATCTTTCTCAGGCTTCTGGTCTTTTACTGTGTCTTTGGAGCAGAGATACAATTTTACTTTAACAGACTGGGAAAGCTGATGTAATTTTTTTTTCCTAACTGGAAGTTTTCGTGTTTTTTCTTCTCAAAAGGTTCCACTTCCTCCTAATGGGCAAATGCCAGGTTTTGGTCTCCTGCCTACGCCACAGTTTCCACCCATGGCTCAGCCTGTGATTCCGCCAACAGCACCTGTGCAGCAAACTTTTCAGTCTCCTTTTCCAGTACAGAGTGAATCACACATGCAAAAAACACATCAGCAGGTGAGGACCCCTTGCAGTAAACAAACTAACTTAAATGCTCTAATACATGTCTTTCTCAAATGTGTATAATTTCTTCAGAAGAGGAAATTTCATGATAACCATGGACAGAGATGGCTGTGAGGTTAGCTCATCTGAGAGAAAGTTGGATAGCTGCAGTGCTACATGACAAGTCTGGTATTTCAGAAGTCTAGCAAAACCAGCATATGTATGCTTCACGCCTCCTTTTGTGAAAGACTTTGGATTGCATTTTGTCCTTCCACTTCTCACTTTCCCTCATCCTCCCTTTCCTGTACCCATCATGCTTCAGGAATATTTTGTTCCATGGAATTCTAACAATGTAATCTCATTCTGGAGAAAAACTATCTGGAAGGGTTAATTTTTAAGGCCCTGGTAGATCACTAATATAGTGGAAATGGACTCAGAAGTCTGTAAAAGTTTTAAAAAAATCCAAGTGTACGTAAACAGCTCTCTCTTGTTCCTAAGATTTTGGAGGATATTATTGGTTCGGTAACTGGCTGCTATTAAGAAGAAATCAAAGAGCAAGTCTATTTATGAGCCTGTATTTAAAAAAAAAAAAAAAAAAAAAAAAAAGAAAAAAAAAGTTGAATATATTTGCCTTTTGTTACAAGGAAAGGAAATCCTAAATGAGAAATAGAGATGGCACCAAGCTGTCTTTGTGGTGACCTGTGATGTCACAGATTCTAGAAAGTTCTTGCTTTCCACTTGGAATAAAGGGACAGTTCTTAAGAGTATCTTTGTAACTGTTTTTTTAGTCTTGAATTCTGTTGAATCAGTACATTCTGAGAGGTTGCTTGGTGGGAAGCTGTAGAGGATTTGGGCTAGGAAGGAAGAGCTGTGTTGAACTTACTGGGTGTTTTCTTTTACGCAGGTTCTTGCATTTTATGTATTGTTTTGATGACTTACTGCTTCATTCTTCAAATTTATTGTATTGTAATTTGCTTATATATATGGCTTAAAGTAGTTTCCTAAAACATCATGGAGAAGAGTTTTCTAGTAGACCTTCCTTTGCCTGTGATTTTGATGACCGAGCAAGATCCACTGACTTGACTTTAAGGAATATAACCATATTCCGTGGAGACATATGTGGTGCTGAAATTGACTAAAATGTGGAAAAACAATATTTTGCAAATTGAAAATGAGAATTTTGTGTAAATTATTTTTATTATGTTCTTGCAGTGGTTGTATTAAGTTCATTTAATACTGGACTGTCTCCCTATTAGTGACTACAAAGTAGTGGTGAATCTTCTGAGGAGAGTTGCATTACATTTTAATTTCACATATGTGAATATTCAATGTAATTTTAGTGCTGTTACATAATTTAGTGTAGGCATAAAATGAAATAAAACACTTGTGCTACTCACCTGTAACACCAGTCAACTTAATATTTTAGGATATGGAGGTGGAACAGCCACCGATTCAAGAGGGAAAACGACATGTTTCTGACAACAGAAAGTCAAGATCTAGATCTGCATCAAGGTAAATTAGTGAAAGTTCTTTAGTGAGGGTATATATATCTCAGGTATTGGATTTTAACATAAGGAAGTTAAGTGTGTCATATCCAAAGACTTGAAAACGCTTTAATAATTCTGTACGAGTACTGAGGAGAGTTATGCTGATAATCTGGAGCTCGGAGAATCTGGTGCTGTGCTGCCAAATCTGCTGTGGGGTGGTAACTTCTAATTGAGATGGCGGTAAGTAGCTGAGAGGTGAGCTAACTCCTTGAACTATTGGTGGAGCTTGTTTTCAGTGCCTTAGGACATAGTCCTCTTACTTGTATTTCAAGTTGGCTTCTTGGGTGCCTGGCTCAGCTTACTTCCTCTGTGGTCATTTCTTGTAAGTGCCCAGTTGTGCTGTACAAGTTGGATTCTGTGACTAAATGCCAAAAGACACATTTAGCAAAAGAGTCCATTTCAATTTAATCTAAGGATTAATTACAAGAAATTACTGTCTGTGTATTATTCTCTGTATGGACAACACTAGTGAAATTTCTTGGTAAAGTCAAAATTGTCAAGGGCTTTATTTGAATTGCCCTTCTGGAAGAGAGGAAAAAAAGAGACCCTTTCAATCTCTTACCTCTGAGGGAGCTGTGTATAAATACAGCTAAATGTTGTATGTGCTTCAGTGCAGTGGTAATGAGAAACAGATTAGTGACTTAAGACTTGTGAACCTCTGAAAGTCGTCTACTTTCTAAGGAAAAGTGGGTATCTATAGAGTTCTCTTATTGGTAGAGAGTAACTTCTATGCCTGTCAATACTAAATGACTAAATTTTAGAGAAGCAGAATGTGATAGCTTAATTTTGTCTGTGCTCTAAAGACACTTTTCTTACAAAGAAATCCAGCGTACTATGGGACTTTGACTGTCACGGACGCAGTATTTCACATGTCTCAGCTGACCTAACAAATCTGGCTCCAGTATTAAAGCAAAGCTATCTACTTTGTTATGAGTCTTCTCCTTTGCCAAGTTTCATATGATTTCTTTGAAGTTTTACTCTGTCTTCCAGACCTTGAGTGGTTTAGAACTTTAACATGATGTAAAATACAATTTCACTGGCAGAATTTATTTTTAATCTCTTTTTTAGCCATTCTTTTGTAAAAGCAATAAACATTTTCCTCATTTAAGCAGATGTCATTTTTTCTATGTTAACGTGGACATAGTTTTGATAGTCAACCTCAATACAAAATTAATAGAAGAGAAGAAATTGAAAAATGATCAACTGGAGTGCATTAATGAGCTACTGTAATAATTTATTCTAGTTCTAGATGCATGTGAATGAGCTTGGATTTTTTTTTTGAGTGAACTCTTGCCCGATTATTTAAATAGATATCTGAAATAGTTATCTGTCTGTCAATGTCTGGGTCAGAAAGATTGAACATAAATGGTTGTTGGGTTAAACTAGGTCACCTAAAAGGAGACGTTCAAGATCTGGCTCCCGATCTCGAAGGTCACGTCATCGTCGATCTCGATCTCGGTCCAGGGATAGACGCCGACACTCTCCTAAGTCTCGGTCGCAAGAAAGACGTGAACGTGAGAGGGAGAGAGAACGCAGATCAAAAGGCCTTCCTCAGATCAAGTCAGAAACCGTTAGTGGTAAGGTTATTCTTCCTCTTTATTGATGTAATTTTGTACATTCTTGTAGTACCATTTTTCAGATGCTCAACATCTTCCTTGTTCATATATGGAATTGTTTTGTCTGTGCCCAGTATTTTCTTTAATGACTATTGGAGCTCTGTGAAGTTGAAGATATTACAGTAGATACTATGCCTACGTAAAATGGAATACTAAGACGACAAACAGGTGTTTTAGAAAAACTGTAAATGTTGAAGAAATACACTTTTTGTATCTATTAGACTTTTAAAAAAAATTTAACATTGACAAGTCCGCTTACCTTCAGTATATGATATCTGCTCAGAATACCCCAGAAGACAACTCTTAATCTGATGTGTGTTATTTTTTAAATTTTTTTGTTCCTTCTTTTTGGGTTTAATGCTGTTTGTGGGTTCCAAGACTCATCCAAACAGAATAAAAGTAAACAGTACTGTGATTTATTTTCTGAACTACTGTAAAGCTGGTAAGAATTAAATTCACCACACATCATGTACTTCCTTTACTCATAGTAGACTATTTGGCAATTTTGGAAGTCAGAAATATTTTGGCTGTAAAATGGGGAAAGAAAAAGCTGAAACACCATGATTTTCTTTTCCTTACTTCAAGACATATAAGGTAAAGGAGATTGAGCAACAAGAAGTTGAGCACATTATTATGATTTTTCTAGTGATTCAATGTTGTATGTCTTTCAAACCAGGAGGGGAGCTTTGACCTGGAAAACACACAGGCTAATGTTCAGATTTCTGAAATAATCCTGACTTTGCCTGTGTTAATAGACAAAATGTGGTATTTGTCTTCTGAATATACCTGGGGAGTGTGGAATCTTCTCTGGAGTTATCATGTAAAATGAGAACATTCTTTTTTATATACATGTATATTTCTAAGTGCTCTTACAATCTGTGTTAACTCTTTAATTGTAGTTTGTAGTACTACGCTTTGGGTAGGACAACTTGACAAAAGGACAACTCAACAGGATGTTGGAAGTCTTTTGGAGGAGTTTGGCCCAATTGAATCAATAAATGTAAGTATAAATGACACAGTGTAAGCTACTTTGATGTGCCTTGGTTACAAAAAGTCTTTTCAGACTGTTTTAAGACAGCTTTATTTTTGATACATTGAAAAGAGTCAAGAGCTCTCATTTTCTATATGGTTGTGTTTTCTAAGGTGTGAACACAGTTCATTTGGCTGCTGTGTAGAAAAACAAGAAGGCAGTAGCTTTAGTTTCTTGAAATTTAAAAATGTGCTTGGGGTAGTACAGAAGATTATCCCATTTTCATAAAAAACATGCTTTCTCTGGAGAGAATTGAATGAGAAAGGGCTATTGAGGAGAAAGGTACGGAATCACATACTGTGCTACTAATTCCTTGTCTGCTCCATTTTGTTTGGTTATAGAAATGTAGACTCTCAGCTGGTGTTCTTGTTTCTTTTGCTCGTTTCTTTTCTGTCATTTTAGTCATAATCATGGAGAACTATTGTTATGCTTTGCTGTATTTAAGGATATTTTTATATATAAATGGTAGCTGTTCCGGTAGCTATAAAATTTCACTTAAACAAACAAACAAAAAGAAGTGACTAATTTTCTTCCTATTCCCAAATATTGTAAAACAACACAGAAGTTTTTTCTCAAATGCTTTACAAATAATAAAAATTATTACAAAACTGCAGATAAAACTGAAAGTGGAGATGCAGCTGGCAGCTTGTGGTATATGGAATGAAGTGGGGTGTTAGTGCCTTGTTTCTTCCAACAAAGTAACTAATTGTCAGACCACAGCATTTACATAAATACTACTGTTTAACAATTTAAAGGATTAAATATACAACAGTCATCCATATTCTCACATGGAATAGAGCTTAAAACTTTCCACATAAGAAGTTGCTTTTAATTTACTAGAAATGTGTACCAGAAGATGCTGGCTATCTAAGCCTCATAAAATAACAGTCTCTTTCGTACTTCCATAGTCCTTTTTGAAACACCTGCTGATGTTCCAGCTTACTGTAATGGAACACTTGTATGTTGTTCATTACTTTGTTAATGTGCTAGCAAAACCAATTTTTTTTCTGAAAATACAAACAGATGATACCGCCTAGAGGATGTGCCTATATTGTCATGGTTCACAGACAAGATGCTTACCGTGCCCTACAAAAATTGAGCCGAGGAAACTTCAAAGTCAATCAGAAATCTATAAAGGTACTTCTTGGAAAACGTCAAGCTGTTCTAAAGTTACTGTAATTACTGTAATCCTTTTTCATCTATTCTAGACTTTTGGCTATTTTAGACTTTTGTGTATTCTGCATATGGTATTCTGTAGATTTATGTGAATGGACCAGTTTTTTTCTTGATAAGTATTCTTCCTGTTGTGTAATGTGAATAGTGGGACTTGTATCAGTTTCCTTGAAAGATTGCCAATAATTGTCTATTTAACCAACAAAAATGGTGTCCTTTTAGACATTACAGTGGACTGTAACTATGTTTTTCTTATTGGTGGTTATTTGTCTTATAACCGAGTTTAATTATATATGATAATCCTATAAAGAGTACTAATAAATAAGGAAGAATGCATTCATTAGTGAAGTTTTTCCTTTTGTAGAACATCGTATTGGAGTGTGACACTGTCCTCTGAAGGGAAATAGAATTAATTTTAGTGACTGGGGAACATTTGAAGAAACTACCTTTATACATTTTTACAAATTGAGCGCAGGAGTCAAGCCAAGAAATAAGAACTGAGTCTGCTTTAAAAAAGTTTTATTTCAGAGATTTGTAACTAACCTATTTTTCCTGCCGTTTCAATTAGAGTATTCTTTTTGCTTTTTAGCCTCAAATGGTAGTGCTGTTTTGTGAGAACTAAATATTAAATCCATTAAAATGGAAGCATTTTACTGACTACATATATTTCCCCCCCCAAGATTGCATGGGCTTTGAATAAAGGAATAAAGCCAGATTACAAGCAGTATTGGGATGTAGAATTAGGTGTTACTTACATACCATGGGACAAAGTGAAACCTGAAGATCTTGAAAGTTTCTGTGAAGGAGGAATGTTGGACAACGAAACTCTTAGTCCAGGTAAAGTGTTGGTACATCTTTAAATGGTTTTTAAAAAATTGTCCTTTGTGCTGGTGTATTGAAGTTGGTGTGGCTGACTTTCATGATGCTGTGGTGCACATAAAATCCTTGAAATGGCTAAGAAGTGCAGCATGCATAACCTGTAAATTGGAGAGAGTTTGTAAGCAGTTACTGACAGTCCCTCATCAGGAGTTGTGCAGCTGTGTTACAAGGGGCTGGGCTAAGAATGCATGTGGATACCAGGTGACCTGTCAGGTGTGCTGGTATTTGCCCTTGATGGTGAGGCATGATGCAAGTGAGTTGTACTTGTTAGTCCCAGAGCCAGCTTGCCCACCGCCCTGGTTTATGCGAGGAATCCCTAGGAAAGGAGCCTGCCTTTGGAGTACTTGTGTGGCAACTGAGCTGATGGCAACTTTATAATTTCTAAAAAAAGTGCCTATGGTTTTCACACTTGTGACATTTTCAGTTCCTTTAGCAAGTCTTGTATTTATAGGGACCTAATAGATTTCTTGTTATTCTGCATGTAAGCAGTGAAAATATCAGGCTTCTATGGTTGTATTAAGAAAATGACACCTGTTATAATCAGCAGCTTCAAATCAATTACAGGCTTCAAACCAATATAGAGTTGCTAGTGTGTTGGCTGTTGTGATTTTAAAAGTAATATTAAATGAATGCAATACTTAAAAATTGGAATTGCCTTAATTTCTTTAGATTGGTACTCTAGACTACTGTGTTGGTTTTAACCACTGTGTGAAGTGCTGTCTAGTTATTGAAACATTATTTCAGGGTTTTGTCGTTCTGTCCAATTTGCCCTAAGTAGGTGGTGGTTATTATAAATAGTGGCATCTCTTCATGATAAATACACAAAAATAAGTTGAGTGTGTATTTTAAATGAAAGTAATGAATTATAAACATAACCTCAATGTGTTCCAGTCTTCTCAATGCTTTTCTCTTTCCCATAATGCCTCTTCACTGATCTATTTTTTTCTGCTTAGCTGTCTTTTCCCAGGAAGTTCTGACAAATAAGGATAGGAGCCATATTTCTTCTATAAAATGAGTTTAAAGCTATTTTTGATGTTTCTCTTATTTTGCTGCGATTCTTTATTGTTGTATTCTCCTTTTCCTTGTTGAAGACTTGAAAATGTTGTTTTCTCAGAAATTACTTCTTGAATTAGCGAAAAAGCTGCTGCCTTCTTGCTCGAGAGCGATAGAATGAATCTGTTGAAAGCTTGTCCCAAAACAGCCTTACTGTTTTTGTTACAGATAATGTGTTTCAGAGTCCTGGGCATGTATAAATGCTGTCAGTGCGAAGAATTGTTAAATAACTAATGAAAGGAATAAATTTACTTGCTATGTTTCAGTGATTTGCTGTAGTGTGTTTGAAGTAATTTGGAATTTTTATTGGCAGAAATATGTTTAAATGCTTCTTAGCTCTGTTCTTTGACTACTTGCCCACTTCTACTGAGCTGATACATGTATGTTTGGGGTTTTTTTTGTATAGAGTGGAAGGGGATTCCCAAGAAGTCTGAAAATGAAGTGGCTCAAAATGGAGGTGCAGAAGCTACACATAATGAACCAGTGTCACCTATTCCTAAAGCTTTACCTGTTCCAATTCCTGTTCCTATGCCTGCACCAATAACAGTACCTCCTCCACAGGTGAGAGTTGCGTTCTCATTTGCTCCGGATGTCTAAACAAAAACTTACTTTAAATAACAATTCAGTATGGCAATGCATAAGTTAAGGAGAGGGAGGAAATACGATGAATGGTAACCAGTTGATTTTGTGTGTGTCATGTTGTCCCTTGTTTAAAATGCTCTTGTTAGCAGACTTGCTATGCTGTCAGTTTATGAAGATAACTCTCCTGGGCCATAAATCGAGTATGCACCTAAAGTCCATTGTTTGAGCTTCTTCATGTAAAAAAGCAATAATACAGTCTCGTAGAAGAATATTCCTTTTCTGCTAAGTCACAGTGGCAATGGAGGACTTGAAAAAAACCAAACCCATTAGGGTTTGAAGCATGTTTTGTGCCCAGCAGGAGCAGAGCATCTGGTTTGATTTCCCTGAAAGGGGATGTAGTTTGCATGTACCAGAACAGCCCTGGAAACTGAGTCAGCATGTGGTTAGTGGGAATGATACAGGATTTGCTCCAAAACCTCGTTGCTGCTTTAATGCTAATGTAGACAGAGCGTATGTGTGTCTGCCAGATTTTTATTTGATGTATTGTAGGACTGTACTTTAATATCTCTTCTCTCAGTTCTGAATAAATTATTGCAGTAGATTCTTTTTATTAATGGTCTGAATTGCATCCTCTCAGTTTTATGATTGCATTTTTTTTTGTTTTCCTAATTAATTTTCCTCACTGTTGGCTTAAATAAGCTATAGACCTTTTAAAATATGCACATTGCTTTTATTTTTGTTCATACTGTGTATACTCTCTTTGAAAAGCCTTTGGGAATTTAATATAAAAATTTTCATACTCTTCCTCTGTTGTTATAATGGCTCTTCAGTCAAAGCTGATGTTGTATGTTCATTTGCTAAAAGAACACTCTGAAGTTTTACTGTTAGTTTAAGTAGCGTGTAATAATAATTACTCCCTCCAGTGTTTTATAATCTGTATTTCTTTTAGCTTTACTTATTGCCAGACATGTTACTACTTTTGTAGTAATAGTTTCTTTCTTGTCACTGTTAAAATAGTAGTATACCTTCTCCCAAATGGGAGGAAGTGTAAATTAAACTATTTTACATCTTGAGAAAATGTGTTTATGAACTACAATATGGCAGACACTCAGAAAAGATCAAGAACTCAAATTATTTGAAGACATATATAATTTAGCCAATTATGTGATTTCGGAACATAATATGTTGAATTTTGTGTTGTTTTGACACAGAATTCCTGAAATGCTGTAAGGTATTATTAGTGAATGAACACCTAAGTCAAATTTCTAATTTCAGAGGGTTTTAGTAGCCATTAACTGTAATAAATAGTAGTGATTTTGTTTATTTTGCTTAAATCCATTCTGAAAAAGAAAACGTAAAGAAAAAAACCAACTAGTTTCAGAATATATTGAGTGTGCTGATTGCTTTTCTCAGCCTCATCAGCTTCAGTTTTTTACTATGGCAAAGAAACTTGTGTCTTCACAAATTCAGGCCAGGATCAGAGAACTGTATTTAGTCTTCATGTTTGGTTTCGCTATGAACTTTTTTTATGCTGTTTAACACTGACCAGTTTTCTTCTCTTGCCATAAAATTACAATAGTTCAATAATTTGTAAATAGTTCTTAAAACTTACAAATTAAGTTCAGCTGTGATGATGTTAGTAGTCTTACTAAAAGTAACATGTTTTGTAATACGCAAACGTGACCTAATACCTAAAGGAAAAAGCTCATTATATTCCACTTCTTTTGTTTAAATAACTTTGTAGAGTAAAATAGCATTTTAATTAACTGAGGTATTTTTGTCCTCTGATACAAGCAGAACTTCTTTCATTTGTATTTGGCTTCAGTGTTCAGAACTGTAAGAGGTGGGGAGGTAGTTATGAGTGCTGGGTAGCTGCTCATGCTGTCCAGCCTGGAATGGGCATCAGTACACTGGTACCAGGTTGCTCGATCTGTCTGTCCAGCTGCTCCTCTGTTAGCCATGGAAAGCACCCTGCCCACCCTGGTCCCTCTGTCTGGAGAAGCAGGTTTGATGTGTGTGATATGTCAGAACAGGCTTTATGCATTGCCCTGATTCAGGCTGCAGTGATCAGGCATAGGGCTGCCTGGCAGATAACCCCAAACAGCTTTGACTACAGATTCCCATAACTTACTCCCTTTTTTTTCTCTTCCTGACCTTCCTTTTTGTTGTGCTTTCGCTTCCCTTTCTCCACTCCAATCTCCTCCCAAGTAAACAACTCTTCCGTAATTATTTTTTTCCATGGCGGTCCCAGTTTTGCTGCATCCCTACCCAGATTTGCTATTTATGATACAATTACCTAAGTAATATTGTCATTGTATGGTATTCCTGGGTATGATTACTTACGCACTGTTGGCCTCACAAGGAAGGTCCTTTTTCCTGTAAGATCCCCAGTGCTCCTTTCTGGTTATCTGTGAAGTTTGGCTATTGTTCATGAAGCACCTTGTTAACCAGCTGCAAAATCCAGCTATCCCTTATGCCGCTATCTGTAACTTGTCAGCTTCTCACATTGTTATCTGTCATGTCTGGCTGTTTCTCCTATTGTGTCCAGTAGCTTCTCATGCCCATAATGCCCTTAATGCCCTTTCTCATGAAGCTTGACTTCAGGCCAGGGCCTAGTCAGCAGCTTTGTGATCTGCCCACAGCGCTGACAATCCCACACTTAAAGGCAGGATGGGAAGGAGCTGCATTACTCCTTTCTCTGGTAGAGCCTGAATGGGCCTTCTGTGCTAGCCCCCTGCATGGGCTGCACACATAGGGATGGAGCCCTGCTCTGCTGGATGTTACCTGTGAGCGGTGTAACTAACTGCAGACTGACCTCCTATTACTGCCAGTATCACCTTGACCCGTGAATGCAATCTCTATGTAGTAAGGCACTTAAAATCGGTAGTGTCCTTTTAAGAGTGATAGCATGCATAGGTAAGTCTGATTCTTTGGCCTCAGTAGCACACACAGCCTCTTCTCAGCCACGGGGTTCTGGGTTGTTGACAAGATAGGTGGAATACTTCTGTTGTGTTGTGCTGCTGGAGTGAGACCTTTTCTTGCCTATAGATTCAGGTCTCTGAGCTGTTGCTGAATCTGGTCCCACTCCTGCAGGTCTGAGTAATCCACCTCAGTGATCCGCTCTGAGGGTAGGTCTGTGTTTATTTTTAAGTCATATTGCAGTGTCCAAGATCAACTTAAGTCTGTTTCTTGGTTACTGAGAGTCAGTTTCAGTTAATAGCACTTGCGATATCACTTGCTTTGCACATTCATTGACGAGGTTTTGGGCAATTGGTATTCCATTCTCCTGGCAAAGCTTAGTGTTACCCTACCCAAGCTGCCATTCTTCTCCAGTCAACCATGGCTCAGGCTTTGCCAGGGTTATACATTGCAGTCCAGGGGGATTGCTGTGGCCACCCTTTCCATAAGTTTCCCCATCCAACCCAAAGTCCCTTTTCTTCATTTAATGTGTTTTCAGCCAGAAACCGGAGTCCAAGTTGAGTGTGTACCTCCCAAATTTCCTGATGTATTCATCAATCCCACGTGCTCCTTCTCCCTATAACTAGATGTGGGAGTTGTGCATTGGTCCAATATCCATCCTGTACCCCTCATACTGAAACTGGCAGACTCTCCCTTTGCTGTCTTCCTCCTGGAGACTCCAGGTGTGCTTAAATGTATATTTAATTGTTTTGGAGCACTGTAGGTAGACTGTGCTCCTTTTTAGTTCACAGGGCCAATGATTCTCCTTCAAGTCTAAATCTGAGAGGTGTGCAGTAAGAAATAGTTGTACTTGATCACAGGCTAAACCCCAAGACATGTTTATTGAGATGCACCTGGCAGTCTGCATTACAGTTATTGAGAGGTTAGTTATTCCAGTTTCCAATGTTGCTAGTAAAATACCAGGTTTTCCCAATGTTTGTCTCCCTAGTAGCATTTTTGTTGCTTTGTTTTATCCAATTCATTAGCTATTATTCTGAAACTATTCACCAGTCCTGTGTGTTATCTGTCAATGTTTATTAGCCACTGGTTCCATCTCTTTAACGAACAGAAACTTTATACTTCAAATTGTATTTTAAATGAGATGTTGTGACATTTATGCACAGATTTTTACCGCCTTCCTTTTTTCTTTCTGCTTAAAGGAAAGGTTTTAACATGTTACTTATAATTATGTATTAGAGGGTTAACTTCTTAGGAAAAAAATTAAGTACAGCAGTTAAGCTTGGATAATTAGGTATGAATATCCTCTAATACATATCTAAATCATCTTCCTTTGATGTTACTTTTATTCTGGTTCCATCATAATATTTTACTATTCACTATACCATCTCAAGCCATTGTGTATACATGCTTCATCCACAGTTTTCTCAGCTTTTAACTACTTAAGGACTGACAGCACTTAGCAAGTTTCCCCTCTTTTTTAAACCTTTTTGCCTTCTTGATACCCCTCCTCAATTCCTTCTGCTATGTACACACTCTGTATGTGAATTCTTGTTTCATAGAACATTACTGCCATCAACAGATCTGTCGCTATGTCTAGCTAATTTTGTAAGTTGTTCTTTGAAGGAGTGCCCTGTAAAACAAACAGAAAGACCTACCGAGACTATTAGGTTACTGTGGTTTTAGAGCACTTTTTCTAAAGCTTTAACTGTGATTAATGGACACACCTCTAGGGTTACTTAGTGTTCATCTAGGTAGTCTTGGCCTCATGTGGTACTCCTAGGTGTGCTTACCTGTGTGTGTGCACTGTTGGCCTTGCAAGGTCCTAGTCCCCAGAAGGTCCTCATTGCTCCTTTCAACTTCTCTCTGAAGTTTGGCTGTTGTTCACGTAACACCCCCTAACCACCTGCAGGATCCAGCCATCCCTCATGGTGCCATGTGTAACTTTTGTCAGCTTCTCACATAGTTATCTGTCATGTCTGGCAATTTCTTGTGCCCCATCCAATAGTTTCTCACATCCTGCTCAGTTAGCTTAACTTCAGGTAGGGCCTAATCAGCAGGTTATTATAAACCAGTAAATAACCAATTTAAAACTAAAAATAAAAAGTGGTGGTCTACACTAAAGACTAATGAATTAAAGCCTATTATAATTAATTTATTTTAAAATTCTAATAGCACAAGTTTTAATGTGCCTCAGCTCACTAACCTACGCATTGGTAAAGATCTTGCAACAGAAGTTTGAAGTGGTATCAGCTGCTTGGCAGCTTTAGCATCTCCTCCAGTTTTAAGAAGAATATTTTGCTTACTTTGGTTTAATGCCACTTCTTTCAGTTCTGAGAATAAAACAGTAAAGGCTTTTCCTTCTTTACTCTAGAAATAAAAAATTAGTTATGAAGGGTCTTGGTGTAGTAGTTCTGAAATTTTGATGGTTGTGGAGGTGAGTCAGTTATGATCACTTGAGTACACACCTCTCCTTTGCTTTCGTAAATCAATTTTAAATGCAGAGCATATTTTGATTAAATTTTTTTCTTTTGATTCCCACACATTTAATGTAGTTTTTGTAGTAAGCTCATATTTATGAGTCTAAGGATCAACTTAGTTTAAACCAGTTTTCATTCAGAGCTTGATATAAATCAGAATTTAAAAAAAATAAAAGGAAACAATAGTCACTCTAATATAATATACAAACTCAGGTAACAAAAAAGAAAAAGTTTTTAATTGCTCCAAAGTTGTGTGCATTATAGTGTATCATGTTGGATGGTAAAATTAATTCCAGCTACTGTGTAAAGGGTATATTTAGATGAGTTACCAGCATGCATTAATGTCAATTTACCACAGAGAATAATTTTTTCTTTAAGAACAAAGGCAAACAAGATCAATGTTGATATGTTAAGTTGTAGGAATTCTTTGACTGCTAATTAGATCAGTTATGTGAGTCACTTTGTTGTAGAGTAACTTAAGGTAGCTTAAATGTTCTTGTTTTGATGGACAAAGCACAGAAGACAGCAGTCCACAGCTGAGCAACAAATAATCCTTTCAGTCTTGAGGTAAACATTTTTCCCATTCTTTTTTCTTAGGTTCCACCACATCCATCAGGTCCTCCTGTGGTTGGTGCACTCCAACCACCTGCTTTCACAGCACCTTTAGGAATCCCACCTCCTGGATTTGCTCCTGGAGTGCCACCACCACCACCGCCTCCATTTTTACGACCTGGTTTCAACCCAATGCATTTACCCCCAGGTATATTTATATATTCTTAGGAATAGCAAGTCCTTTTTTTAACCATATAGCAAATAAAAGCATCTGCCATATAAACTGCACAAGTACGTTTTGGTAAAGTGATACTCAGTGGTAATACATACTTTTTTATAGGCTTTCTTCCTCCTGGACCACCACCACCTATAACTCCTCCGGTATCTGTTCCTCACACTCCGGCAGTAAACATCCCAAATTGTAAGTGTTTAAATCTTGGGCAAGTGGCAGTAGGAGGAAGGTATCATGCAAGCAGAAAAGCTGACTTTTTTTTAATATGTCAATGCATTGTTTCTTAGCTACAGCAACTGGTGTGAATGAAGACACTACAAAAGATTCATCTGTAGGAAATCCCATCCCAACAGTGGTTTCTGGATCCAGAGGGAATGCCGAAACTACTGATAGTTCCAAAATATATGGAACTGTTCCACCTCCTGTAGCACCTACTAATGTACCTGCTCCTGTGACCCAAGCTATTCCACTTCTTGGTAAGTTCATTTTTGTATATGTTCTTCAGTTTATTGTTCCCTGAATTTAAAATACGATTTTGATTTTGCTACTGACGTACAGTTCATGGGAAAGTAGAGCAGATTTTCCTAAACTTATTGAAATTTGTGCCCTTCTGTTGGCTTTTAAATCATTTTTAGAGGCTTGATTTTGCACAGAAGGAGCAGTAATTTTTTTTTTATTATTGAAGATCTGTTTTCTGAAGAAATAAAAAAGCTGTAACATTTAAGTTAGAAATTCAGAACAGAACGAAATGCTGTCCACTTTTAACAAATTGAGGTTTATACCATATAGAAAATTCACTTACAACAAAACATCTTTATGACATATGAACAATGTTTCAGCTCAACTATTGCATGTATAAAATTAGCTTACAGAGAAGCAGTATTTTTTATAGTGTATTTCTTAAATCTGAAAATATGGTATACTTTTTATGTATGGAATAAATTATTTTAATAAAATGATAAAACAAAAGCTTTTATTCAGCCCTGCAATATTACAGGTTTTGAAACCTTTTTAACAATATGTTGCCTTATTTCAATGTTACAAAATGGTATTTTGACTAGCAAAACCAAGCTAACTTTGGATATCTTACATAAATTACTTTTCACCATATGATACAAACTTGGTCAAACTTTTACAGAGTGTATACTGTTTAATGTTGCAGAGGTTCTGCTAAATATTTATTTTAGGATGGCCTTTTACGGGTCAGTGTGAAGAATATACTCGGGAGACTTATTTCCTACAAATTTTAATAAGATTATTACATTTATGGGATTTCAGACCTCTAAATGAGAGCCTAACAAGTGAATGAAAAAGATAATTTTGTTTTAGTGTGTTTCTGCCCAGAACTTTACAGTGTATGCTGAAAAAATCCAAAGATTTGTCTCCCTGAGAGCTTACTGCTCTATTGGATTTGATGGCTAAATTTTCCAGCCGTGACTAGTGATTTTTGGATCCTCATGTTGGAAACCCGAAATGAGACCCTTTTAAAAGGCATTTTTCAAAAAGTGAAGAGCTGTTTCTCCCTGAAAATCAGTCTGCTGATAAAAAGTATCAAAGCAGATATGCAAAACCAGAAGCTAATTGTTTTAGAGTATCTTGGACACTTGGCAAACAGAGAAAAGCTTAAAAAAAATTCTGCAGTGACACCATGGATTGAGAGAAATCTGTAGTGATACAGATTATCGGACTATACATTTAAGACATTCACATCTTAATGATGAAGCTACGCTTTTTGTAATTGTAAAACAGTATTACCAGGTTTTTGAAGTTTCATGGTACTATGTCTTGTATGGCATAAATTGAACTTTTTATTCCAAGCCTTTGGAATGTATTAAGTTACTCTGGAGTTACAAGAAAAAGGTTTTAGAAAATTAAGATTGAAGTGAAGTAAATTACATACCCACATTAGTTACTTGGACAGTAGCTTTTTCTTATTCTTACAAATTCAAGGAAGCTGAATTTGAGAAATCGGAAGATGAAGAACTTGCCTTTGTTTTTACTAACTTGTTTACTGAATAGTAGAGGCAGATAAAATTGTCCGTGTGGTCAGAATGACTTCTGTCAACATTCAGTCTCATCAACAAGGGGATAGGAGAGTTTCTTTTTATAAGATTGCATGTGTGAGCTTACAGAGTAGTCCTGAAGAAACAGCTTAGAGATCTGTGTATTTACTTAAGTAATAGCATTTTATGTTGATAAGTGTCTTATTTCAAGAAGTTATTTATAATCAAGGAGTTATGTAAAATCCTTCCATCCTGACATTTTGGAGTTAAGGGGGACTGTCCACAGTCTGATATAAGATACAAGAAAACTAGAAGAAAAAGATTATAATATTTTACATGATTAAAGGTAAAAAATTAGTATCAGTTGTCTTTGCTTTTAAAACTTTTCAGTAGGTTTACACAAATGAAACTATCTTCTTAAATCCACTTTGATTCACTTATCAATTGAGCTTAGCTCTGCATGTGAGAGTCCAGATCTGGTCTTTCCTTAGGCTGGAAGAAAAACATGAAAGAGGTCCTGTTTTCTACCACTCATGCTGGTCTAAATAGCAAAGAAGTGTCCCTTGAAGTCTTGCCCTCCCCATCCTATGAGTTCAAGAGCTGGCCAGGCTGCATTGTCATTCCTTCCTTTTCATTCTGTGTGTCAGGTTTCACTCCTAGGGAAATCAAAGCATGGGAAATGGAGTCTGCCAGGGTTTCACCATGTGTGCGAACATGAGATGCAATCTACATATGCATCCCGGTCCCGGAGCCCAGAAGTACTTGCAGGCTTGACAGTTTAAATGTAGCCTTAGTGTCTGACCTACAGTCTTACACAGGTCAGAGGCAAATGAGCTGGACAAAGTAAATGAGTAGGTACAGCATCACCCTTGGTTAGCCATGGGAAAGTGCAGGCAAGGGAAATCAAATGCTTCAGACTGAAGGACCTCATGTTCACAAGTACCTGGTTTAGTAATTTGAATAGATGACTGATCGTGTGACTGGTTTCTCACGAAGTCCTCAAACTGCTCGTTAAACATTCCCATGATGTGGCTCTCCAAGCTGAGATAAGAAGGTGGAAAAAAGATTTGTTTGACAGCATCATGAAGTATGTCATGAGGACTCTGCTTGGGGAAATAGGCATGAAGGGGCTCGAGTAGTGTAACATGAAGAATGAAGAAATGTCCATCGGATATTTGGGCAGTATAGAAGAACTTACTTCAGCAGGCTGAATTCAAGGAATGAAGATTTCTCTGAAGAGACTGTCATAGAAATCTAAACTTAACCTTGCTTGAGAACACCTTTTGTAATCTGTACAAATGCAGGAGCTCTTTTCTAATTTTTGTAACTTCAAAATGAAGCTTATCTATCTATCTGTTCAGTTTTTATATGGAAGATATGTTACAAAGTAATTCTAAATTGATTTATTGTAAGATTTCATATGCTTTCTTAGTAATGTAAGTTACATTCTGTTTCATCTCACTAATTTCATTCGTTCCTCTAATGTAATTCTTTCATCACTTCCAACAAAGACATGTTTGTGCTTCAGAGGAGTGATCCCTTGTGGACATTTGTCTGAATTTTTTTGTGCTTATTTCTGAAAACCACCCTCAGGTTGTTCTGATTTAGTTGTATCCTTGATCATATTCACTGCTGTTATAGTTTCTTGTTCTCAATCTGAACAAGATTATCCAGACTGTAACTGGTTTTGTGAGTGTGTGCTCATGTCATTTTTTTAAATGATCTGCAAAGCAGATATTTTTAGACTCCTTTTACATGTGCATATTGCAGAAAGTGACAGGCTTTTAAATAATTTTTGATTTGCCAACTTGTTCTTAGTGTTGAGCAAATGCTGTAATTTGGACCAGTAATAAACTGCTGTTGTAGATGCTATGTTTTAAATATTCAGATTCTGTGATCTATTATCTTGATTAAATACACCATATTGCAGTTTGTAGGTTCTGGTCTAGTGCTCTCTTTACCAAAATTCCTACAATGATAATTACATATTATCAAAGATTAATTATACTGTAGTTCTCATCAAATTTCGTATTAATTTCCTGTTAATGCATGCTGAACTATTATTCTTTTTTCCCTTGCTGGTTTGTTCTTAAGTAACTACATGGTCTTTTTGTAATCTGCATTAAATTATAAAAGACAGACTACAATACTCTCTGAGCTCATCAGAGTATTACTGTATTATAAAGTGGATACTTCCTTCACAGGAAGGATGAACTTTTTATTAATACAGGATATGAACAGTGATAAACGTAATACATTTCTGAATTTCTTGTGATAGCCCATTTTAAAAACATAACAACCACTGCATGTTTGTTAATGATATATATGACTGTTGCTTTCATAATACTACCAAAAGAGAATTCAGAGGTAAGGGAACATGAACTCTCAAGCACCATTCATGGAATTCAGTTTTGCCTTGATGATTCCCTTGACCTGGATCAGTTTAGTGTTTATGTTTGATAAAGCAGGAATTTTAGAAGTCTTAATACCAGTAAGGAACACTGTACACATAATGCAGTTTGACTCTTACATCCTTGTTTAAGCATCTTAACATGAATAGCAGCAAGCTCCTGCTGGCTTCAGTGATGGACATTGACTACCCTAAAAAATGTTGGTATTTATGGCAAGTTATTTAAGCTCTGAATTGATATTTAGGCTCTTAAGTTTAGGCTTCTTTCTTTACAGTCTTGGCCTGGTCTAAAGGATTCTGTATCAAACACCAGAAAAAGACACAAGACTTACAACATTGTCCCTCTTTCAAGAATTTCCTGGTAGTATTTAACGTTCTAGTTTTAAGATGCAACATTTCCCACTGGAGAATGATCGGAAAATTAATGTATCATGCTACATGTTGCAGAACATCAGCATCAAAGTGTAAACTTTTAGCCCATTCTGCTGGAATTGTAAGCTTTTGGCTTCTTGTTCTCATACATGTTTCCATTAGATTTGCAAAGGAGATGTATTTGAAGCAGGATTGCTGTGTCAGATACAGAAAACACCATTCCTCCACTTGCTTTCTTGTAACAGGACAGCTGAGAAGTAATTTAACAGATTATAAGAAACACTGTAATCACTTATTGAGCAGAGTTCAGTTAAAAAAAAAACCAAACAGATGCTACACTTCTTGGTTGTGTTAGCATTTGTAACACTGATAATTATCACAAGGGAACATGGGATTTGTCCAGCCAGAAGAAAAGATAATCAGAAATGGAATTACAGTGACACAGGAATCAGGCTTTTTACCTAATTTATGAAAACAGTAAGGGTGACTCCTATGACCTCTCTGGATAGAAGACACTTCTTCAGGACAGCTATAGCATTTTGGCTATGTCTTACAAGTAAAGTGAAATTATGAAACTTGACACTGTGTGATTGTTCTTGCACCTCTGAAACAACACTCATGGTTGGCGATGGGTTTTCCTAGTACACTTGCATCTGCGTTCTTCATAGTAAACACTTCGCGAGTTCTGAAGACCTTTCACTGTGCATCACTGCTAAAAGTTACAAATAAAAATAAGTTGTGAAAGCAATCTGTATTTTTACACATTTGAACAGAATAACATATTAGGTGTAAGGTCTGAGGATTTTATCTCCAGTATTAAAAGCCATGTCTTGGCCAAGTTACGTAGAATAAGCAATTGGTGAAAGGGATGGTTGTATTTCATACCCATAAGCGAGAAGACAAGGTTAGCTCCTACAAAAAGGCTTACAGTTGTGAACAAATGAATAAATACAGGCTGGGGCAGATAAATTCCGTCACTCGTCTGACCAGGTATGAGATGGTCATTAAAATCACTTCATTGTTTCTCTAGGAGTTCTGGTACTTCTTTTCAAGTTTGACAGACTATTTAAATTTTACATACTGTCTCTCCCTATATAAGACATCAAAAGGCTTTAAATTTTCCTAGACATTGCATGTGCAGTCTGTACCACTGATTTTACTGAGCATTCTTAGTAAACTTGGATGTGTTTCTGGACACCTTTGAGAGTAAATTTTTAATTGGTGCCTGATTTGTTAGCACAGCAAGGAAGCTCTAATAGTTCTTCCTAGTGTACTTCAGCCTCAACATTTGAGTGGGCTGATTTAAAATAGTGTTCAGCTACCCTGCTGATGCAGTCCAGATTGAAAGAGTGAGTTTCAGCTACCATTATGCTGCTTCTGTGCTGCGTTTTATGTAGAAGTAAGGTTGAGAAATTAAATTACTCGTACTTGTTAAATTTAAAAAAGCTTTTCACACTTGCCTCATGTTCATGCTGTTGTAACCCACATCTACTCTGCTGATATAGAGCAGAAGCATATGCTTATCCACTCCAGCTCATTAGATCTCAATTATTCTTTTCTGCCTTATTTTTAATCTTCTGTGGAAGAACTTATCAACAAAAATACCCCTAAACCTCAGAATTCAGCAAAATAACATTCTTGGAAGACATCATTAAGCCATATGTTTGTCTTGTCAGCTCTGTAGTACTAAGTCATGGGAGGAGTTTAAACTAGGTGACTTACAGCCCTGATTATGAACAGGAGAAGGGGGAGGGCTGTGCATTTTGAAGTCAAAATGAAAAAAAAAAAAAACCCAAACCAAAAAACCAGAAAAAATACACTGTTGCTGCTGGAACATTTCTTTCAAAGAGTGTGACCTATCAAGCCGTGTCTTAAAAGTGACTGCTTGGAGGGGAAGGTAAGACAATACCATGGACTGGAAGAATATTCACACCTTTGTTACCCGAGTTCTCCTGATAGGCAAAATATAATTTCCTTCTCATATGAATATGAAGAGCACTCATAAAAAGGTTTCTGTTGGAGATGTTAAGCAGAAGTGGTGTGGTGAAAGGTCAACATGTATGTTCTTCAGAATTGGGATAGAAATGCTAACTAAATCAGATGGAGGAAGAGGGAAGCTATGATAGCTGAATGGAAAATTATTTGGGACGCCTGCTCCATTGTGCTCATGAAGCTGAAATCAAAGTGCAGTTTTCACTGATGACACTGCCAAGTATTTAATTCTAGTATTAATTCACATAGCTATTTCACATTGTAGTTTTACCCAGGGCAGGAGATACAAGATTTTACGTAACCTGCGTTCTTAACTTTCATTTTTGTTAGTATATAGTTTCAACAAATTTACAAAGGAATGCAAGATGGATTAGGAGAGATTTGTGCTTGTTCTGCTGGCAACTGTTGATTCCTTTAAATTTCAGTTGGGGAGTTTAAAAAACAACACATACTTTCTCAGATACGGAGCTTATTTTCAGGTAAATAACTGCTAGTGAGCAGAAAGAGCAGGTAGATCCAGTATAAAGGCTACAGAGAACATGAGACAACAGTGACACTAGTTCAAACAAAAGCAGGCATGTGAGATGAGCTGACACACACTTCTTGGTATGAAGTCCTCATCTGGAGCTTGGTAATCCTCGTTCATTTTGGCTTGTCATGTTGATGTCAACAAGCTTTGGGCTGACCTTTCTCAAACAGTACGTTTTGAGAGTTAATTTTTTTCCTCTTACAAATACCATGCTAAAAACAAGAGTCCAGGAATAAAAATGGAAAATAGTTGGTGTTGGATTATGTGCTATGAAGGATGGAAAACCGTATTTTAAAAAAAAACCAGAAATTACCTGTTGCATTTCCTTTTAGTTTACATTGCAAGGTTTATTCTACTAAAATTAAACTTTGTTGTATCCCTTTTCTCTGGAATGGTAAATTGAACTCTCTGTGATTTTCTGCTCCTACTCCAGCCCTGTTCTGACCTTGCCTCTCCCTTCATAGCTTACTGTATCTGCCGCTTCTTCTACACGTTGAAAATCTTGTTGATGACCAGTTCAAATCTCAAGCATTTTAGCCAGATACAATTTCACTGATGTTTGTAATTGAGGAGAAAGGTTTTAAAGCTGACTACAGGAGGTGAGGTGTCTTTAATTAGAAGCCTAGAAAGCATAACCTATTAGGAAGGTGTTTCATCAGCAGTCAGTTGACGAAGCAAGACATTGAGCTGGAGATCAGGAAGAGCTCTGACCTGCAAAATGGCAACGGCTTCTTCACGAAAGGAAGCCTTTAGGATAAGTAATTAGTTACTACCATTGCAATATTAATTACTTCTAGCACAACACAAACTTCTGTTTAAAAACAGTGCTCTCTTTACAGTATGCAGATGTCCTGGTTTCAGCTGGGATAGAGTTTATTCTCTTTCTAGTAGCTGGTACAGTGTTATGTTTTGGATTCAGTATGAGAAGAATGTTGATAACACACTGATGTTTTCAGTTGTTGCTCAGCAGTGTTTAGACTAAAAGTCAAGGATTTTTCAGCTTCCCATGCTCTGCCGTCAAGCAGGTGCACAAGCAATTGGGACGGGACACAGCCAGGACAGCTGACCCAAACTGGCCAAAGGGGTATTCCATACCGTGTGACATCATGCCCACTATATAAACTGGGGGGAGTTGGCCTGGGAGGATCGCTGCTCAGGAACTAACTGGGCATTGGTTGGCGAGTGTGAGCAATTGCATTGTGCATCACTTGCTTTGTATATTCCAATCCTTTTATTATTATTGTAATTTTATTATTGTTACTATTATTGTTATTAGTTTCTTTCTTTCTGTCCTATTAAACTGTTCTTATGTCAACCTATGAGTTAATACTTTTTTTTCCCCGATTCTCTCCCCCATCCCACTGGGTGGGGGAGAAGTGAGCGAGCAGCTGCATGGTGCTTAGTTGCTGGCTGGGGTTAAACCACAACAGTAAACCAGCACAGGAAGCTTTGCAGGCTGCTCCCCCCGCCCCCGATTTTGGTGTTACTCATTTCACGAGATAGTTTCAGAATGTTTTTGAAATTATGAAAATGCTTTTATTTCCCTCCAGCCAGCCTCTGATTTTACTTTGTGTGTGTGTGTGTGTGTGTCTCTTTTTTTCAGGCACTCAAGGAGTTGCGCCGCCCCCACCAGCCCCTGTTGTTGGGTTGCAGACTCCATCCACTGGCCTCTTAGGTGCCCGGCCTGGTTTGATACCACTCCAGCGACCGCCAGGAATGCCACCCCCTCCTCTGCAGCGGTTTCCCTTGATGCCACCGCGACACATGCCTCCCCACATGATGCACAGAGGGCCCCCGCCGGGGCCAGGGGGCTTTGGGATGCCTCCCCCCCACGGAATGAAAACCCCCTTCCCACCGCCCGGTCACTTTGTGAGACCTGGGGGGATGCCGGGAAGCGGGGGGCCAGGCGGACCCGAGGATAACAGAGATGGGAGGCAGTTTAGGAATGACAGGCAGACGTTCACGCCTAACAGAGACCAGGAAAGGTTTGGAAGGAGATCTTTCGGAAATCGGGTAGAAAACGATCGTGAGCGCTATGGTAACCGCAACGATGACAGAGATCACGAGCGACTTGGTAATCGTGACAGGCGAGACTGGGGACGAAGAAGCCCCGAGCGTGATAGACACAGAGACTTGGAGGACAGAAACAGGCGGTCCAGTGGCCATCGAGACAGAGAGAGAGATTCGAGAGATAGGGAGTCTCGTAGAGACAAGGAAGAAAATCGAGGAAAGGAAAAATCAGAGATGACAGACAGGGCAGATGGCGACAAAAACCATGAATCTCATAGCGGCAAAATGGAAGACGCAGACATTGTTTCAGAACTTGCTGCGGGAGAGTCTGAATCTACAGGTGTAAAACCTGTTGAAGAGTTAACATCCGAGGCTACCTCATCTGTGGAGCAAGCGGAAAAGGATATGGGCTCAGTGGCGGAGGCTCCTCGCTAGCGACTGGAAGTTGTCGAAAGATGACAGTGACATTTGTTGGAGTGTAGAGCTTTAGAGTTGTACAGTCTGCTGTATTATATTTGCTTCTGCTTATATCACAGCCCCTCAGTAGTTGGTGGGGAATTGTAAGCAATTTGATTGCTTCCCTTCTATTTAAAATAGCCACAACATAACATGAAATACTGAAGATATGATTAAAATATTACCCATTTTTGCTGTAACTTTTTTAAAGTTTTGACTTTAAAAAGTTTACAAATCAGAAGTAGAAGTGCTTTCTATTTTTTTTTTAATTTAAGAAAAGGTAACGGTGAAAGCTCCTCAAAACAATAGGGATGTGTTTTTAATAAACTCTATTTTCGTAACAAACTTTAACGTGTGCTATTCTTCCTACACTGCACTGAAGTGGAAAAGGAGTGTTCAACATCTTAAAGTTTGAACTGTTAATGCTGTACTGGAGTCTAAATTAGACTGTTTTGTTTATATTTGTTGAAAGAAGTACATCTGTTTGTGTAGCTATTCACAGAAGCAAATTTTTATTTGTAATAGTCATCTTGATTTTTAGATTGCTGCATTTTAATGATCTACTTGACCATACTAGGTAAAAGTTAGTTGTTTTAAAATGTTAATTGAAGAGTTAACTGTTTAGTGTTTGCAATGCAATCAGTTTTTTTTCTTTTTTTTTTTTTTCTTCTTCTTCTTTTCCCCCCCCTCCAACTGGTTCTGTGGTAAATGTTGCCCTAATTAGCCTTTTTTAAAAAAGTGGACACCTTCAGACATACTTAGTCTGCTCTGCTTGTGATGTTATAAAATTACTGTGTGTGGTGGGCTAGGAAGCACACCGGTTCAGCATCTTTTGTACTTGTTATTCATTGATGCTTTTTGGAAAGCGGGGTGAAAGAGAAATCAAAGACACCAAAACACAATATAAAATGCTATTTTTTTTAAATGGGGCTGGGAAAAGGAAGGGAGGCGGGAGGGTGCGTGAGGATTTTAAAATGCTGCCTCTTCATTCAGACAAATCTGGGCTGCTACTGTTGTCTGTGTTAACGATGTCTACCTCCTGTAATCCTGCAAGAGGTAGGTTTAAAATTTTTACCCACCTAGTGTTGTACCTATCAGACTGATGGACAGAGAGTGCATTTTCTTGTATTTGTGTAAGTTTTGCCATCTTCTCTCCGTATCACTCAAGTAATGTTGTCAAATGTTAAGAGGGCAAAGACTAGTTCTTGGTGGTCGGCCCTTCAGGCGCCAACAGCGCTGTACTGAGCGGAGTCGGAGCCCTGGCAGTTCTGCCCCAAAGACGCTCGCCCGTTGATCAGCCACACACCCAGCCTTCAGTTGAAGCTTGTTTAACTCTAGAAACGTAGTGGGAAAATTGTATGAATCCTGTGCATATTTAATATTTTTTTTTTTTTTCTCCTTGATATAGGTGTGTTCTACTTTGAAAGTTGGGTTTTTTTCCCGAAGTGAAGGGCAGCTGCTTTCTTACATCAGTACTTTTTCATAGCTGCTCTGCGGCAGAGGGAATTTTTTCTGGGGGAGGGAGGGGGGTGGGAAAGCAAATGTGGAGTTATGGACTGGGGAGAGGACATATATTTTTATGTTCTTGCAATAGCAGAATAAAGAGAAAAAAAAAACCTGTTTACATACTTGTAGTGAACTCAACTTCCATGTGTTGCAACTTGTGTCCTTAATGTTTCTTTCATGCTGGGCCAGTGGAACTAACTTTTTTCATACAAAGCCAGACATTTATGTCTTAAGTTTTAAGACTTGTCTTAGTAAAAACTGCCGTAATTCTATAAGGAGGTAGGATTTTTTTTTAATGAATATACTTTATTAAAAGATTTGACGACAAGAATGAGACAGAAGGCTTATCTGTTCACACAAATGCCACCTCACATTCTCTCCATTTCCCTTATTAGGAATTTGAGGACAAAGCCTAGGAAAACCTTGGATGTCCATTGCAGAACAATTTCTTACTGCCTTCTGAAGCAGTGATTGTGTAATAAACCTACTAGTGATGCATCGTCTTTACAGCATCACCAGTGTAACTGTATCCCACCCTTCTACAACTACCAGCTTTCTGGTTTTAAATGAAGACAAGCCAGAAATTTGTACGTAAAGATTAGCTCAGTGCAAGCACCCATTACTGATAAAGACAATACACTGTTAGCAATTAATACCTTGGTGATTGAGCCTATGCTTGCCCATTGCAATGATTTGTACATAAACCAAGCATTACTTCTACATCCTTCAATACAGCAGTGACCTCTAGGGTAGTGTGACGTCAGACATTGAACCCAGCAAAACAGGTTTGAAAGTCAAGATCTGCATGTACCAGGCTTTCAAAGCAGCAAGGTTCAGCACTGAGAATGGCAGGGAGAGGAAGCAAGCGATAGAGCTGTCAGAGCTCCCCTTCCTCTACAGCTTGACCTACAGTTGTTGAGCACTTGGTATTTGTGGGTGTGCTCAGCCTCCCCTGATGCGTAAGGAGGGAACTGAAAGGTGCAGTCACTCTTAATTCTTCTGCAGCAGCCGAATCAGAGCATAGACTAATCCACTGGAAGAGGTACAGGTGGGTAGAGACTGTACACACAATTGTTTGCCACCTGCAATGAATGTTAAGTTTAAAGTGTTTTTACAGTATTATTGCTATACTACCAAAAGCCATTCCGTTTGTAACATGCTACACTGGAATCTGGGTGTCTAGAACTACAACCAACTACTTCCATGAATATCTCTTATGTACAAGATAAAGGAATGTTGATACAAGTCTTCATTAAAATTAGTAATCTTCTCTATTAAAGACTTGGAAATCTGTGTTTAAGAGGTACACGCAAGAAAAAGACAAAAGCTGGCACTAGTATACAAGGATTACACTGCTGAAAAGCTTTATGGAATTAAATACAGAACTTCTGGCCATGTGTAATCCTTTTTAAGGAAAGACCTATTCCATGCTAGACACTCCTGCACAGCTTGAAGAAAGGAGTTGTCTTCAACACATCCAGACTTTCACTGCACACCAGCCCAGAACAATCCAACCCACATAGCCAGAGGTCCAGGTGAGGCACAAGGACACATGCTGGAGCCAGACCATTTTATGTGCTTAACGCTTCCCCACCATGTGCACACACACACTTTGCAGTCACATGTAAGTGTCACAAGTGTCATGCACACCCCATTACATTTTACAGCAAGAAGGTATTTCTGCAAAGCAGCATTTGTCCTTTGGCACATAAAACCCCTGGCTGTAACATGCAGAGGGTGTCAGGTTACCACCACACAACATGGGATTCTGTCACAGGGAAACACATGACAACACAAGAAACAAACTGATGGAGCTCAGGTCTCAGTTGTGCCAGGGTGACTGGCTGAAAGCAACTTGTTGGATGCTGTTGGTGTCTAGCAAATTAACTACTGACATTGTGAACTCCAGGCCTACTTTTCCATGTTAGCACATCAGCAGGTAGAGGTCTGGTGTTTGGTTTTTTTTTATAGACAGCAAGACCAAGGTGTATTTGCCCAGCATGTTTATTACACAAGTTTGAAACCTACAAATGCTGCAACTTTGCCAGGAGGAAGCCCTGATACATAGAGTGCCTACTGCTCTTTGGTGAGTAGTCTTGCCAAAGCTCATAAAGCTAATCCTCCAAATCACACAGTACACTATTAGTTTTGGTGTTCAGGATGTGACCACTACTACACATCTTCCATTACACAGAACAGGCATTGCAGTTAGTGAAGTTATACTTAATGGTTACAGCAGATGCTTTAGCAGAAGACTACAGAGACATTCCATCAGGGTCACTTTAATTGTAATATACATAATACAAAATTAAGTCAATCTTCACCAGTTTAAGTGATACTCAGAATGCAGAGTAGTAATGGGATTAAGTGATACATCTTTTGCTTGCACAAGCTTGTACAGCATTTGCAATGAAATACAGCCCATTCATCACTGTTGTCTTAAGGATCTCAGGTACAATACTTAGCTCTTCGCTATTCCAATTACACCACAAGCTAAACGAGGGCCAGCATTTCCAGTTAATTTGCTCTCATTATCTCCCCCTCTACCCAGGTCATCACGTTTTTCATGGACCTAAAAGAGAATTGAAGATATCTTAATTCATGTTATTGCATAACTAATCAACATTTTTCACTACTCACATCAGTAGCAGCAGTGACAAGCAGTATTGCCAGCTACCTGCAGGGTGTTACACAACAGAGAACCTATTGTAATTATGTGATGCTGAATGCCAAATTGATAGTCACACTAAAAGAGTACACTTGTCTAAAAAGATAAGTTGCCTTCAGCTGAATTTGTTTGAACTGGAAGTCACCAAAACCCCATGTTTCAAAAAGTCATTACTAGTCCAAGAGCAAGCTTGGGCTTGACATTCAAGGTCACCCTTACAACACAAGGCTGACCACTGCACTGCAGGTGCAGTGCCTTGGCCACACCATCCAAAATGCTACACTACACATCTCCCCACTCCTTGGCCATCAGCCCAAGCCTGTTGCATGCAGGAGTATGGTGATCTCAGCACACACTGGGTTCCCAAGGGTAACAAGACTGACAGTGCTCATGGGTGGCCAAGTCCACTCAGCCTCTGCCTTCCTCCTTCCCAGGGAGGCCACAGCACAAGTTACACCAGCAGCTACCAGACCCGTACTAGTGAACAGTGCCCCAAAGCGCCCATTGCCATGCCTTTCGGTGACAGCATTTGTGCCAGACTGCCAGTTCCTTCATCAAATTGGGTTGCTTTAGTCACTCACAACTGGAAGAAGCAAAGTTAAATGGAACATCTTCAGAAGGCAGGCAGAAAATTAAGATCTCATGGCAATGAAGTGCCATACTAATACACAGAGGACTTCAAGGCAAGGCTTCAAAGAACTCCCCACATTGGAAATCTTGCACCAGAAGTTCTATAACAAACACCAGGGACTGGCCTCCAGCATCAAAAAGTCTCCACTCACTGTCAAAACTGCTCTAGAGTTCCTTAAAGCATCCAAGTAGGCACCAAGACACTTACCACCATGGTACGTCCAATTATGCTATGTGGTCCGCTAAGAGAAATGATGGGATCTTCCATTTCCACTTCTGCCACTCCTCCTTTAGCATTCACATTGCCAAGATCTCCCACATGCCTACACAAAGATGCAGAGAAACACAGAGAAAACTTAGTTAAATTGAAAGCTCTTTTAAGTGATGGCCTGGACAATACAATACCCATAGTTACTAGACTCAAGCAGTCCACCACCTTATTGTAACAGCATGTATGTCCTCATTTACCACCACCAGTCAATCTTGAACACTTCCACTATTTTAACTCCTTTAGTTCAAGGGATGATTAAAGTTCAGTCCTAGGCAGAACTTGAAACTGGTAGGTTAATCAACTTTGGGGAAAGGAATGCCATCACTCCCCAACAAGCCAACAGTGCACAACTCTTATAGCCAAGAATTCCTCCATGCTCATGGCATCTCTCTCTGCTCGAAGAAAGTCTCTCAAATCAGGTGAAATAACCTTTCCTGCATGTACAAGGTTTGGTGTAAACACTGCCACTATTCTTAAAACCTTTTAATGTCTGTCACACATCAGCTATTCCACAAGCAGCTGCAGGCTTTAGGTTTAAATACGATTAGTAAAAGCAGTTTGTCAAGTGACAGGTCAAAGGGGATGCATTAAGTGCTAGCAAAGTTCTAACTGGTACCAGACATGACTATTTTGAGTTTACTTGGCATTTTCCCATATACTTGGCATTATACCCTTGCACACAGTTTTTATCAGAGCTGGATCTCTGCTAGGACTTTCCCTAAGAATTAAGCCTCAAGCAGTTCAGTCTTCACTGAACTTCTGGACATTCCAGCATATTGTTTCCTACACATCTGCCCCAGATAAACTATTCACTCAAAAGACAAGTTGATGATGTTCTGCAAGACTCTTCTATCCAGATTTAGAAACTTGAATATCAACTCATTTCTAAAACTCTCCATGCATGCAGGGTAACCAGCTCAGCTCCCTGAATGCTGACTACCAGCTTCTTAGCATAGCACCAATTTCATATTTTTAACCAAGTCCTGCAAGATCAGGTCAAAGGCAGTTTTCCCTTCAGGAATTTGCTTGATTTAAGCTTCCAGGAAGCTTCAGTCCAATTGTTTCAACTCTACACTGATAAAAGCATGATCTAGTTCTCATACCCTCCTAAGGAATTCCCCAGCCTACAGCTGCCTGAGCAGGCAGGTTACACCAGAAGCAGGATTTGACAAAACAGAACCAGCAAAAGCCACACTGTTCATGCAACTTTGACCTTTAGCACTGGAGCAGTTGGCTGCCAGTGAAGCCCGTGAGCACACCATTTCATGCTGCTCTGTCATCCAGACAGCTGGCTAGCAGCCAGCTTGCTTGGTCTGGCATGCAACTGATCACTCAGGTATGAATTATCAGTCACAGAAGGTGCAGTTATGGACATAAACATGAGCATTTGAAGGCTAACCACAATGCCAAGTTGGTGCCAATGCTAGTCGAGACCCTACCTGTGCAAGACCAGCCTATCTTTTACACTTCCTCCTAGCTCCACTCACTACAATACTGGCCTTCAGCTCTTGTGCAGCCCCCTCCCAGCCCCCAAACCCAGTCAGCATACTATTTAAAACCAGCTGTTCAGACTTCAGGTGTCAAACATGCAAGCATTTCCTCAAGGTAACTGGACTATGAAAACTGCTTCCAGGGGAAGAACTAGGTCTCAGCTCCCACCGAGGTACAGAGATATTCAGCATAAGCATCACACCCTGTACTGATACACAGCCCCCGAGTATGTACTGTTGGTAGTACAGTACCTAAGCTAACAGGCTAAGAACAGCCCAGCAGACCCAATAAAAAGCCACCATGCCCAGGCACACACAGCTTTGTACTCATCTTGCAGTCTCCCCTGAACCCTCAGCACCTTCCACTGATGATCCTGATCTGCCACATGACAGGCCTGCATACACCTCAACAACCAACAGTTTAGGGCTCCTGTTGTCAAAAGCTGGCCTCGAAACTGAATCGGATAACCACTGACCAAATAAGGCTTTAACACATGAATTGCCCACACTCACATCTTGAGAAACCTTCACTCAGTAAAAGCCTTTATTTCCCCTTCTCCCCAAGCTGTGATAAAACCAAGATTATGTCCCAAAGACTACATTTTACCCATACTCTTGTCAGACACCTTGGCTTCAAATTGCTGTACAGTTATCAGAGCCTTTAAGTGACTCTAGAAGTCCTGCAGGAATTACCAGTTTTCTTCTGGTACTGTCCCGGCATTATTTATGAAGTGGCCTCCCTAGCACAAAGTGGCACTTAGATGCCTGCTGCATGGAGTAGCTACCCAGTAAGAGGCCAGGCACATTAAACTCACCTTTCTGCATCCTTTGGTCCACCATGCTGCTTGCCTTCAGGATTGAAGTGAGAACCTGCACTGGTACACCCTGAAACATAACACAGCCATCAAAAGTAGATTTTTTTGCAGCAGCCAGTTTAAATCTGTTGCTTATGCACTACACCAAGGTAGTCCTCCTATAGCTAGAAGTGAAATAGCTACTCTCCCGTTACACATTCTACTAATCCTCTAGAGGTGAGTAACCTACTACAAACCTACAAGTTCAATAAAGTAAGATTACTCCTTCTAGAATACTCCAGGCTCAGTTGAAAGCTTTCTTCTTAATACTAGGTTGTCAAAGTACTTGGGTTACTGCTTGATATGTCAAATCTTGAACACCAGCCTAAACATGTTCAAAGTATTAAACGGGAAGCAATTCCTTAGGAAACATCATCATTTCTTAACACAGATTTGCAGTCATGAGACCCAGGTACACCTATACTAGTTGCTGCTGCAACACTGAAAGCAGATCTTTAAAGCTGAGCAATCACGTTACAGCTGTAAGTCAAAAGCTTGGATAGACATCTTACCATTTGTACTGTCACCAAATTCATGGACATGGAAGCCATGATCTCCATCAGTCAAGCCACTGATTCTTCCGGTAACTTTTACTGGTCCATTACCCTTTAATGGAAAGAATTTATTATCAGGAAAATGACTATGGCATTAAATGGCCTTCTGTCAAATGAAGCTTCCTAGTCAACAGAACGCACTGGAGACTCCACTACAAGTTCAGCTACCAAGACATCAACAACTACCTTACATTAACTGATTCTATATGCCAATACAGTATGTCACAGAATGTTTGCATTTATTTAGCCACCTAAAATGTACTCTTCCTATTATGTATCAACAAGGAAAAGGAATGCCTTTTACTAGATTGCTTGCTTTTGAGAACAATCACGCACTTCCATTTGGAAGCACAAGTAACCCCGAAGTCATTCCTCCTCTACAGATACAGTACTGCCTGTATGCAGCCCCAACTTCCTTACCGACTATAAATGAGCGAGCACTCAAAAGAGCTCCGGCCGTTCGGCAACTACAGCTCCATTAAGCCCTACTCCGATAGTGGTAAACAAGCTCCGCAGTAAGACTAGGGCCGGCTCCAGCACCGAGCTCAGCTGAACACCCCCGAGCAGGGCAGAAGGCAACCCCCCCCCCGCTGCCGGCCCCATCACTGCTCCCCTCCACACTCCTCCGCGCCGGGGCCCGCAGCGCCCGGGTCGCCCAGCACCGGGCGGGCCCAGCCTGACCCGGGGACACAGCAAGAGCAACAGCCCCGCGCCCTCCCAGCACCGCGGGGCCGCGGCCCACGACGAGCCGGCCCAGCGCAGCTCCACCGGCCTCCGCAGCCGCCGGGGGGGGGGGGGGGGGGGAGAAGAACCGCGCCGCCGCCCGCCCCGCACGATGACTCAGCACTGCGGCCAGGCGAGCCCCCGGGAGAGGTGCAGAGCGACTGGGTCGCGCCCTTACCTGCTGCTGGAACTGGATGACGCCCTGCACGGGGCCGTCCCCCTTCATCACGCACACGGCCTTCAGCGTCGCCATCTTCCCGCGGCGGCCGGAGAGAAGCACACGGCACACAGCCCCCGCCCGAGGACTAGGGGTCGACCCCCCCCCGCGGCCCTTATATAGGGCGGGCAGTCAGGGCCGCGGCCAATCGCGGCGCGCTCGCGGGCCTCCTCGCGCAGTTATTACGCGGCGTTCGGCCAATCGAGAGGGCTGAGGCGCGGCAGCGCGCGGGCGCACGCTAGTCGGCGGCAGCCGCCTCTCAGCCTGATGGGAGGGTGAGCCGCCGCCTCGCGTTGGGGCGGGTTGTGTAACGGCAGCGGCGGCCGCTGCTGAGGGCGGAGCGGGGCCTCGGCGGCCAAGCGGGGCCCGGGCCTGGGCAAGCTGGGCAGCGGGCGAGAAGGGGTCAGACCCCGCGCTGTGGCCTACTCCGCGTTTTCTGTCGAGAGCGTGAGGGAATTTGCGCCTGCGTTCCACATCGTGGTGGCACTTGGGCCCGGAGGAGGCCCTGTGCTTTAAGCAGTCTCACGTTAAAGCCTTCTCTCCCGAGTCATCGCGTGTCTCGGTCTTCTAAAGTTAGGATTTCACCCAGGCATACACCACCTCCTTCAGGCTTGCCCTAAAGTAGTGACATGGGGAGACGCAGCAGCAGTGTTGTTTTCCTTTTCTGCAAACGTTTTTCTTTTAGTATCTGCATCATCTTCCTTCCACTGGAGGCTCTTTTCCAGTATTACTGTGACTGAGGTGTGCCGCATCGTGAAGTCTTGTCTAAAATTGGAATGTGGTTTTGAGGTTGCGTCTGAGTGGCTTTGCATTTCAAAATAGTTGCCCTGCCCAGAAGATGTTTTGTACAGAAACCATCAAAGTTAGTCTGAAGCTGGTGTTGCTCAGCTGCTGGCTTTTCTTAGAGACACCTTTGCACATAGGCTATCCGTGGCAACAGGCTGGGTATGTAGTATGCAGCTCGGAGCTCTGCTTAACATGGAAAGCATCTTGGTGTAGCCATGGACCACTCCTTGTCTGAGGGCTGTGTAGGGGAGAGATGGCAAAATAGATTCTCACTATGCTGATAACACCAGCAAACCTTAGACTCCAAGGGAAGGTTAACACCAGACTTGGGGAGCATACAGCTCTGCAGTTCTGTTCAAAGATCTGCAACCTTTGAGCATTTTAAGAATGAAACATTGCATTTAATTAATTCCTTTGGCAAAACCACATTGCTTGTTTTTCTGCTGTGTTATTAATGGAGAAATTAGAAGCACAAAATGATTTTGCAGTACCTGGGACTTTGGGTAATCTGTGTATATGACTGAGGTATAAATGACTTAAAGCCCAGGGGTTTTAAGTCACGTGGTTGAGAATGCCATATGGTCAGGGAAGGATGTACAAGGTTTGTTTCACACATCAGACTCAGCCATGACACCTGAGTCATGGCTCAGGTGACATTACTGAAACAAACAGGGATTTGTTTTCTTGTATGGTGTATTTGCTTGATAAAGAAGCAGCAGGGGAAAAACCCCACATAAATCCACGGAGACTATTTGTCTGAGAGACAGATGAAGATTTGTAGTTTGATCCCGGAAAGAAGCTGAGAGAGAAGGAGAGCTGGGCAGCTTCCTATGTCGGAGGCATCTTGGCACTGTGAGTTAAACTCCCTAGAGTTTCATTCCTGATGTAACTGGAAAGAAGAGGCTCTGTAAATTACTTGTGAGCAAACAGGTCTGTGCTCATGGCACAACATGCAGCACCCTGATTGCTTGCTAGATCAAGAGGAAAGATTCCAGTGACCTTGAGGCAAATCTTGTTTGATTCAAAACGGTTTGTAAACTTGGAGGGATAGTAGTGACTCATTTTACTTTCAGTCATCTTTGGCTTCCCATATCACTATCTCTACTTGTCAGTGCCCTTTCATAAAGAGGGGCATCTTGAGTGCTGTGTTATAGTGCTTTCTCTTATTTTTAGGCCTGTCTCCAAATCTGCCCATGTTTTTATCAGACAGGTTTTCCTTCCTTCCTGGAAGTAAGTTTTCAAGATCTGCCCTTCTTCATGCCTCTACATGAATGTAGGGCAAACAGATGGGTAAGAGCCATATCTGTCAGGCTTCTTAATATGTGAAGTGAAATAATCTGAAGTAATGATTTCAGAGATTAATCACATTAGGCATCAATGTCAGGTTACCTGTGAAGATAGCCTGAGGTGTCTGATGTCTAAGTTAGGCAGAATGCAGATAACAAAGCTGACGTGCTAAGAGACACCATGGTGAAGAGATCAGCAATAGGAGGCTAAAGGAGATATGTGAATTTCAAAGACTAATATACAAGAGTTTGTATGGTGCATGGAGAAAGATATCAGTAATCTTATATAGGTCATGGCCTCACCCTTTAGAGTATTTCCTGTTATTCTTTTTTTTCACAAGTACAATAGAAATACAAAAGTATTAGTTTACGGGTGTACTCTTTCACAGAAGTCTTACATAAGAAGCCAGGGAAAGGTTTTTGTTTTGTTTTCTTCCACATACTTCCTTTTAAGTAATTTATTTTCTTAAATCTCACCAGTAGGTGAAAAAATCCATCCCAAAGAAGCTGAACAGGGTGTTTGGTAACACATTATTTTGTTATTGGCAGTATCGGAGTCAACGCAGAGAGGAAAGAAGAAAAAGTGCAAGGTGGGATTACAAACTTTGGTAGCAAGAACTACAGTAGGACAGAGGATCTGGCAGGCATCAGAAAGAGTGGCATCTCTTGCAACTCTGGCACCTCTTGTTTGATGTCCTCCTTTGCCCCATACCCTGGTTCTGCCATCCCATCTTGGAAGAAGCCTAGAGCTTGGGCCTAGCTGTACTTTTACAGGTAAACTGGTGGTAAAGTGGCTGATCTGGAGCCCAGAGGGTTCAAACGAATACAGGAGGGACAAACAAGGCTGGGTGACACAGCTTTGTCTATTTGCCCTGTTCTGTAGTTGCCTGCAAAGCATATCTGTTGTAGTAGGGGAGTGAAACAGTTTTTAGTGTTCATCAAAAGGGTCGGTCTCACCATGTAAGGGTAGACACACATTCAAGATGGTCTTGGTTATTTCCTAATTTGCCAACTTAAAGGGCTAATGAAATAATTACTGTGTGATATAGGTTCACAGAAGTCTAATCTATGTAGACAGAAGATAATAAACTTATAAGCAAAATATGCAAAAGTAACAAAAAATCCCAAACCCTTATGTACTGTAAAAATATGGCATATATCAAGCATAAAGCCTGTGTAGCACATTAACATGCTTTCTGATCAAGATTTTATATGGGTTAAAAAATTAGAGAGAATTTTGAAGGTTGTGGTTCCCATGGCAACCATACCTCTGGTGCCTTGTGCAAATATATAGTATTTTCTACTTGTGATGACTCTTCTGGAAAAATACAGAGTAAAACTAAGATTACAGTGGTAACATCACTCCAGATTGCCTGAGTCTGTGTGCATAGGTGCTCACTCATCAAGATCACTGTCCACAAATGTGCATTAATGCAGTTTTTTATATTTATTCTCTTACATTAAGAAAAGCAAACAGAAACAACATTAATTTTGAGTAATAATCCTTCCTATAGGCCTATTACCTCCTTGGATGCATGTCTCTGGAGGGGAGACTGCTGGTGAGATAAGTACAGGCGTGCTCATCCCAGCATTCAGGAAAGCAGACAACTGTCTCTTCTCTGCAACCTGGTGCTCTAGTGACTGAGAATCCCAGTGGGGCTGGATCAGAGCAGTCCTTCCTCCTGCTCCTGGAGCAGATCTTTTGCTATTCTTAACCTATTTTTCCAGCTCAGCGGCTGCATAACCCTTGTTACACGAGGGTGATGAGCAGTGGCTTCCCAGTGTGGTAATGGACAGGTTGCATGGTCTTGTCATCTAGAGCTTCTCTGTGGAAAGGTGGAAGCTGCATTTCCAATGTTAGTGTGACCTTGTGCTGTGGCACTGTAGAAGACTTGCTGCATTTGAGAGTCACCTAGTGCACAGAGAACACAATATACGCATGTTTGTTCAGGCTTGCTCAGTAAGGAGAGTGCTGCACCACATGTAGCTTATTCTGTGTTTCGAATGGTCTAGAAGAGGCTTGTGGGTTGGTTGTTTTTTTTCCTTTGGGATCCCACAGTCTAGATGCTAGAATCTCCTAGTGTCTAATGCTTTGTCACTGGACTCAACTGTCTACACATCAGTGTCTAGCACCATTTGAGACGCTCCAGGCTATCTCCTCTGGCCTCTAGCTGCTGCAGAAGGAGTCCTGGAACTGCTGTTCCCCGTGCAGCCCCTGTGCATCCCCGAAGGCACTCTGCAGCATCGCAAAGAGCACTAGATACCTCCGCTGAGAAACCAAAACAAACCCCAAGCCTTTGTATTGTCCTGGGCAAGATGCCGTGTGTCATTGAAGTCTTACCCTTCGATTACATGAGCATAATGACACTTCCCTGCCTTTAAGGGATGCTGGGAGAGGTAATTAACTGAATTTATGCTTGTATAGCATTTTGAAGATGAAATGTGCTGTGGAAATTATTAAGTGTTACTTCACTAGAAACTTTGTGACAGTGGCTCCCTAGTGGAAAGCCTGCCATTCCAGTTAAGGGGTAGCGGTGCTGATAACCAAAGTAAGTATTCATGTAATTAAAACAGTGTCAGCTGGAAAGCCTTTACATGGAATATACAAGATTAAAAATAACATTAACTTTTAACAGCTGAATGGAGCTAATCTGTCTGCTGCAAGTCCCTCATCCTCCACTGCTTGACAAGCTGAGTAAACTTGAAACATGAGACTCAAAGGAGAGGTTGCGTAAATGTTGATGAAGACCTTTGTACCCAGTGTGGGGCTTGCAGCCGCAAGTTACTACAACCCTTCTAGGGCACTAGTGCTATTCAAGGACTGATTTTTTTTTTTTTTTTTTTTTTTTTTTTGCTTGTTAACATTCACCAGGGGCTGGACTTTAAATATTTCATGCAGTACCAAATCCTATGCATATTATTCCAGTGTGTATTTCTAGTGAATTCAATGGATCGTACAGATCCCCTGCTGAACAATTTATGGAGGTCGGCAGTGGGCAGTCTATGAAAGCAGTGGAAAACCGATGCTTGATGTCTCCTCTCGCCGATGCACCCCCAGATGGGCACTCTCTGAAGGAACGGGGCAGTAGCTCCTCCCTGCACAGGGCAGGAGCAGTTGCAGGAGAGGGTGCTCCTGGCAGTGCCCGCTGCCAGTGGGATTTCAGACCAGGTTCCTAGCAGCTGCCAGCACAGCGCTACAATGCTGATGATTTTTTAATTATATTAGTAAGGCTATGATATTGTTTTACCTCTGTCTCCCTGAAAGAGCAGAAGTAGCTTGTAAGAGAAACCGCAGATCTCCATTTGTGCTCAAAAGACTGTGTGACCTTTAGCTAAAAAAAATCCCAAGAAAATGAAGCATTCCCGCCAGGCACGGCCGATCCTACAGCACTCCGCTCAGATGGTGCAAGCTGGAGCTCTCGCATGCCTGGCAGCCATCGGGCGAGTTTCCCCATTGAAACAGCCTGACAGGCTGAAACTGGGAGCATGAAGCAGCTAACGGTGCACAGCGGGATTGTCATACGCAAGATGGGATGGATGCACACATGGATTCTCGGGATTCTCTGGTGTTTGCAGAAAAATTAATTTGCAGAGGTCTTTACGGGAGCTGATGCTATAGCACAAAGTGATGACTGCAATCAAACTGAATTGTGGAGAAACCTAGCTGAAGCTTAAAATGGCTTTTAAACTATTAACTAGATTTTTTTTTTACTGGGCTTGAATAGTTTATAAAAAATTAAAATGAATATTTTGATTAAAGTAACAAAAACTGTAATTTGAAGCCTTACTCTCCTGCACATACCTATTTTAAACTAGTGTTGCTCCATCAGCCTCAGTGCATACACTCCCACCTCAAGCAGTTTATTTGCCCACTTGGATTACAGGCAGAGAAGCACAACCACAGCCAGCAGTCACAGAAAACAGCTGCCCAGTGTGCACTCCACCAAGGTGATGGGCACCTCTCCTCCAGCCACGGCAGCCCCCCGCAGCCCCCACCTCCTGCTGCTTCTGCAGGAGTGCAGCAGAAGGCCGTGGGCAAGCCCCGGGATTGTGTGCTACAGCTGGATTCACCAGAGCAAAAATCAGGCCCAGAGGGTATGGGGTTCTGCTCTCATGGGAACACAGGGCCGTTGGCATGGCCAACAAAGGGCAGACCAAAGTCCCTTGAGTCCTTCACCCTGTTTCTGGCAAACAGGCATCTCTTGAGGCTGTGCCAGCAGAGCTCCCTGGGTTGATGCCAGGCTCTCAGCTGGCCCCACGCCAAGCCTGGGAGCAGCAGAGCAGGAGGTGCTCGAGCTCCGGCATCACGGCCAGTGCTTATCGGGCATTTGCACTGTCAGGAGGAAAATGGGTACGTGCGTGTTTGATGGTACTTGGTGGTGGCTGGCAAGGCCTCTTCTGCAGGGGAGTAGAACTAGGACTACAGAGCAAAACACGCTTCAGGTTACTGGTGGTTAAAGTTTTTGTCATGAAAAAGTGAAAACATTACCTTTGAAACTGGTCAAAGACAGAACATTGTCCAGAAAGGTTATTTGAAAGAAGTGCTTTTAAATTAGAAACTGTCAAAATGTTTATGCGTTCAGGAATGTTATTTTGTCTAGTGAAAGGATCCAGGCACCTAAATGGATGCAACTAAAACATTGTGTGTGTGTGTATAAACATATATTAGGAAAATATATTTAAAATATCAACTAGGTTAAAAATCAATAAAGTCCAAAGAAAGCCTGTACCTTTTCATATATTATAGATATGTTATATATAATGACCTACTAAGGATTTCATTCACAGTGTAGAAAAAGAAAAGCTTATTCTTAGATTTTTAGCTAGGATTTTATTTGTAACTAAATTCTTAATGTCATTTGCTATATAAATTGCTTTGCAAATCCCAACCCACATAAGCATATGCCAGAGGTAACTTCCCATGTGGTTTCATTTGGATATACTTTTCAGCACTCCTTGACACAAACTGTTCTGCATTCTCTCTTCAATATTTACCACATTTACGTTTTAGTAGTACAGCAGGTGTCAGTACACCAAAGGATGAGGTGGTTTGTATTTTTTTTTTTTTGCTTGACTCAGCTGTGTTGGGTAATCCTGGAGGTAATTGCGCAATTGTCTGATTCAGTACAAAATCCCAGTGAAAATGCTAATTAATATGCAATTAGAAAATACCTAAATGATACAACAGAGTGAACTACCCCATTTCTGCAGTGGGAAATCAAGACTTCCAAACAGAATGCATCTAGGCAGTTCTCCAGAATAACAAAGGTGTGTTTTTATTTTGATTTTTAAACGTGATTTCTTCTCTGGGGACACTGGGTGGCTGAGGAGCAGCTGAGTTTTTTCATGAGCAAGAAGCAGAACTCAGCTGGGTTTGTACAGCTGTCAGTGAAACGAGGCTTCTGGGTGCTGTTTTAATATAAGCAATTAATAAGTGGGAATGCAGCTGTGAAATGCATTAGCCAGGTATTGTAATACAATTTCCACAGTATCGCATAATTAATATTTATGTGACCACTTGGCATCTGTTAGGAAATTTTTTCCATAGGTCAGCAGACATCTCCAGCCTTGCCAAAAGGATGAAGTGCAGCACAGGAGAAAGCCTGCAGACTTTGCACCCGGTGTGCACACTGGGAACCATTGTCCCTCTGGGTTTGTGTGATCTGGGATGCCTTTGTAAAATGTGACCAGAGCAGATAGGCAAGTTCCCAGTCAGGACATGGGCACTGTGACTGTTGCTTTTGGTGGGCAGAAGAAAAAGTCCCTTTCCACATTCACTTGTGTCGAGAGACTTTTAAAAGCCTGCCTGTAGGCTCTGCCAGGGCCAAGCTTTGTTGCTGTTCTGGAACAGGCTGCGGCATCCACCAAAACCTGCGTCTGCATTGAACTGCGTCCAGCCCTGTCGGCACGCGCCCCAGCTTGTCGGCGCCTGTGACTCCGAATGGGCACGTGGGCCCAGCGGGGCAGTGCCCATACCTTTCCAGAACCAGAGTAGTTTAAAGCTCCTAATGGTCCCTGGCAGGTGGCCCACTGTGTCACATGCCTGCGAACTGCTCGGCTATGCTGGTCCGTCCTCGACTGTGGAGGAAGATGAGGTTATGGCTTCTGGAGACCAGCACCGCTTCCTGACTTCATGTGTAGTTATTCCCTAATCCAGTCCTGTCGCTATGACCCAGGCTGATTTGCACACTTTTAATAGCAGGGATTTTCTAGCTGGGATCACTCTGACATAACGTGGTTGAGGAGCAGCTCCACGTGCAATTATGCTGGGAGGTCTGAGGGGCAACGGCAACCTTTCCTCAGGGCGGACTGAAGGAGCTGCTCAGCACGGGTAGGTGCAATGCAACCCCTGCCACAGAGTGCCAGGCACCTCTCCAGACCCAAATCCCATGAATGTTCATTGCAGCCTCAGTTGGCACCCCTCTGGTGAACAACCAGGCCAGCCAGCTTCCACAAAGTAATCCTCGTGCCTTTTTTACAGCAAGTCCCAGCTGCCACTGGTGAGTGCTGGTCATGGCATTGGGATCTGGGCATGCACCAGAGGTGCTCCTTGTAGGAACATGCTGTCCTGCAGAGGTGTAATGATCAACAGCAGCCCATTCGTTTCAGGACGTGGAAGGCCACTTCTGCAGCACTAGCTCTGGATGTGCAATTTTCATTCTCTCTGGGCCCCTCTCTCATTTCAGCAATGGGTGGTCATTGCCCTGTGGCAGCCCTGCCTTCTGGCAGTGCCTGGCACCCACTGACAGGGGTTACCACAGCTGAGCTGGCGAGTACCTTGAAGCGACTGCCGTCGGGAGGCATGCAAAGCCGTCTGCTGCCTAGTTTCCCCTGGAGCTGTTGGCTTTTCGTGACATCCTGAGCATCATGACTGTATTCTGGAGAAACAGCAATCGCAGCAACTATTCCTGGGTCACTGTGGGGACACTTGTGTTCACCCTGCCATCTGCGGGAGGAGCAATCACTGCCACTGTGATGGGTTTGCTCCACTGCACTGTGGGAATTTGCAGCAGAGGCAGTTTGTGCACAACCACATGTATCGGGTTTGTGTGGCAAGGTTTTGGTAGCGGGGGAGCTACAGTGGTGGCTTCTGTGAGAAGTTGCTGGAAGCTTCCCCTATGTCCCATGGAGCCCATGCCAGCTGGCTCTAAGACGGACTTGCTGCTGGCCAAGGCTGAGCCCATCAGCTACAGTGGTAGCGCCTCTGTGATAACATATTTAAGAAGGGAAAAAAAAGTTGCTGTGGCACAGAAATGGCAGCCGGAGAGAGGAGTGAGAACACGTAAGAGAAACAACCCTGCAGACCCCCAGGTCAGTGAAGAAGGAGGGGGAGGAGGTGCTCCAGGCGCCGGAGCAGAGATTCCCCTGCAGCCCGTGGGGAAGACCATGGTGAGGCAGGCTGTCCCCCTGCAGCCCAGGGAGGTCCACGCTGGAGCAGATATCCACCTGCAGCCTGGGGAGGACCCCACGCTGGAGCAAGTGGGTGCCCGAAGGAGGCTGTGACCCCGTGGGAAGCCCATGCTGGAGCAGGCTCCTGGCAGGATCTGTGGCCCCGTGGAGAGAGGAGCCCACGCTGGAGCAGGTTTTCTGGCAGGACTTGTGACCCCGCAGGGGACCCACGCTGGAGCAGGGGAAGAGCGTGATGAGTCCTGCCCCTGAGGAGGATGAAGTGGCAGAGATAATGTGTGATGAACTTACCACAACCCCCATTCCCCGTCCCCCTGTGCCGCTGGCGGGGGGTAGGTAGAGAATTCAGGAGTGAAACTGTGCCCGGGAAGAAGGGAGGGGTGGGGGGAAGGTGTTTTAAGATTTGGTTATATTTCTCATTACCCTACTCTGGTTTGATTGGCAATAAATTAAGTTAATTTTCCCCAAGTCCTGTCTGTTTTGTCCGTGATGTTAATTGGTTGAGTGATGTCTCCCTGTCCTCATCTCGACCCATGAGCTTTTTGTTATATTTTCTCTCCCCTGTCCAGCTGAGGAGGGGGAGGGCATGGTGCTTAGTTGCTGGCTGGGCTTAAACCACGACACCATGTCAGCTGCATCACCTCTGTGCACAATGCCCTCGTGTTTCTGATCAACATCGCTGTTGTGGTCTTGGTTACAACTGATCTCTGTGGTGGAAACAGCACCCATGCAGAGTTTTCAGGTCGTATATCCTAGTTGTGCCTGGCTCTGAGTAGCTGAGGGCCTGCAGGTAGTACCTCTGAGGTGGTTTGTTGCCAGGACAGAAGACATTATTTGGATGCCCAGGACCTGCTGTACGGATGGGGATAGCAGGGGAGCCTTTAGCCTACCTGTTCAGCTGGGGTAGAGCATAGCCTCAGCCCTCAAGAGCTCCCATCACAGAAGGATCACCTCTGTCAGTGAGTCATGCCCCTTAACTCCCCAGATAACATCCCTGCTGTGGTTTGAGTGTGGGACCCTCAGCTCCTCTCTCTTTTAAGCCACCACCCTGCTTCTTTACAGAGTTTTCTCATTGGTTTCACCTCAGCAACCTCTGCACACCAAACTCCTCCTCCGTGCCCATGAGAGCTGGCAGCAGCCTGCCTGTCCGGGCAGCCCAGGCCAGGACTCCTCACCCTTATGGGGCATGAAAAAAAAAGAAATGTTTTCTGTCTGAAAGCAGAAGGAGAATTCCCCATACTGAACCACCTTTCTGCTTTTTTCCCTCGCTCTGAAAGCAGGAAACGGTGTCCTCTAGGGCTCTGCTAGGAGCACGCTGCAAGTCCCCCACAAAAATGCTTGAGTGAATGCACAAAGGTGTCCTGGCCAGGTTTCATGATCCTGCAGCTCTGCCTGCTCTATCTCAGCAGACATGGGAGAGGAGCAGACCGGAGCAGGCCAGAGCGGGATGCAGACGACTGTGATTTGGCTGTGGTGGCAGTTAGCTAATTGGGTTTTTGGAGGAGCTAGCTGTAGGTGCTGGGCTCATCTCACTAGTACAAACCATTGCAACTACAGCTTTCTCCTTGCCTCCTGCCAGCCGACACTGAGAGTTTCTGTTGCGCCTAGCTGTTTTGTAGGGGTTACATGAACTACGTAGGGGCGACAGGGTATGACTGTGCAACACACCATCGCAGAAACAAATAAAACAGTCAGTTCTGCTCTGTACCCCAAATTCACTTTAATATATTTCCCCTACGGCTCTTGGCTGTAGGTACTCACTGTAAAAGGGCAGGATAGCTTATTGAATCAAGTGCATGAAGAAAGATCAGCTACAGACTCAGCAGCAGGTACAACATTTATGGGGATTACCTCACTGAGACTAAGCTCTAGATGATACTTTCTAAAGAAAACAGAGGTGGGAAAGGAAAAATGTGCTTAAAACAAGATAGATACAACATATATGTGGTTTCTTACATTTTTTTCAGTATAAGCCTGGGCTCGGATGGGAACAAATGCAAAAAACCGCTGTGTGAATGATTGTAAACAGCGTGTGGGGGGAAGTGTTTAGAGTTAATGTTTGTTCCAGTGATTTCAGGGTTTACTAGCAATCGCAAGTGTGTTAGTGCGTGCTAGCCACTGGATGGCACTAGTGGTCCAGGTTGCGTTTGACAGACTCGACCTTCCGCTGTACTACTCTTCGTTTGCTAAATACTGGTAAATTTGTAGGAGCTAGAAAAAGAAGTAAGATAACTAGGCACGTTTGGTATTTTATACATACACATGACTGCCCTTGCCCTCTCTCATGTAAGTATTACCATCTCCATCCTTCTTTAGGAAACCCAGAGACAAAAGAAGAAATTCCAGCTGCACCTCATAAACCAGCAGACCAACCACCAGCTTTTCTGAATGGCCACTGACATTCTGCAGCCCGTCTCATCCCAGTTTTGAGCACTTGATTTTTAGCAGTGTTGGGTTCAGGTGGGCCCTGCTCAGTTGAACCAGCAGTGTGCGAATTGCTGGTGTTGGGCCCTGGGAAGTACTTATCTCTTCAGAGAAATTCCTCTGTGGGGAACCCCTGCACCTATCTGCCAGGCACTCACATCTAGGGACTGTGAGAAACTGAAGCCCAGCTGAGCCAGCCAAGGTTTTGTAAGTCATGCTTAATTCCCTCTTGGTGCATAGATCAGTCCATTTCAATTAAAATGAGACCTAAAAGGAACATTTTGAGAAGACAGTCCTTGCTCCGTTAAACAAGAACTGTTGTGGTAGGCTCATTATTGCCCTCCTCCCAGCATATCCCTTTACCCAGTCGACATGCTTCGTGTCTAATCCTGTTTTATATAGATTCCAGCTTCAGACCATCTAGCAAAAGCAGGACTTGGCTAAAACCTAATAGTCTGTTGGATATGCTTGATAACATTAAGATTTGTGGGTGATAGGTGTGAGGGAGCAAAGGGAAGAAATGATGGAGGCTTATCAGCTCAACAAAAATAAATTTGCCCTTTTAAAATTAGGTTTGTAATTTGGAAACCTTGATGAATCTGTGGCTGTATGACAATATAAACTGTGAAAAAAAAAATAAATCTCCTTCCTTATCCCACAACGCCTGGAGAGGATAGCTGATAGATTTCTGGAAGAGAGAATCTGTCTCACGAGTTGAAAACAACTAGTCTGAAAAGAGATCAGAAAGCCTTCATGTTCATACAAATGATTGCTCTAAGTCCTCTGGGGACACAGAGGAGATCTTTATAAGGCATCTTACATCAGACTGCAGTAAAAACAAGGAACATAAGGACTTGCTCGTGGGGGAAAAAACCCCATCCATCGCAGAACATGGAACCAGTCTGTCATGTTCACGTGGTCTGTCTGGGGAAAAAGGATTTCAAAGTGAATGGCACAGAGATACTTTGTGAGTTTTCTAATACTGCAATAATCATGTAATGTCAACAGCTTCAGTAAAAATGGCAGGATGCGATCTCTTGCCCTTTGGCACCGTGTAGGACCTCACCAGGACAGAGAGAAGTGGGGAACGTAGCAACTCTATGTAACAGAAGCCCCCTTCTATGCTTGAGATAGGAATACCAATTAAGGCAACACCTGGCTCCTCCAACATACCATTTCCCGATTATACACACCACTGAACAATTCACCCTGCTTCAAAAATGAAAGCAAAATGCCGAGGACACAGACAAACTGATTCCATAACAAGATTTAGTAATGAAAGTGTGCAGGGCCAATACCGGTACCCACTTAACATTGCAGGGGCTGAATTGCACGAGAGGCCTCCGAGGTCTTTGCCTCTTCCTCTCCCCTTGCTCAGCCAAACCCTGCGAGAGCAGTGCTTGTGGCTGGTCATATGTACTACGCTTGGCACAGAGCCATTTTGTTCACTCCACTTCCAGCATGGACGCACACTATAGTTTGTCCGTGTAGGCAGAAAACAAATGCCCATCATGGAGAGGCCATTTGCTGGAATCAGAGGGTAGAGTGACTTACTACTTGCATTAGCCTGACAGTGTTGAGTTATGGGAGGACAGCAAAAGCGCTTGTGTAAATAGAAATAAGGGAACTAATAAACACAAATCATTAGGCACAAGCATTCAGCAACACCTAACACCCTCTGGTCCCCTCTGGGGTGGGATCTAACATCCATCACAGCAGGCAAGGGCAAGATGGATGGGTATGCTCTCAGCCCGGCCAGTTCTGGACTGCTGAGCTGCCCAAGACTGCACTGGCAAACTGCCTACATCAAAGCATATCAGAGCTTTAGACTCCAAGCAGAAAACTCAAAAAAGCCAGAATTCACAAAAGTCATGGGGTTGTTTAAAACTGTCCTGGAGGAGGACGCATCTCTAGACAAGCTAACTCGGAGTCTGGTTTCACCTGCTTTCTGCCTTTTCCCCCAAGTCTTACAGCACATGTTCTGGCTTGTGAGAGTCCTTGCAGCGTAGCACTTTTGTCCCTAGCTCCTCAAGAAGATGGAAGGTTTGTCTACACTTGCTGAGTACAGGGGGACCAGGAGTAAATCCAAGCACTGGATTCTTGATTATCTGCACTGAGTAATTATTAGGTCAATGTTTTAGATTATGTCAATCAGCCCCTCCAAGGTACATCTGCTAACAGAGCAGGCTAGCCCATAGCCGTGCACAGGGGATGTGCTGTTCAGCTGCTAAGCCAGGAAATGGTCCTTGCTCTTTTTCCATCCAGCAGCACAAGGATACCCAGAGGTGACAATGAAGACTCTGGGACCTTCCTTCCTTCTCGGGCTGGAGCCACCCATACAGTGGTTGTGGTGGGCTCTCCTGCCACTGAGACATGACACGAGTCAAAGCTTCTGCCCCAGGGTTAGAACAGCAGTCCTCTTCCAAGGCTCTATAAACCATAATCTCTACTCTCCTCCTGACAGCACATGTTCAAAGCTGAATTAGCAATAGAGAACCAACCTGGTGCTTTCCCACAGTGGCCAAGAGTTGCCAATTTAGGTGGGACACATATGCAAGGAATTGTCTCTTCTGTCACCTCATCCTTCACCTTCCAGCACATTGTAACCATACCTCAAATCCCTTTCAACACTATGTCCTTCCAAAGGGACTGCAGGTGCAAATGCCTGGGCCAACTACTCAAAGCTTGTGGTTGCTGATCTGCCAAACCATTTGTGTCTTAAATAGCAGTAAGGAAACCCAGGTTCTTGGTTGACCTTGGGAAGTGCCATGAAAAAAAAGGAGATTTACACCTGGGTTGCTTGTGGCACCACAGATAGCAGGACTAGGAATGACACAGGTTTGCACTGTCTGCTTAATTTGTTTATTTTGAGGAGAGGCAGTGACCTCATCAGTGGCTACCTACAGAAGCAATGATGCTAAGAGTGGCTTAAAAATTTAGATAAATTGAAGGAAAGCTCATTGAGCCATCCTCCCCTGCCCCCCACTCCCCTTCAATTCCTTCCTTCCTTTCCCACTCCACACCTACACACATGTGGGAGAAGATGGTCTGTAGCAACTCTGAACACTGTTTTTGCTCTCCATACTGCTATGTCCGAAGGACTAGGATGCTGGGAACACTTCCCATTGCTTTCCTCCCTTGGGGCAAGAACGGCATGGGCAGGCCATGCTCTAACCCACTGTTAAGTAAAAGTTCACTTCTCTCTGGCTTTAATATTTTAAATTAATTATTCAGAGAGTCCGCAAGCACGATCACCTTTTCATAACGAGCAGGTCATCAGGAAAACATTAATATTTGAAGAAGAAAAGGTCCAGGCTAATGATTTAGACAGGAAAGGCAGGGGTACTCTCTCCCCGTCCTTTCATAAGCAGCTTTGTGCTTCTCTATGTCTCATGGTCCTGACACATTATGGGGTAAAGTATGATTAATTTTCCATTAATATGCTTGTGCTGTAAGTTCACCTCAAAAAGGCAAACTGATTCAACACCATTGGGGACAGAAGGCTTGGAGGTTTGGGTGAGGCTTGCTGCAGCCTGCTCACCCGCTAGAAGTGGTGGGGTCGCCTGCCCCTTTCCCCTGTCATTCTGCAGGCTGCAAGCATGTTTGCCCGGGTAGCCCTTTCAGGAGATGGGACACCAGGCAAGTCCAATGGACTACAAAGCTACGTCCATAAGAGTTGCTCTGGGAGTATGTTCCTGCAAATCTCCGTGCTGCTCAGAGTCAGCTTTAGCAATCAGGAAAACAAGTTATGAATAGTCGTGCTGAACACTCCCTGCAGGCAAGCACTCTGCTGCTGTGGCACACGGGCTGGGGAGCACACAGGTTGAAACCATCTCTCTGCACAGCCAGGGCTGAGGCATGCCCAGCTTTTCCTAAGTCCACCCGGGGAACGTAACAAGGCCAGGCGTGCAGCAGTCCAGACCTCAGCACAGCAAACCACCCCAGCAGGTAACAGGGCCTGTTATAATGGTCCGTGCCGAAGCCAGGACCACCACATCCCCACAGATATTGGTGTCCAATTTCACCAGATGAACACAAACGTGGTGGTGCTCACCTACTGCAAGAAAGCCATCTGATGGCAACACAGCCCCCGCGTCACATCTCAGTCCCCGTCCCCCCATGCTCCGGGGGCAGCATAAAGCTGTGCCTTTCTCCCACAGGGGTTTGTGCCCGACTAAGGCGTTGATTGGCAGCGTCTGACTCTGCACGGGCAGTTGCTGCTTGCTTGCCCCTCACCATGCTCAGCTGGCGTGGGAGCAGCAGGCCTGCAGCAACTGCCCCTCTCCTTGTGCCGGGGAGCAAGGGTGAGATGCCTTATCCATCCACTGCTCAGGCTGTAAGGGGACATTCAGCCCCGTAGCATGAGCCAACATTCATTTAAGTTTCATGTACTGTATCTGCTCTCCAGTGTGATGTATGGCCTCCACTGAGGACCATGTGAAACTTGTGGGCTGTATAAATCCTACGCAACTCTCCAGAGGGTTCAATGATACGTTGGCCCCTGCTGAGCCTCTGCCCAGCGGCAAGTTTCACACAATGCCAATTGCAGGACCAGCAGTCTTGCAGAGTCACTTGAACCAAGTACTCCTCGAGTTTTTCCTGTGACTCCAGTCACTGCAGGAGGAATGACTTACCTAGAGGAGAAGAAGGAGTGGTGGGGAGAAGAAAAAGAGGTAGGAAGGTTATGAGGAGGATGTAATGGAGTAACGGAGGATGCAGAAATTAAAGGTGCTGAAGGGGTAATTTTTCCCTGCTGCTACCACCAGATGATGCTGCAGAGCAAGCCGTCAGAAGCACTGAAGCCTACGTCTGTAGGAGCCCACATACTTACAAGCTGAGTAATACCATTTTCGAGATAAAATGACTTTTTAAAATCCATTCTTATTATTCATACAGGTATTTCTTAGACGTCATCCTGCAGAACATCAGTGCCTCTCCTGAATTACTCAGCTGAGCTCTTCCCTAGGCCTGCCTGTAAGAGGGATTACTGCACAGCACTGGCTGCAAAACTTGCCATCACACATCCACAACCACCAAAGCAGTCAGGGGCGCAGCATGCACACGCACGAGAAGGATGTCCACGCCACTCACTGCACCCCTGCCCTTGAAGAAATAACATGGGGGAACCAGGCAACCACTAGTCACCAGAATTATCTCCTACAAACAGCCCACAGAGAAAGATGTCCCAAATTGAAAATGGGGGAGGGGGACATTTTGCATAAAACGGACACTCACAGGAACAGAACACTTTCAAAAGGTGAATCTGGAATTAATGACCTTAGTGGCTAAAAAGACATCTCAGCTATAAAGAAGGTACTAACTTTTAAGATACATTACAGATGGTCCCCTCCTATTAGCACCTCAGTATCCCACAAGCAGTATTACCTACCTCTCCTACCACCTTGCCCTTGTACTGACTAAACTTGTTCTCAAATTGTCCAGCTGATTAACATAATTCAGTTAAACCCAGAACAACTCATCTCAATCTGTTCTTAACATGAAGATTGCTGCTTCTGTTTCAGAAGTCCAGAAGGGCTTGTGTGCCTGAAAGCTGCTCTTTCTCAACAGTATCAATGGATCTAGTGAAGAAACCCAACAACCACCCAACACCAAACCAAAGTGCCTGTCCCTGCAAACACCTGATCTGTGGGCTTAGGCTATGCTTTTCTCAATGGCAATGGCACCTTGAGTGTCTTCTGGCTCCTGTCTACTTTGCCCACCCAGTCCTGCCTCCACCATCTCCTTTTGCTGCACTGACACCACGGTTCATGGTGCTACTTGCTGTACTCTTTACATTATAGTTAATAGCTATCTGCTAAGGGAAGGTTCTCCTTTCCTTTTTGCTTGTACCAGCACCCACCTGTCCATCCTTCCAGCCTGCTCAGGGAGCTAGACCAAGAGAAAGCTGATGTCTTGGTTTTGAAGAGTTAATTTTTGGGTGACTGAGCTTGCACATTGCATGGTCTGATTGTGCAAGGCAAGCAGTGAGGGAGCAGGACCAACACTGCCCTTTTGCATTGTCATTTGCTGCCAAGGGTGGCTTAGATGTAGTATCAAGCTGCATGTCAAGAGAAGAAGTAAGATTGGGTAACCTGCCTAGAGTGCCACAGAAATCCATGTTCTCAGCCTGTGTCTCCTGATGGCAAAGCGCACTGTCTGTCTGGTAGGCTGTCTTTCTTGTTCTGCCATTTATAAGGGGTATCTTTCATGTAAGTACTCCCCTTGCATCTAGTTTTCAAAATTTTGGTTATTTCTATCCTCTTAAAGTGCATCCTTGAGGTTTCATACAATGCTTGGTGCTCCTTATGAAATCGTCACTCGCGCACTCAACACACCAGTTTCTTGCTGGTTTATCCCACGCTTCTGTGTTTATGTGTTTGCAGACGGAAGGGTAGAAGAAGAAAATGCTGCCACAAAGCATGCCATCGCTGTCCTTTCCTCTGCCGACCTTCGTGAGTTCCTTGTGGTTGCTTTCACAAAGGCAAAAGCCAGACCAAAGCCTGCTGGCATTTTAGTGAGGTGGTCACAAGGACAAATGTCCCCTTTGGGTTTTAGTTAAGGACAGTGAATGATCTTCTGTCTGTGACCTACATCAGGGCTGAGGCGAGGTTTCCAGTAGTAAAAGGCTAATGCAATAACACAGATTTTGCTTAGGTTCACATGTGTGGGTTAGGCTAATCCAACAAGAGACAAATATTTTCAATGATGGTCCTTTTTTTTTTTTCCCCTCCTCATATAGGCTTTTTAGTAATGCCTTCTTTACCCATAAAGTGATGTCAGTGATCAGCTGAAATGTGATCTACTGGGGCTGATGGGGTCCATTTGTCGGAGAAAGGGAAGGTCATAGGCTTGCCAAGCTGGTGAAGAAGGCTTTCAACTGAAGTTGCTGGGGGAGGGGAACCTCAATCCATCCCACTCCTACCAGTTTGATGCCAGTGCCAGCAATAGATGCCCAGAGCCTGGAGAGGGATCACAGGTCAACAGGAGAAAACCTGAAGAGCAGCATAAAGGAATTCCAGCCACTCCAGCCAGTAAGTCAGCTTCATCGGCGGCCCAACTTAAATGCCCCTATGCCAATGCATGTAGCATGGGGAATAAACACGAGGAGTTAGAGACGTGCACATGCCTACAGGGCTATGATCTTATTGGCATCTCGGAGACATGGTGGGATGGCTCCTATGACTGGAGTGTTGGAATGGAGGGAGACAGGCTGTTTAGGAAGGACAGGCAGGGCAGATGAGGAGGGGATGTTGTCCTCTATGTCAATGACCAGCTGGAGTGCACAGAGCTCTGCCTGGGGATGGATGAGGAGCTGACGGACAGCTTATGGGTCAGGATTAAAGAGAGGGAAGGGACAGGTGACATTACAGTGGGGGTCTGCTGCAGGCCACCCGACCAGGAAGACTGAGCGGATGAGGCCCTCTATAGACAGATAGGAGCAGCCTCATGTTCACAAGTCCTGGCCCTCATGGGGGACTGCAACCACCCCGATATCTGTTGGAGGAACAACACAGCGGGGCATAAGCAATCCAGGAGGTTCCTGGAATGTGTTGATGATAAATCCCTTCTCCAAGTGATAGAGGAGTCAATGAGGAGAGGTGCTATGCCGGAACTTGTTCTCACCACCAAGGAGGGGCTGGTGGGGAATGTGAAGCTCAAGGGCAGCCTTGGCTGCAGTGACCATGAAATGGTGGAGTTCAAGATCCTTGGGGCAGCAAGGAGGGTGCACAGCAAGCCCTACCCTGGACTTCAGGAGAGCAGATTTTGGCCTCTTCAGGGATCTGCTTGGTAAAGTACCATGGGATACAGCCCTGGAGGGAAGAGGGGCCCAAGAAAGCTGGTTAATATTCAAGGATCACCTCCTTCAAGCTCAGGAGCAATGCATCCCAACAAAGAGGAAGTCAGAAAATGCCAGGAGGCCTGCACAGATGAACAAGGAGCTCCTGGACAAACTCAAACACAAAAAATCATATTTGAGAAGTTGTGGCAGTCCGGTGAAGTTCTCACTGACTGGAAAAGGGGAAACATAACCCCCATTTTTAAAAAAGGAAAAAAGGAAGACCTGGGGAACTACAGGCCAATCAGTCTCACCTCTATTCCAGGCAAGATCATGGAGAAGATCCTCCTGGAAACTATGTTAAGGCACATGGAAAATAAGGAGGTGATAGGCGACAGCCAACATGGCTTCACTAAGGGCAAATCGTGCCTGACAAATTTGGTGGCCTTCTATGACAGCGTTACAACATTGGTGGATAAAGGAAGAGTAACTGATATCATCTACCTGGACTTGTGCAAAACATTTGACACTGTCCCACATGACATTCCTGTCTCTAAATTGGAGAGGCATGGATTTGATGGATGGACCACTCAGTGGATAAGGAATTGGCTTGGTGGTCACACTCAAAGAGTTGTGGTCAACAGCTCAATGTCTGAGTGAAGAGCAGTGACAAGTGGCGTTCCTCAGGGGTCAGTATTGGGACTGATGCTGTTTAACAGCTTTGTCGGCGACATGGACAGTGGGATTGAGTGCACCCTCAGCAAGTTTGCCGATGACACCAAGCTGTGTGGTGCAGTTGACATGCTGGAGGGAAGGGATGCCATCTAGAGGGACCTTGACAGACTTGAGAGGTGGGCCCATGTGAACCTCATGAAGTTCAACAAGGCCAAGTGTAAGGTCCTGCACATGGGCTGGGGCAATCCCAAGCACAAATACAAGCTGGGTGATGAGTGGATTGAGAGCAGCCCTGCAAAGAAGGACTTGGGGGTGTTGGTTGATGAGTAGCTCAACGTGACCCAGCAATGTGTGTTTGCAGCCCAAAAGGCCAACTGTATCCTGGGCTGCATCAAAAGAAACGTGACCAGCAGGTCGAGGGAGGTGATCCTGCCCCTCTACTCTGCTCTGGTGAGACCCCACCTGCAGTCCTGCATTCAGCTCTGGGACCCCCAACATAAGAAGGACATGGACCTGTTGGAGATAGTCCAGCAGAGGGCCACAAAGATGATCAAAGGGCTGGAACACCTCTCCTATGAAGACAGGCTGAGAAACTCAGGGTTGTTCAGCCTGGAGAAGCAAAGGCTCCGGGGAGACCTTATAGCAGCCTTCCAGTACATAAAAAGAGCCTACAAGAAAGCTGGAGAGGGACTTTTTACAAGGGCTTGTAGTGATAGGACAAGGAGTAGTGGCTTTAAACTGAAAAAGGGTAGATTTAGATTAGATGTAAGGAAGAAATTCTTCACTATGTGGGTGGTGAGGCACTGGAACAGGTTGCCCAGAGAGGTTGTGGATGCCCCGTTCCTGGCAGTGTTCAAGGCCAGGTTGGATGGGGCTTTGAGCAACCTAGTCGAATGGAAGGTGTCCCTGCCTATGGCAGGGTGGTTGGAACTAGATGATCTTTAAGGTCCTTTCCAACCCAAATCATTCTATGTTTCTATGAAATTAGCAATGACATTGAAAGAAACCCTTTAATACTATAAACTGACAACAAAATGGGGACTGGAAGCAAGGGCTATTGCCTTCCCCATATGTGTCCTTATGACATGAGCAATCATACCCCCGGGAAAGCTCAGACTTTGCCATTATCCAAAAAGTACTCTGATTTTACATATCACTTCACTTGCAACCGGCAGTGAACACAGATAACAGCATTTTTCAAAACAAGAGGCTAAGGTGGGCAATAATTCATCAAACGCATCTCCTCTTTTACATAATCCTAGATGTGCGAGGATGTGATCCTACTATTAGCCTTGCTGCAGCCTGAACATTATTCAGACAAATACTGGCTGAAAAAAAGGGAAGGCATTATTAGTATTTTTGAAGCATGCAAAGGCCTGGGAGAGCTTCTTCAAGGGACTATAAGGGGTAATAGAGATTTTGCACTCATGGAAGCAGACTGTCCCTGCTAAAAGAGATACTAAGCAGGTATAGTTACTTTCTGTGTATGGAGTTCAGGGTCTTGGAAGCAGTCTGAGTTACATATACTTAAAAGCCAGAAAGAAACCTCCATTATTACATTGTTGTTCCTGTTTTCAAAGAAAAAAGAAGGCAACAACTTCTGGGTTGTGGTGAATATCTTTTTTAAGCTATGGGCAAAGCTGACAGGAAAATAAGTAGAAGGCATGAAGTTCGCCAGTACAGAACAAGTCCTAATTCAATCCAGTTTTGACGGCCTGGTTAGGACTTTGGTGGTAAGCAAACCTTCTGCTAACTGTGTGTAGGACATAAAATGTCAGCTTACATGCATGCAGCAGCACATCAGGATGTACTGGTAACAGTCTACAACTATTTTTCAAAGAACAATTTCCCTGATTTTTTTAACCCCTTTTTTCGACTTGAAATGTCCTCTGCCATTCCTGTCTCTCAGGTACATGAGTGCATTGCTCAGGAACAAGAGCATTCTTTTCTGTAGAGGAGAAATATCAAAACATGCATTACAAAGAGAAAAATGCTTTATTTACAGATAATTAATTTTACAAATGGACAAGGAATGTCTGGCATAGAGACAGAACTTTGCTTTTAAGCTTTCCTCATCCATACAAATTTTTTGATAAGCAAATGCTATTTCATGTTTTCAGTCATGGAATTACCAGCCTTGCAGTAAGTTATACTCTGTTCATTGTGTATTGCCAAGTTGTTTTTTTCTGAGTAAGCTACTCCTGTATGCCCCTGTCAAAAATGACTATCTTTTTTGCAACTCAATCATTCATAAACTCAGATAGAATCTTCATAGGAAGATGCTTTACTTCTGCTACATTACCTGAAAATAAGGTTTGCTGATGGTGGGCAAATGGTGTTTATCAAGGGCAGTTTTTTGCTCAGTCCCGCGTTCTGCTTCCTTTTAAAATTTTTTTGGAGGAGACCGAACTTTTTATGCACACAATCACTGCAAGCCAAAAATAACAACTCTGAAATTAGTACTGAGTAGGTGGAGGGGTACAACTAGCACACCAGCTTGCCATAACAGTCTGGATATATAAATGAAGAGATAGGACTTGACATGCAGAATAACTAGAACTGTCAGATGACTAATGGATTTCACTCATTATATGCTGAGGCCCTGGAAAAGTAGCTAATGAAGTGGGATTACTTAAAAATATGCCTATATTAGCTGGCATAAGACCCAGTTGCACGGTCAGGTCTGCTGAGATGCAGCCACCTGCCTACATGTGCCTGACCGCGGGAGCCGTGTTCGGTGTGTGTTTGGGAAGGGGGGCGGCTGCACTGAGGAAGGGGTGACAGTTCTCCTAACTGTTGTTTGAAGTGCACCTGAGCCTGCACCGCAGCAGAGAAAAGCAGTCCCTGCAGGGGCTTCAGCCTCTGGCCCCATTTTTCCCTGCCAGTGCTGACATGGGTGTCTGTAGAGCAGAGCGGTGAATGGGATGCAGGAGGTGGTCTGGGTGAGCGGCAGCCCCCTCCTCCCTCAGACACCTGGAGTCTTCCACGGGAACAGAAATATTGCCCGATTGAGTGTGATGGTAGACGTCACCTACAGGTCAATACCCCTGACCCTTTCATTTTCCCCCTGTGCTGGGGCAGCTGCTGAAAATCACACCAGTGTTTAAGCAGGGCCGTGCCAGTGTCGTGCACCGTGGCGGCGGGAGGCGACAGCACGTCTCTGGCGTCGGACTCTCGTACACCACCGGATGTGTCTTGCTACCGTTTTGCTTTACAAACTGCTAGAAAATGTCCCGGCCTTTCTTCACCGTTAGCTCTTCTTTACCATTCTTCTCCAGGTACTGCAGAGGACCTATAGGACAGAGTAGATACTGGGTGTGAGAGAAGCCTGGGGGCTATACAATACTCTGCTGTACGGTGCTCTGCAGGAGCCATACGCTGAGAAATGGAGGATACAGGGTGCAACAGGACCTGCTGGACGATTGCCTGACTTATTGCCTTGTGTTTGTCTCAAACCATGCTGACAGCTGCAGGATTTCTCTTTTGGACACATATGAAGGCCCCTGTACCAGAGGGAGACTGGCAGACTGGAGAGTGTCTGGTGGAAGGACACAGAGTTAAGGGCTAGAGCTCATGGTGTGCCAGGAGCACAGGCTGCCCAGAAGCTGTGAAACCTCCAGCTTTGAAGATATTCAAACCTTGATGAGGCAAGTCCATGCACAACCTCTCCGACTGAAATTAGTCTTGCTTTGAGCAGGAGATTGTTCTAGAGGCTCCCAGAGGTCCCTTCCGATTTCACTTTCCTGTGATTTACAGTCCCACTGATGCCAACGGTGCTCCACGTAATAAAGAAGATCATCTCCACCATATTGCCTTCCTCAGCCCTCCCTAAAATACCTCAACTCTCCGCTCTGTTTTTCTTTGCAGAATCACGTGAAGTAGGAGTGTTTGGCTCCTTGTCCTGTTTTTGCTCTGTGAGGACAGCTCATCATCAAAGCAGTCTGCTGCTGGATGGTATTGGCCAAACCTTGGAAGTGATACAGCCTTCCTCAACCGCAGCTTGGGCAAAGCAGCCATGCTGCATGGAGGATCTTCTGCTGTCTTTGGCAGCTTCACCTTGGTTGAGAATTGAAATGATATTCTCCATCTTTTTTTTTTACTATGTCTTTTCCTTTCCCTTTCACTAGAAGTTTTCCAAAATGGCAAATCATATCAGAGTTACAAGTCTTATTAACCATACAACTAATAGCCAGGCTGTGAGACCTTAAAGACTCACAAGTCATTGTTATAAAGGAACGTGTATCAAGTATGCCTAAACATTGGCTGAGGAGCCAAGCATAGCCTACTAACCAAGGGGACAGGTTTTCCTTGGGCTGTGTGGAGCTGCCTGCAACATGGAAGAAGTTGATCCTGGGCTGCAGGATATACAGAAATAAAGCAGTACTGTGCCAGGCACACCTGCCTGGTGGGACAGCAGATAACCAGACTTAGCTGGCATGTGATAACAAAGCAGCATTGCCTGGTCCCACTTGGCTGAGCCAGTGACTTGCACCTGCTCAGTGGCGAGGTTGCACTTGTGGCCAAAGGTGCAAATAAGGCATGCATCAGACATAAAGAGCCCAAAGTGGATGAGGTGCATATAATTGCAGGAGGGGAGGGAGGCCAGGGTAATTAGGATTTGGCCACAGAATCACAGAATGGCTGATGTTGGAAGGGAACTCTGGAGGGCATCTGGTCCAACCCCTCTCTGAAGTAGGGCCACCCAGAGCCAGTTGCCCAGATGGCTTTTGAATATCTCCAAGGTGGGTGTCGTGGTTTAACCCCAGCCAGCAACTAAGCACCACGCAGCCGCTCACTCACTCCCCGCCTGCCCAGTGGGATGGGGAGAAAATCGTAAAAGTAAAACTCGTGGGTTGAGATAAGAACGGTTTAATAGAACAGAAAAGAAGAAACTAATCATGATAATGATAACACTAATAAAATGACAACAGTAATAATAAAAGGATTGGAATGTACAAATGATGCGCAGTGCAATTGCTCACCACCCGCTGATCGACACCCAGCTAGTCCCCGAGTGGCGATCTCCTGCCCCCACTCCCCCCAGTTTATATACTGGGCATGACGTCATATGGTATGGAATACCCTGTTGGCCAGTTTGGGTCAGCTGCCCTGGCTCTGTCCTGTGCCAACTTCTTGTGCCCCTCCAGCTTTCTTGCTGGCTGGGCATGAGAAGCTGAAAAATCCTTGACTTTAGACTAAACACTACTTAGCAACAACTGAAAACATCAGTGTTATCAACATTCTTCGCATACTGAACTCAAAACATAGCACCGTACCAGCTACTAGGAAGACAATTAACTCTATTCCAGCTGAAACCAGGACAGTGGGGCACTCCACAGTCTCTCTCGGCAACTTGTGCCAGTGCTTGGTCACCCACATAGAGAAAGTTGTTCCTGATATTCAGAGAGAACCTCCTGTGTTTCGATGTGTGCCCATTGCCTCTGGTCCTGTCACTGGGCACCACTGAAAAGAGCCTGGCTGCGTCCTCTTTGCACCCTCCCTTTGGGTATTTATATACGTGGATGAGATCCCCCTGAGCCTTCTCCTCTCCAGGCTGAACAGTCCCAGCTCTCCCAGCCTTTCCTCACAGGACCGATGCTCCAGTCCCTTCACCATCTTCATGGCCCTTCACTGGTCTCTCTGCAGCGTGTCCATGTCTCTCTTGTGCTGGGGAGCCCAGAACTGGACACAGCACTCCAGGTGTGGCCTCGCCAGCACTGAGTAGAGGGGAAGGATCACCTCCCTCGATCTGCTGGCAATGCTTTGTCTCATGCAGCCCAGGGTACCATCTGCCACTTTTGTTGCAAGGGCACAAGGTCCTTTTCTGCCAAGCTGCTTTCCAGCTGGGTGGCTCCCAGCATGTATTGGTGCATGAGGTTGTTCTTCCCCAGGTGCAACAGTTTGTGCTTCTCCTTGCTGAACACCATGAAGTTCCTGTCAGCCCATTTCTCCAGCCTGTCTAGGTCCCTCTGGATGGCAGCACGACTCTCTGTTTTGTGTCACTCTTCCCAGCTTTGTGTCATCAGCAAACTTGCTGAGGGCACACTCTGCCCCATCATTCAGATCATTAATGAAGATGTTGAACAAGACTGGACCCAGTATTGACCCCTGGGGTACACTGCTAGTTACTGGCCTCCGACTAGACTTTGTACCACTGACCACCACCCTCTGGGCCCGGCTGTTCAGCCAATTTTCACTCCACCTCTCTGCTCATCCAGCCCATACTTCATCATCTTGTCTATGAATATCTTATGGGAAAGAGTGTCAAAAGCCACACTGAAGTCATGGTAGAAAATACCCACTTGCTCTCTTCTCACCTACGGAGCCAGAATTTTCTTTGTAGAAGATTATCAGGTTGGTCAAGCATGACTTCCCTTTGTGGTCCTAGTTGTGACTGAAGGGCTGAGGTGGCTGAGGGCCAGGGCTGTCCTCCTGGTCTGGGATGTTGTAGGAGGTGCAGCAGCCCTACCCAGGGCTGGGATGGCTCCTGGGCACATGGAGATTTTGACGTGCAACCCATAGTCTTATGAGATACATTTGTTTATAGCTGATGGATGCCCTGAAGATCTGGTTTTAAGTTACACTACTGATTGTGAGCTATAAAACAAACTGCACACCTGGGGTAGCTTGGGTTTGTATGATTATTCTGAGTGACCACTTGACTAGCTGAACTTTCCTAATCTGGGGCCGCAGCACACTATCAAATTTTCATAAGGCCTCCTGGCTGAATCAGTGGGGAATTTTACCTAAAAATCAATGTCAGGAAAGGACCTGCATTTAATCTTGCTGATTAAATGCTTTGGCTAAAGTGCTTCGTGTGGTAATGCCATTTAAAACCTGCCATTAATTGATCAGTGGTTTGATGAAGAAAACTGATCTTTTATATTTGGATTTGATTTGCAAACAAAATAGTGATTAGTGAGTAGATAGTTGAGATTTTTAAAGGTAGAACAAATACATAGTATTTGAAAATAAATATTCTTTATTCAATACACATCCAAGCATTAACAATGACGATTGATTTGGATTTCCCTATCTTGACTTTCAAAGTTGATGAGGTGCTTCCACCTTCTTGTGTTTAAAAATCAGCTTGTGTAGTTTGGCAGGTTTTGTTAAACACTTTCAGTTAAGACACAGCTCATGTTTTTTTATTAAAGCATTTTAAAATGTACTTATCCAGATTTGAGCTGAGTCATTACTGAAAAAAAAAAACCCCAACACTTTGGCAGCCAGGGCAATGCTTGTGACAAGGTGCTCTCTGGCTTCCCTGTGTCCCATTGAATGGAGCCTGCGTGTGTGATGCACAGCTAAAGCACTGGCTTAAATTCCCTCAAAATCTTTAGCTGCAGAAATAGCACAGGAGCAGGCTGGCACACGGGAAAAGCCGTCGCTCCTTGTTTGCATCTCTGAGCCATGTAGATAGCCGTTGGCACTTGGGGGTCTCCGGTAAACAGCAGAGAAGGAACATGGTGTGGGATGGTGCCCGCAGCGAGGGAAGCAAGCGTGGACAAGGCCCGGGTGAAAGATCTGGTACCACCAACGCGTGCCGGGCAATGGCTCCTTGTAAGTGTCTGGTGGCGAACATGAAGGAGGGAGAGACGAGGAAAGCTCAGCCCTGCTCCAGGGGACTTCGAGGGGGTCAGGAGCCATGAGAGGAAGGTGTGGCCATGCAGCGGCCAGGCACCTTCCTCTCATGGCTCCCGACCCCCTCGCAGTGGTCTGGAACCTTCTTCCCCGAACGGGTCGCTGCGGCCGGAGACACGGCGGAGGGGGTCGGGACCCGCGAGAGGACGGTTCCGAACCGCCTCACAAGTCGGTTCGACTTCGAAGTCGAGCTCTCCCTGCCCGCAGCCAATCCCGCTCGCCGCCGCCGCGCGCGCCAACTTCGCCCGTCGCCCCCCAGCCCCGGCCCGGATTGGCCGGGCTCCCCCGCGCGGCGGGCGGCCCGCACGCCCCATTGGCCGCTTTTGTTGCGGGATCCGCGGTGCGGAGGGGTGCGTGGGGGGTGGTCCGCACGCGGCGCCGCCCGCCCCCGCCGCCCCCCGGGGAGCGGCCCCTCCCCTCCCTCCTGGAAGCCGCGTGGGCCATTGTCACACAACATTCCAACTCCGAACGCCCCGCTGTTGGCCGCCGCCGCCGCCTATTGGCTCTCCCGGCCCGGATTGACGCATCGAGCAGCCAATGGCCACCGGTTTCCAAGGCGGCCGCCGGCGCCGCCCCTCGCAGCGCCGGCAGTAACAATATGGCAGCGGCGCCTATTGGTGGCGGCGCGCTGTGAGCGGCGGCGGCGGCGGCCGCGGGCGCCCGGCTAGCGGCGACGACGGGGAGCAGCTCCCTGGGCGGGTTGGCGGCGGCGACCCCCGGTTGCCGAGCCCAGCTGCGGCAGGTGAGTGGCCGGCGGATCGCGTCCCCGTCGCCCGCGCACGGCATCCCGCCTCACGCCGGTGCGCCCTGGCGGAGCGCCCCGCGCCGGGGGCGTTGCGCGGCGCCGGGGCCCGGCTCGCAGCCCCTCCGCCGCTGCCGCCGCCCGCACCGGGGGGTGGCCTGGGCGGGGTGTGGAGGGGGGGGCCGCGGCCGCGCTGCTCCGCTGCGGGCGGGTGGGCGCCCGGCCCGCCGGGGCCCGCTTTATTGTTCGCAGTGTGGGCCGTCGGCGGCCGCCGCCGCCGCCGCCGCTCCCCCCGCCGGTGCGGCGGCGCGGGGATGGCCCCGGCGGGATGCCCGGGTCTTCGCCGGGGTCCGGCCCCGCCGCCGCGCGGCTCCGGAGCCGGCCCTGTGGCTGCCGGCCTCCGGGAGCGCCGCTCCTGCGCCTAAAATGTCACCACCACCGCCCCCCCGGGAGGGCTGCGCGGGGTCCGTGCGGGGGCCGTCGGGCCCCCCCCCCCGCCGGAGAGCCCCAGCAGCCGGCGCTGGCCCCGCGCGGCGGCGGCCACCGGGTCCCTTCCCCGCCGGGTGATGCTGCTGCTGCTGCTGTGGGGGAGCCGTACCGGCCACGGTGCGGGGGCGCAGCCGGGGTGTCACTTAGGGACCGTAGGCTTAACGAGCGTGTAGCAGGTCAGGGTGGCGTGTTCCCGCCTGCGGGTCACTGCTGAAGGCAGGGAGGGCACAACCTGCCCGCGCTGCCCTTGCTGAAGTTGGGGACTCTTGACTGATGCACGCAGCCCTTGGCTTGACGGGAAGCGCTGGCACAAATGCGGTCTTTAATAGAGTTTCAGGAACGGGTGCGTAATTCCAGCGCGCAGCTCAGTACTAGCACTTTGGATTGGGAAGCGCTGGGAGAAATTGATTCTGTTCCTCCTCGGTCCTTCATCCCACTTCTCCCTCTTCGTGGCAGCCAGAGCACTCTGGGCTAGTGAAAGCTGGCTGGAGCTAGGAAATAGGTAGTACTCGTGACTTGTTAGTCATTTTGCTATGTATGAAATTCTGATTAAAAAATGTATTGGAATAAATTAGGGGAGGCTGAGCTCTATGGAGTGATTGCTTGGGTGCCTAATCTGTGATTAGAGCATCTTTTCCCCTTCCTGTATTATTAAAACGCTTCTGTCAATTTCAATGACACTTCAATGCTGTGATATAAATTATTGAACAAGGGCAAATGAGACGTCCTTCACCTTAGCTAGGGCCCTTAGTAAGGGCCCGATCCCACAGAGAACAACGTCCTTCCACCCCTCCTGCTTCGGCAGCTGTTGGAGCCCCTCTGCCGAGTCCTTGCTCCTGTCCCTGCGCAATCCCTGGCTGCCTTTCCCCTGGCAAAAGCTGCCTTCTTCAGGCAGAGTATTGCTTATTGGATTGCATGTAACGGTTGTCCTTGCTGCTTCCTGATGAGCCCACGTGGATGGGACAGTCCTGTGGGATTTTGAAGGTGCGAGTGACCTTGGAAAGTGCTGTGGTTTTCTCTCCTGGCGTTTGCCTTGATTGCCCTTGTATGCCACGAGCTCTTTGATTTGGGGACCACTGTGTGCAGAAGTCCTGGGAGGTGTCTTAAAACCTGATCATCACCCCTGTGGTAGTTTTTGTGTATATTTGGTAGTGGCAATGAATGTGCTATGCTAGCACCTCCATACTACTTGAGGTAAAACATGATTTAGGAGTGGGTGGGGAACGGGACTGCTTCTTCCCTTCTGGGCCCTGGAATGGTGGAGGTGGAAGAGGAATGTGACATACCTGTGGGGACTTGGCTCACCTCTGCTTTGGTTACAGGCAAATTAGTCCTGCTCCCATTTAGGCTGTGGGAACACTTGCTGCCCCAGAATCACGTTTCCCATGGATGAAAAAGCTGTTTCCTTCTTGAACAGCAAAGCAACTAAAAAATGAATTTTTTTAAAGTGATTCTCCTGACAGGACTTTAATCTTTAGCCTTTTTGTTATTGTTATTCTTGCATTAATGATCCAGTTATGCTTTCCAGTATATTAAAGACAATATTCTGGAGTCCTTAAAAAAATGCTTGTCACCTTTAATGATAACTGACTTTGGGATCTGGCCCTCCATAATCTCATGCAGTGCTGAATCTAATTTGCCTTAAGGGAAACAAGACAGACTGCTGTTTTAAATGGCCTTTTTGGCTTCTCTGGTTGCTCTTGACTGAAGTAGAATTCAGTGAATCCTACCCGATGTCTGTCCAGTGATTCATCTGGTCTTGCTTGGAAGAGGAAAGACAGTGGTTTATTTTTTTTTTCTGTCAGAGGTGATTACGCTGTGTAGTCATTCAGGGGCCAGGAACATCGGAAAAACCTTGTGAGGCATCGTTTGAAAGGATCACTGTGTGTAACGGGGCGAAAAAACACGTTCGTCTGGTACCAGAGCTCTCCGTTTCTCAGACGAAGTTCTTGTGCTGTAGCGAGGAGCACAGTATAAATAGCAATGCTAGGTTTTAGCCACTGAATTCAAAGTTATGGTTTCCACAGCAACCAGCACTCAGGCTGTCGTTTACGTGTGTAATATTTCCCCCTTTTTAAAAAAAATAAATGTATCTGGCTTCTGGTGTTGTGCTGTGTCCAGTCTTCCTCCGTGAACCCCCCCCCACTCATTCCTCCTACTCTGCTTTTGAGCATCCCCCTCTGCTTTCCTTCTCCTGATGGCCGTCGTCTTGCTCCATTCCCAGGTCCAGGCTTCCTGCTGCCTTCTCCTGGGCCAGGGGCTGAGGGCTTTGTGTACCAGATCCCGGCCTGTCCACCATGTTCATTTGTCTTCTAAGTCCTCCTTTTGGTACCAGTGTTTGCTTCCAGCTGTGCCTGCAGTGTGATAGGCACCACGCAAACACAGGAAGAAACAGCCCTGCTTTGAATCCTTGGCATATCCCTCAAATACCTACCTGTGTTTCCCATCTCGCCCTTATCTGGAGGGTCATTGTCTTGATGGTACGTCCGCATGCTCTCCTGGCTCTTGCTCAGTCATTTCTCTTGAGGCTTAAAGGAAATGCAGTCAGAGAACTGTGCCCTCTACATCAGAACTGTGCCTTCTGAAGATCAGGATGCAATGCTTGTTTTTAAAAATGTTTGTCACACATGTGCAGCGTTGCTAAAGTGTTTTCATTTATAGCCATGGGATTGATGTATCTACATGGTGGTGTCCAAGTTACAGTTTCCAGAGCAACTGGAGCTTTGTGTCTTGGAAGACTGTTAACTAAAGCATGAAACATCACATCAAATTTTCCTTTCTTAAATTCTGTAATTTTAGCTACTGTTAAAAATGCAGCTGTGCTTATCTAAGAACTTGTTCAAAAACCTTAAATGACCAAGTAGATCATCATCAGATATGTACCTCTGTGATGAGAACAGGAATGGGAAATTTCAGCCCCCAAAGTAATTATCCTTACAATTACAGTGTAAGGCACTTCAGGAGAAAAAATAAAAGAAAAAAAAAAAGGAAGTGCCATCTCATCTGTATCTCTAACCAGAACTAATGACAAAAGTGCAGTCTGGCAAAACTGAGTAAAAAGGCTGATGTCAGCTGAAAGCAAACATCAAATGAAGGATTCTCATGGCTGGAGAATTGATCCTAAGAAGGAAGGGGACTCAGGTTCCTCTGTACCTGGGGGCAGTTGGGCAGGCCATGGTGCCGGAGGCTGGTCTGATTTTTTTTTTTTTTTTTTTTTTATTTCCTTCTCTTTCCCCTTTCATTTGGCTGCTGCTCCTTGTGAAACTGGGTCCCTCTTGCAGTGTTTCACAGATGCTTTTCCTCTGGGCAGTAATGCCAAGGACCTTTGCATCAAAACAGGTCATTTTCCCATTATAATTCCATTTGAGCCAATGTTACTTTCAAAAAAAGTTGATGTATCTGTGTTGTAGGTTTTCTCCTTGCTCTGTGAAGAGTTTTGTCAATAACAGGCATGTCATTCCATTATAAATTACCCTACTGGATACTCAGATTGGTTTGAGCAATGGTGCTATAAAATGGTTTGCAGGTTACCTGGGGAATCTCAGCCAGGAGGCTTTAAGTGTTGGTTTGTGTAAAAAGGAATTACAAAGAGAATGTCTCAGGGGTTTTCCTTTCTATTTTTGTTAGTAACCTTCCAGCTCAATGTTTTTCTTTTTATATATTTTATATATATGTATATTTATGTGTAATGTTCCATTGATGTTGCCGCCTATAATAGCATTGTCAGCAGCCTCTGGTTTTTGCTTAATAAAATGGAGGAATGATTCTTCTCCTGCGAGATGGTTTTTAAATGAAACTTAAACCCAAACCTTGTGATCTTTGGTGTGCTGCCCAGATTATAGAAACAAAATGATCGAAACAGCAGCTGGCAATGGCTTGAAGTGAGTTGAAATACCTTGAACTTCTCTCTGAGTCTCTTTGAGAAAAGGTAGGGGTTTTGTTTTCTCTGTAGTCTCTTTGTGATACAGCACAGACCAAGAATGGATTTTAGCTTGTTCGCATAGGAGCAGGCTGTTGCTCAGTAGCCATAACCCACCTCCGTGGCAGGCGATGTTGCATGCCGGGTCGTGAGGCAGAGAAAGCTGGGAACAAGCTGGGAGAAGAGCCAGATTCTTTGCTGGAATAAGAACTGCTTGTTTATTTTCCTGCATGCTCAGAAAGTGCCAGTGTGTGCCATGCTATCAACTTCATTGTCTAAGTCTTTCTAAGTGAAGGTACCACTGCTGGGGTTCAGCGTTGTGTAAATGTATCCATCTTGGCAGCAGGACACCTAGTCTTTACTTTTACAGGACACCTTTACTTTTCTCCAGTGCACAGTATACATACAGCTCTTTCTTGACCTTCTCCATTAATTTCAGTGGATAAAGCCAAGTCTTCTGAGGGACCAGGCATTTGAGAGTTGGAACAAGATGCCTAATCCATTAACATTAAAGCAGACTTACTTTAAGAAGCTCTTCTCTTGAAAGAGCAGGCAGTAAGGGTGGTGGGAAGGTCTTGTATTCTTAACCAGGTGTCCTGGTGCATCACCACAGTCCTTCGATCCACCTGGGGACCTAATTTTGTAGTGCCTGACCAGCTGCTTCTGTGGTAACCATTGCTGGGGGAGTGATGTAACAAGGCTGCAGTGGGCTGGAGTGTCACTCCCGCCCTGTGTATCTTCCACCTGGGAGGTCTCCCTTGCAGCTAGGGTAGACCCTTGGCTTTGAAAAGCGAGATGGAGGAGGAGAAGGTTAAGATCAAAGAAGAAAGGCAAGAGGTTATTGTCTATGCCTAAGTGATGAGGAGGGACAGTCTGGTCCAGAGCATTGGATGTCACAATTATGGAAGAATAGTTCATGAAGTACTCTGTTTTTCCCGCGACACTGTTTTTGTTTTTGAAAAAACATTTAAAAAGTTCTGCTCTTTTAAACTAGGTAAGTACTAACTTTTGACTGGGGCTTTGTGCTTGTTGAAAACAATCGTTTTGCCTCACAGTTGGGAAACACGTCTTCTAGTAGCAGCAAATCTCTGTATTTTGAGTTTTGCAGCCCAGGCTGCAATAACAAATACTTGGAACACCCTTGGTCACAGTTATCCTGTGCATGAGAGGATTCTTTACTGCGTCACATTATTCAGCATGTCTTTATGTCTAATTGTTTTCCCCCTTCATATGCTCTGTTCCTAAGATTAGTACAGTTTTCCTCCTTGTGGATAAATAATTTAAACACCTGAACTGATTAAATGCATGCATCTGAGCTCAGAACAATCACGACTTTTTTTTTTTTTTTTTGTGTGTTTTGGATTCAAAGACTGACTTTTCTGAAGAAGATTAAAAGCAACTGAAAATAGCTTCATCACGGAAACATCAACCATAACTTGAAAATTATCGCTATCATGTCATAGGTTCTGGCAGTGTACATTTGCCTTCCCATTAGCAACATCTTATTGAACAATCAAGGGTTTATTGACAACTCATTTACTTTGCCTAATTGTATGACTTACTGGAGGGCAGGACTGTCCTTCCCTTTGCGGAATGATGGCAAAGACGTTGATGCAAAGTGGGTCTGTGTTGTGCAGTAACTTGATTGCTCTGTTGGAGGGTGTTTTGTGAAGACAAAGTTGACTGCAGAAGGTTTGAGGCAACCTCCAGCGTTGGATTTGACTGTGCATTACCTGCAATGTGCCCCTTACCTGGCATGGCATGGGAAGATACCAGGGTCCTTTGGGCCAAATGTGATGCCCCTGTGAAGTGGCAGGGCTCATGGGGGGTGGGTGGCTGCACCAGAAGGTCAGGGCTTGGCTCAGTGGTGCCAGGAGCAGCTGCTCAGGGGTGGCAACAGTCTGTATTGGTGTGAAGAGAGCTGTTGGAGATGTTTAGGAGCCAGGAGCTGTCAAGTTCCCTCTCTGCCATTGCCATTTCTGCTGCTGTGGGCTCATGTGAGGGCTCATACAAAACCCTTGCACTGGTGGGGGCAGATGTGCCTCTCGCTGGGGAGGGTGAAGGAGCTGCAGCAGTGCCTCCCTTCTGGAAGAAGTCCTTTCTGCTAATTTTCTTTCCAAAATGTCTTTTCAAAGAGGAACAGTTCTTCTGCTTTCCCCATGTAAAGCCATACATGCTCCACAGCCACCTCTGGAGAACTGCAAGCCAAACCAACTACCTAAGGAAAGAAGTATTTTTCCTTAATGTGAGAGCCATCTCATCCTGCATCCGTTATCAGTCAGTGCTCTGCCGTTTCATCTCAGACTGGCTGACAATAGCACTCTCAGATGACTGGAGTTTCCTCTCCCTTTGTTGTAAAAAATACTCTTAGGAACTACCTTTATAGAGCAACTGCATATCTCTAGGCTAAAGTTGGAAAACATTTCTCGTCTCTCACTCAAAACATCTTCTATCTAGAGATTTAAAACCTCATGCCAGAAAGCTGTGGCCTAATACTTTGCTTGTGATTTTCTTGTATACCAGTGCTACTCTACAAGAACATGAATACCTTGATTGCCTGTATCTTGTCCATCTTACTTGCAGAAGAAAGCATGGAGAAAACTAGTGATGTTATGAAAGTTTCACTTTGCATTTTGATTCCCCCCTCCCTTTTTTTTTGTGTGTGTGTGTGCAGTAACCTGGCCTATTTGTCATCACATTAGCCCTCTGTCTGGCTTTCCACCCTCTCTGATAAGCAGTGCTCAGTCAGGCACCAGGCTTTCAGCAAGGCAGGGCAATTCCTGCTTGGATCCAGTTACTGCTTGTCAGTCAGACCCAGGCATTATCGTAGCAGCAGGCGGTTTTTGTTGTTTTGAGTTATCTCTTACTCTAGTCCATCACAGTTAGTTCTCTTTGCTTCTCCTAAAGCAAATCCTATGCCTGCCTTTATCTTTTGGCATGGTTTGGGGAGAGATGTGGGTTTCCTCATTAACACCAGGCAGGCTTCCTGAGTGCTTTCCGTCTGACTTCAGCTCTTACCATCCTGATCTCAAAACAGGCCTTCTCTCCTGTTTGCCACCTCCTCCCACTCCAGCATTGCTTTGATCTCCTGGGCTGTGGAAACCCCCTGAGCTTTGAAAGCTTACTGTCCTGCTGCCAGTCATTCCTTCATGATGAATGGCCTCGCAACCGGGCCAGGCTCTCTGTGCTGTGCCCCACCGCTTGTTCCTGCCGCTCTCCTCTCTGTTGGCACTTTCCCTGGGACTTGCTGCTCTTAGTCCCCGGTGAAGCCTTGGGCAAAAGGTATTTCCCTCTGCATCCCAGCCAGCGCTCCAGCAGTGCTCTGTTCAGTTGCATCAGCTCCTCAGCTCAGTTTGCTTATCGAAAGCACGTCTTAAAACCTTAAGACTACTGCTTCCTAACCACCCAACGAGTTCCTGCAGAGTTTTTGTGCTGTTTGAAACTTTTATGAAAGCCTTAATTCAAGCCCTATCTGCATTTCTATCTGCACCTGCATAACTTGTAGGAGGCCTCCATTTGTAGCTTGCTTCTTCATCATGGACCTTCCCTAGAGTTTGGGTAGGTGCCTGTGCAACACGATTGCAGAGGCACTTTTAAAACTGTTCTCCACTGGCTATGTGACAGGTGAACCTGAGAAACACAGTAAAAAAAAATGCAGAGAGAACTGGCTTCAGTTAATTTTTCCACTTACTATCATGTTCTTTTATCATCATGCTTTTAAGAGATAACAGTGGGTTTTGATCCAGAGGGTCTGATACCTGCTGTGCTGGGAGACGGAGAGCTGTGACGGTGATGAAGCAGCATGACAGCTAGCGATACTTAACTTGTTCCAACTCGGGAGCAAAAAAAGATTAAGCATCTTCCCTAAAGAGACTTGGCTTCCCTGCGGTATTAGCCAAGACCAAGTGAGGGAGGAAAAATGCAAAACAATGCAGAAAGTGCAGAAACTGGATGATGTGAGAAACATTTTGAGCTGAGGCTGTTGCATCCCCACCTTGTTACTGGTTCTGCTTGAGTCACTTCTTGGCTGCTCAGATACAGCTGAAGCAAAAGAGCCCCGAAAGGATCTGTGCCACTGTTACTGCCTCTGGTGCCTGAGCTATCTCCTTCCAGATGAACCAAAGGTTTTCAGCCTGGCTCTGTCTTATGTTGTTGTGCATCGCCTGTGTCTGTGGGAGCTGGGACAGGTGAGACATGAGCTAGCTGTGGTGATTTCGGAGGCAGGAGGAAACCCCAGGAGCAGTCGAGGCTAGGCAGATGTTGTGCTTGTTGTTTAGCCCCTGGGAAAGAAAGCCTTCCGAGAGCCTGACTGGTACTGACCCCCATTTGTCCCTGGGGCAAGGGGCGCAGGATGTTTTAGGGAGGCACCGATTGATTGGGGCCATGTAGTTCTAAGTTACTTACCATTTTGGCAAGCCATTTTGGCAGGATTGTCTCTGTAGAAAGAAGAAAGACTGTCCGCATTAAGTGACTAATTTTTTTAAAGCTATTTGTCTTGTTTTGCTTGTAGACATTGATGGACCTGTGTACAAAATTTTCAAGACCTGTTAATGGGGTGGTGGTGTTGAAGTATAGTGTGGTTATACGGACTGCAGAAAGGGAAAGCCTCTTCTGAAGACTCAGCATGTGATGGTGGGAAAACCTGTTGCACTCCTACAGCAGAGGAGGACAAATGTAGCTTCTGTTTACTCTGTGCTCTCTGTATGGCACATGTTAAAAATGTATGTGTTGCATTTAAGAAAAATTGAATGTAAATCCTGCTACGTTTGCTCGTAAAATACATTTCCTCACTTGGTTATCATTGTCTCCCGGGAAAGTTGCACCAGTTGTATTAACTTAATGGCAGATCTGCTAATGAAGTCAGTGGGTTCAGGATTTCACCCCATGACTCAGAAAACTTTGTTTATTCTGTTGCTATAGGCTGTGGGGTTATAAAAACGTGATTGCTTCGTGCTCTCAGTTTGCAGAAGGGTAGTTGTGAGGAAGGAGACTTGAGCTGACAGAATTACCTGCCAAAATAATTAAGTACGTAGCTAAATGGATATAAAAAGACCAGACAAGTAAATTGCTTTTGTACAAATAGCCTTTTTTCTTTCTTTTTTTTTTTTTTAGGCTTGCTGAAGTGTGAAGATCCGTCTGTGAAAATAAGGTGAGCAATTAGTATTAATTGATTTGGTTTTTAATATCGGTTGGGATGAACTTGCTGAGGATTAGTGTGGAAATGTATGCAATTTCAGGAGAAATTGATTGCATTTCATCTCTTCCATGTGTAGCTTTCCCTTAAACTGCTAATGGAAGTTCAATAACTAATGAACAGAATGTTTCGTTAAATGTGCGTTCAGCTGAGAATAGTTAACAAGTGTCTTTTTGGGATTGCTTTTCCTTGCTAGCCCCTTCCTTTGCTGGGTATACAGTCTTGGATTTTTTTCTTTGTTTTTTTAAAGGTGTTAGTGGAGATAATAAGACTTTTGTGTCTATTCCTATATTCCTCTTTGGAGAGTATTTTGCATGGAAAGGCTGGGTTTTTTTTGTGTGTTTTGCCTTTGGTAGCAATTACTGCTGCTTGCAGTTGTGGCTTCCAGTTCAGAACAAAGCTGTTCTGTGTGCCTAGCCAGTAATAATTGTTGACAGTTGATAATGTTGGAGACTTCTTATTGTGGCTGCGATCTGAATTATACCAACTGCTACTGAACCCAAATTATAGTTTTTTTTAATTTTAGCTTCAGGGCTACCGTGCTGGAATATTCTCTTTCCTCTGGTAATAAACCAAATAAAAGTTGGTGTTAGAGGTCTTTCCTAAACCTACCAAGCGAGACGCAGAACTGAAGTGTCACAGAGACTGCCTAAATTTCTATTCTTACTCTTGTCTGCTCTCAGACTTTCTTGGTAACACCTAGTTATCGCATCCCATGGGGTGGTTAAACTCGTTCACTGCATGTTTAAATCTGCAATATATATGTTAGGTGGAATATATTGAGTAAGAGGGGAACCGCTGTGGGACTCTGTGTATGCAGTTCCTGATGCAGCTCATGGACCACAAGCCACTTAAAACCCAGCCCGAGCAGCTGGAAATGGAGGGTGGCTGCTGCGGCAGCAGGGGCGGCTCAGTGATGAGACCCCCGGCATGGGGGAGCTCTTGGTGCCTGCGCCAGTGACGGAGAGTTGCCGCTGCGGATGAGGCCTTGGCTGCGAATCTTTCTTGCTTGTAGCTTTGAATGAGGTAACTGGTGTTACCTGGGCATTTTTCAATTTGTTTTCTTGGTTAAATTTTCATGAGTAGGATGGTATGAAAATGAATGTGTCATTAACAAATGTCCGGGAATGCTGCTTGCTCAGAAGTGATTAGGAGATTAAGTAATGGATTAATTGTAATTATTCCACCGGAACCATCCTAATGTGTGTAGACACAAGGCATGTGTCCTCTCTGAAAGGGTTGTGTCTGGGGCTTGCTCACATGGGGGTGTGAGAGGGTGTGTGTGCATTGGTTTACTTTGGAGAATTATTCGTTGGCAATTCACATTTCATCCTTGTTTCGCAGATTAAAACTGTTTAGCTTTCAGCTTTGAATTGGTCTGAAACTTTTACTTTTCCTATTCATGTGGATGTTGTCTGTTGGCAAAATGTGATTTCAGGGAAATGTTCTTTTTGCATCACAGCAAGGCTTGAGAAGCTTGTGAGAATGATAAAACACTTTTTCTTTGGTCACTTGTGAGTGTCTGGAGGTACCTGCTGAGGCATGAGTTGAAGGTAAGCTCAAACCAGATGAACAAGGCGGTTCTTCATGCAGCCTCTTCTTCCTGTGGGGTCTTGTGAATATACTCTCACCATTGTATTTGATTTTTTTCTTCAATGAAATATGTCTGTGGAAAGCTGCTAAATAGTGCCAGACCCTTCTCTCCTTGGGATGGGTATAAGACCAGGGCAGATGCTACTGACACTTCTCTGAAGTGCTCTCCCAGCTTCCAGCACTGTGCAAGTTGGGGATTTCACAGGCCAGAAGCAGCCTCTTTGTGTTGAATAGCTTTTTCCAGAGGAGCCAAGCAATGTGTTATTTTGCCCTTCCTGTGAGTGGCAGTGGCCATGAGATCTTTGGGTGCTGTGGGTCCCAAAGGTGGCCCTGACTGGCATGGCCGTGGAGCTCACCTAGCTGGACCATTGGTCAGGTGCCACCTGGCCACTGCTATCCATCTCCAGTGCAACCACAGCTTAAGAATGGGGAAAAAATTATGGTTTAGATACGAGCGAAGGTTTACGTCACTACTACCTTGGGCTTTTATGTTTCAACTAGTTGTGTGAGCAGTGGTGCTTGAGTTAAACGTCTGCATAGCAGCTTGTGGTGGCATTGGCATGAAATCCCTTACGCCGGAGCATCTTTGTGGATGTCATGTCCTTGTGAGCATGTTTCAGGGCATCAGAGACTGTGTCCTCCAATTTAGAGGTACCCAAATGCTGATTCTCCTCTCTCACTTGATTTCTGATGGTCTGCACCAGTTTTTGTGATGACTGCATGCATTTGTCTCTGGATAGTGTGAACTCAAAATTTGGCAGTGTTGTCATCATATATATCACCTGTATTGGGTGTATGTGGTGTGTGAGGCTTGTGATGGGTCAAGGAAAGGCTTGGATGGTATTGACCAGCAGTTTTAGTTGATGACCAAATCCATGGTGTGGGTGGGTTTTTTTTTGTGTACTTCAGGTCAAGGATGAATTAATTTTGATGTTAAAAGCTCGGGCATAGCTGCGGTGGGCCATTCACAGCTTTCTGAAGACAGTCATTGAAGCATGTGACTGTGGAGGTACTTAGTGGTTCACTAATTACATTACTCACTTCAGCTTCCTTGGGCCATCTGTGGTTAATGCGCTGCTGGCTCTGTAGATGGCATTAAGGTCTGATGGCTGTAGATGTTGCTCACTCAGTTCTCCCATAGCAATGCTCAGAAAAAGAGCTGGGCTTCAGCTGTCTGCCTGGCCCCTACAAACAGACATCCTTCGACAGGGAGGTGTGGGACAAGTCTCCAAACATAGGGTGCTCCAAGCTTGTAGGAAGAAGCTGGGTATGAAAAAAATTTGCAAAATGCTTACGACTTGTTAAGACTTCAGACAAAGACTGGTGGTTTACTGAGGAAACTCAGTATCTTTTCTGTATTTGTTTGTCTGCTGGCAGACAGTCACTCTGTCTTGTATGCAGGTGTTGCTGGCCCGTGCCAGCTGTGGAAAAGTAGAGGGACTGAAGGACAGGGAACAAAATCCAGCAAAGAAACATGGGAAAGCTGCTATGGGAGCCCTCTGGTAAAAATGGCCCTGAGCAAGTGCAATTAGTGGCAGCTGGGGTATGTGTATGTGGTAGGTGAGCTTCTTGGAAGTTCTGGATGTATAATATATTAATAAGGTCTTCTGAAATGACAAAAACATCTCTTGCTGTACCTTCATTTCTATCTGTGTTAAATTAGAAAACGCACTCTGTTTTTAACAAAGCAGACCTTGTTAAAACAAAAGCTGTGAGTATGGGCACCCTTGAATTAAACAAAGCAGAAAAACCTACACGTTTGGTGTTTGGATGCAGTTGTGAAGCCAAATACTTGACTTAACTGAAGGATCCCACACGTCATCCCCTTCCCTCACCTTTTCTCCCTGTTGTGGGGTGGGATCTGCCCTGATGTCCTCCACCTGTGGCCTTGTCCAGGGGGTGAAAGAGGCTAGGGGACAGTGAGGAGGCATCTGGAGAATGTGATAAAACGATGGGGGATGAAAAAGTGCTTGTAGGTTTGGCCAACAGACAGTAGGTTTCCTTGTTTTGGTTTTGTGTTTTTTGTTTTGTTTTTTTTTTCTTTTTTTTTTTTCTTAACTAAGAGTGCCAAAAGGCACTCCCCCCTCCTTTCCCTTCCTGGAAAAGAATTAAAAACAGACCTCAGAAGGGACCCCCCCAGGGTATGATAGATAAGCTGTCTGCATTTTTGTGGCGAGGAATGGTCGTCTTCCCTTAGCCCATACCCCACACAGGCACTTATCCTGCATCTGAGCCCTGGTGCTCTCTGGTTTTACTGACACTTTTAAAGAGAACTAAACTGTTGGTCAAGTCCCACAAGCCTCCTCGGGCAGATGGACATGACTGTGGCTGCTGTGAGTGGGGTCCCAAAGTGCTGGAGGGCTTCTCCTGTCTTCGCTGGTTTTGCACAGGTCTGTGTAGGGCAGGTGTGTCAGGACAAGCACAGACCACTGCTGGAAGGAAAAGCAAGTCCTCTGCAAGTGCTCTTCTTCTTGCTGGACACCTGAAACACCAGCTAGTTTCACACAAGTGAGCTTGTGTGCTTGATTACTTGTTGCTGAGCTTCTGTGAGCTGGCCCTGGCCCCTGTAGTTTATTTTCTTGATGTGGCCTTCTGTTTGTGTCGAGCTCAGACATGAAATACAGGCTTGCCAGGGTAATATTTACTCTCTCTTTGCCTAGGATTGTTCCATTCAAATGGAGTAGTCTTACAAGTTTAATGACTCTTTTTGTAAGCCCTTTGCCTGTTGCCTCCTTTTGTCCTGCAGTGGGAGCAGGAGAGGCAGTAGCAGCAAAGATGACTGAATCCTGTGCTCAAAACCAAAACTTTCAGTGTGGTGTGGCTGTAGAAGGAAATCCATAATTTTTCTGCAGACTACCAGAATCATCTTGAAATATGGGAGGAGAGGAAGAAAAGTTATGCTTCAGTTTGCTCTGTTCCCCACCTTGTCCTGGAAGTGTGGGAGGTTGTCCTTGGGCTTGGGTCTTGCCTGACCTGTTTGCTCCATCCTGGGGTGGGAGGAAAAAAAAAAAAAAGGGTATCGATGAAACTCTGTACCAGAAACATAAAAGACCGTTTTTCCAGAACAATTTGAGCTGTGCCCTGTTGGCATGCTTAAGGGTTGGCAGCAGGAGTAAGAGGCACAGTTTTGCTCCCGGTGGAGAGAGCCCTCAGGATCCATGCCAGCTGAAACCCTAACCGAGGTCTGTGGAGGAGGTGGGGACACCCTAATGGGAGTCATCATGTGGCAAGATTGGGAATGGCAGCACATGAAATGCCTGAGAATTGCCTGCTGCAGATGCTTGAGGTCTCTGGAGTCAGTGAACAACTGAATCTCAGTCTGCTGGGAGGTAACTTATTCCTTCTTTTGATGGACAGGAGAGGGAAGAGCTCATCATGCATGGTGTCTCTTGGCAGGTGCAAGAGGGAGTGAGCAGCAGTGTAATGCAAGCATCTTGGGCTGGGGATCCTGCTCAGCGACTTGCACAGCCCAAGGGCCATGGTCCATGACAGCCAGCAAAAGCAGCAGCCCCGGGGGGAGCTCCCGAGGCTTCCATTTGATGCTGGGGAGCTGTGGCCAGCAATGCGAAGCAGGCTACCCATGTAACACCAGGTGGGGTAACAGCACTGGTCCAGGTGGATCACCAGGTGTGTGTGAGGGGGAAGGAGGCCACTCAAGGAAGTGTACAGACCTGCTCTAGAATGAGATTTCCTGACTCTGCCAATCAGCCAGAGAAAAAAGATGGATGGCGAACTGGGGCTGCTGGTGCAGGCAGAGCTGGGTGTGGGGTGGGAGGTCAGAGGGATGCGTGGTCTCTGAGCTATGCAGCCTGTAGGCCAAGACCAGGCTTGTTTATGTCAGCAGAGTCCAACACATCTTCAGGGGCTTTCACTCATGACCGATAGTAGTAAATGTTGCTTTCTTAGATCTGCCCAAATCCTTGTTGACAGAAGGAATGTGCAGATTTCTTGCTTTATGCCTCCTCTGCACCAGCACACCCTGCGTGTACATACAGAGCGGGACCCATTTATCCAGCTTTCCTCTGGACCACTGCTAATCTTTAGGTTTTGGGGCTGGGAAGCCTCCTGCTGGGTTTCAGTTCCTCTCTTGAATGAGAAAAGCTCATTTGGAGAGGTATTTCAGCATCCAGCTGCAAACATGGGGAGTCTTGCAGTGTTGTTGCTGGGTGGGGATCTTCTGAAGACATCTGTATTATGTGACCTTATTCTACACAGGCATGGTTTTCAGCTGCAAGGATGCTATCTACTGAAGCTGCTGAGAGCATGCCCTGTGTTGGAACGAGGGGAAAAAATGATGGAAATTATGAGGATTCAACATCATGTCTGTGATGGACAAAAGTCTCTCTTTAGGGCTGGTGGCTGTCCTTAAAAGAATATACACCTTTTCTCAAGCTGAAGCTGGAAATTGCTTTATTTTTTGTACTTTTGAAGGGTTTCCAAGGAAACAATAAGAGTCGTCAAGTGTTTTGAAAGTTACCCACGAGTGTTGCCCTGCCTGAAATCTGCATATGGCTTTTCCAGCACCAGTGTGCTTAGCTGATCTGCTAAGCTAAGCATCTCTTTTCATGTCACTAAACTATTTTCTTGGTCTTGGCTGTCAGTTGTACCTCAGTGGTGAAACTGCTTCCTTTAGAGAGCTGTGCCAGAAATTGCTTGGAGCTGAATCTGCAGTAAGAGAGGACTGGGTATAGTCTGTAGGAGTTAGTGAGAGAAGACTGATACCTTGATTGTACAATTACGGCAAGCGACAAACAACAGAAGAGTAAGATTGAGAAGGCCGAACTGCATGAAGGAAATCGGCCAGCACCAGCAGGTTGCAATGTGGGCATATGCGTGTTTCTGAGATGGGGAGAAAATCTGTGCCTGACTTGTTTTGTTTCTAGGCCTGCTTTGGTCTTTGTGAAAAGGAATAATTTAATCACCGTTGCCTTAGTGTTAGCTTTAAATGTATTGTTAGTCAGGTTTTCAGGTGTTAAGATGACCTTTGTTTCTGAAGTGATTATGAAAATACATAAGCTTGTCTTCCCAAGAGTAGTTAGAAGTGTCTTCGCCCAGCTTGGGCTGGCAACTCTGGATTTCTCCTCATTGTAGATAGAAAGAACAAGTTGTCCCAAGGTGATGACTGAGTCTCAATTTTTACAGAAAATAAGAAAAAACTTTTTTTTGTCTCTAGTATGTCTGTGCACTGAGTCATCACTTCATGTTACCTGGGTATTTATTGAAGTGCGGTCTTAACCTGAATAATATCAGAGGCAGGTATTTTACCATGTTTCTGTATGCCAGTTTCCCAGCGTTAGAGCAGTGCATGTGTGAAGCTGTAGAAGACCTTCCCTCACACAGGAGCTCTGGAGTCCCAAGTCCTCCGCCACCGCCCATGTTGTGTGCTGTGTTTGGTGAGGCCTGTTTGTTTTCACTCATGCATGGTAGTCCTAATTGTCTCTTTTAATAAATGTGAGTACGCAGAAGTGTTTATACCATCAAAGTGTCTGATGCAAATGTACAGTCTTCTCTCAGCACATCATTCCTTCCTTCCTTCCCCCGAGTATTTTAAAGCCTCCTGGAGATGGTGGGAGGAATTGTATGTGAAATGCTCTTTATCTTTCTAAGAGGTGTCTGAACCTGTTTGTACTTCAGGGGCAGGTACTATACCTCCTTCTCTTATCCCCATGAAAGACCAGCTTTTCTTCTTCTGTTTGCAGGATGCTTTGGGCTTTCTCTTTGCTTGGTGGTGTCGCAAGCCACACAAAATAGGAAGATGCCAGAAATGTGGGAAAGGATAGGCAATTGTCTGCATGTGTGGGTTGTTGTTTTCTTCTTCCCTGCAGTTGACTGTGGCAAGTAAAGGAATCCCTGATCCATAGCAGTATCTGGCCACTAAATGCTTGCCTAATGAATTTTAACCAGTGTGAAATTTGGAGATAACATGTGTTGAGAAACGTCACTTGCTTCTCACCCTCCCATCCTGTGGCTTAAGGGTGGGGGATGCCCAGGAGTGTCCCTGGAGCATGGGTGCAGTACCATGCACTCTGGGCTTTGGGAAGGCTGTGGGGTACCTGGACCTGCTGCTTGCCAGTTGCAGTGGCTGACACTGTAAGAAGAAAGCACCAACACATACAGGACAGGTTTTGTTGAGGGAGGGATGTTTTTGCTGTAATTCACTATTATGCCATTTCCAGTCTTGTCTTTGCAGGAGGTGCTCTCTTCCCTCCACACTGTACCTCATCTGCTAACTGCTTTCCTTCCAGGGATTCTTGGTGCATGTTCCCTTCCATCCCAGTCTTTAGATACCTGTTGAAGAAAATTGATACTTTTTTCTTTTCTCTCCCCAAGTGCTGATAGCTAAATGTTGCTGGAATGGCCTCTTTTTTGAGACATTAAAGGTGACTGCATTTCTGAAGGAATTAAGAAGTGCCAGGATCTGATCTGTCTGCGAGATCAAGTGGAGCATATTTCTTGCATGTGCTATTGCGTATTACAAGACCAGGACGATAATTGTTCCTGGTTTGACTTGGTGGCATATTGAGATGGAAGATTTGGCTGAGTCCATAGACTTTAATGCTTCAGTGGGACACACTGTTCCTAGCTAATACAAGCTCAAAACTGAGGTCATGTTGTGCAGCACCATAAAACAAGTCCTGGCTTCACGTAAGTGGGTAGGACAGTTGATATTGATGGAGTTCCTCTGGCTTGCCAGGAAAACTTAATCTAGGCTTAAATCTTGTCTTTCAACTTAGATATAGCAGTGTCACTCGTTAGTGGATGCTTTCCTTTAATATTGCTTCGGTAGTGCTTGGTGGAAGAAGATAATTTCTACCCTACTAAGCTTTTGAAGAGATTGAATCAATTTGTCTTTTGTTAACCTGTGCCAATGTTTTTTGTATTTGAAATACTGTTTCTTCCAGCTGAGATTAAAATGTTGAATTTCCCATTCTCATTTAACTTAAAAACATTCTAAATTTCAGGGGCTGAAAATGTGTGGCATTGCCAGAGGAGACTGAAGTAACTGTAGACTTTGTTGCAGAGAAAACAGCAAAGTAGAGTCATTTTGTGTAACTTCTTTTCACAGAATAAGATAAAACTTGGAGAAATCCTCAAGATAATTTAAATGCTGATACCTATCTGTCCATCTATATAGCTAAAGCTGCAATGATGTGAAAGTGATTGTCAGACCCTGGGTTTCTCCCTTCAGATTCCTCAAAGGTTTGTTCTGATGTTTGGGTCTGTTTAATCTCCCTGTCTTGTTATCAGAGTCCTGCTGCCACTTACGACTCTCTTTGTACTTGGGTTGTAATACCTGCTTCCACTCCAGATGCCTAAAGTAAACCTGCTGCTACTTTTGTTCAAGTAGCCTCTTTAGTTGTTTTTTTGGAGGTGAATATAACCTGGCATACTCTCAGTATTTATTTGTGTTAAAGTGGTGTCAGGCTAGTGACCCGAAGGCCCAGTGTGCTTAAGTATTTTACGTAAAATAGACCCTGTCTCATAAAGAAAACACTAATAAATGAAATAAATCAAAGTCTAAGCATGAAGTTGTGAGGATCGCAAGATGCTGCTGCCCCATGGTTCAGTTTCACTGCTTGTGGTACTAGGTAATGACACTGACAGGGGCTGCAAGATCACTGTTATACTGTATAATGAGAATAAGGCAGTCAGCTGCTTATACTGGGTACTTTTGTTATCTGCCATGGTGAGTGAAACTTCTAGTGGTACTTGGAATGTGGCTGCCGCTCCAGGTGTCGCAGCCAGCCCCAGCAAGGGCACGGGGGACTAAAGGCAGCTTCTTGCCTTGCCTGGAGCTGATGGGGGTTTGCATGGCTGCCATGGCTGTCAAGGGGATTTGGTGCAGACGAGAGTCGGGTGCCCTGCAGTCTTGGTGGGGCCTTTTCTACAGAAGGAAATGTTTTTTGTTTTTTTTCCCTGCTGTCTTTTGAAAATGCAGCTGGTGGTCACTTCAGTTCTGGAAAGGTGGTCTTAGAGACTACTGAGCTTTCTTAAAATAGCTAATTAAGTATGAATTTAAGCTTGTCTGTGTGAGAAACTAGCCAGCCTAGCTGTAATAGGATTGTTCCGGCTCGTTTTAATTGTGCTGATCTAACTTGTGTGGATGCTTTATTACAAGGTAACATTTGGGAGCAGGCTTCTCTCTGAAACCTGCCGTCAGACCAACCTGTTGTGACTATTTGAACCCTTCTTTGATGCCCGGCAGCTTTGAGACCTACCAGCAGTTATGGGTGATCCAGGTAGCAAAGAACATTTCTGATGCTCATTCTTACTAGTCCTTGCTGCTTGTGCTGTGGATCTGAATGTCTTCGCACTGCAGATGACCCACGTCAGGGGTAATGATAATAGTCTTTCATAAATATTTTAAGTCAGGAGTTACTCATGCATACAGTATTCAATTTTACTTATTTATTTTATTCAGTGTTAAGAGCAGAAGAGTTGAACACGCAGAAGTTCAGGGGAAACTCTGCCTGAAGACTGCCTGTGTGGATTCATCACAGTGGTCTTAAGTAAATGGTATGCAACTGTGTAATGAGTTTATTATTTTTTTTCTTCCTAGGACCTTCATTCAGGATGTTTCCTTTTAGCAAAGAATTTATAGGTTGGTTTTTTTTTTTTGAAACTTCCCTTATGTAACCTCCAAAGAATATTTTAGAAGCAGTTTGCTTTTTTTCCTTTTTCCTTATAAAAGTAGTTTGTGCAGAAATAGCAGGACATATCTTTGATGGGTTGTTGTTGCTCTGTTTTGCATCTCTCTTGTGGCTTTATGGAATTGCTCTTGCTCTCCCTTCTTGGCTGTGGGAATTCCCTTTAGAAATTATTTAGATGCTGGAGGAATTTGGGTTGTGCTTCATGTCAAATCTTTGTTGGGCTAAAGAGCAGGTTGTCCTTCTAACTGTTAAATTCCTGCGCTATGGGCAAGGAGATCAGTACTAACCCCTAAGTCTTAAAGCAAGGAGTGCTCGTGTGAGCACCTCACAGAAGAAGCTTTCTTTCGGCTTCTTCCCTGGGGAAGCAGCCTGGCTCTGTGGCTGGGACTACTGCCTGATGGAGTGGTCCAAAAATCTCCTTCTGCAGCTTAAACAGGGCCTCTATTGGTATTTTCCCCATTGGGGTTTAGATCAAGCTTTTGATATAACTGTGTTATAAACTGGGGAGAAAAAAGAATAAAAATGTAAAAAACCCCAAACTACCTCTGAACACTTCACTGCAAAAGTATTTGACTTCAGTGGCTTGTTTTAAGCCTTGGCTTCTGATCTCCTTTCAAATCAGGTGTATTGCTGAAACCGCTTTGCAATATTTATAGAGTTTTGCCACTGAATTTGCTGTGTTGGAGGGAATCCCTTTCTTTTTCCACTGCAAATGAATTGCTATCCGGTCGGTTCTCCTTTTTATGGAAGAAGGTTCGCTTCAAAAGTCTAAAAGTATAAATTCTCTATCTGATATTTGACTTGAGTGGGTAGCACTGCTAAAAAATTAATGGAATGAAATAGCCTGGATGATGATTTCTCTAATGATATGAAGAAATCTTATATTCTTCTTTTCTTTTTAATTGCCTGGTGAGCTTTCTTCTTAACTATCCATATATCTATCTATCTCATTTCTCTTTTTCCTTTGCATCCAATTCCCTCAAATCCTCGTGCTTGTAGTTGGGTTAGCAACTTACTCTGCCAGCACTGGCATTGCTTTTAGAGATCTGACTGGGCCAGCTGCTGACGTGTTTAATACGGCTCTGTACGTTTGATGTTTGTGCTGATAACCTCAGGCAGTTTGGGATGCTTCAACTATATAGAAATGGAGCTAAAATAAAAAGTTTTTATACTTGAAGACAGTTTTCTGCACAGGAGGTAACAGCGATTTCCGATCTTTTTTTTTCCTGGTGTGTTGGTGTGTCTTGGTTGCCCACTGCCACACCACAAGCAGCTGTGTTGGCTTTGCTGCCGGTCCCCACCGGAATTGAAGCGGACCCATGCCGGGTGTCCGAAAGCCATCCAAGGCAGCCCCGGGTACCTCTGTGACAGGCGGCATGGACTGGGATGGCCACAGCATTGCTGCTGCCCTCAGCCCACCCCTGGGTGCCCTGGCATGAAGGGTGGCAGGCAGTACTCCCATGGGGAGCAAGGGGCAGTGTGGCCCCTTGTGGGTGCTCCTGGAGAGGGGTGGTACTCAGCCCAGAAAGGGGAGAAGAGGCAACATCTCTGCCTTTATGAGGTTACCCACTTCCTTCTACTCATGTGCATGCACAGATTTTTTTCCAAGGAGTAATGAGGACAGGGCAGAGGCAGATTTTACTCTGGAACAGTGTTTTATATCACTTTGCAACAGCGTTTATTTCCCGTGGGCAAAACCAAATGGTAAATACCTTTTAGATTGCAAAGAAACATTAATTACTGTAGCATATTCTTCTCTGGCTCAACTCTTGCTGTTTTAAAAGCCTAGGTACAGCATTTTCCATAGCTTGGATTTGTTTGTGTGTGAAGTCAGAATTGTATAAATAAAACAAAAATGTTTTCCGGCAAAATGTTTTCCCTTAAATAAGTACTGTCTGTAGCTGGGTAAAAATAAGTAGTGTCTTTGTTGAATTTCTTTTTCTTCTTTGAAGTTTTTTTTCATATACTACACCTAATTGGCAATTTCCAATATTATTCTTTGTAATTGTTTTGTGGTCATTATCTGCTCTGGTTTGGAAAGGCTCATTAGGAAGGAAAGCATTTGATCCCCAGCTGAAGAGTGGTATTTATGATGTGTTATGTGTTCTTGGTTTGGTGAGGGTGGTTTGCAGAAGGTGTTTTTGCTGCTTCAGGTCCTGTCACTACCAAAAGTGGTACTGATGACAAAATTGCTTTTTCCCTGTCTACTGTGCTTGAGCAGTTTGTGTATGTGCTGCTTGTGAATGGTGGACTGTCTTGGATTTTGGCTTTCTGAGTTGGAAGGCAGGTGGCTCTGCTGCACCTCCCTTTCTTCTGGAGGACCTGACCCAAGGCTTGGGGCAGAAATTAGGATGGCAGCGCTATTACTGTGTTTGGACCAAACAGGGAGCTCAGTGGGTCCCTGAGCAAATGGGAGTCCACGTGGTTGGGATTATCTGGTATTAAATGAAATGACAAACATGCAAACAAAATCCGGGTGTTCTGCCTGTCACTTACTACTTGCACATCTTAAAGGCTTATGCTGTGCCATGGCAGGTCTGAGGACTGTATGGCATATCCATGTGTGGCCATGTTTGTAAGTAGTCCTATTAGGTTGTTAGGTTTGCGCACCGGGAATGAGGTGAGGATGTGTTTTGCAGGAGTGGGGTCTGATTTAAACCAGGCTTCACAAAACAGTGCTTTGCAGAAAGAGCTGTATTGACAAGGGAGCGTGGAAACATCTCACTTCTTCCCCGCTGCCTCCTGGGAGCAGGCAGATACCCAGCAAGCAGACTGGTTTGGTGTCTCTGGCTGAGGAAGAGGCTAAGGAAGGAGCTGAGGCAGTCCTTGCAAGAGGGCTGCTTGGAAGGCATGCCCTGGCCCTGCTGCGGTGGGGATCTGCCTGCGTGGCTAGGGGACAGGGCCAGCACTTGCCTAGAGTGGCTCTCTGGAGACAGGGGCTGGGGTCTGTGTTTGTGCAATGTGGGCACCTGGGATGTGGCTGCAACTCTTGGAGTCTTCAAGAGGAGGTATGCCTACAAATAATAATAGGGCTGCCTTTGGAGGGGCTTTTCGCTTTCCTCAGTGTTGCAGTGACCTTTATATGCAGTACACCTTTCGAGGTATGCCTCAGTTTTTCACTTTTCACACTTGTGTCCTTATTGTATAGCATCTTTTTGCTGGCATCAATTTGCGCCACCTCTTGTATAAAATTACGGAGTTCATTCCAACCAAAAACCAAGAGCTTCATTCAGCTCCACTGTGGTCAGCCAGGTCGCTGGAGCCATGTCATATTGGAGATACAGAGATAAGCTCCTTTGGGTATGGCACTGAAATACCAACTGCAGTCATGCTGAGATTTGGGCATCTGCTTAACTCTTACGCTTGTGGTGTGTAAATATAGACCATGCATAAATATGTAAAGCCAAGCAATGCCTTGGCCTCTGCAGGACTTAAACCATCAAACGCGATCTGGAATAGCCTGAACTGAAATGGGAAAAGTAACTATGTTTTCATTGTATCTAATGGATATGTTGCAAGAAACAAACTGTGGGATTTAAAAACTGGCTATTCCACAACATTTGCATTTCTTTTGGCGCTCAGTTACATACCTCTGCATGTGTGACTGTAGGCATTTTGGAAACGCTAGCCTCTGAACTGTGTTTATGGAGCAGCTACCCATCAGGAATTGACCCAGGGTCCTAGAGAGCTAAAGGCATGAATTACGACAGCCTGTGAGACGTGGATCCTTAATTGAGGTTCTGCATCCTTCATGCGTCAGTGGCAGAAGGGGACTTACCAGTTGGTTAGATTCACAAAGACAGCGGGTTCATGGAGATGGGTGCACGAGGAATAGAGACCAGACGGAGCAGTTCTTCTCGTTCCTGCTATCCACATTCTCAATCTTTTCAGAGCCTGCTTTTTCAGCAACAAACATGCCCATGCTGTTAGTTGGCTTGGTGGTTTTTGTCTTGCCAAGTGAAGAAGTGATCCTGAAAGGCTCCTGTGGGGTACTGCGAGGAGCTTCCCCCTGTTCCCTCTGTAAGGAAAAGTGCATACTGTTAACACAGGCATCAACTCAGCCCCCGCTGATTTCAGCAAGATGTGAGGGTGCTCGGGGTAGGGGGCAAATCTAGCCTTAAAACTTCCCTGTAGTTTGTGCATTGTTATTTTTGGCTGCACAGAATCGGAAAGGTCACATATATTAACCTTTTCTTCTTTGCTTAATTTTGACATGGCTATTACCCTTTCTGCAATCTGGCTGCCTGGCTGAGTATGCTAATGTCTCGGGACACATCTGTTTTCTGGTCTCCTTGAGTAACTGTATACAGACCGTCTTCCTGCCATCGTCTCAGCCTAAATATCCCTTTGCAACTGGGCAAACCAGTAGCTGAATATAAGGAGAAAAAGATCTTTTTACTCTCGTAATGGATTCTGATACTAACTGCATCGGTGGGCTATCGGGGATGGGAGGAATTTGCCTTTGAAACTGTCATCATCATCCCCATCACTGATTCAGGTGCTGCTTTGCCATTGCAACAAGAAGCAAAAAAACTTTCCAGAATCTTCCCCTTCTGAGTTAATGAGAAAATGTTCATGGTGTAGTATGCGTTACAGTATTTACAGCAGGGCTTTGCTGTAAATACAAGGCTGAATTCAATGGTGGCGTTGATCTGCAGCTTGCTCATCCCATCTCCCTCCCTGACTCTCAGCCCCTCAAGTGAATTATGCCTTGTGTTCAGTGCAGGGCCATCTGTTTCCCTGTATGTTCTCTCTTTTGCTGCAGCCTGATTTGAATGGAAAGGTGAGTCTAAATACATATGACGAGGAGCAGCTCTTTTGTTCTTCAGACAGCTTGTTTTCTAGCAGAGGAACCAAGTGATAAACGCTGGATTTTTAGCTGTCTTGCAAATGTGCTCCTAATGCAAGAGTCCAGGGGATTATTGGGAGCAGTACTGAGGGGCACCCGAGTTTTGGGATTAATTTGGCACCTCAGACATAAAAGTCTCTTGTGACTGGGCCTGAGCAGCTTTTCAAAGATGCTGAAATCTGTGTTATGACCTAAAGCTACTGCCAGATAGCCCCCACCCACACGTCTTCCTGATTCACGCAGCGGAGAGAGCTGTTGCTGCTATCTAGGTTTTTCTGTGCTATCTCCTTTTACACTCTAAGTGGTAATTTAATTTCCACATTTAGAGACCTTAATTAATTATGAATAAAATAATTTGTATGAATTTTAGAGCTGAAGGGTGATGGATTAATGGCTCTCTGCTGACGTGAGGCTGCTTTACCAGAAGGGATTCAGCACAGGAGTGGCTGCGCCAGCTCTGCCCCATTCTGCCCCATGTGCATCCCTGCAACATGGGGTGGGAGGAAAGGAGGAGGATTTCCATACCCTGGCATCCTGCGGAGGCTGGCACTAGGGAGTGGACAAGGAAAATGCTAGCGACCATGTGGTGAGATGTTCAGGGAGCCAGACTGCTTGAAACCACTCTTGGTAGGGTTGATTCTCACGAAGGGTTCATTTCCACCTGCGCACCCTGAGTTGTGTGGGTGCAGGAGCATCCAGGACTACAGAAGGCAGGGTCTGGCACACAGGGTGCAGATGAAAGGAGGAGTTGTTATCTCTGGCAACAGCGTGGGCTTTGACTGGCCCGAGACACCTGGAGCAGCATGCATCTCCGTCTCTGCCATGCTATAGAAGTGGTCTTGTGCACTCCTGTTTATTTTCTGCTCTCTTTTGTGGGTCCTCCTGCCTGCCTCCTCTGCTGCCTCAAGCCCCCGGCAGACTCAATCACCTGGTGCTTGCTCGTGTCGAGTAGGTCAAGGGTCCCCTTGATGGTTGGTTTTAATAGATCTGATGAAGAAGGAATTTGGTTCCAAATGCATATTGTCATATTTTATGCATGGTCCTTCCTGTCCAATGGAGTAGAGCACTGTGCAGATCAGCTCTGGTTGTTTCTCTTTGTGCTTTTTTTCTTTTTTTCTTTTTTCTTCTTTCTTTTGGGATCGCGGAGTTTGCTGAAACTTTTAGGCTTGGTCCCCAGGTCTCCGTACAGGCAAAACTTCCGGTGATCTTAGCAGTCACCTCTGCTTTTGGCTCGATGCCACTTGCTTGATGCCTGTGAACATCAATCATTTAACAACTGCAGCATTTATCAGGTGCTACTCAAATAGCTGTCTTCCTCCAAGAAGTGCTCTGCATTTTGGAGCTCTGTACAGTTCTGTCTTTCTTTTGTTACCTTTCTGCAGAGGCCAGTGGGCCTAAAATTACTTCTGCTGTCTGTCTCCTGGCTCCCGAGCAGCAGTGCCTGTTTGATGCCTGCATGCACACACATATTGCACTGTCCTGCTCTCCCTGCCCAGTCCTTTTTATTCTCGGGGACAGGCAGGGTAGAGCTGAGTCCAGGTTTTGTACTCCAGGCACTCCTAGGACCGAAAGGGGTTGTTTTCTTTTCCTAGAAGCTTTGCTTGCAAAAGTGAACAACGAGCAATCCAACTCCTAGCAGTTTTATTTGGCAAAGTTTCCTACTCTGGGTCATCTCTAGCTCTTCCTCTGCAGAACCAGTGGAAACATTATTGTTTAATCCCAGCAGCCTTCCCGAAGTCACTGGTTTTGTGTTTCTGGCTCGTCACCTTCCCATGTGCTGTGGGTCTTTATCTCCAGTTAAAGATATGTCCTGCTGGGTGATGCCTTGGCTTTGGATGCAGGTCGGGTGTTGCGCAAGGTCTGTCTGTCTGGAGGGCAGATTGCCATAAACAAGCTTCAGTATTTTTTCATGAAACAATACTTAAACTTCCAGGGGTCAGCTGGAGGTGATGGTATCATGTTGCTTGGAGTGACTGACAAGGCAGTGACAAAGCTTTATGCTGCATAACTTGTTCTAGTATTCTAGTATCACCAAGTGCGATAAACAACTTGCTCGGACCCTGAGAGCAGCAGCGAAAGCAAGCTGGGTTAAGGTTTTAAGTCCGTTGTAATGAGCTATCAAAAAATAGTCTAAACAGAAGTGGTCAAATCACTCATGGGGCCCCCTGGTTTTGTATGACTTCTTCATGCTTAATCATTTATTTTCTAAGCTAATAATTTCATAGCATTTCTTTCACAAGGTTATAGAACAGAGGCTAAGTGAAACAAATGCCAAGTGTTTGCTGAGCGTGTGGGTGAATGTGGTGGTGTAGGCTGATGTACTACACATCCCTGCCTGTAGGCTTCAGCTGGTGCTCAGGGGGGTGAAAATCCACCTATGGTGAAGATGGGGCCAGTCATAGGACTTCCCCATCAGTCTCCCCACTGCCCTGGCCCACCCAGCAGGAGGGGGGACACTTGTCAGGGGGAAGACTCAGCAATGGGGAGCCCTTTTTCTGTCCCACTGCCCTGTTGTGTGTCTGGCCAGAGCCTCACTGGGCGATGCCCACCAGCTCTGTTGGGTGGGTGCTCTGCTCAGGGTCCCTTTCTGTTTTATTGCTCTGACCTCTTGATCCTCATACCTCTGCTTTTTTTGCATGTGTTGTCCCTGGCAATCATCTGGTTGCCCAAATATTTATCTCCTCCTTTACAAAATACAACTTACATTGTTCTTTAACCCATCTCTGTTATTCCTAAAACCTTGGTATTTCAGCCCAGGCTACTTTTAATGAGAAGAAGATTCCTGATAGTAGAGAGAGGCACAAGCTGGAAACCTTTACTGTTTTTGTGTGTATTTACCCCAGTACTTGTTGGGCTAGGCTGATCTTAAAGTTTTCTTCAAGGTTTAAAGAAAAAAAAAGGCACGTTTGCATAAATATATTGAACTGATACACAGTCTATTCTGAAAACGAGACACGTTCAGCTACTTGAGTATCCACTGGCATATAGCCACAGCCTCTCTTACTGAATTGCTCTGCTGCATTGTGAACCTGATCATAAAGGTCTAATTTACAGTAGTTACACTAGTAACTATATTTACTACTGTAAACTACACTAGTAGGTTATATTTGAAAAAAAAAAAAACAAACAAAAAAACCCCAGAACTTCAGAGCTTTCCTGTCTGCATGTTCCTCCTGAATCCTGCAACTTTTCCAGTTCCTTCTTGACAATTAATGCAGTTGCTCAGTCTTGCTTCTATTTAAATCTGTAACATTTTAACCACTGGTTTCTATAGGACAAAAATCAAGTGTCTTTAACTAATAATGACATACCATAGTGGTTGTTAATGAGATGGTGATACATGAGTAAAATACCAAGATGAGAAGGTTGCGTTTCTCTGAGACGACATAACACAGTAAGTGTTGCTCTTCTTTTTCAGGGTGTTTTTTCAAAAAAGAAAAAGGGAGGAAAAAAATAGAGATGGGGCAGCATTCACAGTCCTCCCTGTGCCATCCATGTCCCATCCAACCTAGTTTGCCAGAAAGAGAAAAGTCCTGGAGTTACGAGGTCCCTCCTGATACATCCCAAGGAGTGCGGCAGCCTTGTGGGTGCGAGAGCCCCAGCCTGCCGAAGGGAGCAGCAGAAATAATTTGGCTGTGTGATGCGCTGCTCGTCAGGCCCACAATTGGGTGCTGGCAGGGTGTGTGTGCCAGTGTACTTGCTGGTGGGGGAGCTGGGAAGGGAAGCTTGCGGGGCAGCACAGACTCAGAAACACAGGCTGGGTGATTTCTACCCTCTACTTGATTAATTCTACCTGATTATTTGTAATCATTGGTCTATAGAAAGTCCCCGCTCTCCTGGCTGGGAGAGTGAAAGCTAATGGGAATATAATTAAAGAACAGCGTGGTTTTCCCTAATAAAACCCCGTGTGTGTTTCTGAAGGCTGTTCTTGTTCAGCGTGGTCCTTCGGGTGCCTGCAAGCGCTGGTCTGGAGGATGTCACCTGTCACCCGTGGGCTCCGTTTGAGCTGCGGATGTTCGGGCTCACCACCCCCGTGGGGCTGGTAGGTGGGCACAGCAGAGTGTCTGCTCTCATCCATGCTGGGTTGCAGCCCTTGCACCTCCCAGACGCGGGTGCGACTCCCCAGCAGGGCGAGGGTCTGGCTCCTCATCTTTATCTTCTTGTGCTGGCGATTGCACGGGAGTTTGTTCAGAAGCAGAAGGCAATTAATGTTGCAGGTCAGGAGGTGTTAAGAGCTGTGTTGAGGCTGCAGCAAGGCTTCTTTAAGGGGTTTTCATATGTAGCAAAGGGGCGCTGAATATTATTACGCTTTTGATAGAGGCGCGGGTTAGTCTCGCTTCCTACACTTCCACATGCACCTCGAATCTGTCCGCAATGGTCTCAATACTCACTTTGTTGACTTTTGGCCATTTCTAAACTAGCTTTAAAAAGTATCTGGAGCAAAAATGGGTCGCTTAGCAACCCGCTCCTGCCGAGGGCTGCTGGAGAATGGGTCAGCGATTAACAATTATGTACAATTGAGGTTAAAAATGCAGGGCAGTCTGCAACATCGCTGCTCTGATGGCTGGAATATTTCAGCGTTACGATGTTGGGATTTATGGTGGTGGTAAGTAAATTTGTGCCAGTTGTAGTTCTGACCTCATGAACATGATGATTAAAGACTTTAGTGTTAAGAAATTGGACTGAATTCTCTTTTCTTTACCGGTATATTACAAAAAAGCATTAAATAACCATCGGATGAGTAACATAGGCATGATCTATGTTTTACATATATTTTTTTTTCCCAAGGCTCTGGGCCTTCCCCTGGCCATGTGACTTCCCAGATGAACAGAAATAGAGCTGCACGGGAGAGTGGAAAATGCAGAGTCTAGCTATAGAGCAGAAATGTGGAGGGAAGGTGGGTTTCTGGTTTTGGTCATGTACCTGAATGTTGATGCACTGTTCTTCCAAGCAAGGAAACAACAAATGCCACATGAGCTTGATGAATATATTTTTCTGAGCCTTATTTTGGCAACATCATCGTTTTCCTAAGTCCTTGGTGGTTTTTTGGTTTCTGGATGAAGAGATCCTTGGCAGCTTTTTCTCCTTTCACAGAGTAGAAAAGGAGGTGGCTTGGTTGTGATTTCATTTACCCCAATAAATGTCCCAGTACTTATCATTTCTGCAGGAACATACAGTGAAAATATCAATCATTAAAACAGCACTCCATCTCTTCAATGTTTTTATAACTCTGGCAGTAAAATCAAGGTTGTTTTGCCAAGTCATTTACTTTCATTGTCTAATCAATTTCTAAAGGCTCTTGCCTATTTGCTTCTTAGTTTAATTAACCCTTCTTTTCAGCCTTATCCCACCTTAGTTGTCATCCCAAACTTGAGAAATAAGGATCAGCTGACAGCGCCTCTTCAGCAGTTACGGAAAGCGCTGAATTCCAGGAGCCCTGACTGGAGGTGATTTATATTCCTAAAAACTAATCTTCCATCACTGTCCGAAGCTGACAATGTCATGGGCAACTGAGCAGCTCTTTTTTCCTACACTCCCTTGACCTTTTTTTTTTCTTTTTTTTTTTTTTACCCCTGCTTCCACTGAACAGGCTTATTCCCTGCCAACTTGAAAAATACATATTTATTTTTAAAAGAGCCCTTTCAGGCTAATATTACTTATCACCTTACCTGCTACCACTGGTCCAGGAGAAAAATGATCTTAATGCCCCTTTCCACAAGACTAAGAGGATGTCTTAATGAATGCTTTCCTTTCTTGGTTTTGATCATTAAACATACTTTACCATTGTCGGCTCTTTATGGCTTCGGACTAAGTGGCAAAATCCATACTTGAGACTTTGCAGATGCTTTTAAGTGTCATTAAGGATCATTAATATGCAGAGCAATGCCACACAACAGAGGCTGCTAGGGTAGGAAATGAGACCCATCATCTGTTGTTAGAGCTGCAGGATGACTTTAGGTCAGTTACTGGGACTGGATGTGGGCAAGGGTTCCTCGTTGGTATACTGAGAGTGTGGGGGTGGAATGGGCATGGAAGAAGGCAAACCTGAACAGCTTTAGGGTTCCTCCCATCCTTGTACTGCAGTGTTGATTTGGAGCATCTTTTGAATCCCGTAGCTCTTGCAGTCATTCCAATGTCTCCTAACTACAGAAAGACTATGCCCAAACTTGATAGCTTGGACTACATTTGTATAAATTGAATTAACACACGGTTTCAAGCTATGTACCGCCTGCTTCCACAGGCCAAAGATTTTTTTTCCTTCCTTCCTGGCTTCTTGATTAGTGTCTTAATTTCTGTCTTCTGAGGCTTTTCCTGGTTTTGCTTGTTTGTTTGCCACTAGCGATTAGTTTCTACACCCACCTACCTGAGGCAGGCGGTTGCATGGGCAGTGCTTGCACTTGTTTGTGCTGGTATCGGTACACTCGGGCAATTTTGCTGCCGGATTGAATTGGCAGTGACCACTGCTCACTGCCCCATGCCCATGCATGGCAGCCAGTTGTGTGCTCAGCCTCATCCTAGGATGAGATGGGAGTTTTAATCCAACAAAATCCCTCTGTATTGGAAGGAAATTGAATGCTGCCACTGCTGCCTGCCATGTTTCCTGCTTGCTTTCAGTGGTACATCATAGTTTATGAAGGCTTTCCATCTTCTGCAGTACAGGCCCAGTTTTTTGTCAGGCAAGGACTTTGTGGCTTGCAGCTTAGGCTCCCTGGGGGTGCTTGCGATGAAAGGTCTGCTGCCCATTTACCTGTAGCTATAAGATGCTTGCTTGATAGCTGGCATGAGCTTTCTGCCTTTCTTCCCTTGCACTGAAAGGCCTGGGAGTATCAGGGCTGGGGGTGGCAGGGAGCAGGAGTGTTTCCTGTGGTCTGTTGTGGCTTGGCAAGGAAGGCAGACCAGCTGAACAGCGAATTATATATTTCTTCTTTATTTACTTAAAGAGCGTTTCTCCACCTTGGAAAGTTCAAAAGATTATTCTGTGTGCTGGTTTCTGATACCGAACAAGCTGGAAATGTTAGTGGTTATGATAATGTTGCTTCTGGCTCTCATGGCGTTCACTTTTGAGAAATAAAAACGGTTTTAATGTGCTTGGCGTGGGAGCTTTGGTTTGAAATGAATACTGTCAGCCATATTAAAAAGATGATAAATTACACTGGAAAAACGTGTGTTCGTTTCTAGTAGCAGCACTAGGGTTATGCCGCAAATAGAGTAAAAGCAGAATTATTTAAAATGCAGGTGTTTGCCCCTCCTGGCTCTTACCATGCTGTGCTGTACTGCTCTTTGCATGTGTTGTCCCATGGTTGCTTTTTGCTGGTGGTGAAGCCAGCTCACTGTGCGGTGGCTCCTGCTCACGTGGGGCACTGCCATGCGTGGCAGCAGGGGTTGCCATGCTATCCCGTGTGGCCTTTCCCCAGGCTCCCTGCTCTCTGCTGTGCTGTGGGGGGTTCCCCAGGCATCCTCAGCACATGGGCCCTCTTGGCGTTGCCACGTCGGACTTGGCTTTGCACCTGCAGTGGCAAAAGCCCTGCCTCCAGGCAGAGGGATGCCTCTGAGAAGGCCGCACCCGGGCTACTGGCTGCTGCCCTGGAGTCCTGCTTTTTGGGCTACTCTTGCCTGTTGCTGGTTGCTTTATGTGCTCATTAAAAGCAGTGGGAATTCGCAGGTAAAAGGGAAGATAGAAAATGTAACCCAGGGTAAGCTCTAATAGATTTGTAGATGAAAACCAACTTGACATATTTCTGTATTTGGGATTTATAATCTAATCATTCCTTCACTTGCACAGCAGGGACTGAAACAGCATGTAGTTATTTACATATAGGGAACATTAAACAGCCACCTCTTTAAACCATATGTGAACATAAAATCCAACAACCACTGCTGAGTAATGGGTATCTGTGAAAGATGAGAATAAGAATAAAGCAGAAACAAACATAATGAAAAGGTATTATTGCAAGAAGTAGCTGTGACAGCGGCATATTATATCCCTATACTGAAGTGAAAATGGGACCCTGTAAATCTGTATCCTCTTGCCTTTTGAATTAACACTATATACATTGAACACGTGCAGATGGTTTGCCTTGTATTCCTCTGTAGTTGTAGTGAGCTGGTGTGGGGGCTTGTGATGTCTTACCACTTTGCCATAAGGAACTAGAGAATGGCATGCCCATCGGTCCAGGCTGCTCGGACTTGTTGTCATTGCTCCTTTGGGGCAGTTGTGATCCCTCAGAAGCCTGAAACCTTTTTTTAATTTACCGTCAGCTAACTTAGGGGCTGACTTGGTTGCTCAGGGTACTAACCTCCCAGCCAGTGTAATGCCTGCCTGTCCTTTGAGATTGTCATGGTTTAACCCCAGCCAGCAGCTAAGCACCATGCAGCCGCTCACTCACTTCCCCCCCCCCCCCCCCCCCCCAGTGGGATGGGGGAGAAAATTGGGAAAAGAAGTAAAACTTGTGGGTTGAGATAAGAACGGTTTAATAGAACAGAAAAGAAGAAACTAATCATGATAATGATAACACTTATAAAATGACAACAGCAATAATAAAAGGATTGGAATGTACAAATGATGCGCAGTGCAATTGCTCACCACCCGCTGATCGACACCCAGCTAGTCCCCGAGTGGCGATCCCCTGCCCCCACTCCCCCCAGTTTATATACTGGGCATGATGTCACATGGTATGGAATACCCTGTTGGCCGGTTTGGGTCAGCTGCCCTGGCTCTGTCCTGTGCCAACTTCTTGTGCCCCCCCAGCTTTCTTGCTGGCTGGGCATGAGAAGCTGAAAAATCCTTGACTTTAGACTAAACACTACTTAGCAACAACTGAAAACATCAGTGTTATCAACATTCTTCTCATACTGAACTCAAAACATAGCACCTACCAGCTACTAGGAAGACAATTAACTCTATCCCAGCTGAAACCAGGACAGAGATACAGTGCCAGGTAGCTGGCTCCCGAAACAGCTGTGGTCCTGCAGGAATTAGGATTAATTCGTTCAGGTGCTGAGACACACTCCCGTGACTGTATTGCCTGGACTGTGATGCTGCCCGAAGTGCTGACATGGGCACCTTGGCTTTACCATAGTTACTGTGGATACTTGACAACTCCCGTGGCTATTGTCAGGTTGCTGCAATGTAAGGGTATGTGCTTTGGATGTTTTAGTTTTGAGATTGGCAAAAGGGATTAGGGGCTGTTAGTGGTCTTTCCTTCCTCTTTTGGAGAAAAATGTATGGAGGGGCATCCTCTTTGGAGAAATCATGGCTGTCTGTATCATATGAAATAAATACATGTAGAGGCTTTCCCTAAAATACTATGTTTTTATGCATTCTTTCCATTGGTTGCATAGTTTCTTGACATATACTGCCTACTCTCCTGTCCTTTTCCAGTTCTAATGCTAATTAGGAACAGGAACTTGAAAATAATTCCCCCATAAAGAGGAGGCATCCCCAAATGGGTGCAACTGTATCCTGCAGAAGCCATGCTTATCCCATAGGCATGTTTTGATGGTAGGTCTAGATACTGGGGTCTCAGCATGCGGGTTAGATACAGAGAGCTGTTAGTTCTAAGTGAGAAATGCGTTCCCTCCTGATCGATAAATGCGCATCTGAATTTCCTCATTGCTGAAGTCCTCTGCAGTACTGGTGATGGTGATCCTCGGAAGAGTAACTTTTGTTGGTTTTTAGAATAAAAGGAGAAGCTAATTTCTGTGATACGGGGGGATAAGACAGTAGGTTTCTGTCACAGAACTAAACCACTGCTTCCTACTACTAAAATACTGTTTCTATGGCATTTTAACAAAATACTGTCCTTTGCATCTCCCTTGTCTTTTAACCTTCTGCATTCCTGTGCCTTGAAGGGAGGGTGATGAAAAATGTGGATAGCGGGAGGCTTAAGAAATTTTTTGTTCGCAAATCCCCACTATTTTTAAGTAGGGTTTTAGAAATTGCAACTGTATTTTAATTTGGTTTGTCAAAGTATAATTACCGCGAATGAGGTAAGAAACTAATTTAAACACAGCAAGTATAGTGGAGAATCCAATTTTCAAAAATCAGTGAAAATGTAATTGGAGTCATTAAGTGCTGACTTCATTAATTAAGAGTCGGTTTTTGACGTTTCAAGCTTGCATTGCTAATTGTCCGTGGAGAGGGTAGAAAAATATTTTGTTCGCTGCAAAATTGGTCACTCCCTAGACCTGCGTAGCCGATGGCGTGAACACTGCCTGGTGGCTTGGGCGAAGCCACAGCGTTCAAGATTTGCTTCCTCAGGTCCCAAGCCCCTTGTCCCTCCCTGCCTGCTGCTGCGCACAGCGAGGGACATGTGGGAGCACGTTTTGGGGCCGCCCTGTGTGCTGGGGCCCGTGCTCCCTGCTGTGTGGGAGGCTGGCGCTGCCTCTGCTATTAGCTGGGCAACCCCTCATGCTGGGGCTCGGAGGAGCCCCTGGGGGCTGTACCCTGTGCTGGGGCACTGTTGGGGTGGAAGAACCTGTCTGTGGCTGGGCAGCCATGGGCTTCAGCTGCTCCTTGTCTGGTCTCGGCCAGGGAGGGCAATTCGGCTGCCCCTGGGTCTTCTCTGGCCCAGAGGAGCCCCTGGCGTAGGAGCTGGACCAGTGCAGGATCTGCTCTGTCTCAAAACGGGGCCTGGCCACGCTCAGCCAAGGTTTTGGTAGCTTGGCGAACGGCTACCAAGAGGCATTGCTTCATTGCCAGATGATGCCGTGCAGTGTCGTGTCACAGAATACAGAGCAAAAGTGAGTCCTTTATGATAGTTTTCAGGAGAAGGATTTTACTGAGTCAGAGATGGATGCCCAGCTCCTTAACCTATCTTGCTTTCAAACTTTGATCTTGGATTGCAGGTCCATCTTGATAAAATAAGTGGATCTCTCTGCAGACTTAAGGTGCTGTTAAAGTTATTAATAAAAGAAATCAGTCATAGAACTGTATCCTCGTCACTTCTTGTTTGCAAAATTGTCTCTAAGTAGTCAGGATGTTATGCATTTTTAACTCCCGCAGTTCAACCAAGATGCTCAGCACGCTTTTGTTATGATAATGGAGAAACCATAAAAAAACCTGACATGCTGATAGTTATCATCATATAAAACAAGCCTTATGTTTACTTTCCTATTAAAAATGCTAATTTATAATTAAGCAATGGCATTTGCAAGGCTTTTTTTCTTTCATTTTGTTGTTTTCCAAAACCCCAGATAATGCTGCTGTTTGGGCCTCCAGCATGGAAGCTGATGTGATAGTTTTTGTGCTTTTGAGCTTTCACACCCACAAACAAATCCATCGGCAGCTGCGATCTCTTGCACTGTGTTTGAGTTTATAATTATCTTACAGCCCAGCGGAAGCCAGAACTCGGCTAGGAAGTTGCTTAAAACATGTTTTTAAAACTTTGGCTGTGCTCATTTCTTAGGTGTGTGAAAACCACCAGCAGTTAAACATTTGTTTTAAACAGAAAGCCCCTTTTTGCAGTTGTAGTGTTTTTCACAGTGCCTTGCAAAATTGCGTTTCCCTTCTCTTCCCAGGGGTTCTGACCTTTAAAGCTGAATGGGTGGTTTCTCTTGTACTTGTTCATGTTTGTGCTAGATGTGGGGCATCCTCTGAAAAGCACGCGATACTCTTTGCCGTTGGGCACCTGGTGGGTTGGGCAGCTGGGGGTGGGCACCTCAAGGGAGCACTCGTGGGAGTAGCCTCTGCCACCCAGCTGTGTTCAGAAGGCATCATCTTCGTGTCCCTCCCCTGTCCCTTTGCAGCCATGTGGTTTTCTGGATGACGCGCTTGGAGTACCTGGCAATGGCTGAATGCAGTGCTACAAAAGCCAGAGAAGTGCCTTAAATAGCTAGAACAGGTTGGAGAAATCACGCCAAGCTTTATTGACTAGGCTGGCTAGAGACGACTGTCTCCGCTGCCTGGTCTTCCATACACCCAGCGAGCAGCTCTTGTGTTTAGTGACGGGGGATTTCCAGGCTGGAATGTGAGCTGGGCTTTCGGTAGGTTGTTCTCCCCCTCTCCCAGGCGCTGGGCACCCAGCTAAGCTCCTGCTCGCAGCTGCGGATTAGGGGAGTAATGAGGATATGCTTTGCTTTAGGCATAATTTCTTTCCTGTTACTTTTCCCTTCCCCATTTCCTTTTGTTTTATTTCTTTAGACAGCCTGTGTTGCTGCCTAATTGGATTACTAGGTCACTTACTGACTAACTGTGGGCTGTACATGATTGGGACCGGTCCCTGAGGCTTAGCAGTTTGGGGGGCTGATGTAGGCTGGCAGCCTGCTAAGCCGCTACTGTCCTGTGGGGCCTCAGTGGAAAATGGTATTTCCTGCCAAACCCTGTAATGGCCGCATAAAGGAGTGGATCCTTTCCTTCATTTCACCTGGCTTTTTAGCTTTAGGGAGGAAAAATTTTAAAATTCTTTGTTTTAAAGTGTGCCGTGCGGTGCATAGTCTCCAAGTAGGACTGGCCGTCTTCTGGGAATCTAAATGTAAAACCTTGAATGCAGTTAAGATGTTTGCATATTAGAGATGAACAGCTCTTACTTAAAAAGTGTGCTCTGTATCTTAAACAAAATACCTCCTTGCAGTTTCCATGGTAAGCTCTCCTTCATAATTGAATAACAGTCATAAATGGTTACATAAAACACAAGCAAAACGCCGCACCGTAGCTGAAGGCTGCACTTGTCAGCTCTGTGTTTGCTCTTCGCGCAGGGGAGCGTGCTGGTACCTGACGGCGAGGCTCGACCCGGGGTGCAGCCATTTGGTGCATCAGCCCTGCACCACCCGATTGCCGGAGCCCAGCTCCCTGGAGAGGCTTCTTGTGTTTGTCCCAGAGCTGCCCAGCAACTCATCTCCAGACCCTTCTGCTAAGGAGAAGCCAACTGGAGGAACCGTGATGCTGAAATCTGTTAATGGGTCTACACAGAGAAAAACTCAGACCCTCTGCTTTCAAGGTATCTCTCTGCAGATAGTACTGTCAAACTCTCTCTTTCTGGAGCTGCTATATTCACCCAGAAGCTGTTAGACCTTTGAAAAATAAGAGATCTTGCCAAGGTGAGTACAAATGTTGTGTCAGACCATGTTTTTAAAACTTCATTCTTTTTTTTTTTTCTTTCTTCAGTGACTGAGGTGTTTTCAAGAAAGAAAAAAATAAAGCTTTGCTACTTCTGGGACAAGAACTTATGTGCTGTTCCACCTCTTAAGTTTTTACAGTTTAAGTGTGTGGGTGTCTGTTGTGTCGTCGTGTTGTGTGTTGTCGTCCCATGCCCCCAACCCCCACCCACCCCATTTCTGTGCCTCTTTAATTATGAGGATTTAAATCTTGCTTGCATAAAATTTGTCACGTGGACCCAGCAGCTGTTAAAACAAACAAACAAAAAACCTGCCTTGGAAAACCCCAGGTGTGAAGTAGACATCAAGGTTTTGATGCCTGAAGCTTGGCAACGCTGTATTCCCACTGGTGGAGCTCCTTGCAGGGAGGCGGTTTCTCCTCCCAGGCAAGAGGATGCTCATCTCTTGCACCTGGTGTGTGCATCGCCGACCCCTGCTGAGGGCTGTTCTGCCTGCACCCTGCTCTCCTGCCTGGTGCAGGTCCCTTTCAGTGGCAATCCTGGAAACGTGCCAATGGGTTTCCCAGCCAGAGGCAGAGATCCCAGGGGTATGGCTGTAGGCTGGGGGGACGAGGCAGAGCCGCCGGGTTCGGTTGGGTGCATGGCACGCAACCAGCCATGTGTGCGGTGCCCTTGGGTCTGCTGCCCAGACCCTGCCTGTCACCATGTGGGATGATGGCCCCCCAAACCCCTGCCTGTGGGCCGTGTGGTGGTGGATGCTGCATTCTGGGTTTATCACCGCCAGCAGCACTGCACACGCAGGCAGGTGATGCCAAAGCGTGCCCTGTGTCCACACGCCTTTCATGTTGGACTGGGAGCGTGTCCAGGGGCATTATGTCACCTTGGAAAGACTGTGTGTGACAGATTACTTGTGGATGTTGTTTTGCTGCTTCTCCCTCCCCATAACACCGCTGATTTGCAGGCAGTGGCTGCTCCTCCAGCTCTCTGCTCTCGGTGCTTCCCAATTGCCGCACATATGGCGTGTGAAATTACCCGGCACTCGGCGGCCCACGTGGCACTGGCAGTGGCGGTGCCAGCTAGCAGCGGAGTGGCAGACCGAACTCTGAATTTTCCTCTCTTCTCCGGAGGGAGGGGGCGAGAGTTTTTGTTCTTTTGTTCATCTGAGTTTGTATCGCAAAGCATGTTGGAAATAAGCCTGCTGCCTGCATGTGGAGGGGAGAGAAAGGGATGCAGGGGATGTGACAACAAAGCCGTCATCTTGCTTTGCTCCATCCGGGGAGCAAGATGTGGTGGTTTCCTACTTCCTGCTTCTGCAGTGGGTGCAAATTGCCCCTGTGCTGATGGGTTGGACCGGAGCATCTCAGCGGGAAGCCTGTGACACTGGCATCTCCGTGCAGTGTGTCCCTGTGCCTTGGGCCGGTGGTGAGCTTGCCCTCTGGCAGAGGATTTGTGATTTTCCTATGGCTGTCACTGGTTCCATTTCCCCATGCCCGTTCCGGTGCCTATGCTTGGGCCCGCTCCTGCACTCCGGGAAGGCGAAGGTGGCTCTTGATGGTCTCCACTTTTTAAGGTGGCTGGTCCCTACATGTGGTGCCAGGGGCTGGGTAGGGAGGGGGTGCAAAGCAAGAGGTTTGCAGCCTTGGATTTGCTGCGTAACCCTCACCCCTCCTTTTTGGGGGGGGGAAGAAGAGGAGGGAGGTGCGAAGGAGGATGGATGGTGTTACCTCCATCCATCTTGTGGCTGTTGTGGTCTCTCTGCAGTTCTGTGTGCCCCTGGGGCACAAGCCCTGCCAGCCTACCCCAGTGGCAGAGAGGGGGTCTGGGGGCTCTGGAGGACATCACTGTGTCAGCTCACTCTGTGGAGTTTTCTGCACAGCCTGAAAGCGTGGAGGCCTCGTTTGTTTCTGATGAAAGCTGAAGCCCTGCTGAAAAGGGAGCATCCTCTGAGGATGCTCCTGGCCCTGGACATGTCTGAGAGGGGCTGCTTTCTTCTCCCGCTCCATTCCCCCCTTTTCTGGTTTTCCCTCGTGTTTTTGCTAACTGTGAAGCTGCTAATGTAAAATGAAGGCATGGAAATTTCATATTGTAGCAATTAATCAGCCCTCCCTAATACTTTCCAGTTGTAAATTGCCAGCGCTAACAGATGCGTGCTGTTGCAGCCGAGCAGCTGATCCTGCCAGGAGCCGATGGTGGGTTATGTTTGGTTGGTTACCGCATCCTAGGAAGCTGTAGCACGCCCCTACCCAAGCGTAGTGCTCTGATTAGTTTAACAGAAAGTTTCCAGTTATTAGTTAGACACGTTTTTACTAATTTTTTTTTTCTCTCCTGTACTTAAGTGAAGCTAAAATAGAAGAGGTGTTATATTGTCACGAGAAAGCCAGTGCAAATGTCTAGGCTTTGGCTTGGTCCCTGCAGCACGTGAGAGCTGGTCAGTAAATTCGTGTTTGATTTTGATAGACGTAGGATTATTCTGCTGTGGGCCATACACACACAGATCTCCTTGTCAAGGATTTAGGAAAAAAAAAAAAAAAACCTGAGGAATTTTCCCTTTAACAATGTCTTGTTGCACAGAAGCAGGATTTCTTGCCCTCTGGCATCCTCAAGTCAGAGACCTCCAAGTAGCAGAGGTCAGGATTTGGGGAGGGAGGGGGGTATTGGTTCAGGCTGCAGCCTGCTGATGTGACTTGTCGAGCGCAATCCGCACAAAGCGGTGCTGTTCCTATCCGCCCCGTGTCTGCTGGATGTAGCTGGCTTGCACGTTTTGATTAAAACATTGCAGGGAGGGGAAAATAAGGAAGAAACTAAGCGCATTTCCTATCTTAGATTTTTAGGAGACACTTAAGGGAGTACACTTGGATGAGTAAGGGCAAAGGCGAATTGCAAAAAGCACTTACTAAACTTGTCTGGGGATTTCAGCCCTGTAGTTTGTAGCGTGAAAGCTGGACTTTTCTTTATTAAACGGCAATAAAAGCCGACAAGCCTAAAGACCCAGATTAATTTAGAAACTCTGCAGTTGGGGGAGGAGGGGTGGAAACAGAAGTGCAGCGACTCAGACTGTCCTTTCCATCAACTCCACAGCTCTTCCAAAAAAACGCATGTGGCATCCGAGCTGTGGTCGAACTGCAGGGTCCCCTGGACAGCACAGGACAGGCTGTATCTCAGACACTGGGGTACCACCTTGCTCCCCAAATGGCACCGGACCTCCGTGTGTGGGGCTCTGTGGCCGGCGTGGGCTGAGGCTGTCCGTCAGTCTGGCCGGTTGGCATGGTATGGCGCTGCTGAAGTAGCGGCGCCAGAATCTGTCCGGAAAGCGCCGAGCAAGGCGCAGAGGTGATTTTGCAATACGTAGCAGCTCTTTTGTGCAACTTAGAGAAGTTGGCTCGCAGTTATACGCGCTGTCTGACGCGGATCGGTGGCTATTATAAAGGATTTAATTATCCTGATGACCCAAAGTAACAAAAGAAACAGGCCTGTTCATGTCAAGCCGTGATGCTGAGTGTGGTTACTTTACTTCCCTCTTTCCTTCTCCTCCCTCCTCTCCAACATAAAGCTACAAAGTGAAAGATGATACCAGTATTCCTCTTTCCCAGGGTGCTATATACAATTGTTTCTATGATCTTTGTTTATATAGGTCTAAGGCACATTAAAGCGCCTTTTAAAATCAGAGTACTTGTCAGGAGACTGGGTGAGCCTGTGTATGTATCTCACCAAAAATATTTCAGACCTCCTGGTACCTTCCATCCTCCTTCCCTAATCTTACATTTGTGCAGCTGTGCATTTTGTGTCCTCCCCACAAGCTTCCTGCTGCTCTAGGAATATTTTAACCATTTATGTAGTCTAGTAAAGCTACAGGCAGATTCCCTCCCAATATTTATCAACCTGTATTCCTTTCAGCGGGAAGCAGAGAAGAGAAGCCAGCTTATCTGTCTGCGGGGCCCTTTGGAGGGAGATGAGGACCTTAATGCAGGTAAAAGCTCACACTCATAGCAAAGATAAGCCCTTTCCATAAATAAGCTGTCAGCCTGCCTGTAAGACAGTGACTGAAGGAGCGGCAGAGGCTTGGGGAGTTGTAGTGGGGCTGCCCAGAAGGAAACAGTGGTGCACGAAATAAAAGCTTGGTCTCCTCATTCCCTGTCTGGTCTTTGTTAATAGGATGGGTCTCCTGACTGTGGTGGATTTCACTTGGATTAGAGATTATCTTTCCCTTTAGTCTTTTCTGTACAGGTAGGTCATCGTATGAACAAACACTCTCCTGAAGTTGTTTAAAAAAACCTGTACATTGTGTTACATTTATATGTTCAGATACAAATATCACATGTGCATACATATTGTAATTTATAATGGCATTTTATCAGCTTAGGAAGTTATTAGATTACTTTTGTGCCAATGTTTTTACCTGTGTAGGATGGGAGTATTTACTGGCAAATTTGTTGAAGTCTTTCTACTGCTCTTCAGTTGATGATGGTTTATGTAAAAAAGCTTTCTTTAGGAGCATGTCAGAAAAATCCTGTTTTGAAAAGCTGTTTGGTTTCTTAGGAGCATGTGCACATGTGTTTTTCTCTTTATGATCTTAGGTTTCAATGGTATTTAAGCCCCATTTTTCAAAACTGAGTTATTTAGAAGCATTAGCCTCTTTAACAGTTCCTAAAGTGAACACAACCATTTCTTAAACGGCTGCATGTGTGTACCCACGTGCACAGTATGGTCCTTACAGGGCCTGAGTAGCATCTTTGGATCACTGCAGAAACTCGGGAGCGCCTTACTCTTGCTTGTGCTTTGCCTCCAAGTGGTGCAGGTCACTCAGCTGGAGCTCACACAGCAGAATGCACTGCGGATATGGAGAATTGCCAGGTTTTTGTCACTGGCTATGGAAATCCCACATGCAAAGCAGTCCCATTTGAAGAGGTTTTCGGGAGGCAGCTGGAAGAGTACAAAACCTTGTGTTTGGTGTTATGGTTGATAAGGGTTTGAAGGCAGTTGTAGTTTGAGCTCTGAATAGTTCAGCCATGTCCTTATCTTTACTTGCCCAAACGCTTCATCAAGTAAGAGTTGATTTGTTTCCTGAGCAGAGGAGCAAAAGGAGGGCAGGTGCTGCAGCTCTGAGTGGCATTGAAGATCTGCATGTTCAGTAGAAATGGGGAGGGCTTGCTGCCTGGTTTGGTGTGCTGGCCTGTCCCTTGGAGCCCTGTGTCCATACCTTCTGCTGGGGCTGTGCCACCCTATGGGCAGGAACAACCCTTGCAGGGCATCCCTATGTCACACGCATGTTCGTGAGGAATCTGCAGCCCAAAGGTAAATAAGTCAGATGGACCTTCATCTGAAAACTGCTCTTTCGTAAAGGCAGGGGGCTGGGGGTGCACTGTGTTGGCACAGAAGAACGAATTGGTGTCTTTTGCGTTGCCTGGTTCGTGGTTATTCTGGCGAAGAGAGGTGCAACCCCTGCTGACCAGAGGCCTGTGAAATCTGCCCAGGACTGTGGTGGAGGTGTCTGCCCCGCTGGATGTCCATCCATCACCTGTGGCACAGGTTTCTGCTTCAGTCTTGGTGGTCATTCTGCTCTTAGTATCACTCCTGCAGATTACAGCAGTAATCTTTAAATCTGGTGGCTCTACTTAGTTCGTGGTCTCTGCAGTGTTGAAATTTCTCATTGATTTGAACCTTTTTATTTCAGAAGTCAAAATGGAGGAAGAGAGCATACTAATTCAGTTTTAATGCCAGGTTGTGTTGGGAGTACTTTCTGTTACCAGCGAGGTACGCGTAAGTTTGACTAAGTCTTGGTAGGCACTGTTCATCTCACTGTGAGGCCTAAGTGAGATTATTATATAAGCCTCTCCTCAACAGTTTAAAGTCTAACTAAATATTCTCTGTTCTTAGTTGTAAAGGAGATACTATTTTAATTACAGAAGCTTTCCTCTGACACACAAAGTGCTCAGCTACCAAGAAGAGTATGGTGGTTTCCTAAACTTGATCTGCACACTTTCTTATAATTTCAGTTGAGTTCAGCGCAAAGCTGACCAAAAGATATGGTGGTAAGATATAAATTATACAACGTTTTCCAGTTTGCGTCATCCAAAGCTGGTGTTTTTGAACATTAGCGTGCAGTTTCCATTCTTTGCTGTTCGTGGAGAAAATGGAAAATAGTTTATAATCCCTCCCTCCTCACTTTGTCCTTTCTTTACCATCTTTGTCCTGTTAACTTTCAAAAGACATTTTTTGAGCTGAAAGCTTGGAATTTGGATAGAAAAACTGCCATGGTCTTTTAGAAAATATGTAAGACTGTCCAGATGTGTAACAGGTTGAAGTGAATTGAGGCTCCAGTAATTTTGAAAATGAGAAGATATCCATGCATACAGCTCCTAGGAAACTGATTCATCAGTTATTTGTGGGTTTTTGAACATCCGGAATGATTTCCTAATTTTGCATGAGACTTAGTGTGCAATTGAGGGCTAACTGCTTCACTTCTGTCTGCCTCATTTACTCCCTTGTGTAAAAGACAAATAATATTGATACAAGAGGGCTGTATGAACAAATGCTTATGATTCAGTAGTGGTATGCCCTGCATAAGGTACTGTTTAGATATAGTTAATCCTGCCTTGGAGGCAGCAGGATGCCTTGTACAACCTTTCAAAATTTCTTTCAAGCCTGTGATCCAGGCTCTGTTGGCTCAAAACAACCAGGTGTATTTCACGTAGGAGTTCAGCTGAGTCTTGATGGAAGTTGTAACCATATTTCTGGATAGCATGGCATTTCATTTGGTTTCTCACATTACCCTGGTTAGTCATCTCTCATCTTCATTTTTCCTCCTCTCCTGACTTGCAAACCAGATTCTGCTTGGTGGATGGTGCATATCGTTAAAAGAATTTGCCCTAGCAACCAGATAGATTTCCAAAAATAGCTTCTCCCGTCGTTGCAGAGCATCTCTGAACCTCAGGATGTTGTACTGCAGTCTCTCTGAGCGGTTAAAGGCTGTTGTTTTGTTTCTGATAGTCGGACGAAAATAAACTGTGCCATGAGTGGACTTGACTTTGTGCACAGAGTAATGCTATTTGAGACATAAGAGAAATTCCTGCAATGTTTACGTGCTAAAGAAAAATGCCTTTGAAGCCAAAGTATTTCTTCTGTGTATCCATGTGTGTGATTTTGTTTGCAGCTTGTTATCTGAACAGTCATCTGCTCAGTGGGCACCTGATCTTGAAAGATGTTTAGTGCCTGGGTTGGCCATGCCAGGTTTGAAGTTACCTACTTAAGTAGCTGCTCTTGGACCTTTTGCCCCTGGTACCTGGAGCAGCTTGGCAGCACGCTTCCTAGGCTGAGGAGTGGGATGGCCAATTAATGAGATCTTTCCCTGCTGTGAACGTGACATGAGTCTCTGCTACTATTTGTTTTTTTTGTGCTACTCAACACAGGAAATATTTTAAGATGCTTCTGGAGTGTGGCCATTTTCTTTTCCCTGTCTCTCCAGTCTAAGAAAATTCCAGTATTTGGGATAGCATTGCATTTCCATAGCACTGTAGGAGCATGAGAATTTATAGAGATGTGTTCAGCTGCTGATTATCTTCTGCTGTGGCAGTGCTTTTTGCAATGATTATCTTTTCATTGCTTTTGGAGGGCATTCTGCAGTCTGGTGTGTTGTTACATTCCCCTTTTCTGACTATCAGCTTCAGTTCTCCTCCAAATCCTTTCCTCTAGCCATCTCCTTTTTTGCTATATTTAAAACTATCCCTTACAACTTGTATATTTTTTAAAAAAATCTTTCCCTATATGTTTTTTCTCCTAATGCGAAGTCGAAATGAGGAATTTTAAATAACTTGACATCACCCCTACGTTTTATGCATAACTTTTAATTTCAGTTACATTGAAGATGTAAATGCTTTCCTATAAAGCTTCAAGAAATCAGAAATGTTCTCACTATGCTTGGGTTTAAAACTGGATTTGAATCAGAGAGGGAGTAAAGAGGCTGCTCTGGACTTGAATGATGAGCATTGCCTTGGCAGTGATCAGGGGGCTCGGCTGGAAAGTGGGAGCCTGGGTTCAGGTTCCTGTTCTTCTTCCCAAGACACATCTGATCCTCCCGGGTAAATGGCCATGGGATGGATGGGTCTTTTGGGATCTCTCTTCTCCTTTGAAAAGAAACTTTCATCCCTCAACTGGAAGACTTTTCATATAAAAATTTTTTTGTAGCTCTTGTTTTCCAGTATCATTTTTGACAGTCACCTTCTGGTTTGCCTGGAGGGGTGGAGGGGTGCAGCAACTTGAACCTGCAGCTGCAGCTCAGTCTGTGAGCAAAAAAGCCAAACCGATGAGAGTTTGATGGTGGAACCCATTGCAATGTGCATCTTTGCGGGGGAAGCGATCATGGAATATACTGTACTGAAACGCCAAGTGTGAGGCTCTTTGTGAAGTCAGAGAGCATATTTACTCTACAAATTTTGCCCTGCACTGTCTCTGGGAAGCAGCCGTGTTTTGGAGGAATGGTTTCTCTTGCCTGGGCTTGCTTGTATGCTAAGGGAAATAGCTCACAAAGTAACTTGGCTGTTTAAATAGCTTAGCCCTCATCTTGAATGAGAACAACAGGTGTGTTCAATGAAAAAATAAAATAAGGGCAAGATGTGCTAGATACCAGCTTCTATTTAGTGTCATATAAACCAGCTTTATACTAAATCCTTTTTTGATCATGCCCATATGCCTTTTTTTATGGTAGACTTTGCCGAAGAGTCAGCTGGTTCTCTGGACATTTTGCTGAGAGGCCTCTTTGGCTTTATCTGATGTGAATTGTGGACATGAATTTCATGGTGCAAAAGGATGTCAGTGAGAAATGACATTACAGGCTTGGGCCAAAGCCAAGTGATGTCCATGGAAAAATTGTTAAACTTGTGTTGGTGGGCTCTCTGTTGTGTCCAAATCGGTTTAATTTGTTTCATGTTGACCACTGTAAATAGCTTTTAGATGATACAAAGAATGATGAGTTTATGCTCATTTTTCTCTTCAGTGTGATAGGTCTGGGACAGAAGAGCATCTGCTGTTAGGAACTGAGAAAGGGAGACAAATGTGTAGTACCTGAGGGCTTTGCTTCTGATTTGATCAAGCTGTACCATGCAAGCTTTTCTCATTCTTTTTTTTGCAAAACTAAAAATGTTCCTTTAATACCATATGCTTATTTATCTATGTATATTCCTTTATAGTACAGCTGTGACCTGTTTAAAAAAAACACAGCCCAAAACTCCAAAGTGAATTAAAACAGTGGCAGGTAATTCAGTTTGAATGTGTGATGACATGCAAGGTCATAGGTTCTCAGGGGCCAGAAGTTATGTAGATTGTTAGCATAGAAGATGGAGTACTCCTCACATTAAAGTGGGGTGCCAGACATTGATTTGCTTGTATGCATGTGGGAGAGAAGAGACAATCAGATGCAATATTTACACTGAATTACATAGAGAGGATTTTTTTATTATTTGCATTCTCTAGAGTATTCTATATTCTCTAGTGTATTCTTGCCATATGTGTTTTAGTTTCCAGAAGTTTATACACAGTATCTGCTTTTCGTTCCAAACAATATAACATCTATTACTAGTTTCATGAGTTGTTGTTTCAAGAGGGAAAAATCTGTACAAAGCTGCCTTTGAATTCTGCTCTGGCACCATACCATACACAGTATATGCCATCTGTGTCAAAGAGGGTGATAAAAAAAGCCCCACATATCGACCAAGTCCCTGTATAGTTGTCTTAAAGTTATTCACGGTCATGAAAATCTTTTTGAGTAGCATTCCTGATGCTTTGCTGTTGGTTGGTAAGATGGCTTTTAACCCTTAATCCCTCCCCACACTGCAGCAAGAAAACAAGGCTCATGTTTTCGAAGTGCACACTTGCTCTGCAAGTGGTTACGGTGACAGTCAGCCCGGGTGCTGTTTTGGGGACTGTCATGGTTTAAGCCCAGCCAGCAACTAGACACCATGCAGCCACTTGCTCACTCCCCCCTCCCAGTGGGATGGGGAGGAGAATTAAAAGACGAGATAAGAACGAATTAATAACTAAAGTAAAATAAAATATAACATAACATAACATAACACTATAATAAAATACAATAATAATTGTAATGAAAAGGAATACAATTAAAAAAAAAAACCCCAAACCCAAGAAAAGACAAGTGGTGCACAATGCAATTGCTCACCACCTGCTGACCGATGCCTGAGCAGTGATCGGCCCCTCCCAGCCAACTCCTCCCAGTTTATATACTGTGCATGACATCCTATAGTATGGAATATCCCTTTGGCTAGTTTGGGTCAGCTGTCCTGGCCGTGCTCCCTCCCAGCTTCTTGTACACCTGCTTGCTGGCAGAGCATGGAAACTGAAAAATCCTTGACTTAGGATAAGCGCTACTTAGCAACAACTAAAGCATCAGCGTGTTATCAACATTATTCTCACACTAAATCCAAACCACAGTTACCAGCTACCAAGAAGAAAGTTAACTCTATCCCAGCTGAAACCAGGCCAAGGACCTATCTCTCCCTGCCCCTCCTAGAAAGCCCCCGTGCTCTGCTACCTGACAACCAGTGCCGGAGGTGGGATTCAGCCCTGGCAAGAATCTATAGAGAGCCAGGGTCGGGTTGTCCCTGAGGGGGTCCTGCGGAGCTGCACCATCCCCTCCCTTAGCACCGCACAGACGGGTCCTGAGCGAGGAAGGGTGGAGAGGGCAGCGGTGCCGAGGTCACTTGTCTGCAGAAACAGGGGCAAGGAAAAGGGGGTGTGTGCACGCGTACGTGAAGCAGCCCAAGAGGGGCTGGGTAAAGCTGGGGTGTGAGGAGATGGAGGAGGGCATCTTCTGCACTGGGGAGTTTGTAGGGTCCCTTCCCAGCCTCCTTCCCCAAGATGGGGAGAGAGTGTCAAAAATGAAACGACAAGGAAATGTTCTGGGGCATCGCAGAAGGAAGCTTCTTGTTGAGAAATTACTCTGCTTATGGGTTGTGTGCTTGCAGCCTTATGAACGATGGATAGAAAGACTGTACTGGACATAATTATAAATAAATAGAGGAACCACTGCAGTGCCGTAACATTGCTTTTCATGCTCACTTTTTTTTTTAATTACTTACACTTGATTGTTGCAATTGATTGCAATTGTGAGAGCTAATTTTAGTGCATAAATTTTATAATGGAAGCCTGCCAAGTGTTTGTGTAATGGAGGATAACAACTGCACAGAATTTGGTACAGGATATGCTTGTCTTCCTTTCTCTACCAAATGTTGGTGACTGTTTCATGGGCTGATATAGTTGTATATAGCCAGTTTCTCAAAGAAGAATATTCAACCAAACCCCGCTGTGAAAACAGAAGAGCAATTTAGAGAACTGTGATGAGTTTTAAGAACAAGCTGATGATAAAGTGATCATTGCCTTAGTTTTAGGATGAAGAGCAAAACCAATTGAGTTCACTTCTAAACTTTGCATGATGGAACAGAGGGTAAATAATGTTATTTCAACCTTAAGAAACAAATCCAATATGTTTAGCTGATGAAGTTAAAGACCAGCATATGGGTGTATAGATCTGGGCCCTTAGAAAATGTCACGGCAGTTTTTCTAGCAGCCTAGTCCAATTTCCATGAAGTTCAATGTCAGGACTTGCAGGGAGAGGAGATTTAGTTGCCACAGGATAAAAATCAAAGATTTATTTCTGAGCGAAGTGTTAACTCAGGAATAAATTTTCTTTCCACATCCATATTTCTATATATCCTGGATTCAAGATACAGTAAATCTGGGGCTGTTTTTTAGGGTTTCCTCTTCTTTTAGGTGCATTTGTCCAAAGAGGAGGAAAAAGTTTGGAGGGGTAGAGAGGATGTGAAGAATTCAGGTGGGTTTGTGATGTTTGAGGGACAGTTTTTATATGGATTGAAAATTGATACTAAAAAACCCCAACAAATCAGCTCATCTAATAGATTAGTTTTGGTACTCAAATTATTAGGTGAGCTCACTTGTAAGATAAGGTACCAAAACTGACTGGAACTCATGTCATCTTTCTCCCACAGGTTTTTGGTGTCTCCTCTCACTTGTTTTTTATACTGTCATTCCAGTTGTGATTTGTCTTACATGCTTGTTTAAACACAAGTTACATTTTCAAGCTCCCGTTATACAAACATTCGTCTGGGTCACCCTTCCAGAGTTATTCACAGATGTATGTTTTGGCAAAGTCAGGGCCAAGTATGATGGCAGGTGGAGGATCCACCTTCCTGAAACATCAGCTTGCTCTTTTGTGTTGGTTTTGGGCATTTTTAGTTTAGCTCTGTGCCATATGTGTTTTACTTAAGGAGATAGCTTGTCCCTGCAAAAGCATCCTTAAAAAGGATAGAACAGTTTAAATATGTTCAAGAGAATTAATTAAAATGCCTTTTAATTGAAAGGGAATGAGAGGTGGTTTTTTTTTTTTTTTCCAAAATAAAACTCCAGCCTTGTGAAATATTTTGCATCAATTACAAAAGGAACTTCAGTACAATTTTCTAAAATGAGGAATGAGCCAACTGCATCTGCTAGGTGTGGGAGTGACATTTCAAAATCCCACTGACAGTCACATTATCAAACTAAACATCATCGCTCTCTTACTGGTGCTAACTGAAGAGCTGTCTACTTTCTAGGGGCAAAATTGTCCTTTCGGAAAATGCTGGTGGAACGCACCAGGCCTGAAACAAGACAAAGCCTGCAATTGCCTACCATGGTAAAATTTGCTTTCTCCATGAAAGTGAACTTCAGAGCTTATTGTCCTTAACTACACCTCAGCCAGTGCCAAGAGGGGTTCCTGAATTTTGTTTGCCAGGTCAGTTTGGTAAAGACACCTTTGTCTTCCCAGCACCGAAGAGGCAGCTGTGGCGCTCGGTACTGCCGTGTTGCTGGTGGACCCGGTAGCTGCAGTTGGCCTTTCTGCTCCCACTGCCTGCGGCTGCATGCTGGGACGGGGCCGAGGGGCTCAGCCTCCAGCCCACGTGCCTGTCTCCGGTTTCTGCGCTAGTCATGGCCAGCTCCAGTCTCTCCAGGAGGCTGCTGAAATGGCTGTCAAAACTGCCTAATTCAGATAGCATATTCACATAAGTCAGCCCTCCTTACCCTATCAAAGAGGACTGAAGAAAGGGAAAAGTATGAAATATTTTTTTCAGCAGTGAGGGCTTTCACTGTTGGTTTATATTTACAAGTTTTTTCAGGTGATACAATAATAATATGTTATACTGTAGTGATGTTCCTCAGTTTTAAGCATAGTAGCAATTATCTACTTATTTACATCACAGTTTTTCATTGGTAGATTACTAGGTGCACTGCAAAAGACCTTTGATGTCATATTTTCATTAGTGGGAATGAATTGTGATTTTTTGAGAAGTGAAATGTCACAGCAAAGGTCACACTGTGGCCCTATGGTGGAGCTGGGAAGAAGACCTCTGCTGTATGCTGTCAAGTGAGCAGTGCCGTTTCCAGTTCTAGTCTTTATTGTTTTCCTTGCAAAAAAATGACTGAATCGTAGAATCGTGTAGGTTAGAAGAGATCTCTGGTCCCACCTCCCTCTCAAAAAGCATTTACAAGTATTTTTATGTATGTGTATGTGTATAAACAGTGATCTGGTGCAGGAACATCATGCATATTGCCACCTTGTTTGATGCTGTTGCACCTGTTCTGAGAGGATTTATTTGTGACATTGGTCTGGAACGGATGTGCTCAGTCCTGTAAAAACTCAGATCTCGCAGCCCTATCATAAAGAAAGCAATAACATGAACTGGAAGATGGTGTCTTTGGAGAAACTGGTGCAAAGAGTGAGTTTGAAGGAAGAGAAAGGCTGGGTGGACACAGAGAAAATAATATTGGCAATGTAGCAAACAGCGTAATAGAACTCCAGAGCCTTGGACAGGACCAGTACACAAAAAGAGCAGTAAAGAAGGAGAAGCAGTAACATTGCAGAGGCTGATTTGAAGGCAAAGCTGGAAATGCAAGCAGAGGGGAGGTTGCCCTCTGATCTATTTGATACGTAGATTCATAGAAACTTGAGGATAGAACAAGGGTGGTGATCATCTGCACCTGGTGATGATCATCTGCCCCTGTGGCTCTTTGTCCAGGAATCCTTGGGAATGTCTTTTGAGAGGGGATCTTCCAGAGGTACCTGTGAAAGCAAGTTCATGTTGCTGTGAGCATAGATGAGCTTGTTCAGCCAGGAGGCATTTCTGCAAGGGCTGCTCTTGCTCTGTAGAATCGCTTGCAGAACAGAAACCAAAGGTGAAGACCTCGATCCAGTCTGGTCTTCTGCATGACAGCTATCACGGCACATCACGTACTTTCTCCCCGAGGCTTGCGAGGCTTCAGTTCAAGTCACGGCATATCTTTTCAGATGTTTGGCTTCTTTCACCAGGGCCTTGTTTGATGACAGTCTGCTGTGCCCCTGGGTGAGCTCCTCCGGCACCATGTCACTTCTGTTCTGGAAACGCATACTCGGTTTGGCATGCATGGCGTGCCTGCAGTAACGCCAGAGCTGGCTGGAGGAGCTGCTGTTTCGATGTGGTAACAAGGCAGGAATCCGGCAAAAGGGTTTGTGGCTGCTGCTGTCGCTGTCTTGTTGCCCAATGCCTGTGCTGCAGTACTGCCCAGAGGCCCTCTTGGAGTTGGGGCCGTGCACGCATATGGCTGCCGGAGGAATGATGTTGGGATGGGTGATGGCTGGTGGGAGCCATGAGGAAGGCAGGCAGCGTGGGGCGCGCTGGGCGATAGGTGAAGCAGATGGCGAAGAGCTGGTACCCTGGGGAGGTGTAGAGGAGGGCATGAGGAAAGCAGACATAGTGGTGGCAGGTGGCCAGCAGCCAGGTGAGGGGAGAAGGACTGTATCTGCAATTGCTGGTGTCTAGATTCAGGTATAAGCTGTGTTTTAAATAAAACCGCTCGGCATACGCGCAATGGCTGTTCCACCCTCCCACCCCCCCAACTTTTATATGGTCCTAAACTTACAGTGTTTGAATACCACAGTGCAGTTAATAGCCCCGGGTGACGGGGGGAGCAGGGGTGGGGAGAGGGCATGGGGATCAGTGCTGCTCTGAGGAGAAGACAAAGGCTGGGTTTGTAGGCTGGTGGGAATGTGCCAGATAAGAGAGGGAGGGAGAGGAAGAGGATGAGAAACAGATGTCGGAAGCAGTGGGTCAGGGGTGAGGGGCTGCAAAAGCCATACCTCGGGGTCCAGCTGCAGGGGCAGAGCAAAACAGCATGATTAAAGGAGTTCACGATGCTCCAAGGGTAGAGAGAAGATGCAGCTCAGCAGAATAGTCTGGGATTATTCCTAGGCACCTTGTAGCCTTTTTTTTTTTAATTTTTATTTTTGGTAGGGCAATGTCATTAGTGAAACTCTGGCTTGGTTAATGGAAATGGCTCATTGTGGGGTGGGATGCTGTGCTCGCAGGACAAGATCGGATGTTCCCCACAGGTGCTGAAGCCAAACCAGCAATCTGCCTTAGAGGCTGGTTGGGAAAAACACAGAAGAAACTGTTCTGAGCAGCGTTGGTGGTGTTGAGGCAGCATGGCTGGGGCTGACTGCAGCCTGCTCCCTGTTTCTCTTGGCTGACTTTTCAGGAAAAAAAATTAAATTACTTTCTTGAACATCTGGGTGATTTTTTTTTTTTTTTTAATTTTTTTTTTTTTAGTGCTCCAGGACTGAGTTGCTGTTGAAGGGGACGGTATTATCTCACCTCTTCCTTTGCTGGGCCCCATGTTCCTACTGCCTTGCTTGTGTCAGTAGCAGCACTCCTAGGCCGCATGGCTGAAAAATGACCTGGTTTTGTCAGATGTGGTTTTGGGCAGCTTGATTTGACTGACACGTGGGTGCAGCCATGCTCGGGTGGTGTGAAGGAGCCAGTGGGAATGTGCAGCCCTGGGTCGTGCTGTCCCTTTCATGGTCTTGGTTTGAACTAATGGTGAAAATGTACTCTAAGTGACATCTCCTGCCCTTCAGTTTTAGTATTAATGTCAATATTTAGTTGGTGGGGTGATCAGTGCAGACAAACCCACCTTGCAGATCCCATTTGTCTTAATCCTTCCTTTCCTCTCATTATACGTTCCAGTTAGCGCTCCCCGAGTGTAGCTGCTGCAAGATCAGTCAAAAGCATCTGTAAGTGCCACTGTTACATTAATACTTGTACATAAAGGGCAAGTTTCTCGAGAGCGCTGCCTGCTCCGTGGGCTGTCCCTGGGCTGCAGCGTCAGACCTGCTGAGAGCTGTGTATTTAAAAAGCCGGGCTGATGTTCTCACGGAGATAGAGCTGTCTTGCTGGCAAATGCTGCATAGCCGGGGTTTAGACTTGCTAATGGTGACTAAACTATGCGTTGTCAAGAATGTGTTGGAGGCGTGATAGGAGGAAAAAAATGGGATGAGGTAAGAGACAGGTCTTGGGCAAGAGCACAGAAGCGGGTACCGCAGTGAAAGAGAGAGAATATCCCTAGCAGGTGAATGGCAAAACAGCATTAAAACAGGGTTTCAGTATTAGATGTAGGAGATGATGATTCAAGAAATGTCTACGCTTATCATGGAGGATAGGCCTGTAGGAACAGTGCATTTGAAATAAATGAAACAGAAGTGTTTTAGCTCTAAATTTTTTTTATGCAAGAGGTGGGTGTGTTGCTGAGACATGGAGACAGCTCGATGGTGGCTCAGTTTGCTGATAAAAGCAGTGAGTTGGCATGAATAGTGTTGGGCACGGGAAGGGCCATGGGCAGCTGGCAGTGGCTGTGAGGTAAGACGTATGTGCAGGTTGGGGGTATCAGAGCCAGAAAAGAGCAGGACAGGGTGATTTCCCCCTGCCAGCAGCGTGGTATGCTGGTGTGGTTTTACCCTAACAGCCCAGCCCCAGGCTTTAGGGCAAGTCACTGAAATATAGAAGGTGTTTTTTTCCATCTGTGCACGTGTCTGTGTTTCTTGTTTTCCCCTCATTTTGTTCTTTTGCCATGTGTGCTCTTGGGAGCTCCCCTTCTGACTGCTCTGGTCTAGACAGGCTCTTTGCCCTTTAGCTTGTTAGACTCGTACTGCCATCACTTCTGAAGTGACTCCAGTCCTTACGAGCGTGACACAGGTTCCCTCTGCCCTGCACTCCTTGGGAGAGGATTGAACAGACCCTTTGATTGCACAAGTTGTCTTTTTGATAGCATCGCTTAGAGACGGGATGCTAGGGAGATAGCATAACCGGCTCTTTCCACTGCACTTCAGAGGGGTGGCTATTAAAAGCTGAGCTAGGAAGCTTGACAGGGTAGTGCAAGCTACGTGACGGTAGGTTTTTTTTTCCAGATTTGCAGGAAGATAGGAGAGGCATTTGGACATGACCTGTCTATAGCCCGAGATAATTTCTGTACTGGCAAACACGGAAAGAGATAAAGCAATGGAAAGCTAAGAGCTAAATCTCTTCTGTACAAATGCTAGGAGCATATGTAATAGGATTGTTGAATTGGAGTTACATGTTTTCAAGGATAAGTACTGTATGATGATACTATACTGTTGCAGCCATTCTTAAATCAGAAAAAAGGACTGGGGATTTACAGGAGTTGTTCAGGATGTTTGGGTTTCACTACGAGCTTCTAGAATAGCGAAAGAGAAGAAAAGGCGTTTGCAGATAAGACAAAATGGATCCCTAAGAAGGCTGGAGCTCCGATTGAGGGGAGTTCTGAGTGGAGAAAACAGGAGTGTGCTGACCTTGGTGTAGTCAGGTATCACAGATTTTTCTTACACAAAATACAGAGGTAAGGAAACTGTTTGTAGATATTCTAGCCAAACTTTGGTTAATTTACATGGAAAAATTTAAATTAAAAAAAATAATTTCATTTGGTTTTCTGTGGACCTTTCAAAAGATGTTAAAAACTGTGTGCATCCCAACCTCTATGTTAAATACATATTATTGAAGCTACAGTTGTAAGCAAGCTAAACTGAGAAGATGCCAGAACTGAGGTTGTCTGCCTAATCTTAACTTGTCCTCTTTACACGTGAGCGTTTCGATGCAGTGTTTAATTACAGGATGCCTCCCACCTCTCCCACAGCACATTTGCTTCCCGGCGTGGCTGGTGGCGATGCGCACAAAGTGAGGGCTGCCTCCAACCCTGGTTTTGTTGCAAGAGGGACTCGAGGATGAGGAAGAGGGGCAGGCTTTTTGTTGCTGTTGCTCTCTAGTTTGGGAAACCTGGGGTCAGCTTCTCCTGGGGACTTGCTTGCCTGGATGGATAAAAGTCTGGTTGGGCTCAGTCTGGTTCATGGTCTGTGTGTGCTCTTCAGCCCCTAGCCAAGGTGAGGGAGGGAAATGCCTTATGTCAGAGGGAGCTGCTTTTGGGGCAGCCTTCTGTGGTAGGGCAGGGGCTGGCTTTTGTGGGGCAGGAGAAGGATTTTGGCACACGTGCTCCATGAGAGCAGCTGGTGTTTGGTGTGAGCGTGCTCGAGGAGCCAGTCTGCAGGGAGCACATGGCGATGGCAGCTCTCCGAAGCTGCTGCCGGCCTGAGCGCTGCACTGAGGCCAGTGCAGCCTCTCTCTGGGGCTTTCTGCACCTCTCCCGAGGTGGTGGGAAAGGGGGGAAGCACCTGGCCTGGCCCTGGGTATCGATGCCGATTTTAATCGTAGCGGAGTGACAGTTCTGCCCATCATTAGCATTCATGCTAGCATGTTTTAAGACTTCCAAGCTGATATCCTTCGTGCACATGTGGTAATGCAGATAAAATTTCCCAGAAAGGTTGCTGATCTACTGCTGGTCCTGCCTGAACTCCTTATAGACACAGTCCCTCTCCTGCCAAGTCCTTGCTCCATGAGGTGTGTGGGGACCCTATTTTTAGCTGAGTTTCTGCCTGTTTACAGGGAAAGCATTTCTTTCTTGAAAACCTGTCTGTGCTGAGAGAAAGCGACAACCAACACAAGGTAAACAAGACTTTTTGGTAAATGGCTGAGTGACTTTGTCCTGGCCCAGCAACTGGTGGGAGCCTCTCTTAGCTGGCGTGAAGGTGGATCAGGACCTGGGTTGAATATTTGAAGCTGCTGTCTAATGCCTGATGAGGGTCCTGCTCCAGCCTCTGCTCCAGCCTTGCCTCCTTTCTCCCTGGGTGGCATGGTGGCAAGCAGGCTGCGATGAGAAGCCTGCCTGCTTTATTTCTAGTTCGGCAAAGGGAATTGCTACAGTTTCTTGCTTTTTTGTTGTTGCGGTTGCTAATCCTGCAGGGAAGCTGATCATTCCCATGTGTTCTTGGCTTTTGTTTTTGTTTACTTTTTGATGAAAATCCCCTTTTTCTGTTTTTTGTTTTGGTTTTCCCCTCCCCATCCCTGCCTGCTGGTGTGAATAAATGGGAAGATGCCTTATCTTACTGCAGCATACTGAAGCCTTACTTTACCTGCTGTATAGTGAAGGGAGATGCTTTTATTTCTGTGACTGGGTTGCTGGGAGAGGGGAGGTGTAGCTGTGCATCTGAGATGTGGATCTGGGCCCCAAATCTACCGCTGGGGTGAACTGGTGTCCCTCCAGCGTTGTTGGTGGAGCTTGTGCAGAGTTTGGTGGATCCTTGCGGAGCAACCCCAGCTCAGAAGTTTTTGACTGAGAGCTACTGCATGGGACAATGCTGCGGGATTCAGGCCGTTTGCTCTTGGCAGCTCCCTCCTCTCTTTTCAGCTGCGTTGCTCTTTGACCGTAGCTGATATATTGTCAACTAGTGAAAGATCGTTCATGTTGAATTATGGATGCATAAAACAGCGACAGGCTTTTAATTGGGTGGCTATTCAGAAAGCAGGTGCTTCCTCTTGGGGTTTAAGTTACCAAATTCATCAGGGCATTTCAACTTCTTGCATTTTAAATTCCCTGATCCTAAAGACAAAGTCATTTTCTCAGCTTTGGAGGCTGACATCTGCTTATGGGGATTAAGCGTGTTCCTGTAGCAGCGGGCACAGATTTTCTTTGTGGAAGGGGATATAGTGAAGAGAGTATTAAAGCCCGGTACAAGTTCCCGTACTGGGATGGAAATTGCTTTGCAGGTTTGGAGGGAGGCATGTTGGAGCTTGCTTATTTATTTGGCAGGTGTCTGATGATGTTACATCATCTACAGCACTTAGAGCCTGGGAGGGTTTTGAAAGGACTCAGTGCGTTGTGGTGGGTCGAATGGCAATGGGAAGCTCTCCTCTTCCCATTTTCTTGTTGTGGGAAAACAACCATTTTAAATGATGAGCCATCAGCAAGCTCTCCCTCCCACAAACCGGTGTTCTGAGGTGATGTGAAGATGATTGGTCAGGAAGAAGGGCTGTAGAAAATCTCAGTTGGATGGTGCTCAGGGAGTTGTCAATCAACTCACATTTCCAATCTGAACAGCGTGTGGTGATGATATTTGCTCCGGATAAGTGACCTTTTACTACTTTAGTTGGACAGGCATTGTAGAGATTTATTTTTTAAATGCATTCTGTTTTACTACCTTAAACCTACGTCAGTGCTTCCCATTTATTGGTTTGTGAGATCCAGACTAAACCAATTTGGCCCCCAAGAGTAATTTTGCTGACAGCATGCAATCGGGAGCCAAGCTTTTTATAAAACTCAAGATCAATAGAAATGGTACAATTAGCTAAACCCAAGTCCAGTGGAAAGAGTTGCTTTTAAAGAAGTAAATGTTCCCTGCTGGACTGGCAGCCCCAGATACTTCAGCCCTGAATGCCTGGAGCTGACCGACTGCAAACCAAAGGGAAACCAACCTAATTGGGTTTTGTGGCTCTGGCAAGATATAAACAGTAACAAATAGTGAGAAGGAATTTAGATTTATTTTCCCCCTTGCATTAATAGGTCGAGGTGATGTTAGTGATAAAAACCTGGCCAGCTCTTTGGCTGCCATAGTTTGGCAGAGGTCTGTTGCAGATAATGAGGGTCATGCAGATTAACACCAGCTGTGTGCATCTGGCTTGATGTTTGAAGTTGACCTGTTAATCTTTCTCTTCCATTCCAGAAGCTACGCGGGACAACAAATGTTTCCCTTCCTTCCTACTTACTTCTGTAACGCCCTCATATGAATAATGACCAGCGTGGTTTTGGTAAAGACTTTTACTGTTGTATCTGTTTGCAGCTCCTGCCCACCCTCCTTCTGCTCTGCTAACTTGTCCCTTCCTTTCTCTGTCCTAGGGCGATGCTCTATAGCCCGCAGAGGAGAATGTCTCTTAGAAATAAAAATGTTAAGGCTTCTTTGAAATACGCAATGTAATACATAGTGAAATGTTTATATGAAAAATCATGTCAGCAGCTGCATGTTTTATCAAAGAAAGTATGTTCAGAAATGTTTACAGAAACATGACAGCACTAAATCTGGATCATTGGTCACTAATCTTTGCAAAGATACAAAACTGATTAAATAAAAAAATTCCCCTGAGGCACCCTGTAACTTGCAATATATGTATGACCCAGGCTTTTAAAGGCTCCTCTCCTGCCCTTATTCTTCTCCACACTTCCTCCATGTGGTCACTCCAAATTGCTGCCAGCTGGCCTATTTGTCATGTGTGTTTGCTTGTGCTGCTTCTAATTTTTGACCTTTCAAAGAGACAGACAAAATCTGTGGCTTATGCAAATCTTTGAATCTGCAGTCAGCCTAATAGTGGGAAGGAAAAATACAGGGAGTTTAAGCTGCAGAAGGGAACAGATTCTGTTCTCTAGTGCCTCAGTATTGACCCTAGACCCTAGCGTGCCTATAAATGAGTCAAAGTCTTGCCTGTTGTGTTTGAGGTTTTCTTACCTCCATGTTGCCTTCTACCCTTATTTCAGATGTCAGGTCAGGTTCCTTCTGGTGTGTTTTCAGCTTGACAAATATGATCCATTTTGTTTGTTCCAGGGTAAGTTTTTTTTCAACTGAGTGGTTTTGTAGTGTGGTACCTTCACAGAGACAAAAACAGAACAAAAAAATTGATTTAAAAAAATGTCAGCATTGTAGAGAAAGAAAAATGAAACTAGAAGACTGATATATCATCAAACTGAATATGCTGGTGTGCGAATACGTGGCAGAACAGTCAGTTAACAGAAAATGATAGTGAAATTGGGTGATATTTCCAGTTTCCCTAGAGTGAAAGCACATGCAGTTTACAATGGATAATGAAATGTTATGGTTTTTATGTCTAATACGTTAATTCTGCCAGTGCAGTAATCCCGAGGTTCCAATCCACTGCAAGGCTGACATTTACATTATAAAGAGATGCACAGACATTTATTGAGGATATAGACTGACAGTGCATCTTAAAAAAAAAAATAAAAGAGAAAAATGTAAAAGGTCTCCTTTTCATTCTCTCTTCCTTTCTCTCCCATTCCACCATATCAAATATTGACTAATGTCAAAGGGGCTGCTGCTCTTAATGCTGTTGCACCTTTCACAGCAAACCCAAAAGTTAATTCCTTTTTTTTTTTTGTGTGTGTGTGTGGAAAGGGAATATCACGTGTGACATTTTCATGCTTGTGTATGGGCTTGGGTTTTGTAAGAGCAAATCTTCGGCACTTCCAGCTTGGGGCATCCTGCCCTGTCACACAGCTGCATTGCCAGGGTGGTTGTGAATCAGACCAAGGTACTGATCCAGTATATAAGCCGTGTATTTTTCACCTGGTTAGCCATAAGCTGGCCCCGTTTCCCTTCTATACCTCATTGCCGAGTGGTGGAGGCACGGCTCTGAGCTTGAGCTATCCTTTTAATCAGGGCCATGTGTTCCTGCTCCCCTCCTTGCACTGGTACTGGTGCTTTCCTCATTGCACAACAAGCAAGTTCAGGAGGCCAAAATGGCCAGAAAATAAGAATGTGGTTTTTTGACCAGCTGTGTTTTGTGAGCCAGGGTGCTAGAAGAGGGCTGGTGGGTGGCTGGAGGTGGAAACGCGTAGGCAGGACGTGGCAGCCCTGATGTGGAGTAGTTTAAGAGGGGCGAGGAGGGGCAGGGATGGGGGGCAGGTGGCTGCCTGGGGGTGCTGTTGGCCAACAGTGCACATCCCTCCTCTCTTTTGGTGCCTGCTTGAGTAAAGACATGTCACCATTCACTCGTAGGCAGAAAAACCTTTAAGCATGATGATCAGCTTTAAGCAGGTACCAGAACTCTGGTTAAAATCAAGGGTGTTTTTAATGAGTCTAAAAACAATCCCATGGCTAAGTCTTTTGCTGAGGAATGACGGACAGTTTCCGAGGCTGCCTGAAAGGCTTTGCTGCACCTTGCTGAACGAGAGCAAAAAGGAGAAGTGGAGGTGATGGGCAACCCACAGAGCACAACTTCAACAGGATTTCCTCTTGTGCAGTGCCACTTTTTCCTTAGTTCATCAGCGATGTCCCTTGGAAGCTTTGACATAGAGGGGGAAAAAGCAATGTCCCTTGGAAGCTTTGACATAGAGGGGAAAACTCTTGCAGCCTGGTGCTTCCTACCACTGTCTGCAATCTCTCCTTGCCAGTGCATTGGGACAATTTATCCTAGTGCTGGGAAGCCAGCCACTTCCCAGTGCTTTTGGACTCTGCTGAAGGCTGATTGAAGAGAGGGAAACAGTTTAGTGAAACATTTTGCAAAGCTTTGACCTCTCCACAATGTACTTTGGACCAGTCCTTCTTGATTCTCCTGGTATTGCCTGGAGGTCTGAGGCACTGAGCTGCTGTGGAGAGGGCTCCTGGTTGTAAGGGGCTGCTACTTGTTCTGCAGCACTCGTATCCTCTGCTTGCAGCACCCTGCTTCTGACACGGGTGTCTCTCTGAATGCTGTAGTGCATCTCGCTTCTGAACTGTGCATCTGTATGCTGCCTGCAATAAATAATTTCTCAAGTGTTGTTACTGCATAAATATGCAACCACTCGCAGGTCTGCCCCTCCTTTTCCCTGTTCTAGGGCACGTACAGCTGGGGCTTCCTGCTCTTTGGTCTCTGCCCTTCTGCATCATTTGGCTGTGTCATTTTTGAGGAGGTTTGAGGAGAAAGGAGGTGTCTTGGAACCTGTTTAACATTCCCATGGCCTCAGCAATCTGTGTTATTAGGATCCTTCACTCCAAAGCCCAGTGATAGATGGACATCCTTGATTAACCCTTCCTTGCCAGCTATGGGCTTGTGCTTTTTTGCTGTGGATTTTAGAGCTTCGTCACTTGTGTCCTGCAAGATGATATCACAGGAGATACCTGCTTTAAGGAATAGCCAGAGATCCATGCTGGGATTGCAGTGGAGAGTGAAAAAGAGGAGGCATCTCCCTGGAGAGGCTCTGGATCACTTGTGCTGCAGGATCAACTGATGTGAAGAGTGCAGGAGACCTGAGGACTTCGGTGCTTTTTATTCTGCTTTTGCAGGGGTCTCCGCAGGACTTTCATCCATGGCTGATGTAGGAGGCTCCCTTTTCCTGCAGCCGACTGTCATTTAAATGGGTGAGAAGGTTGGTGCTCACACCCTCTGTTCTGGCTCAACTTCATCTGGCCTGACCTCAGCTGGCCTCCACATAGCTCAGCTGGTTTTTGCAGAACCCCTAAATGTGCAACATGGTCATTTAAGTTCGAAGAGTTGAAGAGTTTCCTGATCTGCTGAATGCGGCTACAGTGGGGGAAGTGGGACAAGTTATAAAAGTAATTTCTTCAAGTTACTGAGTGCAGCGTTCTTGACGTACTTAAGCATCCAGTCTCTGATTACTGCTTTTGTGCAATTAATGCAGCTGATGAAAATGAACTATTTTATTTCTCTGCAATGTATTTCTATGTTGTCCCTGCCTTTGCCCTATTTATTGCCACTTTAATACATACCCACTACTATTCATACCATGCAGCTATCCCAGTGTGTATTAATCACATTTTTGGGGGTGGGGAATAGAATAGGAAAGAAATAACTTTGGTCACACAGACTTATGCAGAGAAGGATCTGCCCTGATACGCTGATATCTCCCAGAGCTTCTTACAGTTGGAACAGTGACAGCAGGCAGCATTGGAGTCCGCCTCTCAAATGTTGTGTTTAATCACAAATGAGGCTTTAACATTCAAGTAACAGACAAATACTGAAAAGCCTCATAAGAAATAAAAGGAACAGGCAGGTGTGGCGGTTTGACCCTGGCTGAATGCCAGGTGCCCACCAAAGCTGTTCTATCACTCCCCCTCCTCAGCTGGACAGGGGAGAGAAAATATAACAAAGGGCTCATGGGTCGAGATAAGCACAGGGAGAGATCACTCACCAATTACTGTCATGGGCAAAACAGACTCAACTTGGGGAGAATTAACTCAATTTATTACCAATCAACCTGAGTAGGGTAATGAGAAATAAAACCAAATCTAAGAACACCTTCCCTCCACTCAGCGGTGCAGGGGGACGGGGAATGGGGTTTACGGTCAGTTCATCACACGTTATCTCTGCTGCTTCATCCTCCTCAGGGGCAGGACTCATTGCACTCTTCCCCTGCTCCAGCGTGGGGTCCCTCCCACGGGAGACAGTCCTCCATGAACTTCTCCAACGTGGGTCCTTCCCACGGGCTACAGTTCTTCACAAGCTGCTCCAGCATGGGTCCCTTCCACGGCATGCAGTCCTTCAGGAGCACACTGCTCCAGCACGGGCTTCCCACGGGGTCACAAGTCCTGCCAGAAAACCTGCTCCGTGGGCTCCTCTCTCCACAGATCCGCAGGTCCTGCCAGGAGCCTGCTCCAGCGCGGGCTTCCCGTGGGGTCACAGCCTCCTTTGGGCATCCACCTGCTCCAGTGTGGAGTCTTCCATGGGCTGCAGGGGGATATCTGCTCCCCCGTGGACCTCCCTGGGCTGCAGGGGGACAGCCTGCCTCACCATGGTCTTCCCCACGGGCTGCAGGGGAATCTCTGCTCTGGCGCCTGGAGCATCTCCTCCCCCTCCTTCTTCACTGACCTGGGGGTCTGCAGGGTTGTTTCTCTTATGTGTTCTTACTCCTCTCTCCGGCTGCTGTTTCTGTCTGTCCCAGAAACTTTTTTTTCCTTCTTAAATCTGTTATCCCAGAGGCGCTACTACCATCGCTGATGGACTCGGCCTTGGCCGGCAGCAGGTCCGTCTTGGAGCCGGCTGGTATTGGCTCTGTTGGACACGGGGGAAGCTTCCAGCAGCTTCTCACAGAAGCTACCCCTGTAACCCCCCCGCCACTACCAAAACCTTGCCACACAAACCCAATACAGCAGGACTTTAAAAGAGGGGAAAAAGAGTGCAAATGAGGAAAATTAATCAGCAGTTCTAGAACAATTATGATTTTCAGAGTATGAGGCTTTTGCCAGTGAAACAGACCAGGTCTCTGCCCTTGAGCTTGCTTAAGCAGTTAATCTGTATATGAACTCTTAGTCTTAGGGATCACTGAGAGAAATGATGCATCTCTGAACATTCAAAAACACATTTGGGCAAGTATAAAGGCAAGGTCACGTGGCAGTGGCGTTAGAAGCTGCAGGCTCAGGTCAAACCTTAATGCGGGTCTTCCAAAGGTGAGCATGTAACACCATGAATGTATACTATGTATGTATTGTCAGTCAGTGTTGCCACTGGTTTGCAAATACTCAAGAGTGGGCTTGCAGGAGCAGGGCCGTTGTTTGAGTATCACAAACCATATATTCTTTGCCTGCTTTGTCTGTGGCCTTCTTCCAAATAGTAGTTTGGAACAAGATTTGGAGACTCTATTTTCTTTTAAATTTACTGGTATCAAAAGAAAGCCAAAGACTTTGGACTGCAATTCAGAGAAGACACTTCCAGTTGCTTCATGCTTTTCTCCTGCTCTTGTTCTGCACCTCCTTACCTTGCCTGCTAACCGTGAAAAAGAGCCAACTTTTAAACAGTGTTTCCTGATCATGATTCGCAGTTTCTTGTTTTGTTAATAAAGGGAGTCTGAACATTTTCCTGTAATTTTGATGCTTTTCAAAGCAAAATGCACCATGGCATTTCTCAATACTATCCTATTGTAGCATGCCTCTGCCATGCTTTGCTCTTGGCTTCCAAGCTACGTACAGAAATCCCCCAATTTGCTCTGCTGTGGGTTGGGAACGAGAGTGTAGACAGAGGTGTGCTTTGCAGACTGCTAGGGACTCAACAAGAGGTTACCATCCTGCTGCCACCAAGTAGTACTATAGAACTCTGTTGGAAGTCAGTGGCTTTCAGGTTTGCTGGTGAAAGTGTTTTTGTGAGTGCTCGTGGTATTTCGGCACTTGCTGTCGTCCAGTTGAGCAGGGACCTGTTTGCTTAAGTGTGTCCTCAGCTCCGTTGGACTGAAATGGGTTGGGGGTGCTGTGGCTGGCCCTAGAGCTAAGTTGGTAGGCATGTTTGGCAGCTGGTGTGGAAGGAGGAGGATCTAGCTGTCACGGTCATAGGCATGGTTTGACTGGATCAAACCCTTCCACAAGCTGTGAGGAAACTTCAAGGCAGCATAGCTGGGTGGACCCAACGCTGATGAAAGGCTTATCTCCCCTTGATGTGGAGTTTTACCCTGTCTGCCAGGCATGGTCTTGGGCATTTGATTGATGATTGTTTGGGAAGGTGCCCCTGAGCCTGGGGTCAATGAGTCTTTGGCACTGGGAAGGGACATGTGGGGGTCTCCGCTCCAACCCCCTGCCCAAAGCAGGGCCAGCTCTGGGACCACACTCAACTGCTCAGGGCTCTTTTCCAGGCAGGTCTTGAAAACCTCCAAGGATGGAGCCTGCACAACCTCTCTGGAAAACATGGTCCCACTTCACTTTTCACCTCCAGCATCTTCGTGGTGAAGATCTCTGTATATCCAGACAAAACTGTCAGTGATTCACACTTCATGACCACTGTAATATGGCATACCCAGACTTGGCATGGGCAACACCAATATGGATGCTTGACAGAGACTGTAGATGGACACAAACTATGCCTTGAAATTAAAGATTTGTTCATTATGAGGAGCACAGTACTGGCAAACAAGTAGACGGTAATATAGTTATATGAGCTGTTGTGTCCTGGCAGTGGATGAGGGGAGTATAAATAGGAAAAGTAGAAAAATAGCATGTACTTTCTGATAAAATTGTGTTTGTCTTTCAGTGTAATAACTTGATGTGGGTTTTTAAAAGGGAAAAAGACCTCTAAAGTAGCTAGAACAAGTTAATGGAAAAGGAGAAAAAGGGAAAGCACTAAGACATAAACCAGAGGGCCATATCTCCTTAAATCTCTCTGAGACCTCTGGGCAATGGCAAGTCCAGTTGTGCCAGCCCTGCCTGCCAGTTATAGTGTTTATAACCTTGAGTCATCCTGTGAAAGTCAGTGGTGGTAGCCCTCTGGGCAGAACCTGAAGTCAAGATCTCTGCTCGTGTCAGAGGGCTTGGTCAGGTTGCAAGTGAGGGCTGTCAGGTCGGGGCCCCCTGGGAGAGAGGTATTAACTGAATGGTGTGATTCCTGTGTTGTGCACTGGTCCGGGGAGGTTGAAACCAGGTTGGGGCTTCTTTTCGTTGTGGTGACATTGAGGGAAATGTGTTTACTGTCTGGCTGTAAAGATCTGCAAAAAAAGAGAGGAAATAAATTGGAGCTTGTTTTCTAAAAACAAGAACACGCACAGTCAACCAGCATTTTATTTTTATGCAGCACGTCTGAAATAGATGCAGGTCTGCCTACTTTCTTAACATGCATCCAGCAGACAGTAACAGCAGCAGTTTATGTTTCTGTACTGTTTCTTTCTCTGAGGATCTCGGAGTACTTCATGGGGAGGACCAGCCGATGGGAAACCGTGCCTTTAGCCTGGATCTGCCCAGTGGTCTGGTCTGCAGCATAGCTGGTGGTGGGAAGGTGGTGTAAGGGCTTGCAGCAGGAGCTTTCTGCGCCAGTCTCATTCCCAAAGCCTGCTTTGGGCTGTGCAGGCAGTTGTGCAAGAGCATCCTCGATTTCGCTGCATGCTTTCATGGAGAGTTTGAAGAAGCAGAGTGCATGCCTCTGCCTCCATAACTGTTTGCTCTCCTGCCCGTCCTGTCGGCCGGATTGTTCCCTTCCCTGACTTGCCTGTTCCCACTGCTTGAGAATAGTGAGCTGTTGAGAAAGTGATGTGGCTTTGGATGTGTCAGTCACCCCTGCACTGTGAGGGTGGAAGTGTCAGTGACAGGAGGGGATGTGTGCAGATGGCATTGATGCTGCCGTAGTCTTCTCCTTCAATATAAAGCTCAGTGTGGGAGGCAGGGAGCAAGGACACTTGTGCTAGCCTGCTTGCTCCAGTGAAAGGTGAGAGTTGGATGCACAGGGAAGTGCAGCACAGACAGAAGAATTACTGGAAGGGTGCTTTCTGTTGTGCCGGTGGAGTTAGCAGATACTTATAGTCCATGCTTGAAGCTGCATGCTCAATTTGCTAAGTCTGGAAAGGGGCAGTCGCTCAGAGTTTTTTCCTTTGGTTCTGCTGGGGGTGGAGGGACTTTTCCCCCGGTTCCTGCCTCCAACACATTAGGAGCCCACGGGGACTCACCTGCACATGATTGCAGTCAGCCTTTCTCCACCCAATGGGCAGGTGAGCGCTGGAGAGAGTGGGCAGCACTGTCCCTTCCAGTGGTGCGCCTCTGGCTCTAGAGGAAGGATGGCAGAGCCATGGGCTGCAGTCTCTGCGGGCAGGGTGGGAGGGATGGATGGGGATGGTGAGGTCCGTCTGTGGCTGGTGCAGTCTCTGCTGCCCGGCCTCCCCCGGCTCTGTGCCTGTGAAGCAGTTTCTCCATGAGCTGTGAGAAGATGCCTCCTCTGGGAAGAGCAGGGGGAGACTGAGCCATTGAATAAACTTCAGGCTTTGGTGTGTTGTCTGCCGCACTCCTCCTGAGAGCAGGGGAAGAGGCTGAGTCTTGGTCTCGCGCTGGTGTAAGCTGGAATTTATCCCTAGAGTGAAAGGAGTCATGCCCGTTTGGGCCAGCTGCTCAGTCAGCCCTGAATTCAGCCCCCAAGTTCATGGCTGTGAGTGCATTTCATCCTAGTGGCAAGGAATAGGAAAACACAGCCCGGGCCAGTACATGGAGATGCGCGGGTCTGGGGTGATAACCGAGGAGCCCCTGCTTGGTGGCTGGAGCAGAGGTCTAGGAGAGAGGAGCAGCGTGGCTCACGGTCTGACGGCATGGGAGATGTAACCAGTGGGCTCCCAGTTCCCTCTTCCTCTTTGATGTCCCATCCCTGTGCTCAGGCAGCCGTGTGCTTGGTGAGTGCAGGGGACCCATCTCTGCCCAAAATCTGCCTTTTTTTTTTCCAGCAGGGCCAGTTTTCACCTCAAGCTGTCCCCTGAACCAGCAAGCCACTGGCCTGCCGTGAGCACCAGTACATGTGTCGAGAGGGGAGCTTGTGGCTGTAGGGTGAGGTCTCTCCTTAAGGCAGCAGCATGGACTTCAGTAGGTTTAAGCCAACTGTGCCACCGTGCTTTTTTCGGTACTCGTGGGCTTTATGCTGGGACAGGTATCTTCTGTCCTCTCACCATTGGCATAAAAACATAGATGGCAGGTCAGGTGCTCTGGCTAAATTAACATGAGCATGTTTTGAGTCAGGTTTTCACTGTGGGTGATTGGGCCATGCCTGGATCAGGTGTTAGTGACAGGGAACCAGGGCATCAGTTGTAATCCCACCTCTGCTCAAGGACTGTGGCCATGACCAAATCACTCACTCTCCGCTTGGCTGTGCAGAAGATGGGGATAATACATGCCTCACAGGGGTATTGTAAAAGTTAATTTGCTAATTATTTATAAAGTACATTGGAGTGCTGCTCCACACTTCTACACAGTATTATGATAACATCTAATTAGTAATTCCTTATGATGCTTCATTTTCTTTCTGCTATAAATATTGGCCTAATATAGGGACAACTCTGCCTGTGCTAGTCATCTCAGTGACTCAGAGGGAATAAGCAAGCTGGATTTGGTTTGTAAATGGTCTGTCTTTCCCCCCCTGCCTCCTGTGCCATCTGACCCCTAAAAACAACGTCCCCTTTGGCAGCCTGCTGCCTGGCCGGTGTCCATCAGCGGGTCGCTGCTTGGGGAGAAGTCATCCCTTGAATGGAAATGTCAGCCCTGAAGCAACCTACTTGCTTTTCCTGGACTTTCCCAGAATTCCCCAGCCTTGCGGCTCTGGGCCCTTTCTTGTTGGGCTGGGGCAGGCAAGGGATGGCCGGAGTGTTGTTTTTTCTTCTCAAAATAAATAATGCTCAGAGACCTCTGCTGTACGTCACACCTTGCTGGTTTTACCTGGCTTTGAGCTCTTTTGAAGCTATGAATAACCTGTATGTTTAATACTTCAATGCAGTGAATCCAAAAGCTTGTGATACTTATTTTTAGTGTTGAAAAATTTTGACAACTAATGTAAACCTACGTTATCCATCACTTGACGGCATCATCACCAGCGTACAGCTTGTCACTCTCATTTTGAGCTGATTTTTTCCAACGAAATTAAAACTATTGGCAGGGATGTGGTGGAAGTGTGTCAGAGTACAGCATGAAAATGACAGCAGCTACCGCCTATTTCTTTCAAAGAAATGAGAGGAGGTGTTTAGATTAGAGGTCTTGAATAAAATGTTCCTCCTTGAGCCTTCCCATCGAAAAAGGGAACAGTCCCTGTTTTGTTAAACTCTGGCTCATCATTGCACCATGCGGCGGTTGCGGTAAGGACCAAATGGGCTCGCGGGTGCTGCTGCAAGGCTTGTGCAATGCGGGGTGTTGCAGTGGTACCCACTTCCCTGCTCGGGGGCAGCTGGGTTGGAGCCACCATGTGCAGCCAGATGGTGTTGGGCACCCTATAAAACCATCCCAGTGCTGAGGAGGTGCAGAAGCTTGTGGTGACTTCGGGTACGTCTGTGCGTGCGTGCTTGCGTCTGTGTCCAGAAGAGCTTCACCATTGCAGGTATTTTCTTGAGGCTAGATGACTAGAAGCAAGCCTCTTCTATAGATATTAATGCTGTATACACAGAGGTGTGTATTTTACCTGCACGTACCTGGAGGGTCCCGGTAAAGAGAGATGGAGCCCTACCTTTGCTTGTGAAGTTATGCATGGCGAGTGTCTGTGAGCAAAGTGCCCGTGTACACGCTGCAAAGTCAGTGTGAGAACTGCCAGCCACAAGCAGCACGATGAAATGCAAACCTTGAATTTTAACTTGTACTTGCTCCAGAGGTAGCTCATGCCTCTTGTCATTTGTCTTGGTTTTGCAGGCAAGGGTGCTGGCTCATCGCCAGCATCCACTCCCCGTAGCTCATTAGAAACCTTTTTCAACTACCCTTGCAGTGTAAGAATGGGGATCAGTTTTCCCATGAGTTGATATATCTGCTGACCTCTCCAAAGGGAAAAAAAACACCCTGTAGTTCATTACCTTACTTTTGTAGAGGCTGAAAGGGAACTATTTGTGGCTGAACAATACTTGCCTTTCACAGCTCCCTTCCTAATCCCAAATAGAAACATGAGGCTGAGAAAATCTTTCTGATAACAGGGACTATGGATACATTCAATCTAGTATAATTTTTCATGGTGTTAATGTTCTTTAATTGTCAAGGGTTGGTTTGCAGGTTTTTATTGGACAAAGTGAAGGCAGGTAGCATTAAATGTCAGTTTGAGGGGGTAGAAGTGATTCTCATGGTGGTGTGATAGTTTTCCACCAGTGCCCTCTTGTGAGCTTCTACATCACAGAGATCCAGTTTGAAAGCTGATGCTTTAAAAAAAAATAATAAATGCAGGCTAAGTTGACTTTCTTCCTCAGTTTATTATTGAATATAAGATGGCTTGAGCCAAACTGTGTCCCCACCTACACAGAGACAACCCTTTGCTTTAGCAGTACTCTCGGTCACAGCCCCTCCTGCGAGATGCATGAGACTGCACAGGCACAAGCGTGGGTGTTGCTCCCAGGGGAGGGGGGTTACCAGGGTGAAAGCCAGTGCATAGCTTGGCCACATCATCCACAGTGATGTGCAAGAGCTGGCTTGAACTCTGAAGCCCAGGTCACGTTTGTAGGGCTGCAGTGTTATGTGAAAAAGGGGCGTAATGTCGCAGTAACATGTGCTGGGGTACCTGCCTGTGCCGACAGATTGGTCTGTGGTTACGGGATGTTTGGAGTAGCACCAAAACTGGTGTTGGCATCAGCACCTTCGTGTTCCCCTGGGGTCATTCCTGGCAGATAAGTGCCTGGTGGGCCCTGGGTCATGTCCTGAAACATGCTTGACCAAAGCAGGCAATAATCACAGTGGCTGGGACCATTAGAAACTCCACCATGGCTATAATGACTTGAAGAAAGACCTGAGTGGCTCCAGTTGTCTGGAGGATGGAGACAGGACGCTTCTCCAAGGCCACCTGTTTGTGCAGGTGGAAAATAAGACAGATACAATCATGAATTTTTGAAGCACCTTGTCTTTGTAAAGTAAGCCATAGTTAAAGAGATATGGTCTGCGTAGCCCTGTGCAAGCGGCGGCCGATGCTCTTTGTATCTCACCTTGCTGCTGTGCTCGGGGTGAGTCACTGTACTGAAGTGACTCCCATTTTTCTGCCCAAAGTGATAATCCATTGTTAAAATGATATTAACTCATGTGTGCTAATTAGCAGGTGTGCCAGGGTGTGAGAAGATGGGGATGTTAATTAGGGTTGATAAATACACCTTCATGCAGGATACAGACTTGGCTTGTGTCTGATGGGAGTCCCTCTCCCTTCCTTTCACCACTGGGAAGGTGCTGTCCTGCAGTGGACTGTGCTACGCTGGGGGGACCTTTCTCCTTTGGGCTCTGTGGTGGGGTCTCTGTGTCTCAGCTGGATACTTGGGAGAGCCTGTGGACTCCCTGGAGGGTTGCTGGGATTCGTCCTGCTGACGCTGGAAGAAAAAGGGAATTTTCCCAGTGGTGTTATCTTTACTCAACTGAGAAGGGGGGGGTAAATGCGTGCCCTCATCCAGCCACAGGGGTTAGCTGATGGCCATTTCTTCAAGCTCCTGGAGGCAACGGCCCCTCCAGTCATCCAGCTCAGTGGCTCGCCTGGTTGTCTCCAGCCCGTTTCGGGCAGAATATGCTAGGTTGTCTTAAAACACGTTTCAGTAGGTCTTCGCTAATCGCTTAGCGCAGGAGAGCATTAAGATTTATATAAGTTGGCTCGCACGCCTTCAGAGGAAGCCCACATCAAAAGGCGTGTATCCAAATGCGTCAGCCGAGCTGGGGTGACGGGGCCGGGGCCTGGAAATGCCTGTTCTCCCGCAGCGGGCAGGCGTGAGCTGACAAGCCGCAGCGCTGCCCGGGAGGGCTCTCGGCGAGGCTGTTGTCAGCCGGCCGCTCCACACCTTCCCCGAGCGGCCGGGGCCATCTGCTCCCTGCAGCCCGGACCCTGGCGGCTCGCTCGCCCCAGCCAGGCTTCCCTGAAGGCCCATCGCCTCGTTTCTCAGCAAAGCTTTGGAGGAGGGCAGGTTGGCTGGTATGTGGCTGGGGAGAAGGCTTCCCTTGCCTCTTCCTCCAGTCCCCCCTGAGGATTGCAGCCACAACCAGATCGAGCGAATCAAGTGCTGTATCTGCAAAAACCCCAGATCTTAGCTACGTGATGGCACCTGTAATTCTTCCGTGCGTCTCTCTCTCCATATGTCAGTCTTGCTATTTTTTACTTGCTGTTTCTTATTCTGGTGCTATGGGTCACGACAGGAAGGGGAAATCACTGCTTTTCTTTCATCCGTCTACACTGATTTAAAATCCACTGGTAGGCAGATCGACTTGGGACTTGCTGACTTATGACTTGGTTGTCTGAAGCTTTCTGAAAGGAGCTCTTACAGAGAGGGGGGCACACATACTTCATGTTTTCCTGGGAGTCCTGGCCGTGCCAAGGATTTGCTATAGGTAGCAGCAAACCAGCAGGAAAAGATGCCCCAAACTGCTGTGGCAGAATGCAATCGACCTGATGCTGGCGGCAAAAGGGTGTGCCTCCTTTAGTCCTCTTAAGCTGAAAAATGCTTCAGACAATCACTTGTGATCTGTTGTAGTAAGCATATATGTTCCTCCTTTAGGACTGGAGCGTAATTGCTTTGTATCTATGGGAGCTTGTGTGCATGCACGCCTGTGTATACGTACACATCGGTTTCCGTGTAAAGGCGAAGCTGTTTTGATGGGAGCGATTAAGGGTGGGTGGCATCGGAGCTCTGAACGCAGCTTTGCGGGCTGTTCGAATGGGCTGAAGATGGCGAGTGCTGGCCGTGCCCGAGTGAACCCGAAGGCAGGTAGCAGCAGCCCCCGTCGCCTTCTGAGTCACTCGCGGCTTGCCAAACCTGCTTGCCTGCTCCGGGATTTGCTAGTTACCGGTGCGAAAACTTCGGGAGGAGGCGGTCCGCTCCTCTGGGCTTTTTCCTGTTTGTTTCTCTTGCCTGGCCCGCAGATAGGAGCTGTTGGCTTTGCTCATTTGGTGTTTACATTAACTAAGGCTAAGGTTCGATTGTTTCAGTGCTTTCTAGTCCAGACAGTACATCTGATGCCATCCCGCCTTCAGCCCTTTTCTATTGTCGAGGTGGAGGACTCCGGTGCTTATCAGGAGTGCCTGTGGTCATGGGGGGACCTGGTGTTTTCTAAGCGTGGGCAGATAAATCGGAAACATCTGACGCTGCAAGTACTCAGATGTAAAGATAAACCAAACCTGCTGTTTGAAGTGGGCTAAAACTAACTGCTGTACCAGGAAGCTTGGCTTGCGTGCCTGTTTCTGATAATGGGGTATGTAAGAATGATTGTGCTGCATCAAATCACTTCTCCAACTGTCTTGTCTCTGGCTGCCCCAAAATAGACTCATCTCCTCCCATCCTCTCCTCCAGCATCCGTAGCACCCGGGTATGTGGAGCCACATAGCCTCACTACAGCTATTTAGTCACTGCAGTCGCACAAAAGTGTGTATAAACCTGTGGGAGAACTGGGCTTCTGCACATACCTTTTGCCTTTTTATTTTTTTTGTTTCCTAATGTTTTTGTCCTTTTTCCAATTCGTGGTCATTGCTGGGTTGCAGAGGGCAGAACTGCAAGGATATGGTTATTGCTTAATACTCTGTATTTTTGAAGTATCACACAGAGTTGTAAATGTTAATTTGTTAATTAATTTGTTTTCTGTGTGTAAAAAGTATTTCTTGTGTTGTCTGCTGCATTCCCCACATAGTCTGATACCTGTTTTTCTTCTCCCATATAAACGGTGCAGAGTCAAGGTGGGGGAAGTTGGGGGATAAACACAGATGCTTTAGGTTTTGTATTGGTATTTCTTATTTATAGCAACCATTAACCAACCTTGGTCTTGAAGATGATGCTGCTCAAATCCTAATCCAGAGACAGTTACATGGAAGCAGCGAATTAAGTAAAAACAGATCCATGAGTAATTTTTAAATCTCTGTGGTTCTTGATCTTGCCATCACTTCTGCACCTGTGGACAGCTTAGTGGGAGGCAATTGCCTGTGCGTTTTGAACATGCGTCCTCTACAGAAGCACCGTCAGATGCGTACCCAGGGAGAAATCCTCTGGGACGTAAGGGAGTTGAGGGCAGTGGCAAAATGTGCAGAGTAGGTCAGAATTTTCTTATTTTATGTCTTGCTGGTGAATTGCTCCCTGAAAATACAATGAAATGCCAAGGACGATGCAGTTTAGCAGCGTGAGGAAGGGGACCACGTGGCTGGTTCACATGTAGCTGATACGCAAGTCACTTCTGTGGGTTGACTGGCTATTTTAGTTTCTGGCTCCTCTCACAGCGCGCCAGGCTGGTGAGTTAAAGTCAGCCCGGAGGGGTGTCCTTAGGAATTCAGATTTTGGGAGCCAGTGGGGCTGAGTGGCAGCTCGTTTGAAGCCTGCGACGGGAGGAATTAATCAGGAGAGGGAGGGAGGGAAGGAGGGAGGGAGGGAAACATGGCAAAACCCCAAACCTTCAAACACACCCAATTGACCCATCTCATCTTAGCATGAAACTTAACGAGTTACACCCACTCTGAAGCAGAAGGGGAATGAAACGCTGGTGCTTCCTCCTCTCTGTTACAGGCAGCTGGGGCTTGGGAAATACACCAGGCAAAGATGTTTGTGCTGTTGATGATGAGCGGTAAGCTACTTCACAAATGACATTAACTTTTGCTTGTGTTTTACGTGCCGGCCTGGGGGAATGAGAGCAGCTGAAGCTCAGCTAAAGCTGGGAAAATATGTTTGTGGGGTATAGCATTGTTGTGTTGTCTAAGATGCCATGTGTCCAGGAAGCCCTGTAAGGCTTTCTTCTCCTAACTTTTGTCATTCCCCAGTGTGGATGGGGGTGTTGCTTTCTCTGAGTTGCATTTAATCAGGTCGTGAAGTGTTGTTTGCTTTTCCAGGGTTTGTGCTGCTCGCAGGTAGCAGAAGTACACCGGGTTCATTGCAGACACCGAGAGTTCAAACTGATTGAATGGGAGCTGGGGACTTAATAGCTAAATTCCCTAAGAGGGAAAATGTAGTATCAAGTTACTTATTAAAGATGCTTCCCTTCTCCAGCTGTCTGGCTTTATTTTCCGTAATTACAGGTTGCCATGTTCTTTAATTGTTGAAAATGAGCCCCGTGAAAGGTTTCAACTTGAATTGAGCTCTGTTAGGTGTTTCTGCGGGTTGGGGAAAGCTGAAATGTTGTGAAGGGCAATGCTGCTGTGCTTTTCAGTAAGGGTGGGAAGGCTGGGTTTGGTGGGGTCTCGCACTTGCCGAACATCTGATAATGCTGCAGAAGCAGGGGCTGGGGGAAGCTTTTCCATATCGGGTTGCTCATTTTTCTCCTAGTTACTTCTGCGATCTCTTACCAAGTTATTTTATATACCGGTTACTATCTTTCAATCTAAATTGCCTAATTCTTGGGTTGGTGACAGGAAATGTGAGTACAGAGCCCTGGCCCTGCAATTACTGTGACTAAGCATTAGGGCTAATAACCAAGCCGGCAGAGTTATCTCCCAGCCCTGCTCTTCCCCCAGCAGCTGGCTGCTGCCGAGGGGCCAGCTCACCATCCTCTCCCAGCTCGCCATCCCGGCCCGCTGTCTTCAAGGCTGCTGTAGAAATGTCGGATATGGCTTCTGCTTCCTGAGGGGCACGGGCTTGCTTTCTGATGGGCAGGGTTCAGGCCTGATTCAGAGCTGCGCTGCAGCCCATCAGCCATGAGTAATCGTCCCGTGCAGAGGCAAAGTATAATGCGTACTTTTTTGGGGGCATTAAGCCACGCTGTAGCTGTTGGAAATGTTAGTGCTTTAATCGTTTCATTTAATGTACCAGAAACCCATTGTCAAGGTGACTATTAATTCCTTTGATGGCATTTTCATATTGCGGGAGTGATTCAAATTTTCACATGTGATTAGTGCAGTGGAACGAAGGAAGCAGGTTTTGTGGGTGTTGGTGGGTTGCTTGTTTTTCCCCAATCCTTTCAGAGTTAAAAGTGATCTGCGCATTACGGAAAATGTGTGGAAAATTGCTGTGTTAATCACGACAAATGGAGCTAAGGAATCAAGTGCCGGAGTGTGGTGTGCCTGGTTATGCTTCCTAGGGGAATTTGCTCTTTAAAGGGTGCACTTCTGTTTTTAAGAGGTTTCCAACTTGTTTTGAGGCAGAAACACTTTATTTTTCCAGAATGCCTGTTGGAAAAAAATTTGCCAAACTGCAAATTTGCATCATTTAAGCGTTTGCTTGAGCTTTATGCTTTTGCTCTGGGACATCAGTGGCAGGATTCCTGCTGGTGTCGGCAGCGAGGAGAGGCGTTGGTTTTGCACCACTGCAGCAGTGGGAGCAAGCCTATTAGATATCAGTCTTCGGAGCAGACTCATTTACCTTTAAATGAAGTTACACATTATGGCTTGAGTTGTAGGAAATGGCTGTTTGAAAATGAACCCCGAGGAAAATCTGGATAGTTTCCTGCAGGATCAGTGATCTGGACTGGCCCAGCACAGGGTCCAGTGAATGCCTGGGCATCCTCCTGCCAGAAGCTGGGCCAGGAGGATCGGGGGCAGAAATGGGAGCTCCCCACTTGGGGCAACAGATTGGCTGGGGTCTAAAGCATGGCTCACCGTGTGTGTCGAGGCCTAGTGGTGAATGGCAGCAGCGAGCCCTTTACTGCTCCCCCTTCAGTTTGGCTCTGATTAGTTAGCCGGTGCTGGTCTTTTGCCATGCTGTGAGGATTAATAGCACAAAAAAAATAAAGGGTCTTTGGTGGGTGGAAAAAAGAGGTCACTAAAATAAAACACCGGCTCCTAAACAATTTATTAAAAAAGAAAAATCCAATGCAAGAGTAATGGTGGTGTCAAATCTTTAAAAGAATTCGGCAAGAAAGAGGACGACTCTCTACTGATGGTCTTTCTTAGTATTATTTTGTTAAACTGGTTACTGTGTGGTGTGTTCCAGTGAGTTTTATGGCCCAGTAATCCATTGCTGGATGAGGGGAATACATTATTTATAGATTAGAGTGTTTTAACATCCTAGCATGGGGTTGTTTAAGGAGGTCAGAATACAGAGCAGTGGAAATGGGATTAGCCCAGCTGTGCTGCTAACAGTGCAGAAGCAGAGGAAAAAAAGGGAAATTATCATGTAGATATTTTTATTTTTACTGTGCCTCACAAGGCATAGGTCACAGAAGATTTAGGCGTTTCTAGAACCAGAATGTAGTTTTTCTCTTTATTGGTTGCGACATCTCAAATTTTAATTTAATTGTAAACAAACATGAACATCTTTTTTCCCTGGCTCAGCAGGCTTGCTGTCTGCTGCTTGTTTGCTTTCCCAGTGGGATGGTGTCAAAGGACTTGACGAAGGGGGAGTGTTTGTGATAGCTAACAAACCCCTCTTCCTTCCAGGGGGAAGCTGTTGTGTTGTTCCCGTGCACGAAGCCTTCCTCTGTGCTTAGCTCCGTGCACGCGTCCTGAAAGTACAGCCCCATCGGCGGGTGCTGCGGCTGGTGCGAGAGGCTTGTGGGCAAACGGGTAGTTAGTTGATTCACTGCAGAGTGCTTTTAATGTAATTGCTTCTTGAGACTTCCAATTACGCTTTCAATAAGAGTTGGAATGCAGTGTTCTCAGGTAGCTTAAAAAGCCTTCGTAAAGCAAAGCAAATAAATGATCCCAGCAGCGGCCAGTGGTGTAGCGGGGTGCCCATTAGGCAGTGCATGCATCTGGGTGCATGCAGACTGAGGGGTCCCGTGTAGCTGCAGTCCTGTGAAGGGTCTCTGCGCCCAGCCCTTGCCTTGGTTCAAACGCAGCCCACACAGGAGGCTTGGTGGTCTCACTGCTGCCAGCGCCCACAGCAGTTCCTGCTCTCCTTCTCTGCCTTTGGTGGTCTTCCCAGCAGCGAGGTCTGGGGTGGTGGATTGGAGGTTAGCTCGTGGGAGACCAGCAGTGGTTTAAACTCTTGCATTTTCTATTATTGTCTAGAGTTGGTCTAGATTACGGGGTAATTAAGAGCTCAAACTCACAGTGATGTTGACGGAGTTTAACAAATTGCCAAGCATTAGCTGGGCTTCAGGAACTGTGTGCGTGCTCTTAGGAGCAGCACAGCAAATGTGCCATGGTGCAACTTCACCAGGAGTGGTATAAGATAAATTGCATTACCTTGCATTGCCATAGGCGTATCTGAGTTACAGCTAATGAGCAGTACCTCTGTAAGCTGACTTGGGCCTGGCTGCAAATCACCTTGCATATACGTGCACGCCACTGTAATGGCATGAGTGTTTGCAGTCAGGGACATTTCAAGAACAGTTTGCATCTGTCCAAAGATCAGGCATATGGATTACTTGTGGACATACGAATGTGTGAAAGTCACGGTAGGTGTGCTTTTCTGCAGACGTAAGGGGATAGAGATGATGCTGGTGGTGGGAATGGTTGTGTTTGTTTCTGAAGAGGCAGAAACATTTTTTCTTGTGCAAGTTGCTCTGCATTTCTATTTTCTCTTGCAAACAATTTGGAACTGGTGGGCTCCGTTTCATATGACTAGTGCAAAGGAACGCTTCACTTGTTTGGGGGATTTTATATTGAATAATAAGCACAGAAACAGCACTTGAATAGCATTGTCTTTATGAAGCAGTCTTTTTTTTTCTTTTTCTTTTTTTTTCTCTGTATCAATACTTGCAGCACTAGTATGGTTGCCTAGATGCATTTCAGCTTATAGGGATGGCCATAGGGGGCTGCACAGCTGCCGGCAGGACAGGCAGGGGCTTAGGACCATGGCAGCTGCTTGGTAGAGGTGGGTTGGTTCTGCTACGCTGGCCTCTTGCTCCATAGAGCCAAAGCCTCCTGTGTGCTCAGGGAAATGTCTCTTTCCCATAGTGCTGGAGCTATCAAGGCAGTTGTCCTGGGTGCTGAGGGTGACCTCTCTGAAGATAAGGCTCTCTGAAGTAGGCAGCGTAGGGCAGCAGCGAGTCATAGCTGCAGATGGATGAATCAGGGGAGTTGCCAGACCTTGTCTGTAGCACTTTGTTGGAAGCCGGAAAGCGGTGCTTGGAAGCCTATAAAATAGCAGAGGTGGGAGGGAAAAAAGAAAGCGTGTAGATTTTGCATTAATACCTGCCTCCACCATTTTTGGAGGGTGGACAGAGCCGCTAGTGCCGGTCTCTCCTTCCATACACTACATTGCTGTGTGGCTGCCGAAAATACCCTAGCAGCAGTTGGGCTTTTGGTGAGAGGGGGCTTCACAGATCATATTAGAAACTGCTGTAGCAAACTCTGAAAACCTGATGACATGACTTTCCCAGGTGAGCAAACAGCACTGTGCGGTCCTGCAGCCAAGTCCCTCTAATCCTCAAGTCAGAGGGAAAACAAATAAGCCTTCTGCTGTCTGCTTCCCAGCTGAAAATTGCTTTGTTATTCATTTGCATTAACCTGGGTGGGGAAGGTATATTCAGAGTGTGCTCCAGGCCCTTAGACGTTGAAATGGAGACAAAGACTCCCCATTGCGCAAGGCCACCGCCAGGAAGGGAGGTGGGAGGCTGCTGGGTGCAGCCACCTCCCTGTTCCTGGGCAGGAAATGGGACCAAATCCTGGTCGGGACAGGGCGGCTTTTGGTCAAGGTCTGGGATGTTCAGGAGAAGGAGTATGTAATAGTTACTAGAAAACAAAATTCACTTGAAGAGCACTGATTGATAGGCACATTTCTTGCACGTTAACTGATGGGCCTAGCTGGAAGAAGCTAAAATGATTTTAACAGCCTGCATGTGATTATGCTAAATATTGCCAAACCCCCCAAATCCAGTGTGTCAAAGGGCATTAACCGTGTGGTATAAACTTCCCAACCTGAAACTAGTGAACACAAGTGATCAATCTGAGTTTTAAAAAATGCAGCCATATGATTGCGGCTCGCCAGCTCCGTGCCCGCGGCGAGTGTCTGAGAAGACGATTTTTGGGTTATCCCAGTCATGGGAAAGCTGCGTCTCGACGCTGAAGTCTTGTCTCCAAAGGGATCAGGCACGTCCTTGCCCGTGCCCAGGTTTTGCATGAACACTAGCAAAACTTGGAAGACCCAAACCAGAGGTTGTCTGCTGCTCCTTGGCTGCAGGGAGGCTGCTCACCTGCCTTTGCGAGTTGCTTTCCACCTCGCTTGGTGAGGGGGACCCACATGTGTGAGGCCCCTCTGCAGCTGGAGGGATGCTGCGGCACAATGTGGCATGGCTGCAGCCTGGGGGTTGCTGGAAGAAACCTGCAGATGAAGCGCCACGGGATTTGAAGCGTTAAATACTCCCAGGTTTCCTGGGGGAGGTATTATTAAGTGATCACTACAGGTTTATGCAGTGAATTAAAGTGGTTACTGAAAACCTTTGCCAAGCATCTGATGACTTTCACTGTAAGTGATGTGTAATACATGCCAAAGGTTGTTTTGGTTAAAAATGACTAATATGCTTTTTTTAACAGTAACAAAGGACTCCTTTTTTTTTTTTCCTTTGCACAACTGCAACAATGAAAATGCCTTTTTATATTTTTTTCCTTAAGTGGGAGGAAAGTTGCATTTTTGTTGACTTTTATGGCATCCCAGAGTGGAGTTAGTGAGGCGCTGCTGTAAGAGGTGTGAGCATAGGCAGCACCAAGCACCAGAAATGCACATAGCCTTGGTGTAAGACTCGAGGCAGAATACAGAAGTCAATTCAGTTAGAAGTTGCAAGATGGAACTTATGACAAAAAAAGCCAGCAGGAGTAATTTCCTCACTGCTTTTATTTTTCTAAGCAAATTAATCTTAATACTTTAGTAACATTTGGATGATTTCTTGGTAATCTTTTTCTGGGAAGCAATTTTTTTGTGTGTGTACTTTGTTGCGGAATGATAAATCACTGTAATTTACCAGCCTGTTTTTTAAAAATTTGGAAAGTCATGCTATTTGATATGTTCCTTCAAGCTGTCATTGCTGGAGGCATATGAATGAATACATGACATTTCAGCTTCTGTTTACTGTTTAAAACAGGTCTTTATGCTTGACATGGTTACCTGAGCATACCTTCAAGTTTGGAATTTATGGGGTTTTTTTAAAGGGAAATTAAATGGAACAGAAGATTTTTGAGGAGGAAGTAAATGCAGTCAGTTGTTTTGGGCCACCTGGACTTGGTAAAACTGTATAAATATCCAGAGCTCCATGAAGACTTTGGACCCATTTGCAGTGTCTCTGGGAGCCCCTTGTCTTTCCTTGGCTGCAGCAGCTGGCAGCACGGGCTGTCCCCCCAGCCAGGGGACAGCCGGTGCCTCTCTGCTGAAATGTGGCCTCCAGCCTTTTTGCAGCAGGTGGTTGAGGCCAGAGGAGGGCAAATTTGCACATCTGCATAGGTACTCAAACAGCTGGAGTCTGTATTTCGAAATAACGTTAAGTAATGTGGGGAATAAGCAGAACACGACTGTCTGGGAGTATGAGAAAACTGCGGTACCTACCATAGTCAGCTTTTGATTCATGCTTCTGGGCAAGCAAAAAGAAAGAAATTGAGGCTTTTTTGGGACCATGGCTTTGAGAGTAAAAACGTCTGCAGGGCTGAGGGTGCGTCTTTGGGAGAAGGGGGCAGGATTATTTGGAAATAGAGGCTTTGTGGGGAAGGTCTACCTGCAGCCACATTTGGGCTCATGGGGCTTCACAGGTAATGAAGAAACCTCATGTTTCCAAGGACCTTAGAGCTGTCCTTGCTGGGATCTTCTTTTCCAGGGAAAGGTATTTGGTAAGGAGGCAGGGAGAAGCTGGCCGTGAACAGACTGTGGGGAAGGGCAAGGATTTGGGATGGGATGGGGCTGGAGGCGAGAGGGCTAGAATTAGGGGTTGGTCTCTCTGCATCGGGCATACTGGCCAATGCTGCAGGGGCTGGAGTCTCATCAGGTGTCCGTTGGTTAGTCCTCCTGGAAAACAGGAGGCTGAGCCACTTTATGCCTGCTGATAGCCTGGTCTCCATTGTCAAATGGTGTGGGCTGGTTCCCCCAAAGTATTAAGTGCCATGTGAAAGGGGAGCTGGGACTGGACTATTGCATAGCTTCCCCTGCCAACACCAAATAAATGGCAACGAAATAATTGACAAGCCTGAGTCTACAACGATACAGAAAACAGCTACAGCTTTGCGTGAGCTCCTGGACCAAGGATCACATATCCTTGTGTGACTGTAAAGCAGCTGGGAGCTCCGGTTTCAGTCCACACTGGAGCTTTCAGATACAACTGTGGTATAAATACAGCAGGGTCCATGATCACTTCTCAGAAGGTGATTGGGGTGGATGGTGTCTCAGAAGAAAAACGTTTCAAGAGAACATGCCCCTTGTGTGTATAAAACATAGATAATAACAACTTGTAAACCGTATAGGAAGTATGTCAGTGGAGTATGCTATTTTTGCATAATTCAGCAATATAGAACATCAGAGAAATGTGTCTTGTTAAAGTAAACAGTGAAGTGCTCTAACAAATGTTTGTTTGGTGCCAAGTATAAATGTGCAGGGGAAAAAAGGTTGGTGTCTTTAAAGGTTAATTGAAGGAGCCCAGTAAAACCATAGCTCCCAGACAGTGAGTGGTCAGGCAGGCAAAACTGCAAATAAATCTATTAAGAGAAAAAATAACATCCTATATACTGAAGTACGCAGAGCTATAGAAATGGCACGATAATAAAAGGCTGAGAACATTGTAGTAAGTGGTTGATGTAGAATAGTAAAGAGCTATGAAGTTGCTATCCAGGGATGGCATCTTACTCCTAGGAGACTGGCTTTCCTTCTGGAGGTGCCAGTGGAGGCTGTTGTTAGCTCAAGGGTTGGGGGGGTCACTTTTCAGCTGTAGTGTTTTTTGGGGAGGTAGAGCCTTGTCCTCATGAGACAAGCACATAACACTAACTTAAATGTACTAAGTGAGGTTATGCAAGTAAACCTTCAGGTTCCTGATCTGCATTTGGGGCTTTGCTGGATTCCTTTCCTTCAGCAAAAGCTTTATGTTTAAGTTGGTTTCAGTGTTGATTTTCTGAAGAGATGAAAGGGGGCTGCCTCTAGCAGGGAGCATAGTCTGGTGGTTGGAGTAGGAGAACGGTTCCTGCCACTGGCGACTTGCCCACAGTTCAGGCATGGTTGCTTGGTGCCGCAGTGCCTCTGTAAAGGAAGATGGCTCCTTACACATAAATTTTGTGGATTAAGGAACATTTACAAAGTTTTTCTGATGTTTATTGAATATAGTTTGCACATTTCCAGTGCATTTTACCCTAAGTTGTTTTAGCCTAGAGCTGTTGTCTACAAGAGGAACAAGAAGTCTGAGGAATTGCCTTTGGAGTTGGTTTTGGATTCAGCTGACCTCATTTCCAGGACGTAGACCTGCCTGCCAGCCCCTGTAAATACATGCACCCTTGAAGTGGTATGGGGTCCTACTCTGAGCTCCAGGGCTTCCTGGGATTAGGGGGCCAGATCCTGCTTGCCACCAGAACCGGCTCCAAATTTGTGGTGCTTATCACAAGCCTGCGAGTTGACCATCCTGTCTTTGAAATGGTTCCCCAGCCCGTGTTGCCTGAGATGACTGGATACCCCCCATCTGACTGGGATTTTCCTCCACACAGCAGGTTTAGGAGAAGCACAGCTGGCCATTCTTAGCTTGCCTGTAATTTAGACAAGATTACAGGCAAGCTGCAGATAGCCAGCTTTTTAAGAGCAATCTCAACCTGCTTATCAAGAGTGTGCATCTCACTTTAAACTTACTGAGACCAGCCAGCTGTGGAGAGCTATTTCTGTACAGGAATCCCTTTAAAGTTTAATGCACTTTTTGCTCACTGAAACCCAAAATAAGTCACTTAAGGGAGCGGCATCAGATTTTCAAAACCTCTGCCCACCTGTTGCTTCCACTGACTTTTCTGTAACACACTTTGGTCCTAGATTTTTCAGAGAGAGAAGTAAAACAAATCCAACAGAGGACAGGTTTTGGCACCATATAATACTGATGAAAAGGAATTAAGGATTAAAGCATTTTCAGCAGGTATTTAGAGTTACACTTTTACCAAATTATTTTAAAAAAATGTATATTTGAATATGGGAAGAGAAAAGCTTTTAGAAGGTTTTGTTCCTCCCAGAGCTACTGATTCATTCTCCAAATGGCAATAAAATTTCTTGCCTTGCTGCAATCTGAAGAAAGGTGTTACTCACATCTTAACGTTACTCAGAATTTGGTACAGAAGGGAGAGACAGCAACTTCATGCATTCCTGGTGATGCTTGCTTTTTCGCTACCCTCTTTGCACCAGAAGGTACCAAAACTTCTTGCTGTGAGTTTTTTAGCAAAATTCTCCGGAGGTCTCAGAAAGGAATATATATGTGCAGAGGCCTGTCCAGCCTCTCTGCTCACCTGCTTTCTCAGCTCCCCACTCAAAGGGCTTTCAAAAGCTGCGAGGGTTGGCTGGGTCAAGCTGGCGGGTGCTCAAGGCTGGATCTACCCCACCGCTGCCTCCATGATGCTGTGGGTGCTCCTGGAGCTCAGTGAGGCTCCCAGCTGCAGCTCTTGGGAGGCAGAGGTTTGGGATGTTGGCAAATGAAACTAATTTTTTTATTGCTAAAGCTGGACCAAATTTCACATTTAGAGTCTCTACTAGTAAAACTGATAGAGCAATAAGAGGATTATCTTCTTCTGACCTCTCTTTTTAAACCTAATAGATGAATGCTGGAGGCCAGGGATTCATATTCCACCATGCCTGACCTACAATTTATTGCAGTATTATCTTAAAGTAACTGAGAGAGTCCTACAAGTCTGTATATCAGACTAATTCTGGTTGTCTCTTAAGGAGGTGCATATGATTCCTTTCACTTCATTTTAGAGAGGCCTTTTATGTGAAGCAAAGTGACGTGTTTTTGGTGCTCTGATGAAATTATGCAGTGTTGAGCACAGTCCACTCTGTCCAACTAGAGATATTTGTCACCACCACGTCACCTGCTTGAGCACCTCACCTATATAAATGGATTTATTCTGACTTTATTTCAGTGATATAGGAAAGTAATTTCTCTATCTGTAAAAGGAGATTTAAGATACTTGCCTGTGAATCTGTGGAATTAAGTTTGAGAGTGGAGCCCTAATCTAGTACCTTCGATATAAGATACAGCCTTGCTTAAGCTTCACAACTGAATAAACTAATAAACCTGTCAGAAAGCCTGGGTGCTACACGCCAAAATTCTTGGCTTGCAATTGAACAGAATCCTCTAGAATTTAAAAATTTAGAAAAAAAGGGGCCTCAGCTCTAAAGGCATGTGCCCTTCTTTGAAAAACATCCCCCATGCGGCTGATCTGACTGTTCACTAAAATCTTGTTGAATATGTGAAAATAAGCGATGGTGGTAAGTGTGAAGAAAACAACAGTAACATGAACATGCCCAGTGTAAGTACTGCAGGTTATTTCATCAGGCTAATAACAGAAAATAGGTCTACCCGATAGGACAGCATTGTATAATGTTGTCAAATTTATTCAGTAGTATAGAACGTGATTTGAAATGCTACCTGTTAGCATTAGCTGTTTCACTGTAAATTGTGGATTTGAGGACTTGGGCTTTCTGATTGTTTCTGTCTGAACATGATTATCTCAATAGCTACGCTTGAAAGCTGTTATTTTGTTTTCATTAGGACATTGTAATAGTGCTCAAAGGATTAAACATAAATGTATGTGAAGAGCTTGATCCCTAAGAGCGTGAGGCATACAGATCACGTGCCTGGGCCAGGTTATCAAGATTTCGTATAGAAATTGAGTGGGGTTTTTTGACTAAATGACCATTTATACTTCCAGCTTCTCACAGACCAGTGCAGATAGCCATTTTCTTTGGGTTGTCATCAGGGATGCGTATGCACATTGGACTGTGCCATTGGAGTTGGGCAGCCAACTTCTGAAGTCATAAGGATGCTCAGAGGGCTGAGCCAGTGCTGCATCCCCCTGGAAATGCCTGGAGGTCCGTAGGCTCTCCAGATGAGTGTTTCCTTGCTTTCGGTGAGGTTTCCCTTGCCTCCTTCAGCATGGTCGGTTTTGGTGGTACCAAGAACACCAGTGGAGTTAATTTTCCTGTGCAAAGAGGATTCAGCTGCAGCAGCAGGTCATCTGTACATTTTTATCACCGCATCTGTCTCTCTACCAAATCACAGTAGAACTGACGTTTTTTGGTTTTGTTGCCAAAAAGGTTGCATGGGGACCAGAGTTTAGATTTCTTCATGCCTCTAAAGCTCCCACTAGCTGAGAAGAGTTTGGGGTGTGCACCGGAGTAGCCACAGGGCCACAGGATCCAGCTGGTGCAACAGCCATGCGTGGAGCGCTCAGTCCTGAAAGCGCAGGACTAAAGATAGCTAAGGGTGTTGTCTTCTGTAATACCAAATTAAACTGGGCACTGAGTCACTGAGTGCCTGCAGCCGTCCATACCAGTCCTCTATTAGAAGTTACCTTCCCTGCAGCAGCGATGGTGAAATACGGCATTAAGCCATATGGCTCAGCCTGTATGTCCGAGTTAAAATCAGAGCAGTGCACTTGGGTACACCCATGGGGATGGTTTTAGCTGCCCCACCCTAACCAGCCCTCCTGTTGCTGTTTATGATCCCTTGCTAATAGGTGAAAAGATTAAGACAATGCAATGAAATCACAAAATGTAAGAGGGACGAGAAAGGAGAAAATACTGCATTATCTAAATTCCATACTAGTAAAATTTTATATTTGTAGTATTTTGAACTTCATTTGAATGATGTGATGAAGTTGTTTTAGATGTTCTTGATGGAGCGAACACTATCACGTTTTTTCTTTGCAACAGAGTAATCCATAAAGCTGTACCAGGTTTTTCTTCCAAGTCCTGTAGGTTATTCTTTTAATTAAAAATGCAGTAAATTTAAGTGCTTTTTAAAGTAAGAGAGCGTTGAAAATATTCTAAATACAACTCTTTGTTAGTCCAATGCAAGACCATTTAAATTTAAAATCAACAGATGTTTCAGCTGGGTTTCCATAATGATTATTAGTTTTTAATTATTTCTGCCATTTTTCCCCGATTAAAAGTGGAATTGCTACTCTTCTAATTCTAAATCTACTTCTGTTTACTGACTTGGCATGTAGAATTGCTTCCCGGCTTCTTTCATGAAAGGCACTGTAATCTGCTTGGAAAAGATGGATGGCTGTTTCATCAATGTTTCTTTATCTAAATGGCTTTGGGAAACATTGGTAGAATTTTGAGGTTTTACTTAAGGCTGGTCTAACTAACAATATGTTAATGTATTTAAGCCTGATGCTGAAGCATCAAGTTAGTTTGTGCGACATCAATCACAACTTTGTAGTCAATCTAGTCGAGGATGTCATGTTTGGTATCACATCAGCTAAATTAAAATTTATAGTTAGCTGTCATGAAATTGAACGTGATTTATCCTGATTTATTCTTCTCTATATGCAAATTCACACCCATTCCAGTGTGCATAGCCTGTACTTTCGTGCAGTGGCTTTCAACATCTTTTGGTCAGTACATCCCAAAAAAACGTTCCAGCAGAGGTGTGAATCCCTTAGAAGAAGTCAGTGGGCAGCGTGCTGCGTACTGTAGCAGCTGTGGCCATGCTCTCCTGGTCCCCTGGATTCCCATGGGCCACTGCAGAGACCACAGCTCAAAACCCACCAGACAGGCTGCCATGGCGTTTGAACACACGGGCTTGAGATACCACTCCTGTGCCATGGGCTAGGCTGGCTTTAGTGTTTCAGATTGTCGCTTGCATACCTCCAGGTAGTGCAAGAATGTTCCTTGTGAATTATATCCTTTCTGTAGGAATTTATCCACCTGTTACACTTGGCACAGCAAAGTAATCAACAAAATTAACAACATTTTTGGTTTTTAATTTTATTTTAGTACTAAGAACGGTGTTCACTGTTGTTCAGTTTTGTTATTTAATGCTTCCCGTAAATACAGGCTAAGTTAGAAAATATGTCCAGTGGGACATCTTATTTATCTGTTCACACCATGTGGCATTCTGCTGAATATTTACCTCAAACTCCATTAATGAATTAATTGGGCAAAATCACCATGGCAAACAAAAAATTCTTTTGTTTCATTTTGATGGATAGCATCTTAAGTGATGTATACTGCAAGAAAACATCTAAGTAGTGTTCTTAGGGGATCAACAATTCATAATTCAATTTAGTCCGAAGTCACTGGCTGACAGTTAAACTGCGAGCTGTCCTCATGTCTCCATTAATCTTCATCTGAAAGTTCACTGGAAAAAATGCTAGCCCAGGGATGGCTTCATTGCCAATAGGCGTGCTAGCAATCCTTGCTTCGCATTGATCCGTGCTTCAAGCTGCTCACTTGAATTATGGGCTAATTCTGTCTGGAATTCTGCATAATTTTTTAATCTTGTTTCTTTTAATAAAGTTACTCGTCAGGGTGATATCTGAAATAATGACCTTGGTGTAGCACTGCGGGACAATACTTAACTTCAGTCATGTGAGTGTTCATATAAAAACATCCTTTGAGTCTGGTGGGAGCCAACTTCCATTGCAGCAGTGCTGAGCTTTGCTCAGGTCTCATATTATAACGTTTAAATATCTTCCTTGTGAGTGGACATCAGATTTCAGTGGGGGAAAAGAAGATGGATTCTGGATATCTTGCATAAACAAATTACACTTGGCAAGCGGGATGCTGCTGTGTTTTCCCTGCTTGTTAAAAGTTCCAGTAAAAAGGTCTCTTGATGATACAGAAATATCCCAGAATATAGGCTGGGTCAGAAGAAACTGGGAGCCAAAGCAGGGCCGTACCTTTTCCTTTTGAAGCACCATTCTGCCTGTGTTTGTATTTTCTGCATTTTTCATGATGTATTGACAGAAAACTGTCAGGATAAGCTTCCTGGAAACAAAGGAGTGAATGAATAAAGTCTTTTTCTTTCTTATTCCTCAAACTAGTTATAGGCCTTTTTTTTTCCCTAAGCCTGTTAGGTTAGGCTTTAAAAAACAAAACCCAAACAATACAGTAAAACCAAAGCGCTGGAGCAGGTGTTGTCCACTTGTTAAGACAAGTATAGAACTCGTTTCCTTTTCAAAACGCAGTTGGAAGCCAGGCTTTAAGGAGGAAGATCAAAATGGAACTATTGAGCATAAACTTACAAAGTTGGCCCTGTGCCCTAAAATTGCATATTTACGTGTGGCATTGTATGAAAAGCAGGTTATTAACCTTGCTGAGCTCCTGTGAGCGCGTATAAGTCCCCACACAAAACCTTCCTTGAGTGTTCCCAGTCTTTTTGCTCGTTAGGAAGATTAACTGCAATCCCTTTCCTTTCCTCTCCCATTCTGATATTCCAGATCGTGTTAGCTGCCTCATGATCTGGGTTTTTCTCAATGCTTTGCGCCTCAAATTAAGCACCAGCTTTCATGAATGGCTCTGGAAGATGCACTTGTATTACTCGGCAGAGAGTTGGCATGGCTTTCTGCCTGCCCACAGCTAAACTGTTCTCGTGAAGATTCTTCCCCACCAGTGTATGCACCTCCATGTTGCAGTATTGGTTAGAGCCATCCAGGTAGGTTTTCTTGGCATTTCAGTACATGCTAAAAATGCAGCACTTTATGTGTGTCCTTCCTCCACGTGCTGCAAGAGTTGTTTGACTGAAAGCCTGAACTCAGCAGCCTAGGATGCACTTGGATGCATGTTTGGCTGGACCTTCCTGCATCTCCTGTGTAAACAAACACTTTTTTTTAATTTCACGACCATATTCAGATTTCACCAGGGCGTTTTTCCTTGTCGGTATGGGAGCCGTCAGCAAAAGCCTCTGCCTAATTTGCCGGTGGGGCTAGGGGAAGTTGTTTCCCTTGAAAAGTTCGAGGTGCCCATTGTGTAAAATGTTTTGCATGTCATGTTGCGCTGGGAAGAGTACATGGCGGGGCAGACTCTGCAAGCTGGAGCGGAAAGGTACCCTGCAAAACCGATTATACGTTCCTTTTCATGTTTTTTTTTTTTTTTTTTTTTTTTTTTTTTTTTTTTTTTTTTTTTTAAGAGGCAGAGAATATGTTCAGGCATGTTAAAACCTGTGTGAGAAGTGATAATCGAGTGCCTCCCTCCTTTCCCACAGCTGGGCGTAGATAAGACATGCCAAACCTTGTGTCTGGCTTCTTTTGTTCGCAGCCCTCTCCTGCGGGGGCTGCTGCATGGCCTCTGTTTTGAGATGGAGAGGGGTGAGGTGGTTGAGGGGCAGTTTACCTCTTTTCCTCTGCCTGTGGCACACACACAGCGCTGGTACCCATGAGCAGTGCCGGTGCCTGTCCCTGTCCCTGTCCCCATTCCAGGGGTCTGCACTCTCCTCTCACCATGGTGCTTGCTGTTGACTCCTAAATTGCCAGGCTGACGGTGCATGGGTCCCTTTCCCCACCCCATCACCCCATCCCAAGGAATGAGGTCTGTGCCAAAAGCCACCTTCTTCCCCCTGTTCCTCTGTCCGGTGAATCACTCAGACTTTTCAGGGTAAAGCAGAGCTCCCAGCAAATGGAGGTGGTAGAAACTGGCCTCAAACCACGTTTCCAGCCATCGCTATAGTAGTTTGTTTCATTTCAAAACTGTTGCAGACACGGCTGGTTTAAATTACTTTTCCCTTGCAACCTGCTGTGCTGATAAGTGGTCAGGCTAAACAATATCCCGCATATTAATTGGTGCAGTGGGATTTTGGGTGATGCATAGAGGAGTGTGACTTTTGTTTTTAACATTAAGTTACTCTTCAAATGTTTTTATTACCTTCAAAAGGGATTTATTGCCAGTGTACATGATTATTAATCTAATAATTAAACCTGAAATGAACCCTGAAAGTTGGTGAATCTGTCTGAAACACTGCAAACAAAGGCAGCCTGTCAGGTTTCTCTATATTCTATAAATATAAGCCTCTGGAACAAACGAACCGACAGCAATCCCACAAAAATGTCACAGTTAATGGATTTACTGTTTGCTACACTATATAAGGCTACAGAAATACTGGTAGCTAATTGCAGCCTTACAGATGTCACCAGTAGGATGGTATATTGGATGCTACAGCCTGTGAGATCCTGAAAGGAGGGATGATTTTTCTCCAGCCTGTGCTGTCTTTGTTTGGCTCTCAAAAGTTTAAAGCACTGAACACTTTTTGCAGAGGAACAAGAGTGTTTGGTCACTTTTTGGGTACCCTGCCTGAAAGTAGCTGCTGTGAGAATTTCAGGTATTTTAAAAAAAAATATATATATATAAGATGTTAACAAGGGTGTTTTCAAAATGCTTACTGCGAGTTTCCTTTGAAGGACACTTTTTTTTTCCAAATGGGAAAGTGAGATGTGCTGCCCTGGGACTGCTACCTGGGGCGATGCTGGGAGCCAGCAGCTGGGGAGAGTGGCAGCACTGCCTGCCACTGCCTTTGCTTCCTCCTCCTCCTCCTCACTAGGGCTGTTGGATCTCCTGGGCCAGAGCAGGGAGAAGAGGAGGAGGAGGAGAAGGAGCCTTTCTCGAAGCCAAACCCTGGTAGGACAGCCCCTGAGAGAGGAGTGAGTGGAACCGGCTTTAGAGGCTCATGCACAGCCCAGCTGGTGAGGGGACAGTGGGCCAAAGAAAAGGGCGCTAAAAATGGCTGCTGAAGAAATGGTTTTTAGAAAAGCCAGAGAAATAGCATCTTGTTTCTCCGAGGTTTTTTCCCTTCTGTTCTTTGCTCCCTTGTGCCTTTTCCTTTTTGGTGTGAAAGTTACATGCATGAGGCACAGAATTTCCCATTGCAATTCAGAAACGGTGGAAGCTGGGCTAAGGTTTTTGGTTTTGTGTGCAACTCTCCAAACCTCATCACTTCTTCAGGGGCCTGATCCAAAGCCCATTGAATTAATTTTCCACTGATTTCACTAAGGCTTTTGGGCAAGGTGTTTAAGAGAGCTGTTATTTCTGCAGGCGGGAGGCTTGCTGGATCACTCGTGTGGCGGCTTGTTCTGAGTGAGGCCGATATGCATAAGCTTGACAGCTTCCTTTTGAAGAAAAGGATGGTGTCAGCACTGTGGAGGGAGACGCTTTCTCTTCCCCTGACAGACCTGAGGTTTCTGCCCACCCTTGGTGCAGCCAGAAGCTGGCAGCCTCACAGATGAGAAGCAATTGGCTGCAGTATCACCAAAAGGAGAGCATTTGTGTTGCTGTGTGTTGCAACGACCTGCGGCTGCTCGGAGCAGCCCAGGTTTTGCGTGACAGGGACCGGTGCAGAAAAGAATGACTTTCCCCTCCTAGCAAGGTGAGAGCAGCAGGGCTGGTGGAGGAATGAAGAAAGGCATCACATCGCCGAGGGCAGGTGCAGGACTGGGGTGCAGCAAGGCCAGATACGTGTTAATGGCACATCGCTGGTGTGCTGCACCAGCACAGCCTCTTTGCAGTGGTACAAAGCCTTCATGCGGCTGGCACTTATGCCTGCAAAACAGTGCTTTTGCTGGAAGAGCTTATTCTAAGCTTGTTTTTCTTTGGGGAAAAAAAAGTGTTACTATAAGTCATGTCACAGTTTTGCTCCTATAACTGTATTGCAGTGGCCTCTGCAGGCATAATCAGAGGTCATGCTCCATCCCATTTGTGACTGACATAGCTGTGCTGGCAAATATTTGTAACGTAGATCTGGCCTCAATTTTGAGACTGTGCTTAGATTCCTGCACTGCACAGAGCTGTCTTTCCTCCTTTAATGTACAGGGGGTAACTTTTTGAGAAAGATCTTGTAGGAGTTGGTTGAAAACTGTAAATGATAAAGTGCAAAATACTGGCTTTTTTTTCCCCTCCTCATCTTTTCATGTAGGTGTGTCGACACTGAAAAGTGGTGGAAAAAAACAAGTAAACAAGTGGAGGAGGGAATTGCATTTGAAATGTTTTGATTTCACTCTTGGGTGACTTGAAAGGATGTGCAGCCCATCAATGCTGAGTGATAAAGTGATCTTTTAAGATGGGAAGACTGTCTCTGATGGCAAAACATCCAGAGGTTGCCAGAGCATCTGTAGGGCAGACTTTGTACTAGCGATCTGAAAACTTCAACGGTAAAGACCTCTGAACCAGCACAAAGAATAGTCTTCCAAAAAGAAGTGCAAAGGCTGGTGCAGCACTGCAAAATCAAGGAGTCTTTGTTTATCTCAGTTGTAAAGGTGTCCTTTGCTTCTCTCTTTTGGGCCCTCTTTAAAGGGCTTGCCTTTAAAATTCCCCTTTAAAATGGCAGTAGTCTTTAATTTGTCTTTGAGGTATATCCACCTGCTGCAAAAAATAAGTTACTCCTTGTGCCCTACGTCTGTAGGATCAGTGTGGAGATATGGTGAGGCTGTGGCTGCTGGTGGAGTGGAAGGCACGGGAGAGTCACCTCTCCTGGTGGCTTTGGCACAGAAGGGAGGAAACGTGGCTTTCAAGAGGACTGAAATTCTGGCTCCCTGATATTATTTTTAACACCTGTTTCAGTAAAAATTACTTTATCCAGTAACACAGTGGGGGCTGTGTGCATATGGACAAAAACAGTGCTGGCAAATTATTGGGAAAGTGTGGTCTTTCCTGCAGCTTGGAGATCATTCCATTTGTCAGACAGATGCCATTCACGTGAATTCAGGAACTGTTGTGAGCTCAGGTGGGCTGAATAATTCACTTGTAATGTGGGCATAGGTGAATATGGTCAGTGTGTCCACAAATATACCGTGTGTACATTTAGTGCAATTTTTATTTTCATTTGGGCTGGGAATGATGCCACAGAAAATATCAGGAGCTTTCTCAGCTACTAAAATCATATACCACTCTTTAAATTTAAAGAGGAAACTGGTTATTTTCTTTTAGGACTATTTTGGGCCACATACCAACATCAAGCATTGAAATGATGGAATGACACTTACTACTGCTGAAAATATCAAGTGCTGTGTAGATTTACTGTGTCTTTGTTTGATGGGGTGGCTGATATTTCACCAACCCAGCATTTTTGAAGAGGTACAGCTATTGTTTTGTGAGAAGTTTGCATTTCTAATGCATACTTTAGAATTCCTAAAAAAACTCCACATAATACTTTAGCACCATATAATGTTTCGTTTATGTGACTATATCCCACAGTAACTGCTACAGGTAAGGAAAATATTCTTCCTATAAATATTAAGGCAGAACATTTTATTAGTGACCTTCTTTTATAAAAAAGGCATTGAACCAGAGCTGACAGTAAGCAGTTTTCCACCAACGCTCTGGTTGTGCTTCAGTCAGGCGGCATCTGTAGCGCTCTCTCTAATAAATAGCTCTACTGGGTGACTTTCCAGTAATGTTTCACTTCTGGCTAGGCAATCAATTTTTCTTTTCTGGTGAATGGTTTATTCACTGAAATGCGGTTTGTGAGTTTGGGACAGCTAAGAAACTCTGGAGCCGGTTATAAGCTGTGGAGGGCCACAGTCAAGTGATACTGCGTCATTGGAGATCCAGGCAGGATTAGGCAGATGCGCGGCAGGATCTGAGGCTCTGAGCGATTGCTGCAACTATGGATTTGTCTCAGTATTTTCAACTGAAAACTGAATTTTCCAGATAGACTAATAAAATAGAGAAAGAGTGGCTTCCCCATCCTCACTCCTGCACTTGTGCACGCACCCGCATGCTGCTTACCATCCTGTACCCAAGAGTATGTCACTCCTCCAAAACCAGGGAGGTCCAGATGAAAGTCCTCTGTCTGATGAGCCTAAAGGCTCCATATTTCACTTCTCCTGTGGGAGGCACCTTTGCAAGAGGCTTTCTTGAGTTACTACATTATCGGATGTTCCTGGAACAGTTGTCCTCAGTTTGTCTCGTGATTAGTTGCTTATGCTTTTTATATAATATTTAAATACTGAGGCACTAAGAGAAAGTGAGAGCCTGGTGCTGGAAAATTCCCATCTAGGATTTGGAACACATCTCCTTGCTCCTACTCTGGTGATACTTTTTGAGTCATTTTCAAAAGAAGAAGAAAATTAAAGCTCTTTTTGGCAGTCTGCTCTGTAGGATGTTAGGAGCTCAAAGGTACAAGACCCACAGCTGGTCATCTGGCAGTGCTGGCTTTGCACTAATTACAGGTAGTTTATGTGTGCCAGGAGCAACATTTTACCTTTATTGACCATAGTTTGCAAAGTCAGAGAAGAACTTGAACCAAATATTGTGCCTGCCAAACTATGGAGGATTAGTCCAGCAGAATCAATATGTTACTTTTTTCATGTTGCTCAGGAAGGGCTTGAGTTTCACATCTTTTGAAAGGACGACCTCTATCCCTTGATGCGGCTGCGGTCCATGGATCCCACCAAGGTTGGTCAGTTCATGAAATCCAGGGCAGTAATCATCTCCTGAACAAGCCAGCTGGATCCACTGGGGTTGCTCGGTGCAGAAAGCTGCCTGTTTGCTACATGCTTGTGTCCCATTTGACAACAGTTTTGTTATTCTAGAGGCAAAGTTTAATCTGTCTAAAGAGAAATTATTGTGCAAAACTTGTATAGTCTTCAATCCTTGCCCATTGAAATGCGTCTAAGAGAGAGATCACCCTGGCTTGCTCCCGCAGCTCCTGGGGCCAGCACCAGTCACACTGGGATGGTGGGGACCTGCCTGCTGTGCATCTCTCTTGTCCTAGAGATCCCATGCACACACTGGGGGCTGGCTGTTTTTAGGCAGGTCTCGCTGCTTGAGCTGAGTACCAGCGACCACTGCCTGACTTGAGGCCATTTGCGAAGGGGAGAGGGAGTGGGAGGAAGGCACAGTCTATTTTAACCTTGCCTTGCTTGTTTTGTCAGGATGAAATTACTATGAATACAACTATTTGAATTTATTATTTTTTTAACCTACCCTTTTCTGCCTGTGAACATAAATCATGTCCTTTTGCAGCCTCTCGTTTTGCCACATGAGACAGTCCTGTTGTTTTCACCTTTCAGAGTGAAGCTCTTTGCTTCATTGTGTCTGCCTTGCTTTTCTTGAAGGTAGTCTGGCCCGTATTAACCTTTGCCAGGGATGATGAGGATTGCGCATGTTATTCCAGATGAGGTCAATATGTTCTGTGGCAGCATTCACTCCTGTTTCTGCTGGGCAAGTCTTGCTTGGTGTATCTTTTGATTACATTTGCTTTTTTGTCATTTTTATGACATCAGGAGCTTATGGTCCTCTGGAATCAATATGAGACAAAAGGTCTCTTCTGTATTGTGACTTTTTCTAGCTTTGTGTCATCAGCACAAGTCACTGGTACATTTTTTTCTTTGTGTTTCATCACTGAAAACATTAAAAAAGCCTGGTCCCTTGAACCAGATAATTGTCCTTTCAGCACAACCTCTTTGCAAAGTTTCTTATGTATATCATAATTCCTATGCCAGTTTTTGTCATCTTCAGCTTAACTAGTAGTTTCCTGGAAAGATAACTTCTGCCCTTTCCTCCCCTGGAGAATGGGTCATCTTGTTGGAGAAAGCAATCAGAGTAGCGTGCCACAATCTGTATTGCATTTTATTGAATTTCCCATTTCTTCCCGTGTCGTTCCCTGTTCCATCTCTCAGATGTGCTCCCCAGCCTTGTGTGCTGTTGAGGCCAGATGGATGGGTATGTCATTGCTGGGATCTCTTGTTCTCCAGTCCCAGGCAGGATCCTGATCCGCAGGTTTTAATATAAAAAATTTTGTCTATATCCCTGTGGTTTGTTGCCCCATTTCTCTCATAGTTTGGGGATGCAGATTCAAAATGCCTGCTGACTGGCACATTTTAAACTCTTTGAATTTTGCTCCTCAGATACCTCAGACGTGGTGATTCACATGCCTTGCTCCCCCGTGCCCTTACTGAAAATGACAGTAAAGCATTCATTTTATTTTGAGGCCATGCTCAGAGCTGACGGGTTTCAGCTTTCCATCACAAAGCTACCTTAGCCTGACTTTTGGTAGTTTTGGCTTTTCCTCTCAAAAAACATTTGCTGATTGGTCCTTTTCCCCACTCCGTGGCAGAGCTGTGTGCTCCCTGCCTGCTTCTTCCCAGGGTGGAGGCTCACCCCCTGAGTCCCGAGGGTGTCTTCCCCCAGGATTACCATCTCTCATGGGTTTTGCCCCCTCTTAATTAAAGAAGCAACACCCAACGTGCGGCCTTTGGTGTTGTGTGTTCCTCCCGTGGGGAAGAGCTATCAGCAGGAGCTGTGTCAGGAGATGTGATGTACGAGTTGTGACTAAAACCGGTAAACCGAGATAAACTTAACTGTGGTGCGGATACATCTCTGTGACGGTGTTTGAGTGATCGGGTTCTGTCAGGACGTGCAAGATAAAATCTGAATGCTTAATTTAACTTTGACAGTGCCAAGCTGGTATAGACCAGCTGAGTTTTGCATGAATGTTTTCCTTTTTATTGCGTGCTGGAGAAATGGTGAGGGCTAATACTATGGTAATGCCAGGCTGAGAAACCTGCTCTGTTGCAGTCGATATCATCACACTAAGTGAAAACAGCAGTCGTTTGGTCATATGCTTGCTTGCCTCTCCTCCCAGGCTCTGAATAAACAGTAGTTGTAATTCCCAGGGTCGGTTTTGTGAAGCAGGGCTGCCTGTTCACCTGGGGCTCCTTTTTGTTTCTCCCGTCCTCTCCGGCAGCCCCGGCGGGAGCGCTCTATGCAGGCTGAGGCTGGTAGTCCTTTGGTAGTCCTATTTTTTGGCCTGGGAGAACTGCTGTCTCAAGCATCTCCACCCAGCCCCGTCCCACCAGAGCAACCTGGCCATGGCATCGCCGACATATCAGGCAAGAAGCTTTCTTATTTTCAGGCAGCATGGGATGTTTAACGTGTGCTTTCTGCTGGTTCAATGTGGGGCTCCTCTTTGGAGTCACCCAGTGCCCTTTTAAATTGGGGATATGGCCATCTGGGGTCTTTCTGCAGTTGATGAGAGCGCTATATTCATGCTTCACAGAGAGGAAGAGGAGCTATGGGGAGTCTCCCCAGGGTGCACAGGAGACAGGCTGCCAGGGAGGAATCGAGCGCTGCTCTGCAGTGCTGCAGCTGCTGGCCTCTCTGTCCTAGCCCAGCACACCAGTCCTGGTGAAGGCTGAATCTTGCGAGGTACTGATTTAAAAGTAGGAGCTCACAGAGAGAGGTACTGGTGCCAAAGCTTTTGCAAGGCATGCTATAAACTTAAAAGCACATCCTCTGCTTCAATACTTTTCCTTATTATGGCTCCCTTGAGGCCTCAACATGGAAGTTGTTGTTACTTTTACATCCTTTCTACTAATTATATAGCATACCTTATAATGCTTTTGTACCTCAGTGAGGTACCTCATTCTCCATCAGAGAGAGTGTGACCAAAATGTGAAAGCTACTCTGACCGTGCATTTGCCCGTGTTTAGTTTGCCACCCATTTTTCTGTAGAACTCTGGAATCCCTCCCCGGTACTTAAGTCGGGGTATCTAAAATTAGATACTTGTCTTCATATCTCAGGCACCATCTTAATGATCTGTGTGAGGTCTTTGGCATTGCTTGAAAATCAGATTACTTACCTCTGTGCTTAAATGAGGATATACACCGAACGCTTCCTCTCCAATTCCGCTCCCCCCTCCCCCGCCAGTTATCGGCTTTAATTTTTTTCTGCAATGTTTTAATACTTCACATCCTGCCTCAGTGGCTCCCCGGTCACTCCAGCCAAGGGTTTCAATTTTTATTGCCAGAGACCATGGTGCTGGGTGGTTGTTCTGTGCGTGCGTGGTCTCCTGTGTCCTGCTCTGCTTCTCCCTCCTGCCCATCCTCGACTGTGCAGTGAATGCTCTGATGGATCTGTTCCAGGCTCTGTCTCGTGGTCTGAACATTTTCTTGTTACTTCTAAATAAAGTTTTTTTAATGCATTTGGCATGTCCCATCCTCATTGGGTATCAGCAGTTCTCTGCTCATTTCGCACAAGGAGAAAGTCTTTTTCAAGCAAAGTGTAATAACAATAAAGTATAACCTAAAGGTAAATAAACAAACTGCACCTTATTTTTATTTCAGCTGCATTTTGGGTATTCTTTTTATTTTTTAAGTAACACATAAATGCACACGCAATCCTCGTAGCTACTTTTCTCATTCTTGTCCTCCATGGAGGCCAAGTGGGTTCCTTCTTCCCTGCAGCTCCCTTGTGGCTTAGTGCTGGCTGCAGCTGCCCAGAGCGGGTTATAAAACCCCTCTGCTTCCCAGGATGCAGCACGCAAGCTGCTGTTCGTCTGCCTCACAGGCTCCAGGGAGTTGCCCTCGTAGCTTCCCATAGATTTGCTTATGTCTGATGATCTGAAATTAGAATCCTTCCCCTGCTTTGCCCTATTCTGTAAACGTGTAATACCTTGCAGATTTCCCCTAGGGAAGAAAGGGGGATTTTCCCACCATTAAAAATAAAAGGGAATGGAAGGAGGAAGACTTAAAACACGTTCAGATACTTGTAAAAATGATTAAAAAACAAACAAACCCACAACCATGTCAATTATTCACATCCCCTCGTATAAATATAGAAACCCTGAAGAGGGGGCTTTCCCTTGGGATACCTGCTCTTCTCTTCCATTAATTTATTACCAAGGCCCCACAGTGCTTTGTCAGTGCCATGCTTCAGTTTTGTTTTCTTTAGCTGTGATTTGGGGATGGTTGACTGTCGGCTATAGGGAGGTTTTAGGTCTCATGACAGACCTTCCTCCCTCCCTCTCTTTTTGCCTTTTCTTCCCTCCCTTAGAAATTCTCATAGGTGTGGTGCTACAGCTAGAGGAACAAGGCTTCCCACATCTTTCCTTTATGACTTCTCCACAAAGAGAACGTGGGTTTATTTTTCTTTCCCCTCCTCTTCATCTGGAGCGTTCACCCAGCATTGTTCTCCTAACCATGACAGACACAAAGGTTGTGTGTTAGTGAGAAAGCTGCAAAGAGGTTTTGCAACTCCAGCTCTGCTGGCCAGCTCTTGTGGATGTGCGGATTGTCCTCCCACCCTTGTCTGGATGGTCACTGTTGTCAGACTCCAGTTTCAGGAGCAGCCATTCTCTTTGTCAGGTAGTATAAGCCGCGGTTGGTTTAAAATTAATTTTTCTCACAAGCGAAAGGTTTCTATGACATTTTATATGTTGTAGAAAGAAAACACAAAAAGGAGCATGTTTGTCATTTATTTTCACTGGTTTAAAAGTCAACCAGCTTCTGTAATCCGCTAGAGCAGGTCTCTGATCTCAGTGTCGTATGTCGTTTCATTGAGAATGGGGGAGCTTGGAGCATTTCTGAATTACATTTCTGAACCCATGCGTGCACCCAGCCCTGTCACAGAAAGCCCTCTCAGACAAAGATCTGGGCATAGAGCAGCCTCTCTCCTGCCATCCATCCATCCACCCACCCACCTATCCATCTCCTGTGGGTTGCAGTGTTTCATGTTGTGGAGGACAGCCGAGGGGTATGGGATGGTGAGAGCCAGAGTTGTCAGGACACCAGGACCCTGGAGCATACTAGAGCATTTACCTTCTTCTCAGGGTAGGTGATTTGATAGATTGATTTCGGCAGCAATTCATTTTAACTAGAGGTAATAAAGGCTAACAAAATGTGGCCTCCAGTTATAAATAAAGGGCCTGATTCTCCATTTCAGGAGACAGGATCGAACACCGGAGTTACAGTGGCGTGGAACTGGGATCATGGGTGGGGAATACAGCCCAGAGCCACTGATTAATATTAAATAGTTTCTGTATGAAATGACTACTGCTTTCTGTCAATGTATACACATCCTGATAGTTTATGGTAGAATTACTAAGGGCTTCTCAAAGCTGGATGAAGATTTGCTTAATGACCAACTGATCTCACATCTGCAGTTGCATTTGGAATCTGACAAAAACAATGCATCATGAAATCAAAAAGTAAAAATAGAATTGAAGGAGAGCTGTTGTCCTTCTAGCCAACTTTTCATGTTCATTGGACAAGGGGATATACTTGCATAGTAATTTTTTCTTGCTGGAAAGAAGGGTTCTGCTTTGAAAAGGAGGCTTTTAGAAAACTACAGCTTCTGTATTTTTCATCCATTAATGTTCATGTCAAGTGTCTGCAAGCAAAAAGAAAACAGGTGTGCTGCTTTTTTTCCTAATCTCTTGGCATTGCAAACTGCTCCCAGCATGTGAAAGTCAAACCTCTCTGCTGTACCTAGAATCACAGGTAGCAGATGTGATGAATAACAAGGTGCTCCTTTAATGTATTCTGCTTCCCTACTATGCATTCATTTAATCCATTCATGGTGGTTTGCTGTGAGCTTCCTCAGTTTGGATTGACTTAAGTTGCTGTGTGATGAGCCCTGTGGGAACTCCTTGGCCTGATTTTTCAAGGCGCTGTTTTGTGGCTATGAAATAAATACAGCTGTGCTACTTCCAAACCTTCAAAGAACAAGAGGAGTTGCATTGACATATGTAGACTTTGGCATACATGCATGCATACATGCATCATAGATGTATATATATGTGCATACATGTTTGCAGGAGTCAGCTCTAAGACTGAATATTTTGTCTTGAGCATAGAGGTTTGAAAATCTTTATTTGATGTTTCTTTTTTAAGGAGATGAACTGTTCCATGTGTGAGTGTGTACAAATGTCCATCTGCCCTGAGAACAGTTACTGGTGAGTTACTGGTGGTCTGAGCACATGGTCAGCTTCCCCATCGGTTAGGCTCCACTGACAGAGCAAGTGTCCACAGGAGCAAATGCATCCTGTGCAGGGAAGTGCTCTGTGCTGGGAAGCAGGCTATAGGGCTGTGCTCATGTTTGCTTCTGCCTTTTCTCCTGATGGAGGAGCACAGGCATCCCCTTTTGCCAAGGCCTTGATGGAGGGAAGTCCTTGTCTGAGGCTGCTTCAGCGCTGCAGACCTCCAGAATTTCTGCTGCAGCAGAGCCTGGGCTGCTGAGGTGAACCGGGAAGCATGGGGGTGAGGACCGTTCCGGTGCATATTCATGGCAGACAAAGAGAAATATGAAAAACTGATGTTCTTCTTGAAAAGTATGACTTGGTGTCATTTGGGAAAGACTCTCCAAGTTGTAAAAGTTAATAGGAACAAAGCTTTTCAGGAAAGAATCCATGGGTAATGATAAATCCTTCTCTTTTGGAGGAGCTGTGCGTGCACAGTACTCATCTGTGGCAAAGGATATTGCCAGCCCTTCAAATGTACTGGAGTGTAGTGAGGATTCGGATAATGTAGTATCCAGTTGTAAACATCCACTTTGGGTCTTCCCAGGTTTTTAACAAACGCGTGCAAGAAGAGAATGATTTTTGTTGGCGGAGCACAGGCGGCGTGTAGAGCGGGCGGCGTTGTAGTTGGTTTCTCACAGAAGTGACCAGAGTTTGCTTCAGCCCGGAGCAGATTTTTCTCAGTTCCAAATTCCTCAAAAGCTGCTTCAGGATGGAAAAACTGATAAAATGCTCAGCTGCATCTGTTTTTTTCTTCTTTTGGACAAGTTTTCTGGGGCAGCAGCAGGCGAATCTGAAAAAAGATGGTCGCAATTCCTTTTTCTTTGGAGGTGAGGAATGCGCATCGCAGGGCTGCTCACTGTGTGGTGGATGCAGGTGGGAAGTCTCATGCCTGTAGGACCTTGTTTGTCAGCAAGATTCTCGTTTTGCAAATTATTGGCAGCTGGCATGGTAATGAGTCCATTTCAATATAAATGAGCTTCATTTTATTAATTTCTGCCAGCTCCTGAGCAATTCATGAACTGCTTTTCAGATCTCAACCAACAGCTTGGGGGAAGAGGGGGAGGTGGGGACCGGAGAGGGGAACATGAAGGAAGAGAAAGAAAATGAGAATGTTTTTAATGTAGAAAGGAGCCGGTGACTCTCATCTCTTTTGAGAATCCAGCCAAGAGTGAGGATCACAATTTCCTCACCAAGCAGCTCTAATAACATGAAGGGCATCATTAATCTCTTCCAAGGTTTTTGTTCCTTGAGACTTTTGGAAAAGTTTATAATTCTCAAAACTCTGCATGCAGAGTTTCTCAAAAACTGCATGCAGTTTCACTGCTGGTGTTTGGCCGGGAGAAGGGGGAGTTGGGTGACTTGAGAGCTGGCTTGGGCAGCGTACCCAGCCCTCCGGTGAGTTGGTGGTTCTTGGTGTCTCACAGGACTGGACCTTGAGCTGGTATACTTGCAAGGGAGCTCGCCAGTGGTATCTGGCTGAGAAAGGGCTGGAATTGGGTAGCCACACGAGTGCATGCATGTGTGTAACTTGAGGACTATTCTAATGACTTGTCTTAGGTCTAAATAAGCACAGACTGGTCTCCTGTATCTTCACCTTAGTGAATGCAATTAACCTGATGATCCTTCCACTGTGCACAAAAATGTATGTAAATGCTCTGCCCTACATGTCTGATTTGCCCTTGAAAAATGTTAATGAAATCGCTGCTTGGATAACTGCCCTTTTTGTAAATTAGACAGTCTGCGCAGAGAACTCTCTGAGGTCTTCCAGTTTCGGGCCTGTTCCCTGGGCAGTTGGGTCCCCCCCTGCTGCCAGAAATTAAACCCTGGTTTATTGGAAGATGCCTTTCTTCGCTGTTGTCTTCGGATACAGGCATGGTTTTGGACTTGAGGTTTTCTAGCCCTACCTGAGACAGACCGTCCTCAGCAGGGGCATGTTAATGTCCGTGGGGATTTTTATTGTACAAAGTGGTGGGGAGAGGAACTCTCCACATTCTGTAGTTTGGGCTGGCGGTGCTCGACTGGGTTTTTCATTTATTCTGCCATCATCACATTTCATCATTCAAATTTAAGCACAGCATTCGCATGCTGTATTGCACAGTGTTTCATAGGTAAGTGATGATAACAGGACCTGGCAGAAGATGTCCTCCTGTATAGCTGTTCCTGCTAACCCTTTGTCTGATTCTTTTTTTTTCTCCCCTCTTTCTCCCCAGGTTTTTGGCATATAGTCATAGACTCTGACACGAGAGTAATGGAGTCGCTGAGTGGCAGGTGCTGACAGCTTCTGCAGTCCCACTTAACTGTTCATTTTGGTATCATTTGCAATTCTATACCTCTAAATGCCACAGCTCTCTTGGGGAAGGTTGCGCTGGATACCAGTACTGCCTCGGAAGGTACATGTGTGTCCATATATTTTTCTTTAGGAGTTTGCTATGTTGTATAATGGTTCACGGGAGGGGAAAAAAATGGATAAGCTGCATGCGGTTTATGGTCACACCCGTTTAGCAATACAAAGGAATTTGAACGGCTATCAAGCAGCTACTGATGACATCCCTTCCTCCCTCTCTCCTCCTCTTATTTGAATTGCCTGCAGGGCCTTTTTGGAGTCCATCCCATGCTTTAACATATGCAAGAGCGGCTTACAAAAAAGAAATGGCTGGTTAAAAGGTTTTGATTTGAAAACAATTAAATATGCTGCTGAAGTTTCCAAGAAACTCAAATACTTACTATGGAATTTCAGCCTCTCTCTTGCCCTTTCCAAAAAGCACATTTTAATTACAATAAAATGTATATGTTCACACTTGGTTATTAGTCTTGTACATTTTTCTATGTGGTTTTGTGAGTTCAGTAAAAATCTTTGTTGTTGGCTGGCAGATTTTAGAAAAAGTGTATTTCTGTAGGCTCATTGCTCACTGTGGATTTAATAATTGTTCTGGTTCTCACAGCCTTCAAGCTCTGCTCCAGGAGAAAAATACAGATTTGTCACCAGGGCCTCCCACTAGAATCTAATTTTAAATTTGCAATCTGTTGTCTTGTGAGGTGCTTCAAATTTTGTTGGAAAGTTAATATATTTCAGATTTTCTTCTGGAATCTAACAGCCCAGTTTTTTGCAAGTTTGAGAGTTAGTAACTTAGGTTTAATTGAAATGAGTTATTTTGGTTTTGTAATTATTTTAAGAAATATTTAATATTGGGGGTAAAGGAAGAGAAAGGAAAATGACTTTTCAAAAAAATTTACATTCTTTGAGGGGGCCGTCATCAGCAATCATCCAGAATGTGATTGCCTTTTTGTGGAACCATTTAATCTAAGACTCATCCAGCAAAAACTCAGCAGTTCAGCTAGAGGTCAGTCTGCTCGACTAGGGTAGCTGATGTAGGGAACACTGGTTTTTCCAAAGTTTTCCTGTGAAATTTGTGTTCTCCCTGCTGATATCCTAATGTTGATATCAATCTTAAGTTTTGGGTTAAAAAAACCCCCACAACTCAAAGCCCTGTACTGTCTCTTGATGTGCAAGCTGGCTAAAAGGTGACTTTCCGGGCTCCTTGAAGACTTCCACAATTTTGACATTTTCCCTGCTCTGAACCAGGAAGGAGCAGATCTTCTGGGAGAGAGAGCCCTTTCCCAGAGCAGCTGATAGCTCGATGGTCAGGTCACCTCTTGAGGATGTGGAGGAACAAGTTGCCACCCCTCGTTTGCCTGACTTGGGCTGCAGATATGAATCTTGATCTTCCGCGTCTTCGGCAAGCAACTGAGTCACTGAGCTGGTGCCTCTTCCAGGAGATGTGCCTGTCTCCCTGCATCGGTTTTCAAATCTCTCCCTCTTGGAGTGGAGGAGCCTTTCATCAAAAGCGGTCTATTCCCACGAAAAGTTTGGGTTTTGATGAATCAACATTTTCTGCTGAAAAATTTCCAACTAGTTCTGCTTGCAGTGCATGGTCTGTGTGCTCTAATCTCTGCTACCTTCAGAGAATAATTCAGAACAGATTTCTGACACGTCGCAATCCTTGGTTGAGTGCGACAGACCTGTTTAAAGCATCCAGATGTGTCACACTTGATTTACGTTGTATCCTGGTGGTACCTTGATAGGTCTTTAATGGTCACCTTTGGATTCAGCGGGTGAGCTAACAAGGGGAGCCTTTGTCCTACCAGCATTTGCGTGCAACTCCCACTAACATTACTCATTTTCTTAATTTGATACAGATTTTTTTCATTGAGTGTGCTAAATTCAGTTAAGCTGTAGACAGGCAGCATCTGGCAGTCGTAGCTGGAGCAGTTTAAGATATTTCTGCCCCAGGGTGTCTGCTGCTGCCCCTGGGAGGGGGAGGTTGGGGCTCCCCTCCCCTGCCCAGCGCCTGCTCCTGCTAGCTGAGGGCACCGGCATCTGCTTCAGTGCGAATTCACATGTTTCAGGGCTGCCTTTCCACATCTGCCTGAGCTGGCCTAACAGCTCACTGCTGCCAAAAAATGGGGGAGGTGCCACTCGCTGTCCCCTTTTCCCTGGCTCCCACGTCGCCCTCAGGCCGCCCCCATCCTTGTCCCACTGTGTCCCCAGACAGGCACCCTTGTGCTGCCTTTGGCACGTGCCAGTTCACCTCACTATCTCAGCAAAAATAAACTAATAAAGTCGTCTCTTTTTTCTGGATTTATTTTCTGCTGTTTTAGTGGACTTGGCTGCATGAGCACCTGAATTGGTTCAGGGTAACTGGTGGAAATGCTCAGCCAGGAATGCAGAGAGGAGGCAAAAACAGGGGTGAGAAGGTAGGATGGGGGTCCCTTCCAGGGGGAGCCATCGGTCTCAGGCACCCCACAAATGGTCACCCTCACTCAGCTTGACCCGGCAGGGTTGACTGTCCCCACCTGAGGCAGGCTCAGCCCGTTGTGCCCTGCATCTCCCAGGGGAGATGGCCTCTGCTGGGGGACAGTGACAAACCATGGGGATGGCGCTGTCTTGCATCGCTGCAGCTGGATCAGCTGCACCGTGTCTGCCTGCAGCCCTCTTGCACCCACCACGCAGCATTCATGCAAACCTGCAAAGGAATGCTGGGGAAATCAGTGGGATTAGGGTAAGGCCTCTTCCTGGGTGAAGGAGTGAGGTACGGGCTAATTGCAGGATAGATAGCCGTCTGCGGGGTTTGCAAATGCGTTCTCACCTGAAGCGCCAATCCACGGAATTGAAAAGGGACAGCTCTTTACTTAGAAGTCTGACACTTCTTGCCAGTATCTAGCAGATACTTCTCATTGTGTGAAATCACTCAGTAAACTTTCCTGCTGCCGCCTGCAGAGAAAAGACTTTCCTCCTTCCATGGGAGTGTTTCTAGCAGCGTTATTTCCTCACGGGATGCAGCCTGAGCTGCTGCTCCTTTCCTCGCCAAGTCACTTGTGGTTCTCTTACTTTTTCGCTGGGTGAAATTTTGCCCGGTGTGCACAGAGACTACGTTGAGGTGGTGGCACAGGGCTGCTTTCCGTAGCCACGCTGCCCAGCGTTTTCATCAGCAGGTGTGCCTTGCTGTGTGGTGTGCGGGGGACGCTCCTGCCCTTCGGCAGCTCTGTTTCTGAAGGTAAAGAGCCACTCTTCATCTTTCAGGGTTTCAAGAGGACTTCTAAAACTGCTCTTTCTCCTTAGATAGGTACCAAAGTGATGGCTGCATGGCTGGAGACTGGGCATAAATGGCTGTATGCTCTGATGGGCTTTGCAGCTGGTGGAAATCCTGTCAAAAGAAGGTGCGGTTAGAAAGAAGCTCAGAATCAAAGCAGCTAAAAGCATTACCCTGAGAGGGTTTCTTTTGCAAGATGGGGAGTGTTGAGGTCTGGTTTTAGACATCAGTGTGGAAGACAAAATGCAGATTTTGTGCTTTAAAATGTTTTAGAAGCAAAAGCTAGCTGATGTTTGTTTTTCAGTCCAGTCCATATCAAAGGGCTGTAGCTTTTAAGGGATAATAAACCCTGTCTAGGGATTTATAATGCTGTCATATTTTTTAGATTAAAACCTGCCCTCTCTTCAGTGCATATATTTTTCTAACCGATGCATGATAACCAAGTCTCGTGACAGTCAATGGGAGTTCAGCCATTAGTTTAGTAGACATAGGGTATTTCCTGGTATAGTCTTCACATGCGATTATATTTATTTTAGATACAGAAAAGCCCAGATATTTATGGAGGTGCCTGTTGTGCCAGCACTGAACAGATTTTTAGTCTCAGACACGACCTACTTAACTGGGTAAGAAGAGTAGAGAAGTGCAGTCCTCTGACTGTGGTCAGAAGTATCACTGCAGAAGTTCAGTTCTACCATATGTACCCATGGCAGCCCATGGCTGAAGTGCTGTGCCTGTGTTTAGCATAATCGATTCCTCTCTTTCTATGTAATTTATATAGGGCTAATTCAGTTCTGTGCAGCAGCGATAGCGTGTATTTAAATAGCAAGGGAAAATACAGAATCCCATTCATTCTGCCAGCATCTGGCTCAATACCCGTTGGTGCAGCCTGTTAAAGGAGAGGAAATTGCCCCAAGAAATGAAAAACTCCAGATTATTTTACTGTCAGGGCAGCTTTTTTTTTTTTTTTTTTTTTTTTTCCAGCCAAGACTAATAGAAATACCTCAAAATGAGGAAGTTTTGACTTGGAATTTTTGTTCACGATTTATGGATTATTTATCTAGATAGAATTGTCTTGCATGTAATTCAGGGAATGGCCATGCACTTTAACATTTACTTTTCTTGTTCTTCTTGCTCTTTGGCCAGAAGGAGCCAATACTACTGATAAAATATTTCTGACATTTGTTGAGTGAGATCACAGACCTCAGAGTGTTTTCCAAGGTTGAATCCAGATCATCACTCCCATCTTCTGGATGGGAAACCTGTTTCACAGTGGGATGTGCGCAACTGAATAATGCAGGAGGCTAGGTACAGAGGTGGGGACAGAAACCCAGCCCCTCCGTTCCAGCTCAGTTTTCCCTTTGCTAGATCAAAGCACTTAGGTCTAGCTATCTGCTTTAGAGTGAGTAGGAAGGAAAGGTTATTTTTGTATAGTCTGAGTCATTCATGCTAATCTATTTTTCATAATATGGCTTTCTTGTGTGGGCCTCTCTGTACCTGCTTAATGTTGCACTGTTTTTTTGTTCCAGAAATCAAACCTATCATTAGCTCACTGCTGAACAGTTGAATTTGTACTTTGCTATTTGGTGATTCAGTCCACAGTTCCTAGCAAAAAGAAAGTGAAATCTCAGATAAAGGTGTTGTCGTGGTTTAACCCCAGTCAGCAGCTAAGCACCATGCAGCCGCTCGCTCACTCCGCGCCCCGCCCCCGCACTGGGATGGGGGAGAAAATCGGGAAAAAGAAGCAAAACCCACGGGTTGAGATAAGAACGGTTTAATAGAACAGAAAAGAAGAAACTAATAATGATAATGATAACACTAATAAAATGACAACAGCAATAATGAAAGGATTGGAATGTACAAATGATGCGCAGTGCAATTGCTCACCACCCGCTGCCGATCGACACCCAGCTAGTCCCTGAGCGGCGATCCCCTGCCCCCACTTCCCAGTTCCTATACTGGATGGGACGTCCCATGGTATGGAATACCCTGTTGGCCAGTTTGGGTCAGCTGTCCTGGCTGTGTCCTGTGCCAACTTCTTGTGCCCCTCCAGCTTTCTTGCTGGCTGGGCATGAGAAGCTGAAAAATCCTTGACATTAGTCTAAACACTACTTAGCAACAACTGAAAACATCAGTGTTATCAACATTCTTCTCATACTGAACTCAAAACATAGCACCGTACCAGCTACTAGGAAGACAGTTAACTCTGTCCCAGCTGAAGCTAGGACAGGTGTATATCCATCTACTTTTTGGCATCTTGTTACATGCAGATAAACAATAGCTGTTGATTTTTTGAGTTTGTAGGGTTGTAAGCTAATGCTAAGAGTCAAGTGAACGTGTGCAGAGCTGAGATTGCCAGTGCACTTTGGTGGTAAACTGGCTCCACTTCACATCAAGCTTCAAGGTTCAGTCCTTCCCTCTTCTGCACTCTTCATTTGCACCAGCATGGCTATCGTCAGGCTTTTTCCTATGTACTGATTTAACTGAGTCGCATTTATAAGATTGCTGGTACGATCGCTGGCTCTCTTAATTAATTCTGTGGTATTAGTTGCCACTGTTAAAGCATGTCCTGTGAGACCCTGTGGAAGCTGTGGTGTAGGTTTTGGGACAGGTTCATTAAAAACAAAAAGCTCTTTTGGGTGTACTGGGGCATCCGTGTGTCTTCTTGCCTGCGTGTTTGGTTGCCACCTGTAACAGTCCCCGCTCTCTCCCCTTGCAGACTGTGACGCCATGGGAAACGCGGAGAGCCAGAGCGTGGAGCACGCCTTCTACGGAGACAAGCACACCAGCCTGGGCCGCAAGCACACTTCCCGCTCACTCCGCCTCTCCAATAAAGCCTCTCGCCGGACGCGGCATGCTTCTTCTGGAAAAATTATCCACCGTAACTCGGAAGTGAGCACCCGCTCCAGCAGCACCCCCAGCATCCCCCAGTCCCTGGCGGAGAACGGCCTGGAGCCCTTCGCCCAGGAGGCCAACCTAGAGGACTTTGGAAGCCCCATCTGGGTGGACCGTGTGGACATGGGCCTGCGGCCTGTTTCCTACCACACTGACTCCTCCGTCACCCCCAGCGTGGACAGCAGCACCGTCCTCACCGCCGCCTCCGTCCAGAGCATGCCCGACTCGGAGGAGAGCAGGCTCTACGGGGACGAGCCGCCGTTCTTGGCGGAGAGCGACGGGAGGTCACATCGATACACGGCCAACGGGACAAACTTCATGGAGACGGCCAGCTTTAAGAAGAAGCGCTCCAAATCGGCTGACATCTGGCGCGAAGACAGCTTGGAGTTTTCGCTTTCGGACCTCAGCCAGGAGCATTTAACAAGCAATGAGGAAATCTTAGGCTTGGCCGAGGAGAAGGATGCCGAGGCCGCCCGGGGGACAGAGGCCAGTGGCAGCCCCCAGCCACTGGTCGCCTGCCAGCGCTCCAACTCTATGAGTGACTTGTATTCCCCCAAAACTCCGAATGCTACAGTCAATGGAGGCCCGCGAAATGCCTTTGGAGGGTACTGCCGGAATTTAGTGTCCGACATCCCGGATATTGGGAGCCATAAGTTGGCATCGGTTACTGCTGAGGATGCACCTTCCTACAATAATTACAATACACTGCCCTGTAGGAAATCCCACTGCCTTTCCGAAGGGGCCACCAACCCACAAATTAGCCATAGTAACAGCATGCAAGGCAGAAGGGCAAAAACTACTCAGGTAAGGCAGCTTTCTTCTATGTAAAATGGAAGCGTGTGGCATTTGCTAAGCTGTGTCTGTAGATAAAGGTATTCCAGGTTCTTCCAGGCTCTGTTTTCCTTCAACACCCCCTTTCCAAGAAGAGGGCTGTACCCAGGAGAGAGCTGAACTAACTGGTCTCTGGAGCTGGCTTGATCCCATCTCTGCTCCCTTCCTTATCTGCAACTCTGTTTGGGCCTTTTCCACTCTTCACTGCTTCTGGAAAAGATAAATCTGCATTTGCCAGCTAAAGAGTTTCCTGTGTGTTTCGCAGTGCTGACGGTGCCTTTTTTTCCAGGGTAGCTGCCAAAACCGATCACTCCACTCGAGGAGCTCATGCATGCTGGTTGTGTCTCCCCTCTCTGCCCTCCCTGCCCCATTGCCCTCCCGTGCCTGCACACATGCAAGCACTACTCGGCCTTTGTGGCTGGAAGCAAAGAAGAAACCTGCGAGTATTTCACGTCCCCTCCACTGTAAACACTCGCTGGACTGAAATTTTACCCTTCTAATTAGCTGAGGTTCACATCTGTGCAAAACATTACCCAGAAAGAGTGCTGTCCCCTCGCAGGAGACTGCCAGCCCTGCAAGTTGCGGCACTCACCCGCTGTAAACTGAAAAATGATGGGGGATGTAGACGTATGGAGAAGATGCTGCTTCTCCTAGCCAAGAGGACATCATTCCTTTCAACATTCCCAGACAGCACAGAGCCAAGATGAGCTTTTCTATCTGGTGCCCCTCCTGTGCTCCAAACACGAGTCCTGGTGACCTTTGCTTTGACTGCTGCTGTTGGGTCTTTATTATGTTTTGCTCTGCCTTTCTTGGCTGTGTTCTGCCTGATTGAGTTACACAGCACTGGCTTGCACTGCAAACAGCAATTCTGCTTACAGTTAAGTGGCAGACTACTCATATAGCAGGGGAAAAAGGAGTTACAAATCTGCTCACCTGTACAAGCCCCGTGTGGCATACACATTGCGTGCATACTGCACTCATTTTAAGTTCATTCGTCTGGCTTGCTGGACCTTCTCAGAGCAGTGGTCTAGCCGTCTAATGGAAGATGTTGTCTGTGGCGTTTTTTACACGCACTATTTTCTGGCTGTGGGCACCAGCTCAGAAACATGGCCGGGGGACACAGAACAGCCTGACGGCGCAGGTCAGAGCTGTGCACCAGATCGCACGCTTCAGCAGCTCCCCTGATTTCATTGCGTGGTTTCTCCTACATATGCCATGCAGTGTACACACGCTGCGCCATGTGACCCAGAAAAAGAAAAAAGCAGCACATTGCATCAAGGTCGGAGGCCGGCAGGCTCACCTCCTGCTGCTGGGCTGAGCTGTTGGCAGGACACCAGCATTTAGAGATACCAGGCTGGGCAGCGTAAGTCAGGCAGGTTGCAGCATGCCGCAGAGGAGGTGTGGGGCTGCAGAGGTGCAGAGGGCTGTTGGAGAGCTAGAGGAGCGTGTGCCCCCCATGTCGGCTGGCACTGACTTGTGAGAGCTGATGGGAAGGGGTTGCTGAGTGACTTACCGGCTGTGCTTGATCTTTGGAGATACGTTGCTTCTAAATATAAAAATGACATGCTAAAACAGATGCTGCAGAGTCCCACAACAGCAGCTTTGTACTTCAAAATCAGCTCTTTATTTTCGAAGGTATTTTTACGGTGTGAGCGCAAAAACCCTTTGGTGCTCCATCAAGACAGTGCAGGATAGAAAGCAAGAGAACAACAAGCGAAAAAAAGGATGTTATTTGGCAGCCTTGAACATAACAGCTTTCATGGAGATTGTTAGGTGCCGCTGCTGCCTCTAGCCCTCTTTCAAGTGTATTTAAGAGAGAACAGTGTCGCTGGTGAACAGCAAAGCATTTGTTTTTCTTCTTGGAACCTATCTTGGCATTAAGAAGATTCCTCTAAGGCACTTCGTGAAAGTCACAAATTTGCGTAGCATTTTGTGAGGCCTCAGCCATATCCAGGGAAATCACTTTGTGGGGCTGGTTTCACTAGATGTATCTCCTGAGCTTGGAGATGGTGGCTATAAGGAGTCTCAGCAGTGATTATTACCACATATAAATTCAACAAAATTAAAGCTTTGGAAAGTTCAAAATTCCTTCCAAGTCTTTAATCCTAGCAGCATACAGTAAGATACTTGCCAGCAATGAAGTCATGTTAGCCCAAGCCTACCTTTAGCAGGCTTAGGGAAATCACTATCATTATGTGTTTGATAGAGTGAAAAGGAAGTCCAAATTTGCACACAAAGTAAAAGGACTAGTTCCTTGGTGAACCTGATTAGGTGGCTTTGAATGGGATGAGAGGACAGAAGCTACCAACCTCTCTCTGTACCAGGTCCCCAGTCTGACAGTATCTCAGCACTTTGCTCATCTTTGCTCAACACCCCTGGTGTGAAGTAGAGCGTGATGGTTACCCTACCTGAGATGGTGGAAGCTGAGGTGTAGAGCTGATGGCCTTAACTGCTTTGCTGTTAATGTGCTCCTTGGCACTGCGTTGGTCTGTGCCAGCTGGTTTGGGCACGGTTTGGGAAATTTTGTTTCTCTCTGCCCTTCCCAGTCTTTCAACACTTTCTCAATGGGCTTCACACTCTTCATTACCATCTTGAGCATTGCCCCAGAGCCTGCCATATGTGTCCTCATGCTGTAAAACATTTCATGCTATAAAAACAATTTAGTGGACTGAGGCAAAACTTTCATGTTTTTTCCAGCCTTTTGAACTGCCTCCCCCCACAAAGTAACTCCCTCCCAATCCCACAAAGTAATAGTTATGTCTTAGGACCACAGGGGCACCACACAAAGGTGACCCAGGGCCAAGTGTAATATGGTGTTGGACGCAGTTTTCCCTCTTGGCCTCCAGGCCAATGACCTGTCAATGCACCTGTGTTATTTAACAGGGTAGCTCCTTTGTTCAAAGTCACCTAACTGAGCCTCATAGCCAGGAGTGAGGTTTCTGCCCAGATCACCATTGCCCATCCTCACAAGAATTTGGGTTTGTATTTGCCATTGGGTTTTTTTCAGTTTTTGGAAAGTTGTAGCTGGGATATTTGCATGGTTTTTTAGTCTGACCTGCCCTAGTGCTAGAAGTACTGGAAGGTCCTGATGGTCACTTGTAGGTATCTTTTGACTAGTCTAGTTCCTAAAGAAGTCCCTGAAAGCAGAAGACACCAAGCGCAGGGTAAGTCTGAGACCACAGCAATGGGCTTGTGCCCTTGTGTTTGATTCCTGAATCTATCCGCTGTTACATGCATGTTCAACTCCATGCATGTACATCATCATATTTTCTGTATGGGCTAAATTTATTAGAAGTTGTCAGTAGCTGTAATTTTTGTGATGTGCTGACCACTGCTACTGGAAAAATGCATCCTTTAATGTGTCACAGAAAGGAGGTGCCAGAATCACAGCCGTGCATGTTCTGTTATAATGCCTTATCCATGGGTTCTTTACAAGTATGTGGTTTACGTTAAAGAAAAAAAAGAAAAAGAAAAAGAAAATCTCTCCCTTCCAAATTTAAACCTTAAATTGAACTGTGGGAGTCACTTTCCACTAATTGAGAAGGAGAGCTTTTTAATACTGGAGAGACAATTATATTCAATATGCACAAGCGATTAATATTCACAGGGTGGCTTTGGGGCACCCACGCAGCAGTTCTGTTTTTCGTAACATTTTAACATTAAGGGTTCAGATCTGCTGAAGCGAGACTTCCCAGAGAACTCTGCTGGGATCATGTTTGGCTTTTGGTGCTGATGTGATGTAGGTGGAAAAAGCTTAATTGGCTGACATTTTCACCCATTTTTGCTTGAAGGGAGACAAGATCCGGATGGATACAGCTTGTTCTGACTGTGGGCTGTGAGATCTCCAGGATCCTACAACCTGCTTGTTGGGATCCAGATTTTGTGAAATGGCTAAACACCTACCTGCAGGAGACTCCCTACTCCTCTTCCTGGTGGATGTTCAGAGACAAATGTAACCCCATGCTCCGCTGCTGCTATGAGCCCTAATTGAAGTTTCGGGAGGGGAATTAGGGAATGGAAACCTTGAGACAGGGTTTTGTGCCACTTCCAAGCCCATTGTGCCACCTCTTTATTCCATGTTCCACCTCTGTGGATAATTTCTGACTGCTCTTGTCTTTAGACCATGAAACGGGGGATAGAGCCTCGCGTAGGGCAGGAATGTGTTTTGACATTTCAAACTCCACTACAAGGGCAGTCAGGTGAAGACATCCAGCACATACAGAAGAAGTTCTGGTCACGTGGCAAAACCCTCTTGCCAGGCCATGGTGCCAGCAGCGTGTCTGTTCATGGGTGTCTGCTGCAGATTGCCATGAGCGAGCTCTACCTGATGCTGGCTCTGGCCCTGCAGGTCCCGCTCCTCCACCTCCGTTTTTTGTGATGGTCGAGGTCATGATGGCAGTGGCCATCAAAGCCAGAGACCTCCATAGGCTTCCAGTGCTGGTATTTGCTTTGTGGGGGAAGACATTAGGTGTAGTTCCTAGTAGGTGTGAAGCTATGATTGGACTGTCTTTTCTAGGGGAGTGATGGTGTTTTACAAGCAGTATTTAGAGCACGGCGTGGCTCCTGTGTGCATTAAAATCCAAGGAAACACGGTGGCCAAAGCATTTCTGCATGGTCAGCCACTCACATACGAGAAGGGTGGCTCATTCCTCTCTGAGCTTTATAGCCCGATTTGTGATTTCCGGCAGAAAACTCAATTCCAGTGTTAGCATTACAATGGTGCAGTCCAGGTTTTTAACATAACTTTTGAGAAGGAGCAGCAAGAAGATGTCCCTCAAGTCTGCAGGGAAAGCAAAGGTTTTTTACTGTGTCCAGTCCAGTGTTTGTTGTGAAACTGAGCAGGGGGAGAGTGAACAAACTTCCTGCCTGCCTGACTTGGAAACCGCGCTGCCTTCAGCGCCAGCCCCAGAGTATGTCCTTGGCACGTTAAATCCCCAGAGTATGTCCTTGGCACGTTAAATCCCCTTTTGTCCGACTTTCAAGTTTATTACTATTTTTAGGCATCTGTAGGTAGCCTGAAGGAATTTGGGATCTCTAGCCTTAAAAAAAAAAAAATCCTATATAAAAAAATTTTGCAGAATATGCAGGAGATGAAACCAAGGTTTTTGTGGGAATTAGAACAGGATGTACAGAGAAACCAGTCTAAAATTAGAATATCTTTCCAGTCGATATTATTTTTTTACCATCTCAGGGAATTTTATAACAGGTTATAGTGTTTCATTATGCTCTGTAGGATGGCTAAACTCCAGAGAGCTGATACTTGTTTTTACGTTGTGTAAAACTTTTTCACAAATGGTTTTGTGGCATAGAGGATATAACCTCAAAATGTAAAAGGACCACACTGGGTCAGTCACATGAAGGCACCGTCCAGCCCAGTACCTTGTTCCCCAAATACCAAGCGCTCAGGAAAGGAAAGAAAGAATCTGGGATAGTATGGGGTGAACTTTCCTTTAGGGCATTCTTCCCGATGCCAGAAGATTAGCGATTTGAGTGTTCCTGAGTGAGGAACGCATCCAAGACTGTCGGGTTGACCTGCCCCTGTGAATTCTCTTTTCTGAAATAATTTTATGCTTCTGGCTTCAACTGCATCCTGTTCAGTCTCTGCATAACACTTGTGACCTTACAGTGTGCTCTTATAGCCCTCCTTGGTCATCGATTTTCCAGGCAGAGTATCTTCAGCAGCTGAAGCTCTGCTCCTATTAAAGTAATTCTGTACATCTCAGTCTGTAGTCTGGAAAACATAGCTATTTTCAACCTAAGTATGATTCTTAATCAGATTGACCCAGACTTTTAATCTTAGTTGTTTGAATTCAGATGGAATCGAGGAAAGAAGTAAAGACAAATTATAATTAAATTATAATTAATCACACATAGTTTAGTGAGTGCCTAAAAGTAAGATGTTACTGGTTTTCAGCGGTAGTGTGCATCTCACTGATCTGAGCCCCTGTTCATGCAGTTCCATAGTGCCTTTCCGATGGAGGTTGTTCCCAAGGTCTCGGATATAGCCTGAGCTGTGCCTCGAATCTCCAAAAGCTGGAGGTCAGATGGTTTGGCTTGGGTGACTCAAGGGGCTAAATCCTACCAAAGAGCACTGGTCAGCCGGTCACTTTGCTGAGTCTCCAGGCAAATAACCTTATTAAAACCAAACATCTCTGTTTTCAGCTACTAGCCACAGGGCTCCAAGTTAAAGGAAGGGGTGGAAATGGGCTTGGGGAGGAAGGGGTAACCACTCATTTTGGTGGCAGCCCAAGCTTGCACCAGTGTAAACTGTTTGTGAATCCGCATCTTGGGTTGTGCTGGCTGCCGGTGTGGCTGCTCTCAGTGGGTCTGAATGACCAGACCCATTTAATGGCTATATCAAATGAGCTGTTTATAGCCTGGCTAACTAGAAGTGGATTCAGCATGAGCCTGGAGGAAAGCTTGAATGGAGGGCTTCAGACCCAAACTCAGAGGTCTTCCCTGCTCTGTCACCAGGCTGCCCTTCCCAGATGGATGAGATTAGATCAGGTATTGCCTATTCAGGATATTTTAAAGCAAATAGCAGTCACTCCCTTCAGAGCACACAGCTCTGCCCCAGTATTGTCAGGGAAAGGAGTATGTGGAAATGAGTGTTTTGGTCTTCCCTGGCAAATATTTTGATACTCTTTTGAAGATCTTAATTTGTTTTTCTTCCTTCGCTTTTGGTCTGAAGCCAATGGAAAGCAAATCAGCAGTCCTGCTATCTGATCTAGTTCCATTCAGGCATGTTTTCTTTAAACAGTAGGACTTTGTCATTTATACATCTGAAGTGCTTGTACCATTGGCAATAATTGTATTCTCTGTAAAGCTATATACACTGCATGTTTTTAGTTTCAAGTACTTTCCACTTAAAAATCACAGACAGGTTGCCCCAGCTGCTTGTTTGCTGGGCTGTGCTTACTTAGATGGATGCAATTTGCAGTAGTGATCCTTTCCAGTGAAGTGCTCTATTGAAATGTTTCTTTTCAGAGAGCTTCAGCATGTGATCCTGTGACTAGTCATCACCCCAGATGGCAGACATTTCCCTGTTCCCTTAAGTTAGGTGATTGTTCGGGTGAACACCTCCTAGATGATATGTTTTGATTTCGAGCTGCTGTTCTAGCAGCTTTCCCCCTTCCTCACTTCTACCTGCTCTGTTACATTTCTCAGGGAGAATTGCCTCTTCTTGGCACCAGGCGAACAAAAAGTAACCTAACCCTGTATTTTACTTTGAGAATTTTGGTTAGGCGTGTTGCCATTTGTTTAACTCAAGCCCAGTTACGCTGCTAGTGTTAGCTCAATCCCTCTAGAAACTTTCTTCAGCTGGGTGGTCCATTGGGATGAAAGCAACGTAAGTTTTGGGGGGTCCTCAGCATATCATTTGGGAACAGAGGGATTAAACACTGCAGAGCTTAACAGCTGAGACTTCCTCCCACTGCTGAGGATGGAAAGCGGGTGTCCACCCCAGATCTGCGCAGGTATTGGAAGCTGTGTGCAGGGACCACACTGCAAGAGGCTTTACTGGATTATGGATTGATTCTCGTTCATGTTATTATATACTTTAGCACCCCTTAAAAGTCAGCGCTAAAGCCAGGGAAGAGCTGGTGTGCTCAGATCCCATAGTAGTGCTTCATGCTGTTTCCTTTGTGTGTTCTCTCAGAGGCTTGGATTTCTCTCATGTTATTAAAAAGCAAAATCAAAACATCCTTCCCCTTCTCTTTACCCAATACTTTAGCTCTGAGGGATGCAAAAACTAACTTTCTGAACATGAACAGATCACAAACTGATGCCACAACTGTCCTGAGTCAGTGAAGAGCTCCGCACAGTACCTTGGACAGAAGGGTAAAGCTGTCCCTGCAGCTTTATGGGGGACAGTTTAATTTTCAACATTTTCTATCTCACAGCTGGTAAGTCCTCCAGGATTGTACTTTCCTGACTGCTGCAGGAGTCCCTGTGGGTCCATAATTTGTCTTTAAGGCATCTAAGTCAGGTGAGAAAACCAGGCTCCTTGGGGAATCATGGTGGTCTACAGAGAAGATCTTTCTGGAAGGGCCCACATATTAGCTGGAAAATGTCTGGGGAATCAGTGAACCAAAAATGTTCCCAGCCCCTGTGTTAGAGGCACCAAGCTAACGTGATAGCTTAACATGGAGCAAAGGAGCCAAGTGTAATACTGAGGTAACAGCCGTATATATCAGGCAGAGTTGCCTGCAAAGGAAATGGGGTTGATGGATGCTTGATACATTGGTGTTTGCTAACTGCCTGACCCACAGGAGCAAAGTGGATGCACATCTCCTTCCCATATTCAAGTATCTTCTGGGTGCCTGGCACCCAGTACCTTGTCTGGTTTTCCAAGGTGCCAAATTACACTGTACAGCATTCACCAAGACAAGTTCACAAAGGAATCCTGGAACCAAAATCCATTGAAATCCATGCCTTAAGACTTTCCCAGGGATTATTGCCCAGAAACCTGTGACTGTGATTCATCCTTTCATAATGAGAGTGAAGCTTACTGCTAGGAGAAATATCTAGAGGTCTGGGCTAGTACCTTTTTTGTCGGGAGTAAATTTGATTTCAGAGAACCTTGGCCAAAACCTGCTTGCTTATTAAACCACTCTGAGCAGCTTTAATAACACATATAAGGATTTGTTGTTTTTTTTTTAATTTTGATTCTTTCAGACATCTGAAGAACTGTTGCACCAGTACGGTGAGTGCACAGAAGTAGGAACCAATGCTGCTTGTACATACCAGTATCTGATCTCTTTGAATTCCCAAAGGTAACAAACCCAGCATCTCAGTCTGGTATCCACATACAAATTGCGGTTGGCTTGTAACTGTACCTCACTCAACTTGGGAGCCCTCCTAGGAGGTGTAAACAAGACCCAACCAATCCAACAGAAAACTGCAGTTGGCCTGTGTTGATTTGTGGCTGTCAGTTTAGTTCTCCAAAGCCTGCTGTCAATCTGGTGCATCCTTGCTCCTTCACGTATAATACTGTCCTGTTGTACACAGGCCTGTAGGTATCTTTAAAACCTTCTTTCATATCAACTCCCAGCATCTGGTTGAGGGGCTTTGTTCCTTGCTGCGGTAGCAGATCTCCTTCATGTCATTATTATAATCCCTCTGACTTTACAGTGAGTTATGTGGACACGATTCAGTATGATTGTTAACAGTCTTCAGGACTGTATTCCTCCCAGAGAGAACGAGCTATGGAGTTCCTTTTGCGTTTCTTCACTGCAGCTTTAAAACCATTTCTCCCGCTCAGGTTTCAGTTGCAATTTATGATTTATCTTTGCTTCTTGGAATGTTTTGACTCTTTTTCAGACAGATAAGTCTTCTAATGCATTCATTACCAGGTGTTCACGTTACTCTGGAGAAAGGTTTGTATTTTGATTTGGAGCAAGTCATACCTTAACAGACCACCTTGACCATCAAATGATGGCGAAAGTCAGTACTGAAAAGAGAGGAAAAACTTATCAGGCCAATCTGTTTCAACATAGGAGCTTCAAAGAGACACCAGGCACATAAAAGCATGCAAACCATCAGGCTGCTTACCCATGTATTTTAAATGTATTCTGTGGTGCTTGCCTAACTAGCAACCAGACAGGTTATGTGCAATTTCAGGCTGTTGCTGAATGTGAACACCTTATTGTTCTGTTGCTAAACAGGACGGGGAACAGAGGATATGCATTCTCTTGGAGGGAGCCCCTTCCAAGAAAAAAACCCACTCGGTTGCCTTTTACTAATGAGTACTTTTAATCTAATGGTTAATTTAGAAAGAAGTATTAACCACATAAGGAACTGTTTATATTAGGGAAGGAAGAGTTTTCCTACTAAATCAGACCCATGTGTCTAAAGTGCCCATGAATCACTGCTGTCAGTCAAGCAGGAACAATTGATTCACCACGCCATTTCAATAGTGTCTGTAACAGGGCTGTTGGTGGGAAGTTTGGTAAGTGCATCGTTATTGCAAGTGCTCTGAATGTGTTCAGTCATGAGCTGCAGAGTTGGGCAAGGCTTATCCCATCCAGTGGTCTTTTGCTAGCAGAGGCCAGTACCAAATATGTTCAACAAGGGGACAAAGATACTTGGAACCTGCCCCAAAACTTCTTGCCTTATTTTTGCTAGCTGAAGGTAGACCTTTTTTCTGAAGCAAAAGGTTTTTTTCTGTATATCTCCTAAATCTAGCAAGAATTTTTTAACAAATGTGGCTGTAGGGGACATATAGAGGTATGAGTATCATGTAAGTATGCAAAAGCTACTGCACCAAGTACATTAGCTTGATGTAGCTTGCATTACAGCTTTATTCCCCACTGGCTTGCTTCTCATGAAAGCCAGTGTTCATGTGAGGAAAAAACATGTATTTAAGTGGGTTGCTAATACTTTCACTAATATTTTACCCAATTGGTTCATCAGTTAAATTGTTCTCTGCATTTGATGGGGCTGTGATAATTCCACTTCATTACACTTGAATGCTATTAGGGCTGTTACAGCCGTCCTGGCACGTGGCCTGCTTGCTGGGCCTCGCTGTGTTCTTGTCGGTAACAACAGCACTATTCAGTCCGTCCCTGGTTTCTCATTCTGTGGCATATCTCTCTGGCATCGGACATTCCACCTTTCCCTCCTCTTTCCCTCCATTACTGTCTGCTGAACCTCCTTTCATAAACCCCGGGCATTTACAACCGATACGGTAGCACTGCCAGTGTAAGAAATGGTGCCGCTCCTCCGCCATCTTCAGCAGCAGCAGGGATCCCAGATCCTGGTGGAAGCTGTGCTACTACTTACCACCTCCCCATCAAGGCACACAGTGCAGCACAGTCTCTGGAGCCTGTTTAGTTCCCTTCTTCAGCCAGTGGTCTTTAGGCAACTTTCTCCCTGCTTTTCCACAGAGCAATCTTAAATCGAAGGGACAAAGCCCCCTCTTTATTCAGTTTGTTGTCTCTATGGACTAAGACCTGTTGTGTTTGCAAAATGCCAAGAACTGCTATTCCCACGACTTCCCCCATCCCTCTGTCTTGGACGAAATACGCTTTCTTTTCTTTGCTACATGCTTTCTACTTGGTGTGACCAATTTAATGATTTCCACCTCCCTCTTGCTTTGCCCTCTTGTCCTCCCAGGCCCAAAGCTAGGTAAACACCAGTGGGAAGGCTAAGCGGGACAGCACAGATTTTAGTTCCAGTCTTGCATTTGGTTCCTGGGATCGTCTCTCCGGGCAAAAATATTCCTCTGTGTGGAGGCAGCTGTTTGCCAGCCTGAAAATACAAACCACAAGATCTCTGGTGAGGTGCAAAATATCGGTGCAGTGTCCTGAATCTTACACAGAGCTGAATGAAACTTTTGGGGGTTTTAACCAGTGAAATAAAACAGAGCCCCTTGATGATAGCAATTACAAGTCCAGAGTAATGTGCTGGTGATTTGTTATAATGTCTGTATAATGTCCAAAACTGTGGGCTTCAGAAACGTGCATTCTGCAGTCTTCAGCTGTCTCCCAGCTCCTCTGATGTGCCTGGCCATCGGCATCCTGGTGGAGAGCTGCAGGGATGCTGGGCAGGAGTCAGAGGGGTAAAGGCTGAGCCGTGTCTGCAGTTCACTCTTGGCCTCAAGAGTCTTTGGTTGGGAACTCCTTCTGCCGAGGAGTGAAATGCCTGTTTCATTAGCAAGCCTCTGTGGCGTATCGCGTCAGGGACTTGGGATGGTAATAAGTCTTCCTCGGAAGAGAGAGACGTTGCTGTTGCCCGTGGGGCTCTTTGAGAACCTGAGCAGGAAACGTGAGTAATTTTTAAATAGCTCTCATCAGGGTTACACAATGTTTGCTTTGCTTCTGGGCAGTAGCCTGTGGTGGCCGTGCCAGTAGGTACTTTGAAGCTGGACACCAAAGCTAGGGGCCCGTGTATCCACATTGATCTCATCAGCGAACAGCCATGCTGCTCACAGTGTGACCTGGGATGTTTAACTTTCAGCATCCTCGTTTGAAAATTTGCAGGAGTATTTCTGTGCCCCCAGTGATGTGTTCATCAAACCCTGCTATGGTTTGTTGCTTGGCTTGGGAGTGTTACTGCTTCGGCCTCGGCACATTTCTACAGAAGCACTATACTAAACCTCTGTACTTTCTGCTGAACTCTTAATTGAATGCCCTTTAGTGTGTGGATTATAGCACTGTGAGACAGCCAGAGCAGATGCCGGCTGCTTCTTGAGAGCTTTTGATACCCTCCGATGAGAACGAGCTGACATTGCAGCAGGAGCTCAGAAGTCAGAGACCTGTGCAATGAATGCTCTTAACCCTACTAACCCCGAGACTGATCTTCTCATACAACAGACTTCCGAAAGTGCTAAACTCACTCAATGCCACATTTCATAATCCATGAGCGTGAACAATATTAGCAGGCTGTAGGTTTTGAACAGTTCTGACCTTTGTATGCTCAGACCCTCCTCCTACCAAAGGGCTTGCATCAGTTGGCAAGAAGTCTTTGATAGGGGATATTTAAGAGAGGAAGAGGGAGTGCAGGGAGCAGAGGGAGATTAGGGACAGGGCTGCAGCATTATGCTGAAAAGATCTTTTGACCCATCCAGCCTATCACTTGCATTGTGGTAAAGATTATAAAGAAATTTGCAAAATGTGTTACAATTTAAGCTCATGAGCATATATAACATTCACTCCGAGTTTTCCATCCTTTAATTTTTTTATAAATAATAAGCTGTTATGCCCATGTTATCAGTTAGTGAGTATAATCCCCATTTACGGACAGGGAAACTGAGGCCATTAATGCTGTGTCTCACTGAGGTTACACAACAAGAAGGCTGTGTCACACTGGGCACAAGGAACCTTGAGAGCCTGCACTGCAGCGCTGTGCTTGAACATCTCTAGGTGCACTTCTGTTTTTGAAAAAATACTCCATCTGCTAAAAAGCACCAAGAAAGTTTTGTGCATACACTGGCTGGCAAAATTACAAATCCTATCTCCCTCAAGTTGGTGGTCTGTTTTAGTAGCTCTTTATTTTTTTAAACTGACTAATTCTAGTTAAAGCATGAGATATGCTTCCTAAAAGTTACATCAGCTAAAATTTTGGAATTGACTCTACACTTTTTGTATTGCATGGCTAAAATAATTATGAGACAGATTGTATATTTATTAAATCATTAACCTAAAATAAAGATCTCAAAATCTCAAATAATTTCTGTTGCCACCATTACATAATGTTCATTGCAGAATGCAGATTTGTTTATGCTCTACGAGTGACACACTTCTTCCCTTTAAAAAAATTATGGAGGAAGAAGGCCCTAGAAGACAAATGCAAACCCCAGTCATCCTATGGGAATAACTATCCCAGTGAACACAGGGGATCCAGTTCAGTTCTTTGGTGCTCTGGTTTTATGCCAATGTAGCTTATGTTGGCAGAGAGGCAGTGCCTTGGGAGTGTGAGCGTCAAGCGGCCGTGCCAGTCCTGGCTCCCTGATGCATGGGGTCTCAGATGGAGCACTGTGATCAGAAGTTGCACCATCCAGCTTTTCATGATGGAGTGCAAAAACTTGCTTGCGGCAGTGTTTTGTAAACACCGGTTTCTGAGCAGCACCAGTTCTCCTCTCCAGATATTCCTCCTTGTGCTGCAAGAGATGGGAAGATAATTGGCTTCCAAAAAACAAGTGAATTGGAACAGCAGAAAAAACCACATGGTTGTGAAAATTGCTCTGTACGGGTAGATGACTGCACTTACAGGAAGCCCTGCTCAGCTCATTCGCATGCAGTGGGAGTAGAGGAATATTGTCCTGTCCAGAACAGCTTGTCTATCACTATGTGCTGCATTAAACAACCAAACTGACTAGCATAACTGTGCTTATTGCGTGGGGAAGGAAGTGCTTGTTCTTCCAACTGGACTCCCAAGTCTCCCTCGAGAGGTAGCTTTTATAAAGAACGAGCCCATCCGTTACAAATTAATGCCTTAAAAGTTAGTCAAATTCAGCAACACCCGTCCCCTCCCCCTAAGGTTTCCTCATCCAGCTCTTGCTCCACCAGAGGAAGGTTTCAAACAGAGCTCAGTGGAGGGTTTCTCGGTTTCCGCAGAGCTGCTCTTGGATGCATAGAAAACTCGTGCTTTAACCAACACCTAGAAGCTTGTTTTCTCCCAAAATAAACACTGCATTCTGCCACCTTTTTTCATTTTTTTAAAAACTTGTAAATCAAGCACCAGCTGCTCTTGCAGGAGAGGTAGAGGCTGAAATTCCTGTTGTTTTGGCCGTATTTCTCACCTCTTTGCATTGTCTTCCCTGGCTCCCTCTTCTCTCGAGTATCTAACATAAGATACTTCTCTCCACTTACAGGTCTTAGCCTTTATTTGTCCTCCTTCAAAAACTGCCACAGATGCCTCTGAGTGCTGAGATTGTAGTGGTTAGCCCCGTTTGGGCACTAACCTTGTTGCAGGGGGCAAGCTGAGCCACTAAGACTTCGAAACCTGAATTCGGTCATGTTCTTTCCCGTCTTGCTCAAGCTGGCCATATTCTTGTCTCTTCTGACCCTTCAACTGCAAGTTGTTGGGGACCAGGAAGGGTCTTCTGTTGTTGCGGTATTTTGGCAGGGTTTATCACCATGGGATTCTGGCCCATCATTAGGGTTTGTGATGTAGAAGTGACACATAACAGAAATAATCTCAAACACGTTAACTTCTCAGGAGAAAAAAAAGTACCTTTTTAGTTATATAATTTGCAAATGACAATCTTGGGATGTCTAAAATGTATCTTCAGCTGTAGGTGTGAATGTACAATATCAATGTTTTCTTTTTAAAATGCGTAGGTTGATTGCTGCTTTTCTTGACACTGCCAGTTTTTGCTACCATATGTTCTCCTTTTGCAAAACCTTTAGCACTGTCAACTTAGCTTAATGTAAACAGATGATGCTACATGTTATATTCCAAAATGCTAAGGCTGTAGAGGCACCACCTGAAATCGTGTGTGTGTGTGACCGATCTTTCCTAAACTATGCTGGAAGTTCTGCCTACCCTACCTTTTCTTCCATTTGTTCATCTTCAGAAGAAAAAGAGATGAGGGATTTCCAGTGCCAGATGAAATGGCGGTGTGAAGAGATGTGGTGCCACTTGGGCATTTTGTCACTGTCTCCCGAAGGCCAGCCTTGGCCAGGCTCTTCATCTCACGCTGTGTCTCTCTTGCAACTAGGACGTCAACGCAGGTGAGGGGAGCGAGTTCACCGACAGTGGAATTGAGGGAGCAGCCACCGACACAGACCTCCTTTCTAGACGCTCCAATGCTACCAACTCAAGTTACTCCCCGACGGCCAGTCGGGCTTTCATCGGCAGCGACAGCGGCAGCAGCTCGACGGGCGATGGGCTTCGCCAGGGGGTCTACGAGAACTTCCGCCGGGAGCTGGAGATGAGCACCATCAACAGCGAGAACCTGGAGGAGGCCGGGTCTGCCCTCAGTGACGAGCAGAGCAGCGGCACCCTCAGCTCCCCGGGGCAGTCCGACATTCTCCTGACGGCTGCCCAGGGCACGGTACGGAAAGCCGGAGCTCTGGCAGTGAAAAACTTCCTGGTGCACAAAAAGAACAAGAAAGTGGAGTCGGCCGCGCGCAGGAAGTGGAAGCACTACTGGGTTTCCTTGAAAGGTACAGAGCAAGCGTACAAGGGTTTATCCAGATGGGTGTCTGCGGTGTCCTGTGGGTTGTATATTGCTGCAGATGAAGAAACCAATAGCCTAGACTCTTAACAAAAGCTGCTGTGAACTTCAGAATAATTAACATCAAGTATGAGGAAGTGGTCCTGATGTTTTTCGGGGGGAGTGTTATTCGATGGTTGTTGATGTGCTCACATTATGGCATGCGTGTAGTCCAAGACACGTGACTGTGTAGGTTCATACCCTACTTCGAGTCCTGCTGGCACCACCTAGGGTGGCTTCTCTGAGCACTGGGTGTTTCCTTTAAGAAGCATGTCTATGGCTTGCTGACAAACTAAATACCTGCGTGCAGCCGCAGGCACATCACAGTGGGAGTTTGCTAGTGGTGACACTGGCCTGCATCAAAACAGGGGCTCTGTCTTTGTATGCATGTGTCTTGTAACTCTTGTGCTTAGTACCATTGGCCCGTCCTTCTCTGAGATGTGCTTCACAAGTATAAACACCCAGCGAGTTGCAACACATTCACGGTATGGACAGGAAGCCATGGTTTGGTCATCGAGGCTGGCTTGTGACTTGGGAGATGTTGGCTCTGGCTGCGTCACCCATCTTGTGGTGGGCAACCCTTGGCACCTGGCTGCTCTGCCAGCCTCCTCGGCTGCCTGGGCCACATACCCTTTTCTCTTTGAATTTTTGCAGTTCCTCCTAGGAGCAAGCTCCAGCCCCGTTCAGGGTCTGAGTGCTTATAAATGCACATAAATGTTAACGGAGCAGCGAAACTCAGGAGCCGGCCTCCTAAAGCGACCTCTAATCTTCATGCGGTTGCATCAGCAGTAAAACGGGAAGCAATGCTTGCAGGGTTTTGGGACTGGCATCGCTCTCCTCCACCATGACGGGCCATGTCTGTGAGCCAGGGGAGGCAGAGCCATGTCTCCTGCTGTAGGTGGGATTACCAAAAAGCTCTGTATGGTTAAAGCCCTGTCCTCCCCACAGAGTGCTTTTTTTAGAGCACCTTTTCTTTTTTTTTTTTTTTTTTAATTGGCAGGACTATTTTACAACCAACAGCAAAGTTAGGTGCCAGCTCTTCCTTGGGGTGGTTAGAGAGATTGGGGAAATGAAAGAGGAGAGAGGGAGGGGTCAGGGGCAGCGGGGAGCCCTAATCTCCTGGGAGGGGGGTCCTGCGGCAGGAAGGTCTTGCTGTGAGGCAAACAAAGGGCCATCTGGGAGGAAAAAGGGGAAGGATGAGCACGGAGGCAATGTTATTTTGAAGTGCTTTGACTCAAGTGGAGTGTTTGCTCCTTAGATTGCTGTGCCTTAATAATGTTAGTGTTTAAACGGGGCTTTGAAGTTAACAGCTGCTATTGTTTGGCTGCAAATAGTTTTCTGAGGGGCTGGGTAACAGGGCATCCCTTTGCACCGAGAGGGCTGTTTCCAGTGGCAGAGAAACAATGTGCCAGTTTTAGTTTAAAACAACTGTAGATAATGTGGGAAGGTGGGAGGGAGAGAAGGAGACCCTTTTTTGGCAGTCTCCCAAATTGCAGGCTTGCTATACCTCCCCCGCCCCAGAGAATTGTAAAGATTATTTTGTAAAACCAAGCAGGTTGTTTGCTGTCCCCAGCGAAAATGCGTTTTTGGTTTTGGCCATATCGCCGTGAGTCAGAGCTGAAATGTTACAGTGGAATAAAGATTTGGTTTATGCTTTTTGTTTGTTTGTTGGGTTTTTTTGGTACATCAGTCTTTCAGTAAGCACAGCTCATTCCAGTCCATTTTTCTTCCAGTTACTCATCTGCATCCAGTAATTAAATTGCTTGATCTTTGCCTTGCAGGGACTGTAGCAGCTGCAGGAGGCTGAGGCAGGGCCATGAAGGTTTGCCTGGGGGCTGTCTGCTCCGCGGCTGGCTCCCAGCTGTCCGGCACTGCCAGGGGAGGTGGGACCGGGTGGCCGTAGAGGACCCCTACTTTGGGACTTATGATGATGTTTCTCATCTGGGGCTGTATTTTACTGCCCATGACTTTCTAGGCTCGTGTCTGTGGCTCTGTTTTAGCAATCCTAGGGTGAACAAAATGGCCTGCTGGGGCACGGCTCGATGTACCATACAGCTCATGGTGTGCCCCCATGGTGTGGAAACCACCACCTGGTCAGGCTAAAAACTGGGCCGTTGCTGGTGCTCTCCACTGTGGGGCTAAAAACCTGAACAGGCCCTGGCAAATCCTTCCTCATCCCTGTGACAGTTTTACAGATGATTTATAGTCCCAAGTATTAATGCTGAATAGATGCAGGACAGCCGTTACGTTTAAATGTGTTGCTTGCTAATACATGATTGTCTCTTTTAGGATGCACGTTGTTTTTTTATGAGACTGATGGCAGATCTGGCATTGACCACAACAGCATCCCAAAGCACGCTGTCTGGGTAGAAAACAGCATAGTGCAAGCGGTGCCTGAACACCCCAAGAAGGACTTTGTCTTCTGTCTCAGCAACTCCCTTGGGGATGCTTTCCTCTTTCAGGTTGGTCTGGTTCGAGGGTTTTACAAATTTGTTTTCTTTTTCTGTCTCCAACCAAGGAGGAAGTCTTAGCTCTGGTTGAAATCAGTGGAAAAATCCTGCTGCCTCCAGTAGGTTTGGGATTTTCCTCTGGCAGCGCTAGAGGAAGGACATGATATATTTGGTAAATGCCACTCAAGAGACACACTACCACATGTGAATCACTGTCAGATCTGCTGTTTTTGTTGACTGACTGGACCCTCTTTGTGTAGATGGTTGGAACAAAGTAAGACTTAAGAAATATTCTTACATCCCTGTAAAAACTGTGAATTTTGCATGGTTTGACAGCATGCTTATAACACACAGACCAGGCCAGTTACCATACAGGACATACAGCAGTGCATTAAATGTGCTGTGACACTATCTGCGTCTCGTAAGAGACGTATCAAAGATGGGACCTTGCGGAGAGGCTCAAGGAGTTTACAAGACCAAGAGGAGTTTGAAGTGCAAGGGGATACTTGGACCTCCAGGTGCTTTCCCAATAGCACTGCAGAATCCAGTTGCCCCTTGTTCATACAGACCTTAGTCAACATCTTGCTGTTGCCCAAGAGGAGACTGAAAGTGCATGTTTAGTTTTTTCAATCAGAAAATAGAAATGTCTGAATTTCACAGAGTACATCTGAAAAAAATCCAGTACTTATATCAAAGACCATACATTAGTTGATGTGTTTCACTGCAAAAGATTTCTGTATTTTGGGACCTGCTGCTTCCCTAAGTGATTTTTAGGTTGGCATTCCACTTATGGTCTCAGTGTGTGCTTGAAAGGTTGTGGAGCACCACCTCCTCTTGATCTACTGATATGAACTGCAAAAATCTTTTCCATACAGTTTTCTAAGGAAAAACCTTCATTCTTATAAAATTAATGCCAGTGGATGCTAAATGCTCAAAAGGTCACATTCAGTACATTTCTTTTGTGGCATCACAGTGCCTTATTCATTAAAAGCCCTGTGTCATTATGCCATGGGTAGATTTTCATGTAACGTTGTGGGAAAAAGCAAAAATGAGCCTTTTCAAATGAAAAACAATCATTTATATTGCCTTGCAGAAATTTTTCCTTGATATGTCCCTTCTGCCATAGAACCCCATGCATTGCTAGCAAAGGAGAAGAGAAAGAAGGGATGGGTTTGGGAAGAAGGGAAGGAGACCAGCTGCAGTGGTGGAAGTAATGTGTGAGTGACTGTGCTGTAGGGCTTGCTCTGCTGCGCTTAGAACAGCCAACGCATGTGTATGGCTGTTGAGCAGTGTTACCTAACTGCTCATGTCATACATGTCCGTCCACACATAACACAGTGCTGTAGTAGCTGTTTTGATGAGAAGAAACCACAGACCTGCACAAGGCTATTTCTGTCCTATGGAGACTGTGTACTTAGGGACAAATAGGGTTGCTTTGTAATGCATACAGATACTGGACATCTTGTAACAAGCCTTCCCACTGCATTGCACCTAGAGACATCACATACCTCCTACATGATGGTTCCTCGCTCAGTCAGTTCTTATTGTGCCTACACAAATCCATTACTTGCATATGTCACATGCATTTTCCAGGAGCTCAGAGCAACATTTGACACCACATACTTATGTATCAGATGTTTGCAGCTTGTTTATGTGGTCCTTTCTTTTGAGGAGCGGAGTGATTCCCCTTGCCTACTCATCTACCAGAAGAGTCTTCAGCTCCTAAAATCCATTCCAGATTGTTTTTTTCCCTCCTCCCCAGGAGACTAAAAAGAAAACTGAATCTAATGGTATACAGATAACATTTTAAATAAGATAAAAATATGACCTCTGTTAAGATTTTGCTAGGAATTAACAAAACATACCATCTCATTATAAGTCCAGTGCTACTCTCTTATCTACTGGGGACTAGGTTTCACCACCTGACTGTAGGCAAAGTGTCTCCCATTCTGCAAATAATTTCTGTATTTTCAGCAGAAATTCCTCAGCAAGGGGGGCTCAACATGTCTTCAGTAGTGGTGATAAGACACTGTAAGCCCCTGTCTATGAATGAGAGCTTGTTAATATTATTACCTGGGCAGGGAGCTTGACCAATTTAAGCAATATACATTGTACAGTGCCAACTGAAGACAAGAAAATTGGGAGTAAGAGATTGGTCTTTCAGGTGTAGACCCTATCTTCTGCTTAGGACTGCTAACCTGAGCTAAGGAAAGTGATGTCATTCTGGGACATGTGAGTTTCACCTGCTTCAGTACCACAGAAGTTTTGGGAGCATCAGCCTAAAGTCCAGCCTGTGCATATGTGATTTCCAGAGTCGGGCTTCTGTGGGAATCTCTCCTTGGCTTCAGTAAGCCATGTCCTTTGCTGTTAGTTGTGACCACCAGGAGAACAGTGAGGATGACCTTCTTTATCTATGCTAGCAACTGGAGAAGTCATACTGTGCTGTCTATTAATAGATCACGTATCATCAGAAAGTTTAATTAGAACAAGGTGGTTTGGCACCTTGCTACTTTTTCAGTGATGAGCCAAATACCAGTGTGATTACTGCTAAAGGCTGACACTCAGAGAAAGTCCGCTGCAACCCTGAGTTGGCTGTAAATTTTGTTTTGCAACCTACTGTAAAAAGGAGTGAAGTTTAGTAAGAAGGCTAAGAAGATTTACTTTTTATTTTGAAAGTCTGGAAAAGGAATGCTTTGAAATATTCTTCTTTCTGTGTCAAAAGCCGCTACTCAGAATAGTGCTCTTCCAGCAAAATGTGCTGGTGTCCCATGCCCCAGCCTAGTATCTCATAGAATCATAGAATCTCATAGGATGGTTTGGGTTGAAAGGGACCTTAAAGATCATCTAGTTCCAACTCCCCTGCCGTGGGCAGGGATACCTGTTGCTCAAAGCCTCATCTAACCTGGCCTTGAACAATTCCGGGGAGGGGAAGTGTTCCCTTTTCCCAAACTGTCACACAGAAGCTTGGGAAGGGACAGTACTAGAGCTGTAAAAATTGTGATGAGCCTGCCTTTAATGATAACAGGGTTGTCTTCAGAGTGCTTTGGGACGTTCAGAAGTGGAAAGCTTTTCTGTCTGTGCATCATAACAAAGGTACTCATAGATATCATGGTCAGGTTTTATGCCATTAATTTATTACTAACTGTTGCATGCCAAAAAAGCTCTCCATACTGTGAAGAGCACAGAGGCTGGTACATTCCCTGCCTTAAGGAACTGGGAGTTTAGAAAACATCGCTAAATGTTGAGCTACAAATTATGGCAGCATTGCATTGAACAAGGAAGGTAATTCCTGAGACCTTGCTGGGAAATGCTGTACAGCTGCAAAGCACAGATATAGGTGTAATTCCAAGTGCTGAATGCCTAGTGCTGAGTTAAAAATGGCCTGCTTAAGAATGATGGGGTTTTTATTACTTCTCTCGTAAGTGGATTTAAGGCTTTGAATCTTAAGATCAAAGGGAAAGGAAACTCCTTGGAATTGCATTTGTTAATCTCCAATCAATTTTAAAGAGGATCCTGACTTTTTTTCCCCCTCTTTCCCTCTCTTCAGACCTCTAGCCAGACCGAACTGGAGAACTGGATCACGGCAATCCATTCAGCTTGTGCAACTGCAGTGGCAAGGCAGCATCACAAAGAGGACACTGTCAAGCTCCTGAAAACAGAGATAAAAAAGCTGGAGCAGAAGATTGATATGGATGAGAAGATGAAGAAAATGGGTGAAATGCAGCTGTCCTCAGTAACGGACTCCAAGAAGAAGAAGACCATATTGGATCAGGTAATTGCTTATGTGAAGCTTGCTTACGTGAAATAAGCCCCTAGCAAATATTTAAGGCTTTCTTCAGAGTAGCGGTACCTCTGTCTGCTCCCACTGTGGCATGTGTGTGCACTGGCAGAGCTCCCCAGAGCAGGCAGGACATGTGTTGGCAGGAGAGCTGTGCTGGCTGTCCGAATTGCACCATTTCTCCAAACAACGTGCACTAAGATACAGCATGGGCTGTCTTCTGGCCTGCGTGCAATGTATTTGGCTAGCTGCTCGGAGGTTGAGTGAGTGCTTTAGGGGAGTGAAGAGGCTACCAGGCCATGGCAGCAGGATGCCTTAGGGGAAGAGCTGGTCATAGACTGACGAATGCTGCTCTAGCTGTTGTCTTAAGTGTGGAAGAGCCTGGTTCATCTTCTGGCAGATGGGATGAAGAAGCCATCCCCGGTTTCTGCTTGTTATAAGGGCTTGCCTTGACCTCATGGCTGCAGCCCTGCCTGCCCCTCGGGACCGCTCCTTCTGACTTCAAGTGGACAACATAGTTGCGTTTCAGAAGCAGAGAGCCTAGAGCCAGATGTCTCTCCTGCTGCCGCAGCAGCACCTTATTTTAGGAAACTAACATATGGCTCCTGCTTCATTAGTTTGTAGCTCTTTTACCACGCCTGCCAAACGCGCCTGTAATGCAAACCATAGGGAGTGGCCAGGCCCTAATGCACTAAGCTAAAGAGATTTCGTACCCCCCGGAAGCCTGTGAGAAGGGGGGAGAGAGGGGGGAGATGCTTGCTTCTCTTGAAAGGGCTCCACTCAAAGGCTGTCAGTCACAGTGAGAGGGCAGAGCAGTCTCTTTCTTAATGTAACAGTTTTTCTAAATGCTTTGAAACTGTTTCCTATCAGCAATTTGAATTATTTAAATAAGTCCTTACATAGGCTGATTATAGTGCTCTTCTGCTGATAAGATTAATTATCCCCAGAGTACTACACTTTTTCAAGTATGGCGAGCTCTGTTGATGCTTACAGCAATGCTGCTGCTGCGGTTGCTGATTTGGTATGTGTAATTTGGTGGGGTTTGGTGGTCTTGTTTCTCACATGTCCTTGATGCATGAAAGAAGCCTCTTAAGGGACTACTTAGAAGAGAATCCTGGAATACAAAGAAAATTAAAAATGAAATTTTAATCCTATTAATAGCATTGTATCAGTGGAGCTGTTATCCCAGGAGAAGAGATGCCATGAACATAAAAACGTTGTTTTCCATCTAATGAAAACTTTTTTATTATTTGTATCCTTTTTGGGGTTGGGAGGGGAGGGGAGAGCGGGAAAGAAGGGGGATCAAGGTTTCTTGAGTGAGATCAGCATTGGTGAAAAAGGTATGTTACTGGGAACAGTAGAATTTTTTCAAGGTATTAACCTCTGTCCTTCCCCCTCTCCCCTTCTCTTCTTGTGCATCTTGCTCCTCAATCTTTGATGTACACAGATCTTTGTTTGGGAACAAAATCTTGAACAGTTCCAGATGGACCTATTTCGGTACCGCTGTTACTTGGCTAGTCTCCAAGGAGGGGAGCTCCCAAACCCTAAAAGACTGCTTGCTTTTGCCAGCCGTCCAACAAAAGTTGCGATGGGTCGTCTTGGAATCTTTTCAGTCTCATCGTTTCATGCCCTGGTAAGTTTGAACAGAGGCCGGGGGTCATCTTTGCCAACCTGCAAATCGCTTCACATGTCCAATGCAGAGATCACGTCGACAAACAGCAGTCTGTGCCTGGGAGGTGAGCCCTTACCTTAGTGTGCAAAATATTCTGCTTCCTGAAAGGGGTGTGTGTCCTGGATATAGATTAAAAAGCAGATGCTTGCAAGCCATGGCCTTATGGAAGAACTATGTTTCTCCTAAACGTGTGATTTTGAATTTCCAGATCTGTACTATAAACATGCTTTCTATAAACACATCTTTCTGTTACAAGAGCAGGCTCACCTCTAATGTCCATGTACATGGGCATGATCCAAAAGTCCTGTGAAGTCAGTGGGACTCTTTCTGAGGCCCTCAGCAAGTGTCGGCTCAGACCTTCTTGGGCATGGCTTGCTTTCTACCATATGGATGAAACTACTGACCAATTAGTCTAATATCCGGTCTGCAGTGATCAACACCTGATGCTCCACAAGGGAGGGGAAATGTTCTTCTCTGCTACTTATGGTGTGGCAAATAATGTTTAAAATGGTTGTTTAAATTTAAATAATGTAACAACCCAGCTCTTAAAAATACAGGGAAATGTATTGCAAAGTGGTGTTTTTTTAACGAATTTAAATCAAGTTCCCGTAGTTTCGGCTTGGACTCCTGGAGCTTCACAAAAATAGCTGAGCTCCATTGTTGTCTTGTAGATGTCAGCTGTACCCTTCAGTTGAATCTATAGCTGTAATTCAGTCAGGGGCGTTTTTATTCTTTTATATATGAAAAGATTAACGTCATCATCCTGATAATTGCTGGTGGATTTATATTTTTTTTTAAGTGGCGGGCTGTAATTTGCATTTATGCTCATTTTTTTGCATCTAGCAAAGCACTGAGCATTAGCCTGAAAAACAGTCTGCCTCTTCATGCTGGTGTCTCTTGAGAGCCAAGTGAAAAAAAAAATGTTTTGAGTATGTTGTGTTGGAAAAGACACGTGCTTTCTTCTCCTTTAAGCAAACTCTCGTGTCCTCCTTTGCCCTCAATAGCGTGGAGATGGTGCAGTGAGTCTCAGACTCGAGCTGGGTGCTGCATGGTGATAGCGTGGCATCCCTAGCTGTCCTGAAGATGTTCCTCAGTACATTAGTCAGAGCATGTGCTAAGTCTCCCAGGTGCCTCTGCACAAACGTCCCAGATACAGTTAAGAAACGTCTCACAAGTCCAGGCTCTGGAAATGGAGACGCTTGCAGTAGTGTTTAAGTTCTCGTTTTCCTTGATTTCTCCACATTTCCCAAGGAGAACACAATTACTAGTATAGCGACAGTTCCCTTGCTACACAAGCCAGCCTTCTGTTTGTCCTGTCTTTATATGGGTTTTTGTATCTGCTGCACCCAAACAACCAGTTTCTCAGCTCTGTAGCTTGGGGCATCACTCAGAGATTCGGGTGTTCCCGCTGAGGTTGCCAAACGACAGTCACATTTTGCTAGTTTCGGCTGTGGGAATCCAGTACAAAGGTGTTCCAGGAAGCATACAGCCAAGTCGGCAGGGTGGGTCGGTCTGTCTGTCTGTCTGTCTAGCTTCGCCTTGCGCTCCCGTTCATACCTGCCATCTCCTACCGCTCCCTTTTTCACAGGAGAGGAGCTTGCTCTCCTGAGGCCACCTCCACATGGGAAATCTGCTTAAACTTTGGCCTAAACACTTCACCTCTGACTAATGTCACACTAATTTCTACCAGAGCTTCCTCACTTGGGAAACACTCCCCAGATATTTGGTCTCAGTAAAGGCAAATATCTTTTCGCTCCAAAGGGGTTGCCACAGGCATTTTTCAAGTACCCAAGCAGTTAACACTGCTCCAAGCGAAAGGATCATTTCAGCTTTTTTTCTTCCTGTGTTTTGCTCAGTCCTTCAAATGTTGCTATCTTTAAGGAAGTGCAGGTTTTAAATACCTTGACCTATTTGCAAGCCTTTATCTGGCCTTGTAGCAGTTATTAGTCAGTTCCAGGATGCCCAGAGTGCTTCCACAGGAAGGACCAAAGAGAAAGACAGGGCTTTTCGGAAGCAACAGATAAGTTTGGAAATCTCAGGTTTCATGTGTCCAGCTTTGAAACCTTGACAGAAAAAAAAAAGAAAAAAAACCCAAACCCTTCACTAGTGCTGAGGCTTTGCTCTGTGATGATTAGGCTGCTTCAAAATATCTCAGATTAAATGCCAAAAAATGGGAGGGTGGTACTGTCCATTTTAATTTTTGATGTTTGACATTGGAAGAAGTGAGTTGAACTGCAGTGAGAAGGAAGTAGCCTGGCAGCATCACCATTGTCCCTGTTGTGAGTATACATTGTTGTCATAGGATTTGCCTTTTTTTTTAAACCAGATTCCACTGTTTGTTAGATTATGTAAGCCACGGTGCGGTGGGATGCTGCGACCTTTGATTTTAAAACCATGTGTCATTGACAGGTGGCAGCTCGCACAGGGGAGTCCGGAGTGAGGAGAAGGACGCAGGCCATGTCCAGATCTGCCAGTAAACGGAGAAGCAGGTTTTCTTCTCTTTGGGGGCTGGATACTACCTCGAAGAAAAAGCAAGGGAGGCCAAGCATTAATCAGGTAAGTGTGTGAAAGTTTGTGATATTGTTATTTTCAAGGCTTATTTCTTAGCATGCAGAATGCAGCTCATGCAAAGAGTCACTTGCATCAAGCACTTACACATCCAACTTTAACCTTACCTGTTTAATCTTTCACGGTGTATAGTCATCTCATTCCACATCCTCTTCAAAAATCAGTGACTGTAATTACACATAAGTATACAGCAGCTCCTATCAAACAAGGTTTGGAGTTTGCACCTTCTTTAGCTGAACTGGTTGCATTTCTACTGTTGTTGCATTTCTGCTGCTTCTGCTTTTGCTGGAGGTACTTTCCCTAAACTCAGGAGTAACAAAGCAGCAGTGTAAAACAGATACAACTTTGGAAGGAAAAAAAAAAGTGCAGACTTGTTTGTTTCTTTAAATTAAAATTATGACTTTGTAGCATACTTTAAATGTAGCTGAGTTTGGGGAAAACTTCCTGAAGTAACAAAAGCTTTGCATTTAGTAGAGACAGTCCCTGTTTTGCTTCAGATTTTTAAAAAAGCAAAAGCTGAAACATTTCCACCTAGTCACTGCTCAGATCTTTGTCTAGAAAACATGTTTCAGTGCGGTAGGAAGGTGCTTCCCTGTTATTCTTTCCAAACATCCCTAATTATAGCTTTCAGTTTTTGAGAGCCATACCTCATCTAATTGCAGGAAATGTAGGCTTTGCTTTTCTTTCTCTTCTTTCACTTTTTGGAGGGAGAAGGGCTTGGGACACATGTTGTTCTGCACCCTGCGATTTCTTCTTCCTTCTGTTAAAGCAGCCCTGGGTGTTTGTTTTGTTTAGCAGAGGATGAATGCTGCAAAATCATTTAGCTTGTTTTTAGCGAGACATTAAAAGTTCACCTAATATTTAGTGGCTGAGCAAAAGCTCAGGGTTTTGCTGGGAAGCAGCAGATGCTTCTGTGAGTGCATTCCCAATTCTTTGTGCTGGTGCTATGGCATCCCTGTTGCTTTGTATTTATTTTCCCCTAATCAAGTGCAATCCCTTGTCCTGAGCTAGGATCCTGCCCATGCTGTGTCTTCAGACCTGTTTTTTTTCCTGAACTCACCCTTTTTTTTCTTTCCATGCGGATAAATGCATTCTTCACGCTTCCTCCCTGCACCCCTACCCCCTTCACTCCTCAATAAGCACAGGCATGAAAAGGGATTTTGTTCCAGGTTAAAGAAAAGTCATACTGGAGAGAGTCAAAGAAAAAGTAAAGTTTTGACAAAGTAGCAGAATGTCTAAATGTAGTGCCTGAACACATTTCCCCTGCTCGTGTGTAGTAGCATGCAAAGTATTGCCAAGTTGAAGCAGTAAACTGTAAATCTGTAAAGGTCAGTGACCTTCTCCCATCCTGCATGGTCCCTGCTTCGTTTTACGTACAGAATAGTTAACAGCCAAACCCAGCAACTTGATCATAAAGCTGTGCTGATGTGGAGCTATAAAACTTTTCAGTTTTAATTATAAGCTTCTGCTGCAGTAACAACCCTGTTTGCCTGTCTGATGCAGTCCTGTGCTGATTTGGGGTGGATCCTGTAAATATTCCCATTCTGTCGTTCCTCCTGCATGGAGTCCTGTTGATTTTGGCTCTCTGGCTTGTGCTGGGTTACCAGCTCTTATTTCATTAGAGAAGGGTTACACTGACTTGTGGTACTTGAATGTTTGCTAAGTACTTTTTGGAAGCTGGTTTAGTGCAAAAACAGCCAGAAGCGGAGCGCTGCTTCTGATTTCTCAGCCTTAGAAGAGGTGGAGAAGTGTTCATTTCCCCCACTTTACAGGTGAGCAAACTGAGCACAAAAGGAGATAAAATTTGTCCAGCTCCACCAAGAAAGTCAGTGACAGACCACTAAGCCTCTAATCTTTCAGCATGGTGCCCCATCACCAGTTTGTCCTTCACCCCCCCTTCCCTTTTAACAAGCTGATATTTTCCTTTTCTGTGTTTTGAGATGATTGTTTTTATTTTTCAGTTTGATTTCCATGCTAGATGTTAGATACACTGTTCACCCCTTAGCGTGTGCTGCAGACAGCGCGGAGGCACCTTCATCTTTTAAAGCAGAGTTGTTCTGTTGTTCCCCAGGTGTTTGGTGAAGGAGTTGATTCAGTGAAGAAATCTCTCGAGGGAATCTTTGACGATACGGTCCCGGATGGCAAGGTAAAACACCAGCTCTCCAGCTGCCTCCTTCCCCACCATTTGCATTCAGCCTAAATGCAGCGTTGACTCTGGGACATGAGAGGGGATGCAGAGCCCCCGGGAAAGGAGAGGACCCTCTGTGCGCACTGTAGGGCTTGTAGCTGCTCTGGGAGGGTTCGAGCTGGTTGCCCATGGTCACAAGGGCTCACTGTGTGTGGCATCCTAAGCGCAGCTGGAGGTGCCAGACCCAGAGGGGTGTTACACTGCACACCAGGGAAATGCTTGCCCAGAGGAGGACCTGGATGCCGCTGGTTCTGGAAAATGGCTCCTTGTGGCTGCCATATGGGGTTTTCATAATTTAGGGTTGGCACAACTATGAAGTGCAGGGCTTTCTCTGTTTTGTTCTCATGCGCTTCTGTGAACTTCAGCGTTTGCAGGCACAATTACAACTGCTTTCTCTTTCCCCAGAGAAAGTCATCTATAAAACAGCATTAAGACAGGCACATTCTTCATGTAGCGAATATGGGTTTAGCTGCGTGAGCCCACTTGCAGCAAATAGAGATTCTGCAGCTCCCACTTCCTGGGGATTTATAGCTTGGAGCACAACTTGGATGTATAAAAGACAGTAAATTCAAAATAAATGCTAAGACTTGCTATTTTGCCATTTCTGGGTATAGGAACTGTAGCATCTACAACATTTTTGTTGGCCTTGGATTGGTTTACCCAGAAACACAGTGCATTTAAGTTTTGATTTTAAATCTTTTTATCACTATTATTTTTTGTTGCATTCCTAGCATTCCCAATAGCCATAGGGTGAAATCCCAGGAAAGGTGCGTTGCACCAGTGTAGCTGTGTGGGTGGCGTGGGAAGGCACACTTTATACTGCTCAGGTAAAACTGCAGTTTCCTGTCCAGGCAAGCCTTCAATCTAGGCTTATGAATAAAACGTCTTCTCTATAAGAGGGCTTTTTGATATAGCATATAATGTTCCTTACACTTGTTATTGATGAAGAAGGAGATCATATTTGGCTGGTAGAGTCATAATGGGTTTTGTCTATTTAGAGAGAAAAAGAAGTGGCACTGAGCAGTGTCCATCAGCACAATCCTGACTGTGATATTTGGGTTCACGAGTATTTTACACCGTCTTGGTTCTGCCTGCCGAACAACCAGCCTGCTCTGACAGTCATCCGTCCTGGGGACACCACACGAGATGTGCTGGAAATGATTTGCAAGGTAAAGGCTGCGAGTGTGCCCTGGAACGGGGTGAAGTGTCTACAACCCTGAGCCCTTTCAGTTGAACCTCATAGTGACTTTCTCGTATGCCAGTGCTCAGACTGCGGTGTGCTGGGGGATCAGTTGTATGTTAGATGAAAAACATGAATTACACTGAAATTTTCACGGTAGCACCACACAAGTAAAATTCCTAGCGCTGGAGCTAAACTTGGCATGGATATAGGGAGAGGAAGGCAGACTAGTTTTTGCCTTTTCCACTCTGGCCACTGTGCATGAGCCTCAGAAGTGCCTTCACACCCTGACTCTGCCGCTGCTGCCACCTCTCATGTACCCACCCACCCACTCCCCCTCTGCCGGAGACCAAGCTGTGTGCGGGACCCTTCTCCTCTCCCCATCTGCCCCCCAACATCCCGGCCCCCAGCCCGCTTCCTTTCGCTGGACGCCCCACAGCATGGTGGTGCAGTCGCCCTGTCCTCGCCCGACCACCCTGGTTCCCCCACCTCTGCCAGGCCCTCCCATGGCCCGGTCCCTCCTCTGCCAGGCAAGCGGGGCGATCTCACCCTTTCCCAGGTGCCAGGTTGTCCTGTTTCCAGGTACCGTTCCTCCTTCCTTCCCCCTGCTGCTTCCTCCCCTCCGGCTGGCGTGGGGGAGAAGGGCACGGAGAAAACAGCAGCACCAGGAGTAGGAGAAGGTGGCTGTGTTTGTTGTCTGCATTGCGGAGTCAGGCTCGTCTCGTGTAGGTGGCACGAGAGAAGAGCGAGGAAAGCTTTTATCTGCATTTGGGGGGGAGGGAGGAAAAACCACCTGGATTTCTTTGCAAGATGAAGTATCAGAGACATTTGGCCATTAAAGAGAGTTACATCTCAGCAGAGAAGTTGAAGGCTTTGACAAATTAAATACAAGCTTTCAGTTCTGGCAGCTACATAATGTATGTTTTCTGCTAACCGGCTGACTGCAAGCTAGACCCAACTCACGTCATGTGCTGTTCTGGAAAGTGAGACCTCTTTTGTACAACAACAACAGTAAAATAAAAGAAAACATTTATTACTATTAAGAGCTTAACTTTGGGGACTTTTAGAACATGTTGCATGTGCTTCCAGAGAGGGAAGGTAAGAGAAAGGCATTTGTTTGCAATAATTATACAGTGTGCTCATCTCTCTGCCAGGTGCACTATTAAAGAGTGCTGCAGCTTATGAAAGCTCTTCATTGTATTCAGGAAAAGATGACATTTTTGGAGAGAGACATAATAGGGAAGCTGGATGACACATTATTAGTAATGATTTATTTTTAGGATTTATATTTTCCTTTGGGTAAGAGTGATTAACTCAGTGGGCCAAATCCTTAGCTGGAGTAAATTGGTATAGCTCCACTGGTTTCAGTAGGTACCTGCTGAGAATCTGGTCTCTCACTATGTGTTTGATTGTTGTGGGTGGTGGTGTATAAGGAGAAGGGGAGGTGGGTGAGTGTTTGTTTTTTGAGGAGCTATTATCTGTTTCTTTCTTTTCTGTAACAGTTTTCAGTCTGGAAAACACTGATGGATGTCTTCCTTTCTGTAGCATTTAATAATCAATCTCTTTCTTCTGTCTCTTGCATTCAGCTCATTTTTTCCCCTTTAATATCTGATCCACATCATTTCACATCAGTTTGCCATCTGCCATCTGAGAACCAGTCAAGTTCTGGTATAGTAAACATTTCAAGATCTACATTTCATATAAACCTCTTCATGTTTGTAGATGTGGTTAAATCTATCTGTGCTATTAAACTGAGCTTGATTATTCTGTTGGAGATCATTAAGTGCACTCAAGTCATTGTAGAAAATGTGTTCTTATACTAACATTGCTGCTTTGTTTAGTTAGGTTTTGGAGGCTGCTTTGTGACACTTTTATGATTCAAGATTGGTGGGAGGAGAGTTTAAAGCATATTTTAAAGTGGTTTCTCGAAGATTTCTCCTAAGATTTAACTAATAACAGCACTTGGAAGGCAGGAAAAGTCAGTGCGTGTGCATTAAATTGTTTCCTATTGGATAATACTGATCAGTGTGAACGTGTACGTATTACTAACATTTGCATAATGGTATGTCTTAAAATTGAGTAGAAACACACATGCTGTATATGGATTTAGACATAGCCAGTATGGAGAGAGTAACACCAAAAATCAAGCATAGAAAACTACATGGCATTTAGTCTTTTGACTGAACTGGATAAAAAGCAAGAAGTGAAAAAGGTTCTGTTTTCTCATGATTTGCATTTTTCAGATAGACCTGTGTGAGGGCCAAGAAGCAGATTTCCCCTAGGTCCCTGGGCCTGTGCTCAACGTCTCTGAGAGGTTACTTAAGCCTGATGCTCTACGGGCTTACTTTAATTTTGAGCTGGTGTTTTCCTACTGAAAAAGCTTTGGCCACAGAAGTGCGAAGCCAGAGTAATACAGTGGGATGGCTAGCATGTTTCCGTGATGCTGTCATTTCAGTGCTAATGAAGGTCTTCCCCCACCAAGCTGAAAGAATATGCCTGTCCCTTGCTTTAACTAGAATGGAGCCGAAACGGATGAATAGTTCGGGTTGTGTGCCAACCCGCTACACCACGCGTGGCCTGTTGAATCGGATCACACCCCAGGCTGTAAATTCTTCTTCAAGAGCACGTCGGTTAAGCTGTCGGGTTGTGCTTTAAATTGGGTTAGCTGCTTAATTTAGTCCAGACATAGCCAGAGTTATTAGGAGAGAAATAAATAAACCAAGAAGCTTATTTGGACTGCTAAAAGGTGTTTTGGGTGGTCTCGAAAGGATATTAATATCATTAAAGCTGCCCTGTTTCTGCTCCCACCTTCCTGCATATGGATGCAGCTAGACCAGCAACAAAAAAAGTGGGTTAATGGTATGGCTTTTAGGGCAGGCTGGCTATGTCCACTTTAAGAGGACCTTTTCCTTTCACTTCAGTAGAAGAGCATGCCCCTATTTGAAACAGTTTAACTAATGTGAAATTTTGAGGTAGACAAAGCCTTGCTGCAGCTATACAAATGTTAATTAACTAAATGGGGTGGCTCATGTGCTGCACCATCACAGCTTTAATGGAGATGACTCTCATTGCCTGACTTTGATGGGATCGCAATGTAGTGGATGAATGGCATCCACCCCGGCTGATGGAAGAAATGAGTGGCTCAGAATACATGTGAGTTTTATCCAGTGACCTCTTTAGACGATGCTGTGCTCAGGCACAGTTCAGGGCTTCAGCGCAGCATTGGTCATCTTGCGTTTGGCTCCCTCCTGCTCTCTAAAATGGCCAGCGCGCAGGATTTTCTCGTAAGCAAATCTCCCTGCAAAGACAGGTGTGAAATTGGAGGCGTGGGCAGTCACCTCCACGCCCGATGCAGTGCCCATATCAAAGCAGGCAGAAGCCCTGTCGTTGACCACCGGGATGGTAGATCAAGCCGTCGCCTGCGGGGCGGGGGGTGGTGGTGCTCTTTTAAGATGCTGTCAGGGAGCAGGGGGGGGGTTGCTCTTTTAAGATGCTGTCAGGAAGCGGGGGGGGGGGGGGTGTGCTCTTTTAAGATGCTGTCAGCCAGGGCGCAGGCTGCAGCGCGGGCTGCAGGCAGGCGTGGGCGCGCCCTGCCCGGCCCCAGGGCGGCGGCGGCGGCGGCGGCCCTGGGCCGGCGGTGGGGGGGGGGGGGGGGGGGGTGCCCCCAGCCCCGCGGGGAGCCCGGGGTGGCTGAGCGTGGGCTGCCTGCCCAGCCAGTGCAGCTAAGGCAGCTCCTGGCCTGCGCCCCACGGCTGGAGGCCCCAGACTGGATAAATTCGCATCCCTCTACAACAGTTTGTGAGTTCTGCTGGCCTGGGGCAGGCTGGAAAGCATCCCTTTGGGTCTCCGCTGCAAGGGGAGGACGTTCGGAGTCGCTGTTGGAAGCGACACGAATACCCGGCTGCGGACGGGGGCTCTCTCAACCCTGGGCTTCAGTCGATGACGTGTAGCTTGTCAGCATAGGCCTGGCTGGCTGGCACGGCCCGGCACGGGAGACCGGGAGAAGATAACACCGTGGTGGCAGGAGGAGGCTGCCGGGTTGCCTGGCTCCTTTTTCTGCTCGTATGGTTTTGCCACGTAGAATTTTTTCCCCGCTGGCTTTGCTGTAAACGGATCAAGCGTTTAATGGACCTTCAGAGACACTTATCACAGGCTTCTCCCTCTGGACGTGGGGTGTGCAGTCTGTAGGTTTATGTCTCCTCTGTAAGTTTTTGTTTAATGGGTGTGCAAGGCGCTCTACAGTTTGTGTCTAGGGGCAGTAAACTAATCTGACGAGAAACTAATCTAGGACTCCTCTTTATCATTTCTGAACCATTAAAGCCAATTCTTCTTCCCTTTAATTTCTGGGGTGTTTGTCCGTGTGTGCATGTAAGAGAGAAAAATAGTGGAAAAGGACAGTAAACAATGAGCAAAGCATGCAAAATGCTTATCAAAAAAGAAAAAAAGGGGAGAGGGCAAGGATCTCCTACATTCAGCTCTTTTTATCTTGGCCCTTGATAGATTTCAAATTCTTTATTTAATTAACTAGATGTTTGTCCAGATTACGGAGGTTATTCCATTTCAGATACTCAATTTCATATAAGGATAATTTGATCTTTGAATTGGACGTATTTGAATGTAGCACTACATAGAGTGCAGCAATAGATCTTTTTTTTTTCCTTCTTATTCGTAGCTCTTTTTTATTCATGGGCTAATCTAGACTCAAAAACGTTCACTGTTCTCTGAGTGTTTGCTGAAGGGTTTGCTAGGTCAACGTGTGATCTTTTCCACAGGTCACTCGGTGTACGTTACTCATCATCTGTGCTGTGTGATCAGTCAGCTGAGTCCCGGTGTATCATTGTCTTGGCTTGAACTGGATAAGTGAGGCTTTAAAAAGCATAATAAATAGGCAATAATGACGTTCTTGCATGAATTTTCAGATGAGCCATTGTTTTTAGTACAACGTAGGAAACTTCAGTAATTTGCTTGTATAAAATGAAAAGGCCAATGTATAAAAGCATATAATAATAGGATTTCAAAAGTGACAGTGAGGAGAATTTACCTCCTGTATTTGTGAATCACTTTGGGGCTTTTCATTAGCTTTAGTCAACAGTTTACAAACTTTGAAAGTAACTTCTGAATGACATCCTTTGTGTTTATCATAATTCTAATGTGTTTTGATTACACACTGCATTAACCTCTGCTTAAATCAAGCTTATTAATCATGCTGAGAAAAGGTCGTTAACATCTCCCAGACCAAATGCTGTATCCTCAGCTAATTATAACTAATTCATTAAAATGGTGTGACCTGTTTCCACTGGGATGTAATCCAGTATGCATCTCTTGGCTTCTTTTAGCCTTAAAAAGGCAGTGTATCCTGAACTGTTTTGAATTTAGAGGACATACTTTTTTTTTTTATATTAACCTTGCTTGAAATTTACTGCATCATACTTACTCACTAAACTATGAAGATGCTAAGAACCCCAAAACAAATAGAAAAAACTTTCCTGTTATATTTTTCTCTGTTAGCAGAACATTTATTTTCCTCCCTGCAATTTTAAATGCCCTTTGTATACAAAGGTATGCTCTGAGTCTTCTGCTGTAATAGTGTTTGCTTATTTCTGCCATAGCATGGGAGGGAGCAGAACTGCCAGATAAGCAGAACCAAAGAGGGTGCTTAGAGTACTAGCACTGCCCTTGACATCCTGGTCAGTGGTTAAATGAACGCTTATTCCTTGGGAAGAGGAGGAGGTTCAGGTTCTTGTTCAGGTTAGGAGATCATGGGCCTCTTGTGAAAGATGGTGCTAGGGCATTTTTCTTCCTACAAGTGTCAGGCTGTTCTCTAAGTATAGATGATGTGAGCCACTGCTTTTCTCTTCTAAAGCCTCTTCTCCATTTCTTGCAGACACACCAACTGGATCACTCTGCTCACTACGTGCGTCTTAAATTCCTGATAGAAAACCAGATCCAATTTTATGTACCAAAGCCAGAAGAGGATATCTATGAACTGGTAATGTTACCTACTGAGCAAAATTAAATGACACTTGGTAGGACACTATTAATTAGTGTTTATCTGACATTTGTAATATGCAGAGTTCTGCTTTTTAGCTTGCAATTATAGTGCTTTGCAGACCATAGCAAATTGGCCTACAGTAAAGTAATCTCTCCAAACATTTCATCTTGTTAGCTTATGTTTGTGCATGCATGTTTCTGTGTGGAAGAGAGAGAGAAGGAACAGCCACAGGTAATGTGTGAAAGTTGCTGTAACATACATTCTCTCAAGGTTGCCTTTTTCTGTTGTTTATGTTGTCTGTGGTGGTTTTAAAGACATGGTGTTGAGGCCTGAGTATTTCTTGTTCAGATCACTTTGCCTGATTTTTAAAGAGGGGAGAAATGCACAAGTAGTTGGGGTCTTTTTTTGTTGTTTGTTTGTTGATTTTGTTTTCCTAAATGGGAAGGTAAATGCTGAGGTTAAAAAGCTCTGGAGTTATGTGTGAGAATATACTTTCCTAATTGCTTCAGTTGGATGTTTTCATATCATTCATCTCAAAAGCAGACTTCAAAGGAATTTTGAAATAAGAGATTAAAAAAAAGACCAAACAGAATTAGTGTCATGCTTTAACTCTGTGATTTTACACATGCACGCTGTAAAGCTTTTTAAAGTCCTTTTCATTGGTGGCTGTTTTATTTATAAAAAGTAAAACTTTGCCAGCTATGGATGCTTTTGTTCATTTAGTAAAGAAGTTCTAGGATTTGCCATTAACACTGTCAACAAAAAAAAAAAAGGGTGAGAAAGTGCCAGTGGACTACTAAGACTGGGAAGTCAAATATAGTTGGGAAATTTAAAACTCAGAGGAGACAGATTTTAGCTTTCATTGCCTGGAAGGAGTTTGGTGACATGTCTTATGTTGAGAGGATGTAGGATTGACATAGTCATCAGTTATTGTTTATTCTCAAAAAATGAAATTAAACCAAACCTCTACAGTCAGTGGGACTGTGTACATGCTGAAAGTTTATAATATAGATATGTGCTGCAGGGTTATATCTAATGTAGTAACATTAAAACACACATTTGTGTGTTTGCTTGTGTGTGTGTGTGCTTGTTTCATGAGAAAATTTGAGTTATTTAAGTGTTTAATTAAATGATTCTGGTGCAATATGATAAAACTAATGCCTCTATTTTTGTACTCTTGCTGAATAGCTGTTTGTAATATTGTCTAATGCTGATGTCACCTTGCTAGAGCTATCTGCCATCTACTAAAATGCTTTTACAGACATACATTAATGCAGAAAAGTAATTTCTCAGGATGATACTCCTTTTTCTTGCAGAACGTATCAGACATATTTACATAAGAAACGGAGATTAAATATCCATATTCCATTCCTCTCCAAAACGTTAATGGTGATGCTTTGTACACTGACCTAGTCTTTCAAAAATTCATGAGCTCAGTTTATTATGTGTTAAAAATGTTATTAGGGGCTCAGGGGAGAGTACTATATAGGTGCTATACCAGGCAGTTGTACTTTAAGGACTTTTTATTGTAAACTAAGTGTTGGAGTGTTTTGGCTGAAGCTTGATGTGCCAGACTTTTTACTTTGGATAGGATGGCAATTTTAGATGGAAGCAGGGGGCCAGAGGCCTCCACAAAAATCTTGCAGGTAGGATGAGGCTGGGGTGAAGGCATTGGGGCTGCTGGAAAATATAGCCCTGGGAAAGGGTGCTGGGACAAGACCAAAAGTGTTGGAGGAAAAAAGGGCAAGGAAGAGAAAATCTTGAGGGGAAAAAAACCCTGAAATTTTATCATCCCACAGCTGCTATGAGAAACACTATGAGGGATTCGAGCACCTCAAAGGGGCGATGCTGTTGCTGTCAGGAAGAAATCCTGTCCCCGGGCACTGCCCAGTGCCTAACAACTCCCCTGGGATGCTCCTGGTATTGCTATCAAACCTCCCAGTGCAGACACCAGGTCGGAGGGCGTTTCCCCAAGAGTGCATGGTGCCTGCGAGGCTGGCAGCTTCATGGCGAGAGCCACCATAGCCCAGATATGCTGCCTGCCTTTGGTGTTGGGTCGGCAGGTCCACGGGGCCCAGAAATGCAAGCAGCACCTCAGGGCTGCTGTCGGACTGGCTCTCTGGTCTGGGCAGCTCAGCTGCAGTCTGTGCATCCCAGTTATTTGCCTCCCATTCAATAGAGGGTCTTGCGTGAAAACAGCGCTTTGGGATACAAGGCAGCAAGTGGCTCCTGTATCCCTGCGAGAGCTTGTTGGCCGTCCTCCTTGGTTCTGGTCCTGCACACTCAGTTTAGATGACTGTTGGGATCAGACACAAATTTTGTTCTGAAAATAGTGCTATTTTTGCTCCTTTTTTTCCTTCTCCTCTTTTTTAAAACCCTTGCTGAAATCTGGCTGAGATTTTTGTAAATGTCATTTGACTCTTTTTCAGGTTCTGAACAATACATTCCTATATTTGAAAACTGCATTTTAAAAATATTGCTAAAATGGCATCCTCATTTAATTTTACATTTTATTTTACTATATACAACCATTTAAATGGGTGTATAACTGTTCTGTAATACCTAATATTTGCAGTTAAACAGATGTGTAAGTGCTGATATAAGCAGGAGGTAAAATTATATTTTTAAGGAAACCCTTTACTAATGAGTTCTCTTCTTTTTTAAAGAAATTATTTAAATACTTGAGTCCAAACACTGATGTCACTTAGTTTCAAAATGTTAATTATTGTGAATTGCTTTTTTACACACTCATACCAGCATGTAAACAAAATGAATATTTACCTGTGGGCTCTCACTCACCTGTGGGTATGATTTTTTCCAAAGACGAAAGGATGGTTTGTTACTTAAGTGCTAGCCTATGCTATGGAAAAACCAGCTTCAAACCTGTGCTGAGCCAGAGGTTTCCGGTCTGTCAAGGCTGTCTTAAAAGGAATAAGTCAGGGCTGACTCCCAAAGATGTTAGCTCAGAGCCTCTAAATATCTGACTTTGTCTGGAAAAGCAGGATTTCCCTGCCTTGGGTGGGATAACAGGCCCCAGTACAAGCTCCCTTGTTCAGAGCTCGGGGCAGGACCCAGCTACAATAGCGAGCCACACAAGGCAGGAGATAGTAAGTGATTTAAAAGCGCAAAATGTGTGAGCTGTGGTGGAGGTGTGTAGCCCTGCTGAGGGGTTGCTTGGCTCCTGAAAGGCAGAGTGGATTGCACCTGTGTGCGTAGGCTTCTGGGTTATTACCTAGGTGTGAATTTGTGCTGGTGTCCCAGGAAGGATGTTAATGACCATTTCAAAGACTTGGGGGCTTTCCTTGGTACAAATAAACATAAACGTGTTAAAGGTGAAATTTCATGCTAAGAAAGAGCTGCATATCAAATCTGATAGTCTTCTAACAATTAAGAAATGTATTTAAGAAACAAAATCCCTCTTTGTGATTTTAATGCTATCAAATAATTGAATTCCTGCAATGTCTTAACCAAATAATATAAAAACATTAAATGATGACTACTCATAAAATATGAAAACAGGAATAGAAGCTCTGTTTCTTGTGCACTCAAAATGGTATTGACCGAGTGAAATAGATGTACCCTTTTATGATGGTGGTAGTAAAACACTGCTTCTTCCTCTTTAACTGTGTTCTGACAGTAAAGCTTAGTGACACTACTAATACATCTCACACATGTGGAGAAAAACTGATAAATAATGACCACAATCCATTTCTTCTGCCTGTAATTAAAAAAAAAAGAAATCTGTTCAAAATTATGACAATTTATGTGTCCTCCCACAGTGACATATTTTTGTGTTTTTTTTTTCTATTCAGCTGTACAAAGAAATAGAAATCTGTCAGAAAATTACACAGCACATTCAAATAGAGAAGTCTGATGCATCCTCTGACATTTATGGTGAGTTCCTCCTTGATTTGTTTTTATTTTTCTATTAAGTCAATTCTAGTGTGAGCAGGTTCTTGCTTGCTATTCATTGATATACCTGAAAGGCCTGTTGAACACAAAGAGAAAAACACATCTGATTCCTGTGCCATCCACAGAAAGCTCACTCCCCTGCCCCAAAGCAGGACAGTTTTATTTGTAGTGCACTGAACACTGTTTTTCCTGGTGCTCAAGCTGTAGGATGTGCAGCTCTTTGATGAGAGCTACAGTGGCAGAAAGGACAAATGTTTTCTTGTTCTTGTAGTTTCTCAAAACACCACCTACAGAGGCTGTGCAACTGAGCGCCGGTGGAAAACAGCATCCTTTGCCAGTTGTCACATCGTAGATGAACACCTGCATCGCAGCGTTCACTGGGGCCCTGCAGTGGGGCTTCGGAGAGGGCTGCGGCTGTGGCTTGCTGCTGCTAGCAGGCTGGAAGGCTTTCCACCTCCTCACTCCTTCCACCAAGCATGATGGTAGGGATGCAGCCAGGAGCATCGCTGTGGGTGGGAGGCATCTTGAGGTCTGCGGCCAGGCAGCTGTCCCAGGAGAGGCTGCTTGGCCCCTTTCCCCACCTGCCGGGGGCACGCAAAGTGGGTGCCTGTCTCGCCTTGACGTTCCTGAGGCTGGGGGAGCCTGGCCTCAGTGCATGCCCAGCCCTCGAGGATGCCCCATGGACTTCTGGAGCCAGAATCTGACATATACAGATCCGTGCATAAAACATAAAGCAGGGGAAGTCCTCCCTGTGTAATTTCAGCAAAATCCCTAATCTTCACGTGGGAGTGGTCATATTTCTTAGCTTTCAAGTATTTCAAGTTACAGACCTCCAGCCTGGTGAGTTTGCCCTTTGGTCTGGCAATTACAGTTCTGTAGTGTATTTTAAAGTTATTTGTGCAACCTACCCTGCAGGAAGCCAATTTGCATCTTTTTACTGTTTATCTAAATATTCTGTTTTATTGACTAGAATAATTCCGAATCCCCAGACTGCTTACTATATGGCTGCAGGCCATTTGAATATTGAGCTCTGCTACAAAGTAGTGGTACTGACTGCAGTTTGAATATTGAAGGCCTAAGAAAGAAATATTAACCAGCACAGCGATGGCCCTAGGTTCAATAATTATGCTGTGCCTGAAAGCACTGCAAGAGTTATGGGTATCGTGGCATTTCCTGTTTATTTCTTTTTCTTCTATTCTTTTAAGTGATAGATGGGAAAGACCGTGAAATGCACTGTCATGTCCTATGAAATGAGATCAGCTGTGTGAGACATGGGATGTGTCTGTTCAGTGGCTCCAACCCTGTAGGGAGTGAATGCTAAATGCACCCCAAAAAAGCTGACTTTACTCTCATTGAAAGAAAATGGCAAAACTTACTTTGACTCTAAATGGCAGCAGAATTTCTGGAGTCTGTATGTGTCTCATAGGAACAGTACTATGTGTTCATACAGTGACAAGTGTGTGCTGAAATATGTGTGTGTGGGAGCAGAGGTGAAGTGTTGATCCTGTCTTGGTGCTGGGGAAGGCTAGGGTTCTTCCTGAGATCCTTTCCCATCCTGTATGTTAGGTACATTTGAGGTTTTAGTTATTTTAATCTCTTTACTGAATTAGCATTGCCAATACGTACTTTTACAATCCAGAGAGAAAGATACAGCACATTCACAAGCTATGGCAACATGAAGATCAGAGCTTTAAAGTTTCAGTATAGGTTCTTTTTAACAGGGTTGCTTAAGGGTTCTTGCTACTGGTTTTGTTTTGAAAAGAACCTAAATCAATAATGTGACCTCACAGTCTTCAAGCATCTAAGCACCTGCGAAAGCTTTTGCGTGAGCAGGGCTGCTTTTGAAATCAGTTCTCAGTCAGCTGGGCAGCACTTGGGGCTCAGCCCCTCACAAGCACTTCAACAAGTGCTGGGAACAGGGTCAGGAGCCAGTGCTGCAACCGATGCCTAGGGCGCTAAGGGACTTTTTATTCTGATGATTACTTGTTTTTTCTGTGCAGCTTTATTCAAGCCTTCTCATACTTCTTGCCCATTTTAAAAACATATGTCCAAATTGCCTGTGCCTTGATTCCTCCAGCAGAAGTAGAAAAGTCTTCATTTTGAAAATGGATGAGATTATGAAAATCATTAGTGACATCACCTGTTGCGGTTGCTAGTATTCCAGCTGTAGCAATAATAATAATACTTGTAAATCACCTTGAATTTTCAAGGTACTTCACAAGCAGCTATTCATTAATCCTGACAATGTAGACTTAGTGCTGTTATCTCCATTTAACAGACATGGTATCAAAGGCAGGGAGGTGAAATGCTTTCACTAAGGGTGCAATTAAGACAGGCCAGTTCAGCTCACTAGCCTGGCAGAAAGATAATAAAATAAGTTAATAGCCGTCTGCTGGCTTTACAAGCTGTTTTGGGCCAGCTAAGAGATCCTGGTGCCAGGGAGTGGGCAGAGGTGCTCCTTCAGGTGTTAGCAGGCCTTTGGAGCAGCTTCGCCATCATGTCTGAGCATACCATGAGTTCAAGTGATGTAAAGAGGACGGAGCAGAGTGTTTCAGGGAAAGCTCACCCAGGAACATTTCGTAGTGTTTCTGCTCCCACCAGCATGCCTGTGGTAAGAGGCACTCCTGGAGTGTCTGGCCAGTGTGATGGACCTTGCCAGCGTTACATCTGTCAATGTGATGCTGTTGCTGATGCCTGGGCAGATATGTTCTTGCCTCTTTCACTGGTACCAGCCTCTTTGCAAAGGTTGTGTGGGCAGGAATCAGGGCACACCAGCAGTAAGAACCTATTGTTTGCAGCTGCTGTGTGTACCGGGAACATACTGGCATTTTTCTTAGCAACTGTCTATCTCAGGGGGCTGAGGTAATTTTTCTGGAGGCGGATTTGTTCAGGTATTGTGCTGATTTGGTGAGGCCATGTGCTCTCATAGACGCAGACTTTTGTTCTCTTGTCATCAAAACTTTGCAGTGATGAAAAGGGTCTGTCTGGGTCACCACCCATCTCTTCGCACCTGTGTTTCAGAGTCCATGCACAGTTTGATAATAATCTTTTTGGCAGTGATGCCAGCTTATGCAATCACTGTCACTTCCACCCACTCCTGCCCTTCCTCTCATGCAATGCTAGTACACGTGTTCATGTGGAGCACCTGCAGAATTCAGCAAGATGGAAACTGTACATTCGTACTATACATGTGTATATACAAACTACACATACATATATATACACACACACACTTGGCTGAGGTATTTCTCATCTGGATGAGTTCCCTGCTCTGCTTTATTGCATGGCAGTGAAAGCACTGGCACTGGCACTGCAGTGGGACAGGCATGCTACTTCAGATTGTTTACGAGATCCAACCACTACCACAACTGCGGAAATAAAACAGTTTATCTATGGTTGGGGTATGGTCACATACCCTGTCCATGGAGGTGTTAGGTGTATTTGTGAGATGACCATTTCAAGGCTGTTGCTAGTTGCCCATCTCCCATTTCTGAAAGCTGATGACAACATGTAATTGCTCCTTACACCCATTCTGCCAGTAATTACTGCTCAGGATTTAGGGGGGGGTTTTTTGACTGAAAGATGAATTAAAAAGCAGCTACCCATGCACTTAGCCCTGACAGATTGGAGGAGGCAGAGGTCTTCTCATGGAGGAGAATGGGAGCTTGGGACTGCTTGGGCATGCTAATCTCTTCACAGTTAGCCACTGTGAGAAACTGAGCTGCAGCTCAGCCTTGTTTTAACTGTGTGATAGTTGGCTGCAAAACAGCATTTCAATTGCAAAAGGGTGATGGTATTAGTAACTGATAATTTCTGCTGACTCAAACTGCAGTCTTGGGCATGCTCCACTGTGCTTCTGGTTAATGGTTTTCCAGGTAGGCTTTGTGGCGATGACAACCAATAACTACTATATTTTACAGCTGCTCTTTTGTTTAGTCGAGAGTTTTTCTCTCTGCGAAAGTTGGTGTGTTGAGTGAGCTTCACAAATTTCATTTTATTCAGGCTGAGGAGCTTGCATACAGATTCCAAGTAGCTCAGTAAGTCAGGAAGGGCCATATGCTCCTCGCTTCTAGACTGCTGCATTCTTCCCCCTCCTTTCTTTTTTTTTTTTAAATGATGGATGAAAAAATAACTTCTCATCCATAAGCATCAACTTGAAGGGAGTCCTAAAATCAGAATAGGCTCCCAGCACATCTGCTTCCTCTTGGCTGGTCGCTGATTCCATGTCAAACAAGTGTCTCCCCCCCAGAGGTTTGTAAATGTTTTTCTAGTCAGAAAAAGAGAGAGCAAATGGTTGCCTACACCCGTTTAGGGAGTAATGAAGTTTCAGAAAGGCAAATGTTCTGCTTTAGATAAGTCTCAACAGTAAATAAACAAACCATATTTAACTAACCACACTGTATTTCCTTTACACATTGTTATCTTGCACAGTGTCAAACACAAATGGCAAGAAATTCACCAAAACCAAACATAATGGTACCATTTGCACTGTTTAAATTAAGGCTGTGTCAGTACTTCCATTATAAGGCTGTTATGTGGGTCTCTAACACAGCTAGGAAATGTGCACTGAGCTGAGACTTGGCAAATAACAGGTTGTGCCAGGAGCAGCTGAGAAAAGAAAGGGGAAAAGGGAAAGTGGCATTTTTACAAACTTGTCCAGTCCAGGAATTTCAAAAAGCAAAAGTTGGCATTCTGCTTTAGCAGGAGCTGTTATGCCTTGTCTGAGTTCAGGATGGCATGTCAGCCATAGCTCTCCGTTTCTTGGCTTTTGTTGGTTTGGGTCACAAACCACAGCTCCGTGCAGCTTTTGTCTGCAAACAGCAAAACTTCTTGAAGTGACCTTTTGTGGCAAGAGAATTGCAAGTCCATTCCAATGTTTTGCAGCTCTGGTATCCTCAAATAAAGCTGTAGATGATTTCTTTATAAACTCAGAAATTCAGTTCCGTTTTTTGTTAAAGCCACTTTCATTTTTTAACTTTCCCTTTACGTTTGTGGGGAAAGGAGAAGGGAGAAATTCCTGACTGCTCGCTGCAGGGACAGCACAGCCTTACCTGTAGTGTGTGCAGTTGTTAGGACGTGCTGGAAGTGGTTGGCTTTTTCTAACTGTCTCACTGGGTATCTCTCTAGGTTTCTCTCTGTCTTCCGTGGAAGAAGAAGGGATTCGTCGGTTGTATGTGAATAGCGTCAAAGACACAGGCCTAGCTTTCAAGAAAGGTAAAAGACTTTGTAACGTGCTTTTGTTATTGTTTGTTTAATCCTGGTATAGACCATGTGCTTGTTGGGATGGGAGCTTTACGAACACACCAAACGAGGGTCCCAGTCCAAAAGAGATCGTGGTCTTTTGGGAAGAACCTGAGGTACTGAATACATGGCTGTTCTGCTCTTGGGATCAGCTATGCTATATAGTCAACCTCTTTTAATTTTGAGTTGCTAGATATGTAGCAGGGTCAGCATGTCCCTTGCAGCTAGAAAGAGGAGCAGGGGCCCTCTCAAGTCAGTCACTGCAAGATAAACAGGTACACTAGAAGTCATCATAGTGCTCTCTGTGGCTAGGCTGACTGCCTCTAGTTTTGCTTCCAGCCTTTGCAGGAAGCATGACAGCACTTGGACCAGAAACTGGCAGAGATAACTAGGCTGCCAGGCTTATCCCAGGGCAGAGCAGGATACGGTTTAACTGCAGCTTACCCAAGCTGAGGTCAACACTGGCACTGCCATGCCCTTACTGCTTTTCCCATTCATTGCCCTTTCCAATGTGCCGGTGCTGCTGCTCATGCAGTTACAGGATGGGCTGGTCAGGGAGATGGGCATCTGAAACCTAAATAGATTTTAAAGTATAACATGGGGAGCATGAAGAGTGAGAAGTCTCTCATCTCCTCATAATCCAGTCACTGTCCCTGGAGGTGTTCAAAAAACACATAGACGTGGCACTTCAGGACATGGTTTAGTGGGCATGGTGGTGTTGGGTTGACGGTTGGACTTGATGATCTTAAAGGTATTTTCCAACCTAAACGATTCTATGATTCTATGATCAGTGTATGCAGAGTCCTCAAAAACACCTTCAGAGTTTTCTTAGCGAGTGGTTATATGGTCTTGCAGAGCTTATTCAACAGTTAGCTGTTGCCAAAAGCTATGGGGGCTGGTCTACCCTAAACTGTGCCAGCCCTTTGCCTTGTGCTGACCCTGGCACTCTGCTAAACCGATTCAGCTCACTGTCTTGATAGAAGACTGCTGTGGCAGAAATGCGTGGCTGGTTTTCTGACCTGCTAGCAAATTGAGTTGGCTTGTGTTGCAGTGAACTGAGTGGCAGAAGTGGCACAGTAGAGGGACAGGACTGTGCAGACAGAAACTGGGAAGGAAGAAGCAGGGTGCAGGGGAACAGTTCTGGCTGCTGGGAGCCTGGGGTTTCGCTCAGCTGTTGCCTCTAGCCCTAACTTAAGAAACCACGTAGGTGGTTCTGGAGGCTGCTGTGTATGTCTATTAAGCTTGAAAAGGTCATCTTTCTCTTGCCTGTCCCTCCTCACCCACCTCAGCCCCATACGATTCCCTGGCTGACAGGATGTATTCTGCCAAAAGCCCTGAACGGGGGCTGGGGGCGGCTCTCTGCCAGCCTGCCACAGGGAAATAAAACCATGTGGGTTTCCTGTGGGGAGCAAAGAGAATGTGACAATGAGGGTGGAGGGGTTTTAGCAGGGCTTCCTTATTTTGCTTTTAGTTGATGTTTGAACAATTTAAATGAATGCATGAACACAGACTGCCTCCTGTGGGGCTGAAACGCTAAAACATGCTTTCAGTGATATGTTGCTCTTCATAATTGATATAAAAAGCCACTTCTGTATGAACAGTATTTGGCAGGATATTGTGACAAGATACTCAGAGTTAGCAGAAGCAGGGAGGAAAACTTGCTCTTCCTCCCATTATTTATAGGCATGTTTGCATTTGATTGCACTTCCTATAGTAAGTTTAACCAGATGAGATACAGTATTTCATTTTCAATCTTTTCTCCAATTAGAAAACTTAAATTTTATTTTCTCCTGATAATTGTTATGATTTATTTTTTCTGTTGGTCTGCATTAGCTAGACCATTGTTGGAATTTGAGGTGCTTGATTGTACTGAGATAGACATGATGCTTTATCCCAAATGATTCAAGACAAGGATTACAAAGAGTAGATGAAGCCCCAGATAGGATGTTTATGGTTGCAGGCATATTAATGTGCTACTATTATAAGATGGCATCACTAAGTAAAATAAATGAAATAATGCGAAATGCTTGACTTGCCTTGTTTTGTCCTTGTTTCAAATATGATTTTATGGTCCATTTACTTTGTAGCTATTCTATCTAGTTCATTTTATTCTCTCTGAAACTGCGTACCACACTAGAGTTTCTGGGCACAATTACATGCATTTAGAAAGATCTCAATTTTCCTAAAGAAGACTGAAGCTCTTTAGCCTCTTCCCTTCCATGTTTCTTTCTTGAATGCGGGTAGGTAATCTGTTCCCTGGAGGATGCAGCTGAGCTCTGCTCACAGCTCAGGCTCATTGAGTCAGGCCTTTCATCTGGGCTTTAAGGGTGGCAAGACTCATCCTTCGCATGATTGCCCAGCCAGAGGACTGCATGGCATGAGGGCAGGTGACCCCCACAGAGCAGCTCTTTCGACCCTGTAAATTTCAGCTTTCATCCCTGTAAATGCTAGGACGGAGACAGGGATGCCATGACAGTCCCATTGGTGGGCCGATGGCCATTGCAGAGTATGTGTTCCCACTGGCCATGCCCAGAGGGCTGGCTCCTGGGGAGATGTCTGTGGGGGACTGCCAGCGTCGCCCTCAAGCGGATACAAAAGCTGCAGTGGCAGGAGCAGCTCTGATGATCAGGGCTGTCAGCACCAGCATGCCCTGGTGCGCTGCTGCCTGCCTGACCCTAAAGGTTATTTGGGATTAAACCCTGGCCCAGCTTGCTGTTTTTAGTCGGAGAGTGGGCCCGGCTGGCTGAGGGGAAGGTCAGGTCTCCTGCAGCACCTCGGAGGGCTGCGCGTCATCTGTCGGCATCGCTGTGTTGCCCCTGAAGTGAGTGGGAGTCAGCTGTTTCCTCTCTGCAGATCCCCTTTTCCCTTGGGCGCTGGTACTATAAATAACTCCTGAAATCAGATCGGAAAAAAAATATGACTAACTTACCAAGCGCTAAAATTTGCCTTTTGAAGATCTATGTCCTAGGACACGATTCAGACCGGGCCAGAGAGGAGGTTATCTGAAGTCCTACACCATACGCCCCAGCTGAGTGGGAAATGTTTTTTCTCCTCCTAGGTGTATGGGTAGGTGACCACTTCAAATAAAAGCCTTCACTTATATGGAAAGTTAAAAGCAAGAATCAAGGCAGCCCAGCTACTCCATCCTTTCCCCGTCCTGTGTGCCATGCCTCAGAAGTCTGACTCTGTCCTTCAGTATATATTTATTTACAACCAATATGTTGTGTCGGGTGGCTTGCTGTACAGCAGCTGTTCCCTTGCACAGTGATGTGAAGAAAAAGCGGGTATCTCGTTGCTGGTACGTTGTGAGGGACTTCCTGGGCACCGCACTCTAAGGATGGTACTAGAGTACCAGCCTGATAACAGATCTCGCAAAAGTCCATCAAATTTCAATATAATTTGCAGTCATACATGTTTACTTTATGTCTAGACATAAAACTGCCTGGCACTTCATAAAGACCCATCTGAGGTCCTTGATGTCTGTGAGTAACAGAAAAGTTACTGTGCAAGTCTTACCCGTTCCTTTCTGTGTTGCAGGCCTGAAAGCTGGCGATGAAATTGTGGAGATTAACAAGAAAGCTGCTGAGGATCTGGACTCAGCCTTGCTGAAAGATGCCCTTGTTCAACCTTCGCTGTGTCTTACTGTGCGCACCTATCCTGAGATAGAGGAAGGGCAGAAACTAATGCAGTCACCACCACGTCGCTTGGAAAACCCATCTGACTTGAGTGACAGCACACTGGCATTTGCTGGGAGCAGCCAAGGTATTGGGTTCAGTGCAGAAATTACCAGGAGGAAGATTCATGCCTACAATGTGCTGGTGTAATCCCATTGATCCCTGCATGTAACTTCCATGGTGGAAGTGAGGAATTACAGTCTGAATGTGCTGGGCAGATAATATGTGGGAGCTCTGGAAGCTGTAAGGTATAATCTGCGTTAGCAATGAAAGATGACTGTGTACACGGTTAGGCTGTGAAACGTGTGTCATTGCCAAATGCATGTCACATCATCTAGCTGTGCCTGCAGCAAGTCGCAGAACTAATTGCTCCCTTCTGGGCTGCTCAGGAGGTGCCTTTACCTCTGGATTTGCCCACAGGATATATGTATGGCAGGGAAGGAAGAGGGGATAAGCATCATCCTCTCTGGGATTAGCCAGGAGCACAGGAGCCCTGTGTGTTTGATGAGACACATAAATAACTCACAAGGACAGTTCAAAACACCCTAAGGTAGGGATTGACATTACAGCTAAACGTATGTAACTGGTCCCACAGCACACTGTGGTGGAAGGGGCATTCCTGCCCACCACGCTGCCCTGTTCAGAGAATCCCTAGCAAATGTGAATTGTTTGCCACTAGTTCAGCTTCCTGAACCAGCTGAGGACAACCACCCATGCTGGGATAAGAGAAATAGCTGCAGAAGAGCAGGACTGTCTCCTTGGCGGTTGCTAGCCATTACCTCTGTAAGACAACAGTGTTGGAAATTGCACTGGGATAGCAGGAAAGCTCCTGCACCATGTCTGCTCTTAACTTGTCTGCTTAGTCAAGTCTTACTTGCCCCCCTATACTTGGAAACAGAAGAGGATACTGGACGTACCTGCTTGCTTTAGTTTCTTGGAATAATTTAAAATACAGGAAAAAATAATAGAATGGCCAAAAAGAAGTAGTTTCTAGATAATCAAAACTATTCTGAGCTGAGGTAAATTTTGATTTTGATTTTCAGTCAAAAGTAAATGGTGTCTGAATATGTCAGAATACTTTGTTTTCTCCCCAAAATGAAGGTTTCAGACAAGTAAAAATAATTGTTTTGACAGCTATGAAATGGTTTTGTTTTGGGCATTTGGAATAAAAGGCTGGAGTAGGAGCGGGGCTGTTAATGCACTTCGCTGATGTTCAAGTCAGCCTTCTCTCAGGACATGTCTGTCTGCTGCAATCACTCGGTGTAGGGGTTTCTGGGATGAGTCTGGGTGCAAACTGGAGCTAACCCAGGAGCAGTGTTGAGTGCATTAGCATAACGCTGAGCTGGAGCAGATGAGCCACAGTGAAAGATAGTTTGCTTGGGCTCAGGACCAAGCTGACTCATGTCTGCCTGCAAAGGGTCAGGGAGGTACAGCCTGCCTTTCAATGTTTCTGGATGCTGCTCTGGTTTTGCTTAAAATATTTACTGAAAGTGATCTAGCAAAAATGCCATTGTTCAGGTGATGGGAACATGTAGTGGGGAAAGGGGAAGCTGGACCCCTAGTCTGACTTTGGGGAGTGTGATATTCATAGCAAGTGGAATAGCGTGAACAAGAAAGCTTTAAAACAGCTTATTGCAAATACCTCTGTGGGGTATAATAAAAAAAAATAAAAGCAACCTCATGTAAGATGTGGGATAAACCCCCAAAGGCAGTTAAAATTAAACATTTTCAGAAGTACATTTTCCCCTTTTAATTTGCATTGAACTTTTCCCAGTTAGGCTTTTGTGCTGAAAAATTGAGCTCATCTTGAACATTTTTATAGCTGGCCACAAGATGCCCCCATCTCCTACTTAACAGCAGCTCTTCACAGGGCCCCTTCCTTTTGTCCTTGCCTGTGCTTTTTCACCGAAACGCCGAGTGCTGAGTCCTCGTACCCTTTTCACTTTTCGCTGAAGTGAGTGTCTGCCCTGGGTGCGAAGAATTCGGAACTGGGACTTTTGTATTTACACAATGTAGTGATTTCTAGGGCAGAGCAGTCACATTTTGTAACACAGGGTCTCAACAGCTCGGCTCAACAAGCAGTTTCTCTGCTACTGTCAGTTCTCTGCATCATTATTTTGAGGCATTTCGAGGGGTCCTTTTCCTTGCTGAGGGTGAGATGGTGCATGATTTGCCAAATGTGTCTGAAGAGCCTAGCGTTTGCCTTTTAACATTGTCCAGTAATAATAACCCTGTGTGCCCCATGTGAAATGAAGACATAGGATGTGGCTGATGGACATGTCATGGCAAAATCAGACCTCCTGCCTCTGCTGCTTTGTAGACACGACTTCCTTTGTGCTGCTCTCAACTGGAGTCATGTCCTCCTTTGTAAGCTTCTCCCAGGCTGGGTTTTTGTGGTGATTGCAGTGGTGTGGAACGGCTGCTTGTTTTTCCATGTTCTGCAGTGAGCATTTGAACTGTCTGGTGGGCCAGAGTACCTCCTTCTTAAATAGCTCCCTAGGACTTGGCCTCAGCTTCGGGGCCTCCTTTTCCCTTCAGATTTCTCTTGGTACAGCTGCCTTTCACTTTTGGTGTGCTGTAGTCAGCAGCTTCATTCTCTCTTTCAGGTGACAGGCGGCACAGAAGCTAGAGCTCTCTTGACATTTGCTTTCCTTCAAAACGCAGCAAACGTTGAGGTGGGAATTGCCCTCATTCCTCCTGAAAGGGGGGAAGAATACTTCTTTAACCAACAGAAGCAACACAATAGCTCATCAGCAGATATGCAGGTGTCTGGCAGCTTGTGAAAGCGCCTCTAGTTGCCATATGAAATATGCCCCTGAGGAACGACGTTAAGATGGTGTTTAAAGCTAAGCAATGCTGATGCTCTAATTTGGAATGACTTAGCCTGAGGTGGGAGTAAAATCAAGGATCTGCACCCAAGTGAGCGATTGGGAGGCACGTGTTTTGATCTTGCCCATCAATTTCTCTCTATTTAGGTGTTTCTAGAACACAATGTTTTACTTAAGCCTTTCTTCTTCTCGCCCTGTGCTTTTTCAGGGATTCATTACTTAAATTGGGATCCATGTGAAATTTTAAAAAGGAGTACATGCTTTTATTTGGGACATTGTGGCTGTATCTTAGATTTTTTGGTCTTGGCTCCACAGCTTCTTGTAGAGAGCAGTCAAGTATGAAATACCACTGACCCATTTATTTGTGTCCTTGTTGATTACTGGCAGTTTGGCTGGCTAGACAAATCAGCTCAGTGATTTCTGTTGCATGCTTTATTTATAGCATGCAGATTTTTTCTTCAGTCCTGAAGTAGTGTAGCCCCCCCCCTTTCAGCAGGGGGGGGTGAAACACTGCTGGGCCAGAATGCCAGCAGGTATAAATCACCTGTATGCACATCCCTCCTCTAGAAATTCAGGGTTTGGTTGACTGATCATGCTGATGTCCTATCATTATCTTCTTCACTAGCAATTCTTCATTGGCTATGAAGGCAGCAAAGGGTAGATATTTTGTGTGAGGCAAATCATATGGTGTGTTTTCAACAGAAAGCTGCTGTGTTACTTTTTTTTTAAGGAAGCTTTCCTAATGCTTTATTACTCAGTGGGAGGTCTTCGAGGAGCAAAGTGGGGCTGTGTTTCTGGGATTTGACCTCCCTGAAGTGACTGCCAGAGCTCCTGTTTAAATACGACATCTCTTACAGCTGTTTTATTATCTAGAAGTACCTTGTATATACTGAGGTTGGAGCTAGAGCTGCAAATCAGCTCTGTGGCAGCAGTTACTTCATTGTGTTTACTTAAAAGGTTATTCTTGAAATGACCTTGGATTTTATATCTCTAATTGATGTGAAGAATCTCATCTTGGGTATGATACATACTTTCCCCTAGGAATTAGCGCTGCATCAGCCTTGCAGAGCCACAAGTTTTGTTCCTTTCATTTATTGTTGTTTTTCCTGGCTTTCAGTCTTCTCTCCTACTAATGCAGTCTGCATAAATCTGGTTGAGGAGGACTAGCTCTCATTCTGTCTGGAGCCCCACAGCATGTTTTCCTTATTGCCTAAAAGGATCGGTGAGAGCTGTCTCCCCTCCCCATGAGCAGTGTTTTTTCTCCTCATTCTGCTCCACTCAATCCAGGGAATGAGAGGCTGAAAGCTGGAAACACAGAATTGCATCTCCCCCAAATCATAAAGAAGGTATTTTTTATTAGAAGGGGATTTGGGAATGGAAGTAGTATCCATATTTGTTTGTGGTCTCCCCACACTTTTTTCACTCTGGGGTAGAGTTTCTGAGGTTTGCACTTTGCATGCTCCTGTATTTTGGAGACCTCTAGCATGAGGGATAACTCTGCAGGGATAACTGTGAGCTATATAAATCACCGTGCAGAAGGTATAAATGATAAAAAAGAAAGTATACTCTGTTTTGAATGGGTATATTAATCTTCTAGATATGAAGCAGCTAGCTATTTTTTAGGGGTCTATTATTTTGTTATTCAGAAAACAGGAGAACCAGAGGCTGAAGTTAACACACACTCTAAAGACTATGGTATAAAACTGAAACAAACTTTCATTGCACTGGAAGAATGGCCACTATTTTTCATTCCATCTTTGTCCTGTCACAGGTCCCCTTAGGCTAAGTAATTTGGATTTCAGAAGAAGCTGAGACTAACAGTAACCTTAATTTCTTCAGGGTTATTTTCCTGAGGCAGACAACTAATTTTATACCTTTTGTAGCATGTTAAAAAATATTGTTACCATTCAGTACTTGATATAACAATTCCAGGGGCATTTACTGCAGCAGCAGTCTAAGGGTCTTGCATATAATTAATCAAAGACATGCAGAACTGTTGTTCACAAGCTCTATTTTCTTAGAGCTTAAAAGCCAAAGCTCAAGGATGTTGCTTCGGTCAGAATTGCATTCAGAGGTCTCATTCCTCACTTTTCTAAAGACTGCCTGAGCTGCAGTTGAAATAAGCAGCATGGCTATTAACACGTTAGCTTTTGCATTGCGGCTTTGGGTTTCTGACCCTTCCCATTGTAGCTGCAGTGAGCATACCTGCTCTTGGCCTTTCTCGTCTTAATATTCTTGCTGTGTTGCCGCTCCCCCTGCCGGCTCTGCCAGCCCGAGGCTGCAGCACGCTACTTGCAGAAGAAAAGGCTATTTTTTCCGTTCTCAGTGTCCCTGGTTTACAAGGTCCCTGAGCACTTGCTTCATTTTTAAGGCTACGAAGACTCCTGTTTATTCCAAAGGGGCTACTCAAGCGTATTACAAGTCTTTGACTAGGCTGCTGACCTGGGGAGCGTGAAAAGTGACTGTGGTACGGTTGGTACAGGGAAGGTTACACTGAATCTGCATTTTTTCCCAAGAAGAGTGAATGAACTGAATGATGTTCAGCATAAATTTCTCTGTGTTTGCACAATTTATTACCTAGTTGAAATGGAAAGGAAGCAATAGAGTTATGTCAAAAGGGAAAGAGAATTATGAGTCTTGTTCTGTAACTCTCCAGGAAAGGCAGAACTCCACAGTTCATTCCTATACTGTTCTTTGACTGGACCTGTGATAGTTGTAGCTGGGTTTTACAGGTCTTTGGAGATGTTATCAACTCTGTGGGTTTTCCCAATGGGACAGAATACCCCAGTGTAAAAATGATGTTTTCTTCTTTTATGTTTCAGTGTTTCAAAGCTAACCAGAATTTTCTAAAAAGAAAAAAATGCATGCTTACCTTTTTTATTGTAGATTTATAGATGAAATTTGGTCTCAAATAAAAATTTAATCTGAGAGACGGTTCCCTAACAATTTGTATTAAAATTGTTCCTTTTATGACAGATTCTCTTTTGAAAGGTACTCCATTGTCATAATGGGGCCGTTCCCCAGCAGCATTTAGAAATGACACTTTCTGTTTAAGAAAGTTGCTGTTGAACTGTCCAAGTGATACTCTTTTCTTTTAAGACCACAGTCAAACATGAGCTGCTGAAAGCACTTGGCCGCTGAAACCTTTGCAGCACTTCTCGCAGGAGCACAGACACCAGAGTGTCTTGGCTGGGATTCAGCTGGGGTAGCCACATTCTGCCTGGTCCATATTTCTTCCACGGTTTCAGCTCGGATGGGGGTCAATCCTTATTTCCCGCTGAAAGTCATTAAGCAATCGCTGTATTTGACTTCCAGGATCGCTGAGTTTCAGTGGTGAAAGAAGTACGGAGGAGTACGATGCACCTTTTGCAGAGAGGGAGCGGTGGCAGGCGGGCAGGGAAGGACACCGGGGTGAGCTCTGTGGTCCCTGACACTTAATTGCTGGCTGGCTGCAGCAGTCCCAGAGCTCTGCCTCAGTTGTGCAGTGAGGTGTTGTGTGGGGCACTGAGATGTGTAAAACAACCTGCTTAGGAGACTAAGGCACCTTAAAGTTACAAACCAAAACTTTCAACCATCCGAGCCTGTTGTTGCTTCTGACCCACAGCGCGTAATATGCTGGCAGATGGCTGCCCTTGCCAGCACTTCCCCGTTGCTGCCACTGAGAGGACTAAGTTCAGTATTGCCTATTCCATGTACTCGGAAATAAGGCATTGAGATGCAGGGTTTTCTGATTTGTATGCTGCTTTTTGTGTTAGTAGGATGTGCACTTCTGAGCTTTGCACCACAGCTGACAGAGCTTGGCTAGGAATATTTATTTCCACTGCATTAAAAAAACAAATAATCTGGCACCAAGAAGTGGGCTTTAAGAGTGGTATCAAATATCGTGGAAGTCTCATTAAAATCCTGAGTGACAGCAACCCTGCAAATTGGAAGCAGCAGCCATGGAAAATTTTAGCCAAGTGTTGGCATGGTGCTTAAGCTTTACGTGATTCTCCAGGCCTTTAAGCCCCAGCACCTTTGCTCCAGTGATACAAGACTTCCTTTTGTTTTGTTAGTTCTAGCCATAAGGAGGAGTTATTTAATGGGCATTATTCATAATGTCACGGATATTACACTGCTGAGGCAACTTGGGAGCTCATTTGACCTCCATCTGTGCTGGTGGCCACATGGATTTGACCCCCTTTTGCTGCTGCTTTTTGGATTTCCCTTTCTAATTCCTTAATGTCAAATGGAGCCCACATGTTATCATCCCTAGTAAATGGTAGTGGTTGGGCAGTGTTCAGGTGCTGCAGAAGGAAGTGAGCACATTGTCCTCAGAGCTCCTTGCAGAGCTAAATAAAGATTTACAGGGCAAAAATAAAATGATGTAATGAACCTGACAGAAATGGGACAGTAACTGGAAGGTATTAAAAGGCAAGAATGTGCGGCATTATTGAACTGATTGCCTGCGTTTAACAACCAGCAGATAAACCTGCTAAAGTTGACATTGGCTTTGGCAGCTTAAGACATTAGAAATACCCTGAGCACACGTACTGTGTGACTGCTCATTAAGGCGTAAGTGAAAGATTGCTGTCTACTGGGTAAAAGTGTTTATACTGCAGGAAACAGATTAAGTGGTGTTTTAATATACAGGAAGAGAAAAAGTGGTAGCTTAAAAGCAAAAACCAAACCCCCCAAACAAACATTATTTGCCTTGGCTTGGGGTGAGAAACGGCTGTAAGATGTATTTCACACAGCTTATAATGGGAAATTAATTGCAGTGAAAAGAAAACAGTTTGCTCCAAACAAATTATGACACATAGCATATTTTTTCTCTTGTTTTTTAATGGATGGCTTAAGGGTTTTAAGAATCTTTTCACATATTAATAGAGAGACCAGAAAGCTGATGGTCCAAGTTGATAAAATCTGGGGAAGGCTCAGAAAACCTAACTTCTTACAGAAAAAACTCTTCTTCGAATAGATTTTGTGTTGCCACACAACCCCTACAGGCACATCTTTTTAAAAGGTAAACCCTATCTTTTCAGAAGAGAGGCAAGTCTTCCAGAAGCTCAGCTATGAACTACCTTTTATGTCCTTTTAATTTCATTTGATGTCCAATTTAGCTCCATCCCAGTATGCAGAATATGTTCTGAATTTACTTCTGGATTTCTGAATTCCATTTTTTTCCAAATTATTTCCGGACTCAACAAAGTGGAAATCTTGTACAGTTGTGCAGATTGTTTTTGGTAATGATGGCTGAAAGCTTGCAAGAACAGCAGCTGTAAGTTGGGTACTGAGGAACCCAGACCTGGATCTCTGCCCTCAGTCTTGATGTAGAGAACCTTACCTAGGATGTGTTTGTGAACTAACATTGTGCATTAACATGAAACTCCTTCAAAGAAGAGCAGTGGCTTTTCAGTTGCAGCAAAGGGGCAGCAGAATTTTTCTTACTCATTTAGGAAACATATTTCTTAGAAACTATCATTTCTGTATCATGAGATATATTTCATTCCAGTATAAATATAAACAAGTATACTAGATGTGTGTAATCAGGGTTTGTTTTTTCAAAATCTCTTTATTTTAAAGCAGCTTGCCATTTTATCTGAATTAAAAAGACCATCCACGCTATTACAGCCTTTTTGGCCAAATCACACAGTGTTTAACTGAAACATATCAGTATAACAGATGTGTGCTATCATCACTATGGCCTTTTTACTCACAGCATTGCTATCTAGCCAAATGCTCCTTATAGACAAATATATGTGACTTACGTAAATTGAAACGTCTAATTGAAAAATAGCAAGTAACCTGAGAGTCAGCATGGGACTAACATAGAAATAGTGCTGCATCTGATGTGCTAAATGACTGTTAACCTTTGTAAAACATCTATGCTTCAACCTAGTAGTGAATAGGAGGGGATGGCTGCTGGACCACTGGCTGCTGACAACATGATAGTGTGCTGTTGGGCAGCTTCTATTCGTAGGGCTAGCAAACAAAAAAACCCAACACTGGTTTAAAAAAATTTCTGTTCTGGTCCAGAAAAGTGTCAGTTTTCCACTAAAATGTTTAAATGCTACATGCTAACAATACAACCAAAAAATATGTTAATATAGTCTGTTGAGTCCTGGGTTTTAAAAATCAGGGATTTTCTGTGTTGCTGCATCCGTTGAACTTTGATTAGGCTTTTCTGCATTACCTGAAGACTAGGGGTAATGGAATATAAGGTATAATCCCTGGTGGGACATTCACTGTCCTATTTGTGTGGCAGGATGCAGGCAGGCAGGCATACTCAGAAACCACCCTTCTCCATCCAGCCCCAGAAGTGGCACCGCAGAAAAAACTCTTCCTTATGGGATTGAGGGGAGGAGAGGGGAGAGGTAAAAGGAATTATTGTCTGAACTCAGCTGCTCTAAGGTATCTCTTTATGCTGCCTTGAAGGTCAATTGAGGCATGCAGGAGATTCCTGGCAGAGTTCAGTCCATCACTGGTCTTTATAATTTGCCATAGCTAGGAGTTGAATGTATATGAAATCTGTTTTAATGTGAAGACTGGCTAAGGTGTAGTAATACTGCTTCTTACAGCTATTAGAGTCAGAGAATGAGGTCCCCAAAAACATTGTGCACAGAGCTCTCAGGCTGGGATTAGTTCTCTTCTTTCTTTTGTCGCTTGCAGGTGATTCATCATTTACTTACAAGAAGTCACAAAGGAGTTATTAGCTGTATCAACAACATAGTCTTAAGAAGAGTGCTCAGGCATAGGGGTGCATAGTTGTTGCCACGTACTGATGGAAATGAAATTTAGTTTTCAGTTAATGTAATAGACTCCTAAAAGCTGCTGAAACTGAGGTTTGTTTCCTTAAAAATCAACCTGGAAGCTCAGTAGTGGGTGTGCTAGGCCAAAACTGCAAGCAATGTAAAATCATCACATTCGACTTAGCTTGGAGGAAGGGCTGACCAAGACTTGCTTCTTGGCGTGGCCTGCCTGTTCACATACTGCAGTTTCCATTTGAAACCACTGAAGTATAAAGGTAGGCAATTGCTCAGCAGCCAAGAAATTAACATTAAATGAAAGAATTTCAATGTGGCATTTTAGCCTTATCTCTGAATTGGGTTCTGTAGTTTCCAACTAAATGGCCATAACCTGTTTATTTTTACACCTGTAGTTAAACCTGGCCCCTGCTGTAAACCGAGGTAGTCCTTTGAGTTCATTGAGTGCCTCTGGCATAATGTCTTGTTGGCATGTACTTGTGTGCAGGATGGGGCCTGGCTCTCCACGGGAACTCCATGTCTGTTGTGCCCAGCTTTTTGAATTTTTGGAAATTATGGTTGTGTTTTCACACACATCTCAATTTCAGCAGGGCACTCTCTTTGCGGCGACCCGGACAGCTCTGTTGAGACAGCTCCAGAGGAGGCAGAAGTGCAAGACTTGGAGTCATCTGATGAGGCCGATAAGATGAGCAAGGTGAGAAAGTTTCATTTTCACGTGACAAGGAGTGAAAGCGCAGTACGGTCACAGCTGATGTGCTTGCTTCACAGCTGCATACAATTAGAGCATCTTTCCTGGGAAAATGTTAATCTTACTTTTAAGGTGTTTACAGATGATATTGAATGTAACAAATTACAGCTTTGATTATGGCACATCACTACCTCTTACGCAAGACTAGTGCCCTTTTTCCAGGGTTGGTTCACATCTTCAGTTATCTTGTGATACTATTCCCACATGGTTTTCAAATGGGCTGGTTTATTGTCTCCTTCACCAGAGCAGGTCAGCTAAACCAAAAGATCAGGTGGATTATTACGATTTCTTATTCTTTCTTGATTTCTAGGTATAAGAGGAATGTAAGTTAAACAGTATTTCCTTAAATCAATAGCATAGTGCACATGTTAATTTTTAAATGCAAACTAATTGTAGCCAATCTACCTTGAACTGAAGCAAAACTCTCCAATTATAGCTAAGAGGTTGTGCAAATGGATTGCTAATTGCCATCTATTAAGGGATGGGTTTCACAGTGGTTGGTAGTTTGCACCTGTGCTGGTGCTGGGGAGCTTTACACAGCCTTAGGTGTGACGATTTGTGGCTTTTGAGGCAGAATCGAGTGAGATTATTTTAAAGACACTGATTGCTTTAGGTATTTGTTGCATGGGTGATGGTGAGAGCTTACAGCTATTTTTCTACAGAATTAACGATCTAACAAGAATCGGATCTCACTCAGTTTGTGCTTATGTCCAGGTGTGTTTTTTCTCAGCTCTTGTAACTAAAATGTGTTATAGTGAGCTCTGAGTTGGTCTCTGTGCTATTCTACTCGTCATTGTAGTGAAAGGAAGGAAAAGACCTTGGCCTCTTGTTTCCTGATCTCTTATGTCATGCTGGCCTGTAGTTTTGTCTTTGATAGCCAGAGAGTGGAAGTCAGATAAGAGAAAACGTTCCTTTGCGTGAAATATGTGCAGAGCTTGCATGCAGAGAAGGTGATTACTCGTACAGTTTGTCTCTAGTTTTTATTATGAAACTTCTTGTAAGTACAAGGAATTTCTTCTTCTGTAAGTGGAATAGTTTGTTGATACTTTGGGATTTTTAACTGTAAATATGTGGGATTTTCAGATGCTCTGAAAAAAATCTCTTCTGTTAAACACTGAAGCTGTGGAAGAGCACTGAGCATAACACATAGGTGCTTGGGGAATAAATGTTCTCGCTGTGTTTTCTCTAGCTTTCTATTTCTGAACTGTGTGACAGGCTGTAGGGTTCCATTTTGCCTCCTGGATCTTCAGAGCTGTAATTGCCTGAAGCAAGGCGTAAGGATTACATGATTAGCCCTGTGGCTCAGCAGATTTAGTTAAACTGAGAAATGTGCATTAGCAGCTCTAATGCTTAATATTTGTATATTGGAAGAGTAACTCGTAACTCTGACAAGCCTCGGTTTCCAGTAAGAGGAACATCTGTCCTTCTGTAAATGAAATGTTGACATCAGTACATGTTTTCTTTTAAAATTCAGAAATATGCCTTGTTTTGTTTGTGTGATATAGAGGGGAGTGAGGCATTTTACTTTGCATTCTGTTTGTTATGGGACAAACTTCTTGAAATGGTCTTCCATAAAAAAAGGAGAACACATGTACATATAGTATATATACAGTGTGCTCAATTTGGCAAACTTGTGGATGCTGCTGTCCCTGTTCACATAAAAGAACTCTGTACTAAGTGGGCTTTCTTTGTGGTTCCTCTCTAACAGAAGCTATAGAAACCCCCAAATAATTCTGCAATGCCTAACAAGAATTCCGGGACGTGGTAGAGGGGAGGAAAAAAAGCTCAATCAATGGTAGGGTTTTCCTAATCCCTTTGCTTTTCTGCGTGCTTGGGAAAGCTCATCTGCGTGGGGAGTAAGAAGTCCGCAACGCGTGTTTTTCCATGGAAAGTCACCACCTGGCTAGTACGGAGAGGAAAAAAGCAAAGGTGTTTCCCTGTCCATGCACTGCCACACCTTTCCATGCTCTGAGGATTATGGCGCAGAAGATTAAGCTGATGTCCTCAGCACTGTTTTACACAGGTTATTTTTGTACGTGGGAAGTGAAAAACTCTGCCTTCGTTCCACCAGGAGGGGCATGTTCCCCTGTATCGCCATTACTGCCACGGCTTCCAGTCTCCCTCGGATGGTGGAGTTCAGGGGAGACTTTCTTTATTTTCTGCCCTTCTTGGCAAAAGTAGGGCAGGAGCACTCTTATCCGTTCATCGCTGGGCAGCATTTTAACTATGCTGGAGCGTCCCAGCTAAATGCAGAGTTCCTCTTCTTTCAGTGCAGATGCAGCATTAGCAGCTGAAGATCCGAAAATAGCATTTGGGTTGTCTTTTGCCTTGCGATAGCATGATCCTGAGGCAGGGCTTAATCCTGCAAACACCGCCACTCCGTGCCGTGGTGCTGGTGGTCTGCTGATGCCGGCAGAGCGCTGCAGAAGAGGAGAGCTCCGAGCCTTTCTGAGGAAACTTCCCAGCTCTCCAGCCAGCAAAGCGATCCCAGGGGAGAGTTAATAATTCATGGGAAAAGGAGAGGAACACAGTGCCGCAGCTTTCCTTCATCTGCTTTTATAGCACAGGCTGGGTACCTTTTTTATGAAGGTAAGCTGTGTGAAATCCTACCAAAAGCTGGGCTTGGGTCCCTTCTGACTTACCTTTAACTTTATCATGTAGGTGATAGGTGGATGTATAACTCAGGAGGCACTCGAATGTGTCTTTCCTTCTGTGCCTCCTCCTGCCCAGCTGACTCTTTCCCTTCCCCCAGCCCAGCATGTGTGCATGTGGGTGTGCATTTCCTTCGTAGTGGTGCATTTGTTTCTTAATCTGCAAAAGCCTCCAAGCTGTTGTTGGTGGTGAAGGATTTGGAGGGTACACCATTAGCTCTGAGGATTCTTCCCTTTTCTGAAAATCTTATCTTCTGTATATCCTTAAGACCTGATAATGTAGAGTTTACTTCTCCATCACTATTGTCAAAGGAATCATAGTAATAATATTAAACAAAAATGAGATGTCTGTAGAACTATTCTGATAAAATACTAAAAACCTGTTTCCAAGGTGGGTTGGGGCATCGGCAGTGCAGTGGTGTGGGACAGTTGTTGTTCTCTGAACTCACTCCCTATCTAATTTCACGATGTCTCCCTTGCGTCGACCAGCCCTCTTAGGTACAGTATCTCTTGGGTTGAAATCTATGTAAACAGTAGCAAGCGGGTACGCTTTCTAGGAGCAGCTCTTTTTCTTTAAGCCACGCATCTGGCAGTGGCCTGAGTTGTGCTCCCGGTTGCTTCTGCTCTGGAGTGGGCTCATGACTTTCCTTTCTCTCCCCATTTTGTGTGGGGGCCGAGATGCGGAGAGAGCTGGGAGGGAGAAGAGTGTGGGAAAGGAAAGCCTGCTCTCTGCCACCTCGTCAAGCTTGTTTTCATCTAGTATGTGAATTCAAATTTCAGGCTGTTTGTGAAATCTAGATGATGCCCCACTTTCAGTCTCCAGTTTAACAGAATATTGGGAACATTTCATATCAGAGTAATTTCTTAAATGGTTACATGCCTCTGTGCTGACCTGACTGTTTTGGCCTTTTAAATATTGTAGAATAAATTGAGGTTCAAAGGAGGTACCCTGAAAACTGAGTATATGTGCGAGTTCTTAATGTTGCAGGTTACAAAAAAACTAAGATGGGTGTTGTGCGGCATCTTGGGATCAGTCTTTGTGTGTATTTTTTCCTGTAATGGTCTTTTGAACTTAACTGGGGATGTGTTTTAAAAACTGTCATCAATTAAAATACTGCAGGACACTCATTTCTCCCTGTTTCTAATTAAAGACATCTGCCTCTTGAAATGAAAGCTCATTACCTTGCAGCACTTGTGCTTGGGGGAGCATGCTGTAATGGGCTGTGTGTGTACATGCTTATACCACTTAGAGGTATTTTTTCACAGAAAATAGGTCGTCTTCTCTCTGCAGCATTATTCAAGACCAGAATTAAGTCTCAAAACCTTCAACGTGTTGCAATAGATGTGAAAGGATTAAAACAGGGATTTGAGGGGTAGGTTTTCCAGTAGTATAGCTGGCTTTTTTAAGTTTTTTAATTATGTGCCGCTGTCCCTTCAGATGTTTAATATTCTTTAGCAGTGCTGTTCGTAGCCAATCGGCTCGTGCTCAGCCACAGGCAACAGACATTTATATTCCCGGGCTGCCTTCACCTCTGCTTGCTGCATTTCAGCCTCTCTGCTGAAGTTTTCCTCTTAACGAGTCTATGAAAAGGAGCGCTGAGTTCTCAGCTTCAACTGGTAGCCAGCTCTTAATTGCAGATGATGTGGTGAGCGAACGAGGCCGGCAGCAAATGACACATGCAGAAAGGCTTTGCTTGGAGAAATATGGTCACTGCCCTTCTTTATTAAAATGCAGCCGTCTTCTGTGTTGCATACCAAGTAAGCAGCACAGAGTACCTGTCTGGAATGGGAACGCCTTTCGGATCAGCTGAATATGTGGAGAACTGGGATTTTTTTCCTAAATGAGTGACAGCTCTGGCAACACTGCCTTTCCAGCGATGTCGGCTCTTTGGAGAGTTAACCGTAAGCTCAAGAATGAAAACACTGGGAGAGCCGGCGACTCTCTGTACCGTATGCTGTATTTGGTGAGCAGATCTACTGTGCAACGCGACTAGTCTAAGTAATTAGCAGTTAAATGAATTTTCATGCTGTTTTAATTTTCAGGTTATAAATTCGAGGCTGAGCTGTAACATATATACCCTGTAGAGGCTTTCTGTGATTGTGCAATGTCATTAGCAGTCCTGGCAATGCGTGAAAGGATGCAATTTGCCTGAGTTTTGTTTGGGAGATCAATACTGCTTAGAGTTTGCCATCCGTGGTGAAACAGAGGTGCTGCATGCCATTCAAGGGGACAATCTGCCTGATGCCCAGGCACCCGTATGTCTTTTATATGGTAAGTGCAAGAGGAAATGGCACTCTGCTTTCAAAACTATAGGGTAGGCAGCCAAAACTCCCCACTGTGGGCAGCATCAATGTGCTTGATGAGTTTAAGGACTTGCTCCTCCTGCATGGCAAGGATGTGATCTTAGCTCCTCTGCTGAGCCCCCTGCAGAGGAGGGGTTAATGTACTTGCAAAGCAAACTTCGCTTTATAGCCCAGTTGTGCCAGCCTTCCGTCTCATTTTAAGGTTGCTAGACAGGATTGCTTGCAGAATTGTGTCTGAATTGTGATGCTGTAACTCTCCTAGAGAAATCCTGGTCAGCAGTATCATTGTCGTAGCTGGTAAACAGAGCTGGTACTGGGAGATAAAAGGATCTGTTTCTGTTCCAGACCTTCCCTACTCTATCCACTTTCTCTAGGAAAATGGGGACAGAGAGGCTTTTGTTAATACTGTTTGAGAGTTTTCAGCAAAATAGCTGTGTTCTGAACCTCCCTGGGTGCAATATGCATCTGCTTTCTGTCTAGAAATTGATTTTTTTTTTTTTTTTTTAAGTAAATATAAGATAGACAGGATTGCGTTCAGGAATGAACCAAGACAGTTTGTTCAATGAACAAGCAAGAGAACAGGTTTATGAACATTATTGTGCTTGAGACTCTTCATCTGTCCAAAGAGTATTGTGTGAGTGATACTTGGGAAATACGTAAAAAGATGTGAGGCACGGCAGTGGCAAGGCAGAGGTTGGTTGGTGCTGGCTGGATCTGGGCATGGCTGAAGTCAGCGAGCGGATTATTAAGTGTGCACAAGTGGAGTTAAAGCTTTTAAAAGTCTTCTACACTTCCTTTTTGGCATATGGGTGTAACTATTCCTTCTGGGGCAGACTGCGTGCCTGTATGACAGTTATCCAATTTTCAACTACTTACTAGTGTTTAGCTAGTGTTTCATGGTGTAAGTGGATTTTCGCTCTCTCTTTCTGGGTGACCCATCTTTCCCTGCAACTTAATTGCAAGTGCATGCATGGGACGGTGAGTTGTCTGGGGGTATTGAGCATGAACTGCTTAAAACACTTCGTTTATTTTTGGAGTTTGAGTCCATACTGTGTTTTATACATAATAACTTTTAATTTGTACATTTGGCTCTTAAAATGCCACTGGATATGTCTTCCTCAAAAATTCTTTCACAAAATAGTCTTAACAAAGCTAAACATTTCTGAGCAAAATGCTGCATGTCCTGGGCCTTTGCAGGCTCAGATTAGCATATATTAATTGTCAGCTATTTGTCCTTTTCCAGCAGAGCAGGTAACTTGGGCAGGATTTTTGCCTGAGCTAAAGCCAGGCTTTCACCTACTGCGCTTTGTGGATTTGGGGCTGTTGGGATCAAGATCACACCTGTTGAAATCTAGTGCAAGCTTAACCCAAAAGTTTGGGTGTGGTTTATGCTTAAGCGTACAGTGAGTATAGGTGGAACCTTGCTGAGAAATAAAAGGAATTACTTTGATTAATAAATCTTAACTTTTCGTGACATGTGCCGTTACCAGAACCTGAGTTAGTTGGAAATGGACTCGTTCAACTCACTGCTTCATCGTGCCCTGAACTTACAACATTTTTCCTTTCTTCCTCATCGGAGTTAAACCTGAGATACTGAAGATGAATATTTTTCCTCTGATAAACTGTGTCCAAGAGGCATTTTTTGTATAGACAGTTTGTTTCTTACACTTGTGTCCTGAAGAAAACTATCCATTGCATAAAAAGCATCTTTACTGATATGCCTTGCAGTGATATACTCAGGTGAGCATTTACAGCCATAAGATACCTTTGAGGAAAGCAACTGTATTATGGCAGGAAATCCCTTGTCACTAGCGTGGTTAATGCTCCTCTTGGGCTTCATCGCATTGTAGGTGCACTGAGAGGGGAAAATTGCTGTGTGAGCAGACTGTGCAGCTTAAAAAGTGTGGAGATTTTTTAGCGCTGAGTCATCAAGAAGGTGTGGGGTAGTGCAGGCTCCAGATGAGGTTGTTGGTACCAGCTGGTGGGAGTGAAGTGATCTGCCAGGGGCCAGGGCCCTGTCTCCAAAGTGCAAGGTGGCGATGTGCTTTTTTCTTTCTTTTTTTTTTTTTCTTTATTCCTGCCTCCTCTTGTCTCTTTGCATATTCTCTGTTTGAACAGGCTAATTTGGGGTCAGTTGTTTTAGTATGAACTGGAGGGCTGTAGAGGCAGTGCTGGGAAGTCACTAAATCTGGATTAAGGTACCATGGCAGGATTATACGCAGAAGGTTAGAGAGGTGTGATCACATACAGCAGTTCTTTTCCCTCCATGCCGCCTCCAGGTTTCTGGGATGGAGACAGGTCCGCTGCTTTGGCAGCCCTAGAAGCCTGGGGCTGTCATTGCTGACACTAGAGACTATACCAGCTCCAAACTTTTCAGCATAACTGAAGATGCGAGGAAAATGATCTAACATGAGGAGGTGAAGAGAGGATAACTGTCTTTATATATAGACAGCTAATTAAACATTAAAGAAACCAGCTACATGTAGCGGCTCCGAAAAACCTGACTTATGAGGAAGAAATTCATGCTGCGAGGCATGTTTCCAGACACAGAACAGATACCCAGCTACTTTCCCAAAGAGCTTGTGTTTGAAGCCTTGAGAGGCTTTGGTTCCCCAGATGGTTCTGCTTCCCTGAAAAACAGCTTAAATGGTTTCTGTCTCCGCATTGTCTCTTGGCTGTGACACAGCTATTCACAGGACTGTTGCAAACTAGATTAGAGAACTGGCAGAGGGCTGGGGTGTGTGTTTTGTTGGCACAGTAATTTTTGGTTCCCATTCTTGGGCCTGTTTGTTTGTTTTTTCAATTTCAAGTGCTGGACAAGCCTATTTAATTAAAGTTTGTGCTTATCTGAAAGGAGGAATGTTATCGAACAGCACTTCAATTAACTTGAATTGTGCAACTCTTCCCCCCTGTCCCTTATACCCTGTCACTGAGAGATAGGATAGACAGATATATGAAACGATGTGTGCACTTCTGGACTTTGGTGACTGGTAAAAAGTGCCCAAGCTGCACCTGCTTAACTGTAAAGGTTTCTCAGCTACATCATTCCTATAGCTCTTACTTAAAATATTACTGCTGGTCTTTCCTCTTCCTTCTTTTTAAAGAGTACAGAGCAGGTCGCTGCTTTCTGTCGCAGTCTGCATGAAATGAACCCTTCTGATTCAAGTGCTCATCCTCAGGAATTTACAGGACCACAGCTGGCCACCATGAGACAACTCACAGATGCAGATAAACTGCGAAAGGTTATCTGTGAACTTCTTGAGACGGAACGCACCTATGTCAAAGTAAGGGGTCTCGATGTGTTGTTTCAGTCTACTAATATTTATCCTCCTTCTGGCAAATTTTGTTGGTTTCTTCTCTAATACTTCAATTTGTTTCATGCATGTATCTCTTAGTTAACTTACATTCAGTTCTACAGTCTGCCTCTAGAATAGTAACTTAAACCTCTGAAATAAGTAGACTTTCCAAATTCTTATGCTGTCATTTTGAAATTACTTAGCTGGTGTGCAGAGGAACACTGCTCAATGAGATCTGGTATTGATTTTGTAAGTAAAACTGTAAATGTTTTCTTTTACTATCTTAAATTCTGTGAACTCCAACTCTTTTGTCTTACGTGTGAAAGGGATAAATTCATAGACTAGGTAAACGCTGATCTTTGCCACTGCAATAAATATTCGGGGGCAGTTTGATGAACCAACATGGGAATCTTTTTCTGAATTTTTAGGACTTAAATTGTCTAATGGAGAGATACCTGAAGCCTCTACAAAAGGAAACATTCCTCACACCAGATGAGGTATGTTAACTCTTGCTTATCTTTTTGCTAGATAGCTTATGCACCATCCCTCTGCTCTGCCCACCCCCCAGCTTGACTTGCTTGTCTGAGCAAGGGGTATGGAGAAATTTTGAATTCCATTTCTTTTAGAAAAATGGATTGAGTAGAGTATGAAGGTACTGCTCAATAATGTATAGTCTGTAGGGTTTTTTCCTGACATCACACTAATTATACAATTGGACTGAGAATTACTGAAGTTCTAGAAAATGCAATTTAGCTGTAAAGTGATATTTTCAGCATCTTGCTTTTTTCTCTTATTAGCTGGATGTTCTCTTTGGGAATCTGACTGAAATGGTAGCATTCCAGGTAGAGTTCTTGAAAACTCTCGAAGATGGAGTAAGGCTGGTTCCAGACCTGGAAAAGCTTGAAAAAGTTGAGCAATTTAAGGTAATCTCATTGCTTACATTCTGAGTAGTCCTTTAACACTATTCATCATATTTGTCTGACTGCTGTCACTGTTCATGTAAAAACCTACATCTACTTACACTCGAGATTAATTTTTAGGTAATACTGGAGCTGTTTGAAAAACATCCCACTACAATTGTAGTTTATACTACATTTAGCCATACAGAGCACTAAAAATCTGTAACGCCATGTGCTTTTAGATGCTATTCTTGCTCTTCTGCCAGATTTCTTTTCTTGGGCTGTCAGGAGAAGCTAGAAATGGAAAGTTACATAAAATCTTTGTTCTAACAAGTCTAATATAGTAGTTCAGAAGCCCACTAGGGCTACAGATCAGAACTGTAAGTTGAATTCTGTATTTGGGCTTTTGATGCATAGCAGAACTATATGGCAAATACTTCCAACTATCTGCAGATGTGTGTCAAAGGTAGAAATGTAAACTAAAGATACATGAACTTCATTTAAAAAAAAATAGGAAGATATGGAAACAGAAATTTTGTTTTATTTCTAATGCAGTCATGTACTGGATATATGGCAAGTAGCTAATACAATGTTTTGTCTTTGGTGAATTCTACTCTTGCTTTGAGCACTCATCTTGGTAGAGGACAGGATGTCTTGATGAATAATAATAATAATTCCACTGGGATTGCTCTTCAGCTAACATACAGCCCTGGAAGAACTACTGAAAGAATTTGTCGTCTTGTGCATGTTTGGCTTTGCCATCAGGTGCTTGTTTAAAATAAGCATCAATCGTGAACACTGCCCTCGCATAACTAGAACACAGCTTTTCATTTGTAGGAAATGTGCCCTTAATGGAGAGCACAGAGACACTTTTTTTAGTGGCGGAAGCCTCTGTGACCACTGTGTGCTCTGAGCTTGAGAGGAGTGTGGAAGAAGCCTCCTTACAGAGAAAACTCTGTCTTAGAAGTACAGCTGCTTCCACCTCTTTCCATAAAAAGAGCATCAACTTCACTTTCAGTTCTATCCTATGGGCGTAGTCTGAAAGCAGTGTGCAAAATGGGACTTCAGGGCTTCGTGGTTTCAGTTCTGCAGTTTGCTTCCCTCTGCTGACTGTAGGCAAGCTGTCTGTGTGTTGTCTCACCCACCCCACCCCATGTTGTCTTGTTCTTAAGTGGGTAGCGGAGCAAATGCTTGACTGTGGCATAGACATCTTAGGGAAAGATTGTGTTTGGCCCTTAACACAAACTCATTTTCAAGAGACTGAAGACCTTGGTGTGTTTGTGCAGAGGCATAACAGTCTTGCTTGCAGCTCCTTACATTATCCATACATTACATGATCCATTACAAAGTCAGATACATCTAGTCCTTTCTGTGGCCTCTGGTCAGTATGTAGATCAATAAGGTTTTAAGCTCAGGCATTTAAATATAGTTCTGGAGCTGTGAACCTACTTCTCTCTATTGTCAGTGGTGTCTCCAGATAGTCCTAACTGGAACTTGGCTAATGATGTTAATCACATATCCTGAATCCAGACACCAAGGCTAGGCCTGTTTCCTGCTAGATGGTGTGAAAACATTCTAAAAAATCCAGTGTCCTGTCATCCAAAAGCTAGATGGAAACTTCAGGTGACCTGGCAGAAGGGAAAATAACTTGCTGGCTTTCATGTGCTTCTTTTCCTAATGCCTTTTTTTTTTTTTTTTTTTTTTTTTAATCCTAGAAAGTGTTGTTTTCCTTGGGTGGATCCTTTCTTTACTACGCTGACCGGTTCAAGCTGTACAGTGCCTTCTGTGCCAGCCACACAAAAGTCCCCAAAGTACTGGTGAAAGGTAAGAGCCATGTGCTGGACAAATAGACCTGGACATGCAGAGAGAAAGATGTCGCAGTGACATGTTCGTTTGGGCTGGTGCAGGTTGTCCTTGTGGATGACGAGAGGTGGCCACTGCACCCCAAACGGTGCAGGGCAAGTTGTGGTGGAGAAATGGGGGCACACGTGTGCCTGGTTACTCTCCAGGAGTCTTTGCAGTAAGGAAGTTAAGTCCATCTGGCCTGAGAGGCTTGCAGAGAGCTCTCTGTCTTGGGTGTTCTTGGACCACCATCGATGTAATGATATCTGAGTAGCTCATTACGAGAGATTGTTAACCTTGCATGTAGTTTTCCTCCACACACTTAATTCATTCTCCCCTGACATGTTCAGTTTCTTTTCAGTCATGTGGGGAGTGGAAAGATTTCATAAATGGGCAATGTGGCATGTGCTAATGGATCACTGTGTACTTTGGAACCAGGAGTAGTGACGCTTGTAACGACCTCTGGATCCTTCTATAGTTTGTGCCGTGAATCCTTGCTAGTGGCAATCCCACTGAAGCTCCGACCAATGTGGTTGAATGCTGACAGCCACTAGGAAAGGATCAGCCTGGGAGAATGTTTTATGGAAGCTGTCTAAATATTTTAACTTCACCATGCTCTCTCTCTCCTCTCTTTTTCCTCTCACCTTCGTTCCAGTTTGCCTGAGAAGTTTCCATGTATGAATTCCTAGTAGAGCTTGGCTTGCTGAGATGGAGATAAATTAACTGTGGTCTGTCTTAGAAATGCTCATGGGCCTCCTTGCCTTGAAGCGATGCTTTTTCCCCTGTGAAAGTGTTAATCTCTTAGAGTTAGCAGTGCTTCATGCAATGCATTTTTGGCCAAGACATTAAATTAACAAATGGTTCCAGTTGTAGGAGCGATGCCATTAAGGGAGGGGCTCTTCTTTTTCAAAGAACATCTGGATGCCTGACAATCAACAGTTTGGGGGTTTTTTGTTTCTTGGTTGGTTTGGTTTTTGTTTTTTCATGTGCGCATTTTTTTTTTTTCATTTCTGCTTGTAAATTCTTATTTACCATGCTGCAAAGAATACTTGGCAGCTCTGTGGCATACATGAATAAATGATTTGTTGCTAGTCACATCCATGCTTTCTTTCAGCATCATTTTGTTAGACCTTAAGGTTAGGCTGTGGACTAGGTAGATCTGGTTGTTTTGTTTTGCTTTTTCATTGCTGACTCTATTTATAAATGAGAAATGCTTGTGCTTGAATGGTGGCACAAACAGAACTTAAAATTTTATTCCGGTGATAAATCTCTTAAAAAGCCTGGGAGTGTATTTAAAGTGTAATTTGGTGACCTCAGCTGAGGTGCAGGTGGTTTTTGGATTTGAAACTGAAGTTGCTTTATTGAAATCAGGTGACTGACTGCAAAAAACCAACCCAACTTCAGCAGGGGACATGGGTCTAATAAAAGCAATTTTGTGGAATTGTCCTTGCACTAAGTAACTTGTATGTCTAAAAATGCCACGTTCTCCATACTTCCCTCCCTGTACAAATTTATGTTCTAATAGAGGGAGCAACAGAGACACTGGTATTTTTATAAATTCAGTAGCAGTCAGGTAGAAGAGATGATAGCAATCAGGTGTCCAGTTTGTCTGTGCTCCCAAAATACGGTGTAATGTCATAAGTTTACTGCTTCCTGCCTCCTTACTAGCTCTTGATTTTTGTTGTTGTTCAGTACTGCATTTTAAGGTTTAATGAGGAAACAATAACCAGACTCGCCAATATTAATATTAGCCTGTCAGACTAGACTCATGAGTAGTGATTTCTTACAAATATCCAATTTGAGCCTTTTTTTAAAGGGAACAGATGATTAAAACAATATATACTGCTCCAAAATAGTTGCAAGGCCAGAAATACTGTGGATAGTGAAATCAAAACTGCAAGTATTGGTATGGTAGGTGCGTGCCTGTTGTTAAATCATATATAGCATATCTGTGGCAAGGTGTCAGGAACTCAAAACCTGAAGTGCATAAATCATAATACTGTGGACCTGATAAATCTGCACTTCCTTGCAAAATGTCTCTGGATAAATGAATTTAAAGCTGGAAAAGTCGCTTTGTCAGGGCAGCTGTTATGATTTTTGATTTATCCAGTTGCTTCATTTTAATCTTCTAGCCAAGACAGACACTGCTTTCAAGGCATTTCTGGATGCTCAGAATCCACGACGGCAGCACTCATCCACGCTGGAGTCTTACCTCATCAAACCCATCCAGCGGATACTGAAATACCCTCTCCTGCTGAAGGAGCTCTTTGCTCTGACTGACGTAGAAAGTGAAGAACATTATCACCTTGATGGTAAGGAGCTAACCTATGTTGCTCTTCCTTGTTTAACCTCTGATCTGGAACCCTCCTCCTCCCCCTTCCCCTCAGAGGCTTAAAAATACCTTTTGTCTCTTCCTCTATCTCTCTGTCTTTCTTATAGTGGCCATAAAAACAATGAACAAGGTTGCCAGCCACATTAATGAAATGCAGAAAATCCATGAAGAATATGGGGCAGTGTTTGACCAACTCATAGCAGAACAAACAGGGGAGAAAAAAGAGGTAACAGATGATCAAATTGAAGAGAATCAGGCTGTTATTCTGGTGCCTGTAGCATGAATGTTTAAATTGTATCAAATATTTACCTTTTGTGCTGTGTCATTTAAGTGGATCGTGGTGCAAACAGATAAATCCCAATCCAATTCAAAAACTGCTTTTCCATGCATGGTTCAGTGTACCATGGTTCATGGACCAATGTAAAGAAGGATTCATTCATCAGCGTTGTGCTTGGGTCAAAATCACATCACAGCCTGCAGTTCACTATTTCAATGTCCATGTCTCGGCTCTCCTCATTCCACATAAATAGTCACCCCACCAGTCTGAGTGGACTGGCATGCTGAGGCAAGTCTGTACTTAGCTCTTCAATCACTTTAAAGAGATCAAAATGTGAGGTGTGGTATGTGAGAAACTGCTGTTTCTCTTTTAGGAAGCGTGTTAGTGGGCTTTATGTGAGAGAGCTTTGGTCTAGATGTCTCATATGGCGCATCTGCAAATACATGAAGATCCAGTGTGGCTCAGTCCTGGCTGACCATCTTAGAAACCAGTGGAAGGTGTCTTGAAGTTTCAGACTGAGACCAGGACTCTCCATTTAACAATAAAACGTGGGTCTGCAGTCTGGCGGTGCAGTGAAGGAGTGGTGGGCAGTAAGGGGGGAATGAAGTGAGGTCGAGGGGGACTCAAGGAAGAGGTGGACACACTGAAGGGCCAAAGGGAGCAGTGATGTGGGTGAAGGCTGGAGAGAGGCGTGACAGTATGAAGTAATGGTAATGGGGTTTTGCCAACAGTCAGGATGAAGAACAAACATAAGACGCATTGGTCTACAAAGCAAAGGAGGTCTGGGATTGAGTAGTGTTGAGGAAGCCTTGGGTGTGAGAGCTGGATGGCAGCGGCGGGGAGGGAGGATCAGATGGTGGGTAGAGGGCAGAGACTAGGGTTGGTGCTGGCAAGCAGCGGTGGAGAGAGCATGTCAGGACATCTGTTGGGGGAGCAGTCATGGTTTGCTGTTAATCTGGAAGAGGAGACAGTAAACACATATCTTAGTGTTGCTCTTGTTATTGGGGAGACCTCAGGTGGTTGTGCTGATGGTATCTGTAGCATCCTTTAGCAAAAGTCAGACTTCACTGAGAGGAGGGTGGAGGAATGGGATAACATGGCCCCTAGACTGGGGATAGTCCTTGATTTGTCACTGTGGGAGACCATAAGTCAAAGTGAAAGATTTGGTTGCTGCAATATTAGTAGGTGTCTCCCAACAGTTGTTAGAACTCCTTTATTAGTCCATTTTCAGCAATGTGGTTTCTACAGGTGAGCCTTTGGGCAAAAATCAAGAGCCATAGCAACTGTGACGAGGAAGTGCTTTGACTCCTTTACATGATGCACTCTCTAAACTTTACCCCAAACTGAGTGTGTGTGATGGGGGCTATGCTTAAATGTTCAAACAAAATAGAAAGAAACTAGTAGGGAGAAGGATGGACAAAGGAGCAAAAAAATGCATGGAAGACATCTGGGTTTTGCCCTGACTTCCCACCAGGTTACGAGATCTGGACTCTGAGTTTGACTTCTCCAAATTTATGCTCATAATTAAGGATTTACATGCATCTATTGCCAACTGTCACAGTCTGTTTGCACATGCTTGCAGTCATCTGATTAAATATTCCAAAAGTTTGCTTGTGGGGCATTTGTTTGTTTAAGAATAAAGTTCAAGCGAGTTTTCTTGAACTGAAAATTCAAGTAAGCTTTCTTGAACTGATTACATGTTGTGTCTTTGTGCATGTGTTTGTGTTGGCAGGTTGCAGACCTTTCGATGGGGGACTTGCTCTTGCATAATACAGTGATATGGCTGAATCCTCCTGCTTCACTGGGGAAATGGAAGAAGGATCCTGAGCTGGCAGCATTTGGTTTGTATCCTAGTAATTTTATTTCAGATGCCTAAAAGACTGTCGACTGTGCCTTGGCAGATATTTGATGAAGGTAGTTAAGCATTGCCTTCTGCAAAATTGGCTGGAACCTAAAACCATATTTGTCTCTTTGCTGCAGTGGTCAAATTCTGTTCTGTGTTGATCTAAATCTGGTGACGAATTTGGAGATGGCTGCTGTAATAGTGCAAGAGTTTCTTAAACCCACATCCAAGGCTATGAATTGAGGGCTATATAGAAGGGTATTTGTCTCTGAAAAGATATAGTTCTGTAGTCTGACCAATGCCAAGTAACTCTACTTCCCATCCCGTAGGATGGGGTTGGGGGCTTGAAGAGGTTTTGCCTTTTTCCTTTGTGCCTTTTGCCAGAAACGACTTGTATATCTAAGCTTTAAAAAGTGCTTAAAAGTTAAGCCAGGACTCCCAATGAGTTGCTTTGGAGTGGTTTGTCTCCCTCCGAGTAGTCTATCTTGAGTGGCCAAACTAGAAATTGAAACTGCTGTTGGCATAGATCTCAAGGTCTTTCCACTGCATTGGAGTATGGTCCCTTGGAAAGGTACATGATCACTTGTATTAGCTAAATCGTCTTTCATACTTACAGAATTATATAAAGTAATGCAGAGCATGCTAGCTTTTCTTTATTTGTTCCAAAATTTCTTTACGCACAACGGGCTTTTTCCTTGTTGTTTCCAGAAAGCAATACTGGTTAGGAAGCCAATGATTTTTATTTTTGCTTTTGCTTTTTTTTGCCAAACAGGTAGCAAATGAAGACTCTTTCAGCTTTGCTCTGGAAGAGCATATAAAAATTGACTGCTTTCCTGTAAGCTGGGAAAGCACCTGGTCATACTGTGAAGCTGAGGGCCTCATGAAAGCTGCTAGGAATGTGCAGCAACTCTTAATTACTCCAAAAACCTTTAAATTGGTTTCATAAAATGTCCAAAATTAAGTGTCCATGCAATTCAATCCTAAAACAAAGGGTACATTTGAGGCCTGAAGAAAGATCACAAGGAAAACTGGAGCCTTGAAAAACAAATTCCAGCTCTATGTGGATGTTATGTGGCAAAAGAGGAATTGGATTACACCTCTGCCTGCTAGTGGTGTTCGCTTTTTAATTCGGCATAGACTGCTGTCCCACCTGGGAGGCGTTCAAATTCTGTTCAAGCTCAGTCTCATCTGCTTGACTGGCTGCGTGTAGCTGGATGCTGCTCATTTGTCTGAGGTGAACTTAGCCAGAAGGATTAAAGTTTTCTAAATTTTTGTATAGAACTGTTGCTGCTTGAATAGTTGTTCCAATAACTGGTAACTCTTAAGTTTCAAGCGACTATGAAGTAACTTGGTTTTGTGTACTAAAAGCAGTTAAGCTTGGGGTTTTGGGGAAGAATGTGCAAGAGGGCTGGTAGGTTTACTCCTGCCTTCCCTCCCTGACTCAGGTGAGGGCTGTCTGAGGAGTTGAAAGGTCTGTGTGCTACGGGTATAGGGGAGACCTGTTCCCAACCTTATTGACTACATGGCTTTTGTTTCTAACTTTCTCCTCTAGTGTTCAAAACTGCTGTGGTCCTTGTATACAAGGATGGTTCGAAACAGAAGAAGAAACTTGTAAGTTGCATGGACTGTTTTGGTGATGCTGTGTGCATTTGTGGTGCTATAATCAAGATTTGCTTTCAATAAAGCTGTGGTGCTAGAATGTGCTTTTGCATATGTGATTCTTGTTCCCTGCCACACAACTGAGGTTTTGAGTAAGGCCAAGTGGCCTGCTGTTTGGCCTGGGGGCAGTGCTCTGCAAGTGTTCATTTAGTTTATCCTTTGCTCTCTGCTGGACTAGTCATTCCTGTGGCCTGCCTCATCCATTCCATGCTGTGGAGTGGACCTTCATGAAACAAGGTGTCGACTTGAATGTCTCTCTTGTGTTTGACTCTTTGATTAGTCTATATGAATCAAATATGAGAGCTGATGCCTGTCAACTTTCTTAGTGAAACACAAAGCCCTTGCTTCAGTTCTGGCTGTTGCATGCCACTGAGCAAGTGCTGACTGCTCTTAACTAAATTTGGTGTGCTTACAGTATGTATCAAGGGATCCTGCTGGAGTTTGGGATTAAAAGTTAAAGCTAAGCTTGACAGTAAATACATGTCTTGCTACAATAGGGAACACAGTTTATAGTATTACAGAAAACTTCTTGATTCCCACGTATGGCATAAACCAGAGTGTGATTTGAAGTGCTTGTATGGTTGTTTTCTGAAATCAACTGGCCACAAAATAACTTTGGAGTGTCTAAGGCAAAACTTACACATGTTTGTGAGTGTATGTGCACTTGGAGGAGAGAATGCGGCATTGGTCTCCAATGACTTTTGAAGGCATTGGGTCTAATGGTTGGTTTTGTCTACCATCTTTATCTTTTGATGATAGGCACATCAGTGATGCTGGTTACTAAGATGTTGTAGTGAGAGAACAGGAATTGCAACAAGTCTCTAGCTGGACGTTCTCAGTGCAGAGGAAAGGAGACTTTTGTGTCTGACTATCCCAAGGTGTCTCATTACCTAACAGTATTTTGAAATTCTTCCAGGGAGGATCACATAGAGCTTCAATTTATGAAGACTGGGATCCGTTCCGCTTTCGCCACATGATACCTTTAGAAGCACTGCAGGTTCGAGCGTTGGCAAGTGCAGGTAATGTTCCCGCTGCATGAATTTGGCAGGGTTCTTAATGTTTGGTCTGGGGGCGTTCACTGACCAACGTTTACCATTAGTACGTGTGTATGCAGCTTCTGGGGCCTGAGCAAGGAATCCACAACCTCAACATCCGTAATAGCCCTGGAGAGAAATGAAGGGGCAGAAGCTCCAGTTGTGTATCTCCAGCTCGTCAGTACTTTTCTGAAGCCAGTCAGGGTTCTGAAAAAACAGGACAAAGTTGTTGTTGACTCTGGTTTGCGCTGTTCCTCTTCTGGAGACTAGAAGGAAATCTTGCAGCTGTGAGACAACAGAGCTAGTAAATTTTTGTTCTTGTCACTGATGGCTTCATGTGAAGTTTATAAGAAAAATTTCAAAGTTTTAAACAATTTGCTCCCTTTCTAACGCATAAGTGAAAGTGGAAAGAACATAGGAGGTAGCTGTAAGATGTGACAGTATTCTGTGGAATACCTGAAAAGCTGGGGAGGGGAGGTTTCATATTTTTATGGGACTGAGTGAGTGCATCTAAAATACTACTAGATTTTGGGGAGTTTAAGTGTCTGTTTCATTAGTCATTTGCCCACCGCTGCCTTTCAGCCATGAGTTCATATTATTTGCAGTGTATTATCTGTTGTCCCAGATGGTCTTAAACCATTTTTTCCAGGATTATGGAATAAATACCCTAATCGGGGTTAAACATGAGAAACTGTTGTATGAAGTGCTGCTTGCTTTTCACTTTAGATGCAGAGACCAATTCTGTGTGTGAGATTGTCCATGTTAAATCTGAGTCTGAAGGCAGGCCAGAAAGAACGTTTCACCTTTGCTGCAGGTAAGTGCATTTTTGTATTTTCAATGGCAGCTATGTCTCTGGATCCCAGCTTGCCTATGCCCTTTCCTTTAAGGCAATCTGGGAATAGCCAGTAGGGAAAGTGGAGAGAGGGTATTAAAACCTTGCTTCTGGCAGGCAGAATTTTGTAAAATCTATTAAAATAAAAGCATATATTTGATCAGCTTTGCACCTTTATGGGAATATCCTTACTACAATTTTCCTTTCACAAATTTACATCCAACTCCAGCATTGGATCTTCATGTCAGGTAGCTGCTCAAGTGTCTTGTTCAGCTGGTACCTTTCATGCCACCAAGTTCCAACCTCTGCTCTTACAGCACTGCCCTTTCCTTAAGTGATCCTTGTCCATCTTCATTGTGGTGGTTGCCCTGATGTGTTTTAGAGTCCAAATAAAAACTTAGCACACAAGTTCACGAGGGTCTAACAGAGCTGATACCAAGCCAATTCCTACTACTAGGTAGTGGAGAGTTGCAGGACTTCTGCTTGGTATGTGTTTACAGGAGACAAACTGAGATTTAATTAGCCACCATAGGTCAACTTGATGTTTGAGAGAAATGCATGGTTGATATTGGAGGAAAAGAAAGCCTCAAGAGGGGTGAATGGCTAAATATTTTGTTAACGAACGTGTATTTGTTTCTTTGGATGTCCATTGCAATGATTATAGATTCACCTTTGCTTTGAAAATACTGTATTAAATTGAGTCTTCTCTGGGGGAAGTGCATGCCAGCCAGTTTGCACCGTCTGAAATTACGGAACTGGTCATTATTTATCTCATTTACAGTGAGCTTTTAGCAGTTCCCAAGAGATAATGCTGCCTTTTGTACTCTTGCCTGTTTTTCAGTTCACCAGAACACAGGAAGGACTTTCTGAAGGCAGTGCACTCGATTCTGCGGGATAAACACAGAAGACAGCTTCTTAAAACTGAAAGTTTGCCCTCATCCCAGCAATATGTTCCTTTTGGTGGAAAAAGATTGTGTGCTCTAAAAGGTGCAAGGCCAGCCATGAACAGGGCAGGTACTGTAGGGCTACAGACTTTCAAGATCCCAGTAACCCTAGCACCATTGTAGGACATGTGGTGGTGTCGATGTTACTTGTATATTAGGATTAGCATTCTCTCCTGTGTATGTAAAAACTGCTGGTTTTCCATGCTTCACCTCCTTGAGAGCCTTAAATTGCCTCTATTTACCTTGCTTTGCACTCAAGGCTCAGCTTCAGAGCGGTCCTTCTGGCATGGAAGGAAGAAATGGGATTCCTGTCAATACTGATTGGCTGTGCACTTTAATCTGGAAATGGGTTTCAGCTGAACAAAGCAGAAGCCTGCTGCATATTTCTTAAAAGCATGTACAGAATTTTGAGCTAACCCTAGCACTTTTAAACTAAGAGGCACAAGAAAAATCAGCTCCCCTGAGTCAGTGGCTTGGTTTGAAGAGATAGCTTTGTATGTCCTCCATTTTAGCCTTTTCAGCTCTATTGCTAAAGGGCATGTGCTTCTACTTCTCACATTTTGAGAAGCATGCATTTGATACTATTATTTTTGTAATGGCCTGTCCTAAACCATGGATTTTCCTTTTCAGTTGACTTCAGGCAAAAGCAATGAGAAAATCCCAGGGAAAAGCAGGTTTTCATTTTCAGAACACTAGATGATGGAGGGAAGAAACATTTGCTTCCAACTGAAAAGTACATGGCACCGCTGCGTGTTTTGTTATGGTCTGTTTTGTTTTGGTTTTTTTTTTTTCTGCTCATTAGATCCAGCAATGTAGACAACCAGGCTTTCTGTTCCTCTTCTGTAATGGGCAGGCCAGACCAATAACATTCGCAGCATGGCTTCTCACTTGGGGTGTTGCTAGCCATCTGCCTCAGACACTTACAGTCATAAGGAAGAAGAGTCAAAGGAGAGCCAAAATGCAACTGTTTTACCACAGTGCTTCCTCAATCGGCCTGTGGGGCTAATCTGCTGTTGATGCCAAACCATCTTTCGGTTTGGCTCGTTGGTGCATTTGCATGATGAATTCTGCAGAGATTAAATTATCCTCTTAGAGTCCAGACCTCTCACTACAGTTAAAACTTGCAACTGCTGAGCTGTTGTACTTAATGCATGTTTTGAGGCTCAGGGATATTAAAATGTAACCCCATCCCCAAGCTAGAGTTTAATAAATGCATACTGAAAGTGCTAAGGTGCTGTTTAGTGGAGGGGGACAAACTATAACCTCGGAGTTCACCTGCTTGCTGTGGAGCTATGTGTGTGTGCACGTAAAGCACTGGAATGCCTGCAGGTCCTTCAGCTGCAGGATTCGTCTCCTGCTTTGCCTCACAAGCCTCTTCTGAAGATGTTCCAACACAGAAGATGTGAATTTGCTAATTAGGCCAGTTGCAAAAGCTAGTAGACCAGCTGGTGCTGAGTAAGGAACTTCTAAAAGTTTTTCTGGTTTGGGCGTTTTCTCCCCCCACCCCCCCCCACCCCGAGTAGGGAGGGAGCAGAGAAGGGAGTAGCAGAGCCTGGACAGGGAACTTACTTCCCCATAAATAATGCAACAATTGCAGCATCTTCAGTGCCAAGGTAGCTACTCGGGAACCTATAACGTTGCTCTTACCCGAGACAAAGCAATTTCCTGTACCAAGGTGTAAGGCTAGCTGGTTTTTGCGGTGTGCTGACAGCAGGGCACTGCGTGTGAGAAGCTGAGCTGAACAGATGCACATTGTGCTGGCTGGCTGGCTGCCTACCGCTTAGGAGGAACAGTAATTGTGGGCCATTATCCCAACTGTGGATCTGAGTAGCAGAAACTCCTTTTTCAGCTGGAGAGAGACCTGTGCTGAGGAGCTGAGTGAAGTGTGACTTGCCTGCAGGGAGGATGCCGAATGACTAGGTCATTCATGGGAGACTGCCTGCTTTGTGCCTGGCGGTGTTAAATAAAGGGCCCCTGGAAGACTAGCTTTTTAAAGAGAGTTGTACCGTGTGTAAAAAGCCTGTGGGGTTTTATCTTTGTGTGTGCGCAGTGTCAGCCCCAAGCAAGTCTCTTGGGAGGAGGAGGCGGCGGCTGGCCCGAAACAGGTTTACCATTGACTCAGATGCCGTCTACACGAGCAGCCCTGAAAAAGAGCCCCAGCAGCCCACGCACAGTGGGGACACTGACCGCTGGGTAGAGGAACAGTTTGACCTTGCTCAGTATGAAGAGCAGGAGGACATCAAGGAAACGGACATCCTCAGCGATGACGATGAGTACTGCGAGGCCATGAGAGGTGCTGTGGCTGACCGAGACCTTCGGGAGCGGCTGCAGGCGGCCTCCATCACGAGCAGCCAGCCGTGCTGGGGGGACCGCCCGCGCCCGGCCATGGACACGCACGCCTCCAGGATGACCCAGCTGAAGAAGCAGGCGGCCTTGTCTGGCATCAATGGTGACATGGAGGGCCACGGCGAGGAGGTCATCTGGGTTAGGCGTGAAGACTTTGTCCCCAGCAGGAAACTGAACACGGAGCTCTAAACCGGTCCCCTTCCCATGCGTAGGATGCATAGGTTTCCCTGTCCCGCCCTCCATCCCTCCCTCCCACCCCCACACACCGTGGAGAGCCGATCCTGATAGATTGCACACTTGCACACACCATTTCGGCAGCTGAATTGGTCCGAAGCCATGCGGCCACACTTTAGACAACTGTAAAACGCTCAAAACCTGGAACGGAATAAGCTTAAGGTCCTGTCTTACGTTACCAAGGGCTTTCACACTATTTTATTTATTCTAAAATAATCAGGGGCTGAAATTAAGTATGGGGAGGATATCATCACTGGAAAACAAATTACTCTGGATGTCTTAACCTACGTGCAGCGAACTAGCTTAAACAATAGCACAACGAACAGAGGGTTTTATAGCCGTAAAATCTCAGTCGTAGGTTCATCTCCATATTGAGGAAACTGCCTTTTTAATGTGTACAGTTGCAGTATTCTTATTACTTTTCCCTCTTTAAATGTAAGAGAATATACATGTATTTTAGGAATGTGTGAGGAAAGGTTTGGGATTTATGTTGTGTTAAGTCCTCTTGGTCTGTGGCTGGTCTAATTTAATGTCAATGTTGGAAGCTCTAGTTTTACAGAATATTATAAATATGCCAAACTCTCTTAAAAGAGACCCAAATTTAACACTTGAAGAAATATTTTTTTGTATTTTACCTGAGATGCAGGGGCACAAAGGGATAAGAGTTTTACAGCGTTAGCGTAGCTCCACGTCTAGGATACAAGGCTAGCTTTTTGCAGAGGGTTAGGAATGGTGGTTTTATATTAAAATATGAACTGGAAACACTTATTTAGGTATAACTTTCTTCAGGAAAAGGATTATTGTATATGTTTGAGACTGGAGTTTAGTTAGATAATAAAAAGAATAAAATAAAATTACATGACAGTTGCAGTGGACCAAACTGATCCATGGTGTAACCTCGCTGGAGCCAGTGTAGCAACATCACAGATCCGTTTGGTCCACTCTCTCTGGCAGAGTTTGGGCTTAGGGGACAGGGAATTCATGGCCAAAAAACTGACCTCATCCACTCTCCTACTGTGGGTGAAACTAGTGTATTTTAATTCCTTTATAAAAGCTTTTCCACTGCAATAGAGTATGAACAAGTTCTACACAAGCAAACCTCTTTAACATTTTAAATCTTTTATTTAAACATCTAAAACAGGGTAAAACATGACTAAAATCTTGTGGTTTCTAAGTAGACTTCCAAATACGAAACACAAAATAGCACTTTTTTTTTTAAGATTTATATAGCTTTTCCCATTTCAGTTTCACCTATAGGAAAAAAGGAAGATTATATGAATTTTTTTTTTGTTGGTATCTATTGATGTTTGACACATTAGTAGGTACTTTGAAAACCTGAAATTTTATAATAGCTTTAGGATTATATTTTATAAAATCCACTCTGACTATATTTTAAAACATAACAAAAATTATTCCCCCCAAAAATCCATCACTGTCTTTGTGTCCCAGCTAGCATTTTCCCCTTGCCCCCCACTTTCTGGTTTCTGGTGCACTATACTTGATCTTATGAAAGCTTTCTCTATTAACTTTTTGCTATCTTCTGATTTCTTTTCGTAAAAGCTTTAGAAAGGTTTCTATACCCTTTGTATTATCACATCATTGTTTTATATCATCTGCCTGTCAGTTGTGTCCCAGTGTATTGGAGAAGCGGAGGTTTTAGCTGTCCTGTGCTGTACCCAGCGGAATACAGTCAGTGCTGAAATTCTAGAAGGCTGGTACTGGGAAGGTACCGTTGTTCTTGTACATAATGTCATGACATGTCTATGTCAAAGGTTCTTATATATTTCTTTTATAAGCTGAAAGAAGGTCTATTTTTATGTTTTTAGTTCTATGAATGGAACGTTGTAAATGCCTGTCAGAAATAAAATACTGGAAAAAAAAACACAAGAGAGTGGTATGTGTACATGTGTGCTCCAAGACAGGTGCCTCTCTCAGTGGAGGGAAGCAAGTCCTACAGTAGATGAAGCTGTTGAGATGACTCTCCTGGCTTTTGTAACCTGTAGGGAATCTCCATAATTGTAAGCTTTCTACCCTTAGCAGTGTGTGCCCTGTACTGTGTGCAGATATTCCCTTAGAACAGCTTCAGCCTGTCTTGGCTCTGCTTCTTGGTGGGGTCTCAGCTTTGGGGTAAGTAACTGCTCCTTTGGCCAGGATGTGCTGAGCTTCAGACTGTCCCATGTGAAAGGTTGGGGCAGGCTTTTTGGCCTCCCTTCTCTCCTACTGAAACCTCATTTTTATTTATTTATTTTCCCAAGCGAAGGTCCAAGCCTAGAGCCTTGCCTGCTAGAGGTTGGAAAATGACGCAGACAGGAGATCAAATGCTAGAGGCACGTTATTTGCCCACAGTGTGCCTATTTGACATGCACTTTGGCACAAAATGAAGCTTTCCTTTAGTGGGACCGCTGACTTTAAAATGGGATGTTCAAGTCTGTAACTAGCAACACTGTTCCCCAAATCTGTGGAACTGCATCGACGTCTACTGAAACATGAGTGCAAAGTGTGCTAATGCTTGCTTGTCTGCTCAGCAGAGAGCAAATGTGAACAAGTATGAACTTCTATTTTAAATGTCACAGCCTTTCTTTCGATGGGTTCACGCATTCGTCTCCTCCACAACTTAGTTTTCACTAGCTACTGCAATGTTTCCAGCAACTGACTTAAGCTTTCAGATTGTATACAAAGCTGCTTAAAAGAGTCTGTTCTACTGCAATAACATCATGCCTTGCATGAAAAATTCATATTATTTGGCTCGTTTATCACATATCAAGCCTTACACAGAAGGTGTGATAGGTAGAAAGTGTAATGCTCTGGAGTAGTTCTTGTATTCTCACCTACCAGTTGCTGTAGCTTAGGAAAGAGTCCTCAGGTAGGGCGCAGCTCATATTTTGCAGAAGTAAGAGTTGCCATTTTCCTTATTGCGTCCATAACTAGTCATGCCTGTTTTCTTCTGTGCTGGTCACAAGGAACCTTAAGTGCATATTTTAAAAAGAGAGAGGAAAAAAGTAGCAAATTCTGGAAGAATTCCAATTATGTTGGAAGAGCTCTCCAGTCTTGCCGTGGCTCGTTGTTTGGTCAAACCCCCTCCCCTTGGGGTGCTGAATTTTAGTCCAAATGTAAGGAGCGCACCATGGGTTAGTGTTTAGTGCAGCCTGGGCAGGAGCTTCCCTGGCCGGTGGGTGAGACCGTGACTCGCACCACTTTTCTTTAGGGGAACTAGGACTGGTGATGTACACGCAGTTGGGTTATGTGTGTGGATTCTGGCAGATTGTCCCTAAAACATGGGCTGGTGGACATTAGGGAGCTGGTTTACTAGAAAACAAGGTGTTATTGCCAGAGCTGCGAGAAGAGCCTTGCACAGCTCCTTGGTCTTGCCTGCAGTAGAACAGCAGTGGTCTTCTGTGAGGAGAGTACAGGCACCCTGTAGCACTGGGGTTTGGGAAGTACTTTTCTTAACTTTAGTTTTACCAGTGGGTTGTTTTTTGTTGTCTTCTCTACCAGACCTGCTTTGCTTGCACCCGCTTCAGGACAACACAGGAAATGCTTTGTTTCTGAGGCTATTGTCTCTGCAGATAGCATGTCAGGAATAGCATGACCCCGCTCCCTGCATGTGGCTATTTTAAATGTGGCCAGATAATCGTGGAGACAGCAAACAGTGCTTCCCACAGCTCATGTTCCCACTCCTGGTGTCTTCCGCAACTTGCTTTCCTTTTAATTTTATTCTTAACAGTTGCTGAGGTACTTCTGCTGAACACTAAATGTGTATTTCTCAATTTTGTCAATTATAAGACCTGTCTTGGATGTTGATTGAAGACAGTCAGCGTGTCAGTATTACTGAATGAATCCAGTCCAGTATTTTGGAAGCTTGCTGTGGCTTTGCCTTATTCTGGGCGGAAATGAGGGGAAAGCAAGCCTTTGAAAAATTGCTTCCTCTGTTTCTCTTTTCCTTCGGCCACATCCTGTTAATATATAGTACCTCTGTGTTGTATGTGGGCATGAGCTTGAGTAGGTTTTTGCAATAATGAAATCTTATAGCAGCCTTAGGGCCTGGGTAGATTGTTCCCATTTTAAGCTCGACAAATGAAGGCAGGAGGAGGATTACACACAAGGTCACGCAGCAAGCCCGTGCTGGTGAAAGACTTACAGAAGGCTGTTTAGCCATTAGTCTGGACGATGTTTCCTTTTTGTTAATGTGAAGGAGTAATTAGCTGTAGTAAGGAGTCCTTTCTTGTGGCAGATTAATAAAGTGATCAGAAAAGTCACACAGACTGCCTGGGCAGCAGGGATTTGTTTGTCCATTACGTACAGCTGTGGTATCGAGTTTGCTTTCTCCTTTCAAGTCTGTGTTTCCAATCAGTTTAATAAGAGGGGGAGGGATGATGATGAGTTAGGGAATAATTGTAACTAATGAAGTATTTTCGAAGTGACCTTCAAAATAAAGCCATGGTTTCTGTGGCTGTTCCCCTCCACACACTGATGTTACAGGTGGTGCTGACTGCACACAGCCTCAGGGGAATACGCCTGGGTGTGCCTGGAAGGGGAACGGCTTGTGCTGGCTCTGTCCGTGGCGGGTTTCAGGACCCACTTGGAGAAAGCCCTGAGCAGCTTGGTCTGATGCTGGAGCTGGCCCTGCTTGGGGCAGGAGGCTGGACCGGAGGCCTTACTGTGGGTCCTTCCCACCTGCGTTATCCTGTGATGCTGTGACTCCTCCTCTGCACCCCTCCATGGCTGGTCACACAGGATCAGTGTCAGTTTGTTCGTTGGGTTTTTTCCAGTCAGGAACAAACTGCAAAATGTATCTTGAATTTTGTGTCAGAAGATGAAAATGCTGCAATGAAACCAAATAGACAAACTCCCAGGAGATAAAGCTTGGTGACAATCTTCCATAGGAAATGGCTGGAGGAGAGATGTACTGTGGGGGTGGGACAACTGAAGAGGCTGTAAGTCACCTTCTCCTGATCCTCTTGCCACCAGTGAGAAGTGTTTGGTGCAGATGTAGATGTATTTCCTGGGATGCCCCAGGTCTAGTAAACACAGTAAATAGTAGAAGTGCCTGTTTGCCACTAATCCTTGGGTCCTTGCTGCAAAAACCTCACTGGACTTTTATCCAAACTGTGTTTGGGTATGCAAAATAATGTTTTCTACTCCTCTCTTCTCCCAGTTGAAGCAAAATATTTGAAACGAGAAAATCTCCCCTTAACCCCCTGTTTTGGCACATCAGAGTTAAAGGTACTACCCCCTCCTCCTCGCAAAGCCCAGTAGGCATTTGAAGTCAGCATCCTACTCAGAATGTGGCTCTTCTGAAGGAGGGATCTCTTGGGAAGGGTTGACTGCAAGGGGCAATGGAGGGTAGGGTATGCCTCAGGGCTCCCCTACAGACACGCCAGTGTCCTGCTTCAAACAGCACCCACAGGCATATGACTAGGGAAGGAGAACAGAGCAAACGTTTGTGATACTTCGACCTCTGCGCTCCCAGCTCCTAAACACAGGCATGTGGTGCTGTTTCATGGTGTAACATCTTAAGGCACTTCAGAAGATCCCAAGGTCAATTCAGCTGCCCGCACGTAGTCTGTAGTAACGCTTCCTTCAGACATCTGAGAGGTCCAAGACATCTATCTGCGTGGGGGTGCAGGAGGACACAGGCGCTTCAGGTGAGCTAAGCTGTTATGGAGGAGCAGCTGCAGTATGGTGGGTAATCCTGGGGCAGCTCAGATGGCATTAAAGGCAACTGAATCCCATGCTGTGGGTTTAGTAGCTCTCCAGTGACTTCTGCTCCAGCAGGCTGTCCGGTGTGCCCTTGAAGCCAGGTAAGATTTTTGCATCCAGATATCCTCTGGCAAGGAATCTCACAGATCTGGTACCCAGAAAGGGATGTGCCACCTTCTTTTGCTCGTTCTGAATTTTGATCCCACTAGTTTTATTTGCCACCTGCTGACTTTTTACATGGGAGGAAACTGTGAAGAGTCAGTCTCTACTTACTTTCTCTACATAATCCATAACTTTAGAAACTTCTGTCATATTCCTCATAGCCAGCTTTTTTTTCCAGACTGAGCCCTTTCAGGTACTCAGAGCCATTAATCCGTCTCATTGATGCCACAGGACTTCTTTTCTTCCATCCCCAAAAGATAATAAAAAGTATGAAGTTACAACAGTGAAAGGAAGTAGAAATTAACCATCTTGAATATGTTGCCAGCAGGCCTGACAGGCATTACTAGAGTGGTTAAATTTTGCCAAGGTCCGCGTCTCTCTAGGGGATGACAATAGAAGGCACAGAAAGGAAGTGGCATGAAAAGGGTGCATGGTATATGCAGCAGTTCCTGCAGCAGTGGCATCTCTTGCAGCAAGTTAAAGTTCGCTACTTAAGGTAGGATTATTTTCAGCTTGTAATGCTACCAGACTAATCCAAAACCTTCGGGAAGTCAGTGAAGTAGTGAAATGAAGAAAGAGAGTCAGGGCACCAAGCAGAAAGCAGCACACCACCAGAAGAGCATGCACACAAGCAGTGACAAGTGGCTCATGTATGCCAGCTCGCTGTGCGCTTCACTGCACTAGCACTGAAATCCTTCCCACTGCTTTGGCTTAAAAACTCTCCGCTACCACAAGCCAACTGTCTCTGCATGAAACAGAGGAAGACAGAGGGAAACTTCCTCCTGCAGTTCTCCCGCAATTCTATGCACAGTTTGGAGAGGTGAATACCGATGCTAGGTATTTTGAGTGCTAGGACAGACTCCAGTAGTCTGTGCTAGAGAGGTGTGCCGGATCCCTGTGTCACTTCTATGCAATTAGCTGATGACCCGTACACAATCACACATTGTTACAATGGCCAAGTAATCTGCTCTTGGGGAAAATTTGTTGGAAATGAAATAGGTAACCCAAGGAAATAAGAAATAATTAGAAACAGCATATTGAAAAAAAGAGGGAGCAAGAGGGCCTGAAATTAATTAATGTTGCAGGAACCGGATCAAAGCCAGAAACTGAGACTCATAAAGCTGCAGAGAGGTGTGAATAGAATATTAACTACATGCTACGCTGTCTACGAAAGGGGAGCAGGCTCTGAATCAACACCTGGGGTGCTTGGAGTGTGGTAAGGAAAAAGCCAAGTGCTCTTCCACGGCCAAGGGCCAACACGCAGCTCTGTATTTTTAAAAAAGCGCTGGACAAACCTTTGGACTCACTGCATCTGCCAGAATTGCTCTAGGTCCCGTCTTGCACCAGATGCTCTCCTGCTTCTCAGGCCCCCGAGGCTCCCCCACGTTAATTCACGGGGTAGCACATGGACACAGGAACATTTTGGTTGTGGCCACAGTGTTGGGGAGGCTAAGGGAGCTCCACAGCACAGGCATAGGCTGTTCTGGATCAGCTACTGCCAGTGCCAGAGAGTAGCTTCTGGCGCTACTTTTTAAATCTAATTGGGCAGCCGTAGTTCCAGCAGCTTTCCTACCAACTCCTAGAGAAACCGCTCATCGCTTTGTGCAGTCGTCGGGGCAGTCCAGTGCAAGTCCTTGCTGCTCGGGTTTCCTCCATGGAACCTCGGTGAGCCTTGAGGCTCTCCTTCCACTGCACGAGGCCAGCCCTGCGTGGCTCCCCCGGGCGTGCTGAAGGCTTCGCCCCGCTCAGCCGAGGCAACGCGCCGTACAGCACACCTGCCGGGTCCTCCCAGGTGGTGTTTCAGCTCAGATAGCTCTGCCGTGCCCCAAGTGTTTTGTGATGGACAGCTCGCGAGAAGCCGAGCTGACAGTCAGCCACCGTGTAGGAGCCCACGGCCCGCTTGCTGGAGTGACGGATGTCCCGATGACCACAACGTGAGCCTCGTCTGTTGCCGGTGGTCAGGGCTAACCGTCTGGGAGGGAGGCAGCTCCAACATCAGCTTCAGCGTGGAGCCAGAGCCCCGGCCGACTCCTGAGCCTCTGCCCTCCCGGTAGCGCCGCACCGCTGCTGGCGGGCGGCTGGGCGCCTCGGCTCTGCGGGAAGGAGCGGAGGCTGAAGGGGTGTTTCTGCAGGCGCCGCGACAGCAATTGCCCGCCCAGTGCTTTCCCAGGGTAGAACTCCCGGGCACGCTCTGCTGCCCAAAATCCCGGGGCCGGCCTGGGAACGGCCGCTCCGCCCGCGGGGCGAAGCGGCGGTGCCGGGGCAGAGGCACAAACCCGCAGTGAACCCGGCGGCTCTTCTCTCGGGGAGCGGGGGGAGAGGGCGGAGGAGGACACTGCAACATGGGCCTCTTCCTCCTCCTCCTCCTCCTCCTCCTCCTCCTCCTCCTCCTCCTCCTCCTCCGCACAGCTTTCGGGGGCGGTGTGCGGCCCCGGGCCGGGCGGGGGGTTCCTCCTTCCCGCGCCGTGGCCAGCGGGGGTCACTCTTCCCCTGCAAACGGCACAGCGCCTGGCTTCCCAGCAGTCCTGGTTAGCCAGGTCGTGCAGGAACCCGGGGATTTCCGATTTAATAAAACAAATAGAAAATAAACTAAAGGCAGGCGTGCTCTGGAGGCAGTCGAGCACCATCCCCTTTGCTCGCATTACACAAGGCGTCCCGAGCAGCTGCAGGGCGGCCGTCGACCTGGCGCGGGGTGCTGGCTGGTTTTTACGTCATTCCATTAGAGAAAGTAATTTCCAGGGATAGATTCAGATTCACTTCTTCTCAGCAGAGATTAAACCCCTTTAATTAATTCCTCAATGGGTATTAGAGTGTTTAGTAACTTTGTAGTTGTTCAAGCACTAATAGCGCTGGGACCGATGCTCCTGATCTGTGGGTATCATCTCCCCCGATGAACGAGGGCAGATTTTGCCTGAATCCTGTCTAGTGTTTTGTACTTACTCTCCAAAAGGACAGAAGGATCCCATCGGGAATTTAGGAAGGAGGGACAGGATGGGGACAACACCTCCTAACAGGCAAAAGTATCAAAGACAGCCGCTGGTCAGCACCGTCATGAGGCCCGTGTCAGTGATTTAGATGATAGGCAAATATAGCATAAAGGAGGAACAGATTTTGTACCTGCAAATCTTGAAAGTGACATATATGTCCCACCTCCTCTGTTGCTTTTGCAGGTTCTGCAAGGCTGTGTGGGAGACAGCAGCCATTTGCCAAGACCATTTACAGATTTGTATTGAGAGTTTTTCTGGCATGCCCTGGCTGGGCAGGTCAAGACGAGAGCCTACCGTCACTGAAGTTTGCTTTCAGAACTGCAGCACTGTGCTTAAACGTGGCAAGTGAAGAGCTTTCAAGAGTTCTCCATGATACTAGAGAGTTTTGGGAAAAAAACCCTACTGTTGGAGAAGGCAGAGGGCTGTGGAAGCAAGCTTTGGTAGAAATGCAGTTCAGAAGAATCTACTCCATCCTCTCCCACAAGTTCCTAATACAGCATTTAAAAAAGCCCTTTAAAGCTCCAGTAAGAAACTAAAAGCCTCAACTAGAGGAAGAGTATCAGCTTGCTTTGAGGTCACTGCAATAGCAGGCTATTAGTTGAATTATACACTGGAATACTCCAGGAAAAGGAGATAAAGACAGTAAAAAAAAAAAAAGTAACTTAAAAAGATAAGAAAATCCAATCCTCTGCCCCCCTCAAAACCTCATGAAGCATGAGAAAATGAGCAGTTGGTAATGAAATGATTTTTTAAATGACCCTTTTTTCTCTGCCTTCCCTTTAAAAAGTAAAGAAAGAGCTGTTGTTAAAAGGAAAATAAAACTGAGAGTGCTGGGATAAAAACCGCACATTTGTACAGCAAATGTACTTTGAAAACAGTGGCTGAGTCTGGGAAGATTTACCCCAGTGTGGTACAGGCAAGTTGGAGCTGTGGGGCTCAGCTCCCTGCATTTCCCCGGGGAGCTGGAAGAGCTGATTTCGAGGAGATGCAGGGACAGGCCCCTAGCAGTGAGCTGTGATTGACATTAGTTTTGTAGATGGCCCGAGAAGATGTTTCATTATGTTGGGGCAAGAGCAAGGGGTTGGAAGGTCATAAACATCAGTGTGGAAAATTAGATCAAGGGGCGGGGGGGTGGGTGAAGTGAGACAATGCAGTTGGGAAATGGAGAACTTCAAGAAAAAGGAAACAATGTGGTGCAATCTTACTCAGTTGTGGGATAGTTACTAGAGGGGAGGACATTTTTATTTAGGATATTTAGACTGAATAGCTTGCATCTGCAGAGTGCTGCCCTGATCTGCAGGGAGGGCTGTGGGGCATGGCAGCACAGACACCCCCCCCCCCTACAGATCCAGTCTGTGCTGGCAAGGGGGCTCGCCTGCTCCAGAGGGGCTAGTCCACTTTTCTGCTTGCTATACCTGGTTCTCACAGTCGCATGTTTTAACCCTGTATTAGGCTGAGGTCTGCAGTACAGGGCAAGATCTGTTCTGATGTTGAAAATCTGCTGGGACACTGCTGCTTTCACCTGGCTGGTTTCATGACTGGGCTCTAAACAAATGACATATTGTGGTACCAGCTGGGTAACAGTTCCCTTCTTCTAAACCTATATCTGCTTTTTAAAACCGTGCACACTTTAAAATGCTGCCTTATGGCTCTACACTAATAAAGAAGTACAAAATATACAGCAGCAGTAGGTGAAGGGTGTGCTTAGTGTGAATCAAAGGAATTAACATTTTGCAAACTATTATCCCAAGTACTTTGTCAGTCCACGAAGACGTCCCATCCCTGGAGTGACTGATACTGGGGAATGAGGAAGACACTTGCAGGATAGTAAAACTTTGATCCCAAACATGTGGAAGATTAGAGTAGCATTGTGACATAGACAAGTAATCCCCACAGCAGTGTGTAAAAAAAAAAATGCAGCATCAGTGTGCAGTGTTGATATCTGGCTGGTCCTACCACCTGCCAAACATTCACCCTATTACTTATTAACTGAAGTTACACCTGCAGTGGCAAAAGAGATCTGTTTGTAGGAAGCATAGTATATCAATTAAGCTTTCTCTTGGATTCTTGCTCTCTGGTCCTGAAAGCAATGAAATCAGGGAGAAATGAGGAAAGATCATCCCCAAATGTAACTATCTATGTTGCTTTTACAGCTGGGAAAGGGCTTCTCTCCAGTTTCATAAAGAACTGGACTTGTTTGGAGTTGACAACAATAACAGTTTGGTTTTGATGGAGCATTTTCTTCCTACAGCTCCTCCATCACTGTCCTAGCAACTAGAGCCAGCCTCACTTGCAGGCTATTGATTGAACATCCTGGAGACATTGTATGTGATATGTGTTTCTGAAAACTACTGATGTTAGTCATGTGAAGGGACAATGTCGCTTTGCTAATATAATTAAATTCAACTGAATCTGAGCCTGAAGGGACTGTTAATACAGCACAGTGTAAGGGCGAGACAGAAACGCAGACAAAACAATCTCGTGCACATGTAAACGCCTCTCATGCTCAGGCGCTAGATAGTAAAAACCCATTACAACCATTTCTATTGGCGGCTCTCTGTTATTTTGGTGACAGCAGAAGAACCCTTCCGGGAGCAGCGATGGGGTTTAAGGTGATGAGGAGGTTTTGCATTAGTTACTTTCAGGTGGAGCTCCAGAAACTAAGTTCAGGCTGCTCCCCCGGGCGTGCTTGCATTTTCTTGGTTGCTGCTATTCCCATGTGCCGCAGTGGTGACGCTGTCGATGGGGATGCTCTAGCCTATTGCACTGTGAAAACTGCTGTCACACCATCTGGCAAGAGCTGGAAAACACCATTAAAAGTCAGCAGGCTCAGTATCCCTGACAGCCTCGATTTAAAAAGAAGTAAATCAAAATCAAATGACACTGGTAGCTTAATTTGCTCAGGCCTATTCGTGGCTGGGGAAAGTTCTTCCCACTGTAACTTCTTCACAGAGAGCATAAATAAATTTATCCTGTCCCTGCATGGGACCGTTTTGGAGGCTGGGATGTGCAAGTTTCTTCAATGCAGAGAGAAAACAGGCTTGCTTTTCTCCTTTAAAGACAAAACACAAAGAGAGATGTGTTAGAGTTTACGTGAGACTACATTTCCAACAGATATGCCTTTTCTTCAGTGTGGTAGGGGATTCCTGTCTTTTGTCTGGTTTGGTACTTATGGAAATCACTAATTTCTCGTAATACAGATTTGTCTTTCCTGATCCTAGGTTTAACTTTCCCTTCTTGCAGAGAAACATCAGTGCACACATAGGAACTAGCTATGGCTCAGTTGCATTGCTGGATGAAGGCAGCTCAGTCCATGGTGACACAATATACTCTGAAGTTCTGAAGGAGCCTTGTTGTACCTTCAGATAAAATGGGACCTGGGATGTATTTGTTTCCTATAATTGCTTGTTAAAGAGGGGTGGATGTACCTACTTGACAGTAAGCTCTGCACCCTCTGAATATCTCTCTCTCCTGCTAATGGAGGCACTTCCACATCAGTTCTCCTGGCAGCACCACAGCTCTGTGGCTTGCTAATGCAAGAGGAATAAAGGAGAAAAAGTCTTGCTATCACAAGGGTGCCGATGTATGAGCTGTTGAATGCTGAGCACAAAGCCCTGCAGCTTACGGCACATCATACCACACCTCTCTTGTGGCTCGTCACATCACATTAGTGGGTTTTAGCGTTTCATCTGTCTGTTTTTCCTGTGCTGTGGCATTGGACTGAGTATTTAGTTAGGAAGATGAGTCTTGCAGTTTTCATTTATGAAAGTTTCAAGAGAACGATTGGTGACTGCTGGCTGCAGTGTGTGACGAGATTTCATAGTCAAATGTCAGGCCTTTGTCTTTGAAAGGCCTGCCTTCAAATAATGAAGATGAACAAGTTGTGAAAAACCCCCCTCATTTCCTTCTTTCCTTTCCCCCTCTGGACTTTGATTCAGCTCTGAGTTTCAAAATGTGTAAGAAAAGACCCTACACCACCCTAATGGACTCCACAACAAAAATCTCTTCTGAGGACCAGTTAATCAATGCTTTTGGTCCATACAAAAGTCCTGTTTCGCTTAAAAGCTGGTATGCTAGATCAGCCAAGAAACAGGTGCAGAGCATAGCCCTCAGTGCACATTTGCATTAGCGTTTTAGCTGGCTCTGGAGTGTGCTTTCCACACAAACATCCCAGTCACCCCCACTGGCCCTGCCTCGGTTCACGCTGCAGGGAGATTCTGGTGTCAGTGACCTGGCACCCTCTTGGATTAAGTGAAGCTGGAGGATCTGCTCCAGAAGCACACCTCATGCACTCTGGCCTTGAACAGGGACACGAGGGTCTGAACCAATGACTCAGCCACGCAGCTGTTGAGACCTCCAGGACTTGCTGTGGATGCATGCACTAACAGAGGCTCTGGAAACACCACGAGGTCACACAGGACTCTGAAATGCTTCTCGGGCAATGGAGAAGCCAAATATACCTTCAGGTTTGCTGTAAGCCTCCTGCATTATGGAGGAGGAGGGACGGAAAGGATGCCCTGCCCTGAAGTTGGACCATGCCCTCTCTTGGCTCTGCTGCATCCCTGGGCCTCATCGATGGACCTTAGGTGCCCACATCAACCCCAGGCTCTGCTCACAGGAGGATGACTGGAGCCATCTCTTCTCAATGATGGAGCATCATGCCTGCCGCTTCATTTAGGTGATGTGGTGCTAGTCCCCACTGGGATGTGCCAATCCACCAAGTGATGCTGGTGCTGTTGTCCTGGTTTGCCCTCTTCCCTCCCTGCCTGCTTTTCAGATCAGTCTTGCCCTATCTCAAAAGAACTTGGGCCTCCCCACCAGCCCTGCTTGTCTCCCTAATGCTTAGGGGCCATGCTGGCCCTGCTGGGGACTATGGTTTTGTTGTGCTGTGAACATGTTTGCTTCTCTGTAGCTGTGGCTGTCTCACTCCCTGAGCTGCTCATCCATCTTCCCTCACCCACAGCCCCCAAATCCCCTGCCTTCACCCTGGGAAATGGGGAGAAAGCTACCACCCGAACTTCCCTTTGCCATCCTCTGTGCAGCTGCTTTGTGATGTGTTTTTCCCCACTCAACCACCCCCCGAGGCCGGTGAGGTCTCATAGGGATGGTGGAGGCCATGCTCGTGGGCACTCCACAGTGTTTCAGAGGGGACAGGGCGGGCCCTGGAACATGTAAGCAAAGGAAACGGGCTTGCCCAGAAGATATCTTGATCAAATGCTGCTGAGGGCAAGAGAAGAAGTTGAAAAGATAAGCCTGGCTTTTCATTCATCTTCTGACATTTGCCACCCTGCAGAGGAATCTGTGTCCTCACACAGCCCGTCCATCCCTGTGCCCCTATTGTGGCCACACTCCTCTCTGGTGGCAGCCAGGATGTGGCTGGCCTGACTATGTGCTGTGGGGATGGAGGACAGGGCATAGGGCTGCCAAAAAACCCAGTCCTTGCTGCTCTGGTCATGATGGAAAGACTCATAGGGGCTGCACGGAGCAATGTTCACAGTGCTGCTTCCAGACCTTTACCCTGTGTCCTCAGTAAGAGGGCTGGATGCATGCCACACGTAATGCATGCTGTAGGACCAGTGGGACAAGTGCCTGTGTCATCACAGCTAATTTGGGTTTGGAAACCCCCGGAAAGTAGAGGCTTAGGTGATTTTGTTGGCACCTTCTAGTCACCTAGTCCAAAGTTCGAAATTTTGGAGGAAGGCTGTGGAGATCTATGTCAGGCGCATGGTGGATGCGCCATCCCAAAATGTTTAACCACTGATTGGTGGGTGTAGGGAAGTCACAAGTCTTCAGAGGGCAATAGCTACCTTCCTGAATGCAAGTATGGGCTCCCAAAATACATCTAGCAATGACAAAGTTGCAGCAACATCTTGTGCCTTGGTTGTGCCCCTCCACCCTTGACATGTCACCATCCACATCCCAAGGACGATGGGGTCCAAATACCTCTCGGCACCTAGGACCTCTGGCTGACCAGGGGCAGTGGAAGGACCCAGGGAAAGTCTTTGCTCTACCTTCCTTCTCAGCCATCAAAACACCTATGAAGGCCAGTGATGGGCTATCTGATGGGCCGTCCTGATGTGCCTGCCCCAGACACATGACTAAGCCTGCCACGTACTCCAAGGAAGCATGCATGGGGCTGATGACCAAAGCTGGAGTTGCAAGGTGGTTCAGGAACTTGACACTGTGGCACCAATGATCGGTCAGTAATTTCCCTTTCTTTCATCATGCATTTATATTGAGCAACTGAGCATCTCTTGTCAACCCCAAACTTTTACTTCACTTGTGTCCTTCCACAAGTGCTCTGCCCTTTCTTATCTTACATGTGGCCTACGGAGACTGCACTATGTAGTCTTTCATCTGTGATGGCATTTTAAATACGGGAGTTGACAGGCAAGCCCTGGTCATATTTGCTAAATAGCTTTAAAATGTAACCAGCTGTGACCCCTTTGGTCTGCCTGCCTGTCAGCAGTCGCATTTACTACCACAGAATAAGCAGCAGGGAGTATTCGTCCGCAGCCCCTTCCTCCATCCGTCTTAGTGTAAGCTACAGAAGCAAGAGGGTTTCCTGAGCCTGTCCCACTGTGTGGCGGTGGGACAGCCCACACAGCCATCTGCTCTGGGGTGAGCATCCTGCAGCCAGGGACGGCTGGTGTGGGAGCACCTTAAGGTACCAACAGGAGATTTGCCAGGACTGGTCTGCCAAAGCCTGGGGGAACCTGAGGCAGGGCCATGTACTAATACCGTGGCAATAGCTTGTTTCTGTGATTGTGCTTATCTATGTCAAAGAGACCATCAACATCTTACTTCACTACAATTTCGGGTGTCTCTTACCCTGATGTCCTTTTGTGACACTGCAGTTGGGACTGCCACCACTTCGCTGATTTGATGGTGGCCCGAGGGCAGTTCTGATGCCCTCTGTGAAAGACTGCAGCTGAATATTTTTCCAGTGTACAGTATTCTGTTTAGAAAATAGGAAAAATCCTTTTTTACTTTAAGGTTGATTGACACTGGAACTGGTTGTCCATAGAGGTTGTGGAGTCTCCATCCCTGGACACACTCAAAACCCAGCTGGGCACAGCCCTGGGCAACCTGCTGTGTGCAACCCTGCTCTGAGCACGGGCATGGACTAGGCAGTCTCCAGAGGTCCCTTCCAACCTCAGCTTTTCTCCTGTGATTCAATGAGTCTGTATTTCTTCTCCCAGTACCACACATTAATAGCAGCACAACATGGTGTTGCCGCCTTTTGGTTCTGTCCTACCAGACCATAAGTATTTCCACACTTTTGTATTATGTTCTAACATTTTATTTGCTACAAAGCAAGAGGTATTTCTGTGTCTGGAAGGGAAATGTTTTGTGTTGACAGTTTAACTTAATTTTTCTGTTTAGGAACAATAAATAGTTTGTTTACAGCAGATTTAATATACTGGACAAATAAAAGGAAAAACATAACAGAGGAAAAATACACAATTAAGACTATTTCATTTTAAGGCACCACTGTACAGATGTTATCTAAAATATTATGACAGTACATTAGTCGGATTGGCTTTGACCATGAAATGATTTCAAGCAATGTTTTAATACGATTTTGCAGCTGATTTCAGTGAGCATAACTTAGGAAACACAGCAAAGCCTCAGAGACCAAGTATTGAAGCATTCCAGATAATATCAGAAAAGTTTAAAATTGGAGATAGAAAATCCCTAGCCAATTATCTCAGTTCAGCTAGGTAAAACAGGATGGCTTCCCGCAGGCATCTGCAAGTATGTTGAGCAGAACATTTCCCGAAGGCAGTAATTCTATTTCCAGAGATCTAGGTTTCTCTCTGTGCCTGTGTGTATAGGCAACATCTGTCTCACACTGGAAAAGCATCTCATTAACCAAATTAGCAAAATAGCTATCACATAATTTGATCCTGCTGATAACTTCTGTACTACCTCTGAAGTTGAGAGAGCAGACTACCTCAGCTGATACAACAGGTGAGGTCTGTGGGAACATTGAGATGATCGCTCATAAAAATGTCATAGCCAATATACTTAGGGGACAGCAGCTACCTAATAAATGAGAAAGCCTTGGCTGTTAAATTAAAACTATAACAAATCTAAAGATTACAGCACTTATCCACCAGGAATTCAGCTTTGTAGATTCTGAAGACTTGGGTCTCAGTCCAGCAAAGCCCCTAAGCACGTACTTAAACACAACATTATTGATCTTGCAAGGAACACTTGCCAGCTTAAAGGTAAGTGTATGCCTAAGTACATTAGACATTCAGCTCACAACTGTGATTCACAAGCTACTCTAAAACAATGCATGACCACAGCAGAGGGCCAAAACACAGAGGAACCAAGACAGATTATTTTCCAGCAGAATAGAAAAAAAAAAAAAGTTTCTTAAAAAATGAAAGGAGCTGGGTATTTCTTAATCACTGCAGGCATAAATGGAAGAAAAATTGCTAATCAGGAACCCATTGATAACCACACAATTCACAATCATTCTATCTGCATTGCGTGGAGCTACACTGTTGCCTTTTAGACAGTGTAAGGAGAAAAACCTAGCTACTGGGAGCTTGAAAAAGAAATGTAGGTATGCAGTCTGAAGGAGGCTTAAATATGGTGAAGTATAATTTGAGGCTTTTCCTTGAATGTTTATTGTAAGCATCCTTTTAATTCTTTCTATTTTTTTTTCTTTTAATATGAACCTCTTAAATCTGCTACCAAATGTTAGTCCCAAAGATAAGGCAAGTGTAGCTTTGTAGTAAGCAAGTAGCTAGGATTGAATCTCACACGGCCCTGTGCCCTGACCTGTGTTTAAAGTCTGGTCTGTGGGACTTACAGTACTTCAAAGACTGGTGGTGTCCTGCTACTTTCAGGGTCCATAAGGAAGCTGGAATGGACTCCCAAGTGACCACTGTGAAATGTCCATCTTCTAAAAGTACACCTGTGCTTAGTTCTAACTCAGATTACTGCACACAGTAGTTCACATCCAACTTCACCCTCCAGAGTTATCTTTATTCTCACTGTGAGGAAAAGAAGTGCTGCCATGGCCCTTTCCAGATGGACACTGAAGAAAAGGAAACGTGGAATGCGCAAAGGTTTTCTCTGACAAATCAGAGATTGAGCTTTTATTTGATAAATCTCAGCCAGAATCCTTTCTATAACAGCCTTTCCATTCAGCAAAAAGACAATGCCAATCTGCATGCTTATGTATAGTGCTGTTGGCACAAAGTAAAATAGGCATCTTTAAAGGAGGACCTTCCTCAGAGGATGAACAGAGGAGCCCCTGACTTTATGCGACATGGCCAAATGGGGTGCTGGAGGTGTTGCACAAACGCTGTGCCCATGGGAAAAAAAACATTGAACTTCTGCATGTGGGTTGCTGCAGTGGCCAGAAGGGCTGCTGTCCTAATATATATGCATCCATGGGTAGTAAAGGAATTGCTGCAGTGCTGTTAGTGGTGGTCCTGCCCTGTATCTGTATCCCAGCCCCATCTGAGCTCATGGAGGCTGTCCTCTACAACAGTCTGCATCATCTGCTCTCATACTTTCCGGTCCCAGGCCTGCTGCAGAGGAGCCATCCCAGTGCCAGGAGGAGCTGAGAGAAACCACTGCTGTACCTTAGCCTCCAGGGAGGCAGGACTGACTACTTCGCTGATTTAAAAACTCATCTCATAATGTATTTCACCTCTTCTGAGGAGAAGGGGGGAAAAAACCCCACTACCCCAGTGTAAAACTTTCTTTCTCTGTGAATATGCAGCCCACTCTTAAGGGCTTCAGTGAAACCTGAGGTCTCTTTGTGATGAAATAATTCCCCAAAGAAGTAATGATGTGAAATTTGAACCTCTAATTTTCAATGGCTGTAGGAAAAACCATGCATGTGAGAAGAGAGGGACTTTCCTTAAGGCATATGGAGGCATGCATGGATAGCTGATCTCATTTAGAAACTTGGAGCCCCAAAACCCCTTGTGTTCACCAATGACTTTGAAAGTGATTTGGTCTGTAATAGCATTAAGAAGTGCCAAGAGAAATCAAGAGCTTATTGTTGGTGCTGCAAGAGCACAGAGGGAACCCATTCCTTTCCTTTTATGTTATAAAAATAAACACACAGAGAAATGATGGTCCCTGACTCAGGGAACAGACCATCATGGTACAAGCACATAACTACAAAAGGTTCTCTGCAGAAGCCCTGGTCCAGACAGACAGAGGGAAATACAGGCACAAGCAGCTGCAATAACTTTCCTTGTGTCACTCAGCAGAGCCCTGGTAAAGCCCGTGTGTCCTGACTCCCCCCACAAAATCATGATAAAATAGCATGTTGACAAGAAGGATTTTCCTTGGCGTAAACCACAATGACATCAAAGACTCTGAACTAATTTGTTTTTTGTCAACTAGATAAAGATATTAGGTTAATAACTTTTGTTCCTCAACAGAATGTTTTAGTCAGTGAACAGCATTAATTGTGCTGACATAATGGATTTATTGTTTCAACAAAATGCCTGTCTGTTTTCACGCAGTGGATAAGGGATTTGACAAAACTAATGCTGATATCAGGGAATTCTTATATAGTTGAATTATCAACCTGATAAAGTGCCACTAGTGTAAAAGAGAACACGAAGGAAAACAAAGAGTCAATAGCCCAGAGGCATTAGTGATCATAATGAGTACAGAAAGAATACATTAAGTTTTACAGTTCCTGTGGCTTTTTGTGATGAGCAAGGTGCTATGGATACAGACCATATGCTCCCACAAACCCCTGCTTGCAAAGGTGAAAGCCCTCTCCCCAGAAACCTGTCAGCCCTGCCTACAGTCAGGATTTGTGAGTAGGGAAAGCACTCAGCCTGGGCCAGCACCAGCCCTGCTTGCTCACCGCTGCGGCGGGCCACCCTTCTGCACGTCCCTGGGAGCAAAGCAAGGAGCTGGAGCAGACAACAGTGAACACTGGTGGTGGTGAATAGCCTGCAAAATCCAGCTGAGAAGCGCAGTGTTTGCAACGCAGAGGATTTCTATGGAGTCAGGATACGAAACCTGCTTATGGTCAGCCAGGCTGTAGCCTTTCAGACAGCGTTCCCCAGACTGAACCATGTTTAGGAAGAACCATCAAACTTTTGCACTTGTGTCCAAGAAGAGGATGAGTTGCATTTATGTGCTAAGCAATGTAGGGCACAACCTGTCTACGCCAACCTTGCCCTGCACTGAACTCTCCTGCCCCAGTTCTGGCCTTCTGTCAGCCCCAGGGTCTGAGTGGAACCAGGCTGGAGGGAGCGCTGGTGATGTGCAGGACCAAGGAAGACAAAGACGAGGGAAGAACACAGAGGTGAAAAGATTAGAAAAAGAGAGAGGTAAAGATGAGAGAAAGAAAAAAAGAAAAAAAGATTAAGAAAAAAGATGAAAAGGTAAGAAAGCAAAAAGCTCTTGTCATGTGATTTCTTTGTCCAAATGTAAGTTAATGTCTTGAAAAGTTAAGAAATTGAGTTTCCTATTTTTCTTTATGCCTGCTAGAGCTCATCTTCCTTCAAAGGAGCCTAGCTAGTGCAGAATAGTTTTCCGGTAGCCCCCAAGGCCCTCCTGTACATACAAAATCAGTAGGTGCAGCTGAGGACACGCGTATGAGGCCGGTTGACCTGCTGCCAGCAATTTCTGCGCTAGTGCAGACCAGGCGTTGAGGAACGGTATCAGCACTGGAGAGCGTGTTGCATCAAAGCAAACAAACTCTGTTCAGTAGGTGTATTGTCTCGGGAGCAGCACATTCAAACCAGAAACAAAGTCACTGGCTGCCCCAAAGAGGTAAGGAGTAAGTAATGAATCTGGGACATGTAGTGAAGGCGTGAGGGAGCTAGGAAAGAAAAAGTCTGTGCAGATGGGTTACAGGGAAATAACAGCAGTCAAAAGGAGCATGCAGTTTTGGATGCACAGAAAGATGGGTGCTCCAGAAATGATGTGAAATGGAGAGGTCTTCCTTTCTGGAGAAGGACTGGGTTTCTGTCTCTGACTACAGCAGCGGTGCTCAAATCCTACAGCGGTCAGGTCAACTGCCAGATAGATGGCCGAGGCCAACTACTGACTGACCTGTGTTACCCAAATGTTTGCTGGGATGCTCTTACCTTTGCTGTTCAATTTACGTTGCCACAACACATCGCCTTGTTAATTTGAAAATATACCACAGAATAGCATGCTGGATAACTGCAACAGGAAAACATGTTTTGCAGCCAAAATTGAGCAGTGGGAACTCCTGTTTCTTTCTCTCCTTACTGGCTGTCTTTTTTCCTGAAAACTTCTTTCAAAATAAACCATACATCTGTGAATGGTGTTTCCTTTCTTTTCCAGTCGGACTCACTTGCAGTATCGCCCTGGGGAAGGAAAGTGTCAGAAGTAAACAGAGCCCATATACTAATCTGTCCTTCAGAAGAAAACACGCTCGGCTCTGGCGCTGACACTGGTGGTAAATATTGCTGCGGGTACTCGGCCGCACAGTGCCGGGAATTTGATGACAGGCGGCGAAGGGTTTCTGTGAAGAGAAATAATTGCAGCAGCTGATAGCATGAATTGAAGGAAATTAAGTCAAACTAACCGCATGTAGATGAAAGAGCTCTTCATCTTCACTCACGAAAAGAGCCTGCAAATAGTTTTGGCAGAAACTGTGAATAAAAACAGGAATACGGAATTTTCTTCTTGCTTGAAAAGAGTCCTTTGATATGAGGCCGTATGGTGACTTGATGTAGACAACACTCTTCCTCAGCAGAGAGGATTAGGTCAAAGATATCTCAAAGTCGTTCCTATTTTTCCTGATTTGTGAGTAGGAAAAAGGGTCTTAACACTTCCTCAGGTTAAAAAAGAAGAATTTTCTGTTCCTGCACGTATTTTCCTCTGAAATTTATGCTGACTTGGAGTGGCACAGAGCACTGAAAGTCCCTTCTCAGCAGCCCATGTGATTTCTTGAACTGCCCAGGGGGCAGAAAAAGGAGGTAGTAAAATTAAAACAAAACATGACAAAACAATTTGAGGGGAATGTCATCCTCTTGACCGAGACAAGATTAGCTTGTTTAACTGAAAACCCTGTAACCATTGGATTTGGAGATTATTTTCCATGCTTCTATATGGAAAAAAGTGGGGGACCCAACTTTCACGACCTTCATTTATTTTATTTATGTAAAGCATAACCTTCCTTATCCAATGCTTGTTTTGGTTTTGTGTTTTCTTTGTGCTTTGGAATTGGTTGTGTTTATTATGATGAACAGCTGAAGTGACCCAGTAGGTACTAGTGAGCTGCTGTAGTCCTTCAAGCATGGTTTCCAGCACTTTCCCCAGAGCCTGCGTGGCTTTTAATGCCTATTTGACTTATTTTGTGCAGCTCCAGCTGCACAGAAGTCATGCAGGAGGGGACTTGCCTTACACAGGTCACCCTGAGCTTGTGGGTTGCCTTGGCAAGGGAAACCTGCCCGACACAGCCCAGCAAGGGATGTTTGCTGGCACTGGGAGTCCCTCTTGGGACCGGCTAACCCTGACCAGGCAGGGCCAGAGTCAGAAACAGCGTCAAGCTGACTTTGAGGGGAAACGTGGTTAGATTCAGGGAGGTGAAAAATTGACACTATAGCTGAGCCTGGGTGGGCCAGCTGGGCTGATGTAACCTGGGTGGAGGCTAACTCATGGGGTGGGTGTCCTTCTGGATCCCCTGTGTCTCACAGGGCTCTGGGGAGGATTTTGGGTTGGCCAGGGGCAAAGGGCTTTGCTGCTCCCTGGTTAATTTGGAACTGTGTGGTCAACTGAATTTTTGAGACGTTGCATTATGTTTACTTTTGCTTCCTCCCCTTTTCCTCAAATAAAAGGTACTTTTGTTGTCAAAAGCTCTCAGTGCCCATGAGAGGAAGGGAAAATCATGCCTGCTAAGGTGACAGGACAGATTCATTTTCATTTACTGGAGCCAGAAATAGACCAAGTGTGATAAAAGCTACCTATTCTATTTCACATTACAACAGATTTGGAGCATGCATATGGTCAGTTCACTCATCTCGTCACATCTACAGGGAGGGAACTTCTGGCTGGGGGAGAATAATTTCAGCCATTCACATTGGATCAGCAGCTGCATGAATCCCATACACAGATTTAATTTTATTTCACAGCACTGAGAAACTACACCTGAGAAATCAGGCCTTCCGAAGGTATCATCAGCAACATATCCAGTGAGGATACAAAATAAATCTAGTGACATATCCAAAGTTGCTAATTGTACTCGAGACTTTACACTTCCAGCAGTTTGGCTTCATTACATATTTTTTATATGCGTTGCCCCTGTCACTCTATATTATCTTTATTCCACAATTTGTTGTCTCTTTTGGTTCTTTTGACACACAATCAGGAGAGAGAAACTGCTATAAGAATGACTAAAGCTTTGGCAGGAAGAAGGAGAGACTGTCTTTGTATTCTGTATTGGTACAGCACTGAGAAAATTGGGGTCTCACAGAGAAAAGGGGCTTTTAGGCATGGTGACCACAGAAATAAGAGAGAGGTTGTCCCATGAGCTGCAGAACTGATGAAACCTCTAGCTCCAGTAGCTAAGTTTCTTGTAGGTTTGTGTCCTTAAGGCCTTTTCCTTGTGATAATAACCTCTTTTCCCTGCATATACTCTTATGCCACCACAAAGGGCAAGGAACAGTGCAGGCAGAGGTTAGGCAGGGACCCCGCTGTGCCAATGGGCAGATGAGGACATGTTGGCCAGGTAGCTGCTGCTGGGTGGAGGACAACTCAGCTCTGCCTGCCTTTCCCACAGTGGTGACAGTAATTTGGGTCTGTCTGTCTCCTTTGCCTGACTTTCATTTTCATGAAGCTTGTTAGTTTTCAGTTTTAAATGTTTCTGTCAAATGTCATGGCAACTGGCCAAGACCCAGCACTAGTTTTGGGAGGGCTGGGGAAACTGTCAGACAGGCAAATGGATGGATATTCAGTGCAAATGCAGAACCTCGTTTCCTTAGGGAAAAGAGAACAGCAACAATGGACAGGTGTCAATATTAAGTAGTTGCTGCTAATGTTTGGGTAGTGTGCAAGTAAGAATTCATATTGTGCGTGGGAAATAGGATGCTATAAAATAATAAGCCATCTGAGATAATATTTTTATACCCATATGGTGGAATCCATTCCAATTCAACTTTTTCTCTGTAAACAAGGAGCAAGAATATTGTAGGACAAATGCTCAGGAATTGAATTAACAGGAATATGATTTGTTACAGTAAGTTCTTTACTCGGGGATGAACAAAAGAAATCTGTAACACTGACTACATAGCAGAGTGTTAAATTCTGCCTTGAAAGTCCTAAACTCTGCTCTCGATTACATCCTGGAGAACTGATTAACCTTGCTGAGATGTTGAGTACAGGAAGAGTCCAACCTAGCTTATTTGATCCAATGAACTTTCTTGATTCCTCAGCTATAGGTAGCAGGGAGGTGAACTGGAAAAGATTTACAAGTGTTACTGTTTTTGAATGTTTTCCCAAAATATTTTCTGAAGCTCTGCACTGAGGAAAGTCACAAAGGATCACTCAAAGTTTCCACTATTTCCTATAAACTTTGTAGAATCAACACAATGTCCCTTCCAAACCCCAAAGTATAACAATAGAGAGAGACTTCTTGAAAACACCAACTGAATCAAAGGGAAAAAATCCAAAATCTCATCAGATTTTGGAGCAGGCACTCTGTTCTGAGGAGACACCCCATGAAAGGGGAAATTTATGCAGTCGGCCTCCTTTAGCTAGTTATCTCTGGATCAGCAGAAATAAAGAGAGTTTCCACTATGCTGGAATCATGCAGGAGCCTCAGTTGCCCCTTCAACTCTCTTTTTTTAAGAGGAAGACAATTTTCATCTCTGATTCACATGTTTTACCAAGATTTCCATTGCTTTTTGTCCAGGAAAGCATATCAGCTGCAAAAGGTGGAAAAGTAAATGTTACTGCTTTTTGAGATATCTGTAAAGGATAATGGTGAGAAATGGCATTTGACAAAGCAAATTATGTAACAAAGTTTAAAAAAAGGGGGGGAAATCCCACAATGGTGGGACTCTGTAAGTCATCTGTTCTTCATATCATCTCAGAGAATGCCCAGTGCTGATCAGGGAGGGGCTTCCTCATGTGGACATTTGTCCTCCAGAAACCGTGAATCACTGCTTCATGCTGAGGACATGAGGGTGATGTTACAGTCTCTGCTGATCTCTACAGCATGGGAAGGGCCGTTCAAGGCCAGAGGGCTCCCAGGTTCTTGAGCCAGTCAACCCCTATTGGCACACTTCTCCAGAAAATTGTATCTGGCTTGAGCTGAAATGTGAGGATTCATCAGGAATCATTGATTTTTCCTTATTACTATCCATACCTCCAGTCCCCAAGGAAAAGAAAATTAGAGTTCAAACAGGGAACAAGAGCACTGTTAGGAGCTCAGTTCACTGCACCATTTCGCTCTTGCAACACAGAGTTACAGAACAGGACAAGAGGAATAGCCAGCACACACTGAAGCAGTTCCTGCTTTAGTTAAGGATAAATATAAAGATTTATCTCAGATCCTAACAGTTAATAAGATGCATGTTTTCTGTGCTCTTACATCAACACATTTATTGAGGGGTTCTTAAACAAAGGTTTTAGGAGCTAAGGCTAAAATTTGCCTGATGAGATCTGATTTAATATCTGATGATGCATGCTTTGTTTTATTGTCCTTTTACATTTTCAGGGTGCAACCTTTTCCCTAACAGTGTATTCTGGCTGCAATCCATCTGTAACAAGAAAAGTCAAGGCTTCTTGAAATGAACTTGGAGAGGTACCGCAGAACCTTATTTACCACTAGCCTACTCATTCAGTTCCACCCTGTTGCTCTAAAAGCTAGTATGTGTAACATGTCTAAGTCTTAAACTCTCTTAAACTAAACCATTTTTTAAAAAAACTTTCTGAATTCTTGAAGTCCAGATAGGTTTCTTTCTTTACTGTCAAAGGGTGACTCATTAAAGAGTATTTTTCCATCTGTCTGCAGAAACAATTTTGATTCTTCTCCTGAAGGGTGTAGGGTCACTGGAATAATGTTTTTTTCTTCTAATAATAGGCTCCTGATTGCTTAGGATGGTCTTTTTTTTAACCTTAATTAAGTTGTTCTATGCATTTGGCAGCAGTAAGTGATTTGATGGATGTCCTCAAAATTTCAAAAGTATGACTTTTATGGCTTTCACTAACAGTGAATGTATGGACTGAAATTAATTTCTAGCATGGTCTAGCACGCAAAGCTCTGCACAGGCGGAGTACCATACAGTTCACTGTGTGAACTTCAACCTTGTTAAACCCCGTTTCAGAAACAGCTTGAACTTCCTTTGGAAATACTGTTTACTGTGAGCAGAAGGCTCTTGGCTTTTAACATCTCTATATGTCTATATGTCTATAACATCTCCCAGAATTTAACACATAACAGTGTATTAAGCAACAGAAAGGAAAGCTCAGTTTGGAGACAGGAGACTTCTGTGTTGGAAACAGATCCACGAATCAATTAAAACAAGTTTTCAAAATCCTTGCTCACTTTTTTTGGGGAGGATCTAAAGTTTCTATGTACCTATGCTTTCCCAGTGGTCACTGGGGTCTTTAGGAAAAAGATGGCATAACTTCTGTGGCTGTTTCACATCTCTGTCTGTGCTAGTGATTCATGAGTAAAGCGACCATGTAGGAAGAAGTTCAGGGTTTCTAAATCTCAGAGGGAGGATAATGTGGCTGAACAGCTTGGGTTATCATGCTGATGCTTTTGTCTACATCAGCAAGTATTGTGGTCCAGTGGGAACAGACGTACAGTTGAAAATATTTGCTGCTGTTGATATCCACACTACGTGCATTTTGGAAGGGTTACATCAAATTAAGGTGAGCCCGGTCCCATGAACTGAATACCATTAGCAGCCAAGTACATTAGGTGCAATTCTGGAAAGCATCATTGTGCTTAGCCTGACCCTTTGTTAGGAAGCACGTCCACAGATCCAACTGCAATATACTGACTCCTTTCCTGAAGTTGAATAGGATGCTTGTGTGACTCACCCCAGGTTGTGAGTTCATTGACTGAAGCAGGCAGCTATGAGACTGGGTCAGCCACTGCAGAATTGTTTCACCAATGTCCTTTGGTCGAGCTAGTCCTTGGTTGGTCCTCTTGAACTGAAAGAGTTCCCTGAGTCATGGAAGAAACTACATTTACATTCCAATGGTTGGCTTGTTGCAGAAGACAAGTCCTATAACCATTATTTTCTCAGCATAAAGAAAGAAAAGTGCAGATAACTAAGGAATGCATCAGAGCAACAACCAAGCAGAGCAGCTGCAAGGGTGGTTTCTCAATGGGATAAGAGAAAGGACATAGGACGACCAGCTGCATCAGCCTGGTACTACTAGAATCTGCCATTTGCGCCTCTGTCTAAAACCACAAGAAGCTGATGCTAAATTAACTTGCTGCTTCTGCAGGTGGCTGTGCTGTGTGGTGGCTTCTAATGCATTTTGTGTCTCAGTGCTACTTGTTACCATGCATAAGCAAACAGGAAAAAATGTACGGCTGTAAAAAGCTGCCTTTTAAATATGTATTACATGGCATTAAATTTCTTTAGACTGTCTTCCATGATCACAATACGCTGATTAGGGATTTTGTTTTCTTTTCTTTTTGGGGAGTTCTCATCTCCAAAATCTAATTTCATCTCCTCTGAGTTAGGGTTTTATATTTTTGTAGAGCTGTGCAGCATGAAGAAAGAAAGTGCATGAGAATACACATGTACCTCTCTTAATAAAATAAAAGGGCAGAGCAAATAACCCATCATTAGTGTCTCATGGAGAAAGCAACTTCAGAAACCCACAACCATAATTTTTTCTTAGCTGGTTCAAAACCATAAGTGATTCAACCAAGGCATGCCCCGAACAATAGGAAATTTTAGGCTGGAGTTGTGAGGAGTGGTAAAATCACTGGGTCCTGCATACCAATACTGTGTCCCAGCCAGGGCTTGAGGGAAGCAGCAGACCTTTGCTGTGTGTACATACATCAGGGAATCTTTTGTATTTTTGCCATGTCCTTTGCCTCAATTTAACCTGCAACAAGCAGTTGGCACCATCCTCAATATGCTCTGGCTTCATGCCTTTAATGAACATCTATATTAAATTTGCTTCTTGACAAGCAAAAAAACCCCAGAAACCTCCTTCAATCCAATTAAAATACAGTGCTATTTATTTTGAATACATAACGATCAATGTAACAGGGCTTCAGAAAACTTGCAAATAACAATGCACTGTTTTGAATGCACGCAGTGAGAAGAGAAGGGTACTTTCAGAAACACTACACTAGAGACATAAACTAAACGTACCATAAGCATAAATGAACCGATGCATTACCAATGCAACACCCACACACTTTAAACTGTGTAATACAAGCATCTTTATGCCCACTAACAAAGCCTCCGTAAGATCTAGCAGAAACATGTGTTTTGAGGAGAACACTGTATGCACAGGAGGCAACCAAAACGCACCCATAATTCACACACAAATTGATGGCTTGGAATAGATGAAAGGATAGCAAGAGGTGGGATCCATTTTGCTGAACTTGTGTTAGGATTTAACCTGCTCTGCTACAGACTGAGATCATGTGCACTGAAAAAAAATCTAGCATCGCTCTCATTGCTTTCCTGAGTGAAGTGCAGGGTTTGCTGCATGAGGACACCCACGATTTGAAAGGAGGATCATCGACAACCGACCAATCTTGGGGATCTGGCTTAGAAAATTAAAGGTAACTGACAAAATGTCTCTCATACACACTTCCTAAAATGGCAGCCATTCAAATGCCCTAGCGATGCTGAATGCTGCAGAAATTTCACAAATAAGATTCAAACAAGAAATGTGAAAGTAATAAGGAGGATGAGCTCCTTGCTTTCCCCTGGGCTCTTAGCACTGGACGAACAGGTGAGAGCAGTTTATTCCTATCCTAGCCCTAACCAGGTATTAAAGGCTCTGGATCAAGCTATGGGCTGACTGCACAGACAGGATGTTTATTGCCTTTGGGGGAAGCAGAGGGGCTGGTGGAGGAGGGGTGGACAAGGGATGCAGTGAACCGGTGCTAGAGAGATTCGTGCTGATGCAGCTGTAGCCCACCTGCAGAGCGAGAGGGATGGTCACATAGAGCTGCCTGGGTAGGTGAGGGGCTACTGAACCTCTCAGAATTGGTGTGGATGTATTCCAGGAAAGACACTTATTCTAGCTGGGCTGTTCACAGCCATCAGATGTTGATACAAACAAACAAATAAATATTTTGAACTGTAAGTCATTACTAGATAGATATGTAGTTAACAGAAATATGCATCTGGTAGTTGTCTTGTGTGAAATGTTGTTTGTAATTCAAAAGTGTTTCATTATGTATATCTAAACTTGATTTAACTGCTTTCCAGTGTAGATGGAGTGCAGGAAATCTTTGTGATATACAGTCCTATTGAAAACTGCATACAGATTTTGTAGGTACTTTTAATATATCTTTTTGTTCTTCTCTGCAGATAGTGCCCAGCAAAAAAATTCAGTCTCTGTATAAAAGCATCATGTCCCAAAGTTCTTCCAGTTCATTGAGTTAAAATCTAAACTGTGAAAGTCACAAAGTAAGATTTAAAAAGTCAGCAGTCATGAAAACGTTAAGGATGCAAATCCCTCGTATGAGTTCATAGGCAGCTTCCTTCTCTAGTCATCTGTCTAGATGCTGTGTTGCTATTTCTTCTTTTAGAAGAAACTTTGAAAGATAAAAACTTAGAGAATCATTTTTAGGTAAGTTTGAAACAGAAATAAATATATCCATTGGCAATGATAGAACTACGAAGTTAAAATCTACAAAAGCTGCTATAACTGGGGCATGATAGCATTGAGTAGATCATGAAGAATTATGCTTTATAATATTATTGCACACACTTAAAGTATGGGGAAAAGCGGATTTTTGTACAGTAAATTCTCTTGAACCTGGAAATGTTATAGTCTTGCAAAGCTAAAGTAGATTTGCCCGCATCACATAAAAACTCTTAAAGTAATCCCCAGCCAAAATCTAAGCTTTTCTATGGAGAGCTAATGTAGGTTTTTGTAGCTTGTCATGTAATCAATACAGTAAATGGTTCATCAAGACATCTGCAGTTAGGTGTTGTGCTGGACTGTTTCGTTAGGATGTAAGCCTTTCTGTGGGATTCATAAGACATCGAAGTTGTTCTGTATAGTACTGCCATTGACTTTTAAGGTACCTTCTTAGTAAACAGACGTGGTGTACATATGTGTGTGCATGTATATGTATATACATTTTTTAAGAAGATTTTCAGAAGTCAGTTCCTTTACTGTTTTCTCATGAAGACCTGTAGACCAAATGACCTATTATGAGGATTGCTTCTGTGCTCTCTCCATCTCTTCTATGGCACTCCTGGAGCGCAGTTCCCAAAAGTATGTACTTCTGCATAGTAAAGATCATGAAATGATAATTTTCTTCTCGAGTCTTATGGACAATAATCCTATAAACGCATGCTAGGAGAAGATTTCCTCTTTCAGAAACAGCATCAAATTATTGATTAGTGAATAGTTTGTCATCTTTTCCGGCAGTGCTTCCCGTGTAGCCGGCTACTCCCCATTTTTTAATGGGCATTTCACCTCTGCTTTCCAATTCATGCACATGCCAACACTATGGGTTTCAGGCACGCAAACTAGTGCAGAATGAGACTTGACAGATCTTGATGAGGCATATGAAGGAATGTGCTTTCTTTTGCTTCTGTGATTTTCAAACTCCCTTTATAAAGAGAGCAATTCAAGGGAAAAAAAAAAACCCAACAAACTGGCAAATTTCCTTATACTTGTAATTTGGGGCGGGGCGGGGGGGAGGAGGGAAGACCTGATTTCTCTAGAACAGTAACTGAAACTGATAATGTGTTTCTCAATCTCATATTTATTTATCTGTTTTCAGACCACATGTGCACTTTGGGAAGAGTTTTTAGTTTCATTGTTGCAATAACTTTTCAGTTACCTGTTCCTGCTTAAACAGAAAGCTTCACATATTTTAGTAAATCTATGGAAATCTGCTTTCTCAACAGCATGTGCAGTTACATTTTATTAATGCTTTGAGACAGAAGAACTATACTGCCATATTGAAAGCAAGTTAAATGTTATGTGAGTAATAGGTCTTGTTTTTCTGTAACTGTAATAAAAATAGAGCTTTTTCATTATTATTGTTTAGATATCACAAAGTTGCATAATTGTTTTTGTCTCCTCTGCATACTTAAGCATTATGTTAGCTGGAGTGCTGTGGGCAGAAATCAAATAGAAAGTGTTACTGTTGGTGAATAATCCCTGGAAACACATTAGGTGAATTGTATTTCACATTTAGTAAAACTTTTTGCTTTCTCCTTTGAAAAAATAGAAGCCTTTTGAGAGCCTTGGTGTGCTAAACCCTGCAGACTTCAGCTAGGGCTGCATCCCAAGGGTGGCTGTGCCGAGCGGTGAGAGCAGGCAGCACAGGCAATGCAAGGCTGCTGGAGGAAACATGCCCTTGCACAAGAGCTGCCCTTGTCCTGCCAGTCAGTCCAGGTCAGGCCAGCTCTTTGCAGTAAAAATAACCATATGAACACTACCAATTGTTCCATTTGTCTTAACAGACTTCTACCAGCTGCTGGCCCAGGCCTCTCTTCTGACCTTGCAGGACAGTTTATGGAGGTGCAGTAAAATTAAATGTACTGGCCAAACCATAAGCTCACGTTTTCTTTGCTTTCTCTTTGTTCTCTTTAAGCAGGGCCTGTGTGGATAAGTGCTGTGGTTGCTAATGAAAAGGCACAACTTAGTCACAGTCATGACACAGTGGAGATGACACAGCCTATCTCAAGTCTAAATGCCTTGTTTACTCTTTGGCTTATCATCTTTCCTTATGCTTTCAGAAGAAGAAATAATGGCTGTGTCTCAAAGCCCAAAGTCATGGTAAATATGGGACGGTGTCCAGGGTTATGGTTGTCACACAAGCATTGCCCAAAGTGCTCCTCTTGCCTCCCATCTGCGTCACTCAAAGAGCAGCCATCGCACTGCTGGGTGGCCCCTGTATCAACCAAGTGGGTGTACCTGTCCCCGGCGGCTGACCTGAAACCCATAAGCCCTGCATCTATATCACAGTGATACTCGCTGCTATGAAATCTTGTTAGTTCACTCCTGGCTTTGCTAACGCGAAGATAAAATTCTGGTCCAACTCCTTAGCTCTTTCATTTTCCTTTTTTCTTTCTTTCTTTCTTTTCTTTCTTTTTTTTTTTTTTTTTTTTTTATGCTAACAAGTCATTAAATGTTTCACCAGTTGCCTTGGAGCACCCTCCTGGTTTGTATTAGAATGAAATTACAAGCTTTTTCTAAAAAAACTCCTTTATCATTCTGATTAAAACTTTGCACCTTACTGGAAGTCACTGGAACTGCAGAAGAATGTTAAGATCTAATCCTTTTTTGTTTAAGCTGACAGGATGAAACCTCGACAGAATAATAATAATAATACGAACTTCTGAAGTACTTGGGATGGCTTGTATTTTTCCTCCATCTTTTTATGTTTATAGTTTGGTTTCCTTGTCAGTTCCCTTTGAGACATGCACTTCATATTAAGTGAGCATTATCCAGGACCATGCTTACTTTGGGATTTATTTGAAGGCAAACTGTGTTAAATTATGTGCTGCATTATTAACAGGCCATATGGGCATCAGGCTTGAGAGAGAGAAGCTTAACGAGAACACAGGAAAACAATCTTCCAGATCCTTCCTTCCTTTTCCTAATACATAATCCTGAGTGCAGGAGAGAGATAAAATATTTAAATACGGTGGTGGAGGACAGTAAAGGATAGCATGTTGTTAAACTTATCTGAGAGCGCTGCGTGTCCAGTCATCACCTCTGCTGGTCTTGCCCAGCACTCGTTTAAAGCAAGAATATTTTTTAAGTGTTCTCTGGCCTGAAATAAGCAGTGAAAAGCAATTTTCTGTGGTTTTTGTCAAGTTTATACACTTATCTGCTACTACTTACTTCAACAGTTTTATTCCACTTCCACGAGACATAACGAGAGCCTTAACAGGAGGAGTGGTGGAAGCAAACGCCCTTTTGATGCGTGTGAGCCCACCCGAGTTGAGTCTGATGGGTCTTGCTGTGGTGCAACCCTGTTCCTCACCCACATGTGCCATGCTGGCAGCCACGGGGTCAGCCTTACTGCCGAGCCATTTGCGTGGAGGGGAAGAGATGCTTTGTTTAACCAAATCATATTCTCTGCAGTATTTCCAACCCTGCAGAAACATCTTACTGTACAGCCTGGGATGGCAGTCCTGGGGACACAGAGCCACCACAGCATCAGAGGTGGCTATTTTTCAATGGATGAATTCAAAAAGCTTTTTGAGCTCCTTTGTCCTTTCTTGCTTTGCAAAAATTTTTCATACCCCTGAAACATTCCCCACACAATTGCAAGGTTTATCTACTCAGTGTGCGATGTTAGAGATTTCACAGTAGATATAATTTGATGTGTACTGCAGAAATTGATTCCTTAAATTTAACTGTTTCTTTCTTTGAGACACAATTTAAAAATCAATGGCAAGGTAAAGTTTATAGAATATTTAAAAAATTTATTTCACAATGTCAGACTAGATTATAAAGCGATAATATAAAGTAGCACATTTTTAGTGTCAACGTTTTAAACAAAAGGCAGACTGCTGAGCTGGTGGATGGTTACTGACTCGTTGAGGTGCCAAATAAATACTGACAAGAGTAGTCTTTTCTGACAGTAGAGGGATTATTTTTTTCATTTTAGTTTATTCAGCTAGTTCAGGTCAGTGTCTGGTTCACCCACAATGTGGCAACCAGTTGGTATTGGAAGAAGCAGAAAAGCTTGTTTTCCACTCTTTAGTAACGGGTAGAAGCTGGGCCCTAGAGTTTACAAGCTACTGGCTTTAAAATCCTCAAAGTGCTGGGACCACAAATCACCAGTTCAGATCCTCTCCTTATGTACTTTGGAGAACTGATGTATTATTTTTACTTGCGATTTGCCCAAAGCTGGATAAAAAGAGGTAGTTGATTAAAATACATGAACCCAGACTTTACAACAGTTTTATTGAACTAATAGAATCAATCAGTTAATTAAAAAATGAATGAACCACTCTCAGGGCAGTAAGAAGGCTATCATATATGTATGTTTAAATAATTGCAAAGATATAATGTATTGCCAAACGGGAATGCCAAATTCAAACTGAAATACCAAATATCAACTTTGGCATAAAATTTTGTTTTATTTGCAGGTTACAACACCTGTTCCCAGTTATTTCCCAGTTTATTCTTGTGTTTCTTATGAAAGCAGCTCTTTCAAAGTGCCCAGACCAGCATAAACCATGCTGAAGATCAGGGATTCATTCTGCAATTACAGAATTACTCAGCTGTAAAGCTGCACATGTGAGGACAGGGAGAACTTCGCTGTTGACATTTGGTGAATTACTGTTAGAAATTTCACTGCCTTGGGATGTGGCTTCACATCCAAGATGACTAAAAAACCATATCTACTTACACACTTTTATTTACAAGCACGTGGATAAGGGTGATTCTTTTAATTGATAACTTTCTAAGGTTGTTTTTACAAGGTCCCTCACCCTCAACTGTTGCAGCACTGAACAGCCATCAGTAAGTAGGAAAATCTGTGCACGGATAATTAAAAGGAAACAGAAGGCAAAAGTTAATGGTCAGCTTTCACGGTGGAAGAAGATCATGAGTGGAGTCCTGCGGGGATTTGTGTGGGGAGCTCATGCTGTTCATTGTGTTCCTCAATTATCTGAAAATGGAAAAAAAGAGGTGAAAATATTCACTGATCATACTAAGTTATTCAGAGCAGTGAATGCAAGGCTGATTGTGAGAACTGCACAAGGATGTTATAAGAGTGAATGATGAGATGATGAAGTGGTCAGTGAAATTTATTGTAGGGAAACATGAAGTCGTGTACATGGGAAAACCAATCCTAATTTCATATATAAAATGATGGCCTCTAAGGTGTTTGCTACGTCACAAGAATGAGCTGTTACGTTTCTAATAGTTTGTTGCGTGAAAACCTCATCACAGAGTTATTGATCACACTAGCACATTGAAAATTAGTGATTATTAGGAAAGGCGTAAAGATCAAAACAGAAAGCAGCATGTTGCCATCACACAAACTCATGCTGTGCCTGCATTCTAAATGTGTATTCATATCTGGCCTTCTCAGTTAGGAGGGGATGCAGCTGACACAGAAACAATACCAAGACAGACAACAAGGATAATCGGACGTATGGAATAGTTTCTGTATGAACAATGATTCTCCAGGTTGAGAAAGAAATGACAACAGGGGGATATAGGAGAGGTATATTAAATCACTAGTGACAAGGAGAGGGTGAACAGGGAACGGTTGTTTACAGACTTTTCCAACAAGAGAGCTAGAAGAGGTCAAATGAGACAGCCATCCAAGGAGCTCGCTGCAGAAGGAGACAATCCTTCACACAGGGTGCAGTTCAGATGTGGGACTGTGAGCTGCACAATGTTATAGCTGGTTACATTGGCTCAAAGTGTTATTGGACAAATGATTGGGAGAAAAATCCATTGAGGGCTATTAAATACAAAAATACTGAAAGACTCTAAGCTGAAAATTGCACAAAGGGGACTTCTGGGAATATTCTGGGGAAGGATACCACTTGGCACACCATTACACAACTACATCACTTAGCCATTAGCTGCTTTGGAAACAGGGCAGTTGACTAGGTGGACCTCTGGTCTGATGGATTATGCTATAGTTATGTATGCAGAAGAATGTATTGTATCTGACCTTTCCAGGACAGACGGAAGAGAAATGCATCCCTAAAAAGCTACTTTCCCTTCTCCATCTTCTCCTGTAGGAACCCTGGCATGAAACTGCAGTGAAAATCAGTGTTAAACTTTGAAGTTCACAGCCAACTGTTTTTGTGTATGGAGCAGCTGGTGGCACTAAAAGAAAATCAAATCAACTCGCAATGAAAGCAATGAGATATTAAAAGCACTTGGGGGAAATTCAGTGAAATATTTGGATGAAAGTGTGAGTTCTGCTGCTGCCCATGTCTCAGCTGCAAGCGGGGACGTCAGTCTTCCTCATCAGCAGCTCCTGCATAAACCATATTGCAGTGGGCCTCGAACCGCAAAGATGTTCCTTTGCAATTGAGGGAAGACTCCAAATTCCCCCTTTCCTTGTGTATGATCCAGCGTGCAATAACCCTGTGTCACACACCCCTGGCTCTGCAGCGACATTCTCCTCTCCTCGTTGGTATTTGCCCTCAGCCAGGTTGATACTTCTTCATTAAGTTCTCTCTTTACCTTTATATTACAAAGGCTGATCCCTCCTCCTCAACTATTAATTGCAATTTTGGTCTATTCATCAGTTTATGCTGGGAAGACAGAGGAGAAAGGATGGCTTGCCTGGACTTGTTTGTATTGGGAGAAGAGGTGCAGAAATCCCCCAGTGTTGCCTAACGTGACTTAAAACAACACCTGACACCTTGTTTAGACACAGTTTAAGACCTTCAGCCTGGTCTCATTTCTCATCTTGTTGCTGTCCTATTTATAGGTGAGGACAATAATGTTACAAATCTACCTGAGAAGACAGGTGTTAGGATTAATGTTTCTGCAGGTGCTTGAAGATGATATATAGCTGATAAGTATTAAGAGACAGGTGGACCAAGTCAAAAAATCTCAGGGCAAGACTAATTCACACTGTCAGGATTTTGGAACATTTGAGGGCACCACCCTCCTCCTCCTCCCTCTCTGTGGGACTCTAGTTTTTGCTGCTTTCTTCCTTATTCTGCTCTTCCTCTGAAGATTTAACCCCCTCTTCCCTTTCTGAGAAGCCTTGCCACCTTCCTGCCCATGTCCTGGCCTCCCCTCACTGCCACTTTTTCTCTGCTTGCCTTAGAAATTCCTGCATTTCTAATTTTTCTCAAGGGTTAAATATTTTCTTTCTTTTTGTTCTTCTCTGTTGCAGGTACAGAAGCTTCATCGTACGTAGGTCTCCCTCCCCACCGTGTCCCTGGAGGGCTGGGCAATTTTGGGTGACCTATCATTCTTATGGAGGACTTCAGGCCTCCCTGTATTTCCAGTATATGGACAATGCATTTCTTTTTGTTTTGACTTCTTAGGTGAGTGGAATGAATAGGTTTTGATTTGGCGGCACCATGCAGTCTGGAGAAACACACAGTGACTAACTCTCAGCCTATATTTTGAATGGCTTCGTTGTTTCCTTTATTGATATTTTAATACATGTGTTTTATATTCCACCATGCCTACTGGAGCTGACCATGGTCCCTTATATCCCTGGGCTGATTAAATTGCTCTCTATACATCCGTTCTGTAGTTCCCTATTCATTACAAACTCACATTAGCTTCTAAAGCCAGGCGTCCTCAGTAATTGCTATTTGTTGTGAAAGAAACTTCCATTTCCATTCTGTGCTAATTACTATATTTAAGCTGGATCTTTCCATAATTCAGAGAACCAGTTGTCCATCTTTTATGAAAGTGATGGTAATTCCTATCTCTGCTGTCATTCTTTCCCTCACTTGCACAGTAAACTGGAGAACAGTGTAACCTCACATTAGCCTTTCTTCTTTTAACCACGGCTTGGCAATAGCCTATAGTTCTGTTATGTGTGCTTACCCTCTGATGCTGGTTGTCTACACAAAAGCAAAAAAAAAAAAAAGGTTTAGAAATGGATTGTACTTCCCCAGGGAGATGTAGAGTTTTTATTTTGCTTTGCTTCTCTATTGTTGCTGCTTTGTAATGAATTTGTGGTAAGGAACATCTTGTCTGCAGAACCGCATTTAAAATTAGAGAGGGGAGCAACATATCGCTCGTACCTTTTGTTTCACATTTCTGGGACGTGTTAACAACAAGCAGTGGAATTATTTGTTTGGCTGATTTGCTCTCTGAGACCGCAGCAGGGTTTAATAATCTTTTTGACTCACTTTATTTTAGACTATGGGTGGTAATCAACCAGAGACCACATTCATCGTGCTCTTCCTGCTTTCATGTGGGCTCCAGGTCACCACTGAAACAGTCATTAGGCTTGGAGCTGTTTTTAACTTCCCAGCGTACACACACCTTTATTCCTCCCTGCAGCTGTTCCTAGCAAGACAGCCTCTCCTGGCTACTTTTCTAAGCAGCGTTTGACACACAATGGTTTATGTAGCCTGGGCCCATGCATGGCCCTGTGCTGCTCCAGACATAGGCATTTTTCTTTTCATGGCTTCAGCCTTCATAGCCTAAACCAGAATCTGCTGCCATGTGGTGTGCTGATATTCTCCGTCCTGCTATGACCTTTGCTGGATGCTCATGGGGTGGGCACAACTCGATGCCTTTGGCTGGGCTTTGATTAAGATCCCTTTGGAGAGAGAAGGTTTTCCAGGAAGATGAGGAGGGGAGCCCCTCTGCTATCTCCAGTGCTGCTGGTCCCGCAGGTATAGGAAGGATGAAGCTGGAGAAGGGACCATCCCACCTCTCCCCCTGCCCCCAAGGCCTGTGTAAGCTTCAGTCACCAAGGACCTTCAGCCTGGTGGTGTCAGGGGAATGGGCAGGGAGACTGTTTTCTGTTCTTCCCTGCCATCCCCCTGTCTAGCTGCTGACTTTTATGCAAAGTGAGTGTGAAATGATGACAGGACAGAACTGACGTGTAGTTGGCACAGATAGCTATAAGTGCTCAAAATGCAAAGCACTGGAAGACAAGTCCTGAAATAATGAATAGTTTGTTGCTGGCATCAATTAATCAAAATAGACTTTATTAAAAAAATTACACTACTGACCAGAACATCAGAGATCACATACCTAATTTTCCATCATGTTGTGCTAATCCTACATCAATAAAAATTCAGTGATTTCACTGAAGCAAATCTAGCAATAGCTGGCATGATGCACTGCCGTACTCATGCATCAACCTTCCATGAGGGTCTGCATTAAAATTTGTGACATACACAGATGGGAATTAGCCTCAAATTCTTGAGCTACCTTTCACTTAAAGATCATTTCATCAGGTTATACCCCAGGGCTGAAATGTAGGGACTCCTCAGTACTCAGCTTTGTAAGGGATCCTTTCCAACCTTTGGCTGGACTGAAAAAGCTTTTCTCAAGTCAATGCTATTTGAAAGACAAAGCATAACAAATGATCATTAAAAAATATATATAGTAAGCACACAAAGTAATAGGGTGACAATGGCAATAAGAGGTGACATTGTGGGTGCTGGGGGCAGGAGTTCCCAGTGCAGCTCTTTCATGGCTGAGGTGGAAATTTCTCTTCCCATTAGGAGGACACCCAGCATTGTAATCAGGAGACAGCTGGAGTCCCAAGAGCTAAGAGCCTATAAGCTGGTTCCCCAAGGAACCAAGCCAGGAGAAACCAAAACAAATAAACAAGGCAGCACGCCTCTTTTGAGACAGACTTTGGGAGTCATCTTTTCTGGGAAAGGATGGCTTCCAGAGAGCTTTCCCAAAGCAACAGCCTTTACACTCATGGCTTCAGCCCAATGCACCATTGGGAGTGACAGGGAAACAAAGCACCCAGGACTGCAGAAAGCGACACAGGGAAATCTGAGGCCGTTCGTTTGCAGGGAGAAGAGAGCAAGGCCATCAGTGAGCAAAAAGAAGGGTTCCTGGAGGTAGGCTTTCCTGCAAGGGCTCGCTTCAGGAAGAGCAACGTTGCGGAGTTGACTCATTTTGTCTTTTCTGTACTAGACGATGGTGCAAGATTTTGTCATATTCATGAGGGATCAGGATTGCACTCCTGCCCTGAACCGGTATGTGACTATGTGTTTTAAGTACAGACTGGTACAAATAACCATGTTATTAAATCTAAAGAAGAGACATTAAGTCCTACAAGCCACATTTGACAAGATGAAGATTGGCTTATTAAAACAGACTTTTCATGCAGTGTCACTACTGAGACTTTCATATTCATTTTTCATACAAGAAAGGAAAACAAAGGCAACTGTTAACTGAATTTGCCAAGATATTACATATTTTTTAAAAAGCAACCACAAAAGTCTTAAGAATGTGACACACCATCTCACCTTGAGTGTGCTCGATGCTTACTTCTACGTTAGCTGCAAGCTTGTGCTTATCTCCAGGAGTACAACACTTCAGCAGTTCAAAGGGACCCTAGAAAAACAATGACAGTTTTCACTGCACTTAAAAAAAGAATTGATTATATTATCACCTGAACTCAGGTGTTCACCATTTCACTTTGATCTGGGACATAATTAGATGTCCTGCGGCCATTTCTGTCTCCTTTAAAACTTGGGCTATAACTGCAGCACTGCAAACTCAGCAGGGCTCAATTTGTGGAACTTTCAGTTAATTAAACCCTACAGCCTGCATTAGTTGGAAGCAAACATCCTATGTGGGTTTGTTTGGGTGTTTAACAAGAGGAGAATTAATAAATATCCAGGCTGAATTCATTAGAGCATATTTTTTTTCTTTCTCAGCTATGCCTGGCCCCGGTGTCTTCATTTTCTATTTGGGTTTTGGAAACTTCAGGCAGCATGGTGTGAGGGTGGCTAAGTGGGAGGAGGTCTCTGTTATAATTATGAAGCCAATAAACCTGAGGCCAAGTTCCTGGAAACATAAGCCTGAGGACTCATCACTCACTGTAAATATTTTGAACAGCTTTTGCAGATAATTTTGTACAATAATTGCCATCTCTACTCAAATAGAAATGTGATTAAAGCACTAGGACACATGCCGATTTTTTACTTAGCTAGCAAAATAATGGCAGTAATGGCCCATCAGTGGCTTGGGCTTCACCATGAGCTCCCAAACTGAATCTGAGGTTCTTGCTGAGCCTACACATCTCATACTAAAGTCTGTGCTTGCATTTCTCTTGTTATGTGTGGCAGCCAGGGTGAATATAGCATGGCTTTCCCTACATGCTCTACAGTTGCAGCTTTGCGGCAGTGGAGCTGTATTCTGAGTCCAACTGTTTTGTATCGCATGATAAGGTCAAGGTAAATATATAATTGCTAAAGAAAAGGGTTTTTCATGCCAATATGTATTTATCCCACTCCCTAATCTGAAATATGTGAGGAAAAGGAAAGCCAGTTTGGTATGCAGGGTCTCTTGGCAATGGCCTTACAGCAGAGAAAGGCCACCACAAGAACCAGGGTTCTGCTTCTGCTCTGAAAGGCACAGTGGTGAATCACCTCCAATGTTCAGACTTAGCTCTGAAAACCAGTTGCTTGTCCACCAGAAGAAACTCAAGTGGCAACAGAAAATGTGACGTCTTGATTGTCTTATAAGGAATTTATGATTGAATACACATTCTGTGGTATTTGGGGATAATGAGAATTAATATTCATCAACAATCTTAAATGAGGATTTGTAACCAAAAAAAAAAAAGTGTGTTTGAGATCTGTAATGATAATGTTCTTTCACAGCTGCTTTTGTGAGGGGGGAATAATTTAGCAACACTATAGCTGATGTTGACTTTCTAGTTTGTGGTGAAATTATAAAGTAAATGTTTCCGCCAAAGAACTCCAGAGCTGTTTATGGGAGCTAGAGGCACACTCTTGAGACAGCAGGCTGGAATCTGATGCATTGCAATATTGTAAATTGGTGTAATTTCACTGCAATGCCTTCAGCATGCCTTCATCCTATGGAAAATATCATTATAAGAAAAAAATTATGTGACTTGTCTTGTCTTTACCTTTTAGGAAAATTAATTTGTGCTAAAATGTCTATATCTCTCCCCCCCCCCCCGCCCCCCACCATATAATATTAGATCCTACGTGCTTATTTACCCACAGAAATACTTATATTTTTTCCTACTCCTACTCCTAATGGGAAATTTCTGCAGAAAGAAAATCCTTAAATGTGAAAAGGCCAGAGGCTGGTACAAGCTAAATAGAAGAAGATTAAGATCAAATACAAAAACATGGTGTAAAAAGATAACAGAAAACATAGTTTCAGAATAAAGTATTTAGATAAGGATTATTTGGGACACTGCAGAGGAGGGAAGAGAAAGGATTAGAACTAAAGAGGTGTGCTTTTCATCACACTGAATTCTTCCCCATATTTCTCATTCCCCTTCATGTATCTGTATCACGTTTGTTTGTTTCGTCTCCTTACAGCTACACATAGTGTCTGTCAGTTAATAAGGACAGTGCTGCAGAAGGTACCGTTGCAAAGAATTCCAACCTGGCTTGTTTTTCACAAGAACAGAGTCATAATTGTACACTCCTTTCCTACAGAGGGCAAATTCTGGCTTAACAACCTGTGTTTCATACATTTATTGTAGAAATACAAAACCAAGATAGATGAGAATTTGCCATCAACACCACTGGGAACAGGCAGCTTTTAAAAATGTTTTTCAGCCATTACCTATTTCATCTTTAATTTCTGGATAGAAGCCAAAACTATTGATTTTGCCTAAGGTTTTTGGTCAAAAGGTACATAATTTTTTTTTTAACTGCTCAGGAAACTGATTTTAGGGGTAGTACTTTTGTTTTAATAATTTGAATGCAATTTGTTAGTCAGTGTTGCCAGAGTAAGTAATCTTATCATTATTATGTGACAGTGAATTGCTCTAATATTTGAGATGTAACATTTCAAGGCATAGGAATTTTTACTTGTAAGAGACTAATCTGATGGTCAACTTAAAAGCTAATAGTAATTTTTACAGCTGCAGTATAACATCTTCCAAGAGCCCAGCAAGAGCCCTGATACAAGATTTATTTTGTATTAAATGGTTGTGTATATATAGTACAAATGGGTGTAGTTATCAGAGGTTTTAGATGCAATCAACTAGAATAAATTAAAAAAAACTGACGTAAAAATCTTGTTTACGCTATCAGGCATAAGTACACAATGTAGTTCAGTGGGTGTAGAGTGGACCCTTGAAGTATTTGCTCACGTTTTAAGCCAATCTTTCCCAAAGACACAGTGTCTGAACCTGGTAACTGAGCTACCTTTTTTTTTTGCCAGGTTAATTATTTGTGCTGGCAAAGCAATTCATTGCCACGGCCAGTAGCACTTTGCTTAATCAGGCCCTTAACCCCTGCAAGGTCCCAAGCCCCGTCAGCTGAGCCAAGCTAGCGCAGCCCTGAGCTGGTTGCCCTTGAGCACACCTGCATGTCACCCTGGCACAGGGCAGCTCCTGGCTGCGGGTTAAGGATGTCAGTGGGGAAGCCTGGAGGGCTGCCGGCATCGTTTTTGCTGCCTGGCTGTGCAGGGGAAGAGCTCTAGAAATTTCGTCTGGAGGACAGATTTTGGGAGATCTGGCGGTGGCCATCAGCAGGGTGGTGGTGGTGGGAATGGCCAAATCCTCTGCGGTGACTCCAGCGGTGCCAGGTCGCAGAGCTGGAGTGAGCTGCTGGGGTCCTTGCCCGTGCCCGGAGGCAGCAGGAGCAGGCGTGCTCGCTCTCCAGGGCTTTTCTCATGGCTCTGCCCTTCATCTCACCCTGTCCCTTCCTTGGCAGGAGAGTCTCAGCTCCATCCTCACAGGCTTGAACTAACCCCTTCTGCCTTGGTAAGGGTAGCTCAGGCTGCAGCAGGGTGCCAGGAACAGCTGTGAGTGACTGCATGAGCCCTTCTAGGCTCTTGTAGAGCAAAGGCAAAAAGTTAGCTTAAATCGCTGCTGCAGGTACACTTTTCAGTGTCCTATCTTTGGGATTGTAAGGGAATGCTATTCTGTTTTAGGTAAAAGTAAAAAGTTATCTCTTTTCAAGGTTAACTTCTCTAAATATCCAGTGTGCAATGCTGCATTTTGCTGAAGCTACTGGGTGCCTTGAAACAGTCAGAATAGGGGAGGTATTCAAAATTTGGAGACATTTCAGCATATGGTTCCTAAGACTTTTTTTCCCTTTTCCCCCCAAAAATGAAGAAATAGAAACAAACAAAAAAACCCAAACCCCAAACCCCATAACGGATTCCACCAATGCGTTTTGTGCAGAAAGGCAGGAATCAAGTGATGCCTCTGATCTTGCCCTGAATAGTTTGGGTTACTCGACGCTTGCCCTGTCGGATGCCTTGTTCAAAAACAATTTGACTGTTACTGAAGTGCATGTCCCAGTGGATTACACTTCACATTTGCACGCTGACTTGTGTGCAGACTTTCTGGCCCATTAGTTTTCTTAAAAGATGCTAGCTATTGCCTCCAGACGTGTGCACTCCTGTTCTCCATGTGCACTTCCCATGCCCAGTCCATAAGGAGGGAGCTCAGCAGCCACTAACTCTGGTTTACAGGCACCATGTAGCATTTTGAACCTGAATTAGCAGAAACTTTTAAGAGTAGCATGGTCCTGCTCCCTACTCCCGTGTATGGGCTTGGAAGTCTGTTTCACCAACGTGTTCAGAGACCAGGCAGCCAGTAAGCAATTTTTATATCCTAATGGCTTCTAAATTGCTGATGATTTAATGGGAAGGGAAAATGAGCTGGAAATGCTGACAGTGCAGGTATGTATTTCAGGAAAGCACAGAAGAAAAGAAGCTTTTCAGTTCTTGAAAAGGATGATAACCACGATGTAACAGAACACTGAAATTTTGAGGCGTGAACCACATACATCATTTTCTGATGGCTGGACAGCTGTAACTGCATTAGTGGTTTTTTGTCACTGAACAGAGATAACCATACTAGGCAACCTATATCTGATGAGTATCACTAAGACTAATTAATAAGAAATTAGAAAGGCAAAAGCTCAGCTAGAACTAAATCTGGCCACTATTGTAAGGGACAACAAAAAATGTTTTTACAAATATGTTAACAGTAAAAAGAATCCCAAGGAGAATATCTACCCTTCAATGGATACAGAAGGGAACGTAGCCACCAGAGATGAGGAAAAGGCCGAGGTACTTAATGCCTTCTTTGCCTCAGTCTTCAATAGGGAGACCAGTTATCCTCAGGGTACTCCGCCCCCTGACCTGGAAGGTGAGGATGAAGAGCAGAACATACCCCCCTTAATCCAGGACGAAATAGTTAGTGACCTACTACGCCATCTGGACACTCACAAATCTATGGGACCCGATGGGATCCATCCAAGAGTACTGAGGGAACTGGCAGAGGTCCTTGCCAAGCCACACTCCATCATCTATCAGCAATCCTGGTCAACAGGGGAGGTTCCAGAGGACTGGAGGCTTGCCAATGTGACCCCCATTTACAAGAAGGGTCGGAGGGAGGATCTGGGGAACTACAGGCCTGTCAGCCTGACCTTGGTACCGGGGAAGATTATGGAACGGTTTGTCTTGAGAGCACTCACATGGCAAGTCCAGGACAAGCAGGGGATCAGGCCCAGTCAGCATGGGTTTACGAAAGGCAGGTCCTGCTTGACCAACCTGATCTCCTTCTATGACCAGGTGACCTGCCTAGTGGATGAGGGAAAGGCTGTGGATGTTATCTTCCTTGACTTCAGCAAGGCCTTTGACACTGTCTCTCATGGCATACTCCTTGGGAAGCTGGCAACTCATGGCTTGGACAAGTGTACTCTTCGCTGGGTGAAAAACTGGCTGGATGGACGAGCCCAGAGGGTTGTGGTGAATGGGGTGAAATCCAGTTGGCGGCGGGTCACAAGTGGTGTTCCCCAGGGCTCGGTGTTGGGCCCTGTTCTGTTTAATATCTTTATTGATGATTTGGATGAGGGGATCGAGTGCACCCTCAGCAAGTTTGCAGATGACACCAAGTTGGGTGGGAATGTTGATCTGCTTGAGGGTGGGGAGGCTCTACAGAGAGATCTGGACAGGCTGGATCGATGGGCCAAGGCCAATTGTATGAAGTTCAACAAGGCCAAGTGCTGGGTCCTGCGCTTCGGTCATGGTGACCCCATGCAGCGCTACAGGCTTGGGGAAGAGTGGCTGGAAAGCTGCCCAGCAGAGAAAGACCTGGGGGTGTTGGTTGACAGCCGGCTGAATATGAGCCAGCAGCGTGTCCAGGTGGCCAAGAAGGCCAACGGCATCCTGGCCTGTATCAGAAATAGTGTGGCCAGCAGGAGCAGGGAGGTGATTGTTCCCCTGTACTCGGCACTGGTGAGAACGCACCTTGAAGTACTGTGTTCAGTTTTGGGCCCCTCACTACAGGAAAGACATTGAGGTGCTGGAGTGTGTCCAGAGAAGGGCAACAAAGCTGGTGAGGGGCCTGGAGCACAAGTCTTATGAGGAGCAGCTGAGGGAACTGGGGTTGTTTAGTCTGGAGAAAAGGAGGCTGAGGGGAGACCTTATCGCTCTCTACAACTACTTGAAAGGGGGTTGTAGTGAGGTGGGTGCTGGTCTCTTCTGTCAGGTGGCTGGAGATAGGACGAGAGGAAATGGCCTCAAGTTGAGGCAAGGCAGGTTTAGGTTGGATATTAGGAAAAATTTCTTTACTGAGAGGGTTGTCAGACATTGGAATAGGCTGCCCAGGGAAGTGGTTGAGTCACCATCCCTGGAGGTATTCAAAAAGCGCGTAGACGAGGTACTCCAGAATATGGTTTAGTGGGCATGGATGATGGTTGGACTTGATGATCTTGAAGGTCTTTTCCAACCTAAATGATTCTATGATTCTATGATTCTATGATTCTATTCTATAATTGTAATGTGCTTACCAGCTGACATGGGCTGTTGACAAGTGCTAGGTATTGTCATGCTTAATTGAGGGGTACCTAACATTATAGCCATAAACTGAAAGATGCTTAGATGCTACTGAAGTGAGAAACATGTGAAGCAGCTGGACAGATTGCTATCACTTAAATATTGCTGAACTGCACATTTAGGGGACCATTTATGCCTCTAATCTGTATTTTTCTCTTTTGATATTGATTAGAAGGGGTGACCTATTACTGACTGTACACTTACACAGCTCCCTTGCCCTACATGTTTCCAAGTGTGGACTTAAGAATATGAGTATGAGAAATACCATATTAATTAAATCCAGCAGTACTGAATGAGCTCTTCTGTTTATCTGTCAGTAGGTATGAAGGGGTGCATGTCCTGAAGCATGTGCATAGCCCACAGATTGACAGACTGCATGGAGACAATTTTGTGTGCTCAGCAGAGGAAGCAGCTGAGTCATAACAGAAATCAGGTCACCTGGAGCTGCTGGGACACTCAACCTAATTTGCAGCTCCATTGGCTCTGTGCTGTGGTATGTGAGTGGAGATATATCCTAACACTGGACCTTGGGTGATAATGTAAGGCCTCACCCTTGCATCCCTGGCTGGGAGGGGAGAGAAACAGCAGCTGACAGAGATGTAGTGAATCCAGGCAGGACTGCGGGCAGGAACACTCCTGGCACAGCAACTGATAAATTCAGAAATCTTTCACTTTCATCTCCTGGGACATTGGTTGATATATGTCCATTCTATCAAAATTATATTGGTCAGGGGTGTATTCAGCCCTTTGGTTTCTATGTTGGTGTGAGCACCAGAATATCACTGTTCTGGGCCTGAAATAGCTTCTGTAGCTACAAAGCTGCAGCTGCATCTGGCTATCACCATCTACCTATGGTGCTCCCCTCCAGCAGGGATGTGGTGGCAGAGCACTTGCATATGTCATGGTGGCTTTTCTTTTCATCTGGAGGCATAGACACATGAAGCATCCACTAGGATGGCTCTTGGTATGGGTTTACCATCTATGCTGGAGGAAGCTCCTGCTTGCCCTGGCATTGTGCTGGAGGCCACTTCCACACAACCCTGCAGTCCCTGGGCATTCAAATGCAGGAGTCCAGGGGGCTGAAAAGGATGCAATGCCCCTCCACTCCATGTGTGCTCCTGGGTGGTGCTCTTTTCATGGTCTCAAGATGTCCTCACATGTCACTGTCATGCTTGTCATGCAGAGCTCCACAGTACCTAGGCAAGTTGTGCAAGGACAAAAAATGATCCAGCCTGTCCTCTGGTCAGAACTTGAGAGGCCTCTTGTTTTACTTTCTTTGGAAATAAAGATTGCTTGTATTAAAACAGGGCAATGGGATTTTTGCATATGTCTTTAAAAGGCCTGGAAGCCGGACCCCATATGGCACTTGGTATTGGGGAAATTTTGTAATAACTGATCAGTAACACAATATTTGATACTCTAATTGAAACTCTATGGCTTATTCTCACTTGGGCTATTGCAGAGATAGACTGGACATATATTCAAAGCATTTATTTTTAATACATTTTTTTCCTCCTTTTGGCTTTATACTTAATTGAAAATATTCAGAATAATCATAGAATCATAGAATGGTTTGGGTTGGAAGGGACCTTTAAAGGTCATCTAGTCCAATCCCCCTGCAATGAGCAGGGACATCTTCAACTCGATCACGTTCCTCAGAGCCCTGTCCAGCCTGACCTTGAATGTTTCCAGGGATGGGGAATCTACAACCTCTCTGGGCAACCTGTGCCAGTGTTTCACCACCCTCACTGTAAAAAATTTCTTCCTTATATCTAGTCTAAATCTACCATCTTTTAGTTTAAAAACCATTACCCCTTGTCCTGTTGCAACAGGTCCTGCTAAAAACTTTGTCCCCTTCTTTTTTGTAAGACCCCTTTAAGTATTGAAAGGCCGCAGTAAGGTCTCCCTGGAGCCTTCTCCAACCCCAACTCTCTCAGCCTTTCTTACTAGGAGAGGTGTTCCATCCCTCTGAGCATTTCTGTGGCCCTCCTCTGGACCCACTCCAACATGTCCATGTCTTTCCTGTGCTGAGGGCTCCAGATCTGAACGCAGTACTACAGGTGGGGTCTCACCAGAGCGGCTTAGAGGGACAGAATCGCCTCCCTTGACCTGCTGTCCACGCTTCTTTTGATGCAGCCCAGGATATGGTTGGCTTTCTGGGCTGCGGGTGCACATTGCTGGCTCATGTCCAGCTTTTCATCCACCAGTACCCCAAGTCCTTCTCTGCAGGGCTGCTCTCAATCCCTTCATCCCCCAGCCTGTATTGATACTGGGGGTTGCCCCAACCCAGGTGCAGGACCTTGCAATTGGCCTTGTTGAACCTCATGAAGTTCACACGGGCCCCCTTCTTGATGGCCAGGTCCCTTTGGATGGCATCCTGCCCCTCAGGCGTGTCAACAGCACCACTCAGCTTGGTGTCATCTGCAAACTTGCTGAGGGTACACTTGATCCCACTATCTATGTCATTCATGAAGATATTAAACAGTCAAGAGGTGTGGGAAGAGAGGTTGCCAGTGAAGACTGAGGCAAAAAAGTTGAGTACCTCAGCCTCCTCCACGTCTGTTGTTACCAGTTTGCCAGTCATGTTCATCAGGTGGGGTACACTTTCTTTGACCTTCCTTTTCTGGCTGACATACCTGTAGAAGTCCTTCTTATTACTCTCTGCATATCTTGCCAAGTTCAGCTCCAGCTGCGTCTTGGCCTTCCTGACCTCACCGCTACGCAACTGGGCAATGTCCCTATACTTTTCCCAGGATATCTGACCCTGCTTCCACTGCCTGTGCATTTCCTTCTTGCCCTTAGTTTGACCAGCAGATCTTGACTCATCCATGCTGGTGTCTTGCCTTCCTTTTCTGATTTCTTACACCTTAATACTGAAGAAAGAATATTCTGTGACTGCAGATGGCTCTGGGTGGCTGAAACCAAGCGAAGGCTCAGTCTGTGTCTTCTCCACTTCCCTGTGCTAGGGGCAGGGCATAGTTAATGTTCTTTTTTTTTTTTTTTCCTTCTACTTAAAGCCCAGGAGATGCATACACCTACTGGAGGCTCAGAATTAGATAAATGGTCCATAGTTTCAGGCCAAAGGCAGTTGCTTTCTCAGTCAGACCTGCTGCGCAAGGCAGGGATGTGGCTGTGGCCCTGTGTTACTGCTTTCCTCTTCCTTTAGCAGACGTAACCAAGAGACAGCAGCTCGTACAGCCTGCCTTTCTAAAGGAAAAAACATATATGTGTGTGTGTGTGTGTGTGTGTATGTGTGAGAAGGGAGGAAAGCACTGTGTGTGGCAAATTGCTTACATCTTTGGAAAAAAGGATAAGCATCTCTGGGAAATAGATGGAGAAAAGTATTTTTTAAAATTACTTCCCTTTAAAAAGTTGTGGGGTTTTTTTTAATGGGAATTTTCATATAAAATTCAATTCAATAATACTTCTCTCAGTATGCAGAGAGAAAGGTTTTGGCTTTTTAAATAGATCACATGGAGACAAATGGTGGATTTTTATTTAACAACTTTTTAACTTACTTTCACTGGTGACACTTTTAAATTAAATATTTAGAATTTCTGTCATTGTTTAAATATTTCATTTGGAAATTTCATCTGATAATGAGTTACATTGACAGAAAAGAACATTTGCTGCAGCATATGTTGTTGTTAAAAGCCAAACCCTGCTTGAATTGAAAAATATTGTCCTTGAAAAAATTGCACCCGGCTCTTCTTGCATTCCATGTGTGCATCCCAATCTTGCATTCTGACAGAACAGGTCACAGAGCCGAACCAAGAAACACTGGAGAAAATTGAACATTTTCCCAATGAGGATAAATTTAACTTATCAGAGGAGGTACAGTGTCATAGCACTGATAATGTTTCAGGATGATTGCTATATCTCTGAAAAGTATTTTTGTTCAGTACTTTCATGAAAGTAAGAGTGCATTGTGCCAGCTGAACATGTGCCATCTGATGGTTTACATTTTAATAGACCAAATTCAAATGTGAGTTTGCTGGCATAAGCTTTTAGCACAAATCTGGGGGAAGGTGGTGATCTAAAAGACACAGTTGGGAAGGCTGCAAACAAATATAAAAACCATCACCAAATGTGCAGACGCATTCCGCATTGCTAAAGTGTTGTTCATAGATGCTCTGTAATGTCATAGGTCTGACTCACACCCAGAGGAAACAAAGACAAATCTGGGCAGAGACTGTCACTTCAGGCAGAGTGTCCTTTCCACCTTGGTACACAGAGAGCAGCCAGATCAGGGAATGAGGGAGATGGGAAGCTCTCAACATCGAGCAGTCAGTACACATATGCGGGATAGAGGGGCAACAGCTGTATATTGAAATACAAGTGAGGTGAATGACAGTTTGGGTACACCTGCAGTTGCTTGTAAGCAATCACCAAGAGGGGATCTCCCTAGAAGCCAATGATTTCCCGCTGTGGTTCAAGTAAGAAAACCAACAACCCAGCAGACTTCAGTCTTCCCAGGTGCCTTCTTTTCCTTCTCTGTCTTTGTTTCCAGCTGTTCTGCTGGCCCCAAACTACATCTTCTTTTTTTTTTTTTTTTTTTTTTTTTTGTGAGCAAACCACTTTGCTTTGAAAATGGTGATCACTGTGGCTGAAATATCTTTCAGAAAATTTCTTTTATGTTTGATTAAATACTATGAATAGTACTGAAATGTCAAGAAAGTTCTTCCTTTTTCTTGCCTCCACTCATCTGTTTCATCTAGAGCTTGTTTCATTTAGTCATGTAGGTATTTCACGGTAAATTTGTAAAGATTTATTGTGCGGCACCCCAACTAATTTAATAGCATATTGATCTGTGAATAACATTGCAGCTGGAACACTTTGCCTTGATCTTGAAGAGTTTTGGCATTATAAGTGGGCTGGTATTGCTGTTACTCCACGAGTGGATCTCCTACAGGATTTGGGAGGGGTCCACCATGGGAAAACCTGGTATATGAAGAATATTATCTTCCCCCGGCCCATGCTACTAATGGATGCAGCAGTGGAAAGCCAACAAACAAGGAGAATTTGCAATAAAGGAGAATGTTTTAACCCAGAAGCAAACTAGGATGTATGGCTTCCCAGTCAGGTTGGAAAAGAAGTGGTTAAAGGAGAAAACATTGAAATCCCCCTTTATATGATATTTTGATCCTTCCTCCAGTTTTTAAAGTCTTCCCAGTTATATGTACCTGCTTTAGATGCCTCTTCCTAGAGAGCCACTGACAATTACAACGTTTACAAGGAGAAAGCTTTGTCCCCTTTGAACTTTGCAAAGTGCCTTTGCAGGGGGGTTGCACCCACATATAAAGAGTATTTAGAGTATGAGTCTAAGTTTGTTCCCCTAGGCCAGCACTCGGAGCAACCCTAGCTGTGCTCTCAAAGTACCTAAAGCCTCGATTCATGAGCTGGACTATCTCCTGACTGTGTCGTGTTCACATAAAAGAAAGAAAATGGTTGCTGTCCGTTTATTATTGAAGTGATGAGTCCCCTTGTGTGGAAACAGCAGCTCCTTCCTTCCTGCCCCTGGAACGCAGGACCCTGGCCAGGGTAGGCAGTGAGTGGAAAATGTTTGCAAACAGCAGTTGCCTCCGTCATCTCTCTCATCCCAGAGTTCAGGGTGATTTCTGAGATGTGGCCAGTGAAAGACTGCAACTAGCACACACTTCATAGCAGTGGACTCCGTGCTCTGCAGTGTTATTGTAGGCTCAAGGGGCTTTCTTTGTAAAATGGCTTGCATATCTATGCCATCTTTCCTACCATCAAAAATACACCCTGAAGACTGAATAGGGAGTGGAAGGGCTTATTAACACTAGAACACTGCCTGGCATCTGGGTGGGCTTAACACATAAGAAGAGGTAAGGGTTGGATACGAGTCGATGCTGCTGCATCCGAGGCTGAAGAGAGCTCAGGCACAGCTGCTGAGAGGAGCAGCGATGCCAACAGTGCCGGGCTGTGCTTCGAAAGATTTGTGGGAGCACTCCGAAAACCTGCCAGCTGCTGACTTCTGGCACAAAATGTGTATCACGTTACAGCGACTGCCATGCAAAGACTAAAACTCTAGAGCTTCTTTTGGCCTGCTTGAGGGTATTTATTGTGTTACTGATTTGTCTGTTGTTTTTCCAGAAACCATGCCAGGCTGTGATGATCTGGTTTTGAAGATGTTATTTTGCTCATCCACAAAAATCCACTAGTTCTAAAGCCAGGTAAGCTATTGCAGAGGCAAAAACATGGTAGAAAACTTCTGGGGTACCAGCCTGGTTTTTTTCTATCAATCAAGAATAGAAAAGGAAAGTCAAGAGAAAGAGTGGGGAAGCCTATCCAGAAGACAGAACACCAGAAGCAGGAAATACATGCTGTTTGTATTTGTGTAAGCATTACTCCAGCATTACCTCTAAAGCATACATGTGTTGATTCCATGGGTTGCAGATTAACAAACAACACTCTCCCTTCAGTCTTGTTCTAACTTCACACAGCATATATTTTGAATTTGTGGGTTTGCTTGTCTGAGTCCTCCTTTCATTCCTTCCCCTTAGGTTACTACAAATAACTGCAAGTTTACTGTTGTGCCTCAAAAATGCCAGACTGTTTCTACAATATATATATTATCACCACAATGATTTTATTACACCAAAAGATTAAACATTATTAACTGAATTGAAAACAATCTTTATCTCCTCTGAGCATTTTCTCTGTTAAATTCTTAATATAGATTCTAGGCAAGCAGGTAAAACGGAAGTTTTGCTCTCATTTCCACCTGTGAAATCCTGCCACAATCATTGAGGCATCTGGGGTATAACAGAAGACAAGTATTGGCCAGTTGTTCTTATCTTTAATGAACTATCATGTCACACTTGTGAAAGTCTTATGATTCAGGATGGGCAGCCCTTCACAGCAAGAATGTTAGGAATGCTAAAAATAAAAGCCTGGGGAACTTTTAGAAAAGAAAATTAAATGTAATATGATGATGCTTCAATGGGGTTGGAGCAGAAATGCCACAAATTATAGGTTTTGTCTGGAGATGTAAAACCTTTAATCAAATCCGCTTAGGCAACATTTCATTTTAAAGAAGGTCTGGCATCTGTAAATTGTGGGCTAATTGCAGGAGATGCTAGAGAATGTTACTGAGGCAACCACCTGAATGGAATAAACTGGGATTTAAATTTTCTTTCAAACACATCAATCACGGAACTTTTTCTAAAACAATGAAGAAATATATTCATCTCAGACCTTCATATTAGTGATCTTGTCTCTTTCTCTGTGAAGAAAAAAGGAACTTTATACAAAATACTTTATGTTCCTACTCATTTCACAGCAGAGGGGTGATGGGTTTCAGTGAGTGTAAGCTAGGTATCCAAAGTCAGAAGTCAGCTTCCCGATATGACCCTTTCTAGCTTGCAGGGAGAACCTGCACAGCAAATGCTAAGAGTTTGGGGCCAGATATGTCCTATAGCCTCCCTAAGGTGAATCCGTCCTGGTGCAGAATGATTCCTTGACATCTGCCTATGAACTTTATCTAGTCCGTTTTCCAAGCTGCCAAGTGGATAGCTTTCCATCCCTTCCTTTAGCATAGCATTGTCTGCTATTAATTCTTATGAAAATTCAGCAACATAATAGATCAGTTCTTTGTATCCAACTCTTCATGAGGTTTCAGCTGTCTCTAAAGGTGTACAGAGGTAGATAGCACAGGAAGTTGCTGCCTCTGATGCTCTTCAGCCACTGGGTATGTTCAGAAATCCTATTTTTGAACTGTGTGTCCCTGTTCCAAGTTAGGCAAATTTTCTGCATTAGCATTTCACAAAACAAACAGAAGTTAAAAGCAGGGAAATTGAAATTTCTGCACCACATGTTAATCCAAGGGGAACATCATCACATTGTCATGGATTTTATACATGGGATTTAAAGCGTGGGGAGCAAGAGAAGCAAATGTGTAAAGTTATTTGGGATATTAGGCAAAAAGATTTTCTGCAATGCTGTTACTTTACTAGCCAAGCATTATTTTTTTTGCCTTTCTGTCATTGTCCCTTTTGCCATCTAGACAATGGTGTCTTGTTAGTGGTAATTGATGGACAGAGAAGGTACAGGAGTAAAAGCTACCTCAAGTGAAAAGAAGTGGCTCTTCAGTGAAGCTGATTATGAATGTATATGACTCTTTCTGCTTGCACTAGATATGTTGAACTGGCTTTTCATGTTCTGCCACATTAGGTAAAAGATCCTGGAGAAAAATAAGGGCCAGGTTACAGTATACCTGGGGCAAGCCACAGAGCAGTGCACATCCACTGTCACAGTAATAATAGCCTTCCAAGAAAGAAAATGCTGAACAACTTGTCTAACATCAACACTCCTCTGTTTTTCCATAAGAGCATCAATAATCAGGATTCTTTTCAATGTGCTGCTGATGCAGGGTAAGATTTTTGGAGGTGTTGATCAACCACTTCTTCCCCTTCTCCCCACCTCCCCCTCAGCATCAGTGATTGCTGTTAGCACTTCACAACTCTGGAATTAAAAAATGCTATATGCTCAGGAAGAGGAAGGACATTATGCTTAAAACATATTTTCCTGGTGTATTTTATTCCAAAACACCTTTAGTGGCTGAAAATGAGTCATGACAGGGACTTGGGGGCTGTACTGCCCTGCTGGGGAGCAGTGGGTTCCCAGAGAAGCTGTGAGAAATGGTGCTAAGTGGCAGCTGAGCTAATCATGGGGTTATCATCTCCTCACTTCACCTCCTCCCCAAACTGTGAGCAACGTTCAGAAGAAAAGCCATGTAACAAGGGTGAGAAATCCCTTCTTGCTCTCACACAAGGGGATTCATTGGAGAAAGGTACTACCAAAGTATCAGAGAGACAGAGAAGCAAAATGTCCTGATCGTGGGGTCCTGTTTGAAGCTAACAGGCAGACCAACCAAGCCCAGTCCTGAAATGTTGTGTATTTTCTGCTCAAGCAGTGTTGTAGTTGCTTTAGGTCCACATTATTCAAGGAGAATACAGGACAACAGGTGCTTGTAGCTGACTTATCTGCTTTGGTGAGGAGAAAGGGGAGAAGGGCAGAGCTGGGAACGCCAAGCAGGAAAATACACAGGTCATACAGAAAAGCTTGACACTGATTTTAAGGATATTAATTCCTTAACATAATAGGAAAAGAAAAAGAAAACGAAAAAGAAAAGAAAAGAAAAGAAAAGACAAGAAAAGAAAAGAAAAGAAAAGAAAAGAAAAGAAAAGAAAAGAAAAGAAAAGAAGAGAAAAGACAAAAATGGTTACATTATGTATGTGCATATTTGTTTTGTAACAAAATAATAGGATCCTGTGGCCAACAGTGAAATATGATTAGCTAGTCACAGGTATTTCTGATATTTTGCTATAATGAAATGGCATGTTTGAATACAGAGAAGAACAAATAATGAGATTCTTGACTTGCCCCCTTCCTGTGCTTTAATTGTAAACACGCAGATGCAATCCATAACGCTAAATAAGATTTTCCCACATTTCCTTCTGAAAATGGTTTTAAGCAAGATAAGGCACTAAAATTTAATCCTTCTAAGAATGTGCAAATACTGAATCCTTGATGCAGACACAATCTTACCATGAATTTATATGGGAGCTTTAATGGTTTTGTAAATTAATCAATAACGTGGTTAAATTATATTTGCTCAGCTAATTATTTTCCATGTCCTGTAAATTAGAACTTCAGTAGTCTCTAAGAAAAATCAGTCCTGCTGCTTGTATCACACTTGTGTTTACTTACTGATATGTTATTAAAGTGCTTGTTTATTTGTTCTGCTACAGACTGGTAGCTTTTTCTTTGCTGTTTGAGTGGCAACCATGGGGCTGCAAAGTCATGCAATGATAGTTACGTTCTTATATATTTAATATGCCAAATCCATTTTAGCAGAGAAATACTGTGCATATATAGCCTTTCCTTAAAATCCTCCATGTCTCACCCTTGGGGGAACAGGACTTAACCACCCTCTTCCCCCAAGAAATCTTTGGGACTTTTTTTGATGGCTGAAATGGATCTTGATTGGATTCTTAGCCTCGTGACTTTGAAGGGCACAGCTTCAAGCATGGGTTGGGTCAGATGACATCCAGATGCTCCTTCTAACTTGAATTACTCTGTGATTCCATGAATCCAGTCATCCGAGAAGTTTTCCCCACTCAGTTTTCGCAAAGTCCTGTACCCAGGCCCCCATCACTTACGGGTCTGTATGACAGGACTAGTTTGCAGCATGCACAGCAGCAAATTGCAATTTCAGTTACACGGACTCTTTCAGGCTATAGCAGTCTACACAGTTCCTACGCCAATACAGTAAGCGTTAGTGCGGCCTCTCCAAATTAATGCATTGGGAGCGTATACATTCTGCCCAACAGAATCAAGTCACCCTTTAATGCTGGCCAGAAAATGACACCCTTCACAGGAGACCAGAGGCCGCAGCAGGAGGTGAGCTATTACCCCCCAGCGCCCTTGCACCTGCGGCACACCTCACCTTTGGGAGGAGGGCACTGCCCTCTCCCCTGTGCACGCAGGCCAGCAGAGGCAAGGAGCGCAGCAGGGCACCAGGGCATAGGGCTGCAGAGCGTAAAGCCCAGGGCCAGTCCAAAATGACACGGGCCTTCAGCTCACATGGCAGACATGGTCCCTAACCCAGGAGGCCATAGGGCCCTCCCTTGCCTTGCTCACAGGCGTGGCAAAAGGGGCTCGAGCTGCCAGGGGAGGCTGACTGATGGCGAGCAGGAGCCAAACCGGCAGATAAAAATGTGTGGCAGGAGAAATGCAGAGCAGGCAGTGTGGTTGTGGTGGGATCAGATACCGCTGAGCAGTAGGAGCAAACCCAAAAAAACAGACTCCTGCTTGGCTTCTCATCCCTTAAAATGCTTTTGGAGCTGCCATCAGACTAACGGTACTTTTCAGGGCAAGGTTCTCAGTGCCTTTGGATTAGGAAAGGCATGCAGACAGCAGGTTTGATTTCAGAGATATAAACAAAGCCAAAAGGGCATAATGGAAACTTGCCTGGCCACAAATCAGGACTCAAGGGACCAGAAACAGAAGGAGAGGTTACCTGTCTTCATCATTTTAGCATGTCTTCATAAGCAGCAGCCTGCTGCAAAGGTTGGAAAACCAGGTGGTTATGAAAGCCGAACTGAATATGGAAAGATTTGTAGAGTGCTTCTTACTTTCCCTTGCCTCCTAACCATAGTTTTATGCACACACACACAGAAACACGCTTAGGGAGCATAAAATATTACATGTAAGTGGGACTTTTATCTTTTCTCTATCTTTGATATGCCAACAAGCCGGCATGTTTAGCACTGCATTGCTCTGGTTTTTTGCATTTGCTTTCTGTTTTTAAAGATATATAAATGGCAAGAAAAAGAAATAGAGGCAAGAAAGTTCAAATAAATAGCAGGAGACTAGTATTTCAATATCTAGCTAATATCCTAAATTGATCTTTTACGGTGTAACAAATCAGTTCTTGTCTTAATATATGGAGTACTACTTTATAACCAAAGATACTAGTTTGTGCCTAATTTTTTATTTTCCATGTTAAGGCACATGCAGAGATCAGGCTGAATATTTCATGCATATATTTGTAGCTATATGAATTTGTAAAAAGAATCCACTGTTACATGCCTGGTTTTTTTTCCTAGATTTTTGACTGTGATTTCTGTTGCTCTGACTTTCCCTAATTTCTTCACCTGACATTTTCCAGGATTGTCTGCTGGTCACATCACACAAGAGCTCTTGAATGAACAGTTCACCTGCTTTCCATATTTATTATGTTTGAACTTTTTTTTTAATTAAAATGATGTTTTTCTAAAGTATTTGTTTGTACATGGATAGCTCTAATAGGTCTTTACTTGGAGAGCCAATGTTTTCCATTTCACTAGACTACATCATAGGGTAATTGCTGGGTTCACTTTTGCACAGGAAAACAATTTGCTACATAGCTTAAATCACCATTCTGTAGACCTGATTGTGCAATCATTTAAGCATGTGGGTATCTCCAGAAGCCTGCCTATTCCCATAACACTCGGTAGAGCAACAGAAATGTATAAAGCTATATATGTGTACAGGTATTAGCAGGATTGAGGTCTGTTAATTGTTCCTTCTACCTCTTAAACAGTCTTTTGCAGCTTTGATTATCCTCTGCAGAACTGTTTCAGGTTCAGAATTACTTTAGCTTTGTTCTTTTGATTTGCTTTTTTCCTTGATCCTGTCACTGCAGTACTCTCCTTCAAGCTTCAGAACAAAAGTACTTTTGGGAGCAGAGGCCCTGTGGCAGGGAGCGCGGCTCTGCTTTCCTCCTGGCAGTTTGCCACCGAGCCGAGCCGAGGCAGAATATTCTTGCTTATTCAGTGCAACAGCTTCAGTAACAGCACCAGTGCATACCTAAGTCTCCCTATCGAGACCAGTCCATTTCCTTAGCACAGACAAACCTGTAGAGTTAAGCTAGAGTTAAGGGTAGGGCTTTCTTTTTTTATTATTTTTTAAATAAGAGACTTCAGTGCAAAGCATTTTCCTCAGAAGGTGCATTTATCCTAAGTGGCTCTTGCTGGTTTACACACACCCTGTCCTTTCTCTTGCTTTGGAAAGTTGTTCCACTTGATTGCTCAGTTTGCCTCTTTGAGTCAGTGGTGGCAGGGGAATTATAAAGGCAATGAAGGAGCAGCCAAGTCCCAGGTAGTGTGTGCCAGATTTAAGCTGATTTAAAGTTGTGCAGACTGACTCTGAAACTTTCTTTGCACAAGGGACAACGACTTTCAGAAAAAGTTGCTCTTTTTTTTTTTTTGCCAGCAGTGTGCACCTGGCTCAGGGAACCTGCTGAGGTGTGCTCACCTTGTTTCAAAGGCAGCATGGTCGGTGGTGCTTTGCAGATTGCTGGGCTGCTTGTTGGTGGTATTGGCATGATCGGGACGTTTGCTGTCACAGGCATGCCTCAGTGGAGGGTGTCTGCCTTCATCGAGAACAACATCATCGTGTTTGAGACCATTTGGGAAGGCCTGTGGATGCACTGCATCAGGCAAGCCAACATCAGGATGCAGTGCAAGGTCTACGACTCCGTGCTGGCCCTCTCGCCGGACCTGCAGGCATCCAGAGGGCTGATGTGTGCTGGGTCGGTGCTCTCATTCCTCGCTTTCATGGTTGCCATTATTGGGATGAAGTGCATGCAGTGCGCGCAGAGCAGCTGGCAAGCCAAGGGCTATATTATTCTGGTGGCCGGGCTCCTCTTCATCCTCTCAGGTGCCGTTGAGCTCATTCCAGTCTGCTGGGTTGCCAGGACCATCATCCGTGACTTCTACAACCCCATGGTCAATGTTGCCCAGAAAAGGGAGCTTGGAGAGGCCCTCTACCTGGGCTGGGTGTCTGCCTTCTGCCTCATTGCTGCTGGAGCCATATTCTGTTGCTTTTGCCGCTGCTGCGAGAAAACCAGAAGCTATGGATATTCCACAGCAACCCACTACCCCACTCACAGCCAGCATTTGTACAGGAAGACTGAAAGCTCGTACTCCAAAAGTCAGTACGTCTAGATGCCTCCTGCCTTTTCCTATTTTTGAAGCATTCAGTTTGTCTGGATGGATTTCAGCTTCTGCACAAAAGGGCAGCTGGAAAGCTGCTTTTGCCTTCTGCCCTGTAACTGCTGCTGTTGGGGCTGCATTTTGGAGCTGCAGTTAGCCTGAGTGGGCTCTGCTGTGGCTAATGCTGCAGCAAGGACAATTGTAATGCATGGAAAGGTGAATGTTTAATATTATTTTAATAGTAACTTGGAATAGCTTTTGGCTTGTGTGGCTTTGCTTTGGGTTGCATTTTATGTGTAAAACAGTAATAAAAGGCTTAAAGTTCCATTGTAATATGAAATTCTGGCCTGTTGCAAAGAAGTGGGGAGTTCAGTAGCTGTTTTGTTTTTTTTTCCCTACCTGGGAAAGAGGGGATAACAGTGAATAAGGATAAGACAATAATGGTTTAAAAGAAAAGCATTCACTATGGGATTGATTTACTGTAGGTTTAATGGGAGGTTGCATTAAGAATTTATTCACTAGAGGAAGGTAAGCTGAAATATATGAAAAATATCCCTTATTTCAGAGAATAAACATAGTTCTATGTTCATCCTAAATATCATCTTTTTGGTGAAAGTTAATATTCCTTTTGTAATCCATATAGGTCAAACTCATTCACATTCTTCTTTTTAGAAGCAGCAGTATTCCTTTGCAAACTCCTCGTGGCTTACAACATTTTGCGATATTTCACAGATCACAAACACTGTGTTAGTTACTTGCCGCAGGACTCTGTGATAATATATATTTTTAAATAAGAGTCTTTTGTACAACCAGGCTGATATTTTTGCTGAGACCCACTCACACCAGCATAGTTTATAGGCATAAAGAACATAAACAGTGATAGTATATTGTCACAGTTCACATTAAAACAAGCTAAACAATATTTTTAATAATAAGATCATGCACCCATGATAAGCAACAATGTAAAGAAACCAAGTCTACTGAAAAATAAATAGTTCCATACAAATTAATCTAATAAATTACCCAAATAAATCAATAGTGGTAATATTTTAATAGAATTTTGTAACCAATGATTAAGTGGTAACTCCAGACCCACAGAAATCAATGGAATTTTGCCTTTGACTGAACTGGGAACACAATTCAATTTGTGGTTTAATAGAAAACAACATTCTTGTTCTAGACTTTGATTGACTTTTAAATATTTTATAGAAAGTTTATTATGTGATCTGTAGTTCTCTAGCAAATTTCTTGGACTATTACTAATTGAAAGTTCGGAAGCAAATTCTTCACTTCAGAAGATGCAACTCTGAACAAGCTAGAAGAAACCAAAATCTGCTCTGGAACTCTCTTCACAGTGTTTGTAAGATACATCGTAAGATGTGCTTGATTATGTAATTTTCTTTTTCTTCCTTATTTTTAAGCAAATTATTTCTACATATGTATATGTGTAACGTGCATGACCTTTCTGTAATATAGCAGTATGTGGCTGTATTTCCTCTGTATTGCTTCATTAATGTTTATGCACCAGCTCAGTCTCTTTTTTGGGTGGAAGAGAGCGGAGGAGAAAACCTGTTGTTAGTGGCATTTTGTGAATATCCTACACAGAATTAATAGCTAGACACCAGGTTTTATAACAGTGTCTATAATAAAGTCACCTGCCTAGTTCATCCCTCTAAAAGGCAGGTACAGGATATTACTCAGAAAACTACATGTATACGTACTAGTGCATTGTAGTTATCTCTGCTGTCAAAACACAGAGTGACTCATACAGTATTCTACAGGTCTGAGGCAAGCCTCAGTGAAAAGTGAGATAAGCCTGACATCTCTGAAAAAGCCTGTGTACATCTAACACTACAGCTACATTGGATAGTATTGTCTGTTCCTGGTAAAGCACACACTGATCTACTTGTACAAACAAAAGAAGATACAAGAAGACTATAAAAAAATCTTCCAAAACTATCCACAGGACTAACAGGAACACAAATCCAATGGACTGTGAATGGGACCCTGAATTTTTTGAAAACGTCCCTTAGAGATCCTGTATATGCTGCAAACAGTTCACCTTATTGTAACATATACATACTCCCACTTAAGTGCCTCCCATGCACAGCCAGCCATTTCCTTTAATTGTATCTCACTCATATACTGTATCTTCAAGCGAACTGAAATGAAAGCTTCCATTTTAAACAGAATGGGGCTCCCCAGGTTTGTGCATTAAATAAACCCTGAGTCGTCTCAGCAGAGGGTCCTATCTAGGGGTGTATATCCAAGTACAAAACAACTGCCTGAAGCAATAAACTTTCAAATATTGTATCCTGTAATTTAGAACTAATTTTTGTGCTTACAGACAAGAGACATTATTTGGGAAATAAGTGGTATTGCCTCCATAAATGAAACCAAGGGTGTCTAGCTTGTTCCCCTTTGCCCTGCACTTTGAGTGCTTGTATGCATTCCTGCAATGTAAAATGGATGTGGAGCCTTTCCAGGTCCACCTGGTGCCCTCTGTGCTGTGTAAATGAATAAACAACTTGCAGTTCAGAGGAGAGTAATGCTCGTTTAACTCAGTTGAGTGAAGGTTCAAGATTTCTACCATTGCTCCGTTATTGAGCAACTGGGCTTTCATTTATAATGTGCCTCTTCTGAAATTCTCCCACTGCTGCTGCAACTGTTGTGGAGGTCTAGAGCGTAGAGCTGCCGCTGGCATTACTAGGCACTGCTCTCATTAGAGCTAGACAGTGAGGTGGTAAACATATGGGTGGCAGCAGAGCCGCAGTTTCAGGAGCTGATTTGTGCAGGCAAGGCAGAGCCATAACAGAGCCTGAGTGTGTGTGAGCTCCTGTTTTGCAATTTTATATGCAAATGAATCATCTGACACATGAGGTTATCACACATCTGCAAATCCAGTAAGGTCAGCTGCATATAATGGATTTGTCTGTGTCTTTAAGGTGCAGTCCTGACCAGGTGTTGTACTCCCCCATGTTTTTGAATATACATGGTGCCTATATGTGAGAGTTTATCTGTAGGCTGCTTGCTTCCTGTTCAGCTCTCAAACATGACTGGTAAAGAATAATAGAAAATGGAGCAGGGAGAGATTAGGAGAGGTCATATCTTGGGCCAAACAGCCAGGAAGGCTCATTACTGAAATACAAGAATGGCCTTACTGTGTCAGGCTGGAGATGTATGGAGATCTGCTGCTGCCACTGTCAGCGACAGGTGCCTACAGAACGGCAGGAGCCTACAGAACGGCAGGAGCCCAGGGCCAGTGGACAGTTGTGCTTGGGGGTACTGTCCCCACTTCCAGCCTCCTGTACTCAGGGTGTCTTTGTGCTTAACAAATCAGCAGGCTTGTCTGGGATTTCAGCCCATCACCAAGGGTCATACTCTGACCCCACACAGTGGATACAGTGGGTTTGCTGAGCATAAGGCATGATGCCCACCTCTCCTTTCCTGCTGAGCTGGAAGAAGGGCAGTGCTGGGTAACTCCAGCCCTGTGAAGGTCCAGTACCTACAGTCCTGACACAGGCATGTCCACTACCCCAGTCTTGCCTTGCAGAGCAGGGTTGAGCCCCCGAACTGAGCCCCTCAACAAACACCCGCCTCCGTTCTGCATTTCGTATGCTTCTAGCCCTTGTACTTTGCCTGTGACTCTACCACAGATCAACCCCTAGGCAGCAAAGCAAGCTGACCCTTTCTAACCATGCTGCCTCCCCACTCATCCCACTGCCCTGTGGAGCTGATGGCCACAATACTTTCCTGCAAAGTCTCAGCAAGGAACCAACACCTAAGGGACGTAGGCAGTCCTAAATATGTGTTGCTTGAGAAATTGGGAAAAGGCTGATGCCAACTAGTTCACCTGGGTACTGTCAAGAGTCCCATCAGCACCATCAGTTCCTTTCACTAGTGGGAGGTCATCCATGTAGGGCCAAAGAGGACAAATAGGAGAAGATAGTGTGAGTGGAGTTCACTCTAGAAAAGGTGATATCCATTAACTACTCCCTTCATCTTCTCAATGAACAAATACGCTAAAATTTTTCGTGAGAGATGTTTGTGCGATAAAATCTTCCAGAAGTGGCTACTCTGTAGTGCCCTTAGCAATCTATCCCAGTACTTAATTATAATTTTCATTAAAAAAGGTTTTCATGAAGCTTAAACTAAATCTCCCACTGCAGGCTAAGGCTGCTCCATTATTTCTTGTCCCATCAGCAGCAGGCATAGAAAACAGGCTACTGCTTTCCTTTACAGCAGAGAGCCTTTTCCATATTTCAGGACTGTTACATTCTGACCTCTTGAACCTCTCTTGCTTAGCTTAATCATCTCTAATTCTTTCCTCACTGGCATGCTTGTTAAATTTCTTCCCATACTTGTTTACATCCTCTGGCTGTTTTTGGCTGCTCCACCTCTTTCTTTAAGTTTGATGCTCAAAACTGGTTGGCTGCTCCACCTCTTTCTTTAAGTTTGATGCCCAAAACTGGAGAAAGAATCCCAGAGGAAGCCTCACCACTGCTGAATACACCACCACCACACTGAATATACTTATTGCAGGTTATCATAGCATGGGGTAAATGATTCACAAAACCAAGCAAATACCTTCTTTGAATATGTCAAATGCATTGCATTTCTATTATTTCAGGTCTTAAGATCAAACTTTCCTGCACTGTGGGACTTAATCATTGACAGTACAATGGCCAACAGGGTGTCTAATGCAAATTTCCTTGCTGCAGTTCCTCCTTTATTGCTAGATCTCTGAGGGTACTAAGATGAGACCCCAGAGAAATCCTTGGCTCCAACAGTAGCAGAAATCAAGGTCTGGAAATAGGAACATGATAGTTTCCTTCCAATATATCCTTTTGTTGTTGTACTCACTCATAGATTCTGCATCCACATTACATTATTTTTACTCTTCTCCATCCCTTCAATGTCTCTGTTAATTTCCCACTGCTGTCTCAGATGCTTTAATAAGGTCCAAATGGATTAGATTTTCTCAACTTTTATTTTCTAGAAAATGTTACCAAGCAAAAACTGAATCTGTTTTTGCTAAGTCCATGCTGCATTTTATTTAACCTTCCATTTACTTCTAGGTATTTATTCTTTTCTTCATAATGGATTTTAAATTATCTTATACCATTAGATTCTGACTAATGGGTTTCTAGTTGTGCACAGGGTTTTCCACCTCCCTCCTCATTCCCTTAGTTTCATTGTTCTCCAGGCATACAGTACCGCTCCCAATGTGACACATATGCTAACAGTCCTTGTTACCAGATTTGGAAGTGCACATGCTGAATTTCCTACAGTAGAAATTACTCTCGTTCTTCAGTTTGTACTCACAAAGATTTGGAGTTTTTTATCTACCTTGGATCAAGTCTTGTAATTCTGTCATGCTCTCCTCCTATATCCTTGTTGTTACTTAAATTCAAAGAAGAGGAGGGCTAACTACCTTTCTCAGACTCATACTCACAGCCTAGCATGCCTCTTCCCTGGCTGTTCTGTATTATTTGTATGCCTCTAGCACCTGTTATTATTCTATTTTTTGAAAAGCCTAATTTGGAATGACTTTTATTGAGCCTCATTTTCCCCTTAAATCTTCTGACCTCTTAGATATATTTTCTTTGAAGGTTTGTTGCCTTTTCTGTTCTTCTACCACATACCTTCTCTGTGGAGTTATTAATCCAGTTGAGTATCAACCTACAAGTCTCTCCTTTCCTTCCCCATGGGACTCACATTCCAGACAAGGAAGTTTTAAGCCTCATCCACATTCACATCCCTAAGCTGTTCAGTTTAATTAATAAAGAATAACATGATTAGGATCAGAGGAGTTGCTCTCCCTCAATTCTCCAGGCACTTTCACCCCATTGGCAATGGTCTTCTGCAGAGATACAGATCCCCTTATCTTAATGATCCTTCACATACCATTTCCTGCCTCAGGATGTGAGCCCTGTTCCACTCCAACCCAAAAGCAACAGATTTGCTGACGCCTTTCCCACCTCCATTTTATACTTGTTTTTAAGTCAGTTTGCACATATCAGACTGTTTTCTGTCTTTTTTTCCTTTCCCTTCCCTAACATCCAGCCCATTAACCACGTGGTTGGTAGAAATAGTTATTAGACATTCCTCCTTCTGAAGTATTGCACTCTGTGCTAAACTACACATTTCAGATCTGGAATGAAAGCATCTACTGCTTGATCATGGACAAAGAAGTTCAAATTTTGACTGGCTACACAGTATGCTGCAATTAGGAACAGCACTGGATTGTCCCTGAGGGGAAGCAGTGTGCCCACACTGGTGAATCATTTGTGCCCTTGCAGGCTGTGGGCTGTCACTGTGCAGAGACACATCAGCCCCCAAACTACAGTGACAGTGGTGCATCCTTGGGGCTGCTATGATTCACGATGTTGGAGAGGGTGTTCTGAGAGCAAGTGACAAAAATTAATTGCTTCCTGCAAAATACTCCTGCTTTGGTCTCTGTGCCAGCACAAATCCAAAGTGATTTATGACTTCCAGGAAGAGGTTCTTTTGTGTAAGTGCAGGAACAGCTGGTTGGCTGGGCAGGGCTTCCCCTCTCCTCCACATCTTCTCTCCCTCTGCTTGAAGGGGAACTGAGGTAAATCGGGAGATGAACTCCGTCAGCTACACAGGCCCAATGGGCAGGGGCTATGGTGCTGCTTCCTAGGGGACGCCCAGCTTGCCATCTGGGGAAAGTCAGCCAGGGTGTCCCAGGGAAGAGGTGAATCCCAGTCCTAAGGAGAGAGGAGTAATGGAACATCCTGGCCAGAAGCACAGAGGTTTGATAAAGGACTCTGGATTTGGGTACAGAGAGAAAGGTGAGAGTGTGGGGTTAGAGGGTGACCCTGGTGTGTGCTGAGATGACAGGTTTAGGGGTGTCATTGAGGGTAGTGGTGGTGGAGCTCACGCTGCTAGAGTTTATTCTGGAGTTGGAAATGAAGAGTGTAGTTACATTCAGGAGGTGGGGTTTGGGAGAGGACAAGAAGTGAGTGGGACAGGACTGGACAGAGAGGAGCCCAATTTATAACTGAGAAAGATGAGAAAAAAACTCTTCTTCAAAGTTCGAGACTTACTTGTTTAGTTACCCACACTGCTTGGTTACTGGAAAGCTAGTTCAAGGGTGTATTGTTATGCTGTGCTCCAAAAGCAATCTTTCTTGGGATTCTGAGCCTAAAAACTTGTTTCTAACAGTATCAGGTAGTCTAATAAAAGCTATTACCCCCTTCTACAAACCTTGTCTCTCATCTATCTTTAGGCCATCACTGCCACAATATACCTTCTCCTCCTCTTTTATTCCATCATAGTAAATCATGTAAATAAAGGAGTTCCCCTGTGCTTCATCCAGTAATAGCCTAACTGTATACCCTGCTGCTAACTCTTATGAAAACAATCAATACTGCCTTGGGAATTTGCCACTGTTACACTTCCAACGGCTTAATGTGAACTGCACAATCAAATTCCCCCAAGTATTTTCTAAAGGAATGCTTTGAGGTCCTGTCATTAAACAGCAAAGTAAGATAGCATATTTTCTGGCAGGTTCTATTTCTGTCAGGATTGGTGCTCCCTGTGCGCAACGTATTGAGGTGACAAATACCTTGTAAAAGCCTGAAGCAGTTTAGATGGATTAAATACTCAAAGGAGTATTTAATATTTTATTACTGTAGGGTTTTATTACACTAAACTCGAGTTCATTCACAGTGTCCAGGAGACAGGCTTCCTCAGACATGGAATATCATTAAGAGTTTGGCAGTTTTGTCAGGCTGTGAATTTCAGGCACGCTGAGGAAGAAGGTGGAAGATAAATATTAGTTCTTTTCAATTCAACTGTCAGTCATGGGTTGCCTCAAAGCTAGAGTTAGAGGTCAGCACCCAAGTACAGTGCCTATCATGTGGCTGGGGGAAATCCTTCTCTAAGCTACACTGAGCAGATGTTCCTCTCATTCCAAAATGTGCCACGCTTGAAGAGAGGGGGAAGGAGATGTGCCTTCATCTTTTAACATATGTGCAGGCAGCAGTATTAAAGTTAGCACAAATAAAAAGGCCTCTGTTGGCTTCAGTCCATTCTCTCCTGAATTAAAACAGAATCAAAGTAACCTTTTGCTTCACCAATAGGCTCAAAATACAATAGTCAATCAAAATACCATAGAAAGGAATGGAACCATTAACTCAAATTAATTGACCAGACTTTGTAAATAGTTGAAAACAAAGTGGTTACCCCAGCATGTAATGAATGGACTAGTGGAAGCCACAAGTAGGGAGGAACTGATGCCATTCACATGTGTTTCCAAAACAAATGGTCTGCAGACAATCCTAACCCTATCTGTTGTACGCTTAAAGCAAATTTTATGTGTAGAGAATGATCTAGGTCTACCTAGGTCCCTGGCGCCTCTGCCCAAGGGGACAGCATACAGAGTGACTGCAGAGCCACAGCCTGCTGCACTCCACATTGCCAGACTTTGCAGGTGGTTAGACAGCTTTGCAGCCTTACTGGAAAACGGCAGCCTCTGGGACATTAAAAGACTTAACCATAACTCTTAGTAATCAGTAATCTAAAGTGTGCTTTTGATAAATCTGCATATTTGCCTGTTCCAAAAATGTTACTGAACCTTAAATTTAACTCATTAGCCTGTAGCATAACCAGCCTACCTATTCTCAACGAGAGCTCATAATGAACTCTGTACATTATAGTTGTGCATTTGTACAAGATTAAAGTCTATTTGTCTATATACAGGTGCATGTATATGTATAAGGACTCCAAAATTCCATGTACATAGAAGATATACAAAGAGGAATGAAACCTGCTTTCTGGGAGGCAATTAAGTCTTTACGTTATTGATGCCTGTAATTAATTAAGCACTGGGGATCATTGACAGGTTCTGTTAATCATATGGACTGGAGATGCTCTACTTCCCCCTTTTCAAGGGGCATCAACTTTTTAAAAGCTAGGGGGGGAACAGAAGATAATGCCCCAGGAAAAGATTCAAATGACCATCCTGATTTGAAGGGAAGAGAAAATGTAAATCTGAACAGAGATCCAGGGAAAGATTAGGTGTAAAGGCTACTGTGCTTCTTCAGTTGCCTATTTTCCTCTTTGAAGGCAAATTTTGGGGTGGACATCTTTGCATAACAACTGGTATTCTCATCTTGAGGCAGGTAATCATCCAAATAGCATAACAGATGGATGATACACAGAATGAGGTGACTTCTAAAGTCTAGTCAGGTGTAAATTTGATTTTCCTTTTATTTCTTCTCACCTGACACTAAAGCCATTGTATCTGCTATGCCCACCATGTAAGCATGTATTTAATTTCTACTTTAAGAGCTGTCTGATGTTGAGTGATTTTGAAGTAACTCAGTCAACTAAGCATTTCTTTCTGAGAGGTGAGGTGAGCATTTAAATGAAGTAGAGTTCTCTAGGGTATACAAGGGCATAAGAGCTCCCTCCAGGCTGATTCAAACGTAGAGTTTTCTGCAAAAGATAATTCTTCCAGTGATTAGCAAAGCCAGGGGTTCATTGGCATTTAAGAGGTTGATGAGATTTTCCAGTCCTCATGAGTTTCCAAGATGCTGGTAATGTTCCTTGATTTATTTTTTTTTTTCAGCCTGTGTCCTGTAGCTCATTTTCATTTCTGAAATTTATCTTCAAGTTTCAAACTGCCATTTATTGGTTTTCCTTTCCTGCTTCCTTCCCCTCAGGTTTCAATAACAAGAACCATCCTGCCAGTGGACAGGACATGCAGCAGAGTAGCCTGGATGTTCCTCTCTTACGCCTACATCTGCACTGGATGTCACTCACCATAGGTACTACTTCCAATTAAAGATCAAAAAAACCACTCAACCATTTAGCAGTCTCTGGATCTATTGCTACACAATCAGCATACGATGCATTTTAATAGTATTTCTGTGAGCAGTTCATCTTCTATACAAACCTTGCCCTGGCTGTCACAGAGTGTAATTTTATGCATGACCTCAATGGCTGACCCTCCCAGTCATGTAAAGAAAAATGATTTCAGGACAATCCTGCTAGATAAGGTAGTCAGACAAACAGATTCAGGGCATTAGGCATGGTCTGTTCTCCAGCTGTGTATACTGTCAAGAGCTGGCTGCCTGAAAATGCTGCACAAAGAGTTTTTCTGTTGAAAAAATGACTTTTAAATGCTAGTTTTGAGAGGGCTTTGCCATAATAAGTTGATTTCTTTTTTGAAGTTAAAATAACAAATCAAAAACCAGTTTTGAGAATTCAGAGGTAAAAAAGTCCTACAAGATGAATGGAGACAGTACTAAAGTTAAATAGCACAGGTCTTGTGTGCAGTCTTCTTCTAAGGGAACAGTCTCCTGCCAGAGAAAGGAGTTTCTTTTAGGCAGGTAACCATCTATGACTTCTGATTTCATGTCTACATCTCCTTCTTCGTGGCATCTAGCAAAGTGCCTTAACTTTTCAGCATCATGGCATTCTTTTTTTATGTCTGCAGAAGAGTGATGTAATATTCATCTCTCTGTAAGAACAAATCTGATAATGTATTTAGTTTCTAAAGGTTACATTTCACATCTTAGCTGAAGACATTTTTTCTCTCCAGATTCCTGCTGGCAGACTTGAAGGCAAAAATGAATTGCTCAGATCCCTTTCTGCATGGACATGTAACATTATACTATATATCTTGCATTATCTGGCACTCCTTCCTTGCAGTTAGTAACTGTAGGAAGGAAGGGATTTTGTGGGTTGTGAGTGGTTTAGATGGGCAATTCACTTTTCACAGGTTTTAGCGTTTACTTTGAATATGTTGTGTAGGCACCTAAGGCTGTAACTAAATTAATACCATCAAAGGCAATGTCTGATATTTCCAAACACACAGAGCCCACAACACTACAACCCACAAGTGATTGAAGAATACATCTTTCTTTGACAGCACTTCTAGAGGTCTTCATCATCTTTAGTGGGCCAATGCTTTTTTTTTTACTAGCCTGATTGGTTCAAAGAGCTGGAGTAACCAGAAACGCACCAATTTCAACAACACCCATGAGTTGTCATCATATACTATTATCTCAAGGTAGGGAGAAGAAAGTAAAAAAAGCATAGTGCAGCAGTTATTCCTAACTTGCCCAAGGCAAATCAGACCTTGGCATGCTTTTTTGTCCGGGCTTGTAGCTATCTGTGCAGGCTGAGATACATGCTTGTGGGAGGGATCTCTGACTTCTTTCAAGGTGCATTGTACACTGAAAGAAAAGCTTATCCTTTTCATATTAGACAATTACCCCCAAACCCTCCTAATGTTACCGGGAGAAGATTATTAATATGGAACATAATGACAACACTATCCTTCTAATGGGGAGAGAGTCTCATAGAGGATTATTTCCTAACAGTGACCTCACTTGTGGATTCAAAAGCAGAAGCTGTGAAACTCTGCCAGCTATTTTCTTTGTCGTCCTTGTGAATTATGCAGCTGGTAGAGTAAAGCTTTGATGTTGATTGGAATACTTGACTTTCCTGTACCTGTCTAATATCATGATTATACTTTTGTATTTGATCAAAATGAGGAATCTACATTAAAGAGCTACACCAAGTACCTCCTAGCTTGATTTTAAAAAAAATATCAGATGTTTTCCCAGGGCTGTAGCACTTAGAAAGTAAGTCCCACTCCAAGTCCAAGTTTAGCTTTTGTCATAAGAACAACTGTAATGACATATTTTACATAATATTTTAACAGATGGAAGTTCAGACTTTCTGTACTAAATTTCAACATAGCTGCGATCTTGTAGTTAAAAAGTTATTAGCCCTGCAATTAGGTACCTTTAATTGAATCCCTGACACTTACTTAATTATAGCATGACTACAGACAGACTATGAGAAGCAGTAAAATCAACTATGACACACACCCCCTAGTTTCCCATTGGCTGGAAACTTGTTAGGCTTGATGGGTAGGCACTGTAGTCAGAGAGGATTTCAAAGCAAATAAATAGCAAGTCCTTCTAGCCAGTCAGAAATGGATTTCCACCTGTCTGAACCTCGGGCTGGAGTGAGCTGCTTTTAAAAAAACCCAACAACTTGCTGTATGAGGAAACTACTGGAGAAAATATTCCCTCTCATACTTTATATTTCTTCTATGAAAAAGTGATTTTGGAAGACTTTCTAGGCCACCTCGCTTGAGGTGTCTTTTTCAGAAGAAGCATGGCTTGCTGTGTGTTACAAATCACTGGTCTAATATTTGGAGGTGTTGGCATGGTCGGGACTTTGGCAGCCACAGTTATGCCGCAGTGGAGAGTTTCTGCCTACATTGATGGCAACATTGTGGTGTTTGAGACCATCTGGGAAGGACTGTGGATGGACTGCATCAGTCAGCTGGGCATCAGGCTGCAGTGCAAATTCTACGACTCTGTCCTGGCTCTCCCCCCACCCTTGGAGGCGTTCAGAGCCCTCATGTGCATTGCAGTGGTCCTGTCAATCATTTCCTTTTTGATGGCCATTGTTGGTGTGAAGTACACTCACAGGACCAAGGAGGATGCCCAGGGCATCAGTGTCTTTATACTGGCAGCTGGAGTTGCCTTTCTCCTGACGGGCATCCTCGTTCTGATCCCCGTGTCCTGGACTGGAGGTAGCATCATTCACGACTTCTATGATCCAAAAGTTCCTGTGCCACTGAAACGAGAGCTAGGAGCTGCTCTGTATGTAGGCTGGGTGAGCACTGCACTTCTCATCGCTGCGGGAGCAATGTACTGTAGCTTCTGGTGCTGGGCTGATACATCCTCAAAATCCAGGTATCCGTCACTTTCCTGTCACAGGTTGCACAAACCTGACTTTGCAAGAGGGCCGTCCCTAAGTGTGCATGCCTATGTGTAGTTGTTACATGTGATCTTTCTGCTTAGCATGTCGATATGTTCCAATTGACTTCAGTGTCTAATTAAACTCTGCATCTGTAATGGAGGAACAGTTTTGTTCATTTGCTATTTACTATTGACATACATATCTGCTCTCTAACATGCTTACAGGAAATGTTATTACATGGGCATTATGTTTGAGCACAGCCAGAAGAAAAATCTCACCATTTTACAGGAATGAAGAATGGTATAGGAACAGCAGCAGCCAAGAGTCTCTCAGCGAAGATGAACAGCATATGGTTGGGCTGGAAGGAAGGCAGCTGCTGTGCAATAGCACCAATGCCCTCCCCTAAACCCATGATGTGCAAAGAGAGCAGAGCATTTTACTCTAAGGTAAAGTCTTCATAAGTACTGCTCTAGGACAGTGGTGAGAAGCATGGAGTTGGCAGCATGGATGAAGCAGCTGCTGAATGAATGGAGAAACCCCCAGCACTCTGACTTCCAATATTGGCACACAAATGTTCGTGCTCTCCCATCAGAGGCCTCTGTGATTGACTATGGATTTCACTGATGCTTGTGGAATTGATGTATCCTTCTTACCTCTTCTGCAGGGCACAGAATCCAGCTCATGGAATAATAAAATTTTTAATCACTTTACCAGACTTTGTATTACATTTCAGTTGCTTGCTTCCTCTCGTTTTTTATGACTTCTCCTGTTTTACAGGTAGCACCTCCTCTTGTATGAAATTCAGGGCAGACCATCTGTCTTTATGCACTTTAAAGCACCGTGCTAATGTAAAGTATAAGTAAACAAGCCAGGCAACGTAAATGTGTAATCCCCACTTGCCCATTGGAGGATCAAGAGTTCCTGCCTATATCTTCCATCACACCCACAAAAGCCAAGCCCTGATGTTGTTCTGACTGTTTTGTGTTCACAAGACTTATTTGAAAATGTAGACTGAGCAGCCTTATGCCTGTCTGTCCTTTGTGCAGAATTCAACAGTATTTGCAGCTGTGCATTTTTTTTCACAGCTGAAAACTTGGAACTTGCTTTTGACAGTGTCTGTGTCACAACATTGATAAGTGACCAGTTCAAAACATTCTTTCCGGTTCTTTACACAGTAGTAATGGATAGTATCATTTCATTGATAATTTCGTGACACAGGTACTCAGTTTGATCCTTTTCTGTGTCTGCGACTGGTATCGGAAAAAAAAGGGTGTAATGACTTTTTGCATTGAGCAGAACAATGCCTCTATGTATTCATTTGACTGTTCAATCTGAAGCAGAACATGGAAAGCTGCATTTAATTAAACAAGCCTTTTATTGACTTCAGATGAACCTAAACGAAACAGTGCCGTTGAACACAGGTATTCATTGCATATATTAACTAATGTGCATTTACATTTAAGAGAACCAGCTCAGATCTTTTAGTGGGAATTTTCTAGTCACCAGAAAACAGGTTTAATGCATCCTGCTCATCACTTGAGCAGTCAAATCAGCACTTATTAATTCCAGATGAGCCTTTAACAGAACATTTGTAAGTAGGTTTTCTAGTACTAAAACATATTTTTTATGTTGTCTTATAGCTGCCAATGTCTGTCACAGCAGCTGTCATTGGGTCAGACAATTCATTTCACTGGAGTCATTCTGTTGACTTTGGTAATAATTTATACTACCATGAGGACCTTCACCTATTATTTTATTGTATTTATGTCCTATAATATATATTTTGTTTAATAAGGAACTATTTGGTGAGTAAGCCAGAATTGCATTTTTTGGGTTTATTCAGATATGACATTTGTGATTAACAAAGCAGAGGATGAAGATATTTGCAATGCAAATATGATACATATTTATAGGTAGGTAATGGATTTAAATGATGATGTATTCAGTGTAATGCAACTTTATGCAGATGTAAGTGCTGAAGAAGTAAGTGCAATTTTCTATAACATTAATTAAAGGATCCTCAATGCTTTCAATATCAGTGGTTTCATCTAGAAATCAAATTTGAACTGGGTGTGCCATTTACACTAGTAACTTTATTTTCAAAGAGTTAAAAGATAAAACTGCTTTATTTGAGCATTTAACATTCATTTGAAAGAAAACCTAAGCTCTTTACATCTAACATTAACACCTGATGGCTGCATATTGCTCCATTTCTCTCTTATACCAGTTGATCAAAAGATGAGCTCAAACAAAATCTCTAAGCTCAGACAACCTCGTGCTTGCATGTGGGTTTGGAATCTGACCTTGATTCCAAGCATACAGCTAGGCCAGGCTGCTGTTTGGATGTCTGGGGTTTTACTGACATAAACGGCAATTTCTGATCATGTGATTTAGCACTTATAGACTCACCCAAATATGTTTAAGAGTCTGTGACATTAAAATTTCTGAATTTGATGCAGGAACAAATTTCTCGTAAGAAGCTAATCTGCAAGAGATGTAACACAGTGATTAACCTTCTCCCTTTGAACAGAACAGAAATTCCTTTATTGTGGATTCTGGTGGGGAAAACCCCATAAAGATCATTACTAGATATTTTACTTCTGTATGCAAGGAATGCATTTGGCTGAGTAAACTGTATGGGTACATTTGCATCTGCTAAGGGAGACAGGTTTTTTTCTTCTTCCTTTTCCCCTATTCAAAACCTGTGGTGCTCAGAACTGACTAGTTGGGAGCTGCAGTTTGGAGGTATGAGTAAGAAAAGGAAGTTTTAAGGACTTTAAAGAAAAACTGCGGTTGAGCTTTGAAATTAAACTGCTGCTGTTCATGAGTTTTCTAAGGGTAACAGGAAGAGCTTGGCTTGAGGGGAGTGATGGAGGAGCTTGCACAGATCTCTAGTGCCCAAGTCTGCACCTTCTACCCTCTGTCTGCTGCTCCAGGAGAGCTCCTGCCCCTTCTGGGTTATATCCAGCCAGACTCAGTCTCAGGTAACCGCAAGTGTCTAAGGTGACTCTTGGAGTTTATTTAGGTGGCTGAACATGTCCTTCCCGAGTGAGATAGGTGAGGAGAGGATGCTCAGGAACACATGTAATGAGGCAAAGACATTAGGGAAAGGGCCACCTCTTCACTCCAGGGCACAGGAGGGCTGTGGAAACAGAGCATTGGTTACACGCTACATGATGGAGGACCAAGAGGAAGCAGGGTGTGAATAATTGCTGTTGACTGGACTTTTCTCTCAGAAGAAAAGGCCTTGCATGTGGGTGTCATTTAATGTGCGTGGGCCAGGGATTACTAAAATGTTGTGTCAGGTTTTTGTGTACTGGAGCTCTGCTTTCATTGAGGAGTAGAGGCAGTAAACTTGCTTTAGTGATGTTATGTTCACATTAAACTTCAGGCCTGCTGTATTTGTTAATAACAGCTGATTAAATATTGTGGTTAAATATCTAGTTTAATATCCTGATGCTATCATATACTTTAATATTTTGTGACTGCAGGACAAAATGACTTTGGAAATAAATGTGAATAGCTGAGATTCTGCTATGTATTTGAAATAAATGTATGAACCCTTCAGGGTTTTTTTTTACCATTGTATCACTGTTTCTTTTTTATATTAAAGTGAATGAATGTATTTCCCCATCGCCAGGGAAAGACAGCTTCAGTATTTTTATAATGTCCTTTTCTGATTCAGTCTTGGTTTTTACATTATGCTTTGGGTTTTGCGAGATAATAAACAAAGTGGGTCTGATTCCGTGGGAAATAAAATACACAAAACTGATTTAGTGCTGACTTCCAAGACTTGCTTATAAGAAGTTTCCTGAAGCAAATCGATATTTCAAAAGCTGGTCCCAAAATGTATATTCATCTCTGAGATGAAAAGAAAAGATTCTGGAGCAAATAATCCACCACTAAGATGCAGCCAAGAGAATATATTTATGCCAAAAATGACAGCTTAGCAAAATATTTCATTATAACAGAAACATGAATCAGACAGGTTTTGAGACAAAAAAATACATGCAGTCATCAGTCCTGATATGCAGAGACAATGATCTGTGTGAAGGACATTAAAACTAAATGAGTTTATGTTAAAAAATGTTACAACTCTCCTGAAAATCAGTGTGAGGACTCACAAAGTCAGAAATGGGAGCTTGATTGTGTCCTTCTGATTGACTGTAACCACCCTTTTGGAAAAAGCACAAGAGATCTTTTCAGGGAAGTCCTACGTCATCTTTGAAAACTGGGACAGAACTAACCCACCAAATAAACAATTCCTTTCCTTTGTATCTGGTATGGAAATGCTCTCTGACTTACTTACACGCTTTGCTGATTTAAGTCTCAGAGTCTAAGACTAACTTGACATTTTATGGCTACTTGAAGAAACAAAGAGCAAAAGAAAACAAGAAATACCCTGATAAGGGTAGGACATTTTCAGCTGAAAAGGTCTGTGTCAGTGCTGCTTGTGTTCAGTTGCCACTCGCAGAAAATGTTCCAGCTGTCAATGAAGACAAACAAAAAATATTCAAAAGCACAAAGATTTTGTTTTTAGCAACATCAAGGAACAAAACCGGCTAGGGAAAGTGTTGTGACAGCGGTATTAACAAGCCATGTACACCTGCAGAGTCAGCATCAGAGAGTTTGTTCAATTCCAGCGATCAGAATGGATTGAAGCCAGTGTGTCCTCAGTGACAATACAACCAATTGCATAATTTTTAAAACAATTAAAGGAAAAAGAGAAAATACTATATTGAACTCAGCTGTTTGTACCAGAAGAAAAGCAGAACACAAAAGGTTACCTGAGATTCTCATCCCTACACTTCCAGCCCTTTAAAAATGAAAGTGAGCTAATTTTAGCATTAGACTTTTTATTCTTTTATCTAGTCATTCTCCTGTCCCTCCAAAAAGGCTTCTCACTTGAATATGTCATCACCTGAGCAGTGTGAAATTTTGAGGCATTATAGGAAAGTAAACTTTACTGTGCTTTAACTTTCTGTTACCAGCCAGTTCAAACAGCGAGCCCAACGGTGTGTGTGTGTGCTGATGCAGAGACTCTGTATCAAAGTGACACTGCTCTTCAAAGTGTCTCCTTCATGTGGGCCTTACAAACCAGAGCAAATCTTGCTGGTAAGATGAGTTTTAAGAAGAGGTGTCATTTTAATCAAGGATTGTGGATCGGTCTGTTATCCAGGAGCACTCACTGCTCGAGTTGTAATGATTGCTGCAGTGACAAGGGAAGCAAAGCTAGAGAATCTGGATGCAGCTCTCTGCTCTGAGGAGGGAACTGACAGAATTGCCCCAAGATGTTTGAACTAGTTATCATTCATCCTAATGCATGCACACTTCCCTTGCCCCAATAATTTCCAAGCAAACGCTACCTGTGTAGCAATCACTAGAGATGAATTTATCATGCAGTTCCCTTTATCATCCCCCGTTTTTTATTTAAACATCGCTCTTATTTAAACAACAACAACAAAAGAGCTCACAGCAATTTAACTGACAAATCCAACACCTTTGTGCAAAAAAGACACTTCAAAAATAGAAACCACAAACCCATCAAGTTCTGTTCCCTGCATCAGCATCAGTCAAACTGAATAATACATTAAGCTTGCTAAATCTCTCTTGCCCACTTCTGCTATGGACCTTAATCTGTGGTCTTTGTCTCAGTTACCGTGAAGTAGTCCCTGATTGCCAAATGACAAAGATGATGAGTACATTAGCGTTTCAGCTTCTGTCTGATGGATGAGTGACTGACAGAATGATAAGCAATGTTTATTCATTCAGAGTTTCCACTGTAATGCCAGATGGTGCTGGGAGATAGAAAATAATCTCTAGACCCCAACAAACATTGCCTCGCATACTGTCACATTCATTCTGAATTTAGCAAAAATTGGCAACATAAACTCCACGTGTTGAAGAAAAGTATATTGTTAGCTAAGTACTTTTTGTGAGGCCAAGTTTCACAGGTTAGTCTGAGTCCTGGTCCCTCACTGGCACATCCAAAATGCTGACCGCAAGCTCTTCTTACACCAACCTGGTGGCTGCTGCAGCCACACAATGGGAGATGCAGGGAAGACCAGCGCTGGTGCTAGAGCTCCTGCCTGCAGCCCCAGGACAGAGGACGCACAATGGCAGATTGCCTTTACAGGGGTGTAAAGGAAGACCATGCTCCTTCCCTCATCTGAACGTGCCCTTGTGGTGGGTTGGGTTGACCTTTGGCTGGCTGCCAGATGCCCACCCAGACGCTCTCTCACTTCGCCTCCTCACACTCTTCCCCTGCTCCAGCTGGTCTCTCCAGGGGCTGCAGGGGATCCCTGCTGGGGCTCCTAGAGCACCTCCTTCCCCTCCTTCCTCTCCCCCCGGTGCCTGCAGGGCTGTTTCTCACACTTTTCCCCTCACAGCTGGGCAGCGTTTTGCCCTTTCTTACACAGGCTTTCCCCGCGGCTCCGCCGTGGTGGCTGCGGGGCTCAGCCGTGCCCTGCGGTGGGTCGGTCGGAGCCGGCTGGAACCGGCTGTGTCCGGCTCGGGGCAGCCCCGGCCTCTCCTCACAGAGGCCGCCCTGCAGCCCCCACTGCCAGGGCGTGGGCACCTACAGCCAGTACAGCCCCACTGTAAGTTTCCTCCTGGGGTGCAGCGGTGAAGGGTGGCTGCGGGGCCATCAGGGCAGTGTGGTGCCCTCCCTCCCTACCAGACCTCATCCCACAGCCTCCAGTGAGGTAAGCCGCTCTGGGCCGGTGATGGTGACTGGGGTTGGCCGCAGCCTGGCCATCACCAGGTGCCACTTGGCCCCAGGCCTGGCTGGGATGACAGCCCTCAGGGTGAGGGCAGCACTGGAGGGGGACAAGGCTGCAGCAGGTTGTGTGTCAGCACCATGTCAGAGCTGCCCATGGGCACTGGCAGCCAGACCCTGGGGGGAGTGGAAGAGATTGCCTCTTGGTGCACTGTCCAGATGTTTCCCATCAGTAACGGTCTAACCCAGGTGCCTCATGTTTGGGCCTGAAGACCTCCTGGAGTCCTCCTGCCCTCTGGCTCAGCCACAGCTGGCCAGGATGGGAGCAGTGAGTGGGATCGAGAGGTGTGCTGCTCCACACAGCACCACGTGGAAAGCTCTGATGAGATGACCAGCTCGCGCCATGGATGCACACAGCCGCCTCTCGCACTCGGTCCCCTCTGTCTGCAGCAGAGGGACTGCACAGGTTTCCAGATGTCCGTGCTGCTGCGCTGGGACATGCCTTCTTTCCAACGGTGTTTGCCCCCACTTTCCAAGTCTACTTTTGTGCATGTTTCTTCAAGCAGGAAAATGCAGTGATTATCAAGGTAATTATCAAGAGATGGAGTTTGTGGAGTAAGCAACTCAATTTGCCAAGGGATGCGTACAAGGTGATAAAGTGTTGGTTAACAGAGGCAACAAAAAGCACTGACCTGTCTCCGAGCAGAGCAGCAGTGACTTCCTCTCCCTGGGCTCACCGCACCCATTTCCTGGTTTGTGTGCCACCCAGAAAGCTCTTTGACACCCCACAGTTTGGAAACACTCCACTGCCAAGAGCTAATTACATAGTAATCTTTCTTTGAGTGGTGCCCATGACAAATTATCTTTCAATAGAGACTGAGCATTCCCATGTAATGCACTGTTCATAAATCTATGGTTCACCTGGCCTTATGGTACAAGCATGTCATTTCAGACCAATACCATTTCACACGGAGAACCAAAACACCCTTAAAGCCTTTCAGGGTCAAACAAAGGTAAGGGATGAGAGACTTAGGAGATAAATGTCCAAGCTGTTTTAGTACACTCATGAGTTAGGAGTGAGGGTACAGTTCAAAGTTTATTGAAGCCAATGGAAAGGTTCTTGTTATGACCCATAGATCTTTTAATCATCAGACATATTAGCATCAGTTATAGTTACTCAGGATCAGCTGTCAGTGGTCCTGGAGATGATTGTTCAGTTGCTCAGAGTTTCATATAGTGATGGATAACACCCTGCAACTGCCTGCTGAAATTCGTTGTTGGGTGTTCTTTCTCCTTTGGTATTTCTGGAACAACCACCCCAACTCCTCATGTATGCAAATACACATCCATGCACGCGCACACACACACACACACAGCGGTAGAGACATGATGGCCATGTACACTGAAATTATTTTCCATAATTTAAAAAGTGTTTCCAGGTTACACAATCTGTTATATCATTGGTAGACTAAATGTTGCTAAACATGGAGATTTTCCAAAGATTAAAAGGACATAATCAGTACAGTTTACTCACTGTGTATTTATTTCCCTAATTAGCATCTGAAATTCCACCACTCCCTTTGAGATACATTTTAGGATTTTTTAATTATGTTGTCCTGTCAGTGGGAGTTAATGAATCCAGGTTTCATCCAGGTTGGCTTACTATTCCCCTAACAGCAGCTTGCACTGTGGGGCAGATTGAAATTGACTGACAGGTACTAGAGTTACTGGAGGAGCTGGACAGACAGACAGAATAACTGCAGAAGACTAATTTTCATGAGAAGGAGAGCTGAAAATGTATTTTTAATGAGGTTTGACACTACCATATTTTCCTATGTTATTTATGTGGTATAATACATAGTTCCTAGCACTTCTGTGAGAATAGTCCTAGTCAGTTAACTTCAAACTCCAAACCAGCAGACAACAAAAAATAATCTTTTTCACAGGATCTAGATTAGTAATGGTTATTGGTGTGGTCTTTTCCTTTTCTAAATGATTTAACAAGAATGGATTCTTTTTTAATGCCAGACTATTGTAGAAATTTTTTCAACAACATGATGTAAAACTCTCACATCTAAGGTTTTTATCTTCCCATCACATTTTAAATAATATGTCAGTGTATTTATTATTAAACTTTCTTTTTACATTGTGTGCCTGTGAGTGTATGCAGTTGATATTGCATAAAAAGTTATCAGCTGGCATCAGCAGAATAGAATAGTGGTATCTACCATAGTCATGGTTTTGACTATGCAGCTTGCTTTACTAGCAGAGCATTGCTGCTCCAGGAAATCAATGCAATAACACTTTAAAAAAGATTACCAATATTCTATATTAAGAGAAGGAAATACAGAAATAGAAATGGCCAGGTTTTTGTTTTATTGGGCATGATCTCTTCAGGTGAAGAAAAAATTATGCCTTGATCAAAGTCATAAAGCCAATGATTTATGTAAGACTTGATGACCTAATAGTACCATCAAAGAAGAAAAAAAAAATAGAAAGATCAAATGATCAGCTGGATTGATAACTAAAACTTCAGTTGGGCTAAAGACTGTTTAATAAAGTGATTCTCGAACAGCTGAAAAACTGGATTTGTACTGCTCTAGAATGTTTACTTTTTTCCCCAATTCTGTACAAAATGATTAATTGATCTTTAATTAAGGGAGAAAGTAAGATGACTCGGGGGAAGGGCAGAAAAGCCAATCTCTTTTAAATATTCATAACATTCTACATAATAGTCAAACTATGAAACGCTCTTACCCTTTATAACAGGTAACCATTAAATTTTACTGGGACATAGTTGTTTTATTTTTCAAGCTAATTACAAGAACAGAGACCATGTGTATAGTTGAATGAATTCAAATTGCTATTCATCATTTCAGAAACATGTTTAGCAGTAGCAATAATGCAGTTGCTAGCCACAGGAAGTGTATTGAGGTCTAAATCAATCAATCAATCTTAATAATGGCTGAAAAGAAAATTCAACTTTCAATATACTGGAGTTCTTGTTAAAAAAGATTAATTTCCTGCCCCTTTTCTAGCTAAAAACCTACACCCATGTTTTATTTATGCATTTGAATATTTATTTTTATATTTACTATTAGCATTAAAGTTTAATACATCTTGTCTCTCTGTTGTCAAATCATAAATCTTAGGTCCCCCAAATTCCCAGTGCAACTGTTTATTCAGGAAAACCAAGTATTCTTAGATTACTCTGCACTTTTATTTTGTGATAGACCGGGTGATCAGATTAGTTGCACAGAACCATTCATTTCTGCAAAGCATGTTCTAACAGAAGTATTGGAGGATGCCTTAGACTTTCCTGAAATCCATACATAAAAATAAAAGCAGAGTTTGATGGTAGGATATGTGATATGGATAGAAGCAATAATTATGAGTGGGCAAGGACAGAGAAAGGCAAAAACCAATTTTAAAAGGATAATGACTGAGAAGAGGGAAGCTGGAAGGTTTTGAGAGTGCAGAAAAACAACACTGGTGGCATTTGGAACACTGTAATAAGAATTACAGTACTTGCACTTGAAATGTCAACACATACATAGTGTTTTCTAGCAAATAGCAGCCAGACTTCAGAAACACTGCAAGCACCTGAATTAGAAGAGTCTGTGCTGGGAAACACAACCATCCAGACCATACCAGAAGTACAGGGTGAGACTACTAGAAATTAGTGCTTAGTCATTGCTTTGTGTCTTTAAATCACTCTCCGTGTATTATGTAAAGTAATTTCTGTGTTTCCTGTGAGACCAGGAAGATATGTGATTCCGATTTTGTAGATGGAGGAAATTTTAAGGCCCTGGTTATGCAATGCACACAAGCATATGCTTGCCTGTGCTAACTTCTTCCGTGCCTGACTAAACTGACGCCTTGGTGATTTCTTAGGTTTCAGCAGCTAGGAAGCATAACAATGTTAGCAGTTCCAGGGCCAGATTCCTCACATGCACCCTGTCAGCTCCATCAGCCCAGTGAAGCCTGAATGTTATGTACCACGCAGAGGACATGGCTAAGAAATACCTAGTTCTCAGCTATAAGATCAGACCACTCGGATATGCTCATAACAGGTAACTAGGAAGAAGAAACAGTATAAAAAACAAAGATGTGAGAACAGACAAACTATTTCCAACAAGGAGATAAGCTAATAGGATCTAACTAAGGTTTTGTTGATGGCTAGGAAGCTGACGGGCTAGAGGAAATTGTGCAGCAGCAAAGTGGCTCACAAAAGTAGGAATGATTTAAAATATGCATGTGTATGCCTGGGATTTAAACACATATACAGAGCAGTGATGGCTGTAGGACCTCAAAACTCCGTGAAGCCAATACACTCCGATAATATCTGTGGGTGCTGCACAGAGTCTTCAGTTTCTCATGGGACTGTATGGGCTCTGTCAGTGTTGAAATGTCTTCATCAACATTTTGTATTTTACATCTTGACCAGCTGCCAATTCCTGATGGAGCTACATGTGAGTACATGTGAGGAAAGGATATAACTACCTCTGTCAGCAGCTTCCTGTTGGTGACTTTATCAAATGCTTTTGAAAGACAGAAATAAATCATAAAGGACTGCCTTTCTCTTACATCTGTATTAGCTCAAAGAATTCTAATAAACCGGGAAGGGTGGGCATATGTTCACAAACTTACACAGGTTTGTCTCTGGCAGAGGACATTCTTGTTAAATAATGCAGTGGTGAAACAACAGTTTAAGAATATAGATGGAGAGATAAATAGATGTTTCATGACTCTCACCTTAATTACCTATTCATCAAGTATAACTGATCATGCAGAAATGCCACCTGGCTTGCAATATTCTGCATGAAGGAACACCGACTAATCTCCAGTCTGCGGGACTGGTAGCTCTCTTTAGTAACAACAGATTAAGTATTTCTGTTAATATTCCTGCTCCTTCATTCTTAATTTGCTGCAAAGCACTTTGATGAAATCTCTGGTCCTGGTGACTTGTTGCAGTGTAAATGATCACTTCTGCTTCATGTCTTTTCCTGGGGCTCTCTGTCTCTGACAGTGCCTTAGCCATACTGCTGGCCAACAGTAGCTCTGAGGCAGGTATCTCCCCATTTGTTCTTCAGAAAGTCATTTACCTTTTGGAGGGCTTGTTTTTCCTTGAATTGGGCTGTTTATTTGCCAGTACTGAGCTCTTTTACAGATTTTCAACTTCTGAGATGGATAAAGAACTCAACGTTGCATGTTTAGTGGCCATCTGTATATCCATTTTATCTTTCATATCTGCTTTGGTACAGTGTCTCAAATGGACAGCACATACTAGATGTCTATCCAGCCTCTCTTTCTCTAAAGCCCTGCAACAGACACAAACCAATTCACTCTTCCTGTAGTGTTATGTTATATACTGAAACTTGACTGACAATAATATTCTTTCAGAATATTCAGAGCTTGCTTTGTATATTTCATAGGATCCTTTCTCTTGCTGTAATTAATTCTCTGTATTCGGCCAAAGATTGCATTTGTTATCTTCCTGAGCATAAAAGGTCTATTAATATGTAAATTAGTAGGTTTTAGTTTTCTTGGAGCATAAGAACTTTTTAACATTTTAATGATAAGTTCACAATAGTGGTCCCTGTCTATGCTTCAAAAGTGTAAGTTTTGCTTATATTTCACTACAGAATGCCAAAGTAAAAATCAGATTTCATTACAGCAGGGAAGATTAATACTGGACAGCCTAGCTCTCTGCCAGTGGCTGTGGAGAGTTATCAGCAGAAGCAGGCATAAATGTGTTTGAAATGAATGAATTTAGGGAGTTAAATCCCAAACTCTGTGAAAAAAAGAGCAACATGTGTAGCAGCAGTCAGAATGATCCAAGAAGACAGAGTCATCTGCCTTGGTTATATTATCTACAGAAGTTGGCTTTACATGTGCAATTGTATCTGTTGTGGGTATCACATGCACCACACACACCCCCCCACCACCCCCTGCCCCAAGTTGCTGGCAGTAGGTGTACGACCCACAGACTGAAAAAGAAAAATGCAGGCTCCATCCACACTGGGCACCTAGAGGATGTCTGTTGTTACCAGGAATGTACGTCAGTGCAGCTTTATGGAAGTTAGTGGAATTGAGCATATACCAGCCAAATGTCTGGCTCTTGGAGGGGACATTTTCATGAGCTGTGAAAGGATACTTTATGGATAAAAAGAGGTCCTTTCCTTTGACTGCATCCAATATAATAGAAACTTTCAGGCTTATTATATAAGAAAAAAGCTGAAAATTCAAACAGACAGCAATGCTTAGCCTGGAAATCTGTTTCCTGGAAAGCTTTATAGTTTCTAAAAGGATGTATTTAACCCTGCTGCATGGATGCCCAAAAATCTGTGTGGCTGTGACGCACCATCTTCTTTACCAGCACATGATGAAATGGGAAGTTAGGTTTCTACCTGAATACGCACTGTGAAGTTTCTTTTCTGGTAAGATTTCTACAACCCTGTAAAACCTCCACCAATGGAGTATGGTTTGCACTGGTATCACCTCCTCCAGGTATGAGCTGACACAATCCATGGAAACACTGGCCTGCTAGCAACAACATTAAAGAGGTACAAGGCTGCGCATGGCACACCTCCGCCTTAGCTCAGCAAAGGACCAAGACCAAGTGCAGGGGCTGAATGGGGGCTTCCACTAGCAGTGGCAATTAAGGAGGCTGTCAGTGAGACAACTTGCTAGCTCGCTCTGTTGTCACCTGTCTGGCAGGGGGGCACAAAGGCTGAGAGAAATTTCTGTAAAGACAAAATCAGCAAATGTGATTATAATTGCAGAAGACACATTTTTTAATCTAAATTTGACACATACCTGTTTAGGTAACCTTGCTACTTGTATTCTAGGAAATTCAAAGGATAGATCCTTTTGCGTGTACAGCAATTCTCAAAATCATTTTCCCATGTTTTAATATCTAGCCAAACTCATCCTCATGACTTTAAGATCTTGCCAAGACAGAAGAATTTGGCCCACTAGGAAAGTTATAATTTAGTAAGTTTAATCTAGGCCACAGACATATCCAGCTTTGTTCAGTCTTCATCATTTAGCTCAGAAGGTGATTGGGGCAGGATAACATAAATACTGCAGTTATTACAAATGCTGTCAAGTGGAGACACAGGTTTCAGTCATGGATTAATAAATGATTTTTCTGAGTACTTCTGTACGATTAAATACACTTCCATCTGTTTTGTATGTTGCACAAAGAAATGTGTGCAGGACACCATTTTCCTCAGGCTATTGTCTTCCTCAAAATACATTTTTCTAATCTTTAAGAAGTATTTTGCTCCACCTGTGCCAGAAGCCCCACTGACATGTTTGAGAATTAACTATTTCTCTGAGTCTTCTCTCTCCCTGCATGTTGAAGAAGCCATGGCAGCAGCACTGCCAGGGGAAATAAATAAAACTGAACACCACAGTTCACAATTCTCCCACATGCTGAATAGGAGACTGTGTTGTAGTATCTGGTCTACCAACAAGGCTTGCGCCCAGCAGATCCTGTTATTCATTTTCTTTAATTTGACAGCTGTGACTTAGCAGTGCATGTCATGAGCCAAGGCAGCCCCACTAAAACAAATATGCAATAACCTTAGTAATAGAAATGCATCCTACTATGATGAAGGAATTTTTAGAGCAAAGTTTATGCCTTATGGCTCTACACTAAATAGCTCTAGATAGCACAAGCCTTGTGCTAGATGACTATCCTCTAAAGATTCAGAAAACCCGTGGTATTCTGTACACTTTGACTTCTGGAGTCTTGCTGCTGGCAGTTTCCCTGGCTGTCTTCCCCTTTATTTCCCTCTCACCATTTGATTTCTCCTCTCCCTCTGCCTTTCAACCCTTCCTCAAATTTTGTTTTCCCATGATCGGAGATGGTGTGACACCCTACACCCCTCTGAGAACACTTGCTTTCTGAGAGATGGGGAATCCTAAAATATCTGTTTAATGTCACATGGTCTCTGGAGGCCCAGCACTTAAGCATGTGCCTTATTTCTGTGTTGCAAGCCAGGCAGTTACCACTGGCTACTGAAAGATGATTCTGATTTTCCAGGCCCCTGTGATACCAGCTTGCCATTTGGCCCCTGCAGCTGCAATAGGATGCACTCTGCTATGTTTTGAATGCTTTGGAGTATGTGATGGGAAGCTATAGAAATCCATAAAGTGCCCTTTTGTCCTGTTTCTCAGTATGAAAAACATTTGTTTTTTACCCAGTTGCCTTAAAAAGAATCGTAACTCAAATAGGGTAGGGGGAATGCAAACAAATGCATTTATTTATGACATATAGTAGGCAACAGTTGCAAATACTTATAAAGACCAACAAAAGAAAATAACATGCTCAAGGTGTGTTGTGATAACACAGATAAATCAGTCACATGGCAAGGTGCCATCAAAAGCTCTTGTGTGGCCCCTGGTGAGCCAGTTCAGGAAGGTCATTGAGCTAAAAGCTAATGCTGAAGTTAATCCAGAAAAAAAAAAGAAGTATCAGTTTTCAGCCAGATCAGCTGTCTGAAGTGGCTCACCCTGTGGTTAAATTCACATGAATTCTAGTACAAGAGAAGGGTGGAGGGTTGGGAGAGACTGAACAGCCCAGATTTCATCATCCTAAGCCACTGAGAACTGCACCTGCATGTGTCCATGTCACTGCAAAACACCTGTGTCATTTTTACAAGTTTGTACAGGTAATGTAGTTAAATAAACATTGACATGAAGTAAAAATATGTAGTTCATCACCAGCTTTTCACTGGTAGAGGATACAGAAGTCATCTACTCTGGGATGACTATAGGTTTCAGGTGACTGAACCTCGAATTCTTTCTTTTGGGCATTCAGTATTGGAGAGATGCAGAGCAGTGTGTCAACTGAGTGCCTCACTTTGAAAGTTCTAACATTAAATTGAATTAAAGAAAATTGGTACCATTAAATATGGTAGTTTCTGAAGTCTGTGGATCAGAACCTGGAACCTGATACAAACTTGCCAACAACAAAATGTGTAGATTTATTTGCCACTGCCACAGAATTGTTCAAATTAGCTTAAAATCATATTTTAAAGCAAAATGACTGATTTAGGTTTTTTGTATGTCTTCTGGATCTAAGAGTCCTTAGGTTCTTCTGCATGAACTCTGCATTGAAATCATAAAAGCTGGAATTGTGTTTTAAGTCAGGAAGAACTTCAAAAACTGGGATTCTTCCATAATCCATTGACTCAAGGAATTTTAAGAACATCAAACAAATCTAGACTTTCAACTAAATCCTAATAGCTGGCATACTAAATTCATATATATATATGCATATGTATTTGCATATAGGTGCATAACTATAATAAAAAGACTTATTCCCTTCCTTAAAGGAATTTACAGTTCTTATGAGTTTTAATTCCTGTAGGCCATGTATGCAATCTCTGGCATAAACAGTCCATGAATATTTGAAACAAGGTCCTTTGATTAGTTCTTGATATTTTGTTTATTTTCTTCAGGGTTCATTTGTCTTTTGTTGTTGTTGTTTTGTCTGACATTATCCCTGTCTAACCAAGAAAACAGGAGCTTTAATATTAGTTAATTCTGAAATGGCTCTGGAGCTGAACAAGACTTCATGGAAGAGTAGATCTACAGCTGCTCTGGTGCCTGGAGAAAGAAAGATAGGAAAAGTTATTTCCCTTGTGGTTGCTTCCTGGACCTGCTTGGGCCTGTCAGGAAAATTTTTCTTAGTTGTTAATTCAGATGAAATGCCATATCATTAGTCTTAAACCACCTCAGGAAAGCAACTAAGGAACAGCTATTTGTTGCCTGTGAAATGTGCAGCCACCTCGGTCCTTGCTGAGTTTTGGGAATGGAAATTCTTAGTCAAAGACCCATTTTAAACTTATTTCTACTGGCAACTTAAAATTTTCAAGTTCTGATATGAAAAGGTGAAATATTTGAAAAGCATTAAGAAGGTAGAAGGGCATGTACTAAACCTCAGGAGAAATGGTAGCTGCACTTGATGCTTTTTCATGTTATAGTGCTTGTTAATAACACTATTTTTACAGCTGAGAAGACATCCCTATTCTAAAGTTCTCACATTTCTTCAGATTGCAAGTATTTTCCTGTATTCTGCACGTGTACAGAATAGTCAGTTACTAGTTTCTAGCAGAGTTTAATTCTCCGTGAAAGTGTTGGCTGAAACTTGTGGCTAGGGACATGTTAACAACACAATGAAAATAAAAACCAGTTTTGCCTTCCTTAGTGACCTCCAAAAACCACTCGGTTCCTGCAAAATAGAAGGCTGTTTTTAGTCTGCGAGCTCTTTCATATGCACCAAGAATGTGAATGGTGGAATGAAATAAATAAATCTTCAGTCAAATCAGATTACTTAAGCTTAATTGGAAAGCAGAATGTCATCTATGGTTTGGCACTAAGCTCACTTTATTAAAAACTGCTTTTCCTTTTCAGTGTGTTGACATAAAAATACATCATATTTGTTGTGAAATAGTAATTTGTCAATATAAGATCTTGAGTCAAGTTTTCATTCATGCCAAAGCAACGTGGAGAGTTGAACTCATTAACAAAAGTGATTTAGGAAAGATTTTCAAAGGTACAAATGACACTCAGGAGCTAGGTCTCAGACAGATGAGACCTAGGTCTGCCCAGGTCCTCTGCCACAAGTCGGTGCCTTTGGGATCAAGTCTGCAGATGGGAATGTGCATGCCTGTCTGGGCTACCTTAACTAGTTTGGCACCTTTGCTGAAACCAGCAGAACTGGGTTGACTGGGGGACTGGGGATCTGTAGTGCTATGGAGCCGTAATCTGCAAGAGAATGCAGCAGCAACCAGGTGTGAGGAGGTGACATTGCACACTGCCCTGGAGCCTGCTGAGGCAGTAATGGGGGTCAGAGCCAGCCTCTCCCTGAAAGTCAGTGGATGGGAATTTCTCTCCTAAGTGAGAACCTAAGAGTTTAAACCATTTCTGATCCCTGGCTCATTGCTCCTATGGCAGTGGTGATGTCAGACTGAGCTAGGCACCTGGTGAAGAAGCGGTGGCTTGTAGTAGTGATGTTAAACCACAGCTAAAACTGATTTCTAGACTCAGATTGTGGCACTGTGGGTCTCAATGTACATTTGCTCCAGGAAAGATGAACTGAAGGTTGCTTTGGTGCATCTGCTTGGATGAGTTCAGCTACCAGCCTTCCCTGGCACCTAAACATTTCAGTGTTGATACAATAAAATAAGAATAGGATATCACCAATTTAATAATTGCTTCCCATTGTCTTTAATAATTTCTGCAGGTAAATATAAGGGCTGAATCTAGCTAGAATGACAAAGTGATAGACAAGAAAAAAAAGCAAAACCTTTGCTCTAATTAGCAGTTCTGCAACCAAATACGGCTGCTGGGAATGAACAAAGAAAAGGACTGCTTAGCTAGAGTTTCATTCTGAGGCTGGGTGTCAAGAGAGGGTAATTTGATACATTCTGCCAACCTGACAGTAATTTGTCAGACATGTTACAGACCTGTACTACTGTCTTTGTTTAAGACGAGATGTCCTACTTTCCTGATGAAAATGAACTCCTGATTTGCAATTCTGAACTAAGATAATTGCTTCAGCAGCATTCCAAACTGGGCTACAATTATGGAGTGGGCATGCATTAACAGTAGTAATTTAATTTCTGTGTCCATTTGTTACACAAGTAAAGAGTCTTTCAGGCATTACTGTTAGTGATATTTTTGCCTCTAATACATATTGGAGGCCACGTTCACAAGATATACTTTCATGAATAAAACATAGGAGAACCAATTCCTCTGTCTACTGAAACAAAGAAAACAAACATTGCCTTTGGGAAACTGTATACAAACAGATGCATTCAGGCTTGCACAGAACTGGCTTACCTAAGAAGGGGAGCAGAGCTGCCTGAGACAAGTATTTCATTTGGCTAGAACTGCCAGAATTCTGACGGAAAGTGGTCTTGAACATCAGCTAATTGAAATAAGTGCTAACCAGCTCAGTAGAGGAGCTTATAATTACCATCATAATGAAACCTGCACACTAGCCTTCCACTTCCTCTCTCCCTCTGCTTCTTATGCTCAAAGGAAAAAATGCCTTCAGTGGTCAATGACATCTATCTTTTTAAACAGATGGGGATTTTCAAAGGTGCTGAAGGGGATTTCTTGTTCACTTCTACGCAGAATTGCAGTGATGGGTGGGCATCTGTCTCCCAGAGACAAATGTTTCCCACAGACTACAACTTAACAAAACTCTTGCTCAATTTCTTCTGAGTATTCTGGTTCAAGTTGACTGGGGGTTTTATGATTTCTGAGTTATATGGTTTTTTCACCCCCCAATGTATTCTGACATAGCTTTATGTGAAGTGTTCCACAGAGATTTTATAATGGCTTGTTTCAGTGGTCTCATTTTCTGCTCTCCAGCCAGCAGATGCTATCCCAAACAGGCTGTGAATTCAGCCCTCTGTCATATTGATATTAATCTGAGATAATTCCCTTGGCTCTTAGCTATCTAGTTTGCTAAACACCTAATCCAGTAGCTTCTGAATTCAGTGGCAGTTTTGCATAAGAATAGGTCTTTGACTGGATCTTCTACCTTCATCTGATTCTGATGAAGGTAACGACTTTGGAGTCTAGGTTTTCCAGGGAAACTTCAGCTTAGTGGCAATAAAATAGCCAATGCGTTAATGACTGGCTAAGTTCCCCACTCAAGTGCCTGAAGCAATGAGTCATTAACCCAACCATGTAATTAACTTGGACAAGGGATACATTGCCTTTAAACTGATTATGGAAAAAAACCCAACCAACATATGCCAAGTAATAAAAAACTTTCAAGGATCTAGGCAAGGACATGATATGAAATAAAGCAGAATGCAGTACATTTTACCCTGAAGGATACCTAAGTGCTTTGCAAGTGATATACAGGCAGTACTGTTGAAATAAATCCACCTTGAGGTGAGATGCAATATTCACCTAGCAAAAAGCACATGCTCTACAATATGGGGAAAAGACAGAAAAAATTATTTTAACTGTAGGATGCATGAAAAAATCTGCATTCTAAAAAGAACCCTTGGATCTTCAGAGTAGATGGGATCTCTGGTTTTTTGTGTCTTTCAGAACAGCCCAATTAGAGTAAAGTATATAATACCCCATATTAAGGGATAGGAGTAGTGTTATTCCAAGCAATAGGGTCAGTGAAGGTGCCCATGCAGCAATACCAGAAAGGAAATTAGTTGCTGCTGACAGGACAAACACCAGCTGCCCTGCATTTCTTCTTGTCTTTGTTTCTAGCTCCACAGTTATAATTAGGGAGACTTATAATGCAGTGAAGTATTTCCTCTAGTAGAATACATTTACCTTTGTCAAATTCTTTCTATTTCCAAGGAAAGTACAGAGGGATAATATCTTCCCTCAGATGGGAAGCTTAGTTATGCATTTGCAGTAAGAGTGAGACAGTGTGTTAGCCCCTCATTACCTGGCTGTCATGAAGAAACTGCCTTTCTTATTCTAATTGGCCTTTGTGGATATGTGGATGGACCTGAATTGATAATTTCCTACTTTTCCATCATTTCTCATTGGAAGTCTCATATTGCAGAAGAGCATGATCTTCAGAGGACCATGCTGCTGGGAAGACTCTCCATTCCTCCTTGCTGGAGTTTTCTGTGGACGAGAGCCAGCTTGGACTCTGTAGGATGTCTCAGTCCAGACTCTTGGAAGCAGTAGGCTAGTTTAACTAAGCTGGGCACATATTACCCGCCAGGCACAAAAATGCCTTTCTTCATGCCATGTGAGCCCATGGGCTGAGCAGATGGGCACCTCTAATAGCTTCTGGAGCTCCATGGCCCAGTGTGCTATACATGTGTGTCTGGTGGCAGCTCACCCTTTTGTGGTGCTCAGCCAGCTACCAAAGACCAGCTCCTTCTCTGTCTCCTCTGAGCACCCAGGAAAGGGACGCTCCTTCCCACCTTCCCACCTAGGCATAATGCAAGTGCTTGGGTGAGCTGTGGAAGAGAAGACAGTGAATTCTGATGTCACTGTGCTGAACATCTTCTGGACTGGGAGATGTGAACAACTTGGTCAAGGTCCCACAGCACTGAGCTTCCAGGAAAGTGAGGGATGCAGCCACCATCTCATTTCTCAGTGCTGTGACTATAATGTAGGTTTCTTTCAGAACACCAGGAAGATAAAATGCCCCAGTGAAGTGCAATTTCTCTATTCCTGTTTCTAAAACTCACTGCATCACAACTTTTCCCAGTGGTAGGATAACTGGCTCAATTTCCCTTGTTGTGATATGCTATAAGCCTTTGGCTTTGTGATTTAGCCACTTTGAAACTGAATTACTGTCTCATTAAAGTGTAAGTATTAGCACTTAACAGAAGTACCAAAAATAAAAGTAGCCTTTATCAAAATGATCCCATTGGTTAACTGTAGCATTCTTTCCAGTACTTTCAAAATTAGCCAAAATAAAAAGAAGCTCAGTGGGATCCTGAGTCTTCTTTGACAGAAAATTCATCATAACCTCGATGAGTATATAAAGCAGATTTTGGAAAATGTGGCAAAAGGAACTTTTTGGTAACTAAAAAAAATGAAGCAAAGTAAGAGTGGGATTCATGGACAAAGCTATATATATATATATATATATATATAAGTGTTTATGTATTGTTGTGGTTTAACCTGGCAAGCTAAACACCACACCACCTTCTCTCACTCCCCCTCTCCCCCAGTGGGTTGGGGAGAGAATCAGAAAAAGAAAAAGGTAAAATTTGTGGGTTGAGATAAAGACAGTTTAATAGGACAGAAAAGGAAGGGAAAATAATAACAATAAAAATAATATAATTAGAATATATAAAATAAGTGATGCACAATGCAATTGCTCACCACCCACTGACTGATGCCCAGCCAGTTCCCGAGCAGTGGCCCCTGGCCAGCTTTCTCCCCAGTTTATATACTGGGCATGACATCACGTGGTATGGAATACCCCTTTGACCAGTTTGGGCCAGCTGTCCTGGCTGTGTCTCCTCCCAACTTCTTGTGCCCCTCCAGCCTTCTTGCTGGCTGGGTATGAGAAGCGGAAAAAATCCTTGACTTTTAGTGTAAACACTACTTAGCAATAACTAAAAACATCAGCGTGTTATTAACATTATTCTCATCCTAAATCCAAAACATAACACTATACCAGCTACTAGAAAGAAAATTAACTCTATCCCAGCCAAAACCAAGACATGTATATATGTATATGTACTGCATTCAAAGGGAATTGGAGATGACGACTATGGAAGAAAAAAGTACGCATAGCTTGCAAATGCAGTCTGCTTTACAAAGTAAGCCAGAGTATTTTCTGTGCATTTGTGTTGGACAGCCATCTAAAAACCCACCTTAAGCACAACACTTTCAGGTTGATGTCTGAGGTTTACCACTGTGTCCTAGCATCTGTGTTTTGAACAAGCTTGGGTGAGGGGGAGAGGATATGGGCCAAAGCCTCCACAAAAAGCAAATTTCTGCCACAGGAATGATATTTATTTGCATTGTATCCATTTAGTCCCGGTTGCATTCAGATCAGCAGCAAAACTGCCACTCATTTCTACATTGATCCTTGGGATTAAGTGGGGAGGTAAAATGGTGTCTGTTAGAATTACTGCCTCCAAATCCTAACCCACATACTACTCACCTTTCTCCACTGATGCATAACTGCTAGCACTTACCTTTATGGTCAAGGCCAGAATAAAACCCCTGTCAACATCCAAGGCTTTAGACTAAGCACACACAGTTAAAATTGTATCATGCAAAGGGTGCAAATAAATTCTGCTCTTTGGAGCTATGGAGTAGGGCTGCAGTAAAAAAGTAAAGTAGAAGTTGTTGAGTATTGTTTTGATACTATCTATATAATTGTTGTAAACCACATGTTTTTCTAGTCATATTATGAAAATGAATGAAGAAGAGTAAAAATAAATTTGGAAGTCATGACTTAAAATCACAGTCTGATTCTCAGAAACTTCTGGGAAAGCATGTATAATTGCAGTAGATGAAATAACAGACCTCTGCCAAAGAGCAACAACATTTTTAATTGCAACAGATAGATAATGACAATTCTTACTGGATTGTACTATATACCCCTGCACTATGCTTGGGTCATCAAAGCAACAATTAAAGATACCCTGGTTTCTAAATCCAAAGAATTACCAATTGTTGTAGACAATGATCCAATGTTAACTTTACTGTGGTTGACCGTCATGTAAGTTACATTTGCCTGATTGCCACAGGAGAAACCGAAGATCATTGCTTATGACTATTGGCAAACTCTGATTTGGACACACCCAGACACCAGGAAAAGACATATTTAGGAAATATTTATTAAGAAAACACCATACTAATTCAAAAACCACTTGCCTGATGCACTGATGATCCATACATCACTGTGTTACCAGGCCTCCGTTTTTCTGACCAAGATGAAATTTCCACACCCTCCTTGCAGAAATATTAGGTTCATTTTCTATGATCTGCATTGTACTGAAATTGAGGTTATAACAGAAGATCCTGAAATAAAAGCTCAATTTGAGGAAACAGGAGTGCAATAGGAGAAATGTTTTATTTTCTTTCTAGAATCACCTTGAACAGAGAATTCAAGCTGGAGCAGGCACAGTCCCTGCAAAACTCAGAGAAATCAGTCAAGCTCTTGAAGGATATTGCCTTCCAATTTGTCACTGTGCTTTTCTCCATAGTACAGTGCTCTGGTCAGTGATGCCTTAGAATGAATTGGGATTTTGGGTGTGTTTCTTATGGCAAGACACCAAGTAGGATCACTTTTTGCTAGTGACCCAGTGCTATCCACCTCCAGACCATTAGTGGTGCCGCACTGATTTACAACAGTTGTATATAAACCCAAGCTATTGTGTAGTGTGAAGGTATGTTAGCCGGATCTTGAAACAGATACCCTGTCTGTAAAAAAAAAATATGTGCGTTTATCAAATGTTGCTTAATGCTGGTTTGCCCAGTGCTTGTGTTTCTTTCTAGGACTAGAAGAAAAGGTGGACAACCAGTTTAACACAGGAAATCTAAAAAATAGTTTTTTCACTTCTAGCTTGCAAGAAAAATTGTGTTGCCTTTTCCAGGATTAGAACCCCTTAATAATCCTGGAATTTGTCACCTCTGGGAAGGGTTACTGTAATTCACTGTATTTCAAAGCTGAACAAGAAGACAATGCACATGCTGTGGGTTGGTCTGGAGGGCAGCTGTCTCCTCCCTCCATGGGCTGGGTTGCTGCAGGGACGTTGAGCCTCAGTTGTCCCCCTTGTCTTGCTTTCTGTTGGAGTGTGATGCCTGTTTGCAGTCTTAATCTCCTAGTGTCGCTGGCATATATGTGCCAGCAATTGGAATTCAAAGCACAGTAGATTTGGAAGGAAGGGGGATTAGCACTGTTATGTGCCTCTGGAGGAAACATTCAGCACTGCCCCATCCACTTCATGCCAAGGCAAGAACTTGCCTCTATGAGAACAGGCTCACCCTGGGACCTGGTCACAGCTAGAGCTGGGAGTCCCAGCTGGAAGACATCGCTTGGAGGTGGTTTCTCAGCTCTGTAAGAACATACCTACCCCTATTCAGGGTTCATAAAAGCAGTAATTACATTTTAAAAAGTGGTCTGCCAGTGGTAATGCTGAATTTACTCCCTACAAAATGAGTAAGTGTGGATTAACAGACAAAGCGTGAGGTCCATTAAAAAAGTGGATTTTTGATGCAAGAGTCATCACATAATCTGCAGATACCTGGGAAAACACATGAAGACCAGGAGAAAATTTATGGCAGATGAGATGGAGTCTTCTCACTCCACCTGAAGGAAGTTCCCAAGGAAGAAAGGTTGGCTATCTTTAAGTAACACCGTACACTTTGCATTTTCCAAAATCTTCTCATTTTCTACTGTAGATATAACAAACCAAGTATTGGTGCCCTTCTGTTCCACCAGGAAAACTACAACTAACCTAAATCAAACACTCATCAGAAACAAAGAACACCGATCAACTATTTGCCTATATGAGAATGAAAATATGAAAAATAAACTCCCTCAATTTAGTCCAAAGTGAGCTTTTACCCAAAAGGTGAGAAGAGTTAGAGACTCAGGCTCATAAATTTATGAATAATTTCATTATTACTGTTGATTTGATGTAGGAGCTGCTAGAATACAACAGTATTGTGTGGCAAAGTGAGACAAATGTTGAAGGAAATGCTGTCATTCCAGACGTAAAAAATGACAGTAGTAAATTACTGGTTATATTCAATTTGCATGAAGTACCTTTAATAAAAATCTTCCCCAAACTACAGGCATCTCAAATAAAACCAAAAAGAAAGCAAGACTTTCGGAATGAGAAACCAGTAATCACATAAATGGTTTTACATTTCAGAATGAGTTTGACTTATTGCCATATCCCCATCAGAAGAAAAAGTCAAATTACTATTCCAAAAGCATACATGGTTATTGAGAGTTTAACAAAGTCAGTCTTGCAAGCAATAACAGACATGCTAAAGGTACTCTAAGAAGTGCAACATTTTTGAAAGGTTTGTACGTATAGCAAGCAATTATTGACTTCACTGAGTGGGCAATAACTAGAATACATTAGCAGTGAAAACTGCATGAATATATGCTAAAGGCAAACACTCTAACTTCTAAAAAAAAATGTTTGATACTTGTTTTCAGAAGGTCATATTAATCTACAGTGCAGGGATATATTATACCAGAATTGAGGCAAACAGTCCTAGCTGTCGTCGAAATCAATATATTTTCACTGATCCCTGTAAGACCTGCAGTTCAGAGGCTGGTGGAAGATGTGGGATTCTGTGCTGAGTGAAATGGTAACCAGTGCTATGTGAATTAGCTGCTAAGCTGTTAATTCCAGCCAAGGAGTGGTGGCTGGGATTTGTGTGCTGGGATGGTGAAACACAGGAACAAATCCTGTTCTAGCATAGGTGGCCTTCAAGTACGAATGTTTAAATCTTTAATTCTCCCAGACTACACTCCTATGGCTTTCCAGAGGCACATGACAAGACAAGAATAAATGAAATGCTCCTGTTGCCTTTTTCCAAAAGAAAAGCTTCTCTTGCTTTTTGTTGAAAAACAAAAGCACTCATTTATTTGAAATATCTGTCATTTTATCTCCACTATTACTAGGAGAATAGAGGTGTGAAAGAAGAGGAGGAAAAAAACCAGCTGACTGGTTCATCAAAAGATACTGTAAGCTTCATTAAAAAGAGAATAAGTGAAGGATCATGTTCTCTATCTGGAGAGGCAGATGGGATCTAGGCTGGCATAGAGGGAGACATCAGCTGTTGCTAATGGTGCTGAGGCCAGCTTATATGTTCTTATATTGCTATATTACTAACATATTATGATTTCTTAGTTGGAATGCTAAAAAGGTGCTTAGTCTTTTATAGAACAATGAGCAGACAGTTAGAGAAACCAGAAACATTAGTAATTAGAAAAGCTTGTTTTAAAAAGAGCTCAGCAGCACTTCTGTCAACCAGCTGACAACCTCTGTAAGTTACTAAATGGTGCTTCTTTAAAGCTGCTCTCTCAAATCCTGCTTTGTTTCCTTCAGCCCTCCGCCTGACTGACAGTGCAGACTCAATTAAACCTTGATTAGACCAAAGGTTGCCACTGTTTTTATCTTGGAAATCTGTCTTGCTAGTAGATGTAAAAAACCCAACATTGTTGCGGGTTTTCTAATCTGTCTTGCTAGTAGATGTAAAAAACCCAACATTGTTGCGGGTTTTCTGTTTCCTATAGTACCTCTTGAAATAACAATATTTTTTCCAAGTACATTATATGTACTGGTTTCAAAGGCCACCTGAACAGCTGAAAAAGGTAACAGTAGAAAGCAAAGTCAGAATCATGCTACAAAGCAAAGGGAGGACCAGTTTCCTTAAGCTAAAGCAAAATTTCTGGAGTAGAGCTTGGAACAAGCATTCCTTTTGTACTGTGAGTCCACGTACAACCCACGTTTTTGTAGGCATACTCTCTTTTTGACCAGAGACAAAGGGCCAATTTTCAGGAAGCATGTTTGCATATGCTGTGTGTTTAAATGAACTTTAAACAGGCAGACAATATTAAATCTGACTGGAAAAAAAATAATCATTGAACTGAACAGAAACATGTTCTGAAATTTCTCTTGGCTTTCTCTGACTGCTATTTCACAGCTAAAAGCTGTAATAATATTTTTGCTTACAACCCCCACCCCACTCCAAAAAAGCCCTTATCAGCATTCTTTGTAGGGAAATGAAATGCAGCATAGGTTTCTCTCTTAGGCATTTACTGTCTTTGTTGCTCCATTTAACTTTTTAAAGAAGCTATATACAAATTGTCAGCTTGTTTTTAATTCCATCTACTTCATCTGTTGGTCTACTATATAATTGTCTTCAGCACAAACATAGTAAATTTGATGTAAAATCAACCTCTCTGAGACCAGCTACACCATAGGAAAAATCAGTGTGGTGCTATTAAGTACTTCAGGGGATGTCTTTCGCATACATAGTCAGAAAAATTAAGTCTCAGCAAGAAGAAGTTGAAATGACATACAGTTGTAACCATCTTATGAATGATTTATGTCTCCATTTTGCCACAGATTTCATTTTTACTTACACAGAACTTATCAAACACAATGTACAAAACCAGCATTAAAAGGAATGAGTCACAGAGCATTTGGGGAGGAACTTTCCCAATACCGCAGAAGTGATGAGCCTTTGTGTTTATTTTTTGTTTGTTTTACAGCAGTCTAAATACCACTGCCCATTTTTCTGCGTATGCTGAAAGTGTAACTAAGAGATAGTTTTAGCCCAAAATATTTACAGTCGGATATTCAGATGAGGAACACTGAATACAACAGAAAGGGAGCATATGAGGTAGCAGGAAGGGAGCACATGAGGTAACAGAGACACTTGCGTAGAGCAGCAAAGTCAAAGCTGTCATGGTTCAAGGCACAACAGATGCCTAATCGTTATCTGTACCCTATGACCTGAAGGAGAGGTTAAAGGATGGCGAATGAGGGAGGAAAGGCTATTGAAATGCAATTATCTTTACACTAGTTTTAATTTGCACACTTTAATCTGCACAGGCTTTCTATCAAAGTAGTCCTCCATCACCTCTTTGCAAGGCACAGCAACTGCAGGCAGGCTCAGACTTACTGGTTGGGTAACACAACTGAATTAGAGAAAAGGGACAGAGAGATTACACAGGAGCAAAGGCAGCACCTTACCTCCACTGTCTCTGAGGTATGATTTTTTTTTTCCCTCTGCTCCTGAGGATCCTGTACCATGAGAAGGAGTGTTTGGAGCCCATGGGCAGCTGCAATGCACACTTGTCTGCAAGGGCAGAGGAACATCAAGGGAGGTCAAACACCAGTAAGTACTAGCCAGGGGAGCCAGTGATCAGGTTGAAACCATTTCAGGCAGGTCAGGTGGAATGGCCAAAAGACACAACCGGGCACAGCTTTGCGGCAGACTGGAGGTGAGCTGGGTCCTGTGCGTGGGCTGCTTTCTGAGATCAAGACACTTTGTCTGGGCTTTCTGGATGCACAATGAAAATGTGACGTGGGAAGAGATTTCTATCTGTTGAAAACTGGTGTGGAGATACAGTTACCAGCTGCCATATTTGCCACAGGAGTCATCACTTACACTTTCTGTGTTCCCTCGTTGACAGATTCTGTTTTCTGCCTCCATTCTTACAGAAATTAGAACTATGCGGTTGTGCTATCCATATAAATGTATCTGTTAGTGTCCCCTAAAAATATTGAATCTATTAGCCAGTTTCAACCAAATTTGACAGACGGTTTTTTTCCAAGTTTTTTTAAACCTCAGTGGTTGGGTAGAGAGACAAGGTCTTATTAATCCTTTTTTGGGGGGAGAAAGGCAGTAGCATAAGATCAATTATATTATTACACAATGAAGAATCCATATTAAAAGAAGTGGCTTTATGAATATCCAGTTGCAGGAAGCTTTTTGATGAGAGCTGGTACTTTTAAGTCTTAGGAAATACAACTGCTTCACAGCAGTCCATCTGGAAGCAGGCTCCATTAAGTTGGCTGCTCATGGAACTACTTTTCTTCACTGACCCACTGGTGCTCATAAAATGAGAAGTGCTATGGTTTCAGAGTGCCCTAGGGTAGCAAAGAATGACCTCTGAAGACCTGGAAAGTCAGGAGCTAGACATATTAGGCATTCTGCAAAATTAACATAAACAGGACAGCCAGTGGCACACTGAATTGTGAAGTTGTGACCTGATCAGAAAAATAGAAAGGATTGTAAACTTTGCAGGTCACTTGTAAAAATGTCATAAGGAAGGCTAAAGAAGATCTTGAAGAATAACTTGCAAAAAGCATGACATTTTTTTCAGACACAGCAGTTGCAGGTTCAACAAGGCCAAGTGCAGTGTCCTGCACCTGTGTCGGTGCAGCCCTCAGTATCAATACAGGCTGGGGGATGAAGGGATTGAGAGCAGCTCTGCAGAGAAGGACTTGGGGTACTGGTGGATGAAAAGCTGGACATGAGCCAGCAATGTGCACCTGCAGCCCAGAAAGCCAACCATATCCTGGGCTGCATCAAAAGAAGCGTGGACAGCAGGTCAAGGGAGGCGATTCTGTCCCTCTAATCAGCTCTGGTGAGACCCCACCTGTAGTACTGCGTTCAGATCTGGAGCCCTCAGCACAGGAAAGACATGGACATGTTGGAGCAGTTCCAGAGGAGGGCCCTCAAAGATGATCAGAGGGATGGAACACCTCTCCTGTGAGGAAAGGCTGAGAGAGTTGGGGTTGTTCAGCTAGGAGAAGGCTCCAAGGAGACCTTATTGCAGGCTTTCAGTAGTTAAAGGGGGCTTATAAGAAAGATGGGGACAAAAGTTTTAGCAAGGCCTGTTGCAATAGAACAAGGGGTAATGGTTTTAAACTAAAAGAGGGTAGATTTATACTAGATATAAGGAAGAAATTTTTTACAATGAGGGTGGTGAAACACTGGCACAGGTTGCCCAGAGAGGTTGTAGATTCCCCATCCCTGGAAACATTCAAGGTCAGGCTGGACAGGGCTCTGAGGAACGTGATCGAGTTGAAGATGTCCCTGCTCATTGCAGGGGGATTGGACTAGATGACCTTTAAAGGTCCCTTCCAACCCAAACCATTCTATGATTCTATGACATCTGCCAGAAGATGCGAAGACCTAACAGACAGCAAAGGCATAAAAGGAATGAATGCTCAGGTAAGATAAGGACAGAGCAAAGAAGTGAAATTATCTTTCTGCATCTGTTTATCATTGAGAAGCTTGAGACGTTTCCCATGCTGAAAGTCTTTGTGGGGGATGCACCAGAGGGTCTATCTCAAATAAGTGCATTGCACAAGATCAGAACAAATGGATGAAAAGAGCAGACACAAATCTCTTGGACCAGATTGAGTTTCTACCGAACTTTATGATGAAACTGGGATGTGAAACTGCTTGCATGAGACTGTCTCCATATCACAGAACTGCAGGGTGCTTAGCAAAACCCCGTGTGAGAGAGGAGTGTGATCAGAAAGCCTGACACCTCGGCCAGGCAGCCTGGTCAAGCTAGGCTAAAAAGAATCAGTGGATGAATAAATACACATGGAGTATTGTGAAAGCTCAGCAGAGCTTTGGCAAAGGAAAGCCAGGCCTTACAAACCTTTTGGATGGAGGCCTCAGAAGGAGCCGGTGAGCACGTACACCAGGAACAGCCTGCTGATGAGGCTGGCATGGATTTACAAAGGGAACAAGTTTCCTTGCCAGAGGCTCTTCAACAAGCCAAGCAGCCAGCGGATGGGAGGGGAAGTTTGCATGCCTGGAGATCCACTGAAAAATATAGGAAATGAAAGGTAGGAATAAGTGGCTGGTTTCACTCTAGCAGAAGGTCATCAGTGGAACCCTTCCTAAATGAGATGGAAAAGAAACAAATAGGGAGATGGCAAAAGTTGCTGATGCTAGTAGCTAGCTTTATAGTAACGATACCAATATTTGCATCTCCTAGAAATCTGCTATGCCATATTCTCTCATAATTGCTAAGTTACTTTGGCTATCCTTAAATGTCCCAAGAAACAGAAGCCAAAACAAAGGCTTTTGAGGTACAGTATTTTGTCTTTTCCCCAAGGCACAGCACAGTCTCACTCAGAGGAGGAGGATTATACAATGGGAGCTATGGAAGCATAATAAGTAGAGACCTAATGCTCCAGGGTCTAGAGAAGAAGAAATACTGATTTTTTGTATGTGAGAATCCTCAAGGTTATAACATATTGTGAAGATGACTTTCAAGTCATAGAATTTTAGGAAGCATAGGCTGGAAGATACCTCCAGAGACCATCTAATCCGGCTTCCCACTCAACACTGGATCAGGTCAGGTGGCTTTCTCTAACCACATCTTGAAAGACGGATATTCTACAGCTTCTCTGTTTCAGTGCTGTGCCACTTGTGTCAGGGAAAAAATAAAATATATAAAAAAAGATGCCTGTATCAAGTTCTTTCTATTCACTTTTTGGATTCTGATCCTTGAAGGATCTCATAGTAAAGCATCTATTTGCAATGCTGAAGGCTAGAACCAGAATTCTTCTTCAGAAAGACACTTCAGCTATTCCTGCAGAGACGTGACTTCAAAAGCTGAGCCTCTGAGAAGCACACTTATGACTATGAGACTCGTGAAATGTTGCAAGACTTTGCAACCCCACTTCTATCAAATGTTATTTTTATTCATACTTAATTGAAGCAATACAAGCCTGGCAGAAACTGCTGCTGTTCTGAAACAGTCTAAGCTAGAATTTCACCTCTACAGCCTCACCAGCCAGACAGATAATGAATGACTGACAGATATCTCATGTCACAAGTAACACAGTGTCGGCATTGTATTAAAATAGTCTTATGAATTTTAAAGAGCCTTTTCCAAGCATCAAGACAGTGGTTTATAGCTAAAAATACATCAATACAAATTAAATATTTGCATGACAAGGGTGACTTTAATTAAAAACCTTTGATATAATTTAAATCACATCCATGAAAATAGTAATTGAAGAATGAAATGTCTTACAGCAATTGACTCTTACAGTTCAACATAATTGGAAGGGAATGTCTGGGGCATCACTCACTGCAGTGATTTTATTTTATACCTCTGTGGAAAAGCTGATTGTAAGATTCTTTTAATAAACAGTAACGTAGCTAAGACAAAACTGATATATAATTCTGAAAAGCAATAGATTTATATTTGCTTAAAATGAAAATGATTTCGATATGGTACAGATGGATTTTTTGCATGTCAAATAAAAATCCCTCAAGTGCAATGGAAGTTGCCGTGAGGTTTCCGGGATGTTCAGGAAATCAGCTGGATGAAACTCATGAATACTCACAAGTTCCCTTCTTTTCAATCACACTCCCAAAGGAAAAAGAATTTAAACATCTTGCATTTCCTAACTGTCTCTTCCAGTGTTATACCTTCTCTGCATTATTGCATTTATAGGTGATATGGTAATGCTTTGGTGTGTGCACTCCGCTTTTCCTTCCCAGAACTAATCATGATCTGTCAGACCTATTCGAGAATGTGAGCAGGGGCAACGATCCTAGATCACATTCAGGGGCTGACCTACACTTGTTTGCCATAATTCTGTTTTATAGCTAACAAATATCCTCCTGAAAGATAATATATATTCTCCTTTAAATTTTGGGCCAAAGGCCTACATTTTTAAAGCTGGTTTTCTTCAGTATAATCCCCCACTGCCATCTGCAAAACCTTGGCAGTGAATGTGTGTGGAATTGAGTAACAGCCATGGAGCTGGTGCTGTTAAAATCATTATACACACAATTGTAGAATGTGTTAGAGATCTGAAAAGGCCCTGCTCAAGCTCAGTGTGTCTTGAGAATAAATTTAATGGCTATATATTCCTCAGCCAGTCATGAGGAGAATGTTATTTACCCTTTCCTCCTATCTGACAAGCTACCGAATACTCAGGGAGAAGCAGGCTGTGGGAACCTGGACCATGTACCATCACTAAAAAGCGGTGGTTTCTCTTAATCTTCCTTTCTCCCCTGTGGCCACAGCATTATCTCCCCATCTCTGGCCTCCTATAGCTTGATAAGCTTTAAGACTTGAGCTGTGCATAGTAGCTCAGAAGAACATGCACCCTGTCACTGGTGATGACAATGTAGGAAATGCTGCAGTACACAGAGGTAGAAAACAAAGCAAAGCATGTTGCTGTACCCAACGGAATAACCCAGACTGTTCAGGATGCAAATCAGGGAAGAAAAGGACAATATGTTACTGTCAGTACTCTTTTGAAGAGTGTATGACTGCAAGAGGTTATAATTATTTAACATTTTGATTCCAACTTTCCTCAAGTGGTAAAGCCCTTACTGTCTAACCAGCTGCTGCAGCTCCACAGCAGATTCAGTACAGCAAATTTCAACTCAGCAAAAGCTGAGAAGTCACATGGTTATCATAACTTTTATTAATCTGTTTGCAAGTCTCTGCATGCACTCAGAAATATGAGCGTATGGTTTGTGTGCAGACTGTTAACATACAAGCACATAGATAGCCCCATTTTCCAGTACAGGCAGAGCCCAAAATATCTACACGTGATTTTCAAAGGTGAGGAGCAGTCCTGAATCCTGCTGAAGCTGAAGGAAATGGCAGCCATTCAAGCCCTGGAGCAGAGGTCTGTCCTGCATGGGGGACAGCAGGTGCTCTTTAAGACAGCTGCTTTGGGGATGGAGGAAAACATTCAGAGCCCCTGTTCTGCTGCTGAACTCCTGGGCAATGTTAGGCAAGTTGCTAATGTCTACATCCACAAAAGGGTTCAAGCCCCTAACTTCAAGGGCAAGAGGAGAGCCTTGGTTTTGATTTTAGAAATGGGATGTTAGTACTATGAGGGTAAAGGCACTGAAGAATATGAGGTGCTTAAGGACTGGTGTAACAAGGAAAGGATAAATACTTGAAATTGTCAGCATGCTGGTATCTAAAATGGGTATTGAGTCATTAAGCTCTAGTCTGCAACCCTCCTTGGAAAGCTGAAGGCAGCCGTGTCTGATATTACATACAAATAAACACAAGTATTCTTTACATTTAATGAAAAATTTCCTTTAATGAAAAAAGGAAACAGCATCAGCTACAAGAAGCAATGAGGCAAACAGGATATCCTAGAAATGAAGGTCTGTGCCCATTTTAAGAATCAGAGCCACTCCTGTACGAACAACTCACAACTACACAATCCCAATTAGGCACTCATTTAGGAAGTTGTTCTAGAAAGCCTTACAGCAAAAGCTGGTTCATACGACCTGTAATCTCTGCATTGGTCTACAGTGCAATCCCTGGCTTTGGCTGAGCTCTGCTCAGATGCAGTAACTGATGGGAGTGACACGTAGGACCACTAAAATCCTATTTTCCAGGGCCACAGGTCAAATAGCCTGTCTGCCTCCTTCAGAAAGGGAAAAGTTGTGTTTCCCGTTTCTAAGAGAGACATCTAATCACTCAGCTGGGACAATCCTGGAGTACATCTCAGTCTTTCTTGGTTTAGATTTTCCATTTTTTGATAAATAACTGCAATTTTAATTAGGTCAGGAAGCGGGCCTTAGGTCTTCTATCGCAAATAGTTCCAGAGCCCTCATTGCATTTCTGAGAGTACACGATCTGCCAAACACAAGACATAAGACAGTTTTGCCCAGTTGTTTTAGAAGGCAAAATCATATTGATGTGCCAGTGGTACCATAACAGATCTCAGCAGCTGAGGAGGACTCTGGCTGAACTGCATGTGTCCTTACAGCTAACCCCCTTTAACTTCTTCTGCTAGGCAATGCAGTGGCCCTAACTGCATTGGCAAGGAAGGGCTTAACTTCTGTTGTACCAGCAACTGCATCTAATGGTTTGTAGCCGAGTCCTAAAGGGGACCCCTGAAATCTTACAGAGGTGCCCCCAACCCTTGGACAGTCCAATGCCAACCCACATACTGTCATTCTTTTTTATCTGCTTGTTAGTTGCACCTTCCATATAACCCAAGGAAAATGGAAAAAACACCAACACCCAAAACCCGGCAGCAAATGGAAAGCTTCTTCCTAATCTGAATTTTTTTCTTTCTTCTTTTCTTCCTTATTTTCCCTCCCTCCCTCCCTCCCTCCTTCCTTACCCTTCATATTTTCTTTTCCCTACAACTTAACTAGTTAGGCTAGAAACACAGTTAAAAAGCAGAAAAATAATTGCATCTAATGCACCTACAGTTACTAGCAGTATTAAGATGCCTGTTGGACTAGTCTCCCTTCACTAAGCTAATCACCTGTCTTGTTACATGCATTTCTGCTGAGTTATGAGTACAGTCATACATCAGTACAAGATGCTGCTTGGTGTAGTTACCTTTACATGGAGAGGTGGAAGGTTTTATTTTTCCTTCAAGAACTCAATTTGTTTTTCCTGGTGGATAAACGGTTTGTATGTGAGATCGTTTTTATTTATTTAAATTTCTACAAGTCTCTCACATTTCTTTTTAATAAAAAGGCAGTAAAACCTAAAAAAAGGTATCTTCACTTCTGCGTAGCTGTCAGCTTCCCCCCCCCAGCTGCCTGTTGTTACCCACCAACCTTCCCTGCCTGCTCCCTCGAGTCTTTGGGCTGCCCCATTTCCTTCAGAGGAGGAATGAGTCAAAGCTGCCACACTTAACTTCAGGATGTGGCAAGGAGGAGACATAAAATGAGCATGTGCTAAAAGCACTGGCTGTGAAGATGCCAGGAAAACAAATGCTGCTGGATTTTCTTAGAAGTGAACAAAGTGAACACATTTTTCAGTGAGCACTTCATAATCCCTTTCATTAAAACAAATTTCCTGCAATTGAAAACAAAGCTTTATGGAATGATTTTTACCGTTTTGTACCTTTACAGCACCCAGCAGTTGGGCAACCTGAGCACCATCTGGGGGCACTGGGTGCTCTTGTAACAGAGCCAGTAGCGTCATCACCAAGGTTTCTGTTGTCATGGACGTAGTAAAAGCACAACCAATTGAATGGTTCAGGTCACAAAGGAAATTTTAGATCCTTTGAACAGGACAAAAAGCGGAAAATGTGACTATTACCACTTTATGATTTATTTCTCTAAAAATGGTAGTTTGTAAGTTTATAAGGTTATCCCTTCATTTCCCCTGTGTCCTTCCATTTCTAAATGGACACCCTTATGCACGCCTTGCCCTGGCTGTCCTTGTTGGCCAGTAGACAGCTTCAGATGTGGCTGCATTTCAGGATTCGGTGATTTATCACCTGTGTATCCTGTACAAACCTCACAGGCTTGCTGAAGACCTAATATTTTCAGAAGAAGGACAACATGCTTTTCATTTTTGCTAAATGGTAGGGATCGGATTTGACAAATGTATCTTTTCTGAGGGAGTGGTTAGCCATTAGGAAAAAATCACATTTCTTCTCAGTGAAAAGCCATTACTTAAAAAAAGACCAATATAAATCCATATGCAGATTATGCAGCAATTCTGGCCCAGGTTAGCTTCTGGATTTGCTGACCCAACCGCCCACTTATTTTAAGTGACATCTAATAATTTAATTGATTAATATATATAATAATTTAATTGATTAATATGTAATAACTTAATTAATTCTATTTTCTTCTTGCATATGCATAGATGTGCTACAGTTCTGCAGTCTTGTTTATGCGAAAAAGTAAATGCCTGCTTGTTGATGAAAAATGTTGCTAATTTTAGACTGAAAACTCTCGATATCTCCAGCATTAGCAATACCACACTAGTCCTGCCTGTCAGAAACAAACCACGAATATTACCATGAAGAACTGGGCGCTGTCTTGATCCAAAGGCATGAGATGCGGTGAGTCCATGGGTTTGGCATTCCCTATGTCATCAAAATCCAAACAAATACACACACATCTACCACGCACATGCTGACAAACTGCTTTGCCTCCCAGGCTGAGCTTTGTGACAAACTACCTGAAACCAATAAACTGAAAGACCTTTAAGACCCAAGCGTTTTCCTGCCTGTTGGTGAGCTCGCCATTTTACTGGGTTCGTGCAGCTCAACACTGACATCCGATGGCTGGTCCTAATAACCCCAACTGCTCCCGCTCCACAGAGGGATAGTGGTCTGCAGCTCCAGAATTACTAAACAGCACACAGACAACAAACGTAAGCGCAGGTGACTTTCTTCTGTATGGATTACTATGGGGTAGCTTTTCTGTTCTGGCTGCTATTTGAATAGGCCAGACTTGCTGCTGGGTCTATAACTGCCCTAGGGTCTATAGTTACGACACTAGAAACTTCAGCCCCATTTAAACGAAGAGGACTTTTGCCACTGAAGGACTGAGACCAAGCAAACATCCTCCATTCCACGTTTCCAGTGTGGTTCTGCCCAGAGGTCAGCTGAGCTTGCAGCCGTGCAGGAACATGATAACCCCTTTCTATCAGCATGGCCCAGGTCTCTTGGATGAGGGATTTGAAAGAGAGGCTCAGGGATGCATGGCTTGCAGAACAGATACATCTGTGAATATTTTGACAGTCATGCAGATTGTTTCATGAAGATATTTGTTTTAAGTGCCACCTGTAAGAATCTAAACAACAGATATAGAATTTTAAAGACCGATGTAGGCTGATCAAAGAGTGAGTGACGTAAAGCAGCTTTGAGAAAAAGTAATATCCCATCATGTTTTTCACCTCTGATTAAAGCATAACAAAGGCTGAACTTACTTGAAATGGAGTAGGGCACAGTCCAACTTTTTACTTCTTTTTTATGCAATCAGTTGCTCCCTTGTTTGGCTAAGGAATGCTGTACAAATACATAAGAGTAAAATGATAATGAGGGGATTTTAGAAAGAACACAGATGCAGCTGTAAAAAAAATAATCATATATTAATTCAGAGTTTTGGAAAAAAAAAGCTACTTTTTTTTTGTATTAGTATGTCACATTTGCAAAAGAATTAGGAAAGTGAAAGGATCTGACAATAGGCTGGAGGTCCTTATCAGCTATTAAGACAGATTAACTCAATTTTTCCAGTTGTTAATTAAATATCTACAATTTCTTGTGCTAGGACAGAACTTTGACCCAAGAAATAAGGATGTAGTCTAAAGCAGACTCAATAAAATGGACATACAAGTCTGAAAAGAATCTATTCACATCCTAAAGGAGTTAGGAGACATTCAGACGTGGTATCTTGGGCTGATTTCAGGAATCAAATTTACAGCATTTAACCTAATTTACTAAGGTCATATTTTAAATAGATTTATACAGGAAGTATTGAGGGCTTCTGGGCACTGAAGCGCCTGGGTCTTCCACTTTGATGCATATTGATAACATGTTAAAGCAACTGTAGAGTTTCAAGCAACAAGGCAGTGCACACATTTTGGGGATTCTGGTGAGATGTGATGTGTGATATTACTTGATATCCACTAATGGAATAACTACAGTGGACCTAGATCTCTCTCAGAATTGCACTTTGGTAATTTTTTTATCCAAGCCAGACCATAGCTGACATTTTCTGTTTGAAAGTCTGAGATGCAGTTACAAATATGATGTCTGACAAATCAGTGCTTATCTGTTATTTTAGAAAAGAAGTAATATGATTATGACTGAGCAAGCAGCCCTTTTCACCGTAATGGAGATTACTTTACTTATACATCATATCTTGAAAGCAGAAAGTACAGCTGGTCCCATCGCTGGCAATCTTAGTGAGGAGATATTATACCTAGTGGGACAAACACAGAAATTTTGCATTTCTCTCTCTTCTGTATCTTTTCAGATATGAAAAGACAGATTTTCTGGAACACGGAGCTCCAGAATCCCAAAGTGGATTTTTTAATGTCTGAAAGCCACCTACTGTCAAGAGACTGGAACCACAAAACTGAGGTACCCTGTTTGGAAACCATGTTTGTTGATAAGGGTCCTAAAATAGATTTTGATAACAGTACCTTCCATATCACATTTCTTTTATGGATTAATGGAAGACTTTTGTCTTCAGGAACTTCTAGCTGACCAGAGTCAATAAGACATGGGTGCCCACTTCTCTCCTCCTTCATGATTGGTTTTTATGTACTTAATAATATCTATTATATAACACTGGTATGGCAGAAAGGATCAGGGGAAAAGAAAGCATGCATGATCCAAAAAAGACCCCCAGAACTCTGCTATTTTTTCTGATAACAGCTGAAATAAAGGCTCTAAAAGCAACCATAAAAAACAGAAGGCAGGGATTTTTTTCATTTTACCTAAATAAAAATGATGGAAAAATCTAGAGGACTTTGGCTATACTTAGGGTAAGCAATGCTTGAAAAAGAAATCTGAGCTGCCTAAATGACATTCAGGGCTGCCAAAAAGGAATTGATTGTGTTAACTACTTTGAACAAGTAAATTGATTCCTTTGCAGTTTCACCTTGGACTGGTCAGGAACATGCAAGGTTGCCTTCTGCGGCAAGCTCTTCCCATGGGACATACTTGTGTACAGGGAAGAGTACTGAAATTACTGATCTGAAGTTGTCTCACACCTATTTCCAAAGCTCACCCCTTGCTAACCTCAGCTTTTGTTCAGAGCCCCCATGTCTACGAGACATCTCCTGGGCATGAACATGGGAAGTACCAACGGCTCCCTTCTGAGCGTGCTCAGGACCTTTCAGGATCAGCCTGATCTTGCCCTTTATGCATTGACAGCTTGCATGAGACCCTTGAATCTTATTGCTGGGTACAAGACCAGTAAAATGCAGTAAAATGAATCTTCTGGAGTGCCTTTTTTTTTTTTTTTTCGGTCGTACGATCTTTTTAGATCTAATTAGCACTGCATGCTTCATGCCAGAAAGGATTATCTATTCTACCTGAGTGAAAAGGAATTGAGATCATTTAAAAAACAACTTTAAATCAAAGTAAACATTGAGTCATTAAAATGCGACAATGAATTAAGAAATTGTTTGCTTAAATATATTGAATTTTGTGGTTTACTAAATCAAGAGTTGTTGTAGCGTCCTTGGAAAAACAAGCTCCATTTGTCGACCATTATATTTATGTGCAAAAATATTGGAAAGGAACCAAAACATTCTCTGCCTGTAATTCAAATTTTTCTCATTTTAAACTTTTACAAATGAAATACATTATTTTGACACCTTTTGTATTTATTGTGGTAATGAGTCCTGCAAATTCCTTATGCAGTCATAAACTCAGGATACAACAGCTAAAGGCAAATACATTTCAGACATTTTAGGCTCCTCAGGCCTGAGACAAGCAAATACCTGTTCAGAATAGACCATGCTTATGCCATGGTCAAAGATACTGTCATCATCAACCTGCTTTGGGAACTTCTGTTGAAGGAAATAATTTTTTCTTTTTGGTGGATCTTCATAACAGACCTGCCTGACTCAAGAGGTGGCAAACCCCAAGAACTGTAAGCATACTCTTCCTCAGGAACATGAGAGGTTTGGCAAGCTGCTCATGCATGCGTGGAGGGGCAACCCTGTTCTGCACTGCATAATCTCTTCACCAGCATAACTCCTGCTGCAAAGGAATTTGGGCAGATGTCTCATTTTAAATTATTCCATCATCTTGAACACTGATAAGGACTTTTTTTTTTTTTTTTTTTTTTGCTGTTCTCCCTGTTCTTTTTATTTTTCTGTCTCGGTGCATGTATGACTATGTTTGTCATACCAAAGCTACTACAGAGGAGTTCCTAAGGCAGGGCCTGGGGCTATTCCTTAAAGTTTGACTCTGCAATTTGAAATAATGTTGCCTGCATGTACATATCAGCCTGCTCACAGGTATAGACTGTGTATTTCATAGCTTTATCCAACATAACCCTAAAATAAGCAGAGAGTCCTCTAGGGAAACAGAAAGGCAGTTAGCACTGCTTTTCTTGTAATGTACTACACAGGGAAATATCCTTTAAACACAAAGTAAAAATGTGTTCCAGGCATTATTTCTATTTCAGGTTGCAATGTTCCTTTCTTCTTACACAGCCCTGGTCTCTGATGACTGATTTTTTTTTTTTTCTTCTGTTTGCTATGGAGGCATATTGCATTCAACAGCAAGCATCAATGGAAGAGTAACTTTAAACTGTCTAATGTGCTTGCTGAGAAATTGAATGGTTGCAAAGCCAGTCTATTCCTTCAATTGCCAAAGCGCATTTTCTTCTTACCGCTTTGCCTATGGAGGCATTATGCTTCCTCGAAGGGGGACATTTCTCTAATCAGCATCAGTGATTTGTTCCATTGTAGGCTTAGTAATCAAAATAGACTTAGAAAGAAAAGAGGAAAAGGACAGGTGCCTACTTCCTGCTTTTAAAAGTATTGGAAGATTTTTTTGCACAGCTGGTGATGGCACTGTGATGTGGTGTAAGTGCAGATATGGCTAGCCACATGTCAGTGGTGAAAATACAGAACTGAGAACGATTACGATGACCTCTTTGGCACAAGGCCTGTCTTTTCCTGCACATGAATATTTGGCAACTAGTATGGAAGAGCTGTCTTTTTATAAATGATACTCTGTAATGTATTTCCTAAATAATGTGAGATAGAAGAGAGAAAACACTGGGTTCAAAGTTCATTAAGTTTGGCTAATATTGTCAGGCTAACATGTTTCATACTTAAATTCTAATTTAATGCAGGAGCTTTGGGGAGGGATAGAGACATTTTAAGTTTGAAATCACATGCTACAACATTTGAAGCAGTAGAAGAAAGATGACAGTAGGAATGCTGCTTTAGGTAAGTGGAGATTGTGGAGACTACAGGTGAATGGTGAACTAGAGATTTGAGGGACTTATAAAGTCACCTGCAGCCCTTGAGATCTTGGCTGCAAATCTTTCGGGCTTTTTTTCAGCCTCTGTTATGTCTGAATTTCTCCTCCTGAGACAAACAACCCCCCAAACCCTGAAATTCAAATCTCCAGACATCCAAATACAGAATCTCTGAAACAGTATATTGGAAGAGTTAGGCTGTGGCTTTCAGGAGGCTGAAAGAAATAAAACCAGCCAATCACTTTAGAACTAGCTACGGGTGAAACAAGCCACGGCAAAAGCAGAAGAATTCTTTCAGGCATGTTAGTAAAAAGCAGCTAAAAGTCTTTCACCAATGATCAAAGTGAAATCAAAGTGTTGAATGCACTATTTTCACATTTGCCCTCAACTTCCACTATAACAATGACTAAAACCCTCATTAGGTTGTTTAGGTTGAGACTAAAAAAGCATATAGTTGTGCTTGACATAAATTACAGAATGGCACTCCAGGGAAAACGTGTCATTCAGCACTCTACAACAAAAACATTAGTATTTTTTGTAGCACTAATCGCAAATGAAGGTCTGTACCTGGTAGAAATAGTCAGGTTATTAATAAGAAAGGTGAAATCTGTTTCAGAACACAGGCTTTGCTACCTGCTAGCCTTAAGGAATTTGGACATCGTGCATGAGAATACTTGAGTCAACGCATTTTTATTAATTGGAGCTTTTATATGAGCACTTAGACAATGCATTAAAATAATTACTTTCAGTGAAGCAGCATCTAACATACTTTTCACTGTTGTTTTTGTGCTAGAAAAAGTCATGCAGCTCACTAACAGCAAGTAATCAGAGCTCTTCATAGCATCATTTCCCTAAAAGCATGCAAAATAGTGGATGAAATTATTTTAAAAAGGGTAGTTAGAGAAGGAAACTATACCCATCTTTTGTGCTTTGAGGCCCACTTCAGCAAACATTTAACCACATGCTTAACTTTAAGTACATGCTTGCATGCATTACTGAGCAGGCACAGATTGCTTTTTGAGTGTGAAATGGAGCAGCCGGGCTCTCAGCTGGTGTAAATCAGTGCATCGCCACTGTCTGCAGTCAAGCTGAGACCCCACCACAAGGTAGCTCACAGTGCAAGACTCTGCCAGCAAAACTCTGCCCATAGCCATTTAACAATATGATTCTCACCGACTTCAACAGGGCAAGAGTTTTGTCTGATGGGTCTAACTCCTGAAAGCCCCATTTAGTCTCAGGGAGACCTCCTACTCAAAACAATAAATAGTTTTGCCTGAGCGTCACTCATGGTAGTGAGATTTTCATGCTAATAAATGTATCATTAAACTATACAGATGAGATCCAGGCCTAGCTGTACACATATGAAAGGAATAATTACATTTGTCATGAGGCATTCAACCAAGTCAAGGAAGGTGCCAAATGACATCTGAATGGAAAAAGCACAAAATACGTGCTCACACAAGTCTGCCAAGAAATTTGTCAGCTTCTTCACCAACTGGGAATTTCAAATCTTGATTTAAAACTCCAGACTATGGAGAAACAAGCTTTAGGGGCTCATATTTAATGAAACTCCAAATAGAAGGTAGTTTAGTTCATAAAAAAAGTCAGCAGGAACCAAGCTCTGCCTATTGCCATTTGGGATCTCACAGGCAGTTTGTTTTTTCTTCCCAGGGTTATTGTGTTCAGCTTGCTTTTTCTTCTTTGTTGAACTAGAAACTAATATTGGAACTAATTTGAGCTTCATTACTAGTGAGCGATGCAGAGCCCTAGTGGGTCTGCTGTTTTATTGACAAGAAACAAATGTGGTGGCAGCTGCAGTGCAGACTTTGGCTTGCAAATGGACACCCTGCCCATCAGAGACCACCATCTGGGTGTGGGGAAGGAGGGAGCTAGCACACACGGCCCCTGCACACTGCTTCCCAAAACCGAGGCGCTGTTGTATTTGCAGTCCTTCACTGCTGGTACTATGGCAGATTTATTAAGCAATGTGCTTTTCAGTGACAACTGATTTGAGTCAATTGCTGCCCCTCAGGCAAAGCAAGCCCTAAGGATGTGCTTGGAGATGCAACTGCTCACAGGAGATATGGCATGAAGGGCACAGGTGTAGCAGTAGAATACTTCTGAGGTTTCTCCAAAGTATGTTTGTGACCAGGCCTGTCTAACAGTAGGTAGATCCCAATGAGCATCATCACTCCGGCATTTTATGACTATTTTAACAGGTTCTCCTAGCCTCATCCTGCTGATTCCCAACATCCCAGGTGAGGCTTCTGCCTCTCCAGCTGTGCAGAGGCATTGTCTCCTCTGCTTGTGTAGCTCCTTCATTTTTAACTCTTCCTCATTTCATTTCCCAGTTTGACTTCAGTAGTACCTTTCCAGGCAAAATTAACAGCTCCAGTTGGGACCTAGTATAATGGAAAAGCAGCTCAATGAATCTTTTATAGCCCAATTTTCTCATTTCCATACTGTGATACAGGTAACAGCTGAAAAAACAAAGCTGTATATATTTTTTAAACACATTGTAGGATTAAAGCTCCTTTTCTTTCCTTTTCCATGTACAAAATGTTTAGATGGAATATTTTATAAACTATAAAGGACCTAGCAGAGGAGATGCATGACAGCCAAAAGAGAGGCATTAGTGCCAGCAAGCTTACTGTTGCTGTGAACCTAAACTGCAAGCCCTTTTCAGCTCACAGGTGGCTAAAAATGTTTTAGTAACCAGATTTACTAGAAGAACTAAGGAGACTACAACCTTGTTTATCACCTCAGGGTCTTGCATCAAGGTAGTGTTTCTGTGGCTGGGTAAACTCACCTAAATGGGTTAGTGAGGCAGTTTTGAGTATCCATAGAAAATTAATGTCAGCAACATGGCTGAAGTCCCAGCTGTGTTGAATTCAAAGGGAATATAGACTCCTATCAGAGGAAGGTACTGGTCAGTGTGTTCTTGCTAGCTTGAATACAGCAGTGATTTCTCAAAGGATTTGATTTCAGAAAAGAGCAAATTAAAGAAATCTTTAATATTTTCCCCTTTCCAAAAGCATTATGTTCACATCTTTTCATATTCCCGCATTTGTCTAAAGATGGCCGTAAAACTAGTCTTCATTTTAAAACTACCTTGGGTTTTTCTGATGAAGTATTTGCTTTGGGTGTATCATGTTTGTTCCATTTCACTAACTTTTTAAAGCATATTTTTAACTAGGTGCAGATACATAGAAAACATATGTTTTGAATAAATGGCAGGATAGCTCTTCATCCCTGAAATATTCAGGTGTGTTTTTCTGAATGCTCATGAATGACAGAACTCCAGAATTACCAATGGGGTCTGAGGCATGCGCAACAGGTGCTAAGGTATGCTGCTCATACAGAGAAGTAGGTAGGATCTAGTATTGGCTGATGACATGTGCATTGCTGGGGAGACCTTATAGCCTGCTCCAGTGCCAAATAGCTCCTCCACACTGGTAATGACTGGAAACTGTCACTCTCACATTGTGCCCAAGGATAGGCAGTGGGAGACCTACAGCTGGGGAAGACTGGTATACTTCTTTGAGGCTGATGGAGTTGTGCTAATTTACCAGCAAAGTATAGACATTTTTTCTGATAGGAACATTCATTCCTTCAATCAATGTCCAAAGACTTTGCCATCATATATGATCACATAACATGCAAACCTAGCAGCCATAGCTGATATAAGCAACGATTAGCATAAATAACCCATGATCAAAGCCTCCAAAATAATGAGAAGAGTTGCTGCTACTGTGATTTTGGACTCCTTAAGCAGAGCAGAAAGGGAGATGGAAAGTGAAATGATGCCAACAAGTGAATGGGCAGAGACCAAAGTACTCTCTTACTCCCAGGTGTAATTGTGAGGACAGTCACTAAAATGACATGGAGTGACACCTCCTAAAGGGTCTTTCATATACCCTCTACTTCCTGCTCTATGACTATTTGTCCTGGTTTCGGCTGGGATAGAGTTAATTTTCTTTCTAGTAGCTGGTATAGTGTTATGTTTCAGGCTCAGTATGAGAAGAATGTTGATAACACACTGATGTTTTCAGTTGTTGCTAAGTAATGTTTAGACTAAGTCAAGGATTTTTCAGCTTCTCATGCCCACCCAGTGAGAAGGCTGGGGGGGCACAAGAAGTTGGGAGGGGGACACAGCCAGGGCAGCTGACCCAAACTGGCCAAAGGGGTATTCCATACCATGTGACATCATGCCCAGTACAGAAGCTGGGGGGAGTTGGCCTGGGGTGATCGCTGCTCAGGAACTAACTGGGCATCGGTTGGCAAGTGGTGAGCAATTGCATTGTGCATCACTTGTTTTGCATATTCCAATAATTTTATTATTATTGTCATTTTATTATTGTTTTTATTATTGTTTTTTTCCTTTCTGTTCTGTTAAACTGTTCTTATCTCAAGCTATGAGTTTTACCTTTTTCCTTCTGATTCCTCCCTTCAGGTATTATATACATGGATGAGATCCCCCTGAGCCTTCTCTTCTCCAGGATTAACAGTCCCAGCTCTCCTAGCCTTTCCTCATATGTGAGGTGCTCCAGTCCCTTCATCATCTTTGTGGCCCTTTGTTGGACTCTCTCCACTATGTCCATGTCTTGTTTGTACTAGGGAGCCCAGAACTGTGTCCAGCACTCCAGGTGGGGCCTCACCAGTGCTGAATAAAGGGGAAGGATCACCTTCCTCCGCCTACTGACAATGCTTTGTCTAATGCAGCCCAGGGTACCATTAGCCTTCTTTGCTGCAAGGGCACATTGCTGGCTCATGTTCGACTTTTTTAGCCACCAAGACCCCCAGGTCCTTTTCTGAAAGCTGAAATGCTCCAGAACTGTTGAACTTCAGTATCCCCTTCCTGTTATTGTCAAACTACAATGCATCGTAATTCCTCCTTGTTAGATCTAGGAATCCCTTCTTGCTCTATTCTTGAAATATATAGTATTATGTAATATATTTTCAGTGTGTAGGATAACTGGTGCTTAGCATGTGGCTTCTCAGAATTCCCTCCACATTTGCATGTGCAATGGAAATATATCTGTTGTTTGTGTGACTGCAACAAGAAATTAATCATGATTATATAAAACTCAGTTTCAGGTCAATGCTGAACCATTCCAGGAACACACTTTTGCTTTAGTTATTGCAAACAAGTCTAAAAAAACACTGTACCATCTTTCATGTCCCATATTATGCCTTTTTTTTTGTTATTTATGGTTAGAAGTGGGTAGAACACATCATATTCCTCTTTGTCTCAACTGCATATCTGACTAATACATTTGGTAGTTGATTGCAAGTATGATATAGTCTTAAATCACTTGGCTCAATCATGTAAAATTATGTCTACAGCAGTGACATCTACAAGGGAAATATTTACACACAGGATATTTCTTCCACCTAGAATATTAAAACTCATTTCCAGATGGAAAAATATTTTTGTCATAAAAGCTATAATCCATACAAACAGTTAGAAGCTTGTTTACTACTTGTGTTTTCATAGAATAATACTGTAGTGTATATAGAAAGCAGTAAAAGGAAAACAATAAAACCCTAGTAAGTGCATTTGGCCAGCAGTGTAATAGAGAGATGCCAAAAGCTGAATCCTCATTTTCAACATTCATTATTCTGAATAGCTACAGTTTTAAAGGACCTTGTAAGAATAACTGTATTGCATCAGACCAAAAATCTTCCTGCCCCTTCTTCTGTTTCTGAGGTGACCAGAAGTACACACTCAAGGAAAGAGTATCATAGCAAGTGTAGAGTAATATATCCCACAGTTTGCTCTCCCCATTTCCAGCAATCTGCATTTTAGGGATTTCTTTAGCCAGAGGTTGTAATTGGAGCCTCATGTTTGCTCCTCAGAGAGGAGCTGCTGTTTCCTCTCTGCATTTGCCTAGTCAAAACCTGTGAATGAGCTCCACAGTTTGGGTGCTTTGTGAAAAAGTGCTTCTTTTTGCTTGTCTTAACATGCCACCTGATGATTTCCTTTGGTGAGTGCTAGTTTTTGTGCTTACAGAAGTAGGGAATAATTATCCCTTATTTACCTTCTCCCTGCTGTTCATGATTTCTGATCCCTTTGCTATTGCCTCTTTTCCAAACTAAAATGTCCCGCTCCGTTCAGTCTCTCCTTCTTCAGAAGTCCTTCCCTGCTCCACCTCATTTCCCTTCATCTGAATTTGCCTAGTCCTGTTACAGGGGTGACAAGGTTGACAGGAGTGGCACACGATATTCAAGGCATCAGGTGAGTGGCTTATTTTCACAGTGACACAATGATGTAATCTATTTTCTTCTCTCTGCCTTTTTAAATAGTTCCTAAAGACCACAGCTGAGCAGTACATTTCACACAGTGATTCCAAGATGATTTCCCAGTGCATTCGGAACTGAGAACTCTGTGTACCTGTGTGTGCCGCCATATAAGCATAGGAAAACACATGGAAAGAAAGAGAGCACATCTGTTAAAGCTGCTTTTACTTTGCATTTTCCTTGTTGTTACTATCATATACCTTTTCAGCATTTGGTCAATAACATGAAAGGTTCCAATTAGCTGACATATAAATATCTAGTCTTGTGGTCGCTATAATGGCACTTAGATGAAGAGAAGACCTGCTCTGGCCTGTCAAGTGTAAAAGTGGCAGACCTCATGAAGCACATAAATGATCTCTTCAAAAACGATAAGGATAAATGTCAACAACATTGTCATGTATGTTGCGGAGATGAAATCTATGCATAGGCAGGAAGAGAAGCTCAGGCTTACCAGACCTACACACGGCAGCAAATGGAGAGGCAGAGACTCAGTGCTTCACTGAAAACACAGTGCAGGGAAGGACAGTTGAGATTTATTACTATCTGGGGAGGACAGGGTCTGTATAATCCAAAATTGAACCTGGTAACTGAGAATTAAAACTAAAAAGTTAAGGGGGAATTTTTATGCTAAGACTGAGAGAAAGTCAAGACACGCGAAAGAGCACATACTACAGGATGGTATATCTCACAGTGTTAAAGTACAAAACCGCTACATCCTCAAATAAAGGACAGGTTGGAAACATATAATCCAGCAAAGCAACAGCAAAGCGCAGCTTAACAAGTAAATCCCCATTTCAGCACATATGTAAAAATTGGCAAGCAGACTAAGACTGAATATATGTGCCTGTTTGTACTAGTGTTAGAACTCTGAACCACACTAAGGACAGAGAAACTGGAATGTCTGGTTTAAAATTGACATAATAAATTAGTATCTCAGAAACTTGGTAGAAGGAACATAATCAGACCAATTCTGATTTCAGGGGGTAAAATAATAATCTAAGGAGTGGCTGGAATAAAAAAAGGTGAGTATTCTAATTCTGTGTACTGGTCTTGGCTGGGCTGGAGTTAATTTTCTTCATAGTAGCTAGTATGGGGCTACATTTTGGATTTGTGCTGAAAACAGTTGATAACACAGGGATGTTTTCATTATTGCTGAGCAGTGCTTACACAGACCCAAGACCTTTTCTGCTTCTGACCTCACCCCACCAGCGAGTAGGCTGGGGGTGCACAAGGAGTTGGGAGGGGACACAGCTGGGACAGCTCACCCCAACTGACCAAAGGGATGTTCCATACCATACGATGTCGTGCTCAGCAATAAAACCTACGGGAAGAAGGAGAAAGGGGGGGATGTTTGGAGTTACGGTGTTTTGTCTTCCCAAGTAACTGTTAGGCGTGATGGAGCCCTGCTTTCCTGGAGATGGCTGAACACCTGCCTGCCACAAGTAGCACAGGTAATCTCAATAGCAATAGGAGACTTCATCTCTTCCAGATAGACTTGATACCCATCATGACAGGGTATGTTGCAGACAATACTATTTTAAACACTGTAAAGGATTGCTTTTTCAATTAATTGGTCAGAAAATCCACAAAGGAATAGCCATTCTTGATTTAGTTTCAAGCAGAGCATGTGACCTGTTTCAAGATGCAGCCACTGAAGTTCTTGGTAAAAGAGGCCATCAAGTACTCAAATTTGACCTTCTTGTAGGCTGAAAAGTCAAAACACAAATCCATGGTAATAACATTAAACTTAAGAAGTGGAACTATAATCAGGTAAAGAATTTTATTGAGAGGACATTAAAAGGAACACTAAGGTAAAATGTTTGCAGGTAACCTAAAGACCACTTCAGGACATCATCATATTCCAGGCTGAGAATAAAACTCTTAAATGGTTTTCAGAGGGAAAAAAAACCCAAACAAAACATCCCAAGCAAGAGTGATTTAACAGTTCAGTGAAAGAGTAAAAAAAATTGTTTTCAGAAGTGGGAGTTGTATCAGTATTTGGGAAGTAGACCAATTAATTCTTGGCATCCAGCATTACATATTCTAGAGAAGCTTTCAGAGTTTTGCAACCTTTCCATGAGGGCCACTGTGTGAGCAGTCTGAGGCACTAAAGGGCTTCAGCTATGAGAGAAAGATGCTAAAGGGGTTGAGATATGCAGCTGCTAACCTGCTAGCTGTGGCTGGTAACCTGTTCCCTAAAGCAGCCTTGAGGCCACTGGAAGAGACAGTGATACACATAAATGCAATTTTTTTAAAAAAGATTCCTGGACAGGAGAAATTCAGGAATTACAAAAAAGTAACTCCAATTTCTGCATTGGTAAATTAGTCAGAACAAGAGTAAACCCTAAGTTTGTACATGCATAAATAGATGATGGGCATGTATCCACATGACTTTTGCAGAGGGAAGAAATGCCTTGTGAATCTGTTAGATTCTTCTCAAATTAGCAATGAGACTAATACCTGATGATAAAGACAGATGACTTTTTGTCTTTTTTTTTTTTTTTTAAATTTGCTTTCAGAGAAGTTGAATGTATGTATATCTCTGATTTAATTTGGAACTGTTTCTAAAACAGCTCAGCATTTTAGAACTGCCCCAGAGTATATCAAGTTGGCAACAAAAACCTGACACACCACAAGCGAACATATGTCTTCTCTGAAAAACTGTGTTTGAGTGTCTAGATGCAGCCTACATCTTCTAAAATGCAGCACTGAAGTGATGTTAATGTCTATTGGGAAACACAAAGAATAAAAAGATACACTTCAGTACTTTCAATTTTTGAAGATTTTTTAGTGATAAACTTAGAATTCATCACGATTTCAACCTCTTTTTTTCACCAACTATATCTAATGGTTCATTTGTACTATCTTGTACTGTAGACTTTTATTTTATTTTCTTTGTATGTCTGAAGGTATCTTCTGGCTTTTGTTTAGACCAGGACTTTGAAAAATTCCTTTCGTCACTGAACTTTCCTGAAGCTTTTTTTTCCATTTCCCCAAGAAGACTACAGACTGTTACTCATTGTTTTAATTTGCAGTTCTTGTAATTCCAAATCAAACCTAACTAGACTGTTTCATCAAGGAAAAACAAGAACATTTCTCAAAAAGTAAAAAGAATAATGGCAAAAGCAACAAATTGTTTCGTAAGGGGCTTTAAATGTTTATTCCAATGTATGCTGATTGTGCCTAAGAGCAGCAAAATGTAAATTAAATTAGTACTCATGCTTATCATTAGGAAACAAACCTTTTTTTTAAAAAAGGAGAAAACCCCCTAAATTAAGCCCAATGTGGGTTAGGCCCACCTGTTACATAAGCCACTAATCCACATCAAAACCCTTTTAGTAACATATGGGCCATAATAATTTCCGGTGCTCTTTACTTCTTAAGCATAACAAGCTGTTAACTGAGAGGGACTTATATTTGCATTGGTAGTTACTAAAGAGATCAAAACTGGAATTTTCCCATGAGGATCATTACAGCCCATTAAAAAGTCTGAAATTCATGATTATCGATATTAGTTAGCAAAGAGTAGTGTTAAGGCGTCAGGAATACGCAATCCAAATCATGGTCCCCGATGGAAATGCAATGACAGAAGTACAGTTTGTGTGCAGGATGTTTTGAGGGCCCTTGAAAAATACATGCAGGCTGTCTGCGTTAACGTCTTTCTAAGAAGTTCAGCGGTGTATTTCCCTCCTCTTTTTTTTAAAATGAGAACGCATTACGTGAGAGTATTTTTGGAGCATCTAATAACAAGTTTAGATTTATTTTCTCTAGAATACAACCTTTGTATTACAAACAATACTTAATGATAGAGTATCCAATTAATTGCTAGCATTATATGCATACAGCATATAATGAATTTACATGAGTGTAGAAAAACAAAACAATATTCGTCCTTAGTGTAATCCCACTGATTATGGATGTATGTTTCAGTTTTCATCTCTTCCATTATTCAGAGCACCAGTTCTTCCATTCATTCTTTTGCATCTCTCAAACCTTCCTCTGTGGTCATGCTGCCCCTTAAAAATAGCCTCTCATTAAGACATAACTAATCTTGTAGGCCAGATGAATGAAGTAAACACTATTCCTCATGAATGCCTAGGATTTACTTTAAATTGTGAGATATTTGCAACTACAGTTTGAACAAGTGACTTTTTTCTCAAGCTGTTCAGGGAAATAGAGGGACGTCACTGAAACATATAATATATCTCTGCAGGAAAGAGAGTCCATGGTTGCCTCTTTGCTCTGCATAGTATAATACTGGTCTGAAAATACAAAATTGGAGCTTTAAACTTAAATGTTAAGCTCTGCGGAGAAGAACATGGTCTTTTTATTTGCCTACAAAGGGCCATGCCCACCTACAGGGCTGCAGAAACCAGAATAATAGTCATGCTTTAAAAAAAGTAGATATAGGCGAAAACCTGGCATTAACTAAACTGTAATAGCTGTTACATTGACTGCAATCCAGACAAAAAAGATGAAAACTAGTCGCCCTAGTGAAGAAGGGGAGAGGACCACCAAGTACAAAGCTGATTTTTGCCCTTTATTGGTATTTAGCTCATTTAAAGGTAAGCTGAAGATTTAAAAACCCCCCCCCCCCCCCAATATCTTCTAATCTTGTTCACTTTAATTGAGAACATGGTGAGAAATCGGGAAGAACTGTGTGGCAATGACTTTCCTGAATGGAAAGGAAATATCAAACAGGATTTCTCCTGCGTGCACGTGTGCTACAGAGAGGTGTTGGATCAGCTTCTCTGCCCTTCTCGAGCAGAAGGAGCAAGAAACTCTTAAGTGACAGCCTTGGCCACATCCTCCCAGGACCTGCTGGGTTCCTCTAGCATCATCTTGAGCACGGAGCTTCACTTCCTCCTTTCCAAAGTATAAACAAACCCCAGCCTCAGCTGGTTTATAATTCTGGCTAGAGGGTCTTCTTTTTCTTTATCAGATAGAAGTTGCACACACAAAAAAGGCCTTTTTTGCTTTATATTTCACCTCTAATTTGGAGTACCCAGTATCCTTCTTACCTTCCTTTGTCACCGTAGGACTCCCCTATGGGAACCACAGCACTGTCTAAATAAATATCAGCACAGTACAGTGTGGAAATTCAGAAAGAAAAAAAAGTTATGTGCAGTCAGAAAGCACACCCACTTTAAAACTCCACTTAGTTCAGCCAGGTGTTGTCAGTAACATTTATTTCCTGTGAATTCCCCCATGGCTCCTGTCCTCTCTTCCAAGGCAGTGCTTGTTCTTGAAGAAAGCAAATCAAACATTAAAGACTCTTCTTGGAGTCATTTCTCAGATCAGGCAGCATCCTTCTGCAGTCAGAAAGTGTGAAGATTGATGCCTGGACTGAACTAGCTCCTGCGGAGCTGATGGATAGGATCTCCACGGTCCTTTCACAGGTTCTGTCATTGGCATCAGCCAATGCATATTTTATGCAAAAGATGAGGAGTCTGAGGGAGGGAGAAGAAACTGCTTGGCCTGCAGAAACTAAAATCAATAGTGGTGAAGCTCACTGTTTTAATGTACAGGACTTACAGCACAGTAATTAAACTTTACAGTTTCACAGAATGAGCTCTGTCCATTAGCAGCATGACCTTCCTTTCTAGGAGTAATATTACTTAAACGCAACAGTCCACAAAAACTGAGCAGAATGAACACTTTGTTGACAGAAAATGAGCCAATGTCTACTCATGAAAGGCTAAGCAAGTAGTATGAGGTTACTGAAGCTGTTATTTGGAAATTTGAGTGGCATTCTCTCTCTAGATTTTGCACAAAACTAAGAGAAGTTCACCTTGCAAAGACAGATCTAACAGAGATGCTGCCAGCCTTATTGTGACTTTTTAGGCCAGAGGTGCAGCAGTTGCATACTCTGTAAAAACTCTATTCTACTTTTCCCTCCACCTCTGCTGGTCTCTGAAAGAAACTCTGGGAGATCTAAACAGAAGGGAGCAGAGTTTTGCCACCGCATGGCCAAGTGATGATCAGCTGCTACAGAAATAAGACATCTGAATACAAGTAGGATAAATAACCATATACAGTCTTAAGCATGAAAAGTCTTTTAGGGGGATAAAAGAAGCTTTATCTTGCTCTGAAGTGGTTTATGAGAGCAGCCTTTAGACCTGTAAGCTCCAAAACAGATAAACTATGTAGGAAATACTTAATTCTGAAAAAAACTAATAAAAATCAAGCTCTCTGACAAGCATATTCTCCCGGAAGCCAATCCCAAACAGCCAGTTACTTTCCATTTTGGAAGCTATTTATTGAGCACTGCTAAGTCTTCCTCTCATATATGCTCTCTCAGCATATGAGGAAAAGAAACTACATGATAGAGCAAAACCAATATCATCTGTTTCCTGAATACACACAGCCAGGAAAGCAAGATTCCTAGGCTCGTGTACCTCACTGTCTGGCTCAGGATCATAGTCATCCATAAGGTTTTTGAGCCTGGAAGATTCCCAGGAAGATATGAACAGGTCAAGAACCGTGTTCGTATCTCAGTTATATAATAATTTGCAATCAGGGCTTCATCCAAGCAGATGCATTATCACCACTCGGGGAATACTGCTGCTCTCTGCAATGTATCTTAACAAATTAACAGTTGCCAAGTGCTTTGAAAAGAGCTCTCGCACAAGGACTGCCTTGTTGTTTCTTGCTGCTGACATGCCTTGTGACCAATTTCAGGAAAAAATGGGGAGGAGCAGTGTCACCTTCCCCTTGTGACTTTAGTTCTCAGCTTCACATCCCCGCTTTTGCCATCCAGGAACACTGCAGGACAGAAGGTTGGATGGCACAGGTCCAGCTTGTGTGGGAGCTCTCTTCTGATGGCAGTGGTACCGTGCTGGTCAGATGGTTAACCCTCTCTCTGCAATGTACGTTTTCAATCCACTTGCCTGCAGCTACCAACATATTATCTTGGCCTATATACCCTCTTCTCAAATTGCTTTGGAGTGAATGAATGAAACAGCAGGCTGTAAGCGCCCATGGTACATTGGGAGCTACACATATTGGTAAGGGCTTTTTCAATACATTGGCTTGTGATCCTGCCCTAAAAAATATATAATTATTAAACCAGACTGACTTCATTTGCTATAGACTCCTGCATAATTCAAAGTCTGACTGGCCTATTAAGCAGAAGGTTTTCATTGCTTCCAGCTAGCTATTTAAAGATTATATATTGATACTATCTAGGTATATTGATGATATCTTCTTCATTTGGAAGAGTGACTGCATCAGCAAACAGTTAACGCAACTTGATCACACATCACAAAATTATTCAGTTAAAGGGTACACAGTCATGTATCCCAGCAGACATAGCTAACTGAGCACCATATAGACCTACAAAAAGTCAACAAAACCAGTTTCATTACAAGCTTGTTTGGATTTCTGTCAAAGTCACAAGCAATACTGCACAGGGCGCAACTGCCATTTTAATAGATCAAAAAGATATAATTGAAATGAAAGTAAGTAATTATGACATGCAGATAAAATTTATTTTAATGCATGCAAATCTACTGAAGTTCAATTTTAATGTATGTCATTGACTGAAACAAATTCTGGCAATATCTATCTGTAACATTATTCCCTTCTGCCCTTTCCTCCTGTCTACCACTCTTCCCTTCCCTCGTACACTTCAAATTGAGATAACTATAATGAGTAAAATACACCAAATCATTGCGATAACATGGTTCAGCAGGAGTAGGATATTTCATTGATTTTTCTGCTTGCACGGTAAGAACCACAGTGTTCGAGAATTCGGAGGAGCAGAAAACTGAAGGACATATAACGAGAATTTCATGTACTTCAGTCACTTAGTGCATTTGCATCCTCATGACAAATTTAAATGACCCCTCTTACCCCACTTTTATTCCTCAGCACAGCATTTAACATTTTTCAGTAATTGTAAAAATGTCTGGTTTCTTTCTTAACAACAAAGATGTCAAAGTTATAACAGTGATGTTACTAACAATTTACTCTTTTTTTCCAGAGAAATGCTGTTCATCACCTTATGCCTGAAAAGCTTTAAGAGTTTTTGAAAGGTGTTTTAAGGGTGGACTTTGAAAAGGTGACTACTGTAAATCATATATTTTGAGGATAGAGACATATGATATGACAATGAACAGTGCTGAGGCCAGAGGTATTTGCCTCCCCAAATTAAAGAAGACTATGCAGTGTTTAAGAAGAGTCACTAACATGACACCAGCTAGTCAAGTGCAAGAGAAAAGAGCTAAATCACCAATGTGAATTCAGGACATTTTTGGTTTGGATTTTGGTTTTGCTGTTGGGTTCCTTCCAATTTGATGCTGGGCATATATACTTAATCACTGTGTGCTTTATATTCTGCTATATAAAACTAAAATAATAGTAGTTTCTGCCATGATATATCTTTCTTGTCCTGCCCTGTAAGCTCTTTCGGACAGGTACTGTCTCTTATTATACATCTGTGTGGTGCCTAAACATGGGGCTCTGAATGTGACTGATGGATCTTAGTGATAATAGAATAACACTTTCTACCAATGCTTCTCTGTAGAGGGTGCTCCTGGCAATAAGATCTGAGGACTTAGTCAATTCATCCTAATTTACGTCATTCTCTGAGGTATTAGCATAACATCTTGCAGTGGATTACTTTAAATAAACATGTTTAGAGGCATTAGAATGCATGCATATTATCTTGAACACTGACTCCCACAAGGAGAGATGAACATCATGTATGCACACTGAAGAGGAATAGGTAAGTTTAATTTGCAACTCTGGCTCTTTTGTGTAAAACAGAGCTTAAGGCTGATGAAGATCCACTGGACCAGGAGTGTGTGGCTGTGCCTTGTGCAGCTGTTGTTTCTTCTGAATGTCATTTTGATGATGGGCTAAAGTAAAATTAATGGCTTAACTTAAATTGGTGGGCAAGCTTTGTGGCTGCTTGTTGATTAACTTTAGGTGCCTAATTACCGAGCTCATCTCCTAGGCTCCTTCTGTGATGAGAAAGGGGCATCTCAAAGCACCTGAAACAGACTCCTGCTTTGAACTGTCCCCTGGAAGAACATGCTTCTGTTGACTAACTACAGAGGGAACCTACTTCCTAGTTTAGGCATTTTAAGGTCAATGCCACAAATTATTCAGTGTGAAAGCTACGATCCTGCCTCAAATCCATGGCTGACTTTGTTTTGTTTTGTTTTGTTTTGTTCTGTATCAGTCCAAAAATTCGTTCTCAGCCAAAAATCTTCACAATGGTAAATTAAATTCTCATTAATCTGAGTATGAAACATGGCAATATTTATTAAAAGACTCAAATACCGAGAGGCTTAATTAGGACAACTTTTTTTTTTTTGCAATTGAAGCGTGGCATCAACCTTTCCGGTGTGCTACAGCCATTTTGTGCCAAACAAATGATGTTAAATGGCAGGTATTCCTGCACAGCCAGCTGGTGGTGGCAGGAAAGTGACACTGAGCACAGCTGGCATCCTGAGGAGCACATTGGTGACTTGAAGCCATCCCTATCCTCTCTTCTGTCATGGCCCTTCAGCCAAAGTCAAGGTTGACAGGTACTGTTTACAAGACTCGAGTTCTTAAGTTACCATAAATACGTAGCTGCTATTGTGGCTGCTGCTCTCCCATTACTCTTTCTTTCTCAGCGGGACCATTCTGATACCATTATTCCTGTAGAGTACTACCTTCAGCCAGGGTGGTTTTCTGGCTTTCAGCAAGGCTGTTTTTGTGAGTAACATGCTCTGTGGCAGAGGCACGACTGTTGACATCTGCACCTCTTCATCCAATAGTCTTCTTATATTTTATATTTTTCAAGATTATTATTAATTTCACTAAACATCAATATAGATTCAGTTCCATTTTGGAAGCATTCTTAGAAGGGCCTAAGGCTGTCTGAACATAATTCATTATTATAAATGACCACATTATAAATGGCCAAAGTCTCCCAATAAAGAAAGTGCAGAATAAATTGCAGAATACAACATTTTACTGAGGTTAAAGGGTAAATGGCAAAGTTTCTTCATTGTCTTCATTTCTTGCAATGCCAGCTGCCACTGACATCTAAGTACTCTAAAATAAATATTCTAACATAGTATTTTGAGCTTTTTTTCTGTGCGATGGGAACTTCACTTGGCTGACAAAGCATGAATTAAGTCTCATCTCTAATACTTCTATGGCATATAGCTAGTGATCACTTTTGAGAAAGAAAATATTTCTTTTGACATTTTAGATGAAACTAATGCATTCTGTTTCGTCCTACAGGTCTTTCACGTAAGGGCAAAGTACTGTTATATTCACAAAAACAGAGCTCAATGGGGGTTTGCAAGTACATTTTGTATCTGTGAAGACAACTACTCTATTGCAATAGCATCCAGATTCAGAGAACAGTCTTTCTGCCATAAGCAAGACAGATTATTTTTGTGTCAGCAGAAAGCTTTGCTTTCTTACATACTTCAGGATTAAAATAGGCTTACTTATTTAAAAAGTCACAAATTATTTTTGTTGGCAGGTTGTTCAGATAAAAACACTAAGTATCCTGTAGTGTTTTCACTAGAGAAGGGAAAGGGCTAGTTTTTGAGACAAGACAATGGAGTTAGTTACCACCCTAAACTTCCCTTAACATGGACCAAGAGAGTGAGGAATGGGGTTTACAAATTAATTGAAGGAGGAGCTTCTAACTGCAGTGCCAATAAAAGTAGCTCTTGGGGTGCTATGTGTGAATATAATAAGCTTGACACAAGTTAAACTAAAACTCCAGGCATGCTTAGCTTCCTTGCATTAAAAAGTCAGGCTGCAAATAATGTTTGACTAGTCATAAGGCCACGTCAAAAACAGTAGCTGCCTTGGGGGCAAATATGAAAACATTGTGTGGGTGGTGCTTCAAAAAACTGATAGCAAAAAATATGAATTCTGGGCACACATTCTGCTGCTCAGTTTGACAAAATTGTCACCAAACTGTGAAACTGGGAGTAGATTAGGATATCAGAACAGTCGGAATTTAAGAAAGGAGATTAAACAGTAATACTTTCTGTTAAGAAAACTACACACCCTTAGTAGCAAGATGTAAATACTCCTAGCAACCAGCTCCAGAAAAGGCAGAATAATCACATATACTGCAACAGCGCAGCTAAGAATAGGAGTTGGGGTGGTCCCACAACATGATGAACAGGGAATGGCATAGTCTATTAATACATTTACTTGAACTGTGCATTCAGCCAGGCTTCCATATAAGTAGGCATTGATGCGTAGGTACGTAACTTTACAACAGTAAAGGCCTAACAGGGTAATACTGAATGGCTGCTGTCTGTGAGCAATAAATGGTAGAATAGGGGAAACTGTTAAACTCAGAAAACTGGTTTATTAGTTAAGTAAACAGCAGAAACTTAATGTTTCCCACACACTGCTGTCAGACACCATGTGCAGAGCAAGCGAGGCAGAAGACAGAACTTCATACTTTCCTCAAGGACTGTGGTTGTACAAGACTGATTGACCTGGGAAAGTGGGGATAGGATTTAAAACAGAGTAACATCAAATTTAATTCATCTTTTGGATGCAGTGTGCTTTGTCCTGCTTATGATATAGAAAAAACCTTCTTGAACAGTCCTGACAAGAGCCCTGATCCTTAGATATCTACGGGAGTCAGAGAAACGCACAACATCTTCAGCCAGTCGAGGGACGTCTGATCTGTGATAACTAAAATATACCAGACTACAGCAATAATATCTAGTTTAAAATGTTCTCTTTTCTCCTATCAGAGGAAAAACTGCACACATTTAAATCAGTGGCCCATTTATGTAGACAAATATAGAACTTTTTCATAAGAAAAAGTGTTTCCAACTGCCCAGCAATTTTGGAGGTCCATTTCTCTTCTGCTGGTCACCTTAGAGTAGCCCAACATTTTTTTATTCTATTTTATTATTAAAATACTGCCCCCCCCCCAAACTTAAGTTATTCTTCCAGTTATATGCAACTTGTTGGTGAAACAGTGACCATTCATATTCTTAAGGTTTGGCCAAAGGTATTTCATCTTGAGGTCTTGAACATTACAGGTCTGCATGCAAAATTAGTGCCTTCCCTCTTTCTCCAGAAAGGTAGTATGGGTAGAAAGATGATACTAAATTTTATTCTCAGTGCTGCAAAATCTGTGCTCTGAAACCTGAATGAGCTCTTCTAAGAAATGTTTGTTTTATAATCTTGGGAAAATATATACTTTTTTTCTCCTGGAAGTTGCCAGGCTGCTTCTTGCTGACTTTTCAAGAAAGGTGAAAGAAAAAAGCAAATTTAGTCAAGTCCTAAGAAATTACATTTAGGGTTTTGTCAGTATCACTACTAGACCATCATTAGTAACAAAATAAATCTTCAGCGCTTGCTGAATTCCTGTTAAATTTATGGAAAACTGTTTGAAAAATAAAGGCTAAAATATGCATAGGTACTATATAATAAATTATATATTTGAAAAGAGATATGCAAAGGCAGGAATCTAAGCAATAATTTTTTATCTTTTCCTTAATTTAAGACAGAGAATCACCACACTACAATGAGTTTTATACATCACACCTCTGCCTGGAAAACTTTAACTACAATTACTATAATTAGAAAAGATTAAAGGATACAATTTTTTTTCACTTATTTTGTGCATTCTACACTATTGCACAGACTGAATTTCTTTGCTCTGTGTGTTAACCGATTGGTTTTTTACCTGACTCCTTGTCAACCAGTCTGTTTTTCCATTTCATGTGCTTATAAGGAGGGGACATAAGCCTTACACACCATGAGAAGTACTCTCCACTCTCAGATTGTTCCACTGTGGCCAGTTGTCTCCACTACATACAACAAATGAAGAGATTCTGAGATTTGCTTTAAATACACTGCATTTATTTGGTATCACCAATGTTTTTTCTGGAACTAGAGTATTAAAATGATGTTTTAAAGCTATATACAACATTCTGACAGTCTACTCCCCCAAGGCAGAAAGATGTTTTTCACGCCTAGATTTTTTTCTAGAAAATGTCATAACCCTTGAAGCCCTCCTTGACCTATTTCTGTAGCTGCACTGTGGAACATGTAACATATCTATGTGTAGCATACGTATATATATATATATATATATATATATATGGACTATGTCAGAGAGTGGGCTTCACATTGGATTAAATCATCCCAACTCCACTGAAATTGGCCCTGATGCTCTGAGAAGTCTCTTGGCCACAGATGGGAAGACCTGAGATGGGGGGTGGGGGAAAGTACCAGACAACATCTTCCTCTCTTATGCCTCTTCTCACACTCCTCCCTTACAGACCTGGTCTTGCTGGAGACAGGGTACAGGGTTCATGAACCTTCAGTCCAACCCCTGGCTGCTGTTCCCATAATTGTTTCCTTAGCGTGACTTCAAGAGCATGTCAAACTCTCTTGTGTCCATGTTGAAAGTCTCCGAATTTTTCTCAGAATACCTTTGGGATAGGGAATTACTGTTTCTTGTACTTCTCTGTAGTTAACAGCTAAAGGAACGGAGATTCCTAAAAGTCAAATTTTACACAGGACACTTGTTCTGTAAAGACAGGAATAGCCATCATTCCAGCTTTGGTCTTTTAATATAAATGCTTTCTGCAATGTTGTGTGGGTTTTCTCCCCTGTCAAACCAAAAGTAATAACCATTCAATAGCAATTAATGTTGATACTTAAGAAAATCATAGAGAATGAACCATTTATGAGATGCAAGCAAAGGTTTTGAGCTCAACAAACAAGCAAGTGCGTATGTAGGTCACCTCTTGTGTGGCTCACACTTTTCCTGCTGAATTAAGTAAGAAACTGAACATTTTTTTTCTCTGTTTTGCTGTTGCACAGAGGAAATTCTTAAAATATCTAGAAGATTTTGTAGCACAAACCCTTTGCCCCAATATTAATCTGGCTTCAGATGGCTTCTCACTTGGGATCTGACTTCTGAACATACAATAGACTTTTTTACTGTAAGGGTCATCAAATACTGGCACAGGTTGCTCAGAGGAGTCTCTATCCTGGGAGATACTCAAAACCAGACTGGACGTGACACTGAGCATCCTAGTTTGGATGGCCCTGCTTGAGCAGGGGGGTTGAAGCAGGCGATTTCAAGGGATGCCTTCTAGCCTCAGCCATTCTGTGATTCAGAGAGAGAGATGTTGCTTGGTTTTGAATGTGGAATACACATCCTAGAATTTATTGCAAACTTTTATTAATTATGCAATTAAAAATAAATGTTTTTGAAAGTCAGATGGAAACACAAACATGGAAACACAGAAGTAAGATGATATGTTCTTTAAGTATTTATTTTCAATTTATTATATTCACTAACATTCCTTTGAAGGAAAGTTCTCAGTTAAAAGCTCTGAAAGTTCCACATGTGGAAAAGAAAACACTGATCTACTTTTATGTGGTAAAAAGGTAACTAGGACACAAGCAGTCTTAATGATGACGATCTGACATCTGTACAGATTTGCTTATGTCCTGGGAACACTGGAGAACTTGCAAGTGCTTTCTTGGGGAGGAAATGCCTCAGGGACCGAAGGGTCTCCAACAGTTTCAGGAACCAAGCATGTCCTGCGCTTTGGTTCCTAGGATGACCACAAGCAGAGGGGTTAGCCTTGATCAATCATCCTGACCCAGCCTTCCCAAAGCAGCTTCTTCTCCTCCAAAAAATTCCAGGTGATCTTCAGAAGTGGACACTTGGAGGATGTGCTAGCTAGAATATCTTTAAAATGCCATTCCTTTCATTCCTTTTTGTTGATGTTTTCAATCAGTAATTTTCCATAAAATATTTACACATGAAGATGGTCCAGCAAGTTTATCAGAAAATTGGTGAAGCTAATAAAAAACCTCATGCTGGACCTAATGCAACCATAAGCATTATGTGCTTATGGGTATATGTGCACATTAATCAGCAGCTCTCAGAATAATACCAGCTCCACTGAAGTTGAAATCTACTTTAGTGGACACCAGCTGAGGATCCTGATCATAAAAATATCAGAATAAGTGAAGATTTTTGGCCTCTGCATGCTTTCTGTACTATATCTAATCTGAGAAGAAAATGAGATTTTTGGAGTCCAGTGTCAGCAATTTAATCCCAAATCCATGAAGGCAAATACCTCATTGATATTGGTGTATGTGGTGGGTTGACCCTGGCTGGACGCCAGGTGCCCACCAAAGCTGTTCTATCACTCCCCCTCCTCAGCTGGACAGGGGAGAGAAAATATAACAAAGGGCTTGTGGGTCAAGATAAGGACAGGAGAGATCACTCACCAATTACCGTCATGGGCAAAACAGACTCAACTTGGGGAAAATTAACTCAATTTATTACAAATCAACCAGAGTAGGGTAATGAGAAATAAAACCAAAATCTCAGAACAGCTTCCCTCCACCCCTCCCTTCTTCCCGGGCACAACTTCACTCCTGGATTCTCTACCTAACCCCCCCCCCCCCCAGCGGCACAGGGGGATGGGGAATGGGGGTTACAGTCAGTTCATCACACGTTATCTCTGCCGCTTCATCCTCCTCAGGGGCAGGACTCATCACACTCTTCCCTGCTCCAGCGTGGGGTCCCTCCCACGGGAGACAGTCCTCCATGAACTTCTCCAACGTGGGTACTTCCCACGGGCTGCAGTTCTTCACGAACTGCTCCAGCATGGGTCCCTCCCACGGTGTGCAGCCCTTCAGGAGCACACTGCTCCAGCGCAGGCTTCCCATGGGATCATAAGTCCTGCCAGAAAACCTGCTCCGTGGGCTCCTCTCTCCACAGATCCGCAGGTCCTGCCAGGAGCCTGCTCCAGTGCGGGCTTCCCGTGGGGTCACAGCCTCCTTTGGGCATCCACCTGCTCCACCGTGGAGTCTTCCATGGGCTGCAGGGGGACAGCCTGCGTCACCATGGTCTTCCCCACAGGCTGCAGGGGAATCTCTGCTCCAGCGCCTGGAGCATCTCCTCCCCCTCCTTCTGCACTGACCTGGGGGTCTGCAGGGTTGTTTCTCTCACATGTTCTTACTCCCCTCTCTGGCTGCTGTTTCTGTCTGTCCCAGAAACTTTTTTTTCCTTCTTAAATCTGTTATCCCAGAGGCGCTACCACCATCGCTGATGGACTCGGCCTTGGCCGGCGGCAGGTCCGTCTTGGAGCCGGCTGGTATTGGCTCTGTTGGACACGGGGGAAGCTTCCAGCAGCTTCTCACAGAAGCCACCCCTGTAAGCCCTGCCCCCCCGCTACCAAAACCTTGCCACACAAAGCCAATAGAGTGTAAGATGTATTTACTCAGGTTATTTTTTTGCTCCACAGATACTTCAGCTAAACTTTCATATTATATTAAGAAGCCTGAAAATACCCTGCACTGCAACAAGGGCTAACACCAGCTCAGTATTTTTGATGGCACTCCTCCAGTGGGAGAGGTTGGAATTTTGGGTCCCGGGAGTATATTGCAGTTCAGGATAAGAATCTGATTGATTTCACATCATTATGTCTAGATTTCAAGTTGTTTTGGCTTTTAACACTGAAGTCTTAAAATCAAATGGGAAAATTCCATCAATTGGAAGATTTAATATTCCCTTGCTGTCATTAATACAGCTTGAGGTACACTCCATTTTAAAATGTGTTAGGGTTGTAACCCAAAAGGGGCTGTGCCCTTAGTAGCATAAACTGGCATAGGTCCATCAAAGACAAATGGAGCTATACTGAATTATCTTACCCTAAGTTCTATGTGTGATTTTAACACTGTCAGTATGGATAATCAGGGAGACTTGCAATTATATCCACTTACAGGCACAGAATAATTAAGCTTTCTCTGGTGTTTTTTTTCTCAATATTTTGTTTATAGTGGTGAAACACCTTTCCATTCTTCTTTCCTCCTTGGTCAAACACGTAAAGGCAGAAGTAACTGGAAAAAAAATCTATTTATCATGGTGAGAAAATCAGCATTGTATAGATTACATAATTAGGAAAGAATCAGGAATTAGTGTTGTGAAGGAAGAGTTGAGTAATCCAAAGCAGTAAAAATAAGTGTGCTGATTAACTTCTCAGCTTGTGAAAGCATCTTATTCATTCTTAAAAGACACTGCACTAAATATCATAGTCGCAGGTGTAGAAGTTGCCCTACATCAACCTGATTGTTTCAATTAACCTGTACTTCAAGCTAGTTAAGAATCACAAGTCAAAAGAGATGTAGGAAGGCTGGCAGTGGATTTCTCAATTACAACGTCGTTGTTTCAGATATGATCATCTTCTCCTGACCCTGTCTTTGATTTACATAGCAAGCTATCAGTGTCATGGCTAGAGAGGAAAAAGATACTTACAGCCAGTTTGAGTCTTGTTATATATAGTGCTTTCTCCAGAGGGGCATTTTAGCAACTGGTGATGCCAGCCCTAATTTTTTGACACAACACAGAAAAATGAGGGATTTTGGCTGAGATGTATTATCCTCTTCTGCTTCCTACAGAAAAGGCAGAACAGTGCTTCTACTGGGTCAAATAATAGGATAGTCATCAGCTAGTTGCAGAGAGCATTCATACAGCAACACAATAGAGTGGACAGAATGTGAATTAGTCAGCAGTCAGGACAGAACAAAAACCTAGACAGGAATGGAGAATATGGGGAATGTGACTGTTTTCAACTCACAATGTAATGCTAATATGGAGGTCTTCAGCATCGTTAGCTATATGAGAGGTAAAAAGCAAAACATGCAAGAAATTGGTTTACAGATGCAATAGAGCATCTTAAGTTTAATTTGAACACTGCAGAGGAGAGTCACTTTAAAAATATATACAAGTTGCTTACAGAAATGCAGTTTGTGTAGGCTTTGGGTTATTAAAACAACCGTAAAAGAATACCATATCAAGGCATAGGGTTTAGGATAACACAATTTGCTTGTACAAAGGAACTTCAGGCTAACTCTGAAAGAACATTTCTCCTTAACTTGATTGCTTTTAATACTGGAATTGTTTTCATGTATAATTCCTTTTGTAATTTTACGAAGTATATTAGATGAGAAGCTTTCTTCAAACATCAGAATATTAAAGAACTTGATCCAAACCCCAAAGTCAATGGAATGGGCAGCCCCCCAAGGAGCCAAACACAGCTGGAAATGAAATGTTCAATCTCAGTCCCAGCAAGACCAACATGATGTTAGCTGCAAGGGGAGGACCATCTAAGAGCAAACTCCGGACACTGTCTGTTCAACTTGTTATTAGACTTAGCGTAAATATCTGCACTGCACAATCTACCAACATTTAGACACATGGCATGAGCAGGAGCTCATGCACCTCATTATCAGACATGTGAACAGAAGGTACTGGACATACTGCAGTGCCCCAGCTTTTATGCACTACTAAGAGATACAGTAAATTAGCCTGAGCAGAGCACTGTGTTAGTGATGCTAGACATGAGAGTGACACAGAGGTGTCTTTACATGGCATGGCCTTGGTGACAGAGGAGCCACAGTGGCCTGTTATCCTGCTTTTCCCATTCGTCTTGCCTGGCGTTGTGTCCTCCCCATTGGGCTCTGCACCTCCATCTCCCTCTGGGGGAGATCTGTGTAATGCCGAGGGTTGAGAAGTAGGAGCTGTGTGCAGGGCTGGCTTGTATGGACCAAAGGCAGCACCAGGTGGCTGGATGATGTTGATCTTGTACTTCTTTGCATATATAAAAGTACACGTACACAAGTACATACTGATGACCCTTGTGTGAAAAAGGAGGAATCCAGAAAAAGAAAGTTTCTCCAAGTCCACCCAAGACTCAGTGATGTTGCAGCGCTGCTGCCGGTCTATAGGCACTTGTCTCAATGTTGAGATCTGGCCTTGCTGGAAACCCAGCAGTAGGCATGGGTTATTTATCAATACTAATAAAGCTGTCAAGAGCCATAGCACAGGGAGAGGCCCAGGTGGGTCTTCATGTTTCACCACAAGTAGCACTGTGGAAAGTACAAATGGGATTGCTATTGAAAGCTCCTTCTTCATCCTCCAAGGAATAAAATCCTTCCCCTTCCTCTTTGCCACATGCCAGCCTCTGTGCACTTAATTCAGGGACTATTTGATCCTTGAGTTGCAGCCACAAGAGCATGCTGTTTCTGAGATATATGAACTCCAAATAATTTCTGTCTTCTTCTTAGTGCCTCCACTCCAGCTCTACTTGCCTGTCTTCTTTCTTCATCTTTCCTTCTTGGACTCCCATTTCTCCACTCCATCCTTCATTCTTAATAGGCTTCCTTTTACTTCTTTCCTTTCCTTGACACTTGTATCCTAATTTACTCCTCTAGCATTCATGCTAACTCTTAATAAAAATTGAAAATGACCAACATAAAGAAAAAAATGGAAGGCACAAGCTGCTTTTCCAGGTTCTCCTTGACTGTGTGGGTGAAGTATGGTGACTGCTTTGCTGCTCATCCATCTACTTTTTCTAATATAAACTTTTCATAGAGGGGAGAGGATCTCCCTGTGGCTAGTGACTAAAGAGGGGAAGAAGCACAAGCAATCCTGCATTCAACCAATTCCTTTCACCCATAGAGAGAGGAGGTGAAAGTGTGCTAATAGATGATTGTAGAGTTCTGGGCAGGGCTGGTATGACACAGCAATGCATACTGCTTCATTTCCAGCACTGCCTGCATGTGTGCCTGAGACAATGGAACCCCTGTCTGGCCTGGAAGTGCTGTGCATTGCCACAGAAGAAGCAATAAATAAAAATAAATAAAAGGCAGTAACTCAGATGATTAAAAATACACACATATATAATATATACATACATTATATTATATATATATGCAAGTATGTAATATACAGATATTAAAATCTTCTAAGTAGCTTTTTAAATTATGTGCTGATAAGTATATATTTAAACCCATTTATCTATACATATAATCAAAATCCCATTTTTTTATCACTGATAGCAGGTATTTTATTATTTGTGATATAGTAGATCATGCAAATCCCAAGTGAAAGACAAAACATTCACAGAGCAAACACAATTTCTGTGATCCTTAGAATGCAGAGATTTAAAAACAAAAACTACAGCTGTCTGTGAATTTAATTTTGCCAGGTGCTACATAAATGATGATGTGAGCTATCAAAATATAGATCATACATGTTTAAAATGAAACATTCATTGTTATGAGCAAACTTATAGTCTTTCTTAAGCAGTGGAGGATTTTTTCCAAAATCCTGATTCATGTCTTGGATGAGTGGAAAAAGGCCTACAAATGCCAGAACTGCTCTTGGCACTCCTTGCCACTAGTCCAGCTGCCCTGGGAGCAGGGGCATTTCAGTCTGGGAGGGACTGAGCTGCACAATACAAAGGATGAGTTGGAAAAAGAAGCAGGGCATTTTTGAGGCACCTCCAAAGTTTGCAGTAACTCCTGGGATCTGCTGAAGCAGGGAGGTACCTACCACCCCAGAGCTGCTCCAGCTGGTAGTAAGAGGTGAACTATCTGCTGGAGTCCTTGGGAAGACAAGCAGAAGCTCTCCCATCTCTTCCTGCATTGCTGACTGCATCAGAGCAGGAAAAAATAGATTTCTGGAGAGTCAAGGGAACTAATTCCCCTGCTCTTGTCGATCCAAGAACAGGGCAGAAAGTAACGGGTTTGTAATGCCCTTTCTCCCCCAGATCCCACTCGATTTCATCAGTGCTGGGGTACTACAAAAATAAAGTGAAATACTCTCTTTTTGACATTTAAGTCACTCTTCTGAAATAAGTGTGGAAGGAGAAAAATTAGTTAGGACACATTTAAATAATGCTGGGTAGAGATTTTGAACTGTCATTAATTTACCCCACCAGCTTACTCATAATTAACAGTAACTCAGTGGCAGAAAAGAGAAATATACACTGGGGAAACAGTGCAGTTTAATAAAAAATAGTATTAATCCTTCTCCCCCCTGCATTATCTGCTAAAAGGTTTGATTTTTGGTTTGGGGGTTTTTTTGTTCTGTAAAAAGGAAATATGACAAGAGCTTCTCAGGGCAGAAGCATTGCTCTTGGTCAAATGTTGGAAGCTCACATTGACTCCACTCATTTTAGTGGAACCTTCTAGATTTCTATTAATGTGACTAAGCAGAAATTGATAAAAGTCCCTTCTTCAATGGAAGATGTGCCAGGATGTTCTATGTATATACAGCAGAAGTTTTCTTTTTCAAAAAGTCTCTAGTGTATCATATATTGCAGAAAAAAATGTAATAGGTCTTTGGCTCAGAAAGGTTGCGTTTGAGTTGCAGGTTATTTATGTCTTTTAGCTACATAGTATGGTGGAAGAAAGTATCTACTGCTCAGTGAAAAGCAGTTTTGCAGATTAATGCTAGACCAGTTCAATGGAGTGGATCAATGTTAGTTTGTTAAGAGATTCGCTGTAGCATTTTTAGTGAAATGGGTTTGGAAAGGGGAGAACTGCATTTATGGGTTTGGGAACATAAATAAAGAGAGCACTTGAACCAAAAAGAGCTTTTTAAAATGGGATGTTTAAACTTGCTGTAATCATGGTGCTATTTTCATTGGGGAAATAATTTATATTTACTTTCCCGTGTATTATGATGCTTCAGTAAAAATACTTGTGTCTTAACATTTTAAAATTTAAAAACTAATTTAAACTCCTCTCATGAAATTCAGTGGTGTTTTGGTAACATGCTGTTAAAGAGAGAGGGAAAAAATTATAAAATTAATCTTTGACTTTGACTAAAGCAAAATTGAAGGCATGTCAGGGGAATCTGGAGTAATTCCACTCAGAGCTCTCTCCTCTCTCTCCTGCCAACACCAGCACAGCACTCCATCACTCGCATCCACCAGCCCTGCTCTACAGACCAGATTCCTTGTCTCGTCATGTTGCCTTCCACAGACCTCTGTAGCGGCTCTCCCAGGGCAGCTGTTCTTCACAGGTAGTGGCACCCTCAGAGGCATAAAGGTTATTTGTGTTCCTGCTGGCTGCGGGGATGCTTGGGGCTTGCTCCTTCTATGTTCCCAGGCACTTAAGTGGAGGACAAATTTCCTTCCTCTCCTCTCCTCTCCTCTCCTCTCCTCTCCTCTCCTCTCCTCTCCTCTCCTCTCCTCTCCTCTCCTCTCCTCTCCTCTCCTCTCCTCTCCTCTCCTCTCCTCTCCTCTCCTCACCTCTCCTCTCCTCACCTCTCCTCTCCTCACCTCTCCTCTCCTCTCCTCTCCTCTCCTCTCCTCTCCTCTCCTCTCCTCTCCTCTCCTCTCCTCTCCTCTCCTCTCCTCTCCCCTCCTCTCCTCTCCTCTCCTCTCCTCTCCTCTCCTCTCCTCTCCTCTCCTCTCCTCTCCTCTCCTCTCCTCTCCTCACCTCTCCTCTCCCCTCCTCTCCTCTCCTCTCCCCTCCTCTCCTCTCCCCTCCTCTCCTCTCCTCTCCTCTCCTCTCCTCTCCTCTCCTCTCCTCTCCTCTCCTCTCCTCTCCTCTTCCCTGCACAGGATTTCCTTCTCAAGCACAGTGATGTGGTGTCAGGACCAGAGGCAAGACATGTGGAGACCCAGAAATTAATTTTGCAGGGGGGTAAATGGGGAGAGTTAACAGCAAGGAGGTGAGGGAGTAACAGCAGAAAGCGCTGAAGAGGTCAGTGGAGAGATGACGCAAGTGGAGGGTGGGAGATACCTGGGCATTTCGTTGGTCTGAGAGGGAGAGAGTGGTTGAGAGGGGGAATCCGAGCTATTGTGCTGTCTTTAAAAAGTTCATCAGATGAACAGATCCTGTCTCCAGCAGTGCCAGAATTTTTCAGGGACGTGGGACAGGTTCACTGTGTTGACGGTGCTGGGTGAGACAAGGTCTCTGTGGAGGGGCAGCGCTACGGTCAGGCACAGCAGAAGGCGTGAGGAGGCAGGACACGCAGGGGAAGTCCGAGTGCTGATGGAGCAGTCAAACCCAAGCCCGCAACCAAAGGAGCTGCAACGGACGCCGCAGCTCAGGAGATGAAGAAAGCGACAAATCATTTGGGGTTTTGGTTCCTGTCTCCTTTGGAGTGATACTTAGTTTGCAAATGATCTTGAAAGAAAATGTTTGAGCAAGTGGAAAGAGAAAATAACAAGAAAGGGATGTTTTTGTCTCTTCTTTTACTCTTCAGTTTCTTTCAGCTTTTTTCTAAAGGTACATTCAGAGTGAAAGATTTTTTTGAAGATCCCAACTATTTGTTGGAAGAGCAGAACGCTGATTTGGTGTGTTTATTTTTAGATGATGCTATCAATTTCTGTGTTATCAGGTGTTGCACATGGGTTATGAAAGACCTGGGGAAGTCTGATTTATTATGTTTCCATTTGGAGCTTTTACTGCTGTGATATTCTACAATCCATTGCTGAACCTTGTACTGCATGATGGTAGAAGGCTATTGGGAGACAAATGTGGAAAACACAGCCTTCTCAAATAAATGTTAACTGCAGCCTGTGGTCTCAACCCAGTAAGAAAGTAGCTTAGACTGGATAAGGTCTGGTTAAAGTCCTGAGGGCAACACAACACAGCTAAAATTTCTCAGAACTTGACCAAGAAATTGAGAAATTTTCCAGGTTTTCTAGAAACTTCCAGATTTTCCTACACGTTTGCATACACTTGACCTTCTGATATTTTGACCACATCCAAATGCAAAACCAGAATTCTGAAATGGATGCAAAATGTGATGGAGGTGGTTTACATCCCCAGACTCAGCCATGAGGCCCTGATATCAGACAAGGTTTTAGCTATTAGCCTCACAGTATTACTTAAACTGCAAATTGCATAATAATTGCACATTATATCTAACTGGAATTTGATGTTGTGAAACAAGACTAAAGACTCCAAATTCCTGTGTGAAAGGACTCTGTGTTACTATTTGTAATATTAATGTGCTATGTGATAAGAACAGACTTTGATTACACACACTACCTTTCATTCTCAAGGTATTTCAACACATCTTACTAATAAATTCATCTAAATATTGGCAATGCAGTGACTGAGTAAGCAAACGTGGCAGCCAGTATAAGCTGAACAACAGCTCACATGTTAAGGCTCTGGGCATTCAAACCTGCTTAACTGGGAGAAAAAAGATTGGCAAGAGACCTGGGCTTTTTCCCTACTCTTTCTGAATGAATTCCAAAAGGAGATTAAAGATTCGAGAATATCGATAACTGGAGACCAGCAAGATGAACTGTATTGAGACTTCTCATTTTAAAATATCAGCCAGAAATAAACCACCACTCCCTATAAAGCATGCCATGATTTTGTGTGATAAAGTTTACTGGGTGATTTACTATGTTGCAAACAACAAAAGAGCCATATGGATTAGTGCTTATTGTAAAATTAGAAACCTGGAAGATACTTCCAGGGAAATTTCAATCAGTTTAAAACTTTTTCTGTCCTTTTGTGCTTCAAAATGATCACTTTCTAATTTGAAAACTTTTTTTTTTAAACTATTTTGAGAAGAGGAAATGTTTTAAATCTCAAAGTGTGCAGTTTAAAAAACTTCTCCTTCTTCCCCAGTTTTCCTGTGAAGAATTGTGAAAACACAACCTTTCACTTCATGTCTGCTCCGACCAGTACAGGACACAGGGGTCATATACAGAAATAAAACCAGAAAAACTGGGCAAAAAAGATCTTTCACAATAGCAAACGGACTATTTTTCATTTTAAAGTTTGGCCAGTCTTTGCAGCATTAGAGCCAATTTCAATTTTTCCGTAACTGTAGTTTTTTAAAAGCCATTGTTCTTTATGTACGGATCTGTGGAATACAACTTAGGTAACACTTAGCTACACCCTGGAGCAGACGCTACTACCTCTTTCAAGTTTCCTGTGCACCACTCCTGCCACAAGGGGTTAGCAGAGTTTGAGCTGCTCAGGTTTCTACTACTGGTAGCAAGTGTCCACAGACCTCTGCCACCCTCTTGCAGTCATTACTGAGCTCTTAGTTCTCCCATTCTGTTCAGTCCATGTTCTTAAGGGCTTCAGAGAAGCAGAAGACTAAACCCAGTGGTATTTTCAAAAGCATATAGTTCTGGTCAACTTCTTATCTCGTTGAAACGAATGCTGAGGCGTCTTTGACTTTTGCAGGAGCCCATTTACGCTGAGGACAAGTGGTTCTGAAAGTATCAGTAGGTGTATTTTCCTGATGAAATATTTTCCTTTTTTTCCTTCAAAATAGTACCATTTCTCAGTCAGGTGGAACTAACATGACTTCCCTTTGGAAACCGGTACTTGCTGGTTTATCACTGTTATTTGCCATGCCAGCGTGACTGTGAAAATGAAACTTGCCAGCCCAGTCAGAGCTACTTCTGCTGCAGTTTTGTACAGTGGATGAACGTGTACCTGAAGGGTAGCTGTTATTAGCCATTGCTTGGTGGCTGAGATTTTCCCGGATTAGGAGATGTACGCCTTCTCGCACATACAGCGATTTGAAAGGCAATGACAGATTATAAAATTGTGCCAAAGTTACCGACCCATTCAGTCCAGTCCAGGGTGGCCTGACAGATTCCTTTTCTGCCTCCTACACGAGAGCGTATGCTGTCGTTATTAACCATGCGAGTGATTTAATGTAATTGTCACCTTTAGCCGGTGTGATGTGTGCGAGACAGGTGAGGAGGGTGCAGGCTAAGCCTGTCTGTCACCCTCTGTTAGGGGACACGCCGCAGGAACAGGAGATGGGGGCGGCTGGTCACGCAGAGCTGTGGAAGCGGGCGCAGGGCCGGAGCAGCGATGCCGACAACCGCAGCAGACACACGGAGCTGCGGGGCGGCGGTGGCCCCAGAGGAGGCATGCGCTGAGCTACGGGCCGGCACCGTGGCAGGGAGCAGGAGACGAGGCATGAAAGCTAACGGGAAACGTAGCAGCCCCCCTCCCTGGGGGCTGGTGAGGAGGTTGTGCCTGCCGGTGGATTTAGCTCTGTTCCTAAGGAAAGGATGTCTCTGAGGTAAACAAACAAAATATAAACATGGTGGGCAAAAGTTCTCTGAGGTGCATGTAAAACGTGCCGTAAGAAATGTAGAGTGGGGCACTAACTAGTAACCAGGCTGGGAATCTCGTTTGTGAGAACTCCTCAACATCCTGAATTGCTCTGTAAACAGTAGAGGCAGGCTTTTCAGGAAACATTTGAGACTGACTGGGAGATGTAATGTAGACGCCTGCATTTCCATTGCACTACAGCATGGGCTGCAACTGCTCCGAGGAGTTAATTTCTGGAACAATAGTTAGACTGGAGAGGAATACAAAATAAACAAATTTAAATTATTTCAATTTTGGATCTCAGCTATGCAATTTTAGTTCTGTTGCTAGGTGGGAGTCGTTCTCCTATTATGTTTTTTCTTTTTTCAGATCAGCTCAGGACCCATATGTTTACTTTATAGTGAAGCATTTTGAGTTTCACTGAACCTTTAAAACTGAGATTTTAAAAATAATTTGACAACATCAAGTCACAGGGAAAAAGCAATCAGCTGGCCAAGTCAAGGACGGGGAGTGTTATGGTCCCTGTGCCCAACGGTTCAAAACTGGCCTTGAGTTTTCATCACTTGAACTTTGTGAATTCCTGATCCCAGGTGAGCAGCCCCGCGGTCCCCCTGCTGAGGGTCCTGCCACATCTGGGGAGATGCACCGTGGGGACACGTCTGCTGTCCCTCACCGGGTTGCAGAGGTCCAGGGTAGCAAACACATTGCAGAAAGTGCTGCCTTCCTTCCACCTTGTCCCCACGGGTGTCCCTCAGCCTCCAGATATTGGGCACTATCGCCTTATTCCATGCCTGGCCCCCCAGAAGGGAGCTGCGCACACACAGCCCGCCCCCCCCCCCCCCCCCCCCCCCCCGCCCTAGCTTCGCCTCTTGTCTGTATTTCAAACCCCCTTACAACCAGGAGGTAAAAAAGCAGAAGTTGTGGGGCTGATGGGCACGGGGCGGGGGTGTTGTGTGGGAAAGCTTCACCCAGGCCAAGGAGGGGCCTTCAGCCTTGCGGGGAGGGACCCGCCGGGGCCGGAACAGCACCTAGCACAACGCGGGGCCAGTGGGCTGGCGGGACCGGGGGCGGGGAGCATCGCTGCCCCTCTCCCTGCCCTCGTCCCTATGTCTGCCCCTGCCCCTGCCCCTGCCCCCGCCCAGCGCGGGCCCGGCCGCGCCGGGGAGCGGCAGGACAGTTTCGTGTGCCTGCGTGCGCGTGTGTGCGTGCGTGTGTCTCCCCGTGTGCGTGGTGCCCCGCCACGCCGCCCGTCCCGCTCGGCCCCCGCAGCCGCCTCGCCCCGCCCGGGGCCGCCCCGCGGGAGGAGCCGCCCCCTCCCGTCCCCTCCCTCCCCTCCCGCCGGCGGCCGCGGCGGGGGGCGAGGGCAGCGGGGCCGCGGGCGGCGGCGCAGCGCGGCGCGGCAGCGGCAGGCGGCGGGAGCGCGGGCGGCGGGCGCGGAACCCCCGCGCCATGGGCGGGCGGCGCGGAGCGGCGGCGCGCAGCCGGCCCCGCCGGGGGTAGCCGCCCGCGCCCCGCACCCACGGAGCCCGGCATGAACTGAGGCGGGCGCGGAGGATGGCGAGCGCCCTCGGCCCGCGGTGGCCCCTGTGCCCGGCGCCGGGCGGCGCCGGCGGGGCGCTCCTCTTCGTGCTGCTCTGCGCCTCGGCCGGCCTGCCCCGGAGCGGCCAGCAAGTGCTGCGGATCGGTGAGTGCCGCCCGCGGGCCCTGCGCGCTCCGCTCCGCGGGCACCGCCGGCTCCCGCCGCCGGCGGCTTTTCGCTCCGGGTCTCTCCCCCTCCCTCCTGCCCCGGGCGCTGCGCGGGTGCTGGCTTGTGCCGGGGCGGCGGGACCCGCGCACCTCCCGCGGGGCTCGGCGCAACCCGCGGGGAGCCGCCGCGCCGGGGCTTGGGGCTGCGGGCGACGTCGGCTGGGCTGCCCCCCCCCTCCCCGGCCCGTGGCTTTCCTCGGCGGGGCTTTCGCCCGGGGAGCGGGGCGCAGCCTGCCCCTTTTGCTCCGCTGCCGGAGCTCCGCGGGTGACGCTCCCGAAAGTTTGCGCCGGTGCGCGGCGGCGGGACGCGGGGAAGTTGGGTGCGGGGATCCCGGCGGAGCGGGGCCGGGGCTGGAGCCGGGGCCGGGGACTGGTGCCGTGGCCGGGGCGAGCATCCCGGTAGCCGGTCGGGGCTGGCCGCGGGCGAGGAGGGTGTTATCCGCCCGCCCACCCACCGCTGAAGCGCTCCGCGGCGGCGGGTGTAAAGTGCGCCGGAGCCCGGTCGAACGCCGCTGTCCCCGCCGCGCCGGGGCGGCCGCAGGAATGGTTCGGTGACCTTAAAATGCATCCCGAAAAGTGCTGAGCTTTCCTGGGTCGGAGCGGAGAGCAAGAAGCCGTAGCATGCGAAGGGTGAACTTTTAGGATGGGGGATGTGTTTGCCCTCCTTCGACCTCGGCCCCGAACCCTGGGCTGGGGGAGCTCCCCCAGTGCTGTACATACGTGTAGCCCCAGAAAACAGGAATTTATTTTTAAGCAGAAAACTCTGCACCATGGAAACAGGGCTCAGTTCACAGGAAGCCTCTCTCCCTACAGTGGGTTTCTTGTGTCAGTCAAGTGAGACGGTGAATACAAAGTATCAAAAGAGTTAGGGGCTAGGAAAAACTGTGGAAAAGACGTAGGCAGAATCTGTCACACTTCTGTTTCTCTGCCTATCCCTCTTTTGCTTGACAAACACTGAACTTGAAGCAAAAAAAAAAAAGAGAAGAGAAGCTGTTTATGCCACCCAGGGAGATGCATTCCTAAAGGCATGTTCCTGTATGGAGTAAAAGATTGATGCCTCTTGACCTGGCAAGCGTTAAGCCCGCTCAGCCTTCCTCACATGAGTGCTCCTTTAAACACCGAGTGGAAGGCTCCTCATATGCCTAGAGAGCAAAGGACCCGATGACTGAAACATTTAAATAAATTGAGGGGCGCAGTCCCTCAAAGTGCTGAGCAAAGGCAAGGGAGAGGGGAAGAAGAGCCGAAAGGCACTCGGCACCTTGCAGCTGAAAATCTATAATAAGTTCATAACTGTCCATATTCAGTGTCTGCTCACTTTTTTCTCATGGGATGTGGGTGAAGTTTGCTGTTTCTCTGCTCACCACCACCACAGTGTAGCCGTGCCCCGTTTGGAGCCGAGGGGAATGAATGTCTGTGCACACGCACAGAACACATGAAACACAAAGCTTTGTGCTCTCACAGGTGGGTAAATTCAGGGCCAACGAAACTTGTGGAAGAAAGTAAACCATGTTCAAACAACTTAGCCACATGCTACAGCAGGATGCTTTGAAAATACACAAGCATCATCACTGCTACTAGGCAGCCTTAACTTGCTTAGCTCTAATGGGAATAGCCTCTGAAGGGTAAAAGGAGCATGCCAGAGTTTAAAGGGAAATATGTTTCCTCAAAAGTAGTCTAAATGCTTAGCTCTGTGCAGGATGAAACCTCGGCTTCACAGCTGGCATCAGCATTGCAGGGACCCAGGCAGAGATTTAGGGTACGCACTCCTCCCTCTGCCAACCTCCCCATTGCATAACTTGCTTTGCTGCTTCTGTTTGGTCTAGCGAGGAGGCTCCCAGGCAGCTGCCCACGTTGCTTTTCCCTAAAATTGCTCTGCGTGGTTTGTAGAATCTCTGCTGCAAGATCTGTGTGTATCTCTGGTTTGGATTCACTCCATCAGTGCGTGCAGTGATGGTACCCTAATACTGATTCGACTCTGTTACTTCCACCACAATATAAACAATGATAAGTGTGACAAACTGCTCAGCTTTCAGTCACAGCAACTAAATACACATCCAAAGAGATGCTGCCGGAGAATAAATGCTCCTTGTGTGTTACATGGTTGTGAATGCATAAAATATTAAATGTATTCTTATTGCTATAGTTATCCTGCCTATAAAGTAATGATGTTATAAAATATTAATCCTTCACATCCGTTAACAGCAGCAAGTTTCTCTGTGGAATCTGTCACTCTTAGAGGTGACAAACAGAAGTAATGGCAATAACTCCTCCAACACTCTTTGTCATAACATAATAAAATCATCCCGAAGCATTTCTGACAGTGAAGAAAATGCTACTAAGCCATCAGATTTTCTTCTGCAGGTTTTAGTTAATTAAGGAAAGCACTGCTATACAATGGTGCAGCAGTGTGCACCTGAATTAATACACTAGTAGTTTAATTGCATTTTCCACTGTTAGGGAGCTTTTGGATTTATTATTTATTTTTCTAGCTTATAATACAAATTAATGGATTCTCTTATTGGTATTTAATTAGTTGAGAAAGGACATGTGAGCGATAGAAATTCTAGCTATTTCTCAGCATCTAGCTAATGACTACTTTTCTAGCCCTCTAAACAGGAAAATGAGGGATGGCAATATGACTGGTAAAACTAACTCATTAGGATAAAAATAATGGATTTTGTGATAAGATACAGTTTTCAGTTTCAGGTAATACAATACTTAAATTTTAGTGTCTTATTGAGTATTTCTTTCACGTTCATGTTAAAAAGCTTTTCCCTTGATATATGAACTAATAGAGCTGTCCAAGGAAATACCATCTTTATCTACACATAACCCACTAGACTATATTATATAAAGGTATATTTAAAGTTCATGACCCTAATATTTTTGATTTAATACCAAGGAATTTCTAGTTTTTACACTGAGTCAACCTAACCTCCTTATTTATCCTACTTGTACCACTTGTATAAAATAAATGAACTCAAATAACAGAAGGAAGAATATAAGTTAAGACAAGCAGGTGCTAAGTTGCAGAAACTGCTTCCAAAGCACTGAAAACTCAGCAGCAACAAATTTATTCATTAATACTGGATGCAGAGCTTTCTCATTTCTTACTGTATGTCCTTAAGGCCATTACAACTTCTGACTAGGTTATAAGAATATACTTCAGTGATATTACATGAAAATTTATAAATGGTAGTCATTCAAGCTACACTCTGGATTAGAATTAACCAATAGCTGAGAAACTATGCAAGTTATTAACATATCACTGGAGTTAATTAAAAAGAGAATGTGGCAGTTTTCAACAAGTACCTGTAGGAAGTTATACTTGGATGAATCTTGGAATTAATCTCTAAAATGAACAACTCCTGAAAATGAGCAAATGAATAATTTTTAGGTTTCATGGAAATTGCTTTAGGTGATGAAATAGATGCCCTTCAGTTCATACCAGAAGTAATTTTCAGTAATCTGTGTGTTTCTGTAGTTAAGTGGAATATTTAAGTACGGGTTCATACTCTGCAGTGATTTATTCCTTACTTAAGGAAAATTCCCAATGGTTTAGTGAATTGTGTTTTCAAATATGCAGGATTAGGCCCATAATATTTCTCTCCAATTGAGAAATATAGATTTAAAACAGACACACATAAATCAACCTAACCTGCAAAATATTATTTTCTAATAAGTTGAAATTTTCAATATAGATTTCAAAATACATGTCTATATTTCCCCAAGCAGGGCTAGAGCTGTGAGTTTTTTTCCTGCATGATATTACCATTCCCACATTGTGAGAATGATAAAGACAAAAACCTAATTCATTTCACTGCAAATTTGCTACTTTTTGTCAACTCTTTTTGAGATTTTTTTTTGTGAAGGGAATTATATTAATACACATTCAAGTTTTATTAGTGTGGCATGGCAAAAAATGTATTTCGAAAGTCTCTATCATATTTGCACATTAAAAATGTTAATTTTCAAAAGTATTTCTTACTAGGTGTCTACAAGTTACTCTATTCCATAATATTGTAGGAAGTGGGTCTGCATTTTCTATCATTAGATGATGAAGCATTTACTACATTTTGTTCACCAGATCCTGAATGTTGTGGCTTATCATTTCACTGTAATAATTTGCATAAATTTCCTCATTCTACACTTAACAGAAAACTATTTCACTACAAATATTTCTAAAGGATTGCTACCAAAAGGCCCAAACATTAATTTTTATGCATCTCCCTCCTCATTGGGTTTGACAGCACTTTACAAGTGTGAGACTGCAACATTTGGCTTGTATGCTTTACATGGTTAATCAAGTTAAAAATACCCTATAAAAGGCAGATGAAAAGTATATTGCCAGCACCTTAGCAGGGCACTCCAGCAAGTCTATACTAGTGCAGTGAAAGATCAGTGGAGCCGAGCAGCCTCAATGCATATAGGGAGCTCAGGGAAAACACTTGACAGTGTAATGACCTGCATGGTTTCACCCTAAATCATTAAAATCCAAATCTCATCGGTGATTTCTTCGTGTTCTGCCATTTAGGCTTGATGATGCAGAGGGGTGGATTACTTCAGGTTCCATAGCATTTTATTTCCAGGCTTTTATACCGTAGAAGGTATTTGCTGTACTGGGTTGCTCCATTGGGGAATATTAAAAAGTCGTGAAGCCGGCGCTCAGCTGATGTAAATGGGCATCCTTTTACTGAACTCAAGGGAGCTGTGCCCATTTAAATTGCCTGAAGAGCTGCCTGGACATACTTAATATACTGAGAATGATGAAACTGTTGTAATTCCCCTGACTGATCTATCTACTTACCACCCTTCCTAATGATGGGTAGGGTCCAACAAAATCAGGTCCTGTGCATCTTTAGCTCTTGTTTTACGCAAGTGCACTCTACAGAGCACTTCTGGAGCTTGCTCCCGAGGCTGAGCGATGGTGGTCGTGGAGTGCATGAAGCTTGCCAGCGTTGCGGTGACCCGCTGCACTGTCAGCTCTTGGCGCCTCAGTAAGGGTGTTTGCCGAGTGGCTGTGCCGTGGCCAGAGCGTCCTTATTGCTGGGGCGGTGTAAAGTGCTGCTCAGGATTTGAAGAAACTATAGAGGAGACCTTCACTTTCCAGAAAATTGGTGGTTTGCGTCTCTGTTGTCAGAACATACCTGCATCCTAAATGTCTGCTTTAGCATGAAATAGATGAGCTGTGAAAGTGCATGATAGTCTTCAAATAGTCCATAATACTGTGGCTTGATGATTATGCAGCAGGCAGCCAGCTGCTCAGGGCTGTATTAACAAAAACACTGAGCTTGACTTGATTCCGTCCTGGACCACTTTCAGTAAAGGTTGGTGGAGAACAACAAAGAAAAGGTCCTGAGACCAGAAAATGAACACTAAGGAAGCAAGGCTGGATTTGCCTAGCTTGGACCAGAGCTAGAATGGTTTAGATAGTACCAAGGGAGATTAAAATGTTTAAAAAATACATCATGAAGATATGTTAGTCCTGCGTTTCACATCTTGAAAGATATGTGGTTAACTATGGCAAATTTCACATAGCTATCTTGGTAAAAAGTCAAGTGGGTTATAGGAAAATGAAATGGAAGACAAGCCAAGGTATTGATGTCTGTGCTGTAGTATTTTATTATTTTCTCTTAACTTATGCAAGGTGTATCCTAATGTGCCCCTGTGCAAAATAGGTCCATAGTGCTGCAGTGAGCTCCAGGTGGGCAGATAAATAGGACATCCTGCTGTGGTTCACCAGGGCTTCAAATGCATTTATGTAACGCATGTGCATCAGTTCAGACAGTTAAGATTTTGGTAAAATACAGGATGAAATCTTCAAAACAATGAAATGGATGAAATTCTGCCAAAGGGTAAGAATTTCTTGTCAACTATTTTGTTTACACAAAAATAGTTGATACTTAACCTAGTACTTTTTCAATTAACAATTTATTGCAGAGTACAGTGATCACTGCAGGAGGAACAATCCTTATAACTAAAATAAAATTAAATTTCTCTGAATTTCATTTCTTGCTTAATAGCCTATTTGTAGTGTTCAGGTGTAATAATTTTTAAAAAATTCCTCCGACTTTCCCATAACACCTAATTTTACTTAATCAGAGGGCATTTGCCTCAACATCAGTTCTTGCTGTAACTATAAGCTCCTCCATATGGCCCTGTCTTCGCTTAACATTTTCCATTCAGACCACAAGTACAATCTCAATACTGTTTTTTCATTACAGTCTGTTTTGTATATCCTGGTCAGTAATAAAGCTTAAATCCTGTGTGTCCCCCCCCCCCAGTATTTTAAACAACTGCCTCTAATCCTCTTTTCTCAGAAAGGCTTGATTTGACCAACTAGACTATAGATTGTACTGCAGTAAAAAAAAAAAAAAAAAAAAAAAAAAAAATCCTATCCAAGAACTGATTAGTTTTACTCCACAGCTTTGGATCTGTAACCTGCCAGCCCAGTATGTCCTAGTTTTTGGTTGACTTTAGATTTTAGTTTGCAGTAATGAATTTATGATTTTGGGAAAGCTTTGCAGTGGGAATGTTATTACCCTTTCCTCTCTTTTTCTCTTTCTGCTGAAGGTGATCCAGCATTATCTAGAAAATGATTAGCTTTCAAATGATGAATTTGCTTTTACTGAGCAAAATCAAAATTCAAAATTAAAACTGTTTCTTTATTCCAAATAGGCATCTTTTTCATTTCAGCTAGAGGGCTGATAGGGCTGCTAAAGTATCTTGTTTTGTTTTGTTTTGGTTTTTTTGTTCCTCTGACAGTGCAGAAGGTTCCTTGTATTATCTTTACAGCTTCATCTGTACTGAGGCACTAAATTAGGGTGACACAAACACTGGGCAATTTGAGTCAGTTATATGGCCCAGCAGTATGGACAAAGAGTTAGAAGTGGTCTCAAAGGCTCAGTTTTAAGCTTCTTTTCTTGGGTCCATCTGTCTCTTTACAATTACACCTTCTAGTTGTTTTTTCCTTTGGGCTTTCACAGTGCACCACCACAAGTTTAAAAGAGGAGCGTTACAAATTCTGTTAGCATTTAAATTGTTCCCACATTCTGCCATTGAATCTGCACATGCAAACTTGGTCTATTTCAAGGAAAATTGTATTTACAGCACATTGATTCTGGCTGGGGTTCAAGTCCAGCCATCTTTCCATATTGTGAAATGGCATGAAGGTCCTGGTGCAATGCTGAGTAGGTGGAAGTGACAGTCAGAGTACAGAATTACCTCCAGAAATATGAGTTTGTTTTGAGTGAGCAAGTGTATGAAACTCATTGTCCTACCTACACATGAAGGAGCAGCGAAACTTCCCACAGCCGTTATGTCCAAGTGACATTTCTGCTAGAAGCATTACCACAGCTGCTGAGGCTTTGCTTTGGCTCTCAGATGGAGAAGGAACAGAGCCCTCCCTGAATTCAGTGGTACGCCACTGAAACCTTAAAATCAGTGTGGTTTTGCATGCTCTTCTACAGAGAGAAAAAAAACCCCAACAAACCAAAACTAACAAAAACCCAACACTTTTTTTTTTTAAAAGATCAAGCGTGCTAAAATATAGTAAGAGCTAGTCACTACACTGTAAGTAATACAGGCTTTTCAGTTCTAAATGTTTTGGACAGAATAAGCAGGAAAAAACAGTAGTGTATGCTGTGGATCAAAGGGTTTGGAAAAAAATTGCTGTTTTAAAAGAATAACATAAGGTAGCTATAAGAAAAGAAGAAAAAATGTTTGAAGATACAAGTTTTTTCTCCCCTTCCCCTGGGATGAACGACGGAGCGGAGTCCTGCCAGGATGTTTGTATGGCGCTTGCTGCCACTCACTTCTGCTAAAGATCACCTCCCCTTCCCTTCCCAGGGAGATGTGTCATTAATGTCCTCAGCATGCAAGCCAGATCCCCAGGTGAGTAATTAGGCTTGCCTAATCTGCCACTGCTGTTTCTGCAGTTAATGGCAGTCTGTATGTCAGCCCAACATATCCTAAGTATTACTTTAGTTGCTTACTTCTTTAATGCTAAGTGTCTTCTGCTGCCTGAGAGCTTTGGCCTTCATGGTCCTTGAGAGTGCACACAGAAGCCAGTAGGTTTCTAACTCTCTGCTTTCCTGCAGCGAATAGCAAGAGCAACCCACGCATCTGGGCTTACAGCTATGTCTCTAAACAGGTAAATCAAAGGATGCTACTTCTCTTTACGAGCCTTCCCTCTTTATAGCTTTGCCTAGCTATAGTAACACTACTATTGTATATTGTAATGCAGTAGAACAATTAAACAGTGAACAACTACTATGAATTGTGCTATCTTTAGGGGAAGCTGGATTATATACATTGGTTTTAGCATAATTCTGCAAGACAGTACTGAGAAGAAAAGCTGTATGTACTTTTTATTCTTGGATCATATCATTAGAAGGCAAATCCGTGGAAATTGGTGCTTTTAGGGTCTACCATGTGAGGAAAGGTTGTATTGAACTCGTTTCCTTACTGCTTTGTCTCATGTAGTATGAACTGCGTCATATTTTAACAAGAATTGTAATGAATAATAACAACATTGAGATCTTCTGAAGCAGCAGAGCTCAGAGTACTTCACAAAGCACATACAATTAGTTTTATTTTACAACTGGGGAAGCCAAGGCCAGATAACTGAAGTGTTTTGCTGGCAAACTTGTGGCAAAGCTGGGAGTGACTCCAGGTCTCTCGAGTGCCATCACCCTAGACCTCCGTCCACTGCATCACAACTTTGATATTTTCTTATAGTTTGTGTATTAGGTGAAGATTTGCATAGATCCTTTGGAAATCAGTAGTATGAAGTGCTAAGTGTCGCTGCTACAGAGGCCCAAATGTGTTTAACTAAACAATTTATAAGTGGGTGTTTTATGGCCCGAACAGTTTGCACCTACTTGGAGGTCAGCCCTGGATGTGCGGTGCAAAGCAGACAATGCTGAAGATTTTCCCTGACACTGGAGGATTCTCTGAAGAAGCAGAGCATGTGCCTTCCTCTCCCAATTTGGGTAGTGGCCAAGTATTAGGTGCTGTATCTGACCTTAGCCAGAAGCCCCTCAGAGGCTATCAACATCCATGGCCCCTGGAAGTGCTTTTTCACTGCTCAGATTTCTTCTGAGCATCTTTTCAGCATGGTTTGCCATGTCCTCCAGCCTCCGGCTTCACATCTGCTCAGCAGAATGGTGTTCTGCTGAAGATCATTGTGGTAAATCTTAGCAAGGGATGGACATATATAGGGTACAGAAGAATTTCAAATTTTTTTCCCCATTTTGGCACTCCCATGGACTACTCCACTATGGCACACATGCCCTCTGTAATTATATATATTTTGAATACAGAAACATTTTATTATTTATGCCCTTTCTAGAAGGGTATTATGTACATTGGCAAGGTGGTTAAGTGTTTTACTAGGCTGTAACTCCCAGGCAAATACAGGAACCCATGTGAATTGGCCTGACTCGTTCTCTTGCATCATGTTTGTTCTAGCATGTTTCCCTCTTCTCTCCTAAGAAAGGGTCTAAGCAGTCTGAAAGAGGCTTTCAGAGCATTGAAGCCATGTGCAGTGATGTAGACTGTGCTATCAAAACTGTTGAAGTCTTCATCAAATATTCAGGTGTCCTTATAAAATTCTACAGCCATGCTAGCTAGGAATTAACTCTGGCTTCAGGAAGTACACATCTCAGTGCTTACAATCCTTTGCTTTCACTCTCTCAGTTCTCATCCCTGATGAAGATACAGAGAAATGAAAATTAGATGCACTGAGATGTAAACATCCGGAGGAAAAAAACCCCCAAAATACAACTTTTGCTTTCACAAAAATAACCTTTTCTCTGCTTACATTCAAGAAAAAATACAAGAGAAGCCAAAGCCATTTTAATCCTCCTTCCCGCTGTGCAAACGGCTTTCTCCTAAATGTCTTGGGGGCCCTGTGCCAACCCAGTCATTTCTATAAAGGTTATGAATAGGAAGCTCAGTCCTGATGGAATGTGAAAAGTAGTTTACGTGAAATAGTTACTTCATTTTCGAGGAACTGCAAATTAATCCCGATTTCTCTGGAATGGTCCCAAGAGATTAATCTCAAGACATCTGAGTCCATGTCACGCTGAGAGACTCCCTATCAGTAGTCAGAGGAGAGGAGGCCAGGTTGCTGCGGCAACAGCGTGACATATGTAAAACTCTGTCTGATTATGGCAGTATCACAGAGAAAGCTGTTTAAAAGTTAGGTCAGGTTTTTTAGCTGTACTATACTTTTCCGGAGACTGTCAGTCACTGTCAGATTGGCCAATGAGTCAAAATGCATGATGAATAACTTTAGCAATCTCATGTGGATAGTAAGATAGCTGTCCACGTAAAATAATATAGTAATAAGCTACTGAGAACTGTTAAAGAAACTACTAGTAAGCCACTTAAGAATTCTTCCCTGCAATTTGGAGACAAAATTACAATTTCTGATCAAAATATTTTCATGTTTTGTTTTTGAATGCTTTTATTTATCTTAGGATTCAGAAAGAGCATAGGAAATGACTTAAAAATCAAACAGATTATCTTTGATAGTCTGTTGGACTGGGAGATGAATGAGTAAATTTCTTGTACAGGGTGCAAGAAGGACATGGAGTCACTCCTGTACTATTTTCCCTTTTGATTGTTCAAATGCATTTTGTATGATACACTGTGCTCAGGCTAAACAAAATAGCTTTGTTAATAGAACGCTATAACCCCAATTTATTTGTCCATACTTAAAAATATTAAATGCAAAAGACTATAGTAAAAGAATGCAGTAAATGAGGCAGAAATCCTGAAGAATAATGTATGTAGTTAGGTAACAAAAGATGGGATTTTGAAGTTGCTCGGTCAACATTAGTTTGATATTTCCATCTTCTGGTGTTTCACTTTTTAATCTTATATGTTCATATAAAAAGCTTTTGGTATAATTCTCTATCACTGTGTAAAAACCAATCAGAAACCCTGGGAACATTCCCCTCAGGCCCTATGGACACGGCAAGGATTGCTAGCGCAATGCAGGATGGAGACCTGTGCCACCCATCACCAGTAGATGTGGCTGTTCTCCCTATGGACCGGGCCCTAGAGAAGGATGAGACACACTTCTGCTGGTGTTTTTCCAGAGGTGTTTGGTGACGCGAAGCTGGCTGACAGCACAGCAAAGGGGCAACGCGGGCTCCTGGCTCATACTGCTGCAGGCGCCAAACCAGGCAAGGGACAGCCTTGTTTCTGCAGCTCTGGGCAACATGTGCATCGTACAAACGGGTATGGTAGGTACTTACCTGGCCATCGGTAAAAAGCTGTCACTGACTGCATTCGCAGCACCAGGCCATCAAATTTTAAGTCCCTGAATGAAGATATTCTGGGTGAAAACACTCTTGGTGAAAAGATTATCAGAATGTTTGTAGTTTGGGAAAAAAAAAAGTGTTGGTTATTCTCAGGAAAAGCTAAAACCTCCTGCATTCAGTCTGAGACAGCTACAGGGTAGGGGAAATGTTGCTTTAGATGGCTAATATTTGACAGAGTTATAAGCAGCTAAAGACAAGGTTGCGTAGTGGACAATGTCTAGAGTTCTTTCTTATTAACAGCTGCTGCAAGGTGTTACTGACAATGCTTAAAAAAGATGAGGTGAAGCTCCCCTGTGGGAAAGCTCTTTTGCCTTTGCTGGGGTGAAGCACTTTTAGCGCCTAAGTCATCAGCCAGCATGAGCCTTGCCAGCCTTGCAGGTCTGATCTGTATGGTCCAAGTTTCAGGTCCATTGTCTGGTGAAGGACGACGGAAACTCGAGGTACAGTGACAGGGTGGTGGCAGTGCTGACAGCGCTGACAGCAGGGCAGTCTGGCTTGTCTGAAACACGCTTGCTAGGACAAGCCAACACGGGCTGTTCTTCTCCTTACATGTTGCGCAGTGAAGTACTACAATCTTTACAGTGATGTGCTGTTTCCTTCACTGGAGCTCGGTCTGCTTAAATAAACCCATTAAAGACGGGCATTTGTTCTTTCTTGAACGAGTTTCCGTTTGTTTGTCTGCTAATGGCCAAGTGGTGCAGAAAGAAGTACAAGGTTTCCTGCTTCTCCATTTGGAAACAGTTTGGTGAAGGTCCCTGTGAGGACACACAGCACTCTTGTCCGTAACACGCGTTCCCCTAAGCCCCGTGCAGGGGTCTGGGCAGAGAGGGGGCTTGCTGCAGAGAAAGGCTTAGTATCCAGTGCATATAAGCCAGCATGAGGCTGGGGCTTTGAAAAGAGACCGCTCAGCTTGTGACTGTGCTGAAAATCACTGGGGGTGACTTACCAGTCTGTGATCTGCCGCGAAGCCGTTGCGGTGGTGGTGTCGGGATGACCTTGGCGCTCACCCACAGCTCGCTGCTGCGCACAAAGCCCCACGGAGCCAAGCGGACACCATCGAACGCAAAGTTCAACGTGCACGTGACTAAAGATTTTGCCCACAAAGCCAAAGGAGTCCGTGGTTATAAGGAAGCCGAATGTCGATGCAGCTCAATGCATTGAGTGGATTGCTTCTCTGTGCAGGAACCTTTAAGCTTCCCAGCCTTGCCCCCTCTGTTTCTGCTTCCCCTCTCTCTGAGTGTGGAGATCCTCAGCTCATCTGGCCACGTGCTCTGGCGTACAATTCAATTCTGCCACCAAGGCCACTTTCAGAATTTCGATGTAGAAATGATGTCTTTCTTCTTGCTATCTCTGATCCAACAACTTGTACACAAAAAGCTTTTTATTCTTCTGAAGCTGCTTCCTTTCAACTATGCCAAACCACCCCAAAAACTTATCAGTGGGGCACCGCAGCTGAAGTCTAATATGAGCTGATGCTTTTCGAACTGTAACTATCTTGAAAATTTTCATTTCACGTCCAAATTGTTTACTTATCTGCTAGAAACATATGTTAAGAGAAGTTAAGGCTCTGTTGCCCAAGGTGCATTTTAATACAGGGGAAGAACTGCTTCAGATATTTCACATTACATCTTCTAGCTTTATCTGGTGCTGTAAATTATAAAGCTGCTCCATTGAACTGAGTGAAGATTAAATTTTTGAACACTGTTTTCTGAAGAATGCAGATTTTTCTCTTTGAAATGAAGAATCTGTCCTGCATCAGCATGGCTCCCTGCATACTTTGCTGCCCAAGCCTCTCTTTTTTCTATTAGGGTGCCAGGCTGTTCCCTGGGGACCACATCCTGTCGTTGATCCATGTACTGACATTAAAAAGCATCTGCAGACGGAGTGAGTGTGGGATGTGCCCTGAACAGCAAGTGGTCTGGGAAACTGTAATCCTTATGCTGTCATCTTGAAATCAGAGCTGTCATGAAGGAAAACTAGTAAGAAACATTTATCTTCTCATCTGCGTAGACCTTCTCCTGTAGATGCCCGATGTATGTATGATACACGGATGTGTTTTAAAAAAACAATTGCTTGCAGCATCCAAGTGAAATACTTATGCACTGCTGTTTTACTCAGATGCATGCTTCTGTCAGGCTGAATTCCTGGCTTCCAGCCCTCTTCTCTTAGCTCTCCCAATGTGGGGAGATGTCATCTGTGTTTGTTTCCTTCTGTGCCTAACAGAGGCCCCTGGGAGGAAGCTAAGTGGGTGCCTCCTTTAAAGCAACATACTAGCAATAGGATTGAGTGTTGCAAACAGTTCTGTTGCCTCTGTATAAAAGGATGAATTTAGTCCCGTTTCCTCTTATGAATTGTCTCCCACGTATGCACACATGCACACAAAAGCCAGACACTACAGCTGCCCCAAACGCTGCTTGCTCAAAAATGCAACACGACTATCTGGTGCAGACGCTTCACAGGGCCGGAGGATGTTAACCAACGTGGGAAGAGCACCGGCGCTGAGGTTCCCCGCGGCCTCTTCTCTGTGTGGTCCTCATCACGTTCATGGGGGGAGTGGAGGGGGAGACACGGTAGCATGGCACCTCATTTCCTCCCCCCGTGGCAGCTACCCTCCCCTTCCTTCAGGAGCAGTGCATGGAGGAGCAACAGCATCTCCTTTCCGTTGAAGAGAAAGCAGTGCTGGCAAGCATGCCTGGGACTGCTGCAGGCGGCATTTTTCTGGGTGAGTGGGTCGAGGCTACATCCGCCCTGTCAGGTTCTCCCTCAGCAGAGACACTTGGGGCGTGCAGCATACGTCTCAACCTTTTCAGGAGCGCTGGGGTTAGCACAAAATCAGAGGAAGGGAAAGAAAATGTTTTCTACTAATTAGATGGCTATATACTTTATGCCCTCTGGTTCTTTGCTTTAAATGGGAATGTTTCTGTGTGTAAGCAGATTACTTCTGTGTTAATCAGGGTGTTTCATAGCCTATTTTATGTAGGCAAAAGTTAGTCCAGTTTTCCATAGTGTATTGAAATACTTTACACAGCAAGATAATGAGAAAGGGTGATGAGGGAAAAGATAATTGTTCTTTATAAATCCAGAAAATTAATATGACAGCTACTGTTTTAAGATGACTTGTGTACTGATTTATTTCTTCAAGTCCATAAGCAAAAGGATGATGAGATCCCACCTTTCCTTCCTTCTCATAAAGGTAATTTCAGGAAGCCGTTATATGAACCTTTGTCCTGAGTATTTCTGTGAGTGCTAGATTTTTGTTATGCATTGTTAGTAAACAGGTGAATCTTGTTTCTGGGCAGCTGTACTTATCCTTAGCATTTTCCCTCTTTTCTGAGAGAAACTTCATCAGAGTCAGTCTTGATCTGTTTTCTGGGTTACATATTGCTTTACAAGTATCATGTGCAAGAAAAGAAAAACTTCAGAAATAATGCTTATGACTTACTGAAACTGCTCCCAGAAAGAAACACAAGACGCTGCCCGGCAGCGAGGAGTGAGGGGAAAAGCTTGAGAAACAGCCTTGTGAGCACTGAGGGGAGAGAAGGAGGAGGGGAGGAGGTGCTCCAGGTGCCTGGGCAGGGATCCCCTGCAGCCTCTGGAAGAGACCACGCTGGAGCAGGTATCCACACTGCAGCTGTGGAGGCCCCCAGGCTCGAGCAGGTGAATATGCCCTGAAGGAACTGTGACCCATGGAGAGCCTACACTAGAGCAGGTTTATCCTGGAAGACTGCAGCATGGAGAGGACCCATGCTGAAGCAGGGCAAAAATGTGAGGAGGAAGGAGCGGCAGAGAGGAGCTGCTATGGAATGACCTCAGCCCCCCACTCCCCATCACCTCTGTACCGCTCAGGAGGGAGGAGGTAGAGGAGTTGGGAATGAAGGAGCGAAGTTGAGCCTGGGGTAAGGGGGAAAGGTGGCACTTTAATTTGTCTTTGTTTCTCACTATCCAAATCTATTTTCATTGGCAATAAATGAATTTTCCCCAAGTTGAGTCTCTTTTGCCCATGACAGTAATTGTTAAGCAATCTCCCTGCCTTTACCTTGACCCATGAGCTTTTTCATCTTAATTTTCTCCCTCTCTCCTGTTGAGGAGGGGGAGTGAGAGAGTGTCTGGATGGACATCTGGCAGCCAGCCAAGGTCAACTCACCACAACTAGGATGTGGAAAGATTAAGAAGTATTATTTACCTGGCATTTATATTGGTATTGCTCATTTTTAGCAACTTCTAGTAAGAATAGTGTGAAGCTATGTCCTCGTTTCAGCTGGGATAGAGTTAATTTTCTTTCTAGTAGCTGGTATAGTGCTATGTTTTAGGCTCAGTATGAGAAGAATGTTGATAACACACTGATGTTTTCAGTTGTTGCTAAGTAGTGTTTAGACTAAGAAGTCAAGGATTTTTCAGCTTCTCATGCCCACCCAGTGAGAAGGCTGGAGGGGCACAAGAAGTTGGGAGGGGACACAGCCGGGACAGCTGACCCAAATTGGCCAAAGGGGTATTCCATACCATGTGACGTCATGCCCAGTATATAAACTGGGGGGAGTTGGCCTGGGGGGTTGGATCACTGCTCAGGAACTAACTGGGCATCGGTTGGTGAGCATTGTGCATCACTTGCTTTGTATATGCCAATTCTTTTATTATTATTATTGTCATTTTTATTATTATCATTATTATTATTTTCTTCCTTTTTGTCCTATTAAACTGTCTTTATCTCAAACCATAACTTTCACTTTTTTCCCTCTGATTCTCTCCCACTGGGTGGGGGGTGGGAGTAATTGAGCGGCTGTGTGATGCTTAGCTGCTGGCTGGGGTTAAACCACAACAAGCTACTTCTCTCCAATGGCTTTTAACTGCTGTTGTGAGGGCTGGAGTTTCTTAGGTGGGAGACCGAGCTGCTCAGTGATACCAGCTGACTATGCATTTGCACAGTAAGAAACAGAATTTTTAAATAATTTAAATAACTAAGGTAGTTTAGAAGATGCAGAGCAAACTTTGCTGGGGAGCTTTAATTTATGCTAGAATTCCTGGTTTTTATATTTGCAACTCAGCTATTTGCCATACCAAGAGCATATTTTATTACAATTCTTAGAATGATGCAATGATTAATGGTATTTTATAATGAAGTAATATGGATGTAAATTTATATTAGTAAACTCTCTTCATTGATTACTTGACCCAGGATTCCAAATGCACAGGAAAAACCTGAATGAAATGTAGTTATTGCTCATGCCAAATTGTCAGTTTTTATATCTTATCAATGCTGCATTAATCCATATTGGAGAATTAACAAGAATCAAAGAAGCATTTTAAAAGGAATATTCAACATATTTAGTTCCACATTTTATAATTTTAATACACACAACTCTGTTCCTTCAGTACTCCTCTAAGTTAAAAGAGAGACAGGTGGGATACAAAGAGGTGATGGTCAGCCATACTTCTGATTTAACCCCTTGAAAGTATGGCTTGTAATTAAAACATTGATTCCTATTAAGTAAAGTAGTGCTGGGAATCTCCTTCAGCATACATCATATTTAAAATGACTTCCTACTTATGGCAGGGCTGAAGGAAGTGGGCACAAAGATTCAAAACTTGGTCCTTCTTCCATAGTAGTCAATTTGTTATAAACTTCATTGGCAACAGGTAAAGTCCAGTGACTGCACATACAGCTTCTCCAGGAAGTTTGACTGATGTGAGTTTGAAACTGCCTATCTTTAGCAGATTTAACTGCAAAACTTCTTTGAAAACCAAGCCCTCGCTCTTATCTGAGTTCTTACAGAAAATCTGTGAGAAAATGGGGTACAAAATCATCTCTTCTGATTCTCTGTCCTTTGTTTTAAGTGACAGACCACTTTTTCTCAGGGTAAAAAAAAAAAACCAAAAAAACCCAACAAACCCGAAGGCTACTTCAGCTCTGCCTCTCCCAGAGTCAATGGAGCTATAGCAGTTTATAGTGATGAGGTTCTGGCAAGTGTATTATTCTGACAGAAGAAAACAGTTGGGCAATTTACTGGAGCTCATCCAAACTGCAAAGGTTCTGGATTCCATTAGTTTGGGGAAATCAATGGTAAAAGGCCTCCTCCTATTTCCTTTTTCTCCAGCTGCTGATTTAGCAAGGTCTCCCACTTTTGTGAAGCTTTTCTTCTCTGCCCTGCTTGTTCTCACCAAAGCAGAGGCATGGAAAGAATGCCAAAATTCACTAGTTTATAGTAAGAACAGATGCTATCAGGTGGAAGTTATTCCAGCTACTGATGGTGCTGTAAACAGGCTTGAACAGGAGAGCTGGAATGTCTTCTAGCCACACCTTCTAGAAACAGCATTATTATTTACATACGATCACATGGTTGGAGTTAGCACAGCAAACACTAAAAGCACAAACCTCTATTTATATAGAAGAATGTCTTGTTAGGAAAGAATCTTCCCTTGCTTTGTGCAGCTTAGCACGGAGCTTCTGATTCAGTACACGAATATATCAAATAAGGTCAAGTATGATACAATTTTGGTGTCACGCTGAATTCATGGTAGAGCTAATATTGTTACAGTCCTGTTGTGACTGACATAAACTTGTCACATTTTCAATAGGGTGATTCATGAAAGATACAGAGGAATCAATGGAGATAAAAATAGGTAATGCAATAACAGCATCCATCTCATCATAATTTTGTTTGTATTATACTGAGTAACCTGATTAAAAGGGTCATATTTAAATGTAATCTGGCAAAACAGCTTATAAAAATGAGAGTGAGAGAGAAGGAACCCAAACTGGTGAGCTTTGCAGGTAAGCCAGGGATTAATGCATCAGTCTCCACAGGGGACACAGCCCCCGTCACCAGCAGCAAGCTCCCTGTATGAAGGGGGGCAGCAGGCAGCTCCCACCATTTGTGAAACCTGCTCTCAACTGGAGAACTGCAGGCAGCCTGGCACGTTTCTACTTGATGAGAGCCAAAGTGAAATAAAAAGGCCCTGAATGGTATGCTACAAAGTAAAAAATCTCCTTTGTATTCACACCTGGGATGGTGCAGGGGTCTCTGTGTCCCCATGGCCTGTGATTCTGCCTGAATATTCTGAGGTCATTCAATCACTCCTATAGCTAGTAGGAATGGTGCTTTCTGTATTTTAGGATGGATTAGCTTCTGCCATTCTTCATGACATACTGGATGGATTCAGGAGTGTGTTACTCAAAGAAAGGAAAGACAGCTGTGAACATATAAAACCCAGTGCTACGACTTAGGTACAATTTATTAATTTTAATTTTTCCCCCACATTATCGATCTCTAAGTACACAGGAATACTTTGTGTGAGGTCTGATATAAATCTGAAGTGGTCCCTGGCCTCCAAAGAGCCACATGAACTTACATCATCCAAGGATCAGGATCTGTTCAGTTTGTTTGTACTGTATCCTAAAAAATAAAATATTACTGCTAGATCCCTTTTGCTGGATAATAATGCTGCGTTTATTCTGAGACATACTAATGCTTATATTGCAAGTAAAGAAAAGAAAGAAGGCAAGAAAGAAAGAAAGAAAGGTCCAAGAAACAAACTATTTGCTGAAGAGCTGACCTAATGAAGCCCAGACTTGTCTTCTGCTTCTCCCCATCCTACAGTTACTGTAACCACAGCTGTCTGTCTTGTTCTTTCTTGACCTCTTCCCCACAGCAGCACCTGTGGTCTTCCTCTTTCTCCAAAGTCCTGTTGCCTATCCTCAAATGACAAGCGGCAAGAGGCAATAGTGTTGTTTGCAAGAGACACACAGCCAGCAGACCAAACCTGCAGATAACTTGAGCTTTTCCTTCAACGAGGCCATTTACTACATTCCTCAAACTGGTTTTTACAAAATTTGTAGGAGTTGCATGACTTTGAGACCTCTACTGTTTGCCAAACTTGGCTAAAGGTGGCCAGTGATTAAATTATTGGTGCTAACAGGACTGAGATGATCAGATAGCATGATTTTGCAAACCTTGTTTCCTTAGAAAATCTGGCTGAAAGCGGGACTTAAAGTTTTTGGCTAAAGAAATCAGATGCGTTTGTTACCCACAAAGTAGATTATATCTGGGATAGCCAAAATACAGGTTCCCCTGTTCCCCCATTCTACACTCTGTGAAGATGTATAATCAAAATCAAAGTGTCGCTGCTTTTGCCATGAAGCTTGTGCTTTTGTGAAAGATTAGATCTGGGGAGATTTGTGTTCCTTGTGGGGCAAGAGCGGATTAAGAGGGGATGCTACTTTCATTCAAGCCATACAGCATTACGCCAACAATATCTCTCCTTCCCCTCCAGCCTGAGAGACAGTGCAATCAGGACGTAGACAGACTTCAAAGGGAAAAGATTTGATAGCAATTTCTGGAATATCGGGCCCATCAGTGTAGCTCAGCTTTCTCTTCATTACAGGGAAACATGTTTGAAGAAATCAAGGAGCATAGGAAGTTCAGAAGTACACTGATGTTTGTTATTCAAAAAGTGTGATCTACATCCTTCACGCATCTCAAAATTTACACTGCTCTGTGTTATGTTGTGGATGACAAGTAAAGCACAAAATCAAAGAGAGAATTTTTCATCTTACTGTAAAAGCCCTTTACAACACAGAATATTCATCATAGACATCTATGTTTGAATTAGAAGGAAGAAAAAAAACCCTCTCAAAGACAGCAGAGAGCCGTTGAGGGAGATGATGTCCTCTGCTACTTAAAGTAGTGGAAGAGGACCTGGGAGTTGAGTGTCATTTTCTCAGTGACTCAGACTGCTGCAATATCAGGAAAGGACATGGAGATATTAGGAAAGCAGATGATACATTTGTACAGTGATACCTGCATAGGGTGACACAGCTTATATATATGGACCACATATGGTAACAGGAATGTCAGTCCTTCTGAAGCAGTACTGTACTGTTTGGCTGTAGTCTTTTGCTGACATATTAAGGTACGTTATGATCCTCCAAATTCCTGCCTGTCACCATTTTTCAATCTGTGCTCCTTTCCCCTGCCCTCATAGCCCTAAAAATTGGAGCTGGAGGCTGCTGCTGAAGCCTGCAGGCTTGCCTTATAAAGGTGATCATTTTTATGAGATCCAGTGATTGGAGTTCTGCTACAATAGCTCTTTACTGCAGTCTTGCTATCTCCTGTCATCATAAGCTCAAGCACCAGTACACAAAGAAGATAAAGAAAAGGAAATGGAATGCAAAAATCTTAGATAAGAGCCAATTGGCAGGTTGATGATAATCTTAAGTATGTGGAACTGTGTTTATGCACGTTTTCTAGTTAAACTCAAGTGCTTTTCAGCATGCAACATGCTTAAGAGATTACGTAGTGCAGGATTTATTGCAACAACTGTCATGAAATTCTCAAATACACTTCTCTCATCCTGGCATATTGTGTTGTGCCCCAAACTTGAAGAAACACTGCAATGTGAACTCAGACATCTCACAAGTCACATGAATGTTCTTTTAAAACTACCAAGACAGTGTAAGAATGTATTTGCAGTTAATGGGGAATAAAGGATTTATTCATTTTCCTTTCAGTGGGATGCCTTTGTATTAAGATTCAAAGATGTTCAGTATTTCTGCCAGGATAAGAAAAATAAATGACCAAATTGTAAGAATTTGCAAGTTTCCTGGCTTTGTAAGTCTTAAAAATTCAAATAACTGGCAGCGACAAACCAATGACAACTCTGACTGCTGCTGACAGTCTGTTACTTTTACAGTCACCTTCCAGAGCTTTATTGCTTATCATCAGATAGAACAGTTGGCCCCAATGGAAAATACAGGTTGCTACAGATGACAGGATCTTTACAATGGGCAATCATGATGGCATTAGTGTTTATCCGCTGCAGTAAGTGTATAAATCACAGCAAATGGGCTTCCCCTTGGAGTCGGAATCTGTTGTGTTATTTTTGCCCAGCCCCAAATATTTATCCACCAAATGGTGAAATTGCCAGACACACTTTATGCCTAGTCCAGTGAGCAGTTAGAGATTACTGTCCATAGATCACAAACCTGATATTAGAATGCCACTTGGAGACACAGATGTTAAATAAAAGGTAGATTGTGTACTTACTGGAGAGTTTTCCCTACTCTCTGTGAGCTAGAGGTGTTTTGTAATTTGTCAGTGTAAATGAATACAAGGTTTAAATGGGTGCTCTTCCCTTTGTGAGGTCTTTGGTGGGAGAGTAAGATAACATATTATGGACACGGGGCTGCATACTGTCCCCAGTTCACATATGAAACTCACTGTTTCACACCAGAAAATGTTACATAAATCAGAGGAATTAAATATAAGCATCCTCTGGAGCTTTTTCATTCCAGTTTTCAATGTCAGACAGTGTCCAGTGTTAGAGATTTGAAAGGAAGAAATTAGAAAGCCTGTAGTGGAGTATTATGGAAAGATATCCCTCAAGAAAGCTCTTTCTCAGCTTCTTACCCTCTGGTGTTTTGCCTATTACTAACATGCATGAATTCTGCATTTCATCTTATCTGATGTAATCGTAGCTGTTTTCATTCTCCCTGTAAGTGTCTCATCTTTTCTTGAATCCCACTGAACTCTCAGTTCTCAGTATCACCTTGCAGGAACATGTTCCCCAGGTTAATTATTCTTTGTATCAAACTGCATTTTCTTTTATCCGTTTCAAATTTGGTGCTTTCCTATTTCACTGAGTGTCTGCATGTATCCATACAAATGAAAAGGATAAACTGGAGAGGATAATCTTCTGCATGTATCCCTCTTGCTATTTTCTGTATCTGCATCATATTTTCTCTGCTCAGTTCCATCTGTTGGCTGCTCCATCCCCAAAGGCAGAGCCTGAGCTGTAAGCTAGCCTTCATTCCCCCTAGTATTAACAGTCAAATCCAAATTTTAGTTATGGTTAAACAAGGTGCTGTTTTATTGAGAGGAAAGGAAAGAAACAGCTAAGAGAATGGAGGGCGATTACTTTTCCCTCTGGAGGCATCCTAATGGGAAATTTTGGTTCTTAGAGGAAAATTCCAAAGTTAAACAACAGTAGCAGAAATTTCACAGCTTGGAGCATGCATCTGTGCTTTCTCTTCCGCTCTCTCTCTTCGCTTTGTCAGAAAAGGATGCCCTGAGAGAAGCAGCATCTTCTGATCTCCCAGAAAAGCCATCCCATTTCCCTAACTGCCCTGCAGAGGTGAGCTCTCTCCTGTAAAACCCTGCTGTGGCATTGTCGGTTTTTTGACATGGCACTCCGAGGTCACCCAAACGTGCTTTTTATAGCACTCCTCCTTCTGCCTGTGGAGGAAACTTTCTTGTACAGAACAAAGCTTAACTTTTTTCATATAGAGAGCCTATGATGTTAGCCTCCAGAGATACAGCTACAGATAGGTATTGATTCCTGTGTAGGCACTGATGTAAAGGAAGTGGTAATTTTCCATATGTAATTTATAACATTAGGTGTAACATCAGGCCTTCCATCCAACATAAAGTTAACTTTTCTGAAAGTGGGTTGTCCCACCTGCTAGACAAGATTTCCTTTGAAAACAACCTCCCACCTTTTATTCAACACCCTATTTTCTGGAGCTATCTCAGTTGCCCTGTTCTGTAGGGTTTTGGTCACTTTATGAGAAAAAAAAGTTTGAACCTTGCTAACTGTATTTGGCTACACATAATGCTCTAATACATATTTTATGCAACAGCAAGATAAGCACCCATATAAAAAAGACCCAGGGGCACGCTCTCTGATCTTGTCTGGAAAGGCTAGGATGCTTCCCTGGGGCCAAGTTCAGTTCGGATCTGGAAGTAAAACATGCAGTGATCTAATGGTCCTGTGGGGTTTTAATAGAGACATGCCTTACCACACAAAGAATAAAAACGCCAGTTTTCTTTAAGTGGAGCAGTTGTGTGTGTGTGTACGAGTCAAAGGCAGGCACGAGCAATCACAAAGTCTGAGTCCATTGTCTTATTCAAAAAGATGAAAGCTATCTATGAAATCGAGAGAGCAAAGGGTGTACTCCTGGCGTCTTATGCTTGTCATCTAATTTTAGTACTATAAAAACCAGGGGTCTAGTTATTTGTGTCCACATCACTGTCACCCTCTTCTGTTCCCATTTGTGCTATGTATCTCATCCCTATGAAATGGGCTCCTACTTGCAGCAGCAACTGTTTTCAGCTTTTTCTTTAAAACAGGTGTTATTCTTTGTTTTATTATAAACCAGGGAGCTACTCTGGTAGGCATGCTGTAACCAAATGTTGTGATTTAATCCCAGCCAGCAACTAAGCACCATGCAGCCGCTCACTCATTTCTCCCCCACCCAGTGGGATGGGGGAGAGAATCAGAAGGAAAAAGGTAAAACTCATAGCTTGAGATAAGAACAGTTTAAGAGAACAGAAAGGAAGAAACTAATAATGATTATAATAACAATAATAAAATGACAATAATAATAAAAGGATTGGAATATGCAAAACAAGTGATGCACAATGCAATTGCTCACCACTTGCCAAACGATGCCCAGTTAGTTCCTGAGCAGCGATCACCCCAGGCCAACTCCCCCCAGTTTCTATACTGGGCATGACGTCACATGGTATGGAATATCCCTTTGGCCAATTTGGGTCAGCTGTCCCAGCTGTGTCCCCTCCCAACTTCTTGTGCCCCTCCAGGCTTCTTGCTGGCTGGGCATGAGAAGCTGAAAAATCCTTGACTTTAGACTAAACATTACTTAGCAACAACTGGAAACATCAGTGTGTTATCAACATTCTTCTTCTACTGAATCCAAGACATAACACTATACCAGCTACTAGGAAAAAAATTAGCTCTATCCCAGCCAAAACCAGGACACCAAATACTTGTATTTTCAGTGTGGGATTTACAAAAGTGCTGTAATCCATCTTGCTTGCACCAAATGTTCTTGATGGTAAAACTTTAGACTTCATTGGAGTAGGGTTAGGCCAATGTCAAGCACTTCTTGACATTGCTGTCTGCTAGTTTTCTGTCCTCAGTACATCGATAGATGCAAAACAAGACTGTACTCGTAAAGTGAGTTTTTCCAGGTATGTGTTACTGCAAAGGAATAAAGATATTTATAATGATCCATATCCAACTATAATGATGCATATCCAACTAGGTGCTTGGAAACATGCCAGAAGCTTTTTGTGGTTGTCCAGCCCTAACAGTGTATACAGCAATAGTAATACATACTAATCCCATTGCTTTTACTTCCCATGCAGGAATTCTGGCAACTGTAGAATTGCTGAGAATCCATTTGTGGTAAAAATGGAAGATCAATTCTTTAAATACATAGATCTACTGAAAGCCATGTCAGGAAGAGCTACTTGAATTTGTTCTGTTTTGTGTTTTTTGGGTTTTTTTTTGCGAGGGGTGCGGCGGTGGGGGGGTTAATAACAGGAAGGAACAACTTACACTGAAGTACTCCTGAGATCATGACAATAGATTACATGCCTACTCCCAAAGGAGAACCACCCCTGCAGCGGTGGAGTGTCTTTCTAAAAGGCACTTTACAGCCACAAGGACCCTGCCAGTACTCCTTCTTTCTTTTCTTAAAAAGAAAAGGAAAAAGAAAACAACTAGTCATAGTTAGGCACCAGGAGCTGAGTAAGTGGTATTTCCTTTTTTCCCCAGGGTAAGAGTTACGCATTTCACCAAGTAGCAACCCTGAAGAATACAAACATACTGGATAAATTCACTATTGTCTACCATAGAACCATAGAATCATAGAACCATTTAGGTTGGAAAAGACCTTTAAGATCATTGAGTCCAACCTTAAACCTAACACTGCCAAGTCCACCACTAAACCATGTGTGATTGCTTGAGTAAAATCACCTTCACTTTTCCTGCTTTTCACTTTCCAGAAAATCTAGTTTTTCTGAACTCTGAGAAATATGAAGTATACAATATTTACCCGTGTAAGTCCCCAGAGGTTTGTAAGGACATACTTGCTTGGATGTGTGCAGGCAGACACAGCCAGCTCAGTCCACAGTATCAGTGAATCATTGCAGAACACAGCCCGGGCTAGCATGCTGTGTCAATGGAGCACTAGCGTGGCTCCACGGTTCCGACTCCAGTTCTTGCTTTTATTCACCCACCTTGGGATACTGATAGAGATGCTTAATATCTGTGTAGACATGCCCTAAAAGGATGTCTACTGTGCAAGGTGCTATACAAACACATTTCCCAAAGAAGCAAATGTGAAATGTAATTTGAAATAGGAGTGAAATCCTACAGCATCAAGTTTATATCCACTTAATAGTCTAAAAATTGCAAATCAATAGAAATAGAGAGGCTCACTATCATTAAGTGGCCTTGATCCATGCTATCACAGAGTAATTTGTTATAGGGGGAACATTGTGAGGTTGCTTAATTTAGACCTGTAGTAAATAAAAATAACCCTTTACTGCCTAGGTCAAACACCACATCCTCGTACTGTTTCTGCAGTGAGCATCTTGTACTCATAATCAGGTGAAAATAATACAGGCCTGAGACCATAGACATTTTAGTGCTGAGAAGCTACTCCTCTTCAGTTATGGTGTCTTTAGACATGTCTGGGCATGAGGCTCTCCCTGCATTAGCAGAAGGTGCTGTAGACCCATCCACCAAAACAGGTGACAGCCCCATTTGAGCGGCTGCAGGCATTTATGGTGGCTGAGCTCTGCTGTGCTCTCACGAGATGCTGGCTGGGTGGTAGGCTTGCATTAGGTTACACTTCTGGAGCACATCTTCCCGTTTAGCTTCATCCAGATGTGAAGTAGCTTGTGTGCCCCGAGACTGCTCCAGGATGCAAGCAAAAGTCTGATAACTGGGAGTGATTGGCAGATTAACTTCAAAAACACGCTCTGAGCTTTGGCTGAGCTAAAATGCTACATGTACCTGCTCCATAAGGAGCGTTTCACTCAACACCTAACAGCAACAGCAGCACCATCGCTACTGAGCAAACTATGTATACACACTGTGTGCCCTGTATCTTAAAAAGGATATGCTATAGGTCTGTGCGCTCCAAATTTTCGCTTCTTACTGGATCTGTCACTCACAGGCTTGTGTGCCAAACATTTTATTTGGCAGCTGTTCTTCTTTGGTAATCCAACAAACCCTGGTTGTGCTAATAACAGAACAAGACCACTGTCAATTGTGTCATTTCAAATGGCAGCTTTTAATGAAAGCATGGACATATCTTTATAGGAGTGCAAACATCATCAGCATTATCCTAGCAGCCGGTCCTGCTGAGGAGGACGTGTGACTGTAAATTGGGGACATTGACAAAAGTGACGGTAAGAGCAGTCAAAGGAAGTGTGAAAAGTTGCACACTGGCTGTGATAAAATTAGATAAGGAAACTGGCAAATGAAAAAGCAGATATACTGTCAGGAGAGTCATGTTGTACACAGTGAAAAACTGTAGCTGCCATAAAGCAGAGATGGGCTGGACCCCCAGGAAAAGAATCCCTGGGGGACTGCAGGTTAATTTAGTAGGTAGGATTTAAGCTTAGTTCAGCATTGTCTGTTATAAAGGTAACCAGTAACAATAAACACTAATTTCTTAGAAGTTTCTGTCCAGTTTGGGAGGAGCTACATGAAGGCTGAAAGGGAAAAAAAGACATGTTTTGTATTTTTATTTTAGATTCCTTGAGTCAAATGTGATACTACGTAGCAGAAGAATAGTAAGCCAGGGACCAGTCTCCAAATCCAATCAAGAAAGTCTCCTTTCTTGAAAAGAAATATAAGAGATTTATCATAAATGAGTCAAAAGAGACAGAAATGTGTAACTTAGCTTCAGAAGCAATCTGGTTCTTACAATGGTTACTTAATCATCAGACTCTGAATATAAGCTCTATCAGTAAAAATGATATGTTTGGCTATGGACAGGAAACATAAAGAAAAAAGAAATTCCTGAGCAGAGTACACATCCCCTAAAGATGACACTGAAAACACTGGATTCGCTCTCTGAGCTCACTTGTTGAAGCAAGCGCAACACCAGACTGCCCCGGGGTGGGCAGAGCTCTCACACTCAGCCCCTCTGAAATGGGAGATTTCTTGGGAATTTGCAGCCAAACAGGAGGAACCTGGAGCCCGGCATGCCCTGTGGTTCAGACGCTGTTTGGTAGTTAACCACATGTCAGGGCAGTTGGAACAGAGTGTATATTAGAGCATCCATGCCGCCATACAACTTCAAATTAATTTCTCCTCCAACCTGTTCCTACAGGGAGCACTTGGAGGAAGGGAGAGTATGAACCAGTCTGCCTTCATTCATGCCACTGGCCCGAGGAGCTTTCCATAGGTTTTCAAGTTTAGGGGATTATAAAAAGTCCTTCTTTGTCTTTTTTTTTTTCTTGTCACAATGTAAGGCGCCGTTTGGAACACTTTGTGCTTCCTTACTTTATATATTTCCTAAAATAAGTTCAGAAACAGCTGGTAACTCTCACATATTGGGAAATCTAGTGAAATGTTAATACCGGGGCAGTTTTTCCCCAGGTGATGTGATCTTAGTTGTCCCAGGAAGCCTACTTTAAGTGCCATCTGCTGACATGCCGTTTGCTGCTCCCTATCTGTTTGCTTTAGTTTAGCCATACAGAAGCTGAAGAAATGATCTAGTTGGAAGTTTTATTCATGCCTAGAAGATTAAACCTCTATTTATATATTTCAATCCTGTGAACTATAAAGCTCTTTTTGGCTTTTTTTCTTAGCAGCTTTGTTTTTATTCTGTTTTGTGGTGGCAAGCACAAAGGTTTTTATGACGTGTCAGTTGTTCAGGTTTGGGAAGATGTGTGGGAGTTGTTTGGTGTACAAATGAGACTGTTGTGCGGAAACTATGAGATAAGAAACTTCAGGCAGAAGCACTCTACCAGTGCTTTTGCAATATGCGAACACATTTCCCCCCCAAACCTGTCTATATATAAAACAACAAAATAATAAGTAAATAAATGAATTAAAAAACAAACAGGCAAATAAAATATTTAGTGAGCCTATAGAGAATATCCTTCTAGTGAACCCTGCACTGGAGTGCTCAGTACCACCTGGCCTGACATATTTTTTAAGTACTGAAATGTCACATTTTTTTTGAAGTTTAATAATTTTTCAAAGAAAAGTTCTGTGGCACAGAAAGAAGGATGAGCTCACACAAGCGCTGTGTGCGAGTCAGGGAATTTGGTGACTATGGTCCCTGTTAATGGGACTGGGGTAAGGAAGAAGTGGATCCCAAAACAAACTCTGCCCATATCCCACTCTTAGCTGTCTATTTTTAAAAAGTTCCTCTAGGAGCCATGAATGACTATTTGTGCCTGGTTTATAAGAGGGAACAGTGGGATATGGTGATTTTCCTGAGAAATGACAACCAAGGTGGGTTGATAACTGAGATGTTGCCAACTGCCTCAATGCTAACGTCTGTGTGGTTACAACAATTCACCCTACTAGGTGGATTTTTTTACTTTCTGTGTGTGTGCTTAGAGATGAACATAAGTCTACTGTCCTCACATTAAAACAATTTTTTTCATAAATACAAATATTCTGCCATGGGGCTATTCATCTGCTAAAAGCAGAGGTTTTTTATGTGTTTTATTTACATGGGAATAAATAGTGTATTTAATAGTTCGGTTTCCATTTGATCTGATACCTCATCTTTTTGATTCCTGAATCAAAGGAAATTGAAGGATAAACTACAGTTTTATCTGATGGGGGTAACCATGATCTGATGAGGCATTCTCCTAAAGACTTGATCAGCCTCAAGAGCTAAACTGATCACAAAGGAAGTTTATGGGAAAAAAAGCCAATTTGACAGGATTCATTTGTCAAGATCAATGGTGTGCAACCCTGATGAAAAAGTAGGAACTGCATATTGTCCATATGGAATTGTAGTAATTTTTTCTACTGCTGTCATAAGAAATATGAAGAGTGCCACTAGTACCTGTCCAGGCTGAGAGTTATTTTAAGTGGCAAATAAAACTTAATTGTCTGAAGAGGTTTTTGTTGTAAGTATATATTTGACTTAATAGCTCGAACATTGGAAGATGACTTCAAATTGTGTTTCATGCTTATATTCCAGTCCAGATTTTTCTAAACAGATGTGGCATTCAAGTAAAAATTAATCTGTTTACTCTTTACTCTATTTATTTTTTGTTGTTGCCTTTTGGATACATACACTGTTACACAGAACTGGCATTTTTACAATGGTTGCAACTTCTTTTCAGGTACACAGCAAGGTAGACACTTCACTCCAAGCAAACCTCAGAGAAGACTCAGCAGGGGGGAAAAAAATCAGCCTCTGGCACAAGAATTTTTTACTTCTCTTTTTGGGTGAACTGAATGTCATAGGAAAGGGAATCTGGTAACATTGTTGGTTTCTAGAGTTGTTCACGTTTGGAAGAGCCAAATCTCATCTGAAATAAACTGAGTTGGCCATAATGGGCCCTTCGGATATCCTGAGCACTTCAGGGACATTGGTTGTTCCTGGAGTCTCCTCTGCTAGGTGCACTTGCACCGTCTCTGGAAAGGACGTATCTGACATGTGGGAGGAATGAGTCCCTTGGAAGTGTTGTCTAAGCAAAAGCAATGGAGTAATCTTGTGGATTACTGCCACAACACTCTTGAGACACATGGCATGCATAATAGCTGTTGAGTGTTTGTGGTGTGCTCACACACGGCAACGTATGATGAAGAAATTTATTTATTTATTTATTAAACAGGAATAATATATTTTGTGGCTCCATTTGAAGCTGCCAAACATGTGCTGCTGTGGGAGATGAAATTTTCTGTCTAATTTGGGATTTAAATGGCCTTGGCATCATGATGGGATTTCTAAGGGATGTATGGTTTTGCTTGGGGTTACCTGCTTCTGCTTGCAGCTCTCCAGCTGATCCATAGATAGATTCTCTCAAATAGTTTTATTTCCTTTGTATGAGTCTCATATTTCACATTATGAAAGCTTCAGGCTTCCCTGTGTAGGCAGCAAACCCAAGTAGAATATTCTGCAAAATTGTATCTATGTATAAATAGGACACGAGAGAAGTTATCAACACTGCATGAAAATATTGGTTGTCTTCCGTAAGAGAGCTGCTCTGTGGGACTATGCAAGGAGCCCAGACTGTTGAGGAAATTCGGTAACTTCCTAGCTGGATAACTTCCTAGCTACATCAAAGCCACCTCAGTAGCGTGCTCCCCTTTTTCCTTGCCTCAGCACTCCTAGACACTACAGTATTTTATATCTGCAATGTTATTTAATATATTCTTATCCTCAATTTATATACCATTTTGGTTTTGTCTCAGAGAACTGTATAATAAGTTTGGCTGTATTTTCCTAACCTTTTCTTTTCCTCAGGCACAAAGTCTTTGTAAAAGTGGCAGTTTACTTAACTAGCAGTGGGGGTAATGGCATCATTGACATATCCTGTGATGTGTGTCCAGTTCTTTCCAAAGGTGCAATCTATTTTAAGGAATTCATTTTCCTTTAGGATAGTCAGTAGATTTTTAGTGTTATTTAATTACACCCACTTGCCTTTTAGACAGTGCTCTCTGATCTCCGTAGCACCATCCTTTGTATGGGAATTAGATGTGCTGCTTAGAGAAAGAATTTAATATCCTTTTCCCAACTTCACTTCTGTATTTTCCTCTCACTTGCTTTTGTTTCTGCTATCTCGCCTATCATGACACTTCCATTACACTGGCTCTTCTTTGCTATTGTACCCATTTGATCGTTTTCCGATTTTTGCTGAATTTTACTTCCTCTGGTACAATCGTACTGCTCTCCCCTTCTGCCTACTACAGATCCATTTCTCCCTGTTGAGTTTGTTGGCATCCAAGTGCCATTTAATAAAGTTCTGACCCCCGTGCTAAGTGCTTGAGACAATAAATTTCCTTTACCTGCCAAAACAGTCAGTGCAGAGCAGAGCGGTAGAGATGAAAAAGATGCACTAAGCCTTACAGCTGCAGGCCTCCTGCCCTGCACCGCCACCTCTACAGAGCTCAGATCTGGACCGCCCTTCGTGCAAACAACCCCTCAGGTATAATGCAGAGGAGAAGGGAGCTGCGAGAGGGGGTGCACCACCCCTGTCCTTTGCCGGTGCATAAAGGCAAGACTTAGCGGGCTGACGTCCCTCTCATTAGGGAGCAAAGCATTTTTCCAACAGTATTTTCTATCATCTAGTAGTTATCAGTATGAAGCTGGTGAACAACTGGGAAAAAGCTTGAATCCAGAATATAATTATATAGATGAATATCTAACATAAAAAAAGAGCCCTTCTGAGAAATCAGACTTTTCTTCAATACCAGTGTGCATGCTTGCAAAAACATGAAAATTAGTGTACTAAAGTACATGAAGACACATAAAACATCTCTTAGTTTTCTTCCCAGAGATGTAATATCATTGATTCAGGGAAAATTGGAATAATAGCATAGCTAAGAAATAATTATGCAGTGCTAAGATCCCTGCTCATCTGTCTTTCTACATTGTACAAACTTTTTTCAAAATGGGCTCTTCTACCTTTTCCTGCATTTCTTCCGAGTCCAAATTCAGGGAAATGTGCTTAATCCTATAATCCAACCCCCCTTTAGGGTGACCCCATGCACTTCTGCCGCTGGGTTGCTTTGAGCTTTGTGCCCTGGCAGGAGCAAAAGCGCAGGAAATAGTAGTGCTCAGGGCTTCCCCTCAACTGGGCCATAGTTATGTCATTAGTGGCAAGGCAAGGTGTGTATCTCTGTGTTGCCCACCAAATGCATTTGAAGGGACTGTCTGGCTGTGAATCTGTGGGAGATGCCCTCCAAAATGTGAATGGACCACATGCTGCCTGCAGGCTCAGACTCAGCAAAGCAAAAACACGCGCAGGATCTCTCCGGGAAATGTGAGGGTCACGGTGTACGCATCCAACATGCCTATTTTGGACTAAACTCACCATCTTCCTGTGACAAATTGGGATTTGATTAACCTGCTGCATCTCACTGGAAAAATATTCCATGGAACAGTTTTGACCAGCTCTACCTGCAAGGCAGAATTGAAAATGTAATCCTTTTGGTAGGCGTCATTCATTTATTCAGTAGCACCACTGCCTCTGTTTTAAATGATGACTGCTACAGAAAACATTAATAAAATGAAAAATTATTATAACTGTTTCTTAACATATTATCCTGTAGTATTTTGCCTTCATTGCTGCCTTAGAGAGCTGGAATATTCAAACTAGTTAACTTTGGGCACCTAACTTTGGTGCCTTAATTATGAACCCAAGGGACACATTGCCAACGGAGACATATCTCCATAAGGTACTTCCCTGCTATTCACTTAGGTACCTACCTCTTTCCATTGACTTATTAGACTGCTAATTTAAACACCTTAATTAGATGTCTAAAATGCAGTGGTGTGAATTCTCCACTTGCTTGATGTGATCCTATTTCTACATCTACCAATTCAGCTGACACTTTGCCGTTCTGATCTGGTTTAGTGAAGTCTACAGGCAGAAATATAAAATCACAGGGAACTTGCTCTGTAAATTTTTGAAGGAAAATGAAAATAGTGACCAAAGATTATTTTTCTCACACATTCTTCTTATCTGATTTTACTCCTTTCTCTAAGGAACATGAAAAAAATGAATAAGCCATAAATTCAATCTCTTTCTTATGTTCTTATCACAGAGATCTCGATGTGGTGTGTTTTTTCTCACCTCGTGTTTACTATAAAACTGGAAAATTGAAAAGTACAAGTATCAGATCTGTTTGTACTCAAAAATTCTGTTGATCCCCAAAATACAAATTTAACCTAAAAAATGGATTATTTGCTGTCCTGGCAAGATACAGATTTTTTTTTGTATCATAAATCCATGATTTTACATCATACTTAATAATAAAACAAAATAAAAAACAGTTTCTAAATTAGCAGAATTAATTAAAATGTAATTATGTATGAGCTACCCTGAACTGATGTTCCTGATGAGCTGAGCTAATCCTGCACCACTTTCAACCTGAATGGAATTGAAATGTAAAAGTCAGAACTCTAGGAAGCTGAATAATTGGGGAATTTTGAGTAGATGCAAACACTGAAATGATGAAACATTTCCCGGAGTGTTATAGGCCTAACCAAAAGGCCACAGAAATCTTTATGCCTCATAAACCCAATATAGTTTTTGAACACTTAAAAATGAAAATAATTTTTGTGCCAAAACTAAGTGTGACTTTGTTAGGTGGTATACTTCAGGACTTGGTTATGGATCTGAGCTCTTGCTGTGGAATCATCACTGTGTTTCCACAGACAATTCTCCGAGGGATAGGAGTTGGTCATCACTCTTTGCATCCTTTCCTGGTGCTTGCAAAAGTCTCTGCAGACAGAGTATATACAGAATATAAATTCTGTTTCTAGAATTAGTTTGTTTTTTCCTCACAATCCTGGAATGAATAGGAGAGGTAAAGGTCAGACTCCAGGCCAAGCTAATTAGTGATACCCTTAAACAATGATGGATTGATATCCTAATACAGAGGCTGATTTTTTCCCCCCCTTTGTGTAGGAAGTCCCTTTTAAATCTTTGTGTTTCTTTATCCAGATTGTCAGACAGCTCCACTTCTAGGTGTATTGATAGAAGAAAATTGATCATTAATCCTGGCTTAACATCTCATTCAGGTGTTTGTGCCAGCATGCCTCATGATATGTATTTTGGATCCTCTCTTGAGTGTGGAGGTGAAGACAGGCTGAGACATGTAACATCCTCAGGCAAAAAAAAAAATGGGCAAATTATTTTTCAGTGTCTATTCTTCTCTGAAAAACGATGCACTGTCTTACAGGCACATAATGACACTGCTGATATGCAACATTTCTGTTCTGATTAATTTACTGCATGGATGAGATCATTCTGTATTGCAAGATGTCTTAAATGATGGCTCTGAATGTTTGGCAGGGCTGTTATAAAACATTGTTCTGGAAAACAGTATATTCAAAATTCACAACATTTTTTTTTTCACTCTTGCTAGACCATATGCAAGTAGACAGTTTGCATCAGGCCCCTGGTGTCTACTTCTGAATTACTGCCTAAATAGAGAATATTTTGATAAAAGCAAAACGCTTTCTGATGGCATTTCATGCCCCATTAGAAACTCAAGGACCAATCACTAATAAGGTTATACCAAATGTGTACTTATTCATGTTCTTTTTTCTTACCGTGCAAACGTTTCCAGCCTTCACCCATTATGAATGTTACAGTGTATGATGTGCGAATCAATTCTATCTGTGCAGACACAGCAGAATGAAAGGTATAATGATGTGGGAGTGAAGTGTCAATGCATAATTCATATCTGACAGCGCACTCTGTGGAGTGCTATCCGGCTTGCCTTCCATGGCAGAGACGTCCTCACGCGCCTGGGAAATTCATCTGCATCAGCTCATTGTGTTTCTGCTTGGGTGGCAAGCTCATCATTTAGGATGAGTGAAATGCCGTTCAGAGGCACTGCTATAGTGGAGAATAAGGCCAGCGTAGTTCTGCACTACCCTGTTGAGACCTTTTAGCCCAGAAAACTCATCTGGTGGAGTTTCTCCTCTAGCTCAGAAAACCCCACCTCCAGCAAAGATCTGAACCCCTTTGACACAGTAATTTAGTATTACCAAATTACAGTATAGAATAGAGTATTTCAGTTGGAAGAGACCTACAATGATGATCACCTAGCCCAACTGCCTGACCAATTCAGGGCTGACCAAAAGTTAAAGCATGTTATTAAGGGCATTGCCCAAATGCCTCTTAAACGCTGCCAGCCATGGGGCATTGACCACCTCTCTAGGAAGCCTGTTCCAGTGTTTGACCACCCTCTCAGTAAAGAAATGCTTTCCTAATACCATGTCTGAAAACATTCTATGAAATAGTATACACCCTCACAGCTCCATCCTGCAAGTGGTAGCACCCTGACCTACTGGAGTCAAAGGGGCTACCGCCGTGCGGACGTGCAGTTAGCTCTGTAGGTGGTTGCTGTCTGCAAGCTGCAGCAAAGCAGAAAACTCATGAGCTAAAGTTCTTTCCTCAGGTCACCTGAGCGTGTTTATATATTATAAAACTTAGGGCCATCTGTTTATCAGCACATTTAAATCAACACCAGGGACTGAAAGCTAGTGGAGCTGTGCCAATTTACACCTCAGAGGTGATCTCCTGGTCATTATGTATTGGCTAAGATAAGGACCCAGAGCTTGGTCTCGCACTAGGAGGCAGTGGGAACAGATCCTGGTTTTGACCCAAAAGATTCAGTTGCATCTGAGTGCACTTTGTGAGTCTCTTTGAGTTTGAATTTTCATTTTATCTATGGGCTTTTTTTTTAAACTTCATTTTTCTGAATGAATGCTTTTGAGTACCATGCTTAGTGATTCCTTGCTATCCCAGGATCATAATAACAAGGTTTATTATGTTCTAACCCAGCGTGTTGTGACAATATTGCAAAATTATTGTTTTGTTTCTCCTAAACTCAAGATTTTTTGTAACAGTAATAATAATAAAAGACATACAGGCTGATGAATTATATACCATATCAGACTGCAGCACAATGGAATCTGAAATAGCTGAGAGAGTAAAACTAGAAAATATCTCAATTTACAAGTGAAACACAAACACTAAACTTTTGCTGCAGTATTCTTCATCTGATTTTTAGTTTTGTCTTTGCAAGCAGACAAGACTCACGCTGCTCAGGTGATGAATTTTAAGCAGATTGTAGGGATATTCAGCACAGGCTCTCTCTGGCATGCATAAATTGCTTGCTTTGTGCAGAATCAGGCTCAGAGAAAAGCAGTACTTTTCAGTGTGGTAAAAGATGTATTTCCAAACAAATAAATAATCACTATTGGTGCACAGCTAGATAATAGCTAACTTCTTGTATAATATATGAGGTAGAATAATTTGAAATGAAATTGCTACTGCTGACTATGTGCAGTCACCATTTTTCAATATATAATTCTTGCGAGATTTACAACTTCAGCCACGGGATTTGGGGTAGCTATAATTTGTTTCGATTTACACCAGTGGTTAGCTGGATCATCTGAAGGCATAGCAAGAAATGTACACTAGTGTCTGTTTTTCACCTAAGTTAAAGCTTGTCTCATCCTGAAATCGTAGGAAGGAGGAACAGGAACAGTGGTGTGGCAGAGAGGCACAGTGCTCTGAGCCTGGACCTGCTCTAGTTTTTGTAGATGTGAATGCTGCCACATCTAATCTACTGTGGCCTCTGTTGAGGGAAATTCCCCACCTGGCCTCCCAATACTTCTTGGGCACGAAGCCCAGCTGTTCTGAGATTTTTGTAAGCAGAAACTGTCAGCTGTGCAGTTTTGAGGGATGGCTAGCCTCAAACCCTTGATATCCTTCCTACTAGTGAGATGATTTAAATCTGAGTCTTCATCTCAGCCCCTGTGGTATAGTGCATCATCCACCTTCCCCCTCTGAAATAAAATTCTTGTGAACATGAGGAGCATGGGTAAGTAACAGTTATTTGAAGAAATTCCTAGGTAAAGGTAGCGATATTAATTTTCTGTCACTGTAGCAAATATTTATGTCTTACAGAAGGTTGTATCTATTCTGGGAGGTAGAGCATGCTATTTAACATCTGTTAAGCCTGCTGAACGATTTTGTATTAAACTCCACACACCCTTTAAATTTCACCAGTTCTAGGGCATGTTAAAGATACAATGCTTTATGTGCCCTGGGTTTGGGGGCAGTTGGCACATTTGGGCATGCTGCGCTGTTTGAAATTATGTTCAAAACAAAACATGAAGCCTCAAAATAGGACCCTGATGGGATTTTAGATGTGTGTATGCCCTTCACTGGCCCTCTGTGTGGAGGTGAGCTGCAAGCAAAGCCCGGACTGGTGGTTACCTGCCTCTCAGTTCCTCATGAGCCAGTGTGCCAACAGAGTGGGCTTTTAATACTAAGCTCTGATTTCCATTTCAGCAAGCAAATATACAGAGAATAGCATTAAGTACCTTGTAAGTGAAAAAGAATTTGAAGGATTGTTCCATTTTTTCAGAGAAGTGTTGCACTGCTTAAGATTTGAGATATTCTGTAAAGTCTTTTAGTTTTGTTATTCACCTTTGTCTAGTCAGGCTACAAGTTTTGGGGGCAGAAACCATTTCTCTGCGTGCGCTTATACAACATAAAGGAAATACTGATTTTTTCCTACCTTCTATTGCCCAAACTACTTGATTGGTTTAAGTGAAAAAAATCTGTTCATGGGAAACTAGTAAAAAAGAGACTGAGTGAGGGTAAGGGTGCCTCAGATGTCAGACTGTGGTGCAGGACCTCTGAGCTAGAGAAGTAGTTTTTGAGGAGCTGGTGCTAAATCATGATCAAAGCTCTTTGTAGCATCTCAAACTGTCTCCTAAGGAATGATGCAGATCACCAGATTGTGCCACCTATGTACACTGGAAACTTAAAAAGGGGAGGGCCGGGGAGAGCAGTGTTGCATACCTGCGAGAGCAGGTCTTGCGGGAGAAACCCCATAAGAGTGACCGCTAGTCACCTTGATGGGAGTCAGTGTCTAGATGGCAAGCAGTATTGATAATGTGCCCATAAAATCATAAATACTATTTTGAAGGAGGTTAAAATGTACTCTGTTGTACATAGTACTCACCTAGTATACTTTCTGAGGAGTATATGCCTGGAGATAGTGAGCAACTCAGCTCCACTAGCCTTTCTGGGACCATCACCATCTGGGGAGGTGGCTGCCACTAGTTTGCATCAGGCAAAGTAAAGGAAGAAAGAGGAGCATTAAACAGGGCAGGAAAATGATAGCAAGGTTGGTTAAGGGACATTTAAAGAACCAGCCCCACACCCCTGCCCATAAATAAATAACTTATGCAAATCTGTTTGCCTTTCCTTACTATTAATCTGCCATATGCTCTGTATCCTCATTGGATTCTTTTCATGCTTTCCTGTGTGCAGAATTAACATGAATCCTCACTTTGTACTGCAAAATTGTGAAGACAATTTAGCTTTGATTAATTCTAGTTGCAAGTGAATGCGAAACATGTGTGAGGGACAGTTACCCTTTAATCTCTGTTAAATCCCAAAGTTCCTAGTATGAAAATATTAATCATTATCTTCCCAATTGCATATGATAAAATGCAGCACCAGCTGATTATGGGGGAAATCATTTTATCAGTTGCAATTGGGAAAGTAATGCTTAATGTTATTACACTGAGGATGTCTAGGATGAAAAGGTACTTTTCTGTGCAAACACCCTTGAGGAATGTAAGAGAAGAAGGCCCGGAAAACCTACAGGATTTTTATTCCATTCATCCCCTCCTCTTTCCAGCTCATTTGGTGTCACAGAAGGCTGTGGAGAGGTGGTATCTTTGATTACCTGATACTCCTGGAAAAAAATGGTCAAGCTCTTTGATGCATAGTCCCTTCCACATGACTTCATAGTGTGAACATCTAAGTTTGAGCAATAAGGTACCCTGCCAGTGGGTTTCTTTCCTTAATAAAGATTATTGCAGTTAATTTGATTATGAATTAAAATGTCATTAATTCTCTGATAACGTAAGTAGATACAAAATGAAGCTTTGCCCAAAGAAGATGTGCTGAAGAGTCATTGCAGGGATCCATACTTATTGTGCCCCCTTGATTCTGTATCAGATTTACCCAGAATAAAACAGGATTTTCGTGTCCTAACCTCCAGGTTCTCTGTGGATTCTGAGGCTCAAGGGGGTTTCTTTCCTCTCACTCATCATCATTATAAGTAGCCAAATTATGCCCTCAGGTCACTTTGTGCAACCCTATTACCTTCAAAGTGAACCCAGTGATGTACAGCCTCATTAGATTTGAGGGAGTTTGCATAGGTTTCTCCAAAGGCACAGTCTGAAAGTAATGGAGTTATAGAATATTACATTAGCTGCAGAATGTCTTTCTGCTGATGCTCAGAAGGACCCAGCTATACTGGCAAAGCCTTGGTTGAACTTTCAAGGGGAAAGAAAATATTTAGAAGACAAATGTAATATGAAGTAAGTAGGACACATTAATTACATGTTTTTGGTCCATTTTTACAGCCCATTTGAAGCTGATTCACATTTTCTTACCAACATTTCTATTAAGCTAAGGTTTCAGTAAAATAAGGCTTTGAGTTACTAGAGCTTCTGGTGATTTACATTTGCATGGTGCCTCTTTTATACTTCTCTACTAAAGAAGGCATTTTGAGGCACAGCATCCCAAATGATTCAGGCATCAGATTAAAGAGCTATTCAGAAGCGCTAAGCAAAAGTAAACATCAGAAATTGCGTGTCACAGTCAGAGGAAAATGAAGGATATATTAAAGGCAGCTTACTTTTTAATAAGAGTTCTAATTACTTTTTCTTATGTTATGTCAACGCTACCATAGGAAATCAAATGCCTCATCACCTTAAGTGTCCTTTTAAAAAGTGCACTTTTTGCTTTGCCTTTTCAAACATTTTCTGGAAGGTAAATGCTCAGTAAGTTCTTTAAGCTGGCAGTGCTGTCATGCGAGTTGTTCTTCATGCTGGCAATGCTGCCATCACATTACATGACGTCAATTTGAGCATGTTTTGAGGAGGTCCACTTACGACTTTGTGGCTATGAGGTCCAGTGGAACCGGGCACTGGTCAGTGTCTCAGGAGAATAACATCCATGCCAAGCTGTCTGAAACACCATTTGATTTTGGTAATGTCTTTGGTCTTCAGGTTTTCATTCTGTGCCATACTTTCTGCTTTTTCTCTGACTAGATGGTAAATTCTTTAGTTCCTCTCACATGGATTGTGCAGTGCCTGGTGCAGGGAGCCTCGAGGTTTGGCTGAAGCAGTAAGGTAATAGTCATCTTCACTTCAGAGACAAACACTGGCGAAGTTTGGACTCAACCATAGCTTTGCAAATTTAAGCTTTTAGTAAACACTTAAACAGCTTTAAATTTTAGTGAACACTCAAGTTTATTCAACTTCATCTAATTTCTAAGTAGAATTTAAATATGCATATCAATTTATTTTTGTCCCTTTTTTGATGGAGAGATGCAAAATATGGTATGAAGAAAAGACAGTAATAGCTTGATAGCTGTGTCTCAGATTCAGGCCATGCGCAATTTAAAAAAAGCTACAAAGAATCATTCTTCTCTTCTGTAAGAATGGAGTAAATACTGATCAAGTTCAGTAAAACTTGTCTCTAATCAGACTGAAATAATTTCTCCAAATGGCTCTATAAATTAAAATATTTGCTCTGTGTTGAGCACCAGGGGAAGACAGATTGTAGCACATTCACCATAAAAGGTCAGCAGACCCAAATGAAAATGCAGAAACATCAATTGTTTCCATTCACTAATCATATATAATTGGTCTGGCTCACCTGAACTAGAACACATTTGTTATTATAATGCATAATTAAAGTTCTTTTCATTTTGCTGCTTTCCAGTTGCAATTATCTTTCTTTTAACAAATGTATGAAAAGGAAACTTCTTGTAAAAAATGAAGATACATTTGACAAATTAGTATAATTAAGAAAATGTCCCTGAAAGAGGAAAAAATTTGTAAGTATGAACATTTTGAATTCCAAATTACTTACTGACTGTCCTCTGTGAATTCCATGAGACAGAAGAAATTCCGATTTTGTCTCCTATGGATGCATTCAATTTTCTGTTTAATTTTAACATGCAGTCAGGCATATTGGGGGATCAACATCCTGAATGAAATCATTAAAGGACAGGGCTAATTCTGATTTTGATTGAGAAGTTTAGCCTATGACATCTAAAGACAGCAATAAACAGTATAAAGGCATAATTCTCTTGAGTAACTTGAGGAGATATCATAAAGCAACTGAGCACTAAATGTTTTTGTGTTCGACAGCATTAAGGAGGTCTATTACATAATGTGCCATGAATAGGAAGTTTTGTGTTATCCATTGCTGTGCGATATCTTTTTGAAGCTACACATCTTCTCTTAGTAGGATGATTACAGAGCTCCTTTGCTGGACCTTGCCCAGTCATCTTTTTTTTTTTTCAGCAGATAATTGTGAGAATTAAAACTTTTCTGTGGTTCCACTTGCACAGCAGAGTGACAAAATTGCAGGTGAGGGATGAAATTGTACAAATCAGAATGGCCAAAACATACATCTTTGTTTTGCTTTTCACTTTTAAATCTTCTCATGCTTTGGTTTTGCTCTTAGAAAAATAGATTTTTCCCCTTCTTCTCCCCATTCCTCTTGAACCAAAATGCTCCTCAACCACACAGTGTCCCCTACCTCTTCTGAATTTTCCCAGTCCCACATCCTCCTTTCCAGTTCCCTGACCGAGCTGTGTGCACAGTGTTAGGGGCTCTCTTCTTATACATCATACCTAGGCAAAGTGGATTAAAGTAAAACATGAGGTAATGCATTTTGGAAAACCAGAGGATAAAAAAGTATCCTTACAAATTGAACCTCCAAAGTGAGATAACATCTTAAGGCAAAGCTAAATGTATTGCTTTCAGGAGGGACGTAGTGCCAGTGAGAGATACTGAATTTTAGCCTTGGAGACACAACTCTTCAGAGCAGTCCCAGCCCACCATAATATTGCACGCTCCCAGCATACCTCTGGGCTGCCTTGCACTTCAGGATTAAGAAGATTAGGGCAGCCAGTATTACAGCTTTGAATCTGGCTTTCAAAAGCAGGTGAGGCTGGTCAGCATCACCTGTTACTAACAGCTTTTAAGCATGCTCAATGTGGGCTAGGCTTTAAGTGCTGAACCAAAGGCCCTTGATTCAAATCAAATACCCCAGGCTATTTAGCTCCTCTGCAGAAGTAGCCAACTGGAGACTCGTGCATGTGTTGGATATGATAGATTTAATAATCTCTCAAATGTATAAATTTGAGCCCATGGGTGCAGATGAGCCAGAACAAGCCACTGAACATCTATCACCGCAGTGCTCCTCGAGTGAGATCTGGAATGAAATTCTGAAAATAAGATCTTCCTCCAAAAGGCACTTGTTTATCAAAGGTAGAAGGAAGCTCAGCTGTGTCCCTGTGAAAGCAAGTAGTTGAGGGAATGGGAATATGGTCACCCCTCTCCAAAACCTGACCGTGAAGTGAAGACCAAAGGTGAAGATTTCTGACTTACTCAGGCCTTGCTAGTCTCAGTCTGTGAGAAACAACTAATAACTGGCATTCCCATATGCACCATCCTGTACTCCTTGTGCTATTTCAGTCCTATCCTTTCCAGGCATGAATGAAGAAATCCCACCCTCAAAATGATGCCCGCATGCCGATCACAAACTCTGCCATCACTTGAACAAAGTTTCTGCCTGAAGTCTTATTCCACCTACTTTATTTGTTTGTTACCACTGCAAGCTTCTTTCAAGGCAGTGTTTTCTGCAAATGTGAAGTGATGACATGGCACTAACTGCTACCTGAGTCTGCCAAGCCCATCTCCAGAGAAGAATAAGCTAAATTTGAACAAAGCAGCCTCTTTTAAGCTAAATCAAAGAAAGAAATCACTGCAGCTGGTCCCAGTTAACCATGAATGCCACATAGGCACTCTATTAACACAAAAGTTGAAGTGAAATCTCCCATTCTGAATGATCTGTATTTTGTCTTTTTCTAGTGTATAGCAATTTCCTGTAATTTAAAGCTAAATTTAAAATTTTAGAAATTATTATAATTTTAAGTAATGATGTTAAAGTCAGTGGTGGTTTAGAGAATTATTAGTATCTTTGGGAATCTAAGATTAAAGATTAAAATATTAAGAAAATGTATGCAGTCATTAATGTAATTTTGAAATGTAAAGCCTGTCTAATCTGGTTTACTATACTACAGCATGATATATAATTTCACTAATTAAATGTCTCTAATCTTTTTGCAAGTTTAAGCTTCAATTAACCAATATTTACTTTATTAGGATAACATTAGATACCTCAGTTTCCAAGAAAAATCTTTACAAAGTCTAGCATCCCAATGTCAATTGAAGCAATGCGGTGCAGGGGTACCAGAAGCCATTTTAGAGAATCAAAATGCGTTCAATGATTGAGTACAGCATTTACGTAAGGAGGACTATTAAAGTAGTAAAATGAATTTAATAGAATGTTATAAGTGCAACAGTGTGGCAGCAGTGTTTTCCAGAATTTAGGACTTAGAAGAAGAAAATTACTTTATTCTTGTCTGTTTGTGCAGCACATAATGTAAGGCAGGTCTAAGCTCATCAGCAATATGCTTTAAGGTTCACCTTCCGTAGGTTTTCACTGCAAAACAGAATGGGTAATAACTATTTCTGTGTGCAAAAGAGGATACAATGCAGAAAGAAAATGCAGCATGACTGGAAGGCAATTTATTAAAATCCTCAATGCTGTTAAGTGTAGAATGAAAGTTGCATTTACAAACCATGGAATGCATCAGGCAAGACAAGATATAATAATGATAAACAAACTAGAAAGCAGAAAACTTCTTAGCAGAAATAAGCGGAGGCATCACAGCAAAGCACTGTTTAAAAATGTGTCTGCTATCAGATATTTCATGCAGCACAGCAGCAATTCATATTTAAGGCTTGTCAAATATACCTATTCTCTGTATAATAAAATACCCCCAAACCAACACAAACAGTTTTTAAACAGTCACCAAAAGGAGAGGCAAGAGCCTGGAAATCATTGCCTGTCATTTCCAGCTGAATGATGAGACCATATAAACGCAGCTTCTCTTCCCCTGAAGAGTGGCCGGGAATCCTGAGCAGTCACTCCTTTCTGCTCCCTCTCTCCCTCACCCCTATCTTAACCACCACCATTTTTTTAGGAAGGGGAGGAAAAGAGCTTTGGGTTTTTTTTTCACACTCCCTTCTGAGAACTTGTCTTTTAATCTGTGAACAAGAGAGAGCCTGTCGGGATGGGAGGCTGCTCCAGAACCCCGTTTTCATTACTGTCTTTGATTTATTCATGACTACTTCATATCCACGTCTCCATGTGCTGGTTGTGTCCTTCAGCCTTTCCCTCCCTATATATCAGACCCCTCCATGCCACCAAAAAATGGTTTTAGAAAGAGAAACCTTGTTCTCTTGCAGGCTTTATTTTGCTCTGTGATCAAGCCTTTCTCATCTATTCCCCATTCATAAGATGGATTTTCCACCTCCTGAGCATCCTGGCAGGCTACCTCTGCACACCTTTTTGGAATATATTGGTGATGAGGATTGTGCGCTGTCCTCCTGGTGATGTCTCACCAATACCTAGTGCAATTGCACCAGTATTTTACTCTTTCTAGGGGACAGAGCTCAACAGAGGCATCCAAAGATTTAATTTTCCTTGCTCGTGGGAGCACAGTCAAATAAGAAAATAAATTTCTACATAAACACCAGTCTACTGCAATTTTGCCACTTTATTGTGAGCCCCATAAACTGCTCTTCATTCAAAATGGAACATTCCCTTTCAGTAGCAGCTGTGGAAGTTCAGTATCACTCCGAGGTAAATCAGGCTGCTTCTTGTCCAGTCACCATCTGGCTACTGATTGCATAAAACAGAATCGGAGGTTCATTTTGAAAGAGCTACAGACAAAAGACAAGCTTGTCAGGAGGAACGGAAGGAGGATGACTCAGTTATTCATTGAAAAACAAGATTTCAGAAAAGCCAAAATTGTTAGTACGTTCAGGTCTATGGCTTTGAAGAGCGTTCATTTTAGTATTTTCAAAATGGGGGTAGATTCACAAATTATGACCCCGCTGACAGAAGAGGAAGGCAAGTGCTCTCCGCAGCTTGCCTGTGGGGCAGCGTGCTGGGCCGGGTCCCAGCTCTGCTCCCCAGGGCAGGGTCTCGCCTTCTTCTGCCCCGTCCTGCCGCGGCATCTCCGCCAGAGCCGCTCAGGAGCATCCCGGAACAGTTGCACTTGATTCTTGTACACCTCCTCTTAAAAACCAAATAAACAAACACTTCTGGTCTATCAGTCAGATCCTAGGTTTCCAAAGACACTTTGCTTTTATTTTAAAAGTGCTTGAAAATGCTCCAGACTATTTTTTGTTTGTTTGTTTGTTTAAAAGTATTTGATTTCAAATCTGCCCTGCCAGTATTTGTTTTGCTTTGGTGTTGTTTGCAGGCAGTCCTGGCCCCAAAAGATGTATTGTGAGAAGCATTTAAATACAACCTATATATATAAACTCCCTTTCAAAACCTATTATGGAATAACACTTTATGTTTTTTTTAAAGCTTACTAATATTATGTATTCCTTACAATTTTGACTTACAAACCAAAGCCAGGCTATGAAGCACAGAACAAGTACAAACAAAACATAAGGAATATTGTGGTTTAAAAGCATTTTCTTAACACTTCATAGTGTGAAATGTACCATTTCACGTGTGTTTACAATAATTGCTTTTATTTGGATGCCTGATTTAGTAAGGTGTAACAAATGGTAACATGAAGTAGCAGACTGCCTGTTTTGATCACTGCTGTGGAACATAAATGATCAAATTAAATGGATATGATTGCACTTAATATTACTGTGATGGAAATAGAAGTTAGAGCAATTATCATAAAATGAAATGAAACCAGGAATAGAATAATTTCTTTAGCACAATTACAAGAAAGATTTCCATAAAGTAACCCAGATCTTGCACAGTACTTGTGCATCACTTGCAATGGCTGTACCTTACTTTAAAAATGTTGTTTTCACTCCAAAGCACTTTGTAAGAAGAAATGTATTTGTTCATTGCTGAGTTAAAGCAATACCTGTCATAATATACAAGAATTTTTAACAGTGGCTTGGGCTGGGGAGAGAGAAAAGATGCTGTACCTAATAGAAATGACACAGGAAGGTATGGCTGGAGACAAAACCTCTCCCATGAATTGGAGCTGGCCATGGCTTTGGGTGTAATACTCTTTCACTGAAAAGAAGTGACAAATGGCCTTTATTTTCCTTGAACAGTCAGAAGTACTGTTATTTTCTGTTTTAGCCAAGAACTAGCACGACAGAAAATTGATTCAGGGCTGAGTGAGAACAATGTCAGTTCCTGAGTCATCACCACCTTCTGGTAGACCAAAAGTTTCCTCTGGGTAGACATCTTACAGAAAACATACTATTGCTGTTGAAGCATACATTTGGGGGAATTATCACTTCCTAATAACAATGCATGAAGAAATAGGTTTGTGTATCATAATGCTAGGGATATTTATAAATATATTTAAAAAGCAGGAGGGGAAATAACAGGCAATTTTGCTTCCAGAACATAAGTCAAGTGTGTATTATTAAGCCTAAATAGACTGGATTAATCAGATGTCATACTGGCACTTCTAATAATGATTTTACATTGCAAATTCCATTACCTAGCTTTACCAGCCAGGAGAAAAGTTACAGAAGATCAATTAAACAAACAGGATATTACCTTTTTTCTTTATAGTCCATGACTTCCAGCACTTACAGTGGTGCCAAGATCTCTGAAAATTAAACAGGCATTTGCATAAGATTAATAACTCACTTGCTTTCTACCTGAGTCACTGTAGCTTATTTAGGACTCCAGAGTTATCTAAAGTCTACTAGAGAGGCTGGAGATGATGAGAGCGAATTAAAAATGGCTTAATATGTCAGAAAGGATCGCAGCATTTTAACACGGGGCTCTTACATTAATAAATGCACCTGCAGCATCCCAGAGATTAATGAGTAAGATCTCAGCAGAATCAATTTAAGTAGGACGCTGCCTACGCGTGTTCACCGGTACACTTTCCTGCCCTGAAGCAGGCCATGAGCTCCTGTGAATGTGTGGGAATGATCTCTCTAGAGGCAGACACCCTGCTTGTAAGGAAGGCGCCTTAAACTTGGCCCCTGGGCCACATCTGATTTTAGGAGGAACTGGAGATTGCTGAGTTTAGAGAGAACATACCCTGCCCCGTCAGCAGGGAGCTCCTGTTTGAAGCCCAAGCAGCCAAGCTGAGTTAGCTGGTACATCTTAAAGTAGGACTCATTTTCCTTGTTATATTATGAGTGCGTTTTAAAGGATGCTGTTTAGAAGGATTTCTTCTCCCCCCCTAGAAGGAAGCGTGGGGTGCATTTTCCTGCCCCCAGCTTTGCCTGCCTTCCCCCCTCGGCGCGGAGGGCAGGCTGGGGTTTCTTGCACCAGCCACGTGGCACAGGAGGTGCCACTGGGGCTTGGTAGTCTGAGGTCACACAGCTTGGAGTCCGGATGAGGCTGGGTGGGGAGCAGTTTTGGGGATCTCGGATGGTCTCCTTGCTCCACCGCCGCATCTGTCCAGTGACCGGCTCTATTCATCTGGGCGGCTTACAGATCCTTGCACTTGGGGAGAGACGGTGTCAAGCGGCATGAAGCTGGTGCTGTCACAGGCACAGGATCGCTTTTGTGATAACTGGGCTCATGAACACTAACTAATAATAATCGCTATAGGAAAAAAAAAAAAGAAAATAGGTTGGCTTGACAATTGGAGGGGAGGGGAATAAACATTTCTTGTCACTTATTTGACAGCCCGAGCTGCACGTCCACGCCCCAGATGGGGCCGGGGATCTTGCTGGACCCAGGTTCGCACAGACCGAATAAATGATGTGGTTGTTACTACTTGAGCTGCTTAGCAACGGTTTGGGGGAAGAGAGTACTTCCTCCTCCTTTCAGTGGCTGGCTCCTAACAGGATGTTTAGCCAGATGGTGTACATAAGATTACTGGAAAATGATTTTCAGATAAATCATGAGCCTGAACAAACTAATGTAGTTCCAGGTGCGTTATCTGGTAATCCATAGCAGAAGATCATTTCAGAGGAAAGCGCTACTGAATCTGTCCCTGAAAAACCTGGAAGTTTCTTTGTGTGTATCTACCTATCTATCTGTATACAGAGACCCAGCAGCAATCTTACTTCTTTAAAAAGTGAGTATCGAGGGGGCTGGAAGGAGGCAAAAGTTTCCTTTAGTGGCAGTTCTTTGAAAAGAGGCACAGAATGTGGAAGACAGGATATGTGGGGATGAGGGGATGAGGACAGCAATCCTCTTTATCCAATCTGAATGAGAATTAAGTTTCAGTTAAGGTGAAGAATTGTGGGTAGCTTCATCAAAAAAAAGAAAAAAAAACCCTATCATTCCTTGTGTCAGTACATGAAATGAATATACTTTAAAATAAAAAAAAAACAAATAAAAAAAAAAAGGAAACAGGATTTGGCAGTTAATTCCTCCATGATTAAAGGATGCAGAAACATATGAGGCAAAAAACAGCTTTTGAGGGTGATTAAATGCTGAAATGAATCCAAAGGCATTTGATAACTGCAGAAGCAATTTACTCAGAATATTCCTTCTATTTTTGACAGCAGCCATAGTCTTCATTGGAGGAAAATAGTTTGAAGAAAACACAAAGCACAGACTATATATACATACATATATATAGTACTTATAAAAGTAGAGTTTAAAAGTCTGTATCACTGCTGGGGTTTGTTTTTGGTTTGTTTGTATTCTGCATGTTTGCCACACTGAGATCAGGCTCAGCTGAGTATTTATTTGACTGGAGCTCACCAAATGGGTAACCCTTGAGAGCAGGATTAAAAGCCAAATAACATTCAGAGCGCGATGTTGGAAATGCGCAAGCAACTGTATTGGCAAGCTGCATTTACAAAGGTCATTTGATCCCAGCATGTGCAGAATGTATGCACATACTAATTGAGAGGCATATCTGAAAATATGACAGCCTGTTATTTGTGAGAGCATTGCTTGTATTTTCAGGAATAGGAGAGGTTCAGACGAGGGCAATAAAAATAGCTTGAAGCATGACAGGAAAGTGTATAGAGCCGGCATGCAAAGATGGTAACGCTGAGACAGAGGGCTGTGAAATCACCAAGGCGGTGGAGAAGGTGAATCGGGAGCGAGCTTTCCTTGCCTTTCTGAATACAAGGACTAAGGGGCATGAAATGAAACTAGCAAAGGCCAAATTTGCAAGAGTGATGTAAAGTGGTTCCTCACACAGCTTGCAGTTAAACTGTGAAACTCCTTGTCACAGGGCACCGAGGAAGCTAACGGCCTTTCACATGTTCAAAAAGGCATTGGAAAAATCCTGCTAAAATAATCCAGTGAAGACTACTAAATGTCTAGACAGCACCTCTGGCTCTGGAGCTGAGTGAGCTACAGACACCCAGATGCAGACTACTCAGGGAAAAAACTGTTATATGTTTACCTGATACTCATGCTGTTTCCTAAACATCCACAGTTTGCTGCTGTCGGAGCCAAGAGAGCAGGAGAGCCTGCCCTTGGTCTGAGCCAGCACAGCTGCCCCGTGTTCCTCTCCTCTAGATTGCTCTTGTCAGCAATCGACTAATGACCACGAGAGTATTGGTAGAGTATCAGCACGACTGACTGCAACAAAACCAGATCTCACCCCTGAGCTGGACAGGTCCCTTTCACGTGCCCCAGTCACAGGAGAGGAGAGCCAGAGGGCCCTCGGGTGGGCTGCTCTCAGCCTCCATGGAGGCATCCAGAGCCAACCAGCATGGACCCGGAGGAAGGAGAGGCAGGCTACGAAGGTGAAAGGCCGAATCGGAAGCATCTCTGCTTGGAGGGGAGCAATGGTGTCTTCATTGGAAATAAAACTGTCCTCCTTTTGCTGAAGCTGGGGATAAGCTCAGTGGTGGTAGGGACGCCTATACCCCCTGGGAGAGAGTTACTCCCCATCGGATGGTGCACTGAGCATCAGGTGAATGGGGCCTAAAGATACTTGAAGCAACTTAGTAGCAAAAAGAGATCAGGCAGGGAAAGGAGGTGTCTAAAATAATTAATAGGAGGAAGGCCAGTGCAGAGTCCCCATTCATCCTGTTGTGTAAAATTCCTTTTAATTTATCATGCCATTGACCAGATCCCAGTGTTAAGTCACAAAACAAAGATGCTGCAGGGTCTGCCAGTCTGGTGTATGTGTAATCAACATAGTGAGGGAGGAGGGTCAGAAACACACTGTATTTCACCAGTAGCTTTCTTAAGGCCAGATTCTCTCCTTGCATTAGTTGTTCTATGATTTCCAGCTATGCTGGAGGATATGTAGGATAATATAACATTGTACCTCTGTACAGAAGCCATGTTTTTCATAGTCAATTGCATTTTAAAACTCCCCTACTTTCCTCTGAACCCTTTGACATTGGTTCATGTTTGCAAAGGGTTTCAGTGCAGGCTAACGGCTCATCTTTTTTGAAATACATTATAACTAATAAAATCATGCCTTCTCTCTCTAAAACAGTTTATACTTACATTTGGGCATCTATTCTACACAGAACATGCACACTTGAACAGAAACCATTCAGGTTACCACTGATTTTATAAAAGAAAACTTTAAATACATGGATTTTACTTTGCAAAGACTGACTGCAGCAGCAGAACAGTTGAGTTCAGCATTGCCACTTGTGGAGCCCTTGATGCTTCTGCTCTTGTGGCAAAGGAAGGTGTCAACTGCAGGTGCTTCTGTAGTACACAGCTTATCTATGACCCACCAGCACACTTCATGTAAACCTGTGAAAAGCTGTTGGTGGCAGAGCTTCTAATAATGTGATCTGAATTTCAATAGTTTCTTGATCCATACATGGAATTACTTTACTGTACTTTTCCCAATGTATTTCTTTTCCTTCTGTAGGTCTGGGTGTATGAGAGGTATTTCACCATACACATTGTGAATGTACTTACATTTTTAGGGTTGTTATTTTGCTTGGAAAAACTTAATCTTATTTTTGAGCTATACAAGAATCAACAAGCAAAAAAACCCAAAGACATTTATGACAACATATACATGTGATGCAGAGTTTAACCAAAAAGCTTTATCGAGCTACAGTTACCTTGAATAATATCTGCTTATGGGACACCCCTGTGCTGGTAGACCAGAACAGATTCTTCATATGTATATTAGGCACAGTGTGCAAATACTCTGCACACTCTCAAAGAAATCCAGGAGCATATCGACTACTACACTGGCAAATTAACTAATAAAATAGCAATATACACATAGGTACTCAAGGGCTTAAGGGGAAATCTTAGTTTGATTGTTCATAGAAGAAGAGTGCATACGCTAACAAATTTTTAGAAAATGAGCTGAATACATTCTAGGATATTTTGTTGAAGGCTAAATCCACTTGGAAATGAAAGAAACCAGGTTCCAATTACTCAGGTGTACCTCATAGCTATAAATTACTGTTTGCAGACTCTATAAAGTGGTAGCTTATATTTAGATAGGAAGCTGAAAGGAACTGTAACTCATAATCCTTTCCTGCTTTAGTAGATGGAGAATGAAAGGAAAGAAAAAAAGCCCCACAAACCGCAATGCCCAAACCCCTAAACCCAAACTCAGCAAGACTGATAAATTTCCTTTGAGCTTAATTTTGGCAAGTAATTTAAAGACTTGGCATCTGCATAAGCTTGCCTCCTTGAGCTCACTCTCCATCAGTTACTGAAAGCGTATAGATTACATTGCACACACTCACCAAAGCAAGCTACACAGAGCTGAGATCTGATGCAGATCTTGTGTATTAGTACCAGTAACATACAAAGCCAGGTATTATATAACATATAAGAACAACTTTACAGGGGTTCAGACTTCCATTGGTACTAAGCATTTGAAACCTACTGTATTCAGAATTGAAAATGCATTCCGAATGAATCTAAAAATGTTCATATTTTGAAATATTCAGTTAAGTCATTCTAATTAACATCTAGTCTGTTTTTAAATTAATGGTATGTACGCACAACTTTTATGCCATCTTAATATGCTTTTGTCCTAGCATCTCCTTGGTTTTATTAAAATTTTAATAACTTTTTAAGCAAGGGAATTATGTCTGATGTTGACTAAGTTATGGCTAGATTAGAAGCTAGCAGTTTACATCAACAGCTGAAATTATGCCCTCTTGAAATGTGACAGTTTGTTTAAGTCACAGTTCCACACTAGATTCTCATAGACTCTTTGCTCTCCTTAAAGGTTATAAATCTATTTTTAGGCTAGAATATGTATCTATAGTTGATTTTTAAAATAATATCAAGTAAGAATGCCATCTGATTCCAGTTGTGGTTAGATTTTCAAGATCTAACACAAGCCCCTAGAAACAAGATCTAAAACTACCGACATATCTGCCAGTGTAGCATGGGAATAGTGGTGCTGCAGTAATTTTAAAGTTATTATTAGCAAACATTCCTAAAAAACCCCAAACAATGTATTGTTGATAATAAAGACACCTGTATTATCTTTGAAATCTCTCAGTGCTATTAGTTTTGACACAGTATTCCTTTTAAATAATCTTTACATCTTCATGTGAAAGCCTGAGGCAATTAAGCTTGAAAAACAGTGCTTGATGGCAGCATTGATAGAGGTGTAGTCATTTAGCTTCTGATGACCAGCTCATACCAAACTATGTTAGTCCCCCATCTGAAGGAGTACTGTGATGGGAGCAAATATTTAGCTGCAATGCCCTCCATGCTGCAGGTCCCATCCTGGGTGCCTTCTAGTTGACCTAAGAGTTTTCTTTATCGGGCAGCAGTCATTTAGTTTTAGTCTGAGACCAAATCAATGCATTTGCTTCCTTGTCACCTAGCAAAATCAAACAAGCTTCTCCATAAGTGAGAGACAATTACTGATGGATGTAGGGAAGAAAACAACTGATTACTGCAGTTTTGTTTTCCGTGTTGGGCTGTGGTTTCACACATGCTGGTAGGTATTGGTGAAGCCATTCTAAAGCACAGAGTGCCCTCTTCACCCATAGAAGCTGCTCCTGCCCCCAGTCCGGCACATTTGTTTGTGTGGCTCCATGCCGAATCAGGTGGGGAACTGATTTGTCCGAAAGGAGCTCAGTTTGAAGAAATAGTTTTTTCAGCTGGTTCTGTTCCCTTATCTGACTCACCATGTGGCTGCACACCCAGATGTGCTGGGCACAGGGCAGTCTGCAAGTGGAAAGGAGCAGCAAGGCACAGGGCTTGCTTAGGCAATGAAAATTGGAGTGGGCACAGTGTCTTGGACAAATAACTTCCCTGGTTTGAATCAGCATTTCCCACAGAATTCAGAATTTCCAGAAATAGTTGTTTATCTTAATTTGAAACAGTCAATTTTCAGCTGTCTGTGCAGAGGCCATCTAGAGGGGAGGTCATAAAAGATAGAGGAGGAAAGGTCTGAAAGATGAGATAAATGCTAATAAAGATCAAATCTCTTATCTCTATACTATCATCCAGTCTCAAGCATCTACTGCTTTTGGATACTGTGATAAGGATCTCTTCACCCATGTCAAAACCTAACTGTACCAGGAAAGACATAGCCACCACAGGAGAACAAATTAACGGGTTCTCATGAGAAAGGAGGGGGAGAGAGGTGGGACTGCAATGGGGCCTGAGTTGGTTAGAAAATAAAAGAATGATTGCATGGCTGAGTAATAGAAACTTAAGGGAAAAAGTAGCTCATGGGGAAAAGCAAAGGGGAGGAGGTGAAAGTGAAATAAAAAGCGAGAGGGAAGGGATGATAGCAGAAGGATGATGTGAATTAGAAGCCAAGACGAGGAACAAAATAGCTGAATAAGGGTTTGAGAGGAAAGATCATGGCAGTTATTACCACCTTTGGGGAAAATGGGCTTTTTAGTAGAGAAAACCCAGTTTTATGCAAGAATAAAAAATAAAATATAAGACTCAAAGTGCTGATTAATATTGGTTGGGATTGGCTGAAAAAGGGAATAAAGTAATTTAGGAAGGACAATACTGGCAAGGAAAGTAAATACTGGTGCAGTGTAAGAGAACAGAAGTGAGAATGCTCCTCATGGAGAATGAATAAAAGTAGGGATGAGAAACAAACTGTTGCACAGAAGGAAACAAAATGGCTTGTCTTGAAAACAGGGATTCAGATATTATTTTGGTAGATACTGAAAAAGAAGTGATGGGATGGAAGGAATACCAAAGAAGAGTGAGAAGCAGATCAGAGGAGGAGAGGTTTGAGAGGAACCTACATTCAGCTTCACCAATCCTGGTGATGTTAAGGGCAGGGGAGAGGTGCCTGTGACGTTGCTTAAAGACAGCTACTAAATTCCTGCAAGCACTTGGCTTCCTCCTTCCTCCTGCCTCCTTCTTGAAGAGGACTTCATTCTGAAGACGCTTACCTGGGAAGAGGAGGGCTATACAAGGAGACCCAGAGAGGGAAAACATCTGCATCAGGGAACGCACAGCATGGGAGAGAAACATTGTCACTGCTTAAACATACCCAAGAGACAGCCTGAGGCCTATAAAAGCTCACTACCTAATGAAAAGTAGTATCTCATGATATATCATGTAGAAGATGCAGCTACGACTCAACTCATTTTATGGGTGCCAAACTCCCAGTAGGTGGAAACCATTTTCAGCCCTTGCAAGGCAAGCCATGATCACACTTGTGATTTCTCAGGAAAGATTCAACAGCTCATTACCTACATATGTGCTTATATTATACCTTTGGGAGTAAGGTTTCTTTTTCTTTTCCAGAAAGATAAGGCTGTTAAATAAGCTTCCGACCACCTTGAGGCTTACACAGACAAGATTATCTACTGCCTGGAAGCAGGCACACAGAGGAAATCCTGATCTGCCACATCTTGTAGAAGAGACAACTCCCATGAAATACAACTAGCACATTTTGGTCCATGCACAAGTTCACACAAGTGTTTTTCAAGATGTGACATCCCCAAACTCTTCCAAGATTCCAGCACTGAACTTTTGTGTTTTCTTTCTCTTCATAACACTGTAAGTCATATGTGAAACTTTAAGGTGTGAGTCTCTCTCAGACTCATGAGGCAAACTTTCTTCCGTGTACATTACACGGGTGAACTGAAGGAAGTGATCTTTGATCCATTACGAGCACTACCCAGTAAAGGTAGATGGAGCACGTTTATTCCGACATTTGTCCATAGGCTGCAGGACATCTTTCTTACTTCCTCCTTCTGTCTATGAAAGCAGGCCATGGACCAGTAACTGGCAGAATGTGCAGTCAAATATACTAGCACTAATTTGATCCCTCTCTCTGTAAAAGCATGAGCCTCTATCACTTATGCTCAGGATGAGGAGATGTTAGTGTGACTAGTCATACTGTGTGGCATAGTTCCTGGAGTGACACAGCGTTTCATTCTGTTCAAGCAGCTTACACAGACTTGGTGTTGGCCTTACATACTATAAGAGCGGATGAGAATTTACCCTCTTATATTTCAGCTGTCCTCCCAGCTCTGCTGAAATGATCTTTCCATGATTTTAGAACATGTCCATGTTCAGGTGTGGAGATCCCTCCACGCAAAGCTTGCTCCCTGTTGCACATTGCACTTGTCACTGCTGATATGTTTCAGTAAATATTAATCAAGGGTTAAACTGCTTTAGGGGAGAGATTTTATTTATAATTTTGTCATTTCTTCTGGTACTCTGCTGACAGTCTAGTGGTGTAAGTGGTGTTTACTGGATTGCTGCCTCCTTGGGACAGGGATTTCTGTGTTTTGAAGAATGTCTGGAAAATGGAAGAGGGGACCAGACTAAGAAAGAACTAACCATGACACTGTTAGTTTGCCTGGTTTTAGCACAGGAACCTCTCTCTGATAAAGGGGACTAAGAGCAATGTTTGTGAGAAAATAACCAGCATAACCAGTTATAGTGGAAAGTGCTCAGCAAAATGTCATTACTCTTGTGCATTTAGTCATTGATGTAAAACAGTATTACTCAGTTTCACTGTAATTATATAACACAGAGCCTGCACTATGGCTAGAACAACAACAACAAAAAGCTTCAATTTCCTTCAATTTTTGTTACTAGAATTTTACTGTTTGTTGATACGCCACAGTTTTCTTCATGTACTTTTCCCATAACTACAACAGCTGCCCTGTCAGGGAGTGAAAAGCAAGCAACTATTACGTGACAGCTTTAGGGTATTTGCAAAAATAAAATATTTTATAGATGCTTTTATGACCTTTGCAGGGAAAGGCTGAAGTCACAAGAATAAAACCCGCTGTTAAAAGCCTTACCCCTTCTGTACTTCACAGCAGAAAGCTAGCACCTCCACTCAGCATGCTAAGGCTGTGTAGAAAATAGAGCAGCAGCCTCATTGCGGAAAGACATATGCCTGCCACAAGGATATTATGGCCATAGAGACAATCTGACAGAGTAAAAATGTGGAAGCCTTCACCTAGAAACCTGAAAGATCTCATTCCCCAGATACTTCCAACCAGCTGTTTTGCCTTGTATTGGCTCCATCAGGGACAGTGCTGGAGAGACAGAAGGAGTTTATTTTTGGCTGTTCCCAACCACCTACCTTCTTGTCCCTCACATAGCTGGGAATGGCTTCTGGACAGATTTGCTCCATAACCTTCCCAGGGACTAAGGTGAGGCTGACCAGCTTATAGTTACCCAGATACTCTTTCTTGCCCTTCTCAGAGACAGGTGTGACATTTACCTTCTTCTCATCCACTGGAAACTGTCCCAGTCACCACAACCTTTTAAAGATAACAGAAAGAGGCCTTGCAATAGCATTGCCCAGCTTGCCTAGCACCCTCAAACACAGCCCATCTGGGTTCATAGGCTTCTGCATGCCCCATTGGCCTAAGCGATGCTTAACTCCTTCTTCCCTTGCAAAGAGTGATGCTACACTCCCACGTTCTCTGCGTAGGCTCAGGAAACTGGGAGATGAGATGGCAGGTCTTACCACTGAAAACTAAGGCAAAGCAAAGCATCGGGTACCTCAACTTTTTTCTTGTCCTTTGTCACAAGGTCCATCCACCAGGATGCCAGCTAATAAATACCTCTGCAGTTTCCCTATATGCAGCTGAGGATGCCAACAGTGCATCCGTGTATCCCCAAATGTTGGCAGAGCTAATTTGAATGTCAAGGAAGAAGGAGTTCCTTTTCCTGGCTGCATCTTCCCTCTTCCCCTGCCCCAAGTCCTGCAATGCTCTTTGCCAAGGTCTGGTGCAGGAGCCAGGCTGCCGAGGTCACCCCGATGGGTAGTTAGGCTGGACGTGAGCTCAGAGCAGGGAAGCTGCAGTCAGAAGGACAGATCAGAGAGACCACACAAGAAAAGGGTGGCTACAATTTTTGCAAGGGATATGTGGCAGATTACTGCCTTGGCCTTGGCCTTGTCTTGTCTTCTGAGCTACCCCTGCTTCTGGGGGAATTAGGGAGTATGCTCTATTCCCTTTTCTCCTACCACCTCCAAAGGCAATCTCATGCAGATTTACTCTTATCACCTTTAGAAATAGGATGGAGCATCCTGCCACTACACAGGCCAATGGGACGTGACTAAGTGCAACAGTTCATGAGTTGCCTCTGTGAGATTGCCACGTGCTGCTTGCTGAGTTATCTCAGTATTGCTCTTTTTAAGTGCTTTATAGCTTTTTTTGTCAATAACTGTCAAGTTTCAAGACACGCTGCTTGTTATGGTGCTTCATCTCATTACAGTACCAAGAGGCAGATCCTTGCTTTCTTTGGGCACTCAGAACTCAGCCTGCCTTTGGGGGAGGTTTGGGTGAAAGTGTACAAAATTAGATCCAACATGAATTTGTGAAAAACTGAATTTCAAAGCAAGGGTTCACATATGCCTAGCAGAACTCTTTTCTTTTTCTCATCTTCTGTCCAGCCTAAATTCAGAATAGCTAAAAGAAGAGAATTAATTTCTATTTAACTAGCTGAATGCAAGTCTGGCATGAGAGCTGCTTTCCCCCATGACAAATGCTTGTATGATCATATCACCTCTGTAGGGCTGTCAGTTTTTACCTTCATTAGCGACAGAGAGACAGAGTTCATATCCATCAAAAAGCCTAAAGACATTATCTGTCAGTCATCGCCTACTGAAGTCAGATTTTCTTCATCTTTTCAAGAGATGGCAACAGTGCTTCTGGACCACAGTGACAGATTATTATCTTGCTCACAAGACTAGGCAACACTGCAGAAGGAACTGTAACCTTCACTATATTTGCATATTTCCATACATCCTTTCCATTTATGTTCTCAGTCAGTGCGAGCTTTCTGGAACCTTAACTCTGAAGAAAGTTTAGCCTGTGGTTTACAGTGATTTTTTTTAAAGTTTGAATAAAACATTAATTCCCTCTCCTTTCTGGATGGAATTCCTACTTATTTCACACATTTTTTATTGATTTCAGAACTGTTTCCCAGAAGTTTCTCCTGTCTGGCATTCTCTAGAAGTACCAAATGGAAGACACGGTGAAAAATGTTAGCAAAGTCCCACTCCAAATATTTCCATTGAGATTACAGTTAGAATCCATCCACTAAATCCTGCCCTATAATAACTTGTCCTAGAAAATGCATGGTATATGTATGGTATGTGCCATTATGCAAGCTTGTGTATATGTATATTACAATCTCTTTATCAGTACAATGACACTTGCATTAAATTTCATGGTAGCTACAACCTTCTCTGGAAAAATAAAAAGTCACCCAATTTGAAAGCAAAGATGGGGCCAAGTTTCAGAATTGAAGCTCAGTAGGAAATAAAATCCTTATTTTCATAAATTAATTAGTCCGTAAAGCTGGTCCCTTGTCATTACGAGTAGTTTGCAGGTGTCAGTAAAGGGAATCTGTCAGAAAATACGAGGTGATTTTGACCAGAGAACATTTTTCTACATCTGAATGAATGCTGCATCACTTAGTGTAGGGAATATCTCTGCTCTTCAGTGTTTATTAGGAAGCATCCTCTTGCTACCTTTGTAACTCACTGTCTGCATACATACTCACCTGAATGATTAAGAATGTAATAATTTACATTTTTAAAAATCACCTTTTATTTTTCTCCAAGAGCATTAACAGCCCTGACGAGTTTTTCCAGCTATACAGTGGCTCCATTAGCTCCATATTTCAGTTTCCTGACTCCCTTGCATATTAAACACTGCTGCTGTGAAGGAGGTGCAGTCTGTCTCTCCTCCTATGCAGAAAGAAGACATGAGCATTTGCGAGTGAGCAACACGGTCACAGCTGCAGGCACTAAAACTGGTTGGCCCATAAGATAGGGTGGGAGGTCTGGTTGCCATAACCACTTACCTGCGACCACCTAAGGTTACAAATACAGCCTGCCGTGAAATATCCTTTACCTACTGCCAAAACCAACCAAACACAAAGGACATATCAATGAGTAGAAGAACTGGGAATAGCCCTGGTCCAATGAGTCATGACCAAGAAATCTGAAACTTTTTATTTCTTGAATCGCCAGCTGGTCATAATTTGGGGGGCAGTGATAAATGGTCTGTGTCAGACGTTCTTGACAAAACCTTTCCTTGTGAAACTTTATGACAAAACTGGCATCAGTAGGAGCATTTGCTAGGGGAGGGGGGAAGACCCAGGCTGGAGGCCCTGCTCCATCTGCCTAAGACGCTGCAGCCTCACTCTCCTGGTGAATGAGAGTCTCTGTCAAACTGATGTTTTTCATTGGCACAGAGGAACGTTTTCACTAGGATTGGCTTTAGATGGCATGTCAGAGGAACACACCAGGTTCACAGGCTTTGTGCTGCCTAGGTGTGTGTGTGGCTGCTGAGTTAGAATTAGGCACTCTTTCTTGCAGCAGATATTTAACTTCCAGTTCTAGATGGAAAAATTTCCTCACCAAAATCGTTAGAAATCTGACTAGCACTCACAATTGCAGCCATGGGCTTCTGGAACAAAGATCAAGAAACCACACGCTTTTTCTAAGCAGCTGAAGGGAGAGATAGCACACTAAGATAGTAATAGATAGTAAAAATTATTTACAGATTTTTATATCTAAAACTCTCAGCTTTATTAGTTCATCAACTGTTCTACAACATACCCAAGTCTGACTGCAATATCTCAGTCCGGCTGCTCACACCCACATGCCCACTGCTTCCAGAGGGCACACTGCTTTAGCAATGGCTCAGTGTAAGCAGAAATTTGGAATTAATCTAAATAACCTCTTCACCCTAACACTCACGATATTTAGATGTAAGCTGTCTCAAGCCCATGGAGAAGAGTGGAGATTAAGCCTTATAAAACCCCTGATGCTTTGCCTCCTTTAACATCATTCCTTTTTTTCTATTTTTTTTTTTTTTTACTTAATGGTAGCCCTATTTACTTTTTGTAAGTCTACTACTTTAAAAATATTATAATACATATACACTATGCTTCATAAATCCAAATGGTGGGACATGAAAATAGTTTTTATAACAACATTAAGGAAGATCTATCTTTCTTATGTGTACCAAAGGCATCACACTGACATTTTTAGGTGATGGGCCATAAGTTTGCCAGTGCAGCAGACCCCAGGGAAATGATGATAACAATAAAGCACATATTCAAAGAAAGATTTTTAAGATTTTTAAAGCTGTATTCCACAAAGATATACAGTAATTGTATAATTACTTTTTAACTTTGGGTTTTTGAGAGGACTTCAACTCAGGCTCCAGGTTCATGGAAGCAATTTGCCAGAGACAGATTACTCTGGGAACATTTTATAGCACATAGCCATCTTTTTGTGGGATAATCAGGTAGGCAGAGGTCTACATATCAAAAAATGCCCTTGCATCTATTTGCTATGAATTGTACCTGTAATTATTTGCAGGCACAGAATTGGAGGATAATTCTGAAAACTGGGGCCTTAATATCATGAATAATTTATAGCAAATGGGTTTGGGTAATTTGCAAGTTGTAAAGCATCATAAAATCTAAGGCATTTCCTATATCCATCTGGCATATTGGTTAGTATAGGCCAACTTAGTCAGGGTGTAAATGCAATTTCAACACCAACGAGGCAAAGGGGCTTTTTCCTATTTGTATCAAAGCCACACCAAGTCCCCTAAGCCTGCTTTTCTCTGGCACTGGATATCCATTTAACTATTGTAATAATGGATGACATCCATTAACATTATTGAAGGTTAGTTCCTGCTTTGTGCCTAAAATGATTCCCTTGAGAGCACATACAGCTTCAGTTTCACCATTACTCTTGTCAGTCAGTCATATATGGTGGCATTTCAGATACAGTGGCTTATTAATAACAGAGAAAATTCTGTACATATGCACACAGTACCAGGACAGACAGCTACCCAGCATTTTTAAGGAGTTTAATGATAATGAGTTTCAGTCATCAATATTTACGTGCAACTGTAGGCCCTCTGGTGGAACACAAACTGGTGTGTATTGGCAATGCTTTAAATACATAATGGAGAATTAGCCATGAATAGACACGAACTAGCTGTGAATAGTTTTATGTAAGATAGGAGGAAAAGACCTTGGAAGGCTTCTCGAACACGTACAATGAGGCTGAGCCTGGGCAGGCTGTCTGCAGTATACAGATGCACCATCGGAGCTGATCCAGGACAGTTTGTTGCTATAAAAGCTCAGTTTAGCAACAGCATGATTTTTGTCTCACCATTGCATGGCACAGCAAGGCAAGCCTGCCTTACACATGCAGTTGCACACACAGTCAGTCTGTATCTTGGCAGCCATGTCCCTCATCCTTATAGAAACAAAACCCAGCGACTCTAATTCCCCATATAGAGCTGCTTGCTTTCTCTCCTCCAAGTCAGAGCGGTGCCTACAACTCACCCCAAATACTCATAACCTTTTCATTTGCTGTGTGGTCTAGCAGGTTACTTTCCCTACTCCCAGGAAGTTAATGCCTCCCTGCCCTCCTCCCAATGCTCAGAGAGGAGGGCAGGGAGGCATCAGTGTGCTGATGCTCAAACCAGCATCAAAGCACAGATCACTTCTGCACACCCAGGGCAAGGGCTTATATGGCTCCTCATCACCCGTCACAAGCTGAAAAGAAGCATTTGGTCAAATAGTGAGAATATCCATGGCTAGACCATGAATTACTTGCAGTTAAGTACTTTACAGTGTAGTGTTTAAAGGGTCTGGCACTACAAGGCAGCACTGTCCATCTTGGGTTGCTACATTTTTATTGTTAGCTGTCCTGAAACAGAAGCAACTGTTAAGTCTTGTATGTTATGCTATTTGACACAATTTTCTGTAACCTGTATGACTGTGCTGAACAACAACAAAAAAGGTTCTCCTGAGAAAAGATAATATGCTAGAGGCATGTATCAGCTACTCTTCCAGGAGGTGTTACAGTGAATTACCTGCCAGGTACTTCTACCCCCTGTAGTTACCTGTCATAGGCAGGAGCTGGGAAATCCAAAGATCTTTTCTTCCTTATGCCATGAAGGTGGCAACATCGACTTAAGTGCAAACCTCACAACTTTTATTCAAAAATGCAATGCAAATGGCTGGAACAGACAGATATGGAGGTCAATATTTGAATCTGTAAATGGAAATGAGTCGCTGCAGTTCTGCCCACTTTCCTACATCCTTCCTGATATTACAAAGGGGAATACAAGCCTTTGTGAAAATCAAAAGCTAGCCACAATGCAAAAGAAAAAGATGGAATAAATAAAATACATAAAATACATATTCCCTTTTCAGAACTGAACTGTGCATTGAGATAGATCCTTGAAGAATACATCTGCAAGTAACTAATCTGCAGAAACTATTTTGCTCTTTCTGTTTACTCCTTGCTACCAGTCATGGGGAGGAGGTGCTGGATACTGCAGGGAATTGCAAAGCCAGATTCTCAGCACGGAGCAGCCAAAATTTGATATAAATGTTCTCATATTAAGAGATCAATCAAACCAGCACTGTAGTTGCTCTGAACCACCAAAGTAGTGTAGAAGGATGTGTCTGCATGCAAAAAAATGTGAGAAGAGCCTATGCAATACACTGGAAAGGAACATCATCTGTATTCTTTCAGCTAAAGGCCACTTTCCCAAACTGTGCTGGCTAGCTTCTCTCCCAGAAAAGCTATCTAGCTGTTCATAGGACAGTAGGATAATTCAGGCTGGAAGGGACTTCGGGAGCTCTCCAGTCCAACCTCCTGCCCAAAGCAGGAGCAGCTCTGGGATCAGACCAGGCTGCTCAGAGCTTTCTCCAGGCAGGTCTTGAAAACCTCCTAGGACAGAAGTTGGATGCCTCTCCCGCAGATACACAGTGCTAGCCCACAGGCAAGAGTGGTAGCTGTGGCCATTGCGTCCCCACGGCTGCCACAGGACAGCTAGGCACTGGGTGGGCCACTTAGGTCCACCAGATACAAGCCGGGTCTTCATCCACCTGCCCCAAACCTTGTGGAACCTCATCCCTCTGACACATGGGCTGAGAAGCTGGTGCAAGGTCCTAGCAGGACTGTGGCAGGACTCACCATCTTTTTGCATGAGGATTATTCAGATTGGATCCCAACGTCCCAGGTAGAAAGAATGCAAAGCCTTGACAGACTGATTTCTTCTTTGTTTCAAATGCTTCTCTCAAACATGCTGCTGGATGTTGAATAAGCAACTAGCAAATCCTGGAACACTTAAGAATAAATGGGTTTATATTTATAGCAGAGTCTGAAATGTAGGTCTGCTCCTCATAAGTGAGACTGATTTTTCTCTCCTTTTCTGCCCAGTTTGCTGAAGGAGAATGCAAAAACTATCTTCTGAGGAGAATTTCTGAATGCTGCTTTGCAGCAATTTTTAACTCCAATATAATCCTCATAATCATACCTACAGGTTTTCATGAAACTGGGTCTATTTTCATGAAACTGTTCTATTTGCTGCTGTAAACATTCTACCATAGAACAGAGCTTGTCCTTCTGCATGTCTCTGTACTTACTGGAGCTCGAGAGTCACTTTTAATGTTTAAAAATAAGTAGGAAATAGAAGTATTAATCTTTGTGTCTACCTTAGCAAAGCCTGTTGAAGACTTGCCAGATTCCTGCATGCTGTTAACTTCTCCCACCATGCTTAATACAGTATTGCCTAAGGCCTGTTTCTGTGACTTTTTCAAAAAAGTCCTTCTCCCACCTCTCTTCTATAAACTTTGAATGATTTTAGCCCTGTTGTGGAATAAATACTCTAAGATAGTTATCATAGGACAGCAGTGGCAATCAGCCACCACTACCTATTAAGATCTGCTGAACACAAAAGGCCTCCTGCTGCCACATCCCACCCACAGATCCTTGCAGGAAGGGGGCAAGGGGACCTCAGCATGTGGTGCATTGTTCCTCTAAGCCATTTCAGTACAAGGGAAATTTTGCACAAGGTGCGCTATTCTGGATGCAGAAATTTTGCAGTTAACTACCACCATGTCTGAATAATGCAAAAGAACCACTTTCATAACAAAAGTCCTCACATGAGGAAAAACTTTCTTTCCTTAAAAAAAAAAATCTTTAATCAAGAAAACCCAGTTGCTTCTAGCAGATGATTTAGATACAAGAAACCATCTCCAACACATGCATGATTCAAATACTCTTTTCAAAGCAAGTCTTTTGATGAAATAAGGGAATTAAACATCAAAACCAACGTCTATCAATTGCAAAAGACAGCCCTTGGTGTGACAGCTGGTCAGCCGAGGAGCAGAGAGCTGACAGCTCTATTACTCAGTTCATTATCCAAATGTTTCAGAACGTGAGATAATTTTATTAAAACAGTGATGTCAAAGAGTTATTAAGAAAACCAGCAGAAAATGGTCCTTGAAAGAGAAAAAGAAAACACAAAAAATGTGTTTTATCAGTTTGGATGGAGCCACACAGCTGCTAGCCGAGCTTCACCACCAGCCCACAGGAGCAAAAAGCATCGCCCAGGCACAGTGGTGAACCTCTAAGTACGTTTTGTAGATGTCCTCCCAGGCATTGTCCTGTGAGCAGAAACCTGGCTACCTGCAGCTTCCTGCAGGTTTCTGAAACCCGGTTATCTAATGAAACCCGGTTAACTGCAGACACACAGCAGATTTCTCTCAAAGCCCTCCTTTCCCTCAGTCCCCACTTCAATATCCTCTGCTCCAGCAGGGCTCCCCAGTGGCCCTGCCCACAGTGGGGCTGCTGCTCTTATCTCCCCGCTGGCTGCTCCTGACAAAATTCACAGGAGAGGAATTGGCTTTGAGAAAGCTGCTGTTTATTTGTGAGGACAGACAGGAAATGACTTGACAGATGGACAGAGGGCTTGTTCGAGTCTTCTTGTCCTCAGAGAAGCTAAAAAGTCTTGGTTTCACGTGGCATGTGCGAAGGATATAACGGCAAATGGTATGCTGGTGGGACTGGCACAGCTGTGTGAATTTATACCGACAGGGCATATTGCTTATACCTATTTACTGTACCTTGTTGCGGCATGTATTGCATTAGGTGCCAGGCAGACAGGGGGTTAAAGCTGCATCAGCAGAGCTCTCCCTGGGTAAGGTCCGAGGAAGGCTAAGCTTCTTCATCCTTCACCCGGTGTTAATGCTTGCAGTATTTTGTGTCCTGCACATTTCTGAAAGCTTTCACGCCACACTAGCAGCAGCAAAACCAGGGGCAGGAAAAATGGATGCAGCGTGATCTATCAGCAAGATGGTCATGGTTTGGTGGTCAGGCCCACAGACTGGTTTCTTCCTTTTTTAAATGTGAGCAGTCTGTAGTTGCCCCATCACCAAGAGATTAGGTTTATTTACTTGTTTGTTTGTTTTAAATTGTGGTAAATTGAGTAGGGTTGCATCTCAATTGTAAATGTTTTTGTGTACCCTTTTAAACCCCAACTGTGCAACCCACTCCCCTGCCGTCCAAGACACAGCCCATTTTCACCACACCGGCTTTTCAGACCCTTGGGTTGCCAGCAGACGGGAAGCTTTACAAGTCTCTCTGGAAAGAAGCGAGTCCATGAGTGCAGCAGGAGCAGGCGGTGCGCTGCCGCTTGCTTCCCCAGCTGCAGGTTTGCATCCTGCAAAGGGGGCTCCGGCCCCCTGGGAAGGAGGTTGAAGAGCCCCCGGAGCGTGTGGTGGCCATTGCCCCCGTGGTGAGCTGGCAGAGCCTTCCTGCATTTTGCTCACTCCTGCCGTGCAGTAGTTGCAGGGGAAGGTCCCAGGGGCATTTCCAACTGCAACGACCTCGCTAGCTCTTAAGACCGTTTAAGGAGTGGGAAATCAGACACAGGGGAAGGCCTCTGCCACAAATGCCAATAAGTTATTTTCCAGGCCGTTGAGTGACCTTCCTATGCTATTTGGGTAGGAAGCCTGAACAGAAGCGTGCTCTGCTTAAGAAGAGCACGCTGCGCGGGATGCGCCAGCCACCCTCTGAGCCGAGCAGATGTGAATGCACTGGGAGAAGGAAGCACGAGGAGCAAGGAAAGGAGGGTGGGAAAGGCATCTTAGTTAAAACCTCAAAACAAGGGGTCAGGGAAATCTGCCTGCATGACTTTGGGTCATCACATAAAGACATATTTGTGCCCCACGGTGCAGTAGAGTTCAGCACGCAAAGCCTGCGCTAATGCCACAAAGCTGGCCTCTGGGACCAGGTGCAGCAGAGCCGTGTTGGTGGGGTGCTGCCGAGCCGGCATGCATGCTGGTGTGCGTGTGCTGTGGCTGGGAGCCAGAGAGCCAGAGCTGGTGTGCTGCCCAGCTCCTGGCCACCTCTGCAGAGCAGCAAACAGAGCAAAAATCTAACAGAGCTAAGGAAGCAGGCCTTTACTGTGTTTCTCAGTTTCATACCTCCATAAAGTGGAGTTCATCCAGACCTATCTGCACTTTCTCTGTTTTGTTGTGGTTTGTTTTTTTTTTCTAGTGCCGATAATATAATTTCATGTGCTAGGGGGAGAAAACAGTCTCACTAATAGGACATCAAAGCAAACCCAGGCCATGCTGTGTTTTAAATAAAAAGACAAAACAGTAGTTTCTCCAGGTCATTTTCCTCTTTGCTGTGAATCTGGAAACCTGGAAAACCCTATTTTGGCAAATAACCATATCGTTGCTGTAATGTCAAATTATGCAGGTGGAAAATGTAAGACCCTCAAGGAGACTGAGTCCCTACCTGCAGTCCCAGCAGTGTTACCCTGCAGTCACAGCAAGAAACGCAGTGCATCCATGGAAAGGTGACATACCCCTTAAAAGCCCCCTATGGTTTACCTTGGTGTAAACCTACTTCCTTAGTGCTCTACCTGGTTTTGCTTTTTAAAGATCTTAATGGTGCAGCTGCCTTCTTTAGTGAAATGAGCTCCTATTTTGTAGAGGGCCCTTTGATCATTGAGGCATCAAGAGAACATGCACAGTCAAAAAAAAAAAAATTGCTTGTAATATTAAAAGCTTTGCTATAATTTAAACATGGAAAAAAACAACCAAGCAAATGTCCAGCCTCTGTGCATTTTCTTCCAGAGAGCAGTGACCCAAAACTGAGACTCTGGGCAAAGTGTAGAGAGTAAATTGAATTTCACATGCACGTCAAAGAGGACCGTCTCCAGTCAAACCTATCACCGTGTTTTCAGATGTATTTGCAGCCCTTCTTGCTCAAGTATCGTCTTTATTTGAGATACCTAGAGTATAGTAACTTCAACCTCTTCTTGTCTCTTTCTGGTTCTCTTTTTCTATTTAGAATGAAGTAATTGTTTTCTTTATCAATCTCCTTCCTAATGTCAAGTCTACGCTCAGTGCTCTGCAAAGTATCATCTCCTGCAGTAAGACCGTAGTTAGGTCTAACTTCCTGAGCTCTCACTTTTTAAGGTAGATTGTTATTTCCATTGAACTGGGAGCTTCATCAGGCTCTTGTAATAGCCCTTTATAAAGATTTTCTCAGGCACAGACCTGAAAAAGGTGAGAAAACTGTCCTTCTTCTATCTAGAAAAAAAAGTGGCTGATTTTACACACACATATAACTTCCGAGGTTTGGAGACCCATGCTGTGCATCCATCTGCATAAAATCTTTTTTACTGAGATGAGAATATTTTAGCTCTGTAACACCTACCATGCAAAGAACTATGCACTGGCTTAGGTTTAACTTTAGTCCCATTGAGCTCAGTAGGAGCAATCATGTGCATAAGTTTAGACATACAGGTCTTAGCATAATGAGAGACAAAGAAAACATTTTTTCAGAAACCATGTATGAAATTTTTACTCATTTGGATGTCAATAACGAAACCTCCATGAGCCAGGACTTCAACCATGACTGCTGTGTAAAGTGTGATTCAGGCTTATTCTGCAAGTAATTTATAAATATGTCATCTTTCTTGTCTTACTAAGAATTAAATCTGATAACATGAAACGTGTATCCCACTGTTTTTCAGATAGATCTCACGTCTCCATTTTCAGTGAAAAAAAAAAAGAGAAAAAAAATGAATTAACTTGTGTTTATGTTCCTTTTGTGCAAAAACCTGATTTTTAATTTTGAATTTGATGAATGTCATAGAGAAATTTAGGTAAAATTCATGTCACCATTTCCTAAATTCATTTGGCTTTATGTAGGGCATATGGCAAGATTCCTCCAAGACAAAAACATAATGAAATTAATTTTTACATGTTTTTGTAAAAATGCACAACCTCCACACTAAAACATTTACAAACATTACATGGGGCTTTCAGAGAAAGAGATTAATTTCTATTTTTTTTTTAAATTGCCAGAAAATGCCTTAAACAAGCAAGCTGTTCATTCATAAAGTACACATGGAAGAGTTAAAAAAGATCACTGCTGAAATAAAGCATTTGCCACATTAGGCAAGGAGAAATAGGTTTTCTCACATCCTGATGAGATGGACATGATTAAACATGTGGACTCCACACACAGCTTTCAAGAGGAGGCATTTGCAGTAGTAAGAACTCTTAGGCAGCACAAGTATGATCCATTTATACCCAAAAATGGGTCATGCAGCTTTGTCCTTCTCAGGAAAAGACTCCTGAGGACACCTTGTCCCCTGACATCCTGCCTCCTCCTAGCTCATTGCTCTTGAGGGAAACCCATCCAAGTGTCTCAGCTGGGAGCGCAGCTGGCCTACAGCTAATGCAGTGACTTACAGTGCTGCTCCTTTTCCCTTTGCTTTTTTCCTTTTCTTTTTTCCTTTGTTAATTTTTTCTTTTTTTTCCTTTTCCTGTTCCTTTTCCTTTTCATAACATTGTAGAATCATAGAATGGTTTGGGGTGGAAGGGACCTTTAAAGGTCATCTAGTTGAACCCCCCTGCAATGAGCAGGGACATCTTCAACTAGACCAGGTTGCTCAGAGCCCTGTCCAGCCTGACTTTGAATGTTTCCAGAGATGGGGCATCTACAACCTCTCTGGGCAACCTGTGCCAGTGTTTCACCACCCTCATCATAAACCCTTTCACCACCCTTTTCCCCTTTTCATTTTCTTTTCCTCCTCTTCCTCTTCCTCTTCCTCTTCCTCTTCTTCCTTTTTTTCCCTTCCCACTGCCTTTGGGAGAAGGCATGGCAGTAGGAGGTGGCTGCAGCACCTCTGCAGCTGGCAGACAACCTGCTCCTGGCTGTCACCAGCTGGCAGAAATTACTGCAGCCCCCTGAGGCTGGCACTCGATGCAGAGCAGGAGCCGGTGTCACACACATGCACTTCCCTGGTTTCCCTCACCTGCATCTTCCCCCAGCAGAAGGGATATGGGGCAGAATAAAAGCAACCTCCAACATAGTAAGAACCCGATTTTCAAAGCCAAGCGAGGGTTTGTTATCAAATTCCAGGTCTGTCTGACAAGCGTGTGGAGGGACTCTCTGCCAAATAAGGAGGAACTTTGATTTGGGGGTACTGGTGGATGAAAAGTTGGACATGAGCTGGCAATGTGCGCTTGCAGCCCAGAAAGCCAACCATATCCTGGGCTGCATCAAAAGAAGTGTGACCAGCAGGTCGAGGGAGGTGATTCTCCCCCTTTGCTCCTCTCTGGTGAGACCCCACCAGGAGTACTGCATCCAGCTCTGGGGCCCCCAACATAAGAAGGACGTGGACCTGTTGGAACGAGTCCAGAGGAGGGCCACAAAGATGGTCAGAGGGCTGGAGCACCTCTCCTCTGAAGAGGGGCTGAGAGAGTTGGGATTGTTTAGCCTGGAGAGGAGAAGGCTCTGGGGAGACCTTATAGCAGCCTTCCAGTACTTAAAGAGAGCCTACAGGAAAGATGGGGAGGGACTCTTTAACAGGGACTGTAGTAATAGGACAAGGGGTAACAGATTTAAACTGAAAAAGGCTTAGATTTGGTGAAAGGAAGAAATTCTTTACTGTGAGGGTGGTGAGACACAGGAACAGGTTGCCCAGGGAAGCTGCCCAATGCCATATTGGATGAGGCTTTGAGCATGGCAGGGGGGTTGTAACTAGATGATCTTTAGGGTCCCTTCCAACCCAAACCATTCCACGATTCTATGATTTCTTGCTGCTAAGAGCAGGGCCTGCAGCATGGCGGCCAAGCACGCAGTATACCTCTGGCCATGGCAAGACATGTGTACCGGCAAGCACAGTAGCATCAGGGGCTTCGTTTGTCTTCTGCATATGGACGACGGGAAAGCTGTTAGGTTGGAGCTGGTGTGCTGAAATACACGGCTGCAAAACTCTCTGCTAAGGGAAGTGAGCGTCCCCACTAAGGAGCAGAAGTGCTGCTACTCTCGTTCTGGGTCTGCCCCAGGTGGCTGGAGTGGGTGTCCTGTGGAAAGGCAGGCCGTGGTGCCAAGCAGGCTGTAGGGCTGGCCTCTGCTGCTCCTAGTCAAAACAGGGCTGCCCTCTGGTAACAATGCACAAAATTGGGCTTTATATACCATGGCAGCCAGAGGGATCTGTCATTGTTTTAATTCATCTAAAAAGACAGGGACCAAGGCGTGAGTTTGTGCCTTGCTATGAGAGTGTTGTCTGTTCTGGTCTGTATTGCTTCCCTAAAACTCTCAATCCTATTTGCCTTTTTGACTTTTGCTGCATGCTGCACCAATATTTTCAAGAGAGTATTCACAGTAGCTTTGAGGTGTGCTTTCTGAATAGCAAGACAATGTAATTAGTTTAATTTTTAAATTAATCATTAAATAGATATATATCAGGTTATTTGCTAGTAATTCTCAACATCAGTCCCAAGCACCTTTTTCAGGTAACTAGTACAACTGTGTTTGCTACCTCTGAGTCTTGTTGTAATGATCCCTACACTAATGAGAAACTGCGCATTTTGTTAGCAGCTCAGCTACTTCGCTTTTCTGCTGTTTTTTCCCCCCCAGACTTCTTGAATACATGCCATCTGGGATCATTTGCTATTTAAAAAGTGTCTAGTTACCACAGAAGAAGATTTTAAAGATATACACACCTTTGAAAAGATCTAAATTATGCTCTATAAGCTAACCAGCTAGCACTTGAAAAAATAAACAAAATATTAAGGAAACAGGAACTTGTCAGTCAAAAAACTTTTTATTACCTTTTTCTTTTTAATTTTCTTCTGGTTTCTCCTGCTTTTCATTTTTGCAAATTCTCACACAATGAATGAAATGTAACAAGGATCAACAGCAATTTCTTATATTAATAAGCTTATTCAGCTTACTGCTGAAGCTTTATTGAACTAAAATGAATTCTAAATGCCTAATAATACATTTTTACTGCCTTTTCTAGAATTCAAACCTTCAGTCTACCTTCTCTCACAAAATAAATGTGTACAACAAAAATTCAGCCACAATAGAGAAAAAACATGTCAGAGTTCACAAAGGACAAATTTCATACAATCATAGTATTGTTTAGGTTGGAAAAGACCTTTTAAGATCATCAAGCCCAACCATTAACCTAGCACTGCCAAGTCCACTACTAAACCATGTCCCTAAGCACCACATCTACATGTCTTTTAAATACCTCCAGGGATGGTGACTCAACCACTTCCCTCGGCAGCCTGTTTCAATGCTTGACAACCCTTTCAGTGACGAAATTTTTTCCTAATATCCAACCTAAACCTCCCCTGGCCCAGCTTGAGGGCATTTCCTCTTGTCCTATCACTTGTTACTTGAGAGAAGAGACTGACACCCACCTCACTACAACCTCCTTTTAGGTAGCTGTAGAGAGCAATAAGGTCTCCCCTCAGCCTCCTCCTCTCCAGACTAAACAACCCCAGTTCCCTCAGCCGCTCCTCATAAGACTTGTGCTCCAGGCCCCTCACCAGCTTTGTTGCCCTTCTCTGGACACACTCCAGCACCTCAATGTCTTTCTTGTAGTGAGGGGCCCAAAACTGAACACAGTACTTCAAGGTGTGTTCTCACCAGTGCCGAGTACAGGGGAACAATCACCTCCCTGCTCCTGCTGGCCACACCATTTCTGATGCAGGCCAGGATGCCGTTGGCCTTCTTGGCCACCTGGGCACACTGCTGGCTCATATTCAGCCGGCTGTCAACCAGAACCCCCAGGTCCTTCTCTGCCGGGCAGCTTTCCAGCCACTCTTCCCCAAGCCTGTAGCGCTGCATGGGGTTGCTGTGACTGAAGTGCAGGACCCGGCGCTTGGCCTTGTTGAATCTCATGCAATTGGCCTTGGCCCATCAATCCAGCCTGTCCAGATCCCTCTGTAGAGCCTTCATACCTTCAAGCAGATCAACATTCCCACCCAACTTGGTGTCATCTGCAAACTTGCTGAGGGAGCACTGGATCCCCTTGTCCGGATTGTTGATAAAGATATTAAACACAGCTGGCTCCAATACTGAGCCCTGGGGAGCACCACTTGTGATCAGGTGCCAACTGGATTTCACCCCATTCATGACAGCTCTTTGGACCCGGCTATCCAGCCAGGTTTTTTTACCCAGCAAAGCGTACACTCATCCAAGCCATGAGCAGCCAGTTTCTCCAGGAGAATGCTGTGGGAAATGGTGTCAAAGGCTTTACTAAAGTCTAGGTAGACAACATCCACAGCATTTCCCTCATCCACTAAGTGGGTCACCTTGTCATAGAAGGAGATCAGGTTAGTCAAGAAGGACCTGCCTTTCATAAACCCATGCTGACTGGGCCTGATCGCCTGGTTGTCCTGTACATGCCGTGTGATGGCACTCAGGACAATCTGCTCCATAACCCTCCGCAGCACTGAGGTCAGACTGACAGGCCTGTAGTTCCCTGCATCCTCCTTCTGGCCCTTCTTGTAGATGGGCATCATATTTGCTAAGTTCCAGTCAGGTGGGACCTCCCCGGTTAGCCAGGACTGCTGATAAATGATGGAAAGTGGCTTGGTGAGCACCTCTGCCAGCTCCCTCAGCACCCTTGGGTGCATCCCATCCGGCCCCACAGACTTGTGTGTGTCTAAGTGGTGTAGCAGGTCGCTAACCATTTCCCCCTGGATTATGGGGGCTTCATTCTGCTCCCCATCCCTGTCTTCCAGCTCAGGGGGCTGGGTACCCCGAGAACAACTGGTCTTACTACTAGAGACTGAAGCAAGGAGCCTTTTCCTCATCCTTTGTCACTATGTTTCCCCCAGCACCCAATAAAGGATGCAGATTCTTCTTAGCCCTCCTTTTGTTGCTAATGTATTTATAGAAACATTTTTTATCATCTTTTATGGCAGTAGCCAGATTAAGTTCTAGCTGGGCTTTGGCCCTTGTAATTTTCTCCATGTATAACCTCACGACATCTCATGTCCTCCTGAGTTGCCTGCTCCTTCTTCCAAAGGTCATAAATTCTCCTTTTTTTTCTGAGTTCAAAAAATGATTTAAATGATTTAAGAAATAATTTCTTGGCACACTAAAACCACATGTTGAAATCCTGTCAAGATCAACTGGTATTATTTCTGGCAGGATTAACCATATGAAGGCAGAGATTAAAAAGTAGAATATCCCATGATTATAGACAATGTATGTGCTATCTGAAAGAACAAGGAATACGACTGAATTCCTGACATGGCAATTTTATGTGTTGTGTCCTTCATATAGCAAACAATCTGAAGAGGAGAAATGATTTAAAAAAAATATTTTTTGTAAAAGAAGAGTTATAACCATGGCTTTATATCTTCTTTTCAGTCCACATCTATGCTCAGATCCGGAGTTGTAGCTGAACCCTACTTCTAGGCAAGTAAAAAGTCAGAACTCCAGTATAAATGGGAACAGTAAGATTCAGATTTTCATACCCACAATCTCACCCAAACCTCTTGTCTATAGTTGGGGTTTGGTTGATTTTAGGGAGCTGGATTTTGGATCCAGCATTTCTGATTTGCATAAATTTTTAATAATATTATGAAGGCTAGTATGATTATGGTTTATGTATTCAGCAAAATGATCTGAGAAAGATATCTTTTTATTTTAATAGAATAATTTATTATACACTCACTATTTATATGCAATTGACCCTTCAGTTATGCCAGTTCTCAGTATTATTTCCTGAGGCTCCTATTTTCTTGATCCTCATTGAAAGTCAGTGGCTATCCCCAGAATTGCAAGTTACTTTTCCAGGACCAGGACTTAGCAGAGCATCACCTAAAGAGGTGCCTCCAAAATCCCCAGCAGGAATGCTTCTGCCAGTGACTGTCCAGGAGGTGCCATATTATAATAACTTCCATTTCTTTTAATTGATAGTTAATACCATAAAACTATAGGCTGTATTTAAACTGCCTGAAACAATTTTATATTTCAAAGATTGTATTTGCTACAGTGAATATAAAGTCAAAGGTGCATCCCAGAAAACACTCCGTATTTTGTGAAAGGGAAATGTAATAATCATTAGGGAGCAAAACAAAATCAAAATGAAGGTTTACAAGATATCCACACATTGAAAAGCATGAAATTTCACATGCAGTGTGTGAAAACTATTCTAACTCTTTTCCTTAAAGATGCTTAGTGCTTGTTCTCCTCTCAAACTCATTTAGCTAATTTCTATTTAATACTCTTTTAAATCACAGGCAGATTTCTCTTAGGGTTTCACTGAGCATTCAACATGTATTTTACATCTGCTTTAGCTGGACATATCTGCACTGCCTGCAAGAAATGTAAAAAACCCAGAAGACATGTATAATTAGCTTCAAGTCAGCTGAGGGGACATCCTGGTTCTGAGTCAGAGCATTTATTGGTACCTGGACTTGGATTGCAGCGATAGCTCTAGCAATGGGAATGGCAATTCTCTGCAATGGGGAGGTGCCACTCCTACATGCTACCTGTAGAGGGTTTCTGTGATGCACAAAGCTTAAGCTAGCTTGCTTCTCCCTGAGGAAAAAGTGCTTTCAGAATGTTTCTAGGCTAGTAAGGAGTGCAAGTCTTCTCTGTACAGGCTGGATTTTAAAAAGAAAAGGGTCATTGGCACAAAAAATGTGATTTAGAGGCAAAGTTCTCCAAGCTTCGTGGCCATTATTTGGTCAAGACTATGCAGTGCAGCAGTTTGAGCTTCCGTGTTGCACGCTTGCCCAATGCCATCACCCTACCACAACTGCTACCAGTTTCTTCGAATACAAGAAGCCAACAGCTGGCTTTTTTTTCCCACATGCATTAAGGGACTAATTAACATGCACAAGTGCCCATAGTCCCCTTCAGACATTTGGAGAGCCTGCGCTAACAGTCCTGCAAGAGTAACCCACTCCTTCACAGAACTGGGAACCAGAACAGAATAGCAAACTACCTGACAAATCTGAAGAGCACCATCAACCATCCAGTATTCAAACAATAATAAAATAACCATTGCTTCAGTTGCCCTCAGTCTTTTCCAAGCCAGCTGGCATTATGCTACAGGGAAATTACACATTCATTTTGATTATTTACTCTCATCTGCACTCTGTATTCCCCACCCTCCCCCTGGATTTAACAATCATTACTGTTAATAAGGGTCAGACCAGTGAGTGCTGAGGGGCCAATCCAAAGGCCAAAAAAGTTAATGGAAGACTTTTATGTATGGGATCAAAATCACACTTTCACACTCAAACAACTTCAGTGAAAGCTATGCACTCAGCTCCCATGTCATTCCAGGAAGACATGTGCATGTGTGCATCTGCAGATATTTTATGGAGAGCATATGGATGCAAAACACTACTTAGTGGAGTTTATCAACATGGGGAGATAATATCACAGGGAAGGCTACTGGTAGCTGCATACCTCAGATTAAGTTTAAGTTGCTACCAAATTTGATGGTGACACTTCTGAATCCACAGGTTCCTACAATCAGCAGTTCATTGATGAGCAATGATACAGATAGACAGAAAAGTGGAGAGTTTAAAAGCTTCTTGAGGGGTTGGATGGCTAGTTCTTCCTAATATTAATGGGAACTAGATATCTAAAACCTGCTGCCAAGGGAAATAGATGAGGAGGCCTTAAAAACTGCAGACCTAACACTTAAATAAATGAAAATCAAATACAAGAATACAGCAATTTTGTTCTCACATCTGATTTTACAACAATGGCTGATTGTGCTGGAAACTGGTTAAACAATATGTATGGAGAGAGAAAACTGTGGCAAAAGCCCACAGTTTAGATCCTGCAAGAGATAAATGAAATGTACTCAGCGGATGATCCTTAGCTGAACACAAGCTGCAGGGTAAAACATAAGCTTCAATCAACTCCTGCAAATAATTTGAGCCCAATGCCATAAGTGCCTTAAATTAAATCCCTCTCAACAGGAGCCAATCTAAATCATTAAACATATGTCACACAGAGAGCTATAATCACTAGAAGTGTTGTCTGCACTGCATTTAATTTACATAGAAAATGTATTGTGGTTGTTAATTTGACCATTTTTCAATGTTCAGTATCTCACAGAAAACATACATAGTTAGAAGCAATGCTTGTTTTGTCACCAAGTGAAAACCACATGTGCACATAATTCTGTTACCCAGTTTGTTGTGACATATATAACTGTGAAAGAAAGCTTTCCTGCCACATAGGAACATCCCTCCTCTTGTTTGAGATCTCAGGTATGATTTATTACTGCCTTTAGAATTTCATAAAGTTTTGGGCCTGGTAGGATCTTAGAGGATCCACACCTATCTTCCATCATAAATAAACAGCAGAATCCCATCCCCTTACATCAAAGATGAGACCAATAACTTCTATGTGACTGTGGCACATCTTTCAGAAGGGGTTCAAATCAGTGTTGATTTGAATAAATGACAACCTGTCAAGGAGTAGCATTCTGGCTTATAGTCTTTAAAACTGTCTCTGTTTTTTGAAATCATACAGCACTCTGTCAAGTGTCACATCCTTGGGAAAAACCCCTCCCTCTGTCTATGTGATTCATGTCGTATGAAACTTTCACCAGTCTATGGGCACCCGGGTCTTTGGAGGCTTGTCCATCCCAGGTGGCACGCGCATTGGTGATGTTCCAGGTTTGCGTGTTAGGGAAAGTTGGAACTAGAGACATCTCTATGCTTGCTATGCTTCCTGCACTGAGCGCATCTTTTAATACAATAATCAACAAGCCTGGCTCACTTGTTATCTTTAGTGTATGTTGAAAGTAAGTCACCTAGGACGGTGAATAGAGGTAGCCTGAGAAACTTCAGTGATACTGAGATCAGAGTCATGCTCGGCAGGTATCAGCATTTTGTAGGCACAAAATAACTAAGCAAAACGTAAAGGGAAGAAGGGATGTGTTAACACAGTAAACCCGAGCAGCCACTTTGCCACATCTGCACTACTCAGCAAGTATTTAAATAGCAGGGTTTTACTGTAATAGCTTATTTCTTGACTTACTGGAACCAATATGATAATACTAAAGAATGTGCATATGGGGTTAAATACTAATTTTGTTGAATAAAGGGCAAAAAGTTGCATTCACATCGTGGGGACAAGAATCACATACTCTGAGAGAGATAGTCTGTTTCTTCCTACAAGTGCCTGCCTGAATCTGAGGAGTTTATATGATAATCTGCAAGACAAGGATGCCCCACTTCAGAAGACCTTTTAGTCACCCACTCTTTTACACCCTGCTTTCCTCGAGCTCTTCTGCATTCCCCTCAGAAGGCCTTCTTAAGTGACCTTGGGCATCTAAAAACCTCAGTCCAATATGTCTCTTAGAGTTGCAATTCATTCCTGACATGAGCTCGTGAAGTCACTCAGGCAGTTCTGTTTCTCCAGTTTCCACAGCTGCAAAATGCAACAGCTTCAGCAACCTGAAACAATCTCCATCCTCTTGTTATGGTAACCCACCCTGAGGTTTTCAAATGTGTAAACATGAGGAGCTCAATTCAAGCTCTGATTTTCAGGGGAAGACTAGCCTTGGTGTTGCTTTGAAACAGACTTAATATATAGCTTCCAAAAAATGTAAGCCTGTTCAAATGTAGAAAATGTCAAGAAAATTCAAACTAACACAATGTATAGGAGATTTTACACGCAGAAAGGAAAAGTGAGTCACTGAGCAAGGAAAAATAATCTAATGTGTCATGAGCTGAATTTTTAACTTTATTTTGAAATTTAAGTTTTTCTTTCCTGATTGATGGTAACACATTGAAATTATGGCCATTATGCCATAATTTATTCCATAAATTATGGAATTGTTTAATTGAATTAAAGCCATACTTTACACACTGTACTAATTATGAGTAATTACAGTCTCTTCTTCATAGCAAGGTTATTTTATGGGCTTTTGATTAAAATTTCTGACAATGAAGCTATGAGGCTAAAAACCCCGAAATAACAGCCATACCTAGTAGCATCAGCTTTTATATTTTAAAAATCCGAGGAATGACTGAGTAACTCACATATTCACCTCCTGGAGCCCAGAGATGTTGTATCCAGTTTTTTAGAGAATTGTCTTTTTCTTCCTTTAATTTTTTTTCTTATTCTTTTAATATTATGCCATAGTTTCAACCCATTTGTAAAATTTTCCACAATCAAATTTTCCTGCTTTTAAAAAAAAGTACATATCTAACTTTCCTATCAATAACTATGATAATTACAACCAAGTATAACTATAATATAATAAATAAGTGTAATATCTATAATAACTAACATCTCTAACTAGCATTAATAATTCCTGATGAAGCTGTTCCCCCTGAAGCTGTTTGAGTGATTAGCCATGAGGAGATAGAGTATCTAATGCTGTACCACATGCTATAAAAATTTTTCTTGCAATATTTGGGCTTGATCTATGGCTCAGAGAAGTCAATTGGAAGACACGGGCTTCAATCACAATGATTGCCTATAACAGGTAAGGCTAGATCAGGAAAAAAAAAATTAAAAAGGAAGAAAATGGTCCTGCAGAGACAGAATGTTGGATGAAACAACCAAAGAGATCTAAAATCTAAAAGTGTATTTTCAGTGCAGCACAATTTTAAGCATGCATTGTGAAAGTGTGCACAACTGCTAACATACTGATTGCACATAACAAGCAAATCTTTTAAAGAATGTGAAATTTGCATACGTACGGCATCTTTGCACAAGAAACGGATAATGGCCAGTGCACTTTGCACATCTTCATGTTGTTTCAGCCAAATCACTGCTACTGAAATCTTTTCTAATGCAAGAACAGACTACCTAGGCTTTGCAGTAAAAATCCAAGGATCCTTGTGTACAGTCATGCTACCATAATTTCATTTGCAACCAAATATAAACTAGGATACATTTTGAATTTTCAGTTAATGCTTGTTGATAAGCAGGACTGTATGCACATTTGAGGGCTTTTGTTAGTTTTAAAGAATTTTATGAGTCTTTCACAGATCCCATTCAGACAAATCACATCTGTTGCATGTAGCTCTTGGAACACAGAAAAAAGTGCTATCTGCAAAAACACTCTGGAGAAGAAAAAAAGAAGAAAAACAGATGTAGCTACTATAGGCTTTTCTACTCAGTTTTATATTGAATTCATTCCTGAGTATCGGGTAGTAAGTCCCAGCACCGGAACGCCTCAATCTGAGTATGATTGCTGGTGAAAGACATTTCTATGCACGCACCAGTTACGAGTGTTAAACATTTCATGTCTGGGTTTTATCTGGTTATAACATTTCTGGCTGAGGTATCCTGAAATTTGCCTACACAGCATGAAAGTGGCTTACCTAAAAGATATCGCTTTTACAGGTTTCATGAGTGATTTGAATAGGAGCCTCTCAAGTCCCCAGATTCACATGCAAATGGAAACTTGGTTAAAATGAACCCCTGGGGATATTCAGCATTAAGAAAAGTGATGATACAACCTGGGAAGTTCCCCCAAAGCAAGAATTTCTGGAGTTAAGTCTCTTACATCCCCTTTAACTTAGACCCCCAATATGCATAGGAATTTCAACACCGTATGCTTCTCCATCAGACGGTTTAACACTGCTGAGAAGTCTTGGTTTCCTCTGCGCATTCTATGTATTTTCAAATCAGTCTTGCTAGAATATGGGTTTTTGAAGAATGTGCGTTCTTTTTTTTGGGGGGGGGGGGGGGGGGGGGGAAGCACATTACAAAAAAGCTGTTCCTGTAGTTGTTTGGGTTCCCATTCCAAATTTCTATTGAAGTTGTATAATTTAACACTTCATGTAAAGTTGTGATTAGGTGCAGATGTATTCTGTTTACACTTGTTACTTTAACATTTGCAAATGTAGATGTGAATAAGATATTTTTCAGACACAAATGGCCCTCCGTAGATTGAGGAATAGAAATGTTCCAGATTGATAATTACCAAGAAAGCTTTAAATTGCAGACACCTCAACTAAGTGTCTTTCCAAGAGCCAACCATCATTATTATAAAGAAATATGGGAACTCAAAATGCAGATGCTGATTAAACATTACTTGTAAGAGTGGATTGGTTATAAAATCTGCAATCCCCGCCCTTAAAAGCATAATCCTAGATAAACCTACTTAGACATTATACTTTTCAAGACTGAAAATGTATCCTGGTATTTTTCTTTAAAGCACCTGCTATGCTGAGGCTGCAATATATATAATGCCTTGTTTAGAAAAATGTCAGCTCATTTTCTATGTGTTCCTTTTTGATGCGTGAGGATTTAAGGATGAAACTATGTTAATGCTAGTAAGAGAGGGACAGAATAATCCAGCAGGATGGAAGAAAATATATTTCTATAAAGTTTAAAGAATAATAGGTAAATCCTGAGCAAAACCTGCCAATTTCCTTGCATCTCACAAACTGTGGGGGACCGTCAGTGAAGTACCTCATCCCAATGGTGTGCTTGGAGTTTCAGGAGAGTCAAAACAATTGATCCAGTGGGAAACCTGGTAACATTTGGTTTTATATCCTTCCTCTATACCAATAAAAGATAAAGGTGAGGGGATTTATTTATTTTAATGAAAATCAATTAAATCACTTATGTCTTTTTTAAGTTTCTGTTTTTAAACTTCAGGTATCTACTTCCCTAATTACATACCTGACATGATCTGAGTGGCTTGTGGCACTCTTACCTGTATTTTGTCACTCTTCTAGAAGTCTGCAAGTCCTTCTGTCATATTGCAACAGACTCAGCTGTGCAAAAGAGCAGTAAAAGAGGCTTGGGAAAATCTTTCACTAGGTTAGCTGCAGCATGTACATACTCTGTTCACAGAGGGGTTATATGGGGTGCTGGTCCTTAGCTTTTTTTTTTTTTTTGTCAGAGGAGGTCAAAGGCTTCTTCCAAAGAATAATCTTTTCCTAATAGACATGTTACATAATTCCCCTGTAAGCCAAGACAAGCTCAGCAAGCAATATGTCAAGCTGGCTATGTTTTATTAACGCATGTCTTCTGGGTTCTGAGCATCCACCTTTATCTAGCAGCTGATGCTCCCCTTTGCTGAGATGTTACAAGAAATGCCATCATTTCAGTCTGATGAGGACTGAAGCACACTTGGCTCAATGGTCTATTTCAGTAACAGCCGTATTTAAATGGCTGTTGGGCCAAACCCAGTTTGCATCTAAATGAAGCTGAGCAGACCTGAGAAGAAGAAAGGCAGCAAAGCTGGGGCTGCACATTGAGAAAGTGCAAGTGAAAGAGGATGCTGAGGAAGGAGTGGTGGGGAATAGCAGCATCCCTACACTGATCCCCTTCCTCTGTGCCCTTCTGGGGGTCTACGTCTCCCAGGGTTAGAGGTGTGGATAGCAGTGGAAGGTGCCAAGAAGTTCCCAAGTGTTGTCTCTGGTGTACTCCTGAAGCTGAATCAGGAAGATTTCTAATTTGATTACTCGGTGTTAAGAGTACAGGATGTTGCCTCATGCAGGAGAGAGGCATTTTCACAGAAACAGATCCATACTGTCACCATTTGACAAAGTTTTCTGGGGCATAGGCTGGCATTTCCCAGTGAGGCTGGAGAGAGGGGGTGCATATCTCAGGCCACTGTCCTAGCCCCCGGTTTATTGGCTGCCCTGTGCTACACAAGTCTCTCATTGCCTTAACAAACAAACAAAAAGGTATGAGAGGTCTCATTTTCCCCTCTGATGAGAAGGGTAAGGACACCAGAACTGAGGCAGGTTTCTTGTTTTCTGGCTAGTCCTACACCACCGACTGCATTTACTGCCTGTACCAGTGGGGCAGAGGTTCCAGCCGTGAGCAGAGACTTTGGCAGGGTTAGTGAAGAGCCCTGGGGGAGCTCCAGCCACCATGGGAGAAGGAAGGGTGGTGACAGTCACAGGTAGAGTCCTCTCCATTTTAGCTGAATGATTTTAAGCCTTTCCTCCAGGGTGAGAGGACCAACTTCAGACTCAGAGGAATCTACCATAAACTATTGTTGCATATTAGAAGGAAAGCAAAGTCAAAATTCACTATTACTTCATGCACACTGTGTGACAGCAAAAGCTAATGTAACCTTTGTATCCTTAATGTTTAAACTCTTGATTAGGACACTATTTTTTGAATGCTTAAAAATGCAAAGTGTCCACAGTAATTTATAAATTAAGATCTCTGCTGTAGCTTGCTAGCTGTGGGCTTCTTGGCATCCCCCATGTCAATCATTTCTGGATTGATAGGTAGCACTGCCTTTAGGGGAATTGTGACAGCTGGATTTCAGAAAGAAAAGAGCGATTGACTAAAGTTTGAGTTTAAAATGTCACCCCCTACCAACTTTAACCTCCCTCCACCACAACCTCCTCTCTGGAAAGGATGTACTTTTGGATAGTCTGTGATCTGAGTTTATCCATGCTTTTTCAGGATAAGCTCAGATTTCTTCAGCTTTAATAAAGACCTTATGTTCCTAAGCATCTTACAGATAATAGTGCTTAATGGGCACTCATGAAAAGAGGGAGTATATAATTTTTAAAGCTATAACCCTCGTGTTTATGCATAAAAATGCTGTTTACTGAATAACGCACATTTCAAAGTATAGTCTAGGATTTTGAAATGTCTTTCTAATTCTGTGTAACAGCTTGAGAAAGATAGCTAATCCTGAAGTAGTTTCATTGCATATGCAAAGTCACAATTGCTTTATAGTAAGGCTATATTCTCACACTTCAGGATCACTCTCCAGAGGAACCTTTTGAGGATTTCAGTAGAATGAATCTATACATCTTTCTATGGGTCCTCTGCTCTCACAGTGCAGAAAAAATAGTAAAATGGCTGCACATACTGTATTGATTGCTACTTTCTGGAAAGTGTAATATCTTGTAACCACTGCAAAGGAAGGTGGTAAAGCACTTTTTGCACAGATATACCTCCTGTTTTAACCAGGTGCCTACATAAACGCAGGTGTTGAAACCCCTCTGAATTCAATTTTCCTTGCTATTCTTTTAGATAGGGTCTCTATTGCTCTGTTTGGGTCAAGGTTTCCTCAAATGTAAGGTAGAATTACTTTGGATCTGCAACAAATCTTACTATATTTTTTAAGCAATCTAATACTTTTGAGATGGAACCAGATAAAAATCAGTAAATAAAACTTCCAGCAAGTTCCGCAGCTCAATGCCATCAGTCTTTTAGTCTTCATTCAAACAGGTTTCTCTCCATTCTCCTCATCTACTTTTTATATCTGTGAAATTCTTTTTCCTTTCCCTTATTCCTTAATATAAACATTGGCGTTTTTCTGTGATTGTTCCTTCCTCTCTACTTTTCGTGTTGCCTTTCCATCCCTTTCAATTTTCTGAAGCACCTTGTAGTCCAACACATGATCAGCAATTAATATGTCAAGATGTCTGCATGTCTCAGAGGGACATCCTCTGACTGAGATATGTAGGAAAAATGTATCTGTGAAGTAGTGCTCTGAAAGATTGAAAAAGACACCAGAAAGTAAGTTTCTCTTCCAGTGGGACTATTTAAGTTGTTAAAGCACGGTGGGAGAAATGCTCAGCCATGAAAGAATTTTATCAAAACCTATTGAAATCAGTAGAAACATTTATCTCCTTCAGTAAAGTCTTATTTCTTCTGAACAAGATGATGGGGAGGGAAGTTTAAAAGCTTGTTACTTTGTTGCTGGGAGCCTTGAAAAAAGGGAATGAAACCACTGTTTCACTGGGCTACTGGGGAGCTCTGAAGAAAGCAGCTCCATTAGTACCACACATCCTGATTAAAATGTGGTTCTGTTGAAGGAGGAGGCTTGATCTGCCATGTACTTTTGCAAAGAACAGCATACAAGCCATGCTCTGCAAAGCGGGCCAGATCGTATGTGAGGGAAAGTGGGGTGCCGAAACTCTGTGTATGCTGCTTTAGCCAGTGCCTTGCTCCTGGGGAGAACATCCCACACAAAATCTAACCCTGGTCTCTGCAAGGCTCATCTGCCTTATTCTAGCTGCAAGAAGAGAAGGGAAACAATTCTTATTCCCTCCTTCTTGCTGCATGGCCAGAAATAGCAACTGATGGGACCCAGTGTTGCATGTGTAACTGGGTAATTAGAACCAATTTTCTCCCTCTCCTGTTTTTGTCTTGTTTGAAATTAATGCTGCAATGCATGGATAGCTAGTTTGCCCAAGTAGGTATGGTTATGTGGGGGAAAGAACAGCAAACAGTATAAATAACATATGTATTATTCTGCATTTTCAGTACTTCCTGACTAGCCTGTGCATCAAGTGAAAACAATAAAATAAAGGCAGCAAGGAAATAGTTTTTAAAATTTCTATTAAACAGAGAGTCTGCACCTCTAAAATGATCGTTTAGTTTCCAGCTAGTACTGCTACTGTATTGCAAGAGATACCTGAATCAGGTCAACCATTTTTTTCCCTGTTAAAAAAAGAAAAAGTTCATTACTTAGAAATTCTATAACATGAATCATGCCAATTGAGCCTTTGGGAAATATCTCCAAACTCACAAGCTGAACTCAACTAAATCCCAATGGAAAAGGCAGATCTTTGTATCTTAATAAGCTCAACTTTTTATATATGTACATACACACATACATATTTTTATCCCTCTGCTTTCCACAGGATAAAAGCATTGCTGGATGCAGTACCTTGCTAGAATGCAGATAATTATAAAACCCCAGCTCTGGCTCTCATAGAGGTTTTGGATAGGGAAGTGCTTTAACATTTTCTATTTAAGATCCTTTCCCTCTTTTGTACTCTTCATCTCAATCTTTAACTAGGCCTTGTTTGCTGTGAGTTATGCATTCACACCTGGTATAAGGGGTTGCAGCTCTTCAGCAGTCACAGAACTCGCACCTGTCTGCATGAGGGCTGAAACCGAAATGTGATTTCTGCCAGTTTCATCGCTGTGTAATTAAGCACTAACCATGTTGCATGAAAATAACAGAAAGACTGAGTCTCTGTGAGAGTTCAGTCTAAATCAAGAGAATTCTAAATCAGACTGCAAAGCCTGACAAACCATACCTCACCTCTTGTTAAAGCTGAGAGCAAAATCTTCACAGAAGCAACGGGGATACAATCACATCCTAAAGCCATGCCCAGAGGTGGATTTCAGATGTGCAGTTTCGAACCTAGGAGATACTCAATTTGTCAAATATTCAGTGACCTTTCTAAAAACAAATCTAATCTTAAAAAAACAATCCTCACATTTGCTGAATTTGACACTTGAGTTGCACCCCCTTCCATCTTTCTTTGTTGGGTTTCAGGTCATGAACCTGTCCCAGATTTCAGCTTCCCAAGCCTACCATGCAGTCATGGAAAGGAAAATGTAACCATCACTCCAACCACACAAAGCCAGCCCTGCTCCAAATTATTCTGTTTCGTTGCAAATTTCTTGCAGTCTGGAGAAGCTTGCAATCTGCAGAGACAGCAGAGGAAACAAATGCAGAGATGGGGATGAGGGAGGCGGGAAATCCAGGTGAGCACGAGAGCAAGATACTTGCCTTTCTATGCTCACCATCTCAGCTTTTATTTTAGATTGAGATGGCTGAAAACAATGAAGGTAGAGTGTAGAAAGAGGAAGGGTATGGGCTTTGAGTTTCATTTGAAGTGCATCCTAAAAGGAGGAGCCCACAGACAGGTGATGGGTTACAAACGGAAAAGGATCCAGACCCAGGATCTGGCATAGGCAAGGAAATGGCAGTGACTTTTGGCAGGGTATAACAATGAGGAACAAGATTAAAGGCACACTGGACAGGAACGAGGCTGGGTGAATGCAAAGATGGTGAATGCTGAGGTAAGGATAGGGGCTTGAAAAAGGGCGGGAATAGGCTGAAACAGAGCACAATGTATGGAAGGTTTCCAAAACAGCTTTTGAACAGATTGAAGAGGGAGTGATGGTAGGAAAGTCGCTCAAGCTCTCAGTTTCACTGTCTGTAAAATGAGGATGATAATAGCTGCCTAATTCAGAGGTCCCTGTTGCAAGGCTAAATTCACCCGTGCAAAGAATGCTAATGTGTTCAGTTTGCATTCTGTGAGCCAAATGCAAACCCCATGCATCTAATTCCACAAAAACCTAGGGGAGCAAACCCACTTTGGTCTGGATTTGTAAATGTAAAATGCAATTACTGTTTGTTGTAGGATTGTAATCGTTAATGATTCTTCATGAGAAACTTTTTTTTTTCATATGCACAAACACATAACAGTAGTTTTTAGGTCATGTATAAATTAGAGGTAATAGCCAATTTCTGGACTAATCTTACACAGTCAGTGAGCTAACTTTAAAAAGAAAGATACTGTTAAACTGTCTGCTAAAGGTAAGCCTTTAAGTAACAACTTATTTGATTATTCTTTTCCAGTCAGCTGAATGCCCAGACTTAGCTCTGTAATGAGTGCACTTGCACTGGCTCTCAGACTCCTCGTGGCACAGGAGAATATGTCCTCTGGTCAGAGGCAAAGATGGAAAAAAATGCTCAGGGGGGATTTCCTGTAGTGAGTGGTTTCAGTCCAAGTGGCACACTCTTTAACTCTGTAAGTGGACATTATCTGCAGAAAAAAACTTCATAAACACTGTTTTGCTCTGCCCTGTTCCTCTTTGGGCTAGCAGGTCTACCCCTACCACTCTGCTAGCCCCACTAAGCTTCAGAGGTGTGTGTGAGTCCATAGCCATCCCACCAGCAGAGCGGTGTGAGTCCATGTCTATATTGATAGAGAGCAAGGGCAAACTGCATGCTAATTTGGCTTTATGAATCTCCTACATTAACTTGGCATCAGCAACAGCTTCTCTTTTGGGAAACCAGTGGCACATAGCTGCACAGTCATTAGGATTTTAAGTCTCATTTCTCTTCAGTGACTGACAGATGGGTTTTAATGAGGTCTCATGGACCTCCTGGTGTTCAGACGGTGCTATAGAAAGGAGGGGAGGCTTCTCAGAGCATAAATCCCTCCAGGAGATAGATATTCAGATATTTCTGGAAATCCTGCTAGCAAATCACCTGCATGTCGTGGCACTGGATTGCCTTTGAAAGCTGTCGGTGGCTCAAAGCTCTGGGATGGAGCAATGACATCCAGTGGGCCCTGTGCTTCCACATTGCTTATTCAGTGTGTCATCCTGTGCAACAAACACCTCGCCAGGAGGACAGACTATGAAATTAGGATATCCTTTGAGCAAGAAAAGAAAACCTGGACATCAGCCTTGTAGAAGTAAAGTTTTATCCTTAACTGGAAATAGCTGTAAGCCACAGAAAGTCCTCTTTTTGTCTAGTAAAGGGAAAAATACCTATGTCTTTATAAGGAAAATCTTAATTGTAATCTTAACTATATTTTGCCTCCACTATCCTTCTTAGTCTGTATGTTTTAACATTTCAAACATTTTTTACGGCATAGTGAGCATGTTTGTTTTCAAAGAGCATTCTTGTGAAGGTAGAACCTGAATAAGAATGTAAACAACATACAGCTTTCAGGTTTTTTAACACCTGTTTCTCACTTTAATTTCTGTCAAAATATCAAAATACTTGATGCTGGTATTAATATGGCTATTCCTGGAGTCATATGCCTATATGAATAGCTGAGCTATCGTCTTTAAGTTGCTGGGACTGCTGGCTGTATGAAACAGATGGTATGCTGGGGGATGAAAATCTGGCAGCAAATAAAAATCCCAGCAATATATCTTTTAAATCTCATTGTATCTGGTGGCTTGACTTATGGTCCTTGAATACTGTATCTAGTATTCAGCAACACTTTTCTCTATTTTAACAGTACAAGCAAATTACTTCCCTACACTGCCAGCATTTTCCACTGGTCAAAAAGCAGAGATAATTATGTAAGTGATAACATATATTATTAAAAAATGTCTGGAGGACAGGTCAATAGGTGATACACAGTGGATTCCTGGTGTGAAAGGGAGGTTGACTGCTGGTCTGGTGTGTAAGCATGTACATGGAGCTACCACAGAGCTGCCTCACACAGCCACCAGTGAGCTGGAGAGACTTTTAACAAATTTAATTGGGAAATATGAAATTTATCCACCAAGATGATGAACACAGGCATGTCCCAGAGCAAGATCTACCTCTGAAAAATAACTGCTTTTTTTGGCATGTCTATGGTGACCACTGGGTCTCAGGCTGGCTTAAGAGCAGAACATGTTTTTTCTCTTTTGGTCTCCTTTAGGTGTCAGAAGGAAATATAGACCACCCTCAAAAAGCATGGCATTTTCACACCTCTTTTTGCAGGCTATCAGTACTGTCTTTGTAAGACTACCTCCATTTCATCTGGCTTTATGTAGTATTTTAATAGGAAGTAGCAAATAACAAAAAAAACCCCAATGCAGTAAGATGCTGTTCTTATGTTTGCTATGGAGTAGGTCAGGAAAATCTCTCTGCAAGCAGGATATGACTTTTAAAAATATTTTGAAAAGTTAGCATTTTACTTCGAAAGCATCAAAGTGATACTACTGACTGAAATCACAGAAATTCCTTCAAGGCTATTCAGGCATTTCTATGTATACATGGCTGAAAAAAATATACTACATCCACTGTATTGGGACTAAAATATGTTAGTGAGATATTTTGCATTGAGGAAACCTGACCAAAGAAGCCCAGGGAGACAGGTCAATAACTGCTGTCAGAAATATAGTCAATTTTTAGCTGTTGCTGTTTATGACTGGCTTTAAAACAGAGACAGAGAATTTTTCCAATAATAAGCTTTTAGCTCTGCCTTGTCTTGAAGCAAAATTTTGAGACCCTTTGAGAGGTATGGAAATTGATTCAGCCGTGACCTTTTCTGAAACTCTCTCAGTCCATGATGGCCCCTTTAAATGGAAACATTTGCTTGCTCAGAAGGACTGGAGCTGCTTTTTCAGGTGTGCCTACTCAGGTGTGCTTTTATATTTTTGACATTTTACTTGCTGTAGAGTGTTTTTTATCTTCAGAGGATGAATGGGGCTGATGCTTTGCCATGGTGGTCAGTTTGACTAGCATTTCTCAATCCTCTGCTGAGCAGTCACTCATGTGGCTCAGCCCTCATTTCTGTCAGAGCAACATTAGCCAAGTAGTCATTTTGCTCTTACTTTCCACAGCTGAATTAAAAGTAGGGGCAGATACAGCTTTTTCCTTCATCCTTGCAGACATCGCTTTATAAATTAAATGCTTAAAGTGAAAGGTTTCCTCACACACATGAGCCGAAGGAGGGTTATTGCTTAAGTTGACATGAACGTGGGCTTCTCCCGCCGATGTGCTCGCATGTGGCTGGTGGAGAGTTACTCCCTGTGTGCAGTAGGATGGGGTAACCTACATCTGGCATTGCTGCCCAGCTGTAACTGGTGAAACAGCCTCTGGGAGGTGTTGACATCCATGTGAAGCAGAGCAACCCCTATAGCTCTGGCACTTACCTGGTTTGGGGTAGGCAGCTTCCTGCTGACTCAGGCAGCCGATCCCGCTCATAATAGGGGCAGATGTAGTGCCTGTGCAGAAGAAAGGTCAGGTCTGCCACTGACCAGGACTAGGCAGCTTTTGGTCAGCCGAAGCTGCTGCAGCAGATTCACTATCTGGCTGAGTAAGTGGGAAGGAGGGGAGAAAGATGAAAGGGAGGACCCAAAAATTTAAGCTTTGTCCCTTGTATGTGCTACCAGCAGCCTACTTTGAAAGCCAGTGCTTGTTTTTGTGCTTAGCAAGAATAGCCTCATTTCTGGAACATCATTTATATCTTGAGTTAATATTGATTTTTTTCCTTCCCTTGTAGAATCCTGTGGTTAATTTGTTTTTAAGATGTTGTACAGTAATTACTTTATTTAAATGAATCATCTGACAAAACAGTTCTTCATCAAACTTGTCACTTACTCTGCTGTTTCTCTTTTAACCTGAACCTTACAATAAATTCTAAGCTTGACTGTAAGTCATCAGCAGGACACGGGGAAGAGGAACTATTTACTAAATTGCTAGATTTCATTAAGGACACATGGATGAAAACACAACAGCACAGAACAGCCAGATTTTATCTGCTGGCTTGTTTGTGATGCAAATTTATAGACTGATTCAACTCTTTTTTGCACGCATAGGTCCCAACAGAAAAATCAAGCTCAAATAGGTAGCAGTTCAAGCTTTTCACAGTGCAACTATCCCAAACTTCACTCACAGTAAGCAAAACTTCCTCCATAAACTGTCTCGTGAACTTTGTTCATGGGCAGCAGGGCATGGCTCTTTGTGCTTACTTTAGGGTTTAATCACGAGAACATTCATTCAGTCAAGTAAACGTTTACTGACTTGGAAGAATGACTTTTGTGGTCTCAAAACTTCCCCATCCTAGCAAGGAGAGGGAGCACTACTTCTCAGAGACTCTAAATGGCCCCCTATTCAGCATCTCCAGTTCAGCTGAACTAAATTTTCTGTGTGAGATTATGAACCTCTTGACTAGCTGTCCTGTTCTTACACCAGACCTATCCAGAGTATCTCACCAGCAAATGAAAGCACGTAACCAAAGTCGTCTGTGCTTTACTGCTATGTTAACACGCACAAAAGGAACCTGGAAAATATGTTGAGGGGGTACCAACATACTGATTATACAGCTGACTTTCAGAGAGACCTATCTGAATATATTTGATGTGTATGTGATAGTACATATGCAGTTTTGATTAGTTTGCTTAGGAAACGCATCCATACAATGCTTTCCCTCTTTCCATCACTCCTCCTTTCCCTCCACTCCTTCCCTCTGCCCAGTGAGCTTCTACTCTTTTTTAAAAGGGACCAAGAAAAAATTCTGCAAAATTCTGCTAATGAAGTATAAATAATTCACAGATATACATCAATTAACATTAATCTCCATTTATTAGGCAACTGATTAGAGGTCTAGAAAAACTTCTAGTCCTAAAATGTGAAAGTGCTTGTGTATGTACAGGTATGAAGGTTACCTCAAGGGTGGTTGAAAGAAGTTGTTCTAATTTGAAAAAAAAACAAAGAAAAAAAAAGAAGAAAAAAAGAAATTAATACAAGCCCAGCACAATAATCATTTCCAAGATGGTGGTCACCCTGTCTTATTAGAAAATTCTCTCAGGCTATCCATTATACTCAGTGACTTCCACCTTGCCTTACGAAACAATGTTCTGCTAATTCTAGTAAGGGTCCAAGCAAAATACAACAGTTGTATCTTGCTGTCCCAAGCCCAAGCTGGCATTATAGCTAACCAAAAATACTTGTCTTCCTCAGGTGAAAGCAGGGAAAGCAAATTTTATTTAACTAGAAAAGTAGTAAACTTGTTGGTATCATCATTGGGATGAGGAATTATAAGATCTGAATGAACAGGCGTTAGATTTTTTTCCTTCTGCTAATCCTATAGTTTGCAAATCTGGAAAATCCTGCTGACTCTCAACATTCCACATAAGGTTTTACATTTGATTCCAAAACCAGCACTTCAACTTTTTTTTCAGCTATTTCTCTGTGTCACAGTCTCCTGTAATCACTTGTATATTTTATGATGGAGGGGAAAAAAAAAAAAAAAAAGAAAGTCTTTAAGGTTCTAATACATGCATATAGTAAATGAGAAGTAGATACAGTGAACAAGAAAATTGCTTAAGTTGGCAAAATTGCCTAAGTCATGTTAAGGTATTGTTATATATGGGTTTGAGAGATAATATAATGCTGTGTATTCAAGAGTAGCTAGAGATTACATTGCCAACTTGGGATTGATAGCCACCAGTGTTTTCATTGCTGAGTTAAAATTCGAAACAGGTTTTAATTCCACTGTGTTCCCATTTCCTGATTGTCAGCTAACGACTGCACTATTCCTACACTGGTGACATCAAAATTGCAAGAGATTGCAGCGCATTAGCTGAATATATTCTGATGCTCAGAAAATATAAAGCGAATATCTAGGGCTCAGATTTCACATGGGGAAATGCAAAAATATGTAACTGAGAAATCCAAAGTATTCTCTAGTGACTTGCACTAAATGAGTAAATTATACTTGCAAAATCAAGTACTGAAGCTGGAGATTGCTGTTTAAAGGAGCTCTTTTTTTTTCAAATTAGCTGTGTTTGTTATGCATTCATCAAATCCCAGTGCTCCTAGACAGCTTGAATGTGTTGTTGGCATAATAAAGTCTCTAGAGGCTAGAGGGAGTAGACATCCCCATATAAGTGGGACAGCCTGTTGGCTTGAAACATAGCCACCTTCCTCATCTCAGAGTATATGCCAAAGCATTCAGAATGCTTCCAAAATTCAGATTGGTTATTTACAGGTCCTCTTCTGGAAACTTGTTTCCAGGTTAAAGAAAAGCTCAGATTCACCTCATTTGTTTTAAAAAGAACAGGAAGTGTATACAATTTCAGTTTGAAATGTAGAGAAAAGTTCTGACAAATCAAGCAGCACTCAAAGAGCAGTTGCCCATCTGGGATTGCACAGAATGGGTTGGGACACATCTTTGTTCATATAGTTCAAAATAGATGTTGGAAGAAGGGTATAGAGGAATGATAGGAAGTTGAGAGCAATTGTGCTAGATTCAGCACTGTCCTTGGAAGGAGACTTTTAAACCAGCATCATCATGATACTGGTAGATGCTACACCACTGGAGAGATCACTCGACACTTTGGCACAGAGGTGAAATCTGTGGGAGCAGTGTGTGGTTCAGTTATGTTCTATATCAACAAATTCAGTTCATTCAGCAATGAGCTTTGAAAAAGTAAAAATACTCACCTGTCCCTGAGCAAACTGAGAAATGGCCAACAACGTTGCCTAAGTTTTATAAAAAATCAAAGCCCTACTAAAACACCAGCCTCAAGTGGAAACTTTCAGTCTATTTCTACTCAAACTCCTAAGTCACTTCTGAATGTGGATCTTGTAGTGCCAAGATTTGCAGAAACACTTCAGAAAACATCTCCAACACATCCAAGTTTCATCTCTAAACATGGATTAGATTGGAGCAGGGGGAACAAGACCTATGAATATCACTACTTTCATTAGTTGAGAACTCGATAGAAGTTTTCACAAGCATTTACAAATTTTGTTTTGAAAAGCCTGAATAATAAATATGCATCATCTTTCACAGATGTTTGTCTAAGCAGCATTCATGATATTGAGTTAACCTACAGTGACACTGTAGATAAAAACTAATGATCCAATAAGTTTTTGCTGTAGTGCTTTTAACGATTTTAACTGTTTTCCTTTATGAACACTCAGATTATTACTGCTCATAATTTATTTTTTTCTTTTTATGTACAGTGATGAAGAAGTGAATAATACTTCTCATTTATCTCTGTTTCAACAGGAGGGATATTCGAAACTGTGGAAAATGAACCTGTTAATATTGAAGAATTGGCTTTCAAGTTTGCAGTCACCAACATTAATAGAAACAGAACACTGATGCCTAATACCACATTAACCTATGACATCCAGAGAATTAACCTTTTTGATAGTTTTGAAGCCTCCAGAAGAGGTAATTATCTCAATTACTGTGTCAGTAACACACATGTTCTATACTACCTTTCCCCGGCCTGGTCTCCTTTTTTGCTCCAATTGTAACATGTATATGTGAATGGTAACATAAAATTAATCTTCCAAAGTTATTTGAACTAAGAATGAAGCTGGACTTGGACTTGTCATCTAGTTTCTGATAAAACACCTACATACTGTCTGCATGCTAAGAGCCCCAGATGGAAGGTAGCAAGTCCAACCCATTTTTCTTTCCAAAAGATAGATTTGCCACCTGGAATTCTGCAGAGTATGATCAGGGACTAACAGGGAGCACAGTGGGATGTCACAATGCATAATTAGCACACACACACACACACAGATATCCATTATTCATAACAAATTATTTCTATTGTACTTTTAAGAACAGAGGCCAATAGTCTCCCTGTCCTGAAATATTAATACTTCAGAGGGTTAGACGTAGAAGTAAGTTTCTCTGTGATAAACAACTATAAGAATTGGAGTGGACAAGTTTGGAATTTTTTTGCCTATTCTTTTATTCTCAGAGGGAAAATTATGGTCCAATTTACTTGCTTCTAATTTACTTGCAGACCAAAACAGAAAGGGGAAAAAAGTCACAACTCTTCTCAAGCACAGTGTAACTCTTCACCTCTAGGAGGCAACCTTGAAGTTTGCTAAAATTTTATGTACAGCAATCTGGTTCCTGGAATTACATGGTGTGCACACAATCTCATGCAAACAAGTCTGAAGAAAGACCCATAAGTCGCTAAGACTTTGCAGATGGGCTTTGCAGTTCACTATAACATCTATCACTGTAAATGGTACAAGATATGCTTGCTGTAAGGCAAAAGATATGTCTGCTATAAGGCAAATGAAGGCTGGAAAATAAACATCACGAATCAGGCTAGAATGCTGGTAAGCTGTCACCTTCCAAACGTCTAAGCTACTAAATTCTCCTCATGGTACTCTAGTTTCTTAATAAAGACTGGAAAAAAGGAGAATGCTTTCAAAGAACATGAAAAATAGCTTTAAATTCTCTTTATTGCATTCTTTTTAAGTATCAGATATATGCTGGAACTATATGCTATGAAAAATCAAGTATGCTGGATTTATAATCCATATAATCCAGAGAGACAGGATTTTAGATTCCCTGTAGAGTGAGAATCTCTTCTGTGACTGTTGTGAAAGTACCTTCTCCATTTAATTTGTAGGAAGGAGCTCATTATAAATATTTTTACATACAAGGAATACATTCAGACAGTAGTAATTTCTTGTCATCATTAATTATTGATATTATTTATGCAATTTGCACATTAAAACCTGTGATCCTTTACAAAGCCTTCTGAATTAAACCTTGGAAACCTGTGCATTTTATGCTGTCTGTAAAGCACTCATTTGTAGACTGAAAACAGAAAACAATTGATTTTCTGTCATACTCTATTACTATCAGAGCACTAAATACTAATTTAAAAAATCTCAGCTCATTGTGGATGTTTGTGTACTTAGTATTTCATCCAATCACTGTAATTTCTAAATTTTCCACAAAGAACTACCTTACAAAGGGTACAGCACTGCAACTCAGTGCACGGCTTTGTCCCAGTCGATGAAGACCTTATTAGAAACATTTGCAGTAAATTTTACTAATGGACAAAAGTAATTAATATTACTTCATCTTCTGTCTGTTAGCCTGAAAAGACATGGGAGGGAAAGAAAAATGAAAAGACACCTACAGGAGGGATTCTTTTGCCTGAGATATAGGCACAAGGAGAAAGAAACCTTTGTTGATACTAGCATTTGACTGATTTGGAAAGGTATTAAAATGTCAGTGTCTGTTGGTTCTTTATTTCCCTGTGTCATTACTAAGGGCTTTAGGCTTTACTGCCTGTTTTGTAAACACAGATTATGGAGAGCCATGAATCGTAGTGCCCTTTACTGTTTATATTCCTTCGGTAGCCTGAAATTAAAGCAACTCACATGGGTAGAAGCTTGCCAGTCATGGAGGGAATCCGTATAGTCTCTGTTGTAACTCCATGAACATATTTCCTGTTACGCTGCCATGAAACTTAATTCATATGACGGCCTTTTGGCAAGCCCATAGGCAGAGAGCTCCTGGTTTCTCCAGGATAATGCCATTCTGAGAAAGGCAATTTAGGAATCAATGTGATCTGAAGGTAATGAGCAGAGAAGTTGTTTTGGTTTTTATTTGTAGCAAGCAGGTTCTAGGATATAACGCTAATCAGTAAAGCCATTTTCAGGAAGTATTTGCAAATCTCTCAGTGGGTTTGGGAGCAACATGTTTACCCATTCTAACTTTCAAATGATGAGGATGGATGGAGAATAAATGATCTCAGTAAACATCACACAAGTTACTTGCTTTTGCCAGCTAAAAGCTTCTTCCTCTCCCTTCCTCCCCCTCAGCATGCGACCAGCTTGCTCTTGGTGTAGCTGCTCTGTTTGGACCTTCCCACAGCTCCTCTGTCAGCGCAGTGCAGTCCATTTGCAATGCACTTGAAGTCCCGCATATTCAGACCCGATGGAAGCACCCTACAGTGGATAACAAAGATGCATTTTATATCAACCTCTATCCAGACTATGCAGCCATCAGCAGAGCAGTTTTGGATCTTGTACTATACTACAACTGGAAAATAGTAACAGTAGTATATGAAGACAGCACAGGTAAGTAGTACTGGTGCACTGCAGATCATATACTTCTATTAATTTACATACATGAACAAACTCTGTGAGAGAGAGTGCCTGTGATAGTTCAGTTTGGCATACTTACAGCAGTTTTCCCCAGAATATAGAAGAAAAATGTCTCTGAAGGTTCAGCTATTCTTCTGCTGCTATAGCTTTTGGAAAGCTGTTAATTTCATCAGACCTTAAGAAGTCACCAGGAGGTGGCTCCTGGATTTTGAATACTCAGTCATGTTTTGCTTCCTATTTGTGGAACAACTAACACAGCTTCAAACTGATAAATATTGTAGTGTGGGACTGATTAGGGATTCCCTCTCTCAACGAGGGGTTGATCTTAAAAGGGATGCATCTACAAACCAAAAGTTCAAGCTGCAGCATTTTTAACGTAGAGGCTACCTTGTTCCTTGAAACTCTCAGAAACAGTCAACTCACTTGTCAGCTGGGTACTGAAGACTGAATCTGAAAGTTGCAATTTGTGTAAATGTGTCATGGTGTAAGCCCAGCTGGCAACTAAGCACCACACAGCTGCTTGCTCACTCCTCCCCCGCGGTGCAATGGGGAGAGAATTGGAAGAGTAAAACTGAGAAAACTCATGGGTTGAGATAAAGACAGTTTAATAAGTAAAGCAAAAGCCGCGCGTGCAGGCAAAGCAAAACAAGGAATTCATTCACCACTTCCCATGGGCAGGCAGGTGTTCAGCCATCTCCAGGAAAGCAGGGCTCTGTCATGTGTAACCATTACTTGGGAAGACAAACGCCATCACGCTGGATATCCCCCCCTCTTTCTTCTTCTTCCCTCAGCTTTATATGCTGAACATGACATCATATGGTGTGGAATATCCCTTTGGTCAGCTGGGGTGAGCTGTCCCAGCTGTGTCCCCTCCCAACTCCTTGTGCATCCCCAGCCTACTCGCTGGTGGGGTGGGTTGAGAAGCAGAAAAGGCCTTGACTCTGTGTAAGCAATAATGAAAACACTCCTGTATTATCAACACTGTTTTCAGCACAAATCCGAAACATAGCCCCCTACTAGCTACTGTGAAGAAAATTAACTCTATCCCAGCCAAAAGCAGCACAAGATGTTTCCAGCCTGGGACTCTTAACTCATAGAAGATCATTAATTCTTTATGACAAGAACCTCCCCCTGGGGCACACAGTAGTCATAGCTGTCCAGCGACATACCATGGACAATCAGTATCAGTAACGTGGCCTTTTATTCACAGGTTAAAAATAGAAAAAAAGAGAATAACAAACTCATTCCTGGGAACAAGTGATTTAAAAGCTTATCAGAGACTATGACTTTTTTTTTAATGCACAGAGACTGTGGAAGAGTGTCAATGTATAAGGGAGTCCAAGCCGCTGTTTCATGTCTTTACACGTATAGGCTTTACTACCCCTGTAGCTGATACCATATACTGTAGTGTATTTGTTTCTGAGCAATGTATTAGCTGCTCTGATCATTGAGAGGACTATGTACCTAAACTGCTTTCAGAAGGAGTCCTGTCCAGCAGGATTACACACCAAAATTTGTTCCAAGCATGACTGCAGAGAACATTATCTCTCCTACAGTGTAGACTCAGTCATGGATTAAGGGTCCATAACCTGGCTTCACAAGAAAAGGTGTGCATGTAAACAAACCATTAAAAGCTCAGAGAGGTCTATAGCTCTCCCATCAAAACATAGGAAACACTAAGCAAGGCTTGCTAACTGATTGTTTTTTGCAGGGCACAAAGTTACAGGTAAGGGCACATTCCATGCAGCAGAAAAGATTTTCTTGGAGACATCATACCTGTAGAAATGAAGAAAGTAGAGCCAACTAAATAAGATTTACACTGACAGTTTTTTTGCTGTAAACCCTCACCACCATCCTTCAACACTGTCTGTTATGGTAAAGGTGTAGCTGAACCATACGCATTTCTGAAAAATCCTGTTGTGCATTAGTGGTCAGTGGTGCAAATTAAGCACTTCTCTGTCAACCCCACTCTGAGACTTGCATTCCCCTTTCTCTTCCCATTGCCCACAGAAGTATAACACCTTCTAGAGCTCTACAGATGTGCAAGTAACATTTAAATTGATTCTTTGATAATGGCATAAAACAAACCTGGATGAGCCATGAGCTCAGAAATCTGCTTAAGCCTTTAAAGGGAGTATGCAAAAAAAAGCATGTCTATTAAAATCATGTTGTAAAAACATGTCTGAAAGACAGAATTCTGCTTAAAAAAAAAGCCAAACCTCAATTTTAAGGCTAAAAATGTTGTATATCTTTCTGCACTGTTGACAGCACAAAAGAAGCACATGTTTCCTCCTGGATCCAAGAGGCAGATCTCAGTGCCAATATTCTGCTCACCTTGAACTCAGAGAGTACACCAGAGGGTTGGAGGTAGAAGAGAAGGACAAAGTCAGGCTGGGCTTACTGTAGCAGTCTTCTTGCATTTCCATTATGATGGTCTAGCTCAGCAGGATTTCTGCTGGGCTCCTAGCACTGTATACCAAAATATACTCATGGATAAACAAGTAGAGGTCTTTTTCAGCCTTCTCCGTTAGCAAATTAACCTTCCAAAACACTAAGTGTTGTGTACGTGTTCAGCTACAAAAATGACTGATAGTAAAGAGACTTCATTTGCAGAGATATTTAGAAAGTAAATTAATCATCAATCATCTTATTAACTTGGAGTCAGGAAAGTAAACAGGTCAGCTTTGTTCAATATAAGTAGTCTTTGGATTTTGAGCCAGAGTGACGCCATTTAGCTCAAGCTCTTTTTATTTCTCATCTCTCATGTTTGACATTGTTACACTACAAGAAGAAAAAACATATTAAGCTTTTTTTTCTTAGAGACTAATTGTATGTGAAGATTAGCTTCATTCCTAAACAAACAATGAACTCATAGCTGTAACAGTAAATTTCCAATGATCCATACCCAGATTATTCAGGTTGAGATTAGCCTTGCTCCAGATTAACAGACTACTTTGAAGATTAAGTGTGGAAAATCCTGCTTTCATCCTTTACACTACAGCACTGCTGCAAGCCCACGTGCCGTCATGGCCAGCTCCAGCACAAAGGCCACATACTGTGCCAGTTTGCCAAGCTGTAGCTGTTCACCTCCTGTAGTTATGGTTTTCACTGCTTATCGTGGTTTAACCCCAGCCAGCAACTAAGCACCACGCAGCCGCTCACTCACTCCCCCCCCACCCAGTGGGATGGGGGAGAAAATCGGGAAAAAGAAGCAAAACCCACGGGTTGAGATAAGAATGGTTTAATAGAACAGAAAAGAAGAAACTAATAATGATAATGATAACACTAATAAAATGACAACAGCAATAATAAAAGCATTGGAATGTACAAATGATGCGCAGTGCAGTTGCTCACCACCCGCTGACCGGCACCCAGCTAGTGCCTGAGCCTCGATTCTCCACCCCCGCTTCCCAGTTCCTATACTGGATGTGACGTCACATGTTATGGAATACCCTGTTGGCCAGTTTGGGTCAGGTGCCCTGGCTGTGTCCCCTCCCAACTTCTTGTGCCCCTCCAGCTTTCTCGCTGGCTGGGCATGAGAAGCTGAAAAATCCTTGACATTAGTCTAAACACTACTAGCAGCAACTGAAAACATCAGTGTTATCAACATTCTTCACATACTGAACTCAAAACATAGCACTGTACCAGCTACTAGGAAGACAGTTAACTCTATCCCAGCTGAAACTAGGACACTGCTGCATGGAGACATCCATCAATGGAAATGGAAATGGAAATGGAAATGGAAATGCAGAGTCTGGACTAAGCAATGTTAAAAAACCCAGTTCATCTGAGTGAGCTCATGTTTCCAAATGATCCAAATCGCTTGTGCCTACCCTCCTTATCACAAACACTATTTACCATGCTGCCAGTTTTTGTCATCCAAATGCTTTTCAGCCATAACTTTTTTCCAGTCGATGATTTAGGAGTGCATACAGAAAAAAGAGCACTACAAATGTCTGACTGGCTTAGCACCAGCTTTCACAGACCTCCACTGTTTAATAAGGCTTTCTCATTGACATCTGCTTTTTGAGATCTGGCAAATGATTATTTTATAGTCCCACATTTTTCATGAACAAGTTGTATCACATATGAAGATGGACACCTCCCAGGGACAAGTGCTTTACATCTAGGGAGCTATCTGTGTCAACAGAACTTGTAACACCAAAGGCACTTGGTGTGATACAGAGCTATCTCCCCTTGACAGTGTAACATCTCTCATGATTATAGTCCCATGTTTTCATTCTTCAGCATTTTACCATCATACCAGCTTAACTCTTAGCTTGTCCAGTGCTTACACTGGGGTGAGCCGTTCTATGTTATCTCACATACCCTTTCTGATATTGACAAAATATTAGCACTTTTTTCCAATCTTCTAGAATTCATTCAAGGTTCCAATATTTATCACATTAGTTGTTGAGTGTTAGTAATCTACTGAGTGGACTCTATAGGACTGTCAATTATTGATAAGCAAATTTGATATAAGCAGCTCTAGAAAACCTGCAACCAGTAGTGCTAAAAATTACATTTGTAATAGGAAGTACTTACTTATCCTGCTTCTTATCAAATATCATGTTAAATGGTACCAAATGCACCATGTTAAACAACTTTACTGTCTCCTCCAAAGGGACCTACAGCAGTTATAAAGCTTATATTTTGTTCTGAAAATACATTTGCGAAATTCCTTCATGTTTCTTCAATTGAGCTGATCAGGTTTTTACCCTGTCTCTTAGACTTCAATATAAGTAAGAATAGTAAAGCACACTACAGCTGATTTTTATTTCTAATTGCTGTCCTTACTGTGCCATTGAAAGATGGACTTTCAGACAAAGTCGTCTTTCTTAATAGTAAATTAATGGCTTCTGGCTGTAGAGTAAAAATTTATTTAAACATCTCATAGTGTTCTCTTTCTGAAATTCTCGTCCGTCTCATTAATGCCTATAGCTTTCCAATGCTAGGGAAAAATAAGACTCCTAAGCAAATGTATTTATTTTTCAGGTTGAGACTGTGCTCCTTTTTTCCATATTAAGCATAATTCATGTTATGTTCAGAGTCCCCAGGCCATAATCAGCCTTCATTCTGATTATTAATTCCTGTTTATTTTTCATCAAGGTGTTGAAAAAGAGTTAGTTTATATCAAGTGTAATGCCTTTGTGTAAGGCAAAAAATTGTCTTCTGAAGTTTAAAAATGATCTAATGAAAACTTGCAATGGACTGAATGATACATTGAGCATGCACTTCCCAAACTTACGTACCATAAATTATGGTTTATCTTTCCACATGCTAGAACTGGGTAGATATAATGTTCTCTGGTTTAATTTAGTGGTTTGTAACAGAACCCTTCCAATATCCCACTTTTGCACTTTGTTATTTGGCACATTGATCTGTAACAGACACATGACTTTGTCTCAGTTATCAACAACTCAAACAAAAGGAATAACGCTGCCTTCAGTGCAGGTTTGACTCCGCTTTTGATCTATCTTCCCTGAATTCAATAATTTTAACGTACCAGGTGCTGAGAAGGGCAACTGCATCAAATTCCTCATCTTCTGTAAGAATCCCTGACTTTCCCCACTTGTTAGCCTGCTGTCCTAGCATTTGTTTAAGGCTGAGGGGAACTAAATCTTTTTGTCACATCAGTTCAATTAATTTGCACAGGGCACAATTTGAGTTCTTACTGAATTTTCTTTCTTTGAACTTGCAGTTACAAGAGGCATCTAACTTTGCTAACCCTAACACAGTTTTCTAATAAAAAAGAGTACTTTGTCCCAAAGCAGTAAAAGCATTTCTTCAATTTTAAGTCTGGTTGAATTAACTATACATTTTTTTAATTAAAAAAAAAAAAAGGGAGATGGGGAGGTGAACACTTTCTAACAACACACACTACCATGCTTACTGCCAATGTGTGTGATTATTTGCCTGTTGGAACACTGTGTTTATGTTAGGCATGTTTCAACTCCTAAATACATCACACACAACTTGCAGTAGTTCTAGGCATCATGAAATGATATTAAATATTCAAAGAGTCACATATTTTAATATTTTACTCAACTGTCAGAGCAAACCATTTCTCTTGATCAAACCACTAGTTGTGGTAGGAAATCCAACCCCAAGGCTTACTGAATCCATTAATGTTACAGACCACAAGACACTTTCTCAACAATACAGAAAGTTCCCAACCCTGTTTCCGAAGGAAAAAAAGAGTGTTTACATGTCTGAGTAAAAGGCAGCAGAAAACAGAGAGTAGGCCAAGAAAGTTACTGAAACAAGTCTGGTTTCCATCCTTACAGATTGCCTTCTGAAGCCCTAAACTGAGCCTTTCTTTCAGTAGGACTGGCTAACACTCTCTTCAGGCCCTCCACAGTTCATGCTCAGTCACCGCAGCTTCCACCTGGCCGGACTCTACAACGTCTTTCCTATCCAAGTTCCTTCTCCAGCACAGTCCTGCGTTGCTCTTCAGGTCACATCACCCACTTTGCAGATAGGGGGCCGATGCCCAGGATATGTGACTTTTGACCCCTTCCCAGCGTGGCCGCTACTTCCTTCCCAGTTTCATGGGCAGTCCATGATGCCTCCTGCCTGTTGTAGGCTGAGCTCCAGATGGTCTTACCAAGCGAGAGAAAAGCAACTGCCCTAAGCACTGCACTTGTCCAGGCCATCCCCACTCCCGCCAGGAGTCACACTAAGCACTTCAAATTTAAGATTTGTCCCAAATCAAGACTTGGTGGTATCATGTCCAAGGGTTTGGACTTGTTGAGGAGGAGGAAGAGGAAGGAGAGCACTGATGGTTATTCCCCTGTGCTATCAATTATGCTGGCACTCAGTTGATTCAGGCTTTTGCCTGGTCCTCCAGAAAAATAACAGTGTTGGAAGCGTGTGCCCCATTCTCATAATAATGAGCTCAAATTATTTCATATTTACACAGGCTGGCTTCCAGCCAGGCTCCGATCTCACAGCGTGTGCGGTAATTTACATTTGAATACTCATGATGCTTAATATTCTATATTGATTGTTGATACTTGAAAACCTACAAAGAACAGACCCAGCATTGCAGGCAGAGGGAAAGATTATTTTTTTTTTCAAAACACATTGCCAGTATTTGAGTGAAAGCCAACAGTTCTCAACATAGCAATCACTCACCAACCTCAGTAGAAATAGCGATGCTTCATCTTGCGTTATATATACCATTGGACCATTCAACCAAGGACATTCACGCACAAGACAAATATATACCCACTCCCAGCAGGAGAGCAATGAGTTTTTTCGTATTAATAGTTTGTTCAATTTTTGTTCAAGAAGTGCTTCTTGCCTGCATTCTCTCTCTCTTTACACATATTTTTAAGGCAGCCTTTTACTTTCACTCAGCAGGAGATCATGAGTTTTTTGTGGGTAAATTACATTCATGGATAATGAGAAAGAGACTGTAATCACACACCTCAAAGAACTCTTAACTATCTTTCTTAGGTTTTGGAGGCAGTACAAATTACATAGGAGTGCTGAATTAGCTAGTAGAATTGCACTGTGTTTAAATACTTGGAGACATCTTCAACTGGTTGAGCTCCACTAACTTCAAATAAGCCATGTAGATTTGTACCAGCTGAAGACATAGTCTTAGAAATCATGTTCTTGTATTTACAGATGTAGAGTTGGATCTCAAAATATTTCAGTTCTTTATAAGATCTCAGACTTGCTGAGTGACCTTACGCAAGTCACTATGCCTTCAGGCTTTTTATCTCTAAACTGATGATAAGAAAAATTTAAGGCTTCTTCTCCAGGGTATTGCAATGTATGCTGAAATGAGGACAATGAGAGCCATATGGATGGCTATTAAGAATAATTATTGGTAAGTGCCACTCAGGCTAACCACTGGCTTCTAAGTGAGCTACAGTGGAGGTGCTGGCCATTGAACATTTTTCTCCCTCTAACACCCCTCACCTGCTCATGCTTGACATTAGGTAGGAAAGTTAGTAAGGAGGTTTCTTCAATTCTATGTTCTTGTTGTTTAATAACAAAATAATAATTCGGTACCAGGGAAGAAACATTATATCCTTTTTGGAGTAAATCGTAGCAATATAGCATCAATACAAACATATCCTATAGTCAACCAATTAAAAATACGTTTCAGAATATTTAGATGTTGAAGCCAAGTATAACTGTGAAGAGGAAAAGCTATAACAATATTAGTTAGGAGGTGGCAAATATGAGACTAACAACTGCCCTTAGGGTATGTGAAATACATTGGGACTGTTAAGAGACCCTGTTTAAGTCACAACAAATACTCATTGCACAGAATGGTTAGTTGTATAATTGCATATCATTTTTCAGGTCTAATTCGCCTGCAAGAGCTCATCAAAGCCCCTTCTAGATACAACATTAAAATCAAAATCCGCCAGCTGCCCTCTGGGAATAAAGATGCCAGGCCTTTACTCAAGGAGATGAAGAAGGGCAAGGAGTTCTATGTGATATTTGATTGCTCACATGAAACGGCAGCGGAAATCCTTAAGCAGGTAAGGGGAAGCGGGTGAAAAAGCACGACATTCATTTTGTATCCTGAAAGTTGTCAGCCTCTCTGGTTTTCATTTTCTGGGAAACACAAAAAATGAATGCGTTTATCAATTAGGACATAGGCTTGTTAATACCAGGGACAGAAGTTGTTACAGAACATGCAGCAGCATCTGAGCACTCCACAAGACTTAAGGGCTTCACAGAGCCATAAGTACCAGCAGCAGTATTGATGTCTGAAGAGAAGCCCATAGATATCCCGCAGAAGGAAATATGCATTTCTTTTTTTAATACTTCAGGTTCTGTTTGACTAGGAAGATTGTTGCATTTATTTTAGCTTGTCCTGGTTTAATCAGTATGGTTTTTATGTCTTCTCCCACAAAAAAAGAAAGAGCTCATTTTGGAGTGCTTAGGGAGCGGCTCACATTGAGCTATTGCCTCCACAGAGGTTGCACATCAGATTCAATGCTGACTACAGTAACAACAGGGCATTAATCCACTTCAGACAAGAGCGTAACTCTGCATTCACTTCCCTGTAACAAAGAAGGATTTAGTCTGCTGGCACTACCTAATTACATTTTAAACTCTGGTACAGCAAGGAGATGGAATGAAGGAAGTATCAGAAGAAAAACATATCCTTTAAAACAGGAAAAGAGGCTATTGTGCAAGGGTTGACATAACCCTGACCTAAATGTGAGAGTTGGACAGCCACACAAGGCAAGGACAACTGCCACAAAGCCTGATGTTAATGGGCTGGGACATTATCAGGACCCCACAAAGTGTGGTGCGAATTAGAATTTACTCTTGTCACTTACTGTGTATTTCTAGACAATCAAAGTCTAAAGCACTGGCTCCTGCAATTCATTGACCTATAGACAGTAATACCAAGCAAGTAATGCATTGTGAATAGAATTTTCCTTTTTGCTGCAATTGTAGATATGAGGGGGTGTTGGTTTTACTGGCAGTCGGTCTAATGGGTAACACTGATCCCAGAAGACCATCAGAGAGGTTCCACTGATCTCAGTGTACAGATACGGGCTGTCCCATAAAGGTTAAAACCTATGTTTCCAACCCAGAATGTTTTGCTGAAATATTTAATTATGCAGAGCAGCATTCTGTACCAAAGTAAGACAGACAACTTACTGGTTGCATTAGTCTGAGGAGCCTGAAACCATCTTCTCCAGACTGGAGAATCTTGATCCTGTGAACACAGACGTGCAGGATGGTGTCCTAAATCAGATGCAACACACCTGAGAACAGCATACAAGTTCCCATGAGCTGGTAGAGTTAGATTTATTGCTGTCAGGAAAGTTGGCCTGTACTAAATTTTAGGGTTTTCTTGGTGCAAGTTATATATTTAAGCTATAGCAGGGACAGATGCAGGCATGATGTTGGGAGTGTGAGGGAAGAGCGAGGGAAGGGTGCACAAACATGCAACTGCTCTCTCGTGCATGGGGAGCACACTGTAGCAAGCAGCATTAATTGGGAAGGGGGGTGGACAGGAGAGCTGCTGTCCCCTCACTCTGCTCCCTGTAGGGCTGTCCAAAAGCATTAAAACATGACAGCAGGAACAAGCTGCTCCAAAATGAGATATGTGGGGGAAGAGTTAGACTGACAACATGAATTTTCAAGGAAGTGCAAGAAGAAAGTGCAGATGTCTGGCACACTGCAGGAGGCACAAAGCTTCAAATATGCCAGGCTGAGTATGGAAAAAAAAAAAAGAAAAATGACCTTAGTGTCAAAAGAAGAAGAGGAAGTGCTAAAAGATGCACTGAGGCAGGGCAAAGTGGCAGAACGGTTTGTGTGGGAAATGGATCAGGGAGACAACTGACAGGCTGCAGATACAGATAATGCTCTCCAATGCCTTAAGAACTCAGAGAAGGATGGTGAATGGCAGTGTGGAAGAAAACAGGAAAATTAAGAGAGGTACACCTGTGGGTCAGAGCTGCGGGAAAGGAAGCAACATAAATATAGGCTAGAAAGAAAGGGAAAATGGCTTTTATATGAGAGAGTTCTGTGGCTGAATCTAGATGCTGGCAGCAGTAACTCAGGTGTTGAAGTTTCTCACTGTCAAAGGCAGCTATGAAATGGGAAGGTGTGGAGGGCTCTGAATTCACGTGTGACATCTGATTGTAGGTTAACTACATGAAGTACCATGGTTCACGTTCTCATCACTGCACACAGAAACCCCTATATAATTTTACACTGACTGAAAACAAGATATGAAGGAGGATATTATAGAAATTATTTTAAGGAAACTCTGCAACGTTAGTAGAGAATATTTTTTACTTTGTAAATCATCCAATAGATATTACAGGAAAAATACATAGTATTGTTAAATTATATAAGATTTCTAATAGGAGTAGGAATCAGAGCCAGCAGTCACTTAAACCTGTTCCCAAAGCAACAATTTCTTGTCTGCCTACTGTATTTACGATGATGTTTAGTAGCCCATGCAGGAGAAGATAAATAAAGGAAGAGGAGATTTGTAGAGGGTTGGGTGGTGGAGAGTATTTTACCGATTAAAACTGCAGCAGGGTCACAGAGGCACATAGCCACCATTGCTTATGCTCAGTTCCTGTGTCCTCCTCACTCTCTGAGCCTGCACAGGTTCCCCCCCCAAAAGCTTTACACAAGGGTCTGCATTTCCCCCCTTCCAAGCCCAAGGGTGCCCCCTCTGCACCAGGATCTGCTCCATCTCCTTTGGACAATCCCCAGCCAAAGTGGGCAGCATCCCTCACCTCCTCCAAGCCTTTGGGAGAGAGGCAAGAGGCCACCTCTCACCTGCTGCAGCCACATTTCCCTGCTACGGGGCAGCGAGACATACCACCAGCAGCACTTCTGCTGCCACCCACCAGCCTGCCTCTGAGCTGAAGGCACAGGCAGGGAAGAAAAGCAGCTGCTCTTCTCCCAGTGGTGCCTGTGCTGCCGGGGTTGGCAGCGGCAGCACTGGCTCTGCAAGTGGGGGCTGCTCGCACCAGTGCTCGGGGGGCACTGGCTGTGGCACAGCTTGTTTCCCAGGAAGGGAGGGCAGGGGATGCCTAAAAGCTCTTTCTGAGAGCAAAAGGATTATGAAATTGGGAAATTCTGTCCTCAAAGAGTCAGCATATGGAGCTGGTTTTGGGAGTGTGGAGCCACCTGACCCAGCTGCATTACCGGGCTGTGGGACTAGGGGAAGTGACCTATTCACTTGCCTCCTTCAACCTTGTATTGTTTACAAAACAGCACAAAAGACAGATTTCTTCTCTTAAATGAGACTATCTTTTGCTTATTTATAGCTTCAACTAAAATACCATTGAGCCACGCTTCTTCCTTGTGCACAACAAGAACAGGCGAATCAATAACCTCATTTAAACAAAATACAAAGTCTGCACACAGCTGAATAACCTATTTCCTAAACTCACACATTTTCCCCAACCAGCTTAATAAGGCCTGGCCCTCTCATCACCCAGATCTGGAAGGAGCAAGAGGAAATTGTGATTATTAATTGCCGCCTTTTCCAATAGTCACTTTGACTCTTCTCTCCATATTCCCTCACGAGGGTCAGTAACCTCATGTGACTGGTACGTGGCAGCTAAAGGAGTTTTCCAGCTCTGTTGCCTGTACCAGGTAACCACCCAAACTGGCAGCTCTGCTGCCTGAAGTGACCAGCTCCACAGGGATCAGGATATTCTGAAATTACTTGAACCAGAAGGTTATGCCAGCAGGGTTTTGAAACAAGATGTACTACACCAGCAGAGCTGATGGAAGAAGTTGCAGCTGGTCTGACACTCCCATAGTCTACTTGGAAATCTTGACTGCTGGAGTTTTAAAACTCATGAAGTCTGGACAAATTTTCTGACAAGGAGAGAGATCTAGTAAAGAATTAGAAGCCAAAAGCAGAAGATAAGTGCAACTGTGGTTTCTTAGGGTAAAAATGTGATCTCCAAAGTCCCCAGGGTGAGAAGCAGGTAGATACTCAGCTCACTGGTTCTCCTCTCTCCTACTCATTTTATAAAGGGGTTTTGCTGGGAAGACGTCCTCTTCTGGCCACCTAGTTTCTGCTGAATGGCATCAGATGGCAAGAGCCATAGGTGAAGACCATGGGCATGTGTCAGGGGTAATTCACCCTGAAATTTTGCAGTGCACTTCAGTTCCCAAATCTAACTGTAGGTGTCCATAGAAGTAAATGTGGCCTTTGCCTCAGAAACTTTATTCTGAGCTTGGAAGATACAGCAGCAGAGGCTCTTAGTCAGAGTACCATCTTTTGGGGTCCTGGCTGTGTAACATCATAGCTGCACTATGCTGAGACCTCTGCTTTGCTGTTCTTGTTAGCTGTGCTGTCTAGATGAAAGCTAAACTAGTTACATAAACTTGCTCTTATAGTTGTTCCTCCCTTCCTTGGAAGATTCACTGCGTGGTGCAAATGCAAGCAGACTTCCAAACTAAAAGAGTGCTTTCAGTCTTGGTACTGTGAGATGATGTCCATGCTGGAGTTTGAAAGGTCATGCTGCTGCCCGAGCTCCCTGGTATCTCTTCAGGAAACAGAAGGAGCCAACCACAGTTGACTGGGGCCCTGGGCCAACACATTCATCCTGCCCTATTGCTATGGCCCGTGTTCCCAGCTGGACTCCAGTACTAGCGAAGTATTTACAGAATATATCTTGTTTCTTGAAATGGCTCATGTCCATGTTGGAGGAACTCTATACCACTCCAGATGGACCACTGCTGTGACTGACTGGGATGCAGATTTCCAGGGAGTTAAGTCATGTCCAAGTAAAGCTGTGTACATAGAGTCCAGGGAAGCACTGGAAACACAGTATAAACCTTTTATATCAAACACTTGAGAGGCAAGGAGGCAGAGGGGCTATTATTCGTTATGGTGTATCTTGCTGATCTTAGAAAACAGGGGTGGTACTAATTAATTGGATAATGAAATGCATTCATTTAATGGTCATGAAATTAAATAATAGCATGAGTGAGGAAAATGCAAAGTGAAAGCAAGCAAAGTATTTGATGCAGTTCCTGCTAATATGCTTCAGCACCATTCTGGTTTCAGCCTTCCTTGAAGGAAGACTGACACTAGCTCTAAATGAGGTGGTGATTTTTTTACAAGATGAAGAAACATAGGCTGGAGCTGGGATATGACTCAAGCCAGGAACAGGGCACCCAAAGATATTTACAGACATAAGAAAGAATATTTTTATCCAGTCTCTATCCACTTGCCATATATATTTTGACCACTGGTACTTGTTCAGATTCACATTGCAGTTCATGACCCATAGCTGAAAGTACAGGTCTGCAAAAGACAAGGCCCAAACATCTGATCTGAAATGGATAATTAGAGATGGAAGTCTCTTATCTCATTTGCCAGGATAATCCATAACCAACCAATATGTGAGTTTGGCTGAAGAACAGATTTTATACAGGCCAGGAAGGGTAGGAGATCTGCAAGGAGAATGCAGAATATTTTAGCCTGGTTTCACTAGTTTACATTCATCTAAGTTCCACATTAAGTAAAAGCTGTTATTATTTAAATAGGACATTTATATCAGATGCATAATTATTTAAATAATTACATGCAAAGTTATTTAAATAGGAAAGTGTAATGAAATCTCATTCTAGTTTCTTATGGGTAGCTATATACACATAAACCAATCTTGTTGCCTTCCCTTCTCTCTTCTGGGCTGCTCTGCTCATTTTCTCTAGTGGGGAGGACACTCGCTCTGTGGAAAGAGCCTGTGCAGCTGCTTTGCAAGGTACTTCAGAGGTGTCCCAACCTGAAAGGAGTCTTTGATCCTACCATGCTTCTATTATTGTCTCGCTCCTGGTAGTTCCTAGAAGCTGCAGTCCCTGTATCTGCTGTGTTGCAAAAACACGACTTCTTGCTGCTGAGAGCACACAAGTGCAACTCTCCTATTTACACAAGTAGGAGCATCTGAGTCATTAAGGCTTGGAAGTCATTAATGCTTTGGGGTCTTCAGCATTCCTCTTGCTTTTGATTTAACTTGTCTTCACCTCCTGTTTTTCTAATGCCATCCTCCTGAGTGGGCATTTGGTACTGTCATCACGTCTTCCTTCACTGGGAATTTTACTTAGTGACTATGTTACCCTAAACGATAAATAAGTTATTACAAAGTCTTTACAATCCATGAATAAAAAGCTCCCTATTTAGGTCAATCTACAGATCTAACATGTCATAGCAATATCTAAGTGCTATATAACTGTTAACTAATTGCCTTAATGATTGTTAGAGGGGAGGACAACCAGTTAAGGCTGATCCCGTGACCAGCGCTAAGGGACAGGGCAGAGCTCAGTGGCAGATCATGGCCCAGCCTGGGACAGATCCAGCTTCAACTCTTATTCTTTAACCAGACAAGAACATTAGTAATGTGTGTGTGACACTTACAAGCTCTCCTCCAGCTGCCTGTAGCTGGTATCTTAAATGAGTAATCGTTAATAGAGAAAACACAAAAGCAACATGTTGATTAAGCTTTCCTGGGCTGCTGCAATACTTTCTGTGGGAGAATTTCAATGAGCGTCTCTCATGGAGCCCTTGGGTGCAGGGTCCTTGGCAAATCCATGGCACCCCTCCAGCAATTGTCATCGTGAACCTGTTTCTTGGTTGTGGCAGATAACACTGCTGGCTGAACCTTGCTTTTTACATGCAACTGCCTTTAGTTTTCAGGGGTCTGGGTTCTGTTTTGTTTTCAAAGATAATCCTGTAGCATGACTTTTGAAATCGTTATTATTCACAGGTATATGTGTGTCCTGCCAGCTCTGTTTATAGCACATTACTTGGGAATCAATATTATCATAAAAAGTTTTAATCAAAAACGTGTTCAAGAGGCAAACACTCCTCACAGGCCACTGCCTTTGGATTTGTGAGGAAAGCAATAACGGGGCTACCTTGGGTTGACTAGCTGGATAATCAGTAGCAGTGTAGCTGCAGCAGCACAGCTAGGTAACGCTTCCCAAACATCCAGGCTACACACTTTATAATCATTCTACTTAATCTATCTGTCTAGTTAATGTAAAATTGTATTTTAAGTCATTATATGGCTTAGCATTGTCCTGGTTCTCCATTGTCTTACTATTTCTACACAGGCAGATTGCAATTTATATCTTCTGATAACAGAAGTGCAATGACATGATGTCAGCACTTCTATCTCAAGCTAGTATTAAAACTGTAATGAATCAATAATCTGGGTATTTGGATCCTCCTATTTACATTTATTAGTATGATCTTGTGTTCATGCTAGTGTAACACCATGGACCAACTGCAAAATTCCTGTGGAGGACCAAATAAATTTAGACATACAGAGGTTTACCTGGGCTCAAACCACAGTTGTATAACTAGTGACTGGTCTGTGCCCCATATGAAGCAATTGGGTTATTTCAATACAGTTTCAGCTCAAAAGAGGCCTGCATCATAAAAATCCCAGCTGGCATCTCCTTCCCATAGCAGGGACCTTAGACACCGAAATCCAACGGCTCCAGGGAGCACAGCTGAATCCAGCCAGGTCAGCTGGGAAACACAGCACACAAAAGTTTCCATTGATGCTACCATATATCATTTTCTGTGCGTAAATAGGGAATGAACATCAGTCTCCAGGATTGCTAGATTGCTCATTTCTACAGGTAATGAAATAACTCTAAGAAATGGAATAGAAGAGGATTAATAAAATAAGAAATAAAAAAGGCAATTTTGACATGTAAATTCAGTTGAGCAGTTCAATAAAATACTTGGCTTCTGGCTTGATTTTTAGTGGCTGGAAATGGATTGGTTGTTTGTGATTAACACTGAGCTGTTTTTATTGTCTACTGCAGCTTAGAAAGTTCAGGTTCTTTCCTTTTCTTTATGTGAGGAATTGCCATACACAGTCACAGAACTGAGTTTCAGAGGCTTTTGCCATGAAAGAGAATTTTGGCAAGCCAAATCACACTATTTTTCCCTGTCTTTCAAACAGCTATTCAGGCACTGCTAAAAGTGTCCTAAAATACTATTAATAGCAGATGTTTACATTCCTGTGATCAAGACTGAAAAACATTTAACCTTTGTCTGTGTTACTGTCATGATAATGAGTTCTTCAGTAGTTTCCTAGCTCATAATTCCTCCTCCTCTTCACAAGATCCCAGAGAGGGCAAAATGCTTGCATCATGTAACGGCATGCATGGACGCAGCAACAAGTGTAGGTGATACTGGTCTGAAACTGTATAGCATCCTGTTATACACCATCAGAGGTGTTTTACTTAAGCATTCCCAATGATTTTTGGAAAGGGAAAAAAACGCATTCCTCTGGAAGTTTCCTGCAACATGAGGGCTGAGAAGAAAAACTTCATCCTCCTCTGCCTGCAGTGGCCAGTCAGTATGCATTTAAATGCCATCCTTACCTTTCAGACCTCCAAAAGGTCTGACTCTGGAAAATTAATCCAGACCAGAAATCCTTTCGTACCAGTTGTTTTGACAGCTTCCTCCAGACCTGCATTCCCCAGGTGGAACAAAAGGCATTTATAGAAGCTTTCTTCTTTTTGTTTTTCTTGTTTACTTCAGTGAGCACTCACCGAGTGTCTTGTTCTCACATGGTAACGCAGAATAAAAAACCCTGCACCTAAGCACTTTTCCATACAAATTCTGTTGTCTGCTAGCAAATTCCTTTTTAACACTTCTAAACTGCAGACTAAAGAATTTCATTTTTAAAAAATCAGCTTCTTGTTATCACTAGTAATTTTTCTTGTCCTAGAATTTTTGCAATCTTTAATCTCTTTCCAGAGCAGAGGTGATAAAAATATAATTTAAATACAATAGGGTATTTTTTGCTCCTGAAGAAAAATGTAGGTTGTATTGTAATCAAGTTTTCATGACCTGTAACATATTGTTCCAGATTAACCCATGCTTTTCAAAAGACAGTGCAGTACACTGAAAGCATCCAAAGTAAAGTACATTCACCTTTTAATCTCTTTCAACAGATTCTCTCCATGGGAATGATGACTGAATACTACCACTACTTTTTTACAACACTGGTAAGGAACAGTAAAGATTTGGGGGTGAATTTTCTCTGTTGCAGAAAAGACAACTAGAGATTTCCACTTTTTCTAGGTCTTGGTTACCATTATTCAAGGAAACCCCTGGAGAATGAGTACTAACACTCCTTAGTAATATCAGGACTCACAATTTTGTAAGGAAGATGTTTCGCAGTGTCTGTTGGGCTGGCTAACAACTTAATACAATGAAAATTAATTGCAGTAGTATGCTTAAGGAGGAGCCATTGGTGCAGGTGGATCAGAGTGAAACAAAATAATGAATAAATGGCTTTGCAATGGAGCCGAGGTCAAGCACTGCAGCCGGTGCTGTCCATTGCTAAAATGTTTAATTTACTTATAAAAACAAAAAATCACCTATGTATAAAATAACTTGGGAAATTTTATAGTAAAAGAAAACCCCTAAACTTTCTTTCATGGTACATATCTATGAATACTTTTTTTCAGAACATTTTTCCTATATTTTGACTTATATGCTATATATAAATATAACTCAATCCATACTTAAGGTCCATTTGCATTGTAGACTAGAAAGACAGCAAAGAACCATTATTGCTAGAACAGTCCTAGAGGGCTGGATTATATCATGTGCATCAGCTTATTCTTTATTTCCTTTCCATATACATTTTTATGTGGAAGTGAAAAATCATTTTGAATCCAATAGTCAATTCATTAGTCAGAAATTACTCTCTAGCTGTTTGGAACTTGAAGTAGTAGCTTGAAATAGTTCTCTTCTCTTTGAGGCCATTTTAACATAAAGAAAAACGTGAAAATTTAGGATTTACTGTGGAACTTACAGTTTTATACAATAAACAATACAAGAAACAATCTAACATAAAATAGTAACCACCAACAACAATATGCATGAGATGGTATAGAACACATATTAGAACAAGCAGTAAGCAGTGCTGATGGTATCTTGGCATTGTGGTATTGTAAACGTTGACATTTTGATGGCTACTGTGGTATTAAACCATGACCAACACATTTGTCATTTTACTGACCTGCTGGGATCAGTAAAAAGTTGTTTTGAAAAACAGCTTTTAGGCTTTGAGAAGCAGTTATCATATTCCCACTGCCTGATAAATACAGCTGTGGAGTGTGCCACACAATTATATCACTTAGAATACCCATTATTTTCCTGCCCTGTAAACACCAAGCACTGAAGTGCATGGACTTACTGTGCACTGGCCTGACACATCCATTAGACATAGTGGCAGCAAGTCACCTGAAGAAGGCAAGGCAGGAGAAAAATAGGCTTTATAAGTAGTAAAAGTGTATCGCTCTTGACATCTCTTGGAATTTTCCTTCCCTGAGTTGAGAAATAAGCTTGACATTGGCCAGCTAATTCCTCATGTTGGTTTGTCAGAGCTGTAACACTGTTAGAGGACTGCTATAAATTAAAATTAGATACTGCTGTGCAGGATGGTTGCAAAATAGTGGTGTTGTGGGGAACTGATTTTTTACATTCCAAAAAGCAGATATGTGGTTTGTCATAAATTTCACACAAATTTGGTTTATTCAGATTTATAACTGAAGCGGTCATGAATAGGCTTTGAGGGCAAGCAGAGCATTCACAGGCCAAAAAAACCAGCACTTGAGCTTTGGATTGAAAAATCAAATACAGTTTTGGCCTAATTGTACCTTCTGAACACTTTGCTTTAAAAATACTACATCTGGTTTTGTTTGTTTTCTTAATGGTGATTTAGGATCTATTTGCATTAGACCTGGAACCCTACAGATACAGCGGAGTAAATATGACAGGGTTTCGCCTGCTCAACATCGAGAACCCGCAAGTTTCATCTGTCATTGAGAAATGGTCAATGGAGCGTCTGCAGGCACCACCGAAACCAGAGACTGGCCTCCTCGATGGCATGATGACAGTAAGTGAACAATCACAATGATACAGGGGCTTCTACAGCATGCTTCACAATGCTGTTCTAGCAGATGTGAACCAATCCCATTACTCTTTATTTCACAGTGCAAATGCTAAAGCAGCATCCCCAAAACAGACTTCCTTTTACCCACTTCTACACAGAAGTGCATTTGCCCCATGAACCAATGTTGTACTCATCCGTGTGACTAACCACTCCCGGGCAGCTCTAGAGATGAGTGGCAATTCTCCGTCATGATGCCATCCAGCTAACATCATTCATCTTATTGTTGTCAAATGTATATAGTGCTGCTTCATTTCTCTAATAATGTTCTGTGTGGAGTAAAGAACATAACAGGAAATAAAAACTTTCAGAGCAGGTATACAATTTATAACCTGTAGGGAAAGATATTGTACATGTGGACAGGTAATAGCATTTTTAAATTGGAAAAATGCCCTTTCTCTTAATTTCCATCATCTACAGCAACTCTGGCTTTTAAGATGTAATTTAAAGATAAATGAAAGGTGTCATCAAGCCAGGAAATTAGTATTTCCTCCCTACCAGTCCCCCCAGAAGCAAAGGGAAGAATAGGAGCAATTACATGGACAGTGTGACTCCATTCAGTTTTGCAGGGTGACGGGTTGCCATCTTTTTGCAATATAAGATAATGTATCTTATGTACTGCGTGGAGTTCGAAGTGATATGAAATAGGCTTTATTGCAGATGATTGCAGGGAAAATTTTGACACATCCTAACATCCTGAAGAGAAATGCATTCTGTATGCTATCTCTAGCATTTCAAAAAAATGTTACTTGTTTGGGCAGTGCCGTTGCGCTCACTCATATGCAAACCAGGGGAGAAAGCTGTCCCTGGGAACTTCTGATGTGAATACACAAGACCTGCTAAGGTAGCTATTCATACATAGCTATTCACCTGCATTCACCCAACTGTAAAACTAGGAAAAACAAAGTTCTTACCAGACTCTTATGCTCTCCTTTGTATCTCTATAATCTCTTAGTGTCCTTGATGCTCTGAAACAGCATGAGCACCAAGGAAAGCATCTTCCTAGTTGGCTGTGATCATTTAAATATTCATAGCAAGTTCTGCTTATTCAGTTTGATGGAGAGCTGCAATACTGCTATATTTCATTAGGCAATAAGGCTATGACAAGCTGTACAGTATAAGGAGATCAGGATTACATGTCCTGTTGTTAACTCAGGATTTCTGCCTTCTGGTTCATGCTATATTGTTTGCCCTGATGCCAGCTTGTGGGAAGTCAGCAGGGCATGACCAAGACAGTTTTGAGTTCACGTCCCACTTTATGCCCAGATTGCACACAGAGGCATAGTTGTTCTAATGAGATCTTTGAGTTTCTTTGCAATAAGTTAAATAGAATACAAAAACCAGAAAAACAAGTTCCAGGACTAACTCTTAGTCCCTTTCGTCTTATGCACAAGTACAGACATCAATATAAGGCAGTTTGCTTCACAAAATGAGGTGACCTTTTGTTCCTCTGTGCAACCCCAAGCCCTAAACCAGAACAATATGAGGGGAGAAATAAAAGGCTAAGGGAGGTAATATAACCTCCCAGTTGCTGCACAGCAGGATGGGTCAGTAACAAGTTACACAAGCACAAGATTCAAACAGCCAAGTCTGCTGCCAACGTGCAAACACTGCGGGATGCACCATGTTATCAAGTAAAAGCATCGGTGGTCCCAGATAGGAGTGCAAAGTGAGGTGCACTGAAGCATTTTCACCAAGTATCTCCAGAGTCTCTAGGCCTGGGACACAGGCAGACTGGGACTCGAGTGCTCAAGTAAAATTCAATCCTGAATGCATGTGTCCCCAGTCTAATGTAAAAACCGATCTGAAGTCTATTAACATTGATGGGAATCTTTCCATTGATTTTGAGGGATTTTGGATCAGGCCTTTAGTCTCTGAGTCCACTTGGAACAAGTATCTGTTTTAAGTCACTCGACACTGAGAACAGCTGTTATTGTCTCCTCCTGCTTGCCTCACCATTTATAATGTTTTCAATTTGCTCTGATTGTGGGAACATTGTTTTGCACAGATCCTGATTAGTGTGTCAAGAGCGATTCCTCATCTGCAGTATATTAAGATTAGTTGATAAATTCAGATCACATTTGATTGCCAGCAAAAACCTCCAATGCTGTAAGACTGATGCTGTTGTAATTTACTTAGGTAAATGAAACAGACAAAGAATCAAATCTATTAATTTCCCAAAGGAATTGCATGGCAAAGGAATAAAAAATGGATTAGCTTTGCAGTTCATATAGATGAGTCCAGTTTCTCATCTGCAGAGTTAGTACTTTTTTTTAAGGCCCCTACTTAATTATTCAGTAGCTTTACAAGAAAGGTAAGCACTTCATTTTTATAGCATCCCTGTGCATTAAGTGAAACATGGCTGTTCCCACCTCACACAGTGAGAGCACTGAAGCACAGTGAAGGTGAAGGCGAGATTTTTCTAAAACTTCCTTATGATAAAGGGTGACAGGATGTGCAATCTCAGTTTGAGGCTTACTGGGCATGTTTTTAAACCAATAAAGCCATTCTCAAAAGAAACACAGATGCACAACCAGCATCCAGTAATTTTAGTAGTATTTAGGTGTCTAAGGGCTGTATTCGTCTGTCCTGCCTCAGACAACTAGAAGTTAAATGTATAAGTCCAACTTAACCATCAAAAAAGGCACCTCAAAAGGACAGTTCACCTCTCTCTCTAAGACGGCGTGGGAGATATGGCAGGGGAACAGCCCTGGCTAAATCTCATTGGGGCCATTTCACACATTTGTGCCAAAAGCCAAAACCCTTGAGGGCAGTAGACACTTAGAGACAGTAGATAACTGTCCAGTGGGATACCTACCAGGTGCTCCGTGGGATTAATTTCCCTGGCAAGCAGGGCCTGCCCACCCCTTGGGGAAGAAAGCAATCCCACAAGAGCACAAGAAGAGCGACAATAGGGAGCTAGTACAAGTCCCACACGGGCAGCCCTCCCACATGGCCCCATGCCATGCCACCATGCCACACCAACCTGCAGGCTGGGCAGAGACTGGCTGGAGCACCTGCATGGTGCTTTTGACTGACTCACCTTGAGGTGCTGAGAGTCTTTGGCAAATCCCATGAGGAAACTATAGAAGACTGAGTACTGCAAAGTGCTTGGCCCTAAGACATGCCTGGAGGATGAGACCTGAGCTGCTGTAACACCTGAGACTTCTTAAAACTCGTCTCCATGCCACAGAGCTACCCGTATGCTCCTTCCTGCACTGGACACACTGACCCCTCTCTTCCTGTAGCTACCCAATGTAGTTTTCTTCCCAACATTCACGTGAAAATACTCTGAAATTAGTTGATTTTTTTGCATCTCAGATTTCCATGGAGAGCCCAGTAGAGACCTTTTCCATAACAGTACTCTGAGGGAATGGTTCTCAGTAGAGAAAAGCGGGGACTGGGCACAAAGATATACATTAAAGAAAGCCTTTCTGTTTTTTTCATGCAGACCGAAGCAGCTCTGATGTACGATGCTGTTTACATGGTAGCAGTGGCCTCCCAGCGTGCATCCCAAATGACTGTCAGCTCCCTGCAGTGCCACAGACATAAGCCGTGGCGTTTTGGGCCCAGATTTATGAATCTGATAAAAGAGGCGAGTATAGACCATCTGCTTATGGTCAGCATAATCCTTTCTTTCTTCTTTACTGCACTGGCTTGTGTTGTTGCTCCCTGATCTTTGTCATATGCTATGCTCTGGTTTCTGGCACTTGGACGCCCAATTCCTCCTCACCTTCCTAGCAGGCAAATGTTGATTTAGATACAAGGCTGTGGCCTGCATTCTGGTAGAGACTTTACCTGGTCTCTGAAAAAAAAAACCTGCTAAACAGTAGGTGTGATAAAATCTCAGACTAACACACCATAAGACTGCCCATATTTTTTGTTTGGTTAATGTTATGATTATGATATTATTGTATATAACAGTTGTATATAATTTCTAAAAATATGTGGTAAATAACAACAGCCATTCTAAAAATTGAAAGAAAAGCAAGTCTGTAGCTCTGTCCTTGTTTCACCACTTAATTCCAATTGTTTTGCAGATTGTTTGATCACTAATCAATATCCAGAAAATATTTCAGCCAGTATTTCTAAAGGAGTAAATTGCTTCATGAAGTCATGCACTATCTATCTTATAAGAATGCATCACTGAGCTAGTTTGATCCACAGATGTTCTAAAAAATACACATTTTAGCTGAAATGCCTTCACTCTTCCAAAAGTTCAGTTTTTATTATGGATTTCAAATGGAAAGTTTTCCTTTAGGGAAACGTGTGAAATGAAAATTGGAAATTATGTGGAGTTTCCTATGTATATTTCATCTTTTCCCCCAGTTTTCGTCCATGACAGTGTGATTCCTATCAAAACCACATTCATTAACACTTGTGTAGGTGGAACAGGACCTGTAGGCTGAGGTTGTACCTCAGTAAGTGGTGGCAGCACATTGGGGCATACACCTGAATCCAGAAATATAGTAGGAGCAAACTGAAAGACAAGACATGTGGTGGTTACAGAACATGTAGAAGAGCTGTCATCACCTTCTCCAAACCTTTCTAAGTAAATTTTTTAGAATTGCCATAGGCAGTATACGACATGGTGATTCACCTACACAGAAAGCATTGAAAGTTACTGAAACAGTACCCTCCACACAGGTTGTTTTATGAATTTTAAGGTTTACTTGTAAGCTTCTCTCTTTGAAAGTATAAAAAAAAGCCAAGAGTTACCCCGGTACTCAGGGACCTAACTTAAGAATTAAGGAAGCTTTGAGATACTTTCCTCTCTGCAACACAATCATGGGAACATCCAGAGGAGTCACAGAAGCAGTACTGGTAAAGGTTATTTCTCTCACCCTGACATCAACCATGCTGCATCCAGCTCCCCCACTGGGGAGGAGATGGGAAGAATGTAGCAGGAACAGTAAAAGACAGGAGAAAATTGTCTCAGAAGTGTCTGTAATAAAGATGAACTTCTCCCTCCCTCCCTTCTAATTTGATCTAAGTGGGAACCTTTGCTCTTCTACTTCTCAACCTCAAACTAAATGAGGTAGCATTGCTACTCATGTGATTTCTGGTGCATTTTAAAATAATTATAATGAAATTGAAAGTTAGCAAAAGACTTTGTATCAGTGAACGCACCTGCGTAATTATACAGTGGTGACCTACTTATTTTGGGTGTTGCTAAGTATATAGCATAAGGATACTGAATCCTAAGCCAGAAGAAGTACTTCGACCAAGACTGCCAGATGTACCTCAGCAGATGCACTTCAAAGCTTAAACAGTTATACAGTTCACATTTATCATGTACAGCTAGCTTCTCTTGCGTGGAGTCAGATATGTGAGCTAATCTGATTGTTTTGCAGATAGTGTCTTTCATGGTCAGTAAAACACCGATTTAAATACTCTGAGAGTCTTATCTTCCTCTTTCTGTTGTAACCAAAAAAAAGATGGTTTTTAAAAGTAGAGGATAAGGTTTAATAAGACAGCATTCCATTTCCTGTAAAGGCTATAACAGGTGTTGGAAACTAAATAGCAAATACATTTGGACCTCCCTAGTTCATGTTAGGATCTGGTTTGCTCAACAAGGATAGATGAACTTTATAAATCAGGAATCAAGTGAATAGGTATGGAGAAAAAAAGTCAAGCAGGCAGAATGATATTTGGGCCCACATAAATACAATTTACTATTTTGTGATATTGTACTTACAGTCTGTGAAGCCATTTTACAGACTGGTCTGAAGACAAATATTCTGTACTGCAGTCTAAATAAACAACTTTCAGACAAAGAGGTTGCCTGCGATGAGTCGATGAGTCGTGCAGGTGCTAGAGCTAGAGCTTAGAAAGTACTTCAGTGGCTCCATGGTGGGTTTTTGCATTGTGCTTTAGATAGAACTGGTGATAAGAACTGTAGTCATCTCATTTGCTTTGTGGGCCAATGCTGTAAAACACCAGGCTGATGGTAATAGAAAGGACCTCAGAAGCTGTCTGGAGGTGAGCAGAGGTTAAGGTGGAAAGCCTCTGACTTGTATAGCAGCTCATAGGCTGCTTCTCTCTTCACTCAGCAGATGGCAAAATAATTTTTTTCAGCCTGTCACTGTCCTGTTGGGAAGTCAAGGTTCAGGCCATATCTGGTCCTCAGGTATACACAAGTTAGCTTCTTCCTGAAAGCAACAGGAAAGTGGACATCCTAGGGCAAAATACTGCCTTTTGATTCATGCTGATCTGAATGCATGCGCATTGGAGTCAGTTTCTGAATTTTCAGAGTACACGAAAACAAAGGACGGCTAGTTTAATGTGAGAATACTCCTCTCTCAACCTTAGGATGTCAGGTAAGTGTATCAGGTAACAGCAGCAGAAGATCCACTGCCTATTTTTCTTAATGAACACGACTTGAAGTGCTACCAGCAAGACTATAGGAGAAAAGCACTAACAAAAATGTCTGAGGCTATGGAATAATCAATCACAGCAACAAAAAGAGTAATCTGCTATACTCTAAAGATCTCAAAAGCTAATGCTGATTGTAGGAAGCATTTGGAAATTTGCAGAGAAAAGCAAACCTGACCGAAGCCCCCCAGCCCTGAGAATGGCTTTGAGGTCAGAGGTGTCATCAGCTAGTTCCTGCGAAGGAGGATATTACATAAAATACACCGTCTGGGATCAAGAGTCTTCTACAATAGCTCATTAAGATCTTTTTAATGAAAAGTAAATCCTTGTCAGAAGCTTTTGTCTCTCAGTGACCTGATGTCATTCATATCTAAATGATATTTTAATCTTTTATCCTGTATGGAAGCATTTGCAGAGAGTACATCTTACCTGTGCCCAGAAAGGAAAAGGAGGTCATCGTCTCTCTTCAGAGAGGGAATAGAGAGAGAAAGAATGATTCCACCTTTCCTAAAAGGAAAATGTGTGTAAACATGAAGCAGGTGTTTATAATGGAATGATCAAATTCCCTGGTCATATGCCCTTTAAAGCATGAGATAAGCCCCAAAATAACGATTGTCTGTTATTCAATTATCATCTAAACCAGTGTGAGCTCCCCTCACTCAAATCCAGTAACAATTAAAGAACGACTACATAGTGAAGTATTTCAGAAGATAGAGATGCAGACTTTATCTCAAATGACTTTATTAAATCCCCTCAAACAAAATCACACACACAAATCTCAAAGATTAAAAGAAATCTGAAGCATTTACATCTACATTTCAATTTATTTCAGCCTTCCTTTTGTGGTGTGGCAGTAAAAGCTCTCAAGAATCCCCTGAGCTAAACCAATTCTTTGTGTAGGCTAAGGTAATGACCACAGAAAGCAACAAGATAAGTGGACTTGGTCATTCAGGCACTACCATGTCCATAAAACTTTCAAGCCTCTGTCTCAACTTATTTGTAACAATTCTTCTGAGTGAATATGTCCCAGTTAGACTGGAAAGCCAACTTCATTCAAATGCCTTCAAGCTCAAGAAACTCTTTCCTTAGAATTTATAAAGCGTTTTCCACCCCTCCACTAGCTGATTCCCATTTCTACAAGTAATAAGTGGTATGCCTCATAGAATGTCTCCAGCCTGTAACAAAGACAAGGATTAGTAAATCAAGTCCCTTAAGAAGCCTGCTTGAATTCTCACATCATTTTTCATCGTTAAAGATTAAAATGATACCTGAATTTAGCTTATTTGTATACAGGAAGAGTACTGTAAATGTTGAACACATTCTACAGTTTTTAAAACACCTAGCACTGTGTGACTCTGGTCTGTGGATGACACTCTGCTTCAAGAGTAAAATTAATAAAAAAAAAAAGACATATCCAGTCCTTCCCTGTACAAGAGGACAACTGACTCAGCATCAAGAAATGAAATTATGCAGCAAGGCCATCTCTATTATCTTAGGTTGTTATTTTGCCTGCTTTTTGAAACCATGATGATAATTCATAGTGTGGTACTCTGTGTTTTGATTACATTGGCCATAAATGTTTTTATTTCATGTTTCTTCTTTACAAAAAGAAAAAAAAAAAAAATCCCACCCTTATCCAATATACAGAAGAATGTAACTCCTGGAAGCTTTTCTTCCAAACTCAAGGCATTTAAGCAAATAATAGTCTTGCTCTGTACAGAAAGAGGCCTCTCCATCAGCATAATTGGAAGACAGGGAAACAGGGAGGCATTATAATTTCCAGTCACCACAAAAAGATCTGGGAAGACCTGCACCACAGGAAAAAAGTCTTGACAATCCTCTGAGTTGAACCACTTCTACCTGTAAACTAATGACCACAGAAAGCAACAAGATGGGTGGACTTGGTCAGACAGGGACTACTATGACTGCATATCTTTCAAGCCTCTGGCTCAACTTATTCATAATAATTCTTCTGAGTGAAGATGATTCAGTGTGTTAGTCACTTGCTAACCCATACGTGCCCCCAAAACCAGCTGCATGTCTGCCTCACCTGTGCTGAGTGTACAAATGATTTAGAAACTCCTGTCTGTCCAGAGGTATCTGCTACATACAAGCTTATTCCAGACCTGGCTGATCTACAGTAAGAAAGTAGTAGGTTTCTCTGTTTTCTTACATTTTTGGTGCTGTTTTGCAGCTCTCGGATATTGGTTTTTTTCAGCAAATAAATGTTTAAAAGTTTATATCCTTTAAATCTCTGAACTGTTTGACATAAACCCAGCACTTCAGATGGATGACAAGTTCCTACTCTCTCATTCTGATCCACCAGTGCAGGTAAGATCCCACCAGTTTGTTTTTCTCTTGGCACAGAGGAAGCAAGCAATCTTCCTCAGGACTGCTAGATTTCCTGGGAAGCTGCAGTGCAAGGAACAGAAGACAGAATTATTGAGTTGACAATGGCACGACCACATCCAGATTGATTTTGTCCAAATTTGATGAGCTGACTAACATTTTGAGAAAGGGACAGGAATGCACAAAGTCTTGATTAAGTGGTATGAAATCACAGGATGTAATTTTCAGGGGATTCTTGATAATAACTAACTAAATCTAAAACAAACATAGAACATCATTGGAAGAAGAAAGAACTGAAGATTTTTCATTACAGAAAAAGTACAAATTTAAAATAAGACAGAAGGGAAAGCAATCCATCTGGGGAGATATTCATCAATTCTTTTAGGTTAAAAATGGCAGCATCTCCAAACAAAGGAGCACAAAACATCTTGCAAGAGAACAGAACATTTCTTTTGTTTCATGGTCTTTTATTACTACCAAAGTCAACATGTATGAGTATTTTCATGGGACTAAAACTTTACAGAACGAAACAAAAAAAGAAGTGAGCAGTACAAGATTCTGGATGTTAGAAGACCCAAGAACTCACCATCTCCCCTGCTGTCTGAGGAAGGATCTGTGTGTCAGTCACCCAATGTATCTGCTGCACAGAAATCTCTATGCACATGACTGGGGAAAGATGTCAATATTTCAGCTCCAAAACATAAAATAGCATCTCTTCTGCTGCATCTTTGTCATTGTGTTTTAGTGTTGAGTCAATTACAGCATCTATGGATACTGTCTGCAGTTATTCTCTGGGCTCTGATGCTGCAAAATTTAGTTAATTCAAAGAAAAGCAGTGATTTACTTTAGTAGGACTTCTCTCACCAGATAATTTGATATTAGGATTTGATCCACCCTCATTAAAACAAACATTTTTCTTTGTTTTACTTTGTAAAAACTTACTTCTTATGCATGAAATAATGGATACATTTCTGGTATAAGTCTATAACTGTCTGTTACTTTGAACTGAAAACTCTTAATTAAAAGAGCAAACAAAACAACTGCTAGACTTGCATCCCATTATGATTTATTAAGAAATAAAGGTCAGCTTTCCAAGAAGATAATGTATGGCTAAAGTTAATGCCAATAGGGATTCCTATTCTGAAATCAAATTTCAAGTGGAAAATCACTTAATTTATGGAATGATCTATGCACAGATTGCAAAATAATGGTCCTAGAACTTGCATACTAAGAATAAATACATACTGAATTGATAAAAAATTATCTGAAAGGTTCTAATACTATGATATCTAAAATCAAAACAAGAAATCTGACAAAAATATTATATATATTTTCTTCCATTCCATTTTCACTTTCTTAAATATTACCTGGAAAGTAGATTTGTTTATAAAAAAATGAGCAAGAATTACTATAAAGTGATTTTTATCTGAATATATGGAGGATATTTTGATATTTGCTACACAAAACCTTTTTTCAGAACATATTTTATATGTCCTGGGCTACTAACAGTGCTCATCATTTACTGCACACTGATATTTTCATTTAAGTGTTAGTGCATGGCCTACATTGGATGATATTTATTTGTACTGGAAAAGCTCCCAGGAGCCCTAGTCACATCACCATTGAGCCACTCACTGTGCACAGTCTTTGCTGCAAAGAGCTTACAAGATAACTGTTAAATGCAGATGATTTAGGTTTTGGAGCAGTGTACTCCCATTGAAACAATCTGTTCCTCAACCACACAGCCTCCTACTCACTCATTCACAGATTTGCCAGCACTTGGGTCCCATTATCTCAGGTGGAAATGACACAGTGAAGCACCACATGAAGCCCTGACAGGCCTCTTGTAATCCATGTTGTTCAAGGGGTTGATGTCACTGTAATAGGACAATAGCTCATTTGGGGAGAACATTTCCCACTCAGGATGATGGGTGGGAATGCCAGAGCTTTGGCTTTGGCTCCTGGCTCTGCCACGGACTCTATGCAGCCATGAGCAAATCACTTCAGGACAGCTCCAAAACCTGTGCCATGGTTACCTGATAAGGCAAAACTGGTCATTGCTTGGTAGGTACTTCCAACATGCTGACATGATCAGGCTGTTCACCATCCATGCTTGTAAGTACCACATCACTCTAAAACAAAAGCAGTCGGACCTGAAATGTAGGTGAAGAAGTCCTGTAGCTGGAAATGCTGTGATTCCCCTCTGTAAAAGATGGATGACAGCTTTTGTGTAGTTAGTGTATTTAGTCTGTTAGCTGTGTGGAACAGGATTTCTCTACATACTGTCTCACCTATGCAAGCGGTATCTCTTACAATGGGATCCCAGTCCCCATTAACGCAGTAGTGTAAATTTATGTTTCCAAGTTCATAGTCAACAGTAATCCCACCCAGACACTTCAGTGACAGTCATGTTCGTGCATGGTAAGATAGATTCTGCTTTTACTAGGAAGAATAACTGGCAAAGTTTGACCTTCCCTTCTGATTCTTCACGCCCACTCCCTCATCTCTGGTATTGATATAAAGCAATCTGGTAGGTGTAAGCTTTACAGGAACTCAAAGGCTTTTCAAACATATGCTCTGAAATGAATTCACCTAAGCCGTCATCCTCAAGTATTCAGGGTTCATTTGTCAAATTTGTCACACCAAAAACCTTTCATATCACTACCCCTGAATGTCATTAAGCTCAGCCACTGCTCTGGAAATGAGTGTTCTTGAGTGGCTCACAGAACAGCCTGTGACTTTCCTCAGAAATCCCCCTTCTCTATTTACCCACCATTTCTCTCTCTTGTTTCAAGGCAGGGGTGTTCTCAGTCTTATTACAGCTGCCTAAACACCTTCCTAAGAACAAGCCTCCCTCACACCTTCTCTTTTCATTCCAGTGCTGCTTAGTAAAAGCCTAGGACTGGAACAGTCCTGGACCTCTTCTGAGTACAGAGACTATGAAGCATCATGATTTTCAGTGGGGTAGATAAAACCCTGTAATGGTGAATGCTGAAATTCTTTTTATTACATCTGTTGTGCTAGATTTGGACCAGGATAATGGAAAAGTCATACCCTAACTCACTATATTCCATAATCCTTGAGGATCTCTTTTAATAAGAGGATTAATTGTAAGAGCTGATAAGTTGATGTGTAGCTCAGAGCACATTATGATTTCCACTGTAACTAGAAGCAGTATCTCTATCACTTAAATCTATCAACTATCTCTGCAACTCTAATAAAGCAGGAGCTTTCTCTTCCAAAAGGAAAGAAAACCAAAGGAAAATTAAAGTAATCTTTTCCTTAGTCATTACCATTTTGGTTAGTATACAGTGGTAATGTTATTTACGGTGTTGGAAGATTTTGTTGTAGAAAAGTGATCTATGGTATTCTAGGCATGTGGCCACAGTAGGTTTAGTTATGCCTATGTTTTATAAATTTTTCAGATATCTGATTTTGTAGTCAAGAAGCAAAAGTCTGGAGTGGGGAAAAAAAACAAAACAAAACAAAACATGAGAAAAAGAGCTCACTCACTGCCTTGTCCCTTGCCATCAAGCAACATAATTGATGTCCTCTGTATATGTGCTTTAATCATTGTCCATAATGCTGTAACCATCAGAGTTCTGCTCTGTTAATAAGTCTAAGACCCCATGGAGGAGATACATCACCCACCTCTGCATTTGGATGTCAGTGAGCACCACAGCCCTCATCAGAAATTTTGGATTATCAGTTCAAAACTAAAGTAGTTGTTCACCTTCTTTATAAGCAGGTAATGCTGACTAAACAGAACAGGTCTGTCACTCTTGTACACCTGATATGCCATTTGAGATCCCCATATGTACTCATCTGCCACCTTTTCTTAAAAGCTGAAGGATGCCGTACCTGAAGTGGCTTGGAGACACTAGCACTTGTGGAGGTTGCTTTGCTGTCATTCACTCTAGGTTGCTAATGTTTAGCTGAAGTAAAATGTTCTAGTGAGATGGTGGCTAAAGGAAATTATAATGTAAAGTCTCTCTTCAGGACAAGACTGGTTTCCTTTCAAGTTGCTCATTTTGGTAGACCAGCATAGAAGCGGAATGAATTTCCTAATCTCAGTCCAAACACATAATGCATTCATTTTAGAAAATCTATAGGTCCAAAAAGACTATGATGTTAGCATGTCTCTGCCACTGTGCAATGGTAAATGAGCAAACATAATTTGGGAAATTGAATACTAATGCTTCCTGAATTCCAGGTCAGATGATTGCCAATAATTTTTTTCTATTGTTTCATTCATCATTAAAAAGAGAAAGAAAAACAATGGCATGATGGTGGTGCAAGTTAATACCTTTTACTTCACAACTGTGGTTAATTAGAATTACACATTAAATCAATAACTGATGTTCAGTTTTGCCTAGTAAATTCTGATAATAAATAAACAGATTATAACACCAAAAATTAAAAATACAAATATACTTGGCCTATATATCCATCATTAAAAAAAAAGAAAGAAAAAAATCAGCCCAATTACTTGCTTTTATAGGTTACCTTTAACATGCCTGGGAAAGCAACCTACCAAAGGTCAAGATAATCCCATTGACAAAACTGAGTAGACAGGAAGATGTTCTTATCTTTGATTAGACTTCACTCTAGCTTCTGAACGTACTTCTCCCATACTGAAGAGTCCAGCTAACCAATTTCTGTTCCAAGCTCCCATTAAATCTGAAGAAAAACTCTGCTGATTGCATGCCTTTAGGATAAGGTTTCAAAATGTTCAAGTTACACATAAAGAGCAAGAGAAAGAAAAAAAAAACAAAGAGAGAGAAATAAAAAATGCAGAGACTGTTTTACAAAATAAATAACTAAATATGGCCCATCATCTACTTTGGGAATTTCTCAAGTCAATTGCAGTAGGGGTTTTTTTGTGTCCCAACATGCATTTGTAAGGCTTTTGAATGAAGACGACTGTCATTTAGCATTGCACTTACATCCAAGAATAGTCTTCACACAAGATGTTGTTTATCATCAGTTTATGATACTTTAATATTAAACAATAATCCAGGCTTCAGTGGCAGATGCAAAGTGTCTGAATATCTTGCACAAAGTCAGGCTTGAACTTGGTATTGTGCAGGGTTTTGGAGCTGAACAACAGAACAGTTCATTTCTGCCACAATACTGTGCTAAAATAGCTTTTCTTCTTGGCTTTTCACTCAGAAGTTTTATCAACTCCTTTTGTCTATATATTTAAAAAATTTGTTAAGAGTTACAACAGTTTCTCCTTATACTGTTTAAAGCAGATTCAATATGTACACATATTTTGTAAGTAAATTATATAGTCACAATTTTTTTGCATTTGGGGGTGCATATTTGTGTCTCAGATGTTTTCTTCTAACATTAGCTCTGATACGTTCAAAATGGGTGAGTCATTTTTTGAACAGTGGGAACAATAAAAGGTTAAAACTTGAGTTTGAAACTCTAAAGAGATTGCTTGATTAATTACAAGTGGAGGTCTAAAGAACAGGTTCAGAAAAACTGTTTTATTTCACAGGTTATTGGAATAAGTGGAATATCAATAGAAGAGCAGAAATGTCTGCACATTATGAAACATTATTAAACATAATAGTTTAAAAAGTTAAAATCAGATTATGCTTTTGCATTTTTGAATTGCCAGGGCACTTTGAACACTTTAAAAAGGACCTTGAAAAATTTAAAATTTTCTAATCTGAAACATGGCTATCCAGTATCTGTCACTGCGACACTGGACTCAAAAAGAGAAAATACACCATAGGCAGATAAACAGTTAACTAAAATATTTGCATAAACTTATATTGAGTAAGAAAAAACAAATACATAATAAAACCATAATCAATTTGTCTGAGAAAGATTGACACTTTTGTGTGCCATAGTGCAATACAGTTTCTACAAAATTGGCTATATCCCATTGAGTCTATATCATAAAGCTGAATATTTACTCAGTCAATGCAGTATATATACTATGCATTATGATTTCTTCATTTAGTTATATCTTGCTAATACAAATCTGGAAATACAAGTGAGGTCTGGTAGAGACAAAAGAAACAGAATATGAAATGTACCTGTTGTTTTACCTTAATAAGTCTAGTAGCAGCTGAACTAATTGATTCTGTGATTAAACTGTTGATTGGTCTTGGCTGAAACTAAGGCTGCTATAGTAATTGATTCAAGATGATGAAGTGGAAATTGGTATAAAGACCATATGATGGTCGTGTGAGCTGATAGCAAGCTTCTGGAGTGTTAGTTCTTAGAAGCTGTCAGCTTCATTTTCTAGTTGTTATAATTTTCCATCAATATAATTATATGTAAACCAATATTGTAATTTGAATATTTAACGCCAGATTTCAGTTTGTAGTTTACCCACAATCTTAATTTTTTTAAAGTAGTAAAAATAGAGAGCTTCACAGTTTAAATTAGGTTGCTTTGGATATTTTTGTCATGTCAGGTACCTGACAGCCTTCAGAGATGACTGAAGACTTATCTGTAATCTGTTCTATCTACTACCTTTTCAACGCTTAGTAAGAAAGGGTCTGAGTAGCTGCTGGTCCTGTATGGTTTGCTTCTCAACTACCAGTTGAAACCAACATATTGGGTTAATTCCCCATTTTGTTTAATAAACAGGAGAAAGTTATCAGATGTTTACAACTTAGAAGTAGGAGCAATAATTATCTGATAAAACACGGTGTTGAAGAATGTGAGACCTTATTTTGAACCTCAGACGAACACTGTGTTGCCCTACTGCTGCAAACCAAACTCACGAAAGAACAGCATTTCCTCACAGTTCTGTTGTCAGAGGCAGCCTGCAACCTTGCATAAATGAGATCTAAGACAAGCAAAGGATCTTACAAACAGAAGCCACTGAAAATCACATTTTTTAATTAAGCTTCAAGCTCTACTCAATATTATACAAACAAAATTGAAAATACATTCTTTCCCTAAGAGCTTCAAATTGTGCCCTTAGTTTCTCAATATTAAAGCAAGGACAGAGTGCAAAAAAGCAATTTCTTTTGATGAATTACGTGATTAGGTTCTGATTCAACTTTTATTATATCCTGTAACATTTAACACAAGTGTCACTAGAAACATTAAAATTGCTATAAATGTTGCATATAAAAGCATGAGATCTCATTGCTGTGTTAAAGAGTCATGTGGTTTCTGACTATATATTCACAAAGTTCTGCTTCATTTCTGTTCGTTAATTGCATTTAAGAACTGTGCAACTGCTGCCTATTCTGTTTGCCTGAACACGGCGCCCAGTAGGCACTCGCATCTTTGATTTACCTGACAGGCATTTAGAAGTGGTGGTACACAGCTATGATTTTGGAGCAATGGTACTTTTCACTGTCTTTGCATGCAGCAGGCCATTGTGCTTTAGGACTCAAATCATATTAAAAGCTTGGAAGTTTTACCACAGATTTCAGAAGGCCTGGGGTGGACCGTAGGTTCCTAGCTCATCCCTCGCTTTGTTTCTTAAAGAAAATTTTTGTTTCTGATCGGGAAAGAAACATCACCTGTCTGTCTAGACATGCTGCACACACAGGAGCCACAACTGTCTTGAAGTCAGAAATAAAATTATGCTCACTGGACTCAAACCCAAATGTTTTATTTTTATTTAGAACAAATAAAACAAATAAAATAAAAATCTGAAATTAAACTTAGAATTCAAATGGTATTTGAAGTCTGTGCCTCACAATTAGGGTCTGAAAAACCCCTTCAACATTTAAGTTTAACTCTTCTGAGAAATACTCCCTGACTCCTGTTTATAATTTAAGTCACTTTGGGGTCATTATTAGATGGTCTAAGTGGGACTTAAGTTAGACAAAGGCTATATGCACTTCTCTGTTACCTTGAAATTTAGGCATACAACTATGCATCTTGTAACGTCTTTTCCTTCCTTTTTTTTTTTAGTGTAGGGGTAGAAGGACCAATGCCTGTTGAGCTAGCATTCCACCGTGTAAATCTTTTTTACAAGAATGGAGATGTAGGCTCCTGATACCATTTCCAAAAATAACATATTAAGCTGAGCACCTGATATATAATCAATAAATGTGAGAATTTCACAGAAGCAAATTGCCCTCTGAGGAGGAATTGATCTCTAAAGATCATATTTTTTAAAATGTTCCATCTTTATGAATAAGAGATGGAGGTCATGTCAGAGTAATAAAAAGACAGACTGGAAAAGAGATATTACGTAATGAAATGCATTTGTATGTGTCTCCTCCTGCTATCTTAATTATATCAGCATACAAAACCACAAGCATTTCACTGTTTACAGCTGAGGTTTTTGTATGTTCCTGTGTCATTAAGATGGAAAGTCTCATAGCAAGTTTGTTGCATTTGTGCCTGTCCATTCTTATTTTACTTAAGCATGCTTCAAAATCCGTCTATATTTTCACAAAATTCTAGATGCACCAGATTTGTCTGAGACACATGGTAATAACACCCCAGCATCTGAGATTAAGTCCTGCAGATTCAGAGCTAGAATTTAGATTTAGATTTAGATTTAGATTTAGAACAGAAAGGGGAGACACCATTCTGTAAGTCTGCTGATTTTTAATTCAGCTTTCCTTATGTCATCCATCTACAACAAATTAAATGAAGCAAATAACAATGTGCAGTAGAAAAGCTTGTAATTTAAGAATTATACACACATGAAGAAACTATGCCATCATTTATCATCAGCCTTTCTTGTGTCTTTGAAGAATTTAATCTAATGTGGGAGCTCCCAAAAATAGATTATAAAAACCATCTGCAGTTTGAAATCCATCAAATACTTTCTTTTATGGATAAGCTTCAGCTTTGGGGACAAAATGGGGGCTATATGTGAGACAGATAAATCTCATTTAAAAGAAAGTGAGCTTGCTGGGAAGCGTACAAGATACAGAAAACTTAAATTGTGGAGAAAGTTACTTCTGGACATTGATCCTGCTGTACCGAAGAACCATTCCCCAGCACAGGGAATCATCATGGCTATACAGACTGATGTACAAAGTCCACTGCTTTAACTTACTCCTGATGCTAACGTTTAAAACAACGGAAATGTGATTTCACTTAATTAGAACAGAAAAATTCTTGGACCAAAACCAATCCTATGCAACTTGTGTGCTGTACTTCAAACGCATATGTAAGACTTGCATGTACCTTATACTACAAAGTTTTTATTAGGTCTCTGTGACCGGGTGAATTTTTCCTGAAAGCCTGCTTTTAGAGCCATCATCATCGTGCAATCAACACTTGTGAGCACAGGCAGTGGCAGTGCTCTTATTAGGAATGATACACCTTGTTTGCTTACTTGGGAACTTGTGTTTTCTTCCTTGGCGATGCAAACTGAGTAGGGATTAGTGAAACAATTCAACAAAGTCCAGGACATTAGGAGTCCAGTGCTGGTGGGGGACATTTAACCACAACCTGTCCAAGAAATCAAGCAAGAATGATAAAAGCCCTTCTTTTGTTTATCTCGTCCTGGAAAAATCTGCATTTCTGAGCCTTGAGTAGCAGAGGCAGTGTCTACCACACCAGACTAGGAAATGCACAGCTAAAGTGTTGAGGAAGCTTTGGTGATTTGGGATAGTTAGCTACCTTCCCTCATTAAGGACCTTCTGGGGATTCCCGTTCAGCACTGATTGCCATTTGTTACCCATTTGTCCTGGAGAACTTAAAAGGTCCTGGGCTGGGGTAAAGAGGATCACTCCAGCAAGGCAGGTAGATTTAGGCTGTTGTACTCCAAGTTTCAGAGCCAAAGCTTGGATAAAGCAGACTCCTTTTTTAATTTCTTAGTGAATTCTTATGCAGTGCAAAGCTGCCCTGTCTTTGGGGACGTGTAATACATATTTTATTCTCTCTTCAGTATATCTTTTTTTTATACAGTATTAGACCTATGTAAATCAATATATATAAACTGTCAGAAACTTGTGCCTGATTGTAAAATACCAAATATATTGAAGAGAAACTAAATAACAAAAAAAGTTGAAGAAAGTGTTTTTTATCAAAGTAACAAAGCCACATATGTTTAAAAAACTACTTGGAAGTGATTCAATGCCACGGTTAATTTAAAATACAATATTTGTTATGGCTTCAGAGTAGTTCCTACTAATCATTACAGGGAAGAGTGTTTTTCTGTTCACACAGGCACGGTGGGATGGCCTGACAGGGCGCATAACCTTCAACAAAACAGATGGCTTACGGAAGGATTTTGATTTGGACATTATTAGCCTCAAGGAGGAAGGAACAGAAAAGGTAACCAGATCTTTCGTAAAACAATGACGAAAAGCTAATTTGATAGGGGCGTAGGAAAGTCCATTCTCCTCAGCTTGAATCTCCTGTGCTTGGGGTAAAAAACGCTATTCTCGAGATTATTTAAGTCAAAGTTAAAACAGAGCTACTAAGATTGTTTTATTATTTTATAACACATACCTTGCATTTTGAGGTATGGAATAGGAATTTGGGACTGACGATAATTATCTGGATGGAAATAATTATTTTAAGTGCAAGTTATCTTCAGTTATTGCAGCTGGAACTTGGTGTGGTAAATTCATAGATAGATAGATAGATAAAACCTAGACTTATCTTACATGTACTGCTTTTAATAAATGTGACATGAGGGAGAGGAAAGAAGTTGCTTGAGTAATAACCTCAACAAGAGTTGAGATGTTAAAAATTCTTCATGATTTTGAGACTAGATTAGTTCTTCTTCCCTTGCCCCAGCCCTCAGCCAGCAAACATGGGTTCCCGACGGGCACCGCAGGGCTTCCTCCACTGCCGCCTGGGAGGTGGCTGCTATGGGTGTCCAAAAATCCCTAACACAGGTAACACCACCAGCTCATGTCAGCTGGAGACAGCGTTGTCCCTTGCTCTGCGTACACTGGCTTGAGTCTGAATGATAATTGCTGATGGGTTAATTGAGACTTTAAATGTAATTGGTCCCACACAGCTCTCCAGACTGGTTCTCTTTTCATTTTTAATGAAGCACTCTGTTTATTTTTCTCTATACCAAGGCTGCTGGCGAGGTTTCTAATCATTTATATAAAGTGTGGAAGAAGGTTTGTACACAGACAGGTGATGCAAAAAACCTTTGGACTGGGTCTGCAGACTCATCCTTTGGGTTTTGATAGTGACTTTCATATTGCAGTTTAGAGACAACAGTCTACCTGAGAGTATGAATTTTTCTGGTAGAGTAAGTTTCATCCCAACTTGAGACACTGTAATTCCAAACCGTAAAAAGATCTTGGCAGGATTCAGCTTTTTCACCAAAATCTTTTTTTTAATTATTATTTTATTTATAGGGAGCCATGCTTTTCCCCTCTTTAAGGAGAGGCTCTTGGCTGCAGCAAAAGCAGTCCTTTTCTCAGCTCTTATCCTTCCTGATTCACCTAAGATTCACCATGAGTGGTAAATGTACACCATTTCGAATGTGTATTAGCATCAGCAACAAGGACTGTTTTAACTTGCAGGGTTGGGGTTTTTTTGCCTCCCACAAAATGCACACTGTGCAGGCAACATTCAAGCATTGTAGACTCAAAATTTTGACGAGTGTGTTATTAGCTCCTTAGAGAAAATAATATAGATGATTAAGTGCGTGCTGTCATTCACTAACATACTGAAATTGTAAGCTTGTTCATAAAAGATCTAAATTACCCCAGGAATCTCATCCCTCTTTTAATGTAAGGTGCCTCTGCCTGGTGGAAGAGGCACCAAAGTGAGAGTCAGAGATCATCTCCATGCGCTGCTCCCCACTGGAGGTACAACCCACAGTTGCTATTCTGTAAGGAGAAGATAACAACTGCATTCACCACTTTTAAAGTGTTCTGGAGTCACAAGATAAAAATTTCTTACAACAATTAGAATTATATTTTGTACATATTTCACACAGTTCTTATTATTTCCAACCTCTCCCACATACACAGTTAAGAAAGGTTTTGGCTTTGTGTTGTTTTGGGAGGGATTTTAATGCTACAGAGTAGACCAGTGTAAAGCTTCCTGCAGCACTCTTTTCATGTTCTTATAAAACACATACTTAATAACCTTGTTTTAATCTTCAGTGAATCAGGCTAAGGCACAAAGGCCCCCATTTCCCTCATTACCGGTGAATAGATCATCCTACCTGACATGCAGAACCCTACTGAACCAATCTTGCTTTTGACTCTAGGCATTTCATGTTATGCTGAATTGATTTAAACCAAATTACAATTGGTTCAGAGCACAGGCTTGCTGAGAAGGGCATATGACACCTCTCAAACTTGTCACTAAACTGCAATAAATCCCCCGGATTCACCATAGTGATGTACTACCTTGACCTCATTCTTCCAGTGCCCCTCCGACCTCCTCCATCGCTCTAATCAAGGTTGACCTGCAGTGTCATTCTTTTATCCAGATGTAGAGTGGGCTCCTGGTGTATTTTGTATGCACTGTGACTGTGTCGCTCCATGTTCTTCATGGTTGTTCTCCTCTTCCCTGCTGCCAGCCAATAAAAGCATATCAAGTCAGTAACAACGAGCAGAACGGCTTTTGATTCACTCAGCCACCCTGATGCAAATTCAAGAACACTGGGTATTTACTATATTCCTGGCATATGCTATCATAATATCCAACATTTTATTTCCTGTGTACTTTCCAGATCAGTTTCCCAACCTGATCTGGTTTTGGAAACAAAGGGAATGACTGATAAATGCTTGAAAAAATAATTTTTAAAAATGGCATGACTATTCCCATTAAGCATACTTTGGAAAAAAGTTTGTGAAAGGAAAAAGCAATGGTATCCAGGGACACAAACCCAAAGTTTGTGTGAGATGATACAGTTATTACCCCAAATCCACAACCAGCAGGCACAAACTAATCTGCTGGGTTTGGCACAAAGGCAATGCCTTCTCTGCCTTAGTTAACAACCAAAGAAAAAGGGTCCAGCCTGGGTCTGAAATGACTGAGCGAGCATCTGACAGCAGATACAGACCTTCAGTACACAGGGCAAGTCAGTGGGCTTTGTCTTAGACTTACTTGGGAGCTTTGCTGGCAATCCCAGCAGGGAGGATCTGAAAGCAGATCCCTCCTGGGTAGAGCTGAAACATGCTGGCAGAGCAGCACGGCGATGCAAAGGGCTCTGTGGATGGCCAATGTCAGTCCCCCAAGCCATCCGTCTGGTGCTCTCCACAAATATCCAATACAAGCCAAACTGCCTGAGCCAGCTCCTTGCCTGGAGTTTTCTCGCATCAGCCCTCAGCCATGCTGTGTATGTGAATCCAAAGGCAAAAAAACCTGAAGACGCTTTCAGACTGTGTTTATGTTAAGTAAATATTTATCTGAATAAATCAACATGGTTATAATTTCTGCCCTCATAAAGTGTAGATGCAAATCCACTGAAATCGTGAAGATCTTTCCCTTGAGCCTTTAGATTGAGCATTAAATACTGGAATTCTTCACTATCTCTGGGGCTGGAAAGGCATTTGCCTCTGGCCACTTATATTTACTGAACAAATACTGATCAGTGCATGAAATGGTATCACCTTGCTAGCTCTGGCATATATAGTAGTCAAGAAATGACAGAATAATCTTTGCTACACCTGCTGAAGGCACAGCGGAAGCAAAAGGCCAGTGCATCCATCAATCCGCTTCAACATATTTATTCAGGCTTTTAATCTGTTGTATTGGAAGAGAGAGGTCTTGCCATATGTTTCAACTCTACCATTTACAAAATTAAAAAAAAAATCCTCAAAACAGACATTTGACATTTTTTAGCAGGAAACAAAGTCAACATGTTCCACTTTGTAGCAAATTGGCTAATACACGACACTATTGAAATGCCTTCTACTCTTACGGCTTATTCATTTCCACCTGCTTTTGAAAGGGCGGTATGTTCCCTGTGTTTTCTAAATCAGCCATTTGATGTTGCTGCCTTACTCAGACCTACAGCTGTTTCCCTTCTCTAGCATTTTATACTGCTGGTGTCTCTTTCTGTGGTGGCTAGAGCCAGTACACTCTTCCTAGGCGGTGAGCATTTAGGGAAATATTTCGGCTCGCTGCGGCCCGGCAGCCGCTCACCTGCTCTCTTCTGTGCAGATTGGGGTTTGGAACTCATACAGTGGCCTTAACATGACGGACAGCAATAAAGACCGATCGACTAACATCACGGATTCCTTGGCTAACCGGACACTTATTGTCACCACCATTTTGGTAAGTCTCACTGGGCGGAGGTGGCACCATCAGCTGTGCTGTGGGATGCCGGCATTGCTGACGGTGGGTTGCGGGGCTCTCCGCAGTTGCCTGTGCTGATTCAGCCCCGCGCTCCATGGTCTTTCCTCCACACTAAACAATGTTTTGTTAAACTAGCCTGTTTTCAAGCAAATTTTTTGATTTAGACTTAGAATCAACATACACATTCATCTATCCAGAAGACTGATTCAAAAATACCTCACTGCCAATGAAAGACTCTTGGGAACCTCTGCCTCCAAAATTGTTTCACTTGCTTCAATATTTCAGAGACGAACCCTGCGTACTTTTCTTCCCAGAAGAACTGACACGCACAAATACTCAGCTTTGTAGTCAATGCTTATACCTCCTTCCTTTTTACTGAAAACGAGATGAAGAGGACTGAAAGAAAGTAGCAAACAGTGGATAGACAGATTGAGTTATGTCCTTACTATGACAAATGGAAAATAAGCAGCTGGGTATTCACGAGTTTTTCTGCCAGGCCAGTAATGCCACTTTTTTCAGTTATTCTGCCTAATTCCTCAGGAGGAGGAAAAGAGCTCAAAGGCTCCCTCTACACTCCTTTTCCAGAGTTGCCAGAGGGCTTTTGCCACATTAAACTGCAGAAACCTGCTTGCCCAGATCTTCTATCCAAAATCCTTTAAAAAGAAAAGCAACAAGGTGCTTTGCAATCTACCTATGCTGCTCTCCATTCTTTCATGTGAATACCTGCTCAACTCACCACTATTTTGTACATTTGAAGATTTTTTCCAATAAAGATTTATTTCTCACAGAATATAAAATTTTAGGTTCCCCTTATGATTCTTTTTCTGTTATTTAGGCTTCTCTCTCCTTCAGTATCCCTTCCTACCCCTTAGGGTGGGACAATGTAGAGTACAGATGTTGGGTCTGATTTTGGGACTGCTAAGCACTACTTTAATTAAAGCTCCTGGGAGCTATGAATGGTCTGTTCCAGTGAAAATTAGGGCCCTTATGCTTATCACTAATTGATTCAGTCAATTTGTTAACACACCTAAAACAGCTTTTAATGTACATGGTAAATTACTGGTTTCCATCTAATTGCAATCCATTTATAAAATATTATTGTAATTTAGAGAAACTGATGTAATCCGAAACAAACCTCATTTCTGTTGCTACATGTCTACTGTCTTTTTCTACAGGAAGATCCCTATGTTATGTACAAGAAGTCTGACAAGCCCTTGTATGGAAATGACAGATTCGAGGGTTATTGCCTGGACTTATTAAAGGAGCTGTCAAATATTTTAGGCTTCATCTATGAGGTCAAACTAGTTTCTGATGGTAAATATGGAGCCCAGAATGACAAAGGAGAGTGGAACGGGATGGTCAAAGAACTCATAGATCATGTAAGATTGAATCCCTCTCTCTTTATTCTCCTTCCACCTGTGGTATTTTATATGAAGCCACCCCAAATGAAATGTTTGCTTTAGTTTTCATTTTTTTACAGCTACTGGTCTGTCTTTATTTCCACTTGTCAGAGTAGGAATTCGCATCAGTATGTCTGAACCAACAGTTTGCAGGTGTAGGGGGGAACCTCCCCTGCTGCAGTGGGGCAGCAGGCGCTGAGCTAGCACGGGTCCTGCCCACCCCTTGGCTACAGACTCCAACGGCAAAGGCTGAGCTTCCAGCCCACCACTGCCCTGTGGCAGCCTCTGACCCGTGGACACAGTCCCTGCCCAGACGCCCTGGCAGTCCTCGCCCGCGGTCTGCCCTGTGGCACAGGACCGAGCCCCGTGTCCCTGGTCATACCTCTCCCACTCACGTGAAAGTCACAAATGTCCCTCTGCCTGCAAAAAGAGGAAACAGAGTATCGTTTACCCAATACTACCTAACAATGTTAAATTTTGTCACACGCTTCAGATCTATAGTCATATTTGGTTTAGTTTTTAATACTTGGGGGGGGGGGGAATGGAAGGAATAGTAGCACATTTGCTGAACATAAAAAAGAATGAGTATCTTCCGATTTGTGTTTTCAGAAAGCTGATCTGGCCGTTGCTCCTCTCACTATTACCTATGTAAGAGAGAAAGTAATTGATTTTTCCAAGCCCTTCATGACGCTGGGGATCAGTATCTTGTACCGGAAGCCCAATGGGACAAACCCTGGTGTTTTCTCCTTTTTAAACCCTCTTTCTCCTGATATTTGGATGTATGTTCTCCTAGCCTGCCTTGGAGTCAGTTGTGTCCTCTTTGTCATTGCAAGGTAAGTTGAAGACATAGTTTTAGATGCATCCACATTAACTACCTCTCCTCCCATAGGGCATGGGCTCTGCAAAGTAGATACCGTGTAATACTATCCTAAGGGGTTTATCCAGTCCTAAAACATTATGTTCTAGAAAGTCTCTTAGTATTTTCACATCAATACTGCTATCACTTTTATATATTGCGATGTGATGAGATTTTACTTTCCTTAAGGGCTGAATGGAGAGAAATATCCAATGAAATGTGTCAGCCTTTCTTTGTCAGTACACAACACCTCAGCAGACTACGTGTTGAAAAGCAGTTTATATTACTTGCATGTAAGCGCTTCTCTTTTCCACTAACAGTGCATATAGTTAAAACGTGTGAAAGAGGATGTGAACATATTTTTGCTGAAGGATGTTAATTAGCTCAGCTAATTTCCCCTTGAAAATACAAGATAACTTGACTGTGAACCTGAGGGCACAATCTGCAAGGTGAGATATGCCCAAGGCTCTCTCCCAGCGCTGTCCTGAGGTGCACCCTGCCTGTCAGTGGCAGGGTCCCAGTGATGTTCCTTATTCAAAACCAGCAGGAAATAAGCACGTACACACTGCTTTTCCGAATTAAGCCAAAGCTCATTGAGTTCTCAAAGGCAGGTGTGCCACAAAGTTTCTGGACCAGTGGACCACAGTCACTTCTCCAGAGGGCCAGCAGAGCACTCTATACCCTTATCATTGAACTTTACCTTAAAAACTCTAGACAGCTGATATAGTTTCACAAACTGGGTGCAAGCTACTTATTGTGTCCTCAGAGACCCTGGACCACAGTCTGGGAGTCAGTTGCTCCAGGGCTTTGAACAAGAGCAAACCAAGCATGAAAGAAAATGAACTTAGAAACTTGTCAGAGGAAATTGGTCATTTGAGGCATACTTTTTTCTATACTCCTGAATAAACCTGGACTCTGAAGTGGCATAGTTATTGTCCTTTTCTTCAGATAGTAGCCTTGGAATTTTATTTCCAGCCCTGTTTATTTGATCTCATCCTATCCTTCATTTTTTTCTTTTTTATAATTTAAAACATAAATATTTTTATTAATGCTTCACAGAGATTCATGCTTTGGTTCTTTTTGCTGAGGATCCCTAATTAAGCCTTTCCCCACTTCTGTTATGTATTGTTTTGCATACACAGCAATATATTCTACATTAATAAAGTAAATGGAAAATAGCCCGAGAAAACTTTTATACTATGAAATATAAGAACTGAAGTGATGTATCATTGGAAGTCCGCACAGTCACATCACAGCAAAAGTAACAGAAATGCTGCAGTTTTTATTGCAAATGATGGCATTCAACTTTAAAGAAGTCAGCAATAACGTATATATTCCAATGTATACATACATATACCTCATTCAAAGGTCGTAAAATAATTGTAATATCTGCATCATTATTTCTGATAATGTAACACATTGTGCCTGACTTCCACTTCTGTGTGAGCCAGGTCAAATTAAGCTCTTGCTGCTCTTCCTCCAATTCACTGTTTTCTTTTAATCAGAAGGCACGGCCCTGCAAAACCTTTACTCACACGAGCAGTTCTGCTGAGAGTGACTGGCCTTGGACATACATTTCTCCGTGGTCCACTGAACAACCCTTGTTCCAGGTGGACAACCTATGTGAATGCTTTGCTTGTTGGCATGTTTCTATACTGGTACCAAAGTACAGAAATATGTGGGATTTGCTTTTTCCTTTAAATTGCTGAGAATGTGAAGAAGGAGGGAATTAGAGGAGGAGAGGTCATGGGTTAACTTATTAGTGTTGGCCCTAGGTAAAAGAAAGAGTTTATCCATCCCTGGCAGCTATGGGACTGTATACGATTAGTCATGACTTCCCACAAGCTCTTGCAGTGGCTCACTGTACCATAAATAATAACTCTTACTGTACGCAAATCATGATCTCATTCATGACTAATATTAAATCTGCTCGACTGTGACAGATTGACTTTTCTGCAGTTGCGTGCCAAGACTAAAAACATCCCACAATCCTCTCCACCTCAGAACAGGCAGAAGGGAAAACAAAGCCCAAGTTATCCTTGATGCTTCTATTTTTTAAAATAACAGCATCAAGTTTGCAAAAATAAATAAGCATCAGGGTCCTCTGTCTGCTCGCAGAGCTGCCCACACACAGATGCGTGGCCAGGAGCAAACCAAAGGGAAACGCACAGTGCTCACAAATCATCAGCTGTGAAACCTGTTTGCTTTTCTTGGCTGTTAAATATTGCTCCAAATCACAGTCTTTGGGTAAATCCATAAGTTCGCCCTGTGTAACTGTGCTATGTTTTATTTCCGAAATCTTTCTAAAAGCAGTAGTTCCAGGAGCAGCGTAACTAATGAAGCCCAATTTCCCTACAGATTTATGTCTCATGGTGGACTGTGATGCAAATTGAAGTTTGTTTGTCTGTTTGTTTGCTTTCCCTGCAGCTGAAGGACTTATAGGCAATCTTTCCCATGCGGATTAACTGATACGTAACGAGTTGTGAGCTCATCCTGAAGCTTCTTTCCTAGTGCGGCTACTAGTGCAATGTTTCACAACACTTGCAGGAGCATAATAACCCCTAAGGCCTCTATCTATTTGTCAAATGTTCTAAAATTAGGTAAAAGGCTTACATGTCATTAGAGGTATAGACCCCCCCACATTCATAACACACAGCACAAAACCTGACTTGTAACATCTTAAATATATCAAGTTTGCATATCATTCTCACAACCCACCTATTTTAGGAAAAGGGGAAATGAGTGTACTAGTTTAGCAAAACAGTTAATATAATTTTCTGAATGTTTATTTTTTTCTGACACAAATGCTTTTTTTTGGACTGATGCCTAAAAGCAGTGCCTAATTAGATCACAACTACATAGGCTGAAGAAGTACACAAAATTGTGTTTACATGTCATCTTGATTTACTCTAGACTTTATAAATTTTAATTCAGTCCAAGACTCTAAGCCATTCTTACAGTCCACATCTAGACCTGTTCACATATCCAAATACATCAAGATTTCTGTAAGATTTGCCAAGTGTTTCAGCAAATACTAGTTAGATTGGTTTTAAGAACCTCAGAAGTATCCACTTTTTAATGCTGCCACAGTAAATTAAATGGTTAACAGTATTTTGACATCAGTTCATGGCAGACAAATACTTGGGAATAATTTTCATAGACTGGGATAATCATCCTGTTATTTCTTCAGACTTTTCAGCAGCTGAATAATTTCTCATTTGTCTTTGAGCCTTATGTATAGCCCTGGCATTGTTATATTAATTTTTAAACTCAAACACTGAAGTTTTTATCGCTGTGAAGGGTTACAGACTGACAAAGCTCTTTTCCTAAGTACACTGGCAGTGAATGAACAAGGTGTTTTCTGCCAAGATTGCCCTTTACTGCTAATGCCATATCAGCTGTGCTGTTGATGTCAATGATGGTAGAGCTAGGTAGCTGAGGTAACCACCAGTGGTGAATAATGCCATACCGAGCCTATATAAAAGGGTGCTTAGATGACCTTGAGCATCTCATCTTTATCAGAAACCTCAGCATAGCTACTGCTGAGGGCCCAGAGAGGGAGAAAACCAGGGGAAAACATCCACGGGAACAGAAGGCCTGAGCAGTGAAATAGAGCTGAATTGTAAGCCAGCCTCTTCTTAGAGCTCAGCACAGCAACAGAAGCACAAGAAGAAAATAGGCTTTTGTTTCAAAGTGAAAAAGAAATGTATACCCTAGTACCACATTAAAATATATACCCAGAGCTATAAATATCTTTCCAGTCCAGCAGAAAGAGTTTTGCTGCCAGAATTTCATTGCCACTTCCTAGCAATCGCTGCTTTGCTCTTTTGGTGATGGGGACACTTGTGTCCAACCTACTGAATATGGCTGTTGTCTGAAACAATGCAAGATCCCAGCCTTGGGCTTCCCAGTCAGGTCAGGTAGAGTTATTTGTACGTCTTCTTACTGTCCTGTGTTAACACTCTGGGACCCTGTGGGTGAATGCTCAGCATGGGTCCTCTTTACTTCTATGGCGATTGGCAGCTCAGACAACCTACAGGTCCTAATTCTGGGTCTCTTGTTAAGGATGTGTTTCCACTGTGTCTGCATGAACTGAGTTGGGCACAATGTCGTTACTACAGAAAAGTTGCTTCCATTATTCTAGCACAAATTTGAAACATATAACTTGGTGATTGCTTTTCTTTTAACTGGTGTATGCAGAACTGTTGTATCTTGAACCCGAAAACTGCGTCTCTTGTTACAATTTTTAATACTATCATACTAGTTACTGTAATATTGTGCAGCTAATGGCATCCTAAGCTACATACTGTTTCAATTAGTGGGTTCATTATTATCAGAGTTCATTACATCAGCTAAGCAAGGCACTCTGCTTGCTACTGTGCATAAATTCAACACTTAATTGTATTGTTGAAACAGTAATTAAAATGTATTGGCATGACATTGTCAATTAAAGCTATATTCATAAACTTCATGAGAAAGCACACAGCAAGCCACGCAGCAGTGGGAAGCAACAGCAAGCAAGGTACACCTTGGGGAGAAACGGTCCTTCACGTAGCTCTGCCAAGTGGTGTGCAGAGCAGAAGGGGCACGGTTTGCAGTTGCAGGACGGTGGGCGGGGAATAGAGCAGCGTTCTTCTGCTAAAGGCAATCCTCTGCGTAATTCTCTCCCAGCAATACCAACAACGTGGCCCTAGGGCTTTCAGGCACTGCAATTGCACCCGAAGGCCTTCAGACGATCGGCAGCCTTTTCTTCCCCTGCCGCGGCAGCCTCGCGCAGGGAGAGCACGTTCGGCATCCAGCATCTCAACCACAGACAGCTAACGAGGGTTGCCTTTGGAGGGCTGCTTCTCCTTCATTATTTTCTCAATGCTTTACCAAGGAGCAGCCACGTGGCTTCCAACCGTCCCCCTGCCCCTGCAGATGCCTGTCTGTCTGTCTGTCCGTCAGTGGTGCAGGCAGGGAAGCTGTGGGGCGTTGCGGCAGCCTCACCCTCGAGGGCGGGAGGAGAACGGGAGCAGCCCTGTGCTGGGTGCGGGACTGTGAAAGCAGCTCCTGGCATTGCAGCGCTGCTCCACAGCTCGCACCAGGCAGCTGCGAGACGTCCCGTGGACGGCCTTTCAGCTGAGGTTTTCTTTTTCTTGTTTCCTTCGTTAAGTCCTCACTTTGTGCGTTGTTCAGCAGGTTTGCTGCCGCTGTGTGTACTCTATTTGATGTTTACAGATTGTTTCTGTTAACTGCCACAGGTTTACACCATATGAATGGTATAACCCCCACCCGTGCAACCCAGACTCAGATGTGGTGGAAAACAATTTTACTTTACTAAATAGTTTCTGGTTTGGAGTTGGAGCTCTCATGCAGCAAGGTACACCGGTTACACTTCGTTATCGCACACGTCCCACAGTCTGCTCAAGGGCTTCTGTGCTGGTAAACTCCACCCTCTGTAAATACAACGCATACTGTAAAACCTGATCTCAGAAACTAAGCAGTAGAAGAAAGGAAGAAAACGACGTGCCACTGCAGCCGGGAGCAGGCAGAGGAGGGGAACCTGTGAGACCCAGAATAGGGCTGCAGCCAGAGGAAGGAGGGGAAGCAGTTGAGAGAAAGAGAAGCAGGCAGGGCCACACGGCACTTTCTGGAGCTGAAACGTAAAATAATCACAGGAGGGATACGAAGTGCTTCATGCTGAAGTTGAGTTTATTAGTATAAGAGGTTTGGCAACAGGAAAATGTTGGGCTCCATCCCAACGGAAACAGTAACAGCCTTAGGTGCCCTAGAAAAACTGTTACAACTGCCAAACAAAAAAAGATGCTCTTTCTTCAGAAGGGTTGTTAAGTTTGTTGGCACTTGTCAAACACTTTGTCTAAAACCAAAACCAAACCTTTTTTTTTATGGCTTTTCTGCAGGTATGAGTCCCATCCTTCTGTAAACGCATCCAACCCTAGAAGCATTAACTTAACCCAGTCACAAGTCCCTGTTGCTGATGATTTTGGAAACAGCTGACATTTTACTCATTTGACAAGGGCAGTGAAGCTTACTCCATATGGGAAGTCAAACAGATATGTGTACTAAACACATTTGTTTATGGTGTGTATGTTCTAAGGTTTCCAATTAAATCACTATTCACCAAAACTGGGGTGCACTGAAAAGAATGGAAATATTTTCTGACAAATATTTCAAGTTGAATCAAAGCTGAGCAAAAAAACCCCACCCCATGACAACAACCAAAAAGGCAATCCAGAGGAAAGCCCAGCAGACCTTGGTATTAAATTCCTAAACATTTAAGTAAGGAAAATAAAACCATCTCTGCATTCATCCAGGTACAGTTTATTCTTCCCTCTTTAACAGACATGAGTAGCAGTAAAAAAAAAAAATGAGGATTTTTTTCCTAGATATGGTAGAGAACAAAGTTTGATTTGTACCTAAGATGCACTTGCTTTCATTGGTGCACTAATGTATTGACAGGATATAGAGTTTCCTCATAGAAATTACTTTGAAGGAGGTTGCATGAAGGAAGAGCCGTTCTGTTTCGCTTTTTTGTTTTGTTTTCCTTCCAATTTATCAGTAAAACACAGGCTGAGGTTTTACGGTATCAGGCAGGTGTGTGTATATAACTGTGATTGCCCTGTGTGTGAAGTGCCCCAGGACTTTGTGTTTCTATGTACTGCCTTTTTTGGAGTTTACCATCATCCACAGCAAACTGTGGGATGCAGTGTCTGCTCGTTACCACTACCTTGGGTACATGACAGTCAGCCCCAACCAGACTCTGCTTGTCTTTCAAGAAGGTTAAAAACAAAACAAAACAAAACAAAGAAAGAAAGAAAGAAAGAAAGGACATTTGTAAGGCAACACAAATGTTTCCATGTACAAACTTGTGGTGCGTGTGATTGTAAGTGCATCATCGTTAATGTGAAGAGTTTAAACATGATGTGAATGGTTGTGAAACTCTGCAACTAGTGTTACGCTCTTTCTTGTTGGCAGCAGCTGCTTGTTATGCTTGATTGGAAGACACTTGTTATTAAATTTTAAAATGTGATGATCAGACTTTCTCTTTTCTACAGAGCGTGAGCAAAGTCTGGATCAGGATTGGCTGTCATGTCTGCCATAAAAAGGCACTAGAGAGACTTCAGCAAGTATTGTCTCTGACCCCAAGTCCTGCTAGCAACATTTTTATTTAGATGTTACTTCCCCTGTTTTTCCCCTGAAAGTCTCAGATGTGTTATGCATACTCTGAAAGCATCCAAACAGGGCACATTTCATCCAATTCATTCCAAGAAACTATCACTCTCAGAAAGGAAAGCTATCTGTCAGAGCCCCGGTTCAGCTGGGCAATGGGTCAGACCAGGAGTATCTGGTTAAGGAGAACACGCAGGGTGAAGCTAGTGAGCGTGGAGCATATATGAATGTTTTTTGCTGGAATCAAGGCCCTCAAAAAGGTGAACATTGAAATAATTGTGGGAGTGATCAAAAGAGATGCTGGGCCCTCTTCGTTCAGCTGGGAGCAGAGTGTGCTCAGCACCTCACAAAAGCAAAACAGTAGCTCACTGCATAATTAATAGATTGTGGCATTTTGAGCTTAATTGAACTGAATGTATTCTGCTGCTTTTTCACAAACAACTTCTTGCTAGGGGAAATCGCAGGAGATTTGGCATCTCACCCCACAAATTCAGCACACAGAGCTTCTATGCCTACTCCCTCGTGCTGCCGTAAGGCTGTGCTGGCAGATTTCATGGTTGCTTGTTAAGATATCTGCAAGGTATCTGGCTATTATGGATTACTGGGATGTATATGTCAGAGCTAGGTATAGCATCAGAGTCCAAGTGTAGAAATTATATTTGTCTAAACTGTCTAAGCTTAAAAAAAATAATACCTTCAGGATGACCTGAATCAGCACTCCTAGAAGCCAGCTTTTGCAGGTCAACCCCAGCTTAGAAATACACACACACTTTTCCTGAGGGCAACAATACAAAAATAAAAAGATTTTATTGATTTTATTGTATTAAAAAAAAATCTAATCTGAAAAGCAAGAAAGTACAACAGACCACAAACATAAACCCAGAAAGAGCTACAGCTCTTGAAACAAGTTGTCATGGTTTAACCCCAGCCAGCAACTAAGCACCACACAGCTGCTCGCTTGCTCCCCCCCACCCAGTGGGATGGGGGAGAGAATTGGAAGGAAAAAGGTAAAACTCGTGGGTTGAGATAAGAACAGTTTAACAGAACAGAAAGGAAGAGACTAATAATGATTATAATATCAATAATAAAATGACGATAATAATAAAAGTATTGGAATATACAAAGCAAGTGATGCACAATGCAATTGCTCACCACTGGCTGACCGATGCCCAGTTAGTTCCCAAGCAGCAATCCCCCCCAGCCCCCTCCCCCCAGTTTATATATTGGGCACAATGTCACATGGTATGGAATACCCCTTTGGCCAGTTTGGGTCAGCTGTCCTGGCTGTGTCCCCTCCCAACTTCTTGTGCCCCCCCAGCCTTCTCTCTGGCTGGGCATGAGAAGCTGAAAAATCCTTGACTTAGTCTAAACACTACTTAGCAACAACTGAAAACATCAGCGTGTTATCAACATTCTTCTCATACTGAATCCAAGACATAAGACTATACCAGCTACTAGAAAGAAAATTAACTCTATCCCAGCTGAAACCAGGACACAAGTACATTTGGACTCGAAAATTTCAAGTGAGATTTTTTGCTTTTAGACTGCTGGCTTAATTTGAAATCCATGCAGCACCAGGGCTGCACAGGCAGAGCATCTGCTCTCACAGTTTGGCAATCCTGTCAACCTACTCAAACCCTTGGGCTATGCTTAGCTTTGACCTTTAAGAGACACGTCTATATGTTTACAAAGCTAAAAGTTAAATGTGTTTGCTGGTTGTTTGGAAAGTTTTTGCCCTTTCAGTCTTTGGCCCAAAAGTCATATTCAGAGTTTTTGCAAAGTCTGAAAATATCCTCTGTAAGATGTTTAAATTTCTTACAGAAATCATTAAAGAGCTGGGGAGAGATAATATGTCAACATGTTTTTCCAGTAATAGAAATATGTTTGTTACATCAAAAGCTTTACATGCTGAGATCTCCATTCACAGGCACTTAGTACTTTCTTAAGTCCATCCTTCATCAACAAAATAATTATGCAAAGACTTAACTTTGAAGTCAAAACTACTCCAGCGGCTAAGTACTTTGCTGAACCAGATCCTTGAATCCCACATAATGAGTTAAGTTCAGTGGGGACGCCTCTAGAAAAAACAGCACAAAACTTGCATCAGAATTCTTAGAAATATGAGTACCTGTGTGGCTTAAATACAGTTTATCATCTGAGCTGTTTAGAAGCTGTTTCGGTGCACTTAATACCCACACATGCTGTTCTGTGGGGTTTTATGACAATGGCAGATAACTTTGATATTTTTTGGTGTGACATGCAGGCAGATCTGCTAAAACCTTTTCAGCGATTATAAGTGTTAAATACACCGTCCAAAACTTTGCATTGCCCTGTAGATCCAAAGGATATGTCCATTCACCCCCTGAATTTTCAAATGTAAACCATATGTTTGTAATAAGACATGTTCTGAGTTTTGAGCTCAGGTTCACACAGGCCGATGAGTTCACTGGAACCATATTGATCACCCTGTTTCTGCTTAAGGTCTGTCGACAGGATGCACAGGGCAGGTTTCTCTTGTAAGGTACTTCTGCCAGGTAGCTTGTAAGCAGAATAGCATTCTGCTAAAGATCTCTGGTTAAAAAATTGATTACAGTACATTGGCAAAAAAGGATTCAGGAAATGGACAAAAATACTAGTATAGCTTGCTGGGGATGTAAGAGTGTAATATCACAATGAGCATTAGCTCAGAGATGTAATGGGGCTTAGACCCAAGGATAATTCCATTTGTCATGTATCACAGCATACATCACCTTCACAGTGTGTTACCATTATAAATGTAAGCTGTGCATCTGTGAGGTTACTGTTTAAATCATTTTATCATATTACGGCTCATAAAAGCATTCTGTGCCTAAAAACAGTCTGTAGTATCAGGAAAGGCATCTTTTAGCATCATTTTAATATGATTGTTTTGATGATATTGTAACAGGATCAGAGCTGATGCCCAAAGCTCTTTCTACCAGAATAGTTGGAGGAATATGGTGGTTTTTCACCTTAATCATAATCTCATCTTATACTGCCAACCTGGCTGCCTTCCTGACTGTGGAGAGGATGGAATCCCCCATCGATTCAGCAGATGATTTGGCAAAGCAAACCAAGATAGAGTATGGGGCTGTTAGAGATGGATCCACAATGACCTTCTTCAAGGTAAGGTGGCATCAGCCAGCTCTGTACGGTCAGACTGACTCATGGCCCTCCATTGATAAATGGTGAGGCAGAATCACAACATTTGAAAGGATTAGCGTAATAGGTAAATATATAATTTTCCCAAAGCCATAGAGGATCCTTCAGCAATATTAATGTAAAAGATGGGACATTTTCTCCCAAGACATATGGAGAAACAATCTGATGCTGTACTCCTGTGAGGGGCAAACCCATGCCTTTGATGGGAGGATCTGAAGGGAACCAGGGCATGGACCTGGGGACATTCTCCTCCAGGTTGCTCCGCAGGGTGGAATCTCAGCTTCTTCCAGCTATTTGGCTAAGATCACTTCTGAAGGTCACATTTGCACCACAATAATACTGCAGGCAGTCAAAATGCAAGTTTGTTTGTCCCTTTTTTAAAATGGTCCATGGTCAATATTACACAGACTAATAATATATGGGCCACATACACACATGAACACATCCGTAAGTAAAAGATCATTTTCTGTGGCTAATTACTTTGTAGATAACTGCATTCTTTTTTTTTCACTGTTAGTAATAATTACATACAAAGTGGGTTAATATCTCATAAAATGTCGACATAAAAGCCAACAAGCTATAAATATAGGATATACGCACAAAAGTCCTGTGATGATTAGAATTAATTAGCAGCTTCATTGGTAGTCTCAGCAGGGAAGTTAAGCACTGTATGAACCCGTATCATGCTTTTCACTGTAGCATCTAAGAATGGTGTTTATAGACAGTTAAATATGCAGTGCCTTTGAAGAGGGTGAGACACTGTGGGGAAGCAGCATGTGGGGCAAAATAACACTCGTGCCATGCACGAGCCTTCTCCCCTGCTGCTCCAGCCCAAGGCCCCTGCCCTGCTTTAACTACAAGCCCTTATGCTTCCACACGAGGCAAAATACTTACACACAAAAAGGATCTTGGCTAAAGTATTTGGGTCATCTCTCAAAACGAATAATGCTCATCAAGGATGTTTCAATCATGTAATAGTTCTGATGGTAGACTATCCCTGCTGGAGCTGTCAACGGTGAACTGCCCTTGTAATGGCTCTCCTGTGGCTGAATAGAAATATTTCTCTGCTGGAAGAGATGCACAAACTACAGTATTTTTCAAAGCCTCATTATAGTCATTTCTTGAAAACATGAGCTGAAATTTCCATTAAGATATGCTGGGAAACCCATCTGGACATATTCCTTGAAACTGCATAAGGCAAGTACTGGACTCTCATCAGGAATATAAGGCAGGAGGAAGCAGCTGTGCCACCTTCTGAAGGGCTTTGGGAAACTCCCTTGGTCTAAGAGCTCTTCAGTGCCCAAAGACGGTCACTGCCATTGCTATTCGGAAGTCAAATTCAGCATCAAAAAGAAAACTTCAAAACCTGTTGCTTCCGTGTTCTTTAGAGGAAATAGCTTCTGAATTTCAACATGAGAAGTTCAGAACAAATTTCTAGAGCTTTTTCCAGCTTTACACTGACTTTTTTACACCATTAATCCCTGAGGTTAAAATTTGTGGGCTTAAAAGAATGTAAGCCTTTAAAAAAAAAAATCAGACAAGTTGATTAAGTATTTATATGCTATACATGCTAGCTTACTTATGCCTGAAATACACGTGTACACAAACACAAGTGAAAGGACAGTAGTTTTTGTACAGAATAGAGATGGATTCTCTGGCAGAGTGAAGGTGACATAGTGAAAGTTGGATGAAAAATACAATTTATCACACTTGTAAACCAGTGAGACACAGTGGTATATAAAAGGTGTTATTATTTTTATTACACAGCCCTTCAAAATCCTCACAAGATTAGGATTTCTTTATGCTGTCCAAAACTTTAAAATAAATCACAGAGTAGGTCTCTGTACAATAAATACAATAGATACTTACGAATGCAAAAGGAAGACTGGGTGCTCTGTGAGGGCATGACTTTGCCTCCCTTGGACTGTAAAATACTGCACATACTTCTTGAGCTAAGTAAACACACACCCACCCACCCCCCAGTGAGAGACCCAGGAATTAGGAGAAGGCAGGAGTAAGGGTTTCTGGGCAGCAGTTACTCCTGTTCCTGTGCTTCCCGTGTATTACAGTATAGTTTAAGAAAAAGCACCTTTGCCATAACGACTCTAGAGAAGATACTTGAAATAACTCTGCCTCTTTCTGGGGAGCTCTGAAGCCCTGACCTGGCTTGGACAGTTTCCCCTGGGCTGCCCCATGCCGTGATGGACTCTGGGAGCACCCCAACGCCCAGGGGTACCCCCCGACAGCCATGCCCCTGCGATTTGAGGGCTGCAGGACCTGAGCTGGGGTGATAGGTGCTTTTCATGATGGGCAGCCTGTGCTGCAGAGACAGTCCTGCTACCTGGGAGTGCTGATGTGATGGGGACAGGGAAAGGGAAAGTTGGAATCAGCACGACCAGGTGCAACAGCAGTAAAAATGTCCTGCAGGAGCGTAGGGCAGGGCTGGGTTGCACTAAGGAAGGGTCATTATTTCAAGTGCTTCCTGTCTTGCAAGATTTGATTTACCTAAGGGCTATGCCTGGGACTTAAACCAAGAAATACCAAGAGAAACAGCAGACTCTTTCAGAGCAACATTTTTTTAGAGCAAAACCATGACACTCTGGGTGTTCCTCGCTATGAAGGAGAGAGGAACAAGAGAGTGCCTGTCATATAGGACATGAGATGCAAAGACCAGTTGAGTCTGATTTTCAGGACTATAAGAGACATACATGGCAAAAGGATTTCTGAAGACTTCAGGTGCAGAAAAAGATCCTGGCATGAAGCAAACTCTGAAGAGCTTTGGTTTAGGACTTTATGCTTAAAGTAGCAGCAGGAAGCCCCTGAAAGATGATATTACACAATGTACCTGCTGGATGACATGCAGATTGGGAACCGTACGAGAAAAGCAAGGTACTTGCACTGCTTTTCTGAAAACTCTATTTGGATTTATTCAAACTTACATCACTTTTTATTTAGTCTTGTTTATAATGCATATACTAACAGCTGTGTTTTTCCACTGATTTTGAATGCCTTACACTAGTATCACTGTTGTAATAGTGTCCCCAGAAAAACTATTGCTAAAGAGCCAATATTTTCAAGAAAATTTCTGCAGTGACTCTGCCTTCTAGCCAGGTAGTGGGAGGAATGAAAACAAAAGCAATTGAAATTATGTGGGGAAAAAAATGGAGTTCTGACTTTGAAGGAACCTCAGAGTCAGCCTCCTCCCTGTACGCAGATACCAGATCTGGCCATACCAGATGAAAACCCCCAGAAAACAGGGTCTGGACAGTTAAGGAGTGCTCCAGCAAGGGGATGGGGTTCTAGGCAGGCGAGCCAGCATGATCTCAGGCAGCATTCACCATCTGTGTGCATGTCCAAATTTGGGGAAAGTCCAGCTGAAGGCAAGATGTTTCACATCTACGAATTGTGACACACACATATTTCTCCAGACTGCCATCCCGCTCTGTTTCCAACATGTCTATAAATCTTCCATTGCTTTCTTGCCCCTCTGTGATAACAGATCTTAATCTCATGTTGCAACTCTTGCCAGCTCCTACCTTCTGATGTGCAGACATGTTTCCACTGAAATCAATGAGAATTCAAAGTCCAGAATTTGGCATATGATCTATCCTGAAAAAAATGGGCATTGGCAAGTCAAAAAGCTAAGATCTTTCTTTCAAACTCATCTGAATAAGGAATACATCCTTCCAGTAAATTCAATATCAGACTCAAACTACTGACTAAACTTATCATCGGTTTCAAAAAATATTCCCAACTAAGCAGTAAAAATAGCTTCTACTAGCAAAGAGCCACTTAACCATCTTTACAGTTTAGTGGTATATCCTGTGGCTTACCAAACTTAGGTGGAATTTAGGTGATGTTCACAGGTATTGAATTTACAGGTGAAGCATATTAACATTTAAAGCTCAAAGAACCAGAAAATCAACTTCTCACAGGAATCCCCCAGACACTGGTGTTTAACAAGCACATATGGTCTCCACATAGTGACCCTAAAATCAGCTATGATGGCTATAAACCAAAGGTAGGGCCCATGAAGTAAGTGAGGATATACTGCCCCAGAACTGGGGAAACCTAAGTGCGTGGAGGACCTTCAACTCATACCTACATTAAAAAGCTGGTTTGTGAGTGTCTGGCTCGTGCTAGGCTGCAGCACAGAGTAGTTTGGCAATGGTTGGCTTTGCCATCTTGAGACAAAATTGTTTCCATTGACAGTTTCTAAGGGTCCCGCTGTCTGTAGGTCTACCTTGATATTCAATCCAAAAGCAACATTGCGTCCTCAGTGTTGTTTGAGAGCATACAAGGAAAAGAGAGGTTTAATCATGTTAGTACTGGACAAGTGCTTGAAGGTTTTTTGGTTTGTAGGTAGCACATCTTGAGGGTAGCAGGCATGTCCCTGAGCAGGTTCAGTTTTCCTTTTCATATACTCCAACAAAGGCAGAAGTGTGAACAAGGCACTTGCGCTGCCTTTCCCTGCAGGATGCCTGGGTCCCTTGTAGGCTCCCACAGCACGGGGAAAGGAGCAGGGAGGAAGGGATGTTCAACATTGTACAGAGGTGGCTGGGGCTTCTGGCATCCCTCTTCCCTGGGCAGCTGGGCATTGACACAGGACACGCACACACTCCTCCTGGCAAACTCCCCCTTAACTTCAGTGGGAGAAGGATGAAGTCCTTAAGTCTGATTGCAGTGGAAAGCAGAAAGCAGAAATTTGCTTAGAAGCCGCTTTGGGTTTGTTTCTTAAGCTTTATGCTTGAAGTACAGGACTTCTAGGCAAGTGATAGTGATACAAAAGAGCCAGTACTTTATTCATCATCAGGCTTTTGGAGTAGTGTGTTTGCCCTGACAGGGAGAAGCACTGCTGCTGAGTGCAACAGTATCCAGCTGCACCAATTCAGCTGGGTTATGTGCTGTAATCCATGTAACAGCATTAGCCCAAAAAACTTCAAAGCACTTCACAGTTGTGCCAGTAATGAAGTTCCTGGCACTGCAAATGTAGTGAAAAAAGAGATTCCTCAGCATAAAGCACAGTAAGAGAGAAAGGCTGCAGGAAGGAAAACCCTGCTACCAATTCTCTTTCATTCAAGATGTGCTATTGGCATCGGACACAACAAAAGGCTGAGGAACACTTTACAAGTGTAATTTGGGTACTGGTATGATTCTGTGCCCTCGTTTTCCCTCCTTAGAAATCAAAAATATCAACGTATGAGAAGATGTGGGCGTTCATGAGCAGCAGGCAGCAAACAGCGCTGGTGAAGAACAACGACGAGGGAATCCAGCGTGTGCTCACAACGGACTACGCGCTGCTAATGGAGTCGACCAGCATAGAGTATGTGACTCAGAGAAACTGCAATCTCACCCAGATCGGGGGGCTCATTGATTCAAAAGGCTACGGCGTGGGAACCCCTATTGGTAAGATGCTTTCCAGCACAGGTGGTGTGGAGCACTCCTAGCAATGTCCCCTTCAGAAGTTTAGATGGCCATTTGAATTGTGTCCTAGTCTTTTAGAAACCTTCCTTATTGAAACAGACCCTAGGAGCCTCCTTTTAGGCAAAACATCTACTCTTGCCCTACTCATCTGCAAGCTGTATCTGCAAGCAAGAGGGAATATAGCAGTGCAGGCTACATCTGCAGAACGAGGTCGAGTGACCTGCTTGCCTTCTGGAGCATCCCATTCATAGCAAACTGGGTATGCTCTGTGCCACTCGAGGTGCAAGTCACTCTACTGAAATTCAGTTTAGTTTGAGAAATCAGGTAGTGTCTCTGGGAAAATGGAAGTGGGCAGGATAAATGTGATGTCCAATGTATGCATCCCAAAGAAAGCTGCATGAAAGGAGATGAATTTCTGATCTATTTTATGACCTCAGAGCAACACATAAGAACAGCGAGAAGCAATTGCAAAGTTCTGCATCTGCATCAGGGATTTCAGTGTTTTGAGCTAAGCAGAGACTTAAGACTCCCAATCTCTGTGAACTCTTTCCAGTAGACCTTTTTTAGCATATCCAGTGTCCTTTTCAAGATTTTCTGATTGTAGATGATTAGAAAGTGTGTAAGTTTTTTGTGCTTTGCTTTTCTGAATTATCAGCACTGGGCAGCCAGGTCTTTTTCTTGTATAATATATTTCTCCATACTGCTCACATATGGATTTACCATGCCACGCTCAGTTAATAGCTATGCAATTTTATTGTTTTCAGGGGAATTATTCAAGGCAATATCAGTTTACACAGATATAACAGGTGAAGCATTTGGTCCATCGGTTGCTTGGTATACCAGATATAAATAAGGGAGAAACTCCACTGCACTTTGAACTGTGATTATCTATGCTACTGAGTACCTCAGACAGATTGTCATATAGATAACATTTTAAGTATACTTTTCCACTGGCTATGTGAGAACAACCATCTTACCCTGAGGACAATGATACGAAAGCTAAAATCCCGAATAAAGATAAATGTACGGCAAGAGTTTCATTGCAGTTATAAAGCTGCCACACTTTGAAACAAGAACAATGAAGGAATAATTGAAACAGATGGTAATCTGCAGAGAGAGTGCATCCATTGGAAATACATCTGTGAAATATATTTATAAGATGTTTCTTGTATGATAAATATGCCTTAATTTTTTTCTTAAGGAAAACCAGCAAGATTCAGGGGAATAGATATCTCCAAGCACTGTGGAATAATTCAGTGTGATCAGGCATCTTAAATTTTTAAAAGATTGATTTCATAAACAAGATAAGCTGTGGAGATCCTTCAACTATTCAGATGGACCCCAAAGGCTCGTTGTTTTTCTCATAGCATTCAAGACTATTGATTGCAGAAGCTGTATGGAAAAAAAAAAAAAGACGACTTGTTTGTGACCTTCAACACCAAAGTTTCAGCAGGTCTTAACTGGTCTGCATTCATTCCTTCAGGAGAAGGCACAACCACACGGCTAGGTTTTGCAGCAGCAAAAGTATGCCTCACGCTCCAAAATTTCCAGTGAATGAGCTGAATACCATTGCCATTTGGCTCCCAAAGAAACAGGAAGAAGAATTTTTGAAAGTTCTTCTATGAATCCAGGAAATGTACTATTGTATTTATCAGAGCACCTTCTGCAAGTAAAAGACTACACATATAGGCTGTCTTCCTACTTCTTTGTGCTGAGTTAGGTTAAAGGACATTTAGGCATATCAGCAAACATCTCCATTTATGTTTATTACAGAGCCGATGGGTCACAAAGAGGAGGGTTTTCAGCAGATTCTTGGCAAAGACCATTACTAATGAGAAATCTGCAGCAGCCAGTGGTGAACTGAATGCACTCTGGAAGTACTGCTGTAGCAAAAGCACCTCTAAGCAAAACCTGTGCAAAATGTCACCCTGGGAGGAATCTGGTTGAAGAAAGCAATGTTATTATAGGTGTCAGGACAGGTATTAATTCCAGTATCCCTGCCAGTGCTGATGCTAGTAATTCTAACACTAATGCTATTACCAGTTACTTGGGAAACTGCTAAGAAAGTAGATAGATGCATTTCTTGGCCTGAGAGGTAGGTTGTTAATAGCTCAGAGGCCATAAATGATATGCTGAATATTCAAAGAGGTGTTGAGATGGATTTGTGTGCAGTTTTAGTGCTCACCAATAAAACATTACCAATCCAACACTCCACGCACACTTGACAAACTTTAAAAGCACGCGCAGAAATATAGATGTACCTGTTACCCTCAAGATGAATTGTGATAATCCTGCTGGCAACATAAACATCACAAGAAAGAATGAACATCCCCACAAATCCTGCATTGTGACTCAGGCTGCTTCACTTCACCTAACAGCTACGTCCTTCCAGACAAGGGAAAATAGATGAGTCCTACAACCTAAAAGGCTCCAGCTATCAGGGTGACAAACCTCTCCTAAGGTAGAAGCAATTCTGCTCTTTCTTCTGAGAGGCGCTGCTGTTTTCAGTGGCAATAATTCTCTTCTCTGTGTAAAGACAGTTTTGAAGGTGTTTTGGTTTTGTTTTCTGTTGTGCTTATTTTTGGTTCGTTAATAGCATGCATAGAAATCTATTCTTAGAGCAGGCGTATTTTCCTTTCAAAGCTGGCTACCTCAAGCAGTGGCTGCTGATTGCTGGCTTCCCAGATGGACTTTCTACAATCTGACACATGTCTCTTGGCATCTGTGGTCACAGCATGTCCTAGTGCTGGCAGTAAGATACACTGGAAAAATAGCTGAGTGTTGGCACAACAAATGAAGAACTGCAATGTTTTTCACACTGATTCTCCTCAGACAATGCTGCGGGCCAAAGGAAATGGAAAGCAGAGAGAGGAACTTGTATTCATGGTACAATTATTTTTAACAATATCCTGCATGGCAATATAAGAAAGAAAACTGAAGCTGTGAGGCCAAATTTCCAAGGCTATTTAGATGTATTAAGACATAAAAGTGGTGCCTAGTGAGATTTTTCTTAAGTGTCCATGTCTATGCGTACCACACTATCACTGAAATTGTGGCACACGTTCTGCCTTAAAAGTTTGTTTACCTTGATCGGATTGAGAATTGCAGCTGCTTTAATTTGCAGCAAAATGTGACTTTTGGTGAAATTACAGCTTAAGAAAATAGTCTTATTAATGTGCTAAAGGAGAGGAAAGGGTGGATGGTAGTTAGCTACATGGACAAAGGACTGGTGACACTGTATTTCAGCCCAGACACTGAATGATTCCAATTGTAGGAAGTCCAACGTGGCAGGATTTGGGGGCACATAATATGCCTTTAGATCCAAACAGCCTTTCTTGTAACTCTCTCCTGCTTGCTATCATAAAATCCTTTCTCCATGAAGAAAAGTCTCTCTCACAATGCCAAAACCAACTTCCACGGATCTATTATAATTAACACCAGGGTTTCTGCTATTATTGTTGATAACTTCAGCTTCTGGCAATGTGGGAAAAGATAATTGATAGCAATTTCCTTTAACTAGGCGCTGCTCCAGAAGTGGGGCGAGGGGCACGCTTCTCCCTTGTCCCCCTTTAAGGCTACAGACTTCTGCTTCGGCAACAGCACAAGTTGGCTGAAGGGACTTACAGGCAGCAGAGATTTTGGAAGATGGAGAGCCAGAGCAGACTGCGTGAGAGGCAAACCTAAACAGATAGAACTGCCCAATGTGACCTCGCTGTTTGCCAGATACTGTACATGCCCATTAATGCTGCTGAGCCTGAAGACACATCATTTAGCAAGCTGTTGGCCTGCAAATAAAAAGCAAAAAATAGTTGCTATTTTCAGTTTGCAGTGCCAATATAGTTGCAAGTCACGGAAAAAAAGACTTGAATGCATTGTGTTCTTATAAGCTGTGAGGTAGCTAAAGTGGAGTTGTGGGCTTCTGCAGGTATAAATGAGAAGAGGATGTATCTGACTGACTGTGGGCTTTTCTTAGACAGCTACTCATTTTACATGCAGTAGGAAAAATAAACAGATGTTGAAGTAAATAGAAGAGATGCAAACCCGAAGGTCTCAAAGGATGCTTAAAGCAATATTCAAACATGATATGAAGGAATTACTTAGGAAGAAAACCCACTGCCAAAGCTTAAATAAACCTCAGTAGGAGACTCTAGAAATTATAATGAATTTTCAAACAAGTAATGGGACCGAAGGAGCTTTCTGCCTTCCAGTCCCCAGGGCAGACACCAATAGATAGTCCTCCTCCCCCTTCCAGCTAAAGAGAAACCAAGACTTTCTAGATGGAGTAATGAATCTTGTGATAAGGGAGCACTTTTGCTTCAGGTGGCAGCAGCTTGCTCCCTCCCTGACTTCTCTTTGGTGCAACTGGCACTGATGGGCCTTGCTCTCACTTTGCAGGGTCTCCTTACCGAGACAAGATCACCATCGCCATCCTCCAGCTCCAGGAGGAGGGAAAGCTGCACATGATGAAGGAAAAGTGGTGGCGAGGCAACGGCTGCCCCGAGGAGGACAGCAAAGAAGCCAGTGCTCTCGGGGTGGAGAATATTGGGGGCATCTTCATAGTGCTCGCTGCAGGACTTGTTCTTTCAGTATTTGTAGCCATTGGTGAATTTATATATAAATCAAGGAAAAACAGCGATATTGAGCAGGTGAGTCATCCATTTCCAGCTTGCTTATGTTTCTGGGAGGTTGAGGGTTGTGGATGTGGAGGTGACTGCATTACATGTCTCTTTGCTGGCGTTCAGATTTTGTATTGCTGAACTCTCACCATGCTTCTCTGGCACTAAAGACAAATAATTTATTAAAAAGAACAGAGAAGTACCTCATCCACAGTCCAATTAGTGCTGCTTAGTATGGCAGTGCAGAACAAGAGCAATTAATTTCTCACACAGTTTCTGCTTGATCTTTAAGACTTCAAGGTTTGTTTTTTTTATATGGCATTAGCATCAGCCCTTTGAGTAACAACAAGAATGTACTTCCAAATCTGCAAGCGTAATTTTTCTCTTGCTCTAGAAAGCAATTTTTTCACAGCCAGGCATTTACACACTGTGCTGAAGCATGCACTTCAAAGCAGGGACACCTACTGAAAGGTGAGGGATGCCACAGTAAAGTAAGATTATGGAGCCAAAGAAATTCTGGTAATAGCTCCACTGAAGCGTAATAAGCAATTTAAAAGGGCAGAGGGAAAACAAAGGAAATGCTGTGTATAAATCATGCCTTGAGTATTACAGCAGTTTGTGAGATAGAATCAATCATTAAAATAGAGTGTAAACACCTGTTTACTGAACCATCAGCTGCTGTAAAAGAAACAAGACATGAGCAGCAACTTGGAGTCTGTTCTTGAATTTGTCTGCCAACCCTTTTACTCTGGCTGCCTTCCCTGGTGCTGGTTTGGTTCTGGCCATGTCCTAGACCCTGATGTGGCCCTGTTTGCCTCAACTGCTATAGCTGCCCTGATCCTCTTCACTTCAACAGGACTTATTGTAGGGACGAGGGTCACATTGCACTGCAGGATCAGTGGCCCCTGATGCAATCACCAAGAGGAGGGTTCCTATCACCTCACTTCAGGCTTCTAGACATGAGGCATCTACTTTGAAGTGAGTTGTTTAAGCTCACTTTGCACTTTTATATGGGAAAGGCAATTCATCCTCTTCATCCAAGGTGTAGTTCTGCAAGGCTGATGACATAAATGCCAGAAATTACTATTGAGAAAAATAAACTTAACAAAGGCAGCAGGAATGAGTGTGAGGAGAAGGAGAACATTTTGCACTTGGTCTCAGAGGTGCAGTTTACACTGCGTACAGCAGTGGTGCTGGGACATGAGAGGGATTGACACCTGAGTAAAAACAAGCAGCCAGGGCTGAGGGCATCATGAGGACAACATCTGGTTTTGGATAGGATAAATCACCTGTATCTCCTTGCTGCCAGTAAGGGATCGCCATAAGCTAAGGCTACACACCTGCTGTACAGACAGCTGAAAGGAAGTGAGCTGAATCCTACCATGCATCTTCATTTTCCAGATGGCACTTGGTATTATTTTGGGTCCATAACACCTAATGTCAGTGGACTTGGTCCTCACAGTATCCTGCAGGAGAGGGCAGCTTCTGACCGTGCAGACATCTCCACGTGTGCCTGAGCAAGCCCTATTAAAGGCAATGGCACTGTCTACAAACAACAGACGCAGTTCGTGTGGAGCAATATTGCAGGACATATTAATCAAAGTTTCCCTGTCTTGGAATAAGTCAGACGTAAAGGATGAAAGTATTTTGCACATATTGCAGCTTTCTGATTAGTACTTTAACCCTGTAGAATAGTTTTAGCACAAAATGCATAAAGAATGTATCCATATCTTTGTTTCATTCATGTCTCAGGAGGTCTTTCATTCAAATATGTTTTGGAGAACAGTTGCAGCTAATTAAAATGTTTAGTATAAATGCTAATATGGTGCAGAATATCCTGGAAACTCTTCAGGAGTCTGGGAAAGGCAATGCATTCCTGGAGTCATAATTAAAGTAGACCTAAAACTTTACATCATAAGGGAGTGTTAATTTACTTAGCAATATATTGGGTGAATAACAGAGTATTTAGGACTATTTATATACATATAACATTTCTGAAACTGTGCTACTGTTTCACAGCAATGTGTTGCTTATTACAGGCAGTCTCTTAATAATTAAAATCTTTAAGTGAGTTAATGTGGCAACATCATACTTCTCCAGAAGTAATTTTACAGACAGTAGAACACCAGCGATTCCAGTGTTACTTTTTGATTTCTCTCAGCTTGTTTTATTTTTATTCTGGTGAAATAAGAAGCTTAGATGGAAAATGCTATACAGTGTATATTATCACTAAGCTAATCCAAAGCATGAGCTGAATACAATCTATGACTTTTCTGTTTTCCTTAAATGGAATCTCCTTTGATTTGAATAGCTTTTGAATCTCATTCTCATGTTTGTTTTTAATTTTACTTCTTTAATTTATTTAATCCATTTTTCTTTTCTTGCATGCAAGGCCTTTTGTTTCTTTTATGGACTACAGTGTAAGCAAACCCATCCGTCCAACTCCACCTCTGGCACCACCTTATCTACGGAGTTAGACTGTGGCAAGTTAATCCGAGAGGAGCGAGGGATTCGAACACAGCCCTCAATTCACACTGTATAGTCAGGAAAGAAAAAGGTGTGTCTGATGGAAAGCATTAAACTTAAACAGTGCACATAATGGCAAAAGTTGTACTCACCAACACGTAGTTAATGACTTCAAAGTGCCTCTTGCTTCAGCAGGAGATAAGTTTATCTAACACAAATTGTTGAAGTCCTGGAAATTTGGGCAGTTTAAATGCATATCACAGAAAATAATTACACCTACAATGAAGAGTGAGTGCAATAGACTAATAGGTTTTAAGGGGTAATTCACCTTTTTCAGGTAAGAAAAATTATTTACCTCCTTTTCATCTCCTACCAAACCTGAGTAAACCAATGGCAGTCTCATTACTAAAAGCATGGAGAAATATTTTGCTTGGTCTCTTCTGAAGCATTCTGCAAGTGGGCCAGGCAGTTCTTTATAAATCTCAGAAAATAACCTGCAGGGCTCCATTAACTTTCTGAACCCCTATTATAAGCAGCCAGAGATTTTTTAGCTGGCATTATCTTATTCCCAGTGTCAATATTTAATGAATTTTAATTCATCCATTTAAAATTCATTAGCCAAAGCCTCCAAGTAACTATCATAGCACAAAATCATATCTATCAGTTAAATTTTATGCCATGTAACCATTAACATTTAAGAACGTATTCAACAAAAGCACCCTCAGGCACTCCCAGTATATACCTTTCACAGAATAAATCCATTGACTTGGCTTGAGCAATTCATGATGTTCACTATTGTCAGGCTTTGTAACATAGAAAACTCCTTTATGGCAAAATCAGGATATCAGTTTATATCAAACAGTGAAGCCTTGGCATTGCTTTGCATATTGAAATGCACAAGGAAACTTCTGTGTAGGAGGTTGGCACTGGATGTTTTTTGTACCCTGGAAGGATAACAGTTTGATTTCCTCTAATCCTCAGCTAGTCTGGGGACTGACAGGGCAGGAGACAATGGACTGGATCTGTTGTTGCCACCAAAAACCATATGACAACAATCTGAGATACACAAAATGTATAGAAATGCCAGCTCATAGGATGTCATGAACCACAGCAAACAACCATGTTTTCAAAACCTGATTACCTTTTACCTGTATTATATTATATCCTAGCTTACCACCAGTTTCATCAATCCATTTCCCACCCCTCACACCTACTTTATGTTTTCTTGCCCGCTGCAGTTCCTCCTCATCAAACAAGTTAATGATCTGTTTTATTGAGGGGCCATTTCTGGACTCTACTGCAATTAGAAAACTTGTTCGAGTGGATGCCTTCACACTCAGTCGCTGAAGTGATGCAGCGAAGCTCTGCTCTGCTCTTGAATTGTTTCTCTCATACCTGGCTCCTGAGAAAAGCCAGACCATACGGTGACCTGTGTTTTCCTTCTATTCACATTACAATTTTTGGTCAGCATTATTTATGCTGGCAGTAAGCTTAAATATTTTTTGCAACAAAGATGAACTGCTCGTAGCTACGCTATACAAATTCTTCTCTGCCAGTGCTTATCCGTGTACGTGAGTGTTTGTGCTGTGCTCCAGATGCTGCAAGAAATTGTCTTGCTCAAAATGGCATTTTAACTTGTTTGAATAGGGCCTTGAAAGCTTTGGTTCTTCATAAAATGAGCCTTCTTACCAGCAAAGACCTGAATTAGATCTTCTGTATCCCTGATTTAAGAAAGCACTTTTGTTTGCAGTTTCCCAGTAGAAGAGACTTAAATCTAATTAAATTCAGCTTCTCTCAACACTCAGAGGAGAAGGAAAATTCCTCATGTGTTTATCTCCATCATTGCTCTACGCAAGAAGTCCTCTGGGTTGCAGCTTCGACCAGTTTTCTAATCACTTTTCAGAGGAATGCAGGATCCAGAAATTTTCTATCACTTTTTAGGTAAACATTTTCATATCTGTCAAGGAAACAGTCACATTGTTAGCAACAGTCATCGTTTCTGTGTGTCTAGCTGTCCCCACAGACAACCTCACAGATTTTGGCTTGCCTGTGGGAATTACAAAGCAGCTTCTCCTTTCCGTAACAAAGCTTCATACCTAGCTACAAAAAGTTATTAAAAAGCCTTACTTGCTCCTTAGCAGCTGCGCCAGCAGCTGAGGCAGTGAAGAGCTGGCATGCCGCCCTAGCACTAACAAATCCGTGCTTCTAAAGGCAGTTTTTGCAAGGTTTGCCATGGCTCCAGGAAAAAGCAGGTGCCTTCAGGTTAACAGTGAGATTTGAGGAAGGCACAGCCCATAGCATCTCCCATGAAGTGCATGGCACCTGGAAGGACTCCTGCATAGACACACAAGCTTCAAGAAAAGGTGTTGAAGCATTCAAAGATTTTCCATTTATCATCACTCTAAGCTTCTATGACCACTATACTTTGAAATTTGGCCACAAAAAAATAATCTGTTCACAAATACAGATGGTCACCATTGCATCTTCCTAACTTGCAGCCTTGCAGCTGCATCCAGGACCCAATAATCAAACTGGATCCTTTCTCAGGTGTGTGTCAGCGCAGGGACCTTGCTGTGCAATCAGCACAGAGCCAACAACTCTGCCTGTGATGGATGAGCTGCAACAGACTCCATCAGGTCTGGTTCTGTGGTACCAGTAAAGCATAGCCAGAGCTATGTGGGGAGAAAAATGGCTATAAGCATACCTTTATGTTATGTTATTTTATACTAATTTTGTTTTGCTGTAGCTGCATTTTAATCAGAACTCCCAAAATATTCAAATTAATAAGTGTTTGGAAAAAATGGCATATGATTTGACACACAGAAGCCACCTACCATTGAAAGCAAAGGCACTGTGAATAAGCTAGTCCCAAGCCATTGCCAGGTTTATTTGGCTGCGGCCAGTGTGCCTACTTTTATTTAGTGGCAGTTCCTGCCCTCATCAAACAGGCTGCAAACCAATTAGGCAAAGATGCAGGGGGAAGGAGAAAGGACAAGGCAAGAGAAGAATGAGAGAAACAAAGGCAATACGATCACCATTTCAGAAAGCCAGAAGGAGGCTGGATTAACACCACGCCTGCACTGCAGAACTAGACCAAGCACAGCAATAATGCTCTCTGTAACTAAATTGATATTTCCTCAAAGTACTGCCATGGTATTGTGTGCTTGTGTCACCTCTCTTGGATCAAAGCCTTGAAGCTTCACAGCTTTAGCTGTTTGGAAACAAAGGAGGAGGAGAAAGGGGAGAAGGAAGAAATCTCCTATCTCAGTGAGGTTCTTGCAAAACGGAATTTTCTGTGAAGCTGTCAGGTCTGCAAATTCCCCCTTGTCAGTGAACATCAGCTTGAGCCCCTCCATTTTCAGGCCATAACCCCACCTCCAAACACAACTGTGGCCATCTGTGCCTTCACTGAGGGGTCCCATTTGTGTTTAGATGGTTTGGGAGACCAGCAAGTAACTTTACTGATTTTTTTTTTCTTGTAAAGAAGAAACCGAGAAACAGTTTATATAACTGAGGAACAGTTAAAATAATCCATAGGTTACCATCATACTGTTTTGACAATCACGGTTCAATAAACTCTGACAGTTTAAAAGACTCAATTTAGTGATCTCCTCATGCAATTAGCCATCAGTGACAGAATGCTCAAACAGATTCTTAATGTGCCGCAACAGCAGTTTGCTCACTAGGAGAAACTATTTTGGATATTTTTCCTTTGGTGCACTAGGCACAAACAAATCACTTTTCTTTCAACAGAAGACATGTGTCAGTGTCCCAGTTATGGGTCCTTCACAGTGAGGAGGGCACGGCAGAAGAAAAATCCTGACTTCCGTACTTCCTTCTCTGTGCCTGAGCTGGTCAGGTGTTGTTCCAGAATAAAATCTGGCCAACTTCCTTTGATTTTCATAGTTCTCAGTTCTCCAACACAGTGCACTAGGTTTGGGTTGTCTTTTTTTTTTGTTATTTGTTTGGTTTTGCAAGGTATTAATAAATACAATTGAAAAGTCTTGTCCCCAGCAGTAGCCCAGCAGCATAAGCAGCAGATCAATAAATCCTGACTACAGATTCTTTTTTTTTTTTCAGTCTTGTTTCTACTTTATTTTATGTTATTTTCTAAATTCTGAATCTATAATTATCCTAAAGCTTAACACAGTCTTCTGTATGGGAGTGTAAGGAAGGATTTGGGAGCTTCATGACCAAGTTTTATAGCCTGCTGAAATGACTAAAGGGCAAAGAGAAAGTCTCACATCACAAGGAGAGCAAAATCTATCCTGTTTTTAAAGGATGACATTTCCTTTTAGCCTCACATGCCATGTCCTGCAGCATTTTGACACTGCTAGAATGAGAAAGTTGAGCTGACTAAAAGCAAAACGTTAAACTTATTACCCTGTTGTTAAATGTATTGCTCTGTGCCTACTCTGCTCTCATTCTGGGCAAGACCTCGAAAGTGGACTTAACAGCATGTAAAAAAAATAGGTTTTTAAAGAAACCCTTTCAGTCTGGCTATCTGAATATGAGACTAAAAGAACAGTATATTACCCTTTTAAATAGAATTTTAATGTCACCATTCTCTTTTTAAAGGCTACTGTAATGCTACAGACATGGTGCTGTTCAGAGGGCTGTCTTGGGAGTCCCCACTGAATGTGTTCCTTGTCCGTGATTTTCCTGTCAATCCTACAGCATTCTGGCTGAGTTTGTACTCACTCTGTACCACGGTTTTCTACTGCTTGAAAAGTTCAGGGCAATTCCAGTTTTCAGACATCTGTTCAGTTTCCTAATCGCACGCACAAGCTTGGAGATAAATAGGATTTTGAGCTATGCTTCCTGGGGCTTAAAAGAAAGTTCACGTGTAACTGTCCTTCTGAATGATTAACCAAACCCCTGGAAGTTCAAAGTATCATCTCGGGTTGCTCTTTTAGACCATCTGAAGCTCTGTGTGAAGGCAAAGGGACAGAGAAAGACCTGTGTCTCCCAGGTTTTTAATGCTCTTTGCCACCTCCAACTGTTTTTCTCAAAGGTGGTAGGATCTCAGACACAGGAATATGCACAAAATCAATGAGAGGCATAGTTATGTCCGTAACCATTGGAATATCTTTGAAGTTTTAGTCCAGGGTCTATAAATCTACATTTAATTCATTGCTTCAGGTTGACAAAACTCATACCAATGGTTTTTAAATTCCCTCAAAACTAAGCGCAAAGTACCCATAAAAGTAAAACTGCTTCTGTGCTTTCACAAAGCCAAGAGCTGGAGCTTCATGGTGTAAGACCCTGGAAGCTATCACTGTAAACCCTCCTCCTGTCCCTCTCCCAACCCACCCTCTCTGTAGGATGGCCAAGCCCATTCCCATGCGTGTTGAGTGTGTGTGCTCCGACCTCTATCATGGGTAATCAACCCACTAGGGCCTTGCACTACCAGGATGGGATAAGAGAGATTCTCAATAAGGCAGAGCCCTTTCAGATTTTAAATGTCCTACTTCCATACTTTGTGGGTGGATAAACACGATCAGTTTACAGAGAAGATCATCAACAAGAACAGTAGTGCTTTTATATTCAGTTTTAGATGCAACTGCTATTGATGAACAATTAGACAAAAGTTTAATTCTTAGACAAGACCTAAACATAAGAGCCATTCTGAAGAATAGCTTGAAGTCTTTCTGATAATATTGATTTTAAAATTCAAAACAGAGTTGGAAGTGGAACCAGTGGGCACTTCACAAATCATGTAGTCAGACATTAGAATCCTCACATAGTTAATGTCAGCAATATGTTTTCAATATCTATCTGCAGATGTAAAATGATCTTCATGGGACTATTTTGTTGATATGAAATTGAAAGGCATTATGATAATTGCATAGTCTGAATAATATGAATCAGTTTGGAAAATTAAAATACACGGCAGTATTAACAAGGCAGTAGAATGTACTGTTTCATCTGCAGAAATCATCCCTGTATGCACATTGCAGAGACTGATGGCTATTATTGAATACACACATAACATATAGGTTAGTAAGAACAACAGGGAAATAAAAATAAACCTGATCAATCCTACAAATTGATAATATGATCCTTTCCTTATTTGCCATGGAGTTCTAGAATCTCTCTGTAATCTAGATTTTGAAAGCTCAATTAAAACTAAGATAGTAGAGAGAAATTATCTGTGCTAAGTCAGCCACTTAGAGCATACAGTTTTATTATTTTGGAAATAAGTGTTGCTGCTCTCTATAAAAGCCTGAAGCGATATAGAAATAGTGTCTGTGTTAGGATGATACTTGTGTCACCCGCTGCTTCCAGAGGGTATGGGGCTGCAGTGGACACCTTTAACTCTAACTCCTGTAATGCTGGAATTCCTGTATTACATTGTCAAAGAGGATATTTAAATGATAATTGCACCAGCAAATTCCTGGCTATTACCAGAGAGTAATTTGAAAAAAAGAGCAGTATACTGCCCTGGCCTATGTCTACTACATTTTGGGGCTAGCATGAATTAATAGTAGCTTAATTTATATATAGTTAAGAATTTCAGATGAACAAAAATCAAGTATCTCAAAGAAAGAGCATATTAAACTACAGATTTAACATACTATGAGATCTTAGCCTGTGTGCAGCCCATCCCACAAATGGACATGATGACATATGCAAGATCATACACATTTAAAACACACACACACACACACTGATGCACTGATGTCTTGAGCTCATTTAAAGAACCGGGGTTATGCACGGTATAGGGAGGGTTTATACTGGAGAGGAAGAAGCACGATGTGGGGGACTCATTTCTCTGGGATTCCTTTGCTACTTTAAACAAATTATTTAATCTCGATCCAGGTTACTGTCATACTCTCTTTTGCATTTGAAAATATTCCTCTAGAATAGCTGACTACTAGGAAAGCTTGGGTTTTCTCCTTTTCAAATAATATATTTGGGTTTTTATTTTTTTAGCCCTGTATAACTTAGATCCCTATTGGATTATTACTGGTTAAGAACTGAACATTGCTTACCTTGCATTGGTATCACTCTAGAAGGGAAATTGTATTTGATACAGAGAACCATGTCTATGTGCTATTGCTGTCATTTTACAAGAACTGTAGTTTTAACCAGTTGTTTTAAAGCTAGTCAGTTCTGCTGTTGTAGAAGGGGTTTGGTAGGAAGGATTTAATCAACTTGATGAAGGTAAGGTAGTTAAAGCTTTGTTTCACACTGCTACCATCACTTCATTTTATATATAAATAATGTATTTATATATATTTTCATAGAACTTTTTTTTGCATTGCTAGATACTTCCACGTAAAGCCTCTTCTGTGGTTTTTTTTTTGCGTTACATGTAATTATTCCAGCTGCAGATTTTAAACGATATTTCCACTTACCTGAAATGTCTTTGTTAATGTTGTGATGGTGGGAAGAACAAAAGATTTCTGCTTTCTTTCTAAACTATTCAGCTACCTTATACTTGTGGTATTTTTCTCCTTCAATACACAATATCTGAAAAAGATTCTTTCCAAAGAAAGAAGAGGATTGAAGATTGTGCTATAATTTAGAAATGTCTGTTAATTTTGTGAGGAGAAAATAACTAAACCACAAAGAAATCTTCAAAAATGGTGTTCTTTGTTTTCTCTAGTGTGCCCATTTTTTTGTGGCTAAGGTACTTGTGATTTAAAAAAGATGACCTTTTTTCTTTTAAGATCAGAAGGAAATTTACCTACTGAAAAAGGGTAAGTTTTATGATATGAAGCCACCAAAACATCACAAATGTGTCTGTGTAGAATTTCAGAAACATTCATAATCAGCTTTTGTTAAGCCAAAGTTAAATTAAATTCAGAGGAAACCAAGTTAGGCAAAACACACGGCTTATACAGACTCACCTATTATACCTTAGGGGCTATTCAAAACTGGCAGAACTCAGCAGAGAAGCTTTCTGAGCCCACCAGTAAGGGCTCAGATCCTTGCTTCTAAAAGCCACCATTTATGCAAAGGGTATGGTCGAACTCTGCCTTCGATGAGAAGTATTTAATGCCATTTCCATCTTCCACCAGTGTCTTTCTTTCAATGCGATAATGGAGGAGCTTGGAATTTCACTCAAGCATCAGAAGAAGTTAAAGAAAAGGTCGAGAACTAAGGGGAAATCTTCATTCACAAGCATCCTTACTTGTCACCAGAGGCGGACACTGAGGAAAGAAACCATAGCATGAGCAAGAGAGACCCCTTTGAGGAACTATCAGGAACAAAAAACAAAACAAAAACATTGCTGCCTACAAGTTGATTGTGGTGGGATTTCTGAACTATAGACATTTACCTTGTTCTTCAGAAATTCTCTGTGGTTTCTTTTTTTAACCTAGAGGTACAACAGTTTAAATGCTTACATAGACTGATGTACTACTAATCATCTGGGAAGTGTCTCACTATTTCTTTTGAGATGGATTTGTATGCTCACCTGTTTTGCACCTCTCTTCCCCTCCCCATGCATTGCTGTATGTGCTTTCTAAATAAATAAATAAACAAGAGACAGGGTTCTTTTTTCCAATAATCTGGGAGTGGAAGTTTTTTTTCCCTTTTGAAGAAAAGACTGCAGTTCTACTGAGCACAGTTGTTTAGAAACCAGGACCCAGACAACTAAAGTAAAAATTCATACAATTAACTCTTACTACAAAAATATATTAAATACAGAAGTTTCCAACAATGAGATATTTTTATTTTCTCTGATATCATAAGGAACACTCTTCAGGTTCTTTGCTGTGAGAAATTGTTTTTCCTTATCTTTTCTCTTTTTCATTTCTTTTAAAATACAATTATTAGGTAATGCCATGGCTCCAGGTGCTAGATGTTCAAAAAGAAAAAAACAAAAACACAGGGGAAGGCAACATTGACATCATCACACTGCCATATTCTCCAGCTCCTGACACCAGTAAAACAATTCTTGACTTCAAAATGAAAATCCCTTAGAAATTAGAGCCAAGAATATTCAATTTATAACAAATCTTGACCACAAAGATAACAACATCTCACAGGAATAAAGCCAATGCTCAGGAATTGAAAGATTTTCTTGCAACTACTGCAGACACCAACAAAATGCTTTAACAGTGAAAGAAAGAGAAATTAAACCTTTTCTGTGAAGAAACCTATATCTGAAAAAAGAAAAAAAAAAAAAAAGTGATGCATTATAGCAGCAGATTTCCCACCCCATCCTTCCCCCAAAAAACCTGTACCTTTATAGTGCAGTGAGGTGAAGCACATTTATATTTATTGCTATGTTGTCTCTGTGATTAATTCTGTTGTTTCTGGGGCTTTTATTGGTGCCAGCTGGTTAGCTCTGAGGATGCCTGTGAAAGGAAATGGGTGAAATGCAGGCACATCCACACTTCAAGGGATGAGGGTGGGTGTAGGAGATGGGTGCCCCTTGCACCCAGCAGTTGGGAGCTGTACCCCTGCCTTCCTATATGCTGGGCTATATATATAGACCTGGTCTGTCCAGGGTTATCCCACCACTATGACCACCTCTAATTCTATGGCTGGAAAAAGGGAACCAGAGGACTGGAGCCACTGATTGCTTTTCTGTGCAGCACATGGAGCCAGGTGAGCCTGAGTTGTATCAACAGTATTTGCTTCAGCTTGTGGCAATGTTCATTACCCAGGTGCTTCAACTAAGTGTTAAGTTTTATTGCCCTTATATTTCCCCAGGGACCTTAGTGCTTACCATTGATTACTTTTCCCTTATACGAATAGGCATTTCCTCTGCAAAAAGTGAAAGTAAAGTGAAAGCCTTTGAGTGGAGAAATCTCTCCTTTACCTGACACCATCACTCCCTGCAGCCCCCTGTGAGCTTTTATGCTATGCTGCGTGGCAAGGTCAGTTTGCAATGAACAGTATTGCTTACAAAAGCCCTGCTTTCAGAAGTGATACATTTCAATATTATTATAGACTAGAAGACACCTCTGTTCATTTAGCCTTTCCACACAGTTCAAGGTTTCTAAACTTCTCACCATTACCACTGCTTTCCCCAAGGCCCTCTGTAATTACTCCATATCCTTCTCAAAACACAGTGCCCCAAACTAGATCTGCTTTCCACCCATGTTGAGTTGGGCAGAAAAACGTCGTCTTGTGTCTCAAAGGCCATACTGCTGCTCACACACCTTGTGAGGAGATCTCCTTGCCCTAACTGGGTAAGGGAGTGATCCCCCCATGATACAGGCAATGATAATTTCAGCCTGAGGTTAGGGCTGTCACCATGTGGAATTGCACATTTTTGTGGTGGGTTCTTTTTTTACCAAACTGTTTCTCCAGTTTGTCAAGATCAGTTTGTCCCCAGCCATGCTGGTTGCCTGAACCAGCTTGGCAGTACCTGCAAATTTAGCAAATGTACTCACTAAAAACCATCCATAAAGGAGACCCAGGTGGTGGACAGACCCCTGTAGATCCCCCCCAGTTTTGACAGTGAACCTGTGAGAGTTAATAGGACAGTTAATAGCACTTTTGGCTACCATACAGTATATGTCATCTGGTCGTTACCCTACTTCTTTATGAAAATGCCATGAGGGCAGGATCAAAGGCTTATTAAGGAACCCTGCCCTCACCCACAGGGCCTGTTAAGCTGTTGAAGGAAATTCATCGGATTAACAAGACCTGTTTCTGATGGATTCATATTAAGTCTTGCTCATTTCCTACCAGTTACTTTCATGCAAGTGTTTGCCAGGCAACTGAAGTTAAGCTGGCCAGCCCAAAACTCCCTGGATTCTTCCTTTCCCTCTCTTGAAGATAGGAATTATTATTGCTGTTTTCCAGCATTTCTTCTGGGCTGTGTCTATCCTCCAGGAGTTTCCCTCAGGAGGTTCAGAGCAGTCAGCCTCTGGGAAAGGAAGGAGAAGGGTCTCTTTTGAAGTACTGCAGTAGGAAGCTTTAACATCAGTGCTTGCTTTTGGGAAGTTTAGTCTGCTATATACTGCAGAGACACGTTGGGCTGATAAGCAATAGTTAAGAAACCAGCCCCTGGCTGTGAGAGCTCATAGAGGATCTTATAAGGTGCTTTTGTACTTCCAAAGGTAGTTTCATTTCTTTGTGTCATCATCAGGTTACAAACAGGCCATTCAGACCACCAGCACCGTTCTAATACCATGATTGAAAAGCAGGTTATTATTTTTTAGTCTGTGTAACTCTATTGCTCTGCCATCCACAGCCTTCAGCTAAGATATTTTTAAATGAGTAATGTGAAAAATGATCATGTCCAAAACAGGATTCTAATTGAAGTTTACGATTTATTATATGAATAGAGGCAAGCAAACAGCGCTGGGTGCACCGGGAGCCTCTGCTCTACCAAGGCACACCCCGTCAGGTCTAATTGTGCAGGTTAAGTACAGGTTCTACATACATATTCATTAGATTCCTGAGAAATGTTATACATATTCATTAGTTTTCCAGGAAACTATTAGCATATGTAAATGTCCTTTACGCAGGCGCATTGAAGGTCTCTGGTGGTCTTCAGGAATCTTCTGGTGGTCTTCCATAGTCTTCCTCACTTGTCCGCTATTTGACCCTCCTCAGGTGATTCTGCGCAGTATGGTCCTTTACATGTTTTGATACCTTAGTGCTTGTTAGTGTTCTTACTATCTAAGTTCTCATTAGTGGTATAGCACCATATGGTTAGTTTAAGCTAAATTATCTACAAGGATGGGAACAAAAGGCAGGAGTTCTTATCTTTTCCGGCCTTATCTATTCAAGCAAGGCCTTGTGTTTTCTTAACAAGATCGTAAATTCATCGAACACTTAATTAAGTCTTGTGATCGCTCTTGGTTCCTTCTTGCTCGTCATTCCTAAGTACCAGTCTCTGACAGGCTTAATCCTTGACAAACACCAGTCCTTGGTATATAAAGTTACAGAGAGACAATCATTAAGCAATAAGCAGTTTGTTCTCTATATCAATCCCCCCCCTTTTTCTTTAAACCTTTGTAACTATAGGATTCCGCTACTTCCGAGAGACCGTGTAAAGTATTTTTCGATTTCTACTTGATGTCTGATTTTATTTCGTTTCCAGCTTTTGTAATTCCCTACTGTTATATGGCTTTTGCAGGAAGCAAGAACTATATACATACTCTCCTACTTCCCTTAGGCCTACGGTTATACAAGATCAAGCCAAACGGTTAAAGATTACATATGCAGAGAGGGTCACATTTCACCATGCGGCCCTATCGTTGTTTTATATTGACACGAATCAAGTTAATATATTTCACAAGTAAGTTCAAAGTGATAAAAGATTTATCATAAAGCCTTTTTTTTTTTTTAAGGAACACTGTTCTGTGGCTTAGACCTTGAGGTTAAAGAATTCCAAGATCTATTTTTTTAAAAATCTACTAACGTTTTTCTGAAACTAGGAGACAGTACTTTGTTTGGTTACTTTTTACATTTCAACTTTACCGTCAATATTAGTGGTCTACCACTTATAGAAAGGTGCTGGGAAAAAAATGAAGCTCTCTTTGCTGTGTGGGAAGAAACATGTGACAGTGAGAAAACAATAAATAAAGCATATTTGATTCTTCTTTGATTTCCTTTTTTCCTTTTTAGTAGCTTGTACGAGTCACAGCATATCAGGAAGCTTCTGCATTAAACTTGGATGGCAGCTTAACAAACTACACTTACTGCAAAGGAGCTAACTAACCTGCTATGACTTCATGAAGCAGCACATCATGATGTGTGGCTTTGCCCTTCCCCCCCAGCTCCAAGAATGCAGCTTGGAGACTGGTTATAAAATCCCCCCAATATCCCCCCCTCCCCAATATAAATTTTCCCCAAACACTGGGTGAATTTGAGATGTGAACTACCCCATGAAACCTGGGTTCCCTAAAACCTCCAAGCAGCCACAGACCACTAGCCTAACCCATTGCTCTGCTTTCTCCCTTGACATTTTTAGTGATCCATAGATAGATTACCCTATCAGTCTGACCTGTCCTCCTCAGGGAAGGTTTTCTTTGTCAGCCACTATATGTGTATATATATAGATATATATATATATACGCACACACAGATATAGATATGTATAAAATCAGCAGTACAGTACCACTTTGGTAGCCTGTGACTCTCATGCTAATTGGCATCCTTTTAAGAAACTACGGAAAGGATTAAGATGAGACTGTGAAGGAGTTCAAAGGACACTCGCTCCTGCCTCAGGCCAGCAGTGAGCCCCTTCCCCTTGGGGACCATTTCCCGGGCTCCCAGGGTGTCCCCATGCCCCCCTGGCATTGGCCATGAGCACAGCTTAGAGCACCTACAGACCTGCGGGGAGCTTAAGACCACTGTGGCTCCCACCTCGATTCAACAGAATATTTTCTATTTCAGCTAACTAAAATGGTAGCTAAGGAAAACGCTTAGGGATGCATTTAAATCCCACTGGTATTTAAGGATTCAGACAAGTACTATCCTGATTCAGAGCTGCAACCTTCTCCACCCTTCTCCAAACGTGTTTAGGTCACCGGCTAGGCTGCTCGTACGCCGCTCAGACAGGTCCCAGCTCCACACACCCGCGCACATGCAGTACACTGTGTCTGCTGTATTCACAGCCATGCTACTCTTCATATTTTCTGTACGTAGATGTGTTTAAAGCAAAACCAAATCCTTTTCTAAAGCACCTTGCCTCCGCAAACCAAGCTGTGTCACTAGAAATGTTTTCCTTAGCTTCAGATGCTACTTGTAAATTCACTCCGTGACTGAGAAAGCTACTTTGTCTTGAAGGAGGAGGGACAAGCACTGGGCAATCTTACAAATTGACATAGTAGCAGATATGATTACTGAGACCTTCTCACCATATCCCAACAAAGACTATTTTCCTGCCTCTTTTCCTGCATAGCAGCATGTGGTAGCAGAGAAGCCCGATTAGAGATTACCCATTAGGAAAGCCAATGTCCTCATTAGATCTGTATCTTGGCAGCAACAGGCATGCATCCTCATTGTTTATAAAAGAGAAATACAATATTGACAGATGCTGTTGAATGGCTTTAATGTGTTTCATTCCAGAAATGGCCTTGTTTTAGTGTCAGGTGATCTTTCCCATACAGCTACTCACCACCAGTCTGTGGGCTTAGTAAGGATTATTTAACATCTCTTAACTTTCTTAAGAAAGTGGGAAGACAGGCTCAGTGTAAAAGAAGGAGTAGTGGAAACGCATAAGTGACTGTTTAAGCTGTGTGCTCAGGGCTGGCCCAATAGCATGATTGATAAGCTAGTGCAGAACAAATGAAGATCAGCTTACTACCTTTCGCGGCCTTTGTCGGAGGCCTGCAACTCATGGGTCTGCTGTGAACCTGTAATCCCATGGGGCATTTATTGACTGCTGAGCTTGTCCCTTAATTACTCTCTGTCAAGCTTGCAGGAGTCAGGATTTCTCAGTGATCAGAACTGCCACTATTTAGAGATACATCACTTACAGCTGTCAAATGACCACAATTTTATTTTAGCTTCATTGATTGATAAAGATGCATATGTTTTTGCCTGCTGATGAATTTGGACTGGAGCCATACTCCTGCTCACCTCTTGTCACCTCCCCCAAATCCAAACTCCATTATCATTAGTGCAAATGTTATACAGCTATCGGTGTTAACATGTGAAGCTCTCCCTTGTATTTTTAGACTTTGATAGAAGTCGCACAGCCCAGGAGATGAGACCCACACTTGGCAACCCATTTATGGTGTGTATATATGGCCCAGACTCATATGCGGGCTCAGAGCCGGTGGCATGGAGCAGCCTCCCACAAGCTGAGGTCTGGGGCGAAGCTGGATTTCCAGCCTGACTCTGAATAATATGAAAAGCACAGATATCCTCAGTGAGGACTAAATATCCTTAGTCTTCCCTGTGCCTCTTGGTGGAGGAGAAATGGTTCCCAGGGTAAGAGAGGTTCTGTCAGCACAGCCCGCAGCTGCATGGGTCCCTGTGGCAGCCATGCAATGCCGGGAGCACAGGGACAATCCTGCTTGGGGAGGATGGATAAAACTCATCACACCAATCATGCTCCCTGGTCATTTAAAGGCTGCTTGCAAGAGCACCTTCAATGCTGCAGAGGCCAACAAATAAATCACAAATTGACTACAAAAGGAGGGAAAAATCTGGAACCAGCCAGTACAGCCATATGTTTCCTATCACAGCTGAGAGCACTGACACCAGCCCGGCAGGAGCACACAGGTGCTAGCCACCCAGCGCGGTGGCCTAATGAATCACAATTACAGAAGCACCTGAACCAGATAACGCTGTGCTCATTTGCTCTGAAATGCATAAAAGCGTGCAGCAGCCCATAATACTTCTAAACTCTCTGGTGGTTTTGGGTAAGGTGCTGTTTAGAAGCTGCTAGGCTTTTTGCTTCAGCTAGACCTGCCTTGTGTGGTGTGGTACGCACCTTTAGCCAAGGCTTTCAAAAGCAAAGGGGACCTTAGATACATTTTCCAAGACCTGGACTCCTATGAAGCCTGGAGCTCTCCCTCCCTTAGCATAGCTCAGCACAGAGGCCTTCCAAGGGGGTGGCACCCAGAAACCTTACCAACTTCGGGGAAGTGCAATCAGCAAACTGGCTTTATACAAACTGCAGCTGGAAAGTAAGTGACTGCTGGTGTCCTTTCTGGTTCCACCATCCTGAGCCCCCTGATGGGGGGGAATACATTCACCCCCCAGGCAAGCATGGCCAGCTGCCAAGCTCCCCCCCTCTCACCCTGGATTGCTGTGCTGTTAGGATTTGGGGACAGCCATATGTCTGCAATCCACTTTTCCTTCCCTGGGGCAATCCCCCATCTCCTTCCTTCCTAGGAGCAAGGACAGGGATGGCCTTGCCCACAAGAACACCCCTAGTCCACAACCGTCCTGCTTCAGCACACAGCGTGTCTCCCACCACCAAAAGGCAGATCTTACATGGCTTTGTGTTGCTAGAAGTGCATGTGGTACCCTGTCATGGTTTAACCCCAGCCAGCAACTAAGCACCATGCAGCTGCTCACTCACTCCCCCCCCGCCCCCCAGTGGGATGGGGGAGAAAATTGGGAAAAGAAGTAAAACTCGTGGGTTGAGATAAGAACGGTTTAATAGAACAGAAAAGGAGAAACTAATAATGATAACACTAATAAAATTACAATAGTAATAACAAAAGGATTGGCATATACAAGTGACGCACAATGCAATTGCTCACCACCCACCGATCGATGCCCAGTTAGTCCCTGAGCAGCAACACCCCACCCCCACTGCCCCCAGTTCCTGTACTAGATGTGACGTCCCATGGTATGGAATACCCTGTTGGCCAGTTTGGGTCAGCTGTCCTGGCTCTGTCCTGTGCCAACTTCCTGTGCCCCTCCAGCTTTCTCGCTGGCTGGGCATGAGAAGCTGAAAAATCCTTGACTTTAGACTAAACACTACTTAGCAACAACTGAAAACATCAGTGTTATCAACATTCTTCTCATACTGAACTCAAAACATAGCACTGTACCAGCTACTAGGAAGACTCTAGATAGTTAACTCTATCCCAGCTGAAACTAGGACAAGTATGACCTTGGGTGTCCTACTGAGCAGACCATCAAGAAGTAGGTGTCACCCTTGGGAAAGGTCTGAGTTCTGGCTGTCCCAGGGGTGCTCCCAGGAACTCTGGGGAAGGGCTGAGCCCGTGGGCATGGGGGAAGCGCTGCTGGGAATCTCCGAGGAGGTCTCACTCCTTGCTTCAATTCCCTGCCAGACCAGGGCAGCTGTACCTCTCTCCATGCAGTCATGTGTATCCTCGGGGGTCAACCTGGACCGATGGACGGGGGGCAGAATTCAACAGAGAGGGACAAGGGCAGGTCCGATTGTCGAAGTTTCCCATATTTTAGAGCAATGCTGTGCTGGAAGCTGCAGGCACACAACACCTGGGCAGCCAAACGTGTGGGGGGAGGCTGCCGTGACAGCTCTGCATCTGTAGCACCTCCACCCACAAGTGCACTTGAGCATCTGTTACAGAAATAGGGATTTTGTTATTAATAGCCCCAGAACACTTACAGCAGGGAGGACTCTTCACCTTGAAAACTGCAAGGAGAATTGCAGGGACGGGTAAAGTGCTAAAAGCTGGGATGCTACTGAGCTTTGCAGAGGGATAGGGTAAGGAACACTTACAAGGTTACTGGGTCCGCACTATCCTGAACTTCCAAATGAGCTCCAGCCTGGTGAGTCACCATTCAGAGCAGTAATTGGTTCAAATAACCCAATTACTCATCAGTTGACCCATTTTATCTCCTTTGGGTTCTGCCCACAACTGACATCAGACTCTGCTAGTTATAAAATATATAGTAAAGGAGACATTGTAAGAGGCCTCGATTTTTTTTTCTCCCCCAGCATTGGGTTTTCTACAAAGCCATAGCATGCAAAGCTGCCATATCGGGGGTGTGTGTGGTTTTGGTGCTTAGTTTTCTGCTGAAAAGCACATTCCTGCAGCAAAAGTATTCCCTTATTTCTGAAAATTGTGAGAAAAAACAATCCTGCTGCAAAAGTGTTAAGATGTTTTGAAGTGATTTCTAAGGATATCCTAAGAACAAATCCAGATTGCCGTCCTAGAGCTGCCTAACATCTCTTCCTGGAAACGACGACGCTACAGAAATATTCTGATCTCAAAAACTGGTGAGGCAGGACCAGATGAGAGCACCTGTGGATCGTGTTTTAACCATGTGAAGGGGTGTAGCAAACTAGCACAACCAGAGGGATAAAAGCCATGTATGGGGAGACTTGTTCCTGTTTGTTGCAGGATGGCAATGGAGATGATAAAGACTTGTAAAGTTTTGCTCTGGCAAGCTGGTCCTGAGCTACTTAGTTCCTAAGCAGCGACAGTGGAAAATTTTTAATGAATTATCCACAGATGGAGTTGAAACTTCTCGCCACAGGCTTTTACTCATGCACACAGCACCATGCTGCTGAAAATACTGACTAGAGAAACTGCTCTGAGTGATGTCCAGAGTGCTTTAGTCACACCACCTGAACCCTCAACTCTTCCTGTCTGTGTAGGGGAGAAGATGTCTTGGTTTCAGTGGGAGTGAGCCATGGAAGGCTATCTAGCAAAAGTCTCTGTTAAATCAAGTATGAGCTGTGTTGTTTAAAGAATTTAGAAGCGCAAAGATACAGTTAGGTCCTAGCAGAATATTCAAAAGCAGTTGCTTAAGTCAAGGTTGTTGTGGGTTCTTTTTACCCCAAAATGACACGTCTGAGTGTGATTTAACTTAATGCTAATTACTTACCTATCACGTCTCTGGAAAGGGAGAAACATGAGAAATCACATTTAATGCTGTCTGTTAAATGTATCCCTAATATATCCTCTATGAAGTTTTTTTTCCTGTTCTACATTCCCTGTTCTCATTTTTTAATCATCTTTATTCTGTAGAAAAAGGGAGCTTGGTATAAACACAGGTATCCCCAAAAGCTTTCAGTTCACCTTTCTGCAAAATATTAATATTTCCCTTTCATTTAGTAGTTATCACATTTTCAGGTTTTATGCACATGTGCTTAGAGCAGTCGAGTGCTGAACTCCCACCTGGCACTTGGAAAGAGATGCAGAAATGTTTGCAAAAATATTTATAGTATGTTTTCTAAAGCTCCTGCTTGCCATCTCAAAGCAAAAAACAAATATCATGTCTATACTGAATTAAATCAGTCAACTAATTTAACAGTGCCTATTAAAACATGTATCATATTTCAACAATTATTTTTAAAATTATAGCTCTTGCAAGTGCCACTAGAGGAGGCTACTGTAACCTTTAACATCCAGTGACAGATTTCCAGCAAGCAGCTCACAAAATTTTGGGGAACCCTTTGATCTTTACAGCCACATCCTTCCTTAAAAGCTCTTGTCCCATACCTAATGAAATTATAAAGCCAAAGAGAGGGACTTTTGCTCCTTGTTGTAGCTAGCACTGAATCCCCTTTTCTTCAAAGGAAAGAGCATCTTTTGAGAATGCAAAGCCTTAAATGTCCAGACAAATAAAAATGGGTTGCCTAACAAGCAAAGAGCAAGAAATACAGCTACCAAAGACATCTTAAGCTTCAATCACCCTTCTGCAGGTCAGCACGTTTACAGTTTCCTAGTTGCTAGTGCAGTAGTTTTTCAGGGACTACCAGCTCTAAATGAAAATGGAGGTTTTACATCTGAAAGAATGATGTCTTTAGCAGTTAATCTCTCTAATCACAAGGTTTTCTAACTGCTAATCTAGCATTTTGTTATCCAACAGGGATTTACCCCGTTTCATTCAATCAGACTACATGTCAGATTAATGGCCTGATCAGAAGGCAGAGACTGGGTATCAGTCCCCCACCGGCCAGGGCAGAGGGATGGGCAGAACATCTGCATCCTGCAAATCCTTCCAGAGGATTTCACACTTGGAGGTGTTGAGTAGGCTGCCATTTATTTTTAACAAACATTGTGCACACCCATGAATCTGCATCTCCACCAGAACAACAAAATTAAGTGGTTCTACTTCTTTTGACAGGAAGGAGAAAGCACAAGGATCAAGTTTCACATGCGTTTAAAATTAAATCATGATAGATTAAATAATCTTTCTGTGATGATTAAATCAGTCTGAGTATCTCTAGGGGATGCTCTGAGGCTTGAGGAAAGCTTTTCCAGCATGCTGTCACTGTGCCTATGTTTCCCAAGTTATTACCTACCTTCACACAAAAACATTACCCCAGTTAGAGACTGAACCCTGCAAGGTGATCTTTGCTATCCACTAGACGTCTTAAGTGATCTACTCATTTCAGTGCATATCTGGAGCTCAATAGCTGCAATCCGTTTAGAAGGCCCTCATATACGCCAGTGATATAGAGTCATAAAATTTTATCTGACTGTTTAATTAAAGACAGAAAACTTGTACAAATATTGATGGCTAAATTATCTTTTTCATTTTCTGTTCTTAACATGCAAAGTACCCACATCTCCACAAACTTGCACAGAGTTTAGCTGTACACACCAAAGCTAGCACACTGGTATTTTAATGGTCAAGACTTGCTCTCCTGTAAAGAAAAGTGAATTGGAAGACAATACCTGACAGCAGCACTTAGTGACAGCTGGCATTATCAAAATAAAATAGTTTTAATTCAATTCCTAACTAGCATGACGTATTTGACAATTATCTAAGGGCTTAATTCAGTAAATATATGTCCTTCTGTTCTGTATTCCTTCTATTGATTTTAATGAGACCTAATGCTAAGCAAGAGACATTCAACAGGAGGAATATATTAATTACTTATATTGCTTTCAGTTACCAGCATATCACCAATTTATCTACCTCACGTGCACGATTTTTTAAAAAAATTAAAAGTTGGAAAAACATGCCCACAGTGGTCTACCTCTGTAGCAAATGCCATAGTGAAAGCAAATATTCGTAACAGCAATTTAGGGTACTTCCCTAGCACAGAGTAGAAGGTAGTGAGGCTGGAGGGGTTTTTGCTCTTGTGTTTTCCTGTGGAGATATGGAACCGCTGAGAGGACACTGGACAAAGATGCCTATGCCACTGGAGAACGTACTAGCACCATAACTGGAGGCAATTCCTGATCTAATATATCTAAGCTGTGCTGCATTGTGCAGAGGGACCAGCTTACCTTGTTTGTTTCTGCATTTGACTCTCTTTTGCAGTATAGACACATGCCCAGTACCGATTTCTATCAAGGCTTAAGCAACTTTAATTACTTGAAATTCATCCATAGGATTTAAATGTAGTAGATTTCAGGCAGGTGGACGATTAAGTCCAATAAGTGAAATATAAATTGTTTCTATGTTGTACAGACTGTCTGGATGGGACATATTCAGCTGTTCTATGGAAAAGTTTGAAGGTGAAGTAGCTGGTAACAGATCCAAAGTTTTGTATAATCACAAGCAGTGACTGTAAGAAAGATGGTAAGCTTACATCCAGAAATTAATTTTTAAGTTCTTCTGCACTATCCTAGTGAGATGACAGGCATTACTGAACAATTTTTTTTATGCCACAGTGGCACAGCAGGCAAAAAGCTTATAGACAAATGATTTTTAGTTATTGCAGAACCAACTCAGTCATACACCTAATGGTTTATACATCTAATAATACAATACTGTTGGCATCACCTTTACAATCCCAAGGAACTAGTTCACTGGAAATGTATCACACTGAACAAAACGTCAAAGCAGCCGTTCATTGCTTTAGTATCGATTCACCATTTCCATAAATGCTTTGAATGGTGGGAGACAATACACTTATTTGCAGAGTATCCCAACTTTAGAGTATCCACAAACACTCTGGAGGGCAGGATGATAAGGCAAAGTGATCTCGCCAGAACAGAAAGCTCCTCTGACACAGGTGGGATGCAATTCAGGAAGGACAAATGTAAGGCACCACCCTAGTGTATGAATAACCAGCTGCCTGTGTGCAAGACAGAGAGCAAATGAGTGTGCAGCAGTCCTTCAGAGGAGGATCAAGGGATTACAAATGACTGTTCATACTGCTGTGTGAGAAAGCAAACATGTCAAGCTGGATATATGGCAGTGCACGTGCAAGGAACACGCTGACACCTCTCTGGTGCGCTCTGCTTCGGCAAGAGTCCAGCCGGAGTACCATGCCCAGGTCTGTGTGCTGCACTATGAGATTAAAGGGGGTGGAAATTAGGGGAGAGCAGTGACAACAGCCAGAGGTACAAAAGTGTCACCTGTGTGGGCAGATGAAAGAACTGAGGTTGCTTAGTCCTGCAATGGCTGAGGGGAAAGATGAAGATTTTCAAATACAAAAAAGGTTCCTCCAGAGAGAAAATACTATTCCCTGTGTGCAGCACGGGGACAAGAAGGAACAGATTCAGACTTTAGCGAAAAGAAGGACATTAACGACACAGAGGCACGGGAGCAGGTTGCCTGGAGGGGATGTAAAAGGCCTGAAGCCGAACAGGCCAGACCTCTCTTAGGATTGCCTTGGTCAATGTGAACCTGCCTTGGGGAAGGCAAATGGTCTCTAAACACACCATTCTTATAATAAAGGTTTTCTGAGTTGGCAGCACTGCCTGGCGTACAACTAAGACAAGCTTTCTGTCTGTCCCATGATGGCTTGGAACAGATGGCATGCAGCCCTGCTAAAGCATGGCTGCACGCAGTGACCTCCTGGGCTTCTACTCCTGTTAATATCTGCCACTCCAAAATGCCATTATGGAAGTGAAGGGATCCCCTCTGCAAGGTGTGTACCTCAAACACCGTCACCCGAATATCCTCAGCTGGGCACCGTGCCTCCCAGCACCCAGAGGGCCCGAGGGCCGGGCTCGGCTCAGGACCGCCAGCCCCAGCCCCACCACATGTCCTTCCCCAGGGCTCTGCAGAGGGGAACGGGGCCCGATCCAAGGGCAGAGCCAACCAGGGAGAAGGAAGGGGCATGTAACATAACCAGACAGAACCTAGGCTATTTATTTAGTTGTACGCAGTAGTGCAATGCTTGTAGCATGCTGTAAATTGCCAACAGGAGGAGATGATCAGTATCTCAAGTGCTAGAAAGCATGGATAACATACATCAGCAAATACTTTGGTCCTGACTGCTTATATCGCAGAGTAATGGGATGAAATAAAAATGGTTCCTGCTCTTGACTAATGACCATAAATTAGAGGTAAGAAGTGGCAAGTCTAAAGCACAGCAGAGGTTCAGACTGCAGCAGTGGGACACAAGGGTGGCAGGAAAAATGAACTGGAACGATACTATGACTCCAACACCCACTGGAGGGCAAGGGAGTTTTCCTCAACATGATCAGAAATAAGCTTGCCATTGAGAAGTGGAGATGCAAAGTGCTGGGCAGAGCTGCAAAGGGAAGGAAGACGTGAGGAGAGTCGGCATGGCTGAGCGGAAAATGTCAGTCAAGGGGATGCCACGCTGCACCGCCATCACACCAGAAAGTAATGTGTGGTCCAAATTATAAGTGAGCTACAAGCATACCCTGAAGTCTGTTTTCTCCCTTAGAAAAATCCAATAAAGGGCAAATAAATGGGATGAGGTCCTTGGATAAAGATGGCTTAACACTGTACTTCTCAGCCAACCTTTGTACCGCTCCCCTGTGGCAGTCAGTGGCCGGGTTTCCCTTTACATGTCTACCCAGCCCTGGGCTGAAATCGCGCTCTCTCTGATTCGTGGGTGGGTTGCTGCTTTGGCCCCCCTGGGAGAGCATCTGCAGGATGGTGTGACTGGGGGCAGGAGTGCCAGAGCCCCCCATGAAGCCCCCACCAGCAGGTCTGGTCCCGGAACCAGGCGAAAGTGCCGTGCCAGTGGAAGAGCTGAGTGACCTAGGCTGCATAAAAGATGCAAGGTAAGGAGGAAATTACCGACAATGAAGCTGCAGTCCTGAATGAGGATCTGCAGGAAAAGGCAAAGACATTTAAAAGGAGGATGAGTGAGACACAGCTTCAACAGGAGAAATAATAGGGGAGAAAGTAAAGGAGGGAAGAGGCTGGGTGGGAAGAGAAAATTCTACGCCTGCATGTGAGGGGAACAGGCTATGAAGAAAATTGACTCTGAGTGAAAGGGAAGCAGCCTAGACAAAGACGATGTGGTGTGAAAACAAAGAAGGGAGCTGACATGCTGGAATAAGAAAGGGAAGGAGGAAAGAGGGGCAGTTCACAAAATGCCTAATCTCAGTGCAAATGAGAGGAGAGCTGGTCTTGCTAAGAGCTCAAGGGCTATATTTTGACAGAACCACAAAACCCACACAACTCCTTATCTGCCATTCTCCATCCTGCAAAAAAAATGCGGAAATATCCAGGGTTATGGTAATTACACAAATATGTTATTTTTCAAGGTTTGACCCAATGTATTCTCTAAACTAGTGACATGGATCTGCAGAGAGGCTGATTTTACACAGCAAGGAACTATTGGCTAGAGCTACAAAGAGTACAGTTGTGCTAGTAAGATCAAATATGACTTTTCAGTATAATCCACATTTCTGAAATGATTTATATCAGAGCTTACCCAGTCTAAATCAGCCAAGGCAAGTGTATGAAGTGACTTTCCATGAAAAATGTTATCTACACTTAGCTGAGGTTAACAATTTCCCCAAAGTTTACATGAGAATCTGCATGCCATTTACAATTGATTAACTATTATTTGGCAGACTATTTGTGCAATGAATTGCTGACATTTTGAAAAGAGCTATTTGATGATTTAACATAGACTTAAAATGTGACCTTTGATTTATACAAAATGCATATAAAGTGGGTAAAATGAGGTGTTGAACTTACTGCATAAGTCTTGTCTGATAGCTATGCATCCTTTCTGTTTCTGCTTTCCTCACCTCTTAAGTTCTCTGCAGGAAGATTTTGGTGGATTTTTCAGGTACAGATTTGAGCATCATCCATTCCACAGTGCTATTTCAAAATGTTAATAAACAATGATGCTGGACCGGAGCCAAAGCAGCAGCAAGATTTATCATTCTTAATATTAATAGATGATCAATATTTATTCAACTTAACCAAAGTGAGTTTTGGTGGGTTTTTTTAATAAATGACAGGAATTCTACATTTACTTAAGAAATCTATCATCACCTCTGTAGGTAGCAACTTACCATGATAGTTAATGTCAAATATTATTTTTCATTTGAAACTAGAAAAAGAGACATGAGGCGTTTTGAGGTTAGCTTTAGTCCCTGAGATGAAAAAGCAGATGGGGACAATCTAATCTGAAGCGCTTGCCAGACTGACTCCCAGCTATACCATCTGAAGAAATATTATAACATATAGCACTGATGGAAAGGAGAGAAATTTCTGCTTTGTATGCATACAAGAATCTGTATGCATTTGTTCTTCTGCATGTTTGGCTTTATGCTTATTGACTCAAGCCTGTTATCCCTACTTCAGTGGTTCCATGTACTTCCAGGTGATACCAAGCAGAAATACACATTTCCTATCTATGAAGCATTTCTGCACAGTAAGACTCTGTTTCTCTCTCTGCTGTGTAAGAAAGAGCTCAAATTTCTGCTCTTAGTGAAACATCTGTCCGAGTTTCCTCATGCAACTGCTGTACACCTGCTTTTATTCTGCTGCTCTTTGCTTTGTTGTGATCTTTAAAAAAATATAGAAGATTAATGTATCAACAGCAACATCGTAGTTAAAGGTTGCATGGAGATTTTCCCTTCAAATCTGACCTTTCCAGTGTTATTGAAAAAAGAACACAATATTGGGATATATATATATATATATATATATATATGTATATATGCAGGATCTTTTCTACTCTTTCTAGACATATTGCAATGCTATATAGGGAGGCCAGAAAATTGAACTGGAAGGAGTCTTGAGAGGTCACTTAGTTACCCTGCACCAAAGTAGAGCTGCAGATATCCACGTATTCCTGACAGATGTTGATCTTTAATTCCTCCAATCAAAGAGAAACCTAAATGTCTCAGGGTGGTCCCCTTCTGGGGAGAAGTAGGAACATTAGTGGTTTCCTAAGGGTTTTCTTTTAGGATATAAAAAGAAGAAAGAAATTGTGACTTTTTTGTTGCTGTTGATTAGATCAATAGCAGATGAAGGAGAAGAAATAGGGTGCTTGGGTCAGAAATCTAATCCCATAAACTAAGGAAGGTCCATGGGAACAGAGGAAGATAACATCAACCTCAATCTGTTTATGAAAAGCAATGTATGGAGGCAACTATCTCCACTTTCCCAAAGAAGGCATTTCAGCCTTAATTTTGATTGCAAAACATATCACATCATCAAGCCAGTTTTTGAACTGTTACAAGCCAAGAATTCTTCACCTTTGCTCAAATCTTGCCCGTCCCATCTCTAACTCTGTGTACCAAATTGATCTTTGAGACCTTCACTATAGAGCCACTGAGCAAATCAAACAAGTCTGCAGTGCTCTTGTGCAGAAACAAAAGTGGAGGTTTCAAAGAAGTTTTTTCCACTAATATAAACAGGTGAGACAAAATGTGATTTCGCAACTCAACAAATGACCCAAGAAGGACCCTAAAATAGCCAATGGGGCACTGTGGATTTCTGCAGTTACATAGAAGTCTCAGGCATAATTATTATTGATAGGCATGTGGTTTCCCATAAACTCTCAGAGGCTGAAAAACTGGTCTACAAATTTCATGGAAGAGAGACTCGTCCTAGATTTTCTGTCTTATTTTGGCTAGATCAGAAAGACTGCGATTGATAACAGTGTCTCAGAAATTTGGCACTTTGAACCTGCAGACTGCTCCAGCTTAGGTAGAAGCGTGAATTTACAACTTTTTATTAAGATAGGTATGCATTAAAAAAAACAAAACAACTTTCTGAAAGAGAATTAAAATACAGTTGTCACTCATATCAGGTTTTCAAGCACTCATCATTTACTACATCATTTAAACTGAACTGCCCAGTCCCCAGTCTTAATAGTAGTATAAGACTACCAAAGGCTTCAGCTGAAGTCAGGTCACATTATGCTAAGCACTGCTCATGAGTAAAATATAGAACCAAAGTAAGCAGATGACACTTCCCATCCACTTAAAATAGAAACTGCAAGTGAAAGCAGAGAGAAATCTATTGCACTAATTTACACAGAGTAACCCATTTCAGAGGTGTTAAGTAATTTGATCAAGGTCACATAAGATATCTGTGGCAGAGCCAAGAAACAAGAATAGCAAAGTCTCATAGGAATTTCCGAACTCATTTGTCTTCTCCTCATTTAAATCCTTAAATAATGACAAGAGCATAACTAACATGCCCAAAGATAATAGATACATGCTAAAGTCTGTATCGTATAGGCTTTATATCATGCAGACAGGCATGGTTATGCTGTAACCATAGATGAAGTCTTCTAGTTTAGACTGATGCTTCTTTAAACAGCATGAGCAGCACAAGTCTGAAAAAAAGTGTATTGTCACTCTTATTGACACCAAGCAGTACTCCCTTCTTCAGGACTGCTGGAGTACATGAATCCCTCCTAAAGAGCATCACACCAGTCAGCAGACCTCCTTACTTAAAATTATTAAGTACCCATTCACAAAGACAGACTATATACACAAAACCAGAGCGAGGATGTTCACAGTGATGCACCTGATACATGAATCCGCTTCCCCTGCCAAGAAGGAAGATAAGTGATGGCAGCACGCGTGCGTGCATGTGTGCACACGGCGTGAAGATGTGCCCCCCCCAGTGCTGCAGTCGCACCAGCATGGGGCTTTGCTCCATGGCAGGGACGGCCTTGGTCTCCCACCTGCTGGGGTCAGCTCTGCAGCAGTGAGGGACTAAGGGAGACTACTGACATTTGAACAGACTAGCTAGTCTGAGGGAGACATTTCATGTGCGCTTTATACAATATAATTTTTATTTCACCTACAAGTAAAAGAACAGCCCCCAGAAGAAAGGTAAGTTAAGATACTACCCCCAAATGTGCATGATCTATGCTGGAGCATGGCAATGAGTCAGCTGTGAGATGCATGGTCATTATGCACATACGTGGCTGTAAACATGCTCGTGCTTCTCTTTCAACCCCTACTCCTACAATTGTAGCAGCATTAGCTTAGTTCTTAAACCCAGCTTTTTCAATTAAACATTTTTCCAGCTGTTAAAAAATATAATTTTCAAAGAAATTTCATTTTAAAATGTTCTTTCTTTCATTCTTCCAAGCTTCTCCTTTTGTGCCAACACCTTTTCTGAGGATGGAGAAATTTTTAAGAGATGCAGGTAGGAAAGAGGTGAGAGGGGAAGAAAACTTTTCTAAAAACGGGGGAAAATGTGTAGGCATCATTCATCTTGCTGTAGTTGAAAGGTGTGACAGAGGTGAAGGGAAAGATGAGAAGAGGCAGAAAATAGAAGAAAAGGAAATCCAAGCCTGTTTTAAAAAACAAACTAAGTAACTATGAAAGTCAGTAGTTTCTGGTAAGACAAAAGAATTTGGTTACTTTAGAGGCAGCCCTACCCCTGTGATTTCAGAGAATATTACAGCTCAGCACAGTCAATCCTTAGCCCCTCTACAATTGTCAACTCCTTCCTCCTCCTCCTTCTCTTTCCTTAGCCACCTTTGCTGGTACTAAAGTCCTCCCTTACTCCTTACTTCTTAGTTTCTCTGTCAAACAGCCTAAACATCAACACGGTGAGTTAAACTCAGAGCAATTGTTCCCAGCTTGTATTTCACTTTGAAACTGGCCGTTTTCATTTCAGCAAAGGACAGTGTGTGTACCAGAAAACATTTTTACTTTTCCCAGCTGTAACAGTTTGTCTAATAAAAGACATTAACTCTGTTCCCAAGCCTCACCTGACTAATTTTCTTAGCTCATGACAGCCAGAACAACACTAACTCTCCTCCCCTCCTCCCAAAATATTAATAGGGAGTCTTTTATGTTAAAATTGAACAGCATTTGAGAAAACACTTCACAATTTGGGGCATGTCTCCTGTTTATGGGTACAAAGATGCTGTAAAAAAACAGATTTGATCACATTACTCAGTGACTGAAGCTCTGCTTCAAATATTAGAAGGTAGTGTCTCTCTAAGACCCATCTGTCAACACTATTCATGTGACACTCCTCACCCTACCACGTGAACCCCTTTAATGGATCACTCCCTGCTTTCCTGTGTAGAGCCTGGTCATCAAAAATGCACTTTGGGTTCAAATAAATATTTCTCTAACTTTGGTAAACATAAGGAAGGGAATTTCAAAAAATAAAGACATTTAGAAACCTTCCAAATTATTTTTTGCTTTGTTTTTAAGTTGATTTAAGAAAGGCGGCTGCATTGACTTTTGTAAAGGGGCAGAAAATATTTTGCTTCACACATATGAAAAGGCAAAGGCAATGTGAAATGCCTTTGCCCAACCTCAAAGCCCCATGCAAAAAAAATGGATTTTGCCTTCCAGAGAAGAGGACAACATTTTTCCAGTGGAAAAATTCAATGTTCCTGGCTCTGGCTTGAGCACAAACTCTGCTTACCAAAAGCTACAGAACAGCCCGGAGGTCTCGGAGAGAGGCTGCCGCCTGCTGCTTTAGCTTACTTTACAAAGTGTACTTTTTCCCAGAAAAGTTCCCCATCACTGCTACTCACACCTCAACTATGACGTGCAGAGCAGTGGCTTTTGTGCTGCTTGCTCCCTGTAGGTGACAGAGCTCAGGTTCACACTATATGGATCCATGCCTGGGCAAGCTCTAACCAACCATATTTTTAAAAACAGGAAGATCCCAGCTGACAATCTTAACATTTGATTTGATATTTTTGCAGGGATCTCAGGACTACGAAGAGTCAATTACTTTCCTTGAACTGTTTTTTCTCCATGTTTTCAGCATTCCTTCTCTCCCCCATCTTCCTTGTGGCTTTATGTCCGTGAACAACAGCTTGGATAAGAGTAGCATTTCATCTCACAAAACGTGGAAAGTTCTTTTTGTGAGAAAATGGCACATATGGTGTATGACACAGTCTATTCAGATTCATCAGCCCCTGCTCTGCCGGTAGCCAGCAAAAGAAAAATCTTCCTAAAAGTAACAAAACTGGTAGGGAGCTCAGGATCTGGCCTTGGGAGAAGCCATTCTAAAATCCTGGGAAAAAATGAGTTTTAGCATGCTCACTAAGTTTCGGTATCTGACCACAAATCTAAAGAAGCTGTGTCTTAGAGGGACAAAAATGCATCAAAAACCGCACTGGAGATGAGAGAGGAGGAGAGCTTGTAAAATTCACATACAGAGCTCCAAATTAAATGTCATACCAATATATGTTATTTGGGGAAATCACTACACACTGTCCTACTATTCTGTCATTAAGAAAAGCACCCAGAGGTGATGTTGATGACAAAGCTTCCAGCAACACCTGCAGCTCCTGAGCCCTGGGGCAGCAGCGGCAGCAGGAGGGCTATGCCGGTGCCGACACACCTTCCAACTACCACCCTCACCCCAGGGAAGGTGCAGGGGTACCCCCAGGGCACCCCAGAGATGCGCATCAGGATTTCCCCCTCCTGAAACACGTGTGGATGTCCAGGGTGATGGGCACATCACCAAGTCAGCATTGCCACACTGCCGCACAGCTGGATTGTGCCCCATGTTCCTCGGTGGGGTTTGATAAAAAAACACAGCCTGACTCTGGAGAGGGAGTTCTTGAATGAAGACACATCACGCAGACACATATGCTGGCCATGAACATGCCTATGTCTACGCATTCTCATGGTGCAAAAATCTTAATGACTATCAAAAGAGTTTTTTCATGCAATAACAAAAATGATGGTGCAGGAAAAACAACTCTTTTTGGCCTGAGGTAGTTTGCTTCAACAGAAGTAAGCAGTAGAAAACATAATTTCTCTCCCAATGGGAATCCTTGTGTATTGTATGCCAATGTGTGTATATGCCTTGCCCTCCTACCTTTTATACAGTTTTAGGTCCATGATCTTTCTCAGCAGCTATTATAAGTGTAATGTGACACATGCTAAACTTTTCGCAACCAATAAAAATAAATGTGTGTACAGGTAATAGCTTGTACAGGCTCTATACTGTTAAAAGATAAAACACAAATACACTTTTCCTCTCCAGGTTCAAAACATGCAGATTGCCATCATGTAAACAAACCAAACCAAAAAAAAAAAAAAAAAAAAGGCAAAGAAAAAGGATATTGTGAAAAGCACATGATAGGTTTGGCTTCAACAGCAAGCTATACCACATGCTTTCCAAGTGACACTGGCCAAGTCATGACTTCTTCCTGTGACATCTGATGGCAATGATCGTGTTTTTGGTGTTCTCTGTGCTTTCCTCCCATCTAAATTTTATGTTTTTAAGAAAAGGAATTTCTCTCCCGTGGTGAGTGTCTATGGCTTCTGGTGATAAAATGGGGACTGGGGGCCTTCTGCCCAAAAAAGACATAGATATCCAATCTTGGCATAGGGTCCCAAGTAAGACAGTGCAGGCAATAAATCTTCCAGATTTAGTCTACAACTAGTAGAACAGTGCTATGTTTAAGCAAAATACACAAAATTATATCTACAAAATTATAGCAGGGAGGTCCCTGAGCCAGCTCCCAGGCAGCCTGGCCCCATAGCACCGCACAGCACTGTGACAGCTGCGGCTTGCTGTTCAGCAAGGTAGAGGTGCCCTCAGCGTGTTTTCATGACAGAGAATGAGTCTGGATAAGCATTACAGCACAATTTGAGATGTCTTGTTCAGACAAATTGATTTCGGTGCCCAAATTCCTCAGCTCTTCAGTCCTGCCAAGTCAAGTCAGATGATAGAAAAAAACAACAGTGAAACAGACTGCAAGCTTATAAGCAGACATATCCATTACCTTCATTCCTAAAGAGGAACAAACCCCCCCTTGAAAATTCAGTTTTTTAAGAAGTTAACAAAAAAGTAGCATTGCAAAGCCCTATACTTGGTGATGCTTCATCCATGACTTGTCGTAACTACCAACCCTGCCAGTACAGCACAGGATCTGAGATGTTCCCAGCTCCAGCCCTGTCCCAGCCATGTTCTCGGGTGCACACCTGACCTCCCCAGCCCGGCACCTCTGTGGGGACACGTCCCCGTCAGAGCCAGCTCCCCTCCACTGGTGCTCCCAGCAGAGCTGATCCTAACTGGCTGGTGGGGTAGAAACGCACCGCCCTTCTTAGCGTGAGCTGATGTAGCTTTGAATTTACACTGACAAAGGTACTGTGTCTGGAGGTGCTTTTCAGGCTAGGATGGGACGTTCAGCCCAGCTTTCAGCCTGGCCGTAAGCAGTCTTTGGGGCCCACAGGAGGCAGGATTAGCATATGTGATCGGACAAGACTGCCAGCAGCACTTTGGGCAGCCTGAAAAGGAAAGGCTATCGATTTACTGTAGGGGAAAACGTGGTGCAGTGTCCTAGACCATTATAATCCCATTCTGTCTTTGCCAAGGTTTTCAACCTTCCTCTCTGTCTCTTGCTCTTTTTTTTTTCTTTTCCTTTTCTTCTTTTTTTTTCCTTTATGCAGGAGTGTCTTTATTCTAGGCACTAGATTGAGCTCTACCCCAAGGATTTGTGTCCCAGGTCTGTACATTTAGGGAGGGGAGAAAACTGCAACCCTGGTCCATTGTACTCCTCCTGATCAAGAAAGGGCAGATATTACGGTATCTTGTACCTCAAATATCTAACTATCCACTTCATTCCACACATGCAAAGTGAAATCGGGTATTTCTTATATGAAATGATACTAAAATAAAGATGATTTTGGAGAAATGATTACAAAACATTTAGGGACCAGCTTTAAAAGTGCTCCAGTGGAACTTCTGGCAAAGTAAATTCTTTGTTATTTATGTCCTAGTTTCAGCTGGGATAGAGTTAACTGTCTTCCTAGTAGCTGGTACGGTGCTATGTTTTGAGTTCAGTATGAGAAGAATGTTGATAACACCGATGTTTTCAGTTGTTGCTAAGTAGTGTTTAGACTAATGTCAAGGATTTTTCAGCTTCTCATGCCCAGCCAGCAAGAAAGCTGGAGGGGCACAAGAAGTTGGCACAGGACACAGCCAGGGCAGCTGACCCAAACTGGCCAACGGGGTATTCCATACCGTGTGACGTCATGCCCAGTATATAAACTGGGGGGAGTGGGGGTGGGGGATCGCCGCTCAGGGACTTGCTGGGTGCCGGTCGGCAGGTGGTGAGCAATTGCACTGCGCATCATTTGTACATTCCAATCCTTTCATTATTGCTGTTGTCATTTTATTAGTGTTATCATTATCATTATTCGTTTCTTCTTTTCTGTTCTATTAAACTGTTCTTATCTCAACCCGTGGGTTTTGCTTCTTTTTCCCGATTTTCTCCCCGCTCCCACTGGGTGTGGGGGGAGTGGGTGAGCGGCTGCGTGGTGCTTAGTTGCTGGCTGGGGTTAAACCACGACAATTTAATATATTACATGTACCTTGGAGGAACTGAACACAGGCATCAGAAATCAAAGTCATCACTCTACATCTGTGTTCCTTGTATTTTGCTGGTCATGAACTTATTTTGCTTTTGTTTTCTCAGAGGCTTAAGAAGAAAGGAGAAGATGGAAAATAAAAAGCTGAGAAATGCAGATGTGATCTGAATTTCTAGACAACTCAACCTCTTGATAAAATATTATGAGATATTCATATAATCTTCTTTTCCCATCACATATGGTTTCAGTTTGGGATTAATGTTTCACTTCCAATTTGAACCGCACATTTCTTTTAAAATAATAATTAAAATATTAAGAAAAATCATCAATAGATTTTAATGTTGTTTTTCTTATTTACAAATGTAGTAGTAGTAAAAAGAACCTGACTATTCCCAGTTAAAGGACTTTACACTACAGCATATAACTGACATTTATCTAGCTATAAACAAACACCCACTGAAGAGCAGCACGTTATGGTTAATTAAACAACAACAGTCGGGTGGGGGAGGGAGGAGGAGGAGGAGGAAATAATAGTCATTTAGTTTAACTGGAAAAACGTGAAGAGACTTGTAATGCAGCTACAAATTCAGTGAGTCAAAAATACGAGCCTCTAAAGTTAGTGCTCTAAGTACGACAAATAGCAAACAATGGCAGCATCCCAGGGCACAGTCTCAGCAAATTGATCAGTCATCTTTCATTAGTGGTACCAGACAGAGATTGGTAGTATCTGTAATTTTAAGAGAAGATAAAATGAATATATCTAATCAATATTGGTCTTTCTACTGAAGCTCTCCCACTTCTTTTTCTTCCAAATGCTGCAGGGTGGACTTCCTTGTCCATCATGTCATTTCTGCATGGGAGATGCAGCCCTACTGCAAAGTCGCCAGTAGTCTGGGAAGGGAGCATTCAGCATCACCCAGGGACGTGTGATTTAAGTTCATGTTCAAACTCCTTCCCAGGTGCCAGCGGGGAGCTGGATGCTGCCTGGGACTCCTGCCCAACTTCCAGCTCTCCTGCCCAACAACTTCCAGTTCTCCTGCCATGCAGTCAGCAAGGTCTCATTTCTGTGGGGGCTCAGTGCCCATCCGTGAGTGGGCTGCAATCTGGAGCCCCTGCACTGGTCGGGTATATGGGTGGCATAAACCTGTGGTCCAGGTGCCATAAGCAGGGTGCCTTCAGCATTGGGCTTCCCGTGGGGGCCCCTTCCTGGCAGGATTTGAGACAGCACCACCAGACTGCTTGGCAAGCCCCAGGCTCAGGGGATGTTGAGGCTGGTAGCTCTCTTTTTCTCAACTTCAGCCGGCTCTGATGTTGAAGGGCAAAAGCAGCCAGAAACACAAATATTTGTGGGATGGAAAAAACACTCCTACCCTGCATTTATTTTGAGCTCATCTCTGCCCTTCTTTTTAAATAACACGTTAAAGATACATTATATAGCAATTTAATAATAACTCTTCATTCCTAAAGTAAGCAAGTATAATTTATCAGCCTTTTATAGACCAATAACTAGGGACAGAGGGTAAATGTAGCCCAATGCTGAAAAATCAGCCCATGCTGCCCTGCCCTGGACTATGCCTATCCATTGGAGGACAACTGTACATGAGACAAGATGCCTTAGCAGTCACCTCATCTTTTTTTTTTTTGACCTTGCCTCCAAATCAGGCAGCCAGAGAGAAGAGCAGCAGTGCAGATGGGAAGGCAGAGACTGGCACCTTGTGCCCATGGCACCCAGCCAGCTCTGCACCCACCACTGGTAGGATGGTCTCCACTGTCATCTCTGGAGCTCAGCAAAGCTCTCAGAGCGTCATGGATGATTTGGGTGGCAGGTAATCCTGGGAGGACTCTGGTCCTACTTCCCACCTACTTCACACCAGGCTGCTCAGGGCTTTGCTCGGTTGGGTCTTGGAACCCGCTCCAAGGATGAAGGGTGCACTCTTGAGTTGGGCTGGGATGCTGCTGGGCACTAGACTTAAAGATGTTTTCAGCACAGATACCCAGTGAATCAATCCAAGGTTTGAAGATGAAAATATTTACTGGGAACCAGGGATGGTAGCTCTGGGTGACAAAAGACCTAGATCATAACCCTACTCTTGCCAAAATCCCCTTGCATGGGAGCAAGGGTTATGGGTTTTGGGTGCCTCAGATGCTCCCCCTAGAAAAGATGAATAGTCACTCTGAAGTGACCATTTAATCTTCACTGCTTCAGTCATTAATATTTGTGAGAAGTTCTTAGATTTCATAATGAAAGGTGCCACAGATGAGATGTAAGATTTTTCTCCTGTGATAATCAAGGAAAAATATTGCATCTAAGCATTTCTAAATTCGGAGTCCCCTGTTAGACTGTAGCCAGCATGCGTTTCATTTGTGGGTTTATGGAAAATGTGTATTTCATCACTTTTTCCAAAACTCATTAGCTCAATCAATTTTAGTCCATTTTCTATCTTCCCTCATGGTGAACAGAAGAGGAAAACATAGATAAAGGAAGAAAGTTAAGCAATATCTGCAGGTGACATCTTCCAGCAGTAGCACTTCTAGCATCTGATAACCTCCCACTGACAGTCTTTCTTGTGGTAAAGGCTGTAACAAACTATTGCTGGGCAGAAGGAAAATGTCAAGTGCATCATAAAAGTCATAGCAAACGTATACCTCAAAATGCTTGAGGATTTATTGCAAGTGTGTATTTCTCCTTTGCATTGCCGTATTTTGAACTTCCTAGATCTTTCATAAACAAAATTTAAATGGAGTCATATTTATAAGACAAAATATATGCTTTTATGTATAACTTGTTCAATTATTTTGCTATCAACACACCAGAAAGAGTAGTTACATACTCAATTACCTAAAAGAGTCTATCCAGGCTCAAATGCTCAGCACTGTGCTGCCAGTTAAGGAAGAGAACTTTAGATTCCTCTTCCCAAAGGCATAATAAATAACAAAAAGCTGCTTTGTCCTATATCTTTTTTTTCTTAAGAAAAATAAAATATTTTTTATGCTTTGTTCCTGCTAGTGAAGCTGTGCTACTGCTTGTACAGGAAAGAGCAATATGCAATAACAAGGATTTTTAATTCGTGCTAGTATTTTTTGGTCTATGGTACATGATGTACCTCTAATAATAAAGTAGCAAGCAAGTGCAACGTGGTGGGCACTGTATTCAGAATACAAATGAACTGGTAGTCTTTTGAAAAAGAGTAAATAAGAGACCTCTAGTGCTAAGCAAGATTGAGGGCTCTAATGTACTTGAAAGAACTAGCACAATGCAACAGCTGAATTATACGTATCGTGCAATTATTAAAATAATTCAGTATAACAAAAAGCTTAATTCTAATATGTTTTTCTAACATTAAAAATAGACTAATAAGAACTACACTTGTAAACTGCTTTGTGAAGAAGGAACTCAAAGTCTTTTCTTTCATTGCTCCACTGGCCCACTGTGGCCAAGCCCACAGTGGAGGAGAGCTCAGAGAAGGGAAGAAAAACCAAAAACAAACACCGACACCACCACCACCACCACCACCACGCCCCCCAAACCCAACAATGAGCTCAGGAATAATGTATCACAAAGAAGTCTAAACTTATCTCAACACCAGGAAGACTGGAGGGCAACCTCGGTTTATAGGTAAGACAACTGCACCAGTGAGTCATTAGGGTCCCTGAGACAATTAACAAAGAGCAATGACTTGCTCAGCCAGCCAGTCCGGCGTGGGGCAGGGAGCGCGTACATGGCTCAGCCCAACAGAAAGTATAAAAACTGGACAACTAATAAAGCACATTTTGAAGAGGACAATAATTTGAGCTGGCTTCAACCCATGTATTACTTCCCAGCGTCCAGGGACGCCCAGTGTGATGCCAGTGAGCATAGAGAGACTGGTAATGGGAATCACGTTTGTATTGTGATTCAACTGTGTATTGCAACTGCTATGTTATGCTTCTGTTGTGATTTCAGTACATTGCTGTATCACTCTGCTAAACTAAAATCCCATATAACACCAAATAAACCAAATAAGTAATTTAACATTAAGTAAATTTGGTAATAAATAAAATTTGATAATAAGTAAATTTGATATAAAACTCTCTTCATCTGGAATATCTAAAAGAACCTGGGCAGGGAGTATTTGACTCTGACATCCACTGGCCAAGTTTATTCTTCAGAAATGTAACCTGTAATTTTTGTGTCTTCATAGTCCGTATCGTAGACAAAGCTTTGTGACAACCCAATGTAACATATAATGCTCACACATACGGATTTCAAAACAACATGCAAATTACTATCAGAAGCATCCACGTGTGTAAATGAAGAGAGCTATATAATAGTAATTTCTGAATAGACATAATAACTATGATCCTACTTTTTTTTTTTTAATTCAAATTAATTGATTTATTTTATTCTTAAGTTCAAACACACAGGAGACCATGGACCACACTGCAGCACTTTTTCTGCCTTGGAATACTCAGGATGAAACTAAGCCTCCAGCTACCCCTCAGTGCTGAGCATCAACTGACGCAGCCTTATGGCACTGTTCATGGTTATGCCTTACTTAGCCTTAGCAGCATCTCCTCTGTTTTGAAATAATGAGACAAAGCCACATTGTTAATTGTGAGAAAGTAACGTCATGATAAATTTCCTACACACAACATGGCATTTCTACACCAGAAACAGTAAGAACATAAAAGCAGCTACACAGCATCAGACCAAGAGCCCATACAATATATTGTCTCCGACAGTGGCCATAAGCAGATGCCGGGGAGAAGAGTGCACAAACATACATGATGCTTCTCCTAATACGCTCTCAATAAACTCCCTCCCATTACTTGAAGCTAAGAAACTTCACAATCTAGATGCGGTTATACAGTAGACTTCCACAGTGAGTTACTTCTTCAAGCACTTGTCCATGCTCTCTTTCAGCCTGTGTAACATTTTAGCACCTATACATAACATTTGAGCAAGAAGACCAAGCCATCCATTAAGTGGAGACCCACCTCTTGTTTGTTTTGAACTTGCTCCCTGCTAGCTTCATTTGATGGCCCATAGAAAAGATGTTGAACAGTCTCTGACCTCCCCATGCTAGTCATCATCCTGTAGGACCTCTGTAACATCATTGTGGGGCCTCCTCGCCCACTACTCATGCAGGAGCCATTCCCACTTTTGATCCTTACAAGCAAGGCTCAGGGATGACCAGTCAATTTGTGCTATTCTTTTCTCAATTAGCTTTTAATTGTAGCTTGTTTCCTCTGGTGCCTCTCAATGATTTACCTTAATTGTCAGATGATAAATTGAATGTCCTTGTCACACTGGTGCTGAAAGGACACTGTGGTGTGGACCAGAGGTGGGGTCTTAGTCCTAGCCTGAGACAGAAAGTAGGGTTAGGGTTAGAATTAGGGTTAGGGCTGAGCCAAAGAGATCCTAGAGGTGTGGTTGGAGTGGGGCTGGAACTGGGCAGGCCAAGTCACAGTGGTGATGTTGGTTGTTCAAGGACAACCAATACAGTTAAGCAGAGACATCTGGTGACTCCACTCTCTGAAGGAACTGCAGGATTCCTCAGTCTCTACCCATTGATACAGTAAAGATTTTAGAGCAGAAATACAGAGATCATCTCAGAAGGTCTTGCTTGTTCTGAATTGATTCCTCAGCTGAGTAAGGATGGATAGCAAGGTATGGTCAGATAAACCCCAACCTGTGAACACCAACTGCCTTTTTAGAAGGCAATTTTCCCTTTAGCAGGCCAATGCACCAGGAGTCCAGCTGTTTCTCTGTGAGAGAGGCACACCGGTGTTTCTTCATCACTCACCATGACAGCTGTATTGGAGTGTATTGAACACGTGTTGCTGGTAACAGGCAGGACCTAATCCTGATGTGATCAGGATCTTGCCAAAAGTTGAGAGTTTATCCTCACCCAGACTGATTTTCTGGCATTTGTTCATCTTTTTGTTTCAGTTGCTACGTAAAATTTCTATCTGTTCATGCTGCAACGATACAGGCCTGATAAAGAAAAGAATGCATTTGAAATGACAAGTCAAACAGATGTAAAACTAAAAGCAGCACCTAAAGGGCCTAAAGGCTTGCAGGTGATTTAAGAGTATATGAAGACAGTATATCAGAGATTTCGAACATAAGCATACTGTGTATCAAAATTGACTCTGAAATGATTGCTGGAAATGCTGGTGTGGTCAAGCAGCAGAGTCAAGAAAGTTATTAATAGTAAAAAGGCATCCTTCCAGAAGTGGAAGCCATGTCCAAACAAGGAAAATAGAGAGGAGCATTAACTTTAGCTAGTTAAATATAAAGCCATAATAAGAAAAACACTGCAGACAATTTTTTTGAAATTTTTTCAGACTTTTCATATGTGGAAAATCAACCAGCCTGGAGAGCCTAGAAATGAAACAGATGTAAGAAAAATACACCAGGAAGTTAAAGCCAGAGCAGAAACGCTAGATCAATTCTTTACATCTATTTTCATCATGGGAAGAGTTGAGTCGCCTGCTTTGGCTTCTAGCCATACAGTCAGCTTGAGAAGCTGCTAAATAGAAGCGTCAGTAGAAAAGTTGTAGAATAAATAGATAAAACAAACAGTAACAATTCATGAGGACAAGACAGTTTTTGCTCAGGTCTTAAGGATCTCAAATATTAATTCTTGAAGTAGTTAAGTGTGGTGTGTCTCCTACCCCATGAACATCAGAGAAAAGGAGAGTGATGACAACCTCTGAAAAGAGCTACGGGAAGATGTAAGGAACTACAGTTTAGTAATCCTGCTACTTGTACAGACCAGATTGGTTGAGATTGTTACAGGGGAAGAATTAAAAGAAACTTTAGTGGTATGATGAGAAGGGGCGGTATGACCAGAGGAGGGAAGTTACAAACCTGTTAGAGTTCCTCAAAGGGTTGCCACGCATGTGGCTGTGAGTGAACCGTATTTGTGGTTCCAAAATGGGTTTCTGTAATACTACCTGAACAAAGCTCTTTGTGAGAAATAGGTCCTCTTATGGATTAATATGAGGTTAAGAGATGGGAAATAAAAGGCAGGAATACATTAGTAGCCTTCACCATAAAGGAAGTTGCCACATGGGTCCCTTTACAGACGAGAGAGAAGCCACCTCTGTATTCAACACGCTCATAAATTATCTGGAAAAGAAAGTGAACTATAGGATAAAGATTGCTGATGATAATAATTCAGCACAGTAAAAAGATAAAATGGACTATGAAGAGTTGCAGAAGGAGACTGAGCAGCTGGATGGTAAAATAGGCAGATTAAATTCAATGTTCTTAAAGCACAGTGATGCATACAGGGAAAAACAACCTTAATTAACCATACACACTAATGAGCTCTAAACTAGCTGTGTATCACTACGAAAAAAATCCAGACCCATAGTGAATAGGTTTTTGGAAATAGCTCTGTGCTCAGTGGTGGTCAAAACAATGAACAGAAGGTTAGAAAAGATTAGGAATAAAGAATAAACCAGAAAGCTTTCTTTACCGATCTATAAATACACATCTTAAACAAGGTATGCAGTTCTGATTACCATATCTGAAAATGAATACACAGCAGAACTTAGGAGGTAAAGTGAAGAGCGACAAAATGCAAAATGTGAATAAGAAACCTGTTATTCTTCCTTTTTCATAATGTGAACGCTTTAGGGTATCAGAAGAATTGGTCAGGCAGAAGATTTAAAAGCAAAACAAGAGGAATTTTTTTTGGGGGGGGGGAGATACTTCAACAGAGACACCCACTAGCATGTCAAGTGTACACTTTGAAAAACAAAAGGAACACTAAACCATTAAAGAGAAAAATTCAAATGCAATCTTGGGCTCAGGAAGCCCAGAGCCTGCAGATCACTGGAAGGAAATAACAGGGGAAGGATGACACTGTATTTGTCCAAAGTGATTTCGCCACTGTCAGAAAGTGCGCACACAGCCAGATGGGCCCACAGACAGGCAGTATCACTGTTCCTACACTCTATGTTTTGAAAAAGAAAAAGTCCACCAAATGGCAGGAACAAATTTGCACAAAATGGTAGGAGTCAGCTGCATCCCAGCTTTACCAGCCCATGAATAAATTTACCCAAACTCTACCGTTTATCTACTTGCCCCTGAGATGAATTTGCCAGTATCATTTTCAGGAGATGAAGTTTGCTGTGAATGCCTTACCTGCCGTGATTGTTGTGGGTTGGAAATCACATTCTCCCATTTCCATTCCTGTCTGTAACTTGAATACCAGTAAGTGAAACCATGAACAAGGGAAATTCAGTTATAAAATAACTGCAAGTCCGCCAGGAGCAGGATGCCAAGAAATTCATAAGCAATGACTGTTTTCCCTCCTTCATGATTCTCCTTGTACTTCTGCATGCATTTTTCCCCATCTTTACTGAAAAGGCACATATTAAGTTCTTTCAGAAAACCTAGCTAATTTGAATTTTATTTGCTGAATAAAAGCATTTTCAGGTTGTATGCAGTATGTCCAACACAAATGAGTCCAGTAGGCAGTTTCCAAAAAGATGGTGGAAAACTATTACAAGGAGAAAAATGAACTTTTTTCAAAGCCCAGGAATTTATCCCTTGTCTTCCACCATCCTGAAGAATATTTCTGAAAGATACTAGGTACTGACAACAGTATAGTATGTTCACATAACTTGTATAGCAGTATTTTTCAATGTCCCTTAATAAAGGCAAGAGCCTCAGAAATGATCACAAGTTACAGAGCAGACAGGGGAGAGTCCTTATTAATATACAAATTAAGATACTATATTTCAATATTAACACAATTTTTAATTTGCCTTTTTCAAAAAAGATGTAATTTAGCATATAATTTTGATGTTTTGGATAAGACATTCTGCAAAAATATATAGGAAAGTTAAAATGTGGATTCAAACAGCTGCATTGTTCTTAACTCTTACAAAAAATTGTAAGTCTTAAGATGAAAATTTTGGAATAGATCACTTGGCATACTATCTTACAAGAGGGAATAACTTCAAATTACAGCTTTAATTAGTACAGCATTTAGTAACGTTATTAAGTTATCTTTTGTGGTTACAATCCTGGAAAGCATAATCTTAATGTAGCTGAGACATCCCAAATTCTATAAATAAAAAATGGAAAGGACCTAATTTAATATACTGAAAACCAGGGGAACATTTACTTTAATGCATTACAGCATGAGCTTTAAATAACATTTATGACAGTTTGTAAAATTTATTACCAAAGTAGTTATTTGCATTAGCAGATTCCTGGGTATAATCACTCTCCAGACTTCCGCCCTCCCTGTCCCAGGTTTTCACTAATTTCAGCTGAAATGATTCATGGTTCCAAAAAGATGTGAACATCAATTATGGACTTTTAAAACTCATTCTCAGATAGCCGATGGTGACAACCATATTAGCCTCATCTAATTCTAGTTACTCATTACATTTTCCTTCTTCCTGGATCTTTGGAATCAATCAGCTGAAATGTACAAAGGAAGTGGGACGTATTTACTTCTTGGGACTCATAGGAATAGTCTATAATTATCCAAGTGACTAAGACCTTTTTTCTAAACCAGCCACATTTACTAAGCTTTAATGCATTTCGTGACAGTGCATAATACAGACCAGTACATTCTGCTGGAGTATAAACTGCGGGTCACAAAAAAATGTAGGGTTCCTAGATTAACTGGGACATGAGTATAAAAAAAGAAAAAGTCAAAGAAGGATCTAGGTGAAATGAGCTTTAAAGACAAGACAATAGCTGGTTTTATGCCGAGAGCACAAAACTGCAGGGAGAATAACATTGTTGACTGAAGGACATCAAATCAGGGTTCAGGGAAGCTTTGCACTAATCCTGTGTTGTAATGACAGCTTAAAAATTTGGTACTTTGATGAGTTCTGAGATTGACTTAAACCTCTTTAATTTGGCTTGCTGGTATTTAATCTTTTAACTTTGCATTCTTAATCAAAACTCAAAGCAGATCTTTAATCTTGTATGTATAAAATGGAAGATTAGAGGACCCTGACCTGCCTCTGGTAGACAGCTGTTTGCTTCCCCTTTTCCTTCTCCTTCTCACAGTAATAGCAAGTGAGAGTAATTTCAAACCTGTAGGAAGGTCTTAGGAGAAAAGGGAAAGTACATAAATATTCTCTGACAGAGAAGAGCCGGAACTCTTCTCTCTGTTCAGTGAAGAATTAAAATCCATCAGAGTCTCTGCATGTGTTTCTTCTAAAACATTGTTAATGTGATGGGAAAATAATTCTGTTTTGGCCAGATTCCTCACTGAAGCAGGAGGCTATATTCAGATTTCCTTTCCCCCTAGAACACCTGAGACATCTACTGGCTTCAGTGCCTGCTCAGGTTCAATAACACACAATATGCAAGACAAGAGCGAGTCAACAAAATGCTTTGTACAAAGCTAGGAATTGTCTTTACTGGTAAAAAATAAACCTGTGAGGATACTTCTACCAAACATGGCTGGTTTTATTGTAAATTCTTTGCGGTGGGGACAGTTGTTTTTTAAATGAGAAATGCGTACAGCGACCCCTTTAAGACTGTTAGGTGCTCTTATATACCAAGAAGCCCCTTTAAACCTCTTTAGTATTTGAAGGAGATCTTGGTGGCATTAAGTCAGGGCACCTTAGATGGCCCCAGCTGCAGGGACCTCACAGCGGGGTCTTATGGGAACTAACAGAGGACTTTGAACCAGCTCTTCAGGAGACATGCAAGGCATCACAAGGTGCAGTAACATCTCCTTTCCTCTTCCCTGGTGTTTCTAGTCATCTGGACCACCCATGCAACCTCCAGTGCCAGAGTGTTTGAAGAGGCAGAGTAAAGACCCTGGACCCAAGTCCTTTGGGCAGAAGGCTAGAGGCTTCCGAGGCCACCTGGCTGCTCTTCCCTATGACCAAACTAGTAATCCATCTCACTTTGCCACAGCAAGACGGCCCCACTCCAGGGTTTTGTCTCAGACTTGGCATGAGGAGAAGGATCATTATGGTACAGGTGATTTAATTAGTCCAAAAGCAAGCGCATACCAGGCATTGCTAATTGCAAGAGAGATATGGGATAAAAGGGAAAGTCACCTCTCTTCTTTTGTGAACTTCATTTATTCCCCCTATGTCAAGTTCCCTGTCTTGTAACTCCATGCGTCTGAGTTGTCTGACAAAACAGTTGTTGATTTTCACTGCATGTAGCTGAGCTGAAGTCATTTAATGTCATGAAAATCTTAATCAGCTGCATTAGAAGAACAATCTTGATTTCACAATTCATTTTAAATTCCTTGCACTTTCCATCATAGTCCTTTATTGTTCGTGATGGTTATCCTGGTTTATCTGTTCCTGAATTATTCAAAATACTTAAATAGAGGCAAAGTCTATGGAAAAGTCATTTCCTGAACTTCAGTAAGAGTTTTGAACTATTTTCAACTTAGTTTGATGCCAGCGAACTAGAATTAAACTTTTCTTAATCTGGATTCTTTCCTTAAAAAGCACATATGGCTGGATAGAATAGCAAAAATTATCTGGGGTTTTATTTAGAGGAGGAGGGAAAGGTCAAAAAGAGAAAGACATTTTCTATACAGGCCAGGAAATAAACACAGAAAAAAATTCCTCAGTGAATAAAAAGAATGTTTCCAGTATGGCTTCTGACATCATTATTTTTATGCAGGGCATTTTTAAGTGTAATGTTAAGTGTAAATGTTATTCATATAATCCAAGAGTTAAGATGAGATCTTCCTCCTTTCCTTGAGGAAGATAGCTCAGGATTAAGAAACTTTTTAGAAACAACCTTGGCCAACACAGGTAAGATCTTTCTCCACCGCCTTCCCTAATGAAAGCATATACAGCTCCACTTAATAATCTCCATATTTAGCAAGAGGTCTATTACTGTCACCAAATTGTAAGATTTATTTTTTCTTGTAGTGGCTCCTGTCACAAATCTTGGCCTTTGAAAGGAACAAGAAAAACTACTGTGAACAACAAGGAAGATCTTTAATCCTCAAGTTTAATATTGGAATGGAAAAAGAATTCAGCAAAACAGAAGTTGGTTGTTCAGCTTTTTAGAAGTTACAATTGCTGTTTGACTATGTGAGAAATGAAGAAGTTGAAGTGTTCTGTAAATATTCAGAAGTGTTTCCACATCCTTCTTATGATTTCTAGAAGCATTATCAGTGAAGTCAGTAAACCATCATGTGATCAGGCAGTCCCAAATAGGACCAAACAACAGCTGCTATTAAAAGTTTTTTATTTATTAGCTGCTTGGACGCTGTTGTTTATCTACTGCTTTTTTTCTTAATTCAGATGAAAAGTATAGCTTGTCATGCCAAATTTTTAGTAACTTTTCTCAGCATCATTATACTCACACAAAATACAATATTAAAAAACAATAAATCAGTGGCTGCACATACACAAATCGATGCAAACACATGCAATTTCTGCAGTGTGCTCAAGTGAAACAGACTGGTCACCTGCAACTTGATGGAGAAAGAAAAGAAAGTGCCAGCCACCAAGAAATCAGCCTAACGTCAGTCACCCCCTTCCTTTCTCCTCAGTCAGAATTGGCAGGGTTCTTTCACCTTCAACTTCTGAAACAAGACATTTTCTTGAATTCAAGTTCTACTATTACAAACATATTCAATACTAGGTGATTCTTCCTGGCTGTGGCTGTCATCTACACTTCCATATAGGTTTCTTTACAAAGAGGAGGGGGGAAAGAGTGAGAAAACATATCTTTGTTCCACTCCCTTTTAACTTCAAACCAAATAACTCTTTGAATTAGGCTTTCAGTGATACTTACAGTTAGACTAAAGGATTGGACTCACCCATTTCAAATGACTGTATGAACTTTCCTTCTCTCTACCTGTTTCTTATCTGAAAGTCTACATTAAAATAGATCAAATTATAATAATCCTTTTTTTTATTTTTGTTTCTTCCTCTAGACATGATGCTGCGCGCAGCCAACAGAGAGTAGAAGGAGGAAGTCAAGAACTGACCCGTGGGATTGCTCCCCACAGTCTTGCTATGCTCAGATTCAGCCAAGTACCTTGTAGATAGGGATGGTGAGGGTCAAACTTAGAGCTTCAGCACAGCTTCCAGGCCCAGCTGACAATCTTTAAGGTATGTTAGATATACGAGCACTGTCTGGGCACTAGGGCAGCCTCAAGTACTGGAACAGCCTGTTTATACGCTTAGTTTACTAATATATACAATGGGGCAAATATTTACTGTTTCTGCAACACTGTTGTTAAAATCCATTTGCTAACATTTGAAACACATACAACTAGTAACATTAACCTGCTATCCAAAATGCCCAACTGGAACAAGACTCTACTTTTTAAGTGTTCAATTCAGTATAGATTTATTTGAAGAATATCTGAGAAATGTAAAGCCAGGAGACTCTTCACATTAGGTTTTATCCCATTGTCTAATACCCTCAAAATATTTGAAGCCCACAGTTACTATAATGAATAGAGCTTTAACTAGTTTTTTAACTAAACTAAATTACCTATGATTTTTCAGATTTTCTTTTGGTCTTTCTAGCTATGCCAAGAAGGCTTTTGAAGAACAGTCACAGGGTGACTAGAAGCGCCCACTGTCCTGGTTTTGGCTGGGATAGAGTTAATTTTCTTTCTAGTAGCTGGTACAGTGCTATGTTTTGAGTTCAGTATGAGAAGAATGTTGATAACACTGATGTTTTCAGTTGTTGCTAAGTAATGTTTAGTCTAAAGTCAAGGACTTTTCAGCTTCTCATGCCCAGCCAGCGAGAAAGCTGGAGGGGCACAAGAAGTTGGCACAGGACACAGCCAGGGCAGCTGACCCAAACTGGCCAACAGGGTATTCCATACCATGTGACGTCACATCCAGTATAGAAACTGGGGGGAGTGGGGGTGGGGAATCGCCGCTCGGGGACTAACTGGGTGTCGATAGGCGGGTGGTGAGCAATTGCACTGCGCATCATTTGTACATTCCAATCCTTTCATTATTGCTGTTGTCATTTTATTAGTGTTATCATTATCATTATTAGTTTCTTCTTTTCTGTTCTATTAAACCGTTCTTATCTCAACCCGTGGATTTTGCTTCTTTTTCCCGATTTTCTCCCCCATCCCACTGGGTGTTGGGGGGGGAGTGAGTGAGCGGCTGCGTGGTGCTTAGTTGCTGGCTGGGGTTAAACCACAACACCCACTTACCTCATCCAACTAACACAGAAGTCTATGGGCTGTCTGGATGTGCCCATCAATTCCATTTGGCCTGATGCTGGACTACGGGTGTACTAACTTATCAGACCTGTGGATGTGCACTTGGATGAAAGCACTGCAGAAGGCACCATCCAGTAGCTACTGAGGCCTGCTTCCAAGCTCACCATCTGGATAGGCAAGAAGTCTGGTTTCAAAGCTAGCCTTACAATAGCCTTTAAAACGCAACACCAAAATGATCCATGTCAAATCATGCAACACAAGAACTACTTCCTTTTTGCAATTTGTAGGTTCCCCTATTTTCAACCTTATTTCCTTATTCATCTTTCCTGAATTAAGAATTCTTGTTTCCCCTGACAAACTTGTTTTGATTCTTCTGATTTATTTACTGACTGCAGTGAGTAGGTTTCCTGCCTATTTGTTTCACCAGTATGATAATTCCCAATTTTGCTTGGTTAGCTATTGGCTTTCTTCTAATACATAAAGGGTGCTTTGTCGTCCAGTGCTTTAAAATGTCGTCTTTTAATCTGAAGTTCCCATTGCCCAAGTTAATCTAATTCCTGGAATGAAAAGTCTTCTGGGAGAAACCACCACCAAGCCCTTAAACTATAGTACCTACATCCATTTCCAGCCTTCCCTGAGTGAAGCTGGAGAGCTGCCAAGGCTTTCAGTACCATCATTTAAAGTTATCTTTCCCAATTTTGCTAGGTTGACTAGTGGCTTTCCGTTGCAATGTCTAAAGGGTGCTTTGATGTCCAGTGCTATAACAACCCTTCTTTTAATCATGCCTCCACTTCAAGTGTAATAGTAAGTGCCATCAGGTATATAAGACATCACATGAGCCTAACAGATACGACATATGGGAGATCCACATACCTGAAATGGTACTGAACACCTACCTTTAGGCAACCAAATCCCTCTGCCAGCATCACTGATGGCACTAGCAAAATTAATCACAATCACAGGTAGTTAACCTTGGAGTTTACTAGGCATCTAGTCAGATCGGGATATTTCTGTGCAGCAACCAAACCACTTATTGCAATTACTGTCCTGACAGCAAGCCCCGTTCCTCTGAGTTTCTTCACCCCTGGAAGAACACAGAATTTGAAAGCATATCCACTGAGCTTTTCAAGCTAGCCTTAGTTCATTCCGTATATCTCAACAACAGGAATCCTTGCCAGCTAGCAGGATGCTTCAATTTGTCTTAATACTCGTTTTGCAATTTTATTACAAAGCTTGTTACAACCTCCATTTTTGTGCCCTACTGCCAGACCCACTGACATTGCGGCCACCTTACACTACCTTAGGCATGAGACAGTTCAAGCCTCAGAGCAGAGCTGAAGAAACTACCTGACTTTATGATTTCCATGCTAGCATCCTTCTACAGAAGAGAGCTGAAACCCACCCATCGCGTGCACCAGGGGACCAGGTGAGAGGTGACAAGAACTCCATGCCATTACAGAGCAGATCTGGCCTCAACAAGCAGAGGGATTTCAAAGAAGCCCGTGAATTTTGGCCACAGCAACGACTGCTGGCTTCCCTGCTTCAGATTATCTGTGGAGGAGGTAAAGGCTGGGCATGCTGAAGCTGTAGCTCTTGAGCTACACATGCAATTTGCCCTGCCGCAGTAGTTTATCCATTTAGATCCCTGACTGCTCAGTGTTAATGCTGAAGACAGTGGGAATAATGGAACATAACACAAAAGCACTTATTTTGATGACCACCATTTAGTAAAAAATAGGAATGTACCTTACCTAGTCTAATTTACAGTTTAGGGTTACAGTTGTAAAAACCTGAAATGATTAAGCCACCATTTTAAAAACTGTGTGGGATGAGTCATAACTAATATTACATCACTTTTTCATGTGTTTTACTTCCTATATGAATAGCACAAAATAAGTTTTGAAGGGGATAAAAATAGCAGAAGAAAATCAGCAAAAGCACAAGACTTCTCTTAAGGCTTGCAAAATATTTTTCTGATTTATAAAAAAAATAAATCATAAGTCACATTCTGGTGAACAGAGAGGAGAGTATTGGCCTGGATCCTACTAATTCATGGACTTGACTGGTGATGCTGCAGGATGATGGTCCTGCAGCACACATAGGATTAGGATTCTACTTTTGTATGACTAGTCACAAATTGGGATGAAGAGAAAGGCAAAAAGGACACTAGAAAACCAGGAAACTTGTGCAAAAGGTGTTGGTTGGTTTTTTTTTTTCCTTTGTTAGCTAGCTCACAACATTGAAGCAAGGTCTGTGATCTAGCTGACTTCTGTCAGCATCCCATCAGTGATTCTGAACATAAAGGATGTTGCGGTGCCAAGAGACATCAAACTTACTCATCAGCATTGCTCAGTCTGACTTGAGATTTAAAGGGAAAATTAAAACCACCATTGCTTATGAATAATTAGACTTTTAAAGTATTTTTGCAAGCATTCATAAATGCATCAGCTGCAGTGACTATGTCTCCAGCTGCTGCAACTTGTTTTCTAATGGGAGAACAAAATCCAAGAATTGTTTTTTTAAGATATGAACTTAGCATAGATAGCTACAACGGGTTCAGCACTGACACGACTATTTTCAAGCAATAGGCCACCTGTAGAAGATGGCTATGAATGAACAATTTCGACAATGCGATGACTCCTGCAACAGTATGTGAGATCATGTTTCTCCCTGAGGTATTTTCCCTGGAAGAATTTGCACATCAAAAAGTTGTTACGCCAAAATGCCAACCCCAAACAGCAGCTGTTGGATCTCTAAGCCTCAGCCTCAAATCACCACTCCTTTGGGAAACAAACCCAAACTCCCAACAATGCACAGCAGCTGGGTTCTTGGCATAACATTTTTTTTTGATTGATAGATTTCCTAAATTTGTGAGCCTGCAAGCAAAATCTCAGCCATAAGAATATATCTGAAAGTACTGGAACAACCGCATGGCAAGCACTTCAGTTGCAGCATTGAGCCTTCCTCCCCCCAGTTTATTTTTTCCCCATTAAGAGCTCTGCAGGGTGAAACAGTCAACAAAGAATATTTCTGGGATCAGATACGATACCAGATCTTCAGATCAACATAACAGGAAAAGAATAAAGAAGGATTAATACCCTGTCTTATTTTATTGCTTGGTTTCATCAATGTTTCAGGCTGTATTTTCAGGGTTTTATAGTCCAGTGTTAAATATATTCTCCGGGCTGAAGCATAACCATTTGATTTTAAGATGGGGCAGAAATAATTTTTGACAGCTCAAAGGATTTTTGTAAGCTATTTTTGAGATGGGAATTATACACAGGTCATTTTCCATTACTAAGAAAAAGCATTTGAAATGCTTGGAAATTTCGCATAACTGTAAAGTAATAGGGGAATATATCAGCTTTGAAATAAGGATTTTCTTTTTATGACATCTGTATATTCTTGCTTTTAACATTTGCATTTTAATACATCGAGAACAAAGACTTTTCTATATATTGTTCAAACAAAAAGCTGTTTTCCAGTTTAGCTAGTTATTCTTCAAGCAAATTAATATCCCTAAAAGCACTTTTATTATTGTGTCTATAGGAAGAGTTATATAAAAGCTAACTATTTTTGGTAATATCATGCCAGAAAATTTTGCCATATACACATGAACTAACAAGTTTGGGTTTTTGAAGCTGATGTGGGAAAAAAGGATATGGGAGAAGTTACTGTTAGCATCTGCGTGTTCCTGAGTTTTCAAGTATTTTATCTATATAAGCAATTGAGAACTACACAAAGCTTCAGCCTATGACTGAAATACTAGCTTGTAACTTCCTCATTCTTCTTCAATATACACTCTTAGGCTTAACCTAGCATACTGACATCAGCACGAATGATACTACTATAGTTTCTCAGCAAAATAATTAAACATAGGTATCTATTTTATCTCAACTAATTCTTTCTCCTTTTCCCTTTCTTTATGGGCAGCGTTACACGGCATCAACTGAGAACTGCAGTTGATGCTCTGTAAAATGCGTAAAAGCAAATCTTTTCTTCCAAAGCTTGGTTTGTTCTGTTTGTTTATGCCAAACACTTGGTATCACCTTGTACCATTTGGCTTGCTTGAAAACAGCCTTTTTCTTCTTCAGAGTAGCACCCAGGAAGAAGAGAGTCCACCAAGAAGGGGGAAAGAGGGAACAGAATCATCCCCAACTTTGTCTGTGGAAATTACCTCCCAGTACCTTGCTGCGCAGTGTGCACAAACTGGCAAGATCACAATTTCTTGACCACAAACTATGGATGCTATTAGATCAAGTCTCTTAAAGCAAAGTCATATGATTTAGAACATAGCAGCTTGATTTTTAAACCATAACCTATTTCTGTCCCTATTTATATTTAAAAGGCCCAACGCTGGCACAGATTTTAAAAACCTCGTCTTTTAGAAAACATGTAACGTAAGCTCCTTGAACTAATAGCAAATTAAATATTAAAAAGGTGCTAAAAGGCTGTTAGGTGAGGCCCAAGGCAAATTTCAACGTACTCTCCAACTTGGGTATATTCACGATGCAGAAAGCACCGGGAAATATTTTATTAATTATTTTTACCATTGTTCTCATTTCTGTCTTGAATTCAAGTCCGTAAGGTAAAATTTACTTCAAGAATGAAAAGTTACAGGCAGAATGTACGCTTTTAGAATTCAGACCTGAATTCAACAGAACAACGTCAGTAATCACTATGCTGCACTTGCATCACTAATCTGTTGAAATTAATAAGGTGAGTGTTAATTTGCAGGCTGAAAAGCTAGATGTTGAAATTTATCTTGTGAATTTATTTTTTAAAAAATAATTTAGTTCTCCACGAGTTTTCCGGGTTTTTTAAACCAAGAAATGCCGATTTAGTTGCTCTCACTTTGCGCAGCAGTAATGCAGGCAGGACGCAGTGTCATGCTGCCATCTATAGTTCAAAGAAGAAAATAGACTGCACAGTTCGAATTACAAAAGCAGCCACTGGATCGGTAGCATTTGTAGAAAAAAGACGAGAGATGGAGAGAGATGCACAGCCACATTTGTGTGCTCGCATTCCAGCTCAGTGAGCAAGACTCAGGGCCTTATTTAAGCATCAGCAAGACCTCTGTAAGGAGCCCTAGGCTGGACTAAGTCGTAGCTGGCTGCCGTTCTCCCCACCACCCCCATCCCAGATCAACAGATCTTTTCGATGAAAAGGTATCTGTCTACAACATGGGCACAAATAAAAGAAAAAGCAACAGTACATCAGCACTCTCGAAAAATCAAGTTTTTATGTAACTGTATGAAATAGAGATTTGGGAATCTATATTACACTTGCAAGACCCTCACTAGCCCTTAATTTCAAGGCAGGTATTAGCAGCTTGGAAGAAAAAAGTTACAGAAACAGAGTCTTCACACCCCAAATTATTCAGGCATCAAGGTTCTTCTGTATTCAAAGGGGCTCTTCATAAACTTATATCCTTTTGCAGAAATGTGAGTTTTTAAAAAGTTAAAATTGTGATAAATTTCCATGAAAGCAAACCTAGAAACCTGTTTTCCTGTTAAGAAAATAATGGAAAAGTCTTTTTTTTTTTAATGTGGAAATCCTGTAAATTACCGATTTCTGTCTCCCAGAGTCTGACACTGCCTGGTTTTATTTCCTTTGGTGGTGGTTGGTTTGTTTGTTTGGGTTTTTTTTAATTAAAAAAATGAGAGAACAAAGAAGTTGCTTGTTTAATTTGGTTCCAACTGAAATCCCAAAAGCAGATGACACTTTTCTGATGTCCTCTATTGGCATTACAAATACATTCATTTTGACCTTCTAACTTTGGAACACTATGAAATCACTGATAAATCAGTTTTTCATTAGCAAAAAATACACAAAATACATGAAGTCTTAAATTACTACTAGAACCTACAAAAACTTATTGATAGTTTTCATCTGTATCTTCATTTTTTATACATCTATAGATACATAGAAAGCTGGAAGCTCTTTACTGGCTGTAGCACTAGGAAAAGCTTCTCACCAGCTGACAGGGGAAAGAAACCACTACATACACACAATACTTTTATCTGATAACTGCAGTTCAAGACTGTCTACAAGCATATATTCAGCTTCTAGTGAACTTTATAAGCATAACCTCAAGAATTCCTAGTGAATATTGACCATGCAACGTGGCCTCCTCTGCTTGACATTGCCAGAAAGAAGTATTGTATCAGCTGTCCTGCTCCTCAGTTTCCTCTCAAAACCAGATCCAAATGCAGTCAGGAAAACAATGACACATGCATTAACTCCTATATGGATGGCATGGCTTAAAGAATGCTCCAGGTACTCCATGACGTGTGTCAATCCCGCTGTCTAGCAGCTATTAGCATTTCTAATGAGTTCAGGGAAATTATTTTTCTTTTTATATATATAAAATATTTACTGCTCAGTACACTAGCTGGTAATAGCATCTTTACGTAGGAGGCAATATTGGCAATATATTATAGAATAAGTAAACCTACTATTTAGACAATATAATCCACCACCAAACAGATTCATGTTGTCATAGTCTAAAGCTGGTTTTACCTTCCTACAGTCATGCTATCCCTCCTCATAGCCCAGCATGCCTATCTAATGAAGTGTGTTGTAGGTCGCAAGTCAAAACAATGTCCTAAAACTAAAATGAGCTTATAGTTTATATTGTACTTTGCAAATCCTGTTATTGGGATACCTCACATCCCTTAATCAAAATCTCCATCGAACAGGGACTATTTGTATATGTGCTTACAATACCTAGTATATATGAAACTTTTTTTTTAATAGTATTGTTAGAAAGCTACACTGTATTCTGAATGAGCATTATTACAAATATTTCTTCCACTTTTCTTCAAAACAGTGGAGAAGGGATAGAAAAGTAAAAAATACCTTCTCTAAACTAGAAGAAAATTGTGTTCTAGCATGTGCTCCTGACAAGTTCTACCCTGAATCTTTCCTGCCTCAACAGGATAATAAGCACTTCTCATTCTTTATTTTTAAACCTGTTTTAAACCTTTATTTTAAACCTAAAATGACAAAACATTTCCCAGCAACAAATGCCATTACCTAGATCTTCAGACACCACCTTGTTCACAACAGAAATGTTTGTTTAAACATATTGTTCATTTCTAAAGCTTCAATCTCTGAGGTGAACACTGCTTTCCCTGTCCCATCCCAGTTATCTAAAGGTGGGGGAAAAAAAATGGTTGCTAGTGTCCACAATCTGTCAGATTAATATTTGCAATTCAGAAAGATTAAAAATAGTAATAAAAAAGCTGAAGTGCAGTGTATACAAATTTAAGAGGCCTGGAGAGCATAACACATGCTTAAATAGGCTTTTACAATATTCATGAAGTCTCTCTTATTCAAACCTCTGCTAAACCAGTTCATTTTCCCTTCTTTTTTACCTTTAGTTCTGTCCACAAAAATTCAACCGGTAGTAAGTCTTAATGTACCAATATTAAAATTCTCCTTTATACATGCTAGTGAATTGCAGCTGTGTGCTTTTGAGGCTCATTCTTTTGAAGAACAAAAAGAAAACAAAGAAGAAATCAATATGCAAACAACAGAATATCGAACAGGCATAAGGGTCCAGCTTCTATTTCAGTGCCGAAAAGGGACAACATTCACTTTGCTCTGTAAAGATCAACTATTTTGTTCATGCTTTGTCAGAAGAGTATTACAGAACTTTGTTCCAAAACTACTTCAGTTAAAGCAGGTGCTTTTACCTTCTTTTCCACTTCTGGAGAATTTTTGCTATTTCACTTTAAGCAAGTTTCACTCAGCTTGGTCACGCTCAGATAAAAATCCAGAGCTCACATAAAGGGTGCCAATTATCAGCAGTTCCTCATTTCTTACTTCCTAAAAACGACTCAGAGGCAGAACTAATTGTCCAGTACTGATCTCTGGCATATGTACCTTACAGCTTTCATTACGTTGTTTCTTGCTGAATATTAAGAGGAGTTTGAACATATCACATACTTCTGCATCAAGATTTTAAGTTTCCTCAAAGAGGAACCACACTAACATTCTTGTGCAAGCTAACATCTTGGTTCTTAAAGTCAAGAAATGCACAACATGCTAACTAAATCCAAGTGACTACAAATTCCAAGGACAAAACTGTCCTGGAGAAAGAGACAGCTTTTACTGCCTTATCAATTATAAGCAGCAAGTTGAACCTTATGATCAATGATCTTGCTTTCCAGCATTTTCACCCCACACTCCCCATTTTAACTTTTAACAACGGGTCTGCTGGTGGGATCAAGTACTTTCAGACTCAACAGCATCAAATGCGCAGGTTCCAAAAAGTTTAAATGAAGGAAGACTTCTAATGAAAAGCTTTCTGAGCAAGGTAAAACACAATACTAAAAGGCTAGATCCAGTATTACAGTTTACTGTTTCAGAAGTACAGACAGCGATTAGGATAAATGCAGTTTCTCAAAGGGTAATTTTTCTGCAATCCTTCTCATTATTTAAAAGGACTCAACAGATCTACAATTACAAAGATACTTCTTGAGAAGCTTAATAAACATACATATCATTATAACTTCCCCTGATAAACCTCGGTCTCATGCACTGATCTACGTGATCCACGGAATCATCACCTCCAAGTTTTTTCTAGACCCCAAAAACCTACAATATCCCATTAATCAGCCACCTACCTCTTCTCTCCCTTAAAATAATAATTAAAAAAATTTTAAAAATAAATCAGTATCAAAGTTCCCAAGAAAAGAAAGCTCACTGAAACAGAAAGGACACAAAAAAGTCAAATAAACTCACAGGAAATTTATTCCAACTCAGTAATATTTGCTACTGTGTGTATTATTCAGGAACTTATAAATTATATAGACTACTTTGCTACTGTTTTCAGAAATGCTTTAGTAGTACTACATAAGTGAATAATGCACCAGTAAAGACTTTCACTGCAAAAGATTTGTACAAAAAAAGAAAAGCCTTTGTAGAAAGGATAGTGGTTTTTATTGTAGTCTTAGAAAATACTGAATTATGAAAGATACAAAATCAACTGTTGTAATTATCTGTTTATTTTACAATCTGTATGCCATCATACTCTTATGGCTTTAAGATAGACCGTCAAAAGTATTTTAAAACATGCTTTAACAAAGTATTTTACAATTTCAAAATCGAGTATTTCTTTACTGACAAAAAAAACCCAACCCAAACTCCAAAACATTTACCTGAGAATTCTGTATCATAAAATTGTCATTTATTCTTAACTTTTGCAAGTTGATGATATAGGCTATAGAAGTCAACATGCAACTTGTAGGTCTACTGTATTAAATAAATATTTTAAAAATTTAGACACAGCTGGTTAGGCAAAAACCTACCCTCAAACTTCATCAAGTTCATCATGGGTTTAAAAACATGACATGAATTTTATCATATGTCAATGATAGCCATGATTTCTGCACTGGAAGCCCTGCACCATTTGCTGGGTTGGAATTCAGACCCTGGCTGATCACCAGATTGCAGCAGTGGAGCACAACTCTTTGGTGGATATTCCGGCCTCTGAACTTGGTAACCACTGACCTGGTTTTCCAACATCCATAGTGAAGTGTGTCAGGTGTTTGGGCCACTGGATATGTTTAAGCTCCCAGTCGGTCATTCTCTACATACATGCTCCATCCCTTTGTAACAAACATTTAACCCAAGGAATTCCATTTCAGAGTATGTGTACTATTAGGACAATGCTTTAATGCCGTTATCCACGTCATTTCAGAATATCACCAGCTTTAAAAGTGATATTGTGTATGGACAGTAGAGAGGTTTGGGGCTTTCTGTTTTGTTTTTCATTCTTTTTGTTGGTTTGCTTTTGAAATAAAATGGAGACTTAGGAGCAAAACACTGCCCAGGGTGGCAGCACAGAAGAGAGGCAGGATTAAATTAACCAGGCATATACAGACACCGGAGAAAAAACCCAGAGAGCTTCACGAGTAATACATATACAGGATCAACATATATAAATGACAGTCATTTAAAAGAATTTCAACTCAATTATCTGAAAATATACCCAAAGCAGTAGAACTCTCATGATGTCTGCCATATAGTATTTATTTCTGAATTTCAATTACTGCAAGCACTGTGATTTATACAAGCTATGCTCCATTAACATAAATTTTCTCCTTAAAAAAGTAATGATATATGATGAAAATCCAAGGATATCACTAGAGATTTAAATCAACTTTCAATCCCACAGGTGAGGTAGTGTAGTCACTTATATTACGTGCTGGTTATGAGAAGTACTGTTGAAATCTGTCAAATTTTAAATGTTTGTTTTAAATAAGTGGCTTAATAGTCTTAATATATTTATTAATGCTATATTACCTATGGGGGGTGGTGGGAGAAGAGCCTTGCCAAGAACAAGTTTTGTCTCACTGCAAGATAAAACTGCAAAGCAGTATTTACAACAGTCCCTTGCTTAGTTGCTGCCTACTGTACATGCACACAAAAGACACAAAAAGCTAATATACACTCTGAGGTAGGAAATGAAGAATTCCACTGGCTTGTACAAGATTCTTCATGTTTTGTAAACCAGCAAAACCAAAGTTTTCTGTGGTGAGGTTCAATACTTAGTTCTGGTGTGAGAATAACATCTAAATAACAAAGCATCGTTGGCATACAATATGCATCTACTGCCATGTAAAAATCTAAAAAATGGGGATTATTTTTAGTGGCTGAATTTCTCCTTCACAAAGTAAATAAAGGAAATCCCTCCAGCTCATTTCCTTATTATACCTTCTATATGTTTATGCTTATAGCACAAGCCATTGAAAATGTACTATCGGTTTAGCCATAAAAGTATCCTGAAGACTAAAATTCTGAAATAGATCTTTACTGGTCCCAATGATCAGAGAACAAATACATTTGTAGATTACTTTAGGCAATCAGGCACTGAAATCGACAAATTTGGTGCCTGAATACCTCAAAAAAATCTGTCCGTAAAACTTTCACAATACTTTGATTCCAACTTACCACAAACAGCAGCAAGCTTGAAGGTGCTAGGACAAGTCACAATACAGCAATGAATTTTAACAAGCACATGGCATTCAGATGCCAGAGGATCCAATGCACGCTAATCAAAGAATTGCATCAATTTCAAACTTCTGCATTTCCCAGTATGTTGTTATTCCTCCCACAAAATTTAGAGAAGAGAGCGGTATGCTGCAGCACCTCCGCTGTTCCACTTGTCTTAACTACATACTGGAGAGCTAAGACAAAGGCATATATTTCAATAAAAGCTGGCTCTGGCACAGGAATGGGAACAGCAGGAAGCAATGAGCTGTTCCAGAGAGCACTTGCCAGAATCTCCTCATACTGTCATGTCATCCTAACCCATCTACAAAATAAACATTTACAGAGCTATATAAGTTCCCTAAGGTTTGTCTACCAGGAAAAAATAAATCTTAAAGAGATAAGAATTCCACATATAGAAGTCATTGTGCATAAACACCTGTTAGGAGGCTTTTCTTGAGATGCAGAGTGGCATTAGGTACTGTGGCATAAATCAGAGTGAAGGCTGCTCTATACCCGAATGAAAGCTTTCTGACAAATAAATATCTGTGCACAGAGTTTATACTTTCCAACAACTTTCCTGAACTCTCCTTAGCATCACCACACAGAAAAAGCTCCAGGGCTGACACATACAAATTACACTCTAGAACTACACAGAGCAAACCCAAAGCTTGCCAAGTAATTTAATGACCATGTCATTGTCAATGTAGTTTCGTAAGATGAAGTTTCATCTTCTCTTTCACTTACCAAGTTACTTTACAATAATGCTCAATCTCACTTTTAGTTGCAATGTTGAGAGGCCGGCAATAGGAAGAGAACTGATTCACTCATCTGTAGTGCATTTGTCAGTCATTTGCTGACAGAAGTCTGTGATACCACCGCTCTGTCCACACTGTTCCACAAGTGAAGTTTTCTCTAATGTTCTTACAGAAACTGGACGCAGTTCTTGTACTTGATCGTATGCTGCATCACACACACTTTTCACACACTGATAACAAGAACTCTGCTCGCTTGTAGATGTAACACCTGAAAGACCATCTGCTAACTTTATACACGCTGGTATCGCAAGCTCAGATGGAGCTGTTCGTTCTCTCTCCGGGAATAAAAATGAAAGCGGACAATCTGAGGAGGAATATTTTGCAAGTATTTGTATTTGCTCGTGACTCAAAGCTGCTTCCTTACACACCTGCTGGCAAAGTCCAGTCAGATTCTGCTTTGTCTCACCCAGAGTTGACAAAATATGGTTTCTTTCCTTCAGCAAGTTCTCCTTCTCATTTTGCTGCAAGAAGAAAAATAGCCTTTTAGTCTGCATTTTAACACAAAACCTATAGTTTGTTATGTTCCTAATAAAGCTAAAACAAGACTGTAAATAATCTGGTCTGCTGAAACAGAAGTAATTTGGCAATAAGAAGGTAAACACCGACACAATCAAATGCCTCTCAAAAGGACAATCCTAACCTCTCTTGAAGTGTTATCAACTCAGCTATTTGAAGTGATTTTTCAGACATACAACTTTTTCAAAACTCGTGCTGGCAGCCTAAAAGTAATTTGTAGTTATTTAATAGATGAAACCTAGCTTCACTTACTGCAAGTATTCCTGAAACACTAATTCTACAGGGTAACATTTAAACCATTACCACTGGGTCAACAAAACATTAAGCAAAGCAGTCTTCATAGAGATTTATATTTTAAAAGTTAAATGTTGAAAACCAGACATCATGTTTTCACTATTGATACTACACTGCTGAATAAAAATAAATTCAATTCTTAAGTGCTAAGTGCACTGTAGAACAAACAATGGAGTTAAGAAGAGTAACTAAAGTAAATAGAAAATATAGGAAAATTAAAGAAATAAAACGTGCTAAAATTGTAAACAAAGTATTTTCTCTGGAAATGCAGTACTTCGGTCTGTTTCAAGGCACGGACTAGAACACTGGAAGTTAAAGCAGCGTGACAGAGAAATGACAGTTTAGTGAATTGAAGAGACAAGAACAGAGGTGCCACTAGGTAGGTAACCTACTACTGGAACAGGAGAATACCAGCTGAATGCTGTGGTGGTGCAGCCTCCCCCAGGCCTCTTTGTGATCTCAGGATAAGCCATGCATGCTTTGGGAAAACCTCCCATTGTGCTGTTACCTTGGTTGCAAGTACAGAGACTTCTGGGCTCAGGTACTCTTTGGCCACACCTGGGCCATCTGCTGCCTGAATTGTGTATCAGAATGACTCAGCACAAATTGTAGCCAGAATGTAAAATAATGACTAAAGCCAATCATCTCAAGACCCTATAAATAGCGATCCAAGGCGAAACCTTCTGAGCTCTCCAGGACTGCAGCAGGCTGTGTGACCCAGCTGGGAAGCCTCTCAGGGCAGATTTCACAAAGACTGAAGGACTGTCTGTTGACGATTTCACAAGGACTTAAAGGCCTGATTTTGTGAGGTTTACTGAACGTCTGTTGATGAATGCCAGGACATAAAAGTGAGTAATTTATGAAACTCACAACAGGGAAATTTTAATCATAGGTTAACCTCTGTGTAAAATTTTGTTCAGAACTGTTGTATCTGTGCATGTGCATTTGCAGTTTGGTTTGGAACTATTTGCCTGTCTCTGTGATTTGGAACCGTTTTCTCTGTCTGTGTGTGTGTGATTTGATTTAACATCCATCTGTGTGCAACCCTGCTGTAAGTGTCGGGTGATCCTTGCCATTTTTGAATCTTTAAGTTGCAAATTTGATTGTAACAAATTCCATCAAATCACTGTTAAAATTATACAGCCTAATCTTGTGATCTATCTCAAAATATTAATAAATCCTAAACTGCTGCTAAACCAAAGCTGTGCAACAATCTCACTCACAACGAATGCTTTGAGTTTTATTTACACAGCAAACAGGCTTAAGAGTAGCAGACACCACTCAGACATGAAATAAGACTGTCCTTGCTCTGAAGAACTTACAATCTAGCTATGTAATGCAAAAGGATCTTCCAAACACAGGGCAGTGTATTGGGTTTGTGTGGCAAGGTTTTGGTAGCTGGGGGGGGGGGGGGGCATGTTACAGGGGTGGCTTCTGTGAGAAACTGCTGGAAGCTTCCCCTGTGTCCAACAGAGCCAATACCAGCTGGCTCCAAGACGGACCCACTGCTGTCCAAGGCCAAGCCCATCAGCTACAGTGGTAGCACCTCTGTGATAACATATTTAAGAAGGGAAAAAAAAGTTGCTGTGGCACAGAAATGGCAGCCGGAGAGAAGAGTGAGAACATGTGAGAGAAACAACCCTGCAGACCCCCAGGTCAGTGAAGAAGGAGGGGGAGGAGATGCTCCAGGCGCCAGAGCAGAGATTCCCCTGCAGCCCGTGGGGAAGACCATGGTGAGGCAGGCTGTCCCCCTGCAGCCCAGGGAGGTCCACGGTGGAGCAGATATCCACCTGCAGCCCATGGAGGACCCCACGCCGGAGCAGGTGGATCCCCAAAGGAGGCTGTGACCCCACAGGAAGCCCACGCTGGAGCAGGCTCCTGGCAGGACCTGCGGCCCCGTGGAGAGAGGATCCCACGCTGGGGCAGGTTTTCTGGCAGGACTTGTGACCCCGTGGGGGACCCACGCTGCAGCAGTGTGCTCCTGAAGGACTGCAGCCTGTGGGAGGGACCCATGCCAGAGCAGTTCATGGAGGACTGTCTCCCGTGGGAGGGACCCCACGCTGGAGCAGGGGAAGAGCGTGATGAGTCCTGCCCCTGAAGAGGATGAAGCAGCAGAGATAACGTGTGATGAACTGACCGTAACCCCCATTCCCCATCCCCCTGCACCGCTGGCGGGGGTAGGTAGAGAATCTGGGAGTGAAGCTGTGCCTGGGAAGAAGGGAGGGGTGGAGGGAAGGTGTTTTGAGATTTGGTTTTATTTCTCATTACCCTACTCAGGTTGATTGGTAATAAAGTGAGTTAATTCTCCCCAAGTTGAGTCTGTTTTGCCCATGATGGTAATTGGTTCAGTGATCTCTCCCTGTCCTTATCTCAACCCACAAGCCCTCTGTTATACTTTCTCTCCCCTGTCCAGCTGAAGGGGGGAGTGATGGAGCAGCTTTGGGGGGCACCTGGCATCCAGCCAGGGTCAACCCACCACAGGCAGCAAAAGGGATGGCAATTCACTAATGAGTATCAAATAGAAAAACGTACTATTCATTAAAAATCAGCTTTTTTGTTTTACTTCAATGTCATGAATTTTTGTGAGACTTCTGATACAACTGGCTGAAGATGAAAGGACATGCATAACTGAGGGGCTGGTCTAATCACAGAAACAAGCAACATCCAGAAAAAAAGAAAAATAAGGAAATGGCAAAGAAGAACAGGAAACAAGCAAGACCATAAGGAAACAATTGGGAAAAAAAAGGGGAAAAAACCCACAAACCAAACATGCCACACATTTTGAGTTCTATAATTAATTAATTAAGAGGCAGAGTTCTGAAGACATACAAAGCTTTAAATAGTTTTTAAGAAATAATCATAGGGACTGTGTGTTATCACAATTGCTACGTCAATTCACTCCTAGAAAGTTTAATTTATTTTCAGTCCTTCTCACATTCCCTTTTGCAGGAGAAACTCATACTGCAATCTCTACAACTTCTTTTTGTAAGAACTGACTAACTTTAAGTGGCATTTTGCAAGAGAAGCAGTTGTTGCCAGTCCTTTTTGCCTAAAATGATTAGAAGGAGTGCTTTGCTTATAAACTTCTACTCGTCAGCATACTGGGAGCACCTGTTGCCAGATCTCCTAATCTGAAATCACTTTATGTACGTTTTGGGTATGTAGAGGCACTCAGCTGTGTATTATGGACTGATGAAATTACCTGGACTGCCGGTTAACACAAACTTCAACATTCAGAAATAGTTATTCCAGTGTAAGGTCCCTGCCCCCATCTGAAGCTGTTGACAGATTAATGTATTTAAATATTATTGTTTTATTTTAGCAGCATTACACTAATACTGCAAAGTAATGCCAGCTAGTTTTGAGGTCACAATAATCATCAAACTGAGAGCTCTTTTAATTCTTCTGGTGAAGAATCTATTTAGTTCATACACTTCCTCTCCTTGCTATAGTATATATAACAAGATCTCCATTACATTTCTTGGATCACAGCTTATAGTATGTCACTCACTGACACATCCTTCTCTGAGCTACGGAATCTTTAGGGAAGTAGCGCTTCTTGAGGCCAGTTGTCCTTTACTCTGCTCCCCCTCACAAGTACCCTCATTTTAAAGCTTTGAGGTGAGAAAGTACAAGGAATGTGAATATACACAGGTGCTCAGAAGCTCTTTCTAATAAGGCAACATCTCCTTGAGTGGCCCACATGTATTCTCAAATACAGAACATTAGTGAAAAAAAAAGAACACATAGGTTCACCTGCAAGATCAGTAAGCAAAGACTGTATGGGAGTCAAAAATTATATTACCAATACAGAAGATCAAGAGAAATGACCAAACTTAATTCTCCCAGATAACAGTTAGATTCAGTACCGAACAGCATTTTTCTTGAATATAAGTAGAGCTTAGCATAAGCCTTTCAATTTTACAGAATCACTTGGGTGGGGGAGGTACCTCAGGAGGTCTGTAGTCCAACCTCCTGCTGAAAACAAAGTCAGCTCTGGGTAAGATAAGGCTGCTCAGGGCTTTGCTCAGCCATGTCACAAAAACCTCCAAGGACAGAGCATGCACAACCTCTCTGGGTAACCTGTTCCATTGCCTGGTTGTCCCCATTGGAAAAAAGTGTTTCCTTATATCCATTTGAAACCTCCCATTTTTATTTATGACAATGTCTCTTGTTCTCCTGCTGTGAAGTACTACCCCCTGGGAAGATGAAACTCTTCCACTCCCAATGGCTACATGATCTTGAGGACTTCCCAATAGATATGGGCAGATGGCTATTAGGTCTCCCCACAGCCATCTCTTCTTCTCCAAGCAGATGTCCTATTTCCTCTGCCTCTCACCACAGGAGAAGTAATCCAGGCCAGACCATCCTGGTGGCCTTGTCCTAACCTTGCTCCAGTTTGTCAATGTACTTCTGGCACTGGGAGGGGTCAAAACTGGGCAAAAAATTCAGTCTTACACATGCTAAGTATAGGAGTAGAATCACTGCCCTCAAACCACTGGCTGCGCTCCTGTTATTACAGCCCAGGACACTGATGGCCTTTTTTTTCAGCCTGGACACACTGCTGACCCCATGCTCAGCTTGCTGTCTGCCCAGACCCCCAAGGTCCTTTTCAGCAAAGCTGCTCCCCAGCCAGTTGGTCTCCAGCCTCTATTCATGCAGGGGGTTAGTCTGTTCCAGATACAGGACTTTCCCAAGAAACACACGACAAATACTATCTTTTAATCTGAGAGAACAAAAACCTGATAAGCAACAACAAATAGAAATTAGTACAAGACAACATGCTGCACATACTGGAAGCCAGGATGAGGAATTTAACCAAATGATATTTCCTACCAGGTTATAATTAGTATTATCTACTTGTCAAGAGTTTTCAAACTATAGCTACACCATATTATCCTCTCTCAAAGCCACATTACAGAGGATACCATGAGAAGATCAAAGACTAACAGGCCTGAGACACATGACTGACCCAGAGAAGAAGGAGCGAGGCAGGAGTCATCATGCATGAAACCACCTGGATGTACCACACAATGCCTTTCACAGATGTCTCTTTTCTTCCACCCACCTGGAAATTATGCCTAGACAGATCTTTAAGTTTCTGTATTTGTGCACAACTTATACAAGTTTGATGGTGCAGAACATCAGTTCCTGTCAGACATGCTCAACAGCTCCAAAAAAGGTCTTTTCAGGAAGTCCTGAAGAAACTTACCTGCACAGTTGGAAAAAATAAGCGACTGGAACATGTTTGTGCCTAGAGCATGATTCATAACTCAAATGTCACCTCACAATTCTCAACACTCATTGTCTAGAGCTTGCACAGTGATATCTGTCAAACAGCAGACATTCAGTCTGTTCCAGCACAGGTCCACAGAAGAAAGAATATTATACTATGATTATCAGTCACTTAGTCAACTACAGGTCTAATCTTGCAGATGAATCTCTAATTCCACACCCCCCCACACTAAGTGTTGCACAATATTGACAAAGTTACCTAACAAACAGAAATGACAATATGACAACAAAAAAAAGGCAGAAAGTTCTGAACTGTCAGAAATGCAACTTCTCTCTTCAGTGAGAATAATGTAACTGTTATTAACACAATCACCTGATTTCCCTCCCTCCCAGAGTATCTTCTTCATTCAGCACACTGAATGACTTGCTCTGTCATCTCATCAGGGCTGTATGGCACTGATGACCTTCCTTCAGTTAATCTCCTTTGTTGCAGAAATGCACATAGTGAAAGATGATGGACCACTTCAGGGAAGTAAGTTTCAAGCCCACGGCGCTTTGCTCTAATTTTATTTTCCTTTTCACTCTGAAGTCGTAAGGAGAAAGGTGCAACATGACTGCATATGTTCCTAGCTGATGCAGATACTAAATTCATGTACATAAACACAAAGTCTAAAACACTCCACAAACAAGAATTAAGAGTACAGTGACCCTAAACAACTGAACTATTTAGTGCACATGGTATGATCAGCTATGAAACTGAGATGAGAGGGTCAGAAACAAAGACCAGAAAAAAGCCACTCTATTTTCTTGCCAGGAGAACTTCCGATTATCCACATTTCTCTTAAGTTACACACTTATCTTTTTATTGCCTTTTAAGAAGGAGAAATTATATTAACAGATGTTTGGAGAGAAATCTGGATGCATTAATTCCTCAGCTACAATCTTGATACAACTGCTAAAAAGGCAAGCAGCTTCCTGAGTTCTGCCGTATCTTCCGCCTTCCTGCAAGGGTCTCATTTTTAAGATTCAAGACTCAGGAAACAGTTCACCAGCCCATGTTAATATGTTACAAGAATAATACTTACACAACTAACGATTGCATAACTGTAAACTTGATCATGAGCAATACCATGAGCTGAAGAACAAAAGCACAAAGGAAGAAATGGGAAAAGGTAGAAAAATAAAAGAGTGGGATGACCGTTTGGGAATCATTCTGTACAATTAAGCTTAATGCTGCTGGGCTTCAGAAACACCATTCACCAAAAATTACACTGTGATGCAGTTTTACTTGAATGGAAACAAGTACACACATTTTTCCTTCTGTGGACTTTAGAGTAGAGTAAAGCACAGAAAATCTAGAACTGCTACCAAGAAGTCATTTAAGACTGATAAAGTTTTCTAAGCTTGAGTGGAAAAAGTAGTCAGCCACCTCATTCTCACACTACTGCCAGATGTCCAGTCAAGACGTTTAGAGAAAGACTCGAGTCAACCGTAATCAATATTTATACATACCAGTTTTTCAATTTCAGATTCAAGATTTTGTATGCAGTCAAGTTTTCTCTTACGACATCGCTGTGCTGCAATTCTATTTTTACTTCGTCTTCGGATATCATGAATACAGTCCAATTGTTCAGGAGTTAATTTATGCATTTTCAGAAATGACTGGAAGTCATTTCTGGAAAGTGAGATAATCCTTTGTGCATTAAATGGCAGTTTTACCTAGAATGTAAGATACAGTTGTAAATCAAAGGTGAAATCGATACACACAAACACCAACAGGCCAATTCAAGTTTTCATTTTAAGCATTCTTTACCACACAACATATCTTTCTTCCTAAATCTCAGAGACAAGAGCAATGTAACCATCAGGTGAGGTGGATAAAACCCAGTGGTTTCAACTAGATGAGTTCAAGCACAGGTGAGATAACTGAGTACTTTGCACATTTACACTAGATCCTCAAAAGCATATTCAGAGTAGGATGAAATCCATCTATGTGTGCAGCAAACAATTAGGTGGTACAGTCTAGGAAAGTAAATTATGGTTAGGTGATGCACAAAACCAGCATCCAGAATCATTAATACAGTCTAAAGGTTCCCCTAAGCTGCTATTAAGACTGTATCCTGCATACATTTTTGTACCTATAGTTTTCTGCAGGAAAAGTTAATCTAGAACAGGCATTTACTTAAAATATCAAAGTTACAATATTTGTCTTGTAATTCTTAATGCTGGAGAAGAGAGAGAACCAGGCTTTTGCTACTATCTGTACACCTGAGCTACAGAAGCAGGAGCTTCTGAAACATACATAGATCACAAAGTCTTGATTAATACTGAAAAACATCTTTACCTTTACAAAATAATTGCCATATTTTATGAAGTATCCAACTGAAGACGCTTTATTTTAATCCTTACATTTGAGTATATTAAGAAGCAGAATGTTACCTTGCTGTGGTCAAAGATCTGAATTTCGTTTAACAAAGAAACCCTTTCTGTGTTTGACTACTGCTGGTGACAAACCAGCAAAAAAAAAAAAAAAAAAAAAAAAAAAGACAGAGTATTGCCCTGAGCAATGATGCCATCTACTTTGTAATGTAAAGGTAAGGAATGTATTTAACCAATTCTGGCCTTTTGTTTGGCCTACCAACTTTCTATATTGATGGTATCTTCCACTTACTTTAAGTCTCAGTAAAGGCCCTGCATCTTGAAAAGAAAAAAACCTAGTACTTTAAAATACCCTGAATTTTCATGACATTACATGATCCATCAGCTATTGCAATTCTACAATTCTAAGAACTGTGACAGAAGTCATTCTACATATATAGTAAAATCTTTTGGGATTAGATTACTTATGTATGGCCTCTGCCTAAAATACTACCAAATCAATGACATAAAGGAAAGAAGTGCCAAGTAATTTCAGCAGTTGGAGGAACAAATATAACCTCTGTTTCAGAGATGGCAACACTATTAAAGCAGTCTTAAATACACAGCTACTGAAGCCAGCTTGAAAACTTAAATTTTCATTTCACAGTAAACCTGAAGTATCATCCCTCTCCCACCTTCTCCCCACAGCTCAGAATAAAACCAAGAAAACTGTTAAGTTTCTATAAATCAAAGCTTCCAAGAAGTTTAGTCTTCTTAAGTTTAACTGAAGTAGACAAAAAAAAAAAAATATTTCTTAACCCCTCCTCCCCCCATGCCTTAGTTTAAGACTCCGAACCTTTTCTGATAAAGTTGTTCTAGAAAAATATCTGAAGAGATCTAACATCTAAGCATCTACCACTTCCATATTCTACCAAAAAATGCTTTATAAGTCTCCCTGAATTAACAGTGATCTTCCATATAAACCTTTGAATGGTTATTTAAAGTTTCATTTCCCAGATTTTTAAAACAAGCAACCACACACACACCCCTCCCCCAAGAGACTCAAAATTAGGTTTTTGAGATATTCTTACCTCACATTCTTGTTCTCTTGCTGAACAGGATTCACTGTCTCCCTCAGTGTCAGTTTCTGAATCCTCTCCCAAACTTATCACATAATTATAGGGACACTGTTCTTGTTGCTGTCCCTGAACATAATCTCCACTGCTTATTTCAGAGCTGTTGGAGCATCCTTCAGTACTAAGGTTGCTTATAAAGGGGCAGTTGACAGAACTCAATGTTGTAAAAGTTCGTTGAGAGCAAGGTTCAGGGCTTTCACTGATCCTGATACCCAGCCACGGACACTCTGATTTTTTCCCCGAATATACTGGCTCCAAGCACTCTTTTGGAACTGCAGGTGGTAAATGTATTTGACAGGCTTCTGTGCTGTAAATATCACTCCAGAACCCTTTCGCTAGATGTTCTGCTACCTCTCTTTCCACACTGCTTCGATCACCAGCTGATGTAATGTTAGTGGCTTCCCTAGTGCACAAATCGACCTTTGAAGGTGTGTCATCTTGACTTTCACTTTTGTCATTCCCAACTCCAGTACCTGATACAGTTTTTTCAGCTAAGACTGCGCTGTTTGGCATACTACTGAAATTCAAGTTACCATATTGCTCACAAGTATGTAAAAAAGACACAGAATTGAGTCCATGAGGTCCAGGAGAGTTTTGGGGGAAAGCAGCAACATCCATTTTCTCCACAGGACATGACACATTCTGAGTCACAGAATCTCTCTTTGACTCTTCCTTTTTCTCAATGCCTTCCTCCCCTTCTTCCATTTTTACCTGAGTCTCTTCACATTTTGAGACCAGCTGCATAGGTACACACTCCTGAGCTTTTTGTATGCCATCGTTATCAGGTACCTCCTTCTCAAGAAAGGCAACTGCAATTGGTGGCACCCGAATGTCTTTAATACTGGAATTGGACTCTGAAGTATGAACTTTGTCATTTCCAAAAGCTTTCTGGAATTTCCTATACTTCGGGCATTGGGAAGATAAGCTGGAAACACTACTCCTTTCTAGATGTATAGGATCACATGTTTGATTGGCATTATCTTGGAGAGCAGGCGATGATTTAGCATTTTCTTCATCTTTACAGACCTTTATGTCAGGAGTTTGAATATGTTCCTTTTCTAAAAGTTCTTCTGCTTCATCATCTACTTCTAGGTCTCCATCATCCACATTGCCAATTTTAGGGTTTGTCTTCTGACAACGCTGTGTACAACACTTTTTCCTAGGGCATTCCTGCTGATCCAATTTAAAGTCCAAAAATTTGAATTTGAGAAACTGAAAGCAAGACTCTTCAATGTTGTGTACACCCAAAAACTCAGCACATTTGCAAACTTCAGACACATTGTCTTTATTTAAAATAAGTTTAGCTGTGTATGCAAACTGAAGTAAAGGACTAAATCCTTTAAGTGTTACCTATTAAAAACAAAAAAAGAAAAGAAAAAAATATTAGCATGGCCAATATGGGTTTAAATAGAGAAACACACAGAACCCAAATTTACCTGTGAGCAAACCACACCAGCAGGACAGAATACAAGACAAAAGCAGCAGGTTTGTTCCACAGAGAAAACCTGACCACACTCATTCTGAAACAAATCCTCTGATACAATTTCATCCTGTATATTTTGTGGCAATTATCTTCTTCACTGTGATCAATCTCTTAATAAAATGTTCTGTCAATACAGTACTAACAAGTGAAAAATATTGCTGTACCCCGAAAACCAGTAACTGGATTCCAACTTTACAAAGATACCTTTCAAACCCAAGTTGTACATCAATTACTCTAGAATAAGATCAAAATGCTGCTGGTATTTAATTGTTCCTTTAAAGAGCAATTAGTGTTATTTGCTCAGTGTTATGCATCGCTGAGAACAAAAAAGTTTGAAAAAATGGAATTTGACCACACATGATTATTTATTACTACTTTCTACTACTATTTATTATCTATTATTTACTATTCCTTTCCTCCTCCCACAGATGAAAAGAATTGTAGCCAAAAACTGTACACCAAAACCAATTATTGTCAGTTTAAAGCCTCTTTGGAGTACATAGTTTTAATTGAACACTGCCATCATTATCATCTCAGTTTTTACCACAGAACAGTTGCCTAACAGGGAATCCAGAGATAAACAAAAACTGTATTGTTACAAACTGAACATGATCATCATCTACGCATGAAAAAATTACTAAGGAATCAGACAGAAAGCTGTAAACAGATCAGCATATTGCAAATGACATGACACTTCCTTTAGCCTTTCATATGTCCATTATAACTACTCAAACTCAAGCCCACATTCTGCTCCCTCCTTTATTGAAATGAACAGGACTTTATGCTGAATAAAGTGCTATCTTAATGCATTAACTATACTGAATTCTTCTACCAGCAAAAAAATTAACTACACATGCAATGTAATTAAGGAATCAGTTGATTGTATGGTTTTTTTAGTGGTTCTTCGGTGGTTTCTTTTTTTTAAAGAATACATAACACATGAAAGGAAGTTGAAGAGTTCTGCACAGAGACACTTCAGCAAAACTGCCTGTAAACTCTTATGATCTCTCTAAACAATTCTTAAATGGCATTTGAAATATGCTCTGGAGAGAAGACTACTGATTACACCACAACATTTATTCATCCTTAATAATGTGGGGAAGTGCAGTGTAAAAGACAGTTTATCCATAAGCTGCCAAGAAGCCTTCAAACTTAGCATAGTCAATAAACCATTAAAGCAGGTTTACAAACAAGTGACATTCATACATGAAATTCAACAAAACAAATACAATGGTATTTCAAAACTGTATATTCTTTCTATATAAGGTAGAAACACCTATTGCTAAAAACTGGAAGGATCAAGAGGGGAAAAAAACCCCACTCTGTACTCATTTTGCTTTCTCTTACACATTTCTAGCTGGCTATCATCAAAGAAGACAGAACCCTAGAAAGAGTTTTGGTCTGACTGACCTAGAAAAGCAACTCTTGCAGTGGCCATTTATTTAATTTGTATTTGTGCTGAAAGTCTAACTCATTGAGTAAAAACATTGGTGGAAAAACAACACAGAACCTACACCAAGATGTCAGTAGTTAGTCTCTATAATATAAAATATATGAAGTACTTTAATTCCAAAAGTATTTTGGTATCTCAGATTGTGGACTGGTGTCTTTTCATTTTAAACTTCAAATACTTTGGATGATTAAAAAGGTTAATAAAAAAAAAAAATCACATGTCAAACAATGTGATCAGTGTTTGCCGCTTTCTTAAATATGCAGCTTCATAAACTGATGCATCTCAAAATATTTAGCAGTTTCCAGAAGAGAAGCTCAAGTTGCTGAGTCTTAAAATGCTTTTACCGAGTAAGTGATCAGATCAAACAATTAAAAGGTGAGATTCACTGTTAGTATTTTTGCTTGTTGCTTCAGTAGGTTCAGTTCTTACATCAGTAATACTAAATCACAATAAGAGTCCTCTTAAGTCTACAATGTAGTAAATATCAGGATTATTATATTCCTCCATTTTCTTTACAAACTCTGGTTCCTTCTAACTCAGGTTTATTTCAAGTGTTCATTGGAACACTGTTGCTTTGCACCAGTGATTATTTTTCCCCCCTCTCCAACTTTGGTGTACATTTCTTATTCCTTCAATATCCTATTTTTTCCATTATCCCAAAGCAAAATTCTCTCATAAACATCAGAAGTTTTACATGCCACTAATTTCCCTCTTTTACTCCAAGTCATGGCTTTGTGTACCCCAGCATCCTACTTCCCTTCCACATCAGCTCCCACCGTTACTTTCCGTTTAATCTGAGACACATTCAGGCTATCAACATACCAAGGCACTAGGAAAAAAAGTATAATAAGAAACAAACACACAGACACAGTAAGAAGGTTGAGTAAAAGTGACAGTGGTATTATGCTGTAACATTATTTTCTAAGAAATTCATTATGCAAGAGAATAGCAAAGACCACTGAAGCTCTTTAAAGAGACCACTTGATCCCTTTTAGTTTTCTGTTTTCTATAAAATCAGAAAGATTCTGTTAACAGAGAATCCTTGTGCTTATCTTGGTATGTTATAAAGCCAGTGAGCCTGTACCTGAGTTTAGTAGCTACCTTTCTCAATACATCATTTCTGCATTAACACTCAGTCTTGTACATGAACAAGTTTATAATGTAATCTCCAATGTCACTATAAATACTCATTTATGCGCACCTTTCCTCCAACTTTAATGATTCTAATTGAGTTGCCAACAATTTGCATGTTATTTCCCAGCCCCAAATCTAATTACCATAAATTACCTCCCCAAAAGCCATTGATTATTTAAGAACCAACTCTTCAGATTACTGCTACCATTGGGCACAATCAGAGCACTTGGAGGCTCTTCACTTTTCATCTACAAGCACAGCATTGCATATAAAAATCCAGTCACTTGGTTGTCTCATGCCTCTTATAAATGAACTAAATACCAACGGGAATCTTTAAATGTCTTGGATGCTCCAGATACGTAATAATCAATTTTCTTTCCTACAGATACCAGGTTCTCGCTCATTCCCACTGAATGCCTTTAAATTCAATCTGATTTAAGAATATGTGTTTTAGGGGTAAAAAAAGAAAGCAAGCAATTGCAATACATTTTCTCAGTTTTAAAAGTAATAAAACACAGTAGAAAAAAAAAATCAGGCTGCTAATGATCAGTGTGTAAAAAGGATGGGGAACTGAGGAGAAGAAAATTGTTAACAACAGTAAGCAGCAAGCAAGGAATGTAAGCACAGTTGTATTACTCAAACATACAAAACCAAATCTTAATGATAGTGATTTAAAGGTATTACCATTTTAAGCTTTAATTTGTTTATTACTCCAAAAGTATTCTCTTTTCATATAGGAAGACTAGTTCTGCAATACCTCTTTACCATTTTAGGTCTGTTTTTTGACAAACTTACATGCTTTGAAACAGGTGCACAATTTTGAAAGTAATATATACTTAATTGAAAGGATCTCCCCTATACATTTCCCAAGACAGCATTCACTCATCTTCAGTCTATAATATACACTCTGATATGTCTAGCCTTCACCTCAACCAATGGCAGCTTTACAACTTAGAAATTCTTTCCTGCCAGTTCTTAAAACCCTTACCTTAACTTCTCAGTTAAGCACCAGCCTACTGTAAAACAGAATTGAACAAAACAGATTAAAAGCACTGGCAGGTAAAATACAGAAGAGAGTGACACTCACCTCTTCTGGTAAAGTGATGATAAGATCAGCATCCACCTGGCCCACAATTCTTGAAAGGAAGTAACTGCTGCAAGCTGCAAGCACAGCTTTGTGAGCCCGAAATCGCTGATCTTCTACTAAAATAGTAACATCACAAAGAATATCTTGCTTCCTCTGATCGTCAAGACTGAGAAGTACATTGGTACTGTGTACTGAAGATTCATATGCAAAAACCACACTATTCTTCTCACTTAGAGACATTCTGTATCACAAATGGTAGTGTAAGTCTCAGCGGAAAGCATGCTTCTGTTCTTCAAATCTGGAAGAAGAAAAAACAAGTTGTACGCACGAAAGTCATATCCAACAGGAACCTACTGATACTAAAACATAAGCAAACTGTTAAACATGCGTTGTTCTAATTCTTTTTAAGACTAAGATTAATACTCAATATTTCATATGTGTTAATTCATAAATACATGCTTATGAGCATTTAAAGTACCCAAACCTTAATATGCACATCTTCAAATCCTGCTTTAGTAGTCTCATAGGCCAAAAAAGGGAACAATTTTTCATGTGACTTCAGTGATAAAGAACAGATTTTTCCTCAGCAAGTGATTAAGAGTCATAACTATTGTAACACCTAAAAATTATTTAAGCTTTCAGTTACCAGTATATTCTGACTCCAACACCATGAAAACATAAAGAGAAATAAAAACCAGATGCATTAAGCCAAAATTCACCAAAATACTACGTAAGCTACTTCTGTTTACTGATTCACCCAGTACAAAAATATTTGCGTTTTATCTTCTTTCAAAAGTAGTTTGCCTGCTAAACCCGTCAAGCATTGGTAAAACACTCTCATTTTCTCTCTAGTAGGTTGGTGGGTTTTCTTGTTTTTAAAGCAGATTAGTTTTCCTATTTTCCACCTGCCTTAATTCTCTAATGCAGCCTTTTTTTTACCTGCTCCTGCTCATCACTACTTGACTTGTCATGCTTGGTAGAATTTTGCTTTCCTAATAGATCACTATGATTCAGGTCACCTGGCAATGGAATCCCTTTTGTGACAGCGCATCAAAGTTCTGAAATACCAGCATTTATTGCATAGTAAACAATAGTAGAAGTTATATGATATCTAAAGCCTTGAAATAAGCTCATGTATAACTGTCCTGAAGCTATTCCTGAACTCCCTAGTATTTGGGGGGGGGGGGGGGGGGGGGGGGGAAGCTAGGGAGAAGTCAGCTCTCCTAGACAGTGCAAAGTTTAAGAGCATTTCCACGTCTGATCTTTACACTGTATTTTTAAATTCTTATCTCCTTTGGATTGAGCCTTTCTTTCAGTTTAGGAAAAAAAAAAAGCCTAGTAAGAAGTGTTCTCGCATCTGAAGCTCCATCAAGAAACCACATAATCAGATTTGGAACTGTCCTGCAAGGAAAATATGATATTACTATGGAAAGTGTTACCTTAACAAACCAAGCATTTAGATTACACTGGACTATTCTACCCAAGAGTTACTGTAACTGAACACAGTTGCTGGGATTCACTTCAGCTGACACAGGACTACCCAATCATTATATTGCTCAACACAGGTTGTTATGATATGCCAGCTCCCAACAACAATAAAACCATAGCCAATGCAAATCTTCAGTTTTCAAATATGGGAAACTTTCACAACACGGGGAGGGAGGAGAGCATGGCCATTTTTAAACACAGCGGGGGGCGGGGAAACAGCCACCCTGCCAGCTATACTCCTGGGTGCTCACTACTCAAGTTATTTTCATGGCATACAGGCATTTTTAGTGTTCCTTTCAACAGAGAAAGAAGAGAAAGATCCACATTTCCAGTGGCAGTAGTGGCACAGTACCAGTCTGGACTTCAGCGAAGTGCAGAGCATCAGCATTATCTGCCCTTCCCACTCCCTCATGGAACACTGTACACGCAACTTCACAGTCAACTTCACCAACAAAACATACAGATTGCCGCCTTTGTCTTTGCCAAGTTATAAGTCTGTTTGGGGGCATTTGCTTAAGTATACAAGATTTTGTTGTGTGAGAATAAAAGTTCTGAAGAAAAAAAGTTACACAAATCAGAGTTTTCCCCAGTAAGCAATAGCTATACCATGAGCTGCTAACTCTAAAGGGCTTATTTTTGGAAGCAAAAAACGAGTTTAAACATTTTCATATACCTAGTGGCAAGACTACAAAGATTTGTTTACTTAGGAAATATTTCATTTGCAATCAGTTTAAATGGAAATTATGAAATAATTCCCTGTGAAACAGCTATTCATGAAATTCTATTCTTGTAATAGCTTATGAGAAGCAGTGCAATATTAATCATGTATTCGTGTTTGCTCTATATCCTTATCATATCCCTCAGAGATTACAGCATGCACAGTTTAACAAAGTATGACTCTGTATTTGTTACCAGAAGGCTTAACAAAAAAAAAACCAAACAAACAAAAAAAAAACCATCAAAATGGAACAGAGGACAAAATGGAAAACTAAATCCACAGTGGTGGGGAACACAGGGAAGTATTAAAGATAACTACATATTTTGGGGTGAACACCTAGGCAAAACTCATGAGGGAGGCTATAGTTACAGACAGGCCTTTAAAGGTTCTTTTTTCTTTCTTCTTTTGAAGTCCAAAGTTGCTGCTGCCAATAAAAAAAAAAAAAAAAAAAAATCAGGTTTCAACACTGAAACACTACCTTCTGTTTCTTGAGAAGTGAAAATATTTAATTTAAGCATAACTCAATTTAACACTTTATTCTGACAGAATGTTGTACTTTCTAATGTGAAGATTTCATCAGCCAAGTTATATCCCCAGTATTTTTAAGCAGGATGCAGGCTTTTTTGAGGTATCCAAAATATAAAATGCAGCATTTCATTAAGCATTTCAAATTCAAAAGAACCTTTAAAAAACCCAAACAAACAAACCAACCAAACACCACACTCAAACACTAAATTTATCTCAGTCTTCTTTGTAAAATCTCATTATTGTCATACAGGATAAAGAGAGAAATCAAAAGGAAAAGAAACAGAAGACTGCAAATTCTGTAAAAACAAAAAGCATCAAACAGGAAAGGCAAAATGTAACCACTGTAAAAAGCTGTAACACTTTCGAGAAGTACTAACAGAGGTCAAACTTGTGAATGTCTTAATTCTGTTTTCCAGTTGTGTAATAAAGGCATGGCTCCACATTTATGACAGTATTTGTCATGACAGCCAACTAGATTTTCCACAGCGGTATGTGAGTACAAAATACACTTGTCCATAAGTAAATTTGTAATTTACATATCCACAATAACAAGACCTACTGTTGTACCAAAAAGAAAAAGTACATCTCTTCCACAAACTGTTTTTCTTCTACTTTAACTATTCTCCTGCAGCACTCAAAAATTCTTAAAATTAATTCTGTTTATGGATGGACAAATAGGGAAGAGGTATGGAGAAAACAATTCAGTGGTGCTTTTTACAGAAGCTTTATAACTTACAAGCTCATGCTGTAACTGTCCTACAAGGACAGGCCCTTCTAGGCTTTCTTCCTCCCAGTGCAGGTGTCCATTTCGCATAATTTAATTTTCTACAAATATAGTCTATCAGATTTTTTTTTTCTCCCCTCTCAGACAATTCAAATGAAAGCAGCAACAAGTTACTGAAAAGAAGGAAAACGGACACTACGAACAATAACACAAATTATTTCCTTGGAAACCAGACTAAAACTCCTATTCTACCATGCTATTTTTATTTCAAAATTAACATTTAAGTAAGGAAAACTAAAAGCAGGCACAGATAACTTGTAAAAGTATTCCAAAAGTCAGATGACTGTATATTTAAATCACTGTTCACTAATTCAGTGTCAACAACCAACCATGTGACTGAATGCAAAAGACGCTAAGAAACAAAACCATGTGAGAATATTAAGATATTTGATACAGCAGTTACCATCAGAAATAAGGAGAGTCCAAAAAGATCTTCCAAAACTTAAAATAGTCCTTACAATGCAGGTTGAAAGGATTAAAGAAACAACATGAAAGCTCACTAACTACAAATCCTCAGTTAGTGGAAGAAAACTCGTACTGTCAGAACAAGAGCATTCCTCAAATTCCTCTCACCTGAAATTCTGCACACCCAATAACCTCATAGTCTTGAGAGGAGAAAAAAAAAAAAGAGAGAATGTATATAAACACACAAGCTACTATAAAAACTACATAGAGGAACATTTGCAGCTGAATGAATTAAGTTCTACTTTGAAAACAAACAAGCATGCTACTATGAAGTTTCCATTCTTTATTGGACAGTGATTTCGAGATAAAAAAATGTTTTGCCTAAGGGTAAAAATATTTTCTCCTAAATAGTGGCTATAAAACTTTATTCTGCTTTATCAAAGTGAAGTAACTCCTTTTGTTTTTTCTCCCTACTAGCATACAATTCAATAAGAAAACTATGCTTAACAGTTACCTGTAAAATTACCATATCTTCAGTAAATTTAGACATCTCTACTTTTAATTGACTAGATATATAAATTTATTTTCTAAGAACATATAAAATACTTATTATCTTAATGAAAATTAGCACTGCAACAACATTTAAAAAAGGAATATACATTTGTTTAAGTACACAGTGTAGAGATCAGAGCAAGATGCCTATCAAGACTCATTGGCAAATACAGATCTCATCCAAGGCTCATTCTTCTCATGCATTTGAAGTTATTCATTAGCTTATATTATTAACAGGGAGGTAATTGCAAAGTATAGTAAGTGTAAGGTACTTTAAAATTAGCCTGCAGGTTTGCTCATCTGATTGCTTACAAATGGTAGCAACTACCACCCGAACTCCTAGCTGACTGAAGAATAAAAGTAGTTAAATGATCGTCTACTTCCTTCCCCCACAATCTCTGTTTTAAAGAGTCACTTGGTGCAGATCTTTAGGTAAACCATAAAGTCTCCCCATTTGATACTTTTCTAAAAAAAAAAAAAAAAGTATATATTCCAAAGGTGATAATCATTATGACTAAGACTAGGTAAAGCTATAAGGAACTGTTGTTGCTAAGTTATGGAAGGACAATAATAATAGATAATATTACCTTGGAATAGATAGCATAAGAGTAGGAACATACTACCAGGATAAAATTCATAACAGTGTGATGTATTTCGCATCCACACACATATAAATCTGGCACAAGGTAGATTAACTTTCATGCTCAGCAGCACCACCGCAACATGTAAAGTCTGCACTCAACATCCTGTGGTCAAGAAAAGTGTTATACGAGAGGTGAAGGAAGCTTTAAAGCATCAAGTTGTCACTGAAGCTGACAAAAGCACGCACAGAAACCAGCTTACCTCCATACATTTATGACAGGGCAAAAGAACTTCTTGATGTTTAAGTATGTCTCTGAAAATTCAGACAATTACACATTCCTGGCAAGAGTTTTGTATTGTATTTCACAAAGAAGATATATAGTTTTGAATAATATATATGTAAATACAGAAATAATGTATTATAAGTAATATGTAATTTTTATATAATATATACGCACATATATATTAAAATAACAACAATAAAACCAGTAAATGCCTTTTACAATTGGTCTTCCTAGCAAACCAGTCCTAAAAGTCAGGATTTGACACAGTACCACTTTCTCAAGTATTTAATGCTGAGGAGTAATTTTCCCCATTATGCAAAGGGCAGCAAAACACACAGTATATGTACACTGACACAGAACACTCAATAAGAGCATTTGCCTTTTTTAGTGTTGTTGAGCCCAAACTTCACAATTTGCCATAATGATGAAGTCCTTTGTGGTTTCAAAAAACTGATAACAAACATAAATCCCATTCAAAGGGGAAAGTTATATGGCTAACCAGAAGCAATAGCAATAAGATGCAGATGCTAAGACAACATTCAAAACCTTAGAACAATAAAGCAACTGTACCACCCATCAGCTCACTGCAAATATTAACATCAGCAGCAATTATCCCAAATCACTGCCACTTATCCAGATGCCCACTGAATAGCTACCAAAGAATTCCAGCTTTTCTGTAGAGGATTTCTAAAACACAAATGCTCTGTCCAAAATACTTTATTAATAATGAATGCCAAATATACAGGATCATAAAAATCAACCAAACTGACTAAATAAATAAAACATTATTATTCAATGCAGTGAATTAATAGTAAGAACTTCTTTAGGCTTTAAATGAAGATTTAAACAGAGTATCTTCCATTTTGCATCAATGTTAGAAAATTCCCCAAAATGCCATATAGTTTACAACTAAGTTTTTCACTAACTTAGAAAAACAGTTAGATAACACCAATTCTGTACACTTATAGCTGGTTTATTGCATACTTACATCATTCTTTCTGAACAAAGACGACAAAAATAACAGCTGGAGGTGTCTCTGCCTATGACAGCTGCCAGGAACTTTACCACAGAACAACAATAAGATGGCTAACACAGAAGTAAATTCAGTGTCCTTTAGTTTATACTCAAACACCACAAAAAATGAAAAGGGTGAGATTTCAACACACAAAGGGGTATGCTTTACAGCTAAAGAGACTGTTTTGAACATTGGACCAACTGACGCTGGAAAGCTCTGCTGGTGGCATTACAAGAAAATTCACAACTAGAAAGAATGAATGAGTCACAAAAACGAGCTCCATAGGCTCTGAGACTCTTTAAGCCAAAGAATACTAAAATGGCCCTTAAAACTGAGATACAGGTTTGAGAGTGCAAATCACTGTCATTTCTGCTTCTATTTACATTACGATACACCTATGATTTGTGTACACGTTTACCAAAACGCTTTTTGAACATTCTGAGTTTGACTGTTTCAAGTGTCCTTAAAAATACTAAATCAGAGCACAGAAATCCATGGAAATCAATAATGGTCATGCCTTTACTACTTTGAAGGCTTGCACTTTCAGGAAACACATAGCTGATTTGCCAAATCTTAAGGACCTGGAAAAGAAAATCCAGTATCTAATGGTCACCAAGATACAATGGGAATCCACAGGCATTTGGATTCAATCAAGTCTGGCATCCAAACGTAATGATTGCCTGTGAAAGACTCACTGTCAAATAAAACACATGACTGTACTTTGTTACCATCACCTGTAATACACTTAATAGCAAGTAGGGCAACAAACCAGCACAAAATGACCCGTGGTTCTTCTGTCTTAAGCTCTACTAATACAGCAATGGTACTAGCAAGAGCCAAGCAAAAATACATGAGCTACAGGAGTTACATCCTATCAAGTCAGCGCTTTCTTTTCAAGACCAACAGCCTCTTACTTATTATCCATCAGTCAATAAATCCATTTCAGATATTCCTAAAAAGAAGAGCAAATCTTTTATCCCCACTCAGATATCAATTATGTGGCTCTACCGTCACAATCAACTCAGTCTACACATACGGGGGGGGTTTTCTGACCTTCAGCTACCACAAATTTCCTGTAAATGATCCAGCCCAAAAGTTACCCAATTTACTAAAAAAGTAAACAAAACCCTGTTCCTTAGTCTTTACTTACTCAGTGAACAACCATCTGCTAATACCATACTGGGTATCAATCCTCTGTAGTAATCACAGTAACTCTCACTTGTACATGGGCAAAGTTCTTGAAATAAGAGAAAGCACAGAGTGAAGAACCCAGGTGGGAGGGACACCTTTGCTGTCACTGCTACCTGAGCTGGTTGAACTTGGACATCCAGATGCAATTTCAGTTGTGATCACCATCATGATAAAACTAGTAAGATTAATTTATCACCTAGCAGACAATAAAGGTCTGCTCGGCTATCACCATGCTTGTAACAGATCTATACTCTCAGAACACTTTAAATTCCTGAACAGTTGCAAAAAAGGCATTGTAGACCCCCCCAAAAAATAGCCTGGAGAAAACAAACTCTGGGTACCCTTCCTGACTCCTACGCTGATCTACTGAGCAACTTCCAGTAGGTCACTTATCTTCATCAGTTCCCTTAGGGTGGACATTTACTTTACCCTATAAAAAAATTCTGTCATTCACAGACATAAGGTACAAAGGGACAACTGTCATTTACTACTGCTAAAACAAAACAGTCTGGATACAAAACAGTTTATTCAAAACACACTGCAAAGGCTTTTTTCTAAAGTTTTATATCTATGTCCTTGCCCCCAGCTACCTCTCCTTTTAAGGAAATAAAGTTACGTTACAGATGAATGCCTACAGCAGTTAATAGCTGCTGATTCATGTTATGCTGACAAGGAATGAACAAGCATTTTAGTGTTCATGTTTATTGCTTCTCCATCTTTAGTTCAAGAAGACTCTAAAAGAAAAAAGTGATTTAAAAAAAGCAAAAAGCAAGCTTTGCTCCATAAGAGCAATGCTTTCTCCTCTAAAAAAAGGTAGGTCTCATCTTCAGATGATTAGCACATTCATAATTAAAATTGTAAATTATATTATTTATTAGTCTAAACGCCTGGATGATACTGTTCACAGCTTAATTACATAAATGAGCTTTTTAAACATTACTAGGTTGTATTTCTGCAACATAATTCTTACCACAGCATTTGGACTCTTGTCAAGTCACAAGCGAGAATTAAAAAGAATCACGGGAAGTCTGGCAAATTTTAAGTCTGCGCTGAGAGTCCTAATTTGTTTTCCAGGTTTTAAGCCTGAATATTCACTTTTTTAGTATCTGCAAGCTATAGGAGAACTCGGGGTGTGGGGATGGTGGGGATGGAACCTGAGATTCATAGTAGTCACAGGACTCCAGAAGCTGGGATTTCAAAGAAAAAAAGCAAAGGATTGATATCATGTAATCATAGAAATTTTCCACAGAGCAAAGGTTTGAGTAGTTTCCCTCAGTCCATATCAAAGCCAGAAAAAAATATTACTACTTTGCAGTTTGCCATTATTTTACACAACACTAATTGTTTAATTTTTGGATCAGGGATAAAAATAACGTTGTGGGATTTGGTTTGTTTCACTGCTAAAAAATTAAATACGACTGAAGGGGTTTCAGACTCCTTTGCAGCAAAATCCCATCACTTACAATCCTTCAATTCTGCTGGTATTCAAACAGAGTTACTCTGGGAAGATAACAATGCACAGACTTCCTAAAGGCATGGTTCACCTAAAAAAAAAAAAAAACCAACAAAACCAAAACACCAAAAAAACCCCCCACAAACACAACACCCCCAAAAATACTAGTAGAAACTGATTTGATTTTTTTTTTAATAAGAACTAGATTAGATAACAAAATATTCACTTAGGATAAGGGTTAAACTGGCATAACATAAAGCATGCACAACTAACATCTACTGTCAACTCTTGCCTTTACTTAAAGGACAAATACCTTTGCATTTATAGCTACATATTCTTCTCCTTGCCACAGTTAAACAAACCACATGAATTTTGTTTTAATGACTGTCAGAATCCATTCACAAGTATGTATGTCAAAATATTTATAATGAATACTAAATTAACTATCTGTGGTTCTAATATGTCCTACCCTAACTTAGAAGGACACAAGAAACAACCTGAAAGAATAGGGAAGCAAATATATTGGCAAGTCAAAGGAAATACTTTCTGGAAATTATATTCATAATCTTGTCTCTGGTATTACCTTTTTAACTCCAATTTGTTTCTACAACTGTTCTTCACAGTTTGTGAAACTGAAACAAAATTCTACGAATATTTTAGACATAAATCAGAAAGAACTTCAGACATTTCTATGAAAACAGAAAAGCATAGGTTCATCAGAACTGGCAATATTTATATAATAAGGAAACAAAGATGCACAAGACCAGAATCTGAATGGTAATTCTAGTAAAGACCTCTACCAAATCACATGAAGCTGTGTTTCAGTTTTCCCATCAGGAAACTGTAGACCATTTGCTATCTGACATACAATGTTAAAAGACATGGCCTTATGAGCTGAGCTGTAAATAAGTATTTTTGGGAAGGTACCATACAAAATACTGATCTCAAAAGAAATGTAAACAGGGAGAGTAAACACTATCTATTTGTTTATCAATGTATTAGTCAATGGGGCCAAGACTGGAATCCAAACAAACACCTACAAACATTATCTTGACAGTTCAAATGAAATCATTCACAAACAAATTATCTCAACGTGGTTCTGAACATTAACTGAATATTCTTCAAGATGCAAGCTCTCATTTAAAAGTATTTTGAGTGACTGATGCCCTAGGCTACCTCTTCCACTCTCCAATATATGTCTAATGATTAAACTCAATTTATTTGTATTTCATCAATGCTTCTAAAGTCGATTTGCCCTTCATGGCGCACTTCCCCCTCCTTTCTAAAGCTTCAGTAGCTGACCGGTTAGTTGAGCCTTACTCTGACCTGCTAACTCATATTTGTACAAAATACTAAGGTTTCCCTTCATTTTACTTAATAAGAAAACTTCCTTCCACCCTGAAAAGGGCCTTAACTGAAAAATACGGCATACTGCTGGAGACTGAATTACTTTTGTGATACAGCCTATGATTTGTTACAGCAAAGTGAGCTTTTCTATTACTTTTTTTTTTTCCTCTCCACACTGCTAACCTCTGAACTGGAGGCAGGGGGCAAGGAAAGCTGCAGGTGGGTCATCATACATTATCCCCACTGTGGTCACACTAGGCTGAATTCATAGAACTTAATCACTGTTTCAGCAGTTATTTTTTGCTCACTTAAGGTTTTGTTCCTACCCACATCTGCATCAACTAACATGTTACCTATGGTTTAACTAAGAATTGCATATAAACAGGATTTAAGCTATAAATATCACAAAGGTTTTTTCTACCCCTAAAACCTCCCCCATGAAACTTTCAGTGGTCGAATTCTAAGAGACAACTAAAATGCCAGCACTCAAGACACAAACATGAATCCTTTGACTGACCTACCACTCCTCCCCGTCACACCAGCATACCCAGTGCAGGGAGAAAGACAGGTCTTATGATTAAGAACACCTCTTCTCATCTTATAAAACTGGGAAGCAGGGGGGAGGAAATGACATGACAAGGAGACTTGTTGAGCTACGCTTCCCTAAACCATAGGGCAAAGTTCTTTGGGACTCGTACAACTCATGCGCAAACACATGTCTATTCAATGCCCAATGGGAGTGCCAGCTGATCCAAATGATCAGGTAAAGGGTATGGGTTTTAATACTAGACAATACTTGTATTAACATAAATCTATTACTGTTCAAAATATCCTTAGCATAAGGACTTTAGAACCTATTAAAAGCAAATAAATATTTAGGACACCAAGATCTTGCACATTTTTGAGTATAAAACACTGAAAAATAGAGTAGATGCAAGTTAAACCTCCACTTTAGCATTTTGGTTAGAATCAGGAGTGCGCTAGCAAGGCAAACTTCCCAAACATCCCACTCACTGTGCTTTTGTTCACTTCACAAGATGGACCCAGGCAACAAGAGCAGGTTCTTTTTTAGACTGAATTAAACCAGCAAATCTACTCTGGAAGTAATCTAAAGAAGTCTGAATACTACGGTATTCAGTAAAGTTAGCTTGAAGGAAGCCCCTCTTAAAAGCATACAACGTGGATATTCTGTTTTCAGCAACAACTGTTCCTCCCTGCAAATCTGCCACTTTTGGGCCTCACTACTTGCTAGCATACACTCAGACTTACTCACATGTGTTAGGGCGTCCAAGAGTAATTATGCCATTTAAGTCACCTTTAAAGTTAAACTCATAAACCACGAAATTAGATTTAGAATATCTTAGTTGCTTCAATTTGTTTTTTAACCATGTTTGACAGGAATATACTCTTTCATTTTCTCTTCAGTGTGGCATAATATTTAAGATTAAAGAACTGACTCTAGTAACAGAGTATTCAGACTGCTATGTAACCTTAATTTACACTGTTCCTCGATTGCAATTATTCCATTACTACAGTCAAATGTTTTTCACACACTGAAAGTGCCTTCCTGAAGTGCCTCAAATTAATGTGTCTGTCAAAAGTTACCGCATGATGAAACTGTACATACAGTTATCTTCACTCTACCTTTACTGCTAGAATGTTTGCTTTTTCCTTTTTTAATTCAACAAATATTTAGGGGGGCCAGTTATATATGAATTTGGGAGTACTGTTATATCGCCATACTAAAATGAAGAAAGTAACCGTGATTTGACAGAAGACCAGGTGACGATTCTTTCAGAATTACTACATTTTCAGCATGCCCGAAAGCATGCCGAGTATCTCACTGTACAGAACAAGACAGACAGGATCTGGATCTCGTTGTTTACGGTCTAAAATAAATCTTCCCCAGCTCCCACTAAGGGTAACAAACACCGAACGCACCAGTTGCACGTTTCACCCAGGCGCAGCGGGGTTACCGCCGGATTTCCAGCAGGGCTGAGCTGCCCCTTTCGCACAGGGCCAGGGACCGCGGCGTGGGAGAGTCACGCCTGTGTCACCGGAGCTCACGGGAACACGGGCACCCGCGGAAACCGGGGAGCAGACGCTGAGTAACGACTGACTGCCCAGCCCCGCGGCGGCGCTGGGCGCAGGCCTCGGGGGAAGGGCGGGGGGGGAATACCTGAAGCACGGCAGCGAGGCGGGGAAGCCGGCCGCCGCCCGGTGCCCAGCGCTGGCAGGGCGCCACCGCCCTGCGCCCGCCTGGCCCGCCCCGCGGCCGCGGCAACTCCCCCGCGGGACCCCCCGCCGCCCTCGCCCGGGGGCCGACAGCGCCTGTCCCCGCCGCCGCGGCGGAACGGGCCACTACGCCGGCCGCAGTGGGGAGGGGAGGGAAGGAGGGGACCGGCTGACTAACACCGCCCCTGCGAACGCGCCTCAGCCTCCGCCACCCCCCCACCGCCGCCCAAATGGTGCTGCCCTCGCCCCCCACCTCCCCCACCCCTTCAGCCCAACGGGCACCGGACGGAGGGACGCGCGCGCCCGCTCCCAACGGCGGCCGGTTCAGGCTCAGCTCGGCTCGGCTCACCTCAATGCCTGCCGCCGCCGCAGGCCAGTCGGCCGGAGGGCAGCTCCGTCCCCGCCCGGCCCCCCTGCTCGTCCCTCTCCCCCGAGCTCAGCCGCTCCTGGCACAGGCTGCGGCCCAACTGCGGCGCCAGCGGTCAGGTGACTCCCAACAACATTACCCGCCCGCCGCCCCTGCCCCCCGCCCCCTCCCCCCCGCGCACACACCCCGCCCGCTGATTGGACGCGGCGCTCCCCGCCGACGCGCAGCCGCCTACACCGCTGCGCAGTGCGCATGCGCGCCGCCGCCGGCACCGCGCCGGCGGCCGTTTCCCGGCGCAGTGCAGGGCTCTGCCGCCCGCCTCCCGCACCGGCCTCGGCACCGGCCTCGGCACCGGCCTCCCCGCCCGCCTCCCCGCCCGCCGGGGCAGTTTGAAGAGCCGTGGTGGCCGCGGCGGCTGGCTTGGGCGCTGGGCGGGCCGTTCGCCGCCTCTCTGAGGGGAAGGAGGTCCGCGGGCGGGAAGCCGTAGATGCCGCCAAGGGGAAGCCGTTGCCGGGTGGGAAGGGCTGGTCGCGGCGCCGGCCTCGGCCCCGCAGCCGTCTCACGTGTCATCCGGGAGGGCTGGGGGGGGGGGGTGTCGTGATGGGGTGGTACGGGCCTTATGTGTTTTACTAGGGTAAAGCTCTTACTCTTGGAGATGCGGCATGAGGCCTGTGCTGGGAAGTGCCACCAATTAATAGGCTTGACCAGTAACGTCATTAGTGACGCTTCTGTGCTAGGAAATGTTAAACTAACGTTTTGTAAAGGTACTACCCTGAGGGAGTTCTTGCTGGTATAACTTACGGACTTGCTGAGCTTATGTCGTGTGTTCCAGAATGCTTTCTGGAAGCTCGAGCTGCGTTGATGTGAGGGTGATTTGCTGGAAGGGTCCCACTAACAGACCTTGTCCTCGCCTGGGTCTTAGTTGTCAACCAGCTGTCGAGCTCAGTGCTGTGCTATGTAAGAGATGATAACATGTCAAGTAAGGCAAAAAAATACTGCAGAGCAAGTTGTGGTGAAGAGATAGCCTTCAGCTAGCAACGGTCACACCAGTGTTAGAGCTGAAAATGGTGTGGTGTTACTGTTGAGCTAGTATCCCTACTGAAAGGCAGACTAGGATGTCCAGTGCTATGTGTATGTAGCTTGCGTACTGTTTTCAGGTCCTGACAAGTATTTTTGTGTGACGCCATCTACGTGTACAAATGCTGTCTCAGATAGCTAAGAAGATGTCTTAGAAAGTGCTGCTGTGTGTTACTCTGTTCAGGACCAGAGAATTTTCAGTACTTCTAGGCTCTGGTAGATACTCATCTCCTCCAAAGCAACTTAGAGTAGCAGTAAGGTCTTTCCTTCTGCTAAAAATAGCCAGAGGTCAGCTTGTTCTCCCCAGCAGCATCTTGAAGGCAATGCAAAGGGAAACTGATTGAAAGATGGAAAAAACCTCACCCCTTTTGTATATTAAAAGCAAAAAAATTCTCTGTTGGCCAGATCAGAGGGGGGTAAATTCCATGTACCTCTTTATTCAAGGACACCACTGAAGGCAACCTCCGTCCAGAAGCTGCATTACTGAAGAAAACATTAATGATGGCAAAAGATGCACTGCCAAGAATACTAATGGGTGTTTCATTGTTATGACATTTTAACAGTTTAACTATTTTGTTTACATTTGAATTATAAGATTGCATTTATGCCTCTTAAAATAAAGCAGACAAGAAATACACAATCTGTTTTACACTGTATTTGTGTCACGTAACTTTCTCAAGCTGTTTCTACAGTAGACATTCTAAACTTCATTTTAGCCTTCCTGAGAATTTTTGGGGAAGGCATGAGCAAAGATCTTACTGGTAATATTTAGTAATGATGGGTGTGTATAGAAGCGGGGGGAGTTCCCCTCATGTTTGGGTGTAATGCCTGACCTTGCACAATTCAGAAACAGATGAAACCATAGGGAAAAATGCTTATATTTGAAAAGCATGGAGTGTCATTCTTAAAAACATACTTTTATATATTAGTTTACTCCTACATGTATTAATACTCTTTTCTACAGAGTTACTACCATTACAATGGTAATGCTAATGAAATTCTTCTTTTATTTACTTTCAGTGGTAAGCAAGCCAGTTGTTAGAAATTACACGGGTAGGAGGTCTGACAGATCTAGAACTGATTCCACCCCTGCCCAGTGAACCAAACAGTTTCATTTTCACAGCAAACTAGAAAGGAACTTTTCAATAGCTTTCTTCAAAAGTCATTGTACCAGATTAAATCTGGTAACAGACAGGAAATCCCTGCTGCTTTATGAACTTGTTTGTGAGCTGAAAAGAGGGTTCTGAATGGGATTTTTTTTTTTTTTTAAGTGGGGACTGGCTGCATTTCACAGACAGGCTTCACTTTTCCTTGGATCATTTCTCTGTCCTTTAGTCTCAGTTTTTGTAAAGTGCATTTTGTTAGTATTTCTTTGTCTCCATTTCTTTAATCAGACATCTTCATTAGCACCCAAAATAAAAACAGCAACCCGAAGCACTGTAAAAGCAGATGTGCAATCATACCCCAAGTAGCAGTTCCGGTTTATTTAAGGGTTCCCAGTTGCTCCAGGCTCTGAGAATTCGTAGTACTTATTTTGAAAATTGTGCATGCGGATGGAAAAGTCTGAGAAATAAAAGCTGTCTTTCCTCCATTGACAACATTCAAGATAGATCTTTACACCCTGTATAGATTTGCACCAGGTGAAAGTCAGTCTGTGTTTTTCTTACACCTGCTGTAGGCCTGGCACATAAACTGTAGCTGTCTTCCAAAATGACACACCTTTCATTTTACTTTTATGTGTGCCTGGATTCTTAAGAGTCTTTCTTTATTGTGGGCTAATACAGCTGAGTAACAGTTGTCTTTTGTAAGTGACAATCATACAAAACAAATAAAAGCAACATCAATAAAGTATTGATCATCAATCTACTGTGTTGGCTGTACATGAGATTAGTCAAGCAATGCTTTCTCTGAAAGGCCTGCAGCAAGCAGGATTATGTGACCATATGATCATCCTTGCTATCAACCAGGACAAAAATGTTGCACCTATGCCACGCTGGAGCTACTGAAGTGATGAGGATATCAAATAAAAGAGGTGCTGAAAGAGTATAAAGAACAACAGCAGTGTAAAGGGTGGGACCAGGCAAGTAGTGGAAGATCCAAACATGTTTGCTGAATTAAGAGCAAATCTGGATATTCAGTTACTAATTTAAAAATGCATACACTTGTGGTCTTTGCTTGTTCATTTTACACACTAATCTTGTGAGCATTCTCTGAAGGAGGTGTGATGCCTTTGCGGTGAGAAGAATCCCTCTCTAGGAGAAGGGTTGCCTCTCCACTCTCCCCTTTTCCTTGGGAATTCTCTGACAGATTTGTTCACGTGTATTTCTGCTAAAGAAACAAGTTACATCCAGTACTTCATAAATTGAAATAACCCCTCTGACAGTTCTCTGAAGAGAAGTGTAACACCACTGTTATTCCTGTGCTTATACAACTCCCATATTTTGATTAAGCAAGAAATTATTGGTGGCCCCGATTTACTAAATACAACTGTATTATAACGTGAACATCTGAGGTGTTTTTAATCTCACACAGGATTCAGCAAAATCATACATCGTGGAGGGAGGGTGTGGTTCTCTGCCGTTCATATGAGGAGTATTGAGCAAAATTCTGAGATTTTCAGTTTAGATAGAGGCTAATACAGATATTCCTTCCCTGACTGTTTGATAACTGCCTTTCATCTCATTAAGAAGGCAGCATTTAATTATTTTTTGTTATTAGTTGGTCAGTATATTCCCCAGTACAGTCGGAGTTTAATTACAAAATAACATAAGCAATTTGTTGGCGAATAAATTTAAGGACAGATATTTGATAATAATATTCAAATAGTCCATTTTTGCTTAAGATTTGGGTATTACCAGTTCTTAATAATAATGCGTTCTGAATCTAAATTTCTACAGTTGCTCTTTATGTTTTCTATGACTTGTAGTTCTCATGCTCTTACGCATGTTCGTAATTCCCAATCCCCCAGTACCCAGATGTGAAGAAAGCAGCTTTAAAAGACAGCTGTTTAGGTGGTAAAAAATGAGTTGCAGAGATACAGGTTGTTCTCAATGTTTAAGCATAAGCAGAAAACCTAAAATACCTACCAGTAGACTAAAAAGTAGGGTTTTTTCTGGTCTTAAGATTTTTGTGGGGAAGAGAGGGGAACAGAATAGAGAAGAAATCAATCAAAACAGAAAGAAAGAAATAAAAACAAAAGGAGCTCTTACTTTGGCTTGAAGATTGGCTACCAAATCTTGGACCGCACCCACCAAGAAGGGATCTTCGTCTCTTGTTCTTGATCCTAGGGATGATGCAATGCTGACTTTCCACGCAACAGGGAATGAAATTATGGCGTAATAGCTTGCTTCTCACTCACAGTCAGACTGAAGAATTGAATAAGTACTTTCCTCATTGGAATTAGGTGCAACTGGAGAGAGGAAAAATAAAAAAGTTAGTCCATTTTTTTCCTAAAAAGGAGAAGTAAAACCAGCAAAAAGGAGATCTGGGAGCTAAACTGAAAAACAAGGAAGTACGTCTTCCTGCAGATGAGTAATGAATGTTTTAAAGATAAAACAATATAAAAACTGAGTTGATAAGTGCTCACAGAATTAGCAAGCATGGTAACAAATATAATTAGAAGAAAACAAAGAAAGATGTCCTTTTTTTTTGCAATAGATTTTTTTTCTGATACATTGATAACAATGGGATTTTAAGTCCCATTATATCAAATGCTGTTGTTTCCCTACAAAGCCTGGCTATAGCTGTCTCTTTGCTAGTGTCATTTACTGCTTCTGGCACGCTAGATGCACCAGCCTCAGCTAGCACTAGTTTGTGGCTTGATTCCACTGAGCTCTGTCTAGGCTATGTGCTGGTAATTGCCCAGAAAGATGAAAGTGGTCTAATCTCTGGAGGTTAGTTGTGTTGACTACAGGGCACAGCCTAAAATAAGGAACATTTAGGCCATCTTTAATATTGTGTCATCTTTTCTGCCCTTGCCTTCTCTTCCTATGCTGAAGCTGGTTTCATACCATAGAAACTTGGCTAATAAATTCTCCAGAGGTAAATTGCAACATATCCCAATGCTAAAGGTGAGATTCATCTCACCTATCTTTATCAATCTAAAATTTAGCAGTCTAGTCTAAGCTACTTATCTAGGCTCCCGTGCAGTCAATGGAACTAGATAGGTATCTCCACGGGGTAATTTCTCCCTTTCTATGGTAGGTGTCTGAGACAGGCGTGATGAAACTCCTTTTGGAGATGCCTGTCTCATGCCTTTGTCTGTGGCAGGAACATGGATAACTGGGTTAGGCTAGAGGCATAACTCTCAGAGGACTACACATTAGTTGAACCTGTGCCTCCGCACTTACTTTCTGCAGGCTGCTGGGATCAGAATCCTTGAGAGCAAAAGTGTTGTGGAGTCATTGAGAAAAATGGGTGCTAAAGGTCCATCTTCCTTTCATCATGAAATGTCCTTTTTTTTCTAGCTGAGCAGGACACTTATCTCAGTGACAGAAAAGGGTTTCTGTCTTGGCCCTTACCTACACGGCAACGGACTGATTAGGCATATGTAATGAATCCAGCATTTCTGGTTGTAAACCCAATTAGTGTACAGATCGCTGCATTAAATCAGGTGTAAAAGACATGCTTCTGTCCTGGATGCGCCAGGCTTACATGCATAGATTGAATGTACTGCATATATGGAGTAGGTCCGATGCTTTCCTGGAGGCACTGGGCATAGTGTTGCAAGCAATAAATTATGTTCATGCATGTGCAGCAATTCCAGCATTTCCCCGGAGCAGCAGATTTTCCATGCATACGTACAGCAGCTGTGTTGCACATCATCAAGACATACATACAAGTGATGGCAGATGGAGTGGGAAAGGATCCCAACTGCGACTGGTCTGGTCTCTCTAGAACAAATAATTGAGCTCATGGCCTGTTTCTGGTGTACTCCTGCACTTGTTGACACCATGAGCTGTCTCAGGAGTCACCTGGTAGAAACTGCCACCCTGGCTTCACAGGGCAGAGGCTGAAGACCCTGTTGTACACACATCCACATCAAATATGACTTCTGTAGGCATCATATAGAAGACTAGTCCATTTACAGTCCCTCCTGTGAACTTGCAAACACAAAAGCTGTTTTTTAATCTACACTTAGATAACATTTTCCAACTGTAAATCGAGCTATCAAGGACCTACTATGGTATGTGATGTACTTAAGTGACAGAAACCTCAGGGCTAGGTCTATATGTACAAGCTGAAAATCTGAATCTTATTTTAAAATGGTTTTTGAAGTCTGTAAATACATTCCTCTAGAATTTATTTCCATACTGTCTTTTGCTGTCTGTGTGTGGTACTGTTCTAATTCTTAGGAACACACATGCCTATTTTTCATGGTTTCTCGCTTACAGAAGTCTTTTGTTCATTCTGGGAAAGCATACTGTTAATCATAGGAAAATATTTTTCAATTCCTTGTTTATAAAAGAAGAGAAAAAAATGCTTTTTTTGTAGAAGTAAATCCCATTCTAGTAAACTGTCTTTTAAAGTGCAATTATAAAAGTGATTATCATAAACGTAAAGCTAATTTGGTCCAAATTCTCATCAAAGCTTCTTAAAATGAAAACTGGCTTCTCAGTTAAAACTGGGGTTTTTTCCCTGATATTTTTTAAAACAGCAAACTTAAATTAAACAGTAATATTTCAATGGGGAAAAAATGGGACTTTTTTTTCTTGAGAAGAATGAGAAATTTTTTTTGATTCTGTGAGAGGAGTTATAAACCATGTGTAAATAACGGCAAAAAGGTGGGAAACAGATTTAAAAGTGTCTAGCTGGGGAAAATAAGAGCTCTGCTTAGATAGGCTGAGGGAGGTGTATGTAGAGACCAAAGAATGAGAATTGCAGCAAGACAGCTAAAAAAGCCCCATCTAGGTGCTTAGCTTGAAAGAGGGAAACAATTGATTTATTAATGAAAAATTATTTGCTTTCCTGGAAACCTGGAGTAAAACTGGTAATGGCTGTGATTTTGTCAGACACCAATGCCTGATCTGAGGGATCTGGGAAAAGACCACAAGTGTTGAGGAGGTGAGGTGGGTGAAATTACTGCAGCCAGACTGTCCAGACCAGGCATTATCACACAGTGGCTCTTTTGAAGCCTGGGAGGAAACCTCGGTGTATGTGGGAAAGCCAGTGTATGTCATCTGGGGCTTGATGAGTGTTTGCAGGCTCAAGTCATGCTGTGGGATCACAGCTGTGTGCACTTTGGATGAATTAGCTCCCTGCAGCAGAAAACCGCTAAGCCTGAAACCAGCAGAAGCTTAGCTTTTAGCCAGATGCAGATCTGCAAGCAGATTCATGGAAGGGCCAAGGTTTGGGGAAGATGGAGGGAGACCTGGTGAAACACCTCATGCTTGGGGGGCTGAGGGTGTGCATTCACAGGACCACAAACTAAATGCATAGCAGCCCCCACCGCTTCCACGTGCCCTTCCCCTGTGAAAGTGTCGTGCTGGGGAAGAAAGTCATCTCTTCAGAAAATAGCCTTTGCGGTACTAGGGAAAGAAGAGCCCATCTGTTTTCTTTAATTTATAATATAGTCTATTGACAGTCTCCTGATCAGCAACTTGGGATGGCCCCTCTGTACACCCCTAGTTTAGGAGGACTAAGAGCTGGTAGTGCGTTATTCCCATGTGTGTCTGGTTCAGGGCTCTTCTCTTGCTTTCACTCTAAACTGCTTCAACTGAGGAGTCTGCTCATTAATGCCACATTATCAGGGCTATCTGGAGTACTGGTTTGTTGCTTTTCTAGTAAAATGCAAACTCTCCCCACCCCACCCCAGATGAAGACCTAGGGAACGTTCATTATATCTATGGAAGGAGGTACCCTGAGTTTTCTTAAATGACAAAAGTATTTGCGGGCGAGACCCTCGGAAGTAGGAAAGAAGTGGCTTCTCTCTCACATACATGCATATTCATAAATCCCTGCAATATTTGAAACATTGAAGCTTTGGACCCATTCCCTAAGAAATGTAGTCATACCCCTGAGAGGACAAGGATGTTGAGTCATAGTGAAGAAAGGAAAGAAAAGCTGAATATTTTTTCTATTACAATCATCCCAGAGGTCAGACGCAACCAAGACAGACAGATGAACAACAAAAACACTGGTTAAATGATTCAAAAGGCTAGGTTTTCTGGCATTACACAGAAACATTTGAAGCACTCTGAAAGAAAATATAGAAATGAATTGTCATTCCAGTATATGTAAGCATATTTGTCTTTTGAGTCTAATGCCTGAAGAAGGATTAATTTTAAAATGTTTTGGTAGAAAGCTTCTGAAGGACTTGCACGTAGCCTGTCTGAAGGCTATTGTAAATATACCAGGACCAAAATGGTGAACAATGAAATTGCATTTGCTTTTGGAGATGTCTGACAGTGGCATAAAGAAGACACAACATAGAAATTTTTGCAGCATGGTATAACATAGTTTTTTAGAGGTACCAAATTAAGCTACTCTTTTGCTTAAATAAGTTCTTCTTTATGATTACCCAGCTTGCCTTTGCTACACAGGATGATTGCAAAAGTGAATGATGTATTTGAAGATCTGGGTAAGACTGGAAAGCACACCAAAATTAGGAAAGAATACCATACATTCAAATACTTGTCTGGGTTTTAATTTCACAGCATAAGGTTCTTATTGTAACCTACTACTTCTGTGTTGATCACACAATGACTTGCCAGGAAGACTGTCTGACTGTTTGACATACTAACTCTACTGTTACAGCTTTCTGAAAAGGGGATTTATTCTTCTGAGGTTGTACATTTTCCCGTTTGTCATAACAGAGGAAAAATTGATTCAGTCCCTGCTTCTGTTTAGACCTGCACGTTAAATGTCCCACAACAGAAGCTGTTCTGTTTCTGGGACTCATTACCAAGTTGGAGTCTCAATTGAGAAACTGGAGTGATTACTAGTTTGTTTGTCACTGCAGTGATCCAGTAAGAGGAGGGAACCAATCTTCACCCATCTGCTGTGTCTATCTGGATTTCTGCCTGTTCTCAAGCGCCTGGCCAGTCAGCTCATCGTGTGCTTGGGTGTGACTGCAAGCCATGATGAGTCATGGTTTAAGTGCACAACTCAACTCATACCGAAAGGAAAATGAGGCCAATTTTAACTCTACTTTTGATTTTATCTCTAGCTTAGTTCTGTGAAAGTCACAAAGAGCCCAAAACTGCTACACACAGCAAAAGGTAACCCAGTGCAAATAAGACACAGAAGGAGGTATCACCATCAACATGCAAAAAAAGAGAGAAATATACATGAGATTCTCTGTACTGGGTCTGACCATGGTGGAGTCTCTTCTCAAAAATGGAGCATTAGATGATGCACAAACTAGTCATCATCTCTTGTCAGAGGAAGAAAGTTGCTGAAAACAGCAAGTTGAGAATTGGAAAGTGTACTTGCAAATCTGGAACTTGTTATAGAATTGATGGAACTGATTACACAGTGTCATTTCCTGATAACTTGGTTCTTTGCTAAGTTTATGTCTTATGAGGTATTGCCTAGGACACAGTAGTCAGAGAGTTTGGACAGCTGATGATCCACACCTGTGGAGACTGGTTCTGCCAGCACTGGAGACTCACAACCTTTTTTAGAAACCTTTTGGAGGTGGGTTTCGCACAGTGCAAGGTAGGAGCTTCTTGAAATCACTTTCAAAGTTTATCTCAGGAACACACTGTTTATTTTCCCCTTTCCCTTCACAAAATCACAGACTGGTTGAGGTTGGAAGGCACCTCTGGAGGTCATCTGATCCAGCCCCCCTGCTCAAGCAAGGCCACCTCCGTCAGGTTGCCCAGGACCATGGCCAGACAGCTTTTGAATATCTCCAGGGATGGAGACTCCCAACAACCTCCCTGGGCAACCTGTGCCAGTGCTCAGCCACCCTCATAGTAAAAAAGTGTTTTCTGAGCCTCCTGTGTTCCAGTTTGTGCCCATTGCCTGTCACTGGGCACCACTGAAAAGAGCCTGTCTCCGTCATCTTTATACCCTCCCTTCAGATTTGTAACTATTGATGAGATTCCCCCCCTCAGCCTTCCCTTAACAGGGATGAAGTACTAAAGGAGGGCTGAAATAGGCCAAGCTGCCTAGTCAGGGGCTAAGGTGACATATCTACTCAGCAAAAACCTCTGGTGCTGTTCTTGCTGCTGTTGAATGATTACAACACTTCCTGAGACTTGGTTTTTCTCAGGCAAACATGTAAATGTTGCACTTAATGACTGTGTCTTGGGTGTTTGTTGGAGCCTGGATGCTCTTCCAGCCAGAGCTTACCTAGCCTGAGAGCTTTTCAAAACACCCTGCAAAAACACCTGAAAAAGTCAGTGAAGACTTATTTAGACATCCTGGATCACTCAACAGCCTACTGTTACTTTATGCCTTGTGCCAGATTCAATATCCAGACTGGACAAAAGTATCTTAGGCTTGAGTGTAGTCATGAAAAGCAGCCTGTAAGTATGTTGGTGATTGCTAGTTCCTATTGCATATTTTGCATCTTTCCTGAAATGAGCCCCTATCTCTTGTTTGCAGAGCTCACGTAGGGTCTTCAGTCCCCAGAAGAGACCAGCTGGGTTACATGTTAGTTGCTTTACCTCTCAACAAGCATTCAGAGGGGTGAGGAAGAGGAAGGAAAGCAGAGGGAGTGAAGGGCTGCCGCTCTACCAGAAGGGTGGGAGAGAATCAAATTCTTGTGGGTACTTCTTTGCACACAGACTTATTTCCTGATACGGAGAATCACAAACATGACCTTGAATTCCCTGTAAGGTGTTTTCCAGTACATAGCTGATTGTACTAGGACTTTGTGCAAGACTGTTGTCTCTGGTTGGGTGTACTCCATAGGAGGTCAAGACCCTTACAGCCTTTCTAAGAGATGTGACCATTTGTAGGATCTCCAGAGCAATATTGTCTCTACCCGCTTTTGCCAAGCGCACTGCTACTACTGGGGCTTTAAGTGGGAGAGCTCGGCAGAGCAGTCTCCTGATGACTAACCTCTCAGAACACGCAGGGTCAGTTCAGGGTTTGTGAGTTGCTCACAGGAGCAATGTTCTCCGGAGTGTGTTGTACCTGTGTATGTTACCTACTTCTCCTCACGTCCCTCCACCTCAGAATGACTTGGAAAATATGGGATTCTGGGGTTCAGGTGGAGTTTTGCAAGTCACAGTCAACCTGTTTACATCTCTACGTGCAGCCACGGCACAGCGCAGTCATGTTTGGTCCTGATAAGATATAAACCTTCAGCTCTGAGTGCTCATTTGCATGCCTTCCCGCCATGTGAAAGCAAGTTACTGCCTAATAAAATGCAAATGCCTTGTACTTTATGACAAATGCTGTAAATCAGAAATTGTGGTGATTATCTCACATGAAGTCCCTGTAAGAAAGAGCAAAATACCAATGTTGTAGTTAAATGCTTATGAATCACTACCCAGTAAAAAATGACACCACCTGTCACGTTTCACATACGGGCTCAGAAAATGGGGAGAACACACTGAACTGAGGCAGCTAGTGACTGTTGCTCAATGGTTATTATATGACACCAGGAGATATATTACACCGCACATTCCTTTCAGGCAGAGAAACATAGCAGAAACTGCACAGCTGATGCAGTGCTAGGAGAAGAAATCTTAAAATGATAGTTTAAGTAACAAAACCATGCAATATTTTGCATGCAGAGAGTAGAACAAAAATTAGATATTTTTCTCTATGAACTTAATAAATACATACAGAAAGTACATGTAGGTACACAGTAGTGACTATTGCCTTATTAATAGATTGTAAGGCGTAGGTAAGGATGAACAATCCAGGGGCGTTTTTAACAATGTTTCTGGAACAAAGCAATAAATGAAACAGAAGCATTCAGGAATGCAAATGAGCTGCCACTCTAGCTGGGAACGTAGGCTTTGGGATTGGCATTTATAGCCTTTGTAGTAATGTTTATGCAAAATTACACAACTCTAGGGTTGTGTGCTAAATACTCCAAAGAGAGAGTAAAATGGAGTATAGTATACGCTGAGACCTTTATCTGCTAAGACATTTAACAGGGTACATGTCAATAAGCAGAGGAGTAGTCCCACTAAGATCTGAATGAGCAAGCTTTTAAAAAATCTGTTCAAAACATACCCTGTTCTGTTGCATATCAGGAAACATCAGAGATTTTTTTTCTCCATCATTTTGATTTATGTTATTTTAATACTGCTTGGCAGTTTCATTGGTGTCATAATACGATTTAGAAGACTGAAATAATGAAACAGAATGGGAAGGAAACTTCCAAGCACTGATCTTAAAAAACAAGGAATAGCAGATATTTTGTATAAAAACAGTTTTGAGAAAATGCTCTTGTGTAATAATCAATAATAACCAATTTTACTGTCTTTGGAAAATTATTTTTTTCCCCAACTGGTCTCTATATAAGGCTTCTAAACCTGTGTGTCAAAGTTCATTCAGATCAGCTAAAACGTAAACTGATATATAAATAAAACACAGTTTGAGATTCTACCAGTTCTGTCTCTCATTGTGCAAATCTTGTCACTTTGACTGAGAGAAGTCATGTGTCAGCACAGTCATCTTTATTTGGATTAATGGCTGTTCTTCTACCAACAAGAAACTTATAACTGCTTTTATATTGTTGGCAGTTGCATTTGTAAAGGCATGATGACTAAGCTTCACATGTTTCTATTAATACAAAGTTGGCTGTCATTGATATCAATACTTGCTGTTGCATAAAGCATGAAATACTTTAGATAACCACTTAAAAATTGGTAGAAACTTCTCAAATGCACATTGCATTATAGATTTGGTTTTTAAAGTTCTCAGCTGTACAGTGCCAAGGAAGCTTATTTCTGTCAGGACATGAACAGCTTGCTTGTTTTTTCGTTATTTGCCAATCACAGTGGAAATGATGCAGCGCAAAAAACTGCTGACTGAAGAGTCAGTTGTATTTTCTAGGTACTTTCTGGTTTTGAAATAACATTATAGATTATCACAAGTGGTGCAGTTGTTTGAATTCAACTTCTGCCAAGTTTTTGCACTGCTGATGCTGGTAAGAATAGAGGAATCTACCTTAGAAGCTACCTCTGAAGTCCTATCTTGTTATTTTCAATATTAAATATAAAATGATGTTTAAATTAAATGTCTCATTTATTGTATTTGTCATGAAATTCCTTAAATGACATTGTATCTTAACAGTTACATAAAGAGTAATACTGTGTATTGTAGAGCAGCCATCTGCTGCTGCACATAGCTGATTTACTAGAACAGGGGAACAACCAGAAGGACGTGAGTTAATGTCCACTGTCACCTGGTGCAAGGTGACACAAGTCCACTGGTACTATAAATCAGTATACCCCGATGAATGATAATAAAGATGATGAATCTCTCAATCAAGAAAGCCAGCATTTTCATGAGATGAGGCCTGTGATGGGGCTCTCTGACAAGCAATGTATGATCCTACAGGCCCTTAGCTGTAATCTGAAAGCAAGTGCCCCCGCCGAGAGCTGAGCAGACTCGCACCCCAGGAACCTCCCAGCAGTTTGCACAGCTGAGCCTTGAGGAGATCTGCTGTGCTCAGTGTCCTCGGAAGGGTCACTATAAGCTGGGGTCTGGGCACCCATCTGCAATTCTACCCTGAGTTTAGGTAGGACATCCAGCTTATGGCTAAATAACTAGCAAAGACATTAACAAAAGCTTGTGTTGAAAAATTAAAGAACAACATTTTATTTGCAAGCATTGGTCTTCAGTGATTCTTCTGGGGAGCTAGAAGATGTAAAATATTAACTGGAGAAAAAGGGGAGGGAGGCAACTTCACAAATCAAACAGCTAGTGTGTTTTAAAACATACTGCCTTTGGTATAGCAGTTAAAACAGCAGCCGTGAGCTGGCGATAGAGTAGCACAACTGCAAATACTGGCCTGTGGGAGGAGTTTGGAAATATACCTAGGTATATCTAGGTAAACAAATATGCCTGGTTATCTAAAACTGAGGTCCACTTGCATCCAAAATGTTAAACGAAGCAATATGTTCCTTGCTTCTCCTCCTGAACATGGTTAAGTTTACTCTGTCCTTCCCTGTTTGACCTGAGCATCCTCTCAGTGCCTCTGGTTCTGCATCTCAGTATGCACAGGCCAGCAGCAGCCGAAGAAAGTTGGTGCCTTGTCCCTGCTTAAATGCTCTGCTTGAATTTTGGGCTGCGGGAGTGCTGGGTGGCATTTTCAGTGTCCCCAGTCTGCAAGCACAGCGCATATGACAGGCACAGGTGAGGCCTGGCCTCCTGCAAAATGCAGCACGTTGCCTTCTGTCTGGGGCACCTAGCTGGAAACAGAAAGTACTCAGCCCCTTACCTCAGGGCTGCGAATTATACCACAGAATATAAGCATAAAATTTGGGTGGGGAGCCCCACTACTCAAACATCAAGGCCCTGTTTCTTGTTTGCTTTCCCCCCGCTCACAGATTTTGCAAAATTTGCTGGACAAAGACCCACTTGCAACATGAGAGGATCAGTGTTCGTCCTCCGCATGTGTGCTTTGACCTATTTAACCTGTTTTCTGGTGATGGGGACACTGTCCTTGAAGCTGGCAAGTCTTTCCATTTCTTTCCTCTGAGCATTTTTTGAATGATTTTTGCAGAAATTAGTAAAAAGTCGTGGATAACAAAACTGCCGTCACCAGTTTTCATTGGTTCTTCTCATCTCCTTCTGTTCATTAGTTCTCCAGACATTAGCCTGTTTCTGTTGATCAAACAGCTACTCTCCTAGACACATCACAAGGATTTTATTTTAATCCATGTGCATTATTTAAAGCTTGTATTGATGGGTTATAAAAATAGGCAGCAGGCCATTAAAAATGTGAAAATCAGCTTGGATTAAACTGAGCTTGTTCAGACGCTGTCAAGGCTTCAAACAGCAAAATACAACATATTACCAACTATGCTAGCTAACTTCCAGATCCAAGATGTACTTGATTCATTGGCAACATGGCCACCATAGTTAAGCAAGTATTATGGGATATATATATTGAAAATGAAGCTTCATCCAAAGGAAAAAAATAGTCTTTAGGTAGATAATGCCCTGGAAAATCGTTACAGTGAAAGCATAAAATTTAACTACTGATGGAATGAAGTAGAATTAGTTAACCAAAAAATCCTCCAGAAAAAAAATCAGAAGTGCTGAGAAAAGTTGTATCGTTGTCTGTTGAATTTAAACTCATCCTGCTTATAGAAACTGTTAAAGTACAAAATATGTTTGCATTGTCACATAGAGGCAGGAAACAAACTTCTAGGAAAATGGGTTCCAGGCAGGAAAGATGCCTCCAGACTATCAGTGCCAAAGCAGACATACTAGAGATAGAGTCCTCTCCCTACCCTACAGGCGGTGAAAGAGAAATACGCTTATACTGGGGAGAAAAGTTGTTGCTGTTGGTTAAAAAAAAAAAAAAAAGTAAAGAAGGGGCTCAAAAGAGCATTGAAGAAAAATAAATCAACAGGTCAGTAACAGATTGGAAAGCAAAATAATTATAAAACAAGTAGTTTATTGCTAGAGACTCTTACAATCAGGGAAAAGCTGCCCATCAAGAAAGTTAATTGACTGTTAATAAATTCAGACAGTTATTATGTTGCTACCAATAAATTCCATCTTTTAATAAAGTCTTGGCATGGGTATTACATTAATTTTTCTATAGAAACAGCCATCTGACAGCAGGTTGGAGCAGTTCTAACGAAAAACACAATGAAATGGTTCAATTCACAAAAGGACATGAGGAACAAAAGTTCTAGCAGAAAGAACAGGTAACAGAAAAGTTCAGTCCCAAGACTATTTATAAACAGCATTAAAATTAAACATTTCTGCTTTATCAAAATTGACTGTTGGTTCATACCAATGACGCATGGATAAACTGCACACAGATTTTCCAGAAATAATTAGGCAGGAGGATGAAATTAGAGCCAACTTCACAAAGTGCATAGCCTAGCTTTAAAGAAAATTAGTAACAAGATCCAGGAAGGAATCACCTGGAATAGCAGCTGAAAAAAAATAGCGATCCAGATCAGCTTGTCAGCTGTTGAGAGTGAACGGACAAAGTGGGCTGCAGGTGGGGGCACGGCAAAGGATGCCGGGGAGCCCAGGCGCAACGCTTCCCTCCCTTGTGGGTGTGCTCCTGCTTGGAATCCCCAGGAGTTCCTGCAGCAGCGGAGATGAGTCAGCAGATGTGTCCTGGGTTTTTAGGTCCTACAGACCAATTCTGGGGAGGAGGGTGGTAAGAAACCACCACATGCTTTTCTCCTTGTCCTCTGCACATGAAGGAAACGGTCCAAAACAGTCTTTCAAGGAAGCCCCAAAAGACCCACGTACACTGTCAGAAGGTTTACAGTGCATATCTACCTTCTTTCCAGATCCTTATTACTCTGCTAAGGTAGAATAAAAAATCTATTCTTAAGCTGAGGCCTCATCAAAACCCTCTGAAGGTGAAAGAGTGCAGATGAGCAAACTTGTTTGTAGGGTGTATTTCCTGTAGTTCTTAGCTCAAGTCACCAAGTAATTTCTTCTCTCAACATATTAAAAAGGCAGTGTCCTACCACCAGTCAGCTGTCTGTCTCCCAGATTTCCATTTATCAGGTTTCAGACCAGAAGCAGCACAGAGACAGCATTTCTTTGTTGTTTTTTTTTTTATATTTTTCTTTCATAGACTACATAAGTACCAAATGATCTTGTTCTACTTTGAAGATGCTTCAGGCTGAACCCTGAAAAAGCTCAAGTTCTTCTTGAATATAGTTGTCCATATAGTACAGACAACTGTCCATTTGTATCTCATACATCTTCCTTGCAGCACCACAGTAATATTTTTTTAAACTGTTTTTTGACAGGAATGTTTCCATTGTATTTTCCATTTCATTTTCCATTGTATCTCCTCTTAGTGTTGCATGCTCTAGAGCCTCTGTGGAGCTGTGGGAGCATTTGCTTTGCAGGTTTGAAGTCTTTTTGCTGCCTTTGCCACCTGATGGTACCTGTGGAGCCCTGGTGACAAATGGCCACATTTTCTGTCTGAAGACCTCTCTGCCTTCTTTTGCCAGTCACATGAAGAGCAACAGGCAGAATCAGCCAGGCAAGGTGTGGAGCAGTCCCTTTTGCTCCACTTTCCCCTGCAAAAGTTGGAGGTGGCTCCGTAAGGAAGGGAATTCACACAAACCTGCTGTACTGTGTATGGCACGCAGCGGGGCTTTACATCAGACCCCTAAATTCAAGAGAGCAATGACTGTAGCTGCCCAGACATACCATAAGGATTTCAAGTTCCCTTTCATGTGTGCTCAGTTTGTACCCATGCCATACCCACCTTTGTGTGGTTGGCAGAATAGTTTGTTGATATGTATTTGGTTTCTGAGAGGGTTTTTTCAAGTGAAGACAGAACAATTTGGTGCTGATGCGACTCAGAATCCAAGTTTTAGGTACTTTTTATGTCCACACAGCATGACTCAGAGTACCAGGAGTCTCAGTTTTAACAGCCTTCTGAGAAGGCTAATATTTAAGTACAGAGAGCTAAGTTTTAAGTGAATGAATGGCTTTTTATACAGATGCAAGATGCAGCAAGGAAGAGGCCCATAACTGGTGGGTGACTGGACCCCAAGGTCCCTATACAGTCAGTGGAAAAATAAAAGACCTCTATAGGAGGCACTTACAGTTTGAACAAACGCCTACTCTCTGCTGTTGACTCTCTTCCCAGAATAGCATCAGGCCCAGATAACATGCAATCTGAATTGCTCGCATCTTTTTTAAACTGGGGCACTTTCTGTGTTGTCCAAGTCCTTGTCAGTTGTCAGTGGAGATCTTCATACAGTCTAAATTTTCAAAGGTGAAGACTGGCTTGCTGTGACATGTCAATTTTTATTTATTTCAAAAATAAGATGTTCAGAAAGCCCTATTACCCAGTCCCTGAGAATGAAGCCCTGAAAGACTACTGCATGCTGCTTACCCAAACACTACTTAGTTTTGAAAACTTGAATTAAATTACATAGTGAGCAATCCAAGCCCACTGTGGACTACTCCTCTTCTTCTAACATCCTTTAGCTGGCATTGACTCTTGTAACTAAAATGGTATTTAGAAATGTATTTAATAAATAATTAAATGGGGCTGGAAGTTTTTCTCTATTTTAAATAAAAGTCCTCAATAATGCTACAGTAAGGATGAGACTAGCTGAAGATGATGTGTTTCATAAATCCTCTGCTTGATTCAGACAGATATTAAGAAATTCCTACTCTTGAAATAGGAAAGTGCATCATCAAACAAAAAGCTCCAAATGCTTAAGATCATACTGAAATAGTCATTCTGTTTGTTCAGCTGTACATATCATGATAGGTCTGAGCTCACTGCCTATCTATCTTATAAAGGCACTCTACTTTAAGTTCCTTATCTTTTGTAAGCATATGTTTTAATACTCCTGACTAGATAAAAAAGAAGAAAAGGAAAAAAGAAAGGCAAAAGGCAAAGGCAAAGGCAAAGGCAAAGGCTGGGAAGGGAAGGGAAGGGAAAGGAGAAAGACAATGAAGGAAAAGCTTTGGTTTTGATTAGTAGTGATTAGTGATGATAAAGCAAATCAGAAAAGTAGCAATGGGTTCTAGCCAAATTTAAAGGCAGAGTCTTCTTCCTTCCTGGGTCCAGGTGTTTGATCATTTTGTATTTGAACAAGACATCTTCCTCCTTCACCATTTACAATGACCAAAGGAAGGGTATTGACAGCATGGGAGAATCAAATTATGAGATGAAATCACAAGCAAAATTGTCTGCGGTCATATATGCCTGTCCAAAGTATGCATTTGTGGGGGAGAGCAATCTGTGTGCTGAACAGTCACCAATGCATTGAAGCTCTTGGGTTACAGAGTAAGTTCAGCTAGGAAATATTTTAGCTCTAAGTCTCTACTTGCCACATGCAAACTGAAAATTTCATAAGCTTATTACACATCCAAAATTGAGCAGGCATTCACGTGGAGGGCAGACAACACACCTTTAACCCAAGCACTCCTCCTCTGCCCAGTTCCTACATCAAAAGCAGAGGGGAGTTCCTCCGAGAAAAGGGTGCTGCAACCACAACTCTGAAAAACATTTATTTCTCTATCTCATCTTTGAAGCAGCTGAGATCTCCTCTTACTGGAAGAATAAGGAGGGGTATGTGAAGGGAAAGGAAAGAAGGAATGGACCTATCTGATGGAGACACTCAAGGCATTTTCATCCTAGTCCAGTATTTCTGCTAAATTTTTCCAAAGAAAAGAAAAGCAGGAAGAGTATTTCTAAAATTCTTTAACGGTATTATGCTGTTACTTTTCTAGTTAAGAGCCATTTCTAGATATGTTTTATAGTGCTTTGTCAATGTTTGACATTTCTTCTGTTGTATTTACTTGCCTTTTTTTTAACTCATATAGTTCCATATAATGACCCTACAGAGCCACTTCATAAGGGTTGGCATGGCTGCAGCTGTGCAAGTAGGATCAAATGCGCTTACCAGGAATGACAAAAGAGAATGTTTTCTTCATTACTTTTGACATCTTATGCCAGCATCTGGTTCGTTTGGCAGCTGCAAGTGGACCTAGACCCAGATCAAGGCGCTGGAGCAAGATGCCTGAGTTTTGTACACACCTCACAGCATGAAGGTCCTCCCTGCTATTAGACGCTGTGAGCACCTGTTTAGCTCCTTGACAGGCAGCTCAATGGAAAGGCCCCAATACAGCACGGTGTTTAAACACTCCAAGCATGTAATTAAATTCCAATGAACTTTCAACAGTCAGGTTTCAAGCTGAGGTGCTGGTCTCTGTGGCCTTGATCCAGCAAAACACTTCAGTGCATGAAGAAAAGTTTAACACTGTGAATAGTCCTATTAGCAAATCAGTGGGAACTACTCATCCCTTAAAGTTAGGTATGTGTTCAAGAGATTTGTTTGATGTGGCCACAGTGCCCCATGATAAGTGCTGTGTTGAACCAGGGTCTAAATCCAGTTTACCACGTGGTGCCTTCTTGGCATTGCTCATTACCTACCAGGCAGCCCTGCTTACTTAGATGTGGACACCCTCATTTCAGAAGCAATGTTAAGCACTTTTAAATGCCACTTTCTCTTGATAAAAATTCAGTGACGATTCCCTTTTGGACAGTAATATAGTGGTAGATTTACATCAGAGCACTCTGGCAGTCAAACTGTGAATTAAAAGTCTCTTGAATAGAAATTATAGGATTAGGAGAATATCATAAACATCTGAAAACACTGCATATACAGTCATACTCAGGAGATACACAGCTATCAAAAACTGCTAGCAAAAATATTGTCCACTGCCTTTGGCAAAATCCTGTTTATGTTTTCTTTCATCTTCATGCCTCACCTTTAAATACAGTGTAACTAGAATTTTGTCCCTTGCCAGGTTTCAGCCAAGTGACAAAAACATAAACCTCTTTTTGTTAATTAAAGGGGAATTCTGAAATAGCTAAAGTAGAAAAGCAAACTTACTAGCATGCTTTTTCTGCTCTTTTTCCTTCCAAAACATTCTAGGATCCCAAATTTTCCAAAAACGTGGTTGTTCAAGTAAACTGTGGGGTGTGCAAGAGCCACCAAATTCATTGCTGGTAAAACAATCCTAATATTCCAGCATAACCACTTTGGGTTGTTGAAACTGAACTGTGGCTGGAACATTGCCCATGTATTAGGGCACTCTTCCAAAGTCTAACACTTCCCATGTTCAGATTACTTACCCTAAATACAAAGAGAAAAATAGGAAGATAACACTAGTGTTTTCTTTTAGAAAAGTGTAACTCATGAGTACCAGGCTGTATGAGACTTAAGGCATATTAAAATTTGCCAGCAAAAAAGAGGTACATCAGTCAGCTGTTCCGTGTTATATAAAGCATATTTGATACTTTGTTTTTGTACCATTAAATAAGTATTTTTTACATAAAGTGTCTGCAATCAGTTAGTACTGTCTAGTAATTTGAGAAAGTAAAGCCATATAGGCCAGATTTCCAGGCACATAAAACCAACTGAACTCAACAGAGGTACTTTGGCTAAATAAAGCCACTACGATATAATTTGTAAGTATTATGAACTTTTTCAGCTCCTCTAGGATGCCAGAACTTATTTAACTTGGGTGCTCATGTTAGCTGTTGTCCAATATGTTGTTGAAAACTACACCTTTGTGCTAGTATCTGTAGTATCTTAAAAATATTGGATATCACTCTTTTGGTAGTTTCAGACGTGATCAGATGGTGAGAAATTAGTATACTGCCCTATACCTAGATATATAAAGAATTAGTAGCTATAAACACTTAAATAAACGAAACTCCACTTGGACAAACATAATTGTATACCCAAAACATTTACTGAGGTATCTCTGCTTCCTAATAGTAGTGGGAGATGTCACATTACCCACCAGAGGGAGCTCATACAGTCAAATGTAAGGGTATCTTTTACAGACTTAAACTAATGGCAGCTATTTAAAGGGTTATAAATAGATTTAAGCACATTTTTAGCAGTTAGTGCATAGCTGGATGTAATTTATATTAGCTGGGAACTGTAATATGTTTTTTTTTCCTTGAAAGAATAGTCCTTTTTTGAAATTATTTAAAAAATAAGTGTTCATATTCTTCTTGGTGCAGATAACTTCATAATGAGGTACTGTTTCATGTATGAGTAGTGGGCTTTTTTTCTAATTAGAACACAACCAGGGAATGAGCTCCCTGAATAAACCTAATATTTAGAACAGTGTTTATAGGAGTATGTTTGAATGTGCCTCTGTCTTCCATGAATATTAACACTTGCCTTGTATTATTTTGTACTGACATCTAATCAGCAAATCTATATGCTGATGTACTTGCATAACATGAATACAAAAGGGTCTGACCACAAGACAGTCAAGGTTTTTAGCAGGTAATGTTTTTAAATGATGCATTTGCTTCTGACTACTCTTAAAAATTCAGATTGGTGGACTTATTTCAGCTATCCAAGCACAGCAGAGGAGTGTGAAAAGCAAGAGTCAAAGGAGCAAGCTGGGGAGAGCACTGCGATGCAATGGCTGTGGAGGAAGTCTGTAGGCACAGGGCAATCTGGGTTGTGTGCTGAGATGTGTCATACACTTGTAGGAAAGTCACAAGACAGAGGTGGAAGTTTTGCGATCACAGAACATTACATCACTATCCCTTCATGTGGGTAATTGGGGATCTAGTTAATAAAAGCACCAAACCCTACCTGCACAATGAAAGCAGCAAAAGCCCATTAGTGGGGATGCATTTATTTCAGTACCGAAGTGCTCTAGCTTCAGTGTAGTTTTCACTATACATAGGCTATTTATCAAGGCTTTAATTCATTTATCTTTAATGCAAATACAGCAGCTGGCATGGTATTGGGCTCAATGATCCTTATGGGTCCCTTCCAGCTTGAGATATTCTACGATTCTATGATTCTATGATTAGGAGAAGAGTCATATACTGATACTGGTTATTCCTCTTTCTATAGAGGAACCATCTGCAATGCTGTGAGCATCTTTATCGTAGTATAGCTCTGTTGATACTAGACATATTAGACAAAAACATAACTTTAATGAAGTAAATATTCCAGTACAAAATGTTTGTGTAGACTAGGCTTGGAAAAGCCTTGGGAAACATCCAAACAAAAGCTTCTTAGTGTTGAGCTAAGGACAACAGCCTATACATGTCACTGGTGCAAGCCATAAAAAGCGAGAAAGCAAGCAGTTAAGGCACACAGCTCACTCACCAGTTCCTCTTCTTAGCTCTAACTACTTCCTTTCCATCACTTACAGTTCTCATATCACTTTAGTCATCCTGAGCACCCAAGGCACAGTCTGGCATCTGGCCACACATTTGTTACATCAGCACACACATCCTCATTTCATTTCCTTAATTTCTGTATTAAAATCTAATAGAAAATTCAGACAAATCACTAAATCCACAGACCACCTGCTCTCATATTTTCCTAACCAGTTCAAAGAAAGCAAGGATATCTCATAGCCAGCACCTGCATGTTGGCAGAGTGCCTTGCTGCCGTATACCAGCACGGAATCACAAACTTTGTACGACTGTAATGTTTGGAAACCATCTCAAGCACACGGCGATCATCAGACTACGTCACGAGATCACCAGTCAACTGGATCTGAGCTCTAGACTGATGCCGCTTACTCAGTAAGGGGTACAGATGCATGGGGTTGTGGTTGGGGCAGGGGGGGGATTAGAGGAACTGAGGTTTAGAAGGGGGAACTGATGATTGGTGTGTAGAAAAGCTGAGTGACTCATATGCTAAATCTTGTGCTTTCTACAATGTAAACACCAGACTGTGCAGTCTAGAAAGCCTGGGCTGAGGTTAACAGTCTTTTGTGAACGATTGTTATCTTTCATTCATACAGGTATGAGTAACGCATGACATCCCTTGTAAGGAGCGCTGAAGAACGTAGAGGTGACTGGCACTGTCCCAAGCAAGGTAGTTTTTTTTCATTCTTATAAAAGAATAGACTTCTTTGAATTTAAAATGTCTGTTCTTATCCCAGAGAAGCCCAGCAGGATGGACAATGGGGTCCAGCTTTTCAGCACCTGTTCAGTAATAGCCCTAGGCCTTCATTGCTGCAGACCTTCCAGGTCTGTCATGAAGACACTTAACAGTTTCATCATGGGTTTTCCAAGGATGTTCACCGTATTATCCATGCATATACATGCCAGGACACTCTAACAGGAGGGAGAAGACCCTCAGGGCTGTGGGTGTGCACGTATGTCTGTGGAAGCCTGTGCACGGGAGAGAAGAGTCATGCCAGCACCCAGGTTTTGTCAACTCTCCTCACAATCCTGCTGGCCAGGGCCGGCGCTCCCCCTGCTACCTCGCTGCCTGGACCTAACTTCCTTTCCCTGCAACCCTCTTCTTCGGTCATTGCACACCTCGCACCCTCCACGAGAAGAGAAGCAAGGCTCCTCCAGACAGCAGCATCCCCTGCTCCTCTAGACACTTCCATCTTGTGTGTTGAACAAGCAAAGAATTTTATGTAGGAAAAACCACCAAGTGACTCCGTGACGAAGACGGTGACTAGCTCATTTCTGCAAGGCAGTCTGTGACTGGAGTCTGAGCAGCAAATGGACACGTGCCAGAGCTCCTCAACCACATAGCCCAAAGGAAGGCTGAGAACACACCTCTGCCTTGTACCCTTGCATATTTGTACCTGCTGTGAACAGTGTGCAATGCTCACAAAGGCCTAGATGGCAATAACGCCTCCGGGGGGAGGTGACACACTTCCAAAGATTATTAATTCACAAAACCAGCCAAAATAAAGATGATCCTGGAAAGGGAAACATTAAAAAAAAAAGCCGCCAAACCCAAACCTGCAGGTCCTTATCTTCCAGACTTTTTTCAAGTGTAAAATCACCCTAGCCTTTGGCTGTTTCAAGACTGCATGAGTCATATCCTTGCTAACTGGAATACTTAAATTGAGCTTGTTCAGCATTTGTTATGATGGAAGGAAGTTAGTTTGTAATAATAGGAAATGGAAAGCACAGGGCTTGTTTTTTTAAACCCATGTACTTCACTGTTTTCTTAAGTGGTCTGAAGCAAATGCATTTGTCATTGTAGTGGCCTGCTTACTTTTACTAACCTGAATAACCTGGATAATAGCAGGAAATACACTTTATCTGTGTAACAGAACGTACCTATGTAGCTGTATGCATTTAGCAACTTCTTTTGTCATCTGAGCCTTTCACATGTCTTTCCTTGCCTTCTGACCACTGGTGAATTGCCAGCAAGAGCCTCAGACTGTGCTGTTGTTTTGCTGAATACAACTGCAGTTGTCACAGGCTGTAGTCAGAAGTTTATAAAATTTAACGTTTCATTGGCAGTTGAATTCAAAAGCTGAAACTGGCTTCTAAGTTCTTGGGTGAAATACGATGTAAAAACATTATTTGAAATAATTATATAAAACTCTTTTTTACAGTGCTATACTTACAATGGACCTAGCTAGCAGACCAATTTAAGGTCTCCTCTCCAGAAGGACACAAATCATAACTGTCTGTTTGGAAAATACAGCATAAATATGACAAACAAATGTTTTCTTAAAAAACTTAATTTCAGCTATTAAGTCAGCAGAGCTATGCAGTTTGAAGTAATATCTAAAGAAAAATTCAGCATGTCAAAATTGGAGATTTATTGAATATGAACATGTTTATCATTATTATGCTCTTGATAAAAAAATCAAGAGATGTATGATAGATACAGCAGTTACCTCTCAGAAGGTTGTTCTAGCCATTTTTACTCTTTGCAACACTTGAATGATCTTCTGGGTTATGTTGACTTTTCTGCATTTTAATTTCACTTGCCTATGAATATTTTTGGAAAATTCCATTTATCTACCCTCCTGTCTTAGAATCCCATTTTGCTGTTATTTTTTCTTTAAAAAATTGTTTTTGTGAGATACTTTAATTTTTCATCCTTGGTACTTCTATTTCAGTTTTACTCATTTGGATTGTGATGCAATTTCTCTCAGTCACTATTCTCAGGCACACGAGCATCCATGCTGGCAGGCAAATATATTGATACAAAGCAGTTATTTTTTACTTTCACCATAACTAAAAGTAAGAGGAAAAATTTGACTACAAATAGCCAGAGTCCGGATCAAATACAGATCTCTGACTTCAATTAGTTTGGGATGTTTTAAGAGTTCCATATTTAGCCAGACTGGTAGCTGGACCACACCACAGATTTGGTGTCTGTACACCTGTAAAAATGTTTCCTGAAGACTTCCATACTGGTCAGTCTCTATAGGTTAGAAAAGCCATATTCCCTGGCTACTCTCAAATCGCTGTGTGTCACAAATGATGCCCAGCTTTCCTTCTCTACATAACTTTGGCTGTTCCTCAGGTTTTTCTCAAAGAGTATGATCTGATATTATTCTGACATCTAAAACATAATGGCTGCACTTAAATAGAAAATTTAAAGGTGAACAAAGTTATCTATAAGTAAAGTTCTGCTGTCGGATCTATCTGCATCCAAAGTCACTCTGCTAATGAAATAATTTTATGTACTTTGTGCAGTTTCCAATGAGTTCACTGAAATCACCAGACTGGCTGTTTCCAAAGCTAGATAGAAAAATCTGTGACTAAATCAGCAAATTATTTTTGAAAACAACAATCTTGTTGTTCAAAACACATAAATACAGATAAAAATTATATATCTCAGATTATGCAGCATCCTGTGCTCAAAGCAAAACCCTGAAGTCTGTACAGGTTATGTTTCCCATCAGCGCAAAACTCAGACAAGGCTTTTCCAGCATTCCCAGGCTTGCTATCCCAAGTGGTTTTTATTCATTATGTTTTTTTTCTCTTCAACTTTCACAAGATACAGTGAAAATTGGACCCTCAGATAACAAAGAAAGAGGAATAAATACAGAGTTATACTGCCTGCAGAGCATCCCAGCAGAAAGCACATGCCTCAGAGTGGGTGATTTCCCTTTGTGTCTCCGCAGTGGCCAGGGTAAGGGAGTAAGCAGTGCCCCTGCCCCTGCGGCTCAGGAGGAGAAGCGGAGACAAGGCTGTCCTCTCCCGCTACCTCCTCATACTCTCCTACTGCAGTGTCAGGTGCTTGTAGTAATGCGGAGACTGTTTTCATCTGCAGGGAATGCTGTAGGTAGTTATCACAGAGAAATAAAGGGCAGCTTGTATTTTTTTGTCCCCTTTGCTGCCAGAATTACAGGGGAACATTTTGGTGTCAAAAGACTTTCCCAGGAATTGTTCTGATTAACATAAAATCCCATTTTTATAAGAGATTAGTGATAATAATCAAAGCAAAAGTTCTGGCAGAAATCTTAAGTTCCCAGTTTTCAATTACTAAGACACATTTCAGTACTAATGACACATCAAGTTGAATTCCAACCTCATGAAGATGTAATAAGCTGCATCTGTCAAGCAGAGTTAAAAATACAGGGTGATTTAAGAACATTGAGAACATAAATTGGCTTTTCTATATCTGCTTTTAATGAAAAAAATACTGTATGAATAGAAATGGAAGTATAACAAAGAATTTTCACTTGATCTAGGAAAATACAGGGATAAATAGAGCAAGTAAAACTAACATTTTACTTCCAGGTCATTTGTGTATTACGGAACTCCTGTCCCTACTTACAGCCACTTATGTTTCAAAACAGATGGGGAAATAAGAACAAAATATCCTCACAGTACTTTTACTGACATATTCTCAGTGGAAACTATGATGTGATACTCATATATTAATTTTTCATTTCTTGCATGCCAAAAAGTACAATAAAGAGACTTTCAAGCTATCTTTATGCTTGAGGAAGGAAAGGTTGATCTCATCTGCTTCCTTTTAATTTCATAACTTGCAAACTATTACTGCCAGTACACTCGTTTGATAAAAAATAATTATGTTACTTCAATTTTTAATGTGCAATTTCTCAGATTTTATACAACAATGTAAAGTTGACATGGAACAATGAAGTATAATTTTTACCAGTGAGGAGATCTGTGTTAAGATAACTTCCAAACACTTTAGGCATGAGGAAAATAATTAAAAAAATCTTCACCAAACTAAAATTAACATACATGTATTCCATATATTAACATTGTCCCTGCTGTATGCCTTAGTATGGTCCAAATTCCCAACACAGAGACTATTTATATCATTTTCTAGTGTGTCCATATCTTCTTAAATTGGAAGAAATATGTTTAGAAAGGAAACCTGATCTACTAGAACATATAATGAGGATAGATTAACTTCAATTATGTTACTTGAAATAAAATATCCATTATATAATGGATGAAATATCCATTATATTAAGCTACTGGCTGGCAAGCATTAAATCAAATATAGACTTCTACATACTCTGTATCTGTAGTAAAGTATTATAACATATTAAACAGACCTTTATTTTAAAATCTCTTTCCAGCACAGGACCAATCCTGTAGTAACTGCCTCACATAAGCTAGTTGCGAGTTATGAGGACCCCTGTCTTTTTTGGTACTGTATTCTGAGCTTTTCCAGTTGCTCTACACACTGTGTCTGGGCCAGCTTCAGTGTTCGGTTCTCCTCTGTCAGTTCTGCATACTCCTTCGCCAGCTGAGCAGCATCCATGCTTTCTTTTTCCACTTGTTCCAGCCTGGCAATCAGCTCCTTTCTGACAATTATGAAAAAAACCCAAAGATTAAAAATGGCAGCATGCAAAAATTTGTCGTCGTGTGTTAGGTTAAAGCTGGACTATAGGTGTTAACATGGTATTACTTGAGCTCTTGTGAAACAAAGACCTAGAAAATTAATTTGTTAGAGTCCTCCTTTTCCCTTTAAAAGATGAAGCTGCCAAAATCTCTGATAGGTTTGCTGTTCAGCGACCAAACCTGTAAAATGCTGTGGACCTTCAAGTATCTCTAACTTCAGTAAGAGTTGAATATGCAGTTCATAGGGGAGAATCAAGTTCTTGGAGACCACATGCTAATATTTTGCCTGAAGAATAACAATTCATTTTTCTCTCAATACTAAACATATCTGAAAGAGAGCGAGGGGGTTTTTGCTCAGTTGGTTAGCTTTATCAGTAAATTCTGTGAAGTACGCCTGGTTTCCTTTTCTCTGCTACAAAGAAAAACGATTCTAGTAAATACTAGGTACATGAATCTGAACTACATATATCGTTTCTATAATGTGTTTATGCTCAGTCCTTAGTCCTACTGCTGAGGAAGAGTGATAAAGCTGCAAACCTGACCCCTCCTGGTCTTTTTAAGAGCAGACACAGGAGGATTCAAGCTGTTGCTTCTTTCTGGAGTCACACAGTGCCCTGTATTCCCAGAGCTGGCCGGGAGCTGGAGTCTCCTGTATAGTATCAACTGAAATTACGTCAGCACAAGTTAAGATAAAAGAGCTCCTAAAACAAAACACACTGAAGGCATGAGTAACTCACAGGGTATCTAATCGCTCTCCACTTAGCTACCCAGCAGGCTAGCCTGGCCTCTGCTTTTTTCCCCCTTTAAGTCAAATCACTTATTCACCCCTGCTACAGGAAGTCTCTTCTAAAAGGTTCTTAGTTCTTCTGATCATTCTATCTCAGAGATTAGTTAATCTTTAACTGTTCATAGCCCTGTGACTTTATTTCTCAGTCATGTCAAAACAATGCTTGTAGATCATCAGTGGGAAGATGTAATGCCTTCAAAGCGGATAGCTTTTGCTGCAGTCTTTAAAGGAGCCCTCTTGACAAGCTAGACCAGTGCTTTCAGACAGGAAATTCCTACAGATCAGTAACTCTATCGCCACAGGTCAGAGTCTCCATGAAACGATAACATTTCAGTATTTGCTGATCACTTACATTACTTATAGCTGCAAAACGACCACTTACAGCAGCAAAGCTGTAAGCACCTGGGTTTTGAAAAACACTTCTATGTGTCCTTCTTTTAGGATTGGTTTGATCTTCCTCTGTCTTTACTACAGCTTTCAGTGATAGCAGTTTGCCCGTGGTTTAGCTGACTGTTTATGGTCGCAGTTACTGCAGTTCAAGGAGACACAAGTTAGAAGAGACCCCCAGCATACTCATTTCTTCCAACTGTGTTTCCCATACAGAAAAAAAGAAGGGAAGAGTTAGCAGCCTTTACAGCAATTTTAAATCATCCAGAAGTTGAAGTATATAGAAACCCTCCTGTAGCTAAATATGTTGCCTTTGTTTTATACCACTGAGGTAATGCATAGCAGCTATGCTGCAGCAAAGCCTCTTCTCTTCCCTTTCACCAGGTGAAAGGTTATATTCAATCAGCTCTTCAAGAGAAAATATCAAGAGCATATTTTTGTTCAGCAGAATTCTATTAACATTTGGCACAACAGAGTTGTAACAATTTTAAAAGCAGCAAGCCATTAACAAGTTCATTTCTCTTTGCTTGGGCCATGCTAGATCAACCAATTTTCAAACTGGCCAAAATGAACTGATCTTGCTAGACAGTTTGATATTCCAGCTCCTATTAATGGGACTATAGGCCATGAAGGAGTAATTGCATGTATGCTTTAAAGGGTGAGAAACGCATTTAGAGACAATGAGATTTTACAAGTCCAGCAGCCTTAATCACTTCAGTCTCTTAGGGCTTCCTCTAGAAGAATTTTGTCTCTTGGGACCAAAAGAGAGCTTCAGCAATATTTCTTTGCAATTATTCTACTGGTGCAATGCCGGACTGAAGGATTAAATTAAGCTCTTTCAAATTACAGGCTGTTACTCAGAAGTGTTCCAAACAAATTAATTCAGAATCATTCTTCCATACTTTTCTTACACTTAACAAGGTTCTTAAAGGGAGATACAGTGAACACACTAATCAGTAATCAGCATCTTAAAAGCAGGTATACCTTTTCCACAGGGACTTTTAGTAAGTGTAAAGGAAAGGTACTAACTACTCTATTTGGACTTGAGCCAGGAGTGGCACAGTGTGCAAACTCAGACAGCTCTATTAATGAATGTCAGTCCTGATTTGGTAAGATGAGGCTATGTGCAGGCATGGCTTTCGTCCTGCTCTCCAGTAATACTCAAGCAACACAGATAACTCTTTTTCCCCTGGGATTTAGCTTTGCTATTAAACAAAATATAAATGCATTAAAATCAAAATATACTCATTGCTGTAGTCCACATTCTAGGGCCTCCCTCACAGAAAACAGTTTCCTTGGACTGAGGGAGTAAAATTGCCCACTTCTGAGTCAGCAGAACCTACTTATTCCCTTCCCATCAGGATCAACACCTGTTTACAGGGTAGGGTGATGTTTCAGGCAAATACTGCCAGCCTGCCAGAGATCTAAAATTAGAGTACCAGGGAATTGCTAAATGTTATGAATGGTGTGGTTTATGAAGCTCACAAAAGGATGAGGACACTAACTAACATTTGCTTCTGATCTAATCCAGGATTTGAACTTAGCTTCCAGAGGTTAAAGAACACCATACTAAGCTCTTGCACCATCTAGCCTTTGTTATGGATGCCTAATAAATACATCTAGCACTGTTTAATCTGTGTTTTCTGTTAATGGTTACCCTGAGTTTAAATATTAACAGCATTGATAAGGTATTTTCTAAAATGGTGCTGAGTTACTTGGAGCTTTGAGACAATCTGTAATGTACACTTTAAGTGTTCTTTTTTGGGGATGGGTTTGGGTGGGAAGGGAAGTCAAGTGCGATTTGCATCATAAACCAATAAACCACAAGCCACACCAGAGCAGAAGAAAAACCCAGTATGGTCTTAGGGAAATTATTTCTCTTGTCCTGGCCTTAATGACTGACCATGCAGATAACAGAGATCCTTTATAGTAACAGTCACAATGAATAGATACCAAGAAAAGTGACAGACGAAGCAGATAGATAAACTATCTGGAGATTAAGTGTATTTGGAGATGGAGTGGACTCAAGGAAAACAGCTTCCACAGTGCAAAGAGGCAGACTTTACCTTCTCCTGTTGCGAACAACGTATTCAGGATCATGCATCTGTGGTACTACCCATTTCTTCCCAGCTAACATGTATCTGTGTATTCTGGTGGCCATAAGGTCATTTACTCTTCCCATAGCTGACATGGCTTTCACATCAGGAGGAATCATGAGACCGTGTAAGGTAATTGCTGTCTGAGGAGACTGAACTTGCGTGTCCAAAGTCTACTAATTAATTTTTAAAAAAATGAGACAGCCTGTTTTAATGTAAATGAAAATATGTCTCGGATGCCAGCACATAAAAGGTCCATAAATATTCATCACTGCAATAGGGCAAGTTGAGGTTTCTCTTTGTATTAGAAAAGCTGTAAATTCCACTATTTGGCAAGTAACGTGTATTTTGGATACACGTGAGATGATGAAAAATCAGGTCTGGAATGGGAAAATTATTAAGATAAAAGGTTGCCTTTATGGTTTACACCAATCTTCTTCTGCAGTACCTGAAAGTCTGAAGACTGCTTGTCTCAACAGTGTCGTAAAAGACACTCCAGAAATAGTGTACCTGGAGAAACCATCTGGACTTGAGACCTTAGAAACAGTCCTTTGGTCACAAGAGCATGCTAAAGCATACAGAAGGATCCCACAAAATTAAGCAGATATCTCCACTGCACATCTACTGTAATATGTGTAAAAGGAGGAAAAGAAATCATATCCATGGCAAAGAAAATTAGTGATCCTAAACCAGGTGGTGATCAAATGATATTTTCTGGAGAGTTATATTAGAATTGTCTGGGGGAGGAAAAAGAGAAAACCAGCCAGTGCTAAGAATATAAGATATAGCTAGCAACCATGGCAACTCTAATATTTAACTACATAATCCAGGGTCATTATCTAGTAATAGCAATATAACAAGTGCTCAAAATAACCAGCCATCCCATCCCTTTCACCCAAACTTAGATACCCAAAAACATCTGTTATGGAAATACATGTGTGTTTCTGGAACATAAATTAAATTACATTCTGTGACCTAAATGTGGTGTGTTCTCGCTTCCACACCCTTTTCTTCCTTTTCAATCCTGTCTTCCATTCCAGAGTGATTTTGTCCCTTGTACTAGATATTGCTGGCATAAATGGGAAGAGTTTGAGTGAAGACAGCAAAGCAAGCTATGATTATTTATATTAGCAAAAAAATCTACACAACGTTCTTTTAAATTCTTTCAATCTCTTCCTTCCTTTTGTTTGTCTTTTTCCTGAATAACTTCTTCTCCCTTTATTTGTTTTGTCCTTTGATTTTCCCTTTTTTGAACCTGCAACCTCGGTTTCTCTCCCACATTTCCCATTTTCCTGTGAAATAGTTGTTGCCTTCTCTCGCACTCCCAGCCTAGCATATTCTCTTGCCATCTAGATTGCATACAACAGAAAGGAGCAAATAAGCTGTGCTCTTGCCTTGATGAAAAGCAACCCTCGTCGTTACACCACTGCCTTTCTATACTTCGGCCGTACTTGATCCTCACACTACAGTGAGAGACAAGTCAAGATAAGCAGAATCAAAAGCCTTTGAAAAGTTGCAAAAGAGTAAATGTTTTTGACTATTTTAAAAGAATGTTATTCAACTTTCTATTTCTTAAAGATGCCTCCTTTAGAAATATACTTGCATGTATTATTTCATGTATAAAAGGTTACACTGAACTTTGGAGGTTGGAACAAAAATTTAAAGTAGAGTGAACACTATTCCAATTTTTGATTTACTAAAAAGCTCCAATACCTGTACAGTCATTTATGTCAGGTTAACTTAACATTATTTCTTCCTTCTGACCAACAAATCAAAAATATTTGCTCAATTCATTTTCTGCTCTTTTCCTGACAATCATTGTCTTCAGTATTCTGTGTGCAGAGTGTACTACCAGTAGGCACCACAGGTGCACACACTGTGAGGTGAGACTTGACATTTTAATTCCACCGGTGAGTTGATCTGTGGAGAGGAATTTCAGAGCACTGGCAGGGGTACCATCCAACAGCACTTCTGGTTGCCTTTGGTAAAAATGTACGTTGAAGAACACTGCACAAATTGTTTGTTCCCATTACAAGGGATGAAACTCTATCTTTGTCCATTTTATAAAAACAATATTTAAAAGAAACTGACAATAGATAGTAGGTGTATTAGGCGATTGTGAATCTTTACTTCCTTACATTCAAATTCAAATGTAGAAGAAGATGAAGACACCTGCAACAGGGGCAAATTTCAGAAAGCTGCAAACTCCATCTTTTCAATTTGATTGTAACTGCTTTTGAGGCTAAAATCTGTACATCTCATCAGACTTTTTAGAAAAGTCAAAGCATCCTCCCCTTCTGAGAATGGAATATTCAACATGCATGCCACACTGGCCATTATAATACACTCCTCTTCATTCAGTATATGCTACCCCATAAACTTCCTTTAACTTTCAAACTGTAACTGTTGAGAACATTTTTAGATATAAATCAGTGATCACTAGACCAAAACTCTCTTATTTCTTGCTTACTCCTTCACCTCCACACTTATACTCCCTTTCTATCTAGTTTTATATAAAAATCAAGGTTAATGTGTTCAGGTTGTGTACGCTTACATGAGGGTACAGGTATATGTGTCCTAATAACTTTTTAATCCACCCTCCAATTTCAACCAAACTTCATGCACTGAAGAGGTCCCAATTAGTTTCTGGAAGGTTTTATAAAAACAGGCTGCTACCCAAAGGTGAAAGGCAGTATCATGAGACCTCCTCCAAAATACTAAAAAATGGAGAAGCTACCTGGAGGATGGAGTCATAAATAGTTCCCGTCTGGAGAAAAAAAAAGCTTCTGTTGGCACTTGCAGCTTTTTAAACATCAAAATCAAATAACTACAGTGCACCAAGCTGCAGGAAATAAAGCATCTTCAATCCCAGTGCTTGTAGGATCACTTTTTCAGATTAAGAGATTTGAAAGGTGGTGAAAGGTGCTGCACTGATATTTGTCATGTTTAGGCATTTCACAGCTACACAGCATGTGAATATCTAGGCCACAAATATGGAATTAGAAGGCACATAAGAATCACAATATCATTCTATATGCTGCCTTATTCAGCCACTCTTGTTTTAACATATATTTACTGGGGCATTAAATCTTCTATCCACAGAACAGGTTCAGCAATGGTAGCAGTGGTGGAAGCTTCCTCACATTGTTCCACTGTTGACATCCACTGGTGGAATGAAGGAAAATGCCAGCCTGAAGCCCCTTAATTCATCCAGGATAACCACTGCTGAGAGCCTGACTTTTGGGCTCAGAGGTTGATCAGGATAGTTTTGAGCTCAGGTAAACAATTTTGTGCATTTAACTGCCATTCCCAAGGAGCAAAATATTTCTAATTCAGCTAGTACCACAGACTCCATAGGTAAACAAAATGGCTTTTTCTTTCATTCTAGCAAATGCAAAAATATGTACACAAGTCTAGTTTTCAAGGGCTCCAAGTTTACTTTTTAAATGTGCATAACTGATTCAGGGATGTGTCAGTAAAAATAATGCATTTATATTAGTAGACTCTACAAACCAAATGATCTAAGGCTACCTTTTGAATTTATGCGTCTAAAGTTAAGTACTTAAACAACCATTTAATATTTTATATTCCATCTGGATTTTCAGAGAAGATAAACACACATGGTTTCCACTGAATTCACTTGGTTGCTAAATACACATGTAAGCAATCAAATTTGACAAATCATTGCAAAATTATTTGAATTAATTACCTTCTCTACATCTTTTTAAAAACACAAATTACTTTTGATTGGCCAAGTTTAATTAATGATAAATCAAATGCAAACACTGGGACAATGTAGTGTTAATCTCTTGTGGTTATTTTGCCCTCTTTTTTAACTTTTGCACCAGTCTGTCAGCAACTGAGTGCTATGCAGGTCTTACACTGGAAGGGGATTTGTAGTGGGAAACCTCAACTAGTTCCAACACTTTAGGCAACAACTAACTATATTGTGCCTGTAGCCATCAATCCTGATAAAGACAAGTGTTACTTTCTTACCCTGCATAGTCTGGATTCAAGGAGATCTTTGGCTATCTTGTAAGACTACGGGATTTCACCAGTTTCCCTCCCATCACTTTGCTTCTGCAGCTGAAGACTCCCATGGATGCAAAGTTGGCTGAACTGCATGGTCAGCTGTGTGAAGACTGCTATGAAACAGATACAGCGGTCCACCTTCTACTCAGAGCCCACTCTGCAACAGAGCTCTTTTTACCCCTGTTGCTATATTACAAATGTTTCTGTTCAAGCAGGATCTGGAAGAATGATGGTGTGGTCTTCATTTTCACAAGAAGTCTCAGAGATCGACACTTGAGGTAACTCCCTGAGGAAGGCAACACTGCTTGAAGTCACCTTCAGTGTGAATGCAAAAATAAAAAAGCATTTGAAAGAGAAAGTTTACTTAGCAGTAAGTAAGTTTCTGTGGAAAGGGACCAAGAGTCACGGAGTGCACTTTGCCATTTAACAGTCATGCAAAGATGACAGGGGTGTGAGTATAGACAAGAAAAAAAGTCTCCAGCTTATGCACTTTGGATATGAACACCTAAAATGTCAATGCACCTCACAGAAAAAATGTTTACTAATATTGTCAAGTACTCTAAACCTAACTCTAAACCTAACCTAATTATGTTCTTCATTAAAACGTGTAAAGTTAAATGGAAAAAAATTTCCTAAAACTAAAAAGGGGACTCGCACCAGCTGAACTAGATTGTTATGTGACCTGGAGGCTGTCAATGAAGGTTTTAAGGGACATCTGTGTAACTGACGGCCCTGAACTATGACAACTCTGTGTCCTTAATGGCCCCAGTTGATCCTATGGACCAATGGCCTAACTGTTGTGCTGTACTGTGACTGTCAGGTAGACAGTATAAGGTCAGAAAATATCATGTGAAACCCTCATGTTTAAAACAGGATTTTACAAAGAGAGTAGACAACAGTAAATACTTCAGGAAAATTACTCACTTTCTTTCTTCCAGCAGAGCAATTTCTTTCTTGACCTCATGGTACTCTTCTGCTATTTTGCAGTGCTGTTTGTACACCTGCATAGATTCCTTAGAGTCATGACAAGGAGGCAGTGGCTTTAAGAAAATAATAAGAAAAAAAAAATACATATACTGCTTTTGAATGATACAATATTTATCATAATTCCTGTAAGAATATGTAAAGATTCCCCTCCCCAACTGCAGGATACAGCCAAATATTCCTAGTGATGGCCTTTCATGGAAGGGAGAAAATCACTTTGCTGCATAAGAACCTGCATAGACCTTCAAACCTTGTAAGGATTTTCAGAACTTTCCTTGTCAACTTTGCAAAGTATGCCTAAAGACTGTTCAAAAAAAGATTTCTCCCTTACCTCCCTCTTTTTCAGCTATAGTGATATAAGAATGCTAAAGTTGATGCACTGGTCAGACCCATAAAATACATGAGCGTGTTTTCACTGCAGGAACTGCAGCACTAAGCAGAAGGGTAATCTGAGTGCAAACAAGCTCTCATTCTCCAATTCTGCAAGATGAGAAGAAAAGACATGGAAAGCTATTGACTAAGCACTCTTTTTTTCATAGATGCAATGCTTATTCCAGTTTATTACTAAATGGGGCAGGACCATGAACTGGGACACTGGGGCTGATTCTGCTGGACTCAACAGGAGTTATACTGCTGTCTCCAGCGCAGCCAAGATTTCACAATGGGTTCTATCCCAGCAATGCCTCAAGCTGTAAGTAGTTTGCTCAAGATCATACCCAGTTTCTCTGCATCTCTGTTTACTGTAGAAGAAGGGGATATACTTAGTTAGCAGAAATGGTATGACAGTTAAATCAGCTATATTTGCAAAGTGTTTCAAATTTCCATGAGAAGTGCAGGTGAGATTGAGAGTATAAGGATGACAACCATTAAAAAAACCCAAACAGATAAAAAAGACACAGTGAAGGCAAAAGCACTGTACCTCCTAAGCTAAATACCGTCATTATTGCAGCAAGATTTTAATTTTTTTCAATGCACACTGGAGGTAATAAATACGTCAAATAAAACCACTCTGTCCTGGGACTCCTCCTATAAATTTCAACCAAGATCTTGAAAATACAGTTTGGGTAAATGTCAGTGCTTTTTGTTCCTTAAAAAGAATGCAATTTAATTCAGACTTCAGGCTTGAGTGTCACATTTTGGCTATAACACTTTCAGGAAGTGTAGTATTTTTAAGTTATTAGCCATGAAGCAATTGACTGTAAATGAACTCCAAATAGCATGCTTGAACCACCTGTTTGAAGCAAAAGGAAGCACTTAAAATAGTTCCTTTACTGTCCCGTTAAAGAACATCTAATTGCTTTTCACAATATAAGTAGATTATTTTTTATTTCTTGTCCTACTTTGACTCTTCTCTGTAGCATAATATTCCTTCAAAGTCATTGTTAGGAAAAGAAAAGCACAAGTCTTCAGACTTTTCCTATTTATGATCTTGTAAACCTTTGTTTTAGCTAAACTGGAAATTTAAATTTTACTAAACATATTCAGAGACAAAAATTAAAAATATTTTTATCCAGGAGGCCGGGTGAGTTGGCTTCAGATATACCCCAATGAACAGATATAACTAATGTATGGACCTTGCAAGTACTTAGACGGTATGTGGTTCTTCACTGAAATTTTAACACAGACACTCATTTTCCATGTTCTAAAAGTAAAAATGCTGTGGCAGAATGCTTCATAGCACGTTGTTTCATTCTCTCTGAGCCTGGAGAATTTGGAAACCCAGGGAAAGGGCAGTCCATTACTCGATGAATCTGGTCCCTAGGAAAGGGCTTTTAATTACATTTCATTGTGGATGAGCAATAGGACCATTCATATAGCCACCGAAATAATAAGCATAAATTTAACAAGACAGAATATAGAAGTCTCAGTGCTCTAATCCAAGAATGCAAGGGTGAGCCAAAGTAGCATCTCTGGTATCTACCAGAGATCAGCAAACAACAAATGCGTCACAATAAAACAATTTTGAACAGTACCCAGGGGAAAGTCCCCAAACAGTGATACTTCAAAAGAAAAAAAACCTTTGCTTTTGCTTCCAACTTAGTTTCCGCAAATCTAGCTGGTTTAAACCAGTTTAAAAATTAAAGCAGCATTCAGTTTCTATATTCCAGCTTCCCACTCAAAAGATATATATAGAGAGCTAAAAATTATGTAGTTATGCTGAGACTTAGTATCTAATTCCCACTTAGAACCAGTTGCTGACTTTCAAACCCCTTCCTATCATTGTTTCCTCTTCAGTGTCCTTTTTTCTTACACTGATATTTTATCACTCAAAATAAACTGACAACAAAAGATACATTCAGTTTACTAATATTCTGTTCATACAATTCTTTTCAATCTTGTCTGATGCTATCAAGCACTATATCAAGAACTTTTAAAATTTTGAGTGTCTTTTTACTTTAAAATGTAAATTGGATTATGTTTTTATATGACTAGATGACCGGACAATTTGGTTTGCTCTTTTGTAATTTTGAAATTTCTAAGAAAGGTTTTGGAGATAGTACCTACAATGTCCATGAGTAATTTCTGGCCAGTAGGACATGAAACAGGCTTATGCATTCATTATTTAACAAACACCTCTGCTGCAATCACAAGAAAAAAATGGAGAGATACAAGTCTGGTCAGTTCTTTGCTGCCCACCAGAAAATGCAAGCCAACACAAAAGCACAGAGAAATTATTTTATCCATGTCTAACAGCCTACTTTTTTAACATAAACAAGAGTGCAAAGAATTAATGATACATCTGTTCCCACCAAGAGAAGCATTTTCAGAAGATGGCAGGGCAAACTCCTGAAAAACAAATGCAGCAACACAGGCAAAACTTGCTTGTTCCAAAGGGGTAACTCCAACTAGCCAGCAGACATTTACAGTATTAACATATTCTGCAGAAAAGAAAACAATAACAGAATAGTAACAGTTACTGGACTAGCCCATACTCATCTAAATGGGAATAGGAGGAACATGCAAATTCAGAGAGTCCAGTCCCCTATTGTCAGAAGCAAATCCTACAATTCACAGGCTTGCCCAGTTCTGTCTTAGAAAAACTGAAGTCCCCTGCCTCAGTTGTAAGACTGGTCCAGAGCCTCAACAAGGATTAGAAACATTTTTATCACTTCCAGTTTGGTTTTGTTGAAGACAGGTTTCTAAGTCTTTTATTGTGCCAGCACTACCTTTCATTCAAATGGTGGTTCTTTGTCCTACCTGTTTTACCCGAGATGTACTTATAGAGGGCTGTCATATACTTTCTAAGACCTATGTCTCGGTAAAGCTGCATTCCTCTAAGCCATCCTAGATAAAATTTCCATTTTCCCTAGCTTATTCAAGCAGACTTTCTCTGCTCCCCATTCCACCTGGAATGACTTTTTTGAATGCCTGTGGCCAGGCCATGGGAAGTGTTGCAGATGCTACCCTGATGGCATTCCCGTGGCAGAGAAAAAGAACTAGAATTCCCAGTAGAAAGCGCTTTTCAACCATGAAGTCTGTATCCTATTTTTTTGGTACGAGTTCGCTAGTTTACCCAGGTGACTAATTACAACAGACCTTAATAAAGTTCAACAAAGTATATATTTTTTTCACTCAGAAGCCAACAGCCATACTTTAATTTCTCCTTAGGACAGCCCGAGCTTGTTACTTCATGAAGTATCTTGCCCGTCCATAAATTAGTATATATAAAAGCATAGCTGCTACATAAGCAAAAACCATACCTGACAAAGAAAGTTATATTTAATGGCAACAGTTGCTACTTTTAATCTTGCTTATTTCAGGATTCAGTGTCATCCACCCTCATTTTCCTGTGCTGGCAAAATATGCGCACACAGCATCTCTGATTTTGTTCACAAAGCTAGTACAAAAGCTACAGCTTTCAGCCATACTAGTGGTTTATCCTACTATGCCTGATTTTCAACAAGGTCTGATTTTTCCTTGTATTTTGTTGACTAACTCACTGGGACATTGACAAACAGAATCCAGCAAGTAGACATGAAGAGTTCCTGTTATAGGCTATTCTGTAGCTGCATATATGTATGTACATCTTTACAAGACATATGCACTGTTTATTTAGATTTTTTGTTTGGAATCCAGATATGATACATGTTGGAAGATGATACGCAAAGGCAGTTCATGAAGAAATAGAAAGCTGAGCTGTTCTGCCTGTTTTTTAAGATAGGTTGAAGGAGCTGTTCTAATTAAAATCTTTACTGGGGCACACAAAAGGACAGTTTTCAGTAATTTTTTTGCTTCACTCACATGTCAAAGTGTGTTTTGCCTTACCATATGAATATCAGCATTCCATATCCACAAAAGTTGTATAGTTGATAGCGTCACCCAAGTGTTCAAAAACTTCAAAACAGTTTATTTTTTAATTCACCTTCATTTGTTTCCATTTACTTTTTGGTTCTACTGTGAAAAAAAATTAAAACTTTCTCCTGAAAAGGTTGAAGTTTGAAGAAAAAATTGCATCATGCACTTTTGCCAGTGAGCATGTGGACTTGTCTGGAAGGCAGTCTTTAGCACTGGTCTAAGTAAAGAGTGGTGTCTCACTTTCTGTAAATTTGGTAATTTTTAGCTAAACTATTCTGGAAAACCAGAAAGTTCAGTGCCAATATTTTGCACATGGCCTATGTTCACTATATGGCCTTGTGTACACTTCCATGATGGAAGAAACCACATTATTCCAAGCAAGAGTGATATCTGCACATTGCAGCTACTTTTTGTAGAGCAACTGGAACTTTTCAACCAGTTCCAGATATCTAGCCTAGGATATATCTAGTCTAGGATATATCTAGTTTAGTCTAGTTTTACTATGAAAGTAAGCAGTTCTCTTTCCTCCAAACAATTCAAGTCAACTGGATGAGAGCAACTGAGAGTTTTGCTCTCCTTTCCTGAGAGATTTTTCCATTCTTTCCTAACCTTAGTATGATGCTCTGACTTGTAAACATCCATGTCTTACATAATCTAATATAAGATCATAGTTATCACAGCAGCATTACAGGAGACTTATCAAGTTCATAAGCAATCAAATCTAATTATAGGGTACCACAGTACTCTATGAATTCTCTTGGAATTTAATACATATTAAAAAAATAGAGTATACCCTTTAAAAACACAGTATACTTTTAAACTTTCTAAAATAATTTGTATGTGTCTAACAAGAGCCTTGGCAGTCAGCAGAAGCAATAGTTCCATTCTTAAAGTTCCAGAGTTAACAAGGTTTCTGCTAAATGCTTGTATCAGACATAACAAACTGTCCCTTTCATAATATTTTCATTGCTTTTTTGTATAGACATTTCCCACTAAAGCATGAAAAACTACCTCTTGACTTAAAAAAATGATATTATAAATGGTTCGAGCCTTTTCTCTCTTGCAGCAATTTAACAGTCATCTAATTCCATTGATCTCAACAGATTCATAGTACAAATATGACATAAATGCCTCTCTCAAGCTCACGGTTTCATGAGAAGTGATGATAAAGAATTACAGGACACCATGTGCATCTGTATGTGACTTGTGTTCTTCCCTCTTCAGGATCAAACTCCCAGCTGGAGCAAAGAATTTGATGGAGAAGAGGGAGACGAACTGAGCAAGTCACACGAAATGCTGGAACAGGACAGACAGCACACAGAGTATAGTAAAGCGGGTACTTAACACTAGATACCTTCCTCTATATTCAGTGACCTAAACAAGAAGGCCTTAGATGCTGATGTAGGTGCCTAAATATAGCAGATAACCCGTAGTAGAGTGTCTGTCAGAGGGGCCACCACCTACTATGCAGCTAATGAAGGAAGGGCCTTCCAAGGCCCAGTCCAGCTTTTACATAAGGCAAAGGTTAATGTTTCCCAATAACAAACCTAGAAATGTAGCAAGCCTACCCTCGCTGCACTACCCACCACATTGCTCACACAAGGCCGGCGGGGAAATGACACTGAAGCCCAAATAAGTGCTTTTTCCTCATTCAACGTGTTGTTCATCAGTGGGAAGCAAATAATTTCCAATACTGCAAACAAAAGGAATTGAAAAAAAGAAGTTTACCAATATAAGCTTTGTTTCACTGGTAGAATATCAGGAACTTCTTTGTAGTTTTTTTTTTATATTAAAGCTGCAAAAGAGACTAGGCTGTTGCTGCATATGGCTTAAACTGCTCTGTTCTTATATGCAGGGCTTTTGTGTCTAGTTGACCATACATTAATTTTTTTTTTTTTAAGTAAAAAAAAAACCAAAAAAAACCCCCAACAAAAGCAAAACTTTTAAGTTAGAGAACTGATATTATTTTCTTACAAATTGCTTCTTGGAATTTCTTCCTCTCAGAGTAGGAGAAAAAGGTAACATTCAAAAACGTATTGGAAAACACAAAATTTTTGGTCTGAACCTAGCTAGTAGATCAGAACACTAGACTGATCATTTCTATTCTTCAGAAAGAACCTGTAACTTTCAACTAGGATCATCCTCTAGTAAAAGTCCTTATAGAGAACTAGCTATTTGCAGTTAGTCTCCTAGAAATACCTTTTCTCCAGCCAATCCTACCTTTACCTCTGTAAAGTTGGCGCCAGTGCTTGAACAGCAGGGTTTATTACTCTGTCAGGGGGAGGCTGCACTGAACTTTGCCCTGCCATCGGATACCAGTGTCCAGGGAGTAGGTATGGTAGGATCGTGGTAGGAAAAGTGGGAACACTAGGTAATTCTGCTCAAACAGCCAAGTTGTCTGCCAGGGCCTGACATGGAAGGACAAGGGCTTGAAGCCTAAAACAGAGGTGCAAATTGCTTGGTACTCAGCCTGTGGTCTGCTGCCTGCATGCATAAAATTCTAAGGCTCTGATTTTCCAAGTCACTCGGTGAACTTACATAGCTTTCAAGCTGCTTTCAAAATCCAACCTGAAGATCAGCTAATTTGGCTTTTTGTTTGGTTGGTTTGTTTTGTTTTCAAAACATGTTTCAAAATTTTCGTTTGTATGTTTGAAACCTGGAAAGTTATAACTTTTTTTTTTTGAAGTGTCTATTATTATATAGCCACCTACTCTGCATTTATAGTTTGCTTCTTTAAATAAAATACAAATGCTTTTGACTATATTTATGGCATGGTGATGAAAATCTTGTGGCTCTAGATGTGATATTTTTATTATGAAAATATGTACCAGCATTCTTACAAATTCAAGCATTTGAGGCTGCTATGCCACAGTTCATTGAAGGGTTCGTTTGCATGACACTTCATGTGTGCTGGTTTATGCTAACTTTGGGATAGAGAAAAGCATTGATGGAATGACAAGGGACACCACCATTCAGTACTTCTGCAGATCCTGGTGAAGCCCATGTTGTAGTTTGCTTCTGTAATACAGGAGCTACCTGTTTCAAAGATGGTATGGTTACATTAACATAAATTGCAACCACATGCTATACAGGGCTGACACACCCTTAGCAGTTTGGATTATAGCAATTTTAAAAAGTAATCAATAAGAAAATGTAACTAGGTAAATTATAACTTTGTTACAGTTATTGCTTGTTTGACATTTTAAAGTAGTATAAACATAATGTAATTGCATTAAGTAGTTATAACTTTAAGCTGTGATCCAGATTGACAAAAGCAAGGAAATTCAAGTTTTCATTGCCAAAGCTAAATGCACTGTTATCTCTGCATCAGCTCAGAACCCACGTTGACTTAACTGCCTCTGGTTGAAAGGCATAAAGGCATCTAAATATAAATAAGCACATAAGCTTGAAAAGCTAAAGGATGAAGCACTACCACTAACTTCATACTTCTGAGTGGTTGAGTCAGCCAGATAGTCCTCATAAGTTATCTTTTCAACTACCTCAATATTACCAAACAGAGTTTCTGAAGGATAATAAAAAGAACATTATCTGAATCAAAGCCTTCGATTGTTTCTTTGAATTTGTTATCATATGGAGATCATGAGAGTAAAGGAAGGTTCTCTTGAAAAAAATGCCAGGGACTTAACAGACCAAGAGGGTGTACTTAGTGGAATTGCTCTAGTGTGTACTTAAAAAACTTTTACTGAAGGGCTATTATTTATCCAGCAGACTTGAATGCTTCCAGAGGAGCAATTTCAGTCTATCACAAAATTCCACATTTAGAGTACATTGTATGTTCCAGAAATGGGTCATAAAAGTGCTAATAAAAAAATCATCACTTGGCCTGTAAAGTACCTACATCTAACACTAGTAATTTTGTTTTTATGTACTACCAGCAGTAATGATAATCATACTTTGCTCTTTTGGAGCAGTCTTCATCCACTGATCTCAATGCTCTTTAACAAAAAAGGTAAAAATTATTAACCTCATTTCAGAGATGAGCAGAAGGATGAAGCAACTCCTCCAGGATCACACAATGTGTCACTGACAGAGTTGAAAACAGAATTCAGGTTCTTTACTTTCAATTCAGTGCTTTAGCCATGAAACGATATTGCTTTTCTCAAATTGAATTCTTCCGAGGGAAAAAAATATCAATCATCTTTGCTGCACTGGAAGATCAGTGGAATAAAAAGGCCAACATACTACCCTGTTCCTTTCAGCCCAAATCTTAAATTGCTATTCGTTCCTTTAATCTTTCCTAGTTATGCCTATGGAACTTGCCCCTATTCTCAGGATTAGAGAGATAGAGCAAGAAGAGTCTCTGTCATCCTCAATTCCTTCCCCAGTCATCCTTTTGATGAGAGCAGCAGGAGAGAAAAGTCAGTCCTTTAAGTCAGCAGCCCTCCGGTGTTGTCTCACTAGTTGATGGGGACAGGAAGGATGACATCATTGGACAACATGGTCTGCTAATGCCTTTCTCAATTTACACTCAGGAAACAACTGCCTTCATATTGAAATATCAGAGGAAGTCTAAATGCTCCTGGGAAACAGATAATCTGAAGTAGTTTACAAAAGCCAACAAACACTCCAGAACTGCTACAGAGGAAAGGGAAATAATCCCTGGATACAGAGCTGGCTCTGTGCCTGGTGAGCCGCAGGGTTGCCATCAACTGCCATCTGATTATCCAGTATATCGGGGCTCCATTGTGCTATGCTGACAAATCGGACCAGTCACAAAAGGTTTCACCAATTCTAGCTTGTGCTGTCTGCAGACACCTGCTAGGGCAACCATTAGGGTTGCTGGCTATGCAGTATGAACTAGAGTAACTTTGAGGAGGCTCTCATCAATCCTGATGACTGGCTTTAGTTACGTAAGAATAGAGATAAGATGGCACTACAAAATACACCTTTACATTCTCTTGGAATGTGCCAGAGAAAGCCAATTATACCGGTTTTACCAGAGCCTGTAGGCATAAGAATATAATACCTGGCTCATTCCTTCTCCTGTCAAAACCACAGGAACTCTCTTCATTGCAGTGCAGCAATACGTGCTGTGTTTTGCACAGGAATTGCAAAAAAATTTTAAAAAGCTGGTGAGATTGTTAAAACAGTCATTTCCCTGCAATTGGATTAAAAATGCCAAATCAATTTTTCCACAGATCTTGAAAAGACAATGTTTTCTTCTATGGAAATATACAGTTTTATTAAATGTTAATAGGTTAGAGAAGCACCACTGAAAACTTTCATTTTAGTGTAACAACCAGAGATTTTTTGTCATAACAAATACAGTGAACGTGAAGTAGAACTGTAGTAAAAAAAAAGTTACCTGCAGCTGCTGATCTAGTTCTGGAAATGCCAAAGGGAAATTTTCAGAGGAAGCATCATCTAAAAGGTAAACATGATGTTAAAAGTCAATGTCTACCAAAAAGAGCATTTCAAATGATCTGTTTAATATAGTTCTACATTGCATATATTCACAATAATATCAGGGTCCTGCAAACACCTCCGCATCTGCTTATCTTTCTACACTTGAGATCCCTTAATAGACTCCTTAAAAATACTAGTGGGTTGGCAATAAGAAAATGTTTAGGTGCTGGAAAGACAGAAAGCCTATTTTGTATTGCAGTAATTAAGAAACAAAACAAAGCCAGTTAGCACAGTAGAATGTGACAATTTAATAAAAACAATAAATCCAAACAATTTTTCTTCCCGAGCTCTCCATTACACTGCAAAGTAAAGAACCTTCTTACTACCAAAGAGTTCATTACTTGAACGAAGGGAAAGATATGTTCCCCATCACAATACAATGACTTAACAGGGCTAAACCAACAATAATAAAAACCTTTTCTCCCATCACCCAAAGGCAACCACAAGAACACACAAACCAGCCTGGCAACCCTGGAACTAGAAGACTGTTACCTACACAGATGTGATAGAATGGGAAAGGCACCACAAATTTCTCCATACTGCAAAGAAATGCCTTTACCCTAACCTGTAGATAACAATCTTTATGGGCTACAGTTAGTTCATTCATGACAACAAGCCAAACTGTGTCTTTATTTATTTCTTTATTTTTAGTACAAGCTTCAGCAAAGGTGGGACAGGCTGTGCAAGTTACGTCAGTGTTGTGATGTGGACACCTGCCCACTAGTAGCTGGACTGAGATCAGAAATATGAATCATACTTGGTAGCGTCACAGCTAGCCACTGCAATATTTCTTTCTCAGTGACTTTCACACTATCAGTTTTGCATTGGATTGTGATGACTGTTTATGCATCTTACTACAGGTTACCGGAGGTGAAGAGAAGGTTACTATTAGCTAGCTTACAGAGTCAGTTATTTGTAATGTGTCAAAATTAAACAAGGATGGCTCTCATAGGAGAAAATTGCTAACATAGGTCAGATCCTGCAACCTGCTCTATGCTGGCAGAGTTGTATGCTACAACAGAACCCCAACAAGATTAAGAGGACCACGTATCAAAGCAGGATTCTGAATATACTTTAAAAGTACAGACTAGGATTTAAATTATTTGTCAAATATTTGTTATCTCTTTATCCTTCCCTCAGTGGTCCCATAGCAAAGTAGGTTAGAGGGAAAAAGTAAAATAAGTCACCTTATCTTGTGAAGAATAAACATACTGGCTAACATATTGTCAGGGCCTTACTTTAACTAACATAGTTAGAGCTAGACACCTCTAGGAAGGGGTGCCCAGAGAAGAAAAAAAATAGTGATACAGAGGGCAAAAGCAAATGCTGTTGAACTTCCTCAGGAAACAAAGTGAAGTTCTATATTTTCATTGGGTAGGGGTCTTGCTAGTATTATCAAAAAGTCATACCCGTCTGTCCATGTTCCCCCCCAGCTTCATTTTTCACACCATGTCCCAAACATGTCCATTCCGGAAAATAATTAAATTGCTTTAATTGAATAGAATTGTATCACACTGATATGCAGCTGTTTACCTTTAATTTGCTGTTGCTTTCTTGTACAATATTTAAAAATAGACTAATATTCTAAAAGAAGAAAGATGAATCACATAGCAAGGCTAAAAGGAAGGACGGAATAGGACTCAGTGCGACTAGGGGTACAGCTGCTCTACAAATATTTGGCTGAATAGCTGTTAAATATTCTGACAGAGATATTGGACCAGAGTCGTGGACAGCAGTTAAGCTGCTATTTGTTTTGACAATTCCAGCAGTATGATCTTTGGTACAGTAGCTTTACGGAGAGACCTCAAACATTTTTAACTTACGAAAAACAAAGCAAAAGCAACCCCAAGAATTTTAAAGAAGCATCAGCCAATATTTAATTTTTCACTGCAGCAGATATTAATAATAAAACAAAATTAATGCCGTGTCAGAATATTAGAAAATATATTGGATTATCTTCAGAAAAGAACCAGTAAAAAAAAGATTGGAAATACTTTAAAAAGGATGGAATAGAGAAAGAAATTACTATAGAGGAAATCCTTTCAATAAACAGATGTTCCCTGCTTATTTTTTGAACTCAAGTGACTGAGTCAATGGTACTAAAAATAGAACATATTGGTATCCTAACCATTATGGCATACCATAGTACATTTTATAATGGGCCTGCCCTAGCATCTATTGAACAGCTGCTAGGTTTTTTTTTAGTTATGCTAGTTTAAAACCTGTTTAAATCATCATCTGATGTATAGAACATCTTCGAGAAAAGTTGGGGACTCCAGTGGTTTGAAATTTTTCTGAGTTTCTAATTCTAGGCTCCTCTGAAATTTTCAGCTGAAGTATTTAGTTTACAAAAATTAACAGAAATCCTCACAGCTAACTGCAATCTTGTTTTCCACAAGAAGAACAACAAAAAACTTTACCCACAGCTTCCAATGAAATAAATTACTGCATCAGGTCAGTCTGTATTTCACTGTTGTCAAAGTAACAACCACAACAATAACAACAAAAATCACTTGGTAAAAACTAAACACATTTAGATTTCACACAAGGAGAAAGCAAATTACATCAGCCATTTGCCTCCTAAAATTTTTTTGAATATGTTTTCAGAAAGTCAAGAGAAAAGACAAAAACTTGCATTTTCTTCCAAAAGAATCACTATTGCCCTTACAAGCCTGAATACTGGGTGTTACACAGGAGATCAAACAAAATCACATTGGCTTCTAGCCTTAAAAATCTATGACTCTGAAAATCAGAAGCATTGAAAGTGTCTGAAATGTCAAAGAAAATGTTCTGAAGATCAAAACACTCTCATAACTATCTCGTTATCTGTCTGTATTTGTTCTTTTCTATTCTACATCTCCTTAACCAGACAAGAGAATTCAGAAATATCTCTTTTTCTCCTTTTCTCAATTTATTATCAATATTTAATGAATGCCTAGATTGTTATAGGGAATCACGGATATAATCAAAGACCACCTTTATAATAGTGGCTTTTCAGTGCCACAAAACCCTGAAAATTACTAGGCTGATTCTTCACCAGATACAAACAGCATCTCACCCCTGTAGTCACTATTTTACTGCTCCCTTCCCTGTCACTCATGAAGAAAAAGGACTTATAATTCAAGTTGGTTATTGAAAACACATTTTGTTTAAAAATAAAAATTTTAAAATTCAGACACTGCAACTTGCTGTACCTGAAAATGAGTCAAGATTCTGGTCAAAAGAAAACAAGAAAGGAGGAAAAACATACACGTGAATGTCATGGCCACCCCAGCAAACTCAACAGCACTAACTTGTGATGTGAAGGAGTCCGATCAGGGACTTTGTCACAGCCACCTAAGTTAAAGTATCTGATGCATGATTTCTAAATGAGTAGCACTTCCTGATTTCCCATAGATCCCGAAACTAATTTTGAAGGTCTATATTTAAAAGTGCACTAAAGGTAAAGACCTGTACCCTGATTACAAGATGAACTCTCTGCACATACAGCTGATGGTTTTTTAACCAAAGACTTGGTTCATGTGTATGGAATAGTTTGACTTTCATGGTTGTTTCATCAGGTTCATAAATACGCTTTGCTTGTTGCTGAAAACTGTGATTATAACAGAGAGAATCTGACGGAGGGTCTCCGGGGAAATCACTTCCTCCTTTTGCTTTCCATCACTTGAGCTAAGACAAAGTACCCTCTATGTCAGAGCCAGCTCTATGACCATTCCTACAGCAAAACTAACAGCATAACAAAAGAGCAAGCTCCCTAAGCATGCTGCCCAGCCAACGCACCTTCATGCTGAAATGGTGCAATAGGCAGCTTTGTGTAAGGACAGCAAGGCTAAGCTGCTCAGCCTTCGCTGTCCAGGTGAGCTCTTGTCTATCTGCTGACAGCACCTATTAATACAAACGTGAGATGGGCTTCTGGTGTGTGGTACAGAGATCCACACAAGCCATCTGATTTAGAAGGCTGAACTGTATTAAGACTGATTGTCTTCATACAAAAGGCTTACTACTTATCAGTGATGTCCTGATGCATTCGGTCCCCTGGTACGTGCTAATGTTGAACATTTGAGAATGAATCATGCTTTCTGGAAAAAATCACTTATTTAATCATGTTCTGGCCTTCTGGAGATTCCAATACCCCAGACCTCCATCACGTAGACAAACGAGCAAAATGCCTCACACTTCACTGTCTGACTGACAGAATGTCCGTTACAATGAAGTCTAATACCCCAGTCTCTTCCTATATGACTGCTCCATTCAGCTGAACTGTGGGCTATGGGCAATGGTTAACGAATAAATACTTCAAGAACAACATCTGATTTACTTGCAGTATAAACTCACAAATTACAGTTTCTCTAGGATCTTCACAAAGATAGACAGAAATAGAACATAAAAATGTAAATGTGTTGAAAGCACATTAAGGTTGCTAAATCAAGCACTCGAAATTTAGGAAATGCCAATCACAGCTCTGCTTCCTTGAGTGACTGAGTTATGATCCAGTCTTTAATTATACAATCAGGTACTATTTTTTTCTCCTACATGCGTGGGCAAGTGTATTCAGAACTCTTCCTCCTAAACTAAAGAATTAAATCGGTAACATAAGTATGCTGTTATCCTGTAAGTGGATCAGCCCTTACATAGGAAAAGTGCTCAAACTCAACTGCAAGCACTGCAACTCATAGTGGGACAACACTGGCAAACTGTGCATCGGGGTCCAGTCTTGGCACTAGGAGGGCAGTGAGATCCAGCAGATCCAGCCCTGATTACTGACAGACATTCATAGACTCATCGAATTTGTCCTGGAAGGCTGTGTGGCTAAGTGACTGCGACTTGGCACTGCTGCGTGAAGCTCCCAGGCTTCTATTCACAGCCCTGCCTGACATGACCTTACACAACCTCACAGTTACCTCACTCATAAAATAGTGGGGAATGGTCACTGCCTGACCCAAGAATAGGCTATGAAGGCTTGCTCAATAATAAGAGTTGTGGACCTCCCAATAATAGAAATGGCCCAGAACAGAAGAGATAAGAGCAAAACCCTCCTATTCCATATACCTTCACCTAAGCCTAAAGCTTCCTCTGATGAATGCACAGCCACTATCCCTTGGAGGGTATCACACCTAAGTTCCTGTCTAATTTCCAAAAGATCAAGCCACTTACTTGTAGGTTGGGTGTAGTTTTAGAAAACCAGCTTTGTAAATTTTAGCCATATATTTTAGCAATTCCCACTGGTTTTCAACCAATACATGCTGGAAAGCCTCTGTTGCCATTACAACTAAAATGAGGATGGAGTAGGGATTTGAAGGTTGCTACTGAAGAAGCAACCATTGCAAAACAGTCTTGCATGATCAACTAAAAAAGCAAAAAATTCTTCATGGTCACTAGGATAACAAAGGCATAAAGAGGAGTAAAATAAGTCATTTGCTATGCTTGCAAAACTATTACACTGTTCCACTGTCTGTCAGTTTCATTAGAAGATGTATGTTTTGCCTTTGTTATCAGTGATTTTTCTGGAGAGTGCTATCAGAGGTAGACTAATTTCAAACAAAAGAAATTACTAATTTCAAACCCAGTCATTTATCATCACATGTCACTAGCAGAACTTTTTCAGCTAGATTCAAGCTTTTATTCTAGGAGGGAAGATGAAGAGATGTTTACCTATAAACCTTCCTTTAGAACTATTACAGAGAACAAATCCACTTGCCTAAATTTAATAAAGTTCCTGTTATAATCATTGTATCTTAATATGTTCAGTAAATAAGAGTGATACAAATTAGGACATATCAAATTTCATTGGTTTAATTAAATTTATGTTGATAAACTACAACAAACTTTCTATTTGGGAACACTTATTTAAATTTTTGAACACCATATTCAGTTCAACTTGCATTAGTTTCCAAGTGATATAAGATAGGCTGAAATAATATGTTTCAAATTCATTAATTTAAACTGGTACCTTAAGTCAAACTGGTGCAATACAGTGTGCAGACACACCCTGGAAAACCTGTGTTTGATGCCAGCTTAGTGAACTTGAGTAAAAGAGACAAACATAGATATCTATATATACAGGAATAAGAGATACACAATAAAACTGTCTTCTTATATCGCACCCGCTGATGGGCTGCTCCTGAGACTTTTAAGGAACTGGTTAGCCTATTTTCACGTTAAAAATACTGCACAAAGCAGGCCAGGATTTCAGTCATCAGGTGTTGACTGACAAATACTATAACAATTAAATTATTTCTTGTACACTCAGGATAAGCCAGCTCCGGTCTTGTGGGTCAGTTAACACAGAGTAATCTCTTCTCATGAGTTGAGAGCAGTTTCTCCTTTCACTGCTCCTCACACCCAGTGCTTGGTTACAATCCTAGCCAGTGAGATAATCACCACCCAGAAGAAACATTCCGTTTCCCCTTTTTATATCTACTTATGCTGTCAGTTCCTCCTAGTAAGCAGTTGTCCAGCCCCCGGAAGGAGAATGCAGCCTTTCTTAGTGAAATCTGTCACTGTGCCTTTCAAGTGAGGTAAAATTTAAGGAAAAGCTTAAATCAGACAGATTCCCTCACCACTTAGCCCTGGTGAAGAACCTTTTGTATATATACCCCAGCAGTACACAAGCCTCACCTGATGCTCTACTATCACACTTACAGCAGGTAACTCCTGTTTGAACTGAAAACAAATATCCTTGTCAAGGAGAAAAAAAGATTAAAGAAATATAAAAAAATAAGGAGGGGGAAAAAAAAAAAGCCAAGTATGGAATACCTAAAGGTCTACCTGTTAAATGTTTTTGCAGCTCATCTTAAAAGAAAAAGTTCTAAATACTTATTTGTATTCTCTTGATTCAACTGTGGTTTGCTGGAAATTTTCAAACCTGATGAAAGTTTATTTCCTTTGCTTTCTTTAAATATATCAAATATAATAACCATGTTCAGGCTTATCACTAAGAGCAAGAGTAGAATTCTTGTGACATGGTAAATGGTGTGCTGGTTTAGACCTGGTAGCCCTCAAGGGGATGTGATGCAGAGAACATGGCACTCACTTTACTGGTTGCTATTTAGTTTTCTAGTACTCACAGAGATTCTGGATTGCATACTGCAGGAACACTTGTATATATACATTAAAGGACTCAAAATTATGGAAAAGTTTAACAAAATGTAGCAGAAAAAGATTAACTTTCTATTATTGAGTTTATTTCTCTGTTAAGAGAGAGACTGGAATTATTAGCAGGATAGAAAAGTAAAAAATAAAATATGATGCAATGTTAAGGAAGCTAGGCTTCCTGCCTTTCATGTCCTCTTCTTCTAAGCTATTCACAACCTTGTCATTTCCTACTGCCATCTCTTGTCACAAACCACTCTACCCTCCTTGATTTTCCCATGGTCTCAGCTTTCCCTGACTTGTTTTCAGTGTCTCACATAAGCATTCTTTTTCCATAATTTGTAAGAGCACTCCCCTTTCTTTTATATCTCTCTTCAAGACCTATCTTTGCCATAATTCCTGTAAGAAATTTACCATGTTACTATATCTTGAGAGATGAGAATGATTCCTTATTACTTCCTGTAATAAAAATGTAATTACCAGATTATTTTAATTTATGAAAAAGGGCACATAGATAGCCACATGTGCTTCTTTATATTCCTTGTCCCCATCTTTCTGTGTCAATCAACTTTATGAGCTGAAAATTATGTGCAATAATGTATGAAGGTGTTTGTTTTTAAATTCCCTTGCTTAGGGAACGAGATTCTATTTCGGGCTTGTAGGTGCCAATTAATATTACACGACAATTAGCTAGGGAAGGTAATGCATATTCTAAAACATTTTTAAAATGAGAAAATTGTATTCAAGCTGAGAGTCTATTCACACAAAGCTCAGGAAGCAGCCTCACACATTATCCAACAATGCATACCGTCCCATAAAGCACTCATCAGCAGTGGGTTTCAGTTATCCTTATCAGAGATCCTTATATTTCATGCCATAAACACATCTCAACCTTGACTCCAGGCACTCACCTTTAGCAACAGCACAGCCAGCTTTTTTTGGGATGCTTCCCAGCTTCCGATTTACCTCATTTCATTCTGACTTCTACCATTTGGCAACAGCTCTCCAGACCTTAATATCTAAGGTGAAAACTAATAATATTCATCTATTCCAAAGGCCAAATGGTCCATGTATGTACAGGGAATGTTTGGGGAAATTAATGCTCAATCAGCACTAGCCAACAGGATAAACGTCAATGAGATTTCTGCTGGTTTCTCAGATGCTATGTGGGGCATCCGTTTCCTGAAATCTTTCACCAAGCTGGGCACGTGTGGCACTTTCCAACCTTCCTGCTGAAAGGAAAGTCTCTTCTTGTTCTACTCTCATCCTCAGTACAAAATATCATTTTACTTTTCTTGGTTTAAAATTCCCTAAAATCAGACATACTGCATATGCAGATAAATTTGATGATGTTAATTATAGTCCTAAGTATATTCCACAAACCACTAAAAGAAAGCTAAGATCTAAACTGTCAGTCTAGTGGTTTTAGTCTAATGAAATTGTTAATGGAAACATTAAAAGTTATCAGACAGGAAAACTGATCACATGCTATCACTCAGGAAAAAAAATCCACCCGTAACACTGCACTTCATTTGATATTGTAAACACTGGTAAGAACATGTGAAATCTAAAAGCAATTATTTCATTGTGGTTTACTCCATAAATTAAACTGTACCTGGGGAGTCACTCAGGCTGAAGGCAATTCGTACTGGCTTATCAGCAGGTACCCTGGCGGTGGTGATCATGTGGGCACTTGAGTCAATGCTTTTACTTGTTTGTTCCAGCTGCAATAATACAAACAATATATTTATTACAGAGCATGTGACACCATTCAACAAATGAGTTTTAATGCCTTTCATGCATTCACAGCTACCTTTCTCATTCTAGCTAAGCAACGTTTAGAATCAAAGTCAAAGGAGCGCCATTTCACTTTTCCATTTAAAAAGGATTTAAGTGAAATTCAGTGCAGAGACTGCCTTTCTTTTGCTATTTACAGATTAGAAAGAACAGTGGCAAAGGAAGCTTCCCCTCTCCTCACCTGCTTGCTCCCCGCCATTGCCCCTTCAGCAAGCCTTGACTCGTGGCAATGCTGCCTGGTTCTGAAGGTGAAGAAGGAAGAAGGGGTGGGGAGTTGAGAGTAACATGACCCCAAGCCTGCCATGTGATTGGAAACGTGCACACCTCTCCACATGGTGTCAATGAGGAGGCACCCATCCTCCTACCTTCCACCCATACTCCCCCAGTCAAACTGTTCCTGATAGTCACACACTTAATGGTCAGAAAGTTACTAGGTCTCCAAACCTTGGTGGTGATTCTTCAGTGGAACTCTGTGCACGTGTAGGGGTCTGTCTGCATGGGTCTGACTCCCGGATTGGGACCTTACTCAGTCCTCGGTCTTTCTTCTGAGACCACCAATTCCAAAAAGTGGTTTCAGTGAGATGAAACCCTGTCTGTTAAGAAAACTGCTAGTTCATTTCAAGCAGGACACTAAAGAATTGTTGAGCAACAAAAGAATTAGCTACTACTGATCTGTAATGGTATAATTAAAGCATCTCTGAACACTCAAAAGTTGTACTGAGAGCTGTACTATGTATATTTAACCTTTTGAATGAATAGTTTTGGTTAATCTCTATTAAATAGATGAACGCAAACTTAATCTCCTTGTATATCAAGCACAAAGCTGCTAAAATTCACAGATATTAAACTTCTGATTGGCTCCATGTGTGGAGAACATGAAGTCAGTGGGACTTCATGCATGCAAAAGATCTGCCCATAAAGAAATTATTTTAGGACTGAAGCCTATGCTATCCAGAGTGCATTGTATCCATACCAACTATGTGTACAATTATGAGAGTAGCTTTTAAATTACCATAAAAACTCCTCAGTCAATTAGAAACCAAATTCTTCAGGAAAATACAACGAATTTACTAGAAGTTGTACCACATGTCAGTAGACAACACAGCATTTAGCTAGTGAAAACATAAGCCAATTTCCTAAGCCAATACTCTTGCAGTTTTTCAGTAAAGTAGCTATTGTATTGCACAGAAATCCCAACAACTCATTCTAATTTACACTTAATTATTTGGCAGTCTCAGAAAGTCAATAGAACAGAACAATATTTCAGAATTATAATCTTCCATGGTGATTTACAAGTGAATCAAACACTTCCCTGGCATCACTGCCTTGCAATCAGTGGAAGAGAGCCAAATTTGTATCTGGCCCACTAATTTCAGCATTTCTTTTTTATTTGCTTTGTCTGGCTTAATATTTAGCTAGCAGAGTGATATGGTTACTCTGTAGCAATGCTACACAAGAAATTGTTACTTGAAATGCAAAATCTTTTCCTAAAATAACAACAAATAATCTAAAATTATTACTTTGAATAAATCTTATTTGGAGCTCAGAGTGTCTCTTTCTACTAATACATGAAGGATATCAGGGATCGTTCTTTATTCCCCATTACTGATAATCAAGACACACAAAAATTGAACTGATATCTATTGGGCAGAGATGCAGAAAAGTCACCTAAATTGCCATGGTGTATGTTTTTGGACTCAGGAAAAGATCCTTGGAGTCAAGTGAAACATTCTATTTTGAAATGCATTGATTCAACTAAATAATTTTTACTGTCTGAGCATTATTGATCTCTTTTTTTCCCCAGACCCTCACTTTATAAGAAACATCTGAGACATCTCATTGTTTTTGAAAAAATAACAGACCTACTAATCCAAAATCCTTTATCATATTTCCTCTCCATACCTCCCAATACAAGGTAAAGCAAAAAAAAAAAAAAAGAAAAAAAAGAAGAGATTTTAAGTGATAAGCACATCCTTGAAACAAGGCAGTTCATCATTCTGTGTTGTTGGTACACATTCCTCTGAAATCTGCTTACTATCTCAAGTGGTCTTCCACATAAGACTATACTTAACATTTTGTATCATAGCCTAAGAAATTAAAATGATGCATTCTGCTAGAGGTTTTAAAGTTGCCATAACAATATTGCTAGGAGTAAATCTGTTGTTTTATCCCAGTCACATACTCTGTGGTCTGTGATGTCTTTAAATTACCTCTTTTATCCACCTACTATGTGAGGGCAAAAATCAATACCCCTTCAATAAGCAACGGTGAATTCTATCATATCACAAAAGAGTGTTTTCATTTTATTCCAATCCATGAAAAGAAATCTCATCTTTATACGCAGCAATTACCCTGCTATCCATTTTTTTTTATATTGCATTTATCCCTGCACTCCTTTTTGTGCAGAATCCTCAAGATCTTCATGACAAAAAGCAATCAAAGAGAACAGAGAAGGATGGAAGCAGCCTGTGTGCAAACAAGGCGATACAGGAAACACACAGACTGACTGCCCCCAATTCCCCACCTGCTTTCTCCGTGCATGAAGAACAATATCTCTGTAGACAGAGATGAGGGTGAGTGGGCAACCTGGAATTTAATGAGCTTTAATGAGCAGCTCTCTTCTTCACAACAATTGCCTATAGAACTGGCTGCTGTTTCTCCATAAAAAATCTGCAGCAGAACTCAGATTAAGTGCTGTTACAGCTCTATCAATTTAGTTCAGTTTTCACACCTGTTGCCTTACCTCACTTAGCGGAGTGTCTGCACTTGTATAATCCAGGGCCAGCCACTGCCTTGGCTTGTCGTTGCCTTTATGGAGTAAAGCTTCAATAAAAGAAAAGGCTGCACCTGCTGCATAGCAACAAACTGACAAGGTCTGAGAAGCTGAGACAGCTGTCAGGGCAACATGCTGCTACCTGCACTTCCCATAGGCTTTGCTGTCCCAAAAGATCACCCTTTTCCGCTTTTCTCCACAATTCCGCTTTTCCTTCCTCTCCTTGCCAGTGACGAGGGATTATGATGCTGTCATGCTTCAGGGAGGAAAAAATCCTTCTGTCACAGGCATTATTAAGCAGCAAACTGTGGCGAGCCCAAGATTTTTAATTCATTAGTCCTGGCAAACCTAAAATACAAACAGACTTGCTTCATAGGACAGGAATGTTTTCAGCATGACCCAATCAGTGTCTGTGTCTATTCCAGCAAACTGGCAAAGATAGCATGACTCCAGTCAGCAAAAATGTCTGCAGCTCCAATCAGCTTGGGCTGACACTGCCAACTTGGACTGGCTACAAGCGAACTATCAAATGATAGCAGCAACTATCAAAGCTAACAATAAGGGATGGGCTTGGTGTGTTAGGCTTGGTTCATGTTGGCTTTGGTCAAGCCGGGCTTGTCTAATAGCAGATGATAGCCCTGCACTTCTGAGGAGGCAACGGCAAATTTTCAGAATGTGTACGCTGTGAAAGCAGATGTATTTATAGATGAGCTGGTGATGGCAGTGATAGCTGAAGCTGACTAAATCAGAGATATGACTGAACTCAGAGGATTTCCTAGTGTGATTTTGGATAGCTTTTGTCAGTTTTGAAACCACAGGCAAGCAATTAATAGATAAATCTTGAAGTATCACAAGAGAGATTAATTTCTTCAGCTTAAACTTTTATTTTCTGTAGCTGTGTCATGCACCATGTACTGCCTACATGACTTCTGTGATTGACTGCTATCACAGTCATTAGAACAAATGGAGAAAAGTGGAGAACAGTTATGGAATGATTATACAGAATCTTGATATTTATTGTTCTGTGCTTGAAAAGGGGGTTCTCCTCCTTTTATATTTCAAAATGTATTTTGAAGGTATATTTTATATTTTTAAATTCCGAATGGAAAAGGTTTCTCTAACTCAGATCTCCTGCACAGCCACATTGCTAGATTCTCTTGGCTCAGCTGAGATATGGAGAGGTTGCAGGACAGACAGAGACGTGAAGGTCTGAAGCCAAATTTTCATCCTTCCTCACTCTCTCACCTTCTGGCCCTAGCCCAGGATTGATCTAATCAGTGCAAATCTCAGGAAGCCAGCGGTTGCCCTTGTGGCCTCAAAAGACCTTTTTCATACTTTGAAATGACTAAACTGCAAAAATATTCTACCCACACTGCCTTTCCCCCAGCAATGACCCAGGAGGGTATCAGACAGCTACACCATTAGTTAGGTAACTGGTGAGGCCATCTTCTTAACTGCAGTGTGGTTTCAGAGCAGACTATGGGCTCTGGCTCGAAGAGTTAGTGAAAAGCAGGACTGTGCCTCTGACCATGCTGACCATTTTCTCTTCTCTTGATGTGTTTCTGGAAAGATTGAGGGTTCCTCCCTATATGTCTCCTTTCGAAGGGGAGGGAGAGAGATTTGTCTCTGATCACAACCATTATTGCAAATAACATTCTACAGCTCAATACCACCAGCAGTTGATATTGATCTCCAGCTCCAGGTCCAATTACTGTGAAAGTATTTGTTTGAAGATACAGAAAATCCTGGCTCCAGTGAACTCACTAAACATATTCTGCTTCAGTTTCCATGGAGCCAGGGTTTCCCCCAAATGGTAAGATCCTCTTCTGCTTTGTATGGACAGATGGTATTTAGATGATATGAGTGCCTTCATTACATGCCACTACAGTAAAGCCTAAAAAAGGCTCTCTATGTAAAATCTTTAGACATGCAAAATCTTCAATAGCCATGACAGCAAGGGTCTTGGACAGAAATGATGTCTGAATAGCCCAGGGATAGTTTTTCCAGATGGCTCTGACACCACGTTTCCAGACTGACACTTCAGTTGTACTCAGTTTAAATAGTATGTGCATTTGCAAATGGAGTTCATAATCATTTTATGTTTTGTATCCATTGTATACTTGTTTTTAAAATGTCAGTTCTTCTAGTTAATCTGTATTATTATACACACTTCACAAAAGAAGGTGGAATCACCTGTACTTCACTTAATATGCACACTCCTTTTCTAGGGAGTGTGCTGCTTCTGAAAGCTGTGAATCATGTACTAAGATACCAAAACTGCACAAACCAAAAGGCCCCTGATTTGCACTTAAATATCAGTTCCGTGCTTTACACAATGATTAGTCACCTGAAACTACTATTATATGGAAGATAGCGTATTTTTAAAATGTGAGCATATTATAGCATTCTATATATAGAACATTGAATTTGAAGCATCAGGATGAATGATTTGACTGTAGCCATTTTATCATCTATTTATTATTGGGGCTATGGTGTTAAAACTCCCAACACTATGGATTTAAACAGCACATTTTAAAAGGTTCTCTAAATTAGTTTATAACAGTAAACTCGGGAAGATCTCAATTTTAAACAACAGGGAAATTGAAGTCCAGGATGCTTCACTTCTGTGACTTGCTCAAATTAATAGTCAAAGGCATTGTAAATTTTGGGTACAGATAAATTCCACTTGTCATATTCACTAAGTAGGTGAATAAAATCTGTGTATCTAAGAAAATTACTCTCCCATTTATTGCAACACAAAGAATACTTCTTTATAACAGGCTGCACATACACCTTACAGTCACCTCTGTGAAAATTATGGAATGCTGATAACTCCAGTTTTTTTGTGCAGGAGCACAGCCTGCCCTGCTTTCTTTCTAGGATACACTTAGTCATCAGATACCTGGTACCCAAGCAAAATTCTTTCAATCCTGTATCACATTATGAAACTGCTGATATGCTGGAAGAGGATATCATGTTTTATTCATCAAAAACACCTTAAAGGAACATACTCTATAGTGGGAACACTGGGACTTTCTGATATTCAGTAGTAGAAACATCCAAATTTGTAACAATTTTTAGGATGAAGTATCAGTTATTCTACAGATGTAAAAAAAGCCAATATCTGCTATCTAATAAAACACCTGTTGCCTACCCTTTTTTTAGCTGTGCTACTTTCAATTCATCTTAGTTTCCTAGTATAAGTAGTATTTTAGTAGCATATGACCTCATTCATGCTAAAATGGTGTTTCACAGATTGCCAGTCAGTATTTAAAAATACACTTTAAATATTCTAGCATATGGAAGATGTTCCAAGATAAAATTTTAAAAAAATAAAAATGCTTTGCCTAAAACTGCACACCGAGCAAAAGCTTCATTTTATAGATTCCTCTAAGTACAAACAGAATCCCATTTTTGACAATTTTGATGAACTTGTTTCTGCAGTAAAATTTGTTAAAAATTCCACTGTGGGAGGAATTTGGTCCCCTTTACTGACATTGGGGCTGATCAGCGTGAAGCTGATCCATGCTACAGAGAATTGATTTTGAAAGCATAAACGTTGGTGAGTCACATCCTTTAACTCCACTTTACCTGTAGAATTTCCAATACCACTTGGATTGCATGGCTCAGAATTTGCCAAATATTAAAAGCTAGATGGCATATTCCATTTGTTTGCCGTGGTAATTGAATAAGTGCCCTCACACCAGCCACAGAAATAGAATTTCTTTGTTGACCTGATCTCTTCTGGCAGTCCATAAGGAGAACCATTGCAAGTCTGCATGGAACTGGATAGAGAAGTGTTTTTTTCTACAGCAGCAGTTATCCTAGGTGCGATCAGAAGAACATCCGATAGAATGTAATCAAATCACAATTTTCCCAGCCAGAAATCCAGAACCAGAGAAGAATACTTCTTTCCTGTCTTTCAGATAATGGAAAGGTATAGATCAAATATACATTATTTAGTCTTGTTGCGCCTCACTCACAACATAACATCCCAAGTCCTGACAAGTGAAGCAGCCAACAGAGCACTTCATTACTGTTCTTAGATACTACCTCCAGTCTCCTTGCCTAGGTAGTATTTTAACACAGGTAAAATAACGTAATTTCCCCCAAGCTCTACACTCACAGATGGCTGAACACTATCAGATTAAACTAAGTTATTAAAACCAGCATGAAACATACATTGAGCACTGGCTTAAAAAATAGCACATAAGAAACTTTATAAATAATGGCAAAATGATATGCAATAGCTGAATTCAGTTATACAGATCATACAGATCTAATGAAGGAGATTGTTGCAGAGAAATTAAAAAATTGGGTCAGTCAAGGTATTGTGGATTTACAGGAGTTGACTCAACAATTTTTACACCTGCCTTAAGAACATCGGGAAATAACTGCATCTTGAATCATTTGAAAATCCAGCTGGTGAAAAACTCCATCGCTTCCACAGCAAACTCTAGACAGAAATCATGGGAAGCTAATTCCACTGAGAGGAGGAAAACTGAAGCCTTTGAGATATGATGCTGCCAAAGACCGTTGTGTATCTCTTGCATGGAAAACAAGATGAAAGCTGAAGTTAGAAATATTACTGGAAAAGCCTTGCTATTGTCAGAAATCAACAGGTGCAAACTTATACGCTTCACTCACATCAGTGCAGAGATGGAAATAACCTTTAGAAACTAATTATGGGAAGAATAATGGTGGGTCATCTCAACAGGGAATGGTGAAGGAGGATATGGATAGACAGTGTGCAGCAATTCACTAGATCAGCAGCAGAATGTTCAAAGCTAGCATTGGCTAGCACTGGCTAACTGGAAACACCAGCACTTACTTGCAAGCACTTAAACACAAATGCATCAATTTTGCTTACCAACTGTACCACTAAAACATATCCAACTGTCCTAGGATAGAAAGATAATTCTCTCATACCCATGTAAAAGTGGAGTAATCACTCCATTTCAACTGGACTTGCCATTCCATAAAGGAATGCTTAGCTTACCTTACTTAAGAACTTACCTGAAGAGGATACTACAAGACATTACAGCCTCACTTGTTGATGATGGCTGAGGTCATCATGCTCTCATGGATACACACAAAAGACTTTCAAGTCAACACAATATTTCATGAAGCTTTGCTGCTCTAAGGAAGAAATCAGCATCCAGAAGCATGTGGCAAAATCCCCAGCAGCAGCTGGTATTTTGCCCTTACTTGAAACCTCACTGCTGGTTCAGCACCAAAACTGCCTTAGTTAATAGTGCCAGCTGCAAACATAAAGGAGAAGTTTAGAAACAATAAATGCTAGAATATTTATTAGCAAAAAATTGCCGTTAGTAAATGCAGCTTATAATAGTCCAGGAAATCTTCACACCTCCTCTAGATATTTATCTTCCCTCCCTTCCTGAAGAGAAAACATATGATATTATAACCAGCAAAAGCAGAGCAGACAGTTCAGCAGTGCGGTAGATGTATCAGGCACATGACTATCACACAATGACAGAATGTGTGTACATTAATTTATCTTGTTCTGTAGAATGAACTACATTAAACAAGAAATCATTATGGTTACAAAGTAAAAAACTGTCAGACTTATGACCTGCCTCCCTATTTACAGTTGGTTTGGAACCCTTGTGCATCTCTGATACGGTCTTTAATGATGGATGCTCATGCCACTTTCCCCCATGAACCCAAATTCAGCCAAAATTGCTTGTTCCAATGAAAGATATTATATTTTTATAAACCCAAAGATATTATCTTTTTATAGAGGCACACTAGGAAAAAAAAAAAGACTTTGGCAGATAAAGTATACAAGACAATTTCAAAGGCCATCTTACCGAGGGAGAGCTCCTGCCCAGGAAACAAGACTCTACCAATTTTCTGTTGGGACACTGACAAGACAAAGTAGGGTAAGGACAGTAAACTGCTTCTTTTTCAGAGGGGAAGAAGAGCACTTGAACTTTGTTCTTCCTAAATGATTACCCATGCCCCTGAAGCTGACTGCAAGTGAAGGACCAAGCACTACCATTTTGTCATTATTAATGTCACACTCTTCCTCTTATCACAGGACTTTAATAAGGAAGAAGCGGATATTCACGTGATCTAGTATACAGGACTAAGCCAGTGATATTAATACTCCAGAATATTCCCATATTAAGTCACCCACACAATACTGTTTAAGTGCAATACTGACAGGAAAGACTTGATATTATCTAACTAGCATTAGTTAAGATGACATATTGCTTCTAGAAACGACATAATATTGATATTTCTCACCAGAAAGAAAAGCAAAGAGGCTCTGCCATCAGTTTCTCACTAAAAAAAACCCTAACAAAATACCCAAGTTTTTTGTATGATTTTGAGTACTCCTCAGGGGAGAATTCCAATGGTTTTATCACTTAAACTGAAACATGTCTGCTACAGAATTTTTGACAGATTGGCAGTAATGACTCTCAAACATTTTGGTTACCTTTGAAAACCCGTAATTCCAGACAACAGCGAATAAGCACTAATTTGTTAGTCACACCTACTCCATATCATGAATAGAAGCAGACGCTTACAAAGAAACCTGCTCTTCAATGCTGCCCCTTAGAGGACACATTTGAGAAATTCATCCATCTCATGTCAGCCTTTGAAGACAGAACAAGAACTGGATCAAAATAGTATAATGTTGCACCATGTGCAACCTATTGACTATTTTGATACTGACTCTTCACCAGTATGGCATATTAATGTAAAACTCCCTAATCACTTTAAGAAATTGCTTTTGCTACAGCAATTTTTGTCAAAAAACAACCTTGTTTCCCCATATCACGTTTATGCAAGCCCCTAATGACATCCTGGTTTCGATTCTATGATTTTCCTTATGTGGTCATCCACAATTATCCAAGAACAAAATCAGATCTCCAAACTAAACCTGTACTGAATCTTTTTAAATGTCTTTTTTTTTTCTTTCTTTTAAAGCTCTGTTGGCAATACCAGCTAATTGTTTTAACACCATAAACTATATGCAGGCTGCTGTAGCTCCTGCTTAGGCTCTCTAAATCCTGATTCTTATGTGAGAGTGACAGGAATGCCACCTTCACAGAGAGGCAGCAGGGAATACTGATCTTTAAATTATCTGAACTACAGGCTCCTGATAAAAATGTTTAAGATTCTCATCTTGTAAAATACATCATCTCTATCTGTCTGTGAAGCTTCATCATACCCTGAATACCTTTCCTTTAGATAAGCAGTTAGATCTTAATGTCTGGTGACTGTCCATTTCGGATGAAATGTTATGAAACATAAGACTGCAGTCTCAAGTAGCCATCGATGGCATCATAAGAAAAGCTGTAAGATATGTGGGGCAGCACATACATTTTTTGGGGAAAATTGTACATTCCAGGTTACTGTTTAGATCATCAACTTGTCTGCTACTTGAGTATTACAAGTCTTCAAACACTGTGCAAAAGTAGAAAATTACTATTGAAATACCTAAAATGAAAATTACTCCCATTCCATTCACTTAGTTTCTACAGTTTTACAGCCATAAATAAATTGACAGTGGTTTAAAATGAACAAAACTAGCTATTAATAAAGCCACAATTCTTGAAATGTTAAATGCAGTAATACAGTGCTGCTTACTAGAACTGGATTGTTTGTATTGCCACAGCTTAGTGGTTGATGACATTTCAATTTTAAAGCATTGCTTTCAAAAGTTACAAAACCCATGGCATATAGACATGACGGACTGCTTTTGAATTTTAAAAATGCAAAAAAGTATGAAAAAGAAAACTGTTTCAAATATTTGTTCTCTTAAAACTTTTTTGCAAGCCATAATTTGCCATAATGATTACAAAACAGTGAAAATTGAGAAACATTGTCTAATTTCACTTGCTGATGAAACACCTTTTTTTAAAGTTCTGAATATCCAAATATAAGGTTTTTTCTATTCATCTTTACACTACCACTCACAGATTTCACCATAACCTCACTTAAGCCTCCTGAACCCAAAAAACAGACACAAAAAGTTAAAGCAGAAGGTTCCTATGAGACTGTAAGTTGTTATGCAGAGGATTCATTCTTTTCTCCAAGACTTCAGGGAGGAACACTGAAAGCACATATCTAGAATCCTTTAACACAGGCAACTAGAGATAGATGCACAACTGAAAACAACCTTTTCTTTAGAAGTGCTGAGAAGTCTGCAGGAGAGCTCCTGGGGCATTTGGAACCTTTTGGAACCACATATCATACAACAGGAAAAAAACTGTAATCCCACTTGTTTTAAAAGTTCTCTTATTTTCACCCTGTTGACAGTCCTGGAATAATTTATTAGAATTACTAAGTCTGACCATTGATTAGCTGAATAAGCCACACCATTACTAGTAACTTAACCTACATCATCAGTGGGTAAAATAATAAGAATTTAATTTTTTTTTTTTTTACAGTAAAAATACTGTACATGGCACCCTTAAAAGCATACATTCTGTATTTCACTGTTTCAGATCGGACTGTGATTCTAGTATGTAAAATCTATTATTAGCTCTCAAATTTGTAATCCTTTTTAAGTCTCATCAGATCAGAGCATTTTCTTTTGTAGTTCTCCTGTACGTGCCAGTGGTAACAGAAATTCAAGACTGCAGACAAATTGCTGGTTAGACTGTATCGTAGACGATTGGAGTCATGGAGGCACAATGAAGTACCCCACTAAGTGTGAGAGTTCAAATTTCAGGGATACTGAAGTCTTGAAAAGCAGGTATCAAACCACTGATGAGAGCAAAGGGAGTTACACTTGTGTTTTCAAAAGCATTATAAATGGAATCACACACTGCTGAATGACTGCTTTGGGTTTCCTGTCTTTCCCAAAGATATCTTTCTGAACCCTATTCCACTGTATTTTTTTGAGTTTGTGCACAAAGCAAGTCTAATTGTCACATGTCTGCTTTTATTAATAAAGCAAATTAAGTTCAAATGAAGCAAAACCACAGCAGTATGGTTTGGAATGCTGTACACTCTGCCTTCCACCACTCCTTTCTGTGAAGGTGGTGTCTTCTGGGCCAACCTATCCAAAGCCTTTGTAAGTGATTAAACAAGACAGCTGCTCTCTCTGTTTCTGCAGGTGCTGGGAACATAGAAGATCCCCTCCTAAACCCACAACATCCTGATGTTCAAAGTAAGAGAGTGGTGATATGGCTTGCTGCCACATATTGTCCCACTTCAAGCACTGGTTTAATGTCTTCTGCTGTCTCTTCGCCAGCTGGCTGACAACAAGGACATCTGTTAGTGGATCAGAATAACTGATGTGATGCTGTAATATGTGTTTTGGACCATTTTCATGCAAGCAAATGATTAGTAGAGAATCTGTCGTGAATCTCACACATGGCTTACTGATGCCCATATTTTAGTCAATAGAACTCAGAACCTGAACCATAAAGATGCATAACAAACATTTAGACATTCAATTCACTGCACTATGTTAAAAAAAAAAAAAGATAGAAACGAAGAAGCTCAAATACAACACAGATAAAATCTATTCTTTGCTAAGCAATGAACGCCTAGCCTGCAGAGTTGGTAAGATAAGCAGTACCATCAATGAAAAAGTTGGGACAATTATCCTTCAAAAGCAAAAAAGGCAGAGATTTCTTTACTGCTCAATTACTGTTTCAAGAATCTTAACCCCAATACAGGGTTTGGAATTAAATCTGGCTGATAGCCGACAATGAAAATTACTGATACTTCACCTTGGAACTTCGATGTCTGGTAACATCCTTTTGCTTCCCTCAGCCTAGTTCTCTCATTTTGGTTTCACTCATTCGTTGTGTAGTATGGAAAGCATTGGAGATCAAATACTTAGCAAATACACGCAAATCTGAGTGAACAAAGTAATACTGTATTTCGGTAGCTTTACATATTGTCGTAGCACAGCACAAACATTAGTTCCTCCTGATTAAATGTACATTGGGGTGATTTTCTTATTAAATAAACCTCCAGGACATTAACTTTCCCTTTGTTGTATGTATTACAACACCAGTACATTCATAATTACCTGTTTTAAAGTTGTTTATTACAAAATGTTCTCTGCTTATTCTTTATATGTAAAGTGTGCTGCATGCTTAAATGATACTTTGGTAAATGTCCATAATTATTTTATTCATATATATATGTTACTTTATTTTTCTCTACTGTGGAATTTAAATAGCAATGGTACAGTCTTCAACTTCACAGGTTTTTTAGGCAGTAGGTGATGTGTCTACTGTTCAGACACAAGAACATACTTTTGGGATTTAGCATGCAATACTGGGAACAAGTCCTGTGCGATCGTCCCAACTTTTGGCATGAATCCATCCTATGGCCTTTGGCTCTTATTACACTGTGGCATGGTTCCCTTATTTGTACAGTGTGGTATAGTATCTCCTGCTTTGCAGAGGTGCACAGCATTTATTCTTTAACATTTCTTTAAACACTTCAAGAATCACATAGGAAAGACTATGCATTACTGTGCGAGCTATGATCCTTAGTTACAGCTAGGAAGGTTATGTAGTGCAGAAATGAGGGGTGCAAAGGTGTCTTTGGAATTCTTTTGATTCACAACCAAGCACGGATTCAGGCCAATTTCCAAGCTGCTGGCAGATATATGGGGCTGATAGAGTAGCCAGGAAATAATAGGACACACAGAAGTTCCCCAGGTCATGCTGGTGGGTCATGCTCTGTGCTGGCAGGAGAGTGCTCTGCAGACCCTGGGCCTGATTCAGTGACAGGTGGGCCACAAAACTCCCACTGACCTGAATTCTGGAGAATTAATGGATTTCTTAACAGGTATATTCAGATGACACATGATTAAGAACCCTAAAATTAATCCCCAAATAAGAATGGGGACAATGTGAGAAACAAAATTTGTAGTTCCTTGGACAAGGTCTTTAAAATTATTTGGGTAGAGAAACAAAGTATTAAAAATTGGCAAAACCTCTGTCTTTGTCCTGAAGATCTAGTACTGGTTTAGACCATTCTTAGAAAATTGCAGATTGGGCATCCACATCAAGGCATGGCACAGTGAAGAAAGAAGACCACAGATCTCAATGGCCCAGGTGCCAACCAACGTAAGTTGTGGTCTTGATCTCAGAACCCTACCTTTTAGCCACAATTTTTTCTTTTTAGTGTCTGCAGAGCTGAAAGAAGTGCAAATGAGGTGTGGTAGCAGCTTTTTTTCCAGGAGTCTGCAGATAGTTGTTATTTATTTTACTCTTCATGACTTCCTTTGGGTGCTATTTCTGCAGAAGTCTTCATCTCTTCAATGCTGAGCCTGCCACCCTCTTCCACCTTTCTAATTACAGCCTAAAATTCCTATTTCCTTCACTCAGCAGTTTGATGTTCTCCTAGTTTCCACATCCATATAGGTACTGATAAATTCTTCCCACCCCAACAAGAACAGACGAATTTTCAAAAGCAGTTGGCTTGTATTTGCAGGCTCCTGTGCACTCCACTGGAAAAAAGTTCCCATATGACCACTTTGAAAACTGAAGACAGATGTTTCTCTAGCCCTTATCTGATACTGGATTTGACCTCATGTAAAACAGAACTCACCATCTAGAAGACATGCCATTTTTGCCCAATTATGCTTACTTTCTTATGACATCAAAAACCAGAAAGACCTCAACAATTTTGCTTTCTCTCATGAAGTAGAGGCTCTTGAATTGTATTTTGGTCTGTACTGTACCAGTGTCACAGCATGATTTTATACCTTGATTGTATTTGCAATACAAAATCAATACAAACAGCATCGATTCCTTTCTGAGACTATCATCTTTTCCAATCTTGTTTGTTCAGAGGAACCTCTGAACTCTTGCCACTTGTGCAGTTAGAATCAAACATAATGGATCCTTAACTGAGCTGGGGACTGTCACCACTATTTTAATATGTCAACATTTTCAAACAATTTAATCTACTGATCCCATGCAAAGGCAATAGTGCTCTAAAATCCCCAGAAGTGCTTTCCAGTGACTCGAGCTAACTGGATTACCTATAGCAGAAAGCACATACACTGAGGTAAGAATACACAAATGGTAAGAAAATCTTGCTTTCCTGTCTGGTTTGCAATCCTCTGCACCAGCAAGTGAGATAAGCCTGGGATGAGGGTAGCATTTAACCCAGGAGCTGTGGACCAATGACCTAAGAAGTACTTAGTTGATTAGAAGTACTCCATTTGATGAGAGTGCTCCTTCTCATTATGTCACAAGTGAGATAAGCACAATCTGGGAAAAGCTGATGTAACTGCTGCTGCTGTTACTAAGAGAATTATGTTCACCCTGAATGTTCAGCCCTATGTGGTTCACAATTCTCCGTTTCAGGTATAAGCATGATTCTCTGCAAACTAGGTATGGTCCTCAGGCTTCCCTCAAGATGCCACTCACTTTTTTTCATTGGCCAGATGCCAGTGCTGTTGGACAAACACAGTCAGATGTTACACTCACAACTTCAAGCAGATGACACTTTTCTATCCCTTCTTTTCCAATTGCTCAGGTTCCCACTGCTGAATAAGCAAACAGAAATTAACATTCTGTCCTTTTTATGAACTTCTGAAGATCTTATTAAAATTTTGCCATCCTAGAATTTGACAAACATGTGCCTACAGATAAGATGGGGATTTCCACGTGTACAGTAATAGATTTTGGCTGGTGAAAGGGCAGCCAACTGCCAATAGCCAACCCTCTGACCTTTGGATGGTCTTTTAGGATGGCAATGTCTGTGCAGAATTTAAATGGTGTAGACGAGTAGCTAAAAAAAGATCAAGGCCAAGTCAAAGTCATGATTAGCCAGTGAGTACCAAGTAACTCCTGATTATAACAGAAAGAGATGTTTTAGTGACTGTTTAATACAGATTAATATATATGCATATTGTATATATTCATAATCACAAATATACATATGTATTTTAGCTTTAGTGGTATTCTGACTTTAAAAAATGTAGCTAGCATAAGCTTCAATAAAAGCACTGTACCAACAGGGCAGTTTCAGCAATATCTGAAGATACCATAAGGCAGCACTGCCACACAGAGACTGCTGCCCTGTCTCCCTTCATCTTTCCTTGTGCCAGGCCAAGATTTTGCACAACCATGTAGTGAGCTGGAAAGCTGAAAGCTGGCCAGGCTTCTTTTGGGTTAATCTTAATGCAGATCTCTTCCCTAATCTGGTTCATCGCACAGGCGCACAAATGTTTGGCAAGAGAGGATTTGAGAGAAGGGGAAGGAGAATGCATAGGTGAAACAAGCAGCCAGAGATGGGACTGCCTTTGTGGCCACTGTCCTTGATTAAAATACTGGACCTGGAGTGTGGAATTGAGCAACACTGACTTTATGACTCTGCAATATTATGAGTAGAAACAAAATGGGTAAATTTACTTCTCCAAGCAAAATCAACACTTAGGAAGAAGCCTAAACTGGAGTGAACCGGACAGCTGAAGTGCTGAATAAGAAAGGTTGAATCTTTCACCCCCAAATTCCTTATTTTACTCAAACAGAGTTCACTTAACAAGAAGCACCATGCAATGCTGCAATGGTTACTGTTGGCCTGTGTGAGCTGACTTTTCTTTTTGCTGCAGTTCCAACATTATGCCAGCTACATTTCCTGTATATAATCACTTGAGAGATTAATTAAATAACAGCATTTTAATTATTGAAGACTCAGAACAGGAATGTCACCTTCTTAGTAGGATGAATGCTCACAAGGTTAACACACCACATTGCCAGGCAATAATAACCCTTGATGTAATTTCTGAGCTAACATTTACTAAGTTTCTGATGAAGCGAGTGCTTTGGAGAGGCCATCCCTGAAAAATCAGAGAACAGAGTTCAGAAGTTATGAAAAGATAAAAATTCAGCCTTTCTTATTATGGAAAGGTTATAATGAATGTAAACTTGAGAAGTGTTTGTAATAGCAAAATTCCATTTCTTTAGCATTCTACATACTATTGCCTTGATTCTTCTGTTATTTGTCTTGGTGAAAATCAAGAAAGGAGAATAATACCAATGTATACCAATGAGCTCAGAAACATTTTTTAATACAAATCAATACTATTTGCGGCATCATAATTTAAGTCCAGGTTGGCAAGCCACCTAGACAAGTGATAGGATCCTACAGGAAAAGAGCCATGGGCTTCCTAGTTGAAGACTGCAAAATTTCCAGGAAGCCATTTCATCATTTAACCATTCTATTTCCCATCTGGAAAAAAATGTACTCATGTTAAGTCCTGCAACGAGGTAGCTACATCCAGGTGATGGCATTGAGAATGCAAAATATACGGTAAAAAAATGACAAAACTTTTAAGTGTTGATGAATCACTATAGACTTGACTGAGGTCATGCAGGGTGTTAGTCACAGAGAGTTGAAACGCATCCTGCAGTGACTGATCAGCAGTCTAACCACTTGAACCATCTTTCCTTTCTGCCCTAAAATGAGTGTCTCTGACTAGAATGTATTCAACTATTGATATACTGCCCATGACTTCATGCTCATGACTATGAAAAGTCTTCTGCATTTACTTGGGAGTAAGTACCTCCTTTGATGTCTGTGGCTAACAATAGATTACAGAAGTTGCTTTATAAAATACAGTTTCTGGTGTCTTGGCTGTAGAACAAGATGAACATTTCCTTCTTTCCTAGCTGCACTGTGGTGCAGATACATTGGAAGAGAGAAGAGAAGGATAAATGGTGTTATGCCCCTACGCCAAACCCCAGCACTTCCATTTGGAAGTGCCCACACTCTTGGTCATGATAGTCAGGGCTGAATAGGTTCCGTCTTCTGCTGCAGGTGGCATCTGCCTCTAAGTACTTCTAGCAAAAGTGCATACAGTTTTTTTGAAGTTCATTCACATGTAGCTTTTCTTTCTATCACCACTCTTTTTTACACTGCCATGATGTGTTACAAGTTAAAACTGATTGAATTTTAAGAATTATAGGATGGTAAAACTAAACCAAGTGTGTCCTCTTGAGGTTGCTTAAGCAACACATATTAAGTGATTTAATTAACCTTGCAGGCGGCCTATCTGTGATGCAGAGGTGGAGCAGCTCAGCCTCTGCTGGGTTACAGGCTCAGATACTGCGTGGCCTAAATGCAGCAGTATTATTTCTAGGGCCTTGAAGTTCTTGTCTTGAATCAGTATGTTTGATTTTGTGTGGCACAGAAGCAAAGTTAATAAAATTTACCAAACCTAAAGCAGCTCCATATAAAAGCAGCTCCACTGTCTCCTGGCTGGATCCTGAGCTGATCTCTCTCAGCTGCTTGTAGAGATGTCAAGGTGAACCTCCAAAGTACTCTTCAGCATGTCCTGTAGCATGCGTATTACTTGAGATTACCCTGGATAATGAGGACTTGACTGTACTTAGTCTTCCTATCAGTACATCTTGCTTCCATTTGAACAAGTCAGGTATGTGCTAAATGCAATACCCAACTGGAGTCTGCCAAGTTTTATGACCAGTTTTTGCCATCCGTGGCAATGAAGGCTCTTCACTGTTTCCGGGACATGTATCACTAAATGTACTCAGAGAAATGCCTGGGAGACAGAATGCTGAACTTGACAGTGAAAGAAAGACTCTGAAGGAGTCAACATCAGCCACCGCCACAATACCGCTCATCACTTTACCACATGGACAACAACTCCTAGGAAAGGCCACCACCACTCAGCACCCCTGACAAAAAGAGGTGGTGAGTTGCACATAGTACAATGAATCAAGTAATGCTATCTTACCCCCTTCAGAAAAACATGAACTGGGCTCTTTTCCTTTTAAATAAATTACATAAATGTTACATAAATACTGTAAAAGTGAGATGAACCATCGACTTTGGTTGGTTTCGTTTACCTAAAGCAAAACACACAGCCACAGGACAAGCCAGTCACCCCTCAAGCTAGCAGTCTCTAAATGCTTCCCGTTCTATCAATCTTCACTCTCTTTTAGAAACTCAGAGGCCTTTACCCGGCGGTCAGGCTGCCGGCTAGGCGGTCTGCTGGCGGGCTCAGCCGGGACTGCGGGGAGAGGAAGATGTCAGGCGAGATGGTGTTTTACGCGACCCGGCTTTCAGGAAACCCTCCCGGCTGAAGAGCGGGGCTCCGCCGGAGCCGAAGTCCGCGCGCCTCCCGCCGCTCGTTCTGAGGAGAAGCAGGAACACCGACCGGCCGCCTTTTCCCTCCGCCGCGCCCCGCTATCGACCTTCCCTGGGCGCAACTCGTCTAGCCTGCGGCCAGCTCGGCTGCCTCATCGCGCCTGCGCGCCCCCCCCCCCCTTCCCGTCGTCCCCGGCGCAGCGCGGCGCGGTGCGGTGCTTGGCCGGTGCGGAGCGGAGTGGAGTGGAGATGGCGCTGCACGTCCCCAAGGCTCCGGGCTTCGCCCAGATGCTCAAGGAGGGGGCGAAGGTGAGCGTGGCGCCGGGCAGATGCTCTTGCCTCCGGATGATGGGGTGGGGAGGGGGGAAGTCTCAGCGCGGTGGCTCGGGGAAGGTTCTGGAAGGCGGCCGGGGCCGGGGGGAGCCTCACGCTCCCTGCTCCCCGCCCCCCGGCTTTGGTTCCCCCCGGCTTTTGGCCGTTGCGGGGCGGGGATCCGCCCCGCGCCGCCGCTCAGCGCGCGGGCACGGGGCGGCGGAGGGAGGAGGGCGGCGCCTGGCGCACGCGGCCTTCGAGAAGGCTCCGCCGGGGCCGGCGCCCCCGCTGCCCGCGGCCGTCGGCGCAGCCCCCGGTTCTCGCCGGCGCGGGGGTGCTGCGTGGGTTCCCGGGGGCGGTGCTCGCTCCCGAGCTGTGTGCCCGGCTCGTGCCTCGGCTGTGGAGGCGATGTCAGGAAGGCGTTTCGTTCGGAGAGCTTCTGTAGGCCGTGGTCCGCAAAATGCGACCGGGCCCTGTAGGTTTAGCTGTTCAGATGTGCGTCCCCCGCTTGTTCTGTACGTTCCTTGACGCCTTCTCTGCTGCCGTGCACGTAAGAAGAGTGCCTCGGCCAGCGCTGCAGAGTAACGTACTATTTTCCATACATTTCCTTTCCATAAATCCGTTTTCATTGTATTTCACATTAACGTAATGAAGATTTTGATAGTAGGCAAGGGCTGTGCGTGATAGAAGCTTTCTTTGAAAAAGTGGACAGAAAGCAAGCAAGGCAGTTTTTTTTTTTAATTGCATGGGAAAATAAATGGAAGAAAATTTCTGATTGCTGCTACTTAATAGAAAGGACAGTGAAGTTAGCAACTCGGAAAGCCCTCTATTTTTTTTTTTTTTCAGAATCTTTCTTGGAGACAAGGAGTGGCACATGTCAGGGGCAGGGGGAGAGCAGGGAAACAAAGCGGCCTAGATGCTGGTTTTCTAGTAGAGAATTCAAGGCTAGAATAGCAAGAGCAGACTTTTACAAAACAAGGCAGCAGGTGGCATTTTGAGATGTTTGTTTTGTCTTTAGAGACTATGTATTGTTAGAGAGTACTTTTGTTCGTTCTCTTATGGGCCACACAGTACGTTTTACCCTGCCCTTTCTGGGGATCCCTACTTTTCTTAAGGCTTCCAAACTGAAGCCAGGCTGATCAGCTTCTCAAACAATATTTTATGAATCGTTCTGCTTCTGAATTTTCAAATCGCACATGTTTGAACGTACAAGTGAGTTAAATGAATTTTGTGGAATACAGAGTTGTGAATAAAGAAGCTTGTACAAAAAAGCATGCTTACAAAACCCTTGCCTCTCTTCAATCTGGTATTGGTTATTTTCTGTTTCCCTTTGGCATGCCACTACATTTTTGGAAGACTTAAGGGATGCAAACTATATTGAAAATTGAGTCACACTTCAGATTTTCTGTTCAGAAGCTTATTGTGCCTGCTGAGCTGCCTAGTTGAGAAGGAGTACACAGTAGTTCTTTTCTCACTGTCTTTGGGTAAGGTTTAGTTTCTGTTTAAACTTTAAGTGAAATACCAAATCTAAATTAATCAAAAACTTTCATGGACTCAGTAGATTATTCATGCTTTGATGAGAAATGACTAGTTTATCCCTTTCTTTTTTGTTAGAAAGCCTAATTCTGAGCAGAACATTTTTCTTTTTAGCATTATTCAGGACTAGAAGAAGCTGTCTATAGGAACATCCAGGCATGCAAAGAACTTGCTCAAACCACCCGTACAGCTTATGGACCAAATGGTAAATAAATCCTAAAATTATTGTAGTGTTTTTGAGCAAAATGTTATGTTTGAAGACTAAACCTACCTTGACTGTTTGTTTGAAGAAGCAATGGTTTGTTTCTTGAGGAGATACATTGGACTTGCTCTAGAACTCTAAATATAGTCTTTGTGGCTATACAGATCAGACTTTGTTTGGTTAGCTCTTGAGTTATGCACAATGTACCTGCCTTTGCCAGGTTTTTGTACTAGTTACTGTGTCCTCTTTGCTGTCTTACTGCTATATGGAAGACCCACAAAAATTAAGGGAAAGAAAATAACTTGGTAGATAGTCATAACAAACATAACCATACCATGTCTGGTCAGATATACCAAAACAAAAGGTGTTCTCCAGCATCAATTAATTAAATGATGTATTAATATTTTTGAAGAGAAAACTGCTTATTCAGAAACTATTGATTTCTCCTTAATGTAACAGGCTCCAAAGTGTCATTTTGTAAAAATCTTTTAGGTTCTTAAATTATAAATAGGGCTAGTGTTTTAACGTGTGAGATATACCTGAAAGTTATGAAACGGTGTCTGTGTACAAAGTGATGTTTGCCTAATGAATGATTTTTAATTTTTTTTTGTTCCCCTTGTTAGGAATGAACAAAATGGTTATCAATCACCTGGAGAAGCTTTTTGTTACAAATGATGCTGCTACTATCTTGAGAGAGCTGGAGGTAAGTTTTCTTGCTCCAGAAGATGTCGGTTGTGAACTAGTGTTTCTGTTCATGGGCTGCTATGGTTCTGAATGTTAATAAAGAAATACATGTCACCCTGTCAGATAATTTACATATGTCATTTTGTAAATCATTTACATTTTTCACTGCATTTGAGTAAAGTCAATGAGCTATATCCACAGTGAGGAGTAGAAATCTTTTGTAAAGCAACATTAAGTAGTTGCAGGAGATGCTTAATAATTGCCTACTTTTTTTTCTGCCCAAACCACTGTAGATTTAGAAGAGGGTATGTCTAGACAATACAGTGTTTGGAAAACTCTGAAATAGCTGTTGTGTTAATCTCGCAGTGTTGGTGGTTGCCACTTTCTCCTGTCTGCTTAGAATAAATTAACTGGATTTAAGAAGCTTGAGGATATAGCAGCATCGTCCTGTGAATACAGTAAAAGTGTGGAAAGACTGACCTGTCCTAACTTTTCCATCAAATTCATATTTGTATCACAACACAAATAATATTTTACTGAATTCTATAGTTACTGATAGAAATAATGTAACTATTTCCTTACTTAATGCATTGTGTTAGTGTTTGGTATAAGTAGAATAATGGTGGAAGTCTCAGTTCTGTTTTTAAAAAATAATCTGCGGACTAGTTACTTAATCTGATGAGTTTTGCGTGTTACTTTCTGGGATAAAATGACAGTCGCTTTAGTTATATGCAAGAATACAGCATTTTTATTGCATTTCTTTTGAAAGAAAGGGAAAGCAGTGCAATTTTTAAGCAGAAAAAACACTAGAATTAAACTGTGATTTAGACGTCTATTTTGCATGTTACGCATATGAATTCAGCTTGGAGATCTAAACTTCAGGCAGCTTTCCTGTTGCAGAGCTTGATTATGAAGCCACTACATCCTGTAAAAATGGCACAGAACCAGTATCAAGGATGCCTAATTCATGTTGTAGGGGGAATGTTCAGTTCTCTGAGTTTATTTTATTTTTTTCATAACATTTGTACTTTCGCTTGTTAGGGAAGTTAGCCAATTAAGATAATCTGTGCTGCTTTCTTTTCCAATTTTGTGCATTCTTAGTATCTCTAGATACAATTTGAAATAAAAGAGCTTATACTGGATGCAGAGGAAAAACCTGGAACTGTAGTCTAGGTGGGATACTGGTAACTAAGATGTGTAACTTCTTTTAAAGGTCCAGCATCCTGCTGCAAAAATGCTTGTGATGGCTTCCCACATGCAAGAGCAAGAAGTTGGAGATGGAACAAACTTTGTCCTTGTTTTTGCTGGAGTTCTTCTGGAGTTAGCAGAAGACCTTCTGAGGATGGGGTTATCAGTCTCAGAGGCAAGTTATATTGTTACTACAATTCACATTGCTTGAATTCAGATTGCCATTGGTCAGTATTCTTGCGTCATGTTATGAATCGTCTGCTTCCTTCTGAACTAATGTTTTAGTGATGTATGGAAGAACAGTATATGTTTTGCTGCTTGTGATTGCTTGCTTCCCTTGTAAGCTTTTGCATTTGTTAGTGTTTTATGGCCCTTTGAAAAGGAGATGGAAGCAGTATGAATGCATAGTGAAATGGTGTAGTGACTATTTATTGTTTGCTGCACAGGTGATTGAAGGATATGAAAAGGCTTGCAAGAAAGCCCTAGAAATTCTTCCAGATTTGGTGTGCTGTTCTGCAAAGAACCTTCGAGATGTTGAAGAAGTGGCATCTTTGTTGCACACTTCAGTGATGAGCAAACAATATGGCAATGAACATTTTTTGGCAAAGCTTATTGCTCAGGCCTGTGGTAAGTGGACAAGAACAGATGAGTGCATGCATCTAAAAAACTGAGTAGGTTTGCTTATGATAATTACTAATGTCTTCATGGAAGATAAAAGGTATGGTTAGTTTATCAGGTTGAATTGGATGGAAAGCTTCAGCCTCTGAAATGAGTATAACCTTCTTTCTCGTTTTGAACTCTTCATTGGCGTTGTGGCTCAGGAAAGGTCTGTGTTTTCTACTAAACATTTATAGAACTAGCTTTCTAGTCTTTTTAAAGCAGAACCCCATCTTTCTTCCTCTTTTTTATCATTTGGAAGATGTATTACACTTCAGGTAAGCTGTTACTAGTCTCAGCCACAGAACAATGGAAGCAGGACTGTAGTTGTGTCGTTTCCTCCATTTAGTTTTCCAAGAAAATACTTTCATGTCTAGTTTAAGTGTTTTTTCAAAGTATTCTGGGTCAGACTTCGCTCTTGAATGTAAGTGGGTATTTGGACTTAATTAATTGAGCAGCCTGAATAGATATTGCTTTCTGATTACTACATTGTAAAAACAAAATTTCTGTTTCTCTTGATGCAGGTTATTAGCAGATTATAACTGCCTTAAATTTAGGCAGGCACCTCAAACCATTACATTTTAGTACTTCAGAAAAACTCCAGGCATTATTTATGGTGTCGTTGTTCTACGTTATTCATTAAGCAATACAAATTCATTCTTTTTTTTTTTTTTTTTTCTTTCTTCACCAAACAGTTTCTATTCTTCCTGATTCTGGTCATTTCAACGTTGATAATATCAGAGTGTGCAAAATTGTGGTAAGTTAGCAAGTAGCTAGCTTTGCTATATTATTAAGGTAAACAGTTCAATGAAAGTTAATTTTTAGATCTTTGAACTTTGAAAGTGTCTTTTCTATTCTAATCTCTGTTGTGTTGTGGCATGTGTAATAAGTTTTGGAAATTGGTGTTTACGTTCCTTGTTTAGTGCCAAGTAGCAGCTTTCAGAAACAAAAATCATTAATATTGAAAGTTTACCCTAAATCACATACATAAACTTAAATTATACACAGGGATGTTGATTGCATCTTTGTTATAGATGCAGCCATAAGATTAGGCTAAGGTGCAGGCTGCTGGAAATGTAGCGGTCTAATCTTGCATTTTTTTGTCAGGCCTCAGTATGGTATGTAGGTTTGGAACAAGTTTATATGTAGTATGAATTTCCGCCTGTGTTTTTTACTCGCTAGCAAATAAATAACAAGTTGAGCACAGCAAATCAATGTCACAGGCCTTAATCTGGGCCACCAACTAATCTTAAAATGGGAACCTGTACAACAATGTTTGATGTTGCTGAATCAGCTTAAGTCTTATTTCTTTATGCTGCAATGAAAACTTAGGTTGCTACATTCAAATGAATGTAAGGACTGCTTTTCATAAAGGGTAATGCAACTTTCTGACAGTAAATGATCATATTATTGATATGATATATTCCCCCATTCCGTTTCTTTCCTTTCAGGGTGCTGGTATCTCTGCTTCCTCAGTACTGCATGGCATGGTTTTTAAAAAAGAAACTGAAGGAGATGTTACTTCTGTCAAAGATGCAAAAATAGCTGTGTATTCCTGCCCTTTTGATGGTATGATAACTGAAACTAAGGTATGTTAAAGCTCAAAATAAGTTAGATAGCTATTTATGCTCATGTGCTCTTATTTTTAGACTTAACTATAAATATTCTTGACACTTGGTGATTGAGATATTTTTGTTAATATTGAGTTCACTAGTTTAAAAAAGTTGATAGAAAACGTCTGAACCTAATTTTGCTATACGGGGTTTTTGGGGTTGGGGAGTTGTTACTGGTTTTGTTGGGTTATTTGAACCAAACTATGTGATAGAATGTCTGAACCTCAAGGTTGTCTAGAAATGCTAGAATTGCCCTTTTTTGGACTTGTTTTACCCCATTGCCTGGGAAGGGTGGCAGTAGTATTAAAAATAAGATGACTTGAGGTTTATGGACAGGTTGGGAGACAAAATCATTTGTCAAAAACTTTTAGGCATGTAGCTAATGCTGAATTGTTAACAGTGTATGTGTTTTACTAGGGCACTGTACTTATAAAGAATGCTGAAGAACTGATGAATTTCAGTAAGGGAGAAGAAAATCTAATGGATTTGCAAGTCAAAGCTATTGCTGATAGTGGTGCAAATGTAGTAGTAACAGGTGGCAAAGTGGCAGACATGGCACTTCATTATGCCAACAAATACAATCTTATGTTAGTCAGGTAAGTACTAGGAGAGCATAAAAGCATCTGATCTACCAGGTTTATGAAATGTACTTGCCGTATTGTCTTTTGCCTCTCAAGTGAATTAGAAAGAAAATATTGCAGACTATTTGGTTTTCTAGTGGATCAAAACCTGAGCTGTGATTTGGTTGTTTCATAGCTTATGTTTCTTGATAGTATTTCACCTCTATATAGACAGCTAACTGGGGAGTTACTTGTGTATGTGATACTGTTATTCTGGTTTAAGTGCCTTTATAGCACAAGTGAAATCAAGAATATCAAAATTTGTGGATCTAATAAAGAGGGTTGTGGCTTCAAAGGCATATAAGACTAAACCATAATGGTTCCCTCCTGGTCACAGTTCTCATGTGATGTTTTAGCAATGATGCGATATGCCTCTGTGCATCACTAATGTATTGATGGATGGAAGAACTAATTCTTAATACTTTTCTGTCATTTTTGTGGACCTTGAATCTTCTTATCTATAAATAAGGCATGTTTGTACATCCTTGAATTACATTCTGCACAACATAAAGTCCAATTACTAGCAGCAGCTCTCAGATCTCACACAAATAAGTGGTCTTTTATTGAAAGCTGTAACTTTATTGGTGGTGTCCAAAAAGTTTGAACTTTGGAAATGGAGCATGATACTGTAATCTCTTGCATAACAAAGAAGGATCATTTTAGAGGTGTTGTAAACATCAGTTCAAGTCTTATGCACTAGAAGATGAAGTTTGATAATTTCCATGTATTTGAACTACTTACTTGTTTTTAAATTCTTAGAAAATAGTATTTGTATAGCTTCCCTGAAAATAGAAAATTATACCTTGAAAAAATAGATGAGTGGATTTTATAAGTTGATGCAGTAATTTTGATAGATGTCATTAGTTTACAAAATGCTTCCAGATTAAGAGAATGTTTAATCATATGTGTTAACATTTATTCTGGAAACTTGCTTTTAAAGGTTGAATTCAAAGTGGGATCTGAGAAGACTGTGCAAAACTGTTGGTGCAACAGCCCTACCCAGACTGGTATGGACTTTTCAAATGAGGAGCAGAAGGGAGAGAGAGCTGATGAGCACGTTCATCTCTTAACTCTTGTTTTTCTTTCCAGACTCCCCCAACTCTAGAAGAAATGGGTCACTGCGATAGTGTGTATTTGTCGGAGGTTGGGGATACGCAAGTTGTTGTGTTTAAGCATGGTATGTATGTTCTTTAGAACACCTAATGCTACTGTTCTAGAAGTGTGATGTTCGTATGTGTTTTACATCTAACAAATTTAATTCAGTAATGCACATGTCTGTCTGAACAGAAAAGGAGGATGGTGCCATTTCTACTATACTCATTCGTGGGTCTACAGACAATCTGATGGATGACATAGAGAGAGCAGTGGATGATGGTGTAAATACTTTCAAAGTACTCACAAGGGTAAGTAACCAGAACACTTCAGTTATCAAAACTGAGCTATGGATCAGTTTGAAGCAAGACTCAGGCTTGCTTTGTGCTTATTCGCTACAAAGGCGGTAGCAGATATTTACATTGTTAGCTTAGGAGCCCTTTTGAGGTGTAGAGGGCTGTGTAGAGAAGGTAGCTGCCGACATCCTTGTGAATACAGTGTACATAAAAGAAGGTGCTCAGCATGTACTGCATGCAATTTTCCAGTAATGAGGTGAGTTCTTGAAGATAGGTAAGTTTTATCACTTTCTAATGACAGTCAGCTCTTTGTTGACTATTTCCCTAAATGTTTTGTAATGTTCCTTGGAAACCAGGCACAGAAGAAAAGCCAGATAGCTTTGTTTGTCACTGGGGATCAGGAGGAACTGACTGGTTGTCACCAATGAAACAGCAATTTAGTTTGCAAGACACGCTTCCTCCGCATACTACAGAGACACTTTATAGATGGAAGAATTCAGTTCTTCAGAGTTTTTTCTGAACAGCTTTTGTGGACTTGAATACTCTTTTTTCCTTTTTTTTTTTTTATTTTTTTTTTTTAATGCAGAAGGAAATGTTTGTGCATTTACTCAGAAGGTGGCATGCAAAAAATGTTAAACTTTTGTTTGACGCTTAATGTCTTGTACATACCGACACGTGCACATTGATTTAGAGTACAGAAACAGCCATAGACACTGCATTTGATTGTCTCCAGGAGTTGTCCTAACTTCTGATTTATGATGATTACTTTTCTTTTTAAAAGACTGGGAGTTCTTAAGTGATGTTGGTTTGCCAAAGGATATACAAAATGCTTAATTTAAGAACAAACCAAAACAAAAACACTCAACACCTTGTGATACCTGTTGACATATTAAACTTAGTGTACATTAGATTGGTTTCCTGCATATTTCCCAACAAGTTAATGGAAAAGATGAGAAAATCTAGGAGTTCTATTATTAGTAAGCAAAGAGCTGAAATTACTTTTTTTAAAACTAACAAACAAAAAAACCTCAGACACAAAACCCACTGCATTATTATTTTCTTTTTTACAAAAGAAGCTATTTTTCTTCAAAGACATTTGGAATGAATGAGTAAATTCTGGTGAATTTCTCTTACAATGCATGTTTGTTCTGAAGCGGATTCTTAGTAAGTCTGCATGGGATAAAGTTCTATTCTGTTCTTCTTGATAGAGGATATAAATTCTAGAAAGTAAAAATTGATGTGATGCTTTAAGCAAAACTTTGCATTTTGGGATGGTCTGTTCACAGGATAAACGTCTTGTTCCTGGAGGTGGTGCAACAGAGATTGAATTAGCCAAGCAGATCACATCTTATGGAGAGGTATAGCAAATGGGCTTTTTGACTTTTTATACACAAACATATATGTACTTAAATGTATATGTGTCTTACAAAAATATATACAATTATATACATATTTTATACATTTTATATCAAAATACATATGTGTATTAATGCATATAAATCAATTAAAAATGTGGGGGGAAATATCGCCCTAAGGTTTTTGAAATGCTGATGTGGTTTTCAACTTCACTTTAGACTTGTCCTGGGCTTGACCAGTATGCCATCAAGAAGTTTGCTGAGGCATTTGAAGCCATTCCTCGAGCACTGGCCGAAAACTCTGGAGTAAAGGCTAATGAGGTCATCTCCAAACTTTATGCGGTGCATCAGGAAGGGAATAAAAATGTTGGATTTGATATTGAGGTAAATAGTCTCTCACATTAGTTAGTGCTCTGCAGTACAGGGTTATATTTAAACATGCTTCTATCAGTATGAAGTATTTACAGATTAATTGAAGTCACTGAAGCTCTGTGTTGCACAGTCTAGAAGAATAACTTCTTAGAATTGTAATACCAAAGTGGGTTTTTTTCATCAGCAAGCAGTTAAATTCAATGTAGTATAGTGGCCTTAAGTAGGAGGTAAAGTGAGATACTAAGCTAATGTGTGATGGAGAGTAAGCCTTTAGTAATTACTTATTTTGTCCTCCTGCTAATGGATTAGGAGTGAAGGTTTTCTGAGGAGAGAAGATTAGATCAGAAGAGTGATAATTTGTTCTAAATGTGTAACCTTGAAAACCCAATAACTTGCTAGGTAGAAGCCTGAGAAAGTTTTGAATAATGTTTTTCTCCCTGTCTGATAGGCTGAAGCTGCTGCTGTGAAGGATATGTTGGAAGCTGGTGTATTAGACACATACCTTGGAAAATCCTGGGGTATCAAGCTAGCTACAAATGCAGCAGTAACTGTCCTAAGGGTAGATCAGGTAAGCTTACAAGTAACTTGGGTGCTGAACTGAAACCTTTAACTCAGCATGCAGAACGCTAATGCAAAATACGTGAATCTTCTAGGCATGTAAGGCTTAAAAATAGGATACTTGAAAATGTGGTTTGTTTATTTCTGAAAGCCGAGAAGCAGTTTGTTCAAGAGCTCGCAATGTTGCAATGTTGCTGCTTCCATGGGAGTGCTATTAATGGTTTTTTTTCTTTTAAGATTTGACAGTTGATACTTGTATCCAGAAAGTTATCCTAACTTCTGTAGGAGCAAGATTTAACACAAGAAACCTTCTCTCATATATTGTTTTTACATGAAAATCAAACTTTTAGGAAAAACAGAGGTTATAATTTTAATGACAAATCTTAACTTTATATATCTTGTGGAACTTTAGCAAAAACGTATTTGCATGTAAAATTTCTGTAGATTATTATGGCAAAAACAGCAGGCGGTCCAAAAGCCCCTAAGCAACAAGGACATTGGGATAAGGATGACTGGAAAGATGAGCCTGAAAAATAGTATGCAGTAAGCTCTGTTTCTCTAGCAGAGAGAGGTATCTGTGTATGTGAGTGCATGCATGAGTATATTGACAAGCACATGGCAGATGATATCTTTCTTGAGGACATGTAGTGCTGCTGTCTTACATGTGCTGGTTGCTACATTTTGTATTTGTGCCTTTGCTAACGAATTTTACACCTAAAACTAAATTTTCATTGAAGGGATGACAAGCGCAGTTTTAGTTTTACCTTACTTGTCACTATAGCAAGTGCAGAAAACAAGCCTTTAACATGGTAGGACTATTGGACTTTATGCTTTTTGAAGTGTGATGTTTAGACTCAATAATTCAGAACAATAGCTCTGATAATTCTGCTTTCTGTAGTGTGCATCCTGTAAACCAGTCACTCAGTAGCCTTTTTAAGCATTCACTTCCTGTAGACTAACTGAAGCCTTAATTTGCATGCAAAAATGAGGTAAAAGCCATTTTTTTGGCTCAGCTTCTGCCATTTTCAAGAAAAAATAATTTGTGAATATCTCAGTTAGATGGGTAATAATATTTACTGGCTTAGGTTCAGAGTGGGGAGACTGCATGAATTTAGTCAATGTTGACAGTCAGCATCATAGGGCTGGAGTAAGTAAGGCTGGAGTAAGAGTCTGATTCTAACCTATCTTTTTCTACTTCCCTATTGTCTTCAAGATCATTATGGCAAAACCAGCTGGTGGCCCTAAACCTCCATCAGGAAGGAAAGACTGGGATGAAGACCAAAATGATTGAACAATTTAACTGTACTCTTTAAGTGACATGATTATGTGAGTTTTTTAATATTGCAGTTGGAGCCTGTCACAATGTTTTGCTCTATTGCCTTTAAGTTATGAACTGTGTCCAATGGAGTGCAGAACTTCAAATAAATGTACTCACTGTTAAAATGTTAACTGTCATTTTATTTGGACTTAGCATGACATGAATAATGCAGGTGCATGTGTGGGGATGACAGTATGTGGGTGTGGGGGGCTGACCTTGGCTAGCTGCCAGATGCCCCTTACTTACCAGGACAGAGTCAGAAAGTAAGTTGAAAAAGCTGATGGGTTGAGATAAAGACGAGGAGGTCACTTGCTAGTTACTGTCACAGGCAAAAGGAATTCAACATATGGAAAACTGGTTTTAATTGGCAATAAATTAGAGTTGGAAACTGAGAAACAAGAACAAAAACTAAAACACCTTGTTCATCCCCCCTTCTTCCCAGGCTCAGCTGTACTCCTTCATTCCAGGCTCCTCTACCACTTCCCCTACCGCATGGTGCAGGGAATGGGGGTCGTGGTCAGTCCATAACAGCTCCTCTCTGATGCTCCTTCCTTTGCATGCTTTTCCCCTCCCACAGGGTACCGTCCTTCATAAGCTGCTTCAGCATGGGGCTCCTCTGTGGGTTACAGTCCATCAGGAACAACTGCTCCTGTGTGGTCCTCCTTGGGCTGCAGTTTCTGGCAGGAAAACCTGCTCCAGTCTGGGCTCCTCGCCACAGGCTGCAGCTTCCTTCAAGGCACACATCCACCTGCTTTGGCCTGGGGGCTTCCACAGCTGCAGTGTGGAGGTCCAGCATAGTCATCTCCATGAGCTGCAGGGGGCAGCCTGTTCCAGTGCGGTCTCTCCAGGGGCTGCAGGGGATCCCTGCTGGGGCACCTCCTTCCCCTCCTTCCTCTCCCCTCGGTGCCTGCAGGGCTGTTTCTCACACTTTTCCCCTCACAGCCGGGCAGCGTTTTGCCCTTTCTTACACAGGCTTTCCCCGCGGCTCCACCGTGGTGGCTGCGGGGCTCAGCCGTGCCCTGCGGTGGGTCGGTCGGAGCCGGCTGGAACCGGCTGTGTCCGGCTCGGGGCAGCCCCGGCCTCTCCTCACAGAGGCCGCCCTGCAGCCCCCACTGCCAGGGCGTGGGCACCTACAGCCAGTACAGTGGATGAAGGAGCTCATAACCTCAGGAAAGCATAATCTAACTGTTGCAGCTCTTTGTGCTCTTAATTGTGCTCCTTACCCAATATCAAGTGTAAAAAGTCAAATGAATATTGAAGTAATTAAGTATGGCAGCAGGTCTGTAGTCTATGCCTATGCTCATTTTTGTTAACATGCATCTTATTTCATCCTCACCCTTCAAGAGTCTCCATGCTCTCAAAATGGCAGCCTGACAACAGTGAACTGCATCTCATTCTAATGGCCTTAAAAATAAACACCAAGCAGTGATAGCTAGCATGATGCAGAGTGCTGGAATCTTTCAGCTGAAGCCCCTGTTAAGATTCTTCTTGGAAAGTAAACAGCTTGTGTGTCTCAGAGTATCTGGAAAGGAGAACTGCACTTGAAATTCAAGCCACTTCAATAATTAATCCTTTTATTACTCTTGCCAGTGCTACTCTATTTCACAGCCAAAAGGGAGTGGAAGGCTAAATCAAGTCGGGAACTATCTTATGCCTAAATAAGGCTGCCATACAACAGCTACACTAATGCTCACTTTATAGTCAGTTGCTGGTGTGGCTGAAAAATAAACTCAGCAAGTTTTCAGAAGGATTGGCATACTGATATAGTCAGCTGCACAAGTGCTACTGCTGATGACTGTAAAGAAGGGTAACAAGAACACATAAGACTGCCCATTTTCTTAGTAAGGTTGTTGTGAAAAATGCACTGAATGTAAGCAGCTGCTGCTGTAGCATGGAGGAGCCAAGATTTTATCTGTATGAAACACAATGTGAAGCCTAGCCTGTGGAGAAGAGAACTTGAAACTTACAAGTCATTGTGGGACTAGTTTTCTTACCCCTCTAGTGCAGAAAGACTATGCTGGGGTGCCTGTAGTGAAAGGGAGAGCAAGCTGAGTGCTCAGCCTTGCCAAAATACCCATGTAAGGTTCCCATGCAAAATTCCTAGAGAGTTAGCAAACTGAGGGCTCCTCTATTGGACATAAACCAACAGTGGAAAGAGAGCTGATGCTGAATTTGTCTCACCTCTAAGATGTGTAGGAAGAAACAGCTTCTTATGCTTGGAACCCTGTCCTAAAATACACATGGAACAGATGATAGCCAAGATAACTATAGTTCAAAGTCATAGCTGGTCCCTTTAGAGCAAAAGAGCTGCTAAGATGTATAGGACCTGCAGGAAACTAAAAGTAGTGGTTGCTTGTCTGGGCCAACACACAAATTACTCAATAGAAGCTCAAAGCTGTAATTTTGAAAAAAAAACCAAACCAAAAACAAACCAACCTTTTATTTAGTGAAAACACTGGAAAAAGTATAAGTTAACCATTTGTCAGTGTGTCTTAAGAAGCATAAAGTATATTCCTGCAGTTTTATACAGTAGCTCCAACATTTAACAACATAATTTGTGAGTCTTTGCTTTCTTTCAGACCACTTGAAGATGGCTGCACATAAAAGAAGGCTTCTCAGATGAGTTACAGCAGTCGCTCATAGAACAGGAGATAGGCTTGCGAGCTCAGCACTTTTGATGCAGACACAGCTTGTACATGGGTATCACTGATGTGGAACCACTGCCCGTTTACTGGTTCAGTTGCTAAAGCTGTGAAAAGAAGAATTTAGGAGTAAAAGTTATTACAAAGAACTGAAGCAATCAATTGTGTTACTGTTCTACAGTAAGAAATAACTTGTAAAATATTTCTTATTATTATTTACCTTGAGGAGATTGTCCTCGAAGGACAAGATCAGAGAGATGGTTGTTCATACTTCTCATTTTAGCATAAGCAGTGTAGTGCCCAGACCTCATTGTTCCACTATGTTCAACAACTCCATAGAGAGAGTACAGTACTTCTGTATTCCCTTCAGCCACATTCTATAAAAGCAAAAGTTTAGGTATTCAGGTATGGGGTTTTAAACAAGGCTAGAATGTAAACTCTTCACTTTGCTTTGTTTGCTGATGAAAGGGAAGCTGGTCATTACAGATTCATGCAAGCACTACAGCTATGAACAGTGGAAGTACGCTGACACAACTACAAGTTGCACTTGTGAGTTATCCTGTATTATCACACAAAATAACTGAAGCTTGACAAGCGTTCTACAAAGATTCTGCTAAGCAGCTTAATTGTGAAAGCACATTAGACATGGGAAAGGAGAATCTGATTGTTTTTCCACTTACTTTACATTTAGCTGTACAGAAAGGAGCCAAGTCTATCACTTCTGGAAACTTGATATGCCTGTTAACTTTCCGTAGATTAAAACCAGCCTTAAAGAGACAAAGTAGAGGAAAACCCCATAATGTTAAAATGTTGCATATTAAAAGCATGCTTAGTTACTGCATGTTTCAGGTTAAAGTTTCAACAATACAAAATTAGTTTTACATGACACAAAATTAGAAAAAAGCAACTTTTTTTTTTTTTCCCCTCCAATGCCCAAGGTTTTCCAGCATTACCTCCTTGCCCTCATGTGCTGCACTAGAGCACAAGTTAAGACAGCTCTTCAACTTGCTCTTATGGTAACTTAATGGCAGCAGAAGTGGAAAAAGAATCAGCTCTAATGTACTTATATAACTATGAGGACATCTCTTACTTCTCAGATACTGTAATATGCCTGAGGATCTAATTTTATATCATCAAAACTGATGTAACTTCTACTCCCCCCTTATTCAAATCATCTCCCAGTATCAAACTGGAAAAACAAAAGGAGATGATGACAAATGTTATTTTCTTAATCATGTTACTGTCTCTTGGAATAGGCTACACATTTCCATTTTCTCTGTGAAATTGTTTTTCATCTACTTAGAGCCACCTCCCTTATCTTTCAAGTATTTTGACAAAAATACTGAACAGCTTTAAATTTAGAAGAAGCAATACCGTCTCCCATCCCGATTCCTTTCCTCTTTCTTTCTTGAAAAGCTAAAGCCCTAAATTAAAATTTTTCCTACAACTTGGAAAAAAGCTAAGCCACATTACTTTGGTGTCTATAAATAAGACTTAAGTTGCATTGCTTTCCATTCATCCCTTTCCCCACACCCACCCCCCCAGTAAGGCTTGGAATCCTCTCTTTTCCAATTCTACTGACCTATTTGTTACATTCATTTAGTAAGGGACCCTATTCTATCTGTACTGAAATGTAAGAGTCCACGAACTGCTGTAGTAGCAAGAAACAATGCCAAGATACTGCTGAATACGCTAAGCGATAACAATAACGAGGGAATATATAGCAAATAAGCTCAAGAAACAGTGTTTTCCAGATAATTAACGGAATATTCTTTCAGGAAAACACACTCCAACTCCTCAAAGACCACAAAACCCAACACTGTGCACCAATGCCTTCCAAACCTTGGGGAAAAAAAACCCAAAACAAAACAGGCTTATAGGAAATGAAAATATGCTAACATTAGTTCTAAATTAAGCTAGTACTATGTGCATACATACATATTAAACTGATACTATATACATACACATTTTTGCAATATTGGCCTGGTACTTACCTGTTGAAACCTCTTTAAGTGAAGAGTTAAAATTGGAGGAGCAAGAGAGATTAACATCTGCTTTTTGGCATTAGTATAAACATACTTCTTTTCACCTGCAGAAAAGAGAAAACACCAATGATTAACATCTAAACAAATGTTACAGCAAGAATTTCTTTAATTTTCACTATTTACACTGTTATAACATCATCTACTACAACTGAGAAACTGAACATTCCCCTTTGTAACATCACATTAAACGATGAACTGTACAACAGCTGCCATCTTGCAGATCCTGTATCACAAAAGTAACTGCTCACACCATGTCTGAGCAGTGTCAGCACAAGCAGTGCTTGTTCTCTGCAACTCTCACAATCAGAAATTGCATGCGGCTTTTATTGGCCTTTTCAGCAAACACCAACATGATTTCCCTATAACTGTCATAGCAGAATTTTCACATTTGAGGGAAGAACAGAAAAGTCACCTGCTAAACAGCTACTCCCTACAATCATCCACATAATGAAATTTTAGACTGAAATGCCCTTTCCGTCCCTCCAAACACAAACCCACTCATCTTTGCTCACTCTTCTTTTTCAGTCCTGCAGTATTTGTACCCAACCTTGTGAGCCTACTATGCTGCTCAATTAAGAACTTACTTGTATTAATCTGCGTGAAAGAGGTTCTCACAACCTACCCACTGAATACTAGTTCAACTGATCCAAGTTAAAGTTATACAAATACCACTTTAGGGACATTCCCCCCCTTACCCACCCAAGCAGCAGATAGGGACATATTTAAAGTTTTCTTTTAAAAGGTAATTTGTCATACTTTTTATGTTCTTCTTTGGTCCATAATGTCTTTGTGTACATACATCACAGAGTAGTTTATTGGTCTCAGTAAGTTTTTCGTTACGGGTAAATTGATACAAACAGTGATGGATTGAACCTTCTTCGGGGTTCAGACCTTCCCTGTTTGCAAGAGTACAAAATGCTGTTTCTGGATCTTCAGTTGATACTTCACATGTCTTGACAGGAACAGTTTGAAGGTCATCTAAAGTACTTGTATCAGATTCATCATTGGCACCCAAGTGTAGTTTTGAAAAGTCAGTAGCAAGCTCTTCCTCATCTTTATTTTCATCATCCTCATCTTTCAAAGATAGGTTGTCAAGGCCATTGACAAACTTCATAGGAGAATCTAATCCTTCCATAGGGAGATCCATGAGAGACTCACTTTCTATACACTCTTGTTCTGGCTTTCCTGTATTTTCATGCATGCTCTGAACTTCTGTACTACTTCCCTGTACACTCAAGTCTTTTTGAGTTAAGCAGTGATCTCTGCCATCATTCGATGATTCCTCTTCTTTCTTCCTATCAGGAGTTTCAGAGTTAATTTCTGCCTCTGATTCTTGGTTATACTCGATGTCTTTTTCTGATTGTTCAGTTGCACAGATATCTGTTAAGCGAAGCACCTTTCCTTGAAGTTTTTGCTGGCGGCGCTGGCTCTGCAAATTGGAATACATAATATACAAAAATACAAAAACCAGAGCAAGTTTACATGATATTTAGCATTTCTTACAATTACTTTATCAAAATTTTTGTAGCATGCCATGCCATAGATGCAAAGGGTGGGAGGGGGGAGCAAAATCTATGATTTCATGATCAGAGGTGATCACAATGCAACCAATACTGAATTTATCCTCACGCAGATATAGTTCCCACTGCTCCTTGTTACACAGTATCTTCAAAATACAACTAACGATTTCCTTTGTATCTTCCTGAGAATTTCTTATGTCTGTATTCTAAAGTTTTGCAAATATTCTTGCAATCATTGACTGGAGAACAGCTGCCTGATACAAATTAATACTACTTCAGACAGGCAACAAAAATTCCACATTCCTCTGGATATTACCTTATTCCTAGCACAGCAACTCTTAACAGAACATGTAACATCTTAATAGCAAAGACGCAGATAAAATAGGTCTTTTCAGTTGTGCATTTGAGTGAGGAGAAATTTTGAGCTGTCTCCTCCTTCATCTAAACTGAGGAAGCAGAAAGAATTTATTTTACCAGAAGTTGCAAGCACTTCAGTAATAAGAGTGAAATACTTATCAAAACCAACCTTGGCTTGTTTTTTGGCCTGTTTCTTTGCTTTTTTCTGAAGGTGCTTACTTGTACCAGGGGGCTCATCTCTCTGCTTAAGATAACAGTCATTGTTTTTGTCCTCTTCATCTTCAGATTCCTTTTCTTTGTTTTTTTTAATGTTTCTCTCATTTGTGATTTTTACTTTCTGCAAAAAACAAAAAGCCACAAGACAACTACAGAAGTAGAGATGTTACTGTCCTGAGTAACAAAATAGTATTCCAAAGAAAACTGCAGGGATGAAATGTTATGTGAGTTTTCAGCTCAAGATATAACATTCTAGTAACTATAACATACAACTAACTCATTTATGCCACCCTAATGTTTACAAAAGAGGTGCCTCACTCCAGAGGGAGTCCACATGAAACAATGACTTGCAGAAAGAAACAGTATGAAAAAGGAAGACTATCAAGGGCCAAATTCTGAACCTGGAAAGGCGCAACATTACCTTTGGCTCGAACAGACGTAAATCTCATTAAATGCACTGAAGAGTAACATTTTACACAAGTGGAGACATTTTCAGTTGAACTGCCTGCCACAGAATTTGTTTGCTTCTGCTAAAATGAAATTTGTTTGCTGCAGGAGACACATGATCCCTTTGGCTGAGGGGTTTTCATTTCCATATTTACTCAATAGCTTTTGTGTGAGCAGTGCTAAGTAACAAATCTGAAATATTACATATGCAGACTATCAATACGAAACACAAAGCAAATAAAGTATTTTGAGTGTCTAGGGATCGATCAAATAAATTAATATTGATCAAATAAGTATTCACACACTATTCTACTGTTTCTTAACTTTATTCAATAACCTGAGTATTATGAGAAGTATTCTTGCACTCAATGCAGAAAAACGGGTGAAAAAAGTAAAAAAAAAAAAAAAAAAAAAAAAAAAAAAAGCATTCTAGCAACCACTAGACGCCCATCACTGTCATGCAATTTAGTTCAGTTTTACAACAGTGAAGATGAATTCGGAAACATTGTTCTTTGCAACTCAGTCTTCTACAATAGTGAGACAACACTGGAACATACTAGATTATTCCCTAAGCCAATCTCTACATTAGAAACATTAACTGACAAAGCAGGAAGATCACCAACACACTACCAGTAATTTTCCAGAGACAATTTATGAGCCACAACTTACAGGAATGACTCTCATGAAAATCTTATTCTCTATCTTTCTGGGCAAATTTATAATTTTAACTTTCAAAAGAGACATTTAGAAGGATGCATAAATCCATTCCCTAGTGATTATATAATAAAGGTGTTTTCATATAAGCAAACAAAAACTAAGCCAAAAAGCAAGCACGTACAATTTCTTACCTGATCATCTAGTACAGGAAGTGACAAATCAAGGAAAGACTCGTGGACCAAGGATACCTTTAAATGAATATTCAAGAGACCAATTTAATTTTCTTTGGAAGTGGCTGGCTTGCTATCAATAGGTTTATTTGTATGTAGCCTTGTTTGCATTCAGTGCATGCTTTCACTTGTGCATACAAATGTAAACCACTGATAATCTACCTTCACAAACAGCTACCCCTGACCGAAATCTAGCAGTCATATTACCACAGAAATAATTTACAAATTACAGTTTTCTAGTGGCCCAGAATGTGAGAACCCAACTTAGGGCCTGTAAGATTGACATCTGCAATCAGTCAGGACATTCGTCTAGCCCACTCACTAATACCCTTAATTACTTCACTCTCAAGATGCATTATCGCAATAGTGCCTTCTTGCTTAACTATTCTCCTGGCAATCCCACGGTCATTGCAGTGTGGGAAAGGGAAAGTACTGCATCCAGTAAGAGTTCCTGTTTTCTCTCAGGACTTAAACAACTGTCTGAAGCTAAAAAACAAGCACCAACCTTGTACAGGTGCCCTACAAACAAAACCAATTTCCTCAAGTTATATTTTCAGTGTAGCACATGGTCTGAATTTAAACTTGCTCTTCATCTTCTAACCTAATCATCTGATGAAAAAGGAAAGGACCCTCAGCAGCAGACTTCTGGTAGCAGAACAATTCATTCACTCTACAATTTGTAGCACTGGAAGGTGTTTACTAGGAATCTGAGAGTGAATTCCTCTGGCAGAGGCAGCTTGCTGTTGCTGACCTCTTTTTCTGGAAGGCTTCTGAAAGGAACTGAAAGATTAGCTTTATAACACACAGGAAGAAAGATACCAGCCAAACCATGCCCCTCTTTGAAAAGTATGCAGCCAGCCAACTCTTAGAAGTGTATTAACTGAAGCAAACCTCTCCAGTTTCACTTATGTCTCCATATAGTTACTTTGGGGTTCTCCTGCAGATTACATGAAATTATACTCTAGGCTATTCAAAGCAGGTAGTTTACTTACGGTTCTGCATTCCTCACACATAATTGTACTGGTTAATTCTCCACCAAAGATTCGATCTACAACGCTTTGTATTCCCTTTTTCTTTTCATATTCTGAGAATTGACAAAGTATATAGTAAAGTTAATAATATTACATATAATATACTGGCAACCAATTTAGTTATGGCATACCAAATTAAAAAAAGAAAGAGAATACAGTATGCAAGATGTATGATGGAATGTGTTGGCCTGTTCTGGTTTCCTCAGGAAGTACAGCAAGATTGTTAAATTAAGATTCGTTTATATCAAAGGAATGGGGACGAAAACACATTTCCAGAAGACAGCTTGACTGAACCAACACCTTTACCTACTTTCTCAAATGCATTTCCCTATTTTCTCAGAAGTACTGCATCCAGTAAGCATTCCTGTTTTCTCTCAGGACTTAAACAGCTGTCTGAAGCTAAAAAACAAGCACTGACTTTTATAGGTGCCCTACAAACAAAACCAATTTCCTCAAGTTATATTTTCAGTGTAGCACATGGTCTGAATTTAAACTTGTTCTTCATCTTCTAACCTAAGTCATGTTGAAAACTTTAAAAATTCTTTTGTTCACTGTTTGGGTTTTTTTTATACCACCGTTAAGTAACAATGGACTATTAGGACTGAATAAATCATTACATTCATGTGCTAATATTTTAATTTCTTACATAATATTTGACTGATTAAACACTACCCAAACATATTTTAATGTATAATGTCTAGAGAATCAACCCTCTCTTACACTGTTAAGAAGGAAATGCCACCAAGTTCAGTAAGACATTTAAATAAACACACTAACCCATTGAGCCTTATATTCTAGATACACACATATTCAACAGATGGCATAAAGTTGTACAATTAAACATGTATCTTTTGATTGATACTATTACTTTGTGTACTTCAATGAAACAGAAGATTTTAAATTATCACAACATCAGTAACATGTATTTTACCTTTAATTTTCTTTTTAATTTCTTCTTCATTTTGTTTGTTAGAGTCAGTCAGCGCCTTCAGTATTCCAACACTTACTTGCTGAAATTTTCAAAACAAATACACACTGTAAAATTTCCTAAACTAATTCAGTTAACTAGTTCATTTTACAAAATGTTTCAGATGGAGGAAAAAGTTTAATCTTCACCAATTAAGAGAATCAATACAAACAACACAAACACCTGTAGAGATACAAAGTAGTTCCTGTGGATATTAAAAAAATAATCAACCAAGAAACAAGCTCACAACCGTAATGTTGCAATTAGTATGTATGAAAAATCAGTCGAAGGATGAAATACTTTCCCAAATTAAAACTGGCAAAAAAAAATAAAAAAAAAAAAATAAAAAAAAAAAGGAACTTCTACAAGTGAACTTTCAGGCATTTCAGAAATTAAGACAAAAGGACAATCTTTAGGGTGACTACACATACTCCAAACCCACTTTTTCTGTAGAAGTTTTGAACAAGTCAATCTATTTCTGAAGGACAACAGACATTTATATTAGAAGTGTTGAATTAACTGAAGACATTTAGAGCAAGCAAAATTGAATCCTTCTACTTAATTTTACTAGAAAAGCATAAAGAATTACCAGTACGCTGCTTTCCAAAAAGGCAGAAAATATTATTACCTTAGAAACCTAAACAATGTGTGCAATATATATAAGACACATAGGCCATAAACAAACTTCTCTCTTGGAATAGTTTTGTTAAATGAAAACAGTAATGCCTGTGGTTGCTCCTTCACAACCCCACTGCTTAGAGGCTGCCCAGTTTTATAGCTTTGTTGCTAATCTGCTTCAAGTAAGTGCTATGGGCAGCACAAACCACTCTACAGGGGTTGACTTATCTCAGAAAGAACGATCTTTCTCCCCTCAGCAGAGGAGAAAGTCTTGGTCTGGGGTATGTAGCAGAAAAGTATGTGCAACTATGAAATTAGCACTCACTTGGATTTCTTCTGCTCTCATTCCATCAAGTAAGTAACGAAGCAATTCATGACTGTCTTGCTGCTGATAACCTTTAAATCGTATTGCTCTGTTAAATGAGACAATAATTGTAAAATATAACTGAACTTAGAGAAAGACAAAGTAAAAACAATTCATACCAGACAAAACCACAAAATCTCAAGCAAGTATGTATATAAAAGCAACAAGTGTCTAAGATGGTATTTTCTAAAAATATGAAGCTAGCTAATCAGAACATCACTGAATATCTTCTATTCATTTATATTTTGCTCTTTATCCTCTTCTTTCAAAACTTGTTAAGTATTATACAAATTTTATATGCTCTGATGTGAGCTCAAGGAAAAAAAAAAGGGAGAAAACTGACCTTCTTTTTAAACAACTACAATTTTTCATACTCACTATAACATGCAATTGTACAGATACTCACTTTTTACAAACCTGAGCAAAAAGTTCCTTAGGAGTGACTACCCCTTTTTTTGTCTCTTGCATTTCTGTCAGGAACTGATACATGGCTAATGTCAAAGGACCTGGTTGATCTAGTTTTATCAGCTGAGGTTCCTGTTTTAAACAAAAGCAACAATGTTGTTTTGCCTTAATTTGGTGACAGACATTCTGCAGTAAGTTTTTCCTTATCTAAAACACTTCAGTCCTTGAAAACATTATTATAAAATAGAATACACAAAATTCCAAAATGGCAGTAAGTTAACCTGATAAAAACAATCAACACATGGTTTCTCATGAGATGATGCAAAAACGTTGGGCTAAGAATCATTAATTATTTATTGCTTAGTTGCAACTCTGTATTTCTTGCTTTTATTAGAAAAAAAATACAATTTCTTAAAATGCACAACCCTTCTTTCCCATCCAAATCCCTAACTGTAATGACAGGTGCGTTATTTAAGTTAGTGCTGCAGACATGCTCTAGTTTCCTATTTTGCATTTAGACAAGTGAGACCATAGCAAAAGTTACACATTTTCATCCTTTAAATAACTTAATCATAATGTAAATACTCCTTTGATGACAACTAATAGGTAAGAGTATTGAATCACTGCTCTTTTACTTTGAAAGAAAGACCTTCGTTGACTTCAGAAGTAGCTTTATGGTGAAGTTCCCACTAATTTTACATCCTAATCTTGTTAGTGTTTAGCTGAAATGGCTTTAAAATTCAGAGATGAATATTGCTTGTTTAACAGATTGGAAGGGCAGGGAGAAACATTATGAAGGTCAAAGCATATATACCATGGATAACTCAGGTGACTCGATCTTAACTGTTGTGCCAGGCATTTTAGCTTCTTTAAGCAGCTCCCTCAGGACTGGAGTTTGTGATAAATTCTGTAGAACAGAAAAGAAAGAAAAAGATTGGTAACTGGGGAACAAGAGGAAGGGCAGGTGAGTTCCACTGGTCATGGAATTTGTAGCAACCAGACTAGCAGCAATTTATTTTTCCCACAGAACTAGAATGGTAACTACCACTCTGGAAATTCTAACAGAGTTAACATTTAAAGGTACATTCCATACAGTGAACATGACTTCCAAGCGTCCTCTCTATGTATTACTTTAGATTGCAGAAACCCTAAATGTACTATTCTACAGACTGATCTTTTGGCAGTCTGTTTACTAGTGTCTGTTTCTAAAAATCAAGCATATTTGCTTCATTTAAAACATGTTTTTAAAAAAATGAAAATCAAAGTTTACTAAAACCTGCAAGTACAGTGGGAATTTTGTTCGAGTAAAGCTTCAGTATCAAGAGCCAAAGAGCACAAGATTACATGCGAGTTTTAATACACATGAAAGAGCAAGTTTATTCTATCCAAACACCTCTTAGTCGAGCAAGACACACAAGATGGCAATGCAATATGCTCATCCTGTTAATAATTTACTTTTATTTGATTTCCTGTTGCTGACAGAGACATTTTTGTTTCAGTAAACACCCACAGTCTTTGGGTATTAATCGCTTATATTTCAAGAGGTCAGCAAGGGTGATGTGCCAGACTATTTCTTTTTTTTTTTTTTTTACTAAATTAGGAAGTTGGCATGCTTAATCTACATCAGTGAAATACAGTGTCCCTCAAAGACAAGGCAGTTTGTTATATTTTCCCTTAGAGCATGTCTGAACCTGCAGCTCCATTTCTTCATATTTCTCTGGGCCAACACACTATTTTTAGAAAGAACCCATCATTCTTGGCAGATAAAAATAACATTCTAACTGGGTCATTGTAAAATACCGGGGGCAGGGTTTTTGTGGAGTTGTTTGTTGGGGTTTTTTGTTACTCAAAGTTTTTTTTAAGAGCAGCAATAACTACCATACCTGCATCACTGCATTAAAGAAACATGTATTCCCCAAGTTACTAAGTCCTTTCACAGTTACTTCCGAGTTAGTACTTGGATGAGAATTCTCTTCTTTAAGCGAGACTTCCTTTTCTTGCTCATTTTTGCTGTCTTTCTCTACTTTTTTATTTTCAAATTCTTTGTTCTCTTCTTGTTTTTCTACTGAAATGATAAAAAAAATACACATATTAACCCAGTCACAGCGAATGGGATAGGAAAGTTACTATAGGCAGCAGTAATCTACAGTGTTTAAAACTTAAACATATGATAATTAGTTCTGTAATTGTAACACTACTGGTTTAGGTTCTTAAACTGTCCAGGTAACAAGAGTTAAAAAATAAACAAAACAAACCACCACCAACAACAAAATAATCAAGAAACCCCTGAAATGCCATTTCAGATCAGCACAGAAGTTAAACATGCCAATTGGCCCACAAGCCATTCATGCCAACAACCTCTGAAACTCTGCATGTGTTATCTGAAATTTCATTCCTCTTGCAAAATCACCTATGTTAGGACTTTATACAACAAGACGGCATCTGAGATAATATCCCTTTTGACATGGCACTATTGTCTGAAATGAAATGCACAGGCCTCCCACTGTCAAAGCATTCTCATGTTCATTTCATGAACCTAAACAGATGAAACTGGAAGGTTTATATTCTTCAAGACACATTAAAGACATTTTCCCCAAAATTACTTTGGTGTATAGCTCAAACTTTTGATGACCTGTTTAATAAAACTGTAAGGGAATTCCAGGTAATTTTCAGAACAACACCCACACTGGTTAACACCCACACTGGTTCTGCCAGTTCGGCAGTCTACTATTGATTAGATTTCTGATAAAGAGGGCTGTGAGCCAAGGTTAACTTTAGAATAAAGTAACACCAGATCAGAGGAAGCAAGGAAAACAGACATTACAATCTTTGCAGAGGGACAAGAAACAGATGGATGGACAACAGAGGGAACACCTGAAACAGACAACCGCACCCAGGTATTCATCTGTTTTCCAGTTGAAACCTGAGAAGAAAATTTTGGCAACGAGTATGAAATTCAAATATCAGATGTAGAGAAACTACGTATCTGGGAAAGACTGACCAAAACCACTCAAAGATTCTGGTCCCTGTGGGAAAACCTCAGCTGCTTCCTGAACAAATATTCAGAGACAGCCCCTTGGCATTGCTGGATGGTTATGATCTATTTCTCAAGGAAGCTATGACTTCACCCAAGTGTAGGATGGTGTTGGCATTTTTTATAGCTATGAGTTACAGCATTTATTTTGATATGCAAATTATTCCAAGTTTTCCAGTGGAAATGCCTTGTATAAAAACAGTTTTGCCATTGTGGAAACAGGGGGTTTTGCTGGGTTTGTTTCCTTTTAAACAACCTTGTTTTGCAGATAGACTGCAGGCTGAACATGCTATTTTAGAGAGTTCTGAATGCACTGCAACTACCTATACTAAATGTACAGACCCAGCAGACAAATCTTCTTGTATACTCCTTCCATTAGGAAATGTACTGCAACAGCTGGAGACTTAGTCTTTCCAGCTGATACATTCACAAATACCTACAAAAATACTTAAAAAAAAAATCAAATCAAATGATCCTTAAGCAATGACAATTCTCCTTCAGATCAAGACAGACCGAGCAATACTGATGAATAAACACAGCACTTCTAAGTACTGAAAGTCAATTCCTTACTCACAGAACAACTGAACGTCACATTTAAAAAAAACAGTCACATTAAAATTGTATTTTTTTCCTCCTATTTCTGTATTTCTGGTCTGTAAAAGTTTAGAGGACACTGAGCAAAATCCTGGTCCAATTATGTCCACGGGCTAGGACATTACTTCCACTATCAGAATTCTGACAAAGGAAAAAAAAAAAAAAAAAAGGAAGAAATCAGCTTTTTACTTTTAACTTTTGGAGCACCTTATGGTAATCTAATTTAGTGTGCCTTCTAAATTTACAGTACTGTCTCCTACATTTAAGGGATTTTCTGATTTTCTGTATGTATACTATAATTACTTACCTGTACATGATGAGTCAATACAAACTTGTTTTCTAACATAATCCACAGTCTGGCCCAATCGGGTTGAAGTGCTATATGGAACTTCATTATCGCATATGTAGCACCTGCCTCCGCCCCGCCCCCCCCCCCAAAGAAAAACAATTAATTTTTTTCCTATTGTTTAAAAATCCTAAACTATTTGCTTGTTTGATGCAATTCATTACACAAAGTTACAAAACTACAAGTTTTATTTTATGATTTAGAAGCCTTAAAGAAGAGTTCAATCTATTCCTGATCAAGAAAATAACAAGTTTAAAAATTATCTTTACTAAATGATTTGAGTGACTGGAGATTGCAATTTACAAATATAAATTAGACTCTTAAAAGATGTGCTTAGAAATCTTGTTGCAAGAAAAATAAATGCAGGAAAATTTTACCAAAATCAAGAAACTAAGATATCGGGCCCTAAAGAAAATTACTTACAAATGTTATGGCATGGGAAAATATTCTGAGAATTCTAGCCAAGCAAGTACTTCATTATATTTAAATGGATAAGAAATAAATCAGTGTCCTCCATTAATCCTGCACACTTTTATTTGCTCTTCCACTGCTGATAGAAACATATTTGTTTCTTTCTGAGCAAAGAAGTGTGTGGTTAGGCCACTAATCTCTTTTAAACAAAATTGTGAGAGAAGCTGCAGTGATAAAGGCTGAAGTAAGAGTAAAATTCTGCCAGAACACATACAGCTGAAGGAGAGTTCTATGTACTGATTTTGTAGTTCTGCCCAATCAGCTCTTTGAAGAGGTGACAAAAGGTATTGAAGAGAATGCAAATACTTCTGCACTTTGAAACACACCAATTACAGTTCTTAGGCACAAATGCATTTAGCAGATTTCACAGTTACCATAAGTCAGGCTCTATTTTCTGATATGAAAAGCAGCAGAAGCCTGTAGCAAAGTGCTTCCTTAAATTCCCAGCATCCCTGGAATTAGCCGCAATTTTCACATTTCTTCATGTCTCATTAAAAAAAATTGGCTTGACTTTTGGATCCCTAAGTATGAATATTTTGTCTGTCTGGTTAATTATAAAAATAGTCATTCTCACTCCTGGAATAACAAACGATAGTTACTTCTATGGGCCATTTTAACATCATAACCTTTCATCCCTCAAAAAATTTGTAGGTAACCTTCAAGGAATCAAGGGACTAGAAAAAGTTTTTCAGCGATGGCTGTTTGACTAGTGGGGGAAAAACGTTAAGTATATCCAACTGCTATGTCATACCAGTACTGAAAACACATACAATAGCACTTGTAAACCCAAACCAGCAGAACTCCAGGAATTACTAGAACTCTCCTCTTTCTCCAAGTTCAAAATGTTTCTTTCAACTGTTTACAGGTACTATTCAAATCCAATTTCAACCACATATGCATGCACACCATAGAGAGATTTATTCATACATTCATAGCATTAATAAATTCTGATCAAAACTGCTTTTGCTTTTATGTACTAGGCCCACTGTGAAATACAGTTCTTGATTGCAGGTTTGATTTGTAACAATAATTTATACCCAATATATCAATCTCTGAATAATTTCTTGTGCAAGTTTGTACAACCAAGAGATTCTAGAAGGAAACAAAACATCTTGCTTAGACAACGTCCTCTCATTCTCAAGTACTTAGATTTAAAAGTTATATAAGTTTTAGAACAGAAAAAGTAAAGCACTCACTTCAAAACCATAATTTTAACACAAATTTAAATTCACAGAAAGAAGTTTACTACTTCATTAGTAATACGTGTTATTAATAACGTCCATTTCCATTCCAGAGTTCAATAAAAATACTGATCATTACACATAAAAGTGCTAAATATGGCCAAATAAAGAGATAATGTTATATAAAATGAACATAATGACAAATAATAAGTTTAAAAAAAGGTTACTAAGAAAAATTAAAACTCTAAGTCAGGCACAGTATTTCTATAGAACACAGTTTAGAAAATTAAGGTTCCCCCTTATATAGTAATGCACTATTCCTTTTAAGAGAAGGAAATACGACCAGGGAGATGGAATTTGTATTGATTGATCCAGTACCATCTTGTAATTCTACAGCTGTGCTTCTTAACTATACATATAGTTTTAAGAAGCCATATTTATTGAGAAAATAAAAGTAATTAAATTTGTCACTGTGTGCGCATCAGAAAGGAGCTTCTCCTAAGGCTGAAAATTAAGATTTAGAGCTACATATCAACATTAGTTTCCATGTGTCAGTATTGTGACCAAGCAAAAGCAGTAAAATATGAAGTCAACAGCATTTGCTAGTTGGTCAATTTCAACTTCAATTATGAAAAGTTTCTAGTTACGAATACTACAAGAAAGTAATACTTATTCAGCAAATCTCAGCAAAGACTGCTGGGATTTTTGTGTGTGGAAATGCTTCATATACGTCTAGAGATAAATCCTAGAATTCACAAAGAAAAGAAAACACAAATTACATCCCAGCCTCTGTTGCCCTCTAGCTCTATCTTATAACTGTTGCCTGACAAACTCACCACACACTCCAGTTGTCCAAACTGAGAACCAAACAATGGGGATCTGATCTTGGCGTTGCATAATGCTTTAAAGCATGCTGTTCTTGAGAATTTCTGCCACAGCCCTATAATGTTGATAACCAGAAGTGTCACAAAATCCAGTTGACTATCAATGAAACATACATAAAGTCAGAGTATAAACAAAGTATTAAAATGAAAACTGTTTAATTATGTTAACTAAGTAGGATAAACAGATGGGTCTCTATTTCAAGACACTTATTTCTGCAGAGAGAAAGGTAACTTACTGGGTGCAGAATAACCATAAAGTTGCTCAGGGACTGAACATCTAATTTACAAATTCCAGTTTGAACAGCTTGAAGAATGAAACAGAACAAAAACCTCTTCACCATGCAGAGTTCTAAGTTTAATAAACTAATGTGAGCATAAGACCTTTTTGTAAAAATCACAAATTAGGAACATTAACAGAAATTTTTATTTTCTTAGCAAAATAATTTAGACTTTCTAGGAGAGTAAGTCCTCAAGATTGTGTTTTAGCCTTAAGTCTGCTAAATGCCTTTGTGCCAAGCTTCTAAGTACTTCATCTGCAATTCAGAGCAGACATTTTTTAATCACACTAAAATATACAAAATCATTTATGTAGCACCACCTTTAAAATAAAAAAGTGATAAGAGTTTAATTAGAAGCTCTCTTGTTCCACTATATTATGAGGCACTGAAAGATATTGAGACAAATTAACAACAAAATAAGAGATACCCTGTGGCCACATTTTAGACATAACCATATCGAAGGGCTTTCATCAGTCTCCTCCTCAGATTTCTCTTGTGTCTTATTGTCTGCCTTGCAGTCCTGACAAACATGCCATTCCACGTTCAGCAGTGCCTTTTTCAGATGACCTTGTTCCAGTCCTTTACGAATATGCTTGCACACAGGTGCTACAAAATAAAAAGCACAAGAAGGATATAGGTATCATAACAAATGCAGATGTCTCTAGGCTTCAAAGACACAGGCAGCAATCCAGAAGCTAGGATAGCCTTTCTAGAGTCAAAGAAACATTGACAATTTAGCACACATCAGAAAGAAACCCTTTGTTACCCCCATTCACAATCCAGGGATATTGTTGCTGCATCCTTGATTACTGCATTACTAAAAAAAAGAAAAAACAACAAAAAACCCCAAAGTATCACTCAAATCTACATCTAGTCAGAGGAGTTGACAAAACCTTTGGATACAAACCTACCTACTGTGCCAGGCTGTGGGCTTCTATTATTGTGGCGTTACGATTCCCACACCTCCCAGGGAGCAGCCACAGCCCACTGCCACGGTTCCCAGTCACCAAGGCAGCACCTGGCTGGCCTATAAAAGTGGAGATTATGGAGGTTACGCTTCCAGCTGAGCTGCCTCAGTGAAAGTATGCAGCAGACTATGATAAAAACGAATGGCAGAGTCATCCTACCCATACCATTATCACTTCGCACTACAATACTACACCCTACTTGGAGCTGCACCTTCTGGGCCTGGTGTGAACTCTCATCTATTTAACCAAATTCTGCTAAGAATTGTTACACGGAGAACAGGCATCTGTTGCTATGAGCTTCTATCAGGAGTTTGTCTTACTTACTTTTTAATTTTTAAGTTTGTTGGTTACACCAACACTTGAGCAAAGAGAAGCTGCCTCTAAGCTTAAGTCATGTACAGAGAAATTGCGACTGACAGACAATGCATACGCAAACTGATTCAAGTTCTTCCAAATAAAAAATGAGGAACATAATTTTTTTTTAACCATGTAGGTTTCCAAGACATTTAGCATCAGCAGCCTACAGTTCTTCACTATTTGCAGTTAAAAATGTCTAAATTTGCAAATACACAGTCAAATATCTGACAGTACAAAGAATTACCTCAAAAGTCAAAAAGCACAGAGTAAACAAACCCATGCTAAAAGAAGAACACTGTATGTACTTAATATGTTAAAAAAAATTACATTTTTGCGAAACTACTATTGAGAAGAATTATATAGTTATTTACGTAATTCAACTGTCTTAAGTCCTTTGCTACAGAGATATTTTTACTGCTCAGGTAGCATAACAGCTCTGAATTTGTCTTTGTTGAGGACCATATGCTAGATTACAGCCTCAAGATAGCAAACTTTTCTTGGAATGAGCTGAAACCGGTCAAAAGTTTTGTACCTACAGTTCTGTTTCTGTCCAAGATTATAGGATTTTACCACAGTACAAATGCTAGCCAAGGAGAGCCAAATACGGATATTTTGATGCATTATTTAAGCCTTTTTAAAAAACACAAGCTTCATCTACAACTTCAAAACTGTGGTTTTTAAATAAACCTTTTGTATATTGGCTGCTACTGTACAGTGGAATTATTCACGATGATCAGTCTTAGTTTACATTTGTGGCTTTACAGGACTTTGTCAGGGTAAGCTAGCCTATTTTAAGCCACAGAAGTGCGATGCCATCAGCAATTGCACCAGAACTGATTTTTTTTGCTGGAGAAAAATGAGGAACAGTCATAGCAGATATTGATCTTGACTCCAGAAAACAAACAAACAAACAAACAAAACCCCTAAAAGCAGCTAAAAAGCTGTAGGAGACCGAAGCTACCACAAGACCAGGACAAGCAGGAAACCAAAGTAGAATAGAATTGGATTTAAGATAAACAGGCCATCACACTGAGCCTCTCGGCTAAAACTGTAAGTGCTCTTTCTTCCAGCTAAATTAGCATGGCTCAACTTGTTTCCCCAGTCAGGATCAACAAAAAAGATGGGAAAGACAGAATCTGTGACCTGGTAGACAAGGTGGTAGAAGAGAATGCTATGCAGCACAAGGAAACACAAGAGCTAGAATAACCAGGGTAAACAAGATAACAAAATTTCAATACAAGGGTGAGATCCAGCTAGAATGATAACACTAACAATTTGGGGGTTTCTCTAAAGGAATCGAAGGGCAAGGAAGAAAAAGAGGTTTTAAGGGAAAAGCACTATGACTAGAGAGCTGAGGTGTCCAGGGCTGGTATCAAGTTAGTTGCTAGTGTAAAGACAAATGGTTTCACAGAAATATTTTAATCACAATCTTTTTTGCTGGAGTGAGAACCTTCTGCAACAAAATCTGCATTAGGAAAATGCTACTTAAACTTATCATGACAAGCTTAGCAGCTGACTCTACTAACCCTTCCTATTCTGAGGAATTTTATATGATTCAACACGATCTGTGTACCAGTAAAGAACTGTGTGTCTGAGTTTCCTGAAAACCAGAAAATAATCCTGGTTTTCAAGACAGGATTATTATTTTCTAGCATACTTAGAAAAGTAGCAACATTAATATTTCTTGGTAGACTTCAGTTTCAATTATACGAACACATACTTTGTAAATGAGACTTCAAAGTCAGTGACTAGCGTAAAGGCCTTCTAACATTAATGAATTTTCAAGGCCTCTGTGAGGTTAAAACAAACATTAGGACCACAGACTTCTCTGAGGACACATACCCACATACTCCATATCCAGAGTCTCATCAGACTGTGCAGTTTTGCCTTTGATGCGTTTCTTTCCCATATTTGTAGTCTGTTAATTTTTCTTACATGCAACAGTGACCTAGCAAAGAGAAACAGTAAATTAGAAAGTAGGTTTTGGTTTTACTTCTTCATTGCTAAACAATGAATTATTTCTATGACCGAGATGTCCCTTGAGATGAATTAACTTGTTCTAATTTGACATTTTCAAAAGAAAATAAATTAATTATACATTAACATGAAACAATTGTAACTGTTGTAGAGGCAAGATCACAGTATGAATTATAAAAACCAAATGATTTAAAATCTTAAATCAAAAGCGTTGCACAAAAGAACAAGATGGGAAACTGAAGTATCAAAAATCCTGTAAAACTTTAGGACTTGTACTAACTAGTAACACAGAGATTTTTGGAAACAGAATTGTCTCTGTCCCAATTAAATCTTCAAGTTTTTTGCAATTACAATCTTTCAGTTTTCCTTACTGCAAATTCTTTGTATCTTTGATGAAGTCTGACACATGCAAATATGCTAATATATTGGAAAATATACAGACAATGGGCATTCCGATATTTCAATTTCTTCACTGGGGGAGATTTATCATCAACTTCCCAACATACCAAGCAAATAATTCAGATAGGGTCTGATATTTGGTATGCCTGTAAACCCTTCTAGACAAGACTGATCTACCACTACAGAGTCCTAAGCCAAGTGCTTGCCTTCAAAAAGTTGGCTACTGCACGTATGGTAAGACATTTTTAGCTTCTAGTCTGTAGCCCCTGTAAGGTCCTGTGCCTTATTGCACAAAAGATCAGGTAAAGTAAAAAAATTGACATATGCTGTAGAATGAAAACGTGCAAGCTGAAAGGGTTCAAAATCAAGTCTCTGCAGTCTTACGCAGTCTTTGCAGACTGGCCTAACCCTGCTGTCCATCCTTCACACAAACATGTTAGCACAGCGCTAAACCTGACTTGTAACATTCGTCCTTTCAAAACCATTTCTTAGCTCGTGCTCAGCAGCACGCCAGCCACAGAGAACAGCTGCCCACTTGCAGCTGTCATAGCCAAAAAACGAAGCCAGCCCACGAGAATCAGAGAGAAACTAAGCTGGGAAAAGTTTAGACGCGATACCCAGAGAGGCCTTTTTGTACGAAAAACCTTTTTAAAGCATGCTTTTAGGACAGATTACCCAGTCATTAAATGACAGGTAGGCAGCCACTTCGTTAAGAGTGGAATTAACAACTTTTGCAACTTAGCATTCAATCTGTTCACAAAAAGAAATGACGGTTCATCCAACAAACTCTGTCCACAGCGCATTTTTCCACAAAAAGCTACAATATTTTATGAACAATTCTAAACTGTTAAAATCCTTTCTAAAGTGACTTTGCTCCTGCCAGGAAAGCAGGAGAGCACGAACACATGTAGCTGTTAATTTAACCCACGCTGTGTCTGGACAGACTTGTCTGACAGGCTCTTCACCAGCCTTTTTCATGGAACGGCCCACGCGAGGAAACGCGCTGCAGAGCCCAACAGCTAAAGCAATGAAACGACCGTTGTATTTACTTTTTTTTTTTTTTTTTTTTAAAGCAAGATAGAGCCGCCCGCAAACGACCGAGAGTGCACCTGCGTCCCACGGAGACCCAGGAAAAATGCCCGCAGAGGCACGCCTGCGAAACCACCGGGGCGCGGCGGGCGCCCGCCCCAGGCAGCCGGCTGGGCCCCAGAGGCTCCGCCGGACACCCGTGGCCAGCGGGGAGCCGACGCTCCCTGTCCCGAGGGCAGCGATGGGGAGCAGGTGCGTCCCGGGGCTCGGCAGAGCCCGGCCGGGCGCTCGGCTCGGCCCGTCTCGACCCCGGCCGCCCCCCGCCCCGGGCCGCCCGACTCACCCCGTCCCGCAGGCCGGGCCGGGCCGCCCACGTGCTCCCCGGTCCCTCCGCTCACACACTCGCCCCGCCGCCGCGCACCCCGCCGCGCTGCACCGCCCCGCCTGCTTCCGATTGGCCCGCGCCCGCCTCCCGCGCCTTCACTGGCAGGCGCCGCAGGCAATAGGGAAAGCCGAGCGTCCCGGCCGGAACGGAGGCTGCGGAGCGCCGGAAGAGTGAGTCCCGGAGTGGGGGAAGGAGAGCGGCCGCGGTGGTAGGAGCGCGACGACAGGACCGCGGTGCTTCCGTCCCTCACCTGCCGCTGCCGCGGGGCGAACAGCTCGGTGGCGCATGGCTCCGTCTCGGGGCAGCCCGGCAACTTCACCTCATCCCCAGGCGGTTGAGCGACGGCCACCGGCTGCCATCCGCGCTTCCGGCGCGTTGCATTGTGGGGCCGTGAGGGCACGGCGGAGGGGAAGGGCGGTGAGGGGCACGGGCACGGGGACGGGGACGTGTCGGCGCATGCGCGGGCACCTGGCGCCTCCCCGCTCCGTCCCCGGTGCGGGGAAGGGGAGCTGCCTCCGGCCGGGGCCGGGGCCGGGGCCGGGGTCCGACCCCGACGGGTGAGCGGAGGCTCCCCAGGCGCGCTAACGTCCACCTCTGCGGCCGCCAGAGGAGCAGAGGCGGCCGCGCTCCGGGTGTGCGGCCCCGTAAGAGAGAACTTGGTTTGGTGACCCACCGCCAACCACATCCTGTCCCGCCTCAGGTCAATGGAAACCTCGTGGGCTGTCACAGAGTACCTTCGTGCTGCCAACTGCCCGACGAATACGAGTTCGTTTTTGATGGGCTTGGTTAACAAGGATTCGTGTGATTTCCGTGGGGATGGTTAATGAACTTTGCCCCATATTCAAGCCCTGTTTTTCATCCCTAATTTCCTCTTTGCTTAGGAAACAACAGAAATGAGTAACCGAGAAGAAGCTGAGATACAAATTTCAGAACTAGATTTACTCTCTAGCATGTTTCCTTATGAGGAAGAGTTCGTTGTGACTGACCAGCTGGCTGTAGCAGAACTGAAACACTATGCTGAAAACGAGTCTGCGGAGATGCCATCTTCAAAAGTTCAGTTTATACTGAATGTAAAGCCAGAGGTCACCAATGCCTCTATGGTATCATAAACACCTTTCTACTTTTTTTAATTTTTATTTTGTGGGATTTTAGGGCTTACTCAAACTGAACATTTGCTCATTTGTTTTTAGGTGGAATTCTCTATGGCCTGTGCTTTACCATTCAAGTATCCAACTGTTCTACCAGAAATTACTGTGAGGTATGGCATTAAAAGTACAGCTAATAAAAACATTTAGAAACTATGGTGTACTACATAAATACAGTTATAATAGGAAAAAGCAGTCCTTTTTTGATAGTTTACTGTCAAATTAAGCCAGATGGACAACCGTGTCGAAGAAAAACAGATCTGCAAGGTTATGATTTCTCTGGTGTCCTCAGCAAATAAGTGAGAAAAATGGGAAAAGTGTGGAGGCGTGCCATCTTCTGTACCAAGGGGTTACATGTAGATACTGTTCATAGGTCTGATGCTCAAGAAGAGAGACTGTTGTCCGTTTTGACAAGGCTTAACACTAAGTAAAGGAGTGAAAAGTTACTCAATGGTCTTATTCTTCCCTTGTCAAAATGCTGTTACCCCGAGGCTTCTGTTATTTTTTTATTGGAACATTTCTGTTTAAAGAAGTAGCCTTGAGTATTACAGGAAATCAGTTCAGCCACCATACTTACTTGTCAAGTACCTTTTCCTTGATTTTGATTTACAAATTGGTAGTACTATATGTGAACTCAAGAGTTAGCACACCAATTAAATGCTAATTAAGACCTTTTTATAGCTAATATGACTTAAATTTCAATAGCAAGTGCCTACCATCTAAATATGGCCTGATTTTTTTGGCAGCTTGAAGTAAAACTGTTTGAAAGACATGCTAAATCGTAAGCCTATTACAACTGCATTTGTATTTTTCTTTTTTTTAGGTCATCGGCATTAAGCCGCTCTCAGCAGATTCACCTGAACTCTGATCTAAAAACGTATTTGATGCAAAACTGCAGTGGTGAGCCCTGCATGTTGAGTGCAAGGGAATGGGTTAAAGACCATGCAGCTGCTTATGTTGACAAAGAGTGTTCGTCTTCCTCAGTGACAACATCGAATGCCATGCAGTCAGAAGACAAGACGTTCACTCGATTGTGGATCTATAGTCACCACATTTACAACAAGCAAAAAAGAAAGAATATTATTGACTGGGCCAAGGAGCTTGCTCTGTCAGGGTTTTGCATGCCAGGGAAACCAGGTGTTGTTTGCGTAGAAGGTCTACAAAGTAGTTGTGAAGAGTTCTGGTCAAGGTTAGTTTTTCTTTGTGCTTAACTGCCTTTAATAGTTAGACTATTACATTTTTCATGTTGTGTATGTGGCCAGAAGGTGGGAAATCCAACCACTTTCCAACCTGTAAAGGTCTGTGAAGTATTTGTGTTCTTCATAATGTATTTACAACTCTGAATATCCACCGTGCTGTTGGTTGCAGCAAAGCTACTAGTACCGCACGGTGCACATTTATTTCTGTTTTATCTTCCTCTGTCTTTCACTTGTATAGCAATGGATTGCAGTACCCCAGTCGTGTTAGATATGTATGCTGTTATATTGCTTTACATTCATGTTTTATTCTGCTCCCATCATTTAAACTTCTGGGTGGTGCAGACAAAATGAACATTGTCATTTGATTATAACAACTAAGAGAGTACAAGAATATGAGAATTCTTAGCACAGGCAAGGCAGAAGTGAGCACTGAAATTGAAACCACATCTTCATGAATTACTTTGTGAGGAATAACGGTAAGGTTTTTGTTGAATCCTCAGGAGATACAAAGAAACAAACTCCTGCTTATGGGAGTGTTTGCCTGTGAGCAATATTTCTATGACCAGCTAGGGAACCATTATCTCTGTCAAGATATATGTACAAATGGAATTTATTGACTTCTGTGATAATAGCTATTTCATAGTATTTTCTAAAACAGTCTTTATTTTATAGATAGATTCATATTTCTCTACTTGCTTTCAGAGTAAGAAGATTAACGTGGAAAAGAATTCTCATTCGGCACAGAGAAGATGTTTCTTTGGAAGGTGGAGGACATGCTGAGATTCAGAAACAAAGAAAGTTCTCCACTTTGGAAGAAAAATGTTTTGATGCACATGGTGCCAGAGGAAATCATATGGATTTGGGGCAGTTATATCATTTTTTAGAAGAAAAAGGATGTGCTGACATTTTTCAAATGTACTTTGGGGTTGAAGGGCATTGAAGGGATTGAAGATCACCACAGGTCCAAGTGCCTTCATTTGTAAGTTAATCCTTGTTACAAATCCTTAGCTGTTCTGCAGCAGTTGATTGGAGAGGGAATTAATAATTTGTGATTTATATGAGTCCAGTTTTCAATGAAAACAAATATCCAGTGAAATCCTGAATAATGAAAATGACTAAATGAATGCTTTATTACACTTTCTGGTTTTAAGTATATTTAGGGTATCTAGCTAACTAATTACAATGAAAGCAAATATGTTTGATAACCTACTGGGAAGTTAGAGAATTATAGATGAATGAATAGATGGAATTATGGTGAATGAATGTGTGAATAAGAAGAGACAAAAATGAGGAGTGAATATCTCAGGAGAGGAAATGTGATGTTTACATTATTTGTTACTGTTTACATACACTACATGAAGACTTTCTTGTAACAGTCTTTTCTTCTACTTTCTACCTGAAAGTATATTAAGTGCTGAGATTAATGTTTTATTTAGAAAAAAATAAAAAGGGAGGGAGCAAGTTCACAAAAGCCTTCTTCGCACAGACAGGATGAGCTAGGATGCCTACTCTGAGGCGTAGGAATTTTCTGCAGGTAAAAGCGTGTATGCAGGTAAGAGAGATACTGTGGTGGCTCCACCAGATCTAAGTGAGGAGTCTAGTCTGTTTACTCATGTAAAAGCAGAAGCTTACCAAGGATTGGTCTGCCTCACAGTGCAGTCCAAACCAGTAGAACAATCCTCATCCCACTGAGTCCGCAAGTTGGCAGTCCGCTAATCTAAGGTGTGTTATGCTGCGTATGCTTTTGAGTCCGGTTTCAACAAATTTGTATCAATAAATGCTAGTTTGTTTTTTTGCTTATGGGTTCCGTATGTAGATGGACACACGTCATAAAAAGCAGACTTTGGTTGCTTCTGATGTTGGTTAAGTATTTTTGTGTAGATCCAGTAAAGTTCCTGACGTTCACATCTCTGGCGGGGACTCGGACACCTTTTGCAGTGATGGCATTCGACGAGCGCAGATCTGTCTCTGTTAGAAGCCCTGCCAAACCATAACGCCCTGTACGAGTACAGCAATACCACGGCTTAATAAAGGGCCCAAGGCGTACGCTTCCCGTCTCCGCGCTGTGAGCTCTGGTGACGGGTACAAAGCTTAAGGCTCTTTCAGCTAGAATTACACCGACGTTATATTTCACCACAACGCGCTGGCGATTACTTAACCTGGCTGCACTTTTCCCCCCGAGGGCGCGGACCCCCCCGGCCGTGCCCCGCCACCGCCTGCTGGCCCCCGCGGGCTGAGGGGGAGCGCCCCGCGCCTGGCCCCGCCCTCCGGAAGTGCCGCCTTCCCCTGACCCGGCCGCGCGCCTCCTTTTTCACGGCCGGTGCCCGCCACCGTCGCCGCCGCCGCCGCCGCCATGGGGGGCAAAAACAAGCAGCGAACCAAGGGCAACCTGAGGGTAAGCGGGCCCCGGGTCCCGCGCCGCCTCCGCCGATGGCTCCGGCGGGGCCGGCTAGGCGGCGCGGCGGGGCCCGGGCCCAGGCCTGGGCCTTGGGGTCGGGGCTTCCGGCAGCGGCGGGCGGGTGAAGGCCGCCCTTCTTCTCCCGGTGCCTTGGGAAGGGGGCTGTGGGCCGCCGAAGCCCTCTCCCCGCTGGGAGACGGCGCTGCCTTCGGGCCCGGTTGCAGTAGCTGGGGCCGGGGCCACCGCCGGGCTTCGGGGGCGACTGTTGGCCTGGGCCGGTGCCTTAGGGGGGGAGTGTGGCTGCAACTTCCTGGGGCGTTTGTACGCGTTTTGCAGAGAGGGGCGAGGGTAGGAGGGTGTAACTGCGAAATCACCACGGGTGTAAGTTCGGCAAGGTACCCGTGGGTACATTTAGTGTGTTTTTCTGTGGAGGGTCTTAGAGTACACCTGTTGTGGTGTCTCTGTCTTGCCACCGGGCCTGAAGTGGTGTGACATCTGTCATATATGGTGCTTGCTCAGGATGGGAGAATTGTGGGTGAAGGGTTGTGTTCAAGTTATGCAATTCTTACAACTCTTCTCCTTCGCATGTATTTAGAGAAGGCTAGGGAACACAAAGAAGCATGTCCTTATAGGTGAGGTTTCACATGCAGAAAAAATGACTACAGATTACTGTAGATATAGTAGTAAGGTAAAATGTGGCTTACGTACTTCAAGAAGATCAGAAAAGTATGGTGAACTTCATCAAACTGTCATTACTTAAAAAAAAATGCAACAAACTCACATAACTGCAACTGTCATTAGGAAATAAAAGGTATTTGGACTATGAGGTGTCACAGAGAACATTAAAGCATCAGTCAATTTTGGGGCAGTCTTTTCAAAAGAGTGTGGTTGAAATAAACACGAGCCACTGATATGATGAGCAAGGTGTTGACTTAAGTGGGGCAAACTAGAAGAGATGCTGCACTCCAAAACACTCACTGTTGTATTAATGGAGTGGTATTATAATGTATTACATACGTACCCTTTTGCTCCATTTCTCAAAATGCTTCTCAGCCCCTTTGTTGCTGGTAGCATCCTTTGTTTTGTGTGTGTTCTTATTTTTCCCAACGATACAAAGAACATTCCTGCAGAGCTGTATTGGTCCATATGCAATAACATGAGAAGAACTAGTAAAAACAGGAGTAGTGAAGGAGGGTAAATGGTTTCTTATTAAATTGTTCACTTACAGAAGGACTTTTCTGTTATGCTTTTTTGTACATGTATAAAACCAATAGAACTTTCCGTAAGTATTCATGGATTATGAGAAAAGGGGATGCTGACTCTAAAGAGAAGAATAATCTCCTAGGTCAAACTTCTATGTTTAAAGCATAGGTGGCCTTTTTTTTTCTGAGACTTTGTTTTAAATAGAAGGTTAATTATACGATATAAATAGGATCATTATTTCAAATGTATGATGTGTACAAAATAAAGTGACTGAAATAGGTAACTGACTTAGGTCCCTGTTTTTTGTCAGCCTTCTAGCAGTGGCCGAGCTGCAGAGCTCCTCGCCAAAGAACGTGGAACAGTGCCTGGGTTTATTGGCTTTGGAACATCTCAGAGTGATCTAGGATACATTCCTGCAGTTCAAGGAGCAGAGGAAATAGACAGCCTTGTGGATGCTGACTTTCGAATGGTGTTGCGAAAACTTTCTAAAAGGGATATCACAACAAAATTAAAAGTAGGTGTATCCTTTGTCCCTCATAAAAAATTTTTATTGGAAAACAATACATTTTTCTTAAGGATGGGAGAGGAATATATCAAGGTAGCTAGTACTAATTTCATATTGATAAATTTGCTAGAACTGCAATCCAGAAGATATCTTGGAGGACTTACAAAAGGGTCCATCATGCAGTGCTGATGGAGCATTCATAAAATTAACTCTATAGATGCTCAGCTGCAAGAAATGAATTGGTTTTTGAAAAAGGGAGTTGAAGTGTCTGATAGAAGCTGGTAAATTACAGAACATATCTGTCTGACTTCTTAAATCATGCACTTGATGTCTTGATTTTAGGCTATGCAAGAGTTTGGAACAATGTGCAAGGAAAGAGAAGTGGAAGTAGTTAAAGGTGTTCTTCCTTACTGGCCAAGAATTTATTGTAAAATCTCACTAGTAAGTATTAAAGTATCTAAATGAAAAACTTCTCTGGATACTTCCTGTGGAAACCTCTAAGGCAGTCTTTATTGATATATCTGACTTTGTTGGAATTACTGGCTTGTTCTAGGAAAAACATGAAGTTGAAGGAAAGTAGCGTTCTTTATTGTGGAGGTGTTTCAGTATTGGCAGTGGGTGGAATCTGGAACTGTTAATGCCTGGGCTGTACTTGCTGGATGGAGGTAGCTCTTTGTTAGACCTTTATGTTAAAAAGATGACAAGATATTTCTTCTCATGAGAAGTTCTTTTATGTGGATTCCAGAACAGCTAAAGGGAACGTACTGTTCAGTTAACATAGTAATAAATCTTTTTGATCTAGGACTAATATCTGACCAGACTTAATATTACCCCCCCTCCCACCCCAACCCTCCCCCCCGCCCCGGACATGAAAAGGCCGTGTGTAGCCAGATAACCCATAGTTTTCTGATATATTTAATACATCTCCAAACATTCTGGACTGGCTACTGTTGGAAACGTGATATTGGACAAAATGAATCACTATTCTGATCCGTTAGAGCAATTCCTAGTATGTATTTCAGAAGCCAGGAGAATAGAAAGTTGTGATGTTGTAAATTCATACACAAATAATGGATAGCGATGCACAGGTTTATGGTCGTTTTAATCCAAAAATTGTCTTCAGAGCTTTCTGTTTCTCTTGCCTCTTGTCGTTCTGTTAAATGCTTGTATGAAATAGAAACTGTAGTTAGGAATATCAGGAAGAGGTTACAATTTTGAATGTACAACACACTGGGAATAGGGTGCTGCTAAGTTAGGAGTCTCCCCTCATCTAGGGATAGGAAGACTTTTTTGTCATTGTTGTTGCATATTTTCAAATCTATATAGCCCAATTCATTGTGAAAATGGCTGAACTGAGAGACAGCTTTTTTTTTTGTCATCATTTCTGCTTTGAAGTACCTGGCATCAAAGGTACATTTCTTAAAACAATGAACCTTTTTTTTTTCTTTTCTTTTTTTTTTTTTTTTTAAACAGGATCATGATCGCCGTGTTCGAGAAGCAACTCAGCAATCTTTTGAGCAACTGATTCTTAAAGTAAAGAAACACTTAGCTCCTTACTTAAAAAGTATCATGGGATACTGGCTGATTGCTCAGTGTGACACTTACTCCCCTGCTGCTTCTGCTGCAAAAGTAGCTTTTGAAAAAGCTTTTCCTTCTGGCAAACAACCTGAAGCCTTAGTATTCTGTAAAGATGAAATTCTTAATGTGAGTTTATACTTTTGTATTTCTTAAAGGCTTTGTGTTGAGTATATGTCAACTTGTAATAAAAGTTTAAAACTCCTTCTGTCCCCATCTGTTCTTCATGGTTAAATTTCTTTCTTCCCTGAAACTTCGCTCCTGCTAATATGAAGAGAAGACTGAGGCAAAGACATATCCTCTATTTTTTTGACTTCCGGTTAGAATGACTGGAACGAGAGGAATGAATATGAAGTGAATTTTCTTGTGTGCATCTCTATGTAATGATGCTCAGTCATCACGTAATGTTGCTGACAGGTAGAATAGAATAATGATGCTGGAGTAGTTTTGCTGCAGTGGTAAAGGATTAAAGAATGCTGAGCAGTGTTTCAGAGAGCCTCTACAAGTCTAGTTCTGATCAAAGGTAATGCTCTTCTGCCAGTCATATATGAACCCGAATTGACTGAATTTAAAAAGGTAAAAGTTTGCTGGCCTATCATATGCAAACTTAACCATTTTGTTTTGTCTCAGTTTGGCTTCTTTTTACCAGAAGTTGGCATAGGACTGCAACTTACAAAGTATTATGAAGTCTTGATTCAAACAGTGCCACAGCTACTAATGTTCAGCAGGAGTCAATTAAATTTTGTTCTTGTTCATTAGAATGTCTAAAATGTGTTTAAAAGACTTGACTTGGAGGTTGTGAAGTTTTATTGTAGAGCTGTTTCTGAATTAATGTATAAACTATATTGTTCACATATAAATTATGATTCTCGTGTATATATGTATTTTTTTTTTTTTCCTGTAGGTACTTCAAGATCACCTTCTGAAAGAAACACCTGATACGCTCAGTGACCCCCAGTATGTTAGCCTCCTTTAATGTATATGGTTTAAGTCTTGGTCTGTATTGGGCTTTCTGTCCTTGGAGGTAGTGGATTTAGTTTTGTTTCAAGAGACAGAATAGTTATTTGAGTCCAAATACCAGCAGCTTTCTTTGGGACTAAAGTATAAATGCTTTTGAAAGTGTTATCAGTTGTGTAATTCTTATTTCAGCTCTTTTAGGAGTAGCATTTTTGAATAGCTGGAAGATGAGATGACTTGAAACTCTCTTTTTCTAGCACTTTATAATGTAATTTGGTAGTGTTAGAAGCTATGGAAAGTTTACATATTTACGTTGCTGGCATCTGAAATCAAAAGAATACAGAAAAACTGAAGACAGTTTAGTTTAGACAGTTTAGAAGAGCTTGAGAAGCCTACTGATTTATTTATGGTTCACTTTAATTTTTTTTGTTTTGTTTTGTTCTGTTTTCTGAGAACTGTACCAGAGGAAGAAAGGGAAGCCAAATTTTTCCGGATTCTGACCTGTTCCTTGTTAGCTTTAAAAAAGTTGCTTAGCATGTTGCCAAAGAGAGAGATGCATTCATTGGAGGAAAAGTTAATGCCACTTCTGTCCCAAAACAAATTTTGGAAATATGGCAAACACAGTGTACCACAGGTGACTTTTTAATTTCTTCTTTATTTTGGTTGGTTTTAGTTAAAGATAATACACTGAACCTAAGCAAGTATTAATTACTTGTATTCTACAAGAATGAACTTTGTACTTCACTGAATTATGTTTGCAACAGCCTTCAGGTTTCTAGGCCTTAAATAGACAGTATTGCTCTAACATTTGTCCAATAGGTTAAGTTGTTATTTCCACGTCACCGTCATTTACTTGGCAATCTGCTGTCATTTCAGATTCATGTAAAAGATACAAACTGTGTCAGCTTACTGCATGTGGTCTTAGTGCTTTTAGATTTTCATTTTTTTTAAAACCATTTTATTGGTCTTTGGTCTGCTAAGACCAATAGTGCATGGAGTGTTGAGTTGATTCTGGTAGTATTTTGTTAAGTTTTAAGGTGCATTTCGGAAAACATCCCTTTTGAGAAGTATATTAAAATAAAATTTTTGATAACCATTTTATCAATAAACAAATTACTTTTAATATTTTAAACAGGCTTATCAAATAATTCCTTTATTTTCTTCATTTTTAATAATATTTAAGCCTTTGCTGATGTGATAAAATATAGGGATTGTGTGTTGTAAGTTACAGGGGCTTTAAAAGGAATGTTATAAACTACATGTAGTGACAAAGTGTTGTCATTTGACTAAAATTTTGTTTTTTCTGTGGCCTATGTCAGGTTCGCTCAGCTTTCTTTGAGCTGACTTCTGCTTTTTGCCAGTACTTGCCTGAGATGGTGAAAGCTGAAGCACCAAGAGTTTGCCCTGCTGTTCTTCTCAGCATTGACGACAGTGATGCAGTGGTGTGTCCTGCTCTTTGGGAAGCTGTACTTTATGCTGTCACCACTATTGAGGTAATGTGGGAAATGGAAGGGGCGGATATTTTACTTGAATTTAACTTTTGAACAAGTGCCATTATTCTCTGTGTAGAATTAGGAAGAACAGCTTGACTGGGTTTTCTTTATGATTAATAACATGAACTTAACCATGCTACATGCTCCTTCTTCCTCCTTAGGGTTTCACTGTAACTTTCAAATATATGGTGTCCAGCATGCCTGAAAATCAGAGTTGTTTTGTAAGTTTAATTAAATTAACCTGAATCCATTTGATTAAATATAGTTACTAATAAGTAAAATAATACTTAAAACCTTTTTCTTGGTACAAAATGGTTACAAAAATGACCTGCAGTGCATTTTTGGTTTGTCTGTTTCCCCTTCTAAGTTAATGCTTGGTTCTACAAATTTTTTTTTTCTTTAAGTGAAATACCAGCTTTGAATTTATTAGCGGGTTGAGTGGTATTGCCATAGACAGGGATGTTTTGAGGGTTTAATGCTGCAGATCTCTTTTGTAGCTGCTGGTATAAACTGTAACAGTTCATGGGGAAAAAAAAATAATCTTTGTTCAGCTTGCTAAAATATAGGTATCTGGAACTATGGTAAATCAGATCAGATGACAAAAACTTTGTGGTGTGTGGGAAAATTTCAAGGTGTTTTGTAACCATCAGAAGATTTTTGAGGGGACTTTTGAAGTTAGTGATGCTTCTAAAGTTGGGATTTTGAAATCATTGGTTATTCTTGATAATAAGAACTCAGAATTAAATACAGGACCAGTTACAATAATGATTTTTATGAAGCATTGTCCTGGTTTTGGCTGGGATAGATTTAATTTTCTTCCTAGTAGCTGATATAGTGCTGTGTTTTAGGTTCAGTATGAGAAGAATGTTGATAACACACTGATGTTTTCAGTTGTTGCTCAGTAGTGTTTATACTAATGTCAAGGATTTTTCAGCTTCTCGTGCCCAGCCAGCAAGAAGGCCAGAGGGGCACAAGAAGTTGGGAGGGGACACAGCCAGGGCAGTGTCCAACTGGCCTGGGGTACCCAAACTGGCCAAAGGGGTATTCCATACCATGTGGCATCATACCTAGTATATAAACTGGGGGGGATCGCTGCTCAGGAACTAACTGGGCATCGGTTGGTGAGTGGTGAGCAATTGCATTGTGCGTCACTTGTTTTGCATATTCCAATCCTTCTATTATTATTGTCATTTTATTATTGTCATTATTATAATTATTAGTTTCTTCCTTTCTGTTCTATTGAACTGTTCTTGTCTCAACCCACGAGTTTTACTTCTTTTCCCGATTCTCTCCCCCATCCCACTGGGTGGTGGGGAGTGAGCGAGCAGCTGCGTGGTGCTTAGTTCCTGGCTGGGGTTAAACCATGACAAATATCCTTAAAACATTAGTAAAGAGAAGCCTTCAATTGCAGTTTGCTAACAAGGAAGGTCTATTGATTTTAAACAATACAGAAACAGTTTTATCATGTTAACTTCTTAAATTCACAAGCTGAAATAGGGAGAAAGTGATTTTTAAAAATACTGGCAAGTGAATTTTAAATTTTACAATAACTTGTTTCAGGCACAACATAGGGAGTTAGATTAAAAGTCTAGCTTGGGAGTTCTTCCAAGGCAACATACTATTATTTAATTTACAATAAGTGTATTTCTTTCTGTAGGACTGTTGGAGTCATGTAAATGCCAAAAAGGGAGTTCTACCAAAGCTATGGACAGTGCTTCGAGAAGGTGGACGAGGACTAGCTACTGTTATATACCCAAATCTCTTGCCATTCATTAGCAAGGTACCTCCTGGCCTTGCAGAACCAAAGCTGGAATATTTCAGAACTTTTTTCAGCTCTATAATTCAAGGGTATGAACAACCAATTTATTTATTTATTTTTTTGAAATCAGTCTCTCTTACATTTGGGAATAGGTTAACTAATCTTGTTTAAGCATTTAAAGATAAGTAACGTATCATTTGGCTTGAGGATATTTAAATACACATTAATTGTTTATTTAAGAAAAGGCTATTCTCACTGTGATATTTGAAAATCTTATTTTTAAAATATTTTTAAATTTCCAAAGCTAGAGTTAGTCCTTTGTGGCTGTCCCTGTGTTCTTCAACCTTAAGCCTTCTTTTTGATTTTATTACCTCTTCCTTACCTAAAGCATTCTTACCTTTTTTTTTGGTCAAAGTTTCATGTTTATTCCATGATAATTTATAAAATGGGAAATTAATTTAAAATTAAGAATGGCTTTGAAGATATCATCCTCTTGTCACCAGTGTGTAATTATTACAGAGGTTATTGGGGATTAGCATTGTGATTGTGAAATTTCCTATATGCAGGAACTTTAATTCTTGTGATACTGATTTTTAAAGGATTGAAACTGCTATCATTTTTTTGCCTTTAAAATACATCAAAACCACCTTTCTATCAAATCTAATTTAAATAGATGCATGTGCATTGTGTACTCAAAAGCGTAGATAAGGTATTTTATGAAGCACTAAAATGTAACTTATTTAAACAAAACCCAATTCTTGATTGATGTTGGTGTGGCCATGAGCAGAGCTCTTGAAGAGATTTATGTATGGGCTGGTTTTGAAAAGTATATAGAATTTTATTACAAGTAGGAAAGTGGTTGTAATATTTGTATGGTAATTTGTGTGGTCTCATTTTCATTAAAAAGCAAACAAATCACAGTTGTTCAGACTCAAAAGTGGCTGGGATGAAACTGTCTTTTGGTGGTTTTTTGTTTTAGGTTTTTTTCCTTTTTTTCTGTAATGACAGAAAGTGACACTTGCTAAACCTCTGTGGTGTGTGTAGAAAATTGCAAAGGAGTTTTGACAAACAGCTGAAACAGTAGACAGTATACATGACTGGATATGTTTCCTCTATTTACATAGATATTTTTTTTATGAATGCTAAAACTAGATGAAAAAGTTACTTTAATATTAGTTATATTAAATGCCTAGATTTATTGTTTTGACCCTTTAAATATATTCTACTGAAATTGTTTTGATCTCCACTCCTATCAATGATTCTGTATTCTCCATATTGGTGTTTTCTGGATGAGAACAACATAACCAAGGTAACATTCGTTATGTGCATACTGGGTTTCTCAGAAGCATAGATGACTGAGCGTGCCCTCCCTCCAATGTTGCCTTTCAATAGGTTGTCAAGTGAGCGAGCAATAGCCAGCCCTTCAGAAAGTTCAGCAATTATAACTGCATTTATGGAATGTTTGCGCTTTGTCATACTACAGAAAACAGGTGAAGAAGATGACCAAAGACAAATTCATCAAATGCTTATATATGACCAGGTATTTGTTAGAAATGCTCAATATTGTTCTGTGTAAATTTAATAATTCAAAGTTAAGGAAAAACGTAAATTTCTGTGAGGATTTACTTCTCTGTTGAAAGTTTTACTAGATTTTATGGAAAAAATAATGTTACTGAATTCAGTCAATTTTTTCCTTCCTATAATATCATCCCTCTCATTGTGCAGTTTAAATTGTATATTTTTATTAAGTGCTCAAGCATGAGTAATTCTGATGTTTTTGGAATTGCTTCCAGAAGGTTTTTCAAAATTATAGAATTTCCTGGTATTATAAAGAATAAAATGATCATCTAATTGGATCACTGTTCTTTAATAATTTTTTTGTCTTTGTAGCTAATTCCTCTTACCGATGCTGTACTTAAGGAGCCCAGGTTACAAAATGGACCATTATTTTATCAAATAGCAGAAACACTGAGCTGCTGGGAAGCTAAAGCAGAACTCTCCAATGATAACGGCACTGATGAAGTTTTCAAAAAGCTGTTGTCAGATTTTTGGGGCCATCTTTTAAAAATGTGTGTACTTCACGTCGATACGTTGGATGCCGATGAGAAATCATTATTTGCCATATCTAGTATGCTAGAAATTCTTCAGAATCCAAAGCGTGCTACAAAACCAAACAGAAAATCTCTAAAAATCAGATTTAGAGATGAGGATGAATCTGAAAGAAACACAGAGAATGGAAGGCTCACAGAAGTGAGAAATATTGACTCTGAAATGCAGGCTGACTTGTGGCATAGTTCACTGCTAAGGAAAGAACCTTTGGAGAATTTAGTCTGCAACCTTGCTGAACTGAGTATTGTGTATGTCAATGAACAGAAGTCAGAACAGCATTTGAAATTTCTCTCTGCCCTGCTCAACTATTTTTCTTCAAACAGAGTTTTTCAGGTACTTTTAGAGCAGGGAAATGATGCAAGCTCTGCTCAAGCTGAATCCCAAAATGAAATGAAAGCTCATCATGAAAGTCCATCTGTACAATTTCTGTATATGAATTTAATAACTTGGCTGAAAGAAGATTGGAGGAAAGACACCCATTTTCTGGTTGATGTTTTGTACAGTGTGCTTAACTGTTGCAATAGTAATGATGAAAGGAAAATAATTCTTGATGATTTAACAAAGGTATGGCTCGTACATTTTGTTACTAGTTTTTATCAAAGTGCTGACTTTTTTGTGGGCTGTGATTGGTTAATCATTTTATTTTGGGGCTGTGCGATGGAAGATATTCTACGTGAACTTGGATAGGTTCAGCGTAAGGAAGGTAAATTTAGGAAAGGTTGGTATGACAGTGGGGTGAAAGGTTATAACATGCGTCCCTTTCTATATGGTATAAATAAAAAAAAAAGTAACATCAGGATTTCTCTGTTCTTGCTTCTTTATACAGTGTGCTTTTATACTAGTCATTGGTGGCCTTTCTTATAAATACAGTCCCTTATTGATCTGTGTGGTAGAGAGAGACTTGGAATCCAAAAGTAATATAATCAGTAACTTTGTTACTGAAACTTACTAACTTCTGCTTATCCCCTGCAGAAAATAAAGTTGTAAAACAAACAGTTAAAATGGTATTAAATGCTTCTTATTCAGCAAAGAATTTTTTAAAATTGTGGAATTTTGTTTTCCTTTTCAGATGGATCTGAAATGGATTATTTTTCTCCAGATAATTCAAAAGGTACCTCTTAAGACTTTTTATGTTCTTGTTTTGCATAGTTTTAGCTTTGAGAGTTACATGTGTGTGTTTGACTTTTTTTAAGTAGCAACAACTTACATAGTTTGAAGATCTTGTAGTAATAGTTTCAGAGTGTTGTTTGTTTTAACAGCATTTAAACCTGCATTTAAATTTGGGGACAGTCTTAAGTGAAATGATGATGCCAAAACAAAAGCATCTTTGTCCCTTCTATTTTTGGTCTGTTTGCTCTTTGAGCCAGAGGGATTCCTGATTTGTTTCTGGTCATCCCCTCTAAGCTAGAGAGAATGGAGTTGGGTATTAGACCAGTAATCTAAATGTTTATTTGTATCATCACCCTTACATCGTACTGACAAGTAAAAGACAGTATACCATTTTTTCACATGGGATATAGAGAGACTGACATTTAAGCGTTTGCCTGGGATAAAATATGACGTGTATTACAGATTTTTGGACAAGAGTTCATAGTGCTTCATTTACAATCCAGTGTGTTGACCATAGTATCTTTCCTCACAGATACTGTGTATTTTAGGGATCCTTAGTTTTTATGATTTTGGAACTTATAATAGCTTATCACGAAAATAATGTTTTTCTGATTTGTGACCTTCCATTTCTTTTTGGAGAAATTCAGGTGCTGTAAATAGCTTTTATGTTGTAAATAGGTTTTATTTCAGCCAACCTGCTCATCCAAAGCTTATCTTTCTAACTCAAGTGTAGGCATTCCCTAGGCTCTGTAGTTGGAGAAAAGGAAAAAGAAGAGCTTTCAGAAGATGACTTGTTTCACTCTAAAGTAGAGGTCTGACCTAGCCATAAGTTAGTATCTCTGACCAAAAAGAAAGTTGAAAGGATTGTTGTAGACATAAACACCTAGAGACTTACTGTTTATGACAGGTTATGTGATTCCCACTCTGTGTGTGCAGGTTTGACATATTAATCTGATGCTTAGTTAGTAATAAAAGTTAATACCCTCAAAAGATTATTAGAATTATTTCCTTGTGATTCAGGCATGCTCAAGCACAACAAAACTTTCCTTAGTCTCTGACTGGCTGAAAGGAGATACACTTGGAGAAAGACTTGTAATGCTGGCAGATGATCTGTGTCACCTGGGTTTAAAACCTACGGCAGCCTCGTCAGAATCACCCTCTTCAGAAAGGTGGACACTCCTGAGCTTAGTGTTGTCACAACACATTAAAAATGGTAAGCATATTTATTCCTTGGAGTTTGTGAAGTGTAAATACCACACTTGCGCTTTGTGGAAGGTTGAAAGGAATTCAAGATCTTCCAGAATACTTAATTTGTAACATCTAGGCTTTCTTCTGTGCTGGTTGTGGGTTTTTTTTTGTTGTTTTTGTTTGTTTTTTGTGGTTCTTTTTGGCGGTGGGGACACACACACACATGTGTGTATGTCTTTTTCTTTCTTTTTTTTTTTTTTTTTACCTGAGCCAATTAACCATGTCCACTTTAATTTTGTAAACACTAACTTGCAGCAGCGACACTGCAATTCTTTTGGTCTGTGTTGCTAAACAAAAGTCAGTTTAAAGAACTGATTCATATTTCTGAGTCTGAAAAACTTAAGTTTGATTTATGAGCTGATGTGCTGTAAAATAATATTAATTTTTAAATTATACCATCTGAAATTTAACTTCGAAACTAGAATATAAAAAAATCAATGGTTATGGACCTATGTGTGCGTTGGTAATGCCTTGTTACGGGGCCTATTAATTGCTTTGAGCCATTTTCAGTTAGATTCATGTATTTTAAAAAAACTACGTGTGTGCACTCATGCTGTATATGTAATCTAGTTTTTTTTAATAACACCCTATTTCATTTCTTCCTTGCATTTTGTGGTATCTGTGATACAGGCTTCTAGTGGAGTTCAATTTTCTTGATGTTTTCTGTGTAAACTTGTCATTTGTGTTTTGTTAAACTTAGCGTTTGCTTTGATGCCTGAGGTAACATACTTCAGTTTATCTGAATGCTGGGCAATTTTGTGCTGCTTTCAAGTTTCAAATAAGCACACAACAAGTTGACTGCAGTGGATGTTCATAGATAGTACATCCTGAAGGTGTTGTAAGATTGTTATTTCTGTTACTGGAACTTTTGATGTAGAGGAGCATCAGGAAAACCTGTTCCAGAGAGAGTTCAACAAACTTGCTTGCTTGTGAGTCATGGGTGTCCTAGGGCTGATTGTCCAGTGACTTTGCTTTTTGGCTCTAGAACTGGAGCTATTGTTGAGCTCGTTTTGTGCTGGGTGCTGTGACACCTGTTCTTAAGCATGTTGGATGAAGTCTAAGAGACCTTCAGGAGCTATGGTAGTTCTTGACTTAGTGATTTAGGCCAAAGCAGAGTATGTGGACTTTCAAAAAGATTTTTTTATGATATCTCTCATCTAAGTTTCTCAAGGTAAACTCATGGAGTAAATGGAAGGGCCTTTCATGGATCAGTAACCTAACAGATGATAGCAATTGAAGGGGAAAAAAGATAAATACTGAAAGGATGATAATTGTTTCTGATAAATTACTCAGAGTAATCAAAACTGAAACTCCACAGAGCCGTAGCAGTATGTTGTGATACTGAATGATTAACTGATGTAATTACAAATGAAATTCAAAACCAATAAATATCAGAAGTATACAAGGGAAAAACACAGTTGTGACTGTATCTATTCAATGATAGGCTCTGAGCTGTTAAAACTCAGAAGAGATCTTCAGTCATTGTGATCGTTCCCTGTAAGTGGCAGGTTGGTGCTCAGCCATAAAAAAGGAATACAGGTTATTATGAACTGCTGTGAAAAGAACAGAGGACAAATGAAAATTATTATAGCACTGGTGTGTCAGTATCTTGAATACTGCCTGTAGTTCTGGTCACTGCAATATTCTTGTCAACCTATGTACTTCTGAAAAAAAAGGTGTGATAGTATTAGCATATGCCCAAAGAAAGATGGTTAGGCAAATGCAGTGGCTTCTGCTTGTAGAGGCAATAAAACAGACTAGAATTTTTCAGCTTGCAATGGAAATGATTGGGGATGGATTTGTGGTAGAGAGCCATAAAATCATAATTTGTATGGAAAAAGCAAATAGGAAGAAGTCTGTCCATGTTTCTTTGAATGGAAGAGCCTGAAGTTGCTTACAGATGTTGAGATAGCAAGCTTGAGGAAAGTTCATAATTAAATAATGGAACTTATTGCCACAGGAGTGGAGTTTGAGGATAAATGGGATTAGCCTACTTGGATCAGGTGAGGAAGGGACTAAGCATATTCATGGAAGATTGGTCTGATTGGGTTAATTATATGCAATGGTCTAGGTGTAATCTCTGGCTCACAATTGATTGCCAGAAGCTAGGAAGGCATAAAAGGGGAGGGATCACTCTGGACTTGCTCTATTTTATATACCTTTTGTCAAAGCTGCTTCAGCTGGTTTAGAGAAAGGATGCTTGGCAATGTGAAATTTTGGCTAGGTGATCCTAGATGACTGTGGAATAAGAAAGAGAGTTTAGGTATACATTAGACTGAACCTACTTTGCACTTTATTTTGCATTCAAAATTAGTAAATAAAAAAAAAAATCCGTACCTATTAATGTCTTTGAATGATCATGTTTAACAAGTAATCAAAGCACGCTGTCTTTTTCCTCTCCCCAATAGAATCTTTGATTGGGGAAACTTTTGTTGAAAAGATTATTGATAAACTTCAAGCAGCTCTGTCTAAAGCTAAGGATCTTTCTGAAGCTGGAAATACTGAACCATCAGTATCTTTCATCTGTGATGTAGCCTCAAGCTTTTTCAGCTCAGTTAAAGGGTGTTTACTGATGCCATCCTCAGAAGATTTGCTGCTTACCATCTTCCAATTGTGTGCTCAGAGGCAGGATGCTATGCACTTAACAGGTAATTTGGAAAAAGAACTTCAGCCAAACTTTTTTGTAGTTGATGATTACATTTAAGTTCTTCTTTTTCATGAAACAGATTCAAGTATATAATAGAATATTGAGTTCACAGACATTGAGCACGTGCAGATGTAACTGATATGAAAATTTATGCTTTAATTTATAATGCCATTAGTTACTCCTGGACATCTTTACAAGGATTTTAAGCTTTTTTGATGTTAGTATCCCTGTGCTTCAGCTATCTTTGAGGCTGTGATATTCCACACTTTCTGGAGTGTTACATAAATTGTTTAAGTACGAAGAATGAGCTTTTTTTTTGTTCATTCTGCAGTGTGGGAATCCTATAAAAATGTGTGCCATCACTTCATTAAAGATACATCTGTTTGTTCTGAAACTATTTATATTGGTCAAGTTGCTGTGGCAAATTGTGACCCATTCTTCTTCTCTACCAGTGTCTCATTTTGAGACTGAGAACCTGACTTATATTCTTTGAATGCAGAATTTGAGAGTGATAAGTTGGTATATGCATTTACTGACATAGATACAAAGGAGGAAATGTTGCAGTGTTGTTGTAAAAGTGAAGTAGGACAACACTAGCCTGAAAACCACTGCTGCTTTGGAAATGGCTATTGATGTTGTGAATGTTCAGTATTTAAGTGTTTTAAAAAGTTCTGCAGTTTTGAAGACCGTATGGACATATTGTAGTAGACAACAGGAACATCACTCTTATTCCCAAATAAATATTACCTGTGTGTCAGTATTAATTTAAAATTGCTTTACAACAAGAAACCTGTATATTTGCCCTTGGTAGTTATTGCGTGTAACCACATAGAGAATTCTTTTCTTGGTCTAGGACCTTTAGACGTGATCGTTGCTGTATGCTGTAGGTTGTGATTTGAGTTTACCTGTTTGTGGTGGTTTTGCTTGTCTGTTTGTTTTTTTGTTGTTTTTTTCTTTTCTTTTCCCTACAATAGATTTACTTGTATGTAAATTAAAACACACTTGGATGTCTGGTGTAAGTTCACTTGTGCGTCAACTTTGGAGTATGCAGAAACAGAGTACCTTTTTGCATAAATCTGCACTGTGGGTCAAGAATCAAATTCAGTCTTCCTCTTTGGATGTTAAAAGGTAATTGTGATGTACATGTCCTTTCATAATATGTTGTTCTCCAAAACAAACTAAGCTCAGTGCTATACTACTCTTTATTTAATTGGCATCTGTGTTACTGAGAGTTTTTCAGTCTGTCAGAGGAGGGAACTGTGGCATAGAGCATAACTTCTTAAAGCGCCATTGGCATAGCACCTATATAGCATTGATACAACGTATATAGCATTGTATCAGTGTAAAATAAAGCAGCTTGCTTTTATTGGATAGTGCCAAACTTGTTTGCAGTGTTTTCTCGTTTTCTCAGCCTTCAGGTTTTGATCTCTGCAGTTAGTGATTTGTTGTCTAAGCTTATGGAAGCTGACGGACAGTCTGGATGTCTTGTGGGAGCTTACGTTGAGCACGTCATGCCAAACAAAACTGAGTGGGGGAAATTGCGCGAGTCTCTATCCACTGAGGTATGAAAATGGTAATGGACTTGCACGTGGTAGTCAATCTTACCTCAAGGCTCTGTCCTTTAGGGTAATAAGCATTCTTTATTTTGACATGGCACTGCAGTTATGAATATGTGTATGTCTGTGTAAAGGTTCTTTTCAGCCTCTGTCCATGACAGAGGACAAAATCTGTATTTATGGCCCCAACCCGTACTACTGGAGAAAATAAAAAGTTATGGAATTACCCTTTTCTCCATGGAACACCAGCAAATTACTTTACAATGCAGGAATTTTGTCTGACAGAATACACGTCATGAAGGTGTTCTTATCTTTAAGTTAATTCTTCTGTAAGATTCATTTTGTGAAAGACACCGATATCTGCAGAGGAACGTGGTATCTCATCAGCAAAATGCTGACATGCATGGAGTGGAAAGTGGGGAAGGACATAAATTTCTTGTCCAACCACCAATCTTCATTAACCTTAGTATTTCTTGTAAAATATATAGAGTTCTAAAGATACATATTTATTTCTGAGGGAGCAATACAGTTTCAAGTTACTGGTGTACATTTAGGTTTTTTTAATATGCTGGAGTGGGTGGTCCTCAGCATTGTGCTTTCGGTGTTAATTTGTATGTTTCATGGTTATTTTTTAATAATTCTGAATTTTCAAGGTTTAACAGATCATAGCTCTTCTATGCATCATTAAAATGTCAATTATTTGTTCATACTCTTTTTACGCATGTATTACAGTGGATGCACAAACCTCTTTTGGAAGGAAGGCTTAGTATGAATTGTGAACCTTTGCGATCATGTGTTAAGCTGTGTGGCACAACTAAACTTCCAGGCCATTTGTGTACTTCAGCCTTATTAAGTAAAACAGTGCTACTTGTATTGGAAAATGGTATAGTCCATGGAAATGATGATGCCGAAAGAAAGAAAATTGACAATATAAGTAAGTTACAATGGTAAAACTTAAAGGAATTTCATTTTGTAGTAGTTGTAAATTAACCTGAACTGGTAATCATAAATGAATAGTTAGTTTGACATATAGGTATAAGAAGTCATCCTTTTCCCTTTTGTTGTTGTTGTTGTTGGTTTTTTTTTTTTCCTTCAGTTCTCCTTTATAAGTATGCACAGGCATAGCATTTACATTTCTAGGACCTTTTGTGATTATATACATGCTATCTCAACAGAACTTTGAATTTGGAGAAGTTTGAATTTATGTTGAACTTCAAAGTTGTTCATTGCCAAAACACATGGTGCATTGGTATGAGTGGGCAATAGGCACTGTATGTATCCATGCCATCAAATAAATGCCCTGAGTGTTTAGCCATAATGTAAAGATATTTTGAGGCAGCAATTTTTCTTAATTCCACCAGGAGGAATATTGTTTTCTTTTATTTATAGAATGCTCAAATTAGAGCCAGCATTATCAAATTAACAATTCTATCTCCAAAAGTCTCACCATGATGAGAAGTGTAATTGTTCAGTGTAGGTCTTTGTAAGCTAATGAAGAAACCATATGCTAACTATTAGCATCAAATTTGTTAGTTTTTTTTTTCCTGGACTTAGATCTTGATTGCCTTGTCTGCAAGATATGTATATATTTAAAAAGAAAAAAAAATAGAGAGGAGTTAGAGTTCCTGTCATGCTTGATTTGCTTTAAAATTTCCTGAACATCTAGAATAGATTATTGTAGCTTTTTCTTCTCTTGTATTTTATGATGCAATGGCAGCTATCTAATTCATGCTCTGGAGCACCTGAGATTGCGTGTAAATATCATCTTTTTAATGCATTAAAAACTTGTTTAAAAAAAACCCAACAAAACCTTGACCTGAAACTTGTTGTTTATGCACTGAATATATTCATCAGTTGTTTGTAAGCAAAAACTTTTGTTGTTTAATTAGTTGCAGAACTGTTGTACTCATTACAATGGATTGAAGAATTGGAGAATCCTCCTTATCTGCTTCTGGAATATCATCATATGTTGGAACAAATGCACATCACATATGAGAAGTTCAGTACACTTAGTAATACACTTAGCCTTCAGCAAACAATATTTGATAGGTATGTAAGAACAAGTAAAACAACCCTTAACACTGTCTTCATATTTTGCATGGTATTAAGTGCCACCATATTTCCTTATGTGTATTGATTCAAATTTAATCCAAACTCTTGTTGTGAACTCTTGCATCTGTATATATTAACCAGGGTATTTCTTCTTCTTTGAAGATCAGAGGAACATGGAAGACTCTGGTCTTTAACCATGGCTAAAGTGATTCGTGTGGAAAATACAGTATCCTGTGAGAAGAAACAACTTTTTAAGACAACAGACGGGTATTGTAATACTGCTGCCTATAAACTTTTCGTTTGTTGCAAATGTTAATAATGTTAAATGATGCTGATTCTGATGAATGACAACCAAAGACTGAAAATTTGGTAATATATTTGTATGGTATGTAAAAGTGAGACTCAGTTTAGTGTGCGGGACTAGTTACGTCATAGGATATTAGATCATTATGAATCAGTTGACATTTTGTTTACAGTTAAATTTTTGGGTTTTCTTCGTTCTTGATGTTTTGCTTGTGTGAATAGGTTTCTGCCATTAACAGAGGGCAGATTGCATACACTTCAGTGTCTATCACCTTTTTTAATTGAGGAAGAAAAGAAAGAACTTGTCTTCCACTGTGTGGCCAAACTTATGACATGCACACAGACAGAGCTTTCCAGCACTGATGGTGAGTATGTTCTTACCTCAGTCCAATTCATTAGAATTTAAGAACATTCTTTTATAATAATGTTTGCTTTTAGATAAAATGTGTTAACTATATTATCATTCTTCCTAGAAAGAAATGTCTTCTCAGTTTGCATATTTCTACTACACTGTTTGGCGTAGCAGTTTTCTGTCTTATTAAGGAAGTACAAGCTATACTTCCTGATACAAAACTAGAACTAAAGGATTTAGGCTGATATTGTTAAAAGAATTTTGATATTGCCATACTTCTTGTTTGGTCTATCTTAAACGCATCTGTAAATATCAAAGTTTTCAATTAATTATTTAGGCTTTACACAGCATGCAAAAATATTACTATTGTCAACTGGTAGTGTTCTGTTTGTCTTTAGATGCTTTAGCAAGAAATCTTTCACAGTTTATGTATAATTTTTGAGTAGTTCTTGCAGTGCGGGTGATATAGTGTGCCGAGTCAGAATAGCTGTACATATACTTCCAGCAGCTTTTGAGAAATTACTTAGAGGTGATTGAGATGAGTTCTAACATTGCTTTGAATATCCTTCAGAAAACCTTTTTATTTTCACAAACTTTTTGCTTTTCAAGAAAATTCTTTGGAAATGCTCACACACAGTCCTTCTATATGTTTGAATTAGATGCTGTTTAAAAGAAAGAACTTCCTTCTTTTTCTCAGTACTGCTTTTGTGCTTTCTTGCACATACTCTTATTGATCGGTCTATATATAAACTTGATATTTGATTTTGTATTTTTTAACAGATTGTGCTTACTTAAATTGAAAAAAAACTATCTTTGGTGACTTTAAAATGTGGACATCTGTCCCTTGGCAGCGTCCTCAGATATTCAGATGAGTTCTTCAAATGGATGTCTTCAAAGTGTGAAAATTTTCAGTGTTAGTGTCATGCAGCAATTGAGAGGAATCTTGAATCTTTCTACTGTGGTAGTTTCCCTAACTCTTACTCTTTGGACTTAGTTAAGCTTTCCCAGCTTTCTGAGTGAACTGGTGAACCAACCAAATGCGTCTGAAACTTCAAACAGAAAATGGGAAAAAGAATCCTCATTCCTCCCCTGCTGTGGAGTGCTTTTGTTTGTAATCCTGGTCTGCATTTTCCTTTCTGCCGCTTCTCATTTTCTTAGGGATTCCTGAGCAGACAATATATACCCAAACGAAAGTAAGTGTGATGTAGGTTGTAGGCTTACCATTCAAGTTTTGATTCCGCCCCGCCCCCAGATCAGGAAAGTGCTGGTAAAGTTCTTGTAGATCATTGCACTGCCACTTAAGTAAAGTGGCTTTCTTGTTTGTTTGTTTTTTGCTATGCATATATGGTACTTTAATTAACTCAGTTCTTTGTCATCATGCTTGTAAGAAGTGTTCTTGTTCGCCAAGAAATCTAGATACATGCAGTTTTCCTTAAAAATGGAAAACAGTACTAATGCAACAGTAGTGCTTCACTCTGAAAGTAAAAATTAACACTCTTAAAATAATATTGGAATTCACAACTCACAGTTACATTTACTTAATTACCTGTCCAAATAATTGCTTAGCAAACTACATTTTCAGTACCACAAATAGATTTCAACCTTACTTTGTATTTTTCCTTTTTTTTAATTCTATAAACCAACAATTAATCTTACAGGAGTTTCTTGTTGGTTTGAGGGTTCTTTTTTTGTTTGTTTTTTTTTTTTTCTTTTAAGTTTGGGTTAGATACAGTATTTTTGATTTAACAATGTCATCTCTGGATTAAGTGTTCAAAGAAGAAAACTTAGGTATTATCCAAACTGTCTTATGATATTAATGTTAAGTTCAAATACAATGATCCAGCCAATTGACACACATTCTCATGTTTATTTTGTCTTGATAATTAAGACCTATTGAGTATGATATTTTTATATGTTATAGGAGCGTTTGGGTGTCTTTCCATTTTGAACTCCTGCTTGAATGATAGAAGTATTGATTGTGGTCATCTACTACCTGGAATACTAAAAATCATAATGTCTTGGAAAAACGATAATGAGGACAGCTTTCTCTTTAGCTGGTGGGTGCAACTTTGAGATAATTTAACTTTTTATTTAATTTCTAAAACAACACTTTAAAAATACAGGGTAGTTATTAACTCAAACAAAATCAATTTGTAAGTTACAATCGCCATCCACTGCTCTAATATTACATTTTTAAGCCTTTGTAGAACCACATCCCTCAGTTTAATATACCTGTCTTTTAAGTATCTAATATCTCATACTGAAGAAAATTACCCAGGTGGTTGAAGGCTGGGAAACTAGGAGCTTGCTTAATGCACCTAGATGTCAATTGTTTTCAAAAGCATTCAGAACTGACCAACTTTTGTTGGTGTTGCTGGATATTCAATTCCAAATTCTGATTGCTATTTAGGTAGCAGAAAGAAAACTTGGATACCAAACTTAGATGTGTGTTTTTTAAAATTCTGGACCTGAAAATGTAATTTGGAAAGCTTCCAGCAAGGAGTGAAAAATATACTGAGGTTTGTTTGTCTTGAGTATGGTGAGAAAAACCCAGGCAACAAAGTCTCAAAATAATGTACACTGTTTGGACACTAGAGGGAAATTAGTAACTTAAATGATTATTTTTCTTGCATTGATTTAGTTAAAATTGCTAAATTTCATAGTTTATATAAGTATATTACTTGAGCATATATGTAAATTATACAATTTTAGGAATCTGTATAACATGCAAATGAGCAAGTAGCTTTGTTGATCTGTTTTGTACCTGTTAACTGGCTTATTCAGACTTAGCAGCTAATGTGGTATTCTGACTTTGAAAAACAGAATATCAAAAGCACATGAGGCAGAGCCTGGTGCAAGACTAATTTGTCCAAAGAGGAGGATTGAAGGCAAGAATATAAATACTCGTGTGTACAACATGAAGATATGTAAGCTTTAGTTGTATTTCTATTACAGCAATCTGAAAGAAACAAGTGCTCAGTTGCTTGGTTTCAACATAGAGATGATCCGTTACCTTCCCTTGCTGTTGAAGTATTCCACAGCTCCTTTGGCCGATAATGAATGGGACTTTATCATGTGCTCCATGCTGGCTTGGTTAGAGGTAATATGAAAGAGACTATTACTAATCATTGCATTGCAGCTTTTAATAGGATATTCCTGATGCCCTCTGAACCTACTGGACTGATGCAGGGGAGGGCTAAAAAACTAGGCTACAAAATAACTAAATTTTTATAATCTTACTGGGCTGTCTGATTGACATTTCATCCTAAATGTTTGAAAGCTTTATGTTAAAAGTTCACCTATCTGTTTACAAAGTGGAATGCTGGGTATCAGGACAATACAGTAAAATAAGAAGCTATGCCACATAGCAATTAAATTTGAACAAAGATGCATGAGGATTGCCAAGAGGAATGGAAATCAGAGTGTTCCTAATGGTTCTTTGTTAGATTTTAGAACACAATGGTCTGAACAGTTGTAACTGTTTCATTTAATGTGTGTGTTAACTTTCTAGTACTTTAGAGTAATGATCAATATTAATAGCTCGGTACTCAGCATTTCAAACATAACTTATTTTAAAAAGCATCTCGATCAAAATATGGAACTAAGAAAATAAACTCTACCTACCACATGAGTGCTAATGTTGTATCTTCACTTTTGATGTACTTACCTCTTTAGATTATTCCCTGCATATGGCAGGGACATAGTCATCTCAGCTTAGCAAAAATTTGACACAGTGTTAAAAAGAATTGCACAAAAATCCTGTTTTCATCAAGCTTTGACAAAGGTCGTGTGTGGCTTAAAAGCACAAGCAATACTATATATCCTATTTATTTTTGTATATGGAGATGAAATTACCTCACTCTTGAGGTAATATGATGTTTAGTAATGGCATTGGTAATTGGAGAATAATTTTCAAATATATCTGCTGTAGGTCTCTATGTTGAAAAATAATATCCCTTTAAGACTGAAGTCTAACATGACATAAAAATGAACTGGATGAAAAGCAGTATCTGCATTTCAATATCTAACTGATCACATGAAACATCAAAATTATATTCTAACACTGTTAGAAAACAAGTCAGAGTAAACAGCTGACTACTTTATTAATCAAATAAAGATACAGAATCTCTCACCCTGTAGCTACTTTTTTTTTTTTTTTTTAATTATAGTGCCCTCTGTCACCACACACTTATAAGGGCAGGCTGGAAACTTCCATGTGGCCTTTCTTGGTCTCAGGATTAATCTTCTTACCTATGCTGTATGTGCCTCAAAACTGTATTTTTTTTATTTAAAAAAACCCCAAAACACCAGACAACAAACTCGTGTGAAAAACTTGTTGTATAGATTAAGTGCTTGGGAATATTTTTAATATTTGATGATATTCTTTTTTGGGGAAAACTAGTAAGATTAAAAATAAAAAGAAGGACCTGTGTTGGGGGAGAGAAAATATTCTCCTGATAGCGCCTTTGATAATATTCCAGTTCCCAATAATGTACTATCAATTTCCTTTCACAGTGTGGAAATACAAGTATGACATTGGTATGGCTTTTATGTTTGGGAGAGAAAAGTGAGAGCACTTCACATACTAATTTTGGCTCACTTGGCTGCACAAGTGCTATGGATAAGCTACAGCTGTGTACATTTCTATTTGAATCCACTTGGTGGCAGTTTCTTTCTGTCATTATAAAGAAGGTCATATAAGGGAGGCAATCCAGGACTCTAAATGTTGGTGAGACTTGGAAATACATTTCACTAAGTCTTACTAAAGTGTAGATTACATTTTTAAACTTTTTTTTCTCCCCCCCCCGCCCCGGGAGTCCCCCACGTAATTTTAAAATGGTCTTAGCAATTGAGTCTTCTTTGAAATTACACTTTCTGGTATAGACAGGGAATGTGAAACAGATACCTTAAAGCAAATTTATGGTTAAGAAATCTTCCTCTTATTTTTTCCTCCTAGACAACAAGTGAAAACTGTTCGCTTTATCATGTCCCGCTTGTGCAGATTTTTGCTTGTGTCAGTTGTGACTTGGCATCTGCCCTTAGTGCTTACTTTGAAGCTGCAGCTCCTGAAACTACTGAAAATCTTCCTGTGAACTTGATCAGTGAATGGAAAGAATTCTTTTCTGAGGGAATTCACAATTTGCTATTACCTCTGTTGGTGAAACTCACAGGCAAGTATATGGCAAGGAGGGTAATAGTGGTACCTGCCAGGCTATTCTGAAATACAACTTGACAGGCTGTATTTTTGATTTTATAGGAATATTATGTCAACATAGTTTATAAAGTCTCACTTTTTTGAACACCTACATGCTAATTAGTAAAGTAATTGCACTTAACATTGTGATTCTTAAGATTAGATGGATTCTGATAAGCGCAGTCTGAGTTGTTCCTAGTAATGGTTGCTTATATCATCCATATGTTCTGTATCACAGCTTGTCTTTCTCTATTTTAAATAGGAGAAACCAAAAATGCTTCTGAAGGCCCTTTTCAGAACTCTGTGTTAATGTCTTTGGGCGAAGCTCTAACTTACATCTCAAAGGACCAGTTGTTGAACCATAAATTGCCAGCAAAGTTTGTTGCAGGCCAGAAAACAAATCTTCCAGATAAACTCCAGACTCTACTAAATACATTATCTCCATTGTTGCTTTTCCGGGCTAGACCCGTACAGATTTCTGTCTACCACATGTTGTATAAGTAAGAATCAAAAAAATTTTCACTTCTCTCACCTCCTACCCCCTCTGGTTTTTGTTTTTGTTTTTGTTTGGGTTTTTTTTTTAAATGTGCTGTAGAACATGCACTTATAGATGTATGTTTAGCAAAGTCATGTTCCATTACGGGAGAAAATCCTTAACTGGGCAGTTTGTGTTCTGTATTGGAGGACATTATATAAAGCTATGAATGGTAAATTTAATTGTAAAAGTAGACTGAGAAATTTTACCACAGTATGTGAAGATACAATTTTATTTTCTCTACCATAGTTACATAGCTATCGTATCATAACTATAAAGCTATTTATTTTTAGCCCCTATTTGAACACTCGTATAATCCTAAAATGTAAACTGAAATATTCCAGGTTTGATCTGGGTCTGACAGTATCATTAAATAATATGACCTTTTTATTTTCACTAATTTAGATAAGAAAGTGAATAAAAACGTGTAGTATTCTTGTGAACTTTTTGGATATCTCTAATTCCAAAAGAGAGAATACAGAATTTGAAAAATAGTATGTGCATTTGGCTGCTCAAAATGCAGATTGCGAGACAGCTGGCTTAAGCATAAGAAGCTAACATTATCTTTCACATATACTAAGGCATGAAGTTGCAATAGCTTTATTCTGATAGAGAAGTTTATTTTAGCATGACTCAAGAAGCATAAAAGGTCTGGAAAAGAACTGAGCAAGGCTACGTGCTTGTTGGCTGTCGTTCAGGAACCATCGGTGCACTAGTGTCAAGTCTCTTAAAGATTCTGTATTGTTATTAAGGAATAATTGCCATTATTTTATTGCTTATCATCAATGTTGACATTGATAAGCAAAGAACTATGCATCAGATTATATTAAAATTGTAAAAATTAAATCCGATTTCTTTTCCATATTTATACAGATTAATGCCTGAATTGCCTAAATTTGATGATGAAGATCTCAAATCTTATGGTGACGAAGAGGAGGAATCAGCATTGTGTGTATTTTTTCCTCATGTTTTTTTTACAACTGTTTTCCATATTTTTAAAATGTGTTATAAGACTTGATCTGCAGCAGAGTAGTCGTCTATCAGGAGATGTTAAAAGAAAAAAAAAAGACATGGCTATGACAGTAGGGTCATAAATATTGAAAATATTCAATGTAATTGGTTAAATCTGCCTTTGTGCTAAAACTGGAAACAGTATTTGCAGTTGTTTTCTAGTACAGTTACTAGAATAAGTGCAACATACATGCTTTATATTGTAAAACCTTGACAGATTTTTGCTGGACTGCTGTATTCAGAATGTGTCCAGCTGAACAGTGTCTTGAGCCTCCAAAATTGACCTGGGTGTTTTATACAACTTGAATCTGATAAACAGTTTGAAGACCGAATGCGGTAACCATTTAAGAAAAAAAAATTTTGTTTTGCCTCAGCCCAATGATTAATATCTTTCCTTACTTTGGAGCTGCAAAAGGCTTTTAAATCCAAACCCAACACATTAAGTGATTAGGAGATCCATTGTTCAGTTGCTCCTTTGTTGGTGTGTCTTGACAAACAAAGTAAGCAAGCAAACCAGCTGTCCATGATGTAGGTTAAATCAGCTCAGCCATAGACCACTTTTAGATTAAGTGATCAGCATTTAGTTTGTATTTGTTTTGAAAGAGGTAAAAACACCAACTGTCCCTTTCAGGAAAAAAAAAAATATCTTAAAATCTAGCACTAATGTGTGAATTTGAAAGTAAATTTTCTTGTAATAAAAGGCCCCTTTTATGTTCTACATACACGGCTTTACTAACATGACTTTTCTAGGAAAGCTGTAAATATAAATTCAGTTAATGCTCTGCTCGAGTTTTGAGTTTACTATGCCAGATAACGTTTTTCCATAGATCACCTCCAGCAGCTCTTATGTCTGTCCTGGCCACTCAAGAACTCTTGCTAGAAAACATACTGGAATGCATTCCAGTTGGAGAATTTGCAGTTATTCAGCCCCTGAGCGATGAGTTCTGCCTTGTCCTAGGATATCTTCTCACTTGGAAGTTAACATTAGCTTTCTTCAAAGCAGCTTCTTCTCAGGTATATGCTCAGAGTCTTTTCCTTTTAACTGAATTTCTTAACATACTTATTTGGTTTGAATCTTGGAAGTTTCATCCAGCCTTTTTATTCTTTTAATTATGTATCTTCCTACCTCTTGTTTTTGTCTAATTAGTGGAATTCTGAAAGCATCAATAGACTTAGATTTCTGCACTGCAATAGTTAAGGATGGTAGTATTAAGAGTAATAAAGAACTAAGATCCATTAATAGATTCTTTCTTGCATTTTCAAACAAGCTTGCTACATTTTATGATCTTCTGATCATTCAAAATGGTGCAGAGAACTAAATCACTCATCTAAACACTTGTTCTGAATCACAGTCTTGCTTTTCTTCCTTTAAAGAAGATATTTGTATTATTTACAGAGTAAGCTATATTTGTTAAGTCTCATCGGTATTTTGTGTGTGCTTTTTTTTTTTTTTTGTAACACTATCAGCTGCGAGTTCTCTACTCACAATACCTTAGAAGAACTAAAAGCTTGAATAAACTGCTTTATCACTTGTTCAGGCTTATGCCTGAAAACCCTGTCTCTTCTGGGCCAACTTCAGAAGTTCCATATATAGACACAAAAACCTTCTTTACGGAAGAGCTTCATCTAGATGTCAAAGGTTAGTAAAAATTGTATTTGTGCATTTGAGAGAGTTTTGGTATTGTTGAAGTTTAAATATGCTTTTCTGCTTAAAAATACATATTTAGAAACTCTTAAATCTTATAAAATAGATACACACACACACAGAGACAAATCCATACATATGTTTAAAAATCTTTTGCTAACACTCCCCATTTGAAGCATAACCAAAATTGAAATGTTTATCAGAAAAATCAAGAAACAAAAAACAAACCAGGAAATGCTTAGATTATTCACTTAAGGCAGAAAGAATATGTTGCTACTACCTGAATCCTGAATGTATGCAAAGACTCCAAAATAATAAAAATGTGTGACCTATTCTGGGACTTCTCCATTGCTTCTAGACATTATTTTTTTAAAGCTAAATGGTATTTCTTTTTTTTTTCTCCTTCTATTTTAATACATAAATAAAACCAAATTAAAAATATATTTTAATACATATTTTTGAAATGTTTGAGATGTGAAATTGTGTTGTTTCATCATGCTGTTCAGAAGACCCAGTTAATCAACCATGATGAGAGAAGATATGCTGGTTTTTTTAGCTGAGAAATATGAAAAAGAGAATGTTTAAAGTTACTTCACTGAAATTGTCATTTTATGTACTTGTATAGATGTAAACAAGGATACTGAGTTTCCATTTCTTAATTTTTCGCTTGAACATCACTGTGTATTGCAGAACAATTTATCTGGATGACAGTAAGAATTACTAACACAACATCCCAAGGGAAAGATTTCCCTTATCTCTTTATGCGCTTCTATAGAACACTGCAACCTCAAACGTGCTCCAAACATCTTATTGTTTGCTCACTGCAAAGTGAGCATTTTCTAATTTCTGGAATATAAAATTATTCTTGATTTTTGTTAGTCCACGTAGAGTTCATCTCTATATTAGAAGATGAATTTCCAGTTGTGAAGTATTAGCCTAAGAAACAAAGAAACTGGACTGCTGGGGAAAGGCGGAGTGAAACAAGCACTTATAGTAGCAAATATAGAAGGAGCATGTACATGAAGTTCCAGTTACCACAGTTACGTTGGTATTAAAATTTTTGTATGTGGTGTGGAGGAACCAACATTTGTCACTAATGTGTTAAGAGTACTTCAACATCCTTTCTTTCCCTTCTAGGGACAGGAGTCCTCTCATCTCAGATTCCGCACTTGGCCTGCTCTGTCTACCACATAACACTGAAAGACTTGCCAGCCATGGTCAGGCTTTGGTGGAATAGCTGTGAGAAACGTGTCTTCAATGTTGTAGATAAATTTACAAGCAAATATGTCAGCAGTGTGCTTTCTTCACAGGAAATAACTTCTGTTCAGAATAGCACACAGTTACTTAGTGGCATGATGGTTAGTAAGACTTTTTGACCTTTTCTTGATTTACTTTAGTGTTTTTGTAAACATTTTGAGAAGTATTACTTCTTGGAACCAGACTGTATTACAGTGTTTTATATGATTGCATTTTCGTTGTTCTAAATGACTGATGAAAACATAATTTAGCTTGGTATTGATATATTGATTTTTATTAATATTCTGTTTGGGAAAAAATAGAAAAGAATGGGTTTTATGATGTTGGAGAAGTTGAGGTGGTAAGTGGAAGATACTGCTGTCAATATACTTTTTGGTTTATTAAAAAATTTAATCAGTAGATTGAAAAATGGTTGGTAGTGTCTTTTTGGTTTGCCAAGATATGAGTGGATTTTTGTTTTCTTTGAGAAGTGTTTTCCTGGTCCAAGAAAATTATTTAGTGTGTGTAGTAAAGTATTTATGGCTTTTATTTATATATATATATACACACACATATATATATACACACACACGCACATATATATATATATAAAGACTGGAGATGGTGTATAAGTCTGGAGTTTTTTAATATGTACATTTTTTTTCATAGGTAAAAGCTCGGTCTGCAGCACGGGAAGTCATTGCTACCTATTCAGTTGAAGATATATTTATTGAACTAATAATACAGCTTCCATCAAATTACCCACTGGGATCCATAACAGTTGAGAGTGGAAAGAGGGTTGGTGTGGCTGTACAGCAATGGCGCAATTGGATGCTACAGTTAAGCACATATCTTACACATCAGGTGAGTTTAGAGAAAGCCCCTAGTTTTGAAAACTTAGAGTCCTGATAATAGAAAAATGCAGTATTATTTAGATCCGTATAATGGATCTCATCAGTAGATCTCAAAGGACTTCATAAAATTGGTCACTGTTACCATCTGCTTTTCTCCAGCTGCTGAAACAGGTAAAATTATCAGCCTAACAAGTCCTGTTAAAATCCATAGCCAAAGTTGAAAATTTAGATCTCGAGACATGGGCCAGTGTTTGCCCCATGTGGCAGTGCCATCTCTAACTATAATTTGGACACCACCCCCCTCCCAAAAACCCACCCAAACAAACCAAAAACCAACTAAAACCCAGGATATTAAATTCTCTAAAAGATTGGTGGTTGCTGAAGTTGCATCATCTGTGGCTAGAACAAAACAAAACAGTGATTGAAAACTTTAAAATCCCCTTTTAAGTGCTCCTAAGTGCATTCTTTTTGTTGTGATGAATGCTTGCATTTTTGTAGATTAGAGTATCATCTGTATTTCGTGTGTTGGCTTTATAAATTATTCACTGCATATATTGTATATAACTTCAGATTGTAAAGCCTTCAGGCTTTGTTTCCTTCATGTGCTTGTGAATAACAGTAAGAATATTCTGAAGGAATTCTACAGTATTAACAGCTCTTTTCCCTCTGTTAGAATGGAAGTATTATGGATGGCTTATCTTTGTGGAAAAATAATGTGGATAAACGTTTTGAGGGCATTGAAGATTGCATGATCTGTTTTTCAGTCATTCATGGTTCCAACTATTCTCTTCCTAAAAAAGCTTGCAGAACATGCAAGAAAAAGTTTCATTCAGCTTGCTTGGTAAGTACCTAGACTAAATCTTTTTAAATAAGTAAAATATCCATTTATAGTTTGAACCAGGAACTTCTATTGTAATACCAGTAATTCTCCATTATGTCATTGGAGTATCTGGGATTAACTGAAACCATAAATTATTTGCATGGATTTTGTCCTAAGCTGTAAGGGCATGTAATGAGAGAGGGGTTGCTACACTTCACAGATAATAATATCTGTTTTGTGTTCATTAAGACATAAGCCATTACATCTACGTAGGGTGTGGCAACAGCATCTTGTTATCAGCTCAGATACGGGAATAGAAAAGGTTAAATTTAATTTATGCAGCATGCTTTCAAGTAAACCATGCTGATCTGGATAATTAACATTTAACTATATCCAAGTCATCATTGGCATTGGTTGTATGGTTACAGAGTATACTGGAACAGGTTGGCATCTGTATGGCTGTACAGTGAAGGAATTATTGCTGCTTTAAAAACACTAGCTTTTCATTCTAAAATGAGACTGGATGAGAATTCCTTTGTGTCAGGTTTTTTAGAATAAAACTTTATTTTGTGTGGGTGTGTAATATGTGTGTGTTTATATATATATACATGCATACATACACAAGTGGAAAGGGTTTTTTTTACTGTTTCTTGTTTTTTTTTTTTTTAAAGTATAGTTAATGTTTTGGTAGTTATATTCATTGGCAAATAATGGTTATTATTGGTGATAAACCAGTGTTCCTGATGCTCAGCTTGCATTTGTATATGAAACAATTGTATTTCTCCTTCAGTACAAATGGTTCACATCCAGCAACAAGTCCACCTGTCCACTCTGTCGAGAGACATTTTTCTGAAATAAAACGGTCTTTCTTCTTTCTGTGAGTGAAGATATAAATGAAGAGGAGACAATAAACTGTATGTTGAAAGAAGCTAACTACTTGGAAATAATGTCAGTTACTTTAAATGCTTGACTAGTGGGATATGACACATATTTACCTCTGGACTGTTTTTTGTAAGTTTGAAGATTCTTCTTTGATATAAAGAAATATATAAGAATAATTTATTTAAATTTGTATATTTTTAAAGATATTGAGATATATTAAAAACTCAGAAATAATGCAGAATTATGTCTGAAAAGTGGTGTTTAAGCCACAGCGTAGTTGATTAAAACCTCTTATTTTAGGTATATTCTAACGTGGTGTTATGCACTTAACCCAGGTCATGCCTCTTAACAGGTGAATTTAACATAGGTGGTATAAAGACTTGATTTCTGATTGTAGTGCGTTCATAATAGTTCCTCTTATGGGGGAAAAAAAGAATGTTGTTGCTGTTAGACATTAAGACATGGAACTAGGGTGATAACCTTCTCTTAAAGCATAAAATTTAAACATAGCATGCTCTAAATTAACATGTTTATAAACTGAGCTTTCACCTTTAACAGTCTCATTTTCCCAAAACCCCTCAGCCATCCAGCACCCTAAACCCATGAAAACTCAGAAGCCCAAGTAAGTAGAGAGAGTACAATCATTCCTGCATGACAATGAAAAACACTACCTATTTATTGCTGATTGGCTTTTAAAGAGAAGGCATACGCACTGATCAATCCTTGTTTTCATTATTTCAGTTAACGTCTTCGTTAGCTGGCAAATTAACTGTCACTTGAATGTACGTTGTACTTCCACGGTCCCATAATAATAAGGACTCTAAGTGAACATGACACATGTATCAGAATGGAATAGTCTTCAACTATACATTTTTTTTTTATGCTTTTTTTTTTTTAACAGCAGTAGCATACTAATATATTCTAACTTGGATGGTATTTGTGGTGGATTTCTTTGAAAAGTCAATAAAAGGGGGGGAATAAATGAATTTTGTCAGTCTCTGTAGTCTCTTCCTCTGTGTGATAAACTTTCAGAAATTAATTCAGTATAAATTTTCAGCTGCTGAGTTTATAGCATATTCAATTGGCTGTACCTCAACAGCTTTTTTTTTTTTTAGATTGTTTGTTTTCTCAAAGTTGGTCCCTTTTGAGATGACAGCTCTAGAAATGATTTTTAGCTGTTGATAACTTGAGTCTGTATTTTTAACAGGTAACACTGGGCTTCCAGAGGAGAAATTTCGTGATATTTTTTGAGAAAGAGAGAATGGAAATTATTTAAAACTGATATTGAAAAGGCCTAGCTGAAAACACAGATTAAGGAGCAAGCTGTCTTGTTTCCTAGCTACTGATACTAAAACTCCAGGATTGTTTCCGTTGCATCACTTTTATTATTCTAAATTACTTCTTTGCAAGTTCAATAACTGATTTGAAGGCCAGTTGTGGTTAACCAGGTATTGCTTGAAAAGAACCATCTTAAACTCTTCCAGCAGACCTTAACTTGCAAATTGTCTATTAGGAACAGCCATGTGGAGAGCTTTTGTTTTGGTTCTGCTAGAACAAAGAAGTGCAGGCACTTGCAAAGCAGCAGTATGTCTTTTGACTACTGACAGAGTAGTGCCTAGGGGTGTGGGCGAGCAGAATTTTTGCTTTCTTCCTGGTAAGTTTGACACTACATAGAAAGTCTGTACCTGCCGTGCAGCTTATTCTCATGCATATTGAATGCAGGAGTATGCTTCCTAAAACTCTCCAGAAGGCGTCGCTTTCTTTGGTCTTGTAGGAGAAGGGAATAGGTGTGCCCTGGCAAATGCTAAGTGTAGGTATGTGCAGGATGATGGGAGCATAATAGGAATCGCTTCTTACAGAACTCACCTGTGTTCTTAGTTGGATTGCATTTTGACAAGTGCTTCCACTAAAGTTGCAGCAGACAGCTGAAGCCAGGAGAATTGACTCATGATTTATTAAAGTGGACGCATATAATTTCCTTGTCTAAATATCCAGTTGTTAGATAGGCTAGTGCAATCGTTCTTTGTTGAAAGCATGTTGGTTTATTACACTTTTTGTTCTGATTTTCATTATTCTGTCCTTTATAATTTAAAACTGCATATACTGTTGAGCATTGTGATCTACTGTGACAGATGACTGCCTTTTTTTTATCTCTGATTACCTCTTTTAAAACTAATTCTTTAGTTATAACTAAAAGCTACACAGATTTAATTAAAACTTCCTTTTGATAAACCTGTAGTTTGATTCTATTACATGTTTTGACTAAATCTTAAAATCTTCTTTGATGTTACTGCTTTTGCTCAGCAACCTAACTTTGTTAGCCAAAATGGTTAACAGCATAAGACTTCTAGAGTGGTCTAAGGATGACAGCATTTCGATTCATTTGAACAGCCCTGCAGCTATGATTATAACCTCAAAAACTATGATTCCACATAAAAGCAAAATTGCTAAGCATAAAACCTCTTCTCCTTACAGTTTTGTAGGGGAAAACTAACAAAAAAAAAATATGTGTGGCTTAGCAAAAGGTCTGCCATCAAGTCAAAAAGGGTCTAGAAGTAGGAAGCAGTCAAATTGAAATATGACTTCTCAGAATTGACTAGCTGGTAAGCTGCAAGAACAAAACTTTGCTTAAACTCTTCAGTGGAAAACTGTGGGAACACGTTATTTCACAGATGGCCACAAAGTTTCCTCTCAGTTTCTCGACTTCGACATTCCTTAGACAAGTTATGCAGAAGGTAAGAATCAACAAAGTCCTGAGTCTAGCCTCAGTTTAGTCAATGAAATGCATTTTTTTTAGCCTCAGTAGTTTCAAGTACTAGAATTTCTTGTATATAGTAAAAATGTCAAGTAACATCCTTAACATGACTGCATCTTCCCTTTAAACCTTCCTACTGTGCATTTGTGTTCACATTCATGTTTATATAAAAACAAATTGACAGAAAAGTTACAGAAGGGGATGCATTAGATGTGTTTGAATTGTTGAATTGCAGTGTTGCTCTTCACTGGTTGTCTAAGCTGGGGAATGGTGACTCTTAGGATGTAAAACAATCACCACTGCACACTTCCTGCAAACCTACCCTTTTTGTATTTTCTTCAGGATGGTATAAGGAACGATTCTTATGCCAGACCAGTGTAAGTTGACTTTTGACCAGTATGAGTCAAAAGTAGCTTCCCACATTCCTTTGCAGTAAAATACCTCAAATCGTCTAGCTAGGTTTGCAGTCACATGTTTCTGCTCACAGTGCCTCCACTTCTTATGTGTTATTCTGCCTCTCCAAAACCTCCTTTTTTTTTTTTTTTTTTTTTTTTTTTTTTTTTTTGCAAGCTCCTAGGTAAGTTTTTTGGGTGGTCAGCTCAAAACATGGAAGAACTTTTAATGTTTGTGCAAGCTGGAGAAGTAGAGAGTCAGAAGTTTAGTTCTGAAGTCTTAAATGGAGTAGTCTTTTCAGTGCATCCTACAAGAAAACCCCTGTGACCTTAGTCCTCATAGAGGAGCTAGCTAATGGTTTATAACATCACTTGCCACAAACCCTTAAAGGTCAGTTTCTTTGAAAGCATTCTCCCAGACAGCACTACTGGTGCTGCATACTAGACTGTCTACTTTTCTGCTGCATGTGAGCAAAACATCTTCCTCACAGGATTGTGCCCACTGCACAGCATGTGTCTCAATGCCACTGGGGCAACGCTGTATTAGAACCTTCTGTGGGCACCGGGAGGGGGAGGAGGCTGCAGAGGAAAGCTCTTTTTTGGGATCTGGTGGTCAGGAAATAGCTTCCTATTTTGGATAGTGATTTTGAGGGAGGACTTTTATTCCACTTCTCTACTTACAGTCATTGTTTTCAGCTACCCAGTAACTAGCCTTTTTAATAACATCTCATATGCTTTTTTCCCCCCCCTTAATATCTTTTCATGGATGAGAATTCTTTATGTAATCTACAGTACTCCATAGTAGTACCCTCCTTGTAAAATGGCATAAAAGGGAGCACAGTCACCACAATGTTGCCTAGAAGACTGCAGGAGAGTAACAGCTTGCCTTTGTCCCAGCTCTTGAGATACACTTACTGCATCTTTGTATTCAGAAGTACGCTGTTTCCTTACAATAGAAACAAACTCAGTAATTGTGCCTTAGACGTGTGAAGTGCCTGATACTACATCAAAATGAGTAACACTGATTCCAAGTATTCATTTGATATAGACTAGCTATTAAAACAGGAAGAATTATATCAAGTACATTATTTTAATAAGCCACAATGACAAATATACAAATATGTAATTATAGAGGAAAAGGTCTTTAGTGCTTAAGTGCAAATGCAACAAGGTAGGGTATTTCAGTTTCCCCTCAACTGTCCTGAGAAAGCCAGAAGACAACTGTGCCTCTGACAGCAGGTAAGAGCTAGTTAACATCCAGAATAATCATAATAAATGCAGAGTCTTGCTTAGTTTCACTGCAGTAGTCAGTAACTGAGGATACACCTTAAGAGGATGAAAATCTTGGCTTAAAAATTGATTTGACAGCTTCAGTACTCTGTTCAACCTTCTGCGTGCCTAGTATCTGGAAGGGTAAGAGCAGTTATCAAGACTTCCTAAATTTGAGGATAGTAAGCATCTCTTGTCCAGCTTGCCTGGAAAGTACTCGTGTGCCTTCTAAGCCACCTTTCTTCATTGTTTCCAGAATTTCATCTGTAATTGAAAGTGCAGTGTTACAACTGAGTTTATATAGAAATCAGCTATAAAAGGCAGTGCTAATGTATCTGCCAAACATAAGCTATAAAGCAAAGATTATAAACTGTATCCTCTTACTCTTTCAGACAGTAGCTTTTATGCAAAGTAGCCTTCCACCAGGAACAAATAAAGTTTACAATTTACTAACTGAAGTTCTGTATTTTGGTATTATTTATAGCAATGAACAATTCAGTTATGAAGCTAACTTGTAGGAGTAACTGAAATTTGTAGCACCATCTCCCAAAAGCTGCCTATCAACGAGGTGTGAAAGAATAGTCTTTCTTCTTGAAATTACTTGGCAATGTATAGCCATTAAGTATTAGATCAGAAGGAGCAAGTCCGAATCTTTTCTCTACACATGTCAAAATGAAAGACATCACCTTTCCAACTAAAGGCTTTTGCCTTTTAAGTTTACAACACCATTCTCTTTCATGAGAAGGGGTTGGCCTGGCTTTGTTACTTGGTTCAGAAGATGTACAGTCACCTTTCAGACTTAGAACTGAAGTCTTGCAGAGCTGCTAGCGTCAGGACCTACATATTACCATTTTCTAAACTAGCTTAGGGAGTCCTTAGTTTTGGTAAGTTTGCTTCTATTTTTTGGTCTAGCTTACCATACACTGGATGCACAAGGCATGAATTCAGAAAAAGGATTCCAAGAAGCATCAGGTTATGTAAAAGTCCCTCTGTAGATTAGACACCCACACAAACTTAAAAGATGAGAAACACAGGACTCCACAGAGATGCCACGGTTTGTATGAAGCATGCAGATACACTCTAGCCTTCTACAGCATTTCTAAATAAAGCATTTCAATAATGAATAGATTCAACTGATGTTATGTATTACGTTTTCTTGTTTACTTAAGTCTGATAACCTAGAGAACATTGCTGTGATCAATATTTTGTTTAATACAGTGTTAAATCTGGTTTGACACATTTAAGGATCCAAAGAAAGTGACCACCTGGATTATTTTCTTTAATTGTGACCAAGTAGAATAATCCTCCTGGTGAAAGTAGGTCTGGTACTAATGGAAAAACTCTATCCATTACTTCTCTGCCCTTTCTGCCACCAGCCCAGGATGCCTCTATTCCACGGCTTTCCACCTAGGAAGAATGAAAGCAAATATTGTCATAATACAGAATGATAGAAGTGTCAGTGGTACTTATAAGAGAAACATCACCATAATCTCTAGCTTTGGGCATCTGCCATTAGAAGTCTGACAACTTTGATTCAGCAGATTAGTTTATGCAATAAAATTACTTCAAGACTACTTCCTACGTGATGAACACTACTTTTGTTTCAAGTTCTATTCTTAAACTGAATTAAAAGAGCTACATTTTGTCATGTGCTTTGTATGTATTTTCTTGTAATGTTTCATGAGTTTGTTTGCCAAGTGGAAGGTGGCCAGAAAACTGTTTAAGTGTTCATGGATCAAATTCTGAGAGTAGGAGTCTGCAGAAGCAGAGGATATTTATTTTGCAGGGAACAAATGCATTTTCCATTGAAAGTCTTCTATAAGAACACCTTAGCATGCCTAACAAAAGTCTTACGTGGTTTATACTTGATGGAGAAACTAGGTATTGAGAAGCAGCAGCTAGCAATCCTTATTCCCATGTAGTCTTTTAAGCAACTCTAGTAAATCATTTTCACTAAAACAGTGCTGGTCCTACAACATCCTTTACAATTTAAAAAAAACCCTGGAGTTTTCAGACCAGAGCTTATTGGAGTTACCACTTCTCCTATGACAGTAGAAATACCATTTTTATTGTGCATTTCAAATGTTTCCTACCTCTTCAGAAGGTGTTACCACGTATGGTGGATTAAATAGCAGTAGATCAACCTTCCCATTTAATCTTGGAGACAGTCCTTTGACCTATAGATGAAGTTCATGATTCTTTTGTTGTTGGTGGTTTTTTTTTTGTTTGTTTGGTTTTTTTTGTTTTTTTGTTTTTTTTTTTTCTAAACATAAAGAATGCAAACATTTTGTAAAAATACAGTTACATAGTACTGGATGTTCTGAGCATTTCAGCCTGACTCAGGAATACTAAGCTTGACTTTCTATGTGCAAGAGAAGCATCAAGAAGGACCCGTGCACAGCAGAACAATTTCAATAGTCTTTAGACTATGTTATGTAAGAGCAAGAGACACATATGCGGACGCAAAGGTAGTACTTTATTCTTGCTCAGTTCAGAATTTAAGTTAGATATAAAAGAATTTTGCATTTATCATCGGTTAACATTTGTTACCCCAAATGGCCAATCTGTAACAACCACAGTTCAGTTCTCAAGTATGAGCACTTGTTCATCCATTTTAGATCACATTTATTGTTGCCATCTTTTATAAACATATATATTCAGGTCATTTTAAATATGTTGCTAAAGAGATGAGAAACTTGGCTTTTCTCCATACCAAATTTTGTAAGAAATAAAAAGTAACAACATACACAGTTCCTAATTAAATCAGAGCTGAGAACCTAGAACTGCATAGCATTAGAGGAAGGGCTACGATAATGTCAGGTCAGTGCCAGGTTCCTTGTGCAGCATTTTTCAAACTACATCATCTATTTTTTTAAACCAATTCAATGAGTTTTTAAAGCTTAAATTTGAATTTTAGAACTTGAGTAGTTTGTTTTTCCCTTCTTTCAGAAACACTTGGGCATTTTGTTGTTTTCTTTTTGTCATCCATGCTTATTAAGAGAAAGTTTGTTCTAGACTTCATGGTTACTTTTCAGTATCTCTAGTGAGTATTAAAAAATTACAAAAACTATGAAGATATTGAAACATCTAACTTACCAAGTCAGTAATGACTGGCTGAAGGTGAACATTGTTAAGCAGAGCTGTCTCCAGCGTACAGTAAGCTGCCATGGGGTTGATATCTGTACATCTAAAAGCAAAATACTACAAAGTGTACGTAACTGGCTACTGTATCTGGAAGTTTAACCCTGTGAACCACATGCTAATTTATGTACTCTCAATGAAGATATCTCTTCCAGCATCCTTTACTTTGCAAGTAAATAGCAGAAAGCAGCTAGTAAAATACAATGTATCAGCAGCTTAACCATTGCAACACTACACTGGAAGATTTAATGACTGACTGAAAGCTAAGCATAGGATTTCTTTTTCAACACTAGCTCTGCATAAGCATATATGCATACAAGTCTCTAATAAAATTGAGTTACTGCCAACACCCAGGTAACTAATGTTATGTCATCAGACCTCAGCAAGGCGAGTCAGTGGCTAAAATTTAGGATTCAAACCAGCAAACACAAGTGTAAGTTTAGCAATTTGTCTAAGAAGTAGGAAGATGGAATTCTAGTCATGCCACTACTTAATTGTTACAGAACCTTAAGTAAATAGTTCAGGCTTTCTTTGCTTTGATTTCCACAGCTGTAGAATTGAGTTAATATTTCTTTGTGAAAAGACTAGTTTTTAAAATGTGAAAATGAAAAATATATGTGAAGGCCAAGTATTTATTATTGCATGCAACAGTTTAAGTGCTATTATACTTACATGTACAGTGCACTGGATCCAATAATGGAAGAAGCTAGAAATGTTGAAACCACACCAGACCCAGATCCTATTTCAAGGCAGATCTCAACCCTAACGAGAGAAAACTTTGGATGACTTTTATTTGTAATGTATAAGAGCACCTGCAGCAGACACAGAATCGGTCAAGACAGGATTATGAAACCTGCTGCCCTTCTCCCAAACATGCTCAAACACTTGCTGGTCCTACGGCCCTCAAAGCCCACGCTATGTCGTCTGTTCCATAATGGCTGCCAGGCCTACTGGTGCCCATACAGACAATTCCTGGTTATCACAAGCCACTTTGGGAAACCTGTGAGTTTCTCCCGTGCCTAACATGAACGTTTCCATTAACTACACTGTCTCAGCAGCACAGGCAACATTTCTACAGCATCTATTACACGTTTATTGCAGCAAGACTGAACTCCAACAGAAGTTACGGAAGATCACCGCAAAGCCACGGAAGGAAAGCAGGACTCGAGTGCAGAATGCCTCGGGAGAGTTTCAGCCAGCTCTGGACGAACAGCAGCGGCAGGCAATTTCGGAATAAAACCACTCGTAAGATTAACTCCTTCGGCGATTTCTAGAGCGGTTATAGTCACGCAGACACACTTCAGCCCGGGAGACGACAGCCGCCGACACCGGGCAGCGACGTGCGCAGCCGTGCAACTCCCACAGCTTCTTCAGGGCCGGGACGCCGGCCTTTTACCACGTTCCGACGCGCGCTGCTGCTGCTGCTGCCGCCGCCGCCGCCACCGAGGCAGGCATCGGCCCTCCGCGCCGCTGCGGGTGCAGCTCCCCCGGGGTGCCTCCCGCAGCCAAGGAGCAGGGGCCGACGCCGCCCCGGGAAGAGCCGCGGGCCCGGCCCGGCCCGGCCCGGCCCTGCCGCGCTCCCCTCAGCCCGCCGCCCGCGGGGCAGCCCGGGGGGTGGGGGGAGCACGGCCTCCGCCCGCCCCGCTCGCGGCGGGAATGCGCCACCCACCTCCCTCCGGGGCCCGAAACCCGGTTACCGGCCGCTCGGGGGCCTGCGGCCCCGGCCGCGGGACGCTCCGCCGCGGGGCTCTGCTCCCCCTCCCTAGCGCACCCTCCCCGCCGCGCCTACCGAGCCTGCCTGAGGCGGGCCGCGTCCCGCTCCAGAGCGTCCAGCAGCAGGAAGGTGTCCTCGGCCGGCTCGTACACATCCCGGAAGGGCCCCTGCGCTCCCACGTGCTCGTACCGCGGGGTAGGGAGCGGCGGCGGCGCCGCCATCGCTTCCCGCGGCGCGCATGCGCGGGCACGCCCGCCCCGCCTGACGTGCAGGGGGGCGGGGCCAAGAGCTCCCGCGCGGCGCTCTGACGCCGCGAGAGGAAAGCGTGTGCCTGGGGGGGGGGCGCCGGGGCAGGGGAGCGCCGCGGCACTCGCGCCACTGACACCGCCAATGGGAGGGCGCCGGCTTGGCCCCGCCCCGAACGCGGGTCTAACGGATGTTGGCCACGCCTTAGGGCGGTGGCGGCGTCGGCGGCGTCTTTGGCCTCGTTGTTAGCGAAACTCAGGCGTTAAGTTCCAGTGAAAACCGCCGTTCTCAGTGGAATTCCAACGTCGGGTTTCATCGTGCTGATTCAATTGGTCCAACGTTAAAAATCTTCTCTAAATCTGTGTAAGTGTGCACAGCGATCCCTGCAGTAGGTGGCCTGGTAGTCCGTGAAGATTGATGTGAAAGGGACCTGCTACTCCGGCTTTTGTGTCAGTATTTTTGTGTCAGCTTCCCAAATTAATTGCTTTTCCATCATGAGAAGTACCACCTTTGCATGGTGAGTTAGCAGGAAGCCAAACAGAAGAGGTGCTGAGGAGGTTTCTAAGTGGCAATTCTACAGCAAAGCACACAGGGGAAAGACTGACATTGATACTCAACTTAAATGAAGCTCTTTTTTGCAGTTACGAAAGAATATGTTTCTGTGATTCTTTGCCAGCAACACTTGACAGCATCGTTGGGTCCAACTCTATGAACTCCAGAATTCAAAGAAAAATGAGGCTCTGCAAAACTACGAATTGAGGGGAAGTTTCAGGGCACAGATGAGATTAATAATTCGCTCTACACAACAAAACACAAATGAGCAAACAAATTCTGATCAAAAGCAGGAGAGAGGTGTACGAGTTCTAATTCCCACAAAATGTCTGTGTTCAATTACTAATGCACTGAACACTCAAATTCTGAGAGTGAGATGCATGTCTAGGTCAATGAAGGAAAAGGGTGATGCTAATAAACAGGCCAGAATCTTAAAACATTATTTTTATAATAATTTCAAAGAACATCAGTTTTGGGAAAAGAATTAAAAAAAAAAAAAAAAAGAATGAATAATCCAGTAGATTAGTCTTTGTTGACTTAAGTGCATTTAAGGGTTGAGGTGTGTCTTGTTTGCTAGCCTCCATTTTTGTCTCTGGAACTAGGAAAAGATAACCAATTTCCATTTTTCACTTGCAACTGTAAATGGTCTCTGTAAAACAGAGGGTATCTTCCATTCCTACAGAACAACAACTCAATTTTTGAGCAGCTCGTTCATAAATGCAGCTAACTCATTTTGAAGCTAGGTTTATTCTGTTTATTTCTGTATCCACCATAGATCAGCTTTGCATAGGAATATAGGAAAACACAGAAAGGGAGTTCCTGCTTCATGGGAGCATCGCATCCTTTACCCTCCCTTGCAAAGAACTGTGAAATAGATACTTTGTCCTAAAAGTTCATAGTTTGTCTATTCCACATACCCATGTGAGGAACAAAATTATGTCATCAATATACTCAGTCACTGCAGTAACAAGAAATTTGTTTGGGTAAATTCTCTTAGAGAAAGGACTATGCCTACACACTGGAGACAAAAAAGAGCAGCAAAAGCTGAATCTCTGTGACTTACAGCAGGGGACAATTCCATTCTCACTACAGATATGGTGACTGGTGTTACCTGGCCCAAGTGTTGGACACCAGCTCACCAGCCCACCAGCCAGGTATCTGGAAGATTTAGCTGAAGATTCAGTATTAGTGCACCCTGCCTTACATCTGCTTTTAGCTGTGGCCCACCTTCAATGTTTCCAAGTAAAATCAACACGCTACTCTTTAGCCCCAAAGCCAATGTCTTTTCAAGTAGCCAACAGAAATTATGGAGAATCATAATTAACATACCAGAAATATATGCAAAGAATTATTATGAGTCAGTAGTAAGCAAGTGTCCTTTATGTCCAATCTTTTGGAGTAAGTCAATGCAATCAGATATCCAGAGATTAATAATCAGAGATCTAAAGATGAGCTTTTTAACTCAAGGATCATTTTTGTCCTGTCACAGAAATGAAACCATCAAGCTTTATCTTAAAACAGTTTAGGTTTCTTCCTCCACTGCCTAGCATGTAAAGCAATTCTAGAAACTAAGAATTTCAGAAAACTTCAATTTCCAGTGTGAATTTATTCATGGACCTTATCTGGTACTAGTGTTACCTTTTAGTTTAAAATGTTATTTTCTCTTAATTTGTTCCCCGATATGAAGTGTTGTCGTAATCTATCTCAACCTTCATTTCACCAACAAAATTAACCGTTGTTGCCTCCTAATTTATGTCCTTATCATGCTGTTTCGTGAACCTGTTCTGATAGGAGTTATTCTGTCTTTCAACATGGTACCCACATACAGGCTAAATGAGATCTTAGCCTGTGAGAAGATACTAACGGTTTCCTTTACTGGAAATCCCTTGGCTGATGCTGAGTAGGATTATCATGCTTGTGTCGGGATGGCAGGTTCTGACAGAGGTTAACATTAATCTGTCTGCTCTTGCTCAATTACCTCCATCATCAGTGGAGCGTGATAGGCTGCTTCAGGGGGCAGTAGTGAGCAGGAGCCTGGCTGGAGACAATACCTGTTTTTTAAATGCAAAAGGAAATCTGGTAGATACTCCTTCATTTCATCTGTCTTCCCAATGATTTGCTGCTGCACCAGAGGAACAAGTACTTGTAAACCATATTAAGCTTGCATAAAATTCCATTACTTTGGCAAAATGAAGTCATGTTAAGAGACAGAATTTTGCACTGTGTCCATATTAGGAAAATTAATTCTTTGGATGTATTTTTTTAATCACTACAGGTGGTCGGGCTTTGGAGTGCAGTAGAAGAAATGACTTCACCATCTTCAGCTGTACTGGTTATTATTTTTGGCTGCTTCATACTTCATGAAATCTGGTTAATTATTATTGGGGTTTTTTTAATACTTATAAGTCTTTCTGGGTGAATTTTATAAAACATTTATTTTTATTGCTTATATAACTACCTAAAATGTTTTTCTTGGTAGTCAACTGTACTGTTTTTGCCAAAACAGATTCTATTTCAATTTTGGGAAATTGTTGGAAAGCTAATATTCCTGTTTTCATTGGTGCCTGTGCCATGTTATTAAACTAGGCTTTATGGAGATGAAAAATTGTTCTTGACAGGAATCATAGCCATTTGTTTACACTAACTAAGCTGTATGGCTTTATCCCATTTGGAATTCAGTGCTATTCCTCTCATACAGTGATGCTTAACCCATAACTTCCTAGCTGCCTGTTAGCCCTCAGAGGTCTCCATTTTAAACTTCTCAAACATTTCATGGCTGCATCTGGCCCTCGGCGTCCCGGAAGAGAGATAGACCTGTGCTGGACCCATGAAGGTTCCTGTTTTGGTGCATTTGAGCAAGTGGAGCCACCAGGATCACTGCAAAGACAGAACCACTAAGAGAGGTCTGGAAGAAATCTCTTTAGCTGTGTAGTCCAGCAGACAACCACATCATATCATCTCTTCCTTAAACTGAGCAAGTATCTTCCTAAAAGTAGCTAGGTTTCTTGCCATCAATATTTCTAATGAAAAGCCATTATAACACTTCAGTGCTCTAATGATTAAAAACCTTGTAATTCCCAGCCTAAATGCAGTGGTGATAGGTTTTATACTCATTTAGTCTTCTGGCAAGTATGTAAGCTTAAGTGATTAATTTCATAGTTTTTGCTTGATGGATTTGTAGACAAAGAAAGGCTTTCATTGACCTTTGTTTTGCTTGACTAAATAAGACATGCTCTTAAAAGTTTCCTGTTGTAAGACATTCTTTTCATTTCTCTTACCACTTTTTTAGACTTTTCACGTATGAATTCAAGTCTGACTTTACCCTGAATGTGACTTGTTCAAAATACTCCAGGTAATGCCTTACTGATGCTTTGCAGAATTTACTGGCTGCATTATCTCTCCTGGAACTTTCCTGGTACGTCCCAGGATCATGGTTGCATTTTCCTCACAGAAATGGTTTCTTACCATTTTGTGATCGGCTGGTTTTCCTCAGTTTTTCCTCACTGGTTTCCAAATAACTGACTATAAAGTGGGAATTCTGTAGTGTTTTATTGTTTTTACTAGTCCACTTTGCATGCCTGTTGCTCACGTTCTGGTCATTTTGTTCCCCCTGCATGATGTCTCCTAACTTCATGTTGTCATCAGCGTGATCTCAAGGATATTGATAAAAACACTAAGTAAGATCAGCCCCAAGATTGATATTTCAGGAAGTCACCATTAGCGACTTCTAACCTGATACTATTCCTTTTCAGTATGATGTATGACTATCTAACCTTTATTCAGTTTCTTGTTCACCTCATGTTCCCTCTGCCAATTCCATTATCTCCAGCTTAGTTCATACTTTTCCACATAACATCACATCAAAAGCTGCATGGGAGTCTAAGTAGATTCACTGTGCTTCATTTTTCTTGTATAAAAATGGAGATAGACAGTGCAGTAATGTAGCAAGATGTACTGCCTTTGCCATCATGGCCAAAATCATCATCTGTCTGTTGTTCTTAATTGTTATCCCAGCTTAATGGTACAGAGGTCCTGCAGCTTTCCGTCTTGTCTTTTTGACATGTGTGTGAACCTTTTTGCTCTGTTTTAATATCTTCATTAAGACTATTTCAAATTGATTTTAACAATTCTTATTTTACATTGTATTTTCTAGCTTCTAAGACACAAGTTTTTTACTGATCAGTCTTTTTTTTCTATTACTTTTTTACACTCTGCATATTCATAATATCTTGCTTGAGATGGTTATTTAACCAAATAGGTTTGAAGCCTATTCCCACACACATTCATTCCCATGCTTCCACCTTTAACCACGATCAAATATTTTCATCCCCTTTTGACCTGAAGCAATTAAGACATCTTTCACAGTCACATCCTGAAATCCCTTCCATAGTTTGATTTATTTCATTCAATTATTCTCTTAATTATTAAAGCTTGTCATTTTAGAATAGTGATTTTTAGTTACAGACCTACTTTTGTTTATCCTTTAATTATATTAAATTGACATCCTTGAAGTAACGTACTCATTACTCAGCAAAGTCAAAAGTAGTATCATCTTTTTACTGCTTCCCTGACTATTAAGTGAAGAACTATGCTTACTGTTGATGTGAAGAACACTTGGATGTTACTCATTTCTAGTCTTTGGATAATTAACTTCTTTTTCCAAGTGTCACATTTCACAATTGCATTTCCCTTTCTAATCATATTACTGAGTTCCCTAACCATACCAAAAGCCAGACCTTGGAGTTTATACTCCAATAAAACTTTTCTACTTCCCATTCTCCATAGATACTGTCAGAAGAGTCAATGCTGGTTATTACACACTGTTCTTTCTTTTGTATTTCTGAGATGAATAGCTTGAATCTTTTTTCACTTCCTTGCATCCCTACTGACTGGTGAAAATTCTTGCCCTTACATCATGACATTGCTTCAATATACCATGGCATGGTAATGTTTAATCACAGCTGTGGAATTTTTAGACCTGCTAAGGAAAGGTCCAGGGATGACATATTAGGAGGTAAGAATGATGGATACTTGTTTATAGCCCTTCCTGAAAAGATCCCAGAGCACATGCTATACTTTACAAACCAATTACCAACTATTCTATTGAAAGAATTACATCACTCATCATTGAAATGCAGCTACCCCAGGGAGAAGGCAAGGAACTTTTTAATGGTGTACAAAAGTATTTCAACACTTTGGGAGAGAAAATGAATAATACCATAATCAACTGAGCAGAAAGAGAATGTTTAGGTAAGTAGTCATATATAGTTGTTTTAACTGGATGTAGGCCAGAAACCTAGGAAAAACCTACTGCTAATGCAAAAAATGGAATTGGGGTTTTTAAGTCACAGATGATCAAGGCCTTTGGTTTACATTTACATCTTAAAACACAACACCTCAAGCAGCAGAATCATAGTGGAGCTTTCTTTTATAACTGGGTTACCAACATTGCCTCCTTCAGTGGGTAGGAATGATGTCTGATTTCTCCAAGAACTTACAACAATGTGCCTGAGGGCAGATTGGCTCCTTCAGCTATTTTCAGGGCATTTCTGCTTTTTCTTGCCATTTTAAACTGTTAGTTTTTAGAGGTTAAAAAATGTTTTCTTGCATTGGTTTCTGACAAACAAACTACCAAGGTAAGAGTTTTGCTGACTTCCTGCGTGCCCAGATACTGAAGAGGAGTCTCTATCATGGCTGCTAGTTTTGAGTGTGCTTTCTTATTTTGTCTCCAAAGACTTTGAATGGGGAATTCAGAGAGGAAGAGAGAAAACAGGAAAATGATGTCCAGTCCCAAGGCAATATTCCTTCTTGACAATTGTAAAAGATCAGGAGTCCTTTTTAAAAAGGTTAAAAATAATGTGGATTACTGTAATCACTGTGTTTGTCAGCAGCACTCACGATAGTCTAAAATGTAGCTGTATTCCTTGTGCGTTTTAGCTAGAACCGTCACGTACAGGAAGATGTAAGGGGTTGATTTGGAATCTATTACAAATAGCAAAATTGCAATGCAATCAAGCTCAGTAGGAACACGGCAAGGAATTTACCAAAGAAATAGCTGTTTTGAATGTATGCATACATAACACAGAGACTTTTATTGTTTTTTCATTACAATATGAATGAAATTTATATATCTGCAGAGAGCAATGTGACACAGGAGAAGAACATACTGGCTAGAAGGGCATTCTCCTAAGGCTGTATACAATAGAAAAAATCTTCCAGGATACACGTTCAGCAAACGCGTGCTAAAACGGATGAAAAATCTCCCCTGTTTCAGAACTCAGGCTGAACTGACATTTTCATTACATGAATAATGGATAATTTCAATATGTGTCAGTCCACTGGAACTGGAGTGAAACAGAACTTACTGAACAGCTAAGCAGAAGTGACTGAATAAATTCAGAAGTTATCCCAAGAGGGACAGTTTTTCCTGCATCTCCTTAAGAAAGCTCTGTGGTTGCTAAATCTTTCTCTCCTCTTTTGATAGAACATTAAAGTCTATGAGCTAGCCAGAGGTAACACCTTCCTTTTTGGCTTAGAGAATGTTTAACAATGACATTGAAAAATATGTGCTCAATTTCCGGGATAAAAACAGGTTGACAAATTGCTCAAATTATCTGAAATAGTTCTGACATTGTACAGGACTGTATAGAGAAGCAGCAGCACTACAGTTGGTTATTTAAATTGGTCAGTGTTAGAGAAAAATAATAAACACCAATCTTGTCTTATCGTAGGCATCTGAGTAGGTATAAACACAGCAGATTAAATCTTTACCTATTTTAAATTATTATAAGTTTATTGACTTCAGCAGAGTCATAGCTACTCTAGTGTTCATAAAAAATCAGTGAAAATCTGTTTAACAAATGCAAGAGATACCATAGAAATAGCTTAGGTTAGAACAGGAGAGAAAATAAAATTGAGAATATTATAATACTATTATATATATTGGTGTTGATGTATATAAGCATATGTATATTTATAATGGCATTATATAAAAATGGTATTGCATACAGGTAATATATGCTATATATATGTTACTTGATGATGTGTATATATATTTCTATATACATATATAATAATATTAATTGTATATTTGTTTTGTAAAGAAGCTCATAAATGGGTGATGGAAAGCTGTTGAAGCCAGGGAAGGACTCTGACTTCCTAAAGAATATATCATGATGTTAGAGAAGGGAAGAATAAGAATAAAATGTGATTGAAGCTTTTAAAGCAGTGAATGCTGGAAACGACATTGTATGAACTAAAGAAATTGAAACTTTAAGTGAGTTCTCAGGAACTCATAAAACTTAAAGGCAAGAAAGACATTTTTTTCACAGTATATAATTAAGTAATAGAGCTAATTTTCAAAATACGTAAATGAAGCTAACAGTTTGAAGCAATTTATTTAAGGAACAGGCAATAAAAGATGCTAACACTTTTGCTTCAGATAAAAAGCAGCTGTCTACAAATGGGCATTTAGAGTAAGACTTATTAAACAGATTATTCAAACATTATGTACTTAGTTTTAATTCTGATGGAGTTACTCTACATTAAGAGTGACTAATGAGAGTCATTAGTAGAGAAAATGTCATTTTTTTGTTGACTCGCTGAAGCAGGTTACACCAGGAATACCAGGAGAAACTCACTAAGCAAAGTGATTCAGTTTGAAATGAGTAATTTTTAATGAAGAGGCCTAAGAAGAACCAAACATTGTGAGAAGGTTTGAGGTGATTTTTTTAAATCTTACTATTTCTATAAAAAGGCCTGTAATTACAGCATCAAAGAGTCACTCAGGTGGGAAGGGGCTTCAGGTCTCTGGTCCAACCTCCTGCGCAAAGCAGGGCCATCTCTGGCATCAGACAAGGCTGCCTGGAACTTTCTCCAGGCAGGTCTTGAAACCCTCCAAAGATGGAGCCTGCATAAGCTCACTGGCAACCTGTTCCACTGCTTGACTGTACTCAGGGTGAGAATGTTGTTCTTTATATCCAGCCTGAACCTGTCTTGTTTCAACTTGTGTCCATTGCTTCTTGTCCTTCCACCACAGAACTTGTCCTCCCAGTTGTTCATCTGAAAACTTGCTTGGGAGTCCATTATAATACAACGTGCTTGTAAAAACGTCAGGGAAAACACCCACCCTGGAGAAGATTTTGTGTACCTTCTGCTGATACTGACTACAGGGACACTGATACTAGATTAGGCAGGCTGTGGTTCTTGCATTTGTAAATGTTATGTCTCTCTTTTTGTCTGGATGTATTATTAACATTTTTCCAGCACCTTTTTATCCATACTATTTCCTGGACAATTTTAATGTGTTCATACAGTCAGTAAAGGAAAGCGTGACTATTAAACTAAACAAAATCTGCATGTAATTATGTTTTGGGTGGCAGTTTTCCCTGTGTGTATTTTAGTATGAAAATCTAATAAAGAGATATTAAAAAGGATTTTCACTTCAAAACAGCATTGAAATGTCTTTCATAATGACATTTGATATTCCATTACAGTCATGCTTCAAAAGCAGAGGGGTTAGGCAGCTATCTAAAAAAACACTGGATGTTGATGTAGCTAGCTTAGTAGGTACTGCATAGAACATGTCATCAGGCACCTCAGAGAAAAGATTTTCTTGGAGTGATATAAATAAAGCATCTTGACAGACTTAGGAAAGAGACACTAATGTTATGCAAAATATATGTTGTCTATAGCTGTATATATTGTAGATGATTGCTGAGTATACATTGTAGAAGTTCAGGTCATAAGTATTCACATAATGCTACTTTAGTAGAATCATTTCTGAAATCATACATTGTTCAGTCAAAAAAAAAAAGAGCAAAATTTGGCCCATAATGAAGGACCTTATCACAGTACAAGACAGTCAAGATAAGACTGCCACCAACACAGTCTAACTTAATGCTAAGGACTATGGATGGGAATCCACATTTGCTATGGCTTTCCATAGCAACAAACATCTGCTAGCACTTAATAAATAATGAAGCAGTCCTGTATTTCATGGGGTTTGCAGGTTTTCAATAACTTTATATCAAGACTTTAATTACATTTCCCAGTTTTTTTAAGGAAAAGTAAAAGGAAAAGATAAAAAAAGCATGACTGAAAGAAGAAACTAAATACATTGTGGGAAGGAGCCTGAAGATTAGCTTATTTTTGGCTGAGTTAGCCTGATCTACAATCAGAATGTGAGATTTGGGCAACTTTTTTTTTTGGCTTGTAAGGCTACATAGTGTAACATTTTCATTGGACTGCGCTCAAATTGAGTCTTTGTCCAGCAACAACAACCTCCTTAAGCTGTCCGTTTTTCACATGCACACCTGTTAATATATTTTAAAGGAAATATTAAAAATATGTTACAAATAGAGACATAACATCTGTCAGTAAGAATAAATGAGGTGATTTAGAATTGTATTAAAATCTTCAAGGTGCCTGGTTGGTGAGCCATGCTCCAAAGAGTTGCAGATTGACCTCAGCTGGAAACAGGATATAGCCGAGCAAGTCAAATTACTGCAACGGATCCTTGTCACTCCTGCTCTCTTTGTGCAGCACATCACACTCTCGCTTTGGTCTCTTAGTGTGGAGCTAAAGTTTGTAAGAAATGTTGGAAAATATTTAGTGATCTGTGGTGAGTTGGGTCAAACACAGTCAAAGCTCTGTAGATCTGCATCTATTGCACAGTTGCATGTAAACTTGGAGGACTGAACTCATAGATCTGTTTGGTCCCTTTCAGCAGCAAATCCCCAGCTGTGAGCAAAGAGGGAACTAATAGACTGCGGATTTAAAACTGCAAAGGCTTTTTTTGAAGTTGAGGAGTTTGAGAAGTTTGAGTTTGAGAAGTTGAGGAGGAACTCACAGGGACAAATTTCCCAGCAAGAAGAAACATTATAAAACAAAAGGCAAGCTCCACCTTGAAACAAGGAAAACTTTATTTGCTTTAGAAAGATCTAAATATTTCTTGTATTGTATAAGATAAATTGCAATTTGTTTTCCTTTTGCTGAGTCTTTATGTTTTTTCTTTAACTGTTACCTATATCAATGGTAAATTGGAATGTGCCAGAAGAGTTGGGGGACATTTGATCTCCTGTGGCACCTTTGGTGCCTAGACACAAAGACTGGTAGCACCTGGGTTTTTTGGAGACTTATTTCAGGAAAATGTTTGGGGGATTCTGCCCTCATGAAGCATGCCACTGAGCTGATGGCTGGATCCTTCCTAATCAGGGAGAATCTAAAGTCTTTTAAGCCCAGCATATCTGTATTGACATAGAAATAGGATGAATAACTACCAGAAGGATTAATTGGCAATGTAAATTCAAATACTAGGTGACCATAAATGCAAATGTGAATATTAGTTAGATATCAAAATTGCCATTTTGGTTTTCTTCTAAAGGGAGTACTGCTTTCTAAAGGGAGTAAATGCTCCCTAAATTGTAGACACCCTCTCATTATCTATAATACCCTCACTTTACAAACAACAATCTTTTGAAATGTCACTTTCAAAACTCTAATAACTTGAACAGATGTTCAGTCAAACAAATATTTTATGAGAGATGTCAGTAAGCTCTAGGAGATAAAATTTGGGATGGAAAACAAAACTTGTAAATGGATACATAAACAAGGTCACTATTTAATAGGTCCATAGCAATTACACATACAAGAAAAATTTTATAAATTCTTTCTGCCTGTCATAGTGCGGTACATATATTAAAGAAAGCAAAACTAATCAAACACTGAAAGGTGGGCTGGTGGTCTGATTAGCTAATGTAATTGTCCAAAATAAAATTAATTTTTTCTAAAATATGCTAGATGCTACAGTTAAACCTATCAAATAAAAATTCATATGGCCATGTTTTTTTCATTTCCAGCTTAAAATAACAATACTGACCTTGGTGTGGGGTAAATTCTTGAGATTAATGACCAGCTTGGGTTAATGATCTGTGGCTATGCTGCTGACCTTCATCTCCTCCCAGCCGCTCATTAATCCTCAGGAAATTTACTGCACCTTGATTGTTATTACTTACATAGCCCATGTACAAACCTCAGGAGCTGTGGCGAATATATAAGTGGTACTTCGCATCGAGAACTCTTACAACAGAAAACAAAGAAAAAACAGCTTTGAAACTTTAAAAAAATCAGAAAGGCAAATCATACGACTTTGATCAAAGTATTAGTAACAGCCTTCATTGTGTGCTGTTTTCTCTGTATGAGTCTTGGAGCAATTATTGAAGAATATTACAGAATACAAAAAGTGTAGCATTTGGCCTTGACTATCTGGTTCAGGCATATCTAATACAGCTATCAACTATGAATTTAAATGCCAAATACAATATTTTGCCTTGATGTAATACTTCAAAGTACCATTCATTCTCCTTTCACTGGAAATGGTGCAAATCAGAACAATGCTTTTATGAAGGTATGAGTGGGGAGGTTTTTGCTCATCAATTATTTTTCCCTACACACCTGTCACATAGTTAACTCTTGCACTTAGCTACATCTTATAGATAGAGATTACAAGGCAGAGAGAAGGTGTGATTTGCCTAAGACTGTACAAATAGCCATGTATGGAGTTAAAATTAGAAGATGAGATTTTTCTAGTTAATGCTGATGTTAGTGTTCATTCCTGAAGACCATTTTCCCTTTTGTGTCTCTGCGAAGGATGTGATGTTTATACACGTGATGATGGTTTATAAACCAGAGTTGCCTTTCCTAACACTAAGAACTTCATCAGAGTTCCAGATACAGAAACAAATAGGAACAAAAATAAGTGATATGATATTCCTTTCTACAACTGTTTCAACTGGCAGTTCTGGAAAAACAAACAAACAAACAACACAAAAACCATGACTGAAATCAGACATAAATACTTCATGGTGCCAAAGGTCTTACTGTTAAATTTGGACTTAACTAAACTTCCTTTTCCCTCCAAAAATGAACGAACAAGAAACCAGGAGTTTGAGTAGAAAGACATCCTAGAATACTTCAGACATGTAACTTCATGTCTGCGGAACTTATTTAAGCAAAGACACTTTTCTTTGCAAATTAATGGCTTTAAAGGCCAAGGAGGCTAATTGTAGCGCAGACCACCCTCCTGTAGAACAGAAGCTATATAACTTCAGATAGGGTATATGGAACATCCTTTATAAAAATACCCGTTTGATTGGCAGACTACTTCCTGCCTTGCATGTGGTGCTTGGAAAGAAGCATGGCGCACAGTAGCACGCCCTAAGGAGGGGTGAGGGAATGAAATGAGTAATTTCTTGGGTGAAACTCAACGCTGGCAGGGTACAAAGTGCACAAGTTTACACTTTTCTTTGAAGAAGTCTGCTTGGTCTCTTGGGTGCACACTAGTGGGACAAGTGCTAGTGCCCTCACTCGGACCCATGGGCTCCTGCCACGCCAGGTGTATGCTGGGGCAAAAAGAAAAGGTAGTGGGCCCTAGCCTGTGTTCCTCCTCCCAAAACCACTCACAAATAGATAGCCATGTGAGACACATCTTATTTAAAGATAAATTTGAAATTTATCCTGCTACTAATGCTGCAATAAGAAGTCGTACCTGGGCAAGGGTACTTATTCTCCATCTGTCTATGAGCATCTCCAGCACGCCATAGCAGGGGGAGTAGGAAAAAACGCCTTCCCCAGTCATCAGCAAGATGAATAATGTCAGCGTGGCTCTGTATCATGCTGGTAGCAATCAGAGGCTAGGCTTGGCATGGTTTGCTTCACTGTGGACCTACTGTTCCACTTGGAATGGTGGTGGGCTCCCTGCAGGTCTTCTGAAACTGGCTGCTCTTCACTCAGAAGTGATGGGACACCCATTAGAATAGGACTAAAACCCCCACCAAACCCAAAAAACCCCATTGTGTTCTTAACCCTTAGTCATTATTGGGTTTACAAACATTACATGTTTGTAAATGGTTTTGCTAGGAGACAAGATCTTATTTAATTTAAAATTGCACAGCATCCTCCATCCTCTTCCATTCTTTGTGACTTCCTCATTTCAGTTTTCTACCAACCTAGGCCCTGCATTGCCTACCAGCAGTGTTCTGGCTAAGGAAAATTGGATGAGAAGGTGTGGAATTGCTGTATTTTAACCAACTAAGAAGATAACCAGTGAAAGTTGTCAGGCTTTTTTTTTTCCCCTACACAATTGATCACAATGTCTTCCCAGCATTCCCAGGTCTGCCAGTCTGAGAGGCAAAAAAACCCAGGAACAGAAATAAACAGCTACTAAATGTTTTATTTGCAGTGTAATTTCTGGCTCTGTGCAGATGCGGATGGAGCAAGCGAAGGAGTGGTTTTCCCAAGAGAAGAAAAAGCATCAAAATGCAGTTACTTTATAAGGACTGTTGTTACGGCAAAAGCACTTTTTAATGAGAAGGAGAAGAGTCATCTTTCTTCACACACTATATATAACTCTCTATATAACTTTATAAACCCTCCCTTTGAACTATTTGCATGCAACATAAACTGTATCCAAAATTCCATGAAAATCTTTAAAAAGTTAACATTATATTGAAAGTTTCCATACTACATTTTCATAATACGAAAGTACAAAAAAATTGACTTTTCTCTAGATTGAAGAGGATTTTACTGAGATAAAACAAGGAGAAGTTCAGAAGTTAGTCAAAACTCTGGTTTAATGCAAATGTAAAATCTTGTAATGGAGGGGAAGAAGGAAGAGAACAGGTGAGGAACCGACACAGATTTTATCTTTTGAAGCCCCATGATCTGATATGGTAAAGGTGGAAATCTTCAGTCAGCAGCAAAATGTTCAGAAAAACATCTGAATTCAGCTAAGGACTTGTTTTCTGGTGACAGTGGTGGATGCTGGAGGTGGCAGTTGATTGCCATAACAAGGGACAAGAGGCTGAAAGGTTCCAGGGGTCAGCCAACCTGGCTGCTGGGAAAAGAAGAGTGAGCGGATGAATAATGAAGGAAGGAATAGGTGCTCTCCGTCTCAAATAGCCTGCAACACCATTTTAATATACCAAGCAGCTTGATGTACATCTTGGATTACCAGCTAAGATGCAGATTTTTACTTCTTTTCAGGGAGACTGAAAGAACTTAATAAGAATATATGCAAGTAACAGAACTTCATTGTTTTGGCCAATCCATAACATGAACTGAAATGTTTTTTTCTCCATATCTCTTTTGACCTTATGACATTTCACTAACATGAATTTTATCTAAAAATTCTTTTTTCAAATATTTTTTCTAGTGTCACACTGACATTGGAATATGTGATATTTTAGAAATGTCAGCAATACAGGTAATAAACATTAATGATTTAAGTAAAAGCAAAAAATTACGCATGGCTCATCACACTTTCAGCCCATTTCCAGCTCTGTCTCACTATCCCATACCTGAAGCAAACATCCTCAAATACTTGGCTATTGATTAACAGCAGCTAGCTTGAAAAGACTTCTAGAAATGGAGAGCTATTTTGACAAACAGACAATGAAATACACAGTTTCAGTATCTCAACAGAGATTTCTTTCTTTCCTCCTGGCAGAAAAGGAATATATTAGTGAAGAGCTCAGGTTACAAAATATATATGACATGCATAAGTTTAGTACTGACAGAAGTAGCTTAATGCCAACTGAGATTTTCCGAAGTCCCTACAAATCCTTGCTTAAAGGATTTTGATGCTTAAGTATGTATTAATGGAAGCAATTTGATGATTTTAATTAAAAAACACATTGAAGGAAGAAGATGCAGGACAGAATAACTGTCTTTGTAATAGATTAATGAGGGGATTGAATTAAATTGCCTAGGTGAATTTAAATTTTATAGTCCTTAACTTTTGAATGCCTCACTTTACAAGCAAATTTTATTTTTGTGTAGTTAAAATGCATAATGCACATGTAAAGGAAGAAGAAGATGCACTACATCAGTATGCTCTACAATCACCAAAAACCTGCCATAAAAGTAATAGATATCTCTGCAATAAAAGCATTTTGTTTGGAAATCTTCATGTTGATATTTTTCTTCATTGTTAGTGGTAATGTTTAACAGCCTCTGACAGCCTGCTCCAAACAGTACAGGTAAGTTTCATATTATCGCTATTATCATCTTGCTTAACATGTTTTGCTGTGAGGAATTCACAGAAAGAAAAAGCAAAAGTGTGATAGGAAACAAGATTCAAAGGAATAAAAGAGAATCTCACCTGACATTTGTGTGTTGAGGCTGCTGCCTCTATGCTACCAATTTATTCTGGAGCTGTAGAGGAGTTTTAAAATTAACTGCTTGCCTCTGTTTTAACATGCATTGATCCAACATGTGGAGTGGTTTCGGTATGTGTGAATGGGCATTGCTTTAGAGGAAACCAAACTGGAAGCTCCTCATCAGCTGCATGCCAGGCCTTGATGGCGATAGTGTGAGTCAGGGTGTAGGCTGCATCCCTCTGGGAGATCCTCCAGGATCTCTGCTCCCTGCCACTCACATCCACCACTGTCCTGTGCCAGCACTCCTGGTAGATGTGCAGCTTTTTTTACATGGAGTGGGAGGGGAGTGCTTGAGGATTATGGAGGAGTTGGGTCCTTTGGCTTGTAGCTCTGGAGCAGGGATCTATATGGCAAGTCTGGCTCCAGTCCCCCTGGAGATGTGGGCTGCAGGAGAGCCTTTCTGTGTAACTGCTGTGTACATCAAAGACAGCCCATGTGTTGGCCAGCCAGCCTGGGTGCCCAGCTCCCTCCTGGGGGACTGAGCCCATACAGCCCCCCCTAGACATCTCTACACAGATGCTGCTTGGTGGTCTCCTCCTCACCCCAAACATGGTGGGTGATGACCAGGGGAACGGTGCCATGCCCAGTGGCAGCACGGTGCAGATACTGTCCCTGTCGCCAGTCACGTAAGAGGCGAGCTCAGGCTGAAGGGTTTCCTAGTATTCAGTAGTTGCTGGCTGAGGAAGAGCAGCCAGTCATGGTAACTCTTTTCTCCCCCTCCTCTGCATTCCCACCAGCGCAAGTTACATGGCTGCCCACCTTTGGTGCCACGTGCAGCAGGAGTGCTGGCCTGCCCCTGCATGTCCTCTGCCATGGACAGCCAGCATGGCACCGAGCTCACCCCTCGGCTTTGAGGGACTGGAGGTTTGCAGGAGCTCAGCAGCCTGGCTGCAGGATTTCTTCCCTTCCCACTTTCAGCAGGTGCCCCACAGACAGGATCTGCAAGGGGGACCTTCCCAGCGAGCAGGGCAGATAGAGAAGAGCTGCTGCGTTCACTGATGGGCCGTTGCTGCCTGTGGAGCCCTGTCTGGCCATGCTGTCTCCTGCACTGTGGTGGTGGGATGGGTGTGCGGGTGCTGCAGGTAGAATCATAGAATCATAGAATCATAGAATCGTTTAGGTTGGAAAAGACCTTTAAGATCATCGAGTCCAACCTTCAACCCAACACCACCATGCCCACTAAACCACGTCCTGAAGTGCCACGTCTACGCATTTTTTTTAACATCTCCAGGGATGATGACTCCACCACTTCCTTGGGCAGCCTGTTCTAATGCCTGACAACCCTTTCAGTAAAGAAGTTTTTTTCTAATATCCAATCTAAACCTCCCCTGGCTGCATGTTGGCATGTGGGGAGGCAGCCCATGGTGTGCACTGCTATGTAAGACCACAGCTCAGTCTGGATGGCAGTAGCATGGCACAGCTACCAGGTAAGATGCCCCTGTCCTTGCTTGAAGGCAGTGTCAACTCCCTGGATCAAATCCCTGCCTCCAGCTGTGGACAAGAGCAGATGCTTGCACGGGGCAGATATGTAGGGATATTCCTAATACACTGCCTTGTCTTCCAGTACATACATGGGATGTGTTTTATTTTCTGACCAGCTCCTCTTGCTCAAAATTACCTGCCAAAAGCCTGAGCAGCATCCATCCAGAATAGGTACCCCAGCCTTCCCCTCCTGATGGTGGGAGAGCAGGTCCATCAGCACTGTGGCACAACTTTGGGCTCTCTCTGAATGACCACCTGCAAATTTGGGTGCACCAGAGCTGTGGAGGGTGGAGGGAGTAGAGTAGTGAAGGAGGGCTGCACATACTGCTGAGCAGATTCAAAGCTACGTGGAACACTTGACACAGATGAGTCTTGGACAGGCCTGTAGAGTTAGGGCCTGTACAGGGGTCTTCTCTGATCCGTTTTCTGGCGAGGGAGTAGAAAAAATGCTTACAATCTACCATTATGCCCACTTCCATCCACCTGAGGGGATCAGGCAGTCCATCTCCCTGTCCAAGGCAGGATCAACAGCACTGTGGTCATTCCTGACACATACCTACATGGTGTGTCCTTAAAGATATCTGTGATGCAGGCTCCATAGTTTTCTAGGAAATCTACTACACTTCTACATTTTCCTTAAAATTAGAAAGGGCTTTTCAGAATGCCTATCCTCAACAGCTTTCATTTCAGTTCAAGCCTGTGACTCCTTTCGTTGTTTCCACCAAAGACACAGAGAAAAAAGATTACTCCTTGCAGTAACCTTCAGGGACAGATTGTTACCATGTCTGTCACTTAGGGTACCTATCTTTGAGATGTCTGCTTACTCTGTATATTATGTCTTTTAAGGCATAATCTCTGAAAAAGCATTCCACTTGAGGAGTATGTGCTGAAATCTACAGCAAGGGCTGTACAAAAGTTCCTTCCCAAATAAAACTATTATTTAGTGCTTAATTATTTGCTACCAATTTGAATAGATGCTGCAGTTAAATATGGTCCCACCCGATTCACAACATAAGTGCCAGAACAAGAGGAAAACAATTAGTCCTTCTGTTCTATTCACATCACATTTACTGCGGAGAAAAAGTTTCTTTCTTCATGCAGGAAGATTTTTAAAAGGGTTTCTTTTTCTCTCTAGCCATGCCAACATTCCTTTCACATTAGAAAACATGAACAGATTTAAGCCCCCATTCAAAGCGGGGTTCGTAGTACAAACATGCTACAGTTGTCAACACACAATGCACAAACACACGGGGGCAAAAATAGACCGGGTGGAGTGGCCACTAGCCCGTATTGCTAAACTGCTTGTGGGAGGGGGGAATAAAACTATTTTTACAAACAGCCAGCCAAGCTCTTCGAAGTCTCAGAAAGTCTATATTTGGAGTAATTACATGACTATGTTACATCTTGGCTAATTATGGCAGTCATGTTAAATAATGAAATTATTCAGCCATTTCCCTTTGTGTGAGAAATGGCCCCAGATGGTCACCCTCATCCATTTCATACCAGTGTAGTGCAGCAGTACCACTTATTAAGAGCATATGGGGAAATATTTTAAGTACAGTGTAACTAGCTTTATACTGCAGTTCATTTTAAAGAAATAAACAAACTGCAGTAATTCCTTAAATTTTTTATTCCACAAATGTTCTATAAAATTCTTGTTATATCCAGGCTCTTACAACATAATTTTAGAAGTTGGCAAAGGAAGTAAGTGTTATAAAAGCAAATCACTATTCTGTATGATTCACGACATAAAAAGTGGTAAAACTAGTGTTGTCTATAGGATTTAAGACATATACTCAATAATAAAAAAGTTCAATCTCTATAAAATACAATTTACCTCAGCACACTTTTGCTTCATCTGCTTGGATTCCACAGGTTAGTTTTATAACACAACCAAGGAGACAAGAATTAGTATTGAAATTCCACCTGTCCCCAGTGGTATGTACCCCAAAATGATGCCAAGTCTAGCATGATGTCAAAATGAATTAACTCACACAAGAGCAGAATTAGCTTAACTGCAAGCATTTGATATTATCCAGACACTCTTAGAAAAAAGAGAAAAGCTAAACTGGGCTGAATTTTGATTGGGGAAAATATTATGCAAAACCGAGGTGCTAAGATTTCTGCTGAATATTCATCCTGAAAATTATTTCATTAGCCTTCTCATTTAGTGCTTATGTACACTGGGGCACTGTGATTCAAAGGGATGACAGTAGTATATACACAAGGCTATCTTGTTGCATCCTAACTGAACAATACAATAAACTCCAAGTGCTTATGCATATTGTTAGGGAGAATATTCATGGAACAGCTCCTGCAAGACTTACTTTCAAAGATGACAGAATAAAGCCAGAATCAGATAGATGTATTGCAGTGCCAGTCCCAAGCTGGTTTTCTAAGACAACAAAAATCTTTTTTTCACTTGTTTGCAGGTGGCCATGCATATTAGTTTTTAGCTCTTTGAGTTTTTGTGTAGGCTGTTTTTTGCATAGTGTGTCTGAAATAGGAGCCATTTGGAACAGAGTCCTGGGTTAGATTTTTCAAGATTTCTTAGACTTATCCTTAAAAAGAGTAAGTTATCTACATATAATCTGGCAGAGAGGGGGATCTGAAATTGAGTGGCTTTTTTTTAAGAAACATTTGGAATTCAGTGTCTTCAAAAGTATTGTTTTCTGTAAGTGGAAGTCTGTCTTCAAGGTATGGCCCATAAAGTGTTCTACTGATTCAGGATGCTGGGCCCTTCTAAATGTCAGCATCCTCTTCTTGCTACAGTTGCTGCTCAGTAATGTTGGCTGGCAGTTGCCTCCAGTCCCCTTCCGAAAGGAGCTCAGGCTCTGCAGCCTCAGCAAGTCATCCCCTCAAGTCCCTGGGGCGTGAGACCAGCCTCCCCTGGGAAGATGTCACACTGTGTGGGTGAGGGGACACTGGAGGAAGAGATTACAGGGGAAATGCAGGTGTAATTGGGGAAAATTGCTTTGTGTGTGTGAGAGAGATCTTGCAGAGGAAATGTCAAGAGCAGAGATGGAAATACATCAGGATGAAATTGAAGGGAGTTATGAGGTACAGTAGAAAACTTGAACAAATTTTGAAGAGGATACAGCCTCTCTTTTACCTAATGGCAATCATTTGGTGATTGAGGGAACAGCAAGAGTGTTAACCATTAGCACAAGTGCCTATACAGTGCACTGGTTTTTGTGGCAATGGTTCCTGATATTAGTGGAGAAATAGGTAACTAACTCATGGAAAGGCTGGAGATAACATGATGTATACAAGTCTTTTGCAAGACACAAAAGATTGTCACCACTGAATGATTTAATGGATGATTTTTGTAGGCTATTGTTTTGCATTCAATTGCCAAGTCATCCCTTTTAGCGTCCACGAGGTTTATTAAGGTCACAGCTTCTTTCTGGTGTCATATTGCAATTGAATTGCTTAATGTAGTAGTTAGCATGCAGTTCATGAATAGGTATTTTTCCCCTGAAAGAGATATTTAGGTGAGGGTACTAGGATACTCAATATTAACTTGGGCAGATTTATCAAGAGGATACAGGACAAAAAACAGAAGAAGAGAAAAAAGGAAAAGCTCCAGTATTCCCTGGCAGATAAATCTGTGATAGCTAAATGTATCTGATGGTTGTACTAGCATTTTGCTAAACAACTTTTAGAGTTCCTTTAGTGCACAGTTGGCAGAACACTGTTGTTCCTTGAGACCATAAAATTCATATGCCTAAATATTGGAAACATAATTAAAATTACTGCTTTATTAATAGGTGGTTTGTGAACTATGTGATACCCCACTCCAGGAAAATTGGAAATAGTACTAACAAACAGCTGTACTTGATGAACTGAAACAGGGCCTAGAAATTCAATGTAAGTACAATCTACTACAAAGTGGGAAAAACATCTGTATGGATCAGAGTATAAGTATGGGAATATAGGGATTTTGAATTAAAGCTCAAAGAATCTTGATTTCTAAAAATACAAATAGTCTTGTATTTTTACATAATTTTCTTTGCCACATTATACATGAGATCACCCTTTAAAAGTTCTTAGGAAGGCACTGATGAGACTGAATTTTCAGGGGGACCTGTCTTTTAAGATGTAGCATTCCTAACACAATTCCATTATGCAGGCAGTAGAAGGTGCTCTTGTAACAGCAAACAATGTTCCTTGATTGACCAGTTAGAGCTCAGAATCATCCTGCCCCTCATATAGCCCAGCATCCTGTATTTCAAAAGCCATGGAGCCAAATGATTGCACAACCTAATTGTTTTTAATCAAGCAAGGCCAGTTTTACTTACATTGAAGTGTACAGAGAGCTATACTTTTCAAAGTTTCAGTTGATCTCTCGGGTATCTTCAGACAAAGATTTCTAAATTGTATAAATGTATCCTATTGTTACTAGGATTGCATTTGGGTTTATGTATGAAGAATGGTGTGAGGGATTTGACTGGGAGTACAGAAATAAAGGTCGGTATCATACATGTATTTCATGCAATACTAGTGTTGGCATAGCCCCTATGGTCTCAGTACATGAGAGGCAAGTTCTGTAGGATTTCCTCACTATTGCCTGGGATAAGAAGTTATTGGATAATAGTTTTTCAAAGTCTATTCCAGGTCTTAACCTCACCTAGATCTTTCCATAGGGCTTAACCACTGTCCCAGCCCTTCTTCTTAAGCACTACCCAATGTCCTGATAAGATCTGCTTCTAAAACACAAACACTACTGGCTTTTCCGCCTTGCCTTGACTCTCCCAAAAGTTCAAGCCTTTCATAAATTCTTCAGCAGGATACTTTTGTGACGTGGGGACTTACCCTGTTGCTTTTGCTCACTTTCTCAAGTCCTCTATCTCCAGCAGTTGGCTTGTCCCTCACCCCTGCAAGTTCTGACAATTAAGATGGTGCACAATATTTCTCTTAAATAGAGTACAAAAGCTAATTTCTACTATGTATGGTTTTTCTATGTATCCATTAGGATAGATCAGTGTGAAGCAACTTTTACTGTTTCACAGTGTCAGCTATTTGGAAATCTATGCTTGTAGTCTTCAAGAACGGGAGCTATGGTTTTTTAATTAACGGTGATGGAGGAAAACTCAACCATTTTTTAGTTGTTTTAACACCCTATCTGGTAGTGGAGAATATGTTTGTATCTGAGCATTGCCGCAGTTCTACAAGAAGGCTGGTGCTTTCCAAGCCCTTTTATGTTCCTAGGTAAAATAAAGCGTGCAATTGTAGAAAAGAGCTTGCAACTGAACAGTTGTTGAAGGTTTCCGATTCCAATGATTGGGATGTGGATCTCGGCATTCAGAGAATGAGGTTCGTGGAAGAGAAACAGATAAGTATCACATGTTAAGTTATCCAGAACATTTTAAAAAAAAAAAGTTAACATTTTCTTTAGACATTAATGGATGAATTTAACTTCATCCCTCCAAGATCTAAAACAGCTTACAGCTGTTACTTTCTGGAGGAAGATGCCTCCACTATTTTAATTCTGACCATGCACTGGAAACGCCGGTATATTTTCACTTGCATTTAAGTATCAGTATACCAATACTACTATCATTATTCTCTAAGTAAGTCTCTTTTGTGGACTTTTATAGTTCATGATGCTTCCCTGTGTGAAGAAAGCACAGTGCCTTTTTGCTAGGCTTCAGTCTGCCGGAAGGTTTTAGCGTCATTTTGATATATATGAAACCCAAGCTAAAATTAAAACTCATCCTTCTAATTATGTAACAGTAAGTTAGAAAATGCTGGTAAATGCAATTTTGTGGGCTTAGTAGATAGTGAAAGGAGCCTGATTATTAGGACTAAGGTGTATCAGTTTGGGCAACTACATTTCTATTCACCTACCTAGACAAATGCAGCCTCATTTTCAGGGGTGTTCGAGCATCCATAATGAGGTGGAGCAGCAGGAGGTCAGTAAGAGTGAAAAGCTGACCATTTTATGGTGAGTGCAGATTCCCTATGAAAACCTGCATTACATTTTCGGCCCAAGGTGCTTATTTGCATGCAATTAATTAGGAAAAGTTTAGTTAAAAGATTATTTACATAACTTTTTAACTAACACCAATGTCTACCTGCAGAATGAAGCTAACCTTTCCCATTAAATGGGTTTAAAAAGGTAGAATAATCTACCTACTGTATTTTAATGATCTTGGACAAAGTCTCCTAAATTTATTGTAATATGAGTAATCGCTGGTGAGATTACACTAACAATGTGATCCTTTATTGGCTTGTTATCTTGTTCTGTTGTAAATTAAGACACTTGAATGCTGTAGAGTTGAAAATGGGCCATCAAAGAGAGTCACACAATTAGCAGCACAGATGTCTCAAAGCAGTTTGGAAAAAATCTGAATGAGGAGCTGGGCAATAGGTAAATTTTATCGTGTGTACTGAAATCCCAGACTCTCCGAGCTGGTGGCCACTGCCAGCTGGAGCAGTGTTGTACCAGGGACCTGCATCATATATGCTGAAGTACTGAATCTGGGCTGGCAATCTGTGGTAGACCCTTGGTCTCTTACCCAGGCTGCATGTAACTGTTATTGCCTGTATTTCTACTTACTTACCTTGCTTGCTTTTGGTTTTGTCTCTTATTAAACATGAATGAAGTAATACAACTTTCTTTTCTTGCAACTTCAAAGCAGTCTTACAGCCTTGCAAAAGTGACAGAAGAGTTACTGCAGAAGCAATTCTTCGTCTATTTTTTCCTAAAATTTAAAGCTACATATTCTTAGAATCATAAAAATAATTTTAGCTGGCACTATGTTACACTTTTTAAACTGATGCTCTTTCCCATTTGAGTAGCACCATCACAGAATCTATTTCAAGGTCCCTTATTCGATCAGGAATAATCTTGCCATGCCTCCGCTGTCTTTACAGCTGAGATCAAAGTATTTTGGGTATCTTCTACAACTGTATCTCCTGATTAGTTACAATATTAGTAGGAAGACAAATCAAAAGGATACATGCTTAAAGAAGCCCCAGACATTGCAGGTATTAATTAATACATAAGAACTTGTCAATGATATTTTAAAAGCAAAAAGGAAACTGATGTTTTGAAGTCAAGATTTTAAAAAAAAAAATCAGCGATTTTGGTGCTGCAGTTTCCACACATTATCAACTAGAGACAGTTTAAATACAGAATATTTTCAGGAATTGTCTAATAAACACTGTTGAAAGTGCCACAGTTTGTCCACTCGAGACTAATGTAATCTTAAAACCTGATTTCAGTAGTGGAATCATATCTAGATATAGTGAGAAAGCATCAATACACTTCTAAAATCCTTTTCTTTATGATTTTATGAGGGATTTAATTTTAAATAATAAATGTAACTATCTACAATTAAATGAAAAATATTAACTTGGCTTTTTGTATTGACACTATTTCATTTGAAAAGGGGATCTTTTCTGGGCAATGAAAAAAGTATCCTGAGGGGTACTGCAGGGTAAAACATTCAAGGCATACTTCCTTTTTATGCCGGGGAACTTGGAACAGTAAATCTAAGCATACAAAGTACTTCCATTTCCTTAAGCACTCACACAGTCTTCATTAATATAGTACTTGACCTCTCCCAGTCTGTGGTGCGTAGGAGTTATCCATGTGCTGGTAAGGCAGGGAAGGACCACTGCCCAGTGAGACCAATAGGGAAATTCAGGCCCAAAGAGGTGATCAGCCTTAGTTCAGGTTGCTGAAGACATCTGTGACAGAGCAGGGAACCGAAATCACTGCAGATCACAGATCAACACATAGTTAGGGAGATGTGGTTACTTTCTAAATTCACTTAAGTTTGTCTCATGTTTTCAGCTTCCTGTGCACTCCTACTACATACCTCTCACATAACAAAAGCAAACATCAGAAGAAAATATCAAACCTGTACTTCTATATGAAAGAATATTTTAACAATGGAGAAAATTTTACCTACCTTCTTATAGTTGTGAAACAATTGAATTTTCATCCTACTTAGGAATAAAGTAAAAATCCTACCCCAAACCTGTGAGAATATATACTGAAATCTTAGTCCATAAGGTGAATACTTTGAAATGTTCTAGTGCAGAATGTGCAAGTGATTGCCAATTGCAAATGCAGCATCGGTTACATTTAAAAAGTAATCTATGCTGACTTTTACATTATAGCTGGAAGATGAAACTAAGCATTTGCTAAACAACTTTGAGCTAAACTCATCCATTGCTAGCAAACAGGAAATAATCAGATTTTCTTCAATTATATAGTTTTAGGAAGTACTGCCAGCTGTGTTGTCAAAGCACTGAATAGTGCCATGCTAGAAGCCATGTAATTAATTGCACAAAAAGATCAGATTATAGCTTGTTAAAACCATTACTTTTTCACACCTGAGACTATTGCTCTTTGAATTAACAGGAAGAATAGGAAAGCCTGGTTTCAAGCACTGCTTTAAATCCTATGTTTGCAGCAGTATTTTATTATAAACACTAAAAATTCAGCTCATCTAGATTAAATAGGATTCTCTGTTGGGATGTTCAAAACAATTCATTAAAACAGCATCCAACATTTTAGCTTATCAGTGCTGATCCACCTAATTTTCTGTCCAAGGATCCTTAGTCTAAAGCCTGTTCTCTATCCTTTTATTTGTAGCTTTTGTCTCCTATAACCAGTTTACACAAGGATCCAAATAGTCTATTCCCTTTGTTGATAGTGATGTATTACAATGTCAGTTCTCCATATAATACATGTTCACTTTGAACACTGCCTGAGAGCTGTAACAAGCAAATGCGTCGAAATACATAACTTTACTGTGGAGATACTTTTACAGTAACCCAATTCTATCTCCCATAAGCTGCAAGAAAATTGAACAAAGCACCAGCTCTGTTGTCAATTTGGTGTGGCAACAAAAATGTCTTCTTGGGCTTGTAAAAGAACCCTGCAATGTTGGAAAAGGTATGGATCCATCACTGAAGCTAAGGAGGAGGCCACTAACATGGCAGTTAAACATGAGAAAGAGGCTTTCAAAAAACCTGGCTGTTTAATATGCCTTGGGAGAAAAAATTGCCAGCCAAACAGCATGCCCACTCCGGTTTGTGAGGAGCTGAGAGCATCCACTTCTTTCATGCTTTCATCCTCATCCAGTGCTGCTGTGTTTATTGCCATCCACACAAAGCCACTTGCAGATGAATCAAGGGAGATGGCAGTGGCTTTGGGGTCCAGTCGTACTTTGTGGTTTTGAGGGAGGAAGGAAGAGCGAGTCTGTTTGCATTTATGTTCTAAATGTGATTCTTTATTTACAGCCCACTGCAGTTGTGCTCATTAATGATGGTATGCATTACAGACTGAAAATCTGTGCCAACAAGTTTCCATAAAAATTTTTAAATAAAAAAGATATTTTTAAATAAAAATAAAAAGAAGAGAAAAGGAAATTTAGAATTGCATGATCACATGTCTAGTCAGTTGTTTCTTAACTGAAGCAAAGATTGGTGCTTTGCAAGGCACAGAATTCCAGATTCAACAGGTATTTCCCTAAATGTTCTTCTGCACAATATACAGACATTATCCCTTTAATAGCTTTGGCCTTTAGGATGGCACAGTAACCCACACATCTTCAAACAGTACCACCAGACATCCTTAGGTGCTTTGTTTGGCAGGACATTTGAACAGAGAAAATATGACAGCTAAAATGATAAATTCACTAGGAGAATCATTCCTGTCTCCTAAAAGACAACCCCACTCGTTACAGGTATAGTCACTGCACTAACATCTTCTAGTGGTTGAAGTTATGTTCATGCTTAAAGTAGCCTGAGCTTATGCAAATGATGCACTGCAATATGAAGAGGGCTTTGGCCTCTGCTGCTTTAAACACAGGACTGGTAGGGACCAGTACATCCCCACGCTCACAGCACAGTTTCTATTTGCTTTTTTCCATGCGTATTCTTTGCACAATTCACTCCTTAAATGGATCTCTCATTCCACCAGCCGTCTCTCTCCCCACAACAGATATCCGTCAGAGGACAGATCATCATGAAGGGAAAATAGCCAGTGTGGTTTTTTTCTTAGATGGATTTTTGGCAAATGGACAGACAGTTCAGAGCATAGATGTTGTGAAATGCAGTTACCAAGTCACAAGGCATTTTCCTTTTCCTGATCAGCTTGCTCCTTTCAACCCTGTCTGATACAGAGGTTGTGGCGCAGCTACCTCATGATGTCTGTCCCTTCTAGAGCCATGTCACTCAGACTGCCATCTTTGCCATGTTGCAGCTGATATGTTTTGCTTGTGCTTCCAGCATCCTCCTCCTATTTTTGAAAATTACTTTCATCATCCTGGTATCTGGGTGACCAGTGTAGTTCTGGTGCTTTGAGTCTGCAGCCTGTTCTAGCACCAGCACAAGGGAGGAGAGGGAGCACCAGACAGAGGAGTTTAAGGAAGATTCATTGGCCTTTGCAGACCAAGCGCAATGTTTTTTATGAACAGATGTAACTAATAGCACTGGTCAGAGGCAGACAAGAGTCAGGAGAATCAGGAATTGTGTAAGCACCACACACATTTATGTCACAGTCAGATCCTGATCTCCAACACCCCCTTTGACCTCATGTTGAACTTTCTTTTGAGTACAACCTGCCAGTCATGTTCCACTGGGCAGTGTGTTTGCAGTGTGCAGGGTGACTTCTGAGGACATTGATGACATAATTAAGATATCTCAAAAACTGGGCAAGCTTTAAACCTTCACATCTGGAAGCACTAGATGTATGCTTGAAAGTTCTCTGATGTCTTGCAGAAATCCATATTCGCTGTATCCTGTCTCAGTTTTCCAAATCTTGCTTTAAAGTGAACAGAACAGGAGGAAGTTTATTTTGCGCTGAACATGGGTATGAGTCTAGTTCAGGACTTTGTAATTAGTTAGCTTATTTCACAGAACGCTGCATGTGGCGGGCAGCAAGTGATTGCAAAATGAGTAATAAATTAACCTGTAAAAAATGTGAAACTTTGGCTCATGACAGATTTCCAAACAAAAGTGCTGGACATTGGATGTTATTTTGATTTTTAACACCTGCAAGCACATGGAGATTTATTTCTCCACCACACTCCTAGCCTGAAGCCACAGATGTATTTTGCTCATATTGCAGACAGGCTTATCTGGAGTTTAGGGATTAACTTCTGATTAAGCTTTCAGGTGCTAATGCAACAACAACAATTATTTTAAGATGGGTGGTTGTACCTATTCCAGTTAGGCTGTGCTGCTTCAGCAAATTTTTAATTCTCATGTATGCATTTCTTTTGTAGTTTATCTTGGCATTACAAGAAACATTCTTCATGAATCTCTTGAAATCCCAGCAGTCTTCTCCTATATACATCTTTTACATACATTCTTATAGGAAAGAGTTTCTGACAGGCTGTAAGAAGTCTGGTAATTTTATCTCTGACCTGGACATTAAAGGTTGTGCAAGTGTGCTGTGAGAGGCTTTTCCTTATTTTCCTATTCCTTTTTACCCAAACAATTGGCTCAATCAGCTTGCAGAAAGCATCATGGAACTACCACATATAACGTCTGAATTTAGGACTCCCATGATATTGGATAGAGGGTGAATTAGTGAATTGATCTCACTACAATAATACAGTAGATTTTTGTTTGCAATATATTAAGACATACTTTTTGTTTTAATATATTTTTGTTCTCCTTTTGCATTCAAACTGTTCCCAGCAATTAGAGAAGAACATTGTAAATTCTCTTCTGATTTATGGAACCTTAAAGAATTTTCTTCAGTGGAACTTATCCTGCTGGTTGTATGGTCAACACATGTTAAACACTTGCTCTGTAAAAGCACTGCTAAGCTCATTAAACTCAGAAGAAAACCCCAAGAATTTAAAAGAAGCTAAAGTAGTAATCTAAGTTTAAAATAAATTTAGTGGTTTTCTTTTTCTTAAAAATGTGGTGTTAAAACAGAATGGATAACTTAAAAACATCTAATTTTTGGTAGATTATGCTTCAGTTTTTTAAAACCAGAATTGTAGTTATCATAAATGAAAATCTATAATGCACATGCACATTTAACTAAATATGATAAAGCTTACAGAATCACACTGTGATGGATGTGCAGACACACATGGATGGGCAGAGGAACCCAGCGCTGCCATGCCATGTCTTTGTATATGCAGGCACTCAAAAGAGTGCTTGCCTTTTAGGGGCCATTTGGGAAGTATAATTTGCAGTCTTCAGGTGCCCACTCTGTGGCCGCAGGGATGATAATTTGGTGATATTTTGGTCATCCTGTGAAACAGAGTCAGCAGAGATACTGGGACTGCTGCCACATAAACATCAACATGTAACCTGTAATAAATTAGCAGTAACTTTCATAGGAGAGACAAAAATAGCACCCCTCCAGTCTTTGAAATCACATGAAATACATGATCACTGTACAGATAGTTAGGTTTGATATTTGGTTAGGTTTGATACATATTTCTAGGTCCCAAATCAGTGCATATTTAATAGCAGCTATAACTTCTGGTAGCTCTCAGTCGTTTATGGGAAAGAATTTGATAGTGTTACTCTAGTTCCTGGGGGAACGTGTGCTTACATCTGCACCTTCCCCTCGTGCCTTTGATGCTATGCAGTGGTTTTGGAAGATGCCACGTTGGCTGAATAAGCAGCGAGTGCTATGCCAGGACATGCTTAGGATTTGGCTACTGGTGGGCAGCAGTGTAGGTACAAGTGCCTACCTCTAGTTACAGTGAGGGCCTCTTTCCCAGGGGTCTCTGTCAGTACCGTGAATCTTAAATAGTAGCACAGTTAGGCAAACTCAGCCCATGATGAGGATGCTGGCAATTCTGGGCGTTCACCTCGACTCAGATGGCTCCATTTGAATTTTGAAAATGCATACAGCTGCCTTGTGCATTATAGTTCTCATCTGCAAAATGGAGGTAGCACTGTCTTCTCTTGCCCACTCCAAAGCGGATGCTGAAAGAATGTTTTTTATCTTTGCTCTATTGCTAGGATTTGTGCTTGTTATTTTAATTACTGTATCTAGTTTAAGTAGGGACTTTCCTCTCTATGATCAGGCCTTCTATTATTTTTTAAAAAAACAGTTTATTTTCTTGTCTTAAATTTTGTTTAAAAATGCTGTTCAGATTTGTTAACAGTTGATCGCTTATCTTGGAAAACGTTTCAAAAAGACATCCAAATAAAATGTTTTTGTGCAACTCTTTAGACTGCAGATACAAAGTGAGTGACCTGTAGCCTTTAATTAATAGACACAATTCACTACTTATTGAATTGCAAATTTAATTGTCAGTGCTGTAAGAATTCCAGAAATAACTGAAGATTTAAATTCCTACAAAAATACGTTACCAAGTTGTATTGCCTCAAATCTGCAAGAAGAATGCTTTTGTTTATACAGCCCTTAGAGTGATTCATCCACATATTTCTAAATACAGCTGATCTGGGTTTTTGCTAAGGGAAGAGGTTCTCTTCAGACCTTGATAAAGGCTAAACCACATCCATCTCCGTGCAGATGCACAGGAAGCAAATTACAGTCTCCTGAAGCATGTAGAGAAGAACAACTGAAGCTGTTTGTTTCAGGTGGAGTGTGAACTTACCTCCATGACTAGATACTGGGGTGGCCAGACAAGAGAGAGAGCTGGCCTTGTTCTAAGAGTTTCATACCATATTAGAGGGATTATACCTCAGTGTACAGTTCAGCCAGGCAAACTGAAAAGTCAGAAGAAAACATCATTTGGGTTGCACTGAATACAAAGTTCTTTGATTTGTTTTCCAACCTGAAAAATCTCTGAAAGGTTTTTGTGGAAAACTCAGCAGAATTGGAGCAACGTGTTCCTGCCTGGACCACGTCTAATAGGAGCGAAGGAAACAAAGGAGCCAGCTTGCAGAACTTGTGGAGATGGGATTGATGGCAGTGCTAGTGCCATCTCCCTTTCATCCAGGCATCTGATAACCAGGGTGCACGTAAGCTTGACCTGCCTCTCTGCCTCATGGGGTTTGAACTTACCTCCTCTGCAAGAAGTACCATGGAGAGACTTGACTTTAGACCATGCTGCTTGGGAAATGAGTTCCCTAGTTAACAAAGCTCAGCCATCTCACAGTCCTTTTAAGCCATTATTACCTCACTAATGGGGGCCTCAGCATCAATGGTTCCAATCTGCGGGTCTACTCCTCCTGTGCTGCTTTGCTTGCTGACGTCTGCAGTCCCACATACCTACCCTGTTCTTTGGACTGGCCTACCCTTTCTTCTAATTTCACTCCCTCTCCCCCTGCCTCTGAGTACTGCTGCTCCCCTTCTACTTTGTTTAATCCTTGTCCTCCTTTGCTTTTGTCACCCCATCAAAACAAGGGAATGACAACAGGTGAACACCAGATCATAAAGTCACAACAGAAATTACACAGACTGGGATTTTCCAGCATGAAGTGCTCCACCGCCATGCATTCAAACTCATCTAAGACCTTTGGGGTTTTTTTTTTCAGCTATGTCATCTGGGAAAGATTGTACTTGCATTTGTGTTTTTCAGTTATTCCTTGTCCTGTTGTTGGAGAACTGCCTGTTGTCTCTTTATTTGCATACTGCTGTTCTCTCTTTTTCTACCTGCAGGTTGCACTGCATTCATTCCAATGCTGTGATAACAGAGCTGCCCATTTGCTGCACTGAGGTGGAGTGGCCCACTTCACCTGATGAAGTACAGTAGGGATGTGGTGAGAGTACAGAGCTCTTAAGACATACTGAACATGCACCAGAGAAGCCTGAAACAGTGTTTTGCTCTTGTAGTTGCCCTGTGAAGATACTGCAGCTCCCCACACCCAGTACCATAATGCAAGATTTGGCACAAAGAGGCACGGATGGTTTCAGGATTGATTAGTGAAACAATCTCAAACCAGTAGCTGCACAGGCAGGAATTTGTGCAGGGATACAAGAAAGCAGCTTATATTCCATATTTCTTATGAAAAAGGCAAAAAGTCCAAATCAACTAAATAAGCTCCCTAAAGCATTTCCTGTTATTCATAAAAGTTCTAAGACACCAAGTTGCAAAATTAAGTACCTGATTTAGGAAGTGCCAGTCATAAGATTTTCTGGCCAACCTCAATACCTCTGAATTATGATTCAGTTCTGCAAGTATTCTGGCCCACATCTCATTTACAGTGCATGACTTATATGTACAAAAGAAGAGGATTTGGTTTTGCGAATGAGGTTCATCTGATGTAGATTGAATAAAGACCATGCGATGGTATCCTACAAGGGTAATAGTGTCCTAGACTTTGCCTGCAGTTTATTACAGTATCTCCTGCTGAAGAGAGGGTTTATTGCCCATCCCAACCTAGGTGTTGCACAGAAGATCCAGGTCAGCAAACACATACCAACCACATGCAAAAGCCTTTTTGCTGAATTAGGGCCCCAGCAAATGATGCCGACCACAGTATCTTTTCTTCAAAAAATAACTCCTGATGATGATTTTGATTTGGAGAGGTTTCAGTTTCACATTAAATAAAAGACATCTATAAAGTTTGATTACTTTTTCCATACACCATAGCCAATGTTCATTTTTAATATCTTTTCACAGCCCCTTTTCCATTGCATTTAAGCTGCACATTTTTAAGGCAAAGCCTACCATCCTAAATACTCCCTTGGCAGCTGCAGCTAGCAGCTCTCACAGAACAGAGGTACCCAGCACTGCACTTGGAAAATGTGTTTTTACTGATCTACTGATGATGTGTAAAAAGTGATGTGGCAGGTCTTGCTGAAGGCCTCAAGGTGCCAATCAATGGAAGCAGGCATATGTACCAGTAATTGTTTAGATATCCAATTATGTTTGCTACCAAATGGGTGAAGGGTCTTATCAAAGTGGCCTATCTAATAGAAAGCAAAATAGATTACATGCCAGGATCAGCAGGTGGTTGAAATATATCACGTTGTTCCCATGAAACTGTCTCTTACTGGTGTCTGATGTTTCATTGTGAATAATCATATGAAAGATTTTAATACCATTCCTTACTATCTGCTTCTGATTTCATGGAGTTTTATTAAATTCAGATCAGCAAGGTAGGGTAGCAGTGAGGAATTTGAACCTTGTGCTCACCTGTGCCAGACATTGTAACCAGACAGAGCTGGTTTGCACCACTAGCTGCAGAAGGGTGTTTTATTTTTCCAGAACATAAGTGGTTGTCATGGCAGTAGCAATACTGTCAAGCCAAAGATGAAGGTTTTTCAGTTTTTCTGCCTCTGAGAGAGCCTAAAGAGGCTGGAGAAGAGTATGGGAATAGAGCTTACACATATGGTACTTCTACCTAATATTTTCCCAGCCTCCAGCTTTCTGAATCATATAAGGTTTCTGTATAATTCAGAAAACCCTTAACCTGTGCATTTGCTGTAGCTGCCCATCGGTTCATGTAAAATTTTAGCATCCACAGCATCTGCATCCTGTGGGAAGCAGATCTACAGCATGACAAAACACATCCATTGGTTTGCTCAGAACTTGGATCCTATGAGGTTCATTTAATGCCTTATAGTTCTTATACTGCAAGAGAAAGCAACCCTTCCATGTCATACCATGGTTTCATAGACCTCTATCATATTCACTTTCAGATGTGTCTTTTCCAGACTGAAGAGGCCAGGTAACTATCATTTGTGGATGTACTGTTGGCTGCAGAAACTGGCATCCCTAACCTTGGCAAACCCACTAAGTCTTGGTTGTCCCTAGGCTGCAGGAGAGATCTCTTACTTTCATTCACAAAACACTGTATTTAGCAGTTGTGTTGGTAGGTCTCTGTGCCTCTCAGTCGTCTGGAGCTCCTGGGTCCAGCCCCAGTGCTGGAAGCAAAGAATAAAACCATATACACTTAATTTTTTATGGGTTGCTCAAGCAGGCATAAATTATTCAGAGCTGGAATTTGTCCAGCACAGCAGACTTTAACAGAGCTCATCTCACAAAAAAATGTACCATAGGAATTTTTACTGGTCTCAAGGACTCAAAAACCTGCAACTTCAATATCCCATCTAGCAGCATGGTGCTTCCTAGGAGAAAGCTGAGACGCTGGATCAGACCTGGTGAATCACCAACACCCAGGAACATCCTGAGGACTCCAAAGCTAAGTGTCGACTGTGTTTGACCCTGCATAGTTTGTACAAGATGAAATCCTGATTTTGCATGGCTAAAGCAGATCAGTAACATTCTTCATTAGTTTACTGGCGCCTCCTCAAATTTGGAATCATGCCCAGCTGTATCGAGTCCCCAGAACTATTTGTTCAAACTGGCGGAGGTTTTGTCTTTTCTTAAACATTAATCACTAAGTTGTGCAAAGTAAAGAGTGGGAGACAGAGTGAGAGCAGTGTATAGCCACAGACATAATAAACAGTTTACCAAGAATATTAAATGAAGTCACATGTATAATTCACTAGTTATTTATCTGTAGTACACACCAGCTATGAGCAGACTGAGGTACATTTGCTGACAAGATTTGTGTGCCATCAGGAAAACATTTTATAGAGCTACCACAATAGTCCAGATATTACACTAAGAATAACAATGACAGCACTAACATAGTACCTGAATAACTCCTCTCAGTCAGAGGACGGTTTTAGGTGCGTGGATGGAAAAGATAACAAATATGCCTCATCAGGAAAAATGTGAAAGCCAATTAAAATATTTTTCCTTTGCAAAGAGTGTGATCTGGCAGTTAATTTTGTAAATGTGCTTTAACTCAAACAAAAATGTTTTCCATTAAAAAAAACATTATTCTTTTGCTCTTTGGTTGCGTAAGACAAGCCTGAGACAACCATTTTATGGCTGAAGTCTGTTTAAATATAGCTTGTGACTAATTGAGCTTTGATTAAAGTACAATAAAACATTAAGCGTCTATAGGCTGAATCTGGTGGTTACTTTTCCTTCTTCTCAAAAGATAGGTGGCTTTTGAGCCTATACGGCCCAATATTTCAGGGTTCTTTAGTCTAAGGAACTACTAGTATTGTAAGTACTTGCAGCAGTACTTACAATTCGTGGTTACTTGCAGTGTGTAGCAATTTGTGGTTACTCACAGAAGAAAAACACCACATAATGTACCATATTGCTGTGCTACCTTTATTAAAAAATATCATGACTTGATTAGCTTGTAGAAACAGCAGATCTTTACTCTTGGGATGGGAGCTGGGAACTCCATGTCTCCAAGACTGTTTCTGAAGTATTCAAAATGTCTCTTGCTCTAAGAATCTGCTGTAAAATCCTGTGACTAAGCCACTAACTTAATGTGGAAGGCAATTTATATCCTGCTTGGAATTACCATAAGCTGAAGAGTCTGCATTCATTGAGCATAAAGAAAAAAGGATATAAATGTCGTCAACATACTTTGTATGTTAACACAAATACTTATTTCTTCCATCCTTCCCCTACCCTCACTGACATAAAACTGAAGTGCCCCTAATGGAGGAGCTGGCCTCAGCGTCAATACAGAGTGCGGGATAATGCTTGTGCTTTCTCCTATCATTTTTATACATTTTTTAACACTCTGGTTTATTTTTCTGACTTTCTCATGGGCCTGCTGTTGTGCCAGTAGGAAGACTGTACATGACCCATTCAAATGCAGTTGTCACCACTTCTGCCCACTGTTGCTATCGATCTGCACTGGGTTTTCAGATGTGCTGCTATCCTAAAAGCTCAGCCATGCAGAAAAATCCTGTGGCCCAAAACCTGCAGCTGTGAAAGTGTGAATTTATCCCCTAGCATTGAAAGGACAAATTAAAAATTTACATGTGCAATCTGATTTTTTTTTCCTCCTCCAGAAAAAAAAAGTGAGTACAAAATACATGCTGAAAGGCCTTCTACACTACTGAGGTCATACTCTGAACAATAGCACAGAAAATATGGTGTGATATAGTTTTACATCTATGTAACAGCAGCTTTTATGGAATTTTGTTGAGTTTATAAGACATATTTGTCCACCTGCCAGCTCTGCAGGCTTCTGGTCTTCTTGAAATCCAAGCTGCATTCTCCTTGACTTCTTCATTGTCACCATAACTTTCCACCAGCCAAACCGTGTCTTGCATTGTATTTATGCAAGCACACGTTCTTCAGATTCTGTTTCTAGTTAATCTTTTTCATTCCCTGTCTCCCAGAGGCTGTCTGGAGAGACAGGATTATGGCCTTGGATTTGGAACATATTGATACATGATGCAGAAAACTGTTAATTCATGATGCAGAACAGTAAAATATATCAATCTATGATGCAGAGCAGAGTCTTACTCATTCTTCCTTAATGGACGTGGCTTTGCAGTACTTAGAAGGGGTAGAAATAAGAATAAATACCTACTTCAGGAAGCAAAAAAGTTTATGACTCTTAATATCAGCAGAAATATATTAATTTTACAGATCTGCATTCCAGAGCAGGAAGTGACTCTTATTATGGGCTAGAGTTGACATCACGTATAATTTAGAGGCTAAGGCAGGGTGGTCCGTAGGATGGGTAGCAGAGGACTCAAGAGGGTTCAAGTCTCTCCTTTGCTGTAATTTCACTTAAGCAAGTCACTTGAACTCTTTGTGATTCACTTCCCTGCTTCTCAGAAATGTTATGAAAACAAACACAAGCAATATTTGGGATAAACATGTCTTAAATAGATTGCAATGACTAGGCTTCTTAATCTTGTTATATGCCTATATAATGCCAAATAATCTTTATTCTATTGTATTTTTCAGAAGGACCTGTTAAAAGCATGACGATGATCATGCACAAATTGCAAAATTCATTAATACAGTGTTTTGAAGTTGTTTGTACTGAAAATGTTTTCTTCCAGCCAGCAGGTTAGTCTATGTGGGTATTGTGAATTTTCCTTAAGCTGCAGGATGTTGCTTCTCAAAGCCCACAGATTATTTTGGGACCATGTGTGCAGTAAGTTATGCTTGGTAGTTTATTTGAAAGCAGGGGACATTGCATGGTATCTTAAGTGATGTGTTTCCTGAAACCTCTGTCTTTTGGAAATACCTCAGGGGTGATCGGTTTGTGTTGTTCAGTGTTGGTGGATGTTGCATGATTATTTCAGACGAGCCATATCACAGCAATAAGACAGAAAGTTAGGAAGAGCAGTCTGCCTGGACTTAACACTGACTTGCACTGATGGTGCCATTAAACCTTCTGCCAAAATTTGCAGAAGCTTTTTAGCACGTGTGAAGACAGATCCTGCAGCTCCTCCTTGAGGGACATAAGTTCTCCTTAGTGGCACAAATAGAGCAGTCTGCCAGGAAAATGGGGTATGGGATGTGCTTACACCTTGCTGACTGTCCCCTACACTTTGCACTCCGTGTGTTTGAACACAACGAATGTGACATAGTCCTAGTCCTCGTTGATCAGCAATCTGAAATGTCTTGATGCAACTAACATTTCCATAGGCTTAGTTTACTTGTTGACGTTGTCCCTTGAAGGACTGTGGTGAGGAGCAAAGAGCAGCGTGGAGCCTGTGGCATGTACTGAGGTATCACTATGCAACATGAATGCGATCTCCCTTTTCCCTGCCTTGCAGCCTGACTTTTTTGCTGATGCATGGACAGATCTCAGACCTTCCAGGAATTAAAAAAAAAAAAAAAAAAAAAAAAAAAAAAAAAAAAAAAAAGAAGAAAACCCAGTATGAATCAGACATAACTCCACCAGTAAAAAAGTACCAAATAAAGCCTAAAGAATAACATTTCACACAACTTGAACACCTGTGTACATTTCTCAGATAGGACCCCCGCACACACATCCCCTTTGCTGCTCTAGAAATTTCAGCAAATGGCCTGCACTAACCCACACCCATGCATAATCCACAAGATGACTCTGCTGGCTGTAAGGTGGTAGGGGTGTCTCAGGGCCACCAGAGATGAAGCTTCAGGCCTCCATCACCACAGGCTCCAGAAAGATTTCAGCAGCACAGTGAGAGCTGAAAGGCTGTTGGCAGCTTAGCTTAACAGCTTCCAGAGTGCGGTGGCTTCAGTTTCCATCCAGTGGTACGTGCTACTGACTGAAGGCTTCACATCCCTGCCCTCAACTGTTCAGCTACCATTTCCCAGAACTGGTTCCCAACCAGTGCTGTCATGTTGACTAATACTATATTAGTCTCTGGCCCTCTCCAGATTGTCTGTAAGTCTCATTTACTGTGTTATACGTGGACAAATTCTTTCAGATAGGAACCATCACTTGTGCAACATCTACCCCTGCAGTGTCTTGCTCCGTGGTTGAATTTCCTGGTCACCGTGCTAAGGTGAAAAACAGCTCACCCATTTTTCATCTGTTCCTTTCAGAGATCAGCTCTGCTTTCATCAAGGAGGAGACCCTGCAAAGATCCTTGCCCTTCATGTTACTTCCTCATATGCTTTCACATACTTTCATCTACTGAACCTGTCCTATGTCTATCTCATCACCTGCATGCCTTGTTCTTAATGCTTCTAAGCCTCCTTGAGAGGAGACATCCAGAATTTGACATGTGCCTCTTCGCCCATGCTTTCACAGAATCACAGAAAAGCTGAGATTGCAAGGGACCACTTGATGTCATCTTTCCTTCTCTGAAATCGGGGCCGTAGGTTTGGTTATCCAGGGCCCTGTCAAGCCAAATCTGGAGTATTCCCACCACTTGGAAGAGATTCGCACCACTTCTCTGAGCGACCATTTCTAATACTGAATTGTTCTCACAAGGAATATTATTTTCTTATATCTAGGTGGCATTTCTCCTGGTCACTTGTGCCCATTGCCTCTTGTCCTGTTGCTGTGCATCCCTGTGAAGGCAATACTTCTCTGTACCTGTATCTACCTCTCTAAAACTACCTTTTGGGTATTAGAAGACTGTGATTAGATTTCCCATGGACCTTCTTTTGGCTGAAAAACTCAAGTCCTTCAACCTTTCCTTCCACATCAAGTTCTCCAGCACTCTAATCACCGGTGATTATCATCCACCAGGCTGTCTCCGATTTTTCAATGTCTCTTTTGAGCAGAGAGAAAGCAAAACTGGGTGAAATAGTCCCGGTGTGGCCTGACAAGTGCTAAGTAGAGAGGAATAATCACATCTTTTGGTTTGCTGGCTGTAGTCTTGTTGATGCATCCCAGGACACAGTTTGCCGCCTTTGCTGCCAGGGCAGGCTGCTGGCCCATGCTCAGCTTGCCATCTGCCCAGACCCCCAGGGCCTTTTCAGCAGAGCTGTCCCCAGCCAGCCAGTCCCCAGCCTGTACTGCTGCTTGGGATTGTTCCATCCCAGCTGCAGGACTCTACATTTGTCTTCATTAAACCTCAAACATTTACTGTTTTAACCTCATATTAAACAGCAATCTTGTTGGCTCAGTCTTCCAGCCTGTTGAGGTCTCTCTGTGTGGTGGCTCATCTCTTTCCAGCATATCTCTTTTCCCAACTTGGTGTCATCCACAAACTTGGTGTGGGCATTCAGTCCCATTATCCAGACCATTGAAAAATATGTTGAATAGTGTTGGACCTCACATCAACCCCCGAGGAATGCCATTTGTGACTGGCTGTTGGTTTGATTTTGAGCCATTAATTAACCATCACATTTTGAGCTTTTAGCTGGGTTTTCACCCATCTTGGTTTGACCTATTTTTTGGATTTCAAGAGAGGATAATGGTGTCAGTGCAGATCTATGGGCTGCAGAGTCCATCAGACAAGGCAGATGATTGAACTTTCATGTTGGAAAAGGTGACTGTGAAAAACAATGAATTTAGGGGGGACACATCGAAGTGCTAAGAAAGAGGAACAAAAGCTGAATCAAGAAGATGGAGGGAGGGGGAGCAGTCCTGAAAGTAGGAGTTGGAAGCAGTATGCAGCTCTGCTGTTGAAAAAGGACAAAAGTTGGCAACAGAGAGAAAAAGCTTTGCAGGTGTGAAGAGCTGGGTGGCTGTAAGTGGCTGAATTCCTTCGTAACAGAGAGAGAGGCCTCTGAGAGACAGCAAACAGAAGGAAAGCAGTGAGCAGATGAGAGTACGAAAATGAAGGAAAGAGTGTGAGAAGACTAGGGAAAGGAAGGAAAATGAACATTAAAGAGAGAAATGAAGGGGCTCAGTGGGTGAAACTGAAAGTGACAGGGCAGTACTGAGAGTCACCAAATGAAAAGGACTGATGAAATGGAAAAAATAGTACACCCAAGCTGTAAACCTGTGGAGTCATTTGAGTGTTCTACTGCTTTATCAGGCTAATTCTTGATTGGTTCAAAATTGTCATATAAACCCACATAACTCCCCTGATTTGTTCTAAGAAAAGTTAGAAGTTTGCATTTATTTTCTTGGTATTTCTGAAGATTTTATTTTGGCACCCACCTTTGTCATGTTCCAATGACAAATGGAGCAGCTTGCCATGTAAATGCACTCATTTACCATCAAAACCTCTTTAGAGACCCCTGTATTTCCCATACTGTAATGAATGCTAAAATTTTCAGCTGGAGCCCACAGTACTGTTGGTATAAAACATAACAGGGTGTGATCATAGATTTTTGGCTTAATCTAGCTCTCACTGAAATTATTGGAAGATTTGCCATTGACGTCAATGGGAAGAGAATTGGGCCCATGATAGGAACTACAGCAGTAATAACAATGCATTTGACTTATATAGCCCTCTCTCGGCTTGCCAGAGGCCTTTGGGCACTGCATGTAAATGAATACAAAACAATAAAAGAGATTAAAATGTCTCTGATTCCTGCAGCATTAGAACAGACAAACAGTGAAAATCAAAGTGTGCCTATATATGGGCCACTTCTTATGCAATGGTTCTAACTGTGTCATCACACAGTTTATGGCAGGTCATCACGTACTTGGTCTCCACAGAGCTGTTGTGGATTGATCCATGAAACCACCGCCTGCTTAGAATTTTCTTAGCATGCAAATAAGCAAAAAAATGGATATTGATAAAAGAGAATATTTTTAGGCTTGCAAATCAGCCAGAATCAGTCAAATTCTTGGCCCCAACCATGTGCTGCTGAGTAGCGTCAGATGCTCACACATACACAAATTGACATTTACAAGGCACACCATGCCTAGTGCCAAGTTCAGAAATAAATTGCCTCTTTTGATAGGTTCACCAGAGCCTCCTAAGTACACCAGAGCCTCCTAAGATTCATTTATTGTTTGCTACTGGAGGGACTGGAATGCTCCTGGACACAGAATGGAAATCCATTCAGCACAGCATAAGGGAAACTACATAAACTGAAGTACAATAACTGTGAAGCTGCAGTTTCATAGGGTAACGTATTCGGCATGCTGCATGTGGAGGATTAGGTGCTTGACTGTCATTAATGGCAATGTGGGCTGCGTAATTAACTCCACGTGTGTGCTGCTGAAAACCTACTCCAATAAATACCAATGCCAGTTACCTGGGGAACATAAAGAAGGCTGGGTCTGACCCCCGGAGCTTTGCTTGTAAAGGATACAGCCCTGAAAGGATTTCCTTCAGCTGCACAGGGGTGATGCTGACTGCTGGTAGATCTCCCCAAGAACACATAGTATTTTGATGCTGGAGGAAGCTGAAGATCCTCATTTTGCCTCTTCACTTGTCCAGAGCCAATGTGAGATTAAGTTCTGCAAGTCCATGTGAGGCAAAATCTGTACACATTTATGGTGCAAGAAAGAGGATAGCCTCACCTGGTCAGATGGTTCATTGATCAAAAATCCAGCACGCTGACCAGTACAGCTCATGATATCTCAAAGGAAACACATAATTCACTTAGGCAATTGTGCAATACTGTACAATAATTAGATATGACAAGTATTAGACACAGCAGCCACAAGCTTACTTCTCAGAGCCCGCAAAGCCTATCTAAACATCTTCATGAAGTCCTGAGAGTCAGCATTTGTCAAATTCAGATTTACCAGGCTTTGTCCTCTTCCTTGGACTGTTTTGCCTCCTGGAGAAGGTACAGGCACTGACTTTGCTGAGGAGGTCAGTTCTCAATAGCATTGTCTTTTTGCAGATAATTATAGTATGGGTTTGGACAGTTAAAAATTACAATCTCTACCACATGGTGCTGTAATATTTATCAAGGGAGCTGAAGAAGACAAAGCTTTACCACAAACTGGCCTAGTTAGGCAAGATGGTGCCTGTGGTGAGAGGTTCTATTGCCTGTTACAGTAACTCAAAACATTGCAAGAGGAAGACACGCAGAAGCCTTTTTTGTAGTCATCGTTCTGAAAAAGAGCTTGCATGTCTGCCAGCTTGTCTGGTTTTTCAGATCTGGGGAAGATCTTGAGTTGTTGTGTTGGTGCCACTAGCAGTAATCGTGTTGCTGTGATGGTCTCCACTAAGTGAGGGAAGGTTTCTAGAGAGAAGTATGGCCCTTTGTTGGGCTAGCTCATACAAATGGGAAAAACTGGACAAGCTTTGGGGCACACAACCCCTTTTTGGCTCAGAAGGGTCTCAGCTAGGGTGCTTTGTAGCTTGCCTGTTTATTCCAGTTTTATCAGTTGATCTAATAAAAGGTATTGCTTCACCGTGAAAACTTTGCTGTGCTTACATCCATAGTCCTTAGAGTCTTCAGTAATACTTCAAGAGTATTTATCCCATTTAAAACTGACCTATGCAGCTTCAAGCCCTAGTATGAAGTGTCATGTGCATCACCTGGTCTCCGCTTCAGCAGCGCCAGCGCTGACAGCTGTGGCTGGGATGGCTCCTCTCATTTTAAAGAAGTTTAGGGATCTCCATACATACGTCCCTAAACTTGGTTAATGTCTCAAGAATTTCTTGCAACCATAGTTAATGATGAGCTGATGCAGTCTGCAGTCATTTGATACCTCTGGATACGGTGAGCTGTGAAGGCCTGCGGGGAGGATTTCTGTAACCACGTACCTGCGTGCCAGCTGCCATTATTGGAACCAAATGGTCCTGAAATTAGTTATCAATTACATTGTCTCTGTTCATAATTATTTTCTGTGGTTGTTACCAGCCATGAAATGTGTTGACTTGACAGACTGGAAGACTGAACACTTCCCATCTACGCGGGCGTCTGTGTTGCAAACACTGCCCACTGCCTAACAATACCAACAGGCGAATGAATGTCTCAGTCTTTAGATAATGCTTGTATTTTAAGGGCCTATATCAAGACAAATGGAAAGTAAGAAACGGAGTGAGCTAGTCTTCTTCCCTCTATTATATGTGGTTTTAAAGGCAGTGGGAAAACAAGTGCCTGACAGGCATCGTCTCAGGTATGGTAGAAATGGAGGGGCAGAGCTGGGAGAGCTCATACAGACATGGTACTCCCTCACCTCCGCAGCCCCCCACCTCTGCTTTTAAATAGCCTGCTATTAAATATTTGCCCCCTTATGGGGCCAGAAGGTGGAATCGCTTTGTGGGGAAAGGAAGGGAATATGTCGAGGGAGCATCTTTCCCACCCATTGCCCTTCCTGTGAGAGGACTTTGGACATTTTAGAGGCAGAATTTGTTTAAAGTGCAAAGAAGCTGAGAAACGGCTTGGGAGCAGCGTGTAGGGGAGGATGGGAACAGCCTGAGGCTCAGAGATGTGAACTCCCACTCTTGCCTATTGGTGCCTTAGTAACTGTAACCAAATAGTTCCCAGTCCATTTTTATTAGCAGGCTTTATGTGTTTAGGGATAAATATTAAACTCTACAATTTGGTGTGAATGTCAGCTGTTGATGGAAAGCAGATCCCAGCTGGGACAGCAAGGACATTGCATCCAGGCTGTGTTTGAGGTACATGAGTGGAGCTGTGTGGGAAAGGCTTGGCTGAGTTTATTGCTCAAGGCCAGCTCGGGCTGCTGCTTTTCTGTAACTTCAGCCAAAGTAATTTGATCTACTTGGGCATGTGGCTCCATTCTGTCCTCAGAAATACCTCTCTTTTAGCACAGTGACATTAATTCCTCCTTTTCTATTCTCTCACATTAAAAATAAAGAAGGAAAAAATCCAGCTTTTATTGGCAGAGCATTCTGCTTGTGCCCCTTGTCATCAGGGGACTACACCCACATCTAGCTTCCAGCTCCTAGGTGCGGGGGATGCCTGAGTATGTACAGTGGACGTACGTGCCCAGTGGTCAGGCTTACAAGGTCTTGCAAGTGCTGTTGGAACATTTGCCCCTTAGTTCAGGGCAGTCACCCAAGTGTCCTGGGTTAGGAGACAGGTCTTTCTCAGCTTCTTCTGTGTCCTCCATGGAGAGAGAGGGAGACAATGACTCTGGATACTTCACAGCTTTAGGTATGGTCTTGCTGTGAACTGTTCTCTGGAGGACCCTTTCCTAAAGTACATGGTCTATATGGTATTAGCAACTGTGAACTATTCATAACAGGGAGGCCCAGTTTTTCTCCATTTCTGTAAGAATTCACGCTGCAGATACAAGGGACATTAAGCGCTGTGTCAAGTGTCAGTGCAGAGCTTTGCAGGCTGGCCCTGAGAGCTTCTTTTTTCCTCCATGGAGCCATGAAAAGCAGGAAGGAGAGGATGGCTGGCTTTTCTTCTGGCAGGTTTTGTCTTATTTGCTTTCCATTTTCACCCTGTTTTATTTAATTCCATCTCCTAACTCTTCCTTGCCCTTTTCCCTTGAAGACATCTACTGGGCTTGACCTGTAATGATGGCTTGGAGTAAGCCTACACCATGAAGTAAAGCGTGGTGCAAAGATAGCAGAGCTCGTCTTGAGCCCCTCTGGTATTGGGTGGCTGGCTGGAGAGGACATAGCTTCAAGCCCAGAGCCGAGTAGCTGGGTGAGCTTGGCACTGTGCCTCGGCTGCCCAGCCCTGAAATCAGCAGGGTTAGGAGGCTTCATGTGCTGCTGACTTGGCTGCCAGTAACTTGAAGATCTGTGCCAGCTACCCTGGCACAGTGTGGATGTGTCCTTTGATTGTCCATGCATATTCTTTTATCTAGCCTTTCTCTTACAGATCCCCTGCAATCCTTCCTTTCCTTGCTCCAACATCATCCTTGATCTCCCCACTCTCTTTGCCTTACAGGCTGAAGAGAGAAAAGAGCTTACGTTCTTGGCAGTCAGGGTGGACTAAAACTGGTGTGAGGATGGTGTCTCATTAAGACTGGAGAAGTGAAGATTAGTCAGATCTTCTAATTTTATTTGGGCCAAACTATATTCATATTCTTCCATAAGCAGTTGCTGCTGGTCACTAAATACTGATGTAAGGGTACCTGTCAGCTGATCAAAAAGGGCCATTTTTGTGTTTCATAAACTTTCACCCTGATATTAAAAATGAATAAAGGTAACAAGGACATACAATTATTAATAATCTGTATAATTTCCTAATTAGTAATCTGTATAATCTGTATAATGCTGAGCCAACTTTACAATTTTTACTGTTAAACACTTTTTTGAGTGATTGTCTTTAAATGCAGCTCTACCGTTAGGCTAAGATGGAGATAGGGCTAACAAGTACCTGCAAAAGCAGAAACTGAAATGAAAGTTTATATATAAACTTCATGATTGCAACCACTAATATGCTGGGGGAGCCACATACTGTTCTGCTGAAAAAAAGGTATATCTTATCATGCCACAACAATTTACAAGTTAATTCCCCCGAGGTGCACATTTAAATGTTCTGCACAAACCACAAGATGTCAGTCTGTCTACATGAAAATTCAACAACAATCCTGCACATTGATTCATGAGGTATGATTTTTAGCTCTAATATCTCTGGTAACATAATCTCTTAATTTACCTCTACAATTTGTCCTGCACTTTTTCCTATATAGCCATAAATCTCCTTTCTCTTTGCAGTGACTCCTTCACATAGGGCAATACATTGAAGATAAAAAATGATGTCAGGGAATATAATTTACCTCTTTTAAAAATAGTTTTTAATATCGATGTGTCCTTGATCTTTATGTTTTGGCTACTGTTTTGCTATACTAATAACTTGCAAGGATGCATACTGACAGTAGGGATTAGTTGTACTATTACAAACCATTTCATTGAAGCAGTTTGTGCAGTAAGAGCACATGTGTCACCTCCTAGCAACAGAGGGACAAAACATGCAAAACCAATGTCAAGACACCTGTTGGTCACTCAGGTTCTAGCAGGTCTGACTTACACTTGAGTTATACCAGGTCTTAGAGGGGTTATGGTAAATGGTGCAGCTGAGCTGCTCCCTTCAAGGCAGACTTGATGTTCTGAGGTGCCTTATTTGCTATTTGACAGCCAGTGGATAGTCTTTATTTATCTTATTCCTGTAAAACAGTCAGTTCTTTCCAAGCCACTTTTTCATGCCTATTTTCTCTTCTTAATCCAGGACCTTTCTCTTTTTTTTGGAGAAAAGGTCATTATGATTATCCTACAGCATTCCTGGAACACACCTGAGTTAAACTCATTTGTTTCAACAGCCCCTAAGGGGTTGTTGTTTTACCTCTCAGTCTGGGGGAAGTTTCATGGAGGATCATGGTCAGCTGTAGTTGCTTGCCACTGGTGCATGATAGCTTGCTAAACTACCGTACCTTGCTACATTCAGCCACATGCCAGTACCCTGATGGGCAATGACCTTTTTAGCTGATCTGCTTCCATAACCTAGAACAGAGAACATATTATAGCATGTTTTTGGAGTCCAAGCAACTTTTGCATACAAGAAAAGGTGCTTATATTTCTCTGGTGATAGATGGTAGGGGATATATTCTATTAAAACTAAATTTTAATGCTGCAACTCTAATTACACAAATTAAAACCAATTTCTGTATGTAGCTAAGACATCCTGTGTGACTTCTAAAATGCTCTTACTTATCACCGTATTACAAACTTTCTGGGTTATTAAGTGTGTTGCACTCTGGGTCTGACATTCAACTTCAGTTAGCAAAGACAGCAGAGAAGTGAGATAAAACAGAAAATAAAAAAAAGCTGGAAAAAGAACAAACATCGTCTTGGAAAAGAAGAATATTTTGATTATAATATGATAACATTTGTGGGAAAAAACATCTGCCTGCCACTGAACACTCCTAATGTTTACAGGGACCACGCCATTGCTAAGGTCCCTGTGAGTCTGCTCGTTTAGAAATCTGACTTTTATCAGGAGGCTGCAGATGGCAGTACAGGACTGTGGATGGCTGGATGTTAAATCAGAAATTGCTCGGGTTTGATCCAGTTTTGCAGCTGAGTTATTCACTCTTTGTTACTTATGATGAAATTTTGTGCTGTAATGAAGGCTTGCTGCTGTTGTGTGCTCACTCTGTTGACTGGATTGAAGGTAATTTTCCCTCGCGTGACAGTCCTTCCAAGCCTAGTCCAGCAAGTGTAACAAATGATAGCAGCTGAAAAGAGTGATATACTTTAGTAGCAGATGTAAAGAGGATTTTACATTTTTTAATTAGCCCTTTGTGATAGCATTGATCCATACATTCATGTTTCTGATGATTTTCACTTGTTTTCTGTAGGGCTAATATACCATTGCTTTAACAGAGCATGTTGGGAGACTTTGAGAAGAAGAGATGACAAGTATGTGCCCAGGATCTGGCAAACCTCTAGGTTTCCTCCTAAAAACCTTCTGAGATGTGGCTTAGCTCTTCGGAAGCTAAATAATTTCTTACAAGAATGACTGAAAACAAATCTAGGCCCTGATCTTGCAGACATGTGTTTTAGTAGTCTGACTTCAGACACTGCGTAGGATTAGTCACATGCAGAAAGTATTTATGGAACTGATGCCTATGATGAAATATAAAAACCAGAAGGCCCTACTTCCAAATAATAAAATAAGATGCATAACATTTTTGCTACGTAGAATAAATTAATTATAAAATTATAGTCAGTTTGGGATTTAAGAGACCTGGATTTGAATTCCAGTTCTTTCACAGACTTCCTTCTGTGACCTTTGAGCAGGGCGGTTCGCTTGAGCTGTAACAGAAAGCAAGGCTTTTTGAGAGAGACCGCAGGAACTGAAAAAGTCTTGGAATACTTCTTATTTGTTTCTAATGAGACTGGCAACAAGAGATAATTTCACTTTCTGTCCAAGAATCTATGTGTGTGACTACTGATGTTTTGCCACTGCAAGCTGGGAGAGAGATCGTAGCTGCCACGTTTGACATAAAAGAGTAAGAAGATACAAGAGAGAATCCATGCACCCTATAAAAGATTTTGTGTGTGTGTGTGTGTGTCCCCACCTCGGCCAGCGCAGTTACATCATTAGTGCCGGGTGCTCTCCATTTCCTGAGGTACTTACTGCGAGTGCTTGGGAAGACCAGAAATGCAGCATGCCGAGCCAAGTGTTTGACTATGCCTCCACCTACAAGAAACCACACAGTTTGTGACTGTAAATCGTGCTCGGAGAAGCCTCACTTTTGCTGGTCTGGAAGATTTTTGTGAAGTGAGAGCCAGTATCGTGTGGTTTGGAAGAGGCTCTTTGGAGATTAGCAGCAGATCAGTAGATTCCTCCACTGACTCTTACTGTTATGAGCAGAAGGAGGGACATCAGCTCGGGGTTTAGGAGAGCCAGGATTATGTGCTGTGCCCTTCCATGTTCTCCGCTGTGACCGTGGGCCATGGGGCTGGAGCCTGGGTGAAGCTCCAAGCACCAGGGCATCCCAGGAGGAGGGCAGGGGAGGAAGAGAAAGCCCTTGGTGGGCCAGGTTTGCTGCAGGTGTTGCAGTGGCAGCCTGAACCACAGACCTCCAAGGTGTTTCTTGGTAGACCTCTGTGCAGGCGAAGCAGGCGGGGCAGAGGCTGGGGATGCTTTACCCTCCTGCTGCAGGTGGTCTCTGCTTTGCTCAGTCCAGAGCTGGTGCTGCGGTAGTTGTGCTGAGTGAGACGTGTCCCTCCCAACAGCCATGCCTCCCCCTGCAGCCCCTTGTCCCCTCCATCAGCGATTACCATCACCTCCGCTCTGCCAGGATGACCACTCTCTGAGTTGATTGCCTTGATCTCCAGTGCTGTAAACAGCAAGCCTTTGCTAGCCCTTACTATTTTTCATGAACTGCACGAGGGGGAGGTTACACATGCAGTTATTCTGGCAGACCTGAGCAGGTGTCATCCTTTGGCAAGGGGAGGACGAGAGCAGCTGGGGACAGGGGCATGGCTACAGCCAGGGCAGGAGGTATGGAAAAAGCCTCAGGCAGGCTTGTCACAAGCAGGAGGCACCTAACAACTGTTTGTGTTGGAGTCTCCCTGGGTCCAGGCCTTAATTTCTTCATGCCTCATCTTCCTGTCAGGAAAGGGGAGATGAAGGTGTCTCCTTGCCTCACGCGGAGGGGTTAGCCGTGTCAATGTTAGCATTACCAAAACAGTCAAATGGCACATGCATGTACCCTTAGACTGGAAATAGGTTGAAATGCGTGCCTGTTTGGTTATTTTAATCTAATTCAGAAGCCAAGTTAGAGGTAAAGTTACACTCAGTGCTGGGATAGTGCTGGAAAGCCTGTGCTGTGGGTGGATCATGGGTGTGCCTTTAAACTCACCCTGATCCATATGTGAGATAACAGGGAGAAGCAAAATGTTTGGGCAGACATGGTAAAAAATGCAAATATTGACGCCGACTGCCACATCTGAAAAAATGCCTGCTTACGAGAAGATCCACACTTCAAGGCTGTGAGTGCGAAGACCTCTGTCCACAGAGCACTTGAATAAGCTTCTCATGTTTCATCACCAATGTGCCATCGCTTTGTCCGTCAGGGACCACCGGTGAGTGATGCCTAATCAGTGCCTGGCATGTGGCCACTAATTCATGGCACGCAGATTTCTAAACAGCTACTAGAGGGCTTTGGATTACTGCTGGCCATACCTGGACTCAGACCAATGACTGGGAGGGTTGAAAAGATCATGTTTTCCTTCCTGCTATTCAGGCAACTCAGTCTCCCAAGTTTGCAGTTTTAAAAGCTGGAAAAAGAAGCAAATGAGCTTTGAATCTTTGCACAGTGTCAGTTTTCCTTTGTAGGGAAAGGACGCCTTCTTAATTACACCTGTACAGTGGTGAGCTGTCTTCAGGCTTTCACAGGTTGGAAAACACATGTACAGCTCTGCTTACAGACTTCCACAAGAGAAACAGGTTTTGATTTTTTTTCTTTTCTCTTCAAGAAACAGCTCGTGAAAGTGTGGTTGGCAAGGTAGAGGTGGTCTTTATGTAGGAGAGTGTTTACAGTAAAAATATACAGATGGGATTAGGAAAATGATCTTATATGCAAACTATATAGTATATGGAAGGAATAGACAGGTGAGGTAGAAGCAAATTGACCAAGTGATAAAGTACACCAAGGAAAATATTCATCTGGACTGATTACAAGTTGCAGAGGCCTTTGATTGTTTTGAACACTGCGAACTCATTATAATTATCAAAATTGTCACCGTAAGCTTTTTTTGAGTCTTTGATAGCCATTAATGACTGACCTTCTTCCTTCTCAGTGTGATACTACAGCAGCTTTAAAAGACAGTACCTCATTCAGCTGATATTTTGAAGAAGCTGGACTGATTTAACAGATTTTAGAAGATAAACTAACTGACCTGCTTGACCTGAGGCAGCTATTCCCACCACCTTAAGCTAGTAGATATGAGTTAGATGTGGAGTCTGGTAGCTGATGGGAGGAATCAGGAGGAGTTTGCTGGGAATTTGTGTTAAAATTGTTCTGTTCAGTCACGACATTCAAACACTGCAATTCAAGCAACAAAAACCTGTTACATTAAGAACAGACAGCTCATACCTTGATGTCTCCACTACCAATGATGTTGTTAGTCTGTATACTCAGTTAAAAATAGTGAAATGGCTTTCCAGTGGTGATAACTTTATTAAACTTGTATCCTAAATCACTTTTAAATGAGAACAAGTGATTATGCTTTTCTTTTGGAGTACTCTGAAATGTTTGTAATGATTAAAATATGATCGGAAGCAATTCACAAAATTATAATGCTTAATCTGAGCTCTGTCATGAAGATTTGTAAAGGTCCTAAACATCAGAATATTTTATGACTCTAATAAGCTTTTAGAGTCACATCACCATCTGATGCAAATCAAGACACCTCCATTGGGATGCTTGTATTTTTCCACTGAGAATTTAATTATAATATAGTAAAATTCACCATTGTTGAACTTTTTTCTGTGAGTTCCAGTTGTAGAGCAACAGTATATTCACTCCCACAGTCATGCACCATTTCACAATCTTAATTTCTTTTTTAAAACTGGAGCTGTCCTGCTAATAGTATTAAAGACATCCTCAGACAATTAAAACCAACAATAACTTCTGCAAGTACATAATTATGTTAAGCTGGAAAAAGACCTGCTGCTTATACAACTTAACTAATACAAATAACCAAATAACAGCTGCTATCCTCTTTGGCTCAGTTCTTACAAACTTAGTTCTGCTTTCCTTTTGCCCTTCTTCAGCCACGACATTGCTTGCTGTAGTCACATGGATGTTTGTACTGCCTAGTAGTATGGTCATCCACTGAGAGGCACAGCCTGCTTTTTGGCACAGGTATGAGGTTATATAGTGCGTGGGAGTGCTAAACATGAACTTGCGGGTGAAAAAGTGGAGTATATAATACTACATGCTTTAGCTTTGAATTTCCTAGCTGCTGTGAGATATTCTACATCTGAATCATAATGTGAAATACTTTATTACTTTTGTTCAGAGGGTGTTTTTCAGTTGTGAGAACAATAAACTTAATTTCATGACACAGGAACAGTAGATTAAAATTATCCAACGTTAACCAAGCTCTTTCTTACTCCAAAACTCTATATGATTCACTTTCTTACTAAATTTTATGCAAAATTTTAAATAGGCTTTTTAGTTAACTGTGAAAATTAGGAACTTCAAGAACAAATTCCATCTGGAGCTGTAAATTAAAAACCTGTCTAAGAATTTCATGAAGAGAAACCAAGTAGAAATGATAAAGAGAACTCAGGGCCATTAAAAGCTAACACTGTGTGAAATGTCACAGATAGTGACCACTTGCCTATGACCCTTTCTAAATCTATTTTTGAATGCACCATTACCTGTGGAGCCATCTCTAGGCACTACCATCATTCAAAATTAGCATGCTACGTGGGCTGTCATCTCTTGTACAGCTTCGTTGTTGGCACTCCTGTGCTGGAGTGGCAAGCAGGTGAGGGAAGAAGGAAGCAAGGGCCCGTGGTGCTCCTGTGGTGTGTGGCTGAAGATTGATGGTTCTGGGAGGAGGGCTTGGCGGGTCTTCATTTCTGTTCTGTTGGCAATGGCTTGATGTACCTGTGACACAAAATCAATGATGCTGCATCTGTGTTGAAGCCTCTGATGCCTTGGGGTCTCTCACCTAATACTTCTCCATGGGACATTTGAAGGAGAGTAAAGCATCAGATAGAAATTCACGTAGCCTTTACAGTGGAGTCTGTGTTGTTTTCTGTAAAGGTGGCAGAACCATTTATTATAAATAAGAGTGTGAGAACAGCTGCTCTGGGCCAGTTCATTTAGTCAGTGGTCAACAATGGATGCATAAGGAAGAATGAGAACAGGGAAGTACGCGGCAGTACTTCTAAAATACTCTCCAGCCTCCTCCCCTGACTAAACATCTCTTTTTTCATGTTCTTGTTTTTACGCATGCCCATATCCATTCCCATTCAGACCCTCCTTCCTTTGCCAATCCAGAGTCAAAGGGAGGGGTTTCTGCAGGCGGCCACTGTTTCTTTCACTTGGGGAAAGGGGAATAAAGATACACATAATGTTTTTCAGTCAGACATTTTGGGGGATGAAAAATGGCTTTGCTTTGGAAACGTAACTGTTTTTATTTCTTTATTGCTTTTCAAACTTGCAAGTTTTTTTGCTCAAAAGGCCCAAGCTCACCATATTTGAGAACACTCTGATCCAAATAAACCCCAAAGCAAAAACTGGAAAAATTTTCTTCCCAGAATTTTCCATGGCAAATATTTTTGGCTGATTTTTGCTAGTTCTTATGGGGATTTCTCTGTGTGTCTTTCTGATCCTCTGAAAGTGCAGGCACAGGTCCCCAGGCTCAGGGCTTCCATACCTATGGCAGCGTGGTGCTTCCCAGCGTGCTTGCATCTCTACACGCCCAGGCTGCGTGCATCTTGCATAAGAGTGAAGCCCAGGCAGTGCTGGAGAAGAAAATTGTCTTCTGCCTCCTGGCCCCATGTCTATAGCTGTCTGCATCATAGCCCTGTGTCTTAAACCTCTCACCTGGCTCACCATTTGTTTCCTAGAGAAAGCTGTGGCTGTTGGCTGAACCCAGCAGGATCATGTCATTTCAAATCACTCCTTTGGGCGAAGGTGCAGGCAGTGACTGTCAGGGAAAGCATTAAGCCCCCATGTCTAGCAAGGTTTAAGCTATGCCTTTAGCAATGATATAAGACATAACAGATCTGTTTAGGAGCATAGTATTACTTATAGCTGTAGCCTTCATGAAAAATCACTCCAGATTTAATCTGCTAAGGTGAAAAGAGATCCTGATAAACCTGAGAGATTTTGGGGTTAAAGAATTAGATGACATCTGATCTTTGAATGTATTGCAGCAAAAATTCTTAACAAAAGCAGCTCTTGTTAGCCAAGCACAGCAGATGAACAACAAATACAAAAAGAAGAAAAAACCCCAGCAACGTGCATCTGGTTTAAATACAACTGAACAGTGTAATGCTCAGAATAAATTAGCAAGCAAAAAGGAAAATCTCATGTTGCCTAAAAGATGGTAAAATAGATTTGGTGGTGTTCGTTACTTGCTTTTGGAGCTGCATGACCAGTATGTTAATGCATCATGCCTTTTATATATTTCCTAGGCAGCAGTTTGGTGGGTTGAATTGCCCTTTCATGTTCTCTTCTGTTCTCATTTAATGTTAAGTTCAAATAAATGAATAAAAAGGAAAAGCAGCAATATAAAGTAGAAGAGCTGGGGATTGCACTTCACATGAGCCAGTTCAGCCCTAAGAACTGCACAGTATTTTTTATCTGGAAGTGCTCCCAAGCTAGCAAGGCTTGTGGAGGGACTTCTTAGCTGTGCTGTCTGGCCTGGATCAGCCCTAGCGTAGGATTTCTGCACTATTGCACCCTGCTGCCTGGTATGGACATGTTAGTCTGCACTTCTTACAATGTGCTTCAACATGGGCTAAGCTACATTGGTTTTCTCCAGAGCTGGAGGAGCAGAATGGGAGCCACCAACCGCTACTGACACAAGCCCAGGCCCATCCCAGCTAACCCATGTGGCATACCCAGCTATTTCTCCCTCCCTGAGCAGCTGAGGATGGTAATCTGCTTTGATCTCAGGAGCTCAGGTTTGGAAGGAGCTGAATCAATCATGTGCATTGCAATTAATGGTCCTATTTTATCAGCTCCTCCCTCCACTCCCCACAGCGTGCAGAGCAGTTTGGGAGGTGCTGAGAGATGTGGGGGGCTGGCTCTGGGGGGTGAGGAGAACACATGCTGCTCCTGGCACCCAGTGAGGTAGAAACAACCAGGACCAAGTCCCCCTTGAAGATTAGGGAAATCCTGGTAAAACGCAGAGCAGAGCATTTCCTTTATGCTGTCCTTTCTGCTGGTTTCTTGTCCACATCAGCATGTGGAGACCCAGGCTCAGGGGGACACAGGGGGGCAAGTTGATGCTGGAGCTGCCAGTATTTACTCCCTTGGGGACATACGGACACAAAAGCCAATTCCCAGCAGGGTGACTGGAACAGTCCTGCAGAAGTCGGTGGAGGGTCCTTTGGCTTGCCAGAGTAATACTCTATGGACAACAGAGCAGCTTTAAAGAATGGAGAAAATTGCTTGGCACAGGGAGGGAAGTATATTATTTGTGACATATGTACTTCTCTCGTGCTTTCTGCAGGCCCGTTCTGAGGTTGCTCTTTTTAAGGGCAGGAATGTAGAGTTTGCTGTGGATGAAGTTGAACCTCCTGAGGCTATTTTTCTTTTCAGTGCATGAATTGTAGGTAAGTAATTTTCAATTCTTACCATGGGATGTGGGGATCATTAACAACCCAGTTAAGTAAAGCAAAGTTCCCTCATTTCTGAAATGCAGAATTCAGTATGACTGTGATTGCTAAACATACAAACTTGGTGGGATCCTGACTTGGGAGTGTATTCAATGCTTAATTTACAGTTGATTTAATGATTTAGCACAGTGAGAGTAGTCTTGGTCATTATTTTTTTAATTTTATATGGTGCTTTTTCACATAAATGGCCAGAAAAAAATACTTCTGATAAGAAAGCAAGCATGATACCCTCAATCATGCTGACTTCCAGCTTTTTTGGTTAAAAAAACCCAAGACATTTGCTGACATCTCGCATTGCCATATGACTGTTTTCAGTGTTTTCCATGACTTTTTTCTTGGACCATGTTTGTTTTTAAGTGATGTATTTCCTAGCCAGGAATTTTAGCTGTGCTCTCCCTCCAGTTGAGCAGCGCATTGCGAGATTCCATCAGAGTGGCTTGAGCTCTCAGAGAGCTTCTTGGCTGCTGTGCAGTTCAGGCACATATGGAGAAGATATCAGCTGGAGAGATTGTGCAGGCCTTCACAATTTTTTTCACTCAAGACCTGTTTGAAAGCTCCCGTCAATTTTGTTTTTAAACATATTTATGGAAATGGTCTAAATCCTCTACATGTTGATTCAGTTTGCTTTCCGAGACCACAGCAGATCATTTACTGGTTAGTTACACTCTTTCAAATTGAGAAACCCGTAAAGAGTCAGTAAGACCTGGAAATCTAATTATTAGTTGCTTACAGCTTCCAAGGGTGAAACCTTGCACTCAGGTCCTTACCACATACTGCTGATTTTAATAGTAATTTATGTGGGTGTGTGGGTTTTTTTGTTGTCAAGAACCCACATTGCCTGATTTGGACAATTTTAGCTGGGGACTGATGTGGTCAAGTGCTTCTCCGTGTCAAGAAGATTTGACGGTTCTCCCGTCTTGCAGCAGCACCCTGCTGCTCACGAGGACTGGGCACCCAAGACATGAAAGCAGTGGAATTGGCCAGTTGGTGGATTTCTTTGCTCAGTGTTTCAGTCACTCCCCGATGTCAGAAGGGCACCTTCTGGAGCATGGTAGCACTGCACATGGGCGCAGCAGTGATTTGCATTGTGGCACCTAGATAGACAAAGGAAGCGGTGTATTTTTCATGCTGGTGGTCATTTCTTTTAACTCAGTGTTCAGCCCCTATCAAGATGAGGTATAGATTCCTATCAGGTGAAAGCTGTCATACCATGCATTTAATAATATATCTTTGGGATATACTCTGATGTCAGCAGGACATATATAAGCAAAACATCTATATAACTGGCTCTCAGCAAACAGTTAACACAAGTTTGTAGAGTAAAGGCAGCCTTTGGTCAGCCTCCAATTACTTTCACACTTTACTATCAGTTGCTGCATAAATCCAAGGTAGACAGTGATGAGATTTGGGCAGGAAAAGTCTTCCAAATAATTGATTTTCCAGATATGCATGAGTAAATGGCTAAGATGCTGTTGGTGTCTTGTCTAGGGAGTCAACGTCATTTTTGTAAAGAGTTCTCACAAGTTTGATCCAGCATCATTGAATTAGGAGGTATCTTGCAGTTTGAGTTTAAACTAACCAGAATCAAGTGAAGTGGAAGAATTACTGAGTGTTCTGATAAAAAATAATTTGATCTTCTTCCTCCTAATAAAGCTTTATTATCCCAGCCAGCAAATATTTTTATTATCCATAAAAAGAAAGTATCCCCTTGCAAAATAATAATTTCCTAAACATGGTGGATGATGATGTTAGCACAGATATTAAGTAGGAAGCTGGAGCTCTCTTTTGAGCTATCTGAAATCACTCAAATAAATTTTTACATTGAGCCAGGGAAAATTTAAGAGACAACGTAAGAAGCTGTTAAACTTGCTATGTTCCCACTTGGGGAACACCTTAATTCCAGTCCAAAGGTGCTGAAAACACCTCACTCAACAGTATAACTATTATTATATTAGTAATTAAAAAAGTAAGTAATATTATTATATTAGTAATAAAAAATTCAGTCTCAGTGTTAATTTATCAGTGGAACAAAATGTACAAAGATTTATGGGTGAAATTCCTCCTTGCTTCGCAAAATCCAGTGACTTTTAAAAGGTGACTAGGCTTCTGACTGACCTTCTCCATATGGAAGAGTTTCATGGTGGGTGAAAGAAAAGGGACATCTGTTTTTGAAATTGGTTTCCAGCTTAGTGCATACAAATCTAATTACCAGAAAGAAGGTTTAATCAAGAGAGAATTAAAATTAAGAAGAGATTGCCCACTCAATAAAATTCAAAACCTGTGACTGCCAACTCTTCAGGAAATATGAAATGAGGATTTCTCTTTTACTTTTACTTTAGACTCATAGTTATTTTACTGCCTGGAGATGGAAATATTCATCTATTACTGTTTAAAATTAAATGAATACCTGTTGATAATAAGAATGATAAGAGCATGCTTAGTCCTTCCTTACTGAGACTTCAGAAGCACCTTAAATACATGTAGTCCTTTCTGATCATTGACATGGTTTATATCTCTGGAGCTAGCTGATTAAAGAACAGAATAAAGATAGAGAAAAGTGATGGAAGACATCAGCAAAGTGATCAGGCAAATAATACATATACCTCTTATTATGTACAAATACATTTGTATACATAATCCTTATTTTTGCCTTTACAGCTGAACTCTATTTTCTGTTGAGAACAGATAGAAAATCTTCAATTATTTTAATCAATAGATGTAATTGTGGAGTGAGATGCTTCCCCAAATGAGTAGAGAAACTGCATATGAACCTGGCTTTACACTGTTAATAGTACATAAACACTGTTTCTAACTTATTCCTGTTCTATCATGCATGCCAACACATGCACCTTTACACTGCTGTAGTGCCTTCATGGTCCAGTATGATCGATGCCTCACTGACCAGGTATCAGTCAAAAAGGAAGATTGCCCCAAATGTAAAATGGAATAACAACAGTAATTTCTAGCATAATGCACAGTAGAATCAGCACCTTAGCCAGCTAATTAATTTTAACATTTTATAAGCAAGGCAAAGAACAGTTTTAGGAATGGATTTGAAGAGTAATGATGAGAGACTTCATCATGTTTTTTCACACATTTTCAGCTTTGAAGCTATATGCTCTTCCCAAGCATGAGTGAAAGCATGAAGCACTACCTTGAAACAATTTTTTCTTATGTTTCAGCTCTTCTGGTTCTTTCATTTGTGACTTGTGTCTGTGCACATTCTTCAGGTATGTAGGTGTGAGTTCCTTGGCTTTATGTTACAGAAGAACAAATACTCTTGAGTTTTTGAAGAAAAAACTGCAGTGAAATGTGAACAGGAATTTTTTTCTACTGCAGGATATGAGTAACTTCTCTTCAAGTAAATGGGTGTTATTTATGTGCAAGACCTTGGGAGGTCTGCATAAGTAATAGATGCAATTAGACACTATTATAGAGAATAAATGAACAAAAATTACAGGCGCTATATTCAATATATGCAGGGAGTTCAATTTATTATAATTAATATTTTTTAACTATCCTTTAGAGGCACCTCTGGAAATATTATTTCTGAAGTGAAATGCAATTATGGGTACAGAATGTGAGAAATTAATATTTATACTCCTATGTTTTGTGGAAAAAACACAGTTTGAAAGAGCTCTTATTAAACAAGCCAGGACTGAAAATGAAGGGGAGGATTGCACAATGCACAACTGCACATGATGGTTGAGAGATGAGATCACCAGAGCAGATAGGAGTTAAGACATGTGGTTTGAATTAGGGGTACCTACTTTCTAGGTGCTCAATGTATTTGATAGAAGGTGTCTCAAAAGCATAGGAGAACAGCCCCAAGGAGAGGAACACCTTTAGATATCTTAGACTTCACTGTTCTGTAGCCATAATGTCCTTTCTTTTTTCCTCCTTCTGTAGTATACCAATGTGGAAATCAAACAACTGTATATCCACAGAAGTATTTTTCCCATCATCAATTTAAATCCTCTAGATGTTAGGGATAACATGAGAACCTGAGCTGGATCTTAATGAATCACAAGAGGTGATTAGGAGAATATTTGTTTCTTCACAGAGGCAGTCACTGAAAAAAACTAAACGGGGGAGTTTTGAAGCACAGTTGTTTAGATATTCAATACTATTTAAGTATACAGGATTGTCAGACAACCAAACCTCTGAAAGAGGATAGAAAGGGCAGTGTATCTACTCACATGTTCAAAAGTATAATTCATGACTTTTTAAAATAAAGGTTTTGTATCTGTATACCCTACTGGAACAAGTACTATTTAAAATACTGATATTTTTTAGTTGTCTGTATGTTTGCACTCAGAAATACACAGCAAGGAGGCTTCTCTGAATGCCAAGAAGGGTAATTTTACCAGTTGTAAAATGAATACAAAAGGACAAACTATTATTCTTTTTTGACTGCATTCGGTAAATTGTTTGGACCAGCAAAAAATAGATTAATGCTGATGTGAGCTTAAGGTTCTAAAAGTAACCAACTTACCTGCTGCTAACTAAGAGGAGCCTTCTTTAATATAAAACCAAAGGTTATTCTAACCTTCAGTGTTGAGCCTGTTCTGCAAGGAGCCAGCTGGAGTGTACTTGTACCACAGTGCTGAAACTTGAGTGTTGTGGGGAGCAATGCCTGGCAGTGCCAGACTGCTTGCATGTTCAGTGGGGCACTTTCACTCAACCTGCCTAACCGTTCAGTGCGGTGCCTGAATATGTATTGGCACTGCACTCCGGGATCTGGAAAAGCTTGTTATGCTGGGTGCAGTGTTACAGGAAGGCACCAGTAAGGGGTTGCACTGTGCCACATCTGTGCTGAGAAGCCTTCCTGGATCTGGAAATCACTACGGGTACAATACAGACATCTGAACAAGCTCTGCAAGATCCGCTCTGGATCTCAAAGCCAATATTTTCATTATTTGAGATACCTTTGGCCCCTGTTTACATTGTGTAAAGGAGTATAATGTCAGGATTGCATAAACTCAAATGTTTTCCTTGGAATTGGTGAGGATTCATGATGCCTATGGATTTGGCTTAAATATACACATATCTCTTAGACATGTGTTACTGCAGAGAAGTTCAGCCCTTAGTGTCTGAGCTCTTCTGCTTTGCAGCCTATGCGAAATTCCAATCAGCTGAGGGTGTTTGTTTAATTGTAGCATGTCGGGTACGGCGTTCGGAAGATCTCGCGATGTCACGGAAAGGCAGAAGGCTAGTCATCGCTTCCTTATGACGTATCAGTGATCCCACCTACCGTTGTTAGTATAAAAGGAATTAACTGCACAATAAAGGAGGAGGTTGACGCTCACACCGTGTGTGTTATCTGTCTCTTCCCTGGTCCGGGTCGACCAGTGATCTAATCGCGGCACCTTGATATGTAGCAACGCTACAGTAGCACAACACTTGATGTCAATTGGGATTTAGATTATGCCGTAGGGATGCTCACAAGCTGGGCACATTTGAGCTATTTCCACTTCTGTTGATGTTGATAACACAACTCCAATCAATTTCAATGAAGGCAAGGTTTGCCCATGCCAGTCTGCTCTTATCTTATATACTTAGTCTGAACTCCCCCGATTCCTATCATAAGAATATGAGAAAGACCACTATAATTATAGCTCTAGCAGTGTTTACACAAATGATACCACTGTCCTTTCTTCTGTCATGTTACAAAAATAACTTTGTCTCATTCAGCATTGGTTCTTATGGTATCAGATCTTATAGAAATAATTACAGAGCAGACTTACTGTTTGGCTCTATAAATCTCCACTGAGAAGCTGTTAACATTGCTTGAAAAATACAATGCATTTATTTATTCATTTATTTTTGCAGAAGAAGAAAAACATCCCTTAACTATTGGAAAGCTATGAAACAGTTTCAAAAAGAAGCAAAACCAACTTCCCCAGATGAAACAACTGTAACATACTAGGACATCTTTGGTTGTCATAAAACATCTGGTTCTTCTAAGGAATATTCTGACAACTTTAACAGTGAGCTGATTTTATTTTTTTTTAAATAATATTACGCTTATTACAGGTCCAAATGAAAAGAAAGTACAGCAGGACATCAGGTGCACAGGAAAGGTATAGGGGATACCTACCAGACCCTGTGCATCCAGGTCCTGTGCAAGAGAGAGTACTAAACCAAGAGGTGATATTTCCCAGCTGTCTTGATCAGGTCAGTGGTGCAATAAGTCTTGAACTGCTGATTATTTTTGCTGAGAAGTTGCTTAATAGGCTATACTGTGCTGTTAGGGAAGGAAAGCCTTCTCTCAGATGAGCAACTAGTTGAACATTTGATTCTTCCCATGCTACAATGGAGCAGATACATGATTACTGGGCTTTGCTTTCCCAGAAATATATCTTAGCTGGAGTTGGTCAGAAGCATCTTTTTGCTAAACCTTTGCTCTAACTGTGTGCTCTATTTAGGAAAGGGATTTAATTTCTCTTTTCAGTGGCACCCAGTGACAGGATGAGAGGCAATGGGCACAAACTGAAGCAAAGGATGCTCCGTAGGAACATCAGGAAACACTTTTTTACTGTGAGGGTGACCGAGCACTGGCACAGGTTGCCCAGAGAGGTTGTGGAGTCTCCATCCCCAGAGGTATTCACAAGTCATCTGGGCATGGTCCTGGTTAATTGGATCTGGGTGGCCCTGCTTGAGCAGGGGGGTTGGACCAGATGACCTCCAGAGGTCTGTAATTCCATGTTTCTGTAATTCTCCATTTCTTTCTTGTTCCCGTGCTGTGCTGGGCTTACAGACTATTTGTTTGTGATGTTTGGATGACATTAGCTGTAAGCGTCTTGTATGATCTAATGTAAAAGAGTCAACACTGTCCCTGGGCTTTGTCACCCATTTAATGTTTTTGGTACCTGTTTCAGACCAGAATTCCTTTAGGTTGTACTCACTTCATTTGCCTTGTTCAGTGTCAGAAACTCTGCTAAGGTATACGTCAAATAAAGACTTGGTAAAAGAATACCCAGGGAAAGCAGCAATGAGTGTCCATTATAGACCAGTCCAATGGTCAATCAAATGCTCCTCCCAGGCCCAGTGACTGTGCATGCATATGTGTGTACAAGGAAGACTCTCTATCATCAGCAATGAAACAAGCAAAAGCAGCATATCCCCCTCCCCCAAAGTCTTTAACTGTTCTCTGATATATTTAGAGAACTGAGTTGGAAAAATTAAACTTTTTTTTAATTAAGAATCGAGTCCACACCAGCTGTGGTTCACACCTCCTTTATTGGCTGTGACTAAGGCAAATAGCACAACATATAAATGAACAGCAAGCCACACATTTCAGAAGAAAGATTATATATATTTTTTTCTCATTGAAAGAGTAGACTTTGAAGTAAGGACTCTGGGACAATTGAAAACAGTGAGATACCACACAGTCACAACAAAGAGTAGAATTGCTGGTACCACAGGAAAAATCAACTACAGCAACAGCTTGCAATGGTGCATGCTGAAATGCCTGTGAGCCATGCCTTAGAAGGCATATGATATCTTTGCTGGCAATGTCATATTTCTCAGACCCGCATACCATTTTAGGGGTCACAAATGCACTGACTGCAGCTCTGGTAGGAACAATTTGCATTAAGGTGTCACTGAATTTTCACAATGTAGTTCAGTTGGTTTGAAGAAACAGACAAGGAATAATGAGAAGAAAAGGAGAAAGAGAGAGGAGAGAAAGAGAAAAAGATAGAAAGAAACAGGAAGGAAGGAGAGAAGGAATAAAAAGCAAGAAAACAAGAAAGAGAGTAAGAAGAAAAGGACAATTCTCCCCCTCATCCACCAAGATGAATGAACGACTAACAAAAGGGTTATTCAATGCTGTGCTGTAATACCTTATTTTAGTTTCTGATCTGAAATCCTTTGACGTCAATGAACTTCCATTGACTTTAATATGCTCTGGATCAAGCTTGTCATGTGGATCTCAGACTTACTGTCTGTGAACTAACATGAATCTGTGGATTAGTTTTCCAGAACAAACAAATAACTTTAAAAAGTAATTAGGCTGGTATTTTAACATTAGCAGGTTACAATACACAGGCCCCTAAGCAGATGTGTAGCACAGTGTTTTTGAACGGTGTATGATTAAGTAATTTTCTTAACAGTGTGTTTTCTGTTGGGGTTAACAGTATTTACATTAATGGAAAAAATTCCTGTCTTGCAAAGTATTTCCACCAGAAATATTGGAGTCTGAACAAAAATATTTTCCTATTCTGAAAAACATGTGGAGCTGCAGTAATGTGCTTCTTTCCCTTTTATGTATCTACCTGTATAACTGAGTATATGCATGTCATTATAATATGTACATACAGTAGCTCACATTATATAAATATATAAAAATGTAGACATACCTACCTTATACATCTATAATAAATATCTCTAAAGCTCTAATGCCATGTATTATTCCAGAACTATGATTTCTTGGTATATGTCCACTTTTGAAATTTCAACAAATGATTTTTCAAAAAAACTATTGTAACATTCTTTGCTGTGGTATCAATGAATCTTTCAGCTCTAATTCACTGCTGTATTCAAGTTTTGTACCTGTACATGCATGTGCAATAGTAATGTGCACTGGTGGTTGGCAATATACTGAAATAAACCCTGAAATATCATGGACTGAAGTAAGAAATACTACCGAAGCTGTTAGACATGGATGCTTTCAGGACATTGTCTCCCCTGCCCTCAGCCAGCAAATATTCCTTGGGCCCTTCAGGGGTGCCTGTGGGACAATGAGTCCCATCTTTAGGCTCTGGGACTGGATGAGGCCATAGGTTGTCCCAATGTAGGAGCCCCATTGGCAGAGCAGTCCCATGGGAGAGGTGTCCCAGGCAGAGAAGGAAGAGTAGGGTCCAGGATGCCTCATGACATCTCCATGTGAAACTCCTGGGGCAAATCCCAGCCTGCAGAAACATCTGGTCGCCTGGCAGCAGAGACAGCTGAAGGGAGAAGAGATGACCCTTCCCTCATGCACAGCTCCAGGACCCTCCTGACCACTTAGAAAGTTTGATAGTGTCAAATACTTGGTAGTATTGGAAATGGTTCAGATTGCAACAGCTCTCAGTAACATAAGCTTAACTGAGGTAGTTGCCATGTAGCAGAGAAATCAGATTAGTACACTAAAATAATTGGTGTGAACAGAAACTGCTAACAAGTCGTAGTAGCACTATATGGCACCCAAACGAAAATAAAATATTCAATAAGATCTGAAAGTGCTGTGCAGCTCCCTAACAGAAAGGCTTGAATGCTTGGAAAGGAGCTAGCATACACTTTATGTTTAGTTCTTTCTGTTCCCTCGACGTTTTTCTCTCCGTATATTTCAGCATGTTCATGTGATCTTTCATTAGAACTGATTTACAATTTGTTATTAAAATATTATTTTCAATTAAAATGTGTTCTGTCCCTCAAAATGATGAATTTAAACATTAAAGTAAAATCTTAACTGAGAATTTTTGTTTTACATACTTTTATCCAAATGTTTTTGCTTTAGAGGAGAATTTTCTGATTCAGCAAAGTCATTAAAATCTTTTTAAAATCCCACTACCACTCAATGAGAGTTTATATATAGTATTATTTTATGGAAACTTTAGGGGATGCACGTGTTTATGTGCATATAAAGAGGATAAAGAATTTTTTTGTTAGCCAACTAGGACTAGTTTTAGATGTATGATATTCTGTATTATATTTAAATGTAGAACTACCTATTTTAAACCATTTACTAAATTTGTCTGATCAGTGTTCCAAACACTGCCATTTCATGTAGCCATATCATATTATATTGCAATCTCTAAATTGTACACACTTGAAGATTCTGCAAAAGTATACAATTTAGTACACAGAAATTAATGGTTGTGGAAAAATATATGTAGTAGTTAGCATATTGCATATAATTTCTATGGATTTTATATTTGAATATGTTGGCAGAAGCAATTACAGGGAGACCAAAATGACACCTATTGAATAGAAATGAATTCCAAAGTCTCTGTGTTCTTATTACATTTTATTTATAAAACTCAACAAAACTTGTAACACAGCCCTTTGGAAAGGAAAAGCTCAGGGAACAAGGCAATAGAAAATTGATTCTGTTAAAGGTAACCAGCGTAAATCAGGTTTCCAGCTTCAGGAAAGAGCATGAATAGGCATAGGGATCCCTTTGTGATTGCCTTTCTGAGGTTGTCTCCGAAGAGGAGAAATAAAAAGAAATGGATGCAAATTGCACTGTGTCTACTGATGCTGTATTTTTCCTATTGAAGACTAATAATTTTAATACCTTCAGTGAAGTTTCATGAGGCAGGACAGAGCTGTACTCACTGTCACTGGAAAGGTGATGCTACTCCTCCTTTCAGTGTGGCGTCCCTCCCTGCTCATTTGGTTGCTGCATCCCTGTCACCTCCCTTGAGCTCAGGAGAGGTGCTCTGCAGCCCTCTGTTTGCATCAACAAACTGGCAAAAAAATCCAGCAACCCTCTCCTCCTCCTCCCTCAAGCAAGACGGGGCGTTTAATGGGTTGACTCTGCTCACCCAACTGCCAAATGAGAGCCAAAGCCAGTGCAAGGGCAATGGGGCAGTGCAAGGGGACATCAGGGCTGGGACGTTGGTGAGCTGGGACATGGGCTCTGACCCACTGGACCTTGCACCTTCCACTGTCCTTGCCCACCTTCCCAGCTGAAATCCTTGTGTTGCTCTTAAGAGACACCAGACACCTTGGAAACCAAAGATTAAAGACTTAACATGTTCAGAAGTGTTTCTTTTTCTAAGCTATCAATTTCTTTTCCTTACTCCTCACTGAATCAGATGTGGATTTCATGTTCCTCAGAGCTCCTCTGTGTGCAGAAAATATTTATACCCATGTAGTGTTAAATTAGTCCCATTAAAAGAGTGGACCAAAATACAGCAATACAGTTTTGCCCCCTGTATTTGGGGGCAAAAAGACTCTATCTAGTTCAGAATAGAAACAGGACTTGTCTATAAGTTAGACATTGTTATTTCTTTTTCCTATTCTTCCTTGTTATGCTCTGGTCAGAAAAAAGCATACTGAAAGGCTGAAGGCCACTAAGACTCAGTCACAAGCCACATTCTTCTTTCTGTGTATGTATGCATTTTGTGGTGTATAATTAAAACAAATGATTATATTTTTTTCAAACAGAAGCTAATCCATGTAGCAGTGTAACACTGACCCATCAGAAAAAACTTGTGTTCTGAGGTTGTAAGGGGATAAGATGTTGGTGTGCTTAAAACAAAGACGCATTTTATCATTGCATGCTCTTGCACAAGTGCCAGTAACCACAATTGAAAACTCCTTGCTTGGATGATGTAGTAACACTGATCTGATCGTGCTATTCTGATATTTTCTCCTTACAGATGTCAGTCAGTCTTCTGTTTTCTGTGGCTTTTCTTCAGGAGAACTTGACTCCTTGCTAAGCCAGTGTTGCCATCCTTGTAGTAATGATCTTCTAAAGACATTTACGGCTTGACTCACTTGCCCTTTGAGACACCCGTGACTGGACCAGGGTATAGCTGCTGGACCCAGGAATGGAATTGAATCCTGTTGTTTTTATTACAGTTTCTAAACTTTTTCTTAATTTACAAGACCAGAGAAACATAACCTATGCTCAAAGAAGATTAGATATTAGGGTTATATATATATCTACATAAAAAAACATGTGTATATGTGTTTGTGGATCATAGAATGGTTTGGATTGGAAGGGACCTTAAAGATCATCTATTTCCAACCCCCCTGCCATGGGCAGGGACACCTTCCACTAGACCAGGTTGCTCAAAGCCCCATCCAACCTGGCCTTGAACACTTCCAGGAATGGGGCATCCACAACCTCTCTGGGCAATCTGTTCCAGTGCCTCACAACCCTCACAGTGAAGAATTTTATTATTATAAAAGTAATAAATCTATACTTAAATATGTATGGGGTGTAAGTTCTACTGCACTGGAATAATTTTAGCCCTAATTCGAACTCCACTGAAGGCAATAAACTACATTTCCCTAATAAAGAAGAAAATACAGAACTATTCAGAAGACAAAGTGGAATTAGTATCCTGTTGCTGTGACTAGCTACTAAAGCAAGTCATTCTGACATATATATTGCATAGAGTATTAATAAACTTCATTCTACTTCACACTACTCTTTTTCCAAGATATTGTGCAATGGAGATGGCATGTGAAGGCAGCATTTGGATACTTTCTGTCTGGAAGGAAGTGTATGATATGTTTACTGATGTGTGAAAGAAAGAAGTCTCAGACTCAAGCCTGATTCCAGTCCCGCACCAATTTTGCAGCTACAAAGAAGGACTCTTGACCCAGCTTAAGGTGAGGAGAGAAGGCTATTCTAGGTGCTGGGTGTCTCTCACATACCAGAAAGGTATGTGAAGTAAACAAAACCAACTTAGCTTCCATGGGCTTTGGGAAAGGTCCTAAATAGGAAGCCCTTAATCTGTCTTTGCTAAACTATGCATTGTGGCCATGGCAGACTGCAGTTATCACTAAAGTTTCCATGTATATGTACTGCAGAACAGGGGGAAAGAGTAGCAAGAAGAGAAAAAAGCAAAAGCACAAAGCTGAAGTGCAGGGTTTGGTTGTCTTGGCAGTAAAATTCATCAGACTCTGAGGACTCCTGTGTAGTGTACCTCACTCCAGTGGGATATGTTCAGTGTGTCTTCATCTGGTTTATCAGCAGTGTGCCTGTATATATAATTTCATCACATACTTTACTATTGTGGTGTATGTTTAGGTGCCCGCAGTGAAAATTTCACATAAACTGTAAATGCTTCTTTGCTGCTATCACTTTGCTAGAAAGTTTTGCATTTCATTTTCTATAATGCCACTAGCAGAGGATCACTCAAACTGCCCCCAAACTGCTAAGAAATAAGTGAACAGGGGAAATGAGAGGAACCAAATGTGATGTTGTGAGGCAGGAAGAGGAGGAGTCAGGGAAACACCTGGCTTGTAGGAGGGGCTTCTGTTTTTACTGGATTTTACATGGTAGAGAGGGGAGGGAGGAATAATTTTACACAAGAAGACAAAGAAGTGACAGAGCTTTATCAGGATATGAAGGAAGAAAGGCAGAGAAGCTTAAAGCACAGGCAATATCTAAATATGAAAATTTGATTTTGAATAACTAAAGAAAATGTGGGGTTTTTTTTTGTTCCAAAGTGTCTGAAACAGTTTTCTTCTTTGTTTTATCTTATTCTAAATGGAGGGGGTTGTCTTTAAAATTTGAATCAGATATCTTTATAACCTTTCAACCGTGAAAAGAAGCATTTCACACTAAATGGAAAAATATGCTATAAAAAAAAGCATTTTCCATGAAAACTTTTTATCCAACATATTTGGATTTGTTGTCTTCAAAATGGGATCAAAACTAGAAGCCAAAGTAAAAGGAGGAATTGTTGACTATGACAGAAAAGTCAGTGGACGGAGAAATTTGGAAAGATAGGTGAAATTTTGCACAGCAAGACAACACTATTGAAAATTGTGGTGTTACTTGGACGTAGCTGAAGTCTGAGTTTGTGTTTATGACTATAAATACAATGTCTGTGGCACAAAATGATTGCTTGTTATACTCTCAGAGAGACAACAATAAAAAAATCTTATTTTTTCATACTGGAGAAACAATAGGAAATGAAGTCAGGACCAAATGGTTCCTTAAAGGGCAGTTGCAGAGCGACAACCCACTTTCATGAGATCAGGCTTTGGCTCGTGATGCTGCACTTCAACACACTGAATTTAAAATAATGCTGGGACATGAAGGAGGAGACGTAGGAAACAAGGACACAGATATGGCACTGGGCCAAACTGGAAGGAGCAGGGTCTGAATGGCAGAGCCAAAAGAGGCAAAGCATGGCCACAGGACCTGTAGTCTCTGTACTAAAATATACTTCTGGTGAGCTGTATGTACAGATCTATAATGAGGAACTTAAAGGAAACAAGTGCCCAGTTCCGTTGCATTTTGCTCGCCCCATGGTGCCTGGCTACTTTGGGATCCTGTGAAAAGCTTTTCTTTGTTTTGAAGTCCATGAGCTTTCATAATGCTTTGTGCAATGTTTTAATTTTGATTATACATAAAGTGTCTACATGAAGCATCACCTACTTTCAGTTCAAAATCTGTAAGAAAAATGAATAAGGGGAGAAAAGGAACTCCAAGGAATACAGACTGTATCTAGAAAAGCACTCATAAAGTTGAAACCAGGGAAATTTCTTAACCCATATCAAAATCACCAGGCTCCTTGGAAAGTACTCTATTTTGACTTGACTGGTGGCCTGATGACTTTGGCAATCTTTTGCCTATGAAGAGAAGATGATGTCAGGGTGGCTTGATACACTCCAGCTCTCTCTGTAGTCCTAATCACCCTGGCTGCTATATTTAGATGCCAGCCTGTGCAGGTGTCCTTCCAAAGGTGAAATATATGCATCCCGAGCTTTGCTGTAGTTTCTCCATCACCATGTAGTGAACTTGGCCTAGATGTTTCTTGGCTGACAGACTGTGCTACGAAGAGATGACAAAGTCAGTCAGGGAGCTGAGAGGTATTAAAATCAGGATGATAATTTCAATCAAACTATACTGCTGGAGTACCTTTGAGTACTGCATGGATTTTCAGTAGTAATTGCTACATGAATATTTTACGTAAGAGAATTCTGAACATTTAAAGGAGAATTTACCTAGCATGAAATCATTGCAAAACTGTAGATTATGGAGTCAACTAGTACCAGTGTAATTTTTTAAGTGGCAGAATATACTTCAGGAATTTCACTTTAGCTGAAAATTGAATCAGAGTAGAACAGCACCCTTTACCCAGAAGTGAGAGATAGTCTCTTAAAGTAGGATTAAAATCTCCATTTGACTTCTATTGCCTGCCATTTTAGTGACACAAAATTTTAAAACTAAATTATTTTGAATGGGAAAATAGAAATGTTGTAAAGAAATTATTTTCAAATTCCCTGAATCTGACTATCTACATACCATGCTTGGAAAATCAGGTTAAATTTCCCGTATCACTTATCACTGTTCAAAAGTAGACATAATTTCCAACATAGAGCTGAAATGATGTGAATATCTTCTAAATTCACAACATCAGTAATTCCCAAAGTAAATTTATGACTGATAAGACTCATTGCACTCAAGATTTCAAATTGATTTTAAGCTCACAAAATCTGGGTAAAAATCTTCCAGTAGTTACAGCAACTTTTAAAATTTTCTGCAGTTTCAAAATGTATCATAATTCAACTAAAATTTACTGTTAACATTTTTCTTCAGGCATTTTAGGCAATCATTGTTCCTCTTGTCTTCAGTCCTTCTGAGCTCAAGACCTTCCTCTGCTTTCTAAAATGGTGTACCTTGTCTCTACTGTTATTTTATTGTATTTTGTTTTGTGTTATGTTGTATTTTACTTTCCCAGTTAAGAAAGATTTGGAGAAGAAGGCTTTATGTGCAAGCAATTATTATTTTGCTGTCATTCACACCATCTCAACCTAACAGCTATTACTATTGACTTGTTTATCAGGAGTAACTCTTTGGAGTGACAAGAATTGAGTCAGACAATGGGACTCATTTCCAAAACAACTTCATAGACACCTGGGCCAAAGAGCATGGCATTGAACGGGTATATCACATTCCCTATCGTGCACCAGCCTCCAGGAAAATTGAATGATACAATGGACTGTTAAAGACTACATTGAGAACAATCAGTGATTGGACCTCCAAACATTGGAATACATATTTAGCAAAATCCACTTTGTTAGTTAACAGCAGAGGATCTGCCAATCAGGCTGGACCTGCTGAATCAAAACTTTTGCATACTGTAGAAGGAGATAAAGTCCCTGTAGTGGACATCAAAAATATGCTAGGGAAAACAGTCTGGGTTATTCCTGCCTCAGGCAAAGGCAAACCCATTCATGGGGACTGCTTTTGCTCAAGGTGCACTTGGTGGGTGATGTGGGAGGCTGGGGATGTCTGATGTGTACCTCAGAGGGATTTGATTTTGGGTGAGAATAGCCATGAATTAAATTGTATGATGTTAATTACTATGTCATCACTTCTATGGTGTCTATATGCCTTATCAAGAGCATTACAGTATTGGAAAGCGTGGGACATGGGCATGGCATAAATGGTATAGAATAAGGGATGGATACTGTCTTGGTTTCAGCTGGGATAGAGTTGATTTTTGTCCTAGTAGCTAGTATAGTGTTATGTTTTGGATTTAGGATGAGAATAATGTTGATAACACTGATGTTTTTAGTTGTTGCTAAGTAGTGTTTATACTACGTCAAGGACTTTTCAGCTTCTCATGCCCAGCCAGCAAGAAGGCTGGAAGGGCACAAGAAATTGGGAGGGGACACAGCCAGGACAGCTGACCCAAACTGGCCAGAGGAATATTCCATACTATATGACATCATGCCCAGTACATAAACTGGAGGGGAAGGCTGGCCAGGGGCTGATCGCTGGTCAGGGACTGGCTGGGCATCGGTCAGTGGGTGGTGAGCAATTGTTGCATCACTTGTCTTTTCTTGGGTTTTATTTCCCTCTTTTTTTGTTATATTCCTTTTCATTACTACTACTACTACTATTATTATTATCATTATTATTAATCTTAGTTATTAAACTGTTCTTATCTCAACCCACAAGTTTTACTTTTTTTTTCTGACTGACCTCCCCATCCCACTGGCAGGAGGGAGTGGAGTGAGCGAGTGGCTGTGTGGTACTTAGTTGCTGGCTGGGGTTAAACCATGACAGCAGTTCAGCATTAACGATAAGCATAATCTGTGCCCATGCAGCTCTGCTGAAATCAGTAGCATTTGAGGGTTGCTGAGATGAAGCTCAGGACCCAGGTAATTTTAATTCCCATGACAGACATCTGGAACAAACCAATGACTGTCAATACTGGGACACAGATCATAATAAAAGTCCTATTTTTCTTATTTGTATTTTACAAACATTAGGAAATGAGGTTTGATCCCATCACTGGTATTAAATAAAGGTTTAAAGAAGGGATACCTACTAAAAAATTCATGATGACTTTCCTCCTTACACTCAAAGACAGCAAAAAAAGTTCATCTAATCTGCAGTACATTTTCTATATCAAGATAGACTATGTAATGTAACTTCAGGATTTAAGATTAAAAAAAGAAATAATAAAACTAGCAATATAGTCCTCCCCCTAGGGAGCCTCCACTGTGCGCCCTTGCTCGCTGTCCCCACAGCTGCATCTCAGCCCATGCCTGGGCTGCGTTGCACACGCCGTGCCCAGCCTCCCACCTCAGTGGCTCCACTGCTCAGGGCTGTGGTGGCGCATGGTGATGGCCAGGCTGTGGCTGAGCCCATCCTGTCCTGGCTCACCTTGCTGAGGGCTGCGGGATGGGGCCTGACTGGAGAGGGAGGACCTGGCACCACTGCTGTTCACTGATGCTCTTCTGTATGACATCACTTTACCTGCGTTTTGAGAACTGACTTGTGTGACCACATCAGGGACTGGCAAGTGTAATTTGTTTAGCATGATTGTCAACCATCAAGTTCCAGTCAACGGAAAATTTGGGGAATGATTAATTTGGGTAGTACCCGGTATTAGGTGTCAGTAACGCAGTGGTTTGTTCCCTTTCTAAGGGATTTTTTTTCCTTTCCAGACAGTCAAACCCCCAGTGGCCCAAACTGCATCCAGCCATGTGGCACAGAGCGTCCCTAATGTTATCAATCAGCATCATTGGCACATGTGTTAAAACGCTTATTTTGGGTAAGAACGACAATCAGAGAAGAAGATGAGGAAGGGTCAGAAGACCATTTCACTGTATTTTGGTTTGGGATCATTTTACCTTCTTTAGTGCAACTGGGACAAATTCAGATAGAGTTCCTCTTCAAAGGCATGACACATGCTTATATTGGGTCTGAATTTGGCCTAATTGGCACCAGGCATTTTCTTGGCACTATCAGTAGACAGCAATTCTGGGAATCTAATTACAGTAGCAGGATGTCAGAGCTCCCAAAACTGAAACAGCATCTTTCAGGGCAATAATACTAGTCCAAAGTCCCATTTATCCGTATAATTCATCTATGAAGGAACAGCTTTATCTATAAGGATGTGTTTATCATTCTTGCAAAAGGTTTCAAAAAAGGCCTGACCCCCAAAAGATCAGTGTCTCACCTGGATAAACTAATCTCACACTGTCAACACCTTTGAGTTCTACAGAGGAGGTTCTTCAGAGGAGACAAATCCTACCCAGAATGGGCTTATTTCTCCCGCAGGCTAGAAAAGGGGGACTAGATATCTAACTCAAAAGTAGGTATCTAGATACACTGTGGGTTTAATACTGAGGTGCCAGAGTACTTTTTTACTGCAGATGATACTCAAAATCCAACTGGACATGGTCCTGGGCAACCTGCTCTGGCTGATCCTGCTTGAGCAGGGGGGTTGGACTAGGTGATCTCAAGAGGTGCCTTCGAGCCTCAGCCATTCAGTGATTCTGCGATATGAGGCTTTTACTACGTAGTAGTGGTAAACTTCAGCCCAGAGACATAACAAAAGGCCAGTGACTCTCCATCATAGGATTAACTAGTGGAAGAGTTTTCTGTTGATTCACCAATGAAGGTAAATTTTGGAAAAAACCCAACAGTTAAATTTAGTCAGCATTTCAGTACTTTTGAAACTTGCCGGATTCACGGTAATCAAGTCTTTCTACATTAAGCAGACAGCATGAGAAGGGGTGCTAATACTCTTCTAGTGTGTGCCAGCTCTGTTCTGAGTAGAAAGACCCCTCTAGGAAGTGCTCAGCGTTCTGTCTGTTAAGGCAGCAGCTCTGATGGTAGTCAGAGATGACAAATGTCTGCCTCTTAGGAACAGGCCAAGGACTGCAGCTGAACCATTAAAAAGCCATCTGGGACTGAAAGCTTTCAGGGTAATTTCTAGGCCCTGTTGGAGCAAGTGACAAAATTCCCATGCGGTTCAGTAGATCTGGGATGTCCTCCTCAGCCATCATCAAGCCGTTTGTAATGTAACCATAACTGGAAGCTACAGACAGAGATGCTCTATGGGACAGAAGAGGTTGTAATGTCTTCTGACCAGAGAACACTGATGCGTTGAGCCAGAAGAAGCTTTGGGAGGAAAAATAGCAACTCTATTAAACACGGACTTTCCCTTCTCTGCAGAGGGCAGCTAGCATGTAACTTGGCTAAATTACCCTGGAAATGGGAAAGTACTGGTTTCCTGTCCCAGTCCCCTAGAAATTCAAAACCATCTTTCTTTGCTTTTTGAATAATATAAACAATGAAGTGATAGATAATGATTTGTATCCTAGGCTTTCTCCTCTTGCCTTGACTTTTCATTTGGGCAGTCACAAAGTCCCTCTGTTTTGACATGAACAGATTGTTTCTTTCTCTGTTCCTGTCTCTTTTGGACTACATTAAATATGTGTCTTCCTGAAAATAGAAGCCTTTGCTTGCACATTGACTGTGCTCTCTATATTTTGAATTGCTCCTCCTTTAGCTCTTACTAGAGCTATTGGAGATGCAATCAACATATCACAGTATTTCCCCTCATTTTTCTTGCAGAGCTAATCTGAGAATAGTTCTTTCCAAACATAATGTCTATGACCTGCTATTGGATTATTTCCTCTCCCTTTATCACTTTGATAAACAAATGATAACAAGGGTAGGAACAGAAGGGTCCCGCAGGAAAATTAGCTTAAAAATTAGCCCTAGCACTCTCTGCTGACAGACTATGCAGAGATGCACCATATGTGCAGAACTTCCTGTGGCACATTGTATTTGGATAGAAACAAGAACTCTTAGAAAAGTGCTGGCATAATTGTCAGCACCAATTATATAAAACATGCTGAATTTCACTTCTCTGCAGGATAACTAAAATTGATAAACAAGTGTTTTTTCCTGTGTTTTTCATGTGTGTGTTAGCTACACTCAGAATTTGAAATAGATACTGCTATTCTTCAGCAGTACCTGCTAATTTAGCACAAATTGTCTCATTTAATTCTTTTTAGTCACCAGTTTTAAAATTGCATAAAAGAATAATTTATGAGAGCACTGACAGAAATCTGTGTTAGATGGAGTCAGGGAGGATAATAAAGACTGTATCTATGGAAAAAAAAAGGCCATTCTGGGCAAAATTGCAAAACTTGACTCATTCTATGCACAAAAGGTTGGAAAAGATATGAACATTCAAGTATGGAAAACAAAGAGAGGAAATGACTTTGCAGGACAGTAGCCAGTGAATTATTTAGTTCTTTGGAGGACTGAAATACAAAGCAGCTTTAGATATGTGACTTGGAGAAGACTGGAGAAGACTGATGCTTAATTTTCAGACGTAACTACCTAAACACATCAGATATACTTCAGGTTTTATTTTTTTTTTAAGGTTTTCTGCTTTTTCCAGGTATCTATAAATCTTTGGATATTCAATTAAGACATATGATAGTACTGTGAAAAGATATGTTCTGATTAATATTCTGTTGCTTGCTTTCCCGTTCAGCTTTATATATGTTAATGCACTGAACAAAGGTCTTTTTGCATTTGAAAGACAAGCAGTTACATGGAAAAGTGCGACTTACTTTTTTTTTTTTCTCCCAGGATATGAAAGACAGTGACGGTAGCCTGACCATTAATGGGATGGAAAAGAAAAGAAGAAAGGCAAGAGTATTTTGGGACTCTCATGTTATCTCAAACTGAAATTAGAGGGAAAAAGATAGTTTGAAGATTGGGTCCCTTAAAACATGAAAGAAGGAAAAAGAGGCCTTGTAAAGGCCATGACATTGTCTGACCCCGGGCAATACTCCAAGTTTGCCATGGAGATAAATTAATGGGGTTGATGGCAGGAGGCATATCTGGCATCTTTAGTTGGACATCTTTGGGCAGAAGCTCAGGGAGAAAGAACAAAACTGAATCCAAGGTGAAGCTTTAGTTGAGAAAGTGCAAAAGAAATCAAGAGAGAGCAGTCAGGTCCTTGGTTCATATATGGCCATGGTTTAGTTAGAATATTTTGCTGTTGCTGGCTGCTCTGGTTGCTTATTGCTGCATCCACTGGTCTCCTAGAGCTGTAAAATAGGTTAGATTGCTCATGACACTATTCAACATAATTTGGGTGCAGAGATAATACCCCTCTTCCTCCATGCCATTAGATATTTCAAAGCCTCGAAAGCGTACTTTTATTTATCGTCTACTAGTGGGTAAAGATTGTATGCATGTATATATACGTGTGTGTACACAGCTGTTTCTTTCAGAAGCAGTTATCCCACTAGTGGTGGGTGCCTTTGTTCCTGAATAATCTGTGTCTCTGTCTTGGAAAACTCGGACTGATTTCGGTTGGACATGAAAGGGAAGAGGCATTAAAAGCCTTCTGGATCGCAATGTCAATGTTTGAGTGCCTGGCTCTCTGAGTGGACTGCAAGGCATGGTCAGGTACCTAGGTGCCCCATACTTCTCCAGCTTAGGGAAATTTAGGTGTTTCCATTGACAGACCAAAACCTGAGAGTGGTGGGAGTAGATCTGCTTAGGAAGCCAACAGGAGACACTCAGCACTTGTGTCTGCAGTCCCTTCCATTTGCTCCAGCAAGTAAACCAGGAAGGTGGGCAGGTACTGCTGGTCAATCAGGATGCAAAGCCCAAAGCCACACCCTAGGGTGGGAGTCTCAACCTGCTAGTGAAAAGAAGTCAGCAGAACAATTATCTTTAAATGTGTGACTACGGAGTCAGCAAGACTTGCAACTCTTTAGAGAGGTGCCTCCTGGCCAGAGGGGTGGTCTGGTGAGTGGGGGGTCCCCAGCATGGGGGAGACCAAGTTTGCACCCAGCCTGACAGTGGATTTGCCCAAACCATGCTGCTGTGCAGAAGGGAACAAAAGAGCTGCTGAGCCCTGGAGAGAAAGAGCTCTTCTTCTGTGGGAAGTGGGGTAGGATGACTGAGCAGCAGTGCCAGTGACTTTTAAACCAAGACATTCCTGGAGAAAATACAGTGCCCTCCCTGCTTAACACAGAAACTGTTGGGGATGATGTTTTTCTGTCACAGGATGGGAGTAACCCCCTTGGAAGTCAATTGAATATTTTAGCAGAAAAATAAGGCCCAAGGCTATTATGCTCTTGATAAATCTTGCACCAGAGGGAGCAGGAGGAGAGACCCGTTGTCTTAAATATTCCGGCACAGGATGGGAATAAATTCCATTGACCTCCAGGGGAGTAACTCCCATCCTGACACAGAAGAACTAGTTTTCAGGAAAAAAACCACAGGTTTTATTGAAATACTACACTGGTGTCCAATGTCTTTCTAGAACAATGAAACACTTATGGTGACTTATTTATCAGTTACTCTCTTATACGGACTCTCTTACTTGAATTTCTACTTACTCACACTCTGTTAAGTGCAAGGAGTGATCCTAACTTGCACATAATGATACAATTCTGCATGCCTTTTTTCCCTGACCACAAAAAGGATGAGTTGTATGGAATGACAGGATGTTTGGAGAGAAACAGTTTTGGACAAAACCCCTACTACTTCAGTTTGCAAGGAAGAGACATTTCATTCATCTGGGGGCACAGAAACACTGGGTATTTTTATGTTCTGCTTTATATTTGCTTCTGTTGTAGTTTCAGCTTGTTCCTTCAGGTTTTTATCTTTATTTTGTGTGATTTTTTAGTGAATTATGAATAAAAAGACAAATATCTACCTATCCCTCAGAAGGTCTGCTGCATTTTCCAAAACAAAGCAACAGGCTGAGTCAGAGGATGTGACATTTTCGTTTGTGCAAGTCAGGGTTCATTGACGCCACAGGTAATTATTAATTAGGTGTTTCCAAAGCAAAACATGGAACAATCTTCTAGTGTTGGGATTGGCACATAGAAAAGTATGATTGGGAGTTTACAAAAATGTAGAGGAAGTTCAGACATATTCTGGACCAAGAACGGGTTAGAATCTAAAAATATATGGTAAGAATTGAGTGGACTAAGAATGATTATCCATAAACATAGGAATATTTCTCTTCTAACCTGGCACCACAGTGAGAGGATGTGAATAGGGTTCCACAATAATGTGTAGCAATCCAAGGATTTTTGCAGGGTAACTGAAAAGGTAAAATGGGTTGTGTACAAACCATGTAAATTGAAACAACATATATATAGATATATATATATACACAATTTTTATAAGACATATGGCTATTGAAACACTTGATACTAGGATGAACTTCTTTCAACAAGGTCTTTACTGCTCCATTCAACTGGGGATTTTGGAGGGGGACAAATTTTACTAATCTATAACTATGTAAGCTTGCCAGGCTCTGTATAAGCATCAGGAGCAAGTGGTAGTACTTAGCAAATGGGAGCTGTATCTGTCAGTGTCACTTTAACTTTCCTTTAGCTCTTGAAATTTTGCTAACAGGCTGTTGATTAATGTGATGTGCATTTAACTATGAGTGACTATTTCTAATCCTTGCAATAACTAATATTAACTACAGTACGGTTGACAAGGAGGGTGATTTACAGGCAGAGTGCGACGGTTTGGCTGAGCTTGGCATCAGGCTGTGGCAGTTGGAGAAAACTTGAATTTTGTTCTGCCCTGTGAAACTTTTGGTCTTAGGCTTGGTTGGACATTGGCTTATTTCCTAAAATAAAATTGCCAGCTGTGAGGCTGCACCTTTACTAGCAGTGGCAGACTGGTGCCCGGAGAGGAGACCAGCTCAGGGGTCTGCTGGGCAGGAAGGTGGCTCCTTCACTGTCCTCTGCCTGGGGCTGTCCTGGGAGTGGGGAAGGACTGTCTCCTTGTTGCTGGAGAGGTTCCCACAGCAAAGGGCCTCCTCTTTTCACCTATACCAGGCTAGCAGTTACTGAGCCCATCAGAAGTGACAGAGAACATCTGACTCTTCCAGTGAATCTTGCTTCATGAGGGGATCATTAGATCCTTCAGTAAAAGAACTATAGACCTGAAGGGCTCTTCTGTTCCTCTCAAGCACCAGGCTTTCCTGGGCACAATCCATAGGGGAATACAGCTTCAGGATGAATTCAGAGCAGCATGCTATTCTCATGTTCACTGTAATTTTCCAACACACTGGCTGCTGAGCCAATTTGTTTTGGGAAAGCTGTGGCTCATTTAGAACTGGGAGAGAATGTGAGGAACAGCAACCTCCTTGGCATTCTTCACCAGGCTGTGTCCATCTGCAAGCGACTGAATACCACTTGCTTCTACAACCATGACTTTTGTAGGTATTGGACAAACAAGTAGGTGGATCAGTTCTCATTTTGCTGTGTTATAGCTCCCAGTTCTCCTCCGATTTCCCTGGCCAAGACACAGCCTACCCCCTAAGTCAGTGGTGAGTGCCACTGGGTGTACTCTGGCTTCCTGCCAGCTGCCTGATCTGCAGCATGTATACATCAGTCCATCCAGACCCTTCAGTCTAATGATGATGATTCATCTCAGTTAAGGAGCTGGTTCATCTTTCTTGAATTATTTCTTGCTTCCCACATTTTCAATTCATTTTCATTCAGTTTTCCCTGAGGTCACCGGCTCTGTGTTGGCTTCCTGCTATTCTCATTAACATTGCATTTGCCCAGGCTGAGAAATTCAGCTCTCACACATATTCAGTTCAAACTTGGTATAAGAATTTGTTATTTGAGTTAACCTGCTTATTAAAACCTCCTGTTACCTGAATGGTAATAGGACTCTTTTCTCCTTCTTTATCTCCCTCTTGTTTTTTAATTGGCATGTCACATGTATTTAGCATAGGTCACAAACATAATACATCTTGGCCAGAGTCCAAGTGATAGCACAGCAGTAATTTAAATTGGTGTGCTGTTATTTCCAGCTGGTGAACATACATACCGAGGATGACTTTTTCTTATCTCTCCTTGTGAAGTCTCTGACAGCTTTCAGTCTCCTTGGAGGCAGGATACTATTTCAGTATGATCCAATTTGATATTGCTGTGTTTCCAAGATGCTTACAGAGCCATGCTGGTGATCCCATGGGAGGACAGCAGCTCCTTATAATCCTGTTTAACACTTTGCTATCATTCATATCCAGTTATGTCACATCATTAACTTTAGACCACCACCATAAGGGCACTTTGTGTAGCTGCTGACTGAGTGAAAAGGCTATTCCCTGCTTCTGCCACTGATGCACTAAACAAAATCCTCCACTGTTCCCTACATCCACATTTCATAAGCATGAAGAAAAGATGAAATTATTAGCTTGGCACCTGCTGAGGTGCAGCAGAAGGGCAGGTAGAATGTCTAAGCTATGCACATCATGTCTGTAAGATGTTCAACTAGACCAGAGACAAGTGGTGTAAAATAATACTTCTGCAATGAGTGAATCATAGCTCTGTATAGCATTAATTCAGGGTTTTGAGTAAAGAAAATAGACGGTGATGATTTAATTGATTTATATGGCCACAACATAATTGTTACCAGTTTGTGATTTCCTACACTAATTAGTTTCATTCAAAATGTACCAAAACCCTAAGATTTTCTCCTTGAGGCAGATATAGGTATATATACTGCCTAGCCATTCCTCTATGGGTGTGAACTGTTCTAAATTTCATGGATGTGGCACTGTCTATCTGATCTATAGCTGCATGACAACTAGATTAATTCAGTGTAATCACCATAATAAAGCAATGTTTTTATAAAACTTAACCAAGAACAATATGAGATGAAACAGATGGAAATAAACTGTATTTTTATAGATCATATCTTTCTTTCTTACTGATGCCAGTAAAGAAAACTAATTAAAGAAAACTGATTAAGTTCTTGAGAAAGGCTTATGATATTTGAACAAAGTCTGCTGGAAGCATAAAATTTTACGTTATTCAATATATATCCATTATACTGAAATACAACCCTAGAGAAAAGCATGTATATGAAACGGAGAAGTAATGTGGCAACAACTAATAGCTGATAAATTAATTTACTATTTTCTGTTTGTTAAGATAATGATAATATAATAAAATTTGTTTTGATATATAGGACTATTTAGTGTTTTTTTCCAAAAGGGAGCAGCCATTAGCAATGTGAGAAATTACTAATTCCAGATGAAGAAGAGAAGTTTTGTTGTCTGGTTCATCTCATTGAATTTCTGAATCATTAGCTCATCTTTTGTTGTTGTTGTTGTTGTAATATTTAAGGTCTTGCATTACAGGTGGCTGTCTTAGAGGCTACTTCATCGGAAAATTTCCAGCGTGATATAGCAATACATGATACCTAAAAGCCAGGCAGTGCACTTCAACTAGTAGGTAAGTTTCTGTGTAGAAAACACACCGAGTATATGTCCTGGTTTCAGCTGCAATAGAGCAAATTTTCCTCCAAGTAGCTGCTACTGTGCTGTGTTTTGGATTTCTTGTGAGAATAATGTTGCTAGCACACTGATATTTAATTGTTGCTAAGTAGCACTTATCCTAAGTCAAGGATTTTTCAGTTTCCATGCTCTGCCAGCAAGCAGGTGTACAAGAAGCTGGGAGGGAGCATGGCCAGGACAGCTGACCCAAACTAGCCAAAGGGATATTCCATACCACAGGACACCATGCTCAGTATATAAACTGGGGTAGTTGGCTGGGAGGGGCTGATCACTGCTCAGGCACTGGTCAGCGGGTGGTGAGCAATTGCATTGTGCATCACGTCTTTTCTTGGGTCTAATTTATCTCTTTTTCATTACTATTATTATTATTATTATTATATTTTATTATTGTTGTTATAATTTTATTTTATTTTATTTTAGTTATTAAACCTTTCTTATCTCAACCCACAAGTCTGACTTTTTTTTTTTCTATTCTCCTCCTGATCCCACTGGGAGGTGGGATGAGTGAGCAAGTGGCTGTGTGGTGTTTAGTTGCTGGCTGGGGTTAAACCACAACAGTATACAAAATACATCTCCAGGTGTAATTGGAAGACACTGGAAGAACATTTGCAAGCCAACATAGAGTTTGCAATAATAAAGTGGAGCAGGCTTTGAATAGAATTAGAATGATGCATTCTTTCGAGCTAGGGTTGTATTTTGGCAGAAGCTGGATTACGTGAGACATGGCGCATTTGGTAAGCAATGTGAGAGATAAGCAGTCACCCTTATTTCATGGTTTACCTTGGCTTTCAACCATAGGATATCTCGGAAGGAGCAACCTCTCTGAGTTTGAACCTTGGTCAGGTTGTACAAGTCATGCTCGCTTCTATCCAGGTAATCTAGTCCTAGTTCATAGACGAGATTTGTATGTTTGTGGGTATGGATGAAAAGGGGGAAGACACTTACTAAAATTCAGATAGAAAACCAAAACTCACTCTGCACCAGAGATACACTAAAATGATGAACCCCAAAGTGTGTGCATTTAATGCAGTCTTGGAATTTCACAAGTGCTGTATCAGGTCTTTAAAAGTCTGCGTATCAGGCACTTTTCTAATATGTATTCATTATCTTTTCCAAGTAAGCCATGTCTTTAACATCAGCCATGAACCTGGCAGTTTCCATGGGTGACTGACTGTCTGGAAACACCACAGTAAGAAATATCGGGCAAGAGGAGTGCCAAATGGGGAGAAACATGCCTAAGCTCTACTGGTTACTAGAAAGACAGACCAGTTATGAGAGTGTTATGTGGAAGTGAGACAAAGTAGTTGTAGGTGAGTGGAAGATGGGCCACTGCCACTGCCAAAGTGTCTTGGTCTGGGTTTGGACTGTTTGAAAACCAGAAGTCCATGGCCTGTCAAAAAATAGTAATGGACTTAAAAAGATTTTTCTTCAGCTCCAGAAGGGGTTGCAAAGTTATCTGGCTGCTCTAAGAGCCAGGATGCAAGTGAGTTCCCTGCACAGGCACCAGCTGTCATGCTGAACGTCCCCTGTGAGCTAAACAAACTCAGGACAATTTTCCATCCTTGGATGGTGTCACCTCTGGTGTCTGGTGCACAGTATGAGAAGAAAGTGTGATCTGAGATTGCAGAACTAAGCAGCAAAATCAGCTACAGCAACCAGAGCAAATGGTTTGGAATACTCTACTTTGCTTACTAATTTTACCTCCTAGAAAAATATTTGTATTACTTTCCAATTTTCAGTAATACAACAGTTTCATGGATGAAAAACTGCTGTGTGATCCCCATTTTATGCTTTCTGAACAAAAAGTAAATAATGATGCTGGGGTTTCTGTTCCATAAGTGGTCCAAGAGCAAAAGGCAATTATTTTCCTCATGGAAAGTCAGGATCTGTTGAGATAGCAATTTTCATCACCCACATTGTGGTAAATATTTGTAACGGGGCATAATAGCTGTAATTATCTAGTGGCTGTCTTATAGTATTGTGGTAGCTGCACTATACTTATTGTACAAACATTGCAGGAGGAACTTTCATTATGAGTGCCTGTTTTCAGGTGCTTATGATTTTCCAAAAAGTGGGGAAATTAATGCTTTGTTTGAAATTTCTTTTGTTCTACAGCCAAAAATGTGCTTTCTGAAATTTTGCTGAAATTCTGTTTGGTTAGTTTTGCATTAACAGTTCATGGAAAAAAAAAGATGAAATTTCATGCTTTGCAAGCATTTTCCAACACATCTATTTGCTACCGAAGACTCCAAAACTTGACTTATTTTAAAATGTCATGCTGGTCCTGGTATTAAAACATCAGTGAGGTCAAATTCCTTTGACAAGGCAAAAAGAGGGTGACTTACAAATCAGAGAAAGTCTACATGGTACAGCCTTATAGACACAAGTAAGCTAGCTGAGAAAATGTAGTTTGACTACCAGCAGCAATAAGAGCCATGTTGATTTAAAGGTCCTTTAGTCTGGTGAGCCTTGCTGTACATCTGCATATTGAATTGAGCACACCCTGACAAGATACTCAAATAAGCCAGAGCAGCAACTGATGAACCTGGAAGAAAAAGATACCCTTCATTCGCAGGCCTGTCTTAGAGCAATATTTCAGCTGTAACTGCTCTGTAATCTGGTCTGGTCAGCCAGGAACTGCAATGATGCCTCTTGTTGCTATCCCAAATAGGTTCATAATATTGATCACTCCCCTTGCTTTGGTGATGGACAAAAGGAATCTTCTACCTTAAGAAAGAAACCTACTAGCAAGCTAAGGCATTTTACAGCCCCTCCCCTTTTTTTTTTGCAATTAATGTCCCTCAATATGTAGGAAAATGTATTCAGCTCTCTTACCTGTATCTCCCTAAACTGGAGTTCAGCCTGCAGAAGTCAGAGTGGAACTTATTGCCAGACCCAGGGCTAATCTTTTACCAGGGGGATGACTTTCATCATCCTGGAAATCATTCTTAAACAGATTTAAAATTTTATCGGTTATCTTTTACAGACTACACATTGAAGATGCAAGGCCCTAATTTGCAATCTGTTTGGTGCACTCACTGCTGTTGTTGCTGGCTACTACGTCTGAGACACTTGATCATCTCAACCACATGGCATTGCTTCTGGATTACCGGCTGCAGGGCTTTTTAATACAGAGAGAGGTTTTCAAACTACTCAACATTTAACGGTTTGACTCAGGCCATTCTGCCATGCATGCGGATCTAAGCACATATGCTCATAAGCTTTATGATACTGTCTCTGTGAAAACTCCTAAGAGGAAACAAATACATGTTCACAGGAAGCAAATAAAAGTTGTGTATCCCATCAGCAAGACTTCCTGCTGTCAGTCTGCTGGGCATTATGACTCAAAACATACTCATTCAGCCTGCTGTGAAGGAAATATTGACATCTGATTACTCACGCCAACAGGAGAAAGATATTTTGAAATGAAAGAGTTCATCCAAAGTCAGGTCACCACAGGGTGATCTCATTTTGTGGTCTTTTTAAAGAGTTTGAGTAGGAAATGCACCACAGTTGTTTCTGTCTTAGACGTCTGACTTAGAAGTTGTCTGACTTGTTGCCCTATTGTCTGGCTTTATCACAAAGTGTTATGCAGAATATTGCCAATAATGAGGTAGCCATATTTCTTCTCCGAATACAAGTGGCAAGTTTGAAGAGAAACAACTGGATTTGAAAAAGACAAAGTTGGAGATGAAATTAGATAGTTTACGTCCTGTTACTTCAGTGAAGTATCTATTGCCAACCGTTATTCCTAGAGAGATATCATCCCACCAGATTGTGCATAGATGCTCCATGCATGTGCATAAGAGGCAGTGTGCGCTTCTCACACAGGGGCTGGCAATTAATGGAGCCTCCTTGTGTAGTCCAGGGTCTGAAGGAACAAGGAGCTGGAAGGAAGGTGGAAACAATGTAGGACTTCTCTAAACATGTCAACCCCATGCAGCGCTACAGGCTTGGGGAAGAGTGGCTGGAAAGCTGCCCGGCAGAGAAAGACCTGGGGGTGCTGGTTGACAGCCGGCTGAATATGAGCCAGCAGTGTGCCCAGGTGGCCAAGAAGGCCAACGGCATCCTGGCCTGCATCAGAAATAGTGTGGCCAGCAGGAGCAGGGAGGTGATTGTTCCCCTGTACTCGGCACTGGTGAGGCCGCACCTTGAAGTACTGTGTTCAGTTTTGGGCCCCTCACTACAAGAAAGCCATTGAGTTGCTGGAGTGTGTTCAGAGGAGGGCAACCAAGTTGGTGAGGGGCCTGGAGCACAAGTCTTATGAGGAGCGGCTGAGGGAACTGGGGCTGTTTAGTCTGGAGAGGAGGAGGCTGAGGGGAGACCTTATCGCTCTCTACACCTACCTGAAGGGGGGTTGTAGTGAGATGGGTGCTGGTCTCTTCTGTCAGGTGGCTGGAGATAGGACGAGAGGAAATGGCCTCAAGTTGCGGCAAGGGAGGTTTAGGTTGGATATTAGGAAAAATTTCTTTACTGAGAGGGTTGTCAGACTTTGGAATAGGCTGCCCAGGGAAGTGGTGGAGTCACCATCCCTGGAGATGTTCAAAAAGCACGTAGATGAGGCACTTCAGGACATGGTTTAGTGGGCATGGATGATGGTTGGACTTGATGATCTTAAAAGTCTTTTCCAACCTAAATGATTCTGTGTTTCTATAATTCTATATTACTCACCTGCTGTAGCACTTTGAAAACTTTGTGTTATGGAGACTGCCACTTGCACTGGCTATTAAAAAGAGCAATTCCATAAATAGAGACAGCACTGCAATGCACAGAATGCAGAGTTACATCTCTAGGCATGACCTTAATATGTGTCAAAATGTGAATTCTCAGTCTTTACTTGCACTGGGTGCTGTAGCTTAGATCATGACTTTAAAGAACTTTGCAAATACAACACTTTTACTATGTTGAAAATCTACAGTAATCTGATTTTTCTCACCATTATCTCCTGAAACAGTGAAAACCTAACTCAGTGGTGAGTTGCTGAGAAACATGATATTCCAAATGCTCTTATTAAACTTATAAATTATACATATAACAGTCATCAACCTATAAAAAGGCCCACCCCTTTTTTTTTTCCACTCTTCTGGGTTTTTTTAAATATCCAATAAAATATCATTAACTCTATTTTGGTTTTCACAGCATATTTGGGATCAGTGTCTCCTGCAGTTCATAAATATTCGTGACCTCTGTGTTTATTATTGCAGTGAGAGATATTTATTGCCTTCAATACTGGAAATTGCAATGAGGTCAACACTTAAATATATTCATAGTATCTCAATTCTCTGATGTAATAAAGTTGCAGCATGTGAAAGCCAATGTCAACAGCCTGGTCTTTTCCTAACTTTTTTTGAAGAATTCTTTTACACTTGGATCCCTTGATACTGCATTTTTCAACATTTAATCCAAGAATAATTGAGGGGTAAAATACAGATTGAGGGGAAGTGGCCAGATAGTGACTCCTGGCCCATGTGCCACTTCTGAGCAGCTCAGCTGCAGCTCCCATGTATCTGTTGTATAACATAATCAGCGGTCACTCTGTGCTGGGAGAGGAGCTATCATGTAGTGTAAATCCTGGGCAGCATAGGCTGCTGCAGCTGACATGCCTACAGTGACCTGGACAGTCTACTGAGGCTTAAGCTAGGATCTCTTTCCCCTGTGAACTATTCCTGGATCTGCCCTGGACAAAGGTTTCACATAGCTTGTGTTTGGTAGATCTTGCTTGTATTCAGATTTTGCAAGGTAGAACACTGGATTAAAGATGGCCAGCCTGAACAAGTGAGTGGGCTTGTTAGCACATTGCCTTTTTATGAATACGCAGAGTTCTGCTATTGCTATTTTTTTTTATTTCCTCCCAGGACTTTCAGGATGGGCTGGATTAATGTGCACTACTCCCATGTGTCAAGCCATCAAGTCTTCAATGGATGCATTATAAAGGTGATCTGCAATGGTGCACTAGGCATGATTGGCATTTCTGGAAGTCCTGCATTCTAGTAAGAATCAGGCTGCAGGACATCTGGAAATCCTAAGCAAATGTGCAAAATTCTTAAACTCTGCCAGGGCAAGGTCTTGAGTAAAAAAACAAGGATGTGTTTGGAAAAAGCCAGATGTATGATAGCATTAAATTTAACAATAAAAACTCATAGGTGAATAAAATAACATCATGCTCTGCCTTTCTTGCTATATAAAGTATCTTTTTTTTCAACTGCCTTTTAATTCGTAAGCATTTCAAGTTCTTTTAAGACGATGGGATCATGGAGCTGGTGCAGGGGAGGGGAGGTTTGTAGGAAACCTCACAGGCTACATGAATGAGGCTGCTGAGGGAGTCCCAGCACAGAGCAGGGAGGCTGGAGCTTGCCAAGGGAAGGACCTGATGCAGTGGGGAGCTGCTAGGTGACCTTCAAAGGGAATGTCCCGGTTTCGGCTGGGATAGAGTCGATTGTCTTCCTAGTAGCTGGTGCAGTGCTATGTTTTGAGTTCAGTATGAGAAGCATGTTGATAACACACTGATGTTTTCAGTTGTTGCTAAGTAATGTTTAGTCTAAAGTCAGGGATTTTTCAGCTTCTCATGCTCAGCCAGTGAGAAAGCTGGAGGGGCACAAGAAGTTGGCACAGGACAGAGCCAGGGCACCTGACCCAAACTGGCCAACAGGGTATTCCATACCATGTGACATCACATCTAGTATAGGAACTGGGGTGGGGGTGGGGGCGGGGGATCACCACTCGGGGATTAACTGGGCATTGATCGGTGGGTGGTGAGCAATCACACTGTGCATCATTTGTATATTCCAATGCTTTTATTAATACTGTTGTCATTTTATTAGTGTTTTCATCATCATTATTAGTTTCTTCTTTTCTGTTCTATTAAACTGTTCTTATCTCAACCCACGAGTTTTACTTCTTTTCCTTATTTTCTCCCCCATCCCACTGGGGGTTGGAGGGGGAAGTGAGTGAGCGGCTGCGTGGTGCTTAGTTGCTGTCTGGGGTTAAACCATGACAGGGAACATGCAAACCTCCTTGGGAACAGAGGGGAGAGAGGGGTTTTAATGTAAATCAGAAATCCACTGAGTCTAGTGCCATCTCACCTAGAAGCAAAATACCTGCAAGAATGCAGTGGGCCAGGGAAAGCTGTATATAAATCCTTTTAATTTCTATTCCATCTCCTCTAGTCACTTTGAATTTCCTGTATTTAAAAAGTTAAGTATTCCAGTTTTCCTGGCTATTTTGAGTTTTAAAGTGTTTTGGTTTTCTTTGGGGAGCTTATTATAAAAACGAGGCCTAAGCACGTCCACCTCAAAGTTATGGCTGACTCATGGGGCCATTACATCACTCTCCTTCCCCTAAAGGAGTCATCCAAAAGGAGACCTTTGAAGGTGCAGATGTCTTTTAAGATTCTGGCTCTCAGCAATGTTCTGTGGATTGAAAATCTTCCTCTTGTATCTGAAGAAATGACCTGAAAAATGACTGCTGCTGTTGTACTGCTTTGTGCTGAGCCAATGGCATTGCAAAGACATTTAGTGCTGTGCCCATTTAACACAATATTATAACCACAATTTCTATGACATTGACTATAGAAACTCTGTAGCTGAAAACCTAATGAGTTTCCTGGCTGTGGAGATAAACTCTTTGTATAATACATAGTCTGGTTGTGGTAACAATCCTGTGACAGATCTTGTTTGTTCAATCTGACTCTTTCAACATCTGTTTCCCAATGCTGTGATACCTTTGCTTTGCAGAAATCTAAGGAAATTTCTGACATGGCTGTGGGACGGAGATTTTAGTCTCATTTTACAGGTGAGGAACTGAGGCACTAGAAGACCTGTTCAAGTATTCATAAAGTCTACTGCCAAGGTGCAACTGAATTTAAGTTTCCTAGTCCAGTGCCTGACTTAAGCCAAGTTTCCTTTCTATGGGTTTATCTGCTTGATTAACAAAGCCAGTGTTTTGTTGTTGATAACTTTTTGAATGAGGATAGATTTATTGCAATAAGTGACAGGTTGTGTTTTTATGATTTCAACACTTTATGTCAAATATTAATTGATATCTGCATAAATGTGCTACATAAATTTACTGTGTCAAATACAGCAGACACACACACAGACAAATATGTGGGGGACAAGTTATAGAGTATCCCACCCTTTCCTATATTTGGCATATTACATGTTCACAGAATAACAGTCATGCTCTAACACCCAAAGTCTGTCTCCATGTCCGTAAGGGATTATTTTCATTTCAAATGGAAAAACTGTGGGCTGTATGCTTATGCCTGAAAAAAAATCTGTCTGGATAACTGACTTGGAAGGTCATAATCAAAACCTACTGTGAAGAGTTGTAAAGAACTCAGTAAAGCTATCTCTATTAGCTAATCGCTAAAAGTATTTGTAAGTATTTGGCAATTTTTGTTTGTTTTACAAACCACTTCCTTAGTGATTTGCAGGAGGAAGCAAGACATCCCCATAATTTTTCTTAACCTACTTAGCAGGAAGTGGAATTTAGGCTTTTGTCAAAGAGGGTTTCAAGAAAACAAGAAAACATGTCAGAATTTAAAAATAAGGTAGTTGTCACTGAGAAACCTCACATCATTGATTTGTTCTTCAAAATGCCTCTGAAATCAAGAGAAATAATCTCGTGGTCTACATGGTCATCAATGATTTTATAAGATTATGTAATGACATGGGAACCAAGAATATTTTTGAAAGGGAACCGTTGACAGGTATATACATACTAAGTGTGCCCAGCTCCTTAAACCAATGTAGCATTTTGGATTTCTGTAAAATAATTTGAGATTACTGAAAAGTAAACATAAATAAAACAATATGTGTTTTCAATACATGCAATTAGAACCTGGTCAGATGAGCTGCCATTTCATAAGCAGAAACTCATGTGTAGCAATTACAAAGAGTAAACTGCACACCCACCTTGAAGGAGAAACTGGCCCAAAGCCATACCCTCTTTGCCTGGGTTTATTTTATCCAGAGAGAGCAGTAAAGAAGTAAATTGTGTACTGCAGCTGAAAAATTGTGTTGGGTTGCAGGAATTCTTTAACAACTGAAGAAAAGAGACAATTGAAGGCTTGGGTTCAGGGAAACAACCAGGGCCTCCAGCAACTGCCATCTCTCTATTCCTAATCTCATGTTTTAACTAGGAAACCACTCTATTTTTCATAGTACAAACTCCGCAGTTTAAATAGAGTATGATATTGACTGATGTCCAGTTTTTAATATAAAAACATGATTTCAGATTAGGTCACAAACGTGGGTTTCATGGTTTCAAATCGATCATAATAATAAATAAACATGGATCGTAATAATAAAAAGTCTTGCCAGAAAAGTGTTATTCTCTGGTTATTAATTTCTCTTATAAACACATTTTATTTTCCCCATGAGGAATTACTGTTGTGTGTGCAGAAATGTTTACCATAAGTAGACTACAGGAAAATAAAGATACTTTTTTTGGGATCTGCACTTAAAACTTGGAAGCCTTTCAAAGGTACATGCTCTCCCACTCCAGCCCACTTGAGAAAACATCTCTCTCAATTTGTCGCTTCTGATATAGGATGACCATACTTTTTTAGTTTTAAGAAAATCTTTCTTAACCTGTTTAATAGGTTATAGCATTATTCAGGCTATGTTTTACTTAAGTCTACAGCTACTGTAAGCGTGATAATTATATAGCAATAAGAATTATATTTGCCATTTGAACTTAAACTTCTGGGGATGTGGGTTTTTATCATGTATCTTGTTTGATCAGTTTTGGTGAAAAGGAATGCAGTGAACAGATAACACTAAGAAATATCAATGTCTTGATATTTTTATAGCACTCTGGCTGGATTGCCACTGGCAGTTCTGTATGTATGCTTGGTGAGTACACGGTTGAAGGTGGTGGACTTAAGCAGTGTAATAATGTATATAATTTATTAAATCATCCTCCTCTGCTGCATGACTTTGGATGTCTTTGTTGAGGTTTTACAGACTTCTGGAGATAAAATGTCAAGCTGGCAACACCTGGTTTATATGTTTGACTTTGGGCAAGGCTATCAACTGCTTATTTCAGTTGGAGACTGAATTACTCATATTTTCTCATTTAATGGATTTGCATGAACTTTAACTGAAGTTCTCTTTGAACTGTGATTCCTGTCCTCTCTACAGCTGGCGTGAAGGTCCCTGCCAAGGAATTGAGCATGCAGCCACTGAGATGTGAAGTGGGAATGGGCGGTGGTGTAGTTTGGCCTGCCTAGGCATACAGCCTGAGGTAGGCTTTGCTCCAGTCTCTGAGCACTCTGCTGGTTATCCAGCATTTCCTACACAGGGAGCACAGGCCACTGACTAAATAATTTGATTATTTTTAGCATATAGGTCATACCTTATAATATGAAATGGCTATGTGGAGCACATGATAAAAAATGCCATACTGAGTCAGATTGGTGTTCATTTAGGCCACTGTTTGCTTCAGATGGGGCAAGAGGAGATACATTTTGGGAGTGTGTGTGAGCATGTAGACTGCTTTCTGCAATACATCTTGCATCTCTGCAATCCCAGTTTTATCAGGGCTCTTAGAGGGTTTCTTGCTGCCTAGTCCCATTAGTTTCTGTTTATGGAACTAATGTTCATGGATTTGTCTAACCCCTCTTTGAACCTGCTGATACTAAATGATTCACAGTTTCCTGAGGCAGTAAGTCCCAGAGGTTCACTACCTGCTGTGGAAAATACTTTCTTTAATCTACATAAATATCCTATTGGATCTGTCAGGGGAATTCTAGTTTGCTGGATCTAGTTAATAATCTTTGGGTTCACTGTATCTGAAACCTTCAAGATTTTTTTTTTTAAACTTCAGTTGCATCCTCCTCCCTCATCCTTCTCTTCAAACTGAAGTCCCAGGCTTTTCAGTGCCTCCATTGCCTTGACCATTGTAGTCGCCTTTCTCTAAGTCCTTTTGAGACATGGGGACAAGAACAGCAGACAGTACTCAGGATGTGGCAACATGAAAGGTTTTCATAGCAGCAAGATGCCTTGTTCTCAGGACTCTTTGTTGCCCAGATATTTGTTAGTGCTTTGAATGCCCATGTGCACAGAGTCAAAGATTTTATAGAACTTCCAATGATGACTGCAAGATCTCCTTCCTGAGCGGCATCTTCTGAGTTCAGCAACATGTAAACATGGTTGAGATCTGTCTTCAGAAACAGTTTACCTTTTGTTTATTTATTTTTTATGTATCATCTTTAGCATTAAATGTTGCTGCAGTGAATGCACTGTGACCTTATCATTCCTATGTGTCTCTTTAGCCAGCAAACTGGTACAGGTGGAATGATGATATTTGAGACCACTGGAGCTGGTGTAATTTTGCAGCTACAGAGCTAGTAGGAACTTCTTGGATCAGTAGGACTAATTCTCTGGTTGCAGGATCCTACAACATCATGAAATCCTTGCCATAGAGCTTTGCTTTAGAACTGATTTTTCTCCCTCATCTATATGGGAAGGCTGCTGCAGAGTCTCATTATGATTGTGATAAAATACTTTATTCTGTCTTTCAGCCTGTATTTCTTTGTGGCAAATTTACATAGGTTTCTCCTTGGGTTGCCATTTTCCTTTGACTTAAAGGACTGTTCTTTCACTCTGGTGTTTACTGTCCAGTTAAATTTGTAGAGGTATACTAACTGCTTTCTTAGCTTTCCTGTTAAGATACTGGACAAGCCAAGCTCTTCTAATCTACTTTTGAAGATGGCTTTACAAGGTAACTTGTCATCCTAGCCACCTTTGCCATATATGTTATTTCTGAGTTTTTCTTTAAGATGTTGTCTACAGGTCCAGTTAGTGGTGGACCTTTTTGATGCTTTAGCAATGTTCTTTTAAATAATCCAAAATAAACTGCTATAGGGCTAAAATAACATATTACATCATTGTTTACATCTGAAAGGACATAAAAGACAATAACTCTTCTTCCTTCCCTCCTGAGCTATGTCTCAAAATAACTGCTGTGTATTTCAGTGCCTAATAAACACTGGAAAGAAAGAGAAATGCATTTAAAAGAGGGAGCTCACTATTTTTTACTTCTGTGCTCGGTAAGGAACATAGTCTGAAATCACAACAGAAAAAGTAATTTTTATCTGGAAACCATCCAGACAGGATATGATGTGAACAAGAGAGACACTGAGAAAAGGAAAGTAAATATTGCCAGCATTTCCTCTCTCCCCTTCTTGCTTTCAACACTTACATCCCTTTCTGGGAACAGACAGGAAAGACAGGACAATGGTTCCTCTATTTTCTTTTTCTGTGTGCATTTGATTATTGCAGTTGTCTTCTTGCACCTCTTGTGTTCTCAGCTGCTTGTGTGCAATTAAGTGCAAGTCTGCAATCTCTACATTGACAAAATGCCCTGTTTATCAGTGAAGTTAGTGAAGGTTCATGAATTTTAAACCACAGAATGAATGCATGCTTAAAAATAAGTTAATCAAATGTGAAAATAACATGGCCATTAAGTGCATAAAAACAAACAGTTCCACCCTGGTTTTTAAATTGCAAAAAGTTAACTGATACGCTAGCAAGTTGATCCTTTACGTGCCAGAATCAGGGCCTGACAGTTTAAGGTAGACCTGCTGTTGACTACAGAGCAGTGCAGACCAACCTGAATGACTTCAAGCCAGCTTGGCTGCAGATGGGTTGTAGCAGGTGAGAGCACTGCGTGGGGTTGCAGGCTTGCCCAAATAAGCTAGGTTATGCTGAAGGATTTGTTTGTCCTGAGCTCCATAGTAGCTGTCATGGTTTAACTCCAGCCAGCAACTAAGTACCATGCAGCCACCCACGCACTCCTCCCCACTCCCAGTGGGGTCGGGAGGAGAATTGGAAAAAAAAAAAAAAGTAAAACCAATGGGTTGAGATAAGAAAAGTTTGATAAGTGATGCACAATGCAATTGGTCACCACCACTGACAGATGCCCCAGCAGCGATCCGCCCCTCCCAGCCAGCTCCCCCCAGTTTATATACTGATCATGGCATCCTATGGTATGGAATATCCCTTTGGCTAGTTTGGGTCAGCTGTCCTGGCCATGCTCCCTCCCAGCTTCTTGTACACCTGCTTGCTGGCAGAGCATGGGAAATTGAAAAATCCTTGACTTAGGATAAGCACTACGTAGCAACAACTAAAACATCAGTGTGCTATCAACATTATTCTCACAAGAAATCCAAAACACTGCACAGTACCAGCTACTTGGAAGAAAATTAACTCTATCACAGCTGAAATCAGGACAATAGCCTAGCTGCTTGCAGCCCAATATGACTTTAAATTTAGTTCATGTATTTTTTCTGTCATTCAAATGTAGATACATCATTTATTGATATTGGCTTTTCCTTGACTTTCTTTTGCTCATATACATGGTCTTGAATGTACTGTAATACTACTGTCTCTCACTGAAGTGTAAGAAAGGGAAATTGTTTCAAATGTCAAGTTTAGTCTAACTTATATAAAATTTTGTCTTAAATAAGAATACCTAGAACTTCTCCCCTTCAGTTTTTCAGATTCTACTTACCTTCATAGTAGACCCGCAGCAAAATAATCCAGGATGTGCTTGAATACTCTTAAATATTATTGGGTTTTGGTTTCTTATGGTAACATAACAATAAGTTGCTGTAAGAATATAATAATATAATGTTAGAATAAAACTGTAAAGAAGAAAAGCCTTACATATTTTAAATGTCTCAGAGCTATTAATGATTTTTCTTTTCTGATGTCATAATTTGTCCCTGACATATATATACTGCCAATAACTCTGGGAATGTTTCTGCATGCTGTTTAAAGCCTTTTTATATTGTTGTAAGATCTAAATATATCAAAAACATGAAATAATGAATCAAGTGAGATACTTAGCTACAATGTGAATATCCTATGTAAATAAAAAACCATGTAATTGACACTCAGTGTTTTGTCAGCTTCATATTTGGACATCAAGAATAGCTATTTCAAGAATGTATTTAAATTTTCACTCAGTTTTCCATGGTTACTGAAGCTTAAAGCTAAAATACTGTCAGTGTTATCTAGGAAAACAATTAAGCTTATTTAAAATTAATCACAAGTAACAAGTTTGCTTGGTAAAAGAACAATATATTTGATTTTTTTTGGTCAAACTTAAGCTCAATTTTAAAAGAGAATTATAAGAATTTGGATTTTCTACCAGTAGTCATTTGAATCCACTGACTCTTACAGGAACTTAAGAAGAAAAATTTAAAGAAGCCAAACATCTTATTTACATAGGCTAAATTTCAAAATTGATGACCTTCATTTTCAGCTGTGCAAACCACATTCTTCACTCAGTCTCATGTTTCTTAAAATAATTTGGGCTCTTGCCTTTTAGAGTTTCAGAACTGTAATCCAGCAGCTGCGCTGTTTTTGCAAGAAAACTCCATGCAGTGTCAGTCAAACTGAGGCAAAGTTTAGACACTGTGGCTCTTGGATTGAGGTTGGAGGTGACCTGTTCAAATGAAATTGTAGCAACATAGCCTCAAGAATGAAGCAAGCAGCCAGGCTGTCTGAGTGTGGGTGAAATCTGATGAATTATACGCTTCTTGGATTCCCTCCAGGATCCCAGTCAGTGTCAGTGTAATTTGTAAGGGCTGCGAATTCTAGAAGGAGCAACACATCATGTGCAACGTGTGTACTTTGTATTTAAAGAAGCTGGGAATGCGTGAGCATTTTCTGTAGATGAAATCAGTGGGATTTAGTTTCTAAAGAAATAAAGTCCTCTGAACACTTTGCTTTGTTATTTGTCTTCTGTTAAAATGAATGAGCTTATCGTGTTTAAAATAACCTGTTTGATAATTGTGTCAAACTACTGTAGCAGTATGCAAAAAAATTTTGAAAAGCAGTCTCGGGGATCTGTGTTTGCCCTGCTTGTGAAGTTATCAAGAGGACTTGTTGGCATCAGTAGTGACTATGCTAGCATGTAAATCAGATGTAGATTCATGCTTCTGCAAATGGGAGCTTAGTCCCTGCACTGTCACAGATGTTGTCCGTGGGTGGCCACCCTCAGTCCTTCTTGGTATCTTGGTAACCTTGAGAGGTTACAAAGCTATGTAATTGCATGGAAAGGTTTGACAAGTGTGTCCAGGGAAGTAGTGAAACAGATACAGCAATAGGATTTCTACTTGCTTTGCCTCTAGCCTTCTGGTCAAAGTAAGTGTATTTGGAGTGGGACAGCAGCAAGGAGTCAGTACAAACGTGTAAGTAATAAGCTGGTGATGCTACAGGAAGGTGCTTGGGACGGTGGTTGTACCTCGTGTGGGCTATTCTCTAAAATTTGCTCAGGAACAGGACTTTCTGCTGCAAGGTCTTGGGTTGCTGGCAAAAAACCAGCAGAGTGGACAAACATCACAAAAAGTTGACTATAAACAGTCATGAGACAGGTGGACTGTTTACTGCAATATTACAACTATACTGTGTTAATCAGATTTTGTAGTCACAGCAACAGACGATGCTTTTGGATGTTGCTAACATGGTAAATACAAATATTTTGTGGCAATGTCTAGAATGGTGTTTTTCCACATAACAGCAGGAGCTCCTATTAGACAACTGTCATGTTTACATAAGTTTCCATGATTTATCATCCAAAACAGGCAAAGAACTCATGGAAAGGAAAATCTCAGCTAAGCCTCAACCAATGATGAGAATTGCCACCTATCTGTGTGATTAAGCATAGTAGTAAGTGAAAGAATACAAATCGGAAGAAACTTCTTATCTAGTCTCGTAAGTATTTATGTAAATGGCCTCTTTTTGTGCGTCTCTCAATGAAATCATAATCTTGTAACAGTGAGGACTGAGCAGCAATGTGAAAACTACCACACAGGTGCTTGAGAAGGGGGGAGCTGTTCTGATGTTCCAGAAAAATTTGCTGACCATGCAAATAATCTAAGCTTATTTCATGGGAGATAACTACAGAACTTGAATCCCACAGTAGAACCTTTAAATTTGACTTAGTGGGTGGGAAAAGTAAGTAAAACTTACCCATCTAGCATTTTTCTGCAATTAGGTTTACATGATTTTCAGAGAAAGCTGGCTTTTTGATTTTTGGAGAAATGACAAAAAAAAAAAAAAGGGTACTCTGAAGCGCTTTAGCCTTTCCATTGTCTTTTCCTGCTATATCTACAATGGTGGTTTTGTGTAACAAGAAACTTTTCTGTGTGAAGTTTTAAAGGCTATCCTATTTAGTGACAGATTTTTTGTATTCTTAGAAGGTTTTACTTTTGAGTAAAGCAACATGCAAATGTATGGTTTTGGTTTAAACTCTTCAAAATGTGTATATGTTGTAAAGTGCTATGACAGTGTACTACAGTATTAATTAGAATAGAATAGAATAGAATAGAATAGAATAGAATAGAATATTTCAATTGGAAGGGACCTACAATGATCATCTAGTCCAACTGCTTGACCAATTCAGGGCTGACCAAAAGTTAAAGCAAGTTATTAAGGGCATTGCCCAAATGCCTCTTAAACACTGACAGGCATGGGGCATCAACCACCTCTCTAGGAAACCTGTTCCAGGGTTTGACCATCCTCTTAGTAAAGAAATGCTTCCTGATGTCCAGTCTAAACCTCCTCTGGTGCAGCTTTGAATCATTCCCATGCGTCCTATCACTGGATACCAGGGAGAAGAGATCAGCACCTCCCTCTCCACTTCCCCTCCTCAGGAAGCTGTAGAGAGATGTCTTTCTAATGGACATCAAGCCTAATGTAGTATGGTTGCTTGACTCTGCATTTCTTTGTGTACACTGTTTAAACTTGTTTAAGAATTACTGCCAATGAAAACTGGTATACTGGAAATTGTGTTGTTGGTGATATTATCTTTACTTCCATTTGCACCACATGCAAGTGCAAATTACTGGCCAAATGTCCTTGTTTCCAACAAAGAACGAGTAGGTTTTGTCATCCTCTTCCTTCCCCCCACCTCATCTACAGTGTGACTTTCCGAAAAATGATTTCCTGCTGGCACTTCTCCTTGTTTCTGTCTTCTCCATCTCTCCTCCAGGCTGGCTACACTTGAGAATATTTGTTCCAGCCCCAAGGTAAAGACAGTAATTTTTTTGAGTGGTAACAAATCAGCCCTCACATTTCTTTTACTAACAGAGAGTTCATATTATCCAATTGTCCTAAGGGTGTTTCATTTCAATATCAGACAATGTTTAGCTGATGCACATAATTACTCTTCCTGCATGTAAAAGCAAGAACTAAATTTAAACACAGGTTGCGTATCCATTTTCTGTAAGCTTTTTTAATCAGCAGTTAATGAAACAACCTGTCATCAGACAGCTGTACTGCTGAAATGACATGAACAGCAAATCCATGGAGCAAGTTTGTTTGTAGACTTTCACCTAAGTTTGGAGCTAGTGATGATTTGTTGTTTTTTCTGCAGTTTAACCTTGTTTGGTCTAGCTGGAAATGTGGCAGTAGTGATGTCAGTATTTGCCAAGAGCTATACTTTTACAGGAAACTGTAATAGACATCATTCAAGGTTTTGACAATATTTCACACAGCATAGCAGGGCAATCCAGCACAAATTCATCATAATAAAAGCCTTCCATGCCCATTTTGGGTGATGTGCTCATAACGTTACAGATGTGGTCCATGTGTAGCTGAATGAAACTATTCAGTTGCTTCTTTGCGTGAAATGCTTGAACACTGTGACAAATGTCTATTAAAATGGTTTGCTGCTCAAGTGGATTTAGAGACATTAAAATATCAACACCATGTAATACAGCATAGATTAAGGTCACAAGGCATCAGGAAGCACAGAATCAACTATGATAGTTTTCACAAGATTTTTTTTCCCAAAGCCTGTTAGAGGTGGGATTCTTCCACTGTGAGATATAGAAGAGAAATGGGGGAAAGAAGGGGAAGGGTTTCTGAGCTACTCAAAATGGAAAGAAGTGATCTGGCCCTGTTTTACTTGCAAAAGTTCAAACGTACATTCACCTCCACTGGGTTGGTGGAAGGGTGTGTGGGCCTGGGCTACCAAGGAGTTCAGGGCCTTTGTGGTTCCCATGGCTTCTCTCAGAATTGCATGGCAGGCTGATGGGAATCCTTTTCACCCGGTACAATTTTGACCACTAACCTGTGTATTAAAAACTCCTCGCATCACTTCCTTGTTCCTTAGGATGTTGTTCTCCTCAGCTCTGCACTGTTGTGTGCCCTCCAGGACTTCTCATTGTCTGTTTTCTTCCTTTCGGGCACTTTCTTGGCAAACTGCTAGCAGTTTTGAAAGCAGGTACTTCATGCGTACCTGTCCAAAAGAAAGCATTTTTCTTATAAATCCCTTCCCCCTTGGTCTTTGCATTGCTTGGAATGTGTTTTTTGTCTGAGTGTTTTTTTTGTCTGGTGGGGAGGGGGGTATTTGGTTTTGGTTTTTTCCTAGCATGGCAGCTGAACTTGAATTATTGAGATCAATAGTCCATGGGTAGTCTTCCCTTTTCAGATTGCTAGGTAATATCCTGTGGCTTCTGGTCTATAGTAGATATAATTAGATGAACACAAGCTTAAAGTCTATCATCCTGATTCTTGCATATAATACAACAGTTCCACTGATGTTATTAGGAAACATGCTTCATGTGGTGAACACACAAACTTGTATCAACACAGATTAGCTGACTACGTAGACTTTTTTCCCTGAGAGAAGATGACTAGAGCAAAGAGAAAGGAAGGACCTGAGTAAAGAATGAATCTTGTAGGACCAAATAATCTTTCTGTGTCCCAAATGAAGGCAATGAATTACATTAAAGGTGAAAATAAATGTATCTGCAGACTCTGGTCTACATTTAATGTTTAATATAGATTCATATGCTGTGTTTTTTCACTATAAGAAGTCAAATTGCTTCCAGTAATGTTCTAAGAAATGTTAGGTACCAATGTATAGCCTGCAGATTTTTTGTAAAACAGCATCTTCCTCTTTCTCCTCTTCTTCTCCACCCACTTCAGCAACAGTGTTTGCAACACACATGGAGGGTTTAGAAAGGTTTAAACCAAAGCCGCCCTTATTAACTATGACTCCGCTGATTCTGAATCTTCATAGATTGCACTCTTTATTTCAGCAACATTTTAACTCAGATTACCCCATTTCTACCGCTGTTTTATATTAGTTGTCTGCTTTGCAAATTATATGAAATAGTCACATCTGTCCCATGTCATTTTTTTCTCTTATCTACCATATGGGAATGAACGTGATGAGGAGTATTTTGGTTTTGGGAGGCTTGCTGGATGGTTTTGTTAGTGCATTTGTATTAGCGCAGGCTAGGGATTTTACTTAGGGTGGAAAAGGGTGAGGCCCACGATGAAGGTTTACTCATGTGGGAGGCTTGTTTCAGGATCTTAACAGTTCCCTCAAAGTTCAGTCTTCTACAAAGAGCATCTTAATACCTGAAAAAAGGGTGACTTATGTCTGTGTCATACTGGAGCTTCAGATGTGTCTTTAGTTTTCCTGGGCCCAGGCCATGAAGCTAAGAACTGAGCCTTACCTTGGAAAGCTGGCACAGATCTAACATGCCAGGAATAGCCTCTGCATTGAAAGGATGCTTTTTTAAATTACAGTCCATCCGGAGACAGGTAAAGCTGACAATCATTTCTGAAGGTACTGTTAGGGTGGCGATGGATGAAATCCTTAGTTTTATAGGAAGGGTGACCATTGGTATAGATGTCAAAACCTTCTAAGCCAATTGTGTTACCAAGTGCTTCATGTCCTCAAGAAACCCATTTACTTTATCCCGTGTTGTGCACTAAGCAAGTGTCTCTTAGGAAATTGTTCTATAACTGGTCCTCCCTTATGTCTCTGGGATTGTGGACAGGCTTGTGCCAGTCCATTGCTACCATCGCCCAGCCTTGTGTGAGACAGTGCTGGCTCCAGAAGAATGTCCAGCATATGAAGCCAGTGGACATAGCACAATCGAGTTGTGGCAGTAGTCCAAAAAAATTTTAAGTTCTGAAGTTGTATTTAATTATTGACTGTTTTTACATTGAACTGCAGGAGCTGAAACTTCAAGCCATCTACTAATTCCCAGGATCCTGAGGTTGCCATGTTGTCACAAGTTCACTGTGGAAGCTTTTTGACAGTAAGCTTGAGACACTAAGAGAAGTGATAATGTATGCCATATGGTTGCATAAGACAGCTTTTACATCAACTGTGTTAGCAATTCCAAGAGCTGCTCTAGTTCATAGTTTTTTTCATATTCTTTCTTTTACTTGCTTTATGACAATGCTATAGAAAAGTGATACCAATAGCATCAATGCAAATCAAAATATTTTTTTTTATTTTATATAGTAAAAGTGCAGCAATCAGCTACAGTTGCATTAAACCTGAGTTGTTGCAATTTTGTAAAGATGACCATGCAACCAGAACATTTTGCTGACAGTGATTTTTTAGGCAACCAAATTTGCTAAATGTACAAAATGCAGGCCAATCACTTTTCAAATGTTTTGACCTACTTTTGCCTTGAACCCATTCCAAAATAATAATAATAAAAAATAACTATGGAAAGAGCAGATTACACAGTTCTACAATTTCACTGATGGGAATGTGAATGCCATTAAAGTAAAAGTGCTTCCTGCTGGCAGACCAAGTATGTATTTGTGTGGTTGTAACTCCTCAATACTCATTCAGATTTTGGGAGAGAGACAAGGCCAAGGAAGGACACTTATGCTGACTTAAACAGGGTCCTTTCAATTTAGTGGGCCCTTCTACTGTGTTTCTCTTAATTTATCTGTGTAAAAATGCACAGTATGGAATCTACAGTGTTTTTTTTAAGTAGAGTCCAGTTTTCATTTCATGTGGTTTAATCTAAACTCAGAAAGCCTTTTTTGTGTTTGTGATTTTAATTGGTTAGTGAGTCATTACTGATTAACTTGTATATTTTCATGCAGATGTCTTCCTGGATATTCTAATTTTTGATGCTTTAAAAAAAAAAAAAGTGACATAATTCTGCTGGACTTCTCCCTTTGTTCCATGTTTTCCATTTTAAAGTATTCCCTTATCTTTGGGGGAGCGGGAAGAGGGGGAGAGGGAAGGTATATGTGTGCTCAGAGGTGTGTTTGTTTAAAAAGCAGATCTATAGCCTCCTGTTTTTCGAGCCTTACATAAACCCATGCGAGAGAGGGACAGGCTGATTTTGTCAGTTCTGGAAATATTTAAGAACCGTGCTTTACTGGCAAAGGGATTAATGAGCTTTAAAAAGAGGAGAGGGAGTTGACAGGAAGAATTAATCCCTCCCAGTCTGAAACAAAACCCCAGAACTGCTGCATTTCCTTCCTTTCAGCATCATACAAATTGTACAGTTTCAGTGTTCCTCCCTTGGTTTACCTCCCCCAGCTCCTCAGGAGAGTTATTCTGTAATTTCCAGTAGGAAGATGATTTGCATAAACCAGTTCCTTTTCATGATTAGATTCAGGAAATCAGAATTATAATCTCATGTTTTTTTGCTTTTGTCCTGGAAGTTGTTAAAATGAGTCAACTGGCAACCTCTAATCCCATTTCTAACCATATACGGACATGTATGGGACTAAAAATGAAGGCGAGTTTGTGTATTTGAGAAATTCGACACAGTCAACTTCTTTCTAGGATTTTAATTTTGAAAAAAAGTTAGACACTGAAAAGTAATTGCACACTGTTAAATGCTTGGTCAAGTAGTGTTTATATGAGCTAGGAATTGTCCTAAGCAGGATAGGTATTTGGAACAGGAGTTCAAAAGGGCTTAAAAAATAAATTATGGAAGGAAGATATACATATGTATAAGCAGTAGTGTTATAGCTCTCCCACTGAACCGGTTTTCCACAGACTGTGTGAGTCCCTGTACTTCTCTCCAGTCGACAAGTACTTCTGCTGACCTTAGTCCAAAAGAATTCTCTATTCAGCACAAAGAGTCTTTTTTGCCTTTTGGTATTATAAATCCTGGTTATTAGATTACCTGACTAAATAAAGAAATACCTCTTGCCAGCATCAGAGGGCAGTCTTCTCAAAGCAAGCACACACACTGCTGGATTCTTTTTCCTTTCTCCTGTCTTGGATGACTGATCTGAGCTACCACCTTCTCCTTTGAACCAGACTCAAGAGGAACGACTCCATTCAGGGGATGGTGTATGCAATTCAATAGTTAGTGGTTTACCTTTCCTTCTTTCTTTGGTTTGAAGCAAATGGCAAACTGCAAAATCATCTTTTCAAAATTAGCAATTTCCTTTCTATAAGTAGGGCTGCATAAAGGACAGCAATTTCAGCCAGTGAGTGAACGTTCCCAACAGGAACAAACATGAGCAAAAGTTGTGCAACGTGCGCCATAGCGTTTTACTTTTTAGAACACTTCTAAATAGGAAAATAACATTTAGATTAGGAGCCAAAGTCCAGGGTTTTCTTTTGGTTGCCATTAAGTATTTTGTAATTAATGTATAGTTTTGTGTTATGCTCAATCTATGTTTTATAATGGCTTCAGTTTATAATACCTATATTTACCATTTTTAAGAATTAGCTTAATCAAATGCAGCAAAGCTTAAAACAGGAATCAAAACCTCCAGTTGTACCTGAAGTTACATTAATTGTGTAAAGGTGGCTCATGGAGCAAAGCTAGCTAGAAAGTCAGGCACCCTGTTGGGCTATATCTCCCCAGCCTGCCCGCCTTTGCCATACTCGATAGAGATGATGGTGGCCTTGCCTTCAGGATGGAGGATATGCAGGCTAGGATGATGGAAAGGCATCTGGAAGTGCATGGCTTTCACAGAGCTCCACCATCTGTCAGTAGCTATTTTAGCACAGCTGTCATAGCTGCAGATAAATAATTTCGTATTTTAACTCTGTGTATGTGCTCTTCCACTCTCACAGGCATCTACACCTTACACACATAATATAAAATTTATATCTGATGCATATAGACTAAGAAAGTGGACCTCTTTTTCTTCTGTAGGGATTCTATAGGGATAAGCTTATAGATCTTTTTGTATACATTCAGGTAAAATATTAGGATTGTGTTTTAATATTCTTTTATTGTGCTTCTAATAGAAGCACCAGTTTAATCAAGCTAGTTGTAAGCATCTGCTATAGAAAAACTGTGATTTTTGGTGAAATGTAGATTGGAACAGATCTAGAGAGGCCATATAAATCAAAGCTCCTCCTTCTTCAGAGGCTTGGCTTTATCTTAAAGAAATGGAAAGTAATAAAAAGTTTAAGTGAGCTAAACCTGAGAGAAGTGAGGGGTTCCCCCTGGGGCTCCCTCATCCCTCCCCATCGATCGCCCCTCCATGCAGCCAGCCCTTTTCCCCAGCCCCGCTGCAGGCAAAGCTGGTTGCCTCAATGAGGCAGCAGAGCTGGCGCCTGCTCCCGGGGTGCAGGGAAGCCAAGGGTGGTTAAACTGTCTCCATCTGTAGCGAGAAATAGGGAAATAATGAAATTCCAAGTGAGAACAGAGTCACTGTGCCATCCCTGTTTCTTGTACAGCTCTATATAGCATCCTGATGTTACTGGCATGCAGTGAAACCACTCACTTTTCTTAATTTGTAGGTGCTTTATTCCTACGGCAATGAACCCTGACAACTTGAGAAAACACAGTAGCAATGCAAAACTAAACTAAGGTTTGGCAAAAAAAATCACTGAGCAGTGGGGTAGGAGTGGATGGGCTGTTATTTGTTATGGTTCCAAGATGTTTAAACAAAGTTTGTAGTAGACAGCTTGTTATGGTAAGCAGCTGTTGCATCAGATTGTTAAATCTCAGATAAATCACCCAGTTACTCTGAACCAAATCCAAAGCCAAACTATTGATGTCTGGATGACCCTTTAGTCCTAAGTGCCTGCAACTTGCTCTGTGGAGCCACTTTTCAAATACACAGATATTCTCTGGAGAAGGGAATGCTAATGCTCTGTAGGTGGACATCAGATATCTGCTGTCTCGATCTCTTAAACCCTTGTTTTACATACAGGAGTCAGATGAACTATTCATCCCCATGCTCAGCACTGACATTCACTTCATGCTTTTGGTATTCTGTTCATCTCCAAACACCATGGAGCAGGATGTTGGCAATAACTGCACAGAAAGCAATGTTCTGGGTTTCGATTAGTTTTCAATTAGTTTCTCTATTGTCCTTAGTTTTGACATGTAAAGACATGATAAAATTAACAAGATCACATTTGTCTCCTTCATCCTCTGCAACTAGTTTGGTGTTTTTAAGTCACCAGTCTGGCAAGGTTGGTCAGAGGGCTAGCTGAAAGTGGAACAATCACACATTTGGTGAGGAGAAGGCAAGTACTAGTATGCTGATGTGAAATATTCTTTAAAAAAAACCCACCGTGTTTATAAAATCTCATACATACTTAAGTGCTTAGAACTGAACACACATTTCATACTACCCTTACAAGATCAGACTTTTCTTTCAGTTTGCCTCTCAGTAACACCAGAATTATTTAATCCATGTAAATAAAAGGTGATCTGTGGTGAATCTTTCCAGTGCTGGCTTGGTATCTTCTCTACAATATTTTTCACACTGTAATAGGGTTTGCTGTTCAGATGCATTGAAGGGTACAAGCTAGTATTTAAAAAACAAAAAAAATAAACCCAGAAAACCTTCCTTCCATGTGAAATTCTTTGACACCCTTATCTAGGTTCCCAAATAATGTAAACAAAACTATGCTGAATTACATATAAGGAGCTAACATTTTGTTTTCAGTGACTCTTCTATTTAGATGTCCTATACATTTAAGAAACAAGCTTCATAATTTTCAGCTAGCGAGACAGAATTCTGGTATTTTCTTTTTTATTTAAATAAAAGAATTCTCATGAGAAAAAAGAACTCTACCTGTGAGATACAATTACCATTTCTCATATTTTACCTTGTAAATGTCACTTTCTTTTTGTAATGAATTGGGCAGGAAACTCTGCCCTTTCCTTTGAATGACTCATGATGTAATGTACTTACAGATTAGAAACACAATTTGAGTAATGTACTATATGGCATTAAGTGAGGTTTTACCCATTCTATCACATTTATGCTAGTGGAAACCTAGCACTACATCACTTGTGTTAGTATTAGGGTGTTTAGATCATTAGGGCAGAAAACCTTGTTGAAGTTCATCTATGGGTGTACTTTTACTTCATGTTAGGAACGTGCTTTTGTCATGTGAAAACTTTAAATTCATTTACCTGCAAATGTCATTGGTTAAAATTGAGCATAAAAAGCACCTTATTAATGTCTTATTTGTAGCTGTCAAAGAATTCCAAATGACATACAAGTGCACATCGATTTTAATGCAAAAAAGCTCTTATCTGGCTGATCTGGAATTTAATATTCATAATATTTGCAGAATTGAGCAAGATTCTTCAGTAAACTTGGTGAATAAAGGAACTCTGCCATTGGACAAAAGTATGAATGTCCCATTCGTTGCTACTTTGCATACTCTGCTCTCTTTTAAGCCATAAAAAGGCCATTTAAGTGGTATTTTATTTCAGAGGCATGTTTCACATTTTGGGCTTCTAGTGCCCTTCCAATGTCAGATAGAAAGGATGAAGTCACAAGCCTGATGCCTATAGAAATGACAACCTGCTTGCATGTGAAGGCTTCATTTTTGCATATTGATTCTGTTTGCTTATGCCAAGGATATGGGATGTGTCTGGGAGATAAGATCATTGGAGAAGTGCTGCTGGCAGCTAACTCTGCCTAAGTTACGTGGTCAATTTCCCTTTATAATAAGCAGTAGAAGATGGTCTCTCCCAGACAAGAATTCAGAAAAAGAGGAGTCTAACTACATTTCTTGAATTGTCCTATAGAGTTACAAATTGAGCCTCAGAAGAGCTTTTAGTCAGGTTAGACATCTCAAGCTTGCTCTTGAGACTCTGCCAGTGTAAGTTTCTCTGCTCTCTCATGTAGGCAAATATATGGACACTGCCTTTGGAATTAAGTCCCTCTGACAGAGGCCGTTATTTTGAGAAAGGGAAAGGAAAACAAAGCAAAAAAAGGGTAATAGAAAACTACAGCAGCCTTTAGCTAGGTCAAAAATGGGTGGGTCTATGGAAAGGTTCCCTGTCCTTTGGAAGACGTTTCAACTGAATGGAAAAGCCTGCGCTGTTCTCTTCCTTTCTCCACATGGGGTTTGTCTTTCAGCCCTTCAGCCAGTCATCCTACTACCCCACCAAACCTAGTGCCTTCACACCCTCTGCAAAACAAGTGCAGCCACCATATACCCTGCTGCTAATACCTTTAATTGGTCTTGTATCTCAAAAGAGCTCTTGAAAGGAGCAAAGGGAAGACCTGCCGTTGCCTGAAGTGAGAGCTGCATTACCCTCTAAGGTTAAAAGAGGATCAATGGCAATACCAACACCAGAGGCTTCAAAGACTTCAAAGTAGATAGACTTCAAACAGAACTTTGAACTCTTTTAATTGACAGTCATGCAATTTTTTTTTCCTATTGTAGCAATACCCAAAGAGGGAACGTTATCTTTCCTATAATCTTTAGCAAAGTGAAATTTTAGAGTTCCTGGGCATGATCCAGTTCCCAAATATCTGATGCCATTTGAGATGCCCTAGGGACCTGCCTGGCTCCAGCTGCCAGTTCAAAAGGGCATGGGTCTCCTGGAAGTCTTGTCTCATATCTGCCACCAGCTTGCTAACATCTCAAATCCTTTGGACATCTCAAATAACACCTGATGCCTATGTTAAGGCAGCTGAACTGAGCTAGCCATATATGTTAATAGATACAAATCTCAATTAACATCTTCCTTAACTCCACATGGAATAATTTGCGTTTGGATTTAAGCTTTTACAATAAGGTCATCTTCAAAATCAGTACACTGTTTTTTTCCTTAATGCTTTTGATAGCTGAATTTTTATGCAGTGTCAATCTAAATCTCTTCATCAATACCCATTTAGCTTTTCTGATTTGGCCAAACTATGTATCATTTATATGATTTGTTTACAGTTTTGAAATGCATAAATAGCCAAGGTTTTGATTGGCTCTCTTTAGTACATTTATTAATGTCCTTGTCAAATATTAACCTGGAATATCTTCACTGGGACACAGCCAATAGGTTTAATGCACAAACATTTATCATATGTGAAATTAAGCTGAAGGGCTATGATACATGATTAACGTACTTAAGTTGAAATGTGTCTGCAAACTAAGCTTTAATTTCTGGAAAAATAGGATAGAAGCCAAGAGTCATACACTAATGATCTTCTGTTTAATTAAATGTAATAAACTGTAAAGAAAGGTGTTTATAACTTGCTACTGAGAAGTGAGGCAAAGATAATCTTATGATTAAAATTACTGGCCTCCATGTCATGATTTACTTAGTTTAAATTACAAATGTACTGCAAGCTTCTCTGTCATGATAATGTTAAACAACTGCCATACTAAATACTTGCACATTTGTAGGAGTTGTACCCTGAAAGGTCTGTATGTTCACTATTTTTTCCGAAGTGCTTATCAGCTTGGTTCAGACTTTTTCCACAGATGCAGCATGTCTGTTGTCTTACAGGGTCAAATGGCTTTAAGACTTGGAAAGTTCCTGGGGGAATGAGAATACTGTTTTAGTGCAGTTTGGTTGACCACAGTGGAAGGAAACCATGCATTATTTGGAGCATGTGACAGATGACTCTGGCAGGATTAGAGCATCCTCTCCTATCTGGGAAGCAGCTTGTGCATGCCACTCACGAGGCCATCACAGGGCCACAGCAGAGGGAGGAAAGCTGATTTGGACAAATCAACCCAGCTTTGCCTGAGCAGATTCTCATGCTCACATGGAGAAATGAGATGAGAAGTCAGCCACCACAGGTATGAGGGGCTGTTCTTTCAGCCTAGTCCTGCAGATCTTTGGAAAAAGTCACTGACATTATTAATGGGAAGGTTTGTTGACTGACAGAGAATCAGAGAGTCATAAAATATCCTGAAGTTGGAAGGCACCCATGAGGATCATCAAGTCCAACTCCTGACTCCACACAGGGCAACCTAAGAGTTAAACCATATATCTAAGAGTGTTGCTCAAATGCTTCCTGAACACTGACAGGCCTGAGGCCATGGCCATTTTGATCACTTCCCTGGGCAGCTTGTCCCAGTGCTTGACCACTCTCTCAGGGAAGAACTTTTTCCTAATATCCAATCTGAACTTTTCCGACACAGCTTTAAGCCATTCCTTCATGTCCTATCACCAAACACCGGAAAGAAGAGATCAGCATCTCCCTTTGTAGACAGCAGTGAGGTCACCCCTTAGTCTCCTCTTCTCTAAGCTGAATAAACCTCATATCTTCAGCTGCTCCTCTTAAGTCATGCCCTCTAGACCTTTCAACTGCTTCCATTGGAAACAATCTTCTACTATTTAATGCTATATATTGTCTTGAACATAGATATCACCATGCTATATTCGTGTATTACTTTCCCTTCAAATAATAACTGTCCTAGTAGACTTTTAAAAAAAGACTGTATCTAGTCATCACATGGACTGCTCTGTCATAAGCCCTAATGAGGCAGTGTATACTTACATGTAAGCTTCTTTTCAAAGAAAATATAGTATTATTTCTGTCTAAAATATTTTTTAATTTTAAAAACAATTTTCTCTCCTAGTCATAATATATGGTTTCCTCCACTCATTAATGAACTGCAGCAACAGAAAAGAGAATGTAGGAATTCTTACAAAGCTTCATCACTCTCATCTCTCAAGATGTTATCCAGGATCGAACATTCAAAATATAAATTTTGTCACTAAAATTTTTTCCAGTTAAAAAAATTTGAAACATATTCCCCTAAAAAATTTCCCTACTTCAACACAATTTTGTGAGTTTTCATTGTCTACAAAACTCTATTTTTTTTCATATTTGCTATCCAGTAAAAATGTTACATGACACTTTTGGGGACTGTCCATTGCAGCATGACAACCAATAAACCTCACCTGTTGCCTCTGCCACTATTGCTTCTGGATCTATTTCCCCTTAGTCCACTGTTTTAGAAGAGCTTGCTCAGATACAGGAAACTGCCAGTCATCTTTTGCTCAATGAATTAATCATGTTGGTGCCAAATAACTGTGTTATACACCATTATAGTGTGGACCTCTAAGATCAACTTCAGAGAGCTAGGTGCTCATCCTGACAGTAGGATTCCCAAGCACTCCGACCTGTTTGTCTTTTTGTGAAACTGAAAACAGCAATTAAAATAGATTGAATCTCTCCTGTGAAAATCAGGCCCTGTGGTAAATCTGGCCCTTTCAAACAAATTTAGCCTGGGTGCATGAGGACCCAGATGACTCAGAAAAGGGTGGCATGAATTCAGGCTGGGAGTTATGTTGGTCTGGAGTGTTTTAAGATAATATGCACATCTTTAGCCTGAATTCAGTGAAGACTTTAATAACTGTGGAAGTAATTTTCATTAATGAAAAGAAATGTAACATAGTTGTTATAAGGGAGTCATTCTTTAAGTTCAAAATGAGGACTTAAAGTGACAGGAGCCAAAATCATGACACCAAAATACTTCTACTTACAGATTCATCCAGTGCAAGTACTGACTGTAGAAAGATAGTTATGAGGCCTAAATTTAGTACTTTTGCTGGATTAATGACTGAAGTAAATGTTTGACTTTTTTTTTTTAAGTTATTTAAAAAAAAAAGGCATCTGATCATGATAGTCCTCCTTTTGCTTTAGCTTTTGCTTGTTTCTTTGCTTGGCTACATCTCTTGGGTTGAATTTGTTATTTATATCTTTTTATTGCTATTTAAATAGCACTCAGGAAAAATAAACATACACCATGTCTTTATATTGACCAATCTGTTGGGACAACTAGACATGTCTTAGGTGCATTATACTTTTCTACACAGAGATAAAAGTATCTGGAATTCAAGTTCTGGGAATGGGATTTTTCTGTGTTTTCAGCAGTGATCACAGTAGGCTTTCTCTCCCTGGTTACTTTAACACACAACAGAGGAATTTGCTTGCTTCAAAATCTATGAAGATAAATATGAGTTTATACTCATACTGTGAACTTCCAAGCCTGATGAAAAATTCTGAAAAAGTGATTGAAATACCTTCCCCACCTTATCTCCTGGTTAGAAACAAAAGCTACACAATGGATGGGGGAATATACGGCCTGGCAAATAAGTACAAGCTCAAGAGACAAGAAACTTGTCTTTGCATCTGATCCATAGAGTGGCCCTGGATTGCTTTTTCATCTTCCTGCACATTTACTCTCCCTTTGCATTCTTTGCCATTTTACCTTGTTAGATAGCTGGTTCCCAACAGCCTGAACTCCCCCTTCTTCTGTGTTTACATGCCAGGTGCATGTTAGGAAACACAAAAATGTGTTACTTAAGCTATGGGACTAGGCATCCTGGGCTCTTTGTACTGGGAATGGAGACAGGCCTGCTGCATTTAGCTTTTGGAAATGCCCTTGTCAGAAATCTCCCTCTCTTGATTATACTGAAGTCTAAGAAAACAACGCAGGAATAAGAGTTAGCTACCTAAAGCTAGGTGATCCAGTGTGCTCACTATCTCCAGTCTCCACTGGATTCTCATGCACACCTGTGATGCTGCTAAATAGTCACAGGATTTTTCTCCCTGTATTCAGAAAGGGAATAGCTGTAGTAAAATTCTTCTCTCTTTTGATTTTGTAGAGAAACCCATCTTCTCATTTCTGAGCTGTGAGTTTTCCCTGGCATGCAGAACACAAAGGGCTGGCTGTGGGAGATGGGTACACATCTCCTGTGATACACAGAATCCTTTATACAAAAAGCAAAGCAGACACATTTTCACCAAAAAAGCACTTCTGTTACTTTTTCTAGCTCCCCCAGAAGTGTGGTTCTTCAGCATTGTGGAGGCATGGTGGATTACTTCTGTTGTTAGACTGAAATAGAGATTGCAGAGTATAAGAATATCTTATTTGTGGCTGTTAAGGCTAGCAAGTAAGTGATGCCTTTTCTGCTATCAGGATCTGAGCTTGCAGTCACTATCTATGGTCATGTCCTCCAGATGGTGTTGGCCATATTATACCTTTGTTTGAATGCACGTTTGTTACCCTGCCTGTATGCTGCTACAAGGAGACTATCTTTGTGGAAGGTGTTCTCCAAAATCGGGAGCTTGAAGGCCAGATTCTCTGCCAATGTGAAGCTGCACCATTCCATGGATTTTTACCTCTACTTCAAGTGTGGCCTTATGAATCATCACCAGCGCTACTAAACATTAGAAAAACAAAACTGCATTGAAAACTTGGTGAAAAACCAGAGGCATGTATTACTATCCAATTTGGTGGTGTTCAGACCTGCTTGAGACTGTTGGTATCTAAAGTGGAGCCAGTGTGTGCAAACTACTGGTTTGTGTATAGCATTAGTATTGAAAATATACCATATACTTTGAATTATGAGGCATTGGAATGTGATCCCAAACCTAATCCAAACATTTCCTCGTCCAGCCATCCTGACTTGAAAGAGTTAATCATAAGGGAACGACTCCCCAAATGGACTCAGCCAGTAGCTGTCCTCTCATTAGGCTCTACTGATGGTGTGAGACGTGAAGTTGGCAGGACTGACTTTATGTGTCTTAGCACTCTGACTGAAGGTAAATAACTCCCTCCCACTTTTTTCTGGGTGCAAAGGAGAAAATGAAGCAACATTAAATTTCAGATAAACATGCATAGCAACCAAAGCCTTTTCAATTAGTAAAATGGGCACAAAGGAATAATCCTCTCCAACCAACTTCTTTAGAAGTAATGTGCATTCTCCTTTATATTCTCCTTCTCCTTCCCATCCTTTTTCCCAATTTCTGCCACTCCATGGTACAGATAGGATTGTTCTTTTTTTTTTCACTTATGTCTTGACTCCCTTTTTATTTCTTTATTTATATCTTGATTCCTTTTTTATTCCTTCATCGGGAAATCTGGTTCTGTTTTCCTCTGGTCTCAATCTCCCTGCCTTTTCTTTTTTTCCCATTTGTGGAGTGTGTCTCACCCTCAGCTTTTACCCATGCACTCATCCAGGCCTGGCTTCAAATGTTCCTTTTCCATCTGCTGAGGGCACAGAAGAGCCCTAGGGATAGATTTATCATTCCTTTTTCCTGCAGTTAGCATCCAATTTCTAGCTGTCCCCAGCCCTTTTCAAGTTGTCCGGGCATGGTCTGTCTCATGTTCTTTGTGTCCATCTTGGATGGTTTTAAGGTCCCTGTGATCTTTGGCTTTACCTGGTTTCTTTGAACATAGCAATCCAGCATCCTGCATCCCATGCACTTGGGCCACCTTCCTGTAGCAGCCACTGTTGGGGGAAAGCCAAGCTGTGCTAGCTCTGATGACATTTATAGTTACATATAGTTCCATAGTTACAATGGAAACACTTTCAAGAAATACATGAGAAGCATTTGAAAGTAAAGCTCTTTTCACCCAATATTGCTTACAAACACTGTTTTTCACTGCCAAGCAAATGGGAGCTGAACTCCAAAGCAGGTCTCTCAGGATCTGGTATCAGACCTTTTTCTCAGTACTCTGAGGAACAGTCATAATAATGCTCCACAATAATGCAGGAAAGTTACCCAGTTTGGACCAGCAAGGTTAACTCCTTACAGAGTTCAAAAGGGATCTGTAAAGAAGTACTGTCTATTTAACATGAGCCCCACAATGTTTCCTGAGTTAAAAAATGAAAAGTATCTTGGCTATGCATCTGAATGAGGGGGGAAGGAAGATAGTGTTTCAAGAACAGATTGGGTTTTTTTTCTTTATTTCTATGTCTGTGTTATAGTTATTAAACTCTAATAAACTGATCTTATTTGCACTGAATTAGTTTGTGTTGAAACTCTCACTTAAACAGTTAAACAGATTTTGTTTTGGCAGCAGTCATTATAATTCCCAGAAAGAAGGATCTGAAGCAAAGCCCAATGTGTAATAATTTCAAGCAACTGTTTTAAGAAAATCCAATCTCCTTTCTAATCTATAAAACAGATTCCTTGTGACATTTTTATACAACTGAAGTTTCTTTTCTTTGAAAAAATCTGGGAGTAAATTACCTTTTTCACCTTGAAACAGAAATCACTCAGCATGAAAAGAGAGTGGATATATGGTGCACTGCCAAAGTCAAATTTCTGTGTATGTACTTGATCTCTTGGCTAAAAGTGCAAAAATAAGATAGTGGAAGCCTCTTTTCAGCTTGGGAGTCAAGTGTCCATTTCCACCTCTGTCTCACATTTGCACTGTCTTTAGAGGCAAATTCTTCTTCATATTGTAGGAAAACTCCAGCTCTGTGCAGCAGGCTAACCAAAGGCCTGTCATAATGCCTAAATCCTGTCTAAATCCACGTTGTGGACAAGAAATTTTTTCAATAGACCTTTTGTTTGCCCACTGAATTTTACCTTGAGTTGATACTGTGTGCCTGAGACTGTGTTTTGATCAAAGTGTATAGTAGACTAAAATGTTGTATTCCATTTACAAAGTGTGCTACAGCAAAGTACATAAAAGTACAAATACAAAGTACATAAGATTTTACAGTATTTACAGCATTTTCACCTATTCTTCCTGTAAAGTAATGAGAACTGAGAAAAAAGGAAAATAATGTAGTTGTTTCTCAGCTGTTAAGCCCAGCCCATGTAGATTATTAAACATGTATTGAAAGTAATTTTGAGGACTTGTGCTGGTACTCTCATAATCGCCTTTTTGAATAGTGAGAAGGTAAGGATAGTTTCACATATAGAGAAGATTTTTACTTAAATACCACCTTGCTACTTGTGTAATTTAAGCTTAATGCTTCTCATATGTGTGATATCTTTCTGATTTTGACAGCAGTTGAAGCATACTCTTAAGTGACAGAAATAACTCCTGTGTTTTATATCTCAGATTTACACACCAGCCAGGCGCTCTGTTACACAAAGTCAGTTTTTTGACCAGATAGTCCAGAGTACCTGGAATCACAATATACATCGACTGAGGTGTTTATCCAGAGTTGAAGAAAACACGGCAAGTACAAAACCATAAATGCCACAATGCAAATCCAGGTACAGCCAATAGAAAGATTCTCATTAGTTTCAGTATGCTTCAATAATAAGAAAAATGCAATGGATGGATCCTAAATGAAATTATAAGCAAAGCTGTGTTGAAAGTATTGTTATAAACTGATTTTTAAAATAAAACCTTTGTGTTCTGTAATGCTGAGAGTGCTTTACACTTTATTGTGGTCATTTTTAATAGCAATTCTGAGCAGAAATTCATTGGTGCAAGGAGATTTTCTGCAGTTGGTACAGTGCAATCCGATTGTTTGGAATATGCAATCTATTTAGCAAACTGACTGACATCACAATTAAATGAACAATTTAAAACATAGGAGCTTGACTGTCATATATATTCCCTCATATTTTAGAAAATTAAATTATTAGTAACTTTACATGCTTATCAACTGGTTAATACAATTTATATGTGCACCACAAGGCTAAAAGAAATGAGTATGCCAAATTCCTTAAAATAAGTACTAAATCAAAATGCTGGCACACACTCTTGGTGGCTTTCATGTTGTTGTTGTTGTTGTTGCTGCTTTGATTTTAAATTACATTATATTGTTAATTTTTCCTCATCTCATAGGAGCTCATCAGGTTTTTTTAACCTCAGTTTTATAAGGAAATTAAGATTTTTTTATGATTATGCTATACACACGTGTGTGTACAATCAGTGTTTTTGTGTATCTGTATGTGATTCCTTCCCCATTGACTCCAGATTCCATTGGTTAGTTTTTAACGGATTTGATTAATAGAGAGATGTGTTTCAAAAATGCTAATTGCTTCCAGGAAAAAGTGGGCTGTTAAGATACTGAAGGGACTTGCAAGCACAACCCACAGTTAGGGAATGTACATTTTATACAGCACTGCCCAGGAATCTGCACGAGATAAAATTTGCTGCTTCCACACCTCTTCTTATTATAACAGTGATAGAAAAAGCTGATAAAAGCTACTTGCCATATTTTCGGAATAAGAGACATCAGAGAGTATCATGGAGCTGACAGTGGACAATACTAGAGTCAGGTTTCTGCATACGCTGATTGATTTTGTGTGATGCAAGCAGTCTACCAGAAAAAAAGGCAAACAAATCTTTGCTGGGAAATGTTTAGCATGTGTTATCATGATGACACTTGTATTACAGTTTTATATGACTGAATTGTTCTAGTCCAGAGGAATCATAAGCAGGTTGCTTCAGGATCTGAAGTCCATGAGATGTATTAGGAATCTTTCCATTGACTTCATCAGTCTTTGATTCAGGCCCTGTTTATATTATATATTCATAGATTAGATTCGCATGTGGATTTTTGATAAATGGCAAAAATAAATACTCGATCTGTTATATTCCAGGAGTTAAAATGCTATTACATCATAACAAAGAATGTCAAAATAGATGAACTACATACACCGAGCAATATTAGCTCACTAATTTGTTTCCAGACAATTTATTTTTAAAGGTTACTCAGGTTTATTCTTAAGGTTACCAAAACTGAGTTTAAAGCTAAGCCAACACCTTGTGTAGCTTTTGCAGTGACAGTGGTGGTGGTTGTGTCAGTGTAGTGTGGGGATCTTTCACCCCCCAGGAGAGGATTCCTGAGTTCAAGTTTGGGAAAAGGCTGGATGTGTCAGATGGAAAAAATGACAATGGGAAGGACTGGGAGGAGGGGAAACTCATGGTGCAGGTCTTCCTGCACTGCCACAAGAAATTCATGGCAGAAGTCCTAAGGTGGTGGCGGCAGCTCAAGCCCCTCAAAGCTTTTGAACTGGATGTGAAGATTGCACTGTCCTTGAAGAAAAGCTTGCAAAGTTCGATTCCTGTGTCTCTTGTTAGGAGGAGTTTCTGTAAGTGGCAAGGCAGGTCATTCCCTGTCCTGCCTCAAAGCTAGTCTGTTCTTAGGCCACCCTTACTCTGTGACATTTAGCATTTGTGTCTTGGTTACAATTTTGCGGAAGAGGAATTACTTGTGTGCAGATTGTAACTGAAAGCATGCTGAGTATAGCACATATCAGAAAGGTTTCATGTTGACCATGCAGAGGCATCTTATCATTGATTCTTCGCAATGAGGCCTTGAACAACACTGTCCCTTAGCAGACAGGTGCTGATGATACAAATGCACCAGTCACACCTAATACAGTAAAGTACAGTGCATATAAGTATACTGGTATTTATGAACCCAAGCCCAGAAATATCTGAGTCCTGAATATAGATGGGGCCAGGACTGAACTGCTTGAGGACTGCCTGCATGCTTAGCTCTCCCCATGCTGGCATCCTGCCGTGTGTGCTGTGGAATTGCCGTAGCAATACAGACTTTCCCACTATTGGGATGTTTCACATGATGTCAGCGTAAGGATTTGAGTACATCATATATGGCCCTGAAGCTAAGTCACATCTCATTTAACTCTCCATTTTAAGAGGGGATAAGTTATTAAGGATTTGTTTTGCCAGGTAATTGCAACCATCTAGTTTTAAATTACATGTATTAATATAAAATGTCATCCCAGTTGAGTAGTAAATTAGAAGTGAATATGGTATATGAGTTGACAGGTACTGTCTAGAGAGAAAGACAGTTGACCAGAAGTATATTTCATGCAATTTAGCTGAAATGCAAGGAATCTTCCCTTCAACTTTTTGGATCTGGTTTTCAGCCATTGGATGCATTGGCAGTTAAGTCTACATAAAAAGCTCTGTAGAAGAGGAAGGTCATTTCCAAGTGACCAAACTGCATTTGTGCAGAAGACTCTCTGATTATACTTGTAAAATGATAAAAAATATACACTGTTCAACATCAACACCTTGCATTTAGCTGGAGAAAACTTGGTTCCATATATGTTGGTCTTCTATCAGATTTGTTAATAAATAACTCAAAAGAGCTCATCAAAACAGTGTGTGTGACCTATTGAAGCAGCTTCAAATTCACCACTTTTAAAAATGTGAAATAAAGAGTCCCATTTCCTTTTGTTTGTATTAAGAACTGACTCTAGATGGAGGCAGAGTAAAATTTCCCTTGTAATTTAAGACGACATTAATGTAATTTAAAAACTGTATGCTATAAAAAAAAATCTATGTATGTATTAAGATATATATTTGTCCTGGTTTCAGCTGGGATAGAGTTAACTGTCTTCCTAGTAGCTGGTACAGTGCTATGTTTTGAGTTCAGTATGCGAAGAATGTTGATAACACTGATGTTTTCAGTTGTTGCTAAGTAGTGTTTAGACTAAAGTCAAGGATTTTTCAGCTTCTCATGCCCAGCCAGTGAGAAAGCTGGAGGGGCACAAGAAGTTGGCACAGGACAGAGCCAGGGCAGCTGACCCAAACTGGCCAACGGGGTATTCCATACCATGTGACGTCCCATCTAGTATAGGAACTGGGAAGTGGGGGCGGGGAATCGCCGCTCAGGGACTAGCTGGGTGTTGATCGGCGGGTGGTGAGCAATTGCACTGCGCATCATTTGTACATTCCAATCCTTTTATTATTACTGTTGTCATTTTATTAGTGTTATTATTATCATCATTAGTTTCTTCTTTTCTGTTCTATTAAACTGTTCTTATCTCAAACCACGGGTTTTGCTTCTTTTCCCGATTTTCTCCCCCATCCCACTGGGTGGGGGGAAGTGAGTGAGCGGCTGCATGGTGCTTAGTTGCTGGCTGGGGTTAAACCACGACAATATTCATATAAACATATGCATGTATCTATTTAAATATTTTATCAGTTCTACCCTGGTGAACCTTCTAGTAGTCTTCTTTGTTAACACTGCTTTTTTTGAGGACTTGCATGATTCCCTTTTTACTCCATGAATTTATGATATGCTTTCCCATACCTCATGTTCCTGTAGTAATATTACGTGGAAAAGTTTTTCCTCAGCGGAATGTAGTTTGTCCATCTTTGCTCTTCTTTTTTTCTGTTTTAAAACCACCTAGTAGAAAAATTAGTAGAGATAATGATTTCTATTTTCTTTAACTGGACTTTCCCCACAAATCCTTGTATTGCAGATCTCAGCTGAAGTCATGCAAATCTTTAGCCTGCTGCACCTGGAGATAGTCCCATAAGGCTTAAAAAACTATTCAACACATAAACATTAATACACAGTCATACTTTGGGAAGTTTGAAACCTATTTTAGGTCTTCTTGCTAAGTGATCAGGTATATGATGAAAAATCATAAAGGAAAAGATTAGATTCCTCTGCTGAAGATTGCCATAATATATTTGCAATATTTTCTATTTAAGCTTACTCCTGTTCTGCATCTGTAGTGCCATCTTTTGCTTTAACAGAAGAAAACCAGGATCAAGTTTATTCTTTGCCTCTTTCCTGTGCTGGAAGATTTAGCATTGACATATGTCAAAGGGATTTGTTTTATTTGTGCTGACTAGGCATGGTTTTTTTCCACAATGTAACAATTTAATAGAGTTTCTTGTGATTGAAATGTTAATGAGTATTTGTAAAGCCCATACATTTCTTTTTGTAATGAAAAAGGGTAGTGAGAGCCTAATATAGCACATGGTCTGTGTGGAACGAGTAGTGGAAGAATACAGCAAGTTAGCTGGCTTGATTGAAAAATAGTGCTGTTCACTCATTCAGTTCTTTGCCTTTAGGGCATTTGGTCCATAGTATTGGTAGCTTAATACTAGTATCAAAGGCTTTAAGCCTGATAAGACCCTAGGTTGCAAAAAAAAAGTCAAGTTTGGAATACTGTGCTAAAGAAGAGAATGCATACCATCTCCTAAATCTTTGGCAGTGATTGCTTCTCCTGTTTAAGGACTGAGAAACCTTGTGGAGATTTTAAAATCCTAGAGAAACAGTGGCACAGTGAAAAACAGTTCCCAGTTGTTGCTGGATTTTTATTGGTTTTTTGGCTGACTGGAAATAAATTTGAATTTACATTCCCTGGGAAGGACTTAACAGCATCAACAGCAATTGTACTTATTTAAAAACAAAGTGGAAAAAATAAATTTCTGAATTTTTCAAGGAGTTTGGAAAAGTCAACATGACATTTTGTTTCATTCTATAAAACATTTCCAAGGCTTACCAAGTAAGGAACTGGGCAGCTGGAAGAGTGGGAGCTCCCAGGGATGCTGAGGCCATGGGCTCCAAGCAGTCTGCCTAGCAGCCCTCCTGTGGCTTTCACATCCGGATGCCTGGGGAGCCCAGGAGCCCAGATTTTAAGGAGCTGGGAGCCTGGGACATAGATCTCCTAGGAAGAAATATGCTGGAAGCCCAAGCTAGGCCTCCCAACGTGCCTTTCCAACCTCAGGGTACTGGAGAGCTGTAAACTCAGGAGATCCCATGGTCCTGAGAGGTCAAAAGACACAATTTCCAGACTCTCAGACCAGACAGTTGAGGAAACAGGCACCGGGAGAGCTGGCATGCTGCTGTGCGATGAGAATCTGAAAAATGTTCTGCTTTTGATGAATCGTCATTTGCTGACAGAAAAGTACTCTTTGGAAAATTTCTGAGCAGCTATAACTCTTCTGTTGATGTTGTCCTTTAAGATAATTTTATTTTGACATATAAAAGCTAAAAGCTGAGCCTGTGTTGATTTTGGTCTGAACGTTGCAAACTAAAACAGAGAAAGATTGGGAAACCTCATCAAAGAATGCATTTCTGCCCTGACCTTGTGTATACATCTCCCAACCAAAATCAGTTATGAGTTTAGCATTTAATGATATTAGCACTACACTAACAATGGGAGATACCTCTGCTGTGTATCAGTAAGGGTGAGATGGGAGGAAGGAGACCTATGCTCACTTCATGAGAGATGTGAAGAGTTGCTCATATTCCATTGCTTCAGTTACTATTTTTGGTAACCACATGCTTAACTGTAGTTGAGCATTACGCTAATGAGACTGCTTACACCAGATTTAAGCAAGTATACTGTGTTTTCAGGTTTAAGGCTTAAAGGGGTATCCCCGTTTCAGCATCTATGGGCTGGAAATGTTAATTACCAATTATGTTCCTTGCAAGAAAGCAGGTTGTGTCAAGCCACGTTCCAGAAGTGCTTTGAGATATTTTTATGGGACATTATCATCTATTTTACTTCATCCCCACTGTTGCACTGTCTTGCACAGAAAACTTGCGTGAACTCATTTTAGCCATGATCTTCATTTGTAATGAAAAGTACCTGTACATATAGTAGAGGCCTCTACTTGGCCCATTCATGTCTAGTGGTCATTCATTTTAATTCTGGGCTGTGGAGTCACTATGCTTTATTTATTCTTTTGGCCTCTGGTATTTTTGCTGCTCCAGCTTATTTTTTATTTTTATTATTTTTAAGCCTCCAGTGGACTGGAATACAAACTCTGCAAATTCATCAGGTTATAATGGATGGCCAAGAATGATTAATGTCATGTGTTAGTTTTGGAGTGGTTTTGGATGTAGATATACTGCAGACTGTGGTGTTTTGTGGAATTTTAGATTGAAGTGCAGCCTGTCTGTGTCCTCCATATATTGTTTGATGGTTGCAGCTGATTAATCACATCTATTGCAGCTGTCACATTAGGGGAATTTGAACAAATCATGGACTTTTTCCTTTTTTCCCCTTTTTGTAGTGCTACAGCACAAAAATGTTTTTTGAACAAAATGTTCATTCTGTCCTTTACGTGTCTTTGAAAGGTAAGGTTAATTGACTGTGTTTGCTATTAGTACATTTCAAGTTGGACAAGCCTAATAGTTAAGCTTATTCGGTAGGCTTTAACTATTCTATTAAGGGCAAAACCTGCAATGCTTATTTCCTTCAGGGTCCTTATTGAACTTTACGGAGATATTGATGCAACTGAAGGAATTATATCAGTTTTTTAGGCAGAACAGGGGGTAGAAATGGTTTTGGCTGAAGGACAGTGTGCAAGCTGCGGGTTCCCATTTTGGTATTTCCTAAATCTTCTTTTCTTTCTCTCTTACTGTATATATTAGATGTGATTGTTTTTCCTTTTCCAGAGTCATTACTGCTACTTCTTTGCCTGGTAAATGTTTATGTGGAGCCACAAGTGAATGCTTTTTACTGTAGTTAGATACTATTGTCCTTGAGGCAGGCAGGCATGTTCTGTGTGTCATTCATTGCTTATCAGGGCAGAAGAACAGACAGTGGAGGAACTTACTGCTTTTGTAGAACAAAGAAAAAATATGGGTCAAAATTTCCGTATGTTTGCTCCTTCTCATAATTTCCTATTTCCGTATTTAAACACCTTAACACTAGTGATCTTTTTCAGAGATATCGGGTCCTTCAGCCTCTGTTGGCACCTGTGGTACAATGGAGAGCTCAAAAATATCTCACACTAGCCTACTTTTATGTGTAGGGTTTAGGAACCCAATTTTAGACACATTTTTAAAACTCTGAGCCCATGATATCAGTACTTCAGGAGAATTATTATTGTAGGGTAGAGATTAAGAATTTTGTCAAACTAGTTTTTCTGGTATATCAAGTCAAATTTTTGTTTGTTTCTCTGTATGTATTTACTATTTCTGACTCTGACGGTGCATTGCTTTGGAACACAACTCGGGCTTTTTCTCATGATCCATTCTCCCTATTTGCTATAAACAGTATAAATGATAAGACAAACATAGAGTTTTTGAAGTCTTGTCTAGTGGCCCCTAGTTGTAGATATTTTAAAATCCTGGAAAAGAATGTATTGTAAAAGAAGAGCTTAAAGGGCATTTGCAGTCCTGTAATAAGGAAGGTCTTGAGTTTTTTCTAGGATTAGTGGCTTTATATGGATGTATCCAGAACTGTAGGGTGACATACTGCTTAATGTTCACATGGCTGTCAATGTGAACACATGCAAAAGGAAGGGAAAAAAAAATATTAGCAATTAAAAGAACAAACTCTTTACATCCAGTGAAGGTTTTTATGATTACTATCATTTTTTCATATATCCAGTTTTCACATTATATAAATTAACTAAAAAGACCTATTCTGGAGTAAAATTAAGCATAGTTTTGCAGCATAGTCTTGCAGTACCAAATCTTGTCTAATGTATATATGTAAATCACATAGGTTATTGTTAATTTGCAGAAGAAAACATAAAAAAAACTTTTTTGATTTGAGATATTTTTGTGTTATCTTCTGGGAGATATTTTTTGTCCAAGTGGGAGGCACTTGAGTTTACCACCTTATGTGTCTGGTAATGTATTTCAAAGTGTCCTTTGAATCTACATACATAATTACTTGCTTGAGCAAGCCCTTGTATTTCTGCATTTCTCTGACGATTATCTGTCCATGCATAGACACCTTCTTATCTTGAATCCCAAGATCCTTGTTGTTCCATGAGCATGGTATAAGCACAATCTGCATAGTGAACAGATTTAATTTTCTTTCCTACCCTCGGGCCATCTCTGCATTCCTAGTCCGTTCCTTGAATAATATATTAAGATCTTTTTGACATAGCCTGTTACTCCCATAATCCCATTCTATTTTTGGACCTCAGCATTGCTAAAGTTTAAGCAGAGTCATCACAAGTAACATCAGCAGCATGTGGTATATATTGTTCTAAATTCAAGTGAAATCACATTTTAAAAATATTTTCCTTAGCCATTTTAGGTATTTCTATTTTAAAAACAAAAGGTGATAGATTATATTATAACTGGACATGAAATGTCCTTCTTATAGAGTTTGGCTTTATATTCTCTTTATTTAAATCAATCATTTTGAAAAGAATGATGAATGGTAGGGGTCATATTTACCGATCTACCAGAGATTTTTTAACAACTTTGGCTTCAGTTAAGATGTGTGAAATTAAATTTTAATGGCTTTTTAGATTCAAAGGGATATTGGAAAAGAACAGATTATTTGTACTGGAAGAGCTTTACTCCTGGTTTCTGGGAAACAACCCCTCACCAATGCTTTCCAACCCTGGATAAATCCTTTTTTTTTTTTTTCTTGCCTGTTTTATTAACTACCTCCTACACATTAATAATTGCCTATGTTTTTCTACAACCTGTGTGTTATATAAAGGCACAGGCTTTGCATAATTTAAGGCTTCCTTAAGGCTCAACATTTTTAAGGGAAGTATTTCTTAGATGCATAGGATGCTCAACCTTTTAGCTAGTTATTGCTAAGCATCCAGACTTGAACATATTGCCTAGAATACATTCAAGTTGATAGGAATATGCAGTCACGAGCAAACCTTTGGAAAGATTGGTTGGAATGATTATGATTTTGAATGTCCTGTTTGACAAACACCGGAGGTCCTTGATTTTCAGAAATTGCATTCTATGAGAACCAGGCTTCTCTAAAAGTTTTTCAAAAGGGCATGCAATGTCCCTCATCAGCATTGAAATTATTGGCTGTTGGTTTTGGCTGAGAATTATTTTAAACTATCAATTATAAATGCAAATCAGTACCATGATATTGTGAAGATAGTATTTATTTCCATAAAGACAAATGACATATTTTGCATCTGCTCTTACAAATGAAATCCAACTCTCCTTTTGCCTTCACTTTGAAAACCACACTTTCTCTCTACATAAGAAGTGTTTGTAATCAAGGTAAAAGACAAAGAAAGAACATCATTAGTCAGAGTCTAAGGTATCAAGATCAGCAAATTATATCCAAAGAAAGAACCTAACTGATTTGATTTCTTTGATCAGTTTATTGTGGTTTGGTCTGTTGAAAATCATTTAGAGTTTCATAAAGTCAGAAAAATTAGCTGAATTGACTAAAAGCCTATGGGTATTTTTACGGTTTTGTGTGTGTATATCAACTTGGGAATGAAAAAAAAAAAAGGCAACTGGTTTATTGCCTTATTGTCATTAAACGCTGGATTTTTAACATGTTAGACGACTAGAAGGTCAATGCTTAGTTAAGATCCCAAAGATTAGCAGTGAGAAGTGTAAGTTACATTTTTCAGCTTTCTGCACAATGTAGTTGGAGTCAATTGCCAGTGGCCTGGCCTCATCCCTTTGGGATTTTTGATCTATTTCCAAACCCACTGCACAGCCTCCCAGTCTTTGAACTATACCAGGCCCCAGACAATATTAACTCCTACTTCTGAGCAGCGAAGTTGATAATGTATAAGAACATCCTGCAGCCTCCAGATAAACAATACCTCATAAGTCCTAAAAAGAGGGATACATCGTGATGACTGACTTAAGGAAAAATACAATAGAGCATTAAATAAAACAGGAATTGCTGGAAACTCTCCATGTGTTTAAATTCTAAAGCCCATTATACCTTACAGAAATGACAGCATAGATTGGAATTACTCTCTGTAAACTCAGGGCTCTTGTTTATCCTTTAAACGCAAGTGATGTGACCAAAGAAGGATTAAACATGTCTTTATTTCTGTTACTGTTTCAGATGTTTTGGACTGAATTATCTTTTGGCAACACTGAGAGTTATTAGGACTCTTTGGTCTCATTTACTTGATGACTGGCTTAGTACATAACTTTGTTCTTTTCTTTCTCTGTGTGCTTCTTATTAAGTTGTCAACAACAAAACTCTAGGAGATATCTGAAGGCAAGGACTTTTTTATTGTCCACATAACATTTCAGGGGAAAAGAAAGTTATACCTTTGTTTATGATTCATCTTTGTTTTCCCATGATTGGCATTAAAAAACCCTGCAATTTGAGAAAGAAAAAATGAGAAAAGTCTAGGCTTCATGTTGTTATTCAATACCAAAATTACCAGGGTTTAAATTAATGCATGAGCATCTTTAGGCTGGAACTGGTTGGGAATTTCTTGTTAAAACTCCATAACTTTTCATGGACATATATATACGTGTAGATGAAGTCTTCATGGAGAAGATTTCTGGATCAAATGAGAACAAGAAAGATGACACAAGCTGTTACCATAACATATTCAGTAGGCTAGTGACCTGAACGATGTAGACCCTGGGATACTTCAGTGTAAGTCTCTCCTTCCCTCACTGAAAATGCATAGGCACGCTCTTGCCTCTTATTGTTTCTTAATTTTTTTCTGTTTCTTTTTATTTTTCTCCCCCCCCCCCCCGCCTTTTTTTTTCTCATAAAGTTTGGAAATATCACAATGTACATCTCAGTCATGGTTACCATGCCATTAACCTGATTTTTCCTCTCATGATATTTCCTTCTCAGCCTGACTAATTAGCCTGAGTGAAACATTCCTCTAACGGGGATACACCACTTTCATTAATCATCCTGACTCCTCCAGCAGCAGCTGGGTTGCCTGTCTGTCAGTACCCCATGCAGTGCAGTCATGCCCTGGAAGTCCAGTGCCTTTTCCAGCTCTGGACATCTCCTGGCCCTTTCCTGCTGTGTGCAGGTGATGCAAGGCAGGTTCTGGTCACTGCGTCAAGATATTTCAAAGGCATTTGGATGTTCATTTCTTGTTGTTGACGTTGTCATTGTCATACTTGAGATCCATGTGTTTTGTAGTCTGGGTCAAGCTGCTTTCACAGGAAAACCTTCCAGCATCTATGCTGCCTGGCCAGAGGTAGCAATCAAGAGCTTGTACAGCCATATCCTTCTTCCCTAACCTGGGTCAGGTTAAGCCCAAAGTGAAGTTGTCAAACGCTATTGGTGAAGTCATCCTTTGCCGTCATCTAATGTTAGGGAAGGCAATGCCCTGGCAATGACTCAGGTGTAAATCATGTGGATGTGTTTGAACATCGGGGTGGTTTCATTTTGTTGACATCAGGGAGAAGAGTTTGGCAGTGTGGTACAGGACGTAGCTCCTGCCTGTTTGCTCTGCACCTGTGCCGCAGGGGGGATCCCTCCAGCACACAGGCAAAGGGCACAGCACTTTAAAGAGATGTGATACAGTCCCCTCTGCCCCCCATCCTCCCTCCCATACCCCAGCAGCTCAGGATACTGCTCTCCTGCTGTCAAAACAATAGCTCTGGTATTTAAAGTTGAAGTCTGTTTTTATGCTCAGAGGTAAGAGAATGAGCAAATATTGCTGTGGGTGAAAAATTCCTTCTGTCCCCCCAGCTTTATCTTGAACTCACAGTTGGGGGATCAGTCTACCTGAGATGTAGATGACATATAATTGTATTAGGATTGCCATCCTTTGTGCTATGCTAACTTGTTTTTGGGTTTTGGCTTCCTACCACCTTTTTCTTCTATTGAGACTTTTTTTCTGTTTCAGGATCGGGTAAGAATACATTGCAGATATTTAATCCTAGAAATAGACATGTTAACATCTCTCTAATAAAACTGACACAATGGATGTAGTGTAGTACTTCAGGATTTACATAATGGCTTGGTTCTTTAAATGTCTTTTCTGCATTTCCTAGTAAGTACAACTTCAGGGCCTGACCACAATACTTTTCCTCTGAGATGCGGTAGCACTTTACTATTCAGTTGGTAGGCTTTGCACACCCTGCAAGGTCTGTCCTCTTCAGTAAGAGAGCCTGTACTGTGAATATCTCTTCATGAATAAACCCAGCTATGTCATGAAGTGCTGTTTTCCACTGTGCTTCTTGTACAGTACTCTGCTTCGTTCTGTTGTGGATAAAATAAGTTAGAGACTAAGTCTCCACCTAAATCTTCTTCACCCTCAATGCACCCTTTTCAATTGGAAACAAATTTAAAGATTCTGTAATGCAAGTGTTTGGGCAAAGCTGACATCCCAGGAAAAGGTAAGATCTGCTTCCTTTTCCTCATTTTCACCTGTCTGTTGTCTCTAAAATAATAAATGAACCAGAAGAGTGGTGCAACACATAGTCAGTAACATACATGCCTAAAATCTGAGAGTGGTAATACATTGAACTGGCTCTGGATGGGAACCAGGAGACAAGCACTGTTGAATTTTCTCTTGGCTGTGAAGCACACCTACCTCTATATTCCTGGTAACTCATTTGGACCAGTTGTCTGTGCTCCCCTTGGTTATAAGCCATTTTCCAGTGGTGCAATTAATGTTTGGAAAGCAACAGAGATCAGAAATGCACATTTCATATTTGTCATTGGAATAAATTAAGTGATTTTCTGAAGTAATGACTGCAGAATTTGGTTTTACACTGTCATCATGTATTTAAAATGTAAAAAAAACCAACAACCAAACACCATAGTAAGAAGTCCCTGGAAACTTGCCCATAAAGTACATGCTGTCTGTTCTGTAACATATGAGAAACACAGATCTGAAGAGCGCTCTAACAAGTGGACACATTTCACTTGCACATTGGAGTTGAATTAATGACTGTCTTCTCACTGACCCCAGGGACTGCTGAATGAGATATTAGAATATGCACTTGTTCCCTAAAAAAGTTGCAAGAGGGAACTTATTCCTGTATTGCAGTATGCACAGAGTAAATACTTGGGTGTCTCTGTACAGTCTCTGTGTTACCCAGGAGAAACAGAGCCTCTATATTAGACCTTGGATTTCTGACATGAACTTCAGAAGAGATGCTCAGGTGAAACGTGGATATATCTTAGCCAGCTAGGTCTAATGTTTGAATGTGTTTAATAAATCTTGCTTAATCAGGAAAATTAGTTGATGTATAGTTTTGTAGCTGGTATTGAAGAAGGTACATTATTGTGATATGGAAAGATGAGGTAAAACACAGAAATATAAAATAACATGCAATATAGAGAGTAAGTGCCTTTTTACATCATAAAGTGAAGATGTACGTCAAAATCATGTGATATAAATAAGGTATTTGTCTTTCTCTTTCTCCCTTTGTAAACTGAGTACTGGCAAGTTCATGTTGATTGCTATCTGAATATCAGTAGTATTCTGTTTTCAAAGCCAAGTCCACATACGTCTTTTTTCACTGCTGTCTTGTTGCCACTGTCACATGTCATGAACTATACTTTTAAAAAAGATGTAGGGCACACATGGGACAATATAAAGAAGTATATAAGGAAGCAAGTCATTTTACATGACCTTTAATGATATAAATTTCGTAGGGACTACATGTAGTGGGTCTATTTACCCCAGGGATTAGTTACTCTCATTATGCAAACAGTGCAATGCTGAGAAGCTGAGTCATTGAGGAAATGGGGCAGGTTTTGAAAACTGATCCCTTGCCATTGACGTACGTATGAGAATATAAATGTTTCTGTTTTACGGGAATAGAACGTCTTAATGAAAGGAGTCGGAAGGAAATCCAACACAATCAGTAGTACATATCACATTCATTTTTGGCGTGGCTGTCCAAGGAACTCAACACGTACTAGTTATTTTAATTATAAATCAAGCGTGCCATTCCGACCATATTCTGTTACCTATTAAAAATGGTACGTTCTGAGATGCACCCCCCCCACCTTCTCTCTTATTCAAGCAGGAAAATTAGGTCACTGGGTAGCAAAGACCACAACCACAGCTTCTTATGTGCCTGCCTGTGAAAAATGCAGTCTTCTATGAGACTGCACTTTTCTACCAGCTGAGGGTTTCATGTTTGCCAACAGGCTGAAGGCATAAACAGACTTTTCTGGGAGGAGATAGTAAAACACACAGCAGTTAGTAGACTGTTTTCTGAATGGAACAGCCAATGTGATTTTAAAATATGAATATCAGTCATTACAAATACTAATTCCCCTTTCTGTATATACACTCTGAGGGACTTTGCAGCAAAAGAAAGGGAAACAAAACAGGAAAAGACTCTTAACAAAGTCACTGGGAGGATTCAACTGCTTCGAGTTTTAGCCCCAGTTCAATGGAGAACTTAAACACATGCATCAAGTCCACTTTTTTGGAGTGGGCAATTGGAAAGCGTTGCATTCCTTTGCCCACTCCTGGTCAGTCCTTCCCAAAAGCACTATATTCCCAGTCGCAGGATATGTTGCAACAATTTTCAGCTTCCCCAGCTAGACACTGCCTGAGAATTTTGTGCTAGCATTTGCAGCAGCAAAAGTGTTTATGTGCTGAATTGCCACTGGATGACAGATAGAGAAGAAAAAGTTTAGACTAGCAAAAGCCTGCCGTCAATATGCAAGATAAAATATGCTTTGCAAGAACAGTTAGGCAAAGAATTAGAGAGGAATCAGATATTCCGGATTGATTTCTTTAATGAGTTTAGACAATGGGCCTCCTTGATGTCTTTCTGTTTTCCAAAGGCTTCATTTTTAAGCTTTTAAAATGATTGAAGGACTTTCAGGGATTTTTTTTTCTTCATATAATAGTGGGAAAAATGACCAAAATGTCTCAGTAGTTCATTTGAGTGAGACACAGCCTGAGACTGCTGAAAATACTTTCCAGAAGAAAACGTAATTTTTTTCCCCAGTGCTTTGTACTCCTCTTGTTTCACAAAAAAAAAAAAAAAAGATTTTTCTTCCTTTTCACTTTTGTAGAATACTTTTTCTTTATCTCTACCCTATTCTGTACTGTGCAGCATCAAACTGTAGATGATTTTGGATTAAATCTTATTAAAGTAGCTATCTATTCCTGATGCTTTTGTCCAAGCTTGGGCAAAGGAAAGATTTTTCTACTTTAACTGCTCAAAAAAATGATTCCACTACTAAGTGAAGAGGGTAGGGAAGCACTCCCAGTTTGCTTTGAGGACCTTGATGTGGAATATGCATGGCGAATGGAAACTGAGATTGTGATTGTGGCTTCATGGGGCTAGTGATTTTCATGTGAGTTTCAAATCTTCTGTCACTTTGCAGACAGGCTGTAGCCCTTAAATCAGCCAGAAGGGCAATGCCACCCCTCTCTCCTTGCATGGAAATGATCCTGGCCCTGCTGCTCCAGGAGAGGATCTGGCAGTGCTGGCAGACCTGCTTGTCAGATTTCTGTATCCAGGGATAGCAAGGCATGAAAGAAAGGATGACCTCTGGCAAAGAGTAGAACAGAACTGAATTAAAGCCATTTAGCTACTGTGGAACACAGGCAGTGATGCTGATACCCATATGTTAAAACTGTAATGATTTACGGACTTTTTACTGTGATCCCATTGACATTTGCAGGTGAAAGATCAGGCCTGAAACAATGATCTCTCATACTGATATTCAGAAAGGACTTCCCAGTGTGGCCCAGCCCGTTGTTGGCTTTAATGACAACAGTTTAGGAAAAGCTGAACTCTCTATTGTGCTCTGAGAGCCTCATCCAAAGTCCATGGAAGTCATTCCTCTCCAGAGAAGACCATAAAAAAAAAGATATTCCCTTAGTTTCACCTTTTCCTCACTGTTACAACAGAGACCACTTTTCTTTTAGGTCTTGGCTTACACGTTGTTCAGGTCTATTTCACTAGAGGAACAGAATTGTTTCATAGATTGTATGTGCAGAAGCAGTCTATGGTAAAGTTGACTTTTAATATGTTGGTCCCTGTTTGCAAATTAGCCCTAAGGGATGGATTTGCAAAGCAAATATTGAGCCAGTAAGTGGCTTATATAGTTTTTAAAGTTATCATGGTAATTGAGAAAGAATTCAAGAGTGGAGCAGCGTAACGGAGGAGAGAGGTTGTGTTCCTATGAACATGAGAGCAGCAATAGCTGGTAGTTCCTATGGAGTCTCTGGCTAAGCAAATCTTGCTCTACACAGCTTGTGGCAATGTCTTCATAGAAGATATTGTATTTTTTGAATAAAGAGATTTCTTACTAAAATTTGACATAAATCAGGGACAAGAAAGACCTCGGAAAAAGCATAAGACTTTTAAAGAATTTTAACTGCTGAGTTCTGCGCTACACAGATGGGCAGACTACATAGTTATATATTTATTGCTTATCTGTTAGTGATATGAATCTGCAGAATGTACCATGGAATAAGATCGTGAGTGTTGAATGATTGACTAATTGGCCACAGGCTGAGATAATGTACACTGGACGAACAGAAACTCAGAAACAATCTGTAGCAGAATTAGACTGTTTCTGAGAAAGAAACCCAACACCTCAGCCTTGCAGTTGCTGCATCTTCCAGTAGGCCTTCCACATTGTATAATGTTCACATAATGTATAAGGGATGCAGGTAAAGCTGGTGGCTATTATGCTGACAGGACAATATATTTCCTCCAAACAGTGGAAACTGCCTCTAACCTGAACATAAAAGCCTGTGCTTCAGTTTTGAGTGTCTACAGAAGTGTGGATAAAATATTTATCTATAACCTAAATTCCCCTTGAAAATTTCATTTTCTCTTGAGATGGCTATGTTAATGTCATTTCCCTACTCCACTCCAGTAATATCTCATAAAAAAGAGTTCCACCTTACCGCATTATTTAAAAACACAATGTTATGTTTTGTTGGTAAAAGCAAACTCCTTCCTGCCCTACAGGGAGGAAGTTGTTACCTGCTTTTCCAGGCAAGATTCCTGAGCGCTCAGCAGATGTTAATACTACGGTTGGTTTTGCAAGCCATGTACCGACTGGACATACGGGAGGTTTCTGCTGGGTGGCAGGGGTGCTGTGAGCCGTGCCACTCCCCAGGAAGGGTGAACTGGGACAGCGGTGACCAGGGCTGCTGGGGTCCTGTGCTGCCTGGGCAGAGGTGGGTGCTGCCACTGCTGGTTCAGGGCCAGTACCGATCAGCAGTGGTGCTCACAGCTCATGTGGCTGGAGCTGCAGCAAGCACTGACTTGTGGGTACAGAAAGGAATTGATCTTTTCATTTGTTTTGGCCTCCTGGAATGCGAAAGAATTAATTAATTGTAGTTTAAAAGTGCTGAGCTCTCCTGAGACTTACAGAATTTGCTTTTTCATCTGAATACTTTCCCCTTTAAAGCCTCTTTTCTCCGATAGCATACACATTTTTCAACAACTAATATTTTCCTTTGCATAGCTATGTATACTCCCTCTCTCCATGTGCTAAAGAAACATGTGCCCAAATGAAACCACACATACCATTTAACTCAAAATACTCTCCTGTGTACATCTGTTTCTCATTAGTTTTTCCCTCTGCTATATACATAGACTTTGCTTTAAGAAGTGTCATTACATTAGTTTGTATTACAGTATTATTTTTCACTTGGCTGTGTACCAATATAGTGGCCAAATACTTCCCTTAGAATTGCATGTGTTTTTTTGAGGGCAGAATTTGGCTATTATGTTTGTATACAGCATGTATACATATGTATATTCACACATTAAAGAAGTAGCATTTTTAACCTATGTTTTATGCAAATATTGGGAATAAAATATTCTAAACATAATGGATATTTGTACCTGTATTTTCTTAACATGCAAAAAGTTTCTCTGTGTGTATGCACATGAGAAGGAAACAAGCACAGTACCTTCAAGCTGATGGGACATCTGTGTCTGCCTGAGCTCTACGTCTGCCCCCAGATTCCTCCTCATTAAAATTTATTTAAACACTGCAGTTCTATAAACACCTGCACAATTGTGGCTACAAAAGAAACTACAAGATAGGCATTCCTCACCATTCCCAGTATAATAATTTTCTGAAATCCCAAACAAGTTTAGAAAGGTGTCCAAGGGACCACCAGCACTAAGAAAATCAGTTTACTATTTGAGGTAATAACTGTAAATAACAAAATACATTTATAGCTTACCAATTCCAAAATATTGCTTGGAGTCAGCAGGCCCTGTATGAAAAAAAAATTATTTTATATTTATACACGTACATTTTAACATACAGATGTTCATAGCCAATTTGCTTACATCACATTTCTGCAAAATCTTGCTGATGATCTTTTGCTTATTTCCCCTTCATAAATGTTGACCATTTATACTTCTGTAACTCATTAAGCTCTTAACCTGCAAGTTCTGATTTACATCACAATGATATAATATATAATCCTAGATTGCATAATTCCATGTGATAATTTTGACAGAAACATGCTAGCTTTATTCACCTGAGTACCTAGGTCAATGATGTGTTAACCCGATGCTTGTGTTGTTACCCATTTGTTTCCTGCAAACCTTTCATGATCTGTAGTCCCTGGAATATGCTCCAAATGGCTGCGCATTGATTGCCATACTTGGGGAGGCAGGGTGCTGGGGAGCGTGGTGTGCATCTCCCCAGCCCTTATCCCCACAGGGCTGCGGCTGCTTGTCAGCTCCCTCCTGTGCTATGCCACAGATGGGAGAGGAGCTCCCCTGGGGTTACTGCTTCGAGTTTTGGGATCCTTGCATAAATCTTGGCAAGGCCTTCATTGCCTGGCCTTGATTTCAGGAAGGCTCCAACCACAGGAGCTCTCACAGGCACCAGGAAGCAGCCCAGGGAAGACGAGGAGCACAAGGAAGCTAATCCCCATTTACTGCATCCCTGGCCCATTGCAGATGACAGCAGCAATGACAAGCACACGCATGGGTTAAGGGCAGTTAGAACACAGCATGCTAACTTTTCCCACCATTGCCATGCCTTAGATGTCAAGAGACAGGAAAAGAAGTTACAGGACATAATTATGCTTGCCCTCCAATCTCCTGGGACATAGTGAGGGAAGTCGTGCTGCCTGAGTAATACAAAAAGAGTGGAAGAAGGCAAAAATATGTTGCAAGCATGATTATTCAAAGAGCCCTGACCTTAGTGAAATAATGAGTTGGCCTTTAAGCAGAAAATTTAGGAGACCCTTGATTTAAAACTTCATTAAAAATATAATATGGTAAATAACAGTGTCAGAATGCATGATGACGTTGTGTGATTAAATTCACTGATTATTGGATCTTATCGATAATTCATTATACCATTGTTGCTTTTAAATAAAATGGGGGGAAAATTTGAAAGAAGGCACCTTGAGAAAATTTTTCTTTAAGGTAATTCTTTAGGTTTTTTTACAAACACTAAGGATTTGATTACCGTGTATGTTTGGATCTATATTTTCATGAAACCAAAGAGAACACTTCCTTATAAAGTCTAGTGCAAATTTTGAATATAGCCCATTTCAAGAGCTCCCTGCTAACCAGGAAATAATTTGAATACAAGTTATTTAAGGTCAGTTCGTGGTCTGCTTTCAAAAAGAGAAGAAAAAATTGTATAATGAATGCACACATCAACTCAATGTGTTATTTGAGGATTTCCCTCAGGATTGTTAATTGGCTAAAAAAGAACACATTCTTACCATCACAACTGAAGTTTAAAAATAATATGTAATGTTCACTATGCATTTCTGCAAGAAAATAAATATTTCTTTAAAAAAATACACTAAACTAGGGATGCATTTTCCAGTCTTTTCAGGGTGATTTATAATCTCTGCCATGTGCAGAAAAACGTTGCTCTTGAAGGCTAGCATATAAAAATTCAAAGCAGGATTTTTTTTTTTTTCAGTCATCTGAAGAATTAATCCTGAAGTCAAATAATGTTTTTATAACCACTGGACAGAACAAACTGTTTAAGTTCCAAATGAAATTTCAACCTTTAGTTATAAAATTTGTCACAGTCTACATTTTCAAACTGGACACATGGAGCAGCAAGATAATTTCAAACTAATTCTTAAACTGTTTTACATAATTTTAATATTTCAGTAGGTGGTGCCATAAAACTGTGTACAATCGTGCTGTGGCAAAATTCAGTACAGTAAACACTGAAGGCTTCTAATCTCAGTAATGGCAAAATTCGATCCAAATTTATTGTGCTTTGTAGTATAGTTCATGAAAAAGCAAGTCCACAGAATTCATTTTCAGAGTATTGAGTGGGCTCTTGATATGCAGAAACTGCAGAATCTTGTAGGGAATTAGTCATTAGCCTGTAGCCTAATGTAGTTTTACATAAATGTTTAAGAATTTTGCTGACTGTGCATGCAAATGCTCATTTGTTTTGCTGAGTAAAGACATGAGATGTTAGCAGATTCAGCATTTGCTTAAAATGTGCTGACTCAGAAGTCTAAAAGGTTTTGAACAAAGAGCATTCTTTGTTATAAAAAAATATACAAGAAGACCACATGGCTTTTTACAGGTGGAAATAGAAGAAAATGGTAGTATGGCACTGTTAAAGGAGTAATAAAACTATGCTTAAAAGGCACTGAAGATCAATAGGAGAATGGGCTAAACTTAGAGTGCTCAGAAACTGCAGAGAAAGCATGATGAATGAAGTACATGGATTTTCTTAGACATGTAGTTGGATATCTTGTCAAAAGCTCTTGAGTTGGCTTTAGTAGTGTCAAAATTTGGTGGGTACTGGATACCTTTGAAAATACTACTTCAAATGCAAAACAGATGGTATATCTATGCTTTCTTTACTCCTGGATTCTATTCCCCTTCATTCTACTAAATCTAGCCATCTACCTATACTCATAGGTAGATGACTATATATATGTATGTATGTATACACACGCAGGTATTTGTTTGGCTGCAAAGCATACCTCTCATACTTGTGGAAGCTACTTCAGCCTCATGCTGGATGTGCATAGAGGAGTGCCTGCATGCTGGAGGGGAAGGGTGCGAGTCAATGTCTGCAAGAGATTTGTTAACATACATGATTTTATGGTCAGCTACCCAACAAGCACACTTGGTAGGATTTCTGCATGTGGTCCAAATCAGCATCGGCAGACCAGTGAGAGTACAAAATGAAGATGTTTAGGGATTTCTAGTCTAAAGTTAGGCCTCCTGAGCTGACCTTCAGGACCTGCAAAGCAAATCCATGTTTTTTTGCTAGGACTTTCATTAGTTCACTGAATTGCAGGCTACTGTGAAGGTCTCACTAGTTCAGTCCCCCAAGTAGGTGGGTGGAGAGTGTGCTATTATCTAGGACACTTCCCAGCTTCAGGATGACAAAAACTGGTCCTCCTGCAGATTGGTTCTCATCCTTCTCAGAGGCTAAATATGCCGGGAAAGATCTGAAGCCCATTTTCCCACATATTTTTTAGGTCCTCTGGGCATGGTATAACCTCAGCATGGCCCAGAAGCAGAGCTCCTGTGTATTCCTGTGTATATTTGGGGGAAGGGAGGGAGGAGGTAAAAGAGTGTATATGGACTCTGGCAAATAAATGTAGAGGTTGTGCAAGGCCAAGTACCCAGATGCTGACTGTCAGGGGAAAGGATATAGCAGATGAGAGCCTTCTTGAGCACATAACCCTCCGCAGCAGCTCCTCCTCAAAGGGCTCCTTCCCCAGTCCCTGCATTTCCTGGAGAGCATTAGGTACCCCATGTAGTCACAAGTAGTAGAGACAAGCTCCTCATCAGACATGACTTTTCTGCCCATAAACTGAGTACATAGTGGCCTGGGACATTGCAACACAGGCAAAACATGCTTGACTCATTAACAATTTTTCAATTTACTGCCAGTCAGCTTAGAAGTCAGTACAAAGGAGCTTCCTTCCTGCTGTTGATCTTCTGTTTTCTTTTGCAGGTAATCATCTGAATGCACATCCCAGCACCATGCAGGAGTTAAGTGCCAGCTAAAAGCTGAAAGTTAGAGCTCTGTAAGTGAGGCTGCATGACACAAAGGAACAAGGGTTATGCAGTTTTGTCCACAGTAGTTTTTAATCTTGGTGATTAAATCTGGTCTGGAGGTGGGTTGTAAGTGCTAACTTAAGAGAATCGGGTATCTGAAGGCATCAGTATTAGAACTTTGTATTACTGTCCTGTGTTAGTGAAATGTCCCTGCTAGACCACCAGGCCAATGTTGCTGCAGCGTGGTTGCTCTTCCAGTTGTTGGGCTGTTGGAATAGGCAGCAAATGTATGTATGTGTATGACTGTCCCCTGCGGCTTTACCCTGAAAAGGTCCTGGTGCTCTCCCTGGCCACAGATGGGACAGGCAATAAACTTGGTGTCAGGACAGGTTTCTCTTCCAGTTCTTCTCTGACACCCTGGTTGACAGTGCATTTCTGCACTGAACTGCCTGTCTGCGGCACGACTAGTACCATGGCTGGTCACGCTCCTGAGCAGGGGACCAAATGCTTATGGCATCCAGGTGGCACAGGGCTGGTCAGCCAGGCTGTTTTTCTGAGAAAAAAACAGAACATTTTATTTTATGAACTTTTTTTTTGTTTTGAAGCAATTGTTTATTACAAAATATCTTTTAAGTTGATTTAAACAAAAAGCCAATTTTAAAATTGTCAGGATGAAAATGAAACATTTTGTTCAATCCAAAAATATTAAAAAAAATCCTTTCCTTAGAAATTTTGAAAGTTCTGGATTTGGTCCAACTGAAAACAATTTTCTTTTTATTTTCTTAGAACTGCCAGTGAATCAAGAAATACACAGATATGCCAGGGCTTTGGATTTTTAAATAGTGGATACATACCTGAAACAGAAAAAAATAGGAGCTAATAAGATTAAAGAGAAATAAAAAAGGCAAAGTAGTAAAATTCAGTGAATACTTGTATGCTTCACAGAGCATTTAAAGAATTGTGAGCTTGTGTGCTGGAATGCTATAGGATCAGAGCACAGCAGAATTGCATGCCCTTCCAATGGCTTTAACGAGAAGGGAAAATGGAATGTTTTCTATTGCCTGGATCCTTTTACAGTCTTTATACTGACTTGCATGCTATTCTTCCATTGCATTGTGTAAGGAAAATAAATAAATAAAACCCCACAAAACCAAAACGCAATTAGGATAAGCATGAATACACAATGTTCCATCAACTAGAAAATATTTTTCTCACTAACTACTTGCAGACACATGAACAGATCATCAAATCTAAATAGCACATTTTCAACTCGATTCACATTCAGCAGTGGTGTGAATGGAGGAGCTGCTCAGCTGCTTCTGGATGTCAGTATTACAGACTGCAGTATTTCCTATGCCTTCATTGCTTAGTATTTTATTCTGCTTAGTGTTTTTTCATTGCAACATGATGATTATTTTCCTGTAGGTAACTTTCTTCCAGAAGGTGAAGGATTCTCTTCAAAGAAAGGAGTAGAAGGGAGGTCTAGCTGGTAATTCTGTAGTGTGGGTATACCACAGATCTCATATCATGAATCTCTCTTTTATTAAGTCTCTCCAAGGTGAGGCATGATGGCATTTCACTTACTACAACAGACAACTGGAGCTCTCCATCATTGTCCTGCTGAAAACTAGCAAATACTTTGTGTAATGTTTATTTTTAAACTTTCTGCCCTTTATTCTTGCCATTTTTATATGTTGCTTCATTTCTGTTATCTAATTCCAGATATAATTTACCAAGCCTTTTATCTCTCAGACATCATATATGGATATGTGTCATATACTGTACTGATAATGTGGACCTAGGCATTCATAATTTCTCCACAAAGTGATGTGAAAACAAATTAGCTTGTTAGCTTAAATGTGTTTGTGAAATTTGTATTAGACATGGTATTTTTTCTGTTTCACCAGTGAGTTGGAATTTTTGAAAGATTTTCTACATACTTTTTTGCAAACAGGTTGAGGGACTTTAAAGATATGGTTCGTTTTGACTATAACTTTAACAGATTTCTTTAATAAAAATTGTGGGCAATTATGATAAAGATTTGATATTTTTCCTAACTGAAGGGAAAACTATCTTTATGTGTGAGAAAGTATTCATCATATCCCACACTTCAAAACTTTTCCATAGCGTCTTAGATTGGGTGATGTTTTAACCACGGTGAACACTACTATGGATGAATGAGCTGCCCATTCATTCAGCACAGCCATCTCCATTTTCTTGCAACTTGATGTCTTCTGAAGCCATCAGTGACTCTCTCTTCCTCTACCAGTTTGGCATGGTCCTGACAGGGATGGTTTTGGCTATTTATACATGAAACAAAGACTTTTGACATGAAAGCTTTTTCCTTTTGCAACAAACAGCAAATCTCTCTCTGACTGTAGTGAGGAAAGTTAACAGTTTTTTTCAAAGTAATACCTAGTTGCCTCACCAGTTACAAGTAATACTCAATCATCGTAATTTTTTGGGCAAGAAGCAAGAAATTTGAGGTTAAAGTTGTCTGGGAGGGTAGGTTCATAGTTATGTTGCTAAGCTCCAGAGATATGTATTTAGTTCCTTAATCTGTCCTGTATTTCAGATATGATTTTGCTCAAATGATTTTCTGTGTAATTCATCACCACACTATGCCACACCAGAAGGACTAAAGATTAATTATTCTGAATCTCCAGCTGGCTAAATTATCCCACTGAATATATCTTTTCTGGACTGCATTATGCAATGCAAATACGTTCTTTGTTTGTCATTTCTTATCTGCAAAATGTGGAGATTGCTACTGCTTCACCTCACATGGGCTCCCTAACAATACCAGCATGAGTGAGAAGATCACTGATGTTAAGACACTAGGGATCAGAGAGTATGCATATTGCCTGCAGTCCACTGCTGGGAGCTGGAACCACAAACACATTTCGAGCTAGCTACTAACAAAATTTTTCTGTTTTGATGGCCCTCCAGTGCCCCTCTGTTCATCCAACCAAAAAGGAGACCTGCCCATGGGCTCTGCTACTGGGAACCAGAAGTAGATGAGAGAAGAAGGTCCTGGAACAGCCTCAGAGAAAGCTCCTTCTTAGGGTTGATGGAGGATTAATGTCAACCTTAGAGAAAGTGTCTACTGACTTCCTTCTTGTGTTGCTATTTGTATTTAAATCTATACTCATAGCTTGGAGTAGGAGAGACACCAGCTTTCTGGGACTTTCAAGCATATTGAGGTTGGTCCTTGGAGTGGCTGTAACCAAATTTCTCTTTGCTGGCGCTCATTAAGTATATGGTAGTGTGATGCCAGCATTTTGTCCTTTCTGTAATGTGATCTGTACATAGTCATTTCATTACATATGGTAGAAACGTGTTTTTCTGTTCTAGAAGGAATAAAATCAACATTGTAAGAGTGCTAACAGTAAATTGCTTGGATTCGCCTAAGCATGTGCCTCTGACTCAGTCCAAATATTGACAGTGACAAAGCTGTAATCATTTGCAGGCTTCAGTTCTGAGCAGAGGGAATCCCACTCTTTTGACTCTAAAACATAATGCCGTTGGATACCAGAGCTCATAGAGAAAATACGTTACACCTGGTTCTAACACCACGCAATTGCAAGAGCCTGTACCTGCATGGTGGAGCTGAAATGGACGTGTTGGTTTGACAGGGAGTCAGGTGGAGAGCTGCTCCTTTGTGCTGAGAATTCAGTCTGCAGCTCATATGGAGGCTTCTTGGTAGCTCTTTAATAGATAGACAGATAAATAAATAAATAAATAATATTTACACCAATAAATCTAACTCTCTTTTCCCAGTGGAAAAAAACTAAAATCTTATATGTTGTTTCCGTGCCACCACTGAAACAAGAATGACATGTTTTATGTATTAAGAGTAAGGAACAAATTCAAGTCTCATCATTTGCATACTTTGGCTGATAGGGCATTGTTGTGCCGTGCCTTGCACATACCCATGTTTTCATGCAACCTGCTTGTGCAGTCTTGTTGCTAGCTAAGTGCCTGGTGTCTGCTTCTGAAATATTTTCGGAGTTGTCTTTGTATGCAGACATATGATGCAAAACTTTGATTTTTAATAACGAAAAGTGGATGACTGATAACATTCATACTCCAATAGCTGCTGTGAGCACACATGATAGCTGGCATTTCATCACAGCCTGGGATGAAAGTGTTACTCTCATTTTCTGTAGTTTATATCTAAACTATATCAACAACAGTTCTCTAGCCTTTCTTCTGACATGAAGAATTATTGCACTAACAAAAAAAAAAGTATCAAAATAAATCTTGGGAACTATCTTTGAGTCTGTTTTCTTGGAGAGGCATAAGCCATCTCAAGAAGGCCATAACACCTCAGCCATTTTGAATAAAACTCTCTTATTTAATCCTCTGAGAAGTTCTGCTTACAAGTAATTGGGGCAATACATCCATAAGTCACTACTTACTGATAATTCTGTGACCATGGGCTAGGATTTTAAAGGAGATAAGAAACTTTGACTGCCAACTCCTGTTCAATTAGAGTGGAAGTTAAGCAACCAGATGGCTTGTTCCCACTGGAAAGCTGAGTGATAATACTCATGTTCAAATGCTTCTGAGTCACTATTCTCCCATCCACTGCTCAGTCTTATAGAAAACACCATGCCAATATTCTTCCTGGCTCAGTAGGCTTCCTGGAAAACGTGGTTAAATTTTCTCCTTTCTGCTTCCTGCCCATTGGGTTGTTCATCCAGGTACTTTATTTTCTTCTTTTCCTTCATTTTCTTTTATGAAGAGTAACTTCAGAAAAATGGGGTGGACAGCATGGATTTTGCAAAGCTAGATTTTAACTGGGAACTCTGTCAAGTGGAAGAGAAACAGAGAAACTAAGATTGCCAAAATTCCCCAGGTGTGTGTCACATGCATGGTTGTGAATGAATTGGATTGCAAGGAGAGCAATGACAGTTCTGTATTCATCAAATACTTGTAAGAGACAAAAATGCATGTTATGCATTTAAGAATTTTGTTAGAGCTAGTATCAGAGATATTTAAGCTCTAATAGTCCATACCATGAGAAAAAAAAAGGCACAGAGAGGAAGATTTACTGTGAATATGAGTTGGGAGTGGTAGAATTAGTAAAGTCTAAATGTGACTTTAGAAATCAGAATCTGATTCTAATATGAAAAACTTGAAACCTGTGCACAGAACTCATGGAAATGATTGAGTTTTCCTGATCCCAGGAGGGGCAAGAATTATCTCATTTGACCTTGGCTGTTTATAAAAAAGATGTCAGCATCCTAACCAGTAATCTTAGGCTCATTTTACTGCCAAAGGAGAGAACCAGGCAATTGTAGGATTTTTCTGACCTATTTTAGACTTTTACTACAGGGTGAGATGAGCTGTGGCCCACACTCCATTGACTGTATTAAGTCATCACTATTTACAAATGGATCTTAGGTTGTTTATTCATTTAATCAGTTGAATTTGCCTGGAGGTAATGGCTAATGGCTTTCCAGTGAATAAGGAGGTTTTATCTCTAAATCTCAGTACAGAATTGCCTAATGCAATGACAAAGCTCATTAAGTTTCCAATTTGCAACAATTTTTTTTTGCAACTCAGTTTTGGTAAGTAAGACAAACCCAGGATCAATTTCACTAGATTGCTTTCATCAGTGATAAGCCGAAAGATCTCCTCAAAACAGGTAATAACTTGTTCTTGTATAGAAATTAATATCTGATTCCATGCTCTAAAAACAATAATGGTACTCACATCTTTGGGGAAGAGAGAGAAATTGAAATAAAAATAAAAAAAAAATTCTTTGCTGAATCCACTGAGAGTCCTAATTTCATCTGGAAGGAAGAAATCTGGAGGTGCTGCTGTTGATGGCCTAGATGTTATTGATTCACAATGAACAATGAGGTCACTGGAAGAAACTTGAAAGCATCCTAGAAAGGGAAAGGCATTGAAAGCCAGTTGCAGAGACTGAGAGCAGCCAACATACAGGGTCACATGGACACGCTCTTAGACTGGCTCATGAACTCTCCTGTCAGTGAGACATCATAGGTTTGAAAACCAGGCTGAGGTATCTAATGTTGCAATGAACTGGAAAAGAACTATTGCTGAACAGATCCTAGGCTTGCCAAGCCTGTGAACTTCACCTGTATCATGAACAAAATCAGGCTGGCTTTTGAAAAGTTACATGCACTATTGAGAGATTCAAGTCTCCTGTAATGAGTGAGGTTGTCACCTTGAAGCAGAGAGCAGTTCAGGGAGTCTGCAGAGGGTGATCTGGATGCTGTGCCATATAGGACAAGGGAAAGAGTAAAAAAGTGCCGTCATTTTGAATAACTGTCATGCCCACTAATTCTGGCTAAATGGCAGCAACTCATGAGAAAAAAACACCTAAGTTTGACCTCAGAGAACAAAATCCTTAGTACATCAATCTGTGATGGAATATCTTGATATGGATAGTGTTTTTAAACATGTATACAAACTCTCTTTTCAACAGGGCATAACGGGAATCCCTGTAATGCACTCATAAACTGATTTTACAAGTTTCATCTGAGTTTATTAGTGAACTATACTAACATAACAGAACATAGGCATGGGAATGAAAATAATTACTGACCATGCTGTAACTATGGTATTTGTTGTTCTCTTTAACTTGCTTTTATTGCATACCACTGGACTCCTATTTTATCCTTATAAGTATGTCCCTTTTTTAGAGGAACAGCAGTAAAATTGTTTTTTTCCACTAGCTGTACTTTAAAGCTCTCTGTGTTTAATAAGAAACAGTCATTAATTCTTTTATGACTAACACTGTGGTCCCTTGACTTCCTGAAAAGCATAAATAAAACCTTTAGGCCAAATCATAAAATAGTTCATTTCATTGGAGACATCATTTTAGTGTTACTCAGGGTAAGGTATGTTTAGTAGGTTTGAAAGAGTAGACCTCTATGGTATGGTTGGTCCCTGCTTGATTGCCCTGGTTGCAAAGTCATGGCTTCTAGCTCTTTCGAGAGCTGAGTTCAGTTAGCCTTGTGTCAGAAACTGAAGTCACATACAGTGCAAGTGACTGGTTACACACAGGGTTTCTTTCTCAGTCCTTTAACCTTTTCAATGGATGAAACGCTGAATAACTAGTGATAGCTATGAAGCACTTGTTACTGACTCGGAGCACAATGTTGCTTGTTGCTTAAGTTGGTTTTGACCCCTACCCAGTTGTTTGATGTAGTTGGTGAGACGGAAACTTGTGGCATGAAAAAGGCTGGTGGGTGGGCACAAGTACCCACTATCAGCTGTATCACTGCTGACACAGGAGAAGGAGTTGAGGGAATGCACTAGTTTTTGTAAATGTTACTGATCTTTGATGTTTTGGCCTAACTGCTGCCCAAGGCTCCCATCTAAATGACAGTGCTGTCCTCTCCTTTCCTCCTCATTTTACTGAGAGTACTTTTGAATGAATGGCACTCAAATATGTATGGTATAAAGATAGCACAGGAACATTGTTTCTCACTTGCATTTCAGGGAAGTCTTACTTTTAAATTAGTATAAATAAGAATGTTGGAGCTTGATATGAACGAACAAACCTCCTTAGCTACCTATACAATACGATTAGGTAAGAGGCTGTTCAAAGATCTGATCAAATTTTCTAAGCAAATATAGTTATAATAGCAGTGGTTCTTAGTTAACTGAGAAAGGTGAGTAGCACTTATTAAACATCCAGAATCAGTTCAAAAACACTACTGGAACAAAGAAGAGCAACTTGGAATAATCTTCCCTTTAGGAAGAGTACTATACAATTTAGCAGAAAAAGCAACTGAAACTTTATGAAGCTTTCAACTCACCTGGCATTATTTAGAAGAGAATTAATTATATCCAAAGCAAAAATTCTGCAAACTTCTTGAGGAAAATTCTGCCCAAAGCAGAGGCTCTATGTTAAACAGTTTAGCCTTCTACAGTAATTTCCCTCGACACAACTATATTTCTGTATACCCCTCCACATTTCCTCCTCCTCAAATGTTACAGGGATCTTTCCATTTGAGCAGCCACATATATGTTAAGCTAAGATGTAAATTGCAGTTACTTTAAGTTTACTGACTAAATAGTTCTTTAGTTGTTCTTTCCTTCATGTTTAGAGCTGATGCATACCTCTGATGAAACTGTGTACGCAAGGAAAGAGCCAAGCAATAAAATCTATACACACTAGTAAAAACCAAACGAAAACAAACCAAACCAAACTAAACCAAACCAGATAAATGGATAGTGTACTTCAAATGAAGCATTAAGGCGTAATCTTTACACTGACGAAGTTGCATGAGGTTGCTCCTTGAATGGCAGGCCCTCTTATGTAATGAGCAGGTCATTGTACAGACAGTTGTTTAGAGCTTTCGTATGGTATTGCTCATACTCATAGTTTCTTTCCAAAGGAAGTGAAGGTTTACATTCTGGCATGAAAAGAGGATTATTATCACTTTAAAACCTTTTCTCTTTTCTCTATAATGGTGCTACTCTATTATATGGACATGCAAGGTAAAATGTAAGTTGGAAAATTCTTGCTTATTGGCTCTCCTTTTCGTTTCTCATATCACTTCTGTTCCCTTTATCTCCCAGATCTTTCAACTTCTGTGTGACTATATACATATGGATTATCAGCTAAGGTATTAAAGATCACTGTGATGGGAGCGCTTAGAACACTGACGAATCAAGCCCATTTTAAACTGTAAAACAAACTTTACTAAATTAATTCATTAACAACACTATTTTTGCTAATGGTTCATTCTTATGCATCATTAATCATCATTGCTACACATACAAAAACTCAGACTTTAACACTCATATTTGGAATCAGCTGTAAGGATACAATACCATGGAGATGACACTGTACAGCAAATGCAGGCGGCTGCAGTTGTTGGTGTTTCTTAGTCATGGATGTCCAGGTGATTAAGCTTGAGAACTCTCTGAAGACCATCAAAGTAGGCTGTCTTCTTTCTTCTCAGTCTTTCCTCTTTGAGTTTGAAGTTTTTAGTGCTCTTTTGCCTCCCTCCCAAAAGGGGTGGTCTCCTCTGCTCCTGATACTACGTATTTTTTCATCATGCCAGTCATTCTTCTTATGCATTTGGCAGGATGTCCTGCTTATTTGCAGTCCCTTGTGCTTATCTTGTCCTTCAGCAACTTTGTGTCTCCTACATGCAGCTACACTCACTGTTTGCCCGTTTGGTGGGCAGACCACTCACGGATTTATGTGCCATCACAATGTTATAAAGTGCTCATACATTGTGTTGGCTACACTATTTTACTATATGTATATTCAGATTCAAAGTTAGCTAATATTAACTATATCCTGACTAGTGCCCTTTTAATTTATAGGTGTCACAGGCCTGTGTTTCAGCTACCAGCCCCATCACTTCAGCAGTAGGGATGGAACATTCTGCCTCCTTGCTGAGGCAAAAAAACTGAATACTTACACCCAAGTCTGCACAGGTCCCTCTCCTACCACATTGCTTAAGGTAGCCCAAAACATACTGGTCTAATCTCAGATCTTCTGTATTCAGTCTTTTATGTTCCTCAGATTACAGAAACTACTTACAGCAAGGGGAAGGACTGGACTCCCTCCCTCCAGCGGAGGAGGGATATGATGTGGGAGATGCCTGATGGAAAACAGGAGGCAGCCCTTTATCGCCTCTGTAGCTTTCTCCTCTTTCCAAAACTCCTTATGACCCTTCTCCCAGGAAGGTGAACATCCTCATAGCTGTTGTCCTTAGACTTAGAATCTATTGCCCACCCCAGGAAAGAAAGAAAATATCTGGCTGCGTGTCCTGGTTTCAGCTGGGATAGAGTTAATTGTCTTCCTAGTGGCTGGTACAGTGCTATGTTTTTGAGTTAGGTATGAGAAGAATGTTGATAACACACTGATGTTTTCAGTTGTTGCTAAGTAATGTTTAGTCTAAAAAGTCAAGGATTTTTCAGCTTCTCATGCCCAGTCAGCACAAGGCTGGAGGGGCACAAGAAGTTGGGAGGGGACACAGCCAGGGCAGCTGACCCAAACTGGCCAAGGGGGTATTCCATATCATGTGATGTCATGTCTAGTATTTAAACTGGGGGCAGTGGGGGTGGGGGGATCGCCGCGTGGGGACTAACCAGGCATCGGTCGGTGGGTGGTGAGCAATTGCACTGTGCATCACTTGTATATTCCAATCCTTTTATTATGACTATTGTCATTTTATTAGTGTTATCATCATCATTATTAGTTTCTTCTTTTCTGTTCTGTTAAACCATTCTTATCTCAACCCATGAGTTTTACTTCTTTTCCCGATTCTCTCCCCCATCCCACTGGGGGCAGGGGTGAAGTGAGTGAGCAGCTGAGTGGTGCTTAGTTGCTGTCTGGGGTTAAACCATGACACTGTGTCAGGAACTGGTTCCAGGTCTCCTGCGTCCTTGGTGCATTGCCATACAGCCCACCCTTGTCTAGGCCCAATGGGCTGTGACTGTCTTCCCAGGGTGACATCTCCTGCTGACGGACAGGGAAGCTGTCCACAGAAGATGTTGCGCAAGTGCTGTAAACTTCTGGATGTCTGCCTCTGCGGATTGCCACAGGCTCTAGTGTTTTGTGCTTACGTGCTGCATGTGCATGTGAAGACACCCTGAAGTTTTGCGGATGGAACTGAAAAGAAATTTTGTCTAGTATCTTCTGGGAAGGCTCCTGCCCTGAAATAAATGACAAAGTCCCTTTCTGTGGTATTTTTCCAGACATTTTCTTGACAGGTCTATCTTTTGTGGCAGTTGAAGTACTTGGCAAGATCAAACAAAAGAAGTCAAATGGAGGTATAATGGCTGTTGCTTTATATAGTGAAATTCAAGCTAGTGTGGTGAGAAGTGGTGTGCTTTAGAAAACACTGGTGTGAAGGAAACCTCTTTCTTCCCTTTCCCTGCATGTGCTTAAGGGTTACCCAGAGTGGTGCCTCAGACACATCTGGGAGAAGTGACACAAATGGGACTGCTCCGGCCCCTCAAGCGAAGCACTAGTTCAAGTGAGCAGCTGAATTGGGTTTGAGCGCCCAGATGGTGCAGATGAAAGCATGAAGGTTTCTGGTTTGTGGGCAAGAGGCTCAAAACCACCCTGAAGGACATCATGGAGGACTCATTTCTATGCTGCAGATTCAATTTCCAGTCAATGTACAGTATCTACTGCACTTGGACATTTCTCAAAGGGTAAAATAGGCTGGCATTTTAGTTTTGTTATCCATCAAAGGTGAGATCATGACAGATTTTTGTTTTTAGATTGAAAAACAACCAAAGAACCAATTCAATGCTTGCTAATGCTGTCAAATTGACTGAGAAAGCAATTGAGAAAACAACTTAGGAGTTCACAACGGTGACTTACAGAGAAAAGTGCTAGAAAAATACAGTTAACCCCTTCTTCCTGTTTCATCAGGAACCTTGACTGCACAGAGTTGATCATAAACGAGAGTGTGGCCAGCTGCTCTGGCAGAAGACAACATGCTCGTGTCCTTTCAGGTGAGGCTGTGCAAGAGTCTCAGCTGCAGGTTGGCTATGTGTCTGTCCCTATCTAGCAGGAAGCTCCACTGACCGTTTGCTTCTCATTTGCCTTCTCGCAGGCTTTGGCTTGTTCTGCATCTGCAGACTGAAACATTTTTTTTGCATTGGTTAATTTGTTCTCTGAAGCTTGCAGGCATCACATGAACCACATGAGCAACAACTCCGTTGTTGCAGCAACTAGCCCGCACCAGTGTTGGGGTTGATCATGTTGCAGCTCTGTCATGTGCCACTTCTAAACAGCAGTGCTTTTGTTAATCTCCTCCTCAGATACGAACAAAGATGTTAGGGAAAACATTGGTCCTGCAAGATGCAAAGTTAAATAAAATCAATTACATTGCCTATGAGGGACAGCTTATCTCCAAATACTTGCATCTGTGTATAAATAATCAAAACCATGCCAGATCATTTACAGACTCTTCTACAATTGGCAGGAAAACTTTCTAGTGGATAGTAATGGCTAGAAACTGCTTAGTCAATCTGTGCACCTTTTTTTTTTTTGACATTAAGAAATTTCAGTAAATATTGACACAAAAAGAGAACATAATTAACATTCCTCTTTACCCACATAAATCTATCTTGCTGCTCTCCCTGAAATGGACAGCTTTTTAAATTGTTCCTAAGAACCAAGTACACTTGATGTAAAAAATCGTTATATGTGATGCAGACTATGCTTTAACAGAAAACTTTACAGAGCATTTGGCACCTAACTTATGTTCCAAAAAAGTGAAGGACTGGTGAGAGACAGACACTTTCTTGCCCCAAAGAGCAGTAATGACCAATGTGGATCCCCAGGACCCAGCTGCATACACTGAAATATTTTCTTAAGGACTTCTGCTTTGGAGTCACTCACTTTCAGTTTACTCTGTGTTTCCTAGATATAAAGTAATAACTCAAGTGAGCTGTGTGGCTTCCCTGGAAAGATCTTGTGAAGGCACATGACAAAGTGTAATTAAAAAGCTGAAGGAGGACTCATTCTCATAGGCATCATTAATTAACTCATCATCTAGGTTTGACTTATGTCAATTTGAAAATATAAAATGAAAGTAATTTGTTTAGTCTGGGAAAGATATTCAACAGCTTGATCGTACTGATATAAGGAACAGATGCTCACCCCTTTTCTGCACTTCCTCCTTTGAAATCTGACCTCTTGAAAGCAACCTGCATATGGATCACAGCTGGACATTTTAATGTCTTACCATGAGATTGTGTACACAGTGACTCCAGAGTGATGGCCGCCCCAGCTGAGAAGAGTGCACGGTCTGTTCAGAAGGGATTCATGCATAGAGAGATGAGCTGGAGAAGTGTGTTCAAAGAAGAAGAGGCCCAAGAGCAAGGTGTAACTCTGCACCTATACCTCTCCAGAAAAAAACAAGCTGAGACAGACTGATGCTACTGTGCCATGGAAAAGATCGAGGTATCCAGTTGTGCCCCTGTGTTACCCATGTAATCTGGAAGGGGCTTAAAGGCTAGGAGAGAGGATTATTAAAATGTTTTTTGTGCACTCAGATCCTTTTAATCTCAGCCAGCAATGTTTTGGATTGCAGAGCCCTCACTACGCTGGCACATGGCAGGGAACAGTGACACCCCAGTGTGGCATCCGCCTGGGCTGGCACTGTTAGCACTTGTGCTCTCCTTGGGCTTCTCCTACCATTAGTGCACAGAGTTAATCACTGGGGCCTGCACCCTAATTGAAGTGAATCTTTTCCCATTGACTGTAGAAAGACTACAAGTCATATCTAGCCTTCCTAGATCCAAGTCAGCTAACTTGGCTAGGCACAGTAATGTTGAGCCCACCAATACCTGGCCATATTTTAAAGTGGAGGTTGGGTGCCTTTACAAATTGTACTGTTCTTTGCTGCCTCCTTTCCTCCCTCCACTCTTTTTCAACCTGCTGGTCAATACTGGGTTGCATTATCTTTCCTGTCCTCTTCTTGCCCTGGCATTTAACTTTGCTGGAACAGTGTAGAAGGCTGAGGGAAGATTTTGCAACACTTATTTTACAGCATTTTATGATAATTGTTCCCACTGAGAGATTCCCAGTTGAAATGAAATATTTATTAGCTATTGGGCATTCTGTGCAGAGACAAAGGAAAAAACCCCTGCAAACCTCAACTCTGACCTTATATTTCATAGGTGAAATGTGTTTATCTCTCAAGTTGATATCCATATTTCAGGCCAGTGGCAGCCATAGACAGTGTAAGTAGATGTAGCAGTGGGAGCAGCTGCAGGTGTAGGTATGTCACACCAGGCAGTACTAATATTGAAGCTTTGGTTTCTTCTGTCATTTCCTCTGCATTCACCAGATGAATCCACGGCCTTTCACAATTTGTAGATGGAAAGAAAAACTAGCCTGAGAAAATCTGCATGATGAAGAATAGCTAGTTTTGGCACCTCCAATAAGAGAGCTCACCATTTCCCTCAAGCCCGTCTTCTCAATTAAAGCAGCTTAGCAAAAGCTTAAAGGACATCTGAGCTCTCTTCTCCAGGTGGAGCCAAGCACAGGAAGCCAAGCTTTATGGAAAGGAAAGCATCTCTAAATAACCCAGCAGAGTCTACGCTGTATTCAGCAGCCAAGAAGTTCGGAGATCACAGATGTGTGTTCATACTTTGAACATCTGCAGTTGCTGGGATCTTCACATGGGTTGAATTTGCAAGAATAGTTTGCATTTTTCTTTTCTAGTCTGATTGCCGATCAAACACCTAGTCTGCCTTGTTACTTCCAGCAATGGCAAATTTACACAGATCTGAAAGGAAGATGACCAGCTTTCTGACTATGACAGGCTTGAGCCAAAGCTCAGGAAAATAAATACAAAGTGCTTCATTAGCAACAGTGGGCTTTGGATCAGAGCCACTGTCTAATTATTCAATTATACAGTGTTATTAGGAGAAAAATTGCTTCCTGGCCTCCCTAGTAGGTAAAATTTAAGCCCTGCAGCATGAGGTTTTAGTCTCCCATTTTACCATAGTTTGCATAGCTTGCCAGAGCTTGCATTACTTTTTATGTTATTGCTTTCCAAGCATTCCAATCCAGTTCTTCGAAAACCCTGCTTAAATAGTAGTGTCCCTGAACCAGTGGCTTCCAGGTTATGTAGAGCACAAAGTAACCTTTATTTCAGGGGTACTTAGTATACATTTGCCAGGTGCTTTTTTGTTCTTATTCTGGAAATAAAAAAAAGGATGAACATTTATAATTTTTCTGTTCTTCTATGTATTATTAAAAAAAAAAAAAAAAAGTTAAAACTAATTCACTTGCCTGAATTTATATGGCTGAAATCCAGACTGTGAGGTTTAGCCTGCTTGGTCAAGTAATCCACATGGCAGTGTTTACTCCCCAAATGCTTTCAGTGACATTGCATGTGTGAATGTAAATGATTTTAAAGTGATGTCATTGCAAGTCACTTTGCAGAAAAAAATTCTCTGGCAAAACTAAACAAAATAAAAAAGTATGTGGGATGTGTATGTGATCCTGCAAATCTTACATCTTAAAATAATCAGTTTGTGGGTTTTTTCCTGTGACTCATTTGCCCATAGCCATTTTAAATTCTTTCTTACAGTACAATCTCATTATAGAACTTGTACAGATGATCCACATGCTCTTCTGATCAATTCCATTACCATGATGCCATGTATAAATTGATTCCTGATTTTTTTCCCCTTTTTTAAACCTCTGCATATGTTTCAATAGCACTATGAGAGTATTTAAATAGGCATATGAGAGGGAAGCTTATCTTCTAGCTAGAAAAGCTACAGGCTGCCTGGCACTTACCGTCTTTCCCCATTTTGTCCACTGGATAGTGGAAAAGACAAACCGATGGTGTGAGAATAAATATTTCAATGATGGTATAAATAATAGTGATAGATTTATATATCCCTGTCTCGCCCCCCTCCCACATGCCCATTAACTACTGCAGTCACTCTGCTCTCTTCTGAGCAGAAAGGAGACAATACAATGCTCACAAGGACAAGATGGAAATGGCTTCAGGGATTTGCCTAGAGATCACAGAAGACCTGAAGCAGGTCTGGGAAGGGAGGTCTCTCAAAGGGTTATCTCCTGCTGTAGCCACCAGCTCATCCATCGTCCCTGCTAGCCTTGTGACTGTACAGCAAGGCAAACAGGAACAATGTGGAGGATGAAGGTGTGTGCAGGCAGGAAAAGCTTTTTCCCACTTCAGCTCATCTTTATTTTTTATTGATAGCTAACTGGTCTGGAAAAATAATTTCTGGAGCACATACAGCAGCATGAACCACAGAGGTATTAGCAGTAACATGTCCCCATTCAGGACTGGTGCACTGATGACAGTTCTTTGGCAAAACAGAGGACCCCACAGAAACCTGCATTGGCAGCTCATATTTTGTGTTACTACCATGTCTTGATTTTCTGTGGTTTGCAAGTCCTTTTAAAAACTCTCAGCAGAGTATCACTACACTGTGATGTATTATAATATAAAGATCATGTGTATTATTCTGAGAAGAATCTAAAAGCTCAATCTGCTAGCACTTTGCGTGATTTCCCTAAAATATGTGAATACCAATCAAACTTTTATGGATGTGCGATGTTAGTGGGTACATCTTCAAAGAGAATAAGGGAGTTCTGCTCATTTCCTTCTGGACTCCCTCACCATGGGTTTTACTCTCTCACTGTATTTACATTACTTCACACTCACATGGGAAAGTATTTTCCAAGGCAGCATGGTTTTGCTAGTTAGCACTACTGTCAGATAAAGCATGGTAGCAAAAAAGAAAAGAAAAAAAAAGAGCTAAAGTAATAGAATAGAGTACAATATAAATGCTGGCGTCCTGGCCAATATAGCTCTGGCTTTGCAAATATTCATGTGCCTTCCCTGAGAGATATGAGTGAGATCAGATGTTTGTGTGTAGCTCACAGTAGTGACTCAAAAAATGGAGTGGACAAGTATGGTGATCAAACTACTAACTAGAGGAGGGAACTGCAAATAATTTCAAGGACAGCTTTTAAATCAGATTAATTTAGGGCATTTTTATTTTTTCACACTTGCATACCGTGAGTACCTTGTAAAGCTCTGAGTGCACAAAATCTTGGGCCTAATTCTTGTCAAAATGATACCTTATTAAGCCATTTTAGTGGGGTAAAAGATTCTTAATCTGGAAATGAATTATGATTATGTCCATCTTCTATTGCTAGAGTTGACCTGAAGTGTACACAAGAGCTCAGGTCTGTATGCGGCTAAATACTGAGAAAAGAAGGTTGCATTTTTCAGATAGTCTTTGCTAAATTTAAATAACATTGCAGAGAACTTGGTGTTACTTTGCCCTGAGGGATCTGAAAAGCCTGTCAGGAACAAATTTGTAGTAAACTCACATGTGTATTGGCAGGCTTGTTTTCAGTAAGATTATAAATGTCAGTTGCTGGTCCAGAACAGGTGGCACTATAAAAAAATTGGCTATGGGAAATGAATACCAGTTACAAGGAAAATATCCACTTTCACAGATTTGGGAATAAGAAGTGTTGCACAGCTGATCTGTGAACTAGTGGTGTTTTTAACTGTTTTCCTTAAAATTGCTTTGAGAAGTTCATGGCTACAGATTTTCCCCTGTTACTGTTTGTTTTTATGTTTCTTTTATTCCATAGTTCAGTGTACCAAAGCTTAGAAAGTGAGATCTGAACCATTAAAGAGCCTTTATGTGTGCCATCTTGGCACTTGGATCAGCGATGGGAACAGTTTAATACTGCTGTTACCCCATTAATCACAAAGGAGTTACTGTGGCTTCAGATTGAAGCAAACATGGGCAGGATGGGATCTGCAGTCATGCAGTACCTACAACAAATGATTTATTGGCTGGTTCACATCACAGATGTCCCCTGGGCTTGTTCTTCCCATTATTTTATATGAGTAGTATATGAACAGTAATAGACTGATTACTGAGTTTTATTTATCCTTCTCTGCAGCAGCAGTGTTTTTTCTTTAAACAGAGAAGGTGAAAAATAAGCTGAAGCCCTGTACTCATGGTGATGGAAAGCCTCTCTTCCAGGAAATCTTCAGATCTCATAATTGTTTTATTTTTAGTGGCAATTTACCAATATGGCACTGTCTCATGAAGGTCAAAGAAATGGTGTGTCCCTAGCATGCTGCAGCTGTTGCCATCGCTCCCCTTCTACTATATGCTTCAGGCTGTGTAGCACAAAATGTACTCCAGAGGACACAGGTGAGTAAAATAGAAATAAACACATGAACACAACAAATGAGAAAACCATTAATGCTTTTTGCCATTTTTTTACTGCTGTGGAATCTTTGAGTTCCTTGTGCCCTACCTGATCCTCTCAGAGCAAGACACGGTTGCCCAGCCAAGACCATTCTGCCTTCATATCAGTGAAAAATGACAAAAGGTTTACAAGACTCCTTAGCATACTCAGATCTGAAAAACTGGCCAAACATTTCCCTGGCTAAACAGGCCTATTGTACCTTTCCAACCCAGAATCGCTCACACCCTTGGCATCTGGGGGACATCTCTATGCTGCTGGTACAAACAAGAAATCATGGTACCACAGCTTATTGATTGTTTTTTTTCTAGCATCCCAACAGTTTATAACATTTCCTTTATGAATCAGAGGTGCCTTTCGGAAGCTGAGTGACAAGGAATTAAGTGAGGGTAACTAATATAACAGTGTCTCTATACCATCCCCACATTTCTCATGTGAATACTACTTCAGGACTGGAGCACATGACCCACACAGCTACACAGAGCATCACGAATCCACTTGTGATATAAGTTGTTACTTTCTCAGTGTGAAGCAGGACAACTCCGAGATGTTTGGATATTTAAATTACTGTCGTCTCCTCTCTTTCTTACCTAGAAAAAATTCTTCAGTTGGTCATTCAGCCTTATTCACTTGCCATGGCAATTAAACAGAAAGTGGCTCAGGGTTACAGAAGAAAGCTACTCCTCATGCTTTGCCTGTTTCAGTTACGCACGGCTGTCAAGGAGTCTTGCTAATTCAAACAGATTCATGTAGGCTGTTTGGCACTTTTCTTCCCTTCCTTCCTCCATGTCCTCTGAGGGTGAAATGACATCTAGGGTGTGGGTTCTGTGTCACGGCTGCCAGTGTGCTCCAACCTGCAAGCAAGATTTAACCTTTATCAGGTGCCACGCTCGAGGTTAATAACAATAAAAAATAGTCCCAGCAGGAGCACTGGGAAAGCATGCATATTATAGACCTCAAAACACCCACAGTGGGCAAAGCTCAGGAAATTCCTGACCTTAAAAGTGTAAAGAAAGAAAGAAAAAAATTTAATTCTCTCCCAGGCATTAGAATCAAGATTATTAAATTTAAGGGTAGATTGAGTTCTTTCCTTGCATTCAATTGCCTTTGTTGAGTAGTGATATATTCTGGTTCCTAGCAGCACACCACTGTTTACACTGGTTACTAAAGGAATAAACTGTTCTAAGGATGCAGATGTCCAAGTAGTTAACATTACAGTCTACAGCTATTGCCAAGGAAATAGGAAAACCTGAGTTACTCTCCTGCAGAACTACTTTGTTAAGCTATATTTCTTACTTACGTCATCCTTAGTTTTCTCCCTTTACACAACATCCCTATGTGATGTTGATGAGTACTGAAACCTGTGTCCAAAGGTCACAGCTGGTGACAGAGCTTTTGTGTACTATAGGATGTAAGCAGAAGCTCTTGGCTAAGAGCTTCAGAAGTGACTGTGCCTGTAGAGGCCTCCGTTTTGCCTGGCTTCAACACCTTAAAACCAGCTAGATTTTAAGTCTACGTACAATTTCTGAAAGTGGAACATGTCCAGCTGCACACCCAAATCAGTACTTCTATTGAAAATCACTGATGGTCATAAAAAATATTTATAAAATTATACCACATGAAGATGGCCTCTCTATTCCAATGCTTTATTTAAAGGCTTCTAAGCTCAATAATTTTATATATTTTAAAGATGCTAATAGCTGATATTTCTGTGCCTTTTAAACTTTTCAAGTGTATGAATAATTTGTGTTGTTTTGTTTTGTTTATGGAAACAAGCACACTGTGAAGAAACTTAAGAAAAAAAGATTGCAGTTGGCTTCAGAGGATATTTTACTGACTTCTCAGGAAGTTTAGGGGAATAACAGTTGAAAAGAAACATAAGATAGATAAATGTATACCATGAAAAAATATTCAACTTTTGTGATTTACACTGTGCCAGTTTGTGCGAAGGTCTATGACATCCTCCATTCAGTTTGTTTGCTGATTATTTTCAATTAAAAAATACAATATATTGACATTATCTAGATTTTTCCAATGTTAGTTCATCTGGCTAAGAAGAACCCCAGACACCATCAGTTGTTAATAATTAAAAAGTATTTACACTAATTTTTCTAATTTTTCCTTTTAACACTGGCAAGAAGTTTGCAGAAGCCTTTGTGTTTTTACTTTATACATGTAATATATAACAAGATATTTTAGCTGATGTTTTATACATCAAAACTTAATTCACATGGTCGCTCATCAGTGAGATGTTGCTGTGAAATAGGAAAGTTCCTTTTCCTCTCCCAGTAACTGCAAGTAACACAGCATCAAAGGTAGAAAAGCAGGCAGCAGGTAGACTAAAACAAGGAAGAATTTTGTCTATTACAAAATACTGGAAAGGCAGGAAATTTAAAGTTGAGTCTAAAATTAAAATATAAACAATCAGAAGGTTAATATAGGTTTGGATCTCTCTGAAGTGTATGCACTATTAGAAATGAGGTATGAAAGGAGATTTGATTCTTCTCATTTTTATACTCTCAGAACCAGAAATAGTCTTGGCGTAACACTAGCAATGTAACAGGAAAACGGGATGAAAAAGATTAAAAGTCCTAAGACTGAGACTTTTCAGGGGGCACCAGGACAGAAAGCTGAGTGTACTCAGTGCCTTCCCTGCTGTGGTAGGCTCCTGGCTCACGTTCCCTCCCCATGGAAAACAGACATGCCTCTGTGCCATCTTTTGGATTCCCCTCATCTCCAGGGCTCCCTAGAATATGAGGCAGGATGAAGGCAAGGCTCTGGTGTGCTCAGTTGAGCATTCTGCCCATTCAACCACCAGCACCAGTGTCCGTCTGCCTTCAGTTTGTCACCATCTGCGACCCTTGATAACCTGGACTCTGACAGTGGCTCATATTTAGGAGTCCAGAAATTTAGCTGGAGAGCTGGAAATCTTTCCCAAGAGATCTTTGCTGTGTGGTATAGAGAGGACTTCTTCTCCGGACAAAGCAAGAGATCCTAATTCTTGGCACTCTCCTGTCCTTTTAAACCAGGGAGTGTCTGGTTCTGCTCAGCTCTGGTCATTCGGCATCAGTGCCAGATTGCACTCAGGTCTGCAGGCCTAGGGACAAGACACTTAAAAAGCTTGTCCTACCTGAAAGCTACTTCTGGGGTAAAATTCAAGGGAAATATTGACTGAATTGACTTCAGAGACATTGTCAGAAGGTTTTCGCTGCCCTTGCTGATAGCAACAACCTCTGGGAGAGGGAGAAGTCTCAGGCAACCAAAGAGCCTCCAGATGTAGGCCTCCATATCTGGCCTACTGAACAGTTTATTCATGTATGTTTTGTTGTGGCCACTGATGTCAATAACTCATGACTTTCACAGAATTTTTTCTTCAAGTTCATTGGTAGTTTCCCTCCATTCCTATTTCTAACGAGGGAAGATTGAGCTGTTTTGATTGCAAAAAACCCCACTTTGCTACTACTCACAGGACCAAGTAATTGCTGAAAACAATGATTCACAAGATTGCTTGTAATACTTAGGTGTATTGCCAGATGCCTGCTCAGACAGACTGTACATCCTTTCTGCAATGAGACGGTAGAGGTTCAGTGCTCCGGATTTATGTACCCCTTGCAATTAGGGCTAGGACAGCTACAAACAACAGGGTGCTTTTATTGCTTGGAAACAGTCTTTTTTGCCTACTACTGCTGAATTTTCTTTAGATGTACCCACCAGGTCACATACTCTGTATGGAAGAGCAGGCCAGTAACTACTATTTCAATGACACTTCGCCAATCTCAAAATTAGACAAAGCATAGATCCTTTTAGGGAATGAAGGCTGACTGCTGTAGTAGCTGGCTTGGATCGAAACCCTTGTTCTCCCTTACATTCCTGCTTTAGACTGAGGGTCTCCTTAACCCTAGGGTCAACACCTATGTATAAGGTGCAACGAAGGGACTGTGAGGACTGAAGTATGGTGCATATACAGTAACACAGAGACTCTGCTGTCCAGAAAGTTTCCAGGTCATGCATGAATGGTGGATTCTGGCAGATGTATGCAGACAACCACCTCTAACAACCACAGTTATTATGCCTATGGAGCTGTGGTTGTAATGCCAGCAACCCTATACTCTATTATCCTTCAGCATTGACTTCAGCTCAGAGCAGCCATTTTCTTGTATTTTATTGCTTTGGGGCTAGAATTACTTCATCCCAGACCACATGCTAAGAGCAGTAACTTCCAACGGCCTCTTCTGCTGTGAGTAGCTGAAACATGAAGATCCAAGGCTTCAAGCCAGGTTTTTATTTCTGTTGTGCTGGCATGAATGGAACCACTCCAGTTTTAATGAGAATAATTGGGGGGGGAGCACTTGGGCCTTCTCAGAGCAAATTTCTGAGAGTCATACTGGAAAACAGAGGTCTGTCACTCTGCTCCCTATTCTCTTCTGGGTTTGAATGGCTCAGCCAAAATTTTGAAAACTTGTCATCAGTGGTTTTGAAATCATGAACAAAAAGTTCATTTCTAGACTTTGTAAATATAGGGAAGATTTACTGCAGTGAAAAATAAAAAAGCTAATGGTATAGCAGCTTCATTTAGGGTGCTCAGAGTAATGATGGAGGTGATAAAACACACTTATTAGGGAAATAATATTACCTCATGGGCTAAATATAATTAAAACCAGAAATCCTGTTGAGCATCTTACTTGAGAATGAGAGATGAAGGACACTGCCTAACTTTCACTGCCAGTGTTTGACATACCTTCTTCTGTAAACAATTGGTTTTGAGTTCATCATCATTAAGTAGTAGAGTAGATTTGGGGAGGTCACATAAAGGATATCAGCCCATAGCTTCATGGCATAATGTATATGCTGTTGAGAAAACTGACAGAATGGAGCTTGGATTATTCACAGGTCATTTCCCCTTAGGGAAAGGTTCTGCAGCTATGACTGTTATTTCAGATCCCTTCTTCCTGGTCATGTGGTTTTGCTCCACACATAGCTCATTTGTTTGGGTAGTGCATTGGTTGGCAGAATATATCTTTGAGCAAATGTTATTTCCAAAGTGGAGGTCATGATCTTGGAAGTGCAAGTGGAAATGGGGTCATGGGAAAAGCTGAGAATTGCTGGAATGTGGTGAAAGCAAAGTAATCTATACATGTTTATGTTGACAGCAGCCACAAAACAGTTCCCTGAGGAACTCAGATGAAGTTATCGCAGGGACTAGCAAGGTAGAACTGACATAAATAGCTCAAGGCTTGGGCTTGCTGTTGTTAAAATATCTTTAAGTAGTTCAGCTCTCTTAAATCTAAACCATGTGCTGCAATACCCTTTTAATCACAGAAATCAGGCTTTGTGGGGAAGTTTGAGCGTATATGGAATATCACTGCTTTCTGGCAAACAAGAAATTTCCTCTCCTGATAGTGAGAAAAGTTTCACACATCATGTGCCACAGACATCAAAGAAGATTTTCATCTTCATTTTTTAGTAAAGTAAATATTTCCATATATGCATATGTTTGTTTACTTTTCAGCAGAGGGCTCTTCCAGCCCTCAAATTTACAGGTGGGAAGACTAAAACTGGAGGGGGAGTTTGTTGTCAGAGAAGAAATCATGGGGTTGCTTGCGATGTACAAATCCTTAGACCAGCAGAAAGTTTTTCACGGACATAGTTTTACATACTAGGAGCTTACAGTGGTATGAAGCCAGGTGTCTACGTTGCTGCAGAACTGGGGTTGAGCTGTGTGATTGCCTCAGAAGATCTGGCTGCTACAGGCAACTTGGCTTGAACACCTGGGTGCCAAATACATTTGAAGGCAGCTGCTGTGTTGATCATTCTGTACTGTATGACGCATGGCAATTACTTTCAAGAAGTACTGCTGGAGATCTCAAGGCAAATCCACAGCATCATTATAGTGGTTCTGTTTAGCCCTGTTCAGTTTAATGCTCCCTTTCCCACATATGGCAGTGATTGTGCTGACTGACTGCATATGACTGAGCCCTTGGCTCAAGTCAGCAGTAACTTTCTGGTCATTAATGGAGGTCTTAAACACTTGATCAGTACTTTTTTTGGTTGGGATGCCTGCCTGAATTAAGTTTAGTATTAATATTTTAATTTCCCCACTTTGGTGTCTCCTCAGCCTACTTACATGAATGGTATGAAACTTCTCAAACAAATCTTTGTTCAGTCCACTGAGTAATCAGCTCCCCTGTTCAGTAGATGTTCAATGGATATCATGATTGAACATTAACGAGTAGTAAACAATTAATACGTAAAATTAGAATTTCAGATGCAGACTCCAATCCTGAAAACAAGCCTGGGCTTGTTGAGTGTGTGAGCCCTTTTGCATTGCCTTTTGTGAAGTGAAATAATTGTACAATTCTGTTAAAGACACTGGTATTTGTCATTAAAATGATATGATTTGGAGATAGCATTTCTGTCTCGTATGAGCTACATAGGAGGTAGCTCTATACAGGAAATACTTTCCTTACATTTAGAAGATTTTCTTCACAGGTGACCTTCAGCCTCCCCTTTTCAGTGAAATGCACATTCTGCAGAAGTCAATAACAATTCCCAAATGCTTATAGGGCCAGAAAGCCTCAAAAGTCGCTGAATTTCTGTACAGGCAGGTTTTAGTGTGTAAAGGTGAGAGCAGCCACCGCTATGTCCCCCTATCTCTGTGCTTTACAGTGCTGGGCAAGTAACAAATATGGGTAGGAACTGGGAAACCCTGAGTAGCAAATGTAGTGGGGTCCTCTTTCTGAAGTTTAGGGAAAACCTAGCAGAAATGCCACGCAGCACTAAGCAAAAACATCATGTACTTGTGGCTGTGTTAATTTACCTTTGCGCTGTAGAAAACAGAAGGATGCCCTTAAAATGTCATGTTTCAGAGCAAAGAAGGACCTGAGCCCCATCAGGGCCCTATGGTACTCCTGCAGTAGATTCCTATTACCCTATTCTCACCCAGATATCCTTGGTAGGATGCTTCTGGGTGCGCTGAGCAGCATTGCCTGCTGGAGGGCTGGGAGATGACTGGGGATGTGAGGAGGGTGAAAGAGGGCTCCAGTTTGGTAGCAGTCTGGGGGTTTGAGAGAAGCTCTGCAGGAACAGTGCAATGCTCCTGCTGAAGTGATCAGATGAGATTAATTACTTAGCTATTAAAATAGCATTATTAGCCTACCAAGTTAATGTTAGAGGGATTTAAGACATCTTGTTTTCCCTCTGATCACTTATTTTTTTATATTCAGCCCTGTGAGGAAGGAATGCTGTTTCCAAATCAAAGCTTATTTGACAGAGCAACCATTATTCAGCAAGAAAGGGGATTGCATGACAGTCCAAATATATAGACTTTTCTTTAAACTAGACTATTCTTAAAAGCTTCCAGCTAAGAGATGACAAATGTCTAATAAAAAGGTGCAGTCTTTTTGAAAATAAAATTCAGTCCTTAGTTTTTCTATTTTAAAAATGTGTTTATTTTACTTTTGATAATTTTAAGCATGTAACATAAAAAACTTTTCTCTTGTATTTCCATTTAGATGTAATGATGTCCACAACAGACAAAAAGACCCCATATTTCCTCTTTAAAACTTTTGGGTTTTTTTAATTCTGATGTGTCAGACTGAAAAATCATCAGGAAGTAAAAAGTGCCTGCCTTAACCAAGTTACCTTGTGCGTTGTAGGACTGGCAAATACACATGGGGCACTGTTTAAACTGTAACATTTTCTGCAGATTCAGCCTTGCAGCCCCAACAGGGAATTAAGCAACTGAAACCCAAATCTAACGCCCACAAGCCCCAGGAAGTCACATAAGTGAAGTAAGTATCCGAGTGACTCTCACGGATAACATTGCCCTTGCCAGGGCAGGGGTTGTATTTCAATTTTAAGCTGGCTAGCATGTGCAGTGGTCTGGAAAACAGGATGAGCAATAATACATGCAAAATGTAAATGCTGAACTCTGGTACTAGCCCTATGAGGAAACTTAGCCAGTGCTGGCAAGAGTTGTCAGCCATGGATTCCCATAAACTAGGCTTGCTGACCTGTGTCTACGCTAGCCATCTCCCTATCTCACATTGTCCAGGGACTGAACTTCACAAGTTCTTGCACTGAATGAAGCTAAAGTACAGGTAGTCATTTCCACCAGTTTAACACTGTTCATGCCTGTATTAAAGACAGAAAATACTTGCTTTCCCCGTTCCCTTTCCCGTGCATCAGTCAGGAGTACAAGGGAAGAAGAGGATACCATTCCTTATGAAGATCAAACATTTCCCCTTACTATTCCAAAAATGTCATATCTCAAAATAGACTGAGGATTTTCTCACCCTCCCAAAGTCCTGATATTTATTCCTGTATTTGCATTGTCCTTGGATACCTGTTCCTGCTCTGGCTTATATCCTGACTGTACTAAACCAAGCAAGGTCACATTCAGCAAAACCATGAGGTGAAGGCCAACAATGAAATCTGTATCTTAGAAACAGACCCAACAGCAGTGTGACTGTTCCTGTCTGTTGTACGTAGCTCAATGCGTATGACAGGAGAGGTGACATGGCCACACCATTTCAAGCTATGGAGACCCATTCAGTGGCATACAAGGAGGCTGGTGTCCACACTGCCTGAACTGAGGTGGCAACCAAGTCCACAAAGCCTGCCATCTGCACCAAAGTCGAGAGGCAGCATACACACGATCCCAGATCAAGCAGTGCACTTAAACCCAGCTGTAACGTAACTGTATTAAAACCAGCTCTAAACACCAAGGACTTCACCATGTGGAGAAGCAAGCAGTGGAGGCAGGCTAGAGGAATGGTCTCCACTTCATTGTTTGGATCCAGGCCCGCATAACCATGACATGTATTCTCGGAAAACTCTCGTTTTTGAAGGGCAAAAAATATCTGAATGCTTTTTTGTTCCTGACATTTGTCCTCCTTTTTTTATTAGTAAGTATTTTAAGGCTTATCTCTGTGCTTGGCTGAGTTTGACCTTTCAGTTACTAAATACATAATTAGGCTTTGAACTTGTATATCACTTCACAGCTTCTCGCTTTCCCACAAAGGCACTGGTGCTCAGTGGTATTTCCACCTCTTCCTACTTTTGTATGTACATTTGTGCCTCCTCAATACACAATAAATTCAGCCAACACAAGCATACTTTATACCAGCTGATTAGGCTTCAGTTTGAGGTTGAGGAAGTACTTTGATGCAAAGTTCTGATTTTCATCCTTTTTAAAAATATTTTGTGGGAAATAAAATTCTTTGTTGGCTTTCCAGTTACACTTTGTAAAACAAAGGAGAATAGTTTAAAGTACTAAGGTATTCCATTTAAAGTATGTTTCTTCGTGTTGAATATGGTACAAAATAATTCACTCTTAAGGTTAATTGACTCCAGATTAGATATCATGACTCGAAACAAAAATCTTGGTACTTTTATCCAACCTTTTTTTGGAGAAGAATTCAGTAGAGATTATTGTAAATCTTTGTGAAAGAAGGTGTATTATCAGCAGAAACTACTTCCTCATGATTTTTATGAAAAATACAAGGGTAGCAGAACTATGCTGTGACAGATGCTCAGAATCCTTAGCATCCAGAAAGATAAGACACTGCTATCTACAAAATAGATGATGATATACAAGAGGCATGCAAGAAAATAACCTGTCTTCTCTTCTGTAACTCATATTTATCTCTTAGATCAGAACACGGAGCTACAACCCTTTCTCAAAAAGGTTTGAGAAGTCATATGGCAGACAAGGAATAAGAGAATTGGTTGAACAGTGCATTATTCACAGAGGCCCTCCATCAGGAAAGCTTTTAAAAATTGCTACTCAGGAAAATTTTAAACATATGTACATACATAGTTGAAAGGAGACACGATAAAGGGAAGTTAATGTGTTTTTTTTAAAGTATTTTCAGATCTTGCCTAGTCATAGACTCTGCAGGTCAGGGGCTGTTGTTGTCTAGCTACTTTGCAGCTCTCCTTTCTGTGCGGACTGACAGAGCAACATCCTTTACAGATCACACAGAGAGTTGCTTTGGGTTTCTAAAACAGGAGAAGACATTTTCTTGAATTTCAGACTTAACTCCTGTCATATCTGTGTGGTTTACTTTGGGAGTTGATTTTGTTTTAGTGGAGGAGGGAGAACCTAGATAACTAGTAAGTTATATAAGGTATCACAAATATTGACAACATACTGAAGAGAGGAATGACATGGAGATGACAGTTGTAACATTTTGCACCAGAAATGGTCTTCTAAGGGTATCTCATACAATGTTGTCTTTGGAAATATCTATGTTGGCCCAACAGGAATGGTCTGAGCTGTGGTCTATGGCTGGGTAAAAAAGAAGAGAAATAATTTTTGCTCTTTGTAAGGGAGAACATACTCCCTGAATCCAGTTTCTTTATGGTGAATTCTGACTAGGTCAGAATAAAGAGGTAAATGTTTTGTTCTGTTTCCTTTTTATGAGGCTACATGTCTGATGATAGAAACAGACCAGTAGAAGCAGAATTCCTGGTTTTGAACAATAGATCACACAATTGCTCATTACTATATCACTGGTTGTTTGGGTCAATTCCTCCTGCCTTTTCATTTACTAAGAAGGGTATCTCCATTTTTATAAGTAAGTTGTAAAACTAATGGCATGTACTGGACTCATGTACAAGCACAAATAGTACTCTGCATTTTCTAACCTATGCAAATGAAAATTATTTGACATTGATAGCTAAAGCCATACTTAAGGTACATGTAGCTTGCCTTTGTGCTACAGAGAACAGTTCATGATTTGTGGGTTTTTTGGTGGCTTTGTTTTTGGTTGTAATTGCTCCCATATAAATATGTTCACTTAAACAAACCAAAACTTTTCCACCCAAACTGACAAATTCTAGATTTAATTACAATAATAGCCCACAGTTTGAAACTTGGGACCTCAAATAGCTTTTCAGGTATGCAACAATTTTCAATGTGCTGACCCAACTGACATTTTGATTTAAGTGGTTCTATCCATCTTTTAATACCTTTGAAAATAAAGCCACTTAATTAAGTCTTAAAATATGGAATAAGGAATCTAATTTTAAGCACAAAGCCACTGATCTTTCAAGGGATTTGGCTCAGGAGCTGATTCAGATCAGTCAGTATTTGTAGATGGTGTGGCTCAAATGTAAGTAATAAGAATTTCAAAAGAACCTTTCATTCCAGTATAGTTAGCATGAGAATGATATTTTTTTTTGTAGCTTGGCCTTTGAGCCAAAAAATCCTCAGTTTTTCCCTGTTACGTCAGTGATTTCACTACATATAACTGTGTTTTGTTTGTTATTCTGTAAATAAGTTATTTATGAGTTTCTGTATCAGAATTCAGGAATAAGTCATGTTTGTGAGAAATAAGGGAAGTCAGAGGTACCTGTGGAATGACTGCTATGATTGTATGCTTATTTGTAGTATAGGGCTTAACCACCCTGTGTTTCCATGCTCTGCAGGATCTCAAGCTACATGGAAGCCCATTTGCCACCACAGCTGTTTTTTTATTACAGTTTCCTGTTTATTATTCTATATATAGAACATTTGATATATGGACATTTCCTGTTCTGTTAACAATTCATACTCATTTAGCATTCTTTTATGAGCACACATGTTAAAACCCAGGCTACAGTTCAGCAAAGTATTTGAATATGTGTCTCAGTTTAAGCAGGCAAGTAGCCTCAGTGCTGAACTGCCTTAATTAATCAAGGCAGATATAAAGTATAAGGAAAGTCAGAAACATGAGAATATCCTTTAAGCAAAAGAAAGATTAGGTTTTCATTGGAAGCTACTGTACCTCATGACAATTTCTGCAGACTGTTGGCAGTTGTTTAAAGTATTTAAAACCCAGCAAATTTTCAGTAATGGAATTTTACTTTGGAACACTTTATTTCAAATTAGCCATATCCCTATCAATAACAGTAAGCAATCTACAGGCATGATTCCAAACCCTTTGGCTCATTTGAGAGCTATGTGCAATGTCTTCTTCTCACTTGCTATTGCTCTCTTGTGGTTGTTCAAATTGTGCATTAACTGAAACAAGTGAGGCAGAATATACTTATTTCATTAGCAGTAAATGCCCTGCAGGCAAAGTTCAAGTTGTAGTTTTAATGTATACAAAATGTGCATAAAGATCAATAATCACCTGTAAGTTCAAAAGCTCACTAAGTCCTTCTTTGAGACCTTATTTGTTGATTAAAAATTCAAAAAAACCCCTATATTTTTATAGACATACATCTCTTGTATAGGTCTAAACCAGGATGTATTTGAAGATATGCATACATAAAACTTATACATGTTATTATTTACAGTAGAGCATATATAGATATGTGAATGTACATATTTTTTTGTTACTGAGAGAACATTTGGAGTCAGTAAATAGAATTAATTCTCATTTGTAAGCCACGTCCAGTGTTAAGTTACAGTATTAATATATATGGGATTATATAAAACTGTATTATATCATACTTATTATATTAAACATGTTGATATGTTTGAGATAAACAACTGAGTTGTATAGACATCAACATCAACTAGAATTAACATGATCATGAAAATGAATATCTAAAATAGAGAAAAGAAATATAGAGAAGGTAGATGAGGCATCTTTAGGGGAACAGTACTTTCCATTTCCAGGATCAGATCATCCTTTTTGCCAGGTCATATGAACAAAACATAGAAAGCCATAAAAACTCTTAGCAGGTTTTCTTCTGCTGCTTTGTGCTTTAACCCTTGACAGGAAACAAGTTCCAGTGAGATATTCAAAATACAGTTTAGATACCAGCTCTTATTGGCATTTTCACTAGGTCAGGAGAGACAGTGAAAATAAAGTTTGCTGTCTTGTCAGCTGTCTGAACAGCCTCTAACAGTGTGTGAAAATCAGAGAGTATCCTCTCAGTGCATTCCACCTTGCACGGGTTTTTGAAGCTTTTAATAAGACTATTACATCATCTGCCAAATGTGATTCATTCCAAACTTTGCAGCCTTCTCCATCAGGTTTACTCAGTTCAGCAGTCCTACCAGGGACTTCAGCCTAAACTAGCACTTCATTGTGCTCCATGCCTCTGCTAAGAAGAGGCAGAGAGGTCATCTCCCTACACTGTGACCCACTGGACTGAAACTGTGCAAATGAGTTAGAAAAAAAAAAAGTTTATATTTAGTTTCCCAAATACTCCCTATTTATATCTTTGCTACACATCCATTTTATTCATTATAGCATAAGTATCCTAATTTGGGGATATATTTCACATTGTTCCACGCTCTGGAACTCACATGGACCAAGTGTCTATCATCTCTCTCCTCCCTTTGGTGCCCTGGAAACAGATAGGAGCTGGACAGCACAACAAGGGATGCATGTTAAATATGTCAGGGCTTGTTAGTATAGTGCCAATAGCAGCACAAGAGTTGGGTAATCTGCTTTCACACTCCAAACCAAGCACAAAAGATGGAAGCTGCTTTGCATGGTTTCCCAGCAAAGAAAAGACTCACTGTGCATCAATGTGCAAACAATCCTTTCCTTGTTTTCACTTGAAATTAAATACTATACTGTATAATGCTGTAGTGGAAGACACTACATAACATTCTGGTATTTGACATTTAAGAATGCAGTGATGATTAATGACATATTCTGCTAGGAGAGCGTGGTGCCATAGCAGTATTGCCAATTCTTGCAATTACCTACAATAACTTCCCTTAAATCCTGAGCAGCGTTTTCATAACTGGAGAAAACTCACTCAGTCATTGAATAGCTCTGTATTTGTACTGTGGTTCTTAGACAGAGATGTTAAATGAGCTTCCTACAACTATTTTCTTTAACAGCATTAATGACTTCTCTTAATTATTCTGTCTTGTTGAGAGCAGACACAAATTATTGGCATTTTCTGATTCAAATATTTTATGTTCTTAAATAGTATAAGGTTACTAGTAATAACCATAAAGTAGTGCCTCAAATCCTGCAAAATATTCTTTCACTTTTATAAAGAAACTGGGAGTTGCAGAGTGGAAAGAGAAAGAGTCAGGCTTTCCCATCCTCTGGGAGTAGGGTTTCTCATTTGCATACTTCTAATTTGGTGCTGCTATCCAGGAAGCACTGTAATATTGTGCTACATCAACTCCTGACTTTTTTAATATTGGTAAATTTATGTGTAAACTATGCAAGCTACCTCTTCAAGTAAAAATAAAATTTACCATATGAATGGGTTTCTCATTTTTATTACAAAATTCCAATTTTGTAATCCATTGTATGACAGCATATAGTCCATGCAATGGTCTCTTTTCATGTATATTTTTATATATGTAAAAATGTACATATGACTGTAAATATTTCAGTTTGTGTAGTCACTACTTATTTGGTCTTCTCCCTTCACTCAAACCTAACCTGTTTATCTTCTGACTGGCAAATATTTCTTCCTGAAGGAGATGCATCAAGTTTCTGCTCGTAAGTCTCTTGGCTTCTCTTTTGCTCTCTTTCTACCGAGGAGTCTTTAGAATCCTATTCAGAAAGAGAGAAAGAAAGAGAGGAGAAAGTAAGAAAGAAAAAGAGAGAAGAAATAGAGTGACAAGAAGAGAGAGAGAAAAAGACCTCTATCACGTTCAAAAATTAAATAAGACAGTTGAGAACACATGAAAAATGAAGTTAAACTGTAAAGCTCTAGTACACATGTAACTGTTCCAGCAATAAGCTAAAATTGGGGAAAAAAAAGTTTGCTCTTTTTCCTACATTCTTTCAGTCATAAATGACTGAGCTTAATTTTAAGCACATGAGCAGGCCTATAAAAGCTATTAGAACTTCGTACTGCTTTCAGCTAAGCATATGTGAACTGTTTGCAAGATTATGGGTAATAATAATATTTTTCAGAGAGGCATCAGTCCTATCAATGAGATAAAAAAGTATTTCACCTCAGTCTTGGAAAGTTTTCCTTTACTATAAATATTCTTCACCCTTAACAGAACTGGAGATGCACTTTAGTAAAGTCAGTACCTCAGCAGAAAGCAGCTTTCTAAGGAAAACATAGTACCTTTAATCATTTTAGATAGGCTTAGGATGGAGAGAAGTCAGTATTAAGACTTCCATTAATGAAACACTTAAGCATGTGCTTAATTTTAAGCAAATAAACATGTCACCATTTAAAAATATTTATAAACTACCTACACTGATAAATTCTCTTTTTGTGAATCTCTTAAAAGTCATAATTAGCTCTTTACCCAATTCCTTCAATTTTTTTATTGCCTTTCTATTAATTAAAAAAAAAATAATGCTGAAATGCAAACTATCTGTTTTTATCTTAGGTTTACCCATGTTAAACAGTACTATACCTGATTATTTTTTTCTCACTTTCAGAGTTATTAATGGTAAAGACAGTAGGGATGTTTCTGACATAGGATGTTTTCCAGTGATGGAACATATGGACAAATTCAACTCCTGTTTCATTGTACCATATACTCTGAAAAACAAATATGTGGCAAAGCAAGATGCTGCTTACAGCTCCCCTAATCAGACCACTGGTAAGTTTCAGTCTCAGTTCAACTACCTCTGAAGCATGTTTCTTTCCTGTTGCAAAGCTTTTCCTTCAAGTCACAGATTTTATAGGAGCATGTTTTCTAAACGCCTGCCAAACACTTGGTCAAAAACACCAGCGTATGAAATTGGTGCATTTGGTACTGTGAAATAAAATTTCCATCTAAAATTGTCTCTATTTATATGTCTTATGGCAGTGGGAAGTTCACAGCCATTATGCGATAATGGCTCTTTTTGACTCTATAATCACATCTAGCTGGAAATATTAGTCCCACTTTCTCCATTTTTTTTTCTCCCAGTGTTTTAAAGGACAACATTTTGAGTGGAAACCTTTGTTGTGTTCAGCCATTTCTGTTTATCTGAACATTTTTTAAGTGACTTTGTGGCACTCTAAACATGGTCAGGTTTTGCTAGAAAGAGGGGATGAATTGAAGTGGTCCTAAGGCTACTCTACGTTATGCTGGGGAAGATTAACAAGAGTGTTTTTAAAGCAGTTCAAAGCCACCCCTGCATACATCATGGTTTCTGTGAAGGTGAATCTAGAACTCTATTATAAAATTTTTTGTGACTTTCCCGAATGGCTCATAGAACCTGAGGCTGCTCATTATTTCACCTTAAGTGGCCTGCTAATATGAGCATGTATTAACAGCAAGCAGACAGAAATCTCTCTTCCTCTCTCTCTGCTTTCTTCCTTCTTACTGAAGTTGGGGTTTATTTTTAACTGTGCCTAAAAAATAAATTAATCTTCCATATTAACAGATTAATCCTCCTCGCCTACAACAGGAGTGCATGGGTGCCCATTCCCAGAATATACGGGGCTGCTGGAGCACCATGTGGCTGAAGTCTCATTTATGTTTCTGTCTTCCTCGCATAAATCAGGAAGCCAACCCACCCCTCCACAACAAAAGGTCACTGCCAAAAAGAATAGCAAGGAAACTCCTCCAGACTTGCTAAAAAGCATCCAGAAATAGGCCAAAGAAGTGACAGTGATGAAATTAGCAGTCTAGTAACTGGGAATATTTTTCTCAATATTGCATTTTTAGGTTTCAGTGAAATGCTTTCACTTTCTTCTCCTTCACACTCATTCTTTCCCTGTTTAATTTGTTGGCTTCTCCCACAAGGGAAGCAATGTGTGCATGTTACATTCTAGGGCCAGAGGTGACTTCTGTGGTAGTTCAGCCTCGCTTCATGCATCAGACCAGAAAACTTCCTCTGATAGTTGACTGCATGTGTACTAACTGTGCTAAATTTGTACAGATACTGAAATAACGGCCCTGGTGTTTTCTCCTGTGTATTTATTTATGTCTGTCTTCTCATGCCAGGAGGCTAGCAAGCTGCCATAATGCACATACCTTTGCATCGGGGGGTTACCTTCCTTGCTGGGCTGCCAGTCCTGCATGACTGCCTCCTGATCCCTCTCCCATGACATGGGGGACACACAACAAATGTCCATGCGGTGTCAGCTAGAGCTGCTCGTCATATGTCAACCTACACGTTTGCATGTGGCAAGTCCCCCGGTTTGATATCTTTGCTTGCAGCAAACCAAGAAGTGAAACAATGGTGTCTAAGGTCATATTTAAATTTGGGGACTGTCCTGGTTTAACCCCAGCCGGAAACTAAGCACCACACAGCTGCTCACTCCCCCCCCCCCCCCCCCCCCCCGGCGTGGGGGAGAGAATCAGGGGAAAAAGAGGTAAAACTTGTGCGTTGAGATAAAGACAGTTTAATAGGACAGAAAAGGAAGGGAAACTAATAGTGGTGATGATAATAATAATAACAGAATATATAAAACAAGTGATGCACAATACAATTGCTCACCACCCACTGACTGATGCCCAGCCAATCCCCGAGCCATGGTGTCCCCCAGTCAACTCCCCCCAGTTTATATACTGGGCATGATGTAATATGGTATGGAATACCTCTTTGGCTCGTTTGAATCAGCTGTCCTGGCTGTGTCCCCTCCCAACTTCTTGTGGACTCCCGGACTCCACTGGCAGGGCAGCATGAAAAGCTGAAAAGTCCTTGACTTAGTATAAATAATGCTTAGCAACAACTAAAGCATCAGTGTGTTATCAACATTATTCTCATCCTAAACCCAAACCACAGCACTCTACCAGCTACTAAGAAGAAAATTAACTTTTTTCCAGGCAAAACCAGGAGAAGGACTCAGTAAAATAGTCCCAGACTTCTATTCAGGGCAATAACTCAACTTAAACCACATCCCCAAAATATTCCAAACTGCTTTATGGATTTATACCTAGGATGAATCACTTCACCACATCTGCCGTTTCAGCAAAATTACATAATTATTGTTTTTAGGGGGTAGGAGGGAGAGAAGGGTGATTTCTTCATATTTTGTTCCCTTTGATAAAATCACTAAACGTGGAATTCTAATTGAGTGAGAGTTTTGAAATCTGCCATGGACTGCAGACCTGTATTTATGTCTTGAAATCATCACTTGAAAGACTACTTTGACAGTAATGGTAAATGTCACCACATGCTTTGAATAGACAGCTCTCCTTAATGCTGGAGGAAGACAAGGTTGGGGAACACTTGCTTTTAAACGTTTTGAAAGAATTTGACGTTTACTTCCTATGCTACTACATCTCAATAAATATTTTCAAGTCAGCCACAAAGAGCTAAGTGGAATAAACTTAAAATGATGAGAAAGATTTGAGGTCACACAAAATAAGTACTTTAGTAACTAAGGAAGAGCAAAGGGTTTCTTAAAATGTGGAGTGGTTGGTAAGTTTAGATCATGTGAATCATAAGTCTTTGGAAGAAATTTGCAAATGGTTACAGTGATGGTTCAGCGTGCATGTCCTAACGAGAACTGAAGCTCCATGTTCTTTAACATCCACTATAAAAATAATGATTTTTACCAATTTTCAAGTCCTATGTAAATCCAATAGTTTTAAATCATGAGGAGTTAATAGAAGTTTAATTTTGTTGCACTAATGATAAATATATGTTTTTAGGATAGGCTTGTGATTTTCAGGTTTGCTAATACAGCTTGGCTTATAATTCGCTCCGTAACCTAGGAACAAAACAAAAGAAAAAACCCACCAAAAACCCCAAACAAAAAATGTTTCCTAGCAGTTGAATAATTAATGAATATTATCTTTTATAAATTCAGTTTCCATCCTTTCACTACCAAAAGCAATTGTCTTAACTGGGCTAAAGGTAACTGGGCTGTTGCTGGTGGAGCCTGATGTTAGTGGAATGGAAGGATCTCAGGAGAGCGTGCTGCACTGGGAGATTATTGCGGTTCATCTCTCTCCCCTGCTTTGTGTTCATGTAATCCTACCTCCCAGCAGAGCAACTAAACAGATGCTATAACTAGGACAGGTAACAATGACCTGTCTTCTTTTTCACACTGTGGCAGAAACATCATTTGAGAGTTTTAGAGCAAATGGGTGAATTGCATCTCTCTCTACAGGTGCAAGAAGTTCACGTACATGTTAAAGGTAGTTCATCGAGAAAGCATTCTGCAATGTATGCAAAAAGTGCACTTGCAGAGAGAACGGTTCTCTAGCACAGAAGTGGCTTTGACCTTAGTTTGGGACAGACTTGCCTCTCATGTTCTTCTAATGAAGCTTTTAAGTAATTTCATGGGAAATTTCTTAATGAAATGTTAATTAAACACTTACCTTAACTGCTGTGTATGCTGTACATTTTTAAAATTATTTTTCACTATCCCATTTTTTTGCTAGACTCAAAGACCAAAGCAAAAGCAAAATCTGAAATGGTATGCTTTCTATGCATATCTACCATGTTACATCATTCCAGTGATGGTGATAAACCACCGGAACAAACTTCAGCAAAACTGACTACTTGTCCATTGTCTTTGAATCCAGGCTGGATGCCTTTCTGGAAAACACCTGCTAGGCAAAGGCAAGATATCAAGCTTAAAACAGTCATCATTTGATGAATATTTCTGACCTGTGTTAAAGCAGAGTTGGACTAACTAGGCTTACAGTCACCCTGGAATTAAAAATGTAAAAAACCAGGATTAATCTTACCCCCATCTAGACATTGACACTGCAGAAGTCCATGCTGGAGCTAGTTGTCTAGGATCCCTTTATAACTGTCAGGAGATGAATAGGCACGTCTAGGTCACGATTTATCTCACCCTAATGTAGACATCTGAAATGGTGTTTATTTTTCTCTACCACATATAAAAATAGTCTAGACAGGTAGCTCAGACATAAATGCTACATTATATACATACATTCAAAGTTAGGCAAAATGAAATGAAACCATAAATCCAGATGTCTTGGTGCTATGAATCCAGTGAAGAGCCTTTAGAAAATGCTAAAAAAAGCCTATGGTGAAAGTTTTGTGTATACCAACAGCTTTGTTTTATACCTAATTATGACAGCCTTTCTGAGGTAGTGTGTATGGGATCTCAACTTTCAGCCCTGTGGTCCAGGGGGAATACTAGTTGCTCTGTATCCTAGGCCACTATAACTCTGAGGAAGAAATTCTCCTTGAAGGGGAATGGAGGATTCAGATATTTGCTGGCTTAACACTTCTGTTTCTCCCCTTCCCTGTATCTCGCCATCACTTTATTTTTATGTGAGACTGTGCATATAGCTGTCTGAATGTGTTCAGTTGTTTGGAAAGTGAGACAAAATTCTGTCAGTGATGGGTCCTTAAACAGGGGAAAGGTCGATGATAAATGAATGAAAAAGTTTGATTTTATTATATTGCTTTGTTTCCCAGAGGCACAATGTCCACCTAGACCAGCAGACCATGAGCACTCCGAGCATACGCCGCCAGCTGTCTTGTTTGCCACTGTTTTCTGTGAAGGCTGCAAGGAGAGCTGAACATCCTTGGAAAGCATTTGAGCTGCCACTGCAGGGAGAAGGTAACTGGATGAGCACACAGCACTGCCGAAGCAGTGGGGTAGCTTTCGGGCTGGGACCAGGGGTGCTCAGCAATGTGACACTTCCCAGGAAGGATACCTCGGCACCTGCCCGGGGGGAAGCTGCAGCACCCTTTACCTCTGCGTCTGCTGCTGAGCCCACGTGCCCTTTGCTCTAGGTGTGTCCTAGCTGCCATCCTTAGGTCATAGTGTGTGTATATATACACATACTCACTACATATATATATATATATATGCACTATGTATAGTGTATATAGAGCGTATATATACACATTATATAGTGTGTATATATACTATACAGTATATATACACACTATAGTATATATACTCTCTGTGTGTGTATATATATACACACTATGTATATACATATGTGCAAACCCATACATATACACACTATGCACATATATACACTATGTATAGTATATACAGTATATACACATAGCCTATACACTATATACTGTATATATATTACATTTTGTGTGTAGAGTATATATACTATATATATGTATACCATTAGTGTATAAACACTACTAGCATGCATATATACAGTGTATTCAGTATATATAGTATATACACATTACATACACTATGTGTATCTATATACCATGTATATACTATGTGTACGTAAGTATATACTACACAGACACACACACACACTGTGCATACTATATGTATATACATAGTGTGTGTATATATCTCTAGGCTGTGAGAGGAGGCACGGGGTTGATCTGAGGGTTACCAGACCGCGGAGACACCAGAGGGCAGGAGAGCGCCCGCCACCGCCCCTCACCGCCCGGCCCGGCCCGCCCGCCAAATGGCCGCGGGGGCTCCCGCCGGCTCCGGCTCCGGCTCCGCCGCCGCCGCCACCGCCGCCGCGGCTCCTCACCGCCGTCCCTGGCAACGGGGGGCCACTGACGCCGCGGGAAGGGCGGCCGGACGGGGGGCGGACGCCGCCCTCCCGTCCCCCCGTGCCTGGCCGGGAGAGGTGGGGCGACTCTGGGGCCCTTCGGGGTGCATCCCCTAGGAGCTGTTGCACGCGTGGTGGAGTGGAGCTGTTACATGCACAGAGCTGTTTGCTGGCCTTGCTTTAGATAACAGTGCCAAGTGCAGACTACTAGGAATTTCACCCAGAACAGGCTCTGAAAATATTTGGTCATTCAGCATTCAGTTGCAGCATAGCACAGAAAGCTAGAAAGCAGAATTGCTGCTAGCACACTTCAGCACTTTCAGTAGCCTGATGGTGACCTTACTATGGCTGTTCTAGCCCAGGTCTGACCTTGGCAGTACTGTTGGGAGGGCAAAGAAGGGTAAAGGTCCTGCAGGCTTTCTGCCACTGGCAGAGTATTTTCATCTTCCCTGCTAAAATGCTGCTCTGGGTGGGAGTTTGGGGTATCGGGTGGTTTGTCCTGTCTGCATTTTGCTGTGGGCCAGCTGCTCTCTGACACAGCTCCGTGGCTCCAGGACCCCTTTGGAGTGAGCACAACAGCCATAAGGACGACTAATCTCACAGACTTAACTCCTCCTGTCTCTGGGTGTATTTCTCCGGGTGTTTTCCGGGGAAGCAAGCAGCTTTCTGACAGCCACGCCACTGCTGATTCCCAGTGACAACCTGTGGTCCCCAAAGCTCATGTAAAACTGACTTGTGCCTGTGCCAAGGTGAGGTGCTTTAGTGAAAGGAAATGCTCATCGTATTTTGTGGATGCTAGATGGCAGTATTGCATTTCTTAAAAAAAGTTTAGTTAGTGGAAAACAGGAAGAATAACAGCACTTTCAAGCTCTGCAGGGCAGGACGCTGTCAGTAATGAAAGCTCAGATAGACTAAATAGTCATATAACCGAAATACTATGTTTACTAAGAGGTTGCCTGGAACAGAAGATACATTATACTTTCTTATTGGCCATGTACATCTTTACCGTTCATGTGAGTTAACAGTTGATAACAGCACTGCTCATATTTTATGGGTCTTCAGGATTAGGCCCATGATATAAGTTACCTTCTTGTAATTTATAGCACTCATGAGGAGCAGTGCTCTTGCGAAGGGGGTGGGTGAACTTACCCCACTGACACTGGGTTTTAAATCTTGTGCAATTCTATCACAACTGAAAGACACAGACTTGGTTATCTCAGTTCACGTATTAGTGGATAAGCATTCATATCACTGCGTTCTTGATCCAGAAAAGCATTTGAGCGAGTATTTAGCTCTAAGCATGAGTAGTTCATGCTTTTATTAAGACTACTCATATGGTTAAAGTTTGACAGACAATTAAGGGCCTTTCTGGATCAGGGCCTAAAGCAATCATTGCAACTTGGCGGTCTTTGTAGAGAGGCCAAAGGCTGAGTAACTTTGTTGTGTAAGTTGCCCTCTTCTTGGTGTCCACGATGGCTTCAGGTTAGGACTGATACTGCATGATAACTGGGCAATGCAACTAGACTATCAGTTGTGTCCCCTGCACTAAGGAACAACCTTTAAAGCTGTGAATACAGTAGCTTCATTGGGCAAGTTGACCCTGAAAAAGAACCTGAGCTCTCAGGGGGGTCTGGTTAGTCTCCAAGTGGTGGGGCTCAGGCAGAGGGCTGGCAGTCACAGGACCCACCACAGTTGTTTTCCAGGCTTTGAAGAACAGCAGTGGTGGAAAAGGAGCTCTCAAGCAAAAGAAACAGATTTTGGCACAGTTGGGGATAGAACAAAAAGCTGGTTGTTTGCTTGGGGGTAAGCAGCTCAATCTGATGGGGTTCTCTAGCTGGAGACTGCTGTTAAGTGATAGTTTTGGATCCTGATCCCAGCCCCAGGCACTGGGAAGCTACACATCTGCCTAAACTACCAAAGGGGAGAGTTCAAAAGGACCTGAGAGATCCCAAGAGGGTAGGAAATCAATGGAAGATCAAAGTCTAAAGATGGATGAAGGTTGAATTTTCATGGGAGTGTTTGCCTTGAAAGAGAAGGTAGTGGGAGAGTTGCTGTCTGTGTCTATTAGATTTTATTGCAGTATTTTGGAGGGGATGAACTCTGACAAAAGGTTGAAAGGTGAATCATCCCTGTTCTGCAAAGAGCAAAAGTTCTCCTTGCTATAGCACAAGGAGGTATGCCTGAGATGGTGATGTAGAAGGATGTGGAAACTGAGACAAGAATTGGGCTTATGAGCCTGGTAAGCTTTGTTTTCCATAGGAAGTGTGGTTCCTCTGAATATTCAATTGAAAAATGTGAGGGGAATCATAACTTCTTTCAGTTAAAATATAAGATGAACTGATGCTGTACAATCTTGTGAGCTTTTATTTTGTGGGTGTAAGGAGTCAATTTCAACTGTAGGATTTTTCCAATGCTTTATTGTCTCTTGTTGCAGCAGGAACCCATAGGTAAACATAGACTCCAGCTGTAAGCAACAGTTTAAGCACACATAAAATAGGAAAACCTACATGAATATAGGTTATTTTTGTAAGAACAAGACTGTAAAGTCAGGCCTAAACATGAAATGTGTTCTAGAGGTCAGTCTTCCACTATGTGACTAGTATAGAGACAGTTACTTCGTGTTATTAAAGTCAGACTCTAATCCTCTGATGGGAATGTTGTTTTTATAAATGGCTCTGATGTAAATTAATAGGGAATTAAGGCTGTAGCCTGGCTGGAATATTGATATTCTGTTGGTCACCAGGTCACTGTTTTATGTTTAGTGTCAAATAAGACTTGATCAGTTTTATTTACAGTCATCACAATGGGTTTATAAAGTAAAACTGCATATAATTCTTGTGCAGATCTCATTTTTGGAACAGTTTAATCCCTTATAGCATCAAGTGATCAGTACTGGAATTGGTCATACATTGTTTGGTCTGGCTTTATTTTAGTTTTCCTTTTTCCCTTACTATGGAATATTTTGACATTTGTTGAAACTCCCCAAACTTCCAACTTTCCATTTGGAAATTGATTGAAGCAACATAGTTTATTTTCAGTAGAAACTGAATTTAAGTATGACAGACTGCATGTTTCAGGGCTGCTCTGATGCCTCCTAGGAGTTACCCTTCAGATAATCCCTGCTCCCCTTCTTCTGTCTGCGCAGGGCTGGGCTGAGCTATATATAGCTTATGGGCTTCATGTCCTTCCTGTTGTAGGACTTGCCTCATTCACTGAAATTGTTCCATCTTATAACACTGGTTAGGTGCTATAAATTATTGAGTTTAGTTCTTTGATGGTGATATTTTCATTTTTTGGGAAGGAAGAACTTTCAGCAGAAAGCAGACATACATTTTGCAAAACTTCATGAAGTTGAAATCCTAAAACTATTTTGTTAGAAAACATTTGACCTGATAAAACAGTCCCTTTAAAGCCCAAGACCTTATTGAACTCAATTAAAAAATAGAAACTTATAGTGCATTGCTTCTTGTTGTACAAGCAGTATCCCTTTAGTCGTAGTCTCCCAATGGCAAGTTTTGCAATGACCTCTTCTCATTGAAAAGTATCCATTAATACTAGAGATGCTTGACTGTGTTTTCTATTAACACAATGCCATTAAGAAAGTGACTCACAACCAGGGCTATTTCAGTTCATATGCTTTGCCAATCAAGAAAACACATTTTTTTTCCACATACATTTAAAATTTTTTGTGTTTAAAGTGCAAGTCTGTACAATGCACATCTCCAGTTTCTTTAGCTTGCACACAAAATCTGCAGGCATGCTTATGGAAATATCACCTGAGTTTGGTGTCATCAAAATGCAAGGACAGTTTTTAGTTTACCAGCTGCAAGAGCTGAGCCAAAAGTCTTTATGCAGTCCATCTGAGGGATGCCTGGAGTTGTGGTTGCAAGTCAGAATACCAAATAAGGTAGTGGGGGATCAGGGAAAATTGCCTATGTTTTTTCCTAGTAATTGGCTTGCAGTAGTTTATGCTTGCTGATCATTGATGAAAGGAAGCAAACCACAGAATACGTAACAGGGTGGTGAAGAATCAAGTGTAGGACTGTAGGACTTGTAAGCAAAATATTGTAGTTAGTGGTTTTTTTTTGTGGTGGTACAAGTTAACAGTATGCATCAGAGAAGCATGAGAGATGCAGGGTGCAACAGAAAGCTTGAAGACCTGGCAAAAGTCGACAGTTTCATCTCCTCTTCTTTGGATAGCCATGCATGCCAAGAAGAGGGAATGACTGTACTTTTAAATTTCCCAGAGTGGCTTGTGCCTGAGCTGTTAGCATGTGTGCAAGAAGTTGGAAGCCTGTGGGAAAAGCAGAGGTTTAGCTAAAAGAACTCAAGGATACTTGAGCCAAATGGCAAAACTTTAAAAAGGGAACACTTAAAAATTGTTTCTCTTGCAAAAGCTTTAATATATCTGTAAAATTACACTGTATTCACAGGTGCGATGCCAAATGGTGAGACTACATTTAATAGTAAAAATGTAAGTAGGATTTTAATTCTGCTTTTAGTGCAAATCTCAGTACAACCTTAACTACATATCTCAATAGCATATCAAAACAGCTGTAGCTTGTTATTAATAATGCAGTCACTCTGTCATTGAGCTGGAGGAAAATGTTGGGACATTGATTTTTTTTTTTTAATGAAGTATTATCTTTCTCGGAAAACACAATTTTTGGAGGGAAAATTTATATCATTTCTTGTGAAAATGAGATTTACCTCTCTATTCTGAGCATAAGGGCTCCAGTTTATTCAAAGCAGGTTCATAGATTTCTAAAGGAATTATTGGAATAGCTGCTTCTCAAATCAGCTAAATGACCTATTAATGTAATTCATAGCAACATGCTTGTTTATTTTTTTAATTGGTGAGTTATAGGGGAGTCTTATTACTATATGAATGCAGTGTGTTTTCTTTCAGGGTGATGAAGGACAGCTGTGATCACTGAAGAATTTGGTTTTACTTGCAGAATTTAATACACCCCCCCACACACACACTTTTTCCTTTAAATCAGACCTGAATCTGTTGCACAATTAAGGATCATTAATTCTCCATCTCAGGACGTGAAATAGATATGTGTCTAATATGGCTCTTGTATTTCTAATATAGTCCAAACACATAGCAATTATCTCTTGGGGTCCAGGGAGAACATTAGGAAACACTTTTTTATTGTGAGGGTGACTGAGCACTGGCACAGGTTGCCCAAGGAGGTTGTGGAGTCACCATCCTTGGAGATATTCAAAAGCCATCTGGCCATGGTCCTGGGCAACCTGCTCTAGGTGGCCCTGCTTGAGCAGGGGGGTCAGACAAGATGACCTCCAGAGGTCCCTTCCAACCTCAACCAGGCTGTGGTTCTGTTATCCATCTCTATGTGAGCATAGTGCAGGGAGGGAAGAGAAGGCAAGGGAGAGTTGTTGAAAAAGAGGGATAATGGGAAACCTTTTTTTTATTTCATTAGACTTCTTGAATATTCTGATTGTAATAAGTAGCCAGCAAAGTAGTGCAATAAACCCTAATGATACAAAGTACAGAGCCATTGGGTGTTTGCTAACAGTAATGGAAGCCAATTTTCCCAGTTGGACAAATTGAAGATGACCTGTCTTGGGGCCTCTATAGGAGAACTACTATCAGCAGACTTTCCAACAGTAAGAAAGTTTCTCCAAGATTTTAAAGGCTTACCAAAATCCTATGACTCTCTTGTTTCCCTATAAACACTACTTTCCATCTGCGATTTTATTTTTGGTGGTGCCAGGGAGGGTGAAGGGAGAAAGGTTGTCTAAATGTTTTCTCTGCCTTCCCCCTTGGTTCTTCTTTTCCTTTCAAGAAGTGAATAGGATGACTCATTTCCTACTCTGTGACTTGTTCTCTTGGGCTATGTCGAAGCTTCAGAAACCTGGCCACTGTGTTGTGCAGCTTCCTTCCAGCTTGCATGCCCAGGTTTCCTACTTGTAGGTGGTGGACACGGTGAGCAACTATTTCTCACTGTGATAGGGAATGGGGATGAGGTCAGAGCATGAGCATGGGTGGGGAATTTGGGAAACACTCCGGGGTCACAGCTGGATCCCTGCACGTTCATTCCTTTCTTCCAGCAATAGTTCAGAGCTTGTATTTCTGGAGTAACCATGTAGACAATTCCTCCATTCCCATGCTGACACTTAGGTCAGAAAAGTCCATTTTATATGTCCTTTATCACAATAGGTAGCAAGGTGCCTCCCAATGCCTTTGCTCTCTGTATTTTCTATTTTTTTTTTAACTGGTAGCATGATTATCATCAGATACAGCCATAACACACTGCAGAATTAAACTAGGGTGTTACCATTGCAAATTTGTCAACTGTCAGCATCTTATCTTGTTATTTTGTTTACTTTGGGGCAGTATGCCTTTTGGATATTTTTAAAACAGAGAGTCTTGACTCTTGTTTAAAACAACCTTAGTGGTCTTTAAAGTATGAAGAATTTCTTAGCCTGGGCTAAGTAAGAGGAATGAGGGTCTTCTGGGAGGCACATAAGTGACCTTCTTCCTTCTCCCACTCCCACCTCCCATTTTCAATTTCTGACAAAAAATTTGTTTGGTGTTCAGAAAATCTAGAGTGAGGTTCCCCTCATCTCTGCCAGACCCCTGTTTTTCTTTAATTAAGAAAAGCATTATTTTTATTCTACAAACAAAAAAATGTTGCAGTAGCTTTTTAATCAGGCATTAAAAACCAAAATTAAATGAGATTAAACTATTTTCTCTCTCTCTCTTTTTTTTTACCACCCCCTCCCTGGTCCCCTAAAACATGTTTTCTGGCAAATAAGAACCTGTGTGACTTCAGTGTGACTCTTGTATTGAAATGATGCAATGATGCTGTATGGTACTGACCCCTGACTATTTTATTTGCACTGCTAGAATGCCCTATTATCTAATTTTTTTTTTTTTTTTTCATCTATTGAGATTGCAATTTCAGTAAAGGCAACCACACAATCATATTTCTACTGGATCTTATGCCAATACCCTGATTCTGGCACTGCAAGTGTTTAACAAAATATCACTTATACTAATTTCATCCAGCTTCCAAACTTTTGTTTTTGCTTTCTTGTTTGAGAAGGGTGAGACACTTAACTCCTGAGCTTTGAAACTTGGATTTTATTTTTGAACCTATTTGTTCTTTTTTTTTGCCCTGAATAGAAGAATGTTCTAAATTAAAATTTCAGTTCTAGTTGACATCTGGTTCATTGCTGATGTTTGATTTTTTTTCCTTTATTTTTCCCCTCTTGATCTTGCCCTCCTTTCCTCTACCCTTTCCTCTAATGGTTACATTTGTCCATGTTATCAGATTTTGGACATTTCCTTCATCTTGCCACTCTTTTTTTCTTTTTCTTTTCCTCTCCCTCCTTCCTGCCGTCAGTAGCTGTCTGCGCCCTCCCTCCCTGCCCGCCCCCCCCCGCTGCGTCTCTGATATGACATAAGGCCTATAGACAGTACAAGGGCAGAACACCATCAGGTGGTCTGCAGACTCAGATGGAAGCGGGCAGCAGGGCTGGCTATTTTCCATAGAGCCATTTCTACACTGGGGATGTTTCTTGCCATAGGCAATAAAAGGCACATTGGGTGAGTGTCTATAATGTCAGACCTTGACATACCAGAAGGGGGCAGTTAGAATAAACTCAATGCTAAACCATATGGAACATATTCTGGAAAAACAGATTGCATTAAGCTGGGGAAAATGCAGCTGTGCAGCACTTTGGCTCATGGAGCACAAATCCTACCTGATGCCAGTTCTGCTTTGTGTACATACTGTACAAACTGGGAAAGAGCACATAACGCAGCGTATGGTGTGCCGGATTATCACCTCGTTCAAATCTCTAGGCAGACATTTAGCTACATGTACCCTGTCAACTCTGTACCAGGTCATGACCAGTAACAGGATGATACCGTGCTGGAGCCAACTGTGTTGAAAACAAAGTCAATTTAATATGAGTTGAAGCAAGGAGACAGGAGAAATAGTTTAGCCAATTACAACTTTTAAGTGTAATCCCTTGGTGAAGGCTTCAAGCCTGACTTATGTTGAGGGTTGCTGCAAGCCACTTATGGCTACGAGGCTGTCAAAGAGTAGTGTAGCAAGGTCAGTAAGGGAACATGGAGTCCTTCAAAATAAATTTTGGCTGCCAACCTTACATGGTAGACTGATGTTTTAGAAGAGGGCAAGCAAAACAGAGGAAAATATCCATACAGACTGGGGGATGAAGGGTTGAGAGCAGCCCTGTGGAGAAGGACTTGAGGATACTGGTGGATGAAAAATTGGATGTGAGCTGGCAATGTGTGCTTGCAGCCCAGAAAGCCAATCATATCCTGGGCCACATAAAAAAAAGTGTGGCCAGAAGGTCAAGGGAGGCGATTCTCCCCCGGAGTACTACATCCAGCTCTGGGGTCCCCAGCACAGCGAAGGTATGGACATGTTAAAGCGGGTCCAGAGGAGGATCACAAAAATGATCAGAGGGTTGGAATACTTCTCCTAGGAAGAAAAGCTGAGAGAGTTAGGGATGTTCAGCCTGGAGAACAGAAGGCTCCAGGGACACCTTGTTGCGGCCCTTCAGTATATAAAGGGAGCTTATAAAGAAGATGGAGAGAAACATTTTACCAGGGCCTGGAGAGAAAGGATAAGGGGAAATGGTTTTAAACTGAAAGAGTGTGGATTTAGATTGGACATAAGGAAGAAATTCTTTATGATGAGGGTGATGAGCCACTGGCACAGGTTGCCCAGCTAAGTTGTGGATGTACTGTCATTGGAAGTGTTCAGTCAGGCTGGATGAGGCTTTGAGCAATCTGATCTAGTGGAACATGTCCCTTCCTCTGGCAGGGGAGTTGGACTAATGATAGTTAAAGTTGTCTTCCAACCCAAACCATTCTATGATTCTAAAATATTAAGCATCCAGACTGGGATGAGTTTTAGTCCTGTGGTAGCTTGTGTTTTGGAAAGCAAAGTGTGATGGGTTGACCCTGGCTGGTTGCCAGGTGCCCACCAAAGCCGTTCTATCACTCCCCCCTCCTCAGCTGGACAGGGGAGAGAAAATATAACAAAGAGCTTGTGGGTCGAGATAAGGACAGGAGAGATCACTCACCACTTACTGTCATGGGCAAAACAGACTCAACTTGGGGAAAATTAACTCACTTTTATTACAAATCAACCAGAGTAGGGTAATGAGAAAGAAAACCGAATCTCAGAACACCTTCCCTCCACCCCTCCCTTCTTCCCGGGCACAGCTTTACTCCCGGCTTCTCTACCAACCCCCCCCAGCGGCACAGGGGGACGGGGAATGGGGTTTACGGTCAGTTCATCACACGTTGTTTTCTGCCGCTTCATCCTCCTCAGGGGGAGGACTCATCACACTCTTCCCTGCTCCAGCGTGGGGTCCCACCCACGGGAGACAGTCCTCCATGAACTTCTCCAATGTGGGCCCTTCCCACGGGCTGCAGTTCTTCACGAACTGCTCCAGCATGGGTCCCTTCCACGGTGTGCAGTCCTTCAGGAGCACACTGCTCCAGTGTGGGTCCCCCACGGGGTCACAAGTCCTGCCAGAAAACCTGCTCCGTGGGCTCCTCTCTCCACAGATCCGCAGGTCCTGCCAGGAGCCTGCTCCAGCACGGGGTTCCCACGGGGTCACAGCCTCCTTCGGGAAACCCACCTGCTCCGGCATGGGGTCCTCCACGGGCTACAGGTGGATATCTGCTCCACCGTGGACCTCCATGGACTGCAGGGGGACAGCCTGCCTCACCATGGTCTTCACCACGGGCTGCAGGGGAATCTCTGCTCCGGCGCCTGGAGCATCTCCTCCCCCTCCTTCACTGACCTGGGGGTCTGCAGGGTTGTTTCTTTTACATATTCTCACTCCTCTCTTCGGCTGCCGAATCTGCCTGTCCCAACCTTTTTTCCTTCTTAAAAATGTTATCACAGAGGCGTTACCACTATCGCTGATTGGCTCGGCCTTGGCCAGCGGCGGGTCCGTCTTAGAGCCGGCTGGTATTGGCTCTCTCTTTCGAACACAGGGGAAGCTTCCAGCAACTTCTTACAGAAGCCACCCCTGTAACACCCCCCCCGCTACCAAAACCTTGCCACACAAAACCAATGCAAGATTCTTGTTGGTGACTTTGTCAGGCCTGTGGTTTTGCTTGTTTTTCAACATACTGAAAAGCACAGGCAGCTCATGATGCGAGCACTCTACTAACTGCTATGAGAGCATGAGCCCCACGTCCCTTTTCTGTGAGATAGGCAGAAGGGTCATTTCTGCCCTCTGCAGCACAAAACCTGGCAAGGAGTGATACAACTAGGATAATTTAATGTGAAGGGCTGTTTTGTTAGTGTCTTATGCCTGTTAAAGTTGCCACTCTCACAGCTATGAAGCGAAGGTCATTGCAAGCAATAGGTACCAGCTTTGCCTGGAGAACACATTTCCAACAATGTGCAACAACTTCAGCTTCTAGCTGGGATGAGGAGGTCTAATGGAGTCCCCCAAAGTTACGATTCAAGCAGGGAACCCATCCTTTAGAGAAAATACTTCTTAAGCCCTCCAAGTGAAGCTTTCATAAAGCTTCCAAGTGAAGCTTCCAAGAACCAAAGAATCAAAATATTGAGGTTAGGTGTCCATATATTTAAAATTTTCTTTGCTGGGAACAAAGTTTAGGTGAATAATACTTTTGCATGCTAAGTATAGGAAGGTGGAAACCATTTTTCTTACCAGACTTGATTAGTACAATAGAGCTGATGAGGCACAATCAACCAAGTCTCAGAGAACAAGAATATTTAGTGTTTAGAGGAGGCCAAGAGAATATACTAGCAAAGAATGTGAGTGACTTCTGTTTCTCACTGGATCAGTGATAGTCTGGAATCACCATGCTGCCAGTCTGATTAATAATTTACAGCTGTGTTCTTCTCCATTTTGTAAAAACTCATTTTGTATAAACTTAGGTTTCATAACCCAAATGAGAAAACCAATCTATGAATGTCTGTCAAAATAAATTCAACTCTAATATCATCTTTACTTAAATACTAGTTATTTACTGTCATAGGGGGTGCCTATGCTTGTATGTAGTGTTGTCTCTAATGCATTTTGGCTGGTAGGCATATCGACAGAAAAATCTGTAGTACGTTCATGTATGCAATGCAAAGGAGGTTTAAAAACAGTGTGGTACAAAACAGTAACAGTATGGGCTACTCATTGGGTAAATATAAGATTAGTGTGTTTAGTTATTACATGTTACAAAACAGAAAAATGACCTTGTAACTTTCTTTTATTTGCCCATCCTTGTGCATACCCCAGGTGGCTGCATGCCTGCCCCGGCGAGCATGGGCACCAGCGGTGAAATCCATGATAAGCTCTACCACAGGAGTGCCAGGTACTTCTTGGTCCTACAGCTGCTTCCTCTTCCAGTGTGTTTCCATAACACTGGGCCAGGGTGCTGGTGTGTGCACAGTCCAGGCTTGATGGACAAGGAGCAAGAAGGTTTTACTGAGGAATGTAAAGTTATTGTGGGGATGAGCCCCAATAACCCCAAGCTAGGAGCCACCTGGAAGTGATGCAGCATTGCAATTACTCTTTCTGGTGAAAGGGATTGAAATCCCTATATGCAAAATGTATGTGTTGCTCTGTAAGTAATTCTGAGATCAGCAAAATAAAACTGCTGTGAAAAATACTAAATTGCTAAAATAAGTCAAACCTCTTGTCACTAGGAAAGATGGTTCACTGGGTGAACTGTTAGACATTAAGATGAATATTCAAGGATATAAAGGCATATCTTGTTTTCGGTTCAGATATTCATGGCTGACACTGTTCACTGTGTCAGATTCTGAAATCTGATTTTAAGGTTCAATTTCTATTTCCCTGGTTTCCTACATTTTCTTTAGTGCAATTTTGATGGGTTTGACTGCTACAGATTAAGGCCTAATAATTGACATTTCAATTGAAAAAGGATGTATGAAGTCAAATCTATTATAAGAAACTCTATATCTCTCATTTCCTGGGAGAATGAAGATGATGAATTTTTAAAAGTGTGAATTTTAGTTAAATTACTTGTTAAATGCCAAAGTGTGTTCTGCACACAGCACAAATACAGGAAGGATGCTATTTCTGTCAAAAAGTAGAGTAGCAGTGATTTTTTTTTTTTTTTTGTCATCAGTGAGGAAATACTTTACTAAGCAAATTCTCCACTTACCTATGCTTTTGCCTCTTAAGGTACTCTGTAATTCAGCTGGTATACTGGAGAAACAATGTAGGTCTCAGAAGTACATGGCAGAACTCAACAAGATGGTGAAAAAAAATCCTGCAGTAGCCTATTTTAAGAAGAGTAACAAATCCAACCTTGCTGTCTGTAGTAGTAGAACAATTGATTTCTAAAGCTGAAGACTTGCAATGGAGAGTTTGGCTTTATTGGCTAATGTATGCCAACATGGAGAATGAGAAAATAGGGTAAAATGTAATGTCAGAAAAGCTACATTATCTGGCAAGTGACTTTAAGATGAAATATATTTCTACTCTGAAAAGATACCTTTTTTCCCTCCAACAAAAAGGACACACTGTGGAATTTTTTTTTTTCTTTTAATGTTCCCTCAGTCCCTGCAACCTATTGCTGTGCCCAATTTGGCTATTTTGCAAGCACAAGTTAATTTATAAGAACAGCCTTCTGTCTTCCTTCTGAGACTGAAAAGTTCACCTGAGGTTCTTCACCTTAACAGCTATGGAAAATATTCCACAGGCAAAATTAATTGATAACTCTGAAACCAATATCAGATGATGAGCCTAGATACTTTTGTAGCTTTTTGTAGGCATCACTGTGAGGGTTCTTTATGCCAAATTTTTGCACTTGTCATTCACAGAGAAATGCAAATATAGCTGGATATTCAGATTCTATGTTGAAACTTGGAGACTAAGTAGTACTTTTTAAAAACTTAGAGGAAGACATACAACATAAAGGGAGGATGTCCAAGTAGTTTTTTTCACCAGAGTTAATGCTGGTTTCTTGGGGTTTGGTTTCTTGGTTTGGTTGGTTTTTTGTTGTTGTTGTTGTTTTGGTTTGGGTTTTGGTGGGGTTTTGTTTGTTTGTTTGTTTTTGTTGATATAACAGTTTTCTAATTTGCATGGCTTCCAGATTACTCTAGTAGTCACAGGAATAACTTTATCAATGTAGTAGGTAGAGAAAGGTAGAGAGAAAGCATCTCTTTTCTTACCTTATGTATTTTGTTTTAAGGCTGTTCTATCTCCAAATAGACATATATGTGCATACCCTTCAAAGCTGGAGCAGAAGACATACTCCTCTCCTTTCTCAAATGAATATGTTTTGTCTGCTAAAAAATTACTTTTTTTCAGTCTTCAGCTTCTCAAGAAACTTAGGTTGCTGTTCATATGTAAACCAGTGTCAGTCCATAAATTCCACCTCAATCACCTAATTTTCTGCAACTCTTGCTTGCAAGAGACGTGAGAAGCAGCACAGCTTTGCATGGGAAGCTTGTTTTTTCTAATGTTTTGCAAAGTCCACTTCAACTGTCATAGGAATTTGCTTTCTTACAAAATCTTTATTATGGTTTAGCTCCAATTTCAGTACTGTTCTTGGATTTGAAGTGTACACCGACTAATCAGCCAGAATGCCTTTCTCTGGAACACATTTTTTCAATTTCAGAGCTGAAACTGCAATAACCTATTTTTTTCTGCAGGTCTGTCTTCATCTTTTGTTATCAGATTTTGTTGCACGGCTACATTCTAGAATGTACATTCAATGATGTCAAAAGATCTTTGCTTAAGACATGTCATTACAAGCAAAAAATGATTAGGTGTATTTGAGTCCAAATAGTTCTCAGTTCATGCATCCTCAATCCATCAATACTATGTGTTTTAAACAACTCATTTGGAAGTCAGCCCAGTGTGCTGACTTTATCAGAATTATTACGTGCATATTTATACTGAGGCACATACAGTCCTTATGCACAGAAAAAAATGATCCTGCACAGCCAAGACCATCTCATATGTTACAGGAGCACTGTCTAGAGCAGCTGGATTTCTGTGCTGGAAATCCGAATGAGTGTTGCTCATGCATGGGTATTTCCTGAAGGAAAATACCAGGTTTGCTGTACACACAGTAGGCATTGCTGAAAGCTTCAGACTTGCAGTACATGAGCAGAGTTCAGAGAGCATGGGACATGGGTGGGCTCACCTGTGTGCATGAGGTGCATTTTCATTGCCAGTGTGCTGTGCATGCTGGCATCACTGCTCATGCACATCATCAAAACCATTTACCTAGGACTACTGAGGAAACCTAGCTAGAGCTTCTGCTCTGCTCTCCTGTTAGATATTTGAATAGTTGGGGCAAATATACTGCATCAGGTGTTGCTAACACTGGGCTAATGGCCGTTATTAAATCTACAGCTTTAATCTATGTGGATCAGTTATACGTGAACATTTTTTTAAGTGATTCAAAATCCATGTGTTTGTTGGATCATGAATCACCTTAAAGCATATTGTCCGTTGAGGATGTGGGAGAGTGTGGGCTTTTGGTTAGTATCAACTCTTGCTGGCCCCTGATGAACACCCAGGTTCATCATATTACGTGCTAGCAGGAGTCATCCTTACACCCATGGAAGTTTCTTGTTTGGCAGCATGGTACTGCTGTAACTTCAGCACTCTCTACGAATTTGTTTTGTATGTAACTAAACTATCTTTGAGTTCTCTACTTGAGGGTGGGTTCTTGCAAATTTAAGGCAATCTAGCTGTCTGTTAGGATGGACATTAGGACTTGAAGAAACCTTATAACATGGACTGTGTGGCACCTGAACTGATCTCTGTGGTGAAACCTTAGCTGAAAATGTTATTATAAGGTACAGCTGAGGAAACCTCTTCTAAATGTTTGCCATAAGGAGCAGTAGACAGCTGCTCTGGCCTTGAACATGCCTTTCAAATGAACATGCAGTCTTATGGAAATAGTAATTTCCATGTGATAACAGAATATATGTGAGGATACCTATCAGAGCCCTTGTCTGTATTTATCCTCCAAAGGCATCCTCCCCCCTGCCCTACCCCTGATGGTTAAGGTATTTTTGTGGTGATTTTTTTAAATGTCAAAAGGTAATGTGTTAGTGATGTGAATTTGTTTAGCTGTGCATGTATTTACCTAGTTTTTCGGTCTTCCTATGTCTCTGAGTTTCTGTAAAACCACTGAACAGAAGAATCTGCAAACTCAAGCGGGTATCTAGTTATGTCCTCAGAAAACAGTGCTTTGAGAAACTAAATTTTGACCTGAGAGAGGGGAAGATAATTCTTATCCACAATGTTGCACTTGGGTAAGGCCCTTTGGACAGCAAATATGGTTTAGATTAAATTACTATTAGGCTTTGTGCACCTGAAGAAACTAATAATATGTGTTTGTGTTACAATGCTTCCGTCTTCTGAGACTGAAAAAACAAGGCAAGAAACAAGTTTATTGTCAGTTGGATGTTTGTTTGTTTATTTCTCTGAATTATGATTCATTTCTGGGATATTTGTGTTAACTGCAACCAACTTGACTGCAGTTGATCATGAGGAAATAATCAGGTAATAATGTGCACTTTGAAAAGGAAGACAAAGGTTCCTCACAAGAAAATACTGCTTTTGGTGACACTGAACTTACTGATAGCCAAATAGTGTTTTCTTGGCTGATGGTAAATGGAAATTTCTTGCTTTTGAAACCCCAGAAAGTAAGTCAAGAGGAAAAAAACCCTCGTTTTATCAGTATTCTTCATTTAAAGAGTCACTGTTTAAAAAGTCATAGTACAACATATAGTTTATATTTTTCATTCACTTTAGACAGCTTTACGATATGCTAAAGACCTCTAGAAATCTTGCCTTGGTTGGAGTGAAAACCTTTGTCTCACTGAAGCCCGTGGAGAGTGGTATTAGAGCAATGCTGTGTACTGGGTGGATTTATGTTCAAGATTAGACAAGGCTTTGAATTTCCAAGATTATACTTTGAAGTGGTCCCAATACAAAGAATTATCTCATTATAGGTGGCTTACTGGGTTTTATATGGCAAACACTTGAAATTTCCTGTCATTGCAGATTAACATGCTGCTGTCTGCTACAATTGTGGCTGTGTGCTGACTTCAGCTGCATAGTAGAGCCAGTTCTTTTATATGAATGAGCTTGAGAGATGCACGAAGCAGTCCTTTGACCTGATATTATAGTAGTGGACAGGCTGGTGGAGGATAAAACTCAGGTGTCTATCTTCAGTGGAGTTTGACAGACAGTGAGAAAATACATTTTAAGACTGACAAGGAAGCTGTTTTATGAAAATTAAGACTTTGAAATTTTTTATTTTAGTCCCACACCAATGCAAAACTCACAACAGATACTTAATGAGCACACAGGAGTAGGAATTTTGCAGAATTGAAACTTGAGCCTGAGTCTTCAGTCTTTGTGTTTCACTACCAAGTTACTGTATACTGAGTTTCTCAACAGAAATTGGAAAGAAAGACCATTCAGGATTTAAAAAGTCTTTGTGGAAAATTTAATTGAACCAGCTACAAAATATGGAATCCTTCAACTTAAAACTATTTTTTTGGCTGTTTACAGTTATACTTTTTTCTCTTTCAGGCTTTTCACAAATATTGGTGAATACTCTGATGAAATCTAGTCTCCAGTATGTATGATGGAGAACATTGCACTTGGAAACAGGGAAGTTGCAGTCCATCAGTGCAGCTATTTGTTTAGTAAGATTCCAGTAAAATTTCCAGCATAATATTTTGAAATAATAGGGATTATGATCCAGAGCTGGCCAAGAATCAAAGAGAAGAGTCTTGCATAACCAAAAGAGTCTTTTTTTGGGGGTTTTTTTCCATATTTTTTTGTTACAAACAAACAACAAAAAAGTAATGATCCCTTCTCTGTTCTGAAGCATGCTTCAATGGTCAATAGAAATGTCAGGAATGGTGTCCATTCTTTAATGATCTTGCTTGTATAAAACAACTTTAAAATCTGTTTTAAAGAAAATAGTAAACTTTGATAAAGGAAAACAGGGTTTCCCCTACAGAAACTCTGTGTGAAGGAAAGGGTATCCCTCAAGCACTTTCTGTGCAGAAACTCACCTCAGTTGTTCTAGAAAGGATAGATTCATTATGTTCACTTACATCAAAAATCATCTCATCTAAGGCAGAGTTTATGTATCCTTGGTACTTCCCAGCTGGGGATGTTAAAGCTTCTGATCTCTTTATACCAGGGCAGAATGACCTGCAGTGCTCCTTGTCTGGGATTCATGTTCTTTGCAGTACCCCATCAAGTAGTTTCATAGCACAGACTTTAACTCAAAGTTAATACATCCTGTGAGATGTACTATCTTGTGCAGGGGTTTACCACAAAACTTTTGAAGGTGGAACTAACTGTGCTCCAGTTAGTTAGCTTCTGTTTGAAGGTTTTTATTCAAAAGAGAGGATGATGTGAAAATCTATGTATCCATGAGTTTCAGCATCTGTGTTACAGTCCTGTTGCAGTATTTAGAAAAGCAACATCAAGTTGAGCTCCTTAGCATGCAGATTGAAGACCTGAAGGAAATCTTAGGAATTATAATTTATAAGGAGTGCCACTGAGTCCAGCCTTTTAAGGTCACCTGAAATGCTTATGCTTTTTTGCCAAAAAGAGTTCCCAGATCATCTGATCTATGTATTTTCCTAAGGCTGACCTACTCAACATGTTGTGACTAGCTCAAGACTTCTAGTATAAAGACTAAATCCACTAAAAAACACAGGAGAGAAGAAGAAATCAAGATCCCTTCCTGGAACAATAGCAAAGAATGGGATTTGGACTTCAGCCTCATTTTGTATTGGATGTGTGCTAGTTTTTGTATGATGTACTTTTTTGCAAGCAAGAAACGCCCCCTCCTTCTCTCTCCCTCAAAAATATATACGCATCTTTTTTTTTTCTCTTTCCTTAGTGTTTGATCTGACACCCGATTCTTGAGACACTGAAGGTGTAACATACTGAAATCAGAGAAAAAATAGCATTTAATTTGACTTTAATGTGGGTGAAACTGAACTTTTCAGATTTGTTATTTGTAATGCATTTTCTTCCTTTCTCTAGCTTGCCTTTTTTTTTTAAATCTTGGGAAATATGAATTATTTTTGCCTGCTGGAAGTATCCAATGGGACAATATCAGTTTTCACTTAAAGAACGTCAGCAAAACCAACAGTAAGTTGTTGCAACACAAAGATACTGCCAAGTGTTTTATTACAGTCCATCAGATTTGATTCAGATGAATGGATGATGTAGACAGGAGACCGGTAATTAGAACTGTGTTAAAGTTTTGCATTGACTCTAAAGTCCATCTGAATTGAATAAGATGCTGCTTTAAATTTACTTTGTGCAATCTTGAGTCAATGTTGTTTTGAGCAACACTGAGGTAGGCAGATCCTTGCCAGATGTCTTTGTCAGCCTTCCTCTTTTGTATCCCATGAGCCCTGAGGAAAGGAGGATGGAACAGACACCCAGCTTTCTGGCACCCCTCAGTGCAAAGAGAAGGCATAAAGAAGTCTATTTGGTGGCTTTCTGAAAGATGAGAAAAACAGCCAGCTGATGCTCCTGCAAGACATAGCACAGCACAAAAGAAACGGAAGCAGAAAGGAGGTCATCAACCCACTTACCTCCTGGAAAGGGCATGGAGATAGTGACTGTGTGTGGGAGGATCTTTCCTTTGGAAAGAGAAATGATAAATTAAGGAAAGGTGAAAAGGTTCATTTATTGACAGCACACAAATGACAACTCTTACTACAGATCCATCTGAAATCAGATAGGGATCTCTGTGTGGGTGGGCAGCAAGAATCAGTGGTCATTCAGGTTTTGTGCATTGCTGGGTGACTAGTGAAGCAGCCAGCACCACATTCATGTTACGTAAATAAAGGGGAAAAAACCTCCAGTACCTCTTGAGCTGAGCTCCAGGGTTGGTTTGTGAACATAATTGTGAGGGAAGCCCTGTGGTATTAACAACACTTTGGTGGTAATTTTGAACATAGTTGTTTTCATCCCAGAGCTGAAGTCTATTGGCCAGCCACAGTAGGCATAGATTGACCTTTTCTTCCTTGGCTATGATATTGTGCACAGTGCACACTGTAGTGTGCATACCCACAGTGTAAAACATGGAGAGACAGGCAATTAAATATTATGGCTTTAAGCCTAAAAGCAGGCTAAATCAGTAAATACCACTTGAATGGCAATTTTTTGAGACCTGTGCTGCTGTTAGTCTATATAAGAGAAGGATTGGAAGCAGGGTTTTTTTTGAGAACAGATATGCTTTTCTGTCAGTTCACATAATCAAAACAAATATCTGCTGCAACTATTTTCCTTCCCTAAGGAAAGTACTTGAGTGCTGGAACGGATTTCCCTGAGAGGCTGTGGAATCACCATTGCTGAGGATCTTCAGAACTTGACTGGACAAGGCTCTGAGCAGCCTGATGTAATGGTGAGGTTTGCCTTCCTTGGAGCAGGAGGCTGGACTAGAAAACCTCCAGAGATCCATCTCAGCCTCAATTATTCTATGATTTTAAACTATGATGGAATCTGAATTAATGATGGCATTATATGGGTAATATTAATACTACATTAAAAATACTCCTTGCCTGTGTAGGTTTTTTTCTCTATGGTTTATTTGAATGCTTAGAGACAGACCTATATTTAGGTATTTCAGTGAATCTAAGCCTTTTATTCAGCATGGTAGTTTGGTGAAGTTAGACCATTAGTAATACCCATCAATATCAAGTTTAGTTATTTTGGATCAGTGTTTTTTCCAAACTCAGTACCTTGAAGGACTGTTGATTGTTGGCTTATTCAAGCCAGTTAGCTCCAGCCACATGGTATGTTTACATGGTCAAAACCTAACTTCTTATGAAGTATAATACACTCAGTAAACTATTGTCTGGGGTTTACGTCCCTTCCAACGCAAAACATCAACATCAGTGAGACCATGTTAAGCCAGTAGCTCTGTGACCTTCCATTGGCTACCAACTGAATGGCAGGTGCTGTGACACTCTCTGATTCCTGACAAAAGCCCAGCCACTTCTGCAATGATAATATTAACACTTTGGCAAAAATGAATCCGTTGTCCAGGATGGCCATCTTCTGTGAGTTCAAGGAAAAAGGGTGTGTGAAATCTAATCCCAGTCTGGTGTTCACAGAGCAGACTCATGTCCTTGTGTCTGTGAGATACTGCAACCGATCACACCCAGCTTGGCTCTGCTTTCTCCCTGGTACTATACATGTGGCCTTATTCCCAATTTGGCTGGGTCCACAAGTGGGAACTGTTTTCTAGGTAGGAAGCTGGTGTCCTCCGTTGAGCACAGGCAGTTTCTAGGATGTCCCTTGATTTAAACTGCAGATACTGTTGAGAAAAGGGGGGGTTAATTCATAATAATTTAAACCATGATATAAATATTTATAATGTGCAGGACTAGTTGTTTATCTCTTTAAGTCCTGAAGAGAATAATATGTAGCTTCAGTTGCATTGCTCCAGTATGGAGTGCTTGACCAACACCGTGTACCCCTGTAACATCAGACTATATCAGAACTGAATTTTCTTCTCACAAATTCTGTTTTCACTCTTTAGTGCTCTGTATCATGTAAATTCAGTGGCAGACTTCTTGAAATATAAGTTGTACTGCAGACTTAAGCCTGGCATCATATGCTGGGAGCATATGACTTGCTTTAAAGAATTCCCCTGACTTTCAAAAGAGCTTTTGAGTATTCAATATATTGATAAATCCATGGCTTGTTTTGACTCTTTGACAGTTGCATTGTGTTTTTGTGGCCAACAACTGCCATGCTTTGAAACAATTTCCCTGTTCTGTAATCGATCTGGGCAGTTGATGGCCAATAAAGATTCCTGAAAGTAATTGAGTATCCCAGTGTTCCTATCTGACTGTACTTTGGCTAAAAATGACTTAGTGTTTATCATTTACCCTCTGAAAGCTCTTGAAAACTCTTCCCTGAAGAGCAATAAGTCCTTGTAAAGTTTTCTGGGAAGGGGGAGGAGGAGGGGGGAAAAGGAACTGAAAATCCATTTGACAAGAACATTTGAGAAAGATCATAGATTTTTGAATAAGGATCTTGTAACTCATTATGATGATTTCCCATTCTTTTTCCTACTCAAATTGCTTTATTGTGTCACCTATCTCCTAATTTCCTTTGCCCTTTTTTGTTTTGATAGTCTTTGCAGTAGATACCTTCACAATCTTAACCATATCTAAAGCTTTGTATATAATACTTATTTTTAATATCTCAATAGGGACCAGAAACAAGACCATCCACTTAAAATGAATGTGATACTGCCCCATCTCCCTTGTGTTTTCCTTGCTCATGTGGTCTACACATGGGATGTCTTGGCAATGAACCTTGTTACAAGCACTGGAGACTTCTAAATTAAAAAGCTTTTTTATATCCTATGTTCCCTTATTTGAATTTTAACCCACTCCTTAAATGTTACACGTTGCCCATGTGCAATAATGTACCATTCTGGAAAAAAAAATTTAGAGATGCAGAGAAAACCAAAGCATTTGTTAATAGGCTACATCCATTTGTGGAATGTTGACATTCCACTAAAAAATGGTTAAGTTAGAAATATTTTTTTTTTAAATGTGGGGTACTCTCTAAGTTATTGAGTGTCTTGTGGTTGTCATGCATATTGTAATGTCACACATACATAAGTATTCTAAGGACCGTAATGTGGTCGGGAGTCCACTGTGCTTGAATGCTGCAGTGGTTTTCTTGCATTAAAGTGTGCTCATGTGTCTGCACACATGCAGTGGGTTTGCAAGGATATAGGAGCAGCAGGTAGGAATCAGCAAAGAATATAAGAGGACCTGTAAGATCACAAAGATCTAGTGCATCTATATGAAAATTATGATGAGGGAGCTGCAGCCAAAATGCAATTCCAGTGAAAGAAGGCAGTAGTTCCTTTTCTAAATAGGCATGTACATGAGAAAAATGGTCAAGAGGGTTGTTTGCTTTCTAACAACTGGTGCATGTAATGTTTCCCAGAATGCCATGATCCTTTATATACAAATATGGCCATAGGTCAGCATAGGCTTTATTCTTTGAGTCCTATTCTAAGCTCATTGCTAACTCTAAAATGTACACAGAAGAGCTCATAGGAATTTCTAGCATCTTGAAGACAACCAACCAAAATAACTATTCTGATTCTGCTGTGGAGGGGGGGAGTATTTCTCTTTTAGTACACTCCCTTGAACAGAATACCCTATTTTGACCAAAGGTTGTGCTTGAAACAGATTTTAAAATCGTTAAGGGTGCATAACCAAAACAAAAATGCATAAACAGCTACTGTGAGAGAGTATATATGTGACTAGTCAAGGTGTAATTTTAATTTCTGCAGGTTCTATAAGAAACAGCTAAATTCAGTATCATCTGTTTTGGTATGTGTGTGCAAAGTCAGGTCTTGTGCACAAACACTTTGTGTGTGTGTGTGATTATTAGCATTCCTCTGTTGGTGTACTAAGTCACTGTGCAGGAGATTTGAGACACATTATAAGTGTATTTGAAGCAACACAGACTTCTTTGAAAACAAAAAGAAATAAAAATTAAGATTGTAAAAGCCTAAACTGAAAAATAGAACTTTGTCCTGCGTATGTTTATATTGGTACTAATGAAACATTTAAATGTGTCATATTACATTGCCCTGATGACACAACTTTTTCCCATAAGATCTACAAATGCAGATGAGAGCCTTCTTTGCCAAAAGCTCCCTTTCTTGCCAAGTACATTGGACTATTCCCAACATACTGGATAAATCCAGCCATAGGTAAATACAATATTCTTTAACTAACAAAAGATCAAACAAAGTTGATAAACTTATCATGTCAGTATAAACCTACTGTATTTTCTCAGTGAGACAGATAGTTTTGAACAATGACTTCTGTATTTTATTTCATGAAAATTTCAAGAGATCTCTGTTTTAACAGACAGATCCTCACAAATTCATCGCTTTTGTCAAGGTGTTGCACACTTAATGCTACTTTGGTATGAAGTTTAGTATTTAATTACACTTAATGTTGCCAAACAGCCAGAAGTGGTGACATTTTAAACATAGCATTGACGAATTAGGCAAATCACTATTATTACAGTCATCCTCAACACCCAAAATGAGTGTGGTCTAATACACTGTACACAAGGTAATCTTTCCACATAGTAATTGCAATGGCTTTACCTAGAAGTCCATCTTTCAAGAACGCAGAATTCCAGACAACCTGGAAAGCAGAAGTTACACTTCAAGCTAGAGATCTTGAAAGAGTTAGATATTTTATACACTGAAATAAGGGCCAGAGGAAGGGGGAACGCATTTGCTTTTGGTTTTCTGGAAAGCTCAGTATTGCAAAATACACAGTATTGCTCAGTATTTGATATTGCAAAACTTCCCTAGAGCTGGTGCTTGGAAGGTATGAAACAAAACCTTGGTCATAACCTGCCATTTTCCCCCTTTCCAACTTCATGCTGTGACTGAGCAAATAGAGTTCTCCAGAGTTCATCCCAAATTTGGAAAGAGGAATGCTTGTTTTTTGACATCAGTATAGAAACCTGAATGGTAGTAGGAAGCAACTATTGATTTGTATGGCACAGAAAATTAAATCTGATGCAAGAATGAGGTCTTACATATTTGAAGATAGAGAACTTAATGCATCCTGAAAAGGTTTATGTCCATGTTATGGACTGGGAAAATTGGTTTCAGAGATAAAATACACCTTGTCAAAGTTCTTCCATAGGATCGGCAATGAAACCAGTAGTACGAATTCTGAGCTCCCGTGCTGTGTGTCAGTGATTAGCTGATGTTGCCTCCCACATAAAGTCCCTTTCTCCTCCCTTTGCATTCAGTGTCTCAATAAGTCTTCTTCAAAAACCAGAGGAGTGGAAGTCTTATTTAACAAGAAAGTTCTTCTTCTACCACACAGTTAGAGCTGGTGAAACCTGAGCTCTACCAAAGACAATGGAAAAAATTCTCACTGAGTTTGAGGTGTCAAGTTTTCACAGAATTTGCAATTTTGTCATATTTGCAATGTTTGTCCAAAGCCACACTGTTGCACCAGGTAGTACTGAGATAGAGACAAGCTTAGTTCTGCTTATGGACAATGCTGGGAAAAAACGCCCACCACCCAAAAATGTTAAAGTGGCATTGAAAATTAATTAATAAACTATCTCTCACAAGGATTTTTTTAAACTTAGGATTGATACTGGGCTAAAATGATCATATGGTTGCTTGGGAGTTGGACTGTGGGCAAAGCAACCTCTTGCATGTGAATACATCCCCCCTTTAACAGAATCCACCCTGCGAAAGGATTGCAATCTTCATGTTGGGTTGCACATGAAGAGAGGTACGGGTGACTGCATGTTTTTAACATGTTAGTGAAATTTGCTTCTGGGGAGCTTGATCAAAACAGTGAGTTGAGAAAAATATCTGATCTGAATTTTGCTGCTGTGAAACCATAGTATCAATAGTTATTGTACTTGTGTGCCTTTGTGTTATTATTTTTAGACCCTTAAAAATAGTAACAAGTTTCCATTACAGTTTTGTAGTTTGATTGCCATAAATATAGGTAACTCATTTCAACACTTTGCAGACACAAAACCGTGTTTCTAAAATTTTATGTAAAATTACGGATGAAGGAATTTTCAGAGCTACAAATGGAAAGGTCGTCTTGTCCTGAGAGTGAATCCAATTAAATTCTGTGCTGAGGCCAAGAAAACTGATTGGCATGTAGATTAAAGCCAAACCCAAGTCTTCTCCGAACATTTACTGACAGCCATGAACTTTGACAGTTTCAGGCAATGAATTTTCCAAGTTGTGTTGGAGGGCTTTCTATAAGTTGTGACAAATGCAAAAGGAAAAAATCATAGCAGATGAAGAAGGGGAGATTCATGGACTCATGTTGAGCATCTTTCCTGACACCACAATTTCCAAAGCAACAACAACAACAACAAAGCAACAAAAAAATCCCATTCCTCATCATAAATCAATAAAAAAAACATGTTTCCATAACATTTTTATTATTCTGATAACAACAGCTTGACATTTTTGCATTGGCTCAGTTAAGTTTTTCCTATCTATTGCCTGCCAGAAGGAAAAAAGTTCCTTAATTTTCAGCCATCTACTGGAAAGTGTTTCTTCTTTCTGGTTATTAATGAATATGCACACAGGATCATTTCATGTTGTTAATTCTGAATTTTGCTAGACAAAGGATAATGGTACAGATCATGTAGAGAAATGGTAGGTTATGACAGTAATCATAATAAAGGTTTTTCTCCCTTTCTCTAAGATGAAGTTATTGATTGTGAAAGGTACCAGAGTGATGACCGTGATGCATGAGACTTTTTGAAATGTATCTATCTACTGGATTCAGCACAGGCAACAATCCATGCAAATTCTCACAAAAAAAGCCTGCTGCTGACCTGCTGGAGAGGGCAAATCTCTTCAGTGGGTCTCTGGATGAATCCCTACTAGTGCTCTGTCCTTTGCATGTTGGACAAATCCAACCATGGCATTTTAGATCATGTGCTATTTGTGATTATTTACATGTAATGCCCTGGCAAGTTTATTTTAGTAACTTAAATATATTTTTCTTAGGACTGGAAAATGGCCTTCAGCCTAATGTGTCTGACTATGCAGGTTTATCGTTAATCTCACATGCGTGTTATTTTCACATACTTCAAATACTTCTGTAAGGAAACAAAAAATTGGATGTATTTCATGGTGATTGCCATCTGTTTAAATCAGGTTTTGTTTAAATCTGATTAACTCTAGGTTTCTTTCTTTTATATGTGCAACCTAGAGGTGGGGCCACTCTTTCTCCTGTTCAATAACACTATAACCCACTAAATAATAATAAAAAAAGTTAAATTTTAATCCAAACCATTTTCACTGTGTGGTGGCATGAATGTTTGTACCAGTACAAGAGAAGGATGGGACTGCTTTTTCCACTCCTCGTGTTGGCTTAAATTGATCAAATGATTGCCCTAGGCACTAGTGAGTCCACACAAAAGAAAAACATTAAAATGTTGAGCTGTGGGGAAAAGAGCTCAGGGGGAGCAGGGGTGGGTCAGAAATTTCCATACATTAAAGGCAATCCATCATCAAACATAAACCAGAAATAAAGTAAGCTTTGTTAAGCCTGGTGCTTCATAACAAGTTGTCAGAGATAAGGGGTCTTTTAGGCTAAGTTGAAGGGTCCATGGCCGTTCTTGCATTATCTAACTTGTTTACTCCAAGTAACAGTGTTGGCTCCTTTTCGTATATAACTTATACCTCAGATATGTCATGGTGATGGTACTTTTATCCCAACAGTGACTTCAGTATGTTTTCCAAAATAAACCAAGGAAACCGTGTTGTTGTGTTTGTGGGGTTTTTTGTTTGTTTGTTTTTTTAGCATTGTAAAATTTAATCAACTGAAAAGCCCATTTTCGATGACTTGGATTTGAAAATCAGTTAATTCAAAATACCAAAGCAAAACCTGGGAGTTTGCATAGCAGGCTGGGATTATCCTGTCTCAAATAAATGGACAAAGGAAGGTGGTCATGGTTTTGCAGATTGTTTTCAGGGGAGTGGTAGGCCTGCATGGCTCAGACTTGAGCCAGAGGTGATTGGGGTCAAAGTTCTTTCTTGCAAACCATGAGAGTTTTGGGAAGGGAGCCTGGAAAATTAATAACCAGAATATGGCCCTTATCTCAAATCTGTGAGACTTGCAATATCTCCTTCAGTAAATGGGAAAAAACAATATTATGCTAAGCTTTTGAGGCCAGACAAAAGCCATACACCATATGTGAGACATTAGTTGTGCATGCCTGTGTAGTCACACACAGACTATTCTGTGCACTGGTTGTGCAAGGTACAATACTACATTTATCTTTATGCCACTTCAGCCTACCCAGCCACCAGCTCAGTGACTTTTGAGTGAATTCAGGCAAATCTCTCCACTTCCCAATGTTCACTCTCACAACAGAGAAAGCAGAAGAAAACCTATGCTTTTCCCACTCTAGTGAAAATTGGTCATTTTTTGTAAACTGGCAGAGTGACAATGGTTGCAGTACCGGGGACATGTTCTGCCAGCTTTTCTACAGGCACAGGAAACTTTGGCAGAAGGTATAGATATCTTTAACTGACACATCTGTTTGCTAGGTAAACGAGTTGCAGCTTCAGTGCAATAAACCTGTGAGTTAGTTCAAAATGCCGTCACTTTTTAAGTGTTTGTTCTGTCTGTCTGATTAAGAAAGTGTCTCTTCTAGCAATGCTGCAAGGCATGAGAAGTCCAAACTGGCCAGATATTCTTACCTCAGATGTTAATTTAATAACTTAATTTGGGGCTATTCAAGGCCCCTCCTGTTACATAGGAAATGCACAGATACACTTTTACACAGCCTGAGTGGTTTAGGAAGATTGTCCCTGCCAATCCAATTGGTTTTGCACTGTGAGAGATTAAGTGGCATTTTAATCAGATGGGATGAGGAGATCTAGTACATCGCTGTCACTGAAAGAGATGTGCCTGTCTTTCATCCCCTGTTTCCAGCCATGCAGCCCAGCCTCTTTCTAACTCTGTGAGCCAGTTCAGTTCACTGAACCAGCTGACAAGCAAGTAGTCCAACATACAAGAAGAAGGTATGTAGAAAGACATATGAATTTAGTATTTGGACTCTAATATGAAGCACAAGATGGTGATGTGACAGAAGCATTTCTGTCTCTCCTTCTCCATTTCCCACAGGCTTTATTCTACCTTTTTCAGGAAGGTAACTGGATGCTGAGACACACACAAAGGTTTTTGTATCTGAGTTACATTTGCTTGAGTAAAAGTTATAGTCCATATGCAGCAGGAGGTTGATTCTCTTGGCTGGCTTATGCCTTTACAACTATTTTTGATGCACTGCTGGGTATTTTGTGAGTCTGGTGAATCTGGATAAGGCAATTTTTTTATTTTAACAAATCCGTTTCTTTGCATGAGCTGCACTGTTTTTGTCATCTTGGTTCACCAAATGATTTGGTGCCAACTTCAGGGTAGTCTTGTCAGGTGGCGTGCTTTTCCTTGTATCAGAGATGTATTCTTCCCCCAGTGTAATGTCTACCTGTGCTAGCATGGGCCATATTCTGCAAAAGCACAAGCAAAGGCAGAACAGAAGAAAACACTGTTTCTCTTTTACAGTTGGACTCGATGATCTTAAAGGTCTTTTCCAACCTAAATGATTTTATGATTCTATGATTCTATTCTTGAATAAAGGAGTAAGGTTTCCTTCACTTACCACCTTTTCCCCTTTCCTCATATCTTCTACTCTTTCCTTTGTGTATCCAGCTTTCATAAGGATTATTTTGCAGATGGAGAGAACTGAGTATAGATCCTGTTAATCTTAGCCCTGTAAACATCTGTCAGTTATTCCCTCCTCTACTTCTCTCTAGTAAAAAAAAATTGGTTTTTTTTTAACATGTGGATGCCTTTAATTTTCCTTCTTTGTACTGAAGACATACTTTCAAGAATTTTCTGCAATTCTGAGGTTTAGAAACTTTTTGAAAATGAAAAGTGATAGTCTCAAGTAAGCATATGCCTTCAGAAAGGGAACAGGAGAAATCTCTCCACTCCGCCAGCACCACACATCCCTTTAATGCTGTTAAATTCATGATAAGCAGTGATATTAAGTACAGCTTAAAATCACACCATAATTTGGTGCCATAGACTTGAAATTAGGATTTAGGAGATCTTCCCTTTCTCTGCTCTTTCACCCTTTCTGACTGGAAGTGGTATTTGAATATTTTTAAAAAATGTAGATCACATGTTGTGATTAGATGCTGATCTCTTCTCTTTGGGCCTCTTCAAGTGCTTTTACAAAGTTATTTCACAGAAACCAATAAACAGTTGACAGGGATAACCTAAGAGTGCCTTTAGAGAAATATATCCACGTAAAAGCCTTGCTGACCTTATATGCTATCCTGTCGGTATTTCCATTACAATTTATTTGCTACTAGAGGCTCAGGCCTAAGAAAGCAACACTGCAGTCTTGCCTCTTGTAATTATCAGTTGTAAATGAATACGGAATTTTGATATATGGCAACATTTTTTTAGAACTGAAGTTAGCAAAAATTATTATTTTATTTTATTTTATTTTATTTTATTGGATTACTGGAACTGGCACGGAGACAGATATTTCTTCATTCCTGCATTGAAGCAAGGGACATTTTTTTTTAAACAGTTCTGCTGTAGAAATATATAATTATGTGTGGGTAGACTTGGCATGGATCTCTTCCCCCTTAGGGATATGAAGAAAACAAGCCTTTTCAAATACCCTTAATAACATACAGGTAAATAATGAGTTCAGACCAAATAACTGCTAAATATGAGAAAACCATCACATTTCTACTCCTACTGCTAGCCAGAAAAAGATCAGTGATTACCCATATCCTGCCAGTGACATTTTACACAGACCTCTCTACTGTTTTTAAGTGGGAGATCAGTGCCTAGGCTGATGGCAGGATGTGGACCTTATAAAGTATTTCCTGCTGAAAAGAGCACTTTGGATTATTAGATAGACTAAAATGTCATTTAATGAGCTGGATTATGAAAGATGGACTGCTACACACTCAGGAGTAAGTGTAAACTGACATAAGAGGTCCTGATCTTGCAAAAAAAAACCCCTTATCAGGCATTTTCCCTGGTCAGTAAGAAATCTCACTAAATTCCAATGAGATCTTTATACAGACAGAATTTGTGGCAACAGGGACTTGGCTGAAGAGGACAATACCTCAATACCCAAGCCTGTGAATGTGGTTTAACTGTTTATGTATCAGTATGTATGAGAGCAGCCAGCATTTCTCCATAGCAAATGTAAAGTAGAACAGAATGGGCTTATGTAGAGATTGTTCCTCTTTGGAAGTTAGCACCTGGGACATCAGACCTCTAGAGGGGATGGCAACCACTAACCACATTGGTTTACTTTTTTGTGGGGATTCCAACTGGGTTCCAGAGTGTTTGCATGTATGTGATGCATAATAATAGCTGTGAGTGGGAAGGCGGGACTAGTGGGAAATGGGGAGGCTAGAGCTGACCTGCAGTCTGTGCTGAGTAAAAGGCAGGCAGTAGAAGACTCGAGAATCTGCCATCTAGAGAAAACAGAGATGGGAAATTTGGGCACATATACTGCTACATGGTTCTTCTGGAGCAAAGCAGCAAGATTATGCAAAGCATTATTTTCATCTTAACATCAGTTTCTTAAGTTTATGGTAACAAACCTGTACTGTCCTGAGTAATCTGATTGGAAAAAAATGTCAGAATTATGCATGGGATGCAGTGTTAGCCAGTTGTCCTGCAAGAAAGCATGAAGGGGTTTGAGCTCCTTCTCACTCTGTGTCGGGGATAGAACCTAAAAAAGGAGAGGTTTCTGTGAGTGCTGCTCTAGTTGTCAGTTCTCACTGCAAAGGCTGTGCCTGTCCGACCAAGCAAGGGGTTTTTTTAAGTTAAAATTTCAACTGGCAGCAGTTGGATGCATATCTTCAGCCAACAGGCCTCGTAGTGTTTGGCGTGTATTTTAGCTGTGTCCTCTAACTGGTAACTTCTCTCTAATGTTTTTTAAATTGTGCTGCAGCCAGTTTAACTTACTACTTTTCTCAGTCTGTCAGGTACCTGGCCCCATTGTCCCTGCTTGACCATATCGGGTGAGGGAGTGCAGCAGTCATCTGAGGCATGAGAGCTGATCTTCCTGCCAATACCAAATACGTACACTGAATGTGGGGTAGTATGACATGGCAATACTAGAATGGGTAAAATGGATTTAGAGGCAATATGGATTGGATCACACAGGATAACAAAAATTATGGCAGGTTAGGGCTGCCTTTAAGGGAACCTAGAGCAACCTACATTTGGGATTTTTGTTTGATTGGCTGTTTTTTTCCTTTGGATTTCCTAAATGGAAATTGTGCACAAGCGTGCAATATCTTTGTAGCTCTTGGCGTACTGCCTAGGTCTCACTATAACACTGCACGTGCACAGAAGCGTGGGCAGTATGTTCAATGTGTCTAGGTTGTGTCACCTTTACTGTGTATGTGTGTGGACCCAGAGACTGTGCACGTGCACTAGAGCTGCTCTGCATGTGCTGCTGTAAGGATGTCTTTGGCCTTATTGAACAATGCAGACAAAAGCTCAGAGTGCTTAATTTCTCCTTAGTTAAAATTCCTGGGTAGAAGTACAGACTATGTCTAAGAAAGTCCACACTCACTAGGAAAACCTGCCTCTGAGATCACTTGGAGAGATAAGAGCACAGATACTGCAAAGGTTGCTCCCAGAGAGCTGGAAGTACCCTCCTTTCATCTTCTGATGTTCATTGTAGGCAGAAGATAACTTACAGACAAGTGGGTCTGTTTGTTTGCCGTAGTGCCTGTGTCATAAACAAACTGATTGGACTTGAGGAGTAGTGAGATATCAGCCTACTCTTTTAAATTGTCCTATCATCTCTACTTTGGAGCGGAACAACTACTAAGCTGCTATGCTTCCTTGTGCTTTAGCACATCTTTCTAATTAAAAGACAGTGAATGGTCTTGTAGTTCAAGAGGATCTTAGAAAGCAGGCAGCAGCCTCTGTCTTCTCTTGGCTGTATAGTAGCTCTCTGTTGGTGGAGGGAAAAAAAAAAAGCAATCTTTAATACTTACTTTAAACTGGAAAATATGTGAGATAGTATGGTTTTCTTTCCATATCTTAATTTCATCTTTATAGCTTCCCAAATGGAACCATATGAAAATTTTAAGAAGCAATATCAACTCTCTGCCCTACAAATTCCTAGTAATATGCTTCAGTTCTGAAGATGGCACAAACTCTAGCTTTGCTGTTTTAAAACTTGTCCATTTACCAGGTTCTAAGTCTTTCCTAATTTCTACTTTCTATTGTAGCGGTAATGATTGCAAAAGCTAGGTGTGGGTTTTCTTTTTTTCTGGTATGTGTTGAGATGCACTATAGACTGTCTCTGTCAAACTCCCAGGAGCACCATGAACCTTATTGACAGATCTTGCAACACTGCTACCTAATAAAGTACCTGGGAACAGCAAAGGGGAAAAAAGGGAGGTGAATGAATTTACTGCTATGTAAAGCCTGTATAGTCACTGATCTCAGACAATGTGTAGCAAACTGTCCTTTCCTAGACTGTAAGTCTCTGAGGTCAGAAGGTTGAAAAGCATTCCAGAAACAGAGTTTGGCGTGAAAGTTGTCCTTTTGTGTTTTGCTAATTGGAATCAAGGAGCCTCAATTGTCTCTCCTGTTTTATTTATTTATTTGGGTATATCATCTATATCACAAAACTGTTCTTTCATCCCTGTAATAGCAGGCCTAAGTAGTTTGCTTGACCTTTAATGGAGGTTTGTGGGAGGGAAAGATGCCAGAGCTTCTGCCCCGCTGTTCATAGCTGCAGCTTTATCTCATCTTGTGGCTCAGAAGGCTGCTCAGCTTTCGTCAGACAGTCAGAAGTGAGGCCCTGCAGGGGTATGCTATCTCTGGGCTAGTGAAGGGATGAAAAAGGGAAAAAAAAATTATCTTAATGATGGGTTATTCTTCAGTTTCTCAGCTACCACCATAATCTGCGTGGACTGGGAAAACATTTCCTGAACTTTTAGCTAAAAAGAAACCTTTCCTCTGTCTGTCTGTCTGCCTCTGTCACTCTCTGTTTTTTCTTCCCCTCTAAGTCATGAAAAATAGAAGTTAAAATAGCCTGGCATAGGATGTGCTATACTAAGAAACAATCTGTTTTTCAGTCATAGGTGGTATTCAGCAATGAAAGAATGAAAAATAAAGTGCCAATGTCATCTAAGCAGCAAGCTGTGTGTTGCTTTGACTGAAGGGCGAACCTAATATACTGTTTAGGTGTGATAGTGTATGCATGTTTGTTCATTTTCCTGTGGCTAAAGCATAGACAGTGCAGTAGGAACAATGCACCTCTCCTGTTAAGCCTAAAAGCACCAGTGTGCATGACTGTGATCTAATGCAGAGCTAGTATGTTCAATTCTCTGGGATTTCAGCAGAAGCCCAGAATGTGCAGCTTCCTTTGAAGAATCAGTGACTGTTATAGTTATCTCTGTGTCATGATCATATCGTTATTACCCTGAAGTGGTTTAGAACACGAGAAAGTAAGTTTCAGTGTGCCTACCATTGCCAGTTGTCTGTGGGTCAGCTTTGCCAACCCACGCTCAAGCTGGTGCCTTACTCAAGCTCTAGGGTGTCATTTGAATAATGACATCAGGGTGGGTTGGTCTTTTACTCTCTGTTCATAGACTTCTGTCTGGATTTTCGCATTTATGGGTCCACACATTTTATTTCAAGTTCTAATTAATAGCTTCTATCTTGTTGTTAATCTTGGGGGAATTCCCACTGCTCTCTGCTGTGGTACTAGTTCTTCTATATACTGGTGCTGATCCAGAGGAATAAAGCATTCAGCAGCAACTACAATCCCACACATTTGTTTTTCCTCTTATGTGTACTCAGTTGTTTTCCTTCTCCTGATATAAACAATTTTGTTACTCTGGCAGCTTAGCAAAAGCAAAAAAGCTGTAAAAGCAGCTTAGCAAAACCAAAATAAGTCTTCTAGTCTTTCATCCAGTTTCATGTCCACTTTCTCCCTGGTTCTTAGTGTGTGCAGGATTTCCCTTGTCCTAGCAACAGCAGTGTTTCTTCTCTGCTGGTGCCCGACATTACTACCATTGCTTTGATGTGTGCACCGAATCAATGCAATGGTAGTAATATCAGCATGCAAATTGACACTTTCATGACCACTGATTATTAGTCAGATAATGCTAACAGTTAGCTTTTGGAGTCTTTTACAGCTACATAACATTGACTTCTTATTCCATGCTGTGTAATTCAGGCATTGCTCAAACTGATATATGTTGAAGTAGAGATGGGCTCTGTGTTTCTGAAACCCAGTTTACAACAGATGGGAAACACGAAAAACTGCTGGTTAGGTATGAACTGTTTGGGTTCAATGTCTGAGGCAGAGTAATGTGGCAATTCCAGGCAATTATGTTTGACATAAGGCAAAACTAATTCCCTGAGTAGAGATATTAGGATACCTTACCATGTAGGCTAATTGGTCCTGCCACTTGCTTGTGTGGCCTGATACTACATGCTGAAAATGAGAGGCCAAAACTTGACCACGTTTGCTAACAAACATTGTGGTGACTCCCATGTCTAACTGCAGTACGCCTGTTTGCAAGATTAGTCAATACAGCTCATTGCAAATTTTGCATGTTTGGGGCCCATGTGAGGGGATTTGATTCACATAACATAAACAAGACTGCTATTAGATTAACTTTCTGTTCAGCATGGGTAAGATGGGAGAGATCTTTAGTATTTAATGAGAAAGTCGTGTTCCTGTGACCCCTACTTCCTTTCCTTTCAAAGGTCTGTGGGAGTATTTATGTCACAGAGCACTTCCAGGATTAAGCCTAAATTCATTAGGAACATTATCCTCCCAAGTCATTATCAAATTAAGCTCTGTAGATCACCTCTCAGAATTACTTAGTACGTCTTCTTTGGAGACAAAGTGTCCCCGATCCAGCAATTCACATGTTTCATCACCACAAACTGGTCAAGTATCCGTAACCTTTTATCATCTCGTGTGAATACAAAGAACTCTGGCTGAGATAAATTTGGTACTACGCCATAAAACCCCCACAGTATTTGTGTATAGAAGACATTTATACATTTCTTAAGTGTTTTGGCAAAACCCCACAGCAAGGACAGAAGGACTAGAGCAATAAGCAGGAAATCTATCATTGAATTTATGGAATAGGCTGTTCTCTTACTGCCTGCCTCAAGGGCAGAGGGGCATGCCTGGGACTAAACTGAGGGGCAGAGTCACAGTTCCCACCAAATAAGGACAACCAAGTCTGGTTAAGGGAGTTGCTGTTGGTCAGTTTGTGCATTTCAAATAAACTCTGGATTTGTGGGGAAATTACTGAAGAAGAAGTAAGATTTGTAGATTCTGAGAAAATAAAACATTTGTCCCTTCCTTATCCTAACAGTGCCCAACACTCCTTCCCTGTACACATACCCTCTGCTCTTATACCTACTTGTCCATGGAAAATCTAAGCAACTAGTGGTGGCAAAAAGGCAGAACAGCCTTTATGGGGGGAACTAGCAGAGACAGCACCAGGGTGTGCATGGTGATGTCTCTAGATCTGCCTGGCTCCACAGGAGTTGCTTGACTACCAATTTCTCACTCTGCATGATTGTCAGAGAATCTTCCTGTGAGAAATAAACACCAAGAAGCTGGCTTCTTGCTACAAATGAAGAAATACTGCCTTTCTTCCCTTTCATAAAGTTGCAAGTGCTTTAGGAACGTGATGTAGTGTTGGCTGACTGTGTGGAGAATGTGCTTTTGCCTGTACGCCCATGCACCCATGCATTAAACAGGCAAAGTTTCAGTTGCATGGATTCATCTTAGTGTTAAAACATTGGTATTAAATTGGGGTTAGATAGGGAAACTGAGGATTTTGTGCAGCTGCAACTCCTGGACTTGGGAGTTGCTGAGGCACCTCTGTCCTGCAGGAATGCTGTCTCTTACCGAGGTGTGGTATTCCCCGCTCCCACACAGCTGTAGGCAGCCTTTTCCCCCTGATCTGGGAGCAGCTCTCTGTATCTTAAGATTTTGCCTATCGCTTTGATAGTCCAGCATACATCCCAGGACTCCAAGAGTGATTCTGGCAAGGGAATATTCACCATATAATTATCCTTGTCCCTCCTCCAGTTTCTTCCCCCTTCCTTCCTCTGCAGTTCCATGGCAGGAGGTCCTGGCTCATATGGGAAAATCCAAACGCTTTGTGGTTGTCACCATCTTTGCTTTCTGCATTTGAATAGGCCCTGGCATAAAGGGAGGCCTGCCACAACACAGCACCAAAGCTATCAGTCCCAGTAGACAGCAATAACAATTACCCCCTTAACTTCTCACCTCCAAGCTGCTGCCCTATGGAGTATTTCCCCATCCTGCTCCCGGCAGATACCTCACTTCTTCCACTTAAAAAAGCTGAAAAAATGGTTAGATGGTACATTTCCAGCATGAATAATCTCACTGATTAGGACGTCTAACCACCTACCTGGTTCCCCACTAGGAAACAGAAGAGCACTTTAATAACAGCACAAAGCAGTGGCTGATTTCTGTGTACCAGGGCATACAGCACAGCAAAAAATGTATTTTTATCTCTAATCAGGAGGTGATCTTTGCTGGTAAACTACATTGCTTTATACTAACTGAACATAAGGCTTATTGGTATTAAAATCTCATGAGCACATATGGCAGGAATCCTATTTTTGAGGTTTGCCAATAGAATCACTGAAGGATGAAACCAAAATTTGCAAAACTAATTCCCCACTCTATTACTTATCTAAAGAAAGGCCTCTAATGGATCAACAATACTCACTTTTCAGTTTACACATTGCACACACTTACAGCACTATTAGGTTAAATTTTTCATAAAGCACTGTACTAGTGAACCATTTTTTTAATATATGTGTCCATAATATCTATATGTATTTATTTGTGCATACCTGCATTTAACATAAGTTTACTTATATTTAATGGAAGTTTTTTCTGTGTCATTACTTTAAGGGTAAACTCAAGTATTTGAATATTACTTAGCACTAGGCACAAAAACCTGATCAAGAACAATCTGCGTAAAGCACACGTTTCTCTGGAGATAAACTGATTTGGTTTGGGGCTTTAGCTACATGGGAAAGAATATGGCCTAAATCCTCTAGGCTCCAGTCCTGCAGGCATTTTTAGGCAAGTATAATTGCTTGCAGGGCAAAGATTTGTTAGGCCTAAAAGCCACAAAAACATGTACTTCAGTAACTCTATAAACAACACTAGCCAAAGAGAAATTAAAAATCATCTATAAAATTATGACACTTATCTAAAGATCAAGAGCTAAATAAACAACTTGTTGGGTGACATGTCTCAGATTAATGATTTGTAATAAAAGGAAAAAAGATTTTAGAAGCTGACAGTCCCTGGATTCTTTCCAAATAATTTTTCTTTTACACATGCTAAGTGGAGGCAGATTCACAGGTTTAATATCTGCTAGTGACATTGTGTTTAAATTAATACTAACTGTCTACGTAACTTAGAGCAAAATGCCTGTTCTGTTGGACAAGCATATCTTGAGATGACATCAAATCTGGATGGTCTCTGGTGGAAATCTCATCATGTTCTGGGTTTGCTTTCTCTCAGCACATCAGTTATAGCTACGTGTTCCTGATTTGCAGGCAAATGTTATTACATGTTGGATTACTGGGCTTGGACTGACTGTTTACTTCCCTCAAATACTTGCTGTCACCTATTTTTTTGTAGTGAGTGGCACATGCTGTAGCATGGACTGTGAAATACAAAGGACGTCTTCCCTATAACCGCATTAAGTTTCTGGCTTACCATCTAATTTTATTGCCAAAAGGTATGTTTCCAGGCTAATTCTAATTTAAATGTTTTTTATTTCTGTGAAGTAAAAGCTGAAAGAGGATTATTTTTCATTATTAAGAATATTCATATTCATTTGTAATTTTTGTTTTAGGGTCACAATATTTTCAAGACATTACTTTACAAAAATATAAAATCAAACCTTGCATAAAGACACCAGTTCTGATCATGGCTCTGTGCATTTAACTTCTGTTGTCTCTAGCATGGATTTCTCCCACCTATCTGAAAATGTTACTAGCTAAAGCAAAGGCCACCCTCAAAAGTAGTGGTTTGTGCAATACATTGCTTCCATATTTCTAGAGAAAAGTGGATAAGAACTTCTGGAAATGTTACCGTTTATTATATATATAGCAAGAAAGAGTTAATCAACAATATTGCATCTTATTGTATCATGTAGCGTTTTACACCACTGGTACCATATCCCTAACGATTGCAAACTGGCATCATTCCACTGATTATAGAAAGTTACAGCAGATGAGGTTTTGGCAGTATTTTCCAATTGTACATTGTATTACAAGTGGCACATTATTTCAGTGCTGAAGTTTTATCATATCTGAGGAATCCCTTTGTACCTGAAGCAGATGGAACATTCTTCCTGATGTGGAAATAAATAAGAGCCATGAAGTGCTTACTACAAATCACTGTAAATAGTTTCCTCAGGTTTATTTTTTTCCCAAGTCTACTGGTTGCTAGAAGATACGACACATTATGTGTGCAAGAACAGACAGTGTGTCGCCGTTGTACTGAGTACGTGATTAATAAAGAAGCCTATTTTTAACAGCAAAACAATGTGCTATATTTAGAAGTAAGTAGACAAGGCTATACAATTTAGCCATATTAAAATGCTGCAGATGATCTTGAGATGACCACAGAGCTCATTTTTTGTTATTTTGAGCATAGTTATTCTGGAAATCTAGGTTCATGAGAAAGTCACTGAAAGAAAAACAGTGTATGTCACCTAATTCCCCTTATTCCTTATGTTGCTAGCTAATTATAAACATTTAAGGATGAACATAAGAGAAATTTGAATAAGATTGATTTAATTAATTTGAATGTGATATTTAGATGTCCTGCTTGATAGCACCCCAGGATTTAATAATGTTGATTTAGTGGTTTAGATATTCTTTCATAATTCATTTATACTAAGATTGGCTTCCCCCTACCCCTGCCAAGCTTGTGATCATGATCACATCTTGGCCCAAAGAAAACGGATGATGCCTTCTTTTGGGATACATTCTAGAAAAATTAACCACTTTTAGTGTGAATAAAAAAAATCTGGTAAAAAATGGCAAGCAATCAACTGGATAGTAAGGTGTCCATTCTCTGTTTAATGTGTCTTGCATGCTTTTAGGTGTTACCTTCATAAGGGATGACAGCATTGCATAAGAGCAACCATTCTTCACGCTCACCTCCTGGAACTCCAGGTTGATAAGCATTGCTAGATCAAAGCACAGTCATTTTGGTATTTTCTGTTACTATCCAGCCTCAATCCAAGATCCTGCAATACATACAGCATAGATGCAGCCTTCACAATTGGTGAGCTTTGTCTGCATGGACTTCATTGCAAGATGGTAGGCGTGAAGCTCATCAGTGACTCCTAAGTAGCCTAGCCAAACCCTAATCCTACAGACTGCCGAGCATGTGGAATCATGCCAGGAGGTTCACTGAAATCCAACAGGACTTTGTGTGGACATCAACAGAGCAATGCTGTCTCTGTGTATTGACTTCAGTATTGAGGCCTTAATTTGTTAGTCTGTACTCTGTGTAGATGGCATTTCATACAAAATTTAATGTCTCATTTTGGTCATATATCATTGTAAAGGAATAATCAAATAGCATGGTGAGCTTTTTTTACAAATAATGTGCGGTTCCTTGGCATTTGTTTTCTTTGGCATTATAGTCTTGAAAATCTAATATATTGAGGTAGAAACCATATGTATAAAAATTAGTCACAGCAAACCTGTGTGAAACCTCCCCTTTGGAATATTGTGATTATAGTTGAGGAATGAAAGAAAACCAATAAGTGGAGCTTGGAGAAAAGGGTGAAAACATAGTAAGGCCTTAAGAATTTGGTTTTGTTGTTATTGTTGTTGCTGTTGTTATATTGTAAATTCACAAAAGAGACTGTGTAGCATTGAAATAGTGTACTGAACAAAGACTGAAAGTTTGCAAGACTTCACAGAAAGTTTAAAGAGACTTCATTAATCTTTAATATGATTTGAAAAGCTTTATAGATTTTTTTTAATGGTGTGGTATTAAGATTTTTTTTAATAATAATTTTCTGAACTATTTTAAATAACTATGAATCACAATGGATTTAGAACTCTGAAGTGTCTTTTTGAGTCAAATGTAACAATTTTTTACTTGATAATGGATATCTTATGCTTTTGGCTTGATTATATAAAATAAGGCAAGGAGGAATTTCATAGCAATATAAATTCTCATTTTCTTCTCTGCAATTCTCAGCATTTTTTTGACAGGAACAACTATGCCTTTTATGATGAATTTTAATTAAATTTTTGAGTAAAATGATTGAGCATTTTTATAAAGACAGTGGCATATACAGCAGATAGGAAAAGTATGAAAGAAGACATTGGTTATGCAAGTATCCTTTTTATACGCATATATATCTGTGATGGTTCAAAGTTTCAGTTTTACTCTTTTTGTGTAGAACATATTACATAAATCAAGGGGTTTTTTTTTCACATTTTTAATCATAGAATTTCCAAATGGAATTAAATGCTCCATTGTTCTTAAAATTAGTGGCAAGTTTAAGACATCTAGCACTACACTTGCAGAATCAAATCTTTGGTGTGTTAATTTTTCTGTCAAACTAAACACTGCCTTTTCTGTACTCATTATTGCATTCCAACACCTTTTTCCCTAACCTCACATTCCTGCCTGATAATTAGTTGCATACAATGTCTTTTTAAATATACTGGTTGACACTCTAGGCTGTAAAGTGATAGCACCCATCCACTGAAAGTAACGTTATTTTGGAACATTTTTCATTGCCAAACAGGAAATGCTATGAACCCACAGCCATTTGAATGACTTGTTAGGACTTTTTCTACCTAGAATGCATTAGTAGGATAGCCCCTGTAGATGGAACTTCTGAAAACCAGAAATAATTAAAAAAAAAAAATCCCAGGCTTAAGTCAGTGTCAAATGCTAGCAGTATTTACATGACCATAGTGAACATGCTTATCTTTTCTGTTTGTGGAAGAATGATGTTTCTAGGACACAGTGCATGGTCTGCATTTTGAATATGACATTTGTGATTGGCCCAGAACTCAAATGGAAGAATTTTATTTATTTCATTTTCTATTTTGACTAGGTAAGATAAATTGGAAACAAGCTACAAACTTAACTCAGGCATAGCAATGATGATACTGAATTTGCAGATAGGAATACCAGTTCTGGTTATTTAAAATCAGGAATGATGAAGAAATTCATTAGTGGTGTCAATCCGGTTTTTAGAGCATCCAAGTACAATTAGCTAACAACATGTCTCCCATCAGTGGAAGAAGTACTAAGTTTTAAATCTGAAATGTAAATGGGTGTAGAATCAGACTGTACCCTTAACTGTTTGATCCCTCCTTTATATAATATGTAGCACACTTGAATCTGATGATGATCTTATCGCTATTTATACAGTATGTGGTGGTTTTATTAGTGACCTTGCTTCATTCATGCTTATTTCCCTTTCATATTTGCCTTCCAAACTGTTTGAGTCAATTGGAGTTACTGAATGTACTCAGTTGGAGCAGTGTGTACTTGGATTTTCCGAATTCTTTTAGTATTACTTATAAACAGTCTAAAGACAATGGTAATCTTTCCAATCAGTCTATCAGGAAATAATAATGATTAATTCAAGCATAACATGACATTCCAGCATTAACTTGTGTTTCTAACTAACTCATAGAATAAAAAAGGTTGAAAAGATATGGAGGAATGAGTAGGCATGATTGTAACATTACCTTTTAGTAGCACCAGTCAGGAACCTTGAAGTAGGAGATGGGGCAGACCGCTGGGTTGGTATGAAATGCCTGAGCATCAAAGCTGATCTGCACACCACTCACTGAGGAAGGACTCTCCTCTACCACCGTCATTCATCAAGCAGCCCCCAGGAGAGGCTAGTCACTTCTGTATTTCAAGTACCTTGAAGAAAACCCTTACTTGATAACTATCTCACTGTCCTTTACAGCCCTATAGAGCTCTCTAATGCTCAGTAGGTGCCCTTACATTGCCCACTGGTGTGTTGCAAAGGGGGAAGGACCAGGATTTGATTTCTTGCTATACGTTATGATTCCAGTTCCATTTATCAATATCCTGTCTTCAGTAGCAATGAGGTTAATACCAGCTGCCAGTCTTAGATGTGCACTGCACATTTGTAGAAAGCTTATCTGCTGGAAAAGCTGTAAGTGGGAGGGAAACTACATTGAGCTCACCAGGGGACCCACTGAGTGCCACCTGCAAGACTCCAGATATGGACGCAAAGGAAATCCCACCAAAACCCCCCTCCTTTGAGAGCATTGAACCACTGATGTGTACCATGCTCACACCACAGCTGTTCCACAGGTGACACATTTCCAAGCCTCACCCTCTTTAAAAGGAAGCCACAGCCTGTTAAATACCAGCAGCTGCTGTTTCACACTCCTGTGATAACAGGCTCCTTGGTGCTTCTGCTCTTGGTGTCACTGGTGCTGCTGGTGCTATTGTCACTATTGTTATTTTTCACATATGTGCTCAGGGTGACATTATACTCCCCAAAGCCTCCTTGTGACCAAATGAGACAGCTTTAGTGCTGGCTAATGTGAGATGTCTAGTTCTGCACCTCTGAGATTGCCACAGAGTTTTATGCAAAGGCCAAGGTCAGACATGTGAACTGAACTATTAAGTAACCAGAATTAACACTTCCTTAGGTTAACTTAGGGTTAACTTAGAAGTATTAAACCTGGTCAGTTAATTTGAAGTTCCAGGATGAGGTAGCTGCTTTACTTGCCTTTGGATGTGCAGACAGCTGGCCAGTTTTCTGGCCCATGCAGTTCCTGTCTGTGGAGCTCCTCATCTGTCCTCTTGGAGGCTGAGAGGAGGAGGGAGAAAGAAATATCTGACACATAAGGAAGGACTCACCATTTACAGTTTAGAAAATATTGTCTGAAATCATTAACTTTATTTTTGTTGCGCCCATCTAGGCCCCTTCTATTCCCCCTCACCCAATAGGAGCTGTAATCTGTAAAATAGGACAAACGGTCTGGCTCCACCTTGTTTCCTGACCAAGCTTGCAGACTGCAGGTGATGGTGGGGCTGGAGGCCAGGGACCAGCTGCTGCAGGCAAGCCGAGTCTGAAGGTTGTAGAGGTGGAGGCTGTGGGGTTTACAGAGAGGGGTTTGATAGCTCCTCCAAGGAGAACGCCACCACCAAAGTACTGGAAGTAGGGCAAGTACTTGTGCTTTTAGAGTCTTCAGCATAGGTAGTTTGTGGGGGCCACTACTAGATGAGAGCTGGAGAAGGCACTTGACGAGGTGTGCAGCAGTCTTGCCGCCTGATGCCACGCTGTGATGGTATGTTAAGGCCAATGAAGTGCACTCCCACCCTATTGCATTAGTCATTGCTGACTGATGATAGGTAGAACACAAAGTAGTAATTTGTCCTTATCTGATGTCTTATTTTAAAACCTGGATTTTTAAATGAAGAATGAAAGACAGTAGTCCCGTAGTGTAGAAAAGTCAATTAAAATTCACAAAACCAAAGAGGATAGTTTTTACCTGCTTAAACCACAGTCTTGTTGCTATTCATATGAAGTCATATAAGGGAAATGGCCTAAATGGTCTATGTCTTTAGTCCTACAAAACTTTTAACCTTGGGCATCATCTAACAATAGGATGTGTAGAGAGTGATTATTTCTGGCTTTCAGGTCTCTTCTCCCAGAGGACCCATCTTTGTTCTTTTTGGGAAGGAATTCAGTTATCTAAAAAGAAATCCAATAATGACAAGTTATTTGGAGAATATCCACCAGCTTGTTTAGTTTTCTTGTTAACAGATCAAAGAAAACTTACGTAATTTTTATATAACATTCATGTATGCATACTTCCTTTCTCAGAAAGAGTGGTAACTTTACCTTACCATAGTTTTATTTATTTTGTTTTATTTTAATACTATTGTGTTTAAGAGCCCGTTGTTCCAGCTGGGCTTTCTGAATGTCCTCTAGTTACACACTCTATCTTCACATTAACGTGAAAATGTTTCTAAGCTTATCACATGTAGCTTGACTTGTGTACAAACACAAATTTTGACATTTGAATGGCTAGTACAATTTTAATGGTAAGATCTGTTTAAACCTCACTGGGATGAATAGGATTCTTGCCCTAGACTACAACTGCTTTTCAGTTATGTTTCTAAGCCCTTCTAAAGTCCTTAAAATCGAAGTGATACACAAACTCTCCTTTAGTTTGTGTGAATACTTGATCTTAACAGCACTTAAAGTACAGTATATTACTTACTCATTATGCACATTTTCACTTACCTTGGCTAATATAAAGAACTGGGCACAGCTTGGTTGCCCCTTGTTCTAACTTTCTTCTGGTTTTATCCCAGGAGAGTTAACATATTTGAATAAAAACCAGTTTCCTTTGTAAAAATGAAAGAAAAAAACAGTAGCTGCTCTTCAGACTATTTTCTGAAGATTATGAAATTCAATTTGTGCATGTTCCTTTTCACTGCTTTACTTTAAGGCCTGGGCTCTTCCCCAAGTTCTGCTTCGCTATTTTATATTTTTATATTTATAGTATATTTACGTATACTGTTCTGAATCTCTCTCAATTGAGAGCAATACACCTATGAATAATGAAAATAATATATCTTGTTTATCACTGCACACAGTGTTTTAATAAGTATAGAGAATTCTCGGGGCATTTGTGATGAAAACCTGAATTAGAACAAAACCTAAAGTGGAAATACAAACTGCAAGTCAGCATAGCATGATCAGATTATTTAAACATTATGTACCACTACTTTTTATTCAATATTAATATTAGTATTTGCTGGGTTTGAGAAAATCCTAATGAACTGGGATATGTTGAAAATGCTGCCAAGATTATGTTTCTTGCAGTATTGCTGTACTTCCTGTGCTAACATGTTAGAAATGAGCAAACACTGGGAAATTATGAAAAACATTATCCTCCTTCTAGGCCAAATCCTTCATCAAGACTGTTCAGCCAGGCAGTAAAAACAATTAAATAAACCACACAAACCCACATCCTTCAGGTTATGGATGCTTGCACAAGCTGATTCAAATCTCTGAATGTTTTGAGGTCCACTTGTCCCAAAGAAAAAGCCAAAATATTGTGGACGGTGAATACATTATCAGTTGTTTAAGGGAGAGGTCTGCCACACATCATCAAATGTTGCAACTTCTGTTTGTTGTCTGTGAATGCAAGTAATTTCCAGTTCTATTGTACCATCATGCATAGCCTCATGGAACAATTTGGTAAATTCATGCTGACTGTAATAATGCACATTTGACTTTTTTTTTTTTTTTCTATCTGAAATAGAAAGGTCTATATGTGTATCAATGAAATCCTTCTCTTGAATCATGGAAACAAAATACTCCTAATGATTAAAGTCTGACAGACCTGTATACCTCTCAAGTGCAAATCAGTGGAAAGAGGAAAAAGAAGAACAGAGTTCTTTATTGTCCACAGAGATATAGTAGCTCAAGGCAAAGGTACTTTTTCTGAAAGTCATTTATGATTAACACTCAAGAAGTTGTTCTTAACATGTAATGTATTGAGGCAAAATGCCCATTCTGAAAATGGTCCTGGCTGGCAAATTCTGCTAAACTTGAGAATGTATAGGACATAAAATGAAAAATCAATGTGCAACAGAGGGCCAGGTTCTTGGCTGGTGTTACTATTAATAGAGATGTGAATTTTCAACGGCTCAGGATCTAGACCATAAAAATTTGTCAGCCTGCATGACTTAATCTAACCCTCTGTGAAGTCAGTGGCAGTCTTTCTGTAGGCTTTAGTAGGTTTTGTGGCAAAGCTCAGTGCTGAACTTGCAGTGCTTTCCAGAACACTGAAATGTGGAAATGGGGATAATTTGCTCACTGAATTGCCAATTTTGTTGCTAGCAAACAGAAGTTCTTAATGAAGGATACAAAAGCACAGGAAAAGTTAGAGTTTAACTTATCAACAAGATTGTTGCAAAAAATTTAGAGGTTCAGTCTGATTTGGATTAGGTCCTGAGCCTACAACCCTCACTTGTGCTGATATCTTCACTGTTGCCATTGCTGGGGACACCTGTAACTCCCATTAGCTTGAGGGGGATTTGTATGTGCTTAGCACTTCTCAGAACTTGGACCCTGATGCTTACACTTGTCTCGTATGCCGAATTTGCAGTCACAAATCTGGAAAAAAGAAATTTTGACTATTTTGGTCCTTTTGGGTTCTGGTCAGGCCAGAAATCCTGAAAGAGTGGCTTTTCCCATAATATTTCATCACTTCAACTTTTCTTCCTATTCATCAGCAGGAAACTCAACAGCATACGGAAATGAAAAGCAATCTTTTAGAACCTATCCTGTCATTCAACCCTAATTCAGATCTGTTGTCCTGTCTTTCTGCAGCTCTGAAGCCACAGGCCTTGCTTTCAGGAGTGGACTGTTGCTCCCAGGTTGATGCTAAACATACCACCAACATTCATCCATAAAATTACATTTATAACCAACTTGTGAGAAACCAAACATACTGCAAAACTGAAGATTTGTCCTGAAGATTTTTGAGGTTCAAGTTGTTCGTTCCTGTCTGTATTAGTTCCTCCCCCTAAAAATCGTGATACTTCATTCTCCTTCCTCTGCCTTTGCCAATCCAGCACAGGGATGTTTCTGTAGGTCTAAACAGCACTGGCTACCAAGGAACCTTAATATTTTTAGGCTGCATTCTTTGGAAGCACATGGATAGTCAAAATAGAACAGGTGGGAGAAGGATGTATTACTCCTACTTTATTGATGGGAATGAGAGGCCAGAGCGTCAATGGTTTCTTCACAGCCGCACAAGAAGTTCATGGAATAATTCCAAGATCCCAAACTAATGCTGTAACTATAGGGCCATTCTCATCTTGGATGAGTGTGTGGGGCCACGCAATGTCTTCACCATATTTGAAGCACCATTATTCAACGACTTCTCTCTATTTTTCTAATACAAATCTACACACACATGCTATTTCAGAAGAACTGCAGAGACGTGCCCAATAAAAATACCCAGTGGCATGCTAATGAACATTGAGCCCAGTTATCAAAAATTAAAAGCCTACCCTCCATAGGGAGTATAAAGTACATAATATAACTTTCATTACATATCTTGTAATGCCAAATTTCTTCAGAGGAGCCATGGTTCTAATTTACTTTTATTTAAAAGCAAACTGCAAGGAAAACCATAAAATTCCATGAACCTCAGTGATGCACCCCAGGGGGCATTTGGCACATTACCACTTGAAACCTATTTCATTCCCAGCCCCTTGAAATTGCATCAACTCCTGTTCCACTATGAAATATTAGCATTTGCAGCCTATACATCCTGCTGGAACACTATGAGAACCTTATGAATGTGCTAGAAAACTTGTCCCCTTTCCCTGAGACTTACTGGAGTCCCCACAAGCTAATGTCATTCTTCAACAGTTGCTACCTCTCATGCAGAAAAGGTTAAATCTGTTGGTTTCAATTCTAGATGCCTGGAAAACATTACATTTGAGGTAGCCACATGTCAAATATGTGGAACTTCTATATATCCCTGTAGGAGAGTATTCCATTTGCCACTAGATCCTAGCTAGGCAAAATGAGGATGATTATCATTAAAGTTTTATTGTTTTTATTGGGTTGGGTTTTAGGACAAAAACCTTGATAAGCAATGTGGTTAGTATCTTCCTAATGTTAATTCCTTTTCTAGATAGAAATTAAATGAGAAGTCAACCTGGTTTTGATTAGGTTTTCTTTTACTGATGAACTGAGCTAACCATAAAAATTAACTATTTTTGTTTAAACAGTGATGTGTTGGATAACCATTAAGTTTTAGAGGAAAAAATTCCATAGAGCAAACTACTAACCGTGTAGTAGTTTCAGTGACTTTTGATTGTCTTTTTTTGCAAGTCTTTTAGTCCAAGCTTTTAAACTTAGAAACAGACATCTAACTGGATCTGAAATCTTCAGCTTTTAAAGTATTAGATGTTCTTTTAATGTTATACATTATTTTTTTCTGTAGTAGGGAAATACTTAAGTAAGAGGCTCTTTTGCACCATATAAGGTGATCACCTTCATGAAGCACATCAAAATCTGAGACAAGCAGAGAACCTAAGCGCAGAAAACCCTCATTAAAACACCAGACTCTTTCTCATATGATTTTACATGCAGTTGTGCAGCATTTCTGTAAACTATGGAAGTCCTCACAATTGTAAACCTATCTATGGCGCCCTTAGGCAAGGCTAGAATTATGAACATTTCAGAATAAAGATTTTTTCACTGTTGAAATAAGCAAGAAAAGCTGTAGGCAGAGATGAGGTTCCATTGTTCAATATACTTAATGGTGTTTAAACGGTGTTGAACACTAGGGCCAATTTGATTGAACTCAGGTGAAGGTTTTTGGCACAAATGTGACAGAGCTGATAAAACAAGCAGGGGGAGGTGGTTAAGATCAAGCATTCTGCTACCAGCTTTAATATTTATGTAGAGAATGGATGGGATCTGTGAAGTCTGTGATGATGGTGAGAATGCTGTAACAACTCAAGACAGGTTTTAAATTACAGTGGTCTCTGCAAATAACATATTAATGAAAATTTGCATTTGTAGCTTCAAAAAGACAACAGAGGCATGAAAGCTATTGTAGGTTTTGGGTAAGAACTAAGAAATTAAGTTGGAATAAATCATAGGGATTAAGATTTATCTTGAACATAAATGATGAGAGAGAATTTGGAGGGAAGTACTCCAGGTGGGAGACAAGTTTCCAGGTTGCCTCCTTTTCTCCCTTCAAGCTAACTTTAAACTCAGGAGCAAAAGGGAGATGGAGTGAATGTACAAATTCTTGGCCTTCAGCTTTTATAGGAAAAATCGTTAGAGAATTATGGAGCAGCTGGACACTGGTCCAGAATTACTGGGGGTGTTTTTTGGTAACCTTTTTTTCAATAATTTAATTTAGGATTTTGAGGGTGTTTTTTAACTAAATCTTTATTAATCTGCCTTTCTAAATTTCAGAATGGCATAGCATGAACCTTTTAGATCTGGTTTGGTTTTTTTGGTTTTTTTATGAAAGTCAGGTTTCAGTGTGAATCTTATTCAAAAGTGTGTAAAATCAGAGAGGTATCCACTGAAACTAGAGGTTCTCAAGGAGTTCTTAATTTCACATCCTAATTCTACAAATAAATATCTCTGTCATGCAACTTCAGATTCTTCTGCTTCTTGGCAGTTTCTTGAAACAAAATAAAAGGAAAATTTCCTTTGTGGGGCAATTTTTTTCCTCAATTCATGTTTGACTAATAACTATTTTCAGTTGTGCATTATGCTGAAGCATAAGTTTGTTTTTTAAATCCTTCAGTCAAAGTAGTATGTTTTCCAGAGCATTGATTACATTACAGTGATACACACAAAGCGCTTTCTGAGAACCATGTAATTACTCAGTAAAGATGTTTATGTGTACTTGTGAGAGACGAAATAATCTTTTATGCTGATTAGTTAGAAGTCACTTTAGTATCCTGTAGCAAATCAGTAATGACTTAAGAACATGGAAAAGGAAATGCCTTTCATATATCAAAGGTAAAGTTTAGAATGGGAGGGTTACATTTATTTCTGGTGTTTAATTGCAGATCCCTAAAATTCATGTAGTCAAATTGCATTGCAGCAGATATGGCATTTTATCTCCAATGTTTCAAAAATCTTTACTTTTGGTCTTAGTGTGCCTATTTGTCTGTTCAGTGCTCTGTAAACAAAGTGAAACTACATAGTGCCTTGCATATCCTGACTTCCTGAAAGTCCATCCTCTCTGTTACATTGGGCAAGGCCCTTCTCCAGGTTCTACTGAAGTGCAGGAAAGTATTTAAGCCCATAGCAAAGGACTTTGACTCAGACCATAGGCTTAAATATGTTCACAGCAGGTGGCTACCAAGCCATGCCTTAAAGAAAGTTATTGTGGGTAATGTCTTCTGAAAGACAATAAGAAAGCATGTTTTTATTATTAATGCTTGCTATGAATATTGATACAGCTCTTCCTTTTATCTACTCATCCAACAGTAGCCAGCTCTGCAGGAACTAGTAGCACCAGGTGGGAAGGGTGCTTTTTTCTTTTAATAATCTCAGCATTCATCTTAAGAGTCTTTAAAGGTGAAGAAAGTCCTCATTTTCTCTTACAAAGTCTTTCTTCAAAGAGAGAGGTTGTCTCCCTCCACTTGGGGCAAGTTGGCTCATATTCTGGAACATGTGGATTTTATGGTTTACATAATCCACACATGTCTTCCTGTGAGCATGGGGTAGAATGATATCTTTTAATTTGTTTGTTTGAAAACCAACCAACACTGAAACAGAGTTAAGAGTCCTCAGCTTTGTTTCTCCCTTATGTAATCACGTCTTTATTAACTTCAGTGAGCAGTCAATGCTGGCTTTATGCCAGGGGAGCTTTTTCAGGTCATCCCAACCAGGATACATATTTTTTTTTAACAGGAGAAAATAATCTTTAAAAAAGAAAAGCCAAAACTAAACACTCTTTGGGAGTAATTTCTTTATGCCATTTTTTTGGTAACCAAAACACCCCAGGTGTAATCACGGTTGGGTAACTGAAGTTGGATAATTTGAAATGCTTGTTCTAGGTTATTTTCCATAACTGCAAGTCTCCTAATTTCATTAACATACCTCTTTGGCAAGCAAAATATTGGCAAAGCAAGAGGAAAGAGCTCTGTGCTGATAAGACAGTGCATGGAGAGGTTACATTTATCAGACAACCCTTGGGTGAGATTTCTAAGCGTTTAAGAGAATGTCATGGTGAAGCATTTTTGAAGAAGATTAGAGTTAAAAAAATAATCAGATTATGTTAATGTAGTTGTGATGATTTGGCTGCTGACTTCAGTGGCTGTGAGTACCCACTGGAGTATCCCTTAGGTGAATTAGTGCCTATAATCTTACCATCGGCACCTTTTTGTCAACTAGTTCTTGTCTAAGCCTCTCCACTACAGAAGGTGTGGTAGTTCTCAGGGGCGGGATGGCCCTGCACTCTTGTAATCTTTGCTTGGTTCAGCTAAATCTCTGACCTGGTCACTAGATACTGGTAGTCTGTTAAATTTCTAGCTTGTATTTAGCTGTGTTTCCACAGAAATATGCATATCCCTACCATCTGGGTTCCAAATCTGGTGATGTAAGGGTAGTCATAATTCCTAACACTGAATTGCCAGTCCTTAGAGACAACATTACTTCTGGAGTGACACACAGTAGATTATCATCTCCTGTAATGTTTTGAAATTTCTGACTCTTGATGGAAACACTGATAACATATTTTTCATGAAGAATATACCCATTTTTTCAGCTGTAGCTTTTAGAAGTGAATACATCTGTTTTTTTAATGAATATCTGAATTTTGTTAAATTATGACAGTTAAAAAGACGATAATGTAGGAGACACCTTTGTTGCTCTGTATTTTTGTTTGGTTTACTATTTTTGTATTATAATAAGGTGGTCTCCAATCAATTTATTGGCAATAAGTAGGAATAGTAATAAATGGTTTGTTTAGATGCTTCAGTAACTTTTCTCTAAATGCTGCAGAAGTGCCTGGGTCTCTTTTGCTTGGATACTGCAATGCAGCACATGAGAAAAATGTTTTTGTAGTTGCATTGAAAGTCTTAACTGGTTGTCACAGCCAAATATCACTGAGGTGTTTAAAAACGTTAAAGAAGGAAGGGCTTACGTATACTTCTGAAGAAATGCAATAGGTGTACAAACGACTGATCACTTCTTAAATCCACATTATGTTGCAAAAGTAGCATAATCAAAAAGGCTTAATCATAACATCACTTTATTATGACTTGTTGCCAACTCCAACTGTTGCAGCTGGAAAGGAGTGAATTACCTTGGATTTTTCTTTTCATGTACAATTTGCATATCATAACTAAACATAGGGAGGGAGAGCAAGAGGAACAACAAAGGGAACAATAAGGATTTTGTCTGAGGCCAGGTCAACACTTGCCCTAGAAAATGGTTGATGACTGAATTGCTTATAGTGGGTAACCTACCAGCACCGGCTGTTTTTCATCATGATGGTAAAGGAAAACATTTGACACAATAAGCATTGATCTCCTTGTTATGACTTGAAAGCTGCATAGCTGCTTTTCATTCCAGGAGAATATGAGTGAAAAATCATCTTAACAATACGGCAACCCTTTGGTATTGTATACATTACTTTCAGTAATATATATAATAACACATAAAGCCAGGGCAGAAAGAGATTTTGTACCCCTTTTAATAGGAAACCTAAACCTGTGAATAAAACTTGTTTAGCATAACTACATAGAATTTCCTTGACTGGGTTTATTTTGGCTTCTCCACTGTCACAGATGTTCATTATTACTGAAAGAAAACACTGTAAATTCAGTAGAGAGTTTAAACGAGGAAAGGGAGAAATCGGAATAAAATTCGAAAGTTTTTTGTTGTATGTGACCTGATCATCAGCTCTAGAAAGCAGGTCAGCAACCTGCTGTGATCTGGTTTCCTCTGGGGGAAGCAGTGACGTAAATCCACTTACCCCTAATAGGAGCTGTTGAGATTATTGAGTGATTTGGCCGATAGTCAAATGAAAGGGAACACAACAAGGTGAAAAAAACTTTCAAAGGGTGTTTTCAGGTTTGAAGGAGATAAGATGGGTTTTGTGGCTCTTTTATCACTTTCTCATGCCAGGGTACCTCAGATGTGTCCGGAGGAATTTGGCCCTTGCAATTGCAGTCACTGAATTCACACGGGAATTTTAGCTGACCTTGTCAACTCTAAGAGCAGTGCCTTAGACAGTACAGAGACCCTCCCTAGGTTTTAAGAGCTCTATTAATAGATCTGTGGCATCTAGCCGAACTTTAGCACTGGAGGTGTGAGCTTTTTCACTATTCTAAGGTTTTGCTTGCATATGTTAGGACTGTATAATGAAGCCTTGAATCTCACAAGATAACAGAGGCATAATGCCCAGTGCTCTAACAGCACTTGGCCTTGCTTCTACTTCAGCAAGTTTTTTCATGGATTCCACAGCATTTTTATCATCAGAGCTTTTTTTTCAAGCTGTTCTAATGGTGTTGGAATTGAAAAATCAAACTATAAATCAGTTGTATGTATTCCCATAGCTTTGTGTGTGTGTGCTTACAAATGCGTGTCTCACTAGTACTGATCTGCTTTCAATCTTTCATACATCATGAGGGAATTTTCTTGCTAATTGGCATTTGTGATCTTAACGGACTTATTACTCTTCAGAAACAAGAGGGACTGGATTTTTCGTTCAGTCTAGTAGCTGCATTGCTGAGTGGTGTCACTTAATATAGCTATTAGTTTAGAGGTTCAGAGAAGAAAAACCCTGTCCCAGATAGGTATAAATGCATGCAACAGACATAGAAGCCCACTAACACTGTAGTAAAAACTCTAATTAGCTGTTCCAGTTCAATTCTCATCTATTTTATCCATAGCTCATGACCTAACGTCATCTTAGCTTACTAACAGAGCAGGGGAAAAATGCTTTAGATTTAAAAAGGATCATAAGCATTTTATTTCTTCAAGGGTTTTGAGAAAAAGAAAGAAAAATAAAATCATGATGGGAAGGAAAGATGACTATTTAACAGGAAAACATGGAAACATATTTCTATTAGTAATTACGCTTCTTTTGAAAACATGCTTTCTTTTTATTGGAAGGGAAACAGAATGAAGTCTAAAATCATATCAAAGGTTGTAAAAAAGGTTGTAAAAAAGGATTCAGCTGTAAAATAACACATATGTAATAGCAAATGATTTCTAGGAAAAAAGGGGAAGTTTGAAATAATGCCTAGGTAGAACTTCATTTATTTGTTCTTTTCATCCATTTGGCATAACAGTAAGCTTTACCTATTAATTGCTATGCTCCACGAATCTCTTTGTTAAGATTTAATTTAATTTTTTTACCATGTTTTAATCAGATAATAGTCATGAAGATTTTTGTTGTGGTATGGTGTTAGAAGTAAAAATTCTTTGAACTTGCAAAGTTCCTGTGCAGTAAACCTTAGAAATTCTTTGGACAGGTCAGTGAAGAGAAAGACAAGCCAAAATATGTGAGGGCAGAGGTTATACAGCAACCAGGAGGATGAAGGAAGGAATAGAATAATTCTGCTTCTTGAGAGAAGAGATTTGGCAGAACTATATCATAAAATCAAGAACGTATAGCTTTAAGAACAGTACTAAAAACACAAACTCACACTATGCTGACACTTGTACTCTGGTACATAGCTGAAAACTTAATGTTGTGGTCTTAATTTACCCATCTGAGGACACTGGCCTTCTTTCATACCCTTAAGGCTTCTTTCTTACACAGTTTTTTATCAGGCAACACTCCAGCAGAATGAGAGCGTACTTTACCCTAGACTCAGCCTACCCTAGTGCTCAGGGAAATGTTATTTTGTTAGCACGTGGAGATGGAAAAACATGGATAGAAGTGAAGTTCCTTGTTTGGTTTGTGATATCGCAATAGTTTGGAAAATAGTAAAATTTGCATTTATATATTTACAGTGCCATTAATGTTTTTTTCTTTTCTTTTATTTTGTATCACTTATTTCACAGAAGATTATTGCTTCTGGTGACCACAGTGGCTTCACCACAATGTTTCTAATGTAAATAATAATATCATTTCCTTTATGTGAACCAAGGAAAATGTAAGAGGAGGAGAGGAAGAGTTTTAGAAATATCTTTCCTATGCGGTTTCTAGACAACTTGCATGGATTTTGGGGCTTTACTTTTTCTTTGTAAAAAAGAAAGATAAGCAGGTGGAGTAAATTTAAGCTACTAAATCAAAGCAAATGTAACAGCAGGTGGTCGACTTTTGAAAGTATGAGAGCTGGAAGAAGAACAAAAGGTTCCATTTTCTTTTTAAAAAGTTACTTTGGATTAGACATCTAGAAGAGAAATGTGGAAAGCCAAAGGGTTTTTCTTAAGTGAACATCTGAAATGGGTCTTACTCATGGAGTCAGTGAGCAACCTTTTCCAGCAGTCATGATTGCACTAGTCTTTTTCTAAAGATGCAAAAAAATCCCCCAAACTGATTTCTGTAGGACATTATATATCAGTATTTTATATCAAGATAGTGAAGACAAAGAAATTCACTAATACAGGCATTGCATACCTTAATAATTACAAGGTGTTTAGTCAAACCATATGCCATCATAACTCAGGTATATTCACGGTCTTCATCTTTTCATCTTTTCATGGTTCATCAACCACCCACAAAGTACTGGAGTCTGATATGACGCTATCAAATGAGTTATTGCTTTCACATAATTTTTTCCCAAGTAAAAGACCGTATAAATAAAAGCCCCTCCTTTTTTCTTTTTTTTTTTTGTTTTTTTGTTTTTTTAGTAAAACCCATTTGTTAAACTAGTAAGTGCTACAGATGTTTTGCCCTGTAAAATCAGTTGATGTGTTTTGACAAATGGGCCTTTCCATTGGCAGCCTCCATACAGACAAACAGACGGAGGAGAGCGGGGCCACTCCAAACTTCTTAAACAACAGATTAAACCAGCAGAGAATATTCTGGAAACACTTAATGAAAAATATGTGCTTATTTGGACTAAATGAAAAGGTAGTGAAACAATATTTGCTTTCCTCAGTTTTTCCTCCATGTACTCCTCCCTGTCCCAAACTGGAGCTTTGAAACAGATTCACACTCAGTAAACTTAGTGATAATGTTTATCTGCAAGAAAATTGTGTCTCTAACCATCTTAAATTTTGCATATAATTTTTATGTCAGCATTGGCAAATATTTTTCCCGAACTTAGGTGTAGGAAAGTGAAGGACACAGAGAATGGTTTTCATCATTGTTGCATACTAGCCTAGTTTTTTTGCAATGTTTTGAAAATATTCCCTCATGATTGGATAACTTCTGTGAAGCCAGTATAGGGTGTTTAAGTGGGCAAGTCACTGATGCTGAGCAGTGAGTGTTTCCCTACTTTTAAAATGGTTTTTTTTGTAACCCTTACCTCAGGCTGTACTTTAGCTGCGCTCTTGGATTCTTCAGTCACAGCAAACTTACATGGATGTTAATGCAAACGATGCTACAATCTTTTCTGCTAGGAGGCCATCCCAACCTGGAGGACAATGACCCAATGCTGTAATGTATACTTTATCAGTGCATTGATATGTGCACATACAGTGCTGTCCCTTGGGAGAGAACTAGGCAATAAATTATACAAGACAGGTATTAATGCATTATTGTGAGGTTAATAAAGTCATATAGAATAGCTGTCTCACTGAATTTCTATGAAGCAATGGTAAAATTGGGGTCAATTACAGACAAGTGTAAAGATTCCAGGCACCATCTGAGATGTAAATGATTAAAAATCTGCAAAGATGATAGAAAATCTATAAACCTTGACATCCAAACACAATCCCACTGAGAGTAAGAATGCTACACGGTTGCATGCCTTGAAACTAGTGTGTATATGTGTGTGATTTATAACACCTGTTAAAATGATGTGATTCCTTCTCTTTTGCTGTCAGGTACATCCAAGGAGATTCATCTCACCTCCCTTTATATTTTGACAGGGTGATCTAGTAAAAAGTATTACCTCTAACAACAAGCTTTGCTGTGTCTAAGTCCTCAAGCCTGCCCAACCACAACTCTTCTGCTGCTACTCACCGAGGCCTCCACTGTAGTCAAAGACTAGACTGAGAGAGATATATGTGCAAAGGGCAGTTCATCCCATCGGAAGATCAATATCTGCTGTGGGAGATGAGTGACCCTCTGGAGATGCTGCTCCCTTTCTCCTGCTGTAAAGGAACCTGGAAGACTGCCTGACATCTGGAGCGCTAACACTAGGTGTGATAGACCCCTCCTGAGGGACACCCGCAGAGAGGGCCAAGCAGGAGTCAGTTCAAATCAATGGGACAACCGAGCATCCAGAACAAGCAGCAAATTCCAGCAAAGCTCTCCAAGCAATCTCCAAAATAACAATAGCCACTGACCTGCAACGCATGCAAGACCTACCAGGTCTCTCTGGCTTTTCTTATCAACTAAAGTACAAAATGCTTTGCTCACAGAAAGCCTTGAGCTGTCTCACTTATAACACGTCTTTCCTTTCTCTCACTGAGTTATATGAATTATAAATACTTTTTAAAAACTTAAGACATTTTGAGAACTGCTTTCCCAGTACGCTTCTCTTAAAAATGAAAAGGATTTAAAAAAGTTACAACAAGTGGTTGTGTGACTTCTGGCCACAATTACGTGGATATAGTTAATCTGAAGTTAGGGAAGATCTATATACAGTTATGGCCTCTCCCGTTCCGGGTAGATTCTGCATCTTTCTATGGTTTGTTTTTTGTTTGTTTTTGAATTTTTTTTTTAATGTAGGCATTTATTTACCTCACTCAAAAATCCCATAATACTACTAATTGTTACAACCCCCCCTGTGCTTTCACTTTAAATGTCTCTATTTCTCTGCTAAATGCTGCTTTTATTGTTAGTGATGTATGTTTGGTGTATGAAACAGTTATGCAATGGCACATATTTCTTTTTGCTTTGTCTGTTAATCCAGGGAAGCTGTACGTGTTGAAAAACATACAGAGAATCAAATATTACGTTCATCATTGAGATTAAATCCTAGAGGTGAAAAGATTTATTTTTCCATATGTCAAACTATTGTCATTGGCAGTAATTGATTTATTCCTTTGCAGAAAGCAATCAGTTAGGACTGGAAAAAATCAGTTAGGACACAAAAGCATACAGAAGGCAAACCTGCAAAGCAAGACGTCATAGAAATTTGTATACAACAGTAAAAAAAAATTAAGGATAGCAATGGAACAGGCTAGTTCTTGTTGCTGCTGCCAGTGCTGAAGGAGATGGGCTGTAGGGGTTGACAGCTCATCAGTCAGGTTTCTTGTAATTGTGTGTGCCTCTTCACAATCTGCATTAGTATCACCTGCAGGTTGTAACCACATGCCAGAGGGTCCAAACAAAGCATATTCCTTCCTTTTCTCCATTTTCACTGTCTCCTTTGAAGGCTTTGAGTGTTCCTCTTTCCCCTTTTACTATCCCATCCTACCTCTTTTTCCTCTCTGTTTCTTCTGCCTTAGGGTTTCTCCTTCCCTTGTGCTAGACCCCATTATCTCCTCCTGCCAGATGTTCTTCATGCCCTATATGTCACACATTCATTAGGTATGTTCCCTTTTTCCTTGCTGCCATTGCCACCTCTCAGACAGCCACTACTATCACTGCTAGTGAGCACAAGTCTGTTGTGTTATTATTTGTCCAGGCAGGAGGTAATTTATGTCACCTGTGTTTCTTGAGCAATGGGCTTGAGACAAATGGCATGAATGATAAACTAATATGAGTGTGGATATTGGGATGAACTGTCTGTCAGGAATGGGTATGTAAGAAAGTGAAAATCTTAGGTAGCCTTAAGGAAGGGAAGGATTGCTATTGTTAGTACAGTGATTGCATGGCAAAGTATCATTCTCCAGAACCCTTCCTTCAGCAGCGATCATCAATGCCACCCATCACAGAGGAGCACAGAAGTACTGCACCAATGTTGGGTTGCAGTCTTTTTGCCCATTTGCAGTCTTTCTGCCCTGGGAGCTGGAGCTGCAGCCAGGCCTTCAGCTTCTGCAAGGTCCTTTGAGTCAACATGTGTACCCCATCCACTTCAGCAGTGGCAGCAGCAACAACAACCAGCCTGGCTTTTCAGGGCATCGCCACTTGTAAAGCAGCCTTAAATCCTCCTGTTTTGCCCAGCTTAGTAACAGCCTGTTGAACACATTTTCTATGTCCCATCATGAGTTAAAGAGTGATTCATGTTCTGTGATACAATAATTTATTTAATGTTATATCTTTTTCAATATTTCATGCTTTATCAATGTCATGTTTTACATCCAATAACCTCTTAGTTTTTGTATTATCCTGTTGCACTTAGGTTCACAGATTGTTTATAGAAAGAATATTTTCATTTTAGCAGCTTTTAATTTGTCACTTTTTCATATTTCTAAATGTTCTTTCTGCTGTTGTAGTCTGAGGAGTGTATGAGCAAAAGAGACTGTACTAGGAAGTAGGAAGCAGATCCATAGGAGATAATTATGGCACTGAGAAAGGAATATAAATATCAGAAGTTCTATGATTTTTTTTTTCCTCAGTTATTAAATACTACTCCTGGCTGGGGCATATTTGAAACGTACTACATGAAAGCAGTCAGAAAAATTTGTATTATTGTAAAAATATGCACTGTTTTGTATTGTTTATACTTTTTTGGTATTGTTGTAACAGGTTTAAAATGTGTGCCCAGAGATCGTCCACATCTAGGTAGATAGGTATCATATAATGCAATACGTGTGTAATATGTGTGTCTTATTGTGCTCTCTGCACATTACCCACTGGTTTTTTGTTTTTTTTTTAAAAATAATTTCCTGAAGGAATCGCACTCCATGCAAGTGTTTAAATGTTGTTAGCATTTTTACAGCTATAATTTTTTTAAACCAGGGGCAGCCTGTCACTTTTGTGTGGTTTGCAAGCAGTTGAAGCATGGCTGTCATGGCAGGTCTGCATGACTAGTACACTGTCCTGGGTTCAGCTGGGATAGAGTTAATTTTTTACAGGAACCTGGGAGGTGGGGGGGCATAGCCGGGGCAGCTGACCTGAACTAGCCAAGGAGCTATTCCATACCATGTGACATCATGCCCAGTATATATATGGGGAGGGGGCCGGGGGGAGGGCTCTCCTGCTCTCTCTCTCGACTTTCGGTGGGGGAAGTGGCGGAGCGTCGGGTCCCGGGTGGTGAGCAGTTGCACTGTGCATCACTCTTTTTGAATACTCTTTCATTAGTACCGTCATTGTTGTTGTAACTTTTTTTTGTGTTGTCCCAGTAAACTGCCCTTATCCCAACCCTCGAGGTTCCAGTTTTTTCTCTTTTCTCTCCTCTGTCTCCCCCCTATCCCACCGGAGGGGGGCGGGAGGAGTGAGCGAGCAGCTGCGTGGTCCTTTGTTACCGGCTGGGCTGAAACCACGACAGTCCTTTTTGGCGCCCAACGTGGGGCAGGAAGGGTTGAGATAACGACAGATCTGGCTAGAACGTATTGAAACAAATTTGTCATACGCATTCCTTATATTAGATAAATAGATGTTAGTTACAATGTTGATTAATTTGTTTACATTGTGGCGTTTTGTAAATTCTTATATGCTCTATGTATTGCCTGTAGTTACGTTTCTCACCTCTGGGAGAGTGATTGGGATTATCATTTTGCTGTGCTGGGCAACCTTGACTTGTGAAATGATTACATCACTGGTCATGAGGTTAAGCTGGTATCTGTATGAGGCAGTGATATAATTTCCATACTTTGGGCACCTTCTATCGGATTTTATTGGTAATTACAGCCAATCCATGGGGAAGTTAGGGGGGGATACTTCCCCCCATCCGTTCGCCTCCCTTCTCTCCTTCCGACTAATTACAACAGCTTTTGAGAACTTTGAATATCCTTGGGATGCACAAGCCAGTGTGCTGTTAGTGCTATGCCTCCTGAATATGTTTCAGGTCTTGTTTAGGGCTACAAAAAGGCTCTTTAAGAGTACCACCCAGAGATCTGCCCCAAAGCTGGATATTCATGGGTGGCATGGCATGTGGGAGGATATGGGCAGGTATCTAGAGAACTTCTCACCCCCAGTGGCTTGGAAGTTCACTCCCGAACAACTACAGAACCCTCATGAAGTGCTAGAATATTTGAAAGAAAAATGCTGTGGCTATTCCAAAGACGTACAACTCGCTGCACTGTGCTGGGCCCTGGCCAGTATCTACCAAACACTGCTTGATATTAGGCAGCACCCTCAGGGAGAAAAGGGGGAAAAGATGGAAAACAGGGCAACAGGCACCGTGGCTACCCCAACCCCGGCAACAGGCAGCGTGGCTACCCCAACCCCGGTGACAGATACTGCAGCTAAACCAGAGAACCAACCTGTGCCAGTATCAGTTGCCCCTGTACAGAAAAAGAAACACACAAAGAAATGAGTTCGCTTAGTGAGAGATGAAGATGAACCAGGGTCATCGCGAGAACAGGAGGAAGAGGCAGAACCTGAAATAATTACCCGATCTCTATCCCTGAGTGAGTTGCGTGACATGCGAAAAGATTTTAGCCGCCACCCAGGTGACCACATTGTTACCTGGCTGCTCCGATGCTGGGATAATGGGGCTAGTAGTGTGGAATTAGAGGGTAAGGAAGCCAAGCAGTTGGGATCTCTGTCTAGGGAAGGGGGCATCGACAAGGCGATTGGGAGAAAAACACAAGTCCTCAGCCTCTGGAGGCGACTTCTGTTAGGTGTAAAGGAAAGATACCCCTTCAAGGATGAAGTTACATGTCACCAAGGCAAGTGGACCACCATGGAGAGAGGTATTCAGTACCTGAGGGAATTAGCCGTGCTGGAGGTGATTTATAATGATCCAGAAAATGCGCAGTCACCCACAGACCCAGATGAAGTCCAATGCACACAACCCATGTGGCGGAAGTTTCTATGAAATGCACCACCAACCTATGCCAACTCATTGGCAGTAATGTCCTGGAAAGAAGGTGTCCTAGTTTCAGCTGGGATAGAGTTAACTGTCTTCCTAGTAGCTGGTACAGTGCTATGTTTTGAGCTCAGTATGAGAAGAATGTTGATAACACTGATGTTTTCAGTTGTTGCTCAGTAGTGTTTAGACTAATGTCAAGGATTTTTCAGCTTCTCATGCCCAGCCAGTGAGAAAGCTGGAGGGGCACAAGAAGTTAGCACAGGACACAGCCAAGGCACCTGACCCAAACTGACCAACAGGGTATTCCATACCATATGACGTCCCATCTAGTATAGGAACTGGGAAGTGGGGGCGGGGAATCGCCGCTCGGGCACTAGCTGGGTGCCGGTCAGCGGGTGGTGAGCAACTGCACTGCGCATCATTTGTACATTCCAATCCTTGCATTATTGCTGTTGTCATTTTATTAGTGTTATCATTATCATTATTCGTTTCTTCTTTTCTGTTCTATTAAACTGTTCTTATCTCAACCCGTGGGTTTTGCTTCTTCTTCCCGATTTTCTCCCCCATCCCACTGGGTGGGTGGGGGGGAGTGAGTGAGCGGCTGCGTGGTGCTTAGTTGCTGGCTGGAGTTAAACCACGACAGAAGGCCACGGACAAACGGTGGATAAATTGGCTGTCCAACTCCGGCAATACGAAGGAAGTCTCTCTTCCTCCCCACGGGCCTGTGTCTCAGCTGTAGAGGAATTGTCCCGAGAGTTCCAGCAATTCAAAGTGGATATGTCTTCCTCCCCACCTGTACAGGCCCGCATCGCAGCTATTGGGAGTAAGCATTCCTCTGCCCAAGAGAGAGGAGAGAGAAAGTACACACGATGGGCTAACCTGTGGTTTTACCTGCGTGACCATGGAGAGGACATGAGGAAGTGGGATGGAAAACCTACCTCAGTCCTGGATGCACGGGTACAGGAGTTGCGAGAAAAAGCAAACAGAAAAGAGGATCCTTCTTGGAAAACTGCTGCTGCAGTTTCCTGTGAGCAGTCCCCCAGATGCAGTAGATGGGCTGATCTCATTTCTGATCCTCTTGAAGGCACTTCTGATTCACGTGTGCGAGAAGTGAGTAACGAATATTCTAACCAGGATTAGAGGGGCCCTGCCTCCAGTCAGGTGGAGGAGAGGGACAACCGAGTCTACTGGACAGTGTGGATTCGATGGCCTGGCACATCAGACCCACAGGAATATAAGGCTCTAGTAGACACTGGTGCACAATGCACCCTAATGCCATCAAGTTATAAAGGGGCAGAACCCATCTGTATCTCTGGTGTGACAGGGGGATCCCAAGAGGTAACTGTATTGGAAGCTGAAATGAGTCTAACCGGGAATGACTGGCATAAACACCCCATTGCAACTAGCCCAGAGGCCCCGTGCATCCTTGGTATAGATTATCTCAGGAGGGGGTATTTCAAGGACCCAAAAGGGTACCGTTGGGCCTTTGGTATAGCTGCATTGGAGACGGAGGAGATTGAACAGCTGTCTACCCTGCCTGGTCTCTCTCAAGACCCTTTGGTTGTGGGGTTGCTGAAGGTTGAAGAACAACAGGTGCCAATTGCTACCACGATGGTGCACCGGCAGCAATATCACACCAACCGAGACTCCCTGATCCCCATCCATAAGCTGATTTGCCAATTGGAGAGTCAAGGAGTGATCAGCAAGACTCACTCACCCTTTAATAGTCCCATATGGCCCGTGCAGAAATCTAATGGGGAATGGAGACTAACAGTAGATTATCGTGGGCTGAATGAAGTCACGCCACCGCTGAGTGCTGCTGTGCCAGATATGTTAGAGCTTCAATATGAACTGGAATCAAAGGCAGCTAAGTGGTATGCCACAATTGACATTGCTAATGCATTTTTCTCCATTCCTTTGGCAGCGGAGTGCAGGCCACAGTTTGCTTTCACTTGGAGGGGCGTCCAGTACACCTGGAATCGACTGCCCCAGGGGTGGAAACACAGCCCCACTATTTGCCATGGACTGATCCAGGCTGCACTGGAAAAAGGTGAAGCTCCAGAGCACCTGCAATACATTGATGACATCATCGTATGGGGCAACACAGCAGAAGAAGTTTTTGAGAAAGGGAAGAAAATAATCCAAATCCTTTTGAAGGCTGGTTTTGCCATAAAAGAAAGTAAGGTCAAGGGACCTGCACAGGAGATCCAGTTCTTAGGAGTAAAATGGCAAGACGGGCATCGTCAGATCCCTATGGATGTGATCAACAAAATAGCAGCTATGTCCCCACCGACTAACAAAAAGGAAACACAAGCTTTCTTAGGTGTTGTGGGCTTTTGGAGAATGCATATTCCAAATTACAGTCAAATTGTAAGTCCTCTGTACCAAGTTACCCGGAAGAAGAATGATTTTAAATGGGGGCCTGAGCAATGACAAGCCTTTGAACAAATTAAGCGGGAGATTGTTCATGCAGTAGCTCTTGGGCCAGTCCGGGCAGGACAAGATGTTGTAAATGTGCTCTACACTGCAGCTGGGGAGAATGGCCCTACCTGGAGCCTCTGGCAGAAAGCACCTGGGGAGACCCGAGGCCGACCCCTGGGGTTTTGGAGTCGGGGATACAGAGGATCCGAGGCTCGCTATACTCCAACTGAAAAAGAGATATTGGCAGCATATGAAGGAGTTTGAGCTGCCTCAGAAGTGGTTGGTACTGAAACACAGCTCCTCTTAGCACCCCGACTGCCAGTGCTGGGCTGGATGTTCAAAGGGAAGGTCTCCTCTACACATCACGCAACTGATGCCACGTGGAGTAAGTGGGCCGCACTGATCACACAACGGGCTCGCATAGGAAACCCCAGTCGCCCAGGAATTGTGGAAGTGATCATGGACTGGCCAGAAGGCAAAGATTTTGGAATGGCACCAGAGGAGGAGGTGACACGGGCTGAAGAGGCCCCGCTGTATAATAAATAAACTGCCAGAAAATGAGAGGCAGTATGCCCTGTTCACTGGTGGGTCCTGTCGCATTGTGGGAAAACATCGGAGGTGGAAGGCTGCTGTATGGAGTCCTACACGACTAGTTGCAGAAACTGCTGAAGGAGAAGGTGAATCGAGTCAGTTTGCAGAGGTGAAAGCCATCCAGCTAGCGTTAGACATTGCTGAAAGAGAGAAGTGGCCAGTGCTCTATCTCTATACTGACTCATGGATGGTGGCAAATGCCCTGTGGGGGTGGCTACAGCAATGGAAGAAGAGCAACTGGCAGCGCAGAGGTAAACTCATCTGGGCTGCCGCACTGTGGCAAGATATTGCTGTTCGGATAGAGAAGCTAGTGGTAAAAGTACGCCACGTAGATGCTCATGTACCCAAGGGTCGGGCCACTGAAGAACATCAAAACAACCAGCAGGCAGATCAGGCCGCCAAGATTGAAGTGTCTCAGGTGGACCTGGACTGGCAACGTAGGGGTGAGCTATTTATGGCTCAGTGGGCCCATGATACCTCGGGCCATCAGGGAAGAGATGCAACATATAGATGGGCTCGTGATCGAGGGGTGGACTTAACCATGGACACTATCGCACAGGTTATCCATGAATGTGAAACATGTGCTGCAATTAAGCAAGCCAAGCGACTGAAACCCCTGTCGTATGGAGGGCGATGGCTGAAATATAAACAGTGGGAGGCCTGGCAGATTGACTATATCACACTCCCACGAACCCGCCAAGGCAAGTGCCATGTGCTTACAATGGTGGAAGGAACCACGGGATGGCTGGAAACATATCCTGTGTCCCACGCCACTGCCCAGAACGCTATCCTGGGCCTTGAAGAGAAAGTCTTATGGCAACACGGTACCCCAGAAAGAATTGAGTCGGACAACGGGACTCACTTCCAAAACAACCTCATAGACACCTGGGCCAAAGAACATGGCATTGAGTGGGTATATCACATCCCTTATCACGCACCAGCCTCCGGAAAAATCGAACGATACAATGGACTGCTGAAAACTACATTGAGAGCAATGGGGGGTGGAACTTTCAAACATTGGGATACACATTTAACAAAAGCCACCTGGTTAGTTAATACTAGAGGATCCACCAATCGGGCTGGCCCCGCCCAACCAAGACTTCCACATACTGTAGAAGGGGATAAAGTCCCTGTAGTGCGCATGAGGAGTATGTTAGGAAAGACAGTCTGGGTTAGTCCTCCCTCACGCAGAGACAAACCCATCCAAGGGGTTGTTTTTGCTCAGGGACCTGGGTACACCTGGTGGGTGATGCAGAAGGATGGGGAAGTTCGATGTGTACCTCAGGGAGATTTGATTTTGGGAGAGAATAGCCAGTGAATTAGGCTGTATGACATTTAACTGCTAAATAACCTGCCAATGTATGTCATTGTATCTATAGTGTCTATATGCCATATCAAGGGTATTACTGTAAGAATTACCCAAATGACTGAAGGATGGACTTTGAAACTGAGCCAAGTACAACAGTGATAGAACTTGAACTGGCGCCCAGCAATTTCCTCAAGATCAACATCTTCAACCTGCAGACCAAGGGTGTGGGTTGCACCAAATGTACCAGCCACAAGTTCCAGAGGCAGCATACAACAGCCTAACACCTCACACCATCTCTCTTATCCTGAAGAACTGTTACAACAGATGGAGCCCCAAAGTCATGGACTAAATAAATTTGATGGACACATTGGAGCGATAACCCATTGACTAAGGGAATACTATTTGTGTGTGTGTGTGTGGGGGGGGGCGGTGCCCATATACATATATATATATATAAGACAAGGAAAGTGGTAGTGGTTGATTGGAAAATGTAAGATCTGGGCATGATGTAGATGCTATAGAATAAGGGGTGGATAATGTCCTGGGTTCAGCTGGGATAGAGTTAATTTTTACAGGAACCTGGGAGGTGGGGGGGCATAGCCGGGGCAGCTGACCTGAACTAGCCAAGGAGCTATTCCATACCATGTGACATCATGCCCAGTATATAAATGGGGAGCGGGCCGGGGGCAGGGCGCTCTCTCAACTTTCGGTGGGGGAAGTGGCAGAGCGTCGGGTTCCGGGTGGTGAGCAGTTGCACTGTGCATCACTCTTTTTGTATACTCTTTCATTAGTACCGTTGTTGTTGTTGTAACTTTTTTTTGCGTTGTCCCAGTAAACTGCCCTTATCTCAACCCTCGAGGTTTCAGTTTTTTTTCTTTTCTCTCCTCCGTCTCCCCCCTATCCCACCGGAGGGGGCGGGAGGAGTGAGCGAGCGGCTGCGTGGTCCTTTGTTACCGGCTGGGCTGAAACCACGACATACACCCATGCAAAGCTGTACTGGTGTGCAAGGCACCAGTGTGAAGCAATCTGGATTCCTGGCTCTGGAAGACAATGAACCAGCAGGCATGGCTGAAGGTGACAGTGACAAATGGCCCCAGGTCTCTGCTGCATGGCCAGCATAGCCAAGTCTCATTACTCAGTCCAGTGGTGAAACTAGTAGAGTTTCCTCCAGAGGACCACATTCACAGCAATTTATCCTTGGTTCTTTAAAGCCTGTGGAGTGAGTCCTCTGGCTCACAGACACATGAAGATATAAGCCTCTGGCCCACGGCAAAGAAAGTTAATTGCTCTTGCTTAAAGGAATATCCATTTATTGTAGATCCTCCTGCCACTTGGAGGACTATTCTGGGGTCCTAGCTTGTAGGTGTTTCATTCTTTAAATCTTCCATTGTGATAAAACTCAGAATTATCTGAGGCAGTAAATGTTTCACCAGTAATTCTGAGAAGTAGGAGTCACTGAAAACAGTGTGACAATGCACAGGTCAGTGCCTTGAGATCAGTGCTTAGCCATGTTAAGCAACACACAGCTGCTAGTCCAAGGAGGTGGTGTTCAAACCATTATTTGTGATATAATTTTCTATACCGAAAGTGTTATAATTCACCACAAAAAACAATTTTAGAGAGTGGGAACTACTTTTAACATTAAATTTGCCTCTATTTGTCTCTACTATGGTTTAAATTAATAGCATTGGCTTCTCTGCCTTTTTGGAAGCAGTTCCTGTTCGAAATAAATCTCTTTGGCTTGTCAGAGAGAAGTATTTGAGAAAATATTGTGATAACTGGAAATTTAATTGCTTTCATTTTGTACCTTTCTACAGATTTTTTTCCAGTGCTGGATATACTTGGCTGTGATAGGGACTGAATGAATGACAACTTTGTTTCCATAATGCTAGAAGCAGTCAGATGTTCAAAGTTCATTAAAATCTTTTTCTATCTTAGGAGCTCCACTGATATGCCATATGCAAGTAGGATTTGCTTCTCGGGCTCTTGAGAACTCTTTTTCTTTCTGTTTTTTGCCATCCCTGTATTGCTGAATATGTCCTGTTATATTGCTACCAGGTGTGTCTGGGGTGAAAGCTCTCATGTCTGAATAGTCTGGGTCAGGCTGTGAAGGATAAACTTTAAGCAGTTGTCCAAGAGGACTTGTTCTTGTTCCTGCCTGTTGTGGCTCAGCTGCAGAGAAGTTACGCTGTCTTTTTGCTGCTGTTGCAAAGACTCCTTATTCTCGGCTGTTTTGCATTTAGATGAACTGCCAAAGCTTAGACAGCAGGAATTATTGTAGAGATGGGCTTTCACCAAGTCATCTTGAAAGGCTTGAATATCTGAAACTGCGTCTCTGATGTCTCATTCCCCCTGAATCCACGGGGGTAACTGAAAACATTGATCCCACAGTGCCAGTGGTCTCTTCTGTGTCTCAGGCAGGCAGAATCCCTCTTTCCACAAGCTTTCCACAATGCTTTCAAGCATAGACACTGCATCCCACCTGCCCACGATTTCCTCAGCATGCTAGATCATAGCAAGGCTTACTGAGGAGAGGAAAGGAAGGTATAAAAAAGGTGACTAATTTTTGACTGAGGGCAGTTAAATTCACAACTGGCAGTTGCCATCATATCTCATTGTTAATACGAAGGCCACAGAGTCTAAGTGATACTTAACTGTCCTTGAAACACTTTATAACATTGCCCCCGGGCTAGACGTTTGCATGGAGGTGACTGGCATAGTGCTTATTCAGTGAGCATGGTAAGCGAGTCACCAGAAATGGGGAATCTCCATCCTGGCTTTTGAACATCTCCTTGCAGACGTGCTGTTCCTGTGAGGAGGAGCAGGGGGACAGGCGTGGGAGGGAGAGTGGGGCTCCCAGGTCTTTATGAACTGAAGAAAGCAGTGCTACTGCTGACAGCCAAAGGGCAGGCGGAGATTTGGAAATGGGGCTGCAGTAGTTTGTTCCGTTCATTATGCCCAGTTCTTTCCAGTCATTTGGTTATCCATTAGCTTAGGAAGTACAAAAAACACCTGGAGGTATCCCAGCTTTTTTAATGCACATTTAGAAGATGCATCTCCTTGTTGCTCTTGTGACTCTCTCCTTCCATTTGTCATCTTTCTCATTAGAGAAGAGATTATTTGCTAGCCACTTTGCCAACTCCAGGATTTACAGCAGCTGAAGAGAGTGTTTTAGGCAGGGAGGAGTAACTGCACTGACCACAATCTCCCAGAACTCTCCAAGAAGTAAATTTATTAAAGGTAATGATGTATCAATTCAATAAACTGTAGATGCAATAAAAACGTTGTACAGATGTTATTGCACAGAAGCAAAATGCATGACATAAAAATGAACCACCCCCCCCCCCCCCCCTTAAATAGCTACTGGAACTTCACAGGTCTTAAATAAGCTGCTGCAGACACCTGTATGGTCCAGTGGCACCTTGTACATCACATTAATTGCATTGCTTGCCAGCTAGGCCAAACTTTTCAGAGAGCTCTTGTCCCATTCTTGAGACTTTAATGCCAGACTTCAAAACTGGGGGGTAGAAGAATAGGAGAGAAGGGAAGCTGAAACTACTGTGGATTAGTTTATTTGATTTATAGTACCTTGAATTCCTTTTCCTCGTCATTCCTTTAACTTTAATGGAAGAAAGAACTCTCCATTTCTCTGAAGTTGCAATCTATGGCCTTTACTTCAGAAAACACCTATGTATGTTCCCAAGTCTTCTTTCCTTTTTTTATAAATGAGGCTTAAGCAGATGTGTAAGCAGATTTTTTTATACTGATAGGCTTATGAACTAATGGTTAATATTATGGGCTAATATTAATGATGTGCTGTAGGGCCGTTGCGGTCTGAGGCCCAGCAAGTGGAAGATATGAAGGGAACCAGGATGCACAGAAATGCCTGCTCCTGTTGGAAATAACTTTGTCCTTGCCAAGGAGGGGAGAGTGTGTGGGAAATAGCTGGTACTTTTAGACAGCCTTACCTTTCAGTGTGCTTACAATTCAGAGCTGTCATAAGTTATCTGTGCTGTCTTGTTTTATTAAACATGGACAATCTGTGATCCTCTTTGGTCAGTTCTCTGTGCTGTGTATAGCTAACTCTTTAGTCATCCTCCCATATATTTTGAGAATAAAAATCCCTGCAGCTGGAACACGTAGTATTGGCCATGTTTTTTGTCCAACAAAGGCTGGAGGAACACTGAGTTCAAACGAATACATAACGTTTTGTTAAACTTCTGGCAACTTTACATGGACAGACTTGAACAAACGACAAATTGTGCTTGTCAGCATAACAAACTGTGTGTTTCTTGTAATGGACAGTACTTCTGAAAGCGGCTAACACAGAGTGTGTGTCTGCGCGCGCGTGCGTGTGCATGCGTGTGCGTGCGTGTGTGTGCGTGTGTGTGTGTTCCTGGGGAAATGGTTAAAAATGTAGTAGTGTGAGGTGGGAGACAGACTGCTGTTAATGTTTAAGCTGTATCTGCTAGTGTGCAAAACCAGGCTTCCTGATCTGTGGCTAATTGTGGTCGGGTCGAGAAGGGAGCATGGCCGCCCGGGGATCAGCCCCATAGGGCGGTGGTGCAAGGGTGGTGGGAACAGCCTGGCACCTCTGCAGCTCTCGCTGCTGCTTGCAGCTGGCAGCGTGGCTCTGCCTCTGCAACTGGTGGCACATCTGTCTGTGAGCTGCCAGGGCACTGAGCTTCAAAATGCTGTCAGGGAAGAAAATCCAGAAGGCTGCAAGAGGTCCCACCTGTTGTCAAGGGGTGTGCTGGGCTCTTTGCAGCCTCCTGTCCTCCAGAGAACAAATGGGCTTAACTGTTTACATATTCCTTAAGATATATCAATACGTTTAACAGGGAGATTTCAAGTACTTTTAATGCAATTTTATAAAACTCACTTTTCAGTTTTGTCAAGTCTCCTTTTTATGAGTCTTAGAGGAAAATGTCTGGGTTTGGGGCTTTTATTCTTTCTCTTTGTTGGCTGGTATTCATCCATTCATCCATTGCTTTCTCTGGTGTTTTAGTTGACAGCGAGGGCACTAGTGTTCCAGTTTATGAATACACTTGGTCAGTGAACTGGTCATGACTAGCTATAGAAATGCAGTCAACATCTTATAAACAAGCATTTCTTGATAATATTTTTTTCTGTAATTTCCCAGCGACAAAGCTGAGGGTTAAACAAAGTATTAAAAGGGGAAGTGTGATCCTCATGTCAGTGTAACAGTAAAAGCCTAATCAGTGACCCTAAACTCCTTTAATTTAAAATATTACTATGATCTGATTATTTCTTGCAACACTCAACAGTTAAGTTTTATACTTAAACACCATATCTTCTTTCACTAGCACATAATCTACCAGTCATATGTTTTATGATGATGTGAGCATGTATCTTACCAGCAAATGTTCTGGCCAACTATAGCATCATTTTTTCATAAGCAGGAGGAAAAATATTTTAAAAATAGGTTTAGATAAACCCATCCAGCAGTAAAAGTTTGATTGTTAATGCAGAAGAAATATGCAATACAGAAAAATGGCTTTTCTAGTATGTCCATTGTGAATACCAAGCCATAAACTGCCACTAATTTATCTACAGTATTGAATGGTGATTTTAAAAATAAAAAAGAAAAAAAAAGGGTTATAGAACTAAATTATGTCATTTTGTCAGGCAAGATTTATGGTTTTGAGTTTATGTGAGGAGAAAAGAAAGGTATGTTAATGTGTTACATGCTGCTCATACTAAAAGACTCAAGTTAAATCGAAATTTTAGTACATTGTCCTACTGTTGGAACAACACAGAATATTATCTTTTTTTAAGATTAACCTAAACTGATTCATTTCTGGTCTTTACTTTCAGGTCTGTATTTGACCATAAAAAACATGCAGTGTGCGTAACCATTGGCCACATACCCATGAGCTCAATTAGCTCAACTCTTTGGGAGCTGATAGATGGCTGAAGCCATTATCATCTCTTGAATTGGCTCACTTCAACAACACAGAAAGTCCATCATTGCCATCATAATGCAGAAAAAATACTGTTCTACTTTAACAGTTATGGAAATAGCTTGTTTCAAATAGAAGTCCTAGGGGTTGATAGCTGAGGAAGCACAGTCTAATTCTGTAATTAAAAGAAACACACAACACCAATAAAGACTACCCTTATTCCTACTAATGGATAATGCTATTGAAATGTTTGCAGCTTATGCAGTTGGGAATGCAGTATTTTAGTTTGTCAGAATCTTGTCTCAAAGGAGAGCAGTTTTAGAGAATTGAATCACCTTTAAAATTTGTTAGTCATTCAATTAATTTTTAGAAAAACTATTGCAGTGACAGTCAATATAAAAAGGCACCCAGCTTGATAAATCAAGAACAAATGTAACAAGAAAAATCAGTAGTTGGGAAGGATTTGCAAAACTTATTCAACAACACCATTGTATAAAAAAAGAGCAAAATTTTTGCTTTTCTCTCTTACACATATATCATGAAATAGACCAAATGTGAAAGGTAGAGGAAACAGAAAATTAATGTTTAAGCTGACATATACTTGCAAGGTATAACTTGGAGCGCTTGGGTTTCATGGGGTGCCACCTGTGACAGAGATGGTTTCTTATTCTTGGCTCAGCACTACATTAATGCAGACCATTGGTTACTTTAGACTACAGGCAGAGCAAATTCATATGCACTAGAAGTGTGGATACAGTGAGATGTCATTCGTTTATCACGCAAATGTAGGGAGGAAGTTGGTTTTCAGCTTAGCTCCCAGTTTTGTGACAGAGTCCTGCATGACCACAGGTGTACATCTTGGTCTCCTTGTGGGCTAATACCCACTTACAAAAGAGGGGAAATCTACTGCTTTATCTCATGCTTTGTCACTACAGCTGGACTGAACCATCTCTGTATAATAGCTAGCAAAACTGTAAAGTCTGATTTAGGGTCTCTAGATTTTCTAAAAATAGTGATAATAATTAAAGTTGCTGTAGGAGCTTTGATGTCGACTATGACTCCTTTGTGGTTAATATTGTGTTAGTGATGTACTCCATTAGTCATTTTTGTCTCTAAGCACTCTTGGGTATTTGTCAGTGTTCTAAAGCAATACTTTTTTTGCTGCAACGTAATATTCAGATGAGAGGAGTTTCATGTTTCAATCCCATGAAGACTCCTTGGATGCTACAAAGCGCATGTTGATCCTTATTCTCCAATTTGCTGCCAAAATGTAATCATCTGTTGTTTGTCAGTGCACTGGTGGCTTTCTAGAGCAAAAAGGAGAATCCAATAGCCCAACATGTATTTAGGCAAAGAACAAATTCAGTGCAAGAATTTCACCTACTGCTCAAAGAAGCTGTAAATGTGTCTTAAATCTAGAGCTTCTGTAGCACCCTCTGAAGGGACAGACTGTGATTTGCCATGAATAATGCCCTAATCAACAAAACCTAAAACCTGAATGCAATGTTTTCCTTTTACTGGGGGCTTGTGATGGTGGTCAACAAATTACTGGAAAGAAGGTCATATGTTCCTGCTGAAGTGAGCAAAGTAAATGTGATACTTATATGTGAAACGTGGTAGGAATTTCACAACAGGGCTGTAAGAATGCTTAAATGGCAGATTGGTCTGTAAACATGACCCTCTGGTAAAAATAGATACCAAATTCAGGACCTCTTTGCTATATTGGAATCACAGTTGTTTATAGCTAGAGAATACCTCTTGCTTTTTTTCAGCACAAAGCAAAATTAAATTTTAAAAGAAATGTGATTCAGTAGATTTTCTGTGAACTCTGTTTCACATGCTTTTTCATTTCCTCCTCATTTCTTTCCTGTCGCTGTCATCAGATGTTCATGTAGAGCATTATGTTTTCAACTCCGGATAATTAAAACTGAGAATTAAGCCTCAACTAGAAAACCGAGCAGTCTAAGTGCTTTGTATAGTCCATAAGTCATATATAAAAATGTAACTATTTATACATTGAAAGTAAGAAAATTTCTTTTGATTTACTTCCAAAGTGGATCATGTGAAAGATCGATATTGGTTTCAGTGCCTTTCAGTCTTTAAGTTGTTAAAAAATGCATCAACACAAGCGATGAGCTCTGATTATGTGTGCCTACCTTCCATGTCCTTTTTGCAATGTCCGGCCTTCTTCAAGAGCTCATATCAGACTAAGAGAAACTGAAACTTGTTGGCACAGAGTCTGTTATGAATATGAACACCCCCAAAGAATTGTTTTTTCAAACATTTTTGTGTTATATGATGTAGTTGCATGGGAAGTTACTTGTGCGCCTTGCTGCATGAATGTCCTACAAGTGTGTTATTGTTACAGGTAAAAAAAATAGTACCACTCAATAAGCAATTTATCATCATAATTAAATACACTGATTTATCTGTACACAGCATCTGAGAAAACACACTTAAAATACTTGAACTGATGAAGAAAGACATCTGGAACCCCTTGTGGCTGCATTATATTATACATTGTTTCCATCTTATTTTTCTGATGTGTGAGTCCTCGACACATTAAGTTGTGGAGAGTGATTCTCCTTGGCTGGAAAAAAATAAAAAAAAGAGCCTGCACACTATCAGCAATTATTTAGATTGAAATTATAGCCTATACAGTACTCCAGAAATCAGTGATGTTAGGCAGTGGATAGGCGGTTGCAAGCCAATGAGGAGCAGTAGTTAATGAGTTAGTAGGACTTGTCAGGTAGGCCACGGAAGCTGACGGCTGTATGCCTGTTCTTTGCCTCTCCCATGTGGAATAAGATGTTAGATTTTATTTGCGGGTGAAGGAAGCAAGAGCTGTGCACCTGGTTACTTAGCATGCTTTGGTCTTTTTAAACCACAGTCCTAGTCACACAGTGAGAGGGAATGTCCTAGGAGGGCTCGATCTTCATATCACTGTAGGTCCTGCTGCCTGGGTGTGCGCTAACATCAGCTACAAAATCATGCTGTCCAAAGGAATACTTAAGTCCTGCATTTGTTTAAAATTTGGCCTTGTGCTCAGAAATGTCTGTACTGAAATAAAACATAGAAGATGACATGATTCCTATCCCAAAGAGCTCCCTAAAATCAAAAGCAAAACTGTGTAAAATAAAACCAGTGGTTGTTTCTGGCTCAAACTTTTAACCAGAGATGGTCTAATAGTTATAAAACATGGTCCAATATATAGTGTAATATAATATGTGTCAGACTGTTCTTTATCAGTAGTGTTAACTAGGACTCAAAAAACTTTTTTTGATTAAAATATTTTACAGATATATGTGTATACATGTACACAGTATATTTTTTTGTATGTGTGTCTATATGTTTAGAGAGAGATATCAAATTAGGTACCTATGCGCACACACACACACACACGTACTGTGCACTTCAGGAACTCAGGTATTAATAAGATAGTAAATTACTAATGCAGCTGTTAATGCTTTAGCGTCTTCTCACTTCACCCTTGAAATTAGTAGGCCATGTACTCACTGGGGTTCCCTGAGCCACTGCTAGTAATCTAGCTGGGAGTTCCCTAAATCTTTTGAGTTCTTCAACTGAAATCATATGTAAGACTTTTCGTCGCTCTTTGGATTTCTGGGTACTAAGGGAGTGAAGTTGTTTTGCACTTGCCCAGATTACCTAAGGTGATTTGGAAAGAAGTCAGCTTGGAAAAAGTTTTCATATTAGATTAAAGATAGAAGTGTGTGAAACATGAAAACTTGCTGCATTTTGTGTTTAAAAATGTCTAAGTGAATCTTGGAAAATACAGAATGACTTTCTCCATACCCCCAAATCTCCTTTATTAATCTGGCTCTATGACCAATAGTGGCATTGTGATACTAGGGAGTGGCAACTAAAGTATATCATGCTGTTGTTTTTACACTGGATTTGGGCACTCCCTTTGAACCTGTTCTACTCTGATGCACTTTCATTTTGGGATGGTGATTGTGCATAATTTTGAAATGCAAAGTGGCAGAATAGGAGAGAGACATCCTACTTCCTCTTGATCAGCTCCCATGGCTGTGCTCATAACCTTGCACTAGAACATGCATTTCTCCTAGAAACCTACAAAGAGTGAGTCACTTCTCTCTACCAACTTGTTTCTGTTCTTATCAGCCCCACCGCTTAAGAATTAGAGCAACCAGCTTAGACCAAATGGAGGAAATACCCAAACTTTTTTGTGAAAAAGAATTGGAGCCACCTCTTACCTGAAATCAGAGTTATCTTTACCTTTTTCTTATCTGAATGCAAACAGAAGAATGATAAGATAATCAGAACTGAAAGAACAAATGGGAAAATGCATGTTCCTGAGGTTTCTAGCCTAAGGTCAAGACATCTGGAACCACTGGGTAAGATACTTATAAACATCTGAACTCCTGGGAATATTCTGAAACAACAGTTCCAGTTATGAGGAATTTAGAAGTTTCACAGTTTATTTCCGTTCTAAGATAGAAAGAAAAGGAAATCTCTCAGTATTTCAGTATTAAGGAGGGAGAGGGAGGCCACAGTCAGTGGAGGGAGAGAAGCTTCTTCAAAAGGAGAGGTCATAACAGGAGTGTATCTTACAGTTCTCTGAAAAATCTTACTCTGTCCATTGACAATAAAAAAAGCTTAGAGACAAAATATTTCTAAACCCTTTAGCCATTTAAAAACTCTCTCTTCCTCATAACAGAATGTTTTAATAGTACATATAGCATATAGTTTATATATAGGTTGCACAGGTTTTAAAGGCCTTGCCTTGGTGCATGGATGTAGACAGAAAGGAAACATAACTGAGTATTCTAAGCACCAAACTTGAGGGGAAGAGATGAACTTCTCTGCTAAAACTCTTAGAAACCAACGTGGTTTGCAGACTTTTCTGTTTTGATGAAATGTTTGTTTTGCTGGGAAAGCGTGAGAATGTTTCAAAAAGTTCCAGATCCTTATTCCTAGAATATATCTTCTGATCTTTTAGACTGCTGACCTTCCTTCATATAATTGCTCCTTTTGTTTTATGTAAAAGGAGGGGGAGGGGGAGCAACTGCTTTATAAATAAAAGTCAAAGTCAAGCAAACTGAGCCTAATGTATGCTGTTTATAGTAACTTACACAGTTAATGGTTGAAAATGTAACCAGAATTCTTGTTTTGTATTGTTTTGATTTTGTGGGGGACTTTTTGAAATAGTGCCAGTAAGCACTGTCCTGGATGGGGAACTGAGGGATGTTCTCTAGCCTACAGAATATACAGAGCTCAAGAAAAAAGGCAGTATAAGTTTAAAGTCTTTCAGTTCATGCCTGGATAAACTAAAAAGTGAATTAACTTCAAAAACTGTTAAGCATACAAAATCTGAGACTCAATAAAGTTACTTACCTGGAAGCATAAATGAAAATTTCAGAATAACCTGGAGTTTCTTAGTGTTAAAATCTTGGCCTAGGAACATTTATGAAGAATATTGTAGGAAAAAAGATGAACTATAGGAAATGTTTGTTTTAATGAATACTAAGTCCAGATTTCTTTCTTTTAGACACTCTTATGTAATTTCATTGCTACTTCTTTGTGCATGCTTTCCACAGAGCAACATCCTATAAACAATAAGGGAAATTCAAGAAGTTAATTAAAACAAAACATCAGGTAAAATTTATCTCTTACAAATACCACATGTACAAATGCTGTTGAACTCCTATGAAGAGACATAGAACATATGTGGATGTTATTTCAATTTTTTCATGCCAATTTACCACTACTTGCAAATTCCAATGAGTAAATTATGAGCTGAAGAATGAATTCATTTAAGAGCCTGTGCACTGATAAGTAAAGTTAACATAAAGTGGGAAACAAATCTGAAATAGCAAGAAGCTTTGTGTAACTGATGGGAAAAGAACTTGTTTATATTTCTTGTCAGTGCATCCCCAACATGTCCTTACATGCTTGCCTCTGTGTTGTTTAGAGGAAAAAAAATTGCCCATGTGGTTATAAAACCTTAACTGAATTGTTTTTTCCACAAGAACAATAACTTGAACATTTTATCAGACAATGAAAACCAAAGACATACTGTCAAACACTGTTTCAAGCTACAAAAATATATAACTGACAAAATAATAAAAATTAAAAAGCAAATAAAAAATTTCCTTTACATTATTTCTCTCTTGAAAAAGAAGAATATACACAACAAAGAAAATAATGTGTCAATATCCCATCCAGCTGTGGACAAAATCAAATAAATGCAGTAAAAAGTTAATTATTTACCCAGAAATGTGATTTGCAAGCAGTTATTGGTGCTGACCAGATTGTATATTAGAAAAAAACTTAAAATCAAATTCTGCCCTCAAGATGTACCATGGTCAGCTATAAACTGATCACACATTCACTCTAACAAATAAATTCATTTATTTAGTTGTCTAGTAGACATCAATGGAGTTACCCTATAGTTTTATGAACAAGGAACAAATTTCTGCAGATATGTGGAGCAGTAGCACACCCACACTCTTGTGTATTTTAAGGCTATGACTTATGTGATACATACACAATGAGAGAGGATTCTATGTTTCTTAATCTAAACTGATGCTTTGTTAAAAGAATTCTTTATAGATTTGGTAAACAACAACTGCAAATAATTTTAAGGCACATGTTAATAAATGCCTTCTGCTCAGCCTCTGCTCCTCCCTCGAAGTGCAGCATAGGACACTGAAGAGCTGCAACCTTGTTGCAGATCGCTTTAGTGTCTGCATTGAGCCGAGACTTTTTGTTTTTTACTTTTCTAGCACAGGATGTGTTCCAGCGTAGGATAAAAACAAAACTGAGGACAGTGTGTTGCATAAATATCTATTGTCTTACTCCAACTGTATGTTTGCAGGTAGCCTCCCTGCTGGTGTGCTAGCACAAGTAGGGAAAGCCTGGGTTGGGTTGACGTTGGAATGAGAGCTCAACAGGCCATACATCGGCCACTGGAGCAGAACAGAGCAACAGGTCTCCAGAGCTGCTGGGAACCCTGGCTCCCCTAGAGCAGATTTGCTCTTATCCTGACAAGAACCACATCATCTTCAAGTACGTACCAGGAGATTTCAGGGGAAACTTCCTCCCCTGAGGCTAGTCTAAAAGCCTGTATCATTAAAAGCAGGTGTTATGTCTTTTTTGATTAACGGTGTTTGTCCCAATGGTATGATTCAGATCCAGGGTATTTTTGGTGTCTTGTGGTCCAAGGATAGCTGATTCATATTGCCATCATGTACTTGTTTGGCCTAGTGTTCCTATTTTGCTGGTGTTACTCAAGCTCAGCCTTCACTTGAGATGTCTCCTGGTGCATTAGACCATGTCAGGCACACACAGGGCGCAGCATATTCCTGCCTTAGCAGCAACCTGCAGACCACAGACAGCTACTCTCATTCCCACCCTTTCCACATCATCTGCCTTTCAAACCCAGTCACTTGTGTTCAGCCATTGCAACATCCCAGACAACACCCTGGAAGTGTCAGTCTCTGGCTGGCATTCCTGCAGCTCCCTCCTGGGCATCATCCTCTTTGCTTTTCCTTCTTCCCATGAGACGTGTTGGGTGCTGCACCCGTTGCCTGGGTTGTGTGAACTGCTCAGGGAGCCCGCATGGTAGCAGCCCATATAGCGACCTGCTCCTGAGCTCCTGCGTGAGCTTTCTCCATTCCACTCCCCTCCTGCAAAGCCTGTATCTCTTCCTTTATCAGGCTTTCGCTGATGTGTCTTCTTGCTTGAGTGGCTTATTATGTTTGCAGCGGCACCTGGCAGTGCATGTCACCCTGAGCATGCCAGCACTGAGCACAGGGATTCGGCTGTCACGCACGTAATGCATGTCGGTGGCCCCTGGGCGGTAGCAGAGGAGCCAGTAGGCTTCCTTTGCCTGATCTCAGGTGTGTGGAAGTCAGGAATCTTGTCTAGGCTTCCTCAGTGGTGGAGAGAGAGAAAGGGGGTGCTTTCCCTGCAGCATTGACATCCCCTCCTCAGATAGATGTCATCATCCCCACGGCTGGAGGGGACGTCAGAGCTCGTGCCTTGGACTGGCTGCCTAACTCTGAGAAAACTAACATGGGCTCTGGGACGTCCTTGGCGAGAGTCTCTGTTTCATCTGATTGCAAAATCAATGACACAAACAACATGATCTGAAGAAAACGCCTTTTATGTGAAGTTGTCAGTGCTATTGCACTCGCTCACTGAGCTTCGGATGTGAAATCAGCCAAAAGTATAGCAAGAGACCTCCCACTCCCTGCAAATACTAAGGTCAGTACGCACTTACATTGACTAGGAAACAACTCCACAAAAGAAGAGAAAAATAAATCAGTGGAGTGCCAAGAACTATGTTCCTGCAGAATGTAAGGCCATTACAATACTGGGTGGAATAGCTACAGTAAAAAAAATATCTTGCAGAGTCCAAGATGGAGGCTTGCCTGCTGAAACTTGCAGCCTCTTGGGCTATGGCCCCTTGCTTCAGATGACAGGTTTTTCATTTGCACAAGCAAGATACAGCCCTCAAGGAATTGGCAAGATGCCAACAAGCCACTTATTTGGGTAGGATTTTGCTGACTGTGGTAAATAGATGAGATTGGAAAAAAGGGTGGGCTCACACATGTCTGTGTGCGTTGGAAATATGAGTTCAGTAGGGTGGGAAGCCAGGAAACTGTTAATTTTAGTGAACCACAACATCTGAGCAGAGTGTATTGAATTTTTAATCCACCCAAACTGAAGCTTTGTTTGGTATTGGGTAAACTGCGACAGCAAAGCACCTTGTTCTACTCAGTGTGTGAAGCCTGGCAAAAGTGTTGTCCTGTCCACTCCACTGTTGTGCTACTTGAGCTATAAAGAAAGCAGAGACTGAGGTGGCTTTTCCAGTTCATATCTTATGTACCTATTTACTAAGTGCTTAATTTATTAATTGATAAAATGTGTAAATAGTAATAAGTGTTTCTAATAGTATTCCCAAATACACATCAATGCTGCAAAAAGTTGTCATTGTAACTTGCTTCAGGGATCTCCCTCATTAAAATCAAAAGGCTAATTTCATTCAGCTATCAGTAAAGGATAAAATTCAAGTAAGAAAAAAACAGGATGAAAAACTGAACCACGAAGCCTATAACATGACTTGAAAGTAATGTAAGTGGGGTTTATCCATTTTGTTACCTTATAGAGGTGTTAGAGATTACTTGTGTTACAAAGATGAACATAGAGTTTTTTCTGTCTTCCAGAAGTCATTCTTGTGTTAGGAGAATACAGAGCTGCCTTCCCAATGATTTTTCAAAATAAAATATGAAAGAAAAAGATAAGAAGCAATGACAGTATCCCTGTGACTGGCTCACAGTGCAGATTGTTGTGTCTTAATGTATGTTCAGAAATGCAGCCCCCCCTCCCCAAGGAATTTCCATGTATTTGTGTTTGGGAACCTGTGAGGGTCAGTGACCTAAGCAGGGCATAATCAACAGTTATCAAAGCCAGTGGGAGTCTTCTGACCTGGATTTAGTGCATTCGAGATCGAGTCCTATAACCAGATATAAAAGAGACTGCTCTAAATCCAAATAATATTCTCCTCACTGAGTGAATGGGGAAAAAGTGAATAAGCAGCCTAAGCAATGAAAAATAACTGTGCTTAAAAGTGACTGTCAGTCCAAATTACCTGGTATATTGTAAACGAGGAGAACAGGCATTTCTGTCAGACTTTTGCTTTATAAATGGTCTTTTTACTAATAATGGCTTTTCAGTTCTTAAAGGTCTGGGAGCACTCCAAGCCTTGTCTTGCAGTGAAGTCAACTTTTAAATGTAAGCAGGAATTATAAAAGAAATAACAAAATTGCATTTATAAATTTTCACGTGTTTCTACTGTTGGGCTAGTATATGGACAGAAACACGGAAAACCATCAATGGTTTTCGTATCTTAGTTTCACTACTGTGGTGACAGTATTGTGTTGTCATTTCTGCCATATATAGCTGTGAATCTAGCTAAAATTGAATGTTAAAACCTAGACTTTGGGGAGCTGAATGCTGAATAAGACTGTAAGGATATGCTAAGTACAAGTGTTAGCAAGGGTGTAATTCTGGAGCAAGTGCACTTTCATGTTCAATACCAGATCTTACTTGCACTTCATGTATTATTTATTATTTTGCTGTTAGGACTCTGGGAGATCTTTTAGTCTGGGAGAGAACATTCACTGTCGATCATAAATCAATTTGAAAACTATGGAAGAGTAAATGGATTAATTGCATTGTTTTTATTGCTTCAATGTCTGGGAGATACTAATATAGGTAATTAAAAATTATAAACTAACAAAGAAATAATATGCATAGGTCTCTATTCATAGGTCTGTAAGTTTTGCATTTCCTTATTGTGTAAGGCTATTTTAATTTTTACATAATTTCATAGTTGAGATACAAAGGGAAACTTGAGGGTAGCTTTTATACACATGAAAGGAAGGAATTATTTTGCAATGAAACAACTGTAATCAGAAAAAGAAAAGTTAAGCACATTTTAAGAGTTCTAAGTAAACATTTCTGAGTCATACAAAATAGCTATCACATAAATAATTAGAAAGCTGGTAAGATGGATTCAATTATTCTTTAGTAAATTCATCAGTTCAAAAGCTTTCCGCATGGCAAACCACTCAATCAGCTGGGACCTGCAGTCAAAATGGCTGTCGTAACTTTATTTTTTAAAGCAGTTTCAGTTCTAGATGAAAATGTCTTTCACAAAATAAATGGTTTTTGGAGAAAAAAGTAAAAAGACACATTATGAGAAAAGTGTCCAAAATGATCTGAATGCCTGGGACAGAATCAGAAAAGACATAGATAAATACAATATTTCTGCCTTCAGGAGTCAGGAGTGAAATATACTTTCATCCTTGTTTTCTTAACTCTAAAGCCTCAATGTGAACATATTCACTAAGTTTTAATGTTAATTTGGGGATCAAATTTACTAAAGCATATTCATAATTTTCCTAAGCACAGGCATTTTATCCACATAAGTTTTCTCGGTACCTTGCCAGTAGCACAAAGAATTGTGGAATCAGGAGTGGGCTTTTTTATTTTGAAAGAGTGAACTGAGAGTAGATAGGAATTAAAAATAGCTGTGCTTGTCGACTAAATGAATAATATATGTCATGTAGATTCACAGTATGAATTAGATAATAATCTCTGAAATAATTATCTGCAATTACTCCATTACCTTAGGGAACTAGAAAGTTAAAAGACTGTGAAAGCATAAGTTGTGTGTTACAGATCATTTTAGACCTTCCCCTGTTGATTTACACTACACACAGGAAGAACTAGTTTCAGCTTGAGCATTCGCTAATAGCTTTGGGCTACATACATTTGGAAGGGGAGCTAGTCGGACCTGGCTCCTCCGGCTGGATATCCTGTGAGAGCTCAGATTACCCCTCCGAATGGGGCTGTCACACACCTGGCTGTCCTGTCGGCTGGACACGTCAGGCCTGGGACAGCCTGTTTGCACCGTCTGCTTGAGAGAGAGTGGACTTCTGACGTGCAGCCTCCTTGAACCCTGCAGAGGGTCAGTGGAGAGCGCAGGGCTCTCCTTGCCCTGGAGTCTGAGCAGGGCTGTAACAGAGATGCTGCTTCTCTCTCTTAGCCCAATGGAGTCCGAGGTGACAGGGTGCCCATGCTTGCACATGTTATGTGATGCTGGAAGTCAGTGCCATGAACAGCTACCTTATTCTGCACTTCCCTGGACTCATGTTCTGAATGTTTAATGTTATACCCCAAATCCATTTCTTCTCAATGCTGAAGACATGCTGGGTTCTGGAGGGGCAAACCACTGAAGCAATTCCTCCTCCTGCACTCCATCTCCTCATCCTGCATATAATACAGAGGACCAGATCACTGACCATGGCTCTATAAAAATACTTAATAGAAACAGACGAAGCCGTCTCCTTGGGTCAGAACCGTGTCTTGAGCGCTTTTGCCCATTATGACTGCAGCCAGTAAAAACATCTTGCCCACCTTCAGTGATCAACCTCAGGTACCATTCTGTCTCTCTCTTAGAACCTATGGTTTTCTTTATGTTTCTAAAAGTGTGGAGTTGCTCAAAATACGTGCCAATTATTAGAGGATGGAAACTGACTTGTAACATTTCATGCCTTATATACATCATGAAAATGTGCACTCCCACAACCATTTTAGTTAATTAAGTATTCAGTGTATGACTTCAGCCAACACCAGAGAATGAAAGGGAGATAAGTGTACCAAACCAAACTGACAGCTCTGCAAATGATAATAATGGAATCTACTGGTTTTGGACAAGTTATGTTGCATTTTTGGTTAATGATAAGAACTATCATATATGTCAAACTGACATCAGAATTATGAGAAATGCAAATGGAATTAAAAAAGCAGTAGATTAAGTGGACACAGATAAGGGTAAGGGGGGTAGTTTCTGCAAAATAACAGCACTTTGCCAGATGTTTCCATGCAAAACCAGATGGAAGCTGTAGCAATATTTATTTTTTTAGCAGAATACAGACTCTAAGTTGGAAGAGGTGTGACTGTAATCATAAAGACACACATGAGCCAGTTTTTTAAATTCATTGTTTTGATTGCCAATGGTAGTATGGTTATGGCAAGCATGGCTATCAGCTGCCCAGGACTCTTCCAGGTGGACTCAGAGCATGGCACACGGTGGCTAATAAGTGAACAGGTTAATTCAAGGTAAACTTGTCCACACCTCCCTCTCCTCTACTTGCACCTCAGCAATGCAGTATGGCTATTTCCTTACCTACATTAAAAATAGAGGGATTAGTTAGAGTGACTTAGCAGTGTGGGGCTTGTGTTATGAGAAAACTGTACCACCTGTGAATTTCTTTGCCTGACTCCCATTTGTGCAATTAAGAGAGTTTTATGTTTTCTCAGGGGTCAGTGACAATTGGGATGTATATTTGCTCCCGAGAATAATGTGCCTTAATAGGGAGGGAGGCCGTGCCTGTATATGGGAGATAACAAAGTGAGAGCCTGAATTAGCACTGAAGTGCTTCCTCCTACGCTTCAACCCACTAACCTGAGCTCCCCGTGTGCATGCAGCTCCCCAGCTAGGCCACCTCCTTCCCTGCTTCACCACCTTCTCCTATGACCAGGGTCTGCCTTTCCTGGAATTCTCCTTAAAATTGACACAGAGGGGAATACTTTTCCTCTCAGCAGCTCTGGCTACAGGCTATTGCTAGGTCCGGTTTTTTGGCTGATGGTGATTTTTGTGCTTCAGCAGTACTCCCTTGCTCAGCTATGTCTTTTGTATTTCTGGCTTGAATTTACCAGGCTGTCAAGACAGAAGCATCCAGAGAATATTGTTAAATATTTTGCCAGGGCTGGATTAGATGCAGGCACAGGTCTGTGTAAGTGTTCATGTCCAACAACAGTGTCTTAGCTACCTGAGGTTTTTGTGGCATTTCTGGCTCAAGATTGCCCTAACATGCTGGGCTAATACTAAAGGTCCAAGGCTAATACTAAACTTCATGGATTGGCATAATACCGTTTTGTATGACATGGTGATGTTATGCAACACACATATGACCTATCGGCTGTCCCTATGACGTGGCTAATTCAGCCATTTCAGCAAGACACATTAGCAGTAGAAGTTGCATCATTAGTTCACAATGTTAGTGTGTCAGTATGAATTTAATGGGCCTCACAGGACAAAGGTTGCTCTTCAGCCCCTTGAACGTGCTCCAGTGGAGGAAAAGCACTGAGTTTGTAAATGGTACAGGTATCTGATCTGACCACCACATACATGTTGTTTCCTTGGCAGTATTTTCTCCTCAAATGTGTACTGAGATTTATTCCTTGGCAATTTGCTTCTCCGTTCATATATGAATGCCAAGCTGTGTTCTGCACCTCTGGGTGCAGAAAGGGAGGGATTTGTCTCCTGTAACTTCAGATGCCTACCTGGGAGAGGCACACCTTGGACTGTCTTTAGTGTCAGCCAAGAGAAATGATCGTTCCTGGGACACAGCGACTCTGAACTAGTCTTACCTACTAGGTGAACTGAACACTCTTACCTACTAGGTAGGTAAAGTGCTTACCTTAGGACATGGAGAATCAGGCTTTAGAAACACCTAAGGCTTGAAGTCACCTTCAGTGACTGCCAAGAGGGTCTAAAAAATCTGAATTGTCACATGAATACTCCCTAAAAGGCCAAATTTAGACCTACTGAGTGGCTTAGATGACTACTAGTTGCTGTTACAAGCAGGGTACTGCTTACCCTATGTAAGGTGAGCAGGACAGGGTCAATGTACCAAGAAAGTCTTAAATTTGGCATCTTCTTTGGACCTGTCTGAAGCATGGGCCTGTCTAGTATGGTGACTCTCTAAAACCTGGAGAGTGGGTAGCAAATGAACTTCTAGCAGTGCTTCTCTCTTAGGAGAGAAATAGAGGTAGCAAATGTATCTGAATTATCCAGGGGGTTCTGTTTCTTATATAAACAGACTATTTTTATTTAGAGTGGGACAGGTTTACCCTGTCTTGTCCTGGAACCATTCATAGCTGCAATCAAAGGGGAGATATTGCAGAGGAAATTAGGAACAGGCACTCCTGCGAGTTCAGTGTCAAGTGATAAGCTACACAAAAGGTTACAAATTAAAGAGACTCACTCTTTGACAGGTAGGAAAAGTATGAAAGCAACATAATCTAGAAGTCATGGCAAAAAATAATAACTTTTAGACACTGGAGGTCCCTGCAAAAATTCTGAAAATAAATTACTGTCAGCCATCACTGCTTCCAGAAAGAAAATAAAGGAAATGTATATATGTAAGGTTCTTTTGTTCTTTTCCAGGAATGTGATTTTTTCTTATCTTCTGGCTACAGCTTTCCCTAAGATAAAATAATTACCAAGCAAAAGGGTAGTTTTCTGACATCATTAATTGTATCATAAAAGTTGTCTTAAAAGACTTTCTAGGGGATTTGGCTCTGAAAAACTTAATTAGCAAAATCTGCAATTTTATTTTAAAAAGTTAAGTTTTTAAGAGAATCGTAAGGATAGCTTTGCACATAAAATGTTTGCTATTTGCAGTAAATCCTTTTTCTTAATTGTATTTAAGGACAAGTAGAATAGCTTCATAGCTCTAGTTTTCTATTTTGACATCCTCTGAAATGTGTATTGAAGAATGGAAATAATTTTTTTTCTATACCACAAGAGTTGTGTTCAGTTCTAAGTAACAAGCACATTGAGGTGTATACAATATAGTTGAGTTAACAAAGATGTCAAAGAGTTTCTCAAGTCACGATGTTTTAGACATCTTTTGTCAAAATGTGTGGCACTTGAGTGACAACCACATTGAATTGTCCTAAGAAATATTGTTCAGAAATTTTACATTGCAAAGATAATTTTTGTTGAATGCTTAATCACTCAACATGAAAAATAGTCTCACAACAATACTTGACTGCAGAATTTGCTGAAATATGAGGATAGCTAACAGGAGCCATGTATGCATAAAGCCTCCTGGTAGCAGGCAATTCATTTTTAGGCTGAGCCTCATGTCCCTTGCCCTGAGTTTTGTGTGGAACCAATTCTGATGGTCTACCCCAGGAAACCTGCGTTCCTTCCAAAGGCTTTGGGAGAACTGTGGTTAGACAATCAAACCATGCTGTTGATGGATTAGTGGAACCTAATAAGCCTCATTTTATCTATGACTGATATAAATTGTCCCTTGCCAATCCTTTCTGTGTCTTTGATCTTATAAGGCAACTTTGGCTTATTAAAAGGGCAAGCTAAAATGGTGTTTTAACAGAAACCTGTTCTTTTGAACAAACAGGATTTTTTGTGAGATGTGTCTGCAGAAAATACTGATCTGGAAAAACGGTATCACAGTTTATGGTGGTTGTAGCTGACTTGTGTCATAGGCTAATGACATCTCTGTGAGTTAGTTCCTTTGTGCGGACTTTGTCTGGTGTGATACCTTAATCGGAGAATACTTTTATGTGGCAGTGTTAATGTTAACATTTCCTAAAGCAGACACACCTGCATACCTGCTTTCCTGTAAAAACTCCACAAACAGACCACGGAAAAACAAGAAAGGTTCTAGGTGTCATAAAGAAGTGAGAAAAGCCTTAAATTTATTTTCTTTGCAAATCATCCCTCAAGGCAGATTTCCCTGGGCTAGATTAGCCCAGTGGAAAGTGTGAGCAGGAGAACTGCAGCCTTCCAAATGTCTAAAAGTTTTCTGTTCTGTGGTGGATTGAGTTAAACTTATTGCAAGTAACACTCAAAAGGTCCCAGAGTTAATGAAACAGTGACATTTCAAAGGGGCTTTGCCAGCATTGTCATATTAAAAGCATTTTCAGAGCACTCCAGTGAAGGCCCAGGTGCCTATCACACCCATGCACAAGTGCCAGAAAACTTTTCTATGTCATCAGAGGTTTCCATTTCCGTAGGAATCTCTGTATATCATGGGGCTCTGAGGCAGCCAGCAAGGATTCAGCCTGGGTAACGAATGATGAATGGGAAGCTGCTGCTTCCATGTTTTTTACTGTTTGAAACACATTTTAAGGCTGAATGACAGCTCCAGGATCACACTCTGTTCCTTGCGCATCTCGATGAAAAACAAGACAAAAAAAGAACCCAGCTCAGTCCCCCTGCCAGCCATGGAAATATCTGCTCAAAAAAGCAGCCACTACTATTTTGAGGGCCAAATGCCGGTTACCCGTAGGCTGAGTGGGTGGAGAGCGTCTGAAGGACTCCGCACCCAGACACCAGGAAGCAGCAATGGTATTGCAGTATTGCTGCTGCTGATTTATGAGTTGAGACTCTCACAGGCTGTTCAATAAAGTTCAGAGCCAGGAAAAAACTTATGGCCCATCATCAGTGAGACCCTCAAAAAACTAACGGTGAAGTTGCCCTCACCTGTCCCCCAGTATGTATTTTACTGGTTTCAAGGTATTGGTGACTCAGCACTGGATGACTGAAAGAAGGGCCTGCAAGCTGCATTTTAGCACTGTTGGAGAAAAACCAAACAGGGAAGAGAGAGATGGATGAGACCCGTGCCTGTCTTTATGTACTTGCAGAGGCTACAACAGTAAGGTAAATGACTAGGCTGTCTGGGCACTAGTCCTAATTAAATCTCAGTGGAAACTTAAAGCCTTATGTATTGCTGTACAACTCACATATTAAAGTGGCCTTTGAAAGGAAAACAACTGGAAAAATAGTGTAAAGAAAGTTACAAATCTTGCATTTTTAGAGGTTTATGAAGAAGAGCAGAAAGATTTGTACAGAATTAGTGAAAGATTTTGAGTAGACCTGGATAAAAGACTTTGAAATTCCAAAGTGATGTGCATACACTCATGCAGAATGTTTCTGTTTTCTAACCAATGCACCGTCTTAATCGCCATTTCTTTCATTGTGTCATCTGAGACTATGTAGAACAATTACATCTATAAGAAATATATTTTCCTATTATTGCATGCTCAAATTGCAACTTGCAGGGCAATAATAAATATAATATTAATTCTGCACTGTCTTTTATAAAGGCATTATTGGGGGATCACACTGTTGAATTCCCTTGGACTTTGTAGTAATGACGAAGCAGGGGGTTCCTCGGTAAAAAGGTATATAAACCCAATTTCAGTGCATGTGGCCAGCTTAAGCTTTTGTCAGGAGAAGGATGCTATGATTTTAACACAACTTCTATAGGACAACTTATTTTGGGAAGAATAATCATGTTAATACAGGAAAGTTACTCAAAGGAACAAAAGTCAGTGGCCTTCTGAAACAGACAGGGAAAGCAATGTGGCTTATCTAACAACAAATATTTCCCTGCAAAGAATCAAATCCCATGATAAAAATGTGTGAATCTGTGCTATGCTTTCAGACTGTAGGCTTCATGTCTGAAATAAATGAGATTCAACTAACAGACCAGCAGAAACTTATACTGGAATTAATTGCTTGTGTTGAAAGCCTGAGAGCAGGAAAAAATTATGGCAGCAGTGCAAAAGATGAGTTGTGTCTCCCTGGTAAGGCTTAGACACTGCACGACAGTCACACAAACTACCTTTTTAACTGCTGCCATTGTTCAACAGATCTGCTGTAACTAATAGTGGCCATTGTCAAACTTGGCCATGGCCAGTATTTCAAATTGTTACTTTGATTCTATTTCTCCCATTTTTCTGTTGTAGAGAGTATGTCCTTTAATACCAAGGACCTTGCTTACTAGATAATTTTGTCAAATATGTTTTGCGGACATATTTTGCATTCTCCAAGAGACTTTTGAAATTTACTTGCATAAATTCAGGGTTGGATCATACACTTGGTGATTTTAACAAACACAGACATCTCACAATAAACAAACTTACATTTATCTGCAGCTCTCTATACGTTTTTCAGTGTGGTTAGAGTTTATTCTCATGTATTTTCCTACCAGCTACACAAAAGGAAGATTGTATCAGCTGCTGGAAATTTGGAACAACTTTATGACTGCAGTTAGAGGGGCAACCAATAACTATTTTCCAGCATTACAAAAGCCACATACATCCAAGATGCCAGATGCTTAATGATATCAATAAAGAGTAGGTTCTGTATGTCAGTGCCATGTAAATGAGATTGTCTACGTAAAGTTCTTCCTCCTTGCCAACAGAGACAAGATGGAGTTACACCCCCTCCAAAACTTTGCAGTACCAGGGAAGAAAATAAATAAAAGTAGTTGCATTTCAGGCAGCCCGGATGAATATTGATGAAAATATCAAACCTCCAAGAACTAGCAGTTAACCACTAGATATCATCTGATTAGTGAGATTGAACTGAGTAAGACTGGGAACTTCATTACACCAGCAGACTGATTTAGATGATAGAATGAGGCTAGACTGTTTTCTCTTGTCATAAAAGTTGCAGACTTGGATAACTAAATGTTAGAGCAACTCTTCTGTTGCAGCTCAGCTGTTTCTTGAAGCAATGCTTTTATTTTCAGATTTTCTGTTAATACCGCTGAAATTTGGTCCAGAAGAATTTGTGCTACTATTTCAGTAACATTCAGATCTTGAGTGGATTGCAAAATTGTTCTAGGATATTGTCTCATTTCTACAATACTTCCTCCTTGCAACAACTTAAAAGCAAACAAAATGAAAAGATAAATCTATTAAACTTAAAGCTGGGAGTGCCCCCATGGAATGAAGTTATATGATGAGACTAGAGTTCTCTGTGCCAGGTAGTGGGAAGAGAGAGTGCCAAGTAAAGAATGAATGGTGGAAAATTGGCGTTTAAATAATTGTAAAGGAAAACAGAGATTGCAATGGACTATCATTAAAATGTGGGCTTTTAAAATCAAAAGCTGGTTGCAATTTTGACAATTCTAAGTTGGCAGGTGGCTGCAAACAAAATTACACTTTTCATCTTCTCTGGAAATAGTAGTTAATAACTCTTAGGCATTTGTAGCCCGTGGGACTCCAAAAACAAATCAGTGTGCCTAGATGAGATAGTAATGGGTGGTTCATGAAAACTGGTGCCAGTATGAACCAATTCAGAGCAGTGTAGTAATGAAAACTATAAGTTATATAAAAGAGTTTGTATATGGAGACTATGGAGGAAGTGAGAATAAGAAGAGAGAAGCCTGGTGAGATCTATTTAACTGGCATTGGGATAAATGGTTCTATGTAGAAGCAGGGATTTTTTTTAAGATGCACTTCTGTCTTTTCTTCCCTGAAAAAAAAAAAAAAAAAGCATGGACCTGCAAAGTGTGTGTTAGCCAGCTGTAGCTAAAAGTCCATATATTGCCTGTTTGTGGAAGAGAGACATGCTCTGGTCAGTACCATGAGCTGCATACCTCCGTAGCCCTCCCAAGAATGCAAGGCAGGGAAGTCTATTTCTTCTGGGAAAGTCTGGGAAAGAAAAAAGATAAGTTCTGCCACCTTTTCTGTTAACTTACTCTCACAAAGAGAAGAGAAAAAGGTTGGCTTTTCAGTGAAATGATGTCATCTGCAAAGCCATAGAAAATACTGTGTGTGTGTGTATTTCTGAAATTGTCGCAAAATCATTTTGTCACTCAACAGATAGCCCTTGATTTTAGATCAAAAATGAAATGTTAAACACTAACCATGTAAGTTAAATACACACAATCAAGTAAAAAAGAGTCTGTCATGAGCCATATAATGAAACTGACCTACTTGGCAAAATACCGTAGAAAATTATTGCAAAAATATGAGTAACAAACTAAAAATGTTCCCAAACAGAGCTGATAAGGAAGTGCTTGTTTTTAAGGAATGCTACACTGTGCTGCTTTGGTAAATTGTCATTAAAAAATACTTAGCACAGCTATAGTGGAAAATCCATTTTGATTAAAGATGGCATTCACACTAAAATATTAAATGTGAATGTCAATATTTTGTATAACTCTTTGGCATATTTAAGCCATACCTTCATGTAATCATACTGTTGGGTTTTTTTTATTTTTTATTTTTTGGTTAAAAAAACAACTGTCAAGAGAAGATGCAGTCTTGTCTCATACTGTCTTATTAGAAGGTAATGTTATTTATGTTGTTAATCTTTTGGTTTAGTTCAACTTCCTAATTCAGTTCATTTATATTGAAGCCACGAAATTAGAAAATAGATGTCGGCTCTTTATGTGTATATTTGCCTCATTAAAGATGGCAAGAAAAATGCTTGCATGGAAAAAGAGCAATGGTCAGTGACAACCATCCTGCTATTTTAAATTTACTCATTCATATTGTACTATAACAAAGTCACTGTGGATGGTAGACAGGATATGTCATCTGGAAATAACTGCTCCTGCAGGGAATAACAATGTGGTTGGGTATTATCTTCTAAAGATCCATGGCTTACCTGACACTCCTCAGTTTTTAAATACCAAGATTTGATTTTCCCTTAGAAAGTAGAAAGGCAATCTTGCAAATGCCTGGAGACAGTAACTCCATTACCTCATGCAATATATAAATGTGAACTGCTACTACTGTTTGTGTTAAGCTTCATATGTACAAAAAGCAGTAGGATTTGAAATACAATAGGAATTCCTGTGTAAAGTTATCTTCTCACATCAGTACATTCTGATCCGTCCTTCCTTGCTTTTTTTTTTTTTTTTTTTTTAATGAAACAGATACATTTTTGAAAATTCTCAGTCTTTTATGTGTTTGCTGGTTTGACTCCCACTCTGGCTGGCAGCTGAGAAAAAACCAAATGTGTTTAGTCCTGCTGTTTTACCCTACCTCTTGCCCTTAAGGGACACCTTTGCTTCCAATAGAAATTGCACGGACAAGGAGCTCTACTGCTTTCTGGCACGTACCTTAGTGTGGACAAGATGTTATCCAGAAACAGAATTTTCAGTTTTGTTTAATATAAAAAGTCAAAATATTCTATGCATGAATTCCTTTTTATTGTATCAAACCCAAATCTAGCAAGATATAACATACGTGAACAGAAACAACATCTCAACCCTTTATGCAGGTACTGACAATTAAGAAGCTGCCACTCTTCTCTCCATCACTCCAGCTGGACAGCACCTTGGTTGATGGGAATGTGCTATTTTCTGTCGGCTCTCTCAGTCCTATCTCTGGTGTAACTGCAGACCCAGATGTAAAGCTGAAAGACCAAAAAGTCTTGCAGAACTCAGTTCCCTGCTTCGGTCAGTTTAAATTACCCTAAAATGTCTCATTCATGAAAATTGTCTTGTCCGTTCTGATATGACATTAGATGAAGAAGAGCTTTTATCGGCACAATTTTCTTGCAATTAACATTTGCTCTTGCATGGGTTTGTATGTGTTATCACTTTACTGTGGTGTGGTTTAATGAAAGGATTAGTGCACTTGGGATCAGGAGATATACAAAATTACTTTGGAGGTGGAGACCTCACCAACCTTTACTGCCCCTCTCTGTCCATTAATCTTTTTTCACTTTTTATTGTGTAAGGAGTAATGTTTCATCTCATGTGGTTTGTTGTAAAGCAGTTATCAGAACTGTCTGCTAATACTGCATTGTTATAATGTATGTACCGTGTTATTCTTAAGAGATTGGCTCAGTATATGTGTCATTGCTTATCAGAATCTCCTTGAAATTGTTAACTAAAAAGATATACACTTAATTTACTTCCCATACCTCGTTCAGAGATATGGTAGCAGTACAGTGAAGCAGAATTAACTTCCAGTGTTAGGTTAATGAACATTAAATCATCTCACTAGGTCTGACTGGGCTACTGCTGTGCTTATGTACTCTAGGGCTCTGTAATTCACTTCCTGAAAATACAACTAAATAGTTCTTATATCATACATCTCCTTCACTGATATGCACAAAGAAAATGGTTACATGAGGAAAATGTTGCTTTTTTTTATTAAGCCTAATCACAGCAGCCCTGCACTGAAGTCTACAAAGGAAATGAAACGAGGAAAAGGGAAGAATAAGAGAGGAGGCTTGGCTAGGTTTTTTGATAAAACATGAAGAAGAGCAATGATGTTGAGTGTATTTTTAGTTTTCTGATTTACAAATTTCTCATGTTCCCCACAGAAAGGAGTCAGTGTGAGAAGCATGCAGTGTTGACAGAGGAGCAGCATAGAAGCCCTTGCCAGTACACGGAATTAGGTGGCTGCCACAAGACCACTAGGTACAGCCATCAGAGATGTGTAAGAAAGAAAATAAAGAAGTTTTTGTCATCAATATGTTTATGCTAGTGTCTTATGGTGGAATATGTATTAATGAAGTTATCTTCAAATAGTCTATTGAGGTTTTTTTTCACTGAAAACAACTGTGTGGGCATGACAGAAAAATAAACAGCAGCTTTCCAGTGTAAGTATCAAACACAAAAATTCTCACATTTGGCAATGCTGGGAGGAGTGATGGAGGGAGGACCAAGTTAGCGTTCAGTCAAACAAGTCTTCAGAGCTCTGAGCTCCATTTGTTTTCTTGGAGTTAGAAATGGAGAAGGGAAAAAGAAAAGAAAAAGAGCCTCATGCTCTCAGCTGCACCTACTTCCCTTAGCAGAGCTTAGAAGAGGCTTTTTGACTATCTTAGACTCCTGATGAAGTACTTGCCTTCACAAACTGACACCTCACACAGGAATTATCTAAACCTCTTTTTACTAGACTGGATCCTTGTTTGTGTTTCAGTGTAAGAGGATCAAGGTCTTCTCAGGAATAGGTCAGTTCCTAGTGGGCGACGATCCTAAGAATCTGACAGAAAACTTATTTTAAATAAGTTCCCGTGCTGTCCCAAAAGTTGTGCACTTTTGCACGCATTTGCTGCAGCCGCGTGCTGCGATGATGGAAAAAGCGCCTTCCAGCTGTGGATGGGAGGTGTTTTTCCATGAACTCCTTGGCCCTTCGCATCATCGGCCATGTCAGCGTGTCTCTGCCAGCCAGTGGCCGCCCTCCTGTCCCAGTCCCTGTGGGGCTGTCCCACGGCCCCTTACGGAATGGGAAGAGGGTGAGGGCAGCCGCAGCGGGCACTGCTGAAGGGTTCTGGGGTTTTCATGGCAGAGCAAGACCTGGCTGTCCCTGCCCGCGGGGGTGGTTTTGAATTGCAGATCCAAATCCTTAAGCTGACAACAGCACACCACCCTGGATTATATGACATGAGAGCAAGAAACTTGTTTCTGCCTTGGTGGAAGGCCCTTTAACAGCTCTGCTTCTGATTACAGCTTCACTGTGTTCTGAATAAGCAATATATGATTTCTAAGTTGCTGGATCAAAAAACAGGTTTTTGGGGAGGGGGAAAGAGCTGTGTTTTGTGAGTGTGAATTTTGTTTTCTTTTTGTCTCTTTGGCTTCACAAACCTGATAACAGGACTAATGTATAAAGAATGCTGTGGAAAATGTGGAATGAAAGCAGCTTTACCTTATTCTTGGATGAACTGGTTCTGATGCATCAGTACAGTATCTTCATATTCCTCTTGCTCTGTTTAGATAAATGTTTCCAGTCAAAAACCTCAGTCTGAAGATTTTGCCCAGACTGCGAGTTAAAATCTTGCCCAGTGCAGACCTTTTGTTGTAACTCTGTTACTGATCAAAACTTTTGACATGTTTCAGAATAAGAGCTCATCTTTAGTTAGAGCATGTTTCAAAGGAAAGTATCCAGGCATAGCAGATATCATGCATGCCACTCAGTGAATTCATGAGGAACAGATGTTACTTGCAGTAAGAAATAAGTAGACACTTGTTTTGAATTATTTAAGCATATGAGAGCAAAGAACAACCAAAAGATTAAAATGAAAGTATTTTTGCTGTGTTAGTCCAAACTGCATAGTCTCATAGTCATTTAAAATCATGCTAGGAAAGATTAAGAATCCGCTATTGTTGGCAGTAGGTTTTTAATTAGAGACCCCAACCAAGATTAGAGTCCTTCTGTGTTGGGCTGTTTGCAGATATCTGGTAGGAGTCGGTCCCTGTCCACAGAAATCTGTGATTCAAAAGCACATAGTGAAACAGTTATTCACACCAGGGGTTGTTTACTTGGAGATACATCCTGACTTGCCCACTGTATGGTTTTCTGCTTCCTTTGAAGCAGCTCGGTAAGAAGGCAACGTCCCGGAAAATACCTCCTCATGTCTGGCTGCTCTGTACAAGGAGTGAATGGTCCTTCCATGCTCAACATGCTGCTGCACCTGCTTTGTCCTCTGTTGTGGGACACTGCAGCTGTGTGGTGACTCTGCTCAGCACAGTGGGGGTGAAGTGGTGCCCACTGCTGCCCTGCATGCAGCCCCATCTTTCTGTGGGCTGCACCATGATTTCTTTCAGACGTTTCAGCTGAAGTGATACACCTGCTAATTTCATAGACTGGCTCTCAATTGTCAAGGACAAAGGAACAGTTTATATGTCTATCAGCTTGGAATAGAGGGCTGTAAAGCTGCAGTGTAAAATGAAAAGAAGCATTGGCGTCATCATAATAAAAATCACCAGGGTTGATTGTCCTGGTCCCACTCAAGTCAAGTGATTGTTGTGGCTGCTGCTTTCATTAAGGCCAAGATTTTTCACCTAAAACTACTTTTTAAGACAGAGAACATGATCAGTACCACTGACTACAAAATGAGTCAGGATAACGTTTTAAGACCAAATGAACATATATATATAAAAACTGAAAAATAACCAGTAAGCTAATAAAATACAAAATAAATCATCCCTCTCCAAAACCCTGGGTACATCATAGCAAGTATGAACAGTATATAGGAATAACTTCTCACTTTTCCTTTGCCTTTCACCTTCAATATTTTCATGAAGAGTGTTTAACACCTTAATTAAATTTGAAAAGCAAACAAATGTGATAAGGATAATCTGATCCTATCAAAATCAAACAGGATATTCCCCTCTATGGTAATAGGATTTTTATAAAAATTCTGATAGTTCTTAATTGGTATTAGGTTTAAGTAGGAAGGCTTTCTAATACCAGAAATTAGGTTATTTTTGTGGTCTTTTTGTACTATGATTTTTATTCCCAAAATACACATTCTGTTAAAAATAACATTTTATAGAATGATCTAGAAAATTACTAAACACGCCAAAGCTAGAAAGGCAAGAAATGAAAATAATATATGGAATACTTATGGTCCTCTGAGATAAGACTTTTTCAAACTGATTGGAAAAATGTATAGTGCTGTAATCCTATGCCTAACACATTACAGCTGTAGTTACTGCAAAATGAATTGCCACATCTTATAATATAAATTATTGACATTCTGGAAGTGAAAACTATTCAAAACACTGTATTCAAAAAGGAGGTATTTGTCTTTTTAGTTTCATGTGCAAGATATGTACAGAGTTAAAAGATAAACTGTCAGGAGAATTATAAAGAATATTACCGTTGAGAGCTGCATAAGAAAAGTCCATCTCAGAAGCACAGTACATCCATTAAGCATAACTCATGAAGTATTTTGTAGACTTGTTAGATTCATTCATTGCTCATTAGTCAACCCTTGCTTAAATCAAAATAAATCTCAGTAACTTTCATGGGAGGAATACTGGTAGTTATACAGCTAATGCATATTTTAGGCTGAGATGTAAACAGCCATTTATGTATTTAGAAAGACATATATTTAACTACCTTGTGGCTGTTGCCATGAATTCTGTAATCAGTTTTATTTATTTATTAATAAAGTCAAGGTTAATCATTCCAGTATAGCAAACATCTTTCAAAAATCTAGCTCTTTGTATTAGTATTTGCAGCATCCAGTTGCCAAGGAAAAGTAGTTCTGCAGCACTTTTTATCTGGTATGAGAGTTAAAGTGCATACTTGGTTAATGGTTTCGGAGGCAATTTGGATGTTTGTCTAGGCCCATATGCTTGTGTCTAGCAGAATGGGCAGGTGCAGATGAATGTTCCCTTGCATAAGATCAGGTGTGGTCTTCTCAGAGAGCCAAACCTGTATGGGGAAGTCAAAAGGAAAAATGGAGATGTGGGACATGAAGATAGAATTTTTCTGTGAGATTTTGTCACAAATGATTACCAGTCTTCACTAAGCCAACTCCAAACAGTTGGCATTTTTAAAAACAGAGTTGGGCATGCTTTCCTGGGTGGAAAAAACAAAAAGATACTTTGAGGTTTTGTCCTTATTTGTTATCAGGACAAAGTGTTTCAATAATGGAATTTCTTGTGTGATCAAAATGCCAGTTCTCTGTCAGCTCTTTTTAGAAATCTTCTGCAGAATATCCCACAACAATATATGCAAGCAAATACTGCTGAATAAAAATCCAGCTGTGCTGTTTACACCAGCAGGAAACAGCCCATGGTCTCCATACCCCCATATACAACAGACTAGAGATAGAAGAACATATTTTTAATGTAGTGTTCAATCTCAATGTTACTAGCCAGAAGAGGAATTTTCTCATGACACTGAGTAATATCTTAAAGAATATTTTCAGTAGACTCCTGGTTTTAATCTGCACCCTGTTTTTTATCTTCCCTTTCTTTGCACAACTTGCACTCTGAGCACTACTCTGACACATTCAGTGGTTGTTAATACTTTGATATCTAATTCTTTGTAAATGTACTATTTGTTTTATTATTTGCATGGACTTTGATCTTTGGATGAGAAGAACTCTTGAACTCTGAAATATTATCATCATGATCTAATAGCATATTATTAATTCAACTGTATTCTGACTGGAAATGAATCATAATACTGAGTAATCAAGATTTTAAATTTATTAAAAAAGAATGATTTACAATTTACGTGAATTTACTCAGAGGAAAATCTAAAGTATTCCAGAAAGAGATTAAAAAGTGAAATATCTCTTAGCTATGCTCTCCCACCAATAAGATGCCACATGATTTCCATTCATTTCAACCTATGAGACTGGTAAAGAGTTGCATCTAACATGATTTTGAAAGATACCCTCCTTTATTTTATTTTTTAATTTGTCTCATTTAGTCCATGTCAGTTAGTTTTCACTGAAAATATTCAATGAGTTAACAAGAAGAAAAAAAAGCTACTAACTCAAGCTTAAAAGTCTTTGTCTTCTATTGTCGTCTTCATCCTCAGTTACTAACTATTCTTATTATAGACTTCCTTATAAACCAGTGAACTACAATAATGAAATGTAATGGCTTGTATTTCATACCATACACCCATCTCTCTTTAAACATGCCCTTACTTTTAGTTTGTTGGTAATCTTGCTCACTGTGGTCATGAAAGTTTGGAGGACACCGCCTTATTTTCAACCATATGTTGAAGTCTTATCTCTCATTACCTCTGTATTAATTCAGTGGTAGTTTTATTGTTCCGTGGTAAATTTATTGTTCAATTATTGTAAGAAAATCAAAATAGTTCTTTATTACAAGAATGTAAAGTAAATTAATAAATACACTGGCAGCATTTTTGCATCACTGAAAAAAAAGAATTGTTTTAGAAAATCAAATCCAGCCAACAATATGGTGCAATGGCAAAGTTTAACAGGGAAGGTAAAATAAGGTAGTCTACCAAAAATCTGTGTGAGAATAAAGTAAGTGTATCTATTCATTTTAGGAAGAAACAGTAAGAGCAAAAAGAGTGGTCTGGTGGTGTATTTATGTCCCTTTTTGAGTCCCTCAGAGACTGGGTGCAGAGCCTTTGCTAGTGCAGACAGTTCCACTGACTGCATGGACCTGCATCATGGCCCAGAAAATGATGTTTTAGTAGTGTTAGGCCTGCTACAAATAAGGCTAGTATACAGAAACCATTATTCTGTATTTCTTATACTCTTTCCCCAAGGTATATTTTTTTTCCTATTGTCTTTTATTTATCTGAGAATATTTCCACACACTGCTTAAGAAGTGCTGTACTAAAATAAAACAATAGTTTGCAGTTTAGGCCTAGAAATTCTATCAGTGGGCTAGTTTGCTGGAGAAATGCTTCCTAATTTCTCTACAGTGCAAAGCTGACTTTACAAGCTAGTGACTTTTATGTACTAGGGGGTGGTATGAGAAAATATACCCCAATAAAGTGAAGGCAATGTGAGCATAGATGAATGCAAAATGGCCTCTGCGATCAACTGTGCAAAGGAAAACTGAGGAGAAGAGTGGAATGGAGTGATTATGCCCTTTTGAAATGAAAAGGAAGAGTTGATATAAAAATTTGCCATTTTTCTGGGAATCAATTTTTGGGATTCTGTTAATTTATTATTTGGTTGGACAGAAATGGATTATTCAATGCTGGCTCATCACGGATAAATAAAAACCTTTTAAGATACTGATGGCAATTCGTGATAGATTTTCTTATAGGCAGTGTCAAGGGCCTGGGGCATTTGCAGTAAAAACAGCTGGCTCCTGTGTCACCTTATATTTTCTTCAACATCTGTCTTTATTCGTAATTATGGTCTCCAGTCTGATCCTGAGCTCATCCGTGAAAACCCTTTCCTTTCTTTGAAAGATTTTCTGCCTACCATGAAATAGGTGGAAGATAATGTCAAGTGTGCCCACTGAAAATTCATGGCCTGATGAGCAAAAAGGGCTACTTCATAGCTCTCTATATTTTCAAAGACATTCAGGAAAATTGTATTTAACCATTTTTGACATGACACCTTTGTGAGTTCTATTGTGGAGGAGACATCTATTGTCATCAATATATGTAGATACAAATACTAACTATCCTCTGAGTGAAAACAGCTGTTTTTCAGATGACTTATCAAACCCCATTCTTTCTCATGTTCAAATCAGATTTATATGTGCATGAATGCTTACAGCAAGCATGCTTTTGTAGGCTAAGGACTTTAATAATGAAGTGTAGTGCTTTTTATTTTAACTTATGTGTCAACTTCTGTTATTTTGAGGAATTCCAAAAGACTTTTGCAGTACAATGGTAAATACTGAGGTGAATGTGTTCGGGTATAGTTTTAAGAGACCTTCTGCAATCCCAGCAAATTCCTGAAGCCACTGATATAACCTGAATTGGGAGTCCTTCACTGTGTTACTGGGTGGGTATATGTATATACATATGCATATTTATATGTCTATATGTTACTATACATATATATGCACACATGTGTATTTGCATACACACGTGTGTGTATATATGTATGTGTGTATACTTATATACACATATATGTGTACTCATACACACATGCAGATATATATGCATATGTGTATGTATCCTTGTCTGTGTGTATATGTATCTATCTATCTATCTGTCTGTCTATTTCTGTGTCTGTTAGTCCAGGAGGAATACTTCCACCTTTAGCTGCTGGCCTTGCATTCAGAAACCTCTGTATATAGCAAGAGCAGTTGGAAAGGGACTTCAGGGAAAAATGCCAGAGGGAAAGTGAAGGAAGAAGGTTGAGACACTTTAGTAATAGAATTAAAAAAGGCAACAGCAGCATACCCATCGGTAGTGTGCTGAGTTAATGTAAGATACAACTCAGATGAGAGAGAGAGAGAGAGAGAGAGAAAGTTGTTCTGGTCCAATCTGTGTTTCTAATCCTATGCTTACTCACTCTTAATTTTCTCTGCTGGTTTCTCCATTTCCCTGTGGTTCCTCTAGCTCCCAGTGACTGTGCTCAAGAACCTCCATTTATGCTTTCTACAATATTCTGGACCGTGAAAGGCACTGCTGAGTCCAGCTTCTACTTACAACACTCAGGAAAATCCCTACTCTACAGATCATGTAGATTGCCATCTACTTAGGTGAAGGAGGCAGCAATTAAAATGGAAAAATGCTAGATAGCCAAGTTAGAAATAGTCTGATGGTGATCTGACCAGGATATAAATGTCAGGAAAATGTGATATAATATCTTGCTATAGGTAAGTTTTAAGTGGAATATGAAGTTACTTGAGTGTTTGTGACTACTGTGAATAACTCTTACACTCTCCTCTTAGCATTTGGCAGAATAGACTGGAAGATTAAGATCAGGTAGTAAGAGTTATTTTGCTAATTTTTATCAAGCCAATATTGACATTTTACAATTAGAATTGAGACAGACCTTCAAAATATTCAATGCAAACAGTAAAAAGCTTTTGACACTTCTGCAGTTCATGAAGTATTGAAACTAGAAACATTACTATGCCATAAAGAGTTTTAAGTGACTGGTGCTCAGGGTTTTCCCAAAGGTTATGCTTTGCTTTGTCACTGGTCAAATTCCTTCTGGAAATTAGATTAATTAAAACTGGCATGTAAAGTAGGTTTAGCCGCCTTTTTTAATGTTTTCAAAACAGCCCTGAAATAACAACTTATCATATATACCTCTTTCCTGTGTATGAAGTCATCTTATTTTCAAAAGCCAGGATAGACTTTAATAAATGCTTGCGCCTGTTAATAAATAGCACATGTTCTTTTATGCATGTGCTTAGTATGTGAAAGGAGTTTTCACCTCTTTTCTGATAGAAAGTTACAAGTGTCCGGTAGAAAATTTAAGGCAGTAAACTAAAATTTTTTTCAGAAACATCTGAGAACTCTTTGGATCATTGACTAAGAATAATACTTGGCGCTTATATAAAATTTTATATTTCTTCTAGTCACTATATAAGCATTCACATTTATATTTCTTGCCTTCATTAATACATTAAAATTAATACATTTATTAAATTACAATAATCTGTGTTAAAATTCATCATTAACAATGCAAAGGGAGGTACTTGAAAGCCAGAAAAGTGCCAGCAGCAGAGATGCCTGTTTGGATGGCTGCATTAAGGTCCAGTCTGAGATAGTGGAATTACCACAAAATCCAAGGAAGTAATTAGTTTGACACCAGGCTTTCATTTATATCCATAGTGCCCAAGTTTTGAGAAGTGCCAGCCAGTAATGGAAAGCAAACTACGCTGATCTGGTTCAGCATGTTAAAATTTGCAAACTTCTTTTTTTCTTTCTGGAAAGTTTGTGGTTTCCCAAAGCTTTTAGGAGATTGAATTTCTCTTTACGATGTTTTAATTTTGTGAAGGTGCATGGGCCTTGAGAAAATAAAATGTGCTTTCAGGTCAGAAGGAAGTGTGAAAGGCTATTAACCTGAATATTAAATGAGTGATTTGTTTTCTAGAATCTGAGTGTTGCATTTTTTTTCACCTCAAACATTTTAATTTGCGTCCCATGAGGACAATTGGAATGGCCCATCATTTAAACCTATGCAATTATTCTTGCTGGGTTTATATATTGTACAAATATTTACTGTACTATAAGGTGTTACTTTTCCTCTAAGCTAGCAAAATCTGATTCTTAACACACAACTGCTGCATTTTAAGCCATGACCTCAGTAACTTTTGGAGTTTTTCCTTAAAAGTTTAACTGAAAGAGAAATAAGAAGTTTGCAATTGATAAGCACTGAATTTTATTTCCATAAAGGTTATTGAAGAAAAATTGCACTCTTTTCCACCCAGTTTTCTGAATATCTGAAAAAAAAAAAAAGAAGCACATCCAAGCAGAAACTGTTGTGGAATATATTGGGTTTAGGTCTAGATTCATATAGTGCAACTGGCTATATCTGACCCATAGGATATTTCCATCTGACATGCCACCTTTCTCAGACAAAATGGGAAATACAGCCTTTACACATGGCAAGAAGGCTACTATAATAGTGCTGTAAATGATTACATTTATAAAAAAACCCATAACTGCTTTCTGTCAGAAGACTCAAAGTCAATCCTTTGACATGGTTATCTTGACATGCTTGTTGGGGTAAGAAACTCTTTATCAGTAATCATAAAACTGTTCAGGAAGAAACACAGTCACCTTTTTAACTTTACTGGTGGCATATAAACCATGGGCAACTTCTACACCTCTGAGATGATGAATAGTTTGTTCTGCTCTTCACAGGATCCCTGCAAACATTACAAGGTAGCATTTGGGAGACTATTTCCATTCTTGACATTGATAACTTTCTCCTATTAAGAATAAGGGGTATATAGTAGGTTCATAACTCCCATTGTAATAACTTTGGGAGTTTTACAGGTTAGAAGTGTAGCTTCATGGTTGCTCATCTTCCATGATTCTCATATATGGAAATTTCTTTGTGCGTGTAGTACTAAAGGTACAGAAATGAAATACTGCATAGGTGGTCAAACACTGAAGCTGTCTATATTTACCTGTTTCCTCCCATAACTAACAGCATTGGGACTTAAAGAAGTAGTATGTTGCTGTGCAAAATTCACAATTAATAGTAAGTCAAGAGTAAAAAAATGGTACTATATTTCAATGTTATCACTAAAGCACCACTTTTTAGTGCTGGGAAAAAAAATCCCCTAAACCTCATTGTTGTTTACATTAATTGATTTTTTTATTTGAAAGGATGTGTAGTGCTTGCTGTGTGATTATGTGTGATAGAACATGTACATACATTTGTAACTACACACTCATATATTTTATACAGATAAAACTGGCTTGTCACTAGCAACAGCATCTGCAGTTAAGACTGCACAAAGCACTTTATGTTTAAGAGCTTCAAATTTGTTAAATAAAAAGTGGTACTGAATGTGTACTGTGCCCTCAGGATTGTACATTGGAAGGGTTCTCTGACGCCAAATAATTCTCTGTGCGCTAAAGCAAGTGAAGCTTGATTTCTTAATTTGTGCCTTGTCAGTTAGTAACACACTAGTTAAATAGTGAAGTTTCTCATCCCTGGACAGTCCATGCAGAAAAGAGATGCTGAATGCTAAAGTCTGTAAAAAACCCTGTGAGAGATCTTGTCTTGTTAGACTTCAGAGAACCCACACGGGTGAAAAGCTGTTGCTAAACGGTAATTTTCTTTGGTGGATATAATGCATATTGAGTGATTTGGGGAAACAGGTTAAGAATACATGCAGCTTACAAATTCTGTTTGATATCAGGGATTCTCTATTTTTGTCAGCACAGTAACATAATGGGGTAGTAGACACAAGAAAAGATAGACGTGTCAGTCTGCTTCTACTGTCACTTGGCCCTGAACAGGTAAATTCCCAGTTCAAGGTTCTTGAAAATTTGGAATAGTTCAATGGTGACAGGAAAGGATGTATTTACATTTCCAGGGAATTTCAGTGGGTTTAGTGCTTATATTTGGGAACCATGTAGTTGAGCTATCATGTCTGATTTACATATAGGTGTAATAGATGGAGAGGCTGTACCCAAAAAATGCATCAGATCATCCAAGGATTTTTATTTGCCACTTTCTGTATTACATACATAGTTCTGAGGAGAAAATTCAGGACTTCAATAAAAAATTAGCTTTAAATCAGCTTTTTTTGTATCCCTACCACCTTGTTCAGATCATCCTGCACATACCCTTTAGCTATTGCACTGTACCAGCACAACCACGTGACTCACGTTTTTATATTCCTTTGCATAGGGAAAAACAAATCCAGTTCCTTACCTATGTTTTACTTTTTAGTTATGTTTAGCAGAATGACTCTGGCCTAGTCTGCATTTTGATTTGTATCAGTTGAAGTTAATAATTCCCAAACTGCAAACTGTGCTACCATGTCCCTGTTACTGAAGATATCACAGGCCATTTGTAGACGCACTTCCCTTTCCTGGTGAAATGCACCTAAATCATACACTTGGCTCTACCAGCTCTGCAGGACATACCTGTTTTCTGAGAAAAGCACCTGTCTTCAGTTCAAAATTTGTATGGCGTCCTCAAGCTTTCTACACTAATACTTACACAATTGCCAAAGCATGTCAAATTAATTTTGTTTCAGTAGCTCTTTCTTGCATACTTCTAAGCAAAGGAAAATCAGGGAGCTTAGAACCTGAATGTATTTTCATGCTAGACCTGCTGCTATTGTATGTCATTATATGAAATAATAAAGATATATCAGCTTTATTTTCTTTTAATTTCTTTAACTTTGACCTGAGGTTTAAGGGTGGGGTTTTTTTTTTTTTTGAGCAGAAGATTTTTTTAGGATATTCTGTTCATTTTAAAACATCACCACCACTGAATAGACCATGAAATCCATATTGGTGTTTCACTTTTGCTTCCATTAATATTTCATTTTAACTTCAGTGGTCTAATTAGCAAGACACAAGCACATTTATTACTTCTTACCTTGGTGTAAAGTTTTAGTCAAAAATCTAGAGTTTTGTGTATTATACAAGTCTATAGAGAAAAAGCTTGCCATAGAATCTCTTTGCTAAGTAGCAATATTCAAAATCTAAACTCTTATTTAAAATAAATTACATTTTGCTGCAATTAAAACAAAAAAAAAATAAAGAAACCACGTTTTTATCTTCATCTGCCCTTCTATAGTTCTTTCAGTATATTGAAATAGTATAACTGGTCCCCTGTGCATAAATACATAACACTGCTAGTGACTTTTGCACTTCAGTCAAGTTGAAATACCTGTGTTAACTTCTGGGATCAGTACTCACAGACAAATTGATAATTTCTCTTTAGGCCATCTTCCTGTACATCCCAGAAATTTAGTAGTGCCTGTTAACATTTCCCTTTTTTGCCTTTTTTGGTTTTCAGAAGATTAGTCAGCATTCCACCTGTCCCTGCATTGTGTTAGCCTTCTGACCTACAGGGGTTCATACAAATGCATAGAGAATTATTTCTAGCATAATGTTGGTGTGTTCTCATCCTTTGAGGAATGATTCATTTTTCTTTCTGGCATTTTCTTTAAAAGGATTGAAGCAGCAGGTTGGAAGATAGAAAGCAGAAAGAAAAAATTCTTTCTTGGTTAGTTGTCAGACATTCTTGCTGTCTAGTTACTATAGTTTCTTCTTTGTACTTTTACACTTTGCATATCTTTTAGTGAATTCCAGAACTGGAAATTGTATATTATACTTTCATGTTACCCTTGTACATTTGTTCTTCTATTTTTCTTTGCTATCTGCCTCTGTTAGGGACAGTAACCCATTGGATTTTGAAATTCCTCCAGTGGTCTGCAACTGCCGCTTATCTGGTTTACACAGCTATCACTCAAAGGCCAATACCTTTTCTCTTGTAGCTGTTGTTTTACTATAATTTTCTAACCTAGCTATCTCTTTGTTCTTTAGTTATCTACAGTGGTGTCAGAAATACAGACCAGACTTAATGAGCAAGCCTTTTTCCATTCTCGGTCTCTAACACAAGTCCTTCAACTTCTAACTGCAGGAAAAAATCATAGATGGCTTTTTTAATATTAGAAAGATTGTTTATCTTATTTAAATATTACAGTAGGATAGAATTCTGGCCAGTTGTTTGTTTTTAAATGAAATATTAATCTGTCTGAGATAACTTCCAAAGCCTTTTAGTTTGATTCAGTACCTTACTCACTGGTTGCCTTAACTTCAGTGGGTTTATTTGTAGATTTAAAGCACTATGCTCAGCATTAACAGTGGTCTTTTGAAAGTAATTTTGAAGTCAGTTCACAGGTGCTCTATTGAACTGCAGACAAATAAATAGTCTGCTGGCAGGGAAGCTATACTTCAGGGCTGGCACTTCATGATGATGGACAAACACCTGTACTTGCGTCTTAGACTCCCATAGCTCCTTCATCTTCTGTTAAACCTCATCCTCCTTGCCCCAGTGACATTAATCATACACCCTGTATCTTTTTTGTCAGATGAAAGTTATAGAGAAATCCAATATATTCAGGCCCCTGTCTAACCCTCTGAGCTGAAAATACCTGTAAGTGGGGAAAGAAAGGCTATTACTTTTGACAGAAAAGCTTGTTGGATTTGTTCTCTCATTCCAGGTTGGTCAAATTCTGCCTTAAACTAAATAATCTCTTTGGGCCAAATCCAAAGTGTTAATTCCCTTTTAACATCTTCCATTCATGGGGCAAAATTCTGAATTCAAATGATCAGAGTCACTGCAGCTGAGGATTCAGTCTATCACTAGGCTAGGCTAAGGTTTTATAATCGAGGTCCAGCATGTTCTTGTAGTGCTGGTATGTTTAGGACTAAGGAGGGGGAAGGATACAGTGAGTTTGAAGTAGTGCTGGGATGTCAAGGAGTTATTTTGACTCTTCATGTCCTGTGGGCTGTTTTCAAACCATTGAAAACACTGGGGAGTTTTAAGATGTTACAAAGTTTTCCAAAATTATCAACAATAATAAAATATTAAGTGTCATTCTCAGCTTCTCAGCAATATTGTCCTTTACCATGCAGAACACTAAGTGTTGTCAAATTGCTTTGCACACTTTGACAGATGGAATATGGCTTCATTTTATCTATGTGGCAAACTACATTTAAGTCTCACATTGTTTCATGCAACTTCAGAAATATTTAGAAATAATGTGCAATTAGAAGACTGGTAATAGAATAATGTGATATCAGTGGAGCCATAAATTGACAGGATTTGGACATTTTTATTGCATACCAGTACTGTGAAGTTTTTTAAATGATTATCAGTAACAGTGATGGTTTATCATTTCTGGTTTTTTGCTCTTCTCTCCTCATTCACTTATGTGTATCCTGATACCACGGCAGTTAAAAGAATGAAAGCTTTGCTGGGGCAAGCCCCTGATAACAATTAATAACAAAGTGCAAACAATTTTAAACCCCAAACAAAATGTAACTAATGCTATATATTTGGAATATATTCAGTTACAACTGGCTATTTATTAGTTATCATGAGGAGAGATGACCTGCCTTTCTTTTTGTCCTGATTGTAGGAACATAAGAGTTAATCAACAAATAGGCATGTTTTTTTCTTAAAATTACTAAGAAAATTTATTTTTCATTAACATTGTTCCAGTACTCTTTATGTCTGCCAACAACCCTCAGTCTCTGGAAAAATATCTAATGTAGTCCAACTTCACCTCACAAAACATTAACAAGAAACTTCAGATCTTGGCCACTTTGAAGTCTTTGTTGTTCAGGAAGGAGGACATTGCCACAAATCACAACGATTTGAGAACAGAATTCCAGATTTTGAATACTGCAGCTATTTGTTGCTTTGAAACGATGAGATTTCTTTGGGTTTGTTTTCTGTTTTTTTAAATAGATTGTATGAATAACAGAAATTAAATGTTTTTGAGAATTATATGCTAAGAATTTAAAAAAAAGCTAGACAACCTAGTGTTTCTAAGTAAGAAAATATGTTTTTAGAAAAAAAATGTGCTGGTATTATTCTTTACATGAAATTATCTTAAGTATGATCCCAGTCTTCTGTATCACATGACTCCTTTCTTCTGACACGTGCAATAACATAGTAAGGCAGTGAATGCTATAAGCCCAACGTTTATGTAAAAAAGCCTTTGGATAATCTTCAAAAAAGCAGGTGTACACCAAATGTGATGTTTTAGGAAATAAAATAACTGCACAAGCTAAAGACACTGTAATAGTGCATGAAAGCAAAGGTTTACATCAGCTCAACTCAGCAGTGCAATGACTTCCTGCTTACACCTTTAGAAATGAAAAGTTCGGATGTCTCCATCTTTGCTTGGACAAGACTTGTAGGCCTCAAACCTCACTGTAATTGATGAAAGGAACTACTGCAGTGTGAAATACGTTTTAAATGCAAACATATTTTCTCTTATTATTCCCTAATTCATGTACCTGTCTAAAATGTGAAAAACATAAGAATAAAGAAGTAACCATTTTTCACCTGATAATATTAATCTTTTATTCCCCTTTTTTATGGGCTCTCGTTTTTTAAAAAATGTTTATTGATCTGTTCAAGTGCAGAACTGAGCTTACTGATTAGAGTTTGCAGGGTTTGCTCCCCCTCTACATTTGCAGCCCTCTGAATTGTGGCTCTTTCTGGTTTTCTTTATAGACCCTGCCAGTATGTTCTGTTCTGTGCAGAATCTTGGGAACTCATGTACATGGAGAAGCTAATTTGCTCTTCTGTTTTGCCGGTGGTCTCCACTTTAAAGACTTACAGGAACTCCTCCACCTTCCCCTTCCAGACCATGAGGTCTGGGAGGGCTTTAGTTGGACCTTAGCCTTATATTCACACCCTGCACAACAGATGGGGTACAATGCTTTTGTGAGTACACTGCTAAATTATTTCTGAATCTGTTACGATGGTTGTCACAAAATATTCTGTTTAAATTATGGGGAACATGTAAAAGGAATTGCATCTGATAACTTTAGTTGGAGCCAATTTAAATGGACCATTAAAAGTTTAAATGTTCCCTATCATTTCCCATTAGAAGTGCAGACTTTTGGAAGAGGACAGCTCCCTTTTAGGTCAGCTTAGAATGTTTAAAAATACAACTTTGTGTGTGGCACTTGAAGACATAAAGTCTCTTGAACTTCATAATCAAAACATGTTTCTTGTGATGTGTCATTTTTTGTAGATAACCTAGCCAGGGCACTACTTTGGCATTTGGGATACTCTGTACCTACTGTTTCCAATGCAAAGCACAGGTTTTTATTGCAGACCACTGTGACTCAGGCCCTAAACTTGGTTCTCTCACATTGGAAACTAGTGACCTAATCTTCAGTATATAGTGTGTGAGCACGCTTTCTCTCTCAGCTTTCCCAACAAAAACTTTGTGGAAACAGATATGTCTGTGAAAAATGTTTTGGCTTGGATGAAACAGCATATTTCGATGAAATTTCATTTAGTTGAGAATGTTCCGACCCGCTCTAATTACAAGCCTCTGTTATAAGCTGGTTACAGCTTTGCCAGACATTAATGGGTTAGGCTGAAACTTTCCATGATTGTTCTCTGCCTTAGGCTGAATGTTTTGACAGCAAAGGTTTAACCATTTCATAGGCCAGAGAAACAGGGGCTCTTCCACCACTGTGGAAAGTAACACTCTGGTACCTCTAGTATTTGGAGGAAGACCTTCAAAATTGACAGGGAGAAGACCTGATGCACTGCAGATGCCTTTTGCAATTCTCATGGAAATTCTTTCAACTTTAGCCTTCAACGGTCCCTATCTGGCAATAAGGCAGCAGAACTTGTAGAAAGATTTGCTGATAACTTTTTTCTGTTGCTTCAGCAGTCATCATACTCTGCCTCCGCAGAACTGCCCCATGCATCAACTCCACTAAATGCCTCAGCTGTGAGGCTGAACGCAGAAGATGATGCATTGCCCCGTTGTCCTGGGAGAAGGTCAGAGTTGATGTACAGGGCAGTGAGGACTGCCACCGCTCCCCTTTGCTGAGTGGTATGGAAAGAAATTTCTCTTTGAAATTCTGAAATTGGAAATTCAATTCAAATTGAGCTGTTGTGGCTCACAGACTAAGGATTCTCCAGAGGGTCATTGCTGCCTCAGCATAACTGAGCTTTTCTTTCTCCCTTCTCTCATTTCTGCTGTGAGGAAAACTTAGTGCCCTGTGTGTGGACTGATTACATGAGTCATCCAAGCCTCTACTGTAGGTACCAATAATGTGAGATTGTAGTACGTTTTGTGCAACAAGGTGATTTTAATCTTCTGCCTTCTCCATCCCATCTCTTAAGATTATGAAAGAGATTTAATGAGTGTTTGATATTTAAAATTACTCCTGAGTTTCAAAAAAAAAAAGAAAAAAAGCTACTGATGTGTCTTCAATATTTCTTACAAGTGACTTTTGTTCATGAGCACAGGATCAGAAAGCTACATTCAGTAAAATGTTTAACTAAGTATCAGCTTCTAACATGAACGATGTAATTAATTCACAGAAAGTGAAAGAACATTCAGATTTCCCTGGGGCACTGCTTTACCAATATAAAGGCTAATCTACTAGTTTAGCAAGTTATGTTTTAGTGTGCCATCCTCCAGTTTGGACGTTCATGAATCCACCTACTGAAGGCAGTGTTTCACCTGCAGCTCTGAAAGCCTTACAAATGAGCCCCAGTTCCTCATTTCCCAGAACCACAATAAAATCCTTCTGAGGTAATGACTCATAAAACGCCTTACGCCAGTCTCAGCAATAAGCTATTTTCTTCACTTGCTGTGCCCACTGATTTCAGCTTTACAAAACATCTTTTTTGTACTTTGCACAGGGTGGCCTCGTACAGATATGTCATGGAGCCCCATGCAGGAGAAATCCCTCCTGGCGGCATGCCACACTGCTGGTGGAGGCTGGTCAGGGCTCCATCTGCACCGGGATTTTTCCAGGCTGGCCTTTCCATGTGAGAGAAACCGCAGCATGCAGCTTCCTCCAGCAGGAAAGGCTGGGGCTGGAGCAAAGCTCATCAGAAGGTGACGGGGACTGATGCTGATCTGCTGCTGCCTCTTGCCTGTGTGGATGAAAGACTGGCTTGGGGTCAGGGAGATGATCTTATCAGTGTACCTTCAGTCTTGTACAGCAGCTTTACAGAACGGTGTGCTACTTTTAAACAAAACTCTTGTGACTGGTTTGTATACTGGTTTCAAAATGAGTTAACAAGCACAGCTCTTTGCTAAAATAAAGACATTTAATTGGGTCATGTTGAATCTCTCTCAGCTGTAACATGTTTGATAACCTGCTCACCATTTCCTGAAAATTTGTGCATTATTGTTATGAGAAGAAAAAGACATTCACTTTTGAAAGAATTGTTGAGCTGAAACTGAAATCAGAACTGATCTGTTATTTTCCATTAATTTTTCCTCATTGAACATGTAGTATCTGTGAAATTGTACTTTTATGTGAAAAAATTTCAATTTTATTATTGTTTTTTATTCCCCAGTGGGAAAATTGAAAGAAGACATTTGAATCTTTTGGACTGACTCCTCGAACTGAAAGTGATTCCATCTGACATTAGTCTGCATTTCCTCACTGTGCTATACTATGTGATAAGAGCTAAGAATAAAAGATTCTACTATTTTCCCCTGTGGAGTGGATTTCCTCCCTTTGAAAGGTTTCACCTCCTAAAACCCACCTGCAGACATCAGAGAGAAAGCTCATGTCAAGGGACATGACTCTGGATAGTGAGGTATGTGAGGAGTTTGTAGTGTTCAAGCATCTTTTCGTCTGTACAGAGTAGCTCTGTAAGCAGGATACACACAACCTGGGAACACCAAGCAATTATTTATTGGGTAATGTGCAGAGCAGATAGCTGTACTGTTCAGCTACTATGCTGAGCACTAACATGCTCAGCTTGCCCATGAGACACTGATGAGATGGCAGTGGCAGGGAGGCTGGACAGCTGATCCACAGAGAGAGTGAATTGCTCTATTCCATCCTCTGCTCTTTTTTTTTTCCTTGAGGTTTTACACCTTTTCACGCCAGCATTTCTCCTCTTGAATCTGTAAGCTGCTAACTATCATGATTTCAACAACTACCCTCTAGTCTAGAGTTGGCACTAGACTAGGTTTTCACTTTGCTAATCTTGCACAGATTTGGTTCACGTATGTTCTCACACCTTAGCAACAATTCTCAGCAAAACTGTGCCAAGATCACACAGCTGTGCTGTACCAAACATGGCCTTGGATTACAGACTTCTAAAAGACTGGGTATAGTTCACCCAAAGTACAATTCCCATGAGACATGTGATATTGCAGAGAGTTTTTGACTTAAAATAGCCACAAAAGTTTCAGACACACAAAAAATATTTAATCATCTGTTCTGGTTTTGAATGAAAAGTTGCACTACCTTTTGCAGAATGAAAGTTCAGATTTTGCATTTACATCTGTTTAAAACAGTATGAAATATTTATGATTTGTTACCTCTTAAGATGTTACAGATCATATATGCAGAACAATAAAATCTGCATATTTATTACTCTGTCACAACTGAAACATATTTCCATGTTATGGTTATAGATTTATCTTCTTAAAAATGTGGCCCTATGCAGTAGTTTAACCCCAGCCAGCAACTAAGCACCATGCAGCTGCTCACTCACTTCCCTCCCACCCAGTGGGATGGGGGAGAGAATTGGAAGGAAAAAGGTAAAACTCATGGGCTGAGATAAGAATAGTTTAATAGCACAGAAAGGAAGAAACTAATAATGATAATAACAATAATAAAATGACAATAACAATAAAAGGATTGGAATATACAAAACAAGTGATGCACAATTCAATTGCTCACCACTCGCTGACCGATGCCCAGTTAGTTCCCGAGCAGCGATCCCCCAGGCCAACTCCACCAATTTATATACTGGGCATGATGTCACCATGGTATGGAATACCCCATTGGCCAATTTGGGTCAGCTGTCCTGGCTGTGTCCCCTCCCAGCTTCTTGTGCCCCTCCAGCCTTTTTGCTGGTTGGGCATGAGAAGCTGAAAAATCCTTGAGTTAGTTTAAACACTATTGAGCAACAACTGAAAACATCAGTGTGTTATCAACATTCTTCTCATACTGAATCCAAGACATAACACTATACTGGCTACTAGAAAGAAAATTAACTCTATCCCAGTTGAAACCAGGACACCCTATATCACTAAGCATGAATCAATTGAATAGCAGTCCATCCCAACAAGGAGGATGTTGGGCAAAAATATCAGGAGCCCTGTATGGATGAACAAGTAGTTCCTGGCAAAATTCAGATAAGAAGGAAGTGTAGAGAAGGTGGGAGCAGGGACAGGTAACCTGGGAGGAATACAGAGATACTGTCTGAGCATGCAGAGACAAGGTTCAGAAAGGCAAAGCCCAACTGGGATTGAATGTGGTGAGGAATGTCAAAGGCAATAAGAAGGGATGCGCTAAGTACACAGGTGACAAAAAGAAGACTGGTGGAAATGTGATTCTGCTGCTGAATGAGGTGGGGGACCTGCTGACACAGGACCTGGAAAAGGCTGAGGTACGGAACGCATTCTTCACATCAAATCTTTGCTAGCAAGACTGGCCTTCATGAATCCTATGCCCCGGAGACCAGGGGGATAATCTGGAGGACAGAAAATTTACCCTTGGTAGAAGATGATCAGGTCAGGGAATAGTTAAGCAAGCTGGACATACATAAGTCCATAGGCCCTGATGGGATGTACCCATAAGTACTAAGGGACCTCGTTGATGTCATCACAAGACTGCTCTTGGTACTCTTTGAATGATCATGGTGACTGGGAGAGACACCTGAGGACTGGAGGAAAGCAAATATCACTCCTGTCTTCATGAAGGGCAAGAAGGAGGACCCAGGGAACAACAGGCTGGTCAGCCTCACCTCAGTTCCTCGGAAGGTGATGGAACAATTTATCCTGGAAACCATTTCCAGGCACACGAAAGTCATCCGGGAGTAATCAGCATGGATTCACCAAGGGGACATCATGCTTGACAAACCTGATAACCTTCTATGATGAAATGCCTGGCTTGGTGTTTTCTCCTTGCTTTTGCCCTCTACTTCCATTTCCTTTCCATGTGAACATTTTTCATGCTCACTATATCCCCTGAATCACTTGTTTTCCTAATCTCTCTCCCAATTACCTATGTTCTTCCAAAGCAAATTGAATCCTTTGTACCATTTTCTTCATTTGTTTTCCACAGCACTGGAATATTCATCCAAAATATTCCTTGGCACTTGTTTAACAAATGGAGATTTCTTATTCATTCAGATTTGTTCCTACTAATCATTCCTTTTGACAGTCTTTCTATAATAATTCCAGCAAAAAAGTAGTAAAAGCCACTTTAATCTTTGTACTCCTCAACCTACCCACCAGAAAATACTTCTGATCTTCTTACTGCTATGTGTCTGATCTGCTTTGCTTTCTCTCTCATTTCTTTGCCTATTCCATGGCCATTGCAAGGACTCTCATCCCACATCAACACTGGAAAACTGCCAAATGACTTGCCAAATCTTGTGTCCATACAACATAATGCTCTCATTCACCAAAACCGCATAGATCTAAACTCTTTGTGGAAATGTCCATGGTGTGAATTTGGATGTCCTTATATAAGTAGACACGTTGTCCCTTATGTCCCACCTGAGGTAACTAATGCACAGTGCTACATTATTCTAAAATGTGACAGTGAACATTATAGAAACAAGCAAATCTGGAGATAGCCTTACATACAATACAACATGGAAATAATGAATTGGTACCTCATCCTTGGCCAGCTAGCATACTCAAAAGTAAATATATACCTCTGCCTTTTTTATTTTTTTAAGCAATCATAGAACCGTGAAATAATTCAGGTCGGCAGGGATCTCTGGAGGCTATCTATTCCAGCTCCCCACTCAAAGCAAAGCCAACTACATCAGGTTGCTGTTGGGATACAAGGGACAAAGTGTTCACTTAGAATATTGACATACTGTTCATCACATAAAGTTTATGCAAAAGTGTGATCATTAAAACAATTATAATACATGATCTAGATCCGAAGCCTATTGAAGGTCAGTAAGGCTATTACTGTTCTAATAAAACAAACAGAGCAAGGGCACAGACTTTTGTGTACATCTGACCATATGGCCTGAGCTTTTAGCGTTTTAGACCAGTTCACTTATCCAAGATTCCATTTTTTAATTCACTCTCATTTCTGTCCAAGCAGAGAGATTGTCCTTGAGGAAGGATGGAGAAAGAAGATGCAGCAACAGAAAGCAATGACTTTACCAGCTCCTGCATGCCAAGAAAAAGGAGGGGCTAGACAGGTCTGCATTGTCTTCTTACTCTGCAAGAAAAGTGTTCTTATTCTAAATCTTTCAAGGAGTTGCAAGCTGGCACACTCACAGTGAATCATAATTCGTATCATGAAGTCAGCAAAGATACTAGTGGAGTAGAATATGCTTCTTGTCGTGAAAAAAGAGCATCATAAATTAGTACAACAAATGATTTTTTCTCATAAATCTGGAATCATACCTCTGATGGCATTTGCTTTACCTCCTCCATGCATAGCTCTTACACAGTTGTTGTCTCTGACTGCAAAATCATGCCTATGATTTAGATACATGTCAACTTCTCTGTTGCTTTGGTAACATCCATCATCTCCTAAATTCTACAGGTTTTATCAAAACATGAGTTCTCCATTTTTGAACTTTTTTGTCTTTAAAGCTACAGAGATGCTGGTACTTTATTTTATATTCTATTAATGTATAGTGTTTCCAGCTTCTTTCCAGCACACCATTTTATGAGGAAATTGTTTCCTGCATTTTCCATGGAAACCCTTTTTAAAGTGAGCATTGCAATCTTTTCTCTTTACTTCACTTATGCAATCCTGATGTTGTTTCCCATTACACAAAGGTAACTAGCTATACTAATCTTGGGATATTGAATAACAAATGGTCCAAAGCACTATTTATTCACGTGGAATGTCTACAGCTTCTATGTGTAATTTGTCTTTTCATTCCTACTCAAAACTAGTGCTTGCATTTGTTTACCCACGCAAACCTTTCCCATGTAGGTTTTCATCCCACGCAAAAGTCACTGGGGAGTTGTGAGTGCTTTTCATGGATGTGAGACCTATTCAGTCTGATAACATGATGTACAGATGTGTCAGACACACAGAAGGCAGTTGGTTTTAATGCTATATTTTGCAAAGTCTGGAAAACAGTGATATGGATGTCACAGATGAAGAGGATAGTATAACCTTAGTGACTGATTTGTTCCAAGTAAGTATGTTCATTTTGTTTTGTTTTTTTAACTTTCATTTAGGCTTTCCTTCTTTGTATATTACGGGCATCTCACAAAGGAACTTCATTAAGTAGGTTAAATCAAGGGGCAATTTGCTTAAATGTAAATAGCAGCATGGATTTCTAAAATATTTAGTCTAAGCCGATGAAATGAATGACAACTGTAGACTATTTCTCTCTGAACCACAAAATTTTTGGTAGTTGCATAAATGTTTGAGAAAACATTTTCTTCTCCATTGAAAATAGGGAAGGTGCTATTTTGGCTTGATCTGTCACATCAAGAACATTCATATCTGCTTCACTTGACAAGTTGTTTATTAGGTTCTATTCTTTTACAAAAATATTCATTGAAAAAAGCTATTTAATCTTTTATAGTAAGACAGAGCTCTTTGCTTTTTTTTTGAATGTATGTGAGATAATAACTTTTCACTCAGTAAGAAGGAGCCTTCCTAGAAATATTCACATTTTTTTTCACTTTTGTAAGTAATGGGAATTTACATTTCTTTGTACAGATAATTTACATTTCTCTGTACACTGTAATAGAATATTTAAAATATACTGGAATATTCCTGACAGCTTAATGAATTATATTTAACCAAAGCAGTTAATACTTTCTTGTCCAAGACAGGCTGAAATTCATTGACCAATGACTAACATCTATTTATTCTGTAAGTTAAACAGCCAACGAAGAAAGATAAAACTCATCAAATGTTTGTACAAACTTGAAGATTGAATGCAATCTCAAGAAATATGTTTTAAAGTTTCAAAAGATATCTGCGGTAAAGGGCAAGATTAACTCTGACATCCACAGGGCCATGTGGCTCACCCCACTGTCAGTGTCTTTGGTAGCATCTCCTTCTGCACAGGAGTAGTTCCCACATCTCTCTCTGAAATGCAGGTGGACTCAGATGCTGGGGTGTAGTAACTGGTTGCAAGTTCACCAGTGTAAGAACCTGGCATCTTTGATGTAGGACCTGTACACCTGTTCTCAGTGTTTGAGCCTGGGGAAAGATTGAGCACCGCTCGTGCCTTTAGGCATCCCTAGGGGGGTTTGTTCAGGCTTTGGCTGCTCATGTAACAACCCCCAGGTGTGCCAGCACAGTGCTCCTCTGACAGCACAAACAACTTCACTAGGGGTGTTTTCTCATTGTCCTCTCATTGTTTCTGCTCCATAAATGAAGGTGAGCTGCCTTTTCTGTCATGATGCAGGTTGCAACAGATGTTGTACAGTCCCATTTCGCTGTGAAAATTAGGCAGTCCCTAACAATTCCCAGGAATTGCCTAAATCTTACCCAGTTGTAGGATGGCTGTGAGCTGCTAGTGTGATATATCCCTTAAAAAAAAGTCCAAGAATGTAACTGCTTTATCAGATACAAGGAAATACTCCAGCAACCCCAGGGAAACATTGGTGCTGTTGGACAAAGCATCGGTGACAGACTCCAGTCACTGATGTTGATGTTCACAGTGGAATACAACGCAGAGGCCTTGATGAGGCCTCATAACTTAAGCACTGTGCGGGGCTGTTGTGGCAGCACTGCCTGAAGAATGAGAACAAACTGCACACATCAGGATGGGGGATCCGCACTGTGCTTTTGCTCTGGACTCCACATGTGCTGCAAGAGGGCCCAGCCTGTCCCTGTTGTGCAGCTATGTCCTGGGGCAGCCTGGCTGGGTGAACAAAGGTGGGGAGGATGCATGTTTGCTAGTATCGGAGAAATAAGGGGTAAGGAGGGAAAAGGATCTTTTTAATCACAAGCCAGTACTGACAGAAGACCAAAAGGGACCATAAATAAAACTTGGGATGGACATTTTGAAGACTTTTTTTGAACAGTTATTTGAATTTTTGGGACAATGTGGGCAAAGGGGGGCATCTAACTTGTTTTTAAACTTAACTCTGGTAATTTATTCAAGTGATTTTGCATCTTGGTGCCTGGATATGTCTTGATGCAGAATCAAATTTAATCGCCTACTTGGACTGTGGAGATAAGTCATGTTTATCTTTAGTGATGATTTACCTTACCTACTCGGCAACAAGAAGTAGTTGTACGGTTTTGTGGATGATTTTCTTTTTGCTTTTGGGAACAGATAGATATTTGACACCTAGCAGTGACCAAGGGTAGATGTGCATGGGCACTCATGTACTCTTTTAACAAGAAAGAAACCAGGTTATGCCACCCCTGTGTTGCCATCACCAAGAAAAAAGAACAAAAAAAGAGAAAAAAAATCTGGAGGTTTTTTAATCATTATTTTTATAATAGCATTTTCCATTTTTTTCTCCGATAATCAGCAACAAGAATTTCAGAGAAAGAGTATGACAAGGAGAGTGGAATTAATTATGTTCTGAGGGTACAGGAGGGAGGAAAAAAAAAAAACTTATCCAGGGCTACTCCTATTTGTAAGTTTAGAAAAACAAAGAGACTGAACTGAAGTTTATGTAAAATAAATGTGATTGAATTGCACAGCAGGAAAGAGAGGGAGAAGGTGTTAATTAATCATTTAGGAAACTTTAGTAGCTCCTTTAGACTCTTACAGTTTTTGTTTTTTAAATTTTACTTCGTAGTGGGAGTGATTTGGTGGATCATAAAAACACAAATAAAACCTCATGGAGAGGTATTTTTATATATGTATATATTTTTATATATCTATGTATTTCCAGCTTTTTATTAGAACTTTGTTTGTGTAATAATAAGTAAGATAAGCTAGGCTGTTTGCATTGCATTTCAGTCTTAACAATGGAAGAAAACAGTATCTTTTGTTACTAAGATTTAATCTACACATCCTGTTTATCCTTCCTTTTCGAAAAATCTCATCGAGATAGCCATATTAGTAATCTTCTGTTATTTTATGAGACTTATTCGTATGAAGCACTTTAATAGACCTCAACAGGTACGGTGTGAGAAAAGTTGCATTCACTACAGCCCTCCTTCTTCTTACATGAAAAAAGGATCTTTCTCCTTGACATAAATCAGCATGTCCACACTTTAAGTCATAGCAGTTTCTATTAGGAATACTGTTTTTCTGAATAGTTTTCAAATGGCTTTACTAGCATTTCCAAGCCATGTACCACATTAGTGTTTACCTATTGCATAAAGCTTCCACATCAGCTCTAAGCGCCTATTTTAGCTAGCTGGCTAGTTTTTCTGAACTATCCTCTGAAGTATCCTGATTCTCTCCATCGATTGGAGAGGACAACCAAGCATTGCACTTGGCAGTCCTGGGAGCCTGTGGTCTCCCTGAAATTCTCTGTGTGCGTAACTCCTGCAAAACTGCACGCAGGGCAGACTGTGGGAAACAGTTTGTCCCAGGCCATTTTGAATCAGTGTCTGTTTTTATGAGACCTTAGATAAATCGAGGGACATGTGTATTTATTTAAGCACAGGGTAATAGAGGTTCCTGTTATAATTTCTCTCTGACACCAGTCTGTATCAGCCTGTACCATGGGGCAGTCTGGCTGCACGAACCGGGGCTGTTCATGCAAGTTACTGCCCTCTGTGCTAAGGATAGCATCATGGATAAATATGTCTCTGGACCAGATCCTGGCATGCCACATCTGACACTTTAATCTGTCTCAACTGTAACTAAACCACTCTCTGAAGGTATCCATCTCTTTTCACTGATTACAGAGTGAGGCTAGAAGACTAGCTTTTATGAAAGCTAAAATTAGGTGAGCCCCAGCCTTTCTGGATAATTAGATTCATCGGTCACAGTAGGACTCTCCATGGGATAAGCTGCAGCTTTGTGTGAAAAGGGTATCAGAACCAGCCATTTTGCTGAGAAATACGATTGCATTTCTGTCAGTGGCCCAGTTTGGCCAGCGATCGTGGGACTCCTTTGATCAGTATCATGTCACTTGTCCATAACGTGTTTCTTTCATGATTGAAAACAGGGATGTGAAGCACAGGAGCGAAAAGTCCCATGTGTCACTGTAGCAGTTCAAGAAGATGTAGTTCCACATTGAACTCGTGGAAATAAAATTACTTTTTTTTTTTTGTTAATGCTTGAAATATTTGAGAACATTTCTGTTTACATTGAACACAGAGACAAGTAGGAGGGAGAGAGAGATGGAGAAAGAGCTTGTGTTGTTCCAGTGCAGTAACGATTGTCAAAATGATGTAATTCTCTGCAGGGTGGAAATTCCCTTCTTTTTTACAAGCCAGCTCCTCTGAAAATCTGGTGTTAACTTTAGTGATGGGTACACACTGCCTTATTTCAAAGTCCTTGTTTGCCTAAAGTGGAATCATAATATTGCATAACTTCCATTTTTGTGGTTTAGTAAAGATAACCCTTTTATTTCTGTTATTAAAAGGTGAGGTATTAACATGAAGAAGAAAACCTTTCAAGAGTAATTATAGGAACAGCAGGTTAATCTGTCAGGTTTCTACAAATGTTACTAGTCCCAAATGAAGGTGGTTAAACACAATGGATTGGCGAGGGTGATGCAGTGTAATTCCACATGAATCCTTAGGTCACTGTTGGTTTACACTGGGCAAAGATCTGGTCCCTTCTTCTTTTGCTGCTGCTTTTTTTTTTTTTTCCCATGCTTAGTTTCCTTTGCCTTTTTATAATTCATCATTAGCTGGTTAAACTTAATGAAATTCTCTGATGCCAGAACATGAACTGTCCTCAGTGTGAACAAAACGTATATGCACTCCTCGATGCACTTTTAAAGTTTGCAAGAGCCTGGGCAATTCTCAGGCAGGTCATGGGAAACCCTGACTTAAATCAGGACATAAGCATTTTGCATAGCTCATGATGGCTTTTCGAGCAAGGGTTAATTTTGCACTTTAAAATATTTTATAACTTTCTTTTACCTTTGTAGTACTTGAAAATAAAGTGATTACCCAGCTGTCAATAGTATTGATCTAGTGCTGATAGAGTGATAATGACAGGGGCTGAAATCTTAAGCAACCGGTCAGACTGCTGTATTCATCCAAGCCTCCTTGCAAGGCAGCTCTTTGCCCCCTGCTATTATATCATAGAGCAATATTGTACCGATACCGCAAGTTACTGTGTAATAGCAATCGTGGCTTCCAATACATCTACCATGTAGTTACCACACACTTAACACAAAATAGCACATTTTATTTTGTGGTAATCCAGTAAGCGACTGACACTGCCAGGCTGTGCAGAAAACCAATGCTGCATATTGGAGGCAGGGAACGTCTAGTGCTTTTTGTGGGACAAAGCCGATCTGATAAGAGTGCAATGTTCCTCCAGAACTGTTCTTTTCTTCTTCTGCAGCTTAAAACAGCTATGTCCACTTTAGTTTAACTTGTTAGCTACCACAGATGTATACAAACCTCCCATCTACCAAGTTTACAGTATGTAAAATACCGGTGCTCCACAAGTTCAAAGGAATATTGTATAAAGCTAGTTAATTCTTAAGTAAAAAGAGCATTAATTCAACAGCCAGCTGTCTATGGCTGGAAAGAATGGATGGATCCACATCTGGTTTTTGCATGTTTGTTCCAATTCCCCTGTTTTAGTGGACAGAGGGACTTTTTATATTCCAGCAAATTTCATTGTCAGCTTCTTTTCCTGCACCCAGTAGTGGTCTTCCACATTTGGGAGCTAAGCAAGTGAGGCTTAGCAGAGTAAGTGAAGACTGAAAGTTGTATGCATGTGTATTTTAATTTAGAAGCAAATATTCTGAAGGTGTGTCTTAAGCGTACTGTATGGACTTCTTTAACAGAATAGATCTGGTGATCTGAGGACTTTCTGGAGGTGAGGACCAAGATGAGGGGCATCATCTGTACTTCTCACCAGGCCATGATGCTGCAGCCCCTTTTATACAGCCCAGTGCATTCAGTGATCCAGTTTGCTATAATACATGCTTGAGTTGTAAAGTTTCTCTAAAAAGAGTATGAAACAGCTGTTCTAATGAAAAATTACATATTTTCCTCCAGCTAGAAAATTCAAATATTTTTAATTTTATAACACAGCAGTAGAGATGTTCTCTAAAATGTTGGGGATCAAGATCCAAAATTTCCTGGGCCAAGTTCTGAGTTTCTCTAGCAGGACATGTTCGGCCTACAGTGAAGTCTAGCTCACATCTCAGGAAGCTTGCGGGGTTTCATGGGAACAGCTGGGGATAATGTGGGCTCTTTCCGTGCAGCTCATTCAGCAACACGGGGGACTCTGTCAGCTACCTGAGGTCACAGTGATTTCATTGACATCTATAAACACCACATCGGCGCCAGGATGTGAGGATTATCAGCTGCCACCTCATCTTCTAACCATAACGACAAAATTACTTTAGTTAACATCGCTGTCTCTCATTTTTTGCAAATATATTGCACCCAATTCCTGCTACAGACAGTGAAGCCAAGGGGATTTTGTGTCTGTATTGGAGATTTATCCAATGTTTTAAAGTAAACTGATAGCTTCAATTATTAAATGCGAGTACTTGGCCAGGCTTTAGTGAAGGAGGCCATTAAAGTTTCTGAGATCCTTTTTATTTTGGTTACCAAAGCCTGTTTCCAAGAGCCAGTGTCTGAATCCTGTTAAAGCAGGACTTTCCATCATTTTCCATTAAAGAAAAAAAGTCTGGATTGGGCAGTATTACCACCACACTCAGACTTCTGCCAAAGCCTCCGCTTGGACTGCACAGCTGCCTTTAAGACGTTTGAAAAGCAAGTCCTTCCCTGGTATATCTGAAATCCTTCCCTTTTCAAGCGAGGCTCACATTTCTTTTGGGAATGTAGCAAGAGAACCGTTAAATATGAAACACCAGTATGTAGGACCAGCTTTGAAAAAGTTTCTTGCATGCCTTAAATAGGGCTTAGTGGGATGTAAGACTCTGAAGTACAATATCAAAATTACCCACACCCTCTTCCAGCTGTCCATCTCAAACTATGATGCCTCCTTCTTTAAACTGATAGTTCCTGCACTGGATGTCTGAACAGGACAGCAGAGGATGGTGAAGAGGAGCCTCACTGGGCAGGCATCCTCCGGACATCCCTTGCTAGCAGTGATGGTGTCCAACACAAAATGCAGTCACTGCTGACAATTTTTTAAAACTCGGTGCCTGGAGGAGCAGGTGCTAATCACCTGCTCCTGCCCTGCACCCAGAGCATGGAGCAAGGTATGGGAAGAGGTCGGTCTGATCTGGTCTTCAGCCACAGGGTGTTGTTCACTGCCACTTCTCCCACCCCAAGATCACTTCTTGGCCCCTGCCCTACTGGCCAGGCTGCGAGATGGCTCTTCCCTTCCCGCAGGTTTGGGCCATGGAGCAAAAAAGGGGAGAGGACTTGAGAGGGGACAGGGCTGTGTTGAGGTGCATCCATCCTCTGTTCCAGCACCATCCTCCCTCCCTTAGGACACCTGTGCTGAGGGACTAGTCATCTCCAACTGCAGTCAGGGCCAAAAACACGAAAATTAAACCAGACACTCACAATGTTAAAAGGCAGCAAAGATGGTTAAAACCAGCTTTGAAACCTCACCGGGAAATTTAACTCAGATGATTGCTTGGTAGTCTAAGAGAAAGTTGTGGGATGAAACAAACTGATAAAGTTGGGTAAGGGCAGCAACAAGAGCCACTAAGCTCCATTTGAGGGTTTTTTTGCAAAGAGGCTCTAGACAAATGCATGTTTTCTAAGCACATGGTGCTTAGTCTAACCCTATCAGAGATATCAGAGGAGCCCCACAGATCTAAAATCTCACAGCTGAACTAGATAGTTTTATTTGTTTAGTCTGAACTTCAGTTACATGGCATCTACTCTAAGGTGAATCCCAGATACTTTCATGTTTGGTCATACCTCCTTTGCCATTCATGTCTTGTTCTGAGACAAATGCTATTTCCACCTTTTGGCATGTTCATGGGTGTTATTTCCTTTGGCCAGCATCTCCCTGACTGGCAGATGTATGTGTCATCCCAGACATTAGCTGCCTAAATGTCTCTAAATGCAGATGACAGAAAATCACCTGAACTTTCAATGTCTTGGTGACTGAGGGTGACCAAAATGAAAGCAAAGTAGTACTTGTCCTTGCTGTTTCTGCTTACCCACTTACTGATCACAGTCTGAGCAAAACCAGGGGTGTGTTTGCTGCAGTGCTTGTCCAGGAAAAATATAATGCAATTCCAAATTTCCAAGAGAATTGAAACGAAAGTTCAGTTTCATCATGAAGAACGCTGACTGCAAACTGAATGGTTATTTTTTTTTTTTTCAGAGATACTTGGTTCACCCAGCTAAATACAGAGTATATTTTAAAGCTGATGGATTTGTTTCAGCTGGCATTTTGTTGATAACTCGTAGATCTCAGCTTGATTACTCTGTAAAATTTTGAAATATGTTTTCTTAGTGCTGATGTGGTCTTACAACATAGGTTATGTATTTTAAGAACCTCAGGCAATAAAAATAAGAAAATTATTAAAATTACACACTTTTATGTATAAAACATAAGTGCAAATAAATCATACTGTTGTCCCTCCCCATGGACCCTACCAAAGAAGTTATTGTTGCTGTTGCTAGCAATAACTATTAAGTGATTTGGTCTAACAGCTTCCATTTGAAGCATCTACTTTAGCCAGTTCCTGGGCTGAGGTTTTTCAGGCCTGGTCCCTGGGTTATGATTTGTTCTTTTTTCATTTGTGATATATCAGAAATGGAGTGAGGGTGCTGACGGTGTCCGTTGGGGCAGTACCCACGCAAAGCCTAACTGCTGCCAGCGTGCTCAGCCTTCCCAGATGCGAGTCCTCACCTGACTAATGGTGTAATGTCTGTGCCATCCACTCTCTGCACCTGAATTTTCTGCCAGTGAAATGGAGCTAGCAGCATTACTTCTGTCCTTAATTTCTTCATAAACTCTGTGAGTTGTTAATGAGCAGTTACTGCCTTTTCATATATATGTTATTGCGCTGTGCTGGGGCCCCTCGGAACCTCCTCATGCTGTGGGAGTGTGCTGTTTATGATGGGTCAAAAAGGAAAATGGCTCTAATAAATGAAGTTCCGGGTGGTTTTGTACTGGTGAAGTGCCGTGCTTCTTACACACAGTTTTCTATAGAAATTTAAAATTCCGGTCAAATTCCAACATTTTCCCCCTTCGTGGGTATCTACCATCCACACCTCAGGTTTTGGGTTGTAATATGGAAGAAGCATATATTTGTATGGCATATATCTTATTGGTTTTTACTGCATTAGCTGAAATGTACACTAACAACAGATCTATGAAGGTAGATGGAGTCCTTTCTTAAATTATGCATTTGGAAGGTTTAGCTGCTCTTTTTTTTGGTATTGTTTTCTTTCATAATGCTTCCCTTTTGGTACCGAGAAGATCACTCTTACAATGCCCTTAATGCAACCTAAAATTAGGCTTTCATTTTATATTGAGGCTTCTGAATGAAATGGTTTGCATTTCAAGAGTGTGAGATAACCAGGAAACTGTCTTGGGATTTGTGGACACTTAGGATCTTTGAAGAATTGCTCATCCTAAATGAGGAATTAGAAGCCTAATTTAAGGTACTTACTTTTTTTCTTCTAAAGCATGACCCAAGCCTTTCATTGTGCAGAGCAGACGTCCTAAATATTATTTTTTATTACTATTACTCAGTTATAGCTAAATTTCACTGTCAGGCTACAAAGAAACCTATGAGTTTCCTGTGTGAGCCTTATGTAAACTTGGCTAGTTAGGAAATATTCACACCTTCAGAGTACAGCATGTGTTGTTAAAAGATCTCTATTAAAATCTTCAGTTTATTAAACTGACAAATGGTAGGAAACTTTCAGACCTCAAAAGCTATGATATCATTTCATTTTAAAATAACCCCACCAAAATCTCACATTTCTTAGTGTGAAAGTAACTAAAACTGTACATGTGTCATCGCAGGCAGCACCTCAGGTTTGGTCATCGTTAGCTGTGGTTCTTGTGTTTAAATCAGAGCCTTCAAGGCCTGTGAAAGTAAAAAAGGAGAACCTGAAACCTTCCATTTACAACTGTCAGGGATTAACCTTTATTCAGGAATTTCAGATTCTATATCCTTTCCTCGATTTTAGATAATGAAGAGACAACTTCTGAAAAAGGTGTTGCTCCCCCTTGCCCCTGCAATTTCTAATAGTGGTGACACTTTACACAGTGCATGTACACATTGCTTAGATGTTTAAAACATCATCTAATTAATGCATATCACTAACCAGATATCTTAGTGCTGCTTATACAGTTGCAATGTTATTACTTAGGTCATTCCACTCCTGCTTTAATTCAGTAAAAGTTCCCATGCTGTCCCTGCTGGTCTGACTTAGGGCTCCCAATCTGCAGCACATTAACCACAATGACTAGGCTCAGCCTCTTTGCTCCCTCTGCTCTCACACAGTCAGTGTCAAGTGCCTTGACCAGCGTCATGGCCTGGTGGGGAAGAGAAAGGAGGTGCAGGGTACTCCCTGCAAGGTGCTGATGGTAAGGCAGGCAGGTTGGAGCAAGGCGTTTTGCATACGGCTGTGCAAGAAGTGAGGTGAGCAGAGCCTTGTTTCACAGGAGCACCTTTCACTGCCTTGCGTCAGGCCACAGGAAACCTGGCGCTGTTTTACGTAGTGGCAGGAAAGATAAAGGTGTCTGACATGGAAGCCTCCGTGTTGGAGTGTCAGAGCGTCGTTCTGATATGCCGTGTCCTTGGGCTCCAGCGAGATACAGCAAGAAATCTTGGACTTGCTGCAGCAGTTTTGTGCTACAGAACAATTCACAGTGTTTGTAAACCCTGTCTGTTGAGGAGGACAGAGATTAAGCATCACATCTTTGAATAAAATTTGGAGTTGTTTTTTGGAGACTAAAGTTAAAATGAAATTTTTTGGGAAATGCCAAGATGAAACATTTTAGCCAAGGAAAATGATTCATTACTTTTGAAAATGTCTCCCCATGGCTTTTAGCCAAATTACGTGGGCAGCATGACCCAAGCTTACAAAATAAATTTGTCACCCAAGTCCCCCAGAATTTCTGTTGTTGACCTTTTTGTTGCAAAAATATATTTGCCCAACTCATTTTCTCTACAGAAAGAAATAATCCTTCCTACAGATCCAAAAGGTCTGAGTGATGCCAAGCTATAAATACCACTGTGACAGGCACAGCGTAAGACAGACTAGAACAGGTTGTTGAACTGGTATTTCTGAATTATGTAAATTAGAGAGCATGGAGAGGCACTTCCTTATGGCTATGAAACATCCCCCTAATCCAATTTGTGAAGCATTTACTCATAATTGCCATGGAAAATGCATAGATTTTTCAGATCAAAGAGAAGTCAAGTGAAAATGGCATCCCAGTAGATTCAGGGGGTGACTTGGTGTGTCCAACAGCAATATGAACAAATGTGAAATGCACAGTCAATATGAGAGCTAGGTGCCTGACAAACTTGCTAAAGAGCTAGGTGGTGCCACTTGGAAAATATTTTCCATTGCTTAGCTTTACTTGTTTACTTTCTAAAGAGGAAGAGAAAGTGGAATAAAGGGTTTACATTTCCTTTTTTCATCAAGTAAAAATGCTGAGTGTTTTAAAGAAAATAATACAATTCAGGCCCTTCCCATGAGCAAATACTTCATTCCAGTGTTAAACATTAAGGAAATGAAGTACAAAATTAGGTATTAAATAAAGGAAAGAAGACATTTGTTTAGTGCTGTAGGCGGCTTTGGCAAGATTTGTTTGCTCTGGGTTTCACAAAGAAGTCTGCAACTAATTCCTATTTGTTTATTTGTAGAGATGCCTGTGTTTCCTCATAACTAGGTGTATCTCTAGTAGCTCTTCACAGACAGAGGTAGCCACAGACAGTGTTTGAAATTATCCTGCTCCTTGTAACTATTTGATCCTGTAATTGTCCATAAAAGCTTGGATCTGGTGCTGATGCTGGGAATATTTTATTGCTCACCAAGGAGCGCTTGTGGCTATGTTTTGATAGCCAGGTTTGTGGTTCTGGAAAAGTTCAGGGATTCCAGAAGGCCATCAGTGCAATAATATTATTGTCTCTTTTTAGTGAAAAAGAGGAAAATACTAGAGGCTAGTGAAACAAGTGAAACACCCATAGATAATAATTATCAATAATAAAAGAGCATCTCTGGAATAAAATTTATAGTGTAAAATAGTGTCAGTTTTAATTTACTTTCACCAGCTGAAGACAACAGCTGAAGGTATACAACTCACATGATGAAATACATCAATAATCATAACATTTTTTAATTCTAGAACACCCACCAGTTTATATTATCAGTGTCATATATTTTTCTCTCTTGCAATGCTGCAGGGAGTCCACATATTCTGGATGAGAAACAGAATTGAACACAGTCATATTCTGTAATGAGAGACAGAGATTTAAACAAAATTCTGTTCATTTTGTCACCATAGATTTCAAGCTGAATTCTCAGCTCACGACTTCTGGAAAAGAACAGTCACACTTTCACTGCATTTGACAAATATTGGAACATGTTTTAAAAGTCTGGCTCATTGAACATTCAGGCATCTTACATATCAGAATAATTAACTTTATTCAGAATATTGTCATAAAATTATTTATGAACTTTCTTATGAAATTATTTATCTGGATTATCAGGACATTAATAATTAATATGCAGTGTTGTAGAATGTAAGAAACAATCTCTGGGGAAGGGAGAGGAACTCAGACCCTCTGGGTTTTTTTTACATATATTCAGGCTGTCACAGAGTTCCAGCTTTAGACTCATATTACTTTGCTGCATGTTCCCTACCTGGACGTAGCCAGTGTGTCTTACGCTTCTCTTGTTACGCTCCTTTATATTTAATGCTCTTTAAATTGCAGAAGACCGCAGTAACAAATCCTTCGTTCACACCCATTTTATTCATCTTCTGTTCTATTCTAATTTGTACACTGCTCTCATCACTATGGTACTTCAGCAATTCCCAAGCAATATATTTAATAGCCATCACGAGTACCTGTCCTGTTAGAGGGAGGATATGTATGTAGCACAGTGATTATTTTGTTTTAATTATAGATGATGGGTGCCATTTATCATGAGAAAAGGTACATTTTTCTCATGTGTATGACAAAAAAATGAAAATAACTGTGATATATGGTATCACTCTTGGAAAGGGCATGATGACGCTTCTGATGGAAGAGGTTTCTAAAGGCTCCTCATTGCCACCAAACTTTCTTTAATAGCTGTGAGGTGGATCTTGCAAATTAATGGGGCATAACGCCAAAGGCAGCTCTGCACAGTCATTTCCCACTCTACCCACATTTTAAGCCAGCTGATGGCAATTGTGCTGGGCTACCAAGCCCTGAGAGAGAGGGAGGGTATATTGGTCAGGCTCAGCACCACACTATTACAGATGTTGACTCTTAAAATGTATCTGTAGTATAATATTTACACTTATTTATTCAAGCTAATGATCTATGACTAAGCAAAATTGTGCATTACTGAGGATGTTACATTATGCATTTCAGTTTGATGTGTAATGACTATTGCTAGTCATTGAGAAACAAGCAATCTGTATGATTATTTCTCAGGCAAATCAAGGATAAAGCACTCAAGTTGTTATATGATCATTAATATAGCAGTCTTTGTGAAGTTCAGGCTGTGAATCTCAGACTAATGATCATACGAAGGTACATTAAATTTTTCAGTGAATGCAGACCTTTTGCCAAAAATTATACATGTGACTGCTCCAAATCTATCTGCAAATTCACATTTGATTTTTCAAGCACTACAGGCCTAAACACTGTGCAATAAGCACTGGGATCTGGATGTCCACCTCATAGGCAAATGTCCATCTTCTTGCTATTCTTTGACTAATAAGAACTGAAGAAAAAATCCAGAATATATGTTCTTTACTGAGCCAAACTTCTGGTTTTATTACTATTCTCTCCTAATGATTTTCTAAGCACTAAAGATATTTTGCTTAAGCAAATCTATTTTTAAAAGATGTGATGGTAAAATATGAATGTTTTAATTTTTTTTTCTTAATCTTTTTTCAAGTCTTTAATATATAACTGTGATCATTAAAACATTTAATTGTCAACCTTTGTTTATAGGGAAGAATTTTAATGTAATTCCTCAATGAAATGTGAAACTTTATGTCTCTTCACAAGCTGTTAGGGCATCTATAAAATTATTTTCTTGCTTATCTTTTCCTGTTTAAACTGGATTTCTTTTCATATTTTCCTGACCATATATTTGTTTTCAAAGTTCCGTATGTATGTGTCACTCATTATACTATAGAATGAGAGAATGACAAAGTTATCTTACAACTGAAATGATTTATAATCTCTGTAGTGTAGAACACCTATACGCAGGCTGGGGTGGGACCACCCTAGACGAGATCCCAGTTTTCCCTGTATCCCCGCCTTGCACACTGCAGTGTGGGTGGATCCAATATTGGCAGTGGCAGCTCTTCCCAGGCTGTGGCTGTGTGTGAGCAGGAGTGCTTCTACACACTGCTGATGAAAGGCAGAGAGCAGATGGAAGTATCGCATGGACCAGACCCACCGTGGAGGGGAGATTTGGCCCACATAACTTGCATGCGTATAAATCCTATAAAGATCAGGAATGATAATCTAATTCTAAAGCAACTCTCTCTAGAGATTTTTGACAAAGCTCTTTGCTAATATAATTCACCACATAGCTGCACCATGCAATAGAGGGCACTGAGGAACAGCCTGAACTGGGACTGGGTGTGCTAGCTCCTGAAGAGGGCAATGACATTGGCCTGGGAGAGCATCTCAGCATGATGTTGCACTGTATCATGTGCAGGTCACAGCCAGCTCACAGCCTGGTCCAAAAAGTAGGGGCAGTGCTGACTGTGTGGGGGAGGACGGCTCTCTGGGTCTTGAGATGGAAAATCCCAACTTACTTTTTTAACATTGGTGCAAGTTTTGGCACTTTTCTTGTAGCACCCTGGCAAACATAACATGCTTGAATTGGTTACGAAGACTGAAAGGAATGTGTCCCCTTCCACAGCAGGCTCAAAACCTGCTGGATAACCTCGCCACTCCTCTCTCTGCAGACATGTACACTTCTTTGTTTCAAAGACTCTATCGCCCAAGCTTTGTCCTTGTTCTATTCCTTCTAATGCAGTTGTGTGAATCAAAGGCAGGAGCTAGCTGAACCTTAGGAAAACCAGAAAAAAAAGTGCTTTCACCTTTTTTTTCCCCTCAAATTTTCAGACCTTATGCAAAAATCCCTGGTTGCATGTGTTAAAAGTTTCCAGCCTCCTGAGCATACTCATTCTTCCTGTAACTCGGGCAGCTGCTGCGAAAAGATCTTTGTCTCACCTGTCAGTATGTCTGACAGAACATGGGAGAAGCACCATGGAGCCACTGGCACCCGAGGAAGAAACAGCTGCTCTCGCAAAACAGACCAAGCCCTTTTCTCCACAGCGCTTTTTTTTCTCTCTGCCCCCACCTCCCCACCTTTGCACTCCCGTCCCTGGTGCATACTCAAGCAGATTTTAAGGGACTGGAGGACCTTAAATCTTGCTGCTCAACCCCACCAATGGCAACTAGCAAACTACTTTCAAAATCCTCAGCTAGGACATCTTACCCTTATTGGCTGAGCAGGTAGTTGAAAGGAAACTGAGAGGACAAATGCGGGTGTTTTTGAAGTATTAAGCCCGTGGGTGGACAGTGGAAGGACTGATGGATTTGCGAGAAAGGAATAGTAGGAGTATTGTGGATTCCTGAGACTGGAGAAAAAGTAAATTACCAAGGAGTTGTCACATGCATTGCCAAGGCGCTTCTGGTTTGGTAACAGTTTCCACTCCCTGCTTGCACAGATGAAAGTGATGGCAGTCAGGCAGCCCTTCCAGGCCCCAGCAGGAGATCGTGTACCAGGACTGATATGTTCACTTTCACCGACTCTGCTGTTGTTACTTCCTTTTCAACAAATGTATGTAGTGATTTTGAGTTTAAAGACATTTTTCAATATAGCATGCATTCCACAGGCTTTAAGGAAATCTCAAAATGTACCTTTCATGCATACAGAACCTGCCTCCTTTCACCAGTCTGTTTCTAACATGTTGCATTACACTACACTTAACTCTTCAGTAAGGTATTTTGGCATTGTGTCTGCTGGTTCGTTTAAAGTAAAACACATCATAGGTACCAGAAGGTGGATTTTAATACATCATCAGTTTGTTACATACAGAAAGCTTAATAACATAATACAGATCTTTCTTTTCCTGACATGTCTTCTGTGTCTCTTCTTTCTATCCCATGCACTTTAAGCCATCTAGTAAGATTTGACCTAAGACAAGGATAATTTCTCCAGGACTTGTATGTTCCACCTAAGTAGTCTAAATACCAAAATCAATAAATTCTTACATTTGTAAGCAATATTTTATAATCAAATATATAAAAATACCTGCTAAGGTTATAAACACTACTTTTTTTATTGAGGATGTAATGTGGATCTTTTATTAGAAAAGAGTTAATGTAGAACATAGATTAATACACATGGTATAAATTAGAAAATATTTTTTAAGCTTCTTTCCACATATTGCTGATATGTAATATTCCGTAACTTCCCAACTGACTTTTAGCCTATTTGTCAATGACTGTAAAAGACAAGAGCTGTTTTATTTGCTTGCAGGCTACCACGCATACCATGTAGGCTACCACAGCTGAAGGGCTGGCTTGCCTTTTCCCAGCTGCCGCGCTTTGGGTCTGGGTGCAGTGGAGGGTCTGAGGGTGGGCTGAGTGCTCAGTGCAGAGCTGGGGGGAGTGGGAAGAGGGAGATCACAGCGTATGCCTGTGTGCACGTGTGTGTGCCTGTGAGCATGGGCTCACATGCCACCTGAGCAAAACCTGAGAGACTGCAGGGAGTAGACATGCTGCCGGCCTCAGATAGGATGAAAAGCAAAGATTTTTTTCCTGCAGACTGTGTAGCATCGTTGCAGAGACCCATGCTAAGCTTCTGGGCTGACAGCAAGACCAGGAGAAAGGTAGGTGCACAGAAAGAAACAGTTAGTTTACAAACACTTTTGATTTCACTCTGAGTTTCTTTAAATGAAAAAGAAAACCACAGCATGTCATTCTAGTTTCTGTGCCCATAAATCCCGGGGTTTTTTTAGGTTCTCACCCCATTTTGTTATTTTGTTGCCCTTCCTTTAAGGAGAAATCTTATGTTCTTCTCAAAGCTACAACTAATCAAAGTCCACTCACAGTGATCAACTCCCTACCCAAAAGCACAGGTTCCCCTTTTCCTCAGCTGTTGTTCTCTGTATGAAACTTTTGACTCCTTTCAGCCATTACTGGACATTTTGCTGGCACATGTAACTGACCAGTGTGCAGTAGGTAAAATTATGCTTTCTCCTCCCAGTTCATCTGCCATTATTGTAACTTGCATTTCCCATGGCAGTGAGCAATGCTGGACCCTCCCTCAGCTAACGCACTGACTTGTGGTCCCAATGGCTTAACAGTTGGTCTGGATTTGTTTTGGTTTATACAAACTCTGCTGTGGTTTGAACAATTCCTATTCCTTTCATTGTTCTTTGTCAAGAAAGTAATTTCTGAGTTGTGCCAGCCTGGGGGAAAGCGAGGGCTCGACAGAGCCAGAGGGAAGGTGTCAGAGCAGCCCCCTGCACAGAAAGAGACAAGGAAAGGGGCTCCTCTGTGCATCCCCTCCTACCTGCCAGCGACGCTGGGAGGAGGAATATCCCCTGCTCCTTTTCCTGCTGTTTCTGCCTTTTCCTCCTCACTCCATCTCCCAGAAGCCTCCTCCAGCAGGTGCAGCTTGGGCCATCTTGCCCCCAGGTGAGGGGGCAAGGCTGGGCACAGTGGCAGTGCAGCGGCAAGGGGCTGAGCTGCTCTCTCTGCTTCAGCTGTAGAGCCCTTCCCTGCATCTTTCCCTTTTTCTCTCTTCTCATCTTTACTATGTATTGTCACACTGTTTTGGCCCTTTTGATTTGTCCATCTATCTTGATTTCTGAATGCCGGCTATTGTGCCTGGGAAGTACAGATGACTGGCTACATACTACACATCCCTCAATTAACTCCTCTCCCATTCCCCCCATCCACATGGGCTCCTATGTTTTGAATCAGCCACATGGGTGAAAATCTGGTAAATCTGTTACACTGTATGATATATGGTAATTTATAGCAGAATCTAATCAATTCCCTCTTTGTGGTTCCTGGCTGTACCATAATGATATCTTTTTAAATGCTTTAGACAGCTGAGTAATCTGTTTGGCTATCTCATATCTGTGTTTCACAGCTCTAAGATCATATGCTTTTGTTTTCTCTGTGTCACGTGTGTGTCAATTTGTTTGTCTAGCTCTGTTTCTTGATGACTGCCGTACTCAGTCCTTCCCCAACAGTGAAAGCCTTTCAGTGTCCTCCATCCCACCTTCTTGTATCCACTCTCAGCTCTTGTAATTCTCCTTTCTTTATCTACCTGCAAGGTAGATAATTCTTCAGGGGACACAGAAAAGCTCAGCCCAACTGGAGAGTCTATATGAGCCTGCAGACCTGGTGTGGTCTACATAGACACAAGAAGATCTGGTGTCTCTTTCAAGGGTTAGCTCTCTGTGGTGCCATGCTCCTGTGCCCATGGGTCTCTAGAGAGCATCACTGACCAGCAGATACAGGACGAGGCTGGGAGCTGGTTTGGGATACCCAATAGAAATGTTCACTTTGTTATCCATATGCCTCCCTGCCTCGTCTGTGAGTCTAATGAAAACGCCTCCCTGGAATGCAGTCTGAAAACAGTGTTAGAAGGTTGCCAGGAAAAGGCTGGGAAATAATGCGGAAATACTGTTGGGCTGTGATTTTTTTTTTTTTTCCCTGGGGAACTTCTCTGTCTTTGAGGCAGTCCCTTTGGGAGTCATTCAGAAACAGTGAACTGATGCTTAAACGCATGATATCTCCTTGGTGTAGAGATGACATTCTAGGAATGGAAACTGATTTATATATATATATATAAAATAAGGAGCTGAATTCCCCAGTTGCTGTCAGGTCACTTGGTTTCAAGCCTACAAGCTCACAAGGGTTATCCTACAAGCTCACTGTGGAGGTTTCCCCTTAAAAGGGTAACTGTAACTTTGCATGGCATGTCCTACACTGGAAAGTTTACTGGAATGGGGATTTACTTTACACAGGAATGTGATTTTTTAAAAAAAGTTTTTAGACAAATATTTGGACCAGGAGACAGGCTATGGTAAGTGGAATCATATCATTAAAATGTGCTGATATTGGGGATTAACTTCTCTCCTACATAAAATAAAGCATGTACTGGTGAACACTTCCAATGTTTAATCCTCACCCATTGAATGATATTGTTATTGGTCTCAAAGGCTACCTCCTTCTCTGAAGCAGAAGAGGTTTTCTAGATTTCAACCCATAAACTTTCTCGTTGAACCATTCAGTACTGACAACTGTAATAAACTCTCTCCCTTCCTAGAAAAATGAACATATTCTCCAAGATTATGTAAAATTTAGGACCTTGCAACATCATGTTTACTGATCTTTTTACAAAGGAGGACTTAACTGACAAGCTCTGTGTCTTCAGCCATTCTTTGACTCTTCGGTTGAAGTTGGATGACATTATAGGCTTTCTGTTATTCATACTGCTTATTTAAAGTGAGCCATTCTTTTCAGAACTTATACTTGTAAAATTTAACCATGTTTAAAATCTGGCTGCTTGCAGAAGCTCTGCAAGTTCCTCGGGAGGACTGTCAGGTTAGCAGGACATTGTGGATAGAGCCTAGGCCGATAGGCTATTCCAGCTCCTCAAATAACGGGAGAATACTTGGTGGGGAAAGTCATTACACAAGGAATGCAATGACAAAACAGCACACTATTCCAGGGTAGTAATGGACATTTCACAGGATCATAAAAATCTTGGCTTCCATTCATTGAGGGCCTTTAAGCAGCTGAGCAATCCAACTGCATTCAAGTGCCTAGCAGAACAAGTGCTTTCTTAGTGTTACATTCAGTTTTGTAAATCTAGCATATAAAAGTACATGACATTAATTTAAAAAAAAAAAGGAAAAAAAAAGAAAGTATTCTGTTTCTTTTTATTTGGGTAGAGAACTGTATTCCTCTGTAACTGATAGAATGATCAGGGACTTTACAACTGTGAAAATACTGTCTGGCTACAGAGAAAGTAACTGTTTGGATGCACAGTTTTAGCATCGGCTCCTCTCAGGAAAGAACTGGAGCTCATTGGATTATAAAAATTGGGTTTTTTTTTAACTTGAATTGAAAATAATTTTGCTTTTCAGTCACAATGAAAAATATTTGTGTGTTTGCTCCAGTTACATTGTTTTACATCTTTTAAATGTTGAGGCTGATTATTCATTTTGCTTACAGCAAATCTCCATACAGTAGTAAAATTGCTAGGAAAAACTGATCTTGAGTTTAGATACTCCTTGTTCTAATATGAGCATCACCTGGTCCTGGAAACACTTGAGTTATAGCACAACAGATGCTTTTTTGGTCAATTACTCCAAATTTGGAAGGCAGGATTTGATAACAGTTTAGTTAGACCGGTTTACTAATCCATTATGGACAATGACACCTCCATTTAACGTGAAGTTTAGAGAAATGAATGTGTGGTGGGGCCTTTTTTCATATTTAGGGTATTAGATAAGCAGAATGAATTTCATTATGGCAAACCAGAAGACAAGAATGTATGCCTGCACATGCCATGTCTCTTCCTTATTCAACCTTTAAAAGCTTGCTTTAAAAATCTTAGATTTGTAGTTCTGTCACAGTTTCTTCAAAGTGGGGGAAGGGTAAGCAAGGTATGAACTTAACAGTATTTACATTTGAACACTAAGCAATTTCTGAAGAGTGTGGTAGGAACTAGTTATTGCAAGAACTATTATTTAGTTTAATTGATACCAGCTGGGCTTGGAAGAGATTCCGGCCAAAAGCATGCAAATGCTTGCCAAGAGCCTGTCATATTTGATAGCTCACACTGCTATGAACTTGGCTAAGAGAGGTCAGTCACATAGCAAAAACTAAGCTCTCCTCTGCTGTATCCAGGCTAGCTTAAAAATGCAGATATTTTGCCAGCTGACTAGCAAGCCTTTCTCCTTTCAACCTTGTTTTAAGAGGCCCCTGGTTTCTTGGAAGTGGGGGAGTGCAGCACCGCGAAGCAATGGGAAGATGTTCCACACATGGAGCAATGGGCAGACGCAGCTGCTCTAGGTTCCTCTGGGCATCTGTTTTCATTAAAACTTCACTTGTGCATTCGACCTATCAGCTGGATTCAGCACATGTCACTGGTAAAGGTACACAGTGTATGTAACATCACTAATTAATCAACCTTGCTTTAAAAATCTCCCTTCTGTCAGAAATACCTTCTTTTTAGGGTACCTCCCCCTCAGGTTTTGCTAACTTTGTTAAAGATTAGAAAAGTTTGTGTAACATAATTTAGAACAAACCATTACAATAAATATCCCATATTTATTACAGAAGCAGGCACATTAAATCTGATGAATTTCATATTGCTTTCCTTCCTTGATAGCTACCTGAATAATTTAGGATAGAACAATAATTTTAAAGAAATATGAAACATCTAATTAAGGACAATTAATTTTCTAATCAGCTATGCCTTTTCTTCTCAACTTACTTTTTAAGTATAATTATTATGTTGTTTGAAAGAGCTAAGCAGGCACCTCTTTCCATGTTGAGATTTATACACTGGGTTTCCTCTGTCCTTTTTCTCTGTGGGACTGTAACCACTGTGGTGAAACCCTCTCAGCCTCTCCAGAGAATTAGTTCCACTTTGCCTAAATAATTAAATATTCCTTGGACCAGAGGACTGGAACTGCTACAAAGGGCTTATTTTTTCCCCTTCTTCTTTAGTCTTTGTTTCCCTCTTACCCGGTGAATATTTAATTACAAAGTGGAAAAGTCCAACAGGACAGATGAAGTCAGGGAAGATCCTCTAGATCAGGGGAATTGGCTTTTGAATAACATTGTCCCACTAGACTGAAACAAAATTATCCTTCCATAGCTGAAGATCTGGCTCATTTAATCTAAAACATTGCCATTCTGTTTTTCAGAATAAAGACTTTCAAGGAGCACTCCTATGGGGAAAATCGAACAGCGACTATGAAAAAAATCATTAATGTTATAAAATACATGTTACACAGGCTCATAATTATTAAATTTAGCAAGTAAGATATAGAACTGAACACACTGTAACAAAGTGAGGGTTTTACCTGTCATAGGTAATAAGTAATGGGATATGGAGGTTCAGGAAACTATTCAAGGGATGTGAATCATCTAGGCCACTGACCGGTTGCAGTCAAAGCTTGCTATTATCTGAACTGCTTACTGAATTAAAAATAAGCTATAAATCTCTGCCCAGCTCCTGTGAACATAAACATGTAGCATCTTTGTTAGTTTTTAGATGGTATTCTTGCCAGAGAGGCAGTCTGGGCAGTTGAAGGGAATGCATTGTCTTCTCAGTTGTTTTCAGAATCCGCTGAAGATTCATTACAATGTGCTATGACACTGTTCCTGCTGCTGTTAATAATGAATTAAGAGGGTGACAGGCTGGGTGATGAGTGGATTGAGATCAGCCCTGTGGAGGACTTGGGAGTGTTGGTTGATGAGAAGCTCAACATGACCTGGCAATGTGCGCTTGCAGCCCAGAAAGCCAACCATATCCTGGGCTGCGTCAAAAGAAGCGTGACCACCAGGTCGAGGGAGGTGGTTCTCCTCCTCTGCTTCTGTCTCATGAGACCCCACCTGGAGTCCTGTGTTCAGCTCTGGGGCCCCCAACATAAGAAGGACATGGACCTGTTGCAGCAAGTCCAGAGGAAGGCCACAAAGATGATCAGAGGGCTGGAACACCTCGCCTGCGAAGACAAGCTGAGAAAGTTGGGGTTGTTCAGCCTGGAGAAGAGAAGGCTCTGGGGAGACCTTACAGCAGCCTTCCAGTACCTAAAGGGGGCCTACAAGAAAGCTGGAGAGGGACTTTTTACAAGGGCATGTAGCGATAGGACAAGGGGTAATGGCTTTAAACTGAAAGAGGGTAGATTTAGATTAGAGGTAAGGAAGAAGCTCTTCACTGTGAGGGTGGTGAGGCACTGGAACAGGTTGCCCGGAAAGGTTGTGAATGCCCCATCCCTGGAAGTGTTCAAGGCCAGGTTGGATAGGGCTTTGAGCAACCTGGTCTAGTGGAAAGTGTCCCTGACAATGGCAGAGGGGTTGGAACTAGGTGATCTTTAAGGTCCCTTCCAACCCAAACCATTCTATGATTCTATGAATTTTGGGAGAGTGAATGGCAGGGTAGGTGCTAGATGCTGTGCACACAGAATGGGGACACAGCAAAAGTAGAAGCAAGAAAAAGCCAACAAATGAGCACTCTAGTATTAAAGCACTGAAGAATCAGATTTGTCAAAAAAATGAAAGGTCATTATGTTTATAAGCTCTATGGCCATTTGACTCCTTTAACAGCTCAAGCTTCTGAAAAGATCTGCTTCACACTGGCCACATTCAGACGTTGACACCTTGGACATTTGTGACATTTATGCTAGCTTTATGCCAGCTATGTAGCATAACCCTCTTGCCAAGCCTCTTGCCTTTTAAACCTACTGTCCAGGTGTTAATTTTATAGTGAAAAACTGAATGGTCATGATCACCTTTCAGAATTTCTATTTAACAGCTTCTAGTTAAGTAGAGGGGACATATTTCAAAGAGGAATTATGGTCCAGACACAGACAAAAATCAGTAACAGATTTATTGGCAACTTTATTGTGTAAGCAGAGAGAAACACTGTGAGGGAAACACTGTTAGGTCAAAGTTCAAAACTGGGAACTCAAATAGAATGATTTTGGCAGTCAGGTACTAGAAATGGATATTTAGGTGCCAGATGTAGGTATTTATATTTGAATCAAGATCCACCTATATAGAGTACAGCAACTCTTTTGAGTTTGTCAAGTGTAAAAGGGTGACCCGTCATAAAGAAGAGAGGTAAAGCAAGGGCTGACCTAAGCCTTGGACTAAAATGGTGTGATGGGGGTGGCTGGCCAGAATCAGGTAGAGATACAACATTGATTATTTCATTTTCTCTCATATATTTCATGGCTTGCAATGCTGCCTAATTTAGTATAGTTCAAGATTTCAATAATCTGGGTCCCTGAGCATTTGCCCATTTCTGTAGTTTCCTGAACTGAGGTAGAGCATGAAAAGCAGTGCGGATCCAGTTCAGGCACATGAGCAGAAGCCTGTGATGTTGCGGGACATTTTTGCATGGTGTTAATGGTAGGAATTCAGTGGGCTAGCATCCTGCTGGCGTTAGGAACACTTGTGGTTGCTTTAGGCTACACCAGTAGCTTGTACCACCTTCTTTCTCTCAGGCACCAAGTAAAAAAGTAAGCATAATGTAGATACTTGTCACCACATCCTGTTTAACTTGGGCAGTCCTCTTTTGGCATTTCTGTCTTGGCTTATAGTCTTGCTTGTAGGCAGAATGATTGCAACTGTTTTAGATGATGAAGGATTTCTCATGTAGGGAGCATATTTCATGACATGAGCAATGTTTAACATTAAGAGAAGCTGAAGTTTGTAATAGCACCACTTTTTGGACAAAAAAATAAGTAGCTTTTTGAACAAAAATGAACGTCTTTGGAAAGTTCAATTGAATGAGAACTTGGTCTAGCTTTTCAATGAAAATCCAGAGACTATAACTTCTTTTCCGGTTTCTCCTTTTAGTTTTGAATCTGCTTACAGAAACGTCCTTTGAAAATGGATTCTTTTTATCAGGAATACCATTTTGGAAATAAATTTTGAAAATCCCTTTTTCTTCCTGTTTTAGAAATTTGACATTAAAACAATTTTATGTAGAACAGAGATATCGATGATGTAAATAACTGTATAGAATACACTGTGTAGAATTGATACTTAGAACAAACATGTATGTTCTGAATAACACTGATTAATGTATGGTAATTAATAGAAAAGGAATGTCATGTTTAACTCTACTACTTTATATATATATTATTAAATTTTTGTATATTCCTCAGTGCTTAGAAAGGTATGCAGTAAAATGCTGCAAATATTGTCATAGTGTGGTAAAGTCGGAATTACAGCTTGTTGATTCCAACCCTGGAAAAAGTCTTGAGAAAAAACTGAGTCTGTACCTAGACCTGCATTGATATCAAGGATGACATCTTTCTACTTTAATGACATCAGGACTGTGTTCAAAGTAGATATTGTGGTACCTTATACATAAGGTTCTCTACAAACAGATTTATTCTTGTAGTCCTGAATGAGCCAGATACTAGAAACAATATCAAACTTCAACTAAATGCACTTCACTTAGAAAGGACTGTGCATGGGCTTCCACGTTTACTGAAGAACACAACCAGTGTGGTGACTGTCTTGACAGTGTACGGAAGAGCGCAAAGAGGCTGCTTTGTTATACGTGCCAGTTATGGGCTTACACAAAAGGGTAAATGATCAATAAAGAGCAAATTAATTCTCCTTCAGGTGGGTAGTAGATTAAAGCTACTGGGGAAGATCCACTCCAGTAGTTATATTGCTTCGGGAGGATAATGCGTCTATTCATTAAGGTCAGTTAGAGAAGGGAGACCATGCGATTGACCTTTACTTTAAATTATTCTTCAAATGTCAACCCTTTTTTGCTGTAGTCTCTGTATAACAGAGTAATGGTTCATTAAGGCTTAAAGTGTAAAGCTAGTGTACACTACTTAATAGAAGAGAAATTCTGTTTTTCTCAAGTATTCTCTGTATGTTAGCAAATAAGACCATTTTACACATTTTTCTAAAAAAAGGATGAAACAAAAGAAAATGTCCCTCAGACAGCTGTACTTTAACAACCTCAGAGATTTTACATATCATCTTCAGGACCACACCATGGCAGTGAAGTACAGGTGTGACAACAGAAGTTTGCTGTAGAAGAAACTCATGAGCTGCAGTTGCCTGAGGCAGGTACAAGCATGAGGGGTGGATAGAGCCAGATGCCTGGCAGTGCAGGGATACTCAGTGAGGGTTGCTAGAAGTCAAGGAAAAGCCATGAAGGCAGCTTTTTGATCTGTGTGCACATGTAGTGCTTTAAGCATGCTGGAACCAGTGACTTGCTTTTGATTCTTTAACAGGGCATCTGTGGAAGAGAGAAGGCATGTGATGATATACACAAAACTTGTAGTAATAACTTTACTTCTTAGAAGGGTTTTTACACCTTGCATAACTCCTCAAGGAGTAAGGTTGTGCAAAGCGTGAATGCGGAGAGCAAAACTATCTCCTTACTAAGTTGTTGGAGAACTACCCTGTCTGTTGATTCATACTTTAGCTATTACTCCAACTCTACCACAAAAGAGCATATTCTTTTTATTTGTATAGCCCTGTCCTTGAATGATAAATAACAGTTTTCATTATTTTGTCTTACTTCAGTTGTCAGTGTTAACCACCAACATTATGTAAATAAAGCAGACCATCTTGCATGTGTTGTCTGCTGTAAAATCATAGCTTACACTACATTAAAGCACTGATGTGATCTGACAAAGAATTAAACGGACCTTGTGGATCATAGTCTGACCTTTTGTTTTACATAGACAACATCAGTGTTGTCAATTACGGATTAATTTTCATTTTTCTATATTCCCTTCTCTCAGCTCCAGGGCAATAGTTAAGGTAATTAGAGGGGTTTTCTTTACTACTACTTCTCACTTCTTAATTTTTGCTTTCCCTCTCTTTCCATTATCTCTTTTGTTTGGCTTTTTTCTCCTGTCATTCAATTTTTTCCTCTTCCAATGACACTTGGAAGATATTGAATTTCAATAATGTTAATCATTTTAATGATTGATATTTTAATTTGTGTTCTTCCTTTTATTTCAGTTCAGAAACTGAACGTTGAAAATCAGGAACAAAGAACAGAGTTGCATAAGTTAGCTACCACTGGTTTAATATTAGTCTACCAGTTGAACAAAAATCTTAATCTGAATTTTCAGTCTGGGCTTTTATCTTTCTGTGGTCTCTTTCCTTTCTGTGGCCTTCACATCAGTCTTTGCAACTTCTAAGTGGCGGATAAAGGAAATCCTTATTGCTTCAAACAGCTCTTCCTATTCATAAGGACCTACAATATGGTTTCCTAAAATACAAGCTGACAAGGCCACTTGTCTATGAAATGCTGTTGGAGGTGGTTTCAGAACTGGAATTATGAAGCCTGGTTCCAGTTAGCCATTGTCTGTGTCTTGCCTCAGGTGCTAAGGGGTGTCAACAGAGTCCTTCCCCAAAGCACAGCTGTGAAGTCCAAAGGAAGAGCAATGACCTGTGCCTTGTGAATTCTACTCAAAAGCCAGAAGGATAAATATATTTTTTAAACAGGATTTTTAAGCTAAAATGTTCAAACTGAAAAGGTCAAATATGAGGAGGCGCTAGCTTTATGTAATGTAAAAACCAAATCACTTCTTTAATAGCTATAGTACTTAAATGAACAAATTCAACTATATTAAATTATATTTTCTTTCCTGTTTTCTTGATGGTATGCACTATTATGAACTTCAGCTATATTGCTATTATATAGGGATAATTTTCACTGTTCAAGTGTGTTTAAATGGTGCTAAATTTCCAGGTACATAGATGAGCTAATTTAAAATTTTAAAAGTTTTTATTCTAATGGTAATACATTCTGAATCAATTCACAGTTCAAATTCTGAAATGGTTTATAAAGTTTTGCTTGATTCTTGAGTACTTCCAGGCACTTGAAAAAACATGGTTCAGAAAAGTCCATAGTGTTCTGTTTCTGAAACTCACAAGTTAACCTCAGTGTTGTTAAATTAGCAATAAATGTTTGTAAGAACTGCAGTTTCATTTGACAGTATAGTTTACACTTTATAGACAAACCAGACATTAAAGTTCAAATAGCTTCTGGGTTTATGGAAAATGGCAGAAAAATAAGGGTTTTTTTGACCTAGTAACTTTTGACTTCAAGTCAAGATCGGTAGGCCTTAGTATTGTTGAAAATCAGAGTTATCTGACCTCCATTAATATTTAGTCTCAGTCATAGGTTAAAACTGCTTGTAGGATGATAAACAGTCTGGTTTTGCAATGGATATTTTAGTTCATGGGATACAAACACAAGTAAAGGAAACCCCAATATGCTTACTGTCCTGCACACTTGCCATCCCCTGTGGCCACCCCAAGGCTGTAGTACCCATAAGGGCCAAATGGAAGATTAATCTTTTCTGAACATCTCTGCCTCATGCTCTGTACTCTACAGCAAAGAGCCAAGTATCAGCTGATCTGACAGCTACCTGGAGTACATGAAGGTTTACTTATAACGCAGGACTTCCTATTTCAATACCAGGCACCTTAATTGTGGATATGTTTGTTCATTTCCATTTTCTTGTCTACTCTTTTTAATTTTTTTACTTTTTTCTATTGCTAAATACTGGACAACGTTAATTTCAAGTATTGGGTTACATCTTTTTTTTTTTGTATTTACTAGAGTGTTTCTTTCAAACTCTCTATTTATTTTAAAACTAATTGCACATTTCATTTAATGCCTAGATTCCTCCTCAGCAATCAGGAGCTTTTTCAAACAGCTTCTTTTTTTTCTGTTGCCGGATAAGAAGGAAAACCTGACATTTTCTTTTGTTACAGCACCAGGTTGTAGTACAGTAAAACTTGAAAAGCACTGTTAAGTCTTCCAGCTGTACTTTCCCCCTTTAATGTTACTGATCCTCCTTTCTGCTCCTTCATGTCTCAGATAACTAGTGATGTTTCTGAATGCTTCTTTTATCAACAGGGATAATCTTTGTACGTCAGTTTTGAGGCTTTCCATTTAGTCCAAGGCATGTTTGCCTCAAATATAAACAAACACAAATTTTGTAGTACACTTTGTCCACACCTACTGACATAGCTTTTTGGATAGGTATGATACCACTGCAGACCAGCACTGTTAGTACCAGAGCTTTTCTTAATCTTTTTTGACTCCATCTCCTGACGTTATAGTTGATGTTCAATATTTGTGCTGCCACTTCGAAGTCCTCATAATACAAGGGCTTATCTCAGTTTTTTGCACGATTTGCCTAATATGCCTTATCCACAAAGGAAAAATAGCTTTATACTGCTCAAGAGGAGCCTGTGGAAAACTTTTCAGCTGCTGATGACTCAACAGTTCATGGTCAGTTCTTCAGCTCTGATGATGCTGAGGCTGTTAGGGAGGTCGGATATGGAATGAGGTGAGGGAGCCCAATAATGCTGGTGATCCTGCCCTGGTTACGAGTGGGCTGCCTGTCCAGCAGGATAGTGGGATGTCTGGGACATCCCTGCTGCCACCTGCTTACTGTTGCCCATCCCCAAAGCTCCTGACATGACATGGGCTTCGTGGTCTCTGGCCATAGGCAACTCTCGGGAGGGCTCCTCCAGCTTTCCAAGACACCACTATGAAAGCTAAGAGAGAATCTCCATTAAAGAAGTTCAGGCGAATGTTCCTGTTGTCTAGGAGCCAGAAGCCAGGCTTTCCAGAAATCTTTGGTTGCTTTTACCTTAGTAAAGTCCTGAAGCTGCCAGTTTCAATTTTAAGTGCAAAGCAAATATCGACTCAGGACAGTGAATGTTTCTTTATTAAGACTAAGCTGTTTGCAATTATAAGAAAGTAAATACTGATTTTAGAAAATACACATTGCTAATTTCCACCTGCATCTGATTCAGCTGTGTGCCAAATACCTGGGTTTACACTACCTACATGTTTCCAGGATGTTTTTCAGAAGGCAAATGAAAATTAGTTTTAAATACATTATAAAAACAACAGGTGTTTGGGATTTTTTCATTTATGTCTATGCCACTACTGCAGGATAAATAAAAAGAGACTACTGAGAAAAGTGTATGGGCAGCAATTTTCATGGGAAAAAAGGGGCAAATTTTCATGAATTTTATTATCACATCAACATTATGCTTAATGAGAGTTTTAGTCATGTCTATAAATATTTAATAATAAAATAAATTTTAATAATAACTACATCATGTGTAACTCACAGTTTTTTCTTTAGTCAAACTTGGATTGGGAATTTAATCATAAAGACATGAAATATATTTGCACTTTATGCCACACTTTTTTTGTACAATCAGATTATCTGTTGTTACTATTAACATGCCATGTGTGTTTAATGCTGTAAATTTGCTTACCCTCCTGTTTGGAAAGTCAAATGCCAACTTTTCTTCCACAAGGTATCAAGTGTGGCTCTTGTAATGGTGATTCTCACAGGTGATAAAATGAAGCATGGAAGGTTTTCTAGAAGACATCCAAGTGTTTTCTATCAGGCTGGAAATATGATGTGACTGCAGTCCTCCAATGTATTTTGACCTAATAGATGGGAAAAGAACAGAGAGGGTGCTACAAAGGGGAGGAGGAGAAATAAAAGGAGGCAATCCGAAGAAAGAGAGAGAGAAATGGGAAGAAAAACTACCTGCTTTAAGGTATCCTTTTGGACTAATGGTTGTTTTACAGGGAAATAGGCCACACAACTCAACCTGCCTCCTTTGGTGCAGAAGTAAAACGCAGGATAGGTGGTGGGTGTCCGGTGTTCAGGTACCTTTGCTCCTGGATATTCCCTGCATGTGTTTCCTCCTAATCTGAGATCTTCCCCTGCATGTAATAGAGCTGGTCAGAGGGTGGCTGCAAAGTTATGTGTAGAAAAGGTATGTGTAGAAAAGGTATGTGAGAATTTAGTCAAAAGTTTGAAAAATTGTTCACCACCTCTAATGGCTAGTGATATTCTACATGTCCATGGAAGGAAAGAGAAAAATCTCACCAGAAATGTGTGATTTTCATATGATAAGATGCATAAAAGTTGTGAAGACACACTGAATATGTTTCTTCTGTATAAAGGTTGGTATATCTTGAATTTGGAGCTTACTTTATTATATGACTTTCAGGTTCAATGCTACCTGGCCTTTCTATCATTTTACTTTCCATAATTGGATAAAGAACTCTTTGTTTTATAAGCTACACATATCTGAAGCTTGATTGTGTTAGAAGTATTTACTTTCCTTGAGGTTTAAATCAACAGTCCCTTTCCCCCAATGCAATGATGTACCATAAAACCCTGGCAGAAATGGTATATTTGGCTTTGTTTTCTATCTACACACAGTTTTAGGCTATCAAATGTAGGAACAGATGCACAGAGTATGTTAGCCAACTGAAACATAGTGGGGAGTTGAGTCTTGTTGCCATTTACCATATAGCCAAATTGTAAAGATAGTTTCTAATTCCTATTGATTAAAAAATAGGCTTCAGGGTGACAGAATCATCCCTGTATCTTGTTTTCACATTGGTGCACTGTCTGACACTACATCTGTACTGCTTTCCCTAGTCATGCCTCAGGGAAAGTTTGAGTTCAGAGAACAAGTTGTCCTGTGTTGGTAGACAACTGAGTTTGATTATACAATTTGTTCATGTAATCAATGGAGAAAGTCACAATAAATCCAAGTTTCCCTGCTAGACAAGTAACTCATTCCAGCATTGAGCCAAAGATCAAGTCAATGTGTAAATGTGAAATGTGGGGACTTGGAGGATGAGCTTGATCTTTAGCTCATGTCTGTGCAGATATCTGTATGAAGTGTGACAGTATCATAATGAAGATGTAAAAGTACCAAATACTCAAAAATCAGAACATAATGCTCCATTAGCAGTTATACAGCAATACAAATTGATGTACAATATAAAAAATGCAAATGGTTACACTCTGCTAGGAAATAGCAACTCTATTTTTTATCAGAATAAGAGAGGGAAACTCAAGATCCAATTGACTTTATTCCAAGGCATTTTAACATTTAAAGAGAGTACTCATTTTGTACAAGACTTTCCAAAGAAACATGTATCTGATAGTAAGAGGAAATGAAAAACCTTCATTTTAGAGCCAAATTCTCTGTTTTACCATCTTACCTCATAGAAGAATGCATGGCTTTAGGAAACACAGCTTAGAAAAATATTCCCATTGCTTTGGCTTGTTGTTACTGAAGTTGTAACTGTTGTTACTGTTATTATGGGCTTTTTGTATGACTTAATTCATTGTTTGTAATGAGAAAAGAGAATTTTCAATAGCACAAAGTGAAGCTGAAATGAGAAGTAACACAACTCTCTAATGAGACTGACACTAAAATTGTAATCAGACATTTGAGGGTCAGTTGAGGATGTATTTGAGTCTCGTCTACCTTAAATAAATGTTTTAAATCTCATGTGCTACTTACGGGTTCACTTTTCATGTAGGCCATCAGCAATACAGTTTAAAATTCCTAATCTGTTTTGGAGTTCTATGCTGCCAGATAATGAGAGTAAAGTTTTTTTAAAAAGTTTCAAACTGGTGTAAAGAAAAGGGAATATAATGAAAAGAAAATTATTTCTTGAACCATAACTCTGTATCCTTAGTTCATAGAATCATAGAATGGTTTGGGTTGGAAGGGACCTTAAAGATCACCTAGTTCCAACCCCTCTGCCATTGTCAGGGACACTTTCCACTAGACCAGGTTGCTCAAAGCCCTATCCAACCTGGCCTTGAACACTTCCAGGGATGGGGCATTCACAACCTTTCCGGGCAACCTGTTCCAGTGCCTCACCACCCTCACAGTGAAGAGCTTCTTCCTTACCTCTAATCTAAATCTACCCTCTTTCAGTTTAAAGCCATTACCCCTTGTCCTATCGCTACATGCCCTTGTAAAAAGTCCCTCTCCAGCTTTCTTGTAGGCCCCCTTTAGGTACTGGAAGGCTGCTGTAAGGTCTCCCCAGAGCCTTCTCTTCTCCAGGCTGAACAACCCCAACTTTCTCAGCTTGTCTTCGCAGGCGAGGTGTTCCAGCCCTCTGATCATCTTTGTGGCCTTCCTCTGGACTTGCTGCAACAGGTCCATGTCCTTCTTATGTTGGGGGCCCCAGAGCTGAACACAGGACTCCAGGTGGGGTCTCATGAGACAGAAGCAGAGGAGGAGAACCACCTCCCTCGACCTGCTGGTCACGCTTCTTTTGACGCAGCCCAGGATATGGTTGGCTTTCTGGGCTGCAAGCGCACATTGCCAGGTCATGTTGAGCTTCTCATCAACCAACACTCCCAAGTCCTCCACAGGGCTGATCTCAATCCACTCATCACCCAGCCTGTGTTTGTGCTTGCGATTACCCTGACCCATGTGCAGGACCTTGCACTTGGCCTTGTAGAACTTCATGAGGTTCGCATGGGCCCACCTGTCAAGCCTGTCAAGGTCCCTTTGGATGGCATCCCTTCCCTCCAGCGTGTTGACTGCACTACACAGCTTGGTGTTGTTGGCAAACTTGCTGAGGGTGCACTCGATCCCACTGTCCACATCACTGACAAAGATGCTAAACAGCACCAGTCCCAATACTGACTCCTGAGGAACGCCACTCATCACTAGTCTCCACTCAGACATGGAGCTGTTGACTGCAACTCTTTGAGTGCGACCACTCAGCCAATTCCTTATCCACTGAGCGCATCCATCAAATCCATGCCTCTCCAATTTAGAGACAGGAATGTCATGTGGGACAGTGTCAAATGTTTTGCACAAGTCCAGGTAGATGATATCAGTTACTCTTCCCTTATCCACCAACACTGCAACCCTGCTGTAGAAGGCCACCAAATTTGTCAGGCACAATTTTCCCTTGGTGAAGACCTGTTGGCTGTCACCAGTCACCTCCTTATTTTCCATGTGCCTTAGCACAATTTCCAGGAGGAGCCGCTAGATGATCTTGCTGGGCACAGAGGTGAGACTGGCTGGCCTGTAGTTCCCCGGGTTTTCCTTTTTTCCCTTTGTAAAAATGGGGGTTATGTTTCCCCTTTTCCAGTCAGTGGGAACTTCACCGGACTGCCACGACTTCTCTAAATATGATGGATAGTGGCTTAGCCACTTCATCTGCCAGTTCCCTCAGGACCCACAGATGCATTTCATCAGGTCCCATGGACTTGTGCACCTTCAGGTTCCTTAGACGGTCTCGAACCTGATCTTCTCCTACAGTGGGAGGTTCTTCATTCTCCCAGTCCCTGCCTTTGCCTTCTGCGTCTTGGGCATGTGTGGCTGCAGCACTTGCCGGTGAAGACCAAGGCAAAAAAGTCATTGAGTACCTCAGCCTTCTCCATGTCCTGGGTAACCAGGTCTCCCATTTCCTTCTGGAGAGGGCCCACATTTTCCCTAGTCTTCCTTTTATCACCAGTGTACCTACAGAAGCTTTTCTTGTTGCCCCCGACATCCCTGCCCAGTTTTAATTCTATCAGGGCTTTAGCTTTCCTAACTTGTTCCCTGACTGCTCAGACAATTTCTCTGTATTCCTCCCAGGCTACCTGTCCTTGCTTCCACCCTCTGTACGTTTCTTTTTTTCTGTTTGTGTTTGTCCAGGATCTCCTTGTTGATCCATGCAGGCCTCCTGGCATTTTTGCCTGGCTTCCTCTTTGTTGGGATGCATCATTGCTCCTGAGCTTGGAGGAGTGATCCTTGAATATTAACCAGCTTCCTTGGGCCTCTCTTCTCTCCAGGTCTTTATCCCATGCTATTCTACTAAGCAGAACACTGAAGAGGCCAAAGTCTGCTCTCCTGAAGGCCAGGGTAGCCAGCTTGCTGTGCACCCTCCTTGCTGCCCCAAGGATCTTGGACTCCACTGGTTCATGGTCACTGCAGCCAAGGCTGCCCTTGAGCTTCACATTCCCCACCAGCCCCTCCTTGTTGGTGAGAACAAGGTCCAGCATAGCACCGCTCCTCATTGGATCCTCTATCACTTGGAGAAGGAAGTTGTCATCAATGCATTCCAGGAACCTCCTGAACTGCTTACGCCCTGCTGTGTTGTCCCTCCAACACATACCAGGGTGGTTGCAGTCCCCCATGAGGTCCAGGGCTTGTGAACATGAGGCTGCTCCTACCTGTCTGTAGAGGGTCTCACCCACTTGGTCTTCCTAGTTGGGTGGTCTGCAGCAGACCCCCACTATAACGTCACCTGTCCCTGCCCTCACTTTAATCCTGACCCATAAGCTCTTGGTCAGCTCCTCATCCATCCCCAAGCAGAGCTCTGTGCACTCCAGCTGGTCATTGACATAGAGGACAACACCCCCTCCTCATCTCCCCTGCCTGTCCTTCCTAAACAGCCTGTCTCCCTCCATTCCAACACTCCAGTCATAGGAGCCATCCCACCATGTGTCCGTGATGCTGATAAGATCATAGCCCTGTAGGCATGTGCACGTCTCTAACTCCTCGTGTTTATTCCCCATGCTACATGCATTTGCATAAGGGCATTTAAGTTGGGCCCCTGATGAAGCTGACTTACTGGCTGGAGTGGCTGGAATTCCTTTGTGCTGCTCTTCAGGTGCTCTCTTGCTGACCAGTGATCCCTCTGCAGGCTCTGGGCATCTATTGCTGGCACTGGCATCAAACTGGTAGGAGTGGGATGGATTGAGGTTCCTCTCCCCTGGCAACTTGAGTCTAGAGCTGTCTTCACCATCTTAGCAAGCCTATGATCGAAGATGCTCTTCTCTGACAGATGGACCCCATCAGCCCCCAGTAGACCAGGTTTCTCAAAGGGAGTCCCATGGTCTAAGTAGCTGAACCTGTGGCTGTGGCACCGGTCCTGTAACCATTTGTTGATTCGCCACATTCAACTGGCCCTTTCAAACCCCTTCCCTTTGACTGGGAGGACCGATGAAAAAGCTACCTGCACTCCAGAATCCCTTACCACTGCTCCCAGGGCTCTTTAATCCTTCTGGATACTCCTCAGACTGCTCCTGGCTGTATCACTGGTGCTTACATGAAACAACAGCGAATAACAGTCGGACTGCACGGGCCTTGGCAGGCTCTTGGTGACATCCCTGATATGAGTCCCAGTAAGCAGCACACCTCTCTAGAGAGTGTGTCAGGTCAGCAAATGGGTGCCTCCGTACCTCTCAGAAGAGTCGCCTACTACTATCACCTGTTGCCTTTTCTTAGTTGTGATGGTTGTTACATGGGGAGCAGATCAGTCTGCCTTACTCAGCTGTGGCACCTCTGCCGATGGGATGGGTCTTTCCTCTTCAGTCTGCAGAGCGGTGAAGCGGTTCTGCAAGGGTGCCTCAGGCTTCAGGGGAAGTCTCTTCCTCCTGCTGGTCCTTGCCGTTGCAAGCTTCCATTCTTCTGCATTATTGGCCCTCCTCCCTTCTGTGTGTGCAGGTGGGGGAGTTTTTGGCTGTTTGGCCATGGGCTGTGGGTCCACTGCAGACTGCATTTGGAACCAGCTACCTAACTCCTTCTCAGCCTCCCCGATGCTACACAGCCTTCTCACCACCTCCTGCAGCTCAGCCACCTGCTGCAGGAGGTCCTCCACGGACCTCTGGCGGCTGCCGTTACTCCTGGCCCTGCCCACACCTCATCAGCCGCTCTCCCTCCGGAGAGCTGCTGGCTCCTGGCACATCTCCGCACTCTCCTGGGGTTTCCCCGGACCAGGAAACCCCACCTTGCATGCCACAATCCCCGGCTCCACTGCAGAACTTACTTAGTTGCATAGAATAAATGGTGGGAGACATTAATAAATGAGAGAGGAATCAAAAATTACAGAATAATAAGAAGAAATACTAAAGTGTAAATGGGTAACTAGACCACATTGTGGATGAGGCAACAGCCGGTGCTCCCAGTTCATGTGCCATATGGGCTGCCATATGCCACTGTGAGGTTACTGCCATCATTGACAGTGACGGAGATGACCCAAGCAACCTCTTACCTGTGTACAGCAGGAAATTACTTCTATTTTACATAGCATGGAGAAGACGCCCTGGAAACCCCAGCTGGTAGACAGATATAAAGCAGCTTTAAAGCTGCTAACTGTGGAAGAGAGCTGCTGTTCTAACTTGTGGAAGAGAATCAGTTTTACACAGCCATAAGAATTTGGAGAAAACAAGCGTAACAAAAAGCTGTATTTCTCTTTCCCTAATTGGACACAGTACCTAAGGGAATGTTTGGCCAGTCCCACAAATCACTGTCCAGGCTTTAAATTAGGGAAATTACATAAGCAGACATTTACTTCATATTCCACGTCCCCTCAAATTAAACTTGAACTGAAGCTTCCATTTTTGACCAATTTTCATTCAAGTCTCATAAAGAGAAATTTGAATTAAGTATTTCCTGTGAGATTGAACCTCTATTTCTCTGCCTCATCATCTGAACCATAATTTATGTCTTAAAGTTATTCAGCTTTAAAAATTTTTAGAGGCACCATCTTAGATTAACGGGTATGCATGCATGTGGAAGATGCATATGTATGCAAAAGTATTTAGTCCACTAACTCTCTTGTAGCTCTTGTGTGTCTGAAGGGCAGTATTCATTAGAATATCTGCTACTGTATTTACTTTCCTTACACACAGATTTTTTTTAAGAAATCTTATATTTTTTCATATCATTGTGCTTAGTCTGGCTTTTATACTTGATTTTTCAAAGTGAACTTGCTGCTTAAGACTCAGGTATTACAAAAATGATGAAATTGTCATGGCAAGAACATCACGTTGATGCAGAGCGAGAATGAGATTATCTCTCTCGAGCAGGTGCTATTTGAAGATAATGCAGTACATGAGTATATGAGTCATTGTTCATTGTTGGAAGCCAGAACAAAGGATTTAGTACCACTTACTACTATAACCATTCATATGGAAGCGTTATGTCAAAGAAGGAAACAAGCCTCACCTCCAGCATGAACTGGAGGTTACTGGCTACTGCTGACTTCACACATAATGTCTTTTACTTGAAATTATTGATGTGGGCAAGTTCCTACCTCACTTTACACTTACTGAGTGACTTTTTTTCTTTGAATTTGCTAACAAACGGGACTTGCTGAATGTTCTAGAGAGAAAAAACAGTGACAGATATTTGAAAAAAGCACATATGTCCTCTTTATGTCATTGTTCTAGAGAACAGTTTTCCATTAATCTTAATTTTCACTTCATAGTGATGGTAAGTGCTTGAAAATGTCAATGTAAGCCACAGAAAGTAATCTTTCTATTAATATATGTGTTCTCAGTCACATAAAACACTATCTGTAAAGGAGAGAAAATAGTCATACTTCACTATAAAATCATTTTAATCTTTTCAGTTTTATATAAATGCCCTTGTCCTTTCTCATATTCTTCATTGTTACTTCCCACATTTGTTTCTGTGGAATTAATGGAATTAATACAATTTTGTTAAGACAAATGTACCATGTAAAGATTTCAACCTGACCCAATACGTGTTGCCATCAAGAAAAATTTTATCACTTGCTCAAGTAGAATGTTGGTCAGGTCAATATTCTGCAGAAAATCTCAAATTAACTGGAAAATTAAAAATATATAAGCCATGTTTGGTTAGTTGTCCTGAAATGAAAGAAAAATTATCTTGGTTTAGCTGCTTATATCTGAAAAGAAATTTTATGATCATCTGTAGTATGCTTAAAGACAGTCAGCTTTTCTATCTGACCAGAATTTTCAGAACTGTAAACTGCTAATCAATTATTTTTGGATGGGTCTGCTGAGATAATTTTGAAAGATATTACTTCTTTTTTAAGCTTTCAAATTTCATTTCCATTTTTCTGGCATAAGTTACAATTTGAAAGAAAAAATTAAATTAAAAAATAGATTTTTAATTAAAAAACTGAAGACATAGGATGTACTGACTGCTGAAGAACTTCACCATCAGGTTTCTGGAATTGTGACATTTCACACAGTGGATCCTTTCTAAGATTAGACTTTATTTTAACAGACTTGTGAGAAACTTAATTTTAAAATTCCTGATTAGTCCTAAATTAAATGCTTAGCTAATCTTGCTTAACACAGAATAATGATGATGGTTCACACATGATGTCATCATCATAGCTGGATAGTGTCTCCTCACCCTTTATAAAAGTGGACTAAACTAAGCAAGTTTTGCATTTCCAAAATCTTTGCCAGCTTTACTAAGTCATTAAACTGTCATTGCAGCATTATTTTTTTCAGTTTTAAAGTGATTTTTGGAAAACAGAATAACTCCAAATGTTGATGGGATTTTTACCATAAAGAGAATATGCACATTGTGTTGCAAAACATGGGGAAACTTCAAAACCCTTGAGGCCATCAGGGTATGGAGGAAGGGCTGGGAGGAAGAACAGGAGATGGGGTGTGACTATAAGCAGTGACAGGGACTCATAGATCTCTCTCCTGGGTCTGCTGTAATCTAGCCTTTTTATCAGAGATGCTTCAAAACTGGTTTTGATTCTTTCATGGCACTGGGGGAAGACATGGCTGGTGAGGTTGTTTCTCATCACTGTCAGGGTGCGGAGAAGTAGCAATTCCTCTGTCTCATTTATGTGGGGAATTTTCCTCTCCGTACCTCCCCCACCACTGTGGCTGATGGTTTTAATTTTTTTCTGAGACTGGGACATTTTGAGGATGGTATATATCTCTGTATGTCTTCCTGTTAAGCATACAGAATACCATTGGCAACAGAGTCATGGTTTTGATTTTTGTCCCATCAGAGCTAAGGACAGGCTGGGTTTCAGTGCAGCCTGTGCAGGTGACCTGCTCATAGGGTCCCAGTGGCTAGGTTGCCCTGGTGCTGGACTGGTAGAAGGTGAGGTGGGTCACACTTCAGTTTTCACTTCTGACCCTAAGTGCTTTCTGGAGCTGTTATGTGTCTTTGTGGCGTCGCAAACTATGTTAAACACTGGAATTAAAAGAAGGATGGTATTTTTCATCTTAGCTTGGGATAGGAAAAGGGCAGATAACTTCTAGTGGGAAGGCAGAAACCATAGTAGCTTCCTCTTAGATGAGTCAATTCTTTTCAGCTTTTTTCCACTGTAGGTGCTTCAGTGTTAACATTCTCTGCATGGAACTTAATATTAAGATGTGAGTAGAGTGAAATAAGCAAACTGTGAAGCTCACATTAGTCCCATCACTGGAAAGAATTAAGATGAATAAAAAGGTTTTGAGGTGCGATAAGTCTAACTACAGAATCATCAAAGCCACCAAGATATTTATGAAATTGCTATTAAAAGCTACCTTTCTGTTTGGTACAGACTAAAACTGTATGCTTTGTAACAAAGCTAGTGACTCTTTTTTTAGCAAGGTCCTATCTTCCTTTAAAGAAGAATGCTTTCTAGAAACCAGGAATTCTGGCCCTGACCAGTCAGATACATACCAGCTAATGCAGAGAAGCCTGGGATGAAGGAAGGTCATTGAAGAGACTTACAGAACAGACACAGGACAGACAAAATCAGATAATGTACTGTCACAAGAAAATTATATGATTTTTTTTTTTAAAAGAGAATGTATTTAAAACCACTTTCCAAAAATCAAGAGTAGACAAGTCTCTCAAATGTCTTCATTCCAGTATGCTACTGAAATTCTGTAGGATCTGTAAAAGCGTGACAGGTGTACGGTGTACAATTTGTTGGTCACAGCACATTGTCTGGGCAGCTTTTGCCCTGATCTGCAGTAGTGTGTGTCAGAGAGAGAGCTGCTAGAAAGGTGTAAGAGTAGGAACGCATACTCTAAAATGGACCTCAATGCACAGAATACTACTGTAGCTACATGTGGACTTTATTGCTAGCAATGTTATTCTAGTGTTTAAGCCAATATGGAAAGCATCAGAGGGAGAATAGATATTTCTTACTTACACTTCAACTTCCAGCTACATATCAACGTGTTGCACTATGGGTAGCTGGAAACAGAATGGTAAATCCTAAGTCAAAGAAATGTATTTGGCGTAGTTACAAACAGGGAAGTGTGTTGTAGCCTTGCCATTCCCTCTTTTGTTTCGAGCTTTTTCTTTGTTTGTTTGGGGTTTTTCTGCATTTTTTTCCCACTAGGTTTTTGGGACCTGTGGTTTTTGAGCCTCAGTCTTCAAAGAAAGCCCTTCCTGTAAGAGCAAGGGCTATTAATGCAAGTGAGATATTTTAGCATATTCTGGCAATGATGAGTCACTGTGCATCAGTGCCATTTTGCAGCCTGTGACATATATGAAGGCCTGACCTTTGATTATTTTGCAGCCAGTTTACACTAGTCTCCCAGTTTAAAAAAATTCTAAAGGTGTATCATTGACCCTTACTCCTCAGTGTTACTGAATCTGATTGAAGAAACTTTTGTTATTGCTGGAGGAAAAAACCAGAAATGAGAATAAAGTTCTGACTTTTCACAACATCTTAAAGAAAAATCTGCATTCATTCAGCATAACAAATGTCCAGAGATTGCCAAGAGTCCTCATGCTTCCACCTACTTAGCTTTCTCTAACCGTGACTTTTATATAACTTTAGCTCTAGTATCTATACTTTGTTTCAATGGTATCCTGTATACTAAAAAAAAAAAACAAACGCAAACAAAAAAACCCCAACATGTCTTGGTATATAGTCAGAACCACTACTAGTGAAAGACAACACTGATAACAGGGAGGAAGAAAGTTAAAATTAAAAAGACTTACACTCAAGAACAAAGGTATGAACATTTGCTTTGAACCTGGGACCCTCACAAGCCACCCTGCCAGTGTATCCCAGGTGTAAGCCACATGAGCTGGGGAAAGAATGCAGCTGTGAGGAACATGATGACAGGTCCCAGTCTGTTCTGCATTCATCCCAGCATGCACCAGTGCATCTGTTATGCATTTACAAAAGGTTTGACTTTTTCTTGCTTTCTCTTTTTCTTGGTAAAGTTATTTAAACAAATTTAAGCAAATATTGAAACCAGTATCACAACAGCAGTGCAGAAACTCTTTGAAGGAAGGAGATATAGTAGCATCAGCTACTCCCTTAGAGCTAGGGATCCCTACTAGCATCAGTAGCTACTACTACTAAAGTAGTAGCACCAGGTCTCCCTTAGAGCTGCTGTAATGGCACTGCCCTGGTCTTTGTGTGAATCTTCTGTTTTCAAGCAAAATCAGCAACAGAGCAATGATTTGTGTCACAACCCATTCTGGACAGACCAGGGAGGCATTGTGGTGAGTTCAGAATTCCCTTGGGCTGAATTAAGGTGAAATGACACCAAAGGATCAGTTGAACGTTTTATTCATGGCAGAAATAACCTGAACTTGGGAGGCGTAACAGTAGGTGGCATGGGTTTCTCACAACAGGAATTGGCATGAAACTATGTCAGTAAACCATATAACACATAGTAACCACATATACATCAATTCAGGGAATAAGGAGAGCCCTCCTGCTGAGTCACAAGGTTCAAAGTGGACCCCTTGCTTTCTAGACTCCTCATAGAAGAGCCTAGGGGCAGCTAGATCCATTTCTAGTCCCAGACTTGGTCAATGGTTTTATGTCTAAGGGATGAGGTGTAGGATTATGGAAAAGGAAAGAGAGAGAGAGAGAGAGAGAGAAAGAGGAAAGGAGAAAGATTTCAGCGGTCCTGGGTCCAGCACTGGTCCAGCCAGTCTAGACATCCAGTTCCAGAGGGCGTGCATGGGGCTTCTTGTGTCCGTGTCTTTTGTAGCTCAGTTCCCGCTTTTTCTCATGTCAATCATGCCCTTCTTGGTCTTCTGCATGCTGCCTGTAAGGACTTGTGTAACTCTCGATCTTGTGCGCAGGCACCAGTGGGGAGTGGTGGCCATGAAGGGTCCCTGGGGTGGCCATGAGCCCCTTCCTCAAATAAACTTTGTGTGACCTCTAGCCATACATGGTGAGCTGCCCCGCTCAGCGTATCAGAACACGGAACTGCGGACCCTCTGGCACAGCCTCTTCGCCCTGTTGCAGATCAGCTTCGGCTTCTCACCTGTGGTCGTTATGCAGCATTCGTTGTTATGCAGAATTTGCCCCGCCACAATGTTTGAGACATTAACTCTTTCAGTCTCTCACAACTTGACACTTCACTCATGTATGTGCTAAGATAAGGTACTCCTGAGAAAAAACGTTTCAGTGGCTCCGGGAATGTACATCTTCTGCTGCACTGATGGAGTTGCAGGGTGCCTGCAAATCGGCTGAGGGCCCAAAGGGTGCACACGAGCAGGTGCTGTGAAGGCTGAGGTCCACCACGGCTTCCTCCCAGCAACACACTGGGGTTTTCCTCCAGGGCACACTAGGCTGTGTGGAGTAATGGTGTAGCTCCAAGGCTTGTCCTGATAGATAGTCAAAACAAGGCCAGGCCTCCCACCCCAAATCCATACTTCAGTACATCTGCCACATCATTTAGACACTAACCTTTAGAGCCAGACAGAAAAGATAAGTTTACAACCTATATATGTGGGTGCATTTTCCATCCATTTTCATCCAGCAAGAAATCTTGCTAGTTTTATTAAACAAGAATAGCAAGCAATGTGATTTGGTTTTGATAGCATTCTCAGCCTGCTAGATATCAGGCATATTGTCAGTGAGGTCTGGGTCCTGACTCAGAATGTTACTGTGTTTAAGAGAAAAAGCTAGACATCGGATATAGAAATCATTTGTTCACCTCTGCGTGAACAGCACTAAATAGTGAATGCAGGATGATAGGGTACAGTGGGAAAGATGGAGGAAGTAATAGGAAAGAAAACAAGAGCTTGCTTGGACTTTGCAGAGTATTTTATTTCAGATAGTCCAAGTTGTTGTATAGAAATGAAGCCACTGAAATGGTTGATAAAAACATCTTTTCAAAATCCCAGGTAAGTGTTAAAGTTTTTGCAATTTTAAAAGGAAACAAAAAATTAATAATTCCCAAATCTAGTGCTCACTCAAAAACCTGCAGAGTCCAAAGGGAGGGCTCTTTGTGCAGCTGGCTGAGGGTAATATTACTAGTAGCCTGCTGGGTCCATGCTCATTGCTTTGAAACAGGGGCTATCTGTTATCCGTGTCACTATAGGCCATATTGAACCCTGAGCTGGAATCTGGAGTAGCACAGGAACCTAGGAAGAACTGGGGTTTTTTTGAGAGCAGTATCACACTGCAACAATAATGTCTGCCATATGTCTTGCAGAAACATGAGGTTCTGAACTCCTTTGGCAGGTTTTTGATTCCTTTATGATCTTCAGAAATCTATGTAGCCAAAGTGGAGAGAGGCCAAGTTCAGGTCTACGCAATTGAGTGTTGAGTCTTTGCCTTATATACGAGGGCTGAAGGGAATCATCTGCTCCTCAGATGTTTTTATTTATTATTTTGTGTGACAAGATTCCAATTTAATCTGCAGTAATAACAAAGTTTTATTATAAATGTGATTAACTGCTTTTAAAACTCAAAGTGATTGTTGAATGGCTTTGGTTCAATGAACCATTAGATGTTTCTGGACTTTGACTCTCAGCATCTCTCTCTTGTGAAGGCAGAAGCTTCTGAATTTAGGATTACACCAAAGTAAAAAGGAAACTGAAAAATAAATGTGTATGACTAGATCTCAGGCAGGGTGGTCCACAACCTTGTTGGTCTAAGTGTTTCTGTTTTGCTGAGGAGAGCAAGCTAGGCAATGTTAGTGATTGTCCTAGAGCGGAAGGGCCCCAGTTGTTGAGTCTGGGGGCCTTCAAGCTGGCCACCAGCCAGGAGAAGGCAGAGAGGAAAAACAGTTTCTAGAATGGTAGAGGAGGGGTTCTGTGGAAAGAAGCAGCACACTGCTGACCCAGCCAGCAATGTAGGTCTTTGCATTTCTGTTTTTATTGTGGGTTTGAACTGCACAATACTGCTGCATCTTTGAAGAAAGCTGTGATTTGGAAATCACACCTTGGTTCTTGGTTCTGATGGTAGGGGCTAAGCCTCCTGTTCCTCTCGATCCACAGCTCACAGAAGGTCAGGTCCATCATAGCGAACTCTCTTCTGTCCTTTTCTACTCTGTCTCTACCTACATGACCATGGTTGTGTGGCTTCTAGTAGTAAAAAGCTACATGAAATGGTGACACATCACGCAGTCCTCCTGTGTGAAACCTTTCTGAGCAATCTGACTGGGTCTTTAATTTTTGTCAGATAGCAAAAGCATAGCAACTGATAAAGGCAAGGCTGTTTGCCCTTAAAAATGGTAAGGCGAACTCTGGGTGAAAATATTTGGGATGGGGTTTTAATAAAATACTCTCCTACTTGTTGAGAAGTAGAGATCAGACAAAGTGCTCCTTGACCTTTAATTAAAAAAAACCCACAAACAAAACCAACACCAAACCAAAACCTCATACAACAAAACCTCAGACTGTACTGAAGCAGAAATTTCTGTCTTCTCTCCTCCATCCTTTCTTTCAACAACCTGGAATTATTCATATTCCCCATTCTATACTGGACTAATTTTTCCTTTTTCATGTGCTTAAAAAAAAAAAACAAAAAAACCCAGAGGCTTTTAAATTAAGAAAGAGAGAATAATTCCCCTCCTAAAAGTATCATTATGGAATTTTTCTTTCACAAAGCATCCATGTCCTCCATTAGGATGATTAAAATCATTTTAATGTAGTGCCAGCTGGGGGATTGTTGCCTTCCCTCAAAGAACTATTGTAAACACTTAATCTCCTTTGTTTATATTATTCTCATGTAGAAGGCTGCTTTCTGTCTCTGGACCTGCTAAACCTTTAGAGATATATCATCTCTTTCATCTTTTTCCAGTGCTTGTTTTAGAAAGGGATTAGATCTGACCGTGAGTAGGGTAGGACTCGCTGCACTAGTGATAAGGTTATCAGACTCCTAGCCCTTCTCCACACCACCGCTTACTTTCACCTTGTTAAGTCAAGTTGCTTTTAGTGTTTTTTCTGTTCTCTTTTCCTCCCCTGCAACAGCAGTCAAAACAAAGATTTATTGAAATCTTTACAAATGATCTCTAGTATAAAAGTACCCCCCAGGCTTTTGACAGCCCACTTTCAGCATGTGACAGAATGGGTGGCTTTAACAGCATCACTTCAATGCTTCCCTCCTGTGTCTTGCCCTGCTGCGTCATTCTCCTGCTGCCATAGCTTAGACATGATCTACCCCATTGTCAGAGAGGTGAAGCAAAGAGGAACTTAAAAAAAGTTAGTACCGGAAAATCACAGCACCATGTCCTGTGAGGCTAATACCAGATTCCTTGCAGTGCTGGGCCTTCCAGAGGAAATCACATTTTGCCAGGCACTGAGCATCTTCTAAAGGCAATGATTCCACTCTCATCTCTTCATTCACTCATCAGCCAGGACTGGACTTAAATACGTTTCAGCACAATAATAATATAGGTATTCTGTATAATTTTATCATCCCTATTCCTTAACCAGCATTTCTTGTCTCAGCCTGAAGTTTCAATCTTTATCTGTAGTGGGTTTATAACTTATCTAGTTAAAATATTAGCTGTAACATTATCAAAGAGTAACGTTGCTCATTTCTTCCACTTGTTTTCCACAGCAATATGTTTTTGAACTGACAGAGCAGCACGTTGACTGAGTCTGTGAGTGTGAGGGAATTCATCCTGAAAATAGACTGAGACTGAGGGGAAAACTGATCTAGGACTAGTGGGGCCAAATGTCCATTAAAGCAGAATAATCTATGATATTAGGTACCCCTTGAGGACTCTGCTGCTACTTACTATGTCCTCCAGTGAAATTCTCTGGGAGAGGTTTATGAGTGCCACAAGTAACTTACTTAAGATACTATCTCTTTGACTTTTAAATATTTTATATATAATGTGCTATATTACCAGTCTCATTAAATTTACTTTGTCCAGCACAGAATACCTAGTCAATTGTGTCTTTTCCTGTTACAATCAACACATTTTTTCCATTGAAATAAATTCTAATTGGATTGAATCTTAGTGATAAAAGCCAAATTTAGAGTTGTTTATATGTTGCCAGTGAAAATGTGCTTTAGTCTGTAAATCTTCTGGTTGCACACAGATTACATTATTGAAATAGATAATCCTCCACAGATGCATTAATTTCATAATCTAGAAATGCTCTCTAAAGTCTTTTACAGCAACAAATAAAGACCAACTTGATGACACAGCCTACAAGAACAACAGTAAATAAAACAAATGTTAGTGCAAGTCTGCAATTGCAAAGACTTTAGAAAACTAGCCTCTTCTATTCAATCAAAATTTTTAAGCACATCCTTTCCTATAGAATTTCTCCCTATCCATATTTATAAACCCAGATATTTTACAGAATTATGGCTTGCATCTAGGTGCTCTGCTTTCAGATCAAAGCTTAGAAGACCTGTAGTAAATTTTGTTGTTTGCTTGACACTTGGAGTAGCTGGCATTCACCCCGGCGTTCTAAGGTTGTACTGCCAAGAGAAAAAATATGACATGCATCCTTGTAAAATTTGTGCTGCTTTCTTTGGCATTCCCCTCTTTCAGGGCCTGTGTCCATGTGGTAGTTCTGCTTTGTTTTTTCTAATTACTAGCAGCTGAGAGAGTTTGTGTCCAGGGGAAAGAACTTTAAACAGCTCTAACAGGTGCTCCAAGGCCAAAGGTTTTATGCAATAATGAGTAAAATGAGATGTTCGCTGCACCTGACCCACTAGTGATCAAATGAAACAAACACTGGGCAAGAAAATACAAGACCATTTTGTCTAAATACCTATATTTTCCAAGGCAGTGTGCTGAAAGAGGTGCAAAAGGGAACTTACCTTTCTTTAATAACTCCATTCTGTGTTTTTTCCAAAGTGTCTGAACAAATAAGTTGAAATATATTATCTGTCATGGGCATTTCCGACACACTGTAAATGTTCAGTACTCTGGACAATATGTGTACCTTTCCTGAAATGCATCCTTTAATTGACTCTTCAGATATTCCTGAGTTCATGGAAGTGGGCAGCTTTACCTAATGTTCCTGAAAACTACTTATGAACCTTTTTCCTTTGGAAAATTTTACATTAACGCCACTCGTTATGTAATGAAAAATGTTTGGAAACAATTGAAATGTTTATAACAGATGATAAGAAGTAGAAAATACTTTCTTCACCTCTATTACAGTCAATAATACCTATGTGAATTTGAGATGATTTATTTTATAGTTTGCTATGAGCAAGGTCTTGACTGTACTCTCAGGCATTATTTTTACTTTACTCATTGTAAGTTATCTATAAAGTCAAACATGTAGGTTATAGTACCTGCAGTTAAGTCCACTCCACAGGGCCTTAGTGTATGTGTGGTGTTTCAGGCTGTGTATGTGCAGTATTTTCACAACTGGGTATATGGACCCAACCTTTGAATTGATGGTTTGGATGGAATGACCTTGATATGACTCTTTTACCAAGAATCCACACAAGCCCTGACTTTTTCTGTCTTCTCAGTGGAAACCTTTATCTGTACCCTACGGCTTAACCCTGCTCCCTCCAGTGAGTGCTGGCATGGTGCCTGCTCTGTGCCCTGGGTCTGTAGCATCCTCTCTCCCTGGGGCTGTCCTGGAGATGCCAGCCCCACTGGAGTGGGGAGCTCGAGTAGGTTGCAGTGGGCTGCAGTTGGTTTTTCTCTTTGCAATAAATCAATGCTGTATTCGGGGAAAAAAGTAGGGAGGATGGTAGAGAGCAAATGAGTGCAGAAGTAGGCAACAGAGCCTTTGAGTGAAGGGAAAGGGCTGGCTTTTCCATGCTTACGTGCTTATATGTTTGTGCAGATGGTCATGTTCATACATGCTGATGCCTGTTCATAGCTGTGTGATTTAGAGATGTTGTGACTTGCTGAGCCTGGAAAAGGAGAGGTAGTGTAAATTAGACTAAATTACAGCAATAAACAGTAAGTTCACTGAAAAGAATGTGATTTTTTTTAACATCCTGAAACTTTTTGGCAATTTTTTCCCCTAACTTAACCTAACAGAAGAGATTCAGGAGACTTGAATTCTAACCTTTCATCCAGCTTTTAAAATCTGAATTCAGTTTTGGTGCTAGAGAACGCAGATGGTTGCCTCTGACCATGCTCACTGCTCAGGCACAAAATGTGAGAAGAAAGAGATAGTGGGGGCTGGTGGGATGCAGATCAAGGAGAATGAGGCAGAAAATAAGTGATTTTTATTTTCTGGGAAGGGACAGGGACGGGCAGAAGGGTGGAAATAATGAGGATCAGGTCAAGTATAAAAAAGGGTTTAGCAAATAGCTACAAATCTAATATATCAAGAAGTGCCAGAGATCCTCATTATCCATATCACATTGAGGAGATGTGGCAACTGTTCGGTTCAGGATTTGCTAGCAGTGCAGTGAGGCTGTACACCACTTCAGTCTTTGGGAGTCTCTGCAAACAGCCAGAAAGAAGTTTTTTTTTCCAGTGAGATCCTGTCTGTCCCCTAAATGATGAGACCTGCTCTATTCTGCCAACGCCCCTGACTCAAGCTGCAGGTGCTTGGTATTTGGCAATTTATATGGGTTTTTGATGATTTTTTTATGGAACTTCTCTGTCATATGGCTGACTAGGGACCTGTTCTTTTGTCTAGCAGGGTGATGCCCAGTCCTTGACTAGTATGGTTTACTGCCAACACAAATATTAGCCTTGCTGTTGTTGCAATTGCTATTAAATTAATTAAAGTATTATTAAAATCAAAATATCTACATAGAAATCACTGTCAGGTTTCTCTCAGCAAAAGTACTGACTTTGTTAGCATGATAAATATATTTTGTAGCAAAAATAGTGGCTCAGCAGACCAGGGAAGGATGCCGCTGGCATATCTGCTGGAGGTAATTAGAGTCAACCTGAAGTAGTAGTAGGTAGTCACACCATAAGCACCACTAAGGTACTCTGTGGTCACAAGTTTTGCGGGTCCCCATGGGAGTTAGTAAGTCTTTGAGAGCAATTTGCACTGGAAAGTAAGCACCTGTACGGTTGTTTTTTTAAATACAGCTTATCTGACCTTGGCATATAGAGGAACTGTGGGTTGGCACAGGACTAACTCATTTAAGTGATATTTTGCAGGGTACCATCTTAAGTTAATGGTGCATCCATGCTCCACCTGCTCTCCATATATAACCCAAAGGTAAAAGATTACCTAGCTTGGGTCAAGTTTGTGGAGGATGGAGTCAGAGAAGTGGAAGGGTAAAAAGAAGTAAGAGAAGCAGGGGAAAAAGTGAAGAAGAGTTGGGAAAACTACACTATGAATTTTAATCTGTTTGGCCCAAGTGGTGAAGTCTGCTTCTAGTTTGAAAGTGATGTGTGTTAACCTTTGGGAAAGCCATGTATCACAGCTGGCAGATCAGAGTGGAGTGTGTGGATGGATTCAGTTTTCTTCCCTTCCTTACACCCTTTGCCACTCTGTTGCACCATGACGATCAAGAATTAGTTATTCACCTTGGTTTATTCAGTAGCAAGAATTCAAGTAGACCTGCTTTAAAAAGAAATCAAAATCATTCACATGCAAGTAATTCACGATAGGCTGTGTCACATAAATGAAGGTTGAGAAGAAAATGTCTGGAACACCAACATGAGGAAACAAAGTAAATTAAAAAAAAAAAAAAAAAAAATCCCCAAAAACTCAAATACACATGAAACCCCACTGACAGAAAGCAAATACTTTTACTTCCTATCTTGCCCTAACAGTTACTAGTCTTTAGCTGCAGCAAGCAAACAAGGTAAAAACCTTGCAAAGGGAGGGTATTGGACTGAAAGACTACACAGGGAGGGTACTTGGAGCAGGACATTACACAAACTTGTAACTTCGACTGTGACTGCACTGCAATAGGAAATCATGTAATTGCTTGTTCCTGTTTACTGTTATTGGTGTATATCATTGGTTATTCCCATTTACCTTTACTTGGGATTGGTAGCTATTAGACACAAGAGTGTAGCTTATGAAAGAGGATTCTGCAAAGAAAAGGTATCCTGAAGTACTGGTTAACAGACAGCAGCACAGGGAACTGTGAACTGTTAGGCGGGCATGGGCTCTGTCTGTGTTAGCAAGTAGTTCAGAACAACAGGAGCAGAACAGTAGATCAGAGCAAGTGGGGCTGAGGTCTGTCCCCTACATCTGCCCTGTATGAGGCTCAGGTTATAATCTGGGTTTCATTGAGCCCATTCCCTTTGACTGAATGTCCCCACTGTGCATATGGTTTGGAGCTGCTTAAAGGATCAATTACTGTCTTGAATCTTTATGTCTTAGTTTGCAGCATGTTTAGTGCAAACATAGGACAGATGTTCTAGATCACGCCATGACTACATTAGCAATTACTGTGGTCCTGCAGGAGTACATCCATAGAGCAAACAGCTGGACTAAGCCTATACTAGATCTGCCAGTGTGTCTTTGCTCTGGTCTGGTTCCATGAACTAAATGCTGGTTGGTAGGTAAGCGTATGGGATCTGCTCCTGGAGCTCACCTTTCCATGTCTTCATCTGACAGGAATACAACTCATGTGCTCCATGGACCCTCTGCAAAGTGAACCAAAGCATGGTAACTGGTAATATATAGGAGACTGGCTTCAAAACTGTGCTTCTGGTCCAGCTGAAATGCTAATGTAGATGTACCCCCTTAGTCTTCTCTGGAAGGAATGACATGCACCAAAACTTCCTGTGAGCCAAACCAGCATGTGGTAAATAGAGGCAATCAGGGGGTTTCTTACAGAATTGCACTGCAGCTCTGAAATTAATGCTAATATAAACAAAGACAATGAGAAAAGCCTCAAAGCAAAGAAGGAGAGACCCAGAAGAACAAAAAACATTGGCTTGTAGGCAGAATAGCTAGTGTTCTGGCAAAGATGAATACAGAAATGACTCTACTGGGAAAAAAAACCAGGGAATATTTGGAAGAGAAAGTACAATAACTAGGGAAGATTGGCAACAAAGAGCAATTTTAAATTAACGGTAACCTTCTGTTAAGTCTTCTGTTTTGTTGATTCTCACTTCAGATTTATGTGATCACCTGAGAAATTTCTTAGTTTCTAAGTAAAGCATAATCTTACAGTAAAATAATGTAAAACAGAAAAAAAAAAAGTTATTTTGTTGTTAAGAATGATACATATATAGGCACCTGAACTGTGTTGGTGTGTATTGTATTTTCAGAGTGTAAAGACAAATATGCTTCATAGCTGTTAACTACTGAAAACTGTTAAGCAGGATACCATGTGCTGTTTTATAGTGTACAAACAAAACAAGTGACTACAAATTTGTAAATAGATTTAAGAAAGAGTCAAGTAAGGAGTAAAGTAAAGCTTTTAGAATATTTGTGTAGTAAGTTTATGTATTGCAAATAAAATGAATACGAAAGGCAGAGAGTACTGAGGTCGAGGTCTATGGCATTCTTTTCACTTTTGAACAAAAACTTAGTGAGCACTAGAAAGTACTGTTCCCATGCAGGGTTTCCTCCCACATTTTTGTCTAATAAAAGATAAGCTGGTTAGCACTTGCCTCAGAGGTAGCATCAGTAGACTTTCCTAGTCACTGTCCTATTTTCCTCACCTTGTAGGAACTCAGTATTTCGTCAGACCTCTATTTGAGACCCTTCACACTTGATTGAAATTAGAAAACTGTGGTTAAGGGGGAAGTTCCTCCATACATGAGCACACAGACCTTAATTGCATGAATTTCTTATGGAATCACATTTAAAGTATTGTTCTAAATTACTTGCATCTACAGAAACTTGGAAAGGCTCACGTACCTTACTGGCATCCTACTTTACTGTGCCAGGCATTCTGCTTTTCTCTTAAAATTTGCCGTCTATGTCAGAATACCAATTCCTCTTAAGTGTAAGAGTCTCTGAATTTCCCGCTAAAGTTTATCTTCATCATGTAGTGACACTCTACCAGGAGGCAGAAAAAGACTAATAATAATGGTTCACTGGATTATATCCTCTACCATGGGCATTGTTCTGAGCAGTTTGCATTTTGGAAACCTGGTTTATCAGAGTTACTTAGTGATAATGTCGTCAGTGAAAAGCCTGTGATCATCTGCTAGGTATGGTCAAATAATCAGCGGAAAGAAGAGGTGGTAGGTGATTATAAAGGAACAGAAGTCTTTTTTTTTTTAGGAGATGTCTTTTCTGCTTAAAGCAGTAGGAGATACTGCAGGAGCTTGGTAAGGTGTGGAGGGAACTGCCTTCCTGCCTGCCCTGTCCCTTCTGCAGGAGGGGCCCTGCCTCCCCCACCCTGTCAGGGGGTGAGCCAGAAAACCTGGGGACATGGGAGTCAGGGGCTCTGTTTTGACGATTCTTGAGTACCTGCCTTGACTATAATAGACACCATATATCAGCTAAAATGTCTTCAGTAAAAGTTCTAGCCCACACCTCTGGAACTACGCAAAAGCTCATTCTTATTTCCACCCAGTTTAAGCCCTATTTCATACAGCGTTACTGCACAGAGAGATTGTGCTTATCTGAGTTCTTCATCTCAGTCAAGTGATAAAAATAGTGTAATGTAGGTTTCTACGAGATAATTTCCAAGTCCTGTAGAACTTGTGTTTGGTTCCAGGTCATCTGTGATGCTCCTGTTGTTGTGAAACATTTATTGGAGTTGTGCTACTAAAAACCTACAGTACTATCAAGCCTCTAACCATTGCTACTGATCTGTCAGCAGATAAAGGAGTATTCCTCTAAGCCCATATCTGACTTGTCTTTGGTGTGTTGAAAGAGAAAATATGTGTGGAAAAGAAAAAGTGGATTTTTTTTTCCTTTCTTTAAAGAAACAGACCTATCGGCAAGCAAATTAAATTATTTCTTTCACATAAGGCAGGTTTTCTGTGGAGGCCTGCCATGTTTGTTTTATATGAAGAGAATCATACTTTTCTGTTGTTGTTCAATCAAATGCAGGAAATCTCTGATCATACCTCCTAATCTTTCCTCCCACAGCAGTGATTAGTCACTCCCTTTGAAGAGCTTATATTTTTAAGGTTAGAAGGAAAGTATTGATAACTGATTAAGTTCCAGTTCTTTAAATGCTGCCCACTTGACAGTGATGCCCCACATAAGTAATTATTTCGGGTTTAGTGGGACTTGCCTGTAATTCATGCTAAAGTATCTGAATACTTGGAGACTGATGTTACTTTGTGAGTTTGGAGATATTTCAATCATTATTGTAGAAGACCCATATATTCTGAGTGGTGGTGAGTAAACTGTTCTTTAAAATTTGAATCATCAGGCATATGAATTCATAACATAGTGATTTTAAAGGTATTGCAGCCAAGGGCATCACTGTTAAGATCCACTTTTCAATTTTTATTTGTCTGTATGTGTTGCAAGGAATTTTTTGGTTGTCCATAGAACTCTTGGTATGATTGAGTATTATGCTACATTTGGTTCACAGATATAAGTTATGGTTAAATATTTAGGAAAAAACAAATTATGCTATGCTGGCTGAGCTCTATCACTCTTGAATGGGTAAATTAATCTCCTACAGGTCAAGATAAGATTTCCACTTTAAGAGGCACAGATTAATACACTGATAGGTGTCATAAGTACTTTGTTCAAAGCAACCTGATCCCAGAACTGTGGAGTCACTCAGGTGGGAAGGGCCCTCAGGAGGTCTCTGGTCCAACTCCCTGCCCTGAGCAGGGCCAGCTCTGGGATCAGACCAGACTGCTCAGGGCTTTCTCCAGGCAATTCTCTGGGCTTTTCTCAGGAGAGCTGCTATTCAGCCATTCAACCCACAGCCTGCAGTGGTACAAATCAGCAATTTATCCCAGGTGCAGGATTTTGCATTTGCCATTGCTGAATTCCATGAGGCTCCTGGTGACCCATTCTTGTAGCTTGCCTAGATGCTTCTGAGTAGCAGCCCTTTCATTAATCATATCAGTTGCAGTCTCTGGTTTGGTGGTGTCCTCAGACTTGGTGGGGGTGCACTCTGTCTCCTCCTTCAGGTCACTGATAGAGATATTGTACAGGATAAATCCCAGGACGAGGTCCTGGAGGAACTCCACTGGTAACTGGCCTTCAGTCGGGGTGGCCTGGTGGCCTCCAGCCATTACCCATCGAGCCTGACAAATCAACCAGGTTTTCACCCATCTAGAAGTCACCCGACCAGTATATAACATGCTAACTTGGGTACATTGGTGCTGTGAGAAACCGCTTCAAATACAATGGTGGACATGAACTCAAATTCACTAGTGCCATCATGTGAACAGAGAGTGATATTCTCATTCTTATTTTGTTAAATGAAAAACAGCTGTAGACTGAATTTCTTAGGGCTTTCTGAAAACTTATTTACAGTTCAGTACAGTATGTAGTCTTTTTTCTTTACAAAACTTTTGACTGGAGCTGTATGCATACTGGAAATCAACTGTTGTCTGGAGGTCCAGTAGAAGAACTTCATATCATCTATTTCCCTCTTTTCATTAGGTAGTATATATATCCTACACTCTGGCTTTGTGCCAAATATCATTACTTATAATAATAAATAACAAGCACATTTCATGAAGAAATACTCCCAACTTTTTCCAAATGCTGAGACCTGTGTACCTCTGTTAAAACTTAGTGGATTTTCCAAGATTTAAATGTCAGTATAACTCATAGCAGAATTTGCTCAGTGACTTCCTAAGCACCTATTGCTTGTAACCTGGCTTTTCTCACATGAGTGATTTTTTGCTGTCTTACCCTTCTTAATTAGAAGAAAGCTCTGAGACTCTCTATGCTGTAGACTAGGAGCTACAGGTGTCTCAAATTCTGTAATAAAGTGTAATGCAGGAAGGATCATGTCTCAAGTGCTCCCTGTGGAAGGGAATGTCCCACCTTCCAGCTTCCTCCATCAGCACTTTGGAATTTCAAGTTGCTGAATTAAAACGGTGTCAGGAATTCACTGCTGCTTTCTGAAATTTCAGGTGTGGCAGTTGAAGTATCTAGCATTCTCTTAACACCCTACACTGAAATAATAAAAGCTCTCAGAAACAAACTGAATATTACTAGTCTTCTGTCTTTAGCATCATGTGGCCCAGATTTTTTTCGTGGCATTTCATGTGCTGGATACTTGAAGACTATACACCACATGACATTCTTCCATACAAATTACAAATGTTTATGTATATTGCTTGAAATATTATGTAAATAAAAATTAACTCCACAGCATTATAGTGATTTATCATCAAACCTATACTGGGATTTAGAAGCCTATTTTGCAGCTTTGTGTAACTGCATAGTTTGCAGTGCAATACAAAATGGGACTAGAATAGAGTTTGATTGGTGCTAGCAATGGTCAGCTACAGGCTAACTGCTGTACAAGAAAATAAAGCAGCTCTCATGTACTCAGACTAATAAAACAGCTCAGAGTCAAAACCTTGCTATTAAAAAGCTGATCTTCATGCTTCCCTTTTCAGCCCCACCAGCCTACATCAGGAGGCAGTGTAGCATAACATAGATATTACTGTTTTAACTTCTTGTTATCTTACACCAAGCTACCAGAGATACCAGTACAAATGAGACGGAGCTAAGCTATCAAGTTACAAACATTGCTTCCTGCAGCACTCTGGCTTTTTTCTTGGTGGTCTCCTGTTCCAGCTCAAAACAGGCTGCAGATGAATCTTTTTGTTGATTTGTTTATGCCCTGTTACTGCTCACATAGATAGTATAAGCACTCCTAATATGCATTACTTTTAATGCGATTTAAAGAAACATGATTATAGAGATTGGTTCATAGAAAAGGGGAATAACTGACTCAGAAAGGGTGGATGAAAGACAGCATAAACATATGTTTACAGGAGAACAGTTCATTGAGTCTTTGGAGCTTTGTATGGCACTGGGGCATGTTTCCCCCCAGGCACCCTCAAATTCTTAGCACAGTCTTAATGTGAAAAGCAATGCCGAGGCTTACTAACATTGTCCTACCATTCAGCTGTATGCAGTGTAAGGCAAACACTAAACATGTTCTTTGGCACCCTGATGCTTCTGTCCCATGTCCCCAGGATGAGGTAAATTTAAAGACTTCATCTTGTTGGCAAAGAAAACAGATGAGCTACACAGGAACCTGTGAATTATTCTCGTTTAGTTATGCTTAAGACTGATTGGACTAAAAACTGTGCTGCAAGTCTTTATGGTGTGACCTCATGCATAGCCAAGAGTTGGTCATTTTATGTTCTGTTGAATTTCACTCTGGAAAGCTCATACTGTGATTTCATGCTCTGACCATTTGAACGCTGATTTTTACCCCCTTCTTGTCAAATCAAGTGGAGTAGTTCTTGAATTTTGCAATAGTTGTGAGAAAATAAATGTATTCATAGGGCCAGATATGTTAGGAACTGGCAGAGCTCCATTGACTTGCTAGGGTTATGCAGCCCCAGCAACCATAAAGGCCAGATGGTTACAGACTAGTGAGAGCAACATGACATTCAGGGCTTTGACCATATTCCAAATTCATGTGGTCAGTTTTGCTTTTTTTTTCCTGAATTTGGGGTTTATTGGCTTATATCTAGTTGCCCTTTGTAAATATTCAAAATAATATTTTTAAATGTGACCTACTTAGATAGCAAACCAGAACACTTGGCTTGCCAAAATGTGTCTGTGCTTTAGTCTTATAACACAATGACTTTGTATGGAGTCCTTCCTCAATAATTTTGCACACATAGCTTTTATAGTGTGTTGTACTTGCAATTACTAGCCTCACAAGTATGTAAGCAAAATAGAAGGTCCATCACTGAAATCAGTAGCTGTCATGCAAGTGAATAACATTGGGATGCTTGTGAACCATGACCCAGGATAACTAATCGAGCATACAAAAGAAATGAAGAGAAACACCCAGAGGAAGATTTTTACAGCTTCTCAGATTCCTGGTGACAGTTCTGAGACTGCAGATGAAGATTTTCTCTGACTTCATCTGAAATTACAGACAGAGGGAGAGTTAGGATGTTGTGGCTTATGCTACAGGACAGCAGCACCTCTCTTACAGGCCTCATTTTCTTGAAGATGAGAACAAAATTATTTACATTAAATTTGGCTTGTCACAAGCACCAGAGTGGCTCACTATTCTACAATTTCAGTCATCTTCCTGAGTAGAACAGCTTTTGGATTCAGCATCTGATAGGAAACAAAACTAATGATGATTATTTGTATAATCTAAAAGCACTTTCTTCTCCTTTCATTTGGGAACACTTGCTCTCTCTCTCTCTCTCTCTCTCTCTCTCTCTCTCTCTCTCTCTCTCTCTGTGTCCCTGAGTTCAGCTGAGTAGCAGCCAAACTACATCACTCAGTTATCTCATTAGTCTTTTATAAAGGGCAAGACAAACAAGTGAGCAACGCTGAAACATGAAGGGTTTCATTTCAGGGAGGAAAAAAAGGGTTTCTCTGTGCTCTGAGACAGAGTTGGAAAAACTCAACTTTAATCTAAGAAACACAAGAAAAAATATTTAATATTCTTAACAATAACATGAACAGGAACAGAAGAAGAAATTGATTTAGTTTGTCTCCTCAGAGCTATATTGGTAGAGTAGTAGAAAATGATGGGTAGATGTTTTAAAGTTCATGAATAGCTTTGGAGCAGGGTTTTCTGGAAAATGGTATCTCTGACTTCTTGCATAAGGCAAACCTGTGAATCTTTCTCAGTAACTTCTACATCCAAATCCATAACTTCTGACTTTTTACATCTAGGCTCTGTAAGATATAATTAGGTATTGAGATCTCAAAAAATATAAATATAAATCTGTCTTCATCTTCTAAAATTTTAATACAGACACAAATCTTACTATTTCAGGAGTTTTGTTCTAGTAATCTCATTAAAAACACAGTAGCAAACCTGATACTATTTTTTTCTGTGCATCTTTTCTCAACAATCTTCCTCGTATACCTCAAGGAAAAAAAACACATAAATAACCCAACTACAACCCAGCATCATTCTCATTGAAATCACAATCAAAACCCCCCTTTCTTTCAGAATATATTGGGTAAGATAATGCTGCTGCATCTTTGATTGATTCCAAATAGTTTCAGCTATAGTGCAGAATCTTGCATTACAGTGGCCAGTATCTCATGCTCTGTTAATGAAAGTCTTTATGCTTGCCTGTTGCACATTGAGAATAAGTTTGCTTACTTGTTTTGAAGAATACGTATGTTATTATAAAAGGAAAAAAACAACAGTTGCTAATCCTTACAGGATGATGTCTGCCTGCTTCAAATGGAGATGGACAAGTGATGAATTATAGCAGTCTCAAACATCTGAGAGTGGAGCCTGATACTTGTTTTGATTTTTTACTTCAGTGAAGCAGTCACTGATGAGAAGCAGGACTTATGGTACATTGCATCATAATAGAAAACTGTAACAGCAGTCCTGAGTCCTAAAATATGTCAAATGTTGAAGTAAAAGCATAAATGGTAAATCAAATTCCATTAAACTTCCAAAAATCATGCACTATTCTATTGGTTCACTGTTTAGTCTTTTACTCATCTGTATATTGTAGTTTGATGAGAGATGCAGGAAGAGACATCTCAGCAGAGATTTGCTGTATAAATTAGTGTTTGACGTCGTTAGAAGTAGTGTTATTTCCATTTCTGATGCAATAGTAGGTTTTTGGAACCTGCAGTATTCCCCATTTGGAGTTCATGCCAAAACTCATTGATCTTTATTCTGGAAAGATACAGAAAGGGAAAGTTTATGCAACATAATGCATTAGTAATAGAGCAAAGTGGTTGCTCTATTTGCATTATAACTTTGTCTTCTTGTTGCTTCAATATGTTGCATGCGCTATACAAATAATATTTGTATAATGTCTGAGGACACAGTACTGGAAGTGCAAAGTGGTTTTGCTGGTCTACAAGTTCATTAAAAAAAAAAAGAGAGAGAGAGAAGTTGCCATCAGTTGGTTCAGCTACTGCTGTAGCACCTGAGCTGGTTCTCAGCGTGCTGGTAGCTTGACTGAATAATTGCCAGGTGCACATCTGCAGCAGACGTTGTTGCTCTCTGCTGCCTCCTGCTGCCCCCCACCCCCCATCACCCCGGGGTGATGTGACAGGGTACTGATTTGGTGCCAGGCTTGTCAGTAACAGAGGCAAAATCAAATGTAGTTACACAAAGATAAAAAGCCAGACTCGGGCTTCTCCTGTAATAGGAAGCAGAGGAGAAGGAGATGAGCTAAGCATGGAAAAAGAGGCACAAAATGAGACCTGGAGGATCGGCTTGCAGGTCGTGCTGTAGATGAAGAAGTGTTAGGGCTGGGACAGCCATCACTACTCCTAAATGGTGCTGGCTTTGCTCCCTAAAAATAACTTGTCATCCTTGACCACCCTGAGCAGCAGGGACAGTGGCCAGCCTGCTTCCCAGGGCTCAGCATAGGCAGCATAGGTTAAAAGTAGCATGGCATTTCCCCCAGCTCGCCGAGGTACACACTCCCCATGTAGCTGCCTATTTTCCCTGCCTCCTCCCAGTAATAGTGAATGACATTTAGCGGTGATAATGGAGCTGAAACCTTGAGGAACCACATCAGAGGGGGGAACAGCCACAGTCCCTTGCACAGTGTGCTAAGTGATTAAGCAGCTGCTTTTGCAATTTCCCCCTGAAGTTAAGCAAATAGGGTTGAACTGCAGTGTGGACCAGTGCTTTGCTTTTACAATACAGATTGGTAATTTCTTGGAGTTTTCTGTTTGATATATATTTTTTTTAATTATTTATCTACGCTGTTCCTCAACAACATGCTGTGTATCCACACCCATTGTTCGTTAGGTCTTCTGTGCTGCCAGGAGGCTTTCTCAGTTATCCTTTTGCCAGATTGTTTCAGTACAGATGTGTTTCAGAGATTTTGGGTTGAAAGCCTGATGCTCCACACTTTTTCATTGCAGTCTGCCAGAGCTGTGAATGGTAATGATGACATCACTGATGCTAGGATCACTGTGCAGAATATACAATTATGGTCCAGTTGGCTGTGTTTCCCTTAGGGAGCTCTGTATTTTGTGTCATGGTACCTTACTGCAGACAGCAGAGATTGCAGGGAGGAAAAGCAGCATTGCTTTTACTCCCTCTCCTTTCTCCTCCATTGAACTGGTTACCAGTCGCCAGCTGGTGGTGGACAGTCCTGCCTGTCTGGTGCCTCCCTGAGGAGGAAGCAAATGCTCCCTGTGCTGGGCCATCACGGAGGGAGGAGAGTGCAGAAGGAATTTTTAAGCTGCTTGTTTATCAGAGGCTTGGAAATGAGCTGGGGGTCAAAATAACTCAGATGTGTCTGTGCATTGATGTCCAGCTCTGTTTAATAGCAAAGACAGCTGTAATGTTTGCACAAGGCAGAATCTTAGCTGATCAGTTATCTTACTTTATCATGCAGGAGAAGACCAGCAAGAGCTTTTTTTTTTTTTTTTTTTTAATGGATGCGTGGTTCTACAATATATAAACAAAATTTAGTCAGAAATCTTGAACAATAATCACACTGTAAGTTGTTTCTTTGTTTTGTTTTTGTTTCAGGGGTTTTTATGTCCTTTTTAATGGAGGGTTTGTTAATGTCTGGTACCGTGGGACAAGAAAAAGGACCAAGCCTGAAAAAAACCACATCGTCTCCTAGGACTAGATTCTTCCTTTGGTTGTGATTCCTATTGACTTCACTAGATGTTGTCCAAGTGACGCTAAGCACAGAACTTGGCCTGCTGATTTTGCAAGCCGAAGTTTAAGTTTCATGTGTGCTCTTATCCAGTTCAGCAAATGACTATTTCTAATGCGACATAAATGCTCTCCACTGAGATGTCTTGAGCCTGTATTTGGCTGCTGTAGCTTTTCCTCTGTTTGCCACAAAAACCTCTCTGTCTGACCACTGGGTGTCAGTGAAAGACTGCAAAGTAATTTTCTGTAATTAAATATACATGAGTTCCTCTTAGGCTCTGTGGGTGTTCTTTAGTTAAGGTGGCCTGGGCAACTTTAAGAAAGCTGACTGACTCATACACGAAGAGTGTATAATAATTAGGAAAATCAATTCAGATCAGTAAGTTGTTCCTGAATCACTTCATTATTCTCTACAGAGTAATTCATACTATCACGGGCAGTTATGAAATTACAGAAAAAAAGTTTATCTTTCTTCTTTTTCAAGTAAAAACGCTATTCCCAACATAATACAATCAAGCAGTACAAAGCTATCATATTTTACTGTGTTCATATTCCTTGTGCATTAGCCACGAATGTGTAACTGGAGGTTCCAGTCCTGAAAGGTGCTGTCCTCATGCACGGTGGTCAGTAGGAAAATGCCCTTGTAAATGTATGAGAATTCAGGGTGCTCCACACCTTAATGTCAAACCTATTTTTGAGGCTCTGCCCACTTTCACCGAGGGGAAAAAATTCTGCTGTGGATTCTTTGTCAGCCTGGCCTCAAAAGATGTGAATATCTGATGTAAGATAAGACACAAGGTGAAAAGTCAGTGACAGCTTTTTTTTTAAACTGAGGGGAAAAAAGAGTTTAATTGAATGAAATGGGTAAATGCATGTATCCACATAATAGCATCTGTATTTGTATATCACATTTATTTTGTGTTGAAATTGATTCCAATTTTCAATATGTTGAAGGTGTAACAGCATTGAACAGGCTGTTGGAAGGAACCTTAAGAGTTTCGGAAACTTGGCAGGAAAGAAGTGGCCTTTGGGAGCTGGGCAGGTGTCACAAGCATTTGGGGTTATGTAGTAGGCATGTTAGTTGTATCCTGCTGTGAAAATGATCTGCTGCCAAATAACTGAGCGCTTCAGTGTCAGGCTGGTCCTCCCTCTTTAGGTTTCAGAGTTCTCTGACCATTGAAATAAGTTAAATAGTCAGATTCCTGTGATCTGCTGCTCCATACTGCTGATATATCTAGGAGGGTACTGCTGCCTTTGCTCAAACTCTACTCATATTTTAAGGACGGTTTGCAAAATTTAAGCATGTAAAGGTTTATTTTAAGATAATCTATTTTGATGGTCGTTCCTTCAAAAAAATCTGCAGCAAATTCTTTGGCCATACAAATAAAAAAATATATCTGACTTCTGTTTAGAGTATAACTATAAAAGAATAAAACAAGATTTGCACCAAAAGTTTTCCTTTGCACACTACAAAATGGAATTTCCATGAATTGCCCTTCTAGATATTTTTACTGTTTACAGAGTTGATATTAAAAGGCACAGATATTTGAGATCCCACTTGAGACATAATTGTGGTGTGGGAGAGCTGCCCTTGGAGCAAGGGTTTATCTAAACTGAATCTAGTGTAAAAATCATAATTTCCTGCGCTGTAGGTATACACACCCCGTGTGTCTAAAGGAAGGAAAAGTAATAGCCGAGCACTGCTGAATTTCTCATTTTTGTCCTGTGCTCTTCACAGTGCCTTGCCCACTGCTCGGGGGCTCCGTGTTTGCCGCTAGAGGCCCCTCTGTGCTAAGGGGATGCCGCGGAGGCATCTCCCAGCTGCTGCCCCTACCTTTGTGAGCTCAAGTTGTGTTCATGAAAAAGAGCTGCAAAGTTTCCATTCTTTTCATTGCGGTAACAACAGGTCTGTAGGCCAGAGACAAGGTTTCTAGGCAACCAAAATCAAGAATCAGTGTTCTTTTACATACTTTGACAATAACATCGTTCTACAGAAAAAAAAAAAAGAGCATTTTTGCTTTACTCGAAAGCTGAAGTGCTCAGCCTGTACCTCCTTAGGTGTTCTAGTGCAATGAACTACATGCTTCAATTACAAGAATTTCAGTGACTTTGTTTCAGTGTTTACTTGGACATGTTTAAGGAAGGCTTGAAAAGTCATGCTGTTCTGACTGGAGTGCTAACAAAATTACTTTATTTTTAGAAGTTTTTATTTTGGCAATGAAATATAAAGATTCTTTACTGTTCTATTGTCATTTATAGCAGTTAGAACATTAAATACTTTTCTGCTTTAATTCGATATAGTATTGAGAGTGTTCTGTGCGTAACATGCTCTCAAATGTTTCAGATCAAAGTCTATAAGTTTAATGTCTTTCAACATTAAGGATTACAGATAAGCTGGAGCCACTGTGCATTTACAAAAGTGATTTCATTAGGCCTAAACAGATCACATCACAAATTAAATTTGTATAGTGGCAGAGTACCAGCACTCTGGCAAACGTGTGCATATTAAATTTGCAGACCAGAAAGCTAATATATTTTTTTTAAATAGGCATCATCTAGGACTAATATTTCTTCATATATGTAAAATATGATTAATTTAGAGTTAAGTTGCTCAATGACGTCATAATTTATTATTGTTGTGCATTACCTCAACATATTACCTCTACAATGACTTCAGAGATGAACTTCCACCCAAGTAAAATAAATGAAGGTACAGGTGTATCAGAATTACATTTATTGGGAAATTTGAATAGGCTTCTCACCTGTGAAATGGTACAGTACACACTTACCATTCTGTCCTAATTTATTCACTTTTAATAAAAGACACCGATACAAAGGAGACCTGTGGACTCTCAAGCTAAAAACTGCAGTTTGAGAGCTTGACTGGTGGCAGGGCTCAGCTTTAACTTTGTGCTGATGAGAAAATCAGTTTGAATGACCAGTCGCATCAGTCGCTGGGACCTGGGGAGAAGCACAGGCTGCCTCTGTGAGTGCCCGTCCTTGCTCCATCGCCCGGCCTGCTCGCCCCAGCAGGCAGGGACCTGGGCAGGGTGATGGCAGGGCAGCTGCAGGAGCAGCTCTTCTGGGCAGTGCATTGCTGCATGTATTTTTTGTTGCTGGCATTGCAGTGATGTGGCTCTGTGGGAGCCCGGAGCCATGCTACCCTCTCCTCAGCTGCGGGATGGAGGAAATGCGGCTTTGCTGTGGCTGTCTTCTGACTCATGCCACATCTTCTCATTTGTGGGGAATGTGGGAGCCCGCTTCTTGCTATGTGTTGGTCTGGCATCCAGTAACACGAGCCCTCATCCTCTTCCTGGCCTGCAGGCACCATGCTTATGTACATACGTGGGAAAATATTGCAAAAGAAGGGAGTGTTAAGGCGATTATCAGGAGGGCATTTGCTGGACTTGGTCATGGTTCCTGCCAAAGTGTGAATGACATCCAGAGGACTACACAAATCAGGAGAGTAGCACTACCTGCAGCCACTGTGCGTGTGTGTAAGTACGCCTTGCAGGAATGTCTGAGGTTGCATCCACGTCTGTGAGACAGCAAGTGCGTTGTCTTAAGCACAGTTCTGTGGTAAAACTGTTGACCACATGGAAAAGAACATTTCCAGACCAGAAAAGAAAATGTTCTCTCTCTGAATTCATAAGGTTTTACTCATTTCAGTACCATACTGTTAAATTAGATCAGATTTTTTGGGAAGAACCCATTGTTTCCAGAGAAGGAATCACCTCATGCTATTTTAGACATCTGTGACTGAAGACTTTTATTCTACATTTTATATTGAGGTCAACCATAGAAAAAAATTTATCTAGAAATGAGTCATGGGTTTTCACAATGAAGGCAATTAATCACTGGACCACTCTGACATGGGTTGTGGTGAATTTTTCATGACTAGGGTTTTCTGTCAAAGTATAATGTGTTTATAAAAGACATGCACTTATTCCAACAAGAATTAATTTGGCAATGTCCTATGACCTGTGCTGTACAGGAGATCAGTTTCAGTTACTGCAGTGGTCTCTTCCGGCCTTATGATTTATGAACGTATATGTATGCATGTATTTGCTTCAGTAGTTATTTAAAATGTTTAATGTTTGTATTTTCAGTGTTTTCTTTCATAAAATTAAACCTTTTGTGGTGGTGGCACAAGTTGTGTTTCCCTAAAAGCAAACAACATAGAAACAATTATTGTCTTTGGCTACTTTGAGGCTAAATAAATAAACCTTTTAATTAAATCTAAAGGATTAGTGAATGTAAAAGGGAATAAGAACAAACATACAAGTAATTTTAAAAGATCAGAAATACAGCCAGCTAACTTCAAAACATAACGTTTATGAAGGACAAAAAAGTGGCTTAAGTTTTAAAAGTGCAAGTTAAACCAAACAACAAAATAGCCCCCTACCACTTTCCAGTGTTAAATTAATTAAACATTTTTAATTATGCCATGAAAATTGGGGAATACTGAAATCTAACACAAGCGGTAGTCTGCTTCAAATAATACTTTGTTTAATATATGCAGTTTAATATAAATACATATATATATAAACATGAAGAATCACCTTAGGAAAAAGAGTAAGTCTATCTCCTAGGAAGTAATCTGATAATTTCTGAGGTAAACTTAATGTTTATCTAAAAAAACCCAAACCCCTATATATCTATAAATGTAAATTTTATCAAGCTGACAATGTGTGCAGACAGCTTGTGGCTGTTGTGAACACTTTCCTCCAGTTGAAGAGCAGGCATGGCAAACAAAAGCTGGGACCGGTCCATAACTGTCTTTTGGGTTGGATGCCCCATCCCCTGAGGCAAGTGGGGGCAACTTCTCTCCAGGATGCAACGTATCCATCATCTCTCTCTCCTCAACTAACAGGATGATTGTAAACCAGATAGTGGAGAGGCTGGTCTGCCATTGCCAATCCTGATAAACTAAACCTTCCTTGGGAAGTGCCACATGTATTCAAAGCATGCGGTGCAGCATCCTGACCTCTGGATCCCACACATATATTTGCAGAGGCACTTCATGGAGAGACATGGAGTGGCGGTGGCTCTTGCCTTTCACTTGGGCTCTGGCAGAGCCCCGCTGCCCCTGGGAACACCCTGTGACTGCCGCTTGTCAAGAGCAGTAACCTACTAGGAGGGTTTTGGCCAGAAACTGCCTGCCAGACTGGGAAACAGATGCTCAGCTGGTGTAAGATGGGAAATGTCACTGACAAGTGACATTGCTTTCTGGCTGCCTGAGGTTCTGCCTACCACTCAGGAGCACTCAAGGGCTTTCTGAGACTTTTATCAACCTCCCTTACCCTTTAAGTGAAGAAAGTTTTTGGCAGTAGGGTGTGGGTCAAGCTTTCAAACCGCTCTTCAAGGGTTCAGTATTCTGTATTAATGGAAAAGATTAGTTACACCGTAGTTAATACTGCTATATTTACTGGTGAGGTGTGGATTGATAGGTACTGTGTAGGGACATAAGGAAACTGTGTTTTCCAGTTTTCCTTGCTCATTTGCTATCTCTCCATCATTTACTTTCAATTAAAAGATTAGTGGTAGTTTAGTTCAACCACTATGGTATGAAGTTCCTGCTTCTCTAATTGCAGTTGCAGAGGGAGTAGGGATAAAGTAATCTTGTAGGTTTGGAGAAGGAATAGCTATCTTCTGGCAAGTGATCTTTACCCTGAACTCTGCCATGGCCACTAAAAATTACTATTAAATGTGCCAAGAAGAAAATGCAGATTAATATTTGTATCTCAGTATAACCTACTGGAATAATACTTATGCATTTTAAGGGTTTAATTGAAACTCGTTTGTTCCCAATGTATATACTTATTTGTTTCAGTGGAAATAACATCCTCTTAAAGTGAGTATTTGGCTAGTTATTTGGCCTGCCTCTGAGAGCAAATCCTCTGAAGGAGCTGCAGATCACAACACCCAGGCAAGCAGCTGCATACAGAAGGGTTATTTTCTTGGGCTTTCTTTTACCTTTTTAATCCTCTTTCTCTTTTCTTTGCAGAATAGTGGGGGTTTTTTTACAGCTGCAGAATGGTCCATCCTTTATAGGATATATGACTGTTTCTTGAAAAAGGATGTTATGCCTGCAAGTTTTCCAGGTCAGTTTATAAGTAATATGGGTAATATGTGTTTAAATCCTCACATCTGATTTGGTAAATTTAGTCTTACCAGGCCACCTGAAATTGGGCTAGTTAATTGGTGGAACTGTTTCCATAGCCTTATTATATACAATGGGGCTGCTGCTTCTCTTTACTGAGGTAGTTCAGACAGATTTGAAGGAATATAGTGGTCAGCTCTACTTTTTTTGTAAGACATGCAGGTGTAGATACAACGGCTTTTACTGACTTTCTCAAATGGCTGGATAGGAAGCCTAGTCACATTAGTTAAATTTAATATGTCAACAGTAGCTCTAATTTTCTCAATGGCAGGCAACTGAAGCATTTGTTTCAGTGTTTGGCGTTAAGATTCTAAACCCACTTATCTCCTTGATTTATCTTACTCATACATCTGTGTCCATTCTTTAAGGCTGCTCATGTTGGTTTCATGGTCATAAGCTTAGAAACTAAATTCTCCGTGATAACATGGGTGGCATTCAGGTACCCGAACACCAAAGTGACTTTAGCTGTTCCTTAGTGATGCTAGATCCCTTCATTCTGAGTAATTCAGTCACTTCCCAGGATAAAATATTAGAATATGTTATCTTCATACAAATGTACACTTCTGGGGGAAAAACAAGCAAACAAAACCAGAAGCAATATCATTAGTCCAGTCTCAACTCAGTGTAACTGAAAAACAGCAGCACGTCACAGAACAGAGGTTCTCAGAATTACGTGGAAACTACACAGAAGCTATCAGGAAAGCTTAAGTTAATGATGTCCTGTTGAAAAGTGTCTTTTCTTAGAGTGCACTTACAGAACAACTCATCAGGCTGGAAAACAATAAAACAAGAAGGCAAGATGATAGCCAAAGCTGTTCAGCTGTGGGACATTCACAGAATACTTTAAATTCACACTTTATCTGACACTTCTCATTTTTGATCCCTGTCTCTGTACATTAACCCCTTTGGGCAGTCATTCATGCACATTTGCAGAGTGACTAAGACAATGTCTACATGTTTCCAGATTTAAAAGCAATCCACATCATCACATTCAAAATGTTGTTTTCAGCAGAGATTAGTGATTAGCTTGCTTCAATTTAAATTTATTTGAATAGTGTTTGAGTCTACAGCAGTGGTATCATGAAACTAAAGATTATGGCCTGAATAGCTCATTGCATGTGTTCTTTCTTCTTTCAAAAGCATAGGAGCCTATATTATTTTAAGTATTCCCTAGTCATTGTTGGACTTGCTGCTGAGAGTCCACTGGACTCTCTCCCTTTAAGCCAGTAAACCTAAGTCCTCTTTTCTTCCTTTCAATTAAAATGAGATTAATCAGCTTAAACTCTTTACTTCCTTATGCCAATCTGTCAAAAAAAGGTGCCATTAACTTCATAAACAAAGTAGCTTCTATATCAAGTTTCCTCCACCTTTGCCACAGTAAAGATGGAGCTGGGAAAGACAGACTATTGCTAAGATTCTTCATCATGATATGGAAACTGTATCCCTGGCATCTTCATGGCACCACTCAAGTTCAAAAAGCTGGGCTTTCTCATGTGCCGGTCTCCATCTGCAGTCATTGTGGCAGCACAGGGTGATGCTCCGGGGGAATGGACATAGAGACCCTTAACCTTTTGCCATTGCGAGCCAGGTTATCTATACAGCGCGGTCTTGTGCTGTGCAGAGCTGCTTACATGGGCCTGAGGTCAAAAGAGTCAGACTGAAGCTTCAGTGAGGGAATGTAAGCCTTCCCTCTCATGTGGCCTGGGTGGATTGCTGCCCCAATGCGGCCAACCAACTGTGGCTTTTGGAGCTAATGCAGCCAGTAACCGCTTGTGCATCTTTCCTTCATCCTTCACTTTGCTAATATTTCAGCATTTTTTTATCATCCCCCACTTTCTTATGAAAAAAAGTAGGTTGCTGAACAGTTTCTATTAGCTTTGTGCTCAGTAATCACTATGGGGTTATTTCTCTATTAGCAAAATAGGGTAATACCATTTAGTCATGCCCCCATACTGCTTTATAGTCTGGAAATATGAAACACTAAACATGCATGGAGCAGTATTAACCTCATAAGCTCATCTGGGCAAGGATTGCATCCAGCTTTGTTTATTCTAAAAATAACTTTTTTTTTAAAAAGGATTAAAGTTCCTTGAGTGCCTTCCTCCCCTGCCAAAGCAAACCCATAAAAGCAAAGAGATGCCAAGCAATGGGACATTTCTTACTGATATCCTCTCACAGCATATTTTCCTTGACAATGGCAGATTATATCTTTTCAAGAAATTTTTGCCTTCCTCAGATAAAGAAACAGAACACCCTGAATGTGTTATTCACTTTTGCTATTACAAACTCTGCCTTAAAACCTAAAAACCACCAGTGAATACTGATTCCTGACAGATGGTCGCAGCCTGTGTGCAGTGTGTTTATCTGAGGATGAAGTATGAAGTCATATGTGTGTGTGTATGTCTGTCATGTATCTTCACTGGGTGTTTCTTGCTCGCCCTTTAAGTATCAGCTTATTGAGTGATAAACAAAGTAGAACATGGAATTTACCTGGCTGTTTTCATTAAAAATTGTTTCTCATTTGCAATTATTGTACCCAGTTTTTCTCTTTGTGGGTTGCTGTGTTCTGAACTCAGGGTGAAGGGTTTGAGCACAGGGATTTTTTTTAAATGCAAAAAGGAGGCCCCAGACATGGTTTAGGTCTTCAGAGTGCAAGACAAACTTAGAAATTTGTGCAGCAACTAAAGCAGTTAAGTCTTGCTTTTGTTCATGTCTGCTAAAGGTCTGTATGCCTGCTCCGCTAAAAGGTGGAATACTGAAGAAATTCACAACTGCCTTTAAAATATATTTTATTAATATATACACTATGAACTATCATATCAGGGCATAAACAGAGCACTGAATGGGACTGCCAAAAAAGAGAGCTGCTTTTTATTAACCACTAACGGGATGATTGCCAAAAACAGAAGTCATAATCATATGAGAGAACTTCAGCTCTCTTTTCATAAATTGATAGTGATATACTTTTTCTTTTTAGGCTTTTGTTTCTATGACTTTTTAGCACAAATTACCGCACTTCTGTGGTGCTGTATGACTTACAATTAATCTTCTTGAATGAGAAATAAGAAGAAACTCTGCTTTTTACTGAGAGAGGACTTGGAATGCTCTGGCCTGTTCATATCCCTTACCTTGCAAATGATTGATATCACTGTGGTTTCATGCAGTGAAATAATCACTTATGGAGGAAAATGGGCCGTGTCTAAAGAAATATGGTCTGAAACGATCAGGGTGTAAATAAGACTGTGTTTGTCATCAAGCGTGACTGGGAAAAGGTCACATTATGCCAAGATTTGCTGTAAATTGTTTGGATTTGGATTTGGGTTTGGGTTTACAGTTGGCAAGCTCAACAAGTTTTGGAAAACTAAGGGTGGGAAGCCACTCTTAGGGTGCACAGGTGAAGGGTGGCACAGAACAATCTTTAGAACCTGTCTTTAGAAATTTGTCCCTTGATAGAATCTTGTAGTAAATTGAGAATTTGGCTCATTGGAAATACAACACTAAAACTGGAGTCTCCAGTTCATTAGAGATTCTCAGCTCTTATAACACCAGAGTGCTCTGACCCATAGTTCATAAGTTACTGCCAAATTTGGATTAAAACATAAAGAATATATTAGACAGACTATGTCAAAACATTAATGCTCCCAATGGATTTAGAAAGATCTATGAAATATGGTCTTTAGGTTGTTTAGCCTTCATAGAAGGGGGGATTAAGGCTAGAAAAACTGATTCTGTGAAGTAATTTTGATCCAAAATCCACCAGAGTCAATTAAGATTTACATCGTCTTCAGTAGGCGTGGTATCAGCCATTAAGACAGAGTGAGATTCAACTGTTTAATTAGTATAATACAAGAAAAAGTTAGTTGTTGCACAAGTCTAACACTAAAGTTATAAATTACAGAAGTATACAGTCACTATTTGATGCCTCCCACTATTTCAGCTTTGTTGGTGGTTGCTACATATGATCATATAAACCCTTCTTTTACAGAACATTTATTTTGAGAACGTTTGATCTCTATTTATGATTTTTAACCTTTATGTGGCCTGCACAATGCTCTAAAATCACCATGTTAACAATGAATTTTCGCTTTTCAGTTACAATGTGCAGATGCTTATGTCCTTATGACACTTGTGGAATAAACAAGCAGCAGTGTTACCTGTCAAAACATAAAAACAGTGGGCACCTGAGATTTGTGTAAGTGCCATACAGCCAGCCCATGTTTTCCTCAGATATGAGTTCAGTGGAAATGTGATACAAAACAAAGCAAGAAAGAAGCAAAGAAGGAAGGAAAGAAGGAAAGAGAGGCCTCATGGTGTTGTGGTGCATGCTCAAGTCTCATCTTCACCCGCCTTACAGTATAAAAACAATTTCTGCAAGTAGCTGAATAGGGAACCTGGGCTTGCCATGGGGCTGGGAAGCCATATCCATGGCTAAACTATGCACCATTCCCAGAGAGAAGCCTTCCCTTGTTTTAGGTTAGGTGGTGCATGTCTGGTGACTGTTGGCTGTATGAAGACTTTTGTATACAGCTCAGAGGGTCAGAGAATCTGGCCACTCCTCCTCATCTAAAGCACTGAAATCAATGGAAGTTTTACTTGGAAGCTAAAAGTAGAGTTTAAGCCAATCTAAGATTGTGAATGAAAATGTCTCCTAAAGTATATTAGCCATTCTTCTCACTGAATATGCAAATTTGTTTAGTAAATACAATCTTCGTGTACATACTGCTATTTTCTAAATATTCAAGTAATGAGAGTTTATCATGATTCTTTTAAATGACTACATCACAGTTTCTTTTAAGTCTCCCTTTTTAGGAATTGTTTTCTAAGGATTCAGCTTGAATGAAAACTTCTTCTGCTGGGGAATACCAACCTTAAGGCCAACGGGGCATGAGGAACCCAGTCTAGACTGTCTGTGAGGCTTCTTAATGGTATTTCCTAAGTAACAAATCTTTGCTCTCGATCTGATGTGTTCAGGTTTTACTGTGAAACATCACTTTTCCTTAGAGAAGTCAGACTCTTTTTCTCAATAAATTTTTCCCCAGGGTTAGTTGTTCTCAGGAAAATTTTGGTCAGTCAAGACTTTGGTGGAAAAGACTTTCTGCTGGAAAAGACTGTCTATTTAAAAAACTCAGACAATTTTTTTCAGCACAGTAAGGCTCACTAAAATATTTTGTTTTAATAATGACATGAATTTTCTATATTTTATATTCATCTGTAGCACTTAGACAAAATTGTATATATTTCCATGCTTTCAGTTTTCATGAAATCACTTATTTGGCCTAGCATAACTTTAAAACTTTCCAGCTTCCATGGATGGAGAGATCATTACAAATTCTTTTCCATTGATTTGGAAAACATTTTATTAATCTTAAAAAAAAAAAAAAAAAAAAAAAAGAGTCTTCATCTTACAATAGTGAAGCTTTTGTTTTTTTGCAACTGTGAAATCTCTCTCTCTCTCCTCTGTTTTATTCTCCTCACCTTTGTAAAATTTCCCCAATTAGCATGGACAATTTACCACGCAAACCACCTATCCAACTGCATAATGATCTACTATTCTGTTTCACTCATTCATAGAGGTATCTCGCTTCCCACAGTGAAACCTCAGTTTCCATACAATTCCTGTTTCAGATCTTCTCCAGTTTGCAGAATCTAGTCCACTTTTTCTCAATAACAACATGCAATTTTTTTTTTTTTTTCAGCAGAAATACGAGTATTTCACACTCACAATGACAGTGTATATAAATGCAGATTGGTGTCTCCTTTTCATTAGGTTGTATTCCCTTTCCCTCTCAGAAGGTGATTTCACCGTACCTAACCCAGTGATAAAGCCCTCTCTAGCCAAGGGGCATAGGCAGACTTGAAGACTCCAGCTTCCTTTTCAGTAAGCGTGGAGTTTTTGCCCATTTCTTATTACGGAATATCCTATGCTAGAGCCCAATCAAAAGAAGCTTATTAAATTGAATGGGATTTTTTCCATAGCCTTTTCTAGGTTTTGGATCAGTATCCACAGAAAACCGTCTAATAAATTATAGAGTAATTGATAGTCGATGACAAGAGTTTCAAATGCAGGCTTGCCACATCACTGCCAGCACTGCCTTGAAGAGATAGGAGCTATATAAATCTAGGAATAATGAAATCATCCATTTTTTCCAGAGGCAAATGCAATCCAGAATTGAAGCTGTGAAACCACATCTGATGCTAGACAAAGGGAATATTAACATACTTATGTTTCCAACTATAGGGGTATTTCTTGAATTGTGTGTTCTTATTCTTGCCTTTCAGCCAGCTTTTTTCAAACCCAGCTTTTCCAAGTGAAGCACTGCACTGCACAGGTGAGAAAAAGCTGATGTAAATAGCTTTAGTGGTAGTTCATGCAGCCAGACACTAAGGCTTTGCTGATTCCATGTGTCTCTGAAATCCAGTGATCTCAGAGGCAGAATATAGATGTTCTGTTGCTAATACTACTTCATTCATCAACCTTTGTCATTTTGAGTCATCATTTTTGTGATACCTGCTTTTCTGGAGTTCATTACTTTTTGTTGGGTTGCTACTTTTATCTTCTGAAAATGTTCATTAATAAGAAAATATTTTCTCTGAAAGTTCAAATATTTGTGGTTGCATATAGCAACATATTTGTACAATCAGACAAAAGAACTCTGACAGCATCACAGAGTTGCATAAACTGTTTATAGTGATAAATCTTGTATGTTGGATCAGGGTTCCCACTTTTATGCACAGGAATTCATGCAAACATTATAATAAGGATGTATGAAAATTGGAAAAATTTTAAAATGAAAGATTAAGGATACACTTTTGCATTAGATTTGATGGAGCAGATCTGTTTTTCATGCCTAGTTACTTTGATCTTGAAAGGGTTGCTCATATTCCCAAAATATGTTCACAGAATCAGGACTTCTCCCCAGAAAAAAAAAGTAAAAATGACCTTGGGAGAGTCAAAAGACAATTATTACACATCAGTTTTAACTTGTAAGGGTGCACAGCCACACATGGCAAGTGTCATATTATACACATGAAGTGGAACTTGTGGATATTATTATCATTTATGCCCTCATTTCTTGAGAACCTCTGCTCTGCAGCAAGTCAAAGAAGGTGAGTTCTATTACATGGTGCTGCCATTACACACAGATATGTATTTCATCATTCAGTAGGTGAAAAAAAGAATAAAAACTACACAGAATCAATATGAGTGTTGTAGAACCTTTTAATTTTCATTACGATTTTCTGTAGATATTTTTGTTTCTTGAGAATAGAAAGTTTACCGAAAATGAAGTAAAGATATTCTACCACAAGCAAAAGACAGGGCTTGATTGATAACTTGTCCCTCTTTTTTTTTCCTTTTTCTTTTTTTCTCCCTAAATAGTTGTTCACCCATTTTGATGACATTATCCAAAATTCTATGTAGAGCAAAAAAGATGGTCAAATCATCCCTTGCTAAGTACAACGACCTCACAGGGTTATGGTCCTTAGGTCTCACACAAAGAAAAGGGCAATAGGCTTTGAAGCAACCATGAAGAATGGGGGGGGGTGGGGGGAGAGGCATAACTGAAGACCATATACAGATACTGGATGGTGCACCAATGGAAGGAATGTAAAAATTGCCATTTTATTATCATAGCGGTGTAAGACAAGTACTATGATATAGACAAGTTTGTGATGCTTTTGGGGCATCTGACCTCCTTCAGTTTCCATGGACTGTGACTTTAACAGAGACTTAAAGCAGCAAACATTCATCTTCAGAGATCCCTGTTATAAGATATGCATTGAACAATGTCAGCTTGAATTAAACTCATGTGATGAAAACACCAGGTATCTAAATTACATCCTATTCACTTGCTTAATTTGTTTGTATGACCTGTAAAATGTATTTTTTTTTTTTTGCAAAATACAATATAAATGCCCTGAAGCCCTTCAAAAGGAGATTAAGTCCATGCTTAACTATAAATGCTTTTGTGGATTTTAGTCAGACCCTATAATTTATGTGATTGTAAGTTATTTTACGTACTATATGATTATTATAGATTGCTAAAAGAGACACATCTTTAAGAAAATTAAAAATAAATGAAAAGGTTATTTTCTTAGTTGGTGGCAGACATTCAAAATCTGCTTGTAAAATGAGTGTATTTTTAAAACAAAACACAAAGGATCCATTTAAGTATATGTTTTCTTACCTTGAGGCTTAGACTGAAGTTTTTGTGTATGATTTGTTGATACAAAGGTTAGATCTGGCTTAAAAAATGGCAAAGTATCTTTACGTAAAGTCCAAATACGTCAGTGTTCATACACTACCCCTTTCTAAAACCTTGCAGAACTCAAATCAAAATGTTTATTTAAACCTGTTCCCTCACTTCAGAAAGCCAAAATAAGAAATACAACAAAATTCAAACTGCAACACCTCAGTTGGATCTTTTTCCATGATGGTCAGGCAAAAAAGCTGTTTCCAACATTTTTACAAGAAACCAGAACTCTTAGCTTATCTTGGTACATGGTATATTTCCATGAAAAACTGCAGCCTCTCTAAATTTTGTTTTATATGTGTGCTCTCTGTTTGTGTATGTATATGTAAAACTTCACACAAACTGTGTGAAAAGATACTGCAGGTACATTGTATGGGAGGTGTGTGTGAATGCTTGAATTATGACCAAATGGTCACCATGCTGTAGTTAAGGTTGTTTTCTGTTTATAAGAAAAATTGTTTAGCTAATCAAAATTTTCAGAATATAACATTAGAGTTTTTAAAGCAACAGAAAAAAACTCAGCTAAGCAATTAAAAATTCTTCCTCAAAATTTATCAGTTTAAATTTATACTTTCTGAGTATCCTGGTGCTGTCAGAAATGGTTGAATGAAAAAAATTTCTGGGTTATGACTTACGTCTTCAGTACAAGCCGTGAATGTATGATCTGTGACACTGCAACACCTCTTTTCAAAAAGGGCTTTTCTTCAGGAAAATACTTATATTTATGCAATCTCCCTAAAAGAAATGGAAAATTAAGTAACAAAAATGTGCAGTTATGGATCAGTTAAAGTTATTCTACCTAACAAATTAAACCCAAGACCTAAGAAACAATAAAATTAAACATCATTCTACATTCAACTACCCAAGAGAAGTATCTCACCAATAGAAATATTCATATGCCATCTCAGAGCTGTGCTAGGAGGGAACCCATTCTTCAGCATTCTGCTGCAATCTAGAGCTGTACACAAGGGATGCTATATGGGACATCTGCTATTTGTAATGCAGTTAGATAGGAATAAACTAAATTTTTCCATTAATTTAAGGGTAGTAACATCCTGGTTTTGTCTATCTTCATGAAACAGACTTTTCTGGGGGGAGTCATGGTGGTGGTTGGCTTTTTCTGAAGGATTGTAGCGATGGAATTTTATATTGATTTTGGATGCTGACTCTGATTTCTTCCAAAGAAAAAAACCCACCCCATAGTCTAGAACTAGATCTTATGTTTAGATCGCAAAGTGCTGAACATAGGTATATTCTGCTTTTGTTTGGACCTGGCTTTGTCTGTTACTTTCAGGGAGTGTAAAATGTTTCTGCTTTTAGGTATTTGCTAACTCCTTCCAGAGTTGATTTACGTATACAACTTATATCTTCCCTTCCCTGCTCTTCCTGGCTGCCTCTATTCTATTGCTGTTTTAATTCAGAGTGTAAATTCTTCAGTGCAGGGACTGTTTGCTTGCTGGGTGTTGGTAGAATGCCTAATCAACAGTCATGCTCAAACCCAGCTTCTTGGCACTCCTGTAATTCAGTGATAAATGGGAATAAGGTACTAATCTGGAACCTCAGAATCTTTAAATTGCAAATATATACCTCCTAGATACAACATCATGAAAGTAGCTAGTCTTATCATCTTATCTGGGTTTGGTTTATCTGTGTCCCTAAACTCTGAGCTTATGAGCATGGGTTCTCTTGTTGAGATTGAATATCATCCTGCAAGAAGTCACTATCTCTCTGAAAAGACGAGCTAAACTGCTAAAGTGGGAGCTGCCTAACCCTTCTTAGTCAAAATCAGCTCATTTGATCTTAAACAAATGAGATATTTGGTCTTTCTAATCTCAGCTATTGACTGAAAGCTGTTCAATAACTGCTACCAGAAGCTGCTACTACAGTCAGCTCTGGGAATGCTGGGGATGCTCGTCTTCTGGTGGGACAGCAAAGGCCAAAAGAGACAGTAGGTCCATGTCCTGAAGATGTATTGAAGTCAAGAGCCTTATGATACCCTATGGCTAGCTTCTCTGCTGATACAAAAGGATAAACGTCTGTGAAACTCAATACACTTTTGCCCATTTAAACATTGTGAAATTTGGCCTGCAGTTTGCCAAAAACTGCTGATCTACCAGAAGAGGTTGTCCTCACCTTGGATTTTTACTGGTATGTCTTTGAGCCTGTGTGCCTTAAGTTTTAAAGTATGTGAAGTTTATTTTATTGAAAGGAATACTTATGGTGTATAGTGAAAGCATTTGGCTTCTGACTTCTGGCTTTCATTCCACCAGTTCAATCATGAAGTGGTTAAGTATTATTTATAGCTCTTAGACATTCTTTAAGGATGAACACATCTACTGAAAAAACAGTCTTGGTGCTTGTGGGTAATTTATAGCAATTTTAAAGTTAGGAGAAAACTGTGATCTCATACTACAGGCTAAAAACCTGTCCATTCATTACTGCATGGCAATGGAATTTGGTTGAGAGGTTGACATAATCTGAGGAAGCTGAGGTTCACAGTATGCAGGTACAATGGAGCAGGGAAAGGCACAGTTATGTTGTGTCCTAAGGAATTACATAACTTTTCTTTCTCCCACTACTTTTCAATAGTAGACACAAACAGAGGATCAGGGGAAAAAAAAAAAAAAGGACTTTTTTTTTTTTTTTCAGTGCACTCCATACATTCTTTAATTTAATTGAACAAATAAATTCCACCAGTGTTGGAATATGTCATTTTACAGAAAGCAGAAACTCTGGGTTTCAGTAAGATGCTTTTATATTTTAAATCATAGACTGTGGGGTTAGATTTTTTTTTATACCACTGTCGTGGTTTAACCACAGCCAGCAACTAAGCACCACGCAGCCGCGCACTCACTCCCCCCCCACCCAGTGGGATGGGGGAGAAAATCGGGAAAAAGAAGCAAAACCCACGGGTTGAGATAAGAACGGTTTAATAGAACAGAAAAGAAGAAACTAATAATGATAACGATAACACTAATAAAATGACAACAGCAAAAATGAAAGGATTGGAATGTACAAATGATGCACAGTGCAATTGCTCACCACCCGCCGACCGGCACCCAGCTAGTCCCCGAGCGGCGATTCCCCGCCCCCACTTCCCAGTTCCTATACTGGATGGGACGTCACATGGTATGGAATACCCTGTTGGCCAGTTTGGGTCAGCTGCCCTGGCTGTGTCCTGTGCCAACTTCTTGTGCCCCTCCAGCTTTCTCGCTGGCTGGGCATGAGAAGCTGAAAAATCCTTGACTTTAGTCTAAACACTACTTAGCAACAACTGAAAACATCAGTGTTATCAACATTCTTCTCATACTGAACTCAAAACATAGCACTGTACCAGCTACTAGGAAGACAGTTAACTCTATCCCAGATGAAACTAGGACAACCACAATTCATTATCTGTAATTTGAATACACCTTTACATGACTTTGGGTGCACAACAAAATCCAGTCTTGGTCTGACATCATTAAAAGACAGAGAACCCATCACCTCTATTGTGAAGCTGTCTCACTGCTGACATGCTGCTTTGCCTTAGTTTCAATGTCTGGCTTCAGTGCACAGCTACTGGTTTTAATTAGACCTTTCCTCACTGGATTAAAGGGCTTTTAGTACATTTAGTAATTTCTTCAGATACTCATACATTGCAAGTCATCTTCCTGTTTATAAAATAGTGAGTGAGCTTCTCACTTTCTCATTGTAAGGCATCTTCTCCAACCCTCAATTTCCTTTTGTGGGTTTTGTGCTTTTTTTTAGGGTTTTGTTTTTGCCTTTTTTCTTTTTGGTTTTTTTTTTTGTGTTTTCTTTTTTGTTTTGTTTTGGTTTGGTTTGGTTTGGTTTTTAGCTAAAATGGTTATTCAACATATTTTTTACATATGGGCACAAGACAGCAGAATTTGTCTAACCATTGCCGTATGCTGAGGTGAATTAATCCTTCCTTTCTATTTCTTCTCCTCATGAAGCCTAGGATTGTCTTTCCCTTGTAGTGGCAGGAAACCACAGCCACACATATGGGCAAGCAAGGAGTTTATCACTCCCATCCTGCTTTGTCCTTAAAACGCATTTCCTTGAAGCCACAGCTCAGTCAATGGCCAAGATTGGCAGATTCCCCCATTGGCAGTTCCCTCATTTTTCAGGCAGGAGAGACCCACTCAGTGCTAACAGCCCTTTGACTGCTTTTTCCACACTTTCTGGGCCATTTCCTACACTCCAGGCTTCTATGACCAAATGGAGGGTCTAATTCACGTTTCCTTTTACAAACTCAGTGTTCATAAAATGAAATGGAATTATTAACTGGACACATGTGCATTCCTGAAACTGTTACCACTTTCAGTTTTGATTTGTCTGTCCCTGTCCCCCCCCTCCATTTATGTCCTTTCTGAAGAAATTCCAAAGTCTCTTCACTTTGCTTTATCTAATTTCTTCTCTTTAGCATTTGGTGGATTTATCAAACAGGGCTGACAGAGTTTGTGGAGAGATAGCTTGATTTCAAACAAACAAACAAACAAACATTATTAGTAGTAATCTAAAAAAAGATATACATAGATACAATTTATTTTGAAAGAAGAAATTCTGAAGAAAAAGCTCCTGATTTAGGCACAGATCCAGAAAAACACCGAAGTACACATATAACATTTTTTTAAAAAATAATTTTGTTGGCTTCAGTAGATTGCATATACTTGAAGCTAAGCACAGGCTTCCGTGTTTTCTCTGAAATTTTATGTTGATTAACTCTGCATTCTAACCTGGACTGCAGTACAGTTGTTCAACAATACTATTGAATAACAACTATTATTATTCAATAGTTATTCAACAGTTACTATTCAATAACTTTTACAGGATTTTTACAATTACTTTCAGCTTATGGTGATTGTATGAATATAATACATAGCCACTGAGCAATATCTTTCTTCATTAACCTTCTTTTTGATATTTAATGATTTCCAAATTAAAACAGTGCTCCAAGAGTTTCCTTTATTAAATAAAGTTTGGGGTTTTTATTTTTTTACATCTCAGGCAGTGCACTGTGATTTGGCAGTACCTTACTTATAAAGAAAAATTTTTCAAGAAAAGTAATGAACATTTTCACTCTGTAGTGACCTCTGTTTGCATGACTGGGGCTGTGAACTTTATACAGTTTAAGTTAGGGTTACTTTCCAATTTTGTATGTACAGTTTTTAACATAATGAAGCCTTGTTTTAGCTAGAGTCCCTAAGTACTATTTTCATGCAAATAATAATAAAATATATGCCTAGATAATGAAATAATTCTTTCGTGAATCAAAATGGTGTATTTATGTACTCCTAGAAGTCTCATTACACAGTTTTATCATATTTTTTTATTATTGCTTATTTGGTGATAAAATAAAAACAGAATAACAAACATCAAAATAATAACAAAAAAACCCAGTGCATAAAAGTGTGGTGATGTGAATACCTGCTATGGCTGATATCATAAGTCACTGAAAGAAGAAGGCATGATCACACATAAAAAGCATGTAGAATTTTTATGTCATACTTCCAATGTCATGGCTTAACAGCCTCATAGTGTAAGTTACAGTCTCATCGTGTAAGTCATAGAACACAATCAATTTAGGTGGGAATCAATAAGAAATTATGTTGCTTAGCACTTCTCATGAATGACATATATCAATATCATTAATATTTCTGGTTTCAGCTGGGGACTGCCTTTGAAATTACATAAGGTTCCTAATTCTCTGAGGCTTTGATTCTTTGCATTTTCCAATCTTAAACTTATCCACTGACATATAAAAAACATAATTACACAGATTATCATGAATGGACTACTACCTATGTCTTGATGTTGCTTCTGCATCTCCTATGATATGGAAATAAGCATTGATATTTTGATAGCCTTGTTAATTTTAAAATTAAGATTTGACCTTTTAGACCTGTTGCTGACAATGGTGCTTACTGTAAATCCTGTTTAAAGCTCATTCTGATTTGTAATGAGCAAATACTTGGAAGTAGTCAGGGTTTTTTAGAAAGAATAAAGTGTTCAGTTTCAAATTGTGCCACTTGGAAAGGATCCTCAAAGGATACATTTTACCAGTGATGATGCACTAGATTATATTTTGTTTTAATTATCAACATTTTGTTACTAAAATACAAATAAATTGTAAAGGGAGAAGTGATCTCCTGTTCTGAAAAATAATATAGAACATTTCTTTTAAATCCTCCTCTGAAATATTTCCATTAAAGCTATCTGTTTTGTTAATCTTGGAACATTGGGATCTATCTGAGATAAATAAAATAACCTGTTTTACTGCTATGCTTTTTTCCTTTCATTTAAAGTGCCTGAGGCAATTTTAATTACCCTTTGCATTAATGTGCAGAGATTCTATTTACAAGAGAAGGTACAAAATTCTCTATTTATTTTACATGGGCATACATGTACTGTATGTTATATAGCTATTATGTTCTCAAAGGAGGGCATCAGGATTCACTTTAGTACTTTAGAATCCTTTTAAAATCTCTCTGGGCTGTGCAGCAGGTTTGATGCTACTAAACAGATTATATGAGGTGTCCATGCTCACTGGGAGCCTGTGCTAAGTTGCATCTTCAGCTTTTGATAGATTGATTCTGGATCTGATTATCAGTTTGGAAAAAGTGTCATCAACTACTTTCTGAAAGAGACTCTCCCTTTCATGTGATCTGTTGGAACTTAAATTCTGTTCATTCGTTCATTACTTTACTGAGAAATCTTTTGAACAGCACCAGCCAAAACTGAGTGGGAGCTGAAAATGTTTGCACTCAGGAAGCTCATGTGGCTTTGATAGGCTTATGTGGTCAATGAGAGAGCTCACTAAGCTAAAAATAAAGTTGCTAAGGTTGTGAGACTCTCATGTTGTGCAAAAACCACACCTGCCAGTTGGAGAAGTTCCCTCGCACACATATGCAGAGCCTAGGAGAAGTGTTCTGACCAGGGTTGCATATTTTTGGCCTGTTGATTGCATGTCCAGTAAGACATTGACAATGATGGCCTAGCTACAGTAGATGCATGGTCACTATAGCTGACAAATAAATTCCTGAGCAGATAATGTCTCCAAATGGAGAGAGAAAAGAGGTGTTTTTGTCAAGACAGTGCTCCAGGAACACCCAAAAGACATGTTTAACTGCTTACAATTTAGCCAGACATTTCCTCTGCTCTCTTAGCTGAGAAGAGGGAGTGATGAATGAAACACCTGCATGAAGGAAGCTGTGAGATTCTTTGGATATCTCTTTGATTTTTACATCCATATATATAACCAATATCTATACCCAAAGGAACCCAGCATCAGTTCCTAGTCACTGAGACCCAGGCACTTGCCCTGGCTAAAGTCTGACTCCATATGGAGACAACACATAGACAAAACAAGAATGTCCTCAGTTGGGGACAGGCTAAGCGAACAGTGACTTCTGTAGGGCAGCACCTCAGTCACGAGTGAGTGTGAATTACCTGATAAAAGCAGCTTGTAGCACATTGTCCTGTAAAAGCACTGGTCAGGCTCGACTAAGTTCCCTCAGCTGGAATAAACTCAGCAGGATAACAATCAGTTATTCAGAAAATAGCTAATCACATTTTATTTGAGAAAAATATGCTAAATGATATGAAAGGTGCTGAATAAGTAACTCATGAAAAATCACGTGAGGAGAACATCAGTTAGAAATTATGCATACCTTAGTGATCATTTTATTGACTGATAACTATAAATAAGAACATAGTGTAAGAATGCACATGCCAGAACAACTCAATGATCCATGTAAACTGGTATATTGCCTCTGGTAGTGTTGCATACCTAAATATTTACAGAAAGATGATATGGAGACGTAATTATAATAACTACCCATATAAGACTGAATTCTGCCATTGTAGGTTATAGTGAATAGCAGCATACCTCTGTGAGTAGTCTGTCTGGTTCTAAATATGCAGTGCTGTGCAATGCAAGAGCGATAGTTTTGCAGCGGAGGGAAAGGAAATACCTTTATGACCTCATATTATCCATTTATACTCTAAGTCATTAAAATGATTGCTTCTTATGAAAGTTATCTTTGCTAGTAGAGGAATATGTCGGCAAATACTCCCTCTGACAATCAGTGTGCTTTGGATCAGACTCAAAACATACATATTATTCAAACTTAACTTTCCTTGACTCCTACTGAATTATTTGCCCCCAAAAGAAAACACCTGACTCTCCATAAAACTGCTGTCAATGGTGAAATTCCTGTCAAGTACTGGGGGTCCAGCATGCTTCTCAGGTTAATTGTAAATTACACGTAATATGTTATACAAAAATAAGATTCTGTACTAGTAGTTTTCAACCTGTGGTCCACCACTGAACAAGGAACAAGAGTCTATTGTCAGTAGATTAAATTTATTACACAGTGTCCATTCCATCAATGGAAAAAATTAGGGGATCTACAAATCAAAAAAAGATTCAACAACACTCCACTGTGTCCACATGTGTAGCGTCTAAACAAGTTGACTTTCTGATTGTCAGTTTTAATTATAGAGTAACTTTATTGTTGGCCATGGAAGTTATTTTCTGTAAGCGTTAAGGGACTCACTAAGAGAAAAAGAAGAGGAGAGGAAGAGAAGTACAAAGACCAGATGAATTTCATAAAGCTGCGGTTCACTTCATGCCCACATGTCTAGGTTTTCTGTCTATGGAAATGAAGTTACAATAGGGGGATGATTCATAACAGGGTCTTGCTCTGATGTGGCAGTAGGGATGTGGCAGGACTGTATTCCCCGATCAGGGAAGTAGGAATTGCTCCCAGGTCCTGCAATTTAGATTTAGATGAAAATATATCTTGCTATAACGGTTAAGACAGTAACAACATCAGTTCAACCAGTTTAATCCACTTTTGCTCAAATACTTTGGTGGCTAATCTGATTCAGACAGTGTGTCATTCTATTTCTCAATAATTTTATTTCAGTTAACCACATTTTGCTAGTCGCTATTTGTTTTTGCAACCATAGTGATGAAATATGTTTATTGGCTACAGATACAAGAATTCTAAGCAGGTGTCTAGCTTTGTCAAATTTCAGTAATAAAGAACCTCTCCCGTCCACGCTACTAATAACTGAAATTTAAACAATATAACCCTTTGTTTCTCTGGTATCAAATCATAAATCCCTCAATTTGGAATTGGCCAAGAAGATATGAGAATATTTATCTGCAGTTCAATGTCTCTTCCAGTATTTTGCTATTAATTTTGTCTGATTTTTTAGAAGATTGTTGCAGTTAGTAAGTAACTGTAGTTTTCCTCTGCTGGTCATATCTCCATTGGATTTGGTGTCTTTTGGTATAGGATGGTATCAGTGTAATCTGTTATGATATGGTTATGAGAGTGACATCTGATACTTTTGGACACTAACAATTGATACTTAGGATATATTTGTTGGCTAATCTTTAAGCTGGTATTGTCCTTCAGTGCTGTTGAAAATATCCTTATAACCAAAGTATTCTCAGGTTCAGAGAAGGTTACTTTCATTACAAAAACCAGTTATCCCCTATCTTGTGCTACAGCACAGGTAAAAAAGGAAGACTTATTTGGCTTTTATTTTTGTTTTTGAAAACATGGGTTTTGTCATTCTTTGGTTATTTCTCTTTTTACTTCACTTTACTTTTTTCCAAGTAATCATAGACTCATGAAAATTGTTTAATTTTTAAAATTGTCTTAGCCATTTTAGTGTTGCAAAATGTTGTATAAAATACCACTTAAAAACTCTGATAAAGAACTTTAAACTGTGTTGCAGAGGAGAGAACATTCTGCTCCACTCCTGCACATTTACATAATCCAACCACCCACAAAGTAATTAGACACAGAGTATTCATAAACCCATGGTAATGATCTTTCTGAATCCTTTCTTATTCCTATAATGTACACTGAAGGTGTTTGGATCTAAAGGAATTACTTTAAGGGGAAAAAAAAAAAGATCAGTACTGCATTGCTTAATTTCTTTTTTAATTTTTTTCCACATGCAGATTAATATCTTGCTTGTCCTTCTGATTCTGATGGAGAATGAACTGACTGTTTTACTTAGGTACCTGCTGGTGTTTTAGATTACTTTCTTCCTGAAACTCTAAATGTTTTTTATTAATATTTAAGAATTTTAAACTTTTCACATGTATTTACAACATTCATGGCTCACCATATCAACTATTTACCCAAAGTATTGTGTTTATTGGTATTTCTTAGACTTATCTTTATGCCAACCTGCATGGTTTTGCTAGTAAATACTGTCATGATGGTGATCACAGCTTTTAAATCTGTGTTAGCATATCAAATGATGTTTGTGCCTGTACTGGAGCTTGGAACACCTCCATTTTGAAAACTGGCTATTTATTTGTACTCTGTGTTTCATATGACTTAATCAGCTTTTAATCTATAACACCATTGCACCCCATGGCTACAAATTTTTTGAACTACCTCAAGTGGAAATGTCCATATACTCAAAGTTCTAGATATTTAATATATCTCTCTTGCCTTCAGCAGCCTTTCTCAATAGCATTCCTGCTGACAGAAATTTGGCCTAAGACCAGAAACAGATACTGAATTCTCAGAAGGAAGTCTGTATTAAAAAGGAGGAAGCTGTGCGACAGAGATGACCTTACTGATATGTTTATCTTATAATGCTTCTTTATTTCCCTTTGACTCTCCTACTTCATTGTAAAAGATTCAGAATAGAGACCATAACATCTCTTTGTAATTCTGAGCAAAACTCTGCAAAACTACTAAGAAATAAGTGTCTGTTATGAAACTAACCCATAGCTAGTAGAAACCAGTGAGTGAATACACAGGGGTCTGGCTATGCAAAAGGCTATAGATATCTCTTTTAAAAGCAAACTAGCAGTTAGTATTAGACACACACATCTATGCTTGTTAGTACATATTATTAAGGAATTTTATTTAACAAACTCATCAGTTACAGTCACCTGACCCATGTCCCTTTCCTGGAGAAGATGATGAGACACCAATTACAAATTTTCTTGATGTTTAATATTCTCACAGCACAGTTTTTATTCAGTAAATATTGGTTATGTGATTGAACTGTTCATCCTTATGGGACATGGAATATTGGATTAATACAGGAATATTTTTTAATCCCTGATTCATATTTGAAAAAATTTCCTGCCTAAGAGGGTTTTAATTTGTTTGTAGCCATTATATTTCTTAACAAGTCAAGACAGAAGATGCTGGAATCTTGCCGTTCAGAGGCAAAAAGATCTCCAAATGACAACATGCTAAGAGCACATTTGAAGACAGAGGCATCTGTGTTTGAACTTGAGCATCTCTATTTGAACATTAACCAAATAGTCTTCAGCAGATATATATATCTATATATATGAAGGTCATCTAGTCTCCTTTAGCTTAGCTCCATTGTGCATAAGGACAATCAGCAAATAAAAAGTTATTGGGAGTAGAGATATGTTCATGATTAATTATTTTATATGACTGACTCCTCACCTATATAAATGACAGAGTGGAAATCGAAATGGAAATGAGTTACAGAACTGCCAGATATGGCAGTGACAAAAGTAAGACCATCTAACCAATGTGAAAGTAGAATGAACTAAACGTTTCAAAAGTGTTAAAGTATTGGTAACATTTCTGAATTTCTAACTGCTACATTATCATCAGTGTACATATAACTGTTTTATCACAGCATCAAATCAGCATTTCAGAAAGCCCTGACTACCTTTTAACCAGGTGGGGAGAAGTGAGAGGTAGTCTCTAGTTCATGTCTGAATATTTTTACAGTGTGTATCCACAGCTGGCAGTCTTGCTTACGGTCCTTCATCTTAGTCACTTCAGCCGTGGTTTAAGCTGTTTTATTTATCTTTTCCTAAGGAGATATTGAAATGGAGCTAGACTTGGAACAGTGGCTGATTATAATTTCAGCTTGGTTTCAATTTTTGGCAGCCAAATCTGAAGACTTTTGGAAACCTCAAAAAAATATATACAAAGGAAGCTACTAAAAACATTAGTCAATTGGTAAACATCCCCTTTTCCCAACCACATAGAATGGAATAACGAATAACATGGACACAACTATCAGTGACGTTAATTGTCACTGCATCAAAGTTGATGATGAGACAATAACTTAAATTTATGATCTGAATTATTGTTCCTCTCAGTTTCCCATAAGTAGATACATTAAAAATCTTGTTACAGGACATTTAATTTAAAATAGGAATGACATGTGCCCATGGAATTGACTGTACCATATTGAAGAACTACATGTGTTATTAAAATTTCATTGGAAAGATAAGGTGCCAGTAAAATGACTGGAAGAATGTAATTTTCTTTCTCCCCAGAAATAATATGAAATACTTATAGTGTAACAGTCCACTTGGTAGATCCCTAAAGGATAATTTCCTTTCTCTGTCTCTCTATAGTTCCTTCCATTCCAAGTACTGCATGCTTCTTTTATTTATTTTCCTTTTATACCATAAAACTTGACTGTCACTAGTTATATTTTGTTAGGATACAAAATAGTCCATTCAGCAATTGTTTTGCATTCACACCTTGCATTTCAAAAGAGGAAAAAAGTTACAGAAAAAAGTGCAGCTGAGGACAGGCAATATAATCTGTCTTGCTTGTATTGTATTTGACTCTATGGAAACTAACTGGCACTATTAATGAAGTAAGCTGCACTTCATCCTAAGTAAAGATGGCAGAATTTGAGTACTTTTGAGAGAGAGAGAAATGAAACTGGATAGATCATACTTATGACCACAGCATTTTGAAGGTAGAGGATAAAGTAGATTTTCCTCTAGTTTTGAAAAATATTTAGCCTGGAAAATAAGATAGACACATGATTTCCTATCTCAGGGAGTGCCGCCCTTAAGGCATGCTGAAAATACTCTCCAGCGCTTATCTCCCTGAACCATAAAAAAAATTGTCATTACATATAAGAAGGTATCTGCTTGGACATCAAAACTAAAGACATCATTATGGTCCCTGTGTCCTTTATATCTAAACCACATATCTTTCCTTTATCTAAAAGAAAGTCTTATACACCTTTTTCATTTTCTACAAAGCAGTTACCAAGAAATTCTTTATTTATTGCATTGATTTAAAGGACTAAGAATGTGATTTTTATAGACAGGTTCCTACTGACTGGTGGCTGTTTCCAGAAACCACTGACCTTTACAAGTGAAAATACAAAGTATACAAATGATGCAAGTTGATGGGGGGATATAGGACACTCTGACCCTTGTCACCTGTAATTGCGTAACTCCCAGAACCTCCAGAGAGTCGCTGGAGACAGGCTGCATTTGCGCTAAGGTGGCGGACCCAAGTCCTCCTGGCATTCAGAGTAGAGGCCCAGAGGTGTGGACATCTCATATAACAATCCTGGTTCTGCTAGTGACTAATGAAGTGAACACAGAACAGTCATTTGATCATTTAAACTTAGTTTGTATTGACACAAAATAAGGCAAGTGTATGCGTGTGTGAATATAGGTACAGATATAGATATACGGATGAAGTTGAAAGGCTTTGGTTCTTGGGGTTTTTTGCTTTTTGTGGGGGAAAGAGTAAACTCCTTAAAGTCTTTTGTTATCAGGCTTACATTTGTAAGTGAAATGAATATCCATGTCTATGCTGTTCCAGCCTCCCAAGAGCAATTTCCCAATAATGTGGCAGTAGTGTTTACATCGGGTGGAACTGGCTCTGTTAATGCAAAGCTCCATTACCCTTTCCTTCAAAGTAAAACTGCTGTTATTTTTGTTGGCCACAATAAGACCCCACCAATACCTGCTGTTATTTTTTTTTTCTATTTCACAGAAACTCCATGAACTGAAGTTGGAAGAAAGATATAACTAGTAAGCTAACATCCTTGCATTACTGGATGTATACTAATATATATGACTAGTAGGACCAGTCTGGGGCAACAATGCTGATCCAAGGATTCCTAACACGTTTTAAAATGTTAGATTAAATTTGTACTATTAACAGTGGTAGCGCAAATTGGATTAATTCCTGAAGACTTAGCACCGTATAACTGAGAGCTATATATGGTCCTTATGATCCTTATCTTTTCACTTAACGAGATAGAGAATGTTAGAGCAACAATCTAAGTATCAACAATAGAGCTAGTCCTTGTGGGGCTTTATCAAGTAAGAAATTATGGAATTCACAATTTTTTATGTTATTGGACAGTACACCACCTCCCATCAGGATAATATTTAGCATAACTCATAGGATGAAATGGTCCTGAGGTGGAAGCCACATCCACATCCCCAATGACACCAGCACCAGCAAAGGGCAGTCAGTCTCTCTGTATGGCAGACACCTGGCGGAGGCTGAGTGCTGGTGCTGGGAATGAGCCCTTATACCAACACCTCTGATGGGGCCATGGCATGCATGTGATGTTGGCAGTCAGTGAGGTGTAAATGCGTGAAGCTGCCCATGATGCTGAGATGGAAGACATAATGGTGTGGACTTTATGTTATGTCACATTCTTGCTGATGTCCACTGCCAGCCCACTGCCTGGGCTAGCGCACTCTTCTGGGGCAACTGTCCACAGCAGACAATATGTGCACTTGTTCCTGTTCTGAAACTGGCCCCTGAAAGCGTTAGTTCATGCCATCAACACAGATGTCAGCTGTCACATGAGAGTCACTTAATCTACCTAGTTCTACCTGTCTGTATTTCTTTATGTCACCACCAGTGTGGAGGACATAGAATCCATTAAGCAATAGTGCTTATATTCTGGTCTACATGTGTATAGGTAGAATCTATATGCCTGCAATTTTTTCAATGCTACATATGCATATAGAGCCTTATAGTTAGTATTCATTAATTTGTTCTGAGATTCTGAAAGATGCTATACAAAATAAACTTCTAGCATACCATGCTCTGTTCTCTGTCAGCATCGAATTCTCCTTTGTTTCATCTTTGAGGAAAGAATGCTATGAAACTCCATTCTTTATGGCAAATTTCTATGTTTTGAGCAACTGCCATCCATTTTACTCCAAACTGCTGCTATGTCTTGACATTGTTTAATATGATAGCTATCTATTTTTTGATCCTTGGCAGGAACAGCTGTTCTTTATTATACAGAGAGGAGTAGCAATTCAAATAGTTATTCTATCGTTGATTTGTAGCTTCATTTTAGAGGTGCTTCATTCACTTCATCAGTTCATTTGCTCCCAGTTAATCCGTTAGAATCATCAAGAAAGGATTTCCCTTATTAATATACCTCGTACGTTTGATTTATGGCCAGTATTAGTGCTATCACAGTCACGGAGGTAAAGGATTATATGTGTCTTCCATGGACTTTTAGTTTGCCTCATCCATTTTACCAGCAGCTTTTATCTTACTCAGCTGGACTGCAAGCATGATAGCATGATGTAACAGATGAATCCACACACACTGCTAGTGCTTCTAGTCCTTTCTCGTTTGGCTAGTTTTGTATCTTGTAGGTGAGCAAAACTGAAAGAACTCCAGCTTGCTTTGTTTAAGTAAATTCTGTAATGTTGAACTGATAAAAAATGCAACTTGAAAATATATTCTCATAAGAATTTTGGAGTTAGTTATATTCTGCAATAGATGGATGCAACAACAGTAGCATAGTCAGAGTCTCAGGAGTGGATAAATGCTGTAGGTAAGTTTGCTGAAGAAAGATGAATTTGTCCTCTTTATGCATAAGCATTATGTGCTGTTTTGATTACCAATAATGTATAGATTTTGTACTTCGTTTTTTTAATTCTTGTTCACTGGGAGGAAAGAATGAAAACATTTTGTCTTCTACTTCCACACTGAGCCTCTTACTAGTGGTAGAATAGAGATCTTTATAGCTACAATTGCAGACATAGAAGCTCCTGTTTATATCACCCGTAATACATCTCTCTGTAAAAATTAATTATGAGTTGCTCTTATACATGATTATTCTAAAAAACAAGGGAAACTTGCAGGGGTAGATCATAAATTATTATAAATTATCTGTTAGGGAGATTTTTTGACTGCATACCAAGAGATTAAATAACAGTTATCACCAATGAGTGGATGGAGGAAATGTACTGCATCTGTATGTGTGAGTCAGAGCAAAGCCATTTTAAACAAGTTGGGTTTTCTCAATTCCCTTCAGTGTACTATCATCAGAAGGTGGAGTGACTGTGTCCAGTTATGGAAAAGAAGGCAGCATCCATGCAATATGTGACTAGTCAAGAAGATAACAAGTTCTCAAGGATCATTATAAATAATGTAAACAGCAACATACATTTTCACAGTATTTTTTGTTTCTCATATTTTATATGTCAGCATTAACAATGAAACTCAAATTGCAATAAAACAACAGAATTAGTTTTAACCAATAGAGTGTCCAAAATTCAACCCTTAAATACTCCATTAAAATACATAATAAAGTGAAACCAGGGAGGAAGAGAAGCTTGAATTAGAGGCTAAATTTAAGAGTTGGTGTATTCTTATGTCAGCCTCAAAGGATATGCCATGTGTGGAAGGCTCTGCATTTTAAATACCAGTTTTGTTTTATCCATTGTGACTGAAGTCTTACTTACTTACATTTAGAGTGCAAAAATAGTATATGCAAATTTTGAAATCTATAAGTAAAATAACAGCCTCAATCCCAGATTAGAATTCATAAAGTCCCACTTTTGTGTTTGGTCTGTTTCCCACTGACATCACTTGGCCTTTGTGGAGGTAAATGAGGTGGTATAAGACTGGAGCTTAACTGGGAAACTACACCTAACTCAGCCATACTTTAAAAATGTTCACATTTTAAAAAATGAAGTGGGAGTTTTTCAGTGTTGAGCAATTGTTTACAGCAGAATAATCTTTGCAGGTTCTCTGGAAAAGGGTAATATTTTCTTTTTCAAAAATGTATTAAAAATCATTACAAGTGAGAAAGGTATTTTGGTTAATGGATGATGATAGAGTTGTAGTTTCCTTTCTTCTGCAGTAGGAAATATTAGGTGAATGGTCACTACTGAACTGAGAGAGTTCATTAATGTGAACAAAAGCACAGCTTTTACCAAGGTTCAGAAATTTGTGCAGAAAGTATGCTGATGATCTTTATACCCACATATAAATATCATCATTTGGGAGGTGATTATTTTACTGAAAAATGTGTTAGAAACATCTGCAATACATTGCCATAGCACCTTCACAACTTAAAATAATTTTCTGATCACAAAGAGCAAAAGCAGCAGGAGAACCTTAAGTTATACCTTTTATGCAATTTCTAGACTTATCAGGCAGCTGAACTATTTGTGTGTGCAGTGATCATTTGCGAGGCTTTTCTGTGCTCATCAGTCAAATTTAAGAGAGAAGAGGAAAGCATTCAGCATTTTTAAATCTTAATTATTACAATAGCTGATGTGCATACATAATGCCATGGCAATGACCTGCTACTGGGTTTTAATGGATTAAAAGTTTGGAAACATAAGGTCTGTCAAATAGTTCAGTGTTTGCAGAAACATCTTTACCTGCAGAGCAAAAGTGTATTTTTTTTTCCTGGGAAAAAATACGCTGCAAAAAGCCATATATAGGTTGCTCATAAAAACCAGACACTTTTGAGTTCCACAGCAATATAGTTGTTCAGACTTGGAAATGGCAGTCAAACATGGATTGGCAGCCCTAGAATTGTGTATTATATTAATTCATATCAAAAGGTGGGAAAAAAAGGTTATGTATTACATTTACTGTCATATAGCTCTTCTGTCAAATTCATCAGCATTAAAACCGGTCTGAAATTACAAACAAAATCATACAATCACCCGCTGCCCTTTCCCACCCTAAAATCTTAAGTGATGAGAAAAAAAATTATGGTCTATCAAAATGTTCAAGAAACAGGGTGGGGAAAAGACTATAACATGCAGGCATCCATTCAAAGTAGATGTTTTGACCAAACATGGGATCCCTTAGGGCAGAAAGATAGGTCACGAAGTCTTCCTGAGGCACATAGTTTGTTCTGCAAGGCAAGATTTATGATTTTGTTGCCTGCTCCACTAACAAGATAATTTCTGTCAACATATCAAGTTTGCGGGTGAAGCAAGATCACAGCTCAAACACTCTGCTCTTGTGCCAGATGAGAGCTGATCCTAGAGAAGTGGCTTCTTTGCAAGAGGTATGCACATACATGCTGCTTCAGTCAAACCAGTATCAGAAGAAACCATGGCCACAGTGGCCATGGCAGTGTCCTTTATTTTGTATAAACATATATACAAGCATTTAATAACATTAAGCTCATAACGTAAAACTCCTTATAGTTACAAGAACTCCTGATTCAGTTTCAGGGAGGCTACTGCCAAGACAGAGGAGGTGTCTTGAGCGCTTCTGCTCACTGGTAACTGCATAGTTCACTCCTCTTGAAGTTGTTACTCCAGATAGCTCTCACTGTGCCTATTTAAGTCATTTCTGGCCTCTACACTCCCCCCACTGTAAAGGTTGCAATTAAACATGCAAAATACATCATTTATACCACAGATGAGGATGGGTTTGTGCTGAAATATCCAACTGTGAACTGCAACAGCCAAAATGCAGAAACTCGGTTTCTTCTGTTGATTCTTACACGGAGGCTGTTGCCACTGGTCAGGTAGATGTAGGGAAAATGTAGGTGGTGGGAGGCTGGACCCACACTTGATTTGAACGGGCTGGATTAGAGCTGGTATCCAGGTGAGAGACCAGCATGAACTGAGAGAAAGCCTGTTGCTGCCCGGCTGGACACACAGGGGCAGGAGAGCATCCTCTGCCAGAACAGCCAGGGCTGGACTGCTAGAGCTCATCGCATCCCTGCCGGGATCTTCACAGGTCTGCCAAGTCTTGAGGAGGCAGCCATACCTTATAATATCACCAACTGTTTCTTAGGAAAGTGTGAGTCAGACCAACATTTTCAAGCCTTTCTCATATGCAAAAAATTACAATAGAAAGCCTTTCTTAACATTAAGACATTTTAAAGGTAAAAGCCAACAAATTCCAGTTCTTTATATATATACTTATATATACACATATATATACATGCATATGTTTCTGTACACATATTATTCATCTTCTGAAACCTTTTTGCTTGCCATCCATACCGTGTGACTAGCAAGCAGAAATGAAAGTATATTCTGTTCAGAACGGGTTTATTTTTCTGCCTTTATAAATGAAATCCTGACAATGTGAGACCTTGGTCCCCTTTGTGTGTGAGGAAAGGGTGAGAAGAGGCTTACTCCAGATATTCAAATTTTTGGACAACGTGCTGTCTTGTTATAGCTTTAGCAGTCATGGAAGAATGCAACATGCCTAGCGATACTGGTCAGTACAATGCTAAGACTTAATTACATATTCAGTAGTTCTTGTTTTGCCACTTGTTTTTATGCTTATCAAATTCTGGAAAAGAAACAGTGTTCAACTACAGTGACCCGAACATGTTCAGACAGGTATTTTAACATCACATGCCTGCCTTGTTTCTCCTCTCCTTCACACTCCCCTCCATTCCTATATTCTTTTCTTTGAAAATTTACTTAAAATATAATAATAATATTTAGCCATGAGTTTCAGATAAGATTTCTACAAAATTTTGAAGGAAGAAAGTATTCCAATTAACTTTCATTTTCACTTTACCTATTATGTTATGTTTTAGAAAATTAATTAAAAGCTTCTTTCAAAGCCGAAGTGGCATTCTCTTGTTCTATTTATATCTTCCAACAATTCAGATTGTTTTAATGCACTCCAAAGCCTTCTTTATATGGCACATGATGCTAATTAAATACCTGAAATGATGCTCGATAGCATTAATTTCACTACTGATTATAACCAAATACACTCAGTTTGCAGTCGGCTTTCCAATAAATCTAAGTAGATCAAGAAAGAAAAAGAACATACTTTCCTGAACAATTTTGCTTATTTAATCCATATTTATTATGCCTTTTACTTCCAGTGTGACCACTCTCTTAATATCTAATTCTTACTCCACAATTAAGACAGAAATTATCTACCTACTATTGACTTCATATCAATCTGTCATCAGCTTTTGCCAATCAATCGAGCAGAATTATTTTTGCATAGGGGTTTCAACAAAAGAATAAAGGCTAGATGCAGAGACAGACTTAGCAGTGTTTGGCATTGCAGGAATGAACCTCTAACTGCTTAACACTGGTGCTGAATTCAGAAAACATGTGTTGGTTTCCTGGGCTCTTTACCCCTGCAGAGGGGCATTAGATGCCTCAGAAGGGAACGAAGTGACTCACAAATGGCAAGAAAAGACATGCAGAATTTACCCCTGGGAAGTGCTGAGCCCAGCAAAGACAGCCCACCTCTCTCCAGAAATTAAGTACTGTACCTCATGTCACAGGGAATACAGAACTGTACCTGTAGAGTTATAGATCCCCTCCTTTTAAAATGAGGTTACTTTTTGCTTTTAAGACATCATTGGAGAAAGAGATACCTCTGCTTATTGCCATTGCTGGTTGTTTTTACACATCAGCTGAACAATTGGAGAACATTAGGTGGCAAGAGAAACTAAGGCTAATATGTTTCAGTGCTTTACCGAAAACAATGCTTGCTATTGTGTTCTGGGAAGAACCTAGTTTCAAGGTGTTTCAGTGCCTATGAGAATGCTTAATAAAGACAGGAAGGGGAAAGACAGGGAAAATTAGATTAAACTAAGTTATGGATTTATATAAAACAATAGGGAAGACTCCAAATAATTTTTCAGTGAAATTCTTAGTTTCCCTAGGTGACTGAGCAATTCTGCAAAATGTGATTTTTTTTCCAATAATTTGGACATTCTAGTACATGTAGTGAATTTTAAATATAATTTGACATTTTAGAACAATACTATAATTGCACAGCTTTTTTGTAGACAGTTGTATCAAATGCACATTAACTATTATTCCTGGATGAACTGACCTTTGACAAGGTTTGGAGCTCAGATGATCCTTTCTCACATGACTAGATTAATTTAACCTTATGCTAAGCCCTCAGTCCAAACATCTGTCAGGCAGAATGGGAAAGAGCTAATAACTTAGTAGAAAAGATCTTGTGAGAGAGTAAATGGCCTAATTTACAGGGGTGGAAAAGAGTTTGTAGGACTGGGGGTCAGAGAGGAGAGGGTGTTTGGGTCCTTTCTGGGTTGTTGCTTTGTGAAGCTGAGATACTGAAGCTGATGACTTTTGAGAATGAAAGAAGCTAGAATTGAATCTGCTAGGGAGTGTTAGTATTGAAGTGAGACTGGCAGGGGAGGAAAATTGGGGACAGAGGCAATATCCAGTTTAGTCTTCTGCTTTGTGTTTTGTCGCTGGTGGCCTGTGAGGGTACCACATGCACCCTTCTCACTGCCTGCAACCTACTCACAAAATTATCCTCAGGTGAAATGTATTAGCAGAGGATTGGCTGTAGATATCTTCCCTAGTTCTCTTTATAGCTTCATGTTTTGTGGTAAGGAAGAGATACTGTTTTCCTTAGTTCCTTTATTATAAAAGTATTTTTTATCTCAGTAGCTGTGAGTATTGGCCAAAACCAGGGAAACTGAGGTGGGAAGTGATGCTCAGTCCAGGCAGGTGGGTTGCTGTTATTGCAATTAAGCTTCTCAAAACAGTCTTCTAATGTATGTGGCTGATTACTCAACTTTTTCTTTTTACAGAGTGGTAAATCAGGCTACCCCTTAACTGTATGGGTAATGAGGCTTATCTTAATGAACCTGTGACAGAGGTTAGAATGGGACCAAGGTAATCTGGTTTCTATTTTCCTCTTCTTCCATAAACATTTAATTGGCAGAAAGTTTAATGAAGTCATAACTTTAATCTCTTTAATCCATTGTTTAGAAAAAGCAAAGATTAATTTAGCAAGGTAAACTGGCAGAATTTTTTAGCAAGTGGTATAGAAAGCTGAAGCTGGCCACATTGTAAGCAGAAGGAAAAACTGATTGAACTACAGTGTGTCTTCCAAACTAGTATAAAACCTGTATTTTGAGACTTAGGCTGTTTTGTTATAAGTAGCAAAACCCAGAAACCATGAACTACAACTGAATGTAATAGGGCAGAGTGAGATAATTTTAATGTCATGAACAGTATTTTTTTTCTTAGATATAAAACAAGTAACTAGCTTTTTAAAAAAAAATAAATCGGTTGGATTATGTTGGTGTAGAAATGTCAAATTGAACTTTAGTAGCAGTCACAGGTAAAAGAAGGGGTGTAATAGATATTTTCTACTCCTGAGTAATATCCCCAGATTAACTTCTGTGAGGAGGTTCTAGGGTTCATGATCTGTAACACTGTCTTTAAAATGGTTGTGTTAAAACTGATCTTGTCAAATTAATCTTGTAAAAAGAAAACTATAGAGAACAGATTTTTGAACTATCAATCTAACATTTTTGCATTTAGTCTACTTGCATCTTACTGCTCTTATTGTAAGCTGTGACTTGGGCCTTCTGGGTGTCTTAGCTAATCAGGAGGCATGCAATGAACCCACTGACTTTAAAAGTCTGCAAGAATATTATTCATATCCTTATTCCTACTAAAAATTTCCTTGGAATTTTATCTGCTGATTGTTAAAGGAATTCTTATGAATAGCAAGATTTCTAATGGCAATGCTCCAGTACTTATCGATAGGAGAAAAACCATTTGGCTGGTTTTAATAGGTGTGGTGTACTTTAAAAGAAAATACCGAGGACTTCAGAACTGCCTATATTCTCGTGCATTAGTTGCATGGAGCAAATACGAACACTTGGAAGTAAAGCATCCTGATTGTACAGGATAGCTTCAACGGATGTCTTGGCCACTTTCCTCTTCCCAGTGCAGTGACATCTAGGAAATAGCATTGCTCTTGGAGAGTCTGTGTTCTCTGAAGGGTTTGTGGCCTGGAACAGAATTGTGCACTCAATTGATAATTAATAGCAGTGAGTGATGAAAACGTTTTACATAAAACCAAATGGAATTGCAAAAGGATATGAACTAATGATGCAGAAAAGAGGGTGGGGAAAAGGAAATTGTGTAGACAAAATTTAAAATTTACATAAGTGCTCAATACTGGGTCAGACTAAAGGTCTACCTAGTTCAGTGTCATATCTTCAGTCCTGGCTAGTACTAAGTTCTTAAGAAAGTATGTATATAAACCAGGCATATTGAGAGTGTTTAATGTATGGATTTGTTTTCTCAACTTTAAACTGCTAATAGTGTAAGACCTTTATGATTGAAACGTATTTGGACCAAAATACTCAGTAGCTACTGACGGACTCATCGTCTACCAGTCTAAACCTTTGAATCTTTTTATACTGTTTGCTACAGCATGTTGTAAAGGCCATGAATCCCCCAAAGTAATTATATGCTTGTGTGAAAGATGATTCACTCAAAGCTTTTAATAAAAGACCATGGGGGAAACTCCTTGACAATACAGGTCTGCCATCAACTGTTTAAGCCTGTGCTACTCGCTACTTCAAAAGCTTTGGCAGAATTTTGAGACACAAATCCAGCATTACTGCTAGAGGGATTTTTCTTTACTCAGTTTACATAGACCCCTGTTATTCATAACTCACTAATAATGTTACATTTCAGTATAACATCTACTAGTTTGCCTAGGGATGTCAAGGTTTTAGGTTTAAGACTGCTGTTACGTTTGCCCCTTTTATTATTTTGGTAACAACACAAGCTCTGTGTGTGTGTGTTTTTTAAGGTTCTAAACTATGTTTCTGTCCCACACTTTCAGGCTTTTCTGATATTTTATTTGGGAAAATCTGTAACATTCCATAAGTGCTTTTGTTTTTAAATTTCAAAATGCATATTCATCATTTAAGTAAGTTGTATATTCATCATTTAAGTAAGTTGTATTGCAGTCAGTTATTTGAAAATGTTTTTATTTGTCTTGACATTGAACTCCAGTGAGGAAGGTACAGCTGATGGTACCTTATCATGCAAAGTAATGGTAATTCATTCACAGTTTGTGATCTTTCTTCCCAACCTCACTGAGCTGGCCTTTGTCCAGTATTAGGAAAATATACTGGTATAACATGAGGGTTGCTTGAACAGCTCATCAGAGGTTTCCTTATTCAGGATTCACCTGAGTATTTTCCCATAAGACCTATGGGCAGCACAATTGACTATATGATACTGACCCCGGGCTGCTCTGCACTGCTCTTCAAGCAGATAAATGACTTTTTGCATTGGTCCATGATGGGTAACATTTTGTAGAACAAAAATTATTTGCTAGCCTACAGAAACACCTTCTAGCAAAACATCTTTAACAATCATATGTATCTTACACAGTGACATGCTTAGAAGTCATGTTCAACCAAAAGACCTGAGTGGGGTCTTTTTCTACTAGGTCCATTGGTACAGTAAAAAATTTTGAATTATCCTACTTCAGGACAAAGAGTTGCAGCCCTAAAAATACTGACAATGAATGCTATGAGGTATATCAGATATATGACTTAGCACATTCTTTCATTTGAAAGTATTTATTTGCTACAAAGTTAAAGAATTACAAGTACTTAAATGAGAAACTTTGCACTAGTCTTATGAAAGTTTAATGAACACTTTATTCCATTAAATTACTTTGTATAGCTATATACCAAGTACCAGGTTGTCTTGTGGACTGCTTCCGCCACAGACTCTCCAGCAGTCTGTGCACGTGATTCATGATTGACTATCATTGAACACGGCGGGAGAGAAAAGCTGGGTGAAAAGAGTAATAATTATTTAAAAAAGCCATTAAAAAAGGACATCTCAGCCACAAAATGTGTGCCCTTTAGAGCATTAGTAGTGTCTCATTTAAGTTACCGTTTCACACTTGCTGACAGATATGAAAAAGACATTTAATGCAATAGATAATACCTATATTTTCAACTCTTTTCTGGATTCAAAATGCCTTTGAAAACATTCTGCTAGTGTTTTGTAGGTAAAGTTCCCTGTTTTCATACTTCTCCTTGCATTTTGATTGGGAGGTGAGAAGAGTGGTGTTAACAGGACTGTGTTCACCCAGCAGTCTGTTCTCAGATGCTTGTGATGAAAAGGTTAAAATATACTGTTGAATTCAAGCACTGCTTTCATACAATAAAAGCTTTATCTCAGTTACCTGAAGACATGAACTATCTTTCCCTGTTGGCAGAATGTAGGATGATGGCAATGACAGTCGCACTGTAGTCTAACTTCTGTGAAAATGTTATCTAACTGTATAAATGTATATAGTAATTGTAAAAAGAAAACAATCACCTTCGCTTTACCTGGTTTGAGACAGAAACAGCACGAAGCAAAATATAATGCATGTGGCTCTCTAAGCTGTCACTGCAGCTACTGCTGCATTTACCAAGCACTTCAATGGGGGTTTAAGTCTTCAGTGGAGCTACTCCTACTTGCACCAGGTGGCCCAGTCTAATGCAGTAAATTTAATATTTGATGAGGTCTGAAGAAGAATAAAACTTAGAAATACCAGCACAGTTGATGTAAAATTAGAAAGCAACAAAAAACCTGAATAGTGCAGCATACATATAAAGGCTGGAGGCTGTTAGAACTGTAAGGAAAAGGCTTGGAAGAGCTTTCCAACAGGAGACAGAGGCAGTCCCCTCACTTAGGGATATAATTTTGTACTAGGTGCAGGTGCCCACGCCCTGGCAGTGGGGGCTGCAGGGCGGCCTCTGTGAGGAGAGGCCGGGGCTGCCCCGAGCCGGACACAGCCGGTTCCAGCCGGCTCCGACCGACCCACCGCAGGGCACGGCTGAGCCCCGCAGCCACCACGGCGGAGCTGCGGGGAAAGCCTGTGTAAGAAAGGGCAAAACGCTGCCCGGCTGTGAGGGGAAAACTGTGAGAAACAGCCCTGCGGGCACCGGGGGGAGAGGAAGGAGGGGAAGGAGGTGGTCCAGGTGCCAGAGCAGAGATCCACCTGCAGCTCATGGAAGACCATGGTGGAGCAGGCAGGTTAGTCCTGAAGGAACTGCTGGCATGGAGGACCCATGCTGGAGCAGGTTTACCCCAAAGGACTGCAACCCATGTGAAAGACCCACACCGGCGCAGGGGGTGAGTGTGAGGAGGAAGAAGTGGCAGAAAGGAGCTGTTATGGACTGACCACAATCCCCCATTCCCCATCCTCTTGCCCTGCTCGGGGTGGGGGACAAGGTAGAGTTGTTGGGAATGAAGGAGTGAAGTTGAGAGCCTGGGAGAAAGTGATGGGGGGGGGGGGGGGGAAGGTGGTATTTCAATTTGTCTTGGTTTCTCACTATCCAAACCTGTTTTAATTGGCAATAAATGAAATTAATTTTCCCCAAGTTGAGTCTGTTTTGCCCGTGATGGTAACTGGTGAGTGGTCTCCCTGAACTTTTCTTGACCCAAGAGCTTTTTCGTCTTATTTTCTCCCCCTGTCATGGGGTAGAAGGGGGGCGGAGTGAGACAGTGGCTGGGTGGGCATCTGGCAGCCAGCCAAGGTGAATCCACCACAAACTCTACCAGCTTGTAATATCATAGCGGTCAAAGGAAGGCACACTGTCTGGAAGGAGAGGTCCCTTCTGAGTTCTAAGCCCTTCTTTTGATGATGTGGAAATGCAGATTTATAAGACAGGGCTTTCTTCATCATCTTATTTTTTTAAAGTTTGTTTTTTTTAGATATCCTATAGCATGTCAGTCCTTGGTGGGACAAATGAAAGAAGGCAGGCTGGTTGGAGGCTTTTTTGTTGTTGTTTGATTGTTTCGGGGCTGTTTGGTCAGAGAATTAATTTTCAGTTCTTTCTATCCATCAGCTGAAGTACAGAGCCTGTTGTGGCAACTGAAGGCGATTACTGTTAGTAGTGATGTCACTGCCAAATGCATAGGGAAGAAAAATGTTCCAAAGTCTCAACAAACTCCTGATGCAAAGTCTTTTGCTGCCTTCTCATTTTGGCCTTCCATGTACTTCAAGGAAATATCTGCATCAAGGTAAGAAATTTTGAGAGGGCTCATTGTAGGACCTGCAAAGTGTTGTCCAAATTGTAATATTATATTCTTTCACAGCTGACATGGAAGCTTAGAAACTACCTCTCTCTGAAAGCTAGTAGAATATGACTTAAAAATTATTTTGATGCCTGTCTTGGATGATTTTAATGAAAAGTAAGCTACTTTACACCCAAATGTATTAAAATGTGAACTATGTTTCTGAAAATTATTTCCTTTCATTCCTCCACATTAATCTTTACATATTTAGTTTAAGAAGTTAATGCTTAATGAGAGAAATCCTCAGCTTCTCCCTAGTTCCCTTAAGAAGCATTAACTTGGAAGCAGCCCACCTGAGAAAGCAAGCCATTTCTTTGCCAAAAATTGTTTTGGCACTGACAAGGCTGACTGACTCCTCTCTTGCAACATTTCCCTTCTAAATACCAGTTGCAGACTGTCATGGGGTTTGTGCAGTTCTATATCAAGGGGCCTTCTGTGATGCCTTTGTTGTAAGCAGTGCTCTCACTCAGGTCTCGTGTGCATTGTTATGACCCTGAGTCTTTGGAGAGATGACTGAAGCACAGCTGTCCTCTTGCCAAAGCTGTGGATGAACCTGACTGAATTATGCACTGAATTCTGAGCCTATCTTGTCACACTTGCTGCTGCTTTGAAAGAGGCCTCAAGTTTAGAGATGTTAGGGAGAACATCGGTGTTCATAAAGCCTCAGCAAAAGACCAAATTGTGTCTTGATGTGTAGATATGTTCTCTGTCTTTATGAGTCACTGTTGTTATGAGCTGAACACCATTAAGTACAAGTGTAATAATAAGATGAAGACAAATAGCAGGAAAGATACCTGCCACACAATAGTGCACAAACAAATAGACCAAAGAAGTCCTGCATGTCATGTTTTCAACCTCCTCTGAGAGGCTAGTTCTTTATCTTTTGTGACCTTGTTTTCTTTCCAAAGTTACAAGGTCTCTGTACCTACCTAATTGTGGATCAAAGTCTTCTCCCCACAGCAAAGAAAGGACCTGTTCTTAACCTAACGTACTTGTGATTATGTACAGGTCTGCCAGACAGAGTCCTTTCCCTTAGTGCTGCTTGTATCTGACGTGTACAATTCTGTGTTACACAGCATGGTTCTGAGTCAGCAGCTGTGCAGCACTTGGGTCACAACACTTCTGTGTTTGCCCCTTGTTGTACCACCCTCCCGACCCTTGAAGCTGTGAAGGCTGGGCCCCCCTCTTTGTGGCTGAGCCAAAATACCTTGGAAAGTGAGATATTATGATTGATACATCAAGAACACTACCACAAACAACAACAAAAAATAGTTGAATGTCATGCATTATCAGGTAAAGAATGCTTGAATGTAACATCAAAACCTGGATGTTACCCGACTTTATACAGTTTCTTAGCTAAGGTACACATTGTATTTGGAGAAAGGAGAAGGCAAGGTGGTTTGCAAGACATCTGGAGATGAAGTTTAAATAATTCTTGGAAAAAAGCAAAAAATAGACAATAGATGGGGAAAAATGACACTGATGGCTGAATAAGATTAGTAATTGTTAAACACATGGAAATGGCATATCATAGAACAAGATTAAGGTATAAAATAATAACAAAAGTCCTTTTAACTGACTGCATACAACTTCTAACTCTGGTGGCTTTGGAGGTGATTAGAAGTGTTAAAATACTTCAGAAACATGCTGCGTGTATGAAAACAGTAGTTCCAGTCCTGTCCTAAACAGTAGGACTGAAAACCATATCAGTAAGTCTGTTTTCTTAATATCTCTAGACCAACAATATGTTTATATGCTTTAGTTAGGAAAAGATTCAGATAAGAACCCATTTTAAGATATTTCTTCTAACAGAACTGACATATTTTGCAATTTACCTGTTGCTGAAATGCTTTGTATGAAGATAAAAAAAAAAAAAGCTTTTTTGTGTATGGATGTAATGTTTGTGTGTGAATGTTTGTCAGTTTTTTTCTTATGTAAAATTATTTTTTTTTTTAAAAGGGAATTTCTAGAACTCTTTTCAGAATGAACCAAAAACTATTATATTTTTTTAATATTTCTAAAATGAAAGGCAAGCCAGGCTGTTATGCTGGCTCTATGTTTGTTTGCACTCTGTTTATAAACAGTGTTGAGGATAATCCATCATCTGTCCTGCACTTCAAAATAATGACATCTGGACTACACCCTCACAATGGTGTAGCACTGACTCTTCAAACAAACTCAGAAAATGGTAACCCCCCCCCCCCCAAAAAAAAAACCCAGCACCACAAGCATAATCATCCGTGTGCAAACAAAAAACTAAAAGACTCATTTTTGCTGGAAACATTTGAAGTTTCTCCCCCCCCCCCCCCCCTTCCTCTTTCCTGGCTTTAACTTATTGAACTTTTTAGTTAAGGCAGCCTGAAGGCACTAAATTACAGATGGTGCTCACTCATACTAGAATTGAAAACTTCCTCTTTCAAAAGGTAATTGTTTCCAGTTGATACATGCAACATGAAGTGGATTTCTAGCATGAAAATAGCTCTTATATTCCTGAGAAGGGAAACCCCTTGAAAAGATCTTTCTGTTCTAAGAAGAGTGACTGCATGCTCTTTTCTTCACATATGATCTAAGCGTCAAGCCCACCCACAGTAATTTTGGCAGAAACAAGTAAAAGTAGCAAGTGTTCCTTATTATTTATAGTCTATGAAAGCAAAAATTTAAATGGAAAAAAGCAGATTATATATTCGAAAACATAAATGTTACCTTTTAATATTTTAAAACTTTCTTATAAAGACTGGTCTAAGAGATCTAGAGCCTGTAGCCTTTTTGAAACTGGAGTATTTTGAACAGCCGATCATGTAGCAACTGCAAGAATATGTAAAGAGAATATACCACTTTACACTGCACTTGGCTATATATCTAACCCCCATTGAAAAAAAATCCTGAATAATAATACCTGTTTAAATAAACACTATTACAGTCAGAAAAAGTATAAGAAAATTAGGTTCCTTCTGTAACTTTTCATAAGCTTCTTGAAGGCAGGCACACTAATAGGCATTTTCTAATTATTTAGCAGCTCCAGATCTTGAGTCAGAAACTCTGCTTTTTGTCTTTGCTGTTCAACACAGATGTAAGCACAGACCTCAATGGGAAATGAACCATGCCTTTTCTCACTGAGTTTCATAAACATGTGCTGATAGTAAAGGCATGCTGAGCTTCAGGAGTCCTGCATCTTATTTCAGCTCTGAAGAAAATGTGCTTTAGGGTTACAAATTCTACTGCCTCTGAACAACCCCTCGTCCAGTTTCCTGCTCTCACTGGCTTCCTCTCCCAGCCTCTTCTCTCTGTCCCCTATCCTGGTCTTCTAGTTTCTTGTCCCTCTTTGCCCTCTTGTAAACAACAACAAAAAAAGATTGACAACTTATAATCATGTCTTTAAAATCATGTCTTTGAGCTATTTCAGAGCTCTCTTCTTACAAGTAGAAAAGCTGCCATGAATACATACTTGCAAATAATATAAGTAGTGTTGCACACAAGCTCTCAGAATAGTTTCTGCCTGTGTTTCTGTAACTGACATATGAATATCAAGGCCTGAATACCTGATGCTTAATTTGAATCATCCAAGTGATCTGGGCTCAGTCGATAGCTGTGTTTGCTTTATTCAGGAACAAACATACTCCAGCTTATTCCTGTTCCAGTGAAAACAAAGCTAATTTCTACTGTCTGTTTGCACCTTTATTTACTTTAGCTGAATCAGATAAGAGTTACAGTTTGACCTGTGAAATTAGCAACATCTCCCTAAAATTTTTGTTCCATGTGGATGGCTTGCCTCCCTCAGGGAAGCCATGTTGGCCTGATGCTTGCAGGTCTCCCTGAAGACTTGTTTTTTTCAAGGGGGCAAGAGAAATGAGTTATTTTGTCCACACATACTGGCCCCACATAAAGCTTTGTAAAATTATTATAAAACATTCAAGGTAAGGCATAAGATCTATCTTTCTAGGGGGAGGGGGAAAAAAACCTTTGTCATCATAAAAAAAAAAAAAAAAAAAGGAACTTTGAATATGTGCAGTGAGTCAGGCATTCCTTAAGAAAGCTTAGCCCCTGGACAGCACAAGGCCTTGGTGCTCCCTGGTGTTTTCCAACTGACCTTCCTGGCAGCTCGTTGCCCACTGCAGAACCTGCTCCCAAAATGTGGGAGGACTGTGGCTGCTGCTGCTGCATACACAAAAATCCCAACCCCATAGAACATCCTTAGACTCCCAAGGTGTTACATGATCTTTCAGACCATCTAAATGCTTGACTTAATGAACTGGATGCTTAATGCTGGACTTACTGACCAGCTGAACAGTTCCTTTTACTTTGCAAGACTCCTGCTCCTGTTTCAGAATTGAAGAAGGGCTTGCATGCTGAAAAGCTTGTTCATTTTTTTTTTTTTTTTCCTCCAGCTGTGCCAGCTGGTCTAGAAAAAGCTATTATCTCCTGCAAATCTTGCTCCTTGGAAAGAATAATGCATGTATGTTGTTCGTTTGGTTTTTTTTTTTTTTTTTTTTTTTTTTTCCACTTTCAGGACAGATTCACACAGGTAAAAACCTGGTTTCTGTTTTAACTGAACTCTAAGGGATATAAAAATATTTGTAAATTTCCCTCCTTTATGAAAAATAAAGAGTTGACTGAAAGTTAAGGTAGAAAAGGCTACTAGGTAGAAGAGGTAGAAAAGGCCAGGAGGAAAAAAAAAAAAGAAAAAGCACAGCATGTGCCTAAGTATTTTGCTGACTATGATGAAAATAAGCATATACTTAAATGAAAAAGGGCAATAACATCCTCTTTCCCCTGCTGGAAGGTCCCTGTTCTTGGGGGTGTGGGTATGCCAAGTGAAGGTTTTTAAATAAAGCCATGTTAAGTGAGTAATACCAGTTCCCAGGCACAATCTGTTTATCAGGCAGGGAGCCTGGCCCATGTTAGTCATACTGCAGATGAACTCTTCTGAATTCTTTCATACTTCCGTTGCCAACTTTATGAATAATATCAATTAAAACCATAAGTGTTAAGAAATTACATGTAGCTGTCATTGTATATCTTCCTAAGATAATTAAAAGTATTCTTATCTCTTAAGGCTTCTTGCTGCTGAAACTAAAAGCATAATGCTAAACCTAATTTAAATCAAAGTTGAAGACAACAATAAAAGTGAAGAGTGCTTAACTAAACATTTTGACCTGGGTGGTGATGGTCAGTAAGCCTGGGCTTACGGTCTGCTATAATCATGAATACATCATATGGTGTTTAATACGTTCTGTGTCTATTGGCACTTCTAAAGGCTACCCTTTAAAAAAGTGATCACTAAAATTTTGCTTTCTCTAATCTGTCCACAGTTAAAGACAGAATAAGCAGAACTTATTAACTGAGAATGTATTGTTTGTTCTTTGTGGAAATTGGTGGTTTCAAGTGAATACAGGTAGTACCTAGGTAGCGTAATTAGGCAGTATATAGGAAATTTGCCCATGATTTACAAAATATTTGTAAAGAGATTGAAAATCAGTTTCAAACAAACCAGTTTAAAAAGCTGTGGTAATGAAGATACCTTGGCACTTAGCACCTGGGGAATATAGATCTTTCTCATCACATTTTTTTTCTCCCACATTTGCTTTATAAAAAAAAAATGCTTGGAGAAAAACAAAAAAGCAATTACAACTTCCTTCAGTTATTTTTTTTTTTTATCTTCCAAGGTGCATCCAAAAAAAGCTAATCATTTGGCAAGACACAAAAAATAAAAGCTTTTTAAAAATGTAACTCTATTTAGTTGTTAGTTCTTATGCTGAGAAAGAGTCCTGACAAAATTTCTTATAAAAATGGCAATAGAAATCAATCTGGTAGCTTAAAAAAGCAGCCCATTTCAAGGCATTGGGGGTGGTGAAGGGGAAAAAGAGAAGGTGATCTCATTAATAAAACAAAACATGGAGTATCTATAAAGAAGGATGTATTATGTTGGGAATCAAGTGAAGGATGCACTTGAAAGGAAAAGGTGCAGCTTGGATATTTGACCATAGTTCTGTGAGACAAAGCTTGATTAAAAAATTGAGAGAACAGTCAGTCCTCCATAAATGCATAATTGTGTACTCCTGCTTTCCATACAATGGTTCCTTTATGGGCTGCCTCCTGTTCTCTGCTCTGTACTAAGCTCCAGCTCTGACAGTACAGGTATGACTTGGAGTCTTGAAGATTTTGAATGCTGGGGATTTTTTTAAGCAGACCTCAGACCTTCTGAGCAACACAAAGGCTTAACTTGTTCTGAACCTAGGTTTTTAAAATGCCCCTCAAGTATAAAGAGGAAAAATTAGTACTTTACTACCTGAAATACAAATAAAATATCCTTTGACTACAATTATTGAACTCTAGCAAAATATTATTTTAAGCTGGGTAAACTGATGCTAGTTCCGTGCTAAACAGTACTCAAGTTCTACAATAGTAATGTGGAAACTCACTGGCTGAAGGGATGTGTGTGTCTGTGTGTGAAGGGGAATTACCACTCATGATAAAAACAAAGGAATGCAGCCAAGCAGCAAATAAGGAAAGCATGAAATTAATGGATTTCCCTTATTCTTTTAATTAAGCCTGTTTATTGTGGAAGAAGAAAGAAATTCAGGTTAAGAAATCTCATTTTTGATTAGGAAAAGGCCTCCATCATATCCACCAACTTTTCCCAGAATATTTTGTTATATATAAAGGAAAAACTGTAATTTTCCTTTTGCTTGAATGCTTCTCTTCTACTACTGAAGAACTGCTGTCTTAAGTGAAAAAGTACTAAAAGATTTCAATGGCAGGAAGAAAAAGTTTGCTTTGAGAAGTCTTACCATTACTGTGAATTAGTAGCTTTGGTATCTGCTAGACACTTGAGCAAGCTAACTGGTACTGTCTTAACAACTGATGCCTGCACTTGCAGTGTGTCTCTCCCAGTCTCTACCTGCAGAGATCTGGTAGAGGTCCCTCATCAGCTGAAGTAACCAGCTCTCCATGCTAATGCAAGAGGGAACATCTTCGCTTATGGAGTGGGAGCTATGATTGCTGTGCATCTAATGAAAATTGCCCTTTCTATGCATTTTGTAGAAGCAGTTGAGTCTAAGTATAAAGTGCTGGTTAGTTTTCTCATTCAATATTAGATCTCACTCAATGAATAATGAATCATGGGTGTGTTGTGTTTGCATCCTTTTTCACCTTTACCACTTTCTAATTTTGGAACTTGAGTTTTATAATGACAGCGCTGAGCCACAGCTCTTGGCTTAGGAAATGAGAATGTTTTAAGGGAAGCTTAATAGCTGCATCTTGGTTGAATACACCATTAAGACTTTAGTCTGACCTTCATTAAAAACTTAGAAAAATCTTCATTCTGCAAATGAATAGAAGACCCTAACACTGAGAAAAAGCACATTATTTTTTCTCTAAAACACTAGGAAACACAGAAATAAAAATGGAAGAGTTATCATGCGACTTACCGTTACTTGTTTCAGCATGTTATGTGGCAATGCAGTTTGTCAGTGTTTGCTTCAGTGCCTAGTACAGTAACCTTCCATAAATTAGGCTAAGCAGACAGTTTGATTTGTCCTAGCATGTATCCTGAATGCCACTAAATAAAAGACTGCTTCTAGACTGTATATTAAGTTAGTTGCTAAGTAATATAGGTAAAAGAACAGCTGATTAAATTATTGGTAAAGTTTGTCAAGAGATTTTTCTGGTGCTGCATCAGATAGTTCCATCTTTTAAGCAGATATGGGACTCCCTATTGCAATCAATAAACTGTAAAGATGAATCATATTTATATTGTTGTTGTGTATATAAAATGCACATATATGATTTTTAATTAGTGTTATTAACTACGGCTTTGTTCTCTCAAATAGTTGAGTAAAAATTAGAAAGGAAATTGTCATCCAAGACACTCATGATATAATGTGCAAATGTCTTGTGGTTTTTGTGTGCTCCAAGGAGGAAGTCAGGAATTCAGTGAATAAAATTTTGTCTGTCATGTATAATTTGCCTATTACATAAAACTGAAGCCTAAACAGTCACTGGATTTATTTATATAACAATCTTTATACACACACACACACACATATACTTCTTTCCTTCTCTGCTGTAAAGCATATAGGGCAATAGCCTCACTTAAGTGAATGACTAGTTTCTATTTTATAATCCAATTTTTATAAGCCCCATGAAATGTATTTGCTTATTTGAATTATGTTGCTACTGCAATGATAGCAGTCAGCCAAGCTTCAGATTGCTGTCCTGCTGCCACACGCAGTGCCTCAAAAGTTATTTGTGTAAAAGCTGGATCTCAAAGAAAGAAGCTGGAGTGCTTAGGGGCTGCAAAATTGTTAGCTGGCAAGGTGCAGAGCTAACGGTCCTCTCAAAACGGGTGAGGCCACGCTGCTGAAGCCAATAAAACCCTGTGTGAATCCCACAGGCTACTTGCAATACCTGACAGTCTACTTCTTTGCTTCCTGACCATATTTGGCTTTAAGTACTGAAGAGAAAAGACATCCATTTTGATCTAGGAATAAGCTTTTTCATCAAGAACTGTCTTCAAGCAGGTTTTAAGTCTTCATTCTCTTCCATTGGCTTGCAAATTGTTCTGCTGCAGCCATTAGTGCAACAAGTGGCAATATTAGTGGCATGAACTAGGAAAGGTCATTCAAAGCACTGCTCAGATTTAAGACAAAAAAAAAGAAAGACTTGATTTTAATTTTCAACTAACTAAAACCCTGTGTGTTGGTAAATGGCATTCTGTAACAACAACCAAGAAGGAATTATTTACGCAGATTAGGGTTTTTTTGGTTTTACTTGTTTGTTTTGGTGTGGGCTCTAAAGCTGGGCTGAGAATCCAGGACTCTAGCAAAAACAAACAAGCTGACAAACAGAGGAATTCTCTGACAGGATCATCTTCCCTGGCATTAATATTAAAGGGTCACACCAGGTTTTACAGTCACGATGTCCAGATTTGGAAGAATATATTCATGAGTAAGAGAAAGGATAATGTTGCTGCCAGGAAATGTATAAGATTTCCCAGTTTCTAAATATTCATTTTGAACACAGAAGTCCAGTTTCCAAATGCACAGTGATGAAGTTTCAGGCAGTTTAAACTTACTGCAAGCACAAATCTACTTATATTTTGTAAGCCGTTCCTCAAGCCTACATCAGGACAGCAGCTTCTTCGTCTGCATGAGAAAGCCCAAGAAGTATCACTGTGCAGTGCTTTTTCTATCTCACTAATTTCTAGTATCTTGTGTGATCAAATTCCTGTGTACTAGTGCTGTTTCCTTTATACAGGAGAGTCTCCTCCTCCTGGTATCTGCCAGTGTGTTTGCTCTTCTGATCAGTTCAAAATTCAGTAGACTTTTTTTCAGTAGGTCAAAGTCTGAGAGCTGAAGGTCTGAGTTTCCAAGTCCAAACACTGAAACTGTGTGCTGAGCTCTCCTCCTCTCATTGGCAGGGTGCCCTGACAGCAAACTAGAATTAAAGATGAGGAATAGAGTCACTGTAAAAGCAAATGCACTGGTGTTTTGAAGGTTGGATCAAAGTTAAGCTGCTTAAAGCCAGGCAAGTGCACTCTGATCCAAACAAAAAAGTCTTCCCCCTCCCTTCCTCTCTATCCCATTCAAGATAAATTTCCTTTCTTTATGGCAAACCTGTTTGGAAGGGTGCAGCACTGTGTGAGCACTTTTTTTTTTTTTTTTTTTTAACACAGAAGTTCTCTGATAACATTTCAAACTCCGGTCAATTAAGTCAGAAATAAGGTAAGCTCAGTTCCTTAAACCAATGCAAGTCTTTGTGCCTAAATAAAAAGGGCTCGATCTAAATTCGTATGTTTTATGTTTGATCCACTTTTAGATCTTTGGCATGATATCTTCAGTTTACTGCACTACCTTCCATGTTGCATCATTTAAAGAAGAAATGTTGTTTTTCATATCTATCAGTAGAAAATTCTACATGATACAATTATAATAGGCCACAGTGAGTAAAGCAAGATGGCTTTTTAATATCTGATCTTTGCACATGTGCCAGAGACTTGGGAGATGCAACTTGGAATAGGTGCAGGTTTTCTTTCCCCTGATCTTGGACCTAGAATTGAATCTCCAAGCCACCAACATTTTTGGTTTACTGTTGCCATGCAGGCCTAACTGGGGAAAATGAATTATTAAAGACCCTTAGTCTACAATTAGATCTGAACAGACATAACTATGTTTCACAGAGTTCTAGCCAGGCTTGGGGGGAAAGGAGGTGCCTGTGTAGATACAAAAACAGCACTGAGGCGGTAGCCGTCCTCTCTAAAGACGACTTTTGGCAAACAAAGACCCTACCAACTCAGAGTCTGATGTCATCTGACAGCCTGCAGTTTTAGTGAAAGGACTGCCGATATATTTGGCTTATGTTTAGGATTATGAAGCAGACTTGATTCTGTGTTTTCTCATGAATTATTTAAAGATGAACAAGACTAAATTAATCATATTCAGACTGGATGCCATTTCACAGCTATGCAACTGATGTGCTTAGTGGGATTTATTAAGAACTGCCCATTGATTTTCTCAAGATTAAGGATCTGTTTGGAAAACATTCTTTCAAAACTTTGAGGTACTTGCTCACATAATGTGTTTAGTCTGAGATAGTATGGCACATATAAATAAAAACTCTTAGAACAGTGTTCACTTTGGACACAGAAGCATAATACAAAAATAGCACACCACAAAACGTTTACATATGTTAAATGTCACTTAGAAACATGGAATGTGTAGGGGAATGATTTTTGAGTTTAGCACGAAAATAATGACCTTATCACTGCAGTAAATTCCATTATCTTCAGAAATTACTATATTTTCAAATGTTTTAGTGGATGCAGCCCAAGCAACAAGAAGCATCAGAGCAACTCCAGCAGGCACTATAAAAAAAAAGTGTATTTGTTGCCATGTTTAAGTGTATTCCATAACACACCCGGTCTATTTTCCTTAAAAGTACATCTTGATCCTAGAGGGCACTTGTAGAAGGGAATAGCCAACATAAAAAAAAGAAATCTGTGAACTTTCTGTACTGATGTTTAGATTTGTAATTGGTGTTTGTGCCATATTACAAGGGAAGTAAGGAGTGCCAGTACTGGTATAAAACCAAAAACTGTTTTAAAATCAGGTTGGAGTTTGTTGGAACTCATCTGAGAAGCAGTGGGCTGCAACCAGCTGATGAGAAAAGTGTTAGGGTAGATCAAGCCAAATTCCACATGGTACAAAATGTGAGATGGGAGGAAAAAACTGACTGAACACTACCTTCAGCATCCTGGCATACTCTACCCCAGCATACTATGGTATAGGCTCAGGCCTGCTTCAATTTACATCCAGCTGCAAGAGCCATTTTAATAACTGAATCTCTAGAATAGCACTTGAGAAATATTTTTTTCACTTAGCTGTATGTTAAAAACAGCTTTTGAACTGCAAATATGGGGGTAAAGCTGGAGAGATGCGTGTTTGTCCAGGGTACCAGTATAGCCAGAGATCTTTCAAAATGAGGGAAATTTCAGGCACTACCAAAACATGCTTTGAAGTGTCTTTGTACTCACAGTCTGGCATTGAGCAGCCTCCATGAAGGAAGCCAAGATTTGAGCCTTTTCTCTGGCATGCATGTACATTGGAAATAAGAGCACACTGTTTATATCAATCACTGCTGATGCCCCTAGGGAGAATTAAATAAGGAAAGTGCCAGAGCTGGTGAGTTCCACATAAAACAGCAGGGAAAGGGTGGGAGGTTGCAGAGGAAGTACCAGTCGGAAGTGGGATGGCCCAAACCAGCCGAGATAATGCTTCCTGAGGTGTAATCACTGGGTGATATGCAAAGGCATGAGCACTCCACCTCTTATTTCCTTGACAAGAATATATTTTTTGCACAGATGGGCTAGTAAATCCCATTAACTCTTTCAAGCTTAAAAGGAGTTTTTATTACTTTTAAGCCTTCTAAAATCTATGACACTTTTCTAGTTAAAAAACACTACCTTATCTGTATTAATTCATTAATGCATATTATTTATGAGTCTTTATGGACACTGTTGGGGACTGACCTTACAACACAGCAGTTAATGTGAAATCCAAGTAGGTCCTGTTTTACATCCAGAAAATCTAGATGCTCCAGGCTTCTGTTCCCTTCTTTATTTAAATTATAAATCAGTGGGAAGAGACAAAAGGAAGAAAAAGCTTTTGAATTGGATAAGCCTTTAAAAGTGGATTCTGTTCTGGTTTATGACTGTTTTAATGATCTTTGTGAACTGATCTTTGCTAGGGTATCTAAGTCCAACTGGCACCCATTAAAGCCGATATTAGTCCTGTGATGCAAAGGAATAGCAGTGGCTATACGGGCAGAGGGAGTGGAATTAATTAGTTTCACTTCAGATTCATGAATTTCTTGGCCTGGTTTACAATGTTAAGATACTAAATGGGTCTACCCAGCCCAGTTACCTGTTTCTGATTTCATCATTACCAAAGGGAAACCAGTGGTTTAGGCAGCAAAATAACAATTGCTCTGTAGTTGTAATGTATGCTTAGGTAGCAAACCTTGTTTCAGAGTTATTTGAGTTACTGGAATTCTGTCATTTATTGACTGAAAGATATTTTTGAGTCATGGACTTTAAGAAGGTATAAACTGCACTAGTGGATGTCTGTATAAACAAGGTGAATTGCATCATATTTATGGTTAATTCACATAACAAATTTTCCTTAAAAAATGGTCAAACACATTGGAAAGCAAAGTGACCACACGGACCATGTATTTGTATATAAGGATAGAGAGTTAGCTGGGTGTGTACTTAGCCTAAAGAGGGAATGATTTATCAAACAAAGAAAAAAGGTAGGAGAAAACATTGAGAGTATTTGAAAATGTTTTCATCTTACAAACAAAAAGAAAATTAAAAAGTCATGAAAATTAAACAAAGGAGAGATATCTTATGTGATCTATGCTTATTATGAATTTTTCTGGAGTACTAAGTGATTTTTGACATCACCAAACTGTCTTAGAGACTTTATTCAGCAGGTGATTAACTTCTGAACAATGAGTTCCCAGTGTTTTTTCATATGCTCTCTAGGTTAAAATAACAGGAGCTCTGAGCAGCAGTCTGTCAGCTTGAACCTTTCCCAACTGTAAAGATATATGTTGGTTTTTTAAAATTTTATTTTATAACAAAGATAAATAAGTATTTGGTTTACCAGTTTCAAATTTCTAGACTTTTCCGGTATAACATAGGATTAAAATAGTGAATTATTCCTTGTAATGTTTTTAGGGGGAATCAGCACATGTTTCCAAAGCCAGACTATGACTATCACAAGACCTGTCTGTACAGATGCATGTTTCACTACCAGCCCGGGTACTTTTATTTATATGGTATACTAAGATTCCTCCTTCTGAGAAGTAAAATTAATATATTAATTTTAATATATTCATAGAAGGCACCTTAGGCTAGTAAATTACATTACTGTATACTTAGGCTGGGAAACGTGTAATTTAGTTACTTTTCTGGGAATAACTCCTTTCCCACTTGTATGATGGAATAGTTACCAGCCTAAACAAATGCCCTGTAATTAACCTACAGGTGACTAGGAGTCTGTGGCTGACAAAAGGCATATTGGCATTTATATACCTGTCTATATCAGCATTAGATGTTTATTTTCAGTGTCTATTTAGTGGGATTGCTTGTCTGGTAATGACAGGACAACACATTTTCCTGCCTTCTCATCTCATGGTCCCTATTTACTTGTGTACCATTCAGCTCATTCTGATGGGCAGGGTTGCTGACAGCATTAACAAATGCCCACTCTGTGGAGAAAATAAAGAATGTCTCTAAAGTTAAGAGAGACTGACACATTTTTAACTTGTTTCTGGTACAGAGGTAATGGGGGAATCAGAAACCACAATAACAGTATGGAAAAATGCATGAATTTAGGAATGAAAAAATTTTAGAAGAGTCAAAAACTTGTAGAAAGAGAGTCCCATGACCATCCCACATTTCTTTCAGTAACAGCTGGAGCAGTGTGGTTGTTTCCAAGCTGTTACAGTTTAAGGTGTAATCTTTCCTACAATTTCTTAGTGTTCTGCACTTTCTGTATAGGAGTATGCTTGTAAAATGTGGATAATAGAAACTAAAGTAGTGCACAATTATGAACAAATTTTCCTTTGTTATTTATTTACTGCTTCTTCGTACGGATGTGGTGTTGCCCCCCCCCCCCCCCCCAAAAAAAAAGAGAAAATAAAATTCCCTCCTTTATAAAAAAGAAAGGAAAACCCTGATGAAAAGTGTGAGAAATGGATATTCTCTCAAATGGGATTTACACCTCTAAGTTGATGAAATTTACACCTGTGCTGAATGCCGATATGAGACTTGTACACTTCTTAAAAACCATTTAAGACCTTCTGTGAGGAATCTCTGGAGAGAGATAACTCGCAGCCTAATAACTAGAATTAGGTCCAAATTTTCTACAAAATACTCTTTTTCTAAAATGCCTTGTACTACATTTTAATTATTCTTATGATAGGATAACTTTATAGTTCTTTTAAGAAAAAATAATCCTCAGTTTCTTTATTTGTTTCATCATGACCTTTGTAGTATTTATTTTTAATTTTTTTTCTTTTTGAAACTTTGGGCAATAACTTGTATAATATACAGACCCAGTATTTCAAATGAGGGTGTCTGGGTCTGGTTGTGCAGTCCAAAATAGATTTCTGTGACCATCCAATATTCCTTTTTGCTGTTTGGAATGCAGTTTGACCACCTGGACATGAGATTTAAGAAATGTAGATAGGCAAAGATATTCCTGGAAATGTGGGCAAAGAAGTAAATGAAGGGTCATTAAGTTTACACATAAAAAATAATGGTGTTTGCGTATGTAGGTTGGTTTTTTTTAGATAGTTATTACTACATTGCTGTTATGTGTCACTACAAATACTGATAATAAGAACAGTCAATCAATCAAGCACTCCTACTGCATGTTGCTGCATAATGTATTTTCATGCTTACATCTTTGTTTACCTGTAAAAAACCATCATCGTCATCTGCTTATTGCCTAAAGCTTCCAACTCAGCAGCATTGTTGTACTTAGGAAAAAGACAAGAAGTTTATGCCAGAGGTCCCTTCCTTCAAGATTTTCCAGAGGCATTTAATCACCTTTTTTGTGCTTTTTGTTCTCCAGGAGACCCATATGCATATGATTTTCCCCTCCTCTAGGTGCAAGGTATCTTAGCCAAGAGGTGGGGAATTTCTCAGGTCTGCAGCTGCCTCCAGACAGGGGAAAGGGTAGACAACTGTGGGTTATCCAAGGACTTATTTCATTAAGAAAGCAAAAAAGACTTTAAAGTAGTAGAGGATTATCTGAGATGGAGATCGTGGATATGGAAATATGGAATGATGAAATAGTCCATAGGATTTTAATTATTGAAGTTATTAAATAGTGAAATCAGCTCTGTACATAGCGAGGAAGAGTATGTAGTAAGTAGTGTGTAGTATTTCTGGGAATTCATCTGAAAAGGAGGACAGTCTTCTTTGGACAGGAATACTACTTTATATCCACTATGGATATAAAGTTTTTTCCATTGCTACCAAATTCTAATTAATTTGAGAGTGATCCACTGTGGAAGAGAACTGTAGAATTTCACCTAAAGATAATTTGATTTCTGGCAATTTTCAGGTGCTGATGGACAACCCTGACAAGCAAAGGAGCAGAGAGCAAACAGAACAATATATAGAGGTAAGGGGAGGGAGCTGTATGCTGTTTATTTCTTGAGATCAGGTTTGAAATGCTGAGTGATATGGCAGTGATCATCCACTGCATGACCTGCACTAACCACAGTCATCACAGCAAACAGGGAGTAAGAAGAAGAAGAAGAAGAAGAGGAAGAACAAAAAGAAGAAGAAGAATAAAATATTTTGGTAGCTGAATTCTCCAAGGGGACTTTCAGAACTCACAATTTTCTAGTTTCTCCTTGACCAAGCACAGTTATAGACCCACTTACCTCCTTCAAAGGGGGACAAAGCTTCACTTTAAGTTATTCTTTTTTTCCCATAATAATGCTACAGAATACTTGATTAGCAGGAAAAGTTATTTAGTTACAAAGCTTGATGTCTCAGATTGATGCTTTCTAAGGATCTGTGTCATGTCTTTTGTGGCTGTCCATTATTTCAGTAGGGTTCACAGAGAATGCCATTAACAAAGCCTACCATCATGATTCTAGCTTTTATCTTGAATATCTGTTGAGCCTCCCACCATGAGATGAGATCAGAGTTTCCTGTAATATCATTCATGGACAAGCGCTTGCCAAATGTATGCTACTAGATCTGTATAAGTGCTCGGGGCAAGCACAGCAATGCAAGGTGCTTCTAATTTTTCCTTGTAAACACCTCATCAGATATTCCAGAAAAATAATATTCAACTATGCAGCTGTCCTGAAATGCCCTGATGATGGAGATAATAGTTTTATCAGAGGTAGGCCATGGTTACATCTGCTTCTGTCAGGCTGATTTACAGAACTGGAAATGTTTCTGTTCTTTCATTTTTTCTCCCAGAGATCACCACATCTATTAATGAAATGTACATTTCTGGGCATTTTTTCCCCATTGTTCATGGTTAATGAAACAGCATGAAAACATGGTTACTCTGTAAATTTCAAGCACATTCTGAACATTCATTGCTCTAAAAAGAATACATTACCTTTTTCTTTTTCCATAAGTCAGGCAAAGGCTGAGATTCATCATATGTCTCTGACACATAGTAATGAGACAAGAGTTACCAGAAAGAAATTTCAAAAAATAAAACGATGAACTCAGGAGAGAACCCTGTTTCATTGGTGTCCTAGTTTCAGCTGGGATAGAGTTAACTGTCTTCCTAGTAGCCAGTACGGTGCTATGTTTTGAGTTCACTATGTGAAGAATGTTGATAACACTGATGTTTTCAGTTGTTGCTCAGTAGTGTTTAGACTAAAGTCAAGGATTTTTCAGCTTCTCATGACCAGCCAGCGAGAAAGCTGGAGGGGCACAAGAAGTTGGCACAGGACACAGCCAGGGCAGCTGACCCAAACTGGCCAACAGGGTATTCCATACCATATGACGTCACATCCAGTATAGGAACTGGGAAGTGGGGGTGGGGAATCGCCACTCGGGGACTAACTGGGTGTCGGTCAGCGGGTGGTGAGCAATTGCACTGCGCATCATTTGTACATTCCAATCCTTTCATTTTTGCTGTTGTCATTTTATTAGTGTTATCATTATCATTATTAGTTTCTTCTTTTCTGTTCTATTAAACCGTTCTTATCTCAACCCGTGGGTTTTGCTTCTTTTTCCCGATTTTCTCCTCCATCCCACTGGGTGGGTGGGGGTGAGTGAGCGGCTGCGTGGTGCTAGTTGCTGGCTGGGGTTAAACCACGACAATTGGTAGGGCTTATTTCCTTACTAAACACATTCTAGCACCCATTCTAATAGTGTTTCTGTCAAAATAGTTATGATCGCAAAATGCTGTTAAAAATTGTTATGTGATCCTGGGGAATGGGAGGTTAGAACTTTGTATAGAAAAAAAAAAAATCAGAAATTATGACAACATAAAACCAAACACAAAATAGGTATAATCATAGGATATGGGACAGTAACCCTGAAGATATATAATATACTTTGCACAGTCATTCACTGAACTTGACTTCTGAAGATCAAGAGACACTTAAAATAGATGCCTGTGTTTTAGACTGACTTAATGGTAAGTGCTACTTCGAGGGAAAGGAACACTCAGTGACAACCTGTTACAAAACGCTGGTTCCGGAAACCAGATGAAGGCAGGTTGTTGAATAGAATTGCTGCCCCAATTAAAAATATAATATAGACATGTAAATTGGCATTCTTTTCTTGTTCTTATCTAACCACTCATTGTAATAGTTGTAACAATTTCAGAGTGCCTGGGGATGTGAAAAAGACTGTATATCTAGGAACCATACTTTTATTTTGATTTACTGTTCTGTTGCAACTTAGCAAATTTCTTGTAAAGATGGCATAGTCTGAAGCGTATATATGAAGTTATGAACATTTTTACAACGTATGGTATAAAACTGTAAGTATATAGTTCCTTATTCTTCTTCTTGGCTCTCATCACTTAACATGAATGGAAGAATGCTCTTGCTTTCATTCCTGGTTTAATGTTTGTATCTCAGACTTCTTTTTTCTTTTTTTTTTTTTCTTTCATGAATGGGTTTGTGTAACTTCTTTGGGTCTCATTTTTCCTACTTCATAGAGGCTTAGGTTGGCCAAGCAAATCCACTTGTAAAACACTACATAAGTACAAAGTTAAGTGTCAAATTCAGAATTTTGTTCTTCCAAATAGATACCATCTGCCATCTTGTTTTCATGTTCTGTTAAATCTCTTCAGAAATCTATGTATGCAAACTTTTAATACAAAATATGCAATTCTTTCAAAGCATATGTTCTTGAATGATGAAGCTGAAGTGTAGTTCAAAGTACATACTTCTCTTTTCTTACACAGATATTTTACAGGTACTTTATATTAATTTCTTTCATGTTTCCTGAGCTAGGAATAGTTGAGGCTAATGCAACATTTGCAAAAACAAAATTAGATGGTCCTTGTGCTCTTCAGTAGTAATTACTGTTCATTAATGTCCCTGTTGGAATATCACATATTTTAGAAATCAAAGTAAACCACTTATTCTATAAGGAGTTAAGTTATTAAAGTAGACCCAGCACCTTGTTTAGGAAGTGCATGTGTCTTTGGTTATGGGCACCTGTCATCAGCTCCACCTAAACCACTGCAATTTCAGTGGAACTGTGGCTTATCTAGATTTCTGTGAATATATTGTATATTGTTATATAAACAGATAGTTTTTCACCGAACTCAATGGTCAAGTTAAAATAAAATATGTACATATATATATATATATGATCACATCTGAGTTGGAGAGTCCACTAACACTGTCTTTACTAGTGTTCTTTCTAGTAACTTTACTACCAGAATTTTCTTATGATGTACCATATGGACACATCCTTATTACTGCTTCTTCATGTGCTATCTCCCCAGGAATGTCTTTAGAGGAATGGGCTGACATGCCTTTAATTAAGTCTATCTGTGTGGACACAAAATAATCTAAAAATCTAGTATCAGCAGTATTCTTTTGGATATTAAACTTGCAGTTGGTTACAGTCCACTTAACTTCCCTGAAATAATTCAGGCTGCTTCCAAGCCTATTTATAAGCCAACTGTTTCACATATTAGGTGCAACAGTTTTTCTTCACTTATTTTCAGCTAGCATGATTGTTTTTTATTTAAAAAAAAAAACAAACCATAACCCAAAAAGCCCTTAAAGCACTACTCTACTGCTCTCTCAGGTTTTAAAAAAGATTGCTGTTGTAAGAGACATCAGGTTCAAATAGGCAAAGAGATTGTTTTTCATCAGCATCATGACAGCTGGTAGGAAAAAAAATTCAGAGGAAAGACTTATGGAAAAGAAGAAAAGCAGAATTTTATCACTGAATTTTGTTTACAGGCTGATAAACAGAACTGTTATCTGGCCATTGGAATCTCTCACTATATTCAGTGGAGAATGAGCACACTTCCAGTCTCTGCTGCAGATACTGAAGGTCTGCACGTAAATGGGGTCACGTACACAAGAAAGCACTCCTGCTTTTTTCTCTTTGTAATGGATACTGAAGTTGACACAGATGGTAGTAATAAGGCAAACTTCAAGGCTGCCAACTGCGTCAGTCCTTGGTCCTTCAACACACCTCATCTGAAACCATAACTATAATTCCTCTTCCATTGTGTAGTACCACTGTGCCACACATCTTTTAAAAATATTAAGAAAATTATTCATAGGACTTACTCTACCAAAGCATTGTTAGGGAAAAAACCACCTATATGTGGTATTTGGACTATTTTTTTAATTGAGGTTGACTTAGAGTTTTAATGCTTCCCGGCAATGATTAAGTTGAATTAAAAGTTGCACTTAAGTTTATATCTTAGCTGATTCTCCCACTGTGGCTTGTGTTATCTAAGTGTCAGCTGTTCAGCCCTGCAGTGCAGTACAGCACAGCAACAGAAAAGGCAGGAGTGAGTGATATGTTCCAGGTATATACTCTCTGGATAAGAGTAAATGGGAATCTGCTCAGTGTAGAGAAACTACTCCCTTCCAGATTTTAAATTGAAACATGTTAAATAAGCATAAAATTAACTGGAAAAAAAGGTTTTGGGATATGACTTTTTAGGTACCCTCAGAGGTTTTAATATAACTGTGTCTGGGTAAAAGTTTTTTAAAGTGTTTTGCACTTGAAAAACCTTTGCATCATTAGGCATGCATAGAGAAACCATCAGCAGAATGAATATTGGACTCTTCCTTTAGTGTCAACAGCAGCCACTTGCAACATTTTCATTAATGCTAGGATTGTACTGACTCAGTGCATACTTGGTGTCACTGGTTTAAATCACATCTGTGCTTTATATTTTTTCTTTGTTTTTTATCTTATGTTTTGCTGGGACTAATGAGAACCATGTCTTTAGAACTAGTGTGTAAGCACTGTTTACAGCAGTGGAAGAAATCCTTAATCCTTTGGGTTTTTTTTTCAAATGTCTTTTTAACCCTGTTCACTAAGATGCCTTTTTGATCCCTTCAAAAAAGATCACTTCTTAGTCTTTTCTTTTCTCCCCCTCATATGTAACAAGTGTTGCATATACATATTTATGAATACATAAATATATGTGTATATGAATACCCCCCCCCCCCCCCAAAAATAAGCTTTGAATCAGCCGTGGCTGTGATTGATTCATAACAAATACAAGAGCTGCCCTGGAGCTGGGGCCAAGCACGCTGAATCCCTCCCTGCCTCCCAGAGTCCCCTGCTGGGATGTTGTCTTGGACAGCAGGTGGTAAAGCTTGAAATCCCCCCTGCAGAGTGGGGAAGTGGGGTCTGATGTCTCACTTTGGGGGTGCAACTTTCTTTGCTGTGTATAAAAGGCAAATACTACTATATTTTCTGCTAACTCTGATTAAGAGAAAGCGATGGCAGCACAGGGAGACCTACTGTGGTGGGAGATGTATGAGTTAGGAGTGCTTTGAAGGTACTCACCTGGTTGATCCTCTGGGCTGGAGAAATACCCTGCTAGGGTCTGGTCAGGCTGACACATCAAGAAGTCCCAAGGGTCTCAGCCCAATGGAGGTCAAACACATCTGGATCTGTGAGGGGCAGTGGAGCATATTGTCTGGATCTGAATTTTGGACACTGGCACCTCAGTTCTATTCAAGAGGCATAATAGGTACTTCATTATATTTTAGATTTAACCTCTTGTCCTTTATGAAATGTTTAGTACATATCGGGGAAAACGAAAATAAATCTCATTATTTTCTTTCTGGTTACCTCAGTGAACTCTATTAATTCAGGACACAATGTACTGACCTTCAATAAGCTGATAAAACATGTTATCTTCAATGGAATAACATCCTATCACAAACTACCACTTTCATAGTATTCACTTCTAATCTTGCACCTGATCATGAAAGGATTACTGAAGAAGCAAGCAAATCAAGAGCTCTCACATTCATGTCTGCTTTGTCAGAAGTATGTAAAAAAATCTTCAAACAGTTTTTAATTTCCCTGCGCAATTATTTATCTTTCTCCTCTGTTCTGTTTCTTTTCTGATGAAGGATAACTTGTAACGGTGCTTAAGCTTGAGCTCAGGTTTAATTTTGTGGATATTCCCAATCATTGTGTGAAGTATGTGTTTACTAAATTGAAGCTTGAATGACAAGAATTTTATTATTTCATTTCTCCAAAATGCATCAACAACCATGTGCACTGTGTGGTAAGAATCTTCTTACAAAGAATTAGTATGTGTGAACTGTTAATGAAATAGTTTTAACCACCAACAAAATAATATACTTTGTTTGTTACATGCTTGCTAATGTGTTATTGTCCTTGTCAGTGTAACTTTTATTTATTTTTTATTATTTAAGAGCAAGTGACCAAATGTTGGAAATTGTTTTTCTTTGGATCTACTTATACCTTGAAACTTCTTCTCCACCCTGCATATCTCCCCCCTGTTTTTTTTTATTTATTCATTTTCCAGTATGTAAGGAAGTACTTCACTGAAATAATACTTTCTCCTTATATCTAGAAATGAAACTAGTACCATTACAAACATAACCATAAAATGCAAAAGCAAGATTTTAGGTGTCAGTCTTACAGAAAACAGATGAGTGTGGTGATTAGGAAGTCTGTGGTGACTAGGAAGTATGCCTTTTATTAGGACTTTAAATGAGAGCCCTTCCCCTAATGCACTGAAAAGTTTTCCAATAAAAAGAATCCAAATCAGAGCACTTTGCAGTAGAACAAGATGAATAACCTTGCAGACATCAGTGCTGAATATAAAGAGCATGCTCTGTAGGAATTAAATTATCACATGCATTAGATTCCTGCAGTTACAAGCAACAATTTAGCAGAAACCATTAGTGGTTATTTTTGTCCTTGATTTTTATTTCCAGCAGGTGTCCCCTTCTGGTAATGGTGAGGGGCTCCTAAAAGACAAAGTGGAAATAGTGAGTGTATAAATATTCCCCCAGGTCTTTTAAAATTAAATGGACATTCCTGAAGCTTAAAATACACTTTAAGTGTGCACTTACTATTTTATTTAAAGGTAGAGGCTGCTTGTCAGGAACTCCATTTACTAGGATTAGATTGACAAACTAATACTGCTAACTATTGATGGTTTGAGGCCTAATCAACAGACTGGCTTTAAGGAAGATAAGTATTAGAACTAACAAAATTTTGTAAAATATTTGTTTGATAGCCTTCCACATATGATGGGTATGTATTTTCCACAACACCTTAAGATAAGGCATTTTCCCTTGGAGGGTGCAGTGGCAAAGTGTCCCATTAAAAAAACAAACAAACAAACCCACAAAACCCCACAAAAACCTCAACCGTGAAAACATTAAGCCTGGTCTGACCCTAAATGTCAGCCCTGTGCAAATTCCAGGGCAAGCATATGGAAGAGAACCAATGTAGGACAAAGGACATCCAAAGACTTCAGGGGAGGTCATGGGAAATGTCGCCTACCTTGAACTTGATTATAATCAGTTCTAATTGTTACAAGGCTCATGTTGTTTTTAAAGAATGCAATAATAAAATTTCAGCTTCCTAGAGCTTGAACCAAATGTTGCATTTAATATGAGAAGACTCTTTCATTGGAGATTGTGTTGATTGCATAGTAAATGTGACTTGTCATCTTTAGTTTCAAATAGCTGTCTGCACTAAACATTACTGGAATGCTTAATAGTTACTAAAAAGAAGATAAAAGTAACTTTTTCCTTGGGCAGAAGAAATAAATTATAGTTGTTTATATAACAGGTTTCCATTTTTTAGAAAATAATTTTCTTTTTCTTTGTTACTTTACATGATCATTATTATTAATATTATTAATTTTTACAAGTTCAAGCACTAAAAATGAATTTAATGGTTGCAGCTTTCAGCTCAGAAAGCTATATGGTATGTGACAGCCAGCAGGAACTCTTCCAATCATGCTGCACTTGGTGTACTGGGCAAAGTCCTGAGCTCCATAAATTCCTTTGAGATAGTCAAAAATGCCCATGAATGCTTCTGAACTAGGTACTTCAGTTCTCTTTTGCAGTCCACCCTGATGTATTGGGCAGTAAGGGGGGCAGATGGGTTTGCAGAATCCTGTGTAAAAAGTAGGCTTCAGAAAATCTGTATATTTATTAAATTTTCTGACAAAATAAAGTTTACACAGAATTGTGCATCTCTACTATAGAATTTAAAACTAGACTTGAAATACCCTAGAAGGGTGATCAATCCCTCATAACTTCTATATATGCGTTTTTCACAAGGAGGTATATACAGGATTTTTTTCCATAGGCAGAATGCACCTATGACTTTTTCTGATCCTCATTATGTCCTCATTATCAAGTCCCAGGCCAGAAGTGGTTACCTGACTCATGTTATTCTCTCATTTTTAAGGTGGGTCTTAACTTCCAGTTTCACCTTGACTTACAGTTTGCCATGACATGTGCTTGCATCCTACAGCTCTCTTCCCCAACAGAATGGAAGACCGGTGATCAGTGGTTAAAATGCCATTTACAGCAAAGCATACGGTTGGACTCGATGATCTTAAAGTTCTTTTCCAACCTAAATGGTTCTATGATTCTATAACTCATTCAAACAATAGTTTAAGAGAAACTGTAAATGGCAGACCAGGCATTCTCCAAGGCCTGTCCTTCCCAGATCTGAATAGGCCTATGGCGACAGCCTAGTCTTCCAAAGCAAATGCATGTCTTTCTGTCGCTGTCTCACACTCTTAATAATCTTCCCTAGACAACTTCTCAAGGGTAGTTCTCTTCTCCTTTGAGAAATTTCTAATAGGTCATTATTGCATTTTGTCCTGCAAATCCAGAGCCTGGCAGAATACACTTGTGTCTTTGAAAGCAGGATACATGGTTCGTGGAGCTCATGGATCTGTTGTCTTTCAAGTACAGTTGGATATCTTGTTCAGGGATCCTCTTTCTTGGGGTTTTTTGTTTGGTTGGTTGTGTGTGTGTGTGTGTGTGTGTGTGTGTGTGTGTGTGTGTGTTGGGTTTTTGTTTGGTTTGGTTTGTGGGATTTGAGTTTGTTTGTTTGGTTGGTTGGTTGGTTTTTCCATAGCATAGTGTACTGGGGTTTTGTGGCAAGGTTTTGGTAGTGGGGGCATTACAGGGGTGGCTTCTGTGAGAAGCTGCTGGAAGCTTCCCCTATGTCTGACAGAGCCAATACCAGCTGGCTCTAAGACGGACTTGCTGCTGGCCAAGGCTGAGCCAACCAGCGATAGTGGTAGTGCCTCTGGGAAAACAGATTTAAGAAGGAAAAAAGTTGCAGGAGATACAGAAATGGCAGCCGGAGAGAGGAGTGAGAACATGTAAGAGAAACAACCCTGCAGACCCCCAGGTCAGTGAAGAAGGAGGGGGAGGAGGTGCTCCAGGCGCCAGAGCAGAGATTCCCCTGCAGCCCGTGGGGAAGACCATGGTGAGGCAGGCTGTCCCCCTGCAGCCCAGGGAGGTCCACGGTGGAGCAGATATCTACCTGCAGCCCGGGGGGGACCCCACGCTGGAGCAGGTGGGTGCCTGAAGGAGGCTGTGATCCCGTGGGAAGCCCGCACTGGAGCAGGCTCCTGGCAGGACCTGCGGATCTGTAGAGAGAGGAGCCCATGCTGGAGCAGGTTTTCTGGCAGGACTTGTGACCCCGTGGGGGACCCACGCTGCGGCAGTGTGCTCCTGAAGGACTGCACACCGTGGAAGGGACCCACGCTGGAGCAATTTGTGAAGAACTGCAGCCCGTGGGAAGGACCCACACTGGAGAAGTTCATAGAGGACTGTCTCCCATAGGAGGGACCCCACTCTGGAGCAGGGGAAGAGTGTGATGAGTCCTGCCCCTGAGGAGGGTGAAGTGGCAGAAATAACATGTAATGAACTGACTGTAAACCCCATTCCCCGTCCCCTGTGCCACTGGGGAGTATAGGTAGAGAATCTGGGAGTGAAGCTGTGTCCGGGAAGAAGGGGGGGAGGTGGAAGGAAGGTGTTCTGAGATTTGGGTTTTTCTCATTACCCTACTCTGGTTGATTTGTAATAAATTGAGTTAATTTTCCCCAAGTTGAGTCTGTTTTGCCCGTGACGGTAATTGGTTGAGTGATCTCTCCTGTCCTTATCTCGACCCACAAGCTCTTTGTTATATTTTCTCTCCCCGGTCCAGCTGAGGAGGGGGGAGTGATAGAACGGCTTTGGTGGGCACCTGGCATTCAGCCAGGGTCAACCCGCCACACATAGTGAGACAGTACTGTCATTCTTGGAACATTTATAAATGTTGCCATTTATAAATAACGCCTCTATTGTAGCACCTGTGATGGCTGGTTTCACACTAGTCCAAGTAATTCTCTCTGATCCACTCACTGTAGAGATAAACATGAGGTCTTAGTAGCTTTTATTGCAACTAAATGTTAGCACTGATGAGTATCAGCACAATCTGAGTGTTGACACAAGGCTTTTTTTTGGAAATGCCATGGAATACACTTCTCAGCCGTACTGCAATTGAGTTACACTAGACCTTTCTAATGTACTAAAGGAGTCTGTCCGTCCCCCCGCCCCTTTTATTCACTCTTTGATTAAAAAAATGGGTGTTGAGCATTTCTGGGCAGAGATGAAATGGAAATATTGATTTATTCGTACAGTCTTCATTTTCTTGGCTGTGGTAAATTTAATAGTTGTTTACTGGTCCCTGGGTTCTATTGATCAGCATTGCTCCCTCTCACATCCATGGAGGACCCCGTGACTGCAAAGCCCTTGTTTTAACTTTGTGCACATGAGGAGGCCATTAATTCATGGTTTGTGATTCTGTCCAGACTGAAGGCCAAAGTACAACTGCCACTTGCGTTTGGATAATCTGGTCACTTGACAAAACCAAATAGTTGCATTTTCTGTATTTCTATAACGGTAGCCATCTATCTCTACTTTTCAATATATATCTTAGAAGTCATAGTCAGAAATTCAAGGATTCCAGTTTAGCAGTATTCAGGCTACCAATGGTGACTGCAGGAGAGAATAGCACTGACAACATTTTAAATGTTAGAAATGGCCTGGAAAGGGGGAATGTGTCAAGGAAAAACTATTGCTCAGCTGAAAAGCCATGACCTTATGAGAGCAATTTGCAATGTGGCAAATACATAGGTTGGCATGAAAATCATGGTCTTGCCCATTTTGTTGCCAGTTTGGCTCTTACCCTGATTACCTTGCTCTTGCACACTGTGCTCATCTGAGGGCTCAAGCTGCATGTGGCAGAGGAACTCTTGACCTCCTGAGCACTCTGGTTTCTTCCTGCTTTAAAGCAGCCTGTTAAAATCAGCTCAAAGGAGTGGCAGTCAGACTGAGAGATGCATCGGGGAGGAGTCATATCTGCTGCCAAAATATTCCAGGAACTGAAGTTGAAAACTGGATGGCAAAGGATTTCTACAGCTGGAGAAGATGATTTTAACTTTAGTTATATTTGTTATGGCTCGTAAGAGTGGGATTAGTGTTGAGAATCTACTACTGGCCAGGAGAAGGCAGGGGGAGAAGATTTTAATTACAAACATATTTATTAGCAATGAGTGCAGAGACATGACAGGGAGAAGGAGAGTTTTCATTTTAACACGTGCACTATTAATCATGAATTATACTAGGGTTACAAACGGGAATCTGCCTGGAGGCAGAGGGCAGAAGAGATGATTTTTATTAAACATATTGAGCCAATTTCTGTCCTCTGACAAATGCACACAGCTTCCATTGAACTCCATGGGAGGCCTACACTTGAATTGCAGGGCATAATTGTGCTCTGCATGTTCCATACATATTAATCATAATTAAAAATAAAGTTCAAGGCAGGGCTGAGGGATATGTGGTTGAGGCATGGTTAGGGCCAAGGTAATCTACTTTATCAATACACATTTCCTAAGGTGCCTTGTATCTTGGCAGGCGATAAAAAAACAGATGTAATTCATATGATATGAATATACACTGATACGTGTTGTAGTATTTCCTGTTATAACACCAGTTACAATCCTTTTTGTTGCTTTTAAAAGATTTTTAAAGGATGGTTAAAGCTAAAAAGCTAAAAACAAATGTTTAAAACCCTTGGGAACACCATGAGTGTTCCAGCATGATGCTTACTGAAACGCGAAGATATCCCCTAATGTAACAAAATTAAACAATGAAATGAAACTGTAATGATTAGTATTATCATTGCATTTCGATCTGAAGTAGCCCTGTTTTATATTATGTCTTTTGGATTTGGAATATTTCTCTGCATTCCACAGGAATCTTATTTCTGTGCCGTGAGACTGAGTTGTCCCTTGTGATTTTCTGTTAGTGAATTTTTCACAGTTTTACTAACTTTGTGGATTCAGTTTTTACCACTATGACTGATTGTTTTCTAATTTGCTTGCTATCTGTCAATTTATTTTGTTATATATTTTCTATATCTTATTTTAGAGCTCATGGGCTAGTCCATCATCTCAAGAAGCGGGCCTTCTTCCCAGCTCTTCTCTGCCTCTCATCATGCCACTGCTCTCCTCATAGTTATATTTGAGTGCTCAGACTCTGTTTTCATCTGTGTCCAGTGCTTGCTAAACTCAGGCCTCTCCTTTCTTGATACTTCTACTCAAATTAGGGAGCTTTTAACACCTTGTGGCCCTGAGCTGAGTGCTTTTAACTGTCCTCTTTAAGTAACTTTCAAGAATCTTGAGCAACTTGCACTGGTGATCCACACATATGAGATCTGTCAGACAGAAAGTTGCTTTTTATCTTAAACCACTCCTGCTGATAGGTTTGGAAGACTTCACTCTGTCTTTGTTTGTCAGCTAAGAAAGCTATCATATTCACTTAATTACTTTCTGTTTTGAGGACTCTATATCCCAAACTAACAGTTCTGACCAAGATATTAATGCAAAGATAGTTTCCTTCTTACTCAGTCTGTCTATTCTTCTTCCTTTTTCTGTGTAATTAAATCCTAATGTGAAGTGATCTAAGGAAAAATTGGCCACTCCTTTTTTTGCACATCTCTTTCAGGGCATAGAAAAATGAGCATCTTGATCATGAGCACCTTTGGGAACCAGTGAAATCCCAGGCATCAGGTAAGGAAATTTGTTCTAGGTCGTGGGCAACCTTCTGTCATCCTTCCCATGACTGGCTTTGTTTCAGAGGATGTTTGGGTCTCCATGTAGTGCCTGTGACTCTGTGTGAAGTACTTAGAGATATGAGTGAAATCATGTCTTTCCCATAGATTTCAGCAAGACATAATGTTTTGCTTCGTCTGAAAACAGCAGGAGTATCTAGACAGTGTGGGAAGAGAAAAAAGACCTTCTTCCCTGAGAAAGCAGATAAGAGGGTCAAGACAGCAAACTCCTCTTCTTCCTGAATGCCTCTGGCACCTGGTCACACATGCCATCTAGGAGAGTTTCAGGTGAAAGGAGCCGCTCTGCGGTTTTCTCAGGATGCAGGAGTTGAGACTTTAGTAGAAAGGTGTGGATTATGATACTTTTTCTGCAGTTTAATTCAGATCCTAAAGCTACTCATTTTAAAAGTATTACTTTGCAGAAAAATGTTAGAATTTGCACTGTGTTCTGGCTGGAGATCCAGCCATACATCTTCACCAAGGTAGTTTCTGGATTGCTGTGAGTTCTGAAGCCTGATTGAAATTTTTCATTCAGGTCAAAGATGCCAAATGAGGTTAGTTTAAAAGATGTTATATACGTATGTATGCATATATATTTCCAAATACCTTGTTTAAACAAATTAAATTCAAAACAGATGGAACTGAGAAATACCTTACATAGGTCTTCTGTGAAGAAGTTACTAAGCTTGCTTAAAGTCAGAAAGAAATAACTCAGATTCCAGGGAGGAAAGAATAAAAGTATTAGCCATTTTATAAACTATTGATGAATGTTATAGACTAGGCAAAGAAGCCAAAAAAGAATTGAAACCAAAACATCAGGAGATGCCATTGATCTGAGACTACGCATTGTATTTGTATTGGATAGAGACTTTAATAAAGCTGCTCATTTTTCTGAGGGAGCAAGTTAGACATGCAGAGGAAGAGAAATCAGAAACTGACATGATACTTTCCTTCAACACCTGGCCCTCGCTCACTAAACAATTTCTGCCCATGCTGCAAATCTTCATAGTGGGCATTAACTTGTAAAGTGTGGGTAAAACCATAGATCTGTTTGATGTCTGCATCAGTAAGAATTATTTGTTATTTTCTAATTAGCAAAGATTGCAGATGTTGCATCATTTGACATAAAAGACTAGTGTCAAAACAGAGACACATTTTTTCACCCTTATAGAAAAAGTAATAGGAAATAAACTTTATTTTAATGAAGACACTAAAATATTTTAAAGGATGATTTATTTGCCATTTAACAATAACTATGTTTATGCAAATGACACTTAAAATAATAATTTAACTCTATAAACCTATATTTTTAGGTCTTGCTATGTTTGCACAATCTTTAGGCTCCTATGGTGCCTTGACTGGAGAGCATAAAGTGGTCATGGATGTCTCTCATCTGTTTTCCCTCTGCCTCTCCTCCCCGTATGTTTTAGGATCAATTGTTTAGGGTCAATTTCTGACTCTGTGGGTATGTAATACATAATCAGTTTGACTTCCCTTGCATTCTTACATGTATTATATCATTATTCCATAACTGTATTTAGCCTATCTAAATTTGGTCATAAGTTACCTAGCTGCTTTTTAAGGCTCCCTCCCTCCCACTCTTAGGCCTACACTTAAGTTTCTAGCAATTAGGCTGACACCACTCTTCCTTCTGCTGCTTTTCCTTTTTTTGATTCTTTTGGTCCTGGCTGCCAAACAGCTCATACAGGTGACCTAAACATGGGGCTAGTGTGTCTACTGCAGTGGGCGAGAGGTGGGTTGAAGCCCCCAGACGGCAGGGAGCTGAAAGCCCAGTCCTCCCGCTTTCTTAACAACTGCAGGCATTCCTTGGTGGAAGAGACTGTTGTCACCCCTGCAGTGGCTGTTCGGCTGGCTGGTGCACTGAATTACCAGGAAGAAGGACACATACTACTGGTGTAGTCAGCAGAGAGGATTTCAGGGTTGTGGCTGTGTTGCTTATGTGACAATAAGGGAATGCAGTCATGTTATCTAAAAAGTCTGGATCATGCTAAAAGGAGAAGGGCTTGGTTTTTAGAAATTTGCTTGGATATCCAGTGCAGTGTTTTCCTTGTGACTATTTCAACCAACACGAACAGAGTTTCTTCCTAAGCAAAGTTTTCAGATAATGAAGATTACAAGTGACCAGCACAGTTCCTTAGAAAATACTGAATAAAGTGAGTTTGCCCTCAATCAATTTTTCTGTTTCTGGATCCATAATAACTTTTAGTATAGAGGTAGTCCAGTAGTGAAGTCAGGGGAACTGTGTGTGTTTAAACAAAGATATTTGCAGAGTTCACAGCTGTAATCTAGCATGTTCAAAAGTTATAAATTTTTTGTTTGGAAGATGATGAGTAGATGAACTCCTTGGTAATCCTATCTGAAGATAACTTGGTAAGCATACCCAAATGCTTATTTCATACTAGATAATGCCATACTATGTAGAACTTTATTTAACAATCGTTTAAATAAAGACCATTAGAGAAAATAGCTAAAAACAAATGAAGGTTGTTTACTTAGGTCTTTCAAAATGCATTTTTTATCATACAGAACATAGGAAAATAGCACATATTATCTGGATTGTGCTTGCACTTAAGTTGTTTTCCCACCTTCTGTAATGTTCTTTCAGGACATTAAAAAGAAGGTTAAACTACGTTAACTCATTTACCCTGTTGATATTAGAGGTACTTACCCAGAATGCTTTTGAGTTGTCTTTGGCATGAAAATAAGTTTTGTTCAAAGCCACTCTCAGGTTGCAACTGAAATCCTCCATGTGTAAACAACTTGAAATTCTTATGCTAGCTTGAAAATCCATACTTTACCAAAGTACTTTTTCACTGACTAAGAGGATTTCAACACTTCCTGGAGATTAACTCAAACGCTTTATGAATTAGAAATGAGAAAGAATTCACTTTTTAAAATTCAAATTTACCCAGATGTTTTGACATTTGCAAGGAGTTATCAGAAATGTTATTTTGCTTTAGATGTTAGGCATTAGAAATAAGATAAAGTTGGAACAATAAGAAATTACAGAGTGTTCAATTTAAATATTGTTAACCAGTACCTGTAAGGGTAATATGAACAGGTTCAACCTGAATTCTGAAGTGTATGACATCTGCAATTGAAATCCACTTAGAAACCTTAAGTATGTATATTTTAAACCTTTTGTACAGCTGCAATGATGATTTCATAATTTCAAATGACAGTATTTTTGATGGTAGGGATACAACATGTCTGAGTCATCTATCAGATTTCAGAGGTAACAGAAGCTCTTCATAATGTTTCACTGACCAGACCTCAGGAGATGGTTGTGCTAGTGTATACAGGATGGTTGGAACGTGGCGCTGTCTATACTGGACTTACCTTCATAGGTTCATAAATTTTAAAGACAGAAGTATTTATGATAATTTGTTCTGAAAATTGGAATCAGTTAGATTTTCACATGAAGACCTGGAGAACAGTCCCTAATTGTTAGAAGAAAGATGAATTCATGACTCGCTATATAGAAAGGAGCCTAGAATGATTTAATCTAAATTCTCTTTAAAGCAAAGATTTAGATGGGACTACAACAGAAAGTTAAAAAACCTGTATACCTATATTGACATTGGAGAATATTGCACATCACCACCAACTGAGGCAGACATCTTTAACCTAGCCTGACTCAAGTTTGAGTCCCAGCTCCATGTGTATCTAAACACATAATTAACACCCATACGATTATTCCAGAAAGTTTTAATTTTGAAGCAGAAGGGTATGCACAGTTATGTGAAACAGATGCTTGTTCATGTATTTGAATGTTAGAAATTTTGGGTTCTGATGCTGCAAATATTTATGCTCATTGTTAACTTCATTGATCTGTATTCATGTTGTGCTCAATAAGCCTAGGTATTTAAAGCTAGACGTATGCATGCCTGTGTGGTAAGCAGGGTCCAAGCAATGCAAAGTTAAAACCAGAAATGTTCGTGCATAAAATGAATAATGTGCTTTTGGAACTACTGATGACTAAATGAAGAAGGAGGAGACTGTTTTAAGACGCAGATGTTTAGAAAGAAGTGGGTGGAGGAAAGAGACATTTGCTGGGTAAGCACAGAGAGGTACCTGACCGTAACAGCATCAAAGGGGAAGAGAGAGAATGGGAGACAGAGAAGTGGAAAGGGAAGAGGTGTATGTCATCTGCACACACACGTTTGTAATAGCTCCCTACCTTTCCTTTTTTATATCCAAACCAATATATCTACCAGACACTTCATAAACTTGCAGGAATCAGCTCATTTTCAGGAACTCCCTATCTGATATTAATATCTGCAGAATTGTTCAAAGGTTGATTGAAAATCTCATCTATAATTGTCTTCCACATAAATGATATAGTGTTGATTTGTTTAGATAGGGCTGTCACAGAACTTGTTCTTATATTCAGCAGGAGGGAAAAAGAAAATTGCATTAGTTTCAAATCTTGGCCCTTCTTCAGGTTTTCATGCTTGTATCTAACCATTCTGTCTAAAAATCACAGTGATGTGCTTTCCATCCCAACTGCAATATTTAGTTGTTACAGTAAAATCAAGGGATTGGATGTGTACAGGAAAAAAATTAATAGGCTAGTTTATTTTTCAAGTAGCTCACTGCAAAGTGAAAAAGTCTATGTCAGATGGGGTGAGGGAGAGAAGCAGTAAAGTTTTTCAGCAGAAATCTATTGTCATAAGAATCCCACCCCCACCAGTTCTATTACATAGAAAATTAGTAAACAGATTTTAAAAATAAATAGGGATAATAGGTAATTGTGTGTAAACCTCACAACTGATGTAATACTGCAGTATCATTTTCCCATTCTGCCCTAGACAGTTATAGGCTATGGGCTAAAATCCTGGCTCCATTGAAGTAAATTCCAAAGCTCCCGCTCTTAGTCCTGTGATGTGGAGATTTATATGAAATACAACATTTTCAAGTGACCAAAAGTCTTCATTTAGACTATTTGTAAGAATCTGAAGTGACACAGAAGAAATTGTTGCCATTCTTGCAACTTTTCCAACTTGAGGTGGTAGCTTTTAGTTTCAATTTCTATATGCCTACATTTTTTTATACCACATTTTTAGAAAGAATATTTAATCTGAGGTAAGCAAAATCAAAAAGGAATAACAGGAAAACAGTCTGATTATTAATGCTGTTAGAAGTTTTCTTTTAACTAAAATAAAGTGATGGTTTTATCAAGGTTTTCTTTTATTCCTGTGACATATGTTTTCACTTCCTCTTTGAATTTTAACTTCACACTTCTGAGCATGATGAATGATCGCACTGAAAATACTGTGTGATTTTATGAAATTATTCCCAAATGCAGATGGGAAACAGACATCAATCTCTTAAGATTTGAAATAAAACCTAAAATTAAAAAATTCTATCATTAAGTAGAGTTATTTCAAGCTATTTATGCTAAAAGAAGAAAAGCTCTGGCATTGTTCAGTCCAAATTGCTGAAGGGCATTTTCTGTGCCTTACATGACCTACTTTTAAAACCACAAGCCTTTAAAATGTCAGAATTAGTAAATTTATCTGTCCTACTATTTTATAGTATTGAGGCAATGTAGAAGATTAAAATCTCCTCCATTTGCACTAACTTGTCCCAAACCCAAATATACAGAATAGACAAAGTAATGTAAAAGTATAATTTCTAAAAGCTGTTGTTCTTAAACTTTATATATAGGATGCTATAAAATAATTCTGTAATACAATTAACCTGCAGTATAATTCATCTTCTGTCTTCCTATGTTAAGAATACTTTTGGACACCTGTTACCATAGAAGAATCTGATCTTTAGGAAAGAACTTGAATTACAAAGTATGGACTGGTAGCAGCACTCCACTCTCTCACATGCACAACAGCAACTCTTTTCAGAGTCAGTTTAAAGTGAAGTTTTAACCTCTGTGCAGTGTAAGAACATAAAATATGTCTTCAATTTTGTGGATAGAGGCTGTGAATAATAATGTCACTGTCAGTCTGTCTTAAAATAAATCTTTTCCATAGTTTCTGTCAAAAAATAGGATCGTTAAGAAATATCTTTTTCCCTGAGCCTTCTATTTATTTTTCAAATGTTGCATATAATTAAAAATCCCTCTTAGGTCAGGGTATTTACTGGAGAAACATTTGAAGAGTGAAGGGTTGATGCATCTTCCCTGCCTGTTTTGTGGAACTGGAACAACTGGCTTTCCTTTGCTATTGCCATTTCATGAAACCTTGTCATATGAAAGGTAACTGCAGTCTTCCGTAGCTCTCAGTAACTGAAGCCCTAATAGAAATCTGCCAGGATTTCTCTACAGCCCTTGTTTCTAAGGTTTGCCAGAAATCAACAGAAAATATTAAAATGCATGACAAATAATTGAAATGTAACATATTTTAGTCTTGGGAGATTAAAAAGATACTGTAAAAGTATCTTCATGTTCTGTACCCCTGAGAAGGAAATTAGAAGAAATGGAAACATTATCATGCACAAGGATAATACTCTGAGTGTATCACGTGTATTACCAGCAGCTTGGAACTCAATGCACTGCATATCTCAGCACAAATCTCCATCACTTGAGGTAATGAAGAAAAATTTAACTTCTTGTAAGTGGCTACTAGACTGGAATGTCATGCGCATATCTGTTTTCAAACAGTGGTACCTCCTTGAAGGATCAAACCACTTCTTTCTTTCCAAGGCCTTCACTTAAAGGGCTGTTCTATTGTTAAGACAGTTGTTGGAGACAGTATACCTACACATAACTGTTTCACACATTTCTGCCTGAATGGCAAGGGTTGGCATTTGGGTCTGCAAACAAGGGTTGGCATTTGGGTCTGCAAGCTGGGAGCTGTGGCTCCCCACCAGAACTGAGTCCTAGAACAGAGCCAAAAGCAAACCACATGGGTGCTGGAGGAGAGCAGGAAAGACAGCATCCTTGATCAGCCTCCTTGATCACACAAGTGAGGACATGTTCACAAGTAGTGGCTACAGTATTCTTCATATTACTAAGAAGGAAAAAAAAAGAAATGATTGCTTTGATGATGAAAAATATGTTTGCTGCCCCTTCCAGATTTCTGTTAAGTTGCAAGCTTGAGAAGATAGTCTCCTCTGCTACTTCAGTTGTGCAAAACTGTACTTCTTTTTTTTTAAGAACAAGCTATGCAAACAAAGCTTCCTGCACAAACATAATCCCTTAAACCTTTTTTTCTGAAGTTAGACTCTGTCTGTGGATGATGATAAATCCCAGTGGTACAGAAAAGCCTGGAAAAATCTGGCCTAAAGACTAAAAGTGAGAAATTCCCTGAAAGACAATTAAGATTCTGTGAGATTTTTTTGTTACATGGAAATGACTGGTTCTTTCTCCAAGGTTTTTTTCAGTTACTCATTATTCTTTGTGGAAAAGGTTCCCACAAATAAAAATAAGAGGACATCAAAGAAGTACAGATGGTAGGTGAGTAATACTAAGGCTGAAATAAGTTGCTCAAAATTAAGGATATTTGAAGAATGCATCATTGATTGTATAACACTGTGAATGATGTACTTGTCACAGTTTTAATATAATAGCAGAACATTGATTCCATTGAAATACATTTTCTTCTGTAAAATTGGCCATATTCTTACATGTGCCTTTTGCAGAAAATAATGACAAGGTTCTAAATAACTGTATGCATTACAGGACTGTATACACTCCTGCTAGGAATTCACACAAATTATATAGTTCTGATACACAAGAGAACAGTCATCTCAATAAAAAAATTGTCCTCATCCAAATCCAGGATGTAATTAGGGGTGTGAGCCAAAGTAAACAATAATAACATCATAGCTTTAAATATCCAGAAGAATTAGAGCATATAATATACAGTTCAAAGAGTATAATAGACTAGGAGGCTAAGTAAAATTGAGCAATTTCTTTTTTTTTCTTTTTTATTTCTTTTTTCTTTTTTTCTTTTTTTTTTTTTTAATTTGATTATTCAAAGAGGATCAGAAGCTTCAGCATAAGTGCAGATTTGCCTTTCTGTCTCTCTTTTTTCTCTTTCTCTCCCTTTGACAAATCTGGATTTTTTTCCAAAGGTGCAACTGAAGGTCATGCCAGCATTAGCTTTAACAGCCTTTCTGTGATACTTAAGGCACAATGATCACAACAGCACAGGCCTTAGTTTTGTCTGTACATGTCCAGCTGGGGGGAAGCTATTCAGTGAATGAAACCCATATTGTTGCTGCATCTATACAGCTGTAAGTATTTGGGTCAGGTAGCTCAAACCTAGTTTAAGCACGCTTATAGGATCTGCAATCATTTACCTGGATTGTAAGGTAAATGCATTTCACATTGCCATCTTCTGATATTCCTCTTGAATATCTCATACCAGTATAGAAGAAACACCACATAGTCCATGTCCTCTAATCTGCCTTGTTATTGTATATAGTGGCCTGATAAGATTATTAGTGTATAACTAGATAAATTAAAATAATCCTAGTTTTGGTAAATTTATGGACACAGCAAATCTGAGGAAATCACAGCTGTTGGCTAGCATGTCTGCAGCAAAGCAAGGCTGTTTGCAGCTTATTACAAGTTTGGGATGAAGCCTGTGCAGCTTCATTTATTTCACAGATGTGGGAAGCTGTGGATGCAATGGTATGCAAGAAGACACAGTAAACTGGAACAGAGATAATAAAAACCAGAACCTATAGATCTCATTCCTCAGCTTTAACTGCTAAATAACAATTTTCTCTACCAAGCAACCAAAGCTTTGAGAAGGTGAATGTGTAATGGAATTATCTAGGAATTTACCTACTAAATCCTCTTATACCACAAGGACTACAATGCTGGCGATGCTGTTGATCCTCCCTGCTCATTCCCATGACGTGACTCTGGTGGTTGTAGATCTTCTGGTCTTAAGAGTGTTATCTGATGTTGAAAAGTATTCTGGGTCCTGTGCAGAGACAATATTAATGGAGCAAGTAGTCTGGTCTAGACAGTTGCTACAGAGCAGAATAAAGGTCTCTGGCCTGTAACAACAGCATTTGTGAGCAGATGAACCATCTCACATTTATGTTCAGGTGAAGTGGGGGGAAAAATCCTTGTACACAATAGTGAAAAATGGCCCTCACTGTAAAATACAAGTATGGATTTCAGTTGCTATGCAAATCCAAGTTGACTGCAAAATAATTAAAAAAAAAAAAAAAGTCTTTAAGCTAACCCATCCTACCTATAAACTTTTGGTTCATTTGAGTCAGAGTTTTAGCAGTATGTAGAATTGCAATGACTTGTATATAAAACAGAAAACATACCTACAGAGATTTTATGGCCCAGGTTTATGTCCTGAATTCTAGTCTTGTGTTCTTTTCCTGGGATTATTTAGCTGATGATTTGTTTGTACTGTGTATGAGTTTTTGTATTGTTGTGCTGAAAAAATACTTTATTTTCAGACTATGTAAATTTTCAAACTTTTTTTTTTACTCTTAATAAAGAAAAATAGTTTCCTATTACCTTTCTGTAAAAATGGTGTTTCAAATTTGACTGTAGGTCATTAATAAAATGGTCTTCCTACCCCAAAAACAAAACCAAAAAAAAAAATCCCAACAGCAGGAAGTGCTATATCCTTCTTCCCAGACAACAAGTAATAGTCCAAAACCTGCTTTAAATTTTGTCTGAACTGTTCATGAAAGAATGAGAGGTTATTCTTTTTCTGCATCAGAAGTTTGTTTTAGTTTGATAAAATCTTTTTCCTACCATAAGGTGAGCCAGACCTCAGCAAAGCAGGTCACCTTTTTATTACTGTGTGTGGATAACAAAACTTGAAGCTAACCATTAGCTGAATTATAAACTCTACCCATACCAATACACAAATCCTAGTGGGACCAGGGCCTGTAATCCCATAATTGCTGTAACAAGATGAAATGCATACACAGAGCATGTAGGGTACAAGCTTTATATTTTCTGACTTTGTCTTTCTACTCTCTTCATTAAAGTATAGATTCTTTTTTTCCTGGACTATAGAGCAAAATATGCTATATCAGCAACCAATAAAAGCTTCAAACAGGAATGTTTCCAAGGAGACCCTACTGGCTTGGCTTTGGCATGACTTTTATTCTTATGAAAACTAATCCCCTGCACTGAATAAATTAACTTTTTTGAAATGTAACTTATAATTGCAATTAAAGATTTTCCATATGTTAATAAAAATTACTAAAATATTTAAAATAATGGAGAATATTCTTGTCATTCTGTGGCTTAACTCTGCAGTTTCTCACATTCTCACTGGGACCTCTGGTGCGAGAACCACGATTTAAAAAGCCTCCCAGTCTCCTGGAATTTGAGGGGGACGATGGTTACTCAGGCCAATGCCAGCTGCAGCAGCCAGGAATGAGAGCTAAATTTTAACTGCACCACAGGCAAACTTCACCTGCGTAAGGGCCCTGTCTTAACTTTGTTCTTGGATCTCTTTTTAATATCTGAGGCTGTCTGATAGCCTAATCATAAGGAAGCAAGTGGTAGTAGCCTCTTCGGTGGAGCTGGGTTGTATATACTGATGGGGAACGAAGGTACGGTTAAAAAAAGGCAGTGGGAGGGGAGGGCTTCCTCCCATTTTTGCTCCCTTTTCATAATCTCTTTATACCCATGGCTGAAACAACCTTTTATTCTCATGCACTCAAAGTGATTTGTTACCCAGTCCGTTGCCAACACATCGCTGCTGAGGGAGCCTTCAACTCTTTCTCATCCTCTACTCTGCGTGCTTGTCTTGGGAAATGCTTTCTTGGCTGGTGTCACAAAATGGAGAACAACAGAGACACCAAGAAGAAAGCATTTCTGGAGGCTGGAGAGGAAGAAGGCAGAGACCAGGATTTCCCAGGACATGCAGGCACAGGAGGCATGGATACAAAGGAAAATATATGCAAGTAGATAGTTGAGATAGTTGCTGTGAGGATATGGCTTGTCTCTAGCATGGTCTTCATGTTATCCTCACATTATTTCTGTATTCAGTATAAGCATGAAAGGCAGAATATGGGCATAGTATGGGTAGTAATTTTTAATACATTATTGTATAAATATTTTGTTACTGCATGGGTCTGCGTAATAGGAGTTGGACTATTTTTTAGTTGAATGTGATGCAGGCTGAAATGAAATAAAAATAGACATTATTTTTAATTAGACAATTTCATCATAATAAACAAAATGGGCAAAAATGCATTAAAAATGCTTATTTTTCACTGAGAACAACATGGAGATAATATAAAATCAGTGACCATGGGAAACTTCTTTGGTTATAGATACTCTGTAAGGTCAATATAAACTACTGGGAAAAAAAGTTGTTGACTTAGCACTTGCAACATAAAGTGTGAAAATCTGCACTTAACCCCCCCGCAAAAAGAAGCCTCAAGAAGTTATTTTTGAAACAATGTTATTTTTAACAGCATCTATAAATTATATCTCACTGACTTGTCATTCTTAGTTTCAAAAGTGAAAGGTGTTTTGTTTTTAAGATATTAATTGACTAACTATCCCCCTCTTCCCAAGCTAGTTAGGAAGGGGAAAAAAAAAAAAAAAAAAAGGCCTGTTTTCTCCAGGAACCAAGAATATTAAATTCCAAAGGAAGAAAGGTTAAAGATTAAGAAGGGGCAACTGAAGCCAGTGATTTGCCATGCTTTGCTGGTGTCTGGGAAGCCTTATTTTTGCCCTCAGCTGGTCTCCAAGCATCTTGAAAGTAAGTGCTGACTCACCACCCTAATATTTGTTAATCACATCAGACTGCATTTGTCAAGAAATGTTAGGTACCTTATTATAGACTGACATTGTGAGACAATGTTTTCTTTGTTAACTTTGGGTTTTGAAACTTGGCTTTGTATTTCATCTGAAAAAAACCAAAAGACAACAACTGGTTTTTTGTTAAATTTTTTTCATAGCCTTTTCTGCTTTAACTGCAGTCTTGGCCATGTCTTTTGCATGTGCAAAGTACCTTTTATGTTGCCAGTGCATAGAAGCTTCACCTTCTCAGAGATGACAATAATGCAATTTCACTCTCAGTGTGCTAATTGAATGTTAATGGAGTGCTAGTATTCAATTTCCACGAAGTGAAATAAATACATTAGTTTTGTCAACACAGAAATTCACACTACACATTTAAGTCTGTTTACAACTGTTGCACTACTTGCCTAGAGAAAAAAAAATAAGGCAAAAATCTATGACTATATTGTTACATGTACCTTAATTTGTACAGAGAAAGGAATGAGGTTCTTAGACAAGTCCTGGAAATCAAGGTAACAAGTGCTGTAAAAAACACGCCTGAAAAATGGTTCTTCATCCCATGAAGTTTTAGGTCACAAATGATTTCTTATTTATATATACTTTATTTTTATATACACCTATATGTTTTATAATATATACAAACCCCAACATCATGTCCTATTTGGCTCACATATATGGATATGGTGAAAACCCAAGAAGCAAGCCATTTTCCTTCCATAGTGGCATTATATTTCTTTTTTCCTTCTATGAGGCTATATGGCTCTTACACTCTTCATTAACTTTAGAAACAAAGGTGTCAGATGTGGGATATGTGCCAAACTGCTAATATTGCATTAGTTTGTTTTCTCCCCAGTACAATTACTTTTTTGGTGAAAAACAGACTTGTGGATAGAAGAACCATTATGTGTTATATTATAGGTTATAAAAAACAAACAAAAAAAAACCAGGTTTGTGACAAAAAACTAAGTAACTTTTTTTTCTTACTTTTTAGAATAAAGTAGATTTTATACTAGGAAGACTCAATAAGCTGTAGGGTTTGGTTTTTTTCCTGGATTGGTTTCAATAGGTAAGGGGTGTGGTGCTCTCACTTGAAGTTTCCATTGACTGAGTTCAGTACTCTCTGGGATCGTAAACTCTGTGCGAGTTAAAACTGGATTTATTTATACTTAGGAATCTTAATTTTGTATCTATAGCTGGTAGTTCAGCATGGTTTGGCCTCTATTTGGTGTCTTTATTTTTTTCTTTGCTTTCCTGCTTCTATGAATGGTTTTGTTTTAAAGTATTACTTGCTTGTTTTGAAAATCTGCTCTGAGGAGGCCAAACTAAATCAAAAGCCATATCCATGAAAGTTTTAACCCAAAAGAAAAAAAAAAAAAAAAAAGGCTTATTTCCCAGAACTCTTAATTTCATTTCCCCAAATCTGCACAAAATAGAACAGAATTACATAGTACAAATATTTGTTTGATTGTCTTCTGAAGATGTCTCTTAGGGTTGGCTTTATCTTTCCTCATTCTCACTTAGTGAGCACACAACAGATGTTAGTTGCATACTTTCTCATTAAAAAAAAAAAGCCTTACCCAAAGATAGAGTTACCATTGATGAACAGGACTTCATTTTTCAATGTAAGCTGTTCTTTTGACTACCTCAAAAAGACTAAAATAAGATAGCCAGTCTTTTACTATGATAAAACTTTGGTCAGCTGTCCCATCTGTTTCCCCTCCCAACTTCTTGTGCACCCCTAGCCTACTCACTGGTGGGGCAGTGTGAAAAACAGAAAAAGGCCTTGATGCTTTGTAAACACTGTTCAGCAATAGGTAAAACATTGGTGTGTTATCAATACTGTTTTGGTCACAAATCTAAAACATACCACCATACAAGCTACTGTGAGGAAAATTAACTCTATCCCAGCTGAAACCAGTACACTATCTCCCTAGTTTGTTTCATACCTTTGAAATATTTTCCTCTTGAGTTATTCCATGAATTTAACATCTTTTCTTTCACACCTCTGGGAAATGTAAGAATACAGCTAAGTAAGCATGCCAATTATCTTAAACACTTCTGTGAATAGTACTTTTCAGAAACTAGCCCGTAGGACAATAGTTTGTAAGAGTTTTATCATTTATATCTTTCTTAAATACAGAGAACAAGATAAAAAAGGTAAAAGAGTTAAAAAAAAAAAAAAAAAAAGAGTTCAAAATGATATATCAGTTAAAAAAAAAAATAGTCCTGCATTGCTGAGAGGAAAAATGGAAAGTCAAGTCAAAAAAGGGGAAAAAGCCAGGAGAAACTGACAAGAGCCAAAAAGCTGAAATCTTGTGCTAAAATGATAAATCTTCATCTAAAACCTCACATTTGACAGTATTAAAAAAGCCCAATTTACCTAGCAGTCTAGATCTGTTGTTCTTGAATTCCTTTCTTTTCATTAATGAACCCTCACCCCATCATTCTTCCTCTGTATCCTTTATCTGTAATAATTTTATGGGGTTTTTTTCTAAATCATAACAAAAATGTAATAGAAGAGTAAGAAAAGCAATCTGTGTGGGATCTTAAGATAATTTTTGGTACAATGATAATTCCTTATTTATAATTAGGAATTTGAAAGCTAATACATAAACAGTTGTAATTCCCTTTGAAACTTGGACTTGAGTTCCCTTAGTTAAAAACAGAAATCTTTTTCTTATATTTGCAGAATACTTGAATTCCCTTTTTGTCTAAATAGAACTTTACTCAAGCTTCCTCTGTGCAAACCAAAACCCTATATGCTCATTAAGAAAGAAGGTATGATGTAACTGGCTCACAAAATTAAAAAAACCCAACAACGTACCCCAAGCCCCGGTCTTACGCATATTATTACCAACACAGTTTATATACCTTTTAAACAGGAGGCAGTAGGAAAGCCATCAAAAATTTATAAAAGCCTTTTTTTAAATCAATGAGAACTATTGCTAATCAGTCAAGAGTAAAAAGACTATATTGATAATTCAACAAAACCTCACCTACACATGAGAGAATCAGGAAGGACCACAGTCACAATCCATCAGAAAGAGGACATGATAAAATGATGGGATTGGAATATAATGAAAACGTATTCAGTTTGAAATAAAGCAGTGATGATTGAGGACTAGAGACTCTACAACTATTATTGCATTTGTTAAAAAGGATTAAGTAGTCCTATCAAGTCTTTCTGACAGTATGTGGAATACACTACTCCTCAGTCATCATAGCCTGGGATTATCACAGATGTCAGTGAATTTCTTACGATTTTCCTCCACAGCAAAACTCCTCCCAATTATCCACAGTTCTTGTTCCCACTTGAACATACAGTGAAAAGTCATCTTTCCACTGTGGTTTTATCAGTTGGTCTACAGCTAACAAAGGACACAGCAGAAGGCTTGCTCTGCATTTTTGTATTTTCAAGCAACTAATTCTTCATTAAAGATTTAAAGTTTTAAAGGTGGCTTAGAATTGTTTCTCATTCTGTATTTTGGAAGGAGAGGGAACCGCTCCCTCACCATACTCTCTAAGAACTCTCTGTTCCAGGTCAAACAGAAGCATTTTCCATTCCTTCACAATCAATTACTTCACAGTAATAGCAGTTCCTTCGACTGCCTTCTTTTTTTAAAGAGAAGCAACTACGACTGAATTTTGTCCTGAATCCTGTTGGCATAACTTAGACATGTTCTAAGAATACCTACAAGTCTGAAGCCTTTGGAAGAGAAATACCCAGTCTCTAGAGCCTGTTCATGCTTAGATACGATCTATGCCCTGGGTTGTTCACAAACAGCTTTGCAGCTGAGATGCTGAAATATTAGCAGCATGTTTCTGTGGCTGGGGGATTTTAAAGATGCCAGCTAAGAAACCTTGGGAATTTGCTTTCCAAATAAGGCAGTGACTAAGCTAACTAATTCAACTTTGGACTTAAATTCATGTCCCCCTCCCCCTGTCCCAACCCATTCTGGATCTACCTCCTGGTCACTACTGTTGTATTCCATAGTGATCACCCAGCTGTTAATGGAGAGCACTACTCCAGAGAAGCCAAGGAGGAACTGAGCATAGTGAAACCCTGGTCCCTTTCAAACCAGTGTAGAGTTTTGACCACAGTTTCAGTGAGACTTTGATTTCAGTCCATGTTCATCAGTTTTCCCTGACAGATGGAATGAAACTATAAATTCATCCTTGCAAGCAACATATGATTGGCCCCAATTATCATCCCATTAAAGTCCATGTGTAAAGGCCATTTTTTATGAGCTTTCTGCAGAACAATTAATAATGTTGTCACATTTTAAAAGGAAATATTTTTCATTGAGATGGGGATGAAAAATTAAGTTTTTCATATAGATAATTGATATATATCCATGTTTTCTAGAAGCTTACTAGTTCATCATAAAATCCTGTACAAACAGAGAAAAATAAAAAACTTAAATTCTTCCTTTTTTCCACACTGTAGCAAGGTATAAACCAGCATTCCCTTATACTCGGCTTTTCGTCCTACGAGGGAAGAAAAATTGGTGATTTCCCTTACTACTTCTCAGCTAATGGAATTTCCTCAGTGTCTTATTTTTGGTTCCAGGAATACTCTGTGAAATACTGTGGTGACCTATAGCTAACTAGGGCAGACTCTTTGCTTTTATTATTTATATTTCTTAGGTGTGTAAAAGATGCATGAATAACAATTCACAAATCTTCTTCCTAGTATCTACAACTAGTGGTAAGAAAAAAAAAAGTCCATGAGAAACTACAAGTGTACAGAGAGCTAAAAACCAACAGGTACTACAGTCCAGGAGAAACTAGATCTATTTGCCAATTGCTCAGTTTGTCTCCAGGTGTTCTACTACATCTCTTTAACTGCTGAAAAAAAAGCCCTGAATATCTTATAGTTTTCACATAGGGCAACAATAACTCCAGGAATTTTAAGATATGTTTGGGCTTTTAATTGTGCAAAGAGCTTTCAGTATGAATCCTTAAGGTCTACAGGGTAAAATTAGAAGAGTAACAAAGGTTTATCTATTTTTTAATTTACATATTAAATTATTGAAGACAGCTTTATACAGTGTAATAGCATTTCATCAATTTGTCATGAACAAAATGCAGTGCACAAATGTTTATGTGTAATTCTCTGATCTTCACAGCTATTCAAATGGAATGAAATCATATCTCTGATAGGTATATGATACCCATATAAATGTAGATAAAGCCAAATCTTCCACATAAGTATCTCACCCCTTTTTTTTCCGTACAGATAGACTACTACAACATGAGGCAAATGGGCTTGATATTGTCAACCTCTATGGAAGTGTAGTACTTTACACCTTTGTGGTGAGCTTTATGAATTGATGAAGCTACTTATAAGCCTAAAATTTGTGATCATAATTCATTATGTACTTTTGCAAATTCAAGGTAAGTACTATTGACAGGGAATTGCTGATATTGCAGGTAGTACTTTTTGCAATGGTGAAATAAGTTCACATTGTTCTCTTTCTAATGTGCTAGTGAATAAAATTAATTCTTTGTTCTGTGTTTCAATTTGTATTGCCTTTAATATACGTATGTTGTCATAAAGCATGAGAAAGTACTTCTAAGGAAGTAAAATGATTAATTTTTTTCCAGCAAAATAAGTTCAGATTGTGGAAGAGCATGTCAAGAGGGCTTACCTTTAAGAACTACTTGGGTAGAACTAAAGTTTTATTTGATTAATTTTATGTCTTGCGACACACAAAAATATCCTTTGTAGAAATATTCATAGCTCTGTAATATTTAGCTTCCTTCTGTAGATGAGATTGGACAAGAGCTAGAGCTGAGGCTGAGAACTGAGTCTATACCTGACTGAAACAGCTGCTTCCTAACAAATGCTGTGAGAATAGGCATTAAATCATATTTTGGAGTCACTTGTCCCTTATTTAAAAGAAACAAATAACTTAAGCAGCAAGCACTTATTTACAAGGAACGAAACCAAACCAAAAAACACAGCATGTTGAATGGAACTTCTAGAGGAGGAACACCTAGAAAGTGTGGTAGAAAAAAACCCGTCTGTCTATTCAGTAAAAATCCTCTGAGTCATGGATCTGAACACCACAAGTCCATCACCATGATTTGATTTGCTGTTGGTAAATGCACTATTGGGAAAGCAGAGTGACCCATCAGAGATTAACAGCATCTTTTTTCACTTGAGTCAGCCTACTAGCTTCAGACTGGATAAATGGAAATGGGGCCCATGCTGGTTTTGAAAAGTCTCTCATTTCTGTTGATTACCATAGTCTAATTCAGTTGTAAAAAATATTTTATATAATAATGTAAATGTAAATTATGAATAGAATTTTTTTAAAATGGGCAAAATATGCTGAGTAGACAGTAAACCATCACTGCTTAGTTTCCCATTATGCAGTTACTTCCATTAATCAGAACTGTGAAATAAGTCTAGACAAAACTCTATTTAATTTTAGAGTATTATGAATTTTCAGCTAATTTTGAGACAGCCTGGTTACATTTTAAGAGAACCTGGCCAATCTATTGTGTTAGGTGGCGATAGCAGAAATTCTTATTGGGCTTGATTAACAGCTGCATAAAATTTTGGCAGTGTTCGTTATGCTTCACTATGAGTCTTGGGGATTATTAAACCCAGAACTCAAATTTAAACACAGAACTTATAAATTTTTATGAAGACAAACTGGGAAAAAGTCAGAGAAGATCCCAGTGCATTGGGATAGCATGTAAGAGATAACATGGCTCATTACTCATTTCCTTTTGTCTTTTCTCCATTCTACACTCTGTGCAAACACCCCATGAGACAGCTGCAGTAAATCTTCTTAAGTTTTGCATAATGAAGAGACTTAAGGCTAAGTCTTACGTTGTTTGAGCTACTCATATAGCAGATTAAAAGAAAAAAAATTTTTTTTTTTTTTTTTTTAGTTCTACTAAAAAACAGTTATTATTTCCAGGTCTTAGTTATTTTTCCTTTCCCATTTCTATCTCCTTTTTCCCTTTTGTTCCCTCTTCCCTTTTTTGTTATTATTAAAGAAAAGAAGGAGAAAGGAAAAGAGGAAGGCCCACAAGCACTCAAATCTAGCAATTCCAGTAAAAGAAGTATTTCTTTGCAACAGTTTCAGTCAGCTTCAGGCTTTTTGAGAGTCAGCTTGAACTTTCAACAATGTTTTCAATTGTCAGATAACTGTCAGATCTTCTCTTCAAGGGCTAGCAAACACATGGGAATAGGACTGCAAGGATAAGAGTATTTTTAAAGGGTCAGTGTAAGAAAGAGTTTATAGTGAACCTACAGTATGATGGAGACATGGTGACAGAAATCTTAAGCCAAACAAAAGAAAAAAAAGATATATGGTAAGTTGCCAAAGCATAATAGAACTGTTCCTCCGTTTCACAAAATTTACGGGTAGATGGCCTTAAAGAATAGACCAACTTGAAATACAGGAGTTGAAAATATGAGTATTTTTCAGTGTTTTTCTTGGTTGCAGTTAGAAAAGGTGATAAATTTAAAGACGAGTGGATTTCTCTTCTCAGTAACTTTCTTTGGTTTCTTGGTGTTGAAATAAAATGGCATGAGGATAAGATTAGGCTACCGGCTGAATCTCTGGCAGATACCAAAAATGCAAGGTCAGAGAACCGTGATTATGCAGGTTTTCCACTGAGGAGTTTTTGGAGTCTCAGCTTTTCCGAAGAGGTGTATGCATGGCCCATGCTGTGGCACTTGCTCCTGGGCACCTCACTGTGGCTGCTGCTGCATTATCCAGGTGGGGTTTGAAAGCAAGTCTTATCCCTGGGCTAAGAGGGGAGCTTCTACGAGGCAGTGGCAGGCTCTGCTTCAGATAAAATGATTAATTAAGGCTAATATAGCTCTGACATCACAGCCCAGGCCTGACCTGACAATCCTGGTTTTCCATCAGTTGTGGCTAAAATACTTGGCCTATGGAGCACACTTGGGCCTCACGCTCTGAACTCCCTTTTCATAGTACATTACGCACCGTGCTCAGACAGCCAGCAGGTCTTCGTCCCAGAGAGCACTGCCAGTATAAACACTCACACACCTTTGATGAATAGTGAGGAAGCCTTCCTGACTGTGCTCTGAAAAGAAGTTATTATGGAGAGGCAACACTCTGGTCAGTTTTATAGGTCTCTACTGGGAGTCCCTGCTAAATACCTGACTGCTAACTAACACCTGAACTAGGGAGATTGCACACAAATCACTTTGCTGGTGAACTGCAAGCCTGAACTAATAATGTATAGTAGTACAGAAATGAAGAGTATAACTATTTCAGGAGTGAAACATCCTGTAAGTTTTGCAATGTGAAGCTGAAAAGAACATTCTCGTCTCTCTCTCGGTGAATGGATTTTTCAGACACGTGGGTCAATGTGTACAGAAGATACATATCAAAGCATGCAGTGGGATGCTATGTAGAGCTAGTTACTGTTTGAGTGGTATTGTTTGTCCATGCATTGCTAAAAAAGCCTGTATGCCCACAGATTTGTCAGGAGAAGTGGTGTAATTACATTTTTTAATGAAAATGTTTGGTTGTACACAGGAGGAGTGCTCTTCTGATTAATAAAATGCTATAGACAGAAAAGGTGAGTCTAGTTCTGGTTGATAGAATATTACTTCTATGCAAAATGTTGCCCTTAGTTTTGCAGCTAATGCTTTAAAACAATTTGCACAGATAAAAGGAACTGGCATGATATGCCAGATACTACTCATCACTTTTCAAAGTTAGTTCTTTTAAATGCATTCAGCAGGCCAACCTCTGCCGTGCAGAAATAGTTACACACAAATAAAAAAGTGTTGCAAGTTTCTACTCCTTGATGCTCTTATTCTTCTGGAGATCACGATCAGCCCTCCTGCAGAAGGGGAATCCTGGAACTGTGCAAACCCCAGGAGATCATCAGAATACACCAAACTGACAGTACCACACAAACTGATCCTTGATTCTCAGTTATATTGTCACTCAAAACTTTGCAGGCCTCTAAAGTCTATTCACTTCCTCTTCCTCTTATTGCTGAAGGTATTTTCACTCGTTTTCTTAAAATGTTCTAGAGTTGGAAAGGCAACTCTACTGAACAAGTGTGCAGAGTCCTTTATTAGAAAAATTAATTTCCATATTAATCAACCATATGTTGCACAAACTTTATTTTCTCTTAACATAACTTATTACTTTTTCTCTTAAGATAATGCACTATTAACTTTTAACTCAGAACATATTGATCGGGTTTGAGGACTAGTTTTGACTCCATTTCCTAAGAAAGAATCCCTTGCTTACCTCCAAGAATAAATAAGCGTGCTCTGTTGCTGTCTACTTCGCCATTATGCTGCCACTTGTAATTATTCTTGCTGGTGCCCCTTGGTTTATGCAAACTAGGTTGGCAACAGAAGGGAGTATCCTTCTTCTGAGACAGCAGAAGCGTCTTGCTGAACAAACTGTTTTTAAAACAATTTCTATGTACTTGTGCCAGTATATGGAAAGTACTTCTGCTGGTGCCAAGCAGAAGATGCACATCTGTTATCAAATGAATTGCACTTACAGGTAACCTTGCCATGGCAAAACATTTCTTATTCCCTTCAGAGATCTTGGTGAGTGTTCTTCAATAATAAAAAATTTGTAATGAAGTGTATTTTTTTTTTTTCCAAATTAAATGCAATTTGAAGTACTCTTAATGAAATCACATAAGCTTCCTATACTTCCTTGATGAGGTATGTAGTGATGCTAGTCCCTGCTGTCATCCAGGTTTCCAAATACTTTTTATTCTATTAGACTATTTGCAATTACTTGCTGTTTGGCCAGACTATTTGAGCTGTTATTTCCCATCTCCTTTCTGGAGGCAAATTTCAGTTAAAATGTCCAACTGTTTTTGTGAAAAAGACAATAGAAAATAAAATATTTTATGATAGTAAATGAATTCTGTTAACCTGTGTTTGGACAGCTCAATCTTGTGCTAACAACGAAAGTTCGAAATTTGGCTGGAGTGAGTCCTTTGTGTGAAGGACATAGTTTTCTTCTTTACAGCATCTGTAAAAGGTCCATCCAGGAGCTGTAGCATGCAATGTGCACATGTGAGCATCAAGCAACATCTGCAATGTCAGCTACCTGTAAGCAGTATTTGTTTGAGCCATGGTGGACTGATTGGTGAAAGTAACAGCAACTGGAAAGTGCAATGAGATACAACCAGGATAAATCATGGCCTTTCAGTTTCTGTGGGAGTCAGTCACTCTAAGAGAAATTTGTCTCAAGCCTATGAGCTGCTTTGTTTTAGGCATATAGAGGCCTTTTGTGGTGATCTTAGTCCTTCCAGTCCTCCCATTGGCAATTAGAAATGACCATCATTTTTCTGGTTTTATTTTTTGTTTACATTTTCTCTTGTCTGTCATAAATTTAAGTAAAGGATATTCTCACAACTTTCTCATGGGAAGCTAAAATCTCTATGTATTTTGTGAATATGTAATACCTTTATGAAGAAATTAGTAACCACAAATTTAAACACAACATTCTCATTTTACCACACCTGTAACAAATTGAGGCCTTTTGAAGGTAAGGAAAATATAGCGAGGAGAGTAAGAACTTTACTGATTGAAGTTTAAAATGCTCCTTTACCACAGTCTTACAACTTTAGATAATCACTTAACTTTCACTGATTAAATTCCTCATACATACGACAAAGGTATTAGTGTAGTTAGAGAAGAACTATAACAAAAGATTTTTTAGTGTTCTTGATATTACAACAGAGAAGGTGATAAAAAATCTAAATAGAAAAAAATGCACCTATTTGCTTAATATTGGGAAATAAATCCTATATCTTTCTTTTTAATCCAGTTACTAATACAATAAAATACAGTTACTAATACAATAAAAATTGATTGTATTAATATGATTACTACCTGGATTTTATTATGACAGAGATATTGGTATGGGTGGAGTTTGCATAAGGAAAGCAAAATCAAGTATGAAATATCTATATCAGCCACTGCCATTGGGAACAGGTGTCTACTTTTGCCTTCCCTGAGATACGGCAGGATGACTTTTTGGCATATTTTCCATAATTACTTCTAGATTTTAATATTGGTGTCCTAGAATACGTCATTCCAAAAAAGCACTTATTTACTACTTTAGTTCTTACAGACAAGAAGTACCTTTCTCTGGTATTTCAGTGTTTTTCAGTGCTATTACAGTGGATTTAATCTTCTGTTCTAATCCGTGATCTTTATGTCAGCAGCACTGCATATGCATAACTGTTATCTGCTTTTACACATAAAGGGGCTGGATTCTTATTTTGATTACAGTAGTATTTATTCACTGTAACTCTTGATTGCAGTGGGTAGAAGTTAAATCACTTTGGCTACCAATTCCTGAAGTATCACAACAAATCTTTGCTTGGGCTCTGTCCTAGTTTCAGCTGGGATAGAGTTAACTGTCTTCCTAATAGCTGGTACGGTGCTATGTTTTGAGTTCAGTATGAGAAGAATGTTGATAACACCGATGTTTTCAGTTGCTGCTAGTAGTGTTTAGACTAATGTCAAGGATTTTTCAGCTTGTCATGCCCAGCCAGCGAGAAAGCTGGAGGGGCACAAGAAGTTGGCACAGGACAGAGCCAGGGCACCTGACCCAGACTGGCCAACGGGGTATTCCATACCATGTGACGTCCCATCCAGTATAGGAACTGGGGGGAGTGGGGGCGGGGAATCGCCGCTTGGGGACTAGCTGGGTGCCGGTCGGCGGGTGGTGAGCAATTGCACTGCACATCATTTGTACATTCCAATCCTTTCATTATTGCTGTTGTCATTTTATTAGTGTCATCATTATCATTATTCGTTTCTTCTTTTCTGTTCTATTAAACTGTTCTTATCTCAACCCGTGGGTTTTGCTTCTTTTTCCCGATTTTCTCCCCCATCCCACTGGGTGGGGGGGAGTGAGTGAGCGGCTGCGTGGTGCTTAGCTGCTGGCTGGGGTTAAACCACGACAGGCTCTCTCAATGGTATGTGTGGAATAAGATTCTTTATGGCATGAGGCTGCAATCTGACTCTGAACTGATGTGAATCAGCAAACCATGTGCTAAATTCCTTTACTTTGGTAAACGCAAAGTAAATTCATATAAGTTCATCATTTATCCTAGTAGTCTTAAGTCTGTTAATTTTATTTTTCTTAAAATGCTTTGCATCTAAGTATTTGTAGAAAGACACATTTTTTAAAAGAAAGTTTTCTGCTTGAATACATTTCTGTTCTTTTCTTTAAGTCTGGATTATATTTCTAGTATCTCAGTTTGTCCTTATCCACAGAGGTGTATATCTTGTAAAATGCAGTTAGAAAGATTATAGCACAGTAAGTTTAGATTATCATTGAAAAGGTCAGACTACTTGCATGTCTGTATTTTGGCAGAAATACACAAGCAAGCACTTGGTAATGTTATCATTATGTTCTCTATTTAAACAAACAAAGAGAAAAACTTAGGCCTCTGCCCATGTTATTCTGATTTTCTTTTCTCTGTTGTGTACCAACCAACGGGAAGAATACCTATTAAAAACTGTTGCTTGCAAGCAGTTTCAGCAGTTAATATCCTTCTTTTGCAATTAATTTGCTTTAAGATCAATGCAGGATAATGTATATGACCTGCTTAGCAACTCTTTTATCAAGGTTTCCTTGCTTAACTTGTTACATCCTTTTCTTTTCTTTTTTTTTTTTTTTTTTTGGCCTCTTCGTGAGAAAACCTTTCCCCAGAAAACTAAGTAGGCCATTTCACTTAGTTTGCTGCACTGATCATGCTGGGTGCTATGGAGAAATTATTTCAGAATTCTTTCACCAGAGTAAATGAGTTGGACCCTGTCCTGACTTGCTCTGCGTAATACAGGCACCGGGCCAGCAAACCAGCTTCTGTGAGAATGAACCTTTATCAACTTCCAGTAGCTGAAATCCAATTTTGTGCAGGCATCTTTTCTTTTTTAAATAAAGAAAGACTAAATATCAAACAAAAAAAGTGCAATTTACTATCAGCTAGTGTTTATTACCATATAGTATTAAATATAAAGGTGGTGGTTATTTATATTAAGGTTAGATGATGACACTGGTGAAAATCATGGCCTGGTTGTTCTGGGCCCAAACATGTACTGCAAATCAGTCCCTGATGTGAAGCCGTTCAAATGATCCTACATGGCAAGTTTTACTAACGTTTGTCTGCCGTCAGTTCAAATCACAATCCTACAAAAGTATACGCATGTACTTAATCCCCAGCACTGTGATCACTTCTGTTCAAAATCAGTAAGGGTGAGAGATGAATCAAGGGAAATTACTTGTCCTGTGCCATAAAGCTGATAAATGTTGATGTGGAAATGCATTCGAGCATTTCTGAGTTCTCTTCCACTTTAATGTTCTGGCCACTAAACGATGCTGCCTTGATAAATGTCATTGATCAATCATTATCATACAATCTTTCTTTTAATATAGAAGCTTTCTTAATATTTTATATATGCTTTTCAATTTTGTTTTGCTTGCTCTCATTTTGAAATGCTAGACAAATATATTTCTTTTGAGCCTAATACTTCAAGATGCTGAGAGAGCGTAATTCCTATCAGTAACAATAATGCCTCCTTCAAATCCAACAAGGTGTTTGATTCCTTTCACTGATCTTTTTCATTTTGATAGTTTTCCCTGAACTTAACTACAATCATTTTACTTTTTCAGGTATTCATAAATGTGTTTGGAACATATTTGTGTTTGTGCCAACTTACTTTCTACTTAAAAAAAAATTAAGAATCACAGTTGAGATTTGGTATGAACTCAGACTTTATTATTTGATTTTTAAGCAGCTCTGGAATAGTCTGTGCACTCTTAGGAAAATAATTCAGTTCTCTTTATGGGGACAACTCACTAGCAACCTTCCCCCAAACTATAATACTCCAATTAGCTCTCACTGTCCTGCATTGAACTATAGTCAAGTGTAATCAATCAGCATAGTCAGCTAATGATGGTAACAAAATGGTGGTTTGATTACTAAACTACTCCAGCAGCTTCAAGCTGGACGTTCACCACAGTCTTCCCTTTTTATAGGAACACTCAAATTCTAGTGGTACTGCTATGAAAGGACCTTTATGCTATCAGCAGTACCTTTAAATCAGGCAGCCACTTCCAAAGGTGTTATTTAAATGTTATTAAATAAACAACCTTCCAGCTATTGAACAAAGTGATACCAGTAAGAATGTATAAACCATTACATTACACACAGCCTGTCTAAAGAAATGTGATAAACTGCAATACACCTCTGATAAAATGTGAACAGTAAATAAAAAAAAAAAACAACAAAAAAACACAGAATGCCTTCTGCAACATGGGTAAGACCTCCATGCTTCAGGATTTCTCCAGGGCTCCCCAAAACCTAAAAGGGAGTTGTCTATCAAGTACTCTGAAGAAATGGGGGTGCAAAGAATCTAGGAGAACACTACTGTGAAGAGGCAGAAAGAGCTGAAAAACACCACTATTCAGCAATTTAATCAATGCAGGCAAACAGAAATTAATTTCACATGGTCTTAATCCAAAACTGGGAAAATTGATCACGTATATTCATTGGTTCTTTATAACTTGTACCTTCACAAGTGCTGCCATACTCTTTTTCTTTTTGTTGTCTTTTCTGCAAGTTTTTTGATCTTTTTCCCGGGGAAGAGTATATATATGTGTGAATAAAATCACTGTTTACATATTCAGCATTTTCTTGTCTTTGTGCTTAATATCTTCTCACTGGGGAATTAGCTGATTAAAATCTTCCAACAGAAAGAACACCGAATTGTTATTGCATCATGTCTTGGAGCAATTAGAGGGAATGGTGTGCTTCTTACATGTCTATAATAAGGTTGGATATAGATTTCTGTATTCAGACTTAGAAGACTTGAAGACCAGATAGATTCACCAGCTGAGTGGCTTGAGAGACTCTGTAGAAAAAAAAAAATATAGGACTCTGGTTATGATATATTAAAATAATTAATAATGAAACTAAAAGTTAATTTGTAGAAATGGTGACAAAGAGATTTTGATAGACTTTCCTGTATTTATTTAAACCTTGTATGAGAAGGCACAAGGAAATGTTGACAGAGGTCTACCTGTACTAACACTCACAGCAAATTATTTATTTAACCTTACTTTAATTTATGGGAGACGGAGAGAGAGCAGGAAAAGGAAGAGAGCAGACTTGACACCTTGGTCAATTTTTGTTTCTTCAGGGGTGGCCCAACAAAGCAATAAATGTTAACATTTTCAGTGGAAAAAAAAATAGTCTTCTGTGTAAGTGGAAGACAAGAGGGAGGAAATGAAAGCTAAAAAAAAAAAGAAGTACTTGGAATACCCTCATGGGACTGAATGAATTGAAAGAAGTCATTCAGATGGTTAGGGATGTGAATTTAGATGAGCTCTGTTCTGTTTGTGAACTCTAACATGGCTACAAAAATGCTAAAAAAACCAAAATAAAAATGAATATTAAACATTAATTTATGTTGCCACATAATAGTTACATCCACAAGCAATGTCAGCTTTTACAGACCAAAACAATTACGCTGTACAAATAGCTTACACATCTGATAGCTAGTGGGAAACTATTGCTTCCTACCATTGATCTTCTGAGAGGGATAAGCCTATTCGGCCCCAAAATGGAAGAACACCTATTTAATTTTCAGAAAGATTTTGGTGTCATAAAAATGCATTCATCACCTGTCTACCCCTAGATTTCCAGTTTCATGAATTATATCAAATATTCATTTTTAAAACACAGTGGTAGTAAATGGGACCATACAGGTTTAAATGAGAAAGAAAACAAACAAACAAACAAACTCCAGACCCTAATATTTTACTTTATTGCTTGATGTGGGCTGGAGCAGTTTCATCAGCTATATTATGAACACTAACAAATTCATCAATATGTCATGACAGTATTTCTTACATTCTGTCCTTTTACATGTGTAGTTGCAACATGTTAAGATCCAGGACCATATATATTTCTGACCTAACTCCTCAGTCATCAGTGAGGTTAAAGCAAAGGTGTATGCTACCCAAAGACTTCAAGGTCTAATACCGGACAGAGCTTTAGTCTGCACTTCACTGTGTAAAGAAAAAATTCACCAAAGTGCCAGTAAATTCTCTTGCTTGAATCCTACCTATTAAAACAAGAAAGATAGTTTTTACCTCAAAGGAGAGTACATGTGCACTAATTAGCTTGTCTAATATACGTTAGGAGGAGTAATCTTGGAGGTTGGGCACTGAACTTCGAATCTGGAGATTTGAGCCTAGCTTCTTGCTTAACTGTGAAATTCTTTGTGTGCAGAAACATTTCACAGATCTCCTGATCTATTCTGTGCTTCCTATTCTAGTCCTAAAGCATAGTTAGGAGCTCTAGGAAGGCAAGAGACAAGAAAATAAGCTAGATAAATATATAGTTTGTCATTTCAGTTTGTCTGGGAAACAAAGAAGTGGCAAATAGTAAAAATGATTTAAAAAAAAAACCCAAAACAACTCTTAAGAGAAACCAAAGATAACATTAATTGTGAAATCTGTATGAAGCAAATTAGTAGAACTGTTGAAAAAATAGTAGATGTGATTAAGTAGGATATAATGGGGACAGTCAAAGCAACATTGTAGGTGGAAGGAATACCTCATGAATCTCATAGATAGCTCTCTGAAGAAGTCAATAAACATGCTAAGCATGACAACACCCTCATGAGAGACTTATATATAAAATAGGTTGTGCTGAGGTAAAACAAAAGGTACATTAGGAGATAGCTCCACAATGGAAGGAATTTCCAGCAGAGTCTTTGGGGTCTGTGCCAACACTTTCACTGTTCAGCATGTTCACAGATGATCTGGGAAAGGAGAGGAAAGAGACCAAAACAAGAAAAAAGTTGTTATGAAATAAAATTGTTCCATTGTATGAAACCCAGATCATGCCTACATCCTGTTAAGTTCAGGCAGCTCCTTTTGCAAAGGATAGTAAAACTAGGAAATACAAGAGAGGTGCCAAGGAGAATGAAAAATTTCTGCAATGATTTCTGTTGAAAGAATGTGGTTAAAGATCTCCAACCCAGAAAAAAACGTGACTGAGAAATACATATATGTAAAGGTATTAGGAACCAAATACATTGAAAGGGTGGATCAGGAGCAAGTATTCACTATTGCTTATATCCAAAAAAATGCGCATTAGGCAGAAGTGTTAAAATAAGTGAAAGAATTACTTTTTTACACAGCATATAATTTATTTACAGAAGTCACCGGCCCTCGATGTTGAGGATGCTGGAAGTAAAGACTGGTTCATAAAGGAAGTAAACTACAGAGATGCAGTCTTCCAGAATAAGGGAGGTCTTACCCAGGTGGGAGTCTTTCCTTACACGCTTTCCCTCAGTGCCTCCTCCTGGCCTACTCACTGTTGAAAGAGACTGTGATGAAACAGCCTCTTTGGTTAGAGACAGCGTAGGGGGGTTATTAGCTCTGCACTTACAGTTACAGGGACCCCCAACCCCCAAAAAGTGATAATTGCTTTATACACAGGAAAACTGTGAAACCTAACACCAGCATTAAACTACAAATTTACATAATAGCTACCCAGGTCTCTCCAGAACAGTATGCTTCGAACAAAGATGCAGCTAGAAATATGATCATCTCCCATCTTTTTCTGGAGTCATTTCCCCTCTTAGTAAGTGAGCTTGTTCCCTGGAAAGACAAATATGTTCTTGCTTAGAATGTCTATAATAATGGGACCTTTTACTATATATAGTTATTTTCTAGTGTTAATCATATTGCCACTATCAGGGATGCTGACCATAGCCTGAATCTTTCTTTCTGTCTTTCTGTAGCTCACTGTAGTTTTGGTTTTTGCTTTTCCACTACAAGTCATAAATTTATTAGACATATTCTGACTGCTGGTGGCTGGAATATACTGTAGGACTTTCCCAAGTTCATATAGGTTGCACGGTTGGTAGCTGTTCCTGGCACTCAACATGTCGCCAGTAATGGTTCCTTCTGGTTTCTTGTTTCTAAATCTCAGCAGAAATGGGGTTTATACCATAGGGATCTGTTGCATAGACTAGGGAAGCCTTTTACTACATTCCAAGTTAATGTAGAATTGTAAGTATGTGAGGTTATATTTTATGGAAAAATAAGCATTCTTTCACAAGTTGTGTGAAAGAGTATCACCTTGGATCATGCATTATATTACCTCAGTACTATGTTGTATTGGGGACAGCTAACTCCCAGATAATTAATCAAACAAGCAGTAAAAAAACCCTGCTGTAGTTAGACTAATGTTATGGGTTCAGGAGAATTCTGTGCTGATAATATACTCTCTTAGTTTTGCATGTTAAACCTTCAAAGTTATTCCTTGCCTCTTGTGTGCATGGAGTAGAAGACCTGATAGAGACAACTTTTTTTTTTTTTTTTAAATTGTGTACAGCACCCATAACAGTGGTATTTCTGTGCATGGTCATTGTTCCTGAGTAACTCCTGAGTATCTGCCCAATGGTTATCTTAATACAGAAAAATGAATGGATAATGCCTATGATAGAAAACATAAATAGGGACAGTTTGTTCACAGTGAATGGGGCTAGTGGGATGGAAGGTTGCAATATAACAGGAGTCTAATTTTGTTTGGCCTAGTCTTACAGTGGGTCCCTCTAGATAACAAAAAACTGTTTCCGTTTTTTAAAATATTTTTTCAGTCTTAATCCCTATAGTTGAATGCTAATAATTGAAAGAATGGTTCATAACAAAAACAGTTTGTGGAGGAGGTGTCTATGCATCAAATTAGAAGTTAGCTGTGGTAGATCTATGACTTGCTAAAACTAGGCAGGCATCAGTTGCTGTAGAAAATAAATACTTTTTCTCTCCAGCAACTATATACACCAAACTGCTGAAAATGTGCATTAGTGAGAAAGGCCACTGGCTGCAACAAGGTGTTGAACTTTCTGGTGTAAATTAATATACGGGAATTTTATCTATTTTTTCAGAGGAAGACATCCTACACTACAGGTGTTTTAGCTTTACATGTATATGAAACAAGCAAATACAAACAAGAAGATATGCCATTGTTTTAATTAAGTTTATGCAGAATATGACTACAGGGCCTGATGAGATACTTCCTATGTGAAGAAAACCCCCGCTTCATTCAACATTGCTTTGAAATGAGTTTTTCAGTTAAAACTCAACAGTGTGGTAACCTTTGCTTGCATGACTAAACCTAAATTTCTACAACACAGTAACATCAGATGAGATCAAGGATAGTCTGAATGAGCAACCAGTTTTGCTGTTATTTGTGTCCTTCAGAGTGTCTCCCAGCAGCAGGCTCATTTAGAACTGTCAGAACTGCTCTGTCACAATGCCAAGAGTGGTGGACACCATCCTCTTCTTACACCACTGAAATGGTACTGCTGGTTTCATATCACCCTTCAGCAGGTTGAAATTATTGCTTCAGGAAGCTGGTGCATGTAAAGGAGGTTTAAGCAGGTGCTGACACTTCTTATTTGAGTGCACTTCTTAATTAAATGTGAAACGAAAGCAGGCAGGAATAATCTGACAGAAGACATGGCATTAAGCACTCTGCCAACTCCTGATCAGAAGAATGATAGGCCTGAAGTTATATGGGAAATATTAGATTTCAAAGAAAATTTTTAAACTCTACTCCTAAAGAACATTCATTTCCATGAAGATATTTTTTTATACATGTAATATTGAAGACCATTTATCCCTTCCTTCCATTTCTGTATCTCTGGAACAAACAAGATCAGATGAGGTTTGTGGTGGAGAGATGACAATTTTGAAGCCTAATCTGCCTCTAGGGCATTAGTGGTTGTTGATATCATGACAGGCCTCCTTTTGCTGTGTTGCATTTCACGAGTCAGCTGTCATTAATGATTGTAATGTTTAGCCATATGTGCCCATTCAGGCTTGCTGCTAAAGCAACAACAGGGAAGACCCTCTACTCTGATATTGCACTGTCCTTTAAGGAACAGAGCCGAGGTCCTTCCAGGGATCCCAGTCACTGGTTCTCTGATGCACATGAGTTAAGTTGCACTGCCTGAGACCCAGGGCTCTGGGTGTGTGGCTTGAGTCAATATTGTCTGCAGTCAACAGAAGAATCTCATTGATTTTAATAGCGCACTGGAAATGTTCCTTGGCCCACAGTTTGGGCTTTGAAACAAATAAATGGAGTTGGAACACTGGATTTATTTTAAGCTGTAAAATTGGTGTTAAATATATTTGAGGTTAACCATATGTTAATGACATTAAATGAAAGACTGAGTAAGTCAAATAAATGTAAATGATAGCTCTTGGAAGCATTTAACCTGTCGGTAACCACGACAAGAAAGTGAAAATTCTCAAGACCATTTTTGGTTTCTGTATATAAATTAGTTGAGTTTAATTGAAATCCTTCAGAACTTGACTTTAGCATAGTTCACTGCTTTTACCTTCAGTTTATTAAATTTTTATGTCTTCCATATTCTATGCATTTAGTTTTCCAGTAAATGACCACAGTACAGTAGTTTCCCAGCAGTGATGTAATACTACAGAAATAGTCCAAGCTGAGTTCACTTCAAAGTGTTACATTTTTGTCTTTGTTTCTTGCCTTTCGTTTTTTTTTTTCCTTTTCCAGAAAAGGGTTCCGGGCTGTTTAAATTTTTCATAATAGGAAACGTGTACAGAATATTACTGTTTATAAACAGCAGTAACTGTACAACTGATCCAATGTCTTACTCATTGGGTGTGAGTGTAGAGCCATCACTATTTCTGCAGATTTTTAATATAATCAGGCTTTTAGACTAAGATGGTCTTTTTTTCTGGTCTTCATTTTAAATGAAGGCCTAGATAAAAGCTAATTGCCTGAAACTCCCTGACAAGAAAAAAGGCAACACACTGATATCTTTCTCACCAAGAAATTAATACACCAACGAAGGTCAAGCCTTGGTGTCTGCTTGGAAACTGGCAGAAAACACTTGCGGTATTTCTTTGTGCAGGACTGTGTGGATAAATTAAGCTAGAGGCACAGCACATCTTTATTATGCCGGAATTCTAGTTAACTTTCTGCTGGACTCTGATTAAAGCACAGCAGTTATCAGCATTTATATATCAGTACAACAGAATTGTCTCAGTATTTTAAGAAGTCACATTCAGTGCTCCTTTTCAGCCACAACCTGTCCTTCTCTAAACCACCCCCTCACATTGCACCTGGCCTATATACGTCTTCTATCAGACACTAATTTTTTCTTTTCTTTTTACAAAGGATTGAGTAAATACTTAATGCATTTATTATGTAAAATTATAAATAAATGTAGAATTGAGCCCTGTTTATTGCAACACTTTCTCCGGGATGGGCAGAGACAGTCATACCTAATGCCAAGAAAATGCCTGCTTTGGCTCAAGAATTTATTGTAAGCCATTCTTGAGCCAAGGACATTTTGAGGACTAGATCCAAGTCAGTATGGAGATGGCAGTGCATAATATTTTGTCAAAGATGGAAACTTAACAGCTGAATGCACTTTATAATTATTTAGCACATATATTACATATAGCTTGTCAATGTATTAGGCTTCATTTTCATTTTAAAAGTATCCCAACAGAACAGGGAGGGAAGAAAGAATCAGAAATATTGCGACTGGCCTTAAGTTCTATTCCTGAAAAAATATTTGTGATGCCAATTACCAGCTTGTGCCATTTTTATTATAATTCTGGTTTGCCCAGCCCATCTCTCATTTTCTAAATGTATTTGCACCAAAAAAATGCCAAATTTCACAAAATGTAAGTAGTGTATCTCTTTGCTGAGACCACTGGTAATGATACATCATGCTGTAGAATAGCTCTCATGTAGTTTTAAATTTTTTTAATTATTTATTGAAATATTTTATTTAGAATACAAGTGTACTTGTTTAGTTTTTATATGTTCTTTTTTAATGGGAAAAATAAATACAGATAGCTAAGAAAAAAGCTGACATGCAAATCTCAGTGCTAGGTGAGTCTCTTGGGGTTAAGCAGAAAGATTTTAATAATTGCTCTTTTGCAGTGCTGTCTTTCCTGTATTATTGTGAGTTTAGATTCAAGATAAATTTTGGCCATTGTACCATGAATTGGGATGAAGTTCTGTGTTTGTTTCTCACTGGGAATGAAACAACAGTCTTGGTTTTGTTGTGCCTAATCCAAAGCAGAAGTGAAAAAATGACTTGTGGTTTGAGCTTATTTGCTAAGTCCACTGACACGGATTCAGATCTGGAAATCTAATACTGACTCATCTAAACCATCTGCCTTTCTATCTCTAGGAATATAGATTAGTAGGTACAGCTCTAACACAGCAAATCAAGAAAATATTTCTATCTGCAAGTATAAACTGTATATACATTAAATGTCATTGCCGGGCCTCCTTTTCATGCATTCTGGGTTTTTGGGGGAATGTCAGCTGTTTGCTTTCCTGTGTTTGAATCTGATAATCTCACAGTCTGGACTTTTCTGCAAGTGTTCCAATAGATTTTGTATTCTCATTAATCAAGTGCACCTGGGAAGTGCATCCACTTATCATGTATGAGTGGTCCTAAAGAATGGAAACCACATTGGTTGTATGACAACAATTACAAAATCTTAAAATATTTCCTGACTGTTTTTGAGATAAACACCACACTTATTTCCAAAGCCTGCTTATGGAATGAAAGTAATGTCACCTCCATACTGAACCGTACTATCTTTTTCACTGTATATGTTGTCTCTTAGCTAGTTTCTGACCATCTCAGCAACATGTACGTTACTTTTCTGAGGTATCCTAACATCTGTCCTAAAGGCTGTTTATGCAGTTGAATACCTTATTGTGGAAGGGACTCAACATTGGCAACGTGAAGAATAAAAAGATACTGTGTTCCTGCTGCACAGTCTTAACTGATTTCTTGAAGCCTGTCATGGTTTAACGCCAGGTGACAACTAAGCAGCATGCAGCTGTTTGCTCAGTCCTCCCCACGCACTGGTGGGATGGGCAGGAGAATCAAAAAAAAAAAGTAAAACGTATGGGATGAGACAAGAAGAGTTTAATAATTGAAATAAAATATAATAATAATAATAGCAATAATAATAATAATAATAATAGTAATGAAGATAACAAAAAAAGAGAGAAATAAAACCCAAGAAAAACAAGTCATGCACAACACAATTGCTCACCACCTGCTGACTGATGCCCAGCTAGTCCCCAAGCAGCAATCCTCCCGTCCCGGCCAACTCCCCCCAGTTTGTATACTGAGCATGATGTCCTATGGTATGGAATATCCCTTTGGCTAGTTTGGGTCAGCTGTCCTGGCCATGCTCCCTCCCAGCTTTCTGTGCACCTTCTCGCTGGCAGAGCATAGGAAACTATAAAGTCTTTGACTTAGGATAAGCACTGCATAGCAATAACTAAAACATCAGTGTGTTATCAACATTATTCTCATACTAAATCCAAAACACAGCACTGTACCAGCTACTAGGAAGAAAATCAACTCTATCCCAGCTGAAGCCAGGACAAGTCAAATGGTTTTCTCTGGCTGCTTTACACTAGCAACCACTAGCTGGTTATAGTGTTCACAAAAATATTTATATGTATTTATGAGAATATTTTGTCCTGTCTTCCTAAAATGTGACTCTCAACCTGCATGAACATGCTTTTGTGCCACTTTTAAAGTATCTGTTGGAAGCCAGATGCAGGTAGAAAGCCTGCTTCTAGGATTGCATTTTATATGAAATAACAGAACACATAAAATTCCACATGCTTTATCCACTAAAATAACCCCAGCATTTGTTTCATTAACTAATTGTGCTTTGTATCTAATTGTTGAATTATAGTTAATGAAGTGCTATCATGTGCTAGCTGCAATTAAGCATGTAAGCACTAGCAACTGATTAGTATATTTTTAAATGCTTCTCCTTTTAGGTTAATCATGCTACATTTAGGACTTTAAAAATTATGGGAGTAACCTGTTTTACAGTATTGTTGGTACCCCTTTCCCATTTGTATCTAGAAATAAAAGATCATAGCAACATGCTATTTTGTAAGTTATCTAACTGCCTTTAAAGCTCCTAGTTAAGGTTTTGCGAGACCTTTGGGAAGTTTTTAACTCATTAGCATAATAAAATAAGTACTTTCTTACTTATTTAAAAAAATATAATTTAAGATCATGAGAAGTTAACGTTTAGCTCAGTGCAGAATTACATGAAACATCTTTCAGTAGATTGGTCAACTGACCTTTGCTAGAAGTACAAGGACTCTCTTTGTGCTGTATTTGCCTTTCATATATAAAGCTTCAGTGACCTGCTCTTGAATATTGAACTTAATATAAAATGTATTTGTCGTTTCTTTTATATGCAGAGTTAGATGAAGTTACTAATATTCAAAAAGAGTTTTGTCCTTCAACTCAGTTGAGCTGGGCTGACAAAATTACCTGAAGTTGAACATAATGACAACTGTCCATGGTTTATGCAAACCACTGGTGTGAAGCCAATGTTAACTCAATAGAACAAGTCATGTTTTCATATTCTGTTAGCATTTCCTAGCCCTTCACTTTCTGGTTGGAGAGTTTATACAGCAAGTCATGCTCAGTCTCCTTTATTTCCTTTTTCTACAAATTAGGTTGGGATACTACTTTTTTAATACCAAAATCAATATTTTCTAGTAATTACCTGATTGCTATTTGAATCTTTCTGTTATGTACATGGGATGTATTGGGGACGTCACAAGTGTTTCATTTTTGCTGTCGTATTAAGGGAAAAAAAGAGTATAGGTATTCTAAGAGGATTTTCAGTTTAGCTCCTTTTGCCTTAGATTAGTTTGCATAATTCTTCTGATTTCAGTTGAAAGCAAAATTTGAACAAAACAAGAACTTTTGAAATCTGAGAACTAGAGCACATCACTGAGACAAATGTATTCCTACGTTGCATTTTATCACGAATACGAGCACAACTTAACCATTTTCAGTTTGATAGCCCGTAAGGTGAAGACTCTACCAGAACACTCATTCAAGCACTTGGAAATATTTATGCACTATCATATTTCAGTGAACTATTTACAAATTAATAAGCATTAATGAGTGTAACTTTAACAGAAAAGGATATGTTCCTACCAGAAGATCTCAAATTATTTTGTTCACAATTTGATTCTTTCTGCAGAGAATTTATGAGTTATTTGACTGCATACTAAGTAAAGAAAGAGAGTATTTTTGTTTCATGACATTTAGGTAGGACATCTAGCAGTTCATGCTAACTTTGTTACTGCTTGTACCTTACTATGGCTAGCAGAGTCTATGCTCTCAGAAATAGAAATTGAACTATATCAATAAGACTCAACAAACAGAAACAGCATTATCCTTGGCTCCAAAAATTACCTCTCTGTGAATGGGAGGATTTCTTACTCAACTGTTGGTGATGACCAGGAACCACAAAATGAAGAGCCAAATCTCCAGCAAATCCACAGGACACCCTGTAATACAAACAGAAGCAACCACAATTAGAAGGGTAAATAACACATATTAGAGAGCAGAGAGTAGCATGATTTCAACACTCACATTTATTTTTAATGTCTTACTGTGACATATGTTTCAGGTAGCAGAAAACCATTTATAAACAACAGAAATGTATTCTAATGCAATGTATAAAACGGCAAAGTGGGTTCTCAACTATGAAACTGCCAAATAAAAACAATTATGATAAATCACCTGAGAAAAATCCTGGAGTGAACTCCTGGCCCTGGTCTCAGACAGTGGCAGGACTCCCATTGACGTCAATGGAGAATGATTTTACCTCTGCTTTTCGGCCTGCCTGATGGGATGAGCATCACCAGATGCAACTTTCAGTTGTCATATCAGATGTCACTTAAAATTTCTGTAGCAAGTGCTGTTTTCTGTGTGACTCATTTCAAACAAGTTCTGATGTACTTGAGTACTCAGAAGTCTCCTCTCACCCAGTACAGGTTTCCCTTTGGCGAGAGATTTCTTTCTTGGGGAGTACTGAAATGCTTCACATTTTCTGGAAGAAATTTCTGTCCCCAAGTTATTTCATTCACATTCCAGTCCTTTTGCCAAACTTATGATTTATTTGGGATGGGTAGAAGCAGGAATCCTGAGGAATTTTAGAGCTGCTGCCTCACAATCAAATCTCCCACTCACCTTGCTGGACTCAGGCAATCGTTGCCTCCTGCACACGATACCCTGCTTCTTCCAAGATTTCTGAAAGCACAGAAAGCCAGACAAAGCAGGCAGCTGCCAACCACAAAACCACTCTGACACCTTTCCATAAGGAAAGCAGTTTTTTGAAGGAGATGCCAAGACAGCTTATGTAAAGGATTCTGGGAAGATCTTTTGCATACTCCCTCTAACTAGTCTCGACTCTTTTTTCCTTTTGATTCACATTTGATTCACATTTGATTTGTGCATTTACCTTTACCTTTTTAACCCATTTGCTCCTTTTTCTGACTTTCTTTGCTTTGTTATGGACCTCTGTCAGGCCAGTGACAGTCGTCCTGAAAGCCCAGGAAAGCTTCAGTCTTCAAATAAGGAAACTGACCAGAATATGTCAGAAATAAACCATCTTTATGTTCTTTTGATGTTCAACTCCTTTAACATGTCAAATTTAAGAATAGGAATTTTATCTAAAAAGTAGAAAGAATTCTTTTTAAAGCTACAAGCAAAAAAAAAAAAAAAATTTCCTTATGGAAGTAGGATATGCACATTGGGACAATGCCTGATTTTAATAAGGACTTCAAAAGGGAATGTGATTATTTTAAATTATGATTTATGCCTTTTATGTAAAAATGAAAGACAATCACATTTTAGTTTGCTAAAGCAAATTTTACAAAGGTTTATTTTTACTTACTTTTTATGTCTGCGATAATGCTGTATGTCTTAACTGAACTGTTTTGGCATGTGAAGGATTTATTCACACTCTGAATGGATCAATTCATTCTCATTTAGGTAATTTAATCATTAGGTATTATAGGCTAGTATATCCCAGTGTCCATGTATCTCCCTTTTCACAGACTGGAAAGTCAACACCCTCACATACTAGGCTGGCTGATCTTATTTGGCAGTTCATTCAGAAGACTCTTTTAAAAGGCATAGACTGAGAAAACCCTTGTGTAGATATCCAGCCAGTCAAAGGGTGGAGAAACTGTGTTTTTGTTTAGCTAAACTCTTGCTTGTCAAAATGAAGATGCCTTTTACAGCATATAACAAAGCCCCATAACAAGGCTTTCTTGTAGACTAGTAAGCTCAGTTAGCTTGCTTCTCCCTCACCATTTCTAGTGGTTTTGAGGAAGATTTTGCACTGATTTTTCAAATCAGCAAGTGTTGAAAGATAAAAAACCTGGACCAACTTCTTGTTAAGAACACTAGTTATTTGGAAAAAGAGAGGACACAGCTAGTATTCCCCAGGTCTTAAATCAGGGGTTACATTATGCCTGAAAATCTCCCATACAGGCAATGCATGATCCAGCAGAATAAGGTCAAAGCACAAGATTGTTTTAATCATCAAATTGCTTGATACGATTGAATAAAATATATGCTAAATAGGGATCAAAACATACCAAAAATACTTTCTCTTTTTAAGGGAAAAGTGACCCCAACAAACAAACCACTAAAAGTTTTATAACAGAAATCATCTTTTCAAACTTCCCTTATAGTTTATTTTCAAATGCTAGATTCACCTTCAGCAGTTTCACGTGTTGGCAGTCACAGCTCTGACAGTACCTCCTTTCAAATGATCCCCATTTCAGGACTGAACATAAATACATGGATTTTCTCAATGCATAGGTGTTTAGATTTAGCTTTTATGTGTATGTTGAGCTATGAAACACTCCCTGTGATTCACAGGGTTCAGAAATGAGACCGAGTCACTTACCGCATGTTAGAAGAGATTGCAAAGTTTTTACTATATGCAGTAAGGTATGTTCTCCCTGATGCCTGAAGTGTAAGCTCTCTACATGACTTGGGCAGCTGAAATGGGAACTGTGCTTAGGAGCTTTTAATTCTCTTAGGAGAAATTATGCTTAGGAGACAGCGGAAGGGGTGCTGGAGAGCAAGGGCAAACTCTCATTTTCTAGTTTCACTACATCCCTAGATAAGGAAGAGAATCATAGAGTCACTCAGGTGGGAAAAGCCCCCAGGTGGTCTCTAGTCCAAGCTCCTACCCAGATAAAAGCCAACTCTGGGATCAGACAGCAGGCCAGACTCGTCAGGACTTTCTCCAGTGAGGTCTTGAAAACCTTCAAGGACAGAGTCTGCACAACATTTATGGGCAAGCTGTTCCATTGCTTCACTATCCTGATTGGGCTATTTTTTTTCTTCATATCCAAGCTATGTAACACCTTGTTGTTATCCAGGTAGCTTAAAATAATTCTTGAGTAAAAGCAAGTAAAATAGAGTGGAAAAAAGAGCAATTATTCATAATGCCCCAGAGAACCAAGAAAACTGCAAATGTTTACAACAAATACTGGTGAGACTCTCTTAAAAAATACGTCTATTAAAGACTATCCATTGTAATCCTCAGGAATAAGCTTACTACTGCAACTTCTGATGGCTGCCTTTCTTTAGGAGGATGTGGTACTTCATACAACTTCTCTCCTCTTTGAAGTCTCACAACATGTTTAGAATTTGAAACTAATTTAATTTTATTAAAATAAGTATTTGGGTCTTTTTGTCTTTTGGTTAATCTATGGACTTGCTAGCAAGCAGCTAGCTCCTTGATTCAGTGGCCCTCTGTCCTGTAGTGATTCATTAGCAAGCTTCAGTATTGGACTTTATTCTGTTATCAACCTATGTTTTGGTAAACATATTTGATGTAATCAGCTAAATGGAAAAAATGGATTTTTCCCAGCCTCTTGCCTGAGATCAGATGTAATGGTAACTCAGCTCTTCAGAGTAACTGGTTTGCAGTCCCTTTCTCCAGTACATATTATAATCAAAACAACAACTTTCAAAGAAGTGCTGAGGATGTGGTATTTCTGCAATTGTTAATACACCATAGCTAATAAGCTTAGTAATGTATTCATTGATATTTCATAGATATAAATGAATAGGGACCCGTTCTATCAGTAGCTTTGTGTTTTGTAGAAAAGAGCTCATGTCTGTAAATATGCTTCCACCAGTTTGCATCCAGGCTATCTAAACTTCAAATAAATGTCCATGAATATAAAACATAGAAATAGTGTTATTGTTAGTCATGTTATTTTATTCAGTAAAAAATATTTTATTTCTGGAAAAACTTCACATAAAAAGAACTGTATTTTAAACCAGAAAAATAAGTGGCAAGGAGAAAATTACAGGATGACATTTAAAGAGTTTTTGTGAGTTCAGAAAAACATAACAAAACTGATTTTTATAAAGATGACAAATTGTCAAAAAAATCAGCAGTTATGCTAAAATACTATTCTGTCAGCATTTCCACTATAAATTTTATCTTTCTAGGTTTTATAGGTCATATATAAAGACTGACAATTAAACTGAGTTTAGGCTCTTTATCACATAACTGTAATGACATGGAATTGTCTTTGGTTTTGGCAGCTTTAAGGCATCATACCCTAGATATAGCTTCATGTTTAAAATTAATTCCAAGGGAGATCTGTTCTGTGAATTTGCAAATCAAAAGTTTCTTGCTATTTTTTTAATAGGGATTTCATCTCCGAATCTGTTAGTCCAGATGTAAATACATACAGGCTTGAAAAATTACATTCATGGACTTTTCAAAAGTGTAGGTGTATTATATGGACCGAGTCGTGGATCCTCTCCTTCCTCTGGAAGTTAGTTTCTGAGGAAGATTTTGAGGGTTTTTTTACTTGATCAGCTTTTCAGCTGGTTACTGGCAGTAAAGGGATTAACAGATATGGGACTTTTCTTCTGGGACATGTGAGCATTTCTGCTCTTTGGGAAATCTAGCATGCTGAAAAAATGGTATTTGCTTTGTCTAAGAACAACAGGCGTAATCTGTCAAACAGGTAAATCTGGAGAAATACAATTTTTCAAAAATGGAAACATTTTCTTTGGTATAAGACAAACCTAGAAATTTGAGTTTGGTGGCTTCCAGCTCTCCATCAGTCTGTATGACAGAGAGACCAGAGCCTAGAAGTCCCAAAAGTCAAGCTGAGCTAGAAGCTTTGGAGCTTTGAGATGGTAGTCCTATCACCTTAAATGCAGACTTGGGAGTGTTGGGAAAATATCAAGCTCTAAGTAGGTTCTCAAGTGCTGGTGTCTAAGGAAGAAAGTCTAAATCCTTGAGTTCTACCTAGCTCATAGGGAAACTCTCAGCCTTGTCTCTGGGTGATTCAAATCCAAATTCTAGAGAAAGTGTGTTCTTCCTTATCCTAAAAGTTCCCAAAATGTTTTCTAAGACTATACTCCATTTCTACAAAATAAAAGGAAAATTCCCTGTAGCCCAATGCTGGATAACACTGAAAGAAATCGTATTGAAGATGATGGAAATATTCATGCTGGCAAAATTCAGCAAGTCTGAGTGGTATTGTTAGGATAGTAGTAATATTTCATTTTGGAAAAAGACAATTTTTAAGGAATACTTATATTAAACAGTTTTTCCACCTTCAGTTAGGTTTAAGTTTAATATCCTAAAATAATGGAAGTTCATTTAAAATAATCTCTAAGGCAGATTGGCCACCTTTTAAATTAGTCACATTATACAGTTCCACTGACATTAATATAGTAGCTTCAGTTTTACACTCAGGTAAAGGAGACTTAAACTTAGCCTATTATTACTATTATTATTTTTTTTTTTTAATAAGCAGTGACAAATTCTATAATCCATAGAGGAAAAAAAAACCACTGCGAGGAATGGGTATTTTTGCCACTATAGTTTTGATATCTTATCTGTAGGTAAAATATGTGCCTTTTTTCACATTATATTTAGGTATTACCTTTATCTACAATGTCTAAATTTCTGTGGCTAGCAGACCCCAAATGTGAAATGATTACTGTTTTCTTGTCTCTCAGGAAGACAAAAAACCCAGGAAAGAACACATTCTTAGAATCATGGTTTTTGTCCCAAAGGCAGCAAACGCCTCTGACACCTCCTTCCACTCTCGTTGCCAGCTCAGCTCTGGAGAGCAAGCTGTGAGGATGGAATTGACAAAGCTCCAGCTATTTTATGCATACAGTAGTTTGGCCCTTTAAAATCTGAATTATAGACCACATTGCTTTCTTCTGGAAAATGTCTCAGGAAGGGAGAAGGTATTCCAATGACAACATGAGTGTGAATTTATGTGGAGGATAAGAGGACCCAAAAGTATTCATTTAGATTTTATTATCAGAACTATCCATAGGGAACTAACCACTTCATTAGTATGCCCCTGAATCTTGGCACTGGGGTGAAGAGCTGCAGTTTCATTCTTCATCCTCTTCTGGACATCACTTTACTCACTTTGCTCTCTTATCGTTGCACAATACAGGTTTAACTCCTCTCAAACAGATTCAATGCAGTTAGTCTGAAAAACACCTTATTCCATAGGTAGTTTTCCACTAAAACCAATACACTAGCTATGGAGTAAAAAATACATAGAGATTAATACCAAAGTTTGTCCAAGAAAATATCTAAACCACAGAGGAAGAATTAATGCAGCAGGATTTCCATTAATATTGTTGTCGATTTGCTGATTCCACCGTCTACTCAGCGTTTGGTCTCTTCCTCTCCTACTTGCCCCAACAAACTCTTTTAGACTGCCAAACCAGGGACGGTTGCTACAGTTATTTTCTCATCTGCTCCTGTTCAGAAGCTGGAGGCCTTTGTATGCAATTGTCCCTTCCTTTATTCCTCTTCCAGAGCTAGTGGAGAGGGTTGTCCATGCAGATCTGAAATAAAGCTAATGGCAGAAGAGGACAGTTCTCCAATTCCTGGTATAGATGTAAGGGAGGAACTGAATAACTGGTTAAATAGTGATTTGCTAGCTTCAGAATCATCAAAGAATTCTGATTGCAGTGATGAGGAGAGCAACCAAGTACATCTGGCTTTCAGGAAAGTGGAAAGTCTACTTTTATGCCAAAGCTAGCCCATAAATGTCTGGCTCTGATCCCAGCTTTGTTGGACCATTATAAGCACTTTTATTTGACCTTTTTATTAATGTCAGTGTTGTTCTGAGCACACACATCTTGGAGTTTCAAACAGCAAGAAAATTAAAAGAGATGGTTTTATAAGAATTACATATACATTACTAGCTTGTCTGAAGCTAGTGAGAAGAAAGGTCAGTGTGTGTGTTAACCATGGATCTTGTGGCTTAGGTGCTAAACAGACAATGAATAGATTAAAAAGGTTGTGGCCTATTTAAAGTGATCACAAGAAATCACAGCATATGATGTAAATATAAAATCTTGCTTTGGGATTATTTACATCTGTATTATAGTCTTCTTTAAACAGGAAGTTTTGTTGTTTCTAGTAGTACTATATCTGTCTTATGTCTCTCAGTTTACAAAAACAAGCCTATTGTGTTCCTTGGAAATTATTACACGTAAGATTCAGTGGTCTGTTGAATAAACAAGAATATAGTGACATTTAAAATTGAGGTGTTTCTGTCATAAAATATGAAAAATAATATAATAAAAAGATTTTTAGTTCTTTTAGGAGGGTTTTTATGTGCATGAAGGGGAATTGAGCTATAAAGGTGAATGTTCGGATGTATGTCAGACGAGCAGATAAATTCAGTCTGGAATTTCTTGACACCTGGGGACGAGCCAATATGAAATGAATTATGTAGTGTCAATGGATTAAATGAAAATTGTGACACATAAAATATTCTATTTATTTAATTTTTCACCCATAGGTCCAAGTCTTCAATAGATGGACAAGCAAAAAGGACCTCCGTCTTGGAAATTTTTTTACTGCAGAACAGGATGACTCAGGGATTTGTAGTGGATAGAGTTCAAGCCATTTATTCAAATGTGGACCAAGCTGGTAGTGATAGCAAGTCAGTACTGGCTGCTGTGTGTGTGTGTTTGGGGGGCATGCATGCATATGTGATAGGACTTGCCAGTCAGATACCAGCTGCTAGTGGACACCAACCCGTATAATGTAAAGTAACCTCACACAACCTGCTCCTCGGGAGTCTCAGCCAAAAGGCCAAACATAGAATGGGCACCGAGACAGAGCTAAACTTTCCACCCCATGTAGCAGTTGCTTAAAACACACATTTCAGTAGGGCGGGTAGTGAGAACACCACTTTATTGCTGCTGTCCATGTTGTACCGCGTCTGTGGAAAAACTGAAGAATGGAGCTTCCAGCAGGGCCAGCCTGGTACTTCTCATAAACCTCTTTTACGTTCCACCATTGTACTTGCATTCATCTGGAAAATGTTAATCACCACTATCAGCTTGCACCTTCACCATGGCTGACAGAGGTTTCTCATCTGAACACAGCTTTGCAATCTACTTTCTTTGGGACCTGGTGAGAGCTAGAGCTAAATGCTGCTTGGTCTGAGATGCCACTTTTCAGAGGAGAGATTAAATCAACACTATTTTATTCAATGACTTTTAACTTATCTGCTAAATGCTCAGTTAAAGGTGATTGTCAAGGACTGAGGGCTGGAGAGGGGCCAGCAGACCCATGCCCTCCCCCCCATGACCAAGCCCCATCCCTCAGCCCTTAGCAAGGTAGGTTGGGATGGGCCAAGGACAGTGATGGGAGTCAGTCACAGCCCAGCCATTGCAAGGCACCACCTCAGACCCCAGGCCTGGCCAGGCAGGCAGCACCTAGGGCAAGGACAGGGACAGGTCCAGAGATGGTAACCAGCATCATCCAGACCCGTGTGGAAAGTCATGGAAGTCAGCCCGTGGACCAGGGTCCTGGTCTGGGTTGGTGAAGCACAGAGCCAAGCACAGGCATGCCTCCAGGGTGGCTGTGGCTGCAGCTTGGGCAGGGATCAGAAGCGGGAGCAAGAGCTGCAGCTCAGCAGCAGCCCTGGGTGAAGAAGGGGAAGCCCCTTGCTTCTGGCTCTTTATTTCAAGGCCACCAGCTGCACTGCTTCTAAGTTGACCCTCAGCCCAGGAAGCCAAACCCAGGGTGCTTGGAGATATTCAGGGTCCTGTCAGTGCTGTGGGATCTTAATGAAACAAACAACTTGGAGCACTGAAACAAGTTTGCTTTTGGCTTTTTGTCTTTAGTGGATAAAAGTGTTACAAGCACTGAGATCATATTAAAAGGACTTGTAACTTTTAAAGATGTTCCCAGAAGGAAACTACTCCACAAACAATGCTGCTATATGTGTGAATTAAGGATGTAGGATGTACAAAAGCATTTTGATTTCCTAAACATTTGCTACTAGCCAGCGTAACCCATGGCATTTCTTGGTAAACAGCAATCTATGATTTACACCTTTTGTAATATAATCCTTGGGGCTTTTGCAAGACGCAGATTCTCTTGGCCCAGAGGTTCTGGGGTATATAATGCTCTGGTCAAAATCATGATCCAAATGGGAAAAGCTTTGTTATGTATTTCAGAACTCAGTCATCCAGATGGAGATAGTTAGGAAGCAGTATTACTGAGACTTTGGTCTGCATAGTATATGCAGATCAGTGGCAACTTTTCAGGCAGACTGGCATAGATTTCCTCTTTTTTCTTCTTCTTTTTTTTCTTTTATTAAAGGGACTCTGTCCCAACATGCAGAACACAGACTGGTCAATCACGCTTTTAGGAAAATTGCTGTTCTCCTATTGACCGTAACTTTTAACTTCAAAATGTAGTTGGTTTGTTTTAACAGAAATGTCTCTCAAGTTACCAAAGGACACTGCAAATTAAGGCTGCTAGTCAGTTGACTTTATCTTCAGACACCAGCACTATGCTCCTTCTTCGATGGCCTCCTGTTCCCCTTGAATTCCCCATATGAGGTTTTTCTCTCCTTCCATAGATTTCAGGTGGAAGAGTTTTGTACTTTTTTCTTCTGAACTGACCCTGTAAGTATAATAAACAGTTTCATTTAAAGGTGTTAAAGTGTAACTGATGCCTAACATTCCTAGTTTCTTCTTTTTTCTAACATTTGCATTAGTTTTCATCAAAAAACAGCAAAGAAGACATTACATGACAAACAGGAAGTAGTGAAAGAGTTACAAAATATCGAAAAAGTACATAACATGGTAGTGATAGTTAAGCCTCAAAATATGCAAAGTTTAATTTGGCTTAGATTAGCACCCCAAAGTTCTGGTCCTTATTAAAAGCTGCATTTTAGACAAGAAATTGGACCATGTATCTTCCAATAACAGACTGTCTGGTTAAAATTACAGCATGTCCTGGTTCTTGTCACACTGAAAATGTCACAGGATTAGTTTTCCGCATGTAGAATTCCTCATTCCAGCTCCAGTGTGATCTTTGTGGGATAACAGGATGCTGACTGAGATTGCATGTCAGTGGATGTGTATGCACGGGACAGGCAAGTGTACAGAATGTGAATAAAAGGGGTTTATACCCAGGGAATCAACAACAGAAAAGTATATGTAAGTGCCATGAACTTATGTCATTGTACACCCTGAGAGCAGAGTTCGTCTCATCATTTCCAGGCAAAGGATAAATAGTGGTCCAGGAGTGTTAAAGCACTGATGTAAAACCAAGCTTAGTGTTCTGTAATGATGTTTTGAGAGAATGTGTAAGATCTAACTTTCAGATGTCACACAGACATCATAATGTAATTGGAATAGCTTTTTGAAACTATAACCTACCTGAAAATAAAGACTATAGATACATAGAATAATTTAGGTTGGAAGAGACCTCCAGAGGTTTTCAATTTGTGAATGAAGTGGTTACCATAATTATTGATTAACTGCTGTAACGGAATAGCTGGAGATAGAAATGTTACATGATGTTAGTCTTACTGACTGCTAGATATCTTATGCTCAGGAATGACTCCAGGGTCAAAGTATTGATACTGAATTTATTCATATTTTTTTCTGAAGATGCTAAGTCTTTTGCACACCTTGCTGAGTCCAAGCCTCTGAGCCAGCCCTATTCCCCACAAAAGGTATCAGTTTCTGAGGCTCAGCTATCTAAGCCACCTTGTGTCACCAACACAAGTCCCAGCCACACACCCAGGTAGCCCATTGACCCTCCACACACTTGGCAATACCCTATTTCTCTTTGGCCACCCCTATGTTAACCAAGGCCTCCATGGCAGTCTTTCCTGAACCAGCCTGGGCAAGAAAGCTGCTATGGCTCATCTGCCCCTTCTCTGGCCACATAACTTATTCTCCCACTTCTGCTGCAAATCTGTGAGTTTAAAATAAGTATAGTCAGGGCTGCCAGCATCTCTCTGAACACAGAGGACACCCTGCGGAGCTCTCTCCTCCTTCTCTCCAATTCTGGCCTTTTCTGACCTGCTCTCCATTGCCTGTGTGGGAGAAAAATTGTCTTGGGATGCTTCCCAGGCAACCGTCACCACTGCTCTTCACTGTTGCTGGAGTGGGAGAGAGAGCCAGTGCAATCTCCCAGGCACTGGGGTTGTTCCTGCTCTCTGTTAACCCACACCTCCATCCACATCAGACCCTATTACACATGATTCAGTGCCCTTCCCTTGCCACTTGCAAGCTGGAGTCCTGTCTGCTGGGCTACAGTGAGAGTGACTCACTGAAGAACATCCTCCTTGCTAGCAGAGCTGCAAACCCAATGTGTCACAGCCCAGCTGGGGCTGACAGACACTTCTCTGTCCAGGTTGCACAGCTTCATCCTCAATGTTTTCATTGCCATTTGACCTTCAGAGAAAGAATGCCTTGGGAGCTGCTCATTCCCAGCCTTGGCCTGGGCACTTCCCTGGTCTTCTGCAGATGGTGGGCTGGCTGTCCCACCTCCTGCCTGAGGCCACAGTGCCAAGCAGCTCCTGTTCCTCATAAGGCATCAGAGAGAGTACCAAGGTACTCAGTTGTCTTGGCCCTCCAGTGAAAATACCCACCCCTGACAACCCCAGACCTCATGGCCATACTACATCTTGCCTCTTTCCACATTTTTCCATTCCCCCCAACTGGAGCAAATATGGGAAAGGAAGCTTCACTAGGGTATCTCCCCCTTCTTCTCTCACTCACCCCTGGCAAGGATATATGCGGAGACTGTGGTGTTGACAAATGAAGACTTACAGATATGTGACTTGGCCACACAAATGTTTCTGACCTCCCTGCCAGGCAGAGAACATGCAGGGGGGGGGTTGCCTCTCCTTCTCCTGCACCTCTGCCCTGCCCATTCCCTATTGCCTCAGTGGGTACTGCAGGAGAGGAAAAGAGCCAGGTGATTCCTGCCAAAAAAATCCCCATGGCTCTCCCTTTCCACTGCCCTGGTCACTGAAACAGGATATTCCAAAATAATCTCAAGGTCCTCAGATGGAAGAGAAAAAGTGCTTTTTATCACTGAGTGGCCCAGGGCAGTAGGCCATGCCCTTCCTTGAGCTGTAACCCCAGTTCACCACAGCAGATGTCCTCCTCACCATCAGGGCAACCATTGAACAGAGGTGGTCTGCATAGCCAGGCAGATGCATAACCTGTGAAATCCCAGGCATAAAGCTTACCCCTATTTCAAGTGAGACCAACAAGCCTGAGCTTCATGCCTTTTTGGGAGACAGCCACCTGCTTCAGCAGCTGAAGCTGGAATTTCCCTGGCAGGACAAGTAGTCCCACTGTGAAGATGAGCCAAGGCAAGTGGAAGCATGGCTGAGCCATCTAAAAAGCTGGCATGAGTCTTTTGTGGTGCATGGAGGAGCAGGGAGTAAACCCCACTGCTGCCAAGGAAGGATCCTTGAGATAACCAGTGGCCCTCTTTCACTTCTTTCCCAATTAAAGGTTTCCTTGATGTACATGAGTACAATTTATAATCTCAAACCATTTAAATTTTTAATATAATAGAATTTATGCTGCAGCAGACATGAGTTATCTTAGCCATAATCCACTTCTACCATTAAAACTCTAAAATGATAGTCTTCCAGAAGTTAGCATAAAGCTACTTTTACTTTGCAAATCTTTTTTTATTATTTTTTTTTCTCTCACACACAGTTTTGCTCTGGATTTGATCCCTGAGGATCTTTGCTCATCTCAGGTATCACACTGAAAGCTATAAAGAGCTGTCAGATATTTCCTGGTTTTGCTGCAATAATTTAGACTCAAAAGTCTTCATAATTTTCTCTTGAATGTGTAGCAACATGTGATCATAACAGGATTTAGGCTCCCAAATTACATGTGACTCTTATGGAGTTTCCATTTTCTTCTGTATAACTCAAACACTTTTAATTGTACCATGTTAATTTGTGTTGCTAGGTGAATTCTTTAACAGAAGGGGAAACACAGTAAATGTTATAGTCTCAGGTCATGGAAATGGCATGAGATTTTAACACAGGACTCACCAAATCTGAACAAGGTTCCAGTTCACATTATTTGTATATTAATTTAGACACAATAGTCTTAATTTAGTTCCCTAAAGATAAGCATTGCATATCTTTTTTAAATATTCTATTGTATTCCTCCTCTATTGTATTCCTCCTGGCCTTCAAATGTTACTCCAGAAGGGATGAAATATCTTCTGTAGCTTCTGTGTTTTATTTGTAGCCTCCTGACTTATGCTAGAAACATGAGCTCTATGCCTATTTGTCTACATATAAGCAACTGACTGAAGTTCCATATGCCCACTGGTTTTCAGCCAGCAGGTATCAACCTGTACTGACTATTAGGTACATGAAAAACTGAAATTACCTTCAAATACATGTTGTATGTAAAGACTGAGAAAGCAGATCAAATGATTTTTCATTCTGTATTAAACAGTGAGAAATGGAAGCTACTCATGTATTGAAGGAAAGAGAAAATGTAGTATGTATATGTAAAAAAGGGAAGGAAACAGGAATTCCCAAAACTCAGCTAAATCTCTTGTGGTTTTTGGTTTGGGGTTTTGAGGGTTTTTTTTGGTTGTTGGTTTTGTTTTTTTTTTTAAATCAAGTGTATGTCATATTATCAAGGTTATCCATAAAAAATGAGTCATACAATAACATCTGATTTGTCTTGGGAAGGTGGGGTCTTCCTGTTGGAACTGTGAACTTCCTACTACTCAAACAAAAGGGAGTGGAGCATCCTGAGCCAAAAAGCAAGACAGGAAGGGTCTGTTCAGATAGGATGAAACCGTAAATGGAAGATAACCTAGAGCCTGGCAGAAGAGGTTATTATTATGTAGGCTTTTACAAAGAAATGTAAAGTGTTTGGAAGATTTTAGTAAGCTGCAGGTTTGTTTGAATATTTTATAAGCATTCACCTTTTAAAATGTTTGAGGAACTATATGCCAGTTGTAAATGATTAAAAGTGTCATATTTCTTTTTCTTGAATGTACTTTGTAGTATATGAGATCAAAATATATCTACTACCTTTGGAGTTCAGCTGTAATTTTCTCCAAGGAGATATAAATCCATTATTTCTTTCATATAGTGACCACTTCATACATGATTTCAGGGTTGGTGGAAGTTACCAAAACTAATTTGTTGACAAAAAGTAAAAAATCCTATTTTTTTAGGTCTGCCTTTGTTTCAGAGCTCTTCATAACCTGCTTTTCAGGTCTTTCTACTTTATAGCAGAATAAGGAAGCTTTTCTACACTCTTTTGTTGAGGAAGATTTCACTGACACAAAGCAAATAAAAAACAACTCCAAACCATGACATATTTTTTGCTGTATCTAAGAGCAATCAGTAAATAGTGTTCAGCCAATATTTGAAATCAGGCAGTCTAGCTATCCTGTGGTAAAAACTGTAAATTTCGTAACACATGAAACTGTTCATTTCCCACCTTATCTGTGGACACACATTTCAGTCCAACAGTTCCTTCCTTGCCAGGTAAACTTCAAACATATCATTGCTTAGGGCCCTTTCTACTTTCAGAGGAATGTGGATTGGGAAATCTTGAGAGAGAAAGAGAGAAAGATTAGGCAAGCAGAAAGTTCTAGGTTGATTAAATGAATCCTCTCTTCCCAAAACAAATTAAAAATATGGAATAGATAAGTCTGCCTTTCCATATTTTCAGTGATAAAAGACCTGTTCTTAAATCATGCCCTTACACATTTACAGAGGGAACAATTTATAAAGGAATATCCTGAACTATAACAAAAAAAGAAATGAAAAAGTGTTTAAGACCAATTTTCTGTATCAGTCCTTTTCAACAGCAAAATCCAGGGCTGTTTAGCTTGTAGTCCACAGGCTGGACCTAACCACTGATACTCAGTGAAACTTACAAACCCCTTCTGGCTTCAGGAGGTGAGGAGGACTGCACAAGATGCAGCCTGGAGCTGTGTGTAGACTTGAACTGAGAGGTAAATTGGGCAGTGCATGCAGCAAATACTGCTGGTGGATAAAAGTGGCCTAATAGGATACAAATGCATGGTCTGAGTTTGAGTCACCCTCATAGCTGATTAGAGGCTGGTGAGGTGGTTACCTGCTAAGGGGGAGCTGGGCGGGGGGGCAGGCGGGAAGGGGAGGATAATTCTTGGTAAACCCAATAGGAAGGATAGAAATCAGTGATGTAGAAAGAAAAGAGTTTGAAGATCAGAAAGAGAGGTTGGTTTTTTTTTTTTCCCCCCCAGCTCCTTTTCTTTGCTAATTGCTGCCACAGGACTTCCCTACTAATTTCCTTTTACCTCACTTGTGAGCAGCGCAGCTCTGTCTGGATAACATGCCTTTGGGAATGAAGGAAACGAGAAATGAGGATGTTATTTATCTTTATGGGCTGGTTGGGTCCCAAACCATCTCTTTTTCTGTCCCCCACTTCCTTTTTTTTATCAACGGGCTTCTATGAAGAAAAAGCAAGAGCCTTTGGTGGTCCAAACTGCTCTCCACGTTTCTCTCCATGCCCCAGCCTGCAGCAACACTACGGCCCTTGCTCAGGGAAGCGTGCTGGATGCATGGGCATGACCCTTTCCTCCCGTTCATGCTCTGGGTAGCCTTTTTACCCCCATGGCTGATAACACCTCCTCTTCTTGGACTGGGCAATTTAGCGTGGAGGATGCAGAGATAGAAACCTTGGAAACTACCTGCAAATGAGGACAGTGGTAGGCAGTGCTGCCTTTCTCTTGCCTGGTCCCTGGGACAGCGTGGGTGCATGGGTGAGAGGCATGCCCAGCAGCCCTGGTCTCAGTGGGGCATGCTAGGCACAGGGGCTGTGGCGGTGCCTGTGTCGCCAGGGAATGGAGACCAAGAAGCCACAAAAAGTGTCCCAAGTCCTATTTCTGATCTGCTGTGAAATATTTAACTGTTAAATCCCATGAGAATGCAAATAATGGTGATATTACCTACTTATTCAGTACAAGTGGAAAGTTATATTTGTTATATTTTAGAGTGAGAGGTGTTCACATCATAGGGGCAATTAGAAGTCCAGCTCTCAAACTCAACAGGAGTTTGCCTAATTGTGCTTCAGGCCACTGAACAAATCCCTCTAAATGTTTGTGACTTACTAAATTATTCTGGTCTTTGAGATAGCAGAACTAGGGATACAACACAAGCACTCTTTAGCTATAGAGAAATTTTTACTGTTCCTACAGCTCTTCCCTTCAAACTGATCCAGCGAAAGGATAGAAACTGTTTACTAAGGAGCTGTACAATTTATTCTGTGTAAATTCTTCTTCTGAAGTGCTAAACATGCTGGTACTGAAATAATATTTTTATTGTGAGAAATGGAGATCAGCAGTTGAGGAAAATAATTTGCAAGATATGGATGGATGAACAGTTTGATCGTTTTTCCTCAATTGTTGCAATTCGCAGCCTGGAACAGAAACTTGTACTGACGGTTGCAAGCTGTTTGTGCTAATACCCTGAGCAGTGCAGTGAGGTGGCTGAAGAGCAAGCACAGTATCTCCCTTTGCTCCAGAATGACAGTGACCTCTGGCAGAAATATGAGGTAGATACATTAATCACTTCATCAAGAAGTGCCAAAGTTCATCTGTTAGTGCCTGAGGGCCCGTCTTCAGTTTGGGTATCATATGTCACATAGTTTACAAACACAGAAAAACAGACTGTCTTGAATAGATGATGATTTTAAATAGATGGGACAGAAAGGAAAAGAAATATTACATGCAAACACAACAATAGCAGTAATTTTCTGCTTTGGCTGCTTCAGCTTGAATCCCTGTCTGGCTCCACTGCAAAATTACTGAACACAGTTCTTTGAAGAGTATGAAGGAAAATCTGAATTTCAAAATATTTCTTCCAGGTAAGTCTTTTGCAAACTCCATTTCAAAACCCTATCACTTCTTGTGGTGTATGTTTTAAGCTGTGTCTGCAGCAGAGAGCCAGACCAAATGTGATTGAGCTGGTTAAATACAGTACAAGTTTGGACTAGCAATGAAAGCACTCATCATTTATTTGGGAGACCCAAAGCAGGTTCCCAGTTCTATTATAAACCCTGTGGGTGAGCTTGAAGAAACCATTTCCGCTCGCCATGCCTTCATTACAGATAGGAAAACTAGGTTTTTCAAAGCACCTTGGGATATAAGAATTAAATTGCCAGAAAAGAGGTAAATACTGTCAGTAATTAAAACCATGAATGAACAATGGGAAAAGCAGTTCCTCAGCTGCTGGGCTGTTCTGTGCATCCCCAGTAGCTGTTCTGGCTATAGCTACACTGCTGGTGGGAGCGTTTTCTGATCCAAATTCTGTATGCCCATGTTGCCTAATTAGGGGACATGTGCAATTTGGTGCTGTGACTGTTGTAATCTGAGGGCAGCCAGGGTCTAAGCTTCCAACAAATCTCATCAGCTCATCATGTAATGACCCCAGAAAAGGTGTTTGTAGCTGACTTCTCAGTCTGACATCAACTCTGTCACATAAGAGGGGAAAACACAACATATGGAGGCAGACCTCAAGCTCAGATCTGCCTAATTTGCTTTATGGTCACTTGGCTTTTTGAGATGTGATCATTTACTGAGGTACAAGTTTTCTCCTTCCTTAAGGTAATGGAGCTAAACCTTTACTTCAAGCAGTGGTGTGTGCACGTTCCAGATTGCATGTTTAGAGAGGATGAAGTCAGCTTGTGAGCATGTAGGTAGGTGTTGGTCTAGATAGAAAAAAAAGTAGTTTTATGAAATCAGTGAGAAAATATTAAAGATTTCATATGTAGAATTTGGAAGATTGAGGGGTGTGGGGAGGCAGAAATCATTGGCAGACACTTAATGCTCAAGTGGTTTGCTGACGATATCATTATTTCCAGTTATGTCAGCGGAAACATGGTTGAGAATCATAGCAACATTACAACACTTCTGCTAGAATCAGAGCATGTGGTAGATGGAGAAGTTAAGGTTTTAAAGAATAAATAATGTTGAAAACATTAAAAGTTTGAAAACAGAGGAAAAGGATTCTAGTTCTCTAGAGTTATTCCGAAACACCTAGCTGCTGATAAACACAGATCCCGTGTCCTTATTTTAGTTAAAAGTCTACCAGTTACACTGAAAGCATATCAAAAAAAAAAAAAAAAAAAAAAGGAAGAAATGGAGTAGACTACATTAGTTGTGATGCCACTTGTGAACTTTGTTGTCTGACAAATCCAACTGTATAAATAAAGGTTGTAATCATTGCGTGATGGCAGTATATAATAATAAGTCATTCTGTTCAGATATCTTGACATATCTGCGTGTTTTCAGTAAGGCCTCCTGTAGCAAATGCTGATCTGCTGGAGTAAGAGGTGCAACAGGCTCACAAATGAATCTTGAGAGATCGTGGCAGTGTTCATTTCTATACTTAGACTATCCCAGCTTTTTCTTACTCACTTTCCCTGTAGGTAAAACTGGGTTAGTGTTTACTATTAGCAGCATGTTAACAAATGTGTTACAAGAAATTCTGGAGGCTATGGTGGAGGCTGGGGTTGCCAGGGTGCTGCACGGTGGAGACACACAGTCCACCCTTGTTCAGAAGGTACCTTTTCTGTATTAAATGCCTTGAGCTCTGGGGATGGAAAAGGTAGCATCATAATGCTGTGGAGTCCTTAAACTGGTTTGATGTCATGGCTCTGCAGAAAAGCAGTGAGAAAAAACTTAGAAAAGCAACTATATAACAATTACAAATATTTGTCTGATGTGCTTGTGTTGCCTGTATTTTCTTCCCTACAAATAAGAAGGCTGTACATGAGCACTGGAAAAGAGCAGGTTTTTTTCTTCCCCCCCCCCCCCCCCCCCCCCCCCCCCCCCCCCCCCCCCTTCTGAGGTAGAGCATCAGGCATTCTCTCCACCAAAACGACCATGTGGTAAAGTGCTTGCTTTAGAGACACTGGCCTTTTCTTCTTGTGGAAAAAAGGAGCTCCTGTTTTATGGTGGCCTGGAGGCTGAAGAACCGCCTGCTGCCAGGGCTGCTACTCTAATGGTTTCAGCAATCAGCCTGGCTCCAGCTGAGAGGCAAAGTGGTCAAGCCTCTGCTTACCCTCTGTTTACTCTGTAACCGGGAGCAGCTCCTCTCCCCCTCTCCCACCCGCCCCTCGCTCCGGGCTTATGCTCATAAACCTAAGCACAGTATCAGCACAAAAATCATTAGAAAGAACCGGCCATCTGCCTGTGCAAAACGATGTGCTGAGTTTCTCTCTTGAAGAATGAGCCTTTGCTTCACTTTTCCTTCCAGCTGCTGGGAAAATGTCAAGATTAGATGAGTCACATGGCAGATCAGATCTGAGCTTTTCTCACTTGTTCAGGACTGTAGGAACAAGTTTAGTGCTGACCCCAATGCTTAATCAGAAAGAGGTTTTAATGTTTCAGCAGATTTTGGACAATTAATTGCTGACATCTGGAATATCACAGAAACTTAATAAACCTTTATTTATTATTTTTTTTAATGCTCTATAACAAAAACAAACAAATAAAACCCCCACAAGACAGACCAAGATTCCTGGCTACTTTGGTAACTTATTTGTATTTTCTTAAACTTTTTTTTGCCATCAGGCACTAAAGCATTGAAAAGATATTTGACAAGATGAGCCTTGTAGGCCATTTTAGGAAGTAGGTGCCCGGCAGGCCTTAAGGAGTTGCTTGTTAGTTTTTACCAGCAACTGTTCCTCTGCTATTGTGCCTGCTAAGCTTATAGAAAAGAGTATTGTTGGCAGGCTGTCATGGCTCGGCAACAGAGCACTGCACCAAGCTGCTGCTAAATCTGTCATGTTTGCTTTTGTACCAGACCCTGCTGAAAGATAATTTCACATTAGGGCCAAATGTTCAAACACAAGTGAACGAGCACTGATGCACTGACTCTTGTTTGCTCTTCTGTAATCAGATGCTGATATTCACCCAACGACTCATGTCAGGAGTTTCCACATTATATGTGTATACATATATATCTATATCTATATAGATATTTTATCTCTTCACAAGCCAGGTAAAATTGTGGAAACTCATGGCTGTTTTGCTTAAGGGTCCTGGTCTCTACAAATAGGATGAGAGACTAACGTGTAGGAATCATAAAGGTGGGGTTCGCAAAAAGATTGTAAAACTCACTTTCCATTTCTGTCCAAAGATCCTTGCTTAATAGTGATATGAGTGGGTTTAGAAATCTCCTCTCTAGCTACCTAAAACCAAAATCAAACCAGGCAGCTGTTTCTGAAATGTATAGCGTGTTCTGTCCTTGGTCTTGACAATTTTCTTCTGTGAGTCGACTGAAAGCTATTCTATGTCTATCACTTGTTAAGCTGGGCAGTACCATGCTGGAAGACCTGAACTGCTCTACTGTGAGGAGTGGGAAATGTTTTTAAGTAGCTGCATGTGTTGTTTTTCATATACGCTGAAGGCCTTTTTATTTGCAAGGCCTCCCCAAAATTAAATATCATTCAATTCCCTATTCAAGCTTCCATGTCATACTTGATGACTAATTATTGGTCATCTACACAGTATGGAGAGCCTCCATTTATTCAGGTTGGGTTTTTAGCTGTTTTCTAACTTCAGGGGCGTATATATCACATATAAGAAAATGTCCTGAGAAGGCAGCAAGGAGAGGTCAAACTCTAAAAGCTATGCCAAATATGGAAAGTTATCAACTGCATAAAACCTTTTATTTCTGCCTGCAGCACAAAATCCTGGCCCAAAGAATCATGCTGAAGAAAGGATTTTAGCAAAATATTTTGGCTAGTTACAAAAATGAGACAAATTTTCTTCGTCCTTTTCTTGTCTTCTTGTGTTGTAATGTTGAATGCCAGCGCAGTCTAAATCGCCAAGGATGCAGTCAGTTCTGCATGCTACTGCCTGGGTGTGCTAGGATTGCTAAAATGGTTTAAAACAAATTCTGATAACCATATGAAGATGCCCCTGATTCACTGCTAAAGCTGTGGTCAACATGTTTTTACAAATATGTTAGCAGTAAAAAGAATCCCAAGGAGAATATCTACCCTTTAATGGATACAGAAGGGAACGTAGCCACCAGAGATGAGGAAAAGGCCGAGGTACTTAATGCCTTATTTGTCTCAGTCTTTAATAGTGAGACCAGTTATCCTCAGGGTACTCCACCCCTTGAGCTAGAAGGTGAGGATGAAGAGCAGAACATACCCCCCTTAATCCAGGAGGAAATAGTTAGTGACCTACTACACCATCTGGACACTCGCAAATCTATGGGACCCGATGGGATCCATCCAAGAGTACTGAGGGAACTGGCAGAGGTCCTTGCCAAGCCACTCTCCATCATCTATCAGCAATCCTGGTCAACAGGGGAGGTCCCAGAGGACTGGAGGCTTGCCAATGTGACCCCCATTTACAAGAAGGGTCGGAGGGAGGATCTGGGGAACTACAGGCCTGTCAGCCTGACCTCGGTACCGGGGAAGATTATGGAACGGTTTGTCTTGAGAGCACTCACATGGCAAGTCCAGGATAAGCAGGGGATCAGGCCTAGTCAGCATGGGTTTACAAAAGGCAGGTCCTGCTTGACCAACCTGATCTCCTTCTATGACCAGGTGACCCGCCTAGTGGATGAGGGAAAGGCTGTGGATGTTATCTTCCTTGACTTCAGCAAGGCCTTTGACACTGTCTCTCATGGCATACTCCTTGGGAAGCTGGCGACTCATGGCTTGGACAAGTGTACTCTTCGCTGGGTGAAAAACTGGCTGGATGGACGAGCCCAGAGGGTTGTGGTGAATGGGGTGAAATCCAGTTGGCGGCAGGTCACAAGTGGTGTTCCCCAGGGCTCGGTGTTGGGCCCTGTTCTGTTTAATATCTTTATCAATGATTTGGATGAGGGGATCGAGTGCACCCTCAGCAAGTTTGCAGACGACACCAAGTTGGGAGGCAGGGTCGATCTGCTTGAGGGTAGGGAGGCTCTACAAAGAGATCTGGACAGGCTGGATTGATGGGCTGAGGCCAATCATATGAAGTTCAACAAGGCCAAGTGCCGGGTCCTGCACTTCAGTCACAGCAACCCCATGCAGCGCTACAGGCTTGGGGAAGAGTGGCTGGAAAGCTGCCCAGCAGAGAAAGACCTGGGGGTGTTGGTTGACAGCCGGCTGAATATGAGCCAGCAGTGTGCCCAGGTGGCCAAGAAGGCCAACGGCATCCTGGCCTGTATCAGAAATAGTGTGGCCAGCAGGACTAGGGAAGTGATTGTTCCCCTGTACTCGGCACTGGTGAGAACGCACCTTGAAGTACTGTGTTCAGTTTTGGGCCCCTCACTACAGGAAAGCCATTGAGTTGCTGGAGTGTGTCCAGAGAAGGGCAACCAAGTTGGTGAGGGGCCTGGAGCACAAGTCTTATGAGGAGCGGCTGAGGGAACTGGGGCTGTTTAGTCTGGAGAGGAGGAGGCTGAGGGGAGACCTTATAGCTCTCTACACCTACCTGAAGGGGGGTTGTAGTGAGGTGGGTGCTGGTCTCTTCTGTCAGGTGGCTGGAGATAGGACGAGAGGAAATGGCCTCAAGTTGCAGCAAGGGAGATTTAGGTTAGATATTAGGAAAAATTTCTTTACTGAGAGGGTTGTCAGACTTTGGAGTAGGCTGCCCAGGGAAGTGGTTGAGTCACCATCCCTGGAGGTATTCAAAAAGCAAGTAGACGGGGTACTTCAGGACATGGTTTAGTGGGCATGGATGATGGTTGGACTCAATGATCTTGAAGGTCTTTTCCAACCTAAATGATTCTACGGTTCTATGCTTCTATGATTCTATGAACATTACAGGTCAGGGCTTTCCCCTCCAGCACAGTATACTGTCTATGTTCAGTTCTTTTCCAACAAAATTATTCACAGTTTTGCAAAAACTAAATGCCCCATTTTTACTTGCCATATTTTCATTTTGATCCTTCTCTCTCCCTCTCTCCTCAATGCCAATATGAAAAAGGTGGGGCAAAAATCAGACCTCAAATAGATCAAGTGCCATTCAGAAGCTTTAAAACTGGAAATGCTTTTCTCATGAACACAGAGAAATGAAGAGGTTCATATTTTTAATTGAACTTTTTTCAATATTTTTTTTCTTCCTGAAAGTTTCCCAAAACAAATTAGCTGTTTTCCAACTAGCTCTTATGTTTATGTCTTATTCAATCAAGACAGAGAGCACAAACCATTTTTATCCCCTCTTCCTCCCCTCTAAAGGGGAGGATTAAGTTGACAGGTTTCCATAAAATTAGATTACTTTTTTCTCCGGTGTTTCTTATTTGGGCACTTATGATTCAAATGTGATTGTGTATATTTCCCTGCTTTCTTCTGTACCAGATTCTGTTGCTGTCAACTCTCCTGAATTTCTGTCCTGTTGCTTCTGTGCATTAATGCTTGTGCTTCTGTTATGTGATGAAGCCTTGACATTGGCTGGTTTAATAATGCCCTGTTAACCTGGAGGAACTGACTGGAATTTATTGCCTTAGGTTAATCCCTCTGCTTTTCACCTTCCTTTTTGGATAATATGCATTGGACTGTGCGAAATACACGCCTGATTTAGTAGTGGTTACGTTAACAACAGTGGGATCCTGCTTGGGGATACAGCTGAGGATATGATGTCCTTGTAGCTGCAGATATTTTGTTTTGGTAATTGTGAATATACTTTCTGCCTGCTGTTTTGATCCTGCTGTTGCCATTGTTTGCTGGAGACTCATGCTGCTGCGTCCTGCCTCCCTGCCCCAGCCTAAATTCCATTGTACCCACCCCACGGGCCTTTTGTGTAATGCCAAGCTAGCAAAAATCCTGGCATCTGACTCTTTTGTTGCCTGAGGGAGGTATGTGGGAAAGGCAGTTCACGACGCTCACTCAGGATGGTGACTTGGCACACGCTGCACAGCAGTTTCCACTAGACGTCTCTTGGGCTGAGAGGCGATTTTGCTTCAGGTGCACATGCATCCATTTTCTGTGTTTGCAATTGAGTTTTATTTGCCAGAACAGCAAAGGAATGCTTCTGTTAGGATTTTATACTATGGTTTTCACACTCCAAGCGGCATGTCGTACTAATGCATTATTTGTATTACAGTAGTCCCTGCAGGCCTTCCCCCACATCTGAATCCCATTGTTCTCGCAGTATAAAAAGACATAGCCAGAAACAGACCCCAGCACAGAAAAACTTACAGCAATTTAGTGACTAAAGGAGGATTTAGGAGGATCTTAGTGTCCAAGTCTCTGACAATGACTAAAACCACCCCATTTTCAAGCACCACCCTACTCCTGAAAGGACATGGACCAGACAGAAATCACAAAGGGTCATCTAAAATAAACAGAAACCACCCTGTGCCTAAGCCAAGGCTCCTCCACAAGCTCAGAAGTACCCTGAATAAAGAAGCAGGAGAAAGCCAGACAAAGCTCTTTGGTGATTCAGAAATGGGTACCTTAGGTAGCCCCCCATGTTAGTCATGGTTTGGCCACAGCTTGCTGTGGCAGAAGGTGTGTGGGTCTGGTGGCACTCAACTCCACAGCTTGGAGGAGAGCTTTGAACCCAGAGCAAGTATCTCCTGAGATAACCCCCACCCAGACTCTGGGAGTTACACCTGGTAACGGCCCTCCATGGCAGCCAGGGACACATTCATTTTCAGGGCAGGTGCTCTAGTATAGTAGCATGTGAGGAGAGGTAGGTAGGGTATGCTTCCTATATCAGTGGCTGCAAATATATTTGACATAAGACGAAGGCTGGACAAGACCAGAACTATGCCAGACAGAAAAGACTGCAACTTCATCCACAGCCCTCCAGGCTAGGAGGGGTCTCTGGCTGGAGATGACAGGAAGCTGTAAATACCACAGACAGACAATATCTGAAATATTTTGAGATAAGTGCTGCTTTCAGAGCAAAGCAAAAAAAAAAAGTTCTTCACGCCCCTGCTGTATGTCCAAGGCAGACAAGCATTCAGGTCTGATGCAGGTAGGAACAGCCAAAAAGAAGAGCAAAATAGCTGTGCAGACATAGGGGATTGGAAAGGAAATAGTTGTTGGTTCTAGTTGCAGTCACATGTGCTGTGAGTCAGTATGCATCCGTGCTGAAGAGGTTTCCTTCTCAAGCCGCTTGTTATCACTTCTCCTCCTCCTCAAAGGTTTCAGTCCTTTCTGGGCTGCTGGCATAGCTGTTAGTGCAATCGTGCCCGAAGTCATTTCATTCAAAATGGTGTGGGCTGACCAAGAGCTTCTTCTCAGGCTGTTCGAGGTAACCCAGTTTGCTTTTGCTGAAACAGGTTGGGGGATGCTCATATGAGGAACAGAGCTGGCAGATTGAAAAGGGCGGTAGTTGCTGGCAAACTCGAAGACCGTAAATTTCAAATGTCTTCACTGTGAATGTTTTGTGTTACTCTCCTCATGACTATTAATATCAATGACATTTTCCTGTGTGATGGTTTCTCTTCCTGACTCACACAAAAGATGACAGGCCACACAGGATGACTTCAGTCTGAGATTTTGCTATTTTGTTGCCTTCTTTCCCTTCCTTCTGTTTTCCCTCTGCGTTTTTATTTTTCATGTTTAGCAGGCCGTTAAAGGGTGATGATTCCTTTCTAGAGAACAGGTATTAAATAACCAAAGGCTTCTCATAAGTGCAGGACTGGGTCCTTTAGATATCAGCTGCTGTGCTGGCAGTCTTGGTTCCTGCCTTTCTGACCCATACCTCTCTTAGCACATCTCCAAGTCTTCCATTTTTCACTTGGGATGTTGTCATGCTGTTGTCAAACAGAGAAATAGAATCCTGTTTCCACCCTTTGATTTAGGGAGATTAACAATGGGGTGCAGCCCTATTCAGAGTTCATTTTCCTTCCCATTTGTGGATTTTAAGATCCTTGAGACAGCTGCCTGGTCTGGCCAATGTGAAACCAAGTCTGTCATGTAGCTGGAAGGCAAAAATGGGTTCCCTTGACTTTGAAATAGTAGTCTTGTTTGGGTTTTCTGTTATGTTACTTTTTGCATAAGTTTCTCTCAAGTCAATATTTACTGCTGGACTATGTTGTCCATTAAGTCCTGATAGGGGGAGGACTGCAGCTTGGAGCCCACTGACAAGATCTGCAGCTCAGGAACATTCTGTTGGCATCAGAGATACTCGAGCTTTGCCAAAACGAAATGCAAGAAGGAGACTCTATCTGAGATAGGTCACACACTGTGTTTTGGATTTGATTCCTTCCATCTGTTTGCCATAACTATCCATTCCTGGTCCAGGAAAAAGCTTTTCTGGAACATGTAATCTTTCTCTACTCTCCCAGTCAAATGCTTAGATTGACCCTGCAATCTCTGTGCTGTTCGTTGGTCAGCGAAGCAGCAGTTGCTAAGGCTAAGTGATGAGGTCACTACTGCAGAAAGGGTAGTAACATATTCCAAAACAAATCAAAGAAGTTAAGATGTATAAAATGTTCACAACCAGCTGCCTGTGTTGAGTCTTTGAGGTGTTCTTTTTTTGCCTTTTTATCTTTGATTATTTTTTTTTAAGGTGTTCTCTTTCTTTCTCTGAAAGGTCTTAATTTTGGGGAAAAATATTGCATAACATCTTCATCCTTAGATGTCAATGTCCTGATTGGGCCCTAGTTGGGAACTTTTCCCCACCACCCCCCAAGCAAGGGGTATTATTTCATCTTTTGTCTTTCATGTGAAGTTACTGACATCACCAGGTTTTTTCAGGTATCCTCATGTGCTGTTCTTGCAAGAGCAGTGAAAACATAACTGACGGTGCAGAGGTCAGATCTACAGAACACAATATGGATGTGGCTGGAGTGGAACCAAGATTTGTATAACCAAAGGTCAACAAAATCATCCACGTGATAAGAATTTAAGAGGGGTTTGAAGGATTAAATTAGAGCGCTGTCTGCAATGAATGCTCAGCTAGATAAAAGGGTTTTTTTCATCTGTTTCACCATGACATAAATAGTTAAATAAAATTCAAACAGTTCAATAAAATCTGTCAAGGAAAAATATGTGGAAGCCTATTTTTGTGCTACAAGATACCTTCTTACTAGCACTACCTGAGGGCAGATGACAGTAGAATGGTACTATCGAGGAAAACACCTAGCAACAACATAGGAAATTACACGGGTTAATCCTGATCTCATCTGTGTAATTTTATGCTGATTTCAGATGTGGGTCTCCTCTGGGAAGCGAAGGTCTGTATGTGATCTAGGTCCCATACCCTACCTGAAGATTCAAATGCTCAGAATCCAGGGGAACAGAGTTGTAGGGACTGTTTATTTTTGGTTTATTCTAATGCATACTAATTACTTGGCTTCCTTCTATAAGACAGCTGCATACATTGTGCTGCCTTACTGATCCAAGGCTGGGCTTTCTAATATGGCTGTTCTTGCCTGCTTATATTTCCATTTCCCTGGGCATGTGTGTACGTTGTTATATTTTTTTCTGTATTGATTGTTTTTCCACTAGTTTCTCTGCTTTTACTTTTCCAGAGCTGAATACCCAAAGTTTATATAGCCTAGAAGAATAGACTTCTAAGTTAGAGCTTACTTTATAATAGTTTGCTGTCTTATGTTTCTTTTTTTCTCTCCACATTTGGCAATGCCTCAAAGTCCATGTGCCAAACATTGTATAAATAGGAGTAGTCATGATGGTGCCCTAAGCAGCTTACAGTTTAATTAAAGACAGGAAAACAAGAACTAATTGTAAAACAATAGGAAAGAGACTGAGGGCAATAGTAAAAATGTCATGTATTTAAATAGGCTCAATCTGCACAGTTTGTGCACAGCTCCAAATCAGAAGTCCAATGGCTTTGACACATGCTTTCCATGAAATGAAGTGGCTCCTCAACATTTTCTCTGTCTTCCCTTCTTCTCTTTGCCACTCATGGAGAAGCTGTTCTGCTGTTTGCCTGCACAATGCTATGTCCCTCCTTCTGCGCTCTCTAACTGCTCTGCCACCCAGAAATATTGGGGTCTACATGGTGCTGTTATCCAGATAGTATATATGCAGATTAGAGTACACAGAGAAACTATACTTGTTGTGGTCAGGAGGGAATTTCCTGAGGTATTGATCCCTCTTCAAGTCTGTTTTTTCAAGCAAAGAGTATTCTCAGCTCATGCATCCCCTGCTACCCAGCTCAAGCTACCTTCACCGAAAGGTGCCATTGCCTACTGACTGGAGAAGGAAGGCTTGAGGGACCCATTGTCCTGCTGTGAAAACATCTTTCCCTTTCAGCTCCAGGGTGGCACTGGGCCGTGGTTCATCTTCTCTCCCCACCTTAATTCAGTGGCGATTTCTGCTCTGTAGGGTTCTGATGCCGGTGCAAAGCTGTGCCACCCACTAGCTTGATCAACAAGTCAGCTGCTTCCACTTCCTGACACGTACCTAAAGGCTGGCATGCCAGGCCTAGAGAACAGCCTGGAATGTGGGGGGTTTGTGCTTGTTGCAGCAAAGAGAAAACACTGCATGCATTGGGCAGACTGAGGGTCCAGCCCCATCTCGGTATTCATTTTCTGTACAGCTACAGCACAACTTATTTCAACGAACCTATCTGCATTGTCCATGTTGTGTGGGCAGCCTTACTGTGACTGCCTGGTAACCTCCCATGTAACGATTGTCTCATGAGGGAGGTGACTGCTGTTTTTCTTCCTTTACAGATGAGTAAGCAGAAGCTCTAGTGCTCAAGGGGTCCTAGCATGGCATCTCTGCAGCGCACACGGCCATACTGTAATGGCTTAGCAGTCTTCTGACAAGTTAATGCTTCTCGCTACCCTTGAAGGTGCTACAGGGATCTCCCCTCTCATTTCATTTGAAGAGATATTAAGTCTTCTCAGCCTGAGTCACCTGCTGATGTCCTACTACCTGTCTTAATCCAGCCAGATAGAGGTATGAACAGAAGGTGTCACTATTTCAGCAAGAGCTTAGTGCCTCCATGAGGAGTACTGGGGGTTGGAGGGGAAGAAGAGAGGAAGGCAAGACAGAGGCAATACTGTTTGGAGAAGGAAAATAATTTGAAAAGCTTTGTGAGGCACTGTCCGTGTTTGTCAGTGGTGCAAATCCCTAAGGCAGTGCTTGACTTGGTGCTCACACGGCTCTTCACAAAGGTCCGTTTCACAGCAGCCTTCCAGGCAAGGAAGTCCCCTCTTATCCATAAAGGATGCTCCAGCCAAGGGTCTTTGGAGAGCCATGCACACTGTGTGCACTCCCTTCATCAGGATAAGCGTTAGTTAGCCTGCGCTGCGTCGGCTTCTGCTGCCAGCCCCGGGAGAAGAACAATAGAGGCATCCAGGCTGGGATGCCTGTAGGGTGGTGAGCTGGCTAAGACAAGACCATGGGTCTGGGCTTTGCCTTCCCATTATCTCTTGAAAGAACACTCTGCACTGAAGTTAAGGAAGGGGAAGATGAAAACCATGACAACTAAATTTAAAAAAATGTCCCCATTTAAAGAAGGGCCTTTATATCTCAGCAGCAGTTTTCCTTCCAAGGAAATTAATATTTGATCACTTCTCTGACCTCTTTTTTTAATTAGTTTCAGATACGTATTGTGTCTTTAGTAGTTCTTTGCCTGAGGTGGTGATGGTCTTTTTTTCCAAATTGCATTGAGACTTATTTCAGATGTGGCGTATTTTCCATTGTCATGTGGTACTTTCCCTCTAAATGTCCCTCCTTTCTTTCTTAACCAAAACAAGCTTATGTATTTTGATATATATGAGAAATAGTTCCCCTATGAAGAACAGGGGCCTAAGATATTTTGCAGATTGTAATAGACAAAATAAAAAACTTAAGAAAAATAATTTTTTATTACTGTCCTTAGAAGTCTGTTCGTCTTCACCATTTTAAGAGCTAGACTAAATGTCATAGGCTTTGTTTCAATAATAACTGCAAGGTATGCACAGGTCCTTGCACAGATCCTTTAACTTACAGTGGTAAACAAAATGTTTTTATTTCTTCCTCTGCTTAGTGAACATATTTGACAGTTCCAGCACATTGTTCCCCTTCTTCATATGCTGCAGCATATGAGAATGTCCATCACAGAAGTCTTAGAGAATAACCTACTGAATTTAAAGGTTTCCATAGTTCTCTGTGGATTAACTAAGTAAAATTTTTAATTAAAAATCTTTAAAATGTCTTCAAAAAAATGTCTCAATAATGTCTTACTGATATTAAAAAAGTGTGAGATTTTAAAATATGATTGTGTTGTTCTGTGCAAGTGTCAAAGGTGTCTATGGTGTCATTGTAAACTCTGGCAAAATAGGGGCAAGTTCTGACAGTGCTGGAGCCATGGAAACATACAACTTTTTGGTCTGGTCCTACACAAACAGAATCTGTCTTATGTTCAGTGGAAACTTTGATCTTGCACTATGTAAAGGTGTTTGTACTTGTCATGAACCATGTAAATATAGTTCAAATTAAAGTAAAACTTTTGAAAGCTGAAGTTGGCAATTTGTTTCTTTTCATAAGAAAACCATCATGTCTTCTATTTCTTTTATACCCAATGTAGGAAATGAGTCACAACACTAATATAACATGAGGCAAAAACCTAAGGAAGATTCTGGAAACAAGAAACATAAATGCACTTATTTGCTTCCTTTCAAAACAATGCCTTCAGTCCTTCTTAGTACCTTATTTAAAAACTTCAAATTGCTAACTAATTCCTCTCAGAATAACCTTTCCTAGCCAGTTTTAGGATTGTTCCATATGAATCTGAATTTAAATGCTTCTGTTGCACTATGCTTGATGTTCCAAAGAAAAGCAGAGAAGGAAATATTGCATTACAGGGGGGGACATATTGCCAAGCGGGCAGATGAAGCTCAAGATATATGGAAAAAAACTTCAGGAAAAAAAAAGAAAACATCTTTTCAGTGCAGTGTTTGTCAGTCTATATTTATGCAAGTGCTTTCTGTGCCTTTAATATTGTTGGTAAAGTTGATGAGAACTTTCAACGCCACCATTGTCCAGGTAGAGTGTGGCTTTGGAGCAGTTACTGCTGCAAGGAAAGGAATAGGCCTTGCTTCCCTTTACAAGGTGACACATACATTTTTACTATGGTTAATATAGGTGTGTATTTTCAAGTGAGACCAAGGTAAGCAATACCAACATATATTTTCGACATGGTTCAGAGATTGTAGTGTCAGTTCTTATAAGCACAGTTGTGGTGAAGGGTGGTAACATTAGTACAGAGAACAGTAAGCAGACTAAGCAGATGCAGGTTACCGTAGGTAGTTCAGCACATTAAGTTCATTTTGTCACAAGATTCATAGCGCCATATTTTCTTACATGGTTTCACTCTACTGCAGCTCAAAAACGCTTATGAATTGCCTTACTTTGCCATTACATTGCTCCCGATTTGCAACAGACTGCACTGAAATCATGCCATTGGGTATCCTTGAAGTGCTTTCCTGGACAAACATGCTTTTTCATTCTGACCTCCATTTCACCACAGGGGAGTTGCTTGAACATAGGCATTGCAACACAGTGAACTTTTAAAGTAGGATGTAAGTACCTGTAGTATTAACGGTCTTTAAGAGTGTGGGAAAGATAGTGGATAGTAGGAAAGCCAATATGATGATAATAAGGTGGTTGTGTTAAGATTGCATGGTGTGCATATTGTTTTGGGACACATGCGCTACTACTGCTCCCTGTTTAAAAGGTGTTACTTATGATGACCACAGCCCATTTACACACAACTTTAGTATGTGACCATAAAAATATATATTCAGATGACCATGAAAGATAAACTGCACAAATAGTCCTATGACTAAGTCCTCATTGATGGAAGCCTCTTTCTTATCCATCAGCTTTCCTAGGCATAGGAAAGGGATTTTTACTTGTCATTGAACATATAGCTGGGGGTTTCTTTACTATTGGTAAGGCTAGATTTTTATACAGAATCAGTAGTTCATGGAAGTGATTTAGGTAGCACAAAATAGTACCAAACTGGATCATTAGAGGCAATCACTGTCTGACAGAAAAGCCTGAACAGAACAGTAGAAGATGTGGTGAATTCCAAGACTGCTAAACATCATGCCAGTGTTGTTCATTAATTCTTGCATAATTGAAGCAATTTCAATCATTAAGACAAAAAAAAAAAAAAAAAAAAAAAAAAAGATTTTTTTCACATATTCTAGTTTCTCCAGAATGAATCTTTCAAGCCCTAATATTATTTTTAACACCTAACAGGTTTATTGCCTCTACATTAAGATCCTAAAGAAAATAATTAAGTGTAGCAAGCCCAAAGTACATTATCAAAAGTACAAAATGTTGCATGATACTAAGGCATTATCAGTTTTCTTATTTAGCCTAAGTAAAACAGAGCACTATGGACATACATTGAAAGTTCCCATGTTAAAAGGATGACATGAATGTTGCACTGGCTTCTTGAATGTTGAAAGCCGCATTCTTGCAAGATATTTAATTACCTGAGTAATTCCAGTGACCAAAGTCACTGATACAAATGCAACTTGTAAGATGATTGTGTTGACATACGGAGAACAAACTATGACACAATCCCAAATACATAAGAAAGTACAACTCTGTTGCAGAAAACTTGCAGTAAAATAAATCCAAAGACAGCCAAATACTGTTCTCTCTGATGCAGCTACACTGTTAAGGCCAGTTGATTTCCAGCAGTATATATTTGGCATAATTGTAAGAAGATTTTCACCCTTAGAATGGATTTTGCTTTGTATTGGGTACTATAGTTTTGTTTAAGTACTTTGACATTTTTATGGATCTCAGTTGTTTCTTTTCCTTATTAAATTTTATAGCATTGTCCATAGGAGTACATCACTAAACTGTTGAAAAATTGAACCATTCAAAAATTGGAAGTAAAGCTAACAGATACAATAAACTACTGCCCCTGAAACCTTCCTCCACACTACTGCAATGTTTTTTTTACTGTAGTTACCTTAGGCCAAGAGCTGGTTTATTTTCGAAAGCTATACTGAAAATTTTATTTATATTTGCATTCATAAATACATTTTCTTGAAGTAGTGATGCATGGTATTTGATGATGTTTTGAAGTACTGAAGTAAAGCAGGAAGGAAAAAAAAAGTAATCTATGTATGAAAAATGAACTGCTTAATGTGCGCTTGGCTTGACTAGCATTTAGGCTAATATTTATATATTCTTCTATGCTCTTTTTTATTTCTGTCTTTCTTTCCAGCTGCTGGAACACTGGTGCACAGAGCTGACATCTGGATTAAAAAAAAGCTTTGCAGGCCAATATATTGTCTCGTAAAACTTTACTCCCACAACTAATATGATTAATATTTTCATTTTTGTAAAACTAAAGAAATAAGGCTCACTTATAGAACACAGATTAAGTTTTGTGAAAGGACATATAGATATGAAAAAGTAAAGTGTATATGGAAAGTATCTTAATGAACATAGATGTCAATGAAATGTTGACAGTAAATAAATGAACGTGGAAACCACATAAATCTCATTCTTCTTGAGTCTGAAATACAATCCACTTCTATGAAAATATTCAAGAACGAGAATCTGAGCTAAAATTCTCAGAAAATCTGCTGATATTTGTATGAAAACATACTAATTTCATTTTTTTGTTTCTTTATTTCTACTTTTGACATGACTGGAGTGAGCTCAAGCATACTTTCTGCTCATTGTTTGCTAGTTGGGGCTCATATCAGCTCTCAATCTGCTGCTGTCAAAGTGACAACAACTACTGAAACAGACCTTAATCATTTGCTATGGAAAATGACACCTGAAGTGACATGTCAGGACTGAAATAGTGCAAAGGGCTTACCTACAGCTTTTTAATCTATTTTAAATAGCTTTAGAAAAGAGAAGCGAAGAAATGCCATATTATTCTCCATTCTAATGGGTAGCAAAATGTAGTGTGATGTGTCTGAATAATGTCTTATTTGCATAATCAGGGTCGAAGTAGAGATAGACAATAGAGAAGTCTGGCTCAATAATTGGTCTCAATTGTTTCTGGTGATGAAAAGATAGATGAGGAGAGAGGACAATCCAAGTGACAATATTTGTTTAAAGCAGTCAAGAAGTCGAGCAATTACCAAGTGTTGTAAACAATTAAACTGAACTGTGCTCATCCTTTCTGACTGATGTGAATTTTTCTGGCTGGAGAGTGGAGAAAAAGCAAATCCCTGGATTAGGACAGATAGTTTTCTTGTAATACTTTTTCACATCTTTTTCAGAAAAAGAAAAAAAGACAGCAGAGTAAGTACTTCAGTATTTGCAAGTATGAAAGTTTTTGAAATGGGAACCAGTTTACTTCATAATACACTTGTACAACTCATAGCTTCACAGAGCAAGTGATAATTATACAGACATGCAAATCAGAATTAAGAATTATAACTCCAATTTCACAAGTACCTGTCTCAGATTTTACTATTGATTTAGGATTAATAGATTACATTTGATTGAATGAATTTAGTAATAACCTAGATTCTGTTTCAGGATTTAATTAAATTTATTTAATACGTCCAAAATATGGTTTCTCTTACCTAGGATTTTTAGAAGGTAAATACTTCATTTGATAGGGTGGATTATTAGTTAGTTCAAACCTTAAATACTCAAAGACATAAAGTTCATGACTAAATATGAGGTTACAGAATCATGGCCTATACATTGTAATCACATATCTCAATAAACAAAAAGAAAACAAAGAAATAAGATTCTAATATTAGTGAGGCAATAGTAAGATAACTACCTCTTTCTCAACTCTACTGTGCTGTGCTTATATGGATTACAGAATAAACCCCTTGTTATCAGGTTTGCATCTTCCTTTTAAGTTAGTGCTGCCTCCTTGTTATTTTGGTTTTAACCTAATGCTACATGTGTTTTTTACCGTCAAAATAAATTTAACAAAATTTGCAGGTAAGAGAGAATACTTCCTTCATTTGCTAACATCTATTTGTCATGAAAAATCTTTTCTTAGGAAGTAATAATTGGAGTTGCTCAAAATTTTTCTGAAAACATCTTTTTCCTTCTGTTTAACTGTAGGTGCTGTTAGCACGTTTCATATCAGTTTGAGAATGCCTACTTACAAAATTATATGTATTATATAGAATTACTTGTATAGAAATTTTATTTTATGCTATCTAGAAATAAAAGAAGATTTGGTGGCTGATATAAAATCCATTAAAGCCAAGGAACTGTTTCTGATTAGCTTCTGATTAGCCTGTGAATTAAAATCTTAATAACTAGAAAAAAGCATTAAAATAAATCATAGAATCATAAAATACCAGGTTGGAAGGGACCTCCAGGATCATCTGGTCCAACCTTTCTTACCAAAAGCACGGTCTAGACAAGATGGCCCAGCACCCTGTCCAGCTGAATCTTAAAAGTGTCCAATGTTGGGGAATCCACCACTTCCCTGGGGAGATTATTCCAATGGCTGACTGTTCTCATTGTGAAAAATTTTCCTCTTGTCTCCAATCAGAATGTCCCCAGGAGTAACTTGTATTCATTACCCCTTGTCTTTTCCATGTGACTCCTTGTAAAAAGGGAGTCTCCATCTTCTTTGTAGCCACCCTTTAAATACTGGAACATGGTGATAAGGTCTCCCCCAAACCTTCTTTTCTCAAGGCTGAACAGACCCAGTTCTCTCAGACTTTCTTCATATGGCAGGCCTCCCAGTCCTTTGATCATCTTTGTGGCCCTTCTCTGGACCCTCTCCAGCCTGTCCATGTCTTTTTTGTATAGTGGGGACAAAACTGAACACAGTATTCCAGGTGTGGCCTGACAAGTGCTGAGTAGAATGGGGTAACGACTTCTTTATCTCTGCTGGTGATGCCCTTGTTGATGCAACCCAGCATCCTGTTGGCTTTCTTTGCCATAGCAGCACACTGTTCTCTCATATTGAGCTTGTTGTCCACCGGGACCCCCAGGTTCCTTTCCACAGAACTGCTCCCCAGTGGGTACATCCCAGCCTGTGCTGCACTCCTGGATTATCTTTTCCCAAGTGCAAGACCTCACACTTGTCCTTGTTGAACTTCATAAGGTTCTTGTTAGCCCACTCTTTTAGCCCATCCAGGTCTTGCTGCAGGGTGGCTCTCCCTTCTGAAGTGTTCACTTCCCCACTCAGTTTAGTATCATCAGCAAAATTCATTAGGGTACACTTGATCCCATCATCCAGATCACTTATGAAGCTATGAAACAGCATTGGGCCCAATATTGATCCCTGGGGGACCCTACATGTGACAGGTTGCCAGTTTGAAAAGGAGCTATTTACCACCACCCTCTGGGTGCGGCCTGTCAGCCAGTTCCCCACCCACCACACAGACCACTTGTCTAGACCATAACACATCAGTTTCTCTAGGAGGAACCTGTGGGAAACCATACTGAAAGCCTTGGAGAAATCCAGGTAGGCAATGTCCACCGCTCACCCCACATCAGCTGAACAGGTTACTTCGTCACAGAAGGTGATCACGTTTGTCAGGCAAGATATTCCCTTGGTGAATCCGTGCTGGCTTTTCTCAATCACATGCTTCATTTGACTTGTGATAGCCCGCAGGAGGATTCATTTCATAACTTTCCCAGGGACTGAGGTACGACTGATAGGCTTATAATTTCCTGGATCCTCCTTTAAGGTCTTCTTGTAGAAAGGAGTGATATTAACCTTCTTCGAGTCTTTTGGGATGTCCCCCAATCTCCACGACTTCTCAAGATTATGGAGAGCGGCCTCACAATGACGTCAGCGGCTTTCTTAACACCCTCAGGTGGACATTGTCAGGGCCCATCGATTTGTAGAGGTCAAGATCCTGTAATAGTTCACATACCAACTCTTCCTTCACTGACGGTGGGTCTGTGTTTGCCTCAACATCTTTAGGAAGTTCTTCAAGGACCTAAAAAATTCAAGGTTGCATTGTCAAAAAGAAGAAAATGCAAACATACACAAAGGATAATAATTTTTTGTTTAATTTCTATGGTTAGATGAATTAGGTTTGGGGTTTGTTAGCCATTTTTATTATTTTTTATAATCTTTCTTGGAAAAGAAAGATTTATTTTATATTTTTCACTGGTATTGGAATTATGGAAAACATATACAAGTAAAAAATGAGACAAATTGACAGTAATATAGCCCAATAGTTTGTGTCACATTCAAAAGCAAAAGCAGTTTAAATCTTCTCAGAAAAACTGCTCTGTTCACAGAAATTTACTGAAAACTTTTTCAACTTTTTCTGCTTATGTTACATTCTGATGCCTTCCATTCTTCTCAAAGTAGGCGATAGGTCATTTCACTGTAGTAAACCAGAAAACTGTGGGGAAAAACTGTTCCTCAATGTACAGAAAAGTCTCAACATCTTTTTAAAAATAAATATTAAAATTTAAAACTATTTATAATCTTATCTATTTGTTTTCCAGAACAAAGAATAATTGGGAACTCAATAAAATGCATGCTGACTGGCCTTAAAAGCCATCTCATATGAAGAAATTACTGTCTCCATTCTCTTGGCTTGCTTTCTTTGAAAGTAACCAACTGCACTCTAAACAGCTTTTTCCTTGTCTCCTCTTACTACCAAGGTTTATTGTAGAGATAAAGCAGAGGTCTAGACAACAAAAAATCCTACTTTTGTTCCCAGTTCAACCACAGCCTTTTATATGACCTTGGACAACTAATTTATCTCAACTTCAAAGGCACTAAGGAAGATAAAATTAATCTCTGTGGTGCCCTCAGAAGCGATAATAGAAGGGTCACTCTGTGCTACTAACTACATTTAGTAGCATACTAACTATTTTTTGGGGGGATTAAACAGACTACATGTATGTTGACATAAATAAAAATTTTAGTTTTTCCTGCCTCTGCCATCCATAGAGTTGCCACCCAAAGCACAACAAGTAAGTTGACTGATAAAATCTTTTCCATTAAAGATGTTACTAGATTTTAGTGATCTAGGAGAATCACCTCTTCCCAGAAATCCTGATTGCAGAGGCTTTTAGATATTATAGAAAAATAGAAGTCACATTTTGCGTAAGAATGTGCCTCTATTTCATTCATTTGTTCTGTGTGTGCTTTGTCACTGTGCAAGCTTCAGCTACTACTTGCAGAATGAAATACTATTCTCAGAATATCACCTTGATTTTTCATTGGCATCTTTTCTCAAACACATAGCAGAGAAAGTGCACCTTTATCTAAACCATACTTGGATCTTATGAAAGCAAGACATTATTATGCAAGACATCTTTGTAGCTTTCTCTGTAATACAGCCTTTTAGTGGAAAAACAGAAACATAAAGGTATTTTCAAAGTATTTTGAAGACAAATTTCTGTTAAACCCAGATATATTCTGAAAAAATAATAGATTCCAGGGTAATTTTTGGCTATGCTGGATAATGATGCTAATAGGAGAAAAGGAACAAGAACTTAGCAGCGTAGTAAAATCCACAATGCATCAGCTGATCTGGGGTAACCAGGTGTGTATGAATGTGTCTCATGCCAATGCAGAGTACTGTACTATAGTTTATCACCCTTTCTGTGCCCAGTTAAGCAAAATCCAGTTGTATCTGCTACTAAGGCTAGTCATGCAGCCATTGCAGGCAACTGTGATACATAAAAGTTTGCTCAGAGAGCTCCTTTCTAGACTCTGCTTTCCTTCTACTATTTGTAAATCTGGATTAATCCCTTTGAGGTCAAATGAACTTTAGTGGAATCTCTTTCCAGCTAGTTTAACTTTTTTAGCTGAGAGGAAAATGAATCCTTTTCTTTTCTTCTGTTGAGTACTATCTCTGACTTACCTAAATTAAACAACTTCCTAAAAGACATTTAGTTCAACACTCTCAATATTAAGAACTGCTGAATTTCTGTGGTCTGCATTTTGCAAGAAGGGCTTGCAAAAGGACCCCATGACCTCAAAATCTCTAAAGCTGTGTAGCAGACTTATGAAATCTGCAGCTTTTTATGGTTTATTCTGAATAGAATAGGAGGCAGAAATGTATTTTGTGGTATGCCACAAGTGAAGTGTCATGGAGGGAGAGGGGAGCAGAAATTGAGCCTGTAATTACTGTTCTCTGGGATTTGTTCCGAAATGTATGAACAGAGTCTTTTGAGTGCACTTACCTGACTTCAAATACTTCGTAAAAAGCCTAGCGGTCCATTAGTATGGATGTTTGTTCACTGACTTTGATTATCAAGTTGTCCCTTGTGAGTGCAAACCCACTACCCATCTCTATGCTATACACAGTTGAGAAACTGGACATTAACAGAGGTGAGGTACAGTTTTCCTTTCCTTTTTCCGGAGCCCTTGAACAAAAGGGAGAGATAAGAAGAGGGCTGTCATTGTGGAGATCCCCGATGGCCACCTTTGGTAGTGTGATAAAGTGACTACACTGCATGCACTGTAGTCCAGTCGCCACAAAAGAAATTACTTTCAGGAAGAAAATGACACAGATATTCCTTTGCTGATGAGCACGAGAGGAATTGTAGAGCTCAGAGAGCAGAAGTCTGTATGCCAGTGCTAACAAGGGAATTTTATGCTCTTCTGCCTCTATATTGATTTTGCTGACTCAGGCCATCTCAGATTCTGTTGATCTTTTCCATTGAAAAGGGATGACTGATTTTTTAATAGTCTGATGAAATTGTGAGAAAATATACCAAAACTACTTGATTGATCAGATGACTTATTTTCTGAGACTTTACATTTTGGCAAGGAAGCCTGTCTCTTGGTCTCTGTCAAAAGAGAGATCAGTTGTTTCCTGACTTGCTGCTCATCTCTGCCCTGTCTGTCAAATGTCTTGCTAGCACAAAATTTTTTTGCTTTTACTTTATTGAGGCTTCTTGTTTTTCAAATCTGGTATTTCAGGCATTTTCTGTGGACAAAATTACAAAGCTCTTTGGTGAATGTGATGAGCACACGTTATGGCAGGATTTACAATGTCATCTCTTTACAGTAATTTTGTTACTTTTTCCTAGATTTTTGACCTATGAAAAGACTTGCTATGGAAAATTTGTCTTAGATTCATGGGTGTAAAATTATTTTGATGAATAAAAACTGGACTGGTATATGCACTGATCAGAAGTGCAAAATGCTGTTTTAACTCTGTTGCTAGAGATTTTGCACACTGAATGTAATGGGGATCCAAGCTCTTAAACATTATATTTAAATTTATGAGTTTACAAAACAAAGTTATATATATTCAGCAAAGTTCTATGGCAATGCCAATCGTTAAAAACTTTATTATTCTGTAACATATAAAAATTACATACAAGAGCACTAAGAATCTCACTCAAAGAAAGTGTACCCAAGAGAAAGCATCTTTGAAAGCCCCTTTCCACTTTAGAGAGGACCTAAAAAGGGATGCAATACAGTGTTTGGTTATGTTTAGCTCCTAGAAATAAAAATCAAAAGAAATTACAGAAGTTAATTGTTTGAAGAGATGTCAACATTAGCCAGACACCAATATTACACCACCTTGATTAAGTTGCAGCTACATAGTTCTTTGATTCAGTGTTTTCTTTAAACCTTTTTTCCTCATTGCTTAAAACTCCTGTCTCTGATATTTACCTAATGCTTGCATGCATGAAGAGTTTGCAATGTTTATTTTAATCCCTTATAGGACACAACATTTCTAAAAGTCTATTTATGTTGCTCCTTCAGTGTTCAGTGGGGCCATCATCTTGACTTTTCAAGCAATGAAACTTGGTTAAAAAAGATTTAAAGAAATGCAGTTACCTTTTAATAGTATAGTAGGGAATGTGTTAACTCCAACATATGACTCTGGAATGGACCCGGTAACCCCACGGTTTGTGTGTTTATAGGCATCAACTTTAATGGTCCATTGTGATAAATGAGAGATATTAAAATTTTACCCTTAGTACTCCTGCCTGCCTGCACAGTCATTTACATTCAGCAGAGGGCTGAAAGTTAAAGGTCAGGCCTAGGAGAGTTAGAAAATGTGCCGTTCTGCTAAGCAGACTCTGAACGCAGGGAATGAGCTGCTCTGGGGACCGGAGGCCATGGATGATTTTTCTGCTGTTGTTGTTGTTCCTGGCTCAGGGTAAGTTTATGCACAACCCAAAGCATTCAAGAATGAAATATTCTCCTTTCTTCATGTCAAAATAAACGTGCAGATGATCCACTAGAGGATTTCTTAAGTTGCATATATTTCCCTGTGTTGTTTTACCTGGTATGTTTACTAGAGAAAGAGACTTTTTTTGTTTGATCAGCCCTTTCCAGTCAGGCTGTTAAATCTAAGGGAAGGATTTCCAGCAAACTGGTTACTTACCAATGTGCTGAAGCTCCTGTTACTGCAAAATACATTTTAGCATCTGGGTACTGCCACTGCCAAGCATGTGCTGCTGCCTTCGGGGACCAGCTTGGGTGTTGGCTCTGGTAACTGGAGCATATCAAAAGTAAGGACCAAAAAAGAGCACTGTCAGCAAAGCTAGTGGCAGAACTACTGACGAGTGAATATTCACACTGCAGAGAAGACTAGTGTCCATTTTATTTTTTGGTACCCTGAATGAAGCTATGTCTCTAAATCTAATCTTTTTATTTCATCAGTGAAAGTCCAGAAGTAGCTTATATGTAAGCATGAAGAAGATCCCAGTTCCTCTTTTCCAATACCCTGGTGCAAAGATGAAGATAGTGGAGGTTGCTTTAAGCCACTTTCACACTTTGTGATGGGATTTGGCTCAGCCTGAACTAACTTCCAGTGTAAGTGTCACCACAGTGGGACCTCCTGTGACATACCTAATGCTTTCTGTATCTCTCTGCCTCTCTTTCTCGTTAATCTTTGATGGCTGAAAATGAGGGAACAGTACAACTTTGGTTACACTGCTAATATACCCTTCCTGTGAGAGCTGGGGAAGATTGCTGAGACTTGCCTTTCCATTAGTCGTACCTTTTTTGGAAAGGCCAGGGAGCTGATTACATCCTTTTAAGGTCTCTTTAGTCTCGTGGGGTGGCACGTAGAAACCCTGGAATAACTGGGAATAGAGCCGAAGAGCAGGAAGCCGCAAGAACAGCTACTGACTGAATTTTTGGTCATGCCTTCAAAGATACCGCCTCTGTTTCAGAGTATCCTTTGTGAATGAGGGAAAGAAAAGGCTTGTTATACCTTCTTGAATCATATTCAAATGTTTAGATTAGCACAAACACAGAACTGTGATATTGGTGGTATGTTTGCTCTTCTAAACTTATGCACAAGCTGGTTCTTGCTTTTGTGCAAAGCAGCTAGGCATTTTTAGCACCAGGCTTCTGCTGGTTGTGAAACTCTGAGTGAAGCAGCCCCAGCCACTGCCTTACATAAACTCTGTGCCTGGTACAATGGACTGCTGCCACTGCCGTGTTTGTAGTAGCGAGATTTCCTTTCTGACCTACTTTTCTGCTGTATGCATTGGGCCAGGCCCTCTGGAGCATTAGATCATTTTATGTCATTCCCGTGCCACAAAGCTGCCCTGACACAGCCAAGGAAGGATCCCGTCAGCCTAGAGGGATCCACAAACTATTTAACAATTCTGTTGTCTTTTTTCTTGCTGTAGCCAGCCCAGCAGATGTACTTAGTGTGCTCTAAAACAGACAATAGCTCCTTAGGTTTATAGTCATTCTTTAGGTTGCTTCACATGGGGCAATGATCTAGCACATAAGACTAGGAATATGAGAACAGTGCTCACAGATACGCAGGTCTTTGCTGAGCACATCTTGGCCATAATTGCTCTGTGCAAACATATATGAAGGGAAATAATACTAGTGAAGACAGCTTGGGCAGATATTGAAGGAATAACCTTCAAGATAATGAAACAAAATGAAATTTCATAAACTTTTAAATAATTGTAGAATATGAAATGTGCAGCATTTGATTATAGAAAAGTCTTTATAAGAGCTGGATACAACTCTGTTAAAAACAAAATCTGTGTCTGTGAAGATTTTCATGGAGGAAGAGAGGGTAAGGATGGGAAAGACCAAGTTGTAGATCTGTATCTGACTCTAGGTAGGTATCTAGGGCAACGAAGTTCTGTGATCAAGCCTTGCCTTTCCCTCTCTGAGATGTGAAGTCAGTGCCTCTTCCTGTCTCCCTCTTAGAGCTGTTACAGACAGCATAGATACCAATACCTGAATCTTCTTAATAGTATTTAATAGAAAACATCGGTTCTGTATCTGCATTATGCTCTCATCAGAGAGCATAATTTCCTACCTATAGGTTCTACTCTATTTTTTTACAATCATCATGTTAAATTACCATCATGTTTACTAGAGACAAAATTTCATCCTCTGCCATGCTTAGTTCCTTGCAGGATGGCTGATAGAGCCTAATAAACAAATATGCAGCCATATTGTAACATAAGATTAGATACAAGAGATGTTTCATTATTTCATGGGAGAGTCAGAGTCTAATTGTCACGCTGCATGTAAGTTGCTGGGGTTGCTGGGGATGAGGATGATACATATTTGTCAACTTTTCATCCTGCTTACTCCCCTCCTTGGTGAAATGCATATTCCCCTGAATTATCCTGCAGAGCCCTACCACAATACCCACAGGCATGCATACACCCAGCCTGGTGAGAGCCCTGGCAGCCTCTTTACAGCTGAGACTTCTAGTTATTGCAATTGTAATTTGCACTGTAATTTGTGTGTAACAAGTGATGCATCTGTTGCCCATCCTGTCTGGACCAAACACAAGTTGTCAGCTTGGGAGGACTGTGCAGTAGGTGCTTAGAGAGCAGGATGCTGATGAGGGTGTCTAGGTGGGAAAAGTAGTTTCACCGGGATCCTCCACACAGAGGGGAGAGCAGAGAATGTGAACTCTCCCAGCAGAGCAACACAGGGATATGGTTTCCTTGCCGAGGGATTCCTGTTTGACTGAGAGGAAGAAAACAACAGCAGGGGAGAGGCTCTCAGCCAAAGGCGGACTTGAGGGCAGCTGATCTTAAGCGCATCCTGTGGTGACAAGAGAAGTAGGGCAAGGAAAGGGTGCAGGTGATCAATCATGTTTTGCCTACATCTCCTTTGCAAGGCTATCTAGCTTAAAGAGTGCCTGGGTTAAGAAAACCTCCTGTAACACTCACCATATGTGCTTATGTATGGCCTGAGCTGTTGTTGAGTGTCCAAAAAGCTGGAACTTGGCAAAAAGAGGCAGTCTCTTCGGGTGGCTGAGCAGGATTTCGCTGCCCAGAGTGATCTGTTATCCCATTTCTGAAAAATGCCCTCAAGAGTCTGTGCCTTAGGAGTCAAAGAAAGAGACAGTTTTGCAATGTACCCACATTATGGAAGTTTAAAGAGTTCACAGACCCAATGTGGTATGACCTAAACATAAGGCCTCACAGCTAGATACTTACCAGGCTGTTATCCTCAGCTATTTTTATCCTGGCACATCACACAAGCCTGGATCTGATTTAGACATCATGGTCAAATGGATTTGAGACAGAACTAAAAGTTAAGGGGTTAAAATCAGACATGCAAGACACCCATGAAAAAAATTAACAAGATGTTTCATGTACCTGAAAGTTTGAAAACTTTGACATTTGTGACAAAATATTATTTTTCTTTCTGTGACTGTAGCTGATCAGAGCTCCAAGGGATATTTTATTTTGCCTATGTAACATTTTTTTTTCACATGTATGCGAATGTTCTGTGCCTCAGAACAACATAACTTTCACATCCAGGACTGTCTTCAAATTTTCTGGTCACAATTTTGACATTGTTAATTTGAAAAGCCAGATATATTCTGCTGATGTTATCCTAAGTATCAAAAGTGTCCCTGTAGAGGCTTCCTATGCGTCCTTGGGAGCCCTGCTGAAAGTAAGCCCAAAGCCCCCCAAATCACTGGGCCCACATGCAGGCATATGGTGCTCCAAGGAATGTGCCTATTGCCTGACATAAACATAGGGTGTGATTATACGGACCTTTTGCCAGCTGCAAGGTTAAGCCTGGCTACTTGTGTCAGATCCTGCGGCATAGTTTACCGCTCACTTACTTGTTTGTGGGGATGCAGTGCAAACTAATTCACTGAAATTATCGGAAGTGGAAAAAGGAAAGCAACCTGCTCTCTGTTTCCCACTTTTTGTTTTCCCCGAATTAGGTGTGTATGCACATGTGGATTCTTTCCTTCCCCTCAAATTTGAATCATTTCAGCAATCTGGATGACAGTATGACTTCAAATGTTAGGAGGGGCTGTTAAAGTTCAGGAGGGCAGGAATGAGCAGATGCTGGAGGGGAGGGGAAAGGAAACTTCGTAAATTGCTTTTGCCAAGAGAATAATGTTCATGTGGCAGCCTTTCCATGATTTCTGTGAGTAAGTGTCTGCTAAGAGAGGGTGCCCTGTTCAGCAAGGTCGAGGACAACCAGGATTGCAGATGACCAGAGCATTAGCTTCTAAACCCTGAAGTCTGTTTCCCCTCCAGCACCCTGTAGCACCAAACCTTCTAGTGCCAGAAACCAAAACCACAGGCTTACCTTGTGCTGTTTGGCAAACAATCTACTGCCACTGTTCAAACCAGCAAAGAAGGGTATTGTATGGAAGAAGGACAAGCTGTGTGCCCTGTGGCTAGGTGATGGTTAGACTGGCTGCATAATTGCTGGAGTACAAAAGGCTATGAGAAGTACTCAGGGGTACCAAGTACTTTCTATTTCCCAGTTCCTTTCAACTTTGCTCGTAAAGACAATATTGCCCATCCACTTATAACCTTGATGCTTACTCAATCACAAATCCCATTAAACAAAAAGGACTTGAGGGAGTAAATTTGACAAGATTTGTTCATAGATACTTGTGCTTTTGACAGCTGAATAGAGTTCACATTACTTGTTGGGTTTGTCAAAGATTATGCATGAACTTGAATCTTGGATATTGAATGGTGATGTGGTGTGATGGTGTTATATAACAATAACTCACTGTTATGTATTTAGACATATGGTGCCAGTCCTGTATCAGGAGTACTTCAGACAATTTAAATACTGTTCAAGACAAGTTTAGGTAACCCAAAGGAAGTTTCATAATCATATGTGTTTCTCCCTTTCCCTTCTATCCCGAGTTGAACCCTATGGTTGTCTCCTATTCCATTTCAATTATTTCCCTGTTTTTCTGGCTGTGAACCCTTCCTGGATGGATTTCATGACCTCATGGAAGAGTTCAGAATGGCCAGGATCAATAAATCTCTCTGCAGGACTTGTTGAATGTGTGGCTTTGCTGACAGGGTGTAAGGTGTCAGCACAGAGGTTGCTTAGGCCTCTGGCAAAAGACCCTGTAGTGAGAGAACTGGGATGGCATTCAAATGGTCCTGGGAAGTAGGTTCCCACAAAAAAGAAATACAAAGCATTTCCCTAGCTTACATTACATCTATTCTTATTTGCAATTTACTTATTGACATGGATTTTTGACCTATACCTGGGAAAACTGGCTTTGTAAATAAAATTGGTGGGAACAGCACAGTTCAATTTGGAAAGCACTGACATTATAGCCCTCTCAGTAATATACATATTGTTGTCTACCTAGACTTCTGTAAGGCCTTTGATATGGTCCCGGACAACATTCTTGCTGCTAAATTGGAGAGATATGGTTTTGATGGATGGACTGTTAGATGGATAAGAAATTGGCTGGATGTCTGAGTTCAAAAAGTCACAGTCAACAGCTCAATATCCAAGCTGAAACCAGTAAAAACTGGTGTCCCTCAGGGGTCCATGCTGGGATCAATACTATTTAATATCTTCATCAATGACATAGACAGTGGGACTGAGTGCACCCTCAGCAAGTTTGTGGATGACAGCAAGCTGTGTGGTGCGGTTGACACACTGGAGGGAAGGGATGCCATCCAGAGGGTCCATGACAGGCTTGAGGAGTGGGCCTATGTGAACCTCATGAAGTCCAAAAGGGCCAAGTGCAAGGTCCTGCACCTGGGTCAGGGCAACCCCAATATCAATACAGACTGCGCGATGAATGGATTGAAAGCAGCCCTGCAGAGAAGGACTTGGAGATACTGGTGGATGAAAAATTGGACATGAGCTGGCAATGTGGGTTTGTGGCCCAGAAAGCCAACTATATCTTGGCCAGCAGGCCAAAGGAGATGATTCTTCCCTTCTACTCTGCTCTCATGGGACCCTTGGAGTCTCACAAGTACCTGGCGTGCTGTGTTCAGCTCTGGCATCCCCAGCAAGAAAGACATGGGCCTGTGAGAGCAGGTCCAGAGGATGAACATGAAAATGGTCAGGGTGCTGGAACACCTCTCCTATGAAGAAAGGTTGAGAGAGTTAGGGTTGTTCAGTCTAGAGAAGAAAAGGCTCCTAGGAGAACTTATTGCAGCCTTTCGATTTAGAAAGGGGGCTTATAAGAAAGACAGAGAGAGACTTTTTACCAAGGCCTGTAGTGACTGGACAAGGGGCAACATTTTTTAACTGAAAGAGGGTAGATTTAGATTAAAGGAAAAAAAAAAAATTATAATGGGGATAGTGAGACACTGGAACAAGTTGCCCAGAGAAGCTGTGGATGCCCCATCCCTGGAAGTGTTCAAGGCCAGGTTGGACGGGGCTTTGAGCAACCTGGTCTACTGAAAGATGTCCCTGCCCATGGCAGGGGAGCTGGACTAGATGATCTTTAAAGATCCCTTCCAAGCCAAACTGTTCTATGATTCTATGATAATAGCATTATTGTTAGGTTATTATAAGGTTTCAGATGGTTTAAGAGGCTTGTCTCTCTTTCTGTGGTGGTGGGGTTTTTTTTTCCCCCCCTGTACCTGAGTTAGCCCTTATTGCATATCTATTTGCTTTGTGAACTGGAGAACAAAAAATGATGCTCTGATTGAAAACTCTAAGTACTTTTATCACTCATCGGGTAAGCAAAAATAAATAATAAAAAAGCAATACTTTTTTCAAAGATAGAATGAAGAGAAAAACACAGGAATGAACCAACCACAAATTCCTGGTGATTGCTGCATTCAGCTCATATTATTAAGGGAGATTGAATACTTTTCATACTGTCCCACCCAGTCTAGCTCATAGGCCTATATGGTGCATCAAAAGGCAGATAACAGCAATGTAGCCTTGAGTGGAGACAGAACCTGAATGATTTTGTCTCAAAAAACTCTGGTTTACTTTTTTTTTTTTTTTACTATATTTTTTACCTTTTATCATACTATTTTTTCATTCAGCTGGCTGTTTTTTTTTTTTTCCCATTAACAGATTCTTATGAAGGTTGGAACTTTGGGCTATGAAGTACAACAGAGATTGGTGTTGTAGACTGTGCCACCAATCTCAGATAGCCCATTTCATCTCCTTTGCATGTATTTCTTTTTCTAGATACTGATCATTTAGATGGTAATGAATTTAAAAGAACCAATTTTTCTCCTTATTCATACACAGCTCCTGATGTGTTCTCAGTTGGAGAGCTAAAGACCAACCATAAGTTCAAGTACAGTATCAAGTATCAATAGTGCTAAGATTATGCATAGCTATGCATCCGAGAAGTTACTGTGATAAATTTCAAGGTCCCTGGGGAAAACAGTGCATATCTCCATCTACATATATTATTTTGAGCATGACATTTACCCTGAGAAGCACATATTTATCTCTAAATGTATCTCCCCTTTACTTACAGATCTGAAAAGGAATACAAAATGGATGTAATTTTTTGTCTGAATATTATTTTTAAGTTGAACAAAGTGATGTTTTCATCATACAAATTAGCACTGCAGAGTGCTGTTTTTTAAATTGGTAATGTCCATGATGAAAACCACTAACTCATGCACTTGGATAATGTGAAAAAAATTCATGTCTTTTTGATCTGAGTAAAAAGTTCTTAAAATTGCGTAAAACTGTAATATGGTCTTATGAAAATAAACAAATAAGCAAATTTCTTGCTGCAGTGCTACGGAGAAAAAGAAATTGAAGGAGCAAACAGAAGCTAGGACTCTAGAGTAAGAGGAAAACTGCAGAGCACTTCACCTTTGCTTGTTGAGTTGCTTTTTAGTGTTTTGGGGAAGTTTTTTGAGCATTACATCTCAGCTTTTGTGAAATAATTACACTGATCGTCCTGGTTTCTAATGTACAGTACATAAATCTGCAAAAGCTATTGGGCAATTTCTGCTGAGTCTTCCACCTCAGATCAGCAGCCCTCAGATCATTAATCATGCATTATAAGCTTTAATAGACTAAGCGTTTTAAAGACATCTGCTGAGTCTCAAAGGATAGAGTGCAGACGTTGCATTTCAAAGATTTCTATATTAGAGCAGTAATAATGTTGGGAGAAAAAAAGACCCAACAAAAAAGCTTTGCCTCTCCCTCTGGCTCCAGAGAGACCTGCCATGCTGCAAGAGAGGATGATCATGCAAGTTATTTATAATTGAAGACTGAGGAAGTTAAGCTCACCATGTATTAACATGTCTTCTTAGATACGGTGATTGTCACTATCAATACTTGCCCAAGCAGTGAGCGAATAAAGAAAGATCTGTTTTGCATGAATTGAATGTGTCAATAAAACACAGTTTTGTCCTGAACATATCACGCATGCCTGAAAGGCACTCTAGGTAACTGGCCTTTTGCTTATTCAGTTTGTCTGATTCAGTCACTCAAACATATAGTTTGGTGAAGGCTGTTGTGCTGTCTTGGCACAAAAGAGATAAAATTAGTCAGATTTTTCTCACATTTTAAGGAGATACTATGCCAGATTTGGAAACTAATTCTGAGCTATGTTAGTGAGTCATAAATATTGGTCTGTAAACACACCTTTGCACTTGTTACCTGTTCATTTGCAGTTATTTTTTCCACCAGATACTTCACTGTGGGCTAGCAGCTTCTCAGATTGTACAAGAAAACACTTTCAGAGTGGAAAAGGAGCACAGAGGTGGAAAGGGAGCATGAGGGCATGCAGGGTCTTGGTTATGGCTACACGTTTGTTTCCAAACAGACAGCAATGGGGAAAGGCAGCCTACAGAGTCGTGGGATGCTTTTGCCCATGTCGTGTTATGGATGAACCCTCCCTGACAGCAACAGTGCTTGTTGTGCAACACTTGTCCTCTGACTCCCATATTTACTCCTTAGCATAGAAGGTGCAGTCAGGAAGTTCAGTACCTGATGTGTTCTGGTGCAGCTATATCTTAGCTGTTTGAAAGTGCTTTAACTAAAATGTGTGAAATCACAATGAATTCTGTCTTCTCTCACACTTTCTTAGGAAGCACCCCTATTACCAGGCTATGTAGCATGACTGCAATATGAGTTGTCTTTCCATTTTCTAAAAATAGCAAACCAGCAGCTGAAAGCTGGGTGTCCTTGCCATTAAGTTGAGGAGTCACTTTCCTTCTGTCCAAGTGATATTTAAGAGGGTCATCAAGGGTGGAGGCAGCTGGAAAGCCACCTTGGAAAAACTTCCAGCCTAGGGTAATGGGCTACGATGTCCACCCACGAGGTGGGAGACACACTGGTAAATCTGCTCTCTTGTGATTCAGGGCAGTGACTGGTGGTATAAACTTTTCCCACGCTGATTTGAAACTAGTAGGGCTCAGTACTCAGCCCCCAAATTCCTTGTTACTGGAGCAGTCCCACGTCTATGATGTGATTCTTTACTGGTGGAAAGCAGAGAAGAAAGGCTCTGTAGCGTGGTGGGGTAGGTGCACTGGTGTGACATGTCACTTGTGCCCTCAGGCAGGAGGGGCTTGGACCTGGTACTCCCATGTGAGTGCTCTAGTACACGGGCATGGGGGAAAACATCAGCTGCAGCATTGCTGCTCATTTCCTATGTTTTTCTTACAGTACTTGAACAAAATGTCTCATGCTGAGTCAAATTTTTCATATGAGATGATTTTACTTCCTGGCTTTTTGTATTGGTTAGGAAAAAAGGTAATAAAACAAATAATAAAAAAAAATTTGCACATAATCCAGACTGATTTCCCCTTTCCTCCCCTCCCTGCATTTCTCAGTTTGGTATTGAAGACATCGATTACTCTTCCAGCCCTTTGAGACCTGGACTAAAGCCAAGAAAATTAACTAAAAGGTAAACAGAGGCAAAGAAAAATAGAGATATACGATCAGGGACACAAAGCAGGTTCCTGGCAGAATGTGGAATTGAGTTCTCTCACTTTCTGCAGAATCCAAGCTTTCCTTAAAAGGGAAACTGAAGGAAATAGGTCAACTCAAATAACATTAAATCATGCTGTATGAAAATGTATCCCTCTCATCTCTAAGCTGTGAGATGACACATAGTTTTTAAACCTAATTTTACTGATGAGTATCTGTGATGTGCAAGGAGGGTCTCTGGGATCTGAACAGTGTTCCCTGCTTGGTGGGACAGTTTTTCTGACAGCTTTCTCACCATATCTGCTCTCAGCTGTTCTGTTTCTTTTTTTTTTCTTTTAAAGGAAACTTGAGTCATTGCCACTTTTTATCCTCTCTTCACTGCTTTCATGGGATCTTCCTTCTCTTCCTGCTTTTTTGCCTCTTTCCATTTTATGAGAATTTTATTCTCCTCTTCATATAGTTCCAACACTTTCGCATTTTCTCTCTCCCAAGTAAAGAAAATGAAACCCTTATGCTATCACATTCTAAAATGAAACTCAAGTGTAACACTCCTGTTTCAAACGCTCCTGGAGATAGAGGAAGGCAGCTCTATTTATTTTTTTTTTTTTTTTTTTTCCATAGGTGGTTTACAGTCCTGCTCTTGAGTTCAGAGCTCTGACATCACGCAGGGTACCCTAGAAAAATATTCCTTTCAAATCCTTTGCAAAATATTTAATAAACAGCAAAGGCATTTCCTAATGGACTTCGTGCAACAGCATCTTTTACAGGAGGAGCCCTGGGGAAGCTCGTAGAGGTCAGGCTGACTGACAGAGAGGTGAGAGGGAATTGAATTTGTTCTTAGAGAAATGATCAAGAAATGGAGCTGTAAGATGGAAGGAAATGCTAATATTTACATTCTGAAACTAGTCTGTAGATAGATATGTTATAGATTCTCAAAACAAAAACTGGTTTCAGTGCAGGCAGCAAAATTGCTCCACATGAAAAGTGAGGTTTTCCATTTCTCCTGGGCTACTTTGTCCATTTATATTAATGGTCTGAAATAATAGATCAAAGAGTGCTATTAACAAAGTAATAGAAAATGGAAAATAGTACTGAACATTCCTAGAAATCTGAAATTGAGATGCCTGTTTAAAGCTAAATCTTAGATCTACGGTAATATAATATTACTTGTTACTAATTATCGTGCTGTTAAGCTCTCAGCATTAGTTTAGTTTGCATTATACCAGTATTGCCACATCTGCTAATGACAAATAACTTTTATCTAAAAATTTACACAGCTGAGAAATCCAAGTCCGATTTGACCTTTCCCAAATGCCATGATTTGGAGGGGGGGGGCCTTGAACAGAAGACGACCCTTAATTTCTCCAAGGTTTAGCACAAGGGACCTGAGTCTGTATTTCCCCTCTGTTGTGCTTCCTGGAAGCAGCGTGTGTGTTTGGCTGTTTCTTGCATGTTCCCATAGTCCTCAGCTTCTTTAGCCCCCACCTCCCACTCCCTGCACCTTGCTGTTGCTGAGCTCCCAACCAAGTACGCTGCTCCCTCATGCACTGTAGCAGGAGTGTGGGCTGCTGCTGGCATTGGAGAAGAGGCAAGCAGGAGGGATGCAAAAGGGACCAGCATAGTGGGTGAAGGCCCTTCGTCTCCTTGACAAATTGGACCTGGAGTCCCTGGCTGGGGAACATGGGTGGGTCCGAAAGAGGAATAATTAGCGATAAACATCCCACACTGCTTTCTGTTCCCCAGAGGAAAAGGTGCCCTCAGAGGGTGGACAAAAGCACTGTGATAGTACCAGTACCCACAAGCGTAAAACTGGTTTAAGTCCATCAGTCAATCTTTGATGTAGCTTAGTAAGTCTGATGGTGAGCTACAGTCAGCAAAAAACACGGTAAAGAGAAATGGTAGCAGTAACAACAGAATTTGATCTGCCTCTGCAAAATAATACTGACATAGATGGTGGAGATTTTTCCAGGTTTTCACATCTTATAGAAGATATGGTTTGGATCTCAGAAGTGAGGAACCCTGCAATTCTTTCAGGCTCATGGGAGGTTTTATTGTCCTATTCTGAGAGCACTTTTAAAATGTTATGCCAAGTCTCTCGTTGCATGGAGTCCTGTTTGACATCTGCGCTACAAAAACTGCCATTCTGCTTCTGTTTCTGTAATAGCAGGTAGCGAGGTAAACTGACGTCTGCATGGCTAAAGTTTCCTTAAATGTGAAGCATACTGACCATTTTTGTTATGAGATGGCAATTCGAAGAGGCTGAGCCCTGGAATAAGTTTCCTTCCGCAGCACCGGTTAACAGAGTACTTCCCAGTTAATACTGTGTTAAGTGTATCGAAATCCCAGTTCTGAAAAGCGTGCCGAGGGGGCGCTGGTACGCAGCGACCGGCCCCGGCGGCGGGCACCAGGTGGCACTGGCGGAGCGCGCAAAGCCCCGGCCGCTGCCGCGGCCCGCCGGTGAGGCGGGTGCCGGGACACCCACCCGGTGGCACTCGGTTTAACCGCTCGAGCACAGCCGCCTTTCCTGCGTAACACGTTTAGGGGTTGGAATAAAACACACGGTATTTATCCTCGCTATCAGCATTTGCACCGTAAAATATGCCTACAAATCTTGTCTACTCCCTTAACAACTATGTTACACACTTCATTCTTCAGTATGCTACACAGATTAACAAATCAGAGCTATGCCTGCTTTTTCTATGCCTTCCCCGCCAGCAAACAATGGAGTGGAAAAATAATTAGAGTGGAATTGTGTTTCAGAGGCATCCAGCTTGCCCAACCACCTTCCCCTCATCCTTGAAAAAAACCCCCAAAATCCCCAAACTCACAAGCTGGGAAGGAATGCTACACCTCTGGCTTGTTTTGAGAAATACATTCTGGAAAGGAAAAGTTAAGGGAGACAGCATTTTCCCCAATTGCCACATAATCCTTCGTCATTCACAGTCTTTCTTAATCCACCTTAATCACCTCCTTAGCTTGGATTCTTTTTTTTTTTTTTTTTTTTTTTTTTGTCCTGCAGCTGAAATAAGTTGTTGGATATACACAGAAATTTTATGTACTGTTTTGCCAATGTTAGTAAAGATTTTAAAAGGAGTATAGTCCCAATGTACATTCTGCTATGTCAGACTTTTCTAAGCTTTCTCACAGTGTGTTGGTGGCCTAAAGAATATATTTATGAAAAAAATAGACTTTGGTACAATTAAATGTGCACTAATGTGTGCCTTTAAATGTGTGCTAAGGCTTTTTATCAATGATTTGTACAACTAACCCCAGTGACTACAGTTTGTAGTGGTTAATATTTCCAGGTTATTCACTGTTAGGTTTGGGAAGAGATTTACCTAGGCAGTAAAAATATCATCTCTCTATTACAGTCTCTCAGGTACAATTTTTTAATCAGTATAACAAGGGGATGGTTGGGAGTGTCACAAGCCCTTCTGCTTCTTCACCTTTGAGTTCCTGCCGTGGCAGGACAGTGGGGCCAGCAGCAGCATGATGCTTGCTCCTGCTAGTCTGAGCGCTGGGCTGGGGCAACAGCTCAGCTCTGCAGTTGCAGTGTCGGGCACACATCTACTCATGTTCCACCCTTTGATCTCTACCACTGACCATATTTCTAGCCAGATGTTGGTACTAGCTGCCAATCTGATCAGTCCATGGTGGTACCACAGTACACCTGTCCATCAGTTTCAGGTAGTGGTGTCTTGTCCACCATTGATGCACAGTCTGTGCCAAGGCTTATCATGCCCCGTTCTTGTCTGCATTGCCAAGTTTGCCATGGCTCACCATGCTCAACTCTGTTGCCATCATGCTCCACTCATGACCAAGGCAAGTCTATGATGGTCCCATGTCACCAGGCCAATGAAGCAGAGTAGGTTTGAAACAGTAAGTCACATCATATCTGAGGTTAGAAAACATGTTCTAACATTGAAGCACTTCAGGTACATCAATAACATTTATTTTTTGGAGCTTTTTTTTTTTTTCAAATGTACTTTTTCTGTGCTGATGGATGGACTATGACTTATGATGTATGTGGAAAGGAGGGGAAGATCCATTTCTTTAGAGAAGTTTAACAGGGGAACCTTTATTGTAAGAGTGAAAGAGTGAAGGTTAGCTTACCCATTCATACTAGGATGTCAGCTAGCCTGGGGAGAAGGAGTAAGCAACAGGGCAGCACTGAAAATAATCAGTCTTAATATGAATGTAAAACTTAAATTATAGCTCATGTTATTCCTTTTCTTATCCTTTTGCCTTTTTTCTTCAAGTTTTTGAGAAGGCAACATTTAAATGTTTTTGCTGAACGTATCACTTGGCTCTTCAGCTCCACTCCTCAATTCTTTCTCACAACATATTTACATTCTTGGTCCGTGCTTATTACATTAAACCTCAACAGTCATAAAGATCTCATTCAACAGGTATGGTATGAACTTGGGACTTCATTTATGAATTTGTTAATTCTAATACATGGAAAATATTACATGTTAAGGTTTCTTGATATTGTTTTGATATTCAGGAGAATGAAGAGGTTGTACTCCTGGCTGTTTCATAACACAGTTCGGATAGGATATGACATTTTTTTCATCACTGCCGCATGCAGGCAGTGACATTGAATCCCCAGATTGCTAACTTAAATCTGAAAGTTGTGGAGATTAACATGGATGTTGTTTGATTATATTCTTCAAGACTGGATTACCTATTAGGATTTTGCTTTCAAATGTTCAGTGTGCTATATTTTGTTTATATGAAGAAATGGTAATCAAACATTTGTGTGTCTAGAAAACCTATTTGTTGCTGGGAAATACCTAATTTACTGGCAGATGGGAGGCAGACATTTGTCTGGTTTCATGGTTGCATTATCATAATCTCTGAATGTATTTGAGGCGGTCAAGTTTAAATTTGGATCAGGGATTGAAACACCCTAAGCAGTTTTGTCATGTCCTTAGGAAGACAATAGCACGTCTTGTGACATTACATCCTCACTGTCGTGGTTTAACCCCAGCCAGCAAGTAAGCACCACGCAGCCGCTCACTCACTCGCCCCCACCCAGAGGGATGGGGGAGAAAATCGGGAAAAGAAGTAAAACTTATGGGTTGAGATAAGAACGGTTTAATAGAACAGAAAAGAAGAAACTACTAATGATAAAGATAACACTAATAAAAGGACAAGAGCAATAATAAAAGGATTGGAATGTATAAATGATGCGCAGTGCAATTGCTCACCACCCGCCGACCGACACCCAGCCAGTCCCCGAGCGGCGATCCCCTGCCCCCACTCCCCCCAGTTCCTATACTAGATGTGACGTCCCATGGTATGGAATACCCCGTTGGCCAGTCTGGGTCAGGTGCCCTGGCTCTGTCCTGTGCCAACTTCTTGTGCCCCTCCAGCTTTCTCGCTGGCTGGGCATGACAAGCTGAAAAATCCTTGACTTTAGACTAAACACTACTGAGCAACAACTGAAAACATCAGTGTTATCAACATTCTTTGCATACTGAACTCAAAACATAGCACCGTACCAGCTACTAGGAAGACAATTAACTCTATCCCAGCTGAAACCAGGACACTCACATACTGGTGAGAGGATGTGGATTGCTCTGAGTAATTTGGGAGAGAACGGAATTTCATTTTCAAGAAAACTGGGAAGAAGAGTTACTCATGCAAAGCAGGGAAGACTACTTCAGTTTCTGTCTCCTCAGGGGTTTTTGAGCAGAACATCTCCTGATCTACTGAATCTAGACATGTTTTATGAAATACACAAGCATCATGAATGAAGTAACATAAAAACTGAGGTTAGGTCCATTTATAACTCAATAACTGTTCAACCTAGAACAGCAAAATGCTCAGCATAGGAGACTGTGAGATTTACCTAGTCTTGTAGAAACACCCTACTGGAGTAGAAGGCTCACTCTGCTTCACCTCTAGTGGGTGCTTATAGATCACATGCTGAAAACACATGGTAACACCAGCACACCTTCTTCCTTTGTGTGGGCTTGAGGTACCTTTGGTGGTGCAGACTTCCTTGGGCTACATCTGACCCCTGAAGTAGATTAGAGGGCAGACAGAGGTCGTGCTGTCCAGGGGCAGACATTCTGAGCAACGGATTTCCCACTAGCTGTTAGAAATTTTGAAAATTACAAATGATAAAAGAGAAAACATTCCTGTTCAGTCAAAAATCCTTACCTGTAAACATTTGCCTTCATAAGGTCATTATAAAATTTGGTTTCCACGTGAACCTGTTCTCTCAATGTATCAAAACAATCCTTACTCCATTTCTTTGTGCCTTTTTTCCTCTCCCTGGTTCCCTCACTCCTTTCATTCAGCATTCTACTGAACAACTCCTTCTAAATCAACCACCATCATTCTGACTTATTTCTGATTTCTCCTCTGGCCCAAAGCCCTTGTGCTTCTTATTCCTTTTACTTTCCAGTACTCAGATTCCAGTCCTCTTTGCCTTTGCTCCTACTCTTCTTCTGCCATCCTTTGCTCGTATTAAAGGCCCACTGAGAGATATTGTGGATTCAGCTGTCTTGAGTGTGCCATTCTTTTTTCTTCATTCAGCTCTGGATTGATGGTTACTAATAATTCTGAATGTCTATGCAGAGTAAGTACTAATAAAGAGCATGTAGTGGGAAAAAACCCAAAAAACTTCCACTTAACACCCTAAAAAACTTTTTTCTTTTGCTGTACTGGGGCTTAAGTGATATTTTGTTAAAAAAAGGGGGTTTTTTTAATTAAATAATTTTTTTTTAAAAAAGTTTCTGATTCCTGACAGTATTCAATGTAAACAAACTAACTAGCTGTTGTAGTTTAAAGCCAGCTGGTAACAAAGCACCACGCAGCTGCTCACTCACTCCTCCCGCTGGCTATGGTGGGATGAGGAGAAAATAGGAAGAAAGGCTTGTGGGTCGAGACAAGGGCAGGGAGGGATCACTCACCACTTATGGTCACAGGCAAAAGACAGGCTCAACTTGGGGAAGAAACAAAATCAATTTAATTTACTACAAATCAAATCAAAACAAGGATACTGAGAAGTAAAACCAAACCTTAGAACACCTTCCCCCCATCCCTCCCTCTTTCCTGGCTCAATTCCACTCCCGGTTCTCTCTGCCTCCTCCCCCTAGAGGCACAGGGGGAGGGGGTTGGGGTCAACTCGCCACACCTTGTCTCTGCCGTTCCTTCCTCCTCAGGGGGAGGACTCCTCACTCGTTCCCTGCTCCAGCATGGGGTCCCTCCCACGGCAGACAGTCCTCCATGAACTTCTCTGGTATGGGTGCTTCCCACAGACTGCAGTCCTTCACAAGCTGCTCCAGCGTGGGTCCTTCAGGGGGCTGCAGTCCTTCAGGCACTGACTGCTCCAGTGCGGGCTTTCCCATGGAGTCACGGCCATCTTTGGGGGCATCCACCTGCTCCGGCATGGGGAATTCCACGGGCTGCAGGTGGGCATCTGCTCCCCTGCTCACCTCCATGGGCTGGAGGGGGACAGCCTACCGTCTCACCACGGGCTGCAGGGGCATCCCCTCCTCTGGCGCACCTCCTCAGCTGCCTTCTTCACTGACCTCGGTATCTGCATAGGGGTTTCTCTCACATTTCAATACCCCTACTCACTACCAGTTCCCCTTCTTAAATCTGTTCTCCCAGAGGTGCTACCACTGTCACTGATTGAGTTGGCCTGGGCCAGAGGTGCGTCCGACTTGGAGCCGGGGAAGCTTCTAGCAGCTTCTTACAGGAGCCACCACTGTGACCCCTCCCCCGCTACCAAAAAACCCCACCACACAAACCCATAACACTAGATTATTCTATGCTTTGGTTTCCTTATGAAGTTACACATAAGAGAAAATTAATAGAACCATAGAATCATTTAGGCTGGAAAAGACCTTCAAGATCATCGAGTCCAACCATCAACCATGCCCACTAAACCATGTCATAGTGAACTTTCAGTTTAGGAGAGCATAACTGTATGACTTCTGGAGACCTAGAGCACAGGCCAGTGCTGTGTAAGGTTCCACAAAGGGTTAGGTTGCAGCAACCTGATCCAGTATATTGAAATGCTCAAATAAGTCCTTTACAGGTGCCTTGAGACTGCCTTGGTCATGAGCAATGCAAAGCATGTTTGACTGTGATGAAATACTGAGGTCAATGGCTGAGACTAGGGGAGAGAAGAAGGAAAGAATGTGACGTAGGCATAATTAAGTCATTCCACAGTAAGATAGCTTTTGACAATATTTGGCCAGATGACTTGTTCTTAGCAGTGATCCTTGGAATTGAGTGTTTCTGAATGCAATCTTCTCCCATAATGCATCTGGGCCATTATGCAATGCCAGTCAAGGGATTAGGAGTCTTGGGAAGGAATTCTAATTGAATCTATGCTTACCAAGAGCATGCACATTTGTGCTGCTGAACGGGTGAATGTAATTCTTCCAATAAGCCCGTCAGAGGAATGTGAGCAAACATACATCACACCGGTGTTGACACACCTTATTTATCAAGTCCCACTTTCTTGTCACTGTCCAGTTTTCTTCTCAGTGTATGTTCTTGCTGTGGTTTAACCCCAGCCAGCAACTAAGCACCACGCAGCCGCTCACTCACTTCCCCCTCACCAGCAGGATGGGGAGGAGAATCGAAAATAAGAAGTAAAACTTGTGGGTTGAGATAGGAAAGGTTTGATAACTAAAGTAAAATAAAATATAACAATAATAATAACAAATATAATAAGAACAATAATTGTTATGAAAAAGAATATAACAACAACAAAACAAAAAGAAAAAAAAACAGAAAAAAATAAACCCCAATAAAAGACAAGTGATGCACAATGCAGTTGCTGATCACCCGCTGACTGATGCCTTAGCAGCAATCTACCCCTCCCGGCTGACTCCCCCCAGTTTATATACGGCGCATGACATCCTATGGTATGTAATAACCCTTTAGCTAGTTTGGGTCAGCTGTCCTGCCCATGCTCCCTCCCAGCTTCTTGTACACCTGCTTGCTGGCAGAGCATGGGAAATTGAAAAATCCTTGACTTAGGATAAGCACTACTTAGCAACAAGTAAAACATCAGTGTGTTATCAACATTATTCTCACACTAAATCCAAAACACAATGCACCAGCTACTACAAAGAAAATTAACTCTATCCCAGCCAAAACCAGGACAGTACTATGCCGTGGAAATATTTTTAGAAAATGGAAGTAAAACATTGCTGTGCTTTACAGGATGACAACCACATTTGCAGAAGAGATGGAAGCGGGTGCAAGCAGGTTCTGTATAATCTATATAATTATATAATTCTGTATAATTTGTGTATGTTGGGATGAGTGTTGAAGAAAGCTGTGGTTCTGACTGCTCTCCATCCTGGAGAACACAGCGTGGTTGCAGAACTGTCTTCTACTCTGCCCATGCATTGGGACTATTTAATTCCTGATGCCACCTTCCAAGACAGACTCTACACAGGGATTTGTGGGGTAATGAATGTGTTTACTGAATTAGATATTTAGCTGTGTGTGTCATTGTCTTATTTTTGTGCTTCATAACTGTGTAATTTCAACTCTTAAATAAAATCTTAGTGGAATCATTGAATGTGAACACATTTAAAGCCAATTTAAGGTTGTGAGGTCTATACTCAGCAAAGCTTGCTTTAAGCTAATTGTCTGTGGTAGTGCCAGGGATAGAAAGTTGAATCAAGATGCTAAGGAATTCATTTTAATTTAGATAATATTATAAAACAAGGGGAGACTATAAGGCTGCCAAGATGTAAAAGGGCCAAGAATCAAAACATATGCCTTTGCACATTTTTGGGGTGTCAGGGAAAAAAGTTGGTTTTCTTTTTCCTGAAAGTGAGATATAAATCTATGGAGGTGATAATTCAGTCATTTAAAAAATAAGGGCTTACCATATGGACTTTAGTTTACAATGGGCTTTGGGGAAGCCAAATAATTTAAGTTTTTCAGCAGTAAATAAAATGGAAGGAAATACTGTTTGCTTATGAAATGGTTCTAGAGGCTTTTCTTCTGCAAAGATGACAAATAAGCATGTTGTTTGTGGAAACAAGCAACAGTTTCCAGTACAGTTACCAATGAGGAGAAATAAAAAAGAGCTTTCTAAAATTTCCTGGAATATGCACAGCACCTTATTTAGGCAAATTCCGGTTAGTCAATCATGCCTTGACTGAATAAAGTATGAACAAAAGCGTGCATCCCTTACCTGACGTAAGGAAAAAGGCATATATACCAGACAAGATTTATTCAGTTCCGGCTTCCACTTTTAATTAGCACATAACTATATTTTTCCACAGTGGGATGTACATTTTTTTTTTGTGAGTCATTGGAGGATTCACTTTTTTGAAAACACTGTGTCTGTATCAAAGCTTAAAGACCATTATAACAGTTTCATAAGACTGAATTTAGAACTATTTAAACTAATACAGATGTATAATAAAATTTTTGTGCCTTTTCTCAAAGGTGCACAAACCAATTTAAAGTATTATTATCAGCAAATCAACATCTATTTAGAATTTATCCTGACTACTGTGTTTTTCAGTCCTAATTAGAATGAAGAGTGCTACAGAATACAACTGAGCCATTGCAAATGTGTTGAAAAAAACAAAATTTGAGAGAATTATGTGATATGGTAACAATCTAATGCTTTGAATATTTTGTCTTTCAGGTGAAATATCATGCTTCTATGTTTAAGATAAGGAAGCAAACAATTCTACAGGGCAAATTAACAACTTTGTATGACAGGGCACTGGTCATAGGCATTCATTTGCTCTTTGAAGTCGTACAAGCAGGTTTCTCAGTCCTCCTCAGGCTGAGAAAAATCTAGTTGTGAGATAAAGTTTTTGTATGAGTTTAAAGAGTTGATTCATGAACCCAGTGAAAACTGTGATTTAAAAAAATTAATGAGTCTCTGAAATAGTCCTCAGCCCTTACCAGAGCCACATCCTAAAGAAGAGGACAAAGTGGTTTTGCAGAAGCTAAAACATTAGGTTTCGAGGCACCCAGGATCATCATTTTCACATTGTGAAGTCCTTGTCTTCAGTCCCAGGTGTTTCAACCTACATTTGGGTAACAAATCCCAGCTGTTGCAGTGGTTGAGAAGGTAGGCCTACTTCGGGTTATCAGCTCTCTCAGCTGGTTTGCAGCTCTTGCTGATTTAAGTGGCTTTGTTTTCAGGCTTAGAAAGGTATTACAAAGAGTCAGATGAAGGACTAAGACTGTCATGGGCATAGACAAACTACGCGTGCTGTAGTGTTATGTCTCTTTTGAACTCTGTTTCTTACTAGCTGCAGTATTTGTGCAAACCCTTTATCGTGCAGGTTGCTGGCAACTCTGGAAAAAAGAAAATTGTTTACTTCTTCTGAAGCTTTCCTAGTGACCTGAGAATTCACAAAATTTAAGTTAAGTATTTTACCAAAATGACATCTGAGCATTTTCTGAGACCTTATATTTGAAACTATGATATATGGATATTTCAAAATGAACAGCTGTTTCAGATAATATCAAAAGATTTAAACTTGAAGATTTGATGGATACAAATTGGTGAAAAACATCAATTAAAAGTTTTGGTTCCATTTCATCTTATTTATTTATTGTCTGGAACAGATTTAACAAAAAAATTCCTGTCAGCTTGAAATAACATTATCCCATTTTGGCAGCAGCTTTTTCCTATGCCAGAGCAAGAAACTAGACTTTATAATTCAGTTTTTTGAGGGAAGAGAAATCAGTGAACTGAAGTCTGCATCTATCTCAGTTGTAACCTCTTTTATTTAACTGCATATTTCTTTTCTGCTATAGGGTAATCAAGCAGCATTTAGAGTGTTCCCGGTATCCTATACTTTCAGAAATCTCACCCAGACACTGTTGCCTCTTGACTCGGAGTGAAGCTAAAAGCAAACTTCTTGCAGTTGTTCTTCTACTATATTGTTATAAAACCATGCACCAAGAAAACCTACTGAAGAAGCACTGTCTTTGCTACAGTGAATACTTACAAATGAAAAAAAAAATGGGTTTTTTACTTGTCATATTGTTATCCTTTGTTGTTTTTTTCTGGCTGCTTACATAGCTATCCCTCATATTCCTTTTATAATTAAGTTTTTAAACTTGAAATAGTGATTTCTGTAGGTGTAGAAATTACCCCATTTGATAATGCTAATAAGCTGGTGTTGCTTATAATTACTCATTTCACACTCATGCATCTTTACTGATAGACAAGTAATACTGCAATTTCTATGTATGGAAAAGTCTAAATCAGAACTTTTTTTTTTTTTTACAATGCAAATTTGCAGTCTTTTAACAATGGAGGACCATATTTTCCTCTAGTGCTGCGGGAATTTTCTTATGATGCGACAGGCTGTGGATTGGGATCTGAAAACTTGTGAAAGGAATTATGTTGTATTTAAAGCCAAAATAATTTTTCATATTGAAAAATCTGCAGATAAACCTAGATACAATTTGTATGTGTGGGTATATATCCATATAAATTAGATCCACTAATTGATGCCATAGCAAAGTATCAGGAAATAAGTGAATTCTGGAAGTTTTTCCCTTTTTCTGTTTAAAAACCAAACAAAACAAACACACACACCCCCCCCCCCCACCCCAGTTATTTACCACAGTTCTTGAGTACAAAATATTAATTCCCATTTATAGGAAACTACCTACTAGAGCTACTGAAAAAACCACAATGTTCATTTTCATTCTCCATAAAAACTCATAGAGAATTCCCCGCCAGTTCCTTAAGAGAAGGCCAATCCCTTCCCAAATGGGATCACAAGAAAATTTCTTAAGACAAGTTTTTTTTCAGATGTGTTCTTTCCCAGGGAATTATATTGGTTTAAATACATGAAAGATTCCTTGGAAGTTTCCAAGTCTCTGCTAACACTATGAGTCAGATGTCTGCAGGTTGTGTTGTGCCAGATTTGACGTCAAACAATAATCCAATGGGGTTTTCCATTAGCCTTCATAATGGAGATTCAATGGGATCTTACTGCGTAAAATAACTGGATTTTTTCTGAATCACCAAGACTAGCATTAAAAATCTGATTTTGTTAACTGGTTTGTTAAAACACATTTTTAAAGGCTCAGAAGGTTTCAAAAAAAAAGGAAGATATTAAGCCTGAGTATACAGCAATATTAATTCTGAAATGTTTCACAACTTAGTAAAATGTTGCTGCAGCACAAAGTCACTGCTATGGTTAGTCTTTGTGGCGATGGCGAGCACCGATGACTCCTCTCTTTAAAACTGAGTACATCTGCTCTCCAAGAGTGAGGCATGCTATTGCAAGTACGGTTGTTATTGCTGGTTGGAAATTTACTGAGGAAGCAAGGAAGCCTTGCCTCGTGGCTGGGTTTGGCATGTCCTCCCTGCAGTTGGGGGCATGAGGATCTCTACCACCTTGGCCATGGGTGGCCTGTTAACAAGTCTGCCCTAGGACCAGCATCCTTGGGTGACCTCTGCAGCTGTTATATGAAACTTATATTTTTGTCAGCTTTACTGAGTTGCTAAAAGATTCAGGGAGCTTCCAGCTCTTGAGGATTTTGGGGTTTGTTGTATTTATTTTTTCTTTAGATTTTTGTCCTATTTGGACTGAAACCAGTTTCTCATTTTCCCACAGACTGGGAATCCAGCTTCTTTGGCTAGCCACGGTTGTTCTCTAACCTGTCTCCCACACTGCTGTACATTCTTGAGCAGAGCTCTTGTCTTCAGCTGAAAGTGAAGAAATGAAGGTGTAGACACATGAGTCTGGGTTTGGCACATTCCCCTTTTTGCTCGTTCTTCAATAAACAGTAATTCCAAATACATGCAATTAAGCTCATGCTTGCAAGGTTATTAAGTGCCATCCCAGAAGCCTGTGCCAGCTTGCCCCTAACCTTTCTGCTCCATGTCCTGGGAGGGACTAGACTTTGAGGTTTCTGGTTACTAAGTTATGCAATCAGTAGGCTTCTTGGGGAAAGCGGAAAGCACATGACTTCTGTGCCTAAATAAGACCTCTCCAGAAGGGCTCGCTAGAGTATGAAGACAGACTTTGGCCTATATTTAGGGAACATGTCAAATGGTCTCTAGCTGCGAAATGGCCACAGTAAGTCCAATGGGTTTTCATCTACTTATCCATACTAGGCTAAGACTGGCCAGTGTAGATGAGACCAAGGAAAGAAAGCATTATGAGGAGTTGAAAGACAGTGGTAGAGGAGCAGCTTAAGAAGAATACTGGAAGTCTGTAGTTAGGTGAAACGGTGAAAGCCCTAAGTCCATTATTCAAAGATCTTTTTAGGGCAGGCTTAGAAAATTGTTGAAAGAGGAGGAAGTGCAGGAGAGCTCAAAAAGGTAGCTGAATGGTTGACAACTGCTACATTTAGCGCAAACATGTGGGAAACAACAGAGTAATGGGAGTATGGATTTTTAAGTCATGGTTAATATAATGTTATCCATATAAAGTGGAGCTTGATTTTACATGAGAGGAGCAGATTTCTTCTCAGTTGGGAGCCAGGGAAAATTCATAGTTGCTGCCTTTGCCACAGTGTTCTGAAAAATCATCTCAGTCAGCTTCTATTAAATGCTGCTGCCTGTTTTACAGGGACAAATCTGTAGTACATCTCAGTGACTGGCCTCTTATTTCTCCCCATCTATGGCGCTCTGCCATGCCCAGACAAGAAAAGGAGTATTGCATATGTTGTTAACAAGTCTTTTTTTCCAGATAAGAAGTCACCCAACTTTTTCCTGCATTCTTGGCAGCTGATAGTTGAGAATTTTTCATAAAAAGAAACTGAAAATGGTTCTGGGGATTACTGGGTGGAGAAATTGCCAATGTCTGCCTTAGCAACTCACCGTCTCCCTCCTTTTCTTGATAAGCCTCTCAATTATAAACAATATAAATAGCTCCTTTGTCTCATAGCACCCACAGTTGCAAGATAAACACAGAGGAGCACAAAAGTGAGGTGAAGTCAGTGAGATTCTTCATGGCATGAATCATGTTGAATTTGGCTTGCTCCCAAACATACATATCAGCAGAGAAGTCTGTCACCTGAGTGAGGTTAAATCATGCTGGAATATGCAGTAGCAAGAGAAGTAGTACAGAAGCAGTACATTATATATAAAGTGTATTTTCATGTGGTTATGGTTTGTTTTGGTGTGAATCAAATTGTCAATGATCCTATTAGGTAATCTGCTGGGGAACAGTGATATGTGGAACTGCTCTCTCCGGCCATGCTCCCACTTGAGGAATCGCTGAGTGAAAGACGGGCATGGTGTGAATTGATGGGGCTGCTTAGGGAGTTATGGTCCTAGAAAGGAACAGTGTGGCCACTAGCAGGCAGGACAAGGACAGATCCGGTTTATGTGTGCATCAGTTGCCCAAACCCAACATTAGACACAGACACTGATAACATCTACATTTAAGAAAATGAGGACAGTCGCACTAGTCCAGGAGTACTGGTGTTCACCCAGCTCTTTCTCCTGTGCTCTGCCTGTCCCTGTGCATCTACTTCCCATTGCTCCACTATCAGAGTGTGTGGATAAATGACAGCTTTTATATGACTGGGGGACCAAGACATAGTACATCCCAGAACAGAAACAGTCTCTGTCACAGGGTTCTTAGGTTCACTGAATTGCCTATTACAACTCAGCCTAGGTTCCCCCTGCAAAATGCAGGTTGACAGAACAACTCTGCTTCAGAGGGTTACATGAGGATAAATGCATTTAAGGTTTATGAACCACACCGATGACATAGTACGGAAAGCCATGCAGTTGACATTGTTAAACTCAAAGCAAAAATTCTTTAGGAAAATGCCTTTTATACATACTCAAACATGCACACACACATACATTTACATATACATACATACTTTTATATAAGTTTAACATAAGGAGGACCAAAGAGAAGAAAAGTAGTAATTTACTACTAGCAGGCATGATACTAAATGGGCATTAAAATTCCGTAGATTCTGTTGGCTTTATACACTGAAAGATTTCAGAAGATGGTTCTGACATAATAAAATCTATGTCAGAAAGAACTGAACAAAATTGCATAGATTATCCCCTTGGATCCTAAATGTATCAGAAAATTTAGCTTGCAGAGTTGTACGTTCTATTCCGGTTTTATGATGAGTCATAATACTTAAGTAGAAAGATAGTGTCCATGGAAACATCTATAGTTACTGCCTCTTCTGTCATGTTTTGAATCCATGTTTTAATTATGTGACAGTATGCTCCTCTAGCTGGTACAAGAAAAGTTTTGGGAAATAGAAAAACTACACATTGTAGTTCCTTTATTTTATTTCCACATCTTAAATGCTGTTCTTGTAGAAAAGGGAAGAAAATGGAAGTTCTACTACATTCCCGGGATTATATAAATTGTTCCCATGTACTTAGTCTTGACTTTTTTATTGAGAGAAAGGAAATGGGCACACAGCATGGCTGCATGAGTCACAAACATCTGTCTTTGAGTGTGTCCTATTTGATTAATAGAAGTTTACAGCCGTTTCGTCCTGTCTTCATACTAGGGCCCCCAAACAGCATGAGTAATTTTGTTCTTCATAGGTTGTCTAGAGGTGACAAATTTTCCCCACTTCTGCTGTATTTGAAAGTGTTTATCTTTCAAGCATGAAATCCAGAATGTGATTTTTTTTTTTTTTTTGGCTTACTGATATAATTAAAGTCTGCCTCTTGCTGATGGTAAATGCAGTCTTAAAAAACCCTATGAGTATAATAGAAATAGAAGCAAGAGAGAGAAGTTCTGTCTTTAGCTTGACACTTTTTCCACTTTTTGGTTTAGTCATAAATTCTGGAAAAAAATTTGCAGCTCTTCCCTATTTGGATGACTGAAAATCAGTAGCAGACACCTTTAGTTCTTCTGTGTTCTGGGTAATAGAACTTTTCAAGGAATGGCTTCACTTGGTTGAAAAACACAGATTGTTCCTGATGTGCCAGACTATAAGTGTCAAGCCTGGGCAGGGTGGTGATTGCTCTGTTGTGTCCTTCTGTAGTCATCAGTGTAAAATGACTAAGGGTGCTTTTGGCTCTTATCATAGTTTTGATCAGCTAAAGAGTTTTATAGGTTTATTTTGCCTTTTTGAATCATATCCATCTAGTATAGCACAGACAAGGTTCAGTTTACTGCTGAAAGCCTCTTCAGCATTTTATTCCCTGAACTTACCTCCTTTTGCCTGCTGTGCTCTGTGGCCAGCACACACTGATTGCTAGTAAAATGTTGCTATCTGGGTAGAAGCTCTTCTTCCCTGAGAGCAACCTCTAATTATCTGTAAAGCAACACTTATTCTATTTATGTTTCTGGTGCAGTGTGAAGGTAAAAATAAAATAGAGGCCAGAAGCTGGTCTTTTTGGTAGGGGAAGAAGTACCTTATATTCCTTGCTTCATAGAGTAAGTGCCAGAGAGAGAGCAGAAAGCACCGCAGGAATGTGAAGAGCAGATCTGTATCAGTCCCTACACAACCTTCTTTTTTTTTTTTTTTTTTTTTTTTTTTGAAAGAGACAGTGGGATTGAAGTTTGGAAGCTTAATTGTGTCCCTGAAAAGACAACAGGTCTTCTGTGGCTTCTTGTAGAATAATGATTTCTCTGAATGAAATCTGAAAATGTGTCTTGTCTCACAGTCTGTAGCTGCTATTTTGTGAATTGTTTTCCCTCTATTAAAATGGGAGAAAAAATCTGACTGCCTATCTGCAAATCAAGGAGTTTTGAATTTCTACGTCAATAATATATATAAAAGGTCAAAGAAATTGCTTTACAGAATATTTCCAGAATGGGTAACTTAACACCACCAAATATCCTGTGTTCTCCTTTACTTGGAAGTAAGACAATTAAAGTACAAAGGCAAGTTTATTTCCACAGAGAAACCTGTTAATGACTGTCACCATTAGTCCCTTGATGTAGAGGGAGTTGGTGTGGGAAGAGAAACCAAATATAATGGGGAACGAGATATTTCCAGCCATTTACACAGGTGGCCTAAGTCTTGAGTACTTGTAAATACAAGTTTCACTGCACTCTGTTTGTACTTAGTCTCAAATTTTACTTTTTGCTTCCCATACATTAGCACAACATGGCAAGGAAACACTTGTTTGAATCCACCTGTTTCAGTTATGCTAGATCCTGACTAGTGAAAATCATACAGCCCTGTTTTCTATTGAGCTGTAGTGATTGGTATCATATGCAGCCTTGTCTACCTGACTTCTACTCAGTTTAGTTTTGTGAGAACTCTCTTATTGAGTTTTTCAAGATTTTTTAAAAAAACATAATTCTGGGCTCAAAAGGGATAGGAGGTGAAAGGAAGACACTGGCAGTATGTTGGTGATGTGGATGACTGTGTCAACCTGTCAAACCCCTGAAACCATGGCTAGACACATCATTTGAGGCTCATATGGTAAGGTAACAAGGGGAACCCCAGTGTGGACCTGCTGTACTTCAAGAGGTTTCTGTTCTGCAAAAATGCACATGTGCACATGTACACACACACAGATGCACACACTGCCCCTGAATAAACATAAAATCAGAGCAGCAATTATCTCCAGTTGCACTATCAGGACTAATTAAAAATAATTTTGTTAATAGGCCTCTCAAAAAAAATGGTTGGGAAACGTTGAGAAGTATCAGTTTCCTTTCCAAAGTGTAAACTTCTTTTTCAGCAGTATTCTGTCAATTACCGGGCAAAGGCTTAATCCATCAAATCTTCTCACTCACCATTTGTAATTTGCTGAAAAATAAACATTTTGACTCTTAGGTAAGAGTAAATATTTAGCCATCGATCCAACAGTGTGACTAGGGTAATAAACAAGCAGTGAAATAAGCATGTGCTCCCAGAAAGTACTGTTTTAGCAAACACAAACCAATGGCTATTTGCTTGAGATAACACATGAGCCTCTAATTTCTCCAGGCATCAAAACTAGAAAATAAAGACTGTTACTTTAGATACTTTTGTTGTGTTTCCTCCAAATTGTCAACGGGAAGTTCACTGGGCTCCTGAAGACCTATAATAGACATCCAGTCTGTTACCAGTGATGATATCCAAAGGGGAAATTGTGCCAAAATGGCTTGCCAGAAAGCAGTTTCTGTAAAACACTTGAAGGTGAAGGAAATTTTTCCCTTTCCCCTTTATGAAAAGATTAGTATTTATTTAATAACTTTCAATTTCTTTCAACTTCTCCTACTTTGTTTGATTTATTACAAAATTTTCCAAAGCATAGTTCTGAAGCAACTGAATTGTCACGATTAGAAAAACAGGGTGGCAAAATGAATGAAAAATAATTTTTTTACATCATTAATTGAAAGAACAATAAAACTGGCAGCTGTGTCAAAACTATTTCTTAACCGGTCTACATTTACAAAAGAGCTGACTTTTGGCAGTGGGAAGCATGAAATATATTTATATCCTCCTTTTTTCCCCACATCTGAATTGGAAAATCTTGCATCAAGTGAAAGTACCATCTTCACTGGATGCATGTTCTCTTATGTTTAGAGGCACGGAGTCTGCTGAAAAACAGTTGTTTTGACTCCATGTGGGTATCCAAAAAGCAGAACCTCAGCTCTCACTCGCCCCTTCTGAAGGTATTGAAGGTCAGTGGTTTTAGAGAAATATTACTTAAAATACAAAAAATGCAAAGCCTTTCAGTCTGAAAGTGGTTAGTTCCAATTTTTTTTTTGCTTTGTCAAATTAAATGAACACTTAGACTGACAGCTCTGTTGGCTGGACAAATCTCTCAGTACCTTTGGCAGATCCCGGACTTGGCTTTCTCTGTGAAGTGCCTTGTTGTTTCTCTCTCTGCTGCCAGGACACACACAGGCACTCACACGTTCTCTGCCTGGCCACTTCTCACTCGCCCTCCCTGCATGTCTCTTTCCCCCAAATGGCCCCTCTTCAGCACTCCTACCTTAAACTTGCTCCTCTTTTTCACCTCCTTCTGCCAGCAAGATGTATGTTTGACAGGCAGGTGCTCTCCCTTTCCCCTGAGAAGAAATAAAGTCTTGCTGCTTGGGTACCATAAAGGCCACAGCAAAGAGACTTAGATCACTGCTGATCCACCTCCTCACCTCTCCCTTCTTGGCTGCACTGAGTGTCCTTACATCTAGAGGTATTTGAAATGCATATCCTGTGAGAGATCTTTCAGGGGGGTGTGTGCCATTGGCAGGCCAGACACTAGCTGATATTTGCATTCAAAGTATGTTTATTATTAGACCAATAATACGCTCTACAGACAGAAACCTGCTAAAAATTCTTGTAGTCATATAGACCTCTCCAAAGAGGTTGATATCTAATCCACAGGATCAGTGAAGGAATAATTTATTCACAGTGTTTGCAGATACATTTTGCCAAGTCTACCCGTCTCCTGAGTGCCCTCTGTTATTATTTCCCTGGTATAGAAGATAAAAGACAAGGATGTACAAGGAATGTATGGTTTTAAGAGGGTTCCCGTCTCTTTATTGTCTGAATTCTGATTCTCTTGGTGTGTATTGCTTCCTTTAGACATCAGTGGCACTGCCTGAGACAGCAGGTTTTCCACCTGACCCAGCAGCCCTGCTGGCATCGGGCGGTCTGGGTGGGCTGGCAGTCCTGGGCAGGCTGCTCTCACTGAGGATTTGGGGTGGGGGGGAGGGCAGAGGCCAACTGCTCTGTGATCCTGAGAAGGATTTGGGTGAGCCGCTAAAAGAAACGGAAAGGATTGTATATGATATACCTACTGGGAGTTGCCTTGCCAGCCACATCACGAAGATGCCTGTCTCCCTCCTGCGGAAGGCGGTGACACTGGCTGCACTAGAAACTGCATCCAATGCGGGAGTGGGCCAGAATTTTAAAAAGATTGTGTGAGAAGGTAGTCAACTGGAGAAAACAAAACAAGTCCATGAACTTAAGATTTTTGTAAGATTTCTGACAACTGCCAGCCCAAGATTCAGCGTACCTGACTGCATGTTTGATTATGGAAATTATGTAGAGATAACAGAAAAATCAGAAAAAATGTCATTTGAAATTTCATATGAACTTAGATCTGCAAGTTAACAGCTTTGTCATGGGACTGGATGTAAAGCTTTGAATTACATAGTAACTTTTCATTTCTGTGGTCTGTGTCGATGGTCATGAACATTAATTATACACTTCTAATGAAAAAATACACATTTTTCCAGGGTGCTAGAGGAAAGGAAGTGGTATCTGATCATTAAATGTCTTACAGGAAAAACTGGCATATCCAATAGACTGCAAATATCCTAGTTATAAGGTTTCCAGTGGACTGGCTAGAAGAGTAAGTGGGTAAAATAAATAGGACAGTGTAAGGGAATCTAGTTTTTCCCTTCTCTGGCCAATATTCTTGAAGCAGTTTCCATTTCAGAGATGCAATCTCACGTGTAAAACTCTCACTTTAGAGGTACATTACTTGATGGTCTAGACAGACTATATCCTGTGTCTGTAACTGGAATCAAAGCCACATTTTTTGCTATTGTGTATTTGGACACCACAGACATGCAAATTAATTACACTGAGTGCACCATTTATTTTTAAAAATGAATTAATTCTTATGTGAATGCAGTGGCTAATCGATTACTATGAAAATGAAGAGGAAAAAAAAAAGAAAAAATCTTTAGGAACATTACCTCTTGCCTGTGTGGTAACACGGAAACATAACAGTAATCTGGTAAACCTTATTACTAGCACCTCAATTCCTTTTCATTGGAAATATTGGCTCTGATGTTCACTTACACTGCATATGTATGTTCATCATTCATTATTCTTTTTATGTGTCCAGGCAAGCTGTCAACTTGCTTTGGGGTGCAATGCAGAAATCTTCATCTCTGAAGCCAAAAGTGTATGGCAGTTAATACTAGACATAGTACCCTTAAATGCATTAGCTCGTGTGGAGTACTCATACCAACTAATGTCTGCTTGTTTGAGGTTTTAAAAATCTTCCTGATGAAGAAAATGTCCAGTCTGCTGTAATTTTATATGACAAAGAAATAAACAAAATGAAATTCTGGAAGTGGGAAATTTATGAATTTTATATATATTTTTTTTTTTTTTTTTTTTTTTAAATTTACAGTGTCTCTGTGTTGTATCCCTGACTACAGTGCAACTTGCGGTGTGTAATGTATTGCCATTCTGGCTGTATTGGCATCAATGTGAATGTTATTATTCCTCTATTACTTTTTGGCTTTGCTTGACAGTTTTCATCTTCAAAAAGAGCATTTTGTGTTTTGCTTATTCTTAAACAGTATACCAGTTCTGAACTCCCCTCCTGTTGAGAAATGAAATGAAATATTGTGCTCCCTGGCTCCCATTATCATGTTCTTAATTACCCATTTGGAGAGAAATTTTTGATATGTGAGGGTAGCAATACAACAATCAGAACGTTTTAGAACGTTTCAGAACGTTACAGGTGGGTTATATTTGTGTTATTAAAAGCTATGTCTGAGTCCTCTTCTGGCTTTTGTCCTTGTAGAAAGACTGGCCCTCCTCCAGAAACCATTTTTGCTTGAGAGACTGGAAAGACACTCATAAAAAAATTGTTCTGAGTTTGGAAAGTGAGCAGAATAGGAGTGCTCATCAATTTCAATTGCCTGCATTGTGAAGGTAAGAATATAACTTCAAAAGGGTAACAGAGAATGGGAAATGGGGATTAAGAGAATGTAGGCTAAAAATATCTATATTTGATACCTAAATAAAGCAGTAGATAATAATAAACTTATCAATGCTACTAAATGCTAAGGATAAGTCCTAGCACACATATAACTTACTGAGAGATTAGTAAATAGCCGGGTTGAAGAAACTGCCAAAGAAAGACTTCTTATCCATGAAAAAAGTTACAATTCCCTACCAGAAAGTAATTGATATAATGCAGGGCATCTGAGTGTGAATGAACTATCACATGTATGCTTATGACACACTATTTAAATAATTGTATCTAATGGAATTACTTATCCCTGTTAAAATACATGTAAAATTATTAATGTCCTAGTATTTTTAGTAACATTAAAAGAATGAGTGGAAATCATTACTCCAGTTTGTAAATGTCACTGTAGTACAACATGGTGATTGCAATAGAGTGTTACTCTCTGGATGACCAGCGGGGAACAACTGTGGCATGTCTGAATTGAAGTATTTTTATTTGAAACAGAAGTATGTCCAGGTTTTGACTGAATTGCTGGGGCTTGGATTTTCAAATGGTATAACCGATCGTTCCTAAGAAAATCACTTTCCAGTTAATAAATACTGATATTTGCAGAAATGGGTAACGTGAATGATTCATCTGGGGATCCAGGCAGAGGCAGCCAAAGTGCTACTGAAATCCCCTCTCCACTTCTGTGGCTGTAGCTTAAAAAATAACTCGAAGCCTCTATACATGCTAAGAGTCCTTTTCACCTTGTTGTGGATAAAACTACTGCACACTTCCTACTGCAAGCATTAATAACTCCTTGAGAAATAGACCTCTGCTTTAATGAAACAATGAAAAGTGTTAATGATCAAAGAACCAGATGTGTGGCATTTTGCTGCTTTGAAATACTACACAGGCTGTTCAGGAGAGTTAAGTTACTTGGAATTAACTTTGTGAAGTGCTCTTTTTGCTTCCTGACACCATGTATTTGCAAAAATAGTCCCTGTTCTCCTTTTTATTTACTTACTTTCGGTGTGTCTTTTCCCTGACTGTAACCAAAAGTTAGTACTTTAAGAAAAACATTGCATGACTCTCATTCTGCCTGGAACTTCAGGAAACTTCCAAGAAGATGCCTTATAGCTGGGAGATAGCATTTTTTTCTAGTTACAAATAGCCTTAGAACTGATTTTCTGTGACACTGGAGTTTCTTTATCTTATCTTCTGTCTGAAAGGGACCATTTACAGTTTCAAAATAGTTCCTGGAATAAAAAAATTTCATCACTGAACTCAAGAGTGGAACTCAGGCTAAATGCACCCTTGGTCCCCAGCAGAAAGATGGAAGAGGGAGAGTCTTGCCACAGTAGGAACAAGACAAAGTTTTAGTGGGCTGTTTTCCAGCTGCTTCCAGCTTCCTGGGGATGCATTGGATAGATAGGGTACAAGTATAAACCAGTGCTGGTTTGAGACTAATTTACACTTGATATCAGGGTGGCTTCTGGCTAGAAAGCCTCATTTCATTAATGCAGCAGAATTGAGAAACAGATTCCCTCCTCCCATTAGGATTTCAGAGCAGCAATGCAAGCTGAGCATTTCCTTTGGAGGGGGTCAGTCCAAACCCACAGACTGAGAACGGGGAGGAGTTCTCATTTGTTCTGGAAGGAAAAAAGCAGTTGACAAGAAAACATAGGGCAATGTAGACTATAATGGTTCCAGATAGTCTTAACTTTATAATGTCTTGACCACTTCCACATTTTTACTTTTCTCCAAGATAACAGACTGACAGAATTCCCAGTTCTCATTTTTATTTCTTTTTTTTTTTCTTTTTCTGACGTACATGTTCATTAGCCATTTCCCATAATACAGTTGTTGATTTCTCTTTCACCACAGTATTTTCAATTAACTTTTAATTCAGTCCAATGCTGACTATTGGCAATATGAATAATCTTTTTGCTGTTCCAGAAATCATAAACTCCAGAAAAATAGTCTCGAGGCTGTTCAGGAAAATAGAGTCAAATCTGCAAATACAGCATTTGGCCCCTATTGTGGGGCTGGACACTGGGCATCCTGCTGGAGACTTGTGGCAGCAGTTGTCTCTCACGGATCTCCAAACAGCTGTGAAGCTGATGCCTGAAGCAGTTTGCTTCGTGCGTTTCCAGTTACTGCATCAATCCTGGGTTAAGAAAGGAGAGGAACAGGGGAGCAGAGGGAAAGCGTAGGCACTCACCACCCCTCCTCAGCACTCCCACATTTTGTACCCTACTGGCTGCACACAAATAAATGATGAAAAAAAAACCCCTTCAGAAGGGTTGAGCATCTCTTTTAGCAGCCTTTCTTGCCACCTCACTCTTTTCCCCTAACCTCTACCTACACCGTACATAAGGGTGCTTAATGATCAGGTCTGGGTCATGCACATGTTTTTTGTCCCACAGAACATGAATGGATTTCTAAAAAAAATTTCCACAAGACCAGACTAACCAAAAATTTTCCATCACAAATATTTTTAGATATGTTACATCTTTTAATTTGGTTTTATCTTTTCTGTTTAGTTTATTTTGTTTTTACTAATAGTACTAGTTATTTTCCTGAACAGATATTAAAAGAGAGAGAGAGGTCAGGCAGAGCTTTCTTACAAAGAGGGAACTACCACAGTTTTTGAAAGTCAAATCAATGACCATCTTTCCTCAGAACTTGCTACCCCTTTCTCTCTCATGTTCTGTTGGCCTCCTTGGGGATGGTAGTCCAAGAAAAGCACCTATATTTCTGCTACCTGGCCCTTACCCAAGCCCTAAAATGGAATAAACTTGAATTGGCAGTGCTGGTACTGCTTTCCTCTTTACAAATATTTTTGAAATTTTGCATAGTTTGCAATCAAATGTAGACTAGTAAAACACTTAGCATTTCTATTCAGCTTCTATAAATAATTTATATCAGTGCTTTTTCATGTCTGTTCAGTGGCCAATCTTTCATCAGAATGTTGTTTAATATGGGAAATAAATGTTTCCATCTTCCTTGTTTCCAATTAACTGTGCTTCTGTAGCTGCTATTTATTTTTGTAACCATAGTGATGAAATCTATTTACTGGCTGCAGTCATAATAATTCTAAACAAGTATTTATGTTTATTTCATGTCCACAAACCTGAACATTATATTAACATAATTATAATATAAGCTGGAGGAATATATTCTTTAAATGCTCTTATATCTGTTTCCTTGTGATGCATCAATATTTTTAAGTTTGGGACACTTCAAGAAGTTATGGTGTGCTCTCTAGTATTTCTGCAGTAAATTTTGTGCAATACTGAAAAGAAATCTAAGATCTGCCTGAATTTTTTTGATATCTAGCTTTAGATAGCTTATAGAGACCAGTACAGACCCTGCTAAATGTAGTTGGCATAGCGTAGTTACTAAAGTGCTTTTGTTTAATTTTTTGTGGCATCTAAAAAGCAGTGGTCAGACCCATTCCAGCTCAGACATGGAGGTCCCCCAAGGCAGAGGGCACAGCATCTGACAGCTCTTTGCCCTTGCCGTGACCTAAAGATTGGTTGATATTCAAAGGACCATAGGTACCTAATTGAAACTTAACGTGGTAGAAAGCACATACATCAAAAACTTGCCAGTACCTGTCTGGCAGTCTTAATATTGATGTCTTCTAACCTTTGATTAGATTTTAAACAAAGTAATGCAGGAGTAGCTATTGCTTAAGTGCCTAGAAGCCCTAATCCCTAATTATTAGTTTCTGCTAGTGCTCTACAAATACAGGGGCAGGGGGGGGGGGGTGGGGGGGAAGGAACAAATGCCAAACAAAAAAACCCTGTGTCCCATGACAGTTTTCAAATAAATTATACAAATTGTGATAGAGAAATATAGTGAGACGAGGATGTAGAAGGAGGCTAATGCTCAGCAGTGCTCTTGGTGCATCAACAACCAAGATAGGGTCAAAATTTTATAGGCAGTGGATTCTTCATGAACTTCTGAGGAATACTTGGGCAACTTTGTCAAAGTTTGGAGAAAATGCTTCCCAATCACCAGAGGCAATGCAGGAAGAGGCATGAAGGTGTTTGTTGAACATGAAACACACTGAGCATAGAAGCAACTTTGACAGACTTACCCTTTAATGGGTATGGAGTATTGAAAAGTGTTGGGACAGTAAGCATTATATTTTTGTGCGGGCAAATATTACTCGAGTATTTCCTTCTGTCATCTTGAATTTGAAGGACTTCTCCCATCACACCCAAAGCAGATGCAAAACTAAAATCTAAAGCTGCCTAAAAATTATTAAAATAAACTTTGTTTTGTTTCCTTAGATACAGAAATGCCTATCTTGGTAGTTATTCACAGGCCCTCAGAGGAATTCTGCTTAGATATTGTAAAAAGTACATTTATTAATATACAGATCAATATAGAATATAATGACTATTGCAGAAAACACTTCACAATGAAGTGTGGTAACCCCCATTTTTTGGGTTACTTAAGTGGAGTGGGGAAAGAACAGTTTTACCCCTACAACATTGTTAATTAGCCAGCTGAGTATAGGAGATGGTAGTTGTTCTGACAGAGTGATATTTTGCATAGATGGGGAAATGAAGCAAGGCTTATTGTAATTAGGAAAACAGCTCAGCTTGCATAAAAGGAAACACAATGATTTCCAGGGAAAAATTTCAACTGTGTCTGAATCCTCTAGAGAAAAATGAATTAAAGGCATGAATACGCTCCACCCAGATGAGAGATTCTTTGATAGTTTCTTTAATGAGTACAACCTGAGGAGGAAGGTATATATGAAAACTGAATGTTTGATACCTGCCTTGTCAAGATGGCAAACGAGGTGGACAAAAGACATTTACAATACAATTCAGTGTAAGTTGATTAAGCCTGTTTTTCTCTTACTCTTTTCACTTGGCTATTATAAATTATTATAAATGTATGTAGATCCTCTCTGACGGAAATGGGTTTTATTTGCATTTTATGTTGACACAGGCTGAATTAAGTGTGATTCAAGGTGACTGGATCTCCAGCTACTTTGTTATAATTAGGCATTCCTAATTTGCAGGTCTGAGTATTCTGTGGATTTATAGGATCTTGGGGCACCTTCAGACGTGCTTTACCTTCTGCAGCACATTCTCTAAAGTTTCCAAAGGGAAGTTGCACGTTACCTATGTGGATAGCTGGCAGCACAGTTATAGAGACATGTGTCCTGTAGGGACATGTGGTAACCGAGAAGGGTCTTTGGCATGCAGCTAGTTATTGAAGTCTATGCTTAAATCCCAAGGGTCTTGGGGAAGCAAGTAACAAGAATACAAAGAGCTAATATACAGTTTCTGCTTGAGAGCTTCCAGATTGAGATTTAGACAATCTGAATTGCCCATTAAAAAAGGTTTCTAATAATTGGGTGCATTTCTAATTGGAGTATCAGCATTAGGAAGGTTAATAGTGTGCTAGCTAAACTGTGAGAAGGCTGAAGAAGTTTTCAACGTTTAATGAATGTCAACAGAAGCTGTATGAACAGCTGCATTAACTGTTATGAATTGGGGAAAACTGTGTCCATACCAGTGTTAGAAAAGGAAGCCATTGTCAGTCCATTTTCTTTTCTAGTGCATAGCTGTTCCGTGTAGCATAAATTATCTTGAAAAAGCACACCTAAGAATAAATTTCAAGCAACAACGTAATCAGAATTTCTCCAGAGTTATTGCACAGTCTCTTAGTTTCCCAATTAAGATGTGTTTTAAAGGTTTCTTTGCTTTATTTGCTGCATATGTTGTGATCTACAACACTCGTGTACTTCTCCTGTTCCACACTGCACTGTGCCTCTCTCCCCAGGCACTTAATGCTCTGTCTTCTTTCCCAGCAAACGCAACAGCAAAGTGCAGTAGCACGATGCTGCAGAAAGTGAAGCACTTTAGGATCCACAGTTCTGTCCTGTTGGGATCCTGACCTTTCAGAGGTGGTATCCTAACAAATATTTCCCTTCCCCTGCTTTGCTCTTACATCTTCCCCAGTTATGGATTACTTCAGCCACTATATGGGCAGCATTTATTCTAACATCAATTATTCCTCTGACATGTGTGTATCAGGGGAGTCGTGATACAGGGATCGCACACAGTTTAATAATCCTCAGCTAGTCTGGTCTTTGGAGATGGTCTGTTATATGCCAGGTTTAGCAGAGGCTACCTGAAAGAGTAGGGACTTTCTGAGCCTTTGATCAGATTCAATCACTGAAGCAGATACAAATGTGAAACCATCCTCTATCTTTTTAGTAGCATACTGTGCACACTTCAAAGTTTAGTTTAGCAACATCAGTGTCACAGGGTTCATGAGCCCCACCTGGGAAGAAGCAGCTGACATCAGTGACAGCACAGGGAATGAAAAAGCAGGAAGAAATGAGGGCAGGTTCCCCTAACCAAATGCCATCCAAGCCAGGAAATGTGTGGTGTTAGTGGAGGGTGGAGGAGTAGCTGGAAGCTGAACACAGGCCTGGGAAACTGGGAAGGACTGGTGCCCACCTACTCCAGGACCACCACAGGGACACAAATTGTGTTACCCTGAGGTTTTCCTGGACAGGGAAGGCTTGCTGGATGGTGCAGCTCCCACGTGAGCTGAGGAACTCATGGTCAGTAAGTTCATCTCCTAACTCTGGCATACATGTGTAGTCTTACTGTCAGAGAGTAACTCCAATTTATGGCTTCCTTAGGGAAACAGTTACTGTCTTTGCTGCCTGAGCAGCTTAGTGAGTTGGCCCTATTTCTTCTTCTTAGGGAGTACTGGGAGTCTGAATGCACGGTCCTTCCTCCCAGGCTGCTCTTGTGAGGTAATGGCCACACGTGGTTGCAGAGCTGAATTTGGAAATAGCATGAATATGATCTGTCTTTTCTGTTGGTGTTCATGCAGCTTTCCAAAGATGTTGTGAGGATGGTTGCTAAGAGAAAAAAGACTGCGGCATATAAAAAATCAGGGTTAAGCTGCATGGCTGCAAAGTAAGTTTCTTTCCTATTCAAGGTTGTATTGAAGGGAATTGGCCTATTGAATGTTCCTATCTTTCTAATGTATTTTGCTAACTCTTCTGACCACAGTATGATCAATTCTTGATACATCTCAGTGTATCACTATAAACATTAAAAGGAAAATTATTAAATGGAGTAAAACTCATCTGTCCAGGCATGGATTTTATTACAAGTACTTTCATTGTTGCATATGAAATTATTACGACAGAATTTAACAGTTTTCAGTATTTAGCTGTTTTCAGTTTAATGGAATTCAGGAGGGAGTTGACTTCTTGATCTGAATATCACATTTCTTTTAACGGAGGTTGTATTCTAATGATGTTTCCAAATTCTTATAGTGCTTCAAATATATAATCTTTGAGATTTTATTGTGCCATTATAAGGAGAACCTGGAAATGGCAAAAGCTAGCAGGTATCGCCTATCTTCTCAACTTTCTGAGCATACATTTTTGCTGCCACTTCTCTACCTCATGCATTCAGCCACTGTAATGTTTTCATGAAATGAGGGGAAAAGCCTAATGCCAGGCATGAGTTTTGAAACTGTCAGGAAATAATAAAACTCATCACAAAAAATAAAAATCATGGCAATTTGTATTAGGTATTTGCATGTGGCTCACTGGCTATCTTTGAATTGTTTGAATTTGGTTGGAATCATTGTGTATTATCATGCAAATTTAATTGCATTTCAAGCTACTCACAGTATAGGAGGAGTATGGGAGCCACTTCATCCTGCCATCCCTCTGTTTTTTCTGGCTGTTTGGACTCCCTTATTTGAACAGGGAACTAAGGGTTCTTGGTGTAAGTCTTAGGCACGATTTGAAACCTTTTACCCTACTGAGAGGACAATAAAGCTGTACATGTTCATACAAAAATATATGGGTTTTTTTTTTTTTATTTTCCTCACATACTTTTCTAAAACAAGTTATGGGTAGATCATATGGGAATCAAAATAATGAAGACATGGACTTTCCATGTAGATATTTTGTGTGTAGGACTGCCATAGGTTTTATTGAAGCACAGCAGAATTTGAAGCATTTATTAACTGTAATTTAAAAGGTCTTATGAGAGAATTTAAACATATTTTTTGAATGATGCATGCAGTTCCCTTCTCTTTATGTCCAACAACTAAAGCTATTTGGATAACATCTCCTTCTCTTGCTGCCTTGAAGTCAATCAAGTCTTCTTTGCAAGAGCCTATGAATATAAACCTCACAGCATGAATGTGACAGCTCAGTAGAAGGTGGCTGAGAAAGAAGACGGAAACCTTATGCAAAATCTTATTTTAGCTTGTGTTTCTTTTCTGGAGATGTTGAAATTGTGCTCTGGTAAATACTTTGAAGGAAGATATCACAAATAAACTTTAAATTTTGCTAAGCTTTTCTTTATTACTGGCAGTTAAGGCACACCATGGACTAAGTCTTCCTAAAAGAGAATGATTTTAAGTCATAAAAATTCATGAAACTATTGGCAAAATAAATTAACTATTTTGGGAATTAAGATAGTCTGAAGAGAAATCATGTGGTTAATAATCATGAAAGAATTAGTAAGGAATTAAGTCTAAATTTCATTGGTATGATTTTTCTGTATTTTGCTTTTGCAAGAGATTTGTCATCTGAAGGGACTTTTATTTTCTTCCTTCTTTTATTTTTACATCTTGTTTTCAATTTTATTTTTTTAAAGATGATGTGGTGTATGGATATTAAAAGATAAAAATCATGACTAGTTAAGGGGAAAAAAATTGGAGTGGAAAATCATAACAGGCTATTAAACTCTTTAATCATTAATACATGCAACACTTGAAGATTGATATATACTGTTGTTTTGAAATGTAGAATTATAGCCACTCAGATTAGATGATTACTGAATTCTAGCTCAGCGTAACTTCTGTAAATGAACAGTTGAAGAATAGTGGTGGTTGGTTGAGCTAAGCCACCTTTAATCTGACCAGTGATTAAAGCTAACTGTATATTTAGTGGTATAATTGTGTATCATCTTTTTAATTTTTATTTCATTCACACAATCAAACAAGTATCTTCCAGTCATGTCCACGGAGGTTAATAGGAGAGTTTTCTTTCTTTTTTTTTTTTTTTTTAAAACTTTGTTGGAAATAAGACATTGCTCTTACTGATTCAATACTTACCTGTAGAACCGCTGCATAGAGTTTCACGGATGCATATAGATTTCTATTATTTGTGGGCTGCAACCAGTCAAGAATAGGCAAAGCAGGTTTGAAAGCATTTTACTGAGCCATTTTATAGTTTAAAAAAAGATCACAAATGAAATGCTGCCTTCACAGCAACCACTAGAAACAAAATTTCCATGACTGCAAAGAAAGAAGTAAAAGATATATGGAGATTGAATTCTTCATACTATTCCATTCCTGCTCTGAAATCATTAAAGGACTTTAAATAGTAAGAAGTCTAGCTAGCAAAGAATTGCAGAGATATCCAGTGTCAGCCTAATAGGATCTGATCTGCCCTGGCAGGCATTCTGTGGTCTCTGGTGGAATCTGGAAAAACTAGTTTGTGAAGACTGAGAATAAGTCATCATTCCCCTTTATCAAAATGTAGCTCTTTCATCATCCTCTCCTCACTTCATACTTACAGTTTTGGATATGCACCTAAAACCCATGCCTAACATGGCTTTGGATTCACAGTGGCATGAGAGGATGCATATTTGGGGGAACAAGTTTATCAGTCTATAGGAAGTTTTGACTGTAGCTATGCTGAGTTAACAAAGTAGGAGATGAGGAATGTCCAGAAAAATCCCTTGGGAAAAAACAAAGCATCTCTGTCCTCAGGTGTTTAGCTATGGAACTTGAGTTGGTCTTTGCGTGCCAAAAAAAAAGAAGTGTTCTATTCATTCCATGCACTCTACTGAAAATTTAAACCACATACATTATTCTATCTCACAAATGACTAACTTTATTCTGGCATATGTTTAATCATTTAGGAAAGTGTCCTATTTGAGAAAGCCTGTAAGTACCCACTTAAACCAAAGTAGATGTTTAAGGACTTCCTTGAATAAGGGCCAGAGCACTTAAAATTAGGAGGTGCACATCTTTTTAGTGTAAAAACAAAACAAAACAAACGCTAACTAAAAATTAAAGCAGAGCTTCCTTCATTAATACTTGGTAATGAGCTCTACAGCCATGCAGACTCCAAAAGAGCAACTATTTCCCGTGAGAAATTCAAAGAGCTTTTCTGAACTTTATAAATGTTTAATTTTAAAAAAGATAACAAACCAATATGCCCTTACTCTGTGTAATCATGTTTACAATAGGTATGAGAGCATGCGAGGCCTACCTGTGTGCTAGTGTTGCTCTGACTGGTTTTCTGGAAACTTTTCAAGACATAACTACTGGAGAGGCTGAAGTACTGAAACACATCCTTACACTATGTCCTTTATTTGCCAGTAGCTAAAAGGATAAAATTGTGGAAATATCTGATGGCCAGGGATGTTTCTGGTTTTATTCCTGTATTTATGTTTTGGAAAGATTATTGTCTCTGCTGAACTTGTTACCGAGAGAGAGAAGAAACTGAGATATCAGGTTAGCTAGGAAACTGGAGTTTTAGTTCTGGATTTAGAATACAGACTCTGTGAGGGAACTATATATATATAGGTGAGGATTTTAAAGTGGCATAGGACAGACATGCACAGTCAAAACCAGCCCTAATATTCTACAGAGTTCATATTTGAGGTCCTTAGTGGAAAACCTCCAATTGTCTGCCCATGATGGCAATATGGAATGTTCTTCTCTCTGCAGAAAACAAGCTAAGTTAACAACTGTGTGTACTAAGAAGTAAAAGCACCTAAGTGCAACAATGAATTCTGGAAAGACATGACTTAAACTTCAGCATCTATGTAATTAAAATGCTTCCTATATAGACTGGGTACACCAGAAACTCTACAGACTGATGAGAAGAACTCTGATTCACCAATATTTACTTTAGTCATGTGAAAACTCCCACTGAGAAAAGGGGAATTTTGTTGGAGGTGTATGAACAGGGTGCCTATAATCTTAAAACAGAGTAAAACTCCAGGAAGCAGTAGAAAAATATTTCAAACAACTGTTGTCCATCATTAATAAGACAAGTGAAAGCAGTTGAGTTCATTTTAGATATAAATCATCAAAAGCAAGAAGGAGATTCTTTAAACACAGTTATTAAAGGAAAATGATAAATATTCATCACTGTAGCCAAGACTGATCATCAGCAAATTATTCAGCTTCTCCAGACTACACCCTATTTTTCTATAGATAAAAGCATATTTTGCCTACACTTGCAAGTTGAGAATTGAACATCAGGATCCTGATGAAGAAATGAATAAGAATGTATATATACTAAATTAATCACACGTTTTGTTTGATTCTCCCTTTAAGCATCAGTGATCCAGTCAAGACCGTTGGTTCCACAGGTATGCAAAGAAGAGCAATAACCTTATGAGAAACGGAAACTGCCGTCAACAAAATTATTTTCATATTGAAAAGAATTATGTTGCTCCCAGTGCAGAGTTTTTTGTAGACTACAGTAAAATGCCATGTAAGTTATGACTCATCTGGAGTGCTGTGTTCAGTTCTGGGCTCCCCAGGACAATAAAGACATGGACTTAATGGAGCAAGCCTAGCAAAGAGTCACAATGATTAAGAGAGTGGAGCATCTTTCTTAAGGGGAGAAGCTGTGAGAGCTGCGAGTGTTCAGTCTGCAGCAGAGAAGGCTCAAGGGAATATTATGCATGTGTATAAACACTTAGTGGTAGGGAATGAGGATGAGCAAGTCAGACTTCTCAGTATAGCCATAGACAGAACAAGAGGCAATGGCCACAAATTAAAGCACATGAAATTCCTTCTGAACCCAAACAAACACCTTTTTACTATGAGGGTGGACAAACACTGGAAGAGGTTGCCCAGAGAGATTGTGGAGTCTGCATTCATGGAGATATTCAAAACCAAACTGGACACAGCCCTGGGCAACCTGGTCTGGCTGACCCTGCTTGAGCAGGGTGGTGGGACAAGATGACCTCCAGAGGTGCCTTTCAACCTCAACCCTTCTGTGATTCTGTGAAAGGAAGAAAAACTGAAAAGCTTTCAAAAGAGGTTAATATGTTTACTAATACCAATCCAAAAGAAAATGGATAATAGGCATAAAGCAAAACTGCATTATCTACATGAAATCTAGGTCAAGATTTTTAATAGCATGTTCCTGAACTAGTGCCCTGATGTTTCAGAAGGGCTGTGTCATTTAGACTTCAGTAAGAGTTTCTGTGCATCCAAGGACATGTAATATGAATTAATATGAATGCAAAGCTATGAGTGAAACCATAAGGTTTTGATTTTGTGATCTGTACATTTGAAGACACTGTGAATCAGTTAATAAATTCTTTCAGTATTCAAATGTCCAATTCAATTGCTGTTCAATCTTCAGATTTAGCCTTTTTTTTTTAATGATTATATTGATTTGTCCATTGAGGGGGATCAGTGGTGACATCAGTTTAGCCATAAAAATAGCAGACTGGAAATAATAAATATGTACAGTTGAGACTTTGAACCTGGATGGAAGTTTGGAAGAAAAGGGAATAAAGCACAGTTAGTATTTAGTCAGAATTCATATATACTAAAAGTACAAACTGACAAGTGTATTATATCCATAAATTTAGATATACAAAGGTCAAACTTTGTATGGATGACAATAGGGAAAATCTTCAAGGCAGCAATATTAACACAGCATTTTCTTTAAAAAAATAATTGCTGCTATCAGCTCCCAAGCCTGTGTCTGGCCCACAGGAAGTCTATTCAACAATACAAGCAACATCAAAAGGTGCCATCTCTGCATTTTCCATCACTTCATGGCTTGTAGCCAGGAGTAATAAGGCACAGCTACAGCAGAAACCAAAATAATAGTCCAAACATTTGGATATAATAGCAGTGATAGAACCATAAGGGCATCTAAAATCAAACATAAGTGAGAGGGGACCAAAATAGAGCACTGCAGTTCTGTAACCCAGCAAACTAGCTCTCGACTGTAAATTGGGGAGACACAAGTCTTAACTATGGCAATAAAAAGATTATTGGCTTATGAATGTGGTTCCTGCATCCATCTGGTTTGAGATAGAATTTTTGGCTGTAAGAGGTGCATTGTACTTTCCAGTTTTCACCTTATAAATCTGTTTGTCCATAGAGTTCTTGGACGAGGTTCCTGGATTCATCTAATACTGTAGAAGTGGCCATTTTATATAAGCCCTTATTTTTTAAATTCAAGTGAGATGAATAACAAATGTTCTGTCCATGTTTACAAGATATCTAATGGCAATAGTTTAAGTAAATATTGCTTAGGATAAATAATATTATACTAGGAAGACAGCAGAAATAATGAAAAATGCAGTTAAGAAAGAACTATTGAAATTAACTGGTTAAACACTGCCGAATTGGTTGGAGTATCATAAAAATAGCCAATGCTGTTTTAAATATTAATTTAGAGGAGTCTTTCATCCCAACAAAACTTTCCCCAGAAACAGCAGAATCAGTAATTCACCAGGAGACTCACAGACTGTTACAATTGTGAAACAAGGGACTAGAGCACCATAAGTCTTAGGGGAACTCAGCTTTGAATGATATAAAGTAAAATTCCACAACTGTCTTGTCATACAGATATGACTAACTTCTAAGCAGTGCAGAAACTTGGATAATAAAGGCTTAGATACTAAAATACAATATAGTCCAATAGAAAATAAGATAGATCATCTGATAAGAATGCTAGAGGATTAATCAAGTAATAAACAATAAAATTTAACTGCAATTGTGAGAGTCTCACCTTATAAAGTAGTTATCATTATCAAGATATGATAGTCATGATGTTATTAACCAGCTGTTAACTTAAATAAGGTCAGCATCCTCTGAAACCCACATGAATTTTATGCTCAATTTAAATACATGTTTTACTTCTGTGTTGGGGAGGAGGGAGAGAGGGACTCTCAGAGCACATGTCTTCTGAGATTGGAAAGGGTAGAACTAGTAAAACTGGGGAGGGAAATTGAGAGGTGAAATTAAGAAAAATATCTTCCTCTCCCTTCTCCTCTGTCCTATCTCTCTACAGAAACCACTGTCTCATTCATAAAACTATATACTGTGCTGTATGTTTGAGCAAGACTTTTCTTTTCCCATAGATTTTGGAGAAAAAAGACGTGTGTTTGAGTTTATGCATTATGTCTCCTTGTAGTTAATATTAGTCTTGCCATGAAGGGAGTGATTTGCATGCACATATGTGTCTGTTGAACTGTCTGGCACCAATTCCTTTTGATCAAACAAAACATTAAGTGGCCACGGACCTTCACTTTGAATTTACATTTTTCAGTGTTTTGGAAAGTCTTACAATTTCTTTATGATGTCTTTGCTGTTCAGAAGTAAACCCCACATGCCTGGTAAGTTTGGCAGATCTGTCTGTTAGCTAATTAAAGCTCAATATGCCTGCTACATATCTGTTGTTATGCACAATTTTCAACAAGTGTACTCTGCCACCTCTGCTGAGATACTGAATTATAACTTGAAATTATTAGGATTCAAAGCTAAAGCTATCTGGCAAGATAGACAGACAGAGGATTAAAGCATTTCATTGAAATCTAGCAATCTTGATGGGTAGGCATGGTCCTAGCACTGCTCCTCATCAGTTTCAATAGCAATTTACCATGAAATTGTAGTATATCCTGGGACTTGCCTAGGCATTTTCCCTGATATATGCAGAATTAGGAACCCTGAATCCTGAGATGTACTGGCTTTGTACATCTTTGTACAAAGGATAGCTTTCCTAACTTTCCTAACTCACTAAAGAAGCAACCAAACTTGAAATACAGTATCTTATGTGATCCCAAAGCTGAGTGAAGCTCAGCTTGCTGTTCCGCAAGTCCAATTCTAGGAGTAGGTATTGCATAGAGGTATGCATTTGTACAGCTCCCTATATAAATACAGTTGATAGCAAATTTATATTACCCTGTTAATTCCTCCTCTTGATGCTAATACAGATTTCCTTAAAGAGAGAGAGAGAGCCAGATCTCCAAAGCCAGGAGATTATTGTTCAGTTAAGGAAAAAACCTCTCATGTTCTATGTGGTCTCTCTAACTCAATATAAAATGTCAAAGTTTGGGAATGCTGAATATTCTGTTGCATGTTTTTATAGCCATCCATCATTAACCTTCGTCTTTTGTAGAGCTGAGATAATCTGAGAGATGTTATACTTTGCTAAACCTGCATTTTTCTTTTCCATTATATGGAAGTAGAACATCTGGTATGTGCTGGGACAGTATTTCAAACATCATCTCCTGCTGAGCTGTGCACAGTAATTAATTACATGCCAACAGATGAACAAAGTATTTCTTCAATTACTATTGTTATTTGCCCTAGCTGTACTAAAGTAAATATCTTTACTGCCATTCCTAGGAGAGTGGTCTAAATAGCCTGTGTTCTGATTCTCATTATACATTAGTATAATCAAACAGAAAAAAAGTATTTTACAAAAGCACACTTCTTGATATTTTTTACTAGAATTGTCTCATTTCATTTGTTTATAGTAACCTCATAGCCTGTGCATATTACGAACTTCTACACAGCATATAGGCTATTCTACTGAAGGGAAGGAAGGATGGCCCATTGATGATAGTGCCAGTAAAGGACTCAGGAGATCTGTGTTCAATAACGTTCCCCATCAGTTTCCTTCCTGTATAGTCTTGGCAAGTCTGTTAGATTTACAAGGCTATTTCAGTGCTGAAATGCTTTCTGATAATCTGGTTTTTAGATTATCAATTTCCCATATGTTATATGAAGATAACAATACTGGATTTACAATTTTGGGGATATCTGAACTAAACATGAAATTGCAGAAGGGAATAAAGAAGTTCTTAGGTGGCTACTCAGACCTCAGCTTCATATACTTTATTCCATCCATTCTGTTTTGAAATGGAAAAAGCTAATCTCTTTGAGGATTTAAAATGGGGTGTATGTATGTGCCCTGCCTAAGTGATGCCCAGGAGTCATTTGGGAGAGTGCTAGGTGCCATAGGCCAAAAGCCAGTGACTGCTCTTGTAGTTTAAGTACACAGTCCCATTACCAGTGCCTAGGAATATGCCCTGGCATGGTTTAATTTCCTAGTATAGGTGTAGCCTTTCCCCACTCTGGGATTTTGTATGATTAGAGGATGTCAGATAGAGGTACAGCATAATGAGGACTCTCAGGGTTGAAAGGATGTTCCTTTTCCTGAGATAGAACAAACGTTCCTTGGGAAAATCTGCATAACATTCACCAATTTTTAGAAGCTCAACTTCTATTAAGGAGGTGTTGTCAATTCCAGCGTGTCCCAATGAGCTGTATCACTGCACATCTCAAATGCAAACCCAGGGGTCAAGGGCTGCTCAACCGTTTTCTTAGGAGCTGATAAAAAATCTTCAGTGTTTTCACTGATTTCCCCTTCCTTAGTTTGTTTGAACCCCAGCTCTCCTATTCTCTTGCAGGATCATGCAAAAAGGACATCATAGCAATGCTCATGACTAGGTGACTCTTCACCTAGGGGTCATTGTTTACTCAGTTTTGCCTTGAAGTGTGTGAATGAAGCTCATCAATAAGAAAGTCAGCAGATTTCCGTGTGAACCGGATTCAGATGGACTTGCACAGCTGTAACCACTATTGTGTGTATTTCCATTCTTAGCTCCACAGTGTAATTGCCTACAAAGTCTTTTAGGAAAAAGATGCTCAGCCAAGAGCTTTTAACAAGTGCCAGTTCTATTTTTACAATTTGTGTCACGATCCCATGTCTGAAAACCACATTTTACAACACAGAGGAGACAACCTGGAGGTGACTGCCCTGTTAATGCAATGTTTCAGCTGAGTACAAACACAACCAGGACAGGTGGAGAAGGAATGTAGAGCCTATTCTTTCCCATAGCACCTGTTTGTGAGCTTAGCCTCTATGAAAGCTGGTTTATGCCAGACTGGGGGATAATCTGTTCCCTTTTCTTGGAGATTGCTCTTTATTGTAGAGATATCCAGCTGGGGTACTAAGTTACTGCACAAGCCATTCAGAAGTGGGCTGCCTTACTTTCCCAGCAGAAGTACTGACTCTTGTATAAGTCACCTGCAGATCCAACATGGTTGTTTCCTTCTCTCTCACAGGTACAGGAATTGCTGGAGGCATGACGGTAAAAGAATCACAAAGCTGGCAGCAATTTAGAACTGTTTTAATAAGGGAATTATGCATCAGCACAATGATTCATGCTCACCAGTTTTCCAGAGGAGATGGTCACAGCATTTTTTTCCACTGGGAGGAGGGAGACAAGGGGCAGACAGGCAAGGCTGATTCCCAAGGCTTGGCTCCACACTCAAGAGAAATGGATGTGAATTTTCTCATCTTTCCTTCAATATTTTCTCAGCTCCTGGATGTGTGGGAGGAAAAGGAAGTTATTCAGAATCAATTATGACTTTCCACTACGTTGTTGCATTTTGGATTACTGTTTTTCTTATGTCTATAGCCCATTGTCTTTTGTATGAATTGATTCCTACCTCCCCATTCTGTTGTCTCAATCACAATTGTGTGAAACCAGTTTCAAGGCAACTGAAATTACCTGTAAAGAGAGTACTTGGGTATGCTTTTCAAGCCTGATTAAAAATCCCTTTAAATGCATTAGAAAGATTTCCAAAGATTAAAGCGGGCTTTGGTTTGGCCCTGTGGTATCAAAATCATATTTGGGAAATCTCTGGGTATTAAGCTCTGATATCCATTCAGGAGCCATAATGTATGACTAATAAGAGCCAGCCTTACTCAGAAAATTTAGGAAAGAGCAAGTGAGAACTGTGACCATGCTTGGGTAGAGGAAAAATACACACATAATTTTTAAAATCCCAGTTTGAATTTAGTGTAGTTTCTTGGGGATGCTCCAGAAACAATGTCCTGATGGTTCCTCATATTTTTAAAGCTTTTAATCTTCTCACATTATTGATATTGAGTGAATTCCCCCAACCCCTAAACTCAGTACATAACAAGAAAGATGTGTCCTGTTAATAAAGTTAGATTGTTGAAAGTATTACTTATTTTATATAACTTGTTTCAAGCTCTTTACTTAAAGAAATAGGACCTTTTTTTTTTTTACAGAATGGAAAATTAAATGCTTATTAATCTTTTCCAGTTGTGTAATGTGTTTAACATTTAAAAAAGAATCTTATTGCAGATAAATGTATGCTCTGATGCTGACCATTAAATGATCCATTTTCAAGGTGTGTGGCCTTATTAAGTTTGGAAATTCATATACAGCTCACACATACATGCCTCTGTTTCTAGTAGTGAGGGTATTTTGATATGTACAAAACACCACAGCCTGGAACTGACATCATTCTTTGGCAGACATGTGAATATTTTGTATTGTAATTGCTGGCTTGCTTGTCAGTACACTCCCGCTGTCTATTAAACAGAACGATATACTTGTGCTCAGGGTGTTTTGCGAATCCTTTCTGTTGGCTAATCAAATAAAGGTTTCCTTACCAGCTAAAGGGCTTAGTTTATGTGTACAGTTTGCTTATGCGCAAGACAGAGGTGGCTAGGTCTCTGTATTTAAGCTGGAAAAACCTCTCTAAAAGTTATATGAACATTCACTTGAACATTATATTTTTACTTCCTCATTTAAGTGCTTTCAGTGAACACTCCCAGTGAACTGTTTCTCAAGCTAGGGCCTACTGGGGGTCATAAACAGGGTCAAAAATACCCTCTACAGCTATAACTCTTCCTCTATAGCTAAATTTCAGGCCGGGGGGGGGGGGGGGGGTCCCAGACTCTTTCTGCTGTAAAATAGACCATAAACATGGAAAAATGTTGACAATCATAGCTGCAGTGGGCAAAGGTTTTGGCAGCAATATTAAAACATTTTCATTTCAATATTTAGAAAAGATTTAGATAAAGTGAATTTTTATTCCTACAAATGAACAGAAATCTTAGCCTTATTCTAGAGTTTACTTCTTAATAGAAAGAGCTGCAAAAGTACTCCATAAAAAAAAGATGAACAGTACTTGCATTTTGTGCTATGATTGCAATACATATTATTGAGCCAGATTAATAGATTCATGGCTTATGAGCAGCTTAACTGAAAAAAGCTGAATCTTTTCAGTGATTAAAAACAAACTAATTTTGCTGGAGAAATAATTTTCTTTAATTCACTCAGATTCACTCAGCATTGATGTAGACATGTAGATCACTGTGAAAATATTGTTGATGGATGCATTAATTCCTGTTTACCTAGAATTCCCTCAAACCATCTTGTAATTTGATACAAATACTTCTTCTCCGGTTTCTGGAAACTGCTGTTTACTGGTAAAATATGTCCGCACTGAAGCGTTCACTGGAATTTTCCCAGTTGTACAAACCAAAATACAACTAATAAGCAATATCACATGTAAAAATAATATTTCTGGACATATAATAGTCACAAGAAATACTTTCCCCACCCCAAAAAAAGAGTAGCTTGATATTGAGTGCAGATTAAAGTCCTAAGCATCTTAAATTGTTTGACACTTCATTTCATATCTTCAGAAAAAAGCAAAAATGCAATTAAGAGGCTTATAAAGTTAATACCACTGGCAAAGAGCAAGCTTTCAGTATCAAATAGGGAAATAGTATCAAACAGGTAAGAGAACACTTTAAAAAATCTGATTTAAAGTTGATTGAGCCTTATAGTCTTCCTCTTGAGAATTTACAGGCATGGTAGCTGACGTCTCCAATCCTATTTTTGTGGAGAATAGTGGAGGTATTGAAAAACAGGAAAAGGACAAGTCTAACAGTTAATGGAGAATCTTCTTATTAAAAGTGCAAGTAGGATGAAACTGGGAGATGCTGCTAGCATGCTGGATGACATAACAGAGCTCAAAATGACCCTTAAAAAATTCAGGCAATGTCCTGGAGAAGAAAAGGCTGTTCTTCATTAGAAATAAATAAATAAAACATTCTATGCAGAGAAAGAAATAATCAGCAAGTTGCCTGATGCTTTTGCGGCCAAGTAGTATTTCTACAGAAAGAATCTAAAAGTTGTAGTGAATCATTAGCTTATCCTCAAAAAGGCTGTCATGTTGTTGCAAAGAGGTAAACTGGGTTGAGGTGTGAACAGAAATACGGACAACAAAAGGTGTGCATGTCATACAATATAGTAGAGTCCTGAAGGCTGGGACACCAAAAGTTGTCATGCAAACCAGTACCTTTCACTGAAGCAGAAGCAGCTTTATCTAAGGTGACATAGTTGGAAGTCTGTAAACTCAAATTAGACAAATTAAGGTTGCTCCAAAACTGCTGCCTGAGGTAAATTAAACCTGTTACTTTTGTCCCAGGATCCTATGACATGGAAAACAGACTGTCATCTTGTTCCTCACAGCACTCTTTAAAAACTGGTGTCCTGTTTCTTCTCAGTCTCTGTCTCTTTAGACAAAATAGCCCCAATTTCTTTCATTTTCTCTTGCAGGCCATATTCTGTGACTCTTCTTGTAAATCTTCTAATTCCTGTTGGTCCCTAAGTTTCTTGCAATACAGCACCTGTCACCCCCAAACTGATTACTGTTTTCCAATGTGAGCATTTCAATGCTAAGCAGAGAGAAAGTCTTAGGGAGGTACTCAATTGTACCTGATTATGTGCCAAAATCTGAGTGGAAAGGAGTCAGGAGTTCTTGAGCTATTGATATTAGTTTTGGGAGGTGACCCTTATAACTCAATGTGATATAATAAAAATCAATTCAAAATGCTAAAGGTGCCGATATATTTTTTTTTCTTCCCCCAAACCATTATTTCTTTCAAAACATAAGTCCTGGAGGCAAATTCCAAGGTTTCTCAGAAGAGCGAGAAATGTGCTTTGGTGCTTCCCACATCCATTGACTTTATTTTGTTTTCTTCAGAGTTCACTTACAATGCAGGCTAGAAAAATTCTCCAAGCTGTTATCTAGAGGGAGCTCTTGCCTTTGAATGGAAGCTGTGTGTTCTGTCATAGTAAAGTATATAAATCCTCAGCTCATACGTGGAATGACCAGGTGAAACTTCCCTGACCACACTGTGATCCAGCTGCATCAGTGAGGCAGGCTGTATGAACCAGAGGAGTGATGCTTGATTGTAGTTGTGCTCTCAGGCAGTTTGCTGTCAATTTTACAACAGCTGTCAGCTCTCAGCTCCACAGGGTGATCATGCACAGAAGCTTAAAACATGTTGCTGTTATTAAAATGGTAAGAGCCAGAGTTACATTATAATGTTTAAGGATTCTACATGCGTCTTACAGTGAGCTCCTACAGTTTCATGAAATCAAAGATTTCTTCACTAAAACAATTTCTGAGATAAAATTTTAGCTAAGTTTTCCTGAGTTGAAATCAGTATTATATATCTAAGAATGTTTTCCATTAAAAAAAAAGCAGATCATTTGGCAGGTTCTTTCTTTTTTAGTTGAACTAAAACAGATCTTGATGGCCAAGTTGAAATGTGCCTGTCAGCCTGGACCAAATAAGAATATGTTGTTCAGATTCTAACAATGGAAATGTTCAATTATCAGTTGAAAAACTTCATCTTCCAAGTTGATTTGAAGGGACATTTTATTTATTTTAGTAAGGGGAGACCCTATGCTGTCTCATCAGCCCCATGCTACTGTCTCTGTGTCTGGACACACTGGATCAGACCAGATTTCAAAATACATATGAGCAGAGCCACCAGCAGTTCTGGGATTTCTCATTTTGGACAGTCTTTAGGCCCAGTCAGGCTCCACTCCAGTCTATCAACTTTTTCTTCATATTCATAAAGGCAAAACATTTCCTACGATGCTGAGTAATAGCTAATACTCTGGGCTCTTCACACTACCTCCACAGCTGGTGCCCGTGCCACGCCTTGGGGCTTGTGGAGGACAGCAAGGCCAGAGCCGCACCGTTTCTCAGGGACACACAGTTTTCCATGAACTTTCCAGGATGACTGTATTTGAAAAAAGAAAACTCTCACACGTGCTTTATCCTTCCTGGAACAATTTCCTGAACAAAGAGCAAATGGAGCGTGTGCCACCAAGGCTGGTGGCCCATACAGAGCCAGCCTGGGCTGCAGGGCTCCCAGGGCTGCACAGGGCTGCAGCCATCCTCTTGGACACCTCCTTCTGGTTGGAGAGGTCCTGGCCTGTGCCAGCCAAACAAGATCAAGGATAGTCACATTGCCCTGAAGTCACATTGTCCTTCATAGGCAGGAAGCTCCAGTGCCATATTTCCACAGAGAGAGTGCTTTCCAGGTTTATTGGCTCCATCCTGCACCCTTGCCTGGCCAAACAAGAGGGAAAAGATCAGTTCTGACCCACAAAGTTGATCTTGGACAAGATCTGGATCACATCAAGAGCAAAACAAATAGGATGAGTTCTCACTCTGGTTTAAATAACTGGGTATGTTTCCGTTTGCAGCCAGGATCTCCAAAATGTTCCCCGGGCATTAGAGCTTATGGTAAATAGCAAGCCCTGCCTTTGCAATGCCTTCAGGCCTTTCCCAGGGTCTCGGTGGGGGAGTGGAATACAAATGTATGTGCCATTAGTAAATCTTTCCAGTGTCGACTGTGGGGTTCATCATGGTAATTGTCTCCCTTCTCCTCCCCCTTCACGTTCAATACTCCATGGTGTACTGTTATGTAAATGCTATCCAGCTCTTCCAAGATTTGTGCGGCTGGGGGCTAAGTGATACTGCGTTTGATCTTAGTCTGCCTGCCAGTTGTCCACTGCTTCATACAGTCTCAGCTGTTCACATCTGTGATTGATACTGTCTTTGTAGATATAATGCACGATACTGGTTGTACATGCATTCTGTGTAACTTTGGGATTTCAGTCACATTACCATATTTCCATATGGTTTGTAGTTAACTAAATAATAATATAGATGACAGAATTGACAGCTAGGTACTGGGCCCAAACTGCTAATTCCTATGGTTTCTATTAGCTAGACTGGATTTGGTTTCTGTGTCAAGTAACAGACCATTAAATTTTTTTTAAGATTTTTAATTGAACTGTAATGATTACGTGATATTCTGAAAAATGTGCCTAATTTTACTCACCCATATGATTTTCTTGTTTCTCTGAGGGGACTACTGTGCAAAAAGTTAGGTGTGCTGGCATGCAGGGAGATGAATCATGGCTAGGTATTGTTGAGAATCCTCTAATCTGAAGATGTTTTATTATTTATTTACCAGGAGAACTCAAAGTCTATGCTTTTAGAAAATAATATTTTTGAAACTTGAATCATTAGATTTCCTTTTTTATTCTGAACTTGGACAGAAAAACAAGCTTCAGATTTTAATATTAGCCTACAAATTTCAGCCCATTTTATGTATAAAATTTTATTGTATTGAGCTAAGAAGAATATAGAAACAACATGAATCAACTGTACAGCCAATATACAGGTGTCTTATCTCTTTAAGTTGAGGAAAATTTTAGAATGGAACTTGTTCCATTGGCTTAAATTTTTGATGTAGATTTGACCATTTTCTGTTTAGTTCTCATTATTTTTTTCAGCTTTTGATAGCTTGTGTAAACCAGAACAGTTCTTATTATCAACATGATTTTAAGAACGAGTTTCTCTAGGTTTCTTTTTTTAAAAAAGGGAAAGCACCTACTGATATAATCTCATCATTATTGCATTCTCAGTGACACTCACATTCACCTTCATGTTTGTAAAATCAATTTTTTCCCATATTACAGTCAAAACTTCTTAATGGTACGTGAACAATACAGTTCAGGCTGTACTGACAGCTGCTTGTGATGGATGTGAAAGTATGTGGTAATGTGATGCTTGTCATATAAACTAAAGCTATCTTAGAGCAGTTGAGAATTTGCATCCGCTTTAGTAGAAAATATTTATGGTATTTTAGACAAGCATACCATGAAGGACAACAGCTTCTGGTTTTGTGGCAGGATTAACTATTGGAAAGCATGATCAGCTGTAGAAAGTCAAAATGCAGAAGATGTAGGCTCAGAAAGGAAATGTGTTATAAATATGAGCCATTTCCTTCCATAGCTTTGTATAGTATGGATGTGTGTAAGACCAGGTGCAAAGACCAGGTGCATTGTGAATGGAAGAATCTGGGCAGCCATTTCTTTACTACCACGTGCCTAGGGGTTTGTACCACAGTGGGTAGGTTAATGAGGGCAAGGGCTAAAGTGCTTCTGCCCACACGTGTTCATTTGAACCATACTTATGCACCACTTCCTTTCCTTACAGTGTCTATGTCTGCAAAGTCATGTCATACAACCTTTGCCCTGGAGAAAAGAATGACACTGTCAGTTGCCTGAAATACACTTTATCAAGATTGCTGTGGTGCTCTTTGTGAGGATGCAGAGTGAGGATGCAGGGTAAGCATGCTTTTCCTCAGCCTGAAGTCAGTTCAGCTGAGCATGCTTTTCCTCTCTTTGCTTGCTATAGAAACACCTTTCCTTTTGGTATTGCCCATCTGAGGACAAATCTGTGGCTGTCCTCTTGGCTCACCAGTTCCAGTCAGTCAACAGCATCTTCTTTCTTCTTTGGGGAAACAAAGTTGGAAAGGGTACTCCAAAATCAACTAGTTTCTTTGTATTGTTCCCTTCCCAGCCGTTGTGAACTAGCTGGATTCCAAGCTGCATGGAAGTCACTAGTAAGAAATTTGATTTCTGAGTGAGTTTTAGTGTCTTATTTTCTCTCCCTGAACGTTTCTGTAGAAAGACAGAATTCTGCTGCACAATTATTGAACTGCAGGGATCCTGGCTCTTTTGCAATTCCTAATACTATTGTGATATTAAGTGGCAAGTAGGTTCCATATGCTGCGGGATTTGTTTCCCATTGACTGTTTTTTGGAGAATATGTATGGTCAAAACACCAGTCAACAGAATTATTGTTTAGTATATGTGGTGATCAGCCACTTGCAGAGGCTGTAAGTCCTATTTAGTCCTATGTATTAGGGACAAAGAAAGGCCTAAGCCAAAATAATATTTAAGTGCTTAAAACAGGAGTGTGCATGGACTTCAGTATTGTGGAAGATTTGACTGGCCCTCTGCAAAACAATGCTTGTTGCTCAGAAACCACTTAGAATATCTAAGGGTTGAGTTTACTCAGGGTGCTGCTTCTATAACTTCAGCCTATCTCAGTTAAAGTGCTGCATCGACTTCATACCTGGGTATTCACTGATAAAGATGTTTTGTAGATTTTAAAATGGAAAAGGCTAAAAAAGAAAATTGAAATATTTTTAACAGTGGATTATTTTCATGTTCTCTCGATTACACAGATACAATCCTGACATGTCTCTTATGTTCATAAATGACCTATCTATTTGAAGTCTTTGGGGTTATGGAAAAGAAATATGATTGTATGATACTGTTAAACACAATAAAACTGGCTAACGAAGTAAGTGGAAGATGTGATATATATTCTGATCCCAGCTTTCAGAAATAGCTCTGTCACCATCTACCATGCAAACTCAATGTCTGAGGTCTCTTTTTTCTTGCTAGAAATAAGGCGGCTTGCTAAAGAAGGTTGCCACTCAGCAGTTTTGGATAATTTATTTCTCCCTTCAGTGTTGACGGTAAACCATTTAATTGTTATATGTGTGAGGCAAAAAGCAGAAAAGTTCAGAATACTGCCTATTGCTTTACATAATTGCTGACTGGGTTTAGTCTCGGATGATGATGTTCAACAGTAAAAGGAAGTGTCCTTACTAAGACTCTTAAAGAATACTCTGCTAAAATATCCATAACAGTATGGCATCTTTATGTCCTCCAGAAGTGCATTATGCAATGCAAATTAACAGTTACTGTCTCTTTCTGCTCCAGGAGGAAGAATTACACATGCAAGCACAGGGTTTGTTTTCACAGAAGTCCTGCACACACTGGGCTATGTTATGCTGCAATGAATGCTGGCAGACCTTTTGCTTCAGAGGACAGAGAGGTTTTTAGAGGCATTGGCAATTTCTTTCTGCAATTTCAGGATCAGCTATTGAAGATGCCCTGTCTCCTGCAGAGGTCTGCTACATTGTGTTGTTGTTCCTAGGAAACCTGGCCTTAGCGGAAGATCAAACTTTATGGAAAGAGATTCACCCTTAAAGAAGAAAGTACTGCTGTGCCTGAGGAGTATTATTGTCTGTGCATGTAACTAAGCACAAGTAATTTTTCAATGTGCAGCAGAGCATGCTCTTCAACTGGAAAGGACAGAAAATGGTATGTGTGACACTAAGAGTTTAGTAACAACAAGATATCCAAAAGTACTTTTGAACTATGAAATTCAGTTTACAAAAGGTGGGTATATGTCTTCAGTTATTGTCTGCACCATGACTGTAAACTTTCCAAAGCTGTTTTCTCCTGCCCACCAGCTGCTTTCCTTGGGTTTAGCTTTTCTTGGTATCTTAGTTCCTCATCTGGACTGTTCCAGGCATGGAGTAGTTCTGGAGCCCAGGTCATGGACTGTTTAATCTGCATATTTCTTCCCATTTCTTTCCAGATCATTTGCAAATTACCTGCAAGTAGATTTTTTAATAGGACGAGAAAAAGTGACATGCCTTTTCTAGTAGTCTAACAAGAACATTTTAACACATTTCCCTAGACTTTTGCATCTTAGATGCTTAAAAAACCTGATCTTTCTTGCCACTGAACATTTCACTGATTAGTAAGAGTGTTTCTAGCACGTGTTTGCAGGGTGGTTTGATCTTTCAAAAAAAATTTCAATAGATTGATCTGGTTAAATGGTTTGAAAACCAGATCAAACTGAGATTCCAGAGATTTCTCTCAGTTGTCTTGTTATGTCTACCAGCCAAGGCTCTAATTAAATATACCTTTGGAAACTCAGCAGGAAAAAGAAAGGGAATAGGCTCCCTAAACAGGTATATCATACTTACTCTGTATAACACATTGGTGCTTTAATATTAATATCAATATTAACGTTAATATTAATATTAATATTAATTTATGACAGGTTGACTTCTAAGTTGCATCCTAAAACACTGCTTATAGCAACAAAGTTGCGCAGAATCAGTTGTATCTAGATATCAAGGCCTAGTTCTGTTTTGGTGACTAAATCCTGAATTTTTGTTTCTTTATCAAATAATACATTATTATTTGAAGAATTCATTGTATGATTCAGTTCCATAGAGTAGGGCAAATGTGATAACAGTCTTAAAACCTTGTTAAGTGTGTAGCACTGACAGGCTGGAGTAGTTTTACTAACTACAGTGTTCCAGATCCCTGCTCTTTCTTACTTTTTTTTCAAGATAGGGCAAACATGTGCCAAGTTTATTAGACCCATACCTCCCAGATGCATTCATTAGCCAAGATCCTTCCTGTCTGGAAGGGTGTTCCCAGTAAATGTAGTTTGGCTTGCAGTTGCTGTGACCTGATTCAGAACAGGAAACTTCAGAACATTATCCCCTCCTCTGATGGCATTTGAACTGTTCTGGAACAGAGATGATCGTGAAGTAATCATGAATGACCTCTAATTCTTCACTTGTATGCCATGCAGTTTTAGAGCACTGAATTATTGCTGTGGTTTCTGTAAGTCCAATTTTTATTAAAAAGTTGAATAATCAATGCAAGACTCCATCTTAGATTTTCATTTTTAATTTTGAAGGAAAGCATGATTAGCCATGAGTTAATAGCTATAGACATCCCCCACATGATTCATAATATCAATACATGAGGCAAGGATGAGATAAACTCTCAACAACTGCACTTTTCTATAGCAGTTTGGAGTATAAGTCTTAAAAAAAGAGTAAAAAAAAAAAAAAAAAGAAAAAGTTAAAGGCCCAGACCTCTACCAGAAAATATCGCATAGAAAGGGCTTTTGGAAAGGAACTTTTGAGAGGGGCTGACAAGACTATATGTGATTACATGGGTCAGGGAAATAAAATCTATGTGTATTAATACTGATAAGGTCACTGGCTCAGGACTAAGGCCAATGATTCCACAGCCACACAAGTGGGTAGAACCAACTTCTAAATCCCCAAACCTGCAGCACGTAGTTTCTAGACAGGATGAATTTAACATCCTAGCAGAAATCATGAAGAATAATAAATAATTAATTTGGAGAATTGTTAATCTTTGATTATTAATTAAGTTATGGTCCATTAGGAGAAATTCACCACGGATTTTTGAAGAGGAAATAATGCCTGATCAACCAGGTAGGTCACTACAAAGAAATGACTAGTTTGGTAGGTGAGGGGAGAGCAGTGGATGTTGTTTATCTTTACCTCTGCAAGGCTTTCAACGCTCTCTCCCATAACATCCTTGCTGACAAATCAATGAAGTATGGGCTAGATAAATGGGCTGGGGAGTGAACTGAAAACCAGCTGAACTGCCAGGCTCAAAGAGTTGTCATCAACAGCACAATGCTAGCTGGAGGCCAATCATTAGAAGTGTATCTTAAGGGTTGATACTGGGTCCAATACTACTTAATGTCTTCATTACTTATCTGGACAATAGGACACAGTGCACGCTCAGGAAATTTGTATGTGACCCAAAACTGAGAGGAGTGGCTGACACACAGATGGCTATGCCACTGTTCAGACAGACTTTGACAGGCTGGAGAAATGGTCTGACAGCAATCTCATGCAATTCAACAAAAGGAAGCACCCAGTCCTGCCCATGGGCAGTAATAACCCCATGCTCCAGTACAGGCTCAGGACCAACCAGCTGAAAAGTAGTCAGTAGAGAAGGACCTGCAGGTCTTGGTGAGCACCATGATGAACGTGAACCAGGAATGCATCCTTGCAGCAAAGGCAGGCAGCAGCATCCTGGGTTACATTAGGCAGTGTGTTGACAGCAGGTCAAAGCGGGTGATCCTTCCACTCTGCTCAGCACTTTTGAGACACATCTGGAGTGCTAGGTCCAGTGTTGGGCTTCCCAGTATAAGAGAGACAGGGCTGTACTAGAGTGAGTCCAGTGAAAGTCCACAAAGGTGATGAAGGGACTGGAACACCTCTCCTATTGGGAAAGGCTGAGAGAGCTAGGACTTTCCATCCAGGAGCAGAGGAGGCTCAGCGAGATCTTATCCATGTGTATAAATACTTGATGGGGGCAGTAAAGAAGATGGAACCAGGCCCTCCTCAATGGTGTCCTGTAGCAGGATGAGAGACACTGGGCAGAAAATGAAATACATGAAATTCCATGTGAACCCAAGAAAACATTTTTTTACTGTGCGGGTGGTCAAACACTGGAACAGGTTGCTCAAGAGTTATGGAGTCTTGGAGAGATTCAAAACATTACTGCTTTAGTTGACCCTGCTCTGAATGGAGTGGGGCTCGACTACATGATCTCCAGAAGTCCCTTCTAATCTCATCCATTCTCTGTTTCTGGGAAATGGACAATTGAAAAAGAAGAGCAAAAAGTGACAGTGAATGCATAGGGAATAATTGCAGAAGTAGCATCACTTACCATGACAGGAACATCTCACCCTGTTCTGCAACAAGCCTTCATATCATTTTCCTGCACCTGGGGAAGTACAATCCCATGCACAAATATATGCTGGGGGCCACTCAGCAGGAAAGCAGCTTGGTAGAAAAGGCCCTGGGGGTCCTGGTGGGCACGAAGTTGAACATAAGCCAGTGATGTGCCCTTGCTGCAAAGGCGGCTAATGGTATCCTGGGCTGCATGAGACAAAGTATTGCCAGGAGGTTGAGGAGGTGATCCTTCCCCTTTATTCAGTGCTGGTGAGGCCACACCTGGAGTGCTGTGTCTAGTTCTGGGTTTCTCAGTACAAAAGAGACATGGACACACTGGAGAGATTTCAATAAAGGGTCACAAGGATGATGAAGGGACTGGAGCATCTCTCATATGAGGAAAGGCTGAGAGAGCTCAAACTGTTCAGCCTGGAGAAGAGAAGGCTCAGGGGGATCTTATCAATGTATATAAATGCCTGAAGGGAGAGTGGACGCAGCCAGGTTCTTTTCAGTGGTGCCCAGTGACAAGACCAGAGGCAATGGGCACAAACTGAAACACAGGAGGTTCTCTCTGAACATCAGGAAACACTTTTTTACTGTGAGGGTGACCAAGCACTGGCACAGGTTGCCCAGAAAAGTTGTGGAGTTTCCATCCCTGGAGATATTCAAAAGCCATCTGGACACAGTCTGGGGCAACTGCCTCTAGGTGGCCCTGCTTGACAGAGGGGTTGGACAAGATGACCTCCAGAGGTCCGTTCCAACCTCAATCATTCTGTGATTCTGTGATTAAAGCTAACAAGGAACGTTAGAATGACAGCAGAGTATAAGTAAAATACTAGTAAGAAATTATCCTGAAGGGATTCAGTGAGGCCCTTTTGACACACACAAAAAAATGAACTATAGATGCTTAAAAGCATCCACAATTTACTGAAAGAGATGGATAGACAAGCTAGCTTTTCATAAACAGGAGTGGGTATGAGAGGTGTGAACGACAATTTCTTTCTTACTTTTCTAGAGTAACAATAGGGATATTATATATTCTCCTAAGACAACTGAATACTGATATTTGCTCAGTGCTGAGGATGCTTTTGATCCGATTTTATTCTGTTTCTTCTTGCTGAAGAATGTCTCGGGCTCAAAGGTCCTAGAAAATCAGCTGACTGAAACAGTACTTTATACTATCATTTGGCCATATACAGATTACCCAGAGGAGGGAACAGGGAAGAATTGTTTTGTAACACCTTCTTAAGAACTTAAGAATCTGGAAAGAAAGAGCAGAAGAACTAGGCCAAGCGAAAAGCCTTTTAATGCTCTTTATAGTCTTGGGGTAGATCCTGCAACACACAGGAAAATAGCCCATGACTGACAGTTCTCATGAGCAACCCAACTTCTCATCCTAGCAGTCTGGATGCTTCCAATGCAGGGAACAATGATCAGTTGTCACCTGAGCTATGTTAGCTGCTGATCTCAGTTTAGCACCAGCTGTGAGGAATTATATATTCTTGTTAAGGTTATTAAATCACATTTGTCAAGTGAGCAGGGGTCTGCACACGGACATGCAACAGTGCTATTCATAATCCAGTACCATTTTGGTAGTAAGGTGTCAAAAGCAGAGTAATTCATCTTGATAAGTTTTCAACATCATTTATCAAAACATTGCAGAAGCATGACACAACCAAAGGCTTCAATGTGCTCAAATAGACACAGGTGTTTTAACCAGAAGAATACAAGCAGCTTTTCAGACACTGCAGATCCTGCTTAATTATTTTCATTGAGACTGCTTCAGTGTTTCAAGGTCAGAGATTTTCAAGAGTTCTGAAGATCATTTAGTTTGATTTCCAGTCTAGAACAGGACCTGAAATATTATGGGCCATGTATCAAAAGATTAACTGCTTTGCTGCTCTAAGGGCTAATTGAAAAATCTACATTGTACCAAAAGTCCAGATATGTTGTATCTCAGTCAACAGACATGGGATTTTTTTTGTTATATAGGAATATTTAGACGTAATTAACATGACATTTGTTTTGCTAATTGCCCTGAAGGTAAATAAACTTATCTCATTTCCTCCTATAACTCACTCAATTTTGCTGCTTTCCTCACCAACAAGGAACGTAATAGTATAATCTTAACAATAAGAGTAATTCTCTAGTTTTGGATGCTTTGATGGTACATCCCTAGTTTGTTGACAAAGGCAACAGACCTCAGTGGAGCAGTTGTGTGCACATACATAGCTCACCTTTGTATGTTTTTGTAGAGTTAGTAAGAACTCTGATGTGGAACTCAACCACCTTGATCGTTGCCTTGTTTGTCATATTTGGAATAGAGCAAAGACATGACTAAGCAAAGGTTTGGACTTCAGCTCTGCTCTTCTATCAGATCATCTTCTGTGATGCTAAAAGGCATATATAAAGCATTCATACATAAAGCAATATAAATCTTTAATGGATTTTATATACACACAAATACACACATATATATGTTTGTACACAGAGTAATAAATACAGAATTTAAAGAGACACAACACATCCTTATTTCATTCTACCTTGGCCCTGTGTTGGTTTGTTTATTCTTTGGTTGCCTGGAGACTGCTAAGTTTGAATTACATCTCTTTCCTTCCCCTGCAACCCTCACTTACTTGAGAAGGTGGCCAACAAGAATACCGTTTTTGTTATTTATGTTTCCAACTCAGAAGCTGTCCCAGTAAAAATAAAGTGTCTTGGCATGGGACAAGAAAACATTGCATTCACAGAAATGGGCAGTGCCACCCTTTCCCTCATTCCCACCAGGGGTCAATGAAATTCAAATAAATATCATGACTCATTCCTTGCTCAAAGTTTCTTCTTTCAGTAAATCATAGATTGATTTACTGAGTGATGTTGTAAAGAAGGCTTGGAACATAGTGAAATACATATGCAGGTGCACAATGGGAGCTGAGTTTAAGCAAAGCTGATTTACTAACATCTTACAATTTAATGGCTTCACATTTTTTTCCACAAAAGTGTGTGTTCCTATGTCAATATGTGTTTTTGACTCTAGAAGGACTGTAGCCACTAAATTTTTATACATCCTCTGTGTACCCTTTTTGCTTTAAAATCAGGATTTATGAGCTGAAAATGAATTGCATACTTCATCTGTACCTTGTTTTTATTTTAATTCAATCCCTACAATGCCATCACAGCTTCCTTAGATTCATCTAGGCTTCATGAACTTCATTTTCATGGATGCATTCAAATGCATCGGAGTAGAAGAAAGTTGTGTTTTGTGTTTCTATGAGTATCTTGCATTTTACTGCGTAAGGAAAGTTGTAAAGATGAAGGGGTGGATACACTTTTTGTCGCTTCTTTCATGCATCAGATGGCTACTGAAGAATGTAACTTGTGCAGGAACATGGAGATAAAAAAAATATTAAAAAAGCTGAATTCAAAATAGTATTTGTGTCTGTGTGCTCAATAATCTACCACAAGCATCAGCCCCCCTGCTTCCAAGGCAGGGGTGGGAGGTGGTGGGGGGCTGTCTTCCAGCTTCCATCTGTATTTGGCATCTTCCTGCACCCAACTACATTACTGTCTTAGTTCATATCACAAGTGTGCTTTTAAGAAGACTCTCCAGATCATCTTCACTTAATGTGCTTCGGTTTGTATCATGGAGCAGTCTCAAGTGCATAAGCAGGACGCCTTTTAGATAAAATTAAGCTGAAAGGGCACCGGGTACATTCCAGATGTAGACAGGTATGCAGTGCATGCACTCAGATTTGAGGTAATCCAAACCATAAACCCCTGCAGCGTGCATAGTGTGTCAGCTCCTCAGCACCAGCTTTTTCACTTTACAGATCCACTATTTGTGAATGCAGACATAAACCAGCAGTCCAAAATGTAGCTCTGTGGTAGACTGGATGAGCTTTGAACCTGAATGGAGGAGGAGGATTCTGATGTTCAACAACATCTGCCGTTTCAAAACTTTCAAATGGCACGAGAGCCTGAGTGCATTACACACAGGAAAACTGATATCCTGACACAACACACCTCTGGAAGAAGAACCCTGGATTATCTTCAGGCCCCTACTCTGCTAAATCACTCTGAATCAGGCAGAAATCAGCTTCAGAAACTTTGATGTCTTTTGAAAAAATGCAGCTGAAACCAATACATTTCAAAGGAAACTTAATTTTGCAGAAAATGTTACAGCTGGTTCTTCAGGGCTTCTGAAGGAATGGAAGATTTAGGGCTCAGGTCTACAAGAATTTGAATACAGGAATCTTTCTATTCACAGATGTGACTTTGATACCTAAGGAAAGTTTCCTTTCCTTAATGAGTGTTTCAGTCTTGATCTTTTTCACCACAGTGAGAAGTGGATTTAAGGATTGGGATGTGGACAGGATGATTGCTTTTTGTTTTATGACCATTTTATAAACTTAAATGAAAATAAACAAGCAATCAATCAACAATGTGGCTGGAAAGGCTGAAAAACAGAAAAGAAAGAATAACCAAAGATTAGCTCAGATGAAATCCTCTGCCAGTGCTACCTGGTGTTCTTTTCAAAGACCTCTCAAGGCTGAAACAAATAGAGAAACGGCTGTAGAAACACTGAAAATTTGTATTATTGACGGTCAGGGCTCTAAGGGCCCTAGTGGGTTTTAATTGCCCTGACTGACCTGACCTGGGACCCCCAATCCAGGCCCTCTCTGCTAATAACCCAGGAGCTCTACTAAAGCTGAGGCCTAGGGACTTAGTCCTGCCTAGGCTGTACTGTAGGTAGCTGGTCTGCTGGCTCTGACTCCTGGGTGGCCTTTGCACCTATGTTGCCTCCAGTCCTGTGTCCTGAACTGTACCCAGCCATTGCCTTGCTCAGTCTGAACTTGTGGAACGGTCTGCTGCCACCATCCCGGAGTCCTGTGTGGGGTCCCTCCTCGCTTGGTCTCTTTGTGGACCCCTGTTCTCACTGCTCTCTTGCAGCTGACTATGCTAAAATCCATTTTCAGCCTCTCCCTCTCCTTGAAAAGTATCTCCCAAACCTCCCCTGTGTTCTTCACTGTCACACTGAAACCTGAACGGTGAGATAAGGTCTAGATAAAGGATATGATGGGCATCTGTAATTTGCAATGGAGTCAGTCAGAATTGCTGTGTAGAAAATAAAGAATACATATATCCTTGAGTCATTGAAAATCATGACACTATGATAACATACTAGAGTTTTGAGGTATATGATGAAATCTGCATTAACAAAGCACTAGGGAACTTTTAACTTAACAAGCTTATCCCTTGAGGGAAGGGACGTGGATGTTTGGCGATACATCCTATTTCCTTGTGCTCTGTATTTCTTCTTTATGATGAGTGAGGTCTTGGCCTTGATTGTACCTCTGAACTCCTGAAGTTGGGCGAAGAACAGCTGTTCAAACAAAACAGAAATTATGTCAACTACTGGCACACAGAAGAAAATACAGTAAAGAATTCTGGGTATGTAGGTAGACTTTGAGATTTGACATATTTATAAAGAAAGAAAATGTGCAGGACATCCTAAAATCCTTCCTATTAAAAGAATCTTGGTAAGAAATGAAGTACAGTGATAGAAACGTTTGACTGGGTTTGTACTTTAAAATGAGGTTACCGTAACACTTGATTAATGCTGTTTGAGTCATACTGCAATTGCAGTACATATACAAACTGTTCTAAGGTTTATTGTGCAGTAAAAAAGCCTCATTAGAGAGATGTGTGGATATTCAGTGCTGCTGAGTCTCCTTTTAGCTCCAGGCTAGCTTTAACATCATATTCTGTACATTTTTTTTAAAGTTGGAAATCCAAATACCTGCTTCTGACAGAATTTAGGACAATTAGATATTAATAGTCAATTTAACATCCTTCTTTCGTTTAAGTAAATAGCATTTTAATGCTGTTAAAATTAGAAGAAGGAAAAAAAAAAAAGCTTTTTAGTTCCTGATTTTCAGTACCTATTGCTGTTCAACTTTGTTAGTGAACAAGTTTTTTTCTGTTCTTTTCTGAAATGTTTTAATGTATTTCAGTGCAAATTGATTATCAGATTTTTTTTACTGCAGAGGTGATGGATATATTTTCCTCCATCTTTTTGGGGAATTAAAGGGAGATATTCTGTGTCAATATGGATTCTGGTTTGAATGTTTTAATCTAAACCTTGCCACAGAGCTAAGGCCAAATTCAGATCACTTGCTAAACAAATTAATTAGAATTGATTGTTTGTAGTAATATTGGTTTCTCCATGACTCATCTCTTATAGGAGTATGCAGTTTTCTACATCTTTTGAAGCAGATCTTGTTGGCGATTTATAGACTTTACACATTATGGTGGATGTCATGTCACCTACTTATCCCTACACCTCCTATGACAAGCCTTCTCCAGTGTCAGATGAGCCCTCATCTTCAAGGAAGTTGGATGAGCTACAACCCTTGTGGACCAATTTGTAACAGAGGCTTGCGATCACCATTTGCTATAAAGCAATCACTCAAATTTAAGCTCAGGGGGCTTGCAGCTTCATATAACTTCCCGTATTTTACCGTCTGTTGAGACCAGACAGTGTCAGCTACACAAGACAGTGAGCCACACGAAACTATTTCGTGACAAAGCTGACATTTTGAGTCAAGGTCCTCATATTAGGTACTTTTGAAGTCCCCTAATAACTGTCAAAATAGTTTTGTTATTGAGGAAAAAAAATGTAAATATTTAGTTAACTTGCAGTGAAGGCATGTTACATCTGATCAGACTATAGGGCAAAAACCCTGTTAGAGCTGGTTTAAGAAAAACAAACCAAAAAAAAGTTGAAATAATTTCTAAAAGAAAAATGATTTTTTAGGAGTACATTGTTGTCCTGGTCACACGTGAGAAAAAAGGATTATGCAAGCATGTGTCTGTTTCCTCTGCCTGAACCAACTTGCTGATTTTAACTAAATTTGTTAGATGAGTGGTGTTCACAAAGACAGTTCAAGTCGTAAAAGTTTCTTGAAAACAAGAAGCTAGGTAGAGAACAGTAAAAGGTGAAATATGCTATGGACTATGAATACTGGAGTGTTCACCTATCTTCTAATATGGGAAAAATTTTGCCTGGACTTCACACATTCTTGGCTACCAGCCACCAGACTTGCATTATTAGGGAAACTAGGTTCTACCTTCTCTTCTTTTATGGATTTACTTGATGGTGGTTTCTAGGATTTGCTTTATCTACAGTTAGATCTAATTTCTAAAGAAAATGCCTAAATGCTCACAACACTGTCCTAAGTTTGACCAAGAAAGGAAATGTTTCTTTGAATATTTTAGATCTGTGATAGAAGATATTTTCCATGATGACTCCTCCCTCCTCTTTTCCACCTTTTTTCTTATACTGTATCTATTACAGTAGAAAAAGAGGTTTGTAAAGAGATATAATTTAGTGAAGTGCAGGAGTCAGGGAAGTTTAACTGAGAGGTATTGAGTGGGGGAAGAAAATCACACAAGGCTAATCTCCACCTTTTCAAGGAAAATCATTTCTCCAAGTTCTCTGCCATCCCTTGTTCTCTCAAACTTTGGAACCATATATGCGGCTTTCTCCAAGACCTTGCTCTGATGTCTCCAAGGTTAATATAAACCAACTGTGCTATATCTATGTGACAGATGGTGCCCAGTGCTGTCAACAGTAGCGAGTAGTTTATGTTGGCCTTATATCAGGGCCTTGTTGTGAAATATTAACCTCTTCAGACCTGATGGTCACTGATAAGCAGGCATCCTCTTGAAATCAGAGCAGAAGGTGAGGTGTGTGTGCCGGAGCTGGCTGCAATATCCTCCCCACCACTTTGTTGATGTGTACAACTGAATTGAACACATAACTAAAGCAGAAGATCACATTGCTTATTCTTCGAACCAGCATTTCAGTTTCTTGAAGAACAGTCAGACAAGATGCATTTCTTATTCTCTGTGTTAGCTTTACTTAAGCGTCACAGTGGTAAAGTGGTTGTAAAAACAAAAAGTCCCTAACCAGTGAGCCTAAGGATGACAGTGTGTAGAGCCTCTGGTGTGCTCATCTGCTGCCAGGAGCACTTTCCTCTAGGCTTTTTTATGTACTCTTTCTGCTTTTGTCTGTAGAGTTAATACACATGAAATGTTTCCTGGAAATAACAATACACTGTAAAGCTTTTGTAGTTATAGCATTTTTTTTTCCTTTGGCAATAGGTTTAGGGACTTTTCTGCTTTGAAATGTTAAATAAAACACTTTTCTTTAAATTATATCAATCTAAATCCTGAAGTAATTTACTTTTTTTCTAAGTAAAAAGTACGATTAATTAAGAGAAAAAAAAAGTAAAATTACTTAAGAGAAAAAAAAATCTACTTTTTTCCTTTACATCTTTCCCTGTACCACACACACCACACTCCCCCATTTACCACAAAAACTTTCATTTTGCTATCTGTATGGGTCATCTTCAAACATTTTTTCCAACATGTGCTTAGACTTACATGAGAAAATATTTAAATACTAATATGTCAAGAGAAATCAGCAGTGTCCTAGTTAGTTATTTTTATCATAGTATTAGCAGAACTCTAGAACAAATGACCATAAAATATGTTTGTACATAAAATGTGCTACTTTTCACCTTTGCACTCCCCAACCCTATTTTAAAATTAGCTTAATTTCATGCTTTTGAAAGGTAAAACTATTCAGAAATGCTAGAGAGTACTGGGACTGATATTTAGATCTGGTGCTTACTATACAAAAGCAAGACTGCACAATACACAACAGCATTCTACATGTCTTTTCTATATCTTTGGAAAAATGGATTTGTACATCAATATCGAAACACTTCAATAATTGAATTTCTTAAATCATAAGAATATTTTAAGTACTTCTTAAGAAGGAAGAGAACATACTATTGTATCATTGTCCGTTTAAACAAAAAATGAACAGTGGATTCCCAATTAAGATTTGTGAATTTTAGAGAACTTCCTTCCTACAGTAAAGGTCGTCCATCTGATACATTGTCCTGGGTTCATCTGGGATAGAGTTAATTTTCACAGGAACCTGGGAGGGGTCACAGCCAGGGCAGCTGACCTGAACTAGCCAAGGAGCTATTCCATACCATGTGACATCATGCCCAGTACATAAATGGGGAGTGGGCTGGGCGGGTTCTCTCAGCTTTCGGTGGGGGAAGTGGTAGAGTGTCAGGTTCTGGGTCGTGAGCAGTTGCACTGTGCATCACTCATTTCGTATAATCTTTTATTAGTACCATTGTTGTTGTAATTTCTCTTTTTGTGTTGTCCCAGTAAATTGTCTTTATCTCAGTCCTCGAGGTTCTGGTTGTTTTTTTTTTTTCCTTTTCTCCTTTCTGATTCTCCTCCCCATCCCACCGGAGGGGGGTGGGAGGAGTGAGCAAGTGGCTGCGTGGTCCCTTGTTACCAGCTGAGGCGAAACCATGACATACGTATAAACATTTTTAATAGAGCTTCCTGTGTATCACAATATTGTCCAACAAAAATGTGGCAGTGCTAGGTCAGGTGAAATAATTGAAAATGACTGGATATTCTGCAGACTTTTTGACAAATATCGAAAGTCGCTTGCCATCCTAAGTCCTTAATATCAAAAAGGCACCAAGTATTTTTAGTGGTGACAGGTCCCCTGGTTTCCAAATCTCAGGAATAAGCTGCACTACAAAGTGGCTTTCACAATAGTCATTGCAATAAACCAAGGCTCTGGGAATTTTCTCACACCAGTACAGTTCTCAGTGGCCTTGCCTGGTAATGACCAGTGCTAGTGTATAATATGAGACTCATGTGTTAGCATTTTCAGAGGAATTTCCCAGCCTGCCTTGCTGGTATTTACCATAGTGCTGTGGAGTGGGGCATTGAGGAGGAGGGGGCGGGGGAAAGAGCATTCTACAATTTCCTTTCAGCACATTTACAGCTATTTTTTCAAGCCCAGCATGTGTGTTTTGGAGGCAAGAGAAGGCCAGGGCACTCGGATTGTTGTCTTAAATGAAATTCCAATCAGTCTAAAGACTGGCTCTCTAGAGAGCTGTTAACTTGCAGGTGTGCCATACTAAAATGTGCAACGTGGTTAAACAAATGAAAGCCAGGCTATGAATGTAGAGCCTTGAAATGTTTCTTAATATGAGAAAGACAAAAAACAGATATCTATGCAAACATATTTTGATGTACATACATAAAATTAAAAGAGAAATGATGAGGCTTTTGGCCAAAGCAGTTTCAAATCTGAAATGTCTACTGCACTTAAATAAACATGTATTGGGAGACCTTATTTAAGCAGCAGAATCTGACACTCCCAGAAACTTTACCTATAAAATCCCTCTAAAGTACCATGTTTGCCACTACCCATTCATAATATCCCACTGGTAGAACATTAATTGATAATTGATTTCATCTCCTGGCTTTGTTTGTTTGCTAGCTCTAAATTTTAATTATTTTGAAATTATGTTCATTTCTGAGAGCACAATGAGAATTCTTGAATCTGTTTAGCATTGCGTAGTAAGTGGGCCTGTGTGCCTGACATTGAGTACAAACTCAATCTCAGAATACCTAAGTGCTTTCAAAAGAACAGAGATCCATTAAGAGTACAGAAGCTTTTACTTATTATGAGTATATTTCCCAGCCTAGGACAACATTACTAATCCCAGAGCTGGAGCTCAGTCCTGAGATCTCCTGTAGCAATATGAAACACAGCTGGCCTGCTGCTGAAGATAAGAACAGTTTTGCTGAGGTAATACTCATTACAGGACGTCTTTCTCTTTTTTTTTTTTTGTTTGCCATCTGGTTACAAATGGTTGTATTTTCTCAATGCATGTGTTATTTCAAATATTTGCCAGAAGAATTCTGATGTTTAGCTTATTGCCATATGTTGTTTCTGTCTGCTATCTGATTAAAAGTCATAAACCAAGCAGTTTGGTTCAGTTTCCATATTAGATGGGATGTCCATAACCAGCACAAGACTTACAGGAATTTGAGAAGAATTTCTTAAAAACTTAACTTAAAGATTGCTGAGAGTAAGCACATACCATATGGTGATGAGACTAGGGATACTGCTTTTTGTCTGGGAGGGTGTGTGTGATGCCTACAACTCTAGGTGAATCTATCCTGACAAAATCGCAGTAAAATGCAGATTACCTCCATTTTTCAGATGAAACTGAGATAAATTCTGTGAACTGTACAATTTCATGCAGGAGGTATGCAGCAGAGCCAAGAACTGAACCAGAAACTGAGTTTCAGACAAGTGCCTTAGTCACAAGCACATCCATAATCAGAACAGTCTGCTGGTCATCAAAAATGAACCAGAGAAGGAACTGAATGCAAAAGGAAATACTGAGGCTCATTTTTTACAGTAAATTCAGATGTCTTTGTAATAGATAAAACAGTATAACTTAGCTTATTAGAGGAATGAAATGGTTATGTCAAAATGAACTGATTTTAACCTGCGGTGTAGCAAGTGGATGTTTTGGTACACCCTTGCCAGTTCTCACATATTTTGGATGGAAAGTGAGGTCAATACAAGGTGTTCTTAAATATCATTTTGTTTTTTACTGCACATCAGCCAACTGACACAGTGGATTTCCTCCCCTACACTATGGTTGACTGGTCTTTTCCCGCAATCAGGAAAAACATTACATTCCCCTCAGACTTTTAAGGAAGCATACATAAGGTTCATATTTACTTTACTAGCTACACAAATTTGGAACTAAACCCAATATTCTCAGTCTATGTGATAGCTGATAGCAAAACTTTTGTGATGGTCTCTTTGTCTTTCCTCCCCAAACAGAAGTTTGGAAGGGCATATTAACCACCCAGGAAATAAATTTGTCAAACCCAGAACTAAAACCTAGATTTATAATTGGCAAGTAGCAGCTGGACATATCATTTTAAAGTAGTTTATAATCCCTTGAGAATATTCAGCAAAAGTTTAGCCAAATGGAAATTTTTTATTTGGTTCAAACACTGAACCGATGAAACACCTTTTCCGGAACAACATCTGTGAGTAAGAGACTCTCTGACCTTTTCTTGGGATTCAAGTAATTTACATTTAGACCCGTACTCTGTGGCCAGACTGTGGCTTCAAACCATTGCACACGTCAAAGAGTGGAAGAGTCCATCATGGAGAAAATTTGCAATAACAGCTCCTGGAGGTGAAAGACTGAGTCTCCCTTCCGCGTACCATCCTTAATCACTGACAGCTGTGCAGTGGGGATGTGCAGCCTCCTTTCTGGCATGCTAAATCCTCAGGCTGGGGGCGGTGTTGACCGATGGTTGGAGCCAGGATGGCCAAGTTCACACTGTGGCTCTACCTGTTGCTGGCTTTGTGACCCTGAGAAAGTGCTTCCCTTCTGCTTAACTTTCCTTTTCTTCATGTAGTGCTTGTGTTTTCAGCTTTTGTTGTGAGATTTATGGGATCACCCTTTGGACCAATCCTAAATAATAGGTCTTGAGTTCTGCTATTTTTTTTTAAACAGGAAATAATGGCCATCAATATCAGGATTCCCCTTTTACGGATCACATGGCAGAAACCCAGAGTTTATATTTACTTCTCAAAAGCACACCAGAGGTTGCCTGATGAGGCAGAAACTTAATACAGATTCCCCATGACCCAATCAAGTTCCTTAGAGAAAATCTTTGAAAAAGAAATATTGCTGGGTTTTGTCTCTTATCTGTTCATCTTCTCTCATCTGACTCCTGTGACATGTTTATTGCCCAATCAGTTTGTCCTTTTCAATTCAATCTCAACAACATTTTAGAGGTTTATTGCGGGGCAAGTGGCAGTGTTGCTTATTTCACTGGTCTGCTTGTCCTACAGCTTTGAGGTACAATTCTTCCTGTATGTGACAGCAGGAATGGAGTGTGGATGGATCTGTGCAGAGCAGAGACTTAAAAGTTGACCATAATGCATTTCAGTTTTAATATTTGAAACATTTTTTCCTTTTTTCAAATTTGTATTGTAAAAGAATCCAAACTGTGTAAAGATTGGAAACAGATAAAAGGTTAGGGGAAAAAAATAGTACTCACACTATGTGAGGAAGCATGTGGAATATAAGAGAAGAAGACTGAGGCATTGTTCTGGTCTGTCCTAGAAATGAGATCCACTGCTGAAAGAGGGCATCAGCCACTTCTTTCTACCTAGTTGTATCTAAATAAGCACTATGAGTAAATAGACACAAGTTCAAATCTGCAAGACAAAAGGAGTAGGTAAAAAGTTTCGCTTTTCTTACACAGCTATAACAAGTGAGTAAAAATAAAGAGACCTGGGAAACTAAGATAGAAACTAATCTTCCAAAATCAGGATAAAGGAGTTCTGATGCAAAAGCAATGACTTAGGAAGCAGAATATTGAAAAGTCTGCCAGTGTTTGATATCCTGTGCATCAAGGAGCTGTTAACTTGAGATGTTTTTCCACTGGGTTTTACTTCAAGAACTACATGGCCTCAGCTGGAAACAAATATTTCTCATTGTATTTAGCGTAATTTCCCATGAAGAACTTCTTGTTAGAGCAATTTTGGTTTCTTAATGTGTTTCTAGAAAACGCTGGTCTGCTGTTTTGAAAACTTTAGTTAGCTAGATTACTGATCCTCATCCATTTTTTCAAGACAGTGGAAAAGTGATTCACAGTTTTTATTTCCCCACAGTAAATCTAGTGTCATATTTAAATGGCAGATCCCATGCCCTCTGCTTCTCAGTTCTGTTGTTTTGCCCATATATTTACATCAAAGTGTTCTAAGTCATTCCAGCAGTACAAAGTCCTATCATTTTCTAAGTGTTTTCTTCTTATCAAATATTGTCAGGTACTTCATGACAGATGCTTTAGACAACAGTGTATTCTTACAAGGACTTTAAAAATATTACTTGAAGGTGGAAATGGTGGTTTGTTTTTCCAGATTGTAAGGGATTTAGATGCCTAAATTTTGTTTACTTCATTTTCTCATTGTACATCTTTTCCTGAAGTGCAGGAAAATTAGGGTGAAAGGTAAACTGTTCTCCTGGACTTCAGTTCCTGAACCACAGTATGGTTTTTTTGTCACCAGCTGATATTAAAACAGTTCTCAGTATTCAAAAAAAGTGCCGGCGTAGTATTTCTTTCCTATTCATCTTTCAGTATCAATAAGAAAAACAGAGTTGTAGAGTGCATTGGCATTACACTTGGACTCAAGATTAGTTATTGTTTCTGAGCCAGCATGGATTTGGAGTGTGAAGCCAGTTAACTCACTTCATGCTGCTTCTGTTCTACCACCCACTGCATATCTGTCTTATGTGTTTGAATTATAAACTCCTTGAGACATCGGTAGTTTCTTACTAGCTGTCTGGAGCCTAGTACAATGTGCCCACATTTCAACTAGAGCTCTCCTATCTTTATAGTGGTTCAAATAATAAGCCGTAATAGTTTTTGTTTGCTATTCCACAGGACCACAATTGTGATTGATTGTACAATTATTTTGGTTATGTCCACAAATCTTTAGGAAACTGTCTATCTCATCTGCCTGAACCTAGACATTTATCTGTCTCTCCTTAGAGACACTCTTTCCATTCACTCCTCTCTGGTGAACCTATAATAGCTTTGCATAGAAGATCCTGTTTCTGCCCTTCAGAGTTTGCATGACACTCAAAATAAAGATTTTTGTCATAAGCCCTGCAGCTTCCTCTGCTTTCAGCTGCCCTTCTTAATGTCGGGTGTTTGCTTGGTGAGTACCAGCCAAGAAAGTAGTGAAGAAGTATGTATTGGCCCTGTGGTTTGATCACGGGCCCTCCAATTTCAGCTTCACCTCAGCTCCTTTCAAACTGCTTTGCAAAATAATGTTGGAAATTGGAAACAGGGATAAAGGGTGGTGCTCCATATTTGCCCTCTGCAATTGTGTACCATTTCCTCGTACTAATCTTCCACCTGATGGTGATCTTTAGTGTGAACTTGTGCAAATTTAATGATCCACGTAGAAGGGTTAGTTCATTCTGTGTAATGTATTCAATCCTGCAAGGTATGCATCTTGTTTTCTTGGTGGTCTTTTACTGACGTTTTTGGAGTTGTTAAAAAAATGTTCAGGATCACCTAGAATGAATAATAGGAAGTATTTAGGGCACTTCGGTGGGGAACGTCAGCTTGGGTTGCTGAAGAGAGGTCTATAAACTAGTTAGCTCAGGCAATTAATAAGAGCAAAACAAGTTTGGTGCAGACAATGCTATCTTGTTTCCTAGTATATGAGCCTACCAAAAGACTGTAGACTTTTCCTCAGTCCCTTGGGTTCAAAATATTATGTCTGAAATACATGATATGTTTACGGATGCAGAAAAATACTAATAATATGACCTAGGGAGATTTGGGTTTGAGAGTCTTGTCTTTGCTTCTTCTTGGAGAATTGCATGGGCAACTTGATGTAATACTAGAAGCTTTGAGTCACTGAAGGGTACAGAAGTTTTTTTATCCTTTACTGTTCTTACATTTCTGTTACATTCCAGTTTCAAGAGATCTTTTTTTTGAACATGATGCAAAAGGGAGTGATCTCAAATATTTTCATGCAATGATGTCGTGGTTTAACCCCAGCCAGCAGCTAAGCACCACGCAGCCGCTCACTCACTCCCCCCCACCCAGCAACTGAAAACATCGGTGTTATCAACATTCTTCTCATACTGAACTCAAAACATAGCACCGTACCAGCTACTAGGAAGACAGTTAACTCTATTCCAGCTGAAACTAGGACAAATGGGAAAATAATTTCCTACTCGTATCCAGGCAGGAAATAGATTTCTCACAGGTACCTACTTTGCATATATTAATAACAAGATAGAAAAACAGCTGCAAAGGTTATGTTTATCTTATTTCCTCTACCTGTGCTGAACAGCCACACTCTATAATACTGAATAAACCAGGAAGGAGATTGCTGGGAAAGTGATGTAATCTTATATACACATTACTATGGGGTGAGTTAAGATACTGGACTTCAAATCACTTTACAGCCTAGAGGGAAAATAAACTTTCTCTTCTGAGTTGGCAATTGCATGAAATGTAGCTTTTTTTATGCAGGGTTCCCACCCCCTCAAAAGATTTCTTCTCTGTTTCCTTTTCATAAATCCCAGATGAAACTTTTAAATCCAAGTTAGTTTGAAGCCACTGAACTTTTGTAAGATTTGCTCTAGCAGCTTATTTGCACTGAACACAGAAGTCTCAGGCAAGAATGACTGCAGACTAGAATGTACCGTAGGTCTACGCCAGAAGCTTTGAACTCAGGTACAAGTGAATCATTTCCAAGTAATCTGGCCCACACAATGGAATATTTCCTGTCTGGATGAATTACATGCTGCCTGGGTGGGCTTGTGAATGGTGAGAAAGAAAACAAAGATTAAAAAATCACTGCTTCACTTACTTAAACCAGGGAGGCAACCCAGTGAGGATGTCTGAAATGCTAAGGACTGCTCTAAATATTTCAGGTTTGGCCTGCCATGGGCTGATCAAAGTGTATGTGAGAGGCAGCAGTGTGTTTTGCTTTAGCAAACACCCTCATTATCTCCTGTTTTGTACCAGATATATCATAGCAATCATTTTGTCTTGTCCTGTCAGTCTCTACATGGTAGATTGAAAAGAAAGAAAGAAGTATACTCTTCCAAGGTTTTACTGTCAAAGTGTGTCATTTGAATGTTTGCAGCCACTAGGTGGACATCGTGGAGGGGAACCAAGAACTTGTGGCAGCTTAAAATCTTCACATTTCTGGACCTGATGAGAGTTAGAAAGAAGTTTCCCTGGACTTGATTCTCCAGGTGCCAACCCCTGTTGGGTGGGCGATGTTGGGCCTCAACTAGCCACTATGTTCAGCAGGGCAACCTCTTGCTGTAGAGCATGTTCAAACTGCTCTGTCAAACAGCCTGGAACCTTCCATGTGGGAAGAACCATCTAAGAAGTGATTCAGCCCATCCGGTGGATTTCTGGAGGTATGGCTGCAGGAGAAAAAGCTTTATTTTGCATAAAGGGCAATGTGTCTTCCTTAGCACTAAAAGTGAATTACTTTCCATGACTCACTTTCAAAGTGGTTGCTCTGGTGAAAAGCTGAAGTTTCTCAGCAAACTGTTGCCACCAAAGCAAGACTAGTTTATTCCTAACACTGTGCAAACTAATGATGCGCAATTGTCATACCCTGCAACATACATATAAGCACTCAGAAACCTGTATGTCTCATTCAGACAGCCATTCTATCACCTTCCTGTGATAACTGTCTTCTCCTTCCCAAAAGAACCAGCTATGTTTTGCATCATCTTCCCACAGTGGGGACCAGCCTCTTAAGTTGGTCATCACCGAGAGAACAGGAACACGCAGTGGACAGTTCCACTGCACCATCATTTCCAAGAGCATAGGTTGATGTAAATTTGTTTTATTTCTATGAACCAAGCATACAGTTGAGCTCATGATGTCCTTGAGGAATCAGGCCTGTGGGCCCCGAGGCTCCAAGCCATAATGTTATCCTTCTCCATTTATTATTTTTGAGCTGAAATTTAATGTAATTGAATAGTTTTCTCCAAGATTAACAGAAATCAAACCCTCATGTAACTCCATTAAATTCACTGGCATTACACCAAGCATGACTTTGGCCCATTTTATGTTTTCTCTGAAGATGTGAATCATCTATAACACAACTTCACTGATTTAACATTTTGGACAACAGATTGATGCAAGTAATTCTACAAAACCTCAGAAGACATCCTCAAAAACTTCCATAACCACTTTTTTCAAAACCACATAAATGTCTTGCAGTTGTGCAGAATGAAAAACATCAGGCCACAGAACTTATGTAGCAAATTCATAAATATCTGATTTTAAGGCATCACCTAGCACTGAATTTTCTGGCAATAGCTTTCCTCTGTAATAAGAAGGCTGTTGTTTCTAGGTCTTACTGTTGTGACTTTGAATGTTATCTATCAGGTCCTCTGTCTAAATCATTCTCCTTCTGTACAGTTTCGGTACTGAATGTGATCTACACTGTGAATAGGACCTTGTTTAGTCTGATTTCCCAGAAGCAACAGGCTGCAGTTAAAATGTAAAATGCTGTGCTACCACATAAGTTCCATTTTCTGGTGATAGAAATTGTCAATACTTTTGTTCTAATGCGTTAGTCAGGTTTTCTGAGTCCAAACAGATTTCCAGTTGTTTTCTTAAAGCTATGTCAAAATGCTTGAATTCAGCTTTCATTGACAGTGACCTCATCATCAGGTTTTATTCTGATATGTGGATATAAATAATAAGGTGCCTGTGTTTATTTTAAATATTTAATTATTACTTAAACTAAAATTACTTGTATTACATTTGGAAATTTCAAAATTAACCAGGACAGTAACACAGTCCTTGATTTGCTGAGCGGGTTGTGCTCAGGTTAGGCCTCTCAACATTGATTCTGAGCTAAAGTTGGAAGGACAATTGCTCACCAAAATCTTGAGAACTTTCTTTCAATAATGCTGAAATGTATGTCTGTTTCATCAAAAATCCCCTCAAATATGGAAGTAACATATTTAATACAAATGCATGTGGTATTCTCTACTTTTGAGTCTAATAACTGCAATTTATCAAATTATCTGACAATTTGGCCAATTCAGCCTTTTTAATTGTAGAATTAATCCATTGAAATTATTCTTTCAAAATTTAATTGTTGAATGTCTATAAAAGCCCTTATACAGCCAGGAATAACTTGGTTTGTATATTTTTCTAACAAGACAAGTATTTAAAGAATGGAAAGCTGAATTGGTTGCAGTACATAGAAGAAATTTTATCACTGGCTGTAAATGTATTTAGATATCTAATTCACAAGAATGTCTGGGCTCCAGTCCTGATGAGTTTCTGGCTTAATCTATATAATGTCAATGTAGCTTTTTTCTGCTCTTTTTTACTGACCTATCTTGATTTCAAGCTGTTTATTGCCTGAGATTATTCCTTGTTTTGAGAATGAATAACACCTAGCTTAAATGGGTTTCTAATTATTTCTAAGTAAAAAAATAGTATATTTATAAAACGATAACTTACCAAAAGGTACTCTTTAGAACTTGAACAATGTGTTAGAAAACAAGAACAAATATGTTAGAGAAGATCTTTAGACTGAATTCTCTTACACTGAAGGTCTTTGGCAGAAGGAAATTTTATATCTTGGGTATTAGAGTGATGAGCGTGATAAAAGAATATGAAAAATGAAACATTTTATTCGTTTTAGGGCAAGATTTAATAGAAGCACATAGAATCTGGGAAATACATGCTTTAAAACCAAAGAGATCTCCATAGCAAAATGATTTGAAAAATTACATAAATTATTTGGAAAACCACCAGAGGAATTAGAATTTTTTTTATATAAAGAAGAACTATTTATCCATGGAGCTGACTGAAAATTCACTGTGCTTGACTCCCTGAAAAGTTAATCCCTTCTTCTTGATATAGCAATGAAAATTATGGCAAATAGCTGTATACAAAGAAAAGTATATTTTGTCATGAAGGAAAAAAATACCAGGGGATCTTGATTTTCAGACAGAGCTACAATTTGGACAAAAAAAAAAAAAAAATGTGGTAGCCCTATGTCTCCCTTCCTTTTTTACTTTGAGGACTCATTGAATAAGATGTACTTTAAAATGGTATCAGGTTGTTCCAACAGCACTACAGCTCTGCTGTAAGAAGAAATGGTTACAAATGCAGCACCTGTTCAATAATTTACTTTTCCAGTATGAACCAATGGTCAGAAGTTTTTACACAGATCTGGATGTTTTTTGTCCTTATGAGGCATTTTGTATGAGTAGAAATTCTAATAAGTTTCTCCTTGTTTCCAGAGGAAAATATTATTTTTTACCTACAATTAGAGCTGGCTGGCCAGTAATAGTTCATTAAATCACAGTTTAGTTATGCAAGGATCATTTCCTTTTTGAAGGAAAGTCCTTAATTTAGAAGCCTCATTCAATATATGTCCCAGAAACTTCTCTCTAAAGGGGAAATCTTTTTTTCTTAATGTTCATGTATTTGAAACTACTCTTGTATACTTATCTTTGTTCCTGTAATGAAAGAGGAATTCATTCATCACTCCTTACTCAGTCTTCCAGTATCTGTGGTGAGTCACAGTAAAAAGTATTAAAGAAAGAGGATATTTATGAGAAAATGGTAGTATTGGGAATATTTGAGATATTGGCCATGAATTCAGGATGAATTACAATAAATAAAATATATGTCAGACCTCATTCAGTCACTGAAGGAACTTCATTAAAAAAAAAGATGAATGACTAAGGAACCCTGATGTGCTTCTGCAAAATAGGGGGTGGGAAACAGTACCCTTATCTTACAGATAAAATAAATGAGAATGTATATTCTCAGGTGAAATTTGCCCTATATGGTCTCCTCGGTACTAAAAGTAATTTTAATTTAATTTTACAGAATTGTTTACATGACATATATCATTATATAACCACATCACAGTATAATCACCATCATACACTTTAAAATTTTTCTTTTTGTGGTTCAAAAGTACCATTAAGGATGGTTTTGTTTTTTGGTTGTTCTTTTTGCCTGAATAACCGCCCTCACCTGCACCAAAAAACTCACAGATTTGGAGTAGCAAACTAATTTGAGCCTGTATTCTGATGAGCTGGTCTTGTGTTTAAGTTATCTAATACTATACTCTTTTTTTTTTTTTAAAAACCTTTCCCTAAGGTATCTTTTAACATCCACTATGTGACAAAATTCACATTGAACAATGTGCATTTATCTACATACCTTTACTTAGTCTTTGTTCAAGTTTTGCTGAATTTTAGCAAAAATGTCTCTCACTCTCTTCCTTGGAAGAACACTGTTAACAAACCATAGTAATTTGGACACTGACATGTCAACCTCATCCAAAACCCATTGTAACAGTCTATATATTGTGCATAGATTATAATATAAAGGGCTTTTTTTAAGCAGTTCATTTTTACCAGCTATCATTCTGCCTCATTCACCATAAGAAACATAGCCCAAGACATATATTCAGAAATATAATTGTATAGAAAGAGTAAAACCAGGTTTTTTAAGCTTTAGCCTGCCTGACTTTTAAATTCAAGTGCTACTGTTTAGATGTATCCATATTATTATTAGTAGTAGTATTCCACATAGTATATTAGGGTTGCAAATCAAAGATTCAGAATTCAGTAATCAATAAAACGAAGATTAATTGCATGAGCCTGTTTCACCTTTCCTTCCTCTTCATTTTTCCCTTCCAATCTCCTCTCTTTTTTCTCAGTATCCTTCCAGCAAAATAAACTCAGGTATCATCTTGGCCCCTCCACTTTCTACTCCTTCTTTTGCTAAGTTGACTAGGAACCAACAAGGAAGCATCTGTAGCAGAGGACACTCCTCCTCATGCTCTCAGTTTGTGTATCTCTGGTGTTACAGTGTCTCACACAGCTGGGGGGACAATTCCAATATATTCCGCAAAAGAACACTTAGAAAATGTATCAAACAAATTAGCAAGTTTTTCCTAACTTACCTGAGAACAGGTATTTCCTAGGTTTAAAATGTACCAACACTTGGGACTGACTTCTATGATAACAAGAGCAAGCATATACAGTGGTGTCATGACCAGTCCCAAGAGCTTCCTCCAAATAGTGAAAGAATTGAAGTTTTTGCATAATTTGAAAATTGGAGGTGGTGAAAGGACTGTTATCAAAAGAAGTGTTGGACTATTAATTGTAAGATGCTAGTCTCAAAAGTAATGTCCATGTCCATTCAATTAAGGTCTTTTTTTCTAGACCCAGTAAAACTACAATCAAAAAGCTAGTTCTGCTCAGTTTTAGCTAAAGAAAGGTGAGGATTATTTAAATATTTGTAATAAAGCCAGTCAGCCAAAAAACTATCATTTTGGTTGGTGTTTATTAGCCATAACTTATTAATTATGCATATGACTTTGCCATTCTTTCACTATAAGCACACATACAAGTCTTTCTCTATAGAGGTATATATTTGGGGTAATATGAGGCATTGCAGTTTTCTCCATTAAATTTTTTTATCAAATAGACTTATTTTTAGGAAATAGGCAGAACAGAACTGCCTCTGCAGTCTTTCCTGTTTTGCTGGAAGGATGGAATACACTCTCTTGTCTTCAGGTCTTCAGGTCTGCAGTGCATCCTTTGAGGGCTACAGCTTCAGATACCCCCTTCCAGCTGCACTCTTTATTCAGCAAAGATTTCTGTCTGATGCCTGAATTTCTGTGGCCTGAGACATATGCTGGCCTAGTCTCTGGATGCCTGGGTGAGCTGAATGCGAAGGTGTGTTACAGGGCCTACTGCCAATGTAGGTGCCATCTTGAGGCTCTTCATCTTCAGAGCTCTTTGAGGAGTCATTACTGAGATGAGCCTTGTCCTGGTTTCAGCCGCGATAGAGTTGTCTTCCTAGTAGCTGGTATAGTGCTGTGTTTTTGAGTTAGGTATGAGAAGAATGTTGATAACACTGATGTTTTCAGTTGTTGCTAAGTAATGTTTAGTCTAAAGTCAAGGATTTTTTAGCTTCTCATGCCCAGTCAGCAAGAAGGCTGGAGGGGCACAAGAAGCTGAGAGGGGACACAACCAGGGCAGCTGACCCAGACTGGCCAAAGGGGTATTCCATACCATGTGACGTCATGCCCAGTATATAAACTGGGGGGAGTGGGGGGGGGGGGAATCGCAGCTTGGGAACTAACTGGGCGTCAGTCGGCGAGTGGCAAGCAATTGCATTGTGCATCATTTGTGTATTCCAATCCTTTTACTATTACTATTATCATTTTATTAGTGTTATCACTATGATTATTAGTTTCCTCTTTTCTGTCCTATTAAACCATTCCTATCTCAACCCACGAGTTTTACTTCTTTTCCCAATTTTCTCCCCCATCCCACTGGGTGTGGGGAGGGAAGTGAGTGAGCAGCTGCGTGGTGCTTAGTTGCTGGCTGGGGTTAAACCACAACAGCATGCATAGCCAAGGAGATTGCACTTGCCATAGCAGTGCATGTTACACCAGAAGGGTGGGGAGAAGAGTGGGATACACACTTGCTCTTTTCATCCACTTGCGTTAGTAGAATGGAGCATGCTGGGGAGACCACAGTCCTTGCTAGCAGCTAGCGAGTGTTGCTACCACATTAGACATGGAAGGTGGCCCAGCCCTCTGTGTAACCTCTCTGGGATGCAAATGTGATGGGAATTTCTGAACTTCAGTAATGCCTTAAAACCATGAAGATAGGTGGTAATGTATAACTGGGGTCCCCTGAGAAATATTTGACTGCTTTTGCAAGATTAAGTGAAAACAGAATTGTCTTGACGGGCCCGTTATAATTATATCCATCAGATGCTAAAGAAATTAGATCAGAAGGGAAGAGGGTGGTAACACTAGCACTCAATGGTTTGCCAGTCCAACCAGATTCACAACAGTTGCAAGCTAAATGTTATTCACACCGTTCAGCCCTTGAAACACTTTTCAGATACGTCAGGTTTTCCAGTCCTTAAAAGCCAGTTCTTCTGTCATTTAGTTCCTGATTTACACTGGAGACAGTTTGACTCATCACTAAATTATCTTCAGGCTGTAATACTGAGGGGATTATAAATAAGTCCCTTTTTTACTATTACTGCCATTACATATTGTGTTATTTTTCTTTCTCAAATATATATATTTTACTGTTAAAAAAAAAAGATCAGTAGAAAAATATATATGGATGTCAAAACAGATGTATACTGTACTTATGGACAGCTCCATGGATCTTGCAAGTCAGCATAATTGTAATTAAATTATCTGAGTTAGAACTCATTCCTAGACAGAATGCAGTTTTGGATCTGGCAGATCCATCTGGATTAATCTTGAATTCCTCTGACACTATAATTTTTAACCATTTAATTCTAATACGATAATACTCAGGAGTTTTTCTTCTTCCTCATGCTTCTGCAACTGTGCTGACTTTGATAACGTTAGTGGAATAAATTGTATGCTAAAGGAAACATGGTCTGGCAAAAGACTGGGTCTATTTGATCTATTGGTGTTTCGGAATCTTGCAATAGCTTACAGCTTAATGTTATTTTGTATATTGACTTGAAAACGTGAATTTCACATTATTTATCCAGCACTTTACACTGAGACAGTTTTTATAATGCATTTGCAGGTAATTGACCATTTGAAAAAAACCTGAAATGTCTGTCTGCGTAATGAGCTGATTTCAATCTAAAAGAACTATGAAAGCTAAGTTAAAAGAAGGTAATGTACAACAGGACAAAAGAGACTTATGATGGTGGTCGTGAAATTTAGTTACATTATTCATTTTGGATATCCTAAATGATATAATTTATTTTCTGTCTTTTTCCAACACTTCTGTACACTGCAACCTTGCTTGTACTTCATGAAGACTTACATGGTGGATGGGGTTGGTTTTTTTTTTAGCTTTATTGAACAAAAGATGTCTCTGACACATGCATAAAAATGAAAAAAAATTCAGTTAAAATTCCCATGACATCAAACAATACTAGGTAGCTAGATCACTTACAAGTAAACCAAATAGGCCATCAGTCTGGAGCAAAGGAGACTTGCCCTTGGTGGAGGAGGATGATGTTAGGAAACACTTAAGCAAAATGAACATACATAAGGTTATGTGGACAGACAAGCTGTACATACAAGTGCCGAGGGAGCTGGCTGTTGTCACTAGGAGGCCACTCTGAACTGTCTTTGAAAGGTAATGGTGATCAGGAGGGGTTCCTAAAGACTGGAAGAAAGTAAATGCCACCTCTATCTTCAAGAAGGGCCAGAAGGGAGATCCAGGAAACTACAGCTTGGCCAGCCTGTACTCAGTCCCTAAGAAGATGATGGAGCAAGTAACCCTGGAGCCCATGTCCAAATGCTTGAAGGACAAGGAGGTGATCAGGAGTAGTCAGAATGGATTTACAGTGGGGAAATCATGCATGGGGAAATCTCCAGTTGGAGACTAGCCATTAGCGATGCACCCTAGGGATCGATACTGTGGCCAATACTGTTTAACATTTTCATTTTCATTAAACATTTCATTGGCCAAGGCTGAGCCCATCAGCTGCAGTGGTAGCGCCTCTGGGAGAACAGATTTAAGAAGGGGAATCTGCAGTGAGTAGTGGGATTGGAATGCGAGAGGAACACCTATGCAGATACTGAGGTCAGTGAGGAAGGAGGGGGAGGAGGTGTGTCAGAGGAGGGGATGCACCTGAAGCCCATGGTGGGACCTGTTCTAGCTCACCCTGCTTGAGTAGGCAGGGGTTGGAGTAGTCAATCTCAGGAGGTCTTTTTCAACCTCAGCAGTTCTGTGATTCTGTTATTTTTTCCCTATATATTGCCAATACTCTATTTAGGCTTTAAATGTTTTCTAAACACCAGTTCAATGATTTGTACTGAATGTACCTTTGAAATTGAGCCAGAGAAAGAGGAAATATGTAATAGCAACTATAAAATACTTTGGAAGCATAAAAGTTCAGGAATGAAAAATTATGCATAGTCTTATCAGACATGACATTGTCTGGGGACAAAAACAGCCTATTGTGTAGCTGTCCAATGTAGATAGTTTTATTCTGACAAAAAATTAAAATTACCCAGTCTGGGGATTGATAAAATGTTCATTTTCTTTCAGCTGTATACATGGATGTCAGCAATACAAAATGCTGTGAACTGAATTTGTTTCCCCTCTCCAAATTTTCATATGTAAGCTGTGAACGTCTAAGCTAGTATTAAGAGTTTCCTATAGGGGGTAATATGCAACATACATATTTATATGCACCATAGACTGGACAGCTGAGCTATATGGCTTGCAGAAAGCACCAGTCAAATGAGAATAGTGGTTTAAAACTGTATATAGTTTTAAAAGGAATGAAAGATCTAAATACATGATATGCTGGTCACAATTGGCAACAAGCATTCTTTTAATAATAAAAGCAGTTTGTTTTTTATCAAACCTAGGTTCTGTACTTGTCCCTTTATGTCATTTGCTTTGATCATGTGCTGCCATTGGTTTCATCATCATTGACTCTGGATATTGTTGTATTCTGATACAACAGATGTAAACAGCTAATTTGATTAATTTATTTTAATCAGAATTGTTCATCACAGAGGATGTCTCACTGAAACCAACTTAGTTTATTTTAAAAAAGAAAAAACAGATCAAGATAATTAGAAACAAAAAGCCTGTGACCCTTCTACTTCTTCTGTCTCCTTCAAGTTTCAGAAGCTTTCTCCTGGCTTTTTACCTCTCTCCATGCAACCTACATTGTTCTCAAAGAACAAATCAGCCCCTATTTTCTATTTGCTTCACTAATGACACAGTCTGACTCACAAAGCCTGTCTTTTATTCTGCCTGTATTAGACACTGATGGAGTGTCTACCAGCACTATGTGCTTGATTTCATTCCCCAAATATAAGCACTTCATGCCGTTAGCTATCCCTTCTGGCTCTTAGCTGCTGCTCCAAAGGGCAGAGATTTTCTGCAGATCCTGTGCTGCATCTGGCAGCCCCAGGTTGTCTCAGGTAGCCCAGAGCATCTCAGAGAGAGTTAAATACCTATGTTTAGACAATTAATTGATCCCCTGGATTCAGTGTATGAAAGTAGGGCATCTTTCCATCTGTGATACTTGCCCTTTCTTTTTGTAATATCCCTGCAGTTACTTCTAGTCTTCAGAAACCCAGTGCTGATTATGACAGGCTAGATTTAAGAAAAAGATAGTTCAGCAGAGATGTGAAGCCCTGAGGAAATTATTCCATGTTAAAATGTACTGAGACAAGCAAACTTTCCAGTCCACAAATACACTCAAACGTCTAGACTGGCAGACCTGTGGAAATGCACCATGACTCCTTCCTTGCAAAGGAACCCCAGGGCATTCAGGAGAATGTGCACCAGCCCCGCCTCCTCCAGACATGGCCAGTGTGAGTCTGGGGACCCAAGGCTCGGGGCATACCAGGGAGCCCATCTGTTCAGCAGTATAAATGCAGATTGTAGGCTTTCTCAGAAAGAAAGAAAGAAAGAAAGAAAGAAAGAAAGAATCCAATACTCTCTTAAATCTTCAGCACTTGCAGGGTTTTGTCATACAGGCCAGAAAACTTGCCACTGACTGTGACTTAACAAGTAGAATTTCACAGAAATGCCCTGTAAATCTTGTTAGGATTGATAAGCAATGTGGTTCAAACAAGCTATATTGTGGGCTGGAGTGTACAAGTGCAAAAGTGCAGAGAAATTGTATCTTTTGTAATGATTCTCAGGTAATTTTTTAAAAAACTTAGTCCTGTGATGTTTATACCACCCAGTTTTGAAAGCTGTGAACAATAGATTTCCGTATGAAAGAAAGTACCTATTGTTCCACAAAGGGAGACACTAAACTCAACTGGAGTTATAAGAAAACAGGAAGAAACAGCTTTAAGGGAACAGAAATTATTGATAAGTGAGAAATTTTGCACAGTAATAGTAAAAGATTAGTACCTTAAGCAGTATCATTAGAATAGATGCTGAAGTTTCCAATTCCCTTTCATAATAATGTAAATTTACTAAAGTAAGGGAGAAAAGATGGAGAGCAATACAAAAAATAATCATAAAAGTAGTAATACCAGTCTAAATAATATTCCAAGCCAATCAATTTCAATTGTTAAAAATGCTTTTTATATGCTTAAGTACAGAAAGTACTACCCCAAGCACAATGTTTAAATCCATACAATTTTTGTAGTATACCTATTTCCAAAAGTGCAATGATAGGTCACATTATTCTGCCTCCTGACCAACTTTCTTTACAATTGAGTTGGCGGGATATCTTACGGTTGAGGCATGAGCCTGAAAATTGATAAATGGAGGAGGTTTTTTCAGTTTGGCAAAGTCTTTCTTTCTGGCTTTGCTCAGTCTTTTGGACTGAGAACTCCAGCAGATTAAACTAGCTGTTTGCAGAATAGTTTGGGCCCAGATATGGAAAAATCACAAGCTTACAGCATGGGACTCAAACTAAGCAAGCTGAGCAAAGATGATAGGCAGGAGGCAAAGTTTCTTAAGTTACAGTGCAACTCTGTAAATGACACCATGACTGTTCATTGTCTGACCTGAGGTCACCAACACCTTGCTGTAGCAACCAGCCTCACTAGCTCAAGTTGCCATCAGGCAAAGGTCTCTTCATCTACCTCCACTGTACAGTCTTTATCTCCTCAAACCTCAAGTCTCAATATAGGAAGTAGGAATAACTACAGAGATCTTTTAAACTGGCAAAATACAGACTATTTAAAGGAAGTATCATGCAATTCTTCAATCCTAATTTGTATCACAGGTGGATAGCAGTTTCAATTTTTGTTCACAAGGGATTTGAGAAGTAAAATAATATTTTGAATAATGCAAGAATTATTATAGCAATATAGGCATTGATAAGCAAGCTAAAAAGAAAAGCTGAGCCACTGAAAATAGAGGAAAGCATTTCATTTTGCCAACAAAGAAGTTTCATTTGGTCTACTAATTTACACGTGCATGATTGCGTTTGGATTATCTGAACAAGTGTTGGTATTTTCTACTGATATTTCCATTTTCTTTGGGAGCTAGCTTTTCAGTCTTTTAAAGCATCTAGTTTTATAGCTTTCTATTTTGCAGTCTGACATGTTATAAATGAGACTTTCATCCTCACATCTTGTCTCAATATAAATTCAGAATATTTTAAAACTTTTGAGTGTGCACATTCTAAAACAGACAAAATGATTCACTCCTTCCTTCATCAAATGAATAATTTGTCTTCATTCAGAAGATAAGGTCAAGTATGAAGTAATCCACTAATTATTGCATACTGACCAAAAAGGTTTGGGGTTTTTTTAACTTTGAGTATTTTATGGTACTAGGTTGTAAATCACAGGAACAATAAACAGCGGAAGTAACATTGCCCTGTAATTGGGGGGTAAGTCATTCTAATTATTAAATCTGAATCAGACAGTGGATGAATGGCATTATTATCCATGGCTCCTAGCGAGCAACTTCCAGTGTGAAGATTGCACAGAGGTTTGGGAGGGTTGGTTGGGGGAAAATAGTATTCAGCGAGACAAAGCATGCACTGTTAGGTCCAGCTGACATAATCTGCTCTCTCAAATAATCATGAAATGGTTACCCCTTTGACGGAAGAAAAGAGCAATTTGTGATTATTAAGTGAGACATTCTCATACTGTTCTGCTCCAAAAGACTAACAATAATTCTTGGATTTATAAAAATTACAGAATGTCCATAGATGAGGTTGATCACCAAACAATAGATTAAATCATGCCTGTCACAAAGCTTGGTGTTGCCACATTGGTGCATTGATTAATGGTATTTGGCAACTCTCTGAATGGCCATTTGCCATTCATTCATGGATGCCCTCTGGAGTACAATATGAGAGTGACCTGTTGGGAAAAGGAGGGGGTTTTTTCATCTATTCATTGTTTCTACTGTAGTAACAGAGAAACACTGGGGATGGGTGAAGTTGAGACTTTGAGTTAGCTATTTCTTAGTGCATATAAATTGCGAAGGGGAGGCGGGGAGGGGACTAAGGAAAAATCAGTTGCAATCAAGACAGTACAATGTGATAGTTTAAATCCTGATTCTAGATGATCCAATTGTTTCTTCCACAGCACAGTAAATGTCATATGATTAAAAATAATTGGGACATCAATAATTTCTTTTGATACAGATACGTAAATTTCTGATGGAAATTTTTTTCACATTTGCTGTTCTATTTCAATCTTTCATTCAGAACCCTAGAGGTCTATGGGAAAGATTACATCAGTTCATGTCACAGCTTGGGATGGTGGGGAGAAATAACATCTGCCTCTCCTTCTCCCCACTCCTCTCAGAAGCAAGGGTGGCCATCTTTCAGACATGGTCTGGGTGGGGCGTAGAGGTTTTCTTTGCCCTCAGGTCTCTGCCCTAATGAGTAGTGAAGGATGGAGCAGAGGCAACCCCAAGTGTTTTTGCTCAGGTGAGCAGCTTGAGTCTATTGGGCTTTCCTCCTACATTGCATGTTCTGACAGTGAGTTTGGATGAACCCTCATGAGCAGAGAATTATTGATTCAATAATATATCAAGTTTTATAGGAAAATTGACATATCTTGACCTGAAAAAAACATTTTATCTCTGGAATAAGACAGACTTCATTTTACATTTATTCATTTTTCTCAAGCTTCATGCAAGCTTCTGCCTTAAATGAAAAACTATGCTCTAGCTGAGGTCTGAGATTGAACATCACTTATTTGAGTTGTGTTCAGCTGACCTTCAGATGACATTTTATACACTTCTAGGTTTTTCAAGGAGCTGGAGAAAAACACCCAAGCCAGTTGGAATCACAATTCCTTAGAAATCTATATCAGACTCTGAAGAATCTTGTCATCGTATGGGCACTTTGAAGGATGAGAAAGGAGGATTATTTAATGGCATTATTTCTTCTTATCCCCTGCAATTCTCCTGCACTTCCATTCTCATTTTGTTGCCATTTACACTATTATTCCATTCATTTAGTAGCACTGTCCACAGAGATTTCGCTTATTAATTCTCACTTTCTGTACTTCCCTGGGCTAGTTATTATTCTTCCAAGGCATGCTTAAGACAACATAAATCTAACAATTAGGGTCACCTAACTGAGATGCTGAAATGGAGAAGTAACACTTACTCTGGACCTCCAAAGTTGAGGCATAATGGAGGGTTACTTTTCAGTAGCTTACTGAAAGTTCATTACCTCAGTTACTTAAGTCAGTTACTCACTGACTGGAGGAAGTCACGGAATAGCTTTTTCCCTCAGCCCCTAGAACTTCTGTTCAGCTCTTCTGGTAGTGCTTCTTCAGATGGCATCCATATTTGTTTCTCTCTGTCTTAACTTAAGGTGCTTCTTATTCTTTATGGTGCTCTAGTAAGCTGAGGTGAACAGACCAACCCACAGATTTTTAATTATAACTAATGTATCTATTTGATATAGCTATGTAAAATACTGAGTGGAGCAGGGAATGTAAGTGAGTACTGCTGAAGGCATTGCCAGTGACACACTCAGAAAGACTAAGTAATCATTTCATTGCACCCTGCTTGAAGGCCTACAGATAAAATGGGTACAGAAACAGCATGTACAAATCGCCTGCTGGGCTAGGAAAGAACTGAAAAACTAATCTTATAATACTTTCCAGATACCTGGCACAATAAACATATGAATGTCCATGTTTACCTTCACCCATGAACTTCTTCAGGAGGAAAGTAGCTACACAGGAGTCATTGAGGATAGAAGCTATAGTCTGGACACAGACTGTTCTCCACTGTCTCTTCTGAGTAGGCTGACAATATTCCTTGCCAAGGCAGTATTTCCTGTGCACCACTTAGGAAGTCAACCCCAGTGAGTTTTCCAAAGTCATCTACAAATCTTTACACTGCTGCCTCAAAGTTACTTTTAACACACTTATTTTTCTTTTTGATAAACACTTTTTTCTATTAAAACCACAATGATTTATGTTGAATGGTGTCTACTATATCCTTCTTAATTTCTTTCCTTTATTGTGTTTCTTCCTAAGAAATTTTGGCAAAGTCCATACAGGACTGTGGTTTAGTTTGGTTTACAGATTATCAAGATGGGCTTTTCTTATAATATGTCTTTTCAAAGCAGTTCCATACTTGTAAGTTTTATGAAAAGCTGATTTATACTTCATGGATTCTAAGTGGTCATGGTACAACCATCACTGCTTTTGAAAGGCATCAGAATCTGCACATTTTGGCTATATATAGTATTTGGTTATATAGTGTATTAGAGCTATATGTTAATGAGAAATGCATTTGAAAATACAAGTGTATTTTGAAATGTTTTCTTGCTAATTCTAAACATCCTCTGTTTTCACAGAATCTAAACTTCTCATTTTTTTTATTAACCTGATTTATTTTTTTTTAATCACAAGAAATCTAGAATTCATATACAAGAAAAAAATTTCCACTTTAGAGGTGGACTTTTCATCTGAATGTATTGGCACTTTAAGTGAAAGCTGCAAACTTACTACAACCTGTAGCCACTTTCATATGCATCATACCTTAAATGCTGTGGTGCAACTGCTCAGCAATTCCACTACCACTGTTGTTTCCTCTTCCACTGAGGACTGAAAGATCCTATAGTTTAGCTGGTTTGGGAGAATATACTGGGAAAGAATAATTATTTCCTTCACCTCCTGAAATTAATGGTATTTGATGGGAATTCCTTGACTTCAGCAGAACTAGAATTTCCCTCACATTTGTGTGTCTGAGTGTGGGCACTTTATCAATGAATCTGTGCTTGAAAAATCTCACAGTTAATTTTGAAAGATAAGAGTTTTACAAAATGTCAAAAGGTTGATTGGGAGCTTTTATGAACTGTTGGTCCCAATTTATTATCTAAAATAAGAAAATGTTCCTGTCATATGTTCAAATACACTTTATTTAATTATTTAATTTGAATATGTTTGCAAGGAAAAATTTAAGTATCTCTTTCTGCCATAGACAGTCTTTGGGACAAAGTTGGCTTCCAGGAGACTGTATGCATGTATAATATCAGATAAGCTATTCTTTGTGGATACAGTTCTGAAGTAAATGAGTTGTTTACCTGAACTACACTTTCCTCAGACAGCAACTGTGGAGCCTTATTGAGAGAAATGTTTCCTGTAACTTTTTTTCCTTTCCTCTTCTGTAACTTCTAGTTACTGTGTAAAGTCTTAAAAAAAAATACAATGTAAAAATTATTTCCACATAGGTCTATGCCATGGGGACTCATAAAACCTGATCTTTAATGTTCTCCATTCATAGCTTTTCAAAACGCACCAGAAGCTCAGCAATAGACATTAGGATTGTCTTGATTTTTAATGACCCAGGATTAGTAATGCCACTTACACCTATTCATTCCTTCAACTCAAGGGAATGCAAGCAATATACAGATTTTGCCATATTTGGAATTGTTTGCCTTTCTCCTATGTCAGTTAAAAACCTGCTGCTGGCAACAGCAGCAGCCCTCTACAAAGATCATCAGAAGCTTCTAATGGAAGTACCTTGAGATTTAGAAAGTGTGAAAATGCAGGAGCCAAAGAATCACACAGGAACTTTTTGATTTTTTAATTTTTAATGAATACTTGCAGGAGTAGTAGAAAATATTAAAGGACTACTCATGTTTTGCAGCCTTAAGCATTCAGCTGGACATGTCTTTCGAAGGGCCTTCCAGAGGACTTTGAGACCTGAGAGAACAGTGTGTTGATATATTTAATAAAATCAGCATGAGGTGAAAATATGAAGAAGGCTGTTAAGTAGTGTCCACATGAATATTTTTAACCAGATGATGGTGTTAAAGCCTGCAGTGTTCCTGAGCTGAAATCTGCTCAGGGATGTAGAGATGTGAAAACATAGCTTCAAGCCAAGTTTATCTTCTGGAATGTCTGAAGTGAGCTCTTAAACTGATGCAGGCAACCCTGGTTTCCTGAGGAAGCTGATCGGTAGCCTATCTATTCCTTGAGCAATGTAAGTGTCCTATCTTTGCTACTGTGAAGCAGTGGCAGTGTGTGTTGGGTTTGCATGAGAAGGTTTTGGTAGTGGGGGAGCTACACGGGTGGCTTCTGTGAGAAGCTGCTAGAAGCTTCCCCTATGTCCCACAGAGCCAATGCCAGCCGGCTCAAAGACAGACCCACTGCTGGCCAAGGCCGAGCCAACCAGCGATAGTGGTAGTGCCTCTGGGATAACAGATTTAAGAAGGGAAAAAAGTTGCAGTGGGCACAGAAACTGCAGCCGGAGAGAGAAGTGAGAACATGTAAGACAAACAACCCTGCAGACCCCCAGGTCAGTGAAGAAGGAGGGGGAGGAGGTGCTCCAGGCACCAGAGCAGAGATTCCCCTGCAGCCCGTGGGGAAGACCATGGTGAGGCAGGCTGTCCCCCTGCAGCCCACGGAGGACCACATCCCGGAGCAGGTGGATGCTTGAAGGAGGCTGTGACCCCATGGGAAGCCCACGCTAGAGCAGGCTCTTGGCAGGACCTGTGGCCCCGTAGAGAGAGGAGCCCATGTTGGAGCAGGTTTTCTGGCAGGACTTGTGACCCCACAGGGGACCCACACCAGAGCAGTTTGTGAAGAACTTCAGCCTGTGGGAAGGACTCACATTGGAGAAGTTCATGGAGAACCGTCTCCCGTGGGAGGGACCTCACACTGGAGCAGGGGAAGAGTGAGGAGTCCTGTCCCTGAGGAGGAAGGAGCGGCAGAGAAGACGTGTGATGAACTGACTGCAATGCCCATTGCCCATCCCCTTGGGCCACTGGTGGGGAGGAGGTAGAAAAAATCAGGAGTGAAGTTAAGCCTGGGAAGAAGGGAGGGGTGGGGGGAAGGTGTTTTAAGATTTGAGTTTTATTTCTCATTACCTTAGTCTGATTTGATTGGTAATAAATTAAACTAATTTACCCAAGTCAAGTCTGTTCTGCCTCTGATGGTAACTGGTGAGTGATCTCTCCCCGTCCTTATCTCGACCCACGAGCTTCTTGTTATATTTTCTCGCCCTTGTCCAGCTGAGCATGGGAGTGATAGAGTGGCTTTGGTGGACACCTGGCATCCAGCCAGGGTCAACCCATCACACAGTGCACACTAGGAAGTATACGGTTTCTCTTCCTGTGGACAAATATCACCTGTCATGTTGGTGACATGCTGCCAGAATGAGCTTCCAAGAATTTAAAACATAAAGTGTTGGGAAAAAAAAAAAGGCAGGAAAGAAAGAAAATATCCCACAGCTTCACAAATGTCTCTCTTAAAGGTAGCATTTCACTTGTTAATAATTTGCTGAAAGTCTTGTGCAATTGATAGAAAGATATCTAGATTATCACTAGCAGTTATATCTTGTAGATTTATAGGAAAAGAAATCAAGACACTGGATCTTCAAAGCAATCTTCACTGACTTACTCAGAGATTTGTGCCAAGATTTTTTTAATTCACTCTGATTCCTCTGGGATACAACTGCCCACTAACATGAATTGTTTTACAAGATCTGGACACAAAAATTGGAGCCAGTAGAAAGCAGGAATGAAAATCTGAAATATCTTAAGAGCCAATAAACCTAAAAAATATGCAGCTAAGATAACTATACCCTAACTTTTTTAGTGTAATGGTGTAACTCACATCTCCCAGAAGGGATGTAGGCCTAAGAATTTGTCAGCTACAGGATGTCTGATGGAAAATGCAAGCATTTAGGATGAGAGAACTAACAGACCCAGAACAAAACTGTCTTATAACAATTTAACCATATTGATGAGAAAGCTCCAGAACAGACTATGTCATGGCACTCTCTGATTTATCAGTATAGATATAATTATAGTGTCCACTGGAAGGTTATTGTTGAGTTGGTGATACAATAATTTTGGGCCAGTACACTGGTGAGCTTCCTCTGGTGAATAGGTTGTCTGTCCCAGGTTCACCACCAGTACAATGAGGGCACATACTTTCTCCTAGGTGACCTATCAAAATTAACTGTTTTGTGAAACATTTAAACACAAATTAAAAAAGAACAGTAAATATTATCTTCCAAGTAGCAAGAGTATGCATATTCTCATAGGTTGCATCATCAAATAAATACAGATATTAAAAATATAGTATTTTGGATGACTGAATCATGTTTTCACATTTGAATAGCATGAAGAATGGAGAAGAATGTTGCTTGGTGTGAAGCACTGTCATCATTTATAAAGAAAATATTTCTTTTTTTCAGGAAGCTCATGTATTCCTGCTATAAGTATTTCATGTTTCTCCAAGTTTTCAGATAAATAGTCCTATGGGCCATTTTTCATCTGTAAAATTCTTCTAATGTTGGCCATATATTTCATACAACCTGTTCATAAGACTCTTCAGGGAGATTTGTGGCTTCTGATGTTTGGAAATTTCTTTGGAGTGTGTGATCTGTAGATACTTCTAGAAGTCAAGAACTATTATCTGAATTATTATCTTTGTTATGGATGTAGGAAATTATCTAGGACTTTATCCAAATCCCTCTGAAGTCAATTCACAAACAAAATAAGGATGGTGATGATAAGTATCTTTTCCTCATCATCTGCTATGTAGGCTGCAAACCATGAGGCCAGGACTGTCTTTTACATTCTCAGTACACAGAATGTATTGTAGTGAGACACTGATTGTGGTTGGAGACTGTAGGAGATGCAGTAATAAGAAATATTTTATCCCATTAAAATCAAATGGATGCTATTAGAAACTTGCTCTATCTATGGAAACATGCAGAGTTATAACATGAATTCTGTAAAGTTCAGCTATTTTCATGGGATATAGTCCCAGAAAACATTCCTTCTTCTTAAAAGATAACTACATTGAAGCATTTAAGATGTGTGCTTCTCTGCTAAGTAGATTTTTATTTTACAGTTTCCAGGCCTGGCTGTATCCCAGTTCATTTATTTCCAACTGGGTTCAATTTCCAGGGGAAGGCAACTTCCTATGATACTTTTTGTCCAATAAAGGTGAAAATAATGTTCTCCAAACAGCACTATTTAAACTGGCATGCACATGTGGCTAAACAGTTTAATTCAATTTAAATAAAAATGTACACTGGCTGGAAATACTATGAAAACTGATAGTCCAAGTGGGGTAAAATGTTAAGTGTTCAGTGAAATGTAGGTTTTCAATTGTCCTTATTATCAAGCATCTTTCCCAGTTCAGATTTTTTGCCTAAGTGAGCATATTTTCAAGGATGAATTAAGAACAGAAATACGAATTCATAGACTCAGTTCAGAGAAGAGTTTACCATGTTGTTGCATTGATTACCCAATATAAACTCATCTCCCCAGTTTTGAAGTGTTGTGCTCCATCTTTTCATTCTCACTATCTAGCTATTTTATTTATATGGCCCATATTGCTACAACATGACTGATGGACTAATTTTGAAGACTTTAAAGTACTTACATGCTTGACACCACTGTGGGACAGGGAAACAGCATTCCCTACTCTCATTTATAAATGAGAAACTGAATTGCAGATGCATTTGCCTGAGTTCACAAGGACTGTCAAGTCATGGCAAGTCTCCCTGTGTAAAAATGCTTGCCTCAGACTGCCCTGGAAATGAATCTACACCGACTCTAACTTACTCAGAAATGTAACCTCACATCAAAGTGATGCACCTTTTACAAGGAATAGAATAAACTCTCTGTTCAGAATTCCCACATTCTGTTTATGGAGTGAAGGCCTCAGAATTTAATTAGTCAACTTTGTGTTAACATTTATTCTGAAAGAAGTGAAGGACAATTTAAATCCATACTTAAGGAATAAAGTAGGCTCCTTCCTCTGAGCATACTCTCACTGAAATTAAAAACTCAGTCATCCCAAATCTTGAGCCTAACAAAAACATTATTTTTTTGATCAGAGAATAAATCATATAGTCCAGATCTAAGGATCTCATTATTCTTTCTCTTGTCCTGATTTAAATCATGTACTTCCATAATCCTGACAGCTTACTTTTTGTTTACATAGTGGTAGGCAGGAGAAGAAAAAAAAAAAATAGCTAAAGAAAAGCAAGTTTTCCAAACACATTATGTCATTGGAAAGGACCATAGATGAGATTTACATGGAAGCAGAAAAAAATAAGTACCTAATGTGCTCAAATGAGAAATAATGAAAGCAAGGATAAAGTTGCTAAACTGGCAAAAAATGAAATATATTCCTCTTAAGATTTTGGTGTGCCACTCATAGTACCTAAGCCTTTCTGATATCGATTATGGTGGCTTAAACACAAAATGCGTTTTTTGTCTTGTTCTAGATGGAGTGAGGTCTCTTTGGCATAGGTAGGAGGAGGTGGGGTGCAGATGTTGTAAATCACTACAAGTTTATTTTTGGTGGAGGGTCTTTATGAAGCACCTGAAGCACCTCTGTTGATAATGGGAATTATCAGCTCCATAAGGTAAAAGCAAATTGCAGTATATCTCTGGCTTGGTCTTTCTGGAGTATTCTGCTTTCTGTAAGTGAATTTCTCTTCATAGACATAGCATTCTTTGAAATGAAACATCATTCTTCTTTTCTGTGTTAATATATGTGATGGTTCTAGATTACTATTATACTAAATAACCATGTGGACTTGCCCATTTTGGTTGTATCTTGTGGGATTAGAAGCTCTGATGTAAAAACCTCTCTAGTATTCAGCTATTGTGTCTTGACATCCTGTCAGATTCTTCCACTGGCCAAACGAGTCCAAATGTTTTTTGTCACACTTTGCTGGATGACACGTGAAAAGATAGGAAATGCTTTTCCATTTAATTATAATGTTTTTTTAAATTAACACTTCAATGAAAAATAACATTTAAGCATTGAAACTTCTCCTATGTGATAACAAATAAATGTATGGTTTTCATTCAGAGAAAAGTGATTTACCCCTCCTTTTTACAACAGACAGCATACAAATTTGGGGGAAAAGTCTAGAGATTTTCATATCCCATATTACCACTCTGACTTTTGGCTAGTCCTATGACACAGTCCTCTGTGACCTACCAGTTTCTGGATCTCAGCATTAGAATTAAAAGACAGCAAAATAAAGTTTGATGGCTACCGTAAAGGAAGGACCTGGTTTAATTGTAGTGAAATTTTCACCAGCTCTTTTTTTGTGCTAGCAATCACTTAATGTTACATAGCACTGCAAGACACTGATCTTTTTGACCTTTCTTATTCTGAAGCAGGAAATATTTAGATTTTCATTGCATTTCCAGTTCAAATAATGGCTGTCCATTTTATTTAATTATATTATTTCAGACTACACTACTGTGCACATTTGTTTATTTAGTGTGGTGTCCCTGAATCATCCATGACTAAGAATTATGAGGTCAGTTGTAAAAATATTTGGCTTGAACTGAGCTTGCAGCTAGGGAAATCTTTGTGGTTTATTTGCCATATAAGTAGTTTCTGTTTATTTTCTGTCCTTAATGGATACTGTACTTGACCTCATTGTTGATAACAACATGCAAGCTGGCATAGCCATATTTGCAGTGATACCATTTTCATTCAATCTGTGCATGTATTTAAAAGGTTCTTTTTCTCTTTGAATACAAGATCAATACGGATTTTACTCAAGTGTTCAAAATACTGCTCTAAAGGCTTATCTCTGTGTAGGTGAGATGCTACTTGTGAAATGTACAGCAGTGTTAGAATCCACCACCCCCACCCCATATATATACATTCATATTGACTGACTGAGGGTATTATATATCCAGAACATCCAAAGAAGTTTTGCTTTAAAGGCAAAAATTAACACCCTTTAAAATGAAAGGAGGAACAGCGTTGCACAGATTTTGTCTTTACTACTTCTGATGTGAGGCATTTGAACCCAGAACAGAGAAGTGGAAAGTTTTTGGTTGGGTTTTCTTTTTAAATTTTTTTTGTTGTAAACTCTAGTAGTTGGTGATTGAATCAAGTCTGCCCATTTTCTCTGACATAGCCATCTTTCATCAGGATGGATATAACATTGTAGTTCAAACTCTAGAAATTTCCAAACATGATCAGAAAGCCAATTGCCTGGGATAGAAATAACTTCATATTTCACACAGCAGGCCAATCTTGGTAGTGCAGAAGTCAATGAAAAAGTTTCCATAAACTTCTCTGAGGACAGCATTTCAAACAGAGGAACTGTCTACAGCTACTTGTCCTTCCAATAACAGTTTGTATTTAGAGTTTCTGTCACTTTTGTTTGCAGAATTGGGGAATCAATTTAGTTCCAAAAAATACATTTAAGTTCATACGTCACATGGATATTGAATGCTGCACGTGGTGTAGTCTTTGAAAAACGCCACTGTAGAAGAAGTTATTGTAGTTTCATTCAACGCTAGTCAGCACAGAAATATCAGAAGCTACCCACTGTAAGACTCTTAGCACTTTGGCAGTGTATGTCATTGGCCTCTGCACAAAAATTTAGGGAATTTTTTAAAGTGTTGCCCAGAAAGTGTTGACATTTTCTGCTGTGGGTGGCAGCAGGTTTAGGAACTAGCCATAGTACGAGAAATACAAGCACATTACAGGAAAATTTGGCCCCCTTGTCTTAGTCTGCAGCACAGTTTCCCTTATATGTAATGGACTTGGAAAAGATTGAAAAGTCATTGTGGAAGAGAGGACAAAAGAGGATACATAGTAGTGTCTGCACAGTGTATTAATCCTGTGGGTAATGTTAAAGCTGTTTTATCTATAAGGTTGTTTATCTGGAACCCTTTATTAAACTAAAACCAAACAAAACTTTTCAAAATTTATGGGCCCTAATTTTTTTTTTCCTCAATGGCATGCGAAACACTTTGCAAGGCTAATGTAATTCTTGTATAACTTACATGTACAATTGCATCTGCCACCCAGTTACCAAACCACACTGGTTTTAAATGAGCATCCTATTAGTATATAATACTGTAATATAACATAGGGAGCTGTCAATAGTCCATATTTTCACACTTTGATATGCAGAAACTCCTTCAGCAGGGAATGAGAACTTCACAAAATGTTATCTTGTAAACAAAACAAAATCAAGAACAGATTTAGAAATAATGTGAAAAAACATTTGAGGTTTGTCTCTCACCCAGTACTTGGCAGACTGCAAATTAGGATTTTTTTATGAACTGTACAGAATATTATGTATAAATCTGCTGCTTGAGAATGATGCCAGCTCCACCAAAGTTAAGAATCATTGAAGAAAAACGTTCATTATCCTTTACTGACATATATGTATTTGTCTATCATCACCTCTTCAAATATCTATATTGCGAACAGTTTTGTTTTTCAACCCCTGTTTAGTAACCAGTTTTCCCCAACTCTGGCAGTGAATTTTGTAGCCAGACTGAGATCACTGGCAAAGTAGAAAGGAAAGAATTATTAAAAAGATTATTAAAAAGCTTGGCCTCTACCTGTAAATGGACACAGCCTCATAAACTTACAATTAGGTGTCCTCCTGGTAGGATACGGAGTAGTACCCTTGAAACTGGGGGCAATTTACAGAAGCTGTACTGAACCGTACCAGTGAGGATTTGGTCTTAATTCCATGTGTTCCTCATCTTATGTCAATAAAACTGTTGTGCAAACCTTCATTAGAACTGTCTTAACTTAAAAAAAAAAAAAAAAAACCAACACAAAATGCATCCAGCAATTAGGAACATTAACCGCCAGTTGCTGCATGTTGACACTCAGAGACTCGGAGCACATCAGAAATGTCTGCAAAAATGCCAGCTTTTGCGTCTATAGGGCAGCTCCCTTAAAAGATCAATGGCAACCTCTTAATATCTTTGTGGCAGTTGTGCCACTCTGAGGACCTACAATGAGCAAAAAGTTTCAAGCTTGTGTGTGGTGGAGCATCAGGTACCAGGGAAGTTCCCCAGCCTCCTAGTGTAAGGGACCAAGTAAGCTGTGTTTCTGCAGAGGCTGTCTAGCAATTACCTCCTGAGAAGTCCTATCCTAGCAATGCTCTATTGTCTCTGCAGTTTCCTAGAAAAAACTTTGTCTTTTTGGCACCACAGCAAAACTTCTACCAAGTTCAATGCCAGAGTGTCAAGTTTTACACCTTGGCTTGACTTTTAGTAGTAACAGCAGGGGAATTAGTGATCCTGCTGGCTACACCCTGACTCCACATCAGGGTGTGGATCCCTGGCCGATCCCATTCAGTGTATCGGTTTTCCTAGTACATAATCCTACCACAAATGGGTAGGTTGCCAATCTGAGTAAGAGCTTATGGCCAAGCTGTTACATCCTTCTGCATGCTATTTCAGATACAGTCTATATGACAGCAGATCTTTTTCTGTGGAGACTGTAGCATCAGTTGTTATATCAGAAGGTTGTTACAGCAGCTGCAACAAAATATGGAAAGTCTTGCAAGAACATATGCTGCTCTTGTCTCCTTTTTTACTGAGATGAATCTGTACTTCAGCAAAATATGAGTACAGCATGTAGTAACTGGAATGGGAGCCAGAGAAATTTTTAAGAGTGTTTATATCTGGTGTTCTGTTTCAATCTTAACACAAATTTTCTTTCAAAATGTTTATGCGATTGCAGTTGGTATCAGTTGACACAGTAAATATAACCCATAGTTTAAAACTAATATTAATTAAGGGACTGGAAGAAATAACTGAGGAAAACAGGACTGTAAATACACTAATGAAAAGCTTAAACATTTTTTCAAGTATTACCCATAACAAGATTAATTGATGCTAAAACTCTAAATTATGTCATTCTCTCTCTGTCCAGAAAGTACAGAATGTCAAACGTTCAAAGTATCCTAGAAATGGTCCATGTTGTAAGAATTGCAATAAATTCTTAAAGATAACCAAATGGTGGCAGATTCACTAATTCACACAGAAACTATCGTGCTTACCTTTAGAATACCTTGGCCTATTACTGGTGTTTTGTGGAAAGCCATGCTTCCAGTAGAGGTTTTAAAATATTTTAAATATAGGGTCTTGATAAGAGCTGGGGATCCATAATGGTTGGAGGATAGTGTGGAACTTATCTTACCTTAAGTTAAAGTTTTTGGGGTGAAGCTAACAGCAGGGCCATATTTTTTTGTGTTTACTCATTGGCTAGTGCAGTGAAAAGGTCATTAACCAAATGAGCCTGTAGTGTCTGTACACAGTTGCATGATCCAAGTCTTTCTGAGAAATTGCTGAAGGAGAAGAGATGGCAGAAATGGCTAGACTTGAAAACCATTATCTAAACTATTTTAGGTTTGTTTTTTTAGACAGGGAGACAAACATCATCTCCAATGCAGCAGGAGAGTAGGACTCTTTTTACTGTGACTATGCTCTCACTCAAAATCAGGGGTAAAATTGCTGCAGGCTTCCTCTTCCATAAACAGACCCTAGGGAAGAAAGAGTAAGAGTAATTTTGTCAGTTCCCTTGACTTTGGTCACTCAGGGAAAGCACAGGAAATACTGGGAAAAATATTTATGAGGAAAATAATTGCTTGCTTAGACAGTCCTGTAGGCTGTGTTTCACCTAAAGTCCTTGCCATGAACTTGTTGAGGGGTTGCAATGTCCAGTCAAATTCAGATTCTGAGCTACGGCATGGGACCATGCGGAAAGAGACTTGTGCTAGTGTACATCAGTGATTGTGCAACTGCTAGAACTGATGGGTTATACTGTAAATTCTATTTTCTTCCCATCTTTCCTACTTGTAGATTGTAAAATGTGAATAACAGGAAGCTCATATAAACTTGAAGGTACTACAGGAACACTCCTGTGTCAAAGGGTACATTTATTCATTCTTGATTTATCCATCTGTACTAAAATGGAAGGAAAGTCCAACACATGTTAGTATGTGAGGAGAATTTTACTTCATATAAAACTATTTGGAACTGTTTATATCCACTCATTCAGGGATCTGTGACCTGATGCATTTATACACAATTCATCTGTATTTAGCTTGGACACAGTACAAGTGTGAAATTTCTTGCAGGCTGCATATAATCATGACATCATCCAAGATTTCATTTTGGGTCGGATGCAGCATTGCTGTGTCCTCTCTGGAGCCAGGGCAGGTTGAATACAATTCATCACATGACTGTGTGTCTACTATTTAATGCTGCAAGGCTTGTCCCATGGTAGCACCAGTGAGGATCTGAATGTTCCATTCTCTCCCCTGATCTGGCAGGAATAACAATGCAGACCTTATCTAGTCCAAGCAATGACACATGCTTTGCTAGGGAATAGTGAATCCAATTTCATTTGTGCATAATTATGAGGACAGAGCATATTAAAAGTGAAGCAATAAATTCTTTTACCAGCTCTGACAATATGTCAAGAACAAAACTAAAGAAGCAGATTTTTTTTACATGTGACTTAGTCTGTATGAGGTATTGTTGTGGCAATCAACCTCCATGATGGATGGATATTGTTTTTTAAAGTCTGCTATGATTTGTATTTATATAAGCAAAATGTGCAATGTGGACTCTAATAAGTATGTATAAATTTTCTGAACATGAAGTATCAATGCTATTTTTATACTCTCATTTGTCGTCCGTAACACCTTTACCGCATGCCTTTGCTATTGATATCCTGCAGAGGCTATATACAGTGGCTCTAGTTTTGAAGTGGTAGCACACCATATAAACACATAACTTGGGAAGGTGGTCCCTGCTCCTCCATATTCACCAGTATGGAAACAGGAAAGTAAGGTTAATTTGGTTCAAATACCTAAGGGCAGAACAATTTATGCCAACTGCAAAAAGCTCTGAGAAGATGCTTCAGAAGCCAGCGTGTTCATTGTATTCCCTAGCTGCTATGCCTCCTTTGACAGCAAAAGTCGATTAGCAACGTAGGAGGTGTGTGCTGGTTCTCAGTGACAGTCTGTTATGCTGGAGAAGTCCTCACATGCTGGGTACACCAGCATAGTTTACCCTCACCGTAACCGAGAATGACCCAGTTACTGCTTCTGTTGCTATAAACAAATCTGTACCAGAATAGCTTATTCTATTAATGATCTTCAGAAATTAAATTATTTGAATAAGAAATTGTATTGTTAAAGGAGAAGTTAGAACTCAGCTGTTGGCCAGGATTTTAAAAAATGCGTAGTGAAAGAATCTTTTCCTCCAAAGAGTATCCAGCTGGAGACATTAGGAAGGACGGTGCTGTGAAGCAGTTTCTCAGCGTTTTAGAAAGATGGGGGTTTATTACTTGTCTTCATTGCAAACTTGAAACAAGGGCACTCAAAAAAAAGGAAGTAGCATATTTGAAATTTTTGTTCCTCTTACTGAAATAACTTGAATATCTAAAGGTATGAGTATACCAGGTTGACCACAATCACAGTAAATGTAGTAATTTGCACCATAGAATCTGTGAGTTCAGAATATAGTCTGAATTGTAATTTCTGATAATGATGTTCTGCAGTTCTAGATTATTTTCAGCAAATGCTCAGTCAGACATTTATTTGGATTTGAGAGAATCCTCTCAGATCCAGTAAGTGGTTCTTACAGCTCTGTATCAGTTTAATTTTTAATTACATATTTTTTTAAATTTGGGGTTTTTTTTAATTTGTTTTGGAAGGAATTAGATTTCTGAATAGGAATATATTTGATATTCATAATTAGGGCCAAAGAAAAATGCATTTCTGATATCTGCGTTTAACATATGTGCATTGTGAGAGGGTCAGCTCTCTAACTATGGAAATGAATTGAGGTTCTGAACCAACAAGCAGCTTGACTTCATACATACAAGGATTCAACTGATTTCAGTGTGATGCGCATTGTGCTGAGCTGTTTGCCGATCAGGATTATGACAATACATGATACAAGGACCCAAAATACCACCTTTCATATCAAACTATTATCTCTGAGAATGAAAAAATGGAAAACAAGATTGCACACCCCACAGGAAATTGGAGTTTCACACACAAAACCCCAGATGGCCAGAAACAATATCACTATTACAAACCAAGTTCTTGCTTGTTTTTACTTTACATTAACCTAAAAACAATGACTTCCAGCAAAAATGATGATGGATCTCCTTCAGCCTTCACCCCCAAACCATGTGCACTTTTCCAGAAACAAGCATTTGTATATTATAATGATATATGATTGCATCACAGTATAATTTAAATTTGTGCCATTGTTTCCATTATAACCTCTTATTTACAGGAGCTTTCAAAAGCAGATGTAAAAATTTGAGTTGAAATTTGCTGAAGAGTTACTGGTCCAAAAAAGGCACTTTTTCCTACAGGAAATGCTTTAAAATTTGCTGATGTTGTTTTAAATATCATGCTTTAGTTCTGCAGCACTTTTGCTCCAATGAATTTTGATGCCCTGGGTAACTGATGCCTTTTCTGCTCTATTCCTTGATTTCCCTGGATACTGGTCATGAATCCTGTAATTAAATTTCCCATGCAAGAAGGACAGTGTAAAAGTATGTGCAGCCTAATCTCCTACTGTGTGCTTAAATATGACACAGTTTGCATGCTTCCAGTTTACATGGATAAATTTCACCCAAAGCAAGTAAGGATTTTAATGGCGGTAATATACATTGCGAGCATGTGGCAATTATAGAATTTTCCATAAAACCATGAAGTGGCTTCTGTATTTCATGTGACCATACAAGCCCCATAAACCCATTGTTGGGGGTCTTGCCCAGCAGGCATCCACAGCACACAGCCTCATTGCAGTTTCCCCTATTAAACTGCTGCCTTCTGTGATTGCTTGCCCATGGCATGTATATTTGCGAACGATATAAGTGAAGAAAACATGCAGTGTTTTATATGCAGAACAAACAAACAAACAAACAAACAGTGGTGATTCCTGCTGTGAAAACTAAACCAGGGAGGTGTAAGTTGGTGAGACAACACCAAACACAAATACAAGAGCAGGAGAGAGAAAACTGAAGAATGAAATCATCTGACTGGGATTCCTCTGTAACAACTGTGCTGCTGCACATGGCTATGTGCACAGCAGTCCTTTACAAAGGCATTCTCAACCTCTCCTCCAACAGCTCTGATGCTTTGTATAGGCCTCGCTATTTTATTGTGTGAAAGGATATTTGTGTTCCATATCCTGCCTTGGCAGCTCCAGACAGTCTTTTTTGTGTTGGGTGTAATCTGTGCGAAGATAAAGTGACAGTCACAATCCTAACACTCTTGTGAGCTTAGGGAGTCTGTCCCTTGCACCAGTTGCACTTTCTTGGTTTCCCAAGCCTTGGCTAGCAAGTGGTGGCAGACAGTGATCAGTGCACACTCCTAAATCTGGCAGGTGTATCTGAGAGGCTGATTACAACACATTGAGAGATGGTGATGTTTGTTCCTTTCACCTGGACATAAGGTGTTTGTATAGTCAGTCCTCACCTAAGTGCCAGAAGAGCCCTTTGTGTGACAAAGTGAACTGACCTCACATTTGCCTTTAAAGACAGCCCTGGCACCCTGCGTCTGGCACTGGCGGGGCAGACACACTGCTGCTGAGAGACAGTGGTTTCCCTGCCTGTGTTTGGAGCTTCAGGGATGGAGTCCCACGGAGGTTGCAAACCAGATCCAGGGTGGGAAGCAAAGAGGTGTTGTTCTGTGCTGGACTTGGACACCACCATGGAAATTAAATCTGGAAGCTGTATTATTTCCCTCTGTGTCCCATTAATGATTGTTACTAGGCAGCTGCAATGGGACCCAGCCAGTGTGGATGTAGTTCCCACAGAAACCCCACATGACTTTTAAACTGGGCCATATGTAATCTGTTAGCACTAGAGGGGAGAAAAAGGCTCCTAACTGAAGGCAGCCATGCTGAACTCCACCTGGATCTGTGGTTTTGCTCAGAACTGATGGAGACTTCAGTGGGAATATTGACAGATCCTTTATTTAAACTGGGGTAATCAAGAGCTACTGGAGTACATGGACAGGCATACCACAGCACTTCAGATGGGTGGTGTGGTGCAAAAAATAACAAGCCCTATAAAATCCCATGCTTTGTCTTACCATTTGCAAGTTGTCCTTCTCATACACTTCTAAATCCTTATACCTTGACATCTCTTTATGTAAGGGTCTTAAATAGGGAAAGGGTACATTAGTACCCACAGTAATCCCATCCTTCACCTTGGAGTAGTTTCAAGAAAGTTGTAAATAAAAAGTAATTTTTGTCCGTTAATGGTCTTTATAATTTAAATGGATACTAAAATGAGTTATTTACTATCTCATTTCTCTTCCATGTCATTGCTCAGTAGTGACTATTTCAGGCTATTTTATTGTTATTACCCTTTTAAACAAATGTATCAAACCAAACAATCTGAAATAGAGTTTTTTCTTTGCCAAAAGCTACCCACTTGTTATTTTCCTACAGATTCTCAGACAGCTGTTAACACTCTATATTCTTCTGGAGGAACATGTATTCATGCCACCATTTACATGCTTTTTGGCTCTGAGACTTGTTTTCTTTCACTGTATCCTGCAGGGAAGATCATCACAAATTCCTCTGTGAAACTGCTCTACAAAATACATCTCTCTGCCTGCAAGCCAAAGAAAGCAGTTTACTCACTGGATTCCCAGCTATATGCAGGGTTACTACATTTTTGTTTCGCTATTCTATCTGAGCTAATTTTGCACTTTTGGACACGATGAAACAGCTGCCACCTGCTAGGAAAGCAGAGGGGATCCATAGTAGACCTAAAAGTATCGCTAGCCTCAAAACTTTAGTGGGAAGCTAAAAGCAATGAGATTGTGTAATTCTGTGTCTGGTGGGTAGGGAGAAATTTAAACCATTTTTGTCTTCAGTATTGCTTATTGGGCTACTTAGGTGCTTTTTCTTAGCTGCGGAGCCCATTTCACAGCACCTAATTCTCCTCACTCATTCTTTATAAAACATTAAGGTGCCTGGAAGGCCTTTATGAAATCCACGCCAGAAATACAGGTCCCAGAAGGTAAATCTTCTCTCATTTAGATGGTCTACCCACCCTCCTAGTCCCTGATACACCACTGCTTTTTGTTGCATAATTCGCATTAGGTATGGGCAGGGCAAAGATGCTGCTTGTGATTTTGAAGGTTGGTCCCACTTTTTTATTGCATTTCTATGTCATCCAGATTCTGATTGGGTGTAAAATGACAGGAAAACTTAAAGAAACTATCTGTGAGTGGGAATACTCCAGGTCAAATGTTTAACTTGAGGAATAAGAACACTGTGAAATTTATGTGTCATGCTTTCTGTTGGTTAATACTTGTCATAATTCTATCTTTTGATATCCTATATCGGCTGCTTTATAGGCCTACTTGTGATAACTGCACACTGCTTCTGGTATATCACAATACTCTGCTATTGACTAAGTAAACAATTAAGAGAATTTCTACCTCTGAGAAGACCTAAAAACCAACTGAAATCAGAAAGCTTGTTGTGAAATACATTTCTAATTAGCAAGCTAAAACACCAAGGAAGAAATTAGTTAGGCAGCTCTGTATATATTGATTTTTACAAACAAAATACAAATTCTGAAAAAATAAGATTTAACTCTGTGTGTATATACATGTATATTAGCATTCAGTTATCATTCATTTGCTGCAAGTCTCATTAATTTCTTAGATGTACTTTTCCATTAAGACCCATTTATCTTTGAACTATTTTCTCCCTCTCTCCTATTCCTCATTCCCAGGTTAGTCTCCCTCAAAGAGAGAAGGAGGGACAATTTTCCCCATTATTTTCATTAGATCGCTTTTTATTATATTGATTAAGGAAGCATCTGCCATATGTCAGAAATGCATTTAATCTGAAAGAGCTTTCTTTAGCATAATAATATTAGTGTGATGGCAACGTGCATGAGATGGAATAAAGTTGATGCCATATGTATCATTATATGTTGAGAGGAGCATCCTAGCACCACAGTGTTAAAAAGTACAGTTCTCGTGGACTGTAATGGATCCAGGCATTCATTAATAACATAACATTTGTGGTTTGTAGTCAATATCAAAGCCAAAGTAAATTAAAATGTGTAACTCTAGATGCTATGGGTAAGATTTTAAACAAGTTTTTCCTCTTATTGTCAGTGATGAGTTTCACCATATTTTTGGTTTGATAAGTGCATATGCCATATTTTTAGTGTATTCATCTACTTTCACCTTGCTTTGCCTCATCTGGAAAAAGTGGCTTCATGTTAACTGCAACAACATGCCTTTGCTAGCCTTCTTTCCATCAACATCTCCCCCCCCCCCCCCCCCCCCCCCCCAAAAAAAATCAGAAGTATGTTCATAACCTTAGAGATATTTTGATCTGCAAGAGAGATTTCCACATATAATTAATCCCCTGTATGGTAATTAATTTGTTTGCTGATATATATATACAAAGTCCTGTTTTAAAGGTAGGGATAGTAAAGTGATATGTTATGCCTGTGAATAGCGATGCAGTCAACTGTTCTTGCTCCTGAACCAGGAAAAATTCCTACTACCTCATAGAAGCTTTTCCATGCATAGGAAGAACAGCATGTGCAAAAGCTGAAAGTGGCAGAGCTGAGGAGAAAATGAAGGAGCAACAAAAAATAAGCAAGTCCTGGTAAACATAAAATTGTGGCTGCATAAATAGTAACTAATGTAAAAGAAAAATATGCCATTACTGTGATGCAGTCCTTAGCTGCCATCATAGTTTGGTTTTCTATAAGTATATTATGTGTCAACTCTGTACCAGCACTGCTGTTATGAATAAAATGAGGAGGCATGGAAACATAGATAAAATGTTATTTTAAACATGTTGGTTTACCTGTTTAAAATGGCCAGACTATTAATGGAGCAAGCTATAGAATGGATACACTATAATAGTCACAGTATTTTAGTCTATAAATCAAAATTCATGGTATTTTATTTTTCAGAACATATGGTAGTTGGATGTGAGAGCACAGATGCATCCCATGGTGCAAAGAAGGCCAAGCATAAACTCACTGAAGGCTCAGTACAGAATATTCTAACACAACAGCAAAAAAGAGAAAAATAAACAAATTGCTGTCTTAGCTTAACAAAATAAAACCAAACCCAAACCCTGTTTGCTCACATCTGCATTTCGTGGTTTGGATCCAGAGTGGAAGCAAAAGTGTTGAAATACCGTGCAAGTAGCTGTCAGTTAGAAGAAGGAAGGCTCATTTCCAGTACATCTGGGTTCTTGGGCTAAACCTGATACTATTGAGTTCCTCTCTGTGTGGTATGGCTCTGTGTGTCAGACTAGACAGCTCTCTCTGGTTACTTTTCCACCAAGAGAAGTGGTGTTTGTCAGAGAACACTGGTCAGCAACATTATGAACTGTAGCAGATGCAAGGTGACATCTTAGCCTTGCTGGTATCAGTAGGGAAACGAATTTAACCTCTGGGTCTGCAGACAGCTTGGGCTTCATTCATTTTCATTCTCACGTTTAATTTACTATGTACTGCTGTGGGAGGTAAAGCAACGAGAGCAGCAAAAAGTTCTTCACTTTTGGAAATCCCCTTAGGAAAGACATACGTGATGAAAGGTCACATATCCTTCAGAAAGAGTGTGTGCCTGCACTTAATTTTCTCCACAATCTGCAGTTGCATGAATGTGCCAGGTTCTGCTCTGAGGGGCTTTGGGATGCTGTAATTTATGCTAGGGATGAGTCTAGTCTTCACAAAATCCACCAAGATGTACAAGTGCACATCAAGCAGTGTGAGTACATCTAAGTGTTCAGGTACAAAGCCAAAGCTAGTCTGATTGCAGTAGAAGTTGAACTGGAAAATATACCTTTAACCTGCGTGATATAGCTAGCAGGGATAACAGAGAACTGGCAGTGCAATGTGAAAACGATGATGGGATCAAACAAATTCAAACTAAATCAAATTCCAGATGATGGTATTTCATCAGTAAAGTTTAGTCCATCAGCAAAGTTCAGTTAAATGGTTCGGCATTACATAGGTTATTGAAAATAGATAAAGCCTGGGTACTGGAAATAGCAGTGTTGTGTAACTGTTCACGTATTTTCTATTGGCAGTGGTTCCTCATTTTTATGCATTATTCTGGTTTTCTCCCACTACTTACACTTCTGCAACATGTATGCAACAATTAATTATTAAGTTTCATGGGGACTGAAAAATACTTTGAGGTTAAAGTGAAGAGAATATGGAGGTCTGGGAGAACAGAATCATGTGATGACTTCTAGAATAACACTGTTTTATATCTGACCTCTGATTCATTCTATTGTCAGCATTGTTTGCTTGCATCTAGTTGCTGCCTTTGCATTTCCCATTCTCCAGCTTGTAACTGCTACCTACAGCTGCTTTCCATTCAAACGCCTCACATCTAGTAGTGGTGTCTCAAAGATCTTTATCATCTCGCTCCACAGATAAGTATGTGTAAGTTTCCAGTGACTGACTAATTAAACTTCAGTCTTGGAACTTTCTTCATTTATGATTTGAACCTAAAGCATGTGAATTCAGGATGCTGTCCAATCTGTAGATTTGAAGAAAACTGAGGAAAAAAACCACCATGATGTTTCAGTTGTCTGTCTGGTTTGGTTTTCTTTTTTTTTTTTTTTTTTTTTTAATTTATTTTGTGGTCAAAAGAGAAAGAGAAGTTCTAAGTATTTCCTCTTTCAGTTTCAATGTCAATACTTAAAACTTAAGCCCCTTGCTTCCAGGAAGTGCATGCAAAGGAGCCCTCACACGTTCACAGAGGTCCTTTACTGCAATAAAGACCTGAGATCATAAACCTATTTGCAGAGTCAGGTCTGTACTTTCAATGGAGAAGTTAATATCTGCAGAAAAGATATTGGAATGAGGGAGGAAAGACAGTGGAATGCTTCTTACACATGTTGAGGCAATCTGGCATCAGAGTTAATCATATGGCCATCTGTCTTTTTGGAATGAATGTACATGTTTAATTACATAGCTTGGAGCTGCATAAAGTTGTAAATACTGCCGCAAGGGTTACTAATGTAAGTAAAGCAGAGATCTCAGGCACACAACTTGCTTTTAAGAAAATCTGCAAATTTTAATGTAAAACCTCCCATTGCATTACTTCCTGGTCAGTTTTATATCCTAAACGCACCAGAAGCATTGTGAAATTGAATTAACTGAGGCAGATACAGCACTGGTAAGTAAAAGAATCGACCCCCCCCCCCCCCCCCCCCCCCCCCCCAAAAAAAAAAAATCCTACCTTCAAAATATGGAAACTTGTATTGAGTTTTCTTAATTGATGGAAAGAGTAACTTGACCTGTTTGGTTGCTTAAGGAGGAATTATGTACATAGCTGGGGATCATCTGGAGTGTGTAGGTGGTTCCCCTCAGAGCTGACACTTAAAGGCAGAGAGAAGAGTTCTCCAGATGTAAGTGGGAGGCAGAGGAAGCAGGGTTATTCATAGAATATGAAGGTTATCAAAGTAAGGCCTCTTGTTCTTACTGAGTCAGGTTTCACATAAAGTGGGCCAGCTGTTCCATTAACTATATTAGTCATCTATAGCCAACCATATTCTACCATCAGTATGGTAGAAACTGCAGAAAGGAATGCGATCGATGCTAAAATCCAGCTTTACTTATCAGTTTGATTCTGTGGTGGAAGAACAATGAAAATCAGGTCTATTTGACATTATTCACTGTTTCCTTTTTCTACATGTTTCGTCATAGTATTTCTTATTCATGACCTGTCTTAGGTTTGAGTTTTCAATGTTTCAGTGTTTTGGGTTTGAATGCTAAAAAGATACATATTTTTTGAATTTTAGAATAACTTTCTTTGGACTTCAATGGAGGCCCATGAAATCATTTCCACTAGTGTTTGATTTGATTAAGGCTTATTTCTTTGGAAAATTAAACATCTGACAAATTTAAATTAACAGTGTTCATTTGGTACATATCCAAAATCAGCTTAGCTTTGCATTGTGGCTCCTTTGTGCAAATAATGGGCATGATAATTCTCCAGCATATCATCACATGTGTGTTATTTACCACCCTTTCAGAAATGCTCTGCTGTTATCCTATATGAGCTTGTTGTTCTCCCAGTGTAAAAGAAAAAAAAAGACAACAAAAAATATGCTGAAGTAGCGCTGGCTGCATGTATGTCACCATGCAATTTATCTCACCAGGAAGTGTGAAGGCAGTCAGCCTTCTATGCAATGCCCTTCTGTACTCAGAAGTTTCCCATATGCTGTATGCCCCCGCAGTAAAACTGGAGTGCGGACAGCATGGAGCAGCTAAAACACTAACATGAGCATTTAGAAGGGTCTCTGTGATTTCCGCCTCTTCTTGATAAGCACTCAGCTCATATTTTCACAGGGCCCACAGGGCTTACAACTACTCTGATAATAAGGGCTCATTTTACTAGTCACCCTCACCCAGCTCAGCATCATAAAATACCTTTCCAAAAGCACCAGGCTGCTCAAATGGAGGCTGGAGCCATTACAAGAATCAATAACGTACACTCACAGGTATATAAAGAAAGAGCATGGCTGCAGGGTGAGAACTTGGAAACGGTGTTGTGGGACTTCCACAGGCAGACATCGTGTCATCAAGGCCTACACACCCAGTTATATTCCAAATTCAAGGCACAAGTGAGCAGGCTTAGAATTGAGTTGGGTGCTTGGACTTCAGATCTGAAAGTTTTAGATAGCTTTCAGACATTGGTGGGAGAGCTGCGAGCAGACGTATTAGGAGAATGATGAGTATGAACTTTAGGTGTATTTTATAGTTAATCATATAGAAGACTATAAGAAACATTCTAAGTTACTATCAAAACTTTTTGGAGTAGGAGAGATGACAGCTGAGCAGGGGTGTTTATGGTTTTTTTTTCTGTATAATTCACACATAAATGAAAAATATTCACATTCATTTGAATGGAAAAGAAACATATTTGAAATTTGCAAATTTGAACACATCCTTTTGAAGAAAAAGTAACAATTTCTTAAGAATTTAGATCCAGATTAATGAAATACCTGTGATTGTAACTTAATAAGTTTTCAGAGGTTTTTTAAAATGTTGATTATTGGTAGAGGATTACTGTGAACCTTCCAATGTACATCACTGTTTCTCCTCAGGCAGCCTCCATGGCTTCTCTGCAACTTACCTAGGGGAAACATTTCAATCCTTAATGGCTTTTTCCCTTCTGACTCTCTTAAGCAGGGAAAAGATGCAACTTGCACCAGCTTTCATAAGTCACGGGACAGTCTTGGATAACAATCACTTCTATCTGTCATGCACACTTTAGTAAAAAAAATCTGGCTGATGAGTGTGTTTAAACACAAACACACCCCTATATAAATATGTAAACACACAAATACAAGAAAGTCTTTCACAACAGATGCATGCAAGTAATATGGACCTTATTCAAATGTGAAAAATCTAGTGTTGCTTCTAGTGTTATCCACCACACATAGCTTGTCTGGATAGTAGTATTACTTCTCTCTCAAGCAGAAACACATGTCCATGAACTTGCAGTTTGTCTTCCCAGGTCACAAAAATAATCAATGGAGAGTACAGGTACTTTTTAAGTATAGCTTCATTTATGTGCTCACATGGCAATCCTACCATGAAATTATTAAAGAGGCTTTAAGGGCATCCTGCTCCTCTAAGAATCTTAGCCCAACTAGAGCCTTCTTTACCACACAGTAGCTAAGCCTCAAGTTCTGACTTCTGCAAAGAACAAAGCTGAGCAGTTTGCAGATCATTGTTCCCTGAACATTTGTACCCAACACTGAATACCATTGCAAGCATTTTTTTCTAGGCTTAAATTTCTTCCCAGGCTGAGGGAACAAAGCAAAACAAAACAAAAAGCTATACAAAAGGATAATACCCTCTAGTGTCACCCCCAACAGCAGGTAGAACTTGGTAGACTTGTCTGCAATTAAGCTTACATGAAATTTTCATTCTAAACTCTGTTCCTTTTTATTTTGCAAGATTTCACTGCTTGGGCTGAATTTTCCACACTCGCTCTTTACTTCAAGTGGAATTATTCGGAAAGTTTCAGTGAAAAACACCCTGCTGTTTCCAAGAGGGAGATTAGAGAGGAATAGGCTGATTTCCCAATATTAAAATTTATTTCTTTGGAGAGCTCTAGTACCTCCATGTGTTATAGCACCAACTGGCCCTTTGTCATCTCAGTGAGAATGTACTCTTTGAAAATTGTTTTAATATGCTCAGCAGAGTTTCAGCAAGGCTTCTAGCTACATTTTCTGATAGCTTCCAACAAGCTCACCTTGTCCTAGTCCAATAAGCTTACTGCACTACAGACTCAGAGAAAACACCAGTAACAACATTAAATTCCCTTTTGGCCTGAAAGGAGGGCATGTCAGACTGAGAGTGAAGAGGACACCATGTGTTTTCCCTCAGCTCTTTCTTTAATTAGGTTTCATTTTATGGACAACATGTAATTTATTTTTATATTCCCCTTCCGAAATTTTCTTAATAGGATGAATTTATTTTCATCTAACTTTAAATATGTAAGTGTAGGTGTATCACATAGCTGTCCAGTCTTCTCTTGTAGTCTGTAGTGACAGGTACTTTGAAAGGCCTTTCTTCTCATCAGTCATACATACATAATGTAAGTTTGAAAAAAGATGCTCCCTGGTATCTTTCTTTTCTTTCATTGACTACAGGGGAAGATAGCCAATTAGCTGAGGTAAATTGACAAGCCTTTAGTTGGCAAAATTAGACCAAATTAATCCCACCCAAACTGAAGATCAGCAACAGAAGCTGAGGGTGTTGAGGGAATGGAAGGGGAAAGGACTAGGAGACCACATAGTCACAGCTACTAGCAACAGTATTTAACTATTAGAAAGCCTGACAACAGACATGGTAGGTGGCCAGTGACTGATGTCTTTACAAGAGGAATAACTTACAAATATACTGGAGTTCAATCAGGAGCAACTGATACAATGCAAAAACTGGTTGAGGACCCAAGGGCCACAGTATGCAGACAGCCCAATCAAATGGTCACAACATTACTTTGCAGCTTTTGAATCTCAACCCATAATCCTTCCCTGTGACAAGATCAGAGGCTCTTGACACTTTCAATTTGACTACAGTGCCAAATATTAACAATGGGAAAAAACAGATTGTTCTGGTTTTTCACCGAAGTGTCCCTTATGAACTGGAGGCAAATTATTCTTTCTGTATAATAACTGTGTATACTATAAATTGTATAGGTAGAAAGACTGAAACAGTAAGTTGCACTGCAGTCTGCATCTTTTTTCAACATTTATGCTTATAATACTATAACCTTCTAGAGAATTTATTCTACGAAGTGCCTGCTGAAAAAAAATTCATTATTTTTTAATACATTGCACATCAGTAGATTTCTATGAGCTTGTAATGAAATACAGTAGTGATACTAGCACAATCTCACAGCAGCAAAGAAAATTTCAGAATACGTTTGTATTCTGTACAATGTTTGCCTTTGCTAATAAGCTATCTTGCATACTTTTACTCATTTTTAGCAGATTATTTCTACGTTATTTTAAATACTAGCATTACTGTGTTCTGATTTTTTTACTGCTGTATTGTAAGTTGCTGTTCTTAAATGAAGAACACATAATAAGATTCTGATCATCCTTTGACATGAAGTGGTTTAATAAAGACAGCTTGCAATCTGACAATGTCACTTTGTGCATAAAGTTATGCAGTGTCTGTGTTTAATTGTCTAATGACCCTTGCTGTTTAGTGTTGGAAACTGCGAAGCTGTCCAAGGCAGCAGGCTGTTTCTTTGAATTCGGGCAGGAAGCGCTCAGATTTGAGGTGGTTCTTACCACCTTAGTGCCTCATTCCATAGTTCAGATTGCTTCCCCAAAAAGTCTTTACTTCTAAACCATTGATTGTGAGCTTTGCTCTACATTTCTGATGTGTCAGAGAAACAAGAGATTAATAGAGTGGGCTTGAGACATTAAAGACCTTGAAAGTAAAGACCAGGACGCTTGTCCTGGTTTCAGCTGGGATAGAGTTAACTGTCTTCCTAGTAGCTGGTATGGTGTTATGTTGTGAGTTCAGTTTGTGAAGAATGTTGATAACACTGATGTTTTCAGTTGTTGCTCAGTAGTGTTTAGTCTAAAGTCAAGGATTTTTCAGCTTCTCATGGCCAGCCAGCAAGAAAGCTGGAGGGGCACAAGAAGTTGGCACAGGACACAGCCAGGGCAGCTGACCCAGACTGGCCAACAGGGTATTCCATACCATGTGACGTCATGCCCAGTATATAAATAGGGGGAGTGGGGGCGGGGGATCGCCACTTGGGGGACTAACTGGGTGTCGATCGGCGGGTGGTGAGCAATTGCACTGCGCATCATTTGTACATTCCAATCCTTTTATTATTGCTGTTGTCATTTTATTAGTGTTATCATTATCATTATTAGTTTTTTCTTTTCTGTTCTATTAAACTTTCTTCTTTTCTGTTCTATTAAACTGTTCTTATCTCAACCCACGAGTTTTACTTCTTTTCCCGATTTTCTCCCCCATCCCACTGCGGGGGGGGAGTGAGTGAGCGGCTCCATGGTGCTTAATTGCTGGCTGGGGTTAAACCATGACAACACTGAAACAGAGTTGAAATTTTACAGAAATGTAACAAAGACCAACCTGAGGTCTTTGCAGCACTGTGAGCAAAATAACACCGGAGTCCTTAAATGCTACCAATTCCATGAAAGAGTTAAGCAGAGAATGTTAAAGACTGACATTTACTTAGAAAGGTAAAACTGAGAGAGAATTCCTTCATCTTGGGACAGATTTATCATCTACCTTGCAAGTGAGTGCTTTTACCAAGTTATTTGTTGTATATTGGCACTTAAGGGTTTTTTTTCACAAAATTTTTAAAGCTTCTCTGATACAGGGAGGACTTTTAAAAATCCTTTTGTAAGTAAAGAATGAAATTCCAACCCCTAAGGAAATTAATTTCCTTAGTTTTACCTAGTCTTCCTTTTAATTTCCCTTTTTATAGATTTCTTTTCTTTTGCATCTTCTTGGTTCACTCTTTTTTGTTAAAAATAACACTTTTTAAAGAATATTTTTTTTCTTCTTCTTAACCATTCTCTCTGTATTTCACCTGTCTGTTACTTTTGTGTGCATTCAAGTTGGGAGAGAAGGGTTTAGCACTTCAAAGCAAATCCTAAGATCTGCTTTAGAATTTCATATTTAAAGGCTTAAAGAGATTGTTATAATTAACAAATTGAGAAAACACAAGTTACTAAGTTACTCCCATCTTGAAATAGAGTTCAAGAACCATGCTGTCTCTACTGAGTCTTAAAAAGCAGACCAGACATTTCTGACAAAGATGATCTCAAGTATTTTAGATAACTATATACAAGAAAACTTACTCAAGCTGAGATGTGAAAATAAGCTTTTAACTTTCATTTTACGAAACTTTTTTTTTCCTAGTAAATATTGTCAAAAAAGTTGAAAGAGTTCTTTCTGAGCAGGACAGACATCATTAGTATTGCATGCTTTATTTGCTCTGCACATATTAAAAATTAAGTTATGTTCTTCTCCCATCTTTACCACTTCTCCCATGGTTGTCTGAGAAAAACAGAAAGACTGTAACTTTCCTCATTCTCATTTAGGCTTCAGCAGTGAGAAATGGATTATCTATGAATCAATGTTTAGGCAGAAATAAGGAAAAGAAAGATGGCAGTTGAGCCCAAGGAATAATCTTACACATACTTCTTCCAGTTCAGTGCTGCTGTCTTGCACAAGGAAGAAAAATTCCATTCTACTCTTTTTTTTTTTTTTTTTTTTTTGAGCACATCAGGATCCAATGATCTGTCTGTGAACAAAACACCGGTCACCCACTGCAACTGTGAATGAAGTCTTCTCTTCCATGCTAGGCTGCCATTAGTTTTTGTGTTTTAGTTGTCACAATTTGACAGGTGCTACTGCAGGTGGCTCTTAAGAGGCATGTTTCCCTATAAAGCTGTAAGTAGAAGTAAGTTTGAGGAACAAAGCTCTTGAAGAAGATAGGAATGGAATTAGGGCTTCCGCTGTCTGATGAAATCAGGACAGAACATCCTTTTTATAAAGGAAGACTGGAGATCCCACTAACTGCAGCATAATTATGTCAACTCTATGGCAGCGGTTCTGGAGCACGTAAGCCACAAGGAACAAGTTCAAGCAACTTCAAAGTCACATAATACACCTGACTGCAGAAAAGGTGCAGTTCCAAATAAATGCTTATATGACTATAAACTATTTCAACAGTCAAGTAATTTATTTGAATTTTATCTTGGTTTTATGTCTTTCTCTGCTTTGATCAATCAACCTTATATACTACAACAATTAATTTTTTTTTATGCTTCCACTCTTCTGTCCATCTCTGCATTGGACAAATACCCCAGCAGATACTTTATGTAAAAAGTGAGGTCTAAGCTACTCAACATTAAAGAATCCCCAACCCTTTGGTAAGATGAAAGCCCATTGATCTGATTGGTTTGGGTAATTGTCTTCTGCATACGATTTTTCTCCTGCAGTTTCTAAATGCTTGTAGTACCATATCTGTTTTCTTTTTCAAAATTACTGCCTTTTCCTTTGTACCATTTGGCAACTGTGTTCTTGAAATTAGCTGCAGATTCCTAAAGAAATAGATATACTTGTAGATGGAGACATGTCAAACCTGGCCTAGTCTACCCTGGCTCATTCAGCAAAGTCTTAAAAAATGAAATAATACAGCAAATAAGCTACCATGTCATCTGGAAGAATTAGTCCTCTCAGACCAGCGGTAAGACACAGTACAGTGTGAGAAAAATTACAGCACAGATTGTCCCTGATCTGCCTGCTGAGAGAACGTAAGGCTGCAGCCTCTGACACTGTTTATCTACATCCTTTCACCACAGCTAAAACTGAGACAGAAGAATGAAGAATTAACTTTTATTCAACAGAATTTATACTGATTTTTCTTTCAGGATAGATTTATGTAAGTGAAAATAGTATATATGGAGATACCTGAATTTAAGATGACCAAAGGATTCTGTTTCCAAGAAAAATTCACCTACCTTCTGTTAAAATCAGTACATCTATTAAAAAAACAAAACTGAAACAACAATGAAAGCACAAACCAAATCACTTCCTTTTCTTGTACTAGTGATGGGGGCCATAAATTAAAAAACCACACTTCCTTTCAGCAGCAGCTGAGAGGAGTTCATTTGGAAAAGTTTCTAAGCCTTGCTGAGCTCTGAAGTAACATTTGCAGTTTTTAATATAATTATTTTTTGACGTTTATGAGAAATACTGCCAGCATTACTTATTGGACAGTGTCTTTCAGCAAGGAAACTTTAGAAACCTTGAAATTTCCCAGTACTGTGTTGAAGTAACATGTAATATTTTGCTTTGTTATGTTTCTTATTCTTCTGAAAAGATGGAAGTCACACTGAGTTTGGGATCCAAACATAACAAATCTACATTACTCAGAGAGAAAAAACAAAATACGGTTATTATATCCAGGAAATATTAATTTGTCCTCATCAGGGTATTTTGAACTATTTGTGCATGAATTTGTTTTCAGTCATGAACAGTTCATATTATGATTAATTGCCTACATAGTTTTAATGTAGGTTTAAACCTCATCATTGTTTTTTTTTAATTAGCTTCAGTAACATCCTGTGCTTGTGCCAGTCATCTTTACTGTGTAACACACTTCACAGTCTCAGGGTTTAGATATCCATGTGGTGATGAATTTCCTTCTGTTTGCAGGCAGAAGAAAGTCTGTGGCTTCAGTTTGTTGACTAATGTGGTGAACTTCTGTACCATTCAGACTCACCTTGACCAATTGGTATTTATCAATTCTGTTGAGTCATTTTGATTTCATTTAAACCAAGATAAACTTCACTAATCTCATAAACATTAATCTCATAATACCCTTAGAGTAAAATGGTGGCCCCACTGAATTTAGTGGCAAAACTGCAAGTGAAACCAATAGTTGAAACAACTGAAAGAAAAAAAATAAAACACTGTCTCATTAACCGGAAACATTTAAAATTTGGTTCCAGCCTGAATGTGCTCCAGGGAAATTCCACAATGCTGCCTAGTTAACCAAGTGTCTGGAAATGCTGGGGTCACCAGCCTGCTTTCCAAGCGCTGTGTCAGAGCTCTGTAGCATGGAGAATTGGGGCTCCCACAGCTCTGTGGTGGTGAGAATGGGCATCCTGGAGCAACTGGGTTGCTGTGGAGCCATAGGCCTCGGAAAACCCTGGGAACCACTCCAGAATTGGATATCCCACAAGTGCTGATAGTGATGCATGAGGAAACCCAGCACCTTTCCACAAATGTATACAAAGCTTCATGGACGCCCTTCCTCTCATTTATCTAATGTTTGCACTTCAGACAGCAAGTCATCATTTTTCAACATAATCCCATTTCACTGCACAGTAATGCCAGGTCTTATGTTAGCAAGCACCTCAAACAAAGGTCCCTGATGGTCTTTTTACAACAGCCAAAGTACAGCATAATAAACCCTAATATCTTTCATAGTGTAATGAAAGGCAGCTACTGACATGTTCACATGTTCATCTTCTAATTTTAAAAATATTTCTTTTTTTTTTTTTTTTTTTTAATTTGAGACAATTAGACTATGATGATACATGCATCCAAAATTTGTTGCAGGGTGCATTACTGGATTTCAAATACTGGAGACTAGTTTTGAGAAGGGTATGGAGTTTTAGTTTGGACCAGTCTATCATAGACGTGAAGTCACTGAACAAGAAACAACCTGGGGTTTAGTGTGGCTAGATTGCTCTCAGTACTTTATCAGGTAGTTTAAGCCCAGATTCACTGATGAGGACATTACATTGCAGTCACATTGACTGAAAACTGGTTAGAGAGAGGCTTTCGTATTCTGTTTTGTATAGAGCTGTTCCTTTTGGGTAATGACTCATTCTTGGGACTCCTAAGAACTATTACAATATAAGTAATAACACTTCCTACAGAGCATTAAGCATCTCATATTCTCAGTAGTTTAACTACTTTTGATACAGCTCAAAATCTTTGTTTATATTGCTTCCTGACAATTAATACCCCAACCAGCATTTACTTTTATAACTTTTAAAGACTTTCCACTGTAAATAGAACAAAAATACTTATGGTCCATTTCCAGTGAAGAGCAATGGCACATTATAAATAACTTATAATTAGTTATTCAATTAACACATCACGAAAAATGAATCCTCTCTTTAAAAGTTCAAAGGAAATTGAACTTGTAATTTTTTTCTTTTAATTTGAAAAAGCCCTTCCTTCCTTCTTTCCTTCCTTCTTTCCTTCCTTCCTTCCTTCCTTCCTTCCTTCCTTCCTTCCTTCCTTCCTTCCTCCCCCGCTTTCTTCCCATTTGCCTCAGGCCTGGTATGGAAATGAAAACTGGATACTTCATCCAAGTTTACCTGCTAACAGGAAGCACTTGAAATTTTGTGAAAGTTTGCTCTGGTGAGATGTGACATCGCACAGAAAATAAAATTGACATAGATATTAGCATAAAGGAATTTTTTATACTTGTACCCATTTAAACAAAAATGAGGGTGTGTTCCTCAACAGGATAAAATAATTCACCTCTTAGATAAGACTGTTTCATTTCTCAGTCATAATGGATGGAGATATTGAAAGAAGCCAAGAAAATACAAAGACTTGAACACTCAACTTGGAAGGAAATTTAGAACTCGGGTCAGAGCCACAAATACTGCTGAGAAATGCAGTGTACTAGATAGCTTTTGTATTGACTTGAAGAGACAGCTCATGCATTTTTAAAAAGGCAGTAAAATACGTAACATCATGCGATACTTATGCCAACGAAGAACTAAGGGTATCTGTGTTCTTTTCAGCTTTTTCTTCCAACTGTACCCAGGCTAAAGGTACACTCTATGCCTAAGTAAAATCTTATTTTCATTCCTGATTTCATCTGCTTTGGAGACAAAGAGGATTAGAAAATTTATGTGCCTTCAAAGCAAGTAGAGGATATTTCTCTTGGAATCCACCATGACAATAGATAAAATATCTGGATAATTTATCACACCACAAAAGCAAAGAGAAAGAGAGGAAAGATTATCATAACCAAACTATTATTTATCAAGAAACAGCTTTTGTCTCACCTTCTGCAGTTAAATGGGACACTAATAGAGAAGTACATGACTTTTCCTGAGTTACTCACAGCCCTGTGCCAGCTCATTTTCTGCTGTCACTGCAAAGAAAGAGACCAGACTTTGAGGAGCATCAGGAGGGAATCATATTGAACTCAGTCTTTCCAAAAGATTTTCTTCTGGAAAACTATGGGCATCAGGGAAAGCATTTGGACTCTGGAGTAAATGTTGCAAACACTGACTTGAATTGTCAGAACATAACCATAGTTGAATGAAGAGCAGAAAGCCAAGGCTGGCAGAAAACAGCATGTCCAATTACGTGTATTCTTCTGGAAGAAATGTGAAGGGCAACAAGTTCCATTTTCTAAACATACACAGAGACAGAGGGAAGTGGGCTAAGCTCCCTCCCTCCAAAAAAAAAAATAGTGATTTCAAACACATTTTCAAACAAATGATGCCTGACTTTCATTCTACTTTTAAGTTCAAATGCAGCTGTGATTTTTCATGACCGAGTAGTGTGATTTGATTAAAAACTCATTTTTTGAAGATGACATGTTCTGTGTGAAAAATATCTACATTGTCTTCACAAGTGCTTTGGAGTACTTTCGCCCTCTTAGGGGACCAGCAGATGCATCTGCCTTTATTTTTCAACTATTCTCTTGAATTTACAAAAATACCAGATTATATAACTGAGAAGCTGTCCGTGAGGTGTTTTAAAGGGAGTCCAGAGTATTTGGGGGGAATCCAGAATAAACATTATTATTTATGCCAGCAGAAATTATTTCCATCATTCATTCATTCATCATGTGAAAAAAGACAGAAACCATTTCTTCTTGGCTTCTTTAATTCTGGTAGATTTTGCTGCATAAACTTATAATGTGACTTTTCTGGAAAACTAGTGCACCAAATATAGTGACTGTGCTAAAAATTATCTCAAGCAGTTACCTAAATAAAACACTGTTTTAGCAGTCTTGAGTATTCATCTGTTTCATTGACGTCTAGGTGAACAAAGAGGGCAACCTAGAATACTCAGTATATTACTAGAATTTAATGTATCTACCTTCCCCCCCCCCCCCCAAAAAAAAAAAAATTAACAGGTACATATTTTGTTTGAATTTTTGTCTCCATGTTGTAATGACCTATCTAATACTTTAATTGCAGTCCTTTTCTTTTTTCAGGGCAGATATTAAAATTCTTGTCCTAGTTTTTATCACAGATGAAAACATGTGGACTTAAATGTTGTTGACTGGAATGGACCTTAAGAATGGCAAGAAACAATCTTTCAATTTTTCCTAATTTGTTGCACATGGGAAACAATTCTTTGCCAAAAAAAAAGAGTGATTGCTTATAACATAAATATGGAAAGAACCTGATTTTTGTACAGATGAGTTATATGCATTTTAAAAATATTAAAAGAAATATATGTGGTTTTGAGGGTTCTCATTCTGTTTGAATGTATCCCTCCATAAATTGACTATTATAAATATATTAATTATGGTCATAATTCAGAAAACCACAGAAATATAAGGAAATAAACAAGAAATGTAATTCACTTAAAAATGGAAACATTCATTGTGCTCAAGAGATTTCCAAAAGTTCATACATTGCTATGATTTTGACTAAAACCTCTAGCTAGTTTGAAATTTACTTCAGTTTGAAATGTCAGTCATTTTTAGTATTATATAATGTATATTATATAACTGATCCTTAAGCTTACCTCAGGTTTATAATTCTAGTTACTATTTTTAACAATAGGTGATTGCTAAGTCTTAATAAAGAACTTCAATAAAGAATCCAAATAAGCTTGTCTGGAGAGAAAGGAGAGATCTTGAAACACAATGAAAACAGAAAATGAGAACAGATGCTAATATATTGGAAAGACTGAAACCTTGAAAAGAAGTTTGGATTCTTTCTGAAGGTTGGTATATAGCAAATAAACTGTCCTTGAAAAGGGAAGGAGTGACTTCACAGTATATCCACTATATATTTTTGTGCACCTTTGGTAACTGTGTAATTTATGACAGTACCTCAACATTGCTTATATGTTACCACTAATGTTTATTTATTATCCAAGGGATGACACTGAAGAATTTCTTAACTTAAATGTCTCTTACCTCACCTATAGAGTCAATTCTTTGTGGTCATTTTCCATATTTGATGAGACAAATATGTACTTTTTCTTTTATTTGTATTACAACAGTGCATGAAATTTATCAAACCCAACTGCCTAATCCGTTCAAAGGCGTACATGCTAAGTCCTGAACCCAGATAGGTCCTTGAATGTGCTTTACTCTACTTGCATCTGGAAAAAAACATTTGAGTACTTGTGACTTGATTATTTATAGAATGTTGTTTTCTAGTCAAGCTGGAAGTTGGAACAGAAATGTTCTTAAGACTGTGACTCATTGGGGCTTGTTGAGTCACAGGTAATAAACAGGATGCTGCTAATATTGTACAACATTTACTCTTAAAGTAACACTTTAAAAAGCACAGTTTTCCTCCTTTCTAAGAAAAGAGATTGACATAAGTTCAAAAAAAGGAGGCAATGGTCCCAGTGAAGTCAAGGGTTTTTTCTGCTATGCTGATAATGATTTGAAAATTTCCATGTCTCTAAACACACTCAATATAAGATAGCTTTGGTAGAGAGGGCCACAGGCTACTTTGAGCAGTCATAATCATTACTACTTAACAGTTCTGTGTGATCTTCAGATTATTTTGGAGTTCTTAATTGAACCGGCAATAAAAATGCTCCCTATGAAAGTTAGGCAGACCTATTAAGAAGGCTTAACTGGCTACTTGCATAGGTAACAAACAGAGGAAGAGGGATTGTAGCTCTCTGAACTGGAGGTGAAATATGACAGTATTAACAAACTAGGTATTCACATTTTTAAATGTATGTTAAACTAAATATCTAGAACTTTTAAACTCCAGAATTTCTTTAATTTTTGCAGGTAGCAAGAATTATTAATAGATATGGAAACCATGAGGCCAAATTTTTAGTATATTAAAACCAAAGGGGAAAGTTCCTTACCTCCAGGGGCAGAATGATTGAAACCCAGCTGTTTATGCCATCTTTTATCCTCTGTGTAGGTACTGTACTGGTAATAGTTTTTCTTACTTTCCCACATTGCCTGTGCCAAGGCATCTTGGTAAATTTTGAGATATAAAGTGATGTTTTGATGCCTATTTTAATAACCCTTTGTGCATTAAATATCTTTCTTTTACGTTTTGGGAGTTTTCTTTAAGAAGCAAAATGTTTTGCTTTTTCAGAGTAGTTTCAAGATTTACCTAAATTTGAAAAATAAAGCAAATGCTATGACAAAAGCTTTTAATATATTTTGTATTTTGAACTATAAAATCCAACCTTCCTCAGAGACTTTGTACATCAAACTAGTCTGTGACTGAGTATTGCATATTCATGAAACATGTTATAATAAGTAAGTAATGTAGTGTTTAGAAAAGCTTTAAAGCATGTGTTCAGATACTTCCTCCTACTTCCTCCTTCTCAGAAGATGCACTGGATATAGCACAATGCTTTTTCAGAACTATTTATTTTTCTTAGAGGAGAACAAGTCTATGATGACATAAACACAAAGAGATCAATTAGGACCACACTCTGGAAAAGGGAAGTACTTCTTCAGCACAGTTTATTTTCTATGATTTTGGTTTACACACAAAATATTCCACAAAGAAAAAAATATAACAAAATAGTTTAAAGATATATATAAAGGACAACTCAGCTTTTTATTATAGATCAAAGAAATGTTCTACCTAACATTGACTTGTCTTATAGAATCTCCTTTCTTTCTAGTGTATATGCAAGCTAACAGATCTTACTGCATCTGTGGCCTGTTCATAGCGTAAAGAATTATAATGTGGCTGTAGCTCAAGAATATTCAGGTCTTAGTTGACCAGAAATAACTGATAGTGAGGTTTGACTATTCTAGCAGCTGAAGTCCTTATAGCTAATAATAATGTTGATTTTTACTCCTGCAGTTTCTGAACTACTTTGCATAGAACTGGGAAACAGTTAGGGTTGTCATTTTGTGTTTCTGAGGTTTCCAGTGATAACAATATCAGGCAGTGTAAAATTTACCTGGCAGCGTAAAATTAGAGTGATTTATTAGGATTGTATTTAAGAAGTAAGATTATCAGGCCTTTTTTATTTTTTTTCTCTAACAGAGGTATCTGATTTTTGAAGACACAAGAGATGTCTTCCAAATCAAAATAAGCTCTCTTTCTAAGATCTTTCAAAGTTTCTGAAGGAATAACATTCCCTTAATGAAAGTGCCAAAGATTTTTTCTCCATTTTTTTCCTGCAGTCCCCAATTACCTTCCACAGAGCATCCTACAAGGCACAATAACCATAACACGCTCACAGTTTCCCCTTCCTTTGTGATGATCTTATTTTAATTAATCCTGTTTGAGAGCTCACGCAATGTGCGAAACCTGACTGCTCCTTGAGCTTTTTCACAGTACTTTGTCTCTTACATGGGAAGAGGGGTCACTTTGGAGTTGGGATGGGAGGATAGCAGTAGCTTAATCTGTATAATTCAGAGTAGTCATGCATCTATAAAAGGCCTCATTATTGCTCAAACTCTATTGCAGAGATGACATGACTGTATACATAACCTTAAACATGAATCTTGGCTAGATTAGTGTCCACCTGGCACCTGTAATAGCAACAGAACCACTTCCATAGTACCGTGCTTTATATTCACATTCTGAAACAACTGCATCCCTTTAAATTTTGTAGGTGTTTTCACAGTAAGAGCATTTTTCCTCCTTTGTCCATTCCGGATTCTTAATAATACTTTGTTAACATTGATTAATACTTCCATAATGTGCCTAAGAAAAATTCTTATTTCCAGCCATTTTAGCCTGCAAGACAGCAAAATTATGGGAGTTTATGGGAGGTATATCATGCTGCAACCTCTCCAAAGACAAACTCTACTCAGGATACATGCAAAGCTTTTCCCAAATTCCTTTGGGATTTTGCCTAAACTACATAATGCATTCACCACATTTTCTCCTAAAACCGGCTCTTCAGCTTCACCATTTTGAAATCCTAAGTGGCATATCTTTTAACCTAAATAGAACTAAGGCAATTAAGTTTCTTAAAGGGTATATATTGCATTTGTAGATACTAGAAGAGACAACCATCCCAAATGTCCGCAAACTTACGCAACCAGATGTCAAAACTCAGGGCGCTGCACTATTAGGCAAATGAGGTTAGTGGTTCTTCCACCAGGGCACATGCAGCCTTTGCTTTGGAGAGGGCAGCTGTCTTCTTTTTTCCTTAAATGTGGACGGCACCCACTTGGTAGTCACTTGTGATAACAAGTGACAGTGTTCTCCAGTGTAAAAATTACTATTTATTGTTTAATTCTGCACAGCCTTTTCCAGTAGTTCAGGGTAGGTACAGCAAAAGAACAGAAAGCCAATATAAAGCTCAGATTCATTGCTGTATCCCACAGCCCCCTGTCATTTCCCACTTCAGAATGAAGTATGTGTTTGGCTTGTGCTTTGGCAAAGAAAGTAAAGGAGAGGTGTTGTGATCACCTCTGTGCATACTTGGAACAGGGTGGCAGTGCACTACCTAACAGTTATGGCCTCAAAAGAGGCTGGCCAGAATATTCCCAGTATGATACTTTTGAGCTCATGGTATGCACACACACCAAGACTGCACAACGCATCTCAGAACGATGGTCACCATAATGCAAATAACTGTTTCTTTTAATGTTATATAATGACATATAACTCTCAAAGCTGATTTCACTTATACAAGCATAACTTGATTCTGGAATTAGATCAGATTTTGATCCAAAATCTAATAGACTGCAATCATTCTATCAGTTACAGCTGAAAATTAAAGCCTACAAGCTATTGACACATAAAGCACAGATCTCATCTATCTTCTAGATGGTCATATTTGTATGGATGTTTTAGCCTTTGACAGAAAGGGAAGCAAATAATTTGTCCAAACTTCGAGGTCACATGTAGGACACAATTTCCTTCTACTTGAGTGGATCAGTGTGCAAATAAGAAAAATGTGAACAGACCAGGAGGAAAAAGTTCTGTGCTGTTTCTGCACTGAGATGTGTGAGTATACTATTTTTAAACCTCAGGAAATTGTGCCGGGTGGGGAAGCGGGGGGAAGGAGAGGGGCTTTATCTGTTTTTCAATGATAAACTGCATAAATGCTTTCCAGAGGTCAGAGACTAAAAGTTATAAAGCAACTTTTCCTCAGATACTTCTGCTTAAAACCATCAAGAGAATTTACTAAAGGCAAAACCTACACATTTGTACTTAAATTTTTAAACGGTAATATGGCAATAGAAGTATCCAAGAGTCATAGATGCCTTCAATGACAACCTTTTAGGATGGAATGTAGTCTTCTTTCAACTGTTTTATAACCTATAGTTACTAAGTCTTGGGTTTGTCAGGAGCTGCCAAACCTTTATTTTGAAATAGGACAACCTACAGCCCATTCAAAATTTCAGTATGGCCTGATGCAAGGTTTTGTTTGTAGCAATAAAAATGCATGAGTTGGCTACAAAATTTGCAACTAACTTTAGATCCTGAAACCTACACCTTGCCTAAGAATACTTGGCTTTCAATTCTTTTTTCACTTCGTTTCTAGTTCTTATTCATGCATAAATATAGATAATTTCATAATGGTGATTGAAAAGCATTTTAACTTAATCCAGTAACATATGTACAAAAATCATAAAGGACACTAGTATATTATAGTTATTTCCTTATAAAAATAATTTACTTATGTAAGTGCATTTTTTAAATGGTTTCTACATTTTTATCTGTAACTTAAATTTCATTTTGCATATCCAGATCCAACCTATGTTTACGTGTATATTATGTGACAGAAAAACTCACATGAATTCAGAAATTCAAATGTGTGAAGGAGGTGCAAAGGCAGGCCCAAGTATGTCAAAGTGTATCATTTAGGTTATCATTCAGTTTTAGGGGAAAGTGATTGGCAGCTTCCACTGGGAGAAGTTTAATTAGTGAAGAACTAAAGTGAAACAAGAGGCTATGTGAAGGATATGCTCTTCCATTTTTAAAAGATAAGAGAAGTATCAGCAAGTGATGCAAGTGAGCCTCCTCATCACTGCAGTCTTTTCTCATGCACCTTGTTCTTCTTGCTTTCTGCATGTCATTGTATTTTTTATTCTGTACTTGTCTTTGCACAGAAATGTACAGACCTGTCCATGCTGTTATCATCAGTAATGGTGAAAAGCATAATTTATATTCCATTGCTTGCCTATAACTTCTTTACAAACTAGCCTATCCATACTCTTTCACATATTTGGTAGCCAGGAGGAAAGCAGTAAAACATAAAAATGCTCAAAATAGACTCCTCTTCTTCTGTGATAGAAGTGCTCATCAGATTTAACTACAAGTGTTTACATAAATGTGTGTGTTTACATAAATGTGTGTATAACAGAGTGGTCTGTTCTTTAAGAATCAGAAGAACATGGTCTTCACATTGTTTGCAAAGTAAAAAAAGGAAAGGTCTGTATTGGTTTTGCCACAGCTCTGCTCAGTTGCTCCCTTTCAAAAGGCCAGAGAGGGAGGTCCACAGGTCAGGTACTGAAATGCGCCCTGTGAAGCCAGTGTTCTCATTCATTTAAAAGCGTGAGTTCCTAAATATTGACACTATTTCCAGAGATAGAGCCATAACACTTAAAAATCTCTAGGTTCTCAAAAGGCAAGAGTTTAGCACTGAAGGGATAAAGCTGATTGAAAACACTGTGTATACCGGTCTTTCCTCCTACTCATTCATATTACTTGTAATCATTTTCTAGTCTAAAGAATTTTTCCTCCTAGAGCAAAACCACTCCTGATGTGGCCTGACCTCCACCATAGATTCAACCACTTTCGTTTATTCAACACTTCTTTAGACTAAGGCAGTCCTTTCACTTCCACATGTGTTTAATAGAGCCACAACCACCTTCCTGCCCTCTCTGTAGATTTCTTTTATACTTAATTGTGCCTTAAAAGAACTTTTCTTGTTTTACTATCAGTTCAAAATGTAACCAAAACCAAGAGGGCCACCAACATAGTTTATAGAATATGTATATATGTGTATATAGGGTGCATAGAATTTAACTTCCGGCACTGAATTGCATCGGTTTCATCTGAAGTGGGATTCACGTGTAAAGGGAGTCGGGGGAGGGGAGGGGAGCAGGAACAGGAAGCTGAGAGACCTGTAGTTTCTGTTGACTCACACCTAACAACAGTGGCACAAATTTTGTGTCATTTACTTCCTGCAGTGAAGAACTCTGCTTGACAAAGTATTGAAAAGTAGCTCCCTAAGTACCTTCCAATCCTAGGGAAGGGAGAGATGTAACATGTTATTTGTCTCCAGGCTTTTCCCCAAAACTTACACACAGGGAAAACAAAGAATTCAAATAGCATGCCACTGAAGTCCTGCTCTGGATATACACAAGCACCCTCAGTATCAGCTGAGGTCTGTGTTTTGTTCTTTCGATCTTGCAGTTTCCTGAATACAGAGCCTTCTGTGAAATAGCAAAACTGTAGATCAACTTCCACCATGTATCTGTGGTCCAGCTGTCAAAGAAAGGAGAGATGTCTCTCTGAAACTCACTTCCTTTTTGCTCTGAGTACCAGGTTTTTCAGAAATCTCTAGACAGCTTATACTACAACAGTTCTCTTTGGCATGCCTCTGCTGTACAACATTTGAGCTTGACTGCCAAATTTACTCCAATTTTGGAGTCTTGCACATGCAGTTACTCTTGGGAAACCCCAACTAAATAATTGGCAATTAATTTTCTTGGCAATCAAGAGCACTATAATCTGAGACAGACTTCACTAATTTATTGAAGGTAGTGAGCTGTCCTTTGTTGGAAATGTAATGCAAATACCAGACTGTAAAATTCTGCTCAGAAATTATATAAAATGTTTGTTCATTTCATTTCAGTGAATGAGAATGTGGGAAGGAGAGCGCTGTCTTCCACTGTTATGTGAGAATTTATATTGGAGAGTATGGCTTACTATAGACTTTATCTCCACTTAAAGGCAAGTGAAGTATTCTCTTATCTTCCTTCCTTTGTATAATATATTGCAATCTCTACAATATTTCTGATATTTGTGGAAAAAAAAATTCACAAATTTAGCTGTGTTGGCAATAGCTGAGCCTATGAAATGAGCAGTAAGACCAGCCCATCATGGATATTTTTGAAGTTACTCAGAATTTAAAATCTTTTGTTATTCTTATTCCACCCAGGTTTTTGGTTTGGTTTGGTTTGGTTTTTTTCCCAGCATGAAACTTGCGTAATAAGTAGAGGGACAGTGCCACAAGAGCTATAGTATGTTACTTCCTTCTGTTAGTGGCTCTGGATTCATTTCAGCAACAAATGTGTCCATTCAAAAGCCATAAAGATGCAACACATTTTCTGTCTTTTCAGTGGTTATCTAAAGTTCAGCATTTCTATCTATGTAGGCAGTGTTTTCCTCTCTTATAATCTCCTCTCTTAAAACTAATTAATGGACTAGCCCATAATTATATGTGCTTCCTATTCCAGTAAAGAGGAAGGAAACTTCCAAATCAGATGGACATCAATTACGCTGCAACTTCTGCTGAATAAATGTGTATCTACAGCAGGAAAATCTCTTCTATTGCCAAAACATGGATAAGAACTGGTCTTCCTCTCTTTAATGGGCAATCTAAAGGTCAAGAGCCTGAATGAAGACAAATGGTGACATTATGCCTGATGATTACTTTGTTGATTTGAAATGTAATACAGGAAGTCACTGAAAGCTGCCTGCAAGCTGATTATTACTATTCCATTGCCCCCCATCAACAAAAATCAACAACATACAGATATATGTTCCTGAAAAATAATAGTTACAATGAAAAAGTTCTAAGAAGTAATTTTCCCACACAGTGCAGTGGAAAAATTGGTTTCCTTTCCATACAGAATTATATATAAATCCATAAAGATTTAGAGTAGATGGCAGTCAAAATTTTTTAAAATTTGCCGTTATGTTTGGATTATGCTCATACAAATCCAAGGGCAACAGTAGATGAAGTGATCATACTGGTTTGAATATTTTAAATAATAAATGTTCTGAAGGGTTTCCTTAAGAGAAAATATTTGTAAATTAATTATTTATTCACAGTGTTTAAATACATTTTATTTTGAAATAAAGAAAAAAGATAATTTGGTATCAAGCTCTTTCCAGATTTCATCTATGTTTAGTCACTCCCTAGGATGTATTAAGCTTTTCTATGACTTGGCCCCATCAATTTCACCCCTACTACACAGAGTAGCACCATGTAAATTCTTGTAGAATTTTCACATCTGCATTAGTTTTACTAGCTCACCAAGGAACTCCAGGAGTTTCAGTATTGCTTTGGGGGAACCACAGTGTCAATAATTAATCACTTTTTACTTGATGATGCTCTCCTTTGTAACCCCATATGCCTGAAAAATACTCAAAATTTCCATGATTTCCTTACTTCTTATTTTAATCATGTCCGGTTCTGTATTCAGGATGCCAGGAACAAGTCTCTGAAAAAGTGTTTTCAAGAGGTTTTGACCTCTTTTCAAACCTCATTAAGGTTCAGTTGGAACTGCACTGTCATTCACATTAGGAAAATCAAGTACTGTAAGAGAAACTCTGATAAACTCCAAAGTTCCTGCTATTTGTCCCAGTAACACCCTTTGTTAAGGGAGCAGTGACCTTTGTGAATACAAATGAAACAGAAGACCTATACATAAGATTATCACAGATGAATTAACCTTCATTACCAAGTACAGACCCCTGCCCTTGGATCACATTAGCACCACTTCTGTGCCCCCTTGCCTCTGGTTGCAGCAGCAAACTTTGGGTTTGGGTGGATGACATAACATATAAATAAGATGTACATGGAACTCATCTGAATCCCCAGTCTTTCCATACAAATTAAAAGCTGGGCATTCAGTTATTTAGTAATTAATGTGATAGTTCCACAATATGACTTTTTTCACATGGCAAGCTTGGGAAAAGTTATCATATACAAACCAAGACTGCTTCTTCCTCACTCCCCCAAATTAGCACTGTATTTGGAGTTTCAATTCAGCAGGGATGAATTTTCATGTTTCAAATACAAACTCCAGACTTATAGACTAGTAAAGTTAAGAGACTTCCATATTTTGTGTCTATTTAATTATCTCAAATAATGTATTAGGTTCTATTAATTTTCAGATGTGTGGGTTAGGTGTGTTTAAAAAGTCTTTTCAGTTTGTTTTTAAGATGATAAAAAATGGGTCATACAGCTTTGAGACCTCCCACCTTCAAAGTGAGTTTACACAGTTCTTTAGTTAAATCTGATAACAAGCCCAAATGATAAGCAACAACTTGGTTCAATGCGACATACTGCTGTACACTGAAAAGTAGAGATTGGACTTAGGACTGCTAGAAAAAGCAGAGTTTCCTTCTTCAGGGGAGGGAGGAAATGAGATAAGGTTCTTCTGTAGTTGGAATCTCAACATACCTGTGTTCTTTAAGTACTCAGTTCGTATTCTCCTGGTGAGCTAGCTGACTTACTCGATGGAGCAATATAAGTTAGGAACACAGTACAGTGAGAAGAAAGGCAAACACTATAAAATATTCTGCTCCCTAGAATTGAAAATTCAGGAGGCTAGGAATTCATAAGGTATTTCCCTATTTAGAATAAATGCCAGCATGCTAAAATTTCCCTGTAGTAGAGCATCAGCTCTCAGGGTTCATGTTTTGGCTGATCATGAAAGGCCAACAGTTTTCAGAGAGGAAAGCCAGTCAATAAATCCACTGCCTACATTTATCTTTCACAGTATTTCACAGCCTCTCAAATTGCTTGTCTCCCTCTCTGCATGTATTATGCACTGGGAACTTACACAGTCCGAAGTATTGGGTCTGCCTGAGTGCCCTGGCCTCTCCTCTGAAAGACAGCTCTGTCTGGAGGGCAGAGGGCAATGTAGCACAACCATAGGAGTGTTTCTAACAACTGGGCAATGTTTTCCTGCTCTTTTTCTCTATCCATCCAGCACTCACATTCTGGCGGAGTGTGAAATACAGACTGCAATTATAGTCAGATGCAATTTCCCATGATTTGGTGTTCCATGAGCATTCATCATTTTGCATACTTGTTTGGCACTGATGAGCTGTTAATCAAAGGTGAGCTTTTAGTGCTGATGCTTTCAGGCAATCTTGACATTATAAACATCTGCCTATGCTTTAACACCTGTGCACTCACAATAACCCAGCACCTGCTAGTGTCCATGCAGTGTGATTTATGGGGCTGGTTACAGGATCCTGAGGGATTTCTGTGGCTCCAGCCAGTGGCACGCGTGCGATCCAGTGTGCACCATAGTGCTGGGGCCTCTTTCGTACTTGAGCATTGCAGCTAGAGATCCCAAAGTGACCTGGGTGGGAACCGCAGCTGAGACCCACCTCTCCCATCAGTAGTTTGCCACCCCTCTGGTGCTGTCAGTGCTATGGGGGGAAGCCACGTGTCAGGGAGCCAAAGGCCGTTGGAGGGGTTTGAACGCGCCGATCGGGGGGGCACCCTGCCAGCACAAAAGCCATTGCCTGAGCCTGGCCCAGCAGGGCTGCTCTGCAGGGAGGGACTGCCTTGAGGGGAGCCCAGAAGCTTCCAGAAATCCCCACCATGGTGGTGTGGGGGTGTGTGAGGGGTTTCCCCTAAGCTCTGCACGTTGCTCCCATCTGCTCTCAGTGAAATTTACTGTGGCTTGCATCTTACTCCATGCTTCTCTGGGTACCATGTGATGGAGTGCTTCAAAATAGCTGTCGAAGAAATTCATGTCAGGTGAGCAAATGTGCAATAAGCCCTGTTTTTGAAGGTTAGATGGTATTCCCCAAAGAGCTTGCCTTGCATGCATAACTGAAGTGGCACCGCCAAACTTAAAGACTACAGGCCTCAAAGACATTTAGGGATTCAGCACGTGCCTGTGCACCTGCCTCTGTAGTTTGAGCCCTAGCTGACACACAGTGTTTTGAGATATTCTGAAAATCTCAGCCCAGCTACATATAAAGCTTTAATTTAGCTTGCTATTGGTGATACTTAAAACGGCAATTTTATGAATGAGGCGACTAATTAAGATGACAAAAATCAGATATTTTGCTACCTTAGAATACATGCAGCTAGGTATTTCTCCTCAGTTATACTTGCATGGTAGAGTTATATTGGCAACAGGTTCTAACCTTCTCTTTGTGAGAACTGGGTATAGAAGGTCTGGTCTTTGTGATTTCAGCACATTGCAAAGCTCTTAATCATTAGTCTTTTTGGATTTTTTTTTTTTAATTAATCAACCACTGATTTTATTTGGCATTAGCACTCATTCAGTAATCAAAAGAACTGGGTGTGTGATAGCTTTTGATTTCAACACCCAGAAATTATTCTTCACTTGCTTTTGAGACTCAGTACAGAGGTTATTTAAAAAGGTTTTCTATAATGTCTAAGGAATTATAAGATTTATTGTGTTTTATTATACAAATGTCTATTAACCCTACTTATTTCAAAAAAGTCTGTCAAAATGTTTATGTAGCTTAATTTTCATGGTTTATTTAATTACAATCTGCCACTAAGGAAACAATGCTTGAGTCACATTAATATCTAACTAGACTGTACAACTACAGACTCTACAGAACAGCGGTGAGAGAAATCTACCTGCTACTGTTTTTTGACAATTTTTCTTTTCCTAGCTTTCCCTGTAAAGTTTGTATTAGTCACTCCTTCTAAGCAAGTAACCTGGTTTAGAATCAGAAAGCCAATCTGTCTCTTCCTTGAAAAATAAAAAAATCCAAGGGAGGAAACAAAGTCAAAGCTATTCTGGTAAGATTCATAAACCTAAAAGCTGGTAAAGCTGGTTAAAATTCTCCAACTGAAAGTTCAATTAGATATCACTAAAGATAGTGTAGGACTTGTCTAAGGTAACTCAGGCATCCAAAGTGTAGATAAATTCCTCTTCAAAACAAATGGTTGCATTTAGTTACTCTGTAGTTTCCCAGCTTATATAATTAATATTCTATGCCTCTGCATTGATATTTCAGTTGCCGAAGCATCTTCAACCAAGGGCTGAAGGGCCAATGCAACAGGAGACAACCTATGTTGTAGCATTGGACACACGATCAGTCTCAGCCTAAACAGAGAATTCATTGCAACTATGCTGTCACTAGAAGAGAGAGGATTGCCAGTCTGCTGTATAACTCTGACTCTAGCTAAAAACTGTTCCTAGGAAGCACTACTTGCTTTTCATCTTCAGTTTGGGGAGAGATCATGTCTCTGGGAAGAGATCCTTTCAAGATTCTTTGCTTCACAAGCAGCAGAGAAGACTGCAGAGTAGGTTTAATGGTACCACTCAAAAGGCTGAGGCAAAAAATCACGCAGACTGCAGCTGGATAAAAACAACCTATGTTTATGCCAGCAAAGTGTTCTTCTTATCAAAACAGAGTGGCTACATGCAGACTACTGGGTGGGAATGGTCCTTGCCATCTTTTAACTATCACACTCTCCACAGAAATCAATTGATTTTTATCAGCGTACAAGCATACACTGCAATCGTGTTCCAGTTCCCAGGCAGATTGCCAGACACTCCTGAATTTACTGGCCATTGTAAGCAGTGGGAATAGGCGATGCAGGGGAAGGAAAGATGAATCTGTGAGATTTAGGAATGTAGGGCTGGTTTAGGAAGATAGTGTAGACAGGAAAATCCCATTCTTCACATTTCAGTGTACTCTGGGTTAGTATTTATATACTAGAAAAGTTATCCAAATGGGCTTTATGAAGGTCAGATCAATGTTTTAGTAAATTCAAATAGCTGGAGTTTTGGATGAGAGAGCATTTGTGCACTTCAGTAGCAGCATAACCATGTTAGAGAATACCCATCAATCCATGTGACAGCTGCCTGCTTTTGGGATCAAAAAGGTTAGGCCTGGAGAAATTCCTTTCCAAACTTTAAAAAACCTGAAGGGAAACAGATCAGCTTGTTTCCTGAGATGAAAAGTTCAGTGTTCACTTTTCTAGATTTTTAATAGTGAAGATATTTGAAATCCCTGCATACCAGTGCTTCCGCCCTGAAGAAAGATCATTACCTCAGAAAACCTAATCCTGAATCTGCTACCTCCAGAATTTTTCCTTTAGTGTTTTGTGGGGTCTCAGGCTACAAATGTAAGAACTGTATAATATATATATATATATTATATATATTTAAAATATGTGTCTAACATATGTAAGTTCAAGGAGCATCTAGACAATGCTCTCCAGTCATATCATTTAGTTTTAGGTAGTCTTGAGAGGAGCAGGGAGCTGGACTCGATGATCCTTATGGGTTCCTTCCAACTTGAGATATTCTGTGATTCTATGATTCTAACTGGTCAGCATCTATCCCCTTTTCCAAGTGCAATATGAAAATACAGTAATATATTAGAAGACTGTGAATGTATTCCAAGTGTGAAGAGAGAGGACTAAATAAAACACGTTAACAGATACTTAATATGATTGTTTTCATCATGGTTAAATACGTGGCTTTATTGTTCCTTGCCATCAAAATCACCTCACTGGCTAGGAAGTCTATTTTTTTCTAATAGGTCATATTTTCATCAAGTTGCAAATAAAAAATGAACATCATTTGATGATCATTGATAAATAGAAACAAAATCTGCTTATGTTTTGCTATGCATTTATTATTGATTTCCAAATGTTAAAATATTTGGGGGAAAATGGTGGTGGCAAAGTAAGGGGGGGGGGAGGGGGGGGAGAGAGGGAAAGGATGGGGAAGAGAGAGAGAGAGAATGATTGTTTCTGTTTCACAGTATTCAAGAACTCTATTTAGGTTTTGTTTTTCCATTAACCCATGGTAAGGGCTTTTTTTCAGTTGAAGACCCTGCAAAAGAGCCCCTAGTCCTCTGGGGATCTGATGGAGCAGCTGCTGTAACTGTGTGAGGGAACAATGCACAGGTGCTGGAAGTGTTTTTCAGCTGGCAATTTACAATCAAATACAGCCACCTCCCAAGACGAATAAAGAGCATTAGAGATTTTTATTTTATTCTTGTTTCTCTTACTTTCAAAAGTGATGCTACAGAAAAGGCTTCACAAAAAGGGAACTTTTGTAAAGGATTTTCCTCCCCTTTCCCCTCTTTTTAGTAGATGGTTTTCAAACATTAGGTGACATTAGTTGGATTTTAGTAGGCTACAGCCTGACAAAAATTTCCACTAGCATGGAGGCCAGCAGGTGGTGGTGAGCTCAATCTAAGGGTCCCATCTCTGTTTAGTGGAGCCTACCTTTTGTGTACTTTAGAGCACTTGCTGGCTTATTCAAACAGCTAGTTAAACACTGAAAAAGGGGAGGAAGGGGGCAACTATAAGACAGAAGTGTGACTGTTACTTAATTGCGTTTCCTATAGATGAAATTGCTAAAATTAAAGAAAATATCAGCATAGCCAACATTAACATCCTGAATAACCTCAGTTCATGTGGGTTACCAACTAAACGTAATACCAAAACACATTCAGATTAGGGAAGGAAGCTTTATCTCCTTCACAGCATGTCTCTATTCAATTCTAGTCTAGAAACACTAACATGTTTCAGTGTCTTAGAAGTCAATCAGAAATCTTATCACTACATAATTATTTTCCATGTTACTTTTCATCTTAGAAAGTATGAGATTGATGCCAAGATTTAATATGTGCTATTTATTAATTTGTGTCCATTCCTTATTGTACAGAAATTCCATCATTTCTTTTTTGATCTGCTATGAATAATTTTGTTCTTGTCCCATGTAAAACACTGCAGAATTATATCAGTTTGAACAAAGTATTTAAGTGTACCTGAAGACCCATTGAAATCAATAACTGCTTAGATACTTAAGCTCAGCCAAACACTTTTGGACTTAAAATGAACTTTTTTTGGTGTTCAGTTCTATCCTGTTTCATTTTAGTGAAGTTACCAAGGATATTCTAAGCATGGGGAACAAGGTGAAAGAGAGCCTGGAGTTAGGAGAAGAAAATAATAAAAGAGGAGTCAGAATTTCCATCTGTGGAGTAGTGAAAATGAATAAAGGGGGTTCCAAAGTGAGCTATATTTTGGAATTAAATACGTTACCAATGAATTAAATAGGATCTTCTTGTTCTGCCTACTGGCTGCTTCTTTTTTTCTTCTTTTTTTAAATATTCTGATTAGCTGGAATTTTCTGGATAAAGGCATAATGCTAAATTGAATATTATGTTCTAGCCTACTTTCTGTTATCTACAAGAACCTTAAGCTTCAAGAGAAATTTTTATTATAGCAGTAACATCAGTGACAGTTCAGAGCTTATAATGTAACTGAATTTCAGCCTGTGAAGGACTTGTCTGTAAAAGCATACCTAACCAGTCTGAAAGCTTGTATATTGTTATTGCATTGTAACCTGAATGGTTCCTTTAGAGGTATCAGTAAAAAAAAAAAAAAAAAGCTTGCTGTTATAGTTATATATACATATATAACTTATCTTCTTCAGCCTAAGAATAATTTAATGGATGAGACAAAAAGTATAGTCTCACCTGCTCTGAACAGGTTCTACCACATTTGTATGGCCTTTATCTAACAAATAAGCATTCTTCCCTCAGCTTTCCTGCTTGTGGAATACTATTAATTCTTAAACTTCTGTGCAAAGTACACTGAACTATAATAAAAAGTATCCTTTCTGTATTAGTGGAGAATGCTACTCTTACCAGCACTGTAGCTGCTGGTAATTACCACTACCATCTAAATTACCATCTAAAGTAGATTTTCAGTTAGAATTTAGAAAACTAATTCTGAGATTAATGCATTCTATAATAGCTCTCTGCCCAGGGGTAGAACCAGGAGCTTGTAATAGTGAGACACAGTTTTTAAATTATGAGTTGAAAAATATTTCCCACTTTGACTACTAATTAATATAGTTTAGTTTCTGGGTTTGAAAAAGTGTGGTTTGGGGTTAAAAAACACCATAGTATATACTACAGAAGTATGCCTTTGAACATTAAAAAATGCCTTTTACTCCCCTTTGTTTTTATAAATACCTGTCTAAACATACATAGCAAATATACACAGTTTGATAAGTAAATATGTAATTTTTCATAGTAGGTAACAGTTACATGTTTGTATCTTCTTGATATGCTGATCTCTGGCATTTCCACTACACCATCTTTCTGCATATCATGGAAAAGTGTGGAAATATACACAATTGAAACAGTACACCTCTTCTTTAACTTTTGTATCTTGCTGAGTTGAATAATACAACTGTTTTTCAAAGAGATTTTTTTGAGCTTTGCCATAATTTAGATTTATAGATGGCAAGATTATATATTTTCTCCCTATACTCTTCTAATCTCAACTGCTTGATTAGTGTTGTTCAGACATGCCCAGCAAAGAGAGCAAAAGATCATCTTTGTTCCATAAAGTTATCAAGTGCACCTGCGGAAGGAATTAATAGTGTATTTTTTCAGTAAATTCACACGTAATTTCCATTCTAAGGTATTGAGTTAATCCAGTGTTTGGGGAAGAATGAGCTGAAAAAAGGACTGGAAGACAAGAAGTCCAGAAGTAATCTGAGAGATATTAAAATGTAATCACACACACATTATGTGGCAAAATTCTGTGTATATGAGTCTTTGTGCTTTATGGTGGAGAGATAAAGGGCACATTTTAAATTTAAGAAAAAGAGAAGGAAAGATGGAATGCATGTAAAGTGACTCTGGTTTTAGCCTTACATTTTAAAACTATACATTGAAACTATACTACTGCTAGGTTGTGCTCTCCTTGTGTGTTGTGCAACTAACTGATTTAGGCCCTTTCACTTTCTTGTACATACTTCTATTTATCAAATACTCAAATAGTACTTGTAAATCATGGCAAGAGTGTGGCTAAGTAGTAAGACTTGATGCATGATGTTATCTGAAGTTATTCTTTAATTCCTCTCTCCCCAGTCTTTAGAAAGTCTTGGTGGTTCTTTGTCAACACATCCTCCTGTCAGTCTGTAATGCACAACAGATGGAATCTGGTCTCATGGACTTTGGAAGATGAGCAGGAAGTAAAACTGTTGTGTATCACATATGTCAACAGACAAAGCATTTTATCGAAGATGGAGATCAAGTTGCAATATTTTGCAATCCTTAAGTCAAAACCAAATCTGGAGGAAGGCAAGTGAAGCTTAATCATAAGCAAGTTAAAATATTGGTAAATAAAAAAAAATTGGCATATAAGCTTGCTTTAAAAATAACTGGGAGTAAAACTAAATTTGCAACACTAGTTGCAGATTTTAGGGCCATAACCTATCTCACTTATATTCAAACAAAACAACATCTGTTTAGCAGAAATGTCTATGGCATACCTTTACTGACTGATTAGATTGGAAGTAATAGAAACTGTTAACTAATCCAAGGGATGTCAAAAGGGCAAGTGTGAGAAAATTTGTATGGTAGCACTTATAGGCTGGTGCAATTAATTTTCGTGATGTTTTAAAGAAATGTGTTTCCCTTTCTCTCTTTCTCTTTTCTTGTTTGCTACCACTTGGTCTTTTGTCAGAAACAGCTATTTTGCAACCTGCTGAAAAATGAAGGGTGCATATTTTCTTGACATTGAAATAATTTAATGTTCCAACCAGGTGCTATGTATAGAAATACTTTTGCAGAATTGTTATAAGGAAAAAAAAAGTCATTTCAGGCACAAAATCTCAATAATCGTGACAAGAAAATATTATTTTGCACGGATTGTATGAAGTACATATGTAAACAATAGCCAGTGTAAACAACTTTACAGTTAAAGAACTCAGTATATTCACTTCCCTTTGTTTGGAGTTTAGACCAGGTATATGGTCTAGCCCTATTATGTACAGAAACCATAGATGTAAACTTTCTTGATGTTAGTTTAAAACTGTCATATACATGATGAGCTTGCGTTGAGCAGGAGTTTGGACGAGATGACTTCCAGAGGTCCCTTTGAACCTAAATTACCCCCTGATCCTAACTCTGGCTCATTAAAGAGCTAGGAATCAGACAAGCCTGCACCTATTTAGTTGCCTTTCCATGTGATAGGTGTTCAAGGGGTTTTGATTTGATTTGATTTGATTTTTTAACATTCATTAAGAGAGTGAGCTTGCTGCACTTTTAGTAGCATGAAGGACTAGCAGAAGAGGGATGTTCTTTTGAGGTTAAGTCCTTCATAACAGTAGAAGTGTTAGAGCTTGCTAGGGAGACAGCTAGAAATATCATCCAGTAGAGAATTGTATGGGAAGATTTAAAATGAGGAGGAAAGCTTATTTTCCCTTGTTGGAAGACAGACTACAGTAGAACAAGCCACATAAGAATCACTGACCTTAGAATCAGTCTGAAGATATAATGTATTGTTCTTGAGTGATCTGTCTATATACAGACTATTTACCTAGAGAGGGTAGCTAGCATGATAAACATTGGTAGTGTAGTTAAGTCGCTAGGGAGTATCATAACTCACATGGTCAAATAGAAGTTGTAATGCTTCAATCTGAAAGAGAAGAAACAGGCGTAATTCTGTGTGCCAAAGTAATCTTCTTACTTCCTCGTTGAACTTCAAGCCTCATTTTTATATAGGAAAAAACTGCAATTCCCTGGCTAAAAAAATGACAACCTCATTTCCAGCACCTATCCAAACCTTAACTAAGTCTTTGTTAGGTTTGGTATTCCAAAGAATCCTTTGGTCTGAACTGAGAAGGCCCTAAGGGGATGAGGTATGAAGAAGTATCTCATTATCTGTCTTAAGTTACTGACATCAGATATGATAAAGATTATATCCTGCTGTTCTGGATGCTTTTTATGTGATTAAGAATAGTAATGAAATGTAATGAAGCTAGTACCAAGTATTTAAGTACACACTCTGACAAAATTTTATCTTCTGTTCCAGTTTGCATGGTACTTTGTAACGATGCAATAGTTCGTTGGCAACACAACGTGTCCAGCTTGTTTATTTACATTATTTTGCACTGTCCTATGAGCCTTTACTGTATGTAATTGATCTATGAGTGTTAGTGGTTTTGTCTAATGCTTTTTTTGCATTAACTAGTAAGTAGGTCTACAGTAATTAGGTGTGTAACACCACTAGACAATCGGCTTTATATTTGAAAGAAATTTTAGTTCTGGTGTGTGCTATAACAATTCTAGTACAGCTATCTATATTTCTGAAAGCTATTAATGTTCTAAAGAGCTTGTTATTTCTGCAAATTCCTAAGTATCTGTGAGAAGCATCATCAATTCTGATCTAATTGTATAATGCTGTCTTACCAGAAAGGTTGCTCTTAAAGACTGTCACAAGCAATTTTTTTGAACAGTTCTCAATTCAGAAAAAAACACAAATCCTTTCTATTTCATAAAGAGTAAGTAGAATCTCAACAAAATTTTACTAGCAGACCCCCCCCCGCCCCCATAATTTGTAATCTTAAAGTTAGCTTGCATTCTTTCATGATTATTAATTTGCAAAGACTGCTAGCCATACATGTGCCTCCTCTTTTTCGTCTGAACTAAAGCTAGCACCCTGGAAGCAATATGTTATAGAATACGCCCTGGAGGTTCTCAGGTGTAGAATGAGTAAATTGCATGGTGGTAAAATCTAATTTTACCTCCCATCACCCCACCCACAAAGAGAAACAAACAAACAAAAAGGACTGTGGAAAGAAATCCATACTCGTACACTGATAAACTTCTGTAGATTTCAGAGTTGTGAGAAATAATGTCAGTATAATAATTCTGTAATCCCTCCTGCAAGCCAAATGAATGTAGGAAGGCCTGACTGTGAGAGAAATTGTACTTCCTGAGGTGTCCATCTGTGATGTTCAAGGGTATAAATCACATGCAATTGAGGAACAGATCATATTACTGCTATTACAGTGAAAGGCAGGCATAATGCATGTTCCCCAACTGTATGCTTTCCTTTTAAAGGGTATACAAACACAACCTGCATCTTCAGCAGACAAAATGTAGTTCTGGTGTCTTCTAGCGATAAATGTGGGCTCATCTGTTGCTGCCTTGTGTTTCATCACAGCAAAGACTAATCACTAAGGTAATGTAACTTTAAGTGTTAGTGTACTAGTCTCTTATCACACTCTGTGCACCCTCCGCTACTTCACAATGCATAATGCTGAATTTACTAATGTTTTGCTGAAACATTGAGACCTCTGTCTGATTTTTCATCTTATCACGCTTGTGTCTGTTGTGTTATGCTCTTTAAAAACTCTACCATGGAAAAGTGTGCTAGAATCTTTGACTGGTATTCCAGGAAAAAAAGAAGGCTCTTCAAATAACTTGCTAATAATAGGATTGTAAAGGCCTATTTCATCTAGGCTCAGAAACCTCTTTACAGTCACTGAATGAATAGTAATACATGAGTAAACATAATGCTGAAAGCCAGGAACTGAGAGTTTACTGGGTTTGTGCCACTTTACACAAGTGTGTGTACATACACACTTGCATATACATTATATATGTACATGTAGAAGAGTGTCAGGGTTTTGCCTGGGTGGAAAGAATAATGCCTTGGGAGATTAACTCCTGTTAAGAAAGTCAGTAGCAGACTCATTCACTTTCTTTGAGATCACAATGTGTTACTCTCTATTAAGTCAGTCTTTCAAAACTAGCCCCCAGATACAAGTCTAGGTAGTTTATTAATAGAACTGTTTGAAGAAATGCTGATTCAATATCATCAAAACATTCTGTGGGAACAAGTTGGTTTTTCTTAGTTACTCTTGACAGAAACTAGGCAGGTTTCCATGGAAACTTGCCTGCCTCACCAACAGTTTGCCTGTCTGGAGCCAGATTTCCAGCCATGGGATGAGTCTAAGCTGCTTGGCTGCTGGGGCTGTCAGGGTTCAGAGAGCTTGTGGAACATAACCTTGAGTTTGTTTTGAAAAGCCAAGCAAAAATATTGCATCAATTTCTGTAAACAACATTTGAGGATCCTTGTCCTAAGAAATGTTGAAATCTTTTTCCAATAGGCAACAATTTTTCCCCCTCTCAGGTTTTCATTCAGAAAAGGAATTTTGTGCCCTGACTACCAGGTTCTTGAAAAGCTACCATATCTCATACTTCAGGTATGGACCTACAAAACATTCCACTGCTTTTACAAAGTCACAAGCTAGCAATAATTAGCCCTAATACTTGTCTGAGATGAACTGTAACTCATTGACATGGCATGGTTTCAAAGCTGTCAGTGTAGGAGGAACACTGACTTGTGGCAAGACAGGTGTGAAGGCAGTTATTGCTTAATAAACATGTATATTGTTCTTTGTAAGTGCTGGTATTGGTGTGCTGTGAAAGAAAACTAGTCCTCTAACTAGCTTTTAAAATCTACATGAAGACATTTTTTTCTGAAAATTTGAGATTTTTAAGATTTTCAAGACACAAGTCTCTGAAGGCAATATTTGACCTTGTTCTAAATTTGGATTTATTAAAATATTAAAAAATAAATGCAAAGTGTCTTTTTTAAACATGAAAAGAGGTACCGAACTACTGATCTACATGTGAAGAGATGTAGACAAAATCACTTTAAAACCCCTTAAAAGTAAGGTATTAAAAAAAAAAGGACAATCACACTTGATTGATAGCTAAAATCTCTCTCATCCTGGCTGAGTTAACTTTTATGCTCTTTGTCTGAGAGTTCCTTACGAGGAATATTTTCATCATGTTCTTTCAGATGTAGTCTTTTCTTTATTTCTCATTGCAAAGAGCTGTTGTCACCATTTTAGTCATCCTTCTGTTTTGTTAGCTGGGTGTTTACAGTGTGGTAGGAATATTAAAACCATCACTCGTGCAGCAAAAAAGCTAATGGAAAAATCTTACTTGCAGCTGTGGAGGAAGCAGAATCATGTCTGAACTTATATATTTTAATCCCTAGGTAACAACAAAGTGTTGCACATCTTTGTGATACACACAGCATCAACTGGGAGAGGCAACAATTGTTCAGGAGCGGTAAGAACATACTGAACAGCCAAATAGGAAAGATGTATGTCTTTTTATTCAGCAGATAAATACACATGAATGTATAAATCTTAACACAGCTAGTTCTTGCCCCATAGATCTTGTGTCACATACTGTAGGCTCATGTAAAGCTCTGACCCTTCAAGTCACTGTTGTCACAAAGTATTTTCAAACAAATTCATTTAACTAAGCATGATTCACTAGTCCTTTCTGGCCTTGTTTTACTGCTTCCAAGCTTCATATTTGGATTCACGGTTCTTACTACTGGGGCATGCCTATGTCTCTGTACCCTAACGTAGTTGCTTTCTCCTATTAAATAGGAGCTCTTCTGTCTTTGACTGTGTTTCATACTTGACGATGAAATACAGTGGGGAACCTTCAGCTGATGGAAAAGAACAAAGCTCCATCTTCTCAGGAAGATTTGAGATATAGCCTTGCTTCCTTCAGAATGCAAAGCCAAAATGGTCTGCCTCTTTTTTTAGGATGGGAGAAATTATTTTCTTATTGCTGTTTTCTCCTCCCTTTCCCCCTTTTCTGAGTTGAAACACAGATATCTTTGCACTGGAAAGGTAGGATATCTCAAATTTCTGAGTACCTACTCTAGCAGGTCTTAGTGGGACTAGCTGCCATGCTAATACCCCACCCTAATATTTACCTTTACAACTAGAAATTAATAACCAGCATTTGATGAGTGTTTCTGTTAAGATGAGTGTTGGTGAAGTACTGAGTACTGTTAAGTTGCTGTTCAGACTGTGACTATTGCCATTTTTCCCCTTTATAGCATTAATATTTTCCCTATTTTCATTCTTAAACACATGTAAAACACAGGTGATCATACTCCTATTTTTCAACTCTGACTATATGATTTTTTTGCAGGATCCCAACCTTCTGATGCAGTTAGATAGAATTTTGCCATTAGGCATTGGTCAAAATCCTTCACCCATTTTACCTGAAGGACCTGTCAGCTTTCTGGTCTCTCTCCTGAGGATCTCACTGCTCATAAAGCCACTGCTTTACTCTTTTTAAAATCTGACCTTAAGGAAAACAAATGCAATCCCCCTCACTACCATTATTTATATTATTTTCTTTAACCATAGGGAAGTATCCTTTCTGCAAGTGGTGACCTGTGATTTTCCTCTTTCTTCTAATTTTTTCATGTGAGTGTTTCCTTACTGTCTTAAATTCTCTCTTCTGTTCTGTTTGTCTCATCTCCTCATTGTGTGCTGAGCAATGAGACTGAGTTTCTTGGGGCCAGAAATTATTTTCTGTTTCTTTTACCACATCTAACACAAAATACACCTTTTCCGAAGCCTTTTAACATCTAATATAGTCTGATACCTGACTAAGAGTCCAAACTCTTGTGTGTTATCTGAAACTTTAGTTTATTTATTTAAGATAGTTTACCTACAGGGGAAGATAAAATAGGCAGCGTCGTCTTACTTTTCTAGGATAAATGTGTGTGGAAAAGTTTGGACATTCAAAATACTGGTTATAAAATGGGGCTGCCTTTGACAAATGAAGTGCCAATGCCCTCAGGAAAACACAAGATGGAATAATATGTCAGGTATTAGCTGGCAGAAAATCTGAGGTACATTTTTATACCCTCTGTTATTTAACTGTGGATGCAGTCACTGCATGTATAGTGGGCCAGATTATTTCATGTTCCTGCCTGTTTGAAATACTCTGGAGTGGTATCAGGAAGCCAGATCTATCCAGCAGACTATTCCCTTAGATGCCTGACATATGCTCACAGACTGTGCTTTAGCTTGGGTTGGCAAAAGATTGGGGCATTTTTAGAACTGTGTCATCCTCATACCTCCAGCTAGGTGCTATCTTCTCTGGGTGTTTGCTTTCAGATACAGGTTAGAAATGTTCAGGATCCTTATTCTATGCCATGGTGCAGGTTCTTGCTAATAAGCTCATATCTGTGAATGGTTTCCTGGTGATTCCTACCCTTTGCACTAAATGGGTACAGGGGTTTTGTTGGTTGTTTTTACCAGACTTGTTCAGTAGGCATGAAATATTCATCCTGCAAAAAGAAAAAAAAGGAAAGAAAATGCATCAGCTTCTGAGATGACTGAATATTACACACTGAAAGATGTGGGAATATGTGCAGCAGAGAGAAAAGAATTCTTCCCTGGAAGAAACTGAGTTAAATAGTAATGATTTATTAATGATGTTAGGGATAGCTTTTTTACAGTTCTAATTCCTTGAAAAAACCTGTCTGATCCAGAGGAAATTTATTGTCATAGTATTCACGGTAATGCAATTAATTTTCAGCAATTAAAAAGCAAACTGTAATACCAATTCTCCTTTTTCTTCTTGTAGACTTGATAGCCCTGCTATTATACAAATGAAATAATGCAGGCCTAAAGGTTGCTACCATATGTCCTGGTTTGGCTTAGAAGAATAAAACTGGCAGCTAATCAGCATTTGATAGCCAGTGTGACAGAGGTGTAGTTTTGTTTAATTGTGGCCTATTCAGTTTATGATAATGCACCATACCAAAATCAATTTACTTTTTTAGTACTTTTTGGGCTATCAAGTCCTTCACATTAACAAATCTACTGTTCAGAAAGGTAAGTCAAGAAATGGTTAGTTCAGGAAACCTGACATTGTGTCATACAGAAAACTAATGTGAGCAACTAATTTGTCAGTAAATATCAGATATGGGGAAGAAACCAGTGAGAGACGGGGGCAGGGGAACAAACCCACAACCCAAACCCAAACCACCAAAAAACCTTTTCCTAATTAATATCATAGCGAAGCAACAGCTTTATTTTCTATGGGGAAGTTATACAGACAAATGAGCTGAATTTAAGAATCTTGTATGTTGTGGCCAGGAAGGGAAAAAGAAAATCCTGATTTTGGGGGTTTGTTGCTAACTTTGAATAGTTAGATTCATTGCTTATGACAAATAACCAAAAGCCACACAAATAGATGTGTAAGCATTTAACACTTTTCCCAGCCAAATATCTTCTACAAATCTGCACAACTATGTTTAGAAAACAAAGTATTTGGTGTGATCTACAATTCCTGTCTCACATGTGTGTGTTTCCCAGACTATGTAATAGGAAGCAATTATAAAATTAATATTTTAGAGAAAGTATTCAGTTGAATATGGATGTAAGCCTACACCTCATATAGTCCAAGAAGTAGTTATCTTCACTATGTGGTTCAATTTAAAATCAGCTTCAGAATTCATCTACAGTGGATTTGATTAATTGTTATATGATTAATGCTGTGGTGGTAGCATTGCAACTGTTGTTTGACTGGGATTGATTGATTGACAGACTGACACATTTTTGTTCATTGCTTTTGTGTGTCTTTCTCTGGATCTGTGTTAAATGCTACCACATCATTCTGATGCAAAAAAATTAAAGTTTTCTTTCAAAACTTGTGGTTGCTAGTGTTGTATAATCCTTAGTCTAGACCTTCCTAAACTGTTGCAGAGGGTGCGGGTAGGTTGGGATTGTTGTTAAGATGTAGTTTCAGGTGTACAACCTGGTGGATAGAAGGTTCCTAATGCTGACACAAAACTGTATTGCAGCAACGTGAGCATATAACAAATGTTATTGGGAGTTACCAAATAGCTTTTCTTGTTTCAGGCCATACTAACCTTTGTGAATCTTTGAAAGTATTCACTTCAATACTATTGGTTCACTTTCCAATAAGGTAATTATCTCTTGGGGAGGCCAGAGAGTATGCTGAAGGCAGGCAGGAAACAGATTTAAGGATAGGAACTGGTGAAAACAAAGTAGGGAGTAGACCAAGCAATTGAGACTGGAAAAAGGGAGTAGAAATGGAAAGACAGATTCTAACACACCCAAATGTAGTTATCAATAATTTATAGAACCTGTTATTTCTTCAGTTAGAAATATGGTAAACATAATTATACCAACTTTTGAAGGGCACAATCTAAATTGAAATAAGTGGTTTGAACTCCTCAAATTAGTTTTGGCAGCCCTACCATACTAAAAGTAGATCATGATTTTCTAACTCCACCGTTAGCAAATCTACTCATTGAACTGGTTGGGTTTTGAGGAATTTTTTGAGAATTTTGTTACCAACAATGGCTCTAAACTAGGTGAAGAATATTTGTATAGACTCATTGCTTTCTCATTAGAATTGTCTCTCACATCTGCCTCTTTTAAGACAATGTTTATCTATTATAGTCTTTCTTAGAGTGGCTTTGATTTAGCAGCATTTTTTATCTGGTCCTGGAACATATATGGATCATGTCATCAAGTGTCTGTTCCCTGACCTGTTTTACCAAGCACTACACTAATATTTGGACTGGCATACGAGAAAAGGTGATGTTTGCAGGGGAGGGAGATACAAAAGAAACAATTGGGCCAAGCAGCTGCTTAAATTGAAACTACTGCTGAAAGAAATGTATGTGAGATGTTGGGTTTTGGAGACTTGGAATTCATTCCCTGTTCTGCCACAGACTTCCTAACTATTTGGTGAGTTACCTAAGCTCAGACTGATAGTTATTTTATTACCTAGTTGCCATGGATTTTTATGGACATTAGAAGACTAAGTGCTAATGTGAGTCTGGACTTATACCCTTGTACCTTTGTTAGGTATCTCTAAACACTTTGAAAATAAAGAGGAATGAAAAAAAAATTTTGAAGGGCTTGGATGTTAGGAATATGGGAACATTGTCAAATAAAAGATCCGTTTTTCATGTGACTACATATATATATTCACATGTACTTGAATAGGACAATTGCTAATGCGTCCTTTACTGGGGTGTGGTGAGTGCAATTTATGTTCTCCGAGGCAATATGACAAGTCAGGATTTGATCTTCTTGGCAAAGGAAATTTCAACGGGTAAAACCTGATTTGCCTTTTCCTTTGGAATAAAATGCTTCCCAATAAACAATGCTGGTGAATCCTTTTTCCAAGTTCCTTCAGAAAAGAATAAATGAGCCAGCAAGCAAGGTTTTTTGAATGACGCTTTCTCATAAGAGTTTTGGAGGTCAATGAGATATGTAAAACTTCCTCTAGCATGTTCAGGCTTAGCACTCCCTTTCCCTGGAATAGTATCAGAGATGAATAATTTTTTCCTGTGTAAAGTTTATTGTTTGAGACCTGCTTCTCACCTTAGAAAAAAATAACACCCCTTCCCTCTCCTCCCCCTCAAAAAGCAGAAGTTTCCATGTCTGGCTTTGTCTTGACACACCTTCTGAAATAATAAGTGGAAGTCACAGTTCTTCAGTACTGCTTTCGTCATAACAAAAAGGTCTACAGAAGCCTGGGAAAATAAAAGTGAGCAAGTAGCAATGTGTGCTGAAGTTCAAAGGGTGGGTTTCACTTACAGTTGTATTTTTCATGTTAGCTAGCCAAAATGCTGTTTGTTGATCAAATTAGATGAGTGAGTGATCAAAGCATTCATCTTCTGTAAGCCAACTTCTGTTAATGTTAAGTATGGGAAAATGGGGAGAATGTGAACTCAATCAGAAGAGGCAGATAATTTGAAATTATTAAATGGGGACTTGAGGGGATTGTAGGCTGTCTTTTGACTGTGTGGGAGAGCTTTATAAAGCACAACTTGAAAACATATTTCCAAATATTAGAATTAGCCTAGCATAAATCAGTAACTTTTTTCATAAACAAGAACTGCTGTTTCTAAGAATAGCAAAACTGTGATGCTTGAATAAGGTCGTACTTGGTTTGTATTTACCCTGGGCCTCTGCAACTCTTTTTATTGTGGAATTAATTTTTTTCCCCTTTGCCACTTAGAATCTGTTCTCTCACAGTATATATCTAACAGCATTTTTTGGTAAGTATCCAAAATACTTTCAATGAAATTAATAAGTTATTTGATGTGTGAGTGCTTAGCATGCTACTTTTCATCTCAGTTATGGATGTATTCACTGTCGTCTACCCGGTTCCTGAAAACAACTGACCATCAAATCTTTGAGGATTTATCACTCTTTACATTTTAAAATGTAAGTAATTTCATACAAGAAAGTATTTACTCTTGAGTTTTCATAATAGTAGCGGGGGGCAGCAGGGACAGGGAACACATTAAAGAAACTAAGTGTATTGAATTTCATGTGGAAGATTTGGATGTGGCTAGAATTAGGTATGTTTTACAGGAAAATATTGATGGACTGTACAGAACAAGCAAAGAATTGGATGTAAGGAACTAAATACATGCTACAAAGTGCCTGTAGAATTTACTTAAATTTCTATCAGTATATTATTTGGGTTTTTAAAAATGTAGAATTTACTATATTTTTGTTATAAATCCTGAATTTGGGTAATGTTCTCACTCCCATTGAGACTGTGCTATAGCACAAACATTGTAGAAAGAGATTTGCCCTAGAATTGAGGGCAAATATTTATCCATGTGTAACAGACCTTTTTTAAGAAACTCTTGAGTTTTTCAGCATGCTTAGAAGTGAAATTCAGAGAAAATGTATTCACATTGTCCTCTCACTTCCTGAAAAGGTATGAAATGGGTTCTTGGATAGAAATTCTGGCAAAAGCATTCTTACACTGTTTCCATTCCCTCCCTACCCTACAGGTATTCTAGAAAAAGAGAGAAGAAAAAGAAGGAGGAATAGTTACATCAATATTGTTTCCCTTCTTTCCTTTACTGTACACCCTCTGCTATGTGTTTAATCTATTGCAAGTGTCAAATCTATAGGAAATAATTTTTAGAATAAAAAGCCTGTTCAAAGGAAGGAAAGGATGGGGCTTGTTTCTTAGCAATTGGAAGAGTACAACATGTAACTTTCACAGAGAATGTGTCTATTGTACAGTTTAAATCACAAGTAATTTCATTATCAAAATATGATGATTATATTTAAAAAATATTAGCTTTAGATAACTGAATATTGTGTTGGCATTCCTTCCAGTACATTTGTGACAACTCTGTGATCTGAAGACAAACCAGCAAACCATTTTAACAGCAACTCCTGTGAGTTTCATATGATCTAATTTATTTTCCATCTTTGGAATGAATATGAGAGGCTAGTGATAAATCCCAAATGGAAATAGGTGGAGCCTCCTTTGTCCACATGAAAATGCACAATACACCCTCCTGTATTTTATGGTAGATAGCTAGCATTTGACTATTTTATCATGCAAAAAGCTCTGTATTTTTCAGTTTGCATGCAATCTGCCTGTATGACTGATGAGTGCCTCTGAATAACAGGGATGAACAAGAAGAACTTAATCAAAAGCATGAAGAAGCAATAACCTCACAATAAACTGACTTCGCTGAGGGGCAAAAAATATGCTTTTTATATGTACTGTGTATAATATGCCTATTTCCCACAGAAATTAAAGATTTATGGTCATATGTCAAGGATGGATTTTATCCATGTGCCTGGTAAATGGTACTTTCTGTGCCTTTTGGTAGAGAACATGATTTTAAGTATTTTTTTTCACTTGTCCTGTGTTGAAAAGACTGATAGTGAAAAGCAGAGAGTTACTTTATGTGATTCAGAAGGGTGTGAGGAACAATAGCAACCAACACTTCTTGGGATGGGAAAACTCCTCTCCTCCCTAGTGAGTAAGGAAGTCTATCCACACCCAATATTTTCCAGAGGCCGTTCACCACCAGAGGAGACTAAAAGACGGCAGGGGAAACTGAATTCAGTATAGTGTAGGGATAAGATAAAGGGTGATAAAACAGATGAAGTAATGGTTCTAAAGGTATGTTTCTTACTTGTTAGGAACTGTTTTTAAATGTAAATTCATTAGTGATACTTTGTCAAGGCACAGTATTATATAAGTAAGAATTCAAAACAAAATTTCCCTTAATATATCTTGACTATAAAATGTCTATTATATGTATATTTTTGTATGTGTGTATATATATATGTAATGACTGAAAATATGGAAGAAGAAAAGTGTGAAGAAGGGAGGGTGTTAGCAAGTGTATATTTCTGCAAATTGCAGTAATTTCTTTGTTATACTAAGGTGCTTATAGTCTCATAATCTTTTCCAAAAACATCTAAAAACCCCAACTCCTCACCCCAAATCCATAAGTTATATCAACAGTTGTGAGATGCAATCAGGTCCATGATATCAAATTCTTATTCAATGTTCTGAGCAACCCCACTGACATCGTAGTGGCATACCCCAAGAATATTTGTTCACAGGCTGCTTAAACTAACTTTGAACTAGTTAGCTCAGATACTTTTGAAGTGGTAGTTGAATCAGATTTCCTAAACAAAAACACCACCTGAGTGACTTGAAGTTCTTGGCATTCTCAAGATTTTACTCTTTCCTTTCATTGAGTAGGCAAACAAAGTCAGGCTGGCTACAAAGCACATGTTATCTTGACAGATGAAGTCAAGGTCTTCCTAGGAAATACACCAGGCTGTTTTGTCTACTAGATATGGATCCAATACAGAAGCTGCAATGGAAAACAAGCTAACAGAAAACTGTTGGACTAGGTAGCAAGGAAGATATTCAACTTCTGGAAAAAGCATAAGTTTTCCCCAAGAATATTAGCTAGATTACCCAAGCAAGCCCTGAGACTGTTCAGCAAACAGTGTATACAAGTGGTAAATTTGACCTGAAATCCACTCTTGAAGCAATAGCTGCATATCAGTGTAAATGCATCAAGAGACACCAACCAGGAATTGTGGGATTGTTAATTATGGACATCTGTTTTGAATGTCTGCCACTGACTGGTGATCACACATGGAATACATAGAAAGAAAATATTTCTCCATAGACAGGAGCCTTGTGAAATCTCTCTGGATAGTCTCTTGTAACTTGCTAATGGGTCAAATTTGTTTTTGTTTCAGTTGGCACAGTAAAAGCATAAAACATTTTTAACCTTCTGTTTTCAAAAATCAGTTCACAAGGGTAAAAAATGTGAATCCAACTGAAATGTGATGTGAAAGAAATACCATGTTTTATTTGTACTTCTTCTACAGGGAGACTGGATCCTCTTAAAGGCAAAATAAAACACTTCAGATATCAACATTTAAAGATCTTATTCCAGCTGTGGCCAAAACAAACAAACAAACAAACAGACAGCTTAGCCAGTAAAGAAACATGGGGCACATATGTTAATCATCATTCTTGATTCCTGTAAAACCTATGGGGACCAACACTCTGTAATTCCATTTACTTACCTGTGACTTTTACCTCACAGGATTTCCAGGATGAGATTTAGAGGTCAGGTTGCACGTTCCTTCATTCACATGAAGTACTAAAAACTCTCTTCCAATGACATTATTTTAGAGAAATAGGTACATTCAAGTGGCTGATCATCCAGGCAATATTTCTGCAGACAAATTGTGTGGGTTTGAGCGACACAGAGAGAGTAAATTTTGAACAAAAGTTAACTCAAACACAATCTTTCTCCTGAGCACCTGCCTATTCAACTAAGCAGTCAAAAAAAAAAAAACAAACCAAAACCAAAACCCCAAAACTCAAGTAACGTTAACAATTGCCAAACCTTAATGAATCATTCATTCTTCCAAAAGTTAAAATGTTTCCCCAAATGTTAAATGTGAGGTATGTACATACATGTGTTTTTTAGTTTTGAAGCCTAAGGAAGTAGTAAGAATCCTCCCCTTGGACTATTTCTTCACTTCCATTTTTCAGTAGAAATACAAAACACAAAGGTGGGTTGTTTTGTTAGGTTGTCTTTTTCCCCTTCATTCAAAAGAAGTGAAACCAACTCTTATTTTAGTCAACAGGAATGCAGCTATCTCCAATGCAGACTGGGCAAGGTTTTTACATATATGATCCTTAATTACAGAAAGGCTTTTTTCCTTGTTAAATGTAACTTATGAAGAAATGGAGGAGTGGTGTTTAAATTAATCTTCAGCAAATAGAGTCAAAACTAAGCAAAAGGAAAAAATACTGATGTTCTAAGGAATTTTAGCTCATCTCTATGTTGCTAGGAGGTAACTCATTCTGGAGCACGTGATTTTGCATGTGAATACTTTCCAACAAAATATCATTCCTGCTAACATCAGTCAACAATAAATAATTCGTTTTGCTGTTGAGGCCAGTAAAAATGAATAAGGCAGTCTAACATTTCCAAGAACTAAGTATAGTAGTTTAATTATATATTTAGTATAGTAGATTAATTATATATTTGATGTTGAGGTATGTGTGTAGGGAGTTCAGTTTCTTTGTAGGCTAAGCTAATTTCACTGCTACTCCTATCAGCAGTAGCAATTCCTGAACTAGACTAAGGATCTCTGGAAAACTGCAGATGTTTTACAAGAATAAGTTTTCTGATTATTCAGATTTTGTGATGCACATGCCATGTCCTTCCCCAGTATAATTTTCCTCCTAAGGGGTGGCTATGTTTAGCTTAGGTTCTTTTTTTTCTAGTTTACAGTCTTTACCTTTGAGATTCACTGGTTTGTTTAAGGAACACAGGGCAAAGAGGCTAGAGATTTAAGACTTGGATTTTGAAATAGTTCCTCAAGTGGATTTTCAGGCATGATGAACAGCTCCTCTGTTTTATTGATGATTCTTTAAACATGTCTTCTGATATTTTCTTCTTGTCAGTCGGATGATTTTTTAAATTGTATTTTGTATTTGTATATAAATGAGTTATACAGCCTTTTAGACAGACAGTTAATTTACCTAAGGCTAGCACAGTATCATATAAGAGTTGCTGTGGCTTCTTTTCCTTCACATTTTTTTCTTGTTTACCAAACTAATACAGAAATGGGAAACAAAAAAGTAAAAGTAACATGAAGTTTTCTTCCTGTACATGATTCAGAGAACACTTTACTATTTCCCTTAAAACCCATGAGGACCTACAGCTGAAACTCTATGAATCCTTGAATTTAAGCAATACATGTTGGTTGAATTTGGGATTATGTCTTTATATGTGAAGGAATCTTCCAGATGCTTCATAATCTTCATTTTAGGGAGATTTCTAAGCAATGTGGGTTTATCACATATTGTGTGGTAACAATAGTGAGACCGATATAATTTCATTATTGTTTCGGTTTACTATAACTTTCAAATTTGAGACACTTACTTTGCATCTCATTGTGGTAGGTTGACCCTGGCAGGATGCCAGGCACCTACCAAAGCCTCTCTATGACTCCCCTCCTCAGCTGGACAGGGGAGAGAAAATATAACAAAAGGGTTGTGGGTTGAGATAAGGACAGGAGAGATCACTCAGCAGCTACCATCACAAGCAAAACAGACTTGACCTTGGGTAATTAGTTTCATTTATTACCAGTCAAATCAGAGTAGGGTAATGAGAAATAAAACCAAATCTTAAAGCACCTTCTCTCCACCCCTCCCTTCTTCCCAGGCACAGCTTCCCTCCCAGTTTTTCTACCTACCCCCCCCAGTGGTGCAGAGGGATGGGGAATGGGGGTTACGACCAGTTCATCACACATTGTTACAGCCGCTTCATCCTCCTCAAGGGCTGGACTCCTCACAGTCTTCCCCTGTTCCAGCGTGGGGTCCCTCCCATGGGAGACAGTCCTCCATGAACTTTTCCAATGTGGGTCCTTCCCATGGGCTGCAGTTTTTCACGAACTGCTCCAGCGTGGGTCCCCTCCACAGGCTGCAGTCCTTCAGGCACAGACTGCTCCAGCGTGGGTCCCCCACGGGGTCACAAGTCCTGCCAGAAAACCTGCTCCAGCATGGGCTCCTCTCTCCACAGACCCGCAGGTCCTGCCAGGAACCTCTCCAGTGCAGGCTTTCCACGGAGTCACAGCCTCCTTCGGGCACCTACCTGCTCCAGCGTGGGGTCCTCCCTGGGCTGCAGGTGGATATCTGCTCCACCGTGGACCTCCCTGGGCTGCAGGGGGACAGCCTGCCTCACCATGGTCTTCCCCACGGGCTGCAGGGGAACCTCTGCTCCGGCTCCTGGAGCATCTCCTCCCCCTCCTTCCTCACTGACTGACCTGGGGGTCTGCAGGGTTGTTTCTCTTACATGTTCTCACTCCTTTCTCCGGCTGCGGTTTCTGTTGTACAGCAACTTTTTTCCCTTCTTAAATGTATTATCCCAGAGGCACTACCACTATCACTGATGGGCTCAGCCTTGGCCAGCGGCAGGTCCGTCTTGGAGCTGGCTGGCATTGGCTCTGTGGGACATAGGGGAAGCTTCTAGCAACTTCTCACGGAAGCCACCCCTGTAGCTCCCCCACTACCAAAACCTTGCCATGCAAACCCAATACTCTCATTAAGACAGATTTTGTTCTGTGATTTTACCACTTGCATAACAAACAGATCTTAAAATAATTGCTCCATAACTGTGGTAAAAACATTGCCCCTCTTTGGAAGTAGAAGTTAATATTTCAAATCCTGCTACACATACTTCAGTCATGTGCCACCTGATCATGTGCTTTTTGTGCTTTTCAAAGAATTTCCCCCCAGCATTTACGTACATGAAATCTGTACCCACTGAAAAACACAAACACGAGCCTTAGAGGGTGAAAGGCTATGAGCCACAAGGAAATCAAACTGCATTCCTTGCACACAAACTCACCTATAACAAGTTATGTTTAAACATAAGAAGGATTGCTTTCCTCCCACTACTTGGTGCAACCAGTTTCATGAAAATAAACTACAAAAATAAATTGAAATATCTTTTTGCTCAGCATTAAGTAAACCTAAGGAACATAGAGGGATGACTTCATATAGCTTGAGAGAAATAAAAACATCCATTTGCTAGATCAGAAACACATCTATGAGGTACTAATGATGTTCACATACAATGTCCTTAAACTGTAATTCCTTAGGGAGGTGATACTAAAAACCATCTGAAACGTTGGCAAAAAAGTCAGTGTCAAGGGTCAAATCTATCTTCATGAGAAGACAAGATCACACAATTTATCAAATTATTTACATATGGTGTTATGTATGTTTTACTTTAAGTATCTACCTGATTTTACTAGTGCTCTGCTCCTTCTGTTAGATTTGACAGCAGCTGCTGATTCCGTTTGTTTTCCTGTTGGCCTGTGATTTTCTTGTTGAAGTGAATCTTCAGTTGTTTTTCTTCCTTTCTCACTAGAGTGAAGAATGTAGGTGACAGAGCCTTATCTGTAAGGTCCTAGCTCTTGACTTGCTAAGCTCTTAAAAGCCACAGAGCACTCTGGAATATATCTTTATCAGATAACTGAGGCTCAGGATTATAATTTGAGAATCCAGGAACAATTACAAGTGGTTTTCTTGTGATCCTAATAGGAAAGGTTTCTACATTTAGAAAGGAAATTAAATTAGTTCTGAAATTTTGTCGAAGCTGACCAGCTGACACCTATCCTGAGCCCGCCAGAAATCGTTAAAATTCCAGTGAAGTATAGAAGTACTTTAGTGTCCCTAATTGGACAGATTTCTGAGTCTGGTCAACTGTTATAGTGAGGTCCATGAAAAAAACCAAAACAAACCCCAAAGAGTTTTATATCCCCCTTTCCCCCCTGCCAAAAAAAAAGCTGGCTTCTTAACACACAGAAAATATGTGTGACTAAGCTAAAATGGAAAAATGAAGGGTTTACAGAAGTCTATGCCCACTGTGTCCATGAAGGTATGGATTTTCTTTATAACAGACTTTAGAACCACCTGTAGTCCCAAAGAAATGTATTACATTCCTTCTAAGGCTTGGTTATCCACTTCCTGCTCCTTGTTTAGATCTTTCCATTTAAGCCTTAGGCTCTTAGCCCCAGACCATGTCTTTTCTCTCACAGACGTCTCTGGGAGCTTCTAGTTACATAATAATTAGTCAATTTAAAAAACTCTTCTTTGAAAAAAATATAAAAATTTCACTAAAATATACTGTGTTCCAATCTATCAATGAAACAAATACATGTTTTAAAGAATAATAAAGCTCTATATAAAGTGTTTGTTAAATATGTTATTTTTTTTCAGCTGCAACAGCCATGAGTGACTAGCATGCACCCTCTCAGTGTGGCTAGGAGGTGATTACTCTTTCTAACATAGAGCCTCTTAACACATACTTTCATTACAGAAGTCAAGATTGGAAGTAATATTTTTGTATTTTACTAGTTGTCAAAATTTGGCATATCCTGGAGATTCTGAGTGAGTTTGACAACTGCCACTGGTGTTGCCAGAAACTCTGGAAGCTTTCTGGGCTCCTGCAGATGCAAATGGAATGTTAAAGAGACTGATATCTACAACCACTTCTTTTCAGGTTCTTCTGTATCACTGACAAATGTAGGCTTCTATAGAGTCAAAACCACAGGGTACTAAGTGAATATGGTAGAAACCAGTCATTTCTTAGAGAGCACTTACAGACCTAGTACAGACTTTAAAAATGATTCAGTAAGAAAATGTACTGACTTCCCAATATGTTTGCAGAATTACTATCCAAATATTCATCACAGGAAGAAAGCAAAAGGAAAGAAATGAAGCAGGTTTACAGAGAAATTTAAATTCTGTGATTACCTTCTGAGGAAATGTATACAGATACAAGGGTGACAGAAGGCATTGAATCAGAATCTTCAAAGCTTAATCAAACACCTGAAATGCAAATCCATTCTTTTTACTTATTCTCACTCAATACAACTGAGATGGCTCCACCTTATGAATTCAGTAATCAAATGATTAATCAACAGATATAACTATTCCTTTTCTTCTGTAGAATACATCCAGTTTATATTACAGGTACTATGTAGTTTACCTCTATTTCTATTACATGAATTTGTATCCCATAGGCTATTTAGTAGTTGCACTTGGGTGGCAGAAGAGTGATTATAAGAATGATTATTTAATCCTTTCTTATCCTCTCCACTATTCCCCACACTTCAAAAAAAAAAAAAAATTCTGACATTAAGTGATGTTGTTTATGCAAAGAAATTGTATTTTGTTTCTCAGAATGGAAATTGTGCTATAGCTTGGAGCAGAAAGGGAAGTAACAGATTGCTTTAGAAAATTTTAAGCCAGTAACATCTCACTGGGTATAGAATTACGAAACCTGAGGAATTACAATCCTGTTGTAAGATTATTTTAAAAAAAAACCAACCTGCAGAGAGCTCATTTTCAGTCAACTAACTTATTCTTTCTTTCTATGGCTTCTTTATTTATGCTTGCCAAGTTCTTCTCTAGTCTAGACCAACTGAGATAAACAGAAGCAGTCAAAACACATTCTGTTAATATTGCTTTACCATTACTTGAACCAATTATGAATTAACACCACTTACAAAATGAATAGGAGTTAGGAATGAAGAGAATGGAGAACTGGAGACAAAACTACCCAATTTGTTCTGTTTGTTCCTAAGGAAACTTTTTATTTGTACAGTGTATACTTTATACAGTGTACTTCTTTAGCATGTTTGAATGTTGTAGCTATGAAACAAGAAGTAAAAGATTACTTGCCTTATACTGAGGGGACACCATTTTAAACCAGTAATGGCTTAGTGGCCTCAAATCACAAAAAATGTTATTTTATTTCTGTGCACTTCTGAGTACTTTTTTTAATACTCGAAGTGTACAATAACACAAATTCAAATATGGCAGAATAGGATGTGGTGCTTTTGTTTAGGCTACAATAAATGAAACTAGCAGAAATCTAGCAAGGACCTCAGTAATCTTTATGTGAGGAAGTGATACTTCAGAAATTGCCACTATGTAGCAGACAACACGGTAGAATAAAAATGTTCCATCAACTGAAATTTCTCACTGATAGTCATGTTTTCTTTTTACAGTTTCTTGTTTTCAGGTCAGACTTTCATAACTTGACTGTGACTGCTTCCTTCTCCTTGGATAAATTACTGGCAAAGTAATCACCTTGAGTCCCATAGTTGCAAGGAATGATTTGTCTAATGCTTAAGGTCATGTTTTTCTCCAGCTAACACATTAATATCCTCTTCAAAGATTTTACTAGTCTCTTGATATGAGGTGACTGAAACTACTATGGTGTCAGTGCAGTACAGTTAAGAGTAACTCCTACAGCACTCAGTCTGGTGAATTATAAATTCAGATTTATGATACAAATGTTGGGATGAATTCTGAAAAAATTATCATCTGCAAATGAATAGTAGTCTGTTGGCATCTTTTTTCTAGAGCTTAGCAGTAAAACTTGAGATCAGACTATTTCTCTTCAGAATAGCAATGCTTACTAGAAACTATATTTGTTTGAAAGATTTGTTGATGACTTATTGTTATATGTAAGTTCAGGACTGCAGTAGGAGGATTTCATGTGTACCTATTAGATAAAATTTAAAAAAGAAGTATCAACCATTCTGATTTTCCCAGTACATACCAGCTGCAACATTGCAGATCCTGGTGTGAACAAAATTTTACAAAATCCTAACTTTATACAACTAGTATTGGTTGTAGCTGTCATTTTTTAAAGGACATTCAATGTGCATATTTGCCTGTAGATGACTGATAGTTTATCACCCTGGCTGCAATCATATAAATAAATGTACCAGCATCACCGGAACATGACAGCAACTGTTGAATCCTCTGCCTCTGTGTATGTTCCCTGGTATTCTGTCAGAATTGATTCTTCAAAGTGCAGATGTTCATGGAATCATATTAAATTAAGATAAGGAAGTTGTTCAGTGGGTTTTTTTAACTTTTTTTTTTTTTAAGTGTTTTAAGAAGTGTTCTGTGAGCAGTGTCTGATGCTTTCCGGTTGGTCTGTGGGAGAAAATGAATGCAGATACCCGAAGCAACAGAATGCTATGTTACAAAGTTTAAGATATTCATTAAGCAGCTTTTTTTTTTTTTCTCTAAAGAAAATACAACATAAGTTTTGATTAAGAAACTTCCCTTGAAGTTATTGTTGTAGCCTAATGGTTGCACTCTTTTAATACAGCCTCATGTGTGGCTGGCCTTCTTCACCAGAAGAGCACACTGCTGAGTTTTGCTCACCTTCAGGACTCCCCAGTTCTCTTCTGCAAAGCTGCTTTCTATCTCATCTGCTCTCAGCCTGTACAGTTGCAGAGGGTTAGTCTGTAAAGGAAGAGGAGCTACAGTGCCAACCATTGTTATCTGGTTTTTAATATGAGCAGAAGAAAATTTTGGTTTGATCAGCTTAATCAGTTCTGGCCTACAGCAGCTCAGCAATCTGAAGCTTTATCAATGAATGTCATAAGTAATGTGATTATAGCACTCTCTCCCAGCTGGAAAACTGCATTGTCTTTTTCAAGAACAAGTAAAAAGAAAAAAATAGTTGACTAGATTAGCAGCAATACAGGCTTTGGAGGAGCTGCTCCAGCTGTTAAAGGCAGATTTTGTAAAGTTCAAGGTACTGGCTCATAGCATGCCTATATAATGCATTTGACAGGTAAATTGAAGGTAACCTGATGCCAATTAATTTGGAATGTGTAGCTTCAAAATTCAAGTTTTTTAAATATACACAAATCATCAGATTGCATGAATTTTAAATTGTTTTTTCTGAGTTTGTTGAAATGTGCTAGATGAGTACAGCAGTTTTTCTTGATTGCCACTGTTTCTGGCAGTTGAATGAATCCTGAAAGTTTGCAGCAGTCTGAGATCCTGCATCATATTTCAAGAAAATATCCTAGAGTACAAAAAAAAGCCAGCTGGACATTATGCCCACACCCTTGTTTGATTCAGGAGATGTAATTGGTTTTCTGTTACAGAAGGCCTATTTATTGATGCATGTTTGAACATTGAATTCCATTTGGCAAGAATCTGTTTCCAAAATTGAGCTCTTTTATAGGTTTTAAGCTCTCTTTCTACAGATAAGTGGATTCTGTGGTTCAGAAAGGACTTGTCATGGATTGTCAAGTCATTACAAGAAATATTTTCTTTTTCCCGTGAGATGACAGGATGGTTTTAATTTGGTTTTTCCTGTGGCTTCTGCTGAAGCTACTGACTCAGAATTTTGCAGTCACTTCATAGATTAGAAATTAGGGCAGGAAAGTATCTGTAATTGCCTTTTTCCTGCTGTACTGGCCAAAAAGAGGCATAAATCAAATTAATAGATTGTTCAAACAGTCTGTACTCAAAGAAAAGAGTGACATCTTGAATCAAATACAAACTAAAGGCAGTATGATGTTCACGTCTTCTCTTAGCTTCTGCCTGAGGACAAATCTCTTAGTTCTCTACTTGTACTGAACACAGTAACTAAGAAACCAGTAGGCAGAAGTAAAGATACCAGGTTTGCTAATATGTTAACGTATTGCAGGGCCTTCTTGGAGCCATGTGAGCACCAGGAAAACTAGGATCCTTTCTAACATAAGCCTTTATTTGCACTATATTTAAATGTAGGAAGGGCAGAGTTTCAGCTGTATATATAAGCATTTTAAGGTGTTTTTTATTGTCATTATTCATAATGTGACTCTTTCATTTATACTGAAGCTGTTGCAAATGAGTACAAATATCTTTCTAAGGAAACTTTTACTGCAACAAAACATGAAAACCTGTACTCTCACTGAATGCAATAGATCATTAGAGTCTGCAGATTCCTATATATGCAACTTTCAATGCTAGTGAAGGAAGCTGTGTTTTGGAATTGTCAGCACGTTATAGAAAGACAGCTCACTTTACAGGTGGTAAAGCTTTATCACTTTTTCACTTTTGCCCAAGGACCAGAAATCACTCTTATAGTGCCTGCAATATATATCTACACACTATATGATGTATTATATAAAAAATATTTTGCATAATTCAAACAAATGCATCCTTAGCCTGAATATAAATAATGTTTCTGCACAAATCTTGGTAGTTCATATTCCCATAAAATAAAAAGTGTTACAAAGCACAAAAAGCAGCCAGTTAGAACTGCAGTAGATTTGGGTAGAGAACTGGAAATAATTTTGAAACAAAGATTGGTTCCCAACTTTTGGAAGAGTCAAGCTGATGAAATTAACTGTGGCGTGTCTAGATTGCCATAGTCTGTCTGAATTTGGTACACATTATCATCACACATGTAAGACCTCTCTCAGATCACATGTGTTGGTTCTCCATCCTATGACATGTAACAGCCTTTGGGACTCTATCTGTCCACTATAGACTTGGGTTTTTTTGTAGATTTCAGAACCCCAGGGCCTATCTTGACAGGCAGATTAAAAGCTCCATTAATTCAAAGTAGCTGATTATTTTATATATCTGATGTGTGAAGAAAAGATACTCCTCCAATGAGGCCAGTGTGCTCCTCAGAGAGTTGATGGAGTCCTTAGTGTTCCTGAGACCACTGATAGCTCCAGTTCCTCTTAGTCTAGTCCATCTTCAAGTAGTTATGATGGAAGACCACTTGTGGTTTAGTCTTGCACTCTGCAGCCTTGAAAGATCCTATGACCTTGAATTTTAGTGTTTCTAATGCCTGGATAAGAGGTCTTTTCCACGGATATGAAAATAAGCAAACTGTTTAATACAGCACTCTTACAATACACAACACTATTGTAAGGTTCCTCTCCATTTCATAATGGGGCAAACAACTAAATATGGGCAAACAACTTTAGTGTTATTCTAGTGTAGCTGGATAATATGCTTATTTATCAATTTTCGTAAGCAGAATTTTTTCAATCTTAAGAACTCAAAGGGAGAAAATTGTTAGTATCCCTGCAGAAATGTTTTCCAATGATTATCACTTACTGATTTTCTTCAAAATTAAAAACATTTTGTGTGATTTCATTTTCCCATCTGAGATTACATCATGCATAACAATATAGTGACACTTAATTGCTACTCTAATTGTGAAACGTATTTTCAGTTCATGGCAAGTAAAATGTCTCCAGCTTCACTTGTCATGTGTATTTCTTCCTGCCATTTGAAATATCTTTGGTATGTTATACAAATATTTTGTTTTAACCTTAACTGTAAAAGATTAAAACAGAAACTAAGAATGAATCATGAAATATCCAAACAAAATTGTTCCCCTCCCTCTGCAATAAATAACAGTCTCAACAGTTTCTAACTGATACTGATTTTTTCATCATGAATTTCTTTCTGCAACTCCAAATCAAAATGTTTAGATTTATAGGATTATAATATAACCCAACTAATCCAACAGCCTTAATTCTGTAGCAATATTCTTCAGATTTCCTTGTTTTCTCTTTTTATCTCTCCAGAAATCTCAGCAAAAGAAAAAAGTTAATATGTGACCAAATATTGTTGGCTTTTCAAGTGCTGCTCTTTCTTGCATGAAGAAAACAAACAAGCTTACATTTATTCAGCAATGTGGCTAAGATTTGGGATTTAAATGTTGAAATAATTTGGCATTCTAGTAAATTAATAATTTCATACCAGACTTTAGGAAACACATAAATATGTCTTCTGCTGCAGACACATGCCAGATAACATGAAGGATTGCTAGCCTTAAGAACATATCTAAATTTAGGTATGTATCTATACAAGAATATCTGAAATGAAAGTCCATACAGTCCTAGAGAGCACGTATATAAGACTGTGTTGAGATACTTTTAGTTTCAGAGTTTTTCTAGTATAGTCATGGTTGGATTGTGAACAGACCTACCTTGTGCACTGCCAGAAAAAGAAGTCGTAATTTGTCTTTTTTTTCTATTGTATGAATATTTGAATTTATTATACATGAGAGAGTTGCTTACTGACACCCTTGGAGACTGAAATTCCCTGTCCCGGACTGGTGCAGTTCAGATGGCATGTCTGCTTCTTGGTTTCCTTTTGGAGGGGAATTTACCATTTATCACTGCCTCTTTGCTGAGGTCACCAAGAACAGCAGCTTTTGTACTTCATTAGTTGTCTGCAGGGAACTGTGTGGTGATCACTTGGCTCAGCTCTAAACTGCAGCATTCAGTTATCAGCAGGTTACATGGCCTTTTTTGATCCAAGGTAGTTTTGAGGACTTTACGTCTCTGTAAACCACAAAGCTTTCCACTACGTAACAAACTCCATGTATGAAACAGGAATGAAAAGCAGGAAACAGTCTTGCTCCTTACCAGACTTTTTGCATCAAATGGTGAAAGGAGAGTTTGCATGGATAGAGATTCGCAGCGATCATACTGAAAAGAAAAGTAAAATATTTTGGAGTCAGGAATTAAGTTTTCCTCTAAATGAAGCCTGTAGCAATAAATGGTAAAGAGATTTGGTGTACTAAATTTTACAACAACATGGAGCTAATTTTAAGAATACTACATATTTTGCAGTTAAAACCCCCTGTATCTTACCAGGTAATTTCTATAGAGAAACAGGAGGCGTATCGTGTCACTAAGATGTGGGTTTTGTAGAATCTTAAACCATGAGGAAATTCAGTATTGTGCTTAAGACATGCTCAACTATGAACATACAAGATCTGGTCACAGTATTTGTAGCTGGTGTTAATATACGTTGCAGATCCTTACTGAACAGAATGTTGTACCTCATCTTAGGAAGCCTTTCTTGGTAGCCAGAGATCTCTTGCACATCAGCACTGAAAGCATATCTTCTAACAGTCTCTCATCCTGTAAAACCTTCAAATGCATAGAGACCAGAACCACAACCCAGTGGCCTTAAAGCAGAAAGACACCTAAGAAATGAGGCTATGATAGCATATACTAATGTTACTTATACAAGAAACAGAAACATTAAATAATGGCAGGAAAAAAGCTAGCCTTCCTGTCACCCCTGTAGGATTGGTTTTTTTGTTTTTTTCCTAATTTAGAAAAAGTAGAGAGGAAATTGTTCACATGGGAGCAGAATTACTAATGAAATGTATATTAACACTTGAGGGGGGAAATATCATCTCCTGTAACTTCATTTTCAGTCTTGTAAAAAAACAGATGTTCGCTTAACACAATTGTGAGTTCATTTGTCAATGAAGCTTTGGATCCCAGGGGCTGGTTTAGCAGCCATCTTTCAAGATACAAGTTGTAGATGAAGTTCAGTATTGAATGACAGGGATTCAAAGTGAGGGGAGTAGGGGGAAAACCAGTGCAAACACAGAGGGTATGTAATGTACATTCTACCTTTGAACACTACTTGAAGTTAATATTATGATGTTTCTTATGCTCAACATTTTTAAATCTAGGAATAGTTCCTTCTAGGACACCAAGCCCTTTTAAATTAAATTTATGAACTATTTAGTGTAATATATACAACAGATGTACATAGCTATTCACCCAAAGAAAAGGAAATACCTGACTTCTACTTGAATTACTATATTTACAATACCCCTTCTTTTAAAGTAATTTTTTAAGACTAAGAGTGCTCTCTGAAATATGTTATTTGATACCAATAGATTTACTCCATTTTTGTATTTCATGACATTTTAGTTTACCTTCACTAGTGGGACTTTCTTATCACTGATCCAGGCTTGATTTTCCTCCATGATTTCATATATAGGTGCTTCTAGAAGTGGTCAGATATCTCTCCCTTACCACCTTCCAACCTCAATGGAAAATACGGTTTACATGGCATACTTCCTAATGTGTCCAAATAATTCAAAATACTTAAGTATGTGCAGCTCTGCTCAATTGGATTGCTGAGCTGTAAAACTCAGAGGGACTGTAACATTTTTTGATACCCATGGACTTGTTCCCTAGTGTTTCTCCTTCTGCTACTCAGGCTTCTTGTAGGGGCTGCTGCTTCTGAAACACCTTCCTACTGACAATTTTAATCTTCTCTTCTTAAACAATAAATGAGACACTCTTATCCTAATGGTGTGATTTTTTTTGTGTGTGTTTTTTAACCTCTGTGTTGACTGTGTGAAAATTTCTACCAAAAGGACAACACAAGATCAGCCAGAGCCCTTAAGATTTTCTTGCTCCTTTTAATGCTTTTAATCTTTTATTCTCACTATTAATAGCATCAAGGAATGGTGCATCCATTTTCAGGTGTGATAAAAAAAGACCAAACTCTGTTCAGTGTATTCCTCACAGGGTAACCTATATGTATGAAATGTCAACTGTGAGCTGATATTAAGAGGCTAAATAGGTAACATGCAAGTGTGCTCTTGAATCTATATTAGCATACGGTTGGACATGGTGGTTACAGACTGATTTAAACTTTTTGTAGAAACAGTGGAAGTAGTTTGAAACTTCAGATCTCACAAAAGAAGCAGTGTTCTTTCACCGAGACCATAGGGATTAGTTGTAACAGCTGTATTGATTATTAATGTGGTCTTAATAATCAAAGAGCAGTTTGCTCTTTTTTTCCCCCCACTTCTGGAGAGTAAAGAACCTGATTATTTCTAAACCTCAGAAGATGAGCAGTCTTACTTCTCTGTTTCATTAAGATCAGTTGGTGTAAAAGGACCTTAAAGTTGCCTCGGTGTAGCTGAAAAAGAAACATTAGGTGCTGAATGGCACAATTCTGATATTAACATAAGCAACTGCCAGACATTATAAATTAAACCTCTACTGAAGGCCAGAAAACCAAGGCAAAAGAAACTGTGCAAGTCATGAATCACTTCAGTAATGAGTAGATGGATAGAAGGACAGAAGGGAGAGGAAAATAATCTAATTGTAGGCTGTGCTCTTTGCTTTTCTTCTCCTAGCAGGTGGTACTCTGCTATCCCACATTCTCCTGTACCCATCACTTCCCATTGATAAGCACGTAAAAGGCAGGCAGGCACAGACCTAGTCTCTGCACCCAGTCAGTGGAGACAGGGAGATTTCATGTTTTGAACCCCACATGGATGACATTGTTTGGAAGAACAGCGATAATGCTGCTACAAAGCTCACCTCCTGCACTTCTGGGAAACACTAAGCCAGTCCTGTTGAGTTCCACGATTCTTGTATGCCATTGGAAAGTGTTTACTGACAGTGTTGGGAGCTCCATGCTTCTGCAATTACCTGTTGGGCATGCCGATATTTATGACTGAACTTGTGTCTGTTGAAAATACTGAAACAGTACTATAAAGTTATCTTACAGCATAAAAGCAGCTTATTAAATCACTATGACATATGACCTCTTTTTTTTTTTGTTTTGGGGTTTTTTTTTGAAGATATTACTGCATACAAAGATAGACTACTCTATATAAAGAGTAATGAGTTGCGTAAGTCTTCATCCCATTAAGACCGTATTTCCTTTCAGAACAGCGATGCCCATCTTGTACACAAGTAATTCTGTTCCATTGTTACCACATATAGAAATGCATGTTTTAGCATCAAGAGGCTGAGAACACAGTGAAGTGTTTCATTAGTATGTGATCTTGTATGGCTCTTTGTATTAAACCACCCTTTGTATACTTGATTATCAGGATATCTTCCCTGAAACCATAGTAAAGTGGCTAGGCCAGGTTCAGGAGCTAGTCAGGAAGGTGATGGCTGATTTTGATGACATTGAAGGTATCACGTGTCTAGATTTGATAATGAGTTTATTGCCACGGAATGTGTACGAAATACAATCTGACCAGATCTGCTCAGATTCTGGCAAAAAGTGCCAATCATCCCTTAAAAAAAAAAAAAGTGTAGGAGCTTGCAAGTGTAGGAGCTTGCCGATAGTTCATTAGACTAACAAAGTGAATATTTTAATACGTTTCTAGTAGTACAGAAGTGCTGCATGTCCACGTTGAACATATGGACCTATGAAAACTTACATTGTCTACGTTGCTATCTAAAGCCGTAGTGTTGAAGGGTGGTTTTGTTTTTCTGTCAAAATGTAAGTTACTGTTACTTAAATGAAATACCACTCTACTGTTATATAGTAGATGTTGCTTGAATATATCCATACCTTTTAAAGGACTCCTTACCTATTCTTTCAGATAGTTTGATACAGAGATGCTCTCTAGTATATTATAGCTCAGAAAAGCATTGTGTAAGTAGCCGCAGAACTTTCTGTCTGCAGGCGCTCACCTGGTGGTAAGGTAAGCCTGCCTAACACACCACCAAGAAGAAATGAATTAATGTTCTTGTGTCTGAGATGCAGGATAATTCATCTAAGCTTCCTATATGTGTCACGTGCTCTGTGTGGTTCTTACTTAAGGTGTGCAGCTACAGACAAAAGAAAGTAGTATTGTTTCTATTGGGGGAATACAAAATGATGGATCTCTTTGAATTATATCAGACTAATTTTTCTTCAGAAAAGTCTGGAAGACTTGCTAATGCTGTTTGTGATTCAATGGTTGTGGATAACACAGACTGGGGGAGAAGTGGGGGGCAGAAGGAATTCTGAAGAAATCCAAGTGGTAACTGGGGAAAAATATGTAAATGAATAATCTTATAGACCAATAATGAAATGAGGGTCTGGGCTGGAAACATTGATCTTCTGATTTTATGGTATTTGTGACCATTTGTTTCGAAAAAGCAAAATAAGAGGAGTCCTTGCTTGAATTCCCATTTAATCTTTGTCATTGCCATTCTGGTTAAGTATGTGTCTAGTGGTAAGCTTAGTAACACCTCAGAGGATGAAACTTTTCACAATCCTCATGATGAAGTGCTTAAACTGGAAAATGTGTGGACTTTGCATGGGAAGCAGGGGACTGTTGTAGCATGAATAAATACATATGCTGTAGTGGTGTAAACCAGTATAAGTTTGCGGACCCTGATTCTCTTATCCTTTAGCTCAGATTATATTCCTTTTGAACATTAGCCCAGACCATTGGCTCATTGATACTCAGTGACTGTTTCAGCAATGCTGTAGTTCACAGTCTGGTTCCAGTGGCTTGATGCAATCCAAAGGTTAAAAATAAACTTGAATACTGCTTAAGATTCCACTCTCTCTTCCCTCAGCCATAGCTGGCATACAGATATTCTGGCATAATTCTTTCTAGAACACTTTATCACTTCCAAAAGCATTTTCCATTTTCTTTATGCCTTTTCAGTGGGGTAACAGAGCTATAAAGAGCCAAAAAAACCCAAACGCCACCCCCCAAAAAACAAACAAACAAACAAAAAACCCACACACAACAAAAAAGAAAGTAGCTCTTCTGATTTAATGGAATGCTTCAAGTTTATAATAGTGTACAAGAGAACCATCTAGTCCAAATTCCTGCAAGATCTATATGATATCAGCAGGCATCTCAGTTTAGCAAAGTGATAGGAAGAAAACAATAGATCTCCCTTTTTAGATTTTTTTTTTTTTTTTCATATAATTCAAATCTTGGTTTATTTAAGAGACCCTTCAGGAACATTTCAAGAGTAAACTTGATAATGTAAGAGAAACCATAGCTATCAAAATCACTGACAATAAAGCTAAGCAACTTATTGATGTCAGTGGTTGGAGAAAGGCAATAAGAAATGCATGATGTCATGTTGAAATTGTATATTCATTGCAAGCCAAAATATCTCTTAACTCTGGATATAGGCTACAAAGAAAATCAAGCATCACTTTCTTAGACATACGTCTGATGTGGGGAATATTTCAATCCAGTAAGCTTTGAAAGTATTCTCTTAAAATATTACTGTAGCATTGACAATATAAAAATCAACTTCCTAGAAGTTGACTGTTTCTGCAAATTTTGAATTGTTATCTTTATATATACGTAAACATACAAGAAGACAGAATGAAAGGAAAATCCTGTGGAAAAAACAGTACTAGATTTGTCATCGCATTACCTTAAAGTATCTTTCTTTTTAAGCAAACCAAGTGTGCAGACAGCTCCATAAACATCTAACTAGAATTTTCAGCATTCTGAAATTCTCGGACTGAATTCTGAGCATCTGATCGACTTCCTAGTGTAGACAGGGAAAAATCACACTCTGTAATTTTAGCTCTTTGTGGTTGAACATAATCTTCCACAGGAACTGTGAGACATTGTTTCCTCTGTCAGGAGGGTTTACTTCTGCAAACCTGTATTTCAGAAAGATTGGTGGTTCTGAAAATGACGGGTGGAAAATAACCCTGCAACCCTTTAGTGAGGGGAGATGAAAATGCTGCTTTTGTGGGTATATAGTCTGCTATAATGATTCTTCCTATAACACAGCATATATTTCCCTAATCTCAAAGTGCTAAAGAGTAGCAGTTACTACTTTAGAAAATATTAAACACAGTTCTCCTTTCCTTCTCCTTAACAGTCTGATAAAGACAAGTCTGATTTTAGACATGTAACAAAAGGCAACCTGGAACTTTTTTCATGTACAGCAATAGTTAATTAAGCCAAGGGAACTGATGTGTATCTTGTATTACACAAAAGGTTAGCACTATATTAAGGAAACATCTGTTTGGTATCTGTAAATTTATCCAATCTTGGGTTTGCTTAGACAGGCTGGGGTTATAGTAGCAGACATTCAGGTATTTCAGAGATAAACATACAAAAACACAGATCTGACTGTATTTTTTAGTTATATTGCATAGCTAATAGCAAAGTTTCCTTTCGGAATTTTTGTTAACAGGCAGATTTTGGCAAGATGCTTTGAGTTTTTACTTCATCCCAGGATGTGTTTTAGATTTTGGTCTTGTCAGACAGACATGTATTTTGAATGCTCTTTGCAGGGTTTCTGTGTGGTCTGAGTGGTGCTAGAAAGTGTCTGGGAAATTTAGCTGTTGGTTTCAATTTGGCCCTTTCTTGTGCATGAAGCACTTGAGCAACAAAAATACACTTTCTAGACCACTGCTCTGTTCAGACACTCTCCATGAGCATGTTACAAATATAAGATCGTACACTTCTAGGCCACAAACTCCCAGAGCCAGAGACAGCAGCAAATATCATTCATCTTTCTTGTAGGTGGAATAAGGAAAGAAAAGCAGATATCTGTTATGTGAAGAACAGCTGTCATAGCATATCCCTGTCTCACTTATCTTTTCCGCAACGTCACGGATCCGTTGTGCTTTTGATAGTTTACAGGTACAAAGCTGTTTTTATCATAGATATCAAATACTCCTCACACACCCGCTAAGTCCTTTTGTGTTGGGAACACCTGTCTTCGTGCTACACTGTCATATGACATGAATAAAAATCATACTGTGCTGAACATTATACAAATCCACTATATAATTCATCTGAGACATTGTCTAAAATTAATCAGACTGATGCACCAACTAAACTAGTTTGCAGAGTACAGGAGTCCAAGGAAATTAGGAGAAACACTAGTCACTGTTAAGTCTAGTTTAGAAAAACAAAACACTTGGGGCCTCATCCCCTGATGACTGAAGATTGGCATTAAAACCTAGCCACGTGTTCCTCAGGAACCTGACTTAAAAGATTACAAGTGTCATATTGAATTATACAGGTGCAGAGGATGGAACAGCTAACCCTAGACCTGTCCCAAGTTGTACACTGCATACAAAATCCAGAACTATTTGGTTAAGTGTCTTAGGATTTTCAAGCTTCACAGCTGTTGAGAGTTTTGAAGGTAGGTGCTAATGTCTGTCTGGTTTTCCTTGTGCATTTTCTTTAACCTATCAAAGGCAAGGTTAGGTGGAAGTAGACAGAAAGCTACTTGTTAAAGTAAAAATTTGATAAATTGTGCTGGAAAAGCTTAAAAATGGTCTGTGATCCTGAGAAGCGATACTTTTTATATTGTTCAATACATTCACATTTCCCTTCTGTTCCCGTCCTTTTACTTCTTACTAGGCTCAAAGTCAATTTTGGGAAGCAAGTGAAGTTCACAGTATGCCCACCAGATGGGATTTTGCTGTCCCTACTTACTTCTTACCTCTGCTTTCTAACCTGTGATAAACATCCTACAAAAGATAGTTATTAGTGCATATCACACTTTGACCTTGTATTTCTCAGGCATTCCCTCTAAACATTTTTGAAAAACAGAACTGAAAACAGAATACTGTTGTTGCTGTTTACAGTGGTGGTTTGTTGTCAAAGAAAATAAAAACAAGTTGGTAATACAGCACTTAACACATGCACTTTTCGGTTTTGGGGTTTTGGGGTTTTTTTTTCCAGTATTGTAGAATTATTCCTCCCAGCTGCAGGGCTTTGGACTTGCCTTTGTTCAACTGCATGAAGTTCCAATCAGCCCATTTCTCCAGCCTGTCAAGGTCTCTCTGGATGGCAGCACGACCCTCTGGTGTATCAGCCACTCCTCCCAGTTTGGTATTAGCAAACTGGCTGAGGGTATGCTCTGCCTAATCATCCAGTTTATTAATGAAGATGTTGAACAAGGTTGAACCCAATATTGACCCCTGGGGTACACCACAAGTTATTGGCCTCCAGCTAGACTTTGTGCCACTGTGCTCAACTGTTCAGCCAGTTTTCATACCACCTCACTGTCTGCTCGACTAGCCCATCCTTCACCAGCTTCTCTCTGAGGATTTCATGGGAGACAATGCCAAAAGCCTTACTGACCTCAAAGTAGACAATACCCATGGCTCTCCCATCATTTATCAAGCCAAGCATTTCATTGTAAGTTATCAGGTTGGTCAAGCATCACTTCCCTTTATGAATCCATGCTGACTACTCCCAATCAACTTCTTGTCCTTCATGTTTTGTCCTGCATGTGAATTTTCTCCAGCCCCATCTGTTCTTTAGTTCAGACTCCAGCTGCAAGCAGGGAGTTTTCTAGTTCCTGACTGCTGTCCTTGAAGGGAACATGCTGTCACCTAGTACTTCTTATCTTCTTTGCATCTGAACTCCATTTGCTGTGACCATAATATCTTTTCCACTCTTCTGCTTGCCCAGCTGAAACCCCTGGAAGTGGCCATTCAAATCCTGACAGGGAGTAAGCTAAATATACCACACAAAGTTTGACAACAATGAGAAATAATTTTGTTTAAACAAAGGTCACCATTGGCTGTGATAGTAGCAGCATGTCACATGTAATTCATTTAATCCTGTTTTTAAATTAAACAAGCTGTAGTCTGACAAGTCTACTAAGGAGTAAGAAATATTTTTGTTTCATTTTCAAGACATTCTGATGCTTTGAAAATTTTTCCTGTTTTGAGATGGAACAAAATATATATTTAAAAGGTTGAATCTTCATGGAAGATAAATGGTGTACAAAAAAAACCCCAAAACATCAGAGTTATTTTAAACATCCAAATTTGGGTTTATCTAGGATTTTCTGAACTTTGAGAATAGGACAAAATAATATGCATTTTTAATGCAGAAAAATAGGCATATGTTGTTTGTCACGTGCAAAGACTGCTGATTATTAGTTTGTTATGTATTACTTTAAGTGTTAAGAAACTCTTCTGGTTATCATATCACAGTCCTGTCATCATTCTGATTTCATACTGAATTTAGTTTCCTACAATCAATCATAAATCAAACCTGTAAGTTAAACCTCACACATGACCATAAGAAAGGGGGCAGAGGATGGAAGGGAGCAGGACTATAAATCTGGTTATAACAGTATTTGCACTAACTGTGAGAACATTACTAATTGGTTAAAAGTCTAAGATCATTTAAAGATAAGCCTAATGGAAAGCTCCAAAGTCATTAAAAACAGAAGTAAAACACTAATCTGAGTCTGGCTGGTTTAGTGCTAGAACTGGAATGTACACATATATACATTTGGAAGTTCATGGCTGCTCATCCGGGATAAACCAGTGCTCTATGTTGACGTAGTAATTGTCTCCCTGTAATACATTGGTTCTACATCTGATCTTTGAAGCTAAATAAATTGTATTTGGCCACTTGAAAATAAGGCACAAATTTGATACCGTACTGTCTTAAATATGAGTTATTCTGCAGGTAAGCTCTGTTATAAGAGAAGGAAGTTTTGGTTGCCAAGTGGTGCTGACATACCTCTTCACTTGATAACTGGGGAACTCAGTCAAATTCCATGGAAAGGTTTGTCAGGATTTAAAAACTTCCAGAGCAAATGGGATTAGAAGAAGATTAACATTTAGAACACTGTAACTTTACAGACTAAAAGCCAAACATGTTTTTTGGAGAAGGGTGAACAGAGATTGCCTTAGACTTTCTCTGAAAATTCACACTTAGGAGTACACATCTTTTATTCCTGTTATTTGCTATGGTTATGCACCTCTCTGCATCCTGATTTCTGCTGGAAGTTTAAGTTGCTGAGATATAGTCATGTTCTCAACTGCTGTAGCATTTCTGATGTGACTAGAAAGAAATGGTCCATTCTGATTTATACCTCTAGTGCAGATATGCATAACCAAGAATTTGAATAAGATCTGGCTTAAGTATCCTGTCTCTTATTGTTGCTGTTGCAAGAGAGGGTGGGTTTTAATGGCTGGTCTCAATTTTTTTAATTCACTTTATATTTAAGACACATTGAAAAAGAGTAAGAAATTAAATTAAACTTTATGGATTGGTGGAACTTCATGACTTCTTATAACTTGAGTTTGCATGAAATAAAAAATACAAAAAAAACCTTCTTGAAAAAAAAATTTGATTTCAAATTTAAGTTGGGCCTTTGGAATTCAAGAACATAAGTGTAGCTGAGGGGAGAACTGTTTAGAGACATTATTCTTGACTCATAAGAAACAATGTTCTCCAATACAGCTATGGGTATCTATGGCACAGATGTTTCTTGCTCCATCAGAGGGGAAAGTAATGAAAGCAAGGAAGAATTCTGTTCTATCACTTGGCACGGCATTAGTTGTTGCACTCACTCTTCTGAAGTATATATCATGGCTTTTGAAACTAAAGAGGCAACAGCTATCTAGGAAGGAAATACTAACTCAGCAATGAAGTTTTCAAATCAAATATAAAATATCTGGAGTTAGGACATGCTCCATAAACTTTCCTGCCTTGGAAGTGCATACGTCACTGGAAAGCCTCTCCTTTCTGAGATGGTGGGGTTTGCTCTTCACTGCTTCTAGGAGAAGGGTAATTTACATCTGCATTTTCTTTTATGAAATATGGGAAGGATGAAGATTCTTCCCCCAAGACAATCCATCCATACCCATATGAATAAAAATAACATGATGAAGCCTCTACTTGAAGCATGTAAACACAAAGATTGATTGGTATAGTGTTGCTATGTAAGTCACCTGAACAATGGTTGTGTTACTGCATCCTCTCTGGAGTTATAAAGGCTGATTCAGCTGTTTTATTGACACATAGATCATGGTTAACTTATTATTTATTAAGCCTTAGGAGGACTTTTTGGCAAGTCCATTTGGCTTGCAGTAGGGAAATCTGTGCTACAACTGCTTAAACAATATTTGGCTTACTTACAGTACAGTAACATCATTACCTGCATTGCCAGGGTCTTGTTCCAGAGCTTTACATGTGGGGCGATGACATCACTGTGGTTGTTTAACATTTACACCTCATCTGCTGAATCATTCTGGAATGTGAAATGTACCTTTAATGTAAAACTCTCAATTACACATCATTTGCCTCCCCATATTAAAAGAAAGGAGTCATCTTACAGGATTGTTCATGATGATCTCCCTGGAATCTTTATAACACCTCACACTGTAAGACAACATTTCTGTAGCACTTCATCATCATGGTGTTCTATCACCTAATAGCATTAATGATTAGTTAGGAGGACCAACTCTGTTGGAGGTGACTTGGCGAGAGATACAGAACTTTAGACTTCTAAAGTTGCATTAGCCTATAAATTTGTTAATTACTAAGTAGAGAGGTACACAGGAGAATTACAGAGCTCTGGTTTGTATCTGTGATATATGCAGCCTAGCAACATCTCAATTCCAGTATTACTCATGTCAGTTGTAAAGGGGTTTTAGCATGTGATGAGTCAATGATAGTGCATTTGACATGGGTTAATACTCTTGGTCTACTTTCTGTACAATGTATCCATTTCAGAAAACAACACTGGGAATGGGACTAATCATTGTCCTTAATTATAATGTCTGCACAGAAACTGTAGACATAGGCTGAACTATTGTCCCACCTTTAATATGGTCACTACAGTAAAGGACTGAGACATTTGGGGAGTTGTGGTAGATTGCATAATCACTATTCACTTCAAAGGTATTTCTTCTGTTTTGAAAGATTTTACTTGATTTGAAAAAATTCCTATTAGTTTGGGCAATATAGATGAAATACTATTTCTCAACAGCTATGAAACCATTAAGTGTGGCCATCTGAGTTGCTGGATTTCTGAAAGAGACTATGCTCCCTAAAGCATAGCTTGGGAGCAAGGGACTGCATGCACTTTTGCTTCTGATCTTTTCTGGGTGTGTGCTAGTAAAATCTCTGTAAAAATTAGTGACCACTCTCCTCTTCATGAAAACCAGGGTGCTGTTATTTCCCTTGTTTCCTGGGCTGCAATAAGCACATGAGCACAAACATTTTCTCTCATTTTCTCTTACTTTAACAAATAGTTTTGAGAAATCTTCAGATATGCAACAAGTACAAACCTGGCTTTATGGATCCAAAGGTTCTTTTAGGTGTTTGTAAGGGGTACTTTAGGAGACCATCTTTCGTTTTTTGAGAAGGGCATTCTTGCATGAAAAGAGTGATAAATTTCTGTCTCCCTTTTCCCATTTCTTACTCGTCAAAGTCTGGTGCCTACAACTTTAGACTTCACAAAGCTCAAAAGGCATAGAGGTAATAAGCAAAAAGGCTGGATTATGCTTATGGAGGGAAGGTCTTAGTACCGTTAGCTGTGTTTTGCAGGGATAACAAACACACGAACTAGGTAGGACTGGAGGACGTTCAGGTTTGGAAGAGGTGGTTCAGAGTTGGCATGATTTTGACCTGGAATACATCTCTTTCTGATATGCAAACTCTTGGCTTTTTTTCCTGGAGATAAACTGACTACTTCACATTATGTTAAGGATTATCGATTCTTGCCAACACAAGTCCAATACACCACAGCTACTGTTCTTTCAAATTAAGATGAACAGAAAAGCAAACTAGATGTTAGAGACTTAAAATAGTAATAATGATTACATCTGGGAGACAAACTCTGAAAATAAACAGAAAAAGTAGTTTCTCTTCTGTAGTTTCTAACACTTAAGCATCCCAGCATCTTGGCCAGTTATGTTAATCACTGCCAGTGTCATTATGGATGCTAGCAGCAATGTTACAGTAAACCAGACACTCCTGGGTAAGCTTTGCAAATGCATGATTGTAGCCAGAAGGAACAGGTGAGCAAAGCTATAAAATTCCACCAACCTCATAAACAGAAAAAAAACATGTTTAAAAACAATCTGTGGCAATGGTTGTCTCATATTTGTACAGTTCCGGCCCTAATGTCACTGGGAGTCTCTTAGGCATTATTATCATACAAAAAAACTAAGAAGGGATGTGGAGATGCACAGAGTTGGGGTAAATCTTTTTGCTTTGGGTCCCAGGCAACTAAATTTAAAAATTACTATTAGTTATTTGCAATAGTCAAAAGCTAAAGATGAAGTTGCAATGGATAATTATCAAAGGTACTTTGAAGACCTCACAGTTCGGTGTAGGTGACTGAATCTTTATTCGTGTCCATCTTTGTCTTATTTTAGGCAGGGATGTAAACCACTGTGGTCTAATTGTTTTTATTTATAGTGTTCTGTGAGTTTGAAATAAACATATCTCAGTATGAACACGAAACAATGTCCCCTATTACAAAATTCATGCCCCATATTGGTTTACATGAAGTTTTGAAAAAAATTGTGGTACAAGGGTGAATTGGATGTATAGAATCACTTAACACTCAGTCTTGTAGTCTTAAGTCTGAAATATTGTTTCAGTTAAACTCAGTAAATTCTTCTCAAAAGAGTTAGTTTTACTTCTCAAAATTCTGTTTTGCTTCAGAGTAACAGACCCTGAAAGTGACTTCACTAGCCAAAAAGCATCAAGCAACTGCTTGAGAGAGTCCATACTATGGTAACAAATTTAGTAGTGAAACCACAAAGGGCATATATAGCACACTATACAAACCCATGACTTTCGCAGAAGATTGATTGCATTGGACCAGGTAATAAATATTTTTCCTCCATTTCAGTTGTAGAAAAAGGCTACTGCAATTTTTAGAAATGTTTATTACATTTTACTCAGATGACATAGACAGAATTTTTATTATTGAAACAGAATAGTACACAAAGTCCTATTGAAGGACTTCACCTTACATTTAAAGCTGGTGGTATACAATGTTGAATGCTGTATGAATAGCCCTGTCTTTCAGATGGGTATTAAACCAAAGCCATTTTTGCTCACTCATCTCAGGAAGGGCAATAGCGCAGATCACGTTGCATTTATTTAATCCTTAAAGTGCTACTAAATTTCTTCTTCTTCTAACTGTTGCCCTTAATGATTGCAATCCAGGCTCTGGAGCAGGGTAAATTACAAAAAATCCCTAAGGAAATTGTGCTTGTCCTTAGACTTTCAGGCTTCTGATGTGTTTGTTACTGAATATATTTCAATTCTCAGAACCTTTTTATGTACTTTCAGTAGCGAGAGAGTGATCCTACCTTTTGCCTTCTTTCGTTATACTCATTATAGAATCAGAGAAAAGAGAGTGACAAGACTGTAACAATTTACTGTTGCATTTGAATGCTAACAATGCTGTCGAAGTTTCAGCTGGTATGAGGGCTGGTCTGGCTAGGGACGCCTGAAAGATTTAAGCTTTTTGCTACACTAAAAGACTTTGCAAAAGGCTGAAAATGAAATGTCCCTTGCTGCAGGTAAAGAGAAATACTTGAGAAGTCATTAAATTCCTCTCGGTTAAATGATCTTCAGCTTCAAGACCCAGTTGTTATAGCATTAAGCTTTTCCTACAGGCAAGTGTACCTGAAGCTGCTGCATCAGCCCAGGGTGTGGGAGCAGCTCGGAACACCTGGCATTTGTTTTCAAGAGTGACTGTTAGAATTTGTTGTGCTGCATGTTTGCCAAGCCTTTGAAGAACTAGTTTCACAAGGTCAGGTTGGAGGATGGCCTTGTGTAGGCCTGGGAAGATGTGGCTGAAGACAGTCACGAGTATGTCTATGGAATGTTTTTATCTTTAACTGTTCTGAGGACTGGCAAACATCCCAGCTGGGCCAGATATGCCCTCCTGTGTTAGTAGTATTGGCTGTATGCCGTTAGTACTTTCTGGATCTTTGTTGAAACATATATAAGTTGGATTCTTTTGTGAAATAAAGGGAATCTTGCACAGAGAGCTTGAGCACTTGATTCAGTCGCCACACAGGGAGTTGGGTAAAAAGTTTCTGGGGGACATTCCAACATTCATCTCTGTGACCCTTCAATTTCTGCCCAATCTAAAACCTTCTGTTCACTTGCCTGTGTCTCCGAACATGTCTTCCCAAAGAAATCAAGGTATTCATTGACGAATAGGGAATGTGAACTACTTGGTAGCTTTTGTTAGTTGAATTCCCAGAACAGGTGCCATCGAGCTAAGTAAAATACAGAGTCAGGTGTAACAGATTTGCTGTACCTTCCAAACTATAACTTGGTACAATCAAAGCTTTGGCACATCAGGCACTACAGCATAAACGGATAATGATTTCAACTATTCAGGATTTTTATTTTGCTTTTTTCCATATGATATGTTGTTGCATATAGTTTTCTTCAGGCAAAAAAAGCCCTTTAATCACTTTGATTTGCTTCATGGCTCAGAATCAAAACAATATTGCTTTTTTAAATATTGAAAAATTATAGATTTCAAATCCTCATTCCTTTGAATGCCACAAAAAAAAAATTTTCCTCAAGTCTATGCAGTACCACCTAGTTTCACATCCAAACAGTGCAAAACCACAGATTTTTGTGTTTCCTTGATACAAACCCATAAGCTAGTTCACATTCATTTTGGATCAAGAACATCTGGTATTAAAAGATGATCAAAACTGGCCAAAAATCCTTGCTGTTATAAGAGGTTTATGACTTTCAGTGCCTATACACAGAAACTTCTGACTAACAGCAAACAATCATGTGATTTGGTCTGTAAAATCCACAGGTCCCATTCTGGTTTTAATTTTAGGGGTGTAACTCAAAACAATTCTTGCAATTTCAATGGGATTAATCCCAAGGAAGAAAGTAAATGAGAACAGACCATGAGCCATATTGTTACAAATCTGTTGTTTAATGACTAACTCTTCTAATTCCAATATAACTCAGCTGGATAATTTCCAATTAGCTTCCCTTTCTTTAAAAAAAAGGGGTGGGGAGTAGGAAAGTTGGGGATGAGAGTGGTTAGATTAGTATCAAAGGCCTACCAGGGCCAATGAATCCTGTATCTACCAATGAATATAAAAAGAAATTATTTCTTTAAAAGAAAAAAGGTGGATCCACTGCTTTCAGCTTAATCTAACATAGATAGCAACAGAAATGCAATTTTTTTACATGAGATACATCTGTAAGCTCTCCCCCCCACACACCTCCCGGTGTATATCAATATATGATAACAGAGTTTAGTTTATCTGTTGTTTGTTTCTGGAGCTTTTGTGGTTTGTAAGTAAGGACCTTAAGACCTGCTATGCTGCTTTCCCATTGAATTTTTAATAAAAGAAAAAGCAGCAATTTAGGCCTGTCAACAACTTCTAGTTCTTAAGCAAGAGTTAATAAATAAAATATTTGTGCTGATTATAGGTCTATCATCAGATAACATATCAAACTCTTCTATTACATCACTTTGTGGTTAAAGTTTGAAATATAACACACCATATGGTGGTTTGCATTCAGTTATGCAATGAACACCCCTGTGCACTGTGAACTCTGTATTTTCAGATTAGTTTGGTTACTATGAAACTCAACAAATAAAACTCTGTTGTAATAATAAAACAAACTCTTCTCCTTAGTTGTGCTGACAAGGTTATGTCCTTTTTCTCACTAATCTGAGTCTAGACTAGCACTAAGAATCATTCCTGTTGACTCTCACTGGCTTCATTTGATCAAATAGCTTAAAAGGCTTCAGTGCAGAAAGGAATAATGATTTATATTTGTGCTGATACAGTTATATTTCTTTAATTTCTTACCCTTAATTATGAAAAGAAAGAAGTCAGTCTTCATCTAGTAACTTCACTGTAAAACAGGCTTGGATCAGTTAGTCCTTTCTCAGTATTCTCTCTTCGAGCTGCTGGACAACATTGTGATGAAAAATGCCACAGGTATGTAGAGAAAAAGCCTGTTGATGATTGCTTTGTTAACAGACTCATGTTTTCAAGCTTGTCAGCCTGTTTCTGATGGGAACAGTTAGAAGTTAGAAGAGTTTATAAGTCAAAATTTTCCACTTTGGACACTAGTGTTTGTCAGATCAAACAGCAGGACACTTTACTTTCATTTGATTTTATTATTTTTCTCATTCTGAAAGCCCCAGTCATATAGTCCTTTTCAGTATTTTCTTTTCAGAACTATGTAAAGAATATAACATTTATAAAAAATGAAGCTAAATAATGAAATACAAAGGTGAACTGGAAACAAAATCCAGTTCTTCTATCTCTAAACCAGATAGTAAATGTGTTTCCAGTGGATTGTTTACTGCCTGGAATAGCCATAGTCACACCCATCCTCTGAATTCAGCACTGTCTAGGGGACATGCAGAAATATACCTCCCAATTAAATTCTCAGAATGGAAATATGGGAGGTCTTCTTTGATACAAAGGCCCTGTATCATTCTTTGATTGAATTGGTAATCCAAACCTCAGTTATTGTTTCCACATTGGTTTTATGGCAGGTGTAAGGAACAAAGTAAATTCTTTGGCACCTGCAGTTTAGTTATGAGGTGCAAAACTCCCAACATAAATCTTGGGGCTTAAGCTATGCTAAAAGATGCTAAAATGTAGCCTTTCACTTTTTCACTGTGTACAGAAAATCCATAGTTTGTGCCTTTATTCAACTACTCAAAATTCATTCAGAATTCTGGTTTCTGACCCACTAATAGTTTTTTCAGGAATTAACTTACAATGCCTTCTGCAGAAATATCCATACAGCTGTTTCTGAAGTTTCTATGAATATTTGTGCCAGTGACTTTAATTTCCCTCATAGAACGGCATCAGACAAAAAATTACTCAAATGTGTTACAGTGAAAGGGCTAATGCCTGATGTACCTTATGACCAGTGCAGAACAACCAGTGATGAAGACAACAAAACCCCATAAACTTAACACTGTCCACAAAGTATAATGTAGGGGCCATCCAAATAGAAATTAGTTTGGGCAGGAAGTAGCACATTAGTAGATTCCAAGGGATCGGACACCTATTTCCTCTACGTCTCCTTGCTACCTTTTGTTCAACCAACTTCCTTCCAGAAAGTGGATAGCTTCAGAATCAACACAAAGTGAAGGTCCTTGTTTGGATGCTATGGTATTAGTGTGATCTTCATAAAACCCTATGTGTCCCTTTGTTTTCAACTGTATTTTCATATTGCTTCTTGATTTTTCCGTTTTTACAATGTTGTCTCCCTGCAGTCAGAGAACACTATGGTTAGATTTTTTTCACACCATATACATTTACAAAATATTAATTCGCAGTTGAAAATAAAGGGAAAAAAATGGCATGTAAACCATGAACTTTTTTGTAAGTCTCCATTTCCAGAAGAAATATCATGAGGGGAAACTACTAAGTGAGCCAGTATAAACTGGATTGGGCAAGTGCCAGTGGAACAATCTGGAAAAAAAGGCAACACAAGCAAGAATGTGTTTAATCTGGATGTATCCCAGCTTTACGTAAGTATACAGAAAACTGCTGTATGAGAGGAACAGAATAATTGATGTCACAGTGATATAAAGTACATCCTTGATTTTCTGCGTATTTAGCTATATCTACCCAAGTTATCTTACAATGCAGTGTCTTTTCATTAAACAAATGCAAACCACTGCAAGAGAGCACATTGTTCTGTTTCACCCCCATCTTCAGCTCAGAGCTTTCAACAACCAAAAATGTTCTGGCAGAATCATAACACCAGTATATCTATTGGTGTGATGAGCCAATATATTTTGCAGGTACATATATCTTCCATTAAAAAATGAAAAAGAGTGGATCAGTACAGTGTCCCAAGACCTGTTGAAAGCTAATAAAATTTGCCTGAACCCATTCAGTTGCCATCTTCACAACCCATGGTTCATGCAGTGAAAGCTGGCTTATCTTTGACTCCAGTGTATTAATGCTGCTTAACTCAGTGGAGGACAGCTGGATATTTTCACAGTGTTCAGAGGCATGCTGCATAGTGCCTTACACAGAATGCAAGAGGTGTATTTTTTCCCTTAGGAACCTACATCCGAAGCGCTCGTCTAGACTGCAGAGCATAGCTGTGTCTGGGTTTCTATATGTGCAAACAGAGACCAGACAAGAGGCTGAGAGGCCAAATTCTACCATCTCCAGGGAATTTTTCCAGCAACGACAACCACTGGGATTTATAATCCCAGACACTGCTGAATTGTAAAAGAGGTCTAATCATGTATCAATGTGACCAAAACGCAAAGAATGGTAAATGCCAGAATTGCCTGTCAAACTGCTAAATCTCCAATCTTGATCTTATCTTTAACCTAGGCTTATGTTTGGTAAGCATGAACTGTTAGCTGCTTCCACTCACTCTTTTGCTTAATTATCTGTGTGCCTTTTGTGACAATGGGAACGTGGAGAGAAAAAGAAGTTCCTTTCACTCTCAGCAAAACCCCAAACTGTTCTCATCATATCTGCCATGATCAGAAAAGAAAGATGGGAGATGATATTCAAGTTCTCTTGAAATTCTCCAGTTTACAAGACAAGTCCAGGTCTTGAAATTCTCTCTTTGGGCTTCTCTGGTCTGTCACATAATAATACAGCCCTAATTTATGTATATACCTGTGTCAAGTGTGCCATCTGGATTTGTTCTAGCACTGGCTTATTGGATTTGGACATCATTTCCTCTGATGGAGAATACCATACTAAGGGCTACCTATTGAGGCAATGGAAAGCAGTATGTCAACTTTCTTTACTGTGGTCAGGAAGGTGCTAGACTTGCCATTCAGAACTTACTTTACAGTAAGCTGTATTAAAGTGCTTAATGTGCTCCCCTCCTTTGTCAGTTGTCCAGATGCTCCTTTTTTCTGCCAATACGTTGAAAGATGCAAGTGTTTCTGGTGCTCCTTCCAAAAGCTTGGGGCTCCCTTGACTGTAGGGGTAATCAGAACACTGATATGCTTAGCAGTTGATCATTGTTGAAAATGAACAGACAGCTTTCTGGTGGCAGTATGAAAGAACAGAATTAACTTCCTACAGATTTCACAGAGAGCTAGCTGGATAAGGGAGACTTCCCACAATGCCTGGACTGCAGGAAAGATCGCAATCTGTGGTGACATCCCTTGACATAGAATATCAGAAAATTGAGAGATGAGAGGACTCCTCTAGTGTGGCCACTCACCAAAAAGCTTCAGGTAGAACTTCCATGGTGGGATAATTATAAGAATAAATCCAGAGATAAGCTTGATTCCCAGAGTGTCCTGATCTTGATTTTCCCTCTGTCCTTACTGCAGTACTTTGCCACTTAGAGTAAAATTGATGCTTCTACAATAAAGTACAGCTGTGATATATTATCTTTTCACAAAGACTATTGGAAAGAGAGAAATCTTATACTAGTTTCACCTACTACCAAAAATGTCTGTCTATAAATATAATTATGGCTAAAGTTCAAGCTTTAGATATTAAGAAACTCCAAGTCTGTGGGAGTTAGACGTCTGAGAAAGCTGGAAAATAAGACCACTTTTATTCAGATGTTCCAATTACTTTTAGGTGGTTATCTTTCAGTGAAGGAGGACTACTTTATCTATTATATTCCTAGAGACATTTTCTGTGGACTTTTGATGTTGGAACAGCTGACTTGTCACAGTGAGAAAACTGAACTGTTAAGGTAAAGATGTGGACTCCTGCCCCTCTCCATAAAGCACTTCATAAAAGAAAAGCCTGTATTTATGGTACTTGCTTCTGTTGAAAAATGATGAATGACATTTTATGACATAAAGTAATTTCACCTGAGATGCTTTTCTAGCCAGAATATGACATGTCCTACCTCCTTTGCTGCAGCTGCCTGAGGGCTTTGTTATGCTATAGACTACAGTAGTAACAGGGATGCTCTGCTGGAATATTGTGATTTCTTTCTGGACACTACAAATTATATGAAATATCACTTTGCCCAAGTACCTCATCATCTGAGGGTGAAACAATTCACATCACATGACAGCCTAAAAACAGCTTTTGTACAAGGCTATATGAAAGCGTTTGTTTGAGCAGGGGGGTGCGTTCATATTATCTTGGAGGTAAGAATGTTACTGTGCAACAATATTGGAGGACTGTAATTTCCAGGGTGTGTATTCTTTCCATTAATCCACTTGACAGCTATGTATAATTTCCCTCGACTCAGCTGCACTGTTCGATTGTGTACTGGCCAAGACAGCTAAGACATCAGCCAAAGAAGGGGGAGGGAAATGTCTGACTTTTTGTGAGAGACTGAATTGTTATGGATCGGGACACTTTTCCAGCAGCAGATTAATGTGTCAGAGGGAGAGGAAGTAAGTATTGAAAAGATCAGGTGTATTTCTGAGTTGTGTCTGCCAAAGGGTGGACCAGCATAATCTGTCCCATAACCAGCATTATTACATCAGTACTTGCAAGCCTTAGCTTTGCACTTAACAATCTCTAAAATTGAGTGAGCATTTGGAAAAGTCTGTACCATACACATATACATAAATGCATACACCCATACATACTATAATATCTCAGGAAAGATTACATCAGCTGAAGATTTACCCAATCCATATAGCTGTCATTGTGTTAAACAAGGAAGGATGTTTTACTGAAAGTCTCAAATTGCTGTAACACATCACAAATTACATGCAGAGGTATGGAACCTATCTTTGCTGCTTTTGCTGCCTTATGGTAGCTCCAGAAATGGGAATCTCCCTTTCTCTGTTTTTCTTTTGTCTTTGGTATTACAGCAATAAGAGATGATTTAAAGAAAACCACAAATACTGAATATGTTTTCAGGATTTGAGTAAGATTGGCTCAGGAAACCTGAGGGTTATTCAGTTTTTCATGGTCTTGTAACTGGTTGAAGAGCAATACCTGGAATGACGTGATCTTATGACCAATGGTAAAAGAAAATCACATCAGCCTTTAACTTTGAAAACTAATAGGATTTTACACAGTTTACAGATCACCTACCTGTAGCAAAGAACTCTGAGTCTTGTGCAGTGCTCCCTCAAGCTACCTTCAGTTGCTTTCAGTAGATTGTAAAGCTCTATATGCAATGGTGACCCCTAACAGTAGAACCAAAATTCAGGAGGTGAGAATGAGAAGCTCAGGGAAAAGAAAATGGTTGCTGGGTTCCTCATGACACAACTAGGTGGTCAGGTGCATAGCAAGGGAGCTCAGTACAGTGGTTTTGGTGTACACTTTAGCTGAAGCTAACCCTGTTATCAAGTGGATAAAAACGTAACCATAATTATCCTAATAAGCTCCTCAGTTTGATCCCTACTGATGTTTCAGGCATTATCCTGGCTTTAAGGCATAATAAATTGTGTATAAATAATAACTTAGTCTGAAAGTGTTTAGTTTTAGAAAGTTGGTGTTTAGTGTCCACCCAGGTTGCCAGCACATGAAGGCTGGAAATTTGGCATTATAAGCAAGGCTGCTGAGCAAACACTACTGCACAGTGGATCTGCCACTACTATCAGAAGTGGTTTTGTAATGTGTATGATTTATTTCACAGCAGTAAATCTGTTCAAGTGCAATTGCCATCTTTTTGCTTTCCCTGTCAGATTGGTGTTTTTTTCCATGATACAGATGTTTTGTTTTGTTTTTCAGATGAGATATATTAGTTATGAGAGAGTTGTTTGTAGTTTAAAAAAAATCCCAAAACTTAGATTAACATTTAAATCTGACCCTGATATATTTCTTTCTTCTGTCTTCCAGGGCTACATCTTGATAGTCTGTAAAATGCATAGCTCTAAGGATTCCATGGTAATCCATTTGAATAATAAATCCTTTCCATGTCTCTTTCTGCTTCCAAATAGCATCTGTCAGTATGGAAAAACAGCATGAGATAGCATAGGACCTACATCCCAATAGACCAAGCTATAAACTCTGTCTCTGCAGAGACCAAGAGAAGAAGAACAGAGATGACAGGAAAGATGCTTCTGCCTTTTGATCATCCCAGTTAAATAGAAAGCAGTATTACTAATTTTCTTGTATAAAGACAGGGATGGGACAGGAACCAGAAAATACCTGTCATTTTCTTTCTCTTTCCCTGTTAAAAATATATAAGAATGATATGGGAAAAATGACGAGATGAGATGAGATGAGATGAGATGAGATGAGATGAGATGAGATGAGATGAGATGAGATAGAGGACAGCATGGGAGAACACAGACTATCTGCCACTTTGCCTGCATCTTCATAGGCAGCCTATTCAACTTTTGATAATACTTCAGCTAGGCCAAGTAAATCACTTCCCTTTTTAAACTAAATAACCTTTCTTTCATGCCACAGTGTAATGGGATAAACCTAATTAATTATTAGCTGTAGGAAATATCATGTGCCTGCACTTTAAAGATAGAATTTTTCAAGTTCAATATTCTTCATTATTATCCTTATTATGAAATACTTATTTATTTGCCAACCTTAGTGTTTTTTCATGTTCATAATTTATTTGCTATTTATAAAATCAAGAGAAACATAAACACCAAAGATGACATCTCAGAGAAAACCTAATTTGCAAATGTATTTAAGCTATTCTTAATTGCATCATACCATGTTTACAATATAAACATAATACAAACATAACATAAAATAACATAACCAGTGAAGTAAAGGATAACAGCCAACACAAATGATGTCCAAGACAGTGTACAAATATTTTGAAAAATGAAGCCTGACATAAAGATGTAAACCACATTTTTTATTTTGCAGATGCTTTGTACCATTACAAAACCAGCATTAGTTAATCCATTTGTAATGTTTTTGTTTTAATGTAGCAAAAAAATATATTTCATATACATATTTCACTTAGGCCAAACTAGCTCTACTGGAATCAGAAGAAACTCCACCCTGTTGAATTTAGAACTACATAAGTTTCTATGGTTTTTGTTAAATTGAGCAGATAAAAGCCCCAGATTCTTATAAAAAATGTCATTTGCTGATATCTTTTTGTTTATTGATTGGCAAATTGGTCAATATAACACCTATAAAAATATTTTTCCTTCTGGTAAAAACTGATATTTCCTATGGAAACACAACTCCTTAGGAGTCATTCTTTTTTTCTTTTTTCAGAACAGCAAATTATTGTTGTATTAGATACTTCCATTTCTACAGGTTACAGATTTGAATAAAAATTACAGAGGAACAAAAAGACATTACGTCTCATAATATTTTGATTTAAAACAAAACCTAAAAATCCTGCTAAGTCAGATACTCTCTGCTGTAGCTGTAACAAATAACTGATGAGTATAAACATTTTTTTGGAACTAAATCTTGCTTCAGTTAGTTAGTAATCTTTGTAATAAGTTTTATAAGCGTTCTGAAAAACCAGCTTCGTTAGAAAATCTGAAGCAATGTTAATTTGCTGATCATTAAATGTACTATCATCAGTCATTGTTAACAAAATATAAGTGCTAATTTGCAGCAGAAAATGCAAGACAAAAGGATGATTTAATTTAATTTTCACTACCGTAACATGTACTGTACTATGTCTGAATCTACTTCATGCTAAAGATGGAAAAATGCCAGTGCCTCCAGTGAGAATGGAATCAGAAATGTAAATAATTTTTGCCTGAAATGTGTTTAATTGCAAAATATGAAATAAGTTAAATATGATATTGTCACTAAACAAGACAATGCAAATAGAGAGTGTCATGAGGCACAACTGATTCTGCTCTCTAGTGTGTGAGTCCTGACGCTAAAGTCACACTGAGTGACTTGAGGACATAATTACTGTATTATTTAGGTGTAAACTGACTTGATGTACAGCTGCTTAAAACAATCAGCCAAACAAAACCTCCCTCCTAATAGACCTGTTCATGGCATTTATGACAGTCTTTCACCAGGAGTATCTGGAATCCTAGAGGACAGTAGAACCTTACCCAGAACTCTCTGTCTGCTGCAATATTCCTTTAAGCTACAAGTGGGCTCCTTTTCTTCACTCTTACAGGCAGTCAGATCTTTTGGCAGATGTCCTATGTCTTGTCCGTTTCTTTTTTTTTAAAGGCAAATAAATGCAAATGTACTTTGCCACTATGACCCTATCAGGAACCTTTCCTTCCTTCTTAGCTGGCTGAATGTATGAGTAAAGCAAAAGTCCACTGCTTGATTAATATAGTTAATTTAACTTTTCTTTAAAATAAAAAAAACACACACACATGCAATTTTTCTAAGTACCAGAATGAAAACAACAAAGTTGTCAATCTAGTTATAAGTATCTTGTCTTTTCATTTTAAGGACACATTGGTCATTCTCTTTTTTACTTTTTTAAAGACAATCTTTCTCTTATCATAGCTGACTATGAACATTTTTGCACAGCACGGACTTCTTTCCAATTCTTGTATATATAGTTGATGGCTTCAACAACCTGAGTCTCTGACAGTGTAAAATAGGATTTGATCATGCTGGATTACATGCTTCATATGGCTTATCTGCTGGAATAAGTGAAAGAATAGGCAGGACACAAAGTTCAAAATGCAGAAAAAACAATGAAACTTTGTAAATTTACAGAGTGATGTATAGATAAGAAATTCCATGATGTAATAGTCTTTTGGAATGGTAATAAAAAATTGACAGTTTTCTACATGTTAATCAAACAATAGCTAGTATAATCTATAAATAAATCCTTAAACAGAGCACAATTTCCTTTGTACTTGGATCAAATCATCTTCAGGCTTTTTTTGGTCTACTATCGTGTTGCTGAGAGAACAGTAAATGTGAAAATAAATTCTGTAAGTAGTAAGTTAGAGTTCTTGTATTTCTATACTCTGAAGTAAGCAACTTAAGTCCCTACAGGAAATGATAACAGAAGAAATATTGAGAAGAAATAGAATTATCATTCCAAGCTTGCATCTTACTTGGAGCATTCAGAAGTCTTGGGATGTGAAATTAAGTAGAACTCATGAAAATAGCCTGACAGAAAGCCAAGTGGAAATTCATCGCTCTCGCGGAAAATATTGCTTGTATCAGTATACAAAGGTCTGATGCAGGGTCAAGTAGGAAAAAAGAAAAGTAACTCATTCTTCAGCAGTAAGACCAGACAAAGACTGTACAAGTCAAGTACCTGAATTAGGAAACAAATGGAATGGTCTACTTCATGGTAATCAGCAGGCTGAATAGAAGTACTAATATAATATACCCTTTATCATGTCCAAAAACATGACCAGATCTAGACATTATTCTGACTGTAATGGGAGTGTCTCTGTTGTTCATAAAGGAGCTGTCAAACCAAGCCCACAGCTATAGTGTATATGTATAGCATATCTGTGGGACCAATTGTTGACTTAATCATTTTAGTTACATGCTAATTATAAACCAATAATAAAAAACCGCTGTATGCTCAGGGTTTTGCAGTGCTCGCTTCACTTCCCCCCCCCCCCCCCCCGCATTTGTTTGTTTGTGGTTTTTTCCATGTGGTCCATTCAGAAATTGTTAAACAATCTTTATCAAGAAGCAGAATTCAACAGCTCTACAATCCTAAGAAAGTTAAGTGTGAGTATGGCTTTGTTTCTTACCATGTTTAAAATACTGAAATGAAATAATCTTAGCAAGAAATGGCAGTGTTCCAGCGAGTCTCATGCAGGACACTTTCTCCACAAAACCTGGGATTGGTTGCATGTCTAAATTTTAGAAAAATCATGGCTCATTTCAAGCTATTGAGTTTTGCAGCTTGGCTGGTGTTTTGGGGTGGGGATTTTTTTGATGGATAGACCTACACAACTGTAGCATGTCACTCTGTCCTGTGGCTACCATTTACCATCTTGTTTACTAGTAAGGCATGTGCTTTGACAAAGTGACAGTCTTATGGTAAGTGGTGCTTTCTCCTGAGTAGTCACTGGTAGAACTTCATAGAAGAGTCACCACAGGATTTTCTGTTAGGGAGTTACGCCCTTCTTGATGATCTGATCCGTTGCTTTGAATCACTATTTAGCAAGATGCAAGAGTTCTTCAGTAGCCTGGGATGTGGATCTGGCTATTTAATATACACTAACTACTCCTCTAATAGTGGCTAATCATACAACCTTTTATCTCTAAGATTTTTGAGGATTGTTGCTAGCTGAAAACTTAAAACAACCAGATTTGTAGTGGCAATTGGCAGAACAGGTAGTTTTTTAAGCAATGAACAAATCTTTCACTTTGAAATTACAAAAAGTCTTTCTATGTGGACTTGAATATGGTGCCAAAGGACCTTGTGCACTGAAAATACAGAATTCTTATTTCATCTTCAGGGTTTTGAGAAAGGATAGCTTTGTAAGCAAAGACAAATTCTAGTGGGTTTCTTTGGTTCATTTCTTCTTCTCTTAGTGTGCTAGGAAAGCTTGTGATCTGATTAAAAGATCAGGGAAAAGGGAAAAAAATACCAAAGGAGTTGTGTGGAACTGAGTCATACAAAAAAAGGAGGCTGCAGGATTTTGTAAAATGTTCTTTCACTAATCTAAACCAAACTGCAAGATCAGCTTACTAAAACCAGTTCTTGTCATCAGTCTGTTATCAGCACTGTGGTTATGAGAAATTTCAGATATCTGTGCAGAAACTGAAAGGACAGATTTTACACAAGAATGTAGCTGTTTGTCTGAAGCTGTAGTAATAAACAGATCTGTGATACATGCAGTTTACTGCAGACATCTTTTTCTGATGTATAAACAGATCATTACTTACGTGACAGACTTGTCTTTTTCAGGATCTTGATAGACAACTTTTCATTTTTGCTCTGATAACAAGATTAGGATGTTGATTTTTACTTCCTTTTAGTTTTCTTTCATTTTATTGTTATACAAAATATTCAAAATTTAGAATTGAGTTACACAAAGCAATTTTAATAAGTTGGAGGTAAAAAAAACCCAAAATATCTAAATGAAAGTTATTTATATATTGCAGACTGAATTTATCTTTGATGTGGGTTCACTAAAAATCACAATTCTTCTTTTCCAATTGTTTTAATATGATACCAATAATACCATCATTTTGTTTGCCTTTCAGCTGTCACTTCCCCAGTATGTCTCCTGAGTTTCTGAAAAGTTCACATTTAGCCCCTAACCATCAGGATTCTAAATAGCAAATTATACTAAATTAGATGGATTCTTTGCCACATCAGTACTCTTTCAACATGAAGGACAAAAAAAAATTCCTCCCTTACATTTGTAATCAAAACATTCCTCAGATTTGGAGCATTCCTAGAGCCTTGCAACAAACCAGCTCTAGTGAAAAACTGACAGAGAATACTATCTTGGTGTACTTTCTCCCATCTTGAGGCTCAGTGATTTTCTAAGAACGAGAGGCAGCTCCCAGCAGGAGCACAGATGGCAAAAATAGGAGTTGACCTACATTAATCTGAAGAGGCAGTAGTCATTCTGAACAAAATTGGCCTCATTGAGCCTTTTTTGTTGCAGACATAAGTGGGATTAGTGTCTCACCAAATAAGCAGTCAGCTGTGATTTTTAGAGGAAAATTATTATTCATTGAACAGAGGTCTGGATGATGAGAGTGCTTCATCCTCTTCCTCCAGCTGGAAGTATCAGTTTTCTTAGAAATACCTATGGTAGCAATGAAATGTACCCAGAAGTTGTTAGACATCTGAAAAAGCATTGCCTATGAAAATATCTGAACTGCTTGTGGTAAAGCTTTCAAAGCCATTTCAGAGTGCTGAGTGAGGAGGAGACCAAACATTTTGCTGCTTCTTTCCATGCAATGCTAAGTTATTTCTAGTCTTTTCCTGTGATATAAAGGGACCTGTTTGATAAATGCCATTACAAATGTGACTACTCATAATCTAAGCAGTGAAAGAACTATGTACCATAAAAAGAATTTGAAGTTCTGACATATGCATGGCTGAGATCTACCAGTCTTAGGATTTCTTCTTACTCCCCCTGCTTGTTGTAATGGGGAAATTCCTCATTCACAGGAACTATGAGTGGCTGTGAAAGAACACAGACTTAGTTTAAAACCATCAAGTTTTATGTCTTTAAAATACCTAACTGTAAGTAGGGAAGGAACAATAAAAATAAAGAGGTTATACTTGGCTCTTTTCCTGCCAAATTTCCTTGAAGGTAGGTCTTTGATTCCAGGGTTTGATTTATATTTTCAGTTCAGTCTTTTACCTTGCAGGAAGCTCCTTGTGCTATTTTCTGCTTCCCAGGAAATTTCTTTTCACCATCTCTTTCACAGTCTCTGAGGCACAGGTGGGTGCTTCCTCCTCCTTTCAGTAGTCAGAATGTGAGCTACAGAATTTGAGAGTTTTCTTGAAATTCTTGTAGCCTTGAGTTCAGCCTGCCACCCCTAAAGCATCTTTCTTCACACATGCTTATTTGCCCGAGAAGGCGCAATCTTTTCCCATTTTTTTCAAGAAATCATACCTGATCTGCTCTGTCCTCTTTTAAAGAAGCATTATATACAATCTGAGAACAAATGAAGAAAGTAGACAATTTTTCATGAATAAAAACTTTGTCAAAAGAGAAGGGCAAGAAATCTATTTTCTGTGGGTCAGATTTTCAAACAAACCTTAATCAGTTAAGAGAAAATCTGTCTAAAATCTGTGATCCTATTAAATAATTTCTAAATATTCCAATTGAAGTAGTTTTGAACTGATGTTCCACCCAGTGGGACCATGATAATTTAGTCTTATTGTACATACATTCTTGATATGAGATCCTTGACTGATGTCAATGGGTCAGCCACAAAGGAAACATGTTGAAATCATTGTGTAGTCATTCTGAGGACCAGAGTTTACTGAAACTTTCAGTATATCTTGTAAAGTAGGAACTATTACCTTGAGGGGAGAAAAAAATTGGATCAATAATGTGGACATAATCAAAATGGTCAGCGAGGCCAGGCTTTTGTTGAGCACACAGTCAGACCTTGCGTGCAATATTTTAGTGTCACCATGTGCTGTTCTGATGACAGTCCCAAAACTGACATTTGCAGAGGAAGCAAAACGTGCAGATGACAGTAGTTAATAAGACCATCGCCATAAAATATGGGATTATTGAAGGTGTATTAGCCAATCCAATACTAGTTGGAATATTTCATGTAGAAATAGGTACAGAGAATTGGTGTGGTCTTACAGTTCCAGAACCTCCTTCTGCTACTACCCTTGCATTCATTTTGGAGAGACAGCAGATTTTCTTTTCACCTATAAGAGGAACTTGATTTAGGTTTGGGAAATATTGTGTATATGATATCAACAAATACTTTTCCCTTCCTTGCAGTTAATTCTGTGTTTAGTACTCTCCTCATAGAATTACCTTACTTTTTTTTGACTTTGATTACTGTAGCTGTAGGAGAAACAGTTTTCTTTAGGTTTCTGTAATTTTTCTGTCCTTTTCCATTGTGGTTATAAATAACGTACTACGTATTTTCTTATATTAATGTTACATATTTGGTGTACCTCGACAAAAGCCTGAAGAAATCTACTTGTTTGTTTCTATCTCTTGGCATTTTCAAAATAACAGAACTCTAGACAACTGTAGACAGTTATTTCATAACTGTGATTGTTTTAGGTATTGTTTGGGTTTTTTTCTCTAAGTGAGGAATTATTTCACAAGCGGTTTTCCATTCTAGGTTGGATGAAGGAAATTGTGTACAACTATATGAATATTTGGAAGTTGCCATTTTAAAACTGTCTTTAAAATATTAATCTTGTTCTTTTCTTTACTAATGCACCCACTGTCTCCTAAATTACTTAGATCCTCTAATTTTCTTTCTTGTTTCTAGTTCCCATTTCCCTCTACCTGTGCAATTTATACTAAAGAGCCTGGATCCAATAACATAGATACGGCCAGATCTATCTCTACAACTTTCAGCTTCAGTTGAATTTGCTAAACTTGCACTGAAGTGGATGGAAGCACAGTGTATGTACAGTGTGCTTTACATAACAGCTATTTTTAGGCCTTATTCAAGTAGCTGATAGAATAATGAATACATAGTTTCTGAAACTTCAGAAACATATATATTTAACCAAATTTTGGTTAAACAGACTGTCTGTTCTTGATATTCCTTGTAAGCTATTTGTTGAACTCATTTTGAAGAGCTTAAGGAAAACCTTTTTTTTTTTGCTGTATGCTTTTTGGTACAGACTGGGAGATCCCTGGGGCTCCAGTATCTACTCACACTAAATAGCCTTGAAAATAAGATTTGTGAAGAGAATTCAGATCTGTAAGTGACGCTACGTGTCTTATAATGCAACTAAGATACCAAAGTAATGAGTATCTTGCAATTATTCCTAAAAGTATTCTGGCGCATGGGGGAAGGGAAGAGAGGGAGAGATGGAAACAGAGGGGGCTGGAAGGAGTGGCATGGGTGTCTTTATATAAAACATTGGGTTTGTCCCCTTCCCTGTTCCTTTGGATTTCCAGCCTTTTCAAATAACTTCTAAGAATATTGGCTTCTAACAAAAATATGCTTTGTGTTAATATGTGAGGAATTTAGGTCACTGAGCATTGCTCATTTTTGTCTAGCCCTTGAATTAGATGAGGTTTCTAATAGCCACTGCAGCTAATGAAAGTTGTTTCTGTTTTCATTCCAACTTCTAGACAAAGAAATGCCAGGAAAAATCTGCCTGATTGATTGTTGGTTGCTAAACCTAGAAGGAAAACATGTTGCTATCAGATAGCCAGACTGCTGTTCTACCAAGAAATTAAATTACCAGACAAATAAAAGATTGATTGATTGATTGATTTGGAAAGGATTTTTCTATCCAGAAAACAGATGTGGTAGAATTCTTCACGTTCGTAATTTTGTTCTCAGATGTTAAAGTAAGAGAATGTAGTCTAACAAAGTTCTTCTTACACTTTTGGCTGAAACTAGGCAGGACCTGTCTTTCAGTGGCCAGGTATGTGGAGACAATATTGATATACTGGAATATGGATCTTCAACTAGGCAGCCTAGAAGCAGTCATGTTAGGACAGTATTTGTTCAGACTAATAATGTCTGGAAGGATTACAACTGCTTGTTCTTCTTTTTATTAACCAGCTATGAAGGCCAAAGGGCTGTAGATACACTAAGGAGCAATCCTCTGGAAAGTCTCCGGGTATATATGTTGAGGGTCATCAGTAGTCATGGAGTCATTTTATAAGTCATAGAACAGAGTTGGGAAACACTTGTATAGATCACTGAATGTCAACTGTTGCTCAGAGCAGATTCTCCGTCAGGCCAGATGACCTTATGATGAGTGGAAAAGGCACCATGTTAACAACAGAGCCAGTCCCCTCTCACAGCACCTTGTGCACAACTTGCACTGCATTTAATGTAGATGACATAAGCAAAATCAAGAGTGTAAAAATCAGTATCATTCCAATATAAATAAACAACCTTCAAAAGACCTTCAGAGTGTATCCTACACCCAGATTGTTGGGTGCCAGAAGTCTTCTATAACATTGTTGAAAGTAAAAATGTTGATTTTCTAAAGTAGTTGCACCTGCCAATAGAAGCTGACGTGCTGCAATTCTGATGTTAAATATGACCAGTTGGTAGCTTGTTCCCCTATAAATGATATTGTTCGCAAGTAAAGGGAAAAATACAAAAAGTAAAGCCAAATCCTGAAAAGTAGGAAATGTAGAAACTGAAGTTTCCTACATAAACCCATTCTCTACCTCTTCTGCATGTGCACTAGGAGATCTATTTTCCTCTCCCCCACTCACAAGATTTCTGCATAATTCTGTGCACAGACTGGACAGATTGCGATAGCTCTACTTGGTTTAATTAACAACTGTTCAATAATTTTTCCTTGCCATTGTGTGGCCCATTTACTGCATATTAGTCAAACCCATGTCTGAAAACAATGTTATTCATTTTCTCTTGAGATTTATTATGGGATATGTCAATGGAGAACAAACACTTCACAAACATTTCATTTTTACACTGGAGTATTATAGTCATTCCCACAGTGCAAATTGCAAACTACAGTACAGACATGAAGGTTGACCAGTCATTAATTTTAAGTACCAAATTTAAGACAGGCAGGACCTGGATTTTTTTCAGATAACTTAGTATTATGACAAACGTGGAACATTCAAAGTGCAATCTCTCTATCACCTTCAGTTATCATCGTGAGGGTCCAGTTTTTTTGTAGGTCACATCCAGGAACATAAATCTAGACAACCAGAACACGAAGAACAGCCCATTAGCAGCTGACCTAGGAAAAGTTCAGCTTCAGGGAGTGTCCAGCACCACACTGAAAGTCTGGATCATGTTATTGTCTCATCCCTTTCCCCAAGGCAGGATTCAGCTGCAGAAATCATGAGACTAGAACTTGGAGAAACTTTAAAAATCAAAAGGCTTCTTAAGATTATATCTTTTTTCTCCAAGGTCTTTGCTCAGAACATGGGGAAAAACAGGATAATGTTTCAACATTTAGCAACACGTATTGTCTGATGTGTTTGGATTTAAGCATTTTGTTTTGTTCTTTATTAATTATTTTTGTAGTGAAGGGCTTCTCAACATATCTTTCATCCTTTTTGAATAATATCTTGCTGAATAAAAAGCGCAAAAGGGTTGTAATTTTCATTTTTTTTTTAAATGAAGAATGTTGTGAATTTATTTGAAATCAGAACTGGAAAAACCCAAGAAAACTATCAGGTTTCGAGGAAATGGAACTTTTCTTTACTGATCTTGGAGTTTATAACCAGTTTTCCTCTGGTTCTGCCTCATTCCCCTTTTCATCTCTGTAGGTAACATTGTCTTCATGTCATGACTCATTCTTTCCCAGAGCAGGTCCACTCTTTTTTCGAAACGACACAGCAGTTTTATAAACTGTACCCTAAAATCTGTGCACAAAGGGCTGAATTAAGATTACATGGGAAATGATAATTGCACTATTTCCCAGCTTTCATCTGCATGCCTTGTCAGATTTAATTTTACCCTCTGTGTGTGTGTGTGTGTGTGCGTGTGCATATGTGTGTGTGTGTGCATGAGGGAGAGAGAAAGATCCACAAAGAAAGCAAGTGAGGCTTCAAGAAACAATGTGGAACAGCCTAGTGGTTCTAGTCTGTAGGCATCTTAGTGACATGAAAGAAAATCAGCATTGTGGAACTGTAAAATCCAGAGTGCAAAGCTCTACTTCTCATTCTAGAAGTGGAGCAGGGAGCCCAGCAGCAGTGAGCTGCCATGCTGTACAGAGACCAGGACTACTGGGGGAGAGTTTCCCAGTTGAATTAGTAGCAGTTGTTATGCAGAGACAAATCACAAGATTCAATATAATTTAGGCTCTCTTGCAAGCTCTGAGAAGGAAATGTGATATAGAAGTGTGGGACTTATTGCTCTCATACCTGATCTATGTTGCATTGTCTCTAATAGACTTTTCTCTTTTTTCCTGACTCAGTTGTCCACTGCCCTGGCTTTTTCACCACTCATCTCACTCCTTCAAACTACATTTTCTCCTTGTCTTAGTCTGTTTGTTTAGCTAGTGACAGTTCTTCCTGACTCATCATCCAATCTTTTTCTCCAACTTATTGGCATGTGGTCACCCTTACAGCCACATGTGTGTTCTCCATTCCCACTGGCTCCAGCTCTTAGTTTCCCTCCTAGGCCCCTTGTTTAGTAGTAGTGTCCCACCCTTGTCCTGCTACAGTTCACAACAACCCAGAGATCTTTCAGTTTTCTGCAATTCCGGGCTTTTTGTGGGCAATACAAATGGGATGTTCGCAGAACCTGAAGTGCTGATTCTCTTTTGCCGGCAGGGAAACTCTCTTTCACATGTATAAATCTGCTGTTGGTCATGTCGAGCAGTGTTTGTAAATTTGGCTGCATCTTACTGGGAATGACTGACAAACAGACAGACAGATACATCTGGACTTCAGTAGTACTCTTGTGAAACTGCTTTTCAACAGTGGCTTGTGTCAGTTTTTTTCAGTTGTTTTGTTTTCTTTTTTTCCTTTTTTCAATCAGCATTATTATTATTACTACAATTAATGTGGGTAAAACAACACATTTTGTCTTGTCTTGTTCTCAGAAATGGCTTACATTTCTTGGCTGAAATGTAAAATAATATATCAACCTGAGTAGCATGAAAAATATCAGCCTATATCTTACAGGTTGGTAAAGTTTAAGCATCTGAAAATGGGCTTTTCTAACAGAAGTGTCAGGCAATCTTCAAAAGCAGTCACAAGTCACCATGTCGTGCGTTAGGAAAATTAATTCTAGATTATTCCACTGTATCCAGAAAAATAAAGCAAAACATAAAAGCCCTTAATGTGCAAAGTTTCAAATCCTAGAATCTGAACATGTGGCAATTTCAAAAACAGAATGAGATGCAATTAGTTTTTATATGCCTGTAACACATGATTTATTATATTTTCATTACTTTTATGATGCAGTACCTTTGGTAAGTGCAGGGCATTAATATGTAAATAACTAATGCACAGTAGCGTGCTGGAAAGTGTCAGCTGGGAAGTTTTCTTCCTCCTCTGCCCCTCTTTTTGTATTTGCTTTGGGCTGGTTTCAAGGAATTTGGCATCAGTTTAACTTCTGAGGGTTTAACCTATTTATGAACTTTGGAAACATGTCTCCACAAAATCCATTTGGCTGTCATGTTTCCAGAATGCTAGAGTTTTCTTAGATTGTGACAAATACTTTCTTATGGCAATAAGCTTGCAGGCTGTTAATCTGGGAAAAGTAAAAAAGAAAATTAGATTTGATAGCTTTTAGCTTCCAAAACTCTTTAAATAATTTGAGCTACATACCTCTTTTTTATCTTTCATTTTTATAAAAAGTATGGTTATGTTAAGGACATTTTGAGACTTGGATTTTCTTTTAGTGAAAAATAAAGCTAAAACACATACCATTGCTGTAAATCACAACTCCCGGTTTTAAAAATCCTGTTGACTAAAATCTTTACTAAAATACCATTATGGTTTTAAACATCTGATGCTGGTCTTCTGACCTCATGGACTTTATATAGATACTAAGGCACTGCAAAATTGAATGGAAGAGTTCTGGTTTTGTTGCAAGCATGTGGCTCTTACAATTAACTGCTTAAAAGAATATTTCTCTTCATCTCTACTGTTATGTTCCGATCTGTCCAAAGTGAATTCATCCTTCCCTTGTGTTCATTGTGACAATGACAGGAAGTCATGGGTATACTTTTTTAACTTCTAGATGAACATTTGAGAATCTAATTTGAGGGTTTCTGCAATCAAATATTAAGTCAAAGGCATCTTACAAATTTGGAGCTCTAGTTAGTGTTAAAAATTTCTAAGTGCATCAGCTGTTTAGGGGAAATTTATACCCTGCCTTCAGTGACTGGTCCTTCACAACTACTTATTCTGGAAGGTGCTTTAATGTGAAGAAACTCCCGCCTTTCAACACTTAACAAAAACATTGGCCCAAGAACAATCACAGAGGGAAACTCTTTCAGATCTCTCCAGCTGTTTTTTGCTGTTGCAAAGTATCTTCTCCAGTTACTCTGAACTTCAGATCATCCAGATTAGTTTTTGGTGACAGTCTCTCACACCATTCAATGCAAATGCTGAACAAAGAAGGACATCAAACTATTAGTGTGTCCAGAGGAGAGTGACCAAGATGGTGAAAGGTCTCAAGGGCAAGACTTACGAGGAGTGTCTGAGGTCACTTGGCAGCTAGTATAGTGTTATGTTTTGGGTTCAGTATGAGAAGAATGTTGATAACACACTGATGTTTTCACTTGTTGCTCAGTAGTGTTTAGACTAAATCAAGGATTTTTCAGCTTCTCATGCCCAGCCAGTGAGAAGGCTGGAGGGGCACAAGAATTTGGGAGGGGACACAGCCAGGGCAGCTGACCCAAACTGGCCAAAGGGGTATTCCATACCATGTGACATCATGCCCAGTATGTAAACTGGGGGAGTTGGCCTGGGGGGATCGCTGCTTGGGAACTGAGTGGGCATCAGTCGGTGAGTAGTGAGCAATTGCATTGTGCATCACTTGTTTTGTATATGCTAATTCTATTATTATTGTTGTTGTTGTTGTTGTTGTTGTTGTTGTTGTTGTTGTTGTTGTCATTTTATTATTGTTATTTTCTTCCTTTCTGTTCTATTAAACTGTTCCTATCTCAACCCACAAGTTTTACTTTTTTTTTTTTCCCAATTCTCTCCCCCATCCCACTGGGTGGGGGGAGTGAGTGAGTGGCTGCGTGTACTTACTTGCTTGCTGGGCTTAAACCACGACACTAATGATAGGACACAAGGAAATGGAATGCAGCTGCAGCAGGGAAAGTTCAGTTTGGATGTTAGGAAAAGTTTCTTCACTGAGAGGGTGGTCATTCGCTGGAACAGGCACCCCAGGGAAATGGTCATGGCACAACCTGTCAAAGTTCAAGAACCATCTGGATGACGCTTTTAGTCATGTGGTTTAGTTTTAGGTAGTCCTGTGAGGAGCAGGTAGTCGGACTCGACAATCCATATGGGTCCCTTCCAACTTGAGGTATTCTATGATCCTATGATTCTATGAAATAGTTACAAATCCAGCAAGACTAGAGTTCACTGTGTGAATATTCTGAATCAGTTAGCCTACATGTTCACACTGGAGAAGTAAAGGGTAAGTTCCCAAGTCCTTTCCTAGGCAGCTAGATAAAAAAGGATCATGTGTTCAGTGTACTGTGTAGTAGAGTTTAGATTTAGCATGTCCACTAGTCAGCACTTAGACTCATCAGAAAATATTTTGGACATTTTCTCCCCTTTTTTCCTGGCAATGAAGAACTGAAAAACATTGACTAAAAATAAAAATATTTGGATATAAGTAGCAGAAGTCTGGAAGAAGGTTTCTAGTAGGATATTTTTGTTTTCACATTAAAAGCTTAAAATTCTGTGTGAAGTGCTTGATTTTTCCAAGAAGATTTTGTATAGTAAAAATATAGTTTTTGTTAAAATGTTTGGCAGTCTCCTGAACATGACTGAAAAATCAGTCACTCTTTTATCTAAGAAATAGTTTAGTTTCCTGATTTTATACGTCTTACTGCAGAGGGAAGATTCATCAACAATTAGCTTGACTGACTATTGAGAAAATCCAGGTATGGATTCTCATTTTATAATGCATTAGAATGAATCATTTTCTTAATTTCCTCTTAGTATCCTCAGACATTTGACACTAGCTCTTTTTCCCTTTTAAAAGTTCATTTTAAAATTATTTTATTGTCTCTTTATTTATGTATACTGATTTTAAAGAAGTTATTACTAAAGCTTTATGTTAACTAGGTTTTATTTACTTAACATCCTCTGTTAATCTCAGGTTCAATGTAGTATAATAGGGAATTATTATTAAAATAACTTTAAACAGCTCTTTGGGAAAAATGCCTTCTTTGGTTTTGTTCCACTGCTAGGATTTATTCTGTGGCTAAAAAAATAATTTGTGAAACTCAAAATGTATTTCATTTATGAAACTCAAAATGTATTTACCATTGCACATAGATGGCTACACTGAAGATATTATCTGAAGAATCTAAACTGAAATAGATTCAATAACTTGCTCCTGCTTATACAACAATAAATTTATTGTGGAGCTAGCAAAAAGAAGGCACAGAGAGTTTGGTAAGGATAAGTGGTATGGGCATGGTGTTTGGGTTTTTCTGACACCAAACAGCCACCATGTAGTAAGCCTTATTTTCTTGTCTCAGAAAAGACTTTTCTTAAACTTGTCTCAGGACATTTCTACACTTGGAGGTTAGGTTTCCCTGAATTGTTAACATATTTTAGACATTTCAGGCTCTGACTGATTTCATAATTTTTAAATTTCACCATGTTGCATTTTGACAACCCTGACATTAAGAGTTTGCATTGGTATACCTCATTCTATATATGGTTACTCATTGGCTTTTGCATGTTTCACATACCTGTGATTTTGTTTCAATTTTTAATCATTCAGTATGTATACCAGTTGAAAAATTAACAGGATTCAAATCATCATCTTCCTCACTAGCTGACCAATTTTTCAGGAATACATTAAAGAGAAATATATTAAGAAAATCAAAGGTTTGACACTGTGACAAAGTTGGTCAGCCTGACAAGTACTTTTTTTTGCAAAAAGCTCATTATCTGAGGAGACTAAGAAATTAATAGTTCTTTTGGGTCATAAAAGCACTAGCTCTAGGGGATTGTTAATAAAGCATAGTACAGTAGTAGCTGCTTTTGAGGTAGAAGCTTTATTGCTATATTCTACACTTGTCAAACAATGTTCATTAATGAGTGATTTTTACAAATGTTCTGTTAATCATAATTTATATATATTTAAAAATTACAGATGAAATTATGTGCAAAATGACCCAGAAGCAGAGAGGAGTAAATAGGGCTACAGCATCCAGCAGTCAGTATTCAACAGTATTAGGCACAGACTTCATTATCCTCTTATTTTTCCCATGAAATTAAGCTTACAAATACCAATAGTGTTATGTCTCCAGAAATCACTTTCTTTTTCCCATCTCTCTTTCCAACTTCTGTATTCTCCTTCTCTCCAACACATTTTTGAAGAAGGTATCTGTAAATGAACAAATGTAACCAATACGTAAAATAGCTTCAGTTAACATTTGTCATGTGTGCATTAAAAAAACAGACGTTATGAGGAAACAACTATAAAAATTTTGGCTTCGCTAACCCAAGCATAAAAGTTTTCCCATGCATTAAGTTATTAAGGTGATCCTGGAAAAACAAACCAACAGTGTCAGGTTGGCCTTGTTGGTTGTATTCAGTAGAGCCATACTTGAGAAAATGAGATAACCTGAAAGATGGGAGGGTAATTCAGAGCCTCTGAGATGATAGTACAGAGCTCCAGTGTTGAAAGCAGAGATAACAGAGGAGTTGGGATATGCTGATGTCTGCAGAAAGAAAAGAAAGATTGTCCTGGCAATAAGTGCACTTCTTATGATATGAATGGTGTTGAAGAATAGACTACAGTATCACTCAAGGTAGTAGTAGGTCTCTAATGCAGAAAAAAAGACTTCTTAAAAGTATCATTTTGAATTAATGAAACTTGAACACTCCCTGGATAGTACAGCTGGAGAGTTTAGATGCATGTTTTAACAGCAATTATTTCTCTCGCACTAGATAAGTCTTGACATAGTGGTTTGTGATGTCTGTTATATGCACTGGTGGCTCTTACCATGATGTTCATCCCCACCAAAACTTCATAATCCTCAGTGAAATCTTTCTGAGTCTTATTTCCCTCCTGCAAAAAATGTGAATAAAGCATACACTCGTACCAAGCCTGGTACTGGACTGGTATGGTACTGCCCTGGTCAGACAGTACACTGCACCTGCACAGAAGCAAGACCTCATCCAGCAATTCCTTTGCTACCACCTCAGCTATAGAGGTGGACATGTAGCAAGTCAGGCTGAGCATGAAAGCAGCAAACAGAAAAAAGTTAGAAGCTCCCAATGCTCTGGTTTTCTTGTGATTTCCTTCACAAGGTGAGTAGTGGTAATTTATAGTATAACACTGCACTTAAACCTTCCTTTTTCATGAAGATGACTTAAGCAGATTATTTTGTTAAAAAACAAGTTCAATAAATATTTTTAAATTCTCATGCATTCATGTGCCTACACAGCAGCACATAGTGGGGATTTCACTGGTTGTCCCCAGGGTGAGACATGGGCATGTGGCAGATCAGATTGACTGTATAAAGGAGCCCATAGAAGAATGTAACAAGATCCTTTACAAGGTAATAGGCATTTTCTCTGTTTCTAATGCACAACAATTATTCTTGTCTTATTAGTGTTATTGCAATACGGCATAATCTATACTGATCTTGTTTATATTGTTTTCTTAAACCTCTAAGTGTGTCCATGCATGCACACACACAGGACCATACACACACATATGGGCGTGTGTACATATTCACACACAGGCATATGTGCATATACTCATATACCTACACACACATGCGCACACATGTACTGCAGAACTTTTTGCTGAGTTCCTCACCAGTTAAAAAGCATTAGAAATACCATGGATTTTTTCACCTCCCCTTGCCTTTGGGAAAAATTTCGCAGTGTGGATAAGGCAATACCTTGTTCTTTTAAAATAACTGCCTTTGAAAGTACTTCTGATAAGTGCTTTGTAATCTAAAAAAAAAAAAAAAGCATTTATCAGTCCTGGACTGAGCTACTCTCCTACCTTGTTCAGAAAAATTGGTAACTGTGTAAGCCAGGAGCTATGAATGTCAAAAAGTTTACCATCCATCCACACAGGGAGATGGTTGTCTGGACTGTAGGGGATATGAGGGAAAAATAGCCTTCACTGATGAGCAGTCACTAGATCTGTGGTACTTGCCTTGTAAAAGATAAACAAGTTAGCACAGTGGTTAAAGGATGGCTTTCTTTCTTCATTAAAGAATGCTATTTTTTAACCTCTGCTACTCCACTAGGGATTTTTGAAAATAAATTCTTGGAGGGAGGGTAATAATTTTGCGAGTTATGTAGCAGAATCCTGTTCCAGTTCAGGTTTGTATTAAGGATGTTGAACTCCTTCAATACCTTTACTGAGAGAAATGTCATTATTATTCATGCTGTTAGTGTTATTGCAAGGGGGAAAAAGAGATACCGCATGCTTGGAACAGAGAGGTTTGATGTGATAGTTGTAAAGCACGTCTCAGCAAAACCAGACTGAAGTGCTGAACTGTTTCTCTGATAACACTGATATGTCCAGAATCAACATGGAAATGAGTCAGTTTAATGGTTTGAGAAAGAGTGAGCCTGTTTCTACCCATGAACCTAGAGAATAGTGTGTCAGTCTTAACAAAATTTGATTGAAGACATATGCCAAGGCAGAACAAAAAACATGCATATTCATATTAAATTGTACTTGTATTTATTTTAATTATAAAGGATAGAGTATATTTTGAAATGTTGTTTTCTGAGCCACTGGGGAATGGCAAAAAAGATGGAGCAGATTTGTGGAATTAAAAGTGACATATGTTGTTGCTTTTCCCAGCTTTAAGAGGGGGGAAAAAAACCAAAATAAACAGATAAACAGAGGGCTAAATGATAAGATTTTTTAGCTGAACATTTGGCAGGCAGCTAGGAGTTGTAAAAGGAATTGATGAAAAATGTTATAGAGCACATTATCGAGCGTTGTATTTTAACAGTTTCAAATAGTGAACTCATATGGTTGGATGCCAAAAGTATTTCAGAGGTGCCAGAAAAAATGAAAAACAGTTTAATGAAAAACATTTGATGGCTTGTTTTATAAAAGCATATATTTGTCTCTATGTAGTTCATCAATTTCAAGGTATGTGGAAAGTTAAGCACGTGCTTTTCTTATTTTATTCATGTATTTTTTAATATATTGGTAGTTGTATAAGGCCATGCTTCCAAGGACTTAGCAAAATTTTTAATTAATTCATGCACATCTTTTCTTTCCACTGGGAGAGCTATGGTTCAAAGAGAGCTACAATGCACCTTCGGGCTGAACTCGAAGGAAGACAAACTACTTCAAGGAAACTCTGGCCCCCAGTGTGTTACACTTACACTTTCTTGATGGTGCTTAACCCTTTCAGAATGGTGTAAGGGATCCTTCATGTACCTGGGAACAGCATTCTGGCTGACCTTTCTGAAGCAACCATTGCAGAGGAGATGCAAGACGGAACCCTGGAAATTCCTGCAGTAGTCTCAGGCCTTTCCTCCTCCTCTGGATTATCTGGTGATTTTGAACTCTCCCTAGCAGCACAGTCTATGGAGCATGTTGTCTTTGGTGCTGTCACAGCACCAATTCATTTGCTCCTCTTGCTGGAGTAGGGTCTAAAGAAAGTGTTACACTGTTGGACACGGCACTCTCCCAAGGCATGTTACTTTTCAGAGCTTTGATGGTGAGACAAGAAAACCTTCAGAAGGAAGAGGTGTTTCTGGGCTCCTCACTCCTCTCCATCACTGCAGAGCAAGAATAGAAATACACTGCTGGTGTCTGTCTGTATTGCAGCAGAACCACTGTTCTTCCCTGTTGCAGAAGCCTAAAATTTTTCTTCATGAGGAGAATGATTTTCCCAAGGTCAGTTAAATGAAAAGCAGAGCTGGGAAAACCCTCATTTTAAAGGCAATGCTGACTTCCCTTGCCTCTTACTCCTCCTTGCTCATGCCTTCCTTTCATTCTTCCTTCTATTTTCAGGAGGCCTTTCCTGTCTTATTTAACTCTTTTTTTGTAAACTTTGTTGTAATTAAATCTGAGAAAGCATTCAAATGCCTCAAAGTATTCAAATAATCAAAAGTAGGGTGAAGTGCAGCAAGGCTGCAAAGACTATGAGGAAATTTCTTTTCCTTGTATGAGGGCAGCCCTAGCCTTTTGCCTTTGAAAAGTGGTTCTCTTTGTAGCTTGGGTATGGAAGATTATTTTGATAATGTTCTGTTCTATGCATTAAAAGATACCCCTCAAAATGGATTGCAACTGTTTGTCCTTGATCATGAGATAATCTTTATCTCAAACACAGAAGAATGTCTGTAGCTATTTGTAATAACTGCACATTAATTAATATTGTCAATATAGAAGTAAAACTCTTATTTCATTTAGTCTAGGCCATCAGTCATGTCTTCAGTAGGTTTGACATTGTTAAAGGCATGTCATGTACTTTGTAACTTTTTTGCTTCCTCAGGAGCTGTTGAAATTCAGCATGCAGCTGGATGGATATATCTTGATTAAGGAAATTGCCTTTTGGAGCCTTTGTTTATTTGCTCAGCAATGTGCGTGAGCAGAGGGCAAGTATAAGGCCAATGCCTGTGGAACCACGGAAAGGAGCACAAAGTGCTAAATAGTCACCAGTGAAATGAAAGGCCTGGTGAGAATGCATAAGCTATACATACATTAAGTACTGTATTCATCCCCCCAAAGTCATATATCCTCCAAGACAATAATAAAAACTCATTATGAATGGTTATTTTACCAGTTATTTTTTTCTCTAAATTAGGCAATTATTTCTTTAATGGACTATAGATACATATATTGAATATTACCTTTTCAGGGTGACTCAGAAATTGAACGGACTGAGAACAGAAAGAATGGGAAATCATGTTAGTAGCTGTGCACCTATTCCTCACCGGTGCTCCTCAAGCTAGCAGTGTGCAAGTCTCCTCAGTCAGATGGCACTGAAGTTGTTTGAAAGCTGATAACACTTATGCTCACCTCTAGATTTATGAGGGCCAAAGCTTCAGGTGTCTTAAGTACAAACACTCCTAGCAATATGGTCTTCAAAGAGGGGAAAACACAACTTTTGGTAAATGTTAAAGCTACATAATCCATGAATCTACACATGATGAGTGGGCCCCAAAGTTAATGACTTACTTAGCAAAGTTTTTCAAGGCTAAAACTTCTGTGCTTTGTTAAATGAATGAACCATTACGTATTGTCAAGGCTATTCTAATTAAAAATGACACTGGAAACATTTTAGCAGGACACTTTTTTTTGTTTTTCACTGAATAGCTGTTTGAATCTTCCAGCCACATGGCTTCTAACACGTACACATGTCTAACAGAAGTTGCCCTTCACCTCATCCTACTTCATTATCCAGTCTGTCAAAGAAACACTATCCCAATAGCTATGAAAAACCACACACAACATCTACTGTATGTTATTGTTGGCATCCTGAATTGGCATGTCTGCTACAATTAAACAGAAGTTCTAAAAGATTCCCAGTTCAGTGCTCTTTGTGAAGACTTTGACACCAGGAAAGAGTAAAGCGTGCTCAAGAGAAAGAGGGTAATAATGCTCATGTACTGTGTGGTGCAGACTAAGTACATTGATGGGGAAGAGAACATCCTATGGAGAAATACAAAGGAGAAACAAAACTTTTTACAGAAAAAATTCCTAGCAAAATTATATTTGCTGTTAGTGAAGTATAAGGTGAAACTGGAATGAAAACTTGTGTTTGCATTTAAAATGGCAGGGGTATGATCTTGTGGATTTCACAATTTTCTAAGTAGATTTTTTTCAGTCATAATTTCAGCAATAAGAAAGGTTGTCAGGTTTTTTCACTTCTCAAAAAGATAAAATTTAAGAACAAATTCACATAGTTTAAGAATATTGTTTGCAAAAGGCCTCTGGAATTCTTCCTTCTCCATTCTATTATGCACATTATTTTTAATCCTTCAGCTTTTTTAATAAGAAAAAAAATTAAGTTGTTAAACTGTGCTATAAGACTACATCAAAATATATTTCTGAAGCTGAAAATGTAGAAGTTTTAATGCTTTTGAAGTGTAAAAGGTGATTTTTGGAACTAGGAAAGTGGTCATTCTTTTAAAATTCAATTTTTTTGAAACCACTTTTAAAAAAGTTGCATTGGAAAAGAAAGTGTGGTATTCAAGAACCTTTCCAGTACTCTCAGCTTGTTTTTAAAAAAATCATTTTTATTTTAAACATTTCTTGATGTAAATATGCTTCAGAACATGTCAGAAGTACATGACTAAAATCAAAGGATGTTATTGAAACTTATACACTGAGAGCAAAAGATGGGGCTAAGGCACTTGCATTACAATGCAATTAGTCCCAGCTAGATCCTACATGTCAAGCTGTGTTTTTCTGTACCTAAGTAACTTTAAGTTTTATGAATTAACACCTTCTTCCTGAGGCCTATCATCTGCCAAATTCTTCCTTATTGTTTAGTAGCATTCCCAAAACTGTTGCTGCCAACCCCTGTAATCCCTGTGGAGGTCATAGCTACATCATCAGGGAGAAATTTGATGTGGTATTTTTGGTAGTGCTCTGCAGTAGGTAGTGTGAGCTCCCTTCTGCACAGCTCAGGGTGCCCAGTCACTGAGGCTGGTCACTGATATCTTGATGTTGTCTCTCATCATGGTTGTCAGGACTGAGCCATACGCTTAGTCTCATTCAGTTTACCAGGCAAAGTCCATGAGGTGTAGTATCAGAGCGTGGTTCAAGGTGGTCAGCCATACACTCCACAGTTTTGGCCCATTGATCACCCAGACCAAAGGACCTATTTCAGTGTGGCTTCTGTTTGCTTCTGGATACAATTCTGCTTCTGAATTGAATGGGGTAGCTGGCAGGATGGGGAAGTCTGACATTGATCGATGTAAAATCAAGATAATGGACTGGTATATCACAAGATCATTATGGATGTCATAATGTGGGCACAATATGTACCTACCTAGCTGCGTCAACTCTGAAAAATTTCGTGTTCTATTTCTGTTACTAAATACATGTAACAGGTAAACGCCACTGAATTTAAAAGAGTTCCTCAGCCAGCATTGGTTAGAAATTGGAGGCTACTAATAGCGAAAAACTGAGCAGAGACTCCCTAGGTGTTTATTCTAGAAAGCTAAATGTACACTCTGAGAAATGCACTCTTGTTTACATCAGCTTTTATCGTCATGTAAAGTCTTATGAAATGTGTTGTATTTTGCAGCAAATGGTTAAAAAAAACCCAAACCAACAAACAGCAATTATTTTCCCTACTTCATCCACTCATATCTCTGATTTTTTTTCTGTTTTGAGCATTACCCATAGAACCTAGGAAGACTAATAAAATCATGCTCTACTATGTAATGAAAATATTTGCATCTACTCAAAAGGCATTATGGTCTTATCACATCTCTGCAAGTGTCACATGATGGGAAATTGGTAGAGGAAGTAAAAGGAGAAGGGCAATCAAAACTAAGAAAAATTGATTAAAGGGATCAGCAATCTACTCAAAAGGCATTATGGTCTTATCACATCTCTGCAAGTGTCACATGATGCGAAATTGGTAGAGGAAGTAAAAGGAGAAGGGCAATCAAAACTATGAAAAATTGATTAAAGTGATCAGCACAGGAATAAAGTTTTTATGAAACAAATAATTATATTTTTGTTGTTTTAAGAATAAGTTTCAAAGAAAAATCTCTGCGTAATCACATCAGCTCAGTCTAGGCTCACTGCCTACCCAGTATAATTCCCACTCATTCAGCTAAAAGACTTTGAATACAGTTTCCATCTGTAGAGTGTCAAGGAGAGGAATGTGCATGTGTCCTAGCCAAAATGCTAAGTCAGCATTTGTACATAAGTGCTCCCGTAGGACTATCCAGATTAAAACTGACTCTTGTAGTGTCAGTGCTCCTCCACAGTTATACAGGACATTTGCATGCAAGCTGAAATATCACTAACATCTGTGCAAGAGAGCAAACTCAAAACTATTTTTTAAATGTTGTATTTGAACAGAACTTCTTGTTTCTGGGAAGGTGGTGTATGAGTTTATCCATGTAATATTTGTTCCCTTTAGGTTGTAGAATGTTGGAGGTCCCTGCCTCATAAATCAGGACTGAATTCCACTAGGCAAAAGGCTTTCTCTTGTAAAATAGATACAATTTTGTATGTACCATACAGATGTACTATACATCTGTCCTGTGTGAGGACTAACACAAAGGGTTACCTTTAACAAACATTTCATTTTTGTTAGAACGCATTTTGGCCTTGAAGTATTACTATCTTTTCAGTGTTCTATGGGCGGTAAGTTCTTCTGTCAGTCTAATATGTATTTTTTATCTCAATTTTGCCATTATCTCTGAAGAACTAAAATTTCTGTAGTATCTATATGACCTTGTTGAACATTCTATTATTTTTTGGTTTTTAAATGTCCATATCATCATGAGGTAAAGTGAACTTTTATTCTAAATAAACCATCTTCATGCTATAATCACAAGATTTTTGCTGCATAAGATAGCTACAGCAGAACTTGAATACTTGAGTATTCACTTGAGAAGTGAAGTTTGACCTCTACAAGGTAGGTTTTTTTCTAGATTGTAGTTCAATATTGAAGTGTCACTTGAAGTACTTTTGATTTCAGTGATCTAAAACTTGATATTGTCATCAGATTTCTCATGTCTGTCTCATAAGCAGCACAAGGTGGTGAACCCTAATTCGAATCAAATAATGGCATGTTTGGTTTTAGCATTTTTAACAAGAATGTACCTGAGAATGTGCTAAGAATATATTTGTGAAAGTGGTATTTGGATTACGAGGCATTCATTTCAGTCTGCTCTTTGTTCTCAGTCTACTCTCCTACAATTCTGGATGCTTCAGATGAACCTTGGACTAAAGAAGTAAAAAATATTTCATTTGAAATTCCACTTACTGTAGTGAAATTGCTGATGTAGTTACTATGCTGCTGTGGTTCATCAGTTACAGTTTAGTGACAGACAATGAATTCAGTTCAGTTGCTGTAGTGTAAGAATAGTATAATTAATACAGAATGATCTTTTGCATTAAAGACACTAGATTTCTTGCTTCATTCCAAAGAAAAATTCTTTCTATCTTTATGCTTATGAGTCCCATACTTACAGTAAATAGAAAGAAAATCACATTCATATTTTTTATTTAATTTAGTTTGCCTATTTCTAATTTATACTACTGTGGAACAGAAATGTACTATGGGATCTTTTTCCAAAATAGCATGTAATTTTTCTCCTCCCTACCAGGAAGCAGATGAAAGACACTAGTGCCTGTGATCTTTTTGCTTCATAAGTTTCTTTCTTAGCAGAAAGAAATGAACTTTTTTAAGAAAGAAACTTTTCTATGAAAGAAACTAACTCTCGTTTGTCCTGAAAATCAGAAAGATACAGATTAATAAGCATTAGAAAACCAAGAGACAGCTCTTTACAGGGAAGTCAGAAGTATCTACAAACGAATGAACTAAATCATGGACAAGGACCACATAAGCTAAACCTTTTCCAACTAAATACCATGGCACAAATAATTAAAACAATGTTCAAGGAAATGTGTAAATGGGCATGTAAACAACCATGCTGACTTTTAAAGGATTTGCAGCTAAAAGAATATGGTTTTCAGGCAAAATCTTTAAAACTTGAGAGCTATAAATTTCTTTCTCCTGTGGATTGTGCAACTAAGTCAAACTTTTCATGTCAGGACCCAAACTTTTTTTTGCTTCTTTTCTGCACCAAGCCACACAGGAAAGATTTCTAGAAAGAGATAAGGATAGGATTTGGTGAGGGCACTGTTTGATGGTTGATAGAAATATTGCAAGGCTTGAGGATGCTAGATTGGAGGGCCATTTAGGTAGGGAGGTATGTCTGGCAGACCTGAACACTCTCTCCTCCCTCTCTGCCCCCGCAACCCCTGGCAGTTTGTGCGTGCACCTTATCTCTCTCGCTCACACTCTAGGTCTTTTGGTCTCTTTTGCTTCTTTGCTCTTTCCATCTCTCTTTCTCTGCCACCATCATGCTCCTGCTAGGATGGAATTGATGTCTGAACTGCTAACCCTCATCTCCGTTCTCTAGATACAGATAATTTATAGATGGGTACGCTGTCTGCTGCCATTTATGCCATTTCCACACAGTCTGACATTCAAACAGTCAGACTGGGAGGACCCTCATTTCTGGAGGAGATTTCTGATTTACAATCTGTTCTTGGAGTGATATTTCTATAACACTTCTCTATACCCCTCCATTCAACATTGTGAGAAATGGTGAAGGCAGGTCCATCCTGAAGTCATTAGGATTATAAAGAAGACTCTTTACGTGCATAAGTATTTTTTAAAGTTGAACAATGATGGAGAGATGGAGTTACAGTGGTGACTTTCATTGGTTAATGAATTAATAAAATGAGACAAAGTAGGAAATGTTTAAAAGTGCCTAAAGGCCATTTAAAAATTATATTTAAAATCCTAAATCTTACTGTGAATATATACGACTTAAGCTTCTAAGTAGCACAGTCCTTTTAACAAATGTGCTCAGCCTAAGGCCTCTTCTAGCCTTCAGACACTTTGATTTTACCTAAATATAACCTGATTAAATGCATTTTTGCTTCGTTTCATTTTTTTAACTCTGAGGACCCCATAAGACTTGCATATCAGTGACTGACAAATTTGAAAGGAAGTATATTTATCAATTAACAAACAGCACTCTGCAGGATATCCCAGCTGAGCAGGTCTCTGTGCAAAGGAAAACAGCTAGATCTACAAAAATGACCTTTGCCACCACAGCAATAGGCAAGTCAGAATTCCTTCATGATAACAGAGAATTGTAACAAGGCCATGGTTGAGGAATTTGCAGATATGAAGAGCTGGTTATCTTCTTCTGTGCCTCTGCTATGTGTAGACCCAAGATACTTGCCATCAGTGATGTGATGGAATGTATAGATTACACCGAAATACAGGAACCTTTCTAGGCCAGAAAAATTTTCTGACCTTCTCATGGTCTGAATGAACTGTTGCTTCGCCTCACAAGGAATTTTTCTTTGGCATTGATTATATGATCTGAAATATTCTTCTGCCTAGATGCATGACAAAGAGCAGGTTAATATGCTGTAACTGGTAAGAAATTCGTTTATTTGAAAATGTTCATTCTGTATTCAGCTGGGTATAACATGAGGTAATGAGCTGTGTGTCCCCTGAGTATTCATTCTCTGAAAGTGTATCCCAAACAACGGGCAGTGTCTTCCAGGAAATTTTTTGACAGTTAACTCCCAGCAGGGTGTAACAACCAAAGCTCTGTCTATAAAAGTAGTTTATATAATATAGTGTTTGCTTTATTTGGGTGAATACTGTGTAAAGAGATTTTACAAACAGGATAATATAAAACAGTGTGTTTTGTTAAATACAAGGGCTTCCTCTCAACACGGAATTTGAAGAGGCACATTAGAACATTTACATTCCAGTAGCTAGATATGGTGTAGATTTAAAAAGTGTAATGGATTAAATAAGACAATTGCAGAAGCCAATATTAGAAAATGAACTTTGGTATAAAGAAGAGATGAGGATAAATCCACAATGTTGCTTCAGGTTTTTGAGAAGATATGAATATACTTTAATAATTTATTGCTAAATTTTAGTAAGAATTAGTAGATGAGCTACTACAGTCTTAATGTAAAAATGAATTATTTGGCAAAAGTGACTTACTAAGGAAATACTCAAGTCAAAGCATATGGTCATGCATAGTATACTTCATAAATACCTGCCTCCAACTTTTTTACATTATATGAAGATCTGTGATATTCTAAAAAATCTAATGTGTCCCTGATGTTGGCTTGCAGACAGCATTTTTAGAAAAGTAAGAGGAACTTGGCAAAAATATCTGTGAAGACTTTACAGTCACGTTAACCATTGTTATCTACAATGTTGCTTCACATTGATTTAAACTCAGCTGGGATAAAAAGCAGTGGTTTTCATCACTGACATTAAATCTTTGTAATACCTGTAGATCACCACTGATATGAGAGCTCTGTTTAATGTGGAGTTCCTAACTGATACAAAAACATTTTCCCCCACTTAAATAAGTGGCTAAATGAAGTGAGAGGAATTTTTTTTTTTTTTTTTTCATTTTAGAGGAACTGAAACATATATAAAATTATTTGCTTCAAATGTCCAACCAGTATTTGTCCCTCCAAAATTCCATTCTCAATAGTCCAAGCCTTGTGCAACCAAACTACCTTCTATGGGGGACTTCACAGGAATGCTTTTTAAACTTGCTTTTTAATTTTAAAAAATATATATGAAGAACAAATTTAGCTTTTTTTAGTTGATCAGGGGATCTGAGAGGGAATTATGGTTAAGACCTACCTCCTAAGGGAAAGCAGTTGCTTTGTTTGCCTAAAACCACTGTAAAACATCCAACTCAGGTCTCTTCTCCTATCAGTAAGGAGACAGCTGGGAAGAGAGTAGTAGCCTGTTGTGGTACTAAAGTTCCTGTCTGCCACTCCACCCTTCAATGCATGAGCTTCAATAACTATGCTAACGTATCGAGTAATTTTTTTCTTTAAACACCCTCAGATAACATTACGGCTGTTCTCTCAGTGACCTGAATACACCAGGAGGTGCCTTTTTATTCAGTGAGGTGGGATTAGCCCACAGAGGCACAGCCATTATACTCCCTGCCTTTTATAAATACAGCAGTGTCCAGTTTTGAGTTGTACTCTAAATATGTTTTCATTGGCTAAACAGGAGCTGTCCTCATTGTTTTGTGCCCCTGAAAACATTCTTATTTAAGAGTCTGGATATAGTTGATTTTCAGCATTACCTTTGAAATACGTATGCTATGACAATTAGAAATCATCAATGTCATTCCGATTTGCTTTTCTGCTTGTGGCATTTGGCAGGCCAAACAGACTGCCTGTAGAAAGGACTATTTTCATTTTTTGAGAGAAGTTGTGCTGGGTGTTTGCAGCTGTCAAATCTGGCAAGAAACAGATATGGGGTAGAAGTGTGTTTTAAACATCAAAGGCCAAATCTGCTGTTTTAGTACCCCAAAATTGTGATCAGCCACAGGACCGTGATACTCAAACCAAGCTCTTATACCTTGAGTTTTGTCTGTGGGATAGGTGGCACAAAGCTGTCCCAACTTTATACTGTGTTGGTATTCCCATTTGTGCAGCTGCTAATTATTTTGCAATGAGCAAGCAGCATGAAAGATAGAGCTAAATTATTTTTAAGTTAAGTTACATATTTTCTGGCATTTCAGTACTAAATGGCAAAAAAATGCTGATTTCCAAAATGATAGGTCTTTCCTGCTGGTTGTGGTTTTTAGACTATGAGCAGAAAATATCATTGCACTGTCTTTACTTCTCATGAATTGCTATCAGGTTTGGCGTAAGATTCTGGTGGCCTCAAGAACTGAATAAAGATGAGGTTCCTGAAGTCTCTTACTTGACTCTCAATTGGTTTTGTGGTTAAAGCTGTCTGCCAAAGAACTTTACACTACCCTGCCATTGTCCTGAATGTATCTCCAGAACAGTCCATTTATGAAAGCATATAACTATCGTAGGCCTCCAAGTGATGCTGTTGAATACAATCTGATGCACATTTAAGTATTTACAATTGGTGATGAGTGTCTACAATGTATTGTCTTTTTTTTTCTGTCAGTGGCTTAAGCAACAAATACTGTGTCATGAGTAAAGCAGTACTTAGTATTTTAATTTTTAGAGTTCCTCTTATGAAAATTTTTCACTGTTTTATCACTCACCATTTCCATTGTTACAGAAAGAGCACACTTGGAGAGCTTGGCTATATGTACCTTTTCAGTCTATTTTCCTATGGAAATGTGCTAAATATGACCTACATAATGTCTGTAGTGTTTCTCCCTCAGCCTTTAGAACACTTCAGTTTAAAGTTGATACAGGCGTTAGATGTCCCCACAGTTTTTGGAAACAGGTAGCTGAGTAGAGAGACTTTCAAAACCAGAAAATCCAGTCAAATTTTACATATGCTCTAACCATTGGACAGCTTCAGTCAGAGTTCACAACATCTTACACCACAATCTATCATGAGAGTGTTTCTAAATCTACTATGTTCATCGTTCTGATATTTCCAATCCAGGTTTGATAAGACTCTAAATAATGGTGATTAGCAATTATAAACAAATGAACACTTTCTACTGCAACATCAAGAGCCAAACAGTTTAGCCAAGAAAGGAGGTGGTAAAAGGCATAATCACTGGAATTCGCCCGCGCATGCTCCACCGCACACAAGGGAGACTCTCTTCCAACATAACTGTTTCATTGGCCTGAAAGTAATGGGAAGCACCTGCCTGGTCTGTCTAGACCTTCAGGGTGCAATATGTGTTACAGCAAAAATTATAGTTGCCAGTTACAGTAACAATAAGTAAAATTCCAGACCATATCAGTCAGAGAACACATTGATCTACTGATTGATTTAGTGGAGTAACTAATTAATGCAAGTTACGCATTGGATGAATAGTTTGAAGTCCGCAACCTGCCTGGACATGTTCCACTTGCAAGACAAAGAGGATTCCTTTAACTTGTAAATAGTTCTTTGGTCTTTTGCTCCCACCTTGCTTCTGCTCATCTTCTTTGTATTGTGTGTTTGCTTCCAAATGACAATGTTATTAACATCTAATTGATGCTATTTAAGTGTTCATGATGTTGAAGAAACCAAGTTAAATTAGTTTATTTTTAATGCTTTATTGTTTTAAACTTATTTTCTGACTGAATTCTACATATGTGACAGCCTGTGTCTTGCTTATCACAATACCACTCCTGCCTTTATTTGTCATTGTCTCACATCCACTTGTTTGCAGGATCCCATCCATTGCAATCAAGGATCTGACTGGATTTACATTTCTTTTTATTCATGTGGGAGGAAGCATGAAAGAAATGGAGAGAATGCAGTGTTTAATCTTTTAATTTAAGTAAAATAGTGTATGCAGACAGTGTTGATTTGGCTATGGGCAAACTAAATGAAATTGGGTAAGAAAATCCCTAAGTGTGGAATTTATGTTCTTTTTGCCTATGTGGCAAGGCCACAAGTGGAGGATAAGGTAACAATAACAATGGATTGGAGTGAAGAACTCAGGATGACTGCTTCTTATGCAAGTTGAATGACATGTGAATACTAATCAGCATAGTTTAGTCCTTGCTGGATATAAAGTACTAGTGATATCACTTATATGATGAAAAAAAAATCTCCAGAAGTTCAACTTACAATTTCCTCTCTGGAATTGAAGGAATCTTGCAAATACACACTGTGAAGATAACGTTCACAGTAGATTCCTTTGTGTTACTTAGTGATATGTGCCAGTGTTAAAGCAACTATCATAGCATTTCACACGTGTCCTTGTGTAGGTGTAATTAAAGTTAGTCCTTATCTGCTAAATAATTAACACTGGCTTTACTACACTGGATGCATGCTATGCAAAGAGGAACAGGACCCTCGTATGTCTTAATTTTTTCTTGGCCTTCATTGTTCTGAAGGTGAAAAGCTATAAGGAAATAAACTGTAGCTTCTTACTTAATTAGCTGTAGAGCACAATATAGAAAAGAGCTTGGCCCCAAAGCAGAACAGCTAATTCCTTTAACCACATTGTCACACAGATTCATCTTTGCAATAAATTTTAGTTGGTTTTCAAAGCTATTTTTCTGTCTTGGCAAAAAAAAACACCTGTTCAGTTTGAAGTCTAGCTATACTCCCTTGATTATGTCCTAATTGGTTCATCTTAGACCTTATTTTTAATGAGAAATGTGCAGTGAAGATAATGACAACCTGGCTAGCACTTTAAAGGTCAGGGCACTCACCGCTAAATGAAACAAACTGTACTTATTTTGAAATATTTATACCAAACGATTGTTCTTGATTTTTCATAGTAGATATGACCAAAACCAAATGCCCCTTTGTTAAAAGTTAGTCGAAATAACAGCATTAGCAGGTTAAGAAAAAAATTACAGTTTAAAGTATCTGGTACTTTAGAGATGTGCCAGCTCCATTATACTCCACTTTTTGGTAGCATTTATCTAAGGTGCTTGTGAAGGACAGGCAACTCCAAAAAGCCTTGGAGTTCAATTTTGAGTCTGGAAGCAGACATGGGTTGCACTTTCACACAGACTCAAAACACATTGCAATGTGATGTTATTATTACATAACTATAGTAAAGGAATAGAAGAATTCATGTTCTGTAAATGTATTTACAAAGGCATACATGCATCAAGGAGATGCAGCCACATAGCTGAAGCAAATCTGTCAGTCATCCTTATGCAGAAACTAATTTCTTTGCACCTTTTAAACAAAAGGCAAAATTTTCCCTGATTTCAACATAGCCAGAATTTTCCTCCAAACATCGGGAGATGAAGAAAGCATTCCATATTCCACTGAATTTGCTCCCTTTCTCTGAGGTATATTTCACCACATAATGGAATTCTCTTTGGGCTAATGTGGCAAATCAGATTTACCGATAGAACTCAGACATATATATAAATTAAACTAAGGTAAAATTTTTCTACACATATCTGATTCACAGTAAATATCCCTGCAAAATTATTTTACTTCACAAAAAATGTTATCAAATTTGAGATTAGCTAGCCTACAATAAAAGAAGGTTGTGTTAACTGTGCTTGCCTTGTATTTGTCACGGTTTTATAGTAAGTGTATGTAATTACATTGATTGCAGATCAGTTGATAAATGAAAACTCATTCCAGCTGATGCATAATAATCTCTTTAGAGATGATGCAGTACAGTACAGTTTTTGTGCTTCTGAGGTGTCATCCACTCCAAATACCTCTGAAGTACTGGTGAGGAACCTTTCATCAACATCTAATTGCCTCTTTCCTTGAATTTTTGTGAAGGATGACAAATATGTAAACCAGACTGGCTAGGATAGCCAAACAGCATGAAATCTACTCTTCTGCAAAATTAGTAGTATAAAAAAATTGGAATTAAACAAATACATGTTAACTTTACATTCCCATTGGCCAAAATTACGGTGGTTTTCAGCTGTCTTTGGGTTTTCATGTCTCGTCAGAGCTGGGATGGCTGTTAGGTGTGATACCATGTTTTCACCAATATGTTGACTTTTTATCTGGATGCTTTGCTCTGATGCTGTGAGAGATGCTGGGAGTAATCAGGAAAAAGCATGTTATGCCTGCTTTAGATCCCTGTTAAGTATGTAGGATGGTTTTCTGACTGCTTAGTACAATTTCTGGAACAATAAAGAGAATAGACAAGGGCCTGAGATGTTAATTCATTAAGTTTACAACTTTGCAACTTTCCCTTTACCAGATGTGAAGGAATACCATATTTTTTGCACACTGTGGCTTACTTAATTTTCATCAGAAATGTTCTGAGCAATGTAAAGTTTTTCCTGTGGGGATACTTGCAAAATTAAAGACAATTTTTGCCTGAAATATTTGAAGCAGAGTTGTCTCATATTTTGCTTTAGCTAATCTGGCAGAGATGTTGTTTCCACACACATACCTCCTGTACAAATGGGAAGCCTTATTTTCTAATTTAGCCATACAACTCATTGGTGTGACTGTAAGAAGATTCAGTGTTTTCAAAATGCATTCAAAGGGGTTTGGTGGTGTTCAAACATAGACAACTAATTGTTTTTCTGGATGATTAAGAAAGAAGAAAGCAGGCTTCTCATATGAATGGCTTTTACAGTGTTTGTTCCAATGTTTTTAATTGGTAAAAATATGACTTTTAATGACTAAATAGCTATAGAAATAATGCCTTATATTTCTCTTACAACAAACAATACCATAGTGTCATAGTCAAACTCTATTTATCAAAACTTAAGTATAACATTATTATTCTAAAATTAAGAAAAGCAGGATAGCTAGATTTTTAAAAGAATACTTTTCATTATTCCTGAGTCATGATTTCAGCTTGTATGATAATTAACCTGTGCTTAAGATAAGAGCAAAATCTTCTGCAATTAGTTCCACTTTGTGTCATCCTGGAAGGGATCCTGGCTTCTTGTAAGTCAATGGCAGAGCTTCATCAACTTCACTTGAGTCAGGATTTCATTAAATGAATATTTGGGGTAATTAGGAATGAATCATGAGACTCCTGAGTTTCATTCTTAATGATCACAAATAAGATCCATGAAAAGCCTACTGAAGTTAATTGGAAGATTAATGTTCCTTTCAATAGACTTTAGTTCAGGCTTTTTATTCTGCACACAGGCACTTGTGTAATTTTTTTCAGGGTTTTTTTTAAAGGCTTTTGGATTCACTATGGCACTTTCCCATCTACAGAGTTCCCACAGTGTCCCATATTGCTGAGCTACAATGTAGACAGTATTGAGTCAGTTGTATTTCTTAAACTATGTCAGTCCACTATCAAGCATGTGTGATGGTCATTGTTGGTCACCATCCCCAGTTTAGAATAACAAGTGAGATAATTGTCTTCTGATGCAAATTTTGCTCCTCCAGATCTGCTTAGCACTGGGTTTAGTAATTTGGCCCTGTATTCTCTCCTCTCACATTACCCAACAATTAATTTGGTCTTCCAATATCTTCTGCTTATCCCCCATATTTCTCATAATTTCTTGCTTACAGCATAACCTCAGTACATCCCTCTTGCATTTTTACTGGTAATTTATGCACTTATCTCATTGTAGGACAGCTTAGCCTTGTAAGACTGAGAGAGGAAGCAGTTGAGCAAACTGAAGGTCTCTTTTTCTTTTTGATATAGGAGAATTGCTGAAATCAAAGTCTTTTTCAGGACTGGATTTAGGATGGACCTTCACATGTGGGGCTCTAGCCTTGTTTTATCACTGTTTTAAGAATTAAAATGAGAAAAAGTTGGCAACACTGTATGGCTATAGTCTTTCAGTATTGTTATGATGGAATATATAATTTTAACACTGATGTCAGCCTGAAGAACTTGGTCTCTGGATAAGAATTTGCTTGCTTTCAGAACCAGAAAGAAACAAAGCCAAGCAAATATGGAAGAGCAGAGAGGAAGTAAGGAAAAGGCAATTTATACTGAACTATTGAGGAAGCCATGCAATTTTTTCCCCTCTTTGAATTGTTTCCTCAAACTATCCATCCCTGTACCTATTTATACAGCAAAAAAGACCTTGACATTCCACCACAGAATCCCTCAGCTGAGAAGGTCCCTCAGGAGGTCTCCAATCCAAGCTCCTCTCCGAAGCAGGGACAGCTCTGGGATCAGACCAAAAGCAGATAGCAAGCATGGTCTTCCAGTGAGATTGAACTTCCTTTATAAAGAACATTTTAACAGGTTATTTTTAACCCTAAATATGGCATATAATTTCTCTATGTTAGATTTCATAAATCCTTTGTATCAATTATTTTAGGTGTGTACAGTGGATGGTATCACGTTCACTATGTCTGTGAGAAAAAAACCCTTCACTATAAACTTGTGAACGAAAAGGAGAATGATGACCAAAAGTTACTATTAAAAGAAGATTTAGAAAATATTTTTAAAATTTGGAATTTCCGATGTTTCAGAGACTGAAAATTTCTATTTCTGATTTTATACTTTCATCAGATTACATGAGTTATGAAGAAGTTAGATGGATTATCTGCAATCATAGAAAGTAGCAAAAAAGCACGTAAGGAATTTTCCAGTCTTCAGGACCATTGTGGAAAATCTGTATTTGCTCCTTAGTGCCCAATATGCCAACAGTAAGATTTGTGCAGTACATTCTTTACATATTTATGTGCCTTTCCTTCAATAATAATCAGATGTTAAAATGGTTATTCACTTGACTAGGGTCATGTAAAGAAAACTTACTTAAATTTTCCCCTTGGAATAGGAATTAAAGAAGTTTTTATCTAGATGAAAAGCGTAGGTAATACTGCATGGATGCAAGCTTTAGAGCTACTATCAATACTGTACATGCAATACTAAAACTATCTCAGCACCACACAGTTATGTTGCTTCTAGTACATAAGCTGAGATTTCTGCATAGACTTTTTCCATTGGCTACAGTGTTTACATGTGTTTCATATCATGGTGGGTTGACCCTGACCAGCAACTAAGCACCCACCCACTTAGTCACTCCTCACCCTGCCCCCCCCCCCCCCCAACAGGATGTAGGAGAGAATAGAAGAACAAAAGCAAGAAATCTTGTTGGTTGAGATAAAGGCAATTTAATAACTGAAGGAAAGAGGAAGCGGGGGGGCGGGGGGAGAAGTGATGCAAGGCAATCATTCATCACCTATCATAAGCAGACTGATGTTCATTCAGTCTCCAAGCAATGGCTACTTTGGAAAGACCAAAACTCCAGTTTTTATTTCCGAGCACAATGTCATATCATCTGGACTCTCATTTTGGTAAATTCAGGTCAGCTCTCCCAGCTGTCCCCTCCCAGTCTCTTGTCCACTCCCAGCCTACTTGCTGAGGGTGTAGGCAGTGAGAAACAGAGAAAACCTTGATGCCATGCAAGCACTGTTCAGCAAACTAAAACACTGGTACGCTACCAACACTGCTTTACTCACAAATCCAAAACACAGCACCATAGAGGCTGCTTTGAAGAAAGTTAATGTCATCCCAGCCAGACCCAGTATGCATATAAGTGAATGGATTGTCTGTATGTTTCTTCTCTGTAAATTTCTACCATCATAAATACTGAAAAGAAATTACTAATTAGCATTTGCTCAATATAATTAAGTGATCTTTATCAAATGATGCCAAATGTTGACTTTGAACACAGTAGGAAATATTATGGATTTTTTTTTTTTAAGCAGAGACAATTAGAGAGTTTGTGTTAGCATATTAATATCAGTGATCCACAGGCAACTATCATTATCTTTTGGCTGAGCTTTTACTTCTAATCTCATAAGCTCCTTGAGCTGATAACTGAATTTTAAAGGAGGTTTATTAGACGCCCACAAAAAATACTTTTATACATCATTTGATAACACTACAAGATTAATACTAGAAAGGATCAAACTAAATCTTGAATATCTGATATAGCCAGGGTTCTTCCTTCTTAAAACAAATGGAGTGGGAGAGGAAAGAAAAAGTGTTCAGGCAGGTGAAGAGCAAGGAAAACCTAAATTATTGTTTCCCAAGCACTTCAAGTATTTCTTTTAAATTTTTATTAACAAATATCTTTACATTTAGCAAATAATCACAAACACATTCTGGTTAGAAGATGCATGTATACCCTGAGGAGCACTTAGTTAAGCTCAGCTTAGCTTCTGCTGGCACAATCTCTCCAGTTCACAGCTGACACAAACAGCAGCTATTCTAATGTGTGGTATTGAACCATTCCTACATTGCATGCTAATGGAAATCCTCAGGTCTCTTCTCTTGTAGAGGGAGGAGGATGGTAAACGCCATCTCAGCTGTGGCTAGAGGCTGTTCTTTTTCTAGTCAAGTTTTGAAATCTTTTAAGAATGAAGATTCACAGCCTCGATGGGTTACAATTGTATTGATCTTGGCATCCCCTTCAGCAAATAAAACAAGACTAGTTTAGTGTGCCTTTCCCGTGTAGGTCATATGCTCCAGACTCTGCTCAGTGTGGTCTGCTGCTTGGTCTGTAGTTTCCACACATCCTTCTTGAACTGGGGGACACAAAATTGAACACACTATTCCATCTGTGGCTTTGTCAGCATCAAGTAGAAGGTGATCATAATTTTTCTCAATCTGGTGCCCATGATCCTCCTAATATAGCTCTGAGCACTGTTTGCCTTGTTCACAATGAGTTCAGCCTGGCATTCAGCATAATTCCAGATCCTTTTCAGAAAGGTTGTTATTAATCAGTTCTTTCTTGCCTGTACTGACACACAGGGTTATTTCGCTCTAAGTGCAGAACTTTACATTTCTCCTTATTGAAGATACCTGTTAGCCTAGTCCTCAATTTTCTGCATTGCCTCTGGACTGGAGCTCTGTGTTTGTTGTGTCAGCCCCTCCCCTTGATTTATTGTCAACCACTACTTTACTGATGGTGTACCCTGTGTCATCATTGACATTGTTGTCAAAGATGTTGGATGGTGGGGGCCCTTGTATTAAACCGTGTGATACTTCACACATTGCCAGGTGAATATCAAGGAACAGATCATTATCCTTCCAAGTTCAGCAGGTAGACCAATTTTTAAACCACCTATCTGGTGATATTTCCTCAGCTTCCAAATCAATGTGCCATAGCCAGTCAATTTATTGTAGAAAGAAGTGAAGTTGATCGAGCTTCAGTTGCCTGTTGTAACTCCATTTTGACTATTCCCAATTACTTTCCTGACTTTTACATGCTTGGAAATTAATTCCAGGATGATGTGCTCCACGACCTTTCCAAGGTCTGAGATGGTGAAAATCAGCTTGGAGTGTCCTAGGTTTTCCTTCTTGCCTTTTTCAAAGTTGAGTTTATCATTAGTCTTTTTCTTCAGTCTTCAGAGACGTTCTAAATTGGCTGTGATTTTTCACAAGTGTTAAACAGGGGATGTGCAACAGCATTTGCTAGCTATTTTTTCACTTTACAGATGAATCTCATCCAGTCCAGTGCATTTGTGTGTATATACAACTTCTCCAAGTAATCCTTAATGTGTTGCTCCCTCACTGTTGGCTGCTCCTCTCCATCCTAAACTATGCTGGTGCATGCAAGTGTCGGAGAGCAGACTTCACTTCTCTGTCCATCATGATGGATGAAGGGGCCAAACTTAACAGACTTTTATTGCCAGTCCTTTCATTGCTAATACTAGTTTCTAACACCTGTATACCCACTTTCTGTGATTTAGGTCACTGGGAAGTTTCCCATTTAGCCAAGCAGGCCTTCTGCCAAAATTCCCTGGTTTACTCCACAACAAAATAAGTTCCTGAAGCTATCAACAAATTTCCTTTAGAAATCATTCGGCTCTCCTGGGCAGCCTTTCCTTTCATGGTTCCTTCTCAGAAGAGACTGTGTCACTGCTTCATGAAAAAGCCACAATCCATTGCCCTGAAACAGTCCTAACTCTGCTGCTTAGCTTCCTCCTTTCCTACAGATCTCGACTTAAGCATCTCATGGTTGCTTCACCTCAAGTTGATTATTTTGTTTGTTCTACTTATCCATTCTAACTATTAGAGTGATTTTAAAATGTCAGAATGGTATTAAAATAAAGAGAGTTCTTATTCTGATTGTCAAACAGGTGTCAACGCCTTTTTAGTTTGCCAATTCTGGCCCTCTAGATGACAGTGGTTAACAAAAATAAATCATTAAAAAAAGCTAGGGTGAAAAATATACTCAAATTGTATATTAAAATGTTGGCCTGCTTCTATTAAAGTTTCCATTTGAAGCATGAAAATCTCAGGGCACTGAATATAGGTTTGTATTCAAAAATGTATACCTGGATATTGAGGAAATGTAAGATAGCCTTAGAAGGAATTTTTTAGAATTACTTTACTGTTGGAATGTTGGTTTCAGACTGTTTTAATTAACTGAAATAAGGTTGTTGGTGCTTTGCCCATTCTCATTTCCAGCATTGTTTAGACTTTAGCAGATTCCAGTATCAGAGTTAAATATTAGGGAAGGAAACACTGATTCTTCTTTGCTTTGTTTAGAGAATTTGAAATGGTTTAGGATAATTTAATCAATAAATGTTGCAGGTATTTAAAATACAGCATTATATAAATGCCAGTAAGTTTTCTAGGCCAGAACAAATCTTGCACACGATAGATTTTTTTTGTCAAGTAACCATGATAGGGGGGAAATCTTTTATGTGAGCTGAAATGTTTAATTTGATCTGAACAAAATAACATTTGACTGATTTTTATCTTCAAGGTTTTTAATATGTAAGCTACATTCAAAGTGAAAATCAGTGTTTCAATATAAAAAGAAAAAAAGATATTTGTCAATGTAAAAAATGAAACAGGGCTTTCAAAAATAGGGTTGTGACTGATCAATAAACCTCTACAATGGAAGAAGGCTCAGAGGAGATAGGCAAGGGCCATGTGCTGGTGAAGCTCAGGTAGAATGTAGGGAGTAACTGACCACAGTTGTTGCTAAGAAAGCTGAACTTAACACAAAGGGGACCAGAGGAGGGCCTTTGTTTTATATAAATGACTCTATCAGTTGAGTGGATCCAATGATTGTATAAACATTTTTTTTCCCTGACTTAATCAAAAGTGTGAATCTCTTCCTGAGCCAGCCAGCCAGCATGGGGGAAGTGTACGCACGGCTTAGCCCAACATAGAGTATAAGAACTGAACAACAAAAAGAGCTTTGTAGAGTGCAATGGGCTTTAGCTGGCTTCAACCCATCTGTTCCTTCCTGGCTATTAGGGACATGCAACACCGTGATGGTGAGCATGTAGAGACCACTAATGAGACTCATGGATGTATTGTGATTCAGCTGTATATTGCAATGGCTATACTCTGCTAAGCGTACTTGTAACATGACTTCAGTATATTACTGTATCACTCTGCTAAATCAAAAATCCTGTGTAATATCAAATATCTACAGATAAATAAATTCGGTATTAAATATTAAACACTCCTCATGTGGAATATCTAAGAGAACCTGCTCAGAGGCTATTGGACTCTGACAGGCTTCCATAGACTTTCGCAGCCAAAGCCAGTTTTTGACAAGATGACAGCCTGGGCATTATGCAAAGTGGTTGGATTTTAATAGATTAAAAGGATAAGGAAAGAGCTTCCAGTAGCTGCTAGTGTAAAATTAAAGTCAAATAAATAAAATAACTAATAAATAAATAAAACAACAGGTTGACTTCTGCTCTGAGATTTTAGTCGGTTGGAGAGAAGTTAGGCAAAATTCCCCCCATTAAAGCCCCACTGAAGCTCTGTTTCAATTTCAGTGGACAATGGACAAAATCTATATATAATACCACTCAGTATGAAGTATATGTAATTAATTTCTTCTTTTTTTTCTTTTTTGGCAAGCTTCTTCCTCTGCTTCAGTTAAACTTGGAGAAGGTGGCAATACTTTGCTGAATTCATTTAATCCAAATGAGGGAGAAATTACTACAGTGAACTGTAGTTTGATGTTATTTTGACTTGGTGAATATTTGGATACTTCACAGCTGAGCTACCAGTATGGAAATGGCACTGAAAGGTGTACAGAAGTCACTCCCACCTGTAGAAAACAAAACCATTGAGCAAACTCGATACAGCTGCTTTAAACCCAAAGTGAGAAGTGTCTTTTACATAGCTAATAAATACAATCAAAGAAACATAGCATACTTGTTCCAACATAGAAAACCACCCAGATCATTGCTTAGCTAGTATGTGTGGGAGGACAGCAGTAAGATGGGAGTGTTGGGAGATTCAGGCACTAAGTAACAAAAGAAAGACAAGGACTGTAAGGACAAGGGGTACTGAACCCCACATCAGACAGAGGTGTCTTTTTGATACTCACCTCTGGCCAACACCACTAGATTAGCTGGTTACTGCAAGGCTTTCACACAGGTCTTTTCCACAGATCCAAGAACTGAATGCAACAGGAAATAGAAGGAAATAACTGAAGACCAGAATAAAGGAAGGATGAACTCCAACTTAAACATTTCTTTTTCAGATTTGTGCACATGTACTGAAGACTTCACACTGTTAGAGTGTTTGTTCAGTCTACATCACTACACCTTGGCAATGTTTCAGGGTTTTTGCTATACGTTCATCTTTTCTTCCCTCTTTTCTATGTGATATTCTTCTTGTCCCATGTCTCATGGCCTGCGTGATGGGAAAGTATTCGAAGAAATGATACAACAAAACCCATTTTAAACTGCCTTGGGTTTGGATAGCCCCGGCTAGAATGAGTAAGAAGTTTATGCTTCAGTTGCTTTCCATTTACAGGGGAGCATTGACAAAGAAAAACAGTAATCTGTACATAACTGCAACTGAGAGATGAGTTTCCCTAGTGCTTTTAACTTTGTCCCTCTATTTTTACTCCAAACCTTGTAGTTCTGGAGACATTTTTATGGAAGTGTTTTGTGATTCTCTTTATATCTTTGTAACTAAATTGTATTTTCTCCAATATATCATTTATCCAGATTGAACAAGTGTCTAAATGAACCATACTCCTAACTCTGATGTGCCAAAGAGCATTGACTGTTGGCTGGATAATGTCCAATATTTGAACTTTTGGTCTTTTACATTACTGAAAAATTCTATTGAAAAATGATTGGCACAAACTTGTTTAAACAAAATTATGTCACAACACTTTCAAAAGAAAATGCTTATAACTGCTTTCCAAGGAAATATTCCATTTCTACATCTTCAACATTGCCTAAATTTTCATCTCCTTTTTCTTTCCTTTCCTTTCCTTTGTTCTTGTTTCTCTTTACCATCTCTCTGTCCTCTGTATCTCATACCTGTTCCTTCATACACCCCCTCTTTAATATCAAACTTAAAATATGTCAGCTTTATCCCTACACTGCCCTGAAAACAGATCACTTTTTCTTAAGACACTGTACATAAATCTACCTAGAAAAAGCCTTACTGGTAGTCCCATTAAGTAATTTACAGTTACACCTGCTCTGTTCACAGTTATCCATGCTAATATATTCTATTTGCCCTCCTGTGCTTGCAAAGATATTTATCTTTTTCTCTCTTCACTCACATGGGCAATTATTGTGTAGCCACAGATGACTTTTTGCTTTTCTGGTATGGATTCAGTTTTACTTCTTCCTCTTCCTCTTGCTCATTTCTTCTCTCTGTGTCATAAGCTCTATCAACAGAATTGCTTCTCTGCCTTGTTGCTTCTCACACTAGAAAAGGTGGGTGACAGAGAGATAGAAGCCTCTCTGCCTATACTTTATTGGCCTTTTGTTGTCTAACACTGAGGGCTAGAGTTTAAAGCAGTGATGTATGATAGAGGAATGAGGTTAGAATGGTATTTCTATTTATTATCTCTTTAATTTTTTTTGTCATGTGAAACATAAAATGATTCATACTTATCTGGCAAAATACGCTTCCAGCTGGCACTGCTTAATACGAATTGTTCCATGCAGTGACAGCATCACATTCTTGATGGGAAAGTTTTATGATCTGCTCACTATCACAATTTGATATCAGAAGTAAGGCCTCATACCATACATAGGGGATGGAGATAGAGGCATGCTTTTAAGTGAGAACTAGAGAAAGACAAGGTCAGAATGTACTGCAGATGAAAAACTATATCAAAAAAGCGTGATTCATGACAGACCAAAAGCAGTTTTTTGGTTTTGTTTGGTTTGGTTTTTCACTGCCAGAAAGTTAACAGCAGGAAAAGGGAACACAGAGAGGTTTTGGCCTTTTAGGCCACCACAGGCACCAACATGCAAATTTCTGTAGGAAAGGAGCTAGATGGTTCTAGTTCCTCTCCTTCATTCTGTGTGTTTCTATCTATCTGTTTGCAGGACTGTCTCAGAGTGCTTTAGAGTTACAGGCAAGAACAACTTGCCAAAAGTTATCTTGTTTTTAGTAAAACAGCTGCAGATATTTATGCCCTGCTTTGATTTATGTTTATGACACACTGATAATATAAGCAGACACAACTCCATGTAAGCATTAGTATTAGAAAAAAGCAATAGTATTATTGGATAAGGAACCATCTTTCATAAATTATCACAACTGAGAATCCACCATTGTACAAGAAAACTATTGCATCACATTGGGGTTTTGTTTAAGAAAAAAAGTTAATGTAATTATTGTCATTATTTGTCAATTACTTTTCTTAGAATATTTGTATATTCTTGAAAGATTTCCTCAGCTTGCTAATTCAACAGCACAGAAATCTCTATAAATTTCTTTCTCCAATATTTTTGAGGAATATGAAAACTGTGAGTTCAATTCTAGATTTCTTTCTATCATCTGTAGAGTTTAGACAGAATGTTTGTATGGTTTGTATTTATTTCTTATTTTGTAGTGCAGTTACAGATCATGCACAAGTGTGAGAATCTAGACAGTACTGAGCCAGACTGATATTTAGGGCTTGCTCTGAAGTGATAAGCTCTTTTTGCAAAATTGCTTTTTAAGTCACCTTCTAATATTTCCCTGCTCAGGAAACTTCACTCTTTTCTGGGTGAGCAGACCTCTACAGATGTCTCATCCAGAGATTTATGAATTCACCTTCATAGAAGAGATGCAAGAAAAGGCAACTAAGTCTGAAAGCTATGTGAACACCTGGATCATGCCAGGTATTTTACATTCTTGTCTTCTGTGTTATATACAGTCAGCATTCCAGGTTTATTTTTAATTAAACATTAATATTAATACTCTCCATCTTGCAACCAAAAGAAATATCAGAAAACTATGTAAAACATTCTAAACTTTTCATTCAAATGTCTTTATATGGGTAAGTTTAATGGAAAGGCTACCATTAGCCTTTGGCAAACCAAAATCTTTGGTTGCAGAGCCAAGCTAAACTTGGCATTTGAAGCCAAAACATAAACTGAGCCACTAGAGCTGACTGCACATATATGAAAAGGAAAATAAGTAATACTCATATACAGAATTTCTGTGGCAAAATATTTTCCGTCCTGCCTATTCTCAACTTTTTTCATGGGTTCCTAGTACTTTACTATAACATTGTTAGCCAGAACTATGAAAACAAAAATTTGAAATGTGTAAACAATATGTGCCATATTTAAGGTACAGTATAGCAAAAATACTGCACTGTGACATGATATAGTTCCCTGAAATATCCATGTTACCAGTCAGTTACATCAAACAGGGATCTGTGATATTGAATATATCCTGGTATATGTTATTGGTTCCCCATTGCTTTTCCATATGTCACTGCTCCATTTCTCATCCTCTTCTCTGCAACACACACTTTGTCCAATGTTTTTTATGTATATATGTACCCACACTCACAGAAGTCAGAAAGGCTAGTCCAATATACTGAGGCACTGGGAACTGAGATGCTGGGGGGTGGTTGGGGCAGAGCAGGAAATATGGCTGGAAGGAGATGGCTGTGGCAAGGTCAAGGGCAGGAGCAGGGAGAGAAATTTCTTGGGTTTGCCCCTTGCTTTTTCCTACCATACTTCAGCCTGCACTTCCTTGCAGCATTGTCCCATGCCCAGCATTACCAGCAGCAACACCCCATTGGAGAAGCTCTGTATTTACTGCAACATCTTTGTATCACAATATGCCATTTGAAGAACTATTGCTGCAGGGTTTTTTTGTGGTTGGAAATAACATGAGTTTCGACGTGAGAAAGCCAGCAGCAAGGACATTAAAAGGAAGACAGAAGTGATAATGTAACATTAGAATCTTATAAAAAAATGCCTCAACCCACTTTTCCTTAAATAAGTCTGTCATCATTTTAGTTTCTAATATTTTGTGGTTAACCAGAGCTAGAAAAATAATGGTCTGCTCCTAACTACTGATGTTGATTGCAAACATCCTCATGAACTTCAGTGGGATCTGGAAGTAGTCTTTCATGCCTTGTACCTAGTAGTTAAAGATGTAGAGAGTTGGCTTTCCTTGGCATATGGTTTCTGGCACTAGCTCTGGTTAGTGTTTTGTTTTGTTTTGAGTTTGTTTTTTTTTCCTCCCCGAATATGTAAACCTCAACTCTGAGTTTTCCATCTCAATGTCCAAAGTATTTGCAAGTACCATGCTAGGGAGTGACTGATAGCAAAGATTTCCACCTCCCATAAAAGTTTATCTTCCCCCTGAATGGGGATCCTAACAATCGATGACCTTTTACAAGAAAGCAACTAAATTTAAGAGGCTTGTGACTTTTGTCACACTGGGAAAAATAGATAGTAGCAGCATCAAGATAAATAATGTAGTAATTCAAGGAAGTTAGTAGAGAGAATTCTTTTTTATCAAAGGATATCTTTAATTATCTTTAAACATTAAAAATATGAAAAAATACTCAATGTTTATTACTACATGGAAAGTATAGAGGGACTACATTTTTCTTTCTAGAAGGGATTTTTAAAAATTTTTAAAGGAAAAATGTTATTTCTGTGTCTTGAGGGCCATATGTAAAATTATACTTTAATGCATAAATTAATCAATTTGTTATGAAAATTAGTTATGTAAACAAAAAATTAGCATTAAAATTTTTACTGTAGACATTCTGTAGTCCTTGTTTGTCATAGCAGTTGTATTTGTCCTCTATGTGTGTAAAAAAACTTACCCTTTAACCAGACAACTTCTTTTTCCCTTAATGTTATTCTGTACTAACTTGTTGCTTTGTAACAAGGAAGACTTAGCAAATCTAGTTTTAGTTTTGTGTTCACACTGTAATTGTGAATTTGTCTTAATATATAAAAAAAATAACTCATCAGCACCAGTTCATATACAGTGCCTATAGCTAAATAAATGTTTGAAGATCATGAAAATACAAGGATTAATAGCCATACTTTTATAAAATAAATTGATACATTAAATTCTCGATATGTAGCTGAACACAAAACAGATGCCTTCATCTCATTCAAAGTCTCAAGCAGGCAGCAATCTCTGTTAAAATCAGTTACATACCTAACACAGTTGACCTTCTATTCAATGGTTACAGAGTTTAAGTCAAAGACACAGTATACCTTACCCCTACTGTGTTGATCTATCTTCATTTTACACTTAATCAGGAGTAAATGCTTTAGAAAGCTTGTCTAGGTGGATGGAGAAAATGGAAATTGTCAAGGATTGGGTACCATTTTTACAATCTGAAGACATGCTTTCAACCATCCCATGTTCTTTCTAAATTTAATAAAATCATGACATTATGTTTCAAAAGAAGTAGAACATGAAAGAATAAAGAAGAATACTGATGAAAAAGAAGAATAAACAAAAATTATTAAATTAGATTTACTCCCATCTCTTACTTCCAAAATAACTACTTACCAATAGCAGAACACAGTGTATTTTGTATATTGTAACAGTACAGGGAAGAGTTCAGTGAGTCTTGATGATTGACCATTTCCTCTTTTACAATTACTTACATCTTCTTATCAGAAATAACATGCCTTGATGCCTGCAATGTTTCCATTTATATGTATGTTGTTGACTGTAACTCTTAGTATCATTGAAGTTTCCTGCTGTAATAGAATTTTTGAAGACAGAGAAATCAGGTCATGGGAGAAATTTACATCCTTAAAGAGCTATTCAAGATTATTCTGTATATATAAGTGTATATATATACTCTGTATACATAGCCTATTTATGCAAATAGAACATTTTTGTCATGGGAAAAATGTTTGGAATGCACTTTGCTTCACAAAGAAATTATTACTACAATTCATCAATCTCTTTTTACTCTTGGAAACTGAATGTCTTTCGAGTTACATGTTGCAGAAGTTCATAATCCTAACAAAAGCAGAGTCACCATGAAAGGGGACATTCCAAACCTTTGCAATCAAAGCAAGCTTATTAAAAGGAAAAAAAAGAGAAAGAAAAAGAAATAAAAAAGAAAAAAGTATTCAAGTGTTCCCAAAAGTAAAAGGACAAAAGTTACTTGAATGTAAGAGCACAGTAAAACAAGTGTTGGAAATAGACAGGAATATGGCCATGTACATATAGGAGAAAGATTGTTGGCCTATTAGCTTCATGTAATATTTCTACAAATTGAGAAACTCCCCAAAAGAATTAAAAGTCTCCTTTAAAGATTGCAGTTTACGAAAGCATTCTTCGTAGACACATGGAATTAAATGTTGTTCTAAAAAGCAAATCTGTATTTTTGTTGTTGCTTTTTCATATTAGAATGTATTTAAACATAAACTTGAACTTGTGATTCACTTGGGACCAATGCATTCCTTCTTTCAGATGAGTAACAAGGGGAAGTTCCAATAATTTCTGCAGAATTAACTCATAACTTCCATTTTCTTGCAGGCAGATTATTTTTTCCATAGAATTTAACATGAAGTTTCTACTGCTCATATGCAATATTCATGCATAACTTTCCCATATTTTTCTAGATTTACAGCTATGTGATGGAAACCACTGGACTCAAAAGTCATGAGGGCTTCCCCGCTTGGAGCCCAGATTGTGAACAGAGCCCATAGAGCATCTCACCTTCAGCTGTGAAATCCAGGAGCCTACTCATAGAGATACATAGACTGTATTGGCTTGTCATAGTCACATAGGCATAGAGAGAGGCTTTATGTACCCTATTTTGCTGTTCTTCTGTGTCATTGGGGCTGTTCTCATTCCTAGTCTGGCAGAGGATGAGAAGTGAGATCTAATGGAAAAATCTAACGATCTCTTAGCTCACTCTTTCTTATGATAAACATAACCCTGATTATCCAAGTTCTACTTGGATACAGAGGAAAACAAAAAGCAGGAACATCAACAACCTAAAAATGTCAAGACAATGAAATATCTCTAATGACTTTCATTGGAAACACCTGCTTACCATGAAAGGCAGCATGGGTAAAAGCATAAGTTGGTTGGAAAATAAAATAAGTGAGAGACAAAGGTTTACCAGAATTGGAAGTCAATATCTAAGAGCCATGGAGGAAGAGGTCAAGAAGGCGTGGCAGTGGACAGGAAGCTTTTGGGGTTTTGCTTTTATAATAAGTGAGAAATTGTTAGTCACAATACTACAGTTGAGAGCTAAAGATACTGATTCACTTAAGTATTTTTTTTCTTCTGTGAAGAAAATATGAGATCCAAGTAATAATAAAGTGTGTTCCCAGAAAAGGGTTCCTTAGATATCTTCCTCCCTTCAGGTATTTTCTTCAGGAACAGAAAACTAAAATAAATGTAAAAGAGGAGAAGTAATTAACTGTTAAAAATAATGTTTTATTAAGAAAGGATCTGAACTGAAACAATCTAACCAACTTATTTCAGTTGTGGAAGTTGGAAATTCTGAGCTGCAAGTATGAAGGCTGACCTCTCTTGCCATTCCTCAAATTTATTGAAAAGCCTCTTTTAACATTTTTCAGAAACAATATTCTAGGAATTATAATTGTACAGTATCCAGCCCTCTTCCTGTTCTTTTTACTGTAGTATTTAATGGCAAGTAGCCAGCATCATTAACTAATTTGCTGTAATATTTCCATGTTCAGTAACCTCCTGTTTCAAATAACTTTCAAAATAAATAGTTACTCTTTCAAAGAAAGTTCCATACTAAGAAAATATTTAACTAAGTCTTTGCTTTATGAAGTGTATATATGAGAGCTATTCATTTTAAGATGTGCATCAATGTAGCAAAATGATAATGAGCAAGCACTGAATAAAGTCTTGAAGATAAAATCCTTCACAGCAAACTTTCATTAGTAGTTCTATGTTCATCTTCTGTTCTAACTTCCTTTAAGCTGCAAGGTTTTTCTATGGATTACAAGACAAGGCAACAAATAGTGCAGGAGTGCAATGAGTGCTTTTTGGAATAATAGTAAATTAATTATCTGTTAAGCTGCTAATAGGTTTGGAAAATCCAGTGTTCTTTGTGTCTCAGTTTAAAAAAGCTCAAACAGAACACAGCATAGCAGATTTGAAAGACCATATAAGGTCTCAGAAACTGGTCTTAGCTGGAAATTCAAGCCCCTGACATACTTTGTATTCTACTGGAGTTTATTTATTGACAGTTTTCCAACAATGAATGAGTTGCAAGAAATGGTTTGCCATTTGAACTTTCTTCAGATATCCAACACACAAAGAGAAAAAACCTGTAGGGGGGGTATTTTTCAGTCCTGTCCTTTGCAGTGTTTACCAACACTGAAGCAGTCATGGGAACAGGGTAAATGGGACAAGTGGAAGAAGAGTGAGGAGAGAGAGCAGGGGATGGAGGACAGTAAGTCTGGAAGTGTTGCCACTAGCAGACCTGTGGACCCTACTCATTGGTGTTCATACACTGGGAGAAAGGTTTACCCAACCACATCTGCAGGCTTTTATGCTAAACTAAAAGTCATTGCTTGCTTACTGTTCTACAATACGAGAATTTAGGGAAAAACAATTCTCTAATCATTTATAGTTTAACACTACCTCCAGTAAAACCCAAAGAATGGTTTTTTCTGGAGAGAAAGATCTTTCATCAAAATACCAGATGTCATGTCACCTAAATTATTTTCAAACAGTTCTGAAAACCCACAAACTTATTAACTTAATAACTTTAAATCTGGAGCAGATAATGTATTTATGAAAGAGGTTTATTTCTACTTTTGAGAGGAAACAAAAATAAAAAAAATCTGGATGGGAATTCCCATATTTTATCTTAATGTCTCATATTCTCTGGTTTATTTATTTGGACTTGTGGAACAAAGTAAGAGGGGAAGGGATCTGGTCTGTGGTACACAGTTCTAGTAACTCATTAGTTTGTTTTGTCTTGCCTGTGCAAGTAGATCTTGGTTGAAGGTACCATGACAGTTGGTCTCTAGAGAAAAACATTCTGATAAAGTTTCACGAAACTGGTAAAACAGAGATTACTCAAGGCATTCTAAGGTCAACTAGAAAAGTGCCAAATAGATTTGCAACCACCTACTGAAAAATGTGTTAACCAATTGATGTAAACTGAAAGATACAGAATGTTTCTTTCCTTCTCATATTCATTCTCCTGGTGTGATCAGACTCAATGATTTATATAATTGGTCTGTAGGATATGTATATCTTTTATTATTTATTTTGCTGCCTTTATTTTTTCCTTTATGTTTAAATGCCTCAAGTTGAATTAATGGAGGTTTCTTCACTTTCTCATAGATCAGAGAAAGATTAATTACTTTTTTTTTTTTTTTTTTTTTAGTTTTTCCTTCAGTGAAGAAAATAATTCCTCAGCGTCATAGGTTACCCCATTTCTGAAAGAAAATTGATAGTGTATCTGGCCCTTTGTGACTTCAAACTTTAAATTTATTCCCCAAATTCCTTTGAAATCAAATGTGAAATACATAACCCCTAATATGCATTGCTCAATGTTAACTAACTTCAATATACAAGTAGCTCGTCAAGATTTTAATCCAGTGTCCAAAAGCTTATTAGCTAGTTGCACTATTCACCCAGGTTTATTTGTTTTCTCTGGTTTCAGTATTAGAAAACTCTCATTGGGTTCAATGACATTAGAGATAAACACTTTATAATGTCCTTTCCTGTTTTACCTTTGTATGACACTAAAAACATGAGGACTGCAAATAGGCAGAATTGGGTACCAAATGCTTGTATTTACTGACAGCACACAGACATGGAAAAGACAACTGTGTATCTTTGCTCTAATTGTTTCTAGAACATAGAAAAGAGTGAACATCACTGGAGGGCCTGCAAACTATTTCAAGTAGCTAACTTTTATAATCAGTTAGAGAATGCATGTATACAGGGTTTTTAGTGTTTTGTACTAAATTACCAGGCTTTTTTAATCCAGATTACTGTGTCTTCACAGATAAGCTATGCACAGAGGACTTCTTCAGTTTGATTTATGTATCTTTCCCAGACTTTTATATGCCTTATCTCTGTCATGGTTAGTCCCGTCCTTGACACCGCTCCTTCCCATCAGGACTTGAAGGAGGAAGGGAGAAGGATGGAAGTCTTGCTGCATTATCTTCTGAAATGTTATTGCTGGAGAAGCTTCCTCTCTGGATAAATGACAACTAAGATCTTTACATGGTACTCCAGGCTTTAACCAGGCTTTTAAATTCTGCTCTGCTCTGATGATGAATTCACTATATGCCTTATGAAGCATGTGATAAGTCATTTGCATCAGCTGTCTTTCTAATGCCCTATCAAAGTCTTTAATTTTTTTCTTTAAAACCAAGGTTACTGCATATGCAAAAATTAGGAATCATACTGGTATATAACTGAATAGGAAATTCATTCTCTCCCTCTACCGCCCTGCTCCTGTCCCTTTCTCTCTCTCCCTGCTTCCCTCTTCCTTTTTCTCCCTCTCTATTTGTATATATGAGATATGAGGATTCACAAACAGTATGTCAGAGAAATTAATGACAGTATTTCTTAATCTGCTAAGTGGTTTACTAGAAAAGGGACTGCAGTTAAAATAATATACTCTCCATATAGGGACTTCAGTAGTGTCACAGACTTAATTGTTGGCAGTTTGTGAAAGAATCCCTTATCTGTATGTAGGTGTTGGTGATCAGTCATATCCATTTATTTGACAAAACTCAGATGTGTTTCAGTCAATGAATTGCTTGTAAGTTTTCACATGGGTGCTTGCTCTCCAAAATTCAGAATACACACCTTGACTCTTTGATAGACTATAGAAGTTCTCCTGGAATGAATCTTTTTCTTCAGTTATGTGACAGACAGAATTATGTTTTCATGAAAATATCTATCATCATAAAAAATACATTCTAAATTGGTAAATACTCTTCATTATCAGAGTTATCTTCTTGAAGCTTTTCTGTCAATAAGCTTTACTGTTAGGAAATTAAAGAACAAAAAGAAAGGAGACATAAAAAACAATAAAATGACTGTTAACAAATGTTATTTTGCAATATCTGCCCAGCATTGTTTCAGTACCACATTTAGAAATTGTCACATCTGTACCGCATTGCTACATCAGAAATTCTCACAGATAAAAACCTAGCAATGTGTTCTTTGCAAAAATATTACTTGATCAAGGGAGAAAACTCCCTCAGTTGGACTCTATTCTAGGACAATAAATAGTTATTTTCAGGACAGAATAGTGATTATGTTGCCTGAAAGTCAATTTGTCCTTACTTCTTTCATATAGAGACTGCAGAACTTCCTTATTCAAATTGGAAGTGATCTCATCTTTTTATTGGATCCTAGTTAAGAAAAAAATCCTTTAAAAGCATTTAAGAATTAACTTAAAATGTGGAAAAAAATACTGACAGACACAATTCTTTTCTATTTATCTGTATTGTTATATGATGTTTAAACATAATTGCCTATGGCATTTCTGGTATCTCTAAATAAACAACTGAGAATGGAGATACAGGCCATATAAACATTAGGGAAAGTTATTTGGCATGAAAAGACACTTTCATTTAAGCTGTAAAGAATATATCTCATTTGACCTTCCTTGAGTCTCTAGTGGTTAGTTCTGAGTCATGTGGCTTGGAATTTAATTTGACTGACAAGTGGCCTCCCACTGAGGGAACACTGAAAAGTGTTGAGGAAGCAACATCCCATATAAGCAAGTTGCTTTTGTGGTTTTGTTTGTGACAATCAAGATAACCAAGAGAGAGAGCCGGTTAGAGGGTTGCACAAGTACTCCAAACATCAGGTTAGGGCCCCAAAAGATCCTCTGCCTGCTTCTAAAGAGCATTCAGACATTGGTATCTTGGTGGACCCATAAGGTACGATGACAGTAGGAGGGGATTGAGAAGGCTAAGTTCAGTTTGAAGGTTTCCAAACATGGTAGTTTCTCTGTATATGTCACCTCCTCCTGGGGTCCTGCTGATGCACAGTGTAACTGCCAGCAGGTGTAAAAGAGCATGTTATGCAAATGAACAGTGATGTCTACAGTGACGTGGATTTGGCACTGAGGAAGCAGGTATTTATGTACAGAAATGAGTGTGCATTTGTTGCTATGGAAAGAGACCTTATGCCCATGTGGCTAACATGATGTGGTGGACTTCATTTTGGCAAAACAGTTTTAATGAAGTATCCACCTCCAGTTGTTCCTCCACAGGAAGCCTTTATGAAACTTGTTGAAGCATGCTATCATGTCCCAGGACAGTTTTCTATGAATGTGTGAGTTTGTAACAGAAATAAATTCCTCTAGTGCAAGAAAGATTTGATAATGTCTTTATTTACCAATGGATTTGGGGTGCATTTTCTTGTAACTTGAGATTTGATAGAGCAAGTAGCAATCTTGGAGGACTGGAATACATTTGAGAAGAGCAAATAGAAAAGAGACTTTTTTTTTTTTTGTATGCATTTATGTAAGTAGGTTGGTTTGTCTGTTCTTGTAGCCTTGCTATATAATTTTTCAGTGTTTTTGAGGGGAAAAAAAGTCATGACATTAAGGAGTTATGGAATTCTCTATGCTTTGTTTGGCAGGCTTTCATATAGCAACTTGAACCCACCTAACTTCAGTCTATCTTTAACATAAATCATCCAAAGGGCTTCAGAAAGACATAAGCTATTGAAAATACACAAAGTGCTCTTTTCCCACAAAACTTCAAATATAACAGCTGTTCTCTGTTTTTTTAATTCTTCTGAGAATGCAGTGATTTGACAAGTTGCAATATGGATTGTATTTAGTTCATATTCTGTTTTTTAACAATTATTTCAATAACTATAGAAAATATTTGAATTTACACTTTGCACGTTACATTTTCTTTCCCACTCAACTGCATAAAGAAAAATAATGACCTGTGATATCATTGTCCAAGAGTATTTCATAAGAAACTGAAAAATATGTTCTGTCCACCATAGTTTTGAATTTATCTAAAAGGATATTCATATTTAGCAAGAATTTATATCTAGATTGCCCAGAGAAAACAGAAATTAGGGACACTATTTTCTATACCTATTCGCATAAAAGTAGTTTATGTAATTAGGGGCATTATCAAACATATGAAATACAGAAGGAGTCAGAGCTGATATTTAATTCACCTGATTTCTTTGTGTTTTTTTCTGGCTAGTTCTTCCTGAATAACTGCAGGAAAAGATTGACTTTGGCTTAAAGGTGGGTCATTTATCTGTCCTTCTTCCAAAGGGATCATCACATAATTCCTAACATGAAATGCCAGACATTTACAGTTAGACTATAGAAGACATTTGCAGTGTCAGTCACAGCAGCTAAAATTGCTTCTGTAACTATTTCCTATGCTAAGTATAGGGAAGGCTACATATGCTACAGCCAAGGTAAGCACATGTCTAGGATACGGCAGACATTCAATTTTAATGGGACCTGTTTTGGCAAAAGTAGTTGTTTGCTTTTAAAAGGACATCAGCTTTCTGTAGCTCCACCATGGTTAGTTGTCTGGATTTCCCACAGACTTACTTAGAATATGTCCTGTACAGTATTGGTGTGTAGCATAGTGTAAGATGTATTCCACCTGGGGGCTCACTTTCAGAGGCAAATGAGATACAAAAAGAAGTAAGCAAAAGTAACAAATATGAATATATAGAGAGCCACTTTATTGCAGTAATTAAAGCTTGTGTTATTTCTAACACCAAAGTACAATAAGCAATTGTGTTCTGCCTTCTTAAAGAGATTAAACTCCAATTCAGTAACCTGTGTTTACACAGCTAATGTAAACTATTGGAGTACATTAACACTTCTTATGTATTTATAAATTGCTAAATACCCATCTAGGATTGTGTTCCCAAATTATTTTTTTTTAAGTCATTGGAGAATAGATTAATTTGACTTCACATTACATTTCTAATCCAGTGGTTTTGCTGTGGCAATGGAAGATGCAGAAGGCAATTAGTACTTATGAGTACTGCTACTACCATTTGATCTTTCCCTGAGAAACAGTGTTGGGAAGATTTGAATAAGTAGTCCTTACAGACATCCTCAAGAAGACACTTCTGAAAGTCAAACTTGGGGATTAAATTTTACTTGTGAATCGGCTCAACAGACCTCTCTAAACTGGGAATAAGATTATTTACCCTTCACATTTAATACATAAACAGGAACAAATCTTCTGGAGTTCATGCCAGCTCTTGAAATAGGACCGGGAAAGTGGCCAGAGCAGTTGTTTGTTGCTGGTTGTGCCTCTCCCCATGAGTAGCTCTCACCAGAGTTTCTGGTTCAGTGTCTTGTCTTTCCCAAACCTTGCAACTATTACACACTGATGCTGTAGCAAGAGCAATGCTCATAGCAACAGGTCTACATGTATGTCCCAATTGTGCATTAAGAGTGCTGTGTAAAACAAACAAGTGCAATGTGGGGCAAGTGCTAGAAAACCTGCCTGGGAAAGGTATGTGGGCCTGTAGAGTTTCTGGTGCTCCGGAGGCTGCCTCAGGCAGATGTAGCATGGAAGTACCTCATGGAGTGTGGGTCTGGAGCCTGTGTTTACACAGGTGTTTTCTTACTGAAGACAGACCTCATGACCAGCCTAACAGGAAAGTGCAACTTAAACAAGCCTGTACTTAAGCTCAAAGAAAAACTAGAAAAAAAAAAAATCAAGGGAGGTTTTAATTTATTCATGTTTAAAATTATTATTATTATTATTATTATTACTATTATTATTATTATTACTACTATTATTATTGTTGTTGTTCTTGTTGTTGTTATTATATTTACTTACACCCTTAAACAATCTCCTGAAAGTAAAAAGTACACATCTTCTGCAGTTTGTATAATCATATATATATATACAATCATCTCTCAAGTACATGTTTTTATATAAATGTGTGTGTGTATATATGTATGTATATATACACACAGAGCGTCTTGATATATATTACTGTCTATCAAGAAGTGTATTGCTATTGGTTTATGGGATTACTAATATAATATTATTACATATCTCAATTATAGTCATAACATTTTAAGTACCTTGAAGTTACATATAAACACAGTCATGACAATGAGTACAGTTTATAAAAAGAAAGGGAAAAGGTGGGAGAAATAGGTCTAGTGGGACGTTCAGGGAAAGGTGTATTCATTAAGTTTGTTTTGCAATTGTTGAATATGAATGAGGATATGTATTTACAAAATATATATGTTGTTCTTTTTTAGTAACTGTATATTATGTTTATTTGGTTTTCAATACTTAACACCATTGTTTTTAAAATTGGCTAGGATATACTGATAGCATAGTCCTGAAATCGAGTAATCAAAACTTGGCACTGAAATACCAAATGGGTGCCTAACTTTGTCATTCTTAGCATGAGTATAATGCTTATTAATTAGTCTTCCCTGATTCAGTGTAAAATTTCATCACATGTCGTCTAGCCTTCAAAATGAAGCTTAGAAGACTGACAAGAAGGGTCATTAAAATCTAATTGATTGAATGGACCTTTGAGACCTTCCAGATGAGGGTAAGGTGCTTGCATAGCTTTGGGAATATGGTTTGCCCACAACATTGTTTTCAACTTCATGTATGCTTTAGACATCACAAATTAAGATAACATTCCTTGTGTAGGGAACAGGTCTCTTCAAGCAAGACTCTGATCCCACAAAAATTCATGTGCTTGATTTTATGTAACTGCAAGAAGTTCTCCTGATTTCAGCACAACAACACAGTGGCTTATATTTATGTGGTCTCCTTTATAAGGCCAAGCACAAAGTAAATAAAGAACAGAACATAAAGAATGTGCAGTCTTAGGAGGAGGAAAGAAGTTTATCAACTTGCACAAGGCCAAAATTTTATCCTGAAGCCCTCTTCTTGAAACAGTACGCATCATAAACTGCCTGGGAGAGGGATGGTCTCCTCATTGCCATTTATAAAAGGTATAGTCCATTGGGAATTTCAGGCATTTCTATAATATTTTTATCTTTTACTTACCATTTTCTCTCTTCTCAGTTAGTAATAAATAGAATAAAAAGTTTGTATAGTATTACTGAGTGGAACTATCTGTGTTGGACTCAGTAGAACCCAATACAGAAAAACTAATCTGATTTCAGTACACAGGAGAGTACATTTAGGATTAGAAGTGTTCACAGCACCTCTACTAAAATTGGTGCTCTAACAATGTATTTCCTGAAAGAAGATCTGCAAAGAAACTGAAATTTGCAGTCTAGCAAGATTACTTTTAATCTACAGTCCTGCTGTAGACTGTCAGTGTCTCGGTTTCATGGCTGGGTGACATGTGATGCAAAAGGAAGGAACAGACTTTACTGGAAATCCAATATAGTTTGGACACATATCTTAGTAGTATAGATGAGTATCAAGTTCAGAAATACTGATTAATTAACAACACACTTCTTTATTCTTTCAATGGAAAAGTTATCAAAATCACTCACTGAGATACTGAGAAATGAAGTTTAAAAATTAAAATTGAAAGAATAGGATTTTCCATCATCAGTAAAGTTCCAAAAATTAATTTATTACTTTACATATATTGTCTCATTTATGCAAAGTTCTATACATGTATTGACTTTCACCAAATCAGTAGTACTGCTAATATCAGTGCTAAGCATCTGCATTAATCTTTCCACAATGAAACCACAATTTAGAATGTCAAGCCATTCACACACTAAGTTCATTTTCCTTACCATAAATGACAAATATTCACTAACATTGCCAACAAAGTGAAAGAAAAACATTTGCAATATAAGAAGTTAAAAATCTAGGTTTCTTGACAAATTCATTTCCCTTTGAGACAATCTGGTACATTTTAGTTATTATCATTCAGGAGAACTGTTTTTATTTCTTTTTAGCAAAATCTTGAATCACTGTATATCAAAAAACTAGGACTCCCCGCCCTACTTTCAGAGACACCAATAATTCTTGCAATAGGTTGTTGGTTTCTTTTTTCTCCATCTTTAGTTTTATGATGAAAATAAATGGATTTTAAAAATTTTTTTTAAGTCAAAAAAACTTATTTTCAGCCACTCCCACACTGTCTTTTATTATTATCTGTCTCATGTAGCCTTAGGCACCTATTTTTGTATTCATATTTAACATCATAATAGATCTTATCTAACCATTTTCTTAAGGAACTTTTATGTGGCTGGAATGTTCAAAAATACTTCTGAAACTCTTATTTAATGCCCCTAGGGAATCAGTGTCTCTCTCTTTGGGGCACTTTTGAACATACCACCTGTGGATGCCATTTCCTGGTGTTTTGCTGTGTGCAATGTGCAGGTGAACACTTACATATCTTTTATGCTGAGAGTCAACTTTTAAAATGTCTTCCACTGCAATTTCTTCATTAATAGTCTCCTGGGATCTGATCCAGCCATGTTACTAAACATGAGCCAAGCTTTACATTGACTTCAGCAAGACTACCCCATGCTTAAAGTTATTCATGAATTAACATGCTTTCCGAGATTGGAAATTTGATTGTGGTGATTTCATTAGATTAGGCATTTGGTAGAGTTGTAGGCGCAAAAGAAATTTGCTAATAAAATATTTTAAGTAGAACTTCTAAATGGTGAGTGAAAATAACAACATTAGGCCCAATTTTTCTCCTTTGGACAACGTAACAGAGTATACACTCTGGATTCAGAATTTCTGTACTATTTGTTCCATACCAGGTATGTTGAGAATAAAGCAATAAATGACAAAGGCTTTAGCATATTTCCTAATAGTAGGAAATACAACTACAATTCCAAATATTGAATTTAAATCAACTCTAGACAGTTAAAGTAATATCAGAGGTAATAAATGTAATAAGTCAATGTCTGCTAAAGTCAGCAAGACTGTAGTCTTAGAAACATAGAGCTTAAAAATATTCATACTTTAGTCTTTCTTATTACATTCTGCATAGCACCGTGCTTTACTACATGACAGCTGTATTAAGTGCTAATGGAACTTACTCCAAAAAGAGTTCAGCACTGTGCTGCTGCTTCATTAAAGCTTACTCAAATCAATTTTAATGCAGTATAAAGGTTTTCAGGATGATACTCCATCTGATAGAGAAGACAGAAAAGCAAGAAAAAGAGAGAAGGACTACAACATGACATTTAAAAAGAGTAAAGATCTGTATAGAGAAAGTGATACCCAGAAACATTGTGGGGAAAAAAAGTAAAGGAGGAGACTTGTACTGGGGAGTATGCAACAGGGAGACACAAATTTGTAAAGGCTTGGCTTTTCAAAAGTATCTTTAAAATACCAGAAATCAAAAGAAAAAGTGGTTAACAATGAAGGTTTTTTAAGTGTTCACCTAGTGCCATACTACTGGAAAATGCATTTAACAAATCCTGTAAATCTTCCACATTTTTAGACCCATGTTACTAAAATGGATCTACAGAGAAGAATATTCATCCCTCAAGAAAGCATGGACATTTTACCAGTGTAGTAGAATACAGCAAGCAGCATCATGCATTCTCTCCAAGCTTTAAGAAATAACATCAGAGTTGCACTAAATTTGAAATAGAGAAGAAAGTATGGTGGTCTATACAATGTCCCAGATCTTTAAAACAGGGAACTAAACAGCTTTGTGCTGCTGACAGTTAACAAGAAACTACCGCTTTGATTTCAAGTTTGCAAATTCAGTGTGATGTTACTTGTAAATAAAATAATATTCAAAAAGATGCCTCTTCAAATGACTCATTGACTTGTTCTTCCACGATACACACATATATCAAGAGGTTTAACACATCCACTCTAAACACGGACAGTGCTATGGTTATTGGATATTGCTGGGGTAGACAGAGAATGTTAGAAAGGCTCTTCAGTGACCAGCAGAGCTGACAAAGTATCCTGGTTAAATGTAGAAATTAATATCCTATGAAGGTGTATCAATATTAGTGTACCTGTAGTACCTGGGGAACGCAATTCCATGTTGTTCTCATTGAGGTGACATTGCCTAAATACAGTCCAGTGAGAAAATGGCTTTCTTAGCCTACAGAAAACATCCCGTACAAGATCAAACTTTGCTAACCGGAGGCGTCTTGGTATATTTTAAATTATCCTTATACTCATTCTAATCCAGCCTTCCATTACACTCTTCACTTTCAAAAATGACCAAGTTAGGCCTCTGCCTCTATAGAGCCAGATTCCTGCCCTTCTAGAACCATGTGCATTTATTTTATATGGGTTTATTTTATATGGATATAAAATGCTGAAATAGTGTGGGTTCACAAAAGGATACAGAAACAGGTTTTTGCACTGGTTTTGGTTCACCTGGAATTTCACTAGGTTTGCCTTAAATGCAGGGTTCAAAGAAAATTTCAGTGATGTCTTCCAAATTTGGCTTGGGTGAGATCCAAAACCGTAAATCCTTCATCCTTTGTACATACGTATTAGAGTGCTCTCTTGTGCTCCGTAAGGTGGTAGACTCAGAACTCATCCCAGGTCTTTTGAAAGTTTGTTAGAAGCAAGGCCAAAATTTGGAACTGTAATTAAAACAAAATTGAGGCAGATTTAGCCATAGTTTGCATTCAGTTGTGAATGATTTGCAGAATCCTAGGAGGTGGTATTAGGCCTTACTGTTACTTTACTTACCAGCCATCAGCAGGAGGCGTGAAAGAGGAAGTCACGTTGGTTGGATTCTCTTTGGCAGCTGTAAATCCACTTTCTCCCAGGCACCTATACAATGTTCTTAGTGAACTTTGTTTAGAGGAAAGGTTAGTCTTACACAGAAAGAGATAAACTCGGTTGCATCTGCTTTTGAATTAAATAAGGGATATCAGAACATGAGTTAAGATAAAATCCTGGAAATAAAGAATACATTTTAATGACTTTCCTTCCTTATTCCCTATCCTTCTGATTTGTTGTTACAGTAATACAATCCAGTATTTTTGAATATGTAAACATATACTTTTGATTGTAGGCTACATCTTTGACTGTCTGGGAATTAACATTTTCATTGCTCCTGTACTATGAGTTGTCTTTTTCTGTCTGTGGTTATTAGAGACAATGAAAGAAAGGTACTCTATGCTGTAGTACTTGTCCTTTAGTGCTAGATTCTGCCACTTATTACTGAATTACTCTAATGAATAGGTGTTTTTTTTGGACTAGGGCCTTCCACTGACATAAATTACATACCATTCAGATGAAGAGTATAATTTCATGTACCATATTCTTATTCAGCAAATACCCATTTTCCTCATTTTAATACCAGCACCAGGCAAGCATGCACATAATTTTTCTACTGTATTTAATTTTAATTCTGATATATCCAGTTGAAGTCGAAAGGTATCTAGTCATTTTTTCCAGAGCACTGATCCACATGCATGTTTTCTGTCTTAGCATGTTTGAGCTTTCCATCACGAGAAAGCTCCATGGCAACTCAATGTATGGAAACAGATGTGAGGTCACACAAAGCCTATGGAGTGAAACCTGAAGACAATGGAAAAAACTCTTTCAAGTCAATACACTCTGGCAATTTGCTCAGCTTCACAAATGAAAAAGCTCTAAAGCCATTTAATGCAAAAGTTCAGTACAGTTAAATGATCACTAAAAGATTCAGTCAACCTTTTTTGGTGTGAAAAGATGGCATTTCAGAGTACACTCTTCTTTCTTAGCTTCCCTTCTTCTTCCTCTCTCAAAGATCCTCTATTTCAAATTCATTTTAAGAATCTTCTTAGAATGGCTTGTTTAGGAAAACTGAAATGTTGGCTACAGAAAGCTGTCTCCACCTAAAAAGAAATGAGTAAAAGTTTCAGAAGCAGTTAAGTCTTACAGACTATCAAAGAGATAACAGACCTCAAATCACAAAAGCCGCTTTTCTAAAGAAGCTGCATGTTCTTTCATCATACAGGTACTTTGAAGGTCTCATTGCAAGATCTCTTACTATTCAGAACATTCAGAAATGTAAAATGAGGTTTAATCTTACCACTCATTAAGTCTGTGAGTCATCTGTGAGTCATCTTTCAGAACCTAGTTTATATCCTATGTGGTAGATACTTTGCAACTGGCCAACAAAACTCACTCCCACCTGCAGCACTATTTAATTTCCTAAAACTGAATTTTCTACACAGAGGTAATCTGAGTTTAAAATTACATTTTAGCTTTATTTGCATTCTTGCACTTATGTGTTAAATTGCCTGTACAGAAAAGATCAACATTTGCCTATCTGTAGTTTCAACATAAATATCAGTGATTTTATCTTTTTTTTCTGGGCTGCTTTGATACATGCTGAGGCTTTTTTTCACCTGAGCTCACAGGTGTGTTTACATAATACTTACCTGACTTATGTTTAGCATCCTTAAAAAGTTTTAGGTAAAACCAGACACCTGCTCTTCTTTAAACCAAATGTGTCAATTGTATGACTGGAGCCTTGCATTTCAGATAAAAAAGACTGTTGCAGGCCCTTGGGTCTATAAGGAAGTAATATTTGGATCTAGATGGAATTTATTTAGTGCAGAAAGACTAGGAAAAGTCTTTAAATTATTGAAAGTTCTCTTCTAAAGTAATCAGAAGTTACTCTTAATTCTGAAGCAGTAACAGACTACTAAGAGTAAAGGAATAGCAATGACAGCATCAATGGAAAACTGTATATTGTCTCAGAGGTGAAGACAATATAGCCCTAAAGTGTGCAACAGGAATTAATACTGTCTGTAATGTTCACATCAGGGTCACTCAGTTTCTTTCAAGAGAGACCTGACTGTGTAAACGTAACATACTGATGATCCCAGTCCCTTTGGGACCTTGCCAAAGCTCCTAAATGTGTTGTCCACACAAAGGATTATTTCCTTTTCACTAATACTCAAATAATGGGAAATTGTCATCAGATTTAATGTAGCTGCAAACAATAATAAAAAGCTGCCATTCTCATCTTGTTTTCAAAAGAGGAATGCAGATTTGTCCTGATAAGGCACAGGCTCTTTTCCTTTGGAACTGTCCTTCTTTCAGGAGGTGACTACTGATTTTCTGCACGTCACTGCTAACACCAGTGCAGAAGTACAGGACTATAAGGGTGTCCTTGCACCCCATCATCTCCTAAGCCTGAAAAGATAGCAGAAATAAAGGAATTCCAGTGCTTTATGAAGGCTGGGATGAGGGGTCTGGGCCACTTACCCAGCCCAGAGACAACTACAAACGAGTGATCCAGCTTTTGACTCCTGTTTCTACAAGTAAGAGATAATACTTTGAGAGCCCTCAGAAAAGCCTGGAGGTAAAGAAAATCGGTGATGTGCAAGTTAAAAACATTTAGAGGAAGTATGACTAATGTAGATTAAAGGCAATTATGTAAAAACAGACCAAATATCCCTATTTTTTGTCCCTTTTGGAGTGAGTTGGGAGACACTGATTTCTGAACCAGCATTTCCACTTAGAAGCTGTTCCTATATTCCATCAGTATTTGAACAAACTTAAAGGCTATACAGACCTGGCAAAATAGTGTCTTAGAGAATTTATGAGCATGTAGACAACAGGTAGACAGAAAACCTAGACAAACACATTTTCTCATCAACTGTGCAATGTAATAGTAATTTTCTTCCTAGCTTTCCATATTTAGCAAGACATATTTTACCTTGACAGCATTTGAAGAGAACAGCACTAAGACTATCCTTCTGAATAATTTGCTAATGGCATACCAGAAGCAGTTTGATAAATTATGTTGAAATTTGTATATAAAGATCCCCAGGGCTTGCAGTTTACTGAACATCTTCAGGTGATTTAGAAATAAAACAAAGCTGCTTCCCTTGTGCCTGTCTCCACATTTCAACAGGACTTATTTTCTGTAGAAAGATACTCTCTGTACAGCATCTCACAGCAATGTTAGGTCTTCTAGAAAAGTGAGACAGACAAGTCAGCTTCTGACACTTGGTCCTTTTTTCCCCCACACAAGTCAGCATGAGCACAATTTCAAATCCGTGTACCAAGTAACATCTGAGGTAATGAAAAGGAACTGTTTATTTTCTGGAAATGTAAAGCTTCTCTACTAAACCTATGTTAAGCCTCAAGGACCTCTAGATTAGCTGCTGAATATTTAAAAAATTTAGACATGTACCTATTTTCGACAGTCTCTAATGCTTATGAACGGACTTCCTAAAGTCTCAGCTGTTCATAGTTTTAATAAATGGCAAACAAATATGCAACTATGTAACACTGAGATCTAAGTTAATTCTCCAGGCTGAGCTAAGCTCCTGAAGATGTCATGAGTAACGAACTGTGTGGGAAAGATGTGAAAATGCTGGGAATAGATGGAGAGACTCACTCTCTTGCAGAAGAGACCTCGAAATATGAAGAGAAATGTAAGCAAGATACAGAGTAATTCTTATTCACTGTTCAGAAGACAACTCTTCTTGTGCATCATCTGCAAAGGGCTGGGGGAAAACTTCAAAAAACAAGTCTATATTTAGGGAATACATTTTATCAGTAGTCAGAACAAAGGCATTAAGTTTCAGCCTTTAAGGAGCATGGGGATCTAAATGTAGATTTCTCAGTACTGGACCCCACAGGACTGGCACAAACACTGAAGACTTTGAACAGCAAAAATAAAACAAAAAAGTTTTGCTTCTTTAAACCTTGAGTTGCACTCCTTTTTCTTCTTCTTTTTGAAGAGATACTGTGGACACCCTTGTAACTGGTGGACCTGATAGTGCTATCTGCTACTGAAATTGCCCTTTGCTTCCATTGTAAAACTTTCTCTTCACCATTCATAACTTTGTTGAAATTCTTTCTTCTGGTGAAGAAAGTTTTCTATATAAAAATTGATTTTTTGTTTCACAATGTTGATTTGTGGGGGAATACAGGAAAAAGGCTAATGTGTGGGATACAATTGCTAGAAGGAGGATAAAGAAAATATCTCCTGAGATTAAAAAATGTGCTAGCATATTTTTCATTGAGAGAAATTCTAGCCCTTTCTTGTTTAAGAATGGAAACTCAGAGTTTTACAAAGATGGACTATTTCTGTGAGAGTGTTTTGGTGGTTGGTTGGTTGGTTGGTTGGTTGGTTTGCTTGTTTCATGCCTTCTGTATGAAAATCATAATTTTCTTATGCTTTTCTTAGTTCCAAGAAATGGATGAAAAGAGGATGTATTTGCTGCCTGTAAATCATTAGATCAGCAAAAAGAAAGCTTTTTCACTTTATAGATTCAGCTAGCCCAAGAAAGATGAGTCTATACTGACCCTGAACTCATTTTACCAGAAAATAAGATAATTGCTAACCCAGTCAATGTGGTCAAGTTTCTTCAACCAAAATTATCAAATATAAACATAATCCAGCTATAAAAGAGAAAGCAGAAGCATTCTCACCATTCTTGAGAGGTTAGCAATGGCCTTATTTCTTCATCAGCCCTGCCTCTGGGACCAGAGAGCACCAAATGATGCAGTGGAGGCTTTGGGGGAAAAAAATTGAAAATCATTATTCACCCTGTACAAGTTCAATAGGAACAGGAAGAGGGGAACCTTTTTACTTCTGTCTTTCCCACCAAAAAGGTAGCAGAGCTATTTTCTCCTATCCTTCCTGTGGGGAGCTGAGGATGGGGAAAGGGCAATATCAGTAATGCCTTGGGGTGCAGTTCTGCTGCATTCCTGGCAGGCTAGGTGAAGTGATGGTGGGGTGTGAAGGGGCCATGGGACAGAGAGAACAGGAGAAGGAAGGAGAGTGAGGATGCTTACAGAGATGCTTGTTTTTTTACCAGAGTGAGGCTTCTCTGTGGAAGGGTGATGCTGCAGGGAGCCTGGATTTTGTTCTACTCTTTTTTGCGTTTACTCTGTCAGAGCCTGTTGATTGGAGTGAGTTGGGAGGCATTGATTTCTGAACCAGCATTTCCATTTGTACACTGGCTCCAGCTGCTGCCTTGTACTTATGTCTGAGAATGCTGGCACAGACATCAAGGGGCAGAGCAGGCTGGCCACCCCCCAAAACATATGAATATCTCTCCTGTGAGCCATGCAGATAAATACAAATGCACAGTGCAAGGCATGCAGTGTCTTGCAGCCCTGGTGTGTGACAGCCAAGACGACCTGTGTGAGCCTGGGAAGAAGGAATCCCCAAGAATTCCTGACATTAAGAAGTCAGTTCTCTTTAAGTTAAATCTACCCTTTACTAATCGACTGTCTCTAGGCTTGGGCAAATCATAAACTGGTGTTTTCCTGTCTGCAAGGCTGGGAAGCATCGACAGCAATCTGAGTACTTCACACTCCTCGCAAGAGCATTGGACAGCTCTGTTGAGTGGAAGAAGATTTTGGAGACAGTGTCACATAAACTCTAAGTCGTAGAACAGTAAGTGCTGTGGGTTACAAAACAGCTAAGTATATGTTTTGTAAATGTCCTTTGGAAGAAGTACATGCAAAGAATACAGCATTGTGTGAGCTAGGAAATTTGCATTTATACATTTTTATGAGCCTTCTCAATACAGCCATCAAAAAGAAGTGAAGAATGTTTGTAAATTATTTTTCACCCCTTCAGTTCACTCTACCTCTTCGATGTTTTGTAACACAGCCAGCTGTTCCTGGGGCTAGGGGTTGTGAGGCTTGGCTGTTTGTTTGGGGTTTTTTTCATGACACTTAAGCATCTTGAATCAAGTGAGTACATATGAAGATACAGCAATAAAATCAAGTGAAGCCACTGCACAGTATTTTGTTTCTTAACCTACTTGTGCTCACTGCCTGTTCGTGTTCACATCTTTTGTTGTGCCGTATTTATGTTTTAAGGTTTTGCTGTAGAAGTACTGTGTGCCTGTTATAGAAAGTCTTTTCATTCTTTGTTTTCATGACACCTAGACTGTCACTGCAACTCCTAGCCATCTTATTAAAACAAATAAACTGTTTAGTTGTTTGTTCTTGGGTTTGGGGTTGGTTTTTTTTTCCCCCATGGGAAAAATACAGGAACTGAATAGATACAGGACATGGCTAGGGATTTCAAACTTTGAAGAAAAATGAAAAAGTGCATAAATTCCTTATTTCTGTGAAAATGAATACTTAAATAGTAGAGATTATCAACACTGACTGCAAAACAAAACATTTTCCCTTACCCTTTTACATATGGATTGCCTCTATTATTTATTTTTACTGAATGATCTTGCTTATATGTTGAAAATGTTGGGAAAGAACTTTTAATTTTATAAATAGATATTGTCACTGATTTAGCAGTTCTGTACTTGAAATGGTGAGTCAGGCACACAATATTTATTTGTCCACGTTGACATCAAACGCTCTGGAAGACAAGAAGGCAGTAGTCCAGAACATCTATTCCCCAATGTGTTGTTGCTTTTGTTTCTGAATTCTTTTTGCCATGCAAATTTTTTCACAGCTGTTGTTTGCAAAATTGGCTTGGATGCTGCTCAATTCAGAGAAATTATATTTTATAACAATTCATAATTCTTTCATCTTCAGAACACAATGGATATATTTGTGTTTAGATTGGGCTATTTTGTTAATAATCCATGGTCAGTAAATCACATAACTCTTTTGTAGAAATAGTTTTCAGCTTGCATAGCAATGATTTGAAGAAGTCAAGTCTTTCATTATTGTTCTCCTAATGATTTGTTTGTAAAGGATGGATGTCATTTTATACATTAGGGTTGATTTGGATCCTGATGTAGGATAATTTTGCTATCTTTTTATCCTATATGATTTTGAAAACTATATTAACTTTTAAGTGTTATCTGGATGTAATATGTTTTTACTACTTTTAGAAAGGATTTTAGTATATAGAAGCAATATTACAACAAAACAAATTATTAATAAATGCTGAGAAATCTGATTAAAAGAATTAATGTTAATTTTTATTAACTAAACAAAGTTTCTTCCCCTTGTCTTCCAAGTACCATGTTTCTTATGAAGACAGGCTTATAAGATGCTCATTGACATTTTTGTACCAAGGTTATTAATTTCGTTTCTGATTTTGAGACATGTAATAAGCATGTCTTTACTGATGGCTGTGATGTTCTGTGGAGACAGCAAAGATAGCTCTGAAAAGAAAAAAAAAAAAACTGGAAAACAAGCTTTTACTGATCTCTATTCTGTGTCACTCTAGTTTCTGGTACCCAAACTAGCTAAAAAATAGAGCTAAATTTGATATTTTTAAACTGCACCACAAAGAATCACTTTCAAAAATTCGTACAAAGCCTATTGGAGCCCATAGGTTGTTTTCTGATAACATGGTCTCTGAATCTTGATTTATTTAGCAAATGTTGAGAGACCTTTCAGGCACAATTAAGGAAACAATTTAGACTATGTTTGGGGCTATTATCCCTGTTGAGAAAAGTACTTCAGGCATGTAGTTATACCCATGATGTATGTTAAACACTTTTCTGAATTAGGATAGTTTCCTCAGGACAGGTCCTAACTGTAATTAAATGTTTCTTACTAAGAATGGAAAGGGTAACTAAAGAGAAGTAGTTTCAAACTAAAGCGATACATGCAATACATTTGTTTCTTCAAGTGAAAAGAACTATTGCAAAAAGTTTGTTTGCTTTTTTCCCTCTAGCTCTGTTATAGGCCTTTCCCCTCCTCTCTATTATTGTGTAAATAATCACATAATTCACCCTTAGAAATTAAAGACAAGATTCATAGGTTGCCCGTGTGGCACACAGGTCTGTTTATGCTGAGCTGCCCAGCCACAGCTACAGCTCAGCTCCTTGGAGAGACCCATTCACCTGTCCAGAGGCTGCATGCAGACCCTTTCAGAGCTCTGGGCAAAGTTAGGATTCCTGGCAGCAACGGTGAGAATTTTTTTAATTTATGTATATGCACAGTTTTCATCTGTTCTACTTTTCAATGCATTACTTAATTATTGGAGAGTTCATTCATTCTTTCCCTATTCCTCCTTTTGCATTATTTAGTTCCCATCAGGCCTAAGTCAATATACCCATGCTAATTCACTCCATTAGTTCCCATCATGCTAACTCAATATCAATATAATTCTGATTTATGATGCCATGAATGTTAGAGTTGCAAATTTATGGCACCTCTTTATAGGTAATAAAGAGTCATACTACCTAGGATTGTTTCCCTTTTGTCCCTGTTAGTTTCCTTAATATATCTATCAATAGTCAGCAAAGAACTCAGAAGCCATGAAAATGGCAAAAGAAGTAAATAATTTTGAGGTTGCATTGCTGAATCAAACTATATCATGTAAAAATTTTGAATAAAATTCTGTCTTATTTTGCATAATCTCAGCTAGGAGATTTCCAGTAGAAATTGTTTTGCCTTTAATAACACCTGAAATACTAATATGTAAATAACCTCTGATTTGATTAATTTGTTTTTTTTCCCTGAAATTGTCAGGTTTTTTATCAATTCATAACTCTACCAAGCTATTGAAAGAAAAGCAAGAACAATATATAAACATGTATGTATAGAATACATTTGAGAAAGGACATTCAAACTACATGACCTGTCAGAAATACCTCCTTTAAAGAGGAAAGATATAGGTGGTCAGGAATATTTTGACTAAACTAAAGGTGCTGCTACTGAAAGGTTATTTTGTCACTGGTGTAAAGGAACTCCCTATTTTAGTAGCTTCCAAATAGAGGTCTGTGGATAGATCATTCACTTTTATACTGTTTTCCATTCTAGTCTTCATAAGGAGTGTTCATGGCCTGTGAAATGGTGAGTAGTGATCTAAAATATTTGGGAGCCACTGCAATATTGTTTTAGATATTCCGTGCCATGCTATGCTATGCTGTGCTATGCTATGCTATGCTATGCTATATTGTATGTAGTTATCTGTTGGGAAAGTTTTTTAATGCCTTTCCAAAAAGATATCAAAAAGTCAAATATCACAGCCCCTCAGGATTTTTCTTCTGCATGATAAACCTAGAGTGGTGAAAGCTGTTGTCAAGTTTTCTAGATCTTCATTACTTGAATAAACAGCAGCTTTGTCTATACAGCAAGATGTGTTCTGTAGAGAGCTAGGATATTTTCTGTAACAGTTTTCATTTTGTTTCCATTACAACTGGGACAACAGAAAGTTGTGACTGTGATCCACTTATTCCCTTTGGCTAACGGATTCTCCACTATAACAATTGGAGAGAGAATAAGGAAAAATTACTGCATTCTGAGGTTAATTTTTTCTTATGGCTTGGCTTGAACAATTTCAGAAAAAACGTAGCATGGCATTTGGCTGTAAGTGCTTAATTGAATGTTCACTCTAATTCACAAATTAAGTATTTCAGAATTAAGTAGCTTCAAAATAACACATCAGTGGAATAAATCGGTGAGACAATATTACCTAAGCCACTGAAATCTGTGGGCAGGGGAAATGACTGAGCCTTGGCAGACTGCATGGGGGCAAAGAGGACTGGACACAGAGCTGGCTGCACTCATGAGTATTGCTGCAGCCCTGCCCAGTACAAATGCCATTAGGCTTATCTTGTGCGCTAAAGACCGTAGGTTCAGGACTCTGCTGAGACGGCAGAACCCCAGCTCCAAGAGCAGAAACATCCTATTTTTGTGCTGTTATATGGGATCCTTCTCATGGACAAGAAGACCTAAGAAGACCTCTGAGGACAAGAGAAGAGTGAGGTTAGAGGTGACAAGTTTGCCAACCCAAGGAGTTAGTAAGTTTTGTCAGAAGAAGGTACAATGGCTGACAAGTGTGGGATATGCTCATTACATGCATCACCAAGCAGTCTCAATAAAGCCCAGAGAGATCTAGCTGTGTGTTAGAAGGATTTTGCTCAGGAATGCTGTATGCACTCTCCTTGCTTGAATGGCTAAAAAAGAGGATGTAATTTGTGCACTTAGAAAAATGATGGCAAATTAGGTTACCAATATTTATCTGAAATAGTAGGCCCACATGAGAGCTCCTGCCAGTTCAGATATTTCAATTCTAATCCCTTTTTACCAATATGTATCATTTTGTTTTGCTGTCAGTACCCAGGGGATTTATAGGATTAAGTCCTCACAACACTAATGAAACTTGTGCAGGGATATTTCTCAGTCATCGATACTTGGCCAGAGCCTAAAGCTGCTTGCCAAATATAGGATATCTATGCAATTCAGGGATTTAAATTAGTTATTTTGCTTTTTTTTTTCTTCAATTATTCTTTCTCTTTATTCATCAAAAGCTACAGATATGTTTACTAGAATAGTGTCCTGGGTTCAGCTGGGATAGAGTTAATTTTTACAGGAACCTGGGAGGTGGCGGGGCATAGCCGGGGCAGCTGACCTGAACTAGCCAAGGAGCTATTCCATACCATGTGACATCATGCCCAGTATATATATGGGGAGTGGGCCGGGGGAAGGGCTCTCCTGCTCTCTCTCTCGACTTTCGGTGGGGGAAGTGGCGGAGCGTCGGGTCCCGGGTGGTGAGCAGTTGCACTGTGCATCACTTTTTTTTTTGTATACTCTTTCATTAGTACCGTTGTTGTTGTTGTAACTTTTTTTTTTTTGCGTTGTCCCAGTAAACTGCCCTTGTCTCAACCCTCGAGGTTCTAGGTTTTTTTTCTTTTCTCTCCTCCGTCTCCCCCCTATCCCACCGGAGGGGGGTGGGAGGAGTGAGCGAGCGGCTGCGTGGTCCTTTGTTACAGGCTGGGCTGAAACCACGACAGTCCTTTTTGGCGCCCAACGTGGGGTAGGAAGGGTTGAGATAACGACAGATCTGGCTAGAGCGTATTGAAACAAATTTGTCATACGCGTTCCTTATATTAGATAAATAGATGTTAGTTACAATGTTGATTCATTTGTTTACATGGTGGCGTTTTGTAAGTCCTTATATGCTCTATGTATTGCCTGTAGTTACGTTTCTCACCTCTGGGAGAGTGATTGGGATTATCATTTTGCTGTACTGGGCAATGTCGATTTGTGAAATGATTACATCACTGGTCATGAGGTTAAGCTGGTATCTGTATGAGGCAGTGATATCATTTCCATACTTTGGGCACCTTCTATCGGATTTTATTGGTAATTACAGTCAATCCATGGGGAAGTTAGGGGGGGATACTTCCCCCCGTCCGTTCGCTTCCCTTCTCTCCTTCCGACTAATTACAACAGCTTTTGAGAACTTTGAATATCCTTGGGATGCGCAAGCCAGTGTGCTGTTAGTGCTATGCCTCCTGAATATGTTTCAGGTCTTGTTTAGGGCTACAAAAAGGCTCTTTAAGAGTACCACCCAGAGATCTGCCCCAAAGCTGGATATTCATGGGTGGCATGGCATGTGGGAGGATATGGGCAGGTATCTAGAGAACTTCTCACCCCCAGTGGCTTGGAAGTTCACTCCCAAACAACTACAGAACCCTCATGAAGTGGTAGAATATTTGAAAGAAAAATGCTGTGGCTATTCCAAAGACGTACAACTCGCTGCACTGTGCACTGGGCCCTGGCCAGTATCTACCAAACACTGCTTGATATTAAGCAGCACCCTCAGGGAGAAAAGGGGGAAAAGATGGAAAACAGGACAGCGGGCATCGTGGCTACCCCAATCCCGACAGCAGGCACCGTGGCTACCCCTACCCCAGCAACAGGCACCGTGGCTACCCCAACCCCGGTGACAGATACTGCAGCTAAACCAGAGAACCAACCTGTGCCAGTATCAGTCGCCCCTGTACAGAAAAAGAAACACACAAAGAAATCAGTTCGCTCAGTGAGAGATGAAGATGAACCAGGGTCATCACGAGAACAGGAGGAAGAGGCAGAACCTGAAATAATCACCTGATCTCTATCCCTGAGTGAGTTGCGTGACATGCGAAAAGATTTTAGCCGCCACCCAGGTGAGCACATTGTTACCTGGCTGCTCCGATGCTGGGATAATGGGGCTAGTAGTGTGGAATTAGAGGGTAAGGAAGCCAAGCAGTTGGGATCTCTATCTAGGGAAGGGGGCATCGACAAGGCGATTGGGAGAAAAACACAAGTCCTCAGCCTCTGGAGGCGACTTCTGTTAGGTGTAAAGGAAAGATACCCCTTCAAGGATGAAGTTACATGTCACCAAGGCAAGTGGACCACCATGGAGAGAGGTATCCAGTACCTGAGGGAATTAGCCGTGCTGGAGGTGATTTATAATGATCCAGAAAATGCGCAGTCACCCATAGACCCAGATGAAGTCCAACGCACACAACCCATGTGGCGGAAGTTTCTACAAAGTGCACCACCAACCTATGCCAACTCATTGGCAGTAATGTCCTGGAAAGAAGGCCATGGACAAACGGTGGATATATTGGCTGTCCAACTCCGGCAATACGAAGGAAGTCTCTCTTCCTCCCTACGGGCCTGTGTCTCGGCTGTAGAGGAATTGTCCCGAGAGTTCCAGCAATTCAAAGTGGATATGTCTTCCTCCCCACCTGTACAGGCCCGCATCGCAGCTATTGGGAGTAAGCATTCCTCTGCCCAAGAGAGAGGAGAGAGAAAGTACACACGACGGGCTAACCTGTGGTTTTACCTGCGTGACCATGGAGAGGACATGAGGAAGTGGGATGGAAAACCTACCTCAGTCCTGGATGCACGGGTACGGGAGTTGCGAGAAAAAGCAAACAGAAAAGAGGATTCTTCTTGGAAAACTGCTGCTGCAGTTTCCTGTGAGCAGTCCCCCAGATGCAGTAGATGGGCTGATCTCATTTCTGATCCTCTTGAAGGCACTTCTGATTCACGTGTGCGAGAAGTGAGTAACGAATATTCTAACCAGGATTAGAGGGGCCCTGCCTCCAGCCAGGTGGAGGAGAGGGACAACCGAGTCTACTGGACAGTGTGGATTCGATGGCCTGGCACATCAGACCCACAGGAATATAAGGCTTTAGTAGACACTGGTGCACAATGCACCCTAATGCCATCAAGTTATAAAGGGGCAGAACCCATCTGTATCTCTGGTGTGACAGGGGGATCCCAAGAGCTAACCGTATTAGAAGCCGAAATGAGTCTAACCGGGAATGAGTGGCATAAACACCCCATTGCAACTGGCCCAGAGGCCCCGTGCATCCTTGGTATAGATTATCTCAGGAGGGGATATTTCAAGGACCCAAAAGGGTACCGTCGGGCCTTTGGTATAGCTGCATTGGAGACGGAGGAGATTGAACAGCTGTCTACCCTGCCTGGTCTCTCTCAAGACCCTTTGGTTGTGGGGTTGCTGAAGGTTGAAGAACAACAGGTGCCAATTGCTACCACGACGGTGCACCGGCGGCAATATCGCACCAACCGAGATTCCCTGATCCCCATCCATAAGCTGATTTGCCAATTGGAGAGTCAAGGAGTGATCAGCAAGACTCACTCACCCTTTAATAGTCCCATATGGCCCGTGCAGAAATCTAATGGGGAATGGAGACTAACAGTAGATTATCGTGGGCTGAATGAAGTCACGCCACCGCTGAGTGCTGCTGTGCCAGATATGTTAGAGCTTCAATATGAACTGGAATCAAAGGCAGCTAAGTGGTATGCCACAACTGACATTGCTAATGCATTTTTTTTCCATTCCTTTGGCAGCGGAGTGCAGGCCACAGTTTGCCTTCACTTGGAGGGGCGTCCAGTACACCTGGAATCGACTGCCCCAGGGGTGGAAACACAGCCCCACTATTTGCCATGGACTGATCCAGGCTGCACTGGAAAAAGGTGAAGCTCCAGAGCACCTGCAATACATTGATGACATCATCGTATGGGGCAACACGGCAGAAGAAGTCTTTGAGAAAGGGAAGAAAATAATCCAAATCCTTCTGAAAGCCAGTTTTGCCATAAAAGAAAGTAAGGTCAAGGGACCTGCACAGGAGATCCAGTTCTTAGGATTAAAATGGCAAGACGGGCGTCGTCAGATCCCTATGGATGTGATCAACAAAATAGCAGCTATGTCCCCACCGACTAATAAAAAGGAAACACAAGCTTTCTTAGGTGTTGTGGGCTTTTGGAGAATGCATATTCCAAATTACAGTCAAATTGTAAGTCCTCTGTACCAAGTTACCCGGAAGAAGAATGATTTTAAATGGGGGCCTGAGCAATGACAAGCCTTTGAACAAATTAAGCGGGAGATTGTTCATGCAGTAGCTCTTGGGCCAGTCCGGACAGGACAAGATGTTATAAATGTGCTCTACACTGCAGCTGGGGAGAATGGCCCTACCTGGAGCCTCTGGCAGAAAGCACCTGGGGAGACCCGAGGCCGACCCCTGGGGTTTTGGAGTCGGGGATACAGAGGATCCGAGGCTCGCTATACTCCAACTGACAAAGAGATATTGGCAGCATATGAAGGAGTTTGAGCTGCCTCAGAAGTGGCTGGTACTGAAACACAGCTCCTCTTAGCACCCCGACTGCCAGTGCTGGGCTGGATGTTCAAAGGGAAGGTCTCCTCTACACATCACGCAACTGATGCCACATGGAGTAAGTGGGCCGCACTGATCACACAACGGGCTCGCATAGGAAACCCCAGTTGCCCAGGAATTTTAGAAGTGATCACGGACTGGCCAGAAGGCAAAGATTTTGGAATGGCACCAGAGGAGGAGGTGACACAGGCTGAAGAGGCCCCGCTGTATAATAAACTGCCAGAAAATGAGAGGAAATATGCTCTGTTCACTGATGGGTCCTGTCGCATTGTGGGAAAACATCGGAGGTGGAAGGCTGCTGTATGGAGTCCTACACGACTAGTTGCAGAAACTGCTGAAGGAGAAGGTGAATCGAGTCAGTTTGCAGAGGTGAAAGCCATCCAGCTAGCGTTAGACATTGCTGAAAGAGAAAAGTGGCCAGTGCTCTATCTCTATACTGACTCATGGATGGTGGCAAATGCCCTGTGGGGGTGGCTACAGCAATGGAAGAAGAGCAACTGGCAGCGCAGAGGTAAACTCATCTGGGCTGCTGCACTGTGGCAAGATATTGCTGTTCAGATAGAGAAGCTAGTGGTAAAAGTACGCCACGTAGATGCTCATGTACCCAAGGGTCGGGCCACTGAAGAACATCAAAACAACCAGCAGGCAGATCAGGCCGCCAAGATTGAAGTGTCTCAGGTGGACCTGGACTGGCAACGCAGGGGTGAGCTATTTATGGCTCAGTGGGCCCATGATACCTCGGGCCATCAGGGAAGAGATGCAACATATAGATGGGCTCGTGATCGAGGGGTGGACTTAACCATGGACACTATCGCACAGGTTATCCATGAATGTGAAACATGTGCTGCAATTAAGCAAGCCAAGCGACTGAAACCCCTGTCGTATGGAGGGCGATGGCTGAAATATAAACAGTGGGAGACCTGGCAGATTGACTATATCACACTCCCACGAACCCGGCAAGGCAAGTGCCATGTGCTTACAATGGTGGAAGCAACCACGGGATGGCTGGAAACATATCCTGTGTCCCACGCCACTGCCCAGAACACTATCCTGGGCCTTGAAGAGAAAGTCTTATGGCAACACGGCACCCCAGAAAGAATTGAGTCGGACAACGGGACTCACTTCCAAAACAACCTCATAGACACCTGGGCCAAAGAACATGGCATTGAGTGGGTATATCACATCCCTTATCACGCACCAGCCTCCGGAAAAATCGAACGATACAATGGACTGCTGAAAACTACATTGAGAGCAATGGGGGGAGGAACTTTCAAACATTGGGATACATATTTAACAAAAGCCACCTGATTAGTTAATACTAGAGGATCTACCAATCGGGCGGGCCCCGCCCAACCAAGACTTCCACATACTGTAGAAGGGGATAAAGTCCCTGTAGTGCGCATGAGGAGTATGTTAGGAAAGACAGTCTGGGTTAGTCCTCCCTCACGCAGAGACAAACCCATCCAAGGGGTTGTTTTTGCTCAGGGACCTGGGTGTACCTGGTGGGTGATGCAGAAGTGTGGGAAGTTCGATGTGTACCTCAGGGAGATTTGATTTTGGGAGAGAATAGCCAGTGAATTAGGCTGTATGACATTTAACTGCTAAATAACCTGCCAATGTATGTCATTGTATCTATAGTGTCTATATGCCATATCAAGGGTATTACTGTAAGAATTACCCAAATGACTGAAGGATGGACTTTGAAACTGAGCCAAGAACAACAGTGATAGAACTTGAACTGGCACCCAGCAATTTCCTCAAGATCAACATCTTCGACCTGCAGACCAAGGGCGTGGGTTGCATCAAATGTACCAGCCAGAAGCTCCAGAGACAGCATACAACAACCCAACACCTCACACCATCTCTCTTATCCCGAAGAAGTGTTACAACAGATGGAGCCCCAAAGTCATGGACTAAATAAAATTGATGGACACATTGGAGGGATAACCCATCGACTAAGGGAATACTATTTGTGTGTGTGTGTGTGGGGGGGGGGTTGTCCATATACATATATATATATATATATATAAGACAAGGAAAGTGGTAGTGGTTAATTGGAAAATGTAAGATCTGGGCATGATGTAAATGGTATAGAATAAGGGGTGGATAATGTCCTGGGTTCAGCTGGGATAGAGTTAATTTTTACAGAAACCTGGGAGGTGGCGGGGCATAGCCGGGGCAGCTGACCTGAACTAGCCAAGGAGCTATTCCATACCATGTGACATCATGCTCAGTATATACATGGGGAGTGGGCCGGGGGAAGGGCTCTCCTGCTCTCTCTCTCGACTTTTGGTGGGGGAAGTGGCGGAGCGTCGGGTCCCGGGTGGTGAGCAGTTGCACTGTGCATCACTTTTTTTTTGTATACTCTTTCATTAGTACCGTTGTTGTTGTTGTAACTTTTTTTTTTGTGTTGTCCCAGTAAACTGCCCTTGTCTCAACCCTCGAGGTTCCAGGTTTTTTTTCTTTTCTCTCCTCCGTCTCCCCCCTATCCCACCGGAGGGGGGTGGGAGGAGTGAGCGAGCGGCTGCGTGGTCCTTTGTTACCGGCTGGGCTGAAACCACGACAAATAGAATCTCCATAAAAAGACCTGTTCATTAATTGAATAATACACTCTCAGAAATCAATGCAATCAAAGTAAGGTATTTTTTCTTTGATAGCCTCAGACCAAAAAGTGTCAGTAACATTGTTGAGCAGGTTTATTAAAGATACCACAATATAATACCAAATTCCACAATATAATCAGTCCTTGATTACCTTTCAATTTAGATCCTGTTTTATTGGAAAACTTGGGTAATCTTCCCAAAATCTGCATTACAATATGAAGAGATTATTATATAACTGCGTCTTTTTAAAAGATTTCTATTTTCTTCAACCAGTTCACCCTTTCATGAGACTGTAAAGACTTGGATTATTTATCTCCAAAAGGAAAATAGCTACAGGGAATCTATCTATGTGAACTTCTGGAAACTATATTGTCAGATACAGTGATAAAACTTTCCATTTTATTTTGCAACACAAACCAAGAAATTTCTCTATGAAGCCAAACATCAACATATTTAGGAGCAAAATGAGTAAGCAGAATTGTAATACAGTTCACCATTGGGTTTCATTACCTCGGGAGGAGACTGAAGGGAATTGTGCTGCTTAACTCCTTGCAGTGGTCTTGAACTAGGCATGATAAAAGCCTGACTGTGCAAAGTACATTCACAACGCCTGTTTGCACCCTTGGAATATTGCCATGCTTTAAGAAGTGTTTTGTTACAGTTACTTACCACTCATGTCCAGGGACACACTACCTCTGCTGTTATGAATGCCAGTGTAACGCAGCACTGCAGAGTTAGTCAAGAGAAAGATACGGCTCTTTGAGCCAGGCATTTAGGACTATTGGCTCCTAATAAATCAAGAGAGCACCTGGAAGAATATGAAAGGCAGATGGTAATAATAAATGCTCAATTTTTAGATATATGAAGAGAGGTTCAATGGAAGTGTAGTGCCTTGAAAGTCTGGGGATTTGGTTTAAGTTGTTCAGCAATAAGGTGCTTCAACAAATACTTTGATAGGTTTGAATAAGCCTAAAGAAATCCTTAATATACCCTTCTGAGGTTACCAAAGTGTTCTATCTGAAATCTGTTATCTCTGTCGGGCGAGCAGGGCCAGCTTCTACCTTAACAACAGGTATTTGCTTAGGGTGCCTGTACCTGGGAACATTGTATTGAGTTACTTACCCTATTTGAGCATAGTTCTCTGAAATCAAATGTACTAGATCTGTTTGGTTGTTTGTTTTGTGGGTTCTGGAGCATAATTTTGTAGAAAGAAATCTGCCATTCTTGCTGCAACTTCTGTCATTATGGTGTTTCACTGTGTAAAAAGTCATGTCTATAAGGTTAAGAAAGAACAAAACACTAATAGGTGGCAGACTATTAGCATGAGAACTGACCTTATGAAAGGAAGGCAACAAAGAGTGGAGAATTATAAAAGAGTTAAATGTGAAAGCTTGTGATATTTGCATTGGTAGTCTGTAAGGAAGCAAAGACACTTATCCTTAAACACATTGCAACACTTTGAATGATTTTTTTTCTTGTTCCAAACAAACAGAAGAGTGGAAGCATGGTGCCTGTCTGGCACGGTATCCCCTGCCCTATGATTTTGTTGGCAGGCTAATTGCTGCAACTGACATCAATGGCAGGTCAGGTAGCTTACAAAAGAAGAACACTGAATCTTGGCAGTCCACCCAGCAGTAAGGACACAGACGTTTCTAGTTTAATTAGTGAAATAAAGTAGCAAGCCACTCATTTTCCCCAGAGAACCTTAGAGTAAATGACTTATCAGATCATTGTTGGAGCTTGTGTCGTCATTCACAGTTTGCACGGTTGACGACCACTATGCTTTTGTGTGCCGTGCTCTACTGCTGGGAACAGCAACTTAATTTCCCAAAGAACATTGTTAACGTATTGTTACGGAAACACACAAATAAAAAAGGGAACCACTATCTTATGTTTACAAAAAGGTTGCAGGGAATTCTTTCTGGAGATTCATTTCTAAACAAATCAAAGCAAAAAACAAACAGCTCCCACATACACGTACACTTCATTCTTCTCTTTGTTCTACCATTTTAATACACTGATATTTAAGACAAATAGCTTTTCTAGAAGCAAAGGGTACTTGAAACTTTAGGTTACCTTGCTCAGCCTAATTTCTGACAAAGTTATTTTCTCCTTGCAAATGATGGGGGAAAAAAAAAAAGGAAAAAGGAGTTGCAATGTGATTCTGATCACAGGAGCATTTGTGGGTTGTAGCAATCTCTCTGCTTCTCTCAAACTGTCCTCTGTTTTATAAAGTCACACTTCTGAGAATTTGTAGGCTGATGCCCATTATATTGCTTTTTTTTTTTCCTGAAAAATGACTGTATCATCCCACACAGTTGATTTCCTGCCTACAACACAGTCGTAATGATGTGATATTTTGTTTTAGCTGATATTTCCTGGGTATATATTCACACAGTGAGAAAACCAGAGTAGACTTGTGAGTAACTATGAAATAAACCCATATCATAAGACTCACATGAAAAGTGTACAAATTTTGATACAAAGAAAGGAATATGGTAAATTATAGCTGCTGTATTAATACTTGCAACAGATAATAAGATTTCTTTATATTTACAAGTCAATGAAGCAAAAAAATGTAGCAACACTACACATACTATTGTCTAGAGAAGTAGGTCACTGATAGCAAAAAATTAATAGACTGTTACATTTGGGTGGCTGGCAGAAATTACAATTACACTGCTAGTGTGTAAAGTTGATTTTTTTTTTTTTTTTTTTTTTTTTTTTTGCAAAATCATTACGTAGTGTTCTTAGAAATATTTTCGTTTAAAATACTAATATCATAAAACAATGAATGAGACTCATGTGTTTGCATCCATGATGCAGTCAAACCTGTTTGTTTCTTGTGAATCAGAGTCACTGAGGAGGTCAGGACACAGCAGCCAGTTCCCAGAGTACCTGCCACACTCTGGCAGGCCACCAGTCACCTGCATATCACAAGGTGAGTGACACTGTTCCAGAGAAGGCTTGCCCACATGTAAATTTTTAAGACAGAATAGCTTTCCTGAGTATTACCAGGTTAGGAGACCCTTGATATGATCAGCATTATTTACATTACTGGCTCCAAACAATGTGATTGGCACATGGCAAGAGAGGTACAAGGCAGTATGCCTGTCTCGGGATGTTTGCAGGAAGTCTCCAGGTGGCATCAGTAAGCCAATGTGTGAAACAGATGATATGTAGGGCCTAATTGAGACACAATACAATAAGTTATATTAAACAAGGACTTGAACTCTCATTTTCGCTGAAGAGGAATATAAATTGACTTAGCTGAGCCATTAATTAACCAAAGAGGGAGGAGAGAGGAAAAAAAGAAGCAATATAGTTGCCAAGTATTCTGTTGTTGTCTGATAAATCCAGTGTTTCTACATAAGTTACTGAATTATATTGCTTTGAAAAAGAAGTACGGTGTATTACAATGGCATCTGGAGTCAGGATCAGATGTGGCCTGAGCGTCATAGTGCACAAGTGCAATGGTCCTGCAGTTGCAAAGTTGCAAAAAATCAGTGTTCAAGCTGGTCATCAGGATACAAGTGGTAGAGTCATGGCTAAGAAAAGAGAAAGGCTATTTCACTTATACCTGGACAACACCACCTTTAACCTCTGTAATCCTTACAGTGAACTGATGTTTTGAATCAAGTTACTGGCTGCTGAGGCTTTGTATGTCCTTAGTGTATTATTGCACATTGTGTATTTTATACACAAAGCTGAGAGCTGCAGTTACGCATCTGACAGATATGAAAATTACATTAGCATTCCTTCCCTTCATGCCCTCAAACTCTGTCCTCTGTTTTTTTACTAGGAAAGCCAATGTTTTACTAACAAAGTCATTCTTAGGTTACAGGTCAATGATTTAACTGTCTCCTAATCACTCCCCTGGTGATCTGCGTGGCTGGCTCGCCTGTTCACATGAGACAGTTTAGAACCATAGGTTAAATTTTAATGAAACACCTCTACCTTGGTGTTTGACCTCAAATTGATGATATACTGCTTCTGTGGGACTTAAGCAAGTCAAGCATCATCTGCAGCTTTATCATCATTCCTGATAACAGCTGCAGACAAATAGACGTATTTTTAAATGGCAATGGAGTACCATGAATGCCACTATCATTAAACACTGACAGATTCCAGAGAGTTCACAGGAGGAGAAAAATCTTTGTGCTAAATGTAACTAAAATTATTTATGGCTAACCATCTCTCTCTGCATCTTGTGAGTGTGTGTGGAGATAGGGACAGAGTTGTAGCAAATGTAGAAACGAGGAAAAAACTTCGTTTTGCCTCATATGAGTGCGTGTAGAGGCTTCCTGGTTTGCATTTAGAGATCAAACTAAGGGAGGAGTACCTTGTGCCTCTTTTCTGCTGGTCTTAGGAAGAAAATTTACCCCTCACTTTCCCTTGATTTTTGATTTGTGTGGCAAAAGTACTCTCTGAAGTAGTAACTCACTTTAACTACAGCTTGAATTGATGGTGGCCTGAGATACATGTTTGAAAAAATGGATATATGCAGCCAAAATATAGCTCAGCATTCAAGAGTGCTACAATGTTTGCTACTTGTTCTTGCCAGTAATTCAGCTATGGAGATACAATGAAGACACCGTTTAAAAATATTGTTAACAACTGAAAGAAAACATTGTCCCTATGTGTATATCTAATGGGGCTCATTGCTGTGGCATCTGACTGCATTTAAATACAGGAGGAAGTCATCATCACTATTAAGAACTGGAAGAACTAGGAAAATACCTCATAGCTAATAATTTTAAGAGATACTTTTAGCACTGCTTTTGACTGTGAACAGCCAATGTGTGCAGTACTAGATTTCTGCAGGGTACATACTCTTGAAATTATTTGTCAAATACATTGTGCAAATATATTTTGGTGAATTTGAGAGGTTTACTGTAACCATCAGAAATGTGAGGTTTTGCAATTGGGTATGAATCACTTGTTGTTGGTTCTATTTCTTGGCTGGACGAGACTAATTTTAACATTCCAATTCTCAGAACCAGTTCCAACAAGTTCAATATTAAAATTTGAAAATACGACCCATCATTTTGTTAAAATATCCAAAAATTAATTTTTTACTAATGTCAATAGCACAAAAATATAGGTGGTTTCCTGAAGTTTAACATCTGACCATTAAAATATAACTGGGTTACCTTACTTCACTAGGATATTAACCTAATAGAATGACTTTAAACTAACCTATTAGAAACTGGTTTATATGACATACATGCAGCCTTTGCATCTGTCTTCTGCAGTCTCTGTACCTCCCAGAACACAGTCACCAATTTGTTGCAATTCTCTGAAAGCAATATAGAAGAGGATTAGAAAGAGCAAACAGGCAGCAAAGAGAGCAATGCTCACCAGCAAATGTGACTTTCCATACGAGGGTGACAATATCTAAAGTTTGAAAGAAAAACCACAGCTGAAGGCTAAGTCTGTGAATTCTTTACTGAATTCTGTAGCCCTTTCTTCAGACCTGGAGTAACTTCCATAATCAGGTGTATGTGCTAGGATGACAGTGAAAAGGAAATCTCTGCACAGAGAAATATTTCTAACCTTCATCACAGTTTATGATGCAATCACTTCAAAAACAATGAGAGCAAACAAATCACTCCCAATAGATATAAGCATAAAGGTTAGTTTATTTTAATACCAGAAAGCCTAATACTTTGAGAAATGTGGAGGTCAGCATTCTTGGGCTACCAATTAAGTGAATTACAGGATAGAAGTTATCATAAAAGAATTTCTGGAGGTACCAAGTACACTGACAGAGTATTTGAGATGTGTAAATCTTGCATTTGGATTTTCATATAGACACCTCAAATGGCAAATTTCTCACAACTGAAGGTTATATCTGGTAGAATCTTACAGTACCACAGATAGACACCAGCTGTGTGCAGTAGCCAGTGCATGATGTCTGTATGCTCTAAATCACAGTTATTTTGTAATATTAAAAAAGGATGGACAACTAAAAATGCAAGGACCAGTCATAGGCAGCAAATTCCTTTCAGATACAGCTACGTGATTTTCATGGTGCTGTTGGGTAAAACCAAGTTGGCTAACATTGCCCTCAAAAGTTTTCAAAGCAGAGTCCCCACTTTAGCTTTCATTATACGTAGACCTTGAACCCTCAGTACTGAGGTGTTTTTAAGATCAGACAAACAGAGAGAAGTATCACCCTGGAATTTTTGTCCTGCTGTGTGGAGGAGAGCAGAGGATATTTGGAAAGCCTGGGCAAAGATATGAAACCAAATGGCCAACATTATCACCTGTGAATAATCTGATTAACATGTTATTCTCCAATGGATGTGACAATTCTAATTTAAATCATATGATTAGCTACTATTTTTTCATACATCCTCTGCCTCATGTCATGCAAAGAAGGGAGGAATTGCAATGATCAGCTATTTAATCTTTTCTTTTCTTTCTGGTTGCTTATAGTGTGCTGCCAAGGGGATTTTTTGTTTGAATGTTTTTCTCCAATGCTGCTTTTAATTAAAAAGAAGATTGATTTTCAAAGCATTTTACAGTGAGATTTTATTTTTATACTGTTCTAGGAGCTAGAAGCATATTATTCACATTTTTAGTAAAAGATATGAAACACAAAGAGAAACTAAGATCACTTAAGTTTTTCACCTCTTAGCATTTTCCTACTCTACCTCTTACTCACTCTTCATCTTACTGCTATTCTTGCTATCCAGGCTCCACTTCTCCAGTTATTGGGTTGAACTTGCCAACCAATGTTCTGCCAGATTATGCCTGTTATCAGAATCCAAATGTGTGATGGAAACCTGCCCATCCTAAAGTACTGGTGCTCTGAGAATTACAGTTTCATAGTTTTTGCCACATAGACTATTGCATGAAGATCTTCCCCTTGATTGCTGCCAGCTCTTCAACAAAACACAAACTAGTTACTGGTGTTCCCTGAAGTCTCAGGATTTTGTTTATCTGGCCAAACCAGAGGTGAGGCTTGCAGGACTGCGGTGGTATTAGGGCATTGAAACAATTACCTATAGAAACTTCAAAATGTGTTACACAAATACCATATCATTAGATATTTTGAAGCAAGTTCTGATTCAGACAAAAGTTATTCTAGAATCTAAGATCTTCCAGAATCTAAGATCTAGACACTTGTTTCCAATAGTGCCTTACTTTTTCTCACACTCTCATAGCCTGAAAAATACTAGCCTAACTGATCACAGTCCTTAGTAGATTAGTAATTCACTAATCCCCACTCTTAGACAGTTCCCTTTCTCCCTCTCCCTTTAACTCTTTGATAGACAGCTCATTTTTGCCCTCTTCCCACATTAATTCTCAGTCTTAGTCTTCCTGATTCTCAGTTTCTCCCAATACACTAATTACTACTTGCCGACATGCATTTTCTCTCTCTCTTACAAGCTCTGTTTTCTATTTTGCCTCTCTCTGGTGAGACTGTTTCTTTTCCTCCCTAATGCCAACCCTTGCTTCTGGTCTTTCCAGAGCACATTCTTTGTCCTATCTGCAGTTCCAGGTCTTCTAAAAAATTCTTGTCTCTCCAAATTTGCTTTTATTCCACCCTGTTGAAATAAGTGATAGAGAAACTGAAAAGATTTCAGTCGTGAAAATTCAGTCGTGGTTCAGTGCCCAGACACAACATAGACAGCAGTGCAAATCTCTAAGAAGTTTTTCCTGAGCATGAACAAACTTTTTAAAAACATATGTCTTTCTTTGCCAGGATGTGGACATTTTCAGGGGCTAGTAGAACATATATCTTTGACAAACAGCTTATCTTTCCTTGTCATTTCACAATTCTGCTCCACACCTCTGAGGAGTTTGAGCTTTCAGGAAAGGGAGTGGATTAACAAGGGAGAAATCCAAACCTGCTATGGAAACGTCTTTTCAAATGGTTTGGTAAAATTCTTAAGACATGAAAGTGCGGTCCTCTGTTGGGTAGTATTAGCTGACCTTAAAAAGAAGAGATGCCTCTAGCTTCACCTACAATTAGTCAGAGGGAGGTTTTAATTCTGGAGTCACTTGTTATAATTTGTCCTTGACAGAATGCTACGGTGGAATTATTACCCCATAATTTGCAGTAAACTGTTAATACATGATTAACAGCAGTGGACTTTCTTTGAAACTATCATCTCCCTCCACACATGCATAAAAACCCAAGCTAGCTAGGAAATGCAAGATCAAACATCTGTGAAACAGATTTTATGCTGCATTCTCCTAAGCTGTGCTTTGTTCTAGCATTAACTACACCACATGAACTTGATGTTATGTAACCCCATAAAAATTCAAGAAATAACACATATCACCCATGTATAAGTGGCGGTAAGCATCAATTAAATCTCTGTTTAATGGATGTTCAAAACATTGTGCTAGCTGTTAAGAATCTGGTCTGCGTTACATCATTTACTTAGTGACAATAAATTGTTGGCCACAAGGTGACACTTTTAAAGGTTTATTAGATCATTCTTCAGGGATCTATTTCAGTTTGGTCTTAAATAGTTCAAATTAATGCTCATCAGGCTAGTGAAACAAATAGGTTTTCCTCATTAGCCAGCTTCCAATTTTATATTCCCTTCATCCTTTGAATCTTCTAAAATATGTCTCAGATTTAGAGAAAGATTTTTATGATGGGATGCCAAGAGTAACTATGAAGGAAGGCAATAGACTGCTTTTAATATGGCTACTGAAGAGAAAGGGCAAGGGTCTTGTTATTTCCATGCAAAATGTTTGCCAAGGAGCTGTGAAGTTAGGATTAAGAATTAACACAGCTAGAGTTGTTGGAAATCATCTTAACTGCAATGGAATTTTTCAAGTTTCATTTACTCTTACTGATGGATATAATGCATAATTATGAGTATCGGCGTCAGCTGAATACGACTACATTCCAAGAATCTGATGCAGTTGCAAGGAGTAACACATTCACAGCAGCAAGGACTACCAAAGTGTTATTAGGTTTGATTGGTGCAACAGATGGCATTTACAAGGATGAACTGACATCTGGACTAGATATCTTTGACAAAATAATTTAGGGGAAAGCATAAGTTTGAGAGCTTTGAGAAGCATCTAGGAAAAAAAAAAAACAAAGCACACAGCCATGTCTCTATGTTACATTAATGAGCTCCTTCATTTGTTGGTGAAATTGCCCATGGGGACATGTCTATGTAGAATGGTTGTTATCTTCTTAAATGTTGCCAAAGACTGGGAAAAAAATAAAAACTATGTAAAGAATGCAATTAAGGAGGAACAACTGTTAGGATTATCATCACAGAACTTGATGTTTTACTTTTTTAAGAAAGATATTAATGACTGACTCACCAAGAATATCACCATCATGTTTTGAAAGGCTAGAGGAGACCACTTCCTACAACTGATTTATTTTTTATAGTCTTTGTACTTCAGAAACAGTCAAATGATAGGCCACACAAATGAACTGAATAAATGCCCTTAAAGAAATCTACCTGTAGAGAGGCTAGAAAGGAATCAGGAGAGGTAGACCCATAGCATCCTTATGTCTAGTGGCAGTAGCACAAGTCTTTTCAGTGTCTAAAGTAGCTAGCTGAGGCTGAATCAAAAGTGATGACAAGAAGCCTCAAAAGGCATGCAGCAGCACATCCAAGCAGAGGGATGGTTGGGTGAATTTGTTCATGTTGGCTGTGAGGAAACTCTTCCTACCCACAAATGAGTTATTTTAAACTTTTCCTCCTCTTTGAGGTAGCCTTTGTCTCGGGACTACCATGAGATATCTCCATGTCTCAAATCTTAGGGACCTCTGAAAAACACTCTACCCATTTAAATACCTTACTGTACAGACATCATCCTTGAACTGCAAACGGTTAAGGATTGTTTGTATAGCTGCTGGATAGGAAACAGACATCAGGAGCATTATTTTGTTCAGGATATTGCTTGTAGCTCACTCAAATAAAGAGGAGTTTCACCAGAAAAAGGGAGGGCAACCCAGTGACTTTGGGGATATTCAAATGAAAACACAACTTCTGTTGGGAATTTTTCCTGGAAATCTCTAATAAGCTTATGCATTCTAAGTAGTAAAGGGAATTCCCTGCCTCCCCCCAATTGGAGAAGCATACAGATGTTTAAGGTCTGTGCCCGAAGGACAGAAAGGGTAAATGGTTTAAATAGACAGATGTTAGAGTGATAGCAAAGCAGAGAGAACAGAGGAAAGAACAAGAAGGGAGAGAGGGCATAAACAGTTATAGGGAGAAAAGAAAGATAAATAAAAAAGAAAATAAGGAAAAGATTTATGGACATTGCTATGGCAAGGAGTAAAATAGGTTAGAACCAGGGCAGTAATAATGTGTCTGGGTAAATAATGCATGATATCCAATCAAAGGAAAAAGAATGACTGAACGAATTAAAGGTGCATGAAGAGGAAATTAAGAATTTCTTGGCTTAGTGTCAGTGCAGCATGCCTGAAACATGATAAAACGCCCTAGGATTTATCACTTTTAAGCAGCACTAATATGCTTATCATACTCTATGTGATGGTAATGAAAATTCCGAGTGATAAAGCTGATTTTTATTTTTGTTTTCCTGTACTGCCAGCCAATTAAGGTTTTCTAACATTTGGCACAACTCAGCTGACTTGTCTTGACTTGTCTTCTCTGATTATATGTACTGCATATTAGAATAAAATTATATCTAGCCTGAAAACATAAAAAAAAGGAAGCATGCTTCTTCAGTTATAACATATTTCCCCATATAGCTGTTGGCATTTATTTACTTAAGTAATGTATTTGGAATTACCAGCCTGTGCACGTGTAAGACTAGCATGGACAATATTTGGCTTCTATAAAATAAACTAATGTAATATTAAGTTAAATAATGGTAGCTGCTTTCCAGTATTAGTCTTTTCAACCTTTAATTTAATAATGTAATTTCTTCGAGAAGATGCAGAAATCAGGGACCTCACCGCAACCTTTGTTGCCTTTGCACTTCAAGACAAAGAGATTCTTGAAGATACACTTTTCCTTTAAGTGGCCTGCCTTGCCTAGTCACACCTGGCCTGCTCTCCTGAGAAGTCTAGATTTTTCTTAGTAACATTAATGTAATTCTGTCAGTATTAATCACAATAATTTCATTTCTCTCTCACCTTCGGTAATAACCTTTTCAACAAAACTCTTCAAGAGAACTGATTTGGAGAGTCAACTATGTATATAATATCATACAGTAGAAGCTTTTCAAACTACACATAGTTAAATGCTTAAATAATACTCCCTCTGGAGCAAAATTTCAACTCCTAAGAAAACTACAATGAATAAAACTGAGTTACCTACAGACATTCTAGTATTAGGTGGATCTGGGTTGAGAAATTTAAATATTTATATGTGGAGTTACACAATTAGTCAGGTTGGAAGGGACTACAGGAGGTCTCTAGTCCAAACTCTTGTCCAAAACAGGGTCAAAACTGAATTCAGATCAGCTAGCTCAGGGCATTATCAGTCAAGTCTTGAAAATTTCCAAAACCACAGTCTGCACAAAGTTTCAGCAGGGAAAATGTCCTCCTGGTGGAAATTTTTTTTCCTTACAACCTCTCAGAATTCCCCATTTCAATTTACGACCAGTGTCTGCCATTATCCCACCATGCACCACTGAGAAGAACTCCATCTCCTTGACAAAATTCCCATAAGTTGTGGGAGGATGGCCAGCAGGTTCCCCTGCAGCAGTCTCCCCTCCAGGCTAACAAGCCTTTCCTCACTGAGCAGGTGCTGCAGTCCCAACTATCTTGGTGGCCCTCTGTTGAACTTGCTCCAGTTTATTGATACTGTCATATATCGAGGAGTGGACACAAAACTGAATGCAGTATTCCACAGTAAAGAGGAATGATCATATTCCTTGATCTGCTGGCTGTGCTCCTATTAACACAGCCCGGGATGTTGTTGGTTTTCTTTGCTAATGCTGCACAGCTAATTCCTGTCTAGCTTCCTGTTCACAAGGACCCCTGGTGTCTTTGCAGAATCTACCCAGGCCCTAGCCTGTACCATTGTAGGGGTTTATTCTGTCCCAAGTGCAGGACTTTGCATTTGTCCTGGCTGAATTTCAGAAAGGTCCTGTTGGCCCATTCCTCCAGCTTGCCAAAGTCCCCCTGGCTCTGCCTTTCAGCATATCATCTATTCCCCCCAGCTTGAAGTTGTCAAACAACTTGATTGGGGCATATGCCTTCTCCTCCTCTATATCACTGGCAAAGGTATTAAACAGAACAGGTCCCAGGACTGACCCTTGAGGAACTCCGCATGTAATGAGCCTCCAGGAGGAGGACCAGTCTTTAATCCCCCACCCTTTGAGACCAAAAATCCAACCAATTTTTGAGTTATGTTTCATCTCTAGATGTTATTAGGTTCATCTTTGTGGGGAAAAAAAAAAGAAAAAAATTAAAACTAGGAATTACTTGTGGGTTAACTGTGTTTGGAGAGGATACCAGCTGCACAGTGCTGATAAATTATGTTAACGAAATGCAATACTATGCATTTAATGTTATCAGTAAAACGAACCTAGTGCATGACTACAAATATTTAGTATCAAGAGAGGAAACATTTTATCCCTTGTTACTCTTCCCTGGTACTACGTAATGTTCCATTAATAGTTTATCTACAATTTTATAGGAACAATTCTAATAAGATTGAAGATTTAGCAGTTAGGTAACAGTTCAGGGGATGAAAGAATAGCGTGCTGTTAACGAGTCTTGCCTTACCCAGGAGGTAATCTTACTGAGATACATATGCACTAGAAACAAATCTGCAAAATATAGGAAATCCAGATGTGACATAAGCACATCTAGTTCTGTTCAAGTAGAAGACAGATGTGCCTAAACAGCCAGTGGCCAGGCACACCTAGGTTTACCTGTTTTGTGGTTTCACCCATAACACTTGTACTTACTGGGTTACTGAGATTAAAGGGCTCACCATCTGAAAAGAAAAAACAGTACTCTCTACTGTTGCAGCTTTACTCCAAGTCTTGCATAATATCAGTGGAGGGAGGTCTAATCTTTATGTTTAGTTCCAGAAGTTTAGATATTTCATGAAGATCCTAGTTTTCATTTTAATAGAAAAAAATGGGGGGAAAAAACACTTATGCTTTTGATCTGTGTAGTGACACAAAATAGTCTAAAATAATGATCAGATGGTACTTTATAATCTCAGAAATAACCATGCAAAGAAAAAAGAGACCACAACATACATTTTTAAAATTCTATTTCTTTTTCTTTTTAACACTCAAGATTTTTAAGCCAGGATTTTGATTATTTTGAGGCTTTATTTGTGATTTTCAATGCTTATGGTTGTCAATTTTTGTGAAATGATGGAAGATGGAAAATGAAAACCCCGATATAAAGTCAAATTTGAATATGGATTAACCTACCAACAACACTGTCAAAATCTAGTGATGGCTGAATAAGTTCTGATACACCCAAACTTTGTTCCATATATCAAATGTGAAATTAACCTTTTGTGGAGGAATTATATTACAATGTTTGGTTCTCTTTTTTATTATTAAATTCATATTCGTTTGCATTTTCCAGTTAGAGCCCAGTCAGAGGGAGAATTGCCAAAATACATAAAAGTATGGGTTCTTATGGTATTTTTGGCCTCATTTGTCCTATTTTGGCACTTTAGATCAGCTGTAATGGATTTATATTTCTGCCCTTTAACATTTCTGTGGGTTTACTCCCAATTTGCAATTCTACAGATGCATTTTGGACTACTGTCCTCTCTCAGGATTTGTCCATTTCTGATTGGCTTACTTGCCACAGTATCTCACATTACATACAGCATGAACATATAATAAATATTAATTCATTTACAAAAACAGATACAGGGGAAAAAAATAATTTTTGCCATAGTTTCCTGACTTCTCTACCCTGTGTCCCCTTGATGACTCTCACCTCCTCAGCAGCTTAGATCTGATGAACCACTTTCACAGAAATATTCCTTTTAAAACCCAGCTGTTTATTTTGGCACATTTCAGAAACAGGAATCTGTTTCTTAGGAGAGGACAGACTAACCACATCACAGAGTAGATCAGAAGGACTGCCAGCTGCACCGCGGAGCAGGCCTGTAAGCCAATCCCCACTCTTGCCTCCACTTGTGCACAGAATTTACCTGCAAACTCTCTTGGAGGTAAGGTTAAGGAAAAGCATTAAGAAGAGAAGAAAAAAAAAAAAAAAAGATGGAAGAATAGCTTCTTACAAATGATATCCTGATGATTTTATGAAAGATTGAGGAAGAATCCTTTTAGAAAATTCTATACTTTAAGTGATCTCAACTCACAATCAAAAGACTTTCTAGTCTGGTCTACACTGAAGCATTTGGTAGGTCAGTCCTGAAGATTCTGTATTTTTCATAAAAAGTAGACAGAGAATTTTATTTTTTATTATTTTGATAGTATGCTTTAGAATTTCAAGACAGAATCAAAAGGAAGAAGGCAGTGGAAGTGTTGGTAATTTTGTTCTCTCAAATTCTCCATGTCTTCAATTTATAGCATGTTAGGGTGTTGATAGAATCATAGAACCATTTAGGTTGGAAAAGACCTTTAAGATCATTGAGTCCAACCGTCAACCCAACACCACCGTGCCCACTAAACCATGTCCTGAAGTGCCTTGTCTACGTGTTTTTTGAATACCTCCAGGGATGGTGACTCAACCACTTCCCTGGGCAGCTTATTCCAATGCTTGACAACCCTTTTTTCCTAATATCCAACCTAAACCTCCCCTGGCCCAGCTTGAGGGCATTTCCTCTTGTCCTATCACCTGTTACTTGAGAGAAGAGACTGACACCCACCTCACTACAACCTCCTTTCAGGTAGTTGTAGAAAGTGATAAGGTCTCCCCTCAGCCTCCTCCTCTCCAGACTAAACAGCCCCAGTTCCCTCAGCTGCTCCTCATAAGACTTGTGCTCCAGGCCCCTCACCAACTTGGTTGCCCTCCTCTGAACACACTCCAGAAACTCAATGGCTTTCCTGTAGTGAGGGGCCCAAAACTGAACACAGTACTTCAAGGTGCGTTCTCACCAGTGCCGAGTACAGGGGAACAATCACCTCCCTGCTCCTGCTGGCCACACCATTTCTGATGCAGGCCAGGATGCCATTGGCCTTCTTGGCCACCTGGGCACACTGCTGGCTCATATTCAGCTGGCTATCGACCAACACCCCCAGATCCTTTTCTGCCAGGCAGCTTTCCAGCCACTCTTCCCCAAGCCTGTAGCGCTGCATGGGGTTGTTGTGACCAAAGTGCAGGACCCGGCACTTGACCTTGTTAAACCTCATATAATTGGCCTCAGCCCATTGATCCAGCCTGTCCAGATCCCTCTGTAGAGCCTTTCTACCCTTGAGCAGATTATGTAGATAGATCATATATATATACATACACATAAAGAACTACTTATGCCGACTGAATAATGAAACTGGATAAAAAAAATAAGAATTTGGTTTAGAAGCACTCCTGCAAGTAACCTAGATCTTGTAAATTATTCCCATGATAATTTTGATTCAAAGGCCTTTGTTGCAAAATTGCGAGTGACTTGAACCCCTTAGAGCATATGATACATATCAGATCATCCAGTTTGGGGTGGGACTAATGACACCATGAAGCAAGCACTAGAAATATCTACACAGAAATGTAATTGATCTTAAAACACAATTTAAGGTTATTTTTTCCGTTATTTCCTTCAGCTACTCCAGCGGTAGTGCTGTATTTAAACAAAATTGTCCCAAGTACACAGAAGGTTTTGGACTCAGTGTCTTTTCCTTTGTCTTCTATATTCCTCTGTTTACCTCCCACAAGTTATACTTGCCAGGCCAGACAAGGAAATGGTGTTAATCATGGAAGTCTGTTACTCCATTTGCAAACAATCACTGGGGAACAGTCTGGAAGCTTGATTTATTCTCTTAAAGATCTGATCTTTTCATAAAGACCTATGTCACTCATTTGGGTCTTGACAACTCCATTTCCAATTGCATCTTTGCAACAATAACCTTCTAAGAGAGATACGAATCATAGCCTGGCACAATTTGCCACCTTGGGTAAAGTGTAGGATGTTTAATGCACTCAACCCAGACATGCAGTGTTTGAAAAGAAGCTCTAAACTTGAGCAGACAAATGCACTCATGGCACTTGGATACAGCTAACAAAAACAACTCAGGGACGCATTCTGGCAGCTGAGAGATTTTGTTTGGGAGCTGTACTAAACACTCATTTTGCTGGATTCTATTCATTTTACATAGTGAAACTGCTTCATAGTTTATTTAGCAATTTCTGTTATCCTTGTACAACATGTGTTCATACTAATGTTGAGGCAGAAGTATTGCATTTCATTTTAATAGCCAACTGTTTTTCTAAGGCTTGTTTTAACATACATGGTATACTCACACACACTATTCATTGCCCTGCCGCTCTGTTTCTCAATAAGGGAAACTGGTTCTCCCAGACTCTGCAGATTATCACATCTGTTTTTCTGTCACATAAGGCACAGTCTTTTGAGGATTTTCAACCCAGAAGGATCCTGACTTTTCAGCCTTGCCAACAGTATTACTAAGCTAGCTGTTTCTTACGCTGCCACAAATGCAACAGAAAAAAATACCCCTCCTGGTATGGACAATAGCTGACAGCTGAAACACTTTGCAGAGGTCTAATTAAGTAAAACTAACAAAGGCATTTTCTGAATTTCCTTTGTCAAATCTATGAAGATATCTAAAGGAGATAAAGGCTTTTTATCAGTAAGCTTTTTTATTTCTGAAGTTGATTTTTTTATTTATCTCAATATTTTTCTTGTGTGGCTCCACCTTGTTGACTGGGGACTTGTGTCAAATTTATATTTTTAGCTGAACTAATTTAGGAAACAAATGACAAAGTAATCTTCAACAGCCTTGTAAAGTGCTGCTTAAGTGAGGTGAGTAGGCAGTAATGACTAGGGAACGTTAGCAGAGTTGAGGGCAGAGAAACTTACTAGCCTGTTATCCCAAGTTCTGAAAGTGAGTCAGAAGCATGCAAATCAGGGGTTTGGGGTCCAGACATGGAAATATTGCCATTTTATTAGTGACAGTATGTCAAAAGAAGAAAAGCATGTCTTATTTTATTTAAATCTGGTAGCCAGTCAGCGGGATCATTAAAGTTCTTGAGCGCTGTGACATTTTGCATCTAAGAGGTGCCTATGGTTGCAGGATCTAGCCTAAAGCACCAAGCACTCAAACTTCTTAAGACATGGAGCACTTCCAGTAAAACCACATAGGGTGAGTCTAGCCAATGGAAGAATCATGCTTCCTTGCTCAACCATCTCAGAGTATCCTAGGTACAAGTGAGGTTACTAAAGATGAAGAAATACCTCATCAAGACACTCTAGCTTCCTCAGAAATATTGCTCAGAGGACTGTGTTAATGGTTTAACTGTAGTTCTGCTTGGTAGTCATCCTACATGGTGATGCATTAAGTATGTTAAATTATATACATATATGTCTTAAATATATTAAACACAAGGTACATGGAATGACAAGAATGTCTGTTTCCTGTGCTCTAAAATGATAAAAAAACTCTGGCTTGTATTGTAAAATATTTATCTACTACACAGTCTGCAGACTTTTGGTTGCCCCAGCTTGCACTCACACCAAGGGAGGCAGGGATTTACAGATCTAGATGTCAGGAGCAGTAAAATAACAAATGGACACACACATTCACACACATGCATGACACAAACAAACACAGGTATATTATTCCTGATCTTTACTTTAGTGTGGTCAGACAGATGATATGTTGTATGAAGATTTCTTTGCTTAACCATAAAGTTTGTAAGTCTTAAGATTTTCTGGGGAAACAGAGGGTTAGAAGAAGACGACGACTGAGTCAAGACTGCCTAGTTACAAAGCTGGATATTCCACTGTAATAATGGAATGTGGCTGGTAACTGGAGAGATAGTGATTTTATTTTGCTCAGCTGCTGAATTTAATCAGGAATAACTCCAAAAAAGCTTTTTTGCAAACATCCCTTCTCTGCCTTCTCCTTCCTATTTTGAAGTCCTCTTTCTATTAGCAACAGAGACTAATTTTTAATTGCCATGGTTTTCCTATGATAACAAAATGTCTACTTTCAACCCTACAATTTTAGAAAATACTAATGTGAATTGAATGCTAAATCCCAAATTTTACTGCCATGAAATATCCAACAATAATGATATATATCAGATCACATGCCTACCTACTTCGTTGCCTGGTTTGTAGTGAGACTTTTTAAGCGCTGTCTGATTTGGAAAGGGTAGGTGGTAAGCCAGAAACTCTGTATATTCCACTTAGGACTGTGTTCTGGAAGTAAAAGTATTCCCAACTCTGAAGACTGATCCAGTTCAAAAAATAATGTTCTTTCAAATTAACAAAAAAAATTTCACTTACTTCTGATGTCAACAACTAAATCTAACAATGTACAGGCTATTGGTGAAATTGTCGGGTATGTTGACCAGTCTTCCTTGCCTGTACAATCTGTTGTATGAATTCAGCTGCTGCCTACCGTCTTGTTTCTAAAATTTAAGGAACTTCAGATCTCTTTTTCAACTTTACTTTTAACAGCACCTAGCACAATGGGGCCCAAGTACATAACTAGGGTTCGTGGGCACCTTGATAATTCAAGTGGTAGTAATAATAATAAATTACACGTTTTCAGTGTTGGTGAAAAAATAGCTAACATAAGGAAAGCATATGTGTTCCAGGCCACAGCAAGATGTTTAATACATAGTCATTATAAATCCCAGAAGCGATCAATTTATAATGAGAAATGTTTGTACATGAGCAGTGCTGCCATGCCACTGAAATGTAACACAATGATTCAGTATGCACACAGAACTGCAGTGGACAAATGCATACAGAATTATTCCATGCTGTAGACATTTTTACACAAACGTTCTTAATTGCTAACAGAAATAACATCATCTACTGTAGCTTGATTTTCTTTAAGTTCCTCGTGTCAGTAACACATTTGCAGCAGTAGACCTCATCCAAGTTCTTGCCTTGTCAATTTTTTATCTTTGAAATTTATTCTGACGATGCTCCTAGCCTAAGTGCTTTCTTTTGCAGGAAAGAAAGTAATCAGATTTCATGAGAGCTGGGTTATTGCACACTTGTATGTAGCTCTTGGAGGAAGCTCCTAAAGGAAATAGAAGTCTGTAACATGCTCCAAATTCCCTTCAGGGCCCCTGGTTCTTTGATTTAATCTTGAAACAGACAAGACTTTTAGCCTTTCTTCAGACACAAATAGGCTGTGGCATCAAATTCACTTCAAGAAAGCACATTGTGACTTTGTACTGATCTCTGGTATAGCTAAATATATTTTATCCCACCTTTTGTAAGCTTCCTCCCATACCATCTGTACTGAAAATTTAATTTAACATAAGTGATAGCTGATACTTTTTAGAAATTGGAGGAATAATCTAAATAAAATACTAGGCTCTCAATAAGGCATTTTGTTCTGAACCTCCCTATATTTGAGATTTACTTTTAAATGGCTAAAATGCAAAAAACCTGTTGGTAACTTGGTCTGCTTGGTAATTTTTGATTATTGATTATATAGGATATGTTTCCTAGATATCATGCAAAGTCTATTTTGCTTTTAAAACAAACACTCCTTCTTGCAAATTCCCAAGAGACATATGCTGGCATTTTTTCATTATGCAGAGGGAAGTTACATTAAATTCAGGCCACATTTCTTTTCTGAAAAAATTGCATTGATACTTTTTTTTTTTTTCTCTTTTAAGAATATTTCTTCAGCATTTGCATGTTATGTAAGTTTTGCATGTCCTTAAAACCTGTTCCCTGGATGTTACCCAGGGGATGGCATCTTTCAATAGCTCCCAAGGTTGCTTAGTTAAAGGGAAAGACTGCTTTTTCCTCCTACCCCCAGGTGGAATAGATAGGAACCTTAAACAGGACACACCTAGATGATAATACTCATGAGATATACTTGAGATGTATGGCTGTATGTTTGTATGTATGTATGAATGTATGTTTTCCAGCAGACTGAGCTTACACACGAGACCAGATTTCAAATACAAAGTGGTTTTTTTCCTCAGGTGCCATCATCCTGATAATGGTGTCAAAACATTATGTCATGCTCCACACTCCTAATGCATTCCTGCTATCCTCAATTCTCACTCTTGGTAACCTCGCAGTGGGGAGTGCTAAGGAAGAGTTTCCCCTTACTGCAACAAACTCATGTTAAAATGATTTAATGATGTGCAGCTTACAATAGGGTTCTTCTCCACACACTTTGTACCTTTTTAGAGCCTGAAAGTAAGAAGATGAAAGAAGAGCTAGAGAGAGGGTAGAACAGATTAGTGTTCTAACATCTACGAGGTAGTTACAGGTTTTCCTTAAATTAAGTTTCTATAACCAGGATGTCTTTAAGTATCTATTGGTATTAGAACAGGGCAAGATATTTGTATTTATATTCTTATTCTCTCATTTTTATTCTTTTCTTTCAGGGTGTTTTCACTTATAGAGATATACAGTTTCACCATCATTTTTAATATGTTTCCCCTAAATTCATACATTCAATTGTTTCAAGACAGTCTGATCCCATTTGTGGATTGTTTGAAAATGGTTTGCTTCAGATGTTCTAAGTGATTGTGGGTCATTTATCTAGGTCATGTGTCATGAGTCTGCTCCCTGAGTGGGTAATGCCTAGGTCACTGCAGAGGTCTCACAGAGAAACTGAAAATGTCATTGTGGAAGAAATACAGTGAGGTGAGAATAATGGTTGAGGCTTCTTCCCTCCCCCACCATGCCTCTGGAAAAATTTTTTTTGCTACTATTTTTTACATGCCCAGCTCTGACCATAAAACTTGGCTGTTATGCTTAGAAATAGAACAGTGGCAGAAACATGGGAAAGAAATTGTAATTTGAACTCCTGTTTCCTTTATAATTGACCAGGATAAACTAGGCTGCTTGTGGTAGATAGACATATCGTTCTGAAGATGTGCTCTTTATGTACTTTAGAACAGCTACAATCAGGTTTATGTTGAGTTAACATTAAGACAAGAGGCATACGGTCTGATCTAAAGTCCATCAAAATTGAAAGGAGTTTTCCCTTTAATCTCAGTGACCTTCGAGTGAGGGTCCCAGGACCCCTTGAGCTCCAGGAGCCACAAATCATTTCAGAAAGTAGATTTTTAACAAAGTACATACATTTATGTTTCTAGCCTTTAAAGTCTCAGATGTGAAGCTTGAAACACTGATTCATACAGGTAGCTTCTGCAGAGAACACAGGAAAGTACTGGAGACATGACTATCTACTTTTCTGGAGACATGCCTGTCCACTCTTCTGGACCTATGCTGCATCAAGTCTGTAAAGTCGGGCAGGTGGGGAGGGTGGAGGGGCGGTCTATGTGATTTCTGACCAGAAAGGGCATGCAAAAGCTTAAAACTCCAGGATTCATAGTTTAAATCTGCATGAACTCAGAAGGAGCTATTCAGTAGTAAATGGCACATTGGAAAGGGCTAGAAGATAAACTATCAACTTATTCTGAGAGTTTCACTTGTGTGAATACAGTGAAGCAATTAACAATTGCAAATCTGAGATAATGGCACTTGTTGGAGCTCTGTATATCATCTTATTTAAAGGTATGATTCAAATCCCAATGAAATTGTGACGTTCTTACTGGGATTTGCTTGAAGTCCTTCAGGGATTGAGTCTTACCTGATTTACTCCTGTGTGCTTTAAAGAGCACTCTATTGTCAGTTGGAGATTCACAGCTGTTAAATTTGTCAGAACAGAAATTACTCATATTCCTCTGTGGCAAACAATAATTAGAGTTATCACTAACTCATCAGATCTCCTCTGATATTTTTTTTATCCACATTAGTAAGTTTGCTTCTTTCTAAATCAGAAGACAAAAAACATTCAAAGACCAGCAGGTGGGACAATCTTTGATTTTTATATCTATTTATTTTAACTGAAAGTTTCATTAAAAGTAAGATAATGCAGAGTTCAAAAGGCAAAGTCATTCATCATGTTACTAAAATACCAAGGAAGTGGTTTGTTGAACTCACTGCTTCCTTCTGCAAAAGTGGGATGAAAACAAAAAAAAGAAGTGTTCTTAATGGATGGAAAAATTGGCATGCACTCCTCGGTTTTTATTATGAACATATGTTGCAAGTACTAGTAAGACAGAAGAGTGCAATGCATCTTGTATCATGTCTTTCTTTATATAAAAGGTACTTCTTTCCAAATAAGCACTTTTTCTGGTTACAAGAAATAATCTGCAAGTGAACTATCAGAAAACACATGCACATTATCACTGCACAGTACCAGGAGTGGGTAAACCTGGACACTTGTCCAATTTTTTCAGAATACATATATCAAACGTAATTTTACAGAAGCTGTGCTTTTAAATCATTCATAACAGTAACCCCTAAATGCAATGTACAGTTGTAAATACTGGTGCTTAATCAAATGTTGTGGCTTATAAAAGATTAAAGTTTATCTGTCTCCAGAATTTCTACATCCATAACTACTTTGTTAAAAAAAGGCATATTAGTTTGCTTCTTCTGAAGGCTTTGTATATAATGTGCATGTAATAAACAGAAGCACATTATTTTCCCCTTTGTTTTACTTATATATGTATATAAATAAGATCATATATTTATCTCATAAATCTCATATATATATATATGGAAGATTATCTATAATAATCTTATATCAGCTGCTAAGAACTTTACATACCTTGTACTTTATAGGAATTCTTTTCTCATCTTTATGTATTAGGTGTATAAGAGACAGATTTCTGATTTTGCTTAGGCAAAGTAGCCCAAGCTCAGAAATCAAAGATTCTATGTTTTGAACTCCAAAATAATGGCAAATTAATATATATCAACCTGTAGTAAAACTAATAAGGAAATGTAAATTATAGACTGTTTAAAATATCTCATTTCAAAACATTTTACTGATATCATGATCAAACTCACAAAAATCTTTATTGTCTCAGCTCACTGGATGGAAAAGACGAAACACAAAATGTGAGCAGGTATGCCAGAGGTCAAACATTTTCAATTTGACATACCTAATGCTATCATAAAACAAATTATTCCTGCTGAGAATTTCACAAAAGAAGATGAATATTTTTAGTCTCCTAATGTGCCAGATTTGTGGGTTCAATTGTTGCTGTAAAATTTAGAACTAGTTTGTTTCCTCTACATAAACTGAAACTCATTATTTATTTTCAAGATTCTTCTCAAAGTATTTTTAAAGAAAAAAAGAACAAATAAGGGCTATACAATAATAATATCTGTCAAAAGAAAGGATGTTTTATGGGAAGGTATTCATAACAGGTTTCTATGATGAGCAATTCATCATGACATAAAGGTTCAAATGCAGACCATACTTATTTATATATGCCAAAACTTATATATATATATATATATATATATATTTGTATTTTTTGTAGCTGCTCTAAGTACAGCTCTAAGTATATTCACAGTCATTACCAATTGGAAATTTCATTTCAAGGGTCAGCAGAAAAAAACAAAGTCCAAGTCAGACAGAGAACTGAGCTCGCCTAAGAATGATTCTTTCCATGCAAGCAGAGCAGATGACCTCAATCCTTGGTCAAAATTTTCAGTGCATTGTTACCTTACTATAGTCTCAGGAGTTGAGTGTAGTAATGGAGAGTTTCTGTGTTCCAGAGCCAAGCAAAATGTTTTGGGCTAAAGTTTTCTGACATAACTGATCTGGGAGACTTTAGTTCTTGAATGCTTCACCTACCTTTGGTGCCAGTGCTACCAACTCTCTTGCTAGGTATTGAAGGCACTAAAAACTATCCCAAAGAATCAGGAGTTAACCATAACATTTTGTTCTTAGTTTTCTCTCATTGTTTCTACATTTGGCAGTATATTCAGAACTGATTAAGTACAGGCCGTTTGTAATGTCTGTTTGATAGCACTTGCAAATATTAAGTTAACAGATAACTATAATTTATGGCCCAAGAGGTAATCTATAACTTCAGACTGGTTTAGCTCCATGAATCTTAATTAGTAAATGCTGTTAAATTTTACAGAAAGTACTGTAAAAATACAATTTTCTTATTTGGGAAATCTGTTTTAGACTTCTCAGAAGCAAAGCACAGAAATCATAGTTCGAGAGACAGGGAGGCTCAGTGTCTTTAAGTCCTCTTTCGAATTCTGATACTCTGTAGGTATTGGAAATTGTCTTTCTTCCAAAATAAGCTCTTCTCCATTGCAGATCTTTCCTCACAGCCTGCTAAACGCCCATCCCACAGTCACCAGAAACTGTGGATTCATGGAAACAGCTCATAGTCTGCTCCCAACCTTATTTCTCCCAAAACCTTGCTTTGTAACAAGGCAGAGGCCCCCGCTTTGTTGCTATCCTGAAGAAGATTCGAGCCTCTCCATAACCATTTCTCCACTTCCCTTTCTATACCATGAAGGCACATCTGGGAGTACTGAAACAACATGAAGTTGAAATTTTGAAGAGCTGGACTGTGTGGGATACTCTTGATCTTATTTTTTCTGGTGCATTAAAGAACTGTTCATCAAAACTCAGCGTATGATAAAAACAGCATGCATATAACATTATTAACAACATAGAACAAAGTAGTTTTGGCCTTGGTGTACATGTAAAGTTCTTCTGTATCATACATTTTAGTTAAAAACTGTTGTCTAAAATCCTGTGATTCAGACATTTCCACATCACATCTTCTAACAAGTTTCTGAAGTATTCCCAATACAAATGCTCCTTATAAGGGAATTATTCTCACAGTATTTCTAGGCAAGATCTGTTTCATTCATTTAGTTTTCTTTTAGTACTGCAAATGGGTTTGAGCCTATAAAAACCTGAGCATCTGCTTTGCTTCACCTTAGGAGTATCTTACTAAGTTCAATGGAACCCGACAGCTATCTGTGTCTCAAGTGCAAATATAGTTATGTGATTTGTTGGACAAGGAAGTGTTAAGAGCGTGAAGTCAATGACTGATGATTGTGCACTTCCTTTCAGACAGTATTAAATAGTGTTGGATTAGGCCTTTATGTATATAGTGGCATTCCTTTATAAGAGTAAGGTAAAATATGCCTTGATGCTGAGCTCTGTGTGATGAATAATTTATTCTGCATATGCGGAGTCTGCTTTTCTTCACTCAATACCTGTGGGCAGGTTGAGATTTCCTCAGATTAATTTCATGTTATTTTGTTCAGGTTTTTGAAATGTTATGGAATGAACTTGAGCCCCTTTCTCAGCGATTAGTAGGAATTGTGTCGGTAGATGAGTATACAAAATTTCTTCATATTCCTTGGAGAACTTCAGCAGTATTTTTGACATGAATATTTTTGTGTATAAATGTAAAAGGTGCTTTTGTAAGCAAACAAGTCATTAAGATAGAATTACTTTTCCACACTCATTCATGACAACAAGACAAGATCATTGCAAAGTCTGCAATAATTAAATGCACTATGTAACTGAAATTATTAAATTCCAAATAATATTTGTTGAATATATTTTTAACTTTTGAATTGGCATTTTATTCATTTTTCGATGGAAGTGAGTTCAAAGCCTTAGTTTCAGTCAAGTACTACGTATCATTCAAAATGAAGACTCATTGACCCTAGACTGTTGGAAAGAAATATATACAAAAGGTCAGTTTAACACCTGAAACATCTAGAGATGAAAAATCAAGAGAGATATCTCTTAAAGAACTATCCCAGTCAACATCTCATAGATATTTTTCTAATACTTTCCAAAAGATCAAAGCTATGAAAACATTCATGTGTTGTATTTTTAATTCTAGTTAATTTTCACTACCACATTAAGATATCTAGTGTTTGTTAAGGCTTAATTGACTATTTCTAAGAAGGATCATGCCTCATAATAGATCCAATTTTTTTGTTTACCCATGCTGAGACAAAAAGTGGGACAAAGGAACCTTTCCTTCTTCTTTCTTGTAGTAAGTTTGCCTACTGTTGTACGAGAAATAGCTTTTGGCAAAGGCTCAAGAAAGCTGGTGAACAGACTTTGTATTTTTAGACTGTGAGTGTTAATGTAACTGCAAAACAATGCACTATACAAGTAACTAAATAGGACACAGACATTGGAATACACAAATTACCCAAAAAGGGGACCAAGGATATCAAAAATGAATTTTACAGATGACTCTGGAGAGGAAATTAAGTATTTTAGTAAGACAAAAATAGAACAGAATAAGCATTTGGAAACAGTGAAAACTACTACAGTATTTGCTTGCAATTTCCCTGCAGTGCTTCCATGAAATGGATCAGCATTTGTCTTTCTATCTGTTCTGAACCACTGCATATAACTGTTTCTTCGGGCTTGTAAATGTGCAGGTCAAGTGAGACCAGGTTCAGGTGGTTTCCCACATGATATGAACAACATAGAAAACACAGGGGTCTTGGGTGTTTTGCTCATGAAACTTGTAAGACTGTAAGAAAGTATATCAACCCAGAAGCTAGTCCTTTCCTTTGACTTAGATTTCAGTGTGTTCTAAGATGTGTGTGTATGTATGTACATGCAAATGGTGATGTGAATATACAGGATAAAAATAGCCCATAATAAAACTGCACTTGGTATCTGTGAATTGAATTATAGACCATATTCGTATAAAGTACCCACTATGTGGACTGATTTTCTTAGGACAGTAAAAATAGGGAGAAGGAGGCTTTGGGACCTAGCTGACTGACAGCTCAGATGTGAGCCAGACGAAGACTACCTTCTGAATACATTGATTGGGGAGGGGCTGTTACAGTGCCCCTTGAGCCTAGATGCCTGCAAGGAGTCTAACAGAATGAGTAAAAAGACAACTAAGAAGATCTTTCTTTGCTAGTAAAATTATCAAGCTATGAATTAGTAGGTAAATCAAACAGGTGTGAGAAAACAGTCAAATTATTTGTGGAATGACTTAGACACACATTCACTTTAAGTCATAAATGGGAATTTTACAATTACTTTGAGAATATGTAACAAATCTTAGAAATTTAATCTACTTGGAATCTCTTGTGTAATCTTTTCAGGTATTCTAGTGTCAACAGGAATTCCATTGGTCAATTTTTATGATCTTACAATGGATCTGGGTGCATTTGTCACCTTTAGCTGCAAATGTATCTGTTTCACTACAAGTCATATCAGCATGCTTTGAATACCCATAGTCATATGTAGAATTCACTTGTGCTTTCCTGTATATGTAGAATAATAAGAAAAAAAGTAAATATCTGAAGTAAAAAAAAAGTAATGTAAAAAAGGAAAAGCATAAAAGTAAATACTGCTTTAGAGTAAACATTTAGACAATGAAAAAGCTATACTCTGCTAGACTATAGGAAAGGAATAGCATAGGAAAGGGATGGCATCAGGATGTTTTAAATGGCATTTAATTTATCCAAATTCTCTTAACTATGAATTTTAAGATGGACCCAAGTCTAATTTTTGAAATCAAATGCTATAACTAGAAGCACTCGAGGGTTGGAGGAAGGAGGGCTGCAGAGGGGGAGGAAAGAAGAGGGAATTGCTCCTTGAGCGCACTGCAAATAGCTTTTGAATCAACAGTATGGTAACAATTAGACAGTGGTCCTTTTTTATTTTGCTGGATTTTGACAATCATAAAAATAGATTATGAATAAGCCTTGTGTAAGCCAAAAGTTACGTTGCAACAGCTGCATTATCCTACCAATACATACTAATTTTATCAGATCTATTCACAACTTGCTGTTAATATCTCACAGGTGGTAAGAACACATCTCAGATTCCCCCTTTAGGGATGAATTCTTCTGTGATATTTTCAGCTTCCACTTTTTATTTCCCACATTTACATCTTAATGGCAGGAAAGTTGTATGGAAGCAATTCATTTAACAAAGCAATAAATTAAGGCCTAGTACACATACAGTTTCCTTTATTGTTTCAAGATACATGGAGCTTTCATAGACCTTTGAAAACCAAGCCTTCATCATGGGATTTTCTTAGGAATTTTGGATTTGTTACACAATTTTAAGCAGTGCAACTCTTCTATCAAAAGCAATCCCCAATGCTTATGCTCTTTTATGAAGTGTGTCTTCAAAAGTTCTGTCCTTGCAACTTTTACAATTCTGTACTTTTTAGCAATGCTAACAGGTACAGCATTCATGACTGGCTGTTCAGAAATGGCACCTAATCTGCCTACATGTTAATTAATTAGTGTTCAGCTTCGGTATAATGTCCAAACTCTCACCATGTTTGGGGAGTTTGGCGGGGGGGGGGGTGGGGGAGTTGTAAACTTGGTTTATACTTGGCCTGTATTTTTAATGTAAAATAAATGCCTATGGAAACAATTTGAAATGCTAAATAGCAGAATGAAATTAATATTTGGCATGCTAAAGAAAAGAACTCTAGGGTATTTCATTTGATGTATGTTGGAATAAAATCAGTTTTCTTACTAACTCACTCAACTATTTGGAAAGTAAAACTATTAACATTAAAGTCTCTTAAAATAGAGATCTATTTTTTTTTTTTTTAAGATGGCATGATTTGGAACTTATTTTAAGTAGCATATAATCTGTGAGTTGAGTTCTTCCATTTTCCATTATTTAATCATTGAATTGGATTGCTCTCTATTGATTTCCTCTTTAGATTAAACTAGTGCTTGGAATTTTGTCATACAGACCTTTTTATTCACTAAATTAAAATGTCTGGTCTATTCCAAACAAGGCATTGTAAAGTTGGAATAAAAACAGAATGCAAACTATTTTAAATAAATATTGAAAGTATGAATAGTTTCAAACAAGTTGCCTAGGTAAGCAAAGGCTAATGTATAGGCCAAAAGAAACTTATTCTCCAGCTGTGGCTCAATTTTCGTTATGCTGCAGAGTAGCGAAAGGCCACTCTTTAGGTAGATAGACAACTTCCAATATGTGAGGGCTGCTTTGAAAGACAGAAACATTGACAGAGGCTGACTGCCCGTATTGGTGGTTCAATTTAGAGAGGCCGAAGTAGGCAGTCTGTCCTCCTGAAAATGATAATTTCTTGAGGAGCCAAAACTTATAAAACACTATTAACATTCAGGAAATTTGAAAACTATTTCTGCTCACCTTGGACATGTCAACAATGTGATATACGCAGCCTCAGACATGGCACATTCTGCACCTACATGAGTCTCATAAGTAACATATTATTTCTTGTATGCTTTACCAAGTCTTCTGAGTGCCTTAGTATAATACTAGATGCAAGAATATCAAGTTCACTCCACTATCTTCATGGAGAAAGGAGAAGGAGGAACGTTAGCATGCACATGAAGCTGTAACACTGATTTCTGCTTGGGAGCAGGCAGAACAACATCCTTCTCTTGGGAACAGGGAGAAAGATAGGCTTCCCCTTTCCTGAGGAAGACATCCAGCCACTATCTGTCACCTCGAGGGCAGAGAAACGAGACACTTCCTAACATCTAAAAGTCAACATCACATGAAATTTCACAGATGACAGGTTCTCATTTTATACATTACATATATACACATACACATCACAAACAGTGCCATCATAAATGCGTCATGGGTGTGCTTCCATGTACTTCTAATTGAATCAGTTTTAGAGTAGTGGAGAAATGTATCTAATTAATATTGAGGGGGTGGGGGGGGGGGGTTGAATGGTTTTTTTCTTTCCTAAGGAACTGTGGGAGCAAAGTGGGTTTTATACATTCTCTTATTTTAATGGAAGGGAGATTTGTTGAGGGATATGGTTGGTACCTGCAATTCCAGCTCGAGCACTTTGACAAGGTTCCAACATTCTTGATGAATTGCAAATGGGAGAGAGAACCCTTGAAACAGATCTGTAGCCTGTGATATAATTGACTCAAGACAGCCTTCTGGAAACTTTTTTGTTGCTCCTATTCAGCTGTTTCATAAGCGCATGGGCCAAACATTTTGTTTAATGGAAGACATTTAGGAGTGACTAGGTCACTTCAATGTGGATCTTCCTCCTTTATAAGGATACCTATAGCATTACATCTTTGTCAAATTAACAAAGCCGGGTATAGCTGAAACTCTTAAAAGAACAAGTATTCAAAAGCACGTGTCTAAGGAGAGAGCAGAAGAATTTTCAGGCTTCTGGGGAAATACATGACTGATGAAAAATGACATCCAGCTATTTGCTCTAAGTCTGAGGGGTGGGGGTGCATATGCTGTGTAGACAAATTCTTGAAAGGATATGAAGAACATCCCGACTGTAGCAGTTATCAAACACAGTTAGTCATAGTCTGCATGCGTTTTCAGGGCAGACTTCTTGAACAGCCAGACATGCCAGTGTACAGTGTGCTAACAGACTCTGTCAAAGCTGAGTCCTTGCTACAGCTGTTTACGGTAAATGTTATTAACATTGGTTAATTATTATGTAATGGTTACTTTATCAGCAATGTACATCAGCAAAGTAAGAACAATTACCTTGAAACAATTCAGTGTCCACTTGTGGCAAACACAATTGCTTTCTTTAGTTTAGAGGAATTTACTAACACCATATCTGTAGTGAGGACAAGGCTGCTGAGGGAACTGGTTATGCCTTTGTTTCCTTTTGAATATACTGATGTTTTTAATTTTCATCACATAGCTCCTCACTTTCTCCCCTCTGTATTCTTGTTTGTGAGGATCCAGTGAATGAGGTTCTGGCTAGAATTTTATTTCTCCGGGCAGACCTTCTATACTGAGTGTTGTCTATCCAAACCTTTGTTGTTCACAGGCTCTGATTTTCAGTACATAATGTTAAGTACCTCCATGAGGAAATTAGGCAATGTGAGTAGTCAGCTGAACCTCAGTTACAGAGATCTCAGAGCCCCATGAAGACTTCTTTGATGATATGCTCAGCTTTTTCTCCTCATTAAAGAAGCCAGAGGTGCCAGTCTCAGCATTCCCTGCTATCTCAGAGAAATTCTCAGTCTAATTGTCTAAGGCTTGTTAGATAGTTTAATAAAATCTAACACAAAGTCTGTATGGTAATGTCTCTCAAGTCTTCATGAACTTGGATGAGAACTACTTGTTTGCTTTCTCTATGGAAAGGTATAAAAATTTCTAATTTTATGTCATCCACAAAGCTGTTAGGTCTGTACAAGGAAGTCTGACATTTCTCCATATCCAGTCAACCTAGGAGATGGCAGTCTTACCATTCATCCAGATGGGAAAAGAGAGATAATGTTGACCTACAGTAACTAATTTGGACCTTAGACATGAAGTTTCTGCAACGTTGTCTTCGAGGCAGCTGATGCGTAAGCTCGGAAAGGATCAGGTCCAATCTGACAAGGAAGTTGTGCGGACGCATTGTAGGCAAGAGCTAGTGCTGTTGAAAGAGTAAAAACCCCTTAAATTCTTGGGGTAGCTGCCTAATTTTTAGGAATTGGTTGGAGAGGTTTGTGGAGGGACATGGAGAGTGGATTTATCCTGTACTACTTTGTTACAGATACTAGTGAATTACCTCATAATCATATTGGGTAGACATGTTTTGAAGGTTTTATTGACTTTGAAAAACTTTACAACTTGCTAAACTGAATAATCAACGTATTCAAGGACAAAAAGTCTCCATCCAAAAGTGTGTATCAGTTGAATTAAGTCAGAGAATGTTTTGACTATCAAGACTTGTGTTTGCTTTCTGGAAAACCTCTTCATGTACATGAAGACACATGTGTACCAGGTACATGTGTACCATTGTCACTGAAAAAACATTAATGAGTGGTATACAATTACCAGTGAGCATAAATGCCTACTGAAGTTCTAGAAAGAAGTAGATTTTTTGCTACACCAAACACCAGAAGGAGCTTTTCAGTTCTTCTCACAACTGGCATTGTCTTGCATTCTTTCCCATTTTAAAGAGTTTTTTCTTTGTCTTTTCTGATGTGTTACAGTTTCCAGACTCTACTCAAAATACTATTTGGACATTAAAATCTATTTCAACAACTGCTTGTAGACAGACTGAAGGAAGGAGTACAACAGGAAAAATAATCCATTCTGTCATCAGAAAACCTTTCCAAAACTATGAGAAACAGCAGAGATCTTGCTGGAAATGAAGGTGCTCTGCTTGAAATGTAATCAGTTTTCCCCTTCAGCTTTTACTTTTTACTTTTTTTTTTCTTTATAAACAGTTACCTACATTGCATCTTCAGCCATCACTTAGTCTATATGAAATTAATTCTCTTCTAATGGATTTATACAAAACCAGTGGGGAAAGAGCATGGAAACAGGAAGATGGGATTTAGACCAGCAGAGTCTGTTAAATTTCTTAAGCACTGTAACTATTTTTGTCTTCTGAATCCTCCCAGGCCTTACAATCTTTTAAGACTTTATTTGACCTGCAATAGCAGGCTAGTAGGCTTATTCTCTCACTTGCTGCAATCAGGAGTGTCAAACTATACACATAGATGCAGATTAGCTATTGCCAGTACAAAGAAGAGGCTTGCTTAAACTCCGCCTTGAATGTAAAGAATGTGGGTGAATTTCTCCAGCAGTGGGAGCTTAGGTTTAGGAAAATTAGACCTAAAAAAAGAAATCCCTCAGCAGCCAGAAGATATGTGAATTTGCGTCTCTTCTTGTGCTGATGTTGATGTGCTTCTACTGCTCTTCCAAGATTCAGAAGGCAATAGCATTTGAAAGGACACTCAGAAGACAGTCAGAAGTATATGTGTCAAAAGGCTAAATTGGCCTACAAACACAAGGATTAAGCTAAATGTTTCTGAGTGCCATCTATGGAAACTTGGAGGTCAAAATTGGAAAATCACCTCAATTTATCCATGATATAAAACTTAAAAGAATTCAGTTTGAATAAGATCTTAAGAGGAATATCTGTGCAAGTTCTATCTACACAAGCTTTTGTAAGTAAATTGAAGTCACATATTTGTGTTAGGTGACACCATCTCTAAGCTAATGTACTTTACACTCTCAAGAGAAATTCTTATCTTAGATTTGGCATGGAGTTAATTACAGCTACATGGCTTTTGGCTGGCTCAGGATACGGGCAGAATAAGCTTGCAATAGCCTGCAAAAATCTTGTAGGCATGCCCTTCAAATTAGAGTTTGATATATAGTGAGGTTGTTAGAACTTAAACTGAGCAGGACTATTTATGAAATTGATGTGACCTGTCAGCCTGGTGCTTGGTGGAGAAACTGATAGGAGGTAGAAGTTCCTTCTCTCTGGGAAAGAGGACAACTAAAGCTTACATGTCTGCATCACTAAGAGAGGGGGAGTGTGAAGGTGTTGTGCCTGCATATCAGAGAAGGGCCATTTCTGCTTTTGATGTCAAACCTGCGTCTTGGTAGAAGGTCCTACCAAAGGAAGAGACTTGACACGAGTAGGTGATATGAGGCTGGCAGTGTGCTCCAGCAAGATTCTGAAGATGTGATACACCTGATGTTTTCTGATGATTGAGCTCTAGAGTTTTTAATTTTTAACACCCAGTAAATCAAAGTGTCTCCCTTTAATCATAGCTTTGTTGGTGTACAAGGAAACAGTGGTCCGTACTTCATCAAGCAGCTCTGAACCAAACACAAATTCTCACTTCTTAGAGTCTCATTTCTTGCACCATTAACTATTTGGTCTCCAGGAACTTCTCTTCGTGAACACTTTTTCACTCACCTGGCATGAGTTAAGAACAACTACACAGCCTCATTCACATATGGTCTTTGTGGAGTGCACTGACTTTTCTGAACCAGCTCTGTTGTAAGGGAATTTCTATGCATATGGGACAGTGTCAGTCCTGTAGTGGAAAAAGGTTGTGAAAGATTTTCTGTTCTGTATACAATTTTTACAAGGCTCAAAGGTTTGGGGGGGGTCTTATTTTACTATTTTGCTCTTTCTTGAGGCTGATTTGAGAATTCAGGTGGAAGGATTATATACTACAGAAGTGATAAATGGAGAGAGGTTTCTGGCTGACCTTAAAACAGGGATCTGTAGTATGTCATTTATAGTACAGGCTAAACCAGATAACAGACCTTAAAGATAAAGGCATAGGTACTCCTTTTCTTTGCAAACTATCTCCTGCTAACTTTTCATGTCTAATGTGAGGGACTGAGAATATTAAAGAAAGAGCTACTCATCCCTGTCTGTTCCTGGAGAATCCCATCCTAGAGAAAAGGTCTTCTGACTGCAGAACACATCAATTTTTCAACCATGGATCGGATGTTTAAAAAGAAACAAAATCTGACATTACCTTGGGAAACAAATCTCTGCATTCCACTTAGGTCTTCAGCTGACAAGTCATGGAAGCTGATAGGTTTATTTTCTTTCTGGACTTTCATGGTCAGCGGAACTTTCTGCTGAATGAACTAATCACTTGAACACTTATTGCCTGCAAGATAGTATACTGCAGTTATTCTTTAATCCACTGAAAAATCATGCCTAGAAGAAACTATGCAAGTAACATCAGGTTTCCTTCCTTGCACTGAATGGAATTACATTTCAGTGCTGCAGATCACTGTAGATTCATTCCAATGTATTTTTTCACTGTCGAGTAAAGTAATTTACATGAGAAGGATTTTCAGAAATCTTGGGGGTTTTTTGTTGTTTGGACTTCTCATACGAAACATGGCATAAAACCTAACAGAAGCAACAGACTATTTATGACTGTAATTTTATTTATTGCTAGTCTAACATTGATTTTTATTTATTTTGTGTAACAAAAATAGCAGTTTTCTACACTAGAAACAACTACTTTTATGCTCTGGAAAATCTGGTACATTTTTGCAACATCTGAATCCATTTCACAGTAACAGATTCAAATGTCACAAAGTCAAATTTTCTCACATAAAAGAGGAAAATTACAAATACCAACTGCATGTCTGTCATTTCTCTTATCTACGTTAGCATTCCAGAAGACTTCTCAAACTTAAGTATCTGCTAGAAAGAGGTTTTTCTTTACTCCCTTTTCTTGCTAAAAGCAGCACTCTGTACCTTCAACCATACAACATTAAAAAAAAATTCACCCTGAAATGTCCCACTGGGTTGATGGCTGGAGTTTTTCACTGACTTGATCTGGGAAAGCACAATGGAATTTTTTGCATTTGTCCCATATGGATACTATTTTTCTTTTTAGTTCTTGGTGTTGTAAATTTAAATAATGTTAATGATCTGAATGAAAACTTATGGCAGCCGGGAAATCCTCTAATTTCGTATGGTTAAATCCTTACAGTTAACTCATCTCATTGTACTTGAACTTGGCTCTAATAATCAAGTGTTTAGTTGTTGGGTATCTCTGTGACTCCTACTAATTCAGGAGGATTGGTGTAGTCCAGCAATGTTGAGTTAGCATATACAGGCATCTCCTCATTATACGTGGATACTTCCACATATGCAGACATGTTGCAATGCCAGTCAAAACTCAGAGCAAATTATCTCCATTATTGAGAGCCTGATCTTTCAGCTTTCCTTGTCCAATGCTTGTCCAAGTTCAGTTTGCACCATAAGCAGTATCTCCCTTCAGGGGACATGCAACATAATGGTATGATGACCTCAAAAATCACCTTCAGCTAAATCATAAAGAGTAGTCAACAAAGTGACCATTATTTGGGATGTCAAAACTTGTGTTCAGACCTGTGGAGAGAACCAAACCAATTGCCCTGCCTTTTTCACCTCTGTCTCGTCATGTATTGTGGTATTGCTTATCAACAGCAATTCTTGAACCTTGGTGACTCGGCCAGACACCTGAAGAATATAATTCCACCAAAGGGAAAGTGTCACTTATCCTCAACACAAAAGAAACTAGTCCTTAAAAAAGTCATTGGTTTATGTCTTGCAGCACAATTATCCCTTCTGAAAACAACCTGAATTTCCATAGCCCCTCACTGTTGTCCAGAAAGGACTTCTTCTTCAGATATCTACCCAGAGGGAGAGGTTTTACAAAAAGTCTGACACATTTTTAAACCACTATGTAACAGCATATTATGTTTTGTATAATGTTCAATGTTAATAGCTTGAATTAAAAAACTCTTGTCAGGAATTCCTTTAATGTTGTGTAGCTTAAATCCTGTAACTAACTCTTCCCACTGAATTTGATTTTAGTATTCAGTTGTTTAATTCTTCCATATCTCTATGTGGTTCCCATTATGACAGCAGGATTTGCATAATGGCACATGATACATTGACTATGATATTATAAAGATTCACATTCAATTTCTAAGAAATGTTGACTGTAATATTTTGGTACAGTTTTTAAAAATGGTAAATTGATGTTTCAGTTCTAGATACAAATTTGTGATCACCAAGTTTTTCTGGATAGCAATGCTGGAGCATCTTGTGTTCTTACATTATGATTTCTCAGCATAATGCTGGCATGTTTAAAATTTTGCTGGACAAATGCTATAGAAAATAAAGAATTATCACAGCAGAAGAAGTGCAAGTGGGAGTTTCTCCACACATTTGAAAGGTTTTCAGCTATCTCACTCTATTCATTCTACCACTTCATTGCAGGAACAGATAGGATCAACAAACACAGGCATTTTGATTGAAAATAAGGCCTCAAGAAGAACACCGTGTATTCCCAGGGGCACATTAAGTTTCTGAACTGGTCAACACTTTGCTAGAGAATAAAGCTCATGTCAGCAAGTGAGCAGCAAAGACTTACAGCATAAGAATGGAAAAATATATATTCTTCCTGAGTGTTTTTTCATTTTCTAGATCATACATCATGCTAGCTCTGACTGAGCACCCTTCTTAGCAAAATAAGAAGAGGAGAAAAAAAATTCCATTATACAGTCACTTTTGTTGTAACTTAAGAATTTTCTGTGAGCTGTAGATTTGTTTAGTATCACCGAAAACAAATTACAAATTGCAGCCCCTCGAAAACAAATTATTTGGATGACCTTTAAATATTGATTAGAATTCAGCGTGTTTTCTCAGATGCGATTGCTTTGTTGATATATTTTCAAACAAAAGTCTTTCTTTGGATTCAAAAATTAAAATCTCAAACAATGAATTTGACAGAATGGGGGGTTTGCCTTCATACTATTTTGTAATAAAACATTCTATCAGCAGCATGAACTAAGAACTCAGATGTATATAATTAAATCCCCATATTGCATTCACTATCGTTTGCCATCTTTTTCTAATCCAATTATGCTTAATATGGCAGTCTTTGCAGAAAACAAATGTTGAACTCATTTTTTATTTTTTCCTAGCTCATTATTTTGTCTGTAACTACACTTGAAACAAATGTTTATCAGTAAGGTTTTTCTCTTAAAAAAGTACGGAAAGCAAACACTGTTGTATAAAGATACAACAGATTTAAAACATCTGTGTTGTGTGTTCTCTGGTCATTGACAACCATGTAACTATGAGCATTTGAAGTGCATGCTGCATCAGATTTTTGATTACCCATAACGACTTCAAGTAGCTGGTTGGTTGTGGTAAAAGCCTGTTAGCTAGAAACTGGAGTCCAGTGTTTGAGTCAGGAATGAGATACCACTTTGTGGTGGTGGTGCTCAGTGATACAGAACATTTCACTTTTCAAGCAGACACAAGAACCTGGAAGACTGTGGACATTGCATTCTGTTCATCTTTCCATTTTTGCTGGCATAGGTCTTGTACAAATTGTCACTTCTGACAGGGAGTCCAGGCAATCCAACATGGCTAGGACAATCCTGCACTGTCTCAGGTTTCCAAAACAGGTCTCTGGAAGCTGTTTTATCTTGGATATAATCTGAAAAACAATATTTTTCCCAGTATTCTCCAGGAAAAACATGGACCAGGAAATTGACTCAGTGCTAGTACTGCAGGACTAACCAGGACTCCAGATTCTGGCCTTTAATTAGATCATGCAATCCAACACATTGGGTATGGGAATGAAGCAAGTGGTTTCATTCCTAATATTGAACAGAAACAAGGTCATGGTTTGAACAGGCTCTGCAGTGATCATAATTATAAGTATGCTCTATTCATAACACATAAGCATATATAAACTTTTCCTAAATTGGTGTTCTGAGAAAGTTTTGCGAAAGACAATGTTTACGTTATGAACACTGCAGAACCCGTTGAAAATGTAACGTTGATGAGAAATCAGCTGTTTTCTAACAGACAGCACTCTTCATTGCCTTTTAGGTTACAAATCAACTGCTTTGCACCAACATCTTAAGGGAACCCAGAATAGATGAATCCAGTCTACAAAGGTTCTTCCCCATATTTGGACAGCATCCAAAGGTACATACACTTTAGTTGATCCTTCAGCTATTCTCGGGTAGGTTTCTCTTACTGTTCCAAATATTGAGAGGTAATCCCAGATTGTAGCTTCAAATTCCACCTGCAAATGTAAACAAATTGGTATTTGCTAGTGGAAGTCAAATTTTTATTTAAAAAAAAAATCTTGACACTATCTGGTAGAACTATTGCAGAAATATATTGAGATTGTCCTCTTCTATTCAATGAATGCACTGGTTGTAATAAAGAATACTCCTTAACGCAAGTCTACGATTTTAAATCTTTTCTTTATTTAGCAGACAGTCATTGAAAATCATTGGTTTTATGCATAATAAATAAGAATTCCAGTATCATTTATTGATGGTTCTTTTTTTCTGAACAAGGTGAAGAGATAGACAATGCGACTGTTGCAGTTCTCAACTGACTTTTAAACATAATTACATGAGCAATTCCCATTTATGCTCCTTCTGAGGTAAGGGACACATCAGGTGTGTCCTTGAACTAATTTTTCAACGAGACAGCTTGTATGCTTTCAATATAGGCTTCACAGTCTATGCTTAGCCACAACATTTTGGCTAAGTACTTAAGATACCTCGATTATGCTTCACCCAGAACCTAGAGATGAAATTAATGCTAACTTGGATTTGCAAGTCTACTTGCATGACAACTAGATATTTGCATGTAGAGTAGACATGCCTATTTCTTCCATGTAATTAAGGATGAGTCAGCACAGAACCCAGAGGTTAAGCAATGATCAGGTGAAGTAAAGAAGAAACACTACTACTGTATAATGTAACTACTTTAAGTGTTTTTCAGCGCTTTTCATGTTGCTCTTTAAATTATTTGCCATCATCTACTATTGAAGGCAGGTTAACTGATGAGTTATTGATGAGCTATTGATCTGTTTTACTATCATGATGGTTATGTTTCTTCATCCAGTGTATGTTACAGATTTTAAGAGGTTTGGGAGTCTGTATGAATCAATAATTGCTATCAGTTTGCTGCATAATTGTCAAATAGTACAGGAAATACAGAATTGCAGCCCACAGGATATTTGCATCTATGAAGCCCTCAGATGTAACGTGGAAAGGGAGCTTTTCACTGAGGCTGTGCTGTTGCTGCATTACAAGTCAGTAATTTTAGACAGTTTCGGTGTGAGGTCTTGCTTTTGGAAGAGTGATCTGTGAACAAAACTTTGGATTTGTCTGTAGGGAGCCAGAAGTGTTTTTAAACACCTGAGTCAAGAACTGTGCTTTAATTTGTCTCTTTGCACTCCACACGTCAAAGTCTATGAAAACGAACCTGGGAACATAGACCAGACAGGAGCTGGCATATGCTCCACTCAGAACCTAAACTTGACAAGTAGGGAGCAGAGTGTGCTGAGTCCTTACTCCTTGGTTCAGAGCCAGCCTTTGAGAGCCCCTTATGTGGAAGACACTTCCAAACACAGTGTTATTCTGTAGAGGTCTTTATCAAAATAAAATAATTGTCCAAGCTTATCTCTGAAGGCTTTTGACAGAGGGGAAAAAAAAAAAAAAGTTTAAAAAAAAGCCCTATAGATTTTCCTATTTGACCTCCTTTGCAGTGTTAGGGTTTGGGCATAGCAGAAGCTGCCTTGGCAAATAGTGAGTCCATTCAGCAAACTGGATAAGAGTGACTTACAAGCAGTTGGATTTCTTTATTGATGCCAGTAATATTGAATTAAAATAACATTGAATTGATAATACTGAATTAAAATAACCTAGTGTTTTGGATGGATTGAGTGAATGGATTTAGTAGTTTCCTAGCTTAAAGGAGAAATACTTTGCTGATGTTGCCCATGCGTAAGAAAGAAGTAGTGGCTATTATTTATAAAACCCAAAGCCGTGAAGAGAATAGATGCCCCATTAAAACTGGAGAGAGCAGGAGAAAGAAAAGGCTGCATTTTTCCTTCTGCAGTATTTGTTTTATCTAGCTGCTGCTAGATGACTGAGCTCACAAAGGGAACCAAATCCTAGCTGCTGAGTGCTGATATCCTAATGGTTCACTGCTGCCCAGTTGCAGAGAGTCTATCGCTCTTTTCACACACCTTTTGTCGAAAAGTGGCAGCTTTAAATTGTAACTAAGCCCCAGGATAAAAAAGCAGATAGCTGGCCAGTATCTACAGCTGTATTTATCCTATTGGTGGGAATGCATGTGTGGGGTCATGGAAACACAAACCCATGATTAGTAATTTCAGAGTTATGCTGGGAAGAGCACAGACTAAGAAGAGATCTCCAAAGAACCTACCAGGTAGCAGCAGATGAACTGCAGTTTGCATTGTGCATCTTCCTAGCCTCAAATCTGAGTTATTCCAGAGGTCCCATATCAAAAACTATACTTTCATCCTATACAATCCCTGTACAAACTGGATTCCCCTGTAAAGACTGAGTCACGGCACCATCTGGCTGTGTTCATATCACAAACCACAAAATTATAACATTGTCATCTATACTGACTACTGCCTGACTCTGTTTTGATGTTATTGCCTTTACTAGGTCAGCTCACAAAACAAAGTGTTAGGCAGTGCTGGTAAAGATACCAGAACTGGGCCTGGTTTGAAACTCTAGCCCCAGCAATTTAATTCATGCAAACTTCTTTACAAACATTATTACATTGAAGATTGGCAAAATCCATTGCAGCAAGACCATCACTTAGTAGGGAGATTCTGACTAATAGCAGTCAGTCATCATTATCACTCATCATCATCTGAGTGATGACTGTACCACCTATCTACACATGGTGCTAAAACTGACCACAGTTTTTCTAACTGGAGTGGGGGGAGACCCATAATGCAGCAGAACTTTATCTACGTGGAACAAGCTTTGCCAGACACCCCTTATTCTACAGTTGCAAAGCCAGCTGCCTAGAAATGTCATGAAATGAAATGACATAATGGAACAGCTTTTCCTTTAAAATTATGATATGCAGCCAGAAGAACTGGCTATAAAATTTGTCACCTACCTGTCTTTTGAACATATGCCTGCTCCAAAACTACATGGTTTGAAGAACAGAAACCGTTTTTACTCAAATATGCAACTTGATATGAACTCCATTCCAAGAGTGAAATACCACATCTGCTAATCTCTCCGCCTCATACAGCAGCTCCCTCCCAGCGAGTATCTCTCCACAGGGCTGGACGTTCCAGGCATGACATCACTGGAAATGGTGCCAGATTAAATTACACATGGGCAGATGGATAACACAATGCTCAGCAGATTCTTGACATAAACAAAGTCTTTGTTTTTTGCATCTACAGATTTAAAGCTACATTTTCAACTAAATTTGCAAGCAGTTATTCTCACATGCAAGGACTCTTCCACTTAGGGGTGCATACTTAGCAGAGGAAAAGATAGGGAGCCAAGAGCACCCAAGAAAAGCTGTCTGTTTCAGATCAGGGCTGCATCCATCCTTAACTATGTATGCAAACACAGTCCCTAAAATGTTCATGACATGCATTTTTTCAGGAGAACATGTCTTCTTTATCCTGTGATATAGGGGACTCTTTTGTTCCTCTGTAAGCAACAGTATCCAGAAAATAATTGAAAAGTTTTTCATGGCAATCTGTTTTCCTAATGTTGCTAAGTTTTCGATCAAATTTTCAGTAAAGTTTGGACTTTCAGTAACATCTTAGACTTCATTCTTAGGTTGTGTTAGGGAAGGGGAGGTGACAGCAAGGATTCTTGTTGCAGTAAAGTGCCTAAAAGAATTATTTCCAAAATTACAAGCAACTTCACAATGAGATTCTGCTTCTATTAACTTTTAAAATGCTAAAACACAGCATCAGTCTCTCCTAACACTACTAGCCAGCACAGAGGCACAGGCATAACTGAACCTCCACCCAGCTGCTCCCCACACTGGAAGATTAGGGCTGGTGCTAAATTGGAGCAGATGAACATTTCTAGGGGGAGCACAGAGTATGAACCCAGTTAGCACTTTTGTGAGGCATTGTGAGTCAGGAAAACATTTTGCATTGGCTTCATCTGTGCCCTGCAGAAGTACCAGAATAGGACCTGACAGCATCTGCCCTTAAGCTTTGAAAGTGAATAGTTACTTTTTTTTTTTTCTTTTTTCTCTTTTTTAAAAAAAATAAATCTACACACACTCAAACAACTAGAGAGAAGCAATTGGGCATCCAGCCAACATAAGATCCCAGTAGGAAAACAACTGTGGAGCTACCACTATGTCCTTGTCCAGTGCAGATGATGAGGAACCTGGGATTCAGAGTTGTTATTTCTTCCAGAAAAAAAAATCAGTTTTGCACTGTTAGCTTTCTTAGCAGTAAAGTGAAGCAAAACATATGAACAAGATTACTAATTATGCTGTGTCAAGCAAGTTATATCACTTAATATCTCCACTGGAATGGCATGTCAAAGCAAAATATTGCAGATGCAGGTTGCAGATTATGTGTCTGTGGCCATTACTGTTGTAAGAAACATAAACATTTACAGAACAGCTGAGCATTTTGACAAATCTAAGTCAACTTTTCAGAAGATATAAAATGTTATGTGCTGACAATAAATAACAACTCTGCATGGTGAAGCTGAGTCTTCAGAGCTGAGAAATAGCGAATAGGAGAGCCATGAACAAGACTCTCTATTGGATAAAGCCTAATTGCCGTCATCTCTGTGCAAGGACTGCAGTACAACAGTAATTCTGATAACAAGGAAACAGATTAAATTTCCCCTATGAAACTGATGACACATAACATAGGAAATCTTCTTCGTGGTGACTTTGGAAAAGAAGATAGGGATGAAAAGTAACCTAACCTCCTACAGCTCCCATGTCCCTAGAAACCAGATACCAAACAGCCAGTTGGCAACCAAACTTTTATAGCAAGTTTTGCAACCAGCCTTGGGAATGTTGTCTGATAGCACCTAGAAAAAACTTACAGATCAACCTTTTGTGTTGCAGGAGTGTCCTAGTTTCAGCTGGGATAGAGTTAACTGTCTTCCTAGTAGCTGGTACGGTGCTATGTTTTGAGTTCAGTATGAGAAGAATGTTGATAACACTGATGTTTTTGGTTGTTGCTCAGTAGAGTTTAGTCTAAAGTCAAGGATTTTTCAGCTTCTCATGCCCAGCCAGCGAGAAAGCTGGAGGGGCACAAGAAGTTGGCACAGGACACAGCCAGGGCACCTGACCCAAACTGGCCAATGGGGTATTCCATACCATGTGACATCACATCTAGTATAGGAACTGGGGAGTGGGGGTGCGGAATCTCCGCTTGGGGACTAGCTGGGTGCCGGTCAGCGGGTGGTGAGCAATTGCATTGCGCATCATTTGTACATTCCAATCCTTTTATTATTACTGTTGTCATTTTATTAGTGTTATCATTATCATTATTAGTTTCTTCTCTTCTGTTCTATTAAATCATTCTTATCTCAACCCACGAGTTTTACTTATTTTCCTGATTTTCTCCCCCATCCCACTGGGTGGGGGGAAGTGAGTGAGCGGCTGCGTGGTGCTTACTTGCTGGCTGGGGTTAAACCACGACAAGGAGTAATCACACCTGAATACTCAAAGGTGTTTCGATTCATTCCAAGACACTACGCCACAGGAAAGCTGAGCTGAGACATTTTCACTCCTTAAAATGAATATATTACAGTAAAAAAAACCCAAACAAAAAACAGAAATACCCCACCTATCTCCAAATCTAATAGAAAATAATTACATTTTTTTGCATGCTCACTGCCATGGAAAGAAAGTTTTGCCACAAAAGCAACTTCTTTGGATTTCTTTAAGTGCAGTTGTCAGTGTGGGCATGCAATTAGGTAAAGGAATCCAGAATATTAAAAAACTTTGGCTACAATTTTTAAGTCTGAGTTAAAAGCAACTGATTATAGCTTTCCTCTTCTTTCCAGCCCAGAGTTAATTTAGTAATAACAAATAAGGGTGAACTAGTGCAAGTTAAGTAACTCAGATGCTGTTTCCTTACCTAATGTTGACTTTACTTTCCTATCCCCATCCAGATTCAGATTTCTAAATAAGTTTTCTAAATAAACGGGGACAGCTTGGTGGTTTGGGAATAGACAGAAAGATGGTGAAGGAAGACTGCTTTACTCCAGTAGTAGAGACATTATCGTTTTACTCTATGGTAACTCCTTTTGTTTAGAAAGGAGCAACTGAGAATTCCCACAGACACTGGTGAAGTAAAGGTTTCCAAACATTGGCCCAGCTGTAGTTTGCATACCTTTATGGATAATTCCTACTCTGAAACTCATGAAAAGTAAAGAATAATAGTTAAAAGACTGATGGTAAGAGTACAGTGTGGTCTGCAAGAAATGCAAAGAGCTAGCAGTGGTTTCTTGGGCCAACAAAAAGTTTTAAAAACACCAAAGTGAAGCACCCTACAGGATACTCTTGATGACACTTCCCAGGGCAGTGTCCAAGGTAAATCTTTACTAAGAAAGGCAGATTTCTGTTTGTTTCTATTTGCTTCTCTGGTTTAAGGTCAGCTAAAGCTTAAATGTCTAGCAGCATATCTAGATTGGTCAAAGTTTGTGTCTTTCTCCTATCTGAAGTTTATGCAGAATATTTTTTTCCCACTGTCAAATGCAAATCTATCTAGCCAGATTTGCAGTATTTTGTCAGTATAGCTATAAAGCCATGGAATGCTCCCAAAAGCTTTCCCAGTTGTTTCCCACACTCACACTTTTGTGACTGGACATCTCTTTGAATTTTCACCTCTCTCTCTCTCTTAAGCTGACTTTTTATAGTGAGAAATCCATCACTCCAGGTGGATTTTTCCGACCTGTTCAATGCAGTTTGGTTGTCAGTTTCAGATACTTTTTCTGTCTCCAGAGGCAGCCTTGAATGGTATTATAGTCTGTCATTTTCCCTCATGTTTGTTTCCTCATGATCTCTGTTCCCTATGCCAAGAGAATTAAGACTAAAAGCTTCTAGCTGATTCAAATTATTATTATTTTTAGTTATAAATCAGATCAATTGCAAATCTCCTCTTCTTAATATGTGCTGCCTGACAAAATTCTTCACATTTCTAAAAAAATATTTTTCCTATCACACTTCACTTAGCTATCAGTTATCCAGGTAAACTTAATAATAAATTTGACATACATATGAGAATATTTTTTGCAAAGTTAACCAGGAATCATATCCTACTTCTGTTCTTCCTATAAAAGGAGGCCGGTGAAGTCAGATGAGTCAAGTGTGAGGTCCATGGAATGATGCGTCTAAGTGGGAAGTTTCAAGTGCAACTGGAATATAAGCAAGTAGCTACTGTTTCAGCTTTTGGAGTGAACCAGATGACATGACGCGACAGCTGGTTATTCTGACAGGGTTTTCCCTTTTTCTTAATTTATGACATTGCTGCTCAGTGCTGTGCAACTTAAGCATGCCATTACCTGTTTAACTTTGTGAGTTAATCCCTTAGTTCTCCTTTTTTTTTTTTTCCCTATGAAATCTGTTTACTTGCCTCCTCCCAAAAATAAAAATTCCAGGAATGAGCCCAGTGTTTTCATGAGAGGCTTTCAGCAGATGTGAACTTATATGGGTCTATAAAAGTCTATGACGATTTCCTCTGGTTGAACATCAGCACCCAAATATGGCAACACTGCTTATTAAAGGAAGTTAATGACTTCACACTTCTGCTTCATGATTTTGTTGCAAGAGTAGTCTAGTCTTGTTCTGCCTTTTTAGTTGCCATTTCACTTTGCTTACTAAGGAGTAATTTGCTTTTTTATGTCTGAAGCCATTTTTAGCATCCAGTTTTCTGTTCCCATTCAGTTGTGTGTGTTTTAGATTATGCTAACACATAGTGCTCTCTCACTGTAGCTGAATATAAAATTGAATCACCCTGGCTGGGAAATATGGGTTTTAATTAAAGGGAAAATATTTCATAAGTTAAAACAAGCTTTGTGAACCCTAAAGAAGTTCCAGAGTTTCACAAGCATTAAACCACATTGGATTTGACTTGCCTTTGATCCTGAACATTTTTTAAGATATATTAGGAATAGTTTGATGTCGTTGAAGGCAGAAGGCCAGATGCTACTTATCCCATGTTGAAAAATGAAAGACAGGAATACCAGCCCCAGTGTTGTGTTGCCTTTCTTTACCTGGAGTATCACCTCTTGGTTTTTAAGTGGCAATGTCTGCAGATTCAAGGCATGGCCGTGCCACTTTCCAAGGAGGCAGCATTCTGCAGAAGTGAAATGCTGCATCTCAAGTCACCAGGTTTCCCTGCCTCACAGCAATAGGTCCTCCTGTGGGACGATCATACAGTACAGCCATTCTTGCAGTCATCAAAACACACAATAAATACATGTGATAGCTGTATGATACATATCATAGAAGGAAAATGAGGATTTGTGGAGTATGTAACTAAAACCTAACTTTAAATGAAAGCTATTAGTGCATGGTTCCTCAAACGCTATCTTTTTGCTTTTGTCTGGCAGGTTAAAGTTTCCTTTCTCATTTAGTGAGCACTTCATTTTGCAGAAAGGCTTCAGCCTGCATGCAAATAATGGATCCTCTTCTAAACTCAGTTCAACAGTACTGCTTGCTGTTCTCACTGCTGCTTACAACTTCCAGATCTGCCAAATCCAGATGAGTAAAGGAATTCTATGCAGTAGGAAGCTGAGCCTATCAAGAACAATTTTAATTCCTATTTTTACAATCCACTCCAAATATTTTAGAGTTAGCTTTGATGGCCTGATGTGAACACTCAGGAGACCAAGTTAAACATCAAGGAATCCTACAGGTTTCACAGTAAGTTAAAAAGAAGGGACTGTTGCTAAAATGACAAATGAACAGGAGACGTTTCAAGGTCTTGAATCAATAGGTCTTACATCAATAATATGCCTTCCACAATGGAAATCTAATTGACCTACACGTATATCTGATTTTCATTTGACTTACACATCTTGGCTCTCCAGGGTATTACTAGTAACCCAAAAGGCTTATGTCAGTACAAAGCCACAGTATATAAACAACACACAGATAAGTCCCCACAAATTTAGTACAGTCTCTATTATCACAAGGTTACTTTTAGGTAAACCTTCTTCACGGATCTAATATATAGTTTAAAGTCCAACAGTGTCCTGTATTATTAAATGCTGATTTCTATTTGATTACTGCATATGAGCATTTGGGGGTTGTCCCTAAACAGTTTGAATTTTTGTGTCTTATATGTAGATACAAGTTTTACCAACAGTAATAGAGCAGTGCCTGCTTATAGTGGTTGAAGCCAAAGGAGTTCTGATTGACAGATCTCATCAAAACCAGGAGTGTTTTGACTAATATTTACTCTTAAGAACTCTCATATGAAAAATGGCCCCGCTGACCTAGGTGGCGCTGCCCCTGGAGCTGCACCTTGTGGTACATAAAAGTTTATGTCCTTTGGCTTTAATTCTCTAATAAGCTCGGCATAGAGGAAAGCATGTTCCCACAAAAAAAGGTCCCCCTAAATTCACTACAGTTGTTTGATGTGCATAAGAAGGCTGGCATTTCCCCCAAGCTGACCTTCCTTTCCTTAAGCAACTTTTCTTGAGTTAAACCCCACCTCAGAAAATTATTGTGGAAAGTAGGTATGAACTGCCTGTATTTCTTTGGGGAAGTGACTAGTGGGTCTGAGTGGCTTTGATGGTGTCAGCAATGTCCAGTGGGTAGTCAACCACTAGAAATCCCACTGAGCACGAGTGGTATTTGCACTGTCTTTCTCCCACAGCCTTAAAAAGCAAATTCTCTCCACATCAAAAGTCTCTATTGAGCAATTACTGTGTGTCAGCACTCTTCAGCCAGAAGTTGTTTGCTGGTTTCTGAAACATGAAAAACACAAGATGTCACAAAATGAAAACAGTGTCTGTTTCCATTCTGTTGATTTAGGAAGCAAAGCAGAGAAATAAAACAAACATGCTTCAAAAACCTAAGAGTGCAATCAGGATAACTGAAGAAGGAACAACTACACAATCTGGTATGTGGTTCCTCTGAAACATTTGCCTTGTTCACATGACTTTTTCTATCAGATCAACAAGATAGACAGCAAAGCCACAACTATTACCAAGAGAGAAAAACATATTTTTATAACTTAAGTAGGATAATGGCCCTGAGATACCACCAAGTAATTTCAGTTATGCACATGTAACCCTTAAATTAGAGGGGAAATGCAAAGATGAGAGTCCTATTTGTTCTAATCACTGTGAAAGATCCCCCTGCATATCTTAGTTTCCTGTAATTGTGCAGCCTGTGATCTTCTTTCCATATTTTCTATTAAATCCTCCATGATGATGAAGTATTTGATTGCAATGCTTCCTATCTTTTCCTCCTAGTTCAAAATTACATTCTTTTCACCATGTTTCTCATTTTAGGAGTTGGATCTGCTTATAGAGCTAATGATTAATGAAAGGTTGGTACAAGTTTGACCAAGAAGGTTAGTTTAGCTGGACTCCAGTGTGAGACTTGCAGCTTTCTAAGCAACTTTTTGGAAGTTGCCAGCTGCCACATGGATCATGACAAAAAAGTGTCGGCTTCAGAAATCAAAAATACATGCCATGGTTCATATATTGCTTCTCTTTATGTGATAAACAAAATACTAAGAATGTTTTGAGTGGTTTAGACCACTGAGGTTGTTAGCCAAACTGGAGCAACAACTTTCTAGATTAACAAAAGCAGACAGATGCAAGTTATTAAATGTTACTTGTCACAAATTTGAACTCTGCACATCTATGCAGAAAAGCAAGAGAAAAGCCAGGAACGTGATGAACTGACCTAAGAACACTAAAATCATGTCAGTAAATCACTTGGTTTTCCATTTTCCAGGCTCTCAGGTCCTCAAAGTTTAGAATGCATCAAACCAAAGAGTGGAGTGCTGTATGTCTGTATAAGTAATATGATCAAAGGAGAAAACTGAAGAAAAATTTTTAAACAAAAGATATTAAACCATTTTCTTAAAAACTGTTTTTTCCCTTCTCATTTATGAGTTTCCTTCTATTACTGATGTTTATATCCTTGTCTTTTACATATACACACAGATTTTGAATATCCAGTAGAAAATATATATAAACATTTTATGCAGTATTCTGGGACATTGCAAATACAGGCGAGGGGAGGGGAGAGTCCAAAGACACTGTATAATTTCAATAGTAGCTCTTTATTATTTAGTAGAACTTTACTGCTCATAATTACATAAACTGTTCCTAACAGAAATTAAATGTGATTGAGTCAATCATATTCTTCTATTTCTCAAAACCAAACAATTGTAATTTAACATCATTGTAAAAATGGTTTCCAAAAAGCAACACTTGGCTAAAGACAGGGGACAAAATTTGTGCAGAGCAGTTTTGAGAATATATGATTAAATTTGCAATGAAGGTAGTACCTTGTCAGAGCTGGAACTCCATTGCTTCCCTGTGCACTCCCTCTAAATGAATAAGGAACATGCAATGTAATCTGGCTCATAAGAGGTCAACTGCATTGCAGGACACACCTGAAATGGTAGCATGACTGTGACTTTGCAGCTAGTCTGCAGAGCCTAGATGAGATAGGTTTGACTTAGTACAACAATTGCTCATGAATCAGCCTGATTTAAGGGAAGTGAAAACAACCGATAGAAGAGTGAGACTAGAGTCAGTCTATTTGAGGAGACAGCTATGATGAGAGAGCACCTTGCTTCAGTTGAATCAATGTGGGGGCTGTGGTTGGTTGACCCTGGCCAGCAGCCAAACACCCACACAGCCGCTCGCTCACTCCTCTCCCATGCTCCAGTGGAAAGATGGACAGAACAGGAATACCAAAAGCAAGAAACCCATGGGTCAAGTTAAAGACAGTTTCATAAGTAAAGCAAAAGCTGAGCACATAAGCAAAGCAAAGAGGAATTTTTTCACTGCTTCCCATTGACAAGTAGATGTTTGGCCACTTCCTGGAAAGCAGGGACTAGCACACGTACTGGTTATTTGGAAAGACAAACACCAATACCACAAACATCCCTGCTTCCTCCTCCTTTCCTTAAGCTTTTATTTCTGAGCATGATATCGTATGGTATGGAACATAGCTTTGGTCAGTTCAGGTTGGCTGCCCTGCCTGTGTCTGTTACCAGCCTCTTTCCCCATCCCCAACCTACAGCACACTAACTGCAGGAGCAGAGTGGGAAAGAGAGAAAACCTTGATGCTGTGCAAGCACTGCTCAGTCATAGCCAAAACACTGGTGTGTTATCAACACTGTTTTAGTCACAAATCCAAACCAAAGCACCATACAGGCTAATACGAAGAAAGTTAACTCCATCAAAGCCAGGCCCAGTACAAGATTTAGCCTACTCTGCATGTTACCACCAACACTGACCATGCAGACATCATGATCCAGATCTCAGTCATTAATAGCAGGTATAAGTAGAGATATCTAAAATAAGAATCTGCAAACTATTCTCTTTTTTCTCATAATGGTCTGATGCTTACAGCTTACATTTTAAGAGGTTGCTTCTTCCATGCTCCAACCAAGAGGAAGGGAACTTTACTTTTCTTTAAAAAAAGCTATGATTCACATTGGTTTGGCAATTAAGGAAACAGTCAAATTTTGAAAGCTAAATAGCATGAGTAGAAACACTGAAAAGAACCTCCTAGAAGGGTGGTTTTATTTGTAGTGCATCAGCTGGATGAACTGATAAGAACCCCAGAAGAAATGAGATTCTGGAATTAGGGTGTTCAGGGACTAGTACAGAATTCATTCCTTAATTTGATTAAGGCATAACTCACTTAGGAATTCATGTTTTATGTGGAAGAGAAAAGCATCCTATTTATTTAGCCTCAGTCTGACCTTCCTCATGAACTGCCAAGGGGTATCCCTTTTTCCTGTATTTATACACAATTTTTTCCATACCAGGTGTATTTGGTTTTATTTCTGGCAAGACAGAGAAAAGATGAAGTGTACTGAGAAAGGGAGACAAACGTTTTGCAAGGAAAAAGTTATTTGGAAATGGGCAATGCCCATTACTACCCTTTTTTGGGGAACAGAATCTAGTCCTACTATGGCCCAGTACTTCTACTCCTCTTTGATTTCTTCAGGATGGTTTCATGAAAACCACAGAGAGAAAAAGGTAAATGAGTTTGCCTGCATATAGATAGGACTGCAAAAGCAAGAGATTCAAATGCAAGCAAATTTTATGAAAGATTAGGACAGTTGCAGGGGTTTAGACTTTTTTCCCTTCATAGATCTTTTTTAAAAAAAACAAAAACAAAACCAAAAACACCACCACAAAATCTCCAACCTCTTTACTGATTAATAAGCAATGACCATAAATGATCCAAATGCCCCCCAGTAGTTCAGTTGTGGAGGTTCTAAGTTTCTTAATAATAAAATCAGCTTTCTAAACTGTAAAGTGGGCTGCGGAGTATGTCCAAATTTCCTTTTGGCTGTAAGGATTTTGTCAGAAAGTGTATTCTGCAGAAAGCTATGAAAACTACCAACTAAAATTTTAGTTTAGACACTTGTGTCCTTTTAAAGACAGTTGTATTTAAAACCACAGAAATACTAAGACCAGGAAGGTCAAAGAAGATGATCTTTGACACAAAAAGGGTGACAAACTCACTTCATGTGAACTCCACAGTATGTTCAGCCCATAACTGTTGGATGAGCTACATCATGTATTGCAGAAATGTATCTTGATCTTAATGCTTCAAGTAAGGCAAAATGAACTATGTCCTTAGTAAAATTGTTCTAATGGATTAATTTCCCTCAGGATTAAAAAACAACAGATCACTTTCTTGGGGTTGGTTGGTGTGTTTTTTTCTGTCAACACTTCAGTAATTTTTTTTTTCATGCCTATCTTCCCTACAGAGATTTTTCTCTCCTCATTTTTTCATTTGAAGGTATTCTGTAGGACTTCTATTTAGCTTATAATTGCAAAAGGTATGTACAAGCAGTCAGGCCTGTATCCTACAAATTTTTGTTAATGAGCCTTTAACCTTGTGTTTAAAACATATAATGAGGAAAAGAAGAGACAACGTCAAGTAACTAATGCTGATGTGTTTAAACTGATTTCTTTGGCCAACCTTGAAGAACACAAGGTTTCCTACAGCTGCAAAGCCCTGGTAATTTAAGGGTCTGGCCTGCAGTAGCAAATTAACTTAGATGTAGCTCATATTAGAGACTATATTTTAACTACCTCACATAGAGCCCAGTATAGAGATATTCTCTGCTTTCAAAACAAATAGCAGTTGTGAATATCCATCTGTGATTCATGGCAAAGACATCTGAGGCAAAAGAATAATTTTTCCAAGAGGTGAACTGCAGTTAACTGGGTTCAAGTTGGAAACACTCTGAAGAACTTGAAGTAGTGTTAGTAATGCACACAAACTAAATTGTGTGCATTTAGTTTGATGGCTGGTTAAAGATGTATTCTGCAGTAATCTGGCAAAGGGGAAAATTTTTTTTTTTCTGTGAGGCAGTGCTATCCTTTGAACATTCAGTTGGGGGAACTTACTTATCTTTTGGAAGTGCCCAAATGCTCTTTCTCTGTTTCATATGGAATACTGAACATATTGCACAGGGTTGAAAATATCACTCATTGTAATTTTAAGTTGATGCCGCAGCTAAACAATTTTTTGAGTGATGGATAGCTATGGATGATACGCACCTGTTTCATTTAATTATAAAGCATTTTATATAGAGTCTCTGCTTGGAAGCACATGCATCAGGACTTGTCTGTTATCTTCTTTAACAATCAGCTGCTCCTTTATATAACCTGCCACAGTACTAAATCTCTTTTGGAGTTAATTATGTTAAAAAAGATTAGATTTAGAGAAGAGTGTGCAGAAAGTAAAATCTGAGGGAGGAATATCTTATTGTACACTGTGACATACAATGGGTGGTAATACTTAATTAGAACTACAAAGAAGTTGGACAAACACACAGAAGATGTCTGTGCCTCCAGAAAGGATTTTGGATGATAGTAAAATGCTTCCATTTTAGGGAGGAAAGAAGTGGTTTCATAGATCTACAGAAAAATTTTCATGGAAGCAAAGCTGATTCTATAGCTTTGATGTGGCAACCACTGAATATCTGCCTGGAGTCTACATCAGAAATAATTTATATTGAAATTTTATAAGGGGTTTTTTTTCCATGTGGTGAAATTTATTGTCATCACCAATTTCTTTAAGTTCCTCTATGTTTGTACCATAAGTTTCCCTAAAAGGGAATAACTGACTCTGGTATTTGAAATTTAGCCCACAGCATCAGTTAACTGATACTTCTTTACTCATCTTTACCTCTATAATGGATGGCCAGAAAAGTTTCCGTAATATTTACTCTAAAAGCCGTGATCTTAACTGTTCAGGAATAAACAATAGCATACATTGAGTAGTTGAACATGTTTTGCTAATGCAATATAGTGAAATACTACAGTTAAGAAGTAAAGGAAAAGGTTTATAGTCCAGTGAATTATTTCTAGAACTACAGTCATAGCTGGAGGTCAGCCTGAAACATTCCTGGACATAAACACCAACAAAGAGGACTCAAAGCTTCAGTATCAAAATCGTAGAACACAAGCTCAAGAATAGAAGCCAGTCACTACAGAGTTGTACTTTATAGTTCCTGAAGAATCAAAGTAAGAAAGATGAATACTTCTGGTAGAGAGACAAATTATTTAACTGCATAAACATTGGTTTTCTAAGGTGTACAGTCACTTTTTCCAGTGTATAGCAAAAACTGGCCATCCTTGGCCACCTGCCAGTTACCACAGCTAATCATTTACTAGCAGGGCAACTTTATATTGTGTCAGAATAAAACTGTGTCAGCAACTGTCCCAGATCCTAGAAAATATTATCCTTTTAACATATGCTTTTTCCTTTATTTCATTGAGTACATAAAATATCAGTACAAGGTAGGTCTCTGCTAATTCACACATAGGCAAACAGCACACAGGTACATCTCTTAGCTAGAACCTGCTTTTACTAAAACTCCAGGGCATGTGCATGCCTGGGTAGGTTCAGTCAGTCATAGCTACAGCCCCTCTTGTGCTCTTCAAGAGTCCTCTTCATCCTCCCAACACACTCATTGGCTCTGAAGCATTCCTGCCACAGCATCAAGAGAGGGAGAACTGTTCCTAATGTCAGTAGGTTAATAACTGGTCTGCTGTAGCTACAGTCACTATGCGGTGCTCCCAAAGGAGCAGATGCTGAAGGAACAGGCCATCATGGCTAGCCGGTTGCTGTACACTGTGTGCAAAATACAGGCATCATTTTGAATCACATGAGAGAAGGAATATAAAGAAGCAATGATTGCAGTCTTCCTGACTGAGTTTGGAATGCTTACAAAAGCAGAGATTGTGGCTTATGTGTCTGTCTGTGTTGATCGCCTGTACACTATTGAGCAGAGGTCGTCACAGAAAAGACATTAGCATGGCTAACAAGCAACTCCTCTTAAAAGCTGTCAGTAAATGTAACTATGTATCAGGTAAAGCACCAGCACTACTGTCTCTTTAGGATGTTTTAAAAAAATAAAGATAACACTTTTCTGCCAAACCTGTAAATATTTAATGATATTAAGTTATTACTGGTCACTGCTTTAGCAAGAGATGCTCAAGCCAACTTAGCATCAGCGTCAGCTTGTCTGGTGGAGGTATGCTCCATTAGCTGCCAATGGAGAAGTCAGTGTTCTGACACAGTGGTGAGAACATCAGGATTTAAAAAAAGGATTATGTTCAAATGGGCTTGTATGATCTAAAGAGTACAAGAGTAGAAAGAAAGCTGACTTCAGAACAGATGTGGGTAGGTGAGACTCCAGGGGCTTTGAATGGTCAAGAAACCATGGACAAAGTAGGCTCCGACAACAGTCTCGCAGCAAGTTGCATCAAGAATGTTTTTCTGCACCTCTGCCTTCTTGTTGTGGTTTTGGTAATTTATCAGCTAATATATCAGGAATTAAGGTGAAAAAGCTTTGAAATTCTTCCTGAAATAGTTGGTCTTTTCCCTCCTATTTTATTTCAGATCAGCTATCCCTCTTATGAATGGCCAAATAATTGTCAGACTCCTTAAAAGCTCATAAATAGAAAAATAGTGAGTGTAGCCATTTAAAAGGGTTGATCACTTTGATTTTATATGGTAAACAATTTCACAGAGAGCACAGAGATTCAAGGGGATATGGTGAAAAGTAATTATTATATAGTTCATATGGTAAATATGTTTATAGATACAGTATAAATGCTTAAATCTACTTTTTTTTTTCTTCCCCACTGTCCAGGAAGCATTTAATTTCATTCAGTGGGTAGGCAGGAATGGAAGGTATCCAGGTGTCTTTGAGGCAGAGAATATAATTTAGTTCTGTTTGCAAGTGGCTGAGGTAGCAAACAAAGAAGCAGGATGTGACATATCATCATTTATTGTCAAATGATCTGTTAATACAGACATTTCTTTAAGACGACTGAAGTTCTGAGAATCTCAAAAAAAGGAAGGGGAGATTGAGGGTGGGGGAGGGGGGGGGGAAGGAAGAAAGGATTACCAGTTCTTTATTAAACCTGCAGAGTTTGATTCATGTCTATATTTTGAAAAAAAGAAAAGGCTGTGGGAGGGTGGTTAATTCATTCAAAACAAGGAGTTCATTGTAGATATCCTGTTCCTTTTGAAAGCAGCATTAAAACTTAAAAACACTGGAGACTCATCATAATGCTTTATCCATCCTTTACAGATGATGATTTGTTCCAAAAATGTTATCCCCTGTGGTCCTGTGTTCTCCAGCTGATGACACCATTCATTATGAAATCCTATATAATATTCTGCAGAGTTGCAGCAGCATTTTGAGAAAGACAGTATATATCTAATAAGGTAAACTACCTAGGAAATCAGATTGATGTAAATTTTATTTTGCTCAGAGAAATATCTCAGAACCTATCCTCAAGATTTATGAAAGACCATTTCTCTTGGAAGTCATCTATTCCTTTTTGCAAGGCCAAATCTCATTGTGTAGGTATCTACAGCAGCCTTTCTACTGGTTTCATTTGGACTACTATGTTTTAGTGATTGAATAACAAATACATGGAGTAGAAAGTAGTCTTATCTATGAATATCTGTATTTGCTATTTTGCAATATCATTTACAGCTTTTCCTTTCTTTATATGATATATAAAATGATATCTATCATTATTGTACTTTTTACTGGACAGATTATTTAAACCTGCTTGCTGTGATTCTGATTAAGTCATGGTCTTTTTGTTTCTGCAAGGCATCAGTGCCTCCCATCTTCTAAACCAGATTTCCATTTATATTCTTTTGCTAGTATGTCTACACCATGTGTAACACAGAGCTGAAATAAAGCTGGATTTAATCATATCAAGCCAATTCAGACAAATGCAGTAAGAATTCAGTTAGAAGATGTACATAAGATTCGTACTCTCCATCAAGACTGAAGACTTACCCTCCCTTCATGTTACAATTGCACACTATTATTTTTATACCACTTCCTAAATTTTAGTTTTCTTTTTTCTCTCTTTCATATTTATGTCTTCTTTGTTTCCCTTTACATCTCTGGAATGTCCTTTTTTTTTTTGCAAATAGTTTCATTTTCTGATTGGTGGATTCAATCTACAACAATTCTCTGCTACAAAATGGGACTAAATATTTTCTATACTGCATGGAGTCATAGTTTAACTCCATTTAACTGCACTGAAAGAGTGCACTCCACCTCTGTGAGAATCCTCTGAAGTGTGCTGCTCAGCTCTAGCTCAAGTTTGCACTCAGAGGAAACGTGTCAATAAAGCAGCATATTTGCATGCATTATGTGCCTGGTGGGGGTGGTGTTTAATGAATTAAATTAGCCATTAAAAGATTCTCTGTGGTTTCAGTTCAAAAATTATTCTTCTTTTTCATCCCAGTGCAACTGCATTGCTTTGCTCCTCCTTCCTGTGGAGTTGTTGGGGTATTTGTCTGCAACATGGACTTGTCTACCATGCAATGGCTCATGGTGCAGAAATGCTGCAACTAGTGCCTACTTTAAATGATATAGCAACTCAGCTTGGCAGAGCACTGTGTGAACACAGTACAGCAAGCTCTGACAGCAATACAGAGCACCACTGCAGTGCTATACCCATGTTAATAAGCCTTGTTCCTCAGTGAGTCTCACTCACCCTCAGAACTTTGTGTGATCAAGACCGCAGACAATCAACTCTGTGTATGTGGAGTAAACTACAAAACAGAAGTCTTGAGAGGTACGTTAAATTTCTTTGTGTCATGCCACTATTAGTTTTCATTATGAATATAATTTATCAAGAAAAGTAAACCACATGCAATACTGCAGGAATGATGTTCCAATATCGTCAATGAACATGATGATAATTCATGTTGAAAATATTTAATAAAGCTAAGCTATTTTGTATTATTTGCATTATTTAAAGTAAGTTTGTGCCTAAATATCTTATAGTTAAAAGAGACACTATCCAAGCCAGTGAAATATATATGATTTGTGTCACGTTCAAAGGTTCTGCTGTAACTATTCTCTCTACCCTCAAAAACTTAATAATGCTTGGCTCCATATACAGTACTCTTAATTCATTAGTCTCAAAGTCCTTTTCAGAGTGGGAAGTAGTTTGTGCCATTTCCAGATAGGGCAAATTTGAAACTAATTAATATTCCCAGCACCTCATGAAGCAAGCAGTAATAATATTCCCATTGTGCTGATGGGATAGCTAACATACAAAAAGACTAATTTATTTGTATAAAGTCACTCAGGAATCAATTGCAAATAGGAGAGTAAATAACTGATTTTTTTTCCCCAAAAACAATGTTCTAACCACAATACATTCTCTTTTTCCTCAATAATAAAGTTAAATATGTGAAGTAAAATAATGAAGTTGTTCTACAGATTAAATTCACAGTAATAACTGATGTTCAACAGTTTTTAATTTCTCTTTTTGAGTAATGTGGTTTGTGTACTGCCTGAAGCAGGATTTAATATGTCTCATTACCTTATCAGACAAAGCTTCTGTCAAAACAGGCAGATCAGGAATTAATGAAAACATTTCTCTGTACAGTTTTGTGATTATAGTACAGACAGATGTATTTTAATTTCTAAGCATTTAAGTTTCACATCCATAGATTTCAGTCTTAAACTAAAATCAGATAAGAATACAGGCTAAAGCTCACTTCACGTCTGAAAATCTAATCTTCTCATTAGAAGGAGTGAATCCACACACAGACCCATATAAATACTCATTAATAATCACATTTCCCAAAACCCCTATCACAACTGGCATTAACCGAAACCTTTCTATGTTGACTAGTCTCAACAGCCAGCACAGGGATACACAACAAAAGATCTTACAATCCACACAGGAATACTTCAAAAACGTGTTTAAATCAGAAGGATTAGTTAGGTGCCTAAACTTGGCTACTCTACTTACAAGAATTTGTATGACCTTGACTAACCTATCTTCTTTCTTGTCTCTCCTTGTAGGCCTATGTCCTTCAGTATTGTATAGTGTTCAAATCCGTGAACTGCGCTTGGGGTAAAAAGGACGATAAATGTTCCTCAGGGCATTTTGCTATCATCATGAACAGGAACAAACTTGTAGTCTGGAATTACCTGGTTTGGTTCATACATTGCATGTAATTTAGGAACAGTGTCAAAGGCTAGTGAATTCTGTAAATGGCTACAAAATATAACCTTTTAAATAGGTGCCTTTTAATAAGAACTACAGGTGGCTAGTTAAACCTTAGGTCCTCAAAATCAGACTTTGGGAGGTGCCCCGCTCTCTATCCATTACAGAGAGAACCAGAAACATTTGGGTTGTGTTGTTATAAAGGTGAAAACTTTGGCTTTATTCTTCAGACATGTCTGTGTGTAATAGAGTTGATGGCTGTCAACCTTCACAGAGACATGCAGTTAGCCGTACTTGTAAGAATAGACTTAGTTTGAAGTGTGGGGAGGAGGGGATATTAATTGTAAAACTGCTTCTTCTCTAGTCCAAGTTAGGATTGTTGGTACTGGAATCTGTAAAGCCTTTACTGATCTGATTTTTCTGTGGTTCTTGCACTCCTGTTTGAGCAATCTCCCCTTTTTCTAGCCATGTATTCTTTCCTGCATTATCCCTCAGATTATTTTGCAGCAAATGCTTGTACTAGTACACAGAGGGATGTAATGGGAAACTAATCTGACTGAAATATAGTTCAATCTATCCTCTCCTTTCCTCCTGCTCAAAAAAAGAATTTATTATGCTGGCACAACACAGATAGCAAGAGTTAGAGAGATACTGACTGTATATGCCCATCCTGTCACCAAAAATACTTGTTCAATAACTGCTTCAGCCTGCATGGGTCAAAACCCATTCCAATCTGCCTTTAATACAGTACTTGTGGACCTGGTATTCAGCTACTTACTCAGCGTGAAAAAGTGCACTGATCTCGGTTCCCTTTCAACTTTTCATTGTTTTCTGATAGCTTGAAAATTTTCAGTGCTTCACTCACCTTTAATGTTACAAGGATATTAAGAATTGGAGGCTACATACTGATGCAAGCAGTACTTCCCAGATATATTGCTTCCAAGGAGGACAACAGAAGAAAGAACGCCATGTACCTAGCCTAATGAGATATCTACCCTCCACCTAATGCAGTTAAATCGATTGATTGTATTTTGAGAGATGAAGAAACATGGATGTTACTTTTTTCTCTCATTGCAATACGGGAAGAGGCTGAAAAAAGCAGAGAAGATGGCAGGTTACAGCATATTTAAGAATCAAAGTTTTGTTTCACAGTAGGGTTTTTTGTTTATCAAAAAAAACCTGATTAGATATTTTGTATGAAATTTCTCCAACATTGTTAGGCATTCTCCTGGGGAGGAAATTAATTAGTAAACTGAAGCATTTAATTATCCTGAAGGTAGGACTCACTATTCTCTTTCAGAAACATGTTTCATTCACAGTCTCTTCCCAATGTATGTAAAAATAAAAAGTATTTTAACTGTTTATTTATACCACAACTATAGTGGAAGAAACAGCATTAAAATCATTCTTATTTCTTTATTTTAAGACATGTTGAGTCCATGTGTTCATCCAGTTCCAGACAGCTGTTTAGAAATTTAACTGTCTGGCTGTTGACCAAAATAAATGGAATGCCCTTGGTATAACATCCTTGTAAAATCTGTAGTCATGCACCAAAATCGATAAATCTTCAGGACAAATGAAGAACTTAGCTTCATGTTTGGAAGACATCTTAAAAAACATGTCCTCTGCTTTTCAGCCTTCCCCCAACGTTAGAATTTAATATATGTGTTGGTTCCCAGTAGCTAGAGTATTCACTTTAAATCCAAAGGTCACAGCACTGTGGCTTGATAACATACCATTCTTGATTGCTGTTTGAACATAACAAAAAATGCTCTTTGGCATAGTCAGAAGTAGAAAACCAAAATTATAGACCACAATAAAGTCTGCCTGTAACAATCTACAGTCTTTAAGAAGAAAGAAAACATATGCTGTGATTTCAGTATTCTCAGCTTCACTGGGGTGCACCAGCAAATGACATTTCCTTTCTTTTACTTTTCAGTCCAGTCATTTTATTAATATTTAATTATAAACCTGCAAATATAAAATGTAGAATTTGCTCTTCAGCCTTTCCAGATAGTCTGGATGCTGCTGCAGCATTGTACGGCTTTATGAGGGCTTTACACCACCCACTGCAAAGCCCCTGCCTGCAGGCACTCAGCCATCTCAGAGGGAGTGGATGAGATAATAAGCATGACCAAAACGTTTAGTGCTCCTGGGATACAGCTCTGTGTGAAAATCCTGAGGAACACTTTCAGCAAAGAAATCCAGTCAGATGGACTCAGAGCAGCCCTGAGGCTGCTCCAACTATTCCAATTGGATTACAAGGAGAATAGGAAAATGCAAGGAACTAAGGAAAACTTAACCATCTTGTGAGCAAGGTACAACTATTCTGAGATTAAAGCTGGCTGCAAAAAGTTTCAGCTTTCTTTCAAACATTTCTCTCTGAGATACTGAGGCACACATAGTGTGACTAACAGACATGCCATCTCTACATGTCAATCTAATGCAGTTGTTATGGCAAAAAAAAAAAAAAATCAATGATGGAAATGGTAAGTGTTCCCTTTCACTGCACAGCAGTCACAGAGAGGGTGATGCTGCAGCCATTGAACTCTTCCATGTAGGAGGCTGACATAATCAGAAGACAATACTAAAACATTTTAAACCCCTCACTGCCTACCACTTAAATGCAGTACCCTGAGACATTTAGTTTCTGGGTGCTCTAATAGATCTTCTCACTAAATGGTTGTTTACTTTTAAATCACTGGACCCATACAAAGTATGAGATATTTCCAGAAATAAAGTAGGAATTACTGGTGAAGCTGGGTGAGGTGTAGAGTTGTGTGCAGTGGGAGACAGGAACTATGCAGAAGCTTCCAGTGGAAAGACTGAGGTAGTGATTTTGGCCCTGCTAATTAACTCCCCGTGGTATTAAGGAAAAGTTTTCTCCTCCCTGCAGTCAATAAAATAATGAGGATATGGTTATAAAAGTCCTTCACAGCTGGCATACCACAGAGCTTAACAGATCAAGGAGATGTGTTCCAGTGGTCCAAATCCTTTCTCTACGCCCATCTTAAAATACTTAGCAAAAGCTCATGCACGTCGTTGAACACCACTGAAGGGTCTCCGAGTTTGGTAGATAATGTACCCGTACTACCCACGTGACTGTATGAAACTTAAGCCAGAGTTCAGGATGTCTGCTGCAGCAGTTTCCAATCCCCCCGCTAAAGCCAGATCTGCAGGCTTCGTGGCTCGTGCATCCAGCATCCACTTGCTGACATGTCCACCACAATAGCACAGGTCTTTCTGTGCCCTGGAGTGTGTCCATAAACAGCTCATAAACCCATGTGCCTGAGCTGTGACCTCTTCAACAGCCACCAGAAAGCAACCAGAGAGAATGGTTATATTGGTCAAACAGTAGCAGATTGGCCAAATTTAGTGTCCTCTGCCACACCTGGAGCCAGACCTCCCAAATTGCTCAGCAGCATCTATAACCTGTAATTTATATTATGAAGGGTGCAGATTTTCAAATAAAAGGGCTCTGCTGGTTGGGAAAACCTGGGCTCAGATGTAGAGGCCTCCTTGCTTAGGTCTTGTCTTCACACGCTCTCCCATGGCTGACAGATGCACAGCATGTGTTGCAAGGAGCTCTGTAAGAATTTGGTGCAAAGAGGGAAATAGAACATCTCAGCAGATTTTGCTGTTGTAACATCAAAGCTGTACTACAAATTTTCATGTTTTATGATGTCCTTTACATTCACTGCCCTGAAGCCTTAGAAGTTGAGTGCGTTAATATGACGACTGCCTCCAGCTGCTGCTGGGAAAGCTAAGAAACATATAACTGATGGCGCCTGAGTCACCTGTTCAAAATATACAAACGTTGTATGTTTAATTCTGTAAAGATAACAGGTTAAGTAAACAATACCTATTACATTTTTTTTTAAGGCCTAATTTGCTGTGTATGCATAGGCCTCTGCGTTACAGAATCTTTTGCAATGAAACTGCAGTCTGTGTGAGTAAGGCGGCGAATTTCTTACTCAACCAGCATTTGATATAACAGCCAGATAACAATTCTCCAATTATCTTGTCCCAGAGTGTTTTGGATGAACTAGAGAAGTTTTGGATAACTGCCTTTTCTATGTGTAATATGTAAGAGTATGCTGGGGAACAATGTTTTCAGGTCCTTGCCTGGAATCAGATTTGTTCTTGTCCACAGTTTATCAGCAGAATCGTGTGGCTGCCTAACCACAATATATTCACATGCAAGCACAATATGCAATCCACACACAAGTGCCATCCGTTTCATCATTTCACAGCAGGTGGTAACAATACCTCACACTAACTTGCAAGGCCAATTAAATGGCCAGTGTTACTGAGCTAAGAAAATATCTTTTTTTTTTTTTTTCCTCAAAATAGAGGAGACAACTGACAGAATCAAACTGGGTTTTTTTGAAGAAAACAGCTAGTTGCCAGTAATAGAAATTAGACATTATAATGGATATCCTGATTCTTTATAAAACCAAATTCTTCTCATTTGTAATTCACAGTACAAAAATCTATTAATCTGAAAAATTCAGCAGATCAAAGGAAATCTGTTTTTCTTTTTCCCTGCAGTAAGTTTGTTTTGTTCATAAAGTGCCATTTAGTATAACTTAACTTTATAGGGCCACACTTAACACATCTTCGTGATATTTTACATGTTATAGCTTCAATTCTGACACTTGTTTAAGGACCCTATAACTAATTTGTAGAGGGGTGAGAGAAATACAGTGAGGTGAATTATTTTTTTCCTATGCTACAAACTGATTGTGAAATTATCCTGCTGAACATCCTCTACAAGAAAATGGATTTCTGTGGTCCCTTAACCACTGGCTCCACCTTTAAAACACTTCCAGAAAATGGACAGACATGAGAGTTTAATAGTTCCTCTGCTACCTATCTCCATGCTGCAAAACCATTGTAAATTCTGTGTTTTCAAGGTTCTCCAAACACAGATTAAGATCAGCAAACCCAGACTTTTTTAATTAATTGTGAACTGATGTATGAACATATTTTGTGGACAGCTTTTCTATGCAGGCAAAGACAAAATGTTTTCAAAGGAACATTAAGTAGTAAATTGTTCTTCTGCCAACCTGTTCAGCCCTGTCCTTCTCTACAAAGCCTGGAAGCATGGAGCAGAGCACGCCTCCCTCCCCTCAGAGAGGATAGCAGGGATGGGAAATGATCCATCCCCCCTGGAAGCTCATCCCCACCCCAGGCTCTCCCAACACAGCAGCTGAAGGGAAGAGGAACACCAAGTCCAATCCAGCAACCTGACCTGGCCCCGGGGCAAAGGGAGCATTTCCTTTTCCACAGCCAGCACTTGACAGACCATGGGCCAGCTCACAGGCAGTGAAAGCTTCGCTTATTAACCTTCTAGGCTTCCCTTGAAAAACATGTCTTTCTAAAGCAGGGAATGTTGGGGGGTTTTTAAGCTATTTGTGTTTTTGTAAGGCTAGAAGGTACGGAGACTGAACTCACCTGCCTCACTATCCATGTATATGCCTGTGGCTTGGGACATGTTTGCTGAAGTCAGAGCTTGGGAAAACAAATCTGAAAACACCAGCCAAGAAACACAAGTGACACCTCTTTCTTTATAGACAAGGTCAAACAATGTATCGCTTTAATAAATAATGGCTATTTTAATGGCATTTTTTTAATTGCACTGGCAAAGGTAGGAAGGAAAAATACGTTATTCTGAAAGGGACCAAATATAGATGTATAAACTACTGACCTGCTAAAGCGTATTTCAACTGTTGGGACTAGACAATGGATTTTCTGCAAAATATAACTCAGTTTTGAAAAATGTATTATAGTTCCTTTCTGTGCTATCTGATTTATAGTTAGCTAGTTATGATAAATAGGTGGTATTAATCTTTATAAGTAGATTGTATTTGCTGATAGGACAGCTTACCTGCAGAACCTGACAAATTCCACCATGCTGGTTGTATATTGGCAAGACTTGTAATTATCATTAATTCACAAAGGAACTGAATTCCTTACCCCTGATGCTCTTCCTTTATGAGTCCCTACCCTCCAAAAATTTAAGACTTTAGCTTTCCAGCAGTGTACTCTGCATTTATTGGGATTGCTCAAGCTGTGCCTTGGAAACATCTTTTTTGTTTTTCCTTCAATAAATGTGGTTTTTAGCTTGTCTATTTGACCTTTTTGAAGTCAGGGCAAAGAACTGTTCACATCTGATATTTCACATCTATGTCTCTCTGGTTTAAATAGTTGTAAAGGAACAAGATAGAAGACAGTATCCATGGCAGCTTTTTTTCTTGTGATAATCCAGTATTTGCATAATAAAAATATTTTTTTCCAAAACACTCCTTAGCCAGTGGAGCAGAATGGTCTCTTCTTTTCACAAAAAATCTGCAGGGATAGTATTTGTGCCGGGTTGTCTGCTTGCTCATAAAAAACATACAACGTCATTGGACTTCCACTGAAATGCACAGGCAGACTTCTGACCTGAAAAACTCAAGACCTAGTGCTTGCTATTTTTACCTTCCTCTTTTGCCAGAAGAAACAGCTTTTTGCAAATAAGGTAATCTTGGTGACTGAACTCCCATTAATTTCCTACTCCTTTAACCTCCTAGAAACTCAGCATTTCCTGCCTTGGAATATTTTATCTGTTTTCTTTCCTCCATCAAAACCTGTAAAATTTAAATTCTTTAAAATAGCCTTTTTTTATTTTACTTCAGTTCCAACAAAGTTATCTACTGTAACAATAGGATAATAACCAATAAGTTACAAATTAACCTGAAGTTCTGTAGCTCATACTGTTTAATTTACAAGTTTATGATCCATAAAATATTTAGCATGTTAACTTATTTTTGCAACTAAGTGCCTTCTATAAATAAATGTGACTTTAGATTATGAGAAGTTCTGATATCATCCACCATCTCATGCATTTGGCAACTTTGATCAGAATGGAAACCCAGTGCTGCAGATGCAAATGCTATACTGCTTTCTCACCTTCAGGAGGATTTGGCCTACATTTCATGTGCTTCAATATAAAATAAATAGAATTGTCTAGTACTTTTTTTTTTTCCTTGACATATTTAAACTGCATGGCTCTCATGTTAATAATGGGTTTTGATTTTCCTGTGATTTGCACATTTTATAGCTACAGTAATGAGTGGCATTTATCTAACTTTTGTTTGGTTTATAGTTAGGATTAATTTTTTTTAACCTTCCTATCTATTTTTCTTTTAATAGTGATTAATTTTAACACTTTGGTGGGAGAAATGTCATGTGCTTCCTTATCACTGGTTCTGACTGGGAAGTTGCCAACAGTAACAATGATTTCCATTCAGTAGTTTGTATTTCTTATATAATTTTTGTTACAATTAAAATGAGATTTCTTCCTACCCTATTCCCTTATTTTGACATACTTATAGCCTTAAACTGGAAAATACATTGTTTAAAAAAAAAAAAAAAAATCGAAGCAACATTTCATATGTCTGTTTTAATTTTAGGTACATGAGCCAGCCCTCTCACATCAACAATTAAACAATTAAAATTAAACAATTATTAAACAATTAAAATTTAGGGTGTGTGCATCCTTAGAATATTGACACCTGGAAATATAGATCTCCAGTTGTATCTCTGGTCTCGCTAACTACCTTTACATGTGCTTACCTGTGCTCAGAGAACTGTTTGCAGGAATGGAAACTTTGTGCTGGTGTACAATAGCATAGCTGATGTAGCTGACTTGTTAATGAGGAATTTTTTTCATAAAATAAAAAGAGAGCTCTTGTCCTTTGATTTATGCTGAGCCAGTATGAAATTCCCAGATCAAAATTCATAAAGAGCAACACTTCTTGTACTTTTTTACTTAAGCAGCTTTCTCTTATTAAATGTATTTTCCACCACAACTACAGGTTTCTTTTTATTAGGAGAATGTGACCACTGGCTCCCCAAAAGGGAAAGGCTTGTTTCCATATTGCTTTCCAGACCACTCCCTTCACTGGGAATTAGGTTGCCTGCTTGCAACAGTAGAATAATTTTGAGCTCATGTGAAAAAGCCATTTGCATCTTGGATGGATTTCACAAAAATTTAGTTCACTGGGTAATAACCAGATTAAACAGGCCATTCTGCATCTCATAAGGCGTGACATAACGGATTCCATATTTTTTTAATCATCATCTGCATCTTGTCTAATTGCTGTGCCAATTAGACAAGACACAGTAAGACTGAAATGCATGGATATGTTGATTTAATAAATACATGCAAGTAGCTGTCATTTTATTGTCAAAATCCTGTACTTTCGTTAGCTGCATTGACAACACGGTTGTCTCTCTAGATCCGTTACTTTGTAAGTACACAGTCAACACGCTCACTTTGCTTGTTCAGTAGAGGCATATGTATCTTTTGATACTGTCTGGATATGTTGTTCTTGATAATTGTTATACACTCTTGAACCACACAAATAATTTTATGTAGAGCTCATCAAAACATTTCCAATGTTTTGTTCAAAAAGTCTTTCTGTACATTTTTAATGTGCTTGTCTTCCTTTTCATATTTCTACAACTAAATAATAAGTATTCAGTTAGATTCAAATAAAAAACTTTTTTTTTTTTTTTTTTTTTTGGTTCATTCCCTGGTTTTTTTTCCTTTTCTTCCTGGTTTCTTCCCCATCTTTTCTAGTGAAAAAAAGTCAGGAGAAAATGACAAGGATTCCTAATAAAATGAAACCTGAAGTTTTTCTGTTCAATCAAACCTTTATTATTTCTTCACAGAAAACTATTGTCTTTTGTTTTCCTTTTTTTTTTTCCACAGAATATGCCCCCTTTCATTAATTTAAGCAATTCAGCATGTCATAGTAGTGTTCATTAGCAGGGACTCTGAGGCCATGATTGCACTGAGGTGGTCTAATTAAAAAGTACAAAGGCAATGACTACCCAAACTTGTATAAGTCAGTAGTGTTACAAATTCTATATGTCAAACAAAAAAGAAAAATGCTTTTACTCAGTGATGTATATTTAATATTATTTTGGCTGTGCTAAGTGCATGAGCAAAAATCTTGACTTGTGGACCAGTATTTCATTTCTAAACTCACTGTTGAGAGCACCAACACACCTTTTGGACAACAGTTGAAGCATATCTGCCATCAGATATCAAACAGTCAACCAAATAGGCATCTAGAAGACTTCTTCCTGCCAAAGAATGTCACTTTAATTTTCTTTAGGTTGATGAGAGTCTTCATAGATTAAATGCAACAATTAATATCTCAGACAGCCATTGGGGAAAATACAAAGTTTGATACATCTGGGACTAACAAAAAGGAGATGGTAGGAATGAATGCACAACACCACCTCAAAGTCCCTCCCCAAGGACACAACACAGTTGATGGCGGAGGCGAGGAGGGCTGGGGGCTGAGCCCACCTCGGTCATACAGCTGCGAGCCCTAGGGTACCGGATGCCCTACAGCTCAGCTCCAGCCCCTTGGCTCCTCCTGAGAGCAAAGTAGATTCACCCAGTGGTGGTTCCCATTCAGCTAAAGGAGAATCCACAGTTGAGTCAATAGCAATGGGCTGGAATGAAAGGTCAGCACAAGGCCGAGCAGTACCATCAAAACTCCTCGGTCTCTCTTTGCCCTGGGGAGCTTGTAGATGAAGGCAAGTAATGCTGTTTCCGTGCTCTGCCCCAGGCTGTGGTCTGACTGATTGGGGTCCAAGGAATTTGAGGATATAAAACCTTGTTCCAAGAAAAGGTGGGTGAGATGCTGGGTGAGAATTGGCAAGGATATTAGTGTGCAAAGTTATGTTCCTGGTTAGGGTTAGACCACAGCATGTTTTAAGGTTTCTACCTTCTTTACCTCCCTATGAGGGTATTGCCAGAGTATACCAGGAACAAAAATACATTTAAAGACTATAAACAAAAATAGGAGTGTAAATGTTTTAATAGCAGCATAAATGTTTTAATCTGGGCAGTTACTAAGCTGTAGCGAATTCTTTCCCCATAGTGATAGCCTCTGGAATCTGATCGTTTCATTTTTTTAATCCTGTTTATCTTATCCACCTGTGGCTTTTCTGTTTTTCGGTGTAAACTGAAGTGTTGTACATTATCTTTAATTGTTCTTCTAGAACAATTAAAAAAAAAAGGCATTTTTTGCTCATGTTACTGTTCTTCTCATAATTATGTCTGAAGCTCTGGAGAACATAAAAATTGCCTAAATATTTTCCTCAGAGTCAACCTGACTGTGATTCTTCAGATTAAGCCACTGGTTATCCATTGTGGTGCCTTTTCCCCTTTTAGATCTCTGGTTCAAATGCAACAACCTTTGAATCACACATGCTTTGTGCTACCATTTGGATGATTCCTCAGCTTTGAGAGGAAAAACTGGTACAGACCAATTCCCATTAGATGTTTACATCACAGAAAACACCAGCATAACTTGTACTAGCTATGACCACACATAATTTTTTTCAGGCTTAATTAAAGAGGTCTGGAGATGGAATGGGATTAGCCACAGCCTTTGAGGAAGTCTTGTGAGTTGATGTTGAAGCACTTTTGCAGGGTAGCAGAGAAAAAAATCCCCTGCATTCCTCTGCCTTGTGGTGTATTTGATCTGTGGGCAAAACAAGGACTCTAATTTAATTTTACAGTGTGCTGTGATATTTTTATGAAGGGCGTGATGCGTTCACTATTTGAGGTTATTTCTCTGTTTCTTGGGCTGTCAGTCTAACACCTTTCACAGACATTAAATCCTCATTTAAAATGTGGAAAGCCAAGATATAGAGGATAATGTCCAAATATCAAGCACTATCAGACAAGAACTGAGAGGAGGTTTTGCTATTCAGCTATTTTACCAACATTACTGTGTCCCTGTCCCTTACCTTATCTTATATAAAACTTTAAAGCAAAAACAAGTTTGGAATTTTTTTTTCCTGAGAATCTCATTTTTCAGTTAAATCCTAATGTAAACAAGGACAAATATTGTCCAAAGACCACTTATACTTCTTTTTTGCTGACTGAATTCTGCTCTGCCCAGCCACCATCTCTTCCTTTCTGAACCATGTCTGAGTAGGATGAGAGTGATGAAAAGCCTTCTACAGCAAAAGCCATTTGACAGCAGCAAACTAAATCCATTTCTGTAGGAACACTCTACCTGCAGTTTCTACCTCCTTTCCTCCTCTCTCTTCTCACTGTTTCAGAGAGAGTGTCTGCTCAGTGACCTGCCCCTGTGTCTTAGGGTATTTGCTCTCCAATAGTTGGTAGCATAATTTATTTCTAAAATCATGTTGTTCTGTTTCAGTCCTGGAAGAGACAAAAAATGGCATATGCTGCTTCGTAGATTTCAAACTTTTTCCCACTGCTCTGTTCTTTCCCTTTAAATGACTTCAAGTGATTGAAAAATGGACCAAGTCCTCTGACATCTACACTACTTACAGGCTTGAAGAAATAGATAGTATCCATCCCTGAATAAGATGTAAAAAGATAAAACATTTTTATATACTTCTCCTTGACTGCATTTGAAAACTGGATGTCAAAATCAACATGTAAACTTAATAAGAGGTACGTATTTTTTAGAAGAATTTTAATAAAGCCAAATCACCAAGTGTATGGAAAACATCTGAGCACAGACCATTTGTATCAAAGCATTAGTGCCTTTGCACTCACAGAAAAAGAAGTTCTTCAGCACACAGGCTCATAACATTTCCAGAAATAGTTCCACCCTTAAATTAGTGGGTTAGGAATTGAGCACTCTCAGCGCAAGAATGTTTTACCAGTTCCACTTATGATACAATCTGCAAAGATTCTGCTTGATGCAGGGGAAAACGCAAAATGAAAAAGACAAAGGCTATTCGTGCATAACCAACAAAGAAAATAAACATGAAACAATAAACAAATATAATCAGGAATTATTGAATAGCTAATCAAAATGTTATGTATTTAAAGAGAAAAAAAAAGGCTGAAAGACATGGTGGTGGGCCAGAAATGTTAAACAACAGTGCCTCGTCTTTATTGCTGAATACCTTAGAATAAATATGTTACTATTGAAAAGTTATAACTGTGAAAATTGTTACTGTTTAGCAGATAAAAATTGTAAACTTCAGGCCTACATAATATTAGAAAATTTCAGATTTTCATTTGTAGTTTTTCTACGTAATTCTAAATGTGGCATATTTCAGCAAAAAGTGCTAAAATATATAACACATGTGAAGTTGGAACAAAATACATAGTGCTTGCTTACATTGCAAAAGGTGTTTATTTCATTGTTTTCACACCCTGAAAAATGAAAACATATTATCCTGAAAGTAAGCCCTATACCCCTGTTCAGAACAAGCCTTTATACACAGACACACAGTCTCATTAATACATTGAATGGATTTACTATCTCACAAATATTTCATTCAAAATTTTCTTGATATTTCTTATTGAAATAACTTTTTACTAAATAAGGGGGGAAATTCTACTACTTTTTCTGAAAAAATCAGTTGAAATTTTCCATGGTATTTACTGAAATGGCATAATCAGTTATGAAAGTTTCTCTTCCAGTCCACTTCATAATAAACTGTTGCTTGGGAGCTAAAAATTTTGACCAGATGCACTTTTTCTTATTTGTTAACTCAGTGACTGTAGAAAAACAATTTGTAAGTATACTTCATGGTATGTGAGCTTTAAATCGGCATAGCCAACATTTCCAAACCAAGATGGAATAATGTGTTGAACAACACTTGCCTTCCTCATAACTCTTTAATTCTTCAATAGTTGGATCAGCTTCTGTGCAACAGCCTGTCATGTCATATATGCACACACATTTAGCTGGCTTAAAACTCTGGATTACTGGCTAATTATTGTCATATATTAGGTCTTCTTTCATGCAGAAGGCCTTCACACAACTCAGAGACAAAGTTTTAAAGCCTCTTTCCAGATCTGTAGCACAGAGATACCTAAAAGAGCAAGATAAAGATCTGATTTAATGTTTTTCAAAAAGATTGCAGCTACGGCTGTTTCATGTGATCACAAGGACAGAAGAAACAAACAACGAATGAGCCACCCACCTAACAAATGTTTATACTGACTTTTTTTCTCTTCGTTGGAATGATACTTCAGGACAGGTTGTTAGAGTCCAAACAGCACCTTAGTGCAGAGATTGCTTCAAGTCACATTTAGGTTCCCATTTCCTTCCCACTAATGATAATGTAACATCTTTCTGGGCAACGACCCACTGAAATGCAATGTTAGGGAGGCATTTCATGTATTTTTCAGGCCCAATGGCCCATTTTTGCAGTTGGAAACAAGCGAAAGACAGCATCATATTTCACTAGCAAGCTCTCTAAAGACTTTCACCAAGGGGTTTGGGAGCATGTAGGTATCTATAGGCCACAGTTCAGGAACTATTTCTTAAGCTTTAAAATACTCCCAATTTACCTATTTTTTGTCACCAATATCTTAGCTTTAAGGTGCGAAAGAATCTCTCATCAGAATTTCAGAAAGTCCATTAAAGCACTGCAAGCCTGTTTGAACAGCCTGGAGATTGTCAGCTGCTGCTTTGAACTCACCCACAAGGGCTTCAGTTTCTTTCTTCCTCTAACTAATGCTCAGTCAAACTGCTGGAATCTCTTGTTCTTCTTGTACTCCCCCTCCTCTTCCCACAGCTCTGGCTATTTGAACAGCGCATATAAAGATACCTTTGTTACTCTTTCTGGAAAAGGAACAGCCTCTTCAGTGTTGTAGTTCTTTGAGAATTTATCCAGTTTGAGTTTTTATTTGGCCCTTGCAAAGAAGATCACCACCTTGGCAACAGAGTTAGTGTCCGTTGACAAAGGTATTTAAAGCTTCCTTACTTAGGCTGGCAGGTCAGAACTCACAGTTCTCCCTTTCTCAAAAAAAGAAGATTAAAAAATCTTGCTCTTGCTCTATAATTAAGAAAAGCATAAGGCTGTTTCACCAAGACGAAGCATACGGTAGTAAAAGCTACTAAAAGCATCAAAAGGTATAAAAAGCTGTACGCAATAGAGAAACAAATGTCGTGTATATGACTTCGCTGCTTCTGCAGCTGATAGTCTGAAGAAACTCAGCTATGATTTCTGACATAACCATAACTGTGAATCTGAAATGCCAGTTCCATGTTAGAGCCTGGATGTAATCTCCCTGCATTGAGCTGCTGAGCCACTTCAATGCCCAACAGTTGCTACATCTATGCAGTGACTGCTCTTATCTATCTTGGTGGCTGAAATGCCAGAGTTAAATTCATGAAGCAGCTCCTTCCATGAAGCACGTAAGAAAACATTTTCAAAATAATTCCTAAACACAGAGTCTCCAAATCAGTAGCAAATCCTGACCTTGGTATATTTCCAAGAAATATAGTAGTATTTTTGTGGCCAGCTTTAACATAAACAAAAATCATCTTTGAGACAGCCTTTCCAGAAGCCAAACACAGGTTATTTGAAAGGCTGAGGCATCCGTGTGTTGTATCAGTTAGAAAGCAGCCTGAGTAATTCCAGTGTTTTATTCCTACAGTTCCTACCATGTCTGTTTTTCCATTCCACTGGCAGATCGATGTCATATTTCATTTCACAGACATCCCATATGCACAATAATTTGTGTATCTTTCAGCTGACTTTATGGAGTGAACTGATTTAACTTTTCCTCAGGAAAAGACATCATAAAAGTAGGTGTTGGTATGCTGTGTCCAAGTGTTTTTCCTCAGAGCAAGCTATAGCTGTTCCTGCAGGCTCTAGAGTCTGATAAGAACAGAGTTAAGATTCATGTCAGATTTAACCTAGGGAAATTTGTTTTCTTCCATAGAATTTGTTCTGCTCAGCATTGAGTACTGGGTAGCTATTTCAGCACTTTACACATCTCAGATAATCTAATATGGCTGTTGGGTCAGTATTTATCTAATATGCCATGAGCAATATTTCAGTATTCTGTGACAGTGTTACATTCTTTCTTTGTTTGATTGCTGTTACTGAATAATTAGGCTTTTCTAAATTTTATGCTAGGCCCATAACAAATATTGAATGCAAAATTTGATGTTTCTGATTAGCAGTGGAGCCTTTACAACTAGGTGGAAATACAGACTACTAAAAGACTGGCTTTCCAAGCAAGAGCTGTTCACACTGTAAGACTTATCTCTTTCTTGTCAAAATGCTGGGTTTGGGGGGGTTTGGTTTTGTTTCAATTTAGAATAGTTGAAAAGGTCTTGAAAAGAATTTGGAAAGATCTTGTCCTTTTTTAAGAGAAGCTGTCAGGTTGTCATGGTTTAACCCCAGCCAGCAGCTAAGCATCACGCAGCCGCTCCCTTGCTCCCCCCCCCCCCACCCAGTGGGATGGGGGAGAAAATCGGGAAAAGAAGTAAAACTCGTGGGTTGAGAAACAACAGTTTAATAGAACAGAAGAAATTAATAATTATAATAACACTAATAAAATGACAGCAGTAATAATAAAAGAATTGGAATATACAAATGATGCACAGTGCAATTGCTCACCACCCGCTGATCAATGCCAGTTAGTCCCTGAGCAGGGATTCCCCAGCCCCCACTCCCCCCAGTTCCTATACTAGATGGGAAGTCATATGGTATGGAATACACTGTTGGCCACTTTAGGTAAGCTGCCCTGGCTGTGTCCTGTGCCAATTTCTTGTGCCCCTCCAGCTTAACTCTATCCCAGCTGAAACCAAGACACAGGTACAAGGAAGCTTCTCAATCTCTTCCATCTTGAATGTTGCTTTGATATGGATTTGGTGATTCAGACTCATGATTCAGTACAACAGTTTAATTTCTTCTACCAACAAGGTGGTGTTTTTGTCTTTTACAAAAAGAGGACTCAAACATTCTTCCACTTCCTTTGCTGCTTTTTTTCTGTTCATCAGACATATTTACATAACATGATGTAGATGCTGAATATCAGGGATTCCTTCCAGCCCTAGATAGTAAACATCTGCAAAATACTCTGAGGTGATGCAACTGTGGGTTGCTGGACCCCTGAGCATTTCATACCTCCAAGCATGAAATTAGTGGTCTCCTGTTACCCTTTACCCATATCTTTGATTAAAAAAACCAACCAACTATAAATGGATTAAAGGCAGCACAGGGATATACTTGTGTGTCAAGTCAATAAAAGTCTAAATTGAAAGGACTGTAAATCTATGAAATATTTACTGACATGTTAATGTTATCCCTGCTATTTCCAAGCACACTTGGAGCATTTCCTGTGATCTTAATTAAATGTTTCTCATTCTATTTCTGCCAGTTAGCCCAGGTGGCTGCTAAATCAGTCGAAACATGAGGCTGTGAGGGAGAAGCTGCAGTGTAAGGACTTGCCCCCCCTCACTACAGCTCACATGTATGGAGGCGAATCTCCTGAAAACAGACATTGATCCACCTCTGGAATAAAAGGTCAAGGACCCATTAACTTCAAGGAGCTCTCCCACTTTATGCCACTTGAGGCTCTTGCCCCATTGACCTTTAAGTAGGAACTTTCTTTCAGAATGGTTTTCTCACTCTGGTTTAAATTTAAACTCATTTTTATTACCATTACCTAAAATCCTTCCTTTTTTTGCAGCAGCAGTTAGTTTTGTTTTGTTGTTCTTAAGAAGAAAAGTAGTTTTCTTTTCTCCTCTGTTGCATTTTATTTGAAAATGTGGTTTCTAGGGCCAGCAGCCAACTCAGCAATTGCCTCTTAGAATAGAGATTTGACTGGGATTTATGGAAGAAATATAGGTGTGAGGCCTGCGAGCAAGCTCTAGCTGGGTCTGCATTTATAACAGACCCCTTTGTCCTGCCTGCTGTGGAAGTTGGGCATGTAAACCCATGGGATCGTTGTGACAGGAGAGAAACTGGAGGTATTTAAGCACAGAGAAAACCAGAAAAAATGGGACCTTTGGATGTAACTTTTAAATGTGTAGACAGAGCAGCTCTATTAGGCCTCTGAATCTATTAATGCCTCTGTTTTGTAGCTGGCTGGACAAGAGCCCTCTTTGCACGAGGGCTTGGGGCAATTGCACCTTGCTCTAGAGACAGAATGGCCCAGATATACCTATTTTTGCTTTAGAAATGAAAAATCTTCCCATACAATGGAAGAAATGATACAGTATTTTTAATTCATTTTCCTGTGTGGATGTCAGTTACTTGTGCTTGCATTGGAGAGGCATAAGTGTTGTACCAGTTGTGCTAAACAAGTGCCCATAAAATCTCTTACAGTGCAACTGCTCTTTACTTTAGTTACCAATGTGCTGAAGATGTGGTGACATAAGGGTACGGGCAAAATCCACCTTCTCTGTTTTGAAAGATAAAACAACTTGACAGCACTTTAAGAAAGATCTTGACAGATCTCTAAGACAGTCATGGAGTTTGATGCCTGTCTACCTCAGAGCCAAGACCACAGCAGCTGCTGCTGCAGGATCAGAGAGTTGTCACTTACTACCTCTCTCTACCCACCTTTTGGTGCTGAATAGATTTCAAAACAGGAGAGAATTCAGACAGACCTGAGACCATCTCAGTTTGGTGACTGCTCCTCTGCAAACAGTTACAGGGGAAGAGCAGCAGCTTGCTGCTGAGCTGACAGGCTGGTGGAGTTACTCAGCGTGATGAACTCTGCCTCAGAAACAGCTCAGTGGAAAACAACAGATTTACACTAAGGGTAAAAAAATCACGTTCAAAAGACTGTCCTAGTTTCAGCTGGGATAGAGTTAACTGTCTTCCTAGTAGCTGGTACGGTGCTATGTTTTGAGTTCAGTATGAGAAGAATGTTGATAACACTGATGTTTTCAGTTGCTGCTAGTAGTGTTTAGACTAATGTCAAGGATTTTTCAGCTTCTCATGCCCAGCCAGCAAGAAAGCTGGAGGGGCACAAGAAGTTGGCACAGGACACAGCCAGGACAGCTGACCCAAACTGGCCAACAGGGTATTCCATACCATGGGACGTCCCATCCAGTACAGGAACTGGGAAGTGGGGGCAGGGGATCGCCGCTCAGGGACTAGCTGGGTGTCGATCGGCAGCGGGTGGTGAGCAATTGCATTGCGCATCATTTGTACATTCCAATCCTTTCATTATTGCTGTTGTCATTTTATTAGTGTTATCATTATCATTATTTGTTTCTTCTTTTCTGTTCTATTAAACTGTTCTTAACTCAACTCGTGGGTTTTGCTTCTTTTTTTCCCGATTTTCTCCCCCCCATCCCACTGGGTGGGGGGGAGTGAGTGAGCGTCTGTGTGGTGCTTAGTTGCTGGCTGGGGTTAAACCACGACAAGACTTTTCCCTTGTTAGATCACAGCTCAGGCTCATGCTTGAGCCCAAACCCTGACTTTTCATGCCTCCCTTCACGCTGTCAACTCTCTCTAGCTTGGAGCAAGCCAAGAAGCAACTGCTGTTTTAAGCAGTGTCTCCTTTATGATGGTGACCATATGAATCTCACATTGCCCTCTTTTTCTAGATAGGATGGATACAGCCTTATTAGACAGAGTAGTAAACAGATGACTGGAGTTCACGGATCTATGCCTCGCTATAAATGACAGTATGTATATAGCAAGGGGATCAAAGACTATATGACTAGAAACTCAACATTTAATGTTCATTTTTCTCTACTTGTGGTTTAGCTTATAGCTTTTCTTGATTTTTGTTGTAAATTACACTTTGAGTTTACGATAGCTTTGGTTTCCCATTTATGTTTAACAATATTTTAAAATAAGACAACATAGATGTAGTCCTTCCGTATCCTCTGCTGCTCTTTGAAAACAAGCCTGGCCTTAATCAGACTGATGTAAACAGTTGTGTGCCCTCAGACTGCTCTGCCACCACAGTGATTTTGCGTCACACTCAGTGGTGTGACATGGACCCAAAGACAAATTTGTATACACTCTTTTCATGCTTGACAAGGAAGCTGTGGTTCTAGCCTTGGTGAGAGGCATCTTTATATAAATAAGATGTTTGTATTGTGGGTTTCCAATCAAAACAAAGTAACAGAAAACTTTCTGAATCTAGCTGAGGTTTGAAGTTTGTTTGTCATATGTACTTCTTGTAATTTTAATGTTGGAAAAAAGATCCAAGAAATAATTCCAGGGGAGAAGCTAATGAAGATCAGCAACAAAAAGAGCAGAAGAGTCCATAAGTCACAGGGCTTGCCCATACATTCACATTCACAGAGCCTTGCTGTCTGAGTCTGAGTCTTCAGGCACTTCTCCCTTCCCTGCTCAAGTGCTACTACAATTTACCATTAACACTATTTACATTGACGTCAGTCTTTTACTTAGAATTTTAACTGTCCTTCTCCAAATCTGTTTCCTTTTTCTTCAGTCTTCTTTTTTTTCCCATAATCTGTCCTGTCGAGTCTTTCTCACCCACTTGTTTCCTTAACCTTATTGCCTTCATGTATTCTCACTTCTGTAAGAACAGTACTAGCCATATAATAAAAACCTTGTTATGTAGCTGTTAACATACATGTAGCCCTTGCTAGTAACGCAGCTGAAAGAGTAGGCCCAAACAGAACAAGAAAGAACATGGCCAAATTTTGTCCACTGCCAATTTTTCCTTGGAAAACCCTCATCCTGATCTGAGGTTCCCTCTTGTGAGGGAATGAGAAGGGTTCTGCAGATGCATTGAAGTTGGTGGTTTATCCATACCTGGGTATGTAAGACATGCAAAGGTTTTGAAAACAAAGTTATCTAGAGTATGGATGGAATGGTTTGAAAAGAAAGGTCTGAACAGTAGCCCCATCTGGAAAGACTTAAAGGTCCAACATTTAAACGTGATTGGGTTTAGAGCAAGTTGGAAGGGTCACAATGCAGCTCAGTAGATGGAAAATTTCATCTCCTCCCAAGAAACTGATAACAAAGGAATAGCAGTCTGAGGTTCTGGTACCCACTAATGTTACTATTTAAAATCTGTCTTGGAGAGCAGACATAAAAGTACAAAAAATGGAACTGTCCTTTCACAGAGTGAAGAGAATGACATTTATTGTGGTGAGATAGTCCTAGGAAGGATGAAGCCCTGTGTAGCAGTGCACAATGTCCTTAAAATTCACTGATACCGAAGCTTGGATCAGACTGCCCTGTTTGGTGACAAATGTACCCCTGAGTGACAAAATCTGTACAGAACTATTACTGCTGGTTATTCTTCCTAAGCATATTCATGTAAGGCTTGTCTACAGGACCTTTCTTTTTTACATATACTTTGATTTTTCAAAACACTTCTGTCCCTTAAATTTAGCACATGACTAGTTCTTGGTTGTCATCATACCCTTATATGTCTGAGTACTTTCAAAGCAAGGCTGTCTGTCTCCACCCCTATGCATTAATTTCTTTAAACTTCAAATTCTCATATCTATTCAATCTATATTCAGAAAATATACTCTTTATTTTGCAGAAAGTATCCTGTATTTTCATATGTTAAAGAAAGCAGAGCTCCTTTAAAATTCATCTTAACCCTGACTATGGCTGTTCACCTAGTGCTTTCTTCATACATTTAATGTAGGTTAATGTGAATACTATTAAGGTGGCCTGCTCAATGTATCCAGTGCTCTCAAGCCTTGTCAAAGCCATTGCACTCAGTCTCATTTACATCAATACAGGCTGGGGCATGCTCTAACTTATAAATTGGTTCAGTCAGAAATACAGCTCTTGACAAGTGCTAAATGCATCTTACATCTAACAGCATTTGTCAAATGTCTTTTCTCATTAAGTTCAATTTGGGTCTTATAAGAAGTTCCCTTGGAGATGTTAGCTGTTTTCATCTTGCACCACCAGTAAAGAGTATAATAATCTTTTAACTGATCCCTGGTGAACTGCAAATGTGCAAAATCACTAATTTCTCATCTAGGTTCTTCCAGGGACATGAGCTCTTGTATAAATTTAAGCCTATCTGATGAACATCACATTTTAAACACACTGTTTGTTACTGTGCTTCTGTTCTATTTGGCCCAAAGGAAGGAAGAAAATTCCTGTAGCTACCTGTAACTTCTACTACTATCCTCCTTACCCAGCTCTGGACCACCCTGGCGCTGCCCACAAGAGCAGCTCAACTATCGCAGGACATGGTGTGGCACAGCACAGTGCATCGAGGGACACATTCATTCCCACCATGGGTGTTGGGCCAAAAAGGACATGACACTCCTGACAACTTCCAAATAGGTCTTCTTGGGGAATATGTCCCCTTCTGACTATTTGCCACCCTTATTGATAGTTTGGGGGCAGGGAAGGAGGTGATGGGGAGCCAATCCAAAGTGCTTAGCAGCAGCAAAAATCCCTTTTCCTCCAGAGCATCCCACAAGGGCACTGAAGGATGAGGCAGAAGGAGTAGGAAAGAGAGGGAAAATAACAGCATATGGTGCAGGCCCTGTATTTCCACCTTCCTTCTTGTATTAGTGTGAATGAAACAGTGTTTTTTCCTTTGGCCCTGGGCTCCCCTATTTGTGCTTTCCCATCCAGCACAGTTACAGCAAACACTACTTGCTTCTTGTCTACTGCCTACAGTGGATGCACTGTGATGCACAAATCTTGTTTATTTAGAAATTTATTGATAGCCCCTCTTTGAAAGTTGATTAGGAACTATTCACACCATGTTAAAACTCGTGAGACATTAAGTTTCACATAATGCTTCCTCAAGAGTTCTGACACCTAGCCTGTGTTTCAGGAAAGAGTTAACCAGAGATACACAAAGTGAAAAAGCATACATAAGGCTTTCCCCACCTTTCCCTTTGCAATAACAAAGCACAGACTTCATTAAGGGAAAACTTGAGAAAGTCATTCAAAACCAGGTCCTTCATAACGTATTGGTACCTTACATATTATATTCTACAGGTCTCACTGTGCAATCCCCTACTCTCTTAACAATTTTTATACCAAACTGAAGATGTAAGAGGTTCATCTGGATTCCCTCCAGCTTTTTCTTCTATCATTATTCAGTCTCTGTTTCTTCAATCTTTGCTAAGCTGCTGGAACGTGTCCTAAAATGTCACTAATACGACTTTCATATTCTACACTGAAAAAATTAATGGAATAGACTTTGTAATACAAATACTGCCACTGAGAGACATTTGCTGAGGCAAAGACATGAGGTTCAGTTTAGAAGCTGTAAACTGTTACAGGACTATAAATTCCTATTCCATTAATGTTGTGCCACATTTAAATGGGGGGGAAAAGCCACCCAACCCTCGGCTTTCTAGAGCAGCTACCTGGATTTCCCTCTTTATAAAGATGCTTCTACAGCTACATGGTGCTTCTACAGCTGCTTCTTCCACTTGTGACACTTAAAACTAGGTGAAAATCCAACTCTTTGGCTTTTTACTTGAACTGTAGACTCCTGAGTGAGATTTAGTATTCTTACTTTCACTTGTTAGTACTTCTTATGAAAACAGACTGGCAAAATTGTAATTCGGTAGAGACTTAGCTATTACTAATCATTTACGGGTTATTTTCCCTTACTAAATCATGTTCTTTCTTTGTGACATCATAATCTGTCTTTCATAAGACACAGGAAAGCCAAGCTCTAGAAAAGCAGAGCAGAGAAACAACTTTGACTCCAAAGGAGAAGAAATCATTCACTATAGGTCCTCAGGCCAGTATGTCAGGGGGTTGTGCCAAGAATATAGCTATTTTCTGCCTATGTTGATGCTGCCACAGATACCTACTAAGGTGTGTGGAAAATAAACACCTGCCTTTTTTGAAATTTGTAGTTAAAACGGGAGCTGAGAAAGAGACATTCTTTCACCTCCTTGCATGTTTTTGTATGCCAATGGCCTGCCTAACACCTCCCAGGTTGCATGTGTGACCTCCATAAATTATTATCTGTCATTTTGATCTCTTTCAGTTGAACTGCATCCATTTCCTCTTGGAAATAGTTTTTCCTCATGTCTCAGTCTTCTTTCTGAGGCTGAAGACCAGAATGGAGCAATGATCTTCGTGCATCCTCAAATATGAATCTTTTCCAAAATAATACATCTCATCATAATTCAGTCTGTGTTCTTATACTTTTCTGTTCCTACTCTTTCCCACTCTGTACATGGCAATAACATTTATTTATCACAAAGTCATACGGGTCAGCAGTAGGAAGTTAAAGATCAGTAGGCTTTTGTTTTTTGCACAAGGTCCAACCTGGAATAAGAAAAGCTTGGTATCACCTAAAATGCAGTATGTTCAACCTACATTTTCTGTAACCAAGGAGCAAGTTGGTGAGGGTGAAGTGAGGCCTCTGTGCAACTTGTGCATGCTATAAAATTTCAGCTGAGAGAGAGCGCTGTTCTAGCACATTTATGAGAAGGAGAAAAAAAACCCAGTTCACCAGTCTGAGATAAAAATTCAGCAACAAGCAACAGGCACCAGGTACTGTAGGTTTTAGATTAGGAGCAGTCTCCAAAAATCCTGCTTGCTATTTGACTCCCATCCCTCTTTATGGTTCTACACAGTTAATATTAAGTTTGAAAGCAGGGTAAGATATTGAGAAGGAAAGGTGTATGTTATTTCCTGGAGAAACTGTTCCCTCTAAAATATGGGGGGGGGGGGGGGGGGGGGGGGGGGGGGGGGGTAGTATTTGGTTTGTATATTTTTTTCACGCAGTAGGTTTTACAGATTTACAAGAAACAATCTGCTGAAAAGTGTATTTACTTGTAAATGAAATAATAATATTCACTAAGGTTCAAGTCCAACACTCAAGAGGGCTTGCCTGCAGGATTCTTGTTTAATGATGCTGCAGTCTGTTCAGTAGGACCATCTATTCCATTTGAAAAGCAACTTGAAATTGAGGGTTAGCTCTGCTTTTCCTACAAAAAAGAAAAACCACCCAAGAGAAAATGAGTCAGTACACCAACTCACAGCTGATGATTAATATAATGTTGATGAACACTGCGTAAGTGCACAGAGAGTGATGCTTCTTAAAATCTTGATCTTCAGTGGATAATTTGCTTTTTTGCTTATCTACATTTTTGGTTGCCCAATTTAAAAAGCTGTAGAGTAGCCCAAAATCATTTATGGCTAAGGGTATGCCTACTTAGACTGAAACAGGCAGTCCTGAGCACAGAGCTAGGTGGCAGAAACTAACTTATGTATGGAGAAGGAGATGTATTAACTTCATAGAAACTTGACCCTAAGGCCAGATCTCTAGAGTCTGACTGCCTGAAGTGGTAGTATTCACTCTTGAAAATGCTTATGTGAGTTAGATGCCTTTCAACACCTTTCTTCATCCATTAATATGGAATATCCTGTGAGGTAGAAATTATTATCAAAAGCAGCAGTATAATAATTCATCAAGAAGTCCTCTGACTGCAGGGAAACAGAAGTCTGTAGGCTGGTACTAGGAACTGTGAAAGCAAATGCTTTACACTTGCTCAGAAAACAGCAGAAACCTTCTCAGAGGTGCCCTGCAAACCAAAGATGAAAGAATGCAAGAAGTTTTTATCCCTGTTTTAGGATAAAGAAGAAAAATAGAGAAACTAATAACAACTTTTAAAAGATATCAAGGATGTATAATCTAGCCCTTTATAGCCAAATCTGACATTAAACAACATGTTTGACATAAAGTTTCTGCAAAAAGATATATTTATTAGCAGGTAGGTAATGATATGGGGCATCGTACAGAATAGCTTTTGGAATATAGTTGTTACATTACTGAGAAACTAAAAAATCGGGGGTCTTAGGGGATGGCGTAGTCCTTCTTCTTCTTCTTCTTCTTCTTCTTCTTCTTCTTCTTCTTCTTCTTCTTCTTCTTCATCTTCTTTGCCTTCTTTCTTCTTCTTTTTTCCAGGGCTTCCTTTAAAGAAAGAAAGAAGTCATGAGTCTCTTTATAGTACAGGAAAAAACATAAGGCTAAACAAGTTGGCGTGTCCAGACGTAACCATAGGGAACACTAAAGCCTTACCTCTCCTTTAGGAAGGAGGGAGAGATGGGCTGTGTGTGTGCAGAATCATAATAGTTACTATCAGCCAGGAAATGTCAAAAGCAAATTACACATACCAAGAGCCCATCTGGAGAGGACTAGCCATGGAGTCAGTACACTGAGATGCCTATTTATAGCTGTCCCTAAAGGAAGCTCCTGCTCCCACTGTCTGCGCTCCCACTCTCTGCACCCGCACCCCCTCTCACAAAATCCTTCTCACCTTCATGCCACCAAACGGGCTCTGGGGGTTCTAGGCTTATACAGCAAAGTAGCAGCTGTGCAGCTCCTCCTTTCATCCCAAGCATTTCAGCACAGCACCCGGCTGCAGCAAATGCCAGTGAAGTCAGGGTTTCAGACTGACAAAGAATGCTGGCTACAGCATGGAGAGGGCTTCTTCAAACCAATCAATGTAAATTTGGTGGGAAGAATTTAAGACACTGAGCACATTTAAAGTTTTGTTTTCATGACCCATAGGGAAAAGAAAATCACTTACAGGCATCCTATACCAGCTGTGTAATAAAACCACCTTATGGGGCAGATGTTTGAAACTTGGCTGTGATGTCATCAAGCATTAACGTTGACCAAGCTTAAATATAAGTGTCTTCTCGAGATGGTTTTGTAGGCTCTATTTAAGTGACTGTGCATGCCACTAGACCTAAGAGGCATCTTGTTGGTGGAGATGCCTTTGAGATTTTCTCCAGTAATTTTTTTTTTTTTTTTAATCCCTCCTCTGCTTGGCTTATACCTAGAAAACATTGTATAACTCTATCAAGAAAATCAGTGTGGCTTGGACAAAATCATCTTCAGAAGGTAGTGGTCCTCCTGTTATAGGTAAGTTTCTTTGAAACCCTTTTCAAAATGTATTTATTTCCTCTGTTTCAGCACCTCTTTGCCCTTCTGTACAAGACCAACCAACAAAGTCAAAATTGTGCTTGTTGTCCTGGTTGTTTTAGTCAGAGTCCTCATGTTCACCCAGTGTGTGTTTATATATATATATATATATATATTTATGATTGTCCTGGTTTCAGCTGGGATAGAGTTAGCTGTCTTCCTAGTAGCTGGTACGGTGCTATGTTTTGAGTTCAGTATGAGAAGAATGTTGATAACACTGATGTTTTCAGTTGTTGCTCAGTAGTGTTTAGTCTAAAGTCAAGGATTTTTCAGCTTCTCATGCCCAGCCAGCGAGAAAGCTGGAGGGGCACAAGAAGTTGGCACAGGACACAGCCAGGGCACCTGACCCAAACTGGCCAACGGGGTATTCCATACCATGTGACGTCACATCTAGTATAGAAACTGGGGGGAGTGGGGGCGGGGGATCGCCACTCAGGGACTAGCTGGGTGTCAATCAGCGGGTGGTGAGCAATTGCACTGCGCATCATTTGTACATTCCAATCTTTTCATTTTTGCTGTTGTCATTTTATTAGTGTTATCATTATTTGTTTCTTCTTTTCTGTTCTCTTAAACCATTCTTATCTCAACCCACAAGTTTTGCTTCTTTTCCTTATTTTCTCCCCCATCCCACTGGGTGGGGGGGAGTGAGTGAGCGGCTGCGTGGTGCTTAGTTGCTGGCTGGGGCTAAACCATGACAATGATAAAGGATTGCTGAGAGGATAGTAGTTGTGAAAGTACATGAAGATAATGAATGGTGCAAAAGCTAATGCTAACATCATTAAAGAATTACATCTGATGCAGTAAAGACAGGTGGGCCAGTCTGTGAGTTTTGCGAAGTAGTTGTGTTTGAATTCATTGCTGCAGCAATGAAGTATTTTGTACTTACTAAACTACTACCTCTGGCATTATATGCTTAACTATGGAATAATAAAATGAGAAGGATATCACTTACTATGTAATCCTGTACCATAATATTTAAAGCTAACTATCTGAGGGTATTTCAGTATAGTGTTACCATCGTGGGAGACACTGAAACTGTCAAAACCTGAGCAAATCTAACTCCTCCTGAAACTATGGGATGTGAGCCATTGCCATGCTGTGTACTGCACCAAAGATGACAAAACCATGGGAGCATGTTGGGAAAAAGTGATGGAGGGGGAAGGGAGATTATGTGAATTTCATTTTCAGGCAGCCTGCACAGGTTTTGGAAAACTGTTGCCAGGAGCAAATGTGTGGTTTTACTGCTGGTAATCTTTTTAAATAATGGTTGGCTTTGCTGACACCTGTGATCACCCAGAGAAGTGAGAATGAGAACAGTGCTTCCAGGAACGCCACTGTGGTACAGCCACATGAGCTGACTCATTTGATGATGCTGTGTTGGTTAATGACAAGTCCAGGCGTGATGGCAGAGAACAGAAATATTTCTGGCTTGTTCAAATGAACAGTGGGTAATGAACAATACCTCCAGAAGTGATGGCACTGTGCTGTGCAGTAATAAATACCTGAGACCTGAGCAAAGGGCTAGTGATTAATCTCCACTGGGAACATAACATTAGAAGAAACATTCACTCCTGTGACTATTTCATTAGCTCCAAAACAGCTAGTATCAAAAGTGCAGATACTACTCTCAACAGGGGCTTCTGTAAACTCACTTGCAATTGGGTTCACTGCCTAACTTAAGCTTTTGAAAGGCAGGCAACTAATCAAAGCCAGAGGGTAGTTCATCCCATGACAAAGGCAGCTTAGGTGTCAAGGTAGCTTAGGAGTCATGACTCAGTTGAGTTACATTTGTATAAAACCAGCACCACTGAGATGAGAATTTGGGTAAAAAAATCTGAGCACAAGAACTGAGACTTGAAGTATATCAGTTGCTAAGACATGCACAGCCTGGGCAGAGGACAGCACAGCAATATACATCACCGAGAGGCTTTTGGCTGCTTATGTAACAGCAGCAGGCAAGGACACTTTTTAAAGCAGCAAGAGGACAGTAGGAAACTACAGCAGACTGAAGCAAGTTGGCTGCTCGTGCTGTCACAGCCTATGTTGTAGGCAGGCAGTGAATAAGCCATTGTAGTGACTAAGGAATACAGAAGCTAGATGACTCTGGGGCTACGGCTCTGAGTTAGACCTTTCCTCTGAAGTGGAAAAAAGAATGAGCCTGTAATAGCTTATCACCCAATGTGCTTCACTCCTCAGACTTCAGACACAAGAAGTGATACAAACCTGCTTTTTTCATGGCTTTCTTAAGGTTCCCAGCTATAGCTAGTTGATGAGCTTGTGTAACTATGCAAACTTGTGTTGTACAATTTATAAACATTGTTTTTTATTTTAGACCAGAACTGTTCATCTGCAAAACTCTGTAACAGAAGAAAGTAGACACTCCCCTTGATAGCCTGCATGTGAGCTTTACATTACTGTTTTGTGTACATACCAGGACTTGGTTCAGCAGCATTCTTTCAAGTCCTTTCTCTCTCCCACACACATTCATGCAACAGGATGCTATTGTTTTAATATAAATTTTCCTTCCTTTAGAAGCCTTTTTTCTGGATGAAGGATATTATTCTCACCATGTTCACATTTTCAGACAAGCACTTGGAAAGCCATAAGATGCTGCCTGTGCATAGGGCTATAAATATCAACATATCTTCTTCATATAGCTATCTCTTCAAGCTCAAACATATGCACCTCATAGCAAATCTATGTATTTCATAAGAAAACTTTCAAGATAATCAACAGGAAAAATATCACCTCTCAAACATAACTTACTAATGGTTAAAATAGGTAGGCTATTTGAATATTTGATGAATAAATTCTACCCTAGAAGGTTCTCCTCCCATTTTTCATTTCCTTCCCTCTCACCACCACCACCACCTTTTCCATACAAAAAAGAGAGTGCTGCAAATAAAATCCTTAAGGTGTTTCCACTATATTCTCTATATATTTCTTATACTTCACATAAACCCTTTAATTGTAGATTATTTTGCATCTTGTCATGTTTTGTCCTGTTTCAGTGCCTTCCACAGCAACTTCTGCATGTAAGAGTTAGAACATGTGATCTGTTTTTCTTTCCATCACAATTTCTTGTGATTAGAAAATGGGATCAGACAATATAATCTGATTAGTACCCTGTCCCCAGTGATTAATTACTGTGTTTCTCTTAACATCTCTTGTCTGTGCAGGCTCCTTACTCCTGAAGTGGAGAGACTGTCATGAGAGAGATTGTTTTACCACTCCTTAAAATTTAACCTGTAGTTAATAATGTACTCCTATGAGAGACCATGAAAATTAGTCTCTACGGTGGGATAAAACTGAAACCAGTTTTGAGTTTCAAAGTTACCAATGAATCAAGAAGAGTGAGAAAATACATTTGAGGAACCATTTCCTTCAAGTCTTATTCTTGTACGGAAACTAGTTTTCTTACAATATATCTGCAAACTTTACTCCCTTGATAAAATTAATCAAAACTTTTCATAGAATTCTTTTTCATGCATTTATAGTTTGGGGGTTTTTTGACTGCAACTTTAAGTGGGAAGAAAAAAAGGGGAGAATAAATTTTCCTCAAAACTTTTAACAAAGTTTTTATTAATATCATTACTTTTATTAATTTTTTTGTCTACAATTTTAACTAAAAACATCTGTGGTAATGGATTCAGTTCAAAACTAACAGAAAGGAAAGTGCTTTAACATATTTTGTTAGCATCTCTAGTTTTGCGCACACTTCAAAAACTTGTGTTGTCTCAAATTAAGCACTGCAATGTTATCTGAGCCTTACATAATACATGTGTTTCTTTCCCAAAAGGGTTTTGGGTTGGTCTTATGGTTTGGGATTATTGATAAAGGAATAGTACTTATTTTGCACAACAGCTGGTGCTGGACTATGTTGATAAGAAGTGTTTGTATAAGGGCAATGTATGATGAGGTTGGGTGGGTTTTTTTTCTTTTCATTTTTAACTGCTTCTTATCCATCTTCTCTAACGATAAGACTTTGTCCATGTTAAATCCCAGAAAAGCATATTTTTGTCCAGGCTTCTTTTCTCTGTTGAGCAACATAGAACAGCTGCTAGGGAATTCTAACCCAGCATAAAAGTGGCTTGCACTCCCTCCTTCTCCCTTATTCCTCCCAAGAAGAATTACTTTTCTTTGAAAGCACACTAATTATTCTGGAATAAAGTAATATATATTCTATGATATTGTGTTCCCATGGGGGTGAGGTTATGCTGAAGTTATTACTGAAGAATACTGCTACAGTTACTCCAGTTAGTTTTCCAATTCAACTTTACTTACTTTGGAAACAAATCATTTCCCCCTTCCTTTTAGAGAAGAAAATAATTATGAGCAGGTGAAGAGGGGGGAAATGGAGGTCCTCCATTTTAACAAGAAGTCTGGCATTTTCATGAGTTACATCTCATAAAAGTGGGAGTTACGAGTTTGCCTCAATCACCAACTTGAAGGGTATTTTTCTTTTCTCAAGAAATATCAGCTCCTTATGATAGAGTAAAGCAGTGCAAGAGTGAGGAAATTAGTTGACCAGGTGAATTGTTGGTCCACAGAACAAGATGAAAGATTTTGTTTCTTTGCAAATGGCTCTAGGTAGGGAAATCCTCTATAAAGTCTTGACCCCTTCTCAACTGATAAGAATTGTTACTGAAGCAATGAAGATGAGTCATGCAAAGCTGCCATATGGCATACTGAGTAGTTTGAGGAAAAGGATTCCTATTATTTTATGAAAAAGTATCTTTTGATTGTCCATGGTATCTTAAGCTCTCCTGAACTGGATCATGTTGATCTGTGCTCCCTGCAACAACCTGGAGTTTTGTAAGACATTGCATTCCAGCTGAAATTAGCAGAGGTGCTACACAGTTTCTACTGATTCAATGTTCAATTCCAAGTTGTTGGGATCTTGGAATTTTCCTAAATGTGGTTTTGGGGAAAAAAGAAAAAATTATATGTAGATGGCACATGTCACCTTGCTGGGATATCAGAGGAGACAGGCTTCCTCCTTAGCACCTGTAACATGTGGATGAAAACCACATCTTACTGGATCATATTTTGCAGGAATACACTGAGCTGGGAGAAACCACTGCCCTAGAAGAAGTTTTCGTTAAGATTTCTCACATCACTTTTATTCTTTTTCTTGTCCATCTTCTTTCTCTCTGCACAAAGTTTAAAGATTTTTCCATTGATGTGAGAAAATGGTGGAACTGCTATGTACAAGCTTATAATATAAATTGAATAGGGATTTTGACACAATGTTTGTGTTAAATCCCACTCCTGAAATTGCTGTCTGATTCTGGTGGTGTGCTGCTATGTGTTTTCCACTAACAGCGCTCCCTCTAAATGAAGCTATCAGTATGAAATTGTGGAAGGGGTATCACAAAACCTTTTATGAGCATGGGTTCAAATTATTTCTCTCTACTACTTCATTTTCACCATTCCATGCCCTGAGGCTGATCCGAAAGATTGGAATAAACCTCATAAATGGCATAATACTGTTTACTGGCAAAACTGTTAAGCTTCGAAGACACATATCCTGCAGAACACTTGATCCCATGGAAGACTTCACAAATCCCATGCTTAGGCTGACATGAGGCCAATGCTTTTGACTTCTAAATGGCAAGTAGCACATGCATTCTCTGAACTGCATAGCAGAACTATGGAAAAATAAAGGAAGCATGTGTGATAGCAGAAATAAATGGAATGAGGGCTCAGACGACTGTGAGGGAAAAATGCCAACTGTATTTTTTTCTTGGTAAAATTAACCTTTTATTATTTTGAAATATGTCAGAGTTTTTATGTAAAGAAACCATGGGACACAGCATTAATAGGGCTGTAGGTCAGTCAGTTTCAAATTCAGAGTGTGATTTTTAGGTGTTGCCTGTTTGACTTTTCAAGGGCTCATCTTCCAGTTTTTGTGCCATGACAGCACTGAAAGGTTTGGTGATGCCAGCACCACAAGATGGTGCTGATGGCTGTCTGTCTGGACATGTTATTTGGCTATGATGGAGATCAGACATGAGGACTTCTTACGCAGTCGGGCATGCAAACTATGCATACTCAGGAAGAGGTCAGCCAGAGGCCTTTAATACCTATGAGACCTTGACTACATGAGCACTGAGGAGAAATTGCCAGGCAGGCTTTGGAAGCAGAACTATAACCTGTAATTTGATGAGTCTAGAAAATCCTGAACATTGGCTCCAACTCAGGTAAGAAGCAGTAAGATATTAAAAAGTTACCAGAGTCAGAGGACTGTTTAATTTCTCCCATTTGGGGGTGGATTTTGATCATGCTGTTGTGATTCTACTGATCTCCATATATTTGCTTCTTTCAGTTCTTCCCAGCCCTCCATAAGCTGGATTAAAGGCTAGTATGATTAATATATGCAAAAGGTTGAATTCATCAAGCACCAGATTGGGGTCAGAAGGAATTTCCATTAAAAGCAAACTGGAACTAACCTGAGGAAGCCTGGAGGAGGAGCTGAGGGGGAAGGAAGAGGGGGCTGAACAATGAAACATTTCTCCAGAGCATTTGGAATGGATCACTCTCATATTCAAACTACAAGCAAACCACTCTGACACTGCAATTTGGATGACTTTATTCCAATACGGTTTCTGAGGTACTCCAGTATTCTTTCTTAAGACATGTAATGCAGCATGGAGAGGCCATAATTTCAGGTCTTATTTTGCTGAGGGAAAGAAAACGTCAGGAACCAGAAATGTGCAGGGGAAATTAAGAGACAAGACACCTATGTTTTATCAATTTCCACAGGAAGTAGAAAGCTCCAACCACTCCTTTTATTGGAAGGTGAAGGGAGGAAGGATTTTTTTTTTCTTTATTTTTAGATAATTGCTTTCATGGGTTTGTTTTTAATGGTTTTCTGTGATGTTTCACAGCTGAGTAAATTACAAATATCCCTCTAGCCAGGTAAGTCTTAAATAAAGATACGGCCTTTAATTGTGATATTATTATATGGCACATTCATTTGAAAGAGTAATGCACAATCCCTTTAAAGCTCACTCACTGCTTAATTTCCTTCACAGAAACAATGCCTTAGACAGGAGACATATGTGGAGTGAGATACTGGACCATATGTTGAGCTGATCTAAACTAACACAACTTCATTTACTAACAATGCTAATGTAGTGTGCAGTAGATGAGAAACCAGCCATCAAATATGACTAAAACATTGTCAGAACTCTTTTCAATTCTCCATAGTCATCCTTACACCAGTTTCATGGCAAACTCTAGCAAATCAACCAAGGAGACGATTTCCCAGTATCGTGATCTAGTGCAGTCATTGTGGTTTAGTATGTGGAAATGCACGAGAACACAGCTGAGAATATAGCCTACATGAGAACAAATAGGGTCTGTTAAGGCTACTGAGTGAAAGAAATCTGTGAAGTTCTTGACGTGGTTCACTTTAAACCATAACCACAAAATATTAAGAATAGATTTTTTCCATTTCCTTTTTCATTGTCATTGGGGAATTTCAACAAGAGTGCTTCCTGGATACTCCAGGGACCAGTTTTTGCTGGAATGTCTATTCTATACTGCACAATACATGGCAAGTACTTTGTATGAACGGCCTTTTGCATCTATAGCATGTGGAAGCAGAGGTTAGAGACAAGTTAATACTTGTTTGATATTATCATTTGTGTTATCACCATCCAGTGTACAGTTAAGAAAGTACCTAAAAGTATTCTCTGTTACCACCTGGCATTTTCTGGCAGAGTAAAATGTTGAATTTGGCCAATATAAGAACTGCACAGAGAGAGTTTAAACACATTCTGAGATTCAACTGATGCTACACAATCTGAAATGTCTTTGGTACTTTATATGCATCCCAAGTGGAAAACCTGGGGGGAGGGGTGGAGAGGAAAGAAAGAAATTTTGAAGAAATAGATTTGGAACTTCAAAGATTATCATTACTGGTTTTAATTTGTCTGCAGAAGGAATTTAAATAAACAGAAACATAATAAAAGTAAGACTTGAAAAAGATGCAGTACATTAAAAAAAAGCAGTATCAAACATTGGCTGTTTTCTCTCAAAAATGCAATAAATCAGTGACTGATGAAACCAAAAAGCTCAGTTTACAGATCAGATTAAGCAGTCAGTACAAATTTATTGCTTTTGGATTAAAAGTAATCATGCAACATTTGTAATCAACAGATGAAAAAGAAAATGTGATGCTTGTGACCAGGAAGGAGCTGAATTAATTGCTACATATGTTTATGCACCCTCAGTGACACTAATCATTCCTGACACACAGGTATCAGGTCACGGATGTTATTTATTTCCAGTATTGCTACCCCCACACACACTTTTGTTTTTCAAATTAAAAACTCCTTTCTGACAAAGTTAGTAGTGAAGAGAAAAAGCATAATGTTTCATTTTAAAGTCTGATAGGAAGCCAGTTTAGGGACATGACTGCAGCACATTATCCTGTGAACTTGGAGACCTCAGCTGTGGAATGAATCAATCTGCATTCCTCATCCCCCTACTCAGCACAGGGGAAGGGTGGGACTCCATTGCTTCACTTTCAGCATCCCTGGCAAAGGGATCCTGGACCAGCCTTCCTTTTGGCTCTGGGGAAAAGGCCCTAGCAGTGTCAGCCTTTGGAGGAGAGGAGCAGTGCTCATCAAAATGCATAAGTTAAATAATCAAGTTAATGAGAAGCAGGGCTAATACAAAATGGGGAGATGGTCACTGGCACAAGCAAGTGGTCATGCTACGCATCTTACATACAAAGTGACACTGTGTGTCTCTTGATGGAGAGAAGTTTTCAAGGAGATTTACAGTCATACACCTTGCTTTCATAACTCAGTAGGTGTGATATTTTGTGTGGTCCTTGCTTGACCTCTGTTACTAGGGACACATGCTGTGTAATAAATAGAGACCAATGTTAAATTTATAGGGGGAAATTTTTTTTTTTTTTTTTTTTTGTTTAGCTCAAAACAAAGGGCAGTGAATGAGGGAATAAGCTTATGTTAATATTGTATTAAGGTTAACTTTTTTCGACTGAGAGACTAGCAGACATAAACAAATGAGTTCTGCCTGAAATGAAATTCAGCAGGTGACTATTAGAGAGTTCAGATTTTTCCTGTTTGGTTGCAACTTCTGCTATGGAAATAGAGAACATAAATTCATAACTACTTCGGAATTCATGAATCTGATTTAACTCTGTGTGATTTATTAAGAGCTGGAAATTGAAACAATTCTGCTGACTGGCTTATTTTGATTGGTACTGTGAAATTCCTTCCCTGGGTTTAAAAAGTATTTGAAAAATGTAAGGTAGAGGAAGAATAGCTCAAGTTTGACATGAAGAAGTCCATTGAACTGTGATTCTGCACTGATAAAATTAGGATACACATCAAAGGCACCAAGTGAATTACCTTTTAAAATCAGTTTAACGTGTGAGAGAATGGCATGTCACTGTCCAGAGGTATGTGACCAGACCACTGGAGCCTGAGGGAAAGCCCTTGCTTGAAATGCTTTCACTGAGGTGCATTACAGATAGCTTGGAGAAAACTATCTGTTGTTTGGGTTTTTTTTTTACTCTGTTTCAATTGAAATTTCTGGCTTCCTTCACAAGGAATAGTAAAAACTCCAGAAAACTCTCATGTGGAATCCAGGGCAACTTTTGAGTTTGTCTTAGTTAATAAACTATCTAAAAACAATACTGCTAGGAAGGAATTATGACCACTGTATAGTACCATGAAGGAGGATTTGAAGAAAAATTGAACCCCGATACTTGGGTATGAACCAGATCCTGTAACCCAAGTTACAGGATTTGCTTATGGACTGAAGTTTAGCTTGATGATGCAGCAGGTTCCTAGGAACCACCCTCTAAAAAGCCAACATGGTCCTCTCTGTACCCCAGGAGCTCAGCAGGCATTTGCAAAACAGCAAAACCAGGAATTATGCTGAAGTTGTAAAAGTGGAAAAGCTACTAAAAAGACCATAAGATGAACAGCAAAGTGCTAGACATGTTTTATTGGTTCCTATTGTCTGAAAATATCACAGAAATAATTTTCAACTGATTTATGGGAGTTCACTGACACAGGCCAGAACAGTTAAGATAAATGTGGACTTGTGGAGTATTGTTCTTTCATTCCTTGGCCTCAAGTATTCTGTCTGTTGATGGGTCCTCCACATGGAGATGGACAGTCCTTGGGTCTTGCAACTCTCTAACTATGGAGCTGGATTCTGCTACTGAAGTAGCACTCTGGAAAAACAGGGAACATAGCATTTTATATATATATATACACATAATATTACATTAAAAAAATCCAGATCAAAACAGATGCAAGAAAATCCGTGCATACATGTCAATTGTTACAGTAGGACTGCTGGCTTGGAAGTAAAATGAAATAACTGACCTTTTCCTTCCACATTTACATTGGTGCCAAGATATTTGTATCAGCAGACGTAAAAGAAAAAGAAACTTTTTTTTATTAATATACTGATTATAGCAAAAAACAGCATTTATTTGTGTTAGTGCAGAGACCCATGCTGACAGCGCATGTTCTGCTGTGCTAGGAGCTGCACAAACACTTACTGAAAATCCCCGAAAGATCTATTTGGAAACATGTGGTTGGGGTTATGTGGTTTTTCACCACAGTTTATTTCAAATAACGGAGAGAAGGCTGGATCTTGCTTCTTTTTTATGTGCTATAACAACCAACATACTTTGGGAGATGTGCTGCTTCAAGTGCATGGTAAGGTTAAGACAGCTTAAGTTGCTCATATAGAGAAGCCCAAGCCCAGTCCTGGATCCACAGACTTTGCAAGCTAAAGGGGTGAGATGGAAGTGGGTGGGACAAAGTGAACAACTGGTATCCATAGTTAACAGTGGAGAGCTGAGGAGACTTGCCCTCAGTCTTTAAGTAGGTTACAGGCTAACCTGTTGAAATGCCGGGACTGCTCACAGCAGTGAAGTTAAAGATTTGCATAAGTGATTTCAGGAACAGGGCCTGAGCTATCTACCCAGCACCACGGAGGAAATCGGTAGCAGTGTTGTGAATTGAACCCAGATTTCCTGAACTTCCACTCAGCCCCTCAAACAGATCACTAGGCCTCCTCCTTCAGAGAGAAAATGTTACTTTAAAATAAATCCAGAATTTATGTCATTTAGTATTATATCAAGAATATTTTGAAAATTTATTGAATCACAATTTTTTTCTTCTGGACACTTTTACACTATTTTCTACCAACAGAACGCTTCTTTAACCCTCCAGTTGCATGGTTTCTGACCTAACATAACAAGAGGCAATATTGCTTGAAACTCTTTCATTAGCAGCTAGAGAGCAATGGCTTGCAGCTCTCAATCTTCTTGAAGAACTACATTCAAGCAAGCTAACAAATAGGCTGAACAAACAAGGGAAACATTTTGAAAGATAAAATATTTTTAATATTAGCAGATGAAACACTTACTGTGAAAACAGAAAAAGCCTTAGGAATAAAAAAAAAAAAATCCAGTTTGTTGTGTCATAATTATATTATTGCCTCAGAACAATCTATCTATTTTCTTTTTGAGAATATTTTCAAGCAGTTGTTTTTGAGCAATTTTCCTCATATGAATAATCAGTCTTTTGAACCATGACTCCAGTGTAAGGTCAAAGTTGTTTTTTATATTCTCCAAGCAGCTGAATTGCTCTCTGCTTATGTAATACAGATGTCAAGCTGCTTGAAATACTTGTGCACTTTTGTGACTGCTAAGAAAAAGCACAAGTACTTTCTACAGCATTTGATTTAGTCAATTTGAAATTTTGTTCCCATTTAAAATGAATTTTTAAGTCTCACCAAGCTCATGCTTGTGCATGAGCTTGTGTATGGCATGAAGGCAGTTTTTACTGCCTTCCTTACAAACAAAATGCGGTAATTGCTAAGCTTTTAGCAATGCCTTTTTGTCAGGATTTAACTGTGCTCACAGTGGGGTGACAACACCCCTCAATTTTTAGTGAGCAAATTTCAGGCAACCTGGAGTCTTACCTGAAATACTTTTGAATCTGGCAGGCAATTAAAAGTTTGGGTTTTGTCTTGTGAAACACGTACAGGTAATTCTGATCTGAGGGAATGAACTTTGGGTCCCACTGAGCCTATGTAGGTTTTGTATCATTGAGGTTATGTAAGTTCTGTCTTTTAAAAGACATAACAATAATAACTATAACAAGATTAGGAGTAACAGGGATAGTGTATAGCATGTTTCAGCTGGGGTGAGTGGGACAGGAGGGTCAGATATGTAGGCTATATGCACTGACTTTGTGTTAAGCTTTGGAGTTTGCCTGTAATAGATCAAGACCAAATTTACAGCACAGCTTTAGAGGTGGGCTTGCACAGCCCATGTATGCTGGGGCAATGCAATGTCTACATGACCAAAAGGCTTAATCTAAGATAATCATTGCTATTGTTAGGGGTCCAGACCCAGCCTCTGGCAAATTGCCATTTAATAGTGGTTAGACTGCTCCCAGTCACACAGGGCTATTCAGGATATCACATGGAATTACTGGCTCAGATTTCCACTAGCTCAAGGATCTTTGCACAGTTGTCTGCTGTTCTGTGTAAATAACTCTAAATTTTGCAGTAAGACAGTAAATATTTTCCCCCCTCTTCCCAAGTAATGAAATTCTAGAAAAACAGAAGTAAGAAGTTTTCCAGAGTCTCATAGATATCACTGGTTAGAGCTGGGAATAGAAAACCAGTTTGTTGGTAGAGCCACCAAGCTTTCAGCTATACAAAAAAAAAAAATTCCGTATTTTTCATGACTAGAAGTCACGTAGTAATGTGTTGTGTGAACTTTACATCCACATTAACAGCACCTTCACCTGTTTCGATGGTAACAATTTGACCTAAGCAACATAATTGTAAATTACACCTTCTCAAGAGGACCTAAGAGTCACCTTTTGTGAGAGATCTGTACATTTAAACTCATCAACAGTCACAGAAATTGAAGTTGCTTTGGTAATCAGTTCTATTCAACTTCACCTCATCTTTGCCTCATCTTCCTTTTACCATGTGTTTGACTTTGACAGGAAACTAAGGAATTTGAATTGGAAATTGCTGCTGCCAAATTTCTGTGTTGTAATTTGGGTGGTTCCTGTCCTCTTTCTAGTTAATATTCAGCTCAAAATGCATCTCTAATGGTACAGAAAATCTCCTTTTTAATTTGGGAAGTAATGCATCAGAAGAGTTTAATTTCATCACAAAGAATCTTATTTAGCAAGGTGTATGCTCACCAAAAAATGTCTACGTTTGGTACCTGAATTGGAGTTAGAATATCTGAACCATCTATCTCCACTTTGGACAAATTATAATCTTTTTCATTTTCTTTAAAGAACATGTCTTTGGGAAAGCAGAATTCTTCATAAACTGAGCTTTCCTATCAAAAGCTTGCAGCTCTCACAGGAAAGCTGTATTTGTATAACAGCCAAAAATATGGCTCATTTCTTAGCAGATGATGTACAGAAGGCAGTATCTGTCCACTCTGGGAAGTCCAAAGAAATAGAATCCACCATAGCTGAAAATAGCCTTCAGGCTGTAGAAGGAAACTAACTTCAGGAATAAAAAGTTGAACCAGGAGGGGCGATGACAGGATTACAGAAGAATCAAACTCACAACTTGAGAATACAGCATTGTTGCCAAAAATAAATTAGAAAAATCAGTTAGATGGAAGGTAGGGACATATGGGTGGATATTCTGAAGGAATATCTAGAGAGATAGGGAGACAATCAAATTGGAAATAGAAAAAGGAGGTGTGATAGTAACACTGCCTTCATTTAGACCTTGAAATGAGATGTGCCCACATTTAAGAGCCTGAATCCTGTATATATCCAATACAAGGAACATTGAAATCAGCTGCCTAGGTAGTTGCCTGAAATAAGACTAAATATAGCCTGAAGTATCTCTGAAAAAGGGTCTTTGGGAGAATCTAGCTGTGAGAAAGAAACATACTTATTCTATCAGCACTAATAGGCCGATAACATAAATTGCTTAATGGTATTTGGTAACTATAATCTTTGCATCTATGGAGGGAAACAGCAGAAGAATAGACTAAATTAAATTGGACAATCAGGAAAGAATTGATGAAAACTAAGGTGATAGAAATTAAAAAGAATATACAGTCAAGAGATTTAAGGGCAACAGAAATGATAGTTTAGGTGCCGGTATGAGAATTGTTGGGTTTAAGAAAGCCATTTGGCTCTATGAAGTGAGAAAGCAGACTCTGATGTTGCCAGAACCAAGAACAGAGAAAGAAGAAAAATTTAGGAGGGTAAAGCGGAGGTTGATATTTGACTCAAACATCTCATTAAAAGAAGACAATTGGGAGGGGAATGGAAACACAGAGAGCGTGTTTTTCTCTTCAAAGCAAACAAAATGTTAATACAATATAAAGGAATAAAAAAAAATGCTGAAGAAAAGCCAAAACTTAAAGGGAACTTATGTTCCCATATTTATGAGATTGTATCATGAATACAATTTGAGCGGGGATATTTCCCACTAAACCCAAAACTTTAAATGATAGTTCTTCAAAATATTTTCCAGTGCTTTACATTTCCTGTAATGGAAAATGTTATCCTTCATTAAAGGCCAGCTAGACTGTCAGTATTTTCCATCATCCTCTATTTTCTACTAGGTCTATATTATAATTTAACAACATTCTTGATCTTCATTTTCTCATCAGTCCTGAAGAACTATACCAATTTTCCCTTCTATGTTTTCATCAATGTGGAAAAGACTCCTTTCCTCTGTGTGGAGTCCAAACCCAGAATACTTGTGAAAAACTCAAAGTACAAAAAGGAGAGGTAAGGAACAGACACAACTCTTCTGTGGTCTTCCCTCCACTCAAGTCAAACTGACAGTAGAAACATGTCTTTCTGAAGTCTTTCCCTCAATATCTCTAGCTGTGACTATCATGTATTCTGTTACTGCTCATTAATCCTGTTAAAGTATCATCTCATAAGCCCTAGTTCATACAAATTCTCCATTGACTTAAGTGCAAAGAGGTGCTTGCTTTGAGAAAGTCCCTTCACCAGACAGTTTTAAGGAAACCAGATACGGAATGAGAGATTAAATTTAAGAGTGACTTAGACTCCCAGGAATTACACTATGTGTGTTGCTTCACAAAACCAGTCCTGATGCTTCAACTACATTAATTCTGGCTTTCCTTGAGCACAACACATTGCATGCAGCATACATGTTCTTCAGTAAACTGCCACTTCTCAGGACACCTCGGCTGCTTAGCCACTGTACGTCATCAGAACAAGTATTTATTTTCCTTTGTCATGCACAGAAAATACATAGCACATGAGAACCACTCTCTCAGCCCTAACAGGGTCCAGAATATTACACACAAGTGGTAAATCATTCCGGCTGTTATACCAGCTCCCTGACATAAGCATCCAGCTTGTATCTCAGTTTGGGCCATGAAGCAAAGGAGCAGTTCTGAATTAAATTCATTAAACCATCCACAGATTTGCCTTTTGAGGGCCATCAGTGGAAAATTCTGCTTGCTTAAGTTTAGGCACCTGTTGTAGGAGAATTGACCTAAACTAACAAGTGGCAGATTCAAACACAAACAAAACAAACCATAGCAAAACAAAACAAAACAAAAATTTTATATTTCTTCAGAAATTACCTAGCTCAGCTGTGGAATCCTTTGTGGATCCTAAGAGTTTATATGGGTTCAGAATGCAACTGAGTAAAGTGCTAGAGTAAAAAGCCCACTGAAGGTCATTAAGCATAAGAACATTAGTGAAGTGTTAGGTGATGTCTCAGCTACAAATTGCCAGAGGCTGAAAAAGAGTCCTGGAGGGAAGTATCCCTACAAACCCATTCTTATGTTCTTTCCTACACATTGGTCAGAATAAAAGAAAGAATTTTGGATAAAGATTTGCTGTCATCTAGGAAGGCAGTTGTTATGTAAGAGAATTTCTCCAAATGGTGAAAATTTGCATGAGGGAAAATGTCTAAATCAAGGAAATTGACCCCCTTCCCATCCTCTACTACATTTTATAATTGGCTGATTTCACAATGTTCAATTTTCTAATACAGTTCCTTTAAAGTAATAAACAACTTTTTGGTAAGGTTTAGAGACAATGAACTGAAAATCATACGGGATTCCTTGTTTCTAGGTCAGTATTTAGATGAAACTTTTAGGGATACAAGCATCAAGCAGATCTATGCCATCTGCTACTCTCTGACCAGCTCCTCTCTTCACTCTCTGGTCTGCTCAGTTGCTCTTATTGCTGTCAAATGCCCACAAGCAAGCTGTCTAAGTGGGTTCAAGTGAGCACAATACGGTATAAAACTACAAGTGACACAATCAGAAACAAATGTAATATCAGCTCAGAAGACAAGGTGCTGATAAAAAGAGATTCTTGCACTCCAATTTTCTTTTCTCTCTTTCTCTCACAGTATCTATAGCCAAAGCTTGAAACAGGAATAGAATTCACGTCTGTTGGATATCCCCTTAATTTCATTCCTAAATTAGCTCAACTGTTTTATATATTATTCACACAGTTAATTGCAGGCATTTCCAAGACTTAGCTGGATTAGTCACCTGTGTTTGTGTGTTTGATTCATTGTCTTTTTTACAGCTTTTACTTAGGTTTTACATAGCAAGATGAAAAACAAAAATTAATATTAGAAAGCATATTCCAGGAACTAAAAATAGGCTACAGCATATATTAAGTTACAAGAACACATCTATGGAGATACAGGATTTCTGTAAGTTGACATACATAAAGTGTGTTTGTCCTTTTGCTTTCTAGAGAGTTAACGTGATTAAACTTTTTATCTGGCATGCCTTTTCACTATTGAATCTGCATGAAATCTGCCTAAATTCTCTTTACGCCTTTCCAAAAAATAATATGAGCTTTCTTAACATAGTCTTTTTTATTGTCTGGAATGTGCTTTCATTTTCTAAGTGCTTTTCAAGGTTGCAATTCATTAACTAAGAAAGTTTCAGTTACAAATACAAATCTCAAGAAATTAACCCAAGTGAGTAGAGTAAGGGTCCACGTATGGCATGTCCTTTTGAAATCTGAGTTCTTTCTAACCAATTTCATTCTAGATGCTGTTTTTGAATCCTATAATGTGAACTTCTTCCCTTTGGCAAAGTCAAACCAAAAAATTATGTCACTGAAATGAAACTCCAGCATGTGTAAGCATGGAATTTCTATTACTGCCCCCTTTAACTCAAAGGGGTTTTTTGCAGCAGAGCCAGGAATGGACCCACACACAGTACAGGGGAAAGTTGAAGCCGTATGTTCTGAATTTTCTCTCATGAGCAGTTTTGTGCATGAAATTTTGTGATTAAAAACCAAATGGAGAATCCAAGTAAAAACTGGATAAGCTGGCCTTTAGCGTATGCAATTCTCTCCTTGCTTGAAGTACTGCCTGTGAGAACTGACAGTGTGGGAACCATCTAGGAACAAACTGGGAATCCTCACTGCAAGACTGGGGCACACCTTGCTGCCCTGCTGTTAGGCACAGTCACTCTAATCTCAGCTGTCCAAGGAATCCTCCCACGGATCCTTTACTGTTGCAGAGTCAGCAGAGAAGAAATATGTGACTGTACTCCTATCTGCACGTATCTATACATGCCCAGTTCACAGTCTAGGATATTCATTTTTGGTAGTGGTAAAGATGTGTTTCAGACAGAGGTGATGGGCAGATATCTGGGAAAGCAGAAGGCCTTCACCTCCTACAGCTCTTTGAATTGCTGAATTCAGGCTGGGGTCTTGAGCTTTTTGTTCCACCACTGTAAGTTCCCATCCAGCCTACCAAGGCAGTAACTGAAGCAGCATGTTGGTTGAAGTGTTTGGACAACAAAGTTCCTTGTGGTACTTGGAAACCTTGTTATCAAGGACTGAACTGAAATTCAAAAATCTGTTAGAGGAACAAGGAAAGAAAACTCCCAGCTTGCTAGTAAATATGTTCCCACTGAAGCAAAGTTGAGCTCCACGGCTGCTGGGGGAAGAGGAAAGCTTAAACCAAGAACAGTGCCTTGAGGTCAAACTGAAGAGAATATTCAGCCACCCTCCTAGTCAAGTGTTGTCTGAACATGTCCAGTACTTTATAATACTGAACACACTATATACTCCCTAAAGCTTAAGCCTATGCATTCAAATGTTTGCTGCACTTTTTATCTTTGCATAGTTTTGAAGAACACCAGCGTTAACTGTATTTCAGTAATGAATTTAGATGTAGCTAATCAGTCCATTATGCAATATAAGCTTGGTGTTTAAAATCCTTAAGTGTGCCAGTCAAATTTTGGCATTTAATTTTCCTCTTTAGTGCATTTTTGCAGTTTCTTTTCAAACCATCTCTCCAGATATACAAGTTCCCCAAATGCTACTTCCAGTGTAAATTATCCACATTTCCACATTTAGGCACTGGAGATCAAGCTTTGCAAAACAGCCGTACATAAAAGAAGGAGAAATAAATCTCTGGGAGCTGCAGAAAAGAAGTGTTTAAACTTTATGTCTTAGCAGCATATTGGGGTTAAGGAAGAAAATATTTTTGGAAACTTTCTTTGCTTGGAAATGGAAAGAAATTGTCGTTTCAGTAATACCTCAGGGAGGAAAAAGGAAAGTTTCTTTCAAATATTCCTTTGGCAATTAGAAAATGCTGTTTTCAACCTGTTCCTTACCATAATCTAATGTCCATAGGAGACAATTTATATGCTGTACTCTAAAACTGTTTTCCCTTTTTTTTGGTGACTAGAAATAATTCCTGTAGCATAAAGATGCTAGAGTTCTCCATGGATGCATCTTGGTGGATGCATTTTCTTATAGACATGGGTGGCATGGTCCACATGAGATACAGATGGGTGTAAAAGGAAGTCAGATTGGCCATGGAGATCCTTTGGACCCAAAAGAATGTTTTCTCATATCCTTGTTTATTATTTGGAGAAAATAAGGAACATCTATGTTTAGAGGAAAGATGATCATTGTTCAATTAGTTCAAATATATATTTTTTATTTATCTTCCACTCTTTCTCCATGTCAGGAATAACATACAGATGCCACAGTGATTGTATAATTCAGCTAAGGTCTAAACTCTCAGAAACATGCTGTAGGGGCTTAGACACTGTATATTTAGCATTATCCTGGTATTTGTCATGGAATATTGTTACTCTGCTGGAAGCACTCAGTAGTAAAATAAAAAGTAAAAATACAGAAATTGTAGTACAGTTCCCTTCTTGGAGAATTTTTTTTCCCCAAAAAAATGCTTTCGGATTTACATTTTATAATTCCACATAATAAGGTTCATCTGAAACTCAGACTGTAAGTGCACTGCTATTTGGAGAACTGATACAAGCATATATCCAGTACCTGAATCATCCCAAACTGGAAGTTATTTGTTGAAAACTTTAGTTTTAGCTATCTACAATATTTATTTCAGGGGCTTGATTCAGTCATCCAGTGCCATTTGAGATGCTGTACAGCATCCATCAGCACTGGGCAGGCAGATGACATATAGGGTTTGCAGGACACCTCTGTCCTCAAGCACAACAGGATGCCATGAAGGACACCCTCTCATACTGGGTAGCCCCCTGTAGGAAAGTGAGTGAAGCCCAGGGCATTATTATCATTAGTAACTCACAGACTTATAAACATATACAGTCAGATGTGAGATTACCCTGTCCAAGCCAAACTGGTCAGATGTAAACAAAAATGTAGCAATGTTAGTAAAAAAAACCCCAAATCATCATTGCAGGTTTCTGCAATAGGTTTCAGTGGCTCTTACAATTTCTGTGATTCCTGAGTCAGAGCGCTTTTTAAAAATTAGCATTTTTCTCTTTGCTGTCTTCCAAGAAAAAGTGATCCTAAATAAATATCTTCAGATTACTTCAAAGTACTGATTTCTGCCGTATCTGAGCAGGTCTAGGGGCACGGAAAAGCACAGCAGGTTTCAATGATAAAATGACTATTAAATTATCAGCACTGAATTTGAGTTATCTCTGTGTCCAAGAACAATTACGAGGAAAATATGACAAGTTGCACGGTTGGATAGTAAGTGTAGTGCTGCATTCATTTCTGTGCTTCTGTATGGGACAAAGTTTGCTTAGGAGTGCAAGTTCTCAAGGTTGGCTGAAATTTCTTCTTGTTCTGAGGGGAAAGTACTTAGGCTAATAAAATAGGCTGGGAGAGGAAATAAGTTACTTTTTCCTATGTAATCACCACAGCCGATCATCAAAACCGATCACCCAAATTTTTAGTGCTTCTGTATCTGTTAGATGACACAGATTTCTGCCATAAAGGCTTCCTGTGCTCTCTGCAGACTTATAATGACTCTGAATTTACCATGTTAATGTCATGGCATTTCTCTGATTTGTGCTGGGAAGATTTTAATGGAAAGAAACAATTATGTATCTGCATAAGATCCTCACCTTAATCTAGATTCAGTATACAAAAGCTTGTACTATAAATTCTGGAACAAAAAGACAATGTTTTATAATGGTGTTTCATCACTCTAAAGTAAGACGTTGCACTTACTCTTAGGTGGTACTGGCAAATGTGAAATCAAAAGTCCAGCTGAAGCACTGGAGCAGTGCATAGAGCCAGACAGACATTTAAACATGCCCTGCTGGAATCAGAGGAAGAAGAAAAGTAGCAGTCTAATACACTGATCCAGTAATTTCCACATTTGGTTTGGCCACTACTTTACCATAGTAGGTTTCTTCTTTGCCTCATAGCTGAGACAATCTTCCACCATCTGTACAAGCATGGAGGCTGTTCAGAAAAGGCAAATATAATTGGGTCAAGAAATCTGAGCCCTAACACAGGATTTAGGCCCAAGTCAAAAGGCAGTTTGGCTGCAGTCCACCACCATGAGGTAACTGCATTTTCAAATTGTAGTACAATTGCCACTGATTTATTATTGATTAGAGTTTTAATGTCTAGAAACAGTTGTATACATGCAGATATACCAGATGAAGCATCATATTCCAAAAGAGCCAATACAGTTGAACTTGACAATGTTCAAAGTCTTAGTACTGCTCAAATATGTATTTCATTAAAGCAGAAAATATTGAAGTAAGCTAAGGAGAATCCATCCAATTCTATAATTTACAGTTTACAGGGGAACAAGGTTGTGAGGGCCTGAGAAAGAGGGCAGGAACTAGCTTGCTCAGAGAGACAAATCAGGCAGGTCTCCACTAGCAGGTTTTGTACTTTGTGGGCTTTGAAGGCTGTTACAGCCTTTGTGCCTGTGCAGTTTCTACAAGGACAAAGATAACTCCTATTCTTTCCATGCAAGGATCATCTTGTCAAGTGCACATCTCATGTTTTTAGGCCCCCATGCATTTTATTCCCATGCAGAGTGTGGGGTCATCTGTTACATGATTCAGATCCCTTTTGTAAGGAAAGCAGGAGCAGTATCTCATGTTGTTTGCAATACTCTGGTTGATCAACTGTTCCTAATTTCGCCAAATTGTTCCTTTTTCTAGGCCTTTTTTCCTTTGTTCTATAATTAGGCCCACATGTTCCTATTTTTAACTCCTCTAGTCCTCAGGCCCAAAACATGTTTCTGATTGCAGATGCTGCCCTTCTTTGAACTTTGCCTCCCTGACTCAGCTGCTGAGTATCTGAGCGCAGAACTACCCCGGTGCCATCAGTGGCTTTGCCACACTCTCTGTGAGCCGAATTCACCATTTCTGTGCTTTGACCACCTCAGCACCCCATCACAGCCAGCAGGAGAGCATGTACATGGGAAGGCAGATGGGACTGCAGTGGTGGAGGCCACTGTGCCCAACTGTCCATCATTTTCATCTCACCAGTAGTTATTGCAGGGCTGATGTGAGCCAGGGCCTTCTCAGGAAGAACAGAGATTCAGATGATTTAAGACCTCTGACTTCATGTAGCATGCAAGTGTTTTTGCTAGTATTTTGCTGTGCGTAGCCATGAAAAGTGACTTTGAAAACAAATAGAACTATTACAGGGTAACTTTGCAAAAACAGAAGCACCACCTGACAGGAATGAGGTGAGGATAACTGAAAAGAGGGAACAGGAGGAATTGCAGCAGAGGTGAAGGAATAAAGCAAAAGGGAGGTAAAAAGAGGAAGTGGGAAAGAGTAGAATGAGGGGAAGAGAGGAAAGTACAGAGGGATGGCAGCACTACAGTGAGCATGGAACAAGCAAAGACATACTGGGAAGAGAAAGGGAAAAGGAAAAACAGAGACAATGGAGGAAAATGAGAGAGAAAAAATCAAGGGGAAATGGATAAAAAGTGAGTGAAAGAAATCACCCTGCATCTTTTCTTTGGAGTAGACAAAATACCTGAAAGATTTTCAGGCTGCTCACAAGGCTGTTCCAACAATGCTGCTAGCAGCACCCTCACAGGCTCTGATGCTCCTCCAGGAGGTGCAGTCCCAGCCATGATCACAGGTTAAATGCATCCTTGTACTGGGACATCTGGCTCAACAGCAGCTGATTTAGGAACCAGCAAGTACGGAACTGCATGGGAATGATCTAACCATATGATTAGAAGTAGGAAAACTGAAAACAAAAGGGAAAGCAGAACAGGAAACCCACAAGACAGTTAATTCAGCATCAGAAACTGCATGGCCCCGTGCTTAGCATTACTCATCAGCCTGTGGGAGGAGTGCTGAAGTTGTATTTTTGTCTGAGAGGTTATTGGCTGGGGATACTGTCACTCCTGTGAGGAGGCTGTGCACGTAGGGAGCGTGGGCTTGGGCCAGACCATGCTGTCCCAACCCATTCCATTCCTGCTGCTCATCCAGCTGCTGTGATCTTCCTCATAAACAAGCTGATTATTTGTTTGGTTTGGGGTTTTTTTTTCACCTCTTGCTTGCTTCCAGATCCACATTTCTTTTAACATAACAGGAAGGATATCAGACACCTTCAAGATTTGCATTTTTTCCAGTTAACATGGTGTTTTTCCTACTTATTTTTCATAGAAGGAATAAGGAAGAAAATTTTCCTACTGCTTTTTCCTATTTCTTTTCATTAGTCACTATGTCATTGCCTGTCTATAGCTGTCCATTACAGCCTTATTACTTGTCTCCAGAAGGGTATAAATAGTCTCTGTTTACTTGTTCCCTACTTTTGTTCCTACTTAAAACATTTCCAGTAACTTGAGGGATGTCTGCATTTCATTGTGGGTATCATACCTGTGTTACAAAGATTACTAATGAAAGACCACATAAAACGAGTCACTTTTGTCTCATCTCGTGGTGGTGTTCTGTAGGCAACCCCCTCATTGCTACTTTTCTAAGATGAGACAGAATATTTGTCATGAATACATGACAGAGGCAGAAAGAACTCATACATTTTTCTTTGAGAGACTGTTTATTAAAAATTGCACGTATCTTTACATTTAGCAAGTCAGGCATATGCTTGATTCTTTTAGAAAAAAAAAGATATTAAATTAGAAAATAATTAAAATTGTAGAAATTCATTAAAAGACAAAGGAAGCGGTAGTGGGGTATTAGTACCAGAGGGCAATTGTGAGGATCTCCATGGGATCTGCATTTTCCATATACATGGTATACACATAAATATACATGAGAAGAAAAACAAGTGTTTGCTTAAGGCAAGCTGCAAGGCATTTTTTTCAATTGTTTAACAGGATAAAACTGTGTTTAATATGGCATCATTTCCATCTTTGCATTTCTGATGTCAAGTTAAGATCATATTGTACTGATGTAACAAGTTGGCTAGAGAGAACAAGGCCTTTATATCATGTGTCTTTGCACTATGATGCAGCATTGCCATGTCATGAAACCTAAAACACAACTGAGGAGGCTAATTTGAACTAAAGAGGTAGGAAATTTTTGTAAGAATTATAGAAATGTTCAGATGCCACTCTGCCACCAGTGATGGAATCAGACCAATTCAAAGAGGATCTAGGGAAATAAGATTTTCAAAGAGACAAATGGCTAATAGTTGTATAATTTCCAGTGTATTTCAGTGATCATTTTGTCCCTTCAAAAATTTTCCTGACTGGATTCTGGAAAGGTACTATACTTCTAAAAGAATGCACAAATTCTTTTGTTAAGGCACATTTTTCTTTGAGGTATGCATAGAACAATTTCTGCATTTATACTTATGATGTTCTTGTGAGGTAGGAAAAATCCTACGTAAAAAAAAGGTCCTGTTTCCCTGTCTATAAATCCAAGGTAAAAAAGTGAGAGTAATAATATATCTGTGCAATGCCATGCAAAGAGAGGAAAAAAGAGATAGTAGTGCAGTGGTTTGCTCAGACTATACAGATATTATCCCCCCAAAAAGTCATCATGTAAAAGTTTAAGACCTGTCTTTTGTTCTAATACTTGGGCATAGTTCTCTATTCATGTTTCCTAAGTTTACTCTAGTATGGTGAAGAAACAGGCCTATGCATGAAATGCTAAATGCAACCATGCACCAACCTACCACTGACTGTGAAAGAATGAACAAATAGAGTATAAGATTTTAAGTAAGTGGAGAAAAACTAGCAGGGTAGAAATGTCATTGAAAATTCTTCCCTTTCTATTTAAAGGGGAGTTATGGAGAAGACAGAACTAAGCTCTTCTCAAGGTGCACAGTGAAAGGGTAAGAGGCAATAGTCACAACTTGCAAGGAAGGAAGTCCTAGCTGGATGTAAGAAAAGACTGCTTCACTATGAGAGTGGCCAAGCACTGGCACAGGTGCCCAGGGAGGCTGTGGAGTCTCCATCCTCGGAGATTTTCAAAATTCAACTGGACAAAGCCATGTGTAAGTCTGCAATTAGCCTTACTTTAGCTGGAGTTTAGACTACAGAGCCTCCAGACGTCCCTTCCAACCTAATTTTTTCTATGGTTTTATGATTCTGGAATTTCTCACTAAAATCAGTTCCCAAAGAATTCAAAGTAGCAGTAGGTACAGGTTAAATCCCACACAGACTACTGGGTGTCCTTTCCTTACACTCCAACAGTGCCATGTAATGGAGGGAGGGCAAGAAAAGTTAATGTTTCACTGCCAGCAGCTGGCATTGTATAATGAATGGCGAAAGTGAATGGTTACTTTGGTTTGCCTAAATGAGCTGTTGGCATATGCAATTTCCCATTTTGAAAAACAGATGTATTTTGTGGACATAATTTAACATCCATCTTATTTCACGTCTGTGTATAATACACTCATGGTCATGCTGTCCCTGAAAAAACCTTTAATGCTGGCAGTCTGTTGCTGAAATACAGTATGGCTACCACAGAGGGACAGAGTCCTTCCTCACCCAGTTCAGGAGGGAGCCATTTTCCAGTGACAGTTGTGCTCTGTAGGGGCCCTCGTTTCCATCTCAGCTCACTGGGACTACTGAGCATTTGCTTCACAGATGGCTTGCACATGCATGACAAATCTAATGTATTCTGGGCATACCGTGCACATGCAGCAGCCATTTGTCCTGGACTTCTGGGTGTCAGGCAGCCTGGTTCAGCTATTGCCCCAGCTGGCCTGCCTGCCATCTGGAAACACCCTGACACACAGCCAGACTCTTTTCCTTCTTTTACCTAACCCCCTACTCCTTCCCTGCCCACCCCTTTCGGTTAGCTGTGCACTGAGGAAGCTTTGGAGGGGTGAGCTCTTCAATTCCAGAACATGAAGAGCCCATGATCTTGGCACACACAGGAGCCAAGCAAGGTTAGGGAAACAGCTCCATGCACCATTTCCTGAAGGCACAGCTGTATAAAGGCTGGGCAAACTTACTTCTGCACCACTGCTTAAAATAAGCAGTAGGCTGCTAGAGTGGCTGTTGGTGTTTTTTATTTAAGGTAAGCGTGATGTGGCTCGACTGTAAGCAGATGGCTGTTTCTTGAAGAGCAGAATTTTTCCAAAGGAGGGAGCTTATCTCTAGTAGACTGGTATGGGTCAACAGTCCATTTTAAGTGAATTTTTCCTTACAGAAAATGATCCTAGTCACATAGTTTCATGAGCATTTTCCGATCTTTTTGCACTAAGCAAAGACCAAGCTTGGATCGCTGCAGTTCTTGACTGTCGGGCTAACAGTGTTACTCTATGATTATACTATTTAATGTAAAATATTGATGACTGAAGGAAGGTTCATTATCAAACCAAGGTCTATGCTGTCTTCTGTCAGCATGTACCCTGGCAAACATCCCAGAGTCAATGTGAATTTCATGCAATTACGTCAAAAACTGGCTAAATCCAAACATGTAGTGCCTTCTCAGCTTTTCTGTTGAGAGGAAGAGACAGAGAGAGGGGTTAAATTTCGAGTCCCAAAATTGTAGGATAAACAAAGCAGGAATCCTCTGATTGACTGTTCCATTTCTGGGGTCTTCTGGCAGCAGGCATAATTTAGAGTATCCTCTGAACTCATCAATGGAAAATTGGCATGTCTGCCATCTAGACTTGTGCATCTGTTATTCCATTTCTTTTGAGATCACTAACCACCATTAGGAATCCTGAATAAATGTGTACCAGAAGAAGTAAGAAAAATTACTTACCAAGTCCTAACTGTTACTTGGAAACCTTTGCAAGTGTAACTAGAGAGAATATTACAAAATGATTGTGGGTTGTTTTACAGATTTTGAAAGTGAAGAAAGCACTTGAGTCACTACCAAGAAGAAAAAAAAAAAAAAAAAAAACCAACCCAAGAGGAAAAGACCACCTACAACTGATGAGGCGCCAGACACCTGCCTTTAATTGAGTGCCTAAAGAAAACAGTATATGGCCACCCTTTAATTTGTAATGAGTTCTGACTTGCTTTGACACAAGCTATGTGAACTGCCATGTGTGCTGTTAGTTGATGGTAAGAAGGAAATTCTTATGCTGGAGCATGTTGTGTATCTGTGCAGACCTGAAGCATGGTCCAAAATGTGAAAATGAGAAAATCCTGCCTGGCTGAACAGAAAATGTGAAAATGTGCAGTACAGGATACACTGGACAGGTATACTAATCCTATTGATTGAAGGATAACAGCATAAGTGCCTTTGTCACAAAACTGCTAATTCTGTCTTTCTCCTCCTTCCCGAAGCTAATGAAGGAGAAGATAGTGATTTTATGATCTAATACAGAAAAATAAATTACTTGCTTACCTGCTTGGAATTGAAGCAAACACAGATACAAGAATAGACAAGGTCAACCTTAGTCCTGATTTTTTTTTTTTTTTTTTTTTTTAACTCAGGCTGTCTCCATTGTTTCCTATGTCATTGTATTTCTGACATTTTCTCCTGAAGAGTTTATTCTAATATATTGTGGCCAAGATCCTAGCCCACTTTGCATTCCTACCTTTCTATCACTGCTAGAAATATTACTGCCTTTCTATCCTACTGAGTTAGAAAAAAGCTATTGTCTGTGACTGCTTTCTCCATCACCCCACACATCCAGCTCTTCTCTGCTCTCCTTTCAAGCTATTTCCAAGATCTTGTTCCACTGCCCAAACAGCTTTTCTCGCTTCCCTCATTTCTCCCCATCACAGCCTTCTCTCTTCTTCTTGCATGCACGAGTGCATACACACTTTCTGCCAAAATCATCTTCATAGCTGCTTATTCTGCCTGTCAAACCTGCCTCCTCAGGGCCTTCTTTGCCTTCCCCTTCACTACCTAATCTGCTCAAGCTCTTACTGAAAGCCAGGAAGTCCTCTCAGCTCTGCCTTCCTGCCCTGCTCCCACAGATTCTCCCCTTGCCAGCCATGTGAACTGCCCTTTTAGCTACTTCTCACACCGGCTCGCCTGTTGCCATTAATGTTGTGCTCCTACACAAGGAATAACATTTTTATACTACTGTACAAAAGCCATGTTCTTGTCCTTCATCTAAAGGGACTAAATAGTAGCTTGACAAATGCTGCCAATATCTGGTCTATTAATTAAATAATTTGCTATGGTATGAAAAGTACATTACTTTTTAAGCCAGTGCCATCACATAACTCAGACAGTGAGCCTACTAATTCACATTAACACCATTACTTCACTCATGGGCCCTTTCCAGTCCTCCTTTCTGCTGTTACTACACATTTGGCATCATGATCTTGAAAATCTTTTTGTGTTATTTTATTGTTGCAGTTATTGTTCTGCAGTATCTGCTACCGGTAGCTCGAGATAAAGACGAGATGCAATTCCTGAGAGAGAAAACCACAACTCTAGAGTGAGCATAGGTCGGTGAGGAAACTTACCATCAGTTAATTGACTTGGGGCCAGATATGCATTTATTTCCTTTGCAGTTTATTTTGTAAACCCAAAATCCCTGAAAGACTACTAGCTTTGATTTGATACAAGGATTTTTAAATCCAGACAATGATGTTACTTTATCATAATTTGTGCTTACAGTCTTGTGTTAAATTGCTTTGGACTTACTTCAGAGAACAAATAATGTCAGCTGTTTATTGTACATCTTGCTTTATATAAGATGGGTCTTGGCTAAATGCCATCATGACATTTCTGGTCTAAAACTGCTCTTCCTTTAAATCAGAATCCATCAGATCATAGTAGTATAGGATCAGGATGAGGAAAAAAAGTAGCCCTAGTTATGCGTAATTTTAGGTGTATAACAGTCACCAAATGACTCACTAGCACGTTGACATTTCTAAGTTAACAAATAAAGCCTTCAGCCTTTCAATTACATCCATTTGGGAAGATCCCTAGGATTGTACAAAGTTGCACTGGAGCTGGAGAAATTATTCTTGTATATATTTAGGTGTAAATTAAAGTGTAGTTCATGTAAGGCTAAGGTTTGTGTGTATTTCCATACCAAGCGAGAAATACAAGCTTAGGTTTTTAGAGTGCTTTGTATTTGCAAGCTGCTTTCATAAAGGTAATTAGTTTGCAAGAGATCTCCAGTGTGCTTGATATGAGAGACACAAACAGGTCTTTCATCATGCTCATTACACAAGAGTAATCTTTATATCAAGTACCCACTGATAATGTTAATAGCTATGATAAAACACAGTATAATGACAAGTGCCTTCCAACAACCTACAGTAAATCATGCAAAGCAATTGACTTAAAAGGGCTATTCCGAATCCTTTCATTATACTTTTACAAAGCAACATCATTGCAAGCTGGATTTTGTAGTAAGTGTACAGTGCAGGAGGCCTTGAGAAGGAGGAAAATTGGGCTTTGCATTCTGCTAGATGAAGACTGCTTAATCTTTCAGAACTTCCCAGCCATGGGCAGAGATATCATGTTACACCGACTATTGTATGAGAAAAAATGCAAAGGCTTTTAGATAGACCTGTGTGTAGCAGTGATGCCAGACGCTATTTTCTTCTCATCTTACAGCATTAAAAGATGATGTAAAACAGGATGTAAATGATCTTAAATCTTCTGAACATACTAGAAGGTAATTTTATTTAAAGAGAAAGCATTATTTTAAAAACAAAGGATAGATTCTTAAGAGTTACATGCAAGATTGGTCTAATTGAAAGACAGGAAAAATATTTTATGTTATCCTTAGTTTGATTCTTTGTTTGACTCTTTCTTAATAAAACATCAGTTTCTTCTGCTGCTGCTTTAGCATCTGGAGAACGGTCTCCAACCATTTCTTCTACGAGTAAAATTGCATAGGAAAGAGTTTGTAGGTTCCGGAATAAGGGTAGAATTATAAAGGAGAGAGCTTGTAGGACAGGTCTACAATTACAAAGTTCTCCCATTTTTGTTTCCATGAAAAAAAGAAAAATACTTTAAAAATGCATTCCATAAACTGAAAAAATAGCAAAAGGGGTTCGGGGCAGATGATTGTCAATGATTCAAAGTCCAGTGAACTCATCTGAGAGACTGCTGCTGACTCCAGCAGACTTATTGTTATCATTTCTTTTGGATTAATTTCACATTTAATTTTCTAATTATTTTGATTTTTTAACTATAAAATATATTTTAACTCAAAATAAACACACTAAATCCCATAAAATTGCTATGCTTTTCTTTTTTTAATTGCCACTGTAGGCTTTGGGTATATGTCATTGTCAAGAGAGGTTATCATTGTTTATTCTGAAAGTTCTGAAAACAGAAAGGATAGGTAAAAAGAAAAGGAATGTACTTTTCTCCAGCTTCCATACTGATGAGTTTTGTTGTACCAGATTCTTTTGTTAATGTTATTCACCTTTGCATTATTTTCCAGTCCCTGTGGCACAAACGCTGTATGGTCCAGATTATCTCCCAAAGAGAAGAATGCTTTCCCACCTTCCAACTATTGAGAAAGAGGTATCGATACACAGAGGAGGGATATACAATAATGAAAGACTCTTAAACTGACACTTCTCAGCAGAAGTATCATAGGAATAACTGAGACAACATGGAGTCCTGAGATACCCTCTTCCTCTGTCCCAGGTTTCTCCAGCATATGCATTTCAGCTATTGTATGTCCGACCCCTCGATTAGTTTCTTAGGATACTCAGACCACGTAGAACTGTCTGGGCCCGGAGGGCACTGTTAGCCCTGCCTGTACCTGCCCAGTCCCCTGGGGCTCCCCCTGCCCTGCCCATGGCCCAGGACCCCATCTCAGCCCCCCGGGGCTGTCAGCCCCTGCCTCAGCAATGCCACAGAAGGGCCAGTCTCCAGCTCCCCACAGCCCTGCCCTGCCCAGCCATGGGTCCTGCTGAACCAGGCCTACGTCCCAGACCACCCCCATCCCCAGGCCCCTGCCCATCAGTCTCTGGACCCGATCCTGGCCCTGACCTCTGGATTGACTTCCCAGCTTGACCCCAGACCTGCCTCATCACCATTGCCTTATGGTCTGGACTCCTGGTCGGATCTGGCCACCGCCTCCGGGTCTGTCCTGCTCCCTTGCTTAGGAGGGACAGGCCCTGCCGGCCCCAGGGTCACTCCTGGCTGCCCTCCCTCAGGGAGCAGCCCTCTCTTACTCCTCCTTGGCAGTAATTCCCACTTCATAAAGCACCTAAATATCCTCTTGCTGCGTGTTGAATTTCCACCTTCCTGAGGTGAGGCACCTACACAGTGACCCACCATCAGCACGGCAGGAGTGGCGGCATGGCAGGCAGCGCAGGGCTTTCAGCACAGCCCGGCAAGCATGAGGCTGCATGTACGCCCTTGTCAGTGCTGGCCAAAGACCTTCAATGCCCATGCACGGTGGGGCAGGTTAAGAGACCCATCCAAATTAAATCACATAGACCTCAAGAGGCAGAACAATAAAGTCCAGGCAATCCTTCAAGGAACATGCTACTGGAATGTTTCATGATGCTAATCTGTTTCACAAAAGGTCCAGGGAGTCACTGTGAGAGGGAGGTATGTGCTTTAATGCCTAATAACCTGTGTTTTCTTCAAATGCACCTGCAAACTGCCAGAAAATCACCAAATATAAAAAATACATATATTCTCATAAAGAAGAGTAGTCATTTGCAGTTGCTGGGGAATGAATTACACTGTCCCATGGGATTGTTTTCCTCAGAAGATGACAGCACTGTTCCTGACCAAGAAGTTGAGTATTGTCTCAAGAAAAGCTATGAAGAAAATGGACCTTTCTCAGAAAACTCTGATGCAGTTACCTTGCCGCTGGGATCCAGACTGTTCTTCTGCAGAGAAAGGAGGTATGATGGGGGACTAGAGCTGCCAAACTGGCTACCTCTGCACCGTGGGGTCTGTTGGACACCTTAACCTGAATTTTTACTGAAAGCAGCTGTAAAAAATGATACTTGCAGGGAAAATAAGATAATCAAGACAACTAAAGCACACTTCTAGACATTTCTAGCTTTCCACGTAAATCGAGCTGACTGCCTTACCAACTACAATTCTCCCAGATTTCTGCTTTGAGTATGTTTCTTTGTCAAAGACTGTTATTGTTAATTACATGTGGAAAGCCTAAAGCTTCAACTTTGAGAAACAGATGAAGTTTGTACCTGACTGAAACAAAATATCTATTCTAAGCAGAACTAAATGAAAATCAGAGAAAACGCATGCATCAACGATGAAGCTACTCCTCCTCTAGCGAGCAGAACATCACTGTTTTTGCAATTATATGGTACCAGAGTTAGGGTTGTCTGCTATAGCCAATTTGTACACAGGATTATTTTTCTTCTTATACCTGTGCTGTGCCGTGTTACATTAAGTGTGTGTAAAATAACTCAGAGATGCAATAGCAAGGTGGCATAATACCCTGCAAAACTTTGAGTAATGGAGTTTTAAAACAGCATGCTAAGTAGTGTCTCCCCTACCTGTAACAAATTTCTTAGATGTTAGCTTTAGAGCCATATTCCTAAGCTTCTGTCTATGCTGAAGGCAAGTGAACCATGTGTGAAGAGTGAGTAAAAGACCATGCAGATATGATGATTTAACTTTTTTATAGCGGTCAGAAATGTGATTCAGTGGTGGCAAGAGCAATAACAAAGTAATGTTACTAACTGTATTGGCTTTGTGTGGCAAGGTTGGGGGGGGGGGGGGGGTTACAGGGGTTGATTCTGTGAGAAGCTGCTGGAAGCTTCCCCTGTGTCCAACAGAGCCAATACCAGCCGGCTCTAAGACAGACCCGCCGCCGGCCAAGGCCGAGCTAATCAATGATAGTGGTAGCGCCTCTGTGATAACATATTTAAGAAGGAAAAAAAAGTTGCTGGGACAGACAGAAATGGCAGCCAGAGAGAGGAGTGAGAACATGTAAGAGAAACAACCCTGCAGACCCCCAGGTCAGTGAAGAAGGAGGGGGAGGAGATGCTCCAGGCGCCGGAGCAGAGATTCCCCTGCAGCCCGTGGGGAAGACCATGGTGAGGCAGGCTGTCCCCCTGCAGTCCATGGAGGTCCATGGTGGAGCAGATATCTACCTGCAGCCCGGGGGGGACCCCACGCCGGAGCAGGTGGGTGCCCGAAGGAGTCTGTGACCCTGTGGGAAGGACCTGAAGGACTGCAAGCAGTGGAAGGGACCCATGCTGGAGCAGTTCATGAAGAACTGCAGCCCGTGGGAAGGACCCACATTGGAGAAGTTCGTGGAGGACTGTCTCCCGTGGGAGGGACCCCACGCTGGAGCAGGGGAAGAGTGTGATGAGTCCTGCCCCTGAGGAGGATGAAGCGGCAGAAATAACATGTAATGAACTGACTGTAAACCCCATTCCCTGTCCCCCTGTGCCACTGGAGGGGGGCGGGTAGGTAGAGAATCTGGGAGTGAAGTTGTGCCCAGGAAGAAGGCGGGGGGGGGGGGGGGGGGGGGGGGGGGGGGGGGAAGGTGTTCTGAGATTTGGGTGTATTTCTCCTTACCCTACTCTGGTTGATTGGTAATAAATTGAGTTAATTTTCCCCAAGTTGAGTCTGTTTTCCCCTTGACGGTAATTGGTGAGTGATCTCTCCTGTCCTTATCTCAACCCAGAGGCTCTTTGTTATATTTTCTCTCCTCTGTCCAGCTGAGGAGGGGGGAGTGACAGAATGGCTTTGGTGGGCACCTGGCATTCAGCTAGGGTCAACCCACTACACTAACTTTCCCAACCCACTGTGCTTGAGAAATCCCACACCCTACACCAATCAACGTTTCTCTTTGCCAGTGTTCCCAAGCCATCCATGGAAAGCATCACAATCAAAAGGAAAAATATTTTCTGCAATAGAAAAGCTGTCAACGCTTCACTGAAAAGTAAGGCAACTCTGATAACTTGCTCTCTTCTTGGAGTTAGGCAGTATCTAGTAAGGCAGGTTGGCAACTTGAGAAATTAATTTTAATGGAAGTTATTTTTTAAACAGTTATCACTGTTTCCAGTGCAGTTTCACATAGCATTTTACCAGAAGATAGATTCTGCTAATTATTGAGTTTTATGAATAGTTCTAAATAGATATTTTTTGTCCCTATTTAATTTTCTCACTGAGAGGTTTTTTGAATAATTCTTATTTTCCCTGCAACTGAAAACACTCTCTCCTTCAGAGATTAGATTACAATCAGGTGACCCTATTTTGTCAGGACCGCCTGCCTGACAAAATGGTTTCTTGCTACAAACACTGGTAGCGAGGTAGAAGTTATAAAGCAAGGGAGTTACTGGGCCTCACTGCCTAACCCTCTGCAGTTTCCATAAAGCCTGTAAATCATCCAGGTTTTCAGTGTTAGTAATTCCGATTCCTCTCTCTGTACTCCAGAAGGCAGGAACCCAAGATCTAACCAAACAGCAGGGGTTCTCAAGCTTAAAACACAAAGCAACTCCTTTAGAGAGCTAGATTACCTGCATCTAGAAAATACCTTTTATTGCCACAAAGGTACACATGTTAGTGCTTGTTCATTTACTCAACTTCTTTCAATGAATTGAAATCAGACGAGAAAGAAAAGTGAACAATGAAGGTTTTAGTAACCAACAATAATTATTAACTTTTTAAATTTTTCCTCATTGAAATACTCTTTCAGATTTTTAGAATGGAATTTTATGTTTTTCTGACTTACCTGCTTCATAAATATCCTTCGTACTTCTGTCACAGAGGTAGTAAATTCAAAGCCAAAAGTGGATGCTGCCAGCCCAAGACTTCTGCAAATTATTCTGCACCTTCTTGAAATAATCAAATCGCAATCAGAAGTCATGCTTAATTAGATCTAATTTCACTCCACTAGAGTCACTTATTTACACTTTACTAATAGCCAATAAAACCTGGAATCTATACAGAGCATAAAGTTTTTGCTAAAACTTCCATAAAACATGCAAGCTTCCCAGAAAACTGTATTCTAACGCATCCAGTTTTTCTAAGACTTGAGCTATACAAAGTCATGTTTAATCAGTATAGCACTAGTAGCTCCAGTGTTGTAAAGACTTGTGGAGTTTTTTTAATATTTCATATTGTAAGTTTTGCAATTTTTCTTTTTTAAACTTGTATCTCCTAAAACCATGTATGTCCTGGAACATCAACAGTGAAAACCAAAAGTTTCCAAACCTTTATAATTATAGAGGGAAGCTGAAAAACACAGTAAGAATCTCTTAATAAATTAGAAAAAAAAATGAGAAGTTAGAACAAGATTGTAAATCACTTTTTATATAGTACAATGATTTCAAAGAAGAAGGGAAGTTGATTTATATATTAAAAAATCTGGTGAGACTTTACCATGGTTTGCCTATTCACTTTTCAGAGTAATCCTTTTCAGCCTGTGGAGTTGAAAAACTGGTCCTTATCTTATTAACTCTATCAGGAGTGGCATCAGTGTAAGTTTAATCAGAATCATACCTCCTGGAATGGGAGTGCTGCATTTCAGTACTAATTCAGTTGCCAAAACACAGGTGTTTAGGGGCATTTAAGATGCCCTAGGGATCCCACCTGGCCTCTAACTGCTGATCCAGAAGGACACACGTTTCCCATAGGACCTTTGTCAGTGCTGCCAGCTCTGCATGGATGTCACAGCTACTCCAAGGCACTTCCAGTGACACAGCATGCTTGTGCTTAGGCAGCTGAATCCTGCTGTTTTGGACTGCCTCTGCACAGCACCAAGCCTTCTGAGTTGCTGTTGTAATCGGCAAGTACAAGTGGAGTTGCTTTTAGCTTTTCTACTTTTTGAGCCTTGAGGTTTTCTTTATGCAGATCACCTGCCTGTTCAGCTACAAGTAAAAAGGTCTCGGTGACCTTCAATGGTGAAAAGAATTAATAGAAGATCTTTAAAATGAAGAAACGTGCGAGCCAACAAAAGATTTTTAAAGTGTGATATATGCTGTATACATCCTTATTTACAGAGGTCTGCATGAGGAAAAAACATGCAAATGTTTTATTGGTGAGGAAAGAAGCTGTTTAAGAAGCTTGACTTCCCACACTTAAGTAAAAGTCAGAAAAGCACAGCTGCTCTGTCTTAAAGGAGAAAAACAGATCCATTTTATTAACATTTCTGAAAGCTTTTAATGAACTTCTTTACGTTAGCACACAAACACAAGTCTTGCACAGTGACTGCACGTACTCAGGAATTGAGGCAGGAACTCCTAAAGGGTTTTTAATTTTTAATGTCATTAATTGGTGTGTGAATTAAAGGAGTGATGTGCATATAGCTTCCAGATATTTTAGTCTCCAGGTTTACATGGTTCTTCTGGGGACCAGCTATTTCTGGGGGGGGAAAAAAAGCTTGGAAGGAGGAGTTCTGTATGACCTTGTTTCACTGAGCCAGTAAACCTCACTGGGACAGTGGCTAATGTTGGCACTCTCCATCACAAGGAGGTATACAATGACATTATAGACTTTTTACTTCACTGGTGGAGGGTGTAACTGCGTAGAAAACCACAGAAGAAAAAGACAAGGAATAACAAGAAAATAACATTTGAAGCTGGAAGGGGTGGTGAGAGGAAAGGCTTCCAAAAGATAGAGACATAAAGCCAGAGAAATTACTCAATTCTTAGGCTGCTCTGGAAGGCATAAAGCAGAGCAAAACTTCCCTCTCAGTCATTACATGCCTGGTGCCACACAACTGCGTTGAGAAGATGTGTTAATGAATTGAAAGCAGTGAAAGGAGACAAGGTTAATTCACAGTAAAATGGACCTGTTGACAAGTACTTTACTTATGACTATGAAAGTGCTTTATAGGGTCATAACTGTTCAGTAGCAAACTTAAAAGAAAAGCAATGGAGGTTTAGTAATAGTAATCATGTCGTTGTTAAAGGTTTTAGCATGTTTTAAATTGAAAGCTTAAACTCCCCAGCAGAGAACAAATTATTTGGCCAATTCTGCAAATACATGTTTAACATTTTCTGGCTACTTTACATTAGTTTGACACTGTAAGGGAAGATGGTGCCCAGTCCCCTCCATGTACATTGTATGCAACACAGTGGTTTTGCCTTGGACTAAATTTAGTGTGGGCTGCTGGACAGACCACCCCCATCGTGTCTGAATCTGCCAAAGGGACACATTGTTGCTCTGGGTTGTTGTCTCCATTAGGAGCTGGAATGTGTTTGGTGTGCAACTGGAACGCATTGGTGTGTAACTGGAACAGACTACCTGCCTTAGATGCCTCTGAAATGAAACCTGTTCACAGGTACTGAAACCACCCTGAGAACAGAAACGAAGTGCAGCAAGTGCTGACAAGCAGGGGAGTTTGCTTCGAAGCTGTACTACTGCTCTGAACCAAAGCAGAGCTGTACAAACCCCTTTGCTCTTTTTCTTTGCTAATTATCTTAAAGTCTGAGCGTGATCCAGTTTAGATTACAAATGATCTGGGGAAAGAGCCATGCAAATTGATGACAATTTAGAATAGTTTAATAGTGTAAGGTACTCAGGATAATGCTTGTGTCTTGTTGCCTTGTGAGATTGGCAGGAACGCATGGAGCTCTGGTCTTCCGCTGGCTACGGGTACAAACAAGCCATGGAGCCTGCTGTGGAAATAAAGATGTGATGGTAAACCAACAGAGGGGAAAGCCACGAGGTGACAGACACTTCGTTAGAGGGGCTAGGTGAGAAGCTGGGATGCGGCAAAGCCATTCTTGCTGCACTGCTTCTGGTTCTCATGTATTTATCCTTACTTCTCCCTTCCTTTTTCCACTGGGAGAGACAAAGATAAATATGGAACAGATATGAGCAGGGCAGGAGAGAAAACTTTTGCTCTCTGCTGAAAACTACTGATGTTCACAAGAAAATTTTTGATTGAAAATGTTAACTTTTCATTAAAAAATCAAATTTAAGCTTTGAAAAATAAATAAAAGCAAGATGCTGGCAGCCATAAAGAAAACATCAATAGTTTAAATTTGTTGAAGCCATGAAAAAAAATTAGTTCTCAGCCGAAATTCTTTGGGCTTTTTCAAATAAATTTTTATTATCCTTTTAAAAGGAAAGCACATGTTCACAGGTTCCAGGTGTGTTCTGTGAAAACTCCCAAGTTTCTGAAGGGATGGAGGTGTGGGAAACCAAAACCAAAATGATGCACTGGTAAATCTTGAGAAATATCTCAGTGACCTATGTCAATGTTATCTTACACAGCTTTGTGACTATGTTAGATGCTTTTGCTACATTTTTTCCCCAAAAAAAGCTTAAGGAAATCATTTCTGAGTCAGATTAAATATCAGGATTTATTCTTTGGTCCTGAACAGCCTCTTGCAAGGCAACAGATTTGTTTGAAACCCACTGCAATGACTGGAAATTTGGAGGGCAAATTCAAGCCAAGATATATGCTTATGTCTGTTTCCATTTAAAATTAAAGATGTATTTCTGTGCTTGCTCTTCCCAGTACTGCGACACTAAGCGGTTCTCCTGTCTACAGATGTCAGGAGTTACTTGATATATTGGGATATTTGTGATGTTCATCTTTAAAGAGTTGGATTCCAGAGCTCTCCCAGTACTTCAAGCAGTGTCACGGCTTCACAGGTACTGCTGCTTCAGCAGATGTCAGGAAGCAGTGTGCTTGTCAGGTACCATATGAAGATTCCCAGAAGAGGCTGAGCACTTTCAACTTTATCGACTTCCTGGAGTTTCAGGTCACTGAGGACCATGAAAAACTGAACCCTTTAGCAGATTTAACAATGATTTTTTTCTTTTTTTTTTTTTTTTTTTAATTATAGAGCCAAAAGAAGTAGTAACACATGTGCTGGCTCCAATATTTCCATTTCAATCCAGTCCAGCTTCTGAGGATGTTAAGACCATGGCCTCTTTTGGACTTTGGAATTAAAAAGAGTATCTGAATAAAGCTTCCTTTTATTTGAGAAGAGAAGCATTCTTTTGAAACTGTCTCAAATATCATACTTGGCTGCCAGCACATTTTAGGAAAGACAGGTGAGAAGTGAAGCACATTCCTTCCAGTATGCCTTTTGCCACAGTGTCCAGCTTTATCATCTAGGCAATCACATGTCTTTGAAAAAAAGCTCAAATACCATTACAGTTTTGACTTAAACCAAGGCAGAAAAAAAAAATTATTTTAAGCTCATTGCATTAAAACTTTATCTCTGCTTCACTTTGGTAAGACTAAATAGTATTTAAGGAAAGCAGCAGATATTTTATCACTATATGGGGCCTGATTTTTTCTTAGACCGTGGGATGACTCTTAACACACCACATTTTCAGTACAAGAGGGTAAGAGATGGGAGCAATTTGTGGGGTTGGTTGAAGGTTGTTTCAATTGTAAATAATTCCTTTAAATTTGTGAGTTACTTTCAACTGGGTTTTGCATGTCAAAGAACCTATTTCCTCTTATTAAAAGTATGAGACAAATACATGTGAAAAACCCCTGCATTGGAACATGCTTTGGAACAATCTGGGCATATAGTGCTCTTCCTTAATTGTTTACATCAGTAACCTATATTGAGTGCTCAGGTACCATAGTTATAGATGATTCCTGAAATGGCAGTAAACCACTGTGCTCAAGCAATATTTCATGTCATCATAACTGCTGCATACACCTGGTCTGATTTTCTTTTCATACATTTAATTGATATTTTTCTTCAACAGTTACACAGTTTTTAATAACTACCTAAATGAACACAGTCTCTATATGAAGTGTCTTGTGCACAAAATACATTAGAGTCAAGCCTGCCTTCGGAGGAGTCTTACAGTCATACGAAGTTTTATCGCAGTGCTCAAGATAGAGACAGCCTTTAAGAGCAGCAGGATGACTCCTACTATTCTACTTCACATATATTGGGCTGGGGGGTTTTTTAGTTTGCTAGGTTTCACTATCACATGTAAGTATTTTCATAGTCCTGTGCATGCTTCAGTTAGTTACCCTGTTTATGGTGCTCATGCTGTTTATGGTGCTTAGTGTCACAGCAGGGATTAACAGGCTCTTCAGGAGGGTGTTCATGTAAGGGGAGCAGACACGGGATTGTTACATGCTGGTTGAACAATGCTTACATTTCATGCCAGCTGTTCCTCAGGCTTTGCAATGAGCTTATACCCATCTTAAACCCCACTTAAGCCCTACTTTGATTTTTTTTGCCTACATCTCCAACTAGTGAAAATTGACAGTGCCATCTCTGTACAATAGCTGAGAAGCTGGTCACTTGATCTGAGAAATGCTAATATCTGTATAAGGAACTAACTTTTTAAGAGTTTGGGAAAGAAATGTAATAACCTCTGGGACACTGAAGTTAAGAACTGTTGTTATTAAAGGTTTTTTCAAAGCAGCCTCGTTGAACAAAATGCAGATAGTCTCCTTCCCTCCTACTTTTGCTAGTCCCACCTCCACTTACATTTGCTGTTCTCCTGCTTATATTACATACCCCTTCCAGAGACAGTAAGTTCCTGACTGCATTCTTCTTAATTACCACTTCATAACACCAGAAGACTCATCTTTTCTGGGGAAAGCTTCTTCTTGAATAAAAAATGAGTATGTGGTGTGGAGTACCTGCTGCTTTTATAGACCTACCCTTGAGAGTTGTTCCTGTTTTGCTTGCAAAACCAAGGCCTTGAACTGGAGAAACTCCTGTGTTGCACGCAACAGATGGAGTCAACATGACGCAAGTAGGGATTGGTGATTATAGTTTTCATAGTAAAATCCAGTTACTGAGTGGCAGTATCCTATATTTTTCATTTTCAAGACAAATATTAACACTTTTTAAAGCTGTAGCTGTGCTAAACATATGCTGTCTTTCCACAAGCTCTCCTCTCCCATCCACACTAGAGGAACTAGTTGTAGATGAAACCAAGGCGATGAAAGGATTATAGGAGGTTGGGGCTATTAGGTTGTTTTCATTTGGCTGGGTTTTTATTTCAATTTACACTTATTCAGAAAAGCAGTTAGACACATACTTAGGGCCTGCCTTTCCTTGAATCAGAACTTTAAAAATATAGTGTTCTTTTAGTCTGTAATTAGCTGTGTCTTCTTTAACTAAACTTTACCAAAGTTCTGTGAGTAATTTTGGAGGATGACACCCTGGGTCTGTAGGATTTCTCCTTATTGTTGACAGATATTCTTGGTATAGTGTAATAATATCTCCTGGAATTTTCAAACCTCTACCTCCTTATGTCTGTCAACAAGTAGCTTGCGCACAAAAGCCCTTTGGCACATGCAAACTTGTAACAAAATAGGGAGTTTGAATGCCCAACTTTCAGTCACGCCCACGTATGCAGCTGTGTTCATTCTGTCCATAGACAATGAATGGAAAACTTGGAAAAAATTGCCATAATAAGGGAAAAAGTTTCCCTGACAGATTCAATTTAAGGTGAGAATGAATGAGAACAAACGGCAGGTCTACATTAGTCATGCCAGGCTGGATACAAAGAGATAGTGTTATTTCACCAAAGCACAGCATAGCCACATAACTGGCTACTAGACAGATAACAGAAGCAGGAGAAGTTCAAGTTTTACTGAATTTTATCAGTACACAGCAGAAGACCTTACTTCTTGTGCAATTAACCGAAAGAATATTCTCCTGCGCACACCTCAAGACTCAGCTTGACACAGCCAGCCTTGAAAGAGAATCCTTTTGAAGAGACTTTGCTGAGAGGAGTTTATATTAGCTCCCACTTGAATTGAAAACTATTCCACCTGCTATCTGGCAGAAAGGCAATGTGCATAATTAAAAGCAGACATTTCAAAGACTATGAGTACTCAGCAGGGTTTTGAATACTGAGAGTAGTGAAGGGTTCTACCTCATCTACACACTGTTTCCAGCCTTTAAGGACTCTGGAGAAATTAGCTAGTGATATTTGGCTATTATTAATCCTTTTTACAATGGAAAGAGCATCTCAAAAAATTTTTGGTGCCAAGAATCTGTTGTTTCAAGCAAGTCACTAGGCGGGCTCAGACACTGTGAGCCCTCCCTAGTTAAATCTTCTATGGTTTAATTTGTTCCAGAGACGGGATCAGCAGTGGTGGGAAGGTGAAAATTCTGTGTTTCAGTATTGTTTGGTGGGACTGAGAAACTGTTTTTCTTTCCAGGCTCAGAAGAGAAGCTGATTGCCATAGAACAAGCTCATCCTAGGGAAAACGTTTTATTGGTATCAGAGACAAATTTGGTTTTAAGGTTACTAATTCCAAATTACTTTTTCTTCAACAAAGGCGGGTTATTAGATACTATAGATTTATAATTATTTCATCCCAAATATAATCTGTGCTTGATCATAAATTATCTGCTCCAAATAACTGATAACATTGCTGCGTGAGGGAGTGTAACTTTTTAATAGAATAAGTAGTGGCAATTAAACGCAAATGAAAATATAATTGCCTGCCCACTGTAGGTTTTCGGTACTAGGATACCCAATCAACAAAAATTTTATTTGGTTAAGAAATGGAAAAGCATTGTATACATTGAAAAAAACCAAGTATTCAAAGAAACCACGTGCTGATGACATCCTGTATCAGCCATATAGTAACAGAGCTGTCTTTTTCTCCTAAGAATGTGAGAACTAATTACCAACTAGTAAAAGTATATTTTATGTTAATAAATTTAATACCAGAGAAAGTTTTTCTTTCATTCTTTCTCATTACAAGCCAGTCCCCAACAGAGACATGGACTAGATGACCACTTTACACCTCTCCAAGGCTTATTTTTATGCCTCTAAATTAAAGTTACCAATTTTTTTAAAGTATTCTCCTCTGACCTTAGAAATATTATATTTGCACTGTTTTCCCTATATGAGAGAAATTCATACATAGTCTCCCATTTGGTCATTTGAGTGTAAGTAATACTTTGCTGTCTTGACTATTTTGTCTGAAAACAATACTGTCTTTTTCTCAGAAGGTCTGATTCTAAAATGTATAAACCATATAATAAAATAGCATTGATTTTAAACAGTTATTCATATGAACATATGTATTTCCATATGAATAGGGTTTAGAATCAGACCAGAATCATGCAAGTCACCACGTAAGGACGGATTATAGGATTGGAGATGGATAACCATATGAACCTGTAAACCCCATTGTATTCTTGATTGTATTTTGAATCTCCTTTTGTATTAAAGCTTTACAAGTTATAAAGACACCCTATGAGAATTGCCAGACAGTGCTTTAATAAACATAGATCCTGCCTGAGCAACCCTTCTACGCACACATAAATCCAATTCATTTCCTCTAGTATCTGATTTCAGATGAAGTTGAAACCTGTCAGTACAAGGAACTAGCTAGCCCCCTACACAACCAGGACAAGAGCAATGAAACAGATTTGAGTTACTCTGTAAATGAATAAATATAACTATGCATGTAATAATAGTGGATTAAATGGGTGACATACCAGAACAGGACTTCCCTACTTCATCCTTTTTTCCTCCACCACCCTAGGTCCCTTTCTACTACAACCTTGTTTTTCTCCCTACTGCCAACTTGGAAATCTCGAATGCCAGAATACTCCCCTAAAAGCAGCACAACTTTCAAACTTGCAGTGGTTCATTCCCTGCTCAACTACTAGGGAGCTATGTAAGAGTGGTCAGTGGCAATGGAAAGAGAAGAGTTTATCCTGGCAATTCAGGGTTGCAGTAAGAACGTAACCACTTGCAGAGGCTCTCCAGCCTTGTTAGCTCTGCTGTACGGTGCAACAGCGCCAGGCAATCAGCAGCCAGAGTAACTTTTGGCAGCCTAAATGCTCTTAGACATATACAAATGAGAGACAAGGTTTATGTAGCTGCACAAGTGGGGAGAGTCCTGATGTTTCTTTTATGGAGTACTTTAAATGCTGGGGCTTATTGAAAAAGTACTCTATGTCTTTAGATATGTGAATAGTAGAATAGTTGTTTGTATATGGCAGTCAAAAATAGGTGGCTGGCTAACAGAAAAGTTCCTGAGTTTTATGAGATCAATAAAACTTGTTGTACAGAGTACTTGGCTTTCACTAGTAGTCTCTTACATCAGCTTTAATCATGTTTCTCCCTGCATCATTGTGGGGGAGGCAGTACTATGAGTTTGTTCAGCAGCTGTTACAGAAAGTCTAATCTAAGTCCAAGCTTAATGGCCCACTGGAGTGAACGGGGCTTATGGATGCACTTGAGTGCTTTGCTGAACCAGGGCCAGCCTGGGTGACAATACCTCACCAAGGAGCCAGGCACCCGGTCTCACTTTCTTTGGAGACATTTCCATGGTGTGAGATTTTTTTTTCCCTTTCATGTGTTGTTTTTTGTTGGGTTTTTTGGTTTGGGTTTGTTTTTTTTTTAAATCAGGAATAAGCTCTCCAGAATGAAAATGTGTGATACCCTCTTGTATATGGAAAACTGCATAAATAAGAACAGATGCTTCTAGTGCAGAGGCATTAGAAAGGCATTTCTTTTGAATATAGCAGTTAGAGACTCTTCATAACTCTCCTCCTTTTCTTGGATGATGAAATGGTTGAGCACTGAGACCTGAGGTGGGAAGGCCCACTAACCAGTTCCTTCCTCTATAAAACAGACACTAAAGAGGAATTTGATCCAGATCCTCTCTTCTGCACATTCCACCACACACCTTGGGTCTGAGCTCAAAACCACTGGGGTCAGCTGGATGACTCCTCTGCAGTTCAGGGAATATTATATCTGGTGTAGACTTGGAAAATGTCAAGGAGGCATTCCTGGTTTTGCTAAGGACATGGGATGCTCTCATTACTCATGGCCTTTGAAACAGACAATCAGTGCTACATTTAAACTAAAAATTTAGAGAAAAATAGAAAAGAAGGTCAGAATAAACAATGGGCCCATTTGCATTCAGATCCCATTTTTCACCTCACCAAAATATAAAGCAGGGCCTAGGAGGAAGAAAGATTTAGTGCTGGCTTCCTTCTAACAAAGCTGTGACTAATGGTATTATACCTTTTTATTTTATTTTTTAAAACAAAGCTAAAATGAGGCAGCAGCAGAAGAAAAATCCTTACAAACAGAGCTTACATTATTCTCACAGCCTCCCAGGCAGCCTGCACAATGGGTACCTCCCTCACCCCTTCCTCCTGTGGGATGGATCTCCTCCAGTTTCCCTGGTTGCTTGTTGTTAAAACAAAGACTGCTGTATGCTGTGCATCTTTTCACTGATGAGGTTGTATTTTTGCATTATTTGGGAACATGGATACAAGTCCACACCTCCAGCAAAACAAACAAACAAATTAAAAAGAAACCCACAATGCTCATTTTGCAGTGTCAGCCTACATAAAACACCCTTTAGAGACATTTTATTCATCCTTTTACTCTGAACAAAAACAGCAGAATGAGGTTCTGAACAGGCTGATCATATACCAATGTCATTTTAATCAGGTTTGTGTTGATAGGTAATAAAATTAATTTATTTACTGCATTATAAAATAAAGCATAGTTCAACACTGAATATAGCAAATTACCCTCCCTTTAACCAAAAGTAAAGCTTATGTTTTGAAGTATGTGAAAATTCTTCTTTTCAATGGTATATGAACACTTAAATTACCTTATTTAGCTGGATAAAAACTGTTTTAGTTGAAACCCTGGCTTAGGTGAGTCAGTAAATATTTGTACAGCTAACATCAGTAAAGGAAAAATTATGCAAGGCAAGTTTGCTTTTGTTTAGGCAAACAGAATGATAAAAATAAAATTGTGCCATGTAAAATTAATGTTTAGTGAAATCTTGCTTTTTCAAGTACTGTTATTAGGCAAAGCTGTAGATCTGTCAGCACAGTCCTAATATCAAATGCATGAAATAGAACATTTTCAGTATCATAGCAATAATATTAACAAATTCAAGAGGCACATGCTTTCAGACATATAATTTTGTATGTAAGAAAACTGTTCTTGAATTGGTTGGGTACCAAAGAGTTCTTTTGTTCCAAGATTTGAGAACAAATTGAGGTAGAGATGCAGAAGAAGAAGATAAAATATGCTAGCTGAGGTCTTCCAGGACAACTAAAAAGAGTCACCTTTTCACAGGTTTTCCACAATCATCTCTGATTTCAAATGATAAATCCACATTGATGGGATTTTCCAAAGTATACCATTCCAAGGAATTACTAAACTTATTCCTAAATTATTTGGGATTTTAGAAAACTCCATAGCCATTTCTCAGTGATTTTCAATAGCATTTAGGATTTCCAGAAAGGCCTCAGGCACTTATCTGGAATGTCAATGTGAGATCCTGCGGAGAAGGTTTTGATGCTATTTCCCAAAAGCTCTCTTATAGGTAATTTGTAGGTGCTGCAACTCCAGCTCATTGCAAGTTTGGATGCTTATGGAGTTTGGTTAAGTGTCTGCCATATTCAACACGTCCTGAATAAGCCTGAGAACTAAAATAAAGAAAAGAAAATCTGAATTCTGAAAGATTCCTCATTTCTCTCAGTTTCAAGGCCCCTCAGCATGGTTCAGCCAGGATGTCCAGCTGACTTGACACCAGCCTGGCACTCACTTCTTTTTGTGTGCTTTGATCACCTGTGAATCTGCAAGCCAAACAGCTGAATACCTGACTCCAAACACAGTAAAAAAAAGAGAAGGACAAGGCCCTGAGTGGTAGGAAGTAACAGGGGTATTCAATCAGGGGTTAATGAGGGGGCCAGAAGATCCTTAGAGGCATCAACATTGTCCCCTTCCCTGCTGACAGGCAGCTGCCCCGCATCTGCCCCTGGGTCTGTGCAGTGGGCAGGGTGACTGGAGGGGCCAAGGCAGCTTCTCGCCAGCCCCAGCCTCGAGGACAGTGTTCCCAACTCTCGCACCTGCCGCGTCCGGGATGGCAGCCCAGCCTTCTGTTTTACAGGCCATCAGTAAGACTCAGAGGAAACAATTTATTATAATGGGAGTCACCGTATTCCCAGTTCAGTCTGACAAATCCATCCTTGGCTATTCACAGAGGTGACTTTCTGTCCCTGCTGAAACGAAAACAGCTTCGTTACCAGGCTCGTCTGGGCTCTAGGGCTTTGTTCCTCCAGCCCAGGCTCTCCGCGTGACTCCGGCCACAACACCTGATGTTACAATACCAGCTTTTCTCAGCTGCTTGACTTGGAAAGAAGAGTAAGATGAACTTCTCTGTGCTGCGGCACCATGCAGCAAATGACTGCGAGAGTCTCAAATCCTCTGATAAGAGGACCTTGGAGAAATAGATACCATCCAGGCTCCTTGCCTGGTGTACGTGCCTTCATGAATAATTTCAACTGTTATTAGCCTGATTTCATGTTTATCTACTGAATCTGTGTAGCTTTCTGCTGTGACTACTTGGTGGGCAGAGAAGGAGTAGAGAAATTTGCAGTAAAAAAGCATAGCAGTGGCAGGGTGTAAAACCTAGCTTTTGAAAGTGCTTATTTACCAAGCACAGTGCTAAAACCAAAATGTCTACAGATTTTTATGTATGGACAAGAGGCACTGGATATTGCAAGACCAATTTCCTGTGGGCCTTCAGCTTGGAGAATTGTCTGGCTTCCAAAAAACCTCTGATCAAGAGTTGCAGTCTCTTAAATCTATGAAAGCAGAAATTAGCCTTTCCAGATAACCAAATCTGTATTTATTTTTAATTTAGGAACTTATATTGTTGTCATGCTAAACAAGAAGAAAAGGTCCCAGTCTTTCAAAAAAACAAATGAGCTGTAGCCATTAAGCTGAAGGCAACTTCTTTATTTAGTGAAATTATTTTTCAGCAATTGGTCTCCTGCTTTCCAACAACATGTAGGTCCCATCTCATCCCTGCTCCCTCCACAGCTTTGTGGCAGTGAAGACTTCCACGTAGAGCAACAAGTCAAACACGTCGTTCCCCGTGGGATGCTGCTGGAGGCAAACAGCTTCTTGGGCATTGGAAAGAGGTGGAAAGAACCAGCCAACCCACACAGCCAGGGCAGCAGGACGCCATGCTACCTGTGCTGCCTGAGCAGAGGATGCTATATGCCTGCGATGGAGAGAAATGGGAATCCAGAGGCAGCACGTTAGTGACATTTTAAGAAAACAGCAGCCAGCTGGAGGTAGGAGAGCTGGAAAGGGCAGAGTGTAACAAACGCTCTGAAAGGTCTCAAAAATCTACCAGCCTTTTTGCAAACGTTTTGCAAAAAAGATCTTGCAGCCTTTCAGAAGGGTTTTCTTGCCTTCTTTAGTGGAGGCAGAGGTAAAACAGAAAGCAAAACAAATACAGGCTGAACATTCACAGACACTAGATAATGTTAACAATCATTAAGCACAGCCACCTGAGTCAGTAAAATACCAGTTGTCTCAGCCCCAGATCAAAACACTACCTAACAACCTTTTGGAGTACACCCTTTTATAGAAAAGAGGTTTCATTATTTCTGTTTTCATTTTGGGGTGGGTTTTTCAAAGGTACAGACAGTATCAGTGTAATGTGAGAGACACAGTCATCCATGGGTCTGACTTTTCAGAAAAAAAAAAAGCAGAATGATTATTCTGCACTTAAAGTGTAACAAAAGTTTCATAATCATTCAGCAAAGCTCCCATAGAAAGACTTCTCACTACCACTTTCCTCCTATTTCTGTAAAAATGTTGTGAAAAAAGCTGGTAAATGATAACTTTAAATTGCACTTCAGCAAGGTAAGTAGGCCACCAACAACAAGGAACTTTACCTGGAGTATCTTTCTGAGTCTCAACCAAAACAAAGCCTATCTTATCCCCACATCAGTTTACATGCTGTAATCCAGAATGCTTCCACGTTTCATTTTGTTTGAAGAAGTAAAACAAAGTTTTACAGGAATTTCCCTTATTTTAAAATGACCTAATTAGTCCCAAAGTTTGCACAGATTTCAAACAAAAAATCAAGTGCAGTGAGACACAGCCGTTCTTTTGCTTTGTTTACCCATCTGTTCCTCTGCATTTGGAGCATGGAGGAAATGTGGCAGAACTATTTAATGCAAATGGTACTGAGAATATGGAACAAGTTACCAGTGTTGGGAGTTAGTGAAGAGCATACATGTGTTCAAATTACCGGAGATTTGTTTCTCTGGTAGGGAGGATTGAGGGATGAAAATGCAAAACCATGGGATTCAGCTAAAGTAAACAAAGGAATTGATACTATATTTTGAACCGGATGCCTTTTTCCTGAAAAGATTTTGCTTCCAAATGGTTCAAGTGCAAACTTCTTGTCTGCCGAGACTGAAAGCCAAGAGCCCTTGATATTGCTTCTGTGTGTGACATGTGACTGCAGGCAAGGGGTTTCTGGTTGTTTTTCTTCTGATGCAAGTATTACTTTTTTTATCTGTAAAGTATGTGCACTAGGAAAGGAGTCCTACAGGCTTTGGCTGAGGACTGGATTTTGGCCAGGCCTGAGTGGGTACAAAGGAAGGGAGAGAAAGATGGGCCAGGGATGGGGGTTGTTGGTGAGCTCCTTCTTGTTCAACAGGGAGGCTGCTGGGTGCAAGGAGGCTTCCTGAAACTGGCTGTAGACTAAGCATCGGTTCTGTAGAAAAATCTGTTGGGCAAGAGCAATGGTTATGCCACATGCATAACAGACAGCAGAAAAACACGTACTCCCTTACATGTTTTTCTTCTGAGGCAAAATTCCTCTGACATCCACGGAGGCAACACAACTCTGAATCACCTGAGGACTGAGGTTTACCTGCAAGGCATCATCTCAACCCAGATGATTGCAAGGGCTTTGATAGTAGCTCAAACACAGAACTGAGCTAACATGTCTGCAGGACTTCTAAATTAGAGCTGGCACACGTCCAGGCTGTTCGAGGCATAAGCAAAGGAGCCTCAGGTCTCTCTGAAATGTCCGTATAGATGGATTCTCGGATAGGATGCTCTGAAGTGTTGCCTCTTGTGGTTACAGTTACCGTGTGGGTGGCTGAGTTCTCTGAATCACACATTGTAAAAACAGCAGTTTGACAGTTCCATTAACAATATAGATGGGTTTGGTTTCAGTATGAAAACCCTTCTTTTTGGAATTCCCCAGATCTGAGGAATGGGTTGTAGAAAAAAAAATAATCTGATTCAGAACATGAAAGGAATTAATGTCTTTCCCACAACATTTACTACTGGGAAACATTACTAACTTTTACTATAAGAGCTATTGACCAATAACTCTCCTAGTGTTTCCTTGGTAGCCCAGCAAAGTGGAAGTAAAGAGGCTGGAGAATGAGAGTGTTTTGCTTTCCAACATTAAAAAGTAAAACCAAATCCCCACCTCATGCAGGCAAACATACATGCACACAGAGTGCCTTCAAATCTGCAGAAAGAGTCTGAAACTCAAAATAATGGCAGAGCTTACTAAAATTCATCAGGCCATGTGAACGCAGGGTACTCACACCACAACATAATGAAAGGCATCAGAGCTCCAACTTCATGTGGCTTTCACGGACCCACAGCGTCTGCTTGCTTTGTTTTGGAATTTTGCCTCTGCCCCATGCAAGTCACTGCTTCAAGAGAAGTATGTAAAGGAGTCACTCTGGGTTTACAGAGCAGCAACAGCAGGAGCATCTGAGCTGAACCATTCCAGGTGCTTGTTAAAACAGGTTTAGCCAAATAAGAGAGGAGAAAAGTCCATGAGGGTTATACTGCAGAGAACAGACAGTCTGATATGCCACTGCCTTGCATTTTGTGCAGTAATTAATTTCCACATGTGCAAACTGGGAGCAAGACTCTACTGCATCATAATACCTTGGCTAGTTATAATGGGGGCTACTCCATATCACTGTAAATGGACATACAAATAAGAAAAAACAAAAAAACAACAACACAACAGAATATAGGGCCCCACTTAGCCTTTACTTCCAAGGAAAAGTACAGCTTATGCACAATGATATGCATTAAGGCTTTTTGTCAAGGATATGCAGATTTTCCTCACCCACTAAATGTTTTCTCCTTAACACTTAAAACCCAACAGTAAGTTACATTGCTATATTACTCTTCACTAGAAATTGGTCTGACCTGGACCAATGAGTGCAGTGATGAGTTAAAGATCACACAAAGGTGTAGACAGATGTTCTAAGTAAGACCAAAAAAAAAAACCTGCAATGAGAATTTACCAAGAAGAGTTCTTCACAAGATGCAAACAGGAAAGGACAGGGTTTTATATGTCTCTGTGAAGTATAGGAGGGAGGTACTATCTAAGCCCTGTAAGTAGAAATGTGTACAAGCAGAAAAAACAGAGCTGGAGTGAGGTCACGTCTTTGTCAGTGCCACTCAGGAAGCCTGACTTTGCTCTGTGGGACCCCAGCAACGACATTCTAGACGGCAGCCCTGGGCCTGAATGACAAACGCTCCAGCAGACAGAGGATAAGGAGAAGGAAGTGACTGTATGACAGAGAACTATTATTCAGCCTTATTACAGTGTAGTTGCTCAGTGTGGTTCATGTGGATTTGCCTAGGCGTAGAAAATATGCAGCAAACATTGACTATATGTGAAACTGATAGACCTCAAAATGTGATTGTAAAGAAGCACTTATTATCAAGAAAGACTTTTCTGCATACCAAAGAACACAATTCTTGGCGCAACACAATTTAATATTTTTATCAGTGACCTGGAAATAGACATAAAATCATAAAATAAGTTTGGGAAGCAGTCTAAGCTTTAAAATGGGCTGGACACTGACATGAAGAATTTAGGATCCTGCAGAATAAGTATTGAGCAGAGCAGCACATCTGGAAAAAAAGACTGTAAGCCATCACCTTAGAAGAGGAGCATTCTCTCCAGAGAAGTAGGGACCCTGCAAAAGCAAAGGGAGAAGCTGCTGCTGTTAATCAGCTAATGTGAGTTCCTGGTGTGGTGTTCTGCCCAACAGAGTTATGGCAAGTCAATTTGTACATGTATTTTACACTGGCATGAGCAGCATTGCTTTGTCCAGCTGCAATATCCACAGCTTAGAGAGAATTTTGATAAACTGAAGGATGCTAAGACAAGGACCCTGAGAATGACTGAAATATTGAAAAATAGATCTTTGCATAGGCATAAAGTCCTTATTGTGTTTTAGCCTCCCAATGAAAATGTTAGAGTGACATGGGTATTATCTATAATTTTACTAACTAGGAAAAAGAAGTAGCAGATTCTTCAGACTAGCAGGCAAAAGTTTAACAAGGTGTGATGCCTGGGCACTGTGGCTAAATGAATTCAGATTAGAAGTCAGATGCAACTTTTTAACAGTTAAAGTTAATAAGCATTGGAACATCTTACCAAAGGCTGTCACTTCTTCCCTGGAAATACCAAAATCCTGGTTTTAATGGGTCAAGTGGGTCAAGCTGAATTTTGGGGTGTGAACAGACGGCCCTTCTTGAGCCCAAACATACATTGACTCCAAACTTAATGTACACACTCCTGCACATACACCTGGAGGCTCAGGTTTGAGAACTTCCCAGCCACAGAAAGGGAAGAGGCTCACACACAAACTATCCCTTAATGTCCTCTGCCTTCCCTCTGCTTTGGGCATAAGTCAGTGACCAAAGAAGAAGGTGGCAAGGCTGACAACAGCCTGACTTACAGCCGGCAAACACAAACATGGTGCTAAGACTCATCCTTCCTCACACAACAGCAGCTGGAACTTCGTGGTAGGCCAGGTGATTGCACTGGTCAGTTTTCCGGGGTGAAAAGGGTGGGGTTTTGTTGGGAAGGGTCATTATGTTTTCTTTTAAAACATGTCACCATATGGTTTCCGTGTTTTGAAGTAGTGAACTCCTGCTCTGTGCAAAGGAGAATGGTTTTCCTACACAGGGGATGGGTGAGTTTTTATGAACCGTGGAAAGTCATGCTGTTCACTGGCAAGGGCTTGAGTACACACATTTTTCAGTTCATATTGGAGAATATAAAACCCAGTAAACATCAGGGAGGAAAGAAGGTTGCCTGATGTGGTTATGATCTGGACCATGACATGCACATTTCAAAATGTCCTCTTGGGAGAAAAAAAATCTGAAAATATTGCAGACAAGGGAGCAGAGAAGCGGAAGGGTTCTGAGAAAGGGTAGGTAATTTGGGAAACAGCCTTGAGGCTATGATGAAATCTCTGTAACTCAGACTACATAGGAAAGCAAAAGTTTGGGTTGATTTGGAGGTTTCTTGCCCTGTTCTCCTAACACTTTGAAAGGTAGGCTGCCTTCATGGGTGCTTGTGTTTTGTATACTGCTTTGTAATTCTATTCCAGGTCACAAGAGATAGGAAAGACATTTTGTAGCATGATGTGTAGTGGAGGTAGTGGTGCTGTCTAGTGGACCTGCTCTGATTTTTCTTTTGCTGAAGATCACGATAAATTGATTTTGAAAGGACCAGTTGTTCAGATCAACTTAAGATCAAGCTATTCTCTGCTCTGTCCATATGTTATATCTGCTAGGCACTTCATTTGTTTATTTCTTTGCAAATTTCTTTGGAACATGGCTGCTGAAGATTTTCAAGACTCGTATTTGATGATATTCTGGGTGTCCAGTAAAGAGGGAAGTAATTTCCTGTGGTACATTGCAGTATCATGTAATAGAGCTCCAGGGACATTTACCCATTCCTTTTAAACACATCCCCTCCCAGAACAATGGTGAAAATGGAGTCATGATACTTAGCGATTTCCACCATTTAACTTCCTGAAATGGAAACCATAATGAAATACCATGCACGCTATAGTACCGTATGGTCAGGAAAACTAGACAAAGTCTTCCATTGTACCAGTCTGCTTGTTACAGGAGAGGATCTGCCTACTTTGGTGTAACAGGATGTACTGCATATTTTGTAGTTTTGCCCAGTGCTCCAATCCCTTTGGGCTAAACCTTTTCAACAACAGCAATAAAAGAAGAAAAAGACTGAGGCCCTTCTCTTATACCACTTTTATTTTAGGGGGATATTAAATACAAAGACTTTCACTCTCAGTGGAAATTGTCCAACTGACTCCAGGATACTGTGTAATCATTAGGAACTGGAAAAACTCAAACTGCCTGTCTGTAGTGGCTTGGATAAGACCTGCTGGGTGCATTCCAGAAATGAATATTGCAGCTGTGATGAGACTTATGTTTGGTCTCTTCTTTCAGGGTGAATCGTGCCCTTATGCCCAAGGCCAGCATAAGCCTTATGCACTATTTGAGACCCATTTAAGCCCTTAAAATAAGACTAACATAGCATTTAAATGTTACATGGAGCTCCTGGCCCTTTTGACGGAAGTGCATGCGTTACAAGATATGTGCTAATCATTAAAATGTATGCTTTCCACTGTTAAAGAAAGTAAAATATATTCAGAAAACTACCTCCCTGTCTTACATATGCATTCTCTTATCATTTCTTCATACAGCATCCTAGCCTGCAAAAGTGTCTAAAACATTTGCATCTGAAAAGGAGTATCATGTAACCTTCAGCTGACACTGAAGCCTGTGTGTATCCTTCTGATGTTCCTCAACAGCAGTAGCAGGACTCTCTGCTCTAGGAAGTAGTGCAGCTGGATAGGAGATCTGGACGGCAGAACAGTTGTTGCTAAGGACGTGACATCCACTCAGTATGCCTTTAGGCGGATTTATTTGGTCTAGCTCTAGTCTAGTCCTGTGCCTTGTATGCCCATAGGAACATATCTTCTGGCTTAGTTTCATCCCAAAGGAATCCCGTTTGTGTGCTCCATGACCCCTACCTGGTGCAAATCAAAGCACAGTAAGTGGAGATGATAGGGAGAGTCACTCAAAAGCACATGCATGATCCTACCCTAGATGCACCCTGTATGCACCTACATGCCTTCTTAGACAATGTACAAGACAAAGAAGTGCTCTCAAAAAGATCCTACCTGTGGATTAATGTTACAGAAGTATCTGTGGCGAGAGCAAGTTGCAGGGTCTCCACATTTCCCTTTCATGGCAAAGATTTCTATTTCAAGTGAGGACAAGCCAGACGAAGCTTTGTGCCAGGCAGTGGTGCCACTTGACAGCACTCCCCCCGGCTCCTGCCTCAGAGGACCTGCAAAGTTCTCTCTCCCTGAGTTTCAGGGCAACCTGGATTCAGATGGAAAAATCTGGCACACGGCAACCAGAACTTGATATCTTAAGTGGTGCAGCGTGTGTATTAATGCCAGGTGAGATCTGGCAAGTGAATGTTTGTTTTAAATTTCTCTTTAATCACTCTTACAGTTTTAACTTTGAAGTCTAGGGAAGTACATTTTCTGGTTTATGCCTCAGATGACATGGAAAAAGATATTCCACCTACAGTACTGGAATATCATTTATAGATGTGTAAATTCATAAAGCTATGCCTCTAACAGTTTGCCCACATGGAACTATCCCAACTTGCATCAACTGAGAACTTGACTGAAGAAAAAAAAAAAAAGAACAACATTTGAGGCATTTCTTTCATTATAATTGCCCTGGTATTTCTGATCCAGCTATTCCAGAGTATATGCAAGAACATATATCCAGCCTATGTGCAAAAAAGAACAAACAAGATTTGGGTAGAAGTGAGGGGAGGCTAGTCGCCTGCTAAATCAGTATTGAATTAGTTTTTGTTTAGACATGGCTCATTAAAAATTTTAAGGCACATAGCTGGCTGAAAGGGTAGATTGACAAATAGAGCTGGGAGGACAGGGAGAAGCTGAACATACAAATTGTTGGAAAAATATTTAAAGAAATAATGATAAAAAGTGGTAAGGTTTGGAGGGGTACAAGAATACTTGGATTTATCCAAGTTCTGTTTTCCTACTACAGATGTTCTGCTAACTAGAGCAGAGATGTTCAGAGACCACATATTGGCTGTAAAATTCTAGGACTGAGATTAATTAAATGTCTGCTGCTCCTCATACAAACTAGACTCCAGAGTTTTTCAGGCCTTCTAGTCTTCTAGAAGAACAGCTGTAGAATACATCAGGTGTGTATCTTGCACTCTTAAAATGTATTTTTATAACAAGTGTCATTTTTTTATAAGAAAAGTTTAACATCTTACCCTTCCTCTGATAATCTTGCTGCTGTTCAGGAAAAAAAAAGGATAAGGGTCTGATACTTACTACACTAACATCTGATACTTCCTGCAGAGCACTGCCTCCACCCAACATGTGTTTTTAAACAAAATTCATAGTAGGTTCAATGGTCACAATTATTCACCTATGTTATGGTTTATGTGAGTTCATTCCTTGCAACAGTTGTAGAAAGGTGAGGACCCCATTCTGGTCTATTCTCTAGGTCAATAGCTAGGAAATATAATTCGTCATTTGCATCTCCTTTTCCTCCTGACTGGACAATGTCATAGCTTCTTTTGATCAGTAAACACCCCTCCTCTGGATACTGCTATGCAGGCAGGAGGTATATTTTATTATGTGACATATTTTTATGTATGATTAATCTTGCAGAAATCTCTTTTCCTCCTCCATAAGTGGATACCCTAACAAATTGATTTCTAGCCAGGCCTCAGACAGTTTCCTATTTTAATTTGATATGGTACCCACAAATTCACAATATTCTTGTGTTGTTACACTGAAACAATACCGCTATTTCAACACTGCCCAACCCAGCTTTAAGACTATAACCCTTGCGGCTGCCCCCTTAGCTCTTACAGAAAAATGAAGCTGATGTCAAATGTAAAATTTTCAGCCTGCTGGAACTGTTATATACTTGATACATTACTTACACATGCCACTTATAAAAACATAAACTCCAAGCCAAAGGCGTCTCCTTCGCTCCCACATGGCTGTAGTTGAGGAAGATGTCATTGACCGTAAAGAAGCAAGTAAAACATTTTGCCTTAAAGCTACAGTGCTTCACACCAAAAAAAGACTTACATTTCTTACCGAATATGACTGCTTTAACTTCATGATTTTATTGTAACTGAAGATATTTTTATTCTAAACGTGGCCAATTACAACAGCTATGGGTGGTGGTCATATGCAGTGGTGGCCTGTGAGGGGCACAAAGGCACAACCTGACTAATGCCATCCAGGAACTTGTGCACTGAGGAACACCAGCCTCAGTGTCTTCATTGTGAAAATACTTTTTAATTGTTTTTCTGAGGTAGATGTTACTTGACCTTTAAATTCAGGGCCTACAAAAACTTTGCACTGGACTCCTTAGAAATGCCAGCTGTGTGTGGAAGAAACGCCAGCGGTGGAAATGAGAGAACATGCAGTGCACAGCAAGCTTCCTGCTACTGCGTTTGCTATATGCAATATGAGAAAGATGAAGAAGTTAGCTCAGTCTCCAGAAGCTCTCAGTTCCCAAAGCATCTGGTAAGACTGGCAGGAAGGATACACCAGTAATGGTGATGTTGGCTTATTTATCAACCACAAACCCATTCAATATCAACAAGCAAGTTAGAGTCAGTCAAAACAATTGCCAGGAGGTCTCCATCTGAATGGGTTTTCATAGCATTCAAGCCACGTAAAGACACATAGTCCAAATAAGGGACAATGTTGACTATGCCGCTGTCCTAGGGTGGGGGTCAAAGGCTGCATAACTTCTTCCAAATGCCGGTATATCTACTCCTTCCCAGAATGTTAACCAAATTCACCTTTAAGAGTTCTTTGCAAAATTACTTATAATGAGTATTTTATTTAATAATGAGCACTTTAGAAATAAATGTCTTCAGTGGTTTTAATGCATCACCATAGGAAAGCTTTAAAACCAATAGACTTGAACATTATAGTCATAAAATCGTATTGTTAAAATTGCTGACAAGACCAATAAACTATGGTGAATTTGAAAGGCAGCAAAGTATCACTGATAGATTTGTGGGGAATAAAGATTCAAACAGCCTCCTGTTGCAGGCAAACTTGATCTTGTTGATAAGCATATTAAAAATGTTCCATAAAGTTAACAGAGGCTTTCAATTCTCAGGAGGGACAAACCTGTCCCATGTTAAGAAGTGTGTTGCTACACGTAGATTCTCGGATAGGAACTTACTTACCCAAACCTGAGTCCAGTTCCCAGCTATAGGCCTGTGTTGATCACAAGTCTATCAAATGTTGTTTGGCTGATATTACTTTAGAACATGTTGAGCAGGCAATTTTCTTGGGTTTGATTGGATCTTCCTATAATTTTACAGAAAAAACTAGTATCTCCCATAGTAATTGCTATCTCCCCTGTGCAATTACATAGAAATGTCAGACAGTCCTAACACCAGAAAAATAAAAGCTGAACAGAATATTTTTTAATTTCCAAGGAGGATGAGTTAATTTAATGGTGAAAAGACAGGCACTGTTGTGTAGGACATCTATGCTAGGCCTTGACTACTATCAGGGGGCTGTAGGCAGACACAGGACTCATTTGTTGACACCCTGGATTCAAGGTTTTCTATCCCTAGTAATGTGACTGAGAACTGAAAAAGAGGTGATGTAAAACAGGACCCTTCTATAAGACAGTTTGAAGGACACGTGGATAAAATGATTAGCAACTTTGTCGGTATCTCTGTGTCTCTCAAGCTATTCCTCCATATGAGTGTTTATAATGCTTACAGCAATATTTGGTATGTGGCTAAAATACTATTTAATCAGGAATCCCCAGCTACCGAGGCTGTTACTTGAAGGTTCCTAAACGGTTTCAAGAACAAACCCAGGGGGTGAAACACAACCTTAATGAAAGGAGCTCGCAGTCCAGAGACTCAAGAGGACTGTGTCTTTTTACATCGGGGTTGAATTTGGTCCTAAGTGTACAAAACTTGTGTTGTGCCTTAAAGCTAATTGAGGATTTGTGGCTCTCTATCTCTCAGCTGGGAAAGGTCAGCTCTGAGATTTCCAGGTCAGAACTGTTTGACAAGGATTTAGTGTCATCTACAACTTGGGACATGCTAACAGGCTTTCTTGTTTAAAGGCAATGCTGTTAACTGTAAAAAGAGGCTAAGACTAAGAGGGCAAAACTGGGAGGAAAAAGAAGATGATTTGTTTAAGTCATTTATCCTTATACTTCAAGACTCTCAGACTAGAAGAGGGTTCCTCTTGTTGCGTGAGGCATGACTTACCTATCTTTCCATTACTACACTGCTGAGCTATTAGAGTTTTGATACGTAAATAGGAAATATCATAATCTATGGGGTAATCTGCACAGGCTAATTTGTACCTTCCTGGAAAGCCTAGATCCTTGCTCAGTAAAACAGGGCATTGTGGAAGCTTAGCCAACTTTTCCTGTCATTTGGGAAATCAAAGACAACACAAGAGACGAGCAGTAAGATGCACCATATAATTACCGCTAACCTTTCTAAGCACTCCTGTTTTTCCTAGGCTATATGGCCAGACAGTTGGAATTATGTTGTAGCATGGGAGAACATTACACTGGCCTCTTGTGCACCATATGCCTTTTCATTGACAAACTAACACTTTTTTAATGAGAGTTTCTGAGGTTGTTATCCAAATTACATTCCTTATCCCAGATCTCATCTTTAGCACCTCTCCCAGAGGTATCTGGGAGTTTGGACCCAGATATATATGCAAATCCAGGGCTTGATCAGGTCACAGTGAAGTCAATAAAAATATTGTTGGTGCTGAACAGACATCTACTAGGCTCAAATGAAAAGTAAAAGCCATCCCAGAAAAAGTGGAAGACAAATTACAGGTTCTTTTTTAAATCAAAATATGCCTTCTTCTTGCGTCTCCCTCCCTTTAAAATTTTGACTGTCTTTTTGACTTTGTAACTAGTTTAAAGTAACTGAGAAAATGTCTAAATTTGAAAATGTTGAATAGTCCTGGACCAATGCCCCAAAAATGTCATGTGACCTTCCTGATACAGAACTCTTAATTTTGGAACTTACTGACTCCAGTCAAGAATTTTTGGTGATGATAACATACTGAAATGTAGAAAAAGAAATACCAGGAGTTTGAGAAATGAACTTTTGTTTGCAGGTATCACCATTTCCGGAAAAATGGAAAAAGAACACCTGCAAAACTTTGGTGCATAAGCATAACCTCAGGGTTATTTATGTTAATGTAATCGTTTACATGGGAATATTAATTTTTGAAACGTTTGTTGCGCTAGTTAACCTGTTCTTTGCAGAAGTGTTAGACTCTCGAAGCAGCTCTGGAAGCTACAGAGGCGGGTGCTGGTCCGCCGTGCTTTGCGCATCGCACCACCACGGTCCTGGTTCTGCGAAGTATTACAGATGTGCACATCGTTCCCTCGCAGACAGAGGGGTCGGGCTGCGATGCTGTTTGCAGGCTGGGACGAGACCGGAGAGCTGCATCCCCTTTGGAGTCGTGCAGCTAGAGAGCACCTGTTCCTGGCACCCGTCTTGGAACGCGGAGAGGAAACACGAGATAACCAGCAATTTTGTTCCCCATGCGTCCGTGCCCGACTCGATGCAAGTAGCGCACCCCGCGATGCCGGGTCGCGTACCGCAGCAGGAGGGAAGCCGGCGGGGTCGGACTCCTCCGGGGTCCCGCTCCTCTCGCCTTCCCGGACCCCAGGCTGCCTTCCAGCCCTCCATCTCGGCAGAGAGCGAGCTGTTTGCCTATCTCCCCTCACTCTCCGGGCAGTGTTAAGGTGGAAAGGACAGACGAAAAGTCAGTGCAGACATCTGCCCTTTGTGGTGTCCCCGGCGAGGCAGGAAGCGGGGGACAGACGAGGGGAGAGGGTGAGTGGATGTGCGTGTCAGTCAGCGGGGGGATGATCTAAGTATCTGAAGTCATTCAAAAGGTCAAAGCGAGCATTAACTCTTCCCCGCCCTCCCTCCTCCTCGGGGGCTCGGAGGAAATCACAGTCCGCCCAAACTAGATGACAGCTTGCCGGGACTTAATGACAGGCTGGGTGCAGACGAGTCGCGGCCGCCCAGACAAAGGGAGGAAGTTTGGTGCTGCCGCCGGCCCGAGTCTAGAGAGGCAGGGTCAGGGGACGAGCCAGGACGCGGCGGGGGCGCACCCCCCCGCCCGGCGCAGCCACCCCGCCCGCCCCACCGGCGCTCCGCAGCACCGGCGCTCTCGGAAAAGCCCCGGCCGCTTCCCTCCCCTCGGAGAGCCAGGCGTAAATCTGCCTCCTCCGCCGAACAGGGCGAAATGAGCGGCAGCGTCAGGCAGCAGAGAGGGCGAAGCGGGCAGGACGTGAGGTAAGCGCAGCTTCGCCGTCCCCGGCCAGCGGTGACATCTCCAACCCCGGGTGACTCTGTGTCTTTAAGCGATGCGAGGGAAATCTTGCGTTTTTCACACACAAACATTGTTTCTCCCGGCCTCTCTCCCCTCCCCGGCTTCCTCCCGCTCTTTCCCTCTCCTGCCTCCCTCTCTCCCGCTCCCTCTCCCTCCCTTTCTCCTCCCCCCGCAGCCCCCCCCCCTTTCCCCCACCCCTCAAGTTTCTCCCTCTGTCTGATTAAATGAGAAGGAAGTGTGGGAGTGGTGGTTTTGAAGCTCTCCCTTTAAGAGGCAGCCTGCAGTGACGAATTGTTGAAATTGCCATTGCAGGATGGCATTCCGCTATAAATTCATTGTTCCACCTCCTCTCATCTTCACATTTCTCTCCCTTCTCCTCTTGTTCACATCGACAGACTGGGGATAACAACAACAACAACAGAAAAGATACAGGGAGGGGGCTTTTACAAAAATCCGGGACGTTTTCCGCTTCTTGGGCTTTTTTTTTTTTTTTTTCCTTTTTAACCATCTCACCGGAGACGATCGAGGCGGGTTTTGGTGCCTGAATTTCTTCTCTCCCCTTCTCCTCCTTCTCTGCAAAACAAAAGGGGGCAAAAGAAGGAAAGGGAGCCCACTGGAGCCCGAGAAAGTGCCGAGTCGCAGCAGACCTGCCCCCTGCCCCGGCTGCTGCTGCTGCTGCTGCTGCTGCTGCTGCTGCTGCTGCTGGTGATGATCCGGTGACTACAGCAGAGAAGTGGAAGAGGTGTGGGAAGTGCTCAAACTTCTCTACTTGCAGGGTCCGAGCCTCCTCTCCTCCTTTTTCTCTCTCCCCCCCTTGCCTCCCCAGCAGCAGTGATTTGGGATTTTTTGCTTCTCTCTCCTTCCATGTGCTCCCGGCTCTTCCCTGCAGAGAAACACAAAGTTCACACGCGAGCGGCTTTTGTTGACATTTTTTTCTCTCCCACTCACACTTGACTCGAGTTTGAGAGGGAGAACTTTCTTTTTCTTTTTGTTTTTCTTTTTTTTTGTTTTTCTCCCCTCCTTCCCCCTTCTCTCCTTCCCTTCACTACGTTGCTGCACACCGCCGACCGGCTCTTCCCACCCCCCTCCCCAACTCTTGTTGTTATTATTACTACTACTAATTATCACCACCACTGTGGCCGCTCCTGACGGCGAGGCAAGCATGCTCCTCAAGCTGCTCTCCCTGCTGCTGGCTGCCGAGCTGCACCTCGCTCTGGCCCAGCCGCCGGCACCTGCCGACGACGGAGCGCCGCCGCCCCCCGCCGCCGCCGCCCCGCCGCCGCCCCGGCCCCGGCCCCGGCCCCGGCCCGGCCCTCCCCCCGGGCCGCCCCGCCGCCCCCCGCCGCCCCGCGGGGCCAGCGGCGTCGTGCGGCGCCTCGACCCGACCTACGCGGGGGGCGGCAAGGCGGGCTACGTCCTCTACGCCGGCGGCCACCGCTTCCTCCTCGACCTGGAGCGCGACGAGGCGGTGGGGGCGCGGGCGCCGCGGGCCGGCGGGCCGCCGCGCTGCTACTACCGCGGCACGGTGGACGGCAGCCCGCGCTCCCTGGCCGTCTTCAACCTCTGCGGCGGCCTCGACGGCTTCTTCGCCGTGGGCCGCTCCCGCTACACCGTCAGGCCGGCGCGGCGCGGCGGGGAGGCGGCCGGCCCGCGGATCTACGGGGAGGGCCCGGCCCGCGCCCCGCACCTCTTCCGCAGGGACCGCTTCAGCTTCGAGACGGTGCCGGCCCGCACCAGCTGCGAGACCCGCGACCCGGCCGGGGCGGCGGCCGGGGACGGCCGGCGGCGGCGGCGGCGGCGTCGCTCCGTCTCCCGGGCCCGGCAGGTGGAGCTGCTGCTGGTGGCCGACGCCTCCATGGTCCGCAAGTACGGGAAGGGACTGCAGCACTACCTGCTCACCTTGGCCTCCATCGCCTCCCGGCTCTACGCCCACGCCAGCCTGGAGAACCACGTGCGGCTGGCCGTGGTGAAGGTGGTGGCCCTGGGGGAGAAGGAGAAAGGGCTGGAGGTCAACAGGAACGCCGCCACCACCCTCAAGAACTTCTGCAAGTGGCAGCACCAGCACAACCGCCTCGACGATGACCACGATGAGCACTACGACGCTGCCATCCTCTTCACCCGCGAGGTAGGCATCACCCCGACCGACAGCGACTTCGTGTCCCTTGAATGATGCGTGGTGGGGTGGCTGGGCTGCAGTGAGGCCAGCCCCGCAGCCCTCCAGCCACATTGCCCTGCTTTGCCTGGCGGTTGCCTCCCCGCTCATGTCTTCGGCCTTTCCGTTGGGCTGCGCTGCGTTTCAGGGACTGGCACGCTCGCGCACAGCTGCCGGGGATGGAAGAGGGGTTGAAAACCTGTTTGCGTGTGCCCCCTCCCCTGCAAGGTCATCCCCATGGTGGGGGGACAGTCATTCGTGCCAGTACGGCGCTGGGACCCCTGCCAGGGCAGAGAGGTGGTAATTTGCCTGATCGGGGGACTCGGCTGGGGCCGCCTAACTTAGCTCTGCTTGAGAGATGACGCTGTTCCATCTTTCCCAGTGAGATGTTTCACACACAGCCCCTCTCTTTCTGGGGAGGTGGTCCAGGCAAAAAGGGCTGATAGCACTTCCCAGCCTAAATTAGTCCCCAAACAAACCTGCTAGTGAAAATGGTAGAGAACACCTTAAAAGTACACGCGACTTCCTTGTGGAGTGAGTTGAGATGCTATTTCCAGCAAGAATAGCTCCACCACACTGGAAGCCAGCAGCACTTGTGGTTCAAGGGTAGGACGTAAATGCAAACCGCAGGTAAACAGAGCTGCAAATGTTGAGTGAGTTGGGCTGGTGGTAAGGGGATGCAGTCTCTTTCTCGTTCCCCAAGTGAAAAATGGGTGTCCTGATCAACTGTGGGTCAGATCCAGACGGTATTACCAATGCAGAGCTGTGCCTTGCTCCTTGCCTGGTTGTTAATTAATTGCATTGCCAGAGGTCGTTAAGGGACATTGCTGTAGTAGACATGTGGCCGAGTTTATGCAATGAAGTTCTGTAAGAATATCCCTTCAGCGGCTTGGGTTTGGTGTTTTCTTTTTTTCCCTTCCCCAAGTACGAAAAAAATAACTGCATGACTTTCCGTTCATTTGAGTTCTCCTGCTTTTCTACATCATAGGAGCCTGCCAAAAAGGATGCTTTGGATGGTTTGTGGAAGGAGTTGCTCCAGAAGGGGGAAAAAAAGCGCCTGGCTTGCTTTTATAGCTGTAAATAGTTGAAACATTAGGTTTTATGTCAGTCAGGCATCACTTGTACAGCAGGAGCCTTTTTTTGCAGTTTAAAGCCCATCGGTCCAATTTGCAAGCTTTCATTTTTTTATCATTATAATCTGAATCAAAGCAGGTTACCTAGGATGGGTCAGAATGCTCTTGCTTTTTGCTATAAACATCCTTTCTAATGGCTTATTAATTAAGCCTAGGCCAGAATCCATCACTTTTCACTGAAGACTGTTTTTCTCTGCCAGTATTCCCATGTATTTCCCTGGGATTTATTACAATTCAGAAACTCTTAGGGTGGCAGACTGTGAATCTTAACATCAATTATTAAGTTAATTTGGATTGAGATAGGATGTGAATTTAAAGTGCACTTGCTTTACAGATTCTTATCTGTAATTCTTTGCATGGATGACCTCCTGCCAGAATAAGAGTGTGCTGCTGCTAATCAGTAATCAACTTCCACAGATTCCTGAGGAGTGCATCTTCCATGCATAGAGTTACTTCTTTTGGATGTAAGTAGTACCTAAACTAAACAAAATGTCACAGTTCTTGTGTTTTCCTTCTACTCTTAAGATGCAAATATTGCTTGCACTGTTACTTAGGGATGTAAATGCTTTGCAAGAAGAAAGCACAGGGTTCCGTTTTCTTGGTTTACATTTCAACACGTTTAACTATGGAATTAGCTCTTCAGTGCAGTTCAGTATAACTTAATCTGCTTTAATGATTTGCTGTGTGCACACGCACATTGTTTGGCATTACATTTCAGTATTTGACTCAATAGGAACAAGACTGTAGTTTCTTGCTACATGTGTTCATGATGTTCTTTGCAGGGACTGTGTGTGAGTCCACACGATTTTTATATGCTTACACTTGAAATGCCAACATGAATCTATTTACTCCTCTTGGAATGTAAACACAAAAAGGGTTAAAGGATGAAAAAGCAGTAGAGATGTTTCCTGGAGAAAACAGCCCCAATTTGAACTAAAGAGAGATTTTTTCCAGTTTAGCTTTTCAATGAGAGTGGCAGGAATTGGCAGGAGGATCCAACTTTTACAACTGTGTTTTGAATGTATGAAGTACGTTGCTTAGCTACTAGACGCCAAGCCATGGCTGCATGTTTTGATGGGCTCTGAATACCGTCATGCTAATTTTTGAACATCCAGATGTCTTTTAAATGGCTTGGTTTTTAGGCATGGGGTAAATGTGTGAGGTACATTTTCCATCTTTGTTTACTAACTGAGGCCACCTTGAACTTTGTGTCTCTGCGTCAACAGAATAATATTTGCAAATCATCTGTCAGCTGAATGCATGTCCTCAGCCACATGTAACTGTTTATGTGTAGTTAGAATCTAAATTATGCATGCCTGATGCCATACAAGTCTCTAATATAATAATTATCTTCGTTCTGGAGCGACATTTACTTGGATGTTATTTTTGACACCAAAAGAGGCTCTCTGAAAACTCAAGCTTTACTTGAGTTCCTTATAAAGGAAGAATCCCGTCAGAATTCAGCAGCATTGCTTCCTCCTCTAATGTTGTCATTACTTGTTTGAAGATAAATTACTAACCACTGATGGACTAAGAGTGTGCTGGCAGCTCTCCCTTACTATAAAATTAGTACTGGCGGTTCAAATTATGATCATCATCGTCATTCATATTAGCAAGTACTTCCCATGCAAAAAGATTTTTAGAAGGATATTTACTGATTCTGGATTAAAACATCCACTCACTTTCGGTCATAATCTGTATTTCATTTGATAAGGGCTTTAAAGCAATCATGCTGCAGGGCATAGTAAATAGTAAATAAATATGAACATGAGTTCAGTTTTGGGTGATACAGACAGCGTGTTAAAGCTGTTTTAAGGCTCTGTATTGCTTATCAGTGGTGGCAAGGACCATGTAACTATCCATTAGCTGCACTGAACCCTACTTTTACTCTGTAACTGCAAGGAAAACTACAGTAACGTGTCTGATCATTATTATCACCTATGTAGGAGATTGTGAAAACCTTTGGCGACACAGAAATTATCTACCACTAAATATTGCAGAACCTTAGTTGGGTTCCACAGTGATTATTTAAATTCCCAACATCTAATAAGTATATTTTCCCAGTGGTCTCAATCTCTCATTTTGACCCATGATGGCCAGTATCAAGCCTGACAGAGGTCTGACTTGTCAGTACCAAAAGGTGATCATTTTCTAATAAATCCCGTGAGAGCTCTCATTAAGGCAGCTTGGCCTTAACAACCTTAGAGAATACATGGGTCCCCTGCTGTTTGACTACTTTGTGGTTGAGTCCTTGATAGCAGCTGTAAATTTTTGGGCCGCAGGCATCCTCAGAGCATCCTTCGTGGAATATAGTGATGCAAGGATTCCATTATTTGGTGTCCAGGTGAGTCCTCTGCCCCATGCAGCAGTAGAGAAGTGGCTGTGTGGTGGGAAGGAGGAAGAGCTTGTAAAGCCGCCTTCTCTTGGAGATTAGCTCACTTGGTTCTCAATGGCAGTGAAGTCAACAGCAAATTTAGAATTTCAGACTTTTTTATTGTGAACAGGTTTCGGAAGCTGGAAGCAAGTTATCTTCAGTCTTCAGGTTTTCATGGGTGCAACAAAATACTTGCCAGATTATTCGTCACAGTAGAAAAACATATCAGACATGACTTGCAAACTGCACTTGAACTCAGGCTGTTCTTTTCCGAGGTCTAGCCTGCTCTGCAATTACCCTCTAGTATTCATCCAATCTATTTCATTAGTGACTCCTAGTTAAATTTCAAGTGAACTGTTGAATGCATTTGGACAAAATCCAGTTCTCTTCCTTTCCTTTCCCCCCAATTCTGAATCATGTGAAAATTAAAACAGACACTTCTCACAGTAGATACAAGCAACAAGAGAAAGAAAAAATACTTTCCTAAGTGCTTGTTAGCATCATCCATGATAGTACCATCATGCCTGGCTCTAACAAAAAGTTCATATTAGAGCCAAAGGCCACTGTCCTGCCTTTTTCCACACAGTAATTATATGGGTCTTGTGTGTGTGATTTAGTTTAACTGTCAATCTGACAGTGCAGTTGAAATTAACAGCAAGCTTTGGATTATCTTAGCTCTATAGATGATAATGTCATTGCATGGAGCACATGCTTTCTTTGGCTTTAGTTCCTTCTTTTTTTCTTTTATGTATTACCAACTTCACACAATTATTATCCCATATTAGTAAAAAAGGTCACTGTACCAATGGTCAATAGAGTATATTTCACTAATGTTTATTATTATTATTTTGAAGAAATTATAATGTGATGTGTCTACCAGTTTTGTAGTGTTTTCACCAATTTTGTTGCAAATCTAATACATTTAGATAATGTCCCTGGGGAAAATAAAGTGGGACATAATTTGTGCAGGAGAAGTAGCGTGATTCATGCTAATCTACAGATATGGCGTGGTTTCCCCACAGAGGAACTATGGGTTAGGCAAGTTAAATCGAACATTTTTCCTTGTTCACCTATCACCAGTTTCATGACTGAAACTTTGCCCTTCCCCTCCCCATGCAGAATTCAAAAGCTTTATGTGCGTTTTTTCAGTATTTTTAAATAATCTTTGGTTTGCATAATGCTGTATTTTTTTACGTGCTTTAGGAAAGAAAGAAGTTTTGTTAATATGTACGTTCAGAGTATAAAAGCTTAATCCAGTTTAGGCTCTGTTTCTAATAGTTTGTTGCAGAGTGTCCTGGGATAATGAGTTCCTACGGTCCTCATACCATATAAGGGGAGAATAAGAACATGCCTAAATATCCAGTCTGGTGAGGAGGTGGTTTCTGAAGCCAACAAATGTAGCATGCTGTGCTAAAGTTAGCCCAAGAGGACGACACCCATGCATTGGGTTTTCTTGCATTTCACCTTACCTAGAATTCAGAGAGACAGCTCTGTACATTTGAGATTCAAATGCCCAAAACTCAGTCCTGAATTTAGCATATTAACCTGAAAGGAAGATGACCTCAATTTTTAAGTTAAACTACTGGAGTAAAATATGTGACTTTTGTTTTGGTCAGTATGGCAGGTATCACCACTCCTGTTTTCCCAGAAAGATAACCAGGCTTTGGTCTTTTCTCTCAAAATACAGCCATGGGAGGACAAAGCAGTAACCCAGTGAGTCTGATGGGGGTCCTTCCTCGCTTCAGAGCAATGGCAAAGCCCTCTCCCTGGTGCCCTAACCTGGACATCCCCATGAGCGAGACCCACCAGTATCTCAGGAAGAGGACTTTTCACAGCAGTCTTCCTCCAGGGCAGCCTTCCACCATTTTGGCTTGTAAAGTCTCTTTTTAAGTGTCGTAGTATCGGTTGAGGGGTAAAGTAGACGATTCTCTAATTACTTTGTTCACCAGTTAGCCCTTATTTTTAATACCTTTTGTGGTCTTTTGTCTTACATCTTGTGCTCTTTTTGACTTCCAGACATCGTGTGCTCCTGGGGTGATACCCGTAATACTGTTCGTGTCAACCTTACTTTTCTCCACGTGTGCCGTTCGGCGTTGCTGTGACATTAATAAACTTTCACCCACTTTGCAGAGTGGGGTGCAGGAAGGTGGATGTGTGGGTCCCAAATCACACCTGACTCTGCCTTCCCTTCACAGGGCTGCAGTGGGAACGCTGCTGCAGGAAGTCGGAAAGTCATATTTAATTCCTTCCTCTGCTTGAGGGATTTTAGGTCTGTATTGCCCGCCTCCCAGGAGAGGTCCTTAACCGGTATGTTGTAAGCTGTTCCAGGTGTTAAGGAAACTTTCCACCTCTCTGACCAAAGCTATGTCACTGTTTAGCAAGTAATTTAAGATTCATATGGTGAGAAGGAGAGAAATCATGACCTGAAGCCACTGACTGGAGCACACCGCTTAGAGGAAGGGAGTCTGGGTTCCCAAAGCACGGAGAGAAGACTGTTTCTGTAATTTACTAAAGGACTGTTCAGTGTAAAATACGGAAGCAGGCTGAGGAATAGGGACCAAAAATTAGGTCTCTTCATCAAGTGCCGTAAGCACTAACTGCAGCCTGGGCTAGGGAAACCTTTGGCACATGGGCTGCAACAGGAGGAGCCACAACTGCCTGCGTGCAAGGACACGGCCAGACCTTCATTGTAGACCATAGTCTGGCATAGACCATAGGGAACTCTACTGAGAAACGTGCTTCTAAGTATCCTCATCCCTGAAAGGAATTTGAAGCGGGATCACCTTCTTATTGGGCAAAGGCTTTAACTGATGAGCCATTGTAAAGAAACCAGAAAAGCAAGTGAATAAACACACAGAGATGTAAAAGCTGTTGGCTGTACTTTAAAAAGGTGATGTGCAGCTGAGCCTGATAGAAAGCCTATTCCTGTTGGTTTCTCATATGTGTGATCTGAGAACGTATGTAGGCTTAGCTTCCCTTAGGGGCAAAGATGGAGAAACATTAAGCATCTCAACCCCAATCAAGCTTTAGTATAAACTAAGTGTTAAGCTGCCTAGGACTGTAAAACTGTGGCACTTTGGAGCCCATAAGGTCACAAACTGCAAGCCCTATGAAGGGTATGTAACTCAAAGACCAGAGGACGTGTGAGCCAATTTTGTTCTTCTGCCCTTGCATTCCACCAAACTGTCTGTGTTGGTGCTTAAATGCTGTTTTGGAGTCAGTCCACAGGGTCTGGCCTAATATCAGGTTTCACTAAACAGTTTATTGTTGTTTTTAAGCCTACTGCACAAATCAAAGAATTTCAGGTAAAATAAGTTAACTGCTCCAGCAGGGAGCCGCGACAGTTATCTTCATTCACAACAACGCCACGTATACGTGGCAAACAGCCAGCTGCTCTTGATGTACTTATGAATGCCAAGAAAACTTGGCCTTTAATAAGCTGTCTAATTAACTACTAGTCTTATGATGTACAGCTCAGTTTTCCGAAGTCACTCCTTTGCCAAAGCTTAAGGCTTAACATCTATTGCCTCCTGTGTAGCAAATGAATTTCTTAGTCGTTCTTCTATTTTGAAACTACTGTAATGCAGATCAAGGGCCAGACTCTGCATTCCTTCTTTAGAAATATCAAGAAACACGTAGTCTTCAAAGCTTCTGTTGCTATTTGGAGGCAATTACATGAGTATACAGATCTGAGTAAGCTATTAACTTTTTAAATAGAAGCCACACACCAGAGCGAAATAATCACTGGAAAGTGATTTTAAGTATCATATGAGTCCCCGCTTTCTTAGTGCTTTAGTGGGAGTATGAAAAGTTGAGGAGACCCATGCAGATTTTTTAGATTGCATCATTCCATCAGGGCCTGTTTTTTAACAAAAAAAGATGATTTTCAAGGGAAATAAAAACTTTTAATGTATTCCCAGAAACTTTACTTCATAGAAGTCTGAGACCGCTTTCCAAGACAGCCCAGGAAACCTAAAAATATGGCTGTTGATGCTGGTAACAAATAATCCATGGCCAGTACAGCTACAGGAGGTTTAAGTCAAAAGAAATTTTGCCGTAAATACTTAAATCAGTGGAGGTGTAAACAGGCGTGATTTTCAGTAACGTCACTCAAAATCATGCTGTTAGGAAGGTCCATGTAGCTAGGGAATGGTGAGTTGACCTGATAGCAAACTTTTCAGAATATTTGTCTCAGAGATGCCACTTGATAGGCGTCAATTATGTATATAGTATATACTATGTAATGCTATGAATAGAAATATATTAAAATTCAAATCATGCAGAGGCAAGAGAATAAAGAATAAATGAGACTGTGAGTTGAGAACATAATGGAGCTGAGTCTTCAAGTAATCTGCCGAATTGACAAACTGATTATTGACAATGTCAGCAGCTTAAAAAAAGCATCCTCATGCAGTCACTGAGGACTGAACTCTGCAAGGAAAACCAGAAGGCTCAGCACATGCTCTCTCTTCAAAGCGTAGCCAACGCATGCCCTGCTCTAGCAGCAGATAGGCAACCCGTAGACATCCCTCCCCAATAACAGCTTCGTACAAAGAAGCTAACGCCAGAAAATATTTCCTGTCCTTGTTTCCAAGATCCTTTACAAGCCTCCTCCACCGCTGCCCAGCTGGGATTTGCTAGGTGGCTGCAGGGCTCCCCACATCGCCTTGCTCAGACTGGGGAGGCAGTGCGGATGTCGTCGCAGAGCTGGCTGAAAGGAATGGGGCTTTACTGCATCACTGTCCACCGCGTTCTGACCGCAGTGCAGTCACTCTCCTCTCTTCTTTACAGGGACTGTTGGTCCCACACCATCTGAGGACAGCTGTTTTCCAGCTGTCCGTGGGGTGTTGGAGGAGCTTGGTAATTTTACAGAAAAGCAATTTTCTGTTTTCTGCTGTGGGATTTCCTAGGAGCAACCTTGAAGTAATACAGCCCTTCAAGAAATTCATTTTATCTGACCCAAAGTTAAGGTATTTCATAAAGAAAGCATAAAGCCTGCTTTGTTTTGTCTAGACAACTGTCATGCAAATGAGCACTGCCTTGAAAGTTACTAGTGGGGTGCTGAGATGTGTGGCTATGTGTCATACTCCGGGAAATGAAGGAAATGGAGGAACAGCGGTTTGATGAAGTGACTGGATTTCTGAGGAAAACCCAGGCATGCACTGTGGTGCAATGTCAGTAACATGTAACATATGAAAGATAACCAAACATTGCTATGTCCATTAGTGCTTGCATATGTACGTAGCTATTTTTTTGATGTCTAATGAAGGTTGTGTAATGCAGTCCTGTGCATAGCTTTCAAAATTTTGAGGGTGGGATTACTAACCAGCCAAGAGTCAGAAGAGCTGCTTGCAGTTAACATCCCTGTCGTAATTTTCCATACTCGATGCATCCCATCAGAAGTAACTCTAAGGAAGTTTATGAGGTTGCCTGCGTAGAAAGATTGTATTCTTTTAATTATGCTTGCGTCATCAAATCTGGAGAATCATTGTAAGGTCTGGTCGCGTCTGCTGGTATAGCTTCATAGCCATATCACTGGCGTAGCTTCCTCTTGTATGCAAATGGAAATAAATCATGCACTGGCATAAAACATCTGTGTGCTGATATAAATGTGCCCACACTGGGAGCAGTACTGATGTAAGTATCTACGTAATAATGACAACCAAATACAAGAAAAGACCAAACGACACAGGATCTTCATGCAGCAACAAGGCCTGAATTAATGCATTTTATACTACTACTGGCACTGTCAACCTGAGAGTAATTTAGACCTCCTCCAGTAAGCTGCTTTCTGTCTGATTTATGTGCTTTTTGGTACTTGTGTAAGAATTTCAGTTCAACTGCTCGTGTGGATTCAGTTCAAATTGCACTAGTATAAAGGTATCTTACTTCCTACACAGCTTACAATCATTTATTTAGACTGATTATAGAAAAGGTATTTTTATTGGTACTACGCACATGCATTTTTTCTGAGTTTTCTTACTCATGCTGCTGTAGGTAAACCACTTACAGTTACATTTACATAGAGTTTATGTAAAATGTACCCTTAGACTGAAAGGGTGAGATTCAGAAGTGATACATAAAGGGCTCAATGGATATGAACCCAAGCAAAAGTAATAGGAGTTTAAGGATTGTATCTTCCTTGTTGAATCTGCCCCAGATGTTGTTTGATGCTATAATAACATGACCTCACTTAGGACCTCTTCCAACATTGGTCCAGAGATGCTGAAAATGATATAAAGTTTATTTGCCTAAATACAACTGGAAAAAAATTTAATTTCTTTTAAAGTACTTGAAAATGAGCATCCTTATTCTGTACCTTCCTGTAAGCCATGCAGAGCCAGAAGCAAAGTCGGGAGAACTAATTGGATGTCAAGGGTGGGAGGCAGTGGGTTTAGAGAGAAAATTGTCTGCATATTATCTGCATTACTACAGAACAGAAGTTTTTCTTAAACCATGGATTATACCTGTGAAAATCTGGGACTCGAAATACTTCTGAACTTTATTCCTTCTCTTCTTGTGAGGCTGTTTTGTTCATTGGTACTGCGGCATTTAAATCCTGACATTAAGTAGCACCAAGAGTGTGCTCACCAAAAAGAGTTCCCAGACACCTGGAAACCAGAACTGATCCTGAAATTCTTGCTCCATATATGTAATATTGCTATGTAATTTCAGCTTGAAAATTTATTTATTTCATCTTGGGGAAAAAAAATACACTTTTTTTTGTAAAGAGATGCTCTGTCACATTATCTGTGAACTCCATGTGTTTTTCTTTGACTTCAGTGGGATTTGAATCCTGTGCATTTTCAAGTTTGCCTAAATTTGAAACTGTCATAATCAGTGAACATTGTTGACCTGAAGCTTCATATGGGATATCTGTTATTCAGATGGATTAATTATGAAAGGCTTCATAAAAGAAAGTCATTATAAAAGGAGATCTGAAGGGAAGAAAAGTCTTGAAAATGAAAGGAAAAAAGGTTCTCTTTGATCATTTTGATAATAACATTTGATAATACTGTCATGCCTTGAAAATGACGATTTCATTCAACCACAATGAAATGTTGAAGTGTTCCAAATAGCATGGTACCTACTTTTCCTTCTCAACCACAAGATCATGTATATGTACATTCAGACTAGTATTCTTCCCTCTACTTCAGCAGAAGCACTGAAAAGTTACTGCTGATGATTAAAACACTATGTCTGACCAAAGCTGCCTTCATCATTATCATCATTATCATTATCGTTATAATTATCATTATCATTCTGGAACGGAAAGAAAAAACCTAACGATACCTGCATGGTTTTTGGAGACACCCCATATCTACAAGTAGGAAACATGGTCAAGTTGTTGCACTAGTAAGACTAGGAATCAAGGGATTTTACACTCTGTCATATCACTGACTTTTTAAGCAACCTCTGAGAATTGCTTAAATACTTGGTATATTGGGTAATACGTCATTGTACTACTTGACAGATGTGACATGAGGTTTAATATATAACAATCTCATTTCTTTTAAGAGCAAGTATAAGACTTGCCTTTGGAAAAGGAAGGTGATCTCTGGTTCAAGGACTGATCAGGAATCTGAAGCTTTCTCTCTGTGCCTTGGTTCACCTGTAAATAAAGACAGTATTCTGTTTTTGTTGTCAGTGAAGAAATGCTTCTACAGCGTGTGTTTTGAATACCTAACTCAATGCAAGTTTGAGCCTCTGTATGCATTGCAGAAATACAAATTGAAAAATAATTAATTACAGAACGTATCCAAATCCTGTTAAAGTCAATGAAAATGCTCCCACTGACTTTACCGGGGTGGGATTGGGCCATTGTGCTTTTAAACTGCATTGTCATCTTTAGATGGAAACTTATAATGATGTTTTTATGCAGGTTCTCCTGTTTGTAAAGGGCTGGTGACTTTAACCTGTTGTTACCTATGGGTGTAAAAATTTATTTTAATGATTTTTTTTTTCTTTCCTTCCTGGGCAGGATTTATGTGGGCATCATTCATGTGATACTCTGGGAATGGCAGACGTTGGGACCATATGCTCTCCTGAGCGCAGCTGTGCAGTGATTGAAGATGACGGCCTCCATGCAGCTTTTACAGTGGCTCACGAAATTGGTATGCAGTGCCTTTTCTGTTCCCTTGCCAAATCAAACACTTGTAACAGCTGCATTAGTAACCAAAATACTTCACAATTAATTCCAGATTTCCCCTGGTCCAGATACTCACTTGGGGATTAAGGCTGTATACATACGCACTTCAGGGTTAACTAATAAGGGATCAGAAGGCAAGTGAAGGCGCACAGTAGGTGTTTCCTTTCTGACAATGTCGTTTCTAAGCAGTAGTTGAAGTGAAAATTCAAAGGCTACTGCTACTGTCCAAAGATGTTAATATGTGTCCTTCCTGAGAAAGCATTTGGCCCATCTATTGTAATTCATATGCATTTAGTGCATACACAGTGGAAAATAACTCACCTTTTTGAACTACTTGCATGCTCTACTTTTACAAAACTTTTTCTTGGGAGAATGTATTACCTGCAGAGGAAGGCTTTTGTGGAAAAAAACAGAATTCTGATCTTTTTCTAAGTATATGGAAATTCCACCTTTATGGTAAAATATTGTACTAATGTGAATCCTGAAATAAGTGAAATAGTATTTAGGTGATAAAGGTTTGATCAAAAAAATTCTAACTGTGTTACAGTTTCCACCTCAGTGGACAGCAATTTAATGTAGGACCCTTACATGTACCCTTTTCAAGATTTAAGGATTTAAGGTAGAATTAGTGACAGAAGAAAGTCCGTATTCTGGGAGATTACATCTGTCATGATATATTCCTTCAGAGAGACTGCTGCCATCTTTATTGTTTTTAATTTACTAATGTTTTGTGAGCTGTGTTCACTGGAAATACATTCGGTATGAGGGCTATTCACTTTGGTGAGTGAACAGCGATTTAAAAGTGGAGAATGTGCTTTTTTTTTTTTTTCTTAACATTCTTGGAAGGCAATAACAAGGAAAGGAGAACATTCAGAGAGAGCCAATTGCTGAATTGCCTTGTATCTCATGCCAAACCAAAGTAAAGTTTGCTTTGGGAGTATCATTGCAGTAGTTCAATTTTCAAGTAGCTAGCAGGTACAGCCCAAGAGTTGTGTGCCTTATATATACATCTGGCTCAGCAGCCAGAGGTCACCAAGTATGAAAAAGCTGCTGGCATGTCAGTGATCTGACCCTTCAATGAGTAGTGAACCTAACCCTACTGCTCTTATGGTGCTACAAATAAATGAAATCAGTAATGGCTGGAGAGGAATCATGTTGCATGGAAACATAAAATGTTGTGGTAGAATGAGTCCCCAAAACAGAAATTTTATTTTAATAAACAAGAATGTAATTATAAAAGAAAAAGCCCTCTGAATCACTAATTCAGAGCATTTGGAGATAAGTACAGCAATACATCAAATACAACTTTACATCAGATGAATTTAGTGGCATCAAACCTGGATGCTGTGAAGCTAATGACCCATCACGAACCTAGTCTAGAAATGGGACAAGCAGATAGATTGGCAAACTTAGCCTGTCACTCAAAGGCCAGTCTGCTAGAGGGGCTGTTTGTCTCTTCTTGCATCCAGAAGTGACGCTTACTGCTGAAGGTTAGTGGGCATTGGTGAGGTTGGATGAAGGAGCTTCTTGTGATGCCAGTGTTAATATATCTGGTGTGTGAAGAGGTAAGTAATGTGTCTTGACTACCATTTATCAGCAATAAATACATGTTTAGATAGGTTAAAAATGAAAGAACATAGATTAGTAAAGATAGGGATGAACAGTAAATATACATATTATTACCTTAAATTCCACACAAAGAAAATGTAAACAAAAGTGAATTATTTTTAGTGATCTAGAAGCACATTTTTGAAAAAGAGCCATTTTCATACCTAGACATTTACAGGAATCTGTAAAAGCTATAATTTTCAATGTAAAAAAGGCATGAATTGAAATGAATAAATAAGTACCCTAATGGACAAAAAAACCTCTAGTTTGAGGTTGTTTAAAATAACATCCTTTTTTTTTTCTCCTCACCATAAGATTTTAGGAAAGGAGGGGTGTCAAGTCACAGAATGATCTTTGTGTGTGTGGCCTGAAGTGGGAGAAGTTGAGAAGAAAACACAGCTAAAATTGCTTGAGTACTTACATTAAATTAAAGGTCAAAAAAGGATGAAAAATAAAAGTGTGGCATGGGTACCCTTTAGTTAAGCACTTTGGGGAAAACCTTGCTTTATTTTATTTGGAGACCAGATTTCTTCCTACAATTCAGAAGTCTTAAAGTTCCCCCTGTCCTGTGGGTAGGGTATAGCTTTAATTTTACAGCGGCTTGGTTATTTGGCGGAATTCACCTGGCAACAGAGGAGATGCCCTGCAAGACAGAGGGGATGCTAAGGGCTCTAAGCCTAAGATGCTCCTTTCTGTCAGTAGGAAGAGCAAGGTGAGCCACTAAGTAAATCAGAGTCACCATCTGCAGTTTTTTAAATAACCCTGCTGCATGTGCATGGGTAGCAGATGCAGCATCATTAACATGGACTTGATCTGGAGAATGGCTGTGTCCTCACTTTGACTTCCAAGGGGATCTGAATGCTCTTGTTTCCTCTCTGAAGGATCCAAGAGCATTTTTGAGGATCAGATTCTTTCTCTGGAAGACAACCAAAGTAAATGGAACTGCAGCTCAACCAAACAGGACGATGCACAACCTAGGAGCTCAGGTTGGATATGTGCATAGGAAGCTAAAAAGCAGCCTGCTACAGAATAAAGCCTGCCACTTCTGTTGCCAGGGTTTCTACTACATTATGTCTTAGATGTTTATTTTATTTCTTTCAGATAAAATAGATGGATTTTGACCAGTGGTTTTTGAGGGGGAGAGTATGAATGAGCAGCAATAACAGGCAAAATCTCCAAAGAGCTGTAAACGAGAGCACAGAAAGAAATAGATGCAACCAAATTCTTAGTACAACTGATGAGCTGACAATAAGAGGTGGAGATCCATATGTAAAGATTGATGAGGTAGGACCTGAATCTTGTCCTACTTGTATGCAGGAAAATCAGGAATCATTTGTCTCCAATGTCAAATGCAGAAAATGAGGATAAAGCAACAAAAAACAGGAGGAAACCTTGTAACTTTGAATGTGATAATCCAGTTTCTCCTCAGAATAAAGGGAAGCAGTGCATAAATGTTATTTTTAAATCATAGCCTGTCAAGACATCCAGCCGCTAATGGTAAATCCATATATGGTTATTTTCTAGCAGGGAACATGTTGCTATCAGTTTGGATAGCAGTAGCTTTGCTGTCATAAAAATAGCCTGCTGGATTCTTGCCTGAAATCATCAGTTCAGCTCCATGTTGTGGCATACGGGTGTCTTTTTTGACTTTAAGAAACTCCTTCAGCTATGCCTCCATAGCTTTGCAGGGATATCTGAGCTAGTTGAGGCACAGTATGTAGACATTATCTAAGTCTTTGTTATCATCAGCCTACTGTTGGTAAAAAAATGATTTTTCCTTACTTCATGCACTGCTTCACAGAGATATCTGGAGAAAAGCATTGAAGAACCTATGATTGCTCATAATCTCAATGTTTATTTAATGTTTTTCATAGGTCATCACTAACATATTGCTTCTCCATATATCTTTATTAAAATAACCATCAGGAAACAAAAACAACTAGATTCTTACTCTAATACTCTGTACTTTTGGGTTGGAGATTTGTTGCTTTTACAGTGTTGAATTATAAGCCAACCTGTGCATCCCATGAAGATAAGCATGATCCAACATCACCAGCAGGCAGAGTCAATCAATTTGAGGTTACGTTTAACATCTCTTGCAATGGGATATATCCAGTACATGACAATTCCTTGGTTAGTAGCCTGGTGTTGCATTTTGTGATGCAGTCATGGTCAGAAGTTTCTGCTGTCTTTGGCTCCTCCTATGCTGGAGTCCCGCATGCTTCAGTACAGACAGCCCACCATCCTAAAGGGTTTGTCATCTACAAAAACAAAATGAGAAGAGTTCAAGAGGAAATAAGTGGAGGTACTACTCGTTTTATCAATAGGTAATTTCCCCAAATCATAAAGGAAGTCTCAGGGAAAGCCAAGGATTAAACTTGTCTCTTGAGTTTCAATCTAGTCCTTAAATACAAAAGCATCCTTCCTTAAGTCTTTAAGCAGTCAAAGCTCCAGTTTAGTTCAGTGAGAGTTACATGGGTCTAATAACTTAAATTATATGTATCTTTATTCTTTCCATCAATCTTGAAGAACTTTTCTTTTTTTTAAGAGGAGGTGCAGAGAACACACTGCCTTTTTGCTCAGTGGTAATGTTCATTTGACCTTTTGCAAAGTTCTTAGTTCTCTGTTATGCAGCCATGCTGGCATGCTATTACTCTTTCTATCCTCCTGAGTAATATGGTTTACTGATGTTCTTTCCAAGTATTTTATTTTTAGAATATAGCTTTAAAATTGCTACATGGAACTAATTAAACCTCTGTTCATTAGTTTTCTTTTATCTTTTACATGTGACTTTAGAGAAGGGAAGGCCAAAGTGGGGCATAAAAGCAGTCTTCAAATATATTAAAAAAATCGTTGCAAAAATTTACGTAATAAATCATTCTCCATGTCCACCTGGGACAGCACAAGGGGTAATGGCCTTAAATTGCAGCAAGGGAGATTTACTTTAAGCATTAGCCAAGATCATCTAACCAGAAGGACAGTTAAGGGCAGGAATGAATTGCTTGGGGAGGCTGTGAAATCTCCATTACTGGAGGTTCGCAGGACCTGGCTTGCTAAAACAGCTGTGGCTTAGGGGATGCTGATCCTACCCTAGGGCAGAGGGATGCACAAGATGGCTTTTCAAGGTCTCCTCTCAGCCTCATTTTCTATGGTTATGTGAAGTTATCAGAACTTCTTCCACAGCTATACTGTGTAACACCTAAAATCAAGGAACTGTACAGAAAACAAAACTAGAAAATAGCGTGTTTGATACCAAATCTTTTTCAGCATGCCATCATTCAGTGGCATCTGCCACCACTGAGGACAAAAGTATCACATGGGCTGTCAGCAAAGTGTAGTGCTTTATTAGAGAGCATAATTTTATGTAAAGAAGCCATTTTAGAAGTAAGGTACCACTCCTGGGGTCCCTACTCAGGTGGTTCACTGAAATACATCAAAATACAATTTTGCTGAATCTGAGTGGATTGAAAGTATTTATTCAGAGCCTGAGCCTGTATTTGAGTTGTAGGCCTCTGTAGAAAGAGGGCCATGTCTACCAGGTCTAACCTATGTAACCTTTATAGCAAACTGTATGATTCTGACCCTTCTTCAGAAAAAACTGAAACCAAGAACAGTGTGTATGATATTTAAATGGTAGTCTTGCTTTTGATGTCCATAGAAGAGTCAAAAAGTACTCTCATTCCATATTTTACCACATATTCATTTTGTATACACTCAAAGGTAACTAATAGTCATCTTTTCCACTGCTGTACATGTAGCCCTTTGATTTCAAGGCTGTCAAGATAAAGCAGATAAAGACAAGCTTCAGACTTGACAGGTACAAATCTCTTGTAGCCTTTCATTTAAAGGGGGATACATTGCCAAGGGCACAGAATCTCATAGGCACATGAAAAAATAGTGAACGTTGTCTGACTTTCATATTATGTTTCCCTCATGACAGACAAAGTTTAGGCAAATATCCAGGTAATCATAATTAGGCAGATTTGCTTTCTTAAAACAACAAAAAAGAGAGAGAGACAGTACACTCATCCAAGTCTTCTCTGATGACATACATTAGCAAAATTGCTTGATTCCTTCTCTTTGAACCTTTTTCAAAGTTCTATCTAAACTTCCGCTTGCAAAAGCTCTTAAATTAAGCCCTCTTGAATGTAATCCCCTTTGGTTAAGAGAAAAGATGGGCAGTCAAAGCTAAGCCTTCACAAGAGGTGAAGAGTGGGGCAGAAAATTTAACTGATGCTTCAACAAACAAACGTCAGCTGTACAAAAGGTTGCTGGTTAAAATTTTGGGTAAAAATTCTTGGCTTGCCCAACAATATTTTTATTAATTTATAATGTTATGTGTAATATGTAATTGTTCCACCTGCAGCACAGATGGTGCTTAAAACAAACCTTTTTTATTGAAGCCGAGACAGTTAGTATGGAAGAGTGGAGAGATGGAAGCAGGAAATTGATATGATGTAGAAAAATTGAATCCTCAGTTTCTGAATATGCTTGAGCTTTTCTTTATCTACCACGTACTTTCAAGTCTGAGTAGACTGGGCATCTTTGCCTTCTTAACATGAAGTGATTCTGACAGAGCAGTGAGGAGATGGAGGGCTAAATTCTCAACCAGAGAATTCAGGAAGTGACTCAGACACAGCCTGAGTTTTCAGAAGTTTTCTGGAGTTGTGCTGATCTTTGTGTACATGTAACCTCATGAAGAATTAGATTAAACAAGCGCTATACTTTGAAAAACTGCTATGGATCCTGAAACATCATAACTTAAAGCCAAATACATAGAGTGAAATAGTAGTATCTCTGCAACCATAAGGGAATTGAGAATGAAATTGTGTTTTGCCTTTGTTTCAGAACAATCATTATAAAAAATTATTTTAGGGACATGGTGTAGTGGTGGACTTGGCAATTTTAGGTTTATGGTTGGACTCAATGATCTTTAAGGTCTTTTCCAACCTAAATGATTCTATGATTCTATGATTCTAAAAGAAGTCTACTTCAGCTGTGCGTGCCCGAACCCCCAGTCTTCTAGATCGCAGGGGAAAGTAGGGATTACTTTTCCACCTTGGCAGGTAAATACTACCGATACGATCATGTAGTTTTTGTGTGGAAAGTACCTGCGGTACAGAGAGGAAGGCAGAATTACCCAATAAACAGGCAGCAGGCAATGCAATTTTTCATTCTTGCTCTATCTATTCTCCCAGAGTTCGTTTATTTACCATGAGCTGCCATGAACTCTGTTCTCTACAAGTTCCTCTGAGTTGGACAGATGTGAAATGGGTGTCACCATCTCCCACTTTTTCATTAAAATTAATATTTATCTTCTACATGCCCCATTAATTAGCACAGCACATATAGCGTGGACCTCCAAGACCTCATCTTTTTAATGATTATTTGAGTCTATGTGGACATAGTGGTTTCTGATTGCCTAGTCCGTATTGCCTGGACAGAATCTTGCCTGCAAATTGTCTGTCTGACGGGGGTTGATATATCTGTGATCTCCCACAGAAGTCTGTTATAACAAGCCGTTTCAGCAGAAGTTTGTTTTATGTAAAGTCTGCAGGACTGGTGTATGAATGTCTGATTGTGGCTTTTTTTTATGTCTGCTTCTGAAAAGAAGCTGCACTTCAGACTATTGTTTCATTCAGTCTGAAGAACTCTTTTAAGCCAGAAATATTAAAAACAGCCTCTGGGCTGGAGATTGAGAAGAGAGAGTGATTTTTTTTTTTTCCTTTTTCTTTCATAAGTGATGGATAGCAGTCAAAGAAAAGAAAATTGGAAGGAAAGTTCAAGTATGAAGAAAGAGGAATAGCCAGTTTTATATTCTATGCATGTTTTTTGTAAGCTTGTGTGTTTCAAAACACTTCTGTTTTATAAAAAAACAACTTTATTAATCATTATTGCTTAGGTCCATCATTTTTAATGCAAAATTCCCATGACTTCAAGAGGATTTCTGAGTGATATCAGTATGCAGTTCTTAACGAGGAGTCAAGTACTCTCACAAGTTAGAAAAACAGTACATGCAGAAAGAAACGGTTTTATTTTAAAAAAGTTACTGCATGCAATCTTTGTTTAGCAAAGGAGAGACTGAGAGGCTCGTGCAGAAGGTATGGGCTGGTGATTAGACCAAGGAATGTTGAGCCATTCAGGAGCTTTGTGAATCCTGATCCTGTGAGAGCCAGTGACTCGCTGGGTAACCTTGGGCAACTCACTTGACCTTCTTTTGTACCCCAGTCATCCCCACTGAAAATAGGTGAAAGGCATGAGCTCACTGAAAAACACATGCTTCATCGGAGCTGAGCTTTTCTAAGAAAACAAATTACAATGCTTGCAGCATTTTTTAGCATGCTGTGTCACTTTGCATGTGTCCTGTGGTCAAATTCAGTGCAAGAGCTGTACTTTGACACGCTCTTCAGTTCAAGCACTAGACATCTGTGTATGTCCATAAACACGGTTGTTGGGGTTTTTTCTAGAACAGCCACCATGATTTGTGTTTTAGCAAAAGCTGGGTTTTACTTGTTGTACACTGGGGATGCTTTTTGTTTTCTTTATTCCTATGCTTGAGATACCAGTGGAAAATAAATTAGATTAGAGTAATTTTTGCATGCTGTTCACTCAGAGAACCTCTACAGATAGTCTGGCAACATATTTTAAGAAAATCCAGAAATATCCAAACTTCTGTTTTGCTTCCCAGCGCTCCTGGGGGGAAAATAGCTGCAGTGCAGTGTGCTTCACCACACATCCAACATAGCTCTGATGCACTCCTGATTTGCCTTCAGATCTCTTTGTGTCCTGATATTTAGAGAGGATGTAAATTTTAGCTGACTTGTCATAATTGCTTTGGAGTATTCCCACCTTGTATTAGGAATATTCACCCCATTTCTACAAGGTGTAGGAATTCTTTTTGAATCCATTTGGGGTATTATTTCCTGTTGGGCTGTAACAGGTGTTGGCCTTCAGTAGTTGTTGGGGTAGGGAAGCTTGTGCATTGCAAGGTCCACTATCAGGAATGCAGACAGTGCAGGTGAGCTGGGATCCAGGGGCTGATGACTGCTGTTGACTCCTTCATTTCTTGCTTCAGCATCTAAACAAACTGAGCTGTGCTGAGAGCCCCTTGTAGATGATGTTCCAAAATATACTAGGGTCCAAAGTCTGCAGGTTGCTTTCATACTGCTTTCAACAGTTTACTGATGTAATCACTCTGTCTCACCTCAAGGGGAGAGGCAAGGCTGTGAGAAAAGGCTGTCAGTCCATTTAGGTGGTTGGTCTTTTTGCTGTTTGGGAAGAAACCAATTTACAAGAAGGCTAGCTCCTCTTCACTTGCATGAGGGTAAACCCTGCCTCCTCACCATCTGTTTCTTTTACCATTTTGTGCATTCCTACAGCATAACTTAACTAAACACCATCCTGCTGGTAAAATTATATTATGTCATTTTCACTCAGTGGGAACTGTCAACACCAGTAAGATGCTTCATTAAGTAGAAAACATCAGATGATCTACTAACCCATTCTCAATCAGTCATCATTTTACACAGCTGCTGGTAGCCTTTTTTTTTCTTTTTTCAATAGCCTGGTTTGAAGTTCATAGTAGTACAAAATGGTGTGGTGCTAAAATTTGCATTGTTTTTAAAAGCCTTCTTTATAAGATTTGTGTTCCTTAAGTCTTTGCTTTTGCCCAAAGCTTTCTCTGGAATTACGCTTACATACAGGATGTATGTACATACCCCACCAGTAAATGCCAGAAACCACCTTAATGTCCTGAGCAATATGTGATAATACCAGCATGTTCATGCATGCAAGGGGGGGAGCAGACTTTTCAAGTAGGAAGGGAAGTGTTTTAATTCTTTAAATTTAAATTTTTTTATTAATTCTTTTTATTAATTCTTTTTATTAACTCTTTAATTCCTTCTTTAATTCTTGAGGCAAAAGGACAAAGGCCACAGGTGTAGAAGTACTTTGTTGCTCTCACTTCTGTGCTAAAAAGAGCATACCTTAGCTAGGCAGTACTTAGAGACTACAGATTGCTGTGATATTTTGAATTTTGATTATGTTAATGAAATGCAAAAACAGTTTTAAGAGTCATTGGAAGTTTCTCATATGCTTTTATCTGTTTTAAGTCTGGTCAGAATGCCTTAAAAGGCAAAGTTAGGACAGAGAGAGATTTAGGTTGTGATAAGAATTAGGAATTTTAGTTCCATAAAATTCTTTGAAAGTTGTATTCACAGTGTTTGTAAGCACGCATACAAAGTTAACTGGCAAATCGGTATAACTGGCAAATCGGTATGGAGAGCTAAAATCCATATATTTAATGCTATAAACAGCTATTATCCTCACTAATGTCACTGGTGGCTAATTTGGAAGCTCAGATACCAACAATCAGAACTATATGTTTTGGAAATTATTGCTACTTACTACTTCTTTCCTTGTCATGACTTTTTAAAATTATTTTTGAAAAATTTAAAAACAACAAGAGAGATTCACAAATACTTGGGGAAGCTTCTCCTCAAAAACCTGAAGGCTGCCAAGTAACTGACTTAGTTCTCATCCTGCATTAGAACAATGGCCTGATTTAATATGACAAAGTAGACACTGTTAATGAGGTATGTCCTCAGTTCACCCCGCTTATCACTGTAAAGTGTAGAAGTTATGCTGCACTCTAATTAATGGTGAAGCCAGTAGCTTGACACTTTCCAGAAGATGACCCTGTTTCAGTTTCCTGTGCTTTTGCCAAAGCATTTGGGATGAAATGTTCTGTGCTGAATAGTTGCCTGAGAAGCATTTCATTTATTTACTCTGAACTTCTCCACAGAGACTGTCCAGCCATTTCTGAGAGGGAGAGTAATTTGCAATCATCTTATGGAAAAACTTTTCAGTCAATGTGCTCAAAGTGAAGAGCTTGAAATTTGTCTGCAAGCTTTCTCATATCTGAAGGATATTTTTTTTTTTTTTTGGTCTATATGAAGGAGGAAAAAGAAAGGAAGAAAAACAATTTCAGTCCACAGTTCAGCAGTTACATTCTCTGCGGAGTCAGCGCGTCTGTCAGAGTAGAGAGGGAAGGAAACTACACCATCTTTAGGCAGGGAAGCCAGGAGCAAGCTAAAGCACAATATACTCCCTGGACTGCTCCAGGGGCATTCACATTGCTTGGCTGTAGGATTTCCGTAGTTTGATGTGGGGTGACCACATTGCTCTGACAGTAGGTAGTCTAAGCTCAGGTTGCTTACAGATTGCACTGCAGGAGGAGCCAGGGCTGAAAAACACACATAGGAAATGCAGAGAGGTCTTTGCAAAGCCAGGGCCGATGAAGTTGCTGCAAGTTGGAACTTATACACACAAAACCTGTGTTAAAAGAATGTCATAGGTAGCAGAGAAACTCAGAAGTGTCCAAGTTGCACATTCAGAAGCATCAGAGTTAACGGGACCTGTACGTATCTACACTGTATTAAGTCTTTTATTATGTGCTCACACAGGATGTCTGTCATGTAAGATGAAGAAGTTGTGAAAGGTGAAGTATGGTTATGCAAGAAAGGGATGTATAGAGAGCAAAGTTGTGTCCTAAATGGGTGGAGTGTTGCAGAGCGGTATCAGAGGGTGTTAAGGTTAAGAAACCTGAATTCTGAACTACAGTACTGAATCCTTCATATGACAAGAGTTTTGGGTAGTTCTGAATGGTGCTATAAAACGTTGACCAGTCTGAAAAATTAAGTTCTCAAATTGCTGGTTTGCACCCAACAATTATTCATACCCTGCACTGAACGTGCATTGTGTGCCATGTGGTGTTATTCAGCCAAACTTTTTGACCAATTCTCCAGCTTTTCTTATTTACCCAGAGCTGTTTAGTACCAAGTCCAATGACTTAGAAATGAAACTACTTTTTCATTGACAGAACCTCGTTATCTTATTTCACAAGCATGCTGCAGTGAAGTAATTTCTTGCAGTGTTACGACTATGAGCAGTCTTGGGACATTGAATACAAAAGCATTCTTCCTGCAACCTTTAAGCGTACAAGTTGTCTCAGAGAAGATTGCTATAGTGAGGCTTAGGTCTAACCAGCATGGTGTTTTCTTGTTTGCTGGGCTAATTTTTTGCAAATATTTCTGTTTGATTGATTGGTAGTATATGCATATTCAAGTGCACAGATACAAGTAAAATAGAAGAAACTGGCTGAAACTCCTGAACAGCTCCCCAAAGCAGAGTGCGTGCAGTCCTGATTTAAATGGGGAGCTGCGCTGCATATTGAGGGGTCCATCAACAAAAGCTAGAGGAAAGGCCTTAAGCCCTCTGTAGTAAATGTTTGCTTAAGTTAGCAGAACACGGGTGAAACATGCTACAATGAGTTATTTAATGTCAGCATAAAATGGGTCTAGTTATATTACTACTAGGCATGTGTTGAGGTTCATTAACCTGTCAGCTCTGCTCATAGTTGTCAGACACGAGGTGTGACCTGGTGCCATTCAGTGCTTAGCATGAATACAAGCTTAGCAATAACACTGTATAGAACGGCAGCCAAAATAACGTCATCTTTGCTTTTCCTGAAGACACTCATCATCGGTGTCTAGGACTTTGGCAAAGTCAGAGGTAGTCCTCATTGGCACAGTAGCTGCTGATTTATTAAACGCTGAGCCTGTGACACTTCCACAGAATTTGCTCTATAGGTTAGAAGTGATGCACTGATTATTTGGTTACTCTGTCAGAGAAATGTGTCTGTTTGAAATAATAATCTTACTAGTGAATTATTTTGCTCAACACCAGCATTTGGCTTAAATAAAACAAAGGTGTTGTCATCTCTTCAGAGCAAGTATTTATGCAGTGCTATATCAGATTGAAACTTGACATGTACCTACTGATACTCAGCTGTGTCTCAGTGCAGAGTAAGAATAACATTACTGGCCCATATATAATAAGTATTGCCAAAGGAAAGTGGTTTTACCTATCAGAAAAAAATAAGCCCAAATCATGAATGTAAAACACACCAGTAATTTAGACATGACTTCAATAAGAAAGTTTGATTCATTATGTTTTTGCAGCAATGTACTTTTGATATAGCATTGCAATAGCAATTAGCAACAGTAGTAAGAGGGAAAGGAGTATTAACTCCCATCACTGTTAAATCAGCTTCCTTGAATAAATTCTTACTAGCATTTATAATACTTATAAATATAAGGCCTTATACAGGGCCTTTTATTCAAATAGTAGCTGTATTTGAATGATGTTGGTAAATGTGTGCACATCAGGGGAAGGGAGGAAAAAAGAGAAATGCCCTCTTCATTCTCCTTCCCACCTCCCCTCCCATGGAGATTCAGTGTCTGCAGAAGACAGACTGGCTGTTGTCAGTCATCACTGGTACAACTAGAAGTGACAGATCAAGGTCCCCTTGTCACTTTTACTGTAGCTCCATCCTTAGGTCAGGAACCCAGCATGTGAGTAAGGCTGCCAGGTGATACCTTGGCTTCTCTCACGGGACAGAAATCCTGATTTCTGATCTCCTGCAGCCTTAACACAGACTTCTGGTCAGATAGCTACTTTTCTAATCTCAGATGCAGCTCGGCAGTGAGTGCTGCGATGAAAACAACGTAACAGCAAGTTTATATAAGGCAAATAGGTAAAAGCTGCTGATTTTCTTCTTTCCCAGCCTGTATTGTAGGTATTATTATTGTTATTGCTGTTGTCATGCCTATTACTATGGATATCAGACTATGATATCCTGCCATCGGTGTCCCTACTTGTGTCACTTTACACACCTTACTGCTAGTCTACAGCAGTTATACCAAAACATGAAGCCGATGGTACATAGAAGGCTTTTAGTTATTGCAGAATAATACAATGTGTCTCTTCAGCTGCTATTTGAGGGTATCAGGTTTATTTCTCTGCAATGGCTCTGATGGGTGGTCTTTCTCCTTATCATTAAAACACTCTTGGTCTAGCCCTGGATGTCTGATTAATCGTGTTCTGGCCTAGGATGAAGACTGTGAGTGTTAAGTTCAGGCTTGAGCTCCCTGCAGGTTTGGTTCCCATTCAGTCTTCTACCTCTTGCATAGTAAGTTGGCTGTGAAATAATCAAGTGTGGGCATGGAAATTAAAGTTAAACCTGATGTTTACAGAGGGAACAAAGTGTGTTGCCTGCAATCTATTATTGTTGCCCAGAGACTAGAGAAGGTGGGGATCACTGATCTACAGAAAAAGTTGCTGTCACATTTAAAAGAACTCATCTAGCACCGGACTGAACTCCCCTGGTCATTAAGGATTTTTACAAGTTCCATCATGTGCTGCTTTGTGTGCACATTATTTTGTGTTCTGGAGTATAAATATCCAATACCATATACATTTAAAAATAAAAACCAGGAAAACTAAAACCCTAACCAAAACAATACTAAAAAGCATCCTCCCACAAAACAAGACTCTTTACATGGAACAGAAATATTTGAAAACATTATTCAGATTGTTTGATGTATTGTAGAGGGTACTCGCACTTCAGCGAGGAGTGCATCTTAAGAATTTACATACAGTTTGTTTAGTTGCTCCATAAATACTAGCATTTTTGTCCATTTAGAAAGACATTGTAGCACCTTTCTAGGCAGTTGCAGAACATCTTTAAAGAGTGAAGTATTAGTCTTTCTTGCTGAAGATGATTTGGAAAAACAGTAAGAACTAAATTGTTGACTAACACAAATGAGTACAGTTCACTTTAATCTTCATCAGGTTTCAGTTAGCACAGTTCAATGACATGTCAGCTGATGGCATTACTTCCTTGCTATATGTAATGGTGTGAACTGTCACAGCTTTTTTGCCTGCAAGCAGAGATACCATGTTTCAAGTGGGCTGCTTTGGGCTACTGTTCAAAATTTGAGAGTGAATTATACAATTCATTTATTTTGACTGTGAGCTCCAGCTGGTAAACTCTTGTGGATAGTCATATCATTTTATTTATTTGTTTCATTTCTATAGGGCACTTGCTTGGGCTTTCCCATGATGACTCCAAATTTTGTGAGGAGAACTTTGGCTCCATGGAAGATAAGCGCCTGATGTCCTCCATTCTGACTAGCATCGATGCTTCAAAACCCTGGTCCAAATGCACTTCAGCAACTATAACAGAATTTTTCGATGATGGTCATGGTATGTATTATCACACCTTGTGTCAGCTACATGTTAGTTTTTACTGTGATCTGTTTCTTTTAATAAGAACATTTCATACCAGTTTGTTCATTCATTGCTCATCTTCAGGACTATCTTGGAAGTGCTTGCAAAAAAAGGCAAAGGTCTAAAAAGCTGGCAGAGTCTTACCCTCCCTTTGCATGGGTCAAATGCAAGAGAAAAGAAAGAGTTGATGGAGAGTGTGTTGGCATTAATTTGGTTTGGAACATGGAGAGGTTTTTATAAAAGCATGAAATTAGTCTTGTCTTCCCAAATGTCACAGATATGAGCTCAGAGAGTACTTTAAACAGAGGACACAAGGAAATGGCTTTTTCCTTACAGAAATTAAAATTGGTGATATGGTCTACTTAACATTAGACTACAGATGTGAGCAGAGAATATGTGTTCTTGTTACTATTAATGACATTTATTATGTTTATAATGCCATTATATTTATTACATTTCTAAGGCCATTGTATTTATTGTGTTTATGTAGAGGGGCTGTAAGCAAGAATTAAGACTCCTCTGTGCTGTATATAATAAAAGATTACTTCTGCCCCAGGAGCTTATCTTCCTGTAAGTCATGTAATTAATATTTGTTAAATATGTTATTTACCCTTTGGAGAATAAGTGCAAAACTTGCATTTTCCAAAAGTAATAATAAAAAAGCATAGTCTTCACTCTTTAATGAATTTTAAAGTCTTCATTATGCTCCCAAAGCAACTGCGGTTCTTAAACAAACCATTCAAATTCCAAAATGCTGAGATAAAAATGACATAACTGAGTGAATGGATCAAGTTGTTATGGTAACTGAAATGCTTATGGATAAAAAGTATGGTATGTCTGCTGAATGTAAAGGTTTTTTTGCTTTTAAATGTTTTGTTGCCTAATTTCAGTGCGCTCTGAAATATTTTCTCCTGTTTCCTCTATTGGAGAATGACTTCATTTTTTCTCTCAACTTTATTAGATCCATTAATCTGTACTGTCATGTTTTATGGTCCATATTGCTCTGGCATTGACTTAATATTACCAAGTTAGTTTCCACATATGAAGAGAACTTTCCTTTTTGAGTTTAGTTACTGAGGTACAGTACAGTTCACTGGGGTAAAAAAAAGGGACCTCCCTCGCCATCCACGAGTGACCTCTTAGAGAGCGCAAGGAACTCTGAGCTATGTTTCTTCTTCTGTTCCTCTCCTGCTGCAGGCAAGTAGAAAGGTCATTCTCATTTTCTCCCTTTTTTTGTGACCCGACTTCTCTTTACTATGCATCCAGCTAGCTACTTCCTCCAACAATAAAGAAAGCAAAAAGATAATTTCTCCCACCCACCTCACCTTTGACTTGGTTGTACGTGGGGGGATGCTTGAAATTTGGACCCTTATCCATGAGCTGCACCCAGTCTCAATGTGGAAGTGATGGGGGGCTGTGACAGTCAGTCCTACAGGTCTAAGAATATAACTCTGCCAGGTTTTTTTCAGTAAAAGTAGGTAGGAGCTTCACATCACTCAGAGATGCATTATGATCTCCTTGTTCATCATGAGTGCTGACTTCCTGTACAAGAAGTCTGGCAATCCTCAACTGCTGACACTTTTCACAAAGTCATGTATTCTTTGCTGCACGTAAAGTGCATAGGATCTGTCAATCTGTTAATGCATGAGTTAGGGTACATTGTCCTTTCTGATACTCATGAGTAGCTATCACTCGGGCATGTAGTCTCAAAGAATTATTGGTATGATGAAATAATTCATAGAAGATTTGAACCTCTCATCATAGAGGTCCATAGTCCTCTGGGAATTAATTTTTTACTGGTGCTATTCGTATGATTTCAAATATACAATGTTTAGGGAATCTCTTTTCCTGATAGATCAGGCCTTCATAGACCTTTTCTAAGTAACAGTCTTCTTTTTGTGTTGAAGTTTGTAATTTTTCACTTATTTATTTTTAATCAAAGATTTGTCTTAACACAAACACTATCTATGAAGTAAAAATGGAAGAGAATGATTTAAACTGCAGTTTCTTCAAATTACTGTGCTGAAAGGACATGAGTTATTTTGGGAAGGGAACTTCTGGTTTTATTTTCTTCTTCCAGCCAGTGAATGAATCCATAGCTCCATAATTCCCATTTGTAATGTACTCTGAGTGTACCAGAAACCACAGGATCCTAGTAGGGCATGATGCTGCTTGTCAGACTGCTTTGGGCTGATGATAAAGCAGTGCAAACATGCCATATTTCTGTGTTTCCTTCAGAATAAGCATGTGTCTGCTTTTTGGGTTGCTCATTTTTTTCCTTAGCTGGGGCAGATGTACTGTCGTGTAGTTGCAGTGTTTTCCCTCCCTTTTTGTTTTCAAGAAGGAGCTCTCCTGCAATCTTCCCATAGAAAGAAGAAAATCCTCTCTCTCTCAGGTGCTGCTAGGCAGAGGAAAAAAACCTTAACCATTCAGGTGTAATTTTTAGCAGTGCTGCAGGCATAATGTAGATAAGGAAGGCACAAAATAGCAGTTGCAACAAAAGAATACAGATATTCAGATATCAGGCTTTCTTTTAGGCTGTTTGTGACCAGACTTTGCATAGTCACAGGAAGGTTATGTAGGAAACACTGAACAAGAGGACACTCTCCCATTCTCGGATAGGCAGCGTAAGCAGTTTGCACTGGGCTTTTGGTCTGAATGGGCTTAAGCGTATGAATTCTGCTTTGTGACAAACAGGACATGGCAGCATTGGTGTGAGGAAATAAATAAAGTGCTTCATCTGCTGCTCCTTATGGGTAAGCATAATGAAATGTGAATGAAGTCCAGAAGTTTGGATCTGTGAGCAGTATTCCATTACAAAAGAACAGTCAATGTCTTATCAAAGCTCTAAGTAACTTTCCCATCTAGATTTAGATATTCACCCCATGCTGCTGTAATAGAAAACATCACAGTCTTGACTCTCTAATTCCTTAACATCACTTTGTCAGGTACTAATGTTCCTATTTTCTAAATTTGGAAAGTGATGTTGGGGAGCAGACTCATCTTATAAAATGTGGGTATTTACTATGTAGGTAGTTACTCCTAAACTGGGTATTTAAGTTCCCATCATAGCGCAGAGGGGTCTAATCAATGGCATCAGTGGTTTGACTGATCTCATCGGTTACATTAATGGTGCTGAATTAAACCATAAACTCATTTGCCTGAGTTGTGAAACATCTGACAGCTGACTGAATTGCAGATACCAGCATTACATACAGTTAAAGTCAGCTAAATAAATCCCCATATAAATGTCTTGTCCAAGGTCAACCAGGAGGTCTGGGGAGGATCAAGGTGCTGATTCCCTGTCTCCTGAGGCCCATGCTGAGAATTGTAAGCATATATTGTCAGGATATCACCATTCGTTTTACACCCATGAGATGACCCCAGACAGCAGTTTGACATTTAGGAAGAAAAGGCTCAGTTAGTGTCCAGAAGACAGTGACATTTATTTCCATCTGCTTTTAGCCAACCCTCTCCTAAGGTACTAATTGCCTTTATTGTCATGCCAACCACTAGGCTGTGGTATGATTGCTTGCGATTTATTGTGTTTAGTCAGAGTGCTCAGTGCTCTGTGCAACCTGAAACAAGGACTATTTCTATTTTAATTAATTTATATCCTGGTTATCTGCTTCCTGCACAGATCTTATTCTGCCTTTTTTTCTTCCAAGATAGATTACACATAGCATTGAGGAGAGATAATGAGATGGCTTAATTAACACTGTCACCAGCCAACAATGTTGCTCTGTTCCAGGACACACAGATGTTCTTTGGTACTCAGGACAAAAAATGGGAATAGCAGTATATACGTGCTCTGTATGTTGCAATGTAATGTAGTGAATTGAAGCCCTCTTGGCCCTCTCAGCCAGGGGCCCAGGGCAAACCATTCTCCAACTTCTTAACTCTGTCTTTTCTGACTGTTGCAAGTAGGAGATTGGAGCAGCTGGTGCTAAAAACTTCATTGCACTGCACTTCATTGCAACCTGTCTAAACATAGACACTGCTACTATCTATAAAGACTTTTTTTTTTTTTTCTGTGGGGAATCCTTAGGGGCCTTTACTATCTTCAGTTTTGAATATATCATGTGAGATCTGCTGGAACACCTGGCTTTATAGAAATTTTATGTGTTTCCTCAGAGCAGTATTGGTTAAGGAGAAGTTTGGATCTCATTCCCCCGTGTTCTCAAGGGGAAAAAATGCTATATTTTCTATGTAAGCTTGTGAAACCTGTTTGTTATTCACATGTGAAAGGTATTCAAATGGGTGTTAACTAAAATGATTGACAGATCAAGTATATGCAAGGATGTGACTTTTTTTTTCTTTTTTCTCTAAATTTATATTTCCAGTCATGTCAGTCATGGTAGATCTCAGTGATGGGCAGCAGTGTATGTCATGGTGAAATTAAGTGTTATTACCATGTTTTAAAATACTGAATAACAGTTCTACTTGGGAGTTTGATAAACTGCAGTATATACACAACAGTAGTTTATACTAGTGACTGTTGACATGCTAGTGCCTTCCCATCACTGCCCTAACACTGTACTAGCTTCCTCCCTCATCACAAGGTATATGAAGTAGGGCTTCCACTGTTATTTCCTTTTACAAAGGGTATTTTTGACAGCAACTTTTGCCAATTATGTCCTTTTCAGAAACTCCAGGAAAAAAATCTGTGCTTCCTCACTCCTTACCATGTCTCTAGTATTTTACACTACAACAGGCTTCGAATGCTAGGGTACTTTTAATTATCTTTATCTCATAGCACTCAGCTCCTCAGTTAGCATTGGCACACCTTGTCTGCATTAAAAAAGTCAGTATAATCCAGATTAAAGATAAGGCTAAGGTAAATCAGGGTCAGCAAAGGACAAATAGAACAGGTTTAACAAGACGGAGAATTTTTTGGTAGTAAGTGATGATGCAGAAAGAATTTTTGGCTGTTTTGGCTAATTGGCCTTAGTCTTTAGAGAAAAAAAAGAACAGCTGCAGTAAGTGTGTGTTCTGGAGGGAAAACCCAAGCCATTGAGAGATGGGGTATTTGGTTTGTCTAAATTTACTGCCATAGCTTGAAATTCTATTCCATTTTGTGTAAATAGTGAGCTTTTTATAGATAGCCTTTTTTCACCTGTGATCCAGCTGAAGAATACTGGTGTAGGTTCCAAAGTGAGGTAAATTGTGGTAAGCTATTTTGGCCAAGGATAAGTGAGACCACATATCCCTTTCATGAAGTGTAAAAGAGGTTACACTGAATAAATAGTTCTGCATGTCAACAAGAGAGGTTTTCAATACTAAAAAAAAAAAACTCTATCAGTAGATCCTCTAGAACCTAAATGTGAATTCTCATTTTTCATGTGCCAGACAAATCTTGACCTCTGCAATATATCTCAAAACACATATACAATTATTTATGTTTATGCTACTTTTTTCTTTTCTTTCTGTTACTTACGTATTTTTCATAAAAGGGATAGCCCTCTTCAAACTAATTCCAGAAGCGGCCAAGTGTCATTCCTTACAAGGAAAGCCCAGTCCAGATTTACCACCAACATTAGGTTTGATGTACAGCTTATATTTTTCCTTTGATCTGTTGGGGTTTTTTTCTTTCTTTTTTTTTTTCAAGTGCCTCATTGGCTACATGTCTGATTTTTGTGATTTTTCTGGCACCTTTTTAGAAGCTTTACCATTTCTGACGTTCTGTCTCAAAATTCAAATGACAACTTTGCTTACTTTGCCATGAGGCTTGGTCATTCCTTAAATCACAAACTGATAAATAGAGTGGAATGTGTTCAGAGTCAGTTCAAATAAAGGAAACCATTTACACCCTCGGACTGGAAATAGGCAGCTGAACACCTGGTGTGTTGTGGGGTGAGAACACAGTTGCGATAGTATGACCTTGTCCAAAACCCTATGATGCCTCAGACAGCCTTTCCGTTCACATCAGCATCCTTTGAGGTTCGCTGTCATTATCGGTCTTCCTAACTTGAATGACAGATTTGCAGCACTGCACGGAAAACTAGGAAATGAGTAATAATAGGTTGGTTTGCTCTTTTAGGTAACTGTTTGCTGGACCAGCCGAGAAAGCAGATCCTGGGCCCCGAGGAGCTTCCGGGACAAACCTACGATGCCATTCGTCAGTGCAAACTGGCGTTTGGACCTGAATACACAGTGTGTCCCGGTATGGATGTGTGCTCTCGCCTCTGGTGTGCAGTTGTGCGCCAAGGTCAGATGGTTTGTCTGACTAAGAAGCTGCCTGCTGTGGAGGGAACACCATGTGGGAAAGGGAGGATCTGCCTCCAGGGAAAATGCGTTGACAAAACCAAGAAGAAATACTACTCAGTAAGTTACCAGCTGTGACCCTAGGGAATTTTAGAAGGCATGACCCTCAAAGGCGCTGATTTTTGTGGGAGTGAAAGGGACTTTATGGAAGTCAGATTGAAAGCTGCCTTATTTTTAAGATGTAATTGGAGTGTTATTGGTGAGGGATATAGGAAAAATACTGCTGAGTTTCAGGAAGCATGTTTTCTTCTAGAAGTATGAAAGCCTTCATTCCTGGAAAACTGGGAACATCCCTTCAGAGTAGAGGATTTGCCCCTTCAATAAGTCAGGTCTCAGGACATACGGAAAGATTGTCAAGGACCTATTCTTAGCTTCCTGACTTCTTGGCAATGGACTGTGAGCTAAATTAAATCTGTGAATTTAATTTAGAGCCCTCTTCTGAAATGCCCCAGGGCCCTAACTCTAGCAAAGAGAAAGGTGGATGAAGTTCATCCAGAATATAATTTCTGGAGCAGAAAAGTTTGTACCTCCAGTGACAGAGTCCCCTTTGTCAACTTTATACATCTGAAGAGTCCCCAGGCTCATGAGAACTGTCAGCTGCACAGTTCAGATACTTCTAAATTTACTGGGTAGACAGTAGCACTGCCCCTTCTGTTATACCCACAGAAGAGATATGGATTTGTAGAGCTTTGTGAAGGTATTTGCAAACTATGAGAGTCATTCAAATCAAGCTGCAGTCCTTATAATGCCCTTTTTTTATGGAATTATACACTTCTACATGCTGTTGCAATACTTCTTCTAGGTAGCCAATTTAGCGGAGTTGCAATCTATATCTGACAACTCCATCTCTTGCCAGTAATTCAGAGCAATACCTACACATCACAATAATTGCATTTAATTAACCATAGATTAGCCTTATGAACAAATTCTGGGAGCCTGATCCCCTGGAGCTGGTTTAAGGGGCTCTATTGGTAGGAATAGCAAAAAATAAGAGACCAGCACATGAGACTGTGGGTGCTATTTCTGGTGCATGGGTGTCTTCCATGAAACAGGCTGAAGGTGGCTGTGCAGAGCAAGGCCTAGTATTGCCTTTGCATGTGCAGTGCCAAATGAGATGACAGTAATGTGCAGATAAAAAACAGAAGTTAACTCTGTTGGGAGAAAGAAGGCTCCTAAGACCCGTTATCCCTGATTGAAAGGACCAAGGAATTGCCTTCAATTGAGGAGAACATTAGCAGTGTCTTTGAGACGTAGCACCTTTATTTACAGTTGGATGATGTCCTCACCTCACACTGTTCCATATATTTCAGGCTTCAAGCCATGGTAACTGGGGGTCCTGGGGTCCTTGGGGACAGTGCTCCCGCACCTGTGGTGGAGGAGTGCAGTTTGCTTATCGTCACTGCAATAACCCAGCTCCTAGAAACAACGGCCGGTACTGCACCGGCAAGAGGGCCATCTACCGCTCCTGCAATGTCGCACCCTGCCCAGCAAACGGTAAGTGCCTTCGTGCCAAAGTGCCTTCATGCTCCAGCCTCTGTGTTCATAGATAGTAAATATTGAACATCAACTATGAAAGGAAACAACAAAGGTTTCTCCAAAATGTATTTACAAAGGCAAGACATTCATCATTAATACAATACTGTAATTCTTCCCCCATCCCCACCCTGATGCCATACAGAAAGGACACTTGAATGAAAAGAAATTTCAGTCCTGGAAAATGAACTGTAATGCAAACTTTAGTCCTTTAATGCTTATTATGTCATGGGAAGATTTCCAAGCTAAAACAGTTGAAGGATTTGAAGGCCAGTTCTAAGTAAAGAGGTGAAGTGACATAACTTAAAAATTATGTAAAAAAGAAATTGGAATAATAGATGTGCATAATGATATTTGCAGCATGGTCTGAAATAGTCACTAATGATGTGAATAATTCTACAGCTAAATCTTTTCGACAAGAGCAGTGTGAAGCAAGGAATGGCTATCAGTCTGATGCAAAGGGTGTCAAGACATTTGTTGAATGGGTCCCCAAGTATGCTGGAGTACTTCCTGGAGATGTTTGCAAGCTCACCTGCCGAGCCAAAGGAACTGGCTATTACGTGGTATTTTCACAGAAGGTAATGGCATCTCCAGTCATGATTTCATGCTCCAGTTTAGAAGTGCCCTGTATCTTAGAAATCTTTCCCTACAACAAGGGAAAAGAAGTAAATCATTTGATTCAAAGATTTAACTGTGTGATTACATTTAATGGTTTGATCCACTGGTTAAACATTAGGACCAGAACTGGCCTCTAAAACGTGGTAAGTTGTTCCACATCTCAGTATATGGATACATTAAAAATATGGGCCTCTTAGTGCACTCTGCACTAGCTTGTTTTCAGTAGTGAATAAAGGGGTTTCTGCCTGGAGAGTTGTCTGTAGTTGTGGGGTTTTCTGGAGGAGAAAGAGTACTATGAGTAACAGAATAAGTTTTACCCTGAATTATGTTAAGGGAGTCCAGAGTAACTCTTATGGAGCCAATTAATACAGAATAATTAGACAATTAGTATAGATGTGACTTCTAGTCAGTTTGTTATATCAGATGCAGTTTGAACTGAAATGTCTTCCACGCTTATACTTGCAGTTTTCTGCCTCTAAATGTTATGAAGGTAACATTTAGATGTAGATAGCTCAAATGGAAGGATATCTACAAGTACTATTACTGATACTATTAATAAGTTGTGAGATCATCATTAAAGCCAGGGGCATTTTAGTGTCTTATGGTGGAGTTATCTGTCATTGCTTTCAGCCCTTTGCTAAATTTCATCTGCTTTTGTGCTGGAAATATTAGAGTAACTCAGTCTGGTCTGTCAGGGTAGGCACTCTGTTCTGAGTAGGTGACATAAATAAGTAACTGGGTTTTGCCAGTCAGATTCACAAAAGCACATCTTTTCCCTGGTAGTTTTAACTAACGGTCATTTGATTGCCTAGGTAACTGATGGTACTGAATGTCGACCGTACAGTAATTCAGTCTGTGTCCGGGGAAAGTGCATCCGAACTGGTTGCGATGGCATCATTGGTTCAAAGCTCCAGTATGACAAATGTGGGGTGTGTGGAGGAGACAATTCCAGCTGCACAAAAGTCATGGGAACCTTTACCAAAAAGAGGTATTGATCTTGAGTATTAGTAAGTGTATCTTGTTGTGCAAATGGTAACTCTGCTATGTGCTTGCTTTCTTTCCGTCTCTAAATGCAATTTACTTTCATACGAAGACTGAGCAAAAAAGTACATTGCTTGTGCTTTATTGCACTTTCCAGATGTTTACAGCTGGCCTTTTAACGTTAACCCTAAACTGGCAAATAATCAACTGGCAAAACACTGTACCCAGTTCATTTCTGACACAAAGTGCCAGTGATACAGGTGAACACCCCATTAATAGGAAGTCTGCCTAGAATAAGGCATACCATCTTGTGCTACTTGCTAATCTTGCTGTGTCAGATGGCTTGTGGTTTCTAGAGGAGAGAGGAAAGGGAAGAGAGGAGTGAATCAGAAAGTTGTTGGGATCAGAATAATCTGGCTATCTCTGAAACTGCATTTCCCAGATGATGCTGTGTTAGCAAGTTACATGCTGAGAATGTGTTTCATCTCATCTAACTTCAAATGACAATGAGGACATCCCACCTGATTTAGTGACACGGATTCCTTGTGTAGTTAGTGGAGAGAAGCAGACAGCATTAGAGCACAGCTGTAACAGTCTTCCTTAATAGCTGAGAGGGATTGTACCCTAAAAATACCTTTTCACACTGCTGAATATTTGTGGAGCTTACATGACTAGATGAGATGTTAGAAGTAAACATAGACTTAAGCATGGCATTTGCTATATCCCTTCATGTCCATTGGCATAATATCGATCTCCAGATGGATTTTTTTTTTAAGTCAAAATATTTATAGCAGTTATCCATAAGACATTTTTCTGTCAGAGTTCAGCTTTTAACTATAATAAAACTTAATACAAGTAAAATAAAAGGAACTGCCCCTGTGGTTTTCCCTGACCACACTGAGGGCAGCAGTAAGCTTTGTACTGAGATACCAATGTCAAGTAAGTCTGCTTTCTGTCTGAACTCATTTGCCTCCCTCTTCAAGTCTTAAGATTCATAGAAAAACAAGGATTTTTAATTATCATTTATATATATTCCAAGGTCCCAAAGGACTGCTGTAGTGATCTACGCTTTCAGTTGACAGTTTCTACTCAGTATCTGTGACTGCATTAGTGTACCATCTTTTAAAAAGTTCATACCTGATTTTGTTTTATATCTTCCAAATTCTTACATAGCATATTGAAAGCTACCAGAAGTTGAAATCTGACTCCTGGAATGACCTTTTATTTCTATACATTTTGACATACTGATTAATAGCAGTCAAAAATGGCTTTGAGAGTGAATTTATTCTAAAAATAAACATAACTTATGTTCTTCCTGGTAAACCAATGATTACTCACCTAAGGATGCCAAAACACCTCTGTCAAAAAGAATGACTTTCCATCCAAATTAGAAATTTTATAAACCAAATCTTTTCCAATTTGTAAATATTGAAATGTCTGGGATGTCTAAATGAAGACAACAGTGTGAGATATAGTTCCTGTGATTCAGTAATGAACCTTGTGCTGTAATCCAGGCTCCAGCAAAAATGTTAAAGGGACTCCATGAATTTCAGCGAGGCCAGATTTGTAGCATAGATATATTTGGAAATTGAGAGATTCTATTATAATTATTCCTGTGAGGTTACCATCTTACTCCTCAAATCATGCCTTTAACTGAAGTGAGACTGGTCAGAGAGTAAAATATTAATTCAGCCTCAATGCATTCAAAAAGTTGCCACATTTAGAAAGTAATAGTCAACCTGTCAGTAACAAGTATGTTCTAACTTGATTTTGATTGAATTTTGGGTTGACGAGGATTTATTTTTTACTGGACGTATTGTTTAAGACAATTCCCTTATGCAAGTAGTTGACTTTAATATAAACCCCTCATTGAAATGGTGAAATCTAAATTGTCTGTAAACTGTTTTTACATATGAAGGGGCAGTGGCTGTAGTAACATTATCTTTCCTTCACTGAAAAATAGCAGCTCCTGCGTTGCTGTCCATTGTAAGCCAAACTGTAGCAATCTGTACATTGAATGTACAGGGGAACTATTACATGTACAAGGGGAAACTAGTATTTCCCATTGCAGACAATTGCCATAACAACATTTGTTTGTACTTTTTTCTTTTAAAGCAGTCAAAACATGATCTTCTGGAAAACTTGCTTCTTAAGAACTTTTTTTAAAAGGCTGTAAAGCCAAATTGTCAGAAATTGGGAAAGAGGAGAATTAAGGCTGCATGTGCTTCTTTGTGCACATGGAGTGTTACAGCTCTTTGTGCAGGAAGACTTGAATTCTCCAGCATTGCTTTTAGTTTTTGAACAAGTGATTTTGTAACTTTAATAACATGTTTTAACAGAGTTACTTTGGCAACTGTTACGTAAAAATATTTGTGCAGTGCTGTAGAGCAGAGTCCCCCACAGCCTGTTTTTCGCACCATATTCCTTCAGCTTTATGGAGGTGCTAAATCAATAGAGTTTTAGTTGTTGTCCCATAACTGCTGGAAATAGCAGGGGAATAGCACAAGCGTTTAATCTGTAGTCTGTGCAGTCTCTACTTGTGCAGCCAAAAATTCTCAAAATTAGCAGTCTGTTCTTTAAGCAATCCCAAAGGAGACCCCTTCACTTTTATATATTTTTAGTATATTTTCTCATTCTTTTTTTTCTAGAAGTTTCAGCACTAAACTTTTCAGATATGAGATACTTGCAGAATGGTTTTGTCACAGGTTTAGAAATGAAAATACATGTCTCCAAAGTCCACCTGGTAGCTTATAGCTATGTATAGTCTTTAGATTTTTTCTATATATCAGTAAAGTTAAAATAAATAACATTCTTGAGATAGTGATAAGTTTCAGCACACTTGCAGGTTTTGAATGCTTGTCACTTTCAGTAGAAGAGTTAAATATCTTTTTCTAAATCTGAATTCAGATACTTCATAAGTAGCAACAGAGAGAACTCTGTGATGGTACAAATTAAAACATTTGGGTGCACCTCGTATTAGACACTTGACAATTTATCTTTGGCTTTGTGAATTTCAAAGTAAACAAATTTTTTCTCGGTGATTAAGATTATTTTTAAATGTTCCCAAGGTACCTCTGCCCAGCTGTTACTCCGCTCATGCTTTCCTTAATCATCATTATAGCAAAGACAGCAAGAAACAGCTGTAACCAATGCGTATCTCATTATCTTTTCCTTGGCAGGCAAAGCATGCATCATATTTCATATCTCCCACCCTTTGCTGAAAAATATAATCTATCTGTTATTTTTCATTCCTCTTGTATCTGACTCACGTGAAAGTCATTACTAAAGCTAAAGATTAAGCAATTTGAAATAAGTGCAGTAGAAATTTCTTCAAGAACATAAAGAACAATACAACAGACAAACAGTGGAACCTGGTTAAATTAATCTTAGATGAGCCTTAAGCCAGATGGATTCAGGGCCTGAACTAAAACGGAGCAAGATGTGTCATGCCAGTGACTTCATTAGGCGTTGCTAAGACTTGAGGCTTATTTCACGCTAGCTACTGAGTACTCTTTTTTTTTTCCCTTCATTCAGCAAAGGCTACACAGATGTAGTGAAAATCCCAGAAGGGGCAACCCACATCAAAGTTCGGCAGTTCAAGACTAAGGACCAGAGCAGGTTCACTGCCTACCTGGCCCTGAAAAAGAAAAACGGTGAGTACCTTGTCAATGGAAAATATATGATCTCCACTTCAGAAACAATCATTGACATCAATGGGACTGTCATGAACTACAGCGGCTGGAGTCACAAAGATGATTTCTTGCACGCAATGGGACACTCTGCCACAAAAGAGGTTCTTATTGTGCAGATACTTGCGACTGATCCAACTCAACCAGTGGATGTCCGCTATAGTTTCTTCGTGCCAAAGAAGCAAGGGCAAATGACTAACTCTGTCACCAGCAGTGGCAGCAGCAGCAGCAGCAAAGTAACTCCACAGCTCATGCAACCCCGCTGGGTTACGGGGCCGTGGCTTTCTTGTTCTCGAACGTGTGACACAGGATGGCACACCAGGACTGTCCAGTGCAAAGACGGGCATGGAAAATTAGCTAAGGGATGTCTTCTCTCTCAGAGACCATCAGCATTTAAACAGTGCTTGTTGAAAAAGTGTTAACCTGTGGTTGTGATCTTCTTTAAAAGAGGTCGAATAAGCCATTGTTGACATACTGGTATTAGGTCTCCCCAGACAGAGAGAAGCAAAGGCTTCAATGTACTTACATACAGTCTCAAATTATGGGCAGAATCTGCCTATTTGGACCAAATGAAGATGTGCACTGCTTTAAATAATAGTAGGGTGATCTTAATATGTCAAAAAACTAAGCATTAAAGTTGTTATCAGCCCTCTGTGTCTGCAAAAATATAAAATAAAATAATGCAAAAGAAGAAAAACTAGTGAATGGAGGATCCTGGGATATTTGAAGGTTACAGAATCATCTCCCCTTTTTCACCTACCTCTAATACAGTATGTCCTTAGAAAACGTCACGTGTATCCATGATACCACAGTAGCTTATTTTATACTGTTTTGTAAATATCTTTCATTTGATATGTCACTTTATATCACTCGGTTCTGTTAAAAAATCAAAAGACAAACTACGTAAGCAAAGTGATCGACCAAAGTATATCTGCAGCCCTTGTGGACTTGGTCCATTCTTCAGAAAGGGCCGCAGATGTTTTACTGGAAAATGAAGAGCTTGCTGCTGGTTTTAAAAAGTAATACCTTTTGGTTTTGACAAAAGGAAACACATTTTCATGCTAGGAATTTCCTGACAGCAGATCATTATTCTATGACAAATACTGTGTTTCCACCAAGACTTCTCAGAAGGAGCATTGCAGCAGCTTGCAGACCAAGGATCCCCACATGTACATTGCTCAAATACCAGCACCATCGGCAACTCCTCAACATGTGTATGTCAGACACACACAGAAGGAGGATTTGGCTGCTAGGAGGAATTTGTGTACACTTTGCTTGTAAACCTTCCACAATTTCCAGCTGTGTCACAGCTTGGGGTCCTTGTTTTTGATGAACAATAGCTGCTAGCTTCTTCCTTCCATAAAATAAAGGCATACTGTATTTTGTAGAAACTAGTTAGAGAACCAAAAATTACAGGTAAGATAATCAAGTGTCTTCTAACTCAGATATTCTGAGGCTGTGTACAACTGCTTTCTCTGTTATTTTCTCTATAGCTTCCACCTTGAATCTAACAATGTGTAATGTACCTACATCTTTTGAAGAGGCTATAAAGGTCAAAAAAACACAGCAAGCAGTTAATATTTTATCACTGTTTTGTCCGTCATGCCTAACTCTGGTATTCATCTTACCAGCAAAAGTTTGTAACTATTTGTCTTTTTTGGTTGTTTTGTGTGTGTTTTGGGATTTTTTTAAAGCTACAGAAGGCATTCATGTTTTGTATATCTACCACATTTGGGAGGAAGAGGGGTCACTAGGAAGTCAAACCACATCAGGATGTGGAGGACTTGCCCAATATCAATAAGACTGTTTCCACAGTACAGGCAGTAGCTGGTAATAGTTTTCATTGGCAGCAACTTCTGAATCCCGTTGTTGTCTGGTAGAAGTTCTGTGACCGAGGATGGGCATTTCACGTTATGCAGGTAACAGGTGGAGGCCTAATAGCAACCCTGTTAAAATTGCTTCCTTTCATATCAGCAAACTTTGAATTAAGCCCTAGGAAAACAGGTACCAAAAGAAATGGTTAAAATACACTGATGAAAATAGAATCCCAGCTGTCTTTTATTCCCTCGTTCATCCACACAGGAGAGTATGAGACTGCAGGAGGATTTTCAGACAAGCCTTACAGTTATAAGTCAGTGGTATTCAAGCACTGAAATACCCCAGGGTCTTCTGAAAATCCCAATGATGATGAAATCAGTAGAGAAAACTTGTTGGCATGTGTTGCAAGAAGGGCAGGTCTCACTCCAGGCTGACACAAACATGTTTTTGCAACTGTGGCATGTTTGTGTGTACTCTTAGAAAGCATGTGATGATTTCAAAACAGCATAGAATTGCTACATCTACAAGTGTGAAACCTGGAGAAGTACCTGTTTTTGTACCCTGTTCTAAATAAACAGTAAGAGGGGCAGGGCCTCCTCCTCTGTCAAAATGTATTACCAATGAATGTTACTAGTCATCTTCAGCTTTCAAAAATGGTGTGGCCTTCTTATTAGGAGTAGTCCTATGCAAAACTGCGGATCTTGAGGAAAATTCCCCACTTAATCTGTGATCCCACTCTAAGAACTGAGATCAAGGCTCTGAATATTTGCAGAATTCTGGAAAGTTACAATTTATGCCTTCTCTGCCTATTAACATAAGATCACTTTGAAGTGTCTTAATTTTTATACTTATATATGTATTGCAGGTGTTCTAGAACCTCTCAAAAAAGTTCATAACATAGAACACATCATGAGAGGAAAAATAAGGAGACTTAACATTTGTCTCAGCATACAGTTGCTGTATTAAGTGGCATTTGTTTTTCCTGTGTTTTGTCATGATAGAGACAGAATGTGTGAGTATTTGTGTTTGCATCGTAGTAATAATTTATTATATATTCAGCAGGATGAGTAAGGCTTTTGGATGCTATTCAGGCTCCAGAAGAGCAATACATACGCGGGTATAAATTTAAAGCTTCCTTAGATCAAGAGTATCTTTTTCATAGAAAAAGTTTATTTATAAAAAGTAAATAAATATGAGAACAAACCACTATAGTGATTTTTCCCTTTTCACTAGCGCAGTAATGGAGCAAATTAACATGTGAAAAAAGCAGTTGCCTTTATATGGTGAGAGAGCAAAGGGGACAGACCAAGGAAGCAACCCTGAAGGTGTAAGATAAACTAGGTCAGCCTGCTCTAGTTAACACTTGCTTTTTAGCTGCTTTTTGTAATCAGACTCCAATTGCAAACCTTGCTTTTGTCAGTCGTAGCTATTTCATGTAGCTGCTGAATGAAAAGTTGGTGCAAGGTATGTGACTGCATCATTTCAACTTCTGTTCTCAACTAAATTCCTTGTCTCTCACACTGTTATGTCATTGTTTACATTACCACCAATCGTTGGCAAACAGGATTCATAAAATGCATCTAGGGGATAGAAACCTGGAGTATTGCTCTTTCGACAGAAATCAGCAATCCTCAGTGTTAAATTCACTGATGACTTTTTGGGACACATCTCCAGTGCCATTAGGTGGAGTTGCACCCCTAAGCGTTAGTGGTTTTTAGAGCATCTGCTTCTCAAATAAGACAGTCTCACTAGGAAAAAGCCTGTCATCATTGGTTTGACTGTGTACAAGAAATTAAATTTAGCTGCCCTCCTGTGGAAACAGTTTTATCACAAGAGGGAGAGGGAATAATCTTGTGGATTAATCACAATGGTAAAAAAAAAAAAAAAGCAACACAGCACTGAAAAAATAAAATAATTTATTGTTTTTACAACTGGTATGTGAACGGATGTAATGAATTTATTTATTCTTATTTAACAAAAATACCAATTGTGCAAATTCTATATTTAAAATGTTTTGCTATCGTCTCTGTCTCTCTCTTTCTCGCTCTCTTAATTTATGCTTCAAATTTATGTTGAAAATACGCCTTGTGAGTTTACATAATGTATGGCACTGGTTATTTTTTGTATGTTTTTATTTAGAAAGCTTTCTGCATGAAACAGGAGTATATGTGTATACATGTGTGCACACTGTATAGATGTATATTCTTTTTCTGCTACTATCTTTTTCTTAGAGAAGTTGTTGATTTTTAATTTTGTGACACCTCATGCTCAAAGCTCCTTGTTATGCTTTACTTCTAAAAATCTCTCAACTAGCAAGTCATAAAGGTCTCTGGACCAAAAAAAACCCATACCAGCTCCTAAAGAATTCAGACAACAGACTCGCTTTGCACAGGTGCATGCAGTTCATGCTGCATGCCTCAATGATTTACCACCAAAGCTGGTAGGAGTCTTACCCTTTGCTTCAATGGGAGCAAGTTCAGGCTTCTAGTAAATGGGAGTCCTCTCTATGCAAATGAAGTTTCTCTGAGTTGTCAGGGTGGCAAGTGAGTCTTCTGTCATGCAGTTTCTTGTGTTTAGGTGAAATCGCTACAAAGAAACTCTTGTGTGCCTCTTTAAAACATAGCTGAAACAATGTATGATTTAGTTTATGAAGACTGAAACATTAAAAAAGCTACTTTTTCAGTCTTTCCACCATTTATATACATATATAAATATGTATATATGGCTATAAAAAGTCAAAAGCCCAATTTGGAAGGCTTTGCAATATTTTACTTCATTGTATTTTAGCTCTTTGCACCACATCAGGCAAAATTAGACACAGAAAAGACAGCAAAGCATGCGTTCCCAGTGTTTCCTTGAAAATAACAATACCTGTTTGCTTCTGCTTTTCATCCAGTCCAACTACTGCTGAATTCAAGGCAACTTGTATTGGGCCCAGTGTAAGGAAAAAAACGCAATATAGACAAACCTACAACTTTTCTACAGTCAGTTTATTTAACAATACAGATTACTTCTGTACACTTCACCATAAGGGCAGTACTACAGACCACAAATAATCTATTTCCAACTGTTGAAAGTTATGTTGCCTATCAGGGCCCACATTCACAGAAGTTAAATTCCAGCTCAGCCTCTCTGCTCAGTGCTTGCTGCCATCCAGGCACTCCTGAAGACCCAGAGCCAGCCACAAGGCTTTAGATGAAATTGTGATGGCCAGTGGGTGATGTTTGCTCACTTAAGACCCACTCCAAAATGCCAGGAAATTGCTATAAGCCTTGACTTTGACAATCTTTAGGGCAGGCTTTATACAGGATTTGTAAGGATGAAGCATTAATAATTATGGGGTTTCAGCAAGGTGTTCAGGTGAGTGTTTCTTTTTCAAGAGGGTTTTTTTACTGTGGGTACACTGCTACTAGCTTGTATAGTAAAGCTAGTTCAACATTCTTGTTTCGAATAACGTTGCAAATGCAGATATTTCTGGTTTATCATGTGTACTGGTAATGACTCTTAATGTAAGAGAAATTGTCAGGACCTCAGCTGGCACTACAAAATGTAGCTTTGGGGTTTAGAAGGTTCTATTACAAGTGCAAGTTTTCAGTGATAGCGTACAAAATTTGAAATGCCCAAACATATTCTTAGTCTTCCAAGTGAGTGGTGTAAGAACTTCTCTCCAGACACACTGTACCAAACATCTTGATACTGTCCTGCTGCTCTGCACACTGCAGAGCTGCAGGTCAAAAACAAAACTCACAATGTCGTTTGCCCTGGAAGTTGTCTGTAGAGGCTCACGGTCACTGTAAGGACACTAAAATCATTTCCATGTACATCAGCCTTGCATAGTCCATGTTGAAACACATACATGGACACATGTATAACTTCACTGTGGCTAAATGCAAATGCATATTTTTTGTGTGTGCATGTGTATACTTATGTATATATGAACACATACTTGTACATATATACACAAATGAGTATTTGGGTCTCCATTACTCCCACTCACAGGGTGAAATAGTTACACTGATTTTAGTTATACCTATGTAAATTCAGAGTAACTTCATTACATCATTTGGCTTTGCAGGAGCTGCTTCAGACTTATACCACTTTAAGTGACAGCAAAATTTGTCTTTTAATTTATAGGAACTGGTTTATACAATTTATCATATGAACTGTGAAATTTTCAGATAGTTTATCATATGAAACATACTCATTGACAGTCAAGCCTATATGCATTGTTAAAACCCCATCAGATACAGGAAATAATATAATGAATTCAAATAAGTTGGAGACAGTGTAATACTCCTGTATAGCAGTAAATCCATTTAATTTTTATTGTCAGGTCATCTGCCTAACAGATAAAATAAAATGAGAGCCATTGTAGGGAAGACTAACAGGAAAGTGCAGTGTTTGGTTTTGCTTAGTTTATTTCATTGTGCCACTTTATGTCCTCTGTTGGTGTCAGCATATTCTGGAAAGTGTCGCTTTGTGCATTACAGATAACTCGGCTGAAATACCAATACCCTTTGAAAAACCAGGATGTGTCACAAAATTTTTTTCATCCTACTATGTGTCTAATTGAATAGAGTTAACATTTTTAGAGCACTACTATGTCAGCCAGTTTACATCATAATGTTATACGAAATATAAATTCATTTGAACTGAATTGTACAAGGTCTACACTGTACTATGACACATTGAAGGCCAATATTTTGTTTTGTAAACCATTACATATGTATAATTTACCAGTTGTAATCTTAAAACATTTGATTCTGTGATTTCAGTAAAAGTAATAAATATAAACTGTATCATAGGTCCAAAATATTTGTTCTTTATGGTATATTTGTGGGCTACTGTTTGCCATTTGTGCCCTACTAGAGACAGATGAGCAAAAGAGATTGAGCTGATCCCTACATTAAGGCATCAATATTCTTCCTATATGTAAACACTGCACTTCAGTTGTGGTGGGGTGGAGTTCTGTCAAAGTGTTTTTGTGAGTCATGAAATATAACAGGAAAGTGCAGAAAGCAGCATTCAGTGCCTCTCCAGAGCCTTAGACAAAGTTCCTGTTTGCTGCAGTTCAGAAAGATGGTATGTACCAGTGATCTCCTGAGCCTTCCCAAAGCCCCTGTGAAGTCCATGGGTTCTGTCCAAAAGCAACATCTTGCAGAATTAGTGGATTAAGATATTCAGAATGAGATTCATAATTAGCCATAGAAACCAATCTAAAAGTAGTAAAAACCTGCCAGAATGGGTAATGGCAGTGTACAATGTGTGCAGAAGTGGTGGTACAGCTTATGTGTCAAAGGAACGATAAGAGCAGTAACTAGGGATTGGGCTGGTGCGACAGTTGTATACACACTCCAACTGAAGTGTGGCTCTTAAGATGAGTTACTACCAAGATATACTTTTCTAACAAACAGAACGGTATTATTATGCATTATGATTCAGTTTTCATGCTGATTTCTTGCTTATCCTTTCTGATTCCACAACACTAAGTTGGAGTTTTTCTTGTTCCTGAAAATGATGCTTTCTTTCCAAAAGTGAAAGCAAACTCATCCTGTCTAAATCTTACCCCATGTGCATGTCTAATCTTTTGATCGCTGGCATTTTTATGAAATTTGAATTTTGCCTTTTTTTGATGTGGAGATTTTGTTTTACAAATTGTAAATTAAATTGATTCTTACTTACAGAAACTTTATATGCCTAGGAATAACTTTTCTTCCTAGGTTGTTCAAAGAACGGCAGCAAATCTTTACAGAGCTGCCAGTACCTATAGAGAGGCCCAAGGTCTTCAGAAAAATGTGTCTAGTAATCTGTTACACTGCATATAAATCAGCTTGAACCACATTACAAGAGAGCTGTCCTGCTAGTGCTTGGTACAGTATATGTGGTACAGTATATGTCTATATATGTGCAATATTACATATTTGTAATATTACTATTGCCTAGTCTGTATGTATATAAAGATGTTTCAGAGTGTTGCTAATACATTTACACTAGATGGTTATAAGACGGGTCACTGCCCATCAGAAAGAATGCAGTGGTCAACATCAGTGAAGGGTGCAGTGAAAAACCTGTGCTAGAAGGCAGTTTTACCATTTACCCTGCCTAAGGGGTTTAGGGAGATGAGTCATCTGCTACACTCTTCAGTAAAAATTGACTAACAGGTTTTCATCCCTCTCTGCATCTTTCCTTAGCCAGGATGCTGGGGCGGAGCAAAATTTCCACCAATTCCTTGTCTCCTGCCCACCTGCAGGTAGAAATGGCAGATATGCAAACTATGCCACAACTTTGTCCTCTACTGTTAGATATTTTTTGTCTCTTAGAGAACTCCACAAGTGTTACCACCCAGTACCTCCTCTGTATTTTTGTCTGCATAGCAAGCTGCAATGTCACCGAGTGATTATGGCAGGTCCTATCTTCCCCAAATTCCATTTTTATTTCCCTTTTTAGAATTTGCAGTAGCTCAGAGAAAGCCATTACTGGGAACGGAAATCCATTCGTATACAAATCAAATAGAGCAGAGACAGCAGTATAGATGTTCTCAAATGTCCAACGCTGTCATAATCCCATTACTGTGCAGGGACTGTTCTGTATCAGGAAGATGAACTCATTCTCTCTTAATGTATTTTCCATCTCTTCATAATGTGACATTTCACCTCTTCAGAAACTATATGTAATTATGTATGAGGAGGGAGACTTCTATCCCCAAGACTCTGAACTTGTAGACCCAATTCTCATTTTTTAGGTGGGGATGCAAGATGGATTTGATCCAATTTCAGTCCTCTAGCCAAACTGATCCTTTTTAAAAAAACATAAGTTTTGGAAACCTCAAAATATATCGAATAATTAAACTAGAAAATGTTCAAGTCTTTCCACATTGCTTACACCATTACCTCACTCTCCTTATGCTCTGCTCTGCAAGGTTTAAAGTAATAAATTCATCATACTTAGACCACTCAACATTCTAAGCTGACCCAAGGATAGGATTGAACAGTAAATGCGTGGGAAAACTAATTTAACAAAAGCCAAGGAAAAATTATTATTTTCCATGCTTGGAGGACCAGGGTGGCAATCTCTGCTTTCCCTTGATTATTCTGGGAAAAGTATGTCTAAGTGAAAGCGCACAGACATTTTTTTGAGCAGTTGCTCAAGAAAGCTTTTTTGTTGTAGCAATCATGTGCAACCTAAGGATGAGCTTATTAAAACTGCCATTGTGGCCATTGTCACCATAGCCTCACTGCTCCAAGTGTTGCTAAACAAATACAGTAAGACAGGATAGTTGGATGAAATTCTGGGGAATGCATGTGCTTATAGGTATGGGGGAGAGGGGTGCCTCAGAAGGCAGAAGGGTTAAGAAGTGTTGCATTCTGTAATCTTTATCAGCTTTAATGCATTTTGCCACAGGAAGCTCATAAGCATGTATTTTTGCCTACCTGTAATTTCGTTCCCTGGTGTGTCCTTATTTTACTTCTTCCATCTATTCTTCTGTCTCAGTAAGACTTTATCTAAAGGACCCGAATCTGCCAAACCCTCCAGCACATCTCTGACTGCATAAGCCTGAGTTCTGCTAAACAGACTCATGTTAGCAGCAATGCTTCCCAGTAAGTCGTGACTGCGGCCAGATGGGCACTAAAGGAATGGTCCCCCGCCCTTGCAGCTGCCAGAAGAGGAGGGCAGGGGCATGAGCCCGGCAGCGCCGCAAGGGAGCCCTGCTGGCATCAACTCTTGGACTGTCTCGAGCCAGCTGAACTTCAGATCCTGTGTATGTGCAAGGACGTGCCTATCTCTAGCTCATCTGAGTGCTTCACACAGGTTCACATCATAAATTAATTCTTTTTATAGCGCCAGCTCTGCTAGTCACCTTTTATCCCCCTTACACATTTGTGGTGTTATTTTGAGACAGCACAGTGAAAATGAATTTTCAATCTTTTTGCTCTGGAGGCACTTACTCCTTTTAAGCTGCTGCGGTAGCAGGTGTTGTGCCCAGGCCCTCTGCTGATGGGAGCTGGGTGTTGATAATTTTGCTTATCATCTGCTGTAATGATCAAAGGCCATACACCCTGGTGAGGTTTGCAGATGTAAATTCTGCTCTAGCCGTGCTGGTAGCCACAGAAGGGCTGTACGCATGGGTTAGTGCACATCCTTACAAAAAAAAAAAAAATGCAAATTGCACTCCACTGGCAATCCAGCAGAGAGGCCCATTGGAAACCAATCCCGTGCAGCCATAAAGCCGTAAAGGTACCACAGAGAAACATCTGCTTGGTAAGCAGGAAGGCACCAGCGCAGTGAACATTGCTATGGTCCCGTAGTGCCTGAGAGCATCAGGTAACTCGCATCTTGAAATAGTTGAAAGCTGGCAGGAGGCCACCTAGGCAATTGCTTAGATGGCAGCTACCCAACAGGTTGGCAAACAAGCTTGGTTACCTAGTAAAGGTGGTCTGTAACTAAAGGGTAACGAAAATGATACTGGAAACTTTGAGAGCACTTTAAAGTGGTCAATTTAAGACAGGGCCCTGCCCACTGGAAGTGGTCCTTCGCTGAAGGCCTCGCTGTACTAGGGCTGGTTTTGTCCAGAAAAAACAGTGTTGCATGCTGTGTGGTCTGGGAGGAATGTTTTCACACTGATATTTATGTGGCATGCTAAGATCTGACAGCCATCCAGAGGGGTTTCAGCCAATATTTCATTTTAAATATATGCTGCCCACAACTGAAGAAAAGCACGTGAAATGGCATTGCTTCTGAGGGGTAAACCCAATGGCAGAGTCGCCACAGATAGCGGAGGCAGACTCCGTATGGTAAACCAGCGGCTACAGAGATATAGGTTCTTTTGACAGGAATTTGAGCTATGAAAGGATTTAAGGGGAAATTACCAACCAGTCTGGTATTCAAATGCCAAAATACACAGTCAGACTCTTGGCCATACAGGCACACTGTAATGCTCTTCAGCTTCACTTCAAAGAGAGAAGGAAAGTTGCAGGATTTCTCTGTGTAAACCTCAGCCTCTTCATGTATGCAGGAAATCACCACCAAAATGCTAGCCCTTCATCAGGTTAAAATGAAACGGTGAACTGAAGTACTATATACGAAGAACTTTTCCTCCAGAGGAGAGGAGAAAGAAGCAAAGGATGTTTTGTTTCCCTCTCCATCAAAATAATTATTATTTTGGGATGAGTTCATTGTGTATTTTTAGCTATTTTTTTCCCCAAGATAGTTTCTTAAGGCAAGGCAGAGACAGAGCCAGAACCTAAGACAAGTTGGGAGGTTACTGTGGAACAACTTTGCCTCCAAAAGGTCTCTGCCTGCCTCAGCCTGCTGAAGGCCTTTCCAGTATGGCTCCAGTCTTGGGCTCCTGTTCCCCAGAGCCTGCACCTTCTGCACCAGGAGCCATTCTCTTTGGCTGCATTCGTAATGTTTATTTAAATCATCACCTGGTTTGTTTTCAGAGCTAGTCAAGTTTCTAGAAATATGTAAAAGAGGATGTTAAAGACCTAGTAGATTAAGAACAAAAAAAAAAAGACATTGGCAAAAAAAATTAGGAGACGTAGTTACTTTTCATTTTACAAAAGAAAAAAGAAGGGGAAAAGCTCCAGGAAGGAGGAGTATCTATGAACAGTATGTCTTCTATCTTGAATCTGGATGTAAGCCATAACCAAGCAGCATCCAAAAACTCTGGAAAACTCGGGGAGTTAATTTAGATCTCATAGCAATCCATATATTGGGGTAAACCCACCACAAATACAAAGCAGAACAGCTAAAATAAGAGAATGGAGTAGCGATAGAGGAAAAATGCTTTACTCTTCCTACCTAACTCTAGTTAGGTACAGCGAAGGACAAGAAGTAACTAAGAAGGGAGCTTGGACAGTTTAAGATAATTTCATACAAGATTAAATTAATCAGATAAATGTAAGGAACAAAAATTTTTTATTCTATAAGGATAAATATGGATTTCCATTAGAAGTAGTAGCTGAAGACTTCATAGTCCAATTATTTATGAGAATGTGGATATTATTACTAAAAAACCTGAAGACTGCAGCGCAGATGGGTTTAACATTTTAAGCCTTTTTAAAGCTTGAAATAAAGTCTTAGTTGATTTATTTAATTAGATATGCCAGGAAGTTACTACTCTTGCATGGAAGCAATTGTAGCTATAATATACATTACAACTCACAAAGGGGTGGGAGTAAATCAGTCATTCCTAATGTACTTCCTAATGTAACACTTGCTTTTAAAGCAAAGGGTTAGTAGGTAGACTAGAAAGTTTCTTCGATATACGTGCTCAGACCAGTAAAATGTACCATAGGAAAAGCACCTCACAGACAAGGGATTTAGACTTAATCTTGATTAAGGAATACCCCAAGGGCTCTTGGTGTCATTGCACAAGAGAAAGCCGCTAGCTGAATGGAACGGGAACATGGGAGCACGTCTCCTTTCCGTGGGACCAGAGTAAGGGTCCTGGCTGAAGGTGCACCATGAACGTGGGTTGCAAAGGCTCGTTGAGGGATAGTCTCATAGGTGCTGACCCCAGAAATTTGTGAGAATGAAGGGATAAAGCCTGCCTGGGAGCCACTGTTTAAGCAGGGGTATGAGTCCAATTCACCTGACTAGTTCAGTAAATGTCCCGTGAGTAAATAAATAGCTTGGTCATTTGGGACATATCTCAAAGCACTGCAGGAAAGTAGCTAGAGGACCACAAAAACTATGTTGGTATCCATATGGCAATAGACAGAGGTTATTTTAGCAGTGTGAAATGTTTTCTGATTCCAACAGCACACAGAAAAAGTGCCAAAGCAATTTGCCAGTGACAATAATGTGTGGTGTAATGTTGAGGATGAAAAACCTTTTGCTGGGCTTGACCCAGTATAAACCATCCCTGGGTCTACTCCAGTAATATTCAGTGTTAACCAACTATATCTGGGCTTTCTATCTGAGTAGTATCTGTCACTTGAATATAGATAAATATTAAATTATGTCTACACTTAAGGCAGAGTCCTTAGTGTTGACTTAAAAGGTAACTCATGTTTCTAAATCATTTCAGTGAATTTGTAAATCCCATCCTTAAAGTTTTTGAAAACCATATATTATTTTTTTTTTAGTCTGCTATTTAACACCATAGTGTGATTCTAGCCAAGCCCTGAAATCCCACGCAAGGCAGATTATGTTCAGTTCTCTGGCTGTCTACATATTTTCCTCCCCTGTGTGCCTTACAAGCCAATGCCTGAATATAGTCCTAAAAGTATATCCTTAGCATACACCCAAGAGACCACATTCAGTATCCTGTCACCCATCATATTGAACTGATTGATTCTACCAGGATTGTTAATAAAAGCATAATTTCAAAAGTGTCTCTTTACTTAAAGCCTTTTTTTTTTTAATAGTATAGTAGTTATGGCAACTGCTTCCTGCCACCTCTGCTGCCAAAAGCTACAATCCATCCATGAAAAAGAGCTCCTCCATCCAAACACATTTTTCAGTGGACAGCAGCATTCCCTGGCTGGAGCACACTCTTCCCTTCCCTTCTGGCAAATTGGAAGCCAAACAAAATCTGTAATAAATGTGAGCTGAGAATGAGGAATTAAGTGAACTTCTTACAAATGACTTTATTTTTACACGTACATGCAAGAAAAAAGGAAAAAAAAACCTCTCGGGGAGGGGTGGAGGGGAGAAAAAGCCAGCCACCCCCCCAAGGCTGTTCAATGAAAGAAAATGTTTTCCTTTCTTAGAATGCACATTTGGGATTCAGACTCTCTTAAAAGTCTTGGTATAATAGTAATTAAAAAATTGGTGAGTTATTTCCCCTTCTCTCTTAGTTTTATTCTACCATAGAGGTCAGTGGCATGTTTTCTTAAGTCTAGTGTATTTCCTGCATGATGATAAACGTTTGCTTTATGAATTTGAAAATAAACTGTTCATATTCTTTGCTAGTACCAAAATTCTGCTTCTATGAGCAGGCCTTTCTGGTCTTGACACAAAATAATTCTTAAATTTTCTGTTTGACAACATGATAAAGCTTTTAGAAAAGCTTTACAATTATTTTTATAGACTGTATTTATAAATATTATTTTCCCTCCCTAGGCATAATTCCAATGCAGTTATGTGGAGCTTGCTTTTCTTTCCCTTGCCCTGTTGGCTGTGACCTTTTACTCACTCAGAAAACAATTAGTACATTTTCCAGCAGATAGTTGGATGATTTCATGCTCTCTTATTATAAGAAAACATTGTAACAGACCACTTGAGCAAACAGTTTAATGTGCTTTCTTTGAAGCCCCTGTATAGTGAACAAATACAAATGTACAAGAATGTCAAAAAATTGAATGAATCAAGAATAATGATAACAATGAGATGAACAGCCACTTATAAAGCAGGAATTCTCTTATAGACTGAATTTGAAAGTTTTATTAAAATACACCACCACCATGATACAAGTCACTTTGAGATTTTTGGCTGTGTGTGAGAAGAAGATAAGGCTCGAGTTCCAGTACTAATTAGGCATTGCACACATTGTGATCATTAATAATTTCCACCACAGTAGCTTCAGCCTACAAGATACTTTGCAAACAAATTGCAGAAACACAGTGTAGACAGTGTAAGCGCTCAAAAGCACATACAGTACACAAGCCTGAAATTATGAAAAAAGGAGGGGAAGGAAAAGTAACAGCAGAGACACAGGTCCAATCCAAAATTGTGAGGCCAGTATTACTACAGTTTTGTTTCCAAGCTCAGCAACAGGATGGCATTGCCTGGTGTTCTGTGTTAATGAAGTGCTCACTGATTAAAACCCTTTTTCTCCCCATGAAGTACCTACCTTACTGAGATTTTTACCTTCAAAATTATTTTCACTGCCTCCATGCAAGTGATGTATTATATAGCTATGTTGGGCATTTTAGCTTCTTTTATATAATAAACATAGAGAACTATTGCAATAGGACTTCAGAGTATTTAGAAATCCCTCCCCACTGGTCAGCTTAATGGCAGGACTCATGGAGCGGCCCCCTCATGCATGTTCTTAGTGTGCAAGTAATGGTGGAGTTACACGAGCCCTCTCTGTGGAGTAGTTCCAAAAAAGAAGGCAGCTGTACACCAACATGGATGTCTACTCCCTGCTTTGTCTCCAGTTCCCAAACTTGAGCCAGCATGCATTGCAGCAACAGGAGAATGAAAACAAATGAGAAGAAAAGGCAAAGCATATGCATACGATGCCACAAAATAAAAGGAAGTTTGTTATCTCCAAGGATTCACTAATTCATTGCTTGGATTTTCTCCCAAATAAGTTATGTTGGATTGATCCAGGACTAAGCTAGCTAAAAGGAAGTGTCACCATTCGAAGCACAATCCTAATCAAATATCCCCAAGTTTTGCTTAACATGAAGTTGAGCTGCAAAATTTCAGAATTTGCCTATGCTTACACAGGTCAAATGAAGTGGTGGCAAAGAGGCACCAGAAGATATCCTTACCCCTGTTTTCCCAGCTGAAGCAACTGGAAGAAATAAAAGGCATAATTATCCTGTTTTAAGTCACACAGTGAGCAGAAGCACAGCCAGGAACGTACTGTGGGCTTCTAGGCTCCAAAATAGCGATATAAAACAACTGTTCCTCTTTTACCAGGATTTTTTACAGCTGCTTTCGGCATCAGGTTGATGTTCTCAGTTATTTTTTTCATTCAAGTCCCGTCTTGCAGCTGCATCCACAGAAGCAGTTCTCCACTCAAGACAGGAGCACTGGTCTTGCCTACAGCAACTCTTGAAGCACCTTTAATGAGTCAACCCAGGCACCTTTGCTAGTTGACAAAGTAGGCACCTGAAAGGTACAAGACTTGTGGCTTTTGCCACTGACTTTAGGATAAGACGAACGGCGCCCCCCAGGCTCTTGTTTCTCTCCATTGGTCTGGCTTATTAGATGTGGAGAAGGCTTCCACCTTTCACCAGACAAATCCATGCCTGGCCTCAGACTGCTCTACAGTCTGCTTTAGGGTACAATGGTTGACTACTATGCAAGTTGGTCTATGAAGAGAAACACTGCTGTCATAAATTATTCCAGTGGCATGTTGTCTGCCAAGACTGTATTACACTATTCCTCTTATTAATTTTTTTTAAGTCTAAATACATAAAACTGTAGCAACTGTTACATAGTCTTTCAAAAATTTAAAAAAAATATTTTGACACTGGGGAGGGGCTTCCTCTCATGGACTTTCAAATCTCCATCTGAAACACTCTTTATAGGTGCCTTTTAGATTCAACAGAGAAAAAATGGGCACTTCACACATGCTATTCATTTCACCCAACAGCAGACATCCATAATAGGTTAGATGAATTGCACATTACAAATGTGTATTTCTTTCCAGTGACAAAGGGACATAGGGTTCAGATGTAGACAGCTACAGTGCAGATGTCTGAAGCTGAGTGAGATGAATCTCATTCCAGGTCTCAAAAGGGCTGAAAGTGCTTGGGAGCAGTATCCTGTTTCCAAAGAGTTTTCAAGTAAAAACTCAGTTCCAAATGGCTATAATTCTTTCCAAAAATTGACTGGATGAAGGCAGGTTTGTTCTGCACCGTTTTTTTCACTGAGCTACCACTGGGAGAATTAGTAATGTTCCAGTTCAGACTCTCTCCCTCCCTATCATCCCTCCCCCTTACGTCCTCCAGCTCCTACTTCATTGCAAAGTTCTCTTTAAGCTTGTGTAAGAAACTACACATCCTCTTTGATACAGAAAAATATCTGCAGTGAATTCAAAACCCCTCAGAATGTGAAGGTTATATGCATTGCAATGATTGTCAGAAAAATGCTTTTCTCCCCTCCCCCTGCCTAAAATATATTCCTGTGGAGCGATCTAATTTTTATGCTAAGACTTATTTGCAGATTTTTTTACTAATATGAAGTTGTTTAAAATCAAATTATAAAGGCCTTGGAGAGATGCAAAAGTATTTGTTTCACGTAGCCTTGATATACAATCTTAAAATTGTATGTTACTACAGAGCTTTTAAAGTCAATTATTGAATTATCTATTAGTACTAGTTATTACAGCTCAGTATCCCTATTACACATCTAATATTGCTAAGCCTTTAGCTTCAACAAGCTGTGACAATGAGATCCAAAATGTAACCAGGAAATATATGATGGCTTTGAATGCTATGTGTTGTGCAGAATCTCTCAATAAGTAGATCTCGTTGCTGTGCTACAAGCACAAAAGAGAACCAAGCTCCTCACCCATTCATTGTGTGTATACTTCCACTATCTCTTTTGGCTTCTTTACCCCATGGTGAATAAATGTAATCAAACCAGCTGCTGCTTCCATGTCTGTGTGCAGTTTTTCCGCAGGTGCCACTAAATTCTCTTGAATATGCTCCAGCTCATTCCCTGAAGAAAACCCTGACGTTCAAGTTTCTCTTTTTTTTATTATAACCAAATAGTGGTTCTAATTTAACCATATTAGAAACAAATTATTAATGAGCCAAATGCCTTACCTGAGCTATCAAAAAAAAAACCCAAACCAAAAAACCCTCCCCAAATGTAAAACCTTGACTCCCTTTTCTGAGCTGATACAGTTGATTTCAATGCTTTCAATTTCATGAGTGCATAGAGCTATGGAGAGCTCAACACTCCCGCCTGCATCCATGCTGACTGTGGCAGTAAGAAAGGCAGAAGTGAGCAAAATACCAGACTCGTTGGGGGGGCAAGTTTTGGAGAAAGTGGTTGTCCTGGTTTCAGCTGGGATAGAGTTAATTGTCTTCCTAGTAGCTGGTACAGTGCTATGTTTTGAGTTCAGTATGAGAAGAATGTTGATAACACTGATGTTTTCAGTTGTTGCTAAGTAGTGTTTAGACTAAAGTCAAGGATTTTTCAGCTTCTCATGCCCAGCCAGCGAGAAAGCTGGAGGGACACAAGAAGTTGGCACAGGACAGAGCCAGGGCACCTGACCCAAACTGGCCAACGGGGTATTCCATACCATGGGACGTCCCATCTAGTATAGGAACTGGGAAGTGGGGGCGGGGAATCGCCGCTCGGGGACTAGCTGGGTGCCGGTCGGCGGCTGGTGAGCAACTGCACTGCGCATCATTTGTACATTCCAATCCTTTCATTATTGCTGTTGTCATTTTATTAGTGTTATCATTATCATTATTAGTTTCTTTTTTTCTGTTCTATTAAACCGTTCTTATCTCAACCCACGGGTTTTGCTGCTTTTCCCGATTTTCTCCCCCATCCCACTGGGTGGGGGGGGAGTGAGTGAGCGGCTGCGTGGTGCTTAGTTGCTGGCTGGGGTTAAACCACGACAGTCCATTTTGGCGCCCAATATGGGGCACGAAGGGTTGAGATAATGACAAACCTGACCAGACCTTGTTAAAACAAATTTGTTATAAGCATTCATTATATTGGTCTAATAGTCGCTGATCATTATGTTGATTTATGTGTTCTTAGAGTTGTTGCTCTGGTTTTTAAAGTTCTGTTATGTATCACCTCGCTTGCTGTATATAGTCTCTCTTCTGCTGCTTATCATCCGTGGGAGGTGGATTAAGGTTTTTGCTTTGATATATTGTGTAACACTGGTTTATGGTATGATAAAGTCATCGACTGTGGGATTTATCCAGTACTTGCACTCAGCATTGTCACCTTTATACTTCGGGAGCCATGTGTGGGAAACTATTAATAATTACACCATTTACCTTTCCTCCTTGGAAAGCCAGTCTATGGGTGGGGTACCTTTCTTCCCCTCTCCTTTCCCCTTCAGTCCAGTTACAATGGTGTTTGAGAATTTTGAAAAATTTGAATACTCTTGGGATGTTGAGACCAGCACGGTCCTAGCCCTACTGCTAGGAATTAGCATGCTCCTGAATGTGGTTCAGCTCTTGTTTAAGGTTAAACAACTATTTAAGAAGATCACCCAGAGATCTGCCCCGAGGCTGGATAATTATGAGTGGCGGGGTGTGTGGGGTAGTATGGGCAAGTACCTAGAAAAGTGGGCACCTCCAGTGTTTTGGAAATTCACCCCTGAACAAGTGCAGAATCCAGAAGAACTAGTAAAATATTTGGAAAAGGTATGCTGTCACCCCAGCACCTCCAGAGAGATACAAATCACTGCAACGTGCTGGGGCCTGGCCCATGCCTATCGAGCCCTGTTCGACACCACTCAGTACCCTCAAGGGGAAGAGAAGGTCTCTGGACCTAACAACAAAACGATGAGCACTGCAGTCACTCAAACCTCAGCAATGGGCGCTGCGGCCCCTCCAGCCCCGGCGACGAGCACTGTGGCTACCCAAACCTCAGCGACAGACACTGCAGCCCCTCCAGCCGCAGCAACGAGCACGGCAGCTACCCAAACCTCCGCAACGGGCACTGAGGTCCCTCCAGCCCCGGCGATGAGCACTGCTGCTACCCAAACCTTGGCAACAGACACCGCGGTTATCCAAAACCCGGCAAGCGGTACTGCAGCTGAACCAGCGGATCAACCTGCACCAGTATCAGTTGCCCCCGTACAGAAAAAGTAGTATACAAAAAAATCAGTTCGCTTAGCAAAGGATGAAGGTGAGCCAGGGTCATCACAGGAACAGGAGGAAGAGGCAGAACCAGAGTTAATAACTCGGTCCCTGTCCTTGAGTGAGCTGCAGGATATGCGAAAAGATTTTGGCCGCCGTATAGGTGAGCATATTATCACCTGGCTCCTCCGATGCTGGGACGATGGGGCTAATAGCTTGGAATTAGAAGGTAGGGAAGCCAAGCAGCTGGGATCGCTTGCCAGGGAAGGTGGCATTGACAAGGCAATTGGAAAAGGGACGCAAGCCATCAGCCTCTGGAGGCGACTCCTGTCAAGTGTGAAGGCAAGGTACCCCTTTAAGGAAGATGTTATATGTCAATCAAGCAAGTGGACCACCATGGAAAGAGGTGTCCAATATCTGAGGGAATTAGCCATGCTAGAGACGATTCATTATGACCCGGACAGCCCACAATTACCCAAAGATCCAGACGAAGTCCAATGCACACGACCCATGTGGCAGAAGTTTGTACGGAGCGCACCATCGTCCTATGCCAACTCACTGGCGATAATGACCTGGAACGGTGAAGAGGCACTGACAGTGGATGAAGTGGCTCGCCAACTCCGTCAATACGAAGAAAATCTCTCCTCCTCCCTACAAGGCTGCATTTCGGCTGTGGAGAAGCTGTCTGAGCATTTCCAGCAATTCAAAGAGGGTATGTCCTGTTCCCCACCTGTAAGGACCAATGTCTCAGCTCTTAGGAGTGAGCGCTCCTCTGCCCAAGAGAGAGAATATAGAAGGTACACACCATGAGGTGCCCTGTGGTTTTACCTATGTGATCATGGAGAGGACATGAGGAAATGGGATGGAAAACCTACCTCGGTCCTAAATGCACGGGTACGTGAGTTGCGAGGAAAAACCATCACAAAAGGGGATTCTACCAGGAAAAATGCCGCTTCAGTTTCCAGAGTAGAAGGGCTGATCTTATTTCTGATCCTCTTGAAGGGAATTCTGAGCCAATTTTATGAGAAGTGAGTACTGGATACTCTGACCAGAATTAGAGGGGCCCTGCCTCCAGCCAGGTGGAGGAAAGGGATAACTGGGTCTATTGGACTGTGTGGATTCGATGGCCTGGCACGTTAGACCCACAGGAGTATAAGGCTCTAGTAGACACCGGCACACAGTGTACTCTAATGCCATCAAGTTATAAAGGGGCAGAACCCATTTGTATTTCTGATGTGACAGGGGGATCCCAAGAGTTAACTGTATTGGAAGCTAAATTAAGCCTAACTGGGAATGAATGGCAGAAACACCCCATTGTGACTGGTGCAGAGGCTCCATGTATCCTTGGCATAGACTATCTCAGGAGAGGGTATTTTAAGGACCCAAATGGATATCGATGGGCTTTTGGTATAGCTGCATTGGAGACGGAGGGCACTGAACAGCTGTCTACCCTGCCTGGTCTCTCTCAAGACCCTTCGATTGTGGGGTTGCTGAGGGCTGAAGAACAACAAGTGCCAACTGCTACCACGACGGTGCACCGGCGGCAATATTGCACCAACCGAGACTCTCTGATTCCCATCCACAAGCTGATTCATCAAGTGGAGAGCCAAGGAGTGATCAGCAAATCTCACTCACCCTTTAATAGTCCCATATGGCCAGTGCGAAAGTCTAATGGGGAGTGGAGACTAACAGTTGACTATCGTGGCCTGAATGAAGTTACACCACCGCTGATTGCTGCCGTTCCAGGTATGCTAGAACTTCAATACGAACTAGAGTCAAAGGCAGCCAAGTGGTATGCCACAATTGACATTGCTAATGCGTTTTTCTCAATCCCTCTGGCAGCAGAGTGTCATCCACAATTTGCCTTTACTTGGAGGGGTGTCCAGTACACTTGGAATCGATTGCCCCAGGGGTGGAAACAGAGCCCCACCATTTGCCATGGACTAATCCAGACTGCACTGGAAAAAGGTGAAGCTCCGGAACACCTGCAATACATTGATAACATCATCGTATGGGGCAACACGGCAGAAGAAGTCTTTGAGAAAGGGAAGAAAATAATCCAAATCCTTCTGAAAGCCGGTTTTGCCATAAAAGAAAGTAAGGTCAAGGGACCTGCACAGGAGATCCAGTTTTTAGGAATAAAATGGCAAGATGGATGTCATCAGATCCCAATGGACATGATCAACAAAATAGCAGCTATGTCTCCACCAACTAATAAAAAGGAAACACAGGCTTTCTTAGGTGTCATGGGTTTTTGGAGAATGCATATTCCAAATTACAGTCTGATTGTAAGCCCTCTCTATCAAGTGACATGGAAGAAGAATGATTTTAAATGGGGGCCTGAGCAACAACAAGCCTTTGAACAAATTAAACAGGAGATTGTTCATGCAGTAGCCCTTGGACCAGTCCGGGCAGGACAAGATGTTAAAAATGTGCTCTACACTGCAGCTGGGGAGAATGGCCCTACCTGGAGCCTCTGGCAGAAAGCACCTAGGGAGACCCAAGGCTGACCCCTGGGGTTTTGGAGTCGAGGATATCGAGGATCCGAGGCTCGCTATACTCCAACTGAAAAAGAGATATTGGCAGCATACGAAGGAGTTTGAGCTGCCTCAGAAGTGGTTGGTACTGAAACACAGCTCCTCTTAGCACCCCGACTGCCAGTGCTGGGCTGGATGTTCAAAGGGAGGGTCTCCTCTACACATCACGCAACTGATGCCACGTGGAGTAAGTGGATTGCACTGATCACACAATGAGCTCACATAGGAAACCCCAGTCACCCAGGAATTTTAGAAGTGATCACGGACTGGCCAGAAGGCAAAGATTTTGGAATGTCGCCAGAGGAGGAGGTGACACGGGCTGAAGAGGCCCTGCTGTATAATAAACTGTCAGAAAGTGAGAGGCAATATGCTCTGTTCACTGATGGATCCTGTCGCATTGTGTGAAAGCATCAGAGGTGGAAGGCTGCTGTATGGAGTCCTACACAACAAGTCGCAGAAACTGCTGAAGGAGAAGGTGAATCGAGTCAGTTTGCAGACGTGAAAGCCATCCAGCTAGCGTTAGACATTGCTGAAAGAGAAAAGTGGCCAGTGCTCTATCTCTATACTGACTCATGGATGGTGGCAAATGCCCTGTGGGGGTGGTTACAGCAATGGAGGCAGAGCAACTGGCAGCGCAGAGGTAAACCCATTTGGGCTGCCGCACTGTGGCAAGATATTGCATCCCGGCTAGAGAATCTGGTTGTAAAAGTAAGTCATAAAGATGCTCACGTACCCAAGGGTCGGGCCACTGAAGAACATCAAAATAACCAACAGGTGGATCAGGCTGCCAAGATTGAAGTGGCTCAGGTGGACCTGGACTGGCAACATAAGGGTGAGCTATTTATGGTTCGGTGGGCCCATGATACCTCGGGCCATCAGGGAAGAGATGCAACATATAGATGGGCTCGTGACCGAGGGGTGGACTTGACCATGGACACTATCGCACAGGTTATCCATGAATGTGAAACATGTGCTGCAATTAAGCAAGCCAAGCGGTTAAAGCCCCTGTGGTATGGAGGGCGATGGCTGAAATATAAACAGTGGGAGGCCTGGCAGATTGACTATGTCACACTCCCACAAACTCGCCAAGGCAAGCGCTATGTGCTTACAATGGTGGAAGCAACCACCGGATGGCTGGAAACATATTCTGTACCCCATGCCACCACCTGGAACACTATCCTGGGCCTTGAAAAGCAGGTCTTGTGGCGACATGGCACCCCAGAAAGAATTGAGTCAGACAATGGGACTCATTTCCGAAACAACCTCATAGACACCTGGGCCAAAGAGCATGGCATTGAGTGGGTGTATCATATCCCCTATCACGCACTGGCCTCTGGGAAAATTGAGTGATACAATGGACTGTTAAAGACTACATTGAGAGCAATGGGGGGTGGAACTTTCAAACATTGGGATACACATTTAGCAAAAGCCACCTGGTTAGTCAACACCGGAGGATCTGTCAATCGGGGTGGCTCCGCCCAGTCAGAATTTTTACGTACTGTAGAAGGGGATAAAGTCCCTGTAGTGCACATAAAAAATATGTTAGGGAAGACAGTCTGGGTTACTCCTGCCTCAGGCAAAGGTAAACCCATTCATTGGATTGCTTTTGCTCAAGGACCTGGGTGCACTTGGTGGGTGATGCAAAAAGATGGGGAAGTCTGATGTGTGCCTCAAGGGGATTTGGTTTTAGGTGAGAATAGCCAGAATTAACCTGTATGATATTAGTTGCTATATAACCCTGCTACTGTATGTTATCATTACTATAATTGTTATTTGCTATATCCATAGTACTATAGTAAGAATCACTTAGATCAAGCAAGAAAGAACTGTGATAAAACTGAGCAAAGTGCAGTAGTGATGGAACCAGAACTGACTCCAGCATGCAACAATCCAACAGTGCACACACCATCCTCCTGCTGCACCCAATGTCACCTGTTCATCACACTGCACTGAAGCCCAATCCTGCTCTACCAACTGAGAGGACTTTGCACCATCCCTCCTGCCCAGAAAGACTGGTATGACAGATGGAGCCCAGAGTCGGGAACTAAATGAACTCAACGAACATTTTATGAACATGACCCATAAACTAAAGGAATGATATCTCTCTGTGTGTATACATATATATATATATATATGTATCATTGTTCATATGTCTCAAAGGGACAGAAAAGGTGATGATGATTGACCAGGATGTAACTAAAGGTATGGGAACTGACCATGATGTCAATGGTATCGAATAAGGGGTGGATACTGTCCTGGTTTCAGCTGGGATAGAGTTAATTGTCTTCCTAGTAGCTGGTACAGTGCTATGTTTTGAGTTCAGTATGTGAAGAATGTTGATAACACTGATGTTTTCAGTTGTCGCTAAGTAGTGTTTAGTCTAAAGTCAAGGATTTTTCAGCTTCTCATGCCCAGCCAGCGAGAAAGCTGGAGGGGCACAAGAAGTTGGCACAGGACAGAGCCAGGGCACCTGACCCAAACTGGCCAACGGGGTATTCCATACCATGTGACATCACATCTAGTATAGGAACTGGGGGAGTGGGGGCAGGGGATCGCCGCTCAGGGACTAACTGGGTGTCGGTCAGCGGGTGGTGAGCAATTGCACTGCACATCATTTGTACATTCCAATCCTTTCATTATTGCTGTTGTCATTTTATTAGTGTTATCATTATCATTATTAGTTTCTTCTTTTCTGTTCTATTAAACCATTCGTATCTCAACCCATGAGTTTTACTTCTTTTCCCAATTTTCTCCCCCATCCCACTGGGGGGGGGGGGGGGGGGGGGCGAGTGAGCAGCTGCGTGGTGCTTAGTTGCTGGGGTTAAACCATGACAGTGGTGAAAGAAGTGTTTGTATCTGTGCAGACGTTACACTGCTCAATTCCCACTACATCTCTCCTGGTTCCTGGGAAGTTTCTTTTTATCCTTCTAATTTAGCTGTAGGTTTACAGGCAACCACATTCAAAAGAGAAGCCTCATAATACAGGAGAATCAAACATTTGTGGAAGGCATCGGATCTCTCAACTCCTTTTGGTACCCAAATGATTTCTGCTCTGAGCAAAGGTGGTATTCTTTCATTGGTATCATTTATTATTAACGTGGTACTTGATTAAAATCATGAAACTGAAGTCATAGTAAAATATTACTCCTACAGGATGTGAGGATTCCTTCTCCAGAACTTTTTGTGAGTACTCACATCTTTAGGGTTTATTATAAATTAGATCCTATTACCGAGTTTTCAGAGGTTATAAATATGAAAGGGAATTTTTTTCCTCCTTTGTCGTGGTTTAACCCCAGCCAGCAACTAAGCACCACGCAGCCGCTCACTCACTCCCCCCCCCACCCAGTGGGATGGGGGAGAAAATCGGGAAAAAGAAGCAAAACCCACGGGTTGAGATAAGAACAGTTTAATAGAACAGAAAAGAAGAAACGGATAATGATAATGATAACACTAATAAAATGACAACAGCAATAATGAAAGGATTGGAATGTACAAATGATGCGCAGTGCAATTGCTCACCACCCGCCGACCGGCACCCAGCTAGTCCCCCGAGCGGCGATTCCCCGCCCCCACTTCCCAGTTCCTATACTAGATGGGACGTCACATGGTATGGAATACCCTGTTGGCCAGTTTGGGTCAGGTGCCCTGGCTGTGTCCTGTGCCAACTTCTTGTGCCCCTCCAGCTTTCTCGCTGGCTGGGCATGAGAAGCTGAAAAATCCTTGACATTAGTCTAAACACTACTAGCAGCAACTGAAAACATCAGTGTTATCAACATTCTTCTCATACTGAACTCAAAACATAGCACCGTACCAGCTACTAGGAAGACAGTTAACTCTATCCCAGCTGAAACTAGGACAGTATCCACCCCTTATTCTATACCATTGACGTCATGCTCAGTTCCCATACCTTTAGTTACATCCTGGTCAATCATCAACACCTTATCTATCACTTTGAGACATATGAACAATGATATATATAGATAGATATATACATATACAGAGATATCATTCCTTCAGTTTATGGGCTATGTTCATTAAATGTTCATTGAGTTCATTTAGTTCCTGACTCTGGGCTCCATCCGTCATACCAGTCTTTCTGGGCAGAAGGGATGGTGCAAAGTCCTCTCAGTCGGTAGAGCAGAGTTGGGCTTCAGTGCAGTATGACGAGCAGTTGACATTGGACGCAGCAGGAGGATGGTGTGCACCGTTGGATTGTTGCATGCTGGAGTCAGTTCTGGTTCCATCACTACTGCGCTTCGCTCAGTTTTATCACAGTTTTTCTTGCTTGATCTAAGTGATTCTTACTATAGTACTATGGATATAGCATATAACAATTATAGTAGTGATAACATACAGTAGCAGGGTTATATAGCAACTAGTATCATACAGTTTAATTCTGGCTATTCTCACCTAAAATTAAATCCCCTTGAGGCACACATCGGACTTTCCCATCTTTTCGCATCACCCACCAAGTGCACCCAGGTCCTTGAGCAAAAGCAATCCCACGAATGGGTTTACCTTTGCCTGAGGCAGGAGTAACCCAGACTGTCTTCCCTAACATATTTTTTGTGTGCACTACAGGGACTTTATCCCCTTCTACAGTACGTAAAAATTCTGACTGGGCAGGGCCACCCCGATTGGCAGATCCTCTGGTGTTGACTAACCAGGTGGCTTTTGCTAAATGTGTATCCCAATGTTTGAAAGTTCCACCCCCCATTGCTCTCAATGTAGTCTTTAACAGTCCATTGTATCGCTCAATTTTCCCAGAGGCTGGTGCATGATAGGGGATGTGATACACCCACTCAATGCCATGCTCTTTGGCCCAGGTGTCTATGAGGTTGTTTCGGAAATGAGTCCCGTTGTCTGACTCAATTCTCTCTGGGGTGCCATGTCGCCACAAGACCTGCTTTTCAAGGCCCAGGATAGTGTTCCGGGCAGTGGCATGGGGTACAGAATATGTTTCCAGCCATCCGGTGGTTGCTTCCACCATTGTGAGCACATAGCGCTTGCCTTGGCGAGTTTGTGGAAGTGTGATATAGTCAATCTGCCAGGCTTCCCCAAATTTATATTTCAGCCATCGTCCTCCATACCACAGGGGTTTTAACCGTTTGGCTTGCTTAATTGCAGCACATGTTTCACATTCATGGATAACCTGTGCAATAGTGTCCATGCTCAAGTCCACCCCTCGGTCACGAGCCCATCTATATGTTGCATCTCTTCCCTGATGGCCTGAAGCATCATGGGCCCATCGAGCCATAAATAGCTCACCCTTATGTTGCCAGTCCAAGTCCACCTGAGCCACTTCAATCTTGGCAGCCTGATCCACCTGTTGGTTATTTTGATGTTCTTCAGTGGCCCGACTCTTGGGTACGTGAGCATCTACGTGACGTACTTTTACAACCAGATTCTCTAGCCGGGATGCGATATCTTGCCACAGTGCGGCAGCCCAAATGGGTTTACCTCTGCGCTGCCAGTTGCTCTGCTTCCACTGCTGTAACCACCCCCACAGGGCATTTGCCACCATCCATGAGTCAGTATAGAGATAGAGCACTGGCCACTTTTCTCTTTCAGCAATGTCTAACGCTAGCTGGATGGCTTTCACCTCTGCAAACTGACTCGATTCACCTTCTCCTTCAGCAGTTTCTGCGACTTGTCGTGTAGGACTCCATACAGCAGCCTTCCACCTCCGATGCTTTCCCACAATGCGACAGGACCCATCAGTGAACAGAGCATATTGCTTCTCATTTTCTGGCAGTTTATTATACAGCGGGGCTTCTTCAGCACGCGTTACCTCCTCCTCTGGCGACATTCCAAAATCTTTGCCTTCTGGCCAGTCCGTGATCACTTCTAAAATTCCTGGGCGACTGGGGTTTCCTATGCGAGCCCGTTGTGTGATCAGTGCAATCCACTTACTCCACGTGGCATCAGTTGCATGATGTGTAGAGGAGACCCTCCCTTTGAACATCCAGCCCAGCACTGGCAGTCGGGGTGCTAAGAGGAGCTGTGTTTCAGTACCAACCACTTCTGAGGCAGCTCGAACTCCTTCATATGCTGCCAATATCTCTTTTTCAGTTGGAGTATAGCGAGCCTCGGATCCTCGATATCCTCGACTCCAAAACCCCAGGGGTCGACCTCGGGTCTCCCCGGGTGCTTTCTGCCAGAGGCTCCAGGTAGGGCCATTCTCCCCGGCTGCAGTATAAAGCACATTTTTAACATCTTGTCCTGCCCGGACTGGTCCAAGGGCTACTGCATGAACAATCTCCTGTTTAATTTGTTCAAAGGCTTGTTGTTGCTCAGGCCCCCATTTAAAATCATTCTTCTTCCATGTCACTTGATAGAGAGGGCTTACAATCAGACTGTAATTTGGAATATGCATTCTCCAAAAACCCACAACACCTAAGAAAGCCTGTGTTTCCTTTTTATTAGTCGGTGGAGACATAGCTGCTATTTTGTTGATCACATCCATTGGGATCTGACGACGTCCATCTTGCCATTTTATTCCTAAAAACTGGATCTCCTGTGCAGGTCCCTTGACCTTACTTTCTTTTATGGCAAAACCGGCTTTCAGAAGGATTTGGATTATCTTCTTCCCTTTCTCAAAGACTTCTTCTGCCGTGTTGCCCCATACAATGATGTCATCAATGTATTGCAGGTGTTCCGGAGCTTCACCTTTTTCCAGTGCAGTCTGGATTAGTCCATGGCAAATGGTGGGGCTGTGTTTCCACCCCTGGGGCAATCGATTCCAAGTGTACTGGACACCCCTCCAAGTAAAGGCAAACTGTGGACGACACTCTGCTGCCAGAGGGATTGAGAAAAACGCATTAGCAATGTCAATTGTAGCATACCACTTGGCTGCCTTTGACTCTAGTTCGTATTGAAGTTCTAGCATATCTGGAACGGCAGCACTCAGCGGTGGCGTAACTTCATTCAGGCCACGATAGTCAACTGTTAGTCTCCACTCCCCATTAGACTTTCGCACTGGCCATATGGGACTATTAAAGGGTGAGCGAGTTTTGCTGATCACTCCTTGGCTCTCCAGTTGGCGAATCAACTTGTGGATGGGAATCAGAGAGTCTCGGTTGGTGCGATATTGCCGCCGGTGCACCGTCGTGGTAGCAATTGGCACTTGTTGTTCTTCAACCCTCAGCAACCCCACAATCGAAGGGTCTTGAGAGAGACCAGGCAGGGTAGACAGCTGTTCAGTGCCCTCCGTCTCCAAGGCAGCTATACCAAAAGCCCATCGATACCCCTTCGGATCCTTAAAATACCCTCTCCTGAGATAGTCTATGCCAAGGATACACGGAGCCTCCGGACCAGTCACAATGGGGTGTTTCTGCCATTCATTCCCAGTTAGGCTTACTTCAGCTTCCAATACAGTTAACTCTTGGGATCCCCCTGTCACACCAGAAATACAGATGGGTTCTGCCCCTTTATAACTTGATGGCATTAGAGTGCACTGTGCGCCGGTGTCTACTAGAGCCTTATACTCCTGTGGGTCTAACGTGCCAGGCCATCGAATCCACACAGTCCAATAGACCCGGTTATCCCTTTCCTCCACCTGGCTGGAGGCAGGGCCCCTCTAATTCTGGCCAGAGTATCCGGTATTCACTTCTCGTAAAATTGGCTCAGAAGTCCCTTCAAGAGGATCAGAAATAAGATCAGCCCTTCTGCTCTGTTTGGAAACTGGAGCGGCATTTTTCCTAGTAGAATCCCCTTTTGTGGTGGTTTTTCCTCGCAGCTCACGTACCCGTGCATTTAGGACCGAGGTAGGTTTTCCATCCCATTTCCTCATGTCCTCTCCATGATCACATAGGTAAAACCACAGGGCACCTCGCGGTGTGTACCTTCTATATTCTCTCTCTTGGGCAGAGGAGCGCTCACTCCTAATAGCTGAGACATTGGTCCTTACAGGTGGGCAATAGGACATATCCTCTTTGAATTGTTGGAAATCCTCGGACAGCTTCTCCACAGCCGAAATGCAGGCTTGTAGGGAGGAGGAGAGATTTTCTTCGTATTGACGGAGTTGGCGAGCCACTTCATCCACTGTCGGTGCCTCTTCGTCTTTCCAGGTCATTATTGCCAGTGAGTTGGCATAGGACGATGGTGCGCTCCGTACAAATTTCCGCCACATGGGTCGTGTGCATTGGACTTCGTCTGGATCTTTGGGTAATTGTGGGTTGTCCGGGTCATGATGAATTGTCTCTAGCACAGCTAATTCCCTCAGATATTGGATACCTTTTTCCATGGTGGTCCACTTGCTTGATTGACATATAACATCTTCCTTAAAGGGGTACCTTTCCTTCACACTTGACAAGAGTCGCCTCCAGAGGCTGATGGCTTGTGTTCCTCTTCCAATTGCCTTGTCAATGCCACCTTCCCTGGCAAGCGATCCCAGCTGCTTGGCTTCCCTACCTTCTAATTCCAAGCTATTAGCCCCATTGTCCCAGCATCGGAGAAGCCAGGTGATAATATGCTCACCTATACGGCGGCCAAAATCTTTTCGCATATCTCGCAGCTCACTCAAGGATAGGGACCGGGTTATTACCTCTGGTTCTGCCTCTTCCTCCTGTTCCCGTGATGGCCCTGGTTCACCTTCATCCTTTGCTAAGCGAGCTGATTTTTTATATTTCTTTTTCTGTACGGGGGCAACTGATACTGGTGCAGGTTGATCCGCTGGTTCAGTTGCAGTATCACTCGCCGGGTTTTGGATATCCGCAGCGTCTGTCGCCAAGGTTTGGGTAGCAGCATCTGTTGCCAAGGTTTGGGTAGCAGCAGTGCTCGTCGCTGGGGCTGGAGGGACCGCAGTGCCTGTTGCCAGGGTTTGGGTAGCTGCTGTGCTCGTTGCTGCGGCTGGAGGGGCTGCAGTGCCTGTTGCTGAGGTTTGGGTAGCCACAGTTCTCATTGCCAGGGCTGGAGGGGTCACGGTACCTGTCACCAAGGTCTGGGTGGCCGCAATGCTCGTCGCCGGGGCTGGAGGGGCCGCAGCGCCCATTGCCGGGGTTTGGGTGACCGCAGTGCTCATTGCTTTGTTGTTAGGTCCAGAGACCTTCTCTTCCCCTTGGGGGTGCTGAGTTGTGTCGAACAGGGCTCGATAGGCATGGGCCAGGCCCCAGCACGTTGCAGTGATTTGTATCTCTCTGGAGCTGCCGGGGTGACAGCATACCTTTTCCAAATATTTTACTAGTTCTTCTGGATTCTGCATTTGTTCAGGGGTGAATTTCCAAAACACTGGAGGTGCCCACTTTTCTAGGTACTTGCCCATACTACCCCACACACCCTGCCACTCATAATTATCCAGCCTCGGGGCAGACCTCTGGGTGATCTTCTTAAATAGTTGTTTAACCTTAAACAAGAGCTGAACCACATTCAGAAGCATGCTAATTCCCAGCAGTAGGGCTAGGACCGTGCTGGTATCAACATCCCAAGAGTATTCAAATTTTTCAAAATTCCCAAACACCATTGTAACTGGACTGAAGGAGAAAGGAGAGGGGAAAAAAGGTATCCCACTCATAGACTGGTTTTCCAAGGAGGAAAGGTAAATGGTATAATTATTAATAGTTTCCCACAGATGGCTCCCGCAGTATAAAGGTGACAATGCTGAGTGCAAATACCGGATTAATTCCACAACTGATGACTTTATCATACCATAAACCAGTGTTATACAATACATCAAAGCAAAAACCTTAATCCACCTCCCACGGATGATAAGCAGGAGAAGAGGGACTACATACAGCAAGCGAGGTGATGCATAACAGAACTTTAAAAACCAGAGCAACAACTCTAAGAACACATAAATCAACATAATGACCAGCGACTATAAGACCAATATAATGAATGCTTATAACAAATTTGTTTTAACGAGCTCTGGTCAGGTTTGTCGTTATCTCAACCCTTCGGGCCCCACGTTGGGCGCCAAAATGGACTGTCGTGGTTTAACCCCAGCCAGCAACTAAGCACCACGCAGCCGCTCACTCACTCCCCCCCCCACCCAGTGGGATGGGGGAGAAAATCGGGAAAAAGAAGCAAAACCCACGGGTTGAGATAAGAACAGTTTAATAGAACAGAAAAGAAGAAACGGATAATGATAATGATAACACTAATAAAATGACAACAGCAATAATGAAAGGATTGGAATGTACAAATGATGCGCAGTGCAATTGCTCACCACCCGCCGACCGGCACCCAGCTAGTCCCCCGAGCGGCGATTCCCCGCCCCCACTTCCCAGTTCCTATACTAGATGGGACGTCACATGGTATGGAATACCCTGTTGGCCAGTTTGGGTCAGGTGCCCTGGCTGTGTCCTGTGCCAACTTCTTGTGCCCCTCCAGCTTTCTCGCTGGCTGGGCATGAGAAGCTGAAAAATCCTTGACATTAGTCTAAACACTACTAGCAGCAACTGAAAACATCAGTGTTATCAACATTCTTCTCATACTGAACTCAAAACATAGCACCGTACCAGCTACTAGGAAGACAGTTAACTCTATCCCAGCTGAAACTAGGACACTCCTTCAACTATTCCATCACAAAATGTCAGGTGACTAGTGGAAACATGTCTTGTTCTTCCCATTGCAGACATCTAAGCTAATTTAAAAAGTCAAAATAATCAGCCCTACCTATTAAAAAAGGTAGTGTCAATAGGCTGGAGGTTCCCCTTGCTAACACTTGTCATTCCATGTAGCTCTGTGGGCATTAGTGGAATGACTCCACATTGCACCCACACAAATAAAAGCACTTTTGGCCCAATAACCACAGATTTACAAAGGTCAATGTACAGCAATGGCATCAGTAGCTTCTAAAGAAACAAATATTTTAAGTGCAGTGCCTAACTCCTGACTAATTTTAACACAGTTGCGCTGCTCACCAAATGGCACTTTGTCATGTTTACAAAAATATGAATGCTTTCATGTGGGTCTAGAAAAGTAATATTTACAGTACAAAGTTTATCTGCTTATATAAAAGTGTTTGTCCTCAATTTTCCTTTTGGTCTAACATAGAATTATCTAAGATGACTTCTACTTTTGCACACAACATTACAGAATTAAGTGAATAGTGAGCTATTTCTTTGAGTGTTATTAGCAAATTTCATGTGTGTGTGACTAAAGGTTGTTTAGTGCCATCTTTTGGGTGGTCCTAATACTACAGAACAGCTTCATCAAATCAATTACACATTTGCCATCATTCACATGGGTAGGAAGCCATGTGTTACTAGTTCCCTAAACTTGCTTCTAGAGAGTTTGGGGGTTTTATCCTAGATTACAGCTGTCTGTAAGATTTTGCTTTCTAATGTGTATGAGCTCTCTAAAGAACACATGGGCAGAGATGAAGGAGCCTGCACTGGTTTCAGGCAGTGCTAGTGGGGGCTGCAGGAGCAGGGGCACTATTTGCCACCATGGGACCAGCCTAGCAGAATCAGTGAAATGAAGGCAAGGAGGTACAACCAGTGACAGCAGGTGTAATTACACCATAGATGCAGACGCATGCTCGACAGCTGGGTGAGAAAACAGATGTTTAGGCCTCTTGCTTGGCGCAAGGCTGTTGTGGAGCTGCAGGGGATAGGAAGTGCCTGTAGCAATCTCACACCTGCTTTGAGAATTGAAGAGAAAATGGGTCAGAGGAGCCTCCCCCGCAGTAGCTCTTTGAAACAGGGCAGACACTGCAGTTTCTACAAGCTCCTTTAGGGCACTCCTATGGTGTGGGAGTTCTGTGCACCCTTGTAAAATCAAATTTCACTCTCTGCTTACACTGTTCGGTTCATGGTAAATGCAAATTACCTTGATTGATAGGCAGGAGACACCTATGTAACAGCTCAAGTCTGCTGTATGTTTTTTAATTATTTTGGCGGGGATTTTTTTAAAAAAGTATGTGCCTTTAATTATGAAATTTCAGTCTTCTTCCAGCATCAGAATACCTCCAGCCCTCCCCACAGCCACAGTTACATGAAGACCATACACGGCTGAGTGGCAGTAGTCAGATGACAAAGAAACTCAATGTGAGGATGAATTGCTGGGAGTGTTTCCATGCTGCATAAAGAAATCATAGAATCATAGAATCATTTAGGTTGGAAAAGACCTTCAAGATCATCAAGTCCAACCATTAACCATGCCCACTAAACCATGTCCTGAAGTACCTTGTCCACTCGCTTTTTGAATACCTCCAGGGATGGTGACTCAACCACTTCCCTGGGCAGCCTATTCCAATGTCTGACAACCCTCTCAGTAAAGAAATTCTTCCTAATATCTAACCTAAATCTCCCTTGCCGCAACTTGAGGCCACTTCCTCTTGTCCTATCTCCAGCCACCTGACAGAAGAGACCAGCACCCACCTCACTACAACCCCCTTTCAGGTAGGTGTAGAGAGCTATAAGGTCTCCCCTCAGCCTCCTCTTCTCTAAACAGCCCCAGTTCCCTCAGCCGCTCCTCATAAGACTTGTGCTCCAGGCCCCTCACCAACTTGGTTGCCCTCCTCTGAACACACTCCAGCAACTCAATGGCTTTCTTGTAGTGAGGGGCCCAAAACTGAACACAGTACTTCAAGGTGCGTTCTCACCAGTGCCGAGTACAGGGGAACAATCACCTCCCTGCTCCTGCTGGCCACACCATTTCTGATGCAGGCCAGGATGCCGTTGGCCTTCTTGGCCACCTGGGCACACTGCTGGCTCATATTCAGCCGGCTGTCAACCAGCACCCCCAGGTCTTTCTCTGCTGGGCAGCTTTCCAGCCACTCTTCCCCAAGACTGTAGCGCTGCATGGGGTCACCATGACCAAAGTGCAGGACCCGGCACTTGGCCTTGTTGAACTTCATACAATTGGCCTCAGCCCATCGATCCAGCCTGTCCAGATCTCTCTGTAGAGCCTCCCTACCCTCAAGCAGATCGACCCTTCCCCCCAACTTGGTGTCGTCTGCAAACTTGCTGAGGGTGCACTCGATCCCCTCATCCAAATCATCAATAAAGATATTAAACAGAACAGGGCCCAACACCGAGCCCTGGGGAACACCACTTGTGACCTGCCGCCAACTGGATTTCACCCCATTCACCACAACCCTCTGGGCTCGTCCATCCAGCCAGTTTTTCACCCAGCGAAGAGTACACTTGTCCAAGCCATGAGTCGCCAGCTTCCTAAGGAGTATGCCATGAGAGACAGTGTCAAAGGCCTTGCTGAAGTCAAGGAAGATAACATCCACAGCCTTTCCCTCATCCACTAGGCGGGTCACCTGGTCATAGAAGGAGATCAGGTTGGTCAAGCAGGACCTGCCTTTTGTAAACCCATGCTGACTGGGCCTGATCCCCTGCTTATCCTGGACTTGCCATGTGAGTGCTCTCAAGACAAACCGTTCCATAATCTTCCCCGGTACCGAGGTCAGGCTGACAGGCCTGTAGTTCCCCAGATCCTCCCTCCGACCCTTCTTGTAAATGGGGGTCACATTGGCAAGCCTCCAGTCCTCTGGAACCTCCCCTGTTGACCAGGATTGCTGATAGATGATGGAGAGTGGCTTGGCAAGGACCTCTGCCAGTTCCCTCAGTACTCTTGGATGGATCCCATCAGGTCCCATAGATTTCTGAGTGTCCAGATGGCGTAGTAGGTCACTAACTATTTCCTCCTGGATTAAGGGGGTTATGTTCTGCTCTTCATCCTCACCTTCCAGCTCAAGGGGTGGAGTACCCTGAGGATAACTGGTCTCCCTGTTAAAGACTGAGGCAAAGAAGGCATTAAGTACCTCGGCCTTTTCCTCATCACTGGTTGCTACGTTCCCTTCTGTATCCATTAAAGGAAAGATATTCTCCTTGGGATTCTTTTTACTGTTAATATATTTGTAAAAACATTTTTTGTTGTCCCTTACAATAGTGGCCAGATTTAGTTCTAGCTGAGCTTTTGCCTTTCTAATTTTCTCTCTGTATGATCTAACAAGATCCCTGTACTCCTCCCAAGTTGCACGCCCTTTCCTCCAGAGATGATAAACCCTCCTTTTTTTCTTGAGTCCTAGCAAAAGCTCCCCGTTCAGCCAGGCCAGTCGTTTTCCTCGGCGGTTCGACTTGTGGCACATGGGAATAGCCTGGTCCTGAGCCATTAAATCCCCCAGCCCTTTCTTAGCACACAAATCCCCAAATCCCCAGCAGCAAAATATTTTCCTATTTAGAAACACTGTTTTTTTCCAACTTTGGCCAATGTTCATGCTATTTTATAAGATAATTATCTATGTATCCCAGTCACACCCTATATCACCAAATTTCTTTCTTCTGACTCCTAACATAAGACCAACAGTAAACTCATTAAATTAATTGGTTTTATTCTGTCTTTATTCCGTATTCCCTGCTAGCTCTAAAAACAGGTCACATGTCAAAAATAAAAAACCCACAAGCATCCAAAAATCTAACTTAACATCTACAGTGAAGCCATAGAATTAAAAGCATACATGAAATATTATGCCCATGGTACTTAGTATGTGGTAACTAATAACCAAATCTAGCCATAAAACACCACCTTTTCCACAGATGGTCTAAAATACGATTAGATGACAATGTCCCTTTGAAAAGGTCAGCGGTCAACTGGTTTCCTCTTAGGCAAGGACAAATTCAGGGTAGTGAAGTAGATAACACTTTCAGCAGGGTTTCCTTTTCCCTTAATAAGATGAGAGGCCTTTCTACCTTATCCCATTCTACCCCAGGACAAACGAGCTACTTCCCATAGCAAAGCCTAATGTCACATGCGATAGGGAGAGTACAGGGCTTGGAGGTAGCTGGGCTTTGGATATCCCCTTGCCAGCAATATAGGCCCACAAAGAGCAGGTCAAGGTTCATACCGTGCTCCCTGACTCATGGTCCCAGGGACAGCACAGACAGAGCCAAAGGAATTACTCATGTGTGGAACAGCATTTATTGTAGATATTTACAGCATTTGGCCTAGGAGTCTAGAGCACCAGCTGATCCCTTTTTGCTAGCTGTTAGGATTGAAATGACATATGCACACAAAGCAAAATTTTGGACAAAGCAGCCTCCCCAACACAAAATGCTGATGTCTGCAGTTAAACTTATCTCTGTGTGGAAATGTTCTCCAGGCACCACTTCCTAGTCCAAGTGCTTGTTGGAGGCTTTTTGGAGGTGTCAAAATGTTTGCATTCTCCTACTTTTGGATAATCAAACACTGCTCACAAGCTTGTTTGGATGTTGAAATAAGCCCAAACTTAGGGAGTTTATGCACATATGGTTAGTAGCATTTTAGGGACATGAGTCTGGAAGGTACTTCTTTCATCAGTGTATCCCTTGCTCTGCTGTGGTAGGAGATAGATAGATACATGTAATTCAGTTCAGAAATTCATCAAGTTCAATTTTACAGCCATTGCGCCCTTTGTCTCCATCCCTCCTGTTGGAAGGCAGGTCTACCTCTGGGCATCTACAGCTGGCCTTATCATGAAACTGCACCCACGAAAGGCCACATAGGCTACGGATGCAGCAGTCTCCAACATCAATAATCTGGTGTCTTTTCATTGCACTAATAATTAAATGTCTGGCTTGTGGACAACCACCACTTATATTGCTCACAGCTAGAACTTTTGGTACTTCTCACATCATAACTGTATAATTAAATGATCTAATGGAAGTGAAAATAACGCACAATGTATTTCCATAGTTCTTTGCAGAGTTGCAGTAGACAAGAAGAATTGCACTGTGCTAAGAAAGTGGTGGGTGTATGCCAGGACACTGCTGTAGATGGAAGCTAAGAAGAGACTTCCAGCTACACAGGTCAAAGCCCTCGAACGTAAAAGAGATGCTCAAATGACATGAAGTCAATGGGCCTCTGTTCAAGCGCAGCTGTCCACCAGTATTTGAAAAATACTGTGGGATTGGGGCCACAGAGATTAACATAAAGCAACAAATGCTGGCAGTTTTAGCAGTGGATGCCCTCACCTTAAGTGACTTTTGCTTTTCTGCCCTCCCTGAAGCAAACAGCACGAGTCAATGTTGTCACTTCTTACAGTTTCTGAGCTTTTTAGTGTCTTATGTCATAGCTTGAGTGTTTATAGTTTTTCAGCTTGTTTCCGATACTATGTTTGAGTTTGAACTCTTTTGAAAAGGTAAAAAGAGAACATTTTTCTTGGACAGCTTTGAAATCCAAATCAATAATGCTGGCAGGACCCTCTCAGTTAAATTTGGTTTCGCCTTTTTGTCTTATTAGCAATTTCTTTACACAACCTATTTTAGCTCATGTATTTACCATATAAAGCAATGACAGCTCAGCTGGCATCACTAGAATTATATAAATGTATCGTTTTATAAAGTGGAATTTTTTTACCTCTCTGCTAAAATACCTGATGCTGCTTTGGTTTTAAAAGGTGTATTACATGTGACAGCTGTGCATATTTGCCCTGTAGCTCGGATTTTTGTACTACACCCAGTTCATAAATGTTATTGAGCAACAACCTGTGAGATTTTTAAATAATTAAGAAAGAAAATGTTGGTGAGAGAAGCAGCACAGAATAACACTGACTTTCTTCTTCCCAGCTGATTAGGAATTGTGCTGTTCTACTTTGTAAGTGTAAGAACAAGTCCAGGCTCAGGGAGCCCTCCTAGGGGACCTTGGAGGTCTCAGGGAAAGGGTTTCCCTGGCTGCTTTCATTTATGCCTTTGAAGCTACATAGTATGTAACCAGACCATGCTTCCCCTTGGGACGTCAGCCTCAGAAGCCCAAAAAGTCTCTTCCAGTCCATATCCCTCATTAACTCCCATGGGATTATCCCAGGCTGCCCCTGGACCAGCTCAGCGCTGCCCTGCTCTTGCCAATGCACCACTGAAGAGCAGCCCACCAGTGGTCATGTGACTTTGGCCAGCAGCTCTACCGAGCCCGAAACAGCCTGGATCGGCCACAAGCAGCCAGAGGACACTCTTGCGCCTCTTCACCCACTTGCATTTCACAAGGGGCATGCAGATGCCCCTCTGCCCAGGCTTCAGCATGCAGCTGAGGCAGGCAGAGGCGACTGCAACCCAAAGAATTTGGGGTTGGCTCAGCTATGCTCCCCGTGGATCCTAGGGAGCCAGTGGCCAAACTAGGCATCAGATCCAGGCCTCTTTCACAACAGGAGAGGGCATTGCCAGCGGGTAAGAGCATATGACACCTGCCTTCCAGTTATGCCCAGCTTATGAGCAGAAATTAAAGCTGAGTTTGTGCAGGCAATAAAATTAATTATTCTGCTAAAAAAATTTATTCCATGTGAAACTATAATGAATTTTTCTGTCCGCAATATTTTAATCACATATTTAAATATATTTTGACATAAAACTTATAATCCTCTAAGCAAACAGAAGGTGGAACTCAACAATAAGAGAATGAGACAAAATACTGAGATTAATTGGTAGATATAATAATATCGGGAAAAGCTTTCTCCATGCCTACTTTACCCCTTCCCTCTCTTCTTAGGCCCACATACTCCTGGAAGTCTTGAGACATTTCAAAACCTGTAATTTTTTTTTCCTTGATCAACCTTGATCATATATCCAAACCTCTACTTTTGCCTTAACTATAGCTTTTAACTTTAAAGCATGCATTTGGCAATCTGAACCATTCAGTCGAATATGCTGTGATGTCCCCATGGCACTCATGGAAATAAGACTGAATGAAAAGGTTTCGTGAACATCCCATGTTCCCTGATTTTAGTTTTGTACCACCCAAAACAATAACATATCTTGTGCCACACTATGCAAAAAAGAGTTGGTGGCATAGTGAAGGCAGCACATCAACAGGGGTCCCAAGCACCTCTTGCAAACGTGTTCACATGCTTAGCTTTATACCCATTGGAAATCAAGGAGCCTGTCTACACCACGACAATGAAAGCTTTGCATAAGAGTTTGTATGTTAAAGCCATGAGGAGAAATTTAGCAATGCTAAATGGAAGTTAAAAGAGAAAGTTTTGTTGACTGGCTTTTTGGTGTTTGGTCTTAAGCAGGAATTATGTTTTTCCAGCAGACCTACTGGTAACAAGAGTGAAAATACAAATCTGGGTACTGGTTTACTAGCATCTGTTTATTTCTTGCTGTGCTCATCTATGGTATAAACTGACACAGAGGATGGATGGAAGGGTGGTTTGTTTTAAAAACTTCATTTCTTGTATAAACCATTGCACATGCTTCCTCTTGATACCATTTGTAAACAGAATATTTTAGCCAACATTTTATTAAGTTTCAATCCTGCAAACACTCGAGGGGTTAGCAAGATGCTAGAAGTTAAGTCTAACTATAAATATTTCCAGGATTGGGGTCTACGTGTCTGCTCCAGTTCTCTTTGTTAACATTATGTGATTGAGCTACGTGTTACATTGCTGCAACGAGGGTTGCTCACGTGGGCAAAATGTATTAATAGTTTTAATATGGAGTTGTGCAAGCGAGGTAATATGCCAGAGGAGTTGCTCACATGAGCTGCTCCAGATCGGTCAGGGAGCACAACTCTGCAATGAACTACGACAGCGATTTAAAACCTTCCAAAAACTGGAAGGAGCAGCAAAGGGAGGCCCACTCTGCCCCCGTAGTCACTCCTCCAGCTGATGGCTACGGGTCTGATCCAGCCCCTTGGTGGCAGAAAGCAGCAGATGCATATGCAGGGAGGGAAGCAGAGGGCAGCAAGAGGCCTCCTCACCTTCTCTGCCCTCCTCAGAGAGGAGCAGAGGAAGGGTCAGCAAGGGACAGCCAAAAATGGGATATCATCAATCCAAGTCTAGTAAAAACGGTTTGATCTATTTTGTCAAGCATTTAATTCCTGAACAGAGAGCCTGGTATTAGATTTTTGCATGGCTTGGGAAAGTCTTGCACTGTGAATAGGCAGACAAGAAAAGCTGAGGATATTAGTTTCTGTGACAGTGGCAAACATGACACCATTGCAGTGATCTTTCTCCTTGTTCCTGCTGCCTGCTCCCTGGTGCCCCGCGCTAGAAGGGGACTTGTCAGAGGGAAAAGGCAAAGGGGAAGGGCAGCAGGTGACAGTGACAGTGAAGTCAGGCAAAAAGACAGTGGGTTAGAAAGTGAAAACTACAGGGTATCATTCTGCATCGCCTTTCTGCAGTGGTTTTAATCTGAGTACCTGTAACGGGTGCAGGTGCCCAGGCTCTGGCAGTGGGGGCTGCAGGGCGGCCTCTGTGAGGAGAGGCCGGGGCTGCCCCGAGCCGGACACAGCCGGTTCCAGCCGGCTCCGACCGACCCACCGCAGGGCACGGCTGAGCCCCGCAGCCACCACGGCGGAGCCGCGGGGAAAGCCTGTGTAAGAAAGGGCACAACGCTGCCCAGCTGTGAGGGGAAAAGTGTGAGAAACAGCCCTGCGGGCACCGGGGGGAGAGGGGGAGGAGGTGCTCCAGGTGCCCCAGCAGGGATCCCCTGGAGCCCCTGGAGAGACCAGCTGGAGCAGGGACAGTATCTGAGCAGGAAGAAGCAACAGAGAGCAGCTGTCATGGACTTACCACAACTTCCCATTCCCCATCCTCCTGTGCTGCTTAGCGGGGAGGCAGAGAAGTCGGGAATTAAGGAGCGACATTGAGCCTAGGAAAAAAATGGGGGGGGGGGGGGGCAGGGAGTAGGTTTTGTGTTTGTTTCTCACCATCCAACTCTATTTTAACTGGCAATAAATTAAATTAATTTTTCCCAAGTCAAGTCTGTTTTGCCCATGACAATAACTTACAAGTGATCTGCCTGTCTTTATCTCAACCTATGAGTTTTCAATCTTATTTTCTTCCCCCTGTCCTGTTGAGGAGGAGGAATGAGGGAGCAGCTGGGTGGGCGTCTGGTAGCCAGCCAAGGTCAACCCACCAAAATACCCTATAGTTATTTGCCTAAGATTAGCGTTACAACCTTGTATTTTAGCCATTTCATTGATAAAAGGAGCATCCCAATGTGTTAGACAAAATCTGTGACAAAGTCTTGCCTCCAGCTCAGCTGAGCTTGTGATTAAAACAGCATGTAAGCATCGACATATAGATATATCCAGAACTGAGGGAGACCTTTTAGGTGTGTGTTCTATCCCAAGACATCTAAACAAGTCTTACTGACTTACGTGCCCTTGTACCTGAGAGCAAATAAGGATTTCTGGTTTACTTTTTCCCTAACATTAAAGAAGTGTAAAGAAGCATCTGAAGTTCCAGTCTAATACTAGAAAACAAAGGGGACTGAAAGCAGAAAAAAATAAGAGGTAGCTATCCCCTGTCCTGTTCAAATAAGGATAAAACTGTCAAAAAGCAAGAACAGATTAGCAACATCATGAGCCCTGTCCTGAAATAGCTGGAACAAGTTATGTCAAAGCTAGAGGCTCTGCAAATGTCTGTGAATTGCATTGATGTACCAAAGGTATCTTGTCTTATTGCTAATGAATTGCTGAATGTCTTTGTACCTCAGTTTTCTACCTGTTAAATAAAGATAATGCTCACTGGGGGCTTTTGAGGAGATACTCCTTAATGACTGTGAATTCTCCATTTGAGAGCCATGAGCACAATGAGGGAGTCAAAAATACAACATTTAGAAGTAGGTAATTAATGAGGGCTCCTGAAAGCCAACAAGCTTTTAAAAATCAGAGTTGACCCAGCTACTGAATTCAGTAACTGATTCTTACACATTTACGGCTTTTGTTGGACTAAGCTTAGGTGATTTGCTCCTCATCTCAAAAGGAGACTGTAGCACAGCTAGATCTCCCAAAAGCTACAAAGATATCTTACCCTATTTTGGTATAGAGCAAACATTAAAGAAAGACACAGAACTGTACTTAAAACCATGACTTTGCATTATAATCTCTTGGAGCATTTCTGAAATATTTGCTTAGGTCACAGGATAAATTGATGAATGCCTGGATTAAAGCATCTAAATAAAGATCCTGATGCAAATCCCCAAATTTGCTGTAAAGTGAAGCTGCTGCCTTTTAAAGTTCTCTCTCTTGAGGTATGTGTTGCTGAGATTTTTACTTGCTTACATGTTACTTCCATCAGTTCTGAATAAAAGAGATGCAGGTGAGTATTTCATGCTTGGCTGGCTAGCACTTCCTCCACTTGTGATACAGGTCCAGCTTGGCAGCAAGATAGAAGCTAAGAGACGATCTCCATTACAATTGCTTGCAGGTAGTGCAGAGATTAGTGAAAACAGTGGAACTAGCAACTCTTTCGGCATTAAAAAAGTTGCACTGACATATCAAAGTTCCTCTCATTACAAGAGGAAAGCTCAGAGCTGTTGAGGCTTATTATTCAACTGCTGGATGCAGAAATGCGTAACTGTTGCTCGATTCTGTCCCTTTTTTCCCCGAAGTTTCACTCTACTTTCTGAGTAATAAAGGCATTTCCCCATTTACTTCTCAAATGGCTACTGTTGCATGTTGGTTTGAAGCCTCAGACTTCAGAGAAAGAACCCCAACAGTAAGCTGAGGAGACTATAAATGTTGTTTTCTATTTGTGATGCAAGTCTCATGGAAGTCAGTGGCTGCTCAGCCAATACAGGCTTTTATTTAAAATCAAAACAGGATTTAAGATGGAAAATACCAACCACGACCTAATATCTAAGAGTAGGTACTAAAATACATGTAAAAAAAGGTTAAAACTGCTCATAACGTCCACCTCTGTGCCAATGCTGACAGAAAGAGAAGCATCTACTGGTCTCACACAGTCTACAGATATTCTGGTCTTAGCAATCCAGATGTCAGACCACAGACAGGAAGACATTGTCATTTTATCAAAAGGCAAAGGAAGCAAGCTCAGTACCTCAATAAATTCAAGGACCGTGTCCTCAGCATACCAAGGACCACAGAGGTGGCTCACGTATTTGAAACAACTGAAATTCTTCTTCTTTTTCACCCTTTCCAGAAGGTGGTGGAGGGCTTCTGGCCTGCTCATATAGCGAAATCTACTCTTGGCTGTACTGAGCAGGGCTTTAACTGTGTGTCAGACATCAATGTGGCATAAGTTGGGCATTATTTAGTATCAGCAAAGGTGACAGAGTGATCTAAGGTACTTGGAGGTTAAAATGCAAGATATCTAATTATAAAGGATACCAAATACCCCTGGGACTGGTGTCTGGGAATTCCCTTTCATTATATTAGGTGCAAAAGAACATCTCACAAGGTGTAGAAAGCCAAGACCCATGTCTAAAGAAAAAGAAAAGGGGGGAAATTGCAATCTAACATTTTGAACACTACCTTGATTATTTCAATTAGTGTAATATCTCATCTCCATCATAGGTGATGGAGAACCTGACAATGAATACAAGTCTGTACTTGAAACTGTGTTTTTAGGTAACCTCAAGCAGTCTGTTGGACTATAATAGAGAGCAGACAATACAGTGACCCGCCCATACATGAATTTATAACCACAGTTAGAAAGGGTCTAACTTTCTTCCCTAGATGTCATGGTTGTTCAAGAGGAAAAAAGCTGTGCCAGACAAAAAGTAAGTTTTCACACGAATCCTACAACAAAGGCCATTTATCCAGCAGCAGCCATCTTCAGACACACATAGGAGAGGTGAGGCTTTTTGGAAAGGGAGAGGGAGGAAAAGAGGAACCCTCTCAGAACAAGTAAACAACCTGAAACCAAGAGGAACCCCAAGAACTGCAGTTCGAGAGGGTCAGCCCCATCCCGGCAAACAAACCAAGAGGAAAACCCACCTAATCCAGCTTTTAGCAAAGCATGGATTAGATGAGTCTAAACATGTATATAAATTGTTCGGGGAGTAGAGGGTGGTTAATCGCTCTCCTTAATGTTTTTTGCCCTTTGTTAAATACACTTACTGCCAACTCTTGATTATCCAGCATAACAGGGAGGAAGGGTGGGGTAAGAGGTGATGAAACAAAAATACGGATAAGGTAAAGCATGTAAATGAGGCTATTAAAATGATACAGGGAGAATGTGAAGAAGAAAAGGAAGGTTAATAAAATGGATCCTCATATTAGTACTTCCTCAGGCACGTTGAGTTCAGTACCTTATGATGTGTATGTGGCAGTTTCAGTCTGAAAGCAGTATTGCAACGAGCTAGTAGACCCAGTAATGGTAGGACAGCAAAATCTGCACAGAGGGTTTCCTGCCCTTCCCCTGCCTGCCAGGCTGAGCTGCCCGTTTCCACTACTTGCTGCAATGCATCACATCCTCTGCGAAGCCAACACCGTTATTTGCATGGCTGTGCTAGAACTAGGGTGAGGGAACTTGAAATTTAACTCTACAGAAAATGTTTGTTGTTTATGTTCAGATTTCTTGACACTTTTTATAAGGAGTATCAGCATTATATAGGCTCTGGCCACAAAGAATGACCAGCACATGTCCAGGTAGCCCAGGAGAGCAATAAGCAGAGCACTGTCTAGCAAGACAGAAATCAATTTGGAATCAGCATGGCCAATGCCCACATCTGCTAAGTGATGGTAATTGTCTCCTACATCACACAAGTGTCTCAAAGGTAAAAAATTAGTAATAGGTAGAGTCATGAGTTTTCATTATGAGGACTTTCATGGAAACTGTAACACTTCTTCCAATACTTGTGAAATCCTCTGTCCAAAGCACACGGAGAAAGTGTGGTATCTGTTGAAATCGCAGTGTGATAAAAATATCAAAATGTCAATGGAGCTCAGGGTATGCATGAATGTGCTCCTTGCCAGTTGCCGAGGGACTTTGCAGCCAACATTACAGTTATTTTTAACTTCTGAAACACTTCTGCAGACATACTATAATGCAACGTTTTGTTTTGCTTGATTGCTTTTATTTGATCCCTTCTTTTCAGGGAGATTTTTTGTATATTTGAGACTAGCAGTTGTTTTGACCATGAAAATTTGGATTTAGGTCACCTGTTCACAAGAAATTTAGATGGTGACACAAATTCTTCAGTAGGAATACTTCTACCACCAGAAAGTGAGATACACGTCAGACCTCAACAGTCTTTTAAATGACTTGCCTGTGGATTTATGTATGATACAGTCATGTCTGAATTCACATTCTTATGCAAACCTCCCTCTTCAGACTTACTGTTCTGTGATAACAGACTTTTGCTATGATACGTGACTGGTAATAGCTGGGGGGAGAAGTGAACATAAAACTAAATGCTAGGCCATCCCCTAGGTGTTGATCAGGCCAGAGAAGTAGTATTAAATATAGGCACAGCTTTGCCTCCGCTACTCTTAGAACATATCACTTAAAATGCATTAGTTCACAAGTTCTAACAAGCACATCAATCAACAAACAGCCGGGAGGTGCTAAACAGCCTTTGATGTCTCAGATCAGATAGGGATACTACAGTAGATAGTTATACACGTGGTTATGAATGCGGCCAACTCCTGCTCAAGACCAAGGCCTGCTGTTCCCCACAGAGCCGATTCAGCTCAGGCACATCAGCCAGCGTAGACCATTAGTGATGCACTGCCATCCGCCTTTGGATGCAGACAGCTACAGAAGGAAAGGCGCTCCACACCAGTCCCAGCACAAACCACATCACCATCTTCATCACTGGATCTGACCTACTGTTAGTGTCAGGAGAAGACTATGACTCATGGCATAGGGGGCCACACAAGGGGGACACTGAGAGCCACAGGTGACTAGGGGCATTTTACAGCTGTCTCATAAACAGTAAGGAAACCTTAAGACCCATGCCTGCAGTGCCTATGCTCTGTAACTAACTTTTTTGCCCTCCCTGTTTTTCATTTCCCTCCACTCCTGCCTAATGATAAAATGGTTGAAAACATTTTATGGTGGATGAAACTCAACACATTTTTCACCATGCTTATTTCAGAAGAAAACAGATAAACCAATTGTAAAAACTTGTATGAAGAAGCTACAAGAAAAATTTAGCTGAAAGATAGTTTGACAGCTGGTAACACAGTCTTTAGGAGATGTGTAAGGTGACCTGGATTATATATGCTCCTACCTGTGCCACATAAAAAATTGTTAAAGAGAGACATTATGCCATCAATTATAATGCCTGTAACTGTATTCAAATCATAGGAGTGGTATTACATTAGTCAATGCAAAATATCTACAGAAAATTTCTTTGTGATCTAAATAAGGACCGGCATCAAATAAAGGGATTCTTATTTCTACAAATGTTGTTGTGTTTAAACAAAATCAAGCTTCCTGGCTGCCGCTACATTTATAAATTGAACTAACCTAAATCCTGAAGCCCAAAGTCTGGTGCATTCTATTTGCTGAATAACAAAATGTTTGACTCATGCAGTCAGAGGTAGACCAAGTTCCCACTGAATCCTATTTTGATAAAAGTTTACTAATGGAAAGCAGAAAGAATTGGTAGTGCTTCATTTTGAGTGCATACAGGCCTATATAAGCTATTTAGGAATAAAATTTGGGGGATCCCAAAATTTCTGCATCTGTTTTTTTCAGCAACTTTGATAATTAGCTCATGTAAAAGCAGAAATTATGGGGAAACAGATAACCATGTTAAATCACATGATTCTCCTCCTCCTCCAAAATAAAAATGTATACTTCTCATTAAAGTGATGATGGACATTGTTTTGCTTTTTCTCATTACTGCTGATTATCAAAACACTTAGGCAAAATTAGAAGTTTTCTCTCTTATCCCTGTTATCCTGCTTAACAAAACCCAAATGTTAATGACATCAAAATCAATAATAAATGGAAAAAATAATAAGCTAATCATGCATATCAAAAAAAGACATCATAGAGGAACAATCTCCATAAATAATCTTGTTCAGTACAACCATTCACCCTGAATGACAATGGATTCCCTTCTTCTTCACAAAGCCAAACCACTCACACTGCTCAACAACTAATAACAGGGCGCTTAGAATAGAAGTGTTGATTGTGGGTGAATCTTTCAGTAGTCACAAGCAGCAATGGGAAAAGTTCTGCAAAATCAGATGAATTTCTGACCAAAAAAAATGGCTTAAGGTTATTGCAAGTGTTCTTCTGAGGACTTTTTTTAACAGTGTCAGGTCTTTAATCCCCTATTCAGTGGGCCTAATGTGCCATCTGCTGTTTTAATTCTAAATTATAACAGTTTTTGAAGGAAGAAATCACTCTGCAGCATTTAAACAAATAGGCTGAAAAAGTGTGGGTTGGGGTCTTTTCAATTTTGGAAACGGCAGTTTAGGCAAACACTGGCAAAGAAATTAAAACTTCACCATTGTTAATACTGCTCAGATACTGATAACACTTAGGTCTAATCCATAAAGACTATTCTTGCACTGCAGGCTAAAATACGATGATCTATTAGCCCCATCTGATGGCTTACTCTGCATTACAATTTTTTGTACCCACTTGACAGGGGTTTTATTTCAAGAAGCACTAGAAATATATTAAAAAGAGAAGTTTTATGCCTTTTCTAGGTTTTTATCCCAGTAAGTGAAATTCTGCAAAAGTTCAGTACGTTTAGCTTTCTAAATCTTGATTTACACAAAATATGACTGGAGCTGATGTGGATTAGAGATGATATGGTTTGCAAGTACACATACACTTGCTTTCTTGCCCTGAATAATCCAGCTAAACTCCCTGGGGTTATTCACAGAAAGCGATTTAAGCACTTCCAAGAGTAGATGTGTGACGTGTGGCAACATCGCACATTTGTTAGGAAGCAAACCTTTTGTTAATGGTCCTTCATAACTTGATTCATGTTCATGTAGTGCAAAGCATGCATGTGCCTGCCTGCGCAGTCACAGCAGCACGTCTAGCAATAAGGGGGAACCAAGGCAATTGCGAAGTACTTTACTAAAACACTTTCTTGGATATTATATAAAGGCCAGGAAAAGTTTTGTCTTAATCACGGAACTGTTAAGAACAGTACCAAAACGTAAGCCTTTCCACCAGAGCAGTTTGAAAGCTGGGAGAACCGTGGAATACTCTGCGAGAAAAATTTTTTATAGGCGAGTGCCACCTGGTGGAACATCGGGAAGACTTTTCACACCCCAAAAAAAAAGCTGTTTTAAGGTGGTCAGGACCTTTCCAAAACAGTGATTTTTTTACATCAAAAAAAATAACAGCAAAATATTGCCACAAAGGTGGAGCCGACAGCTGGGTGGACATGTCCTTGGTGGACACCGAAGTGGCCTAGCTCTAGTCCCTGCTGATCCGTGCATTACGCTGATTATGCGGACAGACTAGGAGGTTTTCGTATTTTTAATTAGTATCTTTGCAAACACAATGATTTTGAATTAATGTAAGTCCAAAAATAAATTATAAAAATGTTTTCCTTTCAATTCTATGTTTTCTGTACCATATTTCTAGACTTGTAATTCTCTAAATATTCAAAATACATACAACTGCTAGGTATGTATCATATACAACACAAAATTTACAGCATAAATGAACTGTACCTTTGTTGTGAGTTTTCTGCCCTAGGAAAAGCATGACAGAGTTGGGTACACATTACCAGATCTCAAAGATAAGGGCAGAGATTGGCACACATCTCCGACTCGAGCGAAAAGTTAGGCCGCTGTTGTAACTGAATGGATATTTCCGCTCCTGACGTATTAATGGGCAGCAGTCACAGCCTCTCAAAGCCAAGACTCCGCTCAAAACGTCCAGCATTCCCTGCTGTATACCAAGGAAAATCCCTCATTTGAGGCCCAGTTCTGATTTTGCTCATCACTATGTGCGGCAACAGCACTTTTGTGGAATAAGTAACTGGAAAATTGGGTTCATCTCTTCATATGTTTTTTGCACAACTTCAAAAAAATGTGCATTTCTAAACTTCCATGATTTACGGAACACCATAGGAATTAAATGTATTATCGGAACTTAGCAAGCAATCAGGCTGTGCAATTGACACAGAAGTGTGGCTCCAAGTTTATCTGACATGGTTTAAATTAGGAAGACAACCCTTTGGTTTAGATTTAGTGGCATAAATGGCACACTCCATCCTAAGAGAACAGTGGATACATACAATTTTAGAAATGTTCGCTCTGCCACAAGGATGATGGTATCTTGCTACTTCTGTTTTCAGCCTCTGAGTTTTGGGCTTGTGGAAAACGCGGTGTTGACTGATACCGAAGCATCTTTGTTTAGTTTGGAAGCCCAGCAGTTGTCACAAACAGGTACGCTGCTTCTGTTTTCATTCACACATGTGCTCACCAGTTCTTTGCCCTCATCCTCCAAAAAGGCCTCAACAAGGAGAAGGAAGTATTACTCGGGCTGCGCACATCGCCTGCATGTTGCATATAAAGCATCAGCCGTACCACTATGGCTTCAAAGGAAAACATTGGCTGCACCTATGTAAATGTCTCTGTTTAAGTGATTTAAAAGGAACCACTTCCCAGAAGTACAAGTGCACAGCTGACTGCAGCTATTAGGGACGTGAAAGGGCAAGAATTGCTAAAAAAAAAAAAAAAAAAGAAAGAAAGAAAGAAAAGAAAAGCCACGAACTCGAGCAGGAATCTCCCTCCCTCCCTCCCAACAGCTCCGGGCCGTCCACCTGCCGCTCCCCAGCCCCGGGCGGCCGGCGGGGCGGGAGGCCGGCGGCCGCCCGCTGCTCAACCCGGCGCTCCAACGAGCCACATGCGCCCCCGCGGAGCGGAGCGGAGCGCGGGGGGGGCGGCGGCGGCGCACCCCTCCCGCCCCGCACAGACCCCGGCCCGAGCCCCGCTGCCCTCGGGGGCCGGAGTGGAAGGACACCCCCTGCCGGGCGGGCCCCGGCGAGGGGGAGCCGCGGGGGCCGCGCCGCGGCAGGACGCAGCCCGCCCCCCCGCCCGGCAGCCAAGGGCCGACCCCGGGCTCTGCCCGCCGCGCCGCGCCCCGTCCCGCCCCGTCGGGGGCGGTGGGGGGGGAAGGGGGGGCGGGGGCCGCCCGCCGCCGCGTTACGCACGCAGTGAGCTCAGCGGCCCGGGGCCGAGGGGCGGCGCGGCGGGGGGCGGCGGGCCACGCCGGGCGTGGGGGCGGCCCGGGCAAACCCCATAAAGAGCGGCAGCGGCCGCCCCGGCTGCCGCACTCACCCCGCACGGCGGAGGCGCCCGGACCGCAGCGGAGGGGGCCCGGCCCGGCGTGCCGGGGGTGGCCTTCACTCCGCTTTCTGCTCCGCTCTGCAAGGACGGGAGGCTTCTCAGCGCTCGCCTCCCCCCGCCCCGTGGGGCCGTGGAAGTGCAGGCCGGACCGTCCCGGGGCTGCCGGAGCGGCGAGCGGAGGTTCGCCGGAGCCTTCTCCCCGACCGCTGCTGCTGGGGAGAGCCGAGGAGGAGGCGGGAAGAAGAAACGGCAGCGAGAGAAAGAGGACAGACGGACCGAGAGACGGACAGAGGGCACCGGCTGCTCCCCCCGCAGACCCTCGCTCCCCCCCGCCGCGTCCCGGCCATGGGGAAGCCGACGCCGCCTCTGCAGTGATCGCGGGACCCGGCGCCCGCCCCGCCCTCCCCGCCCGGAGAAAGAAACTGAGGGAACCCCCCAAAACCTGAAAGCAAACGGTCCAGGCCATATATATTCCTACATAAATAAATAAAGAGATAAAAAGGGGTCCGTCAAGGCAGCGGCCGCAGCAGCAAGCCTCCCCCGCCCCGAGCTCGGCGGCCGCGATGAGGACCGGGGGGCGCCTGCCGGTGCCGGCGCTGCTGCCGGTGCTGGCGGCGCTGCTGGGGCTGTGCAGCGCCGAGCTCCCCGCCGAGCGGCAGGCGCTGGTGGTGCCGCGGCGCCTGGGCGCTGCCGGCGGCCGGGAGCGCTTCCGCCTGGAGGCCTTCGGGGAGCGGCTGACGCTGGAGCTGGAGCCCGACAGCAGCTTCCTGGCCCCGGACTTCACCCTGCAGTACCTGGGCGGGCCGCCGCCGCCGCCGGAGGACGACCTCTCCCGCTGCTTCTACTCCGGCACGGTCAACCGGGACCCCAGCTCCGCCGCCGCCCTCAGCCTCTGCGCGGGGATGCGCGGCGCCTTCTCCCTGCGGGGCCGTCAGTACCTCATCCAGCCGGCCCCCGGCACCGCGCACCGCCGCGGCGCCCACCTCCTCCGCCTCCGCGGGACCCGCCGGGCCGCCCCCGCCGCCCGCTGCGCCGTGGCCCAGGCGGAGACGGAGGCGGTGGCGGCGGGGGGGCCGGAGCCCGCCGGGCACGCAGGTACCGTCGGGCCGTCGCACCGCCCTCCGCGGGGACGGGCAGGGCAGGGCAGGGGAGGGGGGATCTGCCTCGGCCTGCGCCCGCCTGCGCCCCGGCCCCGACGGGGGCTGACGGCGGGGCCCCGGCCGGTGCTTCCCCCTCATCCCCACCCCGAGAGGCGGCGGGGGGATGTTCCCACCTGGGTGCAAGTGTTGCCCCTCCGCCCGGCGGCGGTCTGGAGGGGTTATTCAGCCAGGGCTGCCGAAGTTTGGGGGTGGGAGCTGGGCGCAGAGCCGTGGGGTACATCCCTTAGGTGCAAATCGTGAGTATCAGCGGGTTTGGGGTTCATTACGGTGGTCTCTTGCAGCGGCATTTCTCTTGTGCTCACCTGCACTTTCCTTCCCTCTCCCTCCCTTTTTTAATGCAGAAACGAGAAGCAGAAGGAAGAAGAGGTTTGTGTCCAGCCCCCGCTATGTGGAGACCATGCTGGTAGCCGACCAGTCCATGGCCGAGTTCCACGGCAGCGGGCTGAAGCACTATCTCCTGACGCTGCTCTCCGTGGCGGCCAAGCTGTACAAGCACCCCAGCATCCGCAACTCCATCAGCCTCGTGGTGGTGAAAATCATGGTCATTTACGAGGAGCGGAAGGGACCCGATATCTCTTCCAACGCGGCCTTGACTTTGAGAAACTTCTGCAGCTGGCAGAAACAGCACAACCCGCCCAGTGACCGGCACGCGGAGCACTACGACACAGCAATCCTCTTCACCAGGCAGGTGAGGGACACGGAGGTCAAATCCATCCCCACACCCATTGCTCCCTACCCCCAGAGGCCCCCTCTGCCAGGAGAGCTCCAAAGAAGTGCTCAGAGGCAGTCTTGTGTCATCGCAGCTTCAGCAAAGTAGACTGAGAATGAAATGAACTGCTTTTTATTTAGTCGTTTATTTTGCTGTTTGCACCATCTCAGGTGAAACTCACAGTATGTGCAACGTATTTCTGCCTCGTATATTTTTAGTAGATTTAGTATGGAAATTATGCATTTTATTTCTACGTGTAACCCTTGTGTATGTTCCAAAGACAGATTTTTGCCATTATACCCATTGCAGTGCTGAATATTTATGCTCTTTCCATAAGTAAAGGCAAACTGCCAGGGCTGGATGTTTCTTGCCAAGGTTAAGTCTCTGATCTGATTAATAATGAAACTGCCTTTTTTTACAGGACCTCTGTGGTGCCAAGACATGTGATACTCTTGGGATGGCTGATGTGGGAACAGTTTGTGATCTAAACCGCAGTTGCTCTATCATAGAAGACGATGGTTTACAGGCTGCCTTTACAACAGCCCACGAACTAGGTACTTGAAACTTTGAAAGGCGATTTCACATGATTAATTGAAGCCAGCTCGATGCCGTAAAGCAAAGAACTGCCTAGCCTGCACTGCAGGCTCGCCCTGCGAGGCACGGAGCACCCTGGGCTCCCCGGGGCAGTCAGTAGGAGGCAAAGCTTTGCCTTGTGGCAGGGTTGAACTGTGGAAAGCAAATCCTGTCTGCACGGCATTGTCTGCAAGAGCGGTGTATTTGACTGATTGCAGAAAAAAAGCATGTGAGAAGCCTGTGAGGGGAGCAAAGATACAGTGTCATCTGCTTAAAATTTCACAGTATTCAGATTCAGGTTATTATTTAAAGACCAAGCTATGACCCGCTCTAGAGTAATACTTAAAATAGTATTGGTAATGCATAGGACAGACTTCCTAAAATCACGAACTTTCCTCTGGTTTTTTTAAGGCCACGTGTTTAACATGCCTCATGACGATGCAAAGCAGTGTGCTGGTATTAATGGAATAAGCCGGGATTTCCACATGATGGCATCTATGCTTTCTAATCTGGATCGCAGCCAGCCGTGGTCTCCATGTAGTGCCTACATGATTACAACATTTTTGGATAATGGTCATGGTAAGTTTATTAAGCTTTCCATTCATGTGGCATTTAAGCTCTTGTGCTTTACTGCTTTGAGCTTTTTTCTTTCTTTCTTTCTTTTTCCTTTTTCTTAATGGAGTGCTTTCTGCTACAGCATAGAGTTAACCTTTTGAATGCTGCCAATGAATTTAGAAGACCATTAGTTTTACAAAAATGGTGGCACAAATTGGCTCAAAGACTTATGTTACAAAGCAAATGCAGTTCCCTTTTGAAACCGACCTCACTGACAGCATCATCTGCTTTTTTTTTGTTTTCTTTTTTCTTCCTTTTCAGGTGAGTGTTTGTTGGACAAGCCCCACAAACCAATCCAGCTCCCTTCTGACTTGCCTGGCACATTGTATGATGCCAACAGACAGTGCCAGTTTACATTTGGAGATGAGTCCAAGCACTGCCCCGATGCAGCCAGTACGTGTACGACGCTGTGGTGTACTGGCACTTCTGGAGGACTGCTTGTGTGCCAAACCAAACACTTCCCTTGGGCAGACGGCACCAGTTGCGGGGAAGGGAAGTGGTGCATGAATGGCAAGTGTGTGAATAAAACTGAGAAGAAGCATTATGATGTAAGTATTAAAAAAGAAATCAGAATATATCTTGGGTTGCAGAGTAGCACAGGTAATGCTTCAGTGGGAGTAATCAGTTAATAGGGCTTGAATAAATGGAGGCAACTTAGAGCTATTTTTTACAAGTGGCTTAGGTAAAAATGAGCATGATTATGGGTTTTGTGCTTTGTTTTTGTTTTGCTTTTACTGTATTAACTTCTTTGTTTTGCTTTTGCTTGTCATTCCAGACACCAGTGCATGGGAGCTGGGGGTCCTGGGGGCCATGGGGAGAGTGCTCCCGGACTTGCGGCGGTGGAGTGCAGTACTCCTTCAGGGAGTGTGACAACCCCATCCCGAGGAACGGGGGGAAATACTGTGAAGGGAAGCGCGTGCAATACAGATCATGTAACATTGAGGACTGTCCGGACAATGACGGTAATCTTTCCCCCCTTTTTGAGGTAGAGGAAGGGTATCTCGTGGAGGAAGAGCATGTACAGATGATCTAATGTCCACCTGTCTTTCCTCTGCCTGCAGGCAAAACCTTTAGGGAGGAACAATGTGAAAAGCACAATGAGTTTTCCAAGTCTCCCTTTGGAAGTGGACCTGCAGTGGAGTGGACACCCAAGTTTGCTGGTGTCTCCCCAAAGGACAGATGCAAGCTGGTCTGCAGAGCAAAAGGAACAGGATACTTCTTTGTTTTACAGCCAAAGGTATTTCAAAACTATACCTCTCCCATCTAATCATGAACAGGATTTTTATTTCCTCTAACTCTTTATGTGAAGTTAAGAGTCAAGCAGTGTAGAAATCTGAAATTATGTCTTTCTCGTATTTAAGCTAGATTCTTCCTTCTCCTCTTCCTACATGTACAGCTTGATCAGTGCGAGCATGCTTTAAATATTCTGGCGCAGTCCTTCCAGTTATTTCACGCATACCGCCTCTTCTACCCACTCCACCCTAGTTTCCTTTCCTCTCCTTCCACCAATTTGATTACATTGAGATATGTTTGGAAAACCGGGGTGGTTCTTTGCCAAAACATTGGTGCTTTCTCATACCGGTTACTAATACGCTGACAGCTTAAAATAAACAACAGGAAAAATGTTCATCTTGCATAGCTACTTGAACTCACTGTCATAAGCTGTTGAGAGCCAATAACTACCAGGGCAATGACACAGATGTTTTTTTGTAGAGCAGTACTCCTAGAAATAAAGCATACATTGAACACCATTAAAAGTAATTTTGGTCCTGTACTTCGAGGACATGACTACCTTCTAGTGACATTAGAAAACAATGTTTCTTTCTTTATATGAAATCAGCAAAGCAGTTCTGTGAGGTTTTTGCGGGGGGAGGAGTGTTAATAAAAACTGAAATTGGTTGTTTTCTCCTGTCACGATGGCACCATTTTTGCAAGTGAGATGAAGTAGCACTACATAGCTCCAACTATCAATGGGCTGCTTTGGTTTTTAATTTCAAAAGCCCTGAAAATACGGGTCCTGCAGGTCTTCCACCTGTCCATATTTTGCATTTTGTATGTGTCTGTATTATGCGATTTCAATGCAGTGTGCATCTTCTAATCAACTCCCTACTGCTTGTGTCCTGCTAAGGTTGTGGATGGTACCCCATGTAGCCCTGATTCCACCTCTGTCTGCGTCCAGGGACAGTGTGTAAAGGCTGGCTGCGACCGCATGATAGGATCCAATAAGAAGTTTGACAAATGCGGTATCTGTGGTGGCAATGGATCCACTTGCAAGAAAGTGTCTGGCACACTTGTTAGAGCAAAGTGAGTATATGACTGCTGCTGTTATTTTGTTCTTGTGAATGTTCTGTGTGTGTAAGCTTTGGGTTTCCAAGTCAGTGAGATGTTGTCCCAGTTTATCGTTGGAACTGAGGTTGGATCTGTCAGAGCCACCTGACTGAAGATAACTTACAGTGAGATCCCAGTGAAAGAAAGCCCCTTACACATGGGCATGCCTCTCCCATAGCGATAACGTGGGATGTGACTTTGCAAATCCCTTAATCCATTAACTTGATTATGTTGGCAGCTCATAAGCTTAAGGCTTCAAATGAAATTCAGTCTTGTGCCGGGTAGCTGCTTCTCTTTTCCCAGGGAAGAGTAGAGGATTCAGTCTTTCTCTTTTTTCTTGGACAGACCTGGCTACCATGACGTTGTCACCATTCCAGCTGGGGCAACGAACATCGAGGTGAAGCAGCGAAACCACAGGGGCGCAAGGCATGACGGCAGCTTCCTCGCCATCAAAGCTGCAGATGGCACCTACATCCTCAACGGCGATTACACCCTGTCAACGCTGGAGCAGGACATCACCTACAAGGGCAGCGTGCTGAGGTACAGCGGCTCCTCCGCCGCCCTGGAAAGGATCCGCAGTTTCAGCCCTCTGAAGGAGCCTCTGACCATCCAGGTCCTCACGGTGGGGGACCTGCCACAGCCCAAGATCAAGTTCACCTATTTCATGAAGAAGCCCACACAGCCTGGGTCGGAGAAGGCGCCCAGCAGAAAGAAAGAGTCCTTCAATGCCATTAGGGAGATCATCTCCTCCGAGTGGGTCATCGAGGAGTGGGGCGAGTGCTCCAAGTCGTGCGGCTCAGGCTGGCAGCGGCGGGCAGTGGAGTGCCGGGACCCTCAGGGGCGGCCAGCCACAGACTGCGCTCGGGAGCTGAAGCCGAGCGATGTCCGTCCCTGCGCTGACGTGCCCTGCCCGCAGTGGCAGCTGGGGGACTGGTCGCCCTGCTCTAAGACATGCGGGAAAGGTTTCAAGAAGAGATTGTTGAAATGTGTTTCTTACGACGGCAGTGTGCTGCCGCAAGAAAGCTGTGAGCCTTCCAAGAAACCGAAACACTTAATAGACTTCTGCAACGTTACAGACTGCAGTTAAATAGTATAAGTTGGGAAAGCTAAATTTTTTTTATTATTTCTTTTTTCCTTCAGAACAATGCACTGAAAAAAAGAGGGCTAGAGGCAGCACATGTGTTTCTGCATACAGAATTCATGGTGAGGATCCGTTGAGGTGGGACAGTGCAAATAGCTTTAGTTGGCATTGCATCCTAAAAATACCCTGCCAACTGAAAATTTGATAGGATAGCAGACCCATGTCACTCACTTGTCTTCAGCAGATAAGGCCCGAGGGCATTATAATTGCCTTTTTTTAAGTCTGTTATAAATTAAACAAAACATGAGCAGTGCCCAAGAAACATTTAAGCAAAGATTTTGGGGTTCGGTTATCTTTCCTTTCTTTTGGATTTATATTGTGGTACCGATCAAGTCCCCATTTATAGGAAGGGGAGGGAAAGGGGAGCAGAAAAGATAGCTTAAAATAATTGGTCAGGGCTTACCTACCTCACGAAGGGCAAAAAACAGGATTGGAAAAGGAGCTTTAACTGTCATTCACGGCTGCTATTGTTTCAGAGAATAGTTTTATATAAAAATAGAGCCATATTCTCTACCTGTAAAGAGTAAGCAATATCAAGAACAGTCAGTCAACTCCACAGATAACTAGAATATCATTTTTTAAAAGTATCTTTATGTCATCCCAATGTACCTGTCCATTTCTCTCATCCACTCCAGTGCCATTGTGGTGACATATGTAATCCAGAGGCTAGAAGAAGTGGAAATCTTCATGGAGCCGGTAGCATCTCTGAGTAGTTGCTCTTTGTGCCTTCTGCATACCTTCCACTGGCTTTTCTGATTCGAGCTTGGTCCTACCATTCTGTCAAACAGACTGATGGCGTTTGAGTCATGCTTTCACATTCAGATCTTTTCTCTTACCCCAGCCAATGAAAATTATTTGCATTTGAGTTAAAAAAAAGATCAAAGAAATCCCGCTATGAATGGGAACCTCTCCTCCGTGGCCTCTGATGGGTTTGTAGTGCTCAAATTACTGATAAGGCGGGAAGACAAAGCTGAAGGATAGCAGGTCCATCCACAGCAATACACCAACATTCGCATAATTAAAGTTTGTGCCAGTCCATAGACAATGAGAGAATATGGCTTTCCATATGTATATAGTAAAATATATTACTATAGATTTTATATACTTTATAAGTATTTTATATTTCTTTCCCTTCTGGGAAGGGTTATAATTTGTAATAAATGCATATAATGAGCGTATTTATTTTTATACTTCTTGTCTAATGTGATCTTCTAAGTTATCGCTTTTTTAAAAGGACATATAACAAGGATAGAGTATTTATACAGTATAATATGTTACTAGAGGTAATAAATGAACCCTATAAATTTTGGAAATGGAGTGTCTTTATTTCACTGGAGTAAAACTAGTCCATCAAGCAGAAAGAGCTTGGAATCTAAGGCAAATGTTACCAAAAAAGCTAAACCACATTTTTCAAAATGACTGGTAGCTTAGGCTACTAATTGACTGTGTTAGTGAGGGGGTTTGGAAAACTCTACCCATAATGTCATATACCACGTTAAAAGGGGTAATTTTGTATTTTATTACTTAACCACTAACAGGGTGCTCAGCACTGTTGTTTGATCTTTTAAAAAAATGGAGTGCAACTAGACTGATGCCACTGGTTTTAATAACTGCTTACAGAAGGAGTATTGCTGTCAGTGGTGTTTATAACCAACAAAATATGTACAAAAGTAGCAGTTTTACCTGCTCCACTTAACCTTACCCTACTTGGAAAGAAGCATTCAAAATTCAGAACCATTAACTAGCAGTCAGAGATTTCCCTCACAAATTTCTGGAGGGCCTCCTGATCATGCTTTTCTAATTAGAAGTACTGTATGAATGAGCTGTTCTAACGCTGTGGGTAACACGTTTTATAATGTTAAAATACATACTAAGCATCAAGAAACTGATTTTTGCTCCCTCATTTCTGATCTCATGACCACTGCAGTCAAGGGAAAATCTTCTGTTGAACTCGGTAGGATTTTTGCCATGGAATTTGAGACATCAGTCATTTATGAATACTTCTGGCTTTGTGTCATATAAAAATCTATTAAAACTTCCTTTGCCAATGTTTGGACTCTGTCTTGCAGAAATAGTTCCCACTTTATTCCACGGATGAAATCCTGGCCCCTCTAAAGCACACAGAAAAATTCTCATCACGTCACACTTCATTGAGCATTACTGTGTCTTTGACATGCAAGTATACTGGGGAACATTTTACTTCTAACATTATTTAGGAGGGAGCCAATCACTTTCTGGTTTTGTAAACACTTAGAAGTATTTATAAATACAACAAATAATTATTTATTTGTGTATATATATACACACATATTTTACTACAGCAGGTTAAAATTAGGAATATATACATTTTCAAGAGAAAAAAAATACGCATATATATTTTCATTTTCTGCTGTTGTTCTTACTCCTTGTAGACTTCATATCCTAACACATAGCTATTTGTTGGTGTTGCCTGAAACACTTTGCATTTAAGAGCCCGAGGAGCTGCAGTCCTGAAACTGCAAGACCCTGCCATATCTACAGAATTGGCAAGGTCCCGCGACTGCTGGGTGATGGTGATTGCCCAAATTTGCACTCATCAACCTAGAAGAAACATTCGAGGCAAGGCTAAGAAAGCCTCGCGGAGGAAACAGCTTCTCCCAGACCTACCCATATCAATTAAAGCAAGCCGAAGGTGCCAACATACTCTCACTTCTTACAGTAGTGCTTAAGGAGGCTCTTGGGAGAGAAAAATGGTGTTTCACAGGCACCGCCTTTCATGCTGAAGGGAGTCTGGATCCAAGTAAATGCAGCAAATTCCCCGTTTTTTTAACAAAAGGTGGTGAAGTGTTCTGCATTTCCAAAATGCTTCGGCCCACATTACCTAGATTAGATGAGTCAGCCCCCTGGTTAACTAGAGCTAAGTAAGGAGTCAGAGGGGGTGAGGGAAATCAAACACATTCAGTATTTTACAATAACAACTTTTTTTCTTTTTACAGTCTTGCAAACGACTGCATAATAAGTGATGAACTAATAAAAAGTTATGGTATAATGGCAGCCTATTTGCTATGGTGTTATTCATTTCTTTAGAGCATAAACATAGCAGCAGAAGGTCAACTTGTTACCTACATTTGCAGCACAGCTGACCAAGACTGCATTTCCAAGTTGTAGTTTACTGACTACATATTTTTCTTTGACTAGATCATGAATTCTCAGCAGTTGCATCTGTTACACAGTAATATGGTTCATGAAATTATATCCTATTTTTAGTAGAGCTGGGTTATAGAGAACGTGCTCCAAATAATTTATTAATTAAGCAATGCAATCAAAGAACTGCTCCCTTCCAAAGCACCCTTTAGTTACAAGAAAGTCTGCTGCTCTGGGTGACCCAGCAAAGGGAAACATGCAAAAACAGTGGAGTATAGTTTAGCTGTGTAGCAATCAGGATCACAACTAAACACATGCCCTGCATCAAGAGTCTGGCAATTTGTAGCTTTTATTACAAAGGACTGGATAGTTCAGTGCTTTTTGTGTGCACGTTCATTACTGTAAACAGGAATCGCAGCACTTTGTTACTGACTCACAAGGCACGCACTTGGGAGCAGAAGTGGCACTGAAGCTTGCGTTGGGATGAGTGTAACAGCTGGTGCTTTCTGCCAGCCCAGGCACTCTCTCCTTGGGCCAGGGCCACTGGTTCCACTGATGCCCAAATGGGCTTCAGACCCTAGACTAAGATTGTTTTCAACCAGGTTGTCTCAGCTGTCCAGCTTGAGAGGTTGGGTGGGAGGCTTCCAGCACCCAGCATTTCAGCTGAAGACAACCTTATTCCAGTTTGGAGCCAAATTTACCCGGCTTCCTCCCAGGTGCAGAGAAGCCAGATGCTATAGCCTGGGGTTTTTTAACATTTTGGTGTCATAAGATAAGTGGGTTTAGTTGAGTAGTGTGGGCTTGGTAGATGAAATCTGCATCTTCAAGTATTTTCAGAGGTGTGGGGAGAGGCAGGTGTCTAGATGAATGAAATGCGTCTTCCTTAATCACCCTTGGTTTCATTGCTTTCAAGGCTAAGTGATCTTCCAGTTCCTGGTAAGGCTAAAGTCTCTCTGTTGGCAGAGTGGGGCAAATGAAAGCAACATAATGAGTAGTTCTTTGCCATTTTAGGCATCATAAGACTGAGGAAAAACTCTTTCCAGCCTTTCAGTGGCCTTAAAGATCTTGGTCTTGGGACAGAAGCCCAGTCTGAGGGCTAGATCTCCAGAACCTTCAAACTTCACCATCTAAGAAAATAACTGGGAGGTCAAAGAGGTAAATAGTTATGCTGGAGAACTACCTTCCAGGCTGATTAGATGTAAAATTGTGGTATCTATGCTGGGTAAGCACTGTAAATGGTGCTACTAGAAAATTTGGAGTAGCTGTTTTCCTGTGGCACTGTTAAAATCATAAATAATATGATTTACTGCTTGAAATTGTATTAACAGTAAATAGAGGGGAAAAAAACACCAGTATGTGATAGGATTCTTAAGCTGCTGCATTTCCCTCTCTTTAGTCCAATTGCTGTTGTAAAAACAAGAGATGTTGGTATTGCCCAAATAACTATCTTGCCACTGATTGTAATACATGTGGTTTCAGAGCAGAGGAGGGTTGGTTGCTATTATAGAAGTTGATTCTGTTTGAGCTTTCAGAGTATAGAAATAAATCTATATATCTGGTATGGGAAAATCCCAAAATTGTCTAGAGCTGCTATATATTTTAGCAGCTGATACCTGCATTTCAGAGTCATCAGTTGCCTGAGTATATTCGGAGCTGTAATTTTAATGTCAGGACATTGACTTAGAGAGTAAAGGCCCCAGAGTTACGTATATGAACAACACTCTGATTTGCCAGGTACTAGCAAAGCTGGCATTTCATCTTCTGAAATGCAGCTCCATATAGCTTGTAATGCAGCCACTGGATTCCTTTTTTTGTAGTTTCACAGCAGCTTTCATTCAAATCAACATCTCCAAGTACTGTATATGTTTCAGTAGAAGTCTAGCACACCTTGTACAGAAAAACAAACGAGACCTTTGCTTTTATCATTGCCACATCGCAAGTGGGTAAGCAGATGCAAAGTAATGTGATTTGTTGAATGTTGTAGGACAAAGAGGTCTAGGTGATGTGGTCTAGGTGAAAATTTTACACAAAATATCTTAACCCACTAGCTAGGTTGGGGAATGGAGAAGAAAATACTGCTAAAGAAATTCAGAAAGGCAGTTTCAGAAAAATAGCCCAGACTCCTCAACAAACACTCCTACCATAATGTCTGGCTTCTGCTCATCAGCTGGCTATGAAATTGCTTGCACAGATTTACTTCAACAGCCTGATGTTATTCTGGGCCTCATACACCTGGGAAAGCTTTTCATCCCATGCAATTGCAAACACACCTACCAACCACCATTTGGAGCAAAGATCAAATCCAGTGTGATATGGTCACAACTGCTTAGTCCTCAAGGCAAAGAGGGTATAATTAGGTGAAAAGTTTTCCCTAGCAAAGGTCACTCAAATATAGCAAACTAATCACCCGCCCCCATACGCCCTGAAAACAGAGGCAAAACCCTAGGATATGTCTAGGCTACAAAAGCAGTGTAAGTAAGCATTCTGCAATAGCCCTCATTCTGCATAAACATTTGCATTTTGCCCCATTTTGCATAAACAGAGTGCACTGTTATAACATGCGGAGGCAGAAAAAGAACAGACCAGGAGATTGCCACCTCTCCTAGTGGCGCCCGCTTGATAGCTCTTCCATGGCAGCACCAAACCTTGATGCTTTCCTAGTAAAACAGCAGCTACAGACATGCATTCATGCTTGAAATTCCCCCTCAAATCACAGAACAACCTATATCGACAGAAGGGAATTCAAAACAGTTACCAGGCTCACAACAAGTGGTGCTATGAACATGGTGTTTTAATAAATGCTTGTGCTCCCGAAGCCTGAGGCAGACTGATTACTGCTGGAGATGGAAGTAGCATTGTTTAGACTCACAGATCTGTTTTACGGTACCCGACAGTGTAAGAGGGTCTTGTGCAAAAGAGATTTAATGTTGGGCAACAGGAGTACAGTTTCATACAGTACCTTTGCCTGTAAGCTGGCTACATGTGCCTGATAGCTTCAGTGTGATAAAGGATAGTCCCTTGTCATATTGCACGCTATGACCATAAGCTAATGAGATCCCAGATGCCTGGACGATATTTAGATTTAAGCATCACAAATCTAAGTTGAACCAGTGCAAAATGTATCATCCTTAATATACTGTAATTTTGTGTAAGAATGCTACGAAACTAATTTGAGTGTCTACCAGCTCATGATTCTTCCCAGATAGTCCATTTGAAAATTAATATATTCTCCAATATTAGTTGCACTCAACTATAATATATTTTCCTACAAGCACAAAAAGGAGCTGCTTGTTCCAATATACTGGGAACAATTGGAGCTAAGGGAAGAGGGAAGTCATATGGTAGAGATTATAATCAGGCAAACTGAAAGCAGTGGCCATTTTAATTGTGCACCAATATATTTTTCAGTATAACTAAGACAATATGCCTGTCTTCTCCCAAGCAATTTAAATATATACTGCCACTTCGTAAGATTTTTCACGTACGAAACTGGAGATGAAATTAGGGATAAGAAAACAACTGAAATTCAATTATTTGGATTAAAAATTTCTCTGTCAAGCAACACATGTTAATGGGGAATCTTTTCTAATTTTTTATTCTAATTGAAAACAAATGCCATCAAAAATATGAAGCTTTAAAACAATGCAATTCCGTTTTTCTTATTCTGTTTTCTTAAATTTTCTGACAGCCAGACTGGCAAAAAAAAAATGGATGCTGCGATATCAAGAAAGAGGGATGCTCAAAGACACACACTGAAGGCACAGCTAAGCACAAAAAAGTGGATCATTCTGCAATGTTTGGCAGATGGGCAGTGGCTAAATCTGACATCACCAGGGCATCGTTTATATTAGAAATGGCTTCAAAGTTGCATAGATATTGACCACATCCTACTGAAGTCTGTGCTGCTTATGTTTCTCATACATATGATCCACTTTTGCCTATGAAGAGCTTTGAATAATTAACTTAAGCAGCAAAAAAATGAAGTACTCTTTAAACTGAGTACAAAACTGGCCTTGTCTGTAGCTACTTTAATAAAAGAAAGATGTCTTGTGGGCACAGCTCTGATTCAACAGGGCACTTAAGCACATGCTTACACCCACTGTGATTTAGGACAGCACTGGTTAAACCTGAGAGAGACAAAAGAAAAGCTTACCTTCTTCTGTTTAATCTGAATCTTAATTACACGTTGAATTAACTCCAGAGGCCAAACTTTGATTAGAGTTTTTCATAGAGATAAGACTGGGGGAAGGGGAAGGGGAAGGGGAAGGGGAAGGGGAAGGACTTTTGTGGAATTGTTAATTGTGGAAACTTTTGAAACTTATGTTGAAAATTAGGCAGGCACAATTCAGGCCTGGGCAGATTTAGAAGTGAATTAAATGCAATGCAATGTCCAGCTCCTTTTTCACTCCCAGTGAACCAATACACACATTTGGGGATATGCTAAAATAATGAAGACTGATGTTTTCCATTTCTCATTATCCTCCTGCTGGAACATACAGAGCACTAGAGGGACTCAGCTGCCTTTGATGAATAAAAAAAGAAAAAGATTTAAAAAAAACCTCTGCACATGTTTGCTCTTGATTCTTTTAATTTATAGTTTTATTTATTTGCACTTTTAAAGGAATAATAGTTGATGTCAGAAAGGAGAGCCCCCAGAGTGACATCTGAATTCAGCTCCAGCTGGAGCGGATCCAAGGGGACACTAAACAGCTGCCTGGCAGACAAGAAGGTTGAAGGCATTAAAGAATATAAATGTTAAAATCCTGCATAAAATAATTTTGAATCTGATATAAGCTAGCAAAAGCCAGGCAATTCAGAGTTAATGCTTCCATTTGCATAGGGACAAAAATTTGTCTAAGCCTGTTCCCAAAGCTTAGTCTGAAGTAATGGATATTACCCACATAAGGACACTGGCTTTGGTGAGGCTAAGTCAAATACTTACAACTTTATTCCAGGTTTTAAATTAGATTCCTGTTGATCTGACTAAAAATCAGAAGATTGATATTATTTAAGTCTGTGCCACAGATGTTCTCAGCACCGCATGACAGCTTTAACTGCAAGGAATGAATGAGCGAGCTCCTGCCTTTAGGGTGTAGCACAAAGGAGGAGGAGGCAGAGGCTGACGCAGTCCTGCTGAAGACACCCCCAAGTGCTGGGAGGGCAGGAGGGGGGCTTTGCAGCTGGACTCTCCTCCTGGGAGGTGGGCTTTCAAGAGTTTCTGCATGAAAGTTCATGGACGACACTGACAGAATATTTGTTGGGAATTTGACAGGTATATGAGAGCTTGAAACAGTTTCTGGGTTGCTTACAGCAGTATGGGAATTTCACTTTCTGGTATTGAGAAGGACATGTAAAGACTTAAAGGAGAAGATGAAGATATTGGCAACATCAGCTGGTTTAAAGTAAGCTAGCGACATCATCTTGGTGCCAGTGGTGCTTTGGGTTTTGCAAAGCAGCCTCTCTACCCAGATTCCCCTTCCCCAGCTGCAGGTACTGGCATTTCCCTTGGGCTCCAGGGCCGCTGCTAAGCCACAGACTGATCGAAACCCACTCCACTGTGGGGCCAAGCACAATCGTACACGGCCTGCAGCCAGGGTGAACCTGATTTGAACTGAGAGCTACCAAAATAACTTGCGTTTTTGGCATCACTGATTCTACACATCACTGGTTTCTCTCGAGACATGTGTTCTCACTGGTAGCATGCAAATTATTTGTTCAAAGAACAAAAAAATAAAGCCAAGGTTTGCACACTACTAGGAGAGAGCTTCCCATTGCAAATGGTTGATCTGATGACTGTTGCAGACTACCTAATGTGGAGCAGCAAAGCTGCCTGTAAGGATGAATAGGGCATAACTTCCAAGAATAGAGATAGCATGTCCCAGTCATTCAGCTCAAAGAGCTTGGCACTGGCAACACTACAAAGGACCTTGTTAAGTCAGGAGGGGACAAAATCTAGTTTATTGTCTCCAGCAGAGACTCGGTTTAATGACTTGGCCTGAAAAGGAACACTATGTCAGAGAACAGAAAATACAATTTCATAAATTTACTGTACTTATTGTCCAGGTGCTCTCAGTTGTCAGTTCTGGGGGAGAATCACTTTTCTTTTTACTGTCGGTGACAAAGGAGGGTCCTCTGACAGAACTAGGTTGAAGAGTGAGGTTTGACCTGATGTTATCCAGACAGCCCCAGCTCTGCACCCATGAAGACCTGGCCTGTTGTGGAGCAGTGCTGGGAGCTGTGTAGTAGAAAACAAAAAGATGGTGGATTTTTCCAGCGCCAGGAAAATGGATCTTACAATTTGCATTCGATTTCAGTTGGATGCCAGAAAAGTGCTTCAAAGAATGGAAAACATTTGCTACTCAGGACCTGAACTACTAAAAGATAAATGTTTGGCACATACATTTTTGCAGATCTAGAGGAGAATTTTTAACTCACAGGCATGCTGCTTAGCTGCTTTTTGCCACAATTCACATGGCCATGGGTTTTTCCACCTACCCGAGTATCTGACATCCTGAATATAGAGTGGCCTAAATCTACTTCATGTTATCCTTCAGTAGAGCCTGATGTATATTGTAGCCAGCCAGTTCTCTTCTTGCTTCAGGTCTGCCTACGCATCTGACTAGTGAGAGCTTGTTTGCTTTTGCTAGGGGCTGTTTGACAGACTCACGCAAGACCTGCCTAAGTAAGTCTTGCTCTTAAAGGCATTGCTGGCATAGTAATGTCATTGAAGAACATGGAAAAGAAAAACACAACCCAATTTGTTATAGCTGTAACAGCAAAAAATCCTAATGAAGATGCATTTATACTGGCCTAAGTCTTTTTTTCTATTCTGAGAAGTGATCTAAGCTATACCAACAAGGAAATTTCATTCACTGAGCTAAATTAGGTTTGGACTTTCACATGTATAGAAATAGCTCCACTGGTTAAAGCCATGTTGGCAAATCCAGTTACGTACAGACAAGCATTAAATAGCTTTCTCTCTTGCATGCTTTAGGAAATCAGTCTCCCTCTCCCTGTTGATTTTCATATTGGATTTTCATAACTTTGTTCTCTCTATTGCCTCCCCTTGCTGCTCAGAGGTGCGGGAGATCACAAGGCCAGCACTGCTTTTCTCCCTCATTTCAAACTACAATGTGGTGGGGCTGCAAAGGAGGTTGGGTGTCACACATCTTCTCTTACATGTCCCTGTGCCCCTGATTGATAGTTATACACTAGCTTTAAATATTTGGGCCATCAGAAACCTGTGGGAGATTTCAAAATATTTCAGGAACTGGGTAGCATACAAGGTTTGCTGATGCCTCCACCAAAACTGTCTTAATGGACATAACTTTACACAAATAAGCATCCAATATCTGGGAGAGTCAAAATTTCACCTCACTTGCCATTTCAGCTGGCTGAAGATAATAAAACTCACCCCATATGCTTCTCAGCAGGGCCTGTGATGGAAAAGCTGACAAACCCTCAGAAGACAAAGCACAGTCAGCAGCACTTCAAAATCTGAGAATGGCAGCATTAGTTCTAGAAACAATAAATACTATTTTTAAACAATTTAATATTACAATCCTTTGAAATCCAAATGTGAAGACAGTGTCATGCAGAAGCAACAGTTACAGCAGTCTTATTTAAGCTTAAAATTAACATCAAATAGTCATCACAGGCGAGCTTTGTTCCCTAGCAATAAGATGTCTCCACATTACAGATGCACGACTTCTTCAAAGAACTGCCAGATTATGGGATTACTCTAAGGAAAATTTCGCAATGGCATTTGATTCCTTCCTGATGAAGTGATTTTCCACAACACTTTGCTCTTAGAGCATATTGGTAGCTGAAGAGACTGGGGAATGAAATGCATTTCCTAGTACTACATAGTAACAGTAAATGCAAATCTCAGTGTCTTGATTAAGGAGTCCAGCCCTGTGGATATACTTACAACAGTAAAGCCACATAAGGTCAATGTGATGCTCTTTATAACTAGAGTAAGATCAGTCCATTCCCCTTAGCAAAGTCACAGCAGGGAGGTTTGGGCCCAGAACTGTTAAAGTCACAATTATGACTGGAAATACTTATCAAGTAGAGTTTGAAATATTCCATATTCCCCAATCCATCCAAATTGTATGCAGATCAAGGATGGCACAGCCATAGGGGAAAAGCAGGAAAACGCAGAGCTATACCACTTTCGTCCATCGCAGGCAAACGGAGGCAAGTGGCCAGGCAGCCCCCACTCTGAGAGAGCTGTGAGGGACCCAGCGGCCGTTTGGGTGGGCTTCCTCCATACCAGGGACACACAACAGCTTTGCTGAGAAGGTGCTCCACATCACCTGAGGGCAGGAAGTCCTTGGGAAGAAGATCCAGCAGCTTCACAGACTCCTTACCCTGCAGAAGGGGAGGAAGCAATGGCAGCAGGCGTCAGCATTTGGCCCATTTATTAGCTTTAATAGTTTGCTAGTATTTAATTATGGGCTATCCCAGCTGAGCAAGACCACAGATTCAGATAAGGCTTTTGACTTGGAAAAATCTTCTTGTGGGCGGCTCTCACAAGAGAGACACACAGGAGAGAGGGGTGGTCTCCAGAGAAGCAGTTCTTAGCACTAACATTTTCTTTGCAGTAAGTATGGGTCATAACCTTTTTTCTCCTGTTTCACAAACCCAAGGGCTCTTCCCAAGGTAACTCCACTGCTTTGAGGGAATGACCATGTCCTCCTCCCCAGCCAGCAGTGTGCCGGGAAAGCTCTGCACACAAGACAGGGTCAGGCATCCCAGGCCAGGAGGTTGCCTGCACCTTCCCTGCTCGGTCCATGCTGATTAGTTTAATGTGACCCAGGTGGCAGATGCAAGAAATATGCCTTGGAAGAAAAGACTGAGTGGGACATGTTGGCTGCAGCCTTTGAATTAGCTGTAGCTGGTTGAATTTGGGGCAGTGGCTTTCTCTTCCTCTCCCTGTAAAATGCTTTGTACTATAGTGCTACAGTAATACAGATAATTACAGGCCAATGTTTGCTGTAAGTGATGGAGGTTAAGATGTATTGTGATGCAGTCTTTAATTACTAAATTTCCTGCTGTTTGGGCACTTATCTTTACAGCCTGTGTGTTCTTTTATGCGTGTAATAAGTGGTGAAATGATGCTGTTGGCAAGCTTAAGATCGAGAGGTAGAGTCTTATTTTAAGTGGCTTTATCAAAAACAACTATTTTTGAGAGCAGGAAGCTTTCCTTTTTTGTTTGAAATGTAAATATTGTGCAATGGTCTATGTGTTGCAAATGTTACAAAGGAATTCTGAAAAGCTGTTAGCAGGTGCTACAAGAAATACTGAGTAGCATATTTGTGATGGCTGGAGTAAAGATAATTTATCCCTTATTGTTTATATCTATCTATAACTTTTTTCATCTCAGTAGTTGCACAAATAAGCAAACATTTTATTTTTATTGTGCTTTTTAGTTTAAAATTGGAGAAGATGATTTCTTTATTTGCCAAGGGCTGAGTAGGTCTTTCAAATATGATGGGATCTACATTAACAAATGTCCTTGTGTTATTCAACCACAACAGCAGAGCATAAAACCCTGCCTCTGTATGTTGTACAATAAGCAGCTATAGTATTTAGGCCATATGGTCTTCTCTTTCTCCTCCGTTCTCTTTCTGCAATGAAAAGCTTGCTTTATCTTTTTTTTTTTCCCCATCCATGAAATGTGCACTTTTCTTGGGCAGAGAGAGTGAGTGCTAAAATAAAAGGAGAGAGGGCAAGTTAATTTATAGGGTGAGATAATGTGATATCTGTTTTGAAGCAAAATTCAAACTTCCTGTTGAAATTAAGGATGTTTAACCTCAAAATAAATGAGATACTGTTAGTCCCTGCAGCCCCTCAGAAGAATTAAGCTTTCATTTTTTTCCTTTGCATCTTGACCGATACCACCTAATACCCTCCATTTTCTCCCATTCCTGAAAGGAGAAGATATATATTCACTATGTAGCTCTGCGCTCCGTAACCCTCCTCCTCCACCACCTGCAATAAATGGTCGGACAGGCTTTGCCGCCCAGCCTCCTGACCCAATCCCATGCCCAGCGGGTGACGCAGGGACTCAGATATGGGGCTGGCAGGGCACTCAGAGAGGGCACCGCTGGTTTTCCTCTGCTCTGCTGGGCACAGGCCCCTTCACCCCCAGCCTGGGGAGGGACGGGCGCCATGCCTGCATGGGGCTGGTGTCTCAGAGGCGCCCCTGCAGCCACCCCTGCCCATTCTCCCCTTCCCTGCCGGCCGAGGCCTCTGGTGCTTTGCAGTGCCTTTGATCTGAGGTGAGGGCCCGGACACAGTAACCTGTCTGGCGGGCTGGAGCCAGCCACGTCGCCTCTTCCCTGCCTAAGAGCACCTTCTGTTTTCCCTTCGTGTCTGCTGTGGGGTAATTTACCTCTGCCCTTGATGTGTCTCTTTGGCTTCCCCTAGTTGAATAGGGTGGACTGCCTGATTTGCTATTAACTCTGTAGAGTCGGAAAGGACAATGTCAACCAGGTAAACAAAGACGTGGATGACACAAAGGGAACCCAAAAGGGTCATACTCACCCCTGGATACTCTCCGCATCAGCCAGGCCAGGGTCGATCCCCCTCTGCAAGCACAGGCAGATGTGCTTGATCTCATACTTGAGCAGCCCCAGAGAAAGCAAGTGAGCATAAAACAGAGCCCGTGCAGAAATGTTTGAGGGCTGTTGGCCGCAGGTGATGTGTTTGGTAGCTTGCGGCAGCAGGCTGAGGGTGGCTGAGGAGGCAGGAGGCTACGTCTCCTCGGGAAGAGGTCTCTTGGCCGCAGAGGCGGAGAGACCCAGCTGCAGGCCTGTGAGACATTTTCATTGCACTTTTGTATTTATCTTCTGCAAAGTGTTCACGTAAAGTAGTAAATACAACATCCAAGTCCTGATTTACAGAGATCAAGCCATTAGCACAGAGCAAGCACTGAAACAAGTATCTTTCTGCTGTTTCCGAGTGGAGAGGGAGACAAAGGGTAAACTGTGTGTCAGGAAGGAGGGGAAAATGCACAGGCAGTATCTAACGATTCTGTTCCTAAACAGAAGTGACATTTAGGTAATAATACAAATTAATGAAACCCAGCAGTCAGTTTGCTTTTCAGATGGAAGTTTTAATTCAGAGATGTAGGTAACTATCAGTTACCTGCCTCTCAATTTCCTCAGCAAACAGCTCCACTTAGCAGCACTGAGAGCAGAGATATCTCTTTCTTTTCTTTTTTTTTGGGAGGGTGGCGATGGATGGACATGGAGGACTTTTTTTTTTTTTTCTGGAGAAAAACATTAAGACTGTTTAAAAAAAAATAAACCCGTGGACAGAAATTTGCACAAATGCTCCAGAGCAGGATATGAGGCCTGTGAACAACAAGTTAAACCAACTGTGCAGGGAGGCTCCCTTTCCTTACACAAGCACTGAAGGGAAGATCTAATTAAATGGCTTCTTGGGAAGTGTGGAACCGAAGATGCTTTTGGGGAATCCTGTCTATACGTTCAGGATTATAGAACAGACTAGGCCTTACTGTGCTGCTTTTCTGTCTGGTTTTGTTGACATTATTTTAGTTTCCTACTAATAGAAGTTTCTGTGAGGAGAAAAGCCTTGTTGACAGTGAATATATTTTGCTTTTTCAGTCTGCATTTTGCACTATCCAGATGGCTAGTGGTCATCATATCTCAGACCTCTTGCAGATACATCTTTACGACTCCAGTCATCTGCCACATGGCGTGTACAGTAAGTTCATTTGGATGTGTTACACGATACTGCCACATCTCAGGTTCCCTCTGTCAGCTTGTATATTGCATTAGTGACATACCTGCCATGGCTCCGAGCGGTGTGCTGAGCACACTGACAACTTATATGACTGTAATAAAATAAATGCTCCAGTTCATTGACTCCAGGCTGAGCAGTGCTGGCATACTCATTGCCCTTAGATCAAATGGCAAGGACAGGTCTTTCGGACAGGGGAAGTCCCTTCCTGTGACAGTACAGCACATAGCACCTCAGCCCATGGCTGGGATGCTCCTGCCTTAGCACAGTGCGATCACCCAGGAACAATTCAAATTTTGGTAAAAATGAAGGTAAAGTGTTTGTTGGTGCTGAGCACCCATTATGGCTGCCCCAGGTCATGGACAGCTAAGATGAATTAAGCTCAAAGCCCATTGCAATAGGAGCAAATTAGACTTGATAACTCACATATAGGGGCTTAATTACTCTGGAAAGAAAAGTCTGTGTGCTCAAACTGGTGAGGAGGACTCCAGACTTTAAATTCTGTGCAAAAGAAGGAAAATCTAGTGCTTCTTAGAAAACACAGGCTTACCAAACATCCTCTGGATAGTCCTGCCTGTTAAGAAAATGCTGTGAACACCTTCTCGGCAATGTATTTAGGTGCATCTTGGAGAACTGCAGTTCCCAGTATCCTCAGTGGAGAAAGATGGGCATAATGGAAGAAGATGGAGGTGGCTGAGGAGGTGTAGTAATTGAAACCATCAAGACTTCTGCCTCCCCTCACTTACATCTCCACTTCCTGGGTTCACACTGCTCAGGCTTTGTGTGACAGGTAGCTACTTCCAGTCAAGTTTAGACACATAAATCCCTGTCTTCTTTCACAGAGACGGGTCAAACCTCAGTGTCTGCACAACATTGGACCCCATTCCCCTATCCTGCTGACATTAAACGTATGGTCTCAGAAGCAAGGGAGAGAGAAATATGACACTGTAGAAAGTCTGAGAGCAGAATTAGGCCATAGTGTCTTCAGTTTCCGTTCCCTAATTCTAATTCCTTCAAAGAGGTGAAAGTTTGGTAAAATGGATCCTTTTGGAAACAATTGCAGAAAGAATGAATTTGCATCGACACATGAAAACCAAGCTTTAAAATTCATATCCCATAACCTCATGCTAAATACTATGGCTCCTTCAATGATTAGCCCCAGTTCTCTTTCTGGTTCAGAGTTGCCTGAGAATAGACAAGCCTGTGGAAGGACTGTGGGCAAGTAGTGGGTATTGCACCATATGTATGGTTAGACAGGCTTTGATTTTTCCAGCATTGGTTTCTTTTTTCCAGTAAATACTATAAATTAATAATATATTAATATTTGTGAAAAGAAACCTTCCAATTACATGGGAGTCTACAAAATAAATGAGACCTGGGAAAGGGAAATGAAAACAATTCTTCAGGGGCTGTATAATGTGATGTAACTTGTAACATTGTGTCACATCAGCTCACTAAACAGTCTTAAGCCAATACCTAATAGTTTTAACTGTAAAAACTCTTAAATTTGACCTTTTTTTTTTTTTTTAGCTAAGTAAAATAAGTAAAAAGCAAAGGATATATAGACATGAATAAGCAACCTCTGAGGTAATATTACAGATATATCAGTTATTGTCCTAGACTTCATTAACAGGATATTTGGTTTTATGCAATTCCGTCTCTATATTTTTAGATTTAGCTAAACAGTATGAAATCTATAACATAGGCCAAGCCAGATGTGAAGAGAAGAAAGGCCCTTTAATGGTTCTCATAAAATCTTTCAACTTGCAGTCTCCATGGTGTTTTTTTCCTTAAAAGGTATCAGTATTTCCATTTACGAAGGTTTGTGAAGGGCATGCAGGAAGCTTAGTTACTTAACTATTCTCCCCTTACCAGTGCTTATATGAAATGCTAGTTATTTTCTTCATCACTTGGTCTTGCATGATTTTCCAGTGCATTCAGTTTCAAATAAGCTTCTCTCCCTGCCGTATGGCAAACTGATTTTTCAAATCTGCATAAAAGCATAGGAAAGCTCAGGGCCACAACATATATTTATTAAAATTTTGCTTGGTAGGCTAAAATACATGAATAGAAATGAATCTTCTCAATATCAAGCATGTCCTAAGGCAGCAGCTTGCAGAATAATAAGTTAACCATGTCACTGGTTCTAATTTTAGGTAATTGAGTACTTATTTCACAGTACTCTTCCTCCTGGGCCAGAGCGTCTGGCTTGTACACACATGTAGCAGAGAGTCCTTATAACTTCTTATTCCTTGCCTAAATCCCTTTTCCCACTCAGATTTCTCTGAGGAGGCAAACAAGGCTCTGCCATCCCTGCCCATGGTGGGTCCCCTCTGCAAGTCCTGCATATTGTGAAGCCCCATAACTTTTCCCTCCCGCTGTTTTATTGACAGTTTCTGAGCATTCTCTTTCATGTACTTCTCTGGTTTCTGCAGTGACTGACCGATTATGTCAGAAACTTTAGTTTTACCCTGTGTTTCAGAAGCAATTTCCATTTTCCTTTCTGGATTCTTTGGATATAAGTGACCAGTGACTCCTCTGACAGGGCTCATTAAGTGTTACGAATCCATTCAGTGTATTATCGTATATTTTAATGAAAATTTCTTTCAGGGTTTCCACATCTGTGTGTTGAGATGGGAAGAACATATGAGCCGAGGTTTTCTGCTTACAAGTCATCACAGTAGGTTTCCAATGACCAAATCTTGCTTTAGTCAGTGAACATAGCTACCACCTAGGGACTTCCCTTCTTCCCAAATATGCATCTAGGCTTTCATATTACTGCCACTACAGAAAATTCACTCGTCTCTTGTACTTGCACGCTTTCGGACATAAAGACAGAGATAGAGTTGTTGTCACCTAGTTACAGTTTGGAAAGCAAGTCCTTTCAATCCTATTCTCCACAGCAAAATAAAACAAATTAGATAATGGGCTGGTAGATGTATTATTTATGCCAGCAGTTTCAAGGAACTGTGATTGGTCAGCTTCATGTCAGTGCCCTCAACACCAGAGAAACCAGTTTTCATTCATATTGGAACTAAGTGAAGGTTTTATTGATGTTGGCTTGGTAGTGTTCAGTAAGGGGATAAATTCTGATCTTGCTTTAGCGTAACTGAGGTTCACAGTTTGGGGTGTTACTGTGACATTTGAAGTATCTATAGATTTGTTTTTAAATTTATCTACTCCCCTCACCAAAGTCCTTCTGGGTTTGTGTGTTTGGGTTTTTTTTCATGTGGAAGATTCCAGGAATTTACTTTTCTATCTATTGGGTAGTCCACACAATATTAATTTCTATCTCTACAGTTTCTCTAAGTTTTAGATGACTACATATTGCTAGATATTATTTCTAACAGAAATGGAGTAATAAACTGTCATCTTGACTTTTTGGAATAAGAATACCAATAAGGACCTCTTAGAAGAGGAAAACTGCTATAACAGCAAAGAAACTCAATAATGGTTTGAGTTAACATAAAATAAGGGTGTTGATTAATTTCTAACTTGCTTTTCCCTAAAGTGTATGGGCAGTCTCTGAGGCACGAGAGTCAAGAGACAGTGTCATTTCCAGTTATTGAAGAGAAATATGCAGAATATGGCATTCTACCTTCACATCTCTTATACAGCTTGAAATTGTTACTTTATGCTTCCTTCTGTTTCCTGGTCATTGCTGACCTTCATTTCTTGCTGATTTCAGTGTGCTAACTAATGTAAAGAAAGGATGGGGGAAGCTGGACTCTGGAGGTCAGACATCCTTGTGGATGTCCTCACTCCATTTCCTCCCTTTGCCCATTTCTCCACCAATGACCTAGAGTTGTTAGATTACTTCTTTGCTTTTGCAAAACATCTGAAAAGATTTGGACTAATTGAAACTCCTCTAGACTCTCAAATTTCCACTTAGAAGGTAGGCCTATTATAGACTTCAGTGAGAGAATAACTTATTATTTACAAAATAAAATTCAAAGCAATTGCCTATTGTCTGAAGTGCTATTTTCATTATGTTTTTGAAGATAATAGTTGCCAGTCAGAAAATCTGATGAGTTTCCACAAGTTGCATTTCTTTTTTATCAGAGGAAACACACTCCAGTTCTGTCATTGCATTTTTCTTTAATTTTTGTGGTCTGTAAAGGGAGAGATTCCTTGAACCTTTCCCCATTACCTTTCTATAACCTCATCAGTTCCCATGTCCAGCTCTACTTCTGAACATATGTTTATATTTTGTGATATAATGTGAGAATAGTTGTGGTCATTACTCAGCCTGGGTGAATTTCATGGTAATTAATGTTTTGGGGTTTTGTTTTTAAAAGATAAGTTGCCTCAGGGGCCATATCTATTTATAAGCTCTCCCCCACCCCAGACTTCCTAAAATGATTATCATGTGAAAAAGTACTTGCTTTTGATGTAGTAGCCATCTGCATTAGGGGGAAGGGTTTGTATTTCTATTATATTTGTAGTTCCTGAGCCAGCTAAGGGTGTCATGCAGAATAAATAATTAAAATCTTTGTAAAGGACTGGGGGAGTAAAAGCCGTCACTGTTAGTTAACCCTGGAAATAATCTCACACAGATAGAAGGAAAAGAAATAATCTTCAGTCCAGAAATCTACATGCTCAAACTATGCATTCACTGGACTCATAAATACAAAACCCACTGCTATAAATTATTCATCTCAAGAGATCACCATTCTTGGATAGATTGCAAGACTGGGCTTGCAGTGGCTGATACTTTCTGCTCACCTCATTCTTAATTTCTTCTAGACAAAAAATATGTACACTGGCACACAGGTGGCACTGAAATGACTAAAGGGATGAATTTGGCTCAGTGGAATACAGGCTTGCATAAAGTCAGTATTATTTTGCTATACTTGAATGCAACTTCTTTGAGCATGCTGACTGCTATAATTCTATTGCTAAGAATGTAACCAATTTCAGGACTAAAATTGTTAAAAAACAGGTGTGGGGCTTGTAAGGCTTAGAAAGTGGAATGAGCACTCAACGTAATACTTTGCTAGATATATAAATGCATTGCAGAGATTTCTTTATTCTGGTATCTCTTATGGTGTTTCTAGTAAAGAGCAGAAGGTAACAGTTCCCATAATGTCTGCCAAATGTATTTCATCTGAGCTAGCTAGAAGTCCTATCTTGTTTATGATTATGTTCTTTCTCAATTATTGCAAGGCTGATGGTGGCATCCTTGAAACAGTAGCCATTAGAAAGCTATTCGATACTATAATAGGCTATATGTTTTACTGCAACAAAAAGTCAACCCAATTTTAGGGGCTACTTATAACTGTAGCTGAAAACCGAAAAATCTCATGTATCACCTAGGAAGTGAGTGGGAAAGACGACTAGGGCATATATGAAAAGATAAATTGCATTCAGTGACATTTCCCAAATAAAAAGAGTCAGAGACCACCTCTATACCAAGCTGCCTGTCAAAAAATAATCACTCTTAAAATAAATGACAAATTCCAAATAAACTATGGCACAATGGTCTGTACTGCAGTAGTGTGGCATCTCAATTCATCACTCTCAAGAGAATCATACTTATTTCTAAAGACCCCATCTGATTAACGATGTGATCCTTCAGTAGGAAAACATGGTATCTGTTGTATATTATTGTTTCAATATTACAGCACAATCAATACTCTAATCTGTTATGGTACTTTCAGATTACTGTTATTATTTTCAAAATAAGCAAATAGCAAAAATGGAGAGGAAATGGAAGAAGGAAAGCGTTCCACAGAGAGAAACATTTCACAAACAGCAGTGGATCATCCAAGCTTGCTCTCTGCTGTGCTTCAGGAAAACAAGTCATTTACCAGATGTTTCAAATTGTGTGTAAAATATAAAAGAGCGTATTGGGGGAAATGTATTTAATGCTACAATACTTGTCTGTGTATTGTAAGAATACTAAATGTGAAACATAAGCTAGCTTAAAAATATTAAAATGCATCCTATTTTACCCTTGCAATATATAGCTATATCTTTCTTAAATTATTCTCTTTGCTTTCAGGATCTGAGGAGATTTTTAGGTTTGCTACATTTTTCTATCTGTCAAAAATGAGATGATTCCTCTTTTTCTTTTTATTCTCTCCCTTTATTGACTTTTCCCCCCCTATTTTTTCCCCTTTTTTCTATTTTTACTCTTTTAAGCAGGATAGAGATGTGGACACATGCAACAAATACTTGGGCGAATATCAAAAGACAGACATCTACTATTCCAGCAAGCACAAATGGAGAAGAGTCCAGACTATGGAGATTACAGGCAGGGTGCCTGCTACACTGAGTCTGCTAGAAGCAAGACAGCAAAAGTGTATTTTAAGACAGGTCAGTCCAAGAAATTTGTTTTTTAGCAACTCGTCATTACTACAAGAGAGGAGAAACAGGGGCCAGTATAAAAGCTGCCAAAGAAGTGGGAATGTTATGTCTTGCAGTGCAAATTATTACTTGGGGCACTGGCTTTTTGGTCTGTGTTAACTGAACACAAAATTTTTGGTATTCAAGCTTGGTTGCAACAGATGTTGGAGTCCTGTGCACACCTAGCCTGCAGCACCACTGATCACATTTCCCAAGTAACAAGCAAGTTATAGCATTGCACAGTAAAACCCCCAAAGTCCATTTTCACATAGATTTGTGTCTTGAAGGCAAGCTCCTGTGTATCCTCTGACATTTGATAAAGACAACTAGAAATTCACAATGTTTTTCTGTATGTTACACATACTACAAGAGACTGGAGAGCAAAGAAGAGAAAGATAGTATTATCTCACTTCTTAAAGCGCCAAAGGGATTGCATTAAGATGTTCACCATGTTCCCTCTGAGCAACACATCAATGCCCACCCATGAAGGACACGGGCATGGCAGGGGTCTGCATGCAAAGAGGCTCAAAGCACAGTCTAGCCATCATTCTCCACAGTCCCTTGTGAAGTGACGTTGCAGTGACATCAGTACACACGTGCTGAGGAGAGGCTCAAGCACAAAGGAAGCCTGTATGACTGCTTTAGATGTGTGCTGAAACTGAGGAGACGGACAACATGTGGTAAGAGCCCTGACCTGAAGGGCCTTGCCCTGCCTGGGAAAGATGTAACTCCAGCTGAAACTGGGGGAGTAGAAAAGAGTGGTAGCAGAGCAGCTGGAGGCATTACCAAGTGTCTTCTAGTAACAGTGCCAGCTGAGTTCTCTTTTTTCTTAATCTTTTATAAGCCTTTCCTGAAAAGACATTAGTCAAAATATGGCTAACAGCTCTTGAAGTAATAAACTTTCCTTTTGGCTATATGACTGAGGTACAGCATTTGGGGTTTGTAAATTGTCAAGAACTGGGTGATTTGCATAGGCATGTTATTTCTTATAAACGGAGCTGGCAATGCTGCCAATAGTTACATTTGGCCAACAATTCCCCTTGTAAAATCCTGCTTCTGCTGGGGTAAATTATTTTTCAGTGCTCTGAAATATCTTATGCCAGGCCTCTGTCTCAGGGTGAATACTTGCAGTTTTATTTTACAGTTACTGATGTGTTTTTTTAACATTTCTGCCAAAAAAAAAAAAGTCATCTGTTCCTAAGATAATCGTGGCATGATGTGCTTTCCCATGTCCCTGAATTCTTACAAGTGTTCTACTGGGACAGTACAAGATTGCCATGCTTTGTAGCAGCAACTTGACTTCTGGACAGGGAAAGCCGTGTGTGTCTCTGCGGGAAAACTGCTATGCTCATGAAATTTTGCCCAAATGTGGTTAAAAGCATAAGCCTTTGAAGCATCTCACTTCTACTATGCTAATTTGAAAGTCATTAGGGTTTCTTGGCAAAAGCTCTGACGCTCCATCTCCATGGGCCCGGAGGTTCAGAGTTGAGTGCAACAGTGCATCCAGCAGTTTTCAGGGCTGATGCAGCAGCAGAGCCAGGGCTGGAGCAGCCGGTGCTTCTCCTGGGTCTCACGATCCTTCTGTCAGCACTAGGACCATCCGGCCTCAGTGTGGGGAACGGAGGCATGGGCTGGGTCAGTGAGTCCTGGGGAAGGAAAAGGATGGAGCTGGCTTGACTGAGGGAGGAGACTGAGATTTCTGTAGCTCTCATCCAGGAAGTTCTGCTTTTTCTGACTCAAACCAAAGCCTGGAGGCTTTGAAAAGCTCTAGAATTTAAGAAAATGAGGATAAAACCAGCAATTTCTCAACCCCCTATTCAAGGACTGTATTTAAAAAGTGCCCAGGTTTAGGATGGCTCAGTTACAGTCCCAGAAATGAAGTGTGCTGCTTAAAGTCATGTCAGTTCCCCTCTGCCTGCCCCAGAAAGGTTATATATTTTTTTTCTAATTGCAAGTGCTGGAAGGATTGTTTACAATGTTTTCAGTTTAATCAGTTCAGTAAATCAGTAAATTTGAATGTATTTATCACAGTTGCAAGGCAAACTTTACAAGAGAAACTTTCTTGCTTTTTGAGATTATAAAGGACCCGTGTGGCTTTAGGGTGAAGGACAGAAGAATACTCAAGGCAATGGTTCAAGTCTACAAAGATGCCAATAAATTCTTGTGGGGTTGCTGAAGACCATACCGTTACACAGGTATGCCAAGGGAAGAAAATTGTCTGTCTGGGGTAAATATAAATCACCGAAGAGAGTGCAGGCTGAATCCAAATGTTTTCCAATGTGCTGCAAAATTATACATCAAAAAACATGTCTAATCAATCTGTCTCATTACATTAGAGAGAAGTAAGTCATACATTCAGAGACATTCATAGGCCTGATGGAGAATTTGTCCAATCCAACAATTTACCATAGATTAATACCCATGGTCTTTGTGGTCCCAGAAGAACCTAATGATTTATGTCTGAGGTATTTTTTGCACATAAAACAAGTGCAGTGGTACTTCTCCTAAAAAATGGCAAATATGTGAGAGGACAGAGTACAATTATTTTGGGAAAGGAACTTAGACTGACTTAATATCTGTTTTGTTGGGTTTTTAAAAAAGGAAAGCAAGAAGACCACCATCTTAGAAGGCTTTTTGGGAAGAAAAATGCTTGTATTAAAAGGAACTGCTGGAACAGTTAGCAGAGATAGAAATTGGGCTGTCAGAAAACTGGTGTTTGCCCAAGGTCTGTTCAGCTGGTCACCTTGGACAGTGCCACCATTTGCCCTGTGACCCTTCCCATTCTCCCAGGCAACATCAATCCTGGTGAGAAATGGGTGTAAATCAGTGTCTTCTAAAAGAGAATAATAGAGGAAACAGGCTTCAGGCACAAATTAGTTTTAATTTAGCTGTTGTAACCCATTGTTTCAGAGAACATGGGAACTGCTGTTACATAGAGACCTGATCTATTCTGATCACAGCCTGACTGTATAACTCACACTGATAAATAGCTTCTTTTATACTAAACATCTGTGGGAAAGGCTGCTTCCCATGCTGGCCACATGCCTGCTAAATAAAAGCCAGAGGAAATTGGCCAGGCAGTTCTGCATGCCATTGTGAGAGAGGTTAAGGTTCAGCAATGACCTCTGGTCCCTTGCCCCTTGAACTGATGGGGCTAGATGCACCATGAAGTTGGCATACTAAGTCTTTGCTTTGCTATAGGAGTGCCTTGACCAGTTAGGTTATTCTTTAAAGGGCTATCATGAAATGTGTTTTAGGTGGCCAGAGTCCTGCTTTTCCTTCCCCATCAAAAACAGAGGTTGCAAAAATGCAGAGTAAAAAAAAAACATTAGAAATGTTAAAATGCAGAATCTAGGCTGATATATTTTTTCAAGCTGGTTGATTTATGGAAGGGAGTTTTATTAATAGTAACTTACCAGTTACATAATTGGTGCATACAGAAATCTGTAAAATTATAGACCAATAATCTTTTTTAATAAATTTATTCATCCCCATAAAACAACCAATGATCAGCTATGAAACAAATACTAACTGTGCTCTAAAGACACATTTCAGTGATGAATGATCTAATTAACCAGACTGCAGAATTCTTTTAAAATCCTCTTTTCACTCTTAGTGAAGTATCTTGGTGCTTTCACAATGTGTCCTATAACAAACCTATCAAAGAGACTGCAAATAGAAAAGTCACATTGCAGTATGATTTTGCAGTTCAGTGTTTGATGATGGAGAACAATGCATGCTCAGACACATTCAGTGTACCAGGAAGGATAGAAAGAATTTCAAAGATGGAAAGAAGTACTGTTGTGAACTTAGTGGCAACTCGGACCTCTGATTCTTTAAGTACTTTGGGACCCATTTACCTTTATACATAAGTAAATCCACTGAAGACAAATATGCAATAGCTGAAGTTATGCTCTTGTATAAATTTTAAGATGATTGGGTTTATTTCTCTATGTGGTTACTCCCAAAGTTGGGTACTTGGAAGTGGTAAGTGAGAAATTCTGTTTCATTCAACTTGAAAGATGTAAATCAAATTTAATAGCTTATGGGTCTTCAAAGAAAGGAGGTCAGAAACTGAGGAAGGAGTGTCTTGTTTGAACAAAACAGAGATTTGCTTTGCCTACCCTTGTGCAAATTTTCCTTAATGCTTGATATTAGCAAATTGTTTTTCATGTGGAGAGGTGCAAAGAAACAGAAAATTTTAAAGAGGTTTTTTATGGAAAGCAAATATTGAAATCATTAGTGCAAGAGCTTGCTGAGATGCCTGATTCTAAATGTCGCTCAGGCCTTAAAAGAAAAGAAAAAGCCTGCTTTATATGTCAGACTAAATACAGACCAAAGAGGGTTAGGGATGCTGAACACTTATTATTAGTCATTGCGAGTAACCTAGTATGAACTATTTGCTTATATATAATTGGTGATAAATTTTACCTATATATGTAAAAAGTGATCCTATTCTAGGCAAAAAAGTCTAACTTGAGTAACTGCAGATCATCACTTGTTCAGATGTAAGTGTAATGCTTCATTCAGCAATGTTCCCCAATTCATAAGACATCAGAGAATGTACAGAAATGGGAGTTCTCATGTTCTTCTCCGCCTGTCCTTGTTTTTGTGGGTATTAGTCAGACCTTAAACAATGTTTGTGTTTTTCATCAAAGATAAGCTCTCAGTCAAACAGGAAGAGGGTGTAGTAAAAAGCAAACATAAACCATATACTGGAACTGCTGGCACCCAGAGATTTTATCACTCTTTTCTTTTTTATTATGTCTGTATTTGCAGTATACCTATCTATTGTTTTTTCTTTCATTGCTGTCTCTTGGCACTAGTAAATACTCTATAACACAGGGTATCTTCATGTCCAGACTGAAAATTGTTATGTAGCAATTCTTTCGTTCTCATGTCCTTTATGAATTTGCACCGTTTGTGTAAGATACAGTTGACTTGCAAGTGATGGCTTCAGGAGAACGAATATCATGAGGAAAACTCAGTCTTTCTCTACATTTATACAGTCAAATAGCAATGAAATTTTTCCTTTATGTGTGTTTCATGTACATTCTTAGAGTAAAAAAGCTCTACAGTTAACATATGTGATCTGAGGATTTGAAAGAAAATCAACTGATACAAAAGCAACTATTTCAACTTCAGAAAAGTCACTGATCTGAAGAAGCATTCATTGTGAATCCCTCAGCGAGGCAGCTTTTAACTGTGGCTTTCTCATACAGAATATGGATACTGTAGAATAGACCAAATCCCCCCAGAGGCTAGAAATAATTTGGCCCTCTGAAGAAATTGCTTTGGAAATAGAAACATTCAGCACTCTGCCATCTCTTAATTTGTCTCTAATTTTGGCTCACCCTATTTCTCTATGAACAAACTACGCAGTCTCCTGGAAGCTTTTTTAATTTAGATGCAAGACAGGCTCTGTCGCAGTCTCTTTCTCTGAAGACGAAGCAGTATTATTGCCTGTCTTGTTTGTTCAGACTTATAATTTATTCTAGGTTTTGTTTTGTAGTGTCTTTAGCACAGTAGTTCCCCAGGCTCAGTTGAAGCCAGCGTATAGCATTGTCATATGGAGTCCTGCTGCTTCATCTGCATAGTGCAATTAAAACCAACCTGTTATAAGCAGCACTGGAACTAGGTTAAGTTACTAGCATCTCAAAAATCATCTTAAAAAGTTGCCCAAAAAATGTTGCCCGCCTTAGTTGGCTGAAAGCTGTCTTCCTGTCTAGTTTTACATATACCCTTTTACCTCGGTGGGAATGGCACTCTGACAAATTGCGCTCAGAAATATCTGGAGCAATTTACTTTGATTTTGTTGTGCTGAAGATGATTTTGCTCTCAAGGATGTGAAATATTTGCAGGGCAACAGAGCCATGCTAGGGTAAGTTCTGAGGTCAGACCTTGCGTTACCATTCATTTTCTAGCAGATGCTTTGTTGTTTTCTTGAGGTTGCTGCTACCACTTTAAAAACAAGCATCCCAGGAATTTTCTTTTGAAACATGCTTCCCCTCTCCAAATCCAATTATACTATTTCAGCTGGGTCATTTTCAACCCCTGCTGCATTTTTGGGGTTTTTACTGAATTTATTAAAAAACGTGGCCCTGCCATGGGGAAAGCAAGGGGAGTTTTCACCACCGCTGACTCACGGCTCTGCTCCAGCGACCCTCAGGCTCAGGAGACTGGTGCGTTCGCTTTGGAAACCAGGGGCAGGCGAGACAGAAGCAGCCCCGCGGGGGCGGGGAGAAGGCGCCGGCTCCCCTCAGCCGGCCAAGGGCTGTCCAGCTCAGCCCATGCAGGATGAAGAGCGAGCTGGTCAGGCCTTGGCCACCCAGGGATGGTGGGAAGAGGTAGTGCCCAGGAAAACCCCCACCTCCATCAAGCAGAGCTGGGCTCATGCCTCATGGAGCATGGCTGCATAACCCACGGGGCTGCTTCTAGAGGTGCAGAGAGGAAGGGACAACCCGGAACTGCTGGATTCGCCATCCACGACTGGCAGCATCTGAGCCTGGGCTGTGCTCTGTATAGGGATAACAGCTGGAAGGACTTGACAGGGTGGATGTGGGGGGAATTGCAACAGGAAAAAAGGAAAAGGATGGAGGATGTGGAAGTGGGAAAACAAACTTCATCGTTCATGTTAGTTTAGATAACAGAGTACATTTCAGTTTAGCAACAGGAGAAAAAATTCAGCACACCAGATGCCCTAGTAACATTGCTACTACCCCACCATCCAAATCTTTAGATTAGCAAAAGCAATTTGGAGTTAAGGTTGACAACTAGTATTGCCCTTTGATCACCTTTGCATCATTTTTGAGTGGAGGGTGTGGTGCCAGTGCAGAAACGCCAGTGTCACAAATGCCATGAAAAGTGTCCCACAAGCAGCAACTCTACACTGTGACTGTAAAATAGCACTCCTGCTTGTTCGAGGTGCATGATCCAGGAGAAAGTACCATTAGAATTGTCATCAGAATTTCGTAAGAAAGCATTTCAGTTTAAAAGGAATAAATATAGAAGACTTTATTAATTAAAAAACCCCAAACTCTGAAGCACTTCCATACAATTTCCCCCTCTAGCAATGTTACTCTCAAGTGTCAATTAGCATTTGTGTCATAGTCATGTATAAAGACCCTCTTGTTATGGGTAGTGAACAAGGAAAATATTGGACCATATTGCCTTCTTCAGAAAAGTGGACATCTGTTCTTAGAAGACATAAGGAAATTTTCAAATATGGTAGAATTAAACATAATCCCTAGCTTCAAAATGAAGTACAATATAGTCTTCTACATTTTGTATTTTTGCTATCTGCCTAATGCTGTTATGCAAGTTTAAATGGGGATTATTTAACATGGATTTTTTTTTTTTAATGAAACTCTTAAATTTGTCTTTCAAAGACTTCTCAGTCTTTCTTAATTTAGTGCTCTGAGCAGCCACAGTGGATCTTACTGCAGCGCTTCATGCCACCAGGCGTGAAGTCCCTGCCTAGCTCCCTGCAAGGTCCCAGCTACGCAGGGTGACAACAGGTACTGCACAGTCTGAGACGCTGCGGGAGCCTTTTGGTAAGCCTGGAGGCACCAGGTGATTCCTGCAGAAGGACATGTAAGTTGGGAGGATGCCATTTTTCTACTTAGGTGTCTTTTTGTCAGAGCCCTCAGCAGATGACTTGTTGTGTAACATTTTGCATTGCAGCAGGGCTTTGCAGTCAGCGCTGTGCCTCTTGGCAGAAACAATGAAACAAATCAAGTAGAGAGGCTTTCAGAACGGAAACACACGTTCACTTCTGTTGTGAAATCCTATATAAATTTCCTTAACAGCTGTGCCACACACAGTGAGGGAGGGCAAAGACGTCTGTTTCTGACAGCTATCACTGTTTCTTGCTTCAGCACAGTGTTTTATCTCTACAGCTGGAAAGAGGCTCAAAGTTTATAAAATGCCTGAATCTGGGTCAGGAAATATTTCTGCTTACAGCAAGTTGATTTCCCCATTTGAGGTATGCTGGAAGTGTTGAGAGCAAGATGTTGCTGCATAGCTGCTGAGTTGTTACTCTGCCTCCTGATAATGAGCTGTTTGGAGGCCAAGAAGAAAACTCTAGGGCAAAACTGCCAGGCAGGCAAGCAGCCCACTCTATTAACTGATACTTTCCTGTGCTCCTGTTGTCATGTAAGTGTTTAACCTGAAGGAAAAGAACACACATCACAAACTCATGTATCCGAAGGGGCACCTGCCAGCACACAGGAGGAGAGAGGGACAGGAAAGACACTAAGTGTGTGACTGGTCTATCAGTTGTGGGTAGGGCTTCCTGGTGCCTCCCTTCAATGGTCCCCTTTCTTCCTCTCATACTACCACGCAGCAGCACAATAAGATCCTCTCCTCAATAATGCTAATTCTTACACCACAGAGAGACAGATTTGACCTGACCCCTTACAAATTCTGAAAAATGGCATGTTAAATAGGCCCAGCTGGGGATTGGGATGGTGGGAAGGAGATATGGGCTCAGCTGCAACTAGTGTGTGTCTTAGAAACATCTTTCAGATCATAAGCCCTGTCCTTAGGGGGGCTGGTACTCTTATTGCCAGGGAAGATCCTTACAGTTTCACCCTCTGAGCTGTGGGGAATAATCCCTGGCAGTTTCTCCTGCTGTTTTCCCAGGGAAAGCCATGAGGCAATTTTGCATCTGTGTTCCTGAGCATTTAATCCCTTCTAGACCTCACCAGTATTAGAGCTGGGACAGGCATTAGATGAGGAAGAAGTTAGCAGTTCAAGAGGAGTGAAGTTTGCCTCTGTCTCCACACTGCCAGCATTTCAGGTTAGTGTTGGGCTTAACGGAGTAGTCCTTAATTGTGTAGCATAGAAGCAGATGTTACCACATGCAACATTTACGCTTTCCTCATCCCTGTTGTCCTCTGAGGTTTGTTCTCGTTGTCTCAATCAGCATTTGCTGCTTCCCATCCTAGAGGAAGTGGTACTTCACTACTGAATGAGCTGCATGTTTTTATTTCAGTTCATTTTGTACAACGTTTATCTCCTGAGATTAAAAATCACCAGAAATCAAGATTTGTAATGTTGTTGTGATTGTTTTCCTTTTTATAAATCACAAATAGTAAATCTCTTAGTCTCATTTAATAAATCATGTCATCTAAGCAGCTATTTTGTTTATGCTATTTCTTAGTTCACCTTGGCTCCCTTTTGATTCCAATCATATGAAAATGCTCAAAATCGTATACTGACTTGAAAATGGAATGTTTTTCAAAAAGAAATCTTTACTGCTGAGTCTAACAAGAAATATTGCTGCATATGGGTGTTTGGTTGCACATAGATTAGAACATCATGTTGAAACAGGTATTTTGAACAGAAGGGAGTTAAGAGTTGAAGTCTAAAAAAATCTTTTTTATTATTATTATTTTTGAAGTCAAATTTTCTTTTAAAAAGCTGTGGCATGGAAATGCAATGAATCTGTTTTTCTTCCTCTTCCTTTTATTTCCCCCAGCTCTTGGATATGGTCACATAAAATCTGACTTTAGCTCAGTCCCCTTCACTGATCTAGTGAGGTTAAAAATGTAACACAGGTTACTGGTGCAAGCAAGAAAGCTGTACCTCAGAATGGTCGAAAGATAGTTAGGATGCTCTGTAGAATATGGAAAACTCAGCTGTACCGAATGTGAGAAGGACAACTGAGCCCAAACTTCCCAGCTGCCCTGCTTTAGGTTGTGGAGGATTGCCTCCTATTTTGTGAATGGAACATGAACCATGTGCATGTGTCTGTGTCAGAGCTTTTGTTTATGAGTTCAGTCACTGTTTCCATTTCAGAAGAAATAAGATAAATCCTTTTGACATTCCAGCTCTTTCTCTTCTTGGCCGTAACTCATGGTGAATACTTCAGATCTGGCAAAGAGTTTTGTCTGCCCTAAACTACATTTCTCGACAAATATATTATCTGTTGCTAGAAGTTTGCCAACTCTAGTGAGGACTGCAAAGGTTTTTACACATTTCAAACCTGAAGAAGAGCCTGTGTGGTTTTTTTCCAGCCCTTTGTTGTTCTAGTAAAAGATATGGCCTCTCTCAACAAGTCTTTCCCACCATCATAGATCATCATGGCTCTGTATCTGCATATAAGTAATATTATGCATGCCTTTATTTCTGTAATGACTTTAAAATGTTTATTGCATGCTTTGCTTCAGCATTTTAGAAAAGTGGATTTTTTAATTTTTTTTTTTTAAGATTTAAGGAATAAATAGATGATAGTTTATTACCATAACCTGTTAGCCTAGGTAAGCAAATGGCTCTTGAAAAATCGTTCCTCTAGTACGTATATGTATTGTATGGTTTTCTGCACACTTCAGAAAGTTAATGTGAGAGTTGGTCTTTGCATCTTTAACAAGTCAGGGCAGGACCATCCACTTGCCACTGTTAAAATGTTTTACTTTGAGCAGCAAATTCTTCAGTCAGAAACACAACAGGGAGAATAGATCTGTATTACCAATTGCTCATACTTTTTTTTTTCTTCGTTCTTTTGGGAATTCTCATCAGAGTCTTTATCCCTTGATGGGTACAACATTTTCCACTTCCATTCTCTGTGAGGTGGAAGACATTACACATGTAATAGGAGTAAGCTTTCAGAGGGGAAGCTTGTTAGTTATGCAAAGCTGAGGAATCTATGGAGAGAGATGATGTATTCTGTGTTAGCTGAGAAAAGCCAGAGGTTGACTTGTTTCTGCCAAACCATCTCATGTAGTAGTAGGCACTAGGATAGGAATGTGATGGAAGCAGCACAGCACCGAGAGACACCTTTCCTGGATTCCAAAGGAATGTCCTGCATCATCATTTTTTTGTTTTAATTGTGACAGACTAATGTCTTGCTTGCTGTAAGCTGAATGAGGCTACCTGCAGAGTTTTCAAAAGAACGACCACTATAAGCCTGTTTGTGAGAGGAAACAGAACCAGAAGACAAGAAAAAATGAGAAAGTAAAAAAGCTTAAGTGCTGACTCCTTGGATCTGTTGAGAAATACCCACACATGCACTTATTTTCATCTGCTGTTTATTTTCCTTTCTCGTGCTGTAACAGGCTTCATCCAGAACAGCCAGTTTCCTGAGATTGTATCCAGGGGTTTCTTCTGCTGTTGCCTAAGAAACCTAGGCTCAACAGTAGCAGAAACTCTTAAAGGAATGTCAGGTACAGGTCCTTAATTAGGTTGTCTGAGGTTTGGATTGTGGGTTGTGGGATTTGGGGGGGGGGGGTGTTTTAAGGGCATCTTAAAAGGATTCTAACTTTTACAATAAGAGCCTTGAGAAATATGTTTCATCTGAAAGGCAAAAACGCATCTGTAGAAATCTGACCAGTGTTTTATTAGACTTCTCTTTACAGCTATTTACCTGCAGCCAGTAACAACATTGTGTATATCATTTTGGTTGTGAATATCAAGAGCTCTGAAAGAGCAGGATACGACATTGAGACAGCATTGAATGTTTTGGTTGGGATTTTGGTTGTTGGGATTTTTTTGCTGGAAATAGCTAGAAATAGACTGTTTGAGCAGACACTTTGAGTTCTTCATTTTGTAGATACAGATACACATCAAAAAAACCCAAAGTCAACCCTGTTCTCTTTCTGAGAGAGAAGGGGAGGGGAAAGAACAAGGGCTGTATGACGGTGTTGTTCCTGTCACTTCAGTGCTTTTGCTCAAGTGATGTTTGTAAACATTACTGGGTAGTGAGCAGTGAGGGAGGCAGCAACACCTCTAAACCAGAAAAGCCCAGCTGGCATAAAGTGATTTACTCACTAACTAATGGAAACTGGGGTGCGAGTTGTTCATCCAGGTCAGACTGATGAAACATCTGTGAATTGTAGATAAGCAGCTTGCAAGTCCCTGAAGTCATAGGTGGTTCTTCATTCAAGTGTAAGACGGGATGAATGCCTTCCCTTTCTGGCTTCAAAATTCTTCTAAGAAAAAGTGTTAACTGCCCAAAACTTGGATTAAGGCACAGGGATTCAGGTGATTTTTTTTTTTTATTATTATTATTAATTTTCAAACCAAGTGTAGATTTATCACTTACAATGAACTTCGGTAGAATTTGAGTGGCTTGAGCTCATTACTCAAAACCAGGTTGAACAAATTTGAAAATGTTGGTTAATTCCCCCTCAGCAGCGTTGGGACAGCAAAACCCTCTTTAACTAATCAATCAAAGTGCAGCATGGCCATCGTTAGCTGTTTATGTATAGGACCTAATTGAGTAGTGCCTTGGTCTCGGGTGCAGTTAATAATAACAGTGCTGCTGTGGAGAGGTTTGCAGTTTCTGAAAGAATCATCTGGGCTTTCTGAGGCAGCATCATCTGCTATAGCGAAGTACGGGGGTTGTCAGACTAATCACTACCAGTGATGGATGCTCTTTCTCTGTAGCTATTTTTAGCAAAATAATCTGAATACAGGATATTTGGTAAACAGCAGCATCTGATGTTTATTTTATCAGAATAAAAGCTCCTGCATGATTTGTAAAACTGTAAATAAAGCAAAAGGTTCCTCTGCATTGAAATCTGATTCATTATTTGCTTGAATGACAGCACAAAGAGCACAAAACCCCTGGCCATGAATATGAAGCCTATGACAAGAAAGACAGATGTTCTATTCAATTCTGCTCATTGGCATCTAATTGCTGAGCTGGTTGCTCTTCAGCCTCTATTTGAGGTAGTTGCATAGGAGCAGCACGGCTTTTAAATCAAATATGGAAAAAATGCTTTACTTGCAAGGTGGACATCTAGATTTTCCCAGTTAATTTTCATCTAGGCCCCTCAAATTGCTGGCTAGTTGTGTATTTTTAAATATCCAGTCACAATTGCATTCTGTTATTTTGATGTGTAACCAATAAAATACATTAGTGCAGTCTCTGCATGGGAAAGAGTTGAAAAGGAAAGTCCAGGGGAGTGCTCAGGCCAGATAGGCAGTGCAGAGGTAATAAATGATGCCCAAGGCATCTACATGCAATTCACAGAGCCGGCTGAAATGGGCCCAGCTGGTGTCTAGCCAAGGGTGGTTGCAAATAGCTGCAACGTATTTATCGGGGGGGGGGGGGGGGAGGCGTGTAGAAAGATACATGCACACACACAGCCCGAGTAGTGACATGTTTGCCATTTTCACCTTTTTTAATCTGTAGAATCAGCTGGTATTGCAGCAAACTGAATCCACTAATTTCTCTAATTGTATCCAGTACAAATTAAATTAATCATAAGAAATCAACTACATAAATACAGCATTTATATGCACAGAAGAGACCTTTAAGCAACAGCTTCAGCTTAAGAATTTGACCGGTTTTCCAACAGCGATGGAGGGGTAGACATACAGCATTTTTATGTTCTGAAAAGAAGTTGCTGTAGAAGGATGTTAGTTCAGAGTTACGGCATTGACAGCCCTGGCTCCACAAGCACCTCGTCAAAATCTGTGTAGAATTGTTAGTTAAACTAAAAATTATTTCAGGAAAATCTGCACGGGAAGGTGTCGGATCACTGAAGGCGCAAGGAGGAAGACGAGCAGAGAGGGCCCCCCAGCCGCCGGAGGCCGCCTCCCCCAGCCCTCGCGCGCTGGCGAACGGCCCCTGGCCGGGAGGCTCCGCGGAGGGAGCACGGGGGCCGGCGGCCGCTGGGTGGCAGGCAGCGCGCGCGTTCGGCGGGAGCCGCAGCACCGCCGCCGAGTGCCGGCGTCCGCCGCCGCCGAAAACCCGATCTAGTTATTTCGGTCTTGCTTCCACTTAAAAAGTCTTCCGTGAGCCGTCCTTAACGTGCCCAGCATGATCTGCGTTTCAAAGGCCTTCGGAATAAAGGCTACAAGTAATTTTTAGTTCAGCTGACGTAGAAAATTGTGATAAACGTTACGTGCATTGAGTAAATTTAAGTGCACGTTTGCAAAGGGTAAATAAATGAATTTGGGCTTTCGATTGCATTGAAGCATTTAATTCACTTGATGGGAAGACAGTCCATTCATATGTCTTTCAGTAAATCCAAAAATCTCTGATTTAGTATCTGGTATCGCTACATCTTTGGGCATGATAACAAAGTCCATTTTTACATTACTACGTCCCTGAATAGGAACGGGTTAAATCAGTTTTCCTGGTTGCCTGATACGAACCCGCCACCCGCCTTTGCTGGAGCAGATTTGGGGCCCAGGCTGGGCTGCGTGGAGCTCAGTGACCTGGCATATGGCAGGGCCAGGTGGCGGCCGGCCACCCCATCAGCCTCTCAGGGACACCTGCGTGGCCCACCGCACAAGCACTAAGCTCACATGGAAGCGTCTGGGAGTGGTACAGTCGTGGGGAGATGCCTGGTTCGCTCCCCGGTGCCTTCCCTCCCTTTGGCCTGCCTTCTCCAGTCCCATGTAGTGACAAATAGCTGCCCTTTGGGACAGGGGCTGCCTGCCTCTGCAGCAGCCAGGCACGTGCACACCGCACTTGCATCGACAGGCACCCACCAGGTTGCAGCTTCAAAGAACTGGTTCAAGAAAAACATTAAATATAGAATAATAGCACTAAATGTCAAGGTATATTGATTTAAGATAGGTTCAGAGATACGCATTTTTAATATCAATGAGGACTTCCATGATTAAATAACATGGCCTCCAGTTTAACACAGCCACTGAATTCCCTGAATGAATTTGTGCTTCAAGTTCAAAACGAGGTATAATGAGCTATAAAAGTGCATAATTAGATGGCCCATCTCATCTTTGATAAGCTGGTCATATCAGCCTCCTTAGCCCAGCTGAGTGAATTGGCTAATTAAGTATAGTAGCTGATCAGCAGACATGGACTTTGGGGAGTTTAGTTTACTTACTCTTTACGGTCATGCATAGTAAAAACTTAGCTATTATGTAATCTTCAATATTTTTTCTTTTCTAAATACTAAAGGTACTACTGCTGGGGAAAAGAGAAGGTTTTAAAAGAATAACAGAGTAAAACATTTAGCAGTAGCCTTCTGGAAGCTCCAAAACGTGCATGTGAACTTTGAAGGGGGTCCTATCTTAAGTGCTGGGACTGCTTTCTGTAATGTGGATACTTAGGAAAGTGTTTAGGGTAAAAGACCTTCAAAGCTGAGAGACAGCTTTTCCCCCTTTCAGTTTCAGAGTAGATTATGGGTCTATCTATTTTTTTGGTGCATCTGTACTGCAAAATAATGCATGGTGGCATGTTCTGTGGTAATTATGGTTATGTGAAAGGTTATGCCTTTCTGCCAGCTATATATGCTTTCCCAGGCTTGCATTTCAGGAATAGCATACAGCAAGATACACTTCCATTAAGATTTTCCCATGGGGAAATTATATACTTTGTAATTTATATAAAACCTTATGTACTCATTATTTTATCTGTATTTCCTGATCTAGTGAAAGATGTCCCTGCCTGTGGCAGAGGGTTTGGACTAGATGATCTGCAAAGGTCCCTTCCAACCCAAATTACTCTCCGATTCTATGATCTATTTTTTTCTTTTTTTTCTTAACTACCATTTTTTAAAATATACTTTTCCTGCTTTTTTAGGCTCAGTTACCATTTGTGCTATGTCCTTATCTTGTGTGAGCATGCTTCATTGCATATAGACTAAAGAAGTAATCAGATGTTTGATAGCCATTCTCTACACGTGTTAGCAGTTCAACATTATCCTTCCAATCCATTCCAACAGGTGACAGACATCCTGTGACATGGTAGTTAACATCCAGACATAGTTCATGACCATCTTAGATGCCACTGCATTTTTTTTTTTTAACTGAAGTAAATAAGTAATTATGCGTATTGAGACCACTCCTTTATTCTAAAAAGCTTGCAGAACAGCAGTAATGCTTTTTATTCTTGGGTCATCTCATCCTCTGTCTGTCCCTGGCTAATGTATGAGCTAGCTTTTGAATGGTCTGTTACTGTCAGGAGCAAACAGAACTGAGTAAAAAAATATATATATCATTGCGTAGCAAATTTGACTTATCCCCTATCTCCCAAAAAGTATTTCATGGAGACTTCAAATATTTCTGAATCTAAAGGTGGAAAGGAAGAATTTATAATTTGCTTTGACAAACTGAAAATGAAATATTTTGACTTTTCAGTTTGAAATGATATTTGGTAAAATAACCTCAGAATGTTTTATTTTTACCTTCCCATCCTCGCTAACCAGCTGGTAAGGCTTCCCACCAGTCAATCCACACCTTTCTTACCCAGCATCAATTATTGTCTGCAGATGATTTTCTCTGGAGTCGTAGGAAAAGTGACTGAGTGATAGATGAAACCTACTCTCTTGCTGGAGTGGTAATTTCTTCCATACAAAGATATTCAGGAATAATTTAACATTGGACTAAACAACTAATCTATCAAACTCCTATTCATCAATCTACATAAGGGCTGTCAGGACTATCACCATGAAGGAGCTATCGGTGTTGACACAAGGGAAACTGAGAAGTCCTTGCTGAAATATGAACCTTGTCAATAGAGCTGGGTGTCCCTGGTATATACCCAGCAGTGGTAATATTCAGAGGACTAATGTATTCTTTCTGCAGTGCTACAGAATTCTTCAGAAAAAAACTTACCAATAGGGAGAATGGCAATGAAACACCTGAAAGTGTTAGTGGTCTGTTGGGAGGTATCTTTCCCCTGCCCACCTCTCTTCACTGTCAAGAGCAACACTAGTATTGATTGTCAGTTACAAGAAAATTCTGTAACGAATTTAAGTGTATTCATAATTTTCTAAATATTTGATAATTATAGCATCCATCTCTAAGCTTATGACATAGAAGATGTGCCTACAGAAATAAACTCTGTAATAACTTACATGGGACTATACTGACAGGCAGATAGTGAAGATTTGGGCGTATGAAGCTATTTCCTTACTTGCCACCCAATCAAGAAAGTTTGGTGCTTGTTTTGACGCTCAAATGCTTGGTCCGGTCTGTACTGAGATGACTCTGGTAATGTGTCTGCCTCTTCTTTTGGGGGGGGGGGGGGGGGGGGGGGAATGTCTCTACAGTTCGATAAGATGTTTTAAGTTTTCTTATCATAATTGCTTTCTTCTTCTTGACACTCCAGTTGTTTACATCAGCAGAGCTGAGAGAAGTCCTTCCAAACATTTTTATAACTTGGCAAGTGCAAAGAGGCAGCTTTGTTCCAAACTGGGAGGAGAAATAAATGCACTACTTAACAAAAACCTCCTTGCTCAAGAAGAAATTGGCAGTTTGAAACTGTCAGGTCACATCTCGTCCCATTTAATAATTCACAGGGTTGCTTATATGACTGACTTCTAAACCAGTGGACATGTAAGACTCCCACTATAAAATTCTGATGGATGAGAACAGATCATTTTAAACATAATGAGACAGATGCTAAAGATAAAAATATTTTTGAAAGAGAATTTGATAGAGTTGTGGAGGAGAGAAAGTTAAAACTAATTAATTTGATTCGACTAATATTGAAAGAGAACATAAGAATATTTTCCACAGCTGTTTGTTAGTAAAATGGTGATTAATTTGATCAAAAGGGAAAGCTTAGGGAGGGGAAAGAAAATGGAAAAAGTAGCATACACTTCTGGTGGTACATTTTCAAAGACAGTTAGCTATTTCTCATGGAAAATCCTGCAAAACTCCCTCGTTCATTTCTGAAAATCTTCCTTTCTCATGGTTTCAGAAGAAGGTTGACTTTGCTGTCTTGAAGCTTACACACACACAAAATGATCCCTGTGTTACAGGAAGGTTATTTTTGTAAGCTGAACTGCTCTCTCATATTTGGCTGATTACAAGAGATGCTGCACCTAGCTCCGCAGCCTCCCTTGCAGAATGTCTAATATCTGCAACTGCTTTCTTCTGACAGAGAAAGGCACAGTGGGAACTGTGGACTTAGTGCTCGCTGAGACTAACGAAAATCCTCCCACTGATATCTGGACTAAGGATGAGGCCCTAAATTAGTTCAGTGCAATAAAAATGAACCCACATTAGTAGGTAGATATGCTAAATTTCATGCCGTATTAGTGGAGATAAACAAAATCAAGTCTCTTTAATTTCATCAGCTTTCCTTCCTGAAGAATACACGCTTTCCAGTTTCACTGCAGCAAGGCTGATCTGCTATATTCAGTGTATTACACACACCAGTGGATCTGTGTATTTGAGCGTTAAGGCCACAATGTTCAAACTCGGCTGAATGTGGTGAAACAGTATACCATCCCTCTCCTCAGAATGAGACCTGTTGCTGCAGCGATCAATAGAGCATTAAATATTAGTACAGTGAATGCCAAATAAATACCATGAGTCCAGTGCAACCTCAACTGGTAAATATTGACCACTGAATGCCTTCAGATGAAATGACTGATCTGAGAGGCTGTTTCAATTGTGCGATCTCTGTCAGTGGTCAGGGGAAACAGTACGATGGGTAAATCAGAGATGAGCAGAGCAGGGAGAAGAGCTTTGTTGTGAGAGAAGAGCTTTGCTGAGTGCTGAGCGTGGGTACAGCAGTGCGTACACGTGCAGCATGTGCCTGGGCTGTGTGACCGGCGTGGGCATGGCTCGGGATGGAGGCAGGGACTTTGTGGGCAGATTCCACACTTGCCTGACACGCCTAATCAGTGGTTATGTAGCGGGAGGCGGGGGGGTGCCCCATATTTCGGTTCATGGGGCCAAGTAGGAAATAACTTGAAGGCTCTGATGTTTGTAAATGTTTGCCTTCCCTTCTGGGATGGGTTAACTACAGAGACCATAGCCTAATGGCCTTATGTGAGCAGTGGCAAAGTATGCCTGCCTGCCTCGGCCATGTTAGCATTTCTGTACAGGCAGTCTGCATGACACAGCTTTATCCCATCTCTCTCTCCTGCCATATGAGACAGAGAGATTTGCATTCAAGCTGGCAGAGCTCCGTTTTCAGTGTTTCTACTGCTGTATTTTCTCTCTTTTAAAATGGTCTTTTCTGAAATTATTGTCATTTCATTTGGAAATCATTAGATTGATATTATTAATAAGTACTAACATATGTTTGGATTTGGATATTGACTGCATTAAACGATAACATTTAGCATCCTGTTGATCATTTCTGAAGATGCAGCTATTCGTTACAGCTATTTCTTTAAAAGAGCATGTTTCTTTGTAGTCACCTCATACACATATTTAATAGTAAATGATACCCTAAAAGTAAACACGTGGCACGTTGTGCAATGATTATTGGTATATAGCAAAGACTTTTATTACACTACTCATTCAAAAATCTTCTTACAGTTACAAGATGGATCCTTTATAAAATGTGAAGACACTCTTCCCTCCTACTGAAATATTGCTGAATGCTCAGTGTTACCCAGCATCGTACTCCAGTGGGAAGCTACTGGACATTTTAGGGAGAATGGAATTTGTTCAGGCTTTAGTGCTTTTGAAAAGAGTAATCAGAAAAGACCCACGTGCTCCTTAGCCCATTTACAGCTCATACTGTTCTATAGTTTCTTTTTAGAGAGGGGATGAGCTAGAATCAAGTTAGATCCACTTGTTTTAGGTACCTACCATTGTACTGAGGTATTTATACATCTATCATAGTCTATGTATTGGTGGAGTTATTTAATTTTCCTCTGCTTCATTTTATTTATATTGAATGTCATCTACCCTGCTGAATTTTTTTTTAAATAATCTATTAATCTTAATATCAGTATAGTTCTCCTGAGTGATTGGTGATATTAAACCAGATGATCAGGGCACTAGAGCATAGCCGTGGCAACCACTGCCAGCTAAGAAGGTAGCCCTGAGCAGAGTATTGCTCCACATGTTCTCCAGAGATCCCTTCCAACCCAAATTATTCTATGTTTTTGTGATTCTATGTCTATTTGCCCGATGGACAAGTTTTATTCTGACCTCTGATTTAGGATTTTTGTTTGTATATAGGCATTGTGATTATTAGACACTTTGTATTTCTTGCTCAGTATCGCTGATTTTCTACAGTTTAAGGAGAAGATAAATGACTTCTACATATAGGTAAAATTAACATCTTAAATGTAGATGTTATTAATAAAAAACAATATAATTCTTGAAGCAGTTAAATGGTAGCAAAACTACAGCTGCAAAGTTCCTACTTTGAATCTTAAGTCAGGAAGTTCTTTGTGTTCTGTTGTATGTTGGAAAATAAAATGTTTTTCAGCATATAAAGAATGATTTTTACAAATCAGATGGATTATACAAGCGCAATGACAGTCCTTGTTTCTTAACAAAGGAATCTGATGCTGATATTCATCGCCATTAAAAGTATCTGAAAATTTGCCCTGGAAAACACTGGAAATCTTGTACCAAGTTTCTCCCTCCCTCCTGCTTGGGAAGGTGAAACTACCTCCAAAAAAACCCTGAGGAACTTTTGTGCAGTCTGCTGCTACATTGCCTGAGAAGGCAGACAGCATGGATGGAGCTAGCTAGGAGAGAACAGCCGGAAGAAAGATATCCCAACCATTATTCATTTACTGGATCTCTGACAGGTTGTTTCAGGGTCCTTGTATTTCTCTACACCTTCTCCCTTCCCAGGAGTGCTGAAGGGTAGGTGCATGAGGCTGAGGACCCATGAACCAGAGCAAATTGCCTGGGGAGATGGTTATTCTGAACCCATACCCATTACTCTGGGTTACCTGCCAAACCTCTGGTGAAGATGCTGACTTTAAGGCCAGGCTCACATCTGTGCCTGCAGGGAGAGATGTGGCTTCCTGTCTTGCTGAGCTATTTTTCTGTAGTTGGTCAGTAAGCCTCAAGTACAGGAAGGCTGCAGACCAGACGGGTATCTATATTGGGTTGCATATCAAGCTCACTGATTATTTTTAGAAATTATTTGGTAATTACATTGTGATTTCACGGGTGCTCCCTAGTTCTTCTTGTGACTTTTTTTTAACTCCATATTCACTTTGACTGTATCACCTGTGAGCTTATAGACTTTTTTCATATCACCCTCCAGCCATCTCTCCTCTAAACTGTGCTTCCTTTCTCCAACAATGTGAACAGTAGCATAGCAGTGTCCTCTGGTTTTGTTCTCCATTCTTCCCTAAAATTTTCTGACATTGTGCTCATGTTTTGGTTAATGTACAGCAATGAGATCTATTTAGAGAACCATCTGTACCATCTAAAAGGTCTCCATGAAATGACTATTTCTTCCTTGAGGACACATCACTGTATATGTATTGTTGGAGTTATTTCATTTTACATGTACTTCACTTTATTTATATTGAATGGCATCTGCCATTTTTTTAAATCACCATGCTATGAGATTCCTCTGCTGCTCTTTAACTACCTTGAAGTTGATTTTTATATCCTTAGTGAATATTGTCACTTCACTATTCAATTTCTTTTGAGGTCACTTATGTCTATGTTGAACTTCACAGAGTCTCTGCATCTATGCTTGCTAGGCTTTGCTGGCTACAGTGTGCCTTGTGGAGTAGACTCCACTTAGGTTACCTGAAGGGTAAAGAAACGTTTTATTAAATCTACTCTGCCTCCAAGCTTGCCACTGTCTCCCCTGGCAAAACTCTGCAAGCCTTCCAGATTATACCTGCAGCCTCCTCTTTTCTGCAGAGACAATTTTTAACAGAACACTTAGATCTTCTTTCTCCCAGGTAAATCAGGACTATCACAGGTAAGACCAAGGTCTTCTCTGTGGTTATAATGTGGTTATAAACACAGGGTATTAGATGTACAGGAACGCTCCTTGTGGAGTCCATTGTTTTACCTTCCCTAGGGACGCACTTAGGTAATCCTGTACAGCCACCTTTCATTTAAATCTGATCATTTTGGCAAAGGGCCCTGCAACACTTAACAGTGCAATCAGACCAGACACGTTATTCCTAAAAGCACCAGAGATTCATAGCACGCTTTTTTGGTTCACCTCAGTGCATTTGGGAAATCACACTACTTAGTTTTGTAAGCATATCTGCCATTTGATCGTCAGTGCTGTGATTGACTCCATCAATTTTACTGAGTTTTATGGCTTCACTTTTTGCTTTGTTATCATACCTCCTGGATCATGTGGATATGAGAATCTCATTTATAAAAATAAAAATTTCCAAACCTCATGAGTCTGGAAGGAAACTGAAAAGTAAGAACACATTTCAATGTGCAAAGGGAAACAGAAAGACCAGAAAGTTACTAATATATCTAAAATAATCACATTTTCCTTTTGAAGGCAATAAGGGCATGTGGCCATAGGAATGTACAAATTCATAACTTGGAATTAGCAAGACTGAAATAAGGCGTTTCTCAGAGCTGGGTGTTGGGCTTCATTTGCCTGCTAAGAACACAAAAAGACAGTGAGATATTTGGCAATGCAAAGCTCTAGTATGGAAGGGGATTTCATTTTGATTTTTTTTTACAGTGCATGTCAGTCTTATGCAGGCAGCCCAAGATGAATTAAACATAGGATTATTTTTTTCCTTTAGTGAGAGATGTGTCTGAGGAGACTGGAAAGAGAAGTACCTCGGGAGGCTATAGAAAGAGGGCATTGCAGTGTCTATTGATTGATAACCAGTCCAGAAAGTAATTGCATTGAATGCTTGTAAACCTCCTCAAAATATCACTTGAAAAGAGAGGAGAGACAATAATGATTAATATCTCGTTGTCCAGACTACTATTTCACTGTGGCTTCTTCAGTATTTTCTCGAGAGGTCTTATCTGTATTGGCTTAGGTTAAGGTATTGAAAATGTTTCAGATGTGCAAGTTATTACTTCTGCTAAAGGAAAATTGACTCTATTATTTGAAGGCTCCTTCCTATGACTTTTTTACCAGTCATTGAAGAAAAATACAGGCAGAAGAACATGAAGAAAAATACAGGCAGAAGAACATAAAGAAAAATACTTAGGAATACAGCTCCAGGATACAAAACTGAATCTAAATACTTGAATGAACAGAATCAGATGTTATGATCTCATTTTATAGCTGTATTTGGATTTCTCTATAATAAATAGTCCATCAAACTATATTCAAACCCTATCCTTTTTTACAAGCATTGTAATATGGATTTTTTTTAAATTGTGCTAGAACTGCAATATAATAAATTGCAGAAATATGTGCAGATTATCAGAAAGTTTTCATAACTGGGCATAAATAGAGCTTTTGGAGAAAGTCAGTGGTGTCACAGCCATGTCAGAATTCACTGGTCTGTCTCTTAATTTTTGTCTAAAAAATCAATTTTATAGACAATAAGAAAATCCTTGCAGCATACATTTGTAGTAGTATATGCACTGTGCTAGTGGCAAAAGCCGGCCTCTACTCTTTCAGTAGGACAGTATCAGAAGTATTATTATTTCAGAAGTGCCTCTGTAGATCATCCCTTGATGTCTAACATAGTCATTTATGGCATTGCACACTTTTTCCAGGAGATACCTTTCCTGCAGGGAACTCTCTCTGGCATTATAAAGCAATGATGAATTAACCATCTTCCCTAGTGTTTCTGCAAGTAGCAGTCAATATGGTTTCAAATATGGAGAACTGATATTATCCAACCTCCCCCTTCTTGTCAGTTTGGGGAAATTTTGTTGTTGCTTTTTTATGAAGACTTGCATGATCAGTGTGAAAGGAAAGGAATACAGTATCTGTGTGAATGCAAAGCAGGAACATGAAGTGTTAGGTTTTCACTGGACTCCACCTGTGAAATGATGCACAACAAAGGGATACTCATGTTTTAGTTTGTGATCAAGGTTCTTATATGCCATGGCTTTGGCAATTTCTCTAAATAGGGCTATACAAGCATGCTGCATTTCAGGTAGCAACCAGTCATTTTTTGAAATATGGAGGGAAGAAGGAGGCTGTTTCTCTGCCATTTCTTCTTGCTTTTTCTGCCATGCCTCTTTTCTTTTTCTAGTTTTGCTGTGGAAGTGAAGAGAAAGTGAGGTGGAAGGGAAAAAAATGGACCTATGCATAGCTAGCACAAAAAACTTGGTAATTTGTTCTGCGGGAGTACTTGCCTCCCCAAAATATTCACAAAGATTAGATTAAAAAGAATTTATTTACAAATCCATAAAAAGTTGGCACTCTTAGTTCCGTCTGCTACTCCGTATGGAGTATTGATATTATGAACTTGCTCCAGATGCTAACTTTTCATTCCTATGTTTTTCTCAATCCCTTTTGAGGGGTTTGACAAACATTCTTTAACAATCCACTGCAATCAAATACACATATCTGTTCAGAAGGAAGAATGCAACTTGTGCAACATTGTTATGTTCTTACAGTCCCAGTGCCCTCCTCTCTGATTCACTTCCTTTAAATGAAGAAAGTAAGATTCAAATGAGTGCAGTGATGTGGTTTCAAGCCACTGATGTCCACATCTTTTTACCCTTCAAAGGTCTAGTGTGGAGACACACTGGAAATCATAAAAAGGCCTGAATGGCCCTATGGACCCATTTATCAGCCCCCAGAGCTGTGTAGCAACTCTTGATATGCTCCAGATCTGCATTAGCAGTATCACTGGTGACCATGTGGATAAGCACCATGTAATAGCTATGGGCAAGCCTCAACAACACCCCAGATCAGAGCCCCCAGCAGCAGCAAACCTGCCAAGACAGCAAGCCAGGTCAGTAAATGAGTGCCTGTGAGTACTTAGCTATTACTAATTTACATGTAAATGTAAAGTGCCCAAAGCTTTTTAAAAGCTATGGAAAGAGAAAGACAGCATTTCTAGACACTTATTTAATAAGAGGGAAAGGAAGTTTCCTTATACAACAAGGACTTACTTTATTTCTAGCTTTTGCTCACATTATATTTAAGATAGCCCCAAAAACTGGGACACTTACACAAAGCAAAACTATACAAGGCCACCAAAACACAGATAGAAATAGTAAGGCACTCAGAGAAAATCACTTTTTTATCTGATTACTCTTTTCTTCCCCAGCTGGGTCAGGCTGTCACTATAATTCTGTTTCTCCCTTTCTCTGTCTCAAAAAAAGGGCTTTGCTGATCATGTATGATAGGATCATCAAACTTGTGAAACAGAATTGTGTGAACTTATGCTATCTGCTGATAAATTTTACTTGAACCGGAAATGTTCCTTAAACAACTTCAGAAAGTCAGTAGGCACTGGATACAGACAGGTCAAGAAATCTCTAATAAGAACTTAATAAATCATTGTTAGCTCATAGATAAGGCTTGATCTCAGACAATACTCTTCTTCCCTTCAAGTAGAATATTTCATGCTCGTCCAGTAATATTTCATTGAAAATCAGGTCTTCCACTCCTTAGCTGTTGTTCCGTCCTGAAAGCAAGGCCATGTTGAAAATGTAAATTTTCTTTTCAAGTTTTGCCATTCTGCACTTCTCAAGTGGCGGAGTTCCAAGGAAAAAGCATCATATTTACCTTACAGCCTCGCTATGCGGACTTATCAGTGCTTGAGAAAAAGAGGGATTGATTTTAAATTTACAGGTAACAAGTACTTAAAAGCAGAACTGAAAGCTGATTTGAAGCTTCCAATTCAGTTTTCTAAGAAGACAAACTTCAAGTGAATGCCAATTGGCTTGCAGGCGTTGCTGATAAAATCTATAAATCACTGATTAGAAATATATAGGTTGGGGTTTTTTGTTCTTTATAGCTGCACCTCACACTCAGAAATTTTCATATTCTGTCTGGGCAAGATGAAATATCTTTGTCCCATGAAAAAATTATGAAGAGATGTTATAGAGCCTAACTTCTCTTCTGTTCCTGCCATTCCCAGTCCAATAAACAGAGGAAAAAAAAGAGATACAATAATCACATCAAATGCCATAAATGATAAAAAAAAAGAATTTATGAAGAGGGATTGATGACCCTAATGTGAAACCGCGTGCAGCTAAGGCAATTTGCAAACGCAAAACAAGCAAACAGAAGGATCAGTTGAGTGCCATTGAAAGTAAAACAACCTGGTTTCACATTGCTCAGTATGGTGTCATTTGCTTTGGATTTTGTTTTTCCAGCATTTAAATAGTCACGTGTTCTGTTTGAATTGTCTAGGGTTCTTGTTTTACTTTTTCTTTCATTAAGAGCTTTTAATTTAGGTCATTTAGTATAGCTTGTACCAAAAAAAAAGATACTAGGAAATGAAATGCTTTGTTGCTGTAGGCTAGTGCTTGCTGTGTGATCTTTTCTGAAATTAGTAACACAATTATTATTTGTGGTATCATCCCATGTTCAACAAATGAACATGTTTTAAGGCTTAGTTTTCTGCATGACGGTGGTGTAAGTATCAGGCACTGTGTTCTTTTATGACTTACATGAATACAACAGAAGGGTAATGAGTAAAAGCAGGGAAGAAAAGACTCAGATCTGAGGCTGCATCATTATAGTTTCTTCTTTTTTCCTTTTTCTTTCTGAATCACTGTGCCAGAAGTTATAGCACCAGCAGATACTCACACAGCTATCTAGCCTGTGCAAGGCTAAACTGTAGGCTAGACAAAATTTTGCATATGGTCGTAATGAGAAATAAAGATTAGTTGCTTAATGTCATGTCTGTGCAAATCTCTAACTCTTTGCTAAAGAAGTAATTTGGCTGTTTAGAGATTTAGTCTGCTTAGCAAGAAAGAGCAACTGATAAATAGACATTATTATTTTATTCCCTGCACCAAAAATGGCACACAGGAAAAGCAGTGCTAAGCACCCTCCTGCTGTTCCTCTAACGTCTTCCTCAGAAGTAGTTTCTTTCACTTTTCTTTCTTTCCCTTACTGCCTTTCCTTACTCCTGTGCTATTATTGTTTTCTATTGTTCTGCCTTTCTCTTACAGCAGCCACCCATAGGCTCTAATTGGGAGTAGGACCTACCATGCTGGGCACAACATGAATACAGGTGAAGAGCACTAACAAGTTAGTCCTTGCACTGAAAAACTTCCAGTGTGTAGAACTATCTGTACTCTATTTCTCTTCCTGACTTCATTCACTTCTTCAAGAGTAAAAGTGATAGGCTGTTAAGGATATGTGAGATGAGTTCAGCCCCATATCAGCTATAAGAGATTTTGGAAATTTCTAATACGCTGCTGGAACTCTCCAGTGAACACAAGAGTAGAATTAGCCTTTTTGAGCAGCCTTTGTTTTACAGGAAATCATCATAATAAATCATCTTCTGCATCTTCTCTCAAACACCTTTCCTATTCTAGGCTGTCTTCCCCATTTTTATTTCTGTTTGATATGGCTGTAAACTTTCAAGGTATGGTTAGCATGATTGTGTAGGGGGCTTTGCTTATGTAGCATGGAACAGATACTTGCTAGTAATAAAGTTCATGGCGTCATCCATGGTCAAAAAGAGCTAGCTTGAGAATTTTCACAACAACCAAAGGAAATAACAGTTAAAAACAGATTTTGTCAGAGCATGTTTTTTAAAATTTGTATTCAGGCATTGGTAAATACGTGTGGAAGGCAGGCGTGGCCAAAAGAATAATTTCTTCATTCTCCAACTCTGGAGTCTAAAAGTCAGTCAGAGGGGAAGTTCACATGGGGAAAGTGTCCTTGTCTGTGTCTCTCTGCACTCAGCCTATGGTTATCTCAGACACATAAAGCAGAACAAGGGACTCATTGACCCAATAGTTAAGAAAGCAAATAAAAATCAAATGATTAAAATTAGTTCTAGTCGTGCCTGATGCCCCAGCTGAAAGAATAGGATTCCAGTTGTGGCTCGTTCTGGACCACTATGTGGCAAAGAACCAGGACCCACACATGTACCCACAGTGACACTTTCTGGCATTTGTAATGCCACTGACCTGGTGGCCATGGACAATTTCCTAGAGGTGCTCTGGTCAGGTCTCTCACACAGCAGGGATATTTTGGGACTGCTTCTTGCTGGCTGGGCTCAGCACACGTGGGACACACGCCAAAGCACCTTTGGCCAGGAATGGCCAGGACTCCTCTCGGGCAGGGATCACAGCAGAAGCAGATGAAAGTGTGCTTAATTAATACTGCCTTTTGGTTCCCTTTTCTTATAACCAGCCCCTTCTACCTGAATGACCTTCTTGCCACAGGAGATCAGACAAGACACCTTTATGCTAAGGCATCTGCCCACCCACACAAATGCCTCCCTTGGCCAGGGCTGTTAGCTTCTGTAGAGCTTCTTGACCTCCCTCCTCAGCTGTGTGTGCATCAGAGATGTTGACTGTTTCAGATTTGCTTTTTCTCCAAATAATCAAACTAACTTTAAAGTAACTTGCACAAAATGTCACACAGAACCAAAGAAATTTAGCCACCATATAGCTGAGATGCAGCAACTGAACAAAATGAAGGGGTAGGGATAGAGGAGAAGATAATATGGCAATAATATAAATGTGTTAATCAGCAAGAATAGGTATGGGCAGAAAGTGACACTCCTCCCACGTTTCCCAAGGGACGATCTCCTCAAAGCCATGCTTTCACACTGCTGCAGGACCAGCTAATGCCTGCCTTGCTCTAAGGTTAGAGACATTCTGTTCCAAGCTATTAAGTAGGATCTTTTAAGAGATTTTAATGTTTTAGCTTCTGTGTTTCCTAGATAGTAATTAAAGTTCCTGTAACAAAGTTAATGAGAAGAGGGGGTCATCAACTTTAACATTCGTGTACAAAATGCTGACTTTCCTCTCATGTCTCCTAATGCTGCACAGTGCAGTGACTGGCACAGTTTACTTTGTAGAGCAGGCTGCTTTCCAGTGATGGGGGAGATTAGCCAATGGCGATGGTCTGGGACCTTCTAGGATAACTGGTAGGATTAAAATAAAACATTGTGAGAAATGCACGACACAATTCTTAAAAAGTAGATATTGCCCTTAATGATTTTATCAGATTCATCTGTAATGTCATGGAGGCCAGTGATGTAAAAGAAAGAAAAATATATTTGTAAATTACATTTTATTTTGGAAAAGGTATCAATACTCAATACTGTTGTATTACAAGGTCTGTGGTAACATTCATGCCAAATTAGAACTCACCTACAATGTTGACAAAGAAAGATGATTAAAAAGAGCAGAAATTTAGTCAACTTTACAACTTTCCTCAGTCAGAAACACCTTAGGATACATTCAGTTCTTTAATTTGAGGGCAAGGGGTGTGAGAATAGGTTTGAAAGCAAAAGTCATCCTAGCACTGACTGCCTGAATGATACTCAGATTAATTTCAGTGAACATAGTGAGCCTGTGGGAGAAGAGATGAAGTGAGGTATGACTAATCTGAATGTCTAGAGATAATAACTTGTCCCTAGTTAGAGGAGCGCGCTTCATCCAGTCCTGCCTACGTGATGTTTCTACATCCACCATTACAATTTATTGTTATTGTTATTATGCTTTTATATGTCTGGAAATGTACGTGGCACCTTACACTATTAAACCTGTAAGTTGCTGCTTCTTGCCAATTCAACTGTGAAACACAAAGTAATAATATCAGTGACATAAAAATTATATGATGTTTTCTATAATCTGTTTATATGGAAGAATAAAAATCTTCATATATTCTGCTCTCTTCCTTCAAAAGACAATGAGGATTCCTAGCAAGAGGAAGGAACTTTCATTAATCAAACAGGAGAAAGAGATAATTTTGAAGATTTAGTATGTTAGCAGTCTAATTTGGTTATTTTTGAAGTGAGAGAAAGGAAAAAAGATATTGAAAATGGAAATAAGAATGGAGTTCATAGCTCCTGAATTGGTTAATATAGCTTTTAGACATTTTTAATGAGGTGACACCTTTGGAGATATGGCCCCTGTCTTCCTTCCTTCCCTCACATCCCCCACATTCGTAGGAATCAGCTTTTCCCTAACAGCTGAGGCCCTTCCTTGCATAACAGCAGTGCATCCGAGTATAGCACAGGCCTGGAGCCTTGCCCAGCAGAAGGATGTAAGGAAAAGAAGGGGCAGGAGGCATTTACTCACGACTCTCAGCTGGGAAGTTCAAAATCAAATGAGGGGTGCAAAACTCTCGTGTAGATTAATGGCACAAAGCCAGTTACTGATTCATCACTTTAGTTTTCCCATCTGTGGGATACCAAACATTTTAGTGCTTATTCATTGACAAATTACTGAATGGAAGACCTGGGAAAATGCCTTTTAAAGATGCAATGGCTTTACCTGCATTCAGATGTTTGCAGCCATGAATATTCTAGCAAAGGCATTGACAAGTGGGAACAGTCAGTGCAGCATTACAATTATATGCAGCTATAGAAGGTATCCATGAAAATGGTGTTTGAATTCATAAATATCATTAAAAAGTCAAAAGAATTACACTTATCAAACACATAAAGAGCAAAGAGTCCCTGAGGATATGCATCCAGTCTGGACCAAGCAGTGTATGCCTTGATCCTGCATTCAAGTCTCTGTGGCCACAAATGCTCACCCAAGTGGTTTCAGTAATGAGATCCAGCACAACTGATTTAATTTTGATTGTAAGAAAGTCACAAGAGACTACTTATAAACTGTCTGAGGGAAAGCTGAATAATGAACAGATTCAAGTAAATAGCACGCTGCTCTTAAGAAGATGAACCATTGCCTCCAAGCTAAGGTACCCTTGTGGCCAACGTTGCTTTCCATTGGCTCTGCAGAAAAAAAAAAAAAGACAGAAGGAGCTGGCCACAGATGTTAATTAGTTAAATTACTCCATGTTATTTTTACAACACATTATAAATAGCTTTTATTATTTCACAGACATCAGTATTTCTAAAACAATATGAGGGCTCTTTCCTTTTTCATGTTCTTGTAAATTTCCCTATTGTCTCCCCTATTGTAACTCTAGCAAAATTGTCATTGATTGCAGTGCAAGTCTCAGTAACATCCTCCACATTTGGCTTGTATTACTTAGGGTTTAAGCTGTGCCTTTAGAAATAAATATGTTCATTTGCCCTTCATGTAATTAGCCTCACAGATTGAAAGTTGCAAGTAATTTTGAACTTACCATAAGTAAATGCCTTTAACAGTATGATTACCAAGCTGTTAAATCCAAAATACTAGAAACTGAAATTTTATAACATATGCATGATTCATAGCCTTGTCTACACTGGAAGAAAGATACATGTTACTTCATACCAATGTGACACCTAAAGATCCTGCAGGCTTCTGGTGTCATAACTCTGTGAAAAGTGTATTATCTGGCTGTTCAGTTGCAAAAATACAACAAATTAATGCTGCATTTGATCATTTGCTATTTTATTGCTTCCTTCAGCAATGAAGAAGTGTCAGGGGTTTTTTTTGGTTAGGCATACCCATGCATGCAAACTGATTAAGAAAACAGGATATCATGGAAATGTATAACAAGTATATGACCCACTCTGAACTACCAATTTGGAAGTGTTTCTGGCATACCGATGTGATCACACCTGAGCCATGTTTCCCAGTCCTACTCAAGAGTCCCATGCACTAGGGATGCACTCCCAGCCTGAAGGAACAGGAAAAAAGCAAGCTGCTAAATATAGCTGGCCCTGTCTCTCCTGCCAGCTGTACTCCAGTCCCAGAGTCTTGCCTGACCTGGGATGACTGATAGGACAAAAGAAAGGTCCTCACTTCTGATTCTCATTCTGCAGGAACGTTACAGCTAAACAAAGAAAGCAAATGTTATGAATATAGTTGATGTTAACAATATGATGATTCTGACCTTCTTTGTAAAGCTTCCTATGATCCTAGGATGAAAATTGTGAAACAGCCTACAAAAACTGGCTAGAGTGCCACTAATGCTTCTGGCCTATGCTCTGCCCCCATCCTGTTCTTTGTTTTGAGATACTGAAAATCAAATCCTGCACACACACTAGCATCTGCTTCAATGTACAGTAAAGAAAGGGTTAGTTTAATTTCTAATCAAAACCCTGACGGTAGCACTATATTTCATATTTCATATATTTCTCAGTGCACTTGACCTGGCTCTGCCCATGCTAACCATGGAGCTGGGCACTCAGGGGAGCAAGAGGCCATGATGCCTGAAGTTACTAAATATGATCCAGTTAAAGTCTAAGCCGACATTTTTATTTGCCACTTGCCTCAGTTAAGGTGCCACATCGTGCCTTAATTATCACTCTGTTACACCATGCTGGTACATCTGTAATATCTTTATAGCTTATACAAGCTGCTAACTGTTCTTAAAGGTAGCCGCCTTTTAAAGGGCAATATTTGCCTATGAGAAGAAATAGCCTGGAAATGATGCTGAAGTAGCCTTTCAAAGTAAAGGAAGCAAATATTTTTAAATGTTTATATTACGTTATTTTAGTCACGAAGCATAAACATACAAGGAACAACACCGACCTGTCCCCGGTGTCCTGCTGCTTGCCCAGTTATGAGAGCCACTCAGTAGGAACTGTGTGGGGTGTGTACAGTGAAGCGATTTTTTAGAAAAGATAGATTATGATGATTTTTAGGTTCATTAAGTGGCATGTGCCTTTGAGGTGTAGGAAAAAGTTAAACTGAAGAAGTGTCAGCAATGGAAGCAGTAGAACGATTCCCATAGGGTGCATTGCAGCAAAGAAATGTCAGAATACTTTATTGCCATCTGTCCTTATTCGGGTAAGCTAGGTGATTCAACAGTTCATAGGTAAAGCTTGTAGGCCTGGTACAGCTTTATGCACTCATAATGTAGAAAAGACCAAGAAGGGCACTCTTTCTGCCATGGCTATTACAAAGCCTTCCCAGTCTAAGTCACAGAGTCTTAAAATGTAACCCAAAGATCACAATAATTTCAACTGAACTGATTCCTGCAAGGGATGCCTGTTCAGAGTGTCAGCAACAGTCCTCAGAGATGGGACCCAGACCAAGATGTCTGCTGTCCCACTTGGAGCACCCTTAGTGCAAGGGGCTCCTTCTGCCTCAGCCTGAGATCTGCAGCCTCTGCGCACAGGCCCAGGGAGAAGGTGGTGGTGTAGGGGGTGCAGGTGGCCCCTCCTGGGCAAGCAGCACCACTCTCTGACTACAGCAGAGCAGCACTTCCTTGTCTTTTTAATGCCACCTACTTTCTTTCAACTCCTAAAGGAGAGTTAATAGGGCATGACCATACTGAAAACAAGTCATTCTCAAAAGTTATGCTGACAGGGGTGTTAAAAGTATAATGCAAATAGGCTGAACACAGAGAAGCATAATGAATGAGGTGGACAGCTTAGTATTTTTAACTAGTCAGTCCTAGATGGTTACATTACAAACAAGCCCAAGTTTGATCCTAGGACGGGCAGACCCATGAACCCAAGGCATTAGTTGCAAATCACTTCCCTTTGAATGCACCCAGAGGCATGTTTTATAGGGACAAACCAGCAGGGCTCTGGCACTCTTCTTTGACGACTGGGTTCTATGCTCTTTACTTATCCCAGTAGTCCCAGTGACGGATCAGGGCTTTAAACATTTTGCTTTAGCTAAAGGTTCATTGAGCACCTAGAAGACACATTAAGTGACTTATGTATGCCCTCCTCTTCATGTCTTAAGGGTAGCAGTGCAAAATATTATCAAGGGCCTCTTTGAATGTGTCTTATTAGCATGGGTTTGTAACATTAAGTATAGTTTTAACTTTGATGGACTTGCGCCATTAACATTTAGTGGAATTTTATAAGCACTTTATCAGTTCATATACAGGAGAGTGACAGGGCCTTTTTACACCCAGGCCGACATTTTTAACTCACTATTTTGCATATTTTTGTGTCACTCACTGACCTTGTAAGCATAAGTAACGTACAGAGTCCTCAACAGTGAACAACAAACAATGTGTCAACAGTTTCAGCAGGAGAGTGGTATTTTTGTTGGAGAGTTTGTTTCTTTCACTCCATAAAATAGAAACTGTTCATCTTGGCAGATTTGGATTTGCAGTCACAAACAAAAGAGAAGGGAGAAAAAAAGCTCAGGCTTAGTAGCCATAGTAGGCAATGCGTTTGGGTTAAAAAGCAGGTGGGGGGTGGTGGGAAGCGTTAGATTTCTTTCATTTTATGGCTTTTTTATTCTTTAATGCAGGTTTCAAGGCAGGCAGGGGATATCAAAAGCTGTATTTTGTTTTCTTACAGTAAATTTTTACAGTAAGAATCTGGAAAGTGCCACAGAGCAACATGTTGCTTTAGAAAATCCTGTAATGGAAGTAGCAGCTGAAAAGAAGACTCACCTGGCAGCTGGAGTTATGAGAAGGGGGTTGGGAGGATTAGTTCATTTCTAAGATGAGGCACAAAACAATTTCACCTTTTAACCTTCTTTCCCCTTCCTCTTCTTTAAGTGAAGAACAAGGAAGAAGAAAGGAGGAGGCAGAGAAAGGAGACTAATAACTTTTTTTTTTATTGCTCTTGGAACCAGACAGAAAAGAGTGAGCACTGGAAGTACATACTTTCTATGCTTTGCTATATTTGCTCTCTGGTTTTCAAGCAGAATGTACTGCACACGATTTCTGTCATAATTCATGTGACAGGAATAAATGCAGCTGTGACAAGCAATGAGAAGGCCTGTGCTGTACTGCCATTCCTTCCCAGGTCCATGCTCAGTATTAGCTAGTCCTCTCTTTTCACCAGGGCCTTTCTGTTCCTTAATTCACGTGACTATGTGAAATGTACAGCTTTATTTTTTTCTTAATTTTATAAACAAGAGCTTTTTTCAGAGTGATATTTGATGTCTGGATAGCGGAAACAGAAAACCAGAAGGCGAATAAAAATAATGCTGTATTTATTTTATTTTTAAACTCTCACATTCTTGTGGAGGTATGTTTATGATGCCTGAATAATTGGGTTGGCAAAAGCAAGAAATCTCCAATGATTTTGAATTCTAGTCTATCACCTCTAGCCTGACTTCCCAAGTACTGCCTCCTTTCCAGGTACAATCCATATGACAAAAGATTGCAGGATTGAATCATGACCTGACTTGTGTGGTACAACTTGTTATTTCAAATAGAAACATACGCAGGGGAATTGTGGAAGGAGCAGGTTTCTTTGAGAGATTTTTTCTCTTAGTCCTATGTAGGGTAGTAAATAAAAGCCAGGTTGAACCACATTGACTCTCCAGGCACTAGCCATCCCCTCCTCTCTCATGTCTGACACTAAGGGAGGTGCTAGCCTTCATTTCCTGGTTACTGACCTCCTGAGAAGTGGCTAACACTGACCCATATGAATCCTAGTGCCCCATCCAGACACTGAGTCTGCTCTAGTGACCATTGCACCCTCCACTTCTAGCCTCATCAACAAGTTCTTCCTTCCTCCTCTCCTCCCCAGCCCTTCCCCAGTTTTAGTCCCAGGCTCCTTCTGCACCAGTCCTTCCCCTCCCTCAGTTCTAACCTAGCTCTTCGTGGGTCATTAGGCTGGTGAGTGTTGCTGGGACCAGGGTGGGGATCACTGAGAGTGCAGGACAAACACTTGTGTAGCCTCAAAGTTACAGTGGGGAGTTTTGCACAGCCCTTGAAGGAACTACACTAGGGCATAATCCGCAGCAGATGGAATGAACAGAGATTAACAGCTGCCAGATGCTTTGATGAGCAATATGAACTGAAGTTTCCAAATGCACATCATTTGGCCAAATTTGGGTAAGACTTTGCAGGGGACAACCCAGAGTGTATGAATCCTTCTCACCACATTTGAACTTGCAGCTCCAAAAATACTAGAACTGTCACATGCAGTATTCTATAGGAAATGTTTAGTATAAACCAGGCAACATCTTTGTTCTTAATCTCCTTAGAAATAACTGAGTGATTCTAAATGATCGGGTGTAGGGGGACAGGTAGACAGCACAGCATGTTTCAGCCCAGGAGGTTTAAATATGCCAATACTGTGATACAATATTACCTTATACTTAAAAATCTACCTATCTCCAACGCCTGGACTACTGAATTCAAGTTCTTTACTTAATTACAAACTTTATCTACCGAGTCTTTCTGCAGATAAAAAGTATTAATGTTTAGGAAGCTGATCCAATCCCTTGGTGTTCCCTGGGTGGAATCCATCTGTTCGACTGTCTAGAAGTTAGGCATTGAATCTCAGTTAGTCAAGGGAGAAACAGGGAGACAGGCATCCTCTGGCAGTATGTTATGTTTCCACAGCCAGCATCTCAGTCACATGGAGTAAATCATCCTTGAGTGCTGCCTGTCTCTATCAACTGACCACAGCAGGAATTTAGGCAGTGAGTACAGACATCTAATGTATAAGTACATGAAGTGAGGTGAGATAAATCCTGGCAGAGGAAGCTTTCTATTAACAAATCAGAGTTGGAACCAGCACTGTAATACATTTTGGCTTTTCATCTAGGCTTATAACACTTTGAATCTCAGTCTCATAACTAACCACAGTAAAACCCAAAGCAGATTTTAAGGGGGGGGGGGGGGGAGGCAGCCTTTCTGTACCAGAAGCAGCCTGACACCATCTTGTGTGATGATAAACCCAAGCCAAGATCTGTATCAGGTCTTGACGGTTTGGCAGGGGAAAATGTGGAGAGGATGTAGAGGCCTGTTTTTCACTCTTCCACTAAAGCCAGTGTGGCTGAATCAACAAGAGATGGTTACAGTTTTCTCCTGGTATAGGGCCAAAGCAAATTACCTTTCCTCAAGCAAGTGAGAAAGCAAAAAAAGAAGTTTAGGATTAGCTCCAGGAAGATAGTCACCACTCTTCCCACACAATTGTCACTGTGGAAAAAGTGGTGGTCTGTAGGACTCCAGGGTTCAGGCGCAATCAGGCTGCTAAGATGAAAAAGACCCAGTAGCTTGGCACATATTCTGGGTAAACTATAATATCCTATTTCTCAAAAGAGTAATTTTTTTATTTGGGGTTTTGATCTATTTTTGAAGTTCGAGGCATTATGAAAGAACATTAATTGAGTCCAGAATACTTAATCTCTGCAGGAGGGTATATGAGTCATGTTTCTTTCCAGCTAAGAGAAGCTCAGTCTCACTATGACCAAAGATCAAGTGGTCTCAAATGTAGTGCATCTTATTCCAAGCTTTTTGGACAGGTTAGATTAAAATTGTTTTCATATAGAATATTTTTTGAGTATTTGAACACTCCCAAAGACTATAAGCGGTATTCTTGCCTTCTAGTTTTCTTTATTCAGATTTCAAAAGAGATTGAACTGTAAGCATAATGGATCTATCAAGGTTTGTGTTTGACCCTTCAGAAAATTCAGCCCCGCATTTAACCCCTTGTATTGTAATGAGCAGTGACTCAGCTAACATTTAGCAGAATAATTCTTTCCTTTAGATTTATTATAATTTGAGAATTACAGGCCATCAGCCATTGACTGCTCATGTGCGACAGGCTGAATGTCTTGCTGATGTTTAGTGGCACAGTATCTTCAAATAGTAAAACATGATGACATCAACATTACTGTGATACAGTTGACTGAGCTGAGCACTTGAGCATTGCAAGCTAGAATCAAGGGCATGCAGTTTTTACTAGAGCAAGGTCAATTATTATTAATAATCTTTCCTAGAGGTTTGACTGTTATGAACTGTTTCATAGGGATGTTATAAACTGTTTCCTAGAGTTTGGATCAGAAAGAGCCAGTATTACCATCCTGAGATTTTTTTTTTTTAAGGTGAGAAGCTAAGATCAGTGCTTTGGGTATATTCTCTGCTGTGCCTTGTATATATGTGGCCATAAAACCAGTATAAATTATGTCCTTGCTGCAGTAGTGATAGAGGGACTGGCTGGAGTACAGGAGCTGTACACTATCTTCCACTGCCTCTAGGGGGTAATCTCTAAAGGAATATAATATTGGCCATGCTCTGGGAGTACAACAGAGAGGAAGTTCCTCATAACTCTAATGATTTTCTCCTGTTCTCTTGAGGAAGTCTGAGGAATATGTTGAAAAGGAGAGGGCTGTTGTCCTTCCCAACAATCTCCTGCACATTCAAGGAGATCGTTTGAATTCTTGCCTGAGAAGGAAAGAAATAGTAGTTTGTTCTGTTCCTCTGTGTGTGCATCACTGACTGGGTATGGATAGGTTATATTTTATTTTGGTTTGGTTTGGTTTTTTTTAATATACATATTAAGATCTTCTAAATTCCCAAATTCTGCTTTACTTTATTCTGTAGGCCATACTGGTTCATTTTTTCCCTGCTGTGTTATTGCAGACCATGTCTGAATCGATTCTTTTGAATTTTGAACATCATTACATTTAGAGTGTATGAACTTAACACTTTATTTTATCATTTATTTACCATTTTGCAAGGAAATACACAATTTTGAAGGCAAGTGGTATGACTTCCCCTGCAGTTTTCAATGGATTTACAATATCCTACATTCACAGCATTAATACAGTAATTTTACAGATAGTTTTCAGTAAGATAGGTCAGGTTCTGGAAGCAGGCAACCATGGTAGCATAGAGGTCCATATGTTTCAGTTTGTTTGTTTCTTGGTTAAAAATAGCTAGTGTGTCTCAATATCATGCTGCAACTTGTTGTACAGACACTTCCTTTGACATCTGAACTCCTAGCTAGACTTCTGTATCTCAAAATCAGATACAGTAAGTCTATATTTCCTTACAGCTTTTAGAATTTAGTTCTAATCTATAAAATCAAGAAAAGGTTGCCATCTTAATACAAGATATAGGATGTGTTAATAAAGCAGTTAATGGGATGCTTTGTTATACAAGTTGCAATAGAGTTTTGGTTGTTTGGAGGTTTTTTTTGCTTCTTAATTGAATTTTGGAAGTTGTTGGGTAAGAAACTGTATTTTTTTTTATAGGTTGTTTTAAAAGAATTACAGGGTAAAAGAGTGTTAAAGAGAATTAATATAGAACTATATGTCTTACATGTAATTCCTGGAGTTTCAGAACTGAAACCAAGAGCAGCAAGTCCCAACAAAACGATTAAATACAATAAATTCAAAATACCATTATTTTTTCTCCAGATTACAGCTCTATAGTTCAGCAGATTAATAGGAAATATATAACTGAAATTAATCTCAAACTATTAAAAATGGATTATGAACTTTTATATCCAGTAAAATGTAAGGTTTCACATTTTAATCTGACTTGCATTTTGGTGAAAGCCTAGAACCTTTTGCAATTTGCTAGACATCAAGGGATTTGGGACAATAAGTATGCAAGTAATCTTTTGGACTCTTCATCTCCCTTCTTGCAACAATTATTAAATTTATTATGTTTTGATTTATATTCCATGAGGGAATTTGATAATCCAAATGTATAGTCATTCTTTTCTTGTTTTCAACCAGTCAAGGAGCATTTATCAAAACTATTCAGAATCTTTTAACCTGCAGCAGCAACAAGCACTATATTCATAACGAGTCAGTGGACATCAGTAGATTTCCCCATGACAGCACATATATGGATGCTTTGGCAGGACTGTGGCTTGCATGGTTCTAATTTTGTGAAGTACGCCATTCTAGGTATGGAAAAATTTTGAAACAGATTCTGAACTTTCAACCCAACACTAATAGGGCAGGAAAGAACATAAGCTTCCCTTCTTTCCTGTTCAAATTTCTTTAGCCCCAGTGTTGTGGAGGATGTTTTTGACACTGATTTCTCTTCCTACCTCATTTGGCAGGCTGCCAATGCAGACTTACATTACTCTAGTTATGGACAGAAAGCCAAAACAGGTGATTTTTGTACAAAACACCTATTGGGACCTAATGTGGGGTGATGTCCCCCTCAGGAGGAGTTATTTGGATCCAAAATACTAGACAAGTGTTTCGTTTCCACCAGCGCAGCCCATCAGGCAGCTTCTCTCATGTGCATTTCAATATTTTCTCCTCATCTATGTTTCCTGTGAAAAACTCTTTCAGAATTATTGTGTGCCTACTACCTCACCACCTGTGATGTCTATGCAAAGAATCCCAGTGACAAGAGCTATATAAAAGACGAGACAACACAGTGACTTCTGATGCTCGCTTGCAATACCCACAATAAAAGCTAGTTAACCTAATTTAAGGCTGAAAAAAATTAAAAGATCTTAAAAGGATTCAAAAAATCATAATTAAATACTGCAATTCAATATTATGGTGGCACTTAGGATTAAAAATGTTCTGCATGTTGGTCATTTGCAATACATCAGTGGTTCCTGGTGCCATGCACTAGCTTGCTGGTTGAAAATTCTGTCTGAATAAAGACTATGGTTATAAACAGAATGAATGAACAAATGAGTTTACACATTTGTCCACAAAGTTTCTGATGAGATTGTTGTGAGGTTTCTTTTGGTTTTCTCTTCTGCTCATAAGGCAGACTGTCTGTCCTTACACCAACTGCCTCAAAGTCACCTTGTGCCTCCACCTCCTTGTTCAAACATAACAACTTCTTCCCATTGGCAATTTAACGTGAGCTTCCCTTTCATACCTGAATAGCCCTGCATGCTTGTGTTTTTTCTCTTTTCCTACAGATCTTCTTCCATCCTTGGCCATCCTTGTTGATGTTCTTCATAACGGTCTTTTGTAGGCATAATAGAGTCTGTTTCCTTATTATAACTATGGGAATTCAGTTAATGGCATCATAATTTTTTCTTTAATCAGTGAGGAATCGATTCCTTGTTCCCTGAAACACAGTGTGTTAGAAAGAGAATAAGAAACTTATTAATGTGGAGTAGAAAAGTTTTTATCTATTTCCTCCCTGGAACCACCCCAAAAGATGCAGGAGGTGATGAAGACTGGCAACATGGGGGTGTTTCCTGTCTAACAGAAGGAATCCACCATGGGGAAAAGGGCACCATGCTGAGCTCTCACAATAATAGGGCAGCACGTGTGTTTGTAATGTGGAAGCTCTGTTAGGCTTTTCCCTCTCTGAAGTAGCATGTTCCATGCCAAGCACACAATGAGTAAACAAACAAAGTGTGAGTATGACTCCACACTGAAATCAAGCAATGTTCCCACAAGTGAATTTCCCTATGTTATAGGACTGACCTGTGTGGAGAAACATAGTGCAGTGTAGCAAATGCTCTCTTTCTGTTTACATGTTTAGGCTTTGCTTAATGATATTCTTGATTATAACATTTGTGGTTGCTTTTCTCACTCAGACATCTATGCTCCACTCTGTTTTTCATCCAGCTGAAGTTATACATCATTGACCGCAAGTTTGCTATTAGGTCTTTTACTGCACGGGTGCTTGTCACTTCATTAACAAACCCATTGCACTATCAGCTTCCAGACAATACTCTGCCCATGCAAAGTCTTCCCTTTAAACCGTTACACACTTATTTGATTCATGGAAAGATTAATACATAAAGTAAGAAATTGCTGAGCTATTGAAATGTGCCCAGTGAAAACCTTTTCCTTCTCTCCAAGGAACTATTAGTCTGTGGGGAAGGGAGAAGTTATTCCAAAAAGGGTTTAGCCCTTATGAAGATTAATATTCTAATAAGAGGCTGCTGTCTATATAATCACAACTGTTCTGCAGCAGATTTTCCTTTCTTTATGTGTCTCTGCCTTACTGTCAAATAATTTTATTGAGGAATACTTTTTATTGTTGGTTTTGGTTGGGGGAAATGGGATCCCTCTCACATTGCTCCGCAGCAGCGACTCCAGGCTCCGCTCTGCTGTCACCATAGGCGTGCATGTGCACACACATCTCAATAATGAAGCACAAACTTCTGTTTACATATTTCATAGCTGAGACATTAGATTTCTTTTAACATATGCAGTGTTTGCATGATCTATCCGGAATAAGCATGCTTATTAAGACACTGAAAAACAGCCTAGTTGGAATTTCCCTAGACAGTTTGAAGACTTAGAGAGACTACTTCTTTTTCCATATTTATGGTTTCAACAGTTCAATGGAGATGAAAAATTTTTGTAAATCTTCCTTAACTTTGAAATCTGAGAATCTGACCAAAAATCAATTTTAATATAGGGCTTTTATTCAGAAAGTTGATCCTGGGCCTACATTGTCAGGGCTCTGCCTGGGTCATTGGCTCCCTGGGGACCGGGGTACGGGGAATGACGGGGGCTCCCCCGGGACGGCAGGGCCCATCCCACTGCCCCAGCCAGGAGCAGGACAGACGGGGGGCATGGGGCAGTCCCAACCCCGGGCATTGGGCACCTCCCTGGGAATGGGCCGAGGCCGGGCCAAGGCGTGGGCCTGTGGGTGAGCCCAGCTTGGGGAGCCCGTGGCCAGGGAGAGCAGGGCTCTGGGGTGCTGGACACCAGCCCTGCTGCGGCATCGCTGGGGCAGGGGCTGAGAGCCCTGGGGGGCTGAGATGGGGTCCTGCGCCCTGGGCAGGTGGTGGTGCCTCGGGGGGACTGGGCGGGGACAGTCACGCCCATTAGTGCCCTCAGGGCCTGGGCATAAACTTGGTGACCACCAGCATGGCTTATCCAGTACCTCTTCTGGATCTGAGTTGGAGTGGTTTTAAATGGCAGAATTGTGAGTGGGATGGCTAATGGCTTCTACCTGCAGCAGGCAAGATTTTGAATCACTAGGTAGACTAGTCCAAAAGACTGTTGCAACCAACCTATATTAAATGAACAGACATGATTATGGCAATCCTAGTTGCTTCTAAACTTTAAACAGAAGGAGCAATCTCTTTCTAATCATTGCAGTATGACTCAGTTTTCTGTATTTCATGTCCTTTGGAATCATTTTGAAGAGATTTTACTCCCACTAAAAATAGAATTACAGGGCTTTTTCAGTGTTGTTATTCTCACGATTCTCCTTTGACACATGCTGATACTGTATTTGATATGACAACAGCTTTGTGATAAAAGAACTTAATATTAGCCCTAAAATTGCGTTTCTTCAGCAACATATCACACAGCTCAGGGACCATGCTAAAGCCATAGTGGGCAGACCTCTCAGCTGGAGGAAACTGTCATAGCTCCTCTGACTGGCAATTAACTCAAACTGAAAACTCAATTCTCAAGTTTTAGAAAAAATGGGGAAAAAAATCCATCAGCTCTCTTCCTCTGTAGAAACACACTGATGTCCTGTTCATCTCTGCTGGTACTGACTTACGGTGTTTTATGAATACGCTGCCTGTCCATCTTATTAAAGAAAGGTGCTGAACGGCTTTCAGACCAATTTGGAGCCAGGTGTTACAAATAAGATATCTTTGCTGTTTTTTCTTAATTTTGTTTTTTGCTTCTACAACTGAAACTCTCTCTGCTTAGCCCTCTGCCAAAAAGAGAGAGGCAATATTTGTATCTTACTTGCACAGCTGGGAAACCAAGGAACAGGAAGATTCAGTGAGATCCCCAAAGCCTCCAGAGCTGGGGAAAACCAGATAGGAAATCCAAATCTGCATCCAAGACTAGTGTTTCCAGTACCCAGAGGCAAAAGAACAGCATGTTGTTACAGTAAGAACTGCAGTTTCTTCTTCCCAACCCCCTTTTTCACAATTATGGGAGAATCAAGTGAAGAAAATATCAGGATAGCTTCTGAATTATGCCAGGGTGCTGAGCAGCTGTAATAAAACAAAACAGAAACTTTGTGGTCTGATAGCCTAATTTAGATAGATACAGGGATTTGTATCTTGCTGTCCTGTGCTGTCAGCATGAGGGAAAGTCTGTGAGCCATAAAATACAAAAAGATAATGCTTTAGAAAAGGATAACAGCATGCTGTCAGAATTGAACTGGCTGTTAAAAGTAATTTTGAAATAAGCATTGTACGATCTTTCTGATTAATAGAAATAAGAAGAGAAGAGAGCTTAAAAAAGAAGACTTCTCTGGGAACATTAGAAATTCAGCTCTAATCCATTTGGGCTCTGTGGATGGAACAGCCAAAAGTGTATTTAGCAGTATGTCTTTTCACTGCTTTTAAGCCAATCAAATAAAATATACTGAAACTCAATTAGCAACATTATTCTGTTATTACTTTGTCATTGTCAGTGTTTTGCACTACCCAGTGGCTGCTCAAAAAAAATTCTTCCTTGAATCTTGGAATAAGACCTTCCCATGCCACAGGGACTTGACTCTGCTATTTGTCAGATCCAGCACTCTCCTCCATCCTCGGCATCAGAGATTGCACAACTGGATCCAAGCAATGGGATCAATTACACGTATTTCTGAAAACCCTTGCAATGAAAGCAATCCTGTTTTTTTCAGTGAGCAACCACAACAAGTATTTACCAGAGCAGGGAGCTGAAGAACAGGACCCTGTTGGGGCAGACACCTTTCTCTACATACTTCTAAGTAGCTTACTCTGTGAACAGTCCATTTTGTTCTACTAAAATGACAACTTACTTCCTAGAAAATGAAAAGATCTGATTGCCAAAGAAAGCAGCAGTTAATGGGGAAATTCATGGTGAGAAGAGCAAACATCAGGAGGAAACTCATATTTTTTCACTATGGAAGGTCCTAATTTTAAACCCTAAAATGAGGAGCATAGCTTTGGGAAAACCTAAGATCCGTATCACATTTGTGTCTGCCTGTCAGCACTGTTAGCTATTAGAAACTGATTTTATCATTGTATTTTTTCTCATAATACTTGTTTCTCTCACAGTGAGTCCTTTACTCCTGTCTTTTGAAAATATTTTGATGCTGCAAAAGAAATCAAGCAGCATTAGGAAATTCGCACTCTTATTGATTTCAAAGCACATGGTGTATAAGCTTCAGCAGATCATTTCAGAAGTGTTCCTCAGTTATTTAAATTCAGAAGTGGGGGCAGGGACAGAAAAAGTCAGAGGGAAGCTTGATGGTTTCTTGAGAATTGACCCATCGAGAAGGAAAAAATGTTATACCTGTTGATAATACTGGTCATTTCTACTTGTTGTTGGGCAGGTAATGGGTTATTACTGTCATATGCTTTCCAAACAATAGTTCAAATACCATATTCATTTATATACTTCTACTATTTAGAACCAGATCCTGATGTTTTTTCTTGCATTAAATGTGCTCTTAATCTGTGAATTCCTCATGAATTCAAGTAAATGCTTGAGGAATAACATCTGAGTGTGACTGAAGGTAGCAGAATTGGGATTAAACTTTTTGAAAAGCAAAAGCAAAATATCCAAGATCTTTCAGATAACTGCCCCATGCTTGGGACCTTATTGTAGGTATATACCACAAAGTGATACTGGACAAAATACAAATACAAATTCCTCAGTAGGAACAGTCTTTAACCCATACCAGAAAAATGTGGTATATCTGTAATGTCTCTTTGAAGTTGTGACAGAGCACACCAGGTGTTTTTTTTCTTAAAAAAAACTTTTTAGGACATTATAAATATTGTTAATAAATGGAACATATGGAAGTAATGTATTTAGGCTTGTGCAGTTTGCCTGAATGGACACTATTCTGTATTTTGGTCAAGAAATTAGAATGATTCAAAATCAACTTGGTATTCATTAAAGGGATCTAAACTGGCTTAAGTGATGTTATCTCAAAATATAATTGTAAAAAAGGACAAGCCGTGGGGTTGCTCACTCTCTCTGGAGACCCATCACTGGCCTTGGTTTTGTGGTATTTAACGTTTGAAGTATGACCTGTAAGGCTCTATAAAAACTTTGCTAACAAAGTTTGCAGTGAACATGAGTGCTAGGACAGTAGCCAACAGCAGAAAGAACAAAAAGTCACTGATTCAGAGTCGTCCAGGTAAGCGGGAGGCAAGCTAGCAAACCACCTTCCTCTCGATACGGCGTAGTACAGCCACACATCTGGGAGTGGGGAGTGGAAGTCACACTCCAGCAGGAGACCATGGTAGCAGATAGTCAGCTGAACGTGCAATCACATGACTGATGTAGCCAATGCAATCTTTGACTGTATCATTGGGGTAGAGAGGAGTAGGAGCTACACATGATTTGGGAGTTTTGCTTTAATGCCCAGTTTTGGTGTCAATGATGTCTGCAAATCTGAGGTGCTTCTTCCTGACTAGAAATAAAAAAGCCAGGCTTTACAGTCAGAGAACCAAATACCTTGGGGTTTTTTTAGATTTTAAAAAGACAAAGCAATGGGTAACTTAAATACCCTCAGTCAATTCCTGCATGGGGAAGGAGGGGGGATGCAGTGCCATCAGGGCAGGGCACTGCCCTCCTTCTCCAGCCAGGTCCCATCCCACAGGCTACATCAGGGCAAGCCCAGCCCGGCTGGGACACCAACAAGCTGGCTTACAACAAGCTGTAGAGAGGTTCCAGAAATTTGAATCTGATGTTTTAAGTTTCTTAATGGCTACATCAGAAGAGCATCAAGAACAGACACAAGCTGTATGTCTGGTGTCAAATTATGGTTACCTCAACAACACTACAGCCACAGAGACACAGTCATGGATGCAGAGACACTCCTCCTCTCCCTCTCTCTCTGTCCTTCTCTTGCTTGCCACCGAATGTTTCCACAGAGAATGTAGCTATAATATTAGGGTCCAACACACCTAATGCAGCCCTGTGTGGAGAGGTCTGACAGCTCCCATCTCCTCGAAAAGTTTGTTTCCAGCCTTTCTGTACTCTTCCATTTCTATTGATGCAGCCGACATAAGGTCCCACTCAGGTGGCATGAGGCACCCCTCTGGGGCCATCTGGCTTACAGGAACTGCTATGAAGACAAGAAGCAGTGTGCCAGCCACATCATCTGTGGAACATCTCATCTACTAATTTACCCATAACATGAGAGCAGGTTGTCAGTTAAATAAGGTGCTCTATAAGGTACGGAATAATGGATTACTCTTTCAGTCTTAACAGACAGGATGAACAAGAGGTTGAAAGGAGGAAGATGAGAACAGACTCGCTGATGGACAAGGAACTCCAGCCCAGTGTCCTCAAGGTCTTTGGGCACTCCTGTTCACTGGGTGTCAGGTCCTTTAAAACCCTTGAGTACATGGGCCCCAAGAAGCTTGTGAGGGAACCAGAAACTGCGATCACATTCTCTGTTTTCCAGTCCAGGACCTCCTCAAAAGGCTTCTGGTTAAGGAACAACTGTTGCAGGGAGAAGAAGTGGTTACGTCCTCTGAAAGTATGTTTTTACCAGTAGCCTGATGGTTGTGCTCTGCCCACTGCAGTGCTGTGGCTTTGTCTGGCCTCTCTTACCTGTATGCTAGAAGTGATTGCTGCTCCTGAAATCTGTTTCCTTTTAAGTCTACTTGACAACTTCATTGTAGATGTAAAACTGGACTATGTGTTGAAGGGAAAGCTGAGGTTTGCTTACCTCAATTACTCTCACAAAAATAAAGTTACAAGGACCAAGTTACATGGCTTTTATCAGTAGCTATTTCTCCTATATTTCCACTTCAGAAATAGTGGAGAGGATGGAAGTATACAGGTGAAAAAAGAAACCTTGTGACTGCTGGAAGCTCTACTGAATATCAGATGGAATATCAAAGAGTTTGAAAGGTGATGTTTTCTATCTTTTTTACAGTTGTCCTTAAATTCTGCCTGATTTGTACCTTAGTTTATGTGTCCATGAGGAAAAAAAGACCATTAAGTAGTTCAGCATGAGAGATTATCTTTCAGCATTTGAGCTGAGTTAATTAACATGAATTGAGAACATATATTACTTTCTACTGACAGCATACCCTGGAATATATAAAACCAGAAATATCATGGGGTTTTTGTTGGGAGACAGTCTAATGGTTGTTTATTTCAAATTCTTAAGTGAAACGCTAAGAGTGTAGAAATTCTAACAGAACCTTGCTGATTTATAAAGAACATGAGGTGCTGAAATTAAACAGGTGTTAACAAAAGCAAAACAAAAATTACTTTTAAACAATTGGGTTGAAACCCTATTTTGTTGTAATAGCTCATTTTCTTGTCTCTCATGCAGTCACGGTTTCATCACTTCTGCAGTGAAAAGAATCATCCAGTCCAGGCAGGATCTGAATCCCTAATGATAGACAGGATGGAAAGAAAAAACTAAGTGGTCCTAATATACAAGGCAACCTAAATTTGGTCCAGCCTAGGAGAGCATCCCAAATGTAAATAAAGAATTATACAGAATTGCAAGAGAATCTTTCCTCTGACTTAAAGCCAACATCCCTTTCTTCATCCAATAGCTCTTAAATATGAGCTTTATTTTTTTTTTCAAAGCATTACATTGTTAATGCAACATGTTGCTTTTGGTGATACTCTCCAAACACCACCACATTTACTTCTGTGGTGTCAGGTAAAGGAAATGTTCCAGGTCAGGTTTTTGTATGTTGGGTGACTACTAAGCTATCAACGAATTAATTAAAGAGACACTTCCATATCATACATGACAAATTATTACTGATACTACAAGGAAGAGACGTGTTGGAGGGGAGCTGCCATTTTGTGATTCATCATGTTTCTGGCTTTCCTCCTGCTTTGTATGCATCCTATTGCAAGTAGCTGCTATTGTGTTGTTACTGATGCATTTTTCACACAGGCTGTAATCTTGGTCTTTACTTGCAGCAGTGAACATTATATTTCTATATTTTCTGCATTGTTTCAGAGGTCAGGAGACTGCAGATTTACATGCTTTGCTCTGTTACACAAAGCATGCATATTCACTAGGAAAAAAAGTCAACAAAAAAGAAGAGACTGTCTTGTAACTCTCATGCAGATAAAAGGAGCTGAATTCTTCTACATTAATCACACCAGTATTCAAGGATGAGAAGTCTCCATGGCAACCTTATTGTCATATGGCACGCATAAAGCTCCAAGTATCCTATGAAACTACTATTTACCTTTTTAAAATACTGAAGGACAGAGGAAAAGACATATTAAGGTGTGCTTCAGTAAACATCAATACATACCTGTGTCCATAAATAATCTGAACAAATCTGAGGTCTTTACTGGTGGGATTTTTTAATCAGTCTTTGCATGTGCAAAACTTTTATTCATGACAGTGCTGTTTAGGATCTGCATGAGGTCTCCAAGGTCAGCTATGTCCTTGCATGAGGAGCTTCCTCATTCTTCTCATTGACTGCATCTCAGATTATCATTCTAAGGGGACCATAGCTATTGTAGGACCCTATCATACACCATAGCAGGGAGTATATCTACTGGGACATAGAATTTACCAGAGGTGAGTCAGAGCAGAAAACAAAACATGGCCACTTCCTTTCCCCAACAGCTTTTAGGAGCCTCATTTTTGTTGTTTCTTCTTTTTATACTGGCAAATGAAGACCTATAGGCCTGATATCAGTGTAAGGCAAACTGACGGAAGCTGCACTAAAGAACCAATTTCATAAATGCACAGACAAATATGACACTGAGGAAGATCACATTATTTTTTTGTAGAGACAAGTCATGCCTCACAAATCCGCATGAGTCCTCTGAAGTGGATTGAGTGGACTGAGCACACAGACAAGCATCACAAGTCCATGGTCTACTTCATCTCCAGAAGGCTTTCAGCAAGATTTCCTCCTCCTCCCCAAGCAGAAAGCTCTTCAAGAGACTCAGTTGCTACAAGCTAAAAGGAGGAAGTCCTCTTGTGGATCAGTACTTTACTAAAAGGCAGGAAACAAAAGGTAGGAACAAATGACATTTTTGCAAAAGGGGAGAGGCTGCAGAAATTGGTGCTAGGGCCTATGCTCTCTAACGTATCCCTAAATTATCTAAAAATGAGTAGAGATTGCAGTGTCAATTTGCAGATGATACTAAATTTTTCAGGGCAATAGTCAAAAGAAAAGAAAAAAGTCAACTGTGACAGGCTGCAGAAGGTTCGTAGAAGAATGATGGGTGAATAAAACAGCATATGAATTTCACTGTTTGTGAGGTGATTCACAAGAGGAAAAACAACCCTCACTTTGCATATAGAATGATGGGCTCTGAACTAGCAATTACCATTCAGAAAAGAGATCTTGGAATTATAATAAATAGTTCTGTGAAAATGTCAGCTCAAAGCTTGGCAGCGGTCAAAAAAGCAAATAGAACAGAGAACAAAAGAACAAACATTGCTAGGCTGCTGTATAGATCTAGATGGTAGCTGCATTCTCAGTAGGATGAATAACCTTCATCCCCCCATCTCAAGAGAATACAGTACTGTTAGAAAAGGTGCAGCAAAAGGTAACACAGATGGTTAAGGTGTGGGGCTTCCATACAAGAAAAGATTAAGCAGACTAGAACCCTTCAGCCTGGAAGATAAATGACCTTTATGATATCTATAAAGTCATGATAATGCAGAGGTAGGTAAGGATGATTATTCACTGCTTCTCAGTATAAGGACAAAGGGGCATCAAATGAATCATAAAAGCAACAGGCTCAAAGCAAACAAAAGGAGTCATCTTCTTATATAATCCATAGCTCAGGTGTGGAATCCCTTATTGCTGGAAGCTGCACGTGCCATAAGCTTTCTCAGGGGTTCAAAAAGAAATTCAGACACATTCATAGAAAAAAGATCCTTCAAGATTTATCAAACAAAACAAGTCTGAGTCTCAGACTGAAGAAGCATTGCAGTGTGGTTTTGTCTCTTTCTTACGCTCCATCCTATGCATCCCTTCTTAGTCACCATCAGAGACATGGTACAGAATAAAGGACACGTCCACCCTGGCCTGGACCAGGCATTCTTATGTTAAACCATTATTCCACAACATTAGAAGCAGGATGATACACACATTCAGCAAGTTTTCCTGTGTAGCATGGATCTGTGCTTCCTATACAGTTAGGCCATCTGTATCTCAGTTTTGTATATGTTTGCTCTTAAAAGATATCAGCCTTCCCTAAGGAGTCTTGATCCTTGAGCTACAAATCTAGCCTATACCTTTCTGACCATTGAATGATATTCCTGAGCTCCTGGTGCAATTCTTGATCAAAACAAGGGAAGAACTCCTTTCAGCTTCAAATTCTCAACAGGTCGGTTGCGAGTGGAGAAACCAATACTCCATCCATTTCCTCTAACCAGCTACTGTCAGTGTTGTACATGCCATTCCATAGCAAACTCTTGGGAAACAATAGTCAATAGCTAGCTGCAAATATACTCCTTGTATTGTCTAAATGTATCTTAGACTTGGCATAATCTAGATTTGGCCCAGAAGAAGGACTAAAAAATCTTAATGTATGCATTCCTGATGATGATAAGAGGGCCATTTTCATCATTCCGAGCTTCTGTGCAGGAACTCATGCTCTTGGTCATGTGCTACTGTAGTTTTTCATCAGAAAAATGACATAAGTCCAAGGGTGTGCACTTAAATAGAGAAATGTACTGAAAGCGTAGGGAGGATGGCAAGCTGCATTCTGCAATTATGAATTGCTACAAGCATCATTTCTTTCTCTTTCCATTCAGCATCCGTATGAAGTCATGGTATGGACTCAGAGTGATAAAGTGCAAAAAACATTTATTATTTCTCATCCTTATAGCCAATTTGAAGAGTATGGACTAGGTGGGTGGACTGTAAAATGAGTGAAAAGCTGGCAAGAGCGTTGGGCTCAAATAATAGTATTCAGTGGTTCAAAATCTAGCTAGCAGCTGATTACTGTCAGCATTCCTCAGGGTTGAGTACTGAGCCCAACTGTTCGACATCTCCACCTGTGACCTGAATGATGTGACAGAATTCAACTTTGTGGATAACACCAAGCCAAGGGTAAGTGGTTGACAAGGCAGAGGGGAGAGCTGCATGCAGACACACCTCAACAACTGGAGAAACAGGCTGAAAAAATCCTCCTGAATTTCAACAAAGACAAATGCAGTCTTTCACCTGGGATTGAACAATCCTGTGAAGCAGCACAGGCTGAGAACTGACCAGACAGGAGGAAGTTTTGCAGAGAAGGAGCTGGGGGTGCTGGTGGTTAACAGGTTGAACACGAGCAGCAGTGTGCTCCTGCAGCAAGGCAGGCCCACCCCACACTGGGCCAAGTCAGAAAGAGTGTAACCAGCAGGTCGAGGGAAATTATGCTTCTCCTATGTGCAGCTCCTTTTAAGACCCCAGCTGGAGGACTGGCAAGAGAAACACCAACACACTGGAGCAAGTCTGAGGACAGATCACTAGGACACTAAAGGGCTGGTGCACATGATGTGCAAGGAGAGGCTGAGGGTTTGTTCAGACTGAAGAAGAGCTGGCTTCAGGGTGGCCAGGGGACCAATTGCCTTCTTCAGCTATCTTCTGGGGTTTATAGAAGAGACAGACTCAGAATTGTTGGAGGTGCACAGCAAAAGGACAGGAGGCAATGTTCACAAGTCACAATGAGGGAAATTCCAACCATAAGGTAAAAAGATCACAATCATGGTGTTTACACACTGGCTCAGGCTGCCCAGTGAATTTTCAGAACCTCCGTCCTTGGAAATATTTGAAATGTGACTGTACAGAGACTGACCAACCTAATCTGAGTTTGAAGTTAGCCCTGCTTGGAGCAGGGTGTTGAATTAGCCTTACAGTACCTTGCTGTCCTGGGATGCAAAGGGATGCTGGGCATTTCTCCAGCATATTCAAAGAGAATTGGGTGCACCTGTCCGTGTGTGCTGAACAGGTTGGTGTGGGGCTGCTTATGCAGCTGTTCAGAGCATCTGGAAGGACTGTCTCCTCAAGGTCTCTCTTGATGTCTACCAAGCCCCACAGAATGTAAATACCTCCCAGCTGGCAGGCCCATGTATTCTCCATAACACTATTTGTCCTGCAAGGAGGAAAATTACTATATGGCTGTTGGCATTTTAAAGATGTAAAGGGAGTTTCCCTCTCACTTGTGGATATTTATAGCTGGAACACTACCTAGGGAGAGACTTAAAGTGTTACTTTAATGTTTTATCATCTGTGAAATCTTTTTCATGTATTTATTTTTATGTAGTTATTCTAGTAGGTAAAAATACCTTATTTTGCCCTTTTTCTGGTTTGAGGTTTCTTTTAATTATTATTCTTTCATGTCTGGGTAGAAACCAACAATTCTTACCTTTCATTCAGGAGACTAGGAAGGCTCCATCTTGGGTAAATATATATTTATTCATACTTAATAGAGCAAAATTACTCCCACCAGAGCTATCAGTCTATCAGCTAAGTATGTAATTAAGCTTTTTTAAAGCATATTATGTACTCGGCAGACCAGAATGACAATACAGAAGTTACACTAGTCTATCTGGTAAATAGGCAATTATGCCTTTTATTCAAATTTTTATTTACCATTTAAGAGAGTCATTCAAGCCTGTTAAATTTTCTACAGACAGTACTCTTGTTCATCTTTGTATGTAACAACGTTTCATTTATTCAACTGAATTGAACATATATTTTGAGTTGCTAGTGGGGTATGCATGAAGAAATATATGTTATCCAACATGTCATGACAGTCTTAGTCATATAAACATGGCATCTGGGGTGCATCACTTACCTTCTGCCTGTCGCTGCCTCTCTTGGGGCTTCTCCAAGCTTCCCAAATCCCTACCATGAAGCATATATCAGCATTTTGAGAGTTATAAAAATCTGCCACAAAAATAATTTGCCTTAAAATGAGAATGAAATATAAATATAGGGTATTCCTGTCCTGACTAATGACAGGATAAACATGCAATACAGCTAATAGTAGCTGGATGTGGAAACCTTACACTATAGGAGAAGAAACATCCCAGCTTTTCCATGGAGCTTTTCCATTTGTTTTCAGGACCACTTCATGGAAGCTTTTATGAATTAAGCTCATCCTTATTTAGCAAATACTCACACACATGTTTTCTTCCTTTGAAGTGACCCAACATTAAGGATGGGTTTGAGTGCCCTGCTTTAAGTAGGTTCTCAGTTTATATCAATTTTGAAAGCATCAACACTGAAGAGTGATCTCTTCTAAATAATTTCTGGAGACTTCTAAAATGTTTTTCTTATACATTTATGTGTTACGTATGCAATTTAAAATGCCTTAAAATGCCACTTAAATAGTGTAATTTTTAAAAAAATATGCAGGACTACCATTGTAAACAGATTGGTCTGTAAGCAGTGATCTGCAAAAGTAAACAATCTCTAAAAGTTACAACTTTTAAGTGTTGATGTTTTTAAGCACAAGCTTAACTTTACCAAACAGGTAGTTCCATACTAGTGGAAGTAATGATACCATTCCTAAAAATGTAAAAAATGAGGCTTTTTCATCTTTTCAGTTTTGTACAGAAGAAGAGTATGCCCAAATTGATGAATGCCCAGATTCATCATATCCTAGATACCTGTAAATGGCTTACAACAAACAATTAGACAAGTCGCTTACTGTCAGAAGGAAGAAAAGCAGTTATTTTTGACAAACAAGTAAAATACCATTGTAGATTTTTAATATTGCCCTCTCTCAGCATAACTAACAGTATTTTTACAGGGATTTTTTAAAGGCTTTTGTGGAACACAGAATTTAGGCAAGAAGCATTTTTGAAACTAGGAGGATGGTGGTGGTGGTCTTTGTTGTAGAATTTGAAGAACAGACTAAGCAGGAATCCCTGGGCTCAAAGTAATGTGTCTTTTTTCTTTACTCAATAGAGAGAATGGCAATAAAAAAGCAGCTCTTGTAGTAAACAGACCTTTAAAATCCAAGCCTATTAAAATGCGTAAAATAACCTCTGTTCTGGAAAATGTGGATGATGCTGAGTCTCTTTCTTCCTCTAAATAACAAATGGCCTTGGATATATTCAGCTGCATTATGGCCTTCAGACGTGGATGCTACCATGAACTATGCATTCATTTGCACAGCATATTAGTAAAGACTTCTTTTATCCTGGTATAATAATGGAACAAACAATAAGAAAAGTTTTAAAAGCCTTGTTTTTACATTCTCTGTTGACAAGTGACCAAGATTTTTCATCTCTGAATTTTGGTTATGATGTTTCTTACTATAGCACAAGTTCATCAGCAACCTTTGTGTTATCAAAAAAAACCCAAAATCAGTGCAAAAAGTGTTATACATTTAAATTTATTATTGATTTATTATACCTATAGAATTTGAACCATAAGATGTAACTTACCTTCTATTGCAGATACTGTTGATGGTTTTCAATGTATCTCACAAAACAATAGTGAACTAAGCACTCTGTGGGTAGCTGTTATTGCCCAATTTAATTTATGGTTTGATAAACAAGGAACACAAAGGTTAGGGAGCTCACAAAGAAAATGCTTGCCACTTCTGAGAATAACTCCCATTTTTTGCTTTCAGCCCTCTGTTCCTGTTATTCTTGCTGTTTCTTATTGTGGCTTCCAAAAAGTAATTGGGATTTGTTCCTGTGGTTCAGTACTTCCCAGTTTATGAGTTTGCGTTTATGTTTTCCTGCAGTTTGCACCTTCTACAAGCTTTGTGCATAAGTATCATGAGCCAGATCCTTATTTGCTGTAGACTGGTGTAACTGCTCAGATTTCAGTGTCTCTATGGCAGTTTGCAACAGCAGAGGCTCTAGTCACCAATTCCAAACACAAATGGCATGTTTCAAATATCTTTCATTAATTTAGTGGGGTTATTTAATCTGAATGCTACAGCAGAATTTACCTAATCCTCAAGAATACTGCTTTTTTTTATGGGTATTTTCCATTTTTTTATTATCCCAGGTGCCATCATGCCCTGTAAGCATCTCTCTCTAAAACAAGAGTTAGAATATCACTGCTTCCTGAAGAGGTCACTCCTTGACTGCTTGTCACATGGACACAGCTATTACTGACCAATACTATTGCCTTTAGGAAGCCAAAACAGTATTTCTTTTGAGAGTTATGGTTATGAACACATATGTATTATATGTGCCAACTTCTTTGTTAATGTTTTAGTAAAACTGCATGTGGCCAGCTGGTGTAATACAGTGGTTATAATTAAGATGTCAAGTTTTTTTATAGGTAGAAATATTTTCTGTTCTGAATAGAGAAAATACCAATCACTGTGTGATAACTGTCTGCAAATCCTAATTTTCATTGACAATCACTTTATTGTAACTAATGACATGTAAACTTATGCATAGGCTGTGAAACACCTTTGAGATTACTTGTATTTATTTGAGATTACTTGTATTGCTACTTTTTATTTTTAATCAGTGTTGCATTGCTAGCTGAGTATACAGCCATAAGTAAGAGACCTTTGGAGAAGATTTTCAGGAGAGGAATTGATTAAAAATGACCTTTCATAGCTTCAGTTTTCCAGCTGCTTTCCCTGAAGCGATCCTCATTGGTCATCAACCAGTTACAATAATTACCTCTGATCACTGTAAACAGGTGAATGGAATTTCAAACTCATGCTTTATCACAGGAATGTCTGGCAGGAAGAGAAATAATGAATACAATGTAGTAGGCTCTTAGATAGACAGGGACTCCAGATAGAACAAAGGAAATGGAAGGGATATGCTCATTATATATGTTGTGCCTTGCATAGACACCTGGCCCAATTTTGCTCTCAGAAAATCACCCAACCAGAAAATTTTTTAAAAAACAGGAAGCAATGGTTGGAGCAGTTTCCCAGTCCTCCTCACCAGGCGATCCCACCGATTCCCAAGCTAGAACAAGAGAAGGGGATACTAGGAGCAGAATGGGAGCATGGGTGCATAACGAGGTGGCTTCTTTTGGAGGAAGTTGTCATGTAAAGTGTTTGCAGGACAGAACTCAGTTACAGCTGTGCATATTGACATAATGCCATGGGTTTTCATGGGAATTGCTCCGAGCTGGTAGGAGAGTCTAGGCAGCTCTCCTGTAAGTGAATTACACGATTGCATTGGTGTGTTCTTAGTAAAATCCCATACCTATCAAATTTGGCACATGGAGAAACTAGGTGCTGAAGAGCTGTAGAGACACATTTTTCCAACAGAAGAGATTTTTAGCCACTCAGCATCAATACGTGGACACAGAGTTTCCCTACGTCCCTTCCTCCTTGTCGTGGTTTCAGCCCAGCCGGTAACAAAGGACCACGCAGCCGCTCGCTCACTCCTCCCGCCCCCCTCCCGTGGGATAGGGGGGAGACGGAGGAGAGAAAAGAAAAAAACCTGGAACCTCGAGGGTTGAGATAAGGGCAGTTTACTGGGACAACACACAAAAAAAAGTTACAACAACAACGACGGTACTAATGAAAGAGTATACAGAAAAGAGTGATGCACAGTGCAACTGTTCACCACCCGGAACCCGACGCTCCGCCACTTCCCCCACCGAAAGTCGAGAGAGAGCAGGAGAGCCCTCCCCCCGACCCACTCCCCATATATATACTGGGCATGATGTCACATGGTATGGAATAGCTCCTTGGCTAGTTCAGGTCAGCTGCCCCGGCTATGCCCCCCCTCCTCCCAGGTTCCTGTAAAAATTAACTCTATGCCAGCTGAACCCAGGACACTCCTCCATCGCCCACCTTCCTGGGACCCTAAATAAGTCTGCACAGAGTGTTGCTTTCATGACATGGTGAGGACAAAGTCCTGTGCTGCAACAGTTTTGATAAGCTGACCCATTCTGGTGTCTAAATGGGAGCTTCAGAAAGAATGTCCCTACAGGTAAAGGCTGAAGTACTTGATAAAATGTTGCCCCTACTTCATCCAGTGCAGGTGGATTAATACAGGAGGGAAGAGCTTGCTTTTTCCCTACCTTTTATAAAAAATAGTTACTAATTGTATATTGGGTAATCCATTGTGTGATCCATTATAACAGAATAATTCTGGATACATGCAATTAAATCTAAAAGTACACGAAGATGCCTTCTCTTCTGATTAAGATAGTAATCTCTGGGCTTAATTCCTACAATACATTTTACCAAGTCTTTCATTAGTTTGAAAAGATAATTCTTTCAGTTCCAAAATGGAATGTATATGGCTTGATTATAACGCCCCCCCCGCCCCTTATGATTATACGCCTGCGCTGTTCCAGCCCTTTGCTTTTCAGTTTCACATCTTATGTCACCACATGATGAACTCTGCTGAATACAATTAACAGCTGTTGTGCTGCTGGCAAGGATGACATTGCATGCAAGCTGCTTCCCAATTCAAAAGAAAAACCTTAAAAAAATGTTAAGAGATTGAAAACTTCCACCCCCAAAGTTAAGGCATTCCATGAAAAGTGGGCCATTGCTTGAAAATGGATCACCTGAACTGTTATGGCAGCTGGCCATGAAATCTCCAGAAAATGTTTTCCTCTCAAAAATTATTCCTTAAATGAAAGCCTATGAGCCTTGATCTCTGTAGGAGAGAGCAGGACCTCCAAAGACCCAAGTGTCTGGGAATAATAAAGAAGGCGTACCTGTCACTTGTTAGACATGTTGTTATTAATGGCATTTTTTTATTTGTGTTAACAGCTCCTTGATTCTAGGAAGTCCTTCTTATGGCAAGAACTCATTGTGAGATGTCTGTGGGGCATTTCTCAGAAGAGTGAGCTTTAATCTTCCAGTTATTAGTCCTTGGCACTTAATTCTGAAACCCTGTGCTTTTTCTCTTGACTTGAAGACAGTCAGATCTCAGGGTTTGAGGAGAAAGCCTTTGGCCGCCTCACATAAGGGCCAGAACACAGTGCCACTACGGAAGAGCATGGGGAGAGACTTTGACAACTGCACTTTCCTCCTCTCAATCCACTGCCTCCTATGGACATTACCTCCTAGCCTTAGCCAGAAGCACTGGTTCTCCACGACAAGCATCTTGTCCTGCTCTTGTACCCAAAGGACAGACCGCCAAGCACCAGAACAAACAGCTCTGGTGTTTCGTGCTGTCTGCTACAGAGGAGACTTACCACTATTTACTCTTCTGAAATCCTGCTGTAATGTTCTGTGAGGCTTGGAAGTGAGGTGTAAGGCTTGGGGTTACCCCCTGTCTAGCTAACAGAACATTAAGAAGATAGCATTAGGCTGTGTCCCTTGTCCTCTTTCTACAACGTCCAACCAGTCTTCAGTTATAATATGGGTGATATGTATGATTTCTGCACTGCACTTCAGTTTCCTTCCTCCAGCTTCACTAAACTTCCAAATGGCTAGGTATTTTTGTATGCTTGTTTATCAGAACTCAGGCTGACTGCCTATTTACATATATATATGTGTGTGTGTGTGTGTGTATGTATGTATGCATGTAAAAATATTTTTATATACATATATATAGAATATATATATATGCATGTATGTGTACATTTAGTGTATTACCAGGAAGAAGAACAACAAGTTTATATCTTTTATATGGGGTTACACAATCTCTGCATTTTGAACCAGAGCAGAGCCATAGTTCTTGAAGCAGCTTTTTTCATTTATGTGTGTGGCCAGAGTGTGACGGCAAGGTATGGCCAGTTTTATCTTAACTTTCTCACCAGAACCTGTTGAGGAAACCAGTCTACCTAATATTTCTAGTGCTGTATTCGGGATAGGAATCCTCCTCCCTTGAAGAAGGAGCTCAGGATCATTCAGATTCAAATCTTGATTCCGTCACTGACTTCTCATAGTGGATTCGAAAAGCCATGTAGTCTCTCTACCTTATTTCCTTACAGACCAGGGAGCAGAACACAACTGTGAGAATATTGACAATATTTTTATTCTAACATCCTCTACTTCATGGGGGTTGATACAAAGATGCTTGCACAGAGCATTGAAAATAGGAGACACAAGTTGTTCAGCTGAGCTTTTTTGGGAAGCTGAAAAACATCTAGCAATTGTGAGGATATGTTTTTTCCCCACAGTTTATTAATACAAATCACTTGTTTCTATTGCCAGTTCTAGTGAACTAGCAAGCTGCCAAGGTGCTAATGAGCATACAGTCTGAATAGCAATTCCAGTGCCACTGGCCATGATGATTAGAAACATTGCTGAATATAGATGATGCTGTCTTGACCCTTCTCTCTGCCTCCAACTTGAAGGAGTTCTACCCTGCTCCAAAACATTTGTCATCTTCTTTAACTGAAAAGTTTAGAACATTTTGGTTTGTTTTTCAATGAAAGCATGCTGCCACTTCTGAAAGCATCCTTATGTAAGAGAAATAGCCAAACATTTGCTTCCACATCCTGAAGTCACTCAAGGAAGAACAACTGCATGATGACTAGAGCAATTCTAATCCTGAAGTTAATAAAAGTGGCCACCCTCAGACATGTGGCTTTGAGCCTTTTCATAGCTGTAGAACTGTGATTATGGTAGTTTGGTTTCTTTCTCTTCCCCATCTCACCAACTCCTCATCTACCTCTGCTGTCCTTCATATCAATTTATATGTGAATTTGAGGTGCAGACATACAGGCCAGAAGAATTTTGAAAGGCAAGGCACTGAGTCCAGCTAACAGGGACTGGGTTCTTTCTTGTGTGAGAGTTTAATAAAATAATGTTATCAAATACCACTCTCCTGTTTCAATCCATGGAAATAGGATACTGAAGGGAATGACCAGGACCCATTAGCATAGGATATCTGCTGTGATAGCAACATTCCACCACCATTTCCACGAGCAGCACGTCAGACTGCTGTCCTTTCAGATGGGCTATGTCTGTACTCCCTTAGGCTTCAAGAGGAAAAGCTAAGCTTTTCCCAGTGCAGTGGTTCCTCCTGTCAAGTCATGCAATGTTGACAAGCACTGGGAGCCACATAGCTTTTGTTGCAACCATGAGGATTAAAAGGATGTTATACAAAAGATGGCCTTTTAAAAATAGTAAATAGCTATCTTTGCACAAGCAAATATGTAAGAACATAGCACTACAGAAGACGACTAGTTTCAACCCTTATAACTGTAGGCCAGGGACTAAAGGAACAGCAGAATAACTATTTCCTCCTTCCTAAATATAGAATAACTATTTCCTCCCTCCTAAAATACAAGAAGCTACAATTCCTACCCAGTGTGCTCCTCTTCATCTGCCACCAGTCTTAGCTGGATTCTGCTACTTGCTAGTTCATCTTTATTCAAGTAAATAAGTGTATTAATTTGTAATCCAGTTTACCAGCAGACTGAAATGATTAATCTATAGTCTGGTGTTTGTTTCTATAAAATGTTTTCCTATATAGATCTGTTTAGCAAAGAAGAAAAGTAAATTTAGCAATATTTTTCACAAAGTTCTCTGAAGGTCACAAATACCAGCCAAGCATCAGCAATTACAATGGACACTGATATGGGAAGTTGAGGCTACTCACCCTATGTGCTGGATGCTGCAGGAAAAGGTGACATCTGGCTGTTTGCACTGTATATTTCTCAGGAAAAATAATTTCAAGAGGTTCATTATACAAGGGGGGGAAATCCCCAAACCTGCTCTTATCATAGGTGCTAAATAACAAAGACAAACTGAGATCATACATGAAGTGTTGGGAAAGCACAAGATAGAGCAGACTTGGTAAGAGAAAATGTACCATACCAGACAGAGCTGTTCTCTGGACTCTGATGCATCCTTCACCAGCTACTGCTGATCCCATGAAACCTTCATCTACCTATCCCCAACATAAGCTTTTAAAATCCTACTCAGCACTGAATGGTGGAGGCATCATGACTATGCTCTGAATGATTCTGTTTAAAACTAAAAAAAGCATTCTGTTTGGAGCAGAAACTTGAAGTTCACCGAGTTCATTGTTTCTTAAGTGGGGGTATTCATCTGCTTCTTGCAAATAGTTCTTTAACGTTAGCCTCTGCCATGTCTTCAGAGGTCTTGCTTTGTTTGCATTGAACGTGACAGAGGTCAACACTTCCTATGAAGTTTACAGCACAATAATATATACTTCTAAGCAATCAACTTTATTAAAAAGATAATATTTAGTATTTTCCAAATATTTTCTGAAAGTATTTTATAGAATTTAAAAATTCCAGGCCACACCATCTTAGGTGTGGCATCTCTGAATCAACATGTGAGAGAGAGCTTTAAGTCATATTCATGGTTCCCTGAATCCTGGGCTGCTAGATTTTTCCTAAGGCACAAAACTAAGTATTAGAATAATGCTAAATCTTGGCTGCTGGTAATAGCCCCTGACAAACTATGAGGATTTATTGCTTTCTGAGTTATATCACTTTTTGTGGCACTGAGATAATTTGGTACAGAGCTCTCCATGCTATTTCAATGCTTTCCAACATAATTGAAGGTTTGGCTGATCATTTAAAATACTCTGTAGAAGGAATGTGAAAAATAAGTGACCAGGACATCGATACCACATTTTAACATGGTAATCTCTAGCTTGTTGCTCATCCCTTTACATACCTTCCTCGCTGTCATTCTAAAAAAGGATGCTTTTCACAAAAACTTACCATTGTCCCCTAAAACAATGTGCAGGACAAAATTTTCAAAATAACCCCCTGAAATTTAAAAGAAAAAAACCCCAAACAATTATTAGTCAGATGATAAGCTAGCTCTCCTACTACCTTTTACTTTGATATTTAACTCACTCACTTCAGCCATGGATTTCATGAGTGTTTAATGAGATTTCATGGTTGTCATGAATGTTTAATGGCTAATGCTTAGTTTCAAAAGGAAATAAAAATCTAGTTTTGATTAAGTTATTATATTTCTGATTTTGATCCAGTCAAATCATACATCCTCAAAAGCAATATAGGTATTTAAGAAAGACTGTTTAATTACTCAGATTCTGAATTCTCATACTGAATTACAAAAAAAAAAAAGATTGTTTGGGAGGGAGGGGGTTTGGAAGAGAAAAAACACCCATGCTAGCACCTAAACCCAAGACTTCTGTGGTTACTGAATTTTCCCTAGATGTTGTTACTGTTCGCTAAGCTTCATGAAGCACTACTGATTAGTTTATTAAAGAAATGTAAACATACAAGTGCCTGTATTTTTAAATAGTGTTTATCAAGTCTGAATGAAATTCAGCCTTTCAGCAGATGCTTACTGTCAGCATAGGTTTATAAATCACTGTCTGGTGCTCTACCAGAAAGGATACAGCGTTTTTGAGACACTCCTTCCTCTTAATAGAAATAATGTAAAAGGTGTTCCACTATTTCCCTTCCTGTAGGCATATGCATGAAGATGGTATGAACAGGGAAGTTTCTGACTTGCAAATAATTAAAAAACATCTATGTATCTTCTTTGCTGCCTTGAGCTTTTCTGTAGGCAAAATGTAGGTAAAGATTTCACTAGCTTTTATGCAAGTTTACAAAAATAATGTATTGCTACCTGCAGAATTATTCTATTCTGTAGAATATAACCACTACACTGCAGAGATTACATCTACCTTAACACGGCAGATGTAACTGAAGGGGCCATAAGATATGTTGTTTGCTGCCTAGGAATAATGGCATTCCTGCATTGCTTTTTGTGAGCTTTACACAGCAACAGGCAGGAGTGTTGAGTACATTCCTCATGTGACAGAGACTGGCAGCCTGTGCAGAGAAGAACAAGACTGTCTTGTAGCCTTCTAGGAGCTCTGCGATAAATTCTCCAGTGTCAAAGATACAGGCAGAAATCAGAAACCCTGAAGGAGATAATAAAGTGGCTTGTGTGGAGATAAGTAGCAATGTAATCATAGACAACATTTTTGAAAAAGAAAGCAAGCATGTATGTTTTTGTGTTATAGTCATTAATAGTGTACATGTAACTATATGCCAATACTACAATAGACCTAATGCGTGCTAATGGAGTGGTCAGGAAAAGACATGGCACTGTCTCAAAGGAGAACAGAGTTTGATATTGAAAATCCATTTTAAATATTGCATTTAGCATTCAGGTCATCCTCAGAAAAAGGTTTAGCAGAAAAGGCATCCCAAAGTGGCAATGAAACTGATTAGAAGTGCAAAAAGATTTCCGTTTAAAGGAGAAGAAAAGATTAAGTCTTTTTGACTAGTGGCAAGATAAGTAAAAGGAGACAGAAGTGAATAAGAAATTAAAAGCCCAGTCCAGCTAAGAGTGGAGTCATTGCAAAGCCTTTCATTAACCTCAGAGGTTGGAGTATGCCCTCTGTCAGCTAATCCTGGTTGTTCTTTCATGGTGTAGGAAAAGAGAAGATTCTGAATGAAATGTACAATGAAATTATATTTGCCATCTGAAGTACAGTGTATCTGTTGTACTCCCTACCGCTGGACATTGACACAAGGAACCTACAGGAAAACAAGGGTGACAGTTATACTTCTCCCAGGTACCAGAGCAGATACAGGCACCGCTCCTGACTGAGAACCATGAACCTGAATCTTGCAAAGCCAGGAGGAGAAGGCAGTGCTCGGGTGGCTAACGCTCAGAAAGAAGATGACACTACCCCTTCACGCCATTACACGATAAGATGGGGCAGAGCTAAACAGACATCTTCCCAGCCACCCCTCTCTCCAGAACCAGGCATTTGCCTGACTCAACAGTTCCCCTGCTGCTGCAAAGTGTGCCCAGGCTCTTTTGGAGAAGCTCAGAAGTTGGTCGGCTTGTCACGTACTTGAAAACATGTAGAAGATTTATCATTCCTCATGTTGAGCCAGTTAGCAGCTTGAGTTCAACAAGAGACATCTTTAGTGTGTATATAAGATATCCTGTTAATTGTTTTGAAGTGATTTCTCTAGAGGTAGTCTAGAGGTAAAGCAGTTTAAATGCTTGTCCTAAGCACGTGCCTTTTCCTCTATTAAGTTTCCTCTAGTGCTCTATGTGTGATAATTACTGTTTCTAAACTGCTAATTAAGCTTCTGGAGACAGAGATGACTGATTATAGTGAGTTTCAAAACGCTAGTGCACTAGGAGCGGGATTTTCTCCTTGAACTGTGCCTGAAGATTAGCACTTCAGGGCTTGTGCACTTAACATAATGTTATCAATCCTGCATGCTTCTCAAAACCATCTTTCAAAAAACATTTCTGGTAAGACATGATTTTGTCATCATGTGGTGCTGATATGGAGTTTTATATGGAGTATTGTTGTGGCTAGGACCTTAGCTCTAATCTTTTGTTTTTCTTTGCTATGAATTAGTCTTCCTTTAAAATCTCTTTATGAGAACACGAAACAGGTTTTGGTCCCAGAAGGCCCTCACCTCACCCCAGCACAACCAGATGATACCACCCTGACTTTGTTCTCCCTCTTCTCAGCCTTCTACAAATGTCCTCCATGATACTGGGAGCAGTAAAAAGACTAGGAGACAAGTTAAGCACGCCTTCTTCCAGCAGATTCCTTCATTTTCAGAGGAGACAGTAGAGCTGGAATGACGAGCAGCCCCAGGGCTACGCTTGCTCTTCTGGGTGCCCTTCTCACCCAGGCAGCCCCTCAACCAGCCCATGACAACCCATAACAGGAGCAGCACCACACTTCCCCAGGCTCTCTTAGGCTGGCTTGCTCATGGGGATGGGTTAAAGGCTGATAGCACAAGGCCAGAGGATGTTTTGTGATTTTCCCCACCCCACCCCCCTTCCAAGAAAAAGAAAAATCCACAGGAGGAAGCAGGTAAAACCTTGGATTGAAAGTTTCTCACTGATTATTTTCAACATTAATTTGCAGATATATTTCCCTTTGACAGACAGACCTTTCAATCGTTTGTCCAAAGGACAGTACTTGGGAAGTAATAATTAGGGCTGGGGAGTGTTAAGAGAGGTTCAAAGGACTTGTCGCCTGCTGACAGGAAAAAGTAACAGCTACAGAAGGTCCATAAAGTTGTTAAGTGCAAATCAGTACTGATGCCAAGCATGCTACGCTGGCTTACAACTACTAAGCAATTTTACCCAACATTTTTGGGAAATACTGAAATGTGACTTGTCGAGGGAGCTATGAAGGGGAGGGCACTGCAAGGGAAGGAATCAACAACAAAAATGGAAGAACAGAAAATAAATACCAACAAAAGGCTTTTCTAAGACAGACTGGCATGGTGATCAAAGATGATGAATTAAAACACAAACCTGGAGATGTCAGAGTTTCTGGGAGTTATCTCCTTTATCTGATAAATTCTTTTCCATTACTACCAATGCTACCTATTGGCAAAACCTTATTATTTTTTCAAGCTTTTGTTCAGGGACAAGCTGTGGCCTGCAACCACATGAAGAGAGAAGGAGCAGATGCAATTCCCTTGAAATCGTTAACCCACCTGGTCCGAGTTTTACTCTCAGCAGCTAACATATAACTGAAATTTCCTTTTATACACTTAATTCAGGCTACTGCATAAACTAAGGGATACATACTGCAGGGTAGTTAAAAACACGAGAGGTTGTTTGTTGACAGCCAGGTTCTGGCATACATTTGAAAAAACATTCAGCTGTGCACTGATAAAACAACCAGCTTTCAAGTGATTTGGCTTGGTGGTTTGGGGTTTTGTTGTTGTCGGTGTAGAATAGCTAAATCCTTTAAAGAGAATTTTGTTCTGTGTTTCTGTGTCAGCCTTCCTCTCTAAGCTGGCAGTGGCAGGAAGTCCCTTATGAGCAGAAACACCTGTGGATGTTTCTCATTTTTGTGTGCATACTTCAACTTTTCAAAGGGCATTCCTCGACCTGCAGCTCTTCACTCAAAGTCAGGGCTAACCCTTGTGTTTTGTGAGACCACGGGGGTAAATATTTTGGCCTCTGGGCCCCATCCGTGGCACCCCACCTTTACCAGAGCGCGCCCTGTCCCACGCACTGATTCCGCTCTTGCGCTTGCACGCACGTCACGGTTTTAATCCCAGTGTACAAACAATCACGGGTTTAATCCCAGCAGAAAACCCCTCGAGTGCAGCGCCCGACCGGGGCAGCGGGAGGAAGACGGCCGCAGCCTTTCACACCCCCTCGGGGCTCCCCCCGCGGGCCCGGCCGAACCGGACAAGGGCGGCGGGAGGCGGGGAAGCGTGAGGGCCCATGCCGCGACGGGGCGGCCCCGCCGCCGCCACCCACGGCGCCGCCGGGCCAGCCCGGGGGCGGCCCCCGGCGCGGCGGGGGGCAGCGGGCCGGGCCCGGCCCGGCCCCGACGGCACCGCCCGCCACCGCCGCCCTCCCCACCGCGGCCCGCCACCGCCCCCGGCCCGCCTCCGCGCCGCGCCGCGACGGGGCGGTCGGCGGCTCCGCGCCCGCCGCAGGCATGGAGGCAGCGGGGCGGCGCGGCCCGGCCGAGGGGCGCCCCGCCCGGGGGGTGCTGCTCCCCTCCTTCCTCCTCCTCCTCCTCCTCCTGGCAGGTCAGCGGGGCCGGGCGCGTGCGTGGGGCAGGGGGGAGGCGCGAAGCCGCAGGCAGTGTGTGCGAGCGGGGCTGGGAGGGCGGCGAGGGGCCCGGCGGTGGCCCCCGCGCTGCCCCCCCCCCCCCCCGCCGGCAGCCGCCGCGGGTAGCGGGGCCCGGCGGTTTAAGGCGGACGCAGGGGCTTTTCATCGTTTGTCGGTGGTTGAATTGGCAGCCGGAGTCGGAAGAGGCTCGCCGGGGTGTCCCAGCAGACCTCTCGGGCAGGGTGTGCTGCGCGGCGGTCCCTCTCGGGCTGCAGGGTGGTTAGACGCGCGCCCTTCGGGGGAGACGCCGTGAGGTGCCCCGGCCCCGCGCCCTGGGCAGGGCGAGGGCACCCCTCGGTACCGCCGGGTTGGGTGAGTGAGCGGCAGCGGCAGCGGCGGCTGCCCTCACATCTGGTCGAGTAGCTGTGCTTGGCGGGCGCGTTACGGGCACAGCCGGAGACGCCAGCGCGCCGGCCAAAAACGGGTAACGGTGCAAAAGCCTGAAGCTGCTGGCATGGGGAGTCGGTCCTGCAAGGGTAACAGTGCAGAAGCCTTGGCATGGGGGAGTCCCACACGCGGGCACGGCCGTCGCTCCCCGTCGCTGCTCCTTCGCAGCAGGGCCCATGCCAGTCACTGGCCTCCTCTCTCCTTCTGGAGATTGCCATCTCTCTGGCTGCCCACATTCGCTTGTTGGGAGCGCGGGTCTTCAGACTGATGGGCCAGTTGTTGCACTTTTTTGTGCCTGTGCGTTTCTTTAATACAGGGGTAATTGCACAGGTTTAGGGTGCAGCTGCAAGAGCTGACCCGTGTGCCGTGTTGCATAGCCCTCTCCCGCCCTCACCCTCACTTGGCACTTGTTTTGAAGCAGAGACCAAGCATGAGCAGGTTCAGAGAGCTGACCTGCTAAAATCTAATGAGCAAGGTGAAGGTTTTGGGATGGATCATCAGCATGAGCTGATGATCCAAAGTAGCCTCGGTGCGAGGTGGGAACTTGCAGCCAGAGGTGGGGCAGGAAGGGGAGCGTGGCGGCAGCTGAGATGAGGTAGGGTTGCTCAGATCCCCACGTGCCGAAAGTTGGGCCAGAATGGATGAAAGGCAGTAATGGGACTGGGAGAGTGGGAACCCCTTAGTGTTATCTGCTGCCTGGGGAACGGGAGCCACAGCATATCGGGAATGCAAAAGCATAGTTTGTCATCTTCGTTTTCAGGTCTCTGCCGTGGCAGTGTGTGTGACCAAAGAGGTCACCAAGGGTGATGGTGCACAGGGCAGGGAGTCCGTTTGGACTCATCCAGGCTGCATCTGAGGTCCTGGCAGTGGGGAAGGAGGGCCTGGGATGAGATGGGGGAAGCGAGGGATCCCCGAGGAGGTTTTTACAGGGCAGTGGCAGTACCCAGAGACTGCGCAGTGTTATTTGCTTGGGGGGACCTGACTTAGGGCCTTGAAAACACTGAATCACAACAGCACAAGAGGTCCATAGCTTTAAAATAGCTTCTCATGGCAATAAAAGGATACGTATTCTTCCGTGCTTCTTAATTGTGAAACAACAGTAAGACAGCTCTTTACAGTTTGCATTGTTCCTCAGTCCGGCAGACCGTTGCTGCTGGAAACGTTTGTGGCCCCGGCTGGGCAGGACAGTCTTTGGCAGGGGGACAGAGAGGGCACTGCTTGCCCCGATGCCGGGTGCTGCCGTGCCACACTGGATGTGGCCCTGGTGCTGGAGTGGAGCGAGGGGAGCCGCTGCCAGCTGGCAGGCGATGAGGGAGCCCCAGGCAGCTCTAATTTATACCCGGGGCTGGGCAGGGACTGTGGGAGGTAGCCAGTTCCCAGACAGCTTTCTTCTCCTCTCCTGCAGCTCAGCGAGACAGGCAGCCGGCCTCAGGTTTCCCTCTGGACTCCTTGCTGGAATGGAAAAAGGTGATCTGTGGTGTCTTGATGTTTCAAAATGCTCTTTTTATTTTAAATGATGAAATATGAGAAGGAACTGATACAGCCAGCTATAAAATACCCATATGCAAAGCACCTAACTCTGAACTTCCTACTGAAATGCAGAATGAGTGGGAATGGGCTGCCATTAGGATTACAGGGTCAGGTCGCACCTCTAGTGAAATCCTGTGATTGTATAAAACTGTTAGATTGCATTTTCTTTAAAGCTGTGCTGTACAGCATTTTTTGTTGCTGCCGTTTGACCGCATGAACGTTATTTTTATTCAGCAGAAGATTGTCTGGCTCAGTGTGATAATGACTGCAAAGCTTACTGCTGTGATGGGACTACTCCCTACTGCTGTTCATATTATGCCTACATTGGGAATGTCCTTTCGTAAGTATATTTGCACTTTAGAAAAAAACTGGTGGGCTGTGTTCATGGACTTGATGTAAACTCAGGTTGTGGGAAACTGTTTTGGCAATAAACAGTGGCAGGGTTTGGGGTTTTTTGGTTTTGGTTTGGTTGGATGCTGGTAACAAACATTGGTATTCCTCTAAAGTCTCATGTTGCATGTATCTTTGAAGCATACCAGAAAGCTTGCTAAAATTGAGGGTTATGCCCTTAGCTTGTGTACAATAATGTAATTTGTAGAAGTAAGCTTTAGAGGTGGCGAAAACTTTGTTTCAAGCTCTTCAGGTGAAAAAGACTGTGAATAGAAATCTTGTGGGTTGTGTTGAAATGCTTTGTTACAATACCTGAGTCGAACCACTATTCAAATGACTTGGATTTGAGATTCTTTTTGAGTAACTTTTTTTTCTTTTTTTTCCCTCCCCTTTTCTCTTTATTGACTTGTTTGGTTTTGTTAAATGGTGTTTTGGCTTTTGGTGGAATTTATTGAATAGATTCTAGGTGTGGGTAATCTGACCCTTTAACACTGTGGTATGAATAGTGTGTTTCATAGTGCTTAAAAAAAACACAGCAGGTGAAATGGAGTGGTTATGAGTATTTCCTATCCAGAGAAAAATATAGGAGTAAACTGTTGATTAAAAACATAGGCTCCAGTGCAGCTGTTTAACTCTGCATCGGTGAGGAAGAAGAGAAGCTTGCGTGCTAGTGGACCTGACTCTAGGCTCTGGGCTTAATTTAAGTGACAACCCATAAGTATTACATTCATGTGCGAGGACAAACCTAAAAAAACCATAAAATGTTGTTCTTCAAGGTAGGGCATCTTACCTTCTGTTTCGTCAACCCCACCAGTAATTTCCTTAAACTTTAGCATGCAGTCTGTGACATACTTTTGGTTTATATTCTTGACTAAAACCAGAAAAGGAAAAAGAGGTACGTCACATGGACTGCTCAGTGCTTGGGGAGGAGTGAGTGGGAAGGTTGTAGTTGCTTTTTCTAAAAAGACTCCTCTGTTGCAGGTTTTGTTTGAGCCGTGGTACCTGGGGAACATGCCAGTGTTCCCTTCAGCATATTTTATAGCACTTTGAAGGAGTAGGCAGAGTGATGGTATTTTAATACAGAATTGATCCACAGTTTTTAAAGCAGATCAGACACTTCCTGGGCTAAAGTAAATAAAATGATGATAGAGCACCAGAATCCTTCATTCCTCTGGAAATGAAAAAGCATGTACTTAAGATTGATTACTGTTGGAGAATGACAAGTGATTTTTTTTTCCTGCTCACACAGGGAATGTCTACTTTGATATTTTTTTTCTTTTCTCATTCCAAAATTGCTTTCCCATTTATATGCATGGAAGGAGGTGCTGTTTTGAATACCTTAGTCCAGCTCATATATGGTTAGGAATGATGGACCCAATAACATGGGTTATCACATTATAAGAAGGAGGCTTCTGGATTTCATCTCCCACTTCCATGTGATCATCACTGGCATTTGTCTAGCCTAATTTCAGAGCTGTGCTTTGGGAAGGGTCGACCAGGGGATTCTTTAGAGTGACTGCTGCAATGTTCAAACCATGCCTTCAGCACCAGGTTGACACCTAGTCTTTTGTGTGTTTATTTAACAAACGTAAACAGCTATTGAATTAGAGCTGAGTGCAAGTGGCTCTGACACATTAGAAGGGTTTTTGTGTATCTGGATAGTTTTGAATACTAGAGGGGCTCTTACAAGTGCTGTTTGGGACAACATGTCTTGAAGGAGACATTTGGTTTTCTAATTTTTTATGGTTAAGTACTTCAATTCATAGACTCGAAGACCAGTCAGGAGTCATTATATTTCTCTGACCTGACATTTTGTGTGATTGAGCCATAGATTTATTTTTTTTCCCTAAAAGTTGTTTTGGGTGTGTCTTCTTTAAACATGTGTAATCTCATTTTGAAAACTTCAGGCATTAATGAGTTGACCATCTGCCCTGGTAAACTGTTCTGTAGTTCATTTACTAACATTGCTGGGAAATTTTGCTGGGAAACGAAGGTTGAAATTCCTACTGTCAGCTCTTAACTTATCTGCGAGTTTGAAATGTGGCCCTAAATAGTCATCATGACAGCTCTGAACATTATCACTGAGCTGGGTGAACTCTGTCAGCCTCACATGTAAGATTTGCTTTGTTTTGCTTTGCCCTGCTCAGGGGTCTATTCTTTGGCCTTCCTTTGAGCTCCCTCTAGTATTTTGACTTCCTTCTCGAAGTGTGGCTAGCAGGGCTGAGCACAGGGTTTTGACAGAAGCCTTGCTAGGATTATTTTTTCCTGTATCTTTCTTTGAGTACCTATTTTGAAGCATGTGATGATCACAGAAGACATAAATGAACTTAGCAATTTGTTCCATCTCTAAGTCCTTAAGTCGTAGTCTTCAAAGTATGTCTACTGCTTTAAGTCTGCAAACTGTTCTTTGCTAGGGTTACTAGCTTGCATATAGTTACATTGCAAAAGATGTTATTGTGACTTTAACTATGCTCCATAAGAATAACCTTCCCTTTTCATTATTTGTCACTATATTGGTCTTTTTTTTTATGTGCAAGGTTTTCTCGCAGAAGTTTCATGTTGCCTCACCCCCAAATGACAAACCAATGAAATTGCATTAGAAGATGACACGATCCCTGCAATTTGGAAATGGCCACTACTGACCTATCTGCTTATGTCTTTCTGTTAACAACTGTGTATTGAAATCTTTTAAAGAACCATTTTTAATCCAACAAACTATGTGTCCTGATAATTCCATATAATGCTGTTCTTTAAATATCCTTCCTTTCCTGTGTCATCATTTTTGATCCTTCTGTCTGCACCGAACAATGGACTTGATCTGCGTGGGTGCTTTCGGAAGTGCCTTTTTACTGTCTTAAACACCATTAGTAGACCTCAGTGTTGTATTGGCTGCTCTGCTTCTTTAGAGGTTGCCTGTGCTTCTTCATTTGTTTACCACTAATTTCTCTGCTCTCTTCATTCTTTATAAATCTGCATGTCTTTCTGAAATTTCTCTTCTTTATCTTCTCTGGAATCTTTTTTTTTTTTTTTTCACAAGCGTAACTCTTGCAGTTTTAGAAGAACATTTTGGTGTGCAGTAGGTTCTTTGTAAACAATTCTCTGTTTTGTTTCACGCCTATCACTCTTCTCTTTCTAGACCCATATATGCCAGCAATTGTGCAAACAGACTATAAACACCAAGCAATAATGTATATACTCATTCTAAAACGAATTCTGTGTGACTAGATCATGATCATTGATACTAAGTTGCCTGTAGCTTTTAGGTGATTAATTAACTCTCTTATTAAAATGAGGCTCAACATTGAGATATTTCATGTATGGTTTTAGAATTTTTTGATTTTAAGAAATTGTCATCTTTTTAGGACACCGGGGAATTTTTTTTCTGTAGTCAGATGAAGTTTTCAGCAAACATCCTCCAGGCTGTGTGCATCTGTGATTAGCCTGTTTTTTCTTTCCACACATGAAGAACAGATGCAAAGTTATTGGCTCACTCTAGTATTAGGATTTCAGGACCTGTAAGAGATGTTCCAGTAACTCCATCTTTAGTTGGAGTACAGGTATAACCTGTAAGCATTCAAGGTCTGTGATTGAGTCATCTGTAATCCCATGAGCATCTCTAATGTAAAGTAACACATCCTTCCTCCTCCTCCCCCCGTTCATGATACCCTTTCAGAGCAAGTTGCTGCAGCTTTAATGTTCCAGCTATATTTCCCTTCCTACTAGTTTTCAATAGCTACAGCTTGTCATTATTTCCTCTGATGCATATGCATTTCTTCCTGTTTATTTGCTCGGCATCTAGTGCTTAATAGTTAGCCCATCTAAAAATGTTTTTTTCTTGGACAAGTTACAGATTTATGTTTGGACTTGAGCAACATAACAGAGCTGTGTCTGTGGGATGAAGGAAAAGGTGCTGGGATGCTTGAGTACTGAGGCTGTTCCTCCAGCCCACTTTTCACTCTCCACCAGAAGAAATCTTGCAGGCACGCTTCCCAGCCTTCAGCGTCATCCCGGCCCTTTAAGTCAAGAAACTCAAACTGCCCTCCTCCTCAGAAGCTAGTTTCTAAGCTATTGAATCATTTGTGACTGACCTTTTATCAGTTTCCCTGTGCTGCATCTGCAGCTTGGTACCAGGCTAGGGACTGCAAGGACTGCAGCGTGCTTTCTCCGTGAGAGATGCTCCACGTTTGCCCACAACAACAGTATCTCTCTAACTAACCAACTGGCAGCATTTTGCCTTCTGTCACTCAGAGGAGTTGGATGCATCTGGTTATTGCCTTCAGTGCCAGCTCCTCAGAGGTGGGAGTCAGTATGAAAGGGGTTTCTTCTGCAGAACCCAAATTTTTATGTGTGAGTGTTCCTGACAGTGCTCTTCGTATTTGCTTTTGAGAGGCCCCAAATTGCCTGGCCCTCATGCTTATCCTGGTGGCTGTTGGATTTTCTGTGGACTAATTCCCAGTTTAGTCTTTTCCACCACATTATGCCTGATGTTTATCATTGCCCACAGGTGAGTTTTGAGCTGCGGGGAGCTCTCCGGGCAGAGGTGTTAGTAGTTGCATGCTGTAAAGGGTGGTTCTGGATGCTGCCTTTGCTCTTTCACAGCACTTCATGGCCAGCAGCTGTGAGTTGATATGAAATAATCCCAGATTCCAGGTGAATAATGGAGCAAAGAGGACAAATAGTCCAGCTGTTCTTTCAAATGAATACTGCTGGGCCAGTTGGATATTCAGTGGAAATGAAGGGTCTTACACCCCGATTTGGCCCACAGTATTTAAGAAAACTCATTGATAAAATATTCAGCCCCTGCTGATTAGTCCATATTTTCCTGGGTAAGTCTTTAAGGGGTGTAAACTGGAATATTGGCTTAAGCAGAAGAAGAATGCAGTGATGCTATGTTACATTGCAAAGTGTATGAAGTTTCTTGGTAAATGTCTTCAGAATGACTTACTCTAAGGCAACTTTTATTTAGAAAAACATAACAAAATAAAATAAAACACATGATTTGAAGGACTTCAGAAGTAACTGGAGGAAAAAGTAAATAAAAACTTAAGAGAACTGTGATCTCATTACAGGTAGTGGATAGTGATTTGCAAGAGAGTAGGTGGAAAAATCTTGCCAGAGATAATGAGGATGCAACAGCCTGTTTAGTGACTGCTGAAATATCAGGTGTTATTTACGTGAACTTAATGTATTTTGGAGGGGGTGAGTTTTTTGGGTGGGTTTTTTAAGTCTAGAGGTTGCACAATGGGGCCAGGAAGGAAGGCAGGCAGACAGAGAGAATGGGAGGAAAAGAGGCAAAGAACACATTTAGCCTAAAAATCGTGTGCATGCCTCAGCCTGCAAAACTGAAGAAAAAGCCATGTGTAGTATATCTAAGTGTGGCAGTTGGTGTGGAGTACTTTATATCCAGTAGTACTTTTGAAAAAAGCAGCTGACCTCAGAGAATGCCATTTTTGTTCGTGAAAGGAGGAATGTCCCTTAAGCTGATTCCCTTGATATGAGAATATGGGATGGAGGGTGGGTATGAAGGAGGAGTGCACCAAAGGACAGAATTCACATTTTAAGAGTTAGGAATATAGAGATGTAGCCTCTGGAGTTCATAGTGAATAAAAAAATTCGGGAAGCTTGGCATTTGCTGTAGATTCCAAATAATTAAAATTAGATGCTTTCAGGCATCCCACAGTAAATGTGTGAAGCAGCATATGGGTTGGGGATGGTTCTGTGTCTGCACGACAGCTGTATGTTACTCTGCTTAAAATAAAATTGTGTTCCTCTTGATCAGTGTAATGTTCAAAATTTCCCATGATTGAAGCATTTGGGGATGATATGTAAGATTGCAGTTTACCTGGCAGTTGCCATTTCATGCCTCTGGCTCTGTGACTTCTGATATGATGCCAGAGGTGCGCCAAAGACTTGGTTCAATAATTATATTTTTCATTTGGCTTCTGATTGGGAGAGTCTTCGTGAATGAGCACGTGGAGCAGAGCCTGAGGATGCTTGTGCTGAGTGCTGGGGGCTAGCTATAAATGTGTCATCGGTAAGGGCAAGACTGATGATTAGACTAAAACTATTTCCCTTTCATTCTGTTTAAGAGGTGAATAGCAGTTCAGCCTCTTAATCCTTGGTCTTCCGCATCTGGAATACCTGTGGAAGCATGCTATTTGTGCTTCAGCCTGGGAAAACCTCCGTAAGAGAGGCATCCAACTCTCTCTGTGCAGGCGGTTGATTAACCACAGCTTAGAGGAAGATCTAGGACCACGTTTTCATTGTAAGATCTGCTGGAGAGAGAACTGGTATTCAAAATGTGACCTTTGCAATGTGTTTGAACTTCCAGTTGTTTTTTGTTCCATGCCTATTGTCCCAGTTCATACCTTTCAGCAGAGAATGTGCGATCAGATTTACAACCAGGGCAGTATCTGCTCTTGATGACGGCTGCAGAGGAAACCCTTGTCAGCACCAGAATTAAAACACAGGGCGCCTCTTCTTTAGCCTTTGGTGTTTTCATTTCTGACCCTGTGTTGTGACAAGCAGCAAAAAATGGGAAAAAACTGTTTTGCTTGCCAAACAGCAGCTCTCAAAAGATAGCTCTTGCTTCAAGTGTCCCACCTCTTTTTTTTTGGGTGTGTGAGTAACTGTTTTGAAATGTTTGGGACTAACTGGAATGGGTTGTTTTGTTTGATTGATCGTTTTTGGAAGTTCAGGGGGTTTTATTTTAGTAGATAGCCATAAGAACTAGAATACTTTTTTTTGTGAAAATTGGAAGTCTTTGTAAACATGCAAGTTGAGTTGTTCATAAGAAAAAAGGCTAGCATGGTTTTGTGCTAAAACTTGCATTGTTGATATCCCTGTGGATCATCTGTTTTTCATCATTTGGAAGATTGTTAGAATTTGGCCTGAAAATGGAAGCATTAAGGTATAAATCACTGAAATGCTCTCTGTGGCTTACAGAAAACTCTAAGGGGGGGAAATAAACATTCATAAGGAATTCACTGAAATTAGCTTGCTTATACTGCACGGTTTATTTTGAAAAGATTTTTCAGTGAAAAGGAGAGATAAGTTTGTGTTTATCACTTGCAGTGGTCTGTTTTGGAAGCCTGTAGGATTTTCCCATAAGGTTCGGTCATGTAGAAGATAAATGTTTTCTTAACACTTAGTAAGACTGATGTGAAGACTGAGCCTGGGGATTATGTTGATCACAAGGGGACTGTCCTTTCTTCATAAGAATTTTACCTTCTGTCTGTTACTTTATACCCCCTCACACATCTTTCCCTTTTTCAAGTGGGGGAAAGTTCCACCTCCAAATTTGATAAGAATCTGTAACTTTGTTCAGTCATCTGTACCTCCAAAGCTTTCGAGAGAATTCAGATAGTCTGCTAGGCACCAGTTCAGCAAAGTAGTTAAATGCATTTGTAACTTCAAGGTGGTGAGTAGATGCAATGGACAGAGTCCTTATCCTGTTGAAATCAGTAAGCTAATTACTTCAGCGGGGGTTTCATGCACTTGACTCTAATGGGACAAGTTGTAAGCTGAAGTACCTTGTTGAATCCAAGTGTTACAAAAACCCGTTTGTTCTTTCTTTTTTTTTTTTTTTAATCACCATGGTACCTTCCATGTTCACTGCCGCTTCATGCTCCCTTGCTCCCAGTTCAAGCTCTGCTTAATAATGTGTGTCACTCCTGGAGGGTCAGGAGATACACAGGACAAATCCCACCTCATCTGACTCATCCACTCCCTGCGCATCCAATGCATACATGCTTCTCCTACCCCTAGCTGGAGAATTTCTGTTTTATTGGCTGATTCTGAGATTTCACTGAGCTCGTGGGATTCTCAGAGGGATTCTCAGTCTGTTGCATTTTGTACTGGTTGCTCTGTAGTAATATCACACCAACTCAGAGCAGGGTTATTAATGAAGATTATTGTGGGTCAAAAGCTGTGCAAGAGGGCCATTTGATGCTGCGCCCAGTGTAATTGCAGCCAATCCAAATAAAACCTGTAGCACTAACTCAATATGTGAATGATATTGTCCTAGAAAAGATAAACTCTCGTTCTCATCTTAATGCACCTCTTTAAGGGACAGAAACAAAGTTTGGCGTATATAAGCGAGTTATTAAAAATTAAAGGAAATGAACTATTCATTCACAGGGCAGCCACAAGTTCCTTTGAGATTTATAACCACAACTAGATAGAAATTCCACAGTTCATATAATCTGTAGAAATTCAATGAAGTTTTCTCAATGATTTTTCTCTGTTTAGAAAAGAAAAGCTATGCCATTTACTTTCAGAATCACTTCTGCTATCATAAAAACCTTTTTTTTTTTTCCCTGTAATGAACTATTTTTGTAAAATACAAGATTTCTCCTGGGACTTACTCCATATGTTAGGATACTCCACTTAGTATAGGATGGAGAGGCACTAATACCACAAACTGGGCAGGCATGTTTCATCATCATGTCTCCCTCTGTTGTCTCATCCACACAGATAAGAGATTTTTACTACTATCATTAAATGGAGTTATTCCTTTTGCTCACAAGGGAGGCTTGGTTTAATGCTGAATGTTCCAGCTTCCCTCTCTTTATTGAGGCCTGTAGTACAGTTGGCAAAAGCACAAGAGGTACTAAGGATCTACAGCTATTGTTGAAACATCTGTTCATCAGCCAAGATGCAATGAACCTTATTTTTAGGTGCCTTGTGGACTTGCTATGCTGCTATTGAAGTGTAAAGGGACTGTGCAAACTGTCTCTACTCCAGTCCTTCATACAGTCCATGGTCAAGATGATCTAATGAAGGTATAATTAGGGTTCTGCTGCCCTGTAGCTATTTCCAGCTGCTGAGCAGCCCATAGGGCACTGGTGTTCATAAACTAGGAATAACATATAACATATAAAATGCAGGCCCAAATATGTGTGCTTATGCTATCACATTAACTGCAGTTTTGGTCTGTGATACTATGTACTGCTTATTCCTGTTGTGCCCATGCATTTGACTTTTTTCCTTCCAACAGCAGGGTAAGAGAGGGCCTGGATGTAAGCAGTGCCCCTTCTTTTCCTTCCCTTCCCTCCTGTCACCACTGGTGCTCCCTGCTTGTCCCCAGTAAAAGGAACAAAATAGAAATAGTCGTTTGGGACAGGAGGGAAGCAGTTGGCCTTGGAGAGTGGCATATCCCTCTGTGGAGGGGGAGGCACGCGCTTCACCAGTGGATGCCTTGCACTTCAGAGGACAGAGCACCCCAGGAGCAGTTTGCAACCCTCCAGGTAAGGTAACATAAACTGGAGAGAACAGGAAGGTTGTCAAGGAGAGGGCACGGGATTGCAGCTGCTGCCTATTATCTTTCCTACATGATGCATGTATGTATATACATGTGTATGTATGCGTGTGTATGTATACACACAATTATTATCTTATAATGTATTTTCTTCTGAAATTCTACTTTGCCATTTTCCTACAACACTAAAACCATCTAGAGTACCAGCTGGCATTAGGATCCTGTTCTGGTATCTGTATTGTTGAAGCACCGCATCAGTGGTCTCAGTCAGCAGCACTCGGCGTTCGGAGTTCAAGGTGCCGTGGAGCTTGCGAGACCCCCTTGCCAGGAGTGCTCCAGGCCAGCCGGCCTCTGAGACTTTGGCTGGGGTGGTGAACAGGGAGGAGCACTGCAGAGCGCTTGTTCCCGTATTGTGATGCCTCTGCAATAGACCTGTGGAGAAAGAGAGAAGCAGAAATACTCTGATAGCAGACTGAGGAGAATTCAGAAATGGAAGACAAGCAGTGGAGAGTCCAAAAATTACTTAAGTGTAAGTAGCACTTACAATATGATGTTTAAACAGTACATGACAGCAGCTCTTAATTCTTTTGTTTGGATCCCATCCTTCAAGTCCCTGAGCTTTTGCACCTCTCCTCATCTGCTGCTTTGGAAACGTAAACCAAAGGGAGGGAAAATAAGCAGCCAGCATAAGTTTAACACTTCACTTTTCATTGCTGGGACTAAAGCAACGCTAAGAGTATTTTGTACAAGACCTTGTTGAAATATATCTCTTGGAATCTTTGAGATTTTCCTGAAAGAGTAACAAGAATTTTGTTAGTGCAGTATTTTGTATAGAGAATACAGCTTTTTTGTAATCATATTTGCTTTCCACTTCTGTAGGATATTATCTTCGAGGGTTTCAAAATACTTATGATTTTCAGTTGTTTCAGTCTAATGCTCACAATATCCTGTCACAGTGTCTGGGCATTGCCTGTCTGACATCCACATAAAGTGTGCTCCTGCTGGTGATGGTCTCCTCAGTTCTAAAAGAAATATAAACTACCACAAATAAAAATAAATTATTTGGGTTATGACAAAATTTTGATTACTTGGAACCAAAGTTTGATGTCTGAATATAGACATTGAATATGCCATGGATAGGCATATTCAGATGAAAACCTCTTGGGATGGAGAATGGCCTCACATGTGAGGAGTCCTTGTGTGCCATGTCCAGCACAAAAGTGCTCTCAGCTGTCAGTGAGAAACCTTGGTGTTAATCTAATCTAAGTAATTAGTAACCTTCCCACAAAACTATTTTGTCATGTGCAAATGTTGCATTCTTTTAAGACGAGTTATTTTTCTCTGCCTTTCTGTTTGCCGACATCTCTGCTCTGGGGCACAGCTTCTCCTGCGCTGCAGTGTGCCGACCACTTGCTATGCTGTGTGGTCCTAGTCCCCAAAGACCTCGGTGGGGCTGTGTCCAACGATAGCTAATATATTTACACGGCTGAAAGGTAATATTCAGTCCACAGCAGTAACCCTGTGTTTGGCTTGGAAATAGATGGCCTATTTACTTAAACTGAAATTATGAAAATGGATGACAGGATTGCCAATCTGCTTACTTCGCATTGCTTTCCTCCAGTGGCTCCTTGCAGGGATAATTTGATATTAAATTCCAGTGGAGAGCGAAAGAATACAGCTTCAAAGGGATGCAGGATGGATGAAAAATTATGGCCCTCATTCTCCATTTTCAATAACATTTAAAACTGTCTGAAGTAAAGCACAATGCATCTTTGTTCCTGAGCCTTCACAACTGTTGAACGAAACTTAATGATTGAATTAGCATATTTCCAGAAATGTAATAAAATGTCAGCTTGACAATAATGCTTTCAAATTGCTATATGACAGGGGTGCTGTAAACATAGTGGCCTGTCTGCTGTATGTTTTGAATAATACGCTACGTTAAGATAATGTGCTGAGATTAGGAGGGAAGCTACAGTATTTAACATCTGTATTTGATAAGCTTACGTTGTCGCTATCTTCTAACATAATTTATTTTGCATTAAAATTCCATATCAAGAGAGGAAATTTTTCCTACTTTCTCCTCACACCCCTCCCCAGTCATCCTTTCTTCTGAAGTAGGTGAGGATGAAATGGCCTCTATGGCATGGCTGCCTGTGCTAGCAGGAGATGGATTTGATGACCTAGGAAGGTCTTTTCACATTAGCCACAGAAGTAAGAATTTGTTCTGTTTTGGGCCTGGGCTGATCGAACATTTTGAAGCACTAGGCAAGCTGGTAGCTATGGGGTCTCTCTCCCATATTCCTCTGCAGTCACAGGCTGACAGCAGCTGCTTAGAAGCTGACCTCCAGGCTGGCGTTTGCACAGCAGACAGTGATCAGTATTGTTTATCCAGACAGTCAGCTCTGCATGTGAACTGGCCCATGCACTGCTAGGGAAACAGCCCTGGTGTACATCACTCCAATTTAGCGAGTTACAAAGCAACTTTGTTTTGGTTTTTGAACAGTGGATCCTTGCTTAAAAGAGGGAGGGTCTTTTTTTACCTCCTACAAGGGAGGTTTTGTTCTGTGTATCTGTGAGTAGTTACCCAGAAAGATGCCCCAGTAGGGACCTGAAGAGTCCTGCAATCCCCTCCAAAGGTCTGGGAATCTTGCTGGGGGATCCCACTTGGGCAGGTGGGTGGTGGGAGGCCGCAGAGAGGCTGTTGTCATTGCCAGCCCAGGGCTTCTCCCTGGACTCTGTGCTGAGCGTCCACTAGATTGTCAAGGTATTTTTAGGAGTCCAAAAAAATGATGCCTGTAGTTTATCTCCATGTCATTTGAAATTTGTCTGGTACAGGTATGGTCAGGTACTTTTGAGACAGCATCAGTTAAATTTCTGTATACTTCTGGTTTATTTTCCTTCCAGAGATTTGTTGTCATCGCAGAGCTGCTTGCAATCCCAAATAACCCCAGGAACATGCAACGACTAGGTTAGACTTTCATTAAAGGTTGACTCATCTCTTCTGTGAAGAAGTTGCATTACTTGGAAGTTCTTGTGGCTTAAAACGTGGGGAGGTTGCTCCCTGGGGGAGGAGGCTTGCTGGCTCATCCAGAAAATCACGGACACTCTTTGTAAGGAGCTTCCAGCTGTCCAGACTGCGTGGGGGAGAGCAGGGCTATGTCGGAGATGGAAAACTGCTGCTTGGTACTCTCTTGCTATGCCTCATCATATACTGGGGTTTAAAGGAGAATTGTTCATGGCATTTGTGCTCCATAATTGAAGGAAAAGGGCAGACTGTACCTCAGTAGCTAGGAGCTCTTCTCCCAAGAGTGCTTGCTTGGCGGGGGCCTGACCCCACTGCCCATCCCAGGTGGACACCTGCATTTCATCCTCCTTGTCCTGCCCATGGTTTCGCGCTCTGGGGAGGGCACAGTTTTGGGTGCGCTGGTCTAGCCTGGTGCTCAGCGTTTGCCTGGCGAGTAGGGGGTGGCCAGAGGGGCCCCCCAGGAGAGGCTGGGAGCTTGACAGGGAGGACGCAGAAGCCTCATGGGTGGTGAGGATGTGCTCTTGCTGCACGGGTGCCCTCTTGCACCTTCCCGGTAGGGTCCCAAGGCCACCTCATCAGGGTACAGCCCTTGTGTTGAGGGAAAATGCAGTACCTCTTTTAGCTAATATAAAAGCACTTGCTGCTCTGTGAGACTGGTAACTGGAAAGCAAGTTATCAGTTAGCAGCCGTTGTTTAAATCTGAAGGAGCCACAACTCGAGTCAGGGTTTGCACTTTGGCTTCATTATGTGTCAATAATTTAACGTATGTTGCAGTTGCTGATAGGGCTTTGTGATGAGATGCCATTGTTTTTCCAGGCTGAATACTTGCTGTGCTCACAAAAAACACTGCATGTGTGGATATGTGAAACAAGTCAGCTGATTTATTACTGTTATCTGTCACTTGCGTTGAATGGTTTTAATAAGTTCCAGAACTAACAGCTCGTCCATAACCACCAGTAGCACCGCTATAGCTGTTGCTGTATTTTTATCACTCATTTTTTTTCAACTTGTGTCAGGAGATACATACTGTCATTTAATTGGGCAAAATCCTCAAGTCACTTGATTTATACTGACATGCAGTGGCTGAAAATATGGTCCAGCATGAGAAGAGCTAGGAGATTTTCCTCCAAAACTGGCAAACAAAATCTTTCAGGCTGTCTCAGGCCCATCCAGAAGACTGTTGCAGCAGCTCCACCACCATAAGGATTCCCTGTGCTCCACTGGCCCCATGGGCTGAGGTGTAAGAAGTAGCTTTTTCCTTGGTATCGTCAACAAAATCTTCATATTGGCTTCGCAAGAGCAACACAAACCTTTCAGTCCAGGTGCCTGTGCCATAAAACAGGGACTGGAGGTTTCTCCCCTGTGAATTCAAATCTTCAGCTTTGGGTTTTGCACTCTGACCTACTTAGGAAGTTCCTTGAGGCTGAACTTCAAACTGGCCCCTGTTTTGTAGCAAGTGTTTCCAGTCCTGTTTTATTCTTGGTTTTTTAGCTGCTGCTTCCTCAGAAAATAGCCAGCTGACTTTACTTGTTGTCTCTGCCCCACCTGCCTGGCCTGCTGGTGAACTTGGAAAGCCCTCACGAGGACTGCAGCAACACAAAAGCCTCAGCCATGAGCATGTTGCTTGGAAGAAGTCCCCTCACCAGGCATTCGCTCTTCCAATGTGGCAGCTCCAAATAGGCACAGGAGTCAAAATAAAATGTTTGGGCTAGAAAGTACAGCTTGTCCACCACAGGACCGTAATGGTTCAGAGCAAAAAGCTCTCCCTTCTGTTCCTTGCATAGGCTCAGCGTCATCGCTGCTGTTCCCCATGGGGGACAATGCTGTGCCTTTCATGCTGGAGCTGTGTGGAGGCACAGATCACCTGTCCTGAGGCAGGTCAGGCTGCAGCCCCTGGGTGGAAGCTGTTGTTGCCTCTGCCCAGGGAGCCAAGCTGCAAGCAGGCCATCTCTTTGGAGGAAATTGTGCATTGCAGGGGTGTTACTCCTCAGCCCTAAATGCCTGCTGGTGCTTCTCCTGGGCTGGGAGCCCCATCCTCCCAGAAGGTGTTTGTCCCAGAGCTGTCCATCCCTGTGAGCAGGACCCTTGCCCTTTTCTCCCTGCCACGTGCCAGGGAAGCACTCGCAAGGGAGAGATCGGTGACCTTCCACGGGACAATGCTGTTGTGTAACTACTCCTTCATTAAGAAGTTAAAAGGATTAAGAAGTGGCTGACATGTCAAAAAGTGGAGGCAGCAAAGAATTATTGTGTAATGAGGGTTGTTTGCGGTGAGGTTCTTTGGGGACTAGTACTAGCACTGAAAATATTCCAATGCCAATCAGGACCTAGGATGTAAACGCAAAATCCCTGGTCCTAGATATGTGTGTGTGAGAAAGATACATTTTAAATGAATGCACTTTAGAAGTTCTCCGATGACAGATTTAAGGGGGTTTCTGTGACCTTAATTTGTTCCTTTTTCGTATACTTTGTGGTGCAGCCTTCAATTACATGGTTTTCACAGAGCAGTGGGTTTATAACATTTGTATACATCTTCTATGGAGATGTTTTCAATGTGTAAGGGCATGTACATCTCTGTACAGATTTAAACTTGGCCCCTTAATGCATATTGCATGTAGTAGTGCAAAAGCCCCTCTCTGGTCTTGATACGGGAGATTTCAGACCTGTAAGTGGCTTGGGCCTTTGATGGCCAAAAGTCTTTACCAGCTCATATGAAATATGCTGCTGGCCTCATTCCAGCTGTTACTGATTACAACCAAAATTTAACACAGCTGGTGCCAGGTGAAATATTAGTTGGATAGCTCAAACCAGAAGTACAAGGGCCAGAGAACTGAGTGTGCCCTCTCCTTGCAGAGGCAGTACATCCTGGCCAGGGCAACTAGCAAGGCAGTGCAGGGATGCTTTTTTCTTGTTTTCTGGGGCATAACTTACCTGAACACAAACAAGATGAGTTCTCTGTGATGTTAGCACGTTAAGAAAAGACAAAAATTTTCAGCATACTAATTAAGTGTCATTTTTATTGTGGTGTTTCAGGAATTCACTGACAATACAGTGAGAAGTGATCTATGCAACCTAATTAAACACATAACAAAGTGCTTTCCAGCCCCTATGTTCAAAAGTGTTTAGGGATCCCAGATACCATTTTCATGTATCTAGCAAGAGGCTTACTTGCAGAGGAAAAGTTCTGGGAGGCCTCAAAAGACTCAGACTTTCTGCAGGTGGTCTCCTGTGGAGTCACCCCTGCCTTTTGGGACACTTGCTTTCTGTGACCAAAATTCTACCCCCTGTATTGGAAAACTGCATGTTTTCCAATGAAATGTACGCTGACTTGAGTGCACTTACTTCCTGACTTCTTAGTCTTTGCACCATGGCTCTTTCCTGTTCCTTTAAAAAAAAACCAAACACACATGCACACCTCAAAAAGCCCTTGCATTCTCTGCTTGCTCAGTTACTCTGATTCTTGATCCTTACATACTTTCCACTAACATCTTTACATTATTTCTGCTAAACCATGAAATATAATAAATAAACTCTTAATCAGATGTGACTGCATTCCTGTTTTTGAAAGCTGTCCAAGATGGTGAATTAAATGGGGAGGGAGGTGGGGTTTGGATTGCGCTGTGATCACTGATATTTGTAGGTTGAAAACTCCTTTGAATTAGTGCCATCAGATATAAGACAAAATACCTAGAGTTTCAGGGCATCTTCTCAAATAAAGGTCAAGAGGAGAGTGAAAATAAGCTGTGTCATAGCAGTGTTATATTTAATCTATGAAACAGGATTTTTTTAGTTGTATTTTTAGGAAGATATTTTCAAGACTGTCTTTTAAAAAAAATTAAAAATCTGCCCTTATATGTCTGTCTCAGGCTTAATTTCTACAGTCTGAAAACAGATTTCCAATGGTCATGAAAATGCCAACTTGATTTATCTTGAAGTCAATAGGAATCTTGTTGAAGCTGTAGAACTGGACTGGTAATAAATGCCCCTGGTCCATGTGCACAGTGATGGTTGATGCATGGTTCATGTGTGCCATTTTAATCTCTGAAATAAAATAGATGGAAATGATGGTTGGAGCCCAATCATCATTGCAATGCATTATCAGTGTAGAATCTTTGTGGTATTCTTCCATCTCTTCGTGAACCAGGATGTCGTACCATCCAACTTTGTACAGTGAATGAGCTGTAGAAATTTGTCCAGAGACTGTCCGTTGAAAGGGACTACCTTCCCTGTGGTTTACTGCACGGATCTAGTAACTTTAAGAAGATGTCTTGATTTAAAGCCTCTCCCACCCAAGTCACGGTGAATTTACTGTTTGCTTCTTTTTAAGTTCTCAAAGTGTTTATTATTGCCTGGCAAATCAGTTGTTGCCTGCATCTTGCCATTTAATAGCTCTGTCAAGTGGTTAGTTTGGTTGACTTTATGTATTAGTTCATGGTAAGCTGTCTGTCCAGAGGAGCTCTCAAAGGTGGCAGCAGGGCTCAGCAGGCAAGTTTGAAAAATGAGGGGTGATGGCAGAGCATATCTGCCCCTTCCAGGGGTGCTTCGTGTTCGAGGAGAGGCAGGAAAGGGGTAGCAGAGGTTGTCATCCTCCAAATGTAAGAGCCAGTTCCCAGGGATGTTTCTTCTGTCTTGCAGAGCAGCCTGCAGAGTGTGGGAGCTGAAAGGGGTTGTGGAGGAACATCATCCCCCTAATCCCCTCCTTCTGGAAGCCTGGCCTGTTTTCAGGATATGAGAAAATGGCCGAAGCCATTTAATGAACCACCTCCTCTTTCTGCCAGGTGGCAGCCACTCTGCATGAGCAGCACATAGAAAGGCAGCTTGCTCCTCTGCATTCCTGGCTCACCCATGCCCACGTGGAGGTGACCACCCATCCCCAAGATCTCTGTGCTGGTCTTGGCTGGGATAGAGTTAATTTTCTTCACAGTAGCTAGTATGGGGCTATGTTTTGGATTTGTGCTGAAAACAGTGTTGCTAATTCGGGGATGTTTTAGCTGTCCCTGAGCAGTGCTTACACAGACCCAAGGCCTTTTCTGCTTCTCACCCCACCCCACCAGCTAGTAGGTTGGGTGTACACAAGAAGTTAAGAGGGGACACAGCTGGGACAGCTCACCCCAACTGACCAGAGGGATGTTCCATACCATATGACATCATGCTCAGCATATAAAGCTGGGGGAAGAAGGAGGAAGTGGGGGTACACTGAGAGTGATGGCATTTGTCTTCCCAAGTAATTGTTACGCGTGATGGAGCCCTGCTTTCCTGGAGATGGCTGAACACCTGCCTGCCCATGGGAAGCAGTGAATGAATTGCTTGTTTTGCTTTGCTTGCATGCGTGGCTTTTGCTTTACTTATTAAACTTTGTCTCAACCCACGAGTTTTCTCACTTTACTCTTGTGATTCTTTCCCCCATGCCACTGGGGAGGAGTGAGTGGCTGCTGTGTGGTGCCTAGTTGTGGGCTGGGGTTAAACCACAACAGTCTCCCACCCCACCCCACCTCACCAGGGCAGTGAGGAGGATGAGGAGGAGAAAGCGGGCATTTTACTCTAGTGCGGTCAGCAAGGCAGGAGGGGATGTGCTTTCAGATAGCCCACTGGGCTGGTTCTTACAAGGAACAGGGCATAAGAAAGAAGTATCTACTACAAAATACGTAGTGATGGCTGAACCTAAGTGACCTTTCCAACGCTGGTACAAGTTTCTGAAAGCCTACATGTTTAGTGGGAACCAGAGTAGTTTTATGCTAAGGCGTGTTGTAACATTTCTTGAATCGTTTTACAAGGGCCTGAGTGTTGTTTAAAATACTGTTTATTTTGTAACTACAAGTGATTGTGCTGAGAGCGTATGGATTTGCTGTAACCCATGTAGATGGTTTCTTTTTTTGTTGTTTCATTTGTAATGAACTTCTTTTAAAATCTGCTTGGTTTGTAACCTGGGTCCCAGTTCAGCTCCCAGGGAAGCGGCAGAAAGTTTCACACCGTATTTCATGGGCTGTGGTGGAGGAGATTGGAGGACTGTCACTTTCCTAGCGGTAATGCTATCCTTTCCTCCTCCACCTGAGCAGAAACGGCATTTGCTTTTCAGTCCTGCTGCTGAGTCAACCAGTCAGCATCACGACTGGCACCGGTTATGGTGGCTTAATAGCCAGTTATGGTTATTGGGAGCTGTATCCCTTTCAGTTCAAAAAGTGGACTGAAGCTATCAAATTCCGGTGCTGATGTCACAGCAGTATTTCTGAACTGATCACATGGAATCACATGGAAGTATGTTTTATTACAGCTCCCCTGGATGTCTCAAGCTCGCAAACAGCGCATTTAAAAATCAGTGTAATCTCTGTTTAGAACCTGAAGCAGTCATATACTAAACACAAGGGTGCAGGGTTTGGCTCCAAGAGAGGTGCTTTGCTGTAAAGCTGATAAATTTTGACTCTATTCACTTAATGCCAGGAAGCAGCACAGTGAATTTTGCAATGTATAGTCCATGCCTGGCAGTTTCCAGTGAATGAGTTATAGCCACAAAGAAGGCGGTGTGTAACAGAGACAATGCCTGCAGAAACAGCTAATGTGCTGTTGGCTTTAGGGCTCCATTTAAAAGGCAGGGTGATAATGGAAGCATGTAATGTTGCTCAGACATGAATATCTACTGCCGTGGTCTGCAGGTCATGCTGTAACTGCACTCTAAATTTGAATAGGTACTTACTGTGTGTGTCTGCACCGGATGGCATAGGTTTAGCACAGCGTTGTGCTGCGCTGACTGAAATGGAGCCTTTTTTGGTGGTGGTGGTAAGGATATGTCCAGCAAGATAGATTAAGTACAGAGTTTTGTTCCCCTCATAGTACCTTTCACTGCAGTATCTGCCAGTGAAGCAGATGATGCTCTCTGTAGGAATGAATGAACAAAGGGGAGTGATAACTCCAGGTGGGGGGAAAGTTATCAACTTGAGCAAATGGTTGATCTCCTGGATGGTTCCTTGTACTGAGATAAGTGGTTAAAGCCAGACCAGTTACCCTTAATAAAGTAAAAGCATAGTCTTTTTAGCAACTCCCTTTAGTGCTCTCCTAATATCACTTTAGTAAGGGGATGCAAATATCTTGTTTCAGAGGATTTGCATCTGCTAACTTAGCTGTGGTGCATCTGTCCTGATGTTTAAACAGTGCAGTTTCCAAACCAGAAATTTAAAATTCCACAGATAATCCAAGTTATAACTAATTTTTAGTGTTCTGTCACTGGACTTAAGCCTTTTTTGTGGTCTGTTTAAATCAGGACGCTTAGGAATTGCCCATTCCCTCTGAAAGCTGTGCTCCCCTTAGCTGGCAGAGGCTGCATGGCATGCTCAGGCGCTCAGCTTCATGCATGTCTCTTGGATCCCTGGGCTGGATTCATAGTGGTCCGGGCATTTATAAGGATCTCTGCACACGTAGTATCTCCGAAGAAGTCTATTTATAGTGCATGCTTGAAGGAAATATAAATTAAGGCGTATGCTGGCAGGTGACAGAGATAGGACATGTTTTAGGGCTGAGTGGAAGGCAGGTCAGTTAACCTTTGTTTTGCCAAATAGGAAATACAAAAAATATATATGAAATCACTCCATGTTTCATGAAAAATAAAAGTAATTAGTTATTCTGTAATCAAATTGCTTCAGAAATGCTAGGTAGTAACAACTGCTGTATTCCTGCTTGCGAGGTGCTATGCATCTGGAATTATTTTCCTGATATTTCAAAAGAAGTAAAATTGGGTTTGTTCTCCTGAGAGTCAATTAGTTCTCTGCTGGTAAATATTTCTAAATCTGTAGGTAAAAAAAGAGTAAAGCTTCATCTGTGCTACAGAGAACAGGTCAATTGTGTAACTGCTTCTGCAGAATTCATTAGCAGAGTAACACGTCAAAGCAGAAGGTTAATTTGCAGAGATTTGTGCTCTTCAGCCCCAAGTCCTCCAAGCTGTAAGACTGCTGCACTCGCTGAAGACCCCAGTGCCCACAGGGGACCAATTTACCTGCAGCTTTTTTGAAGTCTCACCTTCTGGTTTCCAACTAAAACAGTAGTTACATTTTACAGGTGTAATCTGGCAGAGCAAGGGAATCTACCTGTCAGTGGCTTTTTCCATTGATTGCTTTGTATTATGGGAATACTGGTTTGGCCCTTAAGTTGTCAGATTTGCCACCGTCAGTCCCCTGTGGCTTTCCAAGGTCCAGTTTTGTGACCGTGTATCACTGTAGACTGTGACCACTGTTCTAATTCCAGAACACAAACTGCTGCCAGGGGAAGGATAGTTATGATACAAATGCTGTTATTTTTTCTTTTCTACTAAAAAATGTACAGGTGTGGTGTTGAGAGCTAATATAAAGAAAAGCAAAATTAGCCCTAAGATATAAAAATATCTGCTTAGTCTAAGTTCAGTTTTTAAAGAGAAATTGGTGTTCAAGTGAAGTCTTCAAGGTGAAATCTTGGCTCCTTTTGTATGGGTCAGGAGTGGGGACTGGGCTATTCAACCCAGGATGTCAAACAAGTTGCAGATTCTTACAAGTTGCACTCATACATTTAAAAAAAATTCATCACGCTTTTTAAAGAAGGAGCCTGCCCCTGATCTCCAATTTATAAATATTTCATGCTGAAATAATGCATGAGGTAGCAGAGCTCACACCACCCTACAGGGCTGGAATCACTCTTTCTGGATTCTGACTGAAGAGAATCACTGGGGAACTGCATGTATGCTGAAGCCAGTGTACCCAAATCTACCACTGCAGGGTTTGCTTCTCAGCAGAAGCATGTGAGGGAAACCATTTGGCTAGCAGGGACTGAGTGCAGCCCATGTTGCTTGCTCTCTAGGTTGGTACAGAGGTTGAGCTTTAAGAAAACAGGAAAAAAAAGTAATGTTGTTTCTAATGTTATTCTGTAATGCAATTACAAATGCACTGCCCTTTTCACCAGGTAGTGGGTAAGTGAAATCAGTGCATGACTCATTAAGAAAAAAGCTGCCTTTTTTTCCCCTTCCTTTTTATGGCCCAGAAGTTCAGATTTTGGGCTGCTGGTGGTTAAGTAGGGTAAGAGTTAGTCTCAAGAGACAGTTATGGGAAAGAAGAAGAAAACCTCCTTTCCTTTTTGTGGCTTTGGGGCGGAAAGGTAGATTCCCTGAGCATCAAGTCATGAGTGCTTCATGGAAATGGGGTTCGGCTGCAGCAGCAGGTGGTGGCAAGCCCGACGGCTGGCGCTCCCTTCGCAGAGCTGCCCCCCAACCTCTGGGAAGCTGTGGGTGCCAGCCTCTAAGAAGGATGTGGGGAGAGCGAAATTAAGTTCTGGGAATATCGTGCAAGGAGTGCATGAACGCCCATTACAGCTCGTCATTTATCATGGAAATTAGGTGTACAGGGCAGACTATACAGTGTAATTTAGTACTATTTGTATTCCCCAAGTCAGCTCATTTTATCTACATAAAACATTCAATTTCCTGTTCTCTGTCTCTCCCAATACTCAGTTTTGTCATGAGCCCCACAGAATATGGGGATTCCTGGAGGTCATATGTTTCTAGTTATCTGAGAGGGAAGATGTAAAAGAACAGGAGCCGAAATAATCACTCTGTCAATTAAAACATTATATGCCTCATTTTCTGAATCACTAGTAATTTGCATGATCTGGTCAGAACTACTGGGAAGAAGCCCCTGGAGAAATATTATAAAATGCCCAGATGATTTGCATATTTAAACAATTTATTCAGCAATCTGTTAAATCTTAAATGATCTGTTGAAACAGAAAATACAAATCACCTAATATTTTAGCACAAATGAGGTTTCTTCACCGAAAGGTAAAACTTAGTTGTACGTTGTGCTCTTCTGTTAGCACGATTTTTTATCCTGTTAAACCTTTATAAGGTCAGTAATTGTTTTACCAAGTCAGTGGTTTGTTGGGGATTATCTGCATCGTCCCTGTTTCTGATGTGTGGGAGAGAAACACGTGTTCCAGCCAGACTATAGTTGTGATTCATCAGAATTATCTCAGCTAATACTGGGATTTCCTCCCTCTTGGTTCATTTTGTGAAAGAATCAAGGAGAGAATTCAGGTTGAAGTGCTGGATGAGTACTAGTGAAAGTCACAGATAATTCTTGGCTCTGTCACTGATGTCCCGGGCAGCCTTGGGCAAGCCGTCGTCAGCTCAGCCTGTAAACACATTGAAGGAATCAAGTGTTCCCAAATCTGTAAACGTGTGTATAATCTTTATTATTTTCTTTTTTTCCTGGCTGAGTAGGTTCATAGTCTTGGTTGAAACTCTGTGGTACTGTTAGTCATAATAAAGAATATTCCCTGTTTACTGGATGCACTTTGACAGAATTTAAGAGTGAAATTAAATCAGAATTACCTCCACATTTTATACTGCCCGCAATCCCAAAGCTGGTAGGAACCAGATACTGCTTTACAGCTCCTTTTGGAAGTAGCAGAAAATAATTTCTTCCCCACCCCCCTGTGTTTGCAGTGAGGCACCATGAGATGAAGTGAGTTGTCTAAACATTTTAAATGAGTGAGGGATGGAATTATATCACCACTCACAAACCATTTCTCCTGATATCTGGTCCCTTGCTCCACTAACTGCATCACTATGCAAGTCTTTACCAAATGCAGACTGGCAGGGTCTGGCATAGCTAATGGACTCCATCCCTGATCCTGCCCTGCAGACAGTTGGCTCTAACATTGGAATTTGGTTTCTTTAAAAGTCATTTTCATTGTTTGAAAAGAAACGGGCTGTTCTAGCTGCTGACACAGGAGACTTAGAAACTGATTGGCAAATTTGAATGCAGAAACCAGACTGGTTAAAATCCAAGTGCATATGTGATACTGGTTGTTTTTAACATTACTGTAATCAGCTAATTTCTTGTGGATAATTAAGTACTTGGAATTCTTTTGTCTTGCATTAGCTGTTTCAAAGATCAGGAAGAGAGTGGTGGTTGTTTTTCTCTAAAATTACAGGTTAACAAGTAAAAATAGTGACAGACTGGCAAGGAAGAATTATGAAATGTGAAACTTTAGTCATGGAAAAAGGATATAGAATGGGTGCTGCTACCTCAGCAGCCTGAATTGTGCCAACATCTCCTGTGTTTCTATGGTGGGTTGACCTTGGCAGGCTGCCAGATGTCCACCCAGCTGATCTCTCACTCCTGTCTTCAACAGGTGGACAAGTAGAAGAAAGTTAAGTTGAAAAAGCTCATGGGTTGACATGAGGACAGGGCAGTCACTTACCAATTGCCATCACGGGCAAAACAGAGTTGACCTGGGGATAATTAATTTAATTTATTGCCAGTTAGAATAGAGTTGGATGGTGACAAACAAGGACAAAACCTAAAATACCCTACCCCCACCCCACCCCCTTTTCCCAGGCTCAACTTCACTCCTTCATCCCCAACTCCTCTGCCTCCCCCTTCCTCCGAGCAGCGCAGGGGGATTTTTGGGAATGGGGGGTTGCAGTCAGACCATAACAGCTCCTCTCTACCGCTCCTTCCTCTGCACACATTTCCCCTGCTCCACTGTGGGCTCTCCATGGGCTGCAGTTCTTCAGGATGAACCTGCTCCAGCACAGGTCCTTCCCATGGGCTGCAGCTTCCTTCAGGGCATATTTTGCTCCAGTGTGGGGTCCTCCATGGCTGCAGTGTGGGTACCTGCTCCAGCTGGTCTCTCCAGGGGCTGCAGGGTATCCCTGCTGGGGCTCCTAGAGCACCTCCTTCCCCTCCTTCCTCTCCCCCCGGTGCCTGCAGGGCTGTTTCTCACACTTTTCCCCTCACAGCCGGGCAGCGTTGTGCCCTTTCTTACACAGGCTTTCCCCGCGGCTCCGCCGTGGTGGCTGCGGGGCTCAGCCGTGCCCTGCGGTGGGTCGGTCGGAGCCGGCTGGAACCGGCTGTGTCCGGCTCGGGGCAGCCCCGGCCTCTCCTCACAGAGGCCGCCCTGCAGCCCCCACTGCCAGGGCGTGGGCACCTGAGTCCAGTAGAGTTTCAAAACCTAAATCTATTTAGGATCTAAATTAGTTTAGGTCCTCAAAATAAACCCTGCAGAGATAATGCAGCATACCTTCTCCAGCTTGGGAAGGCTGGGGTTTCAAGGATTAGCAGTGTCCAGATCTTGGTCTCTTGGGTAGCAGTAAGCATGGTGGTAGCATCCTTACTGAAGCACTAGCATCTCTGGCATGAAGATATGCCAGTGGGAAGCAGTGCTGTGAATGCTGTGAACGCTGTGAACTGAGCTGTCACTCCACATGTTTGGGGGTGCACTGACCCAGACAGGGAAAGATGCAGAAGAAAAGTCCACCAGAGTCAAGAGCGTCAGGAGGTGTTGTTGGGTGGAGACAGCCATGGTCCACAGACAGTTGTCCCAAACTGTGGGTTGATCACCCACCGGATATTTTCCTTCCCTAATATCTGCTGCCCTGGATGAGGTGGGAGAGGAGACACAGCTGGGTCTGAAGGAGGAGATGGTCTCCCGTCATCCTCTCCGGGGCTAAGAGCCCTGGCTGTTTCCCTGCTGTTGCTCAGGAGAGGTGATGAGCAAGCAAAGAAGGTACTGAGATAAAACTTGAAGACCACTGTGCCATCAATGTTTCTTCTGTTTCGGCACCCATCTGGCTGGAAGCTGTGCTCCTTGTCTCCCCTGCCTCCGTGGCAGGCAGCTGAGGCTCTTCCAGACAACCTCGCTCAATGGCAGGGCACCCTTACTATTCCAGTGGCTCTCACTGATGAGGATGTGACATGGTTCAAAATTTGGAGGGCAGGGTTGCCTGATTTTTAATCATGACATTAAAATTACATTAATTGGATTTACCACACAAAAATCCTCAAAAGCTTTTATAAGTGCGAAATTAGATTTACAAATCCTTCCATGCCTTTACAGTACAAATCCTGCCAATAAATCCTAAATACACTTTCAAATATAAATCCTTTCTTTATCCTTGGGATGGAAATCACTGATTTATGAATCAGAACAGTAAAGATCCTGAGGTTGTATCAGGTTTACAAATCCTGGCATAATTTTTAAATGGAAAATTCTGGTCTTGAATTTCTGGGGGTTGTGTCACTTTATCCCTGGAAGAACAGTGCATAGTTTGCATCTGCTTCTACTTCTGCATGCGCTGGCAAAGGTCCTGGGTGTTTTATTTCAGCCTGGGTTGTCAGTAAGAAACGTCCTACTGGACATGGTAGGAAGGAGAGGTTTTTTCCTTCTCTAGAGACTTTCAACGGTTACATGTGAGAGGCAATGGAGTGTGATTTGTTGCTGACCCTTCTTGGCAGTGGCATGACTCCCTTGGGCTGACGCATTTAGAGGTCGGCTTCTCCCAGGGCTGACAGTCCAGGCCTGACAGTCCAGGCCACCCTCTAGCTCCTGATCCCGATCCTGAGATGAGAGGTAAGATGGGTAGAGGTCCTGTGAGGATCAGAGAGGTAGCAAGCTCAGCAGCAGCCCTTGGCAGGAGATCAGCCTGGCCAAATGCAGAAACCAGCAGAAGGAAAATAATCCTGAAAGGCTGCTCAGAAGGAAAAGTAACTTTTGCCAAAACAGTAGGGGAGACTGTCACGTATTTAAAGTGATTTCTGATACAAGACTAAATTTACTTCTGAATAGAACGGAAAATAATAACTTCTGCATGTAAGAGCAGTTCTTCTCTCCTCTTTTGGCAATCATGTTTGTGTCTTCCTGCAGACTGCCCTGGTTTCCATCTTCTCTACTGTTTTTCTTTGTCCTTGCTCCCCAGGGCAGGTTGTTTAGGTCCTGACAAAGAGAGAAGAAAGCATAACTGTGCCAGACAGCTACAAGTGTGTGTTCACTCTGCACTGATGCAAGCTGATGCTTGGGGTTGTATGTCTGGCCTTCTCCATGTGTCCATCGCACTTAACTGTTCTCCTTTGAAAAGTTTCCTCCCCAGAGCCAAGGGCACAGCTGCAGCTTGCGTGAAATGATGAGGGGGCTACTGGCTCGGCAGTAGTAGCACTCACTTTGTTGCTTCACACTTTGGAAAAAATGAGTAACTTTCTGGAACAGCTCCCAAGGCTCTCTGGATGAAACTGCATTTTCAGAGGCGGCAGGCACCTCAGTCAGCAGTGGCTTTTATTGCAGCCCATCCCTGTACAGGAACAGATGCTTTCAGATGCTGACTGCCTTCCTGTCCTGTTTAACCCCATTACCTTAGGACCCTCACAAAACTGAGCACAGGAGCTTCCAGGGCATGCAGCACTGTTGCAGCCTGCAAACTCACCTTAACGTGCTGCTGCTTTGGTGCAGACACAGCCCTCCACAGCTGTGATATGTGGACCCAAGATTGCCCTTACTGAGTAGCTGCCATGAAATAGCCCTATCATCTTTATGTCATAGGCTTTAACTGAGCAAACACCTATGCACAGGGATATAAACCAGGAGAAAGGAGGTGTATTGAAAGAAAGGAGAACTTAATGCAGCAAGGCAATCTTTGAGCCCTGTCTTTTTAGATTCTGAAGTGAAAGCAGACTGGATTTTGACAATTACTCTGTTTAAAAAATCACAGTGGTGAGATGGGAAAACCAAATACTTCCTTCCATCAGTGGACGTATTGTCACTAATGGAAAGCTACCCTAAAGACCTCTTAGCTCTATTTCCTTATTTTGAAACTGCCAAGAAACTGTCACGTGATATTTTGCATAATTTGCTAGTACAAATGTTGTCATTGTACTCCTTGTACTGTCATTGTACTCCATATAGTCCTTGAAAGAAATATTGACTTGGATGTCATTAACAATGGGAGAACTTGATACACCTGGGTCAGAGGCTTGAATGTTTGGTAGGTCCATGCCAGCAGCCATTGCCAGCTTGACTTCTGCTCCACAATTTAATTCTGCGTATTTATCATGCTCACTGTACCATTATCTAGTACAAAGCCAAGAGGTTAAATCATACTGAATTCCTCAAAAACACCTTCTTGGGAATGCCTTTGATCAGGTGAATAGTCACACTCCCAAGTGGCCAGTGGGACAACTTAGAACATGGTTAGAGACTGTCTTTAATTATCTCAAAGGCTAAGTTTCTTTTACATTTGACGCACTGCTAGTCCCAAGAAATTATTTGAATGATTTTAAACTAAAAGAGGATAGATTCAGACTAGATATAAAGAAGACATTTTTTACGATGATGGTGGTGAAACACTGGAACAGGTTGCCCAGAGAGGTGGTAGATGCCCCATCCCTGGAAACATTCAAGGTCAGGTTGGACAGGGCTCTGAGCAACCTGATCTAGTTGAAGATGTCCCTGCTGATTGCAGGGGGGTTGGACTAGATGACCTTTAAGGGTCCCTTCCAACCCAAACCATTCTATGATTCTATGATCTGTCAAAGCCATCTTTGGCCATTCTTCTATCATGCTTATGGAGATGAGGGGTAGGGATGGGCCATCTTACTGCAGACCTGATGCTGGATCCTGGGCCTTCCCATGACCAGGAGGATTTCCATTGCAGATACCCCATGGGTCAGACACTGATCATCTGTGCCCAGAGGTAAGAACTGCACACAGTAAGGCAAAAATTTCCATAGTCTGCAAACCTCATGAGCAACCATTGAGACAGACAGTTAGCCTGGCATGATTTGAAGTTGTTTTTCCTGAGTATCTGCAGCCTTGTTGTGTCCAGGATGCACTGCCCTTACCACATGTATGCAACACAGTATGTATGCACATATTTCTTCCTGTGAACAAATATTTGTTTTCAAGGTAGTTAATGAGAAGCTTAGGTTCAAAAATGACAAAGCAAAGCTCAATGTGGCACTGTCTTGCTTTATAAAAGTGTGAAGAATATTAGCAGAATACTGTAAACATACAGCTTTCAGAGGAAAATTACAGACTTACCTCAGTTGCTTCATTTTTTATTTTGTTACAGCTAGAATTACCGCAGGAATGACTGATACATACCTTCTTTATAACACATGCTGTTACTTGTACTGGGGTTGTGCTTGTTGTAAAGCATGCTCTCTCTTAATGTCATTTTGAAGGTAGTTCATGAACAATGCAAACAAATTCAAAACTTCATGAAAAGGAAGAACAGGAGTAACTTTTACACTGATGCCAAACTTTGAGTCAGTGCTCAGAAATGGTAAATAAAAACATAGATGAGAGGTCTTTCTTTATGAGAGATGTAAGATATTTTTTTTCTGTTTGCCAGGAATGCAGAGCTTCTACGACACACTGCATAGTTAATATTGAAAGAATTACGTTGCCAATGCCATTGTGGCTTCCAAAGCATTTTATGTTCATGTAGACTCAATGCTGAGGCAAAATTACTGTTTCTAATCTCCAAGTCCTGAGCCAGAAGCCTGCCTGATTCCTGAAATGAAAGAAAATGCATTAGTAGTTCCTGGTTTATTTGAAACATGGGGAAGTTGACACAAAGATTGAAAGAACTGAAATGTTGAAGGGGCGAAACATATTGGCGGGGATTTTGATTAGACTTGTTCTACAAAAGCTCACATACATTTTATTACATACCTTCGTGACTTTTCTGCCTGGTTCAAAAGCGCACAGCAGTGCTTCTTTAAGATTCCCAGGGGAGCGGGTACTGTCGTCTTGTATTACATTGGTGCCACCATTTCACTCCTGTTCTTTAAGGTCTGAGCATGTAATAATGATCTGAGAAGTGCATGTTGCTTGTCAAATAACTCACCCTCTGCTACAGCACCAGTTGTGTGAAAGAAGGAGCATCTCGGAGATTGACAAGGGACTTAGGGCCATGCATAGCCTGTAGGGCATGACAGGGTCCCAGCATAGCAAGGTCTCAGTGTCGTGCTTAAAAGGCTCTTCTGCAATCTGCCATGAGGATTTCATGGAAGCATTACAATCTCCTTTCTCCCACCAGTTCTATCATGAATGCCCATGATAAAAAGGGACTTTTTTTCCCTTCTACTGCTTTTCATCTTGCATGTTTATACAGGAGCAAAGTGAGTGTAAACTCCTACCCTTCTAATCTGCAGACTTTGTACTGTTGTTTTGCTTGTATGTAAATGGCCACACTAAAGTGCAAAACACTATGAAGAATGGGATGTGCTACCAGATTTTTTCCTTGTTTATTAACAGATAGGTGAGAGGACCTATGTCTTTTATTCCTGGGAGTGACTCCATTCCACCCAGCTTCTTGCCACATGTCTTAGTGTCAAGTAAAGTATTCTGCATTTACCTGGACATCAGGAAAGCTGGAGGCCTTTTCCCCCTTCTACACAACAAGCAAACCTACAGCGTAACTCTTTGCCTTGGATTCACTCGTTCCATTCATCCTCCAGTCAAAGGGGGAGAAAAAAAATCTAACGGATACAAAAGAGGGGAAATGCCTGAAGTTTACTACTTCCAGCAGCTACAGGCAGCTTATCTGCCGCCCTCAGTGCTTATGTATTGAGCACATCAAGGGTTAGTGTTTCAGTAAGCGTCCTGTTTGCCACAGTGCCTGAGGCAGGAGAAGCACCCAATAAACCTAAGTCTGTTTTTGAACAGAGATGCCTGGATGAGATTGAAACTACCTGTAGTACATTCTGGGGCTGCACTTTTCCATTTATTGTCAGCCTTGCTTATACATCAGTGCCCTGACACGTAACTTCTTCAGTCTCAGTTCATATCTAGCCCAGAACCAAACTAATGGATCATGGAAAATTGCTGGTAGCCACAAACTGCTGTACATTTATTTATGACTGCCATCCTTTTCGGGTAAGAACTCCTTACGAATAGTGGAGGAAATTCAAGCCTGGAGTCACACTGAATCACTGGAGGCCTCTTCGGCTTGGCACCAATTTCTGGAGCACATTCACATAGCACATGTGTTAGACCCTTTGAATGCTTATGCTAACGAAAGGAAAGGATCCGAGAGCCTGCATCAAACTCTGCATTTCTGTACAGATCTTTGTGCTCTGACTGTTAAAGAAGCTTCTAGCACTGCTTTTCGGTATCTCCACATCAATGCAGTAAAACACTTGGAAATTATAAAGCTTTATTTTGCAATAGGGAGATGGATGCCTGTGGGAAGCAGCTAATATGTATGAGGATTGCAAATCCTGGGTTCCTTTTCAGGAACTGCTGCAGTTCAACCTCTTGTGCCTCCTCTTCTTTTGTAAAACAAGGTTGTTGTTTACTTACCTTACAGGTGTGCTTTTATAAAGCTAATTTGCTGGCCTAAACAAGATTTGTAAAACCCACTTAGGGACACCAGCATCAACTTCCACAACTTAAAATCCATTTGTCTTTTCAGACAGTGAAGAGAAGGCAGGCACTGGAGGCAAAATCCAGCCTGTGACCTCTAGTTTGTCCAGCCATGCTATCCCTTCCAGCATGACATCTCCATTTTACTTGGCTGCTTCAGTCAAACTTACTCAGATCCTGTCCCCAGGAGTGGAGACTGGTAGGGTGGGAAAGGACTAAATATCATCCACTTCTCCCTGTTAGCCCCAGGATAGCAACAAATCTTTGTGCCACCACTGTAACTTCTAGGCTATGATTTTCTTGGCTGCATTTCCCAGCTTTGCCCTTCTAAGCACTGACTAACTTTACAGCTCCACCTAATAGGATGCTGCACACATACTAAAAAAAGTGCCTAAGGTTTCCCTGTGGAAGGTTAGTAGGGTGGGCACAGGTATTTGTGAGAGGTATGATCTAGCTTTCTCTTAATAAATTTAGGTGATACACAGGTGTTTGCTGAGTTTAGCCTTGAAGACAGAGAATGTGTTTCCTTTTCTTTTGTAGTGTTGGGGTTGTCTTTATTTTTCTCTTTCCACATTAAATCATGGAGATTTTTGGTTTTTTCTGGAAATGGTGGTTAACCAGCTACTATCAAGTCTTTTTAAATGTTATTGGAGTGCTAAATAGGGAAATTTTTTCCCCCCTCATTCTATTTTTGCTTTCTGTCTAAACTATTGTCACTTATCTCCAGTGTTTCAGTATGACATTTTAATGAATGGCCTGTTCCCTCAGCTCGGTTCACAAAAGCTGTTCTACCTCTGATTTTATGTCATGTCAGCTTGAGACCAGAATAGGTGAGCTTAACCTCTGAGCACCTGCGTGTTACATTTTTAAATATAATGTACTCTTTGCTGGTCTGTGCCAGTTCTGATATCTCTATAGTGAATTGCTTTGTATTTGCTCTCACCAAGCAGAAAATTTTGGAAGAGGCAGAACTTTCTACTGCCCTGATTCGGAGGTCACACTAATGTTACCAAAACAAAAAAAAAAGCCCAGACATTCAATGAAAAACTATGCCCCCTGCCCTAAAATCACAGTCAAGCTTCATGCAGTTTAGGTAAACTCGCTCCCGTTTTGTGTTTTCTTAATACATCAGGCTGTAATTTTTGTCAGTTGAGTAAGTAATTAGCGGAAACCTGAACAGTCCCTGCAGTGTGGATGGGAATCTCTGGGGAGGAGGTGGAGCAGGCAGCTAAGGGCCGGTCTTGGGGGTTTCTAAGATAGATCCTCCCTTCTAATCAGCTAAAAATCTGACTCCTCCTGGCATAGGTGCTGGGTACTTGGATATCTTGGAACATCTCTCTCTGAGAGCCTGAATCACTGAAGAATATTAGATTTAGGGCTCTAGATTATTTATCTGCTTGTGTTGGTTTGACCTTGGATGGCTACCAGATGCCTACCCAGGTGCTCTCTCACTCCCCCTGCTGAACATGACAGGAAAGAAAATAAGATGGCAAACCTGTGGGTTGAGAAGAAGACAGGGTGATCACTTACCAGTTACCATCATGGGCAAAACAGACTCGACCAGGGGAAAATTAATTTAATTTATTGCCAATTAAATATAGAGTTGGATGGTGAGAAACAAAGACAAAAACTAAAACACCTTCCCCTTAACTCCTCCCCTCCCCTGGGCTTTATCCCAGGCTCAACTTCACTCCTTCATCCCCAACTCCTCTGCCTCCCCACCTTGAGCGGCACAGGGGGAGTAGAGGAATGGGAGGTGTGGTATGTCCATAACAGCTCGTCTCCACTACTCCTTCCTCCTCACACTTTTCCCCTGCTCCAGCATGCGCTCCTTAATGGGCTGCAGTGTGGGTACCTGCTTGGTACAGTGCTGTAGGAGTTGGAGAAACTATTTCTTCTCTCATTGACCATAGTTTTACATGTAGGAAGCACAGTAATGGTCATTTGAGTGCTACTGAGGAGAAATTATTCTGAAATGCTCTGAGCTAGGTCCTTGTCTGGTGAATATCTGCATTAGTATTTGTCAGCTTTCATAGACCTACTTTCTCTGAAGCCAGCTGGGGATCTGAAACAACTTTTTGTCCTCTGGAAAGAAAGGAGAAGCTGTTTTCCATATTGTGATTATTGTCACACATGCACAGTGTTGATTAATTAAAAAGAGGTGAGGCTCTTTAGAAATCTGGGAAAGAGATCTTCTCTTTCCCCATCTCCTGCTTTCGCTCACCCTGAGATGGCTTGTTCACCTGAAGCTGAAGGTTGAGTAGTGGGACCTGAAGTGCAGTGCAAACTGCCAAAGGCAGTCAAAACCCCTATCTTGGTGTGCATCTCTGGAAATCCAGCACAGCTGTAAGGCTAGGAAGAGCAGAGTATTTAATCATGACTTCTGCATTGGATATGCATTTAAACTCTCTCTCACTTCACATCAGACCTAACTGCTTGCCGGTAGTCTAAACTGTTGTGATCATGCATGATTTACATTTTGGTTTTGTAGAGTTTCATTCTGTAAGGAACTAAATAGGCTAAATGAAACAGCTTTCTGTGCAATTAGTTAAATGAGGAAAAGGCAAAATTAAAACATGGTTGTTCCCTTTGACAGTAGGAAGAAAAGAACACAATGGTTTAAATTATAAGAGCTTTCAGCTAAGCCTCTCATTAGTAGTGGAAACCTTTTTCTCTGAAATCTCCTGAACCCTGTTTTTGAAGGGGGAAACATAGGAAAAAGCACTTTGTGAAATTACTGTTTTGAAATGGAAGGATTTAATTTATTTGTTTCTCTGCTTCCCAAAAGTTAGTGTTTACAACAGGGTCTCCAGACCACCTGTGATCTGGTAATGCGTCTAGCATAACCTTCAGTCTCTAAACAGATATTTATCTGAGTATTATCTGATTCCCTTGTGGTGGGAGGGTCTGTTCATAATCCCCAAACCCATTAAAGAAATGAGGGGGTTGTAAAAATATTTTTAAATAGATGAAACACCTTTCAAGATAAGTTACTGATAAAGGAAAGCAAAAAGCACAGTGGGACTGAAATGATTCCTTGAATACTTCATGCTGCATCTTTGGCAGCGGCAATATTTATATCTTACTGTGGTGACTGTACTATGAGGCATGTACTGAACAGTAGTTCCAAAATAAATATCTGAGATGTTAGAAATAGAGACTACTTTTTATTTTACTTTCTTATATTCACTTTAAAAAATGCAAATTGCTTCTTAAAAATAATGGTGGTTTGTCATTGACACAGCCCTATTGGAAGCTTTGTCATCTTTGGTGAGTGCAGGAGATGAAGGCTGAAAATCAAGTGATATCCTGATGTTTGAAATTAAGGTCTTATAAAACATGCAAGCATGTATGTTACTTTATCCGCATGAGTTCTCTGATCAGAAAAAAAGAAGGTGTAAAAATCTCTCTTTGTAATTATCTATGTGATAAAGCAGGGTAGAAACACAATATGGAAAAAAGGATTATTAAATAATTCCTAAGCAAAACCAAACTATAGAAACATTACAGTAATTAAGTAGCTAGATCACATACTTCATTACTCACAAGCTGGCAGACCATAAGAAAGGCTCAAGTGCATTTTTATGGCAGGAAATACGTCCATTAAATCATATACACTAGTCATTGTATTCTCTTGCTTTATGGGTTTCATATCGACTTTACCTTCTATTCAGTGCTGTTAGACAAGAGGGTAGCATTAAAGATAGGCAGATAAAAATGCATTTACCTGATTGTTAAGTCATGGTTTTTGTTCAGGCAGACATACATAGCTGAAGTATGAAATAGTGAAACTGCAAAAAACCCACTTGGAGTGTAAGCTGATCATTGCAAAAGCCTGAAAATGAGAACTGTATGATAAAATACCTTCATGTTTTCCCCTGTTTTCTCTAGTTTCTTCATTATACACAGTGATGTTTTGCTTTCCTCCTTTTTTGAAGTCTTAAAATTTTTCTTTAGTGTTCCTGGTGGTGCTTTGGTTTTGTGCAGTGATCAAATTTCCTCAAATATGAGAGTGGCTAATTTGGTAATTAATACACCCATGACACCTTACTCAACTGCTGTTCTCATTCTCCATTGCCCTTTTTGCAATTTGTGCCTGGATGTATCTTCATCACATCGCCAAAACGTAGTGGCTTCCCATGACAGGATCTCATTCTGTGATAGGAGTATGTGCGCCACAGGTTTCTGGTGCATTTCTCATACTTATGGATGATCTTGTGTCAGGCGACTGGAATTTGGACACTCCCATCACCCCAACCCTCACTCACTCCCACAACATGTGTGCCATTGCTGTCCTGTTCCTAAAGCGTGCCTGTCCCAAACCTTCAGTCTAGGTGAAATGTTCACTATTCACGTAAAGGGTGAGAAGCAGCAAGGCCACTGTTTGAAAAGCAAGGCGCAGTCCAAAGGTAGAGCACCACTGGTTGTAAAACTCTGATCTGCTTTAGAGAAATCAGTGTGCCTACTGTTTCAGCTCATGTCACATATTAGATGCAGTGCGTTCTGTGGCTTCTGCCAAGTCCAACATACTGCCACTTATTTTTCTGTTCCTGTTTTCCTCGTTCCCCTTAAGCACTGGAGTCCCAGTGCCACAAAGCATTTAAACATATGTTCAACCCTGATGGAAGTGTTTTGTTGAGTCAGGACCTTTGCATTCAACTCAGCCTGTTTGAGTGCGAGTAGCCTTTGAAGTTTGAAAGGCACAAGGAGAGATGCTCAGTGGCACAGAGAGGACCAATTAATTCTTTCCTTTATTAGTCTCTTTGGTTCTTCAATGTAGTTGCTCTTAGATTCCCATTTTTCACTTTCTTTGCCTTATTGTACCATCTGCCTTTTTGCTTCACATCACTCTGTTCTTCTTTCATTTACCACTTGTCTTCCGCAGAGTTGGGAAGCATAGTTCTACTTCGTACCTCAGAAAATTTGCTGTACCATACAATTAGTTTAATTGAGTTGGCAGTTCAGATTGGCTGGTCCGTGACATGCTTCTGGTACCATCAGGCAGGTGACCAAGAATGCCACTCCTATGCCACGAGACCTCCGAGGGTACTATCTCACCTCTGTTTGTCCTGATGGGATAAAAATATCTCTGCTGGAGTAAATGTTTGCTTAGTACAAGGGTGTTCTGTGTTTTTTATGGGAACAGTTGATGCATGCAGCTGCTTCAGAAAGAAAAGAATTGAAAATTTAGAGAAGTTTGGAATGGAGGCTGCTAATTAGATCCCTCTCTCAATTTCTGAGCCCAGAGCTTTCCCAGAGCTTTGGTGACTTAGCACTGACTCAGAGAGACGTGAGTCCTTTTGATGTCTTTGCATATTTTTTTTTTTATACCTACTGCAGCTTAGCTCTGAATTCAGAACTTTTGCTTGCGTTGCATTCCCGGGTCACTGCGACCAGGCTCCCGCTATCACAGGCAACCCATCACGTGATTGCTTTCATAAATGTGCCACGCTCAATATTCACACCTCTCAAGTAGCTAATTCCTGCTGCATCTACTGGAAAGCTGTTCCAAGAGCCATACTCTTCTGATGGTTGAAAATCTTTTCTTTTGCAAGCTTCCTCTACAAGTGTGTTAATTCTAGTAATATATCTTTAAATTGACCCTGCATATGCCATTTTGATGTAAAACGGTGAAATTGCTTTTTAGATCCTTTCTTAAGTGATGGTATTTCCAGACTGGAGTTGTTTTGGGGAGCTGCTGTGTGGCAGAGTGTACATCCTTGCATGTATCACAGTGTTCCTGTTCAGTGTATTAGTTAACTGTGTAGGCTAAAGTACATTTCTTGATTCAGGAGTGTAATTCTTGTTTAATCAGTGGGGTACATGGTTCGCTTACACCAAGGGACAGAATTTGGTCCGTTTTCCTGGGGAAACATTTTTCAGTGTTACTTCACCGCGTTGTCGACCGACCTGTTTGCTCTTTCCAACAGTTGCACGTGCGTCTGAAATGACTAATGGACTGTGACACTTGGAAAAAAAACTGACCTTGTGGGCATATATCTTAATGAAAACTGTATTAATACGTGGTTCAGGGGCTGAGAATGCTTTTGATGTTGAATATTTTGCAAGCCATATAACGGCATTCAGTCACTTCCTTCACACTGTTGCAAAATGGTGTAAAGTTTAGATTAGTAACAGGTCGTGACATAACAGCAGTACTTAAAGCCTCAAGGAAAACTTTGCAAAATGTTATGTTTATAGATCGTTCTGTCAAAAGAGCTCAGATTGTCACTACATCTCTATTTTTGCTGCCAGAGATATTTGCATGGATATGAGCCCTTCTGGCTTGTGGAGGATGTTGTTGTTTCACAGAGCCATGACGAACCCTCAGCCCTGTTAAAGAGCATGAACCTACTAGAGCGTGCAGTATGGCAAAGGACACCTGAAGGTTGGCTGCGCTTTGGTGTTCCCGGTTGTGTTTAACTACTGTCAGATGTGATAATCACAGCACGGGAGAGCCTTCTGCCAAGCTTCCTCGGGTTTTCGAAAGGAGGGAGCAGAGCATTTCTTTTCAAGTAGTTGAGTGAGCATCAAAACTATTACCTTAGGCAAAACTAAAATGGAAGGATAACATTTTAATTGTCCGACAGACAGAGGATTTAGGCTTTTATTCAGCAAAGTCTGTTGACTTCATTGGGAATGTGATATTTAAACCTAAGCATATGTTTAAGTTCATTCCTGAAGTTTCCAAGCGAGGCTCTTTGGGAAAGCGCTTCTCACCTTCCCTGCATGAGGGGGAAAAGGCATTGGGCTCTGTGCCTAAAGAAATCAGGCCACTTTATTTGCTGCATCTCATTAGTGTAAAAAGCAAGGTAAAGTGACACTGAAACTGCGTGGAAAGGACCAGGGCAAAGGACTGTCTCTTCTGCACAGCTCTACAGCAATAAGCAATGTCCTGTCTCCTGGGAAAGGGGAGGAAGGGACTGGGTCCTCGGTCTGCTCTCCCTCACTGCTCGGTGGGGTTTCCTGGTCCTTTGTCCAGGCCGTGCAGGCAGATGAGCAAGGATTTCATGCACTTGGAAGGGAAGTTATTGCTGATTCATCAGTAACTGGCTCTTCTCCAGCCCCAAACAGCTCCTGGGGGTGGAAGAGGTCAAATCTAGCTCAACGTTACTTAATGTAGTGTGTGCACACATTTTTATCGTGCAGTGACTTCTGCATTCTCAGCATAGCTGCCTTCAGATAAAGCGACTTTCACCATTTTATGGAACCTCTAAAAGCCACAGCATGTTTTTATAACTACAGTTTAATTTTCAGGTTTTTTTAGTTTTCTGACTCACAGTCCTTTTTATGATTCATATACCCGAGCACTTAACTCCTTTTACATTTGTAAATGGCGCTTCATGCATGCTTAATGAGGGTATTCCAAACCACTAAAACCATAATTTGCTTATGCTACATAATAAGGTTTGAATCCTGCAAAGACTTATGTAAATACTTTCAAGTTCATTGTAGGTTTTTGCAAATGGTGACTTAGAGCCAGAATGTCGACTGGCTTAGGCTCAATGGGTCCTTGTGGTCCTCATAAGCTCTGACACAGCACCTGGGAAGAGAGAATGAGAAAGAAGAATTGAATGGGTGCTATAAATCTGATGCAGAAAAGAATGCAGAAGAGGCTCTTTTATTGCTTTCACAGAGGTAAGAGTTGAATATTAAAGTACATTAGAAAAAGGAGATGGAAAGAGAAGATGAAAAACATTTTTTTTTCTTTCACTCTGCTCCAGAATTTCTAAAATTAAACTCTCAGTGTCTTACTATTTTTATTGGAAGATATGAGGGAAAAATCCCTATGCCGGAAAATTCAAAGCCCAGATAGATTTATTTAGGCTCAAAATATACAGTACTAGCTTGCACTGCCTTTTTAATAAGCTGTTGCACTGTTATGCAGACAATGCACATAATTTATGATTTTCTTTTTAAAATACAATCAAATAATTTATGATGCTGGGTTTTTAATCTGTTAATGCAGACTTTTTCTCCCAGATCTTCAGATTCTTCAATGTCCAAAAAAACGCTATATCTTTTTCATTTGTCTAACAGACAGAATTCTAAAAGCAGTACAATCTTCCAGTTTGAGATGAATTTTAATAAATCATAAATGCATTTTGGGGCCACAGTTTTTGTTCTGAGAATGAGATTTCTGAAAAAGTCAAAAACCTTTTTTTTTTAGGTCCATAAGTAATGTTGTTTGCAGACATCTGTTCATTTTCAGGTATTTTATTGCTTTGTCTTATTCTATGTTATTTTCACTTTGTCGTTGTTGTGAAAAAGGATTTTTGGTTACAATCTTCCTCTTTGTTGCATAAAATGACAAAATTCTTACCTTCTTCCTCCCTCAATCTCCAAGAATAAAAAAAAAAAAAAAAGAGAAGAGTTAATAAGCTTCTGCTCCAGGAGTAATTTATAACTCACTAATGCCAGTGAAAGAGTACAACTGAAACAATACTATTAGTTAGGAAAGAACCATGAATTGCACGTCACGTGCATTGAGCTTTGCAGGAACTGGAAGGGGCTTAGCTTTTCACCATCAAAGCTGTTTGCTAGTTGCAGATGTCGTCACCGGGTAACTGGCACCAGCCCTGACACTTCTTCAGCGAGTGGGTCCTGGTGCTCCTTCCCTCATGGTGCTGGTGTCCACATGACATTCCATTAAAAGGAGCAGGAGCATTGCTGGTCTTTCCAGAAGGTGCAGGGTTCAGCCAAAGCCTCCAATTTGTTTATACTCTTCAGATGCTTTTCCAGTGATGTTGTGGATAAATATGGTTTGCGCTCCTGGCATTGCTGCATTCAGGTGTCTACTGATCTCTCCCAAGACTGTACTTATTTGAGAGAGAGGCAATTTCTGAAGAAACTGTGTTCCTGAAAAGAAGTTACTCTGGATGATCTGAGGTCCCATGCAACTTTTAAATAGATGATGAGGATATATCCTAGGATGCCAGAGGAAGATCTGTGATCCCCCTTGATGAAGAATGATGGACTCCTGAAAAATGGGCTTAATGAGCAGGGAGCATTTCAGGAATGAGGGTCTCCATGATGCTTTTCCAGTTCAGTTTGCACAAGAAAGAGCTGCAGTCAGTTTTGTAATATCTGGTCTATGGCATTTGCTTGGTGGCTTATCCCTCTGCACTCTGTGGTCTTCATTCCTCTGAAAGCTCATATTTGGCTTGTGCTGTCTCTGTTGGGAGCTGATAGTGCACTTCTTTGCAATGATTCACCAAGTGTTTATTTAGGGGCTACACTGCATCTAGGCAGAAATCTTTCAATATTAAAAATATGTCTTACTTCGCAATTTACATAAGCTACTAGATTGGCATCTAGGTTACTTTTGTCTTCAGAGCTGACCACCAAGAAGGGAAAAAATGTTTCTGTTGGCCTCAACTTTTCCATAATTGGGAAGGAAATCTTGAGTCAGCAACATGCAATTTTATATGAAGCATGGACTGAATGCAAGATACCAAGTTTGGGCTTTTGCCTCCATTAGAGTATTCTGAGACTGAATGCTTGAACCATCGCCTTCTTTGGGAGCCCATGAGGGGAACCAAGAAAGCCCAGGGTTGCGGCCTAGAAGAGCCACGTTTACATGATACAAACAGGTTTCTCATTAGCAAACCAAATAACATTGTCTTAGAATTATATTCAGTGGCATTTTGCTTCTCAAAGACAGCCCTGTCACAGTAAGGATTTAACTGGCAGGGAAGTAACGTGGTTTTACCTCGATTCACTCAGTCCTTGAGTTTCAGCCAGAGATACATGGTCAGCTGAGTTTGGTATGAGTTTGTGCTGCCATCGGGAACGGGCAGGTGAAGTCTTTTCCAGCACTGCCCTCCTGAGCCACCTGACCCTGGTCTCTGCTGTGCTAGCATGAGCACTTCTGTGAAATGCCTGGAGGATGCCTTGTCCAGGAAGCAGGTCCCAGCTCTTAACACCTCAGGAAAGTCATCCTGATGCCTATCCTCTTTCACCCTGCCACCCAAATGAAACACAGCGAGGAGGGTGCTACTACTATTTTTGTTGTTGGTTTTGTTGTTATTTTTCAGAAACTGCAGTAAAAAGGTGTGGTTGTCATGTTAAGGGGCAGAGGGTTTTCTGCCATCAACCAGTTCATTCTCTTTCATTGTTTTCTTTGTTCCAGCTAAAGGAATTGTGGCAGCAGAGGATGGTTAGCTTACAGCTCTGCTAGCAGCTACAGCTCGTGCTGCAGTGCTTGGGGTAGTGGCTAGATGGCACACACAAGGCTGTTGAGAAAGAGACAGTCTTATGTGGAGAAAATTAAATGCAGTAAGGACCACCCTTCACTGTACAAATGAAGTTGATCGGAACGGGCAGAGTGGTGTGAAACTATGAAGGCAGACATCAAGGCCAACAGCAAGAAAATGAAGGGATGACACAGAAGATGCCCTGGAGCGTGGCAGAGCTCTCCTTTGGCTTCCATATCTAGCATTTACTGCTCTGTTTAGCCTATTGCCTTGGAAATAGTGAGGAACTGCTCTTTTTAATTACAGCCATCAGGATTCTTTCTCTTAAAATTAATTAATCTGTGGGTCACCTCTATCCTGCCTTGGTGCTTGTCTGGCTTACGGAGCAAGAGTTAACAGCCCTGCCCCTTAGTGTGTGCTCACTTGTTTCACTGACCAAAACCCAGCCCTGTGCAGGATGTTCCCTGGGACATCAAAATCGCATCATGCATGGCTGGCTTTGGGGTTTGTTACAGGCACAAAGCAGGCAGCAGGCATCCTAAAAGGTGCCAAACTATCAACCTTTATGGTAGCCGTGACTTTACAGGCTTGGCTTCAGGCTGGGGAAGAATACAATCCAGATGCATGCCTGGGGAAAAACTAGGCAGGTTTGACTGTCAATAGCTCAGAGATTTCAGGATCTGATAGGCAAGAGGTCCAAAAGTCAGTTGGGCTCCTACAGGAAGAGCTTCCCAGGAGGGGAGATGTGGGATTCTCCTGCGCTGAGCTCACTTAGTGTGCAAAGTCAAGTGTTTGCAGAAGCTGGTATAAATAAAATCACTGTCAGAAAGAGTATGTTAAGAATTACCAGAAAGAGAATATTCCTGGGATTCTCCTAAGTGTTTATACCCAGTAACGTGGCTGCCAGAAGTGAGCTGTTAGTGGGGCTTACTAACTTTGTGGTCTTGGAAGCCCACCATATTGTCCTGACCTCTTGCTCTTTGATGCTCAAAGGGCTGAAGTTGGGCAGCAATTTCAGCCTCTCCCATTGCTCTTGATTCAGAAAGTGTTTTAAATAGCAGGCTCAGCCAGCAATGCAAACTGCAGGCCTAAAAAGAATAAAAATCCCTAAATTAAAGCAAAGGCTACATTAGGGACAATTGTGCCATAATTTGCTACTTAAGTCAGTGTCAGGTTGGGCTTTGGATTCGTGAGCACAATGAGGAACGTTTTGGAAAGTGGAAATTGCATTATGGCTTCTCTTTCCTTTCCAGGGAAGCATGTGAAGCACATTACAGAGCGGGGGAAGGTCATGACTGCAGGGAACAGCACAAGATGTCTGAGAGGGAAAGGTGGGGTGAGAGGAGCTGCTACAAAATAAGGACAGAGAAGCAGCAGGAGAGCATGAGAGTGAAAAGCGGTAACTGGAAACCTTGCAATATCTTAATCAGAATTCTTTCACATAAAAGGTCAAAAAAAAGCTTCCCCCCCATTACTTCTGTACTTCTGACTTTTTTTACTCTCTTGTTTTAATTTAAATATGCATTGTTGGTTTTGTTTGGGGGTTTTTTTTTCACATTCTGGCAATGTTCTGAAATTTTTGAACTGCCAGACAGATAGACTCAATGTTACAAAACCAGCATCTGCATGTGTGCTTGTATTAGTCTGATGAAAATGCTGGACAGGCTGGGACTGACCAAAATGTATTTGCTTAGCCGTGATCAGTTAATAACACCACTGTGTATTAAGTATTGTGCTTGCTTTATTGCGGCATTCACCTCCCAGCTATATTTCATGCTTCATTCCCTCTGTCCATAAAATTATTTCTGAGCCAGCCCTGCACTGAGTCTTTAGCAGGATGGAAGCAATGCCATCCCTCCCTCTATCCCTTCTGTCTAGGGCGGCGGGAGGATCTCAGGCCTATTGTACACAGGCAGGAGAAGCAGTTTGGGAACCAGCTAGAGGAAGAGCTCTCTTTCTCTACTCCCCCTTTACTGTAGCAGCCACTCTGGCCCTTCCAGGATCGCTTATTTGAAGCACTTTGCAGCACTGCTGGCCAAGGAGCAGCTCCAGCAGTGTGGTGGGGAGAAAAGCATATGGTTTGGCATAAAGGAAGTAAGCATAAAATTTCTACATATTTTTCAGAAGGCAAATTGTCTGAAAAGCCTGTCTGACAATAGCCCAAACCAGAACAAGCTGTAATTACATATCCTTTTGGTTTGCAGTTTATATGATTTTCTCTCTGGTTTTGCAAAGTGTGCCACAGTTACGTTTCAGTGGCTCAGCAGCCTTTTAACAAGCTGTAGAAGGTAACCTATAGCTCAGGCACTGTCAATACTAAAAGACAGAATGTACTATCCTTTAACCCTTTGCAAGATTATGTAGTTTAACAATATAGAGCAGTCTCAAAGTGATGACCTGCCCACAGGGAGCTGGGATGAGGGAGGTCAGGAATTGGGATGATTACCCACTACCTTTTCATTGTACAGCTGCTACTCAGGATATTTGGGTGCTTGAGTTAATAATCTTGCAAATACAACAAGGTAGAGAGGGAATGGCACAGAGGAGGCTATTTGGAAGGAATTAAACATGAATAACACACCTTAAACACAACCGAGTAGGAGCAAAAGAAGGGAAATACTGTCCAAGTACAGTCTGTACCCAGTTTTAACAGACAGGTGGGATTTGTTTACAGAAGCAGACAATCATCTCCTTCCTCCCTGTGGTAAAACATGTATTTAAAGGAAGTACTAGTCAGAATTATGTATAAGTACAACTTGCAAAGTAAAGCCTCAAAGGCAAGCCTGGTCCATTTGAGTTGCTACTCTGTAAACTAATTATTTAATTTAAAACAGGAGGCAGCAGCTAGCTGACTATTTAACTGATTCCTGAGTTGGATGGCTTTTCAGTCCACACTGCCCTGGTGTCTGCATTCCAGGGCTGTAAAACTCTCTGTGGTGAGAAGGTTGCTGGCTCAGCCATGGAGTACCCTGGCTGACTGAGTCGCTCCTCCATAAGCTTTTGCCATAGGGTTCTCAAGGTACGCCAGCCGTAAAGCCAAAATGCCCTGGACAGCAAAGCCAGTCTCTTAGAGGATCACTCACTACGTGGTTTTGTCCTTATGAAAATAAAGGGACATCCATGGAGAGGAGCAAACCCCCCCAGAATGGGTCTGCCTGCTCCAGTGGAGGCAGGAGAAAATGGCGTGTGACCCTGCTGCACTTCTGCTGTCAGTCCGAGTAAACCGGGGTTTGCCAACCAAATTAAATAAATAGCCCAACGCCTCGTCCCTCCAAGTAACATCAAGTTTGATTAAGAGCCCAAAGAGTACTTTTTTCAAAACATCAATGGCTGGATGAGAAGATCAAAGATCATTGATTTTTTTATTTTATTTTATCTCAGAGAATGAGTTTTAAAAAATTGCTTATCAGCTTCTTTTTGAACGCCTGAAAGGGAAAAAATTAAAGGGTATTTATTAGTATTAGGAGTAGTATTCCAAAATGTGTGGCATGCATTATTATTAATATTATTCTAGAGATGCAGTGCCAGCAAATCATAGATACAGAGAGTCGGCAATAAATTAATTGGAGAACTAAAAAAGTACTGGAAATTAGGAAAGATGATGAGATGGAAGAGATCAGCTGAGCAAAGTGAAGACTGAGAATGGCACGTCTTTCTTGCACTAATATGGTAATGAAATACAGCGAAGGCAGAGTGGGAATACTGATCTTCACATGCTTCTAACAACTTCTTGCCATACTCGGTCAAATTGCTGTAAAATTGCTAATGTGAGCTATTACAGGATGAAAAGACCTTTATGCCAATATAAATGCATCTCTGGTGTTGGACTCTATGTCACTTCTGCAACGATAGTTTCTAAACCGATACAGTATTACATGGTGAGTTGGGCTTTGGAAAAACTGGTGGCTTAAGTTCACCTGTGGTAGCTTTAGCCTGTGTCCTCCGGTAGAGGACATGAGTCCAGGCACCATGGCAGGAAACCCAGGGCCCATAAACACTACATTATGCATGCAGGGAAAAACAACCCAAACTCCCACACAAATCAATGGGCTCTGGGCTGACATTACCTCTCAGAAATGAGACTTGGTATTATGGTAAATAGTGCCATAAAACCTTAGTACCCAACTGTTTGACAGTCAAGAAAAAACAGATCTGTGTTTTTTAACAGATTTTAAAATAATACTGTGGGTTATTTAAGAAGAAAATAGAGAAGAAAACAGCAAACGTTATTGTGTCTCTGTCGTATGAGCTTCTGCTGCAGCTCTCAGACAACAACAGAAGAGGATGAGAAAAAGTGCAAGGAGGGGTGGCCGGGGTGATTAGAGGCATGAAGTGGTCCCTGTACGCAAAACAGCCAAGTAGGACGGGGCTCCTGCAGGATGGGGAAGAGTTGGCTGGTAAAGGTCTGTAAAATCATGGGCAGTGCAGAAGGGGTAGCTGGTAGCTGACGAGCTGAGAGCTAGGAGGCTCGGGTGAAATTACTGGGCATTCAGTTCAGAATAGACGAGAGGACACAGTTCTTCAGATACATAATTAAGCTGGGGAGCTCTTTGCCACGTGAGGCTGTAGATGCTAAATTTTACATGAGTTCAGGATGAGGCTGGGCAGGTTTGCAGAAGAGAAATCCACTGAGTGATACAGTTAAAAAAAACCCAACCTGTCTGGGTCAAAAAGTTGCTGAGCTGCAAATTGTTGAAGGAGGCCAGGAGAGAAAGTTTTCTCCCTTTTCTTATGCTCTTCCCAAAACTCTTCTTCTTATGCGTTTTTTTGTCTACTTGCCCTTTCTGGCTTCTCCTGTTTAAGAAAGCCTTTAAAGGTGTTCCAGGGAGGAGAAGGGCTAAAGAAAGACAGGAATCAAGAGAAACCATCCGCTTGCGAAGTACAACAAATGCAAAAAGGGCAGGGGTGTGAGGGTCGCACAACCCAAAGCTGAAGAGTCAGGGGCACAGGGATAGCCAGCAGCGTGCTGGGCAGCACCTGCTCCGTCCGAGGCACCCGGGGCCAAGGGGTACTGCCAGGTGGGGACATGGGAGGACATGCAAATGGAAGCTGTCCCCACAGCATCCTCAGAGGAGAACGGTGCCAGCAGCTGGGGCTGTCCCGGCACACTGAGGAGGTGCAGGTGTGGAGGCATGAGTGCAGACATGAGGGGAGGAGGGCAACCCAAGCCTCAGCAGGAGGGTTTTGGGGAGAGGCTGAAGCAGCATTGGGATGCAAGGACGTGGCTGGAGGTCTCTGGTGCAGCAAGGCTGGGCTGGCAGGTATCTGTCCCCCTATGCCTTGCCTGGTTTGCCCTGACCCATAACTGGAGCCAGACCTGGGTGTGCCCCCATGCTGAGGACACCTCAAAGGCAGGAGGAGGCCAGGGGGACATGCTGCACGGCATCCCTTGGCCGCAGTGGTGTGGGGAGCTTTTTGGGACATGCGCTTTGCTGGGTATGCCTGGGTGGGAAGTGGGGGCGGAGAGGGCAGATTCAGGAGGGACTGTCTCAGTGGTGGTGAGATTAAAACATTTTGCATTACAGTCTGTGGGCTTCCTGGAAAAGCTGGCTGAAAGGTTTTTTTCTTTTCTTTGCAGTTTTGTACTAATAAACCAGGCTCCCCAGCAAAGTTTTATGCTCCACGCCATACCACGTGTGAAGTTAGGGTAGAACCCAAGACAGAAAAACAGGGGCCAACGGACTACAAAGTCCCTGCCATACAGCGGTGCAGGCCATGTATACCTGGGTCCCAAATTTCGGCAATGCATTTAAAAATTGATGCTTACTCAGTAATCATTCTTCCTTCAGAAGACACTAACCTATGGAGCCATAAGATTTTTAAGCATCCAAGACGCACTGTCCCCAAAGTGGAGATGACCTCAGAGGCAATATTTGTCTTGAGCAAGTTTGACATCCACTTTGCTTGCCTAACTCCCAAGGTAGTAGCCTTCTGGAGAGGGAAGGGGCACTAAATGAACTCCATGCCCATTCATGAAGACCTGAAGGAGCAGGGCTGCTCTTCAGTCTCTCTCCTTTTCTCCAGTCATCTCAACCCTAGCTGTTGCAGGCTGGAGCAACCCCTGGTGACACCTTTGCCACTTGTGTAAAATACCCAAGTTACCAGTTCCCCCGAGGGACGGGTTCTCTTGCCCTGGGCACTTCAGCCACGCCAGCTCCAAGAGCAGTGAGAGCCCTGCCTGGCTCCAGCGTTGCCAAGGCCTTGGTGCCACCCAGCAAAAGGCCTGATCCCCTGCACAGCGTTCTGCTGGGCCAGAAATGTGAAGCTGTGAATGAGATTTATATTCTTTCCAGCAGAATGTTGCTAAAAGCAGGTGGAAAGCTGCTTCTTTGAATACCTGATTTTTACCCTGACAATGTCTCTTGACATTTCCACAACATTAAAACTACTTTTCCCCTTCTCCATCTTTACTTTTCTGTGCATTGTTTTTCTGTGGCAGTCTTTTTCTCTTCATTGGCTTTGCTTCTGTAAAGGACTTTGCATAATGTTTTCCTTCAAATTGTTCCATTTCAAAGTTTTCCCTTCATTTCAAACTTCCTAGTTGCTATGTGACTCTGCTGTGTGGTTTCTAGGTCTTCTTTTGCTTTACAGTGTCCTTTTTCTCTTATGCACTTTCCCTCGAGCAGCTCTATGGTGGTGATAGCATGAAAAATCGCAGTATCCCTCTGTGTCTCTATAGAGAAGTCTAAAATATCAGTGAGAGAAAGAGAGACAAAGCAAGCATTTTTTAATATAAAATAAGGGATATTTACTTTTAGGATATTTATTTTCAAGAATTTCCTAATAGCACAAAGAGAAACTTTGCCATTTTATAAAAAATACATGCTTATTTTTCTTCATACGTTCCAGTCATACCATAGGCTTTCCACAAAAAGAACAAGTATTTACTTTTGTACTGTGTGCCCAGAACAGCTACCGCATGACTGTTGTCCTGCCAGGATTTGGTGCTGAGAAGGTGCAGCCTGATGTTTAGAAGCAGACTGCTCCTAGTTTTACTGGGAGCCATTGTGTGTGGCAGGGGCTGCAGGTCTCTGAATCAGGATGGGTTACATTCTGACTCACTGTCAGAGGGTGGTATAAGCGTTATATATATTCTGTTATAAGAGAGTATATGTCCTGAAGTCCTCTCAAACAGATCCTTTTCAACTCAAATACTTGATTCCTGGAACAGTTTTCACGTGCGTGGCACTGGGTCTGATCTGAAGCCCACCGAGACCAGTGAGTGCCTTTCTGCTGGTACTCAGTCAGGCTGTAACCAGATTTAAAAAGCGACCTACATCTTTTGCTCCATATCTCAGGCTCTCTGCGTAACCATCCATAGGTGGTCTAAATTTACCACTGCAGTGTGAAAACCTGAATCCACAAGCAGCAGTGGATCTAGCTATTTAAACTGCTTTTTGTCCTGATTTCAGAACTGTGAGACTTGAACTTACCAGTTTTGTCAGCAGAGCTAAGCTAGTGAATATTTTCTTTGGTGACCATTTTTGTTTCTGGTTCACGGATATACCAGCAGGAGCTACGGTGGGGACCAGCAACAGAATGTTTTAGCGGATATTCCTTAATTCACTTACTGACTTGGGTTTGCTAGTCTGGCGGAAGTGGTTTTTACTTTCCAGTATAGCTGTGTTTAGACTCAGAGGCCTTTTCCAACTTGGAAGTTTTGCCAGTGGACTTCAGCCTTTTTTGAATTTCAGGTGCAGGGAGATGCAGAGGGCCTTTCAACAGCTGTGTCTTTCCCTGCCGCTGTTTCTTTGCAGAGGCAAGATTGTGCCAGTCAGCCAACACCACTGAAAGGTCGCTAGGAAAAGCTATAAGGCTGCAACTGAGTCCTTGGATCTCAGCTCTGTCACCCAAAGCAAGCTGGCAGGTGTGTATCTGCTTAATAGCTCAGGCAAGGTGGAAACTCCTTTTGAAGATGGTATCAGAACTTCTGTCATCTTTTTTCCTTTCCTTATGAATACTTTCACTTCTTATGTAAAGTATCACAGAATCATCATTGAAATTAGCAGAGTGATATTGCTTTGGAGCACTTGCTGTTCATGCAGAAGGGGAGAGTGGGCTTTGGGTGTGAGGCTGGGGTGTCCAATAAGCACAGGCACATGAAGAGTGCAACCCATCGCTCAGGGCAGATGATCGAATGGCATCTGGCTGACCACTTCTGGAACAAAAGGAACACCTTTGCCTTTGGAGACAGCTGAGACAAACTCTATTTAAACTGTGTTTAAAATAGGCTTTATAAATACAGAACTTCTAATTTAGCACTGGGAAGGTATCGTGTGCTGTGTGTTACCCACTTCTGTCAGCCTTTAGGATGGAGGTTGGGTTTTGCTTAGGGTGCAGCTGGTTAGAAGTGCGAGAAACTGTTGTGGTTTCTGAGATGTGAGCGGATCAGCCAGGCAGAGTGTACCTGGGATGCAGGAGCTGGGCAGCAGTGGACCATGTACAAAGCAGAAATGCAATGCAGGACCTGAGGCCAGTGGTCAGCGGTGGCTGGTTCTGCTTCTTCCACCTGGGAGAGGGATTATTTCAGCATAACAGAGTTCCCTGCAACTCTGTGATGCAGTGTGATGTGATGCAGTGCCCCCAGTGAAGGGCACAGCAAATCATCCCCTAAATGGATGTAGCAAAAGTAGTAGCGATTCACATTTGTTTATAATAGGGGTACCGTGCATTATGCCTGATTTTTTAATTGTGATATTACAAGAAAACTTTCTCAAATTAAGAGAGCACTGTGTTAAAGGGTCTCCTGAATCAAACTGTTCTCTCATACATCAGTTTCTCTCAAGGTAGTGATAATGTTCCCAGAGAGAGCAGGTTGGAAAAACTGGAGGTCTCTTAGTCACATCTTCCAAGAGGATCAGACTTTGTTTTTGTTAGATGCAAACTGTGGGGTATGTGGAGGGGGTGGGGAGGTGTTTCTCAGTTACTCATGGAGGTTAATACCAAAGCACTTGATCACATCAGTGTTTCAAGCTACTGGTTTTACAGCCAGGTGCTTGCTGCCATGAGTTAGGGTTTTGTAAATTAGGCCTTTATATATTCTGCAAAATATTAACAGGTTTACTCTCCCTGCTGTCGTGTCCCAAAGTTGGAGTGACTCAGGTTCGTGGATTTCCTTTGTCAGAATTAAGGTGAAACGACACCAGGGGAGTTCAAACAACAATCAACATTTATTCAACCTAGCTAACCTTGCCCAAGTACAAGTGAACTTATCAATATAAACCTTGCAACATGTCATTAAGCTGCTGTTTGAAAAGAGACGGGAGGTGTAGAAAAAGAAGTGGAAAAAGGAACGTGGAACTGTATCAGAAGGAGAGCCCTCCCGTTGAATCACGAGGTTCAGAGCAGACCCCCCTTGCTTTCTGGACTCCTTCTCAAAGAGGAGCCCAGGGGCAGCTAGATCCACTCCTAGTCTCAGACTTGGTCAATGGTTTATGTTTAAAAGGATGAGGTGTAGGGACTGTGGAAAAGAGAGAAGGAAAAGAGGGAGAGAGAGAATGAGAGAAAGAAAGAGAGAAAGAAAGAAAGAGAGAAGACAAGGGTTTCACCAGTCCTGGGTCCAGCGTTGGTCGAGCCAGCATAGAGATCCAGTTCCAGAGGGTGTGCACTGAGAACTCGTTCTCTCTTCTTTTATAGTGTGTTAGTTGATGGTCTTGACATGCGCAGTTCCCATTCCTGGGGTTCTCTGGAATCGGTCGGTGAGCTTTGGGGGGGCGTTCATTGTGGAGCTGCCTCTCTTTCCCTGCTGGCATGACTGCTTAAGATAGAAGCACAGTCCCATCTTCTGTGGGGCCTTCTCCTCCAGGCGCATATGCTGTGCTCCTTCTCCTGGTCACTTAAGATAAGGAATTGCAGCTTTGGAGAAGTGCGGTCCCACCCTCCGTGGGGCCCTCTCCTCTGGCCACATTGTCCTGTTCACAAAACTCCAGCATTTTTACAGAGGCCGTTTTCTCCACCAAAGTTCTTTAACGAATGTTTGAGACATTGACTATAATTTGTCAGACCGTCACACCTGCACACTCTTCATTCATTGCTACATAACATCAGAGAGCAATTTAGTTCCCTGGCAGTGTATTTTAGTAAGACAGCAAATTGTCTGTGTTTACTTATGCTATACAATTCAGTAATTGTACTGCAGTCTTGGCCAAGTTCCTGAAAAGTTGGGGCCTAAAAACAAGCTCTTAAATTCATATTTAGGTTCTAAATAGAAGGTCTGATTTTTCAAATATTGAGTCCATCCTGACTTGCTGACTTTTTGGAAGCCAACAGGCTTATCAGCATTTTGAAAATCAGGCCTGCTATGTGTTCCCATGCTTGTATGGGGAAGCTAAACTATGGTTTAGAATCCTTTTAATATTTGTCTTTGTAGTATTGCACTGCCTGTTTTATTCTCTACATTGCAATAATTCCTAGTGTAGCTTATTCATGTTCACAAACTATCAGTTTGGATTGATTAAAATGTCCAGTTAAAAAGTTGCCAGCAAGGTTGCTATTTGAAATCTTTGCTGGAGGATGTGTTGCACAGAGTAAGAATATTTCTGGCAAGTCACTGGGGTTTTTTCGTAAAAGGATAGGCTATAAATACCATCTTTCATATAACATATGCTGCACTGCCTGTGCCTGAGAACAAACCTGAGTGAACTAGGGTTCATCAGAAAGGCTGATTTTGCCCTCAGTATTATTGGGAGCTCTTCAGTGCCTCTTGGTGAGGTTTTTCTCCCGTGTGTCAGTGCAATAAGGCTTCTTTCCCTTTCTCTATATAATTTCAAGGAAAGTCTGATTCATTACTTCAGGGGTTGAGCTAAATTCTTTCCTCTGGACCATTTTAAAATAAGTTGTTTAAGCCTCAAATACTTGTGCTGGCTGTGGCAGCACATGTGTGAAAGAGCGGGCATTCACTTTGCTTTTTGCTGCTCATCCTCAAGAAGAGGAGGCTCTCCTTAACCTGTGTGCTCAAGCACAGCAGGACTTTCTGACCTAAGTTAAAACAATCACCAAACCATTCCTGTGGAAGCACAGCATGCAGACACTTCAGGATTCTTCTGGAATAAATTACTGGGGATAACTTACTCTTTCTTTTCAAACAAAAATCATACTAATGCCTTTAGGAAAAAAAAGTCTTGTGTGATGAGGGTAAAGGGAAGAAATTATTCTTGGTAATATTTAAAAGTTGTTAAATTCAGATGGCCCTGGAATGGGAGGATTTAATGCACGGTGTATCAGCAGAGTGATCTGGCACAATGGCAAAGGCGACTTTGAAAGAGTTTCTCATTTTGGTCTTGGAGATCTTTCGTTTCTTCTGTTCAGATGCTCTGATGGACCAAAATTTGCAGTATTTTCAGTAATCATTATGCACTTTTTTTCTCAAATGGGGGCCACTCCTGAGAAAATAATTTTGTTTTGTAAACATTATTTGGCTGAGACTGACCGCATGTTTCCATTTTCCTTGCAGAGGCACGGCGATAGCTGGAATTGTTTTCGGTATAGTATTTATAATGGGAGTGATTGCCGGGATTGCCATCTGTATCTGCATGTGCATGAAGAACAACCGTGGGACTCGAGTAGGTGTCATCCGAACTACGCACATCAACACTATCAGCACGTACCCAGGTAAGGAAGCGAAATGACACCCCTGCAAGAGTGCCTATGTTCATGGTAGGAGTGCATCTTTGGATAGTTACGGCCCTGCAGCAAATGTGGGATGTGAATACAGCAGCAGGCTCTTCTCAGTCCGGAGGGGAATGGCATGACTCCCTGCTGAGAAATGCAAGACAGCTCAGTGTGTGCGGTGTTCATCAGTGCAGCCCTCTGCCTGGGCTAATTTATTCAGGTACTCAGTGGGCTAATGAGATCTGGCCAGGTGCCATACTCACACAGCTGTGTGGCTTGCAGTGCCCGTAGTAGCTTGTTGAGACCTTGCTCAGGGTGGTGTTGCATTATGCAGGATAGACCTTTTCGCTGTGCCAGAGGCTCTCTGGCGACAGATCAGTTATTCTTATTTTGTGTTCTGGTTCTTGTATTTGCTCTTGTTCACATGCAGTCAGCTCCCTTTCATTGTCCGATATAATGGAGGCCCAGCATACCACAAAGAGGGGAAAACCTGGACAATAAGGTCTGTGGATCATAGCGCAAAGGTTTCAAGTGGTGCCACGTGGAGACTAATGTAGCCTGAGCTGGCTGGTACTCGGCCAGAGCTCACAAGCACTGCTGGGTGCTGCAGGATCCCAGATGACTTCTACAAAGGCACACAGGCATGTTTGCAGAGTGTTCTCTGCTGTGTGTCCCAGGAGGGACTGCTGGCTGGCGTGCAGTGCTGGATCCAAGCTAGCTCCCTGCATCCACCTGGCACCATGCCTGAACTGATAGGAGCTTGGAGCGCAGTGCAGAGATGCCTGTTGTGCCTTGGTCAAAGTTAGCTGAGTGTTGGACATGCTCAATGCAGGCTTGTCTGTGGGTTAACATTGTTTTGGTGTAATGTTTTTTTAGGTGCAGGGCAGCACTAGGGGAGGCACAGAGCCTAAGTCAGATCTGGCACTGAGCTAATAAGCTGTCACAGGCTCTGGGGCACCCCAGGGGATAGTAGGGACCCCGCCATGGCTCTGCTCCAGTGCAGTTGTGCCCATAGTGAGTGGGAACTGGTACATCAGGCTGTACCTGAGCTAGCTCTGTGCAGAGCCACTCCCTGCACCACATTTGTCAACTAGTGCCAGTCTAGGATTGGGGTACAGGAACACTGAAGGTGGATCTGCACCAAGCTAGCTGGGGTCTGCAAGGCTTATTTGTCTGGACTCCCCACCACGTGAAAGTGGCCACATTTTTGAAGGGCAGAGCTGACCCTGGAAGCAGCATAACGGTCTTTGTGCAATGCAGCTATGTCTCTGCTTCAGTGATATTGTTAATTACAAATCCAGGAGCTATTGCCTTGGGATAGGTTGAGAGTTCACTGTAATAAAAGGCAATGGTGTTTCATGGATGAAATCCCCTCATCCCACTCTTAGACATCCCCTGCCTTTATATACCCTCCTGTTGCAAAGGTTGCAGCAAACCCCAGGTGCATTATGTATACTTATAGGCAAGCTATGCAATATTTATTTTGTGTTCCTTTATCACATTCACTGCTCTCAGTGTCTGTTTTCTCCCTCAGGCTCTTGACTTTGTAGTTAAACTAAAACCATGTATAATCATCCTTATCATTACAACATTGTTTTGCATAGAGAGATGAGTAATGAAAGAAAACTGCAATATTCTCAACCATGAATTGCTGAAGAGCTACTTCAGAATCTAATAGTCATTGCAAGCTGTAAAAACAAAAGCAAAATGAAGACTTTGGGGCTGTAGTCTTCTCCTCCCCAGGTCTGCTCCTGCTATGACTCACCCCTGTCTCCACCTCTGGGCAGTTTGACTCTGCACGGTCCCGCTTCCTAGCGCAAACATTAGCTTGAGCAGTTCTTCCTTTCAGCAGCAGCAGTTTTTGGAGGATGGGGAAGCTCTGAAATGATTTCTGTGTTCCCCACTGTCATGAACACTTCTGGATTAATGACTGACCTGGCTTTGGCTGCAGGGTTTGTGACCAACCCTACCCCCTGCCATTACTGTTTTGGACAGAAATAGCAAGCGAGGGGTTGCCCTTCCTTTGGCCACAGCAACAGCCAGGTTTTCAGAGAGCAGGGAGTGCTTTTCATGGCACACTGGGATTTGAGTCTCTTCCCTCATCACAAATATCCTAGGTTTCTGTTTCCTCTCTGTTCAAGTGCTATTTCACTGCCAGTCTGCTTGAGACATCTAGGGAGGGGATAGGAAGGCATCCGTGGTGACATAAACAGAGACATGAGCAGACTCTGGACCTTAACAGTGACATGGTGACATGAGCAGACTCTGGATCTTAAAATTTGTGGAGACTACTGTAGTGGGGTCTTGATATGGAGCCTTCAGTTCCTACCATGCTGTCATTCTGCAGCATTTACTGTCTTTTTGATCACTGAATTAATCCTTCTTCTCTAAGGTTACTAGGAGTAGTTGAGAAAATGTTTTCAGCTGTTTGTGAATATTTTTGTTGCTTCCTAAATGCCTGACCCAGTTTACAAATGCTGGGCTCTCCTCAGATGTCTCCGTTGGGGTGAACAGGGTGAAAGCTTCCTTCTTCGTCAGCCGGAGCCCTGGGAAGATCCTGGGAAGATGGCCAGCGTTTGCCCTGGGAGGTGTGATGCTGCTATGCTGCTGTGTTTGGCATGGCATGGCAGGTCACATCACATATCTCCTGGGGATCCAGAGGGTGTTTGAGAGGTCTGTGGAGATCAGCGAAAGCCCTGGCTACCCTGTCATTTTGAGACAACGTAAACTCATTTTGCTGCTGAAGGGGGTGGAAGGGAATGGATCTGATAAAAAACTAACCTTCCTCCCCTGGAAAAGTTTAGCTCTGCCACATCATCCTAGTATCATCTGCCATACTGCCACTCAAACGCTGTTACCAGCACAACACGTCGGTGAGCACGTGGCTAAGCAGTGAAAGAAAGGGCAATAAGCAAGGACTTGCATTGACATAAAGTGACTGTATAATGACAGTCTGAAAAAGAAGTCAGCGCATTGCCAGGAGACCTTACATCTGTTGTACGGAAGTCTGAATGTGAACTAGAAAATACTTGGGGGCCTGCATCTGAAAAAAAGATTTTTAACTATGTCTTCTTTTTCCTCCCATTTCAGTGGCTCCACCACCATACAGTTACGACTACGAAATGGAGTACCCAGCTGACCTACCTCCACCTTATACTCCAACCCCACAGACTTCAATACAGTATCCCCCACCCCCTCCATACCCTGGATACTCAGGGAAATAATTACATGGCTTCATACAGATATTAACTGCCTGTTGAAACAGCAGCACCGTTGGGACAAATATTACCAGTTCAGGGACAAATAGGACAGGGTCTGCATCAACACATATGGCCAGGTGTTGAAATAACCTGGGAGGGTTGCCATGGCTCAGGATGAAGAAAAATACTGTCCACTCCGGACCATCGTGTTTCATGATTAAACAACCTGTGACCAAACCGAAGAAACAGTTCCTGTACATTAGTGCCTGATGAGTAGTGCTTAGCATCTGTGCTTAGCTTCAGCTGCAGCCCGTTACAGCACGTGGGAGTGGGGGTCTTGCCATGTAAGAATGTGCAAGTGGTGCAAATGGTTCAACAAGCTGTTTCAAAAGCAGAAGAGGCAGCTGCTGGGGCTTATTCTGGGGGAAAACTCCAACTGTTCTCTTCAAGTATGTGTTATGCCTTTCCTTGAAATGAGGGGAATAAGGAAGAACAAGGAACACAAGCTATTTTCAGTTTCTACATCAGGCTGATAATACCCAATGATCAGCTGTGCATATTGGTCTGATAAGTATATCACAAAGAGAAGTGCTGTCAGAGTTATTCAGTAACCAAAAAATGATGGATATTATTTTTGGCCAAGTGCAGGTTGTTTTAAGTGCCTACTTTTAAACAGTTTGAGACTAGTTCGTGGCCTAAAACATAAACACAAAGAGCATTTTTATATGTGAAATACACTAATTTATAGCTGATTTATTTTTACCTGGACTTAAATACTGTATACATTGGAAATATGCTACAATGCCTTTTTTATCAGCAAATGATGCTTTGATTTTTTAAAAAAACACTGAATCAGGAAAACTCACAAGTGGGAGAAGAAATACAAAGCGAATATTAAAACATCATAGATTTGTCTTCAATTGGATTGTGTAAAGACTGTTTTTTAAAAAAAAAAACATACTGTTTACCCGTAATAATGATATTCAGCCTAACCAAAGAGATGAGCGTAGAGACTGAGCTTCAGATTACTTTTGAATGTTGTCTTGGGCATTTTAAAAGTGTAAGTCACCAAAGAATTTTTTTTGCATTTGTCATGCATATTGTTCAAAATTACTTAATCTCTACTATATAAAGTACAGACCTTTATGATTTAAAATGTTCCATATACTTATGGTGCTAACTGTAATTCAGGAGCAGCTATTTGACTTCAGAATAGAGTATCCCATTGCCTAAAGCATCATCCTTCAATGGTAAGACTAGTATCTTTCTCAGTTATATGCAAACCACAAAGACAGTAGTTCTCTTCAGGGATTTAAAAGTGCTGAGTGCCCTTAGTTTGAGTTGGGTGGCTGGGCTGTTTGAGAATGCTACAGCGAAAATAGCGGAAGGTGACAAAAATACGGCACCTAGAGTTCAGTACAGCTGTGGCATCAGGTCCTTTTCAGTGGGAAAGACTGCAGGTTACCACTGATTCCAGAGATCGGAACGCATTTAAGTGTTTTCCAGTGTAGCCCTTATCTTCTTTTCAGGTGTATCATTGTATTAATGAATGAAAAAGCAGCTTGCAAAAGGTGGTACCATATCCCAGTGAAGTCAACTGACAACCTCTCATCACCCCTTAAGTCTGATATTTTTGGCATTCGGTCCTAATTCAGGGAAGAACTCAAGCAATCTTTTAACTTTAAGCACAAAAGTTATTCAGAGGCTTTCTTGTAAACAAGACCTTACTGACTGTTCTTGCTCAGATTTTGTAGTTGTATTTGTCCTTTCCAGGCTGACTAAGCTTATCCTATTGAAACCCCACTTGAAAGTGCAAATGGCCTCAGACCTCACCGACGTAAGTTCACAAGATCTGTGTCGTGGCCCTTGGCCAAACTGAGCCTTGAGTCACAGGCCCATAGCTACCTAGGCATTTGTAACCCAGTCAGAGGAAAACTGAGCTGTGTCACAGGTTTTGGTTGCTGCTGGTTCCTTGGAGTCTTCTCCAAGGAAGGAGAGTTATATTCTCATTTCTGTTTTGGTGTTTAGAGGTGGCACGTCCTGAGCTAGGTTATCCTTACAATTACTTCTGCTCTGGGCTATGTCCTGTGACATTTCAGCTGGTACCCTGTTCCCTCAAGAGACGGATGTTCCTCAGCTGAAATCCTCCCGTGAAGGGCAACTTTCTGTATGCAGCATTTTGGCAGTCTGTACTCAAAACCATCTGCTGGGGTATTGATGCACCTGCCAACATGGTGGCCAGCATGAAGAACAGAATAAGCATAGTTTTCTCTGTGGAAAATCCTGTTCCTACCACATCATTCTATGCTGGTACCTCAGCACTTTCCAGTTGATCACACCAGATGATATTTCTGTGCCAAAAAGTTAACTATAGATAAAGAGTATTGTCATTTTTCCCATTTTTGTATTTCATTTCTTTGTGCTGAACATGCAGATGCACAAATCAAAGAGCAGTTTGTATTTGATGAATCCAGTCTCCTGAAAAATACAGAGAAAGAAAACTATCCTATAGATCATAAATCTTCCCTTAGAAGAAGAATTTCTCCAGCTGTGACATTTGTCAGAACAAGTTATAAAGCAGGTTTCTTAAATAAAAAGGCATTTCTGGAAAATAACTAAAAGTCTTTGATCGCAGTCCTCTGTTTTTCAGCTTTGTGATTGCATGTTGCCTCTGATGATATTGCATGAAGGTCGTAGTAACCGAAGTACCTACAATGTATACATGGCTTATTCCAGGGGAAAATTATGGAAATAGGAAATTGAGAATTTCGTAGTGGGAGAGAGCTGTTTTTTTGCTAGGAAAACACTAGTGAGGATGTTGATTTTAGTATGCTAATTAATGTTCTGCAGATCCACATATATTGGGCCATACCAGACAATGATTTTAATCTCAAAGGACACCACATCTCTTGTCCTTGCTAAGGGCATGAGATATAAAGGTGTTGCCCTTTCAGCAAACCAGGTAAAACTAGTACAGAGTGGCCTATTTTCAGAAAGAGGTGATGATTGCATTGAAAATAGGTGAAAGTGCCACAGAGGAGGAGGGAGTCTGAAAGATTTATAAAAGTAAAAGAATAGAACAGAGAAGTTGCTGCATAAACAAATGGAAGCATTTGCTAATACTAAAGTTAGTTGAGTTTAGTTGAAAAAGTTGAAGTGTTGTTATACCTTAAGTGTTATTTTCTTTGTGTGGAAACATGTAATTTGTTCAACACCTCCATATTCAAAGTTCTGCAGTGCAGGTATTGCCAACCAGTAGTCATTTATTCTGTTTCACATGAGTATCTTGCAGATGAGTGGGTTAGTACAAAGAGTTTTTACTTAGTCACACTGACTTATTTCAGCCTCATGCCCTACATCATATTGTAAAGTAAGAAAAAAATACAGAAATGTAATCTGTGGCTGAGAAAGGGCAAACAATCTTTTGCTTTTTGTGCTTGGCAGTGGACGTTGTCACTAATTGATCAGTGAATGTAGCATTGCCCGGGAAGTACCTATACTTGGACCAAACACTACTGATTTTCTTGTGGTCTCAGGTTGCTCTGCCTTTGGTTCACGATTTCCAGGCTGAGCTGGGGAGGCAGAGGGGAACGTTGCTGTGTCACGAGTACAGGACCTGGTCCCATGAGCCTTTCTCCTTCGTTTCCTAGTTTAGTACATAAGATGACTGCCTGGTTGCACGATTGCTGTTACGGATTGGAAGCAGCAGGAGTTGCAGGTGCTTACAAGGGCACATATGCTTGCATATGCTCTGATGCCAGTCCTCTTTTGTGGAAAAAAAAAATTCTGTGTGTGATGTCTTAGTTAAGCATGTATCAGGGATATTTCAAGCCATGATTCATTTCAGAAACTTAATTTAATCTGGCATTTCTTTAACTATTTTTTCCCAGGAAGAGCTACTTCGAAACCAGTTATGTCTCTGACAGCCTACTGTTTCTAGGGTATATACCAAACAGCAGGAGAAATCTATTTAAGAGCTAATGACCCATTTGGGAGACTTTACAAATTAGGTAATAATCAATTGAAGGAGTTAAAAGGCCAAGGCAAAGCCAAGGGAAGTTAATGTGCTAGGCTGCCATTACCTAAATGACACACTCCAATGAAAGGATTGTTAATGCTATTAAAAGCCTTTTTTAATTAATGAAAAATGTAACAATTTGCTTTTTTAATATTGGTAACTTTGAAAAATGCACTTTTACCAATGTACTAGACCAGATTTTCAGTAGTGCCACGATGAAAAGATTAGATTGCTCCATAGAGCACCTGGATCGATGTTAACAGTGTTCTCGGTATAGTAGAAATAGAGTCTTTCTATTTAAAGCAAATGTTCTCAAGACCCTTTGTGAAATCAGAATGATATTTTTTGGATGTAATGGGATAGTTCACAAAGCACTGATGGCTATCTATTAGAATAGTGAATGTTTGGCATTTCTGTATTCACTTTCATCCTGGAAGCCCTCCAAATGCTTTAGTAACTAGAAAAATAATTATTTTAGTCACCTTGGAATAAAATGCAAGAGGTATTTAGCAGCACACGGTAATAGTATGTAACACTCTGAGGCAGAAATTGCACAAAAGGATTAAGGCAAATTGAATATATTTCTTCAGCTTCACTAAAACATCAGTGCTTGGACAAAACACTTTGAGAAAATAATGACCAGGACCTTTTATCAAGTGGTCCCTATTATTACTTTCCAATGGATACACCCAGTCTAGTGGTGGTTTTTATATTGCAGCAATGTCTGAGGTCTGAAAAGCAGAGCCCCAGTCCAAGCTTGGATTGTAGTGCACCCATTGTAAAAACACCCTTCCCGCTCTGTCAAGATTTTGGTGTGCAGCCGAAAAAGATGAACAAACAGAGGATTAAAGAAAGGAGAGGTGATGGTCCCTCACTTTACAAAAGGGAAAGAGAAATAGGGAAAAACAAAAATGGTCAGGACTTTTTGATTTTGCGTGACCTACAGAGGACGGCTCGCTGGTGCTGTTGCTGGTGACTGTCACTGTAGGAAGAGTGAAAGCAATGAGCACAGAGTGTGCTGAAGAGCTGCCAAGCAATCAGGAGAACAGCCCAGAGAAGGATCCAGGGAGCTCCGGCTGGGGATAACGTAACTTATGGTGCTGGAGGCAATAACTAGAGCAGAAACATTTGTCTGTCTGGTTTGCTGTGAAGATTAGATGGTCAGTATTTACACAGCACTGTAAATGGAAAATGTTAATTATTTTTGTTATGCTATGCACCATTTGTATTTTGCATCCTTAGTGGAGAGTAGGAAAGAGCAGGCTTTGGATGCCATTGCTATCACAGTGATGACTAAGAATGGACTAATGCCAGCAGAAACAAAAGGAAAGCCAAAGACTTAGGTGTTTCTGAAGAAAGTGGGGGGGGTTTGTCAGCCTAGCATATGGAGCTGGTTCCTTCACAGAGGCAAGCTGGCCTGTTGCCAGTGAAGGCAGCTGATTTTAAACAGCTGAAGCCTGCAGGAGGGAGGCTGAGGTGGGAACTGTGTAATGCTGTTTTTCCCCAGGCCTGAGACTTCACCTGACCACTCTGCTCCTTCGCAGGAAACGTGCTGGCGGGGCAGGGGGGGTGGTTCAAGGCAGTCCTCCTTTCTTGCATTAATGCCAAGCTGGCTATCTTAGCCCATAACCTTCACAAGACATCTAGGATATGTTCATTTTCAGGAACATGGGCAAAACCATTTTTTCATGGCCAGTAAGCAATCCTCAAATTTCTCTCAATAGATCCCATGTTGTATGGAAGTCCTCCATTACAGGAACTAATCTGGAGACTGGTACCACCTTTTGCCAGTTTATCCACATTGCCCCATCTTTTTTCTATTATACCATATTTACCAGTGACTCATCTCATTGCCCTTATTTCACATGCTCCCTCAGGGCTGCATCCTTATTTTACTGCTGCTTGCCAAAGAGCTTTTCCGAAGAGCGCTGATCACAGGGATACATTTTCCAAGCAGACCCCTTCCCCTGCCCCCCTGCATCACCACTGCTGGAAGCTGCCTGGGGAGGCTGAGCTCTGCAAGAGTCATCTGTACCCTGTTTTTAAACATTGCCTCCTCTGCAGGGGAGGAAGGCCAGCTGTTCAGCAGCTATCCTGAGATCACCCTTAGCCCAAGCTTTGTTTGTGAAGAAACTTCACTCTCCCTCTCTGTTTCCAGAAATCCAAATGTGGTCAGTAAGTTCAGAAAGAGGAAAGGGAAATGGAAAAAGAAGTCATGCCCACATCTGCTTTCTGGTTTAGCTCAGTGTGGTAGGTTGACCCTGGCTGGATGTCAGGTGCCCACGAAAGCCGCTCTATCACTCCCCTCCTCAGCTGGATGGGGGATGGGGAGAAATATGACAAAAGGCTCATGGATCGAGATAAGGGCAGGGAGATCACTCAGCAATTACCATCACAGATAATAAAATGGACTTGACTTGGGGAAATTAGTTTACTTTATTACCAATCAAATCAGAGTAGGGTAATGAGAAATAAAACTAAATCTTAAAACACCTTCTCCCCACCCCTCCCTTCTTCCCAGGCTTAAATTCACTCCTGGTTTTCTCTACCTGCTCCCCACCAGCAGCACAGGGGGACGGGGAATGGGGGTTGGGGTCAGTTCATCACACGTTTTCTCTGCTGCTCCTTCCTCCTCAGGGGGAGGACCCCTCACTCGTCCCCTGCTCCAGTGTGGGTCCCTCCCGCGGGAGACAGTCCTCCACGAACTTCTCCAACGTGGGTCCTTCCATGGGCTGCAGTCCTTCAGGCACAGACTGCTCCAGCATGGGTCCCCCGCAGGGTCACAAGTCCTGCCAGAAAACCTGCTCCAGCGTGGGCTCCTCTCTCCATGGGGCCACAGGTCCTGCAGGAGCCTGCTCCAGCATGGGCTTCCCACAGGGTCACAGCCTCCTTCGGGCACCCACCTACTCTGGTGTTGGGGTCCTCCACGGGCTGCAGGTGGATATCTGCTCCACCGTGGACCTCCCTGGGCTGCAGGGGGACAGCCTGCCTCACCATGGTCTTCCCCACGGGCTGCTGCAGGGGAATGTCTGCTCCAGCACCTGGAGCACCTCCTCCCCCTCCTTCTTCACTGACCTTGGGGTCTGCAGGGCTGTTTCTCTCACATATTCTCACTCCTCTTGCCAGCTGCAATTTTTCTGTTGTGCAGTAACTTTCTTTCCTTCTTAAATCTGTTCTCCCAGAGGCACTACCACCGTCGCTGATGGGCTCGGCCTTGGCCAGCGGTGGGTCTGTCTTGGAGCCAGCTGGCATTGGCTCTGTCGGACATAGGGGAAGCTTCTAGCAGCTTCTCACAAAATCCACCCCTGTAGCCCCCTACTACCAAAACCTTGCCACACAAACCCTATGCACTCAGCTCTGAGGGATGTCTTTTTCCCTGTGTATTGCCAGCTATCAAGTTGATAGCATGTCTCCTCTTTTCTGAATGTTTCTGTTTTCCTCCACTGTAGAGCATCTTTAACAGGAGGGGAGGGTGTGTTATGGGCATCTGTGCAACTGCAAAGCCCAAATGTTCCCTGGGGCTGCCTTGTGATTTTGGTACCTATAGTCCCCTGCTTTGCATCTGGACATTTATGAAAAATCTCTCAACCGGGAAATAGTTTTTACCCTTTTTGTTGAAATATAATACACTTCCTGGCTTAATTTTTAGATATCTATGTCCCTTGGTTTTATACAGGTGGTAACTTGTTGGTGACTAGGCTGTGCTTAATTCAACAAAATGTTAATCTAGGGCTGGTAATCCAGTGAACCTATGTAGCGGGACTCAAACTCTTTCGTTATACCCTGAAACTTGAACAATAACTCAGCAACTACAGATTATATCGATTGTACGGTGGGATATGCAGAACATACATATGGAATATGTATGTTTGCGCCTGGACCTCATTTGAGGCTGAGTACCATAGCAGTGAGCCGCTTTGTTATGGTAGTGGGCTTGGGGTGGTTGATTACTTGCCAATACATAAAGGGATACCAGGGTACCTGCCGTTTATTGATGGCTGAGAGACAAGATTGCTTCTGTACCTGGACCCTCACATAACAAGAATTTATGAAATCATCTGAGGCTGCCCTTGTCAATTATCATCATCATTATTTATGTGTTTGAAAAACAAGGCAGAGTTCTTGTGGGCATTCATCAAAGAAGTACTGTGGTAGTGCAGTCTCCACTACCGTGCCTCACCTGAGGTAAATTCTTCATCAGGTGAATTCTTGAGATTCAGGAATGAAAATAAATACATATTTGCTGCATTGCTGTTCCTCATTTGTTGGTGTTCTTCCTCTGAGGTGGAGGGTGGGGGATCAGCCATCGGATTCAGGATTGGGAAACCAGCTGATACATGTGTGTGCACATAGTGATGAACTTGGAGATAAACCGTCCCAGCTGGCTGATTGAGTTGGGCTCCTTACCGACAAGCTCTGAACCTATGTTTAGGAGGTCTGCCACAGCTACGCTATCGCTGTGTATCCATCTTCATAATCTACAAGAGACTACAGTGAGGTACAAATGGTCCTGGACATATCTGAGAGACTGGTAGAGTAGAACAAAGTTTCCCCCAGCTCTCACTATGGGATACAATCAAACTAGGGCAGTTCAGTGAGCCTGCCCTGCTGGGGAGGGCTCCCTCTCCCCAGCCATGAGTGCTTCACCCCCCACTCTACAAGCAGCGGCTCCCTGGCTCTGCAGTGGTTGGTGTGCGGCACCCGCAGCAGGACACGGCAGTAAGTCAGCTTGGCAAAAGCCAATACTTAACTTTCATTGAAAAATCTATCATTAAAATCTACATTTCCTTTTGGCTGCTGGTGTTTATTGCTGATTATAATTTCTGGTCAGCTTCTGTGAGTGAAATTGAGGACAAGCTGTGACTAGTGATGTGGTGCAGAGAGGGGATGCTGTATGTCTCAAGAATCAGAGTCCTGCAGAAAGGTAAGATTGACTTGATAATCAAGAAGCCTGGGAAAAGTCACAACATAAACATACAGGTTTATTGATGTGTATCTTTAAAGCCGGAAGAGTAGGATCCTGATGTTCCTATCCCTTCCACAGCTGTCATATTCATTTAAAAAAAGATCATGAGCCCAACGTATGTTCTTTCTCTAGCTGCTAAGTGCAGAGAAGTTCCTTTTTAAGCCTGATCTACTCAGTGGTAAGCTTGGACAGTGATCCTTCTCACATGAATAAGGATAATAAAAGGGACTGATTCAGATCTTAGATCTTGGCTTATGGGAAGTGAGGGAAAACAAAGCATCCCACTAGTTGGAGCTCAAGATTCACTGAAGTTTTAAAGACTTCTCCATTCCATGGCTAATAGACTTATTGTGATCATGATAGTCAAGGTACCTGATGAGAGTTTTCATAAATGAAATAGGACAACAGTGATTGGTTCTGTCTGCGATGGAAGAATAATTCTGGTCTAGGCAGAGCAAAGTGTCTGGTTTCCCTGTGCCCAGTTCACCATGACCCTCACATAAAACTTGCATGCATGATGAAGTTGGATTAAGCAAAGTGGGATCTACATCCAGGAATACACTTACTCATTTTATATCAATTTGATGAGCTGGTATTTTTAACCTTTGCAACTAAAAAGGACAATTAAGTCTCTGCCATTTGCTTCTTCCATGCCCCAGGAGTAAGAAAGCAGAGTACAGGCTGACCTCTGGCAGTAGCTCTGCCTATGCTTGCTCTCCTGCAGAGCCTGGTGACAGTGTGGATGGAGGGAACGGACACAGCTCTGAGCATCTGCATCCAGCCTTGGCAACTGTTAGGCAATTATATGGCCAACTCTGCAATCTTGACTGTTAATTTTTGAGACATTATAGTTACTTTGCATAAGTTGTCCATATCTGAGTGCCTACCCAAGAGTTGAGAGTATTTTGTTTGACTTCCCAGCTTCTGAAGAAAAAAATCCTTCTTTCTGTATGAATGATACATTGCTATGAAAGGCCAATTCCGGTAGATCTAAGGGCTAAACAAACAAAAGGATAAATCTTCCCTGAGCTTCACCTGAAGACTTCCTCACTTCAGGTAATTAGCTCCAGTCCACCCTGGGTACAAGGGCAGGAAAATGACAGCCAAGGATTTCTGCTAAGGGGAATTTCTCATGCTGGACAGTGGGAGTGACTTTGGTGCTGCTTCTTTAAAATATGCATCGTACAATCTGTAATTTAGAAATACTGCATTTATCCTGGTAATGAAAAGGAAACAGAACAACAGGAGGTAAGGGAAATTTTCAAGTGCAGATAAATCTTTCTGTTCTTCATATCTTGGAGGTCAGTGTTTAAAAGTAAGAAGCTGTAGATAAAGATCTTCAGCAATTTTCAGTCTTCTCTTGCCTATATATTTCCCAAGTGGCTGTCAAGTGTTATTTTTTCCTGGTGTTGTCAGCTTCTATTGCCTGCTACATGATATATATTTTAATTGACAGCCTGTAACAGCCATTCCAATCATAGTGAAAACAGTATTTTATAGCCAGTGTGGATGGAAGTCGTAACTTGAGGACGTGCCAGTTACTTGTTGGAAATATGAATAATTGATACTGAACATAATACCTTTTCACAGTCTATTTATTAGAGACAACGCAATCACAAAATAGCTGGTTTTTTTTTTTTTTTTTTTTTAAATGGTTTCCTTTAAGTATGATTCGCTAGTCTGTGTAATTCAGGAAGAAAATTACTCAGCATCTAGTTAGAGTCTGAGTGAAGACTTGAACTCACAAATGTAATCGGGCATGACAAAATATTCAGTTTTGCCCACAGAAATATTGAATACAAGGTTGACAGTTACCAAGTGTCTTGCTAGTGTCATTCATTGAAATGTGCTGCCAAGACTTCAGGTTAGATCCGAGTGGCAATGTGGAAGTGTGATTTTCGCACATTGTACACCTGGGAGGGCAGCAGAGAGGACACAACAGTCAGACCCACGATGGAGAGGTACGCAGAGGCTCTGGAGAGACTGCACCACACTCCAAGACTGCTGCTGTAAGCCCCTTGCCCCACATCTTTGCTGTTGTCATTACTCATGTTGTTACTGGTAAATTTGAGTTGGGTGTATTGAGTTGAGTGAGATCTGATATCCCACCAAAGGCACAGTGAGAACAGAGTACGGTAGGAGAGGTAATGCCTTTTAAAGAAACCTTTTGGTCTGAGCGTCCATTCATGTGGAAGATGAAGCTCCCATGGTGTAGTTGGCTTCACTGGCAATTAACGTTTTCTGTTACCTGTGTGGTATTTTGAAGCTTGGCTAAGGCTCACCATTGTCTCCGTCACTGATATTGAAATTTAATTTTTCCTGGGCTGGAGTGTGATACAGAGACTTATCTATCTAAACCTTTTCCTGAGACCATGCCACCAACATCAGTTCTTGTGATGACTGCAGGCCACCCAACCTGCCCTAATCCCCTTAGTGGAAGGAAGCATCATTACCCCTGTGCACGCTGCAGGGGTGTTGTCAAGAGCAGAAGGAATTTAAAACCATCTAAGTGGACTGGAAGGCGTCCCTTTTTTAAACCTTGTACCTGATGTTGTAGGTTATGCAACAGCCAGCCTACAAGAAGGTTGTCTTTTTGTAAATGAAGGGTGAATACCAGTTGGACAGGATGTTTTTCTTTAATTTGGTTTGTTTACCCTGAAATGAGCAGCTGGCCTGTGGTTTTGGGGAAAGAAGGGGATTTTTTGCCCTTTGTTTTCCATGATTGTTGAATCAAGACCTGGGGGCAAAAGAAATGAAATCACTGTAATACAGGAAAGCTTTACACCTACTCTGGGTTCGTAGCCTGCTTGGGCTAAGATGACCTCGTCTCCAAGTTTTTATGGGTTTTTCCTGTGTCTTCTTTACCCACCCAGAGGGTTTTTTCTTGGCAGATTTTAAGGACTTTCCAGAGTTTTGCTGGGAATACAGAGCAGACCCATTGAGGCCACCATGCGAGAGTCACAGGCAAGAAGGTTGCCACCTGCCACATGGCTGCCTGCACATCCTGCAAGCCTGATGGGTCTGGAAAGGGGCAGAGGTCTTTAGCCCAGATGCTGCCAATTGCCTGCTCCTTGTGGTAAATTAATTTTATCTTTGAAAGAGATTTAGTGCATCTTTGCAGACCTTTCCAGAAAATTCAGATTTATTGTGCATGCATTCATATTTCTGTCCAGGAAATCTCCAGGCTTAAATAAAGGTTGCTGAAAAAAAAGGAAGAAAAAAAGATGTTTTACCACAAGGTAAGCTAATAACTAGTCCTAATTATCTTATTGTAAAATCAAGTGGAAATAAAAGTCAGGGTTGGTTGTTTTAATATTGACAGCAACTTTCCTTTCCTCAACCACACTCTGCAAACAACAGGAGTCACTCCCCACACACACAATTTTTCACTGAGATAATTAGCTATCTCACAGCTTCAAAAAATAGGCAAATACCCATCTTCCACATGGGAGAGATACAGTGTTTTAAAAATCTCAACTGAGCTGAAGAAAGGAAGAGCTCCCTTCCCATTTAAACCTGAACCGAAGCTGCAAGTTCAATTTTTATGCTTCAAATGGGACAGATCCTGATGGCTGCCCTGTTGCAACAGAGCACAGCACCACAGTGCCTTGCTTTCTGTGATGGTGCCATCGGCATCTGCGTTTGGTGAGGACCCTGTGCAGTGGGGACGCTGGGGCGGGGGGAGATGGTGGAGCTGGTCTGCACTGCCGTCGCACAGTCATGGGGTGGGCTGGGTGCCCCCACCAGCCCCTCTCCTTGGACTGCCTCCATCCCTGGTGGCTGGCATCTCATATCCAGCTGGGAAATGCCAGCTTCTTCACGAAACATTGCCGGAAATGTGAGTTTAATGAGACTGAAGTCAGCAGGTAGTTTGGCAAATTATCTTTTTATGTCCGTAGTTGATTTTCACACATCAGTTCCCTCTCCCTTTCCTCTGAAAGCTGCCTGTTGAGCAAAAGTATGAGTACATGAGTAGAAGTCCCTTGGCTTCTCTGCCCAACTCTTCTGCTCTGAGTGTAATTTCTCCTCTCAGTAGAGTGAGCAGCTTTGAGCCCTTTGTTTCTCTTTTTTGAGAGAGGACGGTGAATGCGCTGATAGGTGAAACCCCAACACAAGATGACTGGATCATCCACAGATAACGGTCCTTCATTGCGTCACATCAAAGCAAGCACAAGAAAATACCAAAAAAAACCTTGCAGGTGGAAACATTATACAGTGAGACCTATGCTTATTTGCTGTCACTGGGCAGTCTGCTCCTGGGTGCCCAAGCCCAAATGGTGGCAATCCCCAGAAGAAACAACAGCCAACATGTTTGCTGTGGCAACGAGCCTTCCTCTCCTGTGGAGCAGGGACCGCTGGTCTGTGATTTGGGGGCTACCCATCATCCAGCATTCAGTTCCCCATGCCATCAAATATCTTCTTTCTGACTTTATGCTTCAACTTGAGCTGAAACATTCCTATTTTATTTTAAAACTGCTCTAGTAACTGAGATTTTTTTTTCCCCCCTCTTCTCCTCTCCTCAACATATAATTAGGGTTTCTGTTGGCATGAGGTTGCCTCATTTGGCTACATCACACTGTTCTTCCTGGGTGGGAGTAACTGCATAGGAATTAAGCACCTTATACCATAGTTACAACAAAGGAAAGTTGTACTGCTTCACATGTAATGTCTACCATTTAGTTGTAAACGCTTCTCAGAAAGGCAAGGAAACTCTGTACATCCCTCTTAATCTCCAAGGCAGAGCCCTTTCCCCTTCTGGGGACCTTGCAGACACAAACCTAGAAAAAACCCCAAGCTAGCACAAAAGCCATCTCATTGCCTTAAAGGTTGTTTGACTCTTCTAGCGAAAATAGTGAAGAAATAACTAGGAACTACCACAGAATTTCAGAAATAAAGGACCATATTTGTTATCACTAATAGCAATTTATTGTGGTTTTTTTTCTGTAAGCTCCCCATTCCCAGAGAGTGCTGTGAGAGGAGTTTGTTGAGGCATGGTGGTGCTGGGGGACAAGGTGAGTAGCAGAGTAGGCAGAACCCCTGCATTCCTCCAGAGAGGTGCTTCCTTTGTTTGGAGTTGAAATTCACATGGTTATCTCTTCTTCCAGAGCCAGCTCAGCCTCCAGTGGCTTTGGGTTGATACACGCCAGATGAGATCTTGCCCCCAAATACAAGGTAGGGCACCACTACAAGCACAATATAAGCCAGTCTCTTCCTTAGTAAGGATTTAAACATAAATTAAAAAAAAAAAAAAAAAAAAAAAAGAAGAAGAAAAAATGTTCTCTTACCCATTTTTCAATGAGTGGGTAAATTCTTATTAGGTAGTATTTGCCAAAGGGCAAGATGTTATGTCATTATCTCTAGGCAGCTGCTGTTTTCTATTGTATGAAACTTTGGAGAAACACCTAGGCTAAATAGGTGTTCTTAACAGAAACACTGTGTCATAAATGGGCATGGGCAAGCCTTGCCCACCACGAGGGCACGGAAGGAGTGCCTTTTGCAGGGCAGAGAGCAGACAGTGTACAGCATAGTCTACCCACCAGCTCTGGATAAAAACCTAGTACATTTATTTTAGTCATCTTTCTAGGGGGGACAGTTAACTCCATGACTTTAAAAAAGCACCTCTAAAGTTTAGAGGATGAAGAGCTTCTATCATGCTTGACCCTGTTCTTGTCACCAAATAACAACGGTGCATTTCAGGATCTCTGCAGAGCTCGGCAAAGCAAAGAGTTTTTCAGCTGATGAAAAGGAGAGACATTTCCGTGAATGCCACATAGGCATGGGGTGGTATAACCTCACTGCATTTTAAGGAGAAAGTTAATATTTCAGAACCTTCTTTTTTTTCTCTTTTTAATATGGATTCCCCACAGGGTTTCTAGGATAGGAGAGATTCTGATGAGTAAACTGCTAATGACAGCTTTCCTTGACTACGCACACCGGGGCAAGAGTTTTTGGCATCCAGGGTAGGCTGGCGGTGTGGTACTCGACTCCCCAGCCCTTACATACGATAGCTCCGGGGCCAACATTTCTGCTCCCTGACACCAAGCTGGCATTACAGCTGGGGCTGCCTGCCTGCTCATGCTCATGCTCCTGCTGGTGCCCCTGCTCCCCATGCGGCACCCCGTCCTCTGAGAGCAGCCTGCCGAGGGGTCCTTCCCTTCACCTCTCCCGCCTCCCACCACCCCGGCGCTGGGCCATTGCCCCAACACCAGCAGTCCTTCAGGTGCTCCAGCCTATGTAGGATGGGTCTTAGCAACGTGGACCCCTCTAAGGGTTTCTGATCTGTTCCTTGCTCTCCTCAGCAGGCTGGAGAAGAGTATTAAGTCAAGGTTGAGGCATTTAAAGGCATGAAGCTGGGTTAAGTACTGGGTTGCTGGTGACTTCAGGAGGGGCTTGGGAAGACACGTGCGGGCTGGCAGGCTCCAGCACCATGGACATTATTAGTTTTCTTGCCACCTTGGCAGAAAACAGAGCTTTCTTCAGAGGCAGCATGCAACAAATTCCTCCGGAGCCCAGGGCCTTCACAAACGTTGTTTCCATTAGGGATGAAATGTTTATACGTTAATTAAAGAAGCGGCTCCTAAAAGGCAGCATTAGCCGAAGAGCGGGAGAATGGCCCAGCCCCAGTAACACCAGCTTGTGCTGCCCTGGGGGGGCTGCGACGTCAAGGGCTCTATCCTGGTCTGCACAGGAGAACAGCTGAGTCCACGAAAATCAGTGGAAATATTCTCACTGCAACATGTAAAGCGCGTACCTTGGTCTTTTCTGTATGAGAACCTGTGGTTATGACATTGCTTTCTTGATGGCAATCTTATTTTATGTCAATTATTTGAAAAGTATCATTCCTCCACCAGTAATTCACGAAGTCCTTTCTCTTCTGCTTGCCATTTCTCATAGTTTCAGATCAAAAAGCTTTTGCGAGAAGCAATTATTTGTTACACGTACCTTACATGCTGATGTGAAGCCTAATTTCTCTGCAGTGCAGAGAAGAGGTGGAATAGTTAATATCCCCTCGCTCTGAGAAAGGCTGCAGAATAATAACACAGGAAGCTGAAACAATCATTCTGCCATCAGTTGTTCTCCCCTGGGCCTGCCCACAAGAAGTCATATGGAGAACTGTTAGAGGCAGGCATCGCTGAAGATTGCCTGCTAATTTTACTCCCTATAACATGATCTGTTCATTCAGAAGATGCACTCTGTCTTCTCAGCTGTGATTCAGAAGAATCTTAATCTGACGTGATTTCTTTCATTCTCTTGCCTTACTAATTAATATTGCTACATGAAATCTGAGACTTACTCTTTATTGCAAGCAATATATTATGAACTGATTGTTTTTGCTCAAGAAAACATAATCTATACTTTATTATTAACTCTCTAAATCTGCTTTTCTTTTATAATAATAACATTATCTTGGGAGATGGTAGTTAAATATCTAGATTTTTGTTCTTATTGCAAAAGAAAACTTGATTAAGATGGGAGCAAGGATAGTCTAGAAAAGTATAGTTTATATAATTATTTAAATACAGCCTTTGAGTTTCAAACAGCTTCCCAAAGGTGAGTATGTGTTGATAACCCTATTTATGAGATACCCAAGGGACGGTGGCTGTAGCTCACTTTGCAGAATGGCTGGTTTTTCTTTTCTTATTATTCTGTTCTTTTTTTTTTTAATGTTCAAATTGAGTTTGTCCTGAGTTTCTGAAACTTGAGTGCCTGAAGCTCTGAGCCATTTCCTCAGAACAAAAATCTGACTCCAGGCACCTCAGTTTGAGTAAGCAGCACCTGGAGCTGCATATGCTTGCAGTGTTTAGAAGCAGCTGGCCAGTGATCAGTGTTTAACCTATTTACAGGACGCATTTTCAAACTACAAATCAGAGGTTTTTTTCTCACTGTCCTGTCTTTCTCTCTTCTGCTTTCCCCTGGGGTTGTGGGTCAAAGCAGATATTGCTCCCTCATCCAGTGATCCTTCTTGTTCCCACACATCCCACACTCGCAGCAGCAGTAAGTGAAACATGAAAACTTGCCCAAAATGCCGTTTTACTTATGTGACAGGGGACACTCTTAAGCAGTCAAAATGGAGAGCAATTGCCTGATTATGGAGTAAAATCATTTGATGATAAATCTTTCTTTCCTGTGGCTCCTTTCTTTCTATTAGTGTCTCCTTCTCCCATTATTTTACCCTCGTTTTCCTCTCCAAATATAGAACTGTTAACAGGATATTTGAATGAATAGGACACTCACCTAGGATGTACTTTGCTTTTGCTCGTAACTCTGCTGCAGCTGTGATTTTCAACATCTAATCTTTGCTATGCTTCAGTTCCCTGTCTGTAAGGTAGGGATGGCATTTCTCTGTAACACAAGGCCATTGTAATTGTAAAACAGAACCACTTAAAGCTGGCAAGTGGTTCTGGTGAGGCCCTTAAAGAAATTGGATAGATTAATGGAGTGGTGTGCCCCTGTCTGCTAGCCAAAAAGCTTTTGGGACACTGCCGCTCACATCATCTGTACGACCTGTAACAACCAGGGAAAAGGGGCTGGGGCAAGGGGAGGGGAGTGTATTCATGAAGACAGACCATACAGAGGTGTATTAGCTTTGTGTGGCAAGGTTTTGGTGGGGGGTGTTACAGGGGTGGCTTCTGTGAGAAGCTGCTGGAAGCTTCCCCTGTGTCCAACAGAGCCAATACCAGCCGGCTCTAAGACGGACCCGCCGCTGGCCAAGGCCGAGCCAATCAGCGATAGTGGTAATGCCTCTATGATAACATTTTTAAGAAGGAAAAAAGTTGCTGGGACAGACAGAAATGGCAGCCAGAGAGAGAGTGAGAACACGTAAGAGAAACAACCCTGCAGACCCCCAGGTCAGTGAAGAAGGAGGGGGAGGAGGTGCTCCAGGCGCTGGAGCAGAGATTCCCCTGCAGCCCGTGGGGAAGACCATGGTGAGGCAGGCTGTCCCCCTGCAGCCCAGGGAGGTCCACGGTGGAGCAGATATCCACCTGCAGCCCATGGAGGACCCCACGCCAGAGTAGGTGGGTGCCCGAAGGAGGCTGTGACCCCGTGGGAAGCCCACGCTGGAGCAGGTTTTCTGGCAGGACTTGTGACCCTGCGGGGGACCCACGCTGGAGCAGTCTGTGCCTGAAGGACTGCAGCCCGTGGGAGGGACCCACACTGGAGCAGCGTGTGAAGAACTGCAGCCCATAGAAGGACCCACGTTGGAGAAGTTCGTGGAGGACTGTCTCCCGTGGGAGGGACCCCACTCTGGAGCAGGGGAAGAGTGTGATGAGTCCTGCCCCTGAGGAGGATGAAGCGGCAGAAATAACGTGTGATGAACTGACTGTAAACCCCATTCCCCATCCCCCTGTGCCACTGCGAGGGGTAGGTAGAGAATCCAGGAGTGAAGTTGTGTCTGGGAAGAAAGGAGGGGTGGAAGGAATGTGTTCTGGGATTTGGTTTTATTTCTCATTACCCTACTCTGGTTGATGATTGGCAATAAATTGAGTTAATTTTCCCCAAGTTGACTCTGTTTTGCCTGTGACAGTAATTGGTGAGTAATCCCTCCTGTCCTTATCTCGACCCACAAGCCCTTTGTTATATTTTCTCTCCCTGTCCAGCTGAGGAGGGGGGAGTGATAGAATGGCTTTGGTGGGCACCTGGCATTCAGCCAGGGTCAACCCACCACAAGGGGTCTTTGCAAAGTGGAAAAGACCTGTGTCTTTAACCACAACAGTGGATAGCCCTCTGTAGAAATCTGCCTGTGGGTATGGATGAAGACAGAATGATTCTGACAATTTTAAAAAATTGCTTTTGACAAAAAAATAATTGTGAATTCCCCAGTTCTGGTTTATGGATGGTGGAGCAGTTTTGCAGAGGAAATGGTGTTTCCCAGCAAAAACTGAACGATGCTCTGCAAGGTCCCTTAAAGGTCCCTCAAAGCCCTGTCTTGCCTCAAGATACTCCCTCTAGGATGGACATTTCTCACCCAAAGGAGTGTTAGAAGGCCAGCAGGGGCTCGGTCTAAAAAGGCTTGCCTAGGCTCACTGTGTAGAGAGTAAAATGAAAGACTTGAGTATCAGTGTTGGAAGAAATAACTGAGACTCCCCCAGTGAAAAACTGAGCTGAGCTCGTAGCCTAAGGAAACCCATCACCAGCAAGGCTGATTCATGGGTCAGTTCCCTGGGCCAGTTAAGTCTCTGTCACAGTGAGTTGTCCCCTGCTTCACTTGAGATCAATACAGTCGTGTGCCTCCTCAAAAAACCCTTCCCTCTTTCTCAACATTTCTGACACACATAACTGCAGACACAAGCAGTTGTTCTTCCACATTTGCAGTATGTTCTGCCTAAGCATCGTAGTGGCAACACCAGGGACTTAATATTTGAGCCAATCCAGGAATAAATTACTGTTCAGGACTATAAAAAGGGCAAAAATAGATGGTTTAACAAAAGATGGTATAGCTCTGTCAGCCTTTTGGGAGAATCGCTTGGAGGGTTACCAGAGATATCCCTGTTTATCTTGACCTTAAGAGTCCTCCTGAGGCAAATTTTTTCCTCCTTTGTTTAGCTCTATGTCATTGTTTTAATTTTCTTATTGTTCCTAATTTTCCTTCAGAACCAAAGCATTCTGCATAAGTGATGGCAGGGCAAATAATAATGAAACTGTATTTTGTGGGACATACACCCTACTGAGCTGGGGATTGCTCTGTAGCTGTGTATTAGCACCGTAAAATGGTTTGCCACATGACTGTGTTGGCTTAAATCACCAAAGAGTCAGAGGAAACAGGCAGAAAGGGGAGGGAAAGGCCCTCAGATTCTGGTTCAGTCTCCCTTTGGACCTGCAGGAGCTTATTCCTTGATGGTCCAGAGAACAGAAACAGGGAAGAATGTGAGGGCTCTGACAGATGCTAAAAAATTCATCTTCCCTCAAGGAAGGTGATCAGCTAAGGGACCAGACTGGTGCATCACCTGATGATGAGCTTCTAGATGTAACAGAGCAATTCATGTGGATGGTTTGTTCTCAAGTCCTTTCTCCATATATCAGAACGGGTTGATCCCGCTTTTCAAAACAGTTCTTTGAGTTATACCACACTGTACAGGGATTATTGTAAGGAAGACCAGGACATGCCTGAACTCATGGAGATCCGTTGGACCAGCACAGCAAATACGCACCACACTCGTGTCAAGAGCACGGCCAAAGTGGTAACAAGTGTGAGGTTGCTCCAGGAGCAGATCTCAGCAGTGTGGTGGAGAGGAGAGATCAGAGTGAGGTCACGCTATGGAGGTGGAGTTACACCCACAGCCATGCCACGTGGTCACTTGGCTATGCAGGTTGGCATAACTCCTATGGGACCTTGTTTCCAAGATGAATGTTCTCAACAAGAAATGTGAAATTCAGGGAAGGCAGGCAGAACCAGTGTAACCAGCTGAAGTCTTGGAAAATATGAATGAATATTCATGCAAAAAATTCTCATCGTCTCCTTTAGCCAAAAACCTTGCTCTGACTTTGTTGTTCTCCTTGTTGAGAAAAATGGGTTGCAGTAAGAACAGCTTTTCAGACCACAGTTTCCTACATCTGTGTCATTCTTTGGACTTGTAATTAAATATTGAAGAGACAAAGGAGACTTGGCAGGCAGTCATACTCACAGCAGTCTAATGTCATACGGTTTCTCTGAAAGAAAAATGTTCCGAAACAGATGAGATAATGTACTTAACTTTGAAAAAAAAGTCACTAAGCACTCACTGGACAAATACTCTCATAACATTTTATCATCAGTACAAGAAAATCAATACTTCTAAAACATCTGACTGTGGCAATGGCAGCTGAAGGTCTGTGTTAACATTAAACCAGATTTTAGCAGTGCAATTTTGAGTTTTCAAGGGCCACTATTTTTCTGTTTCTCTCCAACCAAATTAAGCTCAAAGCAGCGGGAGGCCAGCTTGCAGACATCTCTTGAACAGTGTATTCCTTTTATGTAGTGATAAATAAGAGTTTTTTCAGGTTCTCCTAGCTTTTGGTGAAAAGCCATCTTTTCTTCTCCCTCCTATTATGATTTTTAAAAGAATCTCCAATAAAACTGTACAAACAGAACTGCAGTAATTATATCTGTCTTGGTAAAAATAAAGGGTTGCTCTCTGCCTTTCCCAGAAGAAGGGATAAACGCAGTGCTTTCCTAGAAGCTTTTGATTATTACGCATCCATGTATCCCTGACCTCCCATTTGCCTTCAACTGAAGATTGTTGAGACTGAAAGAATGAATAAATTAAACACAAATTTTTAAAAAGTTTGCAACTACTTGAAATGCTCCTGCCGCAAGCAGCCCCCAGAAAAAACACTGTGACAGGAAAGTTCTCTCTTATGGTCTATTCCATTTAACTGGCGCAATTCTTCACACCACTTAATCAGGGAGTGAATAACTCCAGAAGCTTAATTCTAAGTAAACATGACTTATATTTGCATAAAACTTTCTTCCCTGGCAGTCAACGAGTTTGTGTTCCTGCTAGTTTTATGCCTTTTCTCAGAACTGGTTTCCTTCAAAAGAAAAAAATGTGCTTCCTCATTCCTAACTGCAGGAACCAGAGTCTGACCTGCACAACCACACGCAGCTCAGCTGACGTCCCTACGACTAAATGCTTTCCCAGTACAGTTCTACCCCACCCTTTCCAGGCTAAAGGCTACCTTCCAGGTAACACTAGGGAAGAAGCCAACTTCTTCCTCCTCTTTTAGATCCTCACTAACCTGAACATCACTTAATGGCTTATCTGTATGTTTATGCTGCGTGAAAGTTAAACCCCTAAAAACTCAGCTGAATAGGACATCGCTTACACTGAAGCTACTTTTGCAACTTTTTCATGATTGTAAGATCAATTTCTTGTTTTGGCAACATTAATTAATACCACTGCTGCCAATGGGAGTGGCTATAGTTATTAATGTTCCTCCTGGTTTTTTCTAATTATCAAACCTGAAAGTCTTTTATTTTTCTTTAAATTACAGGTATTTCATGTCTGGACTCTCAATTGCATCAAGCTGAACCCTGCGCTATGACTTGTCAGTCTTTTCATGAAGAAAAGGTTGCTTCTTTGGGGAAACAGAGACAGCCATGGCTCTTGACCTCTCTACCAAAAGGCAGACAGACAACAAGATCCTACTTCATACCAAACTGGAGACAAAAGCCAGGTCTCAGATTTATCTCTGTGGATCCAGACGACATGGACCTCGTTAGAACAACTCAGAAACCCTGAGTCTGACAGTCTTCTATCTCTATATGATGCCTCTGGTAGAACTGATGTACTGTGTGAATTATTTTCTCATAAACCAAATCTAAATTTGAGCTTCTTATACCCTATCGCTTAAAGTGTCATCTGAAGAGAAGACAGTGTTTCTGTGACTTCTGTTCTGTGCCATAAATTAAAACAAGATAAAACTCAGATTCCCATAGCCAAAATGACATGCAGTATTTGTAATACTCAGCAGTAAGGAAAACTTTATTTCCTCATTTTCTCCTGTCTTCTCTGATTCAGTAAATTCCATTTTGGAAGCTAATCATATTAAGTAGCTTAACTTATTATAGGCATGATGGCAGGCAAGCACACATAAGTCTAATACTCAGATTATTCTCAGGGAAACAATCCATTGTGTCAGCTAGTGATCAAAAGTCCATTTACATTCACAATGCTATATACAAAATGATTTAATTTCGATATCTAATTTTTTTTTAGCCATAAATGATTCATTGAGTCAGCGGCGAGGCCAGCAGAGGCAACGGTAAGCGGGCGGCTGAGCGCTGGATGGAGGCGGCCGGGGGGGTTCCCGAGGCCCGGGAGCGCCGGGGCAGAGCGGAGGGCCCCCGCCGGAGCCGGCGGCTCTCGCGAGAGAGGCGGACGCGGCGTGCGCGTTGCCGGGGGCAACCGCGGGAGATTTGAACGGCCCCGAGGAGCGCTGGCCACCGGGAGCGCGGCGGGGCAGTTTGCGCGGCTGCCCGCTCTTCCCAGCTCGAGAAGGCTACTCAGGTGGTGGGCATCAGCCCAGAGGGAGACCCAGGTATGGTTGCCGCTCGGGCGAAAGCCATTGTTAGGAAAAATGTGGTGACACAGACAGAGCTCCCATGTAAACGTGCAGCTGTCCAGGTCTCTGGCTGCAGGGAGTGCCCGAGTCTGTCACGGATGACAGAGGGCAGCGGGGACACCTCTTGTGTGAGCTGTGACCAGGTGAATGACCTGCTCAGCCTGGTGGCAGAGCTGAAGGAGGAAGTGGAAAGGTTGAGGAGTATCAGGGAGTGTGAGAGGGAGATAGATTGGTGGACCCACACCCTACCATCCCTGAGGCAGAGGCAGCAGATGGAGGCTCCGCAAGAAGCGGAGGATCCCCTGCCCCCCTGCCACCAGGCAGGAGGGGACCTAAGAGATGGAGGGGAATGGATACAGGTCCCTGCTCGGGGAGGCAGGCGAATCCCCTCCTGGTCTCCCTCACCTTCCCAGTTGCCCCTACACAACAGGTATGGGGCTCTGGAACTTGAGGACCAGGTCAGTGAAGATCAGGGTGTAGATGAAGCCCTATCTAGGGAGGTGCCTAGGCTCAGTCGGGCAGCCCCATGTGTTCTCGCATCCTCTGAAAAAAGAAAAAGGAGGGTAATTGCCATAGGTGACTGCCTTCTGAGGGAGACAGAGGGCCCAATATGCAGACCTGACCCATCCCACAGGGAAGTCTGCTGCCTCCCTGGGGCCCGGGTAAAAGACATTACCAGGGAACTCCCTGGTCTGGTTCGGACTTCTGATTATTACCCATTGCTGGTTGTGCAGGTTGGCAGTGATGAGACTGCAGAGAGAAATCCAAAGGCAATCAAAAGGGACTTCAGGGCACTGGGACGATTAGTGGAAGGATTGGGAGCACAGGTAGTGTTTTCCTCAATCCCTTCAGTGACAAGGAAATACACTGAAAGGAACAGGATAACACACCTGGTTAATACGTGGCTCAGAGACTGGTGCCATCGGTGGAATTTTGGGGTTTTTGATCATGGGGAGGTTTACACGGCACCGGGCTTGCTAGTGACAGATGGTTTCCAGCTATCTCAAAGGGGTAAAAGAATCCTTGCTCATGAGATGGCAGGGCTCATAGAGAGGGCTTTAAACTAGGTTTGAAGGGGGTAAGGGATAAAACTAGGTGCACCAGAGGTGAGCCTGGGGGCAGCGTGCCGATGTTAGGAGTGGATTCGATAGCCCAGCTCGAATGCATCTATGCCAATGCATGCAGCATGGGCAATAAACAGGAGCTGGAAGCCATCGTGCAGCAGGATAGATATGATTTAGTCACCATCACGGAAACATGGTGGGATGACTCCCATGACTGGAGTGCTGCAATGGATGGCTAGAAGCTCTTCAGAAGGGATAGGCAAGGTAGAAGAGGTGGTGGGGTGGCTATTTATGTTAGGGAATGTTTTGACTGTACAGAGCTACACAATTCTGATGACAAAGGTGGAGTGCTTATGGGTGAGGATGAGAGGGAAAGCCAATAAGGCAGATATTGTGCTGGGAGTCTGTTATAGACCACCCGACCAGGTTGAAGAGACGGATGAATCGTTCTACAAGCGGCTGGCAGTAGTCTTAGAATTGTGTGCCCTTGTCCTCGTGGGGGACTTTAATTTTCCAGACATCTGCTGGAAATACAACACAGCAGTGAGTAAACAATCTAGGAGGTTCCTGGAGTGTGTGGAAGATAACTTCCTGACACAGCTGGTGGGTGAGCCAACCAGGGGAGGAGCCTTGCTAGATCTACTGTTTACAAACAGGGAAGGACTGGTGGGAGGTGTGATGGTCAGAGGCCATCGTGGGCTTAGCAACCATGAAATGATAGAATTTTCAATTCTTGGTGAGGCAAGGAAGGTGGGCAGCAAAACCGCTACTATGGACTTCCAGAGGGCTAACTTTGGCCTCTTCAAGGCACTGGTTAAGAGAGTCCCTTGGGAGACGGTCCTGAAGGGCAAAGGGGTCCAGGATGGATGGACATTCTTTAAGAAGAAAATCTTAATGGCTCAGGACCAGGCTATTCCCATGTGCCGCAAGTTGAACCACCGAGGAAAACGACCGGACTGGCTGAACAGGGAGCTTTTGCTAGGAGTCAAGAAAAAAAGGAGAGTTTATCATCTCTTGAAGAAAGGGCAGGCAACTTGGGAGGAGTACAGGGATCTTGTTAGATCATACAGAGAGAAAATTAGAAAGGCAAAAGCTCAGCTAGAACTAAATCTGGCCACTATCGTAAGGGACAACAAAAAATGTTTTTACAAATATATTAACAGTAAAAAGAATCCCAAGAAGAATACCTTTCCTTTAATGGATACAGAAGGGAATGTAGCCACCAGAGATGAGGAAAAGGCCGAGGTACTTAATGCCTTATTTGCCTCAGTCTTTAATAGGGAGACCAGTTATCCTCGGAGTACTCCACCCCCTGAGCTGGAAGACAAGGATGAAGAGCAGAACATAGCCCCCTTAATCCAGGAGGAAATAGTTAGTGACCTACTACGCCATCTGGACACTCAGAAATCTATGGGACCCGATGGGATCCATCCAAGAGTACTGAGGGAACTGGTGGAAGTCCTTGCCAAGCCACTCTCCATCATCTATCAGCAATCCTGGTCAACAGGGGAGGTCCCAGAGGACTGGAGGCTTGCCAATGTGACCCCCATTTACAAGAAGGGTCGGAGGGAGGATCTGGGGAACTACAGGCCTGTCAGCCTGACCTCGGTACCGGGGAAGATTATGGAACGGTTTGTCTTGAGAGCACTCGCATGGCAAGTCCAGGATAAGCAGGGGATCAGGCCCAGTCAGCATGGGTTTACAAAAGGCAGGTCCTGCTTGACCAACCTGATCTCCTTCTATGACCAGGTGACCCGCCTAGTGGATGAGGGAAAGGCTGTGGATGTTATCTTCCTTGACTTCAGCAAGGCCTTTGACACTGTCTCTCATGGCATACTCCTTGGGAAGCTGGCGACTCATGGCTTGGACAAGTGTACTCTTCGCTGGGTGAAAAACTGGCTGGATGGACGAGCCCAGAGGGTTGTGGTGAATGGGGTGAAATCCAGTTGGCGGCAGGTCACAAGTGGTATTCCCCAGGGCTCGGTGTTGGGCCCTGTTCTGTTTAATATCTTTATCAATGATTTGGATGAGGGGATCGAGTGCACCCTCAGCAAGTTTGCAGATGACACCAAGTTGGGAGGCAGGGTCGATCTGCTTGAGGGTAGGGAGGCTCTACAGAGAGATCTGGACAGGCTGGATCGATGGGCTGAGGCCAATTGTATGAAGTTCAACAAGGCCAAGTGCCGGGTCCTGCGCTTCGGTCATGGTGACCCCATGCAGCGCTACAGTCTTGGGGAAGAGTGGCTGGAAAGCTGCCCAGCAGAGAAAGACCTGGGGGTGCTGGTTGGCAGCCGGCTGAATATGAGCCAGCAGTGTGCCCAGGTGGCCAAGAAGGCCAATGGCATCCTGGCCTGCATCAGAAATAGTGTGGCCAGCAGGAGCAGGGAGGTGATTGTTCCCCTGTACTCGGCACTGGTGAGAACGCACCTTGAAGTACTGTGTTCAGTTTTGGGGCCCCTCACTACAAGAAAGCCATTGAGTTGCTGGAGTGTGTTCAGAGGAGGGCAACCAAGTTGGTGAGGGGCCTGGAGCACAAGTCTTATGAGGAGCGGCTGAGGGAGCTGGGGCTGTTTAGTCTGGAGAGGAGGAGGCTGAGGGGAGACCTTATAGCTCTCTACACCTACCTGAAAGGGGGTTGTAGTGAGATGGGTGCTGGTCTCTTCTGTCAGGTGGCTGGAGATAGGACGAGAGGAAATGGCCTCAAGTTGCGGCAAGGGAGATTTAGGTTAGATATTAGGAAGAATTTCTTTACTGAGATGGTTGTCAGACATTGGAATAGGCTGCCCAGGGAAGTGGTTGAGTCACTATCCCTGGAGGTATTCAAAAAGCAAGTAGACGGGGTACTTCAGGACATGGTTTAGTGGGCATGGTTAATGGTTGGACTCTGATCTTGAAGGTCTTTTCCAACCTAAATGATTCTATGATAAACAAATCATTTGGAACCTAAAAGAGTGGTATCATTGTAAATGTCTGTCCGTGTCTCAACTTACTTAATAAGAGATGTCGAAAATCTGAGAAGCTATGACCCAAAATAGTTCCCTCAGCTGCTTGAGAAAAAGAGAGGATACAGCATATCTTTACTACATTTTCAAAGGCATACATAAAGAGGGAACACTATTAGAAGTGATCCTGCTGTTCTCTGTCCTCCCTGAAGCTGTACTCCAAACATAGGTATCTTTATATTCTTGCTTTATACTGTAAGCCTTGTTTTAAATAAGCAGCCCAAGGAACCAAGAGCTCTTATGGTGAGCCTTTACTTTGTATTCTCTCTCTAAAATAAATAACTGGGCCTCTTTTCTGCATAAGATTTCACATTCATAGCAGAAGAAGGCATCCTCTTCATGGGACACCGCAAAATTGATTGATGTTTTGGAAGTAAAGAACACAAAGTTTCTGTGAATTCTGGGATAAAGTATTGTAAAATAACACTGGCTCTTTCTTAGCCATTTCTTGGTTAAATAAAATATCATCTCTACTAAACACTTACAGCACTTCTTAAGTCTAATAGACAGCATTTGCCCCCAATTCCCAGTCTCAGTGAGAAAAAGATCAGTCAGTACAGCTCACACATATGAAAATCTTTTGTAGGCTTTGGTTAGTATCCTCATGTTCACATACAGCAAGAGCTGAACATCCTTGGGATTATTAAACAGGAGAAGCAGCTATAGAAAGACTCATGAAAAGTCTTAAAACAACCCAAGGTGTTCTTGAGATACTAGCACTTCTAGAAAACATTGAAGAGAAACATGTGGGTCTTTCTTCAACCCAGTCACAGATTTCATTCAAAACTTCATTTACTTTATCTCATTTGTCATCTCTGAGCACAGACAGTATCTGTGGTCTTTTTTGCTGGCTCCCCTTCAGTTGTAGCCAACGCTGAATGTCTGAATACTGATGCAGATTTTGGATAGCACCTGGCTGACTCTCAGGGTGTGAAGAACCTCCTGTTCACCAGCATACAGCTCTCTACCATTTGCACAACTGGATCCTCATCTTCCTCAGGAAAATCTCACTGCTCTATTTCCAGATGCCCCTGGAACAGTTCCCTTGCTCCTGTTGCAGATGCCTGGCTCTTATGGGGAGCAGCCCTGCCAGCATCAGGGCTCAACGCCAGCAGTTTGAGTCCTCTTCACCTTCACAGCCTTTCCTTCAATGTGGTGGCCAGAGGGGGCACCAAGCCTCACGCCAGCCCCAGTGAACAGTTCCTGGGTACGACTATGGGAGTTAGCATGGACCAGGGAGTCCACGGACAGCCTGCCCGCAGCCAGGCTACGTGGGGGAGCCAGGGCTCAGGGTCCTCAGTGGGCTCAGGGTGCTCCGTGGCTCCCGGCCCCAGAGCCAGGGGACAGTCATGGATAGGTTTGATTTACTAATACACATCCAACCTATGCATATTGGCTTTGAAGTCAAAAATTGCCATAGGTTTGGGGTCTTTTCTCCAGTATATATAGGCACTGAGCAAACAGGGATTTTTTTTTTCTTTTCTTTGTTTGAAATTCTCCACAAAATTTGAGGTTTATGTACCCAGGGATGCATGATAACAAAAATATAATTTTATACTTGGTAGCAGAATAAGGGGTTCCTGCCTTTTGTTCAGGTCACTGTCAATTTGCCATGTTTTTTTTTTAAAGGCCAATGAAATGGCCTTCATGCAGGCAGCAAGTCACCCTGATGCCATTAAAGTAAACAAGAAAACAAATAAAAGCTACATCTGTCATATTGCCTAAACTATATTGATGAGAAGGGAAAACAGACCATACGAGTGATTATGTGCATCAGATATCTGACGGCCTATGCTGTCATTGTTCTCCGACTTAAATACTTTGCTAGAAAGAGGACAATACTGCATACAAAAAAGAAGATTATCTGAAAAGGAAGTACGCCCTGCTTTTTGAGGGTCTGGACTTTTTCTTTTACTTAGGCTTTTTTTTTTTTCTTGCTATCTATCTTTAAGGTAGATAAATATGAAATTTACTGACCTTCATAGCAATAGCAAGTATTGGCACATCTCTTTTAGAAATATGCCTTGTTTAGGCTATCTATCTGAGAGTCTGAGCTCCTGAAAACAACAGCTATCTATCAGCTATCCTGAAAAATGAGTAGGACTACCCATTACAGGATAGCTGTTAGATAGCTGTTAAGTTAGATGAATCACCTGCTGAAGACACCTTGCTCTCTTCATTGCGTGCAGATGGATCCTAGATAAAATGTGTAGTCTAAACACCTGGGGTGGGATTCAGTTCCTTAAATATAAGTTCTCATGCTATTTCAGTTTTTTCAGGTTCCTTAGAAGGACAGTGTGGGGCTGGCAGAGATGACCTGGGACTGGTGGATCCATACATCTTCTGAAGTAGCAGGTAGGTTAGGGTGAGGGTACCCAAATGATACTGGATGTTTGTGGTTTTGTTATTGATTTATACCTAGAATGCCATGGTTAGCAGAGGGGAGGATTGCCCTGGTTTCTCCCTGCATGTTATTGGGGAATATGCCTTGATAAGAGATCTACAGCTCTTGAAATTTCAAGTGAAAGACAAGAAAAGCAATGTAAGTCACTTTTGGCTGTTTCAAGGCAGAGAAAAGGCTTTTATTATGTATGTGATAAAAAATAAGCTTTAAGCCACAAGGAATTATGACAACTTCAGGAATTGTTCTTAGCAAGCCCTGTAGCTCTGGGTAACATCCACTGAGCTCTGCTGTTGTGACAGCAATGAAATCGGCTGAAGGGGGTGTGTGTGTATGTGTCTATGAGTTGTGGTAGTTCTCTGGCACCACTGTAACTACAAGAACTCCAGACTGGTGAAGTTCTTGAGTTTCCAGTTCCTGTTTCAAGAAAGCAAGAAATCATTTTTAAACCTGACCCTTTGCCGGAGTGGTGACAGTAGTAGTATCCTGCCAATCAACACTTTTGTTTCTGGAGTTCCTCAGCCATGTACGCTTTGGCTGTGGTATCCATTAAGACTTCTTATTTACACACTAGTATAGCAAGTCATTCATTTAGCTTTAGACATAAAACTGCTTGCCTGGTTTTGTTTTCTGATACGTAACAGAATCTTTTTGCTTTAGTGCCACAGAAACAAGATCTGCTTTGTGTGTAAGTGTGTGTTTACACATACATACATGCATGTAAGCAAGCATGTACCTTTCTGTATGAGTGTGTGAAAATGCTAGAGGGGGGGAGGGAGGGCACAGAAATAAATGATTCCCCATCACAGCAGCCCAGTAATTCAAATGGACAGGAAAATCCCTACAGCTGGGAGGTGAATCACTTGCCAGCACACTCCTCAACCTGTAAGACCCAGAAGATAATACGAAGTCTGCTCCCTCCCCAGCATGCATGGAGAAGAAGTTCTTCAAGGAATAGGAAAATTAAGGTTTTTTGTTGTCAGTACCATTTTCTATAACTTTTTTTCATGCTTCTGCATTTCTGATGTAAACAATGCTAGTGATAAAAATGAGAGCAAACAAAATCAGAGGGAGGGATAACTGTGGAACAAACTCAGTAGCATCTCACAAAACATGTGGCAGGAAGATGTATGCTGTGAAAGTCTTCCTCCCCCTCCTTTCTTAATTCTTCAACTGCCTAGTATTGCCCCTGAATATCCTTAATATACTCATAGCTCATTTTTTGTAAGTGAATATCTACCATGTGGCAAAACTCTGACAACCTCCACAGAGCTTCAGTGCTGTACCCCATTGCAGACAGCTTCATGGGCTGCGGCAGGGAGCTGTGCGCCTAAATAGGGATGAGTCCTCACCCATTGCCAGCTTCTGCCTTATGGATCTCTGAAGTGCTGGGTAATTCAGCTCCCTGTCTGATAATCATGTTTTGTTTGATATAACTTCTTAATTATACCATGAGTATGTGAGGGAACTGCTCATCTGTTTAGAGTGTGGAGATTAAAATTAAAACTGTCTCAGTTTTCTCTGTTATTGTGTGGGTGTCAGTTCAACAAACTAATACGGAGCAGACAACTATCAACTGAGATGTCAAAAAAGGCAGTCATTACAGCAGCTGGAAAGGCTGCTATTGACTTTATTGCTGAAGGAAATATTTGCTTAGTCTGTGTCTGCAGGTAACAATGAATCTATTAAAATAAACTCTGGATTCATTTCCTGGCACTTCACATTCCTTGAATGCCTAATCTCTCCATAGTAAACGGAATTGTTGTTTGGGTTTCAAGGATGAAACATGAACAGGTCTCCAAAGATTTTTAAACATTATGTTTATTAACAGTAGCAGTGAGGGAACCCTTGCCTCTTCTATTTATTATTTTTCTTATCAGCCAGGAGCTGGTGTAAAGATTTCAGATCTGCAGTGTTTCAGGAAGCCAGTTATTACGTGGCGACTGCTGTTTTGGTGTTTCTGGTATGTATCAGATTAAGAGGAACAACCACTTCTTGGGTTTAATCCTTCAACCTTATCATTCTGGAGGCAATAGCGTGTTAATTCAAGTAGAAAAAGTGTGGATAATAATTTTATTCACCTGCTTCATTGAGGAAAAACTGCTGTTCCATAGTGAGGCTTACCCATGAATGAGAAAGAGAAAGGCAATACAAGAACTGTTAGTGTATTTGGGGGCATCACCTGGAAGACAAATAGGACATATCCTTGTGTCAACTGGCATTCGGCAGGATTGATTTCATTTATGCTTACTGGTTAGTGGTTTGAATTTTATTTCATGTAAGAATGAGATCTAATTATAAGGAGAAATACCAAGTATCTCATCAGAGATGCCAGATGTTCTCCATATAAGTTGTCATATAACTAGCCAAACCTCTTGCTGCCAAACCACCTCAAAAGTACCAGACTGTGCTTGCTGCAGTGTACTTTTAAGTCCGTGTCTTTCCTCTCATTCTTGACAAACAGCTGTTTGTCCAGATAGTTCTTCTAAATGACTACTGGAATATGGAAGTTTGGGATGTAGCTTGTATTAGTAGAAGGTAAATCTTCCAGAGACGTGAAATTCATGCTTACTGAGTTTTCTGTACTGGTCAGGAATGAATGGCTATTCCGGAAAATATGCAAGCAGCCAAGAGTATCCATTTTATTACTGTCAAAGTGCTGCCAGCACCTTGAAGCGCAGAGGTACAGGGTCACAGCTCTGCAGATGGAGGAGGAGGAGGAGGAGGAGGCAGCAGCCCCCACGGAGGCACCCTGACCCTCTAGAGCCCTGTTACGAGTCATCCCTGCTGCTTGCTGGAGAAGCAGCAAGAAGTGTGACTCAGGTCCTGCAGGGTTTTTCCTCTGGCCACCTCTTCTGCCTCTCTGTCAGGGCTGGCTGCCCACTGCTCCCTGGTGGGTGGGGGTCGCAGGAGACAGGCAAGGTGAATGATCACTTACCTGGCTGTCTTGAACTGCTGGGGGATGCCCTCTGAGGTGCCTCTGCTGCTTTCCGGTCATCATTTTGGGATGCTTTCCAGTTAAAGGTGGCCTTTTACTTCCATGCCACTGTGTTCAGCATTTCACTGTTTGAGCCTTTGATAATGACTTGTCTGGGTACTAAATTGTCAGTGGAAGACTGGATTAGTCCAAACATATTTCTTTCTAATCGGAAATCATCTTGAAGTGGGATCTGGTGCACAGACCATTAACCAGCTTTAATCACATGAGGCCCAGTCCAGCTCCTTACTTGCTGTGGAGTGTCTCTTGTATATGTCTGGTTTAATCCCAGCCGGCAACTAAGCACCACACAGCCGTTCACTCATTCCGTTCCCCCTTCCCCCCACCCCGAGGCATGGGGGAGGAGCATCGAAAGGGTAAAAGTAAGAGAACTCATGGGTTGAGAAAAAGACAGTTTAAGTAAAGCAAAAGCTGCGCACGCAAGCAAAGCAAAACAAGGAATTCATTCACCACTTCCCATGGGCAGGCAGGTGTTCAGCCATCTCCAGGAAAGCAGGGCTCCATCACGCGTAACAATTACTTGGGAAGACAAATGCCATCACTCCCAGTGTACCCCCACTTCCTCCTTCTTCCCCCAGCTTTATATGCTGAGCATGATGTCATATGGTATGGAACATCCCTCTGGTCAGTTGGGGTGAGCTGTCCCAGCTGTGTCCCCTCCCAACTCCTTGTGCAGCCCCAGCCTACTCGCTGGTGGGGTGAGAAGCAGAAAAGGCCTTGGCTCTGTGTAAGCACTGCTCAGCAGTAACGAAAACATCCCCGAATTAGCAACACTGTTTTCAGCACAAATCCAAAGCATAGCCCCATAGTAGCTACTGTGAAGAAAATTAACTCTATCCAGGCCAAAACCAGCACAGTACACAAGTGTAAAATACAGAGCTTCTACTTTTAAAAATTGTATATCAAAATATTATGTGACACAATGAAAGAGGCAAAGAAACCACTGCAATGCAAATAACCATTGGAGTACTTCAATAAATGGGAATAAACTCCTTAAATACTGCCTATACACAGTGCTGATAACCATGGCTAGATTTTAAAAGATGTGTATTGTGAGTCTCAATTCTATCCCAGAATAAAAACTAAGGATCCTTCTGCATAGCTGGAGGAAAAATCTGTTCTTTGAAAACAAATTTCCAACTTTACATCTTTGTGTTGAATAATTGTATAGCATCACAAGTTTGGGGGGGGGGTTGTGAGTGTGTGGGTGGCTCTTTTCACAGGCACTGGTTAAAGAAGTCTTGTCACATGGCTTTAGTACTTACAGTGCATGCAAAGGATGGTTTCAAGAAGACTTTCTAAAGGCAAAGCTGGTATGATGTATTGATTAAATTTACTTCCTGACATGTTGTCTTGGAAGCTGAAGAGAAGCAGCCAGTATGCTGGTTTGAGGGACTTAACTAGGAAATGTTCTGAGCCATTATCTGTATACAGAGAAACAGACCTTAATGAGACTTAAGCATCTAATTGAAGTATATGCTTAGATGTTGACCTGGCACTGGGGAAGGTTTCCCTAATTTTTTTTTTCCCTTCCAATTATCAAGACTTTGAATCTGAACTTGAAGTTTGCCTGCCCAGTGCAAATGTGGCTTTGGAAAAAGAGGAAATACTGGATTAAGCTGAAAGCACCATTAAATATTGAAGAAAACTTGGAATTGCAGGTGCCTGGAGGAAAGACCAACCTTTTAGTAGGACAGTCATTAAAGAAAATGACACATTACATCCAAGGTAAGAAATTACTCAAAATAATCTTAGAGGCTGGATCTTCTAGAAGCAGATTAAAAGCAGGAGTTTGATTTAGACAATCCAAGTCCATCTTGGATATATTTCTGGAGACAAAAGTTTGCCTTTGAAAACTCCCAAGATCAGGCTTTAGCAACATTGTGATTGTATCCCTTAATGTTGGTATAACTCTTCACTTAGGAATGGATGCTACTGTTTTATTTGCGCCCACACTTGCAGTTGCTGGAAAGGAGATGGTGAGGTTTCCTATTGTAATATCTGGATTCTGAGTTGAACTATTCAGCAAATGGGGCAGAAATTGAGCATGGCATATGTGATGCTTATTTTAATATACTCTTGAGCTGTTACCCCAGGCTTTGACTGATGCTAGATGCTGTCTTCAGGAATGATAAAAGATGGCTAATTAATGGCTGATTTGCTTTCTCTTTCATTATGTGCTACATTAAATGTACTTCTGTTTCATGTTAATCCACTTGGGATATTTTTATTGTATGCAAAAATTTTCTTCTGTCTCTCCAGCACTATGACCTTTTCTTATTTAATTTTGATCAACCCTTTTTGTGGGAGGTGGTAGTAGGAGGAGATTCTGTGACTTTGATGTGTTAATATATTTTTAACTAGAGGCAGATTAAAACTATGTTGATATGGTGGTACAGCTGTGCTCTGCAGTTCATCCTCAAGCCTTACTCCCCAAGCAAAATGTGGGGTTGGGGGAGGTGAGGGAGCATAGAGGGGTTGTTCTCCTTGTCCTCATGAACACACTAGACTCTTCTCAGTGATCTACACTGAAGTCTAACACACATGATGAACAGGGGATGTGAGTGCGGTGTGCATCCAAATGTAGACCTCAGCAGGTGCTCCTGGTCCCTCCAACTTCGATGTGGTTCCAGATGGTAGGGTCTGTAGATTGATGGGGTTGGGGGTCCGCATGCGTGTAAGTGTATTTAATACTGCTTTGAGACATTCTTCTCTTGAGATGCAGAATTATCTCCTCCCCACTGTTGCATCGGTGTTACATGGTGTCTCACATGGACTGTGTGGGTGATGTTAAAAGGCACAAAATACTGATAATGCTCTTGGTCTGTGAAAGTCAAACACCGAATAGCCAATCATGGCCTAGAAAGACTGAAGGATAATTTCAAGCTAGAATAACTTGTTCATAATTGTCAGTTTGACTTTATAAAGTGAATTGGTCAACCCTTGCTTCTTGCCCTAGGTGTTTTTCAGCCTCTTTACAAGCTCAGAGGAATCATTACATCTGTTTATACTATTCCATTTTAAGTTTACTTCACACCATATAGACAAGAAATGTAATTTAAAATTAAAGCCAGGTTGTATACTAGAGTGTATTCCTTTGGCAAGAACCAAAATGGATTTTGTGGTAAATTTTACAAGCATGAAGTCTCATGATAACACGAACTGAATATAGTGTCACCCGAGACTTGGTAACAGCAGTGTCTTGTTGGAGAATGAAAAGATAGGTAAAACTCGGAAGATAAAAGCGTTGTAACTATGTTTGGGGTTTTATTTTACAGGCAGGGGAAGAGGCAGAGCTGCTGGGTTTAATTCATCCCTAAAAGATAAAATGTAGTAAATGTAAAATGGGGGTGGCTAGACAACCATAAGAAGAATAATGTGTAAGTGTTGAAATACAGTAAGTATTGGGGGAAAACAGGTTGAATCTTAGGAATAAATCCAGGACACCAATTTATTTTTATGATCTTTCAGGGAATCCTAAGCTAGTCCAGCTCTTAGTGATTTTTGCCCCACATCCGAATGAATTCCTCTGTGTGTGTCCAAGTCCCGTCAAGTGGAAATGCAGGATTGCTAGTAACAGCCTGTAAAGCTCCCCATCGCTTCCCTTTCATGGGCCACTTGAAATGTTGTGCTACATGTTTGCTGCTGTCCCTTTGGCTAATACCATGAGGAGCAGCTTTAGTGAAATAGGCATAAACAACTGCAAATTGACTTTCAAGTGGCTGTCAGACACCTAGAAACCACAGCTTCTGTTTAATGGAAGCACAAAGCCAATGCTGTGAAACTCTAAAGGCAGCTGGAGTTACAAATGTGACTGATGTAGCTATTCCATTGAGATAGAAAACCACTGTCTTTGGAGCCAGGCTTGCCATCTGACTCACTGCAGGGCTCAGTATTTCTAAGTTATAATTCAGAGGATTTAATCCTTCTGAAGGAATATTTGTATGATCGCAGTGAAGGAAACCTTTTGCCTTCATTATAAGATGTTATAAATAGCTCCCCAGAAAAAACCAACCTTTGCTACATCCGTGAAATCTAATAAATGTAATATTTTAGTCTTTTTGACACAGCATGACTTCAGCCACTGATTAGATCTGTCCCCTGCATATGCATGCATAGAACACAGTGATAGAGATGGACATGCTTTCTAAGTTGAAACACTATCAAGTTTTTTAACACTAAATTCTTTTTTTAAGCATGCGGTGCAATAAGCTTTTATTTGGTTTATTTTAATTGTTAAACCAAACAGATACAAAATGTGTGCCAATATCTTGCCTTATTCCTTTTTAAAAGAAGTCTCTTGGAACATTAATCTTTCCACTGACCATGTCTGCAGCTTTCGTCCTGAGCTCAGCAGGAAAGGGAGATGCCTGCTGAAGGCCTTGTAGGATCCAAAACTGCACATTTTGAAAATGTTAGCTTTACTGAGGGCTTTCTCTCATGAATCCTCATTGCAAATAAAATTATCCTGGGGGAAAAGGGAAACACTGAGGGGCTGGAAAATAACAAAATCATAATCCAGGTTTTCCAGCAGTGCTCATAAAACTGAAGTGAGGAGGAAGCCTATAAAACAACTAAAAGAAGCATTTAATTACTGTGTTAACCCTTCTTACACATTTTTAAAAAATTAATCTACTGGATTTTTTCCCAAATACCATAATGTAAAAAAAGTCTCAGAATGCCAAACAGTCTTGCACAAGCTGCTGTGATTTTATATACCACTTTACACCTAATGTGTTGCACAGAAAACCTACTTTATAAATTCAAGGAAATGTTTTGCATTTATCATTTCTGATTTGTTGATACCTCCTTGCTAAGTAGCATAGACTTTTCAACCCATTATGTTGTTAAAAAAAATTCCACTTTAATTCAGAATGCAGGTGAATATATAGCCTTTTCACTAGTCTAGCTGGACTGGTTTCAAATCCTACTTTAACTTGACCCATGGCAATTTGCTCTCACAGCTTCAGATATTGGCTATTTCTAGAAGTGATCAGGCAACAATGTTTTCTTTGGGAAGGCATTGTACTTAATGGTCTGAAAATTCTTCCTTCAAATATGTGTACTCAGCCTCCTAAAAGTGTATGTTAAAGGATGTAATGTAGCCATAATAGTGTTATTCTTTCTTAGTGTTTGTTTCTGTTGGCTTAACTATTAACTCTTTACAAACTGCAACAAAGAAAAATCTGCGCTGCATGGAATTAGGGTTGACACAAGCTGAGTACAATTGCTGGGTACTTTTGAGGAAGGAAAAAGTCATGCTACTCATTTTCAGCTTGCATGAACTAACTAGCCACGTACGCATACCTTCTGTTCCGTGACCAGTGCATGCCTGAAAAAATCAGTTTAGTTTCTCTGTGCTTGTGAGCTGGGGATTCTTGGCAGCTTGTAGTGAGGAAAACTGAAGAACCAAGAGGATATGTGACTTAATGCTCCTGGAAATCTGTACTGGTCAGCCATCAAAAGGAGGATCTCCAGGCTCATGATCCTGTACCTGAAAAGAAACCTGACTGAACTTTTGAGTGCTACTTCAGGTACTTTGTGGCACTTCAGTACAGTATTTTTATTTTCTGGCCAGTTCTGCAGAATGTTCCTATTTGTGAGATGCTTTCATAGGACAGCCCTGTATTAATATATGAGTATGGAGTTAGGCTGGCTCTGATGTTGTCCTAGTCTATACTAATGGGAGTACAAAGTGGAGTGAAACCTTGACTGTCCAAAAAACTCCTACTCTATTCCAAAACTTTCACTGACTTTGCTGGAGTCAGATGTTTCACACACAAATACTCTAGTTCCTTGAACAATATACTGTATCTAGCTGTAGGGGGACATAAGGCTTCCAAACCCCATAGCTGCTCTAAGTAGCAACAATGATTAGATAATCTTGATTTACTGTACTGTAAATTAGTATGGAATCCACAATATTCTGTGATATATAAATGCTCAGCCTATGCAGTTTTTCTGTCACCATTATAGCCAAGGAAACATTGCTCACATCTTTAATTCTGTAATGTCTCCCATGCCTAAGAAACAGTAGTCATTAAAAAAAAAATTATCTACAAATCATGCTCTAATTTTGCAAGAAAACTTGATGGAGTAGCAGACCTTACTCAGATTTTGAGAGACAGAGCTGTCTCTTGCAGGAGTGACCTCTTCGGAGCTGTTGGAAGATCTACCTAAATGAAATCCAAAGTAAAATGGATTATTGAGGAATGCTACTTTCTGCTGATTAGCAAAGCTGCTTCAACATGTGGCCTGATAGAAGAAAGAAATGAGGAGAGAATCATGAAAGCTTCAGAGAAGGAATCTCAGTTTGGGCTTTGGGGCGGGGGCTGTGGAGGAGAGCCCAAAGCACATCATAGAGCTGACCTAGAACAGCAGTGTATTATAGGAGTGTGTAATCTCTACTCTGCTCGTATACTATATTCTTTTACCTATAAATTATATCACTTGTCCTGAAAGACAAGGATGTGAACGGTGTCCCTGAAGTGCAGTCAGGGACAGCTAGCAGAAGCTCCAGCCTTTCCCTTGCCCCTGCAGAGCCCTGGCTTCCTCTGACACCCAGAGGTCTGCAGACTGAAGGGAATAACTTTGTTGGTCAGTCTCAAGCTAGAATACCAAGATCCTTCATGGCTCTCAACTGCTGCTCAGATAGACCTGCTGCATGGCCCATCAGTGTGTTCATAAGAGATTTTATGGCATTTTATGCGTCATTTATTTCCTGACTAGATGTGCTCAGAGCTTCACTGTAACTCCCAAAGATACTGCCCCGTGGCCAAACATAATACAAGGCCAGAAGAATGCTGATAGCTTGTCAAAAACAAGGAAAGGTGGACTCCGTGAATTGCCAGAGGGAGAGCTGCCAGCTGCTGAGATGTATCTTGCTGAGGGGAACTTTGTCACAGGCTTCATCTGTTCTCCCTGGGAAGTGTTCAGGTTGCCCTTGCATTGGGATATCGCTCTGGGATGTTGCTAGCTCTCGATGCCTGGTCTGCCACCAGCTTACAGCAACCACGGTTAATCCATCGCTTGAAGCTGGGGATGAAAACTCACTGGAGCCCACAAATACAGAGGACCTGCATGATCATCCCTTCTGTGTTGGCTTTGGGAGCCTGTTTTTTTTATCTGCTGAGATAGCAGCTGGTCTTTGACAGATGTATACTGGAAATGGAAGTATGATTAAGGAGACAGGATGTAGCCAGAGATGATAAAGGGCTTTATTTTCTTCTCACCAGGTCTTATTTCATGAAGATTTTAATCTTCTCTTAAGAGATATATAAAAATGGAGAAAACCAGCCTACAAATTTAAAAGTACTGTAAGGACTAACAATTTTTTATCACTGCTTTTCCTTGCTATCCTTCAGCTCCTGGTGCACTGCTTGCTTCTCTCATGCTGAAATCTAGAGCAAAATTTCTAGGCAAAGTTGGTGATCATGTTTCTTTAAGTGCCCTTTGCTAATCAAAGGTAATTGCAAAGTTAGAAGGGTTTCGCTGATAGTCAGTTAAACGCTTTTGCAGTCAGTTGGTTTTCTGCAGGCTCATTCTCATGAGGCTGAGGAAAGCTCAATAAAAATGGAAATACCAGACTTTTTGCAAAGCTTATTTGTTGTTGGTTTTTTTTTTTCTAAAAACAATTTAGCCTAATTCCAGAGCAGAAAACCTAACTCTTATGCAGAAGGAAGGTAATTTATGTTGAACCTTTGATGTTCAGTAACCAGACTGTTGATATTTGATGATGGGATTATGTACCAAGGGTATTTCCAAGTTAGAGCAAGAAAATTTCAAGTGATGAATTTCCTTTTCTTCCTTCAGCTAACACTTTTGTCATAGAAATGAATTCCAGTATATCTGACTGCGCAAAGGAACTAGGACTGTTCCACAACTATTTTAGCCAATTATTTAAACCATGTAAGAAGCTTTTAAACAGTTTACTGAAATAAACCAAAGAAATGCAAAGTTAAGGTGTTTGTACATATTCTTGGCTTAACATATGTAGCTATACGAGATTTGTTTGTAAGTTGCTGATTTTTATTAAAACCACTGCTTTAATCATTTTCAAATTTAAAAAAATGGTAACACTAGAAAAAAATCGAAAGATTAAAAGGGTGTGTTTTCTTACTGCATAAAGACCTAGCATATGTTTTTAACTTTTAGAAAATAATTAGGGGGAGAAAAAAAATCAAAACCCCTTTGCAACTCACCTTTAAAACCCAAAGCTGCTAAGGTTCTTATTGGGATGAATGTTTCTGGGACAGCAGAACAGTGACACTGGCCTAAGGGAATATTTGACATCAGAGCCCACCTATGAAGACACAGTACGCTTGGCTTCACAATGTGAAAATCACACTTACTTCATAAGTGAAGCTCATTAAATTGTATTTTTCCTCTTTTTTCATGGAACATAAGCATTGCATCTTTTTAAAAAGGAACTGCTTGCTTGAATGAATTCAAGTGAACTATTTTTCATTTTTTAGTTCTATTCAGTGTTTCCAGACCTCAGGCTGCAGGGGATTGTTATTTGGTGCTTTAAACTTGAGCTGTGGAGGTTAGCTTCGATTGATCTCAAAACCTTCCCCTTGTTTTGTGACTGACCAGACAATGCCATTTTGTTTCTTTTGCCAGCTGCTTGAGTAGTAGTTCCTGTAATCATGATGAGGGTGCTGCCACTGTGTTCCTGTTGGAGATATTATCAGATAATTAGGAATTCTTTTGAAATTGAAAATCATATCCTTTGAACTCCCCCAGGTCTTGCTTCTGTGCAGGTTAGGCTGCTTTAAGATTTCTTCGTTCGGGTGCAAGTTTAAAATAGAAGCAGGGGGTCTCATCATGTTCAGATAGACATCTTGGTATGTGTGCATGGGCGCCTGGAGAAATCCCTGGCTTCAGGGATTTCAGGGAGCTGCTGTGGGGTTCTGGCAGAGGCCTGGGCTGAGTGGTCCCCCACAGCCACAGTCCTCTCCTGCTAAGAAATCCCTGCTGCTCGAGTCTGGCTTTGATTTGTTCGCAAGCATAATAGGCGATTTATTCATAACAAAACTGACTACTTTGCACTGTTTAGAGGAGGTAAGTCAGGAGGAGAAAAACAGCAAAAAGTCACCTATACACAGATTCTCAGACTTACCTAATTTCTTGGGAGTTAAAGTCCACCAGGAAAAGCTGGCAAACCTTTTCTCACATACCTGAGCAAAAATACTCTTTAGCAGAAGTAAGTGCCCAAAACTGCTCCTGTAACTAGGATTATAATGACTAGATTAAATGCACCCTCAATCATCTATTCTTACACAATGCAGTGAGGTCAAGACAGACTATCGAGCACAGGGATTTACTCTTACAGCACAGTCATGAGTCTGTAACTCCAGAAACTCCCAGACATGAATGTGATCCCCCATCTCAGGAACAGAGGATGCCAAGTACTGAAGTCACAATAGTGTAACAAGGACTATGAAAGCACAACTTTCAGTGCCAGGTTTGTAGTCTGAAACTTAATAACATGTTTCTGTCTTCTAAAACCAGGCTTTTGTCCTTCAAAAACTTCAATTTAAATGGTGGAAAATCAACACTATGGTCTTGGAACAGGTAAGGTGCAATATATTGTATCTGTTGGAAAGCTTTGAGTATTTCTGTTTTACCACAGAAAACAGTTGTCTCATCTTCAGTTGATCTTGGTGATCTTTGATAGTATTTCTGCAACTTTATATGTTTGGGAAACCATTTTGTGAGGCATGATATAGCTTAACACTAGCAAGATTTTCTGCAAGTGTATTTCACATTGACATGGTTTTTAAGTCTTTATTGTGAAGTTGTTACTGGTTTACTGTTTCGGGCTGCTTTGATAGCCCTGTGTTCTTTCAGAGCAAGCACTCAATGGAATTGAAGAGCAAATAAAAATAAGTATCACACATCAGGTGTTCTCATAAAACCACCCCAAACTTGTTTTGCCTGCTAACCAAACAAACAAAGGAGTATCTCAATTACTTCCTCTTAATGCACTAGATTTTCTTGGGGGCTTTGCCTATCTTATTCTACCCTCACACAGACATGGATTATCGAGATTTATTCCAAGCTGTATTGATTTGCAATGCAGAGCAGTAACCTGTCCACATTTGAACTGCCACCCCTTGAAAAATTGCTGTATCTGATAGAATGGTGTCAGTGTTCTGCAGTGGTGAGAAATTTAAAGAGAAAGGAAACAGCAATGCGAACAAAGCCTTACAAACTTGTTATATATAGTTACAGGTTCCGGTTCCATTAATATTGTTAGACATTGCTGACCTCCTCTATAGTCACCAGCTATTCAGCTGAGGAAGCTCGGTGTGCACAACAGCACAGCTGAGGTTAAATTGTAGGCTTACATTGATGCAACCTCAGTGACTTAACTAGATATGACTGAGAACAGCATGTGACCAGCTAGATGACTCAGAAGGTAGGCCAGGCCCATTATCTCAATGGATAATTGTAGACCTCTCACTTCAGAAGCTGCTTGTGGGTTATAAACAGGAGAGAGAGAGAAACCTCTCTGTAGTCACAATTCAGGGATGTGAAATCCAGAGGGGGACAGGACCCAGGCACACAAAGGTTTTCTGTTCTGATCTTTAGACCACCTTTGAAGGCTCTGAATTGCAAACAGGGCAGCTTATATTGGGTGCCAGCAGACGATGCATCTATCCTTACTTCATGGAGGCTGTGCAGGCCTGAAGCAGTTTGTGTGAAGGTCTTGTCTAAACACATCGTGTTGCCATGTGCAGTAGAGAAAGTTCAGAGGCTTCTTGAGCAACTTGTCCTTCCCTGCAGGAAGAAAAAGTGGAAACCTATAAGGGTGTTGTGGGCACCGGGGGGCACCCGTGTCACCCACCATTGCAACATGAGATAGTCCCTAATTGCAAGGCAGGGCTGCCTTCTACCATTGGTAGATTTGGTGCTTAACTCTGGATCCTACTCTGGATAATAAGTCCCTAAAATCTGTGGGTATGGGCATAGATGCTGTGTTTAATCAGTGATAGATGATTAAAAAAAAAAAAAAAAAAAGGGCAATATAGCCCAGTAGTCTGTTAGAAATTTCTGCTCCTATAGCTGGGATAATGGAACAGCTTGGGAAATAATTGAGTTACAACCTGAGTATTACAGTGCAGTGAAACTGGTGTTGGGTTAGAGTAAAAACCCAAGAATGCTGAAAAGCAGATATTTTTATACAGAAGTGTACCGATACAGAATGGAATATACAAAGGCTGTATGTGAAAATTTGCTTGCAGCACTGTGCTGTTCGTACACCTGCTTGGGTTCTCAGTTGAAGCTTTCCGAGTTAAAGATGCCACAGTGATTGTAAAAGACATGCTGTGTTTTGTATCATCATTTATGGTTGTGGATTTCCTTCCATCTCTAAACTGCAATTAAATGTTCCTGTCATCCTGTAAATTAGCCTTTCTCTTTTAAACATCACATTTGCAACTCTATGTTCATATAATCCTGTAATTATGTAACTATTTTGATTTCAGCACTGATTCAGCAATGTACTTAAGCATATGAATAATATCTTTGAACCCTATGGGACTCCTCACATGCTTAAAATTAGGCACGGTTTAATTACTTCGCTAAATCAGCAGCTATACTGGTATACAGAAATGGGGATAAAGGAGGTGGCTTGCATCTACTGTAAACAAGACTGTTATTGAACTGGACATTTCTAAACTCTAATTTTACGTTCCTACTTTAACTGTTTTCAGCTGAATCATAGTATTGGAGACACCATATGTGAGGTATTCAGATTGAATCAGATCTTTTAAAACTACATTTTAACTAGAGGCAAAGCAGTTTTAAGAGGCTTAAGCCCTCCCTTGCCCTGTGCGCTCTCTTGAAGTTGACTGCCCTTTCAGGCATGCCATTGCAACTGGTTGCAGACCAACAGCAGAGAGGGCTTTTTTTTCCCTGTAAAAAGTGGATTGCTGTCCCTAACAGGATTACAACATGATCTCATATTGCATACGTATATCTGAGATGGTGATAAATCATGATGCATGAACAGGAACTGATAGTGGACATGGGAAGACTTGAGGCCACCTCAGTCCACTACACTACTGAAGAAAATATATGTATATATCTACATCCTGATAAATCTCTACTGTTGTCTTTTATTCTAAAATTGCATATTGTCTAGGACCTATAACGTTAACAGTTTTAACCAAAGCATATCCATGAGGTCTCTAACTTTTACCTTATGCTATATGAACTAGGTAACTTGAAGCATAGCCACTGAGTTGTAATTACAGTTCTTCTATATTCAGAAGAAATGGGACAGCAAGAAGTACTCTTGAAGAAAGTGGGAACATAAAAGAATGAAATGAAACATTGCAGACTGCCTTTTGTAATAGAATATGAAAGTCTCTTCCAAGTATCTCCAAATTTTACATTAGGAAACAGAGGCAAACAGGTTAAGATCCTCAGAGTTAAGTACAAATGAATGATTTCTATAAGGCCCAATGTTGTGATAATTTTAAAGAAATTTTCTTACTGTCATAATGTCTCGTCCTAGCATAGAAGACCTTTCAGAGAGCAATGGTCTTACCCTGAGTCAAAACAGGACTGATAGGTTTGATATCTTTGGTACTTACACAGTGATTATTTTACAAAAATACCAAGACATAATCAAAATTCTCTACAACGGGCAGGCAAGGACAGAATTCTGTCCCAAAGTCAGAATTTCATCTTGGCACACAAAGAGAAAAAAAAAAAAATATTGCCAAAATATGCTTAAAGACTATTTTAGAGACACAGAATCCATACAACAGTTGTTAAAGTTCCTGATTGTGGCTTAATATCCACTAATGGAGATGGACTTACCCGAAGCTGTGACTAATGAGAGGCTGCCCAGACAAACATTTATGGAACAGGGTGGCAGTCTGCAGGCAGCCTGGATCTCAATTAAAAAGCCAGCACACAGCCCCATAAAAAAGACAACAAAAAGAGCAGAGGGGGGATATTTGTACTCCTTGGCTAGGAAATCTATTTGGAGATGTTCACAGAGTGAATGGGAATGGACCCCTTATGAGGAAAAGAAGCTTTAGAAAGGATCAAACAAGAGGGGATTTGATCTATTTGTTTCACAGATTAAGTTCTGAAAAAATAGATCAGTCTGTGAAGAAAAGGCCTGATTATTGGTTTCAAGTTGAAGTTCTATTTCATGCAGGTTTTAATGATAGTGGCCTGGTGGTGGTAACACTGCTGCTAGCAAAATGACTAATGCTCTGGAAGGCATTACTGGAATAATTTGCCATCTTGCAGAGCTCAGCCCATAACTTTACCAAATGTTTTTTGCATCGAACCCTTACCTTCTGCCTGAGTATATCTTCTAAGCATTTAATGTTGATTTACAGATTTGCTTGGATAGAGAATAAATACACTTCATCTAGTAAGATGTGCTTTTTTTACCTGAATTTCTCTAGCTTCAGATATCAGACATCATATGAGTCAGTTAAATAGGTCTTTTTATATCTCATTCCACCAAAAAGATCACTGAGGCCCTATATATTGTATAGAAAAACTGCTTTACCTTCTGATGTTCTAACAGCAGACACCTCTGACTCCAGAGCTAGGCTCCTGTAGTACAGGGAATCCAATTAAACAACCTCTGTGTAAGAAAAACAGAGGAATGTTTAGCACTTCAGAATGTAATTTAGCTACCTAAAAGCTATTCTATGCAACCTAAAATTGGGATTATAAAGCTCCTGTTCCTATTTACCTGTGCAGACTAGACATGAATGCTGTTTTGCATAAAAAAACCTGAGTTTTGCAAGTGAGGGGAATGAACACAGCTTTTTTTTTTTTTTTTTTTTTTTTTTAATTTGATCTGTGTTTTGTTGTCAAGCACTGAGAGTGCAGTGTCCTCACAATTTGGATACTGCCACAGTAAATTTCTAGGCACTTGGCCTCAGTAGAGTAGTGGTATGTGCTGACTTCTCACGTACTGCAATAGGAAGAGCTGGGTACCGTGGAAGGGATCCAAGAACGATACAGCTCCTCAGTCTGTATTCTGTCTAAATGTAATCTTAAAGAAAATGAGGATAAGGACACCTCACAAATTCTGCCTCTTTAGGGCTCTGGAGTTTACTTGTGGCTCCGTGCCTTCCTCCAGTTAGGATCCCAAGTCCAATACCTGTGTTTAATAGTGGTTTCTTTGTTTCCTTGCAAGAGTAGATCAAGGATTGTTTTCTCTTTTAAAACATTGCTCAAGGGAAGTTTTTGTGTTTTCTGTTGCACATTTTAACTGCCGAGTGTGGAAAGTCTTTGGTAATGTACGCAGGAACATGGGTTCTCATCTTCTGTGAGAAGACTATTTTGGACATATAGGTACTCATTATTTGCTTTCTCAGATCTTTCACAGTTCCTGCAAAAGGGATAGGGATTATGGCTCCTTGTTCCTATGCTTCCTTTTTCATGGAATCCCTTGGGTGGGAAGGGCCCCCAGGAGGTCTCTGGTTCAACCTGCTGCCCAAAGCAGGACCAGCACTGGGATCAGGCCAGGCTGCTCAGAGCTTTCTGCAGGCAGGTCTTGAAAATCCCTGTGGATGGAGGTTTCTTTTCCTTTCTTCTATGGATGACAGCCATTATCCTGGTGATCAGACCATTCTCTTGAAGTAAACAGGCTGAACAGGCCCTAGCAGAATGGGAGTTTTGATATTTTATATAACAAAGGGTAGTAGCAGCATCCACCTTTTCTACCAAGCCTGCAGCCACAACTACAGCCTCTCAACGCATCCAGATTTGCCAGTGGTTGTCAGGTGTCTTCTGAGAGTGTCTACTGGATTATGGGTTTCAGGAGGTGCAAGTAAGGATTGACTTTATGGTTGATTTAGTGGCAGTAGATAAAATAACTTCTATTGGTATTTAACTATGTGTTTTTATTTACAAACACAGGGACACATCTTCTCTGTAACATACTCCTCCCTTGTCAATGGTCTTCTGTTTCAGCTCCTTGACGTTCTCAAAACATCCTTCAAAAATTGCAGTCAAGTTATGTTGTGGGCAAAACTCTTTATCAAAATTAAAGGACAAAATGTTCATTAATATTGATGAATAATGAATCATAGGATGTTGCCCTTAGATAAACCAGCTATAAACATTAATACAAGTGACCATTTAATGTAAACACAAGTATGATGTTCTGATTTATTTTCTGTTTCCTTCTGTTTGCTAATTCATTGACGTATTAAATTGGTTAACTGCAAAAAAGACTTTGCAAATAACAATTTCATTCATTACACACTTATAAATGTTTAATATTAATAGTTCAGGAATTGAAGAGTCGAGGTCTGTTGGAATGATGCTACCACCTGTGCAACATGATTTTCCCTGCTTGCCTTTATCTTCCCATTGCTCAAGATTTGGATCAGCACAGGGCTCACAATAATCTCTGACTTGTATGTACTCTCTCTGTGCAGGACAGGGATGAAACAGCTCAGAAGAGTCTCCTACCCACCATTTGTCCTACCATCTATGTGAGTGACCAGTGTACTGAAGGAAGAAGAAAAATATCTCAGGCCCCCATGTATGCTCTTGCACCAGCAGATGGGTTGAGACATAATAGGTTTATGGACTGTATACGTCAGAGTTTTTTTGTTCTGCTGAATTGTATGCTGTGCAAGGTACAGAAATTTTATGCTTGATGCAGCTGTTGGATTGTTACTAGTATTGCTCTGATTTCTCACTGCTTATTAAGAAATCATTCACACTTGGGATGAGCATCATACAATGATGAGTCATACAATAGCTTTTTTTTTATGCTATGTCTTTCCAACATTCACAAAACTGGCTGATTTTGCTTTAATAAAGGGAAGTGAGTCTGAGTAGCTGCTCAGCTCCTGCCTCTTCCACTTTTACTTAATTTTCTCATCACCTAAGTTTTCAGATGTTGGGCATAGAATTATTATGATGTAACTCATGATCAGTAACTCATGATTGCATTACTGCAAAATGATTCATTATGGATTATATCCTTCTACAGTAGGAGGGTGGTTTCTAGTTGAGTAGCTTCAGTGCAGCTAGACTCCAAGCAACCACCTCTGTTTTTCTTCGCTCATGGAATACACTGGAGTAGAGAAGCTGCCTAATGAGAGCTCATCAAGGAACCTGTGGACGCAGTGTTTGTGAAGCATAAGCAAGCAGGTTGTATCATGACCAGCTCCCAGAATTAATCTGTTTTCTTATTCACTCAATAAAAAATGAAGGAATAAGCTTTTCCCACTCTTAAACTCTTTATTCTGTTCATTCTCTACTTAGGATAGCCTGCTTTTTCCTTTTCTTAAAAAATAGACCTAATTTTTCCTCATCATTTCTGTTCAGTTGACCGTTCCATTCATGATACGACTCAGTTGATCTTAATAAAGTTATAACAGTAATGCATTTGATCTAGTGAGTCTTAAAGTAGTAGACTCTTTTCTTATTTTATCCTACATGCTCTTGTTTGTTTATTTTTTTCCTTACAACTGGTGCAAAGAAAATGTGGTAACATTCCTGTTTTGTGTTATAGATACATGGGTATTTGTCCTCATGGGCTTGAGGATGGTTTGTGTACTGCATCCTAATAAACACACTGATTACCATGAGGCCCTGATTATAACCCATAGGCAGTACATTATCTTCAATCCTTTGAGTAAGAATTTTTTTTACATTTCACAACACTATTCAGAAAAAAAAGTAAATGTTACTTTCTTTTGTGTTTTTTCTTGTCTTGTTAGCAGCCATTGTCCCTTCTCTGTGGCTAGTATAGTTTGTCTCAAGGGACTTATGACATGGTTGAATCTGTTTTAACCATTAGAGCCCAAAACTGCCTTAACATCTTTTGTGAAAATACTTTCCAGGGGCCCAAAAAAGCTTTTTGGATTTGAGAGTCCCCATGTTGATCTTCTCAGTGAAAGCTGACAAGTGCTTGCAGCAGGAGCACTAGTGTGCTGAGATGCACCAAGTATTTGTCATGAATGCCATAAAAATAACATTGGTATTTTTCTAGAGGTAGTCTGGTAAAGTTTTAATATCCTCAGTTTTGTTTTTATAAAACTCAGAAATCTACTTAAAAAGTGACAATGGAGGATTCTGGAAGAAGCTTGCAAGCAAAAGAAAAACAGCCCTGAAACTTCTCTTGTTCTTATTTTGCTGTGGACACTTGTTCAGCACCATGTGAGATGATAAAGGGAAAAGTGATGTTCTTGGGCTGTTGTCACATAACAAGGAGGAGCTGAAAAAAGCTGCATAAAGAGAAGCATGGCCAGGTGAGGTGATGAAGGAGGTGATTCTCCCCCTCTACTCCACTTTTATGAGACCCCACCTGCAGTACTCCAGCTCTGGGGTCCCCAGCACAAGGAAGACGCAGACCTGTTGGATTGGGTCCAGAGGAGGGCCACAAAAATGGTCAGAGGGCTGGAACACCTCTCCTAGTAAGAAAGGCTGAGAGAATTGGGATTGTTCAGTCTGGAGGAGACTTTATTGGCTCTGGGGAGACTTTACTGTGGCCTTGCAATATATAAAAGGCGTTTATAAGAAAGGAGGAGAGAGACTTTTACCAGGTCCTGTAGTGACAGGATAAGGGGTAATGGTTTTAAACTAAAAGGGCATTGATTCAGATCAGATAGAGGGAATTAATTTTTTACAATGAGGGTGGTGAGACACTGGTTCAGGTTGCCCAGAGAAGTTGTGGATGCCCCATCATTGGAAGTGTTCAAAGTCAGGTTGGATGGGGCTTTGACCAACTTGATCTAATGGAAGATGTCCCTCCCATGGTGGGGGGGTTGGAACTAGGTCCAACAAGGTTTAAAGGTCCTTTCTAACCTAAAGCATTCTATGATTTCATGAAAAGATTAAATCAATATAATTCATACTGCCTACAAGAGAAAGGAATGACTCATTTATATAAATGCACTTGTATACGAAATTAAGAAGAATGTGGCTGTTGACTTTTGTTCTTATATACTTTTTAATTCTCAACCTAAGAAAAAATTTTGGAAAATTCTATGCTAGTTAGTAGCTGGAAAATTTACTTTTCTACTTAAAATTTTGTTTTAATGAATTCAAGCCTGCCTTTACAATTTTGTGGCTGCTGCTCAGGCCTTGTAGGTAACTTTCTATTTACTGTCAGCACTCCCCCAAAGTTCAAAACTGCTACCTTGTAGCATAGCCAGAGGGGTTTGGGTTTTCAGACTATGTATGCCATACGTTTTCCATTAAAAATAATGAAAGATTAGTGTGTTTCACTTAGAAAACCTTAGCCGGGACATTTATTTCATAGACTTACTTGGCAAAGCATTCTAGGCATGTAATCAGTTGAGATGTCTCATAGACAAGAGATAAGTGCTGTTACATGCAGGTGTGTTGCTGATATTGATGGGCAGATACTAATCACTTTGCAATTACTGGTAGCATGATGTACACGTAGATACCCACCCAAAGAGTGGAAAGCAGGGAATGATGGATTTAGAAAGATACTTTTGATAACATCTTTGCTATTCTATTAAATTAAGGGCTACCTCAGCTTGAGCACTCTGGCTGTCTATCACACAGCCTCCAGGAAGCACCAGGTACACCCCAGCAAAGTGCCCCCAGGTCACCACCCCTGCCCCAAAGCGCCCACAGTCACCTCCAGGCTGTGCCCCCCGCCCGGCGCTGCTCTGGGGTTTGCGCTTGCCCCACAGCGAGGGCCCCCTGGGACCTGGCCGCACCCTGTTGCCCACCCACCACAAATGTTTCCTGCCCTCCCTCCTCACCTCCAAGCAGTGGAGGGGGGAGCAGTGCCCAGGGCCTTGCTGTGGTGTGTGTCCTGTGCTGGTGGCCACCTGTACTAAACAGCTGGGATCCCCATGAAAAAGCCAATACTCGGTCCTTCAAAGCTGAAACGCTCTGGTTGCCCTCCAAGCAGAGACCCAGGTCCTGAGGAGAGCCTGCTCCTGCCTTTGCCCAGACTGTGGTCCACAGGTGCCAGCTTTTAAAGCCCCATATCCCACCAGGACTGGTGTCAGAAAGGATACCAGGCAGGACCAGAAAAGCCTCTCCTGAGGCTACCCCTGTGGTGAGCATGGTTCCCCCTCCAGTGTGGCACAGCCCTGGGGCTGCTGGGCCATGCTGCCACTGAGGGTGTTGGTCCCATATCTCCATCCAAGCAGGATGGCCACCTCTGCCAGGGCCACGCTGTGGGGTGAAGGAGAGACCCAGGCTGCCAGGGAGAAGCCTAGAGCTGCCACATTTCTTCTCTTCTGGGCCCAGATGGCAAGCAGGAGTGCCCTGGGGAGGGATGTTCAGAAATGGTGAAGGTGGAGCTGCCCAACAGCCCTGCAGGCAGCTTTCACCCTTCCTGCGCAGACTGTTTCCAGAGAGACTGTGCTGAGCACCTGGGGGAACTCCTGTCTGAATCGGAGTCCCGCAGCAAAAACATCGTGAACCTCCTTAAAAGCATACGATTCATGTGAGAGAGGACGTGTTTTGCTACACAAGCCCTTATGGCCCCCCAGGCAGGGGATCACCATTCTTCCCACATGCATAAATTTGTGCTGTTTCTTTCTCCTGGCGAGAGTCTTAGCTTGGATAAATCAGCCCATTTGCACTGGCTGGCAGGCTGCCTGCTGCACAGCCACCACACTAGCTACTTTTTTTTTTATTATTATTATTATTTTAGCCACTACTGGGAACACAAACTGAGGCATATGCCGCATCTGCTCTCTCTTGATCCTTAGGCTGATCTGCAGCCATAAAATCAGGGCATTTGGTATTTTTATTTCTGTATCCAAGCATACCATACTGAGTCTGACAGGGAGGCCCCTCTTGACACGTTGGTCTCCAGGAGACACTGAATGTTTTCCAGTGAAAAATAAATCTGGTGAAATACCTGGTTTTGTTATTTCAAATGAGCTGTGCGTTACGGCCAAATCAAAATAATTTGCTTAGGGCAGGCGGGAGGAGGGAGGGGTAGAAATGGAAAACTGAGGAACTAAATTCACAGACCTGAGGGGAATAGTAGTGTTGCCTTTCCCTTCAGTGCCTCAAGTTTCCCTCTGAATGCTCTAACCCTGTGCTTCTGGGTAATACGGAGCCAGGGGTACCATCCCCGGCTGTCTAGGGATTCAAATGGAGTCAAGTGACATGTTTTGAATGAAATTAAATGTACTGTGGAAGATGTTCATTCCTGTAAAGCAAAGATCTAAAGATCTTAAATTTTATCTGAATTATATGTGCACGCAACTTTTTGCTTCTCCCACTCTCCAACTGAAAATAAACCTAGCTTTTGCCTGTCTCTGTTATGGACCAAATAGAAGAGAGAGATGTTGCTAGAAAGGCCTTAGATCCTCGGACATTTTCAGAATATGATTTTACAATACCAGACTCATGGTCTGCCTCTTCATGCAAATGTTTATGAAGTGCCTAGTGTTTATCTAAAAGGGATAGCAGAGATGTGGTTCTTTGAGTGTGACCTCATTAGGGCTTCCATAAATGTTTAACTCAGAGGAGATGAAAATGCTTCTTGAAAATGGTTGCCTTCAAGCAGCATCCTAGTTGCCCTTCTGTATGTAACAGAAATGAGGAAGAAAGTAACAGGAAAAAGCCAAAAAAAATCCAGTACAAACACAGAGCTGTTGATGTCAGGAAAAAAACACCAAGAAGGCATTTTTATGCTGAATTTTGTGAACTTTGTGCTAGAGCTTTCAGAAAATATAGTCCCTCTCTTGCTGATTAAGTTCTGTCCAAAAGGAAAGAGGATTTAGTCTGTTCTTCGCAAAATAAACTACAAATGTTAGTCGGGTGTCCCATCACTAAGGATGGACACAGACAGTATATACTGGGCACCACACAGATGAAAGCAAGTTTGCCCTTATTCTAGAAGCATGAAGATTTGGAGAAGACTTCAGTGTTAGCCTTCTCTGCTTCCATGAAAACAAGTCTGTGTCTTTAATTTTCAAATGGCAGTTATAAAAACCGAACCACCAAATTGTCATAAAAGTGAATAATTTTAGAATATTATTGACATTCAATCAAAAGCCTAAGCCAAATTTAGGAGTAAAAATTCTGCCATCCCATTTAAACACAGCATAAAATGTTCCATTTCATTTAAATAAATGGTTATGATCATTGCAGGTGCTACCTGTTCCTAGGTACTGTGCCTCACCACCTCTCTAACCTAGACCTGAAGCTCTGGAGAGCAGAAGGCAGCAGGAGACCAAATGTTGATTCTATTTCTAAATATAGACATGCAAACGCACTAGAACTGAACTGACCGAAAATGCTGTTTCTCCATGTGAAACACTGAGGGAGAAAAGATTACTTTTCACATGGATTTCTTTTCTTCTTTGGGATCATTCTAACAAACTGGTTTCAGTTCAGGTGGAAAAATCTATCTGCCCTTCATTCCAGTTGGTTTTAATTCCCCCATCACCTGCTGCTAGGACAGTGGCAGATAAGGAGGGCCTGGTGAGGAACAGGAAGCAGAGGGTGAGGAAAACACCCATTTTATCCAATACTGCAATTGTTTCCTTAACCCTGGAGGGGGTGGGGTTTGGAAGGTGCACCAGAAGGAAGATAAATCAATACAAGCTGTTCTCACAAGTTTGAAATTAAACACTTATAAAGCACTGATAGAAAGCAGATTTTTTTCTTCACATTTTTTCACTAACCAAAATTCAGTGGAAATTTTCATGAGATTTTTTTCAGCTTACAACAAAAGTTTGGGTTTTTAAATTTCTTTATGGTTTTAGACGTGACTTTCAAAATTGACCAATGATTTTGATTGGGGAAAAATTTTGATGTGCCTTCAGGGTAACAGTTAAGGAATAATGAACTCCCATATTGTAAAGATCCAGATTTTTATTGCTGTCACAAGGCAGATAATTTGATGACTGATCTTTCTACCGGATAGAAAAAATAATGCAGTCAATATAGCCTTGGAATGCATTTCCTTTAACATTGGTCAAATGCCAATTAAAATGTTTTCATTAATGCAATAATATCTCTTTTATCATGTAAACTGTATTAAGCCTACTTCTGATTAACTTAATTAAATATGTTCATTAACTAGAAATCTGAGGGGCTGCAGATGAGAAAAATATTATTTGATGAGCCGTCCTTTGAGTCAATCAGCATTATTCCATTGGCAAAAAGCATTGTAAACTAGCAAGAAACAAATGTATAAAAGCCAAAGGAATGGATGTTGTTGTAATTACAGTTAATAAATCTGGACAAAACACCAGTTCCACCACTGCCTTAGGTCTCTACTATGGCTCACCTCTGCATGACACAAAGGGAGAGCTTTAGGCAACCCTGCCACATGTCAGAATAACTTCCCTAAAACAGAGCAAATTAAGCAACTTAAAAGCGTGAGGATAACACCAACTCTCAGGGTGTGAGCTCCAACCAGTGCAAGAGAGGATTTGTACCATGCACATGTTTCGCCAGCAAAAACTCCTCTGAAGGGAATGTAAAGACCCAGCGCTGAGCTTTGCTCTAGGTACTAAGGCCCTTGGTGTTACACTGGCCTCCATAATGATTAGTGAGGTGGAGTTGCCTGACCTGGTCCTGAGCAAGAAAGCTGCAGGAGGGGGAGTATTAGTACGCCAAACCCCGGAGAGGCAGGGCACCATGGTGTCTGACTTGCCCTTGCTCTCCTCTCCCCAAGCCTGGTGTTTCTGTACTGTGCCACCCGAACTTTCTGTTTCTGTTGCTCTTGGCACTTGTAGCTCTTAGCTGATCATCTGCATGCTGAGGGTTTCCGCAAACCAGCCAGGTATGAGGGAGGAAGCACTGATAAGCGAAGGAAGAAAGGTGTGCTTCAGAGGTGCTGCCTGCTGATTATGCTAAGGCAGCATCCTAAATCTGACAAAGGGATGTACAGCATAAACTGCTCTGGTCATCCAATGTATTACTCACTGCTTCAAGGAGTAGAGTTGCTTTTGTTTTGTTCCTGTTTTATAGAAAACATGGTGTTCAGTGTGCCCAGCCGAATTTGGGAGAATTTGGGCTAACTGTTGTTTTCTCAAAAAACGCCTCCAATGTTATTTATTGAAGTTGAACTATCACTCTAACTTCTGAGGAGAAATGGCTGAAGAATAGGCATCTTAAAAGGGGATATTCTAAGGCTGCCTTAGCAAAGAAAAGCAATGTCTTGGAGAAAGGAAGCCTATGCATCTTGTTTTCAGGAAAGGTACTTTAAATGTATAGGTCGTGGTTTAACCCTAGCCAGCATCGAAGCACCACACAGCTGCTCACTCTCTCCCCCCCCCGCCCCCATCAGTGGGATGGGGAGGAGAATTGAAAACAAGTAAAACTCGTGGGTTGAGATAAGAACAGTTTAATAATTGAAATGAAATTAAAATATAATAATTGTAATGAAAAGGAAGATGACAAGAAGAGAGTGAAATATAACTCAAGCAAGACAAGTGATGCACAATGCAATTGCTCACCACCTGCTGACTGATGCCCTTCCAGTCCCCGAGCAGCGATCTGCCCCTCCTGGCCAACTCCCCCCAGTTTATATACTGGATGTGACATCATCTGGTATGGAATACCCCTTTGGCCAGTTTGGGTCAGCTGCCCTGGCTGTGTCCCCTCCCAGCTTCTTGTGTCCCTCCAGCTTTCTCGCTGGCTGGGCATGAGAAGCTGAAAAATCCTTGACTTTTAGTCTAAACACTACTGAGCAACAACTGAAAACATCACTGTGTTATCAACATTCTTCTCATGCTGAACCCAAAACATAACACTATACCAGCTACTAGAAAGAAAATTAACTCTATCCCAGCCAAAACCAGGACAGTATGATAGATGGGTAATAGCACAGGTAAGGAGATCTTGGATGGCTCATCAGTTCATTTAATTCAGAACAACTGTAGCAATTTTGTTTTCTTCTGTTTATCCCAGCTGGACATCAGGTCTCTTGACCTTGCTAAGTGGATACAAATATACGTTTGCACAGCACCAATGCTTTAGATTTTACTTTGACAACAGAAGTTATAAGTCAGATCAGCATCAGGATGAAAAGCACCCTACTCAGGCTTGTTGATAAAAAAAAAAGTTTTTTTCACTGGGTACTAAAGTAAAAGATGAATCCTTGAGGCATCTGGTTACACATAAGAAAATAACATCCTGTGACTCTATTCCTTTGACTTTCAAATATGCACCCAGATAAAGAGCATACCCAAATTTACTTTCATCAGCTCTGCTGCTCTTGATGTTCTGACTGTAACACTATATATGCATTCTTTTAAATATTGCATCTTTCCTATTTAAAATTCAGCCTTGGGTTTCGATGCATACAGGTTGAAATTCACTTACATTTATGATACAGAAAACAGCTGTGGTAATGGATTATGTTATAGTGTCTAAAGATAAACTGTATAGACAAGTGAGGAAGAGCATAGAAGATGAAGGGTTAAGTGATGATGTGAGCAGAAACTGAGCTTGAAATTGGAGCTGCTATAAATTGAGAAAACAACATAGTTCCGAGGTGTTTTATGTCTTGAAAAGCTATTATTCTATACATAACATTACCATTAGTTACCTATGTAGGCTGTATTAAAACAAAGCTGAGAGTTAACTGAACCTTACATTTTATAGGTGCACGTTTAATTAATTGTATGTTTTATCTGTAGTAATAAAATACAAGACTCATCTGGGTTAACACACAGTTTTACAGTTTTAAGGTCTGAAACATCTTCAGCATCTCCATTCAGGGCTGTTTGATATATGAGCCATAACATCCACTGGGGGAAAGTGCTAATCTCCGAACCTTTTCATTTGCAGCTAGCAAGCTATCCTGTTCATCATGCTGATGGCGTATTAAGCAAATAAATAAAACAGCTTCCTGTTCTGGAATGAAGTGAACCTACAAACTCAAAGGAAAATTCTCCTAATAATTGTAGAGCACTCAGCTTTGCATATGATTTAAATCTAAAAGCACCAACACAGGATAGTACTATAAAAATGTATTCAAGCCATGCTGAAGGACACGCAACTGTTTCCTGTTGACATTGGAGAACAGAGGAGGACACTTTTACATAAGGCAACGTTACATGAGAAACCCTTATCTAACCATCTGCACTGTTCTTGCAGTGTTTTGTTTCTAACCTTTGTTGACTGTGAATAATCTTTCATATTCCCCCCTATTCCCTATTACAACAGGCTTATAAGCACTTTATTTCAGGTATAACCCAGGAAAAGGCCTGATTCAGTAGGTCCCGATACTTCAGTTTTGTCTACAGAACTGAACTTGCTTGATGTGTACTTCTAGACAATGATTTTGCAAACTGAATTTCCAAAACCTTAGAAGGAAAACCAATGACCTGATGTGTCACTGCTCCCTTATCGTAGCACAGTCACTTGTCCCTTATTCTTTCTGAAAACTAAAAAGGCTTCAGTCCAGTTCCCACTCAAACGAGCACAGAACATCCTCTGGGGCTTGGCTAATGAGGTTGTCTCCGTTTTGCAAAGCTCTGCATTCAGCTCTGCAAGCAGTCCAGTGGTGTAGCCGTGTTTAAAAGGAGGAGGCTGGGAAGTTGTGTGCAATATCACTGCCACGTTCATCCTGCACATTGGAGGAGCCTGAGCTGGGCAGACACCTGCCAGGCCCTGTCTACCATTCCTCTGGCTGCAGCTCAGACACAACACCTGCTCCCATCTCCAAGAAAGGTTTAAAATTAGAACATCCACTGGTAGGCAGTTATATTATGTGGAGGCCAGTGCTATGCCTCATCTGTCCAGGCTGCATGACGGAGCTGGGCTGCACCAAGGATACTGAACGTCTCAGTTTTAAGAACGCGCTGGAGTTTGGCCTATTCTTGCTTGTACGTAAATGAGTCAGGACTTATGAATGGAGTCAGATCACTGTCAGTCCATCCTGGCAGATGACTCTATGTGATGCATCTCCTGAGCTCTGGCAACAGAAAAGATATGAAACTTTTAAGGTAGAATCAGACATCGTTGAAAGTCATTTACCTTTGACTTAGCCGAACTTATGTGAATAAGGAATGATCTGAACAAAACAGACCAAGAAACATTTCTGCTGAAATTGGACATGAAATTTCTTTGCAGTACTTCAGTGTCCATGAAAACTCAGAAAGACTTTCATGTCCACTTCTGTTGTTGAGGTCCAAGATGATTTATAGGGACAAGTCAGCTGAAACTAATTTATCTCATTTTCTCTACAGGGTTTGCTGTCTTTCAGATGTTTGCTGACTGAGCTGGGAGAGAAAGAAGGAAATAGCTTTTTTGTTTGTTTTTATTGCTATCTTACAATGAATTTTCCAACTATGATGGATTTGCAGTGGATTCTCAGCACTCATGTAGCTGCTGAGTTCCCTAGAAGCCAATGGAGCCAATAAAAACCTCTGCAGAAAGAAATCACTACCTGTACCCTGGAGATCATCCTTGATTAGTAACAGTAATGATCTGTGTTCATCAGAAGGCAGAACACATCTATCATACAGATAAACAACCTGTTCTTCTCTAAAACACTACTTGTAGGTGTGAAAGAGATTGTTGAAGATTCTGTGTTTTGGAAAGCTTGGGCAAGCATCTGTAGCTGAAGCATAAGCCTTAGTCCCTCAAATACAAGTGTCTGTTGCTTAACAATGTTTACTGCATAGATATGCAAAAATGTGTAACACTGTACCCTTGATTGTAATATACAGTGGAAATGTAGCATTTGATAATTCTTTCTAAGGTTATTAGCTTTGTGAATTCTTAGATAAACAAAACTGTAAGCTGACTCTTAAGCAACTACCTTTTATTAGCAAGCAATACTTTGCACAGTCATTCCCAAGATGTCCTGGGTTCAGCTGGGATAGAGTTAATTTTTACAGGAACCTGGGAGGTGGGGGGGCATAGCCGGGGCAGCTGACCTGAACTAGCCAAGGAGCTATTCCATACCATGTGACATCATGCCCAGTATATATATGGGGAGTGGGCCGGGGGGAGGGCTCTCCTGCTCTCTCTCTCGACTTTCGGTGGGGGAAGTGGCGGAGCGTCGGGTCCCGGGTGGTGAGCAGTTGCACTGTGCATCACTCTTTTCTGTATACTCTTTCATTAGTACCGTCGTTGTTGTTGTAACTTTTTTTTTGCGTTGTCCCAGTAAACTGCCCTTATCCCAACCCTCGAGGTTCCAGTTTTTTTTCTTTTCTCTCCTCCGTCTCCCCCCTATCCCACCGGAGGGGGCGGGAGGAGTGAGCGAGCGGCTGCGTGGTCCTTTGTTACCGGCTGGGCTGAAACCACGACACAAGAGAAATAGTATTACACTGGTAACAGGAAATCACGAGTCATTTATGTTAAGGTTTGGTCCTTGTCTGTAAATTCTCTTTGAGCAAAGATAGTATTCTTTCATCTCTCTGTAATAGCACCCTGAGTTTGAGTTTGAGACTTTGAGTGTTACAGTAATGTATACCTGTAATAATGCATTGCATGCACATTTACTGGGCAAATTTACATCTGGGGTTTGCATGTTTTTCTGTTTAGTTTACACCCCAGAAGAAGAGAGGAAGCAAAGATTATTTGAAGAAGAAATATTTTGTTATCATGCCTGACCAGCCTGCCTGCTGTCTATGATGAGGTCACTGGCTGCGTGATGAAAGGGAAAGCAGTGGGTGTTCTATACCTCGACTTCAGCGAGGCCTTTGACACCATTTCCTGCAGTATTCTTGCTGCCAGATTGGTGAGATCTGGATCGAATAAGTGGACAATAAGGTGGGTGGAAATTTGGCTGGATCGCTGGGCTCAAAGGATGGTGATGAGCAGTACGAAGTCCAGCTGGCAGCTGATTACTAGTGGCATGCCTCAGGGTTCAATACCACGGCTAAGACTGTTGATGGCTTTATTTATAATGTGGACAATTCAACTGAGTGTGTGCTCAACAGGTCCCTTCCAGTGTAAATTATTCTATGGTTATTTTCATTTGGGGATTCACAGAATAAGTAGGGTTGAACACAAGCAGATGTCAGGCACAGAGAATGTGCTAGCTCTCCTTGCTTGTAAGAAGCACTTATTTCAGAATAATGCTTGACAGAGTGTAAATGTGGATTCAATAGCACGCTGACTTCATCTGTACCATAGCATGAAGGAAGTGGCATAGGACCAGGCTTGAAAATTCTGTCCTAAGTTGGTATTACTCCTGTCAGCTGAGTTACTACTCCTGGGACTGCCTCTTACATGTGAAAAGAATCAGTAAATAATGGTATTTTCTCTTTAATCTGAAGTGGTAAGAGCAGGCAAGGTGGATAGCCTTAGTGTCGCTTCAGATGCTATTTTCCTGTGGTTCAGCATCACCCCCAGAGCTCTGCCTACTCTTTCACCGGCCAATGCATGTTTCTGTAGGACCTGCCTGAAAACCTAGCTATGCCATTCTTTCTCAGGACAAAAGCGGAACAAATACCACTGTTGTGGGCATTTGTATGAGAAAACAATATTGCCCCATGGTAAACAAGCAGTTTAGTATTTGCCTGGAGAAGAAAAACTTTCAATATCCAGGAGACAGGCGGCAGCCGGTTGTCATGGTTTAACCCCAGCCAGCAACTAAGCACCACGCAGCCGCTCACTCACTCCCCCCCCACCCAGTGGGATCGGGGAGAAAATCGGGAAAAAGAAGCAAAACCCACGGGTTGAGATAAGAACAGTTTAATAGAACAAAAAAGAAGAAACTAATAATGATAATGATAACACTAATAAAATGACAACAGCAATAATGAAAGGATTGGAATGTACAAATGATGCGCAGTGCAATTGCTCACCACCCGCCGACCGGCACCCCAGCTAGTCCCTGAGTGGTGACCCCCCGCCCCCACTCCCCCCAGTTCCTATACTAGATGTGACGTCCCATGGTATGGAATACCCTGTTGGCCAGTTTGGGTCAGGTGCCCTGGCTCTGTCCTGTGCCAGCTTCTTGTGTCCCTCCAGCTTTCTCACTGGCTGGGCATGAGAAGCTGAAAAATCCTTGACATTAGTCTAAACACTACTGAGCAACAACTGAAAACATCAGTGTTATCAACATTCTTCTCATACTGAACTCAAAACATAGCACCGTACCAGCTACTAGGAAGACAGTTAACTCTATCCCAGCTGAAACCAGGACACCGGTTTATGTTTTTAATGGTTTGAGGTTTGGAACTTTTTATTGGTCGTTTTTGTGGACCTCTGTACCAAAATAGCTGTATTTTATCCTTGAAGCAATATATGACTTGGGGGGGGGGGGGGGCGGAATCCCTTGGCATTCTATCCATTAGCTAGTTATTTCTAGACACCTATTTCCACCTGCTGTTTTATAAACTACAGATTTAAAGCACTTAAAATAGACCACAAGACAGTCATCTTCCCATTTTGCTGTTCCTATCTTCTGTTTTCAGCCTGCCTGATGTATGTGATATGAGTCATCCCTGTCACTTTTACACTTCCTGACTACCAGCAGTTTGGGATGAGACTTTTTTTTTTCCTCTCAGCTGACATTTTCTTTGGGAGTAAGGGGCAGGGAAATATTTTGAAGTAAATTTAGTGTTTAAAAAGGTTGCGAAAATAGCGTGGGAACTTCTCCCTCAGTGAAATCTGAAAAGGCACAACTTCATCCATTTCCTGCTGGGGTTCTTCTATCCTGACCTGAAAGGAGAGCCTTACGGAGTAAGAGGGCATTTCATTTTCCATACCATTCGGGTTTCTCCACCCCACCTTTTCCTTGTCTTTGCCCTTCCAGTTTTAATTCCTGCTGTTTCTATTTTTTTATTTCTTACTCATTTCTTCCTCCCACCTATTCTGCCTCCCTCATGTACCTTTCCCCCATCTGCATTCCATGCTCCATCTCAATTTCTCAACTTCCTTCTGATTTCAACCTTCTACTCATTCCTGATTCTTTTTTACCTTTCTTGGGTACCAAAGATCTAAATTATATGCCAAGAGAAAGCAAATATCTCATCATAGTGCAGAACCATATTGTCCTTGATGGCTACTGGCAAAAAAACCAATACTTGAATGCTCTTCTCTTTCAGTTGGAATATTTTTTTCCTCTGGATATCTTCTATATTTTTGGTTACATTTATGGATGAAGGTAAGAAAAAAGTGAACAAATATAATTTACAATACAAAAAAATGTTACCAGTAATGTAAAAATGCTACTGCCCCAAACATACAAATCCACAGGGTCGAAACCTTGACTTCTTGTTCAGTTTTTCATGCTCATTTTCAAGTACAGCTGCTACTGAGATGAGATTGGAACACAAAACCCACAGCAAAGAACAGCCATAATTCATTCTTAAAACACTGCAAGGCTGCCATATTTGTAAATCCTTAGGACAGACAGTAAAATATAAATTTTATCACTCCATACTTAGCCATTTTATTTCGTTTCCAAAGTCACAGTCCACAGCAAAGATGATTATCACTTGTGTGATGTTGGAGACAGAGAGTGTGTTAAGCACAAACACTTGGCATCCACTTAAAGAAAATGATATCATAAGAAGCTTTGGTCTGCCATATCCAATAATGTCCAAGTTTTCTACAAGCTAGTTAAAAGTAATGTATAGTGTTATTTCAGAGCAACACTTCTTTCTGTAAAAAGTACTTGCATTACTATTTCCTTCCCCATTTCTATTTTAACATATATACATTTTTTAAAAGAGCAAGATTGGGGGGGGTCTTTTTTTCTTTAAGCCATGATTTATATTCTCAGGTTTGGGGTTTTTTTTGAGTCGTTTCTTCTTGTGGAGGCAGAAAATCAATAATCACCTTCAAAAAGAATGCATGTCAGAACCTGACAGAGTAAAATGTATCCCTACCATGCATATGCCTCCAATAGACACCACAACTCTACTACTGTCCCTTGTAACCTTAAAAAAAAAAAAAAAAAAAGAGAGAAAAAGAAGAGAAAGATTGAAATCCAGAGATTCTCATTCTGAATATTGGACTTCTGATGTACTTTGAAGTCAGCAATTCATTAAGTGTGCCATTCTGGTACTGGAACAACCTATAAAACATTTACATTCTCTAGAAGCGTTTATCATGTACTGACAGGAACAATGAAATATGCCCATTTTTAGAATGCCTTAAAAGATCAGTTTCCACTTCAACACTCAACCACAGCAAAGTTTTATGGTACAGATGGTGCAGCCTCAAATAAGGACTTGCCAGATAGACAAAGATCTATGTCTGGACTGGATAAAGGACCTTCCCACCTACAACTTTGATTTGCTAGGATATGAACTTCAGGTTTTCAGCTGGGCTTTGAAATTGATGCTAAACACTCTGCAGGATCATTTCAGTCATGCTGCTGATCTAAATAAACCAAATAACTAGATAACCTATGCAACTTAAAATATTTTTTTCAGGAGAGAGTTCCTTATAAAAATTTCAGAAGTGTTACATCTGTTTTATTAATTGCAGGAGCTTAGGGGGACTTTTACTAAAACAGTCATATTTTTACAAGCTCGGGGAGGGGAAGGGTGATTTAACTGCCTCTCCTCCAACACGCAGTCTTACTGAGCCCAGCAAAGCTCATTGTTTCATTGCTCAGAGGTAGGTACCTACTTGTGAGCAGATGCTGTTCTTTTCAGTGGGTTTATTCATGTGCTTGGAGTTGTCCATTTCCTTAAATGCTTTCCTGAATTGAAACTCTGAGATGACATTCTTTTGGTTGACTTGGTCATTTCCTATTTGGCTGCACTCCTCCTCACAAAAATGATTGGGTTTGCTCTCCAATGTCTCAGCAAGCAGTCAGAAATGTCTCCACAAATCTTTGGATGCCAATACAAATGCCAAAAGTGGCAAAACAAAGGTACTCCATAGCACTTTAGATGGGCTTTTTCACTTTTATTGACAAAACCTCGTTCTTTTCGTCAACTGCATTTGTCCATTTTGATTTATTTTTATATGCACAGCTTTTAGCATCACAGCAAAATGCGATTTACAAAGTTAGTTCCAACTAACTGTAAGTGGGAATATCTAGAATGCAGGAGCACTGTTCAAAGCACCGATTTTAAAAGATTTGTTAGTTGTGAAATATATTCATTCTTCTTGGCTTATTTCTGTTCACTTCTGTTATTTAGCTCAACACAGCACTTGCTTCAGTGTGAACTCAGCTTGCCCTAAAGAAAAAAAAATTGGATTGCTCTAAATCATAATATCTCAGTAACAGTAAAAGATAATATCTTCAGTTTGTTATGCCTGCAAAAATGTCTGGGCCAACAGGACTGCCAAGGCTCATAAAACTCTTGCGCCACTACCAATTTATTGGCATGAACCTATCATATCTTCCTCTGGTGTTTACTGGCTCATGCCAACATTAACTTCCTTTGATTTTTAACTCTCTGTGTGTACTTGGGCATCTTTTCGTAGTGGATATTTTTGGTTTCTTATGTTTATGTCTTTTTTTTTTTTTTAAGGAAATTGATGTACAAGATTGTCTTCAAATTTGTGTTCTGAAAAAAGGAGGATCTGCTCAGCTTGATAAGCTCTTTTCTTTTTGAATATTGAGATTAATGTGGACTTGAGCCTAAAAAGATATGCTCCAATATTTTCTTACTTGGCAAATAATGTTTAAATGTCATTACTTCAGGCAGTCTTTTTTTTTTTTTTTTCTCAAAAGGCATTGAATCTCCTGCTATGATGAGACCCAGCTCTTTATAGTACAAAATGTAATCAGCCACTTTCCATTATTATATTGTATGGCAGTATGACTTCATTCCTAACACAATTTACTTAAATTGAACATTTTGGCAGATGTGTGTATGAGACTAGAGGAGCAGAACTTCTATTAAATCACATCCTGAAACAATAACAGATTGTGTTGTAGATCTAGCTATGCAGAAGTTTCCAGCTCTGCTCATAACTTACTGCACATTATAGGAGACATTAGGAAAGTACACCCAGCAAAAGACTGAAAAACACTGCACAATACGGCCAGAAATTACATGCGTAGCTAAACAATTTGATTTGTGATGAAGAGGTTTACATAGCACTACTACCTAGTCAACAGAGGTCAGTAAATGCATCCCCTTGTAGTGATTCCAGTGACACTGATGAGAAGAAATGAACAATTCTTTAGTGAAAGACGCCTTATTGTTCTACTCTGCTGTGCTCATATACTGTTTTCCTTAGGATAAGTGACAAACACAAATGTGGTTCTTTCTGCAAGCTGAAAACTGTGCAGGCACTGTGGGGGTTTTAGGAATGATTTGTGTGTGTGAATGTGTTACTAGTTGCTATATAGTAATGAAGACAGGTCAAAGAAATTCTCCTAGCACTTGGAATAAAGTCTTATGAGTGTCTGAGGAATCTCCATTAACAAATTCAGAGCAGTGTCTGATAACTGTGTCTCCTGCCTAAACACAGGGGTACTCACATGGCAGAATACTGCTGAGGATGAAGCAGGATTGTCAACCACAGACTTCAACTCCAACCCCAAGGAGCACTGGGGTAACTTTTAAGATATGTTGGGTTGAGGGACAAGTTCTAGATCTTGAGAAAATATTCTGTGGAAAGTCAGAGTGACTAAAATCTGCATCAATATTCATATTTCTCCCTTGTACTTTCTTTTGCATCTTCTCTTTGGTGTTGTCTGTTCTAGATCTAACAGTGTTGACTAGGATAGTTTCAACTTGAATTAAGTCAACTTTAGACTGATCACAGGGCAGAAAAATTCCATGAGAAGCATTAGATGTGAGGCTTTCTGTACTTTGGTGGTAGAGATCAATTATTAGCACTAACCTGAAAGCATTATTGGTCCTCTACATAATCCAAAAAACAAAGGAAAAAAAAAAAAAGGCAAAACTAATTCCATTCTGCAGACCTTGATTTTGGAATGAGCTTCACTGATTTTCTGAGATCACAAATACTCAAAACGTGGAATCATCAAGCTCTGAGTGCCATGGGAAGATAAGCTTATCTCATCTTTAGTCCTATTTCCTCTTTTCTTGACTTCCTGATTTCTTTCAAAAGACCTATTAAAAGAAAAGAAAAAAAAAAACCCAACACCAAAACATAACACTGGAGATGCCACCTGGGTCGGCAAATCAGTAAAGGACGTACTTAAATCTGAATTGGCTAATATAACAAAGTACACCAAAGATTTCAAACCTCTAACCAGAAAAAACTCTTAAAACATGCCAGACTTTAATGACTTTGAATAATCTTGCATTTAAATGCATGTTTGAATATTTGAATGTTTGGAACAGAAATATGCATTCCAAATATAAACAGAGAAAATATTACTTTTCTAAGCAGATGATTGTTGACCTGCAACAAATAACAAAATGGCTGCAAAAGCAATGGGCAATAACAATTACCATCCTACTTTGGGTGGAACAAAGACCCAGTTGGACCTCCCATGCTTTGAATGTCACTGAGTAGCTTTGACTTTTTTCTTCCACTATTGAGATCAAATGAAAACTTAAGGATGGACTCAGTCTCTGGGCTTCTCTCTCATTTGCAAAAGACGAACTTCAACAGGCACTTCTTGTTGCAAAAAAAGAAAACCGCAAATCCAAAGCAATAATTAAATGTAAAGTTATGAGTGAAAAAAGTAAAGGATAAAGAAAATAAGTAGAAAAGGTGTTATTTCCTCTATTGCCTGGTGTATTTTAAGCTTAAGGATCAGAAATCAGGACACTGTGACTGTACTTGACCTTTGTTATTTAGGTGTTACTGAGAAGATTTCCTGGGGCCATCTTGCACTGACTTTGGAGTTTACTGCTTTGCCTACTCAGAATTTGAAAGCAAGAGAAACTAGCTTTGGTGCAGAGCTGCAGCAACCTGTCTTGATCCCTAGACAAAAGGGAGATAAAAACCATCTCCCTTAGACACAGCTTCTTCTTACTACTTTCCGAGAGCAGTGCCATGTAGGGTACTTCTTCCCACACTGCTGTTCAGAACTGAGCCTTCAAGAATTCAAGACCTAAATTTGCAGCTGATAAGGCTCCTGCCAATATATATCAGCTAGTCTTCTAGACCACTAGATCTCTTGTCCATAGTGGTACACAATGGAGCAAGAATCCAAGATGACCTTTCAATCAGTAAAGCCCCCTGAAAGCACAGTGAGGTCAGAAAGACCTAAAGGGACCAAATCTTAGAGGACCTAAACCACCAAAAATCGGTATTGTCACATCTTACCATGAACTTTACTAGCTTCTGCAGTAGTCAGGCCTTGAGCCAACAAAGTGCTCAAATAGCTGTTTAACTGCAAGCACACAAGCAGCCTCACCTCAGTTAGCAGGATTATTCATATGTTAAATATTGACTACAGTAAATGTTGTGCTGGCTCAGAGCCAACAGACATTTGTTTGTCATGAAGGGCTATTCCTTTAAAGAAAGCAATCACATTTTGCAGCAAAAGAAAAGGCTGCTTTGGGAAAATGTGAAGTAGAAATCTACCTGAATGTAGAAAAGGGTAGGTTTGACTACCTTGGCTGATAGAATAATTTCTTTTGCGGGGGTTGACTACCCGGGACTATCTTATAGATGACTCTGCTAGAGTCCTCATCTGCCCACTGGAAGCATGAAATGCCATTACTAAAGAGTTAGTGGTGTCTAATGACCTCAGAAATCCTGGGGCTGTGCAACCTGGGGCAATGGAGCTGTTTTCCATCCATTCCTGCCATAAATGAGAGCAAAAAGTGTTAAAGTTTGTCTGAGTACTTCTTGTGGTTTAGTTTTCTAGTTTAGTAACCTATATTTAACTTTAACTTTTAAAATTAAAAGCCTGATCTTTTCAGTTCCTATTCCTACTAACAGTCCCTATTCATTTAAATAAATATACAGATGGAAAGCTATTTTCAGAAGTGCTCAGCATTGGCTTATATTCTGTGGAAATCAGCAGTTAAACTCCTACTGATTTTTACTTGGGTACTCCCAAGTATGAACTATGTCAACTCTGAACAGTTTTGAAAAGCACAACTTAAGTGTCATTTTTGACTAAATGCTGTCCAGGTATAATCACAAAGAAATGAAGTCAAAATATTTAATTAAATATGTCACCATATTTTCAGTCCATATTTTCTCCTTAACACATGTGCTTTGTCTGCACAGGCAGAGACATACCACAGAATAAGCCAAATAATACTTCCTACAGATACTGCTGCTTAATTCAAACTGCTGTTATGACATGTTATGTAGCTCATAAAGTTTACCTGAAAAGTGTTGGAGATATACCAGCCATTTGCATCCTTGCTGCTACACATAACTCCTTTCCTTTTTTTCTTTTTTGAATACAGATATCTGAAAGAATTTAGGTAATTTATATTTGAGCTTGAGCAGTATACCATTAACATCCGACTAAAGACAGTAGATGATGCAGTTCTGCCAAAACAGAAAAAAGCATCCTTATTCATGGTAATTCCCATTTATACCTATATATATATTCATAGGTATGTACATGGACATATGTATTTTGGTAATTTGTGCACACTGATTTTCAGTGCCTCTTTCACACCATATTTAGGATGTTTCCTGAAGAATAAGGCTGTGGTTCCATGATAATTTAAGCCTACATAGGTTGAGATGACTGCACAAACAAATCTCACCGAAAAATATGTCTGTGTTTCAGCCAAATCAGTTCCGAGTGGACTCATTACCGACATACTGGTGCTGGAGTAAGATAGAAGGTGGAAAAGCCTGGCTGAAGGCAGGGGCATGGGTCACCCCTACACAGGTTGGTTTAAATGGTTGTGGAATTGTACCAGAATATCTTCAGTATTTCTTGATGTGAACTGCAGACTGCAGGATTGTTCCCTTCAAATTCTGTCCCGTATCTGCTAGGTAATAGAAAGGCTTTTCTTGATCATGATGAGACCTGGATCAGCCTGTGAGCATGTAGTAAGAACAATAAATGTCCTGCTTTCTTAAACATTTTTCATAAGATTAAGTGATAAGTGATGGTTTGGTCAGTTTTGAATGCTGCCAATGCTGCTGCAGGGCTAATGTGTTGCTTCCGCCAGCCCACATGATTAATGGGGGTCAGGGCTGTTTTTCTCATCTAGATGTATAGTTACATCAATAACTACCTTAACAGATATATAGCTATAAAATACACTATAGTAAGTGTATCATATTATCTATATATTTATTTAAGAATATATGATATATTTAATATAGTTATGTATAGAAATAATTTCTGGGTACAGACACAATGTTTATGAGCCAGGAAGAGGGGGAAGGAATAGTTAGTTTCACAGTGTGACAGTAAGAGCTGTACTACATTTGGTGTAAAAAGCCTGAGAAGCCAAATGGAACAACTTAGATGTTGGACCCACTAATGCTGGATTTATCTGCTTAATTTCCTGCAAATTTTTTTTTCATTTGAGACTTTAGAGGCTTAATGACAGTATTTATATCTGTTTATTACTTTCAATATATTCAGGTTTATAGCCATGGTTTAGTAGATATACTGTACAGCTATTAAGATAGAAATATTTGTGCATTATGTTTTGAGATTCTGCTAATTCCAGTAGAACTTTTCATTAATTTTCTCTGCCATAAGAATTTCTCCTTCTGTCTCTGAAAACTGAATTTGTATGAGACGTCCTGAATGTATTATATTCAAAATTCAGAGCAAATGACAGATATATTTGCCACCTCAGCTGTGCTGTACAACCCCCTGCCACCTTTTCAAAAATGTGGTTTTGTTTTTTTAGTTTGAAAAACAATGGAGGCTCCATTTGGGGCAATGAATGTGTAAGTAAAGTATGTCAGGTGATGTATTTGAAATAACTTCAGTGATTTCAGAATAATTTCTCACATAATTCAAAAGTGACTTTAAATGAAATTGTCAACTTCAAACGAATCGCCTTTGAAAATAGAACTTAGTGAGCTTTAACTGGATATTAGCTTTTACAGCTTGATCTGATTCCCTCTATGATTATGTAGTGCAGTAGCTCACAATAAACTGAATGAAGAGTTAGTTCCTGGGGAGGTCTTTCTTTTGTGTACAAAGATAGGCTTTCATATGCAGGTGTCAGCATCTGTTCTCTCTACTGCACTGTGTTGATATTTTGAAAAAAATAGATGGTTCTTCAAATGTCTATCATGACACTGATCCTCTTTAACTCCACGTATTTCCATGCTAATATAAAAGCAGCCACATCACTTTCAATGCTTCACTAGTGGCTCATTAAAAAAATGCAAAGAATAATGTCAGCATCTCTGTTACGATGGATATTTTGACGTTCACACCTCTGCTGATGGGTGCCGGAATGAACACGCAGTGTGAGCGGCACAGGTGCTGGGTGCCTGGGACCCAGCCCCAGCCCGAAGGCAGGGAAGGGGCAGCCCTGCAGCCCGCCAGCCCCGCGGGCTGCTGAGGTGGAAGGCACAGGGTGTACAAGCCCTCCACACCCGGTGTGAGCGGGTTATGATGCTGGATCTGTGTGTTAACAGCTGATGAGAGGAGCCTTGCTTTAGCTTGCCAGTATGCAAAGTCTGGTTTTATAGCCTTTTTCAACGGAACCAACCTCGTCCATACCAGTGAGCGCCTTTCGCAAATCCTGCTATGGGGAAGGGAATTTCACCTACTCTCCTACTCTCAGTATGGTTTTGTGTCTTTGATAGATATGTCCATTTTTTTTGTGTTTAAAGGAGTAAGACAGATGTATGCCAAATTAACATGAACAAGTGTTTTAAAATTCTTTTGCTGAGAGAAATTGCAGGGTGATTACAAAACACAGAGGATCTAAGGGTGGCATTATTCTTGTATAAAGAACAGTCTGCGGTTCTTCATTGCAATCCCCCACCCCCCTTCTTCAACACAAACCCATACATTACAAAGCTCCTGCAATTACTGTTTTATGTGCTTCTGATCAAACTTTCCTGCTTCTAATACTGTGAGCATTTTATAAAGGACGGTTGCAATTCCTAGATGGACAGAGCTTGTCTGTTCCTGTGCTGTTGTGCAGCTGCTTTATTATGCTCCTGGCCTCTCATCAGTGATTTCAGTCTTACTATTAGACTCTACAGAAATTAATCTCTTGAAAGAGTTCATTTATATTTTGATGATCACCTAATCTGCATAGCTGCACTGTGCACTATGCTTTGTGATAACAGTCCGTGATACCACAATCCTGATAGCTACCTTACAGCTAATTTTTGGGGCCACATGAGATGTCACTGGTCCTTGTCCCAGAACAATACCAACTGTCTCACCAAGCAATCTGATCTGTACTTTCTCATGTGTTCATATTAGCCTAGACAGATTATTTTAAGCACCAGCTAATATATGAGAAAATGCCTCACGTTCCACAGTTGCGTGTGAATTTCTGAGGACACTGAGTCAGCTCGCCTGGCAAACGTGAATTACAGCTGCAGGAAGGGTCCATAACAGGACTCAGCAGAGGATGTAATATTTTGAAGCTTCCTCCTCTTCCCCCTTCTTACATTTTATTCTGCAAAATAAATTTACTTCTGGATGATAACCATAGGAGGCATTAGCAATCTCTTCAGCATGTAAAAATATAGGAAGCCAACAAGAAGCTGTACTTTTAATTCAAAATGTTTCCTTTATTTTCAGGTCTACCACTTGGCTTGAACTGCAGATCTTGAGGAAAAACCTACCAGATTTTGGTAACAGGAATGAAGGGAGATTTCTTTTTCCTTTCCACTTTGTTTCCTCTTTAATAACAACCTTGCACATACAGGCACTGTAGAGGCTACTCCATGACACTCTTTCACAGTCTCCTAATACGAATTTACAAACGGTGAGCTAAGAGTGTTACAGATGCACACTTTAGCTTCTGCCTCCCACTCCTCCCACCACAAATGCTGCTGCAGCAGGCACTGGGAATGCAAATGTACTGGCGCTGTGGAGGATGATGGCAATTGTCAGAGTGAGAGCCCCAGTCGCTTACAGAGAGAGCATCTGGGGCTACAGCAGCATCACAGTTGTTCACAGCTCCCATTTCCATCCCTCCAGCTGGAGCCACAGTCTTTCAGGTAATGCTTTTAGTCTTTCAAATGGCTGTATAGGGAGTGAAGAGACAGAAACCTATGGCACCTACACACCCAGCTGCTGCTGAAATCATTGCACCTGTGTAACAGTTTCCTGGATTGGGTGCTTTTTGTCCACATTTGAAGTGCAGGCTTATGGCTCAAGAGGCTTCCTTGTCGCCTGCTGAATATTGGTGTTCCAGATGAATTTGTCATTTTATAACGTAAAGGCCTCAGACTTCACTTCCTCTGAACAGTCTCTGTTGACTGCTTCAGATTTTCACAGCCTTCAGAAAAGCTACTATATTTTTTCTTCAGGGACAGTTGAGCAAAGGCTAATTTATGTGGTGAGTTAAGCCTCCTATAAGTAAGTTGAGGAATGGGGATGCTTTTGTTAAAGTTTCTTGACAAATAGCTGTTCTGTATTAAGTGGAGTCCGCTACAGTTCTTAAATTTATTAGTTTTAATTTCACTATTGAAAACTAGCTGGGACTTTCAAAATCAAGTCGAGCATTGTATTTCTAGCAACAGGTGATAGGATGTATCTTTGAGCATCCCAACCTGCTGTGTTAGCAATTAAGCAGGTATTTTAGGATTTGAGACACTATGCTGAAAGAATCAAAATAACAATGTATTTCTCATTCTGTACAAATGTCTTCAGTTAACTGAACTCAGAATCTAAGATATATTTTATGTATATATATATATACACATACATACACCATCTGCTAAATTTCCTGTTTCTATTTTTTACTTCAGTTTCAAGGCAGTACTGAAACACAGCACCATGTCTAACTTTGTACAGACAGCTCCTTTTGCCCAGCTAGTGACCTCTTTTTTATCTTTGGGTCCATTCAGACATCCATGGAAGGCTTGTGTGGCCAGGAAAAAGTGGAAGCTGATTAAAAAATACCAAGATTTTTGTTTAACAACTTCACTACCTCCAAGTACAGTCGGTTGATTTATCAGCAGCACCATTCTCTCACGTACAAAGTCTGTAAGGGAAACAAGGTGTGTATTAATATGTTGAATCTCATACTACGGAAGAGGAGGGAACAAGAGCTCAGAAGCTGAGAGGAGTGTTTGGGGATTCCTGGGGAGGGCTGGACAGATGTCAGACAGCAGGACAGCTCTGGGCAGAGCTACAGAAGAGCTAGATCCCATGGAGGGGAACCTGATGCGGACAAAGCTCAAGAGCTATGTCTGTGGAGAGATGTGCAAAACATCAGGGAAACAGAGGAGGGGATAAAAAACCAAAGTAAATCTTTGACAGAAAAAAAATTACTTAATGGCTTAGTGCACTCAGATATTGAGAGAAATCAAAGACATCCTGTTAGTTGCCTCTATTTTTGTTAAATATTAATGATTTGGGATATTCACACCACAAACTGCAATGTTGTTTTATCTGGGAGGAAAAATCATAGTAGAACAAGCTGCTGAAAAGAGGCCAAGAGGACCATAACCACCTCATCTGGTGGCCTTCATAACATGCAAAAAGCACATTGTAACTTTTAGTTACAGGGGTGCAAATAGCTAAGTGTCATTTGCGTAGTTGCTCTGGAGTTCCTGTGGAGTTAGATGCTCTCAAGAGTTTGCTTTAATCATTCAGAAATGCTGATTATTCTCTGAGCAACACCAAACATGACTCGCCTGAAAAGAAATTGGCCTGTTGTACTGTAGGGTGACTTTTTTATTTGTTGGGAGAAGCATGTTAGTATTGAGTTGTTTGCATATAAGACGGTGAGGAGAAACAGCACCAGAAAGCCTGCACCTGCAATACTTTACTAGTAAATTGACCACACAAGGCATGAGGCCAAAAATATCTAGGAAGATTCAGTGCGTGCAGTGGAAATAAAAAGGAATAAATGTTAAACCCCGATTCTGCTAGGAATATTTCCATTATATAGTAATTGGGTAAACAAAATCAGGGGTACAGAATCAAATGAAGAAGCAGCCATCCTGAAGATCTCCTCTTTACTGACACCACCAGCAAGCAACAACAGCTTCTGTCAACAAAGGGAGAAGTCATAATAACACTGTATTTGTTTGGTATGGAGTGATGTCCATGTATGCTCATATCCTAATTGCCGGAGCAACTACTGTTGTTCACATCTCCATTTCATTTCCTTGGGTGAGCACTCCTGGGATTTTGGACTGTGATTTCATTATTCACTTGGCTCTGCCATTTGTATTGTCTACTTGCTCCAGTAGATATCATCAACTCTTAATACTCCAGTGCTATGCAGAACAAATAATTTGCATTTAAGTAAGTCACTATGGCTACTGGCTACCTAACTATGTACTGCACCTGTAAAAGCCAACTGAAGGTGCTTTGCAGAATTCAGACAAGGATCAACTGTTCAGTATTTGAAATCATATCCACGCCCATTGTTGTTGCGAACAGCACGTACTTGTGTAGGGTTGATTAGGTACAATCTCTCTCCTCCTATTTTGGATTAATATTTAGAGACCCTTTTTCTCAGGGCTGCAGGCGGACTCCAAAGGAAAAAAATGTCTCTAGAGGACACTTGCACCACAGTGAGCAGATTAATTATACCTGCAGTAGTTCAAGGTGTAGCATAAAACCTCAAGGTTTTCCATTAAAACTAATTATGTTCAATTCGAAAATACAAATTCCTGCTGGAGTTGTCTGAAATAAACAGAAAAACTCCTTAACTGGGACTAACACAGAAGGTGCCAGCTCAGTAGCATCCAAGTCTTTAACTTGCAGAGGTTCATTCAGAAATACTAACCCTAGTGCTTTGTTCTGTTTCCTACATGAATCACAAAGGCAGGGAAACAGTATTATTCCCGGTAAAGAAAATGGTGAGCACTGAAGCAAAGCGACTCCAGAAGGAGACAGTGAGTCAGCATCAAAGTCTGGACCAAAACTCCAGTTTGCCAACTTGGAGCCCTCTCATCACATTTGAGAACAAATGGAGAAATCATCTCTGTGAAAGCACTGGCTGTAGCATTGTACTGAAGTAATCTGTCTGAGGAATCATCCCTAATAGGAATAAAATACAGCTGACAATTGGACTAATAACACTAATTTTGTTGGTGTGAGTGAAATAAGCCTCCACGATCAGAAATTCAGTGAACACAGGTAAACTGCATGTATTCCATAAAACCACTTGCACATATTCGGAGATATTTGGCAATGCTGTCATTGTGTCCGTGCCACAGGCTGCCTGTCCCCCTTCAGAAACCACATATGAGTCCTCCCATTACAACTCTCTTCTGAGAGATCCATGGGAGCGTCAAGGGGAAGTTTATTGCTTAAAAGTAAGTGAAGAATGTTCCAAGGGTTGCGACACTGCTTTTGTTTCCCCCAGTGAATACCTTCAATTAGCTATTATTTTGGGAGGGGGGCTGGGGAATTTAAAAATTTCCCTCTATCCTCTTCACCAAAAGAACAGAATCTTTTCCAGGACAAAATATACATCTGACCCGACAATGTGCTGCTTTGGTAAGTGTGGCAACAAAACATAGGTGGAGTGAAATATCCGTTCACTTATTTACCAATGAAATTCATTAGGTTATGAAGCAGGCTGAGGTGTTTTATTGCCTATTGTAGAGTAATATCAGCATTTGTGGATAAGGTCCACTTGCTTCATGAGTCTTCAATGAGAAACTGTATGGCTGAACAATGTTTCTATATACGTAATATATTAAAACTAAAAGGCTGTAAAATGGTATTAGACATCATTTGCACACAAAGATACACAGGTAGAGCACAGAAGTAGCCAAAAAATGAAACTTGACATGCATGCTTGGTCATCACTTTGAAAGTTATCACATTAAGATTGAATAACAAAGCTCAGCAATTAAAGGGAAAATCACATCTGAACAGAGTTTGGGATTATTTGCTGAAAGCATTTTATTAGATTTGAATGTAAGCCCTATCATTTTATGATCCAACCTGTGCTGCTTTCTTCCTTGGGAAGACGATTTCCATTGTTCGCCCTGTTCTGCTGTGGTAGTGGGCTTCGTTGTACTCCAGCTAGACAGCTTCCGAGGTCTGGTAAGACCGAATTTCTATACTAAGACAACAAGTAGAGAATGCAAGGAATAAAGTATATCGGACCTTCTATACAGATCCTGAAAGAAGACAGAGAGTGGAAAATAGGACACAATTTCTGGGTTTCTTTTTCCTATCAGCAGGTCATCTCCAAATTTTGTAGACCTTACAAACAGCTTTCAGAAGAGTCTTTAGTTATGACCTTTCAGCATGGCTAACTTAATGAAATCTTAGCAAATATTGTCACTGGTTTTTGGATAGTCACTGTTTTTTACTGGCTGTAAATGGAAACACCTATCTCACAGAAGTCTTCTGGTACCTTTGACTTTTCTCCACCTTTTCACTTGAGCCTTCCCTGCTCTCCCCCAACATGTGCAATCCCATGGGTCTGCCCCACTCCTAGCCACAGGCAAAAGGGACCTCCAGCCAGCCTGCCTGCCTGCCTCCCCACCATGAGGAAGGAAGCGGGCTTGGCTCATCCAGAGCAGCAGCAGTTGAAATACTGTTTGATTTTAGCTCTAGGGAAGAAGTGATTACAAAGAACTACCAAGCCAACTTATAATAAAAGGGCTACATGAATCTATTTTGGTCTTCCATCCATCCCATCTGGAAGCCTCATTTTTTTTTTTTTCAGAACTTGCAAAGAGCTTCCTTCTGATTGCCTCCATTGTTTCTGGAAAGACTTGTTGTTGAATGACCTCCATCAGCTTTAGCAGGATGTTGCTTATTTGCAACTACAGCATTGCCTTTCCAATGGCTGAGTTTAGAAGCCAACCTGTTAGAAACATTTGCACAGCAAATCCTTCCCTAACCCCTCAAAGCCGTGTGATCATTATCCTAACAAGCAGATAACAGTATTAAATTATTATAGCTAACCCTGCCATTGTTGCTGTTTAACTCATTTTAATTTACAGGTTGTGTTGTGTCATGGGTGTGTGTTTCTTAAAAGCACCTACTAATTGCACTTGTTGAATATACTTCCCATGTGTATGTTCAGGGGGGAGGAGCCTCCGCTGTTATCTGCCTGTCAGAGATCTCTCAAATTCAGTAAGTGTGACTCAAGCAGTTCCCCAAAGCCTTCATACATTGCCAGTTCATTCACTTGTATGAGAAGATTCATATTTGCATGAGAACAGGCTTCTAACCCTAGCACCTGGCTGTGGGGATGAAACGCTGTGGCACAAAGGTCTCTCACTGCACGTTACAGCCTGCCTGACACAGCAGCCCAGGCTGCTCTTGCCCAGTAAGCATCCCTCTGCATCTGGATGCAGCTTTGGCCAAGAGTCTCAGTGGATTTCAGTTCTGACTTCAACAGAAGATGTGTAAGAGCGGCAGCGAGGACAACGCAGCCCAGCTTTCTGTACCGAGCCATACACCGAGGAGATGGCCACCACCTGCCCCTTACATGGCCTGGCTGCAGGTCCCTGTTCTGGTGCGGCTCTGGTAGCTGCTGTCTTGGGAGCCTTGGTGGGAGCAGAGACACTGCCATGGAGTCCGCAGGTCAGAGGCAGAATGGGTCAGGCTGTGCCACGCTGAATTTCGGCTACAATAGCAGCTGTTTCAACATGAAACTCTCCTGGCCAGGTTTAGGCTTAATTTTTTTTCTAGTAGCTGGTATAGTGCTGTGGTTTGGATTTAGGATGAGAATAAAGTTGATAACACACTGATGTTTTCAGTTGTTGCTCAGTAGTGTTTATACTCAGTCAAGGATTTTTCAGCTTCTCATGCCCAGCCAGCAAGAAGGCTGGAGGGGCACAAGAAGCTGGGAGGGGGACACAGCCAGGGCAGCTGACCCAAACTGGCCAAAGGGGTATTCCATACCATGTGATGTCATGCCCAGTATATAAACTGGGGGGGAGCTGGCCGGGGGGGTGGATTGTTGCTCAGGAACTAACTAGGCATCGGTCGGCAAGTGGTGAGCAATTGCATTGTGCATCACTTATTTTGTATATTCCAATTCTTTTTTTATTATTGCCATATTATTATTATTATTATCATTATTATTTTCTTCCTGTCTGTCCTATTAAACTGTCTTTATGTCAACCCACGAGTTTTACTTTTTTCCCCATTCTCTCCCCCATCCCACTGGGTGGGGCGGAAGTGAGCGAGCAGCTGCGTGGTGCTTAGTTGCTGGCTGGGGTTAAACCACAACATCTCCCAATACTAATTTTTAGCTCTCCTTACAGGTTTAACATACCAATTATTACAATGCTGTTGAGAAGGTGAGAAAGTAAGTTTGCTTTGGCCTCTTGCTTACAAGCTATTTGACAAAGCCCTACATTTTAATTTCATTTCTTCCTCATTCAGCTGCCATAAGCCTCAGCTCTGCCAACGTTCCCGTGTGCCTTTGTTATCGATAGCACTGCCACAAATTTTGTATTGATTTTGCAATTAGCAGTGGGCAAAGGAATACCGTGGAGACCACAGCTGTCTCCCCAGGCCCATCAGCAGGAGGCTCAGGCTTCAGGAGCTGCACTGCTGCCTCCAGTACGGCCCCTGGGCGAAAAGGCTGGGCTTACTCATCACCTCCACCTGGATGGTATCTGAAGACCCCAGGTTGGTGTGCAACCTTGCCAGAAACGGCAGAATTTGTTAAATTGCATCTAAATCACATATACGTTTGATTTTCTTTTTTTTTGTGAAAACCCTGCAGTGATGGGGGTTGCATTTCTGTATGCAACACCTCAAAGGGGCGATGGGGCTCGGGGGCTCTTGCGGATGCGGGGCCTCCCGCGGCGGCGGGCAGGGCAGTGCGGTGGATTTGGAAACGGTTATCGACGGTGCCCAAGCGGCCGAGGAGGAGACGGGTGCTGCGGCTGTGAACCACCGGGATGAGGGCAACCCCCTCAGCGGTATAAGGCTGGCCGGGGAGCCGGCCCGAGACCGCAACGAGCCGCGGGCCTGAGGAGCCGCCTCGCTGCTCGGGCCTAACCCCGCGGTGGCCGGGCCCAGGCACGGTGCTGTGGGGACCAAAGAGGAAGGGGGAGAGGGCCGGGTCGCCGCGGCCGTGGCAGGCGGCGAGCCGCGCCCGGGCCGCCGGCGCTCAGGGCCGCCCTCCGGAGCCGCACCGCCCGGCGCCGCCGCTAGGGGTCTCCGCGGGGCGGGGAGGGCCGGGCCGGGCCGCGCCGCCCGCTCGGGGGCGGGCCGGGCCATCAGCTGACCGGCCCCGCCGCGGCGCTCGGCTGGTGCCGCCGCAGCTCAGTTGCTCTCCCCGGCAGCGGTGCGGCCCCGCGGATTTACAGCCGGACCCCGCCGCGTCTCGCCGGCCTCCCTCCTTCCCTTCCTCCCTCCCCCCCTCCCGGCCGCCGCGATGCTGCCCCACTTAGCCCTCCTGCTGCTGGCCTCCGGCGCCGCTCGGGCTCTCGAGGTAAGCGGGTCAGGGGGCGGCCGGGCGGGGGCTTCCCCGCCGTCCTCCTCCGCTTGCGCGAGGCTTTGTCTGCCCGCAGCCGCCCCTGCGGCGTGGGCTCGGCCGCGGCGGGGCGGGGGTCGCCGGCGCCCGTCACGCAGCCGGGCGGCGGGGTCCTCCTTTCCCGGCTGCCGTCGCCCTCCCGCCGCCGAACAATAGGGCCGCTCCCGCCCAGCGGGCCGGCGAGCCGGGCGACGTCGGGGGCGGCGAGGAGGAAGCGGGCTGGGAGCTGCCGGGGCCGGCGGCACCCGCTACGCGTGTCTGCGGCGGACCGGGGCCGTCCCTGCCGCCGGGGCCGGCTCCCTTCGCCGATCCGCCTGCCGCCGCCGGGGCGCTTCCCCGTTAACTTCGGCCGCCGCCCGCGGAGCCGTCTGGCGCGGCGGGCAGGCGGGGGGCGGCGGCGCCGCCAGCGGGTAGGCAGAGCAGGGCGGGGGAGGGCTAAGCCCATCCCGCGGGGGTTTCTCCGCCGGGGGCCGAGGAAGGGAAACTTTCCTCGCGTGTGGGCGCGCTGCGGGTGGGGGACCGGGGGAGCCGGTGGCATCCCCCCGAGGGGCGGGGGCTGGGGACGCGGAGCCGGGCTGCGGGCACCGCCGCCCCCGGCAGGGGCCCTGCCGGGGGAGGGCAGGGCAGCGCCTCCCCCGCCGCGCACCCCCACGCAGGTGTGTGGGGCGGCGGTGGGGAGCTCGCCACGGGCTGGCGGCGCCCGCGGGGGTGCGTGGGGAGGGGGGCGGGGCCCGGCCGTGCCCCCCCCGCGGGCGGGCCGGTGCCGAGCGGCGCGGAGGCGCGAGAAGATGGCGCCTCTGCAGTGCAGCAGAGAGGCGCCGCTGTGCGCGCTGCGGCCGCCAGCAGCCCGCGCCCCTCCGCGGCCGCCCCTGCCCTGCCCTCCCTCCGCCTGGTGGCACCCTCCGCCGGGCTCCCCTCTGGGTGGGGCTGGGGGCGGGAGGGGTCGCCTGCACCCTCCCTCTGGCCGGGGGTGTGATCGCACCGCGGCTGCTGCTGGGGTCGGGGGGAGCCGGGAGGACCCCGGCGGGACTGCGCAAGCCCGGGCCTCAAAAGAGGAGCCGACATGGATGGGTGTCGGTGCTTCCCCCCCCCCCAAAAAAAAAAAAAAAAGAGGTGTGGGAGGGGAGAGTTATCTCCTGGTCTCCTTCGGTCCTTCGTTGCGAGACCTCGGCCTTAAAACCTCAGCTTCTGTTCTCCTCTAATATTAAGCCTCCCTTCTCGGGGGGGGGGGGGGGGTGCGGTGAGGTGAATGCCAACATTTAGCCTGCAAGCAGAGCCTGAGGCTTGCGCTTCCCCTTGGGCAGGGGGGTGCAGGCCTGCAGCTCGGGTGCCCTTCCCAGGAGGGACCCTGGTACCTGGTAGAGGAGAGGAGACGAGACGGCTCTCCAACCCGGCTCTCCATCCCCACCGCCAAGGCTGCTAGCCACAGGCTCTCGCTTCAAGGTGTGATCTTGCCAGTGTTGAGCAGGGTATACCAAGCTGAGCAGTTGTAAAGATGCTCAGGGGTTTAAAGCTTCCAATTACAAAACTCGTTTGGGTTTATCGGCTCGATGCAACCATTAGTTGTCTGAATGCAACAGAAGGAAATCTCTGCCTTGGGTGCACAGCTGAAGTAAAAAATGAGGTTTTACGATTGAGACTGTGCTTCAGGATAGACCACAGAGGGATGGGCGTTTCTGTTCAGTCCCTGTAGTCCTGGCCTTACAGAGAGGTGTGTAGGTATCGCCACTGTAAAGGTGCTTGCAAGAAAGGGGGCTTGGATTTTGCACCAAAACCGTTTGAGGCAGAGTCTCGAATGGTGTCTGCCTTAGTGATATCTAGAATTTTCAGAGACATCCTTTGCCTCGAAACATTTGACTAAATGGGCACTGGTGTTTCTGCAGAAGCTTTTAATCTTGTTCTGTCATTCCACATGAACATCTGAGGCTTTGCGTTTATCTTTTTTTAAAATGTTTGATATCAGGGTAGGTTTTAACATCTGGTCTTCTGGTGTTTGTCAGTCTTGATACTCTAAAGTTGATGTTTTGAACAAGTGACTGTTTTTATAATGCTAAAATATTTCATAATAGGAATTGCATGCATGCATTTACCGCACTTGAACTGTCTTCATATGCTAAAGTGTGAAATTTTGATGTTTGAATTAGATTAGATTCTCTTTAGATCTCTTTTCTGAAATGAAACATTTTTCCTGCCATTTTAACAAACACTTTCTGGAAAGCAGCAAAGAACCTGTACTTTGCTTTCATGGAGAATGGTATAAGGAAGAGGGAAAGCAGGAAGAAAACAAATTCTTTCTATATTACACATGAAGAATTCCTTTCTAAAATTACAGGTAGATTAATATTTATTTATTCAGCTTTAAAGGAAATATTCCTTAGTGATGCTGCAATGATGTTGTGGTTGCTTAGCATGTTGCTTCTGCCACTCATGTGAATCATGCTTACTGGGGTTAAGAAATCCATTGGCCAAGAGCTCTCATAACTTGTGTAACTGTCATATTCTTCAGTAGCTATTTTTCCATTTACTCTCTATTAATTGTCTGATTTCAGTAGATAAAGGCAACAGTGAATATCCTTGTGAATTTGCATGAATGATCCCAGTTTATAAATCAAGATTTCTTCTAATTAGTACACTGAGGTTATCAGGATTTCTGCCATGCCTGTTCTGCTCACTGCTCTAGCTCCATGTTTATAAGTGAGACTCTTACCAGCTGAGTGAAATCAAGATGTTAAGACATCGATATCATACAAGCTGGCCCTCAGAAGGTTAGTTGACAAAAAAAAGTATGTTGCCTGTGTTGCCTGACAGCTTGTTTTTTTAAACTGGGTAATGTAGTGCTTTATAGGTTCTTATTTTTGTCCGTGGCTTTTTTTTTTTTTTTCCCCAGTGGAAGAGCCCAAATATTTCTTCCTTCATTGTTTAGTTTTCAGGCAGACCTTTAGAAATGACTTTGCAATGTGGGAAGGGGAAGGAAGCCTTTCCTTCGCTGCCATTACAGACTTTCAGTTCCTCTTCCCGTCGGTGTTCTGTTCCCGAATTCCCCTGGCAAAGGCTTTGCATTTGTTGAAGGGTCCTTTTTGCACTTCCTATTTAAAATGCTGCATGTGTTGCGGTGGGCGGCCGCATGGGTAAGGGGGGGCAGGGCAGGCGCTGTGGGTTCTGGTGTGCCGTGAGAATGCTTGGCAGTCAGGTGGACAAATTAGAAGAGTGAAAAAGGAGCTTCTCCCTTGCTCCCTCATTTGCCTTTTGTTTGTTTAACGAGCAGCAGACAATTTTGAGACTTGTGTTCTCTTCAAATGCGTTTTCTGGGGGAAAAAAGTGATCAGCTGCTGTGCTTTTTCACAAAACATGTATGAAAACATGAGGAAGCTGACAAGATTTTGCTATTTTTAATTTTTTTTTCATTAGCTGTTTGTGTGATAAATGCAAGTGATCTTTCTTAATCAGTTTTACTTGATCAGTGTTGAATTGTATGGCAAACCTACAAGAAGTATAGATCGTTTTTGATGGCTTTTCATGACTTTCTATTTGCATGTGTTTAATAAACTGTGAAGGATAATAAATAGTTTGGTTTATAAGTTGTATGAAGAAAAGGTATGACAATTTCTTTTAATTGGCAGTCCTTTTCCAATACAAAGCTTAGCAAAATAGCTTAAGAGCATAGTAACTTCATGTAACTGCTTGATGAATTGGCAGCTGTTTTTCTGAGCAGAATAATTTCTTTTTAGTGACTCACTAAAATAATTAACACAAGCTGTTGGGTGTGGAGACTTGGTCAAGAAATTAGTAGATAGGATCACAGGATCTCTCAGGAGGTCTCTGGTCTGACCCCCTGTCCAAGGCAGGGCCAGCTCTGGGATCAGACCAGGCTGCTCAGGGCTTTCTGCGGTTGGGTCTTGAAAATGGAGCTCCAACGAGAGAGCCTGTGCAACCTTGCTGGGCAACCTGCTCCGTCCACGGTTTGGTTGGTTCACCTCTGCTTTGAAACATGTCTCCAAGCTGTTCTTTGTTTATTTTTAAGGCAGTGTCTCTAGGCTTAATTTATAACTTACATTCTTAATCCTGAATACTCTGAATAAGCATCATTTTGAAATCTGTCACATCTTCCAAAAAATGTATGTAATAACCAGGAGTTGAAAAAATTGTATTTGGGTTTAATAAAGAAAACGAACTGTCAAATGTCCATGTATACGTATGTACATGTATGCAGACACATATTGCATTAAAAATCACCTAATGTGTCAATATAATGTATGCAAATATATATTGAAATCCCCAATATATTTGCATATTGAATGTATGACATTACACAGGTGTACACAGATAGTGATTTTATATACATTATATTAGTGTATAGGCTGTATTAAACCAATAGTCACTTACATACCTCCTTATATCCAGGCAATGAAGAGACAAGGTTCTAGACTGCTACAGATGAAAATATAATAGGGTTTATGTATGGTAATAGGTTCATTGAAGTTGTTAGGTGAGCTGTCTGGTGTGGTTTTAACACATAAGTCTAGAGCTGTGTGGTATTGGATTTAAATTCTGGGGATTTTGAAAAATATCCTGTGGTGTAAGAAGATTAAAAGTAAAGCAAATTGAAAAAATACCAAACGACTTTCTGTGAGCTTGGTTAACTGTTAGAGTATGCTCTTGCAATGAGAGTTTACAACAGTTGCTGCCAGGCCGAGGATTGCCAAGAGCAGTGTTGGTAACGAGCTTGGGCCTGGAATAATTCGAGGACAAAGGACTGCTCTTTAGAGCAGTCAAACTTTTGCTCTGACCTGCTTCCCACCCCCCGTTTAAAACTGAATGCAGTTGGTCTGATGAGCCCTTGTTCCCATAACTTGATCTGGAATCTGTCCTCCTTCCCTGACTCACCTCCAGAAATACCTACAGATGAGGTTTGAAAACACATTTTCTGTCCCTTTTGGTGATACCAAACCAGCTGAGAATATCAGTCGGTAATGGCTGGTGTGTGGTTTTGAGTCTTCAGCCCTAAATAAGTTGCTTTTCTGCCCTTGATTGTAATGTGACAGTTCTGAAACCTGGGTATTTGTCTTCTTTTTTTATTCATTTTGATTAAAAAACTTTTAGAGAGCTATGTGATTATTAAATCTTGTTGTGCTCTCTGCTGTAGATTGCAAAAGCTCTGATGTCTCCAGTTACCAAAAATACCTACCTTTTCTTGTGAGAATTTAGTATATAACAAAAGAGAAATAAAATAAAATGGGGATAATGACCTCTGTTCAAGGGGATCAATTTGAAGACAGCCAATAGTTTGTGTGTATATATATGAGTGTTTATTAAAAAAAGAACATCACAGCTCAAGCTTCTTGCTATATGGAGCATATAGGATTGTTTTGATGCTGCACTTTGTAGCAGAACAAATACTTGACAATGATTCACATAATTACAAAATTAAATTTCGCATGATGGAAATACGAGCAAGGGGCAATACACTCCACAGTGTGTAATTAATGCCAGTATCTTGCAGTGGCTCACAAAACATGCTTTCCAGATGACAAGCACATCTTGGTGTATGAACATAAGGATATTAAAATAAGTGATGCTTTTTAGAAGGGTGGAAAATCTTAAACCAGCTACTGATGGTAGGGACACTGCTATTCCACAATTGTGTGTTGCAGGTTTCTTGCCCTGCATTGATTAATAGAAACAGGAGAGAGTGGTAGATATGGGTATTGCTGGTTTCTTCACAGTAGCTCCCAGTGTAACAACTTTGTAAGCACTGTGACTTCTTCAGCTGAGAAGCCGGACTTCTGGCTTGCCTGTGTTTTCTTGATGGTCCTCCTGGCAAGTTCAGGAGACCTTACCTTCTCTTAAGGACTTAATATTAAAGGGTAAGTGTAGATTGCAGTGATTTACAAGACTTTCCAAAAGAAGCAAACCTTCTGGTCAGCTGATGGCACTCCACTGATTGTGGGACAGCTGAGCTTTAAACAGAGGAGCGCGTGAGCCAGTGTGCTTTGTGGTTTTGTAATCTGGCTGCTCCTTTCAGGCAGTAGTTAAACACTGCTGTTTGGCTGGCAACCGACCTAGCTCAGGAGCTGGCTGCTGAAAGCTGCTCTTCCTGCTTCCACCCGTGCCCTCTGTAAGCTCAGCCTTTTCAGTGCTCTTTGACCCCTCTCTAGGCTGGTTTTCTGATCCTGTGCCGTGTTGAAAGAAATGACCTGTGCCTTTTTTGGTAGGTGTCAGCTTCTGGCAGACCTGAGTCAGAAAATGGCCACAAGCAGTTGAACTGGCCCAGCTAAAAGAGCAGGCAGCTTCTTTGGGGAAGAGTGCCAACCTCTGAAACCACATTTGCTGAAGTTTGTGTAATAGCATTTAATTAAGGTGTTAGTCCCTTTGCCTCCCTCTGGTGACTTGCAGCAGGGCATGAACAGTCTCTTCACACCTGACCCCTCTTTGGTTCCTGATTGTTAAAAGTTAGTGTCAAGTCCCTGCAAAAGGCAAAAATCCCCAGAGCTGTGTTCAGGGATGGATAACTCCATTCAGTTCCCACTGACCCATTTTGAGCTAATCCAGATAGGAATTCTCTGTTCATCCTTTTCTGGTCTGTCTTCCCCTAGAGCAGAGCTTATCTATTCAACCACAGCAGATAACATATGACAGGAATGGGGCAAAATTGGTTGTACCTGTAAGTAAAGGCATTAAAAATTGCTCCTTTTCAGAGCAGGCTACCAATGTGATCCAGTATGGCAGTTTGTATGATTTACATAATTTCTGTTTGGAATTGTAATTAGTAAAACAAAGCGCATGTCTAATAGGAGTTCAAGATGGGGGGAGGGTGAGCAAAACCCTATGTTGTTTGGGAACTGTGTTTATATTGCACTTTGAGGTTTTTGAAACTGTGAAACAAGACTTTACATATATACACAGCTCAAATTTAGGTAATACAGTTATTTTGTGCTAATAGATTTGAAATATACCATTAATTTTTTTTCTTGTGGTGAAGGTGAAAATTGCCTCCTCATCTACCTCCAAAATTTAGTAGGATCCAATGGACATACATAGGAAAAAATAGACATGGGGCAGGATTTTGGAGATACTTCCGATCTCCTTGTCATGCTATCACATCGTCTTTGTGCCTGCAGCAAACCTTCTCTTACCTTATCAGCACGTTTTTAAAGTAGACATTACTCATTCTGAAGCTCTGACCCTGTAAAATTGATTTTTCTCTAAATTATGGTCTCTGCAAAGGGCTGATTTTTTTTTTTCTCACCTGCTTTGTCAGATGCCACGATACAGTTTTGAGACAAACAGTTAACTTCTTTCTCGGCTTAGTTATGTAAATTTATTTGTAGCTGGAGTTTTAAATCTGGAATATGGAGTACTGAGCTGATATGGTAGTTTTATTGCATTCTGCTTTCTTATAATTTGAAAGGTAACTTGAAAAACTACGTTTGTTCCCTATGTGTCACCTGGAAACATGGGGAGATAGATTCCCTCCCCCCTCCCCCCCGATGTATTATTGTTAAAGGTTTGATTCTGTTGTTAATTTTCAAAGCTTCTCATAAACTAAGTCATGGCTTCTAGGTTTTTTTTGTTTGAAAAAAGGTCTTTTTAATATACATCTCATAATGCCTGTATATTTGTTTATGTAAACAGTGAAAAATACAGTATTATCTAGAGGAAGGTAAACTGAGGAAAAGAAGAAAACTTTTAATGCAACAAAAAGGCAGTGTCTTTAAAAAGGCATTCATTATTTTGGGTATTTTCCTTTTTTTCTATATAGGTGTTGTAAATTTAAATGTACTAAAGGTTGATTGATTGTAGTTTAATTTTTGAGTACTTAGGGTATAGAAATGGTGGGGTTTTGTGCATGCATTGCATTAATAAGCATCTAAAGCTGTAGTGTGCGTTAAGCTGTTGGGTTGTTTTGAAGCTTGTTTGATATTCTTCTGCCGCTCTGCTATGTGTGCCTTGTCTGTCCTCTGCCCAGTTCTCTTAAGTATGAAGTGGAATAAAATTACTTTTAATGATACGTCTTTCAGCATCCTAATTTCGTCGCTGTTTCCTTTTGCCAGTTCTGTCTTTGGTTTCATTAAGTCTTAGAAGGATAATATTGATCTGAAGTTGCTTAACAACAAAATTGTTAAACTGAGAATTTTGGAACTCCAACTTGTCCTTCTTTCAGTGTTGCTTAGCTCCTAGAACTTCATTGCAAGCAATCTGCAGATGAGAACTTGTCTGTAATCCCAGCGTCCAGAAGAATATGACTTATCGTGAGAATGTCAGCTTTACATCATTTTAAAAAAAGAAGGCAAAAACCAAAAAAAAACCCCCCAAACTTAGAATTGATTGTTTAATTTTTATGCGGGAGAGTAAGGAGAGTTGGAAAGCCTAAAAAATCAAAGACCAAATAAGGAACCCAGAATACATGTGAGTGTTGAAGGGAGTTCTGAAGACTTCTGAAGGTCCTCAAGGGGTCCTGGACACTGGCAGTCTCTTTCACTTTTGTTTAGATTCTTTTCTACCTTGGTATTGTCTTCTTTCATTTCTCATAGTAGTAATATAAATTGTGGGGAATTTTTTTCTTTTTCCTGCAGCCTTAGTGCCTGAAAAGCCAATTTCTCCTTTTCCATGTGCAGAGTGTTCTGCATAATTGTGATTGCATCTCTGGGCTGTTGAGGCAAAGTGTTTCACCTTTCACTGCTAGCCTGTCCGGCCGGTTTGTGTCCAGGCTGAGGGACATCTCTCATAAAAATCAGCATTTGTCTGGTTGGGTCACAGACTGTTTTATTTTGGTGAATGGCCAAGATGAGATGGGTCAGTGCCTGCAATGGGCAGTTCTGCTGTGTGGTTGGGGAGGGAGGGTTATGGTATCGATTTGCCTTGGCACCCTGCACTGAGCTGCTGGCTCGCCATGGCTGACAGGCTTTGTTAAGTCCCTGCTCTGATTATGGTGGGGCTTTCCTTTGGGCAGAGGAGGTAGTGCCTTTCTGAAGGTGTTTGCAAGAAAATCCCATGAACAGCTGAGCTTGGAGAGAAAATGTAATCTCTGATAAACAGCAGGGTAAGATTAAATCAAAGCATTTTGCTTTGAAATTGCAGTCTAAACTATTTCTGAAAACGTATTTAAACGAGACTTAGGATTTGTCAAACAGTTTTATTTATGGCTACAATACAAATTCTTAACTATTAACCTCCTGTTTAACAAAACTTCTGTGGGCAATGGGCAGAAATATTGAAAGTCAAGACCCAGGCTCTGAGAAGTGAGGCTGACATAGGTTGCTTGGCTCAACTGAACTGTCCCCTTTCATTTGAGTTGGGCTTCGCATGCTTGAATGCAAATGCATGCATCAATGTTGGTAAAGTGTTTTAAGGAAATTGTATCTCTTAACTTGTAAGAGGAAGAAAGCTGTAATTAATCTATCACTTAAAAGAAAGCTTCTGAGTAACAAAAGGCTGTTATGTACTCCTTCTATAAACCGAAAGATGAAATGTGACTTAGACGGTGCTGTTGACTTGTAAGACTTGACAGTAGCAGGTAGGAGTCTGAATTTTCTCTTGTTGCTGTAAAATTGGTGTTTGACGTTGAGGCTAGTAATTAAGTGGCCTCCTCATTTTAAAGAGGGATGTTGAGGCCTGGAGCCTGTATGGAAAATGGGCCATGGGAAGGATTAGCGTTGGGCAAAGTTCCTCTGCCCAGACCTCCTGCCTCCTTGCCACCATGACTGAGCAGTGGGGCTTTGCTGCGCAGTGAGTTTAGGTAAACTTGGCATGGATTTGAGGGTACCTTGTTGTGTGCTAGATGTGGTTTTGGGGAGCTGAGCCCATCCACTCTGGGAAGGGCTGAGGGAAGAGAGGGCCAGGACAAGAATTAGTGGCTCTGATGGATAGAGGTAATTTGGAGGGGGGGTGGGGGGGGGGGAGGAAGTTTTTCTTAATTCCAGCTCTAGAGGTAAAACCAGATGAGAAAAACAATCTGTAATTTATCAGAAGGAAGACTGAACAGTGCCTTAGTTGCCTCCACAAAGAGGAAATACCAGGCAAGGAAAGGCATGCCAAGTACTGCCGTCTGAAAGGCAGTCAGATAGGAAACCAGGGACATGTTTTTGACAGTGTGGGCTTGGGGCAAGCTGAGAAGGGAAATAATTTTTTGCCTCCAGATGTGAAGACTTGCAACTAATTTTCCAAAGAAGTAAATAAAGATGTTGGGCTTCCATCATGGTAAACAGGAGAAATACAATAGTCTGCGATGTGCAGGAGGTCAGATGAGATGTTCTCTGTTCAAATCACGGGATTTAAATTCTGTACCCATGGGGAACTTCCAGTGCCTTTAAACATACGCCCTGATGGGAATACAGTGGTGTCTGGTCATACGAGGTTTTGTAAACAATAATACTGTTTGGAAATATAGCATAAGTTATTTGCTTGTTGATTTTAGGATATGAGTTTTGGTGTTATCAAAACATAATTAAGCCTTAAACTCAGTTTGGTTTTTTCTTTATTTTAAACGTGTTGTGAATTAGCATTTTCTGTGACAAACTACTTAGTAGTATGGTTTGGGATTTCACAGGTAAAAGTGCACTAATATTTGCAGAACTATTCAGGGAAACAGTTGGAAAGTGTTTGCTCTTGGTGTTAAATTGCAATTAAAAAGTGAGTGATAAGTTTTCTGAACCCTTTAAAAGGTTTTGTTTTTAATCAGTGCTGCTGAAGCAAAAGACCCTGGAGCTGGACACCAGCAGGCTAGGCTGGTTGGGATTATTTCCCATGCTGCTGGGTAGTGCCGGACAAGTTTGTCTTGTGTCTGCTTATGGTTGTCCTTGCTCCATGCATTCAGCCCAGCTCTGTGGCTCTCCAAAAAAGAAATTTTAAAGAAAGAAAAAAAACCAGTTTTCAAGGAATTGGCTCAAGTTGTAAATGGCCTCAACAGTAAGTTAAGGCATTTTCAAGTCTTCTCACTTTTTAAATGACTGAGCCTGCAAAAGAAAAAAATCTTGGGAGGATGATCACTAAATAATGTATCTTAGGAGCAATAGCTCCCCAGTGTTTCTGTAACAGCTGAGGTTGGTGTAAAAGGCCATGTGAGCCTTTGGGGAATGCTTAAGCTGGAGCACAGACTTTGTTTATGTCCATTACTTAATGCTTTTTAATTACAGAGAATAATTTGGGTAAGGAAAATATTTAAAATTTGAGGAATTGGGTATATCAGAAATCTGCAAGCTAAATACCAGGATGGTACTCTTGCCTCTGCTGCCAGCAGCTCTCTCTGGAATTAGGCTTCTGGCAAGTTATGAGCTTGTCCAGCAAGATGAAAGAAACCTGAAGTAATTGTCAGTCTCTGCTTATCTCACCATTCCATCAGAGTATCATTTGTTTAGTTTGTAATGTGCTTGTCTGAAGTCTTAAGATTTGCTTTGAATTCTTGCCTTTACTTTGCCCTTTGCAAAAGCACGGGTGGGGAGACCTCTTGGGTTCTCCCTCCCCTGGCTGAGCACTGCGGTTCTGGTGCTGTTCCTCTGCTGCTCTCCTGCCCATCTTGGCTGATGGGTGTTGTCAGGAGCTGTCCCTGCAGGGCTTGAGGGACTTCTGGGTGTCTTCCACACAACTGAAAATTCCTGTTCTTATTTACTGTGCAGTCAGTCTTTACTGTTAGATTTGTCTTCAGGTGAGTGCTGTCTCTGTCCGGTGTTTTTTGGTATTCAGCTGCTTTTGTCTTGCTCTCTAACACTTTTAATTCTTGTTTGAGGAGAAACAATGCAGTATAAGGTTCATCTAGGAGAAAACAATAAAAATCAACAAAACCCAGCAAAAAACACCCCAAAGAAACACCACCCCAGTCCCCAATTCTCACTCTAGCTATCTTACTTTGAGAAACATATGGTGTTGCTGGCTTCCTAATTCAAAGACTGCTTTTAATCATGTCAGCAGCCAAATTTCTGGTCTGCCTGAAGGTGATCTGTAAGGGAAGAAGAATGGGAAGACCTTATATGCTGCTCTGTGGTGTCTGTTGTAAAAACCAGACTAAATGGTTTTCCCGAGTTGATGGGAAGAGGCAATAAACAACTTACTGAGTGTTCTTGGAAAACTAGTGGATCTCTTGCAACAATCAAGTGGAAGAGTAGGGAGAAAGCCTTACAATACTAATTAATCTTTAGGTGGTTTAGCACATGCCAATTAAAATGCCTATAGATTTTGGTAACACAAACCTTGAAGATTCAACCTTCTACTGCTTTGTTTGAATTAACAGTACATGTCGTAGGATACCAAGTCTTCTTACTATACCAGGTGGTACAGAAATCCAGAACTGATGTGTGGTTTTGGGGGGTTTGGTTTTTGTGAGTTTTTTTTGGTTTTGTTTGGGTTTTTGTTGTTGTTGTTGGTTTTGGGTTTTTTCTTTGTTTGTTTTGGGTTTTTTGTTTTTTTGTTTTGGGGTTTTTTTGAGTCAAACCATTCAGGAAAGAAAGGGGGAGTATTTTTAGCCAACTGCTCCCATGACTTCAATTACATGTCCTAAAAAAGCATGTAATTCCTTTAGGAAGTGTCTCTGCATTTTCAGTCCTATGTAGTCAAATCACTTAAGGCATCTAAATTGGTACAACGTTGAGAACATCAAAGGTTTTGAATTGTGTGTGTCTGGTCCCCCTTGTCATTCTGCTTGTGCTTTGAAAGGAGAAAAAGCATCTGGGGCAAGAACGGCAGGCAGGCTTGTGGATAGCCTGCCCGCCCTGTTGGGATGTGGCACGTTAATTTCGTAAGAGATGCTTTGCTAGGTATGACTTTTACCTTTTCCTTTGGGAAACTGGGGAGGGCACAGCTTTCTGAAGAACTTTAAAATAATGTTTATTGTTTTTAGAAATGTTACTTTGGAGACTTTGTTTAAATTAGAGGTGGGGAGGGGGTGGGTTGTCACTAATTGCAAGTTTTGTATTCTGACTACACCCTTACACCTTTCAGAGAGGGTTTATCTCTGTAGTCAGTAAAGCCGAGTATCAAGAGCAGAAGATATATAGAGCCTAGAAGTGAAATAGGAGTTGAACACTTAAGGAGTTAAACTGAAACTTCCATGCAAGCTAGATTCCCCTATAAGTAGCAATAATGGGAAAGTGCCTTGTAAACCAACAGTTGACAAGTTAATTGCATGAATTTTAATATACCTTTTAAAAAAACACAAACAAACCAACCATCAAGAAATGGAAAGGATATAATGGCTTGCTTTTAAAAAGCACCGCTCTGGTTATGAATTTCTGTTTGCAGAGCAGAGTAAATAATGCAGTTCTACAGCTTGCATTGTTTTGATTAGGAGTTCAGAAATGCTTATCATAATTGCTGGATTGTTGGCACTTGCAACAGGTAGCTGGGATTTTTTGAGAAATTGCTCACTTACAGCATACCACAGGAGTGTTGGAAAAATAGAATTTTGTTTAGACATAGCTAAAAATGCAATATTAATAGAGAGCTTGTCATTTGCAATAGGAGTGCTTCATCTCAGTGAGGCTCTACTATCCTCTCAATCTTCAGTAAATTTTTAATTTTGTACTTGGTTTCCATGCTAATGCAAGGGATGTTGTAACTTGTGTGAGGAAGTAGGCTCGTTTAATTTTATAGATGTGGGTATAGATATTGCATTTGTTATGCACACAGGTATATTTCTTTTATTAAAAATATATGCTTTTATGTAATGGTGATTGTTACTGGTTTTTTTTGGTTTGGGGTTTTTTTTCCAGCTGGGTTGTTAGATCCATGTATGTAAATCCTCAACACCTTCCCCCTGCTGACATGTGGGATAGCTGGGGTTATCTGCAGAACTAATGCTGAGTTAGAGAATGGTTTTGGTTGCCGAAACTGTTTGAAATATGTAGTCCAGCTGTACTTGAAGGTACATGTACAACAGATATTTCAGTAATGCTGGGTTAGTTGACACACCCATGTCTCAGGGTGGATTTCTCTTCCTTCCCAGTTCTTAATGATGGGAGGAGATGGGAAAGATGCATTAAAATTACATGCTTTACTTTCAATAATTGTCGCTGGGAAAGGTGATGCTCAGTACGTGCCTGCGTTGGCTTTGTGCTGGAAAGTCTTCTTAACTTGTGTTCCGTCTGCTTGGCGTGTGCTCCACACCATCATTGCTATGCCTGCCACCTCCGCTTCTTGGTTTCTGCTGCCCTTCTTTGGTCCTTATCCTCAAAGCTGCGGTACAAGCCACGGGTTTCTGCTATGTGCCACAACTGTCTTCCAGAAGCGCCTCTCTTCAGCCATCTGCAGGGATGGCGTTTCTGTTATCCTGCTTTAATTTTTGGTTTGCGATAGTGTGTGGGTGTACTTGACTTGGATTGTTGTTTTCCCTTCTCCACGTGTGAGCACATACAGTTCCCACACAGATAATTTTTCTGAGATGTCAGAAGGAAACAATTTTCTCTCAATGAAGCTTAACTCTTAAGATGATGTTCTTCTGAAATGGCAGTGAGTGAGTGTCTGATTCCCTTCTCCTGGGGAAGTGATGCAAGACCAAAGAGTAGGCTCTGGCAAGGCACTACAGTTCCCCTACTAGCCACATCTTTTTGTCAGCTTTGGCTATACCTTTGGGAAGCAAGACACTCCTGATAGTTGTGAACAGTTATTATGGCTTTGAGGGAGACACTTTTTTCCCCAACAGATACCAGTTCTGAACGAGTTTGTACTAGAAGGCAGCGGTTGTCAGTTTGCCAGCAGGTCTGATAGGTCTGTGGACTATTTCTAATAACTTTGCAGAAGTAAGCTAAGAGAAAAGACCCGCTTCCATAAGCCTAGCTCGTTTGGACTAGGATGTGCATTTCCTACACCTTTTTTTAGAGCCTCTTGGGAGGGGGAAGCAATCGTGCTGAGCCTTGTCTGGCTATGGGGCACGTGCTGCTATGAGTTGATAAACCCCGTTTGAAAAGGCCTGTTAAGTCTTGAAGAGGAAAATGTTGTCATAGTGAGTGTAGAGGATGCAGTGGATTTGTGTTGTGGTACCGGGTGGGTTGCTGCAGTGCTTTGGTTTCAAGAAACTCTGAGTCTGATGATGTTGGTGTTCCCTTTTGATTAAAGTTGGTGGCTTTATGCTGTGCCCGTATTAGTATTTATGTTCAAATCACAAGGGTGCACAAGGAGAAGGTGCCGATGGGCTGACTTGCTGGGCTTGGCACTGTGCTGTGGGGTGGCCTTCAGGCACGTGGGCTGGCTTCTTCCATGGTGGAACCCAACCAGAAGGTGTTCTCCAGGAACATGCCTGAAATGTGCTGGCCCCTCATGGATGCCCATGCCACATAACTAGACTAGGTGTGATTGGAAATGAAACACACCAAGCACTGGTGGAAGCACAGCCGTTCTGCTTTGCAGGTCGTCTCCGTGTCTAATGTAGTCGTAGCCACAGAGGTGGTGGGAGGGACAATGTCTTCCAACTGTGACAGCTTGTAGGGACACTCAGTTTGTCTAAGGTAGCGTAGTTACTGAACCATTGTCAGAAATGTAACAGTGCGCATTAAAAAGAAAAATGTAAGCATCAAACTACTTGGGAAATTTCATTGTGACTGGTGGGTGTAATGTAAGGAATTGCTGCCTCTCCTGTCTCCCAGTGTCACCTGTCTAATAAAGGCACTGGGGCTGCCATGTCTGTGGCCAGAAGCTGCAGTTACACACCACTGTCCTTCTGTTAAGACTCCAAGTGAAGGGGATGGGGGATGTGGTCTTAAATAGTGTTTGCAAAGAGAAAAGTTCAGCTTGAAGATAATGTTTTTTTGCACCTCTCCCCTTTTTATAGGGGCAAAAAATGGTATGTGGCCATTTGGGAAAGACCGATTAAAGCAATCCATATCTCTTACAAACCACTTAGTGACTCCTTCGTGCCATCTCCAAGCACATTCCTCTGAGGGCACGGTCACGTCCGCTGTTACAAGTGGATTGGCACTGAGGAAGTGTGCTGAGTGGGCATGTGGCTGGGACCCAGGCTCCCCAGGCATCCGTTCCTAACCTCAAAGGGTTTGTTTTTGTGTTCAGCATTTAAAGGAGCAGTGCAAGAGCAAGAAACAGTTTCCTTCCACCTTTGGAGTAGCTGCTGCTTTCTCTTCTGGTTGCGAAGTGGATGTTTTAAGAACATTTTGATGTGGTTTGGATGTTATGTTTGGATGTAGGCTAAAGTTGGCAAAGCTGGATGCCTAACCTGTACATGTGTGGTTTTGGCTCTTTGTTTTTTTCTAAGTGCTGACTATTTGGAATCTCTAATGAAATTCAGAGAAATTATTGCTCCCTTGAAGTATAGAGGCTAGCTCAAGTTTTTTTTTGTTTTTTTTAAATCCTTGCCCAGTCATTTCCTCTGTTGTTACCTATTTGGTGAAGATGTGAAAATAAGAAGACTCTTGCTAAAACGGGTAATGGCGTGGAAATACAAAGCCTATTGTAAGTGAAATCCAAACAGTCTGAAATGGCACTGCAGGCTGCTGGGGTTGCAAACAGTGTTTGTGCTTGTGTGTTGACATGTATGCATACTGAAGATAACTAATGCTAATTATATCTAGCTGTAGAGTGCCTATCTGAGGAGAGAGTCAGATGGACAGGGCTTATTAGTATCTCTGAACTTGTATTTGCTCGCTTGAGTGGATAATGTAAGCTTGGGGTTATCTTACCTCGCCCCCACCCTTTAATAAGTAGTACATTAAATTCATCCTGCTAATACTCTCCCAAAGTTTACCTCTGGAGTAATAAAATAAAAGGTGGAGCGTAGTAGCTCAGATAATACTGAGATGTGACTTTTTTTGCTCTGATAGTTTGTGTCTGCAAAAGCAAAATGTGGTGTCAGCTCCATGGCATCAGGCAAAATCATAAGAAGAGTGACTGTGTGTGTGTAGGGTTGAACGCTCCAGCTCTCAATGTGTAACCCAACAAATGAGTATTTCTAGCAAATGAAAAAGTTACCCAATTGGAAAAATAAATACCCCCCCCCCGGACTTTTTTTTATAGGTCTGTAAAGGTTTCCAAGAGTATATCTGTATTTTTGTGCTCTTTTGCTGAAAGTTGTGATGCTGGTAAATTACTTCACTATCCAGTACTATGCTGTTATGTCTTCTTCACTGAACACCTGAATTATTTTTCAGCTTTTATCTTTTACTTCTTCCTAAGAACATGGTTAGGTTTAGCAGCACAGCTCAGATGTTGTGTTTGAGTTGAGGTAGTTCTTAATCATCTTTCATTAAAATCATCCATTTATAATTAAACTAATTTGTGGTCAGATACTCAGGTGCCTTGCAGAAAAGTTGATGATAATGCTCTATCATCATGTATTTTTTCAGAATTTTTTGCAAACTAATTAGAATGTTACTTATCTCTTCTTGTGTTTTTCTTAAACTAACAATCTGTTAAGAGTTTCCAGCTGTTTAATTTTTTTTTTCAGATTTGCTTAATACATAAAATTAAGAAGGATTATGGTTATTCTGTAATTTCTGTAATTACATTCTGTAATTATTCTGTGGTTTCTGTAATTTCAAAAACTTTTAATGAGCAGCTTGCTCATGCCCCTTTATGGAAGTGTTTCGTAGCATTGCATAAAAATTTTACGATCAAAGGTCTTGGAAGGAGAGGTTTGGACAGAACTGCAATGTCTTCCTTCAGCAACTGCTTCAGGTATTTCCCAGCATGATGCTTGGAAGTGCAAAAATTATCAAGGTATGCAATGCAAGAAGAGTAAACCATGGTCAGTTATTGTCATGTAGGTGATAGTCCCAGTTTGACATTTCACTGGGAAATATGCTAATTTTTTCTTAATCACTTAGCTTCACTTTTTAGTCTGCTGGGAATAAGTTATAAATGTGCATTATGTGGGATCTGTCCTCTCGGTGGAGAATATTTCTCTGCTAATTATGTATCAGTTGTACCAATGGTAGATACTTAAAACAGTGAAGTTAACGAGTGCCAATTGCAAATCTGGTCTTGCAGATGGAATAAATGGCTAAGTATAATTGAAGAATGTACTGCGTTGACTATGCATCTTGCATATGTTGAAGATGAATGTACTTTAAGAAACTGTGAATGTGTACAGCATGCACACATGTCTAGCCACTGTAGAACCGACTTCCAGCATGTCTTCCTCGGTCATTGTTATTGCTGGAAGAGATGTTCTGTCTTAACTGTAACTACAAATAAATTGGGCTGACAGAGATGCCACTAGGCTGGGCTCTGCTGTGTGTCAGGGCCTTAGAAATGAGAAGGGATTGGAGCTGTAAGAGTACGAAGAGGAACAGCTGGATATGGCAACTTGCATCTGAGTGGCAGGCTTTTCTTTTACAGAAAGAAAGCAATGTTTTCAGAAGTGTGATAGACCTTAACAAATGCAGTAATATTCTCATCAAAGCATTACTTTTACTCATGGTTTTCAGATGTTTGCTAGAGTTGCTGTTGCAGTGTGTTATGTTGGAAGAAGAGAAATGTGCGGAGGTGTCTGACAAAAACCAAATGTCGAGTGGCTGTTCTTGAATGAGGACGAGATGAAAAGTCAAATGTTCTGCCTGTCTTGGAGGGAGTTGTCTTAACTCTTGAGCGCTGAAAGCTAGGCTACTGGCTTTGGTCTGAAGTTGGTTCTCTAGAGCATGATCTTTGGTCTCTGCGAATTCATGGGATCAGAAATTTTGCAAACCCAGGTTAATGTAGTTGCTGTTGTATGAACAGCTTGACATTATTAAGGTTCAACATTGATAGGCACTGATGCATTATTGCAGGGATGAAGAGACTGAGGCAAGGGCTTTATGCAGTAGTCATAATCGGTTTATATGTAAGTTTGTGCCACTGTCCATCTGCCCCAGTTAGATTTGAATAGCCTAGTGGAACCTAGACTGAGGTTGGTTGTGATTCAGGATACAGAAAAAACAAATCTGAAATTTGATGACATAGAGGAAATGCTTGACTTGATAGGAGGACTCCTAAATCTAAATATGCCGGAATCTCAGCACTCTGACATGAAAACACTTCCTATTTATATTACATTTTAGGCTTTAATGCATCACATAAGACTATGTGCTTGCAGCTTCAGCACTTGTGATTTATCGAGGGTATTGCTCCATATTTTATGGTGACGTCAATTGAGGCAAATAGCATCAGTCACGTGCTGTGATGGTGCCACCAGGCCTGGTGGCAGAGCAGGTCCCAGCCTGTCTGGGTGTGCACATGCTGCTTCGGAGCTCTCTGCTGCTCAAGGAATGAAGAGAATTGTAATGCAAGCCATCCAGGATAGTAGAGACCACAGACAGCTGGTTTTGGGTGTGTGGGATAAACAAACACATCAGCTTTGAAGGCAAGGGAGGGTCCTGCCAGCCTGGGAGTCATCCTTCTTTTCTGCACTTCTACTATGCCAAGTTCATCCTGAAATGGGAGGAAACTGCCCTGAAAATAAACATAGCATTGTTGTGTGTAAGGTTATATGCTGTGCTTAAGCTTGGGAGTTTTGGGGTCCTGTGGCATGCAGTAATTGTGCAAGAAGAAGAACTCATGGTGGTTTAAGTCTTGAGGTTTTAACTAGCCAACATTTGTACAGTAGGCATTACTAGTAATTTTATTCTTCTGCCATAGCTGAAGTTAAAATGAGCGTAAATGAGAAGTACTAGAAGCTGTTTGAAGTTTTCTGTATACCAGGCCCTCAAAATGATTCTGTTTCTAGAGGTGGCTGGTGCTTTATATGGCTGCCTGGCATTTATGGATCAGCCTTCTTGGAAGGACATCTATTATTGCTGCTGTATCCTTATGATTTCTGTTGAGTTGGGATAAAAAAAAAAAAGTTGGAATCATGTTTAAAGTCAGGAGTAGTAATAAAAAGAGCAGCCAAAATCAGGCTTTCTTCTGTCACTGATTTCACTTTCGGTGCTGTAGCTATAAAAAAAACCCCAAAGTAGTTGTTTCCAGCTATCGTTTTCAGGGCAGTAATCAGTGTTGCATCTGGACAAGAGGGCAGACAGTTTTCTTGTTTACTGTACTGTGAATTTCCATGTGTGCCTGCTAATAGGCATTAATAATATAAATGCCCGATAATGTCACCATTAGACATTTCCCCCCCATGTACTTGGGGAAGAAAGACTAGAAAAATCTTCAGGTGAGAAGTGAGCTTTAAGTAAATGTGAGAGTCTGGGTGGCTTTAGTCTCCGTTTCCTTGCTGTAAGAGGATCATTTTTGTCAATGATCGCCTCAGTCGCCAAGGCGAGCAGCTCCGGGGGAATGGCAACAAGTTCCTGCCTGGCGCAGCAGGCACTCCTCTGTGACTACCCTGCCTTCCCAGGTGCCCTGGCATCACGGGTACGAGGCTCTGCAGTTGGAGCCAAATAATAATGAGGGTGATGGTTCATCTAGCTTGGAGGTGTCACTGAGGTTAAGTTGGCCTATGCCCTGTCTCAAAACTGCTTCCATAAAGAAAGATGGGTCGTTGTCATGGGAGACTCCCTCTTGAATGGAACAGAAGGCCCGATATGCAGACTGGACCCACTCCTTAGGGAAGTCTGCTGTCTCCCTAGGGCCCAGGTTAAAGATGTGAAGAGAAAGCTTCCTACCCTGGTATGGCCCTCAGATTATTATCCATTACTGATTTTTCAAGTAGGCAGCAATGAATTTGCAACAAGACGTTCAGGGGCAATCAAGAGAGACTTCAGGGCCTTGGGACAACTGGTTAAGGGATCAGAAGCACAAGTAGTATTCTCCTCCATCCTTCCAATTGCAGGGAACGATGAGGATGAAACAGGAAAAGCCAGCAGATCAGTATCTGGCTCCGGCTCTGGTGTCACTGGCAGAATTTTGGTTTTTTTGATGATGGATTGGTTTACACAACACCAGGCCAGCTGGCAACAGACAGGGTACACCTGTCTCAAAGGGGGAGGAGGATCTTTGCACAGGAGTTAGCAGGGCTCATTGAAAGAGCTTTAAACTAGATTTGAAGGGGGGAAGGGATAAAACCAGGCTCACTAGAGATAAGCCTGGGGGCAGCATGCCAGTGTTTGAGGGACAGCGTGCTAGCGAGGTTCTTTGGTCTGCTGTCTCAGTGGAGGTAGGGGAGCAAAGACATAAGGTTTATTGATGTGTTAGAAACCATGGAAGCACCTGAGAATGGTCATGTAGGAATTAGGGCTTCTCCCTGCAAAGAGGTGGCGGGTTCAATAGCCCAACTGAAGTGCATCTACACCAGTGCATGCAGCATGGGCAACAGACAGGAGGAGCTGGAAGCAATTGTGCAGCAGGAAAACGATGACATAGTTGCCATCACAGAAACATGGTGGGATGACTCGCACAACCGGAGTGCTGCAATGGATGGCTATAAGCACTTCAGAAAGGATAGGCAAGGAAGGAGAGGTGGTGGGGTAGCCTTGTATGTTAGGGAGTGTTTTGATTGTCTAGAGCTTAATGATGGTGATGATAGGGTTGAGTGTTTATGGGTAAGAATTGGGGAAAGGCCAACAAGGCAGATACCGTAGTGGGAGTCTGTTATAAACCACCCAACCAAGATGAAGAGGCAGATGAAATATTCTATAAGCAGCTGGGAAAAGTCTCACAATTGCTAGCCCTTGTTCTCTTGGGGGACTTCAACTTACCAGATATCTGCTGGAAATACAATACAGCAGAGAGGAAACAGTCTAGGAGGCTCCTGGAGTGTGTGGAAGATAACTTGCTGACACAGTGGGTGAGCGAGTCAACTAGGGAAGGCACCCCGCTGGACCTGTCGTTTGTGAACAGAGAAGGACTTGTGGGTGATGTGATGGTTGGAGGCTGCCGTGGGCATAGCAATCATGAAATGGCAGAGTTTTTGATTCTCGGAGAAGTAAGGAGGGGGGTCAGCTTAACTGCTACCTTGGACTTGCGGAAGGCAGACTTTGGCCTGTTTAAGGGCCTGGTTGACAGAGTCCCTTGGGAGGCAGTCCTGAAGGGCAGAGGAGTCCAGGAAAGCTGGACATTCTTCAAGAAGGAAATCTTCAAGGCGCAGGAACAGGCCGTCCCCATGTGCTGAAAGATGAGGTGGTGGGCAAGACGACAGGCCTGGCTGAACAGAAAGCTTTGGCTGGAACTCAGAAAAAAATAAAAGGAGATTATGACCTTTGGAAGAAGGGGCAAGCAACTCGGGAGGACTACAAGGATGCCATGAGGTTGTGCAGGGAGAAAATTAGAAGGGCAAAAGCCCAACTAGAACTTAATCTGGCTACTGCTGTAAAAGACAATAAAAAATGATTCTATAAATACATTGGCAACAAAAGGAAGTCTAAGGAGAATCTCCATCCTTTATTGGATGTGGGAGGAAACATAGTGACAAAGGATGAGGAAAAGGCTGAGGTACTTAATGCCTTCTTTGCTTCAGTCTTTAGTAGTAAGACCAGTTGTTCTCGGGGTACCCAGCCCCCTGAGCTGGAAGACAGGGATGGGGAGCAGAATGAAGCCCCCATAATCCAGGGGGAAATGGTTAGCGACCTGCTACACCACTTAGACACACACAAGTCTGTGGGGCTGGATGGGGTATACCCAAGGATGCTGAGGGAGCTGGCAGAGGTGCTCACCAAGCCACTTTCCATCATTTATCAGCAGTCCTGGCTAACCGGGGAGGTCCCAGCTGACTGGAACTTAGCAAATATGGCTGGCACCCATCTACAAGAAGGGTCGGAAGGACGATCTGGGGAACTACAGGCCTGTCAGTCTGACCTCAGTGCTGGGGAAGGTTATGGAGCAGATCGTCCTGAGTGCCATTACACAGCACGTACAGGACAACTGGGTGATCAGGCCTGGTCAGCATGGGTTTATGAAAGGCAGGTCCTGCTTGACTAACCTGATCTCCTTCTGTGACAAGGTGACTTGCTTAGTGGACGAAGGAAATGCTGTGGATGTTGTCTACCTAGACAACATCAGTGTGCCCAGGTGGCCAAGAACACCAGTAGCATCCTGGCCTGCATCAGAAATAGTGTGGCCAGCAGGAGCAGGGAAGTGATTGTCTCCCTGTGCTTGGCACTGGTGAGGCTGCACCTCTAATACTGTGTTCAGTTTTGTGCCCCTCACTACAAGAAATACATTAGGTCCAAAGAAGGGCAATGAAGCTGGTGAAGGTTCTAGAGCTCAAGTCTTATGAGGAGTGGCTGAGTGAACTGGGGTTGTTTAGCCTGGAGAAAAGGAGGCCCAGGGGAGAACTTATCGCTCTCTACAGCTACCTGAAAGGGGGTTGTAGTGAGGTGGGTGCTGGTCTCTTCTGTCAGGTGGCTGGAGATAGGACGAGAGGAAATGGCCTCAAGTTGCACCAGGTGAGGTTTAGGTTGGATATTGGGAAAAATTTCATCACTGAAAGGGTTGTCAAGCATTGGAACAGGCTGCCTGGGGAAGTGGTTGAGTCACCATCCCTGGAGGTATTGAAAAGACATGTAGATGTGGCGCTTAGGGACATGGTTTAGTGGTGGACTTTGCAGTGTTAGGTTAACAGTTGGACTCAATGATCTTGAAGGTCTTTTCCAACCTAAACAATTCTGTGATTCTATAAGCACTTACAGTTTATACCAGTGTGTTAAGGGATGATGCCACAGCCAGTTAGTTGTATCACTGTCCAGAAGCCTGTCTTTAGATTAATTTGGTGGATTCAGTTGATTTCCCACACATTCCCTCTTCCATAGCAATGTAAGTTAGAGTCTGCATATTAATCAATACTGCATAAAACATTCAAGTTTCTTGAATGCCTTGTGTTTTTGCTGAAACACGTTGAAAGCTCAGGAGGTAACACACAGGATTACTGCCAAAAAAATTTCTGGTGCAAATGGAAATTTCAGGATGGGGAGCTTCATTATAACGGCTGCTTGGAGGTGGACCCAGGCTCCTTTTGATTCAGTTGTGGAGTAGCCAGATGAGCCCAAGTTTGATGCCGGTGTGTGACCTATGCAGTTAGCAGCTGATGCAGCCTGCAGTTTGCACAGCACCACGCTTGCAGTCCGGCAGCTCTGGGGCAAGCCCCTGGCAGGACAGGCAGGGTGGTATGATGTTATAAAGGGACACAGAGGTTAGCTTCAGTTTTCAGATTCCTAATCATTTCAAGGTTGTGTTTTCACTGTGTGAGGCATACTTGTTTTTTCTTCTGCATATTGTCCTTGCTGCAAGTTGGTGTTAATTAGGCCACCACTTATATCTCATTTTTGCTGACAGGCAGTTTTTGCACAGACTCTTGCAGTGTGTTGCTGTGCTATGGCTGGTCAGTCTCGTGTACTGCCAGCTCAGGCTTGAGTGCTTGCGGATGCCTCTTAATTGATTTGGCCTCAGTGCGACCAGATCAAATGTTGCTCTGCGTGATCTTGTTACATTCACATCTTGTAGCTTATGCCAAGTGTTTTGATGCCTGCCTGACCGCAGATGAGTTTATTTTCTGCTTTTTGTAATTTGTTTATGATAAGCTGAATGGAGAATTAGAAAACAGGTAACGTTTCTGTAAAAAAAAAACCAACTGCGTGATCCATATATACATGTACTTCAGTTACATTTGTGTGGTAGCTCAAAATCGGTTGTCTCAGCCCTTCACCCTGCTGGTAGAAGAAGATGAGGCTCCCCGGCTGGATTGGTGGCCCAGTTCATCACCATCCTGACTTTAAGAAGCTAGCAGTCCCTGGGATTGTCTAATAGTCAACACTGTTCTTCAAACCAAGAAGTCAACAGAAAACCCACTTGGAGTTGGTCTGTGTTGAGATGAGTGTTTTGTTTTATAAGTGGCTTCTATAGCTTCAGTGGCAGCTGGTTTCGTGGGGAAGCATTGTTCCATTCTGGGGAAGCAAGGGATGCTCCTCATTGGTGTGTTGATCTGGTCAGGTGAGGAGTGTTTCACACTTCACCTGTGGGTTTTTGTGGGACACTATCCTGATGTTACTGTTTGTTTTGTTTGTGAGAAAATAATTCCACCTTTTACTCTTAAACTTGCATCCTTGGCAAACTCACTAGAGGTCTATATTCCCCAGTGGATTTTGCTGATGTATGAGATGGAGTTGTCATTGCTGTGCTGATGTATACATTATAGCAGTCTTGTTTGTGCAGGAAAAATAAAAGCTCTTTTTTCTTTCTTTTCATCTACCTCTTCCTCTCTTCCCTGCACAAAGCTCAGAGATGGGTATTCTAGACAGCCTGTATACTGATTTTTGTAAGGAGTAATATTGCCTTTGAATCTTCAAGTTTGTTATTATTAAAAGTAACTAACTCTTTCTTAGATCAGTTAAGGGGGATGTGGAGGGAGGCTACAGATCCAAGAAAACAAATTAATATTTTGAATGATATCTTTTCTGCAGGTGTTATGTAGAGCTGTTGTATGTGTGATGTACTTTTTCTTAAAACTTTAAAGCAAGGATTTAATTGCTGGGAATTTCAAACTAGGTTTGGTTTCATGGCCTCAGTGAGTTTCTGCAAATGAGATACTCAGTTTGGGAAGGAAGTTATTTTGGTTAATTGTATTAAGGTCTGCACTGAATTAATGCAGAAACATGTCAGTGTTGATGAAAATGTGGTATTCATTTCTGATATCTTGATTGTGAATGTTTATTTGAAAAAAAAAAATATTGAATGGAACATCAATGAACCATTTTTGCTGTGGAGTCCAATTATAGTTCCTGGAACTGGCTCCTGACAGCCTACTTAGTTCTAGGTCTTGCATTTATTTTTGTATTCCTTGAAGCTTAGTAGACACTTAAATTGACACTGTCTTTGTGTTTTCTCTGCCTCAGTATGTTTGTCCATAACAAATGGTTTCCAAAACTGAATGCAGTATTTTGGCTTGACTAGTAGCAAATGCTTTCTGTGATGCTTTAATCTTACGTTTCCACCTTTCAAGAGTCAACAGAACTGCCTGGGTAAGGCTTGAAGGTGGAGTGGGCTAAAAGGGGAAAAAGCATGAGTGCTTTCCCTTCCTCTTCCCTTCCTCTCCTCTGGTGTCCACTCAGTCTTGTCCCCCTCTTCCTTATCGTGTTTGCTCTCTGAGAAGGGCCTGAGTTGGCTTCTTCTGAAGGGACCTGTTGTTTTAGGGAGTATTTTTCTTACAGCTGCTCCCATTTTACTAGTGGCAAGAAAAGAAATGTCCTGCTGTGGTAAAGGCTTGCTTTCTGTCCATTGTAAACTGACCTGTGCAAAGAGAGAGGAAGAACTTCTTACCTTTCCTTTGCACACATGCATTTTTTGTATGATGATGTAGTAAATGAATTATGTGTGCAGGTTCAGAATGAAAACATCAGCCATGTACCACTGATCTCTTCCAAGAGTAAATGCTTGGGTTTATTTGTATTGTGCTGGAGACCGGGGATGTGTGAAAGACTGGATGGCAGCTGGGACAATGCAGGTTTTGTAGCAATGTACTGTTTTCAGTAGAATAAAGAATGGGGGAAGCAGTGCTTGAATGGTGGTCTGAAGAAGCTATTTGGTAAACAAAATTGTTTTGGGGTGTCTGCTCTTAACTTTCAAGTGGGCTTCACATCAAATTTTAGCTATAGTAAATTGCATAATAACTTTGATTTTTTTTTTTTTTTTATGACAGGCTTTGCAAACAGTTTAATATATAGATAGTACAGTAAAAATAGTTCCATATCCCCAAATCTAGATTTACAGTAGTAGTTTTTTAAGATTTTTCAACCCGATTAAAGTTTCTGCCTTCCTTAGTGGCACGTTCTGAGTGAAGCGATGCCATCATTGGGCAAGTCACGATGGGGTGAAGGCACTGATTATTTTTAACAAGCTTGCTGCCTTAATGTAGAAAGCCAAGTAATGTACTTACTGTACTGTGAAATAATGTTTGAGAATTAATGCAGTCTGTCTGCATAGCTGCATCGCCACGGGATGCCCCTCCTGGAGGGAAGGGTGGGGTGAGCCCTCCATGGCCGTGCTCCCTGTGGGCACCATGTCCTGCCCGCCATGGTGCCAGCCTCTGCAATGGCCCTGACACTGTGCTATCTGGACTTCTAAAAATGACTACTTAATTTTTCTAGTAAAATAAAATGTTGGTTTGGGAGAGCGGAAAAGACATCCTTTTGGGGAATTTTACTGTAGGAACATTTCTAGGTCTGTCCACCTTGCAGCTCTGACCCAGATTTTCAGCATACTTTGGCAATACACAAGCACAGAAAGTATGATCTAAACTCTTGCAGGTCTTTAATTCAGTCTCCTCTTCAATGGCAGTGGTGGCTTTTCAGTGGTTCAGAAGATTGTTTGGACATCTCTTATTAAAGCTTCTTCCGTCTCCCTCAATGCAGAATACTTTGCCAGTGACCTGAATGGTCCTGAACCTACAAAAGAAACTTAGTGGTGGTTTTGTCCCTCCCTTATAGCTGCCTCTGAAAACATCTTCATATTGCTGTTCCTGTACCTTGTTATTTCATGCAAGCCCTAGTGCAGGAGATCAAACAGTTTTTTTAGTGCTTCAAATGTTGCTGTATGTATAATCATACACAATCATTGTGTGATCATTGAAATAGATTTATAGTGTCTGTTTATTCAGGCTAATTGCTTTTGACAGATTTTAATAAAAAGTTTTGAATCAAGAGTGGGTAGATACATGTTTGGACAGCTTGTATCTTAGAAATAAGAAAGTTGCCTGAACTAGAGACAGAATGTAGTATCTGTGTGAAGAAGAGAGTTTTTCAAGTCCTGTGAAAACAGCCCAAAAAGGTCTGGTGACCACCCTGAAACCTTCCAAACATCAGAAAAAATGATACAAAATCCCCTACTTGTTTGAAAAGGCTAAGAACTGATGGCTTGACATTTAAAACGAACCTTCATTTAAAGTTATTCTGTTATACAGTGTGGGAAGAAATGTGTGTTGTAGACTCTAAATTTGTCAGGCAAACATATTCTCAAGATTTACCGAGATGGTGAAAGGCATGGATATGGAATCCAGTTCACTATGAATGTGTAAGGACACACCTGGTGAAAACAATAACTCTGTCTGTCCTATTAAAAGCAGAGAGATTGTTGTAGAAGAACTAAAATTCTCACAGTAGTTCGCATTTGGAAATCAATAAGATGAACAGATGTTTGCCAAGGTCAAGAGATGTCAAGGGGAGGAAAAATCCCAATGTGATATTTTACCAGTACTTAATGCTCTTTGGAGCCTGGGATGAGCTCATTGCTGTACTTCACTTCTGAAATGTAGCAAGTGGTTTTTATTGTGATTTGACACAACTGAGTTCACTTCTCAAACTTTTATTATGCTGAGGTGAATTAAAACACTTGAGTATGTCTATATCTTGTGATGAATTACTTTGTTTGCTTTTCACATTTGAAAATAATAGGATGTTTATGTAAAAGTTGTGGGGGTTTTGGGTTGTTTTTGTTTGTTGTGTGGTTTTTTTGTTGTGTGTTTTTTTTTTTTTTTTTTTTTTTAAGGGAAGTAAGTAAGGCTTTGCAGGCGCCCACAGTAGGTGCTGAGCCTGCCCTCTGGAAGTCAGTCTATTCAGAAACCAGTACGTGAGATCAAGTGACTGTCTGCTTGAGGTCTATCCTAAAGGCTGTGTGATTTGCAGTGAGTGCATCTAGAGCAAAGGAAGTACATCAAGTGACTATTCTTACAGCTTGTCTGAAATATTAGTAGTCTTTGACTGTTACCATACTGTCTCTTAACCTTATTTTGTTAATTAGATTTGATGCTTATTTTTTGTCTTTATGTAATGAAAGAAAATGAAAGTATATCTGAAACTAAGTATGTGTTCTTCTGACAATACTCTTGATTACCTTGAAGCAGCTTCAGCTCTCCTCATAGTGTAACAATACAAGTAAAAAGCAATGCTGGTGTTACTGGATGATATTCTCTATTATGTTAGCAGAGGGAAGAGCGACATAATGTACACTGGCTGACCCCAGAGAGCAAGGATGAAAGATAATGTGACCATGTCAGCAAAAGGGAAAACTGCTGTTGGTGGAATGAGTTGAGGGACTCTTAAAAATTATTCAAAGTAATGTGGTTGTGGTTGATTTGCCGATATAGAGCTATACCATCAATAAAGACCCATTGGTATGCATGTATACTGGGAATGTAATACTAGGAATTGCTTTATTTTCAGGAAATGCTCAGTTTCATGTCCTGCATTGTGTGGAGCACCTCATCACTGTAAACTAAATGTGATGATGAACACTTAGCTTGGCTCAGCCTAGGCTGGGCGCAAGTAAGGGAGCAGCTGTGTTCTCTCCGGAGTGTTGCCAGGGCTTCTGGAGCCAAACACTGTGCTGCTGCTGTGCTGTTTTAAGCTGAACCCTCCTGACATCTCAGCAAACACTGGGAAGCCATGCCCACCTTCCTGAGCTTGTGGGCAGGAAAGGGAGAGCTGGGGGAGGGCTGCTTGCTTAAAGCTTGCTGTCAAGCTTGTCTCTTGCTGGAAGGTGGTAGTTACCACCTGAAGGAGAAGGACCCTAAGCTCCTGTGCAAGTCTCTGACCTTTTCGGCTAGCTTGGGTTTGAAAGGACTAAGCAATTCTGTATGAAAGTAGTGCTTGAGATGGTCCCAAGGCTGACGTGAAGGTGGAGAGTTCCCTACTTGGACATTTCGGCTCTGTGATGCACTTTCAGGCCATCTTTTTACTCTCTCTTTTTTTTTTTTTTTTTTTACTCCTCCCTTGGCATTTTCAAGGAATTCTGCCAAAGTTATTGGGGCTGGTATTCTGAGCTCTACTGCTTCTTTCAGCAACTGAACAGGGCTGGAAATGGGAAGGAGAACATGGAATCATCTGATGGTGGGAAATAGGAAGGCAGCTGTAGGCTGCTCTGGAATTTCTTAGCCTGTACATGGAATAAGAGCAAGGTTTTAAGGTAATACCTGATGTCAGCTGTATTTTGTGCTGTATTTTTAGTGGTACAGTTTCTTTCAACCTCTCAGTATAAGTGAGGTGAAACCTAGTTGTATAAGACATAACAGATTTAAAGGTTTCTTGCCCCAAGATTGAGAGAGTGAAAACAAATGTGTGCAACTGTCAGAGAGCACATCATTCAGAAGGGGAGAAAACATCCAGAGAAGAGGCTGCATTGCAGCTTGGGCAACTGTTTTGTCAATGTAGGTCATAAGCAATTTTTAATATCTGCAAATAAATCTGTGAGGAGAATTGGAAGAGAAATGTGTTACCTGTTGCTGCTCTGTAGTGTTTTGTCGTGGTTTCAGCCCAGCCGGTAACAAAGGACCACGCAGCCGCTCGCTCACTCCTCCCGCCCCCTCCGGTGGGATAGGGGGGAGACGGAGGAGAGAAAAGAAAAAAAAACTGGAACCTCGAGGGTTGGGATAAGGGCAGTTTACTGGGACAACGCAAAAAAAGTTACAACAACAACGACGGTACTAATGAAAGAGTATACGGAAAAGAGTGATGCACAGTGCAACTGCTCACCACCCGGGACCCGACGCTCCGCCACTTCCCCCACCGAAAGTCGAGAGAGAGCAGGAGAGCCCTCCCCCCGGCCCACTCCCCATATATATACTGGGCATGATGTCACATGGTATGGAATAGCTCCTTGGCTAGTTCAGGTCAGCTGCCCCGGCTATGCCCCCCACCTCCCAGGTTCCTGTAAAAATTAACTCTATCCCAGCTGAACCCAGGACATTATCCACCCCTTATTCTATACCATTTACATCATGCCCAGATCTTACATTTTCCAATCAACCGCTACCACTTTCCTTGTCTTATATATAGATATATATGTATATGGACACCCCCCCCCCACACACACACACATACAAATAGTATTCCCTTAGTCAATGGGTTATCCCTCCACTGTGTCCATCAATTTTATTTAGTCCATGACTTTGAGGCTCCATCTGTTGTAACACTTCTTCAGGATAAGAGAGATGGTGTGAGGTGTTGGGTTGTTGTATGCTGTCTCTGGAACTTCTGGCTGGTACATTTGATGCAACCCACACCCTTGGTCTGCAGGTCGAAGAGGTTGATCTTGAGGAAATTGCTGGGCGCCAGTTCAAGTTCTATCACTGTTGTTCTTGGCTCAGTTTCAAAGTCCATTCTTCAGTCATTTGGGTAATTCTTACAGTAATACCCTTGATATGGCATATAGACACTATAGATACAATGACATACATTGGCAGGTTATTTAGCAGTTAAATATCATACAGCCTAGTTCACTGGCTATTCTCTCCCAAAATCAAATCTCCCTGAGGTACACATCGAACTTCCCCATCCTTCTGCATCACCCACCAGGTACACCCAGGTCCCTGAGCAAAAACCACCCCTTGGATGGGTTTGTCTCTGCGTGAGGGAGGACTAACCCAGACTGTCTTTCCTAACATACTCCTCATGCGCACTACAGGGACTTTATCCCCTTCTACAGTATGTGGAAGTCTTGGTTGGGCGGGGCCCGCCCGATTGGTGGATCCTCTAGTATTAACTAACCAGGTGGCTTTTGTTAAATGTGTATCCCAATGTTTGAAAGTTCCACCCCCCATTGCTCTCAATGTAGTTTTCAGCAGTCCATTGTATCGTTCGATTTTTCCGGAGGCTGGTGCGTGATAAGGGATGTGATATACCCACTCAATGCCATGTTCTTTGGCCCAGGTGTCTATGAGGTTGTTTCGGAAGTGAGTCCCGTTGTCTGACTCGATTCTTTCTGGGGTACCGTGTTGCCATAAGACTTTCTCTTCAAGGCCCAGGATAGTGTTCTGGGCAGTGGCGTGGGACACAGGATATGTTTCCAGCCATCCAGTGGTTGCTTCCACCATTGTAAGCACATGGCACTTGCCTTGGCGGGTTCGTGGGAGTGTGATATAGTCAATCTGCCAGGCCTCCCACTGTTTATATTTCAGCCATCGCCCTCCATACGACAGGGGTTTCAGCCACTTGGCTTGCTTAATTGCAGCACATGTTTCACATTCATGGATAACCTGTGCGATAGTGTCCATGGTTAAGTCCACCCCTCGATCGCGAGCCCATCTATATGTTGCATCTCTTCCCTGATGGCCCGAGGTATCATGGGCCCACTGAGCCATAAATAGCTCACCCCTACGTTGCCAGTCCAGGTCCACCTGAGACACTTCAATCTTGGCGGCCTGATCTGCCTGCTGGTTGTTTTGATGTTCTTCAGTGGCCCGACTCTTGGGTACATGAGCATCTACGTGGCGTACTTTTACCACTAGCTTCTCTATCCGAACAGCAATATCTTGCCACAGTGCGGCAGCCCAGATGAGTTTACCTCTGCGCTGCCAATTGCTCTTCTTCCATTGCTGTAGCCACCCCCATAGGGCATTTGCCACCATCCATGAGTCGGTATAGAGATAGAGCACTGGCCACTTTTCTCTTTCAGCAATGTCTAACGCTAGCTGGATGGCTTTCACCTCTGCAAACTGACTCGATTCACCTTCTCCTTCAGCAGTTTCTGCGACTAGTCGTGTAGGACTCCATACAGCAGCCTTCCACCTCCGATGTTTTCCCACAATGCGACAGGACCCATCAGTGAACAGAGCATATTGCCTCTCATTTTCTGGCAGTTTATTATACAGCGGGGCCTCTTCAGCCCGTGTCACCTCCTCCTCTGGCGACATTCCAAAATTTTTGCCTTCTGGCCAGTCCATGATCACTTCCACAATTCCTGGGCGACTGGGGTTTCCTATGCGAGCCCGTTGTGTGATCAGTGCGGCCCACTTACTCCACGTGGCATCAGTTGCATGATGTGTAGAGGAGACCTTCCCTTTGAACATCCAGCCCAGCACTGGCAGTAGGGGTGCTAAGAGGAGCTGTGTTTCAGTACCAACCACTTCTGAGGCAGCTCGAACTCCTTCATATGCTGCCAATATCTCTTTTTCAGTTGGAGTATAGCGAGCCTCGGATCCTCTGTATCCCCGACTCCAAAACCCCAGGGGTCAGCTTCGGGTCTCCCCAGGTGCTTTCTGCCAGAGGCTCCAGGTAGGGCCATTCTCCCCAGCTGCAGTGTAGAGCACATTTATAACATCTTGTCCTGCCCGGACTGGCCCAAGAACTACTGCATGAACAATCTCCCTCTTAATTTGTTCAAAAGCTTGTCGTTGCTCAGGCCCCCATTTAAAATCATTCTTCTTCCGGGTAACTTGGTACAGAGGACTTACAATTTGACTGTAATTTGGAATATGCATTCTCCAAAAGCCCACAACACCTAAGAAAGCTTGTGTTTCCTTTTTATTAGTTGGTGGGGACATAGCTGCTATTTTGTTGATCACATCCATAGGGATCTGACGACGCCCGTCTTGCCATTTTACTCCTAAGAACTGGATCTCCTGTGCAGGTCCCTTGACCTTACTTTCTTTTATGGCAAAACCAGCCATCAAAAGGATTTGGATTATTTTCTTCCCTTTCTCAAAAACTTCTTCTGCCGTGTTGCCCCATACGATGATGTCATCAATGTATTGCAGGTGCTCTGGAGCTTCACCTTTTTCCAGTGCAGCCTGGATCAGTCCATGGCAAATAGTGGGGCTGTGTTTCCACCCCTGGGGCAGTCGATTCCAGGTGTACTGGACACCCCTCCAAGTAAAGGCAAACTGTGGCCTGCACTCCGCTGCCAAAGGGATGGAAAAAAATGCATTAGCAATGTCAATTGTGGCATACCACTTAGCTGCCTTTGATTCCAGTTCATATTGAAGCTCTAACATATCTGGCACAGCAGCACTCAGCGGTGGCGTGACTTCATTCAGCCCACGATAGTCTACTGTTAGTCTCCATTCCCCATTAGATTTCCGCACGGGCCATATGGGACTATTAAAGGGTGAGTGAGTCTTGCTGATCACTCCTTGACTCTCCAATTGGCAAATCAGCTTATGGATGGGGATCAGGGAATCTCGGTTGGTGCGATATTGCCGCCGGTGCACCGTCGTGGTAGCAATTGGCACCTGTTGTTCTTCAACCTTCAGCAACCCCACAACCGAAGGGTCTTGAGAGAGACCAGGCAGGGTAGACAGCTGTTCAATCTCCTCCGTCTCCAGTGCAGCTATACCAAAAGCCCAACGGTACCCTTTTGGGTCCTTGAAATATCCCCTCCTGAGATAATCTATACCAAGGATGCATGGGGCCTCTGGGCCAGTTGCAATGGGGTGTTTATGCCAGTCATTCCCGGTTAGACTCATTTCAGCTTCCAATACGGTTAGCTCTTGGGATCCCCCTGTCACACCAGAGATACAGATGGGTTCTGCCCCTTTATAACTTGATGGCATTAGGGTGCATTGTGCACCAGTGTCTACTAGAGCCTTATATTCCTGTGGGTCTGATGTGCCAGGCCATCGAATCCACACTGTCCAGTAGACTCGGTTGTCCCTCTCCTCCACCTGGCTGGAGGCAGGGCCCCTCTAATCCTGGTTAGAATATTCGTTACTCACTTTTCGCACCCGTGAATCAGAAGTCCCTTCAAGAGGATCAGAAATGTGATCAGCCCATCTACTGCATCTGGGGGACTCCTCACAGGAAACTGGAGCAGCAGTTTTCCAAGAAGAATCCTCTTTCCTGGTTGCTTTTTCTCGCAACTCCCGTACCCGTGCATCCAGGACTGAGGTAGGTTTTCCATCCCACTTCCTCATGTCCTCTCCATGGTCACGCAGGTAAAACCACAGGTTAGCCCATCGTGTGTACTTTCTCTCTCCTCTCTCTTGGGCAGAGGAATGCTTACTCCCAATAGCTGCGATGCGGGCCTGTACAGGTGGGGAGGAAGACATATCCACTTTGAATTGCTGGAACTCTCGGGACAATTCCTCTACAGCCGAGACACAGGCCCGTAGGGAGGAAGAGAGACTTCCTTCGTATTGCCGGAGTTGGACAGCCAATTCATCCACCGTTTGTCCATGGCCTTCTTTCCAGGACATTACTGCCAATGAGTTGGCATAGGTTGGTGGTGCACTTCGTAGAAACTTCCGCCACATGGGTTGTGTGCATTGGACATCATCTGGGTCTATGGGTGACTGCGCATTTTCTGGATCATTATAAATCACCTCCAGCACGGCTAATTCCCTCAGGTACTGGATACCTCTCTCCATGGTGGTCCGCTTGCCTTGGTGACATGTAACTTCATCCTTGAAGGGGTATCTTTCCTTTACACCTAACAGAAGTCGCCTCCAGAGGCTGAGGACTTGTGTTTTTCTCCCAATCGCCTTGTCGATGCCCCCTTCCCTAGACAGAGATCCCAACTGCTTGGCTTCCTTACCCTCTAATTCCACACTACTAGCCCCATTATCGCAGCATCGGAGCAGCCAGGTAACAATGTGCTCACCTGGGTGGTGGCTAAAATCTTTTCGCATGTCACGCAACTCACTCAGGGATAGAGATCAGGTGATTATTTCAGGTTCTGCCTCTTCCTCCTGTTCTCGTGATGACCCTGGTTCATCTTCATCTCTCACTGAGCGAACTGATTTCTTTGTGTGTTTCTTTTTCTGTACAGGGGCGACTGATACTGGCACAGGTTGGTTCTCTGGTTTAGCTGCAGTATCTGTCACCGGGGTTGGGGTAGCCGTGCTGCCTGTTGCCGGGGTAGGGGTAGCCACGGTGCCTGTTGCCGGGGTAGGGGTAGCCACGGTGCCTGCTGCCCTGTTTTCCATCTTTTCCCCCTTTTCTCCCTGAGGGTGCTGCATAATATCAAGCAGTGTTTGGTAGATACTGGCCAGGGCCCAGCACAGTGCAGCGAGTTGTACGTCTTTGGAATAGCCACAGCATTTTTCTTTCAAATATTCTACCACTTCATGAGGGTTCTGTAGTTGTTCAGGAGTGAACTTCCAAGCCACTGGGGGTGAGAAGTTCTCTAGATACCTGCCCATATCCTCCCACATGCCATGCCACCCATGAATATCCAGCTTTGGGGCAGATCTCTGGGTGGTACTCTTAAAGAGCCTTTTTGTAGCCCTAAACAAGACCTGAAACATATTCAGGAGGCATAGCACTAACAGCACAGTGGCTTGTGCATCCCAAGGATATTCAAAGTTCTCAAAAGCTCTTGTAATTAGTCGGAAGGAGAGAAGGGAAGCGAACGGACGGGGGGAAGTATCCCCCCCTAACTCCCCCATGGATTGGCTGTAATTACCAATAAAATCCGATAGAAGGTGCCCAAAGTATGGAAATGATATCACTGCCTCATACAGATACCAGCTTAACCTCATGACCAGTGATGTAATCATTTCACAAGTCGACATTGCCCAGTACAGCAAAATGATAATCCCAATCACTCTCCCAGAGGTGAGAAACGTAACTACAGGCAATACATAGAGCATATAAGGACCTACAAAACGCCACCATGTAAACAAATTAATCAACATTGTGACTAACATCTATTTATCTAATATAAGGAATGCGTATGACAAATTTGTTTCAACACGCTCTGGCCAGATCTGTCGTTATCTCAACCCTTCGTGCCCCACGTTGGGCGCCAAAAAGGACTGTCGTGGTTTCAGCCCAGCCGGTAACAAAGGACCACGCAGCTGCTCGCTCACTCCTCCCACCCCCCTCCGGTGGGATAGGGGGGAGACGGAGGAGAGAAAAGAAAAAAAAACTGGAACCTCGAGGGTTGGGATAAGGGCAGTTTACTGGGACAACGCAAAAAAAGTTACAACAACAACGACGGTACTAATGAAAGAGTATACAGAAAAGAGTGATGCACAGTGCAACTGCTCACCACCCGGGACCCGACGCTCCGCCACTTCCCCCACCGAAAGTCGAGAGAGAGCAGGAGAGCCCTCCCCCCGGCCCACTCCCCATGTATATACTGAGCATGATGTCACATGGTATGGAATAGCTCCTTGGCTAGTTCAGGTCAGCTGCCCCGGCTATGCCCCCCCACCTCCCAGGTTCCTGTAAAAATTAACTCTATCCCAGCTGAACCCAGGACATGTTTAGATCATGGATAGCTTGTGTAGAGCATATGCTCTACATCTAGTACTCTGGTCAAATTCCTGATGAGGGCTCAGCATCCCTGCTTAGAGTCCTTAGGCGTTGCATCAAATGAAATAAAATAAACGGTATTTCTGCTTTCACTGCATGTTGTGACCTAGCTAGTCTTAAATAAAAGTTGACAGCCATTGTGCGTGTTTCTCTATTAGTGAGTAGAAATAAGGTTTCCTGTACTTCCCTTATGAGGCATCATTAGTGTTCAGTGGGACTTTCTGTAGTAGAGCTCCCGGCTCAGTAACCGAATAGAGTTTTTTCTTCCTCTCTGTGGTTGGAGAGTGTGTGACATCTTTCACAGTATAACTCATTCTTATTACATCTCAATAAAACAACAAGTGGGAGGTGGGAAAGCATAGTATTGTTTCTTTGTTTGTGATGATGGTTATCAGAATGCTACAGCTGATGAGTTTTAAAAAAGCAAGATGTTTTATTAATCTTCCAGATTATTAATTTAAAAGTCAAATAAAAAATTCCCACATGTAAGCCACTGTTTGAAGGATTTATGTGTTCAAAATAGCAATAATATAATGGAGGTATTGAAAAATGAGTGTTTTTTGTCTTGAAGTATGTGGTTCCAACATGATTAAAGAAACTGGAAGTTGTGTTGGTTTTTTTTTTCCCCCCTTAGGAGAGGCCTAATGCTTTGTTTTTTTAATACTTAATGATCTGTAGTAATTTTAGTCTACTTATTGGTAAGGAAACAGCACTTTATTATGTCATTTTATTTGGATCAGTTCTCTTGTATCTGATAACAATAGTTAACAATTAATAATCTCATTTATCTGCATCATTTGAGGATCTGAAAGTGCCTCAAAGTTCATCTTAATATCTTTCATAAAAGTCTGTTAAATTCAATTAGTATGAATTTGAACTAGTCTTTAAGGATGCTCCTTTTGAATGCAGTACTTCTCATGAGCCTTCAAATCACATGCATGTGAGCATCTGTCTTTTCACTGTTGTCAAGATTAAGAGCAGCTGCTGTTAGTGGGTGGACCTAGCAGAGGACTCTTGGGAGTCCTTAGTATGGTTAAAAAAACCTCAGAAACTCTCATTCTGAACAGTTACTTTCTCTATCCTTGTCTGAATGCAAGATGTTTGTGCAAGTTTCTGTTAACCATAATAACAGCATGTCTTGTAATGGAGGAGCAAGAGCTGTCTGGCACAATTTTTTTCATGTTTCAAAGTTTTGCATAACTAAACTTGCATGAGATACCTACTGCTGCATTATTAGGAAGTTACTATAAGAATACCACGCTGGAAGAAAGTTCTTGGATTTACAGGATCTAGTCTCCTCCCAGAGCTAAGCAACAGTCCGGATACTGCCATTTGCTGCAGGTTGTGGTACTCCATAGAGCTCAATAAGATCAGAAATCCAGAACCCATGGTAGTAATATGCATTGTGAGTAGGAAAGAGTGAGAACATCAACAGGGTACTCCGCTGTCTTTTCTGTGTTAACATTCCAAACACTGAAATCAGTAAGGCTTTTTGTAAAGACCATCTGTGGCAGAATTCAGATGAAGGCTGTGTCTTTAAACATACATTTTTAGACACAGAGAACAGTTGCTGTAAGATACCACAGGTAAGGTTTGGAAATTTAATCAGAAATGATTTAGAAATATTAGTGTACTTCTGTAGCATTGGCTTTCATGTATTGGGCAGTGTGGCTTGGAGTTTTTTTCCTCTGGTCCCACATTGCTTCCTACATATTAGTTGCTTTTTTTGTCATCTTGTGAATTGCATAATGGATTTTGGAAAGTCGTAGGCATACCATAATTATCCTTTTCTCTGGTTCTGGTGTCATTGGAAATTGATTTGATTTGAGGCTGACTGAATTTCCTTAAGTCCAATTTCGGGTCGTTTTGCTTAGTTTTTCAGGCTGAAGAGTTGTGTTCTATAAAATAACTGGCTTGCGTGGTCAAGCCAGTAACTCCTTCGGTTTATTATTTCTAATAAGATTAAGACTCCTATCGCGATTGTGCAGAGTGTATGTATAAACCTGTTCAGTGATCCCTGCTAAAGGGAGAATTTGTGCTGTGACCCATCATGTATTACTGTTGTCCAGCCTGCTGAACAAAGCTGTTGGGTTATTTCTGTGAGGACTTCCCTCTGTCTTCATCTGTTTGTTCTTTTTCCTTCCTCCTGTTTCTTGCTTGCAAGTTCTGGGAAGGAAGAGTTTCTAGGTTTTGAGTGTTAGCACAGTGACATGAAGTTAATGTGCATGGTGTGCATAGTACAGTAGCATTTAAAGAGTAAAACAACATGCAAAGTGAAAATTGTAGAGGGGAAACCTGAAATGTGCCCAGTTGAGAGAATGATGGAATATTTAATTCTACCCCAAGCTGTAGAATTCTCTGCCTTTTTCTGTTAAGCACTTCTGAAGGTCTGTTTCTTTATTACTTAGGTTTTTATCATTAATATTTTATGTATGCAATAATGATGGACTTGTTTTTGGTGTGGTGGATGAAATTAAATAAGCTCTCTGTCTACTAGAGCCAGAAAGCAGAGAGATGGAGAAATGGCTTCATCTTGGAGACCGTGAGGTTTGGGCATAGCATCAGAGGTTGAAGGCCAGACTTTAGAAAGAAAGTGCAGCATGATTATTATGAAAAAAATCATAATACTTACAATTTTTATTACAAAAACCTGTACTGAACATGGAGTAGCTGCTCAAAAAAGAGCAGCTGGGTGCACAGTGATGTAGAAGAAGCTTGTGTCTAGTGTGACAGTAGGGTTTGGATGGGGGTTTTTTATTATTTATTTTTTAGTAATGAGTGACTCAAGTACCCTAAAAACAGATCCAGGGCAGGATCTGTTTCAGCATGGGATGTCTAGTAATGCTGCATTAATTCCCTTAGCACAGTATTGCTGCTGTGGAGAGGTAGAATTTCATACATTTTTCTGGAGGAAAGATTGAAGGACCGGACCTTCAATTCAACTCAAAATGAATCAAAATCTGTCAACCATCTATTTGACTCTGTCATGTGGCAGCTAGGATCAGACTTCTGTACATGCCTTGAAAGTAATCTAGGTAATTTGCTATGTTGTTTAATCCTAGTATTGAAAGATTAGTTCCTTCTGGCTTGTCCATATTGGTGTTTTTGTCAGCTAAAAAAAGGTTTGTCTAATTAGAGATGTGTTGGCATCTTGGGTAGCATAAATAATATCTCAGGAAGGATTTTAGGGATGTGCTCTTCCTTGTAGTAGTCAGTGAGTCCTCACCTTGCCAAACACTAATGGTTAAAGTTAGCGAATGCCAGAAATATGTTGTTAATTCATCTTTGCATTGTTTCTGGAATGAAATTGGGAAATCGTTATTTTTATTAATAAGAATAATTTTAGTAAGCCAAACCAGTCGGACAACTTGCTGAGAAGACTGTGAGTCACAGGCTCGCCGCCTGGGCAGAGAATAGTTCTGCTTCAAATGAGGATGAGAGGGACCTTTGGCATACGTATGGAGTGCTGCAGCAGTGCAAAATAGCTGAAACACTTGATGTTAAAACTAGTGAGTAACATCAGACTTCTCACATGGCTCTGTTCAGATGTTTGTGGTTTAGCCAAATGGCAGCAGAGGAGGATACCATTCTGCATAGTTTGAAGAATAACATCAGCAACGTGGTCTGTGGAGCAGTTACTTTAGCAGTGTAGGTTGTGCCTCTGTGTTGAGGGCAGATAATTAACTGTATGGAAAATAAATAATAATGAGAATAAAATATCAACCTCAATGCTTCCTTTGAAATTCATTTGATGCAGGGTGGGGGTCCTGTTTCACAAGGAAAATTTCAGCTCTTCTGGCTCTGGTGAATTTCTGCTTGGGTAGATAGGGGTTTTTCAGTCAGACTAACACAAGAAAAATCTGCTGAGCAGATGGGTTGCAGCTTCTGTTCCTTCTTGGAGGAGCCTACAAAATGCGCTGTATATTTCCTCCACTGCAATAATAATTCTGTAGGTTTAGAGTAATTAGTTCAGTAGTTCAGTGTTGTCTTTCTATGATAGGAAAATGATGTAAGCCTACAAGATTTTCGAAATCTGGAAAATCTGGTATCTTTTTCGAGGAAGTTTGTTTCAGGAAAACTCAGGTGCCTTGTATACTTTAACTCGCTTTGTCTAATTACTATATTGTCAAAAATATAGGATGTTAGCACTGTGAAATAAATCAGTAATATGACAGTCATGCTTGGAAGTGCAACTTGGCTGTTGTGGTTTTCATACTGTTTTTTTAAAGTTTTTATTACTATTATTATTTATTTAGAAAGTTACAAGTCCAAACATTTAAACAGAGGTGCTTGAAATCATTTTGTCATCTGTTCTGGGACTGTACTGTAAACAAAGTCTGCTGATTTGCCCGTATGGGCATCCCATATAGGATTGAAAAACAACAATGCTGAAGTGGTAATTTAAATAACTTATTTCCTTTCTTCCTTTCTTCCTTCCTCAAAATGCTTCTAAATTGAAGATACGATTCTGTGAGAGGTTGAGTACCAGTAAATTTTATGGAATGGAGGTAAGATGTAAGCATCCCTCAAATGGAATAGCATCCTTTTACAAACTATCTTTTTGCAGCCCAGTTTTAGCAGGAAAAGTTGAAAGAAAAAAAACAACAACAACAACAACAACAAAAAAACCAAAAAAGGAGCGAAGATACTATACAGAAGAATTCTTCTTCCATGAGATGCTTAAACAAATGAGGTGCTGGAAATGTGATGAATGAGATGTGAAGCTATCTTAAAGTCAACAGCTACTTCAAATGAATTCCTGAAAACTGGAGACTGCTATTCTGTTTAAAAATAAGTCAATAAATGACAGCACTGACATTTGAGCGATATAGTTCATTTGAGAAACTGACATTGCTCAGATGTTAACTTGTTTATTGAATTTGTTGAGCTGGGATTGTTCCTCAATTTTTGACCTGACATATAATTTAAATTTGTTTCATGGTACAGAGTCTGGCTCTGCATCTAGTAATTTTCCTTTTCACGTCCTTCCCAGGTACACATGCATTGAAATAGCTTTAAAATATAGCTTACACCAACTTAGGGTACCCTTTTGCAAGAAAAAGGTGTTTTTAATATAAATGAAAACTAGATCTTATTTAGGGCTTTTTTGTATACTTGCTCTCACCTTGTAGTTTCAGTTTTACAGGAGTGAGTTTCATGGGTATAATAGGAACCCAAAAGTTATTACTGGGCTTGGAATAGTTCTGTAGTCTGTTGTGTTGCTGTGAATACACTCTTCTTTTTCTTCTATTTCATGTATTTATTTAAGATAGGTGATGGTGGCTCTGAGCGTTGGAATAGAAAATACATTGCTGGAATTAGATGGTTTACAATGAATGTATTTCAGTGCAAAACCTTAATTTGGTTCTGTATAACAGAGTCTTATGTTTGTTTTGGGGTAATGATAGGCTTTCAAATGTGTTGTGGTTTAAGCCCAACTGGCAGCAAAGTGCCACGAGACCTCTCACTCCTTCCGCCTGCTGGGATGGGGAGGAGAAAATATAATGAAAGGCTTGTGAGTTGAGACAAGGACAGGGAGGGATCACCACCAGTTATGGTTATGAGCAAAAAACAGGATAATGGGAAGTAAAACCAAATCTTAAAAACACCTTCCCCCCACCTCTCCCTCCTTCCCAGGCTCAATGCCACTCCCAGTTCTCTCTACCTCCTCCCCCCGGTGGCGCAGGGGGACGGGGAATGGGGATTGGAGTCAGTCTGTCACACGTTTTCTCTGCTGCTCCTTCCTCCTCAGGGGGAGGACTCCTCACTCTTCCCCTGCTCCAGCGTGGGGTTCCTCCCATGGGAGACAGTCCTCCATGAACTTCTCCAACGTGAGTCCTTCCATGGGCTGCAGTTCTTTATAAACTGCTCCAGCGTGGGTCCCTTCCACAGGCTGCAGTCCTTCAGGCACAGGCTGCTCCAGCGCAGGCTTTCCCATGGAGTCACGGCCATCTTTGGGGGGCTCTGCGGGCTGCAGGGGGACAGCCTGCTGTCTCACCACGGGCTGCAGGGGCATCGCCTCCCCCATTGCGCCTCCTCCCCCTCCTTCCTCACTAACCTTGGTATCTGCAGAGGTGTTCCTCTCACATGCCAATCCCACTACTTGCTGCAGATTCCCCTTCTTAAATATGTTCTCCCAGAGGCACTACCACCGTCGCTAATGGGCTCAGCCTTGGCCAGAAGCGCGTCCGACTTGGAGCCAGGGAAGCTTGTAGCAGCTTCTCACAGGAGCCACCCCTGCGACCCCCTCCCCTGCTACCAAAACTCTGCCACACAAACCCAAACCAAGGTGATGAGATTTAAATGCAGTATCATAGCATTTCTGCACATGCAGACATACCAAAAGAAATCATAACACTTGTCATATGTATTGGTATCATTGAACACTTCTTTCATCAAACTTGCACACCTGCTGGATTGCATCTTTTTTTTTTTCTTTTTTTTTTTCCAAATGAGATAGAGGGTATTTAATTCTGACAGGAGCTGGTGGTTTTTTTTGTTTCTTGTTTATTCTGCTGCTATTGGTCAACACATTATATAGCCATGTAAATTACCAAAGACTTTTAAGATCTAAACAAACAGCTTGGGAGCAAGATTAGCTTTTTTTTACTTCCACCTTCATAATGCACTTTTTATTCAGCTTGTAAAATCTTGAGGTTTTTTTGGGGGGGTTTGTTAAATAAATGTTGATGGTTAACCAACAGGCAAGAAGCCATAGATTTGTGTCTGGTGACACGAGCCTATATTAGCATGGCATTTGCCTAGTTTGAACAGTAGACTTCCGGAATTGAGCAGTGATCTTCACTTGTAGGGTGCAGCAGACCAGACATAGTCCAGTGGAAGAAACTTGATCTTTCCACTGGGGATAACAAGCTTATCTCATGTTTTGCTCACTGAATGTGTAAGGCCATGCAGAGAGTCCTTTTACACCTGTTTTATTTTTACTTCTGTTCTTTATAGGTAAAAATAGCTATGAGCAGCCCCATTTCAAAGGTAGAATTTCTTTTACTTTGTTAATAGTCATAGAGGAAGCAAACTGCTTTGCATACAAATTCGTGCCACTTTAGTTAGCAAGAAACCTTGAATTTCAACCTGAACATGGTATAAAAGTTTGGAAGAAGCACAGGCATGGGTTGGAAGGGTGGCGTGTTACTTGGTTATGCATAATGCTTCATGATACTTGAACCCCCTTTTAGTTTTTATTGTCAGCAGAAGTTGTAAACCTTAAAACTGTAGTCATTGACTTCTTGGTTGAAGGGCTGGAACTGGTGTTAGCATTAAAAATGCAAAGCAGGGAGGGATTATTTTAATCATCACCTAAAATAAGGAGGGCATTTGTTGTTCTTGAATAAATTGTAGATATGGGGGTTGTTATTGAATGTCCTCTCCTTGAAAGTAATTGCAAATGAAGCAATTAATACAAATTAAGTACACTTTGAAGGCTTACAAAAGTGGCTTCAGGTTAGTGTTTGCAGAATAAAACAACCTAAATCATAGAAGCCATCTTAGGGTCCTTTGGGGAATGTTTTTTGATATTTTGATGTTTAATAATAGCACATACAAGGTCTGGTGCTTATTTTCATATTATGTTGTAGTCCTTAATTATAAGTTAATAGAGGAGCTATCTGGACTGAAGTTGTGTTACTGTGGTCCCTTGATGGAAAACCTCTTGAGGGTAGAACCTTCCAGCCTGTTCTCTGAGTACAACTTTAGCTGTGAACAAAGCCAACCCTTGTTGTTGAAATAGGGATTATGAAGAACTATTACCAAATACACTAATTACTTTTGTAACTGCAGAAAGCAATGACAGAGACTGGATGGGGAGAGGGCTACACTTTCTGTCTTAAATAATGGTGTTTGATAGGGAAAGGACTTTTGATGTTAAGATGAAACGGTAATGAGCTAAAAAACTCCAAACAGTTTGTTTTTGTTTTGCTTGTTTGTTAAGGTAAAGTATTCCATTTCTTAATTTTGTAATTAGATAAACTTCTTTCAGTCCTCTGTGCTCTGCTACCAAAATCTTTTTTGAGTGTCTTGGAAACTGTATAAATGGCATCCAGCGTGCTACATGGATGTGGAGTACACAGATGCACAAAAGACCCTTTGCACCTCTCCTCAATTAGATGTGTTTAAATTACCAGGGCTGGAAGAGGGGAAAGCAGAGGCATCTCTGTACTACATCTTAACTTTGGAAAGAAACAGTTTCACTACATATTAGTCTTTTAATGCTTGTGTGATGTCTTATTTTTTTTCTGTATTGTCAAAATGTAAACTTAAATACATCAAATAAATACTTGGAATGACCATTTTCCCTCTCAAAACAAACAGAAAAATACCATGAAACACCTGTTTTCAAAGACAGGCTCCAGTAATTAAACAATGTCATTCAGGTGGCTTTGCCAGGACTTACCATGTTTTGTCCTAATTTGACCAGGTTGATAAATTTTTCTTTGACACAATCTGATGGGAAAACAGCTGGATTATGTCCCTCTTCCTTCCTTATCCAAGGAAGCAGTTATGTACCTGATGGGCTTTCTCTTAGGGAGTTGTCTTCTGATCCCAGTCTTAAGTGTTGATTCAATTTTTTTTTTTTTTTTTCCCAGTATCCCCATCTAAAGAATGAGTTCTGACTGTACTTACTCTTTGAGGGTAGGCAAAATACTGAAAAGTTATACTTGAAAGGCATTTTACGTTTCTTTACTGTCAAATAATATTATAAGCGCTTCAGCATTTAGCTGCTCGTAAGAAGGAAACGTAGCAGAGGAGCACACAAGAAGATGCACACAACTGGAGGTGAAATGAGTCTTGCAGCTGGAATTCAGGCCTCTGAAATGCTGAAACTCTTTAAGGGAGGACCTGCTGTCAGTGTTGAGTATTACTGTGGCCATGCATCCTGTCTTTCAGAACTTTTACCATTACTGAACTTTTGAAAGTTAATAATAAAAAAATGATTAACAATTTAATGATTGTTTTCTATATCAAAAATGTCAGGCTGGTCCTTGAATGTCTTCTGACATATTAGGCTACTGTATTAACACAGAGCTCTAAGTAGTGTCCAATTGATTGACGTAATTTTTTTCAGAATCCTGTAGTTGCCATTTTTCAAATTTAGGTAGTTCACCATTATAGAAACTGATCTCTGATCCAGATGTCTTGTGAAAGTGATGAGTAGTATCTTATTTGGTCTTTGAAAACTGGACATACTGTGAAAACCAAAGCATAACTTCTGGAGTTACCTTGAGACAGCGTGCTAATTGGTCTAACTGTTATTTAATGATTCGCCAAGAGGCAAGAAAAAAAGCATATGCTACTTCTTCAAAGTCATATGCAAAGTAGACAAAATAATATATGATTACAGTTTCACTAATATGCTTGGAGTTTTTACTTTTGTAGAATACTAATAAAGCAAATAGCTGCTGTTAATGTAATTTGTGTCGCATGAGTTACTCTTCAGGAGACTAATCTGCTTGAGAGCTTTAGGATTAGTCAAGGAAAGATTTGCCACTACAGGCATTATTCTAACAAACTGAACTGTAGCTTTATGTTACTCAGCATTACTGTCTAGAAGCTGCTTACCTGTGTAGATTGGTGCTCTAGATCATTTAATTACATTGTAAGGCAGATAACTTTTCTTGGCACGGAATGAATGTAAATGAATTAAACCATTGGCTGTGAAGAAAACTTGAATGATACATAAAATTCTTGACCAACTCACTTATTTTAGCTGGATATACCTTTGATGTGACCAGTGATTCATGAATTCATGTGTTTAAAATGTTATGATAGCGTGTATGGGACAACTCACTTATTACTGCATCTAGTTTTACTCTCACTCTCCTGCCTTTTTTTGAGTTGTTTTTCATCTTTCTAAGTTTACATATTTTAAAAGAAGTGCTACTTTTCACCCTCTGAAATACTGTTGTCCCCTTTGTGATGAAACTGCTGTTGGATGTCTCTGTTAAAATCAATAATAGTTCATTAGGTTTTACGTTATCAGTAACTTGTGCAGACTAGAGAGCCCTCTTGAAATTAGTTATCTCAGCTAAGTTTAATCTTTTATTTTTGGCTTTGGTGTGATAGTGAAGCATCATCACGATGCAGTCCCTGGGGAGAAAACCAAAACTGTATTTCTCCCCAAAGTGCTGTGATGCTTGAGGTCTTCAAGACAAACTTGATGGTAAGGGAGAAGGCTGAAGAGAAAGTTGTTTCTTGCTCTTGGTGTGGTATGCAATGCATAAGTGACATTTTTAGTCTCTTACCTGGAGGTCTCAGGGATAAGACTCACCAGCACTTTCTAGCACACCTTTCATTCCCTGGAAATCTTTTCTAGTGCTGTCCTAGTGAAAATATAGTTGCAGTTTTGGGTAAAGCTTAGTCTTCAAATGGCAGCATAGCCTAGAGGTGCTTTAAGTACATTAGCTGGAAAAGTTATCAATGTTTAGTCTCCCGAGCTGTTAACTTTGGGAGGGGCAAAAGTCTGTGGCAGAGACTGCTGTAAGAGCTGAATGTAGAAGATCTGTGTAAACCCACAAGACAGGCAGGTGAGTGTGCTGGAGGTGAATGCTTCTGGATGTTTGCATGAGAGATGAAATGGTATGCAGTAATTTTGTTAGTCCCTTGCTTACTAGTTTTTGTGCTTTTTCCTACCAATAGATGCTATGCTGAGCATGTGAGCAGAATTACAATGCAGAGGTTGGAAATTGGCCTGCAGGCCTTATCAGCTCAGGATTACTTGTCAAATGAGTTTTTTAAAACATAAGGACCTACTGAAGTGTTTATAAAACTGGGATTTGTGTAGGTGGGAGAGACCCCCAAGTTGGAGACGAGGTATAGCCAGTAAGTGTCAGAGACCCCCACTAGTGCCAGTCCAGACCAAAGGAGCCTGAGAGGCTTCACGTGGTCTCTTGTTTTCTCCTCTCGTATCCATCAACCGTATAAAACTAAATGGCAGCAATGCTTTCTTGAATTCATTGCTTAAGATACTGTTCTTAATTTAGGAATGTCCACTGGATTAAAATAGATGCCATAAAATCAAGGCTATGAGGACTGATCTCTTCCGGGCTCCCTTTTCAGCAGGCCCCTTGGGAATGCTCTTGTGTTCAGTGGTGGGGCGCTGGCAAGAGGGGCAGTGTGGTGCATCTTGCTACCAAGTTTTGTTTGCTACTTCACTCTGGTAAAATTAACAAAAGGCTGTGTGTTTTGTAGGCTTGCTGTGGCGGGCTGCATAGAGAAACTGGAAGAAACCAGACAATGTGGCATCAGAAATATTCTTCTTAGCTATCTGTTATTTAGTGTAACTAGTTATTTTGGACCAAGAATGGATTTTTAACTTTATGGATTTCGGCTTTTTCCTGTGAATTTTGTCATAGTCCGAATGATTGCAGAGGAAAATAATATGTAGGAGAGTACGGTGCAATATATAGCTTAATGCAGTAGCTGCAGGTTTTTGGCCAATGACTGAAAAATTTGTATGTCTTCCTTTTTTTAATGTTGGAATCACTGTCAGTCACTGTGTTTATGATCTTCACTCTTGGGAAAGTGGAAGTAACAATGCTGTGAAGCATATGCTTGCAAAATGGACTGAAGGGAAATCTCTTAGTCATACACTCTTAACAGGAGTATCTGCTCAGGTGTTGTCAAAAGGCCCAGCAGAAGCTCTAAATCTAGGATAGGTAAGGCCAAGGTCAGATCTGATAACGCCCCCATCCTTTGCCCTCGCATCAAAAAATTCTCCTAGTCTTGACTGTTGTGTTCTGACCATTATCTCTGCAGAAAAACCTCCATCAACATCAGCTGTTTCTGTGGACTGTGCAGCAAGAGTAATTTCTTAACAAGCAGGAAGCTGCTAGTTTTCAATCAGAAAAAGTGCCATAGCAGATCAACTTATTTTCTTCAGAAATGAAATATCAGATGGCAAAAATCATGGATTTGAGGCACATTTTATAGAAAGAGCCTTTGTGCCATCTCACTGCTATCTCAACAATGAGTCTGTTCTCCTGTTAAAACTTTGCAATGTCACTGCAAGTTGCGCAGGTACCATGCTGAAAAAGCAATGTATAAATTTGCTGCTCATACTAAAGGTGAGAGGCTTTCAATTTAAACACCAGTGGTAGTAAGCAGTAACCTTCAGATATTAAATAATTTCATGTGTCTTTTTTTTTTTTTTTTTTTTTTCCCCCTGACCTAAATTTTTTTAAAAGGTGTTATTTTCACTCTGGTTGTTTATAGAAAGTTAATTTGAAAGCTCAGTCTTGCATCTTAGCTGGAGATGTAACAGACAAATCCATTAACCTACTATCCTTGCTCTAAGGACACTCTAACAAAGTTCAACTTGGGAAGCTGAGTATTTGAATTATTCATGGTCATGATCTAAATGCTTTAGTTGTGTTTACAGTGTCTGTTAATTGCTCTGGTATTTCTTTATGATTAGAAACATTTAGCTGTCCTAATCAATAAGGTGAAGTGCTATGCTGAGCAGTTCATTAGTATGGCCCTGTCAGCTCAAAATATAGAAAGCTAAATGTGATCATGACTTGCTCTGGTAATTTCATTAAGATGGGAGATGTCATGTCATTTCTGAAGGGAAAGAGATTTTAAGTAGGCAGTCATAGGTTGTCATGTTGTTAGAGTTAAATTGATAGCACTCCAAGTAAACAGCCACTTTTTTTTTTTTTTTTTCCCCCCAACTTCAGCTGTCTTCAAAGCTAAGGCAAAAAGTACCAAAAAGCTCACTATTACAAAGCCACAAGGCAAGGTCTCCATAAATTTACAACTTAGGATTTTGAGGGGAAAAAAATTTAAAATTGCCACAGTATGACTGCTGTGTGCTTTATTAATTTAATAGAGATCTCAGTTGGAGGAGCTGACTGAATAGAGCTCACATTCACACGTCACCTGTGGAATGACTCATTTCTGTTTTTATTGAAATTTTGATAGGGTTGTGTTGCATCTATAAAGAAAAAAAGTCATTAATTTGAAGGATTTTTTGCAAGTGTTTGTTACAGATGTCATGTTTGAGATGCTCTCCAGAGTTTCTGAAGATGTTAGGAGGAGTAAGCATGTGATAGCTTTACGATCAAGGCAAGCCAGACAAGGTGTCATTCCAGTTATTGGAAAATTCTCTTATTACGCAGTGGAAGGACAGTGATGGTTGACTGTTAAATTGTACAGGGCTTACTTGTTCCACAGGAGAAGAGAAATTGAGATAGTAATGGGAAATCTCTGTCAGTAGAAGTGTTCCTGCTTTATTTTTTTTTTTTTTAAGTAAAAATGTCGTAACATGTTAACAACTTAAAGAGGGCAGGAAAATAAATGTTCTTTCCTTCTCATTAAAAAAAAAAAAAAAAAAGAAAAAACAGAAAAAACTTGTTTTAATTGTGGCATTTTGACTTGCAGTGCTAAGCTAATGTGTTAGGGTAGTTAGATGTTGACTCCTGCAATGTTTCTTGGTGTGATTTTTTTTTAATTTTTTTTTTTATTACTGTAGGCATATAAAATTAATGAAGTTTTTTTCTGTTTTTTAAACAAAGAGTGGGGGAACTAAGATACAGGGTTTGCATACCTCTTGTAAGACTGTAAGTCTATTTCTTCAGTTTCTCATGAAAATTTAAAATGTTTCTAATTTTCCCCTTGAGAAGCCTTCTAGCTAAAAGAATAAAAGTTAAAAATAGATATTTAAACCTAATTGCATACCCTGCTGTACCTTGAATGTGACGGACTCACCTTTGGAGCAGGAGGGGCAGTGGAGAGCCATTGAATTCTCTCGAGGAACCTAGCCCAAAGAGGAGATTTATCTTTGCGTTGTGTTTCTCAGATGGTAAAACTGAAGCGAGTACTTTCAGCTTACACCTTCTGAGGTTGGCTACACTGGAGGGCAGAGGGCTGAAAGAAAGAGCTGTACCACCCCAGCCACTGCATTTTAAGGTTCAATCAAAACAAAGCTTAAGTGGAAACTGCTGCTTTTAACCCACTGTCTTTATAAGGCATGATAAAATACAGCCTGTGTGCTTAATGTCTAAATGAACTACAGAGGGTCTTCAAAAAAGATACATTGTGGGTTTTTTTAGGAAACTGTTGGGGAAAACTTGTTACTTTTTTGTTACTGGTTAGTGAACCCCTCCCCCTGTACACCAAGTATGCTTGGAAAATTAAATTTCTGTAATCGTGCCCCAAGTATGCTTGTTGTTCTGCGTTTAGCCCAAGTTGATCAGAAGACAATTTTGGGCCACAAAACAGTTTGGTTACAGCTTTAAACTCCATGTTACACTAGTGTGTTTCGGATTTCTATGAAGACTGCATTTATGGTTCTCAAATCTGCCTGAATCAAACAATTTCAGCCTTTGCTGCCATGGGTGGGTAAACTTAGAGTTTAGTTCAGGCTTGCTTGAGCTGTTCCTGCTTTGGATGGACTGAAATGTCAGATGTGAGCTTAAAACTTACTTTTTTTCCTTCTCTTTTCAGGTGCCTGCTGATGGAAACACTGGGTTGCTGGCAGAGCCTCAAATCGCCATGTTCTGTGGTAAACTCAACATGCACATGAATGTGCAGAATGGAAAGTGGGAATCGGACCCCTCTGGCACCAAGACCTGCATTGGGACAAAGGAAGGGATTCTCCAGTACTGTCAGGAAGTAAGTCCCGTCCTCAGGAACAGCTACGGTGGTTGTTCTTCTGAAGCACCGAAGTGCAGGCACATGCTGGAGAGCTGTGTCTGTAGGGACCTTTCCTTTCTTTTTTTTTTTCTCTTCTGCTCCATGGCTTTTTTGTCCTTTTTAAAGAGGTTCTCTCCAGAGCCTGTTAAAACAGCTCCAAAAATTGGTTGCTGGGGAGGGGGTCACTGCAACTGTTGTTGGACAATCCTCTGTCTTCTGCCCTTGGGGGATTATTTTTGTATAGTATATGCACAATGAGCTTCTTGCTTATAAAGTATTTTGAATAAAGCTGAGGTGACAGTTTATTATATAAAATGCCCTTGTTTCTGGGCTAATCTTGAAAGAGTCAGCTGGAACATGTCTTCTGTCATCCTACCATTATACTGAAATACACTGGGGCAGTCCAGAGTTATTGGTCTCTGTTGCACACTGAACCATTCAGAGTTTCTTAATAGAAAAAGCTTGCCCTACAGCTGAAGTCACAATGACTGATTTCATATTTGAGAGCAGAAGCTTATTACCCACTTGCTTACATCCTAAGAACAGATTGTGGGTCTAGTTTTGTTTTGTCTCCATGCTGTGATAGCGTGATAATCTCGTACCAGTGTGTGACAATTTGAAAAGGAAATGCAGATTTCATGCCATGAAACAAAAGGGCATGGCTTGAGTCGCTTTAGTCCTTATGTCTTTCTATACCATCTCTGCGTTTTTTTAAAGCAGGGGCTGTTGCTTATTGCCATAGCAGTAGCTGTCTTGCTTCCTAAATGTCAAACCAATTCCTGTGAAAATGCTTCTTTAGAAAGCAAGATAATTCACTCCTTGGGTCTCTGCTCTCTTCATGTCTTCATTCCTGTCCTTTCACCCATTGATTGTTCCTTCTGTTGCTTGCAGTGTTTCGTTCGGTTTTTTCTGGGTTGGGGCTTTATGGTCTAGAATATTCATTTTAAGGAGGGTACTGTAATGTCTATTAAAATTGATTCTTTACCAGTAGCTTTGTCTTTTTACTAAGAGTATTAGTTTGTGAAATTCATATTTTTGTTTACCACTAACAAAAATACCAAACCTAAACTAGTAAGGTTTCAGAGGTTTCTTCTGGTTTTCTGTTGTCTTCTTTGATTTGTCTAAATAAAATTTATTTATGAATAGTGAAATTATTGAGGGTGAGGAAGCGAATAAAAAGATGGAAGTAGAGAATCAGTGAATAGAAGTCTACAAGCTAGTAAGTCTTTATCTAAAGTTATAGAAAGAAATACATGAATTCACAGGAAGTAAGAGTAGAAAGTTTGGGGTGTTTTAAGGCATGAATAGCTCAGTAGGCTGGCAATGCAGTTATAAATGCTGCAGGTAGGGAAGGATTCCAGAACAAGGACTTGGAGCTGTAAATATCAGCTGAATGTCAGGTGACTTTGAAATTTGGGGTGCCATTAAAAAAAAACAAAACACCAACTCTTAAAAATAAAGGGAATAGGAAAGCAAAAGCAGTCAGAAGGTAGTAGCCGTATACTGTTAGATGACAAAGGGAATAATAACGAAGATAGTGACTGCATATAAGGAAAACATTCTTCGCCATGAGAGTGGCCCTGTGGTGGCTGTGGAGTCCCCATCCTTGGAGAGTGGGAGAGCTGAACTGGGCAAGGGCCCAAGCACCTTGGTCTGGCTTAGATGTAAGCCCTGGTTGGAGCAGAGGAAGGTCTGGATGACCTCTATAGGTCCCTTTTAACCTGAATTTTTCTGTGAATCTGAAATTTTCTCCTGACTGGAGAAACAGAGGAGGGGAGACCTTCTGTTACTTGAGTTTTTAAGGATGAATATTTAAACTCCAGTGTGGTGATAGCCTTGATTTGTGTGCTTGACAGTTCATTAACTTAATTTTAGATGATCATGTCATGATTTTAGAACGTCTCTTTAGCTACAGTTAAAAGCATAGTTTTAGGGGGTTCTGCCCTGTGGTGGGGCAAGGTGCTGGCAGATCTACTCCCTAAAAGTGGGGCAGGCATCTTACTAATTTTAGTTAATCTATGTTATTATGTGTGTGTGATTAAGCAGTGTGCTTTTATTAACTTGAAGTGAGCAATTCTGTGGTGTGTTAAAACATGGGAATCTGCCTAAAAAAACCCCCTTCCGTTGCTGTGTTCACCAGTATGCTTTCTGTTTGTTCACAGGAAACTGCCAATGTCCTAGCTATCCTGCCCTATCCTTCCCCCACACACCCCTGAGCTGCACAGTACACCTGGCTGTAGGACACTGGTGGAGAAGGGGCAAGCTGGTCTGGGATGTAAGAGCACGTGGCAGCACCAGGGCTCTGTCAGCAGCTGGTTTGGGGGTGGGGAAGGAATCATGTGAGCCCCCATTTTTTCATGCTGGTGAAAAATTCAGAAATAGATATTAGGAAGGTCAGAGCTGCTCACAGCAAGTTAAAACAAAAAGGCACATGGAAGTTGATCCAGTCCAGCAGTATGAAAAGAAGCTCCTAGTTCTGTATGACTCTTCCCCCATAGTCCTCCTTGTCTTCCTGTGGCTCTGCGGCCAGGTCTGTAGCATGGTGGGTTTGGGCTTTGGCTTTGGCCAGGAAAGGGCACTACTGCTTTGCTTCTGTTAAACTTTCCCATGACCTGACAAGAGAAACAGAAGAGTTGGATAAAAGCACCAACTTCTAACAAAGAAATGAATTTGTAGAGAAGTGCTAGTAAATGCAACTCAGACTGGCTTCTCAGCTTTGGGGAACCCCCTGTTGCTTGATCCTCCAAATATGCTTAGTATCCTGGGGGTAGCAAGTGAGGTGGTTTTCCCCTTGCCTTCTGCTGTTTACCTTGGCTGCAAGACAGAGCTTGCTATCAGGGAATGGGACAAATTTGCATTTTCCCATTAGCAGGAAGCAATAGGCATCAAGGCTGAGATGTGGTACCTCTTGAACTGGAATGGTATGCAGGTAAAAATCTCCTTTTTGATTACTTTTGCCAAGTACGACCTTTTCCTTCCTTCCTTTTCTCTCCTGTTTATGCTGCCTTTTTTCCCCAAAAGGAAGACTGCTGCTTCTTGGGGTGCATTTTTTTCTCAGTATAGGCAGAGGCTGAGCATATACTGTCTGCTCATCAAGCAGACAGGTACTCTTCCTGAATCTATGTTCTTCATGCTCCCTGGCACCATGGCAGCTTCCTTAGTTCTTCGGTCTTCCTATAGCAGCAGCTGTTAGTACTGGTCTGCTGAGGTACTGAGTTTTTTCCCCAGCTCTGAGCAGAGCCCTGAAATGACAGGGAGCAAGGGAAGGTAAGATTTTTTTTTTTTTTTTCTTTTTTTTTTTTCCCCCTGCACCTCTAATGAGAAGTCTGTCCATCCTGTTTTTTGTTGCAGATACCTTGTGTGGCTCTGTGCCAGGCATTGTGATTATGGCTGTAATGCAAGAGATGATGCTCTACTGTGGTAGATCCTGTAGAGTTAGCCTATGCACGCAGTTCCTCCTGCACCAGGGAAAGACCAGAAGGGACATATGGGAAGAAGCCAACTGGGCAGAAACTCAATGAGCAAGTAGAGTGGAGATCTTGCTCTGTGGCTCCTTGGCTCTAAAATAATACAAAGTTAGTATATTTTATGGGGAAACTCCTCTTCACTCACTGTTAATCCAGAATGATACTCCATGTATTCTCTGGCTTTGTTTTCTTTCTGGAAGGTATCTTTCAAAAAATAAAAAATATCATCTCCCCTTTTAGGAGAACTTAAAAGTAGATACGTTCCTCTGCCTTCTTGTAAGCTGTTTTAAAAGAGCTTTTCTTGACAATGCAAGGCCAGATGCCTGAGTGGTGGTCAGAGCACTGGGCTGGAAGGTGCCTGATGTACAGAAGGACAGAGCAGAGAAGAGGTACTGGGAGCCTTGTATCTTTTCCTTGAGATTGTCATTGTTGCCTCTCCTCGTCCACTGCCAGCGTAGGTGGATTTTGAAGTCTCTATGCAGGAAGTAGCAGTAGAGGAGCATTGCAGGGGCAGAAAGGGAGGAATGGGAAATAAGCAGAACTACCTACATGTTTTAAAGATTTATGTCATTTGCTGTTGCTTTGCTTCTTTTGAGTGGGAGCTCAGTGCAGCACAGGAACTGTCTGAATTTATATTTGGACAACACATCACGGTTTAAAGATGACAAAGCTCAGACTGTACATTACTTATTTGAAAGCAAATGGAAGATACTTGAATACTGCCTTCTAACTTTCTTGACTTCAGTTAAACTCTGCTACTGAAGTCACAAGAAGTGGTTCTGGAAGCACAGTACATCCATCTTCTCTGCCTTCAAATCTGCATGTTCCCCCATGTTCAGCCTAAGCTGGTGGCTCTTCTTTTTTTAAAAATACAGCAAAATCAAGCTTTCTTGGGTGGAACGAGATGCTCCTTAGAGAAATACAATTTACTAGTGGTTTCTTTTAATGTCAAACTAGCTAGCATTCCACTATATTAACTGTACCTGTTACTGAAGAGTAAAATGGCATGGGCCTGATCTGCAAACAGCTGTCAAATGCAAGTGCTGCAGGTGCTAGAGCAACATTGCATTAATGTAAATAGAGTGGTTATGCCTGTGTATGTGCCAAAATCATTAACATATTGTGAGTGTACTAGCTGACGCTTCAAATCAAGCCATTGGTCAATCTAGTCCTGCTGCTGACACTGCAGTGCCAGCTGTTTCGGAGGGATGTTGGAAAAAAACCTGCCATACACAATTACTGGATAACTAGCCCCTTGGGGAAAGTTTCTTCCTAACAGCCCCTGATGGGTGGTTAGCTAATGCTCTAAAACAGTTGGGGACAGCTGCTCCTGGATATTGCTTTTTGTTGTTTTGTAGAAGAAACTGGGTACCCCCACCCCCACATGTTCAAGCGCTGGGGCGGCACATTACTATTGAAGGAAGGTGTGTTTCAGAGGCTGGTCAGCCCTTGTCTTGCTAAACGGGTTTCATAAAACCGATCTGGTGCCTGCCCTTTGGCAAAGTATGTGTTTTCAGTCACATGAATATGCGGAGTAGGAAGTTAATCTAGGTGCGCTCAGTTCCCTGTTTAAATGGAATGCGTGTTCAGATGGTGTATGTTTTACTATATTAGCAATTTTGAACAGCTACTATGTGCTGAATTTTATGTCTAGTAATTAGGATACATCTGAGTTCCTTGAAGGACTGAAATTATTTTGCCATCTGTGCCGAATTCAGTGTCCAAAATGAATTGTAAAAATAACACTCACAGGTGGCAAAAAAATTCATTTTGTTCAGTGCATGTTTTTTTCACCCACTTTGTTTAATTTGGAGGTGCTCATTTCCATTTCAGGTATGCATGGAACTGGGTTTTTTGGTTTGTTCTTTTTTCCAAGACCAAACCAAAACTATAGCAAAAAACCTAGTTTGGATCTGGATATTGCGTGGATGGTTGAGCAGATGGAGTGTAAACCTGGGAGCCTGGTGATCTAGCTGCACCTTGTAATCGGCAGCTGGCTCTCTGTGTGATCTTTGGCTAGATGCTTAGAATAACTTTCACATGTGGAGTGTATGTTGGCTTTGGCAGGTGTTACACCTGACATCTCTGAAACCACATCATGAAATCACATCATGACTGCTTGGTTTCTTTTGTAAAGTTGTGGTATATGTCCACTTTCTTTCTAAACACCATGAAGATCCATGAGCATCTTGCACTGGATGTGTATTTCTTACAGAAGTCCTCCCCGGAAATAAAAAAAAGAATTATAAATGTATGCTACTATGCTCTTAACTATGTCTTTGTGTTATGTGGAGCAGAAAATAGTAGGGTAAATTCAGGTAACAGGTAATTCATTATAACTGTTGACAGAACAGTGTTGACGTTTCTAATCTCTGATCATAATACTTCTAAAAATTATCTTGTCATTTTCTCCAATCTTCTGTGTTTATGCCATGTGTTTAGGTAAGTTGCTGGTGAAACCCAAAGCTGCTCCTTAGCCAGACCCAGTACAAGCTGGAATGTGACCATAATAAGGCCTTGACATTAATTCACCCCACAACCCCCAGCTTCAAAGCAGTCCTCAAGTCCCCTATTTTGTACATGAGCCAAAAGGGCCAGGAGACGACTGTCCCATCTTCATTTTTATTTACTTGCTTGGCTCCTTACTGCCACCATCTCTGATAATCCTTCTGTGCTTGTTGCCCTGGGGCCCACGCCAGGCAGAATGAGGCAGGCAGGCAGGACTGATGGCAGTGGTTCCCTCCCTCTCTAGTCTTTGTCCTTGTTGAGAGCTTCTGAAGATTTGTTAAAGGGTTTGTTGAACTGCTAGGGATGCCAATGATCTTAAAAAGGAAAACAATAGTTTTGCCTTTTCTTCTGAGAAGAGAATTTGAGACCTGATAAAAATGGTCTTGCTGCTTTGATAATGGTTTCTCTCCATGTTACCTTGTCATTTTCATCCTAATATGAATTGTTGTTTTTATCTAGACTGCATAATGTGCTCTTACTAGTTTCTCAAACCAAATAGCCACTGTATTGAAGAAGAAAATGTATTTTAAGCCTGTACTACTCTAAATTCAGCAGCCTAAAAAGCTATACATTTTGCTCTGAGGAAAGTGATCCGTTTAATGAAACACCATGGAAAACATACAGATTTTTGGCAGCACAGATTGTCCTTAAAAACAAATGACATTGTCAAGAGAAATGTTTGTTGGTATATTCTGAGATGTGTACAGTCATGCTTAAAAGTTTGGGTGAACAGTATCTTAGCACTCTTCGCATTGATTATTGAGGTGTTTTGTTTTACTTGGCTTTTGGTCCATAGCAAAAGTTGAATTAGTTCACTCGGTCTGCCAGTGCTTAAATCTCATTTGCTTCAATGAAGGCTTAGATTTTGGAAAGGCGGGGTCTACTACTGATGGTATATTTATCTTGCAGTTACAGCTCAGTATGCTCACCATACAACCTTCTTGAGAAAGAAGGCCAGTCTGCCATTTAAATGTATTTAAAATCAAGTGACTAGTAAAACTTGGAGCCTATGTTGCAAGATAATGCCTGCCTTTCTTTTGTTGATCATAAAAAGGTCCCCTCTCATTTTTTCCCTACCATTTTGCATGTCTCAAAAAGAAATGAGATGAAAAACATCAGGATCTCAGTAGGTGGTTGCTTTTATGATAAATTTTTCAACTCCTTTTGAAGTAACATGTTTTCTTTATGGAAGCGGGGTGCTTCTGCTTTGAGGCTGAGGGAGGAAAAAGGATGAAAACGGATGAGGATTGTCTGCATAAATAGATATTTAGGTAAATGTGTATTGCAGCGTTTAATGAAGCTGCGATGCTGCATTTTCCCCTAGATTAATTTTGAATTTCACAGATATGATGGACTAGATGAATGGCTCAACTTAATCGGCAGGTTCCACCAGCATAGTGTTTGTGCCAGGAATACCATTGCTGCTTCTGCCCTCTAAAATACGTGAATGCAGTGGCTGTATGCAGGGTAGTCCTATTGCCTTTCTTGGTTCATAGTTGAACTAGCAGACAACCATTTAACATGTGATCAAGATGTCAAAAGAGATCTGCTAGATTGGAGATATAAAAGACGAGAAGAAAATGTTTTATATTATCACCAGCATGCTGTGCTCTGTGCTTGTGGTTTGCTCCTTAAGGTTACAAAAGGACCGGCTAACCACGCTTCCACAAAGTCTCCCTGCGTGCCTAGGGAAGGAGCGAAGCTCGACTGGCCCCACTCTTGCCCTTACTGAAGCCCACGAAACTTCTGAGAGGGCTGTGTAGCATTGGATGTGGTCTGTATAGATGTTACCTCTCCTGTACCTGTGATGTTGCATGGAAGGTGTCCTGGTGGGGGCAAAACAGCAGACCTCTACTACTGCATTTCACCATTCTTTTTTCCTTCTTACATACGGAATTATCATAGTAAGTTGTCTGCTATTTTCTTTACAGATATATCTCCCAAATATCTTACACTATGTAATTCTGAGATGGACTGGTAGCAGCTGTTCCTTTAATAAATAATATTATAAGCCTAAGAGGTAGTGGGCATACAGTGTGATGGTTACCTTATGTAAAGAAAAATCTATTATAAATATACAGCTGTTATGTATCAGCCCTTTTGAGGAGGAAATGTCCATGCTAATCTACTTTCTTTTCCTCTACCTTTTCAGACCATGCTTGCATGAATACTTCAGTCTGGCACAGATCTATCCCACTTTTGCTAAAGGTCATTCTGGGTCCTCTAACTCCTGTCAGTTTCCACTGTGATGCAGTTTTTATTCTTAGGGGGGATGTTTTCAGAGGTAGGTCAGTTCCTTGATCCAGCTTCTGTGTTAGCACTGGCTTGTGGAGATGTGCTAGCAGTAAATGGACAAGGGTCATCCACATCCCTTATGGATGGCTCTATAGCTTTCCTGTGCTATATCTTATTGCTTTTTCTTGTGGTGGTAGTGTTACTCTCTTCTAGGAGTTTTCTTTCTTTTACTTTTTTTGGATAGGGCAGGTTTCTTTTTTCTCTCTTCCCTGCCCTATTTCACCCTTGTCCCTCTACTTTGAAATATATGGAAATCATAAATACTGACTACAAATGTGTTTATTTCACTATAACAGTGTTTATGAAGCTTATTACTAGCAGACAGTAGGCTAATCTGTGTAGATTGGTAGCACAGAATGGGTTTATGTTCAGAAGTCTGTCTTTGCAAGTAAAAGGACATTACGCACATATTTTTAGTTGTCAGTTCTGCAGGCAAAAACGAAAAAGGGAAAGACAGTTTCTCTTGCTCCGTAGCTTTGAAGCTGTCAGGAAGGTGATGCTTGCTTGAATTCATAGCAGGGCAATGCCCCAAGGTCGGATGGGGGAAATATTTCTTGATTTCTGGGACGTTCCATTTTTTCCCCAAGCAGTTTATTACCACCACTTTCTAATTCATATGGTGGCATTATCATCCAATTAGCTTTTATGCAATTAAAATTATTATGTAGTACTGTATTGAGTGCCTGCTTTAATCTTCCAAATACTGTATACCTCTGGCTAATAAAAAATCCCACTGATAATCTGTTTTTATAGATGTGTGCTCCTTACAGAAAATTGTTCTAGATGGTTTTGGATTAATTATAATTTATAATCATGGAGAGGTTTCTGAACATCTGGCCAATTATTGATGGTGTTATCCACCTCTTTCCTTTATATACATATAACATGTTATTTTTAATAGTTTAAACAGAATTTTAGCTGATCTTTTTTTTTTTTTTTTTTTTTTTTTTCATTTTCTTGACTAGGGTGAGATTTTTCACTGAAGGGGTGTTATTGCAAATTGCTAATAAAAAAGTTTGAAAGGTGAGGATTTTAGATTTTTTTTCAGAGCTCTTGAGGTATCTGGCTTAATGTTGAGAATGAAAACAGCATTGGATTTAAGGTCCCTAAGACTATTCCAAATTGTAGTGAGGCCTTAAGGTGAATCCTTGCTAGGGAAAGGGACAGTGTCCACTTTAGCTAAGGCAGGAGCTTCTTCTAGAAAGGTACTGTGTAGTGTTTAGAAGAGGCATCACAATATCTGTTAAAACACCAGCTTTGTATTTTGTGGGTGCTGATAGCTGTTGCATATATGAACACAAAGAAAGGAAAATCACTTACACAGTAATGACAATACCATGTTTAAATTTTTTCATGTCTGGATATGAATATTGAAACATGAATACTGTTAAACTGGATATGAGTAAATATGATCTGATACAAAAGTTTTTCTTGCCAGCACAGTTTCTCATTCTATAAATATCATTGTAGGTCAGAAAAGCACTGACCCCATGGAAATTTAATGATATGCAAGATGTCCAATTCCAGCTGTTTTGAAGAAACTGCACAATGTTTCCATTAGAATATAAACCAATGCAATTTAATTGATTTGGTTTTTATCCTAAGTCATATGTTTTCTTGAAGAACAGTGATAATTAAGCATTTATAAATGACCTAATTTCCTCCATTGATTACTCAGTTGTTCCACTTGGCCTGGGAAGACATCTCTGCCAGAGTTGTGGTCAATAAATGGCTTTTTTGTAAATTCAACTTCTGAGTTGCAACATGGGAAACTATCAGCAGTATCAAGATCCTTTAGCATTTTTTTTGCTTTTCTTTGTTTGAGCTAATTACAGACTACCAAAAAAAAAAAAAAAAAATTTGATTTTGATGAGTATTTCTTTAAACATCTGTGAAGTGTTGCAGCTAACATTATTTGTCCAAGTTCCCATGCAGCTTGGCAAGTCTGTGCACTTCATGTAAAAAAAAAACAGAAGGAATAATCCAAGAAGCAGAATTTACATTTATGCTTCTAAACAAGGAACTGAAGGGGATTTGATAAGACTGATCTTATTAAAGCTAAACTTGTAATACCATGTAAGTTAATATGTGTATACTTTTTTGTATTATTAGAGGACATTGTCATAGAAACTCTTATTTTGAGGTATTGCTGAGAACACATTGGTGGGTATGTTAATAGGCAATTACTTGCTGAAGTCTGGACGATGGCTTTTAAGATTTTGGTGCCAGTATCGATCAGAGCCGCTCTATTGAGCAGCAGTGTTATGTATTCCTATCACCATTTCATTCCTCTACCCCAGGCATTTCATACAAGAGCATCTCTCTGGTTTGGAGTTTGGAGCAAGATGGAGGACCGAGAAGTCTCCTATATTCAGCCAGGTTTGAAGTTCCTGAATGTCCCCACTTTTGCATACTTTCAACTTCAGCATCTTGAGCTGTTGTAGCTTAAGATCTGTAGCAAGAACAAACAGTCTTTCCTATGAGACGATCAGACTGTGCAAGCTAATTTTGGAGTTTCTTACCAAACTAACAGGAGTGCCGCTATGGAGCGGTTCAGCAGAAGTGTTGAGCTTAAGCGGTACATGTTGTTTCAGAAAGTCAGTTTTCCTCCCCTCTTCCTCCTCATTTCTGCTCTGCCAGATTTTAGCATATGTCTGATCTTGCTATGAGGAAATTTAGGGAGCTGAACTGGCACAAAGCTAACCCCCGCAAACAAACAGGAAAAAAGGACGAGATTCTCTCTCTGACCCTGCTCACCAAGGGTTAGATGAACTGGAGTGCTAACACGGGAGAGGTGGAAGGCGAGGGTGGGACTTTGCCTTTTTATGACAGCTGACCAGAGGATAGCTTTGCTATGGTGTTTGAACAGTCTGTGAAGGAGAAGCTTTTCAGATATTTCTGAAGGCACTGTGCCTTTCTGCCTCTTGGTCCTTTGTGTTTTTGGAAGAACACATCCAGTTAATACCTGAATTTCCCCAGCAAGTTTTCTCTGGCAATAGACAACGTGAACAATTTAAATGGGGAAAAAAATGGATGTTATTAGGTCTAGAAGACAGATGTGGCCTGCTCTTCATTATAGGCTTGATTTGACATGTTAATCAGAGATGCAAATGTGGCTCCTTAATTTAATTTTGGGCAGCAGTAGGAACATAAATGGAGAGCAAATAGATCCAAAATACCAGAATCTGTGCAGAAAAGGAGAGAAAAGAAGGCAGGTGAAAATAAAGAAATGTGAACAAGGCTGGTGTTTTTAGACAGGATGATGACAGCAGGCAGGGCAGAGGAGAATTGACAGATGAATGAAAGACTAAGAAATTTGATGTAATGCAGTATCCTTGTAGTGGTTATCCGATCTGAAATTTAGTTTTCTTGGGTCATTTGCTGAACTATTCTTCCACAGGCCTGCCATAAGTATTTTGAGAAAAAGGATATGGACCCTCCATCTCAAACGTAGTCCTAACTGTTGCTGGTTTTGCTGTTGCTTTTGTTTCTGCCAGGGTTTTGCAGCTGGAGGTGAAGGAAGAGCAGCTGTGCTCAGGAGCGAGTCTCACATGCTGTTTTCTAAGATTACGGTTCTTTCTTGCAGTTGTTTAGCAAACTAAAATCCTGTCTTAAGCATAAGGCAGAAGTGGATTCAATATTTGCAAATTAATGGGATGTATTAATTTACCACGTTGTGTAGCCATGTCATAGAGCTTCTTCCACAAGAAATTCTGGCCTGTCTTATGGGGTGTTAGAGGGTCAGCCTGGTGGCTGTCACAGGGCTGCAGCAATAGATTGATGCAAAACTGCTCGCACTGAGCTAAGAGTTTGATACAGTTATTTGAAGTCTGTGCAAATCCTTACATTGACTTTGCTGCTTAGATTAGTCTTTGGAGAAGGAACTTTAGTCTAGTGTAATGTCTCACTTTCAATGAGTACTAAAAAAATCAAAGCTTATCTCTGAAACAGTTACCCTGCTAAATAACAGAAACTGCTAAGCCACAGAGCGCAGTAATAAGGTAGATTGCATCATAACATAATCCTGAAGATAAGAGCATTTAAAGCTTTGATCTGCTTTTTTTGTTTCTGAAAGTTTCAACAGAAGTGTAGGTGGGGTTCTGCAAGGCGAGAAGTAATCTCTCTCTCCCAGGATGAGCCAAGGCAATATGGAGTGTTAAGGACTTTTTGTTTCTTCTTTCTTCACCAGTTTGAAAATCCTTTTTATCAAGAAGTAATTGATTGGAATGGTCAAACTTTATTTATTTATTTTTACTTCAGTCCAATTCAGTGAACTTTGTTCCTGTTGGAGAAAGTGTGCCGAAGATAGTTTTAAATTAAATGTATTGTTTGCCAGTCTTACTGTGAAACAAAAGTAGAAGAGACATACAATAAATTATCATACTTACTTTTTAATATTAAGTTCTTTCTAGATTTTGAGGAATTGGCAAATTGGAGAATCATGCAAGAACAAAAATCATTTGATTGTGTTACTGCCACTTGAGTTGTGATTACCATAATGACTCCAAATGTACCTGTTTGTGTAGCAATTAATAAAAAAAAAATAAAATTTTTTTCTACTTAGCTACTAGTCATGATGCCAATCTGTTAAATACTCTTGTAGTAAACAGTTTTGATCATGAAGAGCAAGTCAGTTTGATGCCAAAGGTTGAGTTTGATAGTACTTGTCAAATAGTACTTGAAGCCCCTTTCTTGTTATTTGTTCCTTGATGCCTTTGCTGGGCATTCCTATATAGAATGTCCTGTTCTTGAGGCGCTCTAAGCTTGTTTAATTGCACGCAGCCACAACAATTGCATGTTTATTAGTTGCCTCAAGCAGCTGGTTAATTGGGGAATTGTTACACAGTGAACAAGAAGAAATGGTAGTAGACTCTGGTAGACTATCAACACCTTGTGTCAGTTGGTGTACTCAGCATGTGGTATGCTCTTCTGGGCATTCATAGCTTCTGTTTTCTTAGCTTCAGAATTGGAAATGTTAATCTGCATCATGCAACACCCCCCCCCCCCCCCCCCCCCGCCCCAGCAGTAAGAGTAAAGTAACTGAGGGTTTTCATATGCTATTTCCTCTGTGAAAGGCATTTGTGTATTTGCCTGGTAGGGCTCTGTTAGAGGAACTTTGCACTGCTTCATCTATTCCAGCATGGGAATAACTGGATGCTCAGGCAGGAAGAGGACTAATGCTACACATCAGACCTGCTCTCTCAATTGTTTTTTTTTAAAGAGCATTCAACCAGGGTCACACTTTTCTTTCCTGATTTTTAATGTTACCGTACCATTAGCCCAGCATATCTTAAAAATAACAATCAGCAAGACAGGAAACCAACTTGAGAGTGCCAGCAGTCAGGAGTGGCCAAATTTGCAGTCTGAAGCCTAAGTCTTGTTAACACAGTAGAAAATTTTCTATGGTCATGTCTTTGTATTTCCTTGGAGATCGTGCCTCAATGAGAACGGGGTGCAGGCTTCAACAGAAATGAAATCATATTGCAAACCTCATTGTTTTCCTCTTCAAGAGCAAAATATTCTACAAGCTTGAGGTGTGTGAAGTTCAGAAATGTCTGTGGATTGGAGTTGGTGCTAAGCTCTTAAAAATGACCGAAGTAATCACCTATTCCCCCCATGTACTTGGAGATGGTAGAAACTGGTTTTGTGTCATGTTTTGGGACCACCTAACTGAGCTGGCATAGTTCAGATTTCAAGTAACAGAGCAGTTCACTCAGGGTAGGAGTCAGCTTGGCAAGTAGCTGTGTCATGCTGTCAGCAACCTGTTGACACTGTTACTCATGTTAAGTAGACATCATTTTTTCATTTCATGTTGAAAGCCTGATGCATACAGTATGTGGACTGAGAATGCATGGTGATATTTGCCCTTTTGACCCTGTGACAGTATCTGGCTGAGACGGGTGGTCTTTGCTCTTGGCCTGGGTGTTCGCCCATTGTGCAAGCGGGTTGGGGGATCTGCTGGTGAGATGCATGGTGCAGAGGAGCGTGTGCATGGGCATGTTCCAGCTGTGCAGTGTTTTGCATTGGAAAGCAGATGCAGGATTACAGTCCTTCTTACTCTGTCCTTTAAAATTCAGGATCGACACATCTCAGAAGATTCATAATCAACTTGGTCTTTTAAAGTTTATTCTAATGCTCCCTTTGCTAAGCATGCCTTTGAGCACTTGGAAATGCACAGCCCGTTTCTGCTTGAGAATAAGTTCTTACATATATTGGTGTGGAACTTTTGTTGGATATGATTGGACTTTAATGTTATGCCACAGCATTGTTCTCTAGGGATTAACATCACTGTGGTCAATAGAGTCATTGGGAGCAATTTGAAGTGCCTGTGGTTTCTCCATTTGGCTACCATCCTAATCCTCTTGAGATTGTTCTTTTGTAGGAGAAGAAAAAAAAAAGGCTTTTCATTTTTCTGGCTTTCTTTTTGTTGGTGGATTCAATCTTTCTGTTAGAGAAGTCGGTGTCAGGGTTCCTATTGACTTCAGTGGAGCATGCAGTACAAGGCCTCAAAAAACATTTTGCCATCTGTGTGGGAACAGACTGCAGGAGGACGAAGGCTGGCAAGAAAAAGTTTAGCTTCTTTTCGGTGGGGGATGGAGCACTAAGACAGTTTGTTCTTTGGTTTGCATGCTTCTGAGCTGCTTCTGTTAAACATACAGATGCCTATAGACAGCCCAATGACTGGGAACTTCACGCACATCTACATTTCGTGCTTATATACCTATTTATGAGCAGCTTCTCTCGGAACCTTTCTCCTCCTCATGTCTGCAAGGTTCAGCAGCCAGCTCTGCAGCAATTTTCATTACCTGTAAGTGAAAAAATTACTCAAAAGCTTTGGCCCCTAACCTGTCCTGTGGTGTGTTAACAACTTCGAGCCTGTGACTAGCGGGGCTTGCTGCGAATGTGCAGTGGTGGTGTGTGGGTCTGAGGGGCTGTGAGCTCGACCTCATGTGTTCTCACTGCTGGAAAATAAATGAAGCCAGGTGGGTTGGCTGCAGTAATGCAGCAACAGAGGGGGATTTTCTGCTACGTGGGGTTTCAGTCTGAAAAAAACCAGTAATAAGGTGTTATGATTTTACTAAAAAAGAGTGCAGAGTGTTATGCAGCTGAATTGCCCTCAGACACTGCACGTGTACTTCTGTTTCAGACCCAGAGCTAACTCAGTCTGCCACTATAGGCGTTGTGCCCGTGTGTGTGTGTGCAGTCCGGCAGACTTGGAAGTCTGTTGTAGAAAAAGGACAGTAGGGCTTCGCTTTATGGTAAAGCACAGATGATGATGCCCACTTCATTTCTCGCTTTGCTTTCAAACTGGCAGTCACCCATGGTCTCCAGGGCACAGCTTCCTCTGAAGGATTGTTGGCTGTGAAAGCCCTTGTTCTCAAAAGGGGAGGTGGCTGGGAGGTCCTCCTGTTAAATACCCACATGGACATTATTCACAGGCTCAGGATGATGGCTTATTTCTTTAGCAGGTACAGTATTTAGCAGAAAATTGGGATTAGTTTAGTTTTCAGTCCAATTTAGCAACTGGAAATGAAGGTGCCAACCAGTTTTCTAAAAAAAGTCAGAATTTTTACATCTATCTTGGACAAATTTCCAAGCTCTGTTGTAAAGACATTTGCAGGTGGCAGTCGTTACAGACCTCTCCATACCCTTCTCTTCTGCCATTGTCCTGGGGATTTGAAATTACTTGAAGCAGAATTAAAGAAACAGTAAGTGCAATTGATGAGTAGAAGTGAATTCTAAGTCATCTGGGGAGCCATAATACTTTTAATAATTAATGAAGATTTCTTAATATCCTATTGGACATTAGATTTCAGTAATGCTTTGTGAGTGTTATCAGACATGAGCAGTAGATCCTGTTCCATATAAAGCAGAATTTGCTCCATGTAGGTACGAGCTGCTTCCTCAGCAGCTTTGTGTGACCTGCTGAGGCCTCCATTGCCTGGCACACTCACTGCCCTTTACTGACTGCCCCCCGCCCCTTTTCCCAACATGGAAATGTGAAGCAAATTTCTGTGGAAGTCTCAACAACGTTTATAATGCATCATTTTATTCTTCTTTTACAAAGTTCTTCATTGCTTTTTAAAAGAATTGTGAAAACGCATTCAACTTTTTAATATACTTTCTTGGTTTAGAAACTGAGCGTTTCCGTGGTTTATTGGGGTTTTTTTGTTTTTCTTTTTCCCGTGACTCAAAAGAAGCTGGTTATGTGGGAGTTCACAAAAGACAGCAGTAATTGAAGGGGGGGAAAGGAGGAAAGAAGAAGAAGAAAAAAAAAAAAGCTGAAAAAAATGGTTCTTTGAAAATATCCTTACTTCAAAGCTGAATACATGAAGCAAGTGAAAGTTTTGTGGAAGTTTTCTGATCTCCTGAAGTGTAGTGTCCAAATTTGTGAAATGTTTCCAATAGTTTGTTTCTCAGTGAATTTTTTTAAGGCGTGCAGGAGGCATATCTTTGTACAAACATTTGTATCATAAGGGTTTTCTGCATTTGAATATTATTTCAGATTAAATTATAATGCAAGTAAAATGAAATCCTGAGTAAGTCCATGTGGGTCTAATCAGGCTAAAGTACATTTGTTCAGCTTATTCAATTTTCAGAGTGAGTGCTGGAATTTATGGTCTGTGTTTTGGAGCACTGTTATTTTATGGAGTCCCTTATTTGAAACACAGACACATGTGAAATGTGAAAGACTAAATGAACTTCTGTCTTGGTAGTGGCTCCAAATTGCAGTTCCCCTTGAGTAGATAGGACTTCAGAAAATGCTTAGTGACAGTTTCTATAGATGAGCTTTGACGATGAACTTCATTTAATCTGAGATATAGTTAATATTGGTAATGGAAGTAAGAAATGCCTGATTTATCTTCAGTCATGTATTCTCCAGGTTACTGTCCTAAGAGAGCAGTTTGCAGGCAGGATAGCTGTATCTGTGTGAGACAGTGGTGAGGCAGTTCTGATTACTCTGGACAAAATGTTGTGAGGAAGAACTTGGAGAAAACCACAAATCTGTAAATATTTGTGAAGAAAGATGTGATTTCTTTAGGAAGGAAACTTTTATCTTCTTTATACTGACACTAAATATTGTGTTTGTATTTTAAAGCTACAGTCTATATAATGTATATCTCATGCACAAGAACAAAAATTACCAAAAAAACATTGCTGCTTGATTTAAAAGAAAAAAAATGCACTGTCATCTTAGAGCTACTTAGGTAATTGCTGTAGGTATCCTCTTTTAAAGGACCAAAACATGGAAATACAAAACACTGAATGCACATTCCTGTGCTATTCTCAAACAAGAAATGTTACTGATCTGAATGTTTTTTGCAGAAGTGCTGTCTATAGCTTTGTTCCTCATGTTCAACTTCTAATTTTTTTTTTTTTTTTTTTTTTTAAGGCCGAGTTGTATTTTAGAACATCAGGTAGTCTGTTTCTAACTTGCAGATTTCCCAGACTTTTTTTGTATTCCTTTCACTACAAGACTAAACTATGCATGGTTTTCTTGTATTCTGGATGATGGAGTACAACCAATGTTTAGAATATGACCCTATATTACCACTTCACATTCTTGGTACTAAGAGCCTGAAGTTGATTTCATGAAAAGGGAAATCGCAGCCATGTTTGTCTCTTGGGACATGCATACAACTGAATCTAGGCTCTTAGATTAATAAATTACCCTTTGGCCAGTTCCACAGTAAACTCAAGAATGCATAAATTGATTAGATTATTAAAAACGAGTTCCCAGGCCTGTTACTTTGTGACAGTTCTTGCATCGCCCTGAGGACAACTTTGACATAAAGTAGGTCATTTCATAAGCAGTGGAACTTGGAAATAGTTGAATAGAGAACAACTATATTTGTTCAAGTATATTTTTGTAGATTTTATGCTACTGCTTAGATATGTTTTATACTGTGATCTACTCAACAAACATAACTAATGACTCAGTTACAGTCACATATGTTCCTATTTGACAGAAGGGTGGAAGGTTTCTTTAGGTGAAGCTTGTGAAACTAGTTCAGGTAGGTAATTTGATGATTTAAAATATGTATCATAGTCCATTTATATTGATGATTTCTTTCAAAACCTTAGGAAAAGGAAATGGTAACTTTCCACATGTAGCGATTTTCACAAAGCTATCAAATTGCTTAATTTCATGCCTTCAGAACAGTACCCCATCTTTGGGCAGAAACTGCTGGCACAAGATCTGGTTCGTTCCCTGCCAGCCCTTTGTGAAATGCGTCATGCTTGAGATGAAATACAGTGTTTTGTCTCCATCATGACAAAACAACAAAAAGAAAGGTCAGACTTTGTTGTCTGGTTGGTTCTTTGGGGGGGTTGTTTGTTTGTTTTTGGTTTTTAGTTTTGTTTTGTTTTTTCTTTTAATGTTTGCTTTTTTAAAAGAGTAGTCTGACTAAGGACTGCTCCTGAAGATCCATGTCTGGTAGCTGAACCTTTACTGCGGTCCTTTGGATGCTGGTACTGTAGCCAACACAGTTTTGTTTAAACACCCTCCTTGTGTATTAGTTGCCTTACACAGATCACTGACATTTTGTATATTGATGTGATCAAGGAAGGGGCTACTACGAGGAGAGCGCTATGCCTTGCCTTCTTTCCACTGACGTGTGGTGTCGGAGGGATGGCAGCCTGCAGGAGAATCTAGAAAACCAGACCCAGGCTCTCTAGCTGCTTACAGTGTCCCACCTTCCTTCATATGGTGACACAGTGCTTCAGGCAACCCTTAAAGAGGGAATGGGGTGGTTGCAATCTTGTATCATGCCTAAAGGAGGAGATTTGCCGTCCCCGCCCTGAACTACTTCTGGCTGCCTGTTTTTTCCCCTCTTGGGAGGACAGCAGTCCTTATCATTTGTACATTATATGTTACTTTGAGACAAAAATACCCTGTTAACTTGAGTAGGTATTATTCTGCCTCCCTGCTCTAATACTTAACCTTATTCCTGCAGAAATTTAATTAAAAAAAACACAAACACACAAAAAAGGCAAAACCCCTCCCCCAAAATCCCCCAAAGCCAAAACTATTAATTGCTTCTGGCGATGCTGTAGAGTGACAGGCAGATGTAGTCTGATCTTCTGTGTTTGTACTTGAGCAGAGTAAAACTATGAATGGGCTTATGGTGGCATGGCAAGGTGGACTTTGCTGCCTCTCTGAATAAAAATTTCTGCCTACAGAGAAATAGAAGTGCTTGTTGCATTTAAACCAGTAAGTGCTTAAGGTGGTCAGGGAAGCAGCTTAGAAGAGACTGTAAGTCCAACCCTGTTTACTCTGAGGTTTTACAGTATGAGCAGCTGGATATCCTCCATAATTACACAGGAGAGACTTTAGAGACCTGATGTGGTAAACAGAATTTGCCTGGCAGGGCTAAGATTTTTGGTTTGGTTTTCTTAGTGCATGCAAATTTATTTGTGTTATAAAATCAAGGACTTGAAAGGCAGTGAGGAGAATGTGGTTGACCATGCAGCCTTATTTCTGCTTCCACAGGCTTCTGCCTTTCCCATGTGCAGAGGAAAGCACTCAGAGAAAGCCAGTGTGCAAGTGTTCAATTAAGTCTGCGTTAATGCACAGAGCCCTGTGTGTGAATTAGGGTTGAGCAGGCTACCTCACATCTAGCAGTTTTTCTGAATGCTTTAATTACGAGATAAGTGGCAGTCTACCATGAAATTCCAGATAAAAGCACGTTAGGGATTTTTAAGAGAAGAGATCATGTACATATGAAGCTTCGTGTGGGCAAACCAACACAACTGGCCACTGTGCTAAAACCAGCTCATGTTTCTACCACTCTCAATACCAAAAGCACTTGGGATACTATACCAGGATTTTGTATATACCCTGCTCACAGAGAAGTGCAGTGAGTGCATGCTCTCATGGCCAGGAGTGTAACCGCAGCAACATCTTTATTTCTTCTCCCTCTCTGCCCCTATCTCCTCCCCCCTTCTGTGGATAAAGTTTCATCATCTCCTCACACACCAACCTGTTTTTTTGTTGGTGGTTCTTTTCCATAGGAAAGGATCAGTAATGAAGGAAACTGGTTTGAGTGTTGAAATGTATGCTGGCTTTGCATGGCTGAAGGAAAAAATGGAGGTTTAAAGGACGCTTAGGAGAAGAGGACAGAGCATTTGCCTCTTAACATGGGACTTAAGAGTCGCAGCGTGGGCAGACAGATTGGAAATGGGAACTAACAGGATGCCAGGATGAGTAAATTGGAGAAGCAAGAGTTGGGCTGAAAGGAGTGGAAATAGTAGGTGAGTTTCATGGCAGGAAACTCCTGAACAGCAGCTCTGTTTGTAATAGTGAAGCAGCTGAGATGTTGGAAGGGAGGAGGAGGATTTGTCATGTAGGCCCTAAGAAATAGTTTTAAGAGCAATATGTGAAACTCCTAGATGAGGCTGAGGCTTGACTCAGATAGCTAGTGAGGCTGTAGCCATTAAAAACTGAAGGATGTTATGGATGGATGCTAGGTGATGTGGCTGAAGATAAGAAGTATTATGTCTTTGGAAACTTGTCCTCAGGGTTGCATTAAAAGAAATTATTCTCTGCCTAGTTTGGAAGACACTCAGCCTGGGATTATTTATTTCCACTAAGTAATTGGGTGTGGTTTTGCTTTTAAGAATTGATTACTTCTGTGTTCTTTTAAACTGCGGGGTTAAAAGGCTTCTCTCTTCCCAAGTGGCAGCTGGAAATTAGTGCAAATACTTAAGATGTTATGCTGATTAAGTTGCAGCAGCAGATACTGGTGGGACTTGTGGTACAGGGGCAGAGCTGTTCCTTCTTGGTTGCCTTGCTCTTTCTCAGGTTGGCCCATGAGAGTGAATTCAGAAACTGCGCCAATGCAGCTGGTGCTGGGTTTGACTCTCCTTTCATAATTCTCTTTGAGCAAGTGAAGGAGTTGCTTGGGTTACAGAGAACGACAGGAAAAGTTGGGATGCCCTGTAGCTTTGCTTTTGTGTGTAGAAGTGCCTGCGTGGTTGAGAAAGGCAGGGGCAAGTGGCTGAGCTTGGTCAGGCATGACATGGTATAGCTGAAGCAGCAGAGACGTGGCAGAGAAGGAAAGGTGTTACTGCTGACCATGGGAGCGTGCTGGACTGGAGAGGTGATGGTTCCTGGCCAGGGGGCTGCCACAGGGAGAGCCTCAGGCCTGCATTAGGCAACTCCGTGTAAACACGCAAGAGGAAAAGTGGAAGAGACTAGGATGTGGTGGTTGGGAGATTGCCAGCATGAGCAGCACACAGTTCATCTCTTGTAAAACACAACAGCTGCTGTTGGCAGGTTTTGGACCTCTGGGACTCTCTGGAGTAGTCAACTTGACCACACATGGCATGGTTTTGTGTTGGTGTGTTAAAATTTTTCTAAAGCTTGCATGGCTTCTGTTCTCTGCCTTGTGTGGTGATTCGGTGCAGGGGTTATGCCCATGCCTCTAACAACTCCGTGTCTGTGCAAGAAGACTGCAGAGCTGATGTACCAGAGGTTTACTGTGCTTCATGGTTATAAGTGGGGGCTGTTTCACCTGTTTAGCCTGCAGGTCTAATCAAGGCTAGAGAAGGTGCACAGAAATCAAGAGTTAAAAGTCATAACTTGGGCCAGCGGTTGCTGAAGAAACAGGCAAAAAATTAGGATAGCTGGTTGAAGTGAGTGGGAGCATAAAGGTAATAAGCATCCATAGTGGCATGTGTTAAGTGTGTGCAATTTAATGTTTGATTTTTCCTTATTTGTAAATAACGGAGTTCAAGGGATGGTGATTCCTGCTTCTCGAGTCCTAATTCTGAGTTTAAATCCTAATCAATGAAGATTCAAAATTACCGTATACCAAGACCCTCTATAGTAATGTAGAAAAGTAGTTGTAAAAACCAGTAATAAACTAGAATATTTTGATATGAGATGTATAATAACTTGAATCTGCGTATAGCTGTCTATTTTCCAGATACAGACTGCAAGACTGAGAACAGAGCATTTCATTCAGGGTTGGCTGTGCTTGTGTCATTGCTGCTCATGTGATAGATACCACTACTGCTGCAGTTGATCTGGGACAGCAGGGGCTCTGCAGCATTGCTGCTTCCGAAGTCGTAGATTGGAAAGCTTGCAGAGACACTGCACAGACACACAGAAATAATTATTGTATACTTCCTCTGTGTGGATATGCCAAATGGCTGAAAATGAGTGCAGCGTCTGCTTGTTATGGCTCTTCAGTAACATATCTATGCAAAATACTGGGAAGCAGCTGATCTTTTGGCTTTTTTCTGTGGTTTTAACATGTAGGTTGCTTTCTGCCCTCTGATGGGAAAATCCTCAAAAGGATTTTATTTATTTATTGAAAGGTATACTCTAGAAAGGAATAGAAATCGTTTTGATCCAACTATAATTTGTTAATCTGGAACTGAAGGCTTTTTTCTTAGTTGAAGCATTGTTTAGCTATCCTTCAGATATGCTTGCTCTCAAAGGACAGCGTGCTTGCTTATGTTTTCCATAAGCAATTTTAAGACCACAGTCTTCCTAAACACTGGTTATTAAATCTGTGCATTCTTTTGTGCTTGCAGTAACTGTTTGCGGACTGCTTCACTGAAGTGATAAAAAATTTTGTCCATTTAAAGCACAGAGGTAAATAGTTACTTGGGTAACATCTGTGATTTTTGTTTACAATTTTAAAAAGAAAATTGTCTGATAATTTCTGTGGACAGTTCTCAATGTTAAAGTAACATCAATTTTGTAAGTATAGAATATTCAGTGTACAAAGTTGCATGGTCCAGCTGGAAGGAAACTTGTCACAGACCAACTTGTTTGGTTGGTTTTTTTCCTTTTTGGGGGGAAGGTGGAGGAGGAGAGCAGGCAGGGACAGTCTGGATGTAATCAAACTGTTTCCTAGTTTGAGTTATCTTCCCCTTTCTTTAAGTACATCAGAGCATCCAAATGATTCAAGTTGCTAAAGATGCAACTGCTAAAACCACCCCAATTTTTGTTCTGACTGTTTACAGCAGGAATTTCTTCTTTGTTTCTTTTACCTATATTAATATTCCTTTCTAGTGTTTCTGTGGTCAGTCTTGCATTTAGTTTTTAAGACACATACTGTCACTGACTGCCTGAGACAGATTTCAAGCAGAATGCCAGCTTATAAATACCTGTCAGATCTGGGGTGCATTAGCACCAGTTCTTCAGTGGCACATTGCAGAGAGACAGGACAGTGTGCTTTTGGAGTGACTGAGTAGCCTTTTATTGTTGTGAGAGTAGAGAGTTGAACATTACATTTGAATTCAAGCTGGCTTCAAAGTCTTGCTGTGCCAGGTGCTGAAGCTTATGGTAAAAGGAAGATCTATAAACCAAATGTGTGATCTAATTTAAGCTAAGATGTCATGAGTTGGTACAGCAAAGAACTGAAGGATTAAGGAAAAAGAATAGAAGGAAATGATAAAAAGAAAATGTGTCCACTTAGACTGATACAGCATTTGGTGGCAGTTAAACTAATACACAACTCTGATTTGGAACAGTCAGAATTCAAACTCATGTGGGATGTACTTTGGAGAAAAATACTAAGGTGTTTAAATAAAAAATGGCAATTGATTACATGTTTATTTTGCACCTTTAATTTTAAACAATTTTTTTTTTTGCCTCTTGCCCATGTTCTCTGCTGTTCCAAATTGTTGGTGAAGACAGATACCGATTCCTGATTTTGCTTTACATTCTTTAGTGTAAGACGCTGTTTCTTTTTGCGTGCACATGTCTGTGTGTGCAAGTGTGTGCATGTGTGTGTTCCATTTAACGGTTTCCATCAATGAAGCATACTTAGACCACTTGTTACTCTGAAACTGAATCTTGTTTTCTTCCCTGTGATGATTCTGCTTCTGAAATATACAGGAAAAGATCCTTAAGTTCAAGCAGAAGAATAAGTCTGTACCAGTAATTCCAATCATATACATTATGATAGTACTTCAAGATTTATATATACTTATTTATGTTGTTATTATTTTAATTGTGTAATAAAAAATGCAGAAGTAAATTGAAATAGCTCCACTAACCTCCTAATTGTCAGCTAACCTTGTAAACCTTTCAAAACTTTGTTTGAAAATATGATAAAAGAAGCAATATTCTGAATGGTCAGAGTTACTCTAGAAGATTAGGGGTATGATGAATAATATCAAGAGGTGAAATACTATGCTTTTGAATCCAAATGTCTTTTAGTATCAGAGCTGACTATGTCTTACATGATTATGCTCAAGTATTACTTCAAGATTGCATCAAGATGTACAGAGTTTGTTTGCTTCTGCTAAGCATGTATGACTGGGTGGAAAAACCTATTTATATAATCATATATCAGGGATTGATTTAAAAAAAAACAAAAACAAACCTGAAATCTCTCAGCGATTTCAGTTGCATTTTATGCTGGTATTTGAGCGCTGGCAGAGGTTACCCAGAGAGGCTGTGGAGTCTCCATCCTTGAGATATTCAAAAGCTGTCTGGACACAGTCCTGGGCAGCCAGCTCTAGGTGGCCCTGCTCGAGCAGGGGAGTGGGGCCAGACAACCTCCAGAAGTCCCTTCCAACCTCAGTCAGTCTGTGATTCTGTATGGATCAGGGCAATCATCAAAGATGGCTAGCGTCGTTCACAGGACATGTTTCCAGGTACAATTGCGGTGGCTGAGTAGCAGTATCCTTGTTAGGTAGGCATTTCCCGTTTTAACAGAGAAACCTCTAGTTGTGGGTAGGCTACTTGGAGAAGCACCCTTGGCGTCACAGTTATTCAGTCTCAACACTCAGCAACTCACTCTCATTTAGCTATTTGTGTGATAAATTAAGATGTTCACAAATTTTAAATTTCTGAAAGTGGTTGTAAACTGCAGCCAGGCTTGGCCCTACTAAACAGACTATTCCTGGAGTTGAGTGCTTCCTCTGCGCAGGATACATGATCTCGTCATTGCTCTTTGACTCTTCTTTGAACCCCTTCCAGTTCATCCAAGTCCTCCTGAACCGCTGCCCCTGCCACTGGGCCTGGTATCCCAGGAAGGGTCTCACCTCCGCCACGCACCCAGGAGCCGTGCCTCCTTCTTGCCCGCAGCGTACTGCGGGGAGCTCATGTTGGCTGTTGGCTGTCACCTGCTGCCCCAGCCGGCCCTTCCTGAAATGGTCTCCCTGTCCCACTTGAGCGGCCGGTGCTTCCTGTGCGTGAGAGGCCTGGGGGTGCACCCGCCTGTGCCAGCCATGCCCAAAGGCCTCTTGGCTGATCTTCCTTCCACAAGCGGGAGGGGTGGCTGTGGTGGTGGCCCGTCCGCTTCTTTGCTTTAATGTTTTTTCTCTGCTTTATCTTTGTTTTTCCTAGATTTGTTTCAAAAGAATCCCCAATCTCCTGTTATGTAACACATACTCAACTAGTTTGTTGTAACACTGTTACCATTGTATCATCAACACCTTTGTATGCAGACAGATCAAAATGCCCATTCTTTTATTAAGCACATTTACATCTTAGTCCTAAATCCATGTGTCATCAGACTTGGTAGTGGTAAACACGAATGTAAACAAGATTACATTAAATTCTGAGTAGCCTGAGTGCAGAGGCTTTTTAGATTTCTGTTTCTGAAGTCGATATATAAGAAAACTTAGTAATGAAAACAGATGTTAATGAAGATCTAGCTGTAATTTTTGATTGCCAGTTAAAATTTTTTGGGTTACGTTGACCTCTGTTTCTTCCACTACTTCTTTTAAAATATATTAAAGGAATTACTCTGCAGCAAGTTATGATAATGTTGAAAGTTTGGATCTCCTGTAACCTTCTAGAGCTACTTGCTCTGACTCTCTAGAACGAGCAGTGCTCATTAGGGACACTATAAATAAATACAAGGCTCATTTTTCTGTGCCACTAAGTAGGTCCCACTTCAATTCAGAGCAAATACCTTATGTAAGTCTGGTGAGGGGAACTTCCCTCAGCGCATACACATTGCTGGTGTTAACCTATTGGTAATGAAATTCAAGGCCTGTTTTCCCTTGTGAAGGGTGGACAGAGCTTTGTGTGAGCTGTCAAAGGAAATTAGGAGTTTAGTAACTGATGTAGAAACAGAAGAAGAGGCTTCTTTGTATTTCTTCATCCTTGTGTGCTTTTGACAAATACTGTTAACTACTTAGAATTTGGTCCACTGTACTAACCAGGAGTTAAAATGGTGGTTTTGGGAAATATCAAAGATAAAAATAATATATTAAGTTTTTTCCCCTCTAACCTTATTGTTTCAGTAAGGTTCTACACTAATAGTTCACTCTTACTCATTAGAAATTCACGTCAGGAAAGCAACTAAGTGTGTCTCTGTTCTCACAGATCAGAATCCTATTCTCTATCATTTTAAGGCTGTGTACATGTTCCTGTGGATGTATAAATTGCTTTGAGTTTTTTTTCTTAGTTTCCTTTTTTAACATTCCAGTCCAACCGTTGTGAAATTTTTTTTAGTTGTCTTCATTTAAGATATTTACTTCCTCTGTATGTGACAAGTGACACTTAACCCTGAGGAATGTTAAAATATCCCCGATAAGAACATGTCAGTGACACTGTGATAGATCAAGCGCATGGTTTGTGATGGCATCCAGTATTACGTAACCATGGGCTGTAATTATTCAGATGTGATGTCTGCGGATGTATGAACTTGGAGTGCAGCGTGACGATGCTAAAGGCAGCGTCCAAAGAAAATCAAATCTTTCTCTTGCATCTTGCTTGTTAGCTGTTGAGGCAGCTATGGTGCCTTGTGGTGTCATATATACACAGCAGTTGAGGTGTGAAATATCCCTGCCACCGTGACACCCTAATCCATTTTGGCAGTGCTGTGACAAGAGTTAAGAGCATGAGCATGTGCAGACCTGTTTGGTGGAACTGAGGGGACCCAAGGGAAAAGATAAAGAGTTTGAAGAGGAAAGGGGAGCTTTCCTTGAATTTGCAACCCTGCTGTTTCAGTTTAGAGTTCGGTATTTGAAGCACTGATGGAACAGGGGGAGCAGCAAGTTCCTCTGGAGCCGCTCTTTGCGAGTAGTGTAAAAATGGCGGTATATTTGTAATGTGGACGATGACCATCAGCCCTGGTGACCTGCTGACAAAAAGAACGAAGTAAAGCTACAATCTTCTGAGTGCAGGAAACTTTCACTTCTAAGTTTTCAGTTGAGACAGGGTTCACTTCAAGGAAGCCCACGTGTGCTAGGTTAACATAGAAGGTTGCATCTGAAGCCCCTGTGCACACTTCAACCATCTGTTGTAGTGAGCTGAGGGTGCTGTCAAAGCTGGCAAAAATGTATCAGATGGCTTCTGTGAAGTGCTTATTTAAAGCAGGAGGTATCTGAATAAAATGCTGTTTTGTAATAGAAGGGCAGGTTGATGTTCAATCTCTTTAGCATAAAGTGCATTGTTCAAGTAGTGTTTCTTTCTGTAGTCATTTCCTTGGCATTGTTATCGTACCTGGCCTTGTTTTGTGCATTAAGCTGTAAATATAGTTCAATTTTACAATTATAGTGGCCCCTTCCTGTCTCTTAATGAAAGTAAGAAGTTCTTCCCAAGTATTTCCAATCATGCTTTGATTATTTTCTGTTATTACCATGCCTGTAGACCAGGCCATGTTCATTCAAAGACTACTGATGTCAAATCTGAACAGCCTGTACTGTTGTTTATTAGCATCTTTTAAAGTTCAAAACTTCTACTTGAGCTGCAATTAAATAGCCTGCTTGCCCCACTTTTGCCACAGTTACGTTTTAAACTTTCAGTCAGGGGAATGCCAGGAGGCACTGGCCCACTGGGATGCTGTGAGCTTGGGTGAGATACGTGATCGAGGTGAATCCTTTTCCTTTGCAGCAGGGCTGTCAAGGTGCTTATGGTGGTTTTTGAAGCATTGATTTTGGACTCCCAGAATTCACCCAATCTTGAACCAGCTCTCTTTAGTTGGGGTTATGTTCCTTTTCTGCAGGGTGTTTTTGGACTGTCTCCAATTACTTATTTTTCATCAGGATTGATCCTATTTCTGTTTTTCTTTTCCACTGGTAGGTATGAGTAGACTGTAGTTTTTAGTCCACCTAAATCCTCGGATCTGACATTCAGAAATTGGTAAGGATTGCTTGAGGAAAGGTAAAGGAAAACTAGTATCTTCTGAGTTTGATGTTAGGGCTGATAGATTGCCGATTTGAAAAATCAAAAGGAAGAGCAATAGCCTGTGTTAGCAACTACTGTGGTGCAATGACAGTTGGGAGTGCAAAGTGAAGCAGCAGGGGCTGAGCATCCACGCTGGGCGCGCTTTGCAGGCTTTGCTTTGGTTAGCTCTAGTCTGGTGGCATGGACTAACCACCTGTTGGGTGTACTCCAGGAGCATGAATTTCCTGTTAAGTTTTATCCGTAAGGAATGCGGTTCGCATGCTCTGAAATCCTTTCATAGCATGAACCACAGTGTAGTGCAAGGCAATGTGCTCCCAGTGAATCGAAATGTGCATGTAGAAGGTGACTGGGAGGTGGGTCTGCACAAAAGGTCAGTGGCTAAGACCTGTCCTTGGCAAAGGAGGCCAGATAAGCCATTATTTACAGCAAAATTAAAAAAGGGAAGTGGGATAAAGGGACTGAGGGAGATAAAAAGCCACATATGTGACTTGATCAAAGTTGTTGCTTGCCAATAAATTAGTCATCCAGTTTGCTAGTTCCATGATTGTGGGTGTAGAGGTGTGTTGCAGTATTAAGAGCAGGTAGGATTTTGATCTCAGCAATTTAGGAAAGTTGGAAATAGGTTTATATTGGTGACGGTAAACCTAAATATGAGTAACTGATTCAACAGACTGTAATACTATGCAGACTGCAGTGGGAAAGAATTATGGTGTTTGTTAAAATGCTTGAGATAAATATAAAGGCATGCTATTAATTTTTTAGATGCATGGAGATTAGGCCCACTATATGGAGTTTTGCAAGGGGAGCAATAGCCTAGACATCGAGGAGAGGGTATCTGAGTCAATTGTGAAACCTGTTTAGCTGATCTTTAGCTTAAGCAAGTGTCCTAGTTTCAGCTGGGATAGAGTTAACTGTCTTCCTAATAGCTGGTACGGTGCTATGTTTTGAGTTCAGTGTGAGAAGAATGTTGATAACACTGATGTTTTCAGTTGCTGCTAGTAGTGTTTAGACTAATGTCAAGGATTTTTCAGCTTCTCATGCCCAGCCAGCGAGAAAGCTGGAGGGGCACAAGAAGTTGGCACAGGACACAGCCAGAGCACCTGACCCAAACTGGCCAACAGGGTATTCCATACCATGGGACGTCCCATCTAGTATAGGAACTAGGAAGGGGGGGTGGGGAATCGCCGCTCGGGGACTAGCTGGGTGCCGGTCGGCGGGTGGTGAGCAATTGCACTGCGCATCATTTGTACATTCCAATCCTTCCATTATTGCTGTTGTCATTTTATTAGTGTTATCATTATCATTATTCGTTTCTTCTTTTCTGTTCTATTAAACTGTTCTTATCTCAACCCATGGGTTTTGCTTCTTTTTCCCGATTTTCTCCCCGATCCCACGGGGGGGGGGGGGGGGGGGAGTGAGTGAGCAGCTGCGTGGTGCTTAGTTACTGGCTGGGGTTAAACCACGACAGCAAGTATAACTGACCAAGTTATATTTTGACAGCCAGCTGTTACCACCATCATATTCTGAGCTGGCAGCCACATGTTCTTACTGATGAACAAACAACAGCTTTCCAGGTAAGTGTACATACTCATACCATGAACTAAATACATTACACAGCAGAAAAGGGAGAAGATAGGAAAATGAGTATTGTATTGCAATATCCGTGTTACAAACACGTGTAACAGTATTGCATGACCCAGAGTGCATACTTGCAATAACATTTGTCTTTTTTATACTTTTAATGCTAGGTCTACCCTGAATTACAAATCACCAATGTTGTTGAAGCCAACCAGCCAGTTACGATCCAGAACTGGTGCAAGAAGGGGTGGAAGCAGTGCAATGGTCACCCGCATATCGTGGTTCCCTACAGGTGTTTGGGTGAGTGACTGAGTTTCAATCTTTTTTTTTCTTGCTCTTTGGATTTTCAGTCACTTCATGAAAAAGATAGAGAATCTACATAAATATCTTTTACATCTCTGTATTATCATATTTTCTGAGGTGGGTTTTGTCCAATTGTTCAGTGTTTTGGAACTGCATTAACTAGACAGAAAATACTCCTGCTCTTCACAATACTATTTTCATGAGTGACTGCAAACCAGGATTCTGCTTACTTGTCATTATCTGTTCTCTCCCCTCGTTTCCTCCCATATAGACATGCATGTGTTCACACAGTTCATGTTTTTTTTGTTCATAAGCTATCCATCGTTTCCTTAAATAAATACTCTCCCCCCCCATTATTTTTTTTAATATGTAGTACTTGGTCTCTTATTGTGAAAGACAATAGGAATCTGCTTTTATTGAAAGCAAGCAAAAGCTAGAATATAAATTCCGTTGTTTCTTTCTGCAGCTTTATTTTTGTAGCAGTTGCTTGCTATTCTCTCCTGTGTCCTTGGTGTTTTGAATCAATTCACCAATTTAAAAGGGAGGTTCAGTCCTTCATATTTTGTTAACCTTTACTTCTGTCAGCGTTCAGAAAACAGAATCATATTAATTTGTTGTTTTCATTAACATTCTAGGCATAACATTTTCTCAAGATTGTTCATGAGCTATTTAAATATGTTGCTTTACCACTGCCATTTGAATTGTGATAAATTGGCTGCCTAGTTTCATGTTTAAATGCTGGAATTCAGAGTTGGAACTTGCTTTTTGTCCTGGTTTCAGCTGGGGTAGAGTTAATTTTCTTCCTAGTAGCTGGTATAGTGTTAATGTTTTGGGTTCAGTATGAGAAGAATGTTGATAACACACCAATGTTGTCAGTTGTTGCTAAGTAGTGTTTATAGTAAGCCAAGGATTTTTCAGCTTCTCATGCCCAGCCAGTGGGAAGGCTGGAGGGGCACAAGAAGTTGGCACAGGGCAGAGCCAGGGCAGCTGACCCAAACTGGCCAAAAGGATATTCCATACCATGTGATGTCATGCCCAGGATATAAACTGGGGGGAGTTGGCCAGGTGTGTGGCAGATCGCTGCTTGAGAACTAACTGGGCATTGGTCAGCAAGTGGTGAGCAATTGCATTGTGCATCAGTTGTTTTGTATATTCCAGTTCTTTCATTATTATTGTCATTTTTATTATTATCATTATTATTTTCTTCCTTTCTGTCCTATTAAACTGTTCTTATTTCAACCTGTGAGTTTTACTTTTTTTTTTTTTTCCCCCGATTCTCTGCCCCATCCCACTGGGTGGGGGCAAAGTGAGCAAGCAGCTGTGTGGTACTTAGTTGCTGGCTGGGGTTAAACCACTACACTTTTCTACTAAGCCAGGGCAGCTAAAATGTGTGGAAAGCAACTCAGGCTAGTTATTCCATGAAGTAAATAATGAAAGAAATCCAGAAAATATGCAATCTTTGTAGAATTTTTGTTCATTTGTGTAGAATAGGTAAAACACATAGCACACCATCTGATGCCCAGGCAGTGAGTGTGCCAACTTAACAAAGATAGAACTGCAGAGTAACTAACAAGCATTGTACCACTATGGTCAAAGATGCCAAAAAACAGGTGTGCAAGATCTGTACTAAGAAATATCAGGGAAATTTTACTGTAAATTTTCTAGATCTGATGTTTGTTTGTATGGATATGAAATAGGTGTTTCTAGACCTGCAGTATATCATTGTTGATACTACTGTAGGTAAGAATGTCTAGTTTATTCTGAGCAAAAGTGTTCAAGGAGAACCCAAATTCCAGACTTTTGGTGGGGGGAAGGACCTGCCTCTAGTAATATGAATCCTGACTGCGGGAAGGAACCTGCTACTTTTTGTGTGTTTTCCAGACTTCTGGGTGAGTTGAGTTGGTCACTTTCACCAAAAGGGACATGCTCTTCTACCCACTTGTTGCTGTGTTTTCTTTAGTTTTCCATAGTCAAGATGAAAATACTAGCTGTCGATATACTTGCACAGCCAGATAAGCAACTTGTTAGAGGTGGGGCAGAACTGCAGTCTCACCTAGCTTCATCATGATATATTTGATCAGATTCCATGCAAGTGCACTTACACTGATTAGAGATGTGGCAGAAGAAGATCAGACTAGTGGAACTATAAAAACGTAATTTTTATTATTTATTGTATTGTCATCATAAGCAAAGCTTTGAATTATGATCAGGGAACTATTATGCTCAGGACTCTCTATACTTATGTAGATTTGGTCAGTGCCCTGGAGAACTTACAACCTAATTTAAGATAAAAGACAAAGTCATCACAAGAGCAAAAGAATATAAATTGGCCATGAATAAATTTAATCTGGAAATTATAAAGAAGTTTCTGCAAGAGTAAGGCGCTCCAACAGTCTTCTGGTAAAAGGAATAAGAAGTCTAGTAATTTAGAAGGAAGTTCACAGATTTATGAACAGGACTATATGCAGTTCCCTGCAGGAGTGAGGAACTGGACTTGGACTTTTAAGGCATCTTTCCTGAGTTGCAGTTTTGAATGAAAAATTATCAAGAGTTGAATGTCTGCTATCTTAGGTAGCAAGGTAAGCTTTGCTTGCTGGAGACAAAAATTTTAAAAGACATTTAAGCACCTCATGCCCATTTAATGCTTTGCCCTTAGGTCCTGTTTTCTATTTTAAAATTCTCCTATATGGTATTTTTTTGTCTGATTTCCTTGTAATTGAGGCTTATGCAGTTGTCTGCCAGTGTTTGTGTTTGTCATTCTCCTATCCTGCCATTCATCTTTTGACCCTGGCTGGAATAAAACTAATAGAAACAAAAGCTTTAGATACTGATGTTCCCAAGAGTTTACCGAGGGAAGAGTGGCCACACAATTACTTCCACTGGAGGAGAAGTAGTGAACATGGCCATTATCTGTCATTTCCTCTCTGCTTGTTGTGTAAGGTTAAAATTGGACTTTCTTCCATGTGGTGAAAGTGCATTAGAGGAGGAGGCTGGAGAAGTGGGTCACTTTCCCACATGTGAGGCTGGGAGTACAACCCATCATGGGAAGTCGGGCTTGCTTAGTACGCAGAAGCAGGATGTTCATCTGTTGCTTACGTTGTCCTCTCCTGTCAGCTCGCTGCCTTCATAGTGGTGAAGCTGGTCATGAGATGAACAGATCCTCTGAAAAGAGCAGAACAGAAGTCTTGAAGGGAAAAAAAGAGAAGTGTCGTTTGGCATTTTTAACAAAGACTGTTCATTTACTTTTCCTGTTGGACACCTACCCCTTTAATTTATTACTTTGATTTTTCTGTAGTCTAAAAGTTGCGGTCAAATACCTTGAATACTCTTGCTGCTTTGTATGTAGACTGGAGGCAGGGAGTTGATTGAATTCGGTCTGTCAGTTCCTCATAGCTTTGACAGATTATCTTTTTTAATAATTTTATGCAATACCTTGTTGAGTGTTGTGTTTTGTTTGTTGTTTGTTTTTTTTTTTTTTTTAATTTTGGTAGCTAATCTTGTAGCCTGCATGAGCAGCTCAGTATGAGGATACTGATTTTATTAATTATCACCATAAGCAGTACGACATCTGTCTCAGAGTACTTTTTCCTAAGTCTTATTTGTTAAGGAGTCCCGAGAGCTTTTTTTTTTTTTCCTTCTTTGTCTCCTGGTAATACTTCTTCAGTGTTAAAAGATAAATTTTTTAAAAGTTGGATCTTGCCTGTCAGCTCTGCATGTGCCTCAGCTATTCTTGGTGTGGTAGCTGCTAGCAGGCAATTTCAGAAGGCAAGCATCGGTAGTGCCTATTCCTCAGTACTGTTAGTGCAAGTAGACCACCATTAAGTCTATTGACTCTGGTAAAATTAAGATGCCAAAAGAGAATTTGGCAGTGGGCAGCTGATTGCAGAGTTGAGTCTGGTGTGAGAATCACTTTCAGTATCTTTAGTCAGCTTATGGTTTCTTCTATCTTGACATTTGTTTTCCACAGAGGTGAGAAACAGCGAGTGACAGAAATGTGTCTGCGTTCAGGCTAGAGCATCTTCACGGTCCATTTGCAACCCAGTCTTCAGCCAAGGCTTTGGGACATGTAGAGAGCATATCGCTACAGCACTTGGCTGCTCCATGAGATTTTTCTCTTTCAGGCGCGTGCATGATGGTAGTTACTGTAGCTGTTTGTAGCAGTATACTTTAGTAATAGCGATCAGATTTATTACATTACACAGCTTCATATTTTCTTAAGTGGATGCGACTAAAGCATAAAAGCAGTAATTTAAATAAGGCAAAATGAAAGCGCCTTATTTGAGTCAGCCATGTGTCTTTGTAGTGACCACATAAAGATACCCCCCAAAAATGTTATAATTGAACCCAAAGAAGAAAAGCATTACTGATTTTATTTAATTTTAAGATACAATTTTGTGCCTGTGTGCAGGGCTTGGCAATGTTCTTGAAACTGCAAGCTTTGAGAAAATGTTCTTCTGCAATAGATCTGATTTACCGACGTATTCATTGCATGCTTCCAGGGGCACCGGGGATTACTGTACAGTTTCAGTTCATTGAAGAGGGGAAACTTCTTGTGAAACGAGAGTTGTTGAGTAAATTTTAGTTACCTTTCTGAACACACTGAAGGCATTTGCCTTAAAACTATCTTTATTTTTATCTTCCTGCTTTCAGAAAATGACATCTTCCAGTGTGTGCTTACTGTGGCTTGAAGCTCTGTTAGCCACTTAACGACAGAAATAGGAATCTAGGCAGATACTTAGGTCTCTTGAATAATGGTGTCAGACTGCTGTCTTCAGGGGGGAAAAAAAAAATCTGGGATTTGAGGCAGGGGGGTTAGTAATACAAGGACTAAAGGGTTAAATTATGCTATTTGAGTGAGGAGTGTGCTGCTTAACAGAGCCATGAATGTGTTTGGGTGCTCAGGCAAAGATGAGCCATGAGATGTGCTGGTGGAAGAGTGAAGATCTGCAGCACTTCACATGGTGTTGGATGTGCATGCTGGCATACTCACACCTGCAGCATGCAAAAGCAGGTGCTTTTAAGACTGAGCACTCTAAAATGGTGACAGTAAGCTTGCTGTGGGGCACTGCTGCAGGGTTTCATCAGGCTGTGCCAAAAAGCCCATGATTTCCACTTTGTTTTATGGAAACTGTTCTTGAAAAATACCTGGCTGCAAACCTGGGCTTGTTAATGTTGGAGGGAGATCTGCCACCAGCTGCAGCAGGAGGGTGGGATTTCTGCCTGTGCTGGGCAGTATGGGCAATAAGCAGTTCTGCTTTTCTCTCTCCTCTCTCCACTTCTTGCCTGAGGAAAAGCAGCTGGTGAATTTGTACAGTGTGGGCTGTGAAATGAGGTATTTCACTCTGTGTTCCCGGCTGGCAACGGAAAGGGTATCTTTGTCCCAGTGCCACGATTCTTTGAATACCTTTGATAAATGTATGGCTATACTTTCCTGAATAGATGACATTTCATTTACTGTTGGTGAAATACACCCCAGCCTAGCTGCTCATTGTGCACCGTAGCCCTGGAGAGAGAGGTGAAGCTGAATTATGCAGATATTCGTGGATCAGTATGTGGACATGGCAGACAAACTCTGAGGTGTGGTAAAGGGAAATTACCAGGGCATTGATTAACTGCACTGTGTAAAGTGCTTGCTTGCATACTCACATATGACTCTGTTTCATTATCCTGTTAATGTATGCTGCCAAGCACTATATTCAGACAGTGTTTGAAGGATCCAGATGTATTGGAATATCATTATGTGTGTAGCCTCTGTCAGTCAAAACATGATTACTTGCAATCATTTGTTCATAAACAAGTGGATTAGGTTATATGACAAGTATATTTTACTGTTTGGTTATGTAGTGAAAAGCTGGCTTCTGTTTCTGGTTTTAACAAAAACATCTTTGAAAATATTTATTAACTTGTCATAACAGCTTGTAAAGTTAACCACTTGTTGATATCAGAAGAAAAGGCATACTCAAGTTTTGATACGCATGGCTAGCCAATTATACCAAAGAAAACACCAAGGTTATGCCTGGAATTAATCATTTAAATAGAGATATATGTAATGGACAGTTCTTTTGGTTAATCTGGTAGTTTACCTGCGATTTTGATTGTGGGATTTTTTCACACAAGCATGTAAAATGCCTGTTTACTTCTACTACATGGTACGTGCATTTTTTTTTTTTTTTTTTTTCCTCAGCTCACTGTCTAGTGCACCTATTTCTGATTGCAATGGCAAAGCTTCTCTTCCGGATACTTTGGAAGTGCTTTCCATTGGCTTTTCCATGCAGTGCCTAATAAACAGAATGACATAAATAATTATCTTGGAGTTTTCCTGTCCCTGCTAGTTTAGCTATCCCCCTCCAGCTTGCCTCAGTCTCGACTCAGCCATGCGAGTGATGCAGACAAGCCTCACACCACATTCTTTTCCTAAAATAAAAAATGCACTTAGTTTCAGCCTACACAACTACATCATGTCTAGTTTTTCTGACAGTGCTAGCTGACAAGGAGGAGAGGATCACCAAAAATACTGACAATCCAAATGGCTTAGTGAGGAATCACAGGTAGAGAAATACTAGGCGCAATGAAAGGCATAACCGTTCATTGGGGGAAATATTTCATCTCTCTTTGCTCCCTCACAGACAATATTCCTGCCCACTAGTGGTATTTTTGGTATAGTGCTGGTGGGCAGATGAGAAAGCCCTGCCTGCACAGGCTAGGCACATTTTTTGGTGAAACTGCAGGTGCTGCAGGGATAATGAGGTGTCCTAATACACTGGATTCTTTCCACTGCAGCAAGGCCTTGGCAGGTGCTCCCTAGCCAGGTCCCTGCCCAGGTCCAAAACTGTGTTTGGCTGCACATTGGCAGCACTTCTGTGTTGTGCTGGCAGTCAGAGTTTTCTCCTGTTTCTGCACCCTCTCGGCTGAGCTAATTGTGGCAAGCTTCTAGGGCCCCAATTCTTGAAGTGTATTCTTATATGCGCTTCTGTGCAGCAATGTAATTAAGAGCATGCCCTGACATGCTTCATTAAATAGAAGTGGTTTTCTGTTATACCTGAAGTCTGTTGGCCCAAATTTTATGGTCAGCTTCCGTAATAGAGAAAAAAGTGGCTGTTAAGCATCAGTTGGGTTACTGATCATTAGTACAAACAATAATGAGTTTATCTTTTTATTATAATTCTAAGCAGCTGTATTGTCTCATGGTTTATAACTGTGTCTTTCCAAGTATTTTCTTCACAGAGCAAGACTGTATAAACCTTTAAAGTGGCCTTTAGTATGTTTCAGGGGACAAAGTATCATCAGCTGGAGGAAGAGGTGGGGAGTGGGCAGAGAAATCCTGAATGAGATCGCCCACCAGTAGCATGAAAACTTCCTCAGGCAGTTACGGATCTGTTTCTGGAGGCTTCCACCTCCTCACTTGAGCCAAACATCGGTTCAGCTGTTGGTTTAGCCAAATCCTAGCTGAAAGCATGGAAACTTTGAAGCAAAGAGATCAAGCAAAATTAGCATTCTGGTGGTGGCCAGAATGTACCTTACCAGAATGTAAATGTAAAAAGGCTTATTTTTGTATAATAAGCCCAGAAGAAGAAATAAATCTGAACTTGCGTATTTCTGTGCATTTTTAGGCTGTACATATGTTTTACTTGTTTGATGACTGCAGTAGGGTTTTAATAAGAAAAGAATTTGTGGAACAGGTCACAACACAAAAACTTTGAGATCTTGAACATAATAGCTCTGCTGATCTACTCCTAAAGCAGTAAAAGAATTCCTTATAGGTAAACATTGAAAATGAGAGGTTTCTTTGTCTCTTTACAATGGACAAAGGAAATCAGAACAGGTGGTGTATACACTTCGGGAACAGCTTACAGGAAGCAGCCACTGATATGTGAAAGCGTTCACACCTATCTGTTAAGGACAGCATTACAAATTGCAGTAAATACTGTTTCTATTTTTTTTTTCCTAAATGTTTAGAAGCTTGGAAAGATAAGTCACTTTTCTGCTTGAATGGCCAATGCTAACGGCACTTGAGTTTTCTGTCTCTTGTAACTGTCCAGGCTATCCGAGTGCGTCAGGGATTAAAAGCAGCATGTTCCTGCTTTTTCTGCAGTGCTTTATATAAAACGAGTTAACCACAAAAAGTGCTGAAAGAGTATTAGTAAGGTTAAAAAGAGCTCAAAAATTAGGAAAGGGGGAAGCTAAGGTAGCCTCCTGACCATAATTCGACCCTTCCTGTGCAAGAGGTAGCAGGGAGGCTGCAGTTGTGGGGCAGCCCCATCTGCCTGCCTTGTCCCACTGTGTGTGCCTGAACGAGCTATTCGGTGTTTTCTTCTGACCTCCTGGCTCGGCCTCTCCCACAGCCTTAGTTACAGCTTGCCACTCAAATCCTGCCTGAAGACAAAACTAATTTTCCTCTCAGAAGTTTTCCTAACCTTACCTGAGCACTTTGGAGACACAAGTTTAGTTTTGTAAAGGTCATGAGGGTGAGGAGTGTCAACCCTAGTTTGTAGTTGGAAGGCTGGAGGAAGGCTGGGGTGAAGCTTCAAAACCAAAAGTATCTGTTGATAGTCGGGCTCCAAATTGTGAAGTGCTTGAAACAGCATTTATGTGTACGCGTGCATATGTACGTGTGCACACAAGGATTCTTTATGAAGCATATTTGGTTTTGATAGATGTGTGCATTCACGGACGCACACAACCTGTGAGTGATGCGTAAAGCCACTGCGTAAGTTTCATAGCTTGTTCATTGTATGCATCTAGCTTTTGCAACAGACAAACCAGGAACTTTTCATCCAAGCATCTTTGTAGTGCATAGAGCTGATTCTTTTCTTTTTTTTTTTTTTTTTTTTTTGTGTGTGTGTTTCCCTCAACATAGAGTACTTAATTTTGCAATGGGAGAATTCTGCTAATTAAAGTGTCTTGTTTGCTTAGCCTTTTAGGAAGGAAAGATGGGGAGAGGGAGAGGAAGGAAGTGTACATCTTACCACATGTCATTAAATTGATTTGCATATGAAGCATCTTCCCACAGATTTCTATCACCTAACTGAAAGCAGTGGTAAGATCTCATGCTAAATACATTGTGGTCTCAGAGGAGGATTGAATGTTGCCAACAGATTTGATGCAGTTGTTAACTGAAAAGGAAGAGTCAGTGATGGGAATCACTGGATATTTCTAAAAAGGTGCTAGGGAAGATCCTGGAAATGCATTTCACTAAGCCTGTTTGGGGTAGGGGGTGGTGCTTTTTTGCAGTGTTGAACACCTAGGAATATTGAACTTGTCAGTGAGTATGATATTGAGCAGGAGGCTCTTTCAGGTTTTTTTTTTGTTTGTTTGTTTGTTTTGGTTTTTTTTTAAAGGAGTAGTTAGACAAATGGATAGTGTGTCTACTTTGATTTTTCAGAAAGAATTTGACATGGTCCATTACCAGAAGCTATTAAAGAAATTAATCTACCATGGAATAGAAGAGAAAACTCCGCTGTGGCTAAATAAGAAGAAAGATTAAAAAAAGGCAGGAATTAATGGTCCATCCTCAAGGTGGAGAAAGGTCACCAGTAGAATCTCAAGGGATCAGTTCTTGTGCCTGTGACATTCAAAATATTTGTGGTTTGGAAAAGAGGGTAAATTGTGAGGTGACCCATTTGATGATGACACTAAGTTGTTCAAGGTAGAATTGATAAAGGCAAACCATGAAGAATTTCAGATGGGTCTTTGATATTGGTTGACTGGAGGTAAAATGGCAGGCAAAAATTGATGTAGTAAAGACAGTGTACATGGGAGAAGCAGAAAATAAATTAATCTTTTATTAGTGTATACAGTGAAACTGTTGAGTAGCCTCTAACTTCTCAGGACTGAGACCTTGGGTATTCATAGCCCTGTGGAAACATAGGTTCGTTAGTGCCAAAAAGCAGTGTTAGGGATTATTAGCAAAGGAATGGGGAACCATACCACTGTGTCAGTTATGGACTTACCTGTATTTGTGAACACTTTGTGCAGTTCTGGTCTTCCTCCTAAGTATATAGTAGAAACTGAAGAGTTTGAACAGTGATGGTGAGTGCCTGAAGTATGACATGGCGCTCCTGTAGAAGAAGTGACACAGTAGATTAGAACATTCCAGCATAGAAAGGAAGATGCCTGGAGGCTCTGACAGTGCTTTGCAAAGTCATGAGTAGCTTGGAGAAGATGGATGAGGAATGGTCATTCACCCTGTCTTTCACGATGAGACCTCAGGTTACCAAATGAGACTAGCAGGCTTCAGGCTCCAAGCAAACAGAAGTCATTGCATAGCTGTATATTTTGTTGCACGGTGTGTGTATTGGCTCCTCATCGCTCTGCCACAGTGTCTTGTGGATGCTGAGGACCTACAAAGGTTCAAAGCCCAACAGGACAGTTCACTACAGGATAACTCATCAGGTGTTATGGACCTTAGTCCTGTGTCTGTGGAGGTGGTGGTGAAACATTGTCTTGGGGAAATATGCTGCATGCTCTTCTACACTTTACACCCTTTTTTGATGTTGTGTTGTAGGTACCTGCTGTTGACCACTTTTGCTAAAAGTTTTTTTTGCGCTGAGATAGGCATTCTTGTGCTTACTTGGGTTCCTTTCCCGTATCAAAGAGTGCTTGTCATTGGACTTCTTAGCCCTGTCCCCTCTAACCTGCTGCTTTCCTGCTTTTCTGCATCTCTGAGGGCTGCTGCCCCTGTCCTGCTCTTCTTACCGAGTCTCTCTCTCACTTGAGGTGTTCCGGCCTTGCTGCCTTCTTTGACTCGCCAGGGACTACTGTCTTATCCAGTACCATTCCACTCAAGTCTCCTTGCCCCCAGGCACTGATATTTCTTCATCTCTCCTTTCCTTCTGAGTAATACTCTTCCTAGCTTGGCATCCGTCTCCTCCTCTCAGCACAGCCTCTTCTGCTTCCTCTCAGCATCCGCTATCCAAGCCAGTCTTAACTTGTGTCCGCTTCCCTGCTCTTCATCAGCTCTGCCATGCATCTCTCATCATCTTATTTCACATCTCCCTTGATGCTACCTGAGCCAGGCAGATACAGAGAGAGCCTGTGATCCTTCCTGGGAGCAAGGAGATCAGTCTGTTCCAGCACAAAGGCAAGGTAGCACTTAAGAGGGAAAAAAAAAAAAAAAATCCTTCTGTCACAGCAAAAACATGCTCTGTGTTCTGAGTGGTAAGGTGTTTGTGCACAGCTGTCAGTGCCTCATCAGGTGCAAAGAAAGGTATAATTTCCTCAACTTAGCTTCTATTTTCTGTTTTATTTTTCAACAAATTGCAATAAAATTTGCTTTATTAAAGTGTTCTTGATTATGACTGTTACAAACACAGACTGAGGGTTGTTTCTGATGTTAACTTCGAAGGAAGATCCTGTTGCTCTGTTTGTCAGATGACCTAACTGCTGTGAGATATTCTACTTAAAGCTTAGCTAAACTAATATGACTTTGTGTTGTATAACAAAAATGGTCATTGTTTTCCCCTTTGGTGGTATCTGATAAATGTTTTCAATGGTCTTTAATTTCATTTTTTCAGTGAAAAATGCAGATCTGTGATTCCATGTTTCCCTATAGCTGCATTTAATTCTTCCTCTAAAACAAACAAAAAAAACCAACAAAAAAACCCCCCACACCTTAAATCTTTAAGATATTTTTTTCCTCTCTACTATTTCTATCCTGTATGTGGCTTATAACATTGGATCAGCTGAAGATTTCTTTAGTGTTTATTTGAAGTCCATTATCTTGTAGGCAGGATGGAAGAACATTGTTGTCTCTTTTTTAAGTGCTGGTGTTGTTGTTCTTCCTGTGCATCAAATCCAACATTGCAACTGAATAAAACAGTGAAACTCAGAGTAATAGTGTTTCAAGTTTTGAAATCCAAAGGAGAAAAAGCTGCAGTATTGGACAGAACTTTGGGAAGGAGACTCTTGGTTATGAGTGATGCTGTTGAAACTGCATTTCCAAAGTCTTGTAGGAAAGTGGATTAGGCTTGTGACATGCTTTTAAAATACCCGTTTCTTGACTGAGGCTGCACTATCCTCTGTCCCATGTATGCAGGAAATAGCGAGCAAGGTACAATCCCACTTGACCGTTGCTTTGTGCAGAAGCAAATGGGTGAATGCTTTGGGAATGCTGGGTGTGTGGTTCCTTGGGTTTTGTCATTGAGTATGTCCGTTACTCCTTCTAGAGTCCCCATGGGTCTGGGAACAGCTGAACCACCTCTCATTGCATGAAACATAAATTAACAATGCTTCCAGGGTATCAGCAGCCTCTCGACAAAAGCTGTTACTGTGCACCTTGAGTTGTATGTTATGCCCATGCTGGTTTTGGGGTTTTTTTTTCATTACTTTCCACAGTATTACTGTGTCCATGTAATTTAGAGGTGGCCTTGCATTTAAGCTCTGCCACTTTGAATTTCAGTTCTGAAGTGGTTTCTAGATTTGGTATTTTTCTGTGTCACAATACTTTCACCAAGACATCAGAATTACTTTTCATGAAAAATGTGTTTGTTTTTTAAATAGCACAGTAAAATGGTTCTTAATTTGTTAACCATAGCAACAAAATAAAAAAGAAATAAATATAAATGTACTATAACCAACAGTATATGTATTAGTTTTTTATTGTCGGAGTGCTGGTTTGAATTAATGTCCGTATTTGTCTTTTTAATTTAGGCAGGCAAAACCCTGTATTTAGTGATTTAAGTGGCTTTCTGTGAAAGGTATTTTGTCCTTCATTAAGAGACTTTAGACAATTGTTTATAAATATGCCCTTTCATTCTCAACCTTAGTGGATAGCCTGTCTTTTGGGGAACGTTTGTGTCAGAGAGTTCATCTGTAACCTTGGAGAAGTGTTTGCAAAACGGCTTTCAGTAAGTGTAGGAAAGAACTTGGTTAATTTTCAGTGAAGTATTTCTCATGTAGGGCACATTGCCCTTCAGGCAAAGAGGACCGATAAAGCTAGTACTTACGATGTGACAGCGCATTGCCCCAGCGTTTATCTGCCCTCAAAGGATAAATTGTCCATAACTGGCGTGGGGAGACATGGCAGCATTACAGGGCTGTGCTTGAAGTGCTGGAAGTTGCTCAGGTCTAGCACATGTTCATTCATCAGACCTCATTGCTGACAGCCTTGGGATGAAGAAGAGGTATGGCCTCGTGTTGGCCAGGCTCAGACCCAGCAGTATTCCCATGAAATGGCAAGCTGGGATTCAAGGGCTGCAGGGCTGCGTCCACGGAGCTGTGCTGGGATGACACCAGCCATCTTCCTGCTGGATGGATTGCTGTGCTCAGAGCGTGTCCCTAGGGAAAGAGTTATGGCACTTCATGCTTGTGTAAACATCCGAAATCTTTGCAAGATGAACGTGCTGACATTTGAAGGTCAAACATGCTTCAACACTTTCAGTTCCTTACCCACAAGCACAGGCATCTTTATCATGCAAGCAGAAATTCCCTTTGGGTTCCTTTCTCTTTCACATGAAAGCTTATACTTGTGGTTGATGCTAAAAACTGTGTAACAGGAGACATTTTGTGTTCAAATGTAGGGTTTTATTTTCTCGTGGAAAACTTCTGCAATGGAAAACAACAGGTTGAGAATGGTTATATACAATTTGTAAGAACAAAGCATCCATTAACCATCTAGGAATTCAGGTTTTGATGAACGTAGATACTTGTTTCTCTCTGAAATTGGAAAAGCAGGCTATTTCTAGTATGCTTGTCATGGGATCAGTGGCAACAGAAACCCAAGAACTTCCTCATGCAGTTGAATTTGGTGTTGGGTTTTTTTTTTTAATAGAACTGACCCAAATTCAATTCTTACTTTCGATGACTTGTTTTGGTTTTTTGTGGGTGTTTTGTGGTGTGGTTATTTTTTTTCCAAGTTTGCTTCCCTTGAAGCTCTTCAAATTTGGACACATGGTTTGTCAACAGCCCTGAAGACTGAAAGCTGAGCAGACTATGACTAGCAGTCCTCTATCCGACCCCTCTTCTAAAAGAAGTGGAACAGTAGTGTATTTTTTTAAGGAACCATTTTGACTGTGTGTGAGATTTTTGTTCTTGGAAAGCTGTGTGGAGGTCAGGCAGGGGGGTGAGTGGTCAGAATGGGGTGGATCGTCTGAGGAGCTGCCAGCTTGGCCCCGGGAAGCCAGAGGGCCCATGGTGGGGAGGCTGTTACTTCCCTCCTACCTTCATCTGCCTGCTTGCCAGTCTTGTCTGCCCTGTTAGTGTAGGAGGTATCACATGTTTTTGTAGTTTACTCATCCTTGTTATAGGAAGCTAAAGTGGTAGCTTTATGGTACCCAGGGGTAGGAATGCACTGTCATTCACTTACCAAAGCAAGCATCTGATGGGATTGTCTGGGTGGGGTTTTTTTAATCCTGTGCTTGCATTTATTTATTTATTCTCCATGAGAAGACTTGCACTGGTTTTATTTGAAAGGGGCTGTACTCTACTCTTCTCCACATCTGCCTTCATGGGATTAAAAATTAAGAAACATGCCAGTGTAGGGCAGTTACAAAGTGATGGAAGTGAAAAATCTGGTTCTGCAGAGCAGTTGTGCATGGCCAGTTTGGTTTTAAACTTCCTAGACTTGATCTATTTATGCGTAGATCATACCAGCGTAATACTTAATAATACCCACAGCCTGCTTGTTAACAAAAATAAAACTAATAGCTTTAATACTTCGTTAGCTTGAAGAATTGCTGCTGATTTACTGATTACAGTAGTCTTTCAACATGAGTGGTTTCATCTGTATTAGTGAATGTATGAGCAGTTCCGCATTTTGCTTTTGCTGTGAATTTAAATTTTATTCAGACATTTTGAACTTTCTTACTGACCTTCAGGTTGAGAAATAATAGTAGGGTTTTTCCGTATGTTCAGAATCATGTGGAAACTTGTCTTAATGATCACTAAGGGAACTTAAAGGGGAATTAGCTCCAGTTAAGTATGTGAACCTGAAGCTAATACAAAGTACTTTGGTTTTAGCAGAACATACGAGTATTTAAAAAAAAAAAAAAAAAATTGTAGTCATAACCTTTCTTCTTAACCTCCTGAATTTTTGTTGCTGTTTTCCACCTAGGAATTTTTTGTGTGTACCTAAAAAGTGCAGAATTAATCGGTAAGAGTTGTATCTTAGTTTTTTATTCAAACTGATGTACTTAACCTGACCATTAAAAATGCTTCCTAATTGTTCAGTTTGAAATACTGAAAGACAGCAAAAACCTGTGCTAGGGATAATGAATGAGGATCATGATTATTGGAAATTATTTACTTTCTGCATTAATATGTTTGATCTTTAAATCCCACTGGCTTTGTCAGTAAGTTCTTGATGTGTAAAATATTTAAATTACCCCATTTTTTCATATTAGATCATTGCAACTAGGTCAACAGAAAATTGAATCATAACAACTTGATATCAAAGTTGATTTTGGTAGCAGAAATTAATTTTGGCTCTGTAGTCATACTGTCTTATACTTCTTTTTCCAGAAGGTACTTGGGTGAATACATAAGCAGCATCTGCTTCTTAGGAAGTCTGATCCTCCAGGCTTTGAAGGAGAAAGGTTTTTATTTTAGTGTTTTCCTTAGCTGTTCTTCATTGAGTTGGTCTTATATATGTTGTGATTTCATACCTTTTTATCGTAGTTTAACCTAGGATGCAGTTTCTGAATATCTGTTATTTGTCAAGTTATTCTCTTCCCCTCGTGACTGTTCTTAATCTGTTACAAGATTATTGTTTATTTAGGATCAGCTCGCTCTGACTACAGCTGTTTGGAAACAGTCCACCCAACAGAGATTACAAACCCTTTGGGAAAAGGACTACCTTACTGTTTTTTATGATACTTAACACAGGAGCATCCTGTCCTGTGACTGAAAAGCCTGTATTTCACCTTACAGTGCGAATGATAAATGATCAACAGCATGCACATGAGCCTATACCTGGAGCTGTTTCCTTTTACCTGTTTTCTGGGATTTGTTTATTCAGTCTTTAGTAAATATGTCATAGGTAAACTCCTTCCCTTTGTGTACTGTGGACTTTTTTTTTCTGTGTGTGTGTAGTTTTCTTCTTGGAGAGCAACCTGTGAGAATATTTCTTTCTTACAGTGAAATCCCCTATGAATTCTGTAATTGACCTCAAATTTGTCTCCCTGTGTACCAGTGTCATGGTTTAACCCCAGCCAGCAACTAAGCACCACACAGCTGCTCACTCACTTCCCCCCCACCCAGTGGGATGGGGGAGAAAATCGGGAGAAGTAAAACTCGTGGGTTGAGATGAGAACAGTTTAATAGAACAGAAAAAAAGAAACTAATCATGATAATGATAACACTAATAAAATGACAATAGTAATAATAAAAGGATTGGAATATACAAATGATGCACAATGCAATTGCTCACCACCCGCCGACTGACACCCAGTTAGTCCCTGAGCGGTGATTCCCCGCCCCCACTCCCCCCAGTTCCTATACTAGATGTGACGTCACATGGTATGGAATACCCTGTTGGCCAGTTTGGGTCAGGTGCCCTGGCTCTGTCCTGTGCCAACTTCTTGTGCCCCTCCAGCTTTCTCGCTGGCTGGGCATGAGAAGCTGAAAAGTTCTTGACTTTAGACTAAACATTACTTAGCAACAGCTGAAAACATCAGTGTTATCAACATTCTTGTCATACCTAACTCAAAAACATAGCACTGTACCAGCTACTAGGAAGACAATTAACTCTATCCCAGCTGAAACCAGGACAACCAGACAATTTTTGTTACACCCATTTCGTAACCTGGCTAAGCTTGAATTGAATTATGTAATTTTTCTTTAGTCTGGGAAGAAATGGAAGTCTTGGGCAGGTTTTCCATCTGATGGTGCCTGCACTGCCACAGGGAGGCCAGTAGCCATCTATGAACCCTTTGTTGGAGCAGAGCTGGAGGAAGCATTCAGAGATTGAAGGATCTGGGTTCGTCTTTCTGCTGCCTGTCCTCTAGCCTTCCTTTTGCAGCTCGTCTTGGTTCAGCAAAGATCAGTTGACAAACATTTTTGGTGAAATGTGAGCCGAGCTGACTAAATAAATAATCCCAAAATTGCCTTTCAGTAAGGGGTGTCTCAAAACCTAGGTCTTTGATCTTGCTGATGGCATGGTCACAGTTGTGCTAATGCTGGCAGGAGACCAGGCTGGGGGGGTGCAGCTGAAGAAGAGGAGAGCGTGGAGCCACCCTTTTTTGAGACAAAAGTTGACCTGGGTTAGCCTAAGCCAATCTAAACCAATGTTTACAGTATTGGCAATTTTTTGAAAACACAAGCTCCCATGCTCATCAATGGCCCATGAAACACTGGCTACCCAGAGTGTTTTTTGCTAGTTCTCTTGGGTTTTATACTCTTAAATACTGGGCTGACTTTGAAAATAGAAAACATAGCATGTGTAAATCATAGTCATCGTTGTATTGTTGTTGTAGAGCACTGAAGTGATAAATCTTTCATGTTTCTTTTGCTGTTTCAGATTTTGGGGAAAAAAAAAAGTCAAACTTCAGTCTAGTTACAGTGTGAACTTCCCCTCCACATGTCCTTTTGCTGTCTTCTGTAAAACATAAGTATTTTGATATGTCACTTTGTTCTCAGTGTGGGGAACAAGGTTTTTAGATTAAAACTTGACTGAATCTTAATCTAACATTTTTTCTGTAGCCTACCCAGAACCTTTTTAATACTTAATTTGTTCTCCTTTATTAACTAACAATGATCCCCCAAGTTAATTTGGCATATCATAAAGGAGTAATACTGAAGTCTCATATACCTTTCCTTTTTGTTAAACTCTCTAAAATGATAGGCAGCTGTAAAGTTTTATTTCAATTTTTAGTTATGTAACTGCCCTTATAATTTACAAAATGTCTCCTGTGTCCAGGGTGTTCCAAGAGTAACTTTTAAATTCTAATAAAAATGGAAGGTGTAATTTCAAGTTAAATGCCATTTTTATCTGGTCTGTTACAACAGAACCAATTTACAGCAGGTTTTTTTACATTATCAGAGGTAAAGCTCTTAAGAAAAATGTGCTCTAAAATAGCATGTGCTCTGGTGAGGCCACCTAGTTTAGTTAAGGGCATTGGAGAAATGGGAGGATGCCTTTCTGAGTCTCCTGAGGGCTCTGAGGTGCCACCTCTTTCTGTTTGTCCCCTTCCCCTCTTCCAGCCATATGGCTTGCAAGGTGTCTCTGAGGTTGGTCATTGCCCAAAATCCCATTGTTGTCAACTGTGTGTCCACAGGAGAAAGTATGAACGGTGTCTTCACTGTGTTTTGGCCTGTGTGCCACACCAGGTGTGCACTGAGTTGTGCCCAAGCACTACTTTTTGAACTTGGTTATGGGTAGATGATATCCCCTCTCCATTTCTTTTTTTATTTTTTTTTTTTTAAGTAGAATTTCCCACTGTTCTCTCAAGATTTCCGTTTATCACATGACAGCTGTAGCTGGGGATGAAACGGGGTAAAATAGCACCTTTGGGGGAAACCTGCTGAAGAACTCATTGATGTTGCCTCTCATTTGGCAAAACTGATATTTTTTTTAAGTACTGCTTAAAGCAAAGTGCTTGTTTTGCTGAATTGGGGCGTCAGCTCACTTGACCCTTTTCTCTGATGTGGCAGGTTCAGATTTCCAAGTAAGAACGGCCATGCTGCAAGATGTGCTTGAGCACCTTCCCTGCTCCAGCAGACCCCTCTGAGAGGGGCCCACCTTGAACCTCTTTCAGCAGCCATGGTCTGATTAGACAATGGAGTCCAAGCAATATACCCAAGAAAAAGAGATTTTAACCGTGACAGCTTGTACAAAATTCTTATGTGAATAATTAAATTCTATTTAGGTGAAATTTTTCTTGTTAGCGATTTGACTTCAAAAGCAAGCAAGCGAGGAGGCATCTCCTGTCCTGTTTGGTCCATCCTGGCCTGAGTATGTTACGAGTTTATTGACAAGGTGTTTCCTCTGCTGATCTTGAACAGGAGCGTTGAGAGACAGGATCAGCTTCCTGGGGAGTTACACCAGAGGTGCTTGTGAGAGAGGAGGCAGCACCATCAGCAGGCGTTGCGCTGGTGCACTATGTTGTGTATCTTCTCTGGTTTTAGCTACTGCCACAGCTAATGAGCTATCTGGAATGCTGCCTTACTGAAGAACTGCCCAGAGTAACATCAGTTTTCATCTGCTGCTTTGAAAATTTTCATTCCTGACTGATTACTAACCTGTCCTTTAAAGCTCTCTCCTTCCTGGTGTCACGTGTAACTCCATCGTAATGGAATTTGGGTTCTTCTGAGCACTGCCTGTATGAAACACATTGGCCAGGTCGCCATCCTCTCTGTGTGGGAACTCATAAAATGTGTTTCAGCTCATTTTACTGACTTACTGTCAAATGTATGTAAACATATACAAGGTACCGACTTTGATTTCTTTAATATCATTCTTCTGTTGTCTTACACACTTGGGGCAGATGCTTTGCCCTTAAATTTTTTTCCAATGATTGCTCAGCTAGATGCTTTTGACTAGGGGCAAAAATCTGCGAAGAATTACTTTTAAAAAATAAGCTTTTATAGACCTTTTTGGATGCATTACAAAATGTTCCATCCCAGTGGTTAGTCTTGATTTATTCAATCTAATTTGGTCATCCTTGCTGTAGGCCTACAATATGATATATTTACTGTTCCTGTTCAGTTTGTCTTCCTTACTGTTGCTTATCTTACTCTAAAATCCATTTACTCTCTCAATTTTTTTTTAATCTGTTGATGTTATACAAGGTATTTGAATTAAAAAAAAAAAATCCTTATTCTGATACTATGGATTAGACTTAGACACTAGGCAGTGTTTCTGAGCATAAAGTCTGTGCAAATAGCAAATATTCTTTTATCATATTGCCTTCAGTATTTGCATGTAACATACTGTTTATATTAATCCTTAAGGACAGGATTCAGTTCTCAATAGAACATGATCTTGCATGTTAATCCTGGCTTGGGTTCTGTCCACAATGACTCATGTATATGAGGAAGAGCAAATAAACAAAGCAGGTTGGAATTAATCACTTGGTAAAATATGACCATCTTCTACCAGCTCTTGGTAACTACTGCTGTGTACACTGAGTTTAATTCTTGCAGTGAGAACTGGAGAGGAACAGTTTTGTTATAAAGTAGGGCAGGGCTTGTAGGTAGTAATGCTTAGATTAAATCTTTACGTGGCATTATGCATTCACAGAAATTGTTGACTTTCACCAAATGCCGAAAGTACGCTACACTGACTTCTGGGTTATTGTGTGCCTTTGTGGGAGGTTAGTGACAACACAGAGCTTTTGACTTTTAGTCAGTCAGAGCAACTCAGCCCCATCATTAGTAGCAGTCATTACTTTCACGTCCTACCTTTCAAATGGCATGTGGAGAGTTGGGTGTTAGTGAACAGGATCCTGTACCCTTTCCTCTGTCAGTATGTTTAATGTTAGAAGCCAGAAACTGCATTTGCATTGTTTTTTCTAAAAACTATTTTCTAATGTCTGGAGTGGGTCCAAAAAATTTGTATCCCTAGTAAGGCAGGTGATTTGTCTAATCTAATGTACTGTCTTCCTCATTAGCCAGCAGAAGATGGTGTGAGAAACCTATTCTGTGAACAGGAGACTTCAGTGTGTGATATTGAGAATGTGCCTCTCGTTTTGTGTGTCCATAAAGTTGACTCAACTATCACTCTTTTTTGGGATAGATAACAGAAGAACAAGTTATTCAGTTAATCTTCTGTGATCATACAGATTATGTGAAGGTGCCTGTGAAATAGGCAGGGCACCACTTTCTTGATGATACTATAGTTTGCAACAACTTAAAAAACCCAAACAGTAGGTCACAGGATGGGTACAGAAATAACGATGTTTTGAAGGCCAGCATGACTGAAAGGAAGTCAAGGATTGTTGCATCTTTGGTTTTGTTTGCTAGCATGTGGGGAGGTGGAGAAGACTTAAGGGATGGATAGAATCGTGGGGTCACTCGTGTTGGAAGGGACCTCTGGAGTTCCTAAGTCCAATTTGCTGCTTGAGGCAGGGCTGTTACTGAATTCTGACTGCCTGCTCAGGGCTTTGTCTGGTGTGGTCTTGAAAACCTACAAGGACAAGAGATTCTACAACCTCTATTGGCAGCTTTTTCCCTATGCTTAATTATCCTTGTGATTCTACCCCCCTCCTCCCCCCACTCTATATCTGGTAGGAACCTCTCCTGTTTCAAACAATGGCTACTCTCTCTTCCCGTAGTGAAGCGCTGTGAAGCACCTCACTCTGTTGTCTCGATGATGTCTCCATAGGTATGAGCAGGCAGGTATTCGCTCCCTTGAAGCCATTTCTTCTCCAGGCTGAACAAGCCCTACTCCCTTAGTCTCTCCTCATAGGCCAAGTTCTCCAGCCACCTTGACCATCCTCTGCTGAACTCATTCCAGTTCATCAATATCTTTCTTGTACTGGGATGCCCAAAACTGGACACAGTATTCTAGACACAATCTAATGAGTGCCAGGTAAAAGGGGTTAATCACTTCCCTCAGTCTGCTGCACGTGCTTCTGTTTGTACACCCCAGGATACCACTGTCCCTCTTTGCTGTCAGGACACACTGCTGGCTTGTGCTCAGCTTGCTGTTGACCCCAGCTGAGCTTTTTTCGCAGAGCTGCTCCCCCGTTTGCCTGTCCCCAGCCTGTATCATTCCCAGGGCTTATTACTTCCCAGGGGTAGGACTTGGAATTTGTCCCTGTCGAAATTTAGGAGGTTCCTGCCAGCTCACTCCTCCATCCTGTCTAGGTCCCTCTGAATGGCAGCTCTGCCTGCAAGTGTGTCAGCTGCCCCCCTCAGTTTGAGGTCATCTGCAGACTTCTTGAGGGTATGTTCTACCTTCTTCATGTCATTGATAGATACATTAAACAAAACAAGTGCCAAAATGAAACCCTGAGGTATTCTACTCATTAATCCCTTCCAGGTGGAGTACAACCATGAGTCACTACCCATTGAGCTTGACAGCGCAGTCAGTTTTTCACCCAACTAGTAGTCCATCCACCCAAATCGTAATATCACAACTTGGATACAAAGATGTTGTGAGAGGGAGATGGTATTAAATTCCGTGTTAAAATTAAGGTAGACGGTATCTATTGGTTTGTTCTTACTTGCTGATCTTGCCATTTCATCCTAGAAGGCAAGTCAGGTTGATCAAGCATGATTTACCTTTGTTAAATCTGTTTTGGCTATTGCAAATCGTTTGTCATCTCCATGTGCCCAGAAATGGCTTTCGATAGGACTTGATGCATGATTTTCCCAGAAACTGAAGTGAGGCAGACTGGCCTGTAATTCCCCAAAGCATCTTTCTTGCAACCTGGTTGCAGCTTCTGCCTTTCTCCAGACATCAGGACCCTCCCCGAAACTCTGCAATTTATCAAAGTTATGTAAATCAGGTTTTGCTTTGAACCTTGTATAGGAGGCTGGTTTATAAATTAAACAACTTGAAGCTTCTGACCATGAAGACTTTCTTTGGAGAACTAGTATATGATAGATGTAGACAAGTTTCAGGGAGTCCTCTATTGCCCTAGCACTTAGAAACATGGGTTATTAGCCATTCAGAACTGTCCTTAGGTGAAGAAATGACAGTGTTTATCAGTTGTCGGTTTCTTATAATTAGTGTTTTATTTCTATAAAGTGGTGCTCACTGAATGCAGAGTGTAACATTGCATTCAGTCTACCTCACTGCTTGTCTTGTAGCCTCCTTGAATTATCGTGCCCAAGTCAGCCCTTCTCTTTCTCTCAAGCTGTCCTATCCCAGCTGCCTTGTAGCTGAGCTGCCAGACCACACTGCCATCCTTCCTGCAAGATGAGTAAAGGCTTTTCTCTGTATAGCGCAAACCCACATTTTGTCAGGTAGTTGTTAATCTGGTTAGTTGTAAACTTTGCAAAGCCTGAATGTGTGTGTGTGTGTGTTTGTTTTTTTTAACCTGTGTTGCTGGTGTACAGCAAAGTCCACCCAGAGGCGGTAACAATTTGAGTGGAAGTTTGGTCTTGGCAAATTGAATATTCAGGGCTCAGCAGTGCTAAAGGAAGCGATTGCTTAAGTTGTTAATAATCAGTAAGGTATTTCTGCTAAGCTGATCTTCAGCTGCTGCTTATGGAGTTATTCACTCATCAGAGCCTTTGCACAAGGTGGTATTGCAGAAACAATTACTGCCTGAACTTGATTCCATAGTGATTTCTGTTCTTTGCCAGAAGAGAGAGAGAGAGAGAGAGCAATGACTGAATTAAATTACTGCTTAAGTAAAAAGAATCCAAATTTTTATAAACATGCAGTAGGAAGGGCAAAAAACCCCCCACAAAACTGAAATCTTACTGAAGTGAACATTTCCTTGTTTAAGATATGGTATATTCCTCACTGGAATCCTAGTGTTTGAAATAGCTTTTGATGGCCAAACCTTAACGATGTCTGGCATTTTCATTCTTTCCACCTATATATAGGCTTATGGTCATTACTCCCTCTAGACATCAGTGACTAGTGAGGCCTTCTCTAACCTTACTCCTTGTGCCAGATGCTTTACCCCAATTACTAAGAATGGCCCATGAGAAACATCTCATCACAGAATAATGCAAAGCACAGTGGGATTACTGGTCCCAATTGTGCTGAATTGTTTCCAAGCATCCTATCTTTGTGCTATCTTACCATTTGATTGGTGTCTTTAGCAAGTCAATAATATGAATACATAGGGTATTAATGTATTAATTAATCCAATTACTTCTTACTGAATGCTGTTTCCATTTCAGAGCCCATTTTCCAAGTACATCTTACATAATGAAGTGCATTAAGTGTTACTTCAGCCAGAAAGGAGGCACGAAATTTTAAACTACTTAAAGATTTGCACTTGCAGATCTTGCTGCAAAACATGTCTGCTGCCTGCTGTGAGAGAGAGAGCAGAAACAGTAACAACCGATGTGCAGCTTGTCGTGCATCTTGGCAGCAGCAGAATGTGATGTTAATAGCTGGAATGTTAAAATTCCTGTATTTGGTAGCACTTATGAAGCATAATCTGTTTTGAAATTCAGCCATATTATAGCTTGTAAAAACCTGAAGGCAGCTGGGGGAAAAATAAGGCTCACAAAGCCTTATTTAACCTGAAAAGGTTCTTAGAAATGTTTTTATTTTATAAAGGCTGCTAGCTTTTGTTCTCTTTTGACATTTTTGGAAAACGAACTTCATTAAAATCTTACTGAGTACAGAGAAGAGTGAATTTTGCCTTGAATAAGCCTGGGAATGGTTATCGACTTTCCTACTTTAGGTAAACTATTTAACATACAGTTTGAAAACAGTTAAAACCAAACAAAGGGGATTTCTCTTTGTTGTCTAACTAGTGCTCACTGGTGTTGATGGGGGAACTCCATTACAGTGGAAGAAGTAGCCTGAAGAGGTCCAGAACTTACAACTGAAACTAAAAAGGTTCTGTAAATTAAGAAGTGCTTTTGTCTGGGGGAGGGTACGTGTTGATCCTGTATCATAAAATGAGATCATACCTCCTCAACTTTTACTTACTATTCTTCTTTCCATATTGTGATTGCCAAATACATACCCTGGCACACATGTCTCCAGCTCTCCTCATGAATTTAGAGCATGGGAGAGGCAGGCACTTCCCCTGCCAGTGGCAGAAGCTGGAGGACCAGTTGATGGGAAGCATGACAGAGTGGTATTTAGTGCAGCTCTGCTGGTTTCTGTCACCTGCCATGGGAACCAAGGGCACTTGACAAGGGCTTGCGAGCGACCTGTGCTGGCTTTCCACAACCAACTTCTCCCTTGACAGACTTTTTTGGTATTTGTTTGGTGCTTGACTCATGCCATATTCTACTACTGAGTGTCCCACCTGGCAGTGACATGAGCAGAACTGTAAAGGAGCTCGTCAGTCATGAAGAGATGGATAACTGGGAGAGGACTTAAGCACGTAAGTACAAGGAATAAAGGGAATCTCAGAAAAGTCAGAAGACTACAAGGCAGGAGGCAATTAATATTTTGAGATGCACACAAAAAAATCAAAATGTACTTTATATTAAAAAAGAACCTGAAAATTATGAATATATTTCAGCAAAATAATTCTCCCCACCTGAGGCTCTTTCTTAGCATCCCTTATTTTTTTGCATTAACAATATCTCAACACTGGACCGATGGTTCTGGTATAAAGACTGTTTCAGCTGCGTACCAAGGACCTTTTTCTGTCCTGAATGAAATAGGTCCTTTCTTGAGGTGATAGGTGGTCCTTTACCAAGAACACGTGCAGCACCCATATGTATAATGAAGCCAGGGTAGCATTCTTGTTTGCTTCTGTTGATGGTTATTGAGTCCAGATAGTGTTGTTTCTTTGACCTCTGGTAAAGGGGTTCTTGAAAAGTGCCCCTTTGAGAAGACAACCTTTGTTTCAGCCAGTTCCTCAAATACCTTTTGGTGTCCATGGTGGTATACTTTATGTTTTACCCAGTTTACTCGGATAGTGACTTCGAGGTCCTGGGACATGCTCGATGATGGCTTTTATGAGCTAAGCACTGCGAAAAGAAGTGGATGTGGAGAGCAAAAGGCCTTCATACACAATGGATTTAACCACTGGGCGATGGAGAATCGCTCTGTATACAGCACTGTCACATATTGGGGGATGGGAGCAGGGGGATCTTAGGTGGGTTAAAAAAAAAGCATTCCCAAATACTTGGAGTGTTTTCTGCTGTACCATGCTGGTAATAGGAGGTCCTTTCTTTCCCTTTTGTTTCCCATTCCTTGCACTCCTACACCCCACATATTGTATTTCACTCTAAGTACTTGACAGGGATGTGTACACTTCAGTGTGGAAGAAAAAGAATTCAACTGTTTTGAAGAAGAAATATTTATAAAGAAAACACTTCCGGTTTTATGGTTTTGTTTTCCATGACAACTTTTATGGGCATGGAAGGTCATGATACTCTAGTGTCTTGTTCCTTGCACTTCCTTTCTGGACTGAGGTGGTCAGTGCTCTGAGGAGCAACACTTCTGGGTTTCTTTTACTGTAGCTGCTGTAGTAAAAAACTAGACAGGGACAGGATGCTTTTCAAACAGAATGGCAGCAGGCACGTAATGGCAGGCATATAACTGCATCTTCCAGACAGTACTGTGTAAACAGCCCGAGTACACATACTTCTTTTGTGGAATAGATGTGCTGTTATCTTTCAAGGTACCACTGTCCTCTTTCCCTCCTGATTTTTCCGCCAGCTTCGTTGTGGCTCAGGATACTTCAAATAGTTTTCACGGTCTCAGGATTCTGCTTGGGGAATCTTGACAAAATTCTGATTAAATCCTCACAAAATGGTCTCATAAAGCTTTTCATATTTCAAATCTGTTCCTTGGAGTTTTCTAGTAGTGTTTTTTTCAGGATTTTTCCTTTCTGTGAATTTCACCAACTGTTTTCTGTAGATCAAGCAATGTACAATAAATGCTTGGGTTATTCTCTCCTCCTGTTTGAGGAACCCAGTAGTTGCCACCAGTATGCTGTATGTAGAATCAAGCAGTCCTTTCTAACTTGCCTTCGCTTCCAGCACCTTCCAGCTTTTTATTGCCCTCTCTTTCTATAATACTGTTGATGATCCGTTTTAGCTAGACATATTGCTGTCAGTTTAGGATGGGTCCTTGAATGTCCCAAAAACCACACACACCCCTGCTCCAAAACCCACCAGAAAACCCCCACCAAATGACCTGTGGCAAGCACCCACAGGTGGCATCCTTCACTTTATAAGCTTTTTTCAACTGTAAGCAGCTGGGCTTCAGTCCCTAATGCTTCACCAGCTTTCCCAGAGCAGCTGACCATATCCTGTAACATTTATCAAACAGGACTGCTGTGATGATGGAGTGAAAAGTGGATCTGAAAAGTCTATTGGGGCTGGAGAGAAGAGAGGGGAAGGAAGCAATAAGCAATTAAGCATGGTGTGGGTGGAGAAAAGATTTTTACTTGGGCAGCATCACGTAGGAGCTCTGTGACTGAGGCAGGATGGAGGCAAGCTGTCCAGAGTGACATCTCCTAGACTTTATTATTCTTGCTGTTTTCTATCTCACTGTTTACAAGAAATTAGGCAGGATTATGTAATTGGAAGGGAGGGGGCTCTGTCTGCAACAAATACTCTCTTGTTTGTGCAGAAGCTTTGCAAGATGTAACCAGTGCACTGAGGAATTGGAAGGGAGAGTAACTTGCTCCTGAAATTTCTCAACTTCTTGAGCTGGACTTTGCAGCCTGCTTTTGGGCCTGTTTCTCAGTAAATCATGTTTGAGAGGGAGCATTTTGATGCAGGTGGTACAGGGTGAGAAAGTTGGCTAGCATGAGTGGTTGGTACCTAAAGAAAGCTAGCTGAAGGGGAAACCCTTCAGATAGCCTTTTTGGGGTGACCTTTGCTGCTGGTCACACCAATAACAAGTTCTGGGATGGTGGTTTTTGACTTCTTGGGCCTTTTAGGAAGATGGGGGAGGAGGAGAAATCCCAACATGTGACATAACTCATGATGCTGGGATAATGGCCTCTAGCACAGTTCTGTTATATTGCATTAATGAGTGAGAAAGGGACAGGAGGCATCTCACTGTACTGCCAGCAAGATTTTTCCTTGAACGTGGGGAGACAAGTGGAAAAAAAGGAGATGTTTAAGGAATGTTTATATGCTTTGTCTGTAAAGATACCAGAATGTGTGATGATGTGTATTTGAATCTTCTTGCATGTAAACAGATGTAACCATTATAGGCATAATGCATCAAATCTGAATGATGCTTGCATTCTGTCTGGAAAGTAAGACAATTTTATCAGAAAATGCAGTCAGGCAAAAAAGTAGCAAAGTGAGCAGAAATTCCATTTTTGTCTATGATCAAAGAGCTACAGAGGAAGGAGGAAGAAGGTTTGAGAATAACCCTTTTTTATGTATGTATGGTACCTTATGAAAACGAAGACATGATAAACGCCATGAATTATGGGTATATTTCTTGGTATATAGTTCATTATTTTCATCCAGACAAATGTACTTTGATGGCTTTGATGGCTTGTACTTAAAGGATTTTAGGCCTTCCCACTCCAGAATTTTGTGTGAGGTATTTGAACTTTCCAAGAATCACAGAATATATCAAGACTGGAGCGCCTTGTTACGGTGCATGTGTGGATATTTAGATGTCAATGAGTTTATTACAGTGGGTTTTCTTTTACCTTGATCTTGTGTCCCAAGTATGGTCATATGTTGTGTGCCATCACAGTGTTTGTGAAAAGTACCTTAATTGTCATGATTTCTCAAAATTGTTGTAAGAGTATCAAGGCACTAAGGTGTAGTACAGCTAGAATTACCGGTCAGTTTTTAATCTAATAGAAGAGCTTTGCTCATCCCAAATTGTTGCCTTTTGTAGCCTAGTAAATGGATAAGTTGTGAATAGTGAAGGTGGTTTACTTGAGAGTTGTTACATCACGGTGTATTTGTTGCTATGTAAGCTAAATAACAGAACAATAAACCACTTTTTAGTGGGTGTATTCTCTTTACCTTTTCAAGTTTGGTTGAAAGCAGGAATACAGAAGCATTCAAGGATTTCTTTGAAGCAGAAAAAATACTAAAGCAATAGGCACTTGCTTTGATGCCATGAAAATGTCTGTTGGGAGAGCCGCTGGCCTTAGTTTTAGATGCTTAAAACATAGTGGATGGCTTTGCTTAAAAAATAATAAAAACCCCCAGCTATAGTTATGGGAAATAACTTCTTGGAACTTTATGAGGATGAAATGGTCAATACAGAGACGTGTTAATGGGGTCAGTGTTGGTTTTGGCCAAGCCTCTGGAAGACAGAAGAGCTGCAGCTGTTCCCACCTCACACTCCAGAGGTGGCTGCGGAGATCGTGCTGTTACTTCTGCTTCTGCCCTTCAAATTCGGGTCTGCATTGCTGTCCATCTGCTGTGCCATGGGACTCTTACTGAAATTCATGCCATAGGTTACAGATAACATGGTGTAGTGGCGACAGTTTTCTCACAGAGCTGTTTTTGGAGGCAGTTTTACGGGCAGAAGTTAAGCCTGTTACAGATGGCCCAAGCCGCTGGGACACAGACATCATGTTTTATCAGCAGCACCTTGCCTTTCTGTTGGCTGGGTTTTAGGGAGATGCTGCTCATTTTGGCATTTGGGATGGGGTTGAGGGAGGTGATTTTGATCTTTTAAGGCTAGCGGGGTTTTGGTGCAGTGCCAGGCTCTCCACCTCCTCCCACTGGTGTCCCTGCATGCAAGCTCCTCTGCAGCCTGCCCTTCGCTAGCAACTGCTGAGGGGTGATATTTGATACCCAACTGGTTGCTGGTATTAATATTGGTAGTCCTTCATAGGTAACGGTGTAGGTAGAAATTGTCTTTTACGTGGGCTTTTACATAGTTCCTAAATACTGCTTCTTTTTAACTTCCATTTAAAATTAAATTTGAAATTGGAGAAATCTACAAATCCCTCATTTAGTGTAGACTGTTAAAATACTATAAACTAGACTGAAGATCTTTAACAGTCTGGCTTAACATGTTTTGTGCCCAAGTTCAGAGGAAAGCCATGCCGTGAGCCAGGGCAGGCATCCATCCCCAGGGGCTGGGCACAGCAGCAAACCCTCCTCCAGGTTTTGACAGGCACAGCCTCTCCCTTTTCATCTGTAGATACCAAGTCTAAAATAGTGAAATACGCTATGACTGGTTCACTATGTCGCTAGATAATTGTGCTTGCTGAATCATTTTATTGAAAAATTAAATGCATTTTTGAAGTATCTAGGTGATTTGCATCTTCTCTGCTTTTCTGGACTTTTGAAGAAAAGAAAAAGTATTTTCAATAGTGTTGTTTCTTTGCACTTGAGGCCTGTGTGTTTGGCCTGCAATCTGATGCAGATTGCAGCTAACTTTAATTAACAACGTTATAAATAAGAGCATCGCGCATAAACACTTATATAAAAGCTTATATAAATAGCTTAATAAAAGCACCTAAAGTTATATGGCTGCTTAAGTAAATGTAATAATGTAAGTATAACATAATATGTAATAAATAAATGTGCCTGAGTAGGCATAAGAGCTAGCAGAGGTGTTGAGGGGAGCTGAGCTGTTGCGCCTGGGGAGCAGGGCAGAGCAAAGCCCCATGGCAGCAGGATGGGGAAAGATGCAGGGTTGATCTGCTCCTTGCTGCACTATGCGGAGCTTGTGATGGCTCAGGATAATCTGTGCGAAGTCACAGGGAGAAGACACATTTCTCTGAATGTTCTGAAATATGTACAGTGCAAGCACTTGAGCCTGTAAATTCATTTTAGCAAGGCCCTTGTTCTCATCAGTAACACGGAAAATGAAGCCTTGAGTCCTAGAGCCTCAGCATGTGTGCTGCCTCCTCATGCAAAATTTAGCACAGGCTTTGTTTGAATGTACTCCTCTGAACATAATTTGAACATGCTTATTTTTTGGTTAGGATCCTAACCATCTGCAACCATCTGCTAGCAGGTGTTTGGTTTTGTCATGGATTTTGTTTGATTACCTTTATCATTTTATCTTTGCTCTCTTTCTGTGCAATGTCAGATGGATCCTCACATGCCATCTCGTTTATGCAGCGGATGGAAAAAATCTGCTAATCAGGACCATGTCTCACACAGGGTATAGTATTTTTATTTTGAATTACTGTGCCCTGATACCATACCTGCCATTAAACAGATGATAGGGCAATCATCTTCTTACAAGTGTGCCCACTTGCTGAGCCTTTTTTTTTTCCTAGAGAAGATTTAAAAGAGTATGTGAACAGTTGCCTGCACTATAATCCTAATTCTTTTATTAGAGGTTGATTCTTAATGCTTTTCTTAGTCTTTGCTGTGTAGAAAAATGATATCTCTGAACCAGAACTTCTGGTCTTAGAGCATAAAAAAATCTATTGTAGTTCCAAGAGCATTTTTCCATAGGGCATGCTTGACCAAAGTAAAATTATTTAATAGTAAAATGTGGGATTATAACCTCTGGCAAAACTGTCTGAAAAATGTGAACCACTTCCCCATTTTGATACATCAGGATGGAGCAATATGAAGAAGTGTGCTACAGACTTCATGGAGAATTGGGCATCAGGAAAGGAATTGCTGACACTAGGGAAAAAAAAATTGTAAAGATTTGTAAAATGAAATTAAGCTGTGACTTACTATGTTGACGCAATCTGTGTTTCAGTGATGTGCAGTTAAAAGACATAGGTTTGAGGTGGCAACAAGCAACTTACTTTTCAAAAGGGCAAGCAGCAGATTGTCAGCCTTCAGCTAAATGAATGGTAGGCACAGGGTGGTGTTTTTTTAACGTGGTAACATGATCTCTACCCAGAATTCCCCCTCAGGGCTGTTTTCTCCAGATGCGTCAGAAACCCACAGGCCAGAGGTATCTGGTTTTGTTCAGCCTTTCCCTGCAAGAGTGGGTAAGCAGCTACTGGAAAACCAAGTAGCTGTTACACTTGCGTGTTGGATCACTTGAGGGAGTTTAGTGATTTATGAGCTCACCAAAAGACAAATTGTGCCATTGTGGTTTATTGAGTACCTCAGCAAAGCACAGATGTACAGCTGTAATCAAAATACAAGAGACACTGAAGAAGGCAGAAGAGTACAGGAAAAAGCGATAAATACGAGCCTGTCAGAGGTGGTGCTGGTGGTGGTAATAATACCAGTGCTTCGTGATGTGGATTTGGTACAAAATTTGCAAGCCCTTCTGTCCTGTGGCGTGGTCGTGGTTTAGCCATAGCTTACTGGCAGCCGGGTGGGCAGTGGAGGAGCAGGGGTAGGGTGCTGGTAAGGACAAGGGGACAGCACGGGGCTAGGGAGGCTTTTAAGGCAGTGCTGCTACCTGGAAAACACTCATCCAACTTGAGCCTCGCAGGCAGGGTGTTGGGGACGGCCTGGTGCAGTGCAAGTCGGTATGTTGCTGTGTTGGAAAAAAGTAATATTGGAGTTGAATTGTGTGTTGCGATCCCAGCACCTGACAGTGGAAATTACAACCAGTGCTGGGCTGGGATGCTCCATCAGTCAGAAAAATGTACTAATGCACAACTACCTCAGTCATGGCTTGTACTGGCAAACAGAAGTATTACAGTTTTTCCTTATTTTTAGAGCCATGCACATTGGCCGCCTCTCTTAGGAGGCACAGGATTGCTCTCTCTTCACAAGTGCTTGTTTCCCCTGCATAGTCTTTGGGTTACTTGTTCAAAAAAGCAAAGAATCCCCAAAGTCTTATGATTCAGCAGCACTGAAAGTTAAACGTGTACTAAAGTGATAGAGGTAGAAGCTTGTCTGCAAGTCAAAAGTGTTTGAAGTGCTTCTTTCTGATGATTTGTGTTTCTGTTAGACTAGCCCAGGCTAAATAAATGTTGCAGTTGTCAAGTGAATTCAGTTTAGTTCATAAAACTGCCACTTGAACATTAATTTATTTAAAACAACAACCACAAAAATAGAACAGAAGTTCAAAGTTTTGCATTTAAACTTCAGTAATAATTATAATGAAGTGAATGAAAAAAGTTTCCAGGGCGTGAGCTCTGTGTGTAAATAATGGGCAGAATTAAATTTTATTTCTAATAAAAAATTGAATTGAGGGCAATAGGAATCACATGCAAAGCTGTAAGTGATTGCTGTTGCCCAGATTTTCACAACCCCAAACAATTTATTATAGTTCTATATAATGAAGGAGCATTACATTAAACAACCACCCTTCTCCCCAGCTCCTTCTTTCCTTCTGAAAATCAGAGGGGAGCTTGTTCCAATGGATTGTTTATTTCTGTGAAGTTCAGCAATTGGTTGCAAAATGGAGCCTCATTTGAAATGAGAATTTGGGTTACCGTGAGGATGCCGTTACCTTATTTTCAAGGAATCTGATTTTATAAAGCAGATTTTGTGTATGAAAGTCAAATCTAATACCATACTTCCAATTATATCCAAACGTCTAGTATTTCTTTAGTTAGTTGATATAATCAGACATGCAAAAAATTATTACTTTTCTAAAAATTTTAATTACATACTCATACATACTGTTAATGACACTGCAGCCCAGGCTGCATTGCCCGCAACTTTGGACAGAGAGCTTTCCATCTTACATTTGGTAGCTGTAATTCGGTGGTATGTCCGTATTTATTACTTTTGCTGAAACAATGTAGGCTTATTTTTTTCAGCAATGAGGTATACTATTAATTGCCTTCTAGCTTTGTGCACACAATATTCTGATGATATTACAGGGTGTTCAGGTGAATGGATTAGCTTCATGCAGAGGTTATCACATGTGTTTGTATGTGGACTCACGTGCCTGTGCGTGTCAGAAGTCAGATAGATGACACAAGCTCTCACACACACTTGTGTCCATAGCTTCTGAAATCAGATTTAGTTTGCCAGAGTAAAATGCACTCCAGGATTTTTTTTGTTCAGGTACTTGACTAAATTGAAGCATTAGTAATTACCAATTACTTATGTCACTTTGGGTATGTGGCAGGATGGTCCCCAGAAAGACAAGTACAGCTAAAAACAAGGTGCAAATTTATTCAAATTTCAGTGCAAGATTTGGGTGTGATACCGCTGGGAGCAGAGACTTTGTTAACAGAAGCTGCAGATTTTGTATTTTTGGTTACCAGAACGTGTTTTAACTCTACTTTTGCAAGTTTATTTTGGGCACCTCTAGAAGGCATTTCTGTTAATGATTTGCAGTCATTAGAGTATGTCACTGAAGGATAAAGGTAACAAAATCCTTTTTTTCCTAGTGAACTAAGTGACTGGCTTTTAAAGGCTTCAGATCAAAAGCACTGAAGTATAGCAAGGAATTTAATGTGAAATACACATCTTGGTGATTAGCAAAGTTGTATACATCTATTTGCTGAACTCTGCTTTCTCCCAGTGCATTGGGTGTTGATTATTTTTAAAACTGACTTTTTAATTGTAAGCCTCAAGGGCCACTTCATCAGCTCCTGAGACGACCCTCTACGGAACAGTAAACTTGTAGTCATCTCATTTTGATTAATTAGCCTCTTATTACATCCACGCAGCTATTGGGACACCTTGGTTCATTCACACAGCCTGTAGTTTTTTGGAGGTTACAGGCAAATGTGCTTCAGGGAGCTGATGATTTATGCCAGCGGAGTCATGTACTTTCACAATCCAGTGTCTGTTCAGTATATCAACTTTTCAAAAGTAGTCTGTAATTTTTCCTTTAAAAAAAAATCTTTGAGGGGTTTTGGGGTTATTTAATTGCAATGCCAGAATTGTACAGAATTACAGTGATTTTAGTCTAATAAATCATGTTACTTATCAGCTGAGTTTCTTCTTATTCATCAGTTACTGAAGCTGAGACCATTGTTTATTTCATTAGCGTGTACATTTTTGTTTTGCTGCTGAAGACAGCACAATCTCTTTGGTCAATTATGTCCTTGGTAAAGAGCCTTTTTTCCCCACTTCAATCTGACCAGATATTCAGGTGATCCATGAATCATCTTGTTCCCTGGCTGATGAGCTCCACTTGCTCATCAGCCTTCTGGGCTAACCTGAATTTGTCTGACTGATGAAATGAGGTTGCAATAAAGATACTGCATCAACAAAAATAACTAAGTGGACTGTAGTTGCTGTTAGTGCTATAATTCAGTAGAAATACTCTTGAATTGTTTGAAACAATGTGTTGGTGTCAGATTTGTTTTGTGTGGAAAAACTAAGTTTTCAAAACACTTCAAACCCTCTCCCTACTGCTACTCAGATGCAAAATGTGATTGTCCCTCCCTGACCCTGCACTCCCTTTCCAGGAGCTGGATCCACCAATTCCTAACTTCATGTTGCACCACACATGCCTTTGATAGGTCCTGCAAGTTTCACACTAGGTATGTGGAAGTTAGCATATTACACTAAAATTTTCATAATCTAATACATCTCTGAGATCAAAGACAGGAACTACTTTCAAATGGAAAGTTTGAAGAAGATGATAATGAAAGCACCATTTAGAAACTGTTCCATTCTCTGCAAATGGACCATGCTACTCATTCATGAAAGCTGCCCTATGCCTAGCTAAAGGTTTAACAGGATGAGGTACTGGAAGCAAAATTAACTTTGTTTTGTTTTGTTTGCTTTCAGTGGGTGAGTTTGTGAGTGATGCCCTTCTGGTACCAGACAAGTGCAAGTTCCTTCACCAGGAAAGGATGGATGTGTGTGAAACTCACCTGCACTGGCATACTGTTGCTAAAGAGGTATATTCATCTGTCTTAAAATTTCCTGCCTTCCTTCTTTAGAGCCATATCACTCTTCTGGGGTGAGTTTAAATATAGCAGTGACATGGAAAACAAAAAGCAGTACTTATGAATGTTTGAGTTAATGGCTTTTTGTTCTGCTTTGTAAGGTACGAAATGGAAGCCACTCTGCTGAGCACATCAGAGTCCGCTACTGGATACTTAATGTTGACCTTTGAACATTGACCCTGTTTCATAGCACTGTTTTTTTTCCTCACACCCACTCACACACCCACCATGTTTTCTGCCTCCTCCCACTTCCTGCGTTAGTGCTGCTCTGGAACTAAACATTGATCACTAATGCCTAGGCTTTGCCTTTATCATCGTCTTCAGTATGGATATTGGCATGCTAGCTGCTTCACAGAGATCAAACAGGCCTCAAAGAATGCAGTGTGTGAAATTCAGCATAAAAGGGTAGGAGAGCTGATAAGACATAGGACTAGCCAAAGACATTTTGCAGTCAAGTAGAGAGTTTTTACAATTTACCAGTGCTTTACTGAAAACAGAAATAAACCTAATGTTGTAATTGCTAATGCATTTTAGACATTCATGTCCTTACGTAGAGAGGTTGTAGGGATAAAAACTGAGATGAGCTTCAAGAAGATTTCTGGCTGATATTTTGTTTGGAACCTCATAGTTTGTATGTTATCTCACCTTCTGGAGATCAAAATTGAAATGTGCTCAGCAGCTTTTCAGATTTTCAGTTCATGCTTGAATCATACTGTTGCCCCTCAAATGAAGTGTTTAAGGCACCAATCTTCATGGAGGCAAATTCTAGTCCATTTTAAGCATTTGCAAACTTGGAGTGGCGTGGCCTAGAACAACATCATCACTGTGCACCATTGAACTATTTTCCTTTTTTCACCTGTCCTACATCACTATATCTTTAAGGTATAACTATGCACAGCTGACTGTTTTCCAAACAAGGCTAGAAGGTACTGTACTGGTAGAGGTGTCAGACCAGATGCAGCATATTTCCAGTATAACAGGTGTTTTAAATGTTAATCTATCTTGCAATGAACTCTTTAATAGCATTAATACATCAGGATCAGGATTAATATATCAAATTATTGTTCTGCCTTAAAGTTTCCTGTTTATGAGGCAGAGCCTGTGAGGATTTTAGGCAAGAGGATATGGAGTCATCACATATATGGGAGGAGGCAAGTCTTTCTGTACTGGGAAAGTCTAAAGGGCAGGGGAAGGGAGAGCTTGTTGCTTACAATGGTCATGTGGACACAGGTAGGGAGCTACCTACAGTGCAGATAGTGAATGCACGCGTGACCACTCTAAATCATGTTTCAAAATTCAGGGATCATGCAGTTCACCAGCTTCAACCTCCTAAGGCAGCACGCAGCCCCTTACATTTTCTTGAGGTCTGTAACATTTTTTTCCAGCTTTCTTCATGACAATATTGTTGCTGTTTTCTTTCTATTTTCTGTAGTCCTGTAGTGAGAAGAGTATGAACCTGCATGACTATGGCATGTTGCTGCCCTGTGGAATCGATAAGTTTCGTGGTGTGGAGTTTGTTTGTTGTCCGTTAGCGGAGGAAAGCGACAATCTTGATTCAGCTGATGCCGAAGATGATGATTCAGATGTCTGGTGGGGAGGTGCAGATGCAGACTATGCAGATGGAAGGTAAGAGTGACTTTCTACCCTTCAACTTGTTATTATCATATTACTAAAGATGCCCAAACTCTGTATAAAAAACCTTAGTGTGGAAGAGTCACTGCTCCTTATAAATCAACTTGCAGCTATAATGGTTGAAAACATCAGTGTTCTACTCATTTATTTTTAACTTTCTACAGAAAAGCTTATTGTTAATATAGTTACTGTGTTTTTGATGCCTTCATCTTTTCTTCAATGAGAAGTATTGCCATACTTATTACAAAAATGCTTAAATACATACTTTTTGACAGCTAAGTGATAAATGCTGTGCTCTTAAGATGCTTCATGTGCAGTCTGGGGTACTGTAGCAGATACTCAGCTAACATAACTGTTGGAGGTTTTGAAAAGTCTTCATTTGTAATAGGCATTAGCTGTGTGCCATTATTACTGTAAGAATATTTTTCTGCTGACAATTACTTTCTAAATGTGATCTAAAAGAAAATCTGTTTTAATATCTAGCCTTTGACAGATTCATTACTACGCTGCTGTTAAGTTGGAGTATGGAGGTTTCCTTTGAAAGACAGCAGTGGATGGGAAAATACCATGCTTGTCTTTACCCTTTAACATCCACTGTGCATGTAGGCTAGTTTTGAGCCAAATAGGGGTTATGACTGTGTTGTAACTGAGTAGTCCGGTGCTGTCAAAGCGTTTTCATATCACTCTCCTGAGCATGTTAGACAGCAGTTGTGAGAACAGAGTACGATGTTATGTCCTTGCGACTGAATTCAAACAACTCTAAGATAGCTTTCTTCATAACTAAGATCTACATTCAAATTCTGTTTCTGCTCCCTAGATTTCTATCACTTCATACTGTGATAATACAGTGTTTCTATTTCTCAGGTGATGATACTGCATCTTTTATGAATAATATACAAAATCCAAAACTCGGGGCAGGTTACAAGTGGTTTCAAGCAGAACCCTGAAAATAACTGGTGACTGAATGAAGTGAATAATGAGGAAAGTTAATAGTTCTGAATTGTGTTAAGTTTGGGGTTTTTAATAATCCAGATGGAAACAAGTTCAGGAACAGAGTAGAGATGAAGGACAGAGATTGAATTGCCGTAATTTGGTGCAAAAAGATGGCATTAAGACAATGAAAAATTAGAAACCATGTCATGGTGAGCATCTAAGTCTTTCCTGACAAAGCTTTATTAAGTGTTGCAAGGAAGAGTTCGTTGTGAGTAATGGAATAAGTTTATTTAAAATAAATATTTCCCCATTGTAATTTCCAGTTTTCTCTCATAAATGGGACTGAATCGTCAGGGCTGTTTGATGCAAGAAACTTGCATCAAGCAACATTTCATCTTCCACCTTGACACCTTCAGGCTTTTTTCTGACTTGTACTTCCAACAGCTGTCAAAGCGTCACAATTTATAACCGTTTCAGTGGGGTTTGTAAACGAGCCTTTGGACTGTTGCTGCGTCACTTGTGTATGTTTCATTTAGATTTTGATTGGAATATGTTCTCTTAGAATAAGTGCAGACCTTGTTGTAATTGAGACAAATTTGCTTTTTTTCATCATACATATATATACACACACAATAAATACCTAGATCTATCTTATATACCTATTACCTGTCTTATCTCTATATATTTATTACATATCCCTATATATAAAGTACATAGATATAAAACTTTTCCTTCATTTTTCTAATCAAAGATTCCTAAATATTTTAAATAAAAGAGCTCACAGGGTTGTATATAGAGTAGTTTTGTTTGTAAGATATCCCTTTTATTTCTGTCTTTTTCATGTTTGTCACTGAACATTTAATTTACTATTCTAGTCCGTTTTGTTCCTATAAAGCAGTTTAATATCTGAAGAGTTGAGTTCAAGAATAACTTCATAAATTTTGTATCCTTTAGGAATAGGAGCTGTAATTGCATTTCAATCCATTTCTGAAGTTCCAAGCAAATACTGATTTTTTTTTTTTTTTTTTTTCCTTTTTTTCCTCTCTCCCCTCCCATAGAAGTGCATGCAAAAGGAAATCGAAAGGCTCCTTTTATGGCACTTATACTTCAACTGCAGATGAAGAGCCAAGCGATTTGTCGTTCTTTTACACTGACTCACTCATATTTCTTGCTGCCTCTTCAGCTTCCCAGCTGTATTTAAACTGTGTGCACTGGAACCAGAAATACTCTTAAAATTTAGTCATAGGAAAAAAAAAATTTACTTATTTCTCATGCAGCAGTAGGTGGTAGTTCAAATTTTGTGTGTGTGTGTGTATATTCATACATATATGAGCATATGTTTGTGTGTATATAAATATATATATGTGTGCCTTAGTCCTAAGCTGATTGTGAGGGAGGAAGGAGGAGGAAGGAAGTGAAAAGTAGGGGGACACTTTCCTAATGCTAAATTCCCAATATTCTCTGCTATTAAAGCACCTCTGTTTGAAGTGCTTACTTAAGTCTACGTTGTTTCACCTTACATGGGTAATCTCACACTGACAATGTTTGCTTGGTCTTGAAGCTTTCCAAAGAGTTTAAAATCCCTTGGTGTGTAAGTACATCCTTGGCGTGACACTGCGTGAAGGGAAGAGAAGGGGCTGGTAGCTCGTGCACCGAGTAATGCCGACCCCGCTGCTCAGCAGCTGTGACACAAAGCTGTCTGTCAGAGGAGGTCTGTGCTCTTCATGGAGCCGCTCTCTGGGCAGGGAAGGGGTATGCTATTAGCACATCAGTTGGGCAAAGTATCAATTGAAGTATTTTCCGCACTCAGGAATTGTGATAGCTTTTACTTGGGTCAGATCAACTGAGCACAAGTTGTTGGTGTCCTCAGTTGACAGCTTTTAACGCACAGAGGGTGCACTCCAAATCATGAGAGACATACTGTGTGTTTCAAGGGGGGGGGCACTCAGTCATTCTGGGGAATTCTTGTGTTTGCTTTGCCAGTCGTTTCTGTGGCCGCTGCTACAAGTACTTGTTCATGCAAAGATATGAAAATCAGAAGATAGGAGCCGGTCCTTTAGGAGAAGGATTTTGTGCCATTACTCTGTCGTGGGTTTGTGGCAGGAATTCCACAGCATTCTTCTTGCAGCGGTTACTGGGTCAACTTTTTTTACCCATTTCTACCCAGAAGTCATGATTTCTGGCTAAAATTAGTTGCCAATACCACGAGTGCTGCAGTAATTGCTCTTCTATTTTTTTGTTTCATTAAGATCTGGGTTTGGTTCTGTTGTACAGTTAAGGCCTTTTAGATGCTTTTGCCATGCATATCTCAGTATCTTCAGTATTTAGAATTGCCAAGTGGTTCAGCTAGAACATAACCCATTCCTCACACCAAAGCAGAAACCAGTCTGCTGTAAATGACCCCAGCTGCAGCATTTCATGTTCCTTGTTTCTCACGTCTGGCTGTGGAGCCTTCTGCTTCATAGCTGTCGGTTTGTGTTGCCCTGCCTGTGCCCGATACCTCTCCTGGGGAGGGAAACCTCCAGGCTGGCTGCTTCATGCTCCCATCTCTGTAAAATGACACTGGAAAATGTTGGGCACAAACCCCAATAAGTGGGTGGTGGGCATGGTGACTGCCGTGTGACTTGGCACGTGAGCCTTCAGAAGGGCTGTGGCTGCTTTAAGACGCCCAAGTCAAAGTGAAGGTGACATGTTCAAGGTAGAGGTGCCAAGCTGAAAAGCAAATGATTATATCCTCATTTCTCAAAACATCTGTCATGACAAAGCAGAATCCAACGAATGTAGGTGATGTATTTTGAAGTAACTTTGTCTCAAACTATTCAGATCTTAATTTTAAAATATTTGCATTTATGATTCTGAATATTTAGAGGAAGCCACATTCCAACCATTCATTTTGTAAACGCCCTTTTTCAGACTGTCTTTTGGTTTTACCTCCAACAGTTGTCTCTGGAGCACTGCATTTTCTTTTTTGTTTTGTCGTGGGTGTTTTCTTCTGCGCAGGAGGAAGCAAAGCTTAGCAGCACATTGTATCCCTGCCATCAGAGGGCACATGGAGGCAGCTTGGGCTGTGGTGCCATCACAGATGGATGGTCTTCTTAGCCAGTGTCTGACAACCACCTGGGTCTGGGCATAAAAGCATGTGGCTTGCCTCATGGTGTGGCTTGTTGGCAGTACTTGGGGAAAGGCAGCAGGGTGTATTTTGGTGACGAGTGTGATATACCCCCTTTTTGTTCGTGAGGCCAAGAGGCAGGATCTGCCTATGCTTTTGAAATTGCATGATGTCATGCTCGTCCTGAAATAGCATATAACTCTGACTAAGAGGTCATGAGCATTTTTCAGCAGTGGCATTCCTTGCTGTTATCCACACCTTTAATTAAAATTTACCTTGAAGACTGCCTGAGGGACAGCCAGATGCAGGTGCTGGCTTTCAGTATAGCTGCAGAGCTCTCCCTGCGTAGCTACAACTCAATCAAGTGACCTGCAACCTCTGGCTGCACTTGAGACTCGGCACAGCCTCATGGCCCTCCTGCCTGTACCTGGGCACTTGCTGGAAGCTTTGGTGTCCTTGATGTCCAAGGTTGAACATCTTTAGGAGTAATGGCCAAGCTGGAAACTTCCAGGTTTTCTCTGTCTACATCTGTCTCATACATGCCTCTCCTCATCTTCCTGTCACTGTGCGTGAGACCTCCCAGGCTTTCCTTGCCACTGGGGAAGCAGGCTGCTGTCATTTTCCTTCTTTCACAGCAGGAAAACTGAGGCACAATAAGTCTCATTGTTGAAGGTTATATAGAAAGCTTTTCTTTAAGTCCCATGGATCAGGAGCAGAAGATAGTGCCTTAACTTCAGCCAAGTCTCATTTTTCTAGACAATCTGAATATATTTTCAAGGTCCAAAATAGGAGATTTAATTTCTCATTGTTTTTCCCTCAGCAGGTTAGGCCAAATTAATTTTGTCTGTTTGGTGGATAAAACGTATGTTCAGGCTGATGTAATGATTGGGTAGTGTTGTAAATGTCGCATTGTAGGGAGTAGTGTATTTTATATGGGTTTGGTTTACAGTTTCTCATAAACTTCTGCCAAGCAAAGTTTTGTGGTTTGTTTATACTTGCCATTAAGATAGTTAATACGGTAGGTTTTTTACTACAATAGATAACCCAAAAGGGTGCAGTCCACTTTGTGCTGATAATTAGGCATCTGTGAAGTAAAACTGAAATAAATTTGTGCTATATATCATGGTAATAATGTTGTTCTCTGGTTTTGCAACCCTGTACCACACTGAGCTTAAGGATGAGTGCTCATCTCCCAGATGCTGCAAAAAAAATAGTTGAAGTACTGTATCCTTTTTGACTCCATAAAGAGATTTTTTTTTTGTCAATGGTATGTGGAAAAACTGACTTTTTTCTTAATTGCCTCCTCCAACTCCAATCCAAGAAATCCTGAAAGGCTCTTAAAACTTGTCAATTTTTTCTAATGGTGAAAGCAGCATTGTATATGTGCCTGTTATGCTGAATTGTTTCCAGGTGAGACCCTATGTTTTGAATTATCAGTCTTTTTCTAGCGTTTGGGGAAGAGGAGTCACAGGGGCCTGACAGAATTGCTTTGCTGAGTAATGTGTTAGAGATCCTCACTTGACATGGAGGAAGCGTACATTTCAGTTCTTTCGCTTTCCAGCTCTTTTTATGTCTTTATCTATGACTAAAGTGGTACAAATATGTCAACACATGTTTTACTTAGTGTCTTCCCTTCAGAAATGTCTGCGAGTTAACCTCAACTTCAAATTAGTTACAATTGGAATTCCCCAGAGTGCTGTCATTAAATCAGGCTGTCACAAGGTGTGTTTAAATTGGCCATGGTCATATACTGCCCTGACCTGATATAACAACACACTGGGTCCTCGTGGTATGTCACGCTACTGCCTTGACACAAAGTAGGCAGACAGGCAATTGGGATGTCTGCCTGTGGCACATGTTTATGAAAAATGCCAAAGTCTAAATAGTGACACATAAGCAAGTAAATTTAGTAGTATACAAGAGTCAGTATAAGAATTTTAAGAGTCAAATTTAATGGGGCTTAGTCATTTCTATACTTGGGAAATTTTCCTTTTGCAAGTGTGGCTTTGACTAGCTGCTGCTTAATTCCCTTTGTCTGGGTCTCTGCGTGCCAGAGCAGTGGGAGATTTAATGCAGGCAAGAGTTGGGAAGCTGTTGATGTTTTAATTGTGAATGCAGGTGAAAGCAGATAAATGCTACAAATGCCGTGGCTGTTCTTTAGTGTTCCCTATGCTCATGGTGTTCATTGATACAGACTGTCCAAAACACAAAATCTTCTTGCCCCTTTCTCCCCTTTACATCTCCCTGTGTTCATCTCACCCTTCTTTTTCCCGTGCTCATCTCTTTATCCACCACCAGAAAATGTATTTGGAAATTGTCGTGGTTTAACCCCAGCCGGCAACTAAGCACTGCACAGCTGCTCACTCACCTCCCTCACAGTGGGATGGGGGAGAGAATCAGAAGGGTAAAAGTGAGAAAACTAGTGGGATGAGATAAAGACAGTTTAATAAGTAAAGCAAAAGCCACGCAGGCAAGCAAAGCAAAACAAGGAATTCATTCACCACTTCCCATGGGCAGGCAGGTGTTCAGCCATCTCCAGGAAAGCAGGGCTCTGTCATGTGTAACAGTTATGTGGGAAGACAAAACACCATCACTCCCAGTGTACCCCCCCTTCCTCCTTCTTCCCCCACCTCTATATGCTGAGCATGATGTCATATGGTCTGGGATATCCCTTTGGTCAGCTGGGGTGAGCTGTCCCAGCTGTGTCCCCTCCCAACTCCTTGTGCAGCCCCAGCCTACTCGCTGGCCGGGTGGGGTGAACAGCAGAAAAGGCCTTGGCTCTGTGTAAGCACTGCTCAGCAATAATGAAAACATCCCTGTGTTATCAACACTCTTTCCAGCACAAATCCCAAACGTAGCCCCATACTAGCTACTGTGAAGAAAATTAACTCTTTCTTAGCCAAAACTAGCGCAGAAATACAGCATGAAAGAATAGCCAGGGGTATTTCTGGCCATTGCATATTAATTGACCAGGGAGATTAAGAAAAAGCAACCAAAATGCTCTAATCTTCGTTATCTCTTGCTCTGATGGGTACTTTAGTCTCTCTGGCATTTGAACTGCAGCTGGAAGAAACAAACTCGGCTTGAACACGGAGAAAAAACTTGGCAAGACTAGGAGGATTAAGGTGGTAGTGTTGATATGTATTGCCTCCTCCCATTTCAAAGATAGGTTTCTGTGTTGCATCCCCAGAAAGCCTCAATGGACAGGCTTTCAACCATACATTTTGTGTTGGTGTCAGCAGCTGGGTGTCCTTCGTTTAAGTATACCTGCAGGGAGGCTGGCTTCTGACCGCTGGAGTAAACCCCTGCTGTGGCCATGTGGACCCTGGGGTGTCAGAGTCCCCATGCAGTGGGGAAGTGCTGCACGGCTGAGGAAGAGTCAGGCCCTGAATGGTGTCTGGATATGGAGCGTTGTTGATGAAGGAATCATGGAGGGGCCAGATCTTTCTGAGATTCTTACTACTTAAATACTTCAACTTCTACCTGTTTTCTCACACTTGTATCTAGTCTGTAGTGACATTGTGTTTCTTGACCATTCTTCCCTCCTTCTCTCCCATTATTCTTACTGTTAATGTTGTCTTGTGGCACTGAGTCAAAACTCTTAGGCTTAATTGGAAGTCCAGCTCTGAGCCCAAAAGATTTGTCTGAAGAACATAGAAATGGGATATCTGGAGTCCTTTTGAAATTTTTGCTCTTCTAAAGCTAAAAAAGCATTATTGATCAGGAAAAAGGAGGGTGCCGAGGCTAAATTCTTCATTGGAAATACTCTCACTGGAGGAAAAAGGAAATTAACCTTTTATCTCTGTTGAGTATTCATCTGTTTTCAAGCCATCTTGTCACTGATATTAAAACCAACAAGTTCTCATTGGTGTAAGCTTTTTCATTAAATTGGAAAGTCAATTTCTAAAATTTCAGTGAGAAGTGCTCCAGTGGGAATCTCCAAAATGATTCCTTAAAAAAAACAAACCCAAAACATTAAAAAAAAAATAATCTACCCCCTACTCTCCAAGCACTTGAGCTAGTAAAGCTGAACCAGATGTGAAGCTGGATGAAGGGTCTGTACTGCAGGTTCTGACTTAGCAGGAAATGACTTCCATTTGGATGGATAGAAAGATTTCCCTTTTTCCATACTGTGCAGACTGAGCTTTAGGCTGTTCATACCCCTGAAAATTTAAGGAACACTGAACCTTGTGCCAGCAGCAGTATGCGAGTTGCAGTGGTTCAGGGTCTTCTTGGTGGGGAGCTCAGTCGTCCATGACACAGGAGTACAGAAGGGTGCAGCCAGAGGCAGTATTCTCATCAGCTGTCTTAATACAAATTGTTCCTAATTGGGAGGAATTCAGTGCCCTAGAATGAACACTAGGAATTACAAACTTGCTTAAGCGTTTTCCTTGCTTTTTTCCCCTCCTTTGAAGTTTGCCATCAGTATAGGTTAATGCCAGTTATTGAAATAGATTAATTTTGCACTACATGAATTGTTCATCACTGAATTGGTGTTTTAGAGAAACTGAATTCATTTGGGGAGGTAGTGTGGAAGGTGTTATGATTTTTTGCAATATAATATTTCAGCTAATTGGTCGGAAGTTCGTATCTTCCTGATTTTTGTAGTAGAACTGTTAGAAATGGAACTAAAGTGCTTCTCACCTGTTCTAAAACATTATTAATGGTACAGCTTATCTAAGAACTTCTGTGGTTTTGTAAGTATTTTAACAATAAATAAAATAATAAAATAAATTAATTAAAAAAATAAAATAAATAATAAAACCTAATCACTTTTCTTTATAAATTAAACCAGGCATCACCAAATTGTAGGCATCATGTTACTGCCTATGTTGAATAACTCCAGAAGTATTTTGTCCTATTCACATATTTTATATGCTGTTAGCATATTCTGTGTCTCACATTCTTTCATTAATTGGGTTTGTCTCTCATGTTGGCTGTTACTTAATATCTGGGTAGTTTATGATATATTTTTAATAACAATTTTTTTCCTTTTTAACGTGGAGGTTGTTAAAATAAAATTCAGAAAGCATAGAAACACCAGAGCATTAATGACTCTAGAAAGACTGGTAAGTGTTGGATTTCTTCTTAGGACAAGTAAAGTTAGAATGGAATTGATGAAACAGCACATTGCTTTGAGAGGTAATTACAGCGATGCTGAGCTGGCAAATCCAATCACCATTTGAGTATAAAGCATTAACTGAAGTGATGGATGAGCCTATGGGTGGAGAGAATTAATCTAATTGAGGAAGCGATGAGCAGAAGATAGCCAGGCTTTCATGACCCCTGATGAAAGCAGTTTGGTAGCTGTGCAGGCTACCTATATGACTTAAGTGAATGTTGAGCTTGTTTCAGGAGGTTAATGGCACCAAACCTGTACATTTAGTAGAAGGTTGACTTGCAGAGAAGGGTTAAATTTTTTTGACCTCGCAAAACAGAGCCATCAGCTGCCATGTTTTCCTTAAGTAATAGGCAAAAACTTTATAAGCAAAAATTTTAAGTTGTCACTTGTAATAACTTTTGATGACTGAAATGTGGGAGGGAAAGGTTCTCTATGTATCTTCGTGTACTAATCAACTCAAGAAATCCTTCTGATATGTCTGCGAGATGTTCTGAGAAGTTCTTGTGACATCATGATATATACCACCCCATTTCAAGCGCTGTACTATTTATAATGCATGAAAAAAATGGGAAGTGAGAAATTTACAGCTGGGTTTTTCAACACGTATTGTCACACCAGCATGACTGTGTGCCAGTGGATGCATAGCTGGATATCCCTTCATAAAGTTACCCAGCAGTTCGCTCTATTTTACCTTTCAGTGATACATGTAGCAGTAGTTTTTGTGGTCTGTACTAGAAGTAAGAGCTCAGCATTGGGGTGGTTTGTGGAAATTTAAGAATTCCACCTCTTGTGAGGCTGTGCTATTAACAGCACAGTGTAGTAAAGCATTTTCTGTAGTAAATACTTTTTTTCTTTTGCCTTCTAACAAAGGCTACACACTTCGAATACATGGGTGAAACAGGAAGAGCATACGGGGCGGGGGGGTTCCTGACAGAAAATGTTTCTAATCTTGAATGCAATGTTTTGGCTTTGGTCACATGATGACAAGCCCTTTCTTCACATGGGTTCTCTATTTTGATCACTGCTGAGGGAAAAATAACACTCAAATTGTGACCTGAGTGAAGAAGAAAAGGTTAAAGCAATAAAATGTTGACCTGGAGAACTGGATCTATGCTTGCTTCTGCCATGAAAGTCTTCTGCTAGGCTTGGCATGCTGTGGCCACCATAAAAAGCTTGGTACAAAAGGTGCTGCTTTTTCTTCTGACTGCATGAGTGGAGGTAATCTGCTCTGCAGAAGTCCTGGCCTCTTGCAGCTGCTACTGGTGGCAGCTGTATTTTAAAAGTTTAAGATGGCGTATTCTCTGAAAAATGTTATTCAATGTCTTAAATTGAACATCCAGAGTTATTACATACTTCTGGTATTTTTTTGTCCACTTTCCCAATTGTAAAACAAAGTTAGTCTTCCAGTTCTACTCTGTTGTTGTTGTGTGAGGGTACCAAGACGATGAATTCCATAAACAGGGCAAGTACTTGGTTTGGTACAGAGTTCACACAGTCTGCCTCAGATAAGCTGTAGGGTAGCAGGTTGGACAAAGAGACACTGAATAGTCCATTCTGAGTACGGCAGAAGTTTTGTGGAAACAAACATGTTGTAACAAATCCAGATTTTTCTGCTGATTCTTAAGCTGGCTGAAATAGGGCTGCGCAGGTGACCTTCACTCTGCCTCTTCCATCACATTCAGTCTTAATGCATTTCTGATGTCAGGATTTTGAACTTAATATTTATTCAGTGTCATCAGGCTCACAGAGCCTAATTTTGTGTGTTTTCAGATATGTTTACTTTTCTATTTTTTAAGTTTCTCTTTAGCAAGAATAATCAAAGTGAGAAAGAATATGGGTTAAATATATTATTACCCCATCTTTCTCTAAAAATGACATACGTCTGGCTGAATCCTCCATCTTCCAAAGAAAACTGTCAGAACAGTAACACCAGCAAAGGCTTTGTTTCAGAGAGAAAACTACGTCGGTTTTGAAAAAGTATTCTCACATATCAGTCAACAGGTACCTTCTGTGAATGCACAAGGTCAAATGTTACATGCTACCTCATCCACCTGTCTTTCTAAGCAGGTCAGCTGTGGAAAGAAACTTCTAATGGTATAAAGTATACCTTCTTGTTTAATTATGGGGAAAAAGATAAATGTATCTGTTGGAGGCAGTAGGGCAAGAAATGCGTGTTTGGTTTTTATAAATGTTCTATTTAAAAATTAGATTAAAATATTTGTAGTGCAGCTTTTCTTGTTTTCTATCAGTTAATGAAACCAGGCACGTTTTTTGTATTGTTTTTGTAGAAAAGGTTAAAAAAACCGCAGTAAAAGGAGCGAGACAGTCTGAAGCACATAATTCAGTTGTTTGATAAGGTCTAAGAACTCAAAAGCAGCCAATGTGACACTTCTTGAAATAGCTTATTTCAATATTTTTTTTTCTATTAGGAAATGTGAAAATAAACATAATTGCAACCTCTTCAGTAGAGGAAAACAAAAAGGAAAATAATTAGAAGTGGCAAAATGAATGTCTGAAAAATGCTAGGCAATATGAATTGCTTGTCCTGACTTGCTGTGCAATGGAAGGTGCCCATCTGAGTTCTTAAAAGTTTGTCTCTTATTAGGTGTTTATATGTGTCCGAATATCACATTATTTCTTTTTGTTGTGAGATACCTGATTTACTAACCTAGTATAATCCAAGCCTAGTGAAACTAAAGAAGACAGTTTTTAAGCAGTTTGTACTTTTGTGGTCACTTAACAGATGAACCAGAAACACTATTGCTGAGGTCCCTTGTGGGTCAGACTTTCAATTCTGTACATCACTGTGATTTTTCCAGACTATGATGCCAATAAGCCATTTAAAAGATCAGTTACATAGACTAGAGGTCTGGCATAACCCTTTTCTTTCCTGGTTCTGTGCCTAATCTCACAACTGCAGTGCAGTTTAATTCTTGCCCCACTGTCCGTTCCCATCCCCAACATACTTCAGGAAAATAGACCTTTTTGGTATAACTCCCTACTCCTAGACTTTCAAGGTGAATGCTGAAATCTTCATTTCACACTTGGTTTTGACTTCCTTTCCTCTCTTCTACTCCATGCAAAATTACTTTGGTAGCTCTTGTTTAAATTTACTACCTGGATACTCAGTTTCACATAGTTAGTGTACTCGACTTAGTCTTGAAGTTGGCTTGTGTACCAAAGCCAAAGTTAAATAACAGAAGGTACAGTGAGGTGGGTTCTCATGTGCTAAAGTGCACTGTTGGCTTAGTTTTTAGCTTCAAGTAGTTCCTGTGTTGACTCATGTGTTTAATTAGCGGCACCATTCAGAGGAGTGTGCTGGTGGGATCAAACCCGGTTCCTGAGAAATCTCATCCTTTTGTCAGAAGAAGTTTTTCTAGCATGCAAGGTTTGGAAAAATGTTAGGTGGAAAATACCCAGGCCTCTGGTGTGCAGGCTTGTTGAGGGAGAGTTTGGTTCGTTGCCTATTAGCTTTCTGACTTGCTTTTAACCAAAAACCTGGTAATTAGGCCATCCCAAATGCACTCATCTTCCTGTTTGGATTCCAAGCGTGTGTCCTACTCTTGTAGTTTGCTTTGTGGTTTTGTTTTGCATTTTCCTTTAAGGCATTAACTCTTAAGGCATGTAGAGGTTCACGGTTGTATCTGTCCATTTCCACTCCCACAGTTAAGAACTTTGTGCTCTGGACCTTTCCTGTACGCAGGGATAAATAGGTATCTGTGCTCATCATTAATCATCTGCTGGAAGCAAAGCTAGACCTAGGCCGAATACTTGACAAGCCAGTCCCATCACATGTTCCCTGGAGCTCATCTGGGGGAGCTGTGGAGGCTATAGAGGGGTGGGGGGTTTGTGCTTTTGGGAACCTGAAGCACAAGAGGCTGGAGATCAGGATGATGGCACCTGCAGTAGTAAAGGTTATGGATGCGTAAGTTACCATCAGCTCAGCCTGTTAGGCTGAAAGAGCACAGGCTGCAAGCTACGTGCAGCACTTGCTTCTCCTATGTTAATTCCAACAACTGTCTAGAGCCAACATATATTGCCTTCCTCTCTGTAGGCAGACAGCAGCTTCTTGCTGCTACTGATTTGGTTCCTCTCCTGGAATTAGATTTCCCCAGCTTTTTGCTCAGGCTTGATGGCTGGTAAAAAACACAGTGCAGATGGAATCTATTTGCAATAAAATACAGTTGGAAAGTGTATTGAAGGCAAATCTTTCCAGATATTAAAATGTCTGTCTTGAACGCCTTTTCATTCTTTTTCACCCACTGATGGAGTATATGTTTTTGTTTAAGTTACTTGGCAAAGTCATGGTTTAAATACATTCAAATGGATGAGCATTGATTGCAGACAAACGTGAGCCACTTCCCAGTATCGGTAATTAGTCCATAGTTATTTGTCATCCTAAACTGAAAGCTTTGCCACATTTTTGTGTGAAGTTAATAGTTGCAGACTGAAACCTCTTCTTAAAATGTACCTTATGCTGCAGCCCCATGAGTTCTGAAACACTGTTAGAAAGAAAAGTCATCTTTCTTGTCATCTGTGTTCTGCCTCTGTCCCTGTTGCAGGTTATTGGAATACAGTAAGGAAACTTTCATTTACTAACTTTTTCTTATTTCTTGAACTGTTAAGAGGTAGCAGAGATCACTTTACCTTTCCTTCAGTTTTATCTTCACAAAGTAACAGGACAAGGCACGCTTCTGAGTGAAGTGAATAAATAATACATTGGTGCCAGCTCTTACTGCAGTGACATTGAGAAGAGGAAGTTATTAGATACACATTACAGATCCATGGTTTAAACATTGCTTGTAACTATGTACTTAGGTGCGTACTAGCAGGAGCTGTACAGTGGTATGTGTTTTAAAACCAGAAATATGCCCATTGGAGTGGTTGGTACGTTTCTGTTGGAGCTGGTGGAACCAATTACCTCTTAAGGCTGCCTGGAACCCCAGTGTGTCTGTGGCATCGGAAATAGAGCTGAAACCACCAAACTTCAAATACCCCCTTTCACCAGACACGGGAGCGTAGCTGGTTTGTATTAATGACCCAGTGTGCTACTTGGGACGCTCAAGGGAAGCATCATTTCCATGGTAGGGGGAATGGATTTTAATATCCCATATGTGGGGAGGTAGAAGCGGAAGGTTCAAAGCCATGATGACCTCTGTGTCCACCGTGAAAGGAAAATGCCGGCCCTCCTTGCCAAAAGTCTCCACTGACAAGAGATTGAGATATACTAATGTTGTAGGGGAGGTTGCAAGTATTTTCGTAGCTACATTCAAGCCTAAAAATTTACCTCCGTTGTTTACTGCTGAACTGTTAAATTCAGATGGTGATGATGACAATAGGGCTTTACAAATCTGTGAACTTGTCAGTGCATTAAGTAATTTTTTTGAGCAGCCTTTGAAAAATCCTGTTAGCAGCACCACTAAGCTAAGGTGAAATGTTAACAATTTCTTGTAAATGAGACACTGTAGTCTGTGGTGCTAATAAAACAATGGCTGGGACGGTATCAAGGGAATATACAGAAAAAGCTGTCAAGGTATCATGGTTCCAGGAGTAACAAGACCAAGTCATGCCTGTTTACCAAAGAAGGTAAAATGTGATGATAATAATACCAGGAAGTAAGCACACTTGCTACGTATATTAAATAAAACTCCAAGACTTCTGTTGCAAACAAAGACAGTGGGTAGACTTCACATATTTTTAGTATTAGCAAAAGTATGATGTCTTGTAAGAAACATGAAAAGTATCAGCATCTACATTCAGTTGGTAGTAAACATTTGTTTGAAAACAGTGGATTTAAACTGATTACTAAGGTGAAAGGTGAAACAGCACTGTGGTGGTGCTAACTGAGAATGGTACCAGAGCACTTAGCATGACAGGGAGAAACAGCTCTGCAGACAGTGCAACAGGGAGGGGTTTGCCCCCATTTGAAGAGTTGATGCTTTATGCTGGATGTTGTAGTATAAGTTCATTCCCTTCTCTATTATTCTCCATCGTCCCTCTTGCGTGCATGCTCTTTGAAGAAGAGCCAGGATGATAACAGTGGTTATCATATCATATGCTTAACCAAGCATATTTTTTCATGTTTCTTACAAGACATAGTACCTTTGCTAATACTAAAAATATGTAAAGTCCACCCACTGTCTTTGTTCAGAACAGAAGCACATCAAGATACAGCACTTGTTTATACTAAACCTGCGTCTTCAAGCATGAGGCTCAAAGTCCCCTGATTGCTGACAAATACTGGGAGACCTCCTCCTTCCCTGTGGTCCCCAGCCCCTGAGGAGCACTGCTAATGGACTACTTGGCATCGTTGATTTTCTCATGCCTGTCATAACCATGGCCTCTTGAGGAGATGTGGTCATCTTCTGTTTGCACTGTTGAGCAGTTACTGTGATTGACTCTTAGGAGTGCATGAATTAGTGGGTAGCTTTGATATCTAATGTGAAACTGTTGCTGTTTTTACTGTTAGGCATTGCTAGGATACGTCCCTGACTGTTGTGTATTCGTGCCGTTTGGTGTGTTATACTATGTGGTATATATGAGCATGATTAAACCATCAGAATAATGCCAGTCCAGTTAGTTTCTGGTATTTGGCTTCAAGGAAGAAGCTTGTTAAGAGAATGTAAAACACTTCATCTCCCTGTCCCTTTCTCTTTGGAAGACGGTACTATAGGGGAAGACGCTAACTCATCTTTGTATAAATAAAAATAAAATAAAGTAGACAGCTGGGAAAATAATTACTTTTAGAGAAAACCTGGCATACTTCTTTAGAACCTGAGTATAGCTCCACACTTCTGTACAAGAGAGTTTTTAAAACCTGTTAAATACGGAAATTACCTTCTAAAGCCTAATTTCAGGTGTCTTAATTCTGTAAGTATATAGCAAGCCTTTCAATTCCATTTAGGTATCTAAATCTAAGGCAAACCCACTTCTGTTTTCATTGTTCCTTTTTCTTGAAATCTGCAATAAAATATAATCCTGTGAGATACTACTCTTGTGATTGAGTCCTGCAGATTATGTTGCTAGCAGAAATATGATTTTTCTAGGAGCGATCAAAACGGTAGAAAGAATATTCTAGAACATTTTTGTGCAAGCTTTTTAGAATATTTTCAGGAGCCTGATCCCATAAACTGTTGTAGTCTTCCATCACTTCTGGCTTTTTTTATGTTCTCAGATGGCTAGTTCTTCAGGAAGCAGCAAGTCATAAAGGGGATGTAGGTGGGGGCTACCTTTTAAGTGTTTACTTCTGATGAGTTACTGGAGAGGAAACCAGGGCCAACTGTAATGGCAGGCGCAGCCAACCAGTGCACAGAGAGAACTGTCGTCTTTCATCCTGTCCCCTTCACCATCACACCCCCCCAAAAAAGGGAGGGGGTGCAAGGGAGGAAGCTTAGCTTGGCTTTGATGCTGAGAATTTCCCAGCAAACTGCTGTGGACTGACATACCTGAGTTGATTGCTTTTGTGTAGCTAAAAACAGATGGATATTGGATGCATGCATACAAATCATGTTTGAGGTGGCCTTCCATGTGACTAATTGATTTTCCTTTGTTTGTTTCATTAGGTTGTTTTTGTTGTTCTTTTTTAACTTCATAAGCTTGCCAGTATCTGAGAGTGATCATTCATGTGAAAGGAAGAGGAAAAATAATTGCACTTTTTTTAAAGCATGCTCTGTTTGTAGCTTAGGTGAGAGAAAGACAGAGAGCAGCTTTCTTTAATGTGGAAAGGCATATGGTGTCTGATGCTCTTGATCAAAATCTGGATATCTTATACTCAGTGTGCCTTGTTTAAATGTCTGTAGCTAGCCAACACTAGAAGCCCCTTAACCTGGAGATCAGAAACAGATACTGGACTTTACAGATCCACCTCACTCTTGCAGTTGAAAGGTGATGGTGTATGTATAGCATTTATTTCATGCTCATAAAAAGGTGAAATACTTGATAAGAAAAATAAAAACAGAAGAAATACATTGTTCAGAAAGGAGTTTCTAAAAACAACATTGGAAATTTCAGATGTACTGAAATTAGATTTCCAGGAGAAAACTGAACAGTGGAGATGGTGAAATTTCTAAGCCAATTCTTAGAAATAAAGAAAAATTAAGAGAAGAACTCAGTGGTTTTGTGCCCCTTCTTAAGTCTTTCTCCCATGTAAATGGAAACGGGTCATCCGTTACGCAGACTCTTCTGCAAGGTAGCTTTTACCACACCCATTTGTATAACCTACCTGGGCTTCCCCCAGTGGAAAGCTTCACTATTACTTTAAGTCCCTTGTGTTTCTGGAGGCCAAATATTCTGGGGAGAAGGGAACAAGGGATTCACTCTTGTTTGTATAAAGACTTAACTTTCTTCTAGTAGAGCCAGGCTTGTGGCATACAAGGACTTTATCAATATTTCTTAATACCCTATTAAGAAAAATCATACTGTCCTCCTTTTTGCTCTGAGTTCACTTGCAAAGTTGTAGTAGGCAGCATATTATGAAATGAAATATTACAGGCTTGGTCTCAAAAATGAGGTGAAGGAGAGAAGTTGTTAATTTCACCTAAAAGGCTGTTCAAGCGTATGCGATGCTATGAAAAAGATGCAAAACCACTTGTTTATGAAGGTGACAAAAAGTCACTGCATGTTTGAATATTTAAAGATCATTTATTCATTAGTAGTAGATTTCAAGTAGAAGATCAGATTTAACAAACCCAAAATCTTGCCACAGCTGGGCACTGAGTTAGAAGGCATTTCAAAAGCAACAGCAGCAGTAGCCAAGCATACATTTTTTTGGCCTGTTTCCTATATCATTCAGAACAAAGAGTAACCCCAGAAAATTCTTGACACATTAAGCCACCAAATGCATTTGATAGTCAACTTCACTATTTCCTCCTATCGTCCAAGACTGATTAAAGTCCTGAGGATTTTAGGCAGCTATATGAATTTAAAGCACTATGATGGATAACAATATTTAGCCCAATAGTTTGATGTTTCTTTGTGAGAGTAGGGGTGCATGTGTTGCCATCCTAACACACGTCAGTACCATGAGTCGTTTATGGAGGCCTTACACATCAGTTGTACAGCAGTGTTGGTAGTGCAGAACATCTCAGCTGAGCTTGCTGTGCTGGAGATAAAACCTCAAAGACAAAAACTATCAACAGTCAGCTAAGCATGAATTGCAGCATCATATGTCAACTGTCTCTGTCCTGTCCTTTGTGAAAACAGACAGCTCTGCACGCAATTCCATTCACACAATGCTTTTAACAACAGAACAAAAAACTCAGCAGGCAGTGTAGACAATTCCACGTCAGTTCAACACTTGGTAGTCCTCTGCAAAAGGCATGCGAGGTAGTCCACAGCTGGCCTCTGGATGAGGTGTCTCCTGGGTGAGCAAGTCCTGAGGAACTCTCTTGCTTCCGTGTACCTATCAGCTGAGTGCATTTTGAGCTAATTTGAGCTTCTTTCAAAATAAAAATTGATTTGTTGACAGTAGTGCAGAGCAAGCATGTTTGGAGTGTTATTTAGCTGTCAAAATATTGTATTGCTGATGGGTATTCTTTTGCCATCCCTGTGCAAAAGGAGGAGCTCCAGTCTGGCATCTTGCTAGTTTTCTCACTGCATTGCTAATGTTGACTTTTGGGGGGGGTTTGGCATTTCTGATCTTTTACTCATTGGGACATTCCGGAGTCTCTGATTCTTTCTTTTTTATTTAAAGGGGAGGGAGGAAGATAGAGAAACAGGTAGCTTCTTGTCCTTAGAGAGTTTCTGAACTTGTTCTCTCTTGTTATCTTGAAATCATTTTGTTGCTGACACATCATTATCATTTTCTTCATTTAGCGATGATAAAATAGTAGAAGAACAACCAGAGGAAGATGAGGAGCTAACCGTTGTGGAAGATGAAGATGCTGATGATGATGATGATGACGGTGATGAAATTGAAGAAGAGACAGAGGAAGAGTATGAGGAGGCAACTGAAAGAACTACCAGTATTGCAACCACTACCACCACAACTACAGAGTCTGTGGAAGAGGTTGTCAGAGGTAAATTCATGGGCATTTAGCTTGGGACTGGAAAACCGATCCTGCTGCTTTCCATGTTTGCCCTTTACAACAAAAAATGTTCCAAACAGCAAAATACCTTAAGTTGCAGCATTGTTGTGCTTTGGCTTCTGTAATTTTCACATTGAATCCCCACCCCTTTCCCATTACAAATATGCTTTGGAGGTGTCTGTCTATGAAGTGTGGTTGTTGTGTATGATGCAGATGGAAGCAGAAGGGTTGGTTTTATTTTAAAGTAACACTAAATAAAATTTGATGCAATATGTAGCAAATACCACAGCAAAAGTATGTGTGTGGGTTATCCTGTGCATGTGTTGCAGAAGGGTAGGGAGTGTCAATTCAAAGCAGAAGGTAGCACTAGCTGGTTTTGTCTCTTATATTAACAGCAGCGATTAGTCATTTTGTGTGATTTCTGTTAGATACCTCTTTCCAGTATTTCTCCATGAACTAGTAATTCAGTAAAATCAAGTGAATTTAGAAATAACTATGCAGAAAAGTGAACCTAACTAATGAGTTGTATTGGGGGGGGGGGAGGAAATAGGAATGCATTGCCCAAAAAGGAAAACATGGAGTGAGAAAGAACTCTTCATTTCTAAAATTTGTTTTTCATGATATTTTGTAGTTATTAACATAACTGCATTTTAAACTTTGGATTTTACCCTAGTCTATGGACAACACAGCAACTTAATATTTTTAAATGCCACGTTTCTCGTACAATACATATTTGAATGAATTATCCTTATATTTCTATTTTAATAAGTACAATTCGATGTGGTTTAAATCTCAGTAAGATAGATGCTAATTTTTCTACAGTGCTTACATCTTTACCAATAAGTGCTGGAGATGATGGCAGAAAATGAAATTAAAGGCTACAGTTAAAAAGAAAGGAGTTGGGACGTGCAGGAAGCAGAGGAAAAACGGCAGCGATTGGGGCAGTCGAGAAACGAGGCAGAAAACATCTGGCCTGGCTCCTTTCCTCTCCCCTTGCTTTCCCACCCCCTGCCTCTGGGGATGCTTGGGACTGAAGTGCCAGCAGAGTCCCCCATTTTGCATGTGGCAGCATCCTTTTCTCTTGAACTATGGTGCCAATGTTTGGCAGAGCAGGTGTGGAGCAGAGGGCTGCCGGCTACGATTCATCACACGTGCCAAGGACAGAAGGGTGCCCAGGGTATGCTTTGGAAAAAGCAGAGTTACTTCATTTATGTGTTTCTGTTCAGTCTGCATGCACATAAGCTCGCTAATCAAAAGCGCTAATGCTTCGCTAAAATCACTTGCAAAAGTTTCTTTCTAAGGCTGGCAACGCAGTCTTGTGCATTTCTGTCTTTTATAACTGTGTTGAGTGTTTTGCTCAGTTATTGGAAAGCCATTTCAGTGAGGAGGGGGTGAGAGGAGATTATGTTTAAATCTTTAAACCAATTAAATATATTCCCATATGTGAGCTTTCACCACCTGGGGATAAAACGTCCTGTTCTCGCTGGTAAATGAATATTGAGAGAGAGAGGGAAAAAAAAAAAAAAGTAGTACACTTGACTTTAATGGGATTTTGGATGAGTGGAAATGAGGACAAATTAGGTAGAACGTGTTTCTTTACTGAGGTTGACATTTCAAAGAGGTTAAGATGTTTAGCCTTCAGGAAAGTAGTGTGTAATAATATGAATGTAAAATACAAGAGAGATGAGGCAAACTATTGAAGCCACCTTTTAAAAATCCGTTAGAAATGTATACACTTGCTAGGTGATAATGAAATGCTATTGTCTTCTTTTTCCCAAGTCTAAAATTTCCCACCTTGGGTGACTTGTCAGTAAAATACGTGTTGCTGCAAGTGAGGTGAGGGCAATCTGTTACCAATACAAGTTTTCAGCGCAGTTCTGCCACAGCCCTTTGGGCTTTCTGACCTCCGGCTGTCCTGTTGAGACTGTCCCTGAGTGTGTGTAAATGGCATCCGACAGAGCTGCACTATGCAAAATGCTTGCTTATTTTTAAATGTAGAAGTGTCCAAATAACTTAAAGCCTTGGCCCTTCCTTTTACTTCCCTTGCTGCACTTGTGAGAATGCTTCCTAGAGGGCCCCTGTCCTCCTGATCCAGCATAGGAACTTCAGTGGTGAGCATCTGCTGTTGTCTTGCTGTTGCAAACAGAAAAGTTTGCCGCTGTCAGTGCAAATGAAAGAAGCAGAGGTACCTTGTAGACAATGTACGTATTAAGAAGTGGTCTGTCCTATGGAGACACCTTGAAAGCCTTTCCAGGTGGGGTTAAGTGTTGGAATTTCATTCTCATGGACATGAGCTCTGCTCAGGCTGCTTTTCCCAAGCGTTACTAAGTGCAGTTCATAAAATGTATCCTAGGATGCTCTTCACAGACACTTTACAGGCAGTTTTATGTATGCTTTATGAAGCTGTGACTAATATTATGTCATTAGCATTAAAGAGCACAGTGAGTGGGTTTGTCGAGTTTGAGGAGTTGCTTGTCGTGTGTGAAATCAACAAAGAGCAACTCTTCAAAACCATAAATTAGGATCTAAATTTGGGCTGGTCGTGAGCCCTTTCTCCCCCAAATCAATAGAATGATTGCCATCAACTATAAGTAATTGAAAAGCATATATGTGATGTTATACTTGAGCCATTGTACAATCAATTTGTCAGGCAATTTTATTTCTATGCGTATTTTAATGAATCGTGATCAGAGTAGCCATAGCAGAACTACTTGCAAACTTATTTCCAGAGAATGGGAGAGGTCATTGGCATGAGGACAATCTTTTCATTCAGTTTCTGCAGCAACCATATTTTGACAAGCTATAGTGTTTATTCAAAAACGTGAATCAATTTTTCCTAGCATGGTACTTGCCAGTATTCACTTTCCTGCCTTTTGTGAAGGACCATTTCTACTCTTAGTTCATATGGAGTAGGGTAACAAACCCAGTTTAAACTTTCAGATACACTCTTGCTGAAGTTCAGATGTTAAATCCAGCTGATTGTGGGTCTGATGTTGCGGGGATCTGAAGAGTGAAATTAATGTCAGATCAACGTTTTTCACCTTTCATCACCGGGAGATGTTATCACTGAATTTGTGCTGAAGAAAGTGTGGCTCGGTTATGAAGCTCTGCAGGAGAACTTTGGCTCCTGACTTTTGTCTCTATATGGAGCAAGGGAGGTGACTGCTGGCCAGGATTTAAGCAAGGGAGCAGTTTGATTTCTACTGCCATCGTTGCAGCATCGCCAGTGTTACAGAGCTGCTCCCGAGGCATCCAGGCTCCAGGTGATTCTTCCAGTGTGTGACCAAAGCAAGCAGGAGCGCTGCTCCCCATCATGTGCAATTGTTTGTGATTTCATTTCTGCTGTCCTTCAGCACAGTAGGTGACGAGAAAAATCAGTCTCTCTTGACGTACAACAAAGAATAAGCAATTTCAGCTTAGTGCTTCCCGTCAACATAGCAGTCAATCAGGTCTCATTTAAAGGAGAGCAGCGGGGTCAGCGCAGCAGCCTGGCAGAAAACACTTGGCAGTTTCTTCACATACCTATCAGCAGATGCGGGGGATTCAGCAGCATAAGCTTGACCTGCCTCATCTAGCGTATAATGTTGCCCTTTAGCAATTGGTTTTGCTTTCTGTAATTCAGCTGGATTTCTTTGAACAGTTAGGAAAGAATTTAAGCAGTCCTGCTTGATGTGACATTTTGACTGTGTCTACAATATGGAGTTGCAAACGAGAGACCGTATGCTGGTTTCCTAGCAAGAGAAAAGTAGCCTGATGTTTGTATGGTAGCTCTTAGCTTTATTGATCTAGCATGGGGGTTTTTTGCTGAAGATTTTTATGTCTAAAAGACTTTAAATCCATTCAGTGACAGCTACCATCTATTCTAAGGCAAGGGAGGTTAACCCTGATTACTAGACCTATCAGCTCTAAATTTGGGGGTAATATTAGTAGCATATGCTGGATTAATTGGGCTTTTTTTCACCCTCCATAGATTTGCCCCACTTTCTTCTTTGAAAGGTTATTATCTTTCTTTTAAAGTAGTAGTTCCTTGTTCTTCATTTGCTTCAAGACTATGCAGTATACTTTAGTTGGAAAAAGATAATGTGTGATTGTATTCCATCCTAAGATCCATAGGTTGCTATACGAAGAGTACGCATTATGATAACTCTACTTTTTTTTGTTAGGAGATCTTCATTAAGAATGATAATCTGCTCTAACATATTGAACAAGAGCTGATAAAATTAACCTGATGGATTTGCATTAAAATGACTGATAGCTTTTGATTAGACATTATAATTTAAAGCACAGCTATTCTACCATGATATAATACTCCAAGATATGTTGCAATTGGAAGAAATCTTTTTTTATGTTCTAGTAATCTTGTTGATGGAAAAGCAATATATTATTATTATTTTGGGTCAAGGGCAAAAGTACTGAAATACTAAACACAGTAATAGTGGTGTTTTATGCAAGGTTGGAGGGCGGAGTGTGGTTTCATTTGAAATATATCCTGCCAGAAGAAATCCCCCAAGAATCTGTTTCCTTAGAGAAGATGTTGTTTTACTATATTGAAGCAGTAATTAATTGAATATTTTGTTTTTCTCTATAAAAAGACTGGAATGCGCTTTTGTGCTAATCCTCATATTCACTCACATATTCATTCACAATGTTAGCATAACCATGATGTTATGTGGAAATGATACCTTTTCTAAAATACACATAAATTATGAAATTTTATTGACCTACATTTAAAATCAAGCTGGGCTTTTTGTTTGGATTCTGGCCATCAGTAGTAACTATATGGCACCTTGGTTCAAAATGTAGTTGTGTTGTGCACAAGTAAATAGAAAATGTATTTTTACGTATTTGTTCCACTTGGGAATTATAAGGCTTTGTATTCTAGCCAAGTATACAATTTTTTTTTTTTTCATATTCCAAATATTCCCCTCCAGTAACTTAAGAATAAACATTAAAGAAAGAAATTCAATCTCAATTGCAGAGGATAGAAATCACAATTTTAGAGTATTTAACAGTTTTAGAAGAGCTGTTCTTCAGTATTGCATTTAGAAGTCACTATTTTGCTTTTTTCTTTTAACTTTCTCTGTAGAAAGTATTTTAGCAATTTTGTAGCTTGTGCACCAACTTTATTCCTAGAGTATGTGCCAACTTCACAGCTGTCTTCTCCTAATTCCAGAAACCTCTTCTGAAGTCAGCTTTTGTCTTTGAATACTCAAACTAAAATTTGGCTGCCTCTTCTAACCATATATTCAGAATGAGGAAGTTTTTTTTCAGTGAAATTATCTTTAAATATTCCCTTTTGATTAATTCATTGAGCAAAACAGTATTGCGCCTTTTTGGAACATGAACAGCATAACTAAAAGAAAAACAAAGTGCATTTACTCTTGTCTAATTTTTCTCAGCTAGTTAAAAAATGGAGACTGATATGGGTACATGTGTATTAATATCCTCAAACTATAGCTCTCAGATCCTGAAGACACAGAAGCCAAAATTACTCCAGTTGTAATATTGTATATACTAGCACATGATAAAGCGGAGCATATATGTCATGATACGTATTCGAGAGGTTTATTCCTTTGGCCTCACTTGCATTAATCAATTACTCTGTTCTTCAGTGAAATATAAATGGTAAACTGTAAGATTGTGAGCCCATATACCTAAGCAGCTAAGTGGTTTAGGTGCTTGTTTAAGACTTGTTCGGGTCCCGTGTGATTATGATACACAATTTAAACTGACAGCAACATAGACGAAGCAAACACATACCAGTGCTAGTGAGTTGGTTCATACCACCAGTATGATTTATTTATATGTACTTGAATATATCAACTTCAAGTTTGAAGAGCTGTTAGTATAGAAGGAGTCATCAATACAATGTATTTTCCATTAACCATGGCTAAATTAAAAAACTTGTAATATGTGTAAGCCACCATGACGGCATCTTTCTACTGTAGCGTTAGGGTAAAGAGGTTTTTCAGAGGTGTAAACTAAACATAGGACCCAACTTCCAAGACAGGTCAGAGTTGGTAGTCTAACTCCTCCTGTTTGTCCTTTTTTTTTTCTTAAATCTCTTCAAATTTAATTTCTGGTTTAAAGTTTGGGACTGACTGTGCCAGCATTTAAATGAGCTTAGTTCTCATGATCATGTAAATAAATTCAAATCCTGAAGAAAATATTGAGTAACCTTGATGTTTACAGTGATAGAAGTATGTAAATGTAGCTTTAATTTCCGGCCCCCCGCCATTAGAAGTTTAAATTCTGTTTCAGATTCCTCAATTGAAAATGTTGTTGTTCACAGAGTAAGTGTTAGTCCCATGTGGAAAAAAAAACCATGGAGTTGAGATTTTGAAATAAAGCAATTATAATTTCACTTTGATTTGAAATGGGTTTTCTTCAAGGTACAGAAAAAAACAATTTATATGGTAATGAAAAAATGTAAAATGCCATTCAGAACTATATTTTATATTTCCCTCTGTAAAAACTGATCATCAAAAGTATCTAAAATGTTTGCACATAAATTCTAATTAGCTCTACTTAGAGCATTTTGGTAAGTGAGTATTTATGGAAGTACTTTGTGTAAAACCACTATAAATCAATGTCTACATACTTGAAGACTGTGTATTTCCTAGGGTGCTGAAGTCTGTGCTTTTCAAAGAAAAAATAACATAGTCAGTGCCGATGTTTAGTGTAACTGATTAGTTTTCAGTATATCACTATAACTATTAATTTAAAAGCAAATCAAAAAGCTTTCCCACAGCACTGTCCTTCAGGGAATGATGTACCTACTTGGTTAGAAACAACTCTGTTAGCATCAAGAGGCTGGAATAAGTATAAGAAGCTTGGAATGAGGAAAGTTGAATTATACTTTCCTGATTATCTCAAAAATAATTTGCCGTTTCAGAGAAGGAAGGTATTGGCAACTGTAATCTTTGGTTTAGGGCACAGAGAAGATAAGAGAAATTTTACTATTGAAGAAGGAGAGTTTCAAAACTGTAAGAGTCTGAAAACAGAATTTAGACCACTTAAGAACCTGGGTTGTGGCAAAGGCTTGTCCTCTTTAATTTTAGCCAGTTTCATGGAGCCAAAGGCAAAAATGCATCTTTGGAGGGGGGAGAGAGTGAGAAAGTTCCTTAAACAAAGCAAAGCTCACCATTAATGCTGTACTGGATTCATATTATTTGTGGTATCAAGTAAAATTGAATTACACAGTTGCAAAAAGTAGCTCATGTTTTAATCAGTTTTCAGCAATAAGATTAATATATGCAGCAAAGACAGCTCTGAATTTTTTGATGAATCATTTAGCAGTGTATGCTGCCTGCCTGCTGCTAAAATCTGAAAATACCGTAGCTCATCCATCATAGGCATTAATTGCTACACTCAGTAGCAGTGGAAGGGGAAATGGTATTTTGGTTAATAGTCCAAGAAAACCTGTTGAATTTCCCATCTTGGCACTTCATTTCCCCATGTTCTCAGGTGAGGTGGTACAACTGAGGATCAAATGCAGTGGCTTTTGTCTGTAAGGACAAGATATGGAGAGGCATTGGAGGAACAACTGGCCCACCAAAAGGAGTGATGGGACCATTTCCCAGGCATTGAAGCTGGTTTAAAAATGTAACTTCACCCAAAGCAGGGGTGAAGGAACGATACTCTGAGCCCTCCACAGAGAACAGGCAATGGCGGACAGTGACGGTGACACTGGGAAAGGGATGACAGCAGCAAGAAGTTTCCTAGACTGGACCAGCAACATGCTTCCCTTAAACACAGTAGTCATGAAACAGTAACCCAGAGCATTTGTCTCCTCTCTTGTTTAATCTTCATTTGGGTCATAAACTGTTTACACAGTAGACCATTTCTCTCTGCAGTGAAATAATTGCCATTTAGGTCTCACCAATAGCAGTACAGTTGGCTGTGCAGACTGGAGGGAAGGATGTCCTTCCACTGCCCTGCACTGTCAGGGAGTGCCTTGGAGATGACAGGTCTGGCAGGAGGCAGGTCCCTGGCCACAACACTGGGCTGCAGTGCTTCAGGCTTGCTCTTTTTAATATGTTACCCTGTGGTTTCCTGAAAGCTTGTTCAAGTGCATCTTCATGTGTATAAATGACTTTAGTTTTGAAAGAGCCAATTTCTTGTTATCACTGGCATCAGTTATTTGATAGGCAATTACCTTTGCTTTTGCACATGCAAAAAAAAAAAAAAATAAAATCTGCTGCTATTTCTATGAGAGGAGTACCTATAGGAAATTTCAGATTATATCTGTGAACTGTTCGCATCCTGATAACATTTAACAATGAGAAATGAAATAAATCAGACTTTACAAGAGAACTAGTATTTTGAGGGAAACCTAGAAGGCACTTACTGTGTGGGTAGAGGTCAGCCCATAGCCAACATTAACTAAGAAAGACTGAGTTGTTGAGACCTTTGTGTTTTTTGAAATGACATTTCCTGTCAGCAAAAATTCTCTTGATTATACCTGTTTCTTTAATGTCAAGAGTCACTATTCATTTTTAATTGACATATGGCAGCTCTTCCAAGGCTGTGCAAAGTTAGCTTTGCATGAAGATTTGAATGTAAAATTGGACAGCAGGGCTGGATTTGATTTTAAAATAAATCAGAAGAAACACTTGTATACTAAATGTGGTCTATAATTAATTATATGCTAGTATACAATTAATTGTAGTTAATGTGTTGTGCAATTAAATATTCTTACTTTGTTTTCTCTTAAAGTAAAAAAAGCCTAGTATTCCTTCACCCCCTGCTATTCCTTTCCCCCTAATTACTTGGTACAGGATTGTGACATTTGTAGCACATCCTTGATGGTTGCGTACACTTGGATCTGTTTCTCTTAGACCAAATGTATGCTCCCTGAAATTGATTCCTGATATTATTTGTAGATACAATATGTGAATACGTTCAAGACACGTAAAATTATACCTGCATTATATATTTAAGGAAACGTAGGTTTACACTGACTGCCAATGACAGTTGGAAATAAAATCTGTTTATAAATAGCAGTGCTCCTGGGGAGAGTGAAGTGATGGATCAGGACAGACTCTGAAAAGCAGGATTCTTTGTAGCCAACATCTGAGAGGTGATGAGCATGTAGGACATTTTAAGTGCTAATGCACTGATATTTCTTCATACCTTGCAACCCTTAGGGATCTGCCACAAAACTCAAATATATGCAGAGAATTTAGAAGCCTCTCGTTGAACGTACCAGTTTGCCTATGGAGTGCGTGGGATGAAAGCAAATGAGGGGTGTATTGGTGTTTAACATTATGTAGACTTGAAAAGACTTATGCAGCATGTTGAAAGATAAAACTGTTTTTGTCTGTTTGGAACATTATTGGTAAAGGGCTATACGTTTACATGTGTAATTGGCTGAATTCCAAATTGCAGGCAGAATTTGCTTTGTCTTCCTTTAATTTGTGTGGTTTGGTTCTTCCCTCAGGTTTTCATGTGTTGCAGGACGTAGGCAGAGACTGTGGCAGCTCACAATGAACACAAACACAAACCATTTTAATTTTTTTTTCCTGTATATATTCACTGGGGATGAGATTTCCTCCCATGGATGGGTTAAAGCTACAGCAGAATTTTATATATGTGAGCCCTCGAACTATGAATTAAAAACCCTGTGCTGGGCAGCTTGCAAGAGGGAATTTCTTTGACAGTGACTATATATAAATAGGTGTCTGAAGAGAATTTGTTTTCGTGTATAACTCATTAATATTTGGGGTTTGTTTTTTTCTTTTGTACAAGTTAGGAAACCTTCTCAATTTGGGCAAGGGGGGGTTATATAGCTAAAAACCAACAAGAAAAAAGGTGGCTCTTTCTGATTTCAGATGTTCCCCTTCCCGACAAGTATGGAATGGGCTGCTTGGGCAGGAATCTGCCTGGGGCCATTGGCAGACCCCGTGGACAGCCAGTGGTTGTACCCATCTGGCCTGGAAGCAGACAAAACTTCACACTTGTACCATTGCCACCATGCTGGAGCTTTTTCAGGGCAACACCCCTCAGTGCCTGCGGGTCAAGTAGCTAAAAACATGAAACTATAGGCAGGCTAAGGAGTCTTAGTGGCACGAATCTGAGTCAGTTCAAAATTTACCTTCGTTGTCTCCGGGGTGGTTTTCCAGGGAAGGGTTTCCTGTTCCCTGAAACACCTCCTTGGTGCATCGCCTTCCTCACTCGCGTGCGTGGACATTGAGAGGTACCTAATTAAGAAACTGAGACAATACTACTTACATGCTAAATGTGGTTCCTCCGGGTCTCCTCTGACTAGAGGTGTGCTCTGAGCAAGCCGAGACTGGTCCCTGCCGCGCGATGATCTCCCGCTGGTACTTTGACGTGGCTGAAGGAAAGTGCGCGCCCTTCTTTTACGGCGGCTGCGGCGGGAACCGGAACAACTTTGACTCGGAGGAATACTGCATGGCGGTCTGTGGCAGTGTCAGTAAGTGCCCCTCCACGCCTCCCTTGCTCCCGCACGGTGGGAGCAGGCCTGGGCTCACACTAACCCCTGGCTGCGGTCTGTCCAACACCTCCGCTCACCGCTAGATCCTCATTAGCCTCTCACTAACCCAGCATGGTAGTGGGCGACTTCTTGGTGCTGTAGACGGGGGTCTGCAAGTAGGTAGCTAAAAGCCTAACACTTCTTTAGACGAGGCCTTTACACTCACCTTCTCTTAATTTTCTGTCAAAGCGTACTGACATCTTGTCTGTCTGTGTGTGCATGTACAATGCGTGTGCGGGAAAAAGCACAAACTTTAGGGAAGCCTCAGGTAAGTTTAAAAATAGTTCATAGTTTTTACAACGTATTTTCAGGTATTATTTCTGACCTTTTTTAATCAAAGCAATACAAGCTCATTAAAATAACATGTTTATTTCCAGATTTTTTTTTCTTTTTATTTGTTTTTAGTTTGACTGAATACTTTGTGTGTGTTTGCAATGAAAAGGGGAGAAATGACATTTGATTTTTTTAGGTTTTCCTGAGGGCTGTGATGCACGTGGATGTGAATCACCTCCCACTTACTTGTTTAACACACCATATGTTTTAATAATCATTTTCCCTGAAGAAAGAGTGTTGTACTGTGATTTTTGGTTTGAGAAGGATGGCTTTGTCCATCGCAGGATATTGAAGCTGATGAATCAGACACTGGATTTATCAGCTGAGTTTTGGTTTGGGAGCCTCTGGTACACTCCCCTCCAATCTGCCTTGCCAGCACGTACTCTTGGGAGAGTATTGGCTGCCATTTACATCTGACACATTAAAGAGTGAGTACATATTTCACTGCCCTGCCTGCTCACAGGGCATGGAGGAGCAGAACAGAAGCAGCATGTTAGGGCTCCTCGTAGTAAAATATTTTCCAAACTGCACCTAGGAATGTTTGCAGTAAGTAGAAAGCTTAAAAATGCACACAAACACATGCATTGTCCTAGCAAGGTGTGGTATGTGTGTTCTTGAAGCCGAGTAGCTGACCTGTGTTTTATTGGAGCAGGAGCAAGGGCAGTTGTGGAGGCAGGATTGCTGCTCCAGTGCTCCAGCTGCATTTCATCTCAGCATCTTTTAGAACTGTTCATGGCAAAGCTCCATGGAGGGACATGGAGAAAGTCTACCACCAGGCAAGTGAGGAGGGTACCTCATGGACAGTGATCAGCTTCTGCAACAAGACAGAAGATGTAGTGAAGAGAAAGAAGAACTATGCAGTAGATTTGAGTGAGGTCTATAATGTATTTGCTAAAAGAATGAAATTTTGAACCATTAAGTTCCTGTGTTAGGCAAGACGTTTCCAGAGGTGCAAAACATGGTTTGCCTCTGATTGCATGCTCTGTGACAGGCAAGAAAAAGTGGGACTTTGTAACAGGTGGAATGAGGACAGTAGTAGGAAAAAAAAAAAAAAAAGAATTTTAAAGAAGAAATATTTATGCAATGAAAAATGCAGGGTATGTGATACTGACAAGTAGTTGATGCTGTAGATGGGGAAGGAGGAAAGAAATGTACACTGAAGCTAGCTGGCTTATGCAGATTAGAGATATAGAAAAAACGCCGCAGTGAGAGAGATGTTGAAAAATAAGCCTAGAAAAGCCACTTGAGCTCTTGTGCATTTAGTTTCAGGTAGCCAAGATGAGGCTGTGTTTATTCTTTACTATTATGGCCAACAGAGAATTTGTAAAGGATGATTATCTTTTTCAGTAATGTGGGTGAGTATCATGCGTAAGTGGTGATTGGATCCCAGACAAGATGATAGCCATCAAAACTAATAACGGAAAACAGCTGAGAAACTGAACCTTTTGCTACTTTGCATCTGGAAGTAGTCTCAGTTAACAAGGGAAGAATGATGGTACTGAACATGATTGACCTGCAAGAGCTTTGGATACTTCAGCTGTTTGCCTTGGTCTATTTGAGGCAAATGAAAGTCACCTACCTCTGATAGTACACCTCTTGTGACAATGCCTGTTTCTTTCCCCAGAAATTAAAAAAAAAGGGGGGGGGGGGGGGGAGGCTTCATCCTTATGTTTCATGTCCAACAAGGTAGGATTAAATGAAGAATAGCTATTGGCCTTTTGTGCTGAGCATTTTGCTTTTATGGTCAGTATAAGAGTTTCTAAAAGCTGCATATACTAGTTCTTATTGGAAAAAGTCAGCCTTTTCACATACCTGGTAGGAATTAAAAATTATTACTGCCTTTGTCAGCATTACTAAAAAAAAAATCTATAATATTTTTGTGAAGGCTGGACAAAAAGTAAGGACTTGTAGTAGACCTTGATTCTTGCAAGATTCCAGTTTTTTTAAACATCCAATTTTTACAGCTTGCTTTTGGCTCCTGCCCTTAAAGCTGAGCTGTATGGATGCATTTCTTTGTCCAAATTCTGCAGTGGGACTATGTGCAGACTCAAAGATATCCGAAGATCATGCATCTTGCATAAAGAGCTGTAGTTACTCACCCAGCACTTCAAATCTGAGAGTTTTATTTCTGGCTTTTACAGTGCTGCAAAATTATTACACAGAGGGAAGGGTGTTGCTGACTAAAAGAGCAGTCACATCACAAAACAGACTTCATGAGAATTATTCTTATGCAGTAAAACTTGGAGGGGTGAGATTTGGATTTGTCACTTTGATAATGCAGTGGTGTTGCCTTTCATATACAGGTTGTAGGTGAAATCATAGCACCGACTGCTTGTAATGGCAAGCAAGCAGAGTTTAATGTATTACTCTTCCAGTCAACCTAGTGATCTTTTTGCAGGAAATCTTATGCTACGAGGGGTGACCTCAGCCATGATCTTAAAAAGAATATTATGGATTGAATGAAACTTGGAAATTGGACTGTCTTCCTTCCTTCAAACTTCTCTTGGCAGCAGAAGTCGTTCAGGTCATGCTGTTTGGGAGGATAAATGGTCTTCTAAGACTGGCAATCCTCTCGCAGCATGTAGAATCAGAAATTGAATAAGAAACAACTTCTAAATTTGCTATATATGATATTCATTAGGATCTTCAGATAAGCCCAGGAGATTCCTCTCTATCTCATGGAACTTGTTTTGGGTTTGTTTTTTTTTTTCCTTAAGTTCAGTTCAATAAAATAATGCCAAGAGCATTACCATTTGTGTTCTTTTCATAGTTATCTTGGTTTACTTTGGGATTCCCAATTTTTGGTCTGAGCCATTAGTTTGAATACTTGAGCTGCTTGGCTTCATTTGCACAACTAGTGCTAAGGAAAAATAGAGCTGGTCTTGTCTTTTAAAATAGATCTACCAGAGAGCTTTTTCCTCGGGTTTTGGTTTTTTTTTCCTTTTTCTTCAGTAGTTTCTCAAACAACATTTGAGTCGCTTTCCAAGCTACTTTAGTTAGATTTTTGTTACTGTATTTTCATGTTAGTTCAGTGTGTTCTATACACCTGTTATTTCTGTTCCTAAAATAACTTTGTTTTCCTCTGGTTTCGTCTCCTGTCTCGGTATCACCATGCTGTTTCTCCTTATTCTTCATCATTTTGCTGAATAGAAATGGTAATGAAAATAATTAGAAGTGCTGAATATGATATGTTTCAGCACTTAAGTGAGATCTTGTCTTTGGTATTGGTCTAATGTTGCTGAAAGTTTTTTTACCTGGCTGTGGCACGGACACCACCCTCACCCCAATCCCACAGAAGAAAAGAAGAAAAACAGTGGAGAAGAGTTTCCATCTAGGCCACCCCTGCTCTGTCCTGTCTTTCCACCCCACCCCCCTGCCCTGTCACCCTTAACTTAATCTTTCTATTTGATCTTTGTGCCTCCCCCCACCCTTCATGCTTATTTATTTACTCCATTCTTTATTCCTTTTCTCTCCAATGTTCACATTATTGTTGCTCCCTTGTGTCCTATAAAAAAACAGTGAGCCTCTCTTAGGCAGGAGACAAGATGGATGCTAAAAGCACATCTTTCCTTTGTCCGGCTGTAGTTTGCTTTGCAGGCTAAACTAGTTAGATTTTACAGAGAGTAATATGAAATAGTGGATAGTGGTTGTGTTTCTCTTGAATAGTGGGCAAAGGGTGAAAGGGTGGGATTTGAGTTTATTTTTCTCGTAATGCATTGAAATTGGACTGAACCAAAACCTGGGGATGTTCTGTTGTCACAAATACTCATATACTATGAATACTGAAAGTATGAATACTGAATACTAATGTCCTGAACACATTGTCTACAGAAAAAAAAAAATTCATGTTTTATTCTGTTTCCTTGCTGAAGTGTCTTTGCCTTGATATGAAGAGGTGGGTCTGTCCTGTCATGCAACACCTTAGACCCTCTCCACTATCAATGAATTTGACCAACGTTCTGAGGTCTGACAAAAATGATTTGTCTGTTGGGTAGGAACTACTACTGTCAAATTTTTTCATTCATCACCCAGCTACCTGGGAATTGATATATAATTGCCCTAGAAGTAGAAGGCTTTAAGGATCTTGTTACCAGTTCCTTCAGGCTGCCAGACCACATGCTCGCTCTCTATTGATTTTTAATAAGGGTGTTCAATACTGTCTACAGTTTCTATTCAATATAAGGACTCAAACTTCTACTGTGTGACTGGCTATAATGGCTCCTTTGAAGTCATTAGGATCTTTCAGGCAGTTAATTCAGATTTAACGACCTCAGAATGAGTATGTACTGACAAGAATAAGCAGAAGATGATAAATTGTTGTTATCGAAGGAATTATTTCTGTCTTACTATCATACTAAAAAGTAATCTATTGTACAAATTTTTTCACTTGTCTCTTAATTGTTGCTTGTTAAACATCCTTAAAGCTGTAGGAAATATATTTTTTTAATACATACTATTTTGAAATTATGCTGATGTTCAGGTCTTAACTTGGGGACACAAGGAGCTTCAAAGCTGGGAAAATCCGTTCTTTTAAATGTGCTTCATTTGTCAGCTATTGCATAGGAGACAGCTCTCCCAGCAGCTCCTGCAGCCGCGGCATGGTGCATTCAGAGTGGAGTGGAATTCATGACGCCTTGTTTTCATTTGTGCTGCATCTAAAGCACAAGACTAAGACTACTATGGGGGATCCACTCTTACTGCTTTTCATATAGGCTAACGTCGGCTTGCCTACAGATTACTATCTGTCTGTCCCTGATAATTGATGAGATCAGTCTTAATGTGTTTCCAGTTCAAGCCCTTACATGAGGGGAAAATTCACAACTTCTAGCGTTTTGCAGTGTCCAGTTTAATTTCTCTACAGAGGTACTGTGAATAACAGTCCGTACCTTCTAATAGCAGAAGCTTATAAGATAATAATCCTGTTGTCAGTAATTTCCTTTATCCACTTATTGTTTGGGATCTTGACATCTCCCTAGTTAGCAGGAAGTAAAATATTTTGGCAGCTGAACTTGCATGCCAACTTCCAGAGCGTGTCTAAGGCATTAAAGAACTGCAGTGCATTCCTGTAAGCAGAATGGTAAAGTATACCCAATTTTTAGTTAGGTAGCACATTTTAATCCTTTGTCTTATTTACTGGGTGATTGCTCATTTTACCTGTACAACTACAGATACTGCTTGAGTTTGAAGTCAGGTAGGAGGCTCAAAGACAGAAAGCAGGCCACATCCAGAGCACGTTCAGCTGGACTGGCTGATACTGCCCTTTCACTGCTCGTGAGCTTTATGGGGGAGTTGGCAGGCCTCGGTCTATAAAAGCAGCAGAGCTTGCAAGTTGCTTCGTGCCAGGAATGCATTTTTTTGACAATGCACTTAGTGCTGGAAAATATTCATCACAGCAACTAGCTACAATACTTATTTGTCACAGCACTACAGGAGATATGATTTAAAATACAAAAGTCTAGTGATAACATTTCAAATCCTAAAAATCTGCCTTTATAAGTAGTGACATTGCAGGGAAGCATTTCACATAAGTATGAAGTCTTTTATTTGAATGAATAAAAAACCCCAAGTTATTAGAAATTCACTAAGCCAGTCACACTAGGACAACCTGTTGCTTCATCACAAAGGCTTTTTATATTCAATTGTCTTACTCCTTCCCAAATTAGCAGTAAAGGGGACATTACCTCTCAATGCTTTACTTTAAATGTGTCCCTCTCACCATCTCCAGCATGAATTGCCTGTATCTGCTGGTTTTATCTTCTCTGGCATGAAAACTCAGCTGAATCATGCGTCTTGGTGAAGTTGAGGCCAATTTCGAATAGTGTAGATGAAATGTTAAGAAAAACATTTTTTTGGAGTTCTTCATTCATTGTGAGTGCTTGACACTTAATAGTAAGTGCCTAGGAGATATAACTGGATGAGTTCTACTATCTATTTAAATTGTTAATTTTGACTAACACCTTTAGTGGATGCAAGTGACTAATTTCTGTTTCCACAGTTCCTTCCATCTATATAAATTCGGACTTATAGTTCACCCTTGAACCACACATGGAGCCAGTGTTGGACTGGGCCTTTTTAAAAAGCAATTGGGTAAAGTTTAGGATTCAAAAGGGAGATGATGCAAGTATTTCCATATACCAGAGTTAGACTACTAATAAAATTCCCAGAGCTTGAAATTATCAATGTGATGTATTACTGTAGACACTGTTTTTGCTGTAACTTGTTTTGTTGAATCTAACCACAGGTTGGTTTGATGGTTTTTTTTTTTTCACTCCGTGGAACTTGGTGACTCTTGTTTACAACCTTGGCAGAAGGCATGTTCAGGAGGATACTTCTGTCTTCTTCTTGTTCTCATTTGATGTAACAGGTGAAGAATTTAATGGTTTTTTTTCCTTCATAAATATTTAAACTTATGGTGACAAATCAAAAGAGAATGACCTTGAAACAGAGTATTGCAAAGATGCTTGAGGAAAGTTTGCTTTGGGGACCTCCTCCCAAGCACAGTATGAATTGAAGAACTCAGAGGGGGGTGATCTGAGCAATTAATGGCCGACATGAGTGTCAAATGGATATAAGCAAGGCAAAATTGCATTTGTCAGGGCTGGTGAAAAGGAAGTTGCATTCATAGGAAATGCATCTTGAAATTATTACACAGAGGGTTCTTATATGAGAAAATTTAACTTAAACCTAGTTTAGGTGGCAAGTATCAACTTTAGTTAAGGCAATAGATGAGGAATAATATGAGTATGGTATGTTTTGTTGGGTTTTTTCCTCTTCCAGAAGTCTCTGTGAGGGATTTCACGAAACTGTCTTTGAAGCTGCCTATTGTTTTGATGCCATACCAACTATTTAAATTATAACATATCAAAGGAATATAGGATCAGTCTTTGCAAAGTAAAGTTCAAGAAGGAATGTAACTTTTAAACATGTGATTTCTCTGTCTCAATACACTTAATCATATTTTCAGGCCAAGGTTGCTACATTGACCTGTAATTATTCTTTCAATACTAATGCAAGTTATGAAATATTACAGAAACCGTATGCAGTCTTTTATGACAAAGTAATTTAGCCTTGATCAGTAACAAAAACAATGAGATAACCCAACTATTAAGAAGGAAGGAGCATCCCTCAGGAACATCGTGTTGTCTTTCATGTATTAACTCTTTTCATGTCACCTGTGCCTGGAATTATCTTTCAAATAAACTAGTAGACATTTTTAAATAACATGCTTTCTAATCTGCTTTAGGAACATTCATCTAATTTAACAAAATCTTGGAAGCTAAGACACAGCTTGAAATTGAAGTGGAGAAGTCAACTCTCAGAACTGGTGATTCTTTTTATTGCTTCAGATGTGATCCCTGAACATACAACCACTACTGTTACAGAGGGCTTTTTTTCTGAAGTCAGTACCAACATGCATATATTTTTTTCTGACACAAGGATATATTTGTTTTTATCTAGTCTGTTAGTCCATGTTTTGTGCTTTTGGAGTTGCTACCATTGTGGTCAGAATTTCTCAGTTCTTATGAAGAACACTTTACTTTCAAAGACATTTTGGGTGTCTTAAAGATAGTTGTCAAAACATGAGGATAAAGCAAATGTGCAAGATAACCATTCAGCTGGGTTTTATTTATGTGATCATGAGCCTTAATATCAATGAATAACTTAATGGGAGTTTGCATTATTGAGCATCTCTGCTGAAAATGAAAAAGTGAGCAGCTGGAGTTGAGTAGCCTGAAGGACAGGAGTACCAGGCTCTGGTCGTGATCAGCAGTTCGCTGCTCTGCAGTTAGCTTCCAGGCAGGGAGATGTGCTGATGAGCCACAAGCCGAAAGATCTGGCTTCCAGAACTCCTGCCAGTCCAGGGGTGATGCCAACCCTTGGAGCACAGCAGTGCTGTCTGTTTGCCCCCAAAACCCTAAAAAGAAACCAGCAGCAGCAACCTGCGGCTTATAGGTCAAATTCTAAAACTGGGAACGTCTGGTTTTCACTCTCACAAGGTCTCCCTTGTGCTGTCGACTGTGGGAGGAATTCTGCGCTCCCCTTTATTCTTTAGTTTTAGACAGGGTTCAGAAAGTTGTCTTGGTGAAAGAGTGCATGACGAGAAAGTAATTAAAAGTGAAAAGGAATAGCACTTTGCCTGCTGGTCCTCCAGCTCATAGTGCTAAGAATGAGAATAGTTGTCTATAATGCAGTAGCTTATGTATAGTATGTAAATACACTTACAGTTCTATGCCCCAGTATCGACCTTTACTAGAAGACATACCAGTGTGGCACACACTTTTCTCCAAATAATTAAATTATATTCAACTTAACAACCTCTTATGTAAAAACTCATCCTGGTACATACTATTCCCTATGTTTAAAATAATGGTGATTTGCTGCAATCTTAGATATACCTTTCCCAGCCTTCATTTGTCTTGTATCATTCAGCCGGTAATTTGTCTGTTTTGTAATAAAAAGGTAATCGTTGTTTTCCTTCCCTGTTGTTTAGATTCTGTTCATTGGTTTTGCCACCTTGCTGTAAGCAGAGTAGCTTATTCACAAAAGAATAGGGATACCATCTTGTAAAAACAGCTCATTTCACAAGGTAGCAGTAGCAATAATAGAAACCCTTCTCGCTAAAGATACTCCATATGCACTTGTGATTGTCAGAAGTGCTATAATTAGTTGTGATCTTAGTCAACAACTGAAAGCTTTGATCCTAATCCTTCATTAATGAGGCAGTTGTGTATGTGGAATTCAGAGGCAATGAATGCATCCACTGAATACTACATTGTAGCTGGGTAATGCTTTCATTTCAAATGGTTTCCCATCTTATATGCAACAGCCAATGTCATTCAGAAAAGGAGCATATCCTAATCCTTTCACTTCATATGAGATTGGTGAGTGAGTGTTTTTTCTTTCGCTGGAGATGCTGATATGGATTACTTATTTTTATGTGAAACAGTAAAACAGAATCTGGGGGCATACTGTTGCATTTTTCTTCCTTTTTTTTTTTGCCCCCTGGTCTTCTGATATGTAAAAGTTGTTGTTAAATAGCAAAATGTGTAGAGCATAATTTGACTGTATTATTGAACCTGTGCCTCCAGGAAGGTTAGGATTTTAAAGTCTAATAAAAATTTTTTAAAAAATCTGTTTGGGAATTGACAGGTAAAATGAGTGCAAGTGTGAAGAAAATGTCATCTGATACCAGATTTCTTCCACACTTGTTAACACACACTTTTTGATCAGTCTTTATGCAGTAGTAGAATAAGTAGTTCCTTATAAAACAAGCAATGCATAGAAAATGAAACCTCCTTCTAAGAGCAGATGGGTTCATAAAATGAGATCAGGCTGCAGATTTTTAAGGAATCCTTACGTGTAGCTGATTTCTGACCAAATGTTCCCAATTTACTATGAGAAAACATGCAATACATCTCTAAAAACAAAGTTCCCAAATGTATTGGAGTGCAAAGGATAGGTTTTGTGCCAACAGCCGTGAAGAAATTTTAAAATGTTTCTGCTTTATTCAGTGAAGAAATTTTAAAATGTTTCTGCTTTATGCAGAAGAAGGGAGGCTCAGTATTTTTATAACTCTTGGGGGGACAGCTGCTGGTTATTGTTATGTTGGAATCACAAGGGGGTTTTTAACATACCATTGGTAATTATTTTTTTTAATAGTGGATGGAGAAGTTGTCACATAATCACTTGCAGACTTTATAAATATAGGGAGTGAAATCTTGTAGGGTTATTTGTTTTTCAGCAGACTGGTTATTTTATGTCAGAGAAATACTTATGATTTCAAATTACATTAATAGCTAACCCCTTATAAAAAGACTGCTTCTGAATCTCAGTTATAACAGAAAACAGAAAAGTATATGACCATTTCATCTCACCTTTTAGTATTTTCCTAAACATAGGCACTGAACTTCTTTTTAATGAAACTTAACCCTATTTTTTAAGAGTTTAAACAGTGTCTCTGTTTGCAGAGTGAGATGTGGTTGGTGTTGGTAGGTTGGTTGGTCTGTTCGGCCACCAGCAGCCAAATAAACGTTCCAGGAGCGGTAGGCGTGCTGAGTCCTTACGGCTGGCTTTGCGCAAGCTCAGCCTACTCTGACGTGTGCTGGGCATGGACTGGTGCCAGCAGCAAGCAGGGAGGGAGAAAACACCAGTTTTACCTCTTGCTTTCACGCCTGTTCACTGGCTGGGTTTCGGAAGGAGATGCTGAAGCAGGATGTTTTTGAGGATTCTTTTGGGCGAATCAGCATGTCTTTGCATAAGTTGTTCAAATACTTAATTGCACTTACTATTGAAAGTGGGTGGCTTATTTCTGATCTGGATTTCCAGCCTTATTTCTGCCTAGCTTTGGTTTCCAGCCATCAGACGTCGGTTGCTTCTTTCCGATAAAGCTGTTGTTGGAAATGTTTTCTCAGTAGAGATTTTCTAAATCAAATTAGTCCCCTGGCGGATGAGTGTAAGTGATTGAGCTTCTTACCGTGAGACAGGTCCCCCAAGCTCCCATGAGTCTACATGCCCATTTCTGAGCCCTCTATCTTTTTGGAAGCACGTAGTGGAGAGCCACGTGTGGCATTACACCAGCCTTTTGCCTTTCGTGCAAGGTCGGGGTGGTACCTTTCTCCTACGCAGTATTGCTCTTTGTTAGCATGACCCTCTTTAGCATTAGCTTGAGAGAGCACGTTGCAGTTGGATACTGATGTACTGCCCACATCCTTTCCCATGCTCCTGGGCACAGCCTGGCTGTCTGTGATGGGTTCACCCTGGCTGGTTGCCAGGTGCCCACCAAAGCCGTTCTATCACTCCCCCTCCTCAGCTGGACAGGGGAGAGAAAATATAAAAAAAAGAGCTTGTGGGTCGAGATAAGGACAGGAGAGAGATCACTCACCACTTACCGTCACGGGCAAAACAGACTCAAACTTGGGGAAAATTAACTCACTTTATTACAAATCAACCAGAGTAGGGTAATGAGAAAGAAAACCAAATCTCAGAACACCTTCCCTCCACCCGTCCCTTCTTCCCGGGCACAGCTTCACTCCCGGCTTCTCTACCAACCCCCCCAGCGGCACAGGGGGACGGGGATGGGGTTTACGGTCAGTTCATCACACGTTGTTTTCTGCCGCTTCATCCTCCTCAGGGGGAGGACTCCTCACACTCTTCCCTGCTCCAGCGTGGGGTCCCTCCCACAGGAGACAGTCCTCCACGAACTTCTCCAATGTGGGCCCTTCCCACGGGCTGCAGTTCTTCACGAACTGCTCCAGCATGGGTCCTTTCCATGGTGTGCAGTCCTTCAGGAGCACACTGCTCCAGCGTGGGTCTCCCATGGGGTCACAAGTCCTGCCAGAAAACCTGCTCCATGGGCTCCTCTCTCCACAGATCCGCAGGTCCTGCCAGGAGCCTGCTCCAGCGCAGGGTTCCCACGGGGTCACAGCCTTCTTCGGGCACCCACCTGCTCCGGCATGGGGTCCTCCACGGGCTGCAGGTGGAGATCTGCTCCCCCGTGGACCTCCCTGGGCTGCAGGGGGACAGCCTGCCTCACCATGGTCTTCCCCACGGGCTGCAGGGGAATCTCTGCTCCGGCGCCTGGAGCACCTCCTCCCCCTCCTTCTTCACTGACCCGGGGGTCTGCAGGGTTGTTTCTCTTACATGTTCTCACTCCTCTCTCCGGCTGCCGTTTTCCTGTCTGTCCCAACTCTTTCCTTCTTAAATATGTTATCACAGAGGCGTTACCACTATCACTGATTGGCTCGGCCTTGGCCGGCGGCGGGTCCGTCTTAGAGCCGGCTGGTATTGGCTCTGTCGGACACAGGGGAAGCTTCCAGCAGCTTCTTACAGAAGCCACCCCTGTAACCCCCCCCCCGCTACCAAAACCTTGCCAACAAAACCAATACGCTGTCTCAGGCATCCAGGTATGTGGCATTTAATGCCTAGTCACTGTTTGATTGGGTTTTGCACAGCTTTTGGAGGGGGCTCGGTGCTCTGACATCTTCAGCATGAGGCACTGAAATCAGGTTTTCCAATTCTTAGCACCTGCTACTCTCACCTGTTCAGAAACACACCAGCAAACGTGCCAGCGAGAAGTAAGCGTATTGTCCAAAAAATCTGGGCCATAAAGGCCGCATGTGTGAGACAGGAGCTTTTGAAAATCAGACCTTGAATGTACAGGTGGCTTAACTGATCTCAGTGCAAATGCTGGTGACCTTTTTTCCTGTTCAATAATTAAAGGTTACATTTGCATAATTTATTGGACAGTTATTTAGATTGTCAATTCTTTCCACTCACATTTGTACAGACTTCAGTTTAAAAAAAAAATACCTATAAAAGATGGAGAAGGATGGCAAATGCAATAGACCTCTCCCCCATTCAACCTTCCTGTGGTAAATCCTGCTGTGTCCTGCAGAGGCAGTAAGAGGAGGGTGTAGACAGAGGGGGATCCTCTTCACACAGAGCCTGATTAAACCATGGAACTCAGTGCTGCACCATATTGTGAATGTTAAATCTCATGCAAGTTTTGGTGGGAAAAAAAAAATAAAATTAGAGTAATGGAAGGAAAATCCACGAGGTTAGTTAAACATTGCAAAAGAGTATTCACTGCTCTTGCCTGAGGGTGTTTGGTGAACCCCTATCAGGCAACAGGAGCCTGGAAGGGCTGGCGTTGCTCGGTCTGACACTTAAATTTCTTCCTGCTTTGAAATAAAATTTTCTTTTCGTTTTCTAAATGGAATTAAAATGTACTATATTTAACTGCAGCTTCAGGAAAGGTAAAGATTAAATTAATTCAGTGTTTGAGAGATTAAAAGTGTCCTGGTTTCAGCTGGGATAGAGTTAACTGTCTTCCTAGTAGCTGGTACAGTGCTATGTTTTGAGTTCAGTATGTGAAGAATGTTGATAACACTGATGTTTTCAGTTGTTGCTCAGTAGTGTTTAGACTAATGTCAAGGATTTTTCAGCTTCTCATGCCCAGCCAGCGAGAAAGCTGGAGGGGCACAAGAAGTTGGCACAGGACAGAGCCAGGGCAGCTGACCCAAACTGGCCAACGGGGTATTCCATACCATATGACGTCCCATCCAGTATAGGAACTGGGAAGTGGGGGCGGGGAATTGCCGCTCGGGGACTAACTGGGTGTCGATCGCCGGGTGGTGAGCAATTGTACTGCGCATCATTTGTACATTCCAATCCTTTTATTATTACTGTTGTCATTTTATTAGTGTTATCGTTATTAGTTTCTTCTTTTCTGTTCTATTAAACTGTTCTTATCTCAACCCACAAGTTTTACTTCTTTTCCCGATTTTCTCCCCCATCCCACTGCGGGGGGCGGGGGGGGGGGCAGTGAGTGAGTGGCTGCATGGTGCTAAGTTGCTGGCTGGGGTTAAACCACGACAGTCCATTTTGGCGCCCAATATGGGGCACGAAGGGTTGAGATAACGACAAACCTGACCAGACCTTGTTAAAACAAATTTGTTATAAGCATTCATTATATTGGTCTAATAGTCGCTGATCATTATGTTGATTTATGTGTTCTTAGAGTTGTTGCTCTGGTTTTTAAAGTTCTGTTATGTATCACCTCGCTTGCTGTATGTAGTCTCTCTTCTGCTGCTTATCATCCGTGGGAGGTGGATTAAGGTTTTCGCTTTGATATATTGTGTAACACTGGTTTATGGTATGATAAAGTCGTCGGCTGTGGGATTTATCCAGTACTTGCACTCAGCATTGTCACCTTTATACTTCGGGAGCCATGTGTGGGAAACTATTAATAATTACACCATTTACCTTTCCTCCTTGGAAAGCCAGTCTATGGGTGGGGTACCTTTCTTCCCCTCTCCTTTCTCCTTCAGTCCAGTTACAATGGTGTTTGAGAATTTTGAAAAATTTGAATACTCTTGGGATGTTGAGACCAGCATGGTCCTAGCCCTACTGCTAGGAATTAGCATGCTCCTGAATGTGGTTCAGCTCTTGTTTAAGGTTAAACAACTATTTAAGAAGATCACCCAGAGATTTGCCCCGAGGCTGGATAATTATGAGTGGCGGGGTGTGTGGGGTAGTATGGGCAAGTACCTAGAAAAGTGGGCACCTCCAGTGTTTTGGAAATTCACCCCTGAACAAATGCAGAATCCAGAAGAACTAGTAAAATATTTGGAAAAGGTATGCTGTCACCCCAGCACCTCCAGAGAGATACAAATCACTGCAACGTGCTGGGGCCTGGCCCATGCCTATCGAGCCCTGTTCGACACCACTCAGTACCCTCAAGGGGAAGAGAAGGTCTCTGGACCTAACAACAAAACGATGAGCACTGCAGTCACTCAAACCTCAGCAATGGGCGCTGCGGCCCCTCCAGCCCCGGCGACGAGCACTGTGGCTACCCAAACCTCAGCGACAGACACTGCAGCCCCTCCAGTCCTGGCAACGAGCACGGCAGCTACCCAAACCTCCGCAACGGGCACTGAGGTCCCTCCAGCCCCGGCGATGAGCACTGCCGCTACCCAAACCTTGGCAACAGACGCCGCGGTTATCCAAAACCCGGCAAGCGGTACTGCAGCTGAACCAGCGGATCAACCTGCACCAGTATCAGTTGCCCCCGTACAGAAAAAGTAGTATACAAAAAAATCAGTTCGCTTAGCAAAGGATGAAGGTGAGCCAGGGTCATCACAGGAACAGGAGGAAGAGGCAGAACCAGAGTTAATAACTCGGTCCCTGTCCTTGAGTGAGCTGCAGGATATGCGAAAAGATTTTGGCCGCCGTATAGGTGAGCATATTATCACCTGGCTCCTCCGATGCTGGGACGATGGGGCTAATAGCTTGGAATTAGAAGGTAGGGAAGCCAAGCAGCTGGGATCGCTTGCCAGGGAAGGTGGCATTGACAAGGCAATTGGAAAAGGGACGCAAGCCATCAGCCTCTGGAGGCGACTCCTGTCAAGTGTGAAGGCAAGGTACCCCTTTAAGGAAGATGTTATATGTCAATCAAGCAAGTGGACCACCATGGAAAGAGGTGTCCAATATCTGAGGGAATTAGCCATGCTAGAGACGATTCATTATGACCCGGACAGCCCACAATTACCCAAAGATCCAGACGAAGTCCAATGCACATGACCCATGTGGCAGAAGTTTGTACGGAGCGCACCATCGTCCTATGCCAACTCACTGGCGATAATGACCTGGAACGGTGAAGAGGCACTGACAGTGGATGAAGTGGCTCGCCAACTCCGTCAATACGAAGAAAATCTCTCCTCCTCCCGACAAGGCTGCATTTCGGCTGTGGAGAAGCTGTCTGAGGATTTCCAGCAATTCAAAGAGGGTATGTCCTATTCCCCACCTGTAAGGACCAATGTCTCAGCTATTAGGAGTGAGCGCTCCTCTGCCCAAGAGAGAGAATATAGAAGGTACACACCACGAGGTGCCCTGTGGTTTTACCTATGTGATCATGGAGAGGACATGAGGAAATGGGATGGAAAACCTACCTCGGTCCTAAATGCACGGGTACGTGAGTTGCGAGGAAAAACCATCACAAAAGGGGATTCTACCAGGAAAAATGCCGCTTCAGTTTCCAAACAGAGTAGAAGGGCTGATCTTATTTCTGATCCTCTTGAAGGGAATTCTGAGCCAATTTTACGAGAAGTGAGTACTGGATACTCTGACCAGAATTAGAGGGGCCCTGCCTCCAGCCAGGTGCAGATATTTAGAAATACTTCTGAGCATTACAGAAATGTTTTCACTCAGTCTGAGCTTTGGGTGATTTGTTTTCGGAATTTGCTTCCACTGGCTGTGGCTTTTCCGGCAGGCAGCACTGCACCCCAGTACAAACCACATTATCATTGAAGGTACTACTGATAGTACATACAGTCAAATTAATTAAAAAAAAAAAATCCTGCACAATGATGTGTACATTCTTTTTGTGTCAGAATTTTTAAACTAACTTTGCAGTTATTAAATGTGACCAGGGAAATGAAACTAATTATGTAATAAAATATTTAGGGACAATATAGTTGAAATGAAATAGTTGATCATCATTGAAGAGCTTTTTAAATCGCTGCTATGTCCCTAGCACAGAAGTGTTACTCTAGTTAATGCAGAGGTTGTTGGACGTTGCTGCATAGTGAAGGAACTGTTGCTCACTCTGCTTGAATTACCCTAAATGCAAATCTTTCTGCTACCAGTGTGATAGGTATCGCTTAGTTATCCAACAGGAATGGCTGGCAATTAGTGCATGCTTGCTGATTATTTTCTGCATCCATGAGGGATTTTCTTAATCAAAGTTGTTACAAATAAAGTAAATATCTGTGAGGCCAAACTGTCACTAAGGGAAGGATTTGAGGTATTCCATTAGGGTACTGTGGGGTCCATAGGTGCTTTAAAACGTATTTGCATTGGCACTCGGGTGTAACAGTTTACCTTTTAAAAATAAACTAATATAGAAAGAACATAACTTTGCAAAGGGCTTTCTGCTGGTTTATGTACCTTAATCATTGCCAGGCTTTTTTTTTTCCTTGGAATTTTTCCTTTGGCAGCAGTTTCTAACCTGTTTGAATAACATTGCTTTGTTCACACTGAAGAGTTTCTCCTGGATTAGAAAATGGGGCGGGCGGGAAATCCTTGTATATTTACATGTTTGCTGTGTGTCTCACATGTCTGCCTAAACCACATTTTTATATCCTCCTCTGAGGTTAAATGAATGGCTTTATCCTGACAGAACAGATTGGTCCGACTAAATTTTACCTGTACTAAAGTAGAAATTCTGCTTTTCTTCTTCCTTCCCTTCCCTTCCCCCCCTCACCCCCCCCCCCCCACCCCGCAAAATTTTACCTCAGTCCCTACCACAGCTGCTAGCACTCCTGATGCTGTTGACAAATACTTGGAGACACCTGGGGATGAGAATGAACATGCGCATTTCCAGAAAGCCAAGGAGAGACTTGAAGCTAAGCATCGTGAAAGGATGTCTCAGGTAAGGGGAGATTTCTTTACTTAGAAATATGGGAGGGAGTTTCGTCTGTCAAGTCCACCCTCAGCAAGTTTGCAGACAACACCAAGTTGGGAGGCAGGGTCGATCTGCTTGAGGGTAGGGAGGCTCTACAAAGAGATCTGGACAGGCTGGATCGATGGGCTGAGGCCAATCATATGAAGTTCAACAAGGCCAAGTGCCAGGTCCTGCACTTCAGTCACAGCAACCCCATGCAGCGCTACAGGCTTGGGGAAGAGTGGCTGGAAAGCTGCCCAGCAGAGAAGGACCTGGGGGTGCTGGTTGACAGCCGGCTGAATATGAGCCAGCAGTGTGCCCAGGTGGCCAAGAAGGCCAACGGCATCCTGGCCTGTATCAGAAATGGTGTGGCCAGCAGGAGCAGGGAGGTGATTGTTCCCCTGTACTCGGCACTGGTGAGAACGCACCTTGAAGTACTGTGTTCAGTTTTGGGCCCCTCCCTCCAGGAAAGCCATTGAGTTGCTGGAGTGTGTTCAGAGGAGGGCAACCAAGTTGGTGAGGGGCCTGGAGCACAAGTCTTATGAGGAGCGGCTGAGGGAACTGGGGCTGTTTAGTCTGGAGAGGAGGAGGCTGAAGGGAGACCTTATCGCTCTCTACACCTACCTGAAGGGGGGTTGTAGTGAGGTGGATGTTGGTTTCTTCTGTCAGGTGGCTGGAGATAGAATGAGAGGAAATGGCCTCAAGTTGCGGCAAGGGAGATTTAGGTTAGATATTAGGAAAAATTTCTTTACTGAGAGGGTTGTCAAACATTGGAATGGGCTGCCCAGGGAAGTGGTTGAGTCGCCATCCCTGGAGGTATTCAAAAAGCGAGTGGACAGGATACTTCAGGACATGGTTTAGTGGGCATGGTTGATGGTTGGACTCGATGATCTTGAAGGTCTTTTCCAACCTAAATGATTCTATGATTCTAAGTCATAAGATGCTTGGAGTCCTTCATTTTCTTATTTCACAAGGCTTCAGCCAGCTGCCCTACCTATTTGCAATTTTGTACATACTCCATTTACTGCCTTTCTGACTCCTATCTAAGAATTCGGCTGACTGGGACATAAATTTGTGGTTGGGTTGCAGCTGCAATCATGAGTCACTACAGTTACTTGTGCTGGTAAATCTGTTAAAAATTTCTCTCATTTTTGTGGAAAAATGTTTGGTTTGTGAGATTGTTCTTATTTCTAAGTAAAGAACTTGACCACTGTATTAGTCATCCTTCCTTTGTAGCAGCTGAGGGAGGAGATTGCTTGTGATTAGCTTTGTTCTCTGTGTGTAGGCATACATGGCTGTGCCCTGGGGTAACATAAGCTCGCATATGTTCATCTAATGGTCTTGAGCCTCAAGGTAACATGAAATGCATCTAAAGCTAAAGAAAAGAGGAAAAATTAGTGCTTTTGAACTGATCCAAAATCCAACTGAATCAACCCTTTTGTTCCTTTAACCAAAAAGATTTGTGTAGCCTGAAACTAGACTGTTTTTAATCCTATTGAACACTAAGAGATGAGCTATCCACTCTCTTCAGAAATAGGGTTTATAATAGCAATGCTAATAAAAAATTGTCACAGTTCTGTCTAATAACAACAAAGAAAAATATAAGAGGTTTAAAGGAAAGCCTGTGGTGCATATTTTTTTAGGATGGAACAACCACAAAAATGAAGGTAGTGTAATTCAGATGCACTGCATGTATCCTTGTAGCTATTTTACTATAATTTATCATTGTAACTTTGTTCCCCTGTTGCATTTTCAGTGTTACTCTGTGTTACTGACACACTAACCTTTAGCTATGTGCTAAAATGTTTGAGTAGGCCTGAAATTAAGCTCTTAGAATAAGGCCCCGTCTACTGGCACTGTAGCTGTGCCTGGCACTCTTCTAGTAAACAGAGCAGGGCATCTTACCTGAAGCAGTCACCCGATCGGTGCAAACCACGTGCCATGAATATGGCAGTTAATAGGTAGGAAGAGATGTGCTCCTCCTCTGCTTGGGAAGCATTGTAGCACAAATAAGCTATCTCCTTCTTAAATACAGAACATAGTCCCAGTCTAACGCTTGTAAAGTGTTATGATTTCCTGTCCTCTGGAAGATCAAACAACTTCATTAAAGCAACCAGTGGCTGAGGCAGCCATGGTGCAAGCGCTGCCTTTTTGCCTGGCTCAGAGCCGCCCTAAGGCGAGGGGTAAGTCGGGAAGGAGGTGAGCAATGGCTCGCAAGGCACCTGCATGCTGTGTTTCCCCCAAGGGAATGGCTCACCCCAGTCCTCTTCATAACAAACTTCTGTGTGGCTACACTACTCAGTTTGGGAAGGACAGGCTGGGAATTGGGAGGACAAAAAAAGTTGTGCATTCAGCCTGCCCGGCCGAGGAGAGAGATCCTGCCCCAGCCAGGCACACAGACGGTCAGCGGGTAATGCAGTCATCACCCTGTTATTACCTCCCCTTGAAATAGCCTTTTTTTTAAAAAAAACACTGTAGGAGCAGGTGTCCTGAAAGCAAAGGACAGTCAGCACGAAAGGCAGGTTTCCCTGGAACAATCCTCAGATTCCCACCATGGTTTCAGGTTTGTCTCCAAAATCCAAATATGTAAAGGTTAAGCTGAGTAATTATGGGCAGTATTTGGGTGAACTGTGTATTTTCTATTTTCTACAAAGCTGATGGTTTGTGGAAAAGAGCTAATCAAATGCACGGGCACTCAGACAACATCATATAGAGAAAATGTACCACGTCAGTGCTTGAGGCCAACAAAATTAACTAGGAAAAGCACTGAACCATAGCATCAGAAAACTTCTGAATAAATGCGCTGCACATTTTAGCATGCGCATTTGGGGCAACTTCATAAATGAAGGCTGTGGTTCAAGGGTTTGACTGAAGATCACGCTGGTGCTGTGTGTGCTCTGCCCTCGTTAGCGCATTCCCAGCCATACTTTCTGTCAGTGCTAATGAGCATACAGCTGCGGGGTGAGGCAGGTCAGCTCCCTCATCTCACTGCAATGTCACTCCTCCAAAAAAAAGTAAAATAACCAACTCTAGCCAGTTCAGCAAGCTAAATCAGACCTGGGAAACAGCAGCATGATAGCTACATCAAGAAAGTAAGTTCTTTGATCTTTAATTTGCTTAAGCTGCTTATGAAATCTCAGCTTAAAGTACATATGTCTTGAAGTACATGGAACCCCTGCAGAGCTTTGAAGAAGAGAGTTAACTTGTTTTTAAAAATTAGTTTTCCCTTCTATGAGTAATGTTTTGTACAGCGTTGAGCTAGCCTCTCCCAGTTAATGTTTCAAATGTTTAACAAATATAAGATCTTATGGAGAAGTAGAAAAGCCAGCTGGTTTACCATTCTGTGTTTCCTCATGTGAACTGTGATACGTCTGTGTCCCATATCACTGGTTTCCTTTTCTAGCAATGTATTTAAAAATTGCTTTTTACATTTTCTTTAAAATCGGGTATGTTCTTAATACGTGTTTAACTAAAAATTAATTTGAAGCTGTTACTTGTTATGTTAAAATCAGTGCTGAATAAATTAACTCAGTAACCTTTTGACATCAATGTTATTCTCAAAAAAAAAAAAAAGGTAGCAAGTAAGAGTCACTAGCTGAGTCCTCCAGCTGCACTGAACATATTTATTCTTTTTTTTTTTCCTCAAAGTCCAGTTCTTTCAAAGCTGAGAAATGGGGCCTTATAAAGCAGCAGAAATGCCCATTTTTTGTCTATTAAAAAGAGAGGAAATAATCAGTGGTTTTAGGAAAATGATCGAGTCATTCTTTAAGCTTGATAAATGTCATAATCTGAAATAAATTGGTTTGTTCACAAAATATAGATACTTCTTTTAATTAATAAAGCAGCTAGTTTTAAAACAGTATTTGATTTGATGCACGCTTTACTTTGTAGCAGCCAATTAACTCAAAAAAATCAGATGCATTCTGGTTCATATATAAAATGTAATCATCTAAGGAGTAGGGAAGTTTATCATTAAAAAATTAAATTGGAATTAATTATTTTAATAAAAACATCATCAGGGCAAATGCAGATATTCTGTATATCCTCTTTCTGAGTTTTCCCTTTATTTACTATGAAATCCTGACAACTTGTTTCTTTTTCTCTTGCACAGAGATATTCACACAGGCAGAGACCCAGCTTCTGTCGATGGTCATGTTGGTTCATAGTTCACAGCTCCTAAAAGACTCTCACTAGGGGAGTCTGTGCTCTTTAGTACGATGACCTGATGCACCTCTGGTTCAGACTGTTCTAATCCCTTCAGCTCTTAAGTGTCTGTCCCTTTAGACTACAGGCCATAAAAGTTTTTCTGCCTTTACTATCTTGCACAGCACCTGGAGAAACAAGGCTTAGAAACTTTCCTAGGCAGTACTGTAAAGAGAATTACATTAGCATAGAATTTTAAACTTTTCCCAAGAATTAGTAATGCAACGCCACATAACAGCAGATCTACATTCCCATGCAAACAGGATAGCTATTCAGCAATGCATGTGTAACCTTTAAATGTTTGCTCTTCTCTGACAGGGAGAGAATATGCTAACTGATTGCAGGATGCTGTGGTTCTTATTTCCTGTTTTGGTACAATTCCCCTTTTCCTCTTTCTCTTTCCAGTTTGTTAACTCCTTTATAGCTCCCTCACTTAAAGAGCTGCTGCTAAATAGCCTGGTGGAACCAGATATTGAACCTTACCCAAGGGAGCAGTATATTTATACATTTCTCTCCTCAAATATCTTGTGACATTCTCATGTCTTAAACTTACTCTTCCTCTGGCTGTTTAAAATATTTTAGGAATCATAGCATGTAGAGTACTTCTGATAGGAACTTAATGATACCTTGTCTCCTAGAGTAGTCTTGCTTCTTGGAAGTTCATTTCCAAAGCAAGCATCTGAAAATGCAGTCCTCAACCAGCCTGAACAGGGCTGGTGTTATGTTCAAGATTTTTTTTTGATCCTTGCATGCCACTAGTTCCAACAACCTGGAGGGGTCTTCAGCTGATTTTTAGTATCAGTGGCACCATAAATGGTTTGCGTTGGAAGGGACCTTAAAGATCATCCAGTTCCAACCTCCCTGCCATGGGCAGGGACATATTCCACTAGACCAGGTTGCTCAAAGCCCCATACATCCTGGCCTTGAACACTTCCAGGGATGGGGCATCCACAACTTCTCTGTGCAACCTGTTCCAGTGCCTGACTACCCTCGCAGTGAAGAACTTCTTCCCTACCTCTAATCTAAATCTACCCTTTTTCAGTTTAAAGCCATTACCGCTTGTCCTATCACTACATGCCCTTGTAAAAAGTCCCTCTCTGGCTTTCTTGTAGGCCCCCTTTAGGTACTGGAAGGCTGCTGTAAGGTGTCCCCGGAGCCTTCTCTTCTCCAGGCTGAACAACCCCAACTTTCTCAGCTTGTCTTCATAGGAGAGGTGCTCCAGCCCTCTGATCATCTTTGCGGCCTTCCTCTGGACCAGCTTGAGCAAGCCCATGTCTGTTTTATGCTGGAGGCCCCGGAGCTGGATGCAGGACTCCAGGTGGGGTCTCAGCACAGCAGAGTAGAGGGGCAGAATCACCTCCCTCGACCTGCTGGTCACGCTTCTTTTGATGCAGCCCAGGATACGGTTGGCTTTCTGGGCTGCAAGTGCACATTGCTGGCTCATATACAGTTTTTCATCCACTAATACCCTCAAGTCCTTCTCGGCAGGGCTGCTCTCAATCCACTCATCTCCCAGCCTGTATTTGTGCTTGTGATTTCCCCGACCCATGTGCAGGACCTTGCACTTGGCCTTGTTGAACCTCATGAGGTTCACACAGGCCCACCTCTCAACCCTGTCAAGGTCCCTCTGGATGGCATCCCTTCCCTCTAGAGTACCAACCATGCCACTTGGCTTGGCGTCATCCACAAACTTGCTGAGGATGCACTCAATCCCACTGTCCATGTCCTCGACAAAGATGTTAAATAATACTTGTCCCTATATTTCCTAGATCCCACCATCTCTATTATTGTATGTGGGAGGGCTCTTTCCTTCCTTAAAACTGACTGTCAGGTGAGTAGGAGTACACACCCCAGTCACAGTCAGGGCTCTTTGGAGAGGTTTAATGATGTTATTACCAGAAAAAAGGTCAAGACTTAAGTGTGGAACAAAAGCCCTTGACAACGGTAGGCATCTTATTGGCATGACTTTAACTTTCTAACTAACCAAACCTTCAGGCAAGCACCTCTGCTGGTCTGATTGCTGTAACCCAAATGTCTGTCGTAAATTCTTTTCTTGCAGCTATGCTTCTGTGCCCTAGTGTAAAAAAAAGAGTAAATACTGCTGTTTTCAATATAATGAGATTTTTTGTACTTAGCATCTCTCTTAATAATGAATGACACTTTCTGTACTTCCTATTTTCCTCTTGCTGTCCCCTCCAGCCCAATTTCAAAAGGAGTCTGCCAGGCACTTAGTCCTGAGTTCTGAGGAAGTTTGACTTTGAAATGGCTTGCTTCTTAAATCTCAACCAGAAGTTGTCATTTTCCCTGCACAAAGCCACCAAGCCTTGAAGAGCCATAAATCTGTGTGGCTTTGATAGATCTGGGCTGTCAGAGAAGAATAGGTTTGTAAGTGCATAGAGGCCAAGTTCAGCCTTTTTCTGCACATGCGTATCCGGGCAAATTTTTTTCCCCTCCTGCTCTTTGGTTTCCTACAGAGTGCTACGGCATATTTCTTAGTCACTCATAATTCTCTAAAGCGATGACCTTCGATGAGAGCAGAAGTTTTCTCTGGGTGGTGGCATGACTTCCCATAGATAGCTGTGGGGCAGCTGTATCTTCAGTTAGTTAGGATACACACAGAGATGCTTTCAACCATTCAAGTCTTCTCAGTTGCAAAAATCGGCACTCAAAGCACACCTTCTGCAATCTTTACATTGAATATTGTTTCTGCAAACAGCCATGTCATTCTGATTTTTTCACAAGCCATTCACTGTCCTACCAAAGCTGAACTCTGAAGCCCATAATTTACATTCCTCCCAACTAGCTGTGTAGGCTGTCAGTTTATCATCCTGCCTTCAATGCCTTTAAAGGTTTAGAGAAATAAAACAGGCAGAGACCTGGTCTGGCCAAAGGTCTCCTTATCACATTACCCACAATACTTGTTTTCATCATATGGATTAGCAGAGGGTTAGTTTGGGGGATAAAGATGGCAAAGGAACTCTTGTCCTGAAAACCCATCAACTGCTCATTCAGAATGAAAAAGAGTATTAAGCAGATGTCAGAGATGTGATTTGAAGACATAAAAGGAGAAGAGGGAGAAGAAAATCATAAAGTTGCTAACCTAGGCCAATGCTCAAGCTTGAGCACATCACTGTGGTTTATGACTTGAATTAATATAATGTTCACATCCTGCACCAGTGACATTTCAGGTCTCTAGGAAGGTGCTGCCTGTGAATTAAGTTTTCTTGGCCACCACAACCATATGGCCTAAGTGGTGTACAATTAAAAGATTAATACCTAATGTGCACTTAATACACAGCAGCACTCTGAGCATTAATAAGTTTTTTGCAGAACACATCATGGTGCTCTAAATTGTGGTGTTGGTTCATGTCCTCTAGTTCTGCTGTGTCAGAGAAGCAGTAAAATCTCCTGATGTCAAAGTACTGGGAAAGTAACTGGTTGTGGGGCGACCTGTAACTTCAGTGCACTGCACATCATGTTCTCTGTTGTCAGCTGCTTACTACAACCCCTTGAAAATGAATTTTCATGTCTCTCTGTAAATTTTGGTTTCCTACCTCCCTAGAGTTTGGCTGCAATTTGCACATCAATGCTTATTTGTCTGATGAGAAGATAATTTAAATTGAAGAGGTACTTCTAGGCTGCCAGTTTATGTAGGTTGTAGTACAATTTTTGGGACTTAAGTTTCAGCTTCCAGTTCCCAGTAAAAGAGCGGAATGAAGTTAAGACTGTGATTTTTAAGTACTTGACTTCAGGTTTTTGTGCTTACGACTGCTGTCTAACTATGTCCTTGCTGAAGCCCAGAAGCAGGCAAAACAATTTCCCACTTTAAAGTTTTCAGCATCATGTTAGCTTCCCAAAATGTATGTCTCCACTCTCTTGCGCTATTATTGAGGCCAGAATCTCTTGCAGATAAACAATTTCACTGCTAGTGAGTTGACCTGGTTTTACTATGACTGAGTTATTGCTATCTGGAAATACATTCCCAGGCTTTGGGTCAAAAGGAAGATGAAAACTTGACAACAAAATCCCATACGTTGAGTCGGTCTTGAATGCAGGCACCTGCGTGCTGGTTTAATTGTTGGGGTCTACAACCCTATATAGGACTGAGAGGGGATTACATTTCAAGGACTCAGACTTGTAAAAGTCTCCTTTGAACCCAGGTTTGGTGGTTTGGGTTTTTTTAAAGGCACAGGCTCAACCAGATACTGGAGGCACCACTAGTGCTCTCCACTCTGCCCATCAAGGAGCCTGATTAGCAATGTCCAGCATGTGGGAGAACGGGGGAGCCTGAGACAGGACCTGAGTGGTGGAGGCTCAACTTGCGGACATGATACACAGCAGGTCTAATTTGTCCTGCCTTTGGTATTGGTCTTGGTAAAATTTCAGTCATGCATGCGGAGCTTTTCTAAAATCCCCTTTAGAAAGGATATGTTTGACTATTTCTGTTAAACGGTATGAAAATGTGTTTTTTGGTGAGAAAGGAAGGAAATGCCCATTTTGAGTAATTGCTTCTAGGTTTCTTCTGTCTTCGTCTGACATTGTGCTAATCCTGCAAATAAACAAGTCACTTGTTTGTGTGCACTGCATTCAGTGAGAGCAATTGTTCCTGCATAAAATGTGTTACCTGAGCAGATTCCTGTCTAGGTGTGAAACGAGTAAAGACCCTAAGTAAGACCACAAGAAGGTTTCAGATGTCATGGACAGCAGGTTAAGAATAACTCATTCCCTGACTATTGAAATACTGCCCTGTGTTACAGGAGGTGGCCTCCCACATTGCTGAAACGAATGGTACTGAAAGTTCTCCTACATCATTCTTCTGTCAGCGTTGTACTTGAGATATAAATATATTCCGTTCTTGAAGTGTTGGACACCTATTTCTGGACAGACTAGCACAAATTGCATGTAATTCTTGATCTGTCCTACTCGAAAGCCAGCAATGTAGTCCAAATAAATCTAAAAATTTTTGTGGTACCAAAAAAAGTGTCACTTAGAATGAATTGAAATTCTCTTATTTTGACCAAGGAGGTACAATAGATGGAAGCAGTTTCCTTTCTGTCTGAGATGAAAAGGGGCTGGTGTGTTCACCCATAGATATCTCCACTTCCCTTGCTTGAGGGCTGGTTACAGCTGTGTTGCTTCACAGTGGAGTTGTGAGAGCTTGGCACAATGATCGGACACAGAAGTACTTACCGTCTTTGTTTAATTTAATAACAGGATTCCACCTTTGTTAAATATTGTAACAGCTTTTTTAACAGAGATAAAAGGAGGAGAGGAATATAAAAAGATGACTGTCAGAGCCGCAGTGCTTGTCTGTTGTTAAGCCCTGAGACGAGAGGAAAGTATGAAAGTCACACTCCTTGTTTTGTTCGTAAGGTCATGAGAGAGTGGGAAGAGGCAGAACGCCAAGCAAAGAACTTGCCAAAGGCCGACAAGAAAGCTGTTATCCAGGTAAAGGAAAACGGAACCACAACCTTACCAGCTGGGGTCACAGTTAAAATACAAGGGGTGCTGGTGTGATATAATTTTAAAACCTACGTCTATAGAGATTTGATGTTATTCTCTGCTCTTGCTGTTGCTATTTTTGTTTCCAGCTGTTAATGGCTGCTGGGTATCTTTGTACTTTGCAGCCAGTCCCTGGAACAGCTGTGCAGGACATTGCTTGTGACTGCACGGAGGGGCAGAATTTCACTTGAATTTAGATTTGTCATCAGTGAGAACTGAAAACTTGGTTCCCACAGGCCCCTTTCAAAATTTAGGCTGTGATAAACTAATATAAGCTGCAGGACTTAAGCTAAAAGCAGAGATGGAAAATGTGATTTAAGGAAGGAGTTGCTGTCAGTTTTATCTGAAAGAAACTCTCAGCCAAAAATTATTTTATCCAAAATTTTACTGTAATTCAAAAATTCTGACAAGCCAGACACTCCTTGAATCCCACTGTGGCTGTCAGGTATTATTCAGTACTGCTAGAATGATTTCGATGCAAAACTATAAAAAGGTAACATTCAGAACCAGATTGCTTCACATGTTAGATCCCACAGCTTTGTTCTCTACTCAGTCAATTGCATTTTACCCAGTCAATCTTTTCCTTTATTGGAGTAAGTTTGGGCTCAATTTTTCTTCCTGGTGGCCAGTTTATAAGAAACCATAGTCATTCTGTTCAGGTTGGAATTTTTTTTTTCCCCCATGTAGATTTGCTCATGATGTCATGTTGATGATTCGTGATGGCAGGGGACATATGCTTGCCAAACTCTACCCTCCTCTAGGCACAATCCTCTAGCACTGAACCACTGTCTCAGGGCAAATGAAGGATTCACTGGTGGTTGTGCGGAACACGTCAGGAATATTTTATTAGATTAATAAAATACAGCCAGATGTTCAGGAATACAGGGCATCAGCAGTTCCCACTGAAATCAGTAAAAGGTGCGTTCAGTGCAGAGTTCCTGGGAGCCAAGCTAGACTGACATGGGGAAAGGTTTTGGTGACTTGCAGACGGAGGTATTCATGTCTGCTGGACTCTGCTGATGTCTTCACTGTTCCTGTTGTGATGGATGTTTTTTTCAGCATTTCCAGGAGAAGGTGGAATCACTGGAACAAGAAGCAGCGAATGAAAGACAACAGCTGGTGGAGACTCATATGGCACGGGTGGAAGCCATGCTGAATGACCGTCGCCGCATTGCTCTGGAGAACTATATCACAGCCCTGCAGACTGTCCCGCCCAGGGTAAGTGCAATGTCACAAATTCTGTCAGCTGTGCCAAAATCACTGTAGTCATTCTGGGGAGAAAGAAGGTGTGCCCAGGTAGAGTCCACCTATGGAGCAGTGAATGTGTGTTCACCATGCAAGAGCTACTACAGCAGTCAGCTAGTTTGAAAGTTAAAAGTTTAGACTTTGTGTGTACATAAATGTAGGCACAAGCACACACCCCCTGTACACACCTATAGATAGATACATACATACATAAAGATACTTAAGCAAATAATGTAGAATTGATTTGGTCGTCAGAAATAGTAGCCATTCACAGATCCTCCAGAAGGATGATGAAGTGTCCTTCCAAGTGATGCACAATAGGATACTTCATCTTGTCAAGATGGAGCTTAAGGATGAGGGATGGTTGTGATTTTCTATTTTTTTTGTTGAACTGTTGAAATGTTTGGTGAAAAATCTTGTGAGGATTGTTGCATGGCGTGAAGATAGCGCACTAGCAATTCAGAGTTGTCTGTGTTGGACGTGATAACTATTGGTGAGTGTAAACACTAAGTTCAGAATGTGGATTGAATGGAATTTTTAATGACTCCATATCTGTGATGTTTGTATTCAATACCAAAATAACTGGTCTGTGACCTCCAGAAGAAGAGAATCTGCATGAACACTGCGGGAAAACAGTCAAATGTTTTATATACCTCTCACCTCTTGAACACTTCTTAGATGGAAAAAACATTATGTTACTAAAAGACTTTTGGATCAGCAGTGTAAGATGTAGCCATTAGATCCTGAATTTGGCCTCACAGGGTATTACATCAATACAGCTAACCTGGTAAAATAACATGCTTTAAGTGAATTTCCTTCTGCAGAGAAACCTGTGTATTCAGTGAGCATGAAAAAGTGATCATCATCTTAGTTCTTTATCATCATCAAACTTTTTCCTCCACCCCATGGTGCAAAACTGTCTTGTTTCTACTGTGTGTGCCAAGTAAAAGAAAAATCTTTTACTTAGGTAAAAGTGTCACGGGGAAGCTTCAGAGTAGTTGTATGAAGAGTTAATCTGTATTTTACAACATAGTAATTTGTGGAAAATGAAGCTAGACTGTATTAAATTGGTAAAGGGTGTTGTTTGGTCTGAGGGTGAGATGCATATTGTAACCTCTGACTGTTGTGAGGGTAGTGAATGGCTTCGATTCATTAGCAGACAGATTAGCGAGTTACAGGCAGGGTTGCAGCTTCCTTTAGGAAACTGGAGTCTGCAGCTCAGAACTGAGAGTGAGATGAGGTGAGTGCATGGACTGGCTGCAGGTTGTGTTCGCTGTCTTGTGGTGTGATTTTGGGTAGTTCTCCTCAGATATGATTTCACGTTTGGCTTTAGCCAATCAGCTGTTGCTGTAATGTTGAGCCTCATGCAAATGTGTAATCCTGTCTGAAAAGTATCCCAGAAAAATAATTTGATTTCAAGTTGTGTGTGCATTAGGCTGACAGCTTGGTTCTGCAGGTATCTGAGGTTGTGGAAGGTGAAGATGGGGACCACACATAACAGCAGAATGGACTCTAGAGCTGCCAAAATGTGCAGCTTCGTTACTAGCACAAGGGAACTCCACCTTTCGTGCTTGTGGAACACAGATGACATCTCCACTGCAAAAAAAAAAAAAGTGAACTTTGGCTGCAGAACATGAAGGGGCAAAAACGTTAACACCAACTTTGGGAACAGAAAAACCTGCATTTTATGCTTGGGTTGCTTGTAGTCAGCTCTCAGGACATTTAAATTAATAATACATTTACTGCATCAGTGGGAGAGCATCAGGCCTGAAAGGCTATGTCAAAGAACACTGATACATGACTCCAGTAGAAGTAAGTTTTGAAGGTACTGGTAAAAGACTAAGGTGCATCATATATTGTGTCCCTACAAAAGCTAATCATTCTGAAAGGAGCAGGCAGCAAGCATGGAGGTAACATTAGCTGAAGGTGCTACCAAATGGGGACTCATCTCAAAACTAATGGGGGTGAACAGTTTAAAGACTAATGTCTTCAAACAGTTCCTTTGCCAGTCTTGGTGGTGGTATTGTCCTTGCCTCAGCATTTTTTGGTTGTGTGCTCTGAAGTTACTGACAGTTCAGGCATGTGCCTCTGAACTGCTGGTCAGATGTGTGCCAAAGTGCATGAAAAAACTGACCTTGAATTCAGCAGGAGGATTTGTCTGCTTTTATTGTGGGGCAGAGGGTGAAACCTGAGGAGTGATGGATGATAGCTGAATGTCCTAATGAATGAATCCAGTCCGCTAACTGCTTTGCAGGATATGGAGCCAGAAATCTGAATACACTGTGAATCTAAACTTTGGCTGCCTAGACAAAGAGAAAATGGGATTAATGGAAAATTCAACTCTGATACCCTAGCAAACTTCCCTAGTACATTTGATGCAGTTGTGTTGTCTTTGGGAGAGTAAGTCATGACCTTTTTGGTGGCTTGTTAAGTAATCTTACAAAAGGGAGGCTTTTTTGGAGTTCTCAAAAAATATTTTTAAGAACCCACTTCCACAGCCTGCTTTGAATTACATGGTTTGCTATTAGTGTGTTTACTACAAAAGTAGATTCTGAATATTTAAAGTAATGGAGTCTCTTTTTCTGAAGCTGTAAGGACAGTATTTGGGTTTAAATTGAAAAATAAGTTAGGCTTTTTTATTGAAGTGGATGTCTTCTGCAGACAGCTAGGAAAGTGTATAGATACATATATAGATGTGTGTGTGCAAAAAGTGTTTTCCATGTGCTGTTTAATCACTTGGGCATACTGCCTTGTACTTGAATTTGAACATTTCCCAAGATTTTCTTGACTTCTGGCAGACCACTCAAAGTAGCAGGATTTCATTTTACTCTTGGATGTCTAGAAATCCATGACCAGCCTTTGCCTGCAGATCAGTTATCACAGGAGAACAGTGAGTCTGGCACTGCTGGTGTCAACAGACTGATCATGGATGTGATGCACGGTTCTCCATGAGTGACGAAATCCTGATCCACTGGGAATTCCTGTTTTCTGTATGTATACAGATTATGTGGTGCTTGTGTTCAAGGGGTAGGCTCTTCAGGAGAGCTGAAGAAAAACTTCCTCTGGCTCGGAGAGTCCCTGAGCTATGGGCGGGGGGAAGCTGCACGGCTGTGTGGGGAGAAGTATCATCATTTACTTGCTCCTTTGGAGGAGACTTTCCTTGTAGGATAGCAAGATATGGGACTAGGGGAACCTTTCGTCTGGGCCAGTAGGGTAGTCATTACATTCTTGTACATGCCTAGAAAATCAACTATTTTCAGTGCCGTTCTACCTAAAACTACAGAAGTCTGGGAATTCTTTACGAATAGCTTCTGCACCAGACCAAAAACTTTAACTGCAGGTTTTTTTCAGGTGTTATGCACATGATCACCCAATGCCAGTGTCAGAGGTGTGCTTCAGAGTACTACTCTGGGCAGCAAGGGAGGCAAGGAGCGTACAGAGATGAAATTGCATAGCTTCAAGGTCTACTAGAAAATAAATTTGAGCAAAACCAAATATTTGTACCGTTGTTCTCAGAAGCACTGTCATGCAGGCTGCCCCAAAACTTAAAATTTGATCCTCATTCCTGATGCAGCTTAACTGTGCTGCTATACTTTGTTGCCTTTGAAAATGGGGTGCAGCTGTTCAGTATCCAGTGTCAAAATACTGTATTGTTTCATCCTGCTTGATGGCCTTACTACAGAAAAGGAGGATTAGTGGCAGCTGGAACCAATATGCGTCTAGTTTTTAAAACAGTTGGAAATTTTCCCCTTCATTTTGCAAGTTAAATAGTGGAATTCAAATCCATCATTCTCTGTGAGCAGATTGATTCTGTAATTTGCTTATATTCCCTCTTTCACATGCATGTCAAATTTTGCTGGATTTATGTCTCCCTGTTTAATCTTTGTTGGTAAGAAAGGCACATTCTCTGTGGGAAGCTGGTGGCAGGGGGTGAAGAGAAGCAGAAAAGAAATCCAGCTCCTAGTGGTGAAATAAAAGCTTTCAGAGCAAGGAAACATACAGGAAAACTTTGAAAGGTAATTAATTAACCTCCTTACTTTGCGCATAGTTTAAAGTGAGCATATAATCATTAAAATCAGTTTAAAATGCTTCTTTCTAATTCGGCTCTATTTACTGAAATGTAAATTATTGCTGAACAGAGCAGGATCATGAAGATCAACCCTAGCCATGTACATTAATCCATTTAAATGGTTTTTGCCATGCTTTTTATCTCGTTGCCTTCAGAATTCGCTCTGGTACCCATTGTGCTATGGGAGCAGTGTTCGTTTATACGGAGAGAGCACAGTGCAGGCTGAAACTAGTCGAGTTTGGCTATTTGGACATGGAAGAGGGATCTGCAGAGGAGCCCTTACTCAGTGCCTCTGCATTCGGGAAGCTCAAAGCCTTTCCCAAGTCCAACGAGGTTGCTGTGGAAATATGCAGTTGGAGGCAGGCCAAAGTGTTGCTGCTGATCTAGTGATAAAAAATCCTCCTGTGCAGTAGGAAAGAGCAGTCCAGCTCTAATACTCCACCATCTAGCTCTGCTCCTCCAAACACATAAACTTACAGCTGTGGAGTTTCTCACATGCACTTAGTTTTTTAGGATTTTGTGAAATAGCGTGGATTTCAGCTCTGCTTTTACACCAAGTCAGACTTCAAGAAATGTGGTTACCTAACTCCATTTTCCAGCAGCTTCTGAGGCTTTTATGTGAACAAAACCAGACTGTCTTGTTTTTTCCCCAGTCTGTGGGCTTGAGCATATGGTATAGTCACACACCTAGGCTTGCCGGTAGGTTTTTTGTACAAGCTAACTAAAGACAGAAGAGGCAATTCCAGATGGGTATTAAGTTCTGCAAAACCCTGGCAGGTTCATTATATCTAAAATGCAAAGTTTTAAAGGAGTGAGCAGAAATAAAATTTGTCTTAATTTGTCAAAGTTGAGTAAGTTCAAATCCTGAAAAGCAAATAATGAGATTGAATCAAATACTGTTTCCATTTTATTCTGCCCCAGGAAAGTCCTTGGGAGGGTAGGAAAAGGGAAGTTTTGAGTACCATTATAGCCATGTATTTGTGATGTGTAAGGTAACATGTTTTATAAATTAGCAGAAATGATGAGAAGGCATCTTTAACTGCACATGAAAGGTAGCTGGATGGGGCTTTGCTTGTGTCTCACCCATGAGTAAAAGTTTTGTATTCATCCAAGCCAGCCTTTCTTGAATGTTCCTAAAATGAACTACTACTCCTGTGTCAAACTTGACCCACAAGTTAATAACACAGCAGGTAAAATATATACCTAATACAGTATACAAGGTATTCCTAATAAGTGAATGAAAAGAAGCAATTGTTGCACGTTTCAAGAGCAGTAATCAGAAAGGACTGGTGATTGAATTTTCTCTAAAGGCAAGATTAAATAGCACAATACAGCATTGTGAAACTTTCCTCTCTGATTTAGGGAGAAATTTGATCAAAATGACAAGCCAGCTCAGAATTTCCCATGGAATTTCCATGGCACAGAGCTGGGAAGTTGTATTTTAAATACACAGAAGTGCTTTAATATGATTTTTGTATTGTTTCTCTGTAGTAAGTATTTTGTATTTCCATGAGGAAAGTGTAAGTTATACTTGTAGCAATCCAAACTACCTTTGATGTTTCCATTTTCCAAGCTCAATGAGATTGCACTGTTTCATCACTCCCTTAAAATCTGAAATAGTAGACTAGGTTTAATGTAGAGTTTATGGAGGGGCATCTGCATGCATATATATTCACATTTATATTTATGTATATATATATTACTTGCTAGAAACTGATTTTTGGGCATTTTAGATCTCATATGTGATTCCTTTATGGGGGTGACTTTTATCTTGATGCTGATGCTACCTGAAATAAAGGCACTGGATTACAGAGTCAGTGGGGCTGAAAATCGCCACCAGGTAGCCAAGAAGCCATCAGCATTTTCTGCTTCGTTGGGGCTTGTGCCTTGTACAGCTGGAAACTTGTTACCCAGCTGTCAGGACTGCCTGGTTAAGCTTTCAAACCAGGGAGTTGCAGTACAGGTCCTTAACTCTGCCCTGGTACATATATATATATTCACAGAAAGAATTGTCTTCCAAATAAGAGGCAAGGCATATTCTCTACAGTTTTAGGTAGAAAATTAGCTTTTTAATGGTGCTTTGTCAGCCTAGGTAGTCTATATACACCGCATACGTAGTCTGTGAACCTGTCTACTTTGTACCAAATGTATTGAATGCATACAAGTCCCAACATATGAAAACTATATAAAATACTACTTTGACAACATTCTCCAGCATAAACAGGATTTTAAACTAACAACTAAAAATACCCGCAGAGATGAGTACATCTGTTGGCCTGTCACGATAGCTTGTAAAAGGGCTATAATTGATCTGTGCTCAGTTTTAGATAAAAAACAGGTGTTTGAATCTGCTGAGAAGTGGGAGCTTTGGAATGAGTTTTATGGGAGCGAACAGCATGACAGTGTGTGCTTGAAATAGTTGGAAGCAGCATGTAATGGTCACATTCATACTGCTTCACCCTGCATTGCCTGCTGCGCACCTTATTAGCTGTGTTCATGTCTTTTTTTTCCGGCATTTGCCTGACTAGTGGGTGTGTGCCATAAGACTGGATTTAAGCTTCTTGCCAGCCAGTCCATGGTTTTGGAGTACTCAGTAGCCAATATTATTCCTAACTAAACAGCATTGCTAATGAAATAATACACATTATGAATTTGGTGCTGGATCCTGTTGCTTAAGAAGTCACTGGCCATTCTTTTCACTGGATAAATGACAGTCACCAGCCGCGTTGGCCAGGGTAACTAAAAACATGGGGATAATGGAAGTCATGTTGGCAGTATCATGATCGCTTTCAGAGGAAGACTGAAAAAAACCAAGCCAACAAAACAAGTACAGACAACTGCAAAAAGTGGAATTACTTCATGAGGCTTAGGTAGCCCCTGGTGGTTGATACAAGTTAGATACTCTGAGATGTTTTTTATTAAGGTGACTACAGATGTGAGCACACTGAGTTTTCCTTGGCAGAACACGCAGCAGAATTTCAAGTGCTGAACCCAGAATTTTTTAATGAAGTTTGGTGGTTGGTACATTATTTATGAAGAGCAAGAGGTGCCAAGCTGGCCTTGGGATATGTCAGCCATTTGTTCTTCTGCCATAGACAGTGTAAAAGCTGAGGCCTTGGGAACTTAATTTAGCTGATAATAGCACCACTTTTATTTATAATTTAATCTGAAGGTTCCTGCCTAGGGTAGAAGTAGTAGACAGTTGTGAATATAATAGCTTCAGACACAGGGTCTGGCTGCATCTCCTCAGCCTGTGGAGCCTTCCCTCACCTCCGTGCTTGACAGTTCATTGTGGCCCTTCTAATCTCCCATCACAAGAGTTCATATCACTGCTTGGTGTACTAGATTTGGGGGTGAATACTGCTGAACGTATCTCTGCAAAAAGTGCCTGCATGGGTGGGATTTTTAAGCAGAACCAGTTCACTCAATAATGACATTTAAAAGAAAATGTGTATGAAATACAATACAGAGGTGGGACTTGGGGTGAGGTACTTTTGCTGATCCGGAAATTTGTTAAAACTCTGCAAGCAGTAGGCCTACAGTTTTAGGCATTGTGGAGAAAATGATCTATTTATTTATTTATTACTATCTAATAGTAGAACTTGGTCCTCACTTACAGTAACTGCCACACTCAGGTATGCAAAGCCCAGTGGAGGACTGCCATTGGCCATCACCAGCTCCGGCAGTTTCGCCTTCAGCCACAGCCCTGAAGCCATGCAGCAGTAGCATTGCAAAGTTGTTAGGAAGGTTAGAGGTCTGATCTGATCCAGTGTGACTGGGACTTCCAGGGTGGAAGCAGAGCTGTTTTAGTGTACATCAAACGTTAAGGGGATACTGCTGCCTTTTGGGGTTTTTTGGTCAGTGTAGAAAAGACACACCATATTAACCTTAACGATTGAGGCAGGGCATGTTTCCTGAAGGTCACAATAAAGAAAGTTTGTGTGATAACAAATCTATATGCTAAGACTTCTAATCCATTTCAGCTTCCACTTCAGGGGAGCCTGGGTACATATGTATCTTGGGTCTCGACATTACATTCAGGGAATCCTGTCGTTTCTATAGGTGCCTGCGTCCACTCTAGGAACTTGTGTGTAGTGTGGTGCCTTGCTGACTGGGAAAGCCTTGTGCATCTGTGCGAGGTGCCTGAATGCTTCACATGGACTTCTTAGCTTTGAATCACCTGTTGTTAGAGTAATGTCACAAGCTTTTAGGCAATACGAGATCACTAGATCAATAGGATTAAAACATTTGTATGGCTAGTTTTAAAAACAAAACACTGAAACTCTCTAGGCTTGTATACATACATACAGCAAGTTTCTAGCTTTTTTTTTTGGTTTTCTTGAGAAAAAGCAAAGTCTCTGCCTCTGTAAGGAAACACCTTGCATTTAATATTTTTTCTGCATTGTCCTAAACTTGCGACTCACGTACCTGTGCCTCTAGCGTCAAGGTGGGTTTTGCATCCCATTTCCTCATGTCCTCTCTGTGGTCCCACAGGCAAAACCACAGAGTACCCCGTGGTGTGTACCCTCTATATCCTCTCCCTCGAGCAGAAGAACAGTTACTCTTAATAGCTGCGATATTGGTTGGTACAGGTGGGGGCCAGAATTACGGTTTTCTGCTGCCATCACAGGGATATTTCTTGGCCAGACATGCTAGAGGCATGTGTATCCATTTGTCCTTTATAGTGATAAGTTTGGACATTTGTCAATGTTAGAAAAGGCACTGAAGGTGGGCTACCAATTCACCCAAGTGACTACCACTGTTAGTGGTATTTGACAAGTATTTGCAAGACTGTTATCCTATTAACATGTCTGCTTGTGACTCTTAATGTAAAAGTTTCATTGACATATTGCAGTGGATGCAAACACACTAAGAGAAAACAAGAACTATGCCCTTCTGGTGTTAGACATGACACTTAAATTGGAATATCTCTTGAAGAAATAGAAATTAATCCTTTTCTGTCTAGTCTGCCCTAACCTGCTATCTTGATGTGTTCTGGGGGCAAGGAAAGCTGAATTGTCAGGAAAGGTAATGACATTTTCTGTTTTTGAAATTTTCTTGTTGTTGTTAAACTTTCTGGTCTTCTAGCCTTTGTTCCTATAAAGCTTTACACCTGACATTTCAGTTTGGCCATTACCAAAACGTTGCGAGAATTACTTACTTTCCAGCATTTGTCCACAGTTTCTTGCAACTTCATCCCAGGGTGCTTGGCTTTGGGGGCTTGGGGTTATTTTCCTCATGAATGAATTTTCAGTCATGGAGCCACAGAATTTAATCCTCTGGCAGGGAATGGGTTCACATCTCTCTGTTTCTGTCTGACAAATCTTCTTCAAATAACCTTTGGTTTATTTTCTTCAGACATTTTTAAATCTGTTGCTTCTCTTAAGCTGAAGCGATTCTTAAATCTTTGAGCTCCAAAGCTTAGTATTCATCTCTTGTGTAAATGTTAAATTGGTTTAGGTTCTATATTTGTCCATGAATTTAAGTCTTAAAACTTCAACTTCACACACGGTTCTTTCTGCTTCGGAAAGCTGTGCACGGAGCCTCTGACACTTATTTTGTCACTTCCCCGTTCTCTTCCCTGTATCCCTGCCAGTGCCCAGGCCAGCTGTTCACCACTTCTGCTCATTCTTTAATCTACTGCACAGTAAGGTCACCTTTCCCTTTCTTCTCACCTGCCTCAGCTTCATGCTTTTTGCTGCTCGGCAACTTCAGGTTGGGTGCACAAGCCAACAGCACAAGCAGAGTTGGTGGGGGGAGGATTTCCAGAATCCATCATAAACACTGAGTTAAAACGAGTGTCTTAGCTGAATGCTAGAGAACACTTCCCTATTTTGGCACTGTATTATTGTACAGTGTAGGAAAGTACATAGAAATACGCATTTCTTAGTCTTCACTGCTCTATTATCAGTCTGTGTATATTTTCATGTTCCCTTCAGCTACAGACCTTTCCTTTGTTTGCATTCAGTTATATGCCTTAAAGCATATATTTAATAGGTTTTACTAATTTAAAATCACCTGCAATATGTACATAGACTAAGAGTTTTGTAAGATCTGGCACCCAAGCTGAGAAGAACCAAGTAGGTGGCTCTTTTTTCTTACGACTTTTCAGTCAGTTGTGTATTCTGGATGTGTACCTTCTGTACCTCAGCTGAGTGGTTCCTTTCCTCTTTCTTTTCTGCCTGGTGGCATAGCAGTAGTGACAGGACAGGAGCTTTTTGTGGGATTTTTTGTTCGTTTGTTCTTTATTTTTTTTAAATTTTGCACTGAAGTCTGACGGTTATTCCTTGGCTTAGAGTAGTGCTTTCACATGGTCTTCTGTGCAGCTGTCGGGCAGGTTACTTTCTGATTTGAATCTGAATGTGTATGTTCAGTTTACTGTTGAAAAAATTTACCAGTTGTAATCTTTTTTGTTGCTAAAGTTTAACTGTAGTTGACAGACGTTGATACTGGTTGAGTATTCAGCATAGTAGAGCGTATGTGGGGAATCTTTGAAATGCTTCCGATGGAGTCCGTGTTTCAGGGGATCTTCTGGGAGGGATTTGCCTGGTGGTGGTGACGGTTGCAAAACTGGGAGCTTGGATCATGGGAGTTTCCTGAGTTGGGGGAGAGGAGAAGTAGCTGGAGAGAATGGAAGGAAAGCCCAAAAGAAATTGATGTTGGGTACCCATTAACTCGCATGCTAAGGTGGCACTTGCTGTCTTGTTGGGTCAATAGTGTAGCAGTTAGACAAGAAAATGCAACAACCAAACTTCCCCTTATGGTCAGGAAGGAAATCTGAATGCCCTCCCCAGGGACCTTATCTAATACCTACAGCTACTATTTAACGGTGCATCCTGCTGAATGGGTTGAGTGAGCAGATGCTCCTTACAGTTGTCAGACCTGCCTTCAGAAGATAGCTGCAGGCATCGGCTGACCAAGTGCTTTTCGTTTGGGATACATCTCCAGTACAAGGAACTAAAACATGTGTTATTCTAAACTGATTTTTTTTTCCCTATTTCTTCCCTGCAGCCTCGTCACGTATTCAACATGCTGAAGAAGTATGTGCGTGCTGAGCAGAAAGACAGACAGCATACTCTCAAACACTTTGAACATGTCCGCATGGTAGACCCAAAGAAAGCTGCCCAAATCAGATCTCAGGTAATCCCCACTGAGGGCTAATGGGGTCATGTTTGTTCATAACCATTGTGAAGTTTCTGTCAACCTATTTCTTTAAAAAATACCTGACTCCTTTCTGTGGATAGCTTTACGTGCAATATAAAATAATCTGCTTTCTGACCAAAGATGTAGTGATGTAGGAGTAGGGTGGGTATAATTTGTCTTAGAAGAACTGAAAACTATGTTTTCTGTCTGTCCAGTCAGTGAGTCAGTCACGGGCGTTTCCTGAGGAGCCCTCCACAGCATTAATGCCCAGAACCTTTATTAGTGCTTTGGTAAATAATACCCCTGGAAAAATGTCAGTAATAGATTTAGCAACCACACATGGTTGTGCTTCCCTCAGCTGAAGTGGCAGAACCAGAAGTGGTGTAGCCATCTGACTGAAATCAACCTTTCTATAGTCATCGCAGAGGTACTTATAGTGTCTATAAATGTGATTACTGCGATGCACTCGAGTTTAACATGTTCTTTTAAAATAGGCACTGTAGTTCATGGTATTTTAACTGCTGAATGTTACTGCAGTCCTCAATGTTGTATGTTTTGGAACAGCTTTTATGTTGCCTTCATAAATCATGGAGGGTGAGAAAGGAAAAAAAAAAAAAAAAAGATTGAAGAAGTAGCTGGCTTTCAAAACAGCAATTAAAATTGTAGGCACAAAGGATAAACTGTAAAAAAGGTGTGCTGTAATCTGCAGAATCTGCTGCTGTTCCCTCTGCAGGATGCAATGGGAAGCGTTGTTCCAGTCATGGTTTTGGAACTGACTGGCATTGCTAAAAGCCAAATCAAAACCATATACCTCCTTGAATGGCACAATTTGCATATTAGGCTTCTCATCCATTCCAGCCAGACTTCTACACTGAGATCATGCTGTCTTGAAATTGGTAGAGTTAGAAATGCACACTTGTAAGAGTCCTCTGCAGTGATGGTTGTCTTTCCCCTGTCTTAAACATTAAAGCATGTCCTTTTGCATCTAACATGTCTTTTTAGTTTCTAAAACACTGGTTTATTTAATAACAAAAACCAGTGAAATTTTGCAGACTACAGATTGTGTGGCAGCACAGGTGAGGAATGGAAACTGACATTTAAATATAAGAAGTGCAGTGTATTGCTTAGTATATCATCATAGGAATAAGTATTTCTATAGTATTTTTGCTTCTTGAATTGGTCAGAAGGCTGGGGGAATGTAGGTTGGAGGATCTGTTCATGAAAATTTTTTTCAGTGAAAAGTGGAAAACAAAATATTTTGTTCAAAAGCATAAATGCTATAGCTGGGTTTGAAGAAATCATACTGTTGTTTCATTAAAATTGCTATCTGCAAGTCATTTGCCCTGTCAGTCTTCTAAGATGCACCTCAGTTTCACTTTCTACTGAAGAGAAGTGATACTTGTGGAGAGTACCCTGGTGGAGCATATCATGGGATGTCGTGACTCAGCCTGTAGCAGTGTGCAGGAACCTGAGGCAATAGAGTTGCGATCACATGAGATAATGCAGTAATGCTTCTGGGTGGAAATATTTTTGTTTCCAGCTGAAAATGCTTGCACATGTTTTTACCAAGAAAATTGAAGCTTTTTTCAGAGAGATGTTTCTTTTTGCGATATTAGCGTAAAGAAAAAAAAACCAAACAGCTGAAACATTTTGGTGCAGCAATCATTGCGCCTCACTTGGTTTGCATGTTATGTGAAAACTTACAGATATGGGCAAATGTAAATGGTGTTGAAGGGTAAATGAGGCTGTGGATTTCTGCCACAACAGCTGCTTGTGTACATTCTCTGCCTCACAGCAAATGTAAACTCCTACTTTAAATTACTGCACTCCCTTAGGATTTCAGGTAGTTGCTATGGAAGAGCATCTAGAGCACTACTTTTGTAGCAGCTATAGGGGAGAGGTGAATTTTGCAATGGATTTGACAGTTTCAATACCTAGAGCATACTGAAATCTTATACCTAGCACAAGTGAAAACTGTCTTGCTCCCTATAACCTATAAAATTTGTGATAATGTCAAATTAACTGTAGTATTCCCCTCCTTAAAATACTTTTATTTCCTTAGGTTATGACACATCTACGTGTGATATATGAACGCATGAACCAGTCTCTCTCCTTCCTCTACAACGTGCCTGCTGTGGCAGAGGAGATCCAGGATGAAGTTGGTATGCAAACTGCTAATGCAGAAAAAGGGAAATATTTCTGTGATGAGAAATTACCACCAAAAGCTAAAATATAGCATCTTACTTCTGCTATTGGTATACTGTCCCAGCTGAAAAATAGGAGAGTAAACTTGCCAATGTTCTTAAATTATAACAAATACTTGGAAGGCAAATCCTGTATAACCCATGCAGTGGCATCATCATATTGTTGTAAATGTCTTCCGTGAAATAGGTTAATTTACATTTGCAGCCTCCATGCTATAGGGATGCAGCTATTGACAATGAGATTTAGAAAATCCTTCCTGGGTTTGGATATTTGATTTACGTGGTAAGTATTTACATTATCTGATGTAGACATTTTGGAAATCTCCCAGCTAAAAAATTAGTTACAGACCCAAGCATCTGAGAAGAGTGCAAGTATCAACTGGAAGTTGCTAAGTGCAGCTTGGCAGCATCTTAGTGGTCATGTATTTACTTCTTCATTAGTTGGTCAAATGGATATCTCCTCTCCTCATGTTTTTTTCCAGCGCACAGGCTGGGCTGTGGACCAGTCAGGTAGCAACAGTCCCATGTTTGCATTTTCCTTGAGTGCTGTCACAGCAGATAGCTGTGAGGGAAAATGGTCTTTCTTCTGTTCATGTTCCTGCCCTTGGCTGTGTCATTGCTGCAACAGAGGGATCTCCATCACAGCACTCAGACTCTGCTGTGTGCTGCTATTGCAGCAAGGCAACTTCAGTTAGCCTATATTAATTTCAGATATAGCCACAGCGCTGGACATCATGTTGATAATGTGCTGCTTCAAGAAAAATAATACATGGTTGAATGCAGAGGCCGGAGATGGGATGGTCATTGCCTTTGGAACAGCTCAAAAAGCTGTTGCAAGATGTAATGCTCTGCCAAATGGCAGTTAATGGATTAGTTTCACAAATAACCAGCTTCAGCTGACTAAATAAATCATTGATTTCTTTAAAACACAAGGGAGGGAGGCGTGCCATTGCGGTAAGGATTAGGATGCATTTAGGACGCAGGGAGAAGATGGACAGGGAGTAGTCATGGATTCATTTGCCCAAAGCACAGGTTAGGAAGGAGATGTGTTTCTACTTGTGAGGTAGCTTTGAGAGGGCTGGGGATGAGATCAGGAAGTTGGGGAAGGGGTTGGGAGGAAACAAAAAGACAGCCGAGTTAGTAATTATCCTTCATTGTGTGTTTCTATGTCCCACAATTATAAGGTACAATCAACAATCTCAGTCTGTAGTTGTAGACAGCCGGTGGGGCGGGGGGGGAACCACCCCTATTGGTCATTTGAAAGCATATAATTTCTGTAGCAAAGGAGATGCTGATACTGCTAGGTCTTCAAAATACTCTGTTTTCTTTCTGCGGTGCTATCATTCCCTTGGGTTTCTTGCTCGAAGTTTCGATTTCTTCTATTCTTGGTAATGTTAATGCTTGTTGGTGAGGACGTTCTTCTAAATTGTCTTCTTCCTCCCAAATACTGAAATGGAATGGGAATTTCAGAGGCTGTGCAGTGATATGGGAGCAAAAGTCTATTAACTGCTAAGTGGTTTAAAAAATCTGACTCTCCGAATCTCAAATGTAATACTAATTTTTAGGGGAAAAAAGAGCTTACAATTAGTAGGTTATTATTTCGTAATATGATGAGAGAAGCTAAGGTATCTCAAAGAAAAAAAATCTATCACAGTCTCTTGAGTACTTTTTCGGTACCTTGATTTTTTTGTGGGTTTGGGTATACTAAAAACCCTTCAAAGCATTGCGGAGTTTAAAGCAATGAAAAGTAAGTTCTCATACTGGGGGTTACCAGGCAGCAAAAATAAAAGAAAGCACTGTCAGATCTGGGTTGTACTAGATAAAACAGTTTTCAGTAATGAGAAGAAAGCCTATTCTCTTTCAGTATCAACATTCTTCTTGTTGGTAACATTGGCTGTGTACTTGGTTTTGCATATTGGTTTTAATGAAAGTTTGTTGAGATCATTCCCATCTGTTAAAGGAGACAGTATTCTTCTAGCTTTGAGCACTGATCAGTCTGTTTCAAATTCTGTTCTGAAATTATTGAATTTTTCAGTCTCTGTACTCTTCCTAAATCCATGGAAAAGGAAACCTGTTACAGCTGCAGAATCTCTGAAGAAGTAAAATTCTAATAAAATTGCACTTTGTAAAATTCCCAAGGAATATTACAACTCTCATTAAGAAGAAAAATGTTTCATTAAATACCTTTTGTTAGAACCATTGACTTAGAAAGTCTGAGTCGGTGAAAAAGTTGAAAAATAACCTAGGTAAGAACTTCTTATGCACACAGTGTCTGAATAATGAATTACATGTAAGGAAGCATAGTTGAAAATAGTTCTTCTCTTAGGCTGGGGTGCAAGTTAGATGACTAATGTTTTAGTTCAGGTTTTTTGTTCATTATACTTCCAGTTTCTAGTTCCACACTTTACTGTAGAGTTCTTCATGAACAGTTTTCACCTCGAGGAATGAATAATCTTCACTTTAGAAGACACATCTCTGACAAAGGTAGTGTTTCCCTAAATTGAACAAGTAGTTCTGTGAGCAGCAAAATAAATGAGATCTGGTTTCCTGTGAACTTGTACCATGGGTTTAATTCCTCTTATATCTAATAAGGTGCTGGTTTTTATTAGATTTTCTCATTGCTAGAAATATTATGCCCCATTTTGCAGTTTCTCCATTATTAGCTGTTGACAGATTTGAATTTCAGGTCTTGGGATTTAATTACTTTTTACAAACTAAACTAGGAATACATTAAAATTTCCCTTATGTCTTTCTGACAGTCCACTACCAAAGGTTCATCCGTGTGAAATGGGTGGTGTTCTGTCATTGGAAAGTATATGTGCCTGAAGATAAGGTGCACACTTGTAATTTCTGTCTGTTATTTTTGAAGTCTTTATGCTGAGCAATGAATTTGAATTATATGAAATAGAATCTAGAGTTATTCCTGGGGCATAGCAGCTGCATAGGGAATGTTTTCTTCAACAATCTGAAGATTTTTTTAATTAACGCTTGGTGATCAGATGAATCACAATCCAGCAGTTGGACATTTGAAGTTCCTTTAAAATAAAGGATATGTTTGAAGTTCCTACCTCAAAAGGCAGGCTTACAGCTGTAGTTTTAAAGTGCAGAATCCAAAATATGAAATCCAGCTTCTACGCTAAAAGCAGCCTTTTAAAACTTCTGGTTATCTTCAGAACTCCAGCAGAGCTGGTGGCAGGAAGTTAGGGTCAAATTTAAAAGAGTTGTAGTCCTTATCTGCAGTTGATGTCCATTGGCTTAAACAGAAGATGTCTTGGTTTGAGTATATGGATATGTAGGAAGACCCACAGCACTCCCAAGGGTAGAAAGCAGCACTTAAATGAAGTGAGGATTTTTTTTGCTAAGCATTTGACCAACGTGTAATGTGCAAATGCCCCATCAGGGTGACAGGCACGTATTGTAGCAGCAAATTACAGATGTGTAAGGAAGAATACTGCTGGCTGTCTTTTGCTCATGTTGGGCAGGGTAAAAAGGATTAGCGTATGAGTTGTAGAAAGAGGACTGTCTGACCATGACTGTTATGACAAAGCTTGGAAAGCATTAAGCAGGTCATTTCTGTAGGAGACCATTTGGCATTCTGGCTGCAAATGATTTCTCAAGGGGCAGTGATGCAAATGTACTACAAACCAGGTCACTCTTGGCAGCTGATGTAGTTCTTGGTGTTAAGTGGTGTTTCTCATGGGCAGGACTATGCCCCATGAATAGGAGAGTTGCACAAAAAAAATCTGAGAAGAGGTATTTATTTGCCCACTGTAGGTGAGCAGATTATTTGGTTACCTTGGTATTTGTTTGCACCTTTTCCCTCTGATAAATCTCACATACTATTTAATAGGTACAAAAGCTCAGAGAGCAATGGCAGGTTTTAAGAGAAATCAGCAGTTCCTTTGAGAACATCCTGCTTTAAATCCTAATTTGATTAGACTGCTTATCGATGTATGTAAAAGGCAATTTATTGCTAGGAGTGGCACAGCAGGCACAGCTTCTGAATTAGAAGCTACGTCAGAGCTTTGTGCATCAGTCAAATGGGCAGGTGGTGAGCTGAATTTTTAATTCTGTCTTTGCTGCTCTGTTTCTAAACTGATGTCCTCAGTAGCCCACCACTGATGAAATATTCAGCACCGCCTACCGCAGCAGTATTGTAACTAAGCTCTGAAACGTTCAGTTATGAGCAATAAGTAAGAGAATATGATTTCATCTGTCCCTTGACAAATAAAATCAAGCTATTCTTATTTTGTTATTCTGTTCCACTGTGCCTATCCCGTTCTTCTGCAGCATGTTCTGGTTGCCACACTCACATTATATAGCTGGGAGAGAGAACAAACACAAGCACGCCCCAGATCACTGCTTGTGTTCAAATGCATACGGTGTGCTGTGGGTCATCTGCTGTTTCAAGTATTTGTGTGCTCCAAGCTAGCATGACAAAATTTGAGCAAGAGAGACTTGCCTCTTGACTTTTGGCTCACACCTTCCTGTGAAGATTTTTTTGAAGTATTTTTAGGAAAAAACTGTAAATATAGGACAAACTGCAGACTAAAGATATCTGAAGACTTGCTTTCTTTTAACCCTTCCTCTTTAACCATTAGGTCCCTATACCTGTCAGTCTGCATCTGTGGAGGGCAAAGTTAGCACTACCTCAGCTGGTTGTGGTCTTTCAGCATTTATAAGACTAATTGTTAATTTCTTGTTTCTACCTGCTAATTTTGACCTGTAGTCAATCCATAGCCTTGCTGCATTTCTTGCCATGAGTTGAATTAGGGTGCTGTACTCCATTCATTCTGTGGTATCCTCCTTAAGAAGTTTTGCAAAAGCAGATTCTGTGTCTGTCCTGTTTGGTGCAATTTCTTTTGTGATTGTTTTCTTCATCCTCTCTCTTAAAGTGTTGTGTTTTGAATATGTAATTAGTAATGTCTTTCAGACTGCAATGGGACTTCTCAGCGTCTTGTTTTTCTGTAAGTCTTCCTTGTACTTTCTGTCTTAAGATTGAGCTGAAGGGAAGAACTCTACCTTCAAAACAATATTTTAAATCATGAAGCGATGCTTAGGGTTTCTGCACTTTTATTTGAAGTTGGGTTGCCATATTGAGGTATCAGAATAATAAAGGGAAGTTGACATACATTAAGTGTGTCAATAGCTTGTTAAAAGGATGTTGTAAGGTTACCAGGGGTATTGGAATGGGATCGTACAAAATGGTATAGTTCATATCAAGTAAGAACACTAATTACTGTATGACTCAATTTCAGTACATTACACTAGAAAATTCTTGAAATTGCTTGTTGTTCATGGAGGTGGCAGTTCTAGTCCGCTTCATAGGGAGCAGTTCTAGTCTTCCTCTCAGACTAGAAGCAAAAGTACTGTTAGCAGTTGCTTGATGCAATTAGAGTCTTGTATCAGAGTGGTTATAATGCCTTAATTTTTTTTTTTTCTGGTAAAGGAAAACAGGAATGTTGAAGCATGGGTAAATGAATAAGCACTCGAGGATTTATCTGTACTGGAACAGACCAAGTTCAGTGAGCTGACACGGAGAAAGATGAGGAATTGTTATCAGTGTTGCTCATCCTTAGGACAGCTGGTTATTGCACCAGTTGGCAAACCTGCTTAATCCAGTCAATGTAAATCCTCCTGGGTCTGTCTACAGTAGCATTTTAGCTCACATAGGAGTACATTTTGGTAACAAATGTCTCAGTCGTCCCTATTTACTGTGTTGTTCCACTTCACAACTTGCTAGTGTAAGCATGGGCTCTGACTGTTCTTGAGAACAGGCACTGGAGAGGTCCACTTGCTTGTTAAATACAGGCACTTTCTAGCAGTAGATGGAGATGCAGATAAGCAAGCTGAGGACTGGGAAACTAAAGATGTTCTTTCTGAAGAAAAGCGGTTCCTCTCTGGTTTTGGTTGTCCATACTTTCCAGTTAGTATTTCTTTTTCTCTTTAAAAAGGAGTCAAGTGGAGTTGGAACTTTTTAACCAGGGTAAAATAAACAGTCACAAATCCAGTGTGCGGCTGCAGTAGTTATAAAAATCTGTAGCTGGGGAAGGTTGGACAATTCCTGTTATGTTTAATACTTTCTGCTATCCTGGAGGTCAATGGAATTGTCGTTTCTAAATTGTGCCAGGCACTTGGCTAGTACTTGAGAGGGAGTGTCTTCAATTTTGGACACAAGGGAATGTCATCTTTGCCAAACTGTACGTGTTGAATTTCCACCCTCGTTTCTTTAAAACCAGCACATTTTTCCATGGCAGCAATTCTTCCACTCAGATTTAATGGGTGTATCTACACTGTACAGAAATTTCTCAGTAAACTTTAAACAGATTCTCTGGAAGTAGTACAATTATGTGCAGGTCTCACCATAAGGTACTGTAAAACCTACCTTCTAGTTTTCAAGAGACCGTTTGGTGTGTCTGTGCTGTATCATACAGGCTTACCGTTCCTCCTGTTCTGCTCTGCCCTTTTTGCCCATAAGGATAATGCAACTGGAACAAGCAGTGGAAAGCAACCTTCATAGAATGTGTATTTGTACCGGTACCCTGGAGTGACTTCCAGCACTAACTATGCCTGTGCTTTCTCCCCATAATTGACTTGACATATTTGTGCATATCCAGTAACCTTAGCTTTCCAAAGAAAAATCTGAATTTTCTGTGAAGTGGTTATTTACCTTTAATCTTCTCCCTTGAAGCCCTGTAGCATTCAGTTGAATAGATGATTTGTTAGAACTCTAGCAGAAAATATATTTCTCGGTCAGTGGTTAAAAATAGCAGAGAGTGCTCCCACAAAAGCAAATGAATTCTGTGTTAAGCTTTACACAGTAGCGTTTAGATGGATTTTGTATGCTTAAATACTGACATGATATGGCCCAGGTGGACTGCCTGATAAGCAATTAAGACCTCTTCCACCCAAGGACATTGGTTTTTAAAGTATTTGGCTAGTTCAGAGAGAGAGAGAGAGAGAGAGACTGACTCTTCAGTGCTTTTTTTTTTTTTTTTTTTTTTTTTTTTTTTTTTTTTTTTTTTTTTTTTTTTTTTTTTCTTTCAGGTAGTCTTTTTTTAATCATCACAAGCTTATGGTCTTTACTAAGTCACCAGTTTTGCCACTTTGTTACTTCTATAAAATACTTTTATAGTTATTTAAATGCCATAAATAGCTCAGTAAGATACCACTGAGCTATTTGTTGGAGCAAGGTGATATATTCTGTTTATGTGGGGAATCAACCGATGTCACAGAATCACAGAATGACTGAGGTTGGAAGGGACCTCTGGAGATCATCTGGTCCAAGCCCCCTGCTCAAGCAGGGCCACACAGAGCCAGTTGCCAGTGTTCACTCACCCTCACAGTAAGAGTGTTTCCTGATGTTCAGAGGGAACCTCCTGTGTTTCAGTTTGTGCCCATTGCCTCTGGTCCTGTCACTGGGCACCACTGAAAAAAGTCCGGCTCCATCCTCTTTGCACCCTCCCTTCAGGTATTTATACACATTGATAAGATCCCCCTGAGCCTTGTCTTCTCCAGGCTGAACAGTACCAGCTTTCTCAGCCTTTCCTCATAGGAGAGATGCTCCAGTCCCTTCGTCAACTTTGTGGCCCTTCATTGCACTCTCTCCAGTATGTCCATGTCTCTCTTGTACTGGGGAGCACAGAACTGGACACAGCACTCCAGGTGTGGCCTCGCCAGTGCTGAGGGGAAGGATCACCTCCCTCCACCTGCTGGCAATGCTTTGTCAAATGCAACCCAGGATACCATTAGCCTTCTTTGCAGCAAGGGCACATTTCTGTCTCATTTTCAACTTGGTGTGCACCAGAACCCCCAGGTTCTTTTCTGGCAAGCTGCTTTGCAGCTGGTCAGTCCCCAGCGTATATTGGTGCATGGGGTTGTTCTTCTCCAGGTGCAGGACTTTGCACTTCTTGTGAACTAACTGTCCTCCCTTAGTCTGTTATGTTTTAATAAGCAAAGGTACTTGCCAGCTAGAATGACAGTTCCGTGTTGCTGAGGCTTTGTAAGTTCTGCGCACCATTCAGGAGCTTGGAAGAACTGAAGAACCTCAGTTACTTCTCCAGGTTGGAGACTCATCTCTATCTGCTAGTAAAATATGTCCTTTGCTGCAGCTTAGGAGAGAAGGTAAAAAATCCTGGAAATAGATGCAACATTTTCATCTTCTAAGCATCTGTCCAGATTATTTAACTGTCATAGAAAATTAGGCAGAGAATAGTAGATGATTAAAATAGTTATAAATGCATTTCACTGACATTGATGTTCTCAAATGCTTTCATTAGTAGCATGCTATATCCTTCCCATCTTTTGTAGCTAAATGGTCTATTGTGTCTTGTCATGGGTGCTCATGTTCATCGGAAAAAGATATGAATCCGAATTCTTGTGTGCACAAAGCCCTCTTTTAATCTCGTAAATATTGTGAACATGACTTTAGTCAGTAAAAGACCAGATCCTCCAGATCTTACAGATACTGTGAAAAGGATAAATGGCTTCACATGACTTCGGATTATGGTGGCTTTTTCATCAGGGAAAGATATCTTGTTTTCCATCTGCTTTTCAGAAATTTCATCAGAATAAAAAAGTCTTATGAAGTTCATTAAGAGAATATTTTTCCTCTCGTTTGAAAAACACTGTTTTGTTTCACTTGCGCTCCTAAGGAAATCTGGTCTCGTGATCCAAGTGTTAGAACTGAAAACCAGGAACTTCTGAGAATAATTTTGGACTCAGATTATAAACAAAGTAATTTTTTTATTTTCTGGGCATCTGCTATTTCAGTGGGTATTTAAATCTTTCATTCTAAATAATTCATCCTTTAGCAGGGGAGGTTTGCAAGTGTTGCCTTTATTTTCTTCAGGAGCTGATGGCTAGTGCACTCTGTCCTGGTAGGTCCTTCTTGAAGTCTCTATTCTATATCCTATCCGTTACTCTAGCCTGAAGTATTTTTTCATAGACGCTCCTCTTTAAATAGCAAGTTATCATCCCCACCACAGGTCCCACAGGAAGTTTATGACCGAGAGACCGCTCTGGGCTCACAGTGGCAGCAGGTTGAGGTTTGTACCATGTCCATTTCACAGCTTTTTTTAAATATCTCTCTGGAGGAGTCTACAGGTGACTTTACGCACAATGGATTTGCATCCTAGAATTAATTAAAAATGCACTAAACTTTTAATAATTGTCTAGTGGTTGGTTGTATTCTTTCCTATTTTTTCTTGTTTAATTGGATACATGGAAATGTGTGGATTTGGTGGGGATTTTCTAACTCTGCAGTCATTTCACATGTCATTTTCTGATGTCGTGGAAACAACAGGCCAAGAAATTCTGTCTTAGAGGGCATTGTTTCTGCTGGTAGAGGGGCTACAGTTGTATGACAATGTTGAATATATAGGAGTGTATGTATTATTTTAAATCAGTATAATGGATATATTTGATTTTTAAAGGCATCGTAGGTCAGGATTACCTCATAGTTACAGATTTGTTCATAAACACCTATTTGAGTTGATTTCCTGCTGTATCGTGTCTTTGGTGTAAGTGAAAAGAAAAGCTGGAGCACTCGTTTTTGAGACAATACAGATAAAGCATGTGGTGCTACTAAAATTTTTTTAAAGTCTCATTTTACTGTTTTATGAGGCGGCATGGCTTCTGTCGGCCTTTTTCATTTGTATTTCTTGATAATTGCTTCTACCATTATACTTTAAGGAACTAATAAGTTAGTTCATCATGTGCCAAATTTAAGATATCATTCTTTTATTGGATGGATAACTAAAATCTGAAAACATCTTGCAGTTGTCCAGCTTGCAAATATGATCTGAGAGCAGGTTAGCTCAGATGAGCTTGACTTTCTGAATGCATAGCTTCTATTCAGATGGGGAAGCACTGGCTTGGTGAAACATTGCCCACTTACAGAAATGTCATTATGCTTAGTTATTGAAAATTTTCTTGATGCACTGAATATACATGTAATTTAATTCATAAATATGTCATCTTCCTGTCACCTTAAATCAAATCAATGATGTCAGTGTCCACAGGTACTGAAGCAGCCCAAAATCATGGGAGCACAGATGCTCCAACAACAGCTTCCACTTCATACTTAATGTTGAATGATGGATTTTCTTTTCCCAGTTACTTGGTTTGGAAACACAATTGTGTCATTCTGTGTGATTCACTCGAAGATGAGATTCCTAATAGGGAGTGTTAGATTGTGAAAGAAGCAAATTAATCATCTTAATTCTTACATGCCAGCAAACTGCAAGTGTCTAGTGAGAACCAGTTACAGAGTGTCTGCACAAGCTATATATTACAGCTTTATATATGATATATTAAAGAGCTAGCATGTCAGTCGTCATTCGCAGAGCAGCCTCTGGAATTGTTATTCAGGGGAATTCAAACACTGAAGTCTAAAATGCATCACTATGGGCAGGTATCCTGAGGGGGAGGGCTGAATATGCCTCTAATCCCAACAGTTACTAAGTTTTGCTTTACTCAAGCGTAACTTTCTCTTCAGATGTGCAGAGTGAAAATTTACAGGTGCTTAATATGGCCAAGAGTATCTGATGTATTCTTGCTAGACAAGCTCTTACTATTGAGATAAAAAGGGAAAAGAATTACTGAGGATATGTGATTTTACAGAATGGCTGGATTGATGGAAATGTTGCAGTAGTCCAACAGTCAGTTCCTATGCACATGGGATTACAAATGAAGCAATCTTTCATCAGTGCAGCTTTCTCCTGCTGTGTGATTCTCATATGCCCAATTTAATTGAAAAATGCATTTTCCTGAACAGTGCTACCTGGGTGGGGTTCCAGTCCTTTCACTGTTCTGCTTCCTTCTATTAGATCATGCATTTGAAAAACAGCGTAAAAGTCATCAAAATAGGTCATTATCCCACTTAACGGATATATTTGTTAAATTTAGTAAATACATCCCTCTAGAATACTCGGACAACCCAGGATACGTTTGGCCTATCAAGCGCTAAAACTGCAGTTAATAAATAGGAAAAATATATTTTCTCTGAAGCAGATGCTGCATAATGTCAGTTTTGGTGAATTCTGATTTAAACTATTACAAGTGAGTCAAATAAAAAATGCTCCTTTTGACTAAGGGAATCAGGTGCAACAAATTAATGCTCAGATTTATATATTTTTATGGAGTATTTAGTGACTGTCAAGCTTGCCTCCAAGTTGAGTACGCATCAGAAATTGTTGTGGGATTCGTACTCTGATCTTTAGAAGTGTTTATAGAAAATGATGCGTAACTGACTTCTTTCAGGTGTTAGAAAGTGGTAGAGTTTTAGGTTCTACTGCAGTGTTGAGTTTTACTGTATTATAAGGTTGGCAAATAAATCTGATCATTTTTATCAGTAAATAAGACTGATGAATAATTCATAAATAAATAATTATTTTCAGAAAATAAGACAATAAAATTCTGTAGCAGTTTTTCATATAAATGCTTTTTTGCAGGGCAGTTTCACTTATAAGCCTTAAAACCTACTTATTTAGGATGGAAATGTACTTGGCTTTTTCTACTTCACACAAGACTGAGAGGGAATAATGAGTGCTGATTCATCTGGCAGAAATGTCAGTGATGATTGGGGGGGTTGTTTATTTATTTTAATTTAGACTCTTCAGCCTATTTTGAAGCACTTAATGATATGTTAATTTGGAATTAAATGTGGAGTTAAATTTAAACCTGGGGAATTTGTCACAGTGCCTTAAGTGGATCAGGATGATGACATGCAATGTATGTTCTTGATTACGGTACGGAGTTTCAATTCAGTTTTTTCCCTGAGCATTTTTTAATATTCCCTTGCCTACCTTGATGTTAGGTTGCCATTGTCTTGCCTGGAGAGGAACTTTACGCATGCTAGAACTGAGAGATGCCAATGTTGAAAACATTGGGTTCAATGTACAAAAAAATATGTTTCATTTAGAATTTTTACCCAAAGGAGTGCCATAGCATGGAAGCAGGATTTTTCTGCATTTTAATCCAGAGCTTTTGAGGCTGTGAATGGTGAATTATTTTTCTGAGACAATATTATTAATTTAACCAAATTGAATGAGGAGGGGGTGAGAGGAAGGGAAGGAGACCACAGAAATGGACAAAAAGTCTTGAAGTTGTGAAAGGGGAAAGCAGGGTCTTTAATTTCTATCGAATAACTTTTTCAGAGATAACAGTCTTCTGCTTTGGGATGTGCATTATCCCACAAATTTCCTTTAATACTCTGTGCTTTGAAATGAGGGGGAAATGCAGTCATTAATCAGGTGACTGGCTGTTAAAAAAATTATAAAAGTGCACACATCTATAGCCATATATCGATATTTAATTTTAATTAATAGCTAATTTATGTAGCTGTCAGGTAGCTAAGGGTCTGTAGTAATTATAATACTCTTTCACTGAAGGTAAAGAGTGTCGTAGCAGCATTCTTACAAAATCAGACAAAATTTCAAGACCTTGAGTTTCATAGCAGGCTGTAAAAATGGGAGAGGATGATTCTGGTTCTTCCTTGATGAAGTGGTGTGGAAATTCTAATGAACCTTTGCTCAAAGCTCTCTGCAGTTGCATAGCCATGTACAAAACTAAATTTGCGTTGAAGTCCATCCCTAATTAAAAAGACACCTAGGTCATATTGAAATTAATCATTACATGGTAATACAAGTTTTCCTGAATTGAATCTCCCAAGCTTTCTCATGCTTTGAACACGGTTCACTACCAGAAAACTTGTTATAACATGATCTACCTGCAAAAGGATAATTGCTCTGTATATAAGTTAAACATCTTTAGTTTTTTGTATAATTTAAGACAAATAGTCTGCAAGGAAAATCTAACTGAAACATTATTACATGTACCTGCTTATATAGGTTGGGTTATTTTCATGATGTGATTTGGAAAACATTGAAATCCACATGCTGAAAAAGCAGAAGCAGCAAGGAGTGGGAAAGAAATGAAAGTGATGAAGTTGTGCTTTTTTTTTTTTTTAATATATTAAAAGCATGTTCTTTTTAGTATGGTTCTAAATATTGCAGCTGTTCTTAAGTTCAGAGGTGTATTTCTTCTAAAGTTTGGTTCCTGGACAACAGAATATTGTCTAAGACTATGAGATGGTTATTCTTTTACTAACTTCTAGGAAAAATTTCTTAGGCCAGTTGTTTCATAATACCTTAAATGTTCATTTTCTGAGAACTTGAGGAAGGAAAAGTCTTTTCACCTTATTGAACAAGATTTTCATACGCATAAGAAGTTTCTGAAATCTGAAAAACTAGTGCTGCTACTTCCTCTTGCCCTAGTGGTGATGTCTCTAAAGGACAGAAAATAAGAACTGTGAAATACTGTTTTCCATGGTTCTTGCTCTTTTAGTCTCAATTTAACCCTGAGAGAGAGACATATTGCACTGTAAAAGTGTCCACATAAGAATACCTGTGGCGTAATTTCACAGGCTAACCAGAAGAAGAGAAGAAAGCTCAAATCTGATGGGGTGGTCTTGTTTCTCTGTCAATATCGATCTGAGCATTGCAGGTTGGGCTCATTTTCAGTATTTCACAGTAATGATCTAGCATATCACTCTTTTATCATCATCTTCAAAGCGTGCAGGCAACAAAGGTATTCTCACACCTTCCAGTAGGCAGGTCACTTTCAATAAAGCTCTCATCAGAGTTGCTCTCTAAATTATACTTGACTTGTACTATACAAATGAATTAGTTCAATAGCGAATACCACATAATTGTGTTTTGCAGCTTGATAATGTTGTAATTATGAAACCTAGTAGTATGTAACATTATAATCTTATAATGCTTGATTCAGCAAAACACCTTGGAATAAAAATATGCGTGAAATTCAGTGGAGTTTAACTCTTTGTGGTAAGGCACAGACTTCAGTGTTGTGCTGGTTTTGGCTGGGATAGAGCTGATTTTCTTCATAATAGTTAGTATGGGGCTATGTTTTGGATTTGTGCTGAAAACAGTGTTAATAATACAGGGATATTTTAGTTATTGCTGAGCAGTGCTTACACAGAGTCAAAGCCTTTTCTGCTTCTCACCCCACCCCACCAGCGAGTAGGCTGGGGCTGCACAAGGAGTTGGGAGGGGACACAGCTGGGACAGCTCACCCCGACTGACCAAAGGGATGTTCCATACCATACGATGTCGTGCTCAGCATATAAAGCTGGGGGAAGAAGGAGGAAGTGGGGGATGTTTCGAGTTAGGGTGTTTTGTCTTCCCAAGTAATGGTTACGCATGACAGAGCCCTGCTTTCCTGGAGATGGCTGAACACCTGCCTGCCCATGGGAAGTGGTGAATGAATTCCTTGTTTTGCTTTGCTGCATGTGCAGCTTTTGCTTTACCTATTAAACTGTCTTTGTCTCAGCCCACAAGTTTTCTCACTTTTACCCTTCTGATTCTCTCCCCCATCCCACTGTGAGGGAGGCGAGTGAGTGGCTGTGCGGTGCTTAGTTGCCGGCTGGGGTTAAACCACAACAAGTGTGATTAAATTTAAGCACCTGCTTGAAATTTCCTCTGACTTGGGCAGAGGTGTATTGGGTCTGGCTGAGATGGAGTTAATTCTCTCCATAGCAGCCCTCGTAGTGCTTGCCACGCAAATCCGATACAAGAGGCTTGAGGAAATACCCATGGTATTTTCTGGTATATTCTCTCCTTTCACCTCGGAGGGGGAACTCCTACTTGATGAAGTAAGTTACGTATATGAAACCCACAGGATATACAATTGACTTAACTACCTTTCTGACTCTGTAGAATTTGCATTCATCGCAGGTGCAGAAAGCCCTTTGAACCACAAGTTTTATCTCTCTAAAACCCTTACTTGTGCTACTAATGCTTTGTATTTTGGAGTTCCGTGCGTAAACCCTTATTTACAACGTGTCTTGGTAGAAATGACTTGTGGGGAAATAGAAGTGCTTTCTGTATGTGAAATACATCTGTTCATTTGCATCAAGTTTGTGGAAGTGCTACTAGCATAGCTGTGTATGCTGTCTGTTTATGTAAGAGGTCTAATATAAATGCAGATGTACAGGTAAATAATGTTTTGGGTTTGTTTTGTTTTAAAGTATTCACCAAGGCAAAGCCTTTAAGGAGGTCTTGTCTTCATATTTACCAGTTTGGGCGAGTTTTGATTCATACAGCTGACAAGATGCAGACATTCAAATTTAATTAAAACTTGACTGCATTACATCAGTGTAACTCCTTCAGGCACATGCTCGTGTTGAAGATTATGAACTATGACATATTGAATTAGCCCATAAAGTAGGCATACAACTGAAAGCTACATCTAAATGTGTTACCTCTTATCACATGCGCTGTAATAAATGGTTGTGTAAATGTTCTTAGTGAATCCTAATTGTGACATGCAGCATTGGCATGATTTAAACTGTCTTCAAACTGGTGTAAGATAATATGTGTGCATGTGCAAATGAGGCCATTGCTATGACTCAAGTACTCTGTACTTCCTACCATTAAGAAGAATAGGGTGGTTGCTGACCCTTTTTAATTTTGTCATTTTGAAAGCACATGCTCAAAAGCAACTGTAACTTTGGGAAAAACACATGTTCAGTTCAGACCGGATGGTCACTGATAAGATGATGAATATGAGGCAGTAAGACTCTGCATTTGTACCAATTTATTTGAGCTGGTTCCCAAACCTGTATTTGTTGAATCAATATATAGTCTGTCATGTAGCTGTTGTTTACAAAGGAAGTTTGGTGTCATTCGATGGTGTCTAGAAGAGGTGTTTTGGGTGCACTTTGTTTCTAATCTGGTTTAAGACCTTACATTGCTTTATAAAATTTCCAAAATTACAATTGCCAGTTTTAAAGCTGCTTTTCAAGTAAATTCAAGTCTTGCACATAATTGCAGAGCTTTTCATCTAGTAGATAGGCTCCTTGAAAAGCAAACACAACAAACAAATATTATAATTACTTTTGGAAATTTTAAATGATGAACTATGAACAAAATAAAAATGATGGTTTGAAAGATAACTAATGGATTGCTGTTGCACATGAGATTTCTGTCACTATATCTATGCCAGTTAAGGGCTGCGGTAAGTATGCCCCAGAGTCCAAAATTGGAAACAAGGTTGTTGTATGCCAATAAAAAGTAGATAAAGTTACAAAATAGCATGGGTTTTGCCACTCTAAGGCTCCATCAGGTCTGTTGGGATTTGTCATGGTATCTTTGCTAGTACAGTGCTGTTTGCCAAGCTTTACAAGTAGAAGTGTAGTCTAGGGCCATTGTGGACGAATGGCTTCTAACAATCCAGCATCCACCAAAAGATTTTGTAATAAATTTTCCTTCTTTTCCTGTGCTGCTCCTTTGCTTTTGGCTCCGTGTGTCTCTTTGTGGGATAAGAGAATAGTCTTGAAAGGATGTTGTAGTGCTGTTACCCTTCTATCTAGTTCTCCAAACATATTTCAATCTAGTTCTCCAAACATATTTCACTTCAGTTTTTCTAGATGCTGTTGTTGAGTAGTAATGACCCATGAGGAAATGCCTGCAGTGAGCCCAAGAATGAGTGCAACTTCCTTAGAGATAAGTCTGAGAAGTGTTTCATTGAAGTACTAGAAGTGAGCCTGTCTCTTATCCTGGGAAAGAAAGGGTTTCAGTGTCGGAAGGAGAAGCAGCAGTTGTGCACTCTCACACCAAATCCAGAGCTGCTTGGGAGGTTTGAGGTCCCAGCTGAGTGTGGGTTTTTCTCAAGGTCGTGATTGCTTTTGAGCACATGCTCTCAGAGGCACAAAAAGTTTAGACATCCTCCTTATTCTTCTCGATGGCGGGACTTAGCAGAATGTTACAAGGCGATAATGAGCCAAGCAACAAAATGTTTATTGTAGGAAGATTGTCATGGAGTTTTTGTCCTGTTGGTTTGATGGGAGATTTTGAAGAGCAGCCTAGAATCTATTTTCAGCACCTAATAATGGAGATATTCACCACACAAAGAAAACTCCTGAAACAGTCTTGAATGCACATCCTTGACTCCAGTTGTGTCTGTACTCCCTGCTTATTTAGGGAATTGTCTTTTTCAGGATGGAGGAATTGAGTTGGCAGCTGTGAAAAAGGGAAGGAATACTGTATCAATGGGTAACAGCGAGGCTGTATGGCTTTCCATTAGTGTAACTGATGAGTCAAGTAGCCATCAACACTCAGAACAAAATCAACACTGGAAAATTGATCATGGACTTTGCCAGCTAGTGTCAATAACTGGAAATCCTCAGGCAAACTTTTCTAGCAGTTCAGAGATTGAAACAATTGTTTGCAAATCATTTACTCAATGCAGACACAGCTGCCTCAGTCTGATGGACTCCAGCACAGTTTCTAAGCCAGGCACTTTCAATTTCTCGCTGTCGTTCAGTGTCTGATTCATCACGTCAGATGGGCTTGATTCATTTTGGCCATTGTTTCCCTGCTTGTAAAATGGATGTGATCATAATCTGCTGGTTGTAGTATCTGTCTGCTTCGCTTGAGCTATTGTGCGGGTCGGTTAACGTCCGTGCTGTGTGCCGCAACTGAATAGGAAACAACGGAGTCTGCAAGCGCTGCCGCCGCCGCCGTGTTCTCAGTTGGGTGGCATTGAGAGAGAAACTTTGTGTGCACATCCCTCCCAGCCTCTAGGGATTTGGATATAATCATGGTACCATGATGGGAGCTGGGTGCCCCTCTCTGTCAGCCTGGCAGGCCCAGCCATGTCTGCGCTGTGGCCTCCCCGCAAGCACCGTGCCAGCCCTGGTGCCGCTTCTTCGCTGCCGGAGTTCAGGTCATTCTCCTTCTGCTCCTTCCTCTCTGTTGCACCATTTGTCCCTTTCCAAGGGCAGGAGCTGTCTGCACGTAACACAGAGTGCATCGGCGGCAGGGAACGGACAGGAGTTGTGGAGGATTGGCACCACCCAGAGAAAAGGGGCAACTGGGGGACAGCACCCCCAGTGCTGCTCCCTGCCACCACTGCATAGGCTGCAGCTCTCCACAGCTGCCCCATATGATCCTCTGGGGATGGGGAGGACGGGGAACGAGGTGAACTGCACCCCCAAAACCTTTCCAGTTCCTGGGTCTGGAAGGCTTGCAGGCAGTAAGATGCTCAGCAGTACTGTAGTACTCACTTCCCTGTGATCTGTGATGACTCGGTATTATAACGTGTTCAACTGGTATCACCCATGCGTCCCTGCAAGGCACTTGGACACCAGACTTCTCCCTCAGGCCACTGACATCCAGCTCCTTTTTGTAAAGCCTCTTTGTCCCTAGCTAAAGAAAATTAACATCTGTCGTGTGATACAACATCTGCTCAGAATATCAAGGTGCTTCACCTGTCTTTCCTCTGATAGAAGGAGATGCTTTAATTTGATAAAGGATTAGTGTAAGTGCAGCGGGGAGACAAAAATCAGACTTGCCTTCTGTGCTGAAGATTTATTAAGTATCTTACAAAATAATATTGTTTTCAATAAAATTAACATGAAGGGAAAAAAAATTCACTGTTACGTAGGCTTTCTAGTAAGTCATTCTAATGAACAAATTAAATCACAGAATTAAATTTTGTATACACATTAGGCTTACAGCCTACTAAAGCAATTTTTGTTTAAACTGGAAAATTTGTTTTAAAACATCATTTTACAAGATTCAGGACCCATATTTGCCTCAGGGCTGAAGTTAGAACTTTTTGTTTAATTTTCTTGTTCTGAATTTGGTGTAGTAATAGGGTGGCAGAGAGTTGCGTCAACTATCTCAAGGTGGTGTTTAAGAGATGTATTGCAGAGCAGAGCCCTATTACATCATCATTGATAACAGCACTGAAGCAGTGTAGCCCTAATGCTCATGACTCCATGAGGATCTGTATTGGGTTTGTATGACAAGGTTTTGGTAGCAGGGGGCTACAAGGGTAGATTCTGTAAGAAGCTGCTGGAAGCTTCCCCTGTGTCTGACAGAGCCAATTCCAGCTGGCTCCAAGACGGACCCGCTGCTGGCCAAGGCTGAGCCCATCAGTGACAGTGGTAGTGCCTCTGGGATAACAGATTTAAGAAGGGGAGAAAGTTGCTGTGCAACAGAAACTGCAGCCAGAGAAAGGAGTGAGAACATGTGAGAGAAACAGCCCTGCAGACCCCCAGGTCAGTGAAGAAGGAGGGGGAGGAGGTGCTCCAGGCGCCGGAGCAGAGATTCCCCTGCAGCCCGTGGGGAAGACCATGGTGAGGCAGGCTGTCCCTCTGCAGCCCAGGGAGGTCCACGATGGAGCAGATACCCACCTGCAGCCCGTGGAGGACCCCACGCTGGAGCAGGGGGATGCCCGAAGGAGGCTGTGACCCCGCGGGAAGCTTGTGCTGGAGCAGGCTCCTGGCAGGACCTGCAGATCCGTGGAGAGAGGATCCCACGCTGGAGCAGGTTTTCTGGCAGGACTTGTGACCCTGCGGGGGACCCACGCTGCAGCAGTCTGTGCCTGAAGGGCTGCAGCCCGTGGGAAGGACCCACATTGGAGAAGTTCATGGAGGACTGTCTCCTGTGGGAGGGACCCCACGCTGGAGCAGGGGATGAGTGAGGGGTCCTCCCCCTGAGGAGGAAGGAGCAGCAGAGAAAACGTGTGATGAACTGACCCCAACCCCCATTCCCCGTCCCCCTGTGCTGCTGGTGGGGAGGAGCTAGAGAAAATTGGGAGTGAAGTTGAGCCTGGGAAGAAGGGAGGGGTGGGTTAAGATTTGGTTTTATTTCTCATTACCCTACTCTGATTTGATTGGTAATAAATTAAATTGATTTTCCCCAAGTCGAGTCTGTTTTGCCTGTGATGGTAGCTGCTGAGTGATCTCTTCCCATCCTTGTCTCGACCCATGACCCTTTCATTATAGTCTCTCTCCCCTGTCCAGCTGAAGAGGGGAGTGATAGAGTGGCTTTGGTGGGCACCTGACATCCAGCCAGGGTCAACCCACCACAGGATCCTTACTGAGGGCTGCTGCATGGGTGCAGCGTACTTCTGTGGTGGTATGGTGCAACGTAAGGTTGGGAGGGAAATAACATTCAAAAGATTTTACTGAGGGGTCTAAAGCTCTGGTGTGTATAGAAATTTAGATGCCCTTTCTTACTGATGATACTGGGAAATAAGTGAGCCCCTACAGCGTGACATAAAGGGTCTAGCATTAGAGTGGTGATTCCTGTCCCTGAATTGCTGCAGGGTTACAATGACAGTAACAGGTGACAGTCAGGGGGTCCTTAATGAAGTGGAGAGAAGCCAGTCTTAATAAAAGCTTTTGTATCATCAGCTGTCATGTGCGTGCTCATGTGTGCAAGCACTTGCACTCTAGTAATGTAACTTTTACAGTCTTCAATTCTGAAATATTTAGCTCTGTAATGCCTGCTTACTGATTACATTGGTGCATTATTAGCAGTTATTTATCTTCTTCATTGCAATTGCTTGCTTACTTGAATGTGCTCTTGTGCACCAGATTCCCTCAAAGTACTTGCAAATCGCGTGTTGCTCCTACAAAAAAAAAAAATCAAGATCAAGAGATCAAGAGCAGATAAATTTTGATGTGAGAAGGGAGTTGAAATAATGAAGCACACACAACTTCCAGGCTTACTTTTAACACAGAGTTGGACAGTCTGTCCTATATGCCTGATGGAGCTGAAAAGTGCTTTGATTGTTCTCACCTTGCTTCAAGTAAAAAAAGAAAAAAAGCCAACCTAGATGATACAGCACAGCTTTAGGTCACGGTTGCTTGTAAAATAATTTGCCTACAGATATCTATTACAGTGTGTTATAGTAAGCCAAATTTAATACACTAACTGTTGTGGTGATTTAGGATTTAAAAGCTGTGATGAGCTTTGATAGTGAGCACTTAAGAGGAAGGGGAAATAACAAAGACATTCCTTCCTGTAGACCTCTCGCATGTTAACTTACGGCAACGTGTTGAGTTGAAGGGAATTGATTTGTTCTTCTTTTAAAAGTGGTGGGGAAGAGTCCAGGAACTTGTAAAGCATAGACCTGTGATCTGTTATGTGGTGGGAATGTGGGTAGGAAATGGTATTCAACAATTCTGGTTGATGTTTCAAAAAAATTCCTTACTTATCAGCAGTGCTCATCACACAAGCCTTTATGTTTTTCTTTATCATAAGAAAACAGAATCTCATAACAGTAAATTGTTACTTTAATGGCATTTGGAAGTATGTCCTCAGAAATGTCAGCTCTTTCAGATAATTTCTGTGTTGAAATTTCCTTGCAGATGAATTACTTCAGAAAGAGCAAAACTATTCTGATGATGTTTTGGCCAATATGATCAGCGAACCCAGAATCAGCTATGGAAATGATGCTCTCATGCCTTCATTGACGGAAACTAAGACCACAGTTGAACTTCTTCCAGTGGATGGAGAGTTCAGCCTAGATGACCTTCAGCCATGGCATCCCTTTGGTGTTGATTCTGTTCCAGCCAATACTGAAAATGAAGGTATGTACAATAAGGGGAAAAACCACAGAATATTTTGAGTTGAGCTTTGTGGTTTTTCTTCACATTGTTCCCTGAAACTTGACATCTTTCTGATGTAAGCAGGATAGGGGTTCTCAAATGTAAGTTTAGAACTGGTCTGCAGTGTCAGCTGTGTCTCTGATGGAACAGAAAATCCTGACTAAAATTTGGAATTTAGACACTCAATGAATTTCAGTGTTGAGCTTACTTTCCTTTAAAAGCAAATCAAAATTAATTCCAGCAAATTATGAGTGACAGTCTTATAAAATACATGACAATGAGCTAAGGGGGATAGATAAGTCGTTAGTTTTGTGCCATAATGAAATGAGTGTTTTAGTTAAGGAAGAGCTATTTATTTGCTGGCATGAAAATGATTACCGATCCAGCACAATCCTAGCATGAGAGTTGATTTTATTTCCCTACCACCACTGGTTGTCTGGAATGTACTGCAGAAATGATCCTGTATACTCAGCAATGCAACTGGCTAGTGAAGACTTTTTTCATGAGGAGTATTTTATGTTGCTCATGGGACTAATTTATTGAAATGACTGCATAATACTTTAATAATTTATGTATGATCTGGAATTGGTATTTCACTTAGGTTACAGAGCCAATTAATCAGAAATCTGAGGGACTTCGATCATGTCATTCAAATTGCTGCTACTGTGTTTGTTTTCCTTTATCAGTTCAACTCCACCATCATTAGTGATAAGTTAATCACAATGGTGGAAGTTTGATAGTGCAAAGCAGCAGACAGAGGCTGAAGCTACAGAAGCATTTTGTCAGGCAAATTTGTGTTTTGTGGATCTGTGATTTCTAGCTGAACTGCACAGACTTTAGCTTTCTCCAGAAGTCTTTTGAAATCACTGGCTTAGGCTATACCTGCTCTCAGAATGAGTTTTGAGACCAGCCTTAGGCAGTTAGTCTTGCTCCAGCACAATGTGTGAGTGACTGCGGGCAGCTGGGTGCTTGGGAGACGAAACACGGAATGTGGGCGTGGATTTGCCAGGTCTGGTGCCAGGTGAGATCAGTGGAGTCAGAACCAGTTTTGTAATCAGTGGGTCATCCCCAGGAGTCAGAGAAGCATAAGATCAGGCAAAAGAAAAGACACAGCTAGGATCTGAGCAAAGGTCAACAAATCAGTAAGGCAGAAGTATACCAGATTTGAGGGAAAGAGGAGAGGCTGGTCAGGAGTGGGGCTAAAATCGGACTGCCAGGGAGTTAGCACTACAGGTAGGGACCAAGAAAAAGAGTGGATAGAGCTGGAGCAAACTCAACAGGCTGGCCAGCAGCAAGAACCAGAGAAGACAGGAGATAGTGACAAGGACTCCAGACGTGTCTGGGGGGCACTTGTGGCCAAGTGATGTGCTGAGTGGCCGAGAGCAGCTGGCTGGATTGCGTCAGGTGCTGGCAAATAGCACAGATGGCTGTCCAGGCTGGCAGGCCAAACTTCAGTTTCCTGGGGAATCGGCTGCAGTGTGCTATAGTGCACATGTCAAGGCTGTCTGCCAGGAGCAGGCCACAGTCCAGCTGGTGGTGTCTGTCCTGCAGGAATTTTCCAGTACAGCTCTTGCTGCAGTTTTTCCCATAGCCAAGGCATACAGGGCATCAATTTCTATACTTGCTGCCTGGAGGGGGGGAATTAATTACTTTTGAAGTCTGTCCTCCCAGCTTTCAAAATTTACTGATTTCAGTCACCAAGTTCAGAAGTTATTAGGTAGACAGGTGCACCCAGACATACACACAGTTTAATCACACAAGCCTTCTTTTCCTTCAGAAACCTGGCTAAGCCCAAAATTTAATAATGAAAGGTACATACTTCAGTGTGACAGTGAATTCCCATAGGCAAGTATATTGAGCGTGGTTCTCCTTTTAAAATGTGTGACAGCAAATAAGAAACAAAAATTCTCCTGCCTTGAATAAGATACCGTTTAATTATGAATCCTGTGTATTTTAATGCATTACACCATTTGTTGCAGCACTTCTTAATGTTTACTGTGGGAACATCTTTTAACTTTCATGCCTTTAAGTTGTTGGGGTTTAGGGGTTTTTTTGATATCAGGATTGTATTTGTCATGAAGTTACTGCAGCAAACAATTCTGTTAGGCCAACTATTATTACCGTTTGCGTCTGCAGAGTTAGAAATAGAAATTATTTGATGACTTAAACTTCTTCAAGTCTTTCTTGTTTCCCATTATACTTCTCTGTCATCTACCCAAACCAGTGTTGTAATGTGATCATGCCCACAATACCTTCTTTCTCTCTCTAGATACCCTCTCTATGGTTTTGCTCCTAGTATCAAAGGGGAATTTCACAGCCTCATGGTTTTCCTTTGTGTTTGTCTCCCACCTCTTTGTTCCAGAAACCCAGGACTAACTGTGCCATTTGTCCTCACGTCCCATGCCTGTTTTCTTCTGCAGCCATGGTCTAATCCCAGGCTTTGTCTAAATTGCTTCTGAAAACATGTGTCTGTCTTGTTATAATATGCTTTGGAAGTAGGAAGAAGTAAATAACAATTGACGCAATTTTTTCCTCTTCTCTCCTCTCCCTCTCCACTGATGGTCTTTTTGCATAGACTGTTTTTCACACAATAAGTTCCCCTTATGCAGGGAGGGTTTTGTAGTTTATGCAGTACTGAACAAGTCATTGCTGTTTCTTAACAAATAACTGTTGATCAAAAAAGGCCTAAGTTCAAAAATCATGTGCTAGAGAAACTTCAAATACTGTAGAGAGACTAACCATTGCAATTTTAGTGATGGTCAGCATCTCTTGCTGCTAGGAGGTGCTAAGCATGCCAGCAAAGGTTAGAGAACTGAGCATCTCAGCTCACATTTACTTGGGTGAGGGCTCAGGGTACCAGCACTGTCAGTCACAGCATGTTCATGTGAACAGCCTGGTGTCTGGGAAATCTGCTGAGCGGTTGGTCCAGCAGATTTAACAGAGACTACCAGAGGAGTTTCAGATGGCAAGCAAGTTGCAAGTTCTTTTTGGTCTAGTTTGAAAGCTGAAGTCAACTTTTAAAACTCTGCTGAACACAAATCTAGACAGCTATCAGCTCAACATATGCAGGTGGGTTTCTGGGTAGAATGAGCGTCTCGACTTCCTCACTGCAAAGAGCTGTTGCACTGTGTAAGCAATAGTTTTCTTCAGTCCTGAGCAGGCACGTCAGGTAAATCATTCATCTCATTGCAATTCGCATTCCTGTCAAAACAAATTTCTAATGGGACCATTGATGTCTGAGAGGCAACTGAACAGATCCTGGAGCTAGCTGCATTAGGACCTGGGATCCCACCCCCTCTGTCACAGTCACAGCAATGCACTTGTTTTTAATGAACCATTTGGGGAATGCTTAAACCAAAACGTGATTGTGGAGAATGTGGAAGGAAATGCAGCCCTTAAGTCTGTGCTTCAAAGTATCCAGTATTCTGCCTACAAGCCATGAAGTTAAAATATTACAAAAAAAACCCTAAATTTGTCATTAGTTCCCATGCCTGTTTTCTTCCATGACCATGATCTAGTCTCAGGTTTCACCCAGAGATATTAATTATGTATTGGATTGCTATGTTGCCATGTGATCTCAAGGTTTCTTAACTCCATTTGAAATTATCCCAATCTAAACTGCATGTTTAGATAAAAGGATAAGTTTTATGCAAACAGTTCATTGTACTAAAATTGCTTTTTCTGATGAATGAGTGAAAAATAGCCTAAAAATGAAAAGACCTTGAAAGTCTAGCATAGCTCAGTAGTTTCTGAAGGTATTTTCTTCCTTGTTGTTTCCCTGAGGTAGTTCCCCAGTAAATGTCCACAGAAATTAATCCAAAGCACCAGGTAATACACTACACAACTTGCATGGCTGAATGAATATATGCCTAGCGTACTGAGATACAAATCAGGTTAACCAAAAATACCCTCTGAGGACACTGCAGAAGGCACCACCAAACTGTCAGGAAACTGTATTTTAACAATGACACCTTCAGAGGTGGGGGCAAATCTCCAACAGCTGTGAAGCTCTGACACTGCCAAGGTCCCTGGGCATTTTGCCAATGTCTAACATGGTTTAGTGTTTCACCCTTTGTATTTTGTCATGCAGTTGCAGTTAGCCTTAGTGACAAAATATTTATTTAAAGAGAGATTTTTGTGAATGTACTGTTTTATCCTTATGACTTGGCCAGTTACTTCCTTCAACGCTGTTCTTGGTAGGTGAGCATCCCACAGCTCTCCTCAGCTACTAGTTTGTGCCAGCTTTTGAGCTTTTTGATTCACCTTTCTTTTATTTCTGAAAAGAGAAGCAACCACGTTCTCTCTTGCTCTTCTGAGATGTATTAGCATTAGATAGGAGGTGGGTTGTGCCCTTCATAAAGCCTGTGTGATCAGCGTAAGCAGGTATATACCAATTTGGTTTCATGAGGCTATTTGGAAAATCAATTTTCAGTCTTAATTCTGTGTACTTCTGTGCACATGGGAGTGTGTTCTGGAGCATCAAAATGAATGCAGTTTTTATAATAGTACACAGTACATCTTAGAGTTTTGATTAGTGATAAATGCTGTAATAGGTTTAAACTTCTCCCCTCTACATCAACTGTTGTGAGTTGCTGTAGTCCAGCAGGGCAGGCAGTGAGGAAGCCCACGGACAAGATTTTTCAGAGTTAACTGCTGATTGTGTGTACATCAATACAGGGGCAAGAGCAAGCAGGTTTTAAAATGCAACTGAAATTCAAAAGGTGGCAGCTCAGGGCTCTCCAGAAACCAGCCTTTCTTTGTATCATGTTGCCCAGGGCGTGCTGCACTTAGGCACCTGGAATCACAATCTCTTTTGGAAGACCCCTGGCTCTGAGCTTTTGCCTCCAGTTTTTGCCCTGCAACTGCTTTGTGACCTTGAGCAGGTCATTTCACTTTTGTGTCAGTTATGAAATGTGCTGGTGACGGTTGCCTTTTCCCCTGTAAAGTGCTTCCAAAACTAAAGATGACAAGAATTATTCATTATTAGTACTTTCACCTAACTCCACAAATACTGCATTACCTTGTACAGCAGAAACTTCTTCCATCCTTTTCTACCTTCACCTACTCCCATTTTTATTGCTACCCACAGCCTCCTCTCAGTCTGCCATAGCTGTGGGCATGTAGGGTTACAGAGTGCTGAGCGAGAGGGAAATAAAATCCTTCAGCCTTCTAGGGAGGAGGCAGGGCGAGGGTGACAGAGGAGGGTTCTGCAGGAGCAGTTTGGGTAATTGTCATGGTTTAACCCCAGACGGCAACTAAGCACCACACAGCCGCTTGTGCCCCCCCCAGCCTCCTTGCTGGGTGGGGTGAGGTGAGAAGCAGAAAAGGCCTTGGCTCTGTGTAAGCACTGCTCAGCAATAACGAAAACATCCCTGTGTTATCAACACTGTTTTCAGCACAAATCCAAAACAGAGCCCCATGCTAGCTAGTATGAAGAAAATTAACTCTGTCCCAGCCCAAACCAGCACAGTGATGCTGGTCCTTGGTTGTTTCTTCCCTTCAGTCCTTTCCACTGAAAATTACTGCTGACCTACCTGAGGGCTGGTGCTGACAATATTGGAAAACCTAGCAGAAGACTTAAATAGGAAAATACTCAAAATTGTAGTTTTTAGTTAAGGATGGAAATTGGGTTTTGTATAGTGCTATGTTAGGAAAGCAATTACATGGTCTGCTAGTGCCACTCTCAACTGCTGTGACGGAAAGTGGTTTGATGGCTTGCCTCTGCAGCACCAGACCAGCAAAACTGTGAAAATTCTGCCCTTCCAGAAACACAAGCAAGTCAGATATGCAGATGCACTTTTAGTGCTATGAAGCTGACTTACTGCTTTCTTCTGGAGGCAGGAGCTATTGCTGTCACCTCCTGTGTACAAAGGACGTTGGTGCCACATAGGCTCTCACTTACAAGCATGGTAGGTTGTTTGTCAGACCCTTAGGAACACTAAGCAAGTGACACAGACTTCCTAAGAAGATGGGCAGTCCCCCTTGCTTAAGTCAGCAGTATCATCAGGTTAGTGTGATTTTTCTGATGCTGAATACAGCAAGCAGTTCATGATTGAAAACTGTGCTTTTGCCAGGTTTCCTATGTTACTGTGGCTCCCTTACTTCTGATTAGAATGTTCATACTTGAATCCTGAATTTCAAATGAATGAGAATACCTTATTTTAAAAATTCTGAATTCCAAGTTACAACGTAAAATTTGATTTCTGAATTTAATTTCTTTCTGACACTGGCACTTGGGTAGATAAGGAAGGCAACTGTATTGGAGCAAAAGAGAGAAACAACAAAAAAAAAAAAAGGGGAAAAAAGATCTGAATGTTTTAATGAACTTCTACAATATGTTCAGTTTGGACTTAACTGAGGCAGTAGGTAATGACTGAAGCAACTCTAAAAGTTTTGAACATCCTATTTTCTATTAATGTCAGTGAGCTCCATCAGTCTTAGGTTTCAGCTAGTAAAGCCTTAGTACAGTAATAGAAGCATTTTAAAACTGTGTATGACACACAATTGGGTAGAAAGTGGTGTTCCTCCTTTGCTTCCCTTTCAAAAATCAGAAGGCAAATTTACTGTCTATAAATAGGAGCATATCAGAATGAAACATTGATTGTATTCTCAAAATGTGCTTTACTTTTTTAAAAACCTTGTAGCTAGTGCTGTAAAGAATCCCTATTGAAAGGAAAAAGGAGTAAGGATTCAGTGGGTTTGTAAGTCAGCATTGATCAAGACTGGCTGCAAGAACTCATCATGTCTGTTCTTGCTGCCAATTCTGATCAGACAACTGGAAAGTTTGCACATAATGAATATAGTTTTGCTCTATAGACAGAAATTCTTTGATCTTGATGGTTTCTCACTTTAAGCAGTAACCAGAATGTGATGCAAAATTGACACATCAGCTGTGAAGCTTTCCTTTTGAAGTGGTGCCTATGCCTTCCTTTTATGTCCGGGACTAACTGAAGACAGATGTTTTCTAGCTGTTGCTTTGGTAACTTTGTTTATTCAGTATGTCTCCTGCATTGTCCCAACAGAAAAGTAGTTGACTTTATTATTTTGGGGGATTTTGTTTATTTTTTGTTTGCTTTTTTGTTTCTTTTCTGCACATGCCCAGTTGAGCCAGTTGATGCCCGCCCAGCTGCAGACAGAGGACTCACCACACGACCAGGTATATGACTTGCATGGCTTTTACCTAACCTGTGTTTTCCCAGCATGCATGTAGTCTGCTTGAGCTGAAATGATCACCTTTTTTTGGGTATAACCCTCTCTTAATGTAATGCTACGCCATGAACCAGGGAGGAGTTCCCACACAAACCCCCATCAGCCTGTGTGAATGCTGTGTCAAGGGTGTTTGGAATGGGTACTTGGAGAGGGATTGGGACCCAGAGACCCACAACTGATACTCATATCAAGTTGTGATCCTTCTAGCAGTAATGCTTTGGCAGGTGCAGGAGGCAGTAGGCATGGTACCCCGTAGTGCGGAGACTACTTTTAATTTGGGAACATATGATAGAAGTGTTGAATCCTCTATGTAGAATATACAGTTTCTTGTAAGTTGGGCTAATAAAGAATTCATGCCTACAATTTTAGAATTGCAGGGGACATCAAGATTTTTTGCTGCGATATTTACCTTGGCTAACTCCAGATATCTAAAAATTGATACATATATTCACTCTCTGGATTCACTGAGGATACCTCTGCACGGCTATTCATTCCGTTCTAGGATAGAGAGGGGTGATCATTTGCCCTGTGTAGGTACCTGTGTCGTCTTACTGATTTCAGAGTAATAGCAGATGACTAGCTTGGGTCAGGCTGCAAATGTCTGGAAAAGTTAAACGGGACAAATCCAATTTTCAGAAGTAAAAGCTTGCTTTTCATACTAAATTTTTTGCTTTTTAGGTTGTTTTTCCCCTTGTTTTTGTTTAGGATTATCTAGAAATCCTTTGAGAGCAAACAGCCTTTTATTTCAGAAGAGGTTACTCTCCAACATATAGTGACATTAGATCAGTATATTTTAGAGTCAGAATTATTTCAGTGTGATATCATCATTGTGGTTTTTTTCTTCAGTCAGATAAAACTGATCGATCTGTCATCTTTTTCCCTTTATCTTTTCCTCCAAATGTCCATTGGATAGCCAGATGGGCAACACCCTCCTAGTGTGTCTAAATCTTTCTGGTAACTTACTGGTGTTCACTGACTACAGAAAATTGCTACAGTGGGAAGTAAAATAAGCTCCTGTGTTACAGCAGTTGGGATACATGTCAAGGCTGGCCAGGTGATGTGCTTCTAGCACTGTTTTAGGAGTCTGACATCTTTACTTGTGTTTAGAATCTTAATTCATTCCATGAGGAGAGCCTGGAAACAGGTACAGAGATAACTGTACAACAGTGCCAAAAATCATGCAATTGGGGAACATCCTCCCAATATTGGGTTATCTCTGCTTTCTGGGTTAGATTTCTTCCCCAAGAGCAGTAGAAAATATCATCACAAATGAAACATGAATGTCTTTGATCCAGATTTTGTAATGTTAGTTCAGTCTAACAATTTTCTTGTAATATTAAAGTTTGTGATTGTTAACTATTTCAATTTCAGTTGCCTTGAAAAATCTCCTGTTATGAGGACCATATTTATTACTAAAGATTATTCCTTCCTCTCTTCTATTCCTCCACACAAACACACACGTGACAGAAATCTTTGGTGTCCCTTCTCTAAAGAAAGGATTTTCTCACACTGCCACAGTCTAGTTTCAGAGTGAAATGATGCATTTTAGTCCACTGTACCAGAGTGCTTGGTTGGTTGGGGTGACACAAATAGCATTGAATGTATGGCTAGCATAGGTCATGACTGATCTTTGTGAATGTGTACGAGACTACTGAGGAGAGGTAACAAATACTGCAGTGTGTGACCATTATGGCTTGAAATTTCTAGCAGATAACAGTAACTTTCGCACTATGAAAATCACATGGGATATTTCCTCAATTTTCTGCTCAAGGACAAAAATAGTACTGTCCAGGGGCCTGTGCTGCCTTCATCGCTTTTAGCACAGAGTTTAAGTGCTGCAAAGGCCCATGCTCCGCTTTTGGCACAGAGAGTGAACCCCTCCAGCCTGGCAGGGATGCATGCCGCATTCCTCTGTGCAGAGGGATGGTTGCTTCCCTGGAGAGATTGAAATCTGTCACTGCTGTGCCTGCATTCCGAATTTCACAGCATAAAGTGTCTTATGGGTGCATGTGAAATAGGGGTTTTACCCCTTTACAGTAGTACTAAATGTATCATAACAGTAAGTAAAACCATTCCTGGTAGACCTTAAGTTCCTTATGTCTTTAATCACTAGGTCCAGACTTCTGCAAATTTGTCCTTACTGATACAAATTCTGGCAATAAATGTCCACATGATTTTTCATCATCCTTTAAAAGCAATTTATATGCAATAAAATTGCAATTTAGCAAAAAACTGATACCAGTCTGACTAGCTTCATAAACTAGGAATAGAGGAAAGCAAATGGATGCTTAATTAAACTGTGAAATATAAAAGAGATTCTGACAGTTTAAAAATGTGTGCTTTAAAGTTGTTTTACTTGCTAATTATAAGTAAAATAGCTATGTTAGAGCTAAAAAGGAAAAGATACTTTTTTGCAGTCAGTATCCTTTTGGGATAGTTTTCATGGTTTGGGACTGTTCTTTATGGGAAAAAAAAAAATCTGAAGAACAAGGATATTATTCTAGAATGAAAAAGTATTGACAAGGGACCTGGAGGCAGATTAATACATGCAGCTGCTTGTAACGTTTTAATTGCCTAGATTCTTGTTGATTTCCTCAAAGGTTTGCCCTTTTTATTGTCCTGACTTTCCAGTTTGTGGTTCTACTTGGTTTGCTCAAGTGAACAAGGTGGTGACCTGCTTCTTCAGGGTGAAAATACAGGTGTCATGTCAATCTGCAACAGTCACAAGCCTGGGAATAAGAACAAGTGAATGTTTTGTAGGTGTTCAGAATCCTTGAAGAAAATCATCTCTGAAAGGACTGACAAACATACAAACACACACCCTTTTTTTCTTTTTTCCATTTCTCTTTGCCACTTTTTGCCCACACAATATTCTTATAATGATCACGACATTTTTCTTAAAAGTAGATCAAAAATCATGCAGATGATCTTTGTCTCTTTCGCACAAGTGAGATAATTTGGTCACAGGGAAGAAAAGACGAGCAAGCACTTAGTATTTGTGATAAGTAGAATCTTGCTATTTCACCACATCGTTCTCTCTCTTTCGAAAATAAATGAATAAAGTCTATGAGTGAAGTCAGGAAATGTGAAGAGTTATCCAATCCATAGAGCAGAAAAGCTTTTGAGTGAGGACCAAGTTTAAAACATTTACTAAAATTTAAGCCAGTTGTCCAAATCCCTGCCTCTGTTGCACTCCGCCTTGGCTGTCAGCGGTTGAACCTTGAATTTGAATCTGATTTACATCAGTCCCAGGAGGAAAGTAATGTCAGGGGGACCCCCTTTTCCTAATATAGATATGACATCTGTGGTTCACACTGGTATTTGAAAAGAAGCCTAGTGCTTCCACACGCTGTCCTTCCCCTTTTTAGTTCACAAATGGGGAAACAAAAATAAGAATTATGCCTAAATCCCTTTTGTGTTGTCTCTTTCCTGAAAAGGAAGTCAACAGAGATAATAAAAGGTCAACGGGAAGAAAAATACCTGGACATACAAAGCAGTCATCAGTGAGCTATTTAATACAGCACAAAATGATAAGAGATTTATGGCATGTTTCTTGCTATTTATAAATTGCTTCATACAGGGAGACGTTAGACAACTTCAACCCAGCCTGAGAACTTCCATAGAAGAGCTTCAAATAGAAAGAATACCTCTTTACTTGGTATCCTCACTGTAACAGCTTTTTTCAATAGTGTTTCCTTCTCCCCCGTGCCCCAGAGGTTACTTTTTCATGATGAACATTTAATTTCTTGCAGCTGAATTTTGGGTGCGTGTTTTTAGTAACTTTCTTCTCTTTGTGTGTGTGTGCATGTATATATACAGACAGACATATACACAAAGATATGTATAAAAACATGTTTAGATACTCGTAAGCAGGCTCCTTTTTACCCATGTTAATTCGGCAAGTCTGATCTGTGGAAATTGAGTGAAGATTAGAAAACCTGCCGTCAGAATGGGTTTTGCTTAGTATCAGCAGATTTTCTGAAATTCAGGGCGATAAACAAAATAACCAGTGCTCTGTTCAGGGTAAGTCATATTCTCATTTGTTGCACAGTTGCAACTGTAATTATACCACTAACAGCTGTTAATTCTGTTACTCACAGGATGCCTGTAATTCACAATGCAAGGATTTTATCATATTACCTGTGTTACTTTCTTCCATGTAGTACAGTTTGGGGGTTTTTTTGCATTCTCCCAACTCTTTGTCAGTTGATTGTTTTTGCAAACAGTAATTTTGAGGACACATTGCACATAAAGCTGTGTCTGTGTCTCTGGCCCTTCCGCTGATAAATCATGACATGTCCATCTTTATGACATTATATATAGAAAGCTGAGGGATTTTTTTTATACATGGCTGCAGAGGCTCTGTAAGCCTCATGGCTGTTCTGCAGAATCATTAGCACATACACTGCAATCTGTATGAGGTGAGGGCATAGAGCAGCTTAGTGAATTATTTATGATTTTCTTGCCAGAAATTGCCAGGGGGTTTTTTTCCTGTCTTAGTGATGTTAGTTCAATACAGTTGTCTTAAACCAACTGTCTGCAGCTACCAAATAAAAATCATGAACAGATTTTTTTCCATTAGATTGTTTTGTTTTATAAATCAGATAGTTACTAACTGTGAATGCAATTATATGTGCGTATGCACAGCATGTGCATTGACATGCCTGAAAGATTACCAAATTTTACTTATTTTGATTATTCATTTTTACACACATGTAAAATAATCTCTGGTATTCTGAGAGTTACTTCATACTAAGTTCCAATGAGATTCTTTTTTAAAAAAGATAACATTATTTTTTGCACTTATTTTCTGCTTTCTCCAATTTGAGAGCCCTGTAGACATCCATGAAATAAAAGCAAACCATCACTTTACTAACTTCCGAGGAGAGACCAGAAAGTTTTTAGTTCCATGCAGTCTTTAAAGTACTTACCCCTCGAAGATATTTGAGTTGTCCTTACAAAACTGAGTATGTAATCTTCATTTTAATCTTATAAGTGAGTATACAATCTTCATTCTTCTTCCTTCATTTCAAAATGAAATGACCTGCACAAAGTCATAGAGTCATATGGAACTAGTAGTTGAACTTTTAGTAACAACATGCAGCTGTCTACCTGGGTAATTGTTCAAACAGTGTGTTCCTTTCCATCTGCCCTTCTTATTTTAGATGAAGCTTTACCCAGATAAAGCTGTTTACTACACTTGTAACAGGCCTTGATTCAACAATTTTTTTCTTCCTCTTGCCATTATTCAAATACAGTTCATGAACATGGAGTTAAATGTTTTCCTGAATGCAGTCATTACATATGTTGCTCAAACGTGCTATGTTTGGTTTTCTCTATGTAGAGACCACCCAGGTGTAGTCGTTTTCAACTGTGCTTCGGTTGGAGGTTTAATTTTTAACACAGGCACAGCTAATACTGTTGCAGATCCTTGCAAAACAAAATCACAAAATCTTGCTAGGCTGTTATTTAACCAGTAGATGAAGCAATTTCAAGCAGTGTAGTAGATAATGTACACCTGATTGCGTCCTTGGTGGAATTGATCGTATCCTCTTTTTCTTATCCTTCTTAAAGCTTAAATATATATATTTACACAAAGGGAAAAGCTCATCTGTGTGAGCATAGTGTTCCCCAAAGCAGCTATTTGATTTTTATTTCATAGAGTAGTTTTTAACTCTGTATGATTTTTTTCAGGGTTTTTTTTTTTTTTCTTAAAGGGCAAGGAACAATAAGGTTTGCATACACTGCTCTTTTTGATGTTTGGATATGTGTGTGCATGTGCATGTACATGTGTACACATTTATGTATAAAAGCAGTTAACATTGCTAATTAACAGCAATATAATTAAAAGCCCATCATATTTCATTTTGTTGGATTTGACTAGATGTTTTTAAGCCCATGTTTTTTGACGGCTAAATAGTTCCATCATTTTTTCTAAGGAGTGGCAATTTAATATATTTACCAGCTGAATTGTAGCATTTTTAAATTGAAGTGATTAGGAATGCAACTCCCTAAAGATAGTATGTAATTCAGAAGAAAAAGCACTAATATACTAATATAAATAATACCATTATTTGTGAATTTGCAGTGAGGCTGTTGCTCTCACTTTTCTTCTTTTACATTGGCTTTTGTGTTTGGGTTGTGTATTTTAGACTTGGTAGTGAAAAAACATCATTTTGTCTCAGAATTAAAGTTCTTGTCATATAGTTAACTTTTCTTCATATGCTTGTCTTCAATGCAAGACTAGCATGGTATTAGGCAGCCCTTAGCTGTTTGCAGCTTACCTGTTTCACACAACTCTGATAAAAGTTTTGGAAAGACTCTTTAAGTTTTTCCTTCTTCAGTTACTGCCTTTGAAAAATAAACATTTGATTTTAGCATGTAGGTCTAAATATGTAGTCATCAGGACAGGAAAGTGAATGAACCTGAAATAAAGAGAAGTCTGTTAAATAGAAAGTCTAAATTCTATAATGTAACATGGTGGAAAGGCATATATAACCCCATATATATTTTTGTCTCATACCAGGTATTTAATTGATCCCAGTGCAGAGTCATGCTTCTCTTACTATATAATCAATTATTTGCAGAAGAGCACCAGTTTACCCTAGTCATACTTTTAAAACTATTTTTCCTCACTTCTAAGGGAGATAGGAGGAAGGAGAAAATTGCTATCAGGTTTGTTAGCGCAACAGAAGGTTGTTCTGTTTCTGACCTTTTTCCTGTGCTAGCTGCCAAAGACAAGTTTTAGTAAGTCTAACATCATTAACTTCCTAATATCAGGTCCTACTTTGTGTTCAGATCCATGGCGTTTTTGTGGATTGGTGAGTAAGGCCAAGTTGACCACCAGACCTTGGTAATATGGCCCAAAGCAAAAAATATCTGCCTGATCTCAAGGCAAAAGATTGTTTAACCTGCTGCATGCTGGAAGTACAGTTCTGTGCTACTGTTTGATGGGAATGGGAGGAGGGAAGGGAACCCTCAAAGAAATGTGGCTTTAAGGAAGCCTGAGCCTGCATTTTTCCAGCAGCTGAGACTACTGATGAACTTATCACCCTCTATTGCTCATTGATGTGAAGGCTCCTGAACTGTTCTATCCCCTGAAATGCTGCTGTAACTCCTACCTGTGGCATTTGGCTCTGTTTAACTGAAGCTAACAAAGACCCGCAGTCTAAGCTGTCGTAGGTTGCTTTCACTGAAAGTGGTCAGAGCCCAAGAGCAAAAGTACCCAAGCCCATTGTCCTGCCTCTAGCAGTGGTGCATACAGGATACTTACAGACTTCACCTCTGCCTTGTACTCCTGCCTGGCACATCCACTGAGCTTTTGGCAGACAGCATTTGATAGACTTCCAGGACTGGAAATTGTATTTTGACTGTTGTGTTTAGTAACCCTGGATGAACCTTTCTTCTTTGCATTTGTTCATTTGCATTTTGAACATCCTCATGATTTGTGCCAATGAGTTCCATGGTCCAATTTTGCATTGTGCCAAATTATATACACTTTCTTATGGTAGTTTTTAATCTGCTTTGTCATAGCCATGTTGGTGTCCTGTACTTTCTTAGGAGAAGTAACGAATAACCGTTTCCTGTAGACTTTCTCCTTGTCGTTTGCAGTTGTATAAACCTCTGTAGTGTTCCCCCGGTTGTCTCCTCCAGTCTGAAGACTGCTGATTTGTCTAGTCCTTCTTGTACAGAAACCATTCCATGCCAGTGATCATCTGTCTCTCCCTGCTTTATATCTTTTCTAGTTCTTCTAACTTTGTTTGAGGTGGGGTGACCAGAATGGATAGCCAGATTTAAAATGAGGATACATCATTTATACAGTGGTGTAACGATATTTTCTGTCTTCATGATTACTCCTAGCTTTCCCTTTGCCTCTTTGACTGCTACTGAGCCAACTGCCCACAGAGAGTTATCCACAGTGACTGCAAGGTCTCTGTCCTGGGTGGAACAGAGCTATTTAGAGCCTATTGTTGTGTATGTATAGTTAGGGCTGTGTATCCCTGTGAGCACCACTTTACATTATATCAACATTGAATACCATTTACCTTTTATTGTGCACTCAGAATTTGTAATACCCTTCTGCAGTTCTTTGCAGCTAGTTTTACTTTGACTATCCTCTTTTTTTCTTTTATTTTTTGTCAATAAACTTTGTCACATCACTATTCACTCCCTTATCCACATCACTTTACAAGCAGCACAGCACAGATCCTTGTAGGACCCTGCTGGTAACCTTCCTCCATTGTGGAAAATGGCTGTGTATCTATACTTCATTTCCTATCTTTTAATCAATTATGGAAAGTCATGTAGGACTTTCCCTCCTTAATCCTTGCCATCTTAGCTTCTGCCAGAGCTTTGATCAGGGACCTTCTTGAAGGCTTTTTGGAAATTCAGATTCACTCCAAGCCAAATCACTGTTTCCTATGTGCTTCCTAGCTCTTCCAGTGACCTCTAAGAGGTTTGGGAGGCAGGACTTCCGTCAAAAAAAGGCAAGTGGATTCTTCACAGATGTCTCTCGTATATGTATGGATATGTTCTAATCAGTATTTATAGCTTCAGTGAATATGCAAGCTGTAGCAGTAGAGTTGTGGAATTCCCCAGGCCCTTGGCTTGGGGGAGTTTCCACATGGTGCTTTTGCCAGTGTGTCTAAGGGGCAGCAAGTGCAGCTGCGGACAGTGGCAAGCAGCTGCAAGCCAGCTGCCTCTTCAGCTGCTCCAGCTATGGGCAGTGAACTAGGTCCTGGGAAAGCCCTTTCCCCCCAGCTATTTAATCTAGGTGAAGCACTGCTATTTTCCCCCCCTCCCCTTTTAATCCTAAAAACAAAAAGGGGGGGGGGGTGAAGAGGCGAGCCTCTGGGCAGCCAGATGCACGTTCTCCTTTTCTTCACTTTCCATTGATGCAGGTGTAGGGGCTATTTTGAGATGATGCGGAAAGGAGAGTAAATTGTATTCTTACTTTAGTTTGGAAAACTAACAATAGCTGCTTCGAGGATAGAAGGTTACACCTCTTTTCAGGTACCATGTGGGTTTTATTTCCTTCGTCTCCACTGCCTCCTGCATTTCACTGACAGAACATCATGGTTTGTTTTCAAATTGCAATTTCTTAAATACGATATAGTTCTTGCATTTAGAAATGGTCTCTCGTGTATAAATGTCATAATACACTTGTGTCATTACTGTAATGTGGCATCAAAAATCAGATGCTTAATAAAGAAATTTGAGATCTTTAAGTGCTTTGTTCCTTATAAAAACGATACTTACTAAGGTGGAATTTATGGGGCAGTCAGACTGTTCAAGAAAATAACCATAAATACTTTACTGCATGAAAATGATTCTTATTCTCTCCTTTGCATGGTTTACTGTGAAAGGAAAGATCAGAACCTTCGAATGGGGTTGTCTGTATAGTCCAGAGAAGTTCTTGGGAAGGTCTGTTCTTGCTGACTCATAAGACAAAAATAAATCAGCATTTAACGAAAACAGAAATTGCACATTCAAAGGCAATAAAAAGGCAATAATTCTTGCATTGGGTGCTACTTTAGACTGTGGAGCTCATTGGCACATGGAAGTCTTCAAGAACTTATTGAGAGTCCAGAAAGATGGTGGAGCACAAGAGCAGTCAGTAGTGTTGAGAATTTTAGAAGAGGTTCTTCCTCTGCATCAGAGCTTAAGGTCAGCCCAAAATACTAAGAATCAGAATGACGGCTTGGAGAGAGGAGTTGGAGTGATAAAATGCTAAAATAAATATAGACAAGGAATATGAACCAGTTTGTTCTTACCACGTTAGATAGGGTGAGGAAATAACTTCTCATAAACACCATGCTTCTGCAGTGTTTGTACCTCCAAGAAATATAAATGTCAGTCAGTTGGTACTGAGAAGGAAAATAACCAGCTACATGAATACCCATATGTTCTCTATAAGCCAGAGCCAGCTTTTCAGGACAAAACATTCATAGATACACATATACGATGCACTGCTTAGCTGTTGTAAGTCTGACTCGTTCTCCTAAGGCTATTTTCCAGGAGGAAGTCCTGGTCTTCTTTACAGTTAGCGAAGTGCAGCATCTCCCCTTCGCACCCAGAAGGGGAGAACAGGACTGCAAACTATCTACAGTTAAAATCCCTGCAAGCTTTGCTTACTTGCTTTACTGTATGTTTCTAATCAAGAGGGACAGTTATCTCCCAGGCAGAAGTCAAGACTTGAATAATATTAATTCTGAGCAGTCTGAAATCTGAAAACAAATAAGAACTGTGTAAACTTCCCAAACATTTTAATGACTCTTATTTGTGCATGTTTGTACAAAAGGTACAGACTCACAGGAAGCATGAAAATAGAGTATCTGGGCTTCCCCCCCCTCACACCACAGGTATGTGTTTTTTTCCTCACAGCAGCCTGAGCTTAGGGAGGAGGAAGATTTTGGCCTAAACACCAAATTTTCTTGATGTTGCTGAAGAGGCTGTCAGAGCAGATCTGTCTGCATCCTGTGAGCCAGTTCAGGAGTCTGCTGTTGGTCCCTCGCAGCTTAGTTCTTGCGGTGTTTCATGCCGAAAGTCTTTGATGCTTGTGCCAACATAGCTGCAGTGGATTAAGGAATGTTTAAAAGAGGAGAAATTTTACCAGCTCATTCTGTGTTATCTGTTATTCAGTGGGACTGAAATGTAAGATGTACCTCACTTTCCTCCCAGTTCCCTTTCACATTGCATCACACTTCCTCCATGTGAATGATACCATTGCCTTCTGCTCTTGTAATGGTGGAGGTAAGCTAAGCGTAATTGAGTTGATGACTTTAATGAATTGTCATTGCGGTGCAATGCAGGTTCTGGGTTAACCAATGTTAAAACAGAAGAGATATCTGAAGTGAAGATGGATGCGGAGTTCCGGCACGATTCAGGATATGAAGTTCATCATCAAAAGCTGGTGAGTGAACAAACAGTGCTTTCCACACGTGCGTTTTGAGTTGCTGATTCAATCTTGAACTAGTGGGTCTATTATGGCCATGTTTCCCCTGAGTGATGTGGATGCTGAAAGTGTCAACAAAAAGTTTTCACATGAACAGATTATGATTTTTCTGGTTCTCTCTTAAATGAGAGTAAACTTGGAATAATTTCAGCAGAGAGGCTAGAAAGCCATGAAGTCCCACATGAGAGGAAATTCTGACAGTTCCTGCCCTTGCACTGCCACATGACTGGATGTGGTCATATGGGTAATACTTGTCCCACAGTCCATCTGTCATGGTCACATAACTAAAGAGAAGGGATACAGAGGGAGGAAAATGCTAAGTTTTAAAAAGAAAAAAAAAAAAAGTGTTTCATGAAGACACGCAGTGTGGTGCAGCAAGAAATAGAGTGACACTGTTTCAGAAATAGATTCCTTTTCTGTCAAAACAGATGGTGGTGGTACATGAAGGAGGCTGAACTCCATGGAGCATAACCTTTTGCAAGATTGTCTGCGTGGGATAAGAGGAGATTCTCCACTGGCCTTAATTTGAATTTGTACTTGGCTGTATCAGTGTGTTTTGTTCTTTAACGTATATTGAATTATTAACAGGAGAAGGGCAGGTAGGAGCAAAATACTGTTCCCCATTTGAACTGTGCTTCTTAAGAACACAAAAATAACAACCAAAAGCAATGTAAGTAAAACCAAGCATCTTCTAAAAGCTTTTTTCAGTCCCTTAATAAGTAATGAAGAACCCCTACAGCAGTGTTGACTATAAACCTTTTCTGCTTCCTCTTTTGTAAAGGTATATTACATGATGAGATTTCAGTTCCATGACTTTCAATATTCTGATATTAAACTTGAAAGCTTTTTTTCTTAATGTATTCTTAAAGCTAAGTAGTGCTGAAAATTAAAATTAACATGGGATTCAAATTTGCATTTGAACTAGGCAATCACTGTGTGAAAAGATACTCTGCCATCTCTTTGATGCCAAGAACTGAGAATTCCCAGTTTGACGAGCTAATCCAAAATGCATTAGCACTAATTTGGGAGATTCTGACATGCTTAGCTCAGATAGGTTAAACATCCTGATGGAGTAAACCCATGCAGTTTACTGAAGGGAAAGAACTTGCAGGAATGTGTTCTAGACACAGTAGTTACTGATCCTGTGTCACATGCACTTCCCAGCAGCAACCTTTAATGTTTAAGTTGTTTTATACCACCCCAAGCAGTTTGGTGCTGGAAACTAGCCTTACCGTGGTGGTTGATAGGGAATGCATTGCAATCCCTGCACTTGAGTAATCTGTGTCATGCTTAAAATGGGACCTTTCCAGCTTTTTAAGGCATTTTATGCCAGACTTCTTACTGATAGGTACAACCAGTATTTAAAAATTAGTAAGCTGTCCTCTAGGTTATCTTTTCAACTGAGTCTGAGCAAGGAGTCTGGTATTGCTGAGGAAGAACTGGATCGATGCCTTACGGGGCATTGCTTGTTTACCACATGCCATATCCTAGCTGATGTCCTTCTCCATTAGCTTTAATTCAAAAGCAGTAAGCACAAAATACTTTCATCTGTGTTTTCTTTCTCCTGTGCCCTGATAGGATTTACTGGAACAGTCTCCTTAGGATATTGCTTTGAATTCAGCTGCGCGTTGTATTTTGCACGCAAACTTCCGAATTGAGCTGAAATTGCAGTTATTTTCTCCCTCATGAGTGTTCACATTTTAACTGTACATTAGGTTGATTTCATGGCATGGAGTGCTTAAGGCCTTCCTCTGTTGCACCTGCGTATTAGCTGGGGCATTTCACAGTGCTCCAAAATAGCATGGTAACAGAATTTCAGTCCTGGGCAGGTAAAATTGACAGAAGAAATTATTACTTCACATCACCTTATGCCAACACTGTCCATTGTGTGTACTTTCCACTGAATTCTTAACTTTAAGCACATTTCTTGCTTATGACTAGGAACAATATAAATATTTATATGGCATGCTTTAATACCTCTCTGAGGAAGATTGTGTTTCTTAAAGAGTGCAAATGTTATACAGCTCATTATAATTCTCCGCTGGTTTCCTGCTTCCCTCTGCATTTTTGTTAAATACTTATCAAAGTATTTAGTCTTTCAGAGTAAGGTAGCCTTACAATTCTGTGAATGTAATTTATTTTCTAATCCTTGTTGCCCATTTTGGTTAAAAATAATAGAAGCCCACTATTGACAAGCAGACAAAAGGTTTGTAAAGTATGCATAGATATAAAATAATGCAGCATATTCCTTGAATACAAAGCAGAACAGTGAAAACAATCACCCACTTTTCATATCTGCTCCTGTTGCTAAAAGCCATTCTTACTAAATGCTTAGTAAAGCATCTTGCTGTCCACTGATTTGCCTTGTCAGTACACATAATTCAAGTGGATCTTCTCTGTTTTTCACACAACTGTCATCTCGTCTAGGTCTCACATGAGTATGCTCATCACCTAGGTATAGCTCATTCTCCCTTTACCCTGAAAAATCTTGATGCATCCCTTGGTGGTCACTTAAATTGGCATGCTTGTGGTTTTTGGACTCTTGTCTCTTTGATGTGAGAATTTTCTCCCACCTGGTTGTCTGCAAGTTTCACTGTTGTCCTACAGGTCTTCACTGCTCCTTTATCAAAGAAATGCATCAGGTGTAGTCCAAACAAGCTGCACAGGTGTAAATTTATGAACACTTTCACGATGAGCATTCTAAAAATAAAGAAATCTCTATGCCCCCTGGTTACTCCTCTACAAGCTTATCAGTCATTTTGCAATTAGCTTGACTTGCTTACCCAAGAAAAAAAAAGCTACTTAGACCCATGTGAAGCAGCGATACGGAGATGAGTCTTTCCCTTAGCCATAGCACTGCTACACCACAGGCAGTACAGATTTCCCAAATTGCTCTTCTCCCAACTATGAGAGCTTTGTGGTACAGTGATCCAATTTTGAATAATCAGGGTGACATGCAATGCTGCTTAATTACTGATACTTCAGTAGGCTTTATATTGCTGTGGCAGCTGGACAGGTTAGCCAAATACTCAGTGAACTTTTTATTAGGCACCTTCCTTTATTTTTCTTTTGTAGGTGTTCTTTGCTGAAGATGTGGGTTCAAATAAAGGTGCCATCATTGGACTAATGGTGGGAGGTGTTGTCATAGCAACAGTCATTGTCATTACTTTGGTGATGCTGAAGAAGAAGCAGTACACATCTATTCATCATGGGGTTGTGGAGGTAAGAAAAAACTACCAAGCACAGCTGGTGTCACATGTACAACACAGTCAACACACTGCTCTAAATATATTTACAAATGAAGAAACCATGGTTTTGGCTAGCCTAATGTTCAGAGTTGGAGTGGCTGCTTCTGGCAGAGTAGAATCAAATTGTCTTATTTTGTAAATGCAGACACAATATAAACCATGTTAAGTTGGTTATAAAACCACAAGAGTATATTCTGGAACTATCCCAGACCAACCGCCTCATAATGTAAAAATTCATGTTATAGGAGATTTAACAGAAACCAATGAGCAGATACTACACAAGAGGAGAAATCGGTTTTTATTGTTGTTGGGAATGGACATACACGGATTTCTTTATTTAGCTTGCAAATAAACATTTGAGGCAGGTCTTCTGTGGATTGTGCTGTACACTACAAGGATTTTCCCTAAACAGATACTTCATTACTTTCTGTTCTCTAAACAAGATTTTCTTTTGCAACCAACAGCTTTTGATTTATGGCTAATCTGAAACTCATAGATTTGAGAAACATAACATCTAAGAGTCTTATATGGGATTTTCAAGATGAAAACCCTTGTCTTTTCCCAATCTGACAAGTAAATTTGTGGTCAGTTTACAGTAACTTAAAATTCCTCATTCTCATGGTTTAACCCCAGCCAGCAACTAAGCACCACGCAGCCAATCACTCGCTTCCCCCCCCACCCAGTGGGATGGGGGAGAGGATCGGGGGAAAAAAAGCAAAACTTGTGGGTTGAGATAAGAACAGTTTAATAGGACAGAAAGGAAGAAAATGATAACGATAACAATAATAAAATGACAATACTAATAAAAGGATTGGAATATACAAAACAAGTGATGCACAATGCAATTGCTCACCTCTCGCGGACCGATGCCCAGTTAGTTCCCGAGCGGCAATCCCCCCACCCCCATTCCCCCCAGTTTATATACTAGACATGTCATCACATGGTATGGAATATGCCATTGGCCACTTTGGGTCAGCTGTCCTGGCTGTGTCCCTTCCCATCTTCTTGTGCCCCTCCAGCCTTCTTGCTTGAAAAATCCTTGACTTAGTCTAAACACTACTGAGCAACAACTGAAAACATCAGTGTGTTATCAACATTCTTCTCCTACTAAATTGAAAGCATAACGCTATACTAGCTACTAGGAAGACAATTAACTCTATTCCAGCCAAAACCAGGACACTCATGTGTTGCTTGGATACAAGAAAGGCTCTCTGTAAGTAGAAAAACTTAATTATGAGAACTGGAAGAAGGTTCATATAACTTTTTTTTCCCCTTGTGTATTGATATCTAATTTGCTATTGTGATGGGTTGACCCTGGCTGGATGCCAGGTGCCCACCAAAGCCGTTCTATCCGTTCTAAGCCGTTCTAACTCCCCCTCCTCAGCTGGACAGGGGAGAGAAAATATAACAAAGAGCTTGTGGGTCGAGATAAGGACAGGAGAGATCACTCACCAATTACCGTCACGGGCAAAACAGACTCAGCTTGGGGAAAATTAACTCAATTTATTACAAATCAACCAGAGCAGGGTAATAAGAAATAAAACCAAATCTCAGAACACCTTCCCTCCACCCCTCCCTTCTTCCCAGGCACAGCTTCACTCCCGGATTCTCTACCAACCGCCCCAGCGGCACAGGGGGACGGGGAATGGGGTTTACGGTCAGTTCATCACACGTTGTTTTCTGCCGCTTCATCCTCCTCAGGGGGAGGACTCATCACACTCTTCCCCTGCTCCAGAGTGGGGTCCCTCCCACGGGAGACAGTCCTCCACGAACTTCTCCAACATGGGTCCTTCCCACAGGCTGCAGTTCTTCACGAACTGCTCCAGCATGGGTCCTTTCCACGGTGTGCAGTCCTTCAGGAGCACACTGCTCCAGCGTGGGTCCCCCATGGGGTCACAAGTCCTGCCAGAAAACCTGCTCCGTGGGCTCCTCTCTCCACAGATCCGCAGGTCCTGCCAGGAACCTGCTCCAGCGCGGGGTTCCCACGGGGTCACAGCCTCCTTCAGGAACCCACCTGCTCCGGCGTGGGGTCCTCCCTGGGCTGCAGGTGGAGATCTGCTCCACCGTGGACCTCCATGGACTGCAGGGGGACAGCCTGCCTCACCATGGTCTTCCCCACGGGCTGCAGGGGAATCTCTGCTCCGGCGCCTGGAGCACCTCCTCCCCCTCCTTCACTGACCTGGGGGTCTGCAGGGTTGTTTCTCTTACATGTTCTCACTCCTCTCTCCGGCTGCCGTTTTCCTGTCTGTCCCAACTTTTTTTTCCTTCTTAAAATGTTATCACAGAGGCGTTACCGCTATCGCTGATTGGCTCGGCCTTGGCCAGCGGCGGGTCCGTCTTAGAGCCGGCTGGTATTGGCTCTGTCGGACACAGGGGAAGCTTCCAGCAGCTTCTCACAGAAGCCACCCCTGTAACCCCCCCCGCTACCAAAACCTTGCCACACAAAACCAATAGAGCTATGTGAATGTCTGGTTTGTGGATAGTACTTACATTAGCCAGCACGTGAAACACATGTTTTTGCCTTCCAAAACAGGTATCTTAAATTTTTGATTGTAACTAAGTCTTGTTCAAGTCCACAGTTATGTTGCTTTCTCCTTGAGTCAAATGAACCTTGCTTGGTCTTGCTGGAGACATACATGCTTCCTGATGCATGTATTCCACCATCTGGGGCAATGACGTGTCTTAAAAATATTTGAGTAAGCCTTTGTCTTAAGCCTGTGCTTGTATGTCCCTGCGCCCGTGCTGTGGTTGCTCACATGCTTTAAAACCTTCCTAAGAGACGTGGTCAGAAGAGCACCAACCATTTGGGGTGACATTTGAGCAGACAGCAAGCCATGAAGAATTTGGACCAAGAGGCAGAAAATAGAAAGCAAGAATCTCAGCTTTAACTTTCCACATGAAAGCTTCCAGCCCATTTCGTAGGAAATTGAAACAGGTTTTTGTTTTAAACCACCTAGTTGATAGCTGCTGCCAACAGTTGTGCAACCTGAGACCCACCTTTGGCTGAATTTAGTGACAACAGAATAGGTCAGGAGGCTTGCTAGGCCAAAGCCCCAAATCAGTCATTGTATGTGGACATACTATTACTGCAGGACGACCTTAAAATTTCAGGTGGGCTTCACCTGATGGAATGATGTGGCAAAGGTAATCCTGGATTCCTGTGAGCTTTCTTCAGTGACAGTGAACTTGGAAATATTGGACTAGAAATAACATGCACAAGCTGAACAAGTGATTCATGTCAAAATGACAGCATCATTTAGGGAATAGAAAATTTTACAGGTCAAACCATACAGCTATAGCATGCAGATCTACAAAGAATATTAGTCAATTTACAATACCACACTGAAGATGGTGTTGCCTTGTAGATTTGCTGCATTGTGTCTGGCATTGGCAGGCAGGATTCCTTATTCTGCCAGACTTGCTCTGTGGTCTTGGCAGACTGCATAGCCTCACTGTCTGAGCTTCTCGCCTGCAAGAAAAGCATAACATCTATTTTTGTCCTAGGTTGGTGAAAATTTTGTAGCACGCACTTTGGGAAAAAAAACCCCACATCTCAAGTCCCATAAACAATTGATGTTTAATATTAAAATGTCTTAAAAATTAAGCTGTTCCAGTCTAAAGAGGATTAATTTACTCAGCAACAGTGCACCTTTAATGTGCTGTGCACAAAAAGCACAAAAGAGCAAAATTACTTCACATAAAAATAACAGTACATCAGCTCTAGGTTGGCTAGTATATTTTAACAAAATTTGCAACCTGTTTGTTGCATGTCAGAAGTTACTGTGAGAATTTAACTCTGTGGTAATGGATGCAAGATTACAAAGCAGGTCCTGTTCCACCTGTATTCTTATCTTCCAAAAAGTCAACTCTGACTGTAGTACTTTCTCTCATTTCACTATTAATTTAACAAAAGACATTATTAAAAATCCTGTTAGCCTTTTTTTGAAGCTCTGAGGAGGAATATACTTGTCCTATTTAGAAAAAGTGTCATAGTAATTTTCTTCCAAGTCTGAGAATATAAATGTTTCAAAGTGGTTCACCCTCTCCAGGAAAAGGACTGCCACAGTTAAGTAAATGACTTGAGTGTTTGAAAATTACTTACTTACTATATGTGCACATAGGAGCTCCAGCAAACGTTTTGAAGGTGGTTTTTGCTGGTGTGCCCACCCCAGCTGTCTGTAGGAGATTACTTCCTCCATGAAAGCAGGCGGCAAAAGAGAGTTTCTCACCTCTCCTGTGCTCCAGACTACAGCCAACTATCTCAACTCCTCCTCTTTCAGGTTCTCCTCTTTGAAGCTCATTTGCTTTCTGTTACAGAGGCAAGAGCATGTGGGGAGAGGGGACAATGGGAGGGCTCATCGCAGTAGCAGAGAAGCCATTAAAATTGCTGTAGTACTCTCCAAAGTCCATCTCTCAAAGTCCAATCTGCAGGTGTATATTAGGCAGCATCCATTTACCATCGTTTAAACAATGTTGCGTTCAGTGCATCTCTTGAGGGCTGCCAACACCTCCCATCTGGGCTTTTGATCTGCCCCGTGTGTGTAGATGCAGCACGTGAATTTGTCTGCAGTATTACCATCTTCCTGACTCCACATTAGGATTTTATGTGTGAAAGATCCATAGGCCAGAGGAGGAGGAGTTAGATGGACAAACAGTCTCAAAAGAGGTTATCTACGTGACCAAGCTGTTTCCTCAAGAGACATCACGTCGTAGAAAAGAGAAGTGTCTAGGCTGCTTCTCAGCAGCGCCAGAGTACCCACACCTCTTACGTGCTGTGTTCAACTTCTGCCACCTCCATAATGGGTGCAAAAAGCTTCTTAAAATGGTAAAGGGCTTTAGGGATTTACTGACAAGGAGGTAATTGGGTTCAAGGCATGTCGTTTGGCAGAGCAATACCTAGGACAAAGGTTGCAAAGAATGAGTGGAAGAATTTGGCAGAGTCGAAATGCGTAAAAGTGAATAGAAAAGAAGACATTCAGGATGAGTGATAGTGCACATAGGTTGGCGGTGAGATGGATTACCCTGCAGCAGACAGCTACAGGAAGGAGAGGAAGTACCAGCAGTAGTCATTTTAAAGGCTAAGGGGGCAAATTAAAGAAAAAATTTACTAAGACTGCAAGTAGAAGCCTCAATAAATCCCTTTCCTCTATAAATGCTATATTTCAGAGGTTATTGGACTTTCACTATAAACTAGCTTTATCAAAGTGAGACTTTTTAATATGGAATATTGTGCAAGGGTGTTAAAAATTCAGTCTGATTTTCCTGTCCTTCCTCATATTTTTTCCTGATCTTTCTCCTCCCTGATTTTCTTCCAAGTTTTTCTAGTTTCTCATCAATTCTTTAGTCTCTTCTGCCTTGCACTTTCTTTGATTCTTTTTTATTTATGTTGTCTTACCCTGTTTCTTTCCTGCAAGCAGGTTATTCTGTGAGCTTATCACATCTTCTAGTCCTGAATAAGAAGTGCTGAATGGAAGGCTTAAGCTAAAATGGGTGACAGAGTTCAATACAGTGTTGTCTGGAGCTTAAATATGAAGAAATACAGCACAGGTTCTGGCATACCCCTCCTTTGCATCCCAGCCTAATGCGGGGAGCCTCCTGGAAAGAAAGATGCTCTCAGGCATGTATTGGTACACAGAGACCCCTGATCCCTCAATCCGAGAGCTTCATATTGCACTTTAATTTCATGCTAGAAGAGAATCTTTTTGAGCTCTTGGTGGGTTTAGTTGTGAATTGTGAGATATGCTGGTAGCATGGTGTTACTGTGCACAAGAACCAGGGCTGACTTGATGCTACAGTAGCCCCTTAAAGAATGAAAGGAAGCGTGGCTTTTCCTCTGTGCTTGCTTTGTATTCCTATTTTCTGTAAGTGCTGAAAATGCTACAGGAACACTTCCCATTTTCAGTGCTTTGTTCTTCTCTTCCCTTTGCAGCCATGTTAGTGACAACTTTAGCAGCAGCAGATGGCATGCGACATTGTCACAACAGAAATAGTTAACGCTGTTAAATTTGCATGTTCCTCAGGGCAGGGATTAGGCCTTTTACATGTTTGTACAAAACCTATATGGAATGGATTTGTTAGGCCCTATTGCTGTTATGCTGATGACATACACAGAAAACAAGTGCTCTGCTGAACAGCAATAGCGTTAAGGAATTGTCAGAAGTTGATTCACTGCATATGGATAGAGATGGTGTATCCTTGCGGAGGAAGAAGTTGGCAACCCCTGGAGAAAGGACAGTAAAGCTGCAGGAAGCAACCCAGTCCCTGGAGATAGTTGCAGAGATGAGTGCTGTGAGTTGTGGTGGCTCTCACTGCCTCTCACCCAGCCCCGCCACTGCCCTCTCTGCTTGGGCGTAGGTAAGACTTGAGCAGCAGGCACAGACAAGTCTTTAGAAGGCGAGTGCATGGTTGTACGCTGGCTGCTGAGCACGTTGTACAGAAGTGTCTTGGGGATTTGGGTGTAGAGGTTGAAGAGGAGACAGGCTGTGAAATTTCCAAGGGTTCTCCTGTCCTTGATGGATCAAAATGATTGTTGACAGCCAAGCTGAGCACTCACTGCTTGCGTGGGCTGGCCAGGGGAAGCTTGCCTCCTTCAGAAGAAGTTTCTTTTGTCACTTTTGGAGAGGGAGGAGGGCAGGGAAAGAAAAACACTGGCTTCTCTGATTTCTAAAAAAAGGGAAATCTGGAAAGAGCAGCTTAAAAGCAAGAGCGACCTCTCTCTAAACAGGATCTCACTGACTAGGAGCATATCACAGGAGGGGAAAAAATAGATGGATAGAGAGATTTTGAGTTTGTTGCATAAGAGAATTACTCCATGCAAATGCAACTTTAAAAAAAAAGGGGGGGGGGGGAACCTTTGAATGGCGGTATTTTAACAGCAAAAAAGGCCAAGTTATATTGCAGAATCAGAAAGACAGGCAGCACCATGTCAGCTCAGCCCAGTGATCCTTTCTGCTTGGTATCCTGTTCCCTGCTGGCAGGAGTCAAGGGCTTGCTGGAAGGCTCAGGACTCTCACCTATGGAAAGTTTCACAATAGCTTGGGAACAAAAGCAGCATGTGACCCTTAAAGTTGGGTATTTCACAAAAATGTATAATTATTATGTAAGAGAAAGAGATTTGATGAAAGATACAGTGTTGATTGAAAATGCAATTTGAGAGTTGGAACATGGATAAGCAGATTTAGAAGGGGCACAGATATGAAAGTGGATCAGATTTGGGGTTAGCAGTTCATCTGAGCAGTCCAATACACATGCCACACACGTTTCTTCTCTTAAGTAACAAATAAAAGACCATCAAGAGAGAAGATGGCTCTGAGAGGAGCCGTTTTCTGGTGGTATTGTGGTACGACCTACCTCAATAAATGGCTGCAAAAATAAGCTGAGCAGCCTGCATTTGTCCCAAGCATGAAGAACATTGATTTAATCTTTCTCCAGGGTATCAGGTAACAACTTACCGAAGGTCATAGTCTGTCCTCACTAAGCTGAGTTATTTCCAGTATTGTAGAGTAGATTTTAAATGAGTATCAGACATAAGTACTTCTCCTTTGCTTTTTTATTAAAAGGTTAGAGTAAGTTAGCCTGCTGTGTAAGGCTTCTTGAGAGCCTTTCCATTATCGAAAAGGCTATTTTTATGCTAAAAGTAAATTGATGTTTTTCCTAAAGGTCACTACTTACAGGAATCTACAGGAAAATGTTCATACCTAATACTTTAGTGTAGCGTTTTAGGCACCTTCCTGATTTTAAATTTTTGACAATGTAAAATTCACTTTTTACCTTCTCTTTTAAGAGCTGTCAAACACTAGAGATATCAGAGAGCAAATGAAATAGCTGACAAGCAGCTTGCTTAGCTCTGTTTTCATAGGCAGTTAGCAAGATAGCCAGGATACAGTAGGTTTTGAATACACAACAGCTATTGAGCTCATACAGCAGAGGTAAAATACCTAATTAACATTTAGAGACTGTTCTCGCCTACTCTAATTTGATGGAGTTTCATATTACTGTAACGTTCAGTGAAGGAGGAAAATCATTTGTGGAGCCGCATGTATTCAGTGGAGAAGTCTTGACTGCACTGTCTTTATGCCTGTCTTCCAAGTAATCAAGAAAGGTCAATTTTTGTTAAGTAGAAATACTTAAACCAGTGCAGACACATCAAGCTTTTTGTCGCTAAACTGAACCAAGCTTGACCTTGGAGCCAGAGAAGTTCTGTTTCTGTGAGTGCAATGGGATTCTTTGCTCACCTTGTGCCTGGCTACTCTGGCATTTCCTTGCTACCCTCATTTTAATTTTTCCAATTAATTTTCTCGGTCTTGAGACCACAGCACCTGCAACAGATCTGAGAGCACAATATAGACAGAAGGCAGGCTCAAGCCCCTTCCTTCAGCTTTTTAGTGATCCCTTTCTTTTAAGATCCAGTTGACCCCAGGTATAGATACTGATCTATATCGTAGGGGGCAAAAACGTAATAATGGGGGACTAGCGGGGTGATGCAAAGTATATCCCCTTTTTTTGTTTGTGGAGTTGCATGCTTCCTGAGCCAGACAACAAAAACCAGCGCTGGTACTGCTGAGTTTGATCAGCTGGGTTTGAAGTCCTGCAGCAAAAAAAAATGAGTTGCAGAATTGTTCCTGTTGCCTTATCTTCTGCGTATTACTCTGTCCAAAAAGTGAACCATGACTGTCCAAGCTGGAAGGGCCATCACTTTCAGGTTGCTCTTGAAAGCTGTTTGCTGGCTTCTCATTTATTGCTGGGTGCAGTGCCGTCTATTGATTTTGTTCATGAGGCCACTCATGGTCCTGCGTAACTTGGAGAGAAGACTTTTCAGAGACAGTTGTCTCTTCAGACAAAGAGAGCCTCCAGGTCCTAGGTTTAATACTCTGTTTAGTGGAGAAGTATCCCTATCACTTCCCAGCCACCTTTATTTTAGACTTTCTTTCGATATTTGGACTGAGCTTGGGACCTAGTTTACTTTCCCTCATTCGTTAAGGAAAAAAAAGGCGGGGGGGGGGGGGGGGGACAGAAGAACCTGTCAAAGAAACCGTCTTGTGTTTCAGAGGATGCTTTCTGCCTGAATGTAGAGGGGAGGGTACAAAGTATGGTGGATGGCCGTAAAGTAAGGAAATGTGGGGTATGCTGTGAATTGAGCAAGAATCTGACGCTGATTGTTTCTTCTCACAACAGGTGGATGCTGCAGTGACACCAGAGGAGCGCCACCTTTCCAAGATGCAGCAAAATGGCTATGAAAATCCCACCTACAAGTTCTTTGAACAGATGCAGAACTAGGACACCACAGCAGCCTCATGAGTTGGACAGCAGAATGATTGCTTCACTGCCCATCGGTGTTCAGTTATAGAATAATGTGGAAAGAAAGAAAAACACTCTGTTTTATTATTTACTCATTCTCGCCTTTTGACAGCTGTGCTGTAACACAAGTAGATGCCTGAACTTGAATTAATAAAATCAGTAATGTATTTTCTCTCTCTTTCTCTTTACATTTCAGTCTTTACACTACATTATTAATGAATGTTTTTTGTGTACTGTAAAGAAGTTAGCTGTATTTAACTAGTGCATGGATAGATTCTCTTTCCCAATTATTTATCAAGTAGCTCCTTAGCCAGTTGTATATTATTCTTGTGATTTGTGACAAAAATTAAGTCCCAACTGAAATATGCTTTAAGAATTGATGGGGGATGCTTTCTGTGTCTGTGGGGTTTAGCTGCTTCTCTTTGCTGAGCATTTTTTTCTGATCACTATGCATTTTAAAGTAAAACAACATTTTTTAAAAAGTATTCCAGATGGGTTATTGAAATTCTTTTCCTCTGCAGCTGCATTTTATTGTACAGATTGTTGCTCCTGCTGTATTAGTGACGTAGAAATCATGGGAATACACAGTCGTTTCTTTGTGCCTGTTTTATGTGCACACTTTAGGCATTGAAAGGTAAACTTTATTTTCTTTTCCATGTATCTTTTTGATCTTAAAAAAAATATTAAAAAGAATCCCTGTTAATTGTGAGCACTTCTGGGGGGGAAAAGTGCCTGCTGGTCGAAAATTAATGGGGATCCTCTGCAGGATGATTGTACAGAACCATTGCTTATGAATTGATAGCTTTCTACACTGTGTTACATAAATAAATTAAGAAAAAAACGTTTGGGCAAGAGTTTTCTTTGGAGGCAGAAAAGATTTCTGAAAGCCACTTAAATAGAAAATGTGGATGTTCACACTGAGAGAGGGTTAGGAAGGGATTTTCCTACAAGGATCGTGGCACTCGCAGTCAGACCAGAGCAGAAGGAAAGCGGCAGCGAGATGGAGTGGGGAGTGACAGGCGCTGACTTCAGCACACCTGCCCCTCTAAGTTGTCATCTCTTTTTTTTTTTCCTTTTCCTTTCTTTCAGTTTGTATAATAGTGTTTTAATGTAAATAAATACATTCCTGGAGGAGCCCTGTCGTTGTAGTGTGTTTCTGCGCCAACCAGCCACCCTTGCTTGTACAGAGGAGCACAGCTTGTGACTAACCTCCCACTTCCCCGTCCATCCGCAGGAGTGACTTGCCAGCAAGCTCTTCTCTTGCCGCCGCTGTCAGCTTCCTGGCCTGCCGCGTGCCTCATCAGTGAACATGAGGAGGAGCCTCCCAGCCTGCAAGACCATCCAGCCCAGCACTGCGGCATGACAGCGGGTGCCCAGGAAGGGTAAAACAGCACCACCTGTAATTTTTTCCCAAAAAGCTGCAGGGAGGGGGCGAAGTGGTTGGTAAGCTTTGGTACATAAACCCCAGCCTGGCACCTTCTGGCCGTTGCCAGCTGGAAGCCTGGCCGAGAGCTTCCTTCAGCCCCTGGCCCTCTGGGCTCATGCCTGCGGCACAAGGAGAGCGCAGTAACCCATGGCACAGGGCTCGCCTGTTGAGAGAGGCGAGACCACAGCGGGTGAGTGGACCCGGTGATCTTCAAGGTGGCCTCTCTACCCAGCCCACAGCAAGGACCCCTCAGGTTGAGCTTGGAGATCAGCTGATGGAGCTACAAGCTGAGTTATGGAGTAAAACGGGAGGTACATGTTGCACGAAAAAGAAAGCTAATCGCTGTTTCTCCACGGCAAACGGGTTAGATAAAGCAGGACTGAGGAAAGAGAGCTAGGAGTAGAATAAAGACAGCAAAATCTATCCAGCAAAAGCCTCTTGTTAACTCGCTTTGTCTGCAAGCCATAAGAGCCTCTTCTCCAGCATTGCCTACAGCTTTTGCCTCCACAGTGAGATGAAGTGTGGCTGCAGTGGGGCTGCACAGCTCAGGTGAGTGGGTGAGTTGCTCCAGACGTCAGCTAAGAGAAGACTACAGTTTCCAGCCCTGTTGCAGTGACTCGTCCTTCCCCATCCGTGACCTTCCACAAAACTTCACCTGCTGGCCTGGGACCAGGAGGTATGTTTATTCAGCGAGGAGACTGCTGGGGCAGGTAGTTTGACAAGCCACCTGCGAGGATGCAGGATGATGAAGAGGCACCTGCTACTCTGAACCAGTAGCAGAAAAAACTGTGGAGCTTCCCATTGCCTGTCACAAACCAGTTGTTTATTCCTTTTGCTCTCCCATCCCCACTATATCAAGGGAATTCAGCACAAGGGATCAGAGCCCTGGAAATGGTCTTATTTGCAGGCCCTGAAGTGCCAGTGTTTTATAAAGAATCTGTAGAATGTCCCTAGAGGATTTACCATCTCCGGTTTCAAAGCTGGACCATTTGGGCCAGAATAATGGGTGATGGTAAGCAGAGGCCTTCAGGCCCCAAATTGCTCTAAAAGAATCGAAAATTTTTTCTTTTGCAAATATTTAGGGTTAAGCTCATGTCTGTTTGTGTAGGTGTTGTTATATAGGTCACGCATACCCCCTAGAAAGGAATACATAAGACTCTTCTGTGCACATGTCCACTGCTGCAGAAAAAGATCCCATTTCGGGGGGAAAGGCAGGGTGTAATTCAATTTAGTGCAGTCTCATTAAAGGAGCATTACCAAAATTCCTTTTAGGAGAAGCTGGAGTAATCCATAAAATCCAGAGGGCCACTGGCCTTTAGAGCAAATCCCATTTATAATACCATAATCCCATGCAATCCCAGTTACAGAAAAATGCAATTGCTTTGAACAGTAATTCCCAGACAGTCAAGCTTCCTGGTGTGGGGTTATGTGTCTGGTGAGACACTGGTGCTGCTGTTGCTACTCATGGACGAACTGTTAATTAATCACTCAGTTTTATGCACTGATTAAGTGATCAGTTTTTATGATTCTCTCCACACAGGCACACTCCTGAAAGAAAGGCAATAAATGCACACCATGACATGCATGTAAAGCACAGGGTGTGAACAAAGTTCCTGGAACTTCAAGAGGAACACTCCCATGGCTGCTGCAACCCCAAAAGCTGCCTAGCAATTTATCACAGTTCCCAGGTAATAGTGGCAGCCTCCTGCCCATCTCTAGCCATCCTTATTGTGGAAAGATTATATTAGGAGTGAATAGAAACAGTTTGACAGGCTCATAAAGTAGAAAAGCTGACAGAGAATGGTAGCTAAGCACCTCGCTTCCAAGTGCAGGATTGATTGGGTATCATCCACTTCAGCAATAAACCGAGCTGGGTTGTTGCGTGCAGCTATGGGCTGGAAACAAAATTCCACTCCCCAGCCCTGAGGAAATTACTCGGGGCTGGGGCGGGGTGGGGGGGGGGGGGGGAATGTGTGTAAGTAAAATAAAAATATCCCTGGCTGTGGAGTTGATACTTTTAATGGAAAAAGTTTTCTAGCCTGAGTCATTTTGACAGAATGGGGTTAGTGCTTACACTGCAGGTCCGTCAGCAGAGCTGGTGAGGGTGGTCCCTGGCAAGGGGGAGCGGTGCCAGGCAGGGATGAGGGCCAGCTCCAACCTCCTCAGCTGCTCGCACACCTGCTGGCTTTTGAAGATGCTGGCCATCCCATTCTTGGGTTTCACAGACCCACTCAGATTAATGAGTACCAGATGTAAGGTGAAGCTTCAGACGTTATCAGGCACATGCTAGAAGAGCCACCCTAAAAAACGTGCATGTATGTGCCATGCTCTGCATCTAGTACCTGCCTCTTGCTAAATCTGGTTCTCCAGCTGTGGGGTGGTCTAGGAAAAGCAAACCGAGGCCTGGTGTTGCCCTCATGGAGAACATCTTGCAGCAGCTGTATTTTCCATTACATCTGTCATGATCCTTGCACAGCTCTGAAGGCTCCATCCTCATTATATATCTGCACTTAGCAAAGCAATTTTAAGGCCATTGCTGTGTGGCCAAATGGCTCATTTTTATTGTTTAAACTAATGGATTTTGTGGATGGTGGGTAAGCTGCTGTTAAAATGCCTCCAGGCAGCAAGATTGAAAATATCCTAATGACATATGAGAACAGATTACAAAGAATGCTGTGCGCAGCATCCTGGTTGTGTTCCTCTGCAATTTTTCCACCACTCGGAAAGTGAGGGTCTGGTTTCAGTCAGACCAGGATGGCTCTTCTCCTTCATTGCTTCCCAGTAATTCGCTCTTCCACCCTCTTCCTAGAAGGAGCAAGCACTAAATCTTCCCTGCAACTTTCTCCAGTCCTGGCAAATTTATTTGGCTGACTATACAGAAAAATCTTTTAAGGTTCCAAATATAAGTATTGGGATTTATTTAGAGGTAATAAAATATTCTGTCTTTAATGGGATTCTTAGTTAAAGTTGAATTTGGACACTGAATTAGAGAATGAGTCTCCCTAACTAGTGCCTCCCGTGTTTTTAACCAGTTTTCTCTGGGGTTGTTCAATGGACAAAAGCATCCACATCAATTTCAGGTAGGATATTACCTAGATCAAAAGACAGACATTCCTCTTTTAAAATGCTGCTAATGAAAAAAAGAGAAACAGAGCTGGCACAGGATGGACTCCCTGCAGCGGGGGCTGACCAGCACCTGCAGAAAGCAGATCCTTGAAATAGCTGCAACACAAATGTGGTAATTATGGCTATTTTGAGTCCCTAATCACCACGCTGAGTCCATCTAACTATGCCTAAGCGCTACTTCAGGCTATAGCTCTGGGGAGCATTTCAAGTGCGGGATCTTTTTTCCATTTAATTAGGATGAAGAGTCAGGAGAAACAAACAAAATCCCATTTACCCCATATGCCGTTTTTCTAAAAAGGGTTTATGGAAAAAGCCCTGCACCCTCCAGCCCCTTGCGCGGAGATGGGACCAGACCCAAGCTATAGCCAGCAGTGATCCCTGCCAGGCTGGCAGGAGGGAACCAAGCTCCAGCAACATAATATGATTTCTAGACCCCTTTGGAGAGGTCTGTTTCTATGATTTTTTGTGTGCTAAGAAGCTGGCTGGCCCTTGGGGAGGATGGGAAGAGGCCATACCCACTGTGGGTCATGCTGGTCCGCCCCGGGGCAGTGGGCCGTGGAGACCCTCAGCCTGGTGGCTCTGGCACATGGCTGGCACAGTCATTTGTCCCTGTTACAATGGCGGAACAGGGACCACCGCTCACCAGAAACTGGCGCTGCCCTCCATGAGGCACCCGGCCACAATGAAAGCCCTGGAACTGCAGGCCCAGGGCACCCCTCCGAGGGCTGCCTGGAGGGAGTGCGCTGAACCCTGTGCTTCGGCCCGCCATGCGGCCGTGCCGGCCCACGCCGGCCATGTCAAATGCACTGCTGATTCACTGAACGTTAATGGCCCGGGGGCACAGCCGGGGGTATCTGTAATGTTCAGGCAACATGCGGATGCATCACCATTGTACACTAGCTGGGATCCAGCCCGATAATGACAAGTTTGATGTTACAATACCCTATCGGCAGTAGTGAGGAGTGGAACCTTACTCCATGCGTTACATGCATGCTGCCCAGTGACCACCTGGAGGGACTCTGCTTATTGGCACTGTAAGAGCCAGATCTGGGGAGCTGAACCACAGCAAAGCTTGCTTTAGCACCTGGGGAGTTACTACAGAGACCCTGGTCTGCTGCCAGTGCTCTCTGACACAGCACTACAAAAGACTATCATCAGCTACCTTGCAGGTATGATCCTTAGAAACCCCTTGTTTGCAACAGAATAGTCTCCCCAGAACTGATGTAAACAGTGAGCAATGAAAGACTGAGCTGCAATTAGCCCAGTCTTTTTTAAAATACCATTTGTACCCATTACCTATACAGAGTATTGTAATACTGTTTGTCTTTTGTTTATCTGGCATAGCAAATGGCATTGCCAAGGCACTTGGCTGGTTTTGGCAATAGGGTTGCTAGAAAATCTGCTATGAAAGTCTGTGGGGCTGCCAAAATTCAGTAGCCAAAAGAGTTTAGCAGTCAACAGCCTGTGTTTTGCAAAGCCTCAATTTTACATGGTTGGTATAAAAAAGGTATATAAAAACTACATATAGAGAATGAAACTCTATTCAATGCTGCAGGATAGGTGTTATCCTTAAAAGCCCCAAAAATGAAGGGGTAGTCAGGAGGAGCTAGCCAATGACAGGCCGAAAAGAAGAGCTGCTTTCCCTCAAGGAGGGCTGGCCAAGCCTCCCTCTGCTGCTTGCCAGGGAAAGCCCCAAAGCTGCAGCTCTGGCCTGGTCCAGAGAGGCTGTCAGGGCATCCTCTATCATATCTGTTGACACTGGGGTACACTAAAGGTTCATGTGCCCACAGAGTGTGGGGCAACTCTCAGCCTCTTCTGAGAGAAGGAAACAACTGGAGCCACAAAAAGATTTCATCCATGATCCCAATCCCACTTGTGATCTGTAGTTTATCCAGGAAACAACCAACACCCCCACCCTGACCCTCTTCAATGCATAATCAGTGCCCTACGCAGGGACCAGAGGACACCTTCCAAAGGTTGTAGGACCCACCAATGGAGGCTCAAAGTAGAGAGAGAAAAGTCTGATTTGCACTGCATAGTACTGGCATGACCAAGGCTCTCCTAAGCCAACCCAGAGGAGAACGGAAAGAATAGCAGAAACACACAAATGGATGTATAGTGTCATACCAAAGGTCCACCTAAGCCCAGTATCCTGCTTCCAATGGTGACCAAAAATGGAAGGCTGGGGAAGGGTGTAAGAGATTCCTAGATATCCACTCTGTTCTCCCCCAGGCGTCTCACTTTTTGTCAGGACTCTGTGAAAGGTGCTAGTGACTGAGTGTACGGTAGCTGGTGCAAACCTTGGAGAACAGGTAACATCCACAACACCTGGTCCAGACAGGCACGTCTAGAACATGGCAGTGCAAGGTGGGGCTTTGATGGGATTCAAGCCTATAGGCCCTCTTTATAATAGAAATACCACAGCAGAGTGTGTCTAGCCAGGATAACTGCTACTGCCATTGATCTATATTGACATTTTAATGCAGAATCACATTTGTGACACAGAATCATTAGAATAAAACCCAGCGCTTTTAGGCAGGTGACATGTCTGAGAATAAACTCTCTTTAATTTGGCTGAATATACCAATCCCACCAAAGCACTGAATCGTGATTCTGAGCATGACTTTGATCAAATAATACGATGCTTAAACATAATGGTTAAACAACATAATGCAAATCAGAATGATAATTTTGCGGATTCTTCAGAACTCCCACCTTCTCTAGCCTTCTGGCAATATTAAGGAGTCAGGATTCTATATGATTCTAGTTGAAGTTGCTACTGAGCTCACGGTTAAGCTAAACAATTGAAGGTGGCTTCAGCTTTCAAAGCTGAACTCCAGACAGAAAAGTAGTCTTAGTACTGTGGCAGGTGGGTAAATGGCATTTTGGACTTCTCTGTAATGCCACATTAAAAAAGTATGTGCAATTAGAAATCTGTTGGATAGCTGACTGTCACAGTAACAACAGACCAGCCTATGTACACTGAGCCTCAGATATGGGTCAAGGGAATGGGCTCGAGTTCAGCGAGCTTCCACACCTCACTCGCCCATATTGCCACCCCAAGCTAAACTCTGTTGGCCTGTAAGTCCCTTCAGCCCTTGCAGCAAAGCCATGTGAATCCCGTTCTGGGAAGATGCCTGTGATTTTACACCATTGCTCCTGGGACAGAGGAGGTACGAGGAAGCAGTGAGACCGGGTGCTGCGCACCCCTCACCGCCATGCTGCAGGTAGATGTGCCGAGAAAGCCGGGGTTTTCCTTCCTGTCTTTCCTGAAGTGCGGGCTCAGCCCCATGCCCACCGACCAACTTGGGTCCATCACTATTTCCTAGTGATAAGCCCTGCAGCAGGGAGCCTTCCTCAGCATAGGGGACACAAGAGGGCTCAAGTCCTCAGCTGCAGAGATTTCAGACACATTTTCCCATTTATGCCAGCAGAGCAGCCTTCCTACACAGTGAGATGGCTGTTCAGCACTGGGAGGAGGCTCTTCTGCTCAGTTTGTGCCATCTTATCATACCAAGGTAACTGAGCCTGGGAGAAAAAGGAACATAAGAAGGTTGCCGTAAGGTAGTCATGAGGGTTTGGGGTTTTTTCATCCAGATGGGGGAAGTTGTGGAGTTCTGTGTTAAAAATCAGCTTAATATAAAATAAACAAGGGGCAAAAAATTCAACTGTATTTTATGAGCGGAAGATTAAACCTTGCACAGTTTCTGGAGGGAGGAGACATAGAAACCTACTTTCTAGGGAGGATTTATTGCCCTACTTTAAGAGGAAGCAGAGACAGAGCTCTGAAGCCCTGAGGATATGGAATAAGCACCCACATCCTCAGGTTTTTTTTTTTTTTACTGGTTTGCTCTAGAGGCTTTCCAGTCATTGTCCTGACTGTAAGACCTCATCTGAGGCTTGGGAACTAAACATGTTTAAAAAAAAAAACAACCACACAGCTTTTATGTACATCAGTCTTCTATTGATCTGTGTAAAATCATGAGCCCGGGCATATGGCTTTGATAGCCATATGTGAGAGCTGTAACAACTTTAGTTGAAAGAAGAAGCGTTCTGCAGCATTAGCAGTCCTATGCATTCAAAACATGTGCTTGAGCAATGCAAGATCCTGAGACTTGAATATTTTAGGCATTCTTATCTGCCTCCTGATTTCAGCACCTTGAAGGTATACTCACATCTCACTTCCAAGTGCTCGGCTGCAGTCACATGGACTACAGCCTGCTTGTGATGCTGTGGTCAAAGCACAAGGTGAGATACTTGTGAGATTAGTCCAGTCCATCATCAGCTCAAATGAAATCTGTAATGCTGCTGAGACTGAGCAAAGGATCATATTGCCCTTTTGTGATTATAAAATTGCCCTTAAAAAAAACCCCAAACAAAAACCCACTTCCATAGCATGCTTGTGAAAACAAGCAATTTTGTGTCAGAAATCTTACCAAGTTAGCATATCTAAAATACATACTTGTTCAAAATGCAATGCCTATATGCAGGCAAACCACCAACAGTCAAGGGTTTAGACTTAGAAGTGAGCATGAAGATTCACTTTTTCCCCAGTAAACTCTCTTTCTTAACCCAATAGTATGCAAAAACACAAACACAGCTAACTGCTCAAACAATTTCTCTTGCTGGCCAGGAGGGAAGACAGAAAATGCTACTAATATTTCTACTTTTAAATAATTGGGAGGTCTTTGAGGTCTGCAGCTCTGTAGCTTTATAAAATACACGAGATTTTCATTAACATAGACTTTTATATTTAAAAGTTCAAATTTAAACATACAACTCAGGAAATGTTGTAAGCCAGAGGCCATAATAAAAATAGGCCTCTGTCACACAGTCAACTGCATTAAGAATACATACTTGTAGATGCATATCTGTGAACCTAACGTTATAATAAACACTAAAGATACACACAGTGTAGGCAAGTCAGTGTTAGCCAAATGGCATTTTAAATGGCTCCATATGCTTTTGACTAAACTACTTTATAAATGTACACAATAAAGTCTTCAACATTTTGCTACTGCATAATGTTTCCTTCAGTTTTATAGTGCTGCAGACTATTACACAACTCAAGAACAAACTCTGGTTCCATTAACACGAAACTGTGGATTTGTTTATAAGGTTGCTCTGATTATTTTCCTTCAACCTCGCTGCAGAATGCATAAGCTGTAAACTCTTTGAAAGTGTCTTTTTTAATCTGCTTTGATGGCACTTAGCTGAAGGAAACTCTGGTCCAAAATCGGTGCTTCTTCAATAGTAAAAAATTAGACCTCAGTAAGTACTGTTAGCCTTCTCTTATCCGTGAGCAAAGGTCTTAATTAGTTTAAAAGCAGGCAAGGTATTGTCTCTGTAAACATGTAACATTTTTCATTTTGTATTGCTTCCAGCTTGGGAGTGGTCAGCTCAGGACTTCATGAAAGTGGGGAGTGAATAGGTCTCAATATTGCAGAAGAAATGCAAGTTCTTCCACGGTTGAATTAGACAGAGCTGTTCAAGCAACTGGAAAAGAGAACAGGGGAACCATGAAATATAAAAGTTGTTCTGCAGGAAATGAGTGCTGAGACACATAGGAAACTTCATGCTGCGGCTGCTTTTGACGAAGACAAAGCTGTTGTGACATCTGGCTCAGCCTACCTTAGCAATTAATGCAGTGTAATAAGTGTGGATCTGCTGATCAAAGCATTTGGTCCTGAGGCGTCTCACATCCCCATTATGACCTAAATTCAAGGTGTTTATTTCAAAGTATCTATAATCCAGCCTCCAGGGCTAAACAATTCAACTGCATATGTACAGTCTGGCACTTCCAGGAGCCAAATGACCCCACCAAACCCTGCCTTCCTCACTTGCCACCCCTTCTAGAAAGTATCATGCTGTCCTTTCATCTGTCTTCTGTCAATGTGCCCCTGCCCATGTCAGTTTGTACTCACATCATCTCCCTTTTAAGGCTTAATGCCAGAAAAAAATCTCTATTTCTGTCTTTCCTGGTGCTGCTCCTGAGTGTCACCATGAAGCCAGCTTCTCCATCCACTCCCTGCTCATGTTCAGACAGTATAATCTGCAAGGGGCTGTGGGACAAGGGCTGAGGGTGGGAGCCTGATCCTGAAGCAGTACTGGGAGGACACCTGATGTCTGTTGTCCTGGGCTGTTTTTTCCCAAAGGATCAGGACAGCAGGATTTCCTCCTGAGTGGCCACCATGCTTGGACTCCTCTGCCTGAGTGTGTCCAGGGCCTTGGGGACACATGGGGCCGGATCACCCTTGGGGTGCTTGGCAAACTTCTAGCTTCTGGATGTGAGTGGCCACAGTCAAGGCCATCAGCTGTGAGTGGACTCATGGAGCATCTATGTCACCTTTTGGGAGCTTATCTGTGGGATCAGAAGTGGAGCTACTGGCCTGGGGCATCTCATCATGCAAGTCCTGCCAGTCAACCATTACCTAGTTTGGAGTAGGCAAGACTGCCAGGGTAAGGTGGTGCTCAGGATATGTGAGACAATCCTCCAGGCTCACTTCCTTTGAGCAGTGCAAGTGGGAGAGGCTGCCAAAATAATGCAACCCTCCTGGCCTTTGCTCCCCATGGGAGCCAGCATTGTGGGAGCTGGCTCACCTTCCCATCCCGAGCTTAACTCGGGGAAGCTCTGACTGCACTGACTGCCAAGGCTGCCTAGTCATATATGGGCCTTCGTGGACCCTCATGGACATCTCTGCAGAAGGACCCATGTGACCTATGGCATCTGCTTCCAGCCTTGGATTCAATAGCTTTGCTGATACCTTTCTTTTCAAGTCCTCACGACGTGCATGGTGGAAGTTGAATGGCTGATTCTTGCCGGAAGGAACGCCTTGTGTGATTGATGGCGTGCCAGTCCTCCCATGGCATCCAGTACATGGAGCTAATGGCTGTCATTGATGAGGGTCACAAACACACTGGTCACCAGGAGTGGCTCGCACGGCAGGGTGGGGGACATGCTTAATCACTTTTGTCATTGTAGCAAATACAAAAAGACTCCCGAAGTTTCTCTCAGTCATCTTTCTCCACTCTCTTTCCTCAGAGGAGGTTTATTTGTGTCTTCCTACACCTTCTTTAGGCCTTTGCCTACTCCACTTTCTCACTCCTGAGCAACACTCAATCTACAAGCATGGGGCAAGCAGGGCTACTTGGATTACACCTTCGCTGGCCCTCTGTGATTTGGGCCCTTACATCTCCATCAGGCACCGGTGCACTTTTGAAACAGACCTTACAGGTTCATGTCCTCTGAAAGGGATTTATCTTACATACACCAAAACCCCTCTGAGAAACAAACACATTAACTACGGAAATGGAGGATCTCAGGGGGTTGTTTCAAACCCCCCCACAACAGTTCCTAACCAAACCACTAGAGTCAATACAGTGTCTTTTTCAGGTGTGAGACACAGTCAGTCTTTCCTGTCTTCCTTTTCTCTCCCTTCCCATCCCTCCTTCCCCTCAGTAAGAAATGTTATCACTACCCTTAAAATGCCAAGTGGTTTTTCAGCTATTCCCATCTTGAATTTGGAACAAGTTAAAAGTAGTTGAACCTAAGTCAGCTCAGTAGAAACATAGATTTGCTTTTGCCTGACAAACAATTAAAGATTTTTTTTTTTACCCTTTGGACTGCCCTGAGATTGCTCATGATAACTACTTTCCCCACCTAACAAGGGTACAGGGCCAACCTTTGAATTCACCACACACATCACCAAAAAGCAAAAGCTGCATTAGGACTTCTTACTGCTATCCCAGTCATGTGAGTCCCGGCCATGCAGTTTGTCAATGCTTTTATGCCTTTACACTATGCATTACAGTCAGTGGAGTCAAGTAAATATGTTATCTCAACCCAAACCTTATATATTTGGTCACAGGAATTGCATGCTAAACTAGATCACCATTAACTGAAATGAGAGAGGAGACAGCCAACATGGTAGGATGTGCGGGGCTGTAGTTGTTGCAGACACCTCTTGAGGAGGTACAATGATAAAAAATCCCAGTCAGGGAACTATAACCTTGACCTGATTGGGAGAAAATAGTCTCCCTCTGTACTCTGTGTTCCTCTTGCTTCCTTTTATCTGTCTACAGTGTAGGCATCTGCTTCTGAGCAGCCTTTCCATTGACCATCAATGGGTCTTAGGGACCCACTCTGTAAGTGTTGCTCATAGCTACATGATAAAGATTTAAAATGAGGAAAGATGGAGCAATTAAGGATGCTAAGTGAAGGGGTCACTAGCTCTACAACAACGACCCTGGTTCAAAATTGGGAGCAAGACTACCACATTAGAGCACAGTAACTAGCAAAACCAGAGGCTTTGTAAAACAATGATAAATGTATTATGCATTCACCAGTTGGCCAAAAAGGAACCCCAGTAGGTAAGTTCACTGACAGAGGAGTCCAGTTCAAGGGTAGAAAAAAGCAGGAATTCCTACAGGCACCAGTTTAAGCCTTTTGCTCAAAACACCTAGGCAGTAAGGACATTTTTTAAAGCTTTTGATGACTGCCTCAGAAAGCTTCACTCATCAATAAACATTTATTGGTGCAAAGCTGCAACATTTTCCTCTTTTCCATTCTGCCTGTAAGACACCACCTTCACCTCTATGCCTACAAACGATTAATTAGACAGCTGGTGTGTGGACGCTTCTTATCACTACCGGAGGAGAAATGGTGGCATAGAAGGTTTGGGGTCTGAGTTAGGAGGCCAGCCATCCTACACTTGCTCCATGGGCAAGGAGAGAGAGCTTTTGGGGTGAGTCAAAGAAGGCAGACTCGAATGGCACTTCCCCTTCAGGGCTGGGTGCCGCAGAGGAGACTGGATCCAAAACTTTCCCAGGCAGGCACAGTCTCTGTGCTAGCTGTCTGCAGGCATGGTGCATCACAGGCCCTGGCTTGCTCAGAAATAACTCAGTTGTAAATAAATAACAGCTGCATTTTAGAAATGCAGGAAGAGAATTACAAGCTTTTGCGGAATAAGTGCAAAGTGGCGTAAAGGTATAAAATGTTAAGGCAGGAGGAAGGGGCAATCAAAACAAAAACTGAGGGTTCAAGCTGACTATCAGTGTACTGCTGGAAGTGTGAGGAAAGGTCGTCTTCCTTTCCAGGGAACCGCGATTGTAGCTTTGTAGGCAGAAACAGAAGTGGAGAAGAAACCACTGAGATTGACTTGCAGTTCCCAAGACATGCCAGCTAGCTGATGATCCACAACAATTTCGCCTTGTACTGCAAAATGATTTTGCCTGCTAGTACCTGTCCTCGAATGAGCCACAAGCAAAGCCTACACCCAACAGTGTGATGCACAGGTGGGGAGAGAGGGGGACAAGGAGAAGTTCTTGTTTCATTTGAGCAGATCAAAACACACCTGGAAAATAAAGTCTGTTTAAAACATCCACATTCTGTTGCCCAGTTCATTAGAGGAAGATTTTCGTACTAATGCACTGTTACTCAACCTTAATATGGAACTAAACCAGAAATAGTCACATGTGATAACTTATGGAAACCTCAGTAAGGAGACAGACAAAAAAATAAATGTGGTAATATGCACAACTTAAGATATCAGCCTTTCAGGATCCTATTTTTAACCTCCTAAAAAATGCATTTACACATCCCACACATCAGCTACATAATCTCTTCCTAACACTGACAAGCAAACAACCTTCCCCATCATATGGAATATAAAGAGCGCGTCAACTGCTTGGAAAAAGCAAAGAAAGTATCATTTGGAGAGGCCTTGTGGTGGGAGGGTGTGATCCAAGGTTTACAAAGTCATGATGCTGAACTGTTATCCACCACCTTGTGCACAGCCAGAGTTTGAGGACACCTGCTGAACCTCACAGGCCATCAGTCCCAGACTGATGTGCATCTTTACACCACAGGCAGTCAGCTTGCACTCACTGTCTTGGGAGCTCGAGGGGGCAGACAGGATCATCAGGTCCAAAAAGGGCTAGAAAAATTCATCAACAACAGATCCATAAATAAATACCAAATGGACTAGGTGAGGATGTACCCTCTAACAGCCCAAATACAGTGCCTGAGAATGTGAGGAGAGTGAGGAGGAAAGACTGCCACTGGTAGCCCATCTCACATGCTCACCTTAAATGGCATCTCCTGCTGGCACTGTCAGAGTTAAGATGCTGAGCGGCCAAGATGGCCCATTAATCTGATTCAGAAGGGCATTTGTCATGTTACAAATAACCTTCAGGGGAAAAGGAAAAAAAACAAAAAAAGGCTTTCTGTGTGACTGCAGAAAGTGAGAGAGGCAAAGAGAGCATTTGCACTCCTGGGAGCTTTGGCAGTGCTAGCCACCTCAGGAGCTGTTTATTACACTGGAGGTAATATTTCAGAGGGACTGACAGCAGAGACCACTAGCAGGGTCATTTTGCTGCTCTCTTCTCCTGCTCTATGTGCATTAGAAAATTAATATGAAAATTCAAATGATGGCAATTCTGGAGCAGGAATGGGTACTGAGCAGAAGAATAACACCACAGTGCTGACATGGAATAAACTCTGACCAGGGAGAGGTTAGGGGTATGCATGGTTGGTGTTCCTTTCAGTGATCAAATTTAAAGCAAGCAGTGTGGGGAGTGAGTAAAGTACAGGACCATACCTAACACTGCCACAGGGGTGCAATGCCTTGGACATTGCTGAGCTAGTGGTTTGCTTTTCCCCTCTGTGCAGAGCCAGTCCATGCCACACTGTCTCAGTGAGTCGCTGCAGAAGCCAAGATACGTATCACCGGACTCGGTGATACAGAGCCGGGGAGGAGGAGGGCTGAGCTGCCATGGCCCAGATCACCTGGCCACCACGCAGTGGTAAGGAGGGCTCACCTCTGTGAGCACTGAGGTGGAGGGGTGGTGTAAGAGTTGGTCAGAAAATCAGCATTGTCTCAACATTGTCATCAGGAACATGAACAGTACGTTACCTGACAACGGCCTGTTTGGAGCGCAGCGGCCAATCCCAAGGACAGAATGTGCGGTACAAGGCTCCTGGAAGGTACCTGGCTAGAGCCGTTAGAGATAACCGCATAGCTACTGTCAAAAAGGATGGATTGCAACCGTTGCCATAACATCGATGAAGAAATCATGAACTCTAGACGAACTTTGCTTCATTATAATACCAAAACACACCTCCTGGTCGAAGACTACCCGCCTCCAAGACTTACCACGCCTCAGACACTGACCCTGTGCCTGTGTGATAGCCTCGCTCGAGAAGGGCGGAGATATGATAATTGTATTCTGTGGAGACTCCTGAGGCAGAGGTGGAGCAAGGTGTGTTACTAAACATAAAAGATGACTTCTGAACAATGGGAATTTGAAGCTTCCCCACCAAGGACCACGACGATCGACGACGCAGCATTAGCTGGACCCGGGACCGTTAGGACGTCTTGAGATCAGCGGTGGTAGCTATAACCTCTCTTTTTCCTCTCTCTAAACCTAACTTTACTTTTCTCCTTTCTTTCACCCATCTCTAACTATCGCGTGCCTCTTCACAGGCAATACAATAAAGTTTTACTGTGTGATTACTGCTGTCCCCTTTGGTGTTGGTCACCTTAATTTTGCACTTTCGAGATCGTAGCAAACGAACCATCACGAGTCCACCGAGTGGACCGTGACAGGTGCACGGTGGAGATCTTTGCAAGGTAGCACAAAAGGTTGGGGGCCAGCTGCTGAACACAGCCATTGCAGATGGGGTTTGTGATGCTACAGTTTAGACCAGAGATTGACAAACCTGTGTCAAGTAGCCATTAGGGATGTGGCAGGACAGACCTTGTTTCTTTGCTCGCACCCCTCCCATTGAGCACCCACCTGTGCGATGTGGCCACCTATACTGTCACCTTTGACTCACACCCATGTTTGTGTGCTTACTTGCTATCTCTCTACCCACAGGTGCCCTCTCACACTAGCGGGCATTTTGGACTTGGGAATACCTTTTTTACACTATCATTAAGGTACTGTGGCATTCAAAGCCCAGTTAGGACATTTCTGCTCTAACAGGATTTGTAGTCAACAGGAATAAGGCAGCTTTACAAAAAAGAACATGAAGAAAAAACTTGCTCTTTGATAGCCACAGGGTTTTTTGCTGGTGTTACCTAAAGAGAGTGGGATGCTACACCTGCAGTTACCAGGCAACAGACAGGAATTATCTTCTTTTTTGGGCTTTACCCAGTGGACTTGTCAGCTGAGGCTTTCTGGCCCTGAGAGGAGATGTGGAGGCTGGAAACCTTGGGGAGGGAGGAGAAGGCTTAAGAAGCATGCAGGTGATGAATTCCTCACTAGTTTCTCAGATTTCCCTCCCTTTCTTGTCTCCACAAGAAGACATTAGGATGCTGGAGCTGTGAGCTCAGACACCACTGCACTAGTCAGAGGTGGGCATCGAAATAGACTTGTCAGACTATATGAAATCTTCTCTCTCTTTCTGGAAAAAAAACCAAAAAATTAATACTTGATCATTACTGAGAAACTCACTTTGAAATCCTGTAACCAAATCCTATGACAACACAGTAAATTTCCTGTGAGCTGTCCTGGGAGGAAGAAGGAAGAGGCTAAGCTGGGTTGTTGTCCCCTTTCATTTGTCCTGCATTTTCTCCTCTGTGCTGGACAGGCAGCCAGCACCCAGTCCTCCCCTGCTTACAGGAAGAGCCTGACCTCCCCTGAGGTTTAATTTATTTGTCTTTTATGATGCTGAAACAAAACCCTGGGAAAAAAAAAAAGTGAAAGTTATCGTGTGTAATGCTGGAATGGAGCAATTAAATGTGTGCAAAAAAAAAAAAAAGGGAAGGAAAGGAACAAAAAAGCCAACTTAGCCTTACACCCTTTCTCCAGAGAGCATCAGTGCCTCTGCTTGCCTTGCCTGGAACAACCTGTGCTGTGAGGATACACATCAGGGAATTTACCAAGATGCCAGTGCTGTACAGCCTCTCTACTTCAGACTAGGATCCAGCCACCCCTTTTGCCCATCCTTTGGAGGTGTGAGCTTCTCCAGCGGGCAGACAGCTGCATGTGCAGTTACAGCTCCATCTCACGGGTAGCCAGAGCCCCTGCTGCGATCATCTAGGAAAGGCAGGTGACATTTCTGCATGCATTTTTTCTCAGCACCTTTCATAACACTCCCTATGATTTGCTTTTTCAGCATTTGGTAGTTCAGTGTTATAAAGACCCTCCACATGTGGGGCAGGGAGGGAGGAGGCAGATGGCAGACTAATGTGTCCTGTGTGGAGTGGTGCAGCTCTGCCATTACTGCTCATGTAAGGACCACAGTTTGCTATGACTAGTTAAAAACATCACGGTAGCTCCTATTCTTTTTTGAAAGAAGATCCTCTGGAGCAGTCCGTAGCATTGCAGGCTCTGCCTCAGGCTGCCCCATGACTGCCTTAAAGCCAGCCTCTGTGGGCATGGCCCACCCAAACTCCCATCCCTGGACAGCTGGGGGCTGCAGGCTCTAGTCGACTCTGGTGGTCACAACTTTGCTGCACCCGAGACCTTGATGGCGAGCTTGGAATAGAAAAGGCAGGCTGCTCAGTTTGGAGGGCAGTCCCCAGGCTGCCCTCAATAGAAAGTACTGGCACAGTAGATTAGGCTCCATGCATCATGCAGTAAGGAGAGATCTGGGGTCAGGTGAACATTACTGTCTCTGTTACAGCTGGCAGGCTAGGTGCTCAGGAGCACTAGCAATGCCCAGGCAGCATCACGCCATCTGAGCCATCCTTACAGGGAGCTTACAGGAACCTCTGCCTGCAAAAAATGTCAAGGGGAACTTCCTTTCCACAAGGCAAGGGTGTTTTCCCTCTCTTGAGTCTTCTCTGCAGGACTGCCCATGGCAGGCATGGTGGCCGGTGGTGTACCTGGCTGGTGGGTTGGCCATGGCTGGATGCCAGGGGCCCATCAAAGCCACTCTATCACTCCCCTCTTCAGCTGGACAGGGGAGAGAGACTATAATGAAAGGGTCATGGGTCGAGACAAGGATGGGAAGAGATCACTCAGCAGCTACCATCACAGGCAAAACAGACTCGACTTGGGGAAAATTAATTTAATTTATTACCAATCAAATCAGAGTAGGGTAATGAGAAATAAAACCAAATCTTAACCCACCCCTCCCTTCTTCCCAGGCTCAACTTCACTCCCAATTTTCTCTAGCTCCTCCCCACCAGCAGCACAGGGGGATGGGGAATGGGGGTTGGGGTCAGTTCACCACACGTTTTCTCTGCTGCTCCTTCCTCCTCAGGGGGAGGACTCCTCACTCATCCCCTGCTCCAGCGTGGGGTCCCTCCCACAGGCTGCAGTTCTTCACAAACTATGGGTCTACAGGGCTTGCTAGGAGCCTGCTCCAGCGTGGGCTTCCCACGGGGTCACAGCCTCCTTCAGGCACCCACCTGCTCCGGCGTTGGGTCCTCCATGGGCTGCAGGTGGATATCTGCTCCACCATGGACCTCCCTGGGCTGCAAGGGGACAGCCTGCCTCACCATGGTCTTCCCCACAGGCTGCAGGGGAATCTCTGCTCCAGCGCCTGGAGCACCTCCTCCCCCTCCTTCTTCACTGACCTGGGGGTCTGCAGGGTTGTTTCTCTCACATGTTCTCACTCTTCTCTCTGGCTGCAATTGTGCAGTTTCCACCACCCCACCCCCCCGCCCCTTAAATCTGTTATCCCAGAGGCGCTACGACTGTCGCTGATGGGCTCAGCCTTGGCCAGTGGTGGGTCCGTCTTGGAGCTGGCTGGCATTGGCTCCCTGGGACATAGGGGAAGCTTCTAGCAGCTTCTCACAGAAGCCACCCCTGTAGCTCCCCCATTACCAAAACCTTGCCATGCAAACACAATCTAACCTATCATTCTATTACTCTCATGTCTAGGGGGGATAGTGCAGTACCCTCAAGCAAATAGAACCCCTTAACATGGTTCGGTTTTAGTTTTTTGAAAAAGGAATTGAGTAGCAATAAGCTCAGGCTGTTATTCCAGGAGCAGCAGGTAACTGACTAAAGAAAGGCAACAGGTCAAGGAAAACGTGTGGGCTGCAATGCATGATAGCTTTCACTGAGCCCAGCGTCAGGATGACTCACTATGAGATGGTGTGAGGACAGATCTGCAGAGGGCTAATAAATCTGTAAGGCAAGCACAGAACACCTGAAGGTGAAGTTTTCACTAAACTGCTTAGGAGAGACAACATACTTCCAGGGATTGCATGCAAAAAAATAGAGACACAGAGGAGTGACTGCCACTGGCAGCTGTTACAGCCAGAAGCTGTGTGGCCTTTCAAGGTAAGGTCACTCCATGTGCTGCAGGGCTTCAGGAAATTTCCCCCCTCTGACAGGGGTCCTCCATGGCTGCAGGGGATCCCTGTCTGGGCCTGTGGAGCACAGCAGACACCCCCTGCCAAGGGATGCACCCTGGCCTCACTGGGAAAATGGCCCCTGGGTGGTAGCACAGGCAGCAGGTTTCCTTCGTTTATGTTGCACTTCCTAATTTCATCCCAATCTTCTGGGACTTTTCCCTGTGTAATACTCTCCTTTGTCCTGACAGTGTCTCCTGAGGCAGAGAAAACATTTAAAAGATCAGTCCAAAACAAGTTTTTGGGATGGCTACCAAACCCCTGCCCTGGTGCAGACCCCGTCCCCATCAGCCGTCCCTATCAGCCTTCCTGTCACCCTGTCCCCAGGAGTCAGCTCTCCTATACTCACATTTCTCACAGTGACCCAGAGTCCCTCCAGCTTTAGCTGATGACCTCCAGGGTCAAATCATATCACAAGCTTTACTGAAGCAGGTAGCTTCAACTATTTCAGATTTCCACCTCTCTGTCTGCTTTTCAGGAGGTAAACAAGCATGTGTGTTTGTACCCTGGCTGGTGAAGGTGGCTCTAAACTCAAGTTTCCAGGAGAGGGGGACCTCAATCCATCCCACTCCTACCAGTTTGATGCCAGTGCCAACAACAGATGCCCAGATGCCTGCAGAGGGATCACAGGTCAGCAGGAGAGCACCTGAAGAGCAGCACAAAGGAATTCCAGCCACTCCAGCCAGTAAGTCAGCTTCATCAGGGCCCAACTTAAATGCCCCTATGCAAACACACGTAGCATGGGGAATAAGCAAGAGGAGTTAGACGTGCACATGCCTGCAGGGCTATGATCATAAGATCAATAATGGCATCGTGGACACGTGGCGGGATGGCTCCTATGACTGGAGTGTTGGAATGGAGGGAGACAGGCTGTTTAGGAAGGACAAGCAGGGGAGATGAGGAGGGGGTGTTGTCCTCTATGTCAATGACCAGCTGAAGTGCATGGAGCTCTGCCTGGGGATGGATGAGGAGCTGACTGAGAGTTTATGGGTCAGGATTAAAGGGAGGGCAGGGACAGGTGACATTATAGTGGGGGTCTGCTACAGGCCACCCAGCCAGGAAGACTGAGCAGATCAGGCCCTCTATAGACAGATAGGAGCAGCCTCACATTCACAAGCCCTGGTACTCATGGGGAACTGCAACCACCCTGATATCTGTTGGAGGGACAACACAGCAGGGCATAAGCAGTCCAGGAGGTTCCTGAAGTGCATTGATGATATCTTCCTTCTCCAAGTGGTAGAGGATCCAATGAGGAGGGGTGCTATGCTGGACTTTGTTCTCACCAACAAGGAGGGGCTGGTGCGGAATGTGAGGCTCAGGGGCAGCCTTGGCTACAGTGACCATGAAACGGTGGAGTTCAAGATCTTTAGGGCAGCGAGGAGGGCACACAGCAAGCTCACTACCCTGGTCTTTAGGAGAGCAGACTTTGGCCTCTTCAGGGATCTGCTTGGTAGAGTACCATGGGATAAAGCCCTGGAGGGAAGAGGGGCCCAAGAAAGCTGCTTAATATTCAAGGATCACGTCCTACAAGCCCAGGAGTGATGCATCCCAACAAAGAGGAAGTCAGGCAAAAACACCAGGAGGCCTGCGTGGATGAACAAGGAGCTCCTGGACTAACTCAAACACCAAAAGGAAGCCTACAGAGGGTGGAAGCAAGGACAGGTAGCCTGGGAGGAATACAGAGAAATTGTCCAAGCAGCCAGGGAACAGGTTAGGAAAGCTAAAGCCCTGATAGAATTAAATCTGGCCAGGGACATCAAAGGCAACAAGAAAGCTTCTATAGGTGCATTGGTGATGAGGAAGACTAGGGAAAATGTGGGCCCTCTCCAGAAGGAAACGGGAGACCTGGTAACCCAGGACATGAAGGCGGCTGAGGTACTTAACAAAATTTTTGCCTGAGTCTTCACTGGCAAGTGCTCCAGCCACACCGCCCAAGACCAGAAGGCAAAGGCAGGGACTGGGAGAATGGAGAACCGCCCACCACAGGAGAAGATCAGGTTCAAGACCATCTAAGGAACCTGAAGGTGCACAAGTCCATGGGACTTGATGAAATGCATCTGTGGGTCCTGAGGGAAGTAGCGGATGAAATGGGTAAGCCACTATCCATCATATTTGAGAAGTTGTGGCAGTCCAGTGAAGTTCCCACTGACTGGAAAAGCAGAAATGTAATGGCCGGTTTTACAAAGGCAAAAAAGGAAGACCGAGGGAACTACAGGCCAGCCAGTCTCACCTCTGTGCCTGGCAACATCATGGAGCAGATCCTCCTGGAAACTTTGCACAAGCCTTGACAGGCTTGAGAGGTGGGCCTGTGCAAACCTCATGAAGTTCAACAAGGCCAAGTGCAAGGTCCTGCACATGGGTCAGGGCAATCCCAGGCACAAGTACAGGCTGGGTGGAGAATGGATTGAGAGCAGTCCTCCAGAGAAGGACTTGGGGGGTGTTGGTTGATGAGAAGCTCAACATGACCCAGCAATATGCGCTTGCAGCCCAGAAAGCCAACCGTATCCTGGACTGCATCAAAAGAAGCATGACCAGCAGGTTGAGGGATGTGATTCTTCCCCTCTGCTCCACTCTTGTGAGAGCCCACCTGGAGTCCTATGTTCAGCTCTGGGGTCCCCAACATAAGAAGGACATGGACCTGCTCGAGTGAGTCCAAAGGAGGGACATGAAGATGATCAGAGGGCTGGAGCACCTATGAAGACAGGCTGAGAAAGTTGGGGTTGTTCAGCCTGGAGAAGAGAAGGCTCCGGGGACACCTTACAGCAGCCTTTCAGTACCTAAAGGGAGCCTACAAGAAAGCCAGAGAGGGACTTTTTACAAGGGCATGTAGTGATAGAACAAGCGGTAATGGCTTTAAACTGAAAAAGGGTAGATTTAGATTAGAGGTAAGGAAGAAGTTCTTCACTGCGAGGGTAGTGAGGCACTGGAACAGGTTGCACAGAGAAGTTGTGGATGCCCCATCCCTGGAAGTGTTCAAGGCCAGGATGTATGGGGCTTTGAGCAACCTGGTCTAGTGGAATGTGTCCCTGCCCATGGCAGGGAGGTTGGAACTGGATGATCTTTAAGGTCCCTTCCAACGCAAACCATTCTATGATTCTGCGATTCTACCCCACAGAGCATGCCTCACCAGAGAGCAGTGGGCTGGACACTAGGTATGAATGAGAGCCGGCAGCATCCACTCGGCATGTGAAATCATGCGTGGAGGGAGGCTTTCCGGTACAGTGAAAACATGCACATAGCAATGCTCAGACCAGACACCTGTAGGTTATCCCCTGGTACTTGATAGAGGGGTGCACCTTGTCATGAAGTAGACTGCTGAGTCTCACGGGTTCTCCTGCATGGGGAGTGGCATTAGCAAGGTGCTCAGAGCAAAATTTGGTTTTAGTGGAATTTTATCATTTGAGAAACAGCTGACCCCTGTGACAGCTGAAGGGATGGACAGAGGAGGGTGTGTGACTGCAGAGGCTGCTTACAGGGACTGGGGATTGAGTGTGAGGTATCACCTGACTGCTACCCATGGTACTGAGTGATGCTATTTATCTATGTCTCAGAGCAGCCCAGAGAGGTGGCAAAAGCTATAACAGAGTTGGAAATAAGACTCAACAGACTGAGCGAAGGCCTGAGGGTGGCAGGGAAGCTGGTTTCTAGGCCTATGTGAGTACTTTTTCTGATGTTCTTTCCATGATCATATGACATTAAAATAAGGAAAAAAAATTCTTTTCTTGCTATGGCAGAATGTGGTGACATAAAATTCAGGCCTGCTGGTTTTGGCATTGCAGCCAAAGGGATGCATTTGTGCAGAGTGGAAAGAAAATAAATCTCTTCAAAGAATAAGTTTCAGAAAATACCTCCCTGGTAATCCATCCATCACTTCGATCAAGCTGATGATGCAGTATCAGGTATTGTCATCCTCTGAAAAAAAAAAAAAAAATATTCCTCCAGCCAAGCATAACACTGGGGTGAGAAAGTGAACTTGTCTGAGCTTTACTAGAGGAGGTCCTACACCCCAGATCCTGGACCCCAGGACTTCCTTCTGGCTATGTTACACATATGTTTCAAATACTTCCCAACCTGCTCAGACATGGGGCAAACCTCCCCTGCATTCTGCTGGACTCTCATCCCCTGATCAGGTTTCCCATCTCTTTGTATTGCCTGTTTTTTCTGCTTAGACCAAATACACTTAGAAAATCCCACAGACAAGCCCAGCAGGCACAGCTTTTGGTACAGGCAAAACTGTGAGCAGCTGCAGCCCAGGTCCCACTGAATGGTGCTACTGCAAGGACTAGGATTTTCCTCTCGCCCTCTGGACAATTGTCGACGCGGAAGTCACGGACACTGCACACAATCAATGTGATTAAGCAGATGCCCCTTTATTGCCCAAATAGCTTGGTTTAAGTATACATTCTAGTTCCTGCTCATGCGCAAGCCATCTGTTGATTGGTTAGCATGTGCTGTCCACGCGCCTAAAGCAATAGATTGATTGGATAAGGTCTTTTGATCACGCGAATGGTTCCCTCCGCCTGTGTCCTGTTTTGAATCCTGCTTTCAGTCACGTATACCTGACCTTGTTCTACTTTTTGTGCTTGTTTCATCAAACTTGTAGCAACAGTTGACCTTCGCTACATCCTTGAGGCCTGCTGCCTGCAGAGGCCTCTGGCTCACAGATGAATCAGTTCCATTGTGTCTGGATTGTTCACTATATGTGTCCATTGCTTTCCAGATATCCCACAAATCCCTCTTTTTGTTTGTGAGCAATCCAGACTTTGGTCATTGCGTTCTGTACCACCTTTCCTATACAATTGAGTATACAAGGGATAATTAGTAACAAGACTAATAATACTAGCAAGACAATTCCCAGCATTTTTAACAAATCTCTTATCCATCCCATAATTCCCCAATGGGTTAACAGTCTGTCTAACCATCCCAAACCATCACTAACTTGTAGCTTTTGAACTTGATCTTTCATCGTTTGTATAGCTTTATGGATCGATTCAGAGTGATCAGATAAATTCATACAACACATTCCATCTAAATCTTCACAACCATGACCATGCGCTAACAACAAAAAATCAATAGCAGCTCGATTCTGCAACGTTGCATGCCGTACGCTATCAATATCACTAAGCCATCTAGGGCTAGTGAAGTTAAATTACTCTGGCCAGCCAACAACCCAACTTCCGTAGATTCGTTAAAGCACTTGCAACTCCTACTCCTGGGGCTAAAAGGCTGGCTGCCACAATTTCACTAGGTGACCAAAATTCCACTTGATCATTGCATTCTGGTTCAGATGCATGGTAATGAATTTTGCGCTTTTGTCTTTCGTGCTTCCTTCTATGTTGCCAAATTTGGGTATTGTTGGGAAGTAATACAGTCAAACGACCCAAACTACACAGCCCACCTTGCAAATGAGATGGTATGCCAGGCCAGGCTCGGTCTCCACAAACCAAGAACATCCCTGGGGGTAATTGTATTGGTGTATTGCTAGATTTCGAATGTTTTGAACTGGTATAATTACACCAATAACTTGCATTGCGATACACCGGCAACGTTGCATTGACTATTTGTCCTTTTTTTTGTATGATTACTGCTATAGTTAAACATCACACAATAATCCATTTTTACAGAACCTAAGAGTTCTAATTCTTGTGGTTCCACTACCGCCCCAGGTAACCATGGCATAATCTGATCCCAGTAGTTAACTCTGCCAGTGCCCTTGGTCATGAATGATAGTAATTGCGGTAGTTTTGGCGACGGCCATGCCTCATTGTCCAAAGGCACCCCCACCAAGCATGTAGAAAATGGGTTGTCGGGGTTGGCCATAGCCAAACACAGGGTTGATTGATTGATGGGTAAGGTTGGCAATCGTGAGCCATATGTTTGTCTTGGGTAAAGAAGGAGTCCAAAGTGCTCCACCACCTTGACAAAACATTGAAACAACAAACCACCACGTTAGCATCTTTAACCTAAAATAGAACAATGACAGCAAACGACAGATTGAGCACGGTAATCATCCGACTTGCTTGGTTCTGATTTGTTAATTGAGGGCACTGTAAATGCAAATTTTTCAACATCATTAGGATGTAAGGGAATTGTGAAAAAGCAATCTTTCAAATCAATAATTAGTAGTTTCCAATGTTCTGGAATCATAACAGGGGATGGCAGACCTGGTTGCGAAGCACCCATATCTTGCATGACCGCATTTACTGCTCGAAGGTCATGTAGCAACGTCCATTTTCCTGATTTTTTTTAGGAATTGCAAAAATGGGTGTATTCCATGGAATTGTGGAAGATACAATGTGTCCTTCTACCAATTGTTCATTCACTGATGTTTGTATTATTTGCAGCCTATCTTGTTTCAGCGGCCACTGATCCACCCACACTGGTTCGTCTGTTTTCCAAGTGAGTTTTAATACAGGCTGCTCTTCAGAGGCCGCTCCTAAAAAGGCTGTGTAACTAAACGAGCACCCATTTGGGATAAAAGATCCCGACCAATTAGAGCTATCGGTAAATACATCACATACGGTCGAGTAGTTACCATAGTGCCATCTGGAAAACAAAAGGAAATTGGTACTTTACTAATCATTGTTCTTTGAACGCCTCCTACTCCCACTACCCCCGTAGCCGCGGGCACTAGCGGCCACTGACTAGGCCATCTACTTGCAGGGATGATGGTGACGTCAGCGCCAGTGTCCATCAGCATTGACGTTGTCAGGGATTGTCCACGAGGGTGCGCCATTGTAATTCTTTCCTCAGGCTTTCCCCAGCAATGTCAACAGCTAACAGCACCTGAGGCTCACCCGTGGAACCGAAACCCCCGGGGCCTCGTTCCACAGCCTGCGCTCTGGGCACACGTGCCCGAAATGGTACCAACTGGGCTATTTTTGATTGAGCTGGTATGGTAACAGGAGGAGTCAGCGTATAGACCATAATTTTTATCACACCACAATAATCTGCATCAATAAGTCCTGGCACTATAAAAATGCCTTTCCGAGAAACAGAAGAACGACCTAATAGCAATGCACTTAGCCCATGCCGCAATGGTCCTTTTTGATCAGAATCTGTAAGTTGTACTTCAGATGTTACCAGTGTAATGTCTACTGCTGTTGCCAAGTCCACCCCTGCGCTTCCGCTGGTTGTGGCTGCGCAGCGGTCCAGGCACCCTGTATTTGTGTCATCGCGCGTGGGTGATTCGCGCTCTGTAACTTGTTTCCCGATCTCCTGCACTCTTGAGTGTTATGATTATTTCGCTGACAGTTTACACACCATTTTTTCTGTGAATCAGTCAGGTTGTTCTCACTCGAGCCAATAGCTATTTGGTTCCTGCACTCCTTTTTAAAATGCTCCATTTTTCCACAACGAAAACATTTCTGATCTTTTCGCATTCCTTTGCCTTTTGTTAATAGGGGTTTTACAGCTGCTCCTACTGCAGCAGCCATCACTGTTGCTTTTTCTGATTCTAGCATCCACTCTGCAACTTCCAACAGCTGAGCAGTGGTAGAACCTTTTGGCAGTATACTAAGAACTTTTTTGGTTTTTTTCATTTGCATTATCAAAAGCAAACATATCCAAAAACTTGGTTTTCATTTCAGGATCTAAATCAGGGTGTGCCATGATAGCAGCATGCAATCGATCAATAAAAGCTGAAAATGTTTCCATGGGACCTTGCTTTACTGAAGTAAAAGTATGTCTAATTTTCTCATCATGCACATTATTCAATGCTTTAAAAGCTAAATCTTGACTGAGTTGTAAGACTTCTGTGGCAAATTGTGCTTGCCAGTCTGTCCTAGCATAAGGACCTGCACCCAATAGCATTTGGGCTTGCACTCCAAACAGAGGATCCCCATTCTGTCGTGGGATAGCAGCTGCTTTTTCACAGGCCATTTGCCAGTTTTGATAAAACTGGAGCTGCTGGGACGGAAGCAATAACATTTGCACAAGCATTTTAACATCGTATGGTGTCAACAAATGTGCAGAAAATACATGTTGAATAATAGATTGACTGTACGGTGATTTTAACCCATATTGAGTGACTGCTGCCTTAGCTTCCTTTAAAACTTTCCAGTCTAATGCTTCCCAAACAGGACCCCCATGTCCACCCATCACAACTGGAAATGCAGATGGAATAAATTGACCTTCAATTAAAGCATCTCTGATTACCCCCTTCCATCTTTTTGCTGGATCTCCCACCTCCCCCCCGTTAACAAAGCTGTCGGAGGTGGCGGCAAAGGTGCCTTGGCACCGATCTCACCCGATACGTCCTGTGAGATAGAAGGATTCGTTAGAGGTGGTCGCGGGAACGACGAAAGTCCTGTGCTGAAAGGTGGTGGAGGTGCAGGAAAAGTTGATGACGCCAGTTCGGGCTTCACTGACGACTCCAGACGGGCTTCGAAAGCCTCCAGCTTTTGTAGCATTTCTTTCAATTGCGTATCCCCCAGACCTGTCCCCTGTTCCTCCTTTTCCTCAGCCGGGGATGGAGGAGTGGATGGCGGCAGCGGTGGATGCAGGGATGAAGCAACTGGTTTAGGTGATGAAGAACGGGATGTAGAGACTGAGCTGTTTCCCGTCTCTTCTGCTGGTGGTGGAAATTCTGCCAGGCTGTCGGCTTTTTCCAAAGGCTGGTCCCCGGGCTTTGGATCTGCTACCGCAGACTTTCTGGCTGCACTAGCACCTGCGGAGACCTTATTCGCCCCAGATACACGAATTTGTGGTTGTTCAAAGAGCAAACGCGTCGAGAAGGGTGTTTCCTTTGAATCTTCTGGTTTCAATGCAGCAAAAGCAGAAGCTGCTGCTGATTGTTCTGCTTTCATACTTTTTAAAGTGTCTATAATTAACCTCCACATCGTGGAGAATCTGCTCGTCTCTTTGAACCCGAACTTATGTTTTGCCATAGTTCTTGCCCTATCTTTTCCCAAGTAGGGATGTTGAAAACATCTCCAAATGTAGAGAGTAAGCCTTTTTCTCTCACCCATAGTAACAGGGCTTTCAGGGCAGACGAGTCATAACTTAATCCTCTCACAGAGAACATATGTTGGAGGAGCTTAACCACTGCTGCCTCTTCTTTGGACAGAGTGGACCCCATCTCCTCCCCGGCCGCTTGCCTGGCCAGGGCGAGATTTCCACGACGCACAACGCTAGCGTTTTCCCGAGTGCCGGGGCAGCACTCACCTACAGCCGGCTTCCGCACCCTCTCTCCGTTGGCTTCTGTCGAAGAATTCAACACCAATCTGAGGGTCCCTGTTCGGGCGCCACTTGTCAACGCAGAAGTCACGGACAATGCACACAATCAATGTGATTAAGCAGATGCCCCTTTATTGCCCAAATAGCTTGGTTTAAGTATACATTCTAGTTCCGGCTCATGCGCAAGCCATCTGTTGATTGGTTAGCATGTGCTGTCCACGCACCTAAGGCAATAGATTGATTGGAAAAGGTCTTTTGATCACGCGAATGGTTCCCTCCGCCTGTGTCCTGTCTTGAATCCTGCTTTCAGTCACGTATACCTGACATTGTTCTACTTTTTGTGCTTGTTTCATCAAACTTGTAGCAACAGTTGACCTTCGCTACATCCTTGAGGCCTGCTGCCTGCAGAGGCCTCTGGCTCACAGATGAATCAGTTCCATTGTGTCTGGATTGTTCACTATGTGTCCATTGCTTTCCAGATATCCCACAGACAATGGAATTCAGCGTAGCCCACGCTGTGAGGGCTTTAAGCTGCCTCTGCATTTTGCATCAGCAATGTCCTTTCCACCCTGGCTGCTGCAGAGTGGGTTGAGGGGCAGGAGAGGTGGGCCCAAGATAGCTTCCCCTCTCTGGCAATGACTCACATGGGTGGGACATGTCTTTTTCTCCATTGAGAAGTCTGGATGAAGGTTTTCCAGGCAAAATATGTCCATTTTTGGAAAACAAAAAAAAAGTCTGGCCCATAGAGATGTCAGTGGGAAAGACAGACAAGCCCAAACCCATGTATTTTCTTTAGAGAATAAAGTTTCTGTTAGCAAAAACCTAAATCTGACAGACAGCTCTGCCAGCATTCATGCTGACATGGAAAAGTTTCTTCTTTCCTTTTTGGTCATGTCCTTTTATCCTCTAACTCAGAAAAATGGGGTATAGGATGTCTCTTGCTCTCTAAAGGCCTGAATAAATTCAACCAGACAGATGTATAATGAGGTTTATTTAACAGAGCCTTTTACACTTCAGATATTTCCACAGACAAGCGTGCATGTGGAATCCATCCGTTTCACAGGAAGGCCATGATACCCACTTGAATTTAAAATATACACTTAAGAAAAAATTGCACTGTATCTTAATAACTGCAGGGGACTCTGGAGGTCATGAACAGGAGGAGACAAGTGGATGTATTAGCATCAGGCATTAATTCCCTTTTGTGAGGTCTAAGCAGCACATGGCAGTCCCTGACCTGTCACAGTACAACATTGATTTTCTGATTTTGAGTGGGCCTTTTCTGACCAGAAACCAACAACTGTAACAAACTGTACTGCAGTTTTATTAAAAAAAACACCCACTGGAGACTGCTATTTTCACTAACAACTTGCTAATACCTTTGGTCAAATCCCATGCATAGTGCCAGCAGGGGTTTAAATCGTAATTCAAAGTTCAAGCCAAGGCTCTTTTGTGCATTATCAATCAGGGTCACCCATGTAGCTGCCAAGTTTCACATCAGAGTGAGGAGAAGAGAGAAAAGAAATAGCCAGCACAAGCTAAGTCATCTGTAAATTGCTTTGTTTGAGAGATTCCTGATGGCATCCTTTTATTTACAAAAATACTGATTTTCTTTCCTCGATGCTCATAATGGAAGATAGATATGAAAAAGCACTCCTGACATCATCCATATGTCCACGTGCCTTCCGGTGTGGCTGGGAGATATGTGCGAACAATTCCTTATAGCAGGACACAGCTTTCACAGAGCTCCCAGTCACAAAAGTAGCCCAAGGGGATCCGCATCGCCCAGATGCAGGGTCCCTCCTTGGCCTGAAGGTCTCTTCATCCATTTCTCTCGGCACTGCCTGAAAACATACTCTGTTTGCAGCCTGCAGAAATGTTCCCCAGCCACATGTTTCCAGGCTGCTGCCTGAGAGCATTGCAGGGCTCTCTTATTTCAGTCAGAGGAAATGCTTTTAGCAGTAATCTCTCTGGCAACCTGTTTTTATCGTCCTGCTTTCACATGATTTACACAGTCTTTTCAGCATTATTCAGTTGATGCTCGATTACTCTTGGTTGCAAACCTTTATATCTAAATCATTTGTATCTTTCTTTTCAATAATATAAACAAATTTCAAAGCAGGCATCGCAGCATAATAAGTATTATTACCTGGACAGTTTGTGTGTGTAGGAGAATATTTCATTATGCCTTTAGCTTCTTTCTACTCTCAAGACAAAAGATGAAGGGATCAATCTATCCCAATGTCCTTTCAGAGGCGTCAGGAGCAAAGATTTTGCTGAGCAGCCCCTACTCAGGCATATGGCAGCAGGTTGCTAAGACAAAATATTTGGGTTTCCCTTTTTAGCATATGCAGGCGATGGTCTTGGAAGGCTCAGAAGGTCTTCAGGGGGCTTGCTGACTTTCATCCATGCATCAAACTTGTCAGAAATAATAGACTTACAAGAAAATAGGATAACCTTGACTGGATATTGTCTCCTATTTTAGGGTTGAGCAGGGTAGTGATTTATGCCTTGTCGTGGTTTAACCCCAGCCAGCAACTAAGCACCATGCAGCTGCTCACTCACTTCAACCCCTCCCCCAGTGGGATGGGGGAGTGAATCAGGAAAAAAGTAAAACTTGTGGGTTGAGATAAGAACAGTTTAATAGAACAGAAAGGAAGAAACTAATAATGGTAATAATAACAATAATAAAATTACAATGATAATAATAAAAGGATTGGAGTATGCAAGTGATGCACAATGCAATTGCTCACCACCCACTGACCGATGCCCAGTTAGTTCCCGAGCAGTGATCCCCCCAAACCCCCCCGGTTTATATACTAGACATGACGTCACATGGTATGGAATACCCTGTTGGCCAGTTTGGGTCAGGTGCCCTGGCTCTGTCCCCTCCCAGCTTCTTGTGCCCCTCCAGCCTTCTCGCTGACTGGGCATGAGAAGCTGAAAAATCCTTGACTGAGTCCAAACACTACTGAGCAACAACTGAAAACATCAGTGTGTTATCAACATTCTTCTCATACTGAATCCAAAACATAGCACTATACCAGCTACTAGGAAGACAATTAACTCTATCCCAGCTGAAACCAGGACATAGCTGCACATCATCACATGCAAAAAAACACCTGAACCCAAAAGGTATTGCAGGGATCTATTAGCTCCCTGTGAGTAGGAGGCCAGTGTTTCACACTGCTGCCTTAGTGGCTGCCTCTACCCAGTTAGAATTGAAGGGGAATAAGCTTCACCTTGACACAAGCAGTTCAAACCTACAGATGCTGTGAGAACTTGTCTGAATATCAGTTTTTTCTGCACCATTGCTGCCTTCATGCATGGCCTCAGTCTGTTGGTGTTGCTTGACATTGGAGCCTGAAGCAGACTGGTGACACAAGCCGAACAGAAAGCAGCAGTGTAAGTAAGTAATGCACACAGTCATCTGTTTAGGTTTGTCGGCCTTGCTCGTCTTGAGAGAGAGGATTCTTGAAAAATCCATAATGTGCTATCTTGGGGTTCAGCGTGATTGCAGGCACCAGTAGGAAGCCTCTAAAAATGAAAAATATCATAGTTTTAACAGAATAGAAGACTGATATGGTGGTTGAAGGAAGGGGGGGACCTTCTATCCCCTAAACCATAATGGTTACAAAATGTGAGACTCCTGTGTCTCTAAATTACTGCTTACTGAGGCACTTCAGTGAATCAATCTCTGCAAATGGCTATCCCATTTTAACTTCTCTCTAGGCATCCACTAACCCAGCCTGCTGCTCTGACTCTGAATGCGAGAAGTGGCTGCCACTGGCTACTGAATTATAGGCTCTGGCATCATCACAGTGACATTTCATAACAACAAAAATTAGTCTGGGTTTAAAATGAAAAAAAAAAAAAAGAGAAAACATCGACAACATCTGAGGGGAGAAGAAGTTTTTTCCTTCCAATCACTATACATGCAACAGCATAGCACCCTCTAAGACATTAGCAGGACTCAGTGCCAACACACTGAGACAAGCTGCCTACCACTTGTCATGAAACTGGAGTAACTAGTAACATCACTAGGCCAGTTATTGGAGTCCAAGTGTAATTTTAGTAGCTGCTGGCATTCAGGAGATATGGGCAATTATATATTGCACATGCTAATGACAAATAACGGTGCTGGCTTAGCCTTCATTTCTCCCTACAAACCCCACTTCCAGTAAACTGACAAAGGAAAGTTTTAGGGATCAGGGCTAAGAGCTGAGAGCGCCTCGCAGCATCAGCCCTGTGCCACCTCGCGGGCACTGGTCCCAGGGACATTGCTGCCAGTGGGAAACCCAAGCTTAGCCAGGCCTGGCCCTTGTCACATGCAGGTATACGTTTCCTATCCCCATGCAATCTTCTCCGCTGAGCCCATACAATAGCTCAAGGGGACACATCATTGACAGGATCGCAGAACTGATCCAGGTGAAAAATAACCCTAACAAAACATATTGTGGGGCTTATTTTAAATAATTTATCTATTCTATGCAAATATTAGGTATATGTAACCATATATTATGTCATAGATAATTGCTATATGTTTTTACACATGTACATTTATATTTTTTACTCTATCTGCCCAAACATCAAAACTTGTCATTTTTAACCTGGATAAGTTTATGGCTGTGGCTCACCTTCCTGTGAAGCATAGCATTTTTAACAAAAGCATATTTCACAAAGCCTCTGCCATGCACTGTTGCTAGTTCTGGTTGGCCTCTGCTACTGCTTTCTAGCTGAGACTCCAGGTCAGATCCTGTTGCCTCATGTGTGCAGCCCACAGGCTGTAGCCAGGACACATCATTTATTTAACCCAGCAAGCATAAAATCCAGGCAGTGACAACAATGGCCACCCAAAAGATTACCCATTTGAACCAGCGCTCCCCTCCTTCATCTGGCTCGTCCGCGACCTAGTGATGGGGAGACACAAGGCATGGGGATGTTCCCCACGACACCTGGAGGCACCCGTGCTTCTGCTCACCTCTGTGGCTGTGGGCAGGCCAGCTGCTTGCAAAAGGGCAGAGCAGGGAGTCGGCAGTGGTTTCTTCTCAGTGCCCCCCCCCCCCAAAAAAAGTTGCTGGAGCTTGGAGGGCTGTGTCTGTGCGCTTTGCAAGGGCCTCACCTTGCTTGGGAAAAGAGGTGCAGCTGGCAGAGCTGCTGGCCGGCCAGGCCAGGGTGTGAGAGCTGCAGCCCCAGAGTAGTCCCCCTGCTTCTCCCACAGCTTCTCATTCCTCAGCACTAAAACATCAAGTTGTGTGAGACTGTAACGGAAATGATTTTTTTAATAAAAAAAGGCCCTGCATTTGAAGCCAGAGGTAAAAGATCATAAATCTTTAGAAACAGCTCATTAGGAAGCTGGAATTATGCACAAGTGAGTAGGAATTTTAAAGATGACATTCTAATTTTTTCATTCAAATTATTGATACTGCAATCTTCTATTAATTTCCCTATAATTTGTATATGCACTTAAGAGAACATATACCCTCCATCCATCTTGTCAGGCACATACACCCAGGATTTTACCAGCAAGAGACTGAGAGAACAACCCAAGGTTAGTAGAGAGAGAAAGCTGCAGCAACACCCACTGTCACAGGGAAATCTGAGTGCCTCTCCAGCAAATACATTGGAGCAGATTTTTGTAACACAGGAGGCACACAGACCCTATAGCTTCACAGCTTTTTTTTTTTCCTTTCCCCTTCATTACTTCAGTTGAAGTACTTCAAGCACACCACTGAAAATGTCAGAGAACAAATCAATATCATCAAGAGGAGAGTGTTGTTGATGCACCACCGTATCACATGTGAAGAGAGGGACAGCACTCCTGTCTGCAGTGGTTTTGCTGGTGTGAATGCTAGTGCCTGACACTTTCCCCCTGGGGAAGAGAGAAGTGTTGGGATTTTAGTCTTACTTCAGCTAACCATCCTCAGTCTAATTGAGCTCAAAGCTCAGAAACCATGACAAACCATCTCCAGGGTGTGTCACAGCAGACAACCAAAAAGTGCTTGTTTAGAAAGGGCAGGAGTAATTTTCATATACTTGGAAAAAGTCTGGTTTGAAAATAACCATTTTCAGCTGATTCATTGCACTTGCTACCTGCTGCCCCAGAAGACACATCTTGCCTGTAGTGAGGAAGGCAAAAGCTCTGTGCCCACAGCCAGCAGCTGCAGGTGGTGGGGAGGAGGAGGAGGGACATGCATCCACCCGGGGAGGTGCAACCCAACCAGGCAGCTTCAGAAGGGCTAAGTTGCAGCAGCAGCAAATGGGAAAATCTTCTGCTGGACTTTGTGACAAAATGGGGTGAAGCAGTATTAAAAAAAAAAAAGGGTAAAAACAAGTGAGTGGCTCATACGTTTCAGCACAGTCGTGCCAGACTCCCTGCAAGTTCAGACCAGGTGCCCTGAGAATGCTTTGTCACTGTGGTCCCCACCTCCTTGACGCTTTGTAGGCACCCGGTTAAGTAATTAACCAACACAAACATCTTTCTGACAGGAAAAGAAAAGAGGCTGTCTTCAACAGAGAACTTTGCCATGTGACATGGTCTTATTTTGGTAACATTAGAGGGAGTTTTGACAACAGTTACAGAAGATGAAGGGTTTTTTCCCCTTTTTTAACATCCTGTTACTTGCCATTACTTGGTAATCTTCTGTTATGTTATGCTTGCATCATGTGGTAAGCCTACCCATTTTTAATTACTTCCTTGCTTTTCACTTTATAAATCTTTTTCGCTTGCTTTCCAGGGTTTTTTTATGCTCCTTTGTCCATTTGCACATTATCATCTTTTATTTTTCTGGGCTTTGTTCTGATGTGAAATATGACCAAGTTACATGCAAAGCCTTGGAGCATATTCATTGTTATCTCTTTTCTGGATTTAATTTTCCCCACACCCTTGACAGCATTATTCATGTGTTCCTTGGCTGGCAATACTGTACTTGGGCTAGGAATGCCTGATGCCTCTACCGAGCTCTGGACAGCCAGAAACTTCCCCTACCGAGCTGCCAAATACCCATAGCAATCACACACTGCCTATTGCTCGCAGGAAGGACGTGGGCTACCAGGCTGATGGGCAATGTCTTCCATGCAGCCCAGCCCCACAGCGGCGGGGGAGGCCCGGCTGCAGCGAGGGCCGAGCCCCGAGGGCAGCAGGTGGCCACGGTCAGTGGTCCGGTCGCCCTGGAAATGGCCCATGCCATTTGCGCTGGCCCAGCCGCAGCAGCCGAGCGCTGCCGGCTCAGCTGAGTGCTGGTGACCACGCTGAGCCTTCAGCTCCTCCGTATGTGTTAATATGTTTCCTTCCTACGCCCCCAGGATGAGTTTCCTCTCCCTTCAGGGGCATCAGTAGATTTTATAGAGTGCTGCTTTTCTGTCTGGTGTGCTTGAATTCATTGTCAGAGTGACACCAGCTGGGAAAAGCTGGTATTGGAGCAGAACTTGGTTTTCAAGAAGTTTCTTCCCACCCAAAAGCAAGCCCCGCCCCTGCACTGCACAGAACAACTCAGTTCTGAAATCCAAACATCCCGGGCAAATTACAACTTTCCATAATCTGAAAGTAACTAATGACCTCCCTCTTCAAGAACGTTACCCAGATTAATACCAAATTAAGTTGTACTTTAATTATTCATTTAAACTGTTAATTCTTCATACATGAAATGAGCAAAACTGGAGCATGACAGTGCAGCCAGCCTCGTTGAAGGACAGAGTTGAGTGCAGTGGGGTTTTCTCCTTCAGTCATGCAGAAATGAAGCTTCAGCATCAGCCTTCATGCGGGCTGGAGGTGGCAATTATCATACTGATGGACTGGCTGCTTGATATGATTTTTTTTTTGGTCCTTCTCGTGGTAGTAATTTTATTTTAATGTTAAAGACTACATGCTTCTCATTAAAAGGCAAGGCAGTTGCAACACAATACTAAAAGTGATTCAACACATGTTTATAATAATTTCTGCTTCTGACTGGCAACACATATTACTATGCAAGAACTTAATGCGTTTCATATGATTCAGGCATAAATCAAGACTATATTTCTTTCTGCAAGATATCAACAGTTGTGGTTAACTGAAGTACCTTGGACAATTCTGGCATACACAGATGAGCAGGAAATATATCCAGATTTTTTTTTTTTTTCAAGAAAGCATGCATACTTTATTTCTGAATAAGTGATAGGTGAGGTTGGAGAAATCCTTCTCAAAGAGGAAGATAGGCAAAGAAATCCTCAGAGACTCAGATCAGCATTGAAAAAAGTTTCTTTTTCTTGGGGCAGGACACTAATGCTTATGCAAATTTTTCAGCCAAAAATCTCCATAGATGCATCTGAGCTCAACTTTTGGGAAAAGAAGCTGTATGAGCTCATAATCAGTAATACCTATGATGTTTGCTACTCTCAAATCTATTATTGATTTGCTGAACCACTACAACCTTGACAGCAGGGCTTGTGATTAGGTTTTTGTTTAGTGACTAAAATTTTGTAGTTCCAGCAAGTGACAGGCATTTTTCACTAAGTTAAGCCTTGCAAAGGGAAATTGCTCCTTTTTCATATAGAAAACTGATTGCCCTGAAGGTCATTGGAAAAAAAGCTTTCTAGACACAAGCTAATTTCAGAGATGATGGAAATAGCCCATGAAAACCAGTCTGCACACAGCATGTCTTTTGGGAGAGGGGAAAAAGCTGAGCCTCACAGGAGAACATCACTCCTGGACTTCATTTGGCACCAATGCCCGCCCTTTGGTAAAAAGACAGGTGCTGAGCTAGCACGCTCCCTGCAACCACTGTCAGGAAAAAGGAGTATTTTTACCTTTAGCTCTTCCATTTCATAGAAGAGTTTCCAAGGTGTTATAAGGAAAAGGAAGGAGCGAAGTGCTTACCAGAGTAAATAGCTCCAGTAATTCCCAAATTGTTTATGAAAGTCAGACTGAGTTGGTATGAAGTTTGCAAGTTTCTCTGCAGCAAACAGCATCTGGCCAAACTTTAATTTTGCTGCTGGTTGAAAGAAAATTGTGATCAGTAGCTCAAGCAGCGGAAAACTGCAGGAAAAGTGTAGAGCATTATAGCATGCTTCTCTCTAGCAAAAGCTCCTCTACAATCACAAGGCCAATTACAGTTTAAAAAAAATGAAACACAAGATTCATGGTATGTAGAGGCTTCAGGATCAAAGTCTTTAAATGGATCATTTAAAATGCTTCATTGAATAATGCTGTAATATAACAGTCTGTTGGAAGCTGTCTGCTCCCTGGGATCACTGCTCACCAGACATACCTGTTAGCTGATACTGAAAATAATTCTGCACAGGACACCCAAAGTTTAATCAGAGCAGGTTTTTCAAAACCCTTCACTGAAACCCAGATAACAAGAGAAGAAATGTTTCTAGATGTACACTGTTGAAAATGAAAGAGGAAAAAATGCATTTATCTGTTTACTCTTCCTGGCCCAAGGGGATAATCAATGCCCGTTCCTTTGGTCAGCAGCTAGCGTGGATATAATGAAGCATGGCCTTAATACCATCTGGTTTAGTTACAGAGGCTCTCTGAGATACGGAGCCAACAGGAGACAGTCCCTTGGCATACAGTACTGGGCTGCTCCCAGCCAGCAAGCAGCCACTACAGCTCTCACTGCCTTTTCTCAGAGCTGCTTCAGCTGAGTCAGGAGTTTCTTTGCTTCCCTGCATTTTTGTTTTTCAGTGATGGCTCTGTTTCTCTCCCCTCTGGCTTGCCTGCACCTTCAGCCAACATCAGTGCTCTACCTGCACTTATATTCAGTCTATTAAATAACACGTCCAGCCTCACAGTTGACATTTCTGAGCAGCTTTGCACCTCTAAGTATGAAGTTTTTATTTCTTCCCTCAATTTGTTCTCTTCAGCCAGGTCTGGCTTAAAAATAAAAAAAAAAAAAAAAGCACTCATCCATTTCAGCTTTGTCTACTGCACAGTGAAGTCCAAAGGGAGTAATACTATCTGACCAAGCAAAGCTAGGCCCCCCCCCCCCCCACTCCCCAATATATATATATATTTATAAACTCGCACGGCACTTTTCTGTCGGGACATGTTCAGTCCCTCAACACAAGCCAGTTTTAATCCACTCTTGTGCGAAGCCCCTTTGATTGCCCCGGCAGAGCGTCCAGCCTGGTCTAGGTCTTCTGATCCAGGGAAAAACTCATCTCTGTTGCCACCTGTCTGGTTTTATAAGCTTTTTACAACTGTTTTCAGAAATTAATATTGCTATTTTCAGTTTAGTGTCATAAATCAGCTATCAGTATTGTACTGTGCTCTAGCCGGTTACCTGCCAACCTCGAAGAACTATCCTCCTTTTGACAAAATATTGCAGGAGCAACAATAAAACTAATGAAAAACTGTTGAAACCTGCTTTCCAAAGTATTAGAGTCCTTTCCAACCCACCACATGCATGCCCATGTATCGCAGCTCGCTTCTGTTTTTTCCTGCTTCTCCAGTTGAGCAAAATTCAGCAAGCAACCAGTTCACAAAAGCATACTGTTGATTGCAAAAAGGCTGAATTATGCTTTATTTTCCTACCTGGGCACATCAATTTGAGCGTGATTGCACTTAGCTCTTCTGCTTCACAGAAATCCTGAAAGTTTATTGTTTGTAACCCCTTAGATATAACTGGCCCGTGGGTTGAAAAGTTGGTAGAGCAGGAAAGACAGACAGACCTCTTCTCCGTAAAAAACCTCTCTACACTACTGAAGTATTCCTCAGCTGAATTATTTTTCTCTTCATTCTTATAGAGCTCACTTTAGGCCTAGTGAATGATTCCCGAGGACAAGTTCAAGCTCCTGTTACCACTTCTAGTTCCTTGTTGGGTACAGTTCAGGTCATCTTATTAACTTATGGTTGTTAGCCAAACTGCTTCCCCATCAGTTCTGCCTCCCTCAGCTGTTTTTAGCAGACAAGAGCCAGGAGAGACTCCAGTTGCGCAGCAAGTTTCGCATCCTCACCACCCGTTTCTGACCTCCCTTTGCTGATCTTAAGCAGAAAATCAAAGTCCCAAGGCGGGTGTTACGGATTCCTGCATGGGGCAGTTCCTGTGAAGCCCAACATGTTGGCATGTCTTAGGAGGCAGGGAGTGCGCTTCATTTTGGGAATAATGCTGCTTTGAGTTTCTGGATTAAAATGTTGCTTTTGTGCGTTTGGGGGGGGGGGGGGGGGGGGGTGGGGAATAAAATATAATACCTTTTCTGTCCTAATCCTGAAGTTTAAAGAACTGCACCCTGCAGGTGTCTTTCCCCCTAGTTAGTCTCATTAAGTCTCATCTCTTGCATTCTCACTCTTCCAGACTCATTTTTTTCCATGCATGCTGTTTGCAGCTTTCACTCTTACAAGATTTTTTATAAACATGCTGGTTTCTCATTGTCTTCTGCAGCTGAAGCTTTTTGCAAACCCAGCTCCTATGAAGCAGTTCCTGCAGAGTCCTTGAAAATGAGAATATTGAAAAACCTAAGCTTACCGAGATGAAGGGGGAAACAGCTAACATTTTTTCATCCCCAAACTCCTTACCCTAAGTGGAAGGAATTTCAAATACACAACAAATCTTCTAAGAAACAGTTTGTTTAGTGCCATCCATGGTTGCTTCAATTATAACTGATAAATATTACATATTCTATTATAATAATATATATAATTTGCTTTTTGTCTACTGAGGATAGGGGATATTCTACTTTGATTAGTGAATTCTGACACGTAGCCCACATAGAACTAGAAATACAGCTCCTAAATGCTAATTTCTTCCATTTAGGTTACAAGGCAGGTTGCAAAGGTAAGAAAAAAATGTGTCTTAAGATATCAGATCTATTACAGACAATGGGTTTTTTTAATACTAAAGAAACCCAGCTCATTTAGATCATTAGTAGCAAATACCTGAAACAATTCAATAGAGAAAATTAAATGTTTCCACAAGTTTTCACACTCACTGAAGCTGTGCTGAACAGAAGAAGCATTTTTCCTGCTGTTTCTGAACAATCGTTTCAACTCCAGCAACCTGAAAATGACTATAAAGAATAAACTGAAATTTTACTACTATCTACTGTCCAGCAGTTGTCTTATAAGTCAAGAACTGCTGGGCAATTAAAAACTAATGGACTGCATGCAGGTAGTTTCAGCTGTTTCTGGTAACATAAGACAACTATTTACATGAGGATTTCAGCTGTTTCTCATACAGTTATCTCCTCTTTTAAACTGCCTTTATTTTTACTAAGTAACTGCATAAGTAAGTTGCTTACAACTATGATCCATAATTAATTACCTTTGGATTCTTTCTTTCCCATCATAGCCAGTTACAGTGACACCACCTACAAAAAGAACCGACTTGGAAGTTGTGCCACGAACCACAAACACAACAACTGATTCCTGTTTTTCCAGGTAAATGAGAACAGTTTCATGGGTTACAGATACATCTTCTGATACCACTGCCATTAGCACCATTTAATTTTGGTTTCCAGAAGACCAGTTCCACGTGTACAAGAACAACTGTAATTAAAGGCAGACAGTCAGTATTTACTTCTCCCTCCTCAGCATTTTTTAACCTTAGTTGCAAATTATTAATGGCTAGGATGTCAATACTCTAAAATCACAAGATGATAAAATTTCAGTTTGGTGCCTGATGAGATGCTGTGGGCTCTAATCCTGAAATAATGATGCAAAATGTAATTGAGTCATAATATGTCTAATGTATTGGGTCCTGTGTTACAACTCTCAAAACCAGTCAATCATTCCTCTACTTTAATTATTGAGTAATCTTCTGTTTAGCATCAGCCATATTAAGAATTACTTTTCCAAAAGAAAAAAAAAATATACAGTATCAAACCAAATATATTGTAGAAGTCCTGACAGAGCTATATCAAAACCACAACCTTTAAGAATGTGTATGATCTTGAACAACAAAAAACACCAGTCTAGTCAGTAGAAATATTCCCCATAGACTTGTGTGAATGGATCTTTTATGATGCTGCTTTAAAAAAAAAAAAAATTAAAAAAATTCCTACAAACTTACATCAATGGACTTTATATCATCCTTCTTTCACTATCAGGCAATGGAGCCCCTTGTCAGCTCATGTTGCTTAAGACTGATAACTGCAAGCTGTTCGTTTGTAATTCCCTATATTGTCCCAATAAAAATTTCAGTCTGAGAATGGGAATCCCAAAACAAAATCTCACTGGCATAAAGATACTAATAACTACAAACACAAACAAAAGGTCCTCAATTAATGAGATACTGAACATTTGTAAGTGTACTTTAAAAGAAGGCCAACAAATTATTGAAATGTTCTAAAAAATTATTTTCAGTCCATTACATGCTGTTGCTGCTGAGCTAAACATAAACATTTTGAAATCAAGTGATCTGGTAGGTTTAAAGATGACAAAATATTTCAGTCTTGAATTTGGCAGTCCAGATGGAGAAGTTCAGGGTATAATGAAAATATTTCTACAGAGACATGATTTAAGAATAAGGTAGTAACAGTATAATCAGAATTTTATCTTCTTTTTAACAAGAACAGTACTAACAATTGAGTTAGCGGGCCACATTAAGTAAGCAGGTCTATTTGCAAGAGTGAAACAAAGTCCAAAGATTACAGATCACCATGAACCCTTCCAATTTAAACATTCCTAAAAGCATAAAACTATTTTATAGGGCTCCATTTTGTCCTACTGCTAAGCTTCCTTCATTATTTTTATCAAAGCACCATTTTGAGACTTACAACTAGTAAGTTAAAGCAAGCTGTTACAGTAACAAAGGACACCCAGTTCCAGTTTAAAAGTAGAAACACATAGCCAAGTAGAGTCAAAGAAGATGCATCTTCAGAAAATAAGGTAGTCTGCCTTCTTCCTGTAACAAGCCTGTGATCTTAAGAGTAATGAGAATAAAGTGCATGTATTCATCTTTAAACTGGTTGCACCTGAATGACATTACAAATGGCCTTCTGAAAAATTAAGTCAACAGGCATTAGCTGTATAACATTTTTATTTTACTATATTGACATTTTATGCACAAATATTTTATCAGAGTAAAAATACAAAATAATTGTTTCATGTAAAATTACCAAAAAAATGCAAAACACAAAAGAAATACATATTAGCAGAGTATAAGTGTCTTTATTTAAAGAGTAAAAAGTATGCAAAAAACCTTCTGTTTTACAAAAAATTGGGAATATTCTTTCTATGCTTTCCTTCTGGCAGCAACAGAACAGACTTTGACAATATATTCTACATATTTTGTTTTATTGAAGACATCAAGTTAGTCACAGATTTCCCCCTCAACTACAGAGAATGTGACAGTGCTTTTATACTGTTTGAAAGAATCCTTCTTTACTAATTAGAACACAGTGGAAAAGCAGATGATCCCACAACAAAGAACCCAAAAGACTATCATACCTACTGAAAAGCTGCAAAATAATAATCAGATGTATTTACAAAGAAAGTGTGATATCAGAAGTTTCCCCTAGAGGGCTTATCATGTAACAAGAACACTAAGGGGAATAAAGTATTGATACTACATTTCAATTTTGCTGTTACTTTATCCTCCTACAGTCCAGTTTGATCTAGAAAGCTGGTATCTTAAGCTTCTCTTCTTGTTATACTGTGTTTTAACTAAAAAGGCCTCTCATGAACTCTGCTAAATAAAACTAGTGACTTGTGTTAGACTTCTGCTTAGTAATGGAGTGGTGTTATATACATAGTTGCGGCCACTGAACTATCAGCTTCATCTTATTCTTAGTAATCAAATCTGCATCGATTTGCATAAGTGACCTCAAACAATTGCCAATTGGTGGAATCAGACTACTGTAACAGTAATAAATGGACTGATGGTTGACCTCTCATGACAGATGAATTTACATATTTTGCTCAGGGCTTAAGATTTTTTAAAAACCAAATAAAACCAGCATGCTCAGTAGATGGAGTGCTTTAAGAGCTCAAGAATGAAAACAATATTAAGAGTTACTGAAAGAATCTGGCAAAAAAAAAATTTATAATCATGGTGATGATGAAAACAGTAGGCTAGAACTACATGCAAGATTTCTAGTTAAGTATAAACTATCTGCAGATGAACATGCACCTATAGACAAAAAACTCTGTCCTCAATGCATCTTTAAAATGAACATGAGTCTTCTGTGTTCTTTGCCCTCTGCCTGCAAGTATGACTGTTCCTTTTCAGATCACGAGCAACAGTCCAGTGCTCTCAACCCAGTATAAACACATTTCATGTTTAGAACCTCACCGTACAAACACTTTTGATTTAAGGTTTAAGAGTAGCTCAATCCCTCACAGAATTAAAAGTTTTCCCTTATCCATTTGCATTTTAATTGTTAAGTGTTACCAGAGAGGGTTTCACTTACAAAAAGTTGGAAAATATGCATGGTGACATAATATACTGTTTAATAGCACGAAGGGGCAAACGCAAAACCAATATTGCATCATTTTCAGCCATCAAAAGAAATAGTCTAATAGGTATCAGTACAGAAGCTCAAAAATAGCAGCCTACTTTTTACTGCATGTATAAGTCTGCATGAAGTACTCTCCGTAGCTCAGAATTCAGAATGCATTCCAATTATTTCTATTCATCATCCAGACTTCAAATTGCACCCAGCTCTGGAGCATGCATTTGGCTTATGAAGCTTCAAAAACATCACTTCACGTTCAGAAAGAAATTAATTTTAAATAAAAAATACATCTTTGTATTTTAATATATGTCAGACTGTACAATAATTTGGGAATCAAACTTCAGTTCTCTGTAAAACTATTTTCAACTTGCATTTTGCTTCTAAACAGGGACTACTGACTGTGATTAACTTAAGTCTTCAGTTACTAAGGTTGACTACCGTGCAGGTATAAGCACCTCGCAGACCAGAGCATTAAACCCCCCCCACAAAAACAACCTACTCTTTGGGTGAGGGCTATTTTTTCAAGTTTTCAAATCACCTGATGGGGGTGATAGTGGAGGAAGAAGTTTATCTTCACTTTTTGCTAAATGGCTACCGTTAACAATGTCTTTCAAAACAGGTAAGTACTTGCCCTCATATATGCATACTGTCTACATATTACAATGAAATACTCATAATTGGCTTTTCACCTAAGCCAGATCTAAACCTGGATCTCCTTCTTCAGCACTAATCTTCAGTTCAGTCTAGTCTTAGTTTCCTTTGCTTATAAACACAGAAGCTATTTTAAGAACCTGATGCTTTGTAACATTTAACATGTCTTTCAGCTCTGCTTGATTAAATAAGAATAATGAAAATGTTTAACTTTGAAAGCATCAAATGCCATTTGGTAGTTCAGCAGAGAACAAAAGACTGGAAAGGACTGAGTTCAGACAACTGATCAGCCTGCTTGCTGTAGGTACTTCATTTTTGTTAAAAGCGCTGCAAAAATTACTTTGTACAGCTGTGGACACAGAGCGCTGACCAGTTCAACCTTTCTCACCCACTTCAGATTGCATACGATAGAGGCCCTGACTCAAAGTTGCAGAAGCTGTGATGATCCCTTAACTTATATTGAAATATATGCTGTTAAAAGATCCAAATTTATGTGAGTCCCAGTTCTTTATAGAAAATCATGCTCTATATTGTACTGTCAAGAAACAAAACAACTTTCCATTTCTGATAAAGGTAAGAGCAGCAGCTGCTCTGGTTATATAGGAAAGGGCTCAGGCTCCCGCTTTCAGGTCCTAGTGCTTAATTATCTTTCTCTGTTTGCAGTGATGCTGTAGCTAGTGCCACTGCTGTAACTGGCTGTGCAATGCCATGGAGCTGCATCTTGGCTAGTTTCTTCTGCTCACATTCTGTGACCAACCGATTCAACTCTGCTGCGCTGTATCCAATCAGAGTTTTCAAGTCGCAGACAAATTTGTACACAAACCTCTTGCCTTGCACTTTGCAGATCATGTCTCCATCATAGTAATACCTGTAAAAAAAAAAACAAAACAAACCAAACAATGTAAACTTTCAGCATCTGTAACTTCCATATGCATTGGTTATTTACTTAAGGTCACTCGGAGGCCAAAATATGAATCTTTTTCTCATCAAGATTCTCATATAATTTCACACACCAAGATACTGTTTAGGCATTTTATTGTATGAGGAAAGTGAAGAGAGTTGAAAATTGTCCCTGCACCTTGATACGTTAAGGAGAAAGAAAACATAGTAATTATTTTGTAGGCAGTCGGAAGCACCCGTTCAGAAATGGAGGTCTCAGAGGAGTTTAAAAACAGCTTGTGGGGATGAGTAAATTCTATACAGTGCTCTGCCTTAATAAGAAAATTTCTTTTCCCCACTCATTATTGTCCTTTCCTGTCTTTACTTGTCTCTGCTTTTCTGAGGAAAAAATTCATGTTGGACACAGTTTGAAAGTTAGCATTGTAGTTTCTATGATACTAAAGCAGCCGTTCTCTCCCTATTGTTTTCGAAGATGGAAGTAAAAAATATAAAAGCATATTTGGCAGTATTTTTTATAGTTCATATGCTGGCAAAACTACATCCTTTGCCTTTACTTACAACTAGAAGTGGCTTCTCTAACTATGAATACTTTTTACATTGTGTCACAAAAGAATTATCAGACTGGGCAGAAAGGCAGTAAATAGTCATATAAAGTCTATATGACCCACTGTACTCCAGAGACATTATAAAACTTTAGGTGATACCACTAAAACAGAAGTTAGAATTTTACAGTTTTGTTGCTGTTCTTGTCTCACTGCAGGCACTAATAGAAAGCACGTCACATTTCTCATTAAGAAAACCTGAGTGGGACATAACTTGGACTTGATGAGCTTAACAAGCTTGTGATAAATTTGGAAAAAATCAAAACCAACCAACCAACCAACAAAAAACCCCCACAAAACCCCACACAATTTAATTTCCTCAAAACCACCACCCAAATGTAGTACCAGTGAGCCCAGATTTCTTGACTGTCTAAAACTCAATCCTTTGAGTGACATGCTTGTAAAGCAAAGATGATTCTCATTCACCCACAAAATTAAGTCAATTAAAAGACTAACTTCTGTCTCCCAGCTCTAGTGGAAAAGAGGTAAGTTACTAAGAATCCAACCAAATTTCTTCAGACACCTCAAATTCTGGAAAAAAAAAGCACTTTTTAATTTCTTACTTTTGAGGGTCACGATCTAAGCTACAGGACCAAAGGAAAGACAGGATGAGAGAGACTACGTAGAAAAAATGATGGCAAGCCTGCTGGTTACTGATATGATGCAAGAAGCCACAGAGGTCTGTTATGGAGTACAAGAACTGTCAAGTGCCACTAGCCAAAATTTTTTGTTAACTCTGTACAAGCATTTACATTTATTATACAATCCTGTACAATAATGCCTGTCTCAAAATAAATAATGCTGTAGAAAAATGCTTTACAAAACTGAATAAATTTCTTTGAATTATTTAGTCCACATTACTGATATGATCAGAAAGGAAAAGGACCACAAGAAGTTAGTCCGCATTTATGCAAAGGCCCAAAACCATGCAAGATTTCCACATCTCATGCTAGAAACACTCAAGTTAGAATTGAGGCAATGTGGTGAGAGGATTTTTTTCAATACTATGTTGAATGCATTTCTGATTACAGCATTTACTTATTCAAAAATATAGAAAGCTAAAAATAAATAAATACCCATGCAAGTTCACAAAGCCTTAGTTACTGGAATGTTCCGAGTAAAATGAAAGCTTTGTTTCAGAATAATACAAATGAATTATTTTTCTTCAAGTCTCACTTCCCTGCTGGATAATTAAACAGATGTTGATTTTAGAAAATTTACCAAGGTGTATGTAACAATGAAAGCTGCTCTTTTGTTTTTCACCCGGCCCTAGTTTCTATGCTGCCTGGTTTTCCTACACCTGGGCAGAAGAACTAGCACATTTCTCAATAATATCAACATCATTTTCTGTATTAATCAACAATTGACACAGTAATTTCAGTACATTAGTAAGCAAAACATATTACTATTTAATAAAACTTTAGCTTGGCAACAGTGTTTATCATGGGAGTAGCAAGAGGCATTAAATATCCCTTCAGACATTCAAGTGTTAGAAAACATGTCAATATTGATGCAGCTGCCAAAATGGCAACATTTTGAGGCCTGTGATTTCTGTAATTCTGTGACTAAGATATAAATGCAAAACTTCTCTAATAGTGATTTATGCAAATTACTGTGCAGACATCTGTTTAATATCCCAGTGATAAGAACATTATTCTAAAGTTCTTCAGCTGTCCTTGAGATCTTCTGTGGAGTTTGTTGACAAAACCCAAAAAACATTGGCATCATTTACATCATTTTTATGCTCCAGAAAGTTTTCACATATACCTTCAGTACACAAATGCATAGATTCACAAAACCAGGTTGGAAATACGGGAATGGTATTGCAACAATGCAGGCTGGGGAGCAGCTCTACTGGAAAGGCCCTGCTTTGTGCAGGAGGCTCTGGACCAGAGACCTCCTCAGGCCCTTCTCACCCAAGGGATTCTGTGATCCTACGAAAAAAGTAACATTCCAATTTAGTATCTAAATAATGCAAGAACAGCCATACAAGACGAGACTAGAGATCTGTCTAGAACAGGATATAGACTCCAACAGACCAAAAGAGGAAGCCTAAGGAAAAGCATGAAAGTAGAATAAGCATATATTGATGCTCTTCCTTGCTTTCAATGATCTGGGGCTCAGAAACTTCTAGAAGTCACATCTTTCCATACCTAATGTCCTTCAAAATATTTCTTTTTCATTAATTTGTCCACTTTCCTCTCAAACTCAAAATAATTCTGGCATCCACAATACTGTGCCTCAAGAATTTACAAGACAAACTAAAGAGTATAGTTAAGCTGTGTATCTGGTGCCTGCCAGTTTCTTCTGATGCCTCCTGTTCATGTAAATGAGACACTGAGCAGTATTCTTTACTGACTCTATGCCATTCATGGTCTTTTAGACTTCAATCTCCCCCAGTGAAAGTACTCATTCATCATTACGCATATTGATGTTACTTAAATCCTCCCTAAGAGACTAAAGAAAGCCAGAATATGGTAACTTTACCATCATTTCTCATGGAGGTATTATAAAATAGAAGCTGATTTATTTTTTTTAAAAACAATGCTAGATGCATTTACTTCCTTTTAAAAAAATAACGTAGCCAAAAGTGAAAATGCTGAAAAGTAGATCTTAGATCTCAGACTTCAACCAATATGCACCTTCACTCGTATAAAAAGAGCTCCTAAAACTGCTTAAATGATTTGCAGGATTAGGCAATAAATACCTTTCTTGAAAACTAATCAAGAGAAATAGATTTAACCATATCAGAGTAAGACATTAGAAGTTCAATCTTAATGATTTCAGAGAACTTGGATGAATCTTCAAATTATTGCAGAGGCCAAAATAATCAGGGCAAAAAAGTCTAAAATTCAGGTACTTGCACTCTTCCCCCTCCTGAAGCACATCACCCACAGTGATTCAGTAACACAAGTCTCTTTTACCAATGTCAAAATACAAAATCACGATGGAATGAAGACAGCCTGAAACACTTCAATTTCTTCAGATGATAAAAGTTCTCCACGTTGGAATCAGATAAATTGAAACTTACCTGTCAGCTGTATTTTTCAATTTAACATCCCTACCATAAGAACAATGGAATGGATCAATCAATATTTGAACTTTAAAAAGTTTTGTTACGTACAGAAAAAATTGTTACATACAGAAGACTACTAACAATTACATAATTACAGGAAAGTATCTGCTTTATACCATAACAAGAGCAAGAGGAACATGAACAAGTAAACTGTAAACTATAAAAATAAGTCAATAATTCAGAGTATTCACATATTTCTGGATCCTTCACAAATAATCAATATTGTTTGGCACACTACTGAAAGCATAAATGCTGAAGATATATCAAAAAGAAATATTTTTCTGAAAGTGAGCTACCCAAATTCACTATCATGTCAGTTTCAATAATCTTGAAAAAAGAAAATATATTTTTAAGAAGTTACTGTACGAGCTTCTTAAAAAAAAAAAGAAAAAAAAAAAAGAAAAAAAAAAAAGAAAGAAAAAAAAGAAAAGAAAAAACCCAACAAATACCTTGCCCCTGAGACTACTATGATCTGATGGGAAGGAGTAGCTTCAGAGGATCTGTTTATCCCTTTACTAAAAAGTCGCAAGTCTTGCATTATGGTAGTTAAAAATAAAGTAGCCAATTGGAAGCAAATCACTTCATATCTGATCAGTACCTAAAGTTTCTTACCTCAAAGCCCGACTAAGCTTCTCATAGTTCATAGTGGGTTTGTTTTTGCGCTGTCCCCATTTTTGTGCAACCAGTTCAGGTTGGTTCAGTTTAAACTCTCCTTCATCACCAACCCAAGAAATACAGTCCCGAGCATCTTTGTCAGTGAGAAGTTCTAATAAAAACTGCCACAACTGGATCTGGCCATTGTTTCCTGTCGAAATAGGAATAACAAGATCCATTTCAATAAGTCCTTTTTACGTCCCCCTCATAGCTAAAAATTTTCAACCAACGTACTAAAGCAGACCAACATGGACTATATAATGGAAGGAAAACTTGTACTTAATTAATTTCTTCCAATTATTCTTTTGCAAACATTTTTCCTGCAAAGTCAGCAGTATTAATCTATTAAAAAAGAAACTAATGGAATACAGGGGGGGGGGGGGGGAAATCAAAATTTCAAATAAACCTGTCCCTAGAACTTAAGAAAAAAATTACATAACACTAAACAGTCATTTAGACACATATCTATCCCTAAAATAGAAGAGATTTAGCAAGAGCTGCTTATTCCTTTTCAGGCATATACAGACATATATATGTAGTAGAAGTTGTTTTTAAAAATTGTTTAGTCTCCAATTTTCAAAGTGAAATATTAGAAAAACAAAAATAAAACCCCAACCCAAACTTCAGCTTACATCAATATAACATCTTTGTATGTCCAATCATTAAGATGTCTTTTTAACTCAACTATCTGCAGTTAAATTCCTAAATTCTCAATGAGATACAGATAACAGATCTAAAGTCTAAAGGGAGAAACACAGAGTATTCTCCACTAATGTCAGCCAATAAAATCTTGGCCTAAGAATCCTGAATGACATTGTAACAGACTTTTATGGAGAGCTTAAAACAAATAAAAATTCAAGGGGAAGGACAGGAAAGGATTTTACAGAAAAATTCAAAACAGTGGAGAGAACCAAAGCAAAAATGATACCAAGAAAAAATAAGATAAGGAAATTAAGATGAGTTATTAATAATCAAAGAGGATGTATGAATAACAGTAATTCCAGAAATAAAATGCAGAATTAGCGTGCAGTTTTCCATAAGGTACATTCACTTAACAAAACAAGAAATCTGAAACTTGCTAAATTCTAAAGTCACCAAACTGGAGTGGGGTGGGGGGGGGGGGAGAAGAAGGAGGGGAACAAGTAGAGCAAGTAGTAGCTAGGCTAGGATTCTATAACATAGAGCTTATTTTCTCCCCTTTCTGCAAATGGAAAGCGGAAAGAAGTTAAAAGCTTGAATAAATGCCATGCAGTGGTTTGAGAGCGCAGACTGTTAAGTGATGGGAAGGGAAACAATTTTATGCATTTTATTTACTGCAGGACTCAAAAGCTGCAGCATCATGTTAACATAGTGCCTGTGTGAGGCACAGCAACGTAACCAACCTACCAGGTCTGCATGTGCTTGTGATATATTTTGTAGCTACAGTCCCCTTCACACCACATGGACTTCTACAAACCTCACATTTAGAGTGACAAAGATGTGTTCTACAAAACTGTAATTCAGATTAATGAGTAAGTGTTTACTGCATTTGCATTTAAAAATAATGGAGACAATACCTGTTCTGTTCCCAGGGGAACTTCTATCTTCCCCAGAGATCCTTGGAGCTCTCTGTACTTTAGCTGCCTTTGCACTACTGTTTATTACTTTAATGGTAGTTGGGGTAGCAGGCTGTACAGATGCTGGAATAATCTGCACAGCTGTAAAGCAGAGAACATTGCAGAACATCAATTATAAATCGCTGGCACAGAAATAGGCATGTATTATTTATTAACTGTATTACCATAACATCTACAAGCTAGTTTTTTCCTTTGCTAAGATGACACGCTGTATAGGTCACAATGCTAAGAATAATTTAAAGACTTTTTACCTCTTACAGTGGAAATTGTGGTTTTAGACTCGTAGTAGAGATGCCACATTACAGATGAAACATCAGCTTTAGTTTACTATCATGTGTATTACATGTTTCCATAAAAAAAAAAAACGCTTATGCCTTTTTTTTCATCTTTATGCTGTTGCCATATGATCTACCCTAACGCACTTTTCTCTAGTCACTGTACAACCCTCTATACCTGCCATTCAAACAGCAATTAAATACCCTTCTATTGCAATGGTGCAAGAGGATGCAAATGCCCCACTCTAGGTGGCTTTAACTAGACACAAACCCAGGATGTAATACACGGTCTATGTATTTAACATATAAGCTGCTTACAAGTCTTCTGAAAATTGATTCATTTTAATAATTGATGACACTGCTTCAGCTGGAAGAACGAGTTTCAAATAACTGGAAAGTTTCTTTAATGCATTTTTTCTAGTATTGATTTCTAAGCAAGTCCTCTCTTCCACACTACCCTTCTGTTTTTGGAAACACTTCCTTTTGAAACCGTAACATTTTAATATATCCATTCATTAATGCAATATATAACCTAAAAAACCAGAACAACTCAAGACCTCAAATATGTATCCTAGACAGCTTATTTCAAGAGAGTAGGAAATGCACCATCCAAAATGAAAGTTAGAAACTTTCATAGTTCAGGTCATATACTTCCTTTCAGCCAATAACAAAGTATTGAGAAACTCAACATTTTGCTTTGAAGTTTCAAATATGCTCTCCTCCCCTCACCAAGGAAAACTACTCTCTAGTGATTTTCTAAATGTTATCCTATTGTAGTGCTGAACCAAAGTACAGCACTAAACCTGCAAACAGTTAACTGCTGGCAAAAGTACTTACGCTGATCAATAGTAACAGTTGCTATTTCTCCAGAGTGTTCTTGGCTAGCCAACACATCTGCAAATTAGGAAAAAAACCAGTAAGCTTTTATTTAACCCACAAATTTCAAGTCACCTGAAGATCAAAAAACTTTCACATTTCATAGAGGAAAAAAGTCAAAATTTGGTATCAGTTTGCAAGAGACATTCATAGCTCGTGGTCTTATGAATAGAGACATGTAATGTCTGTCATTCAATTTTTAGAAATAAGGATGTAATGTATATGGTGAATTTCAAGGTATCTTATGCATTCTCCATCCCCTAAAACCTTTAGCTATATCATGTAAACGAAGATGGAAATAGTTTTCAGTCTGCCAAGTTACGTCCAAACATGGTAATCTGAAATGCCCATGTACATTATTGTATTATACACATACAACACACCACTTATCGGTTGTGTACAACGTAAGGATTTCGCTGCCTATGCTTAATAATCTTCACTTCTATATGACATAGATATGTATACTAAATAACACACAATCAATATTTAATTACAAAACTGTCAAATTCAGAAGATGCACAAACTAAAAATCTTTATTAAACCAAGGAGGAATCATCAGTCACTACTTCCTCCCTATTAGTTATGAAGTTTGATGAAAGATGCGCAACCAGTGTTTAGTATGCAGACATGTTTCCTAACAGCAGACATTCTCATTAATACCTCCTGTTATCTTGTATTGATGCCCTCATTTTTACTGCCAATATTAAATAGAGGAAAAACAACAGCTCACAATTGTTTTCATCTTTAAAGTAAGGGGGGAAAAAAAAAAAAAAAGAGAGAAGGGGGAAGGGGAATACGTAAAGTCAGTTACAGAAAAATCTCCCATACACTTTCGAAGAAGCTCCAAATGGCTCCAGAGGATTTCTCCCCGTGGGACGCGCTGGAAAAAGTCTTCTTGACTGAGGCTGCAGAGCTCCCGCCCGGGAATGCTGAGCGCATTGAGGTCAATGTCAGTCATGCTGAACTCCTTCATTACCCACACCACCCAGTGGAGCACCTGGTCTGTCGACCACTGCACTGGGTCTGGGAAAAAAGAGAGACAAAACTGCAAATCATCCCATTATATACTGCAAGGCTCCTCCTCACCGAGGATACAGAGCTAGTCCTTACTCTAACTGAGAACAAGAATGAAATACAAGTGGTTACTGATCCACAGCATTCAAACAAGCGTAACCCAAAGTTCTCTTTTTTTTTTGTATGACATTTTCTGAAGGCCTTTTAAAAAAACTTTATTTAGGGGATTCTTGTTATCTATTTATTTATTTTTTAAAAAGTGCCTGCTTCTAGGGCAGTCAGTGCTGCTATTCAGTTAAAGTCCAATGACAGTATGTTTTCACTTATATAAAAACTTCCATAAAAGAAAATATATAATGTCAAGAAGTGTAGTTACCATGACCAAATCTGACTGGATGGAAAGTTGACTCCTCTTAAAATGCTGACGGAGTAGTGTTGCTTGGTGGGGAGATGGAAAGGGCAAAAAAGGTATTTTCTTTAGCAAAAGCTTTTACATCAGAACTATGCCTGACACTTCTCAAACACAGAAGATATTTTTTTTCTTCTTCTTCCATAGGTCTTTAGTTTCAAAAAAGAGTAATGTCTCTTCCTCAAATATGTTGATCAGCATGTGTTTATGATGAAATATTACATTCTAAACTCATTCACATTATCTCAGTTTCTAAACCATTTGAAAACACCATCGTACTGGGTTTGGCTGGGATGGAGTTAATTTCCTTTATAGCAGCCCATATGGTCCTGTGTTTTACATTGGTGACCAAAACAGTGTTGGTAACACACTAATGTTTTAGCTACTGCTGAGCAGTGCTTGCACAGAGTCAAGGTGTGACTGACTAAAGCCCAAGGGGTGGAATGTGACTCCCCTACAATGGACGAAGGCTCAGAAGAGATAGGCAAGGGTGAAGCGCCCATGCAGCTCAGAGAATAATGCAAAGAAGCTGACTTTATCTCAACAAAAAGGAGGTGGAGGGTGGCTTTGTTTTAGATAAACAGCTATCAACAGCTGAGTGGATCAACTGGTGGTGTAAACATCTCCCTGAGTTAGCCAGACCAGCATGTGGGGAGTGAATACATGGCTCAGCCCAACATAGAGTACACAAACTAGACAACTAGCAAAAGAATTTTGAAGAGAACAACGGGCTTGGGCTGGTTTCAACCCACGTCTGTCTTCCCAGCAACTGGGGACACCCAACATCGTAATGGTGAGCATATTATATAGAGACCAGTAATGGGAATCACATTGGTATTGTGATTGAACAAAATATTGCAATTGTTGTATTTTTCTCAGTGTAACTCACCTTTGTATTGTGTTTTTAGCATAATTTGCATCACGGAGCTAAATCAGAAATATGATGTGACATCAACCATCTTCAAGTAAATTTGATATTAAATGTTACACCCTCCACACATGGAATATCTAAAGGAACCTGGTCAGAGAGTATTGGAGTCCCGACACAAGGCCTTCTCTGTTTCTCACTCAGCCACCCTCACAAGTAGGCTGGGGGTGCAAAAGAAACTGGGAGGGGACACAGCCATGACAGCTTATTAAATGGTCTTTATCTTGGCCCATGATTTTTTTCTTTTAAACTCCCCTTTGGTCCTTTTGATTCTTTCCCCCATGCCTCTGGAGCAGAAGTAAGTGACTGGGTGGAGGCTCACCCACCAAGCTGGGGTCAACCCACCACATGGGTGGGCTAATAGACATGCACTATATATATATATATATATATAGATAAAAACATAGAACAGTAAGTGTAATACACCATATCTAGAAAGACTACACTAAATAAACCATTAAACCAAGATTTGATACAATAGGACCCAATGCATACCTGTATTTGAATCAAACAAGCCACAGCATCAAGTTTTGGGATGCTTGTCTGACATTTCAACAGAACACAATAGCACATGGTTTAAATGCCAGTGCCAAACACACAAAACTATAGACAACTCACACACCAGAGGAACATACAGAAATGGTAATAAATAATCAATTCCAGATATGTGCCATACATGATTTGTTGACTGAACACATTTAACATTAAAAGTCTGTTGTTTCAAGCAGTATTAGTGTGAACAAGCTAGAAAGAGGATGGGTAAATCTAAGCATCATCTTGAAAACTTTGTTAATGTTGTATGCAATATATTAAAACATGTCAACAAGTATGAACTGGAAATGGAAACTAAAGCAGGGATATTTACTTTCACTGTCTCAAGGGCAAAAAACAGGAGCGGAACAATTATGTATTTTTAAATTACAATAGCCTAAACAGATGTCACCTTGACAAGTCTTCATTTTAAGAATTAAAGGAAGCAAAGCTTTCTAAGTCTATAAACTTTATCTAGAAGCCACAAATTCCATTTTGCTTAATAAAGGACAGTAACATTGCATCATTTTTCACTGATGCTACCTAAACCATACAATGTCATCCTTTGGGAAAAGCCACACCAAAAGGGTTTTGGTCTTCAAAACATTGATGAGAATTCACTGCTGATAAAAAGCTGCTAATTTATTCTCATTGACAGAACATAATCTGCAGGGTAACATGTATCATTACTTTCTCTAACCGGTTCCATGGTTTCCAAACTTTCTGCTGCTCTCTTTTCTGGCTTTATTTCTCATACCAATTAATATTTTCTTTCTTGCTAGGGACCTTTGCAATGGTACCAGATTTTTAGATTGTATTAGCAGAAATACCTTTAACAGCTAAGAACTAGTAATCTCCAGTAAACCCCACTGAAACATAACACAAAGGGAAAGCCACAACATTTTAAAGACCTGCTAAAAGCTAATTTTCCATTTGCAGCAAAACAGAGAAACCTGTAAGGATGAAGATACTGAACCACTAACTTCCTGGATGATCATCATTTACTGACTGGATTTGACTTTTAAGATCAACATACCCTGTCTTTTGAAAAGATTCAAGGAATAATTCCAGAGAACTTCACAGAACCAAGCCTCACAACTCTTTGAAGGAAACTGGCCTGTTTTCTATTTTTTAAGATGTGTATTTATAAAGGGGGGGGGGGGGGCTTTTTTGGGGGGACTACATAAGAACTTTTAGAACATTCTTTATTCTCAGAAACTTCCAACTGTATCGTAACGTAGAACTTAGTAGTGCCTTGTTTCAACCCAAGTCCCTGCAACTTCAACTCAGATAACATTTAAAATGTTATTCTTTATAGGAAGGCAGTTTAGCACATTTTTCTGATATCAAGAGAACACTATTATTCTTAATACAGAGATCTCTGCCATAATGAACTAGTATGATTTTCCTGGAAAAACTGCACTCCCATAACACAAAAGATATTAAACTTTTAAAGTCACAGTTGCAGGTTATAGGGTTTTCTTAAAGTAGCAACATTATTAAAGTTTATTAACAACATTATTCAACTTAACAACCACATGGTTTTAAGTAATTTTCTTCTTACATGAATGGGAAAACATGCTGAAAAATCTCAGTCTGCTCCTGATAATGCCTTACTTTTTTTTTTTTTTTTTTCCCCAAACGTTCTGTGTCAAATCCCTAATTATCAACAGACATAGCATGATGAAAACTATTTTGGAAGTGCTTGCCAATGAGAACAACAAAAGGGCATGAAAAAGCCATTGCTTTAGTTATCAAAAATACGTTCAAAATATTGGGAAGCTCTATGTCCTTCGAAGACCTGTAGCATCTTAAACACTTCCAAATATCCCACTTGCCAAACATATTCCAGTTTTGCAGGTCTGCTTAGATACTACAGCTTCATGTGCTGAATATGCCTTGACAGTACATTTTTGCAAGTCACAACAAGCAACTCAGCTAGATAATCTCCTCAACGTGAGGTAGGTCTAAAACCCACAGTTTCAGTTCAATCCTGAACAGGCATTCAGAGATGCTTTTTCTAAGCTAACCTTGAATTAGCAGCCTGCTAAGTAACAACATTAATTCAAAAGAGATAATGATCTACCAGAATACTTAGATTCAGTTCTGAATCATCTTCTTCCAGTATGTTGAAGTCAAGTATGGTTTTCCATGCAAAATCAGATTTAACACCATACTCAGCATCCTACAACCTATGGACAAGTTGTTTCAGTATCTTTAGAGGCAACCCCCACCAAGTACTGAGTCTAGTTCAAATTCAGACACACACGAAAAAGAGCCTTATCACTAACATGCACATTTTTAAGGAGGGGAGGAAGAAGAAAACTGCTTTCTAAAAACTGCAATAACAAAGTTATGAGGCAAAAAAGCACTATTTTAATAAAACTATCACAAGCACTGATTCTACTTCTCTTTAGCCTTCTCTTATGCAGGTATTTGCGTTGTACTTACCCATACCATAAGAAACTTTCTCTGAGGTATTGGAGCACTTCAATTATATAACCAAAACTAATTATCATTTATGAAAAAACATCAATTCCCCAAACAAACAAAAGAACCCAGCCCCTCCCTGAACACGCGCGCACACACACACAGAGTCACATATTATTACCATAGGGTATTCCAAGGCGCTCCTGCTCCTTTCGGTATCCTTCCAACGCTGCAGCCCATCGCGTCACTTGTTCAGAGGTTTCATCTGAAATTGTTGTAATATGTTTTGTTCCATCCAAGGTTATCACTTGAGCTTCCTCAACAAGGTGAGCTTCAGCCTCTGCATGATGAGCATCTGGATCAATCACTACCTCCACAGTCTCCACAGGCTTCACAATTTCAAGGATGTTTAACTTGGGCTCTATCCCTAGGTATAGAAAGAACAAACACAAAACTTAAAGACAGCAATGCAAACATGAAAAAAAAAGGTTGTTTTAAAGCTTTCTGATAAATAGGTGTTAGCATACTTAAGAAAGAAGCATGACACAAACGCATCATCAAATTTCTGCAAGTGTCCTAAATTAGAATGACATATTCTATTATACAGTATATATTTTAGTAAGGTGAATACAAAGCTGTCCCTCTTTCCTCCCCCAGTATTACAGCTTCCTGTTCTATTTAGGTGATCCATTTCACATATCTTGAACAGAGTGTTCATCATGTGGGCATAAAGAACACGTATTTTGGTAAGAAATACACCGAACCAAAGAAAAAAAAAAAAAGCAACCCCCCCAAAAAAACCAGAACAAGCATCCACCTCTCTCCCCCAACAAAGAGGCATTTCTCTCAGCCTTTACAATATTTCCCTGATATCTCTGGGGTCTACATACAGGAGTTAGCATTTTCTTTCAGTACCCTGCAAGAGGCAGTGTGTTCAACAGCAAGTTAAAAGAAAACTAGAAAATTGTTCATGTTTTAAGCTTCACCAGCTATTCATGATTTGGTTTTATGTCTGTCATTTAAGATATTAGAGTTGGAAGATATGTCTGTATCTATTCTGCAGCAATAAAGAACACATTCATTAATGCTACTAATGCTTTGTATCACCACCTTCTCTGTTGTCTTCGGAGAAGCTATTTTGTCCAACTGGTGCATCACCAAATTTCTGACATTGTATAGAAGATTTTTTTTGTCGTTATAATATGCTAAACAGAAGAAAATTCTTTCAATTTTTTGTGACATAATTTCCATTATAATAACAACTAGCAACCACACTTCTTTAAGAGATTTTTATCAAACATATTTGCACATTTAAAAAAAAATAATCTGTAAGATTCCATTTTATTATGACTTGGAAAACCTTGACTAGAGTTAGGCAGCTGAAAGTAGGATTCACAGAACATTACATGGCCAGAGTTAACTTCAGTATCTTGTTCCGTAAGGTATTACTTTGGGTCCCTCCCGTCTAATCTATATTAAAGCTCAGTGTAAGATGGTAGGTTCTGTAGGTGACAGTCTTAAAAGCTAAAACCACAATCCATTCACAGTTTATAAGGGAAAACAAATGGAGTACCTACCTGTAGTACAAGTAAGAACAAACCAAGTCTTTCAGACAAGTATTCCTCCAGACTTTAAAAGGAATTCAGCTTGAGAAAAATATTGGAAAGGGAACACTACAAAGACCATAAGTACAACATGCAGCAATATGAAATTAAGGAAGTGAAAACAGATGTAGGCAACCAGTAAGTGGCTGATCAGATGAAGAAGCAAACACAAAGAAAAAGCAAACAAGTACCTTAGGAGAGTGTTTTATATAGGCCATCTAAGATTAACATGCACAGCACAGGCTTATTTTAAAGTCCAATAGGAATGGGTAAGGGAAAACACTAAGGGTTAAAATTCTGGTTTTGATCTTCAAAAAAGAAAGTAAAGAAAAAAGGTTCTAGAGAGGAACAGTTCACTATTGCTCAACAAAATAATTCACTGTCTGTCAAATAACTACATGTCAACAGAAGTGTGAATCTACTGCTTTATCCATAATGCAAACATGGAGATCAAAGTGATGAGTCTCTGTAGAGGAATCAGCTTATAAGCAGAAATGTTGTGAGGTAACAGTCGGCCACCTAACCTACTGCAACATTAGATCAACACTAATTCACTGGGTTTGTTTGCATCTCTTCTCACATGTCTCCCTTTACCTAACGCGTAAGAAAACAGATGTCTAGTCTTCCTTGGACAGCACTTAAGTTGTGGAACACAATGTGACTATGTCACACACCCCAGAAGTATAAACTGGTACAAAAAGTACAAAAATTCAAGGACATTAGCTATCAAGAGATGTCCAGATGTTGCCAGTACAAACAAGCCCTTTCACTGCTATTTGTCTGAAGCTAGAGAATATACTAGGGTTCAGACTGACCTACAGGCAACCTGCTTTTTTTTCCTTAAAATGTCTAGTATTAACTACAGCCAGAGACAGGACATTACTCAAACTGCACCTTTAATCTAAATCAGTATGTTTCATTACACTTATGAATTGTTCCTTTACATACTAAAAATAATAAAAGCCTAGTTATTGCCAAAAAACAGTTTAGAAACCACAGTCAAATGAGGTGTTACACACTTAAAATGCTCGGACCTAAATCCAAAAAACCTTTTGCACTTAACCACCACTGAGTCCCAAAATCTGTGTATCTATAGTACAACTACATACACATGCACAGAAATTCTCAAAGCAGCTAGACACTAACCTCTTATGTCAGTCAAGCATTTAAAAAGTAAGTAGAACAGCATCTGTTTGGGAAAATGTTAATTTTGCAGGTGTGCTTTGGGTGTGCATAACAGACAGAACTGTGTTCAACAGAAACAGCAGCTACAGATGCTCATTCAAAACACAGCCTTGACTTGTTTAAGTTTGTGTATGTGGTACATGAACGACTTGAAGGGCAGGTTAACTAGACTACCTGTTCGTATTCTTTGCAAACAACAAGAAATAGAAAGCAAAACTACGTTGTCCACCTCCATAATACAGGTCTCCTATTGCTCAAACCAATGACTGTCAGAGATCACTGCTCTCATTCTAGCCCTTTCAATTCAGTATGTCTGTCTCCCACAGTTCATCTGAAAAAAGCATGGCCTGGTTTCAGCTGGGATAGAGTTAATTGTCTTCCTAGTAGCTGGTAGGGTGCTGAGTTCAGTATGTGAAGAATGTTGATAACACTGATGTTTTCAGTTGTTGGCAAGTAGTGTTTAGTCTAAAGTCAAGGATTTTTCAGCTTCTCATGCCCAGCCAGCAAGAAAGCTGGAGGGGCACAAGAAGCTGGCACAGGACAGAGCCAGGGCAGCTGACCCAAACTGGCCAACGGGGTATTCCATACCATGTGACGTCACATCTAGTATAGAAACTGGGGGGTGTGGGGGCGGGGGATCGCCGCTTGGGGACTAACTGGGTGTCGATAGGCGGGTGGTGAGCAATTGCACTGCGCATCATTTGTACATTCCAATCCTTTTATTATTACTGTTGTCATTTTATTAGTGTTATCATTATTAGTTTCTTCTTTTCTGTTCTAGTAAACCGTTCTTATCTCAACCCATGAGTTTTACTTCTTTTCCTGATTTTCCCCCCCATCCCACTGGGCGGGGGGGGGGGGGGTGAGTGAGCGGCTGCATGGTGCTTAGTTGCTGGCTGGGGTTAAACCACGACAACTTCCATTCAAGCTTGCCTCTACTCTGTTGATCAAGGAAGTAGAAAAAGCAAGAAAAAATTCCTTCAGGTGACAGACTGCCAGCCAGGTCTTCCACTTCTGAAGTTTTCCCAAGAAAGGTTTCAACCTGCGCCATACACCTGGCACTGGAATTTACAACCTGAAAAGTTTCTCTTCCCTCCATTTCTTTTCTTTAACCGCCCCCCCCCCCAAAAAAAAAGTAAGCCACTAAAGATAGTGTCACAATCCACTTTACCATATCTCAAGAAAAAACCACCTATCAACCTTAACAGCTTAAGGATAGCAAAATGTTAATCTGATACTATCTACAGTCAAACAGGCAGGAGAAAGCCTTGATCAGATAACTTGTGTCTGGACTGAATAAAAAAAAAAAAACACACCAAAATATTTGTTATGGAGGTCTTCAAAGTTAAAGCTTTTTTCAAATTCTTTGACATATGATGCAACACAGTTAGGTCTCCACAGACTTGCAAGATGCTTATTTAAGAGCAGTACAGAACAGGGCTATACTCAAAATTGTTGTTCCCACAATGGCATTCTTCAAACCAGAAAGAAAGGAGTTAAGGCAAGGTGGAGTGACAGAATGGTCTTTCTAGTAAAAATAATAAACAGGACTGGTATTTTATCTTCTGTAACTTATATTAAGATATCTTTTATGAAATGCTATAAAAGAACTACAATGGACTATGTTTCAGCTGGTGTTTATTCCTTTCAATTTACAGATGGCTAATCAAAATTTGATAAGCGCTTGGAACTGACATAACAGCTTTTCTCCTAAGAAATAAGAAAGTCCAATCCATCACAACGAATAGCATCACTGATTACTGCTAGCTGAATTCTATATATTATACAAGTTGAGGGAAAATAAAAATTAATAAATCGAGAATCTTTCAGTACCTCATACATAGAACAAAAGTATGTGGATGGCACAAAAAGCTGTTTTTTCCCTCTGGCTTAAAGAGACACTGCAGTCACAGAAAGTGCATTTCCATGTTAGTGATCCAAATATCTTCCTTTTATTATTTATACCCATGCTGCTTGTTTTCTGATATTCTGTCCTGCCACACTTTACGTGCCTTCAACAGACAGATTTCTTATGAGTTGCTCAAGCGTCAAGTACCATGGCATGAGAAACAACACTGAGGATTGCTGCCAAGTTACACAAAAGTACTTAAAACACAGGTGTTTCGGGCGGGGGGGGGGGGGAAAGAAGGGGGGGGGGGAAAGCAAAGAGAGGAAAGAAAAGAAAAAGAGAGAGAAAGAGAGAAAGAGGAAAGCGAGAAAGAGGAAAGCGAGAGAGAAAGCGAGAGAGAAAGCGAGAGAGAAAGCGAGAGAGAAAGCGAGAGAGAAAGCGAGAGAGAAAGCGAGAGAGAGAAAGCGAGAGAGAGAAAGCGAGAGAAAGAGAAAGAGAAAGCGAGAGGAGGAGAAGAGAGAGAGAAAGCGAGAGAGAAAGCGAGAGAGAGAGAAAGCGAGAGAGAGAAAGCGAGAGAGAGAAAGCGAGAGAGAGAAAGCGAGCGAAAGCGAGCAGAAAAGAGAGAAGAAAAGAGAGAAGAAAAGAGAGAAGAAAAGAGAGAAGAAAAGAGAGAAGAAAAGAGAGAAGAAAAGAGAGAAGAAAAGAGAGAAGAAAAGAGAGAAGAAAAGAGAGGGGGGAAGAGAGGGGGGAAGAGAGGGGGGAAGAGAGGGGGGAAGAGAGGGGGGAAGAGAGCGGGGGAAGAGAGGGGGGAAAACAGGAGACGAGGAAAAGAGCGAAAAAAGAAGAGAAAGAGAAAAAAGAAAAGAGAAAAGAGAGGAAAAGAGCGGAAAGAGAGGAAAAGAGCGGAAAGAGAGGAAAAGAGCGGAAAGAGAGGAAAAGAGCGGAAAGAGAGGAAAAGAGCGGAAAGAGAGGAAAAGAGCGGAAAGAGAGGAAAAGAGCGGAAAGAAAAGAAAAAGAGCGGAAAGAAAAGAAAAAGAGCGGAAAGAAAAGAAAAAGCAGCTCCTTGTGTCCTTGTGCTATATGGTCATGCACCTCAGTTTTACATTAAAGAAGAAAACAAAAAACACAGGAAGAAAATGGAAGATAATAGTGAAGATATTTACCATGTGCATCCTTTTGAAAATGGAAGTCTAAGCACTGCATACTGCAAGTTACTGGCAGTTAAGAGCAGTTATTCCAGTTCCCTGAAGGATATTTCTACTCTATTTTTAAAAACAGAAAGGTAGTTCAATGCCCATTACATACAGGGGAACTGAGTATTCAACCTAGCACTAGTCACCTGACACTCAGCATCAAATGCAAATCATCAGTCTTAATACTGTTAATACAAAACAGAAAGGCTCTCTTCTGTCTAATCTACACTTAAGCCACAAGAAAACAAAACATGCTCCCCAAATTTTGCTAATCTGCTTGCTGACATAACTCAAAACAGGTATCAAAGATACCCTAGTCCAGTAGGAACTTGTCACTGTTTGAAAATATGGCAACAAACATCTGTAGCTGTTCCCAGTGCCCAACATAAATGTTGTCTTCAGTGAGTGATGGCAGTCCTTCCACTCAAGACATATGGAGGGGGCAAAGGAGAAGAATAGGACAAAATGCTAAACCATTGTTTAGCTACTAATTCCTGAGGATTCAACAAGGGAAAATCCTGTCATACCTGATAATACAAATAAAAACTATGCATCAGCAAATCCCTACCCACCTGGTTAATGCTCCTCTGTCACAATGGTTTACACTGAATTCTCATCCAAAGAAAACAGCGGATAGTGATCCCAGCCTTTCATACCAATTTTCAGTTAGCTACATATACTCTCATAATCAAATCGTTCATGAAGCACACAAGCTCACTCACCTCAAAGATTAAATTGTCACCTACCTAGACAAAAATCTTTTGCCTGCTTAGATACTTGGCCTGGTATGAGTAACTACTCACCCTTAATGAAAGCCTCATACTGTAACTGTCACTATTTGACTCAGGTTTTGTTTGGGTTTTGTTTGGTTTTTTTGGTTTGTTGGGGTTTTTTGTTGTTTTGTTTTGTTTTTTACTTAGAAATTGATATGAAGTTACTATAAAAAATATTTCAAATAGCATCAGTCCATGACATTTATTTTAATTACTATTACTTATAACCACAGTACACAATGAAAGAGACATTCTGAAGCTACATGACCATTCAGTGATTTTCTCAATTTTACATCTAGAAATAGTAGGGGATTGGGTTTGCTCACAAGCACACCTACAATATTAATTTCTCTGTACAACAGACAAATACAACTGCTTACCTTGCCTAGATATTACTTGCACACTGAGTTGCACTGTTCCATCTGTTTTTACTCCTTGATCAAAAAGGCTTCGATCTGGGTCCAGCTTGATAAAAGCAAAAAAAATTAAAAATATGTATTAGTCTCCCAGTTATAACAAACTTATTCTCCTTTAAACTTTAGAATCACTTAGTGTCTGCAGCAAATTTTCTGAAGAAGCATGCAAATATTTTTAGTACTATGTAGACACAGTACATGACAGAAAGAATTCGATCAGAATTTGAAACTTGCCACTCTGTTCTGTTTAAGGTAGTTTCACTTACAGGGACATTTTTTAACCTAAAAAAAGAAATGCAATACTTTCACTTTGTAAAAAGTATCTACAGTTCCTTTTCTTAGTTTTTAACACCTTCATAACAATTCTTGTCTTTAAAGCAGTATTCTCCCTGTTATTTCTGGAGAAGCCACGGATGTCTGATTATAACTACAAATAAAACATGCAGCTAAACACAACACGAAACAGTTATACTGTCTAACATGAACATGGTGATGCCTGTAAAAATAGTGTGTGTGGGAGGGATTTCTTGAGTAATGTTTTGCTATCTATGTACCTGAATAATATAAAAGCTTTCTCGCTTTATTCAGATTCAAAACAAGATTAGACTCACAGAAGTTCAGGCAGCAACAAATTATGTGGGCTACCTCAAGAGAAGATAGTATTGTCGTTGCTCTAGTTCTTCTTTCACCTGCAAGGTGGTAATTTTTTCCTTTCTTACCCTCACTCCAGGAACCCCAAAAGTATTTTGATTTTATTCACACTGAATTAGTGTGTACTTATTAAACGGTGTGATGATAATGAACCTGACATAAAATTAAACTCTTAATTGTAATGAATATACCAAATGAAGTGTGAATCCCACAAACAATGGAAGAAATGGACGAAGTATGTAAATGCTTCTCCATTAAGCGGTTATATCTTTCATAGCCTTTCAATTTACCTGGATATCTTGGAGACAAATTTCATGTGCATCCAAGGAACACTGCAGTCTGGGTTCCAGCAACTTCTTAAGATTTCCAATTGGTTCATTGATGTCAATAGCTTGACTCACAAATTCTGCTGTGGTGTAGGTTTGCTCAACGATGCTTAAATACCAAATTAATACAACAAATCATTACCTACATGTTAATACAGTTGGTATAGAAAAGCTTAAAAAAAGTTAGAAGTAAACTACATAAAAGGTAATACTGACTCCGAAATCTTAACACCATGCAGAAAAACTCTTAGCCTGAGTAGAGAGTGAATTACTACGTTCGGTCCCATTGATTTTACAGTCGTGTAACTCTTCTTTTACCCTGTTGCCGTTAAAAAGCTAGGTTAAATACCAAGATCATTTTTAGATCACCATTTTCAAGAGATTAAGTCATGATTAGTACATTATACATTATTAGCTTGCATGTAGAGTAAACTAATTCTATTTGCCTTGCCTGGACTATACTTAAAAGATATTCAGGTTAAAAACAAAGACAGAAACTTAACAGATAGGGAAAAAAATGAGAAAACGTCCACTCTCATACAGAGTAATTGTCCATGTCTTTTCACCAGTCAGCACAGGGATAAGCTTAATGCACACGAGAGAAAACTAGAAGGAACTACAGCAACATGGAGCCTTGAAGGAAACATTAGTCACATGTCATGGTTGTCCTGCACTAAAATGACAGTATTGGCGAAGGCATTCAGAAACATCAATGTCATGGGACTCGTATCTTAACGACGCCAGACAGTTGGTCTCTCTTCAATTACACAGAAGGAAATCAGAAAGTATACAGACATAGTCAGTTTGTAAGTAGTAAAAATATACAAGAAGCTTAGAGAAGAAACTAGTAAGTGGTTTTGAATCAGTTCTCCAAAACAGGATCTTAAAGAGCAGGTCACCTACCAGCCTCAGCTATTTCTATCCAACACATTAACTGCCTCTCTGTGCTTTCAAAAAAAGTTGTAAAAATTAGGAGGGAAGCATTAGGAAGGAAAAAAAACAGGTTGAGGTAATTAAATCAAAGGGTATCAGACTTCGGTATCTACGGTTTCAATGGCCCTAACAACAATATAGTCAGTAGATAAAGAACGTCATTTCTGCTCTGTTAAAAAGCAAATGACCCTGTATAACAATAAAGCAATGGACTGGAGAAACTGAAAGGTTCCTCTCAATTACAGAAGGATACACTGAAGCTGAAAGGTTTGCAGCATGTACATATATTCCTACAGACATGAAAGTAGGGTAAGGGAACTACTAAGAACTAGCAAGAGATAAACAAAATGGTTTGGGATTTCAGCAATTAAGATTGAAGAACATGATAGCACTATACTGGTGTCCTATAGTGGCTACAGTTCCACTTGAAGAAAACGACCATTTAATTAAATTAGAAACAGAAAAACTGAAGAGAGCACAAGCAAAACTAAGAACTTCATATCCAGCAAGAAATTTGAGAAATTGTGGGAACAATCAATAGCAGGATTATGGAGATCATACCAAGCCAGTTACTTCTGCCAGTTTAAACTTACTTCTTTCGCCTAGCTAGAAAACATTTGTACTTATGACATAACCATGGCCATCTCTGAAGCATTACGCAATACCCAATAATAAATCTGAATGACCAAACTTAGTATGTGCAGCCACAAATCTGGAACCAATTAAAGAAAACAAATAAATAAATGAATAGCAGCCTAAGGACCCCAAAAAGCAAAGACAGTACATACCTTTCTTCAGTACATTCCTGTTTCTCAGTTCCATCAATTTCTATTTCTATCAGCTCCTCTGCCTCTCTCTTAGTCATGGCTAAAATGTCTTAAGAACAGAGCTATGAACAGAAAAGAATTTTTTTTTGTAAGTCACAGACCAACAAAACTAGATGATGGGTTGTGTCCTATCAAACATTTTTTAAACCAAATACCAGGATAGCTTTTTAAAGACAAAAATTCACTTAAAAAATAAAGCCAAAAGCTAATATAGACTTCACAAAATAGGTGACAATTGCTGTTCCTCGAACAAAGATTCTAGGGGCAAATCCAGGACTATAAATGGACATTAGCACAAAGCCTGACTTTCTTGGAGGCATCTGAATTTACTGAATGTTTTTGTTATGGGCCAGCTACAGCTTTTAGCAGCTGGTTGCAAAGAACTTCTTAAAATTCTTTGAAAGTTATGTGTATTTTGCCATCTGGATTCAGCTACATACTACCTTTCTAGCAAAGCTGAAAGATGCTGCTTATAAATTTAAGTAGCATTTTACATAAAATGCTGCAACAGGAAGCCAGACAGAAGATCCATGATTTCCTCACAGGCAAATAAACTCAACAATAAAGTGTTTATTGACTGTCCCCTTTTTCCACCCATCCCTCTCATGGGCGATCACTTGATGATACATGCATAATGAATGAATCTTGTGAAGTCCCAAACTAATGCAGTATGTTAGCAATTAAAAGGAAAGCTATTCTGTGATGATATTCTCATTGACACTGCAAATTTTCATGCCCTGTACAATACTGGAGTCTGTTGGAACATAAGGGGGAAACAAAAAATTACAGGATTTAGTCTGTAAAGACATAGTTTGTATAATATTGTTTCACTAACCATGCCATACATCGTAAGTATGAAATACATACAATAAAGAACTGGGCCAAATTATATCAACAGTTTACAATAAACACCACCAACAACTCAAAGGAAAAGGATTAGGCAATGAGTGCACAGAGGAAAAAAAAATCACAGTAGAAAAAGCAAAACATGGTACTATTTAAATATCCACAATAGAAGAGAGTAGCAAGGTTTCCATCCTGGAGTCATTCTTTCCCAGGGACTACTCTATCCAAAACCCAGCTGTTAGTAAGAGAATTTATTAGAGACAAGTTAATAAGGGAACTTATTAAACTTTAAAACTTCTCAAAAAGAATAGAAACCAACTAAGTTGTACAGTTCTTACAGAAAACGTTTAAAGAAATTCAAACTATTCATCTTATTATCTCCTTCAAAAACTATTATGTAAAATTAGTTTCGAAGAAATCAAGTGCTGCATGTGATATCAATCTCTAAGAAGCTACCAGGGCTAGACAGAACATAAACAGAACCTCATTAATATCTCACCACTAGAAGCAAAACCAGGATCTGTTCTGCTCATAGATCTGGCTCCATGAAAATCCCCTAACAGCCAGGGTAGGGTCCACAGAACAGAGTCCTGGGACTCCAATTTCCCTATAACTTAATCTTGTATATCATCTTCATGATAAAATGGGGAAGAATGAAACACTTCTGAAGAATGCAAACAAGCTTAATTAAATATCTGAAAGAACTGACACCTGCATGGTTACAGGTGATCTGGTTGACTGTTAAAAGATTTTTTTTAAATTTAAGGTTTGACTCCCTTACTGAAAACTCCCAAAGAAGCTAACTGGTACCATAAAAAGGGGGGAAATTCTTCCTGTATTAGCAATCAGATTAAAAACCCAAACCAACAAGAGTAAATTACGATTTCTCTTTGTGAGGAAGGGAGTTTACCAGTAAGGTCACAAAAGGGGTTAGGCTAGGATTTCTTTTCCTCGACATATTCCCAAGTTATTTATTGAGAAAACTGTGCACACCTGCAGAAAGAACTCACCATCTTGAATATTTCTGGCAGAAAATATTCAATATTTGTAAATGCTAACTGATGCACAGTGAGTAAATATTATAACTGCACAGTAACTGTATAGAATTAGGTAAGACATTTTGAAGTCCTTATGGATTAGACTCCAAATTGACAGCTGGACCACTAACTCTCCACTAGCTCTTCAAGGGCGGTTTGCAGTTGCATCTCGCAGGCTCTGCTACATTTCTGGTGACCCTGGGAAGGTAGGAGAGGGGAGCACAGGCACAGACAGCAGGTACAGAATAAGGAAGAAAGATGGTTCCATTGAGCACAGATGCAAGACAGGGAGATGACAGGTGGAAAGAGGAAGAATAACATTATGAAAACATGTAAAGTCATTAACAGTAGAGAGAAACCTAATGGGGAAAATTATTCAGTCTTTCCTACGCTAGAATAGAGAGACTCCTGATGACACAAACATTTCACACGAAGTGTAGCAAAATTTGTTGCTACAGGATGATGCAGAGATTGAAAGCGTACATAGGTTCAGATGGGACTAAGCTTCCTGAGCCTTCCCTGAAGGCTACAGAGAAACAAGAGAACTCAAACAGCCTGGCTTGCTAGGAGGGTCAATGTGGCAGCAATACTACAATGGCAGCATTTGTTTGGAGAAACATAAAACCGTGCTTGCTTTGTGGAAGGTACTGCCTACTGATTTCTGTTTGTTTTTATTTTTCTTTCAGCCTAAAAAGCTGTTAAGACTTACCTGCTATCCAAGAAGGAATCTGACCATAATGCCCAACACAGACCTCTGCTACCGAGAAGGCACCTGTCAACAGAGACTTTTTGTCCCCTGCCATGACAGCCCAGTGCTACTCCAGTATCTTTTACAGTTTGGCTTTTACAGTCAGGGGAGAAGTCCCATTGTTCTATTAAGATCTATCTTTTCTTTCCCCTAGAACACAAGTAACGAGCCCATCATGATATGGGCACAAATGCTACTAGTAGAATTAGCATTTGTTATCCTGCCAGGTAACTGTAAAGCAGCAGTAACTCTTGGAGCCCGTATGCATTACCAGGTGGTACTGAAGCCCAATCACTGGAACTACCTGTGCTCCCGAGAAGCTCCGGTGTTCGTGGAGCATTCGGTACTATCCACCCCTATTATTATTCAAATTGTAAATACTAACACAAACTAGGTAACAAAGCAGACTACCTATCCTTTACAGATCAGCTTTTACAAGTCACCAGCCAGGTCGGATTAAGACAAAGACAGGGGACCACTAAACGGGGTGGAGTCATGCCGGCTTTCAAGTGTTTCCCTTCCGTATCAACAGTCAGCAAATAAATCCGAACTGGCAGAAGTGGCTGTGCAGCACGCACCCGGCCAAACACCAGGAAGCAAACTACGCAAGATGCGAAGTACCCTCCTATGTTTTCAGCCAAAGTAAGTTTTTACAGGCGGACGTAAATTTTTACGCCCCGGAGAGGACTCGCGGACCTGGCTCCGGGCTGCCTGACTCGCCCCCCGCAGCGACCACAGGACCCGCGGCGGGAGGACTTCGCCCCCCTCCCGCCCCCGCCGCGCCGGGTCCGCCGCGCTGCCCGAGGGGCCCTTCCACGCGCCCCGCCGCGGCCGCGGGCTCCATTTCCCACTCCCGGGGCGGCCGACAGCCCGACACGGAGGCGCCGAGGCCCCTCAGCACGGCGCGCCCCAGCCCGCTCCTCCGGCGGGGGGGCCGCCGCCACAGGCCCTCCCGCGGGCGGCGCCGCAGCCAGGCCGGCGCAGACCCACGGCCGGGCGAGACCGCTCCTCCCCGCAGGCCCCGGTTCTCCCCCCGCCACCCCGCCCGCTTCCCCCCTCCTCCTCCCCGCGGCGCCTCGTCGTTGTTTGAACCCGAAACGGAAATGAGACTCGCGGCGCCGGGGAGAAACGGAAACAAAACAGGGGCCGGGCCGCCGGGCCGGGCCGCGCCGCGCTCACCCCGCCGCCGTCCGCCGCGCCGGCCCCGAGCGGAGCGGCCGCACGACACCTCCCGCCGGCCGCGGCCCTCGCAGCTCCAGCCGGTCCGGGTCCGGGTCCGGGTCCCGCCGCCGCCGCCCTGAGGAGGCCGTCGCGCGCTCGGGATTGGGCAGCGCGGCCCAGCGCGGGCCCGGCGGGGAGGGCGCGCCGACACCGCCACCCCCCGCGCGGGTGCGGGAACTACAGCTCCCGGCAGCCCCCGCGCGCCACCAATCCGGGGGCGGGGCCGGCGCCGCCTGTCACGCCCGACCGTTTCCCCCCACCCGGAAGCGTATCGCCTACTTCCGGCGGTGACGGTTAGTGGCGGGCTTTTTCCGTGCTCCCTCTCTCTCCCCCCGCGCCTGGCAGCCGAGCGGGGCCCTGCGGTGCGTGGGGCGTGCGCCGGGGCGGCCCTGGGGACCCCGTGTGCGCGGCCGTGGGGCTCGGTGCTGTGGCGGCACCGGGCCGCGCGGACGGGGCGGCTTCCCGGCGTGCATTGCGTGGGGGGGAGGCGGGGCGGGGCGGACCTGGGGCAGCGGCGGCGGCTCTCCCCCAAGGTGACCGGAGCTGGGCCGGGGCGGCCCCGCGGCGCCCCTCTGCCCTTCCTCCCGCGGCTCCGGTGGGTGCCGGGGGGTGGCGGCTCTTTCTCCGTCTGTTTGCGCTTGGGGCATCCGGACCCTGGGGCTAACGGCGGCTCCCAGCCTCGCTGCCTACGAGGGCTCCCGGGGCGGGTGAGGTGGAGACAGATTGCCGGGGAGCGGTGGGGCCGGCGGCCGATGCTGCTGCTGGCTTCGGCTGGGTTAGAATTGTTACTTTTTCTTTAAACAAGACAAAACCCGAAATGCCCTGTCCGTCCCGGTGGCGGTGGGAGCAAAGTCGGTCGCAGTGCGGAATTGAAGGGTAGCAGCGGACTCGGTGGTGCGGGGCTCTTCGGGTTCGGCGGCTGCTTGAGTTTCCATCCCGGATTGCATCCTCGTTTAAAACTCATCTCCGAACTAAATCTTTTTGCTTCTTTACGCGTTTACATTGCGGAAAGATCTAACTAGTTCTGTGTTTCTCGTTTGGCTTTTTTTTTTTTTTTAGCTAAAACACTAGTGTCACGATGATTCTGCATCAGATTCTGCACCTTTCTTCCATTTTTCGCTCTGCTGTTTCCACTCACTTGCGCAGAAACATAGGGCTTTCTGCTATTGTCTTTAATAAGACAAAAGAGCTCGATCCAGTTCAGAAGCTCTTCTTGGACAAGATCAGAGAATACAACACAAAGAGCAAGTAAGTAAAAGAAATTATTTTAAGGCTGATGGCAAAAGGGGGAAAAAATGTTGACTTTGACCAATGCTAAAATATGCTAGCTCTGTAGGTTGGACTCTAAATACTTACGGTATACTTTCTTGAAACACTTATTGATAGTGTCACAAGTGGGAAGGCTTGTTCTTGCATACCTGACAGAAAATGTCCAATTTTTTCCCCCTTAAAAAAAAAAAAAAAGTAAAGCTAATGTCATTCTTTTGGGGGAGTTAAGGCACTCAATTAAGGTTTTTTGCACACTACATGAACACACCAGTATGTTACTATTTGTCCACCTTTGTGCTCTGTAAGTAGACAAAAAAAAAAAAAACAACTTTTTTTTGTCTGGGGAAAATGGCTAGTCTTCAGTCTTGTTTCCAGAAGCTGAATGGAAATAGCCTCCAAAAGCAATTGAGAATTAATGGAACTGTGATGCTGATTCATTAAACATCTTAAGTTAACAAGCAGTTCATTCAAATGTAATCTTGGAGTCTTGTAATGTTTGAATGAACTACTTAAGAGGAAACTAAGACTATCATAATTCTGTGTAATTTATTTTTGGGAATTATTCTTGGGAAGGAAATAAGTCACTTCTTAGTTCTACTGCAGGGACATGTGTGTTTCCACACCTACAAATTAGCCTGTATAGGGAGGCATGTTTTTGGTGGCTTTACTGATCATAAGTGACGTCTGTGTTGGTACAACTGAACATTGGTAATCTAAAGAGTTATTATTTTAATTATTTTATATTTGTATCCCAAGAAATTCCTGTCCAAATCTATATGAATGCAAGGTGCCCTGTCTCTTGAGGGTTTTTTTGCTTGCTTAGTATTCAAAACACGTTCTCTTTGCAAGAACTGTTAAACTTTACTAACCAAGATCATGAATTCAGAAATAGCAGAGGTACAAATCGCATTTTGTTAGGAAATCACACCTGGAACAAGTGAAACTAAGAGCCCTGAAAGCCTGGATGCTCAGTGTAGTTTTGTCTCAAAAGGCTACCTCTGTAGTTTGGATTTTCATCATTGGTAGTAGAAAGCCTGTACTTTACCCTGAGAACCTCCTTTATGTGTAAGGTAAGTAGGCCCTAAGGTGTATCATATCTGAACTTTTAGAAATATTTTAAATGGTTTGATTTAGTTGATTGTCAGAGAGGTTTTTAATTCATAAATGGCCATGAAAATGTAGAACTTCCACATGAAATTTCAGAACTCAACTGTTAATCAGAACTTTTAATGTTTTTTAGGCAAGCTGGAGGGCCTGTTGATGTAGGTCCTGAATTTCAGAAAGACATGAATGAATCCCTTGCTAGACTTCAACGAGCTTATGGTGAGGGAGATCTAACCAAGTTTCCAGAATTTAAATTTGAGGGTGAGTTAACAATCTTACTGAATTCATAATTGCAAGTAAAGACATGTTCACTGACCAGTTTTCTTAATTCCCATTTAGTTTTTATTTGGACCATTAATCTCATGTAAGATGCCCTCAGTGAATCTCCTTACTTTTGCACAGTTCACATCTGATTGTCTGAGTGTTGTGTTTTTTTTTTTTGTTTTTTTTTTTTATTATTTGCCTTTTCCAGAAGAGATGTGGACTCACTTACACCAACGCTTAACAAAACCAGCAGTCAGATCAGGCTATCCTAATTACCCTTCACAGACCCTAAAGAAATAGCCCAGGCCCTACCCTTATATTTTTTTTCTCATTCCCCCAAAGAGGTCAGCAGACTCGAATTTGAAAACCAGTTGTCTTATGTCATCCAAACTGCAATTTGTATATTTTTGTAAGCTCACCTGGAAAGCCAGTGATTTCAGAAAATGAACATAGAACTTAACTTCATTACTGATGATTACTTCATGACTAAATTATATTAAACCTTTTTCTTCAGTTATTTGGATATGACTTCTGTTTGTGTTAGCATGTTTTCATATTACCCAGATTGATTATGACAAGAAGAATGCTTGTGACGAATGGTTTATCAAGAATGCAAAGAAACTGCACAGACTCTGTCTGCCTTAAGACATAAAGGCAACTTAATTTTTTTACAGACAGGCTCATTTCTATAGTTCTTTGTTTCTTTTGCTTAATTGTGTAAGTACAGCTCAGTCTTCATTGCTTACAAGCAGTTGTAGCTAAAGTCTGATTTGTGGGGGTAAGCAGCTGCTGTCTTTCTCCTAAGCTGTAAGCAGCTGGTGGCTGGGATTCAGCAATCTTGCAACCGTGCCAGTGTATTTGGTTTACATGGCAAGGTTTTGGGGGGGGGGGGGGGGGGGGCGCTGCAGGAGTGGCCTCTATCAGGAGAGGCCAGGGGCTGCCCACACATTGGACAGAGCCAGTTCCATCTGGCTCCAGAGTGGACCCACTGCAGGACACAGCTGAGCCAGTCAGCGATGCTGGTGGTGCCTCTGTGACAACGTATTTTAAAAAGGGTGAAGAACACTGTGTCTATTCTCAACCCTCCTGTGGAGGGAGGAAGGGAAAGAGTGAAAGAGAGCATGAGGCTTGGTGTGCATCTGGCAGCCAGCCAAGGTCAAGCCACCCTAGTCAGTGACTTCTAATTCTGATCAGACTAACTGGAAATTCTAATTTAGACTAGGAGCACACCTAAAAATGTTCTGGGTCTTGGTGGTATTTCGGTTGGATTAAGGAAGAATTTGGTATCAGATTGTTACTGATGCAAATAAAACAGAGCATCTGTAAAGTAGCATCTGTGGTGGTTCCCCCCCAGTTTAGGGATGTGGTTTCTTCATATTCAGTTTTATTTCTGTGTAATATGTGAAACAATACGTGTTAAAGTTTAGGATTTTTTTTAATAATGAAACAAAATATGTGTGACCATAGGAACAGAACAAAGGTGGGGGGAGACCATGTTCTTTTACCACTGTTGCCTATCCTTAAATTAATTTCAAGAGGTTTTCAAAACTAAGTGGCTAGATGGGTAGAAACTTAAATTTTTGTCCTAGTGAAGGTTACTATAAGCTGAACCTTAGCTCTCAGACTCTTTGTAGCAAGGAAAACAGGCATTAACAGCCCACCTGTCAAAAGCCCTAACCCTTCTGAGTTTGTACCTTTGACATCAAGAACTCCTTCCTCAGTGTTTGTATGTGGAGAACATCTGTTAAGTGGAGTTGAAATTGTGCAGTCCATTCTGTTAATCAGCTGTAAGACACTAATCAAGAGGAAAGAAGAGCTTGGTTACTTGTTCTTATATCAGAGCTCTGTTGGAAATAGAGTGTTGTGTCCAGTAATGTTCTGGTTGACTTCTTCACTTTCTCTGCTGGCTTCTCCCTACCCCAGGTGTTGCTGAAAGCTGTTTTGGCAGAATGTTACTCTCTTAGAGATGTTATGCATAATGTTTAAGGCGGAAAAGACTTGTCTCCAGCATAGTTTATTCTTCGGTGCTTCCCACATCCAATCATACCCCAAAACAAAGTGGTGTAGACTGCAATGTACAAGAGTTTGCTTTAGCTTTCCAACTTAACGTTTAGTTTTCTTTGAATAACAGATGAACTGTGGTGTTCAAGGCTGGAATAAAAAGATACTAATGACTTTTCTCTCTCCCCTTCCTCCTTTAGAGCCCAACTTTGAGGAGACTCCAAAGTGATCTCTGCAGGTTGTACACCAGACAGCAGTGTACATCAATGGAGGTGCTGAACGTGGCATCAGTTGTAACTTAATAAATGCAGTGTTTCAGTTTGATTTCAGAAGCATCAATAAGTTCTTAACTGTATGGTAAGCAGTTAGCTATGATCGTCAACTCTTTAAGTGACTGAGGCATCTGAGTAGTGTTTCTCAATGTTAATTGCAAAACTCCTTTGCCAAGCTACATTTTAGTGCTGAGATGTTGTAACACTGATAATGATACACCAAGAAGGAACTACTTGTTTTTCTGAGTTTGTCACATGCAAAAAGCTTCTGTAAAAAAGAAAAAAAAAATAAACAAAAAAACCCCAAACAAAACCATGAACTCTCAATCTGTAGCAAAGCCCTATAGTAGTGCTGGATCTGCACAGCCAAAAGCATAGGCACAAATATACTAATTTTACACTGCATCAGTGAACACGCAAGTGATGAAGTGTTACTCTTACAGAAACAACTGAAACCTGTTAATGAGGCTGTGACATTTAAATTTCAGTAACTGAACTACTGACACAAACACTTCAGGTTCTGAGGAACTATTTATTTGTGACACTTCAACAGTTAGGGTCCAAATACTACAGCTTGAGTTGTACTGGCATGATTTTTCTTCAGAATGAAATTACATAGGCAGTCTACAGAAAGTGAGAGGGAGAGACTTGTGGAAGAGAAGCTGTAGGCATTTTACATTAGACAATAAAACACTGCTTGAGCCCCAGTTACAGGAAGCTTTACTCTGTCAGGATGGTGAGTTTAAGTCTGCACAACTACTTATGCACTTATAGATGGCTTTAGCAAATCTAATATAATGGCAAGGTACTAAGTCAGAATTGCAGGAGAGTTTGAGTCCTTGACAATGGTGGAGACACAAGTAGTAGAAGTAGTGGTAGCAAGGTCATCTATGAAAGTTATTTGAATAGATTCTTCCAAGTTGCAAGAGTGAATCCTGTATTGCTGCATGTATACATGAACAAAATGAGAAGTCTTCACACAAGTTGACTTGTATATTCAATTTAGTTCTACCTTTAAGTTAAGTTTTTTGGGGTTTTGTTTTTTTAAAAAGCAATCGCAGACAGTTAGGTTAACTAGATCTAAACATTCGCAGTTTCTATTTTCAGCATGTAGTACATGGAAACAATATTTACAGAGCAGAGGTCAAAAGATCCCTTTGATACTTTTGTATAACAAGTAGTCATTTGATGTCCCTCACAGAGGCTGAAATCTTCTAAATAACAAAGGACTTGGTATGCTTGAAATCCTAAATGAAGCAAACAGGGTTATATAAGTAATGGTTCAAAGATTTTAACCAGATTAACAAGTAGTGTACATTTCAGAAGAAACTAAGGCATGGAGATTGAAAACAAGCATGCCTGAAGCACTGTTAATTAATGTTTACTCTTTTCTGGACAGGGAAGTCTGCAGAATGCATGCTACCCAGAATAGGAGTAATAACATATTAAAAAATACTAGTATCAAACAGCTCTGTTGAGCATCTGATTCATAAGTGCATTAATATCGACAAACAGATAACACAGCTTTTCAAAGTTCGTTCCTTCCCACTCAGAGCAACCAGGTAGTTGGCCTCAGTAAGTTTCTTACATACGTATGAGGTGAAGGAATAACCTTATGTTATTTAGTATGTTCTGATTAAAGAAATGGGTGGCATTCAGTGAACTTTTAAGGTTACTAATGTAGCCTTAAACTGTAGATAGTGAAATTAAGTTGCTGCTAGTTGAACCTTTAGTTGGAGCTCCTATCTGAAAAGCTGGAGCAATGTATGTGCAGTTAAAGCCCTTGAGCCCTCTCACTGAGGAAGGGGGGAAAAAATAGTTTAGCTTCCATACTTAGTCAAGCCTTCTGACCCACATTAATCTCAGAGGAATTAAGGCCCAATCTTTCTCTCACTGCTGCCTTGGACTGTGTCTGAATTTGTTTCCTTGTTTAACTGCTATGTACAAGCAAGGCAGAGTGGAAGTCTTTCCAAGAAATGGCATCATTAAGTAGACAGTATAGAGATGATATTGCCAAATAGTGTAAGGGTGTTGCCTCTTTAGTTTATCTGATAAGAGGAAACATAATCATGAAAATGGCAAAGAAAAAGAATGAAAGAAGCTAATACAACAGAGAAGTGTAGAAAGAACTAGGTTAAAGGCAACCAGGTAAAAATCTGGTTAGTGTGGTAAAGAAAATAGAAAATACGGAGGAAGGTGCTGTAGTTGCATGGCACTTGAGACTGAGTAATAGGAAGCTATAAATGCAAACAGAGATAAGGTATCTCCAGGTATTGGTGGCATGTACGGTTTGGCAGGTGTGGGGGGCTGTGTGTGTGCAAAACCATCACAGATCTAAGGAATTTTGAAGTCATAAAACTACTTAAACACTGCTGAATGCAAAATACTTGCCTTTTCACTCGTAGATCGATAGTTGGTCTTTCTGTTAACAGAACAGGAAAGCAACATAGGTTAAACTGTGACTTTTCTGGTGTTAGTTTTAACCCTTTGAGAACCTTATTTATGAATGCATTTTCAAGATTTTGAGCAATCCTTAGGGTTTATTTGCCTCTTAGAAAAAAGTTACAATAACAAATCCATTGAATGCTTTTAGATAGCTGTCATTATCTCATGAACCACTGTCAGATTACCTTCCCTAGCTTGTCTTTTCACATCTTCCAGTTATGCTTTTTGTCTAGTTCATGGCCAGTATAAATCACACAGTATTTCAAAGTAATATTTGTATTTCTCTTTAGGACATTACTCTCTTTTTTTTTACCTGCTATTACCTGTAAGTGGTAAGATAAACTTCTAAAAGAAAAAAAAAAAAATTGGAGGCCAGCCTCCAATGAAGCATACAATTTTAGCCTTGTGGGGGAGCGCTAAATTAGCTTGAGGAATTCTGACTTGCTATTAAGAAATTTAAGTGCATGAAATAAATCCATATCAAAGGAGTAGACCAGACGCCCTCAGAAAGTTTCCACCAGTCATATTTTTATAAACCATTTCCTGAAATAATCTGTAGACATGGATATGAGGACAGGTCAATTTGGTTCTGATCATCTTTTGTCTAGTTTGAAGAGGAGACAAATGCATGCCTGTAGCTGAGTTAGGGGTGTAAACCATAACTATATAAAAAGATACATCTCTGCACATTTATCACAGTAATAACGCCTAATTCATTTTCTGAACAGCATGATGGTTCTAATAAGGGAACCAGCTGGTGTGTAGGATCAGGTTTATTTCAGTGTTCAAAAAAGCCACTACAAGAATCGTGTGGGAAAGGCCTCAAACAATCATCACAGTTACTAAATCAGAAATGTAAATGAAGTTTGCAGTGATTTGTGTACTACTTGCATCAAGATACTTACTGGGAAGAGCTTTGCTCTGAAAAAGGGAAAAAAAAAAAGAATTAGCACAAGAACAGTTTCCTTAGCTGATTTAAAGTTCTTTGAAATAGTTATTCAGATCTTATTCAGCTCTTCAGTTTCTAGAAGGAGTTTCCAAACTAAATGTCTCTTTCTGGTGTACTGAATTTAAACAGAAAAAAGATTAGGTTGCTTTCAAGCGTAAATGAACTTCCAAGTGAACACGAACTCTAACAGCAGCTCCGTTAGCCTGTTACTTTCAGGCAGCAGACCTTCTCAGACCCCGACAAGCATACCTTCTTGCTGTGCTGAACTCTACAAGGCACTAATGTAATCGCTACGGATAGGATTGCTTGGTGTCGAGCTTTTTGCAGCAATCCTTAAAAGCAAACTTTCTCCACGTGCACTTTCGCCACGACCCAGAAGAGGGAGCCAGTTAATTTAGTTTCCCCTTCATCAGAACGCAGCCGCGCAGACCTTTTAGCCTACAAGTGAACTTGCACGGCTTGTTTTTATGTTGCCTTTCTTTGCCATTCGCTCTCAAAACGAGAGCAGAGCGGCTCCAGGAGCCAGGGTTCGGCTCGCTGCTTTCCCTAGACTGCTGTTTGGTAGCCTCATGCAACTGCACAAACGTCTCCATGTCATTCTTGAACTATCTTTTGTAGTAGAAGTTGGCAGAATAAAAATGTCTGCACAAAAAAATTTCTGTTGTAATGCTCTTTAGCTTTAGTACCATGGAGTTAGAGCCTTCATGAAAAGGAGAACGTTATAGTCAGCAGAAGTACAGACATTTTTTTGACACAAGGAAGGAGTGATGTTATTTTACTTACTTGTAAAGTAGCCCTTTTTTTGGGCATAAAATACTCCAAGGCCACACAATGCCATTACCAGAGCCACAAATACTACAGCAGCAATGATACCGCTTACATTAAGGTCATCTGTAATTACAAAACATAAGTCCAATGTTGTAAGTTGTAAAAAGTTCCATTGGCTGGATTTTTTCCCTAATTACTACAGGCACCTTTTGTATCTATAGGGCGTCTTTGGCCCAAGCTGCATAAGTTAATTAGTAACACTTAGATGTACATTAGCAGTCCAAAACCACTACTGTATCACAGCCACATTAACAGGAGTGCTCGACACACTTCAACTGCTTAGTTTGGGTCAAAAGTAAGGAAAGAAGAGGGATCAAGGAATACATACTCCTCATACCTATCCCCAATAAGTATTATTCAAGTCCTATGTCTCTAAGGGAAAATATCTTGAAATCTTTAGAAGTCTTAAAACAAGTGTTTTCATGTAGTTATTTTGCCTAAAATAACTGAAACAGCTGATGGCAATGTCAGGTCCCAGTCCTGAAGAACTCTTTAGGCGAGTTATTTAAAATTCAATGCTTTTTTATTTTTTAACAGCAAGGCTTTTAAAAATCAACACAATAAAGGCCAGTAAATGTTTTAGCCCAGATGTCTGAAGTTAAACTCTACACTGGGCTACCAAAACATCTAGCCATTTTTACTTTGAAGGTGATGCCCATGCCCACTTCCTGATATAATTACCAAGAGCTGCAGACAATCATCCATTTTAGGAAAAACAAAAACATCAACAAGCGGAAACATTTTCATAGTTTTTGTTATATGTCCAATTACTTATTTGGTTCCTGACGTTAAGCATACATTAATACACGGTTGGGAATTTTACCCCCAAACCTATCAGGTTTTGTGCATTCGTTGACAGCAGTTTAGGACTTCGGTGAGTATTTCCACAACAGAGGTATTCTGTCTTGGTAGCTTGTGGAACACTTGCTCATAATCAACCAGGAATGCATTAAAAGCCGTGATACAGTGATTTTCAGCTAAGTTCTAAGAAAGCACCAGACAATTGCTTTATGGAATACTTGGACATAAACTTCTGTGCAGTATTTGTTAGGATTTGTTACCATCTGCTTTCCTATCACATCTGCCAGAGCTAGTTTTGTATTTTGCAAACATTCATACATTTTGGGTTGTTATTACAGACTGCCCCTCCAGCCTTTGCTAAATTCATTATTAGCTAACCAATGTTACACTCCACCTACACTGTGCAAGTAGAAAAGAAAAAGGCAGCAGGATATTTTTTTTTTTTTTTTTTGAGAAACACTGACTTCTTCAGTGTTACTCTGGCAGGTATAAATGAGTCATTCAGTTAAAATTCTGATCCGTTACATTAAGATCTCACATGAATGCATCTCAAAAGGGAGGCTTTTCATAAAAAAATAACCCAGTGGACTGGTGCATTATCCTGTACACCTTCCATAAAAGCATTCTGAAATATTAAGGCTCTCATATGGATAATGCTGTTCTGTGAAGTTCAGTGTTTAGCAACCTAAAGGCTGGCTACTGCAACAATTTTAAAGTACTAAACGAGCTGCTTTTTTGTGAAATGCAGTGAAACATGTTTGTGGTGTAAGAAAGGAATGCTTTAAGTAGCCACAGCAACTACATATAAGGAACTCATTATTATTCCTCCCCCAAAATGCTATAATCAAACAAAAAGATATAATTCAATCTGGTCTTAGCTTCTATTGCAAGACTGTTTTCCGCACCTATTTTCTTTGACACATACCAACTTGCATTCGCTTCACTGAGCATTTCTGAGATAATCCAATCCCATTGGAGGCTTCACAGAAATACTCTCCAGTGTCATTCTTTGTAACTGTGTTAAACAGCTGTTAAGAAAGAGTCCAAAACCATTATCAGAATACAAAAAAAATCAGAATTTCCTGTACGATAAACATTTTGACATGTCAATAGGGTTTTTTTGTTTGGTTGTTTTTTTAAACAAACAAAAAAAAAACCCTGAAAGCAAGTTAGAAATTCTGGTCCAGTTCAACCTCATAATTCAGCTCCCTCGTCACATTCCCTGGTCCTTAACTTCAACTTCTGGTCTAAGAGGGTCTATTAGATGGACATTTTAAACTAGAAGGAGTGTATCTACAAGAAGATTCTTTTTCAGTGCATCAGTAATTTCCAATAAAATGCATTTTCTTAGACATGTTCTAATTTCAGAATCCCTGAAATCAGAACATTTTGTTCATTTTACCAAAAAATCAACAACAAAAAGAATGAAAAACACCCCCATGTACTACTAAAAATATTTCCCACAGAAAGTTTGTGGGTTTCCCTCCCTGCCCACAGAAATGGCACTTTCTCTCTTCTTCCAATGGAGAAATGCTAAACTGCACTATTTATCAAATGCTATTACTGTAAAAATTAAAATAAGGAAGCAAGAGGTGGACAGAGATTGACCTCATGTCAATTTCAGTGTTTCTCTGTATTTTTTTTTATCATTAGGCTTGTTAACTTTTTTCCCTTTAATATATCACATACTTTAAAACTAAGATTTTCAGAAGTGATTAGTAATTTTGAGTAGTCCACCTAATTTCCACAGTGCTGAAAGATCCACAGCACGTCTGAATGCTTAGTCACATTTCAGTTTTCACCTTTGATTATGCACAAGAGTAGGGTGTTCCTAGAACAACTCTTTACTTCTGAAATATCTCATTTGACAATGCATCGTAGGTAGTACATATCAATTTTTTTAGAAGGATCAGCTAACAGGGGAGGGATGAGAAAGAGCCAGCCACTTCTGAGGGGAAAAAACCAGCCCACAAAACAAACTACAACTAAATCAAAAAACCACTAAGCTTACTTACAGCCTTGACTCATTTCTACTAACTTCACAAGTACTGGACTGGAACTTGTAAATGCTACTGGATTGCACAGATTCTCTACTGCCCTTAGTGCTGCACTCCCATTTAAGTGTGTGAAGTCACTATTTCAGATTTTAAGGCACTATCAAATATAACTCTGTTGATATACTGAGAGATCATTCTCACCTGGCACTAGTTAGCTAACTGACAAGGTGAAATTTGTCATGTATATTCTAGATTCTGCTCACTTATCATTACTGCATCCTTGCAACTCACCCACTTTTTATCACTCAATGTCTATGGCTTGTCATTGGTCTCAGGCAGAAACCACCTTCTACGTTTGTTAGCACGTACTTCAGCATGACATTGATCTCCGACAAAGACCTTGTGCATTTCTGGATTAAGACCCCTGTGCATCATTGTACTAAACAGTAAATTTCATCTTTGTGATAGCTGATTATGACAGAGTTAGTTATTACACTTACCAGAGTACCAGACTTTTTATTCATGGTGTAAGTTATGTTTGCTGCTCTAGCACTGCCTGTTCCTGTCTTTTCCAGTAAGGCAACACCGTTCTTGTACCACTGGTACTCAGACGGAGGAGACCCCTCAGTCTCCTTACAGCTCAGTTCCACTACTGTTCCAGTCATTGCAGAGCTGGGTACCTCACATACCGGCGTAGTCGGAGCAACTGGACAATGAAATTGCACTTGTTACATGGTCTTAACAGTATTGTCTATATGACAGCAGTTTGACAGTCACTAGTGAGGAGGGGAGCACTTGTGTACATGCTTAGAAATTACCATGTTAATGAAATGAGGTGCTGGAGAAGGTGTTGAAGGCAGAGTCCTGCCACTGGAGAGCACAGTAAAGTTTGTGAGTTGTTAAAAACATAAGAGGCTTGCTCCCAGCCTCCCCCACCACACGCTGTCTCATCCTGTCTCCAATCCATACAGTCTCATCCAACCTCAGAGTCTGTTTCACCTCGTTTCTTGTATGGGGCCTTTTGCTCACAGACAGAGGAGTGATAACTCAGGGAATCTGTAGTCCAGCAATTCCCCCCTTCTCTGTCCCAGTATTTAAAAACAGAAGTGAGGAAGAGGAAGAAGATTTTTTGTATTAAAATAAGTCAACTGGTTTTTGAAAAATGATTGTCAGAAAGAATTGCCAAGACTGGCCACCATTGTGTAAATCCCAGGTTGAGGACTGTCCTGGGTTCAGCTAGGATAATTTTCACAAGAAGCTGGGAGGGGACACAACCAGGATAGCTGACCCGAATTAACCAAGGTGATATTCGATACCATATGATGTCATGCTCAGTATATAACCTGGGGGGGTGGGTGAGGAGGACTGCGTCTCTGGAACAGGCTGGGCATCAGGTTCCAGGTGGTGAGCAATTGCACTGTGGATCACTCGCTTCGTATATTCTTTTATTAGTGTTATTGTTATTATTATTTCTTCTCTCCTTGTGTTGTCCTATTAAACTGTCCTTATCTCAGCCCATGAGTTTTTTACCTTTTTCTCCTGATTCTCCTCCCCATCCCACTGAGGTGGGGAGGAGAAATGAGCGAGTGGCCGCATGATGCTTAGTTGCTGGCTGGGCCTAAACTAGACAGGACCAAAAACAATTGGCTACTTAATTTCAGTTTAAATTAAAAACAAACATTCCCACACACAGATGCAGGTGACCTGATCATTCCTTCTGCCGTGAAGATGAATGTCTCTTTTCTGATTTTTATTAATGTGAACAGAAAAGGAACTGAATTTTTTTTTTTTTTGGTACCTTGAAGCTATGTAGAAAAAAACTAAGGGTGAAGAGGCACGCATGGAACATTAAAAGCACAACTGACACCCTAACAAGTATTCATACGTTTTTCTTGGCTGATTTTATAATAAAAAGCAAAAATAAAGAAAACCAAGTTAAATACTAATTCACATTAACTTTTAAAAATACTTGTGAGCAACTGTCGTGGTTTAACCCCAGCTGGCAGCTAAGCACCACACAGCTGCTCGCTCACTCCCCCGCAGCAGGATGGGGGAGAGAATCAGGAGGGTAAAAGTGAGAAAACTTGTGGGCTGAGATAAAGACAGTTCAACAGGTAAAGCAAAAGCCACGCACACAAGCAAAGCAAAACAAGGAATTCATTCACCACTTCCCATCGGCAGGCAGGTGTTCAGCCATCTCCAGGAAAGCAGGGCTCCATCACATGTAACAGTTACTTGGGAAGACAAAACACCATCACTCCGAATGTCCCCCCTTCCTTTTTCTTCCCCCAGCTTTATATGCTGAGCATGACATCATATGGTATGGAATATCCCTGTCCCAGCAGTATCCCCTCCCAACTCCTTGTTCACCCCCAGCCTACTCACTGGTGGGGTGGGGTGAACAGCAGAAAAGGCCTTGACTGTGTAAGCACTGCTCAGCGATAATGAAAACATCCCTGAATTATCAACACTGTTTTCAGCACAAATCCAGAACATAGCCCCATGGTAGCTACTATGAAGAAAAGTAACTCTATCTCAGCCAAAACCAGCACAGCAACACACACACACACACGCGCCTTCTCCTTTAGGCTCTAAGATTTCAACTTTAAATTCAGAAGCCGCATTTAAAAGAGGAAAGCTGTTGAGAGAGTGGAAGAAAGAAAGAAAAAGTGGCATTACCTCATTGTTGGAGCTGATCAGAAGTTCATAAATTTATCATCCTTTATGAAGAACTTTGAGACTTTATTTATAATTTTAAAAGATTAATTATTTTTGTATAGAAAAAAACAATACAGAAACTAAAAAAGAAAATATTTTTTCTCCCTTTACAGAGAAAAGAAGAAAACTACCAACCTCTACCACTCATCCACTCGGAAAAACATGAGGAACAATGTAAGAAGAGTGTGCTCAGTATTCACTTTTCCCTACTTTCCCCAACTGGGAAAGAAACCAAACAAAAAACCACAAAGAACAACCACCCCCGCAAGCCAACACTATCTCTCCTGTAAATGAAGTCCACAGATTGCTAGCTCGCTGGCTGGCATTGCACAGACACTGCAGCAGTTTCTCCTTCCAAAAACAGGAGGAGACTGTAGCATACTGGAATGAACTGCTGCTTAGGAATATTTGATAAGTGTTGACAGATGCTGACTTTCCAGTGCCAAACACCATGATCAGCTTATGCAGACTCTCAGTCACTGAGTGACTTCAGTTTTAGAAATGGAAATTTCACTATCACGTACATCAACAATACTTGCTAAGTTTTGAGAACTGAAACCCACATTTGTATCAACAAAACCCTAGTTATATTCCCTTCTAATGCAAGTGTGCATTTTGCAAAGCTCTTTTGTGAAGTATGTTGTAGAATGTGCATATGCACGTGTGTTTATAAACCCAGCCCAAAGAAGACCTAAAAACCCAGCAGTCACACACCATATGGACAGCCCTACTTTCAACACCCCTTGCCATCATTCAATTTCTTTACAGAAGCCCAAGTAATAAAGCTTGTACCCAATACAGTGAGAGTAATAGTAGCCTCTCCCAGGCGTTGCCCCTCTTCACTCTTTGCACTGATTTCACAGCGGTAAGTTCCAGAATCCTTTCTAGTCACATTTCTAATACGGATTCCTGTATTCAGCATCTCTGCTCGGCCTCGAAGATCACCTTTAAGGGAGAACAGACAGAGAGGTTTCTGCTCTTTGCTTAGAGCAAATGTCTATGTCTCATTGGCTTGTTCTGAAAGCACGTACAATTTATGAACTATTGCTCATTTGTTCAGCATTAGTTATCTATCACCAAGGAGCAATGTGTAAACCCCCTCCCAAGACAGTAAGAACCTTCCACAACTTGTCCATTTAGTCCAAAAAAAAAAAAAAAAAAAAAATCAGTTCAAAAACCCTACATCTTTCATACATTTTCTAGTTGGAAGACGGAATGCTTTTTTGTCTGCAGATATTTCAAGAAAACATGTATAGCAGTAGTCAGGTGACAAAAAAGACATAATTCTCCACTAGAGGGATAGCAATCACTAACTTAATTACCTTACAGAAAGAATTTTGAGTGAGACCACAGCAAAGTATTTGACATTTTAACTTGGCAAGAAATACTTGATGGATTTTGCAAAAATATGGCCATCAGGCTTCTTACAATGAGGGGTTTTTTCATTTTACAGCTTGTTATGAAATTAAGGTTACATGCACACACAGAACCAAAAGTTCCAGTGTTTCTCTAAATTAAACATATGCAGAAAAGCCCAAGGTCATGAACAAGACCAGCACATCTTGCAAGCTCTACAAACTAACAAAATCGCTGTGCTTTTATTTTATTTCTCAACCTTCATTTATTGTGTACAAGGTACCAGAGACCCATATTTACTTCAACACATAAAGCTGAGGTAAGTCCTTTTCAGAACATATAAACAGAAATGCCACTTCTGAAAAGAATACAAATAATTTAAAATATACAGCTGCATTTATATTTTATGTATATAAAAATTGCTGCATTATTCATACCTCCAGGTCTACAGAAGGCTTCCAAAACGTCTTTGTAGGATAGGAGTGCAGAGCTTAGAGTAGTTTGGGGAAGGTTATATTTGAATGTAATTTCATTTTTTAAAAACGTCAAGGAATGTGCAGTGCCATTTTTCTTAGTCTTGAGTTTTATTATATTTAACTTCATTAAAAAGGTAACTAATCATCAACAATTTTATTAAGAAATGCTTTTTTTTCCCCTTGGGGAAGAATTCTTTTCCTCAAAAAGAGAGCTGTTCACTATGAAGAGTCAACAGCATTCTCTTTCAGTCATTTTCCTAATGTTATTCCCCCCAAAAGAGTTGATATCTATGCTAGAGAGTGACATGTTAAACCATCAGTCTAAGTTTGTAGTACTGTACCTGTAAATTCACCATTGTAGTACACAAATGAGACTCCTTGAGACTGGATTTTCTTCCATTCTATTCTTAAGCTCATCCCTTTTGAAAATTTGTGCTTGCAACTAAGAATAGCCTCTGGGGGGGAGAGGGGGAAGAACACGAAAGAGAAAATTAGAGACTTTAGCATTGTGTTTGGTACACATTCAGGCTCCATGAAATTAATATTCCCCCTTTAAAAGAACTTGAGCAGTCAGCAAGGGCCAGATCTACTTCTCAAAGTGATGTCATCAGACCTTCTCCAGATTTACATAAAGACAATGGGGAAACAGAAACTAGTAATTTTCCCATACTTCAGTGGCCTTTGGATCAAACTTCAGATGTTGGGGACTAGATATTCCCATGTTGGATGGGCACAGATTCTGTATTACTACCCTCATTTTAGGTTTAAATATTTTCATCAGTGAGCAGACCACCATTAAAAAAGGACTCTGACCCTGTTATCAGCAATATTTTGTGAATTACCATTCTGAATTCAGTATCAATAGTTTAACTGTTTAAATGTGTAACTTAATGCAGATGGAAAACATACCAGTAAGACGGTTAAATATTCTCCTACGTAACTTATGTATTTAGTTACAATTTCACATTAGTTATTGTTAGGGTATGTGGAAGGTGAGAGTCTGCTTCATTAAGGTTTCCCAATCAAGGACCTTTTCAATGCAAAAGTGGTAACGAGTAAAGGGGGCAGTAACAAACAAAAACACAGAGACACAAACATGACAGACAGGGACTAACAGAGACAATGACAAAGACCATCAGTCTCCAAACACACTAATCAGACTGTGGTGTGGGCAACTGGAGCGAGTGAGAGACTCTGCATCAGTAGCTGGAGGGGCCTCAGATGTTGGGAGTGTGTGTTGGTGAGTTTCACAGCACGTGTGCCTGGAATGCTAGCTTGAGTAAACTTAGGGCCACCAACTGGGGGTGTAGGCACCCCTGGGCTTGTGGTGCTGGCTTCTGGAAGTGGGGGTGTGTGGTGCGTGTGCAGCGTTTGTATCTTCCCTAAACCTGGTGTGCCTGGAGGTGTAATTCACTAGCAAACTTCAAGCTGGGTGAGCTGATGAGTAGGGCAGGGGTAGCAGACGGGCAAAGGGGCTGTTATGGTACTCAGGGGATCCAAGAACACGCTTGTGCATCTATAGTGTTGTGTGAGGTCTTTCACCACTGAACTTCAATCTCCACCAGCCAGAGAAGAGGAAGGAAGCTCAGCTGTCTATACTTCATGCTTTATGTGAGCCTAGGCAGCATTATACATGGGTGCTGTTGAAGGCAGCACCTTGTCTGTGGCAGTCTGTGTAGCTGGCAGTGCCAGTGTTGCGAGTGTGAGTATGTGTGGGTGTGCACACACACGCGTGCATCCCTGAGACACACATGCAGCCTTGCTACTGGTTGAACCTGCAAACAGGAGGAAAGCAGCAGCTGTGTCCATCGGCCTGGGATAAAGACCCCCAGGTCTCCAGGCGCACTGGGCTGGGCTCCAGTGGCCAGGAAGAAGGAACCCCCAGGCCTCTGGAGCTGCTGGCGGCAGAGGCTGCTCATAACATCCCTTGGCAGTTACCTCTTATTTCTGTTGAGTTCTTGAGAAAAGAAAGTTCATACAATTGTTCACTTTCTGTTTGTCCACTCAAGTTTCCCTGACTTATGTATAGTGGGCATCACCAACCAAATTTCACAGAGAGGCTGAGATTTCAAGTAACTGATTATTGCTAAAGTTGCCATAACTGGGTAGGAAACAAACCAAAATTAGTGCTCCTAATGAGGAACAGGTCATACTGGGAGCTCAACTGTTCTTTTTTCCTCCCTCACAGCAGGACATCAGCATACACCATCACTAATATGTAGCTTGCATCATAGTAATTGTGGTCTATGGTCAAGCCTATAGTTATTATGGGGGAACTAAAGAGGGAGAGAAGACATTACAAACTGTATAGGTGAGTTTTTGGGACAAACTCAGTGTTTCAGTAGTTCCATTGTGCATGGAACAGCATGCTGAAATATATATATACTTTTTTACTTTTTTTTTTTTCCCCAGTACATAACTCTTAAGTCAAGGTATTAATAAGAACTGTTGGGAGACAACATCAGAGGAAAGAATCCAACCACATATCTGACTGGCTCCAAATCTATTAATGAAGTAAAATTTAGTATCTCCCAGAAATTTCTGTAAAAGAAACAAATACAATATTGGTCTTGCCACCTTTAGGCTGCTTATCTTCCAATATAGGTCAGAGTATCAAGGATCAAAAGCCTTTACAGTTTTGGCCATGCCTATCTAGCTTTCAGGAGACAAACATCCACTGCTCAAACATACAGTCAATCTGCATTTACCAGCAGGCTTGCTTCCAGTCTCAGCAAACAAGGCTGAAGGGCAATTAAGAGCTAATGACAGATCTACCCACTCACCCTTAAGAGTCTGATTTCCCAGGTCTGTTCTGTAGGGAAACAAAAAGCTTCCAAGGGGCCATACTGGTAGCCTTGGTGATCTCTCATAGGCGAAAAAATGTCCAGACTCGAAAGAAAAATTGAGGCAGGAGGGCATTCTTTGCCAGAAACATGTTGCATACACACTGGCTGCTTCGAAAAACATGCTGTGCCCTCAGGAAGCCCGAGGTTCCTGACTTCAGGTTGAGTGGATGGGTGGAGGCTTCCTGAATCTTAAGATTTGCTAAAGTTTCCTTTCCATTTTGTTTTTGTATCTTTCTAACAAAGAAAAACCATCATTCAAGCCCAACTTGCTTTTGCTACTGACCTTGTGACAGTTGGCTGGTCTCATGAGCTGGTCTATATTAGTTGACATAGAGACGGCTCAGCTGAAGTGTTCTCAGCTGAACAAGTCACCTCCGTCTTGAATGAGCTGCCCCTTTCTTGCATGCCACATTTTTTCATTTCAGAAAAAGCTAGCATCGATGCCCTCCCACTAATCTTATTTGGAGAAAGGGAACAGAATGGAAGAAAGGGAGTGCATGCAGATACAACATAATAAAACCCTCCTTAGTTATAGTTCCCCTCTCCTGCTTTTTCCCATACTAAACTCTGACAGGCTTGGTGCCATGACCACTTCCCTGGGGAGCCTGTTCCAGTGACTGACCACCCTCCTCTACAGTAACAGGAGTTGGAGAAGAAAAGGAAAATGCATTTCAGATCAGCTGCATTCAGCTGAAGAGCTACATCTATCAGCCCCTGCCATTTGCTTAGTGCTGCTACACAAAAAGAACTCAGCATGGCATCTGAGCTATGTTAAACTGATCTCACTCTATCATAAACTGATAACAAAAGAACAAAATGCAAGCCATATATCATATAAAAAGACAGAACCTAATCAAGCTTTAATACGACCTGAAGAGCTTCTCTCTCCTCTTGCCTGTCCTGAGCTCTAAATGTATTAAGAGTTTCTTCCCCCAAAATTACAAGAATACTTGACAGGAGCCCAGCTAACAGCTTTAGAGACCTCCAAAATATTTTATTATTACCTCAAAACAGATGAATAAAACCTAAAGTTCAGCAAACAGTTCTTTCAGTTCCCAAATTCCCATCTCTCTCCATTCCAACCAAACCCAACAAACAAACAAAACCCGCCACATATCTCATCTACACACTACTAGGATCCCTTTCTCATCTACCCAGCAAACATCAGGTTTTTCTCCCTGCCTCCTTAACTTCTCTAGCAAATTATTGGAAGTCATTTGTCATTTTACATATGACATATACATATATAAACAGCCATTATCGTTACTAACAATTAAAAATAGCCATTAAATTATAGTTATTGACAACTAGCTGACTTACAGTTGTTCTCTCTCTAGTCCCTCACTTCTCTGTCTTGTAAGTTAATTAATGCTTCTCCTTTCTATCAGTTCCCATTATTTTGGGTGCAAGAAAACCAGGCAGAATTTACAGAGTGAGCTACCAGGACTCACAAACAAGTCACAGAATCACAGAATAGGTGAGGTTGAAATGGACCTCTGGGGAGCGTCTAGTCCAAGCCCACATCAACTAAGAGAAAACGGGGACAAGACCAAGATTACACAAAGACTCAATGGAGAGAGTAGAAGCAGGACCCTTCAGGAAAGAGGAAGACAATCTTAACAGCTGCACAGCTTCTGTGTACATAGTTTGCGTGTATTGTGTATATATTAAAAATAATCACAGCAATGCCCATACAGTACCCTTAAACTCCTCTGCTTTTACGTTTTTGTTATCCGTTTCAATGGAAATTCCAGACACTCTACAATCTGCAAGGGGACAGAAAAAAAAAAAAGACAATTCAGCAATAAACACTTGTAATTCCATATGTGCTTCACAGCTACAAGCAAGTTTTTCAAGACCTCCTTACACTGGACAGATTAGATATTGTCTGCTAGACAGAGCACGGTACTAAGAGCTAGACCAGGGCTGGCCATGTAGGTGGCCTTGAACAATTCATCTTTTCCTCTCCATGCCCTGGCACCTGTAAAAACCAGTAATATTTCTCTTTTACAATAGCATGATAATATTTACATGTGAGAAGTGCTATATAAACAGTAGGTGTTGTTTTACACTAGGGTAATGTCTCAGCCTGTTTCTAATTGGGGAGACTTGTATTAATCCGTCAGTGTATTTTCCATTGTATTCCTATTACAAGGCAGGCATGTTTACTGGAGAATACCATGTACAGCTTCTACAGGGTAAAAAAATGCATGCAGTAATTGGCGGTTACCTCAAATTCTTGTTGAAATGAGAGGGAAAACATTAGTCAACATTTCTATAGTTTTGTATCAAAGAGAAAAAAACCCATACATTCTTGGATATCTCTTGTCTTGGGAATACTGAAATTCCAGAGAGAACAAGTGAAGTAACCACTAGTCCTATATCAACCCCCACCCAGCTACCTCCTCCCTCACCGCACCTCACTACACATCCTCTCTTAAGAGCTGCTCTCCTCCCAGGAAAGGACTCCACTGTGTTCCCTCATAATTCAGAAGCATTCCGCAAGGCCCAAGAGTTGGTCACAGTTATTCCGATTACTTCATGGCGGGCTACAAGACTACCAAGTGCTTAAGAACAGCTAAATACGGTTGTTTACACTGGTTTACATTAACTTTTTTTCTTCTAAAAGCATCTCAAGTTCCCTTTGGTTTAGGACCAGTTTTGAAGACACCATGGACACTTCTAGTGCAGCCATTTCCTCCACCCGCAGCAGCCAACAGAACAATTGCTACAGAGGGTATGAACAAGAACTGAGCCCCTCTCCCTATCAACAATATTTAGAAACATGGCTTGTTTAAAAGCATAATGTTCTTTTGAATGATAGGAACTAGTCTTGCTTCACTCCTTTTAGTCTAATCTTGCTACTTACCTCTCTCACGTACACAGACCTCCTTTGTTCATCCCTAAAGAATTAATTTCCCTTTCCCCTGCCTAAAGGGGGAAGAGTTGCACACAGCCTAGCAGATGGATCTCCAGTCTTGATCTGAAGACATGAACAGATCAAGAATCTTTTGCTTCTTATTGTTTTCTTTTGACAGTTGATTACTTCTGTTGAAGTGTGTGCCTCATTTCTCACTTGAGTGAGTCCATTTGGGCTTTCAGCTATGGGTTCTCACAGCTCTGAGTTAGCATGCTGTTTTCTTTGTATGAAGGTACCATCATAGAATGGTTTGGGTTGGAACGGACCTTTAAAGGTCACGTGGTCGAACTCCCCTGCAACGAGCAGGGTCATCTTCAACTAGATCAGGTTATTCAAAGCCCCATCCAACCTGACCTTGAATATTTCCAGGGATGGGGCATCTACAACCTCTCTGGGCAACCTGTTCCAGTGTTACGCCATCCTCACTGTAAAAAATTTCTTCCTTATATCTAGTCTAAATCTGGCCTCTTTTAGTTTAAAACCATTACCCCTTGTCCTATTGCAACAGACTGTACTAAAATGTTCGTCCCCATCTTTCTTGTAAGCCCCCTTTAAGTACTAAAAGGTCACAATAAGGTCTCCCTGGAGCCCTCTCTTCTCTAGGCTGAACATCCCCAACTCTCTCAGCCTGTCTTCAAAGGAGAAGTGCTCCAGCCCTCTGATCATTTTTGTGGCCCTCCTCTGGACCTGCTCCAACAGGTCCATGTCTTTCTTGTGCTGAGGACCCCAAAGCTGGATGCGGTACTCCAGGTGGGGTCTCACCAGGGCAGAGTAGAGGGACAGAATCACCTCCCTTGACCTGCTGGCCACTGTTCTTTAACTGTGGCCCAGGATACAGTTGGCTTTCTGGGCTGCAAGTACACATCGTCTACTCATGTCCAGCTTTTCATCCAACAGTACCTCAAAGTCCTTCTCCTCAGGGCTGCTCTCAATCCCTTCATCAACCCTGTGTCAACCACACCACTCAGCTTGGTGTCGTCTGCAAACTTGCTGAGGGTGCGCTCAATCCCACTGTCTATATCATTGATGAAGATCTTAAACAGTACTCGTCCCATACACCATCATGGCTTTCTTCTCCATTAAAGATCATTCCTTATTGTTCAAGTCTGGCACTACAGAGGGAATTCTCCATCCAAACTGCTCCTACAACCCTTTCCCTCCATAATTTTCTAGGTTTTTTTCAGCATTCTTTAAAAACACAGATTGCAGTTCTATTGGTATCTGTAACTATTGCCTTGAGTAATGGAGCAAGAGTCAGAATAGGTATTTGAGTCCCTGGCACTGTAGCAAAAGTTCAGTTACTCATTCACTGTATCCTGTTGTGATGCGTTGACCTTGGCCAACTGTCAGACACCCACCCAGCCACTCTCTCACTTCCTCTCCTCTAAAATGACAGGGAAGAAAATAAAATTAAAAAGCTCATGGGTCAAGAGAAAGACAGGGAGATCACTTAGCAATTACCACCACAGGCAAAACAGACTCAACTTCAGGAAAATTAATTAAATTTATTGCCAATTAAAAATATGGTAAGTGCAGCAGTTGTGAGGAATAAGGGTTGCGGTCAGTCCATAACAGCTCCCCTCTGCTGCTCCCTCCTCCGCACACTTTTCCCCTGCTCCAGTGTGGGCTCCTCTCCGTTGGCCACAATTACTGTCAGGAACCTGCTCCAACATGGATCCTCCATGCACTTCAGCTTCCTTCAAAGCATATCCACTTGCTCTGGTGTGGGATCCTCCATGGGCTGCAGTGTGGACATCTGCTCCAGCGTGGTCCTCCATGCGCCGCAGGACAATACCTGCTCCACAGTGGTTTCTCCACAGGCTGCAGGGGTTCCTGCCCCTCTCCCCTCGGTGCCCGCAGGGCTGTTTCTCACACTTTTCCCCTCACAGCCGGGCAGCGTTTTGCCCTTTCTTACACAGGCTTTCCCCGCGGCTCCGCCGTGGTGGCTGCGGGGCTCAGCCGTGCCCTGCGGTGGGTTGGTCGGAGCCGGCTGGAACCGGCTGTGTCCGGCTCGGGGCAGCCCCGGCCTCTCCTCACAGAGGCCGCCCTGCAGCCACCCTGCCAGAGCCTGGGCACCTGCACCCCATACCCCTCTATTACTCTTCAGAGTTGCTGCTTTCTAGATGCCTCACCATCCCCTTCCCCGCTTCCAAATGTATGTCCAACATTTCTTGTTTCTAAGAGCATACAGCTTCACACCTGGCAATGTAAAGTGAATTTTCATATATGCACATTACCAAATTTGTGTGCAACTATCCTGTCCTTCATATGTTTTATCATCACCTTTGTGTTACCCTAAAATAGAGCAGAAATTTATAATATGAAAATAAGTAACAAGTGAAGATGACAATTCCAGCAATGCAATTTACGTACCCTTAGAATACTGAAATAGAAAAAAATATTTGCATTACAAATAGTGCTTGGAAATTTTTTTCCACCCCATCAAGAAAGGAAACTTTCCTGCTGAACTTTTAAAAAAGAAATAAAAAAAAAAACCAAATGACCCCCCGCCGTTGAAACCAGAGGAAGGAACCACTTCTCCAGAACCTCCCAAAGTAACCGTTACTCCTTGTGGTGGTGCATTCCCCCTCCTGCGCTGTTCTATGATCTCAGGAATTCCCATTAGGCCTTAGCATTTGTGTAATGAGTTGGGCGGTTAAGCGTCCCTTGACTGTACCAGGAACTTTTGCATGGCTAAGGCGGGGAGCAGCACTGACCATACCAAGGACTCCTGTTGCCTGGTGGAGGTGGGGATATGGGAGCAGGAATATTAGTCATCTCCTGACAGCCTTGGAGCATCCCTTATCTGGTTTTGGTTATTCCCTGACAGCCTTGGAGCCTTCCTTATCTGGATCACAGCTCATGTGAAAATGGTACCAGTGCAACTGGAATTCCAGTAATTTGCTGAAGACTAAAGCCAATCACCTCGTGAACCTGTAAACAGCCGTCCTAAGTGAGGCCCTTTGAGCTCTCCTGGACTGCAGCAGGCTGCAACCAGCACCTCCCTCTGGGGGGGACGCCTCTCAGAGCTTGCAAACTCAAGAGTTTGCAAAAATCGGACGACCATCACCAAAAGCTGATGATGGCACCTAGGCTGGTATCCTTCGCTCCTTGAGGCTCAACCCTTTGCCCATTGAGAAAAATGCTGAGACAATTGATGTGAATATTTTCACTGAACTCGAGGGGAATTTTTAACAGGTCTACCTTTGCTTCATTTTTATATATATATATATAATCTCCCTCTTAGTATCTGTGTGCATGCATGTGTGAATTAACCCGGGTATCCTATAGCAAGTATAGTATAAATATTGCCTTTTCTAAATCCTATGATCCACCTCAAACTGTGAATGAACCTCAGACTGCTCTTACACACATAATTCCTTTAGACGTAAACTGTTGATCAAGTCTGGGACTAGGAGTGGATCCAGCTGCCCCTAAGCTCCATCAGGAGTTTAGAAAGCAAGGGTGTCTTCTCTGAACCTCATGACTCAACAGAAGGGTCTCCCCTACCTTTTCACATCCCCGATCTCTGTGCAAGTCATGAAAAATCAATTCGAACTTGATTTTTTCTTGTATGTTTCTCTCTTACCCTTTTGCGTCTTCGGTCTCTGTATAAATAATTCTAGTTTTATTCTAACTTGATTTTGTTTCATCCATGTATTAAGTAATAGAGTGAATCTTGCCATCAAACTCTGTGAAGTTGTGCTTTTATAAATTCCTATTAAATCATTTTTGTTAATACCCTTGACAGTGATTCTTTAAGCGGTTTAAACCACTCATTTTTGCAACACTCTTGCATATCCATACAGAGCCCATCTCCTTGTTTTTGTCTAAGCTTGGTCTAGAATAAAGCCTGAAGTCATTAAGTCATTTTCTTTTTAATGTATTAAGCCCTATTTAGATTTATGGAAAGAAAATTACCTTTTGACTTTTACCCAAACCACGTTGTTTCTAGAACCAGAAACCACCCCCATATCCTATATGCCAACAGGTAACAAATCATGTTTATCTACTGAAATAACATCTTCCTTCATGTGTTCACGATGGGGAGGAACATTTTGTTCTGAGGCTCTGACAGCAGCTAACACTTGATAACACTTACGAAGGAAGCATTTCTAGGACTCCAGTGTGTGGGTAAAGCAATTTATAAATTATTGGCACATCAACCTTCTCTGTCTGGACACAAAACACCTCAAATGCATGCAATTCACCACTGTATTACATTCATTGTTTCATGGACCTGGAAATTTCTCTCCTTCTCTTTAACACAGATGTCACACAGCTCACTGTCATGGTCTAAGTATTCATAAGCTAGAAGCCACAATAAGTAAACATGTTTTATGACTTCCAGGGCAGGATCATGGTACTTACTTCTCACTATGGAAGTTATCACAAAATTACATTGCATACTTTGTATTGGGAGCTTGCAATTGCAGTTTCCGTATTTCCCCTTGCGTCAAGGGATTTACAGAATACACAAATATCCTGTTATGCAATAAGTACAAAATAAATCAGAAAAAAGAAAGAAAGAAGTTCAACATACACACAGCCCTCCTCCTCACACACACAACACACACATATAGATGACCCTCTTCAAGAAGCAGTAGAGTCTGAACAGTAACTTAAGGTGGTACAGAGATAGCTGACCAAATTAAAACCATTATATATTCCAATCAATCAGAAAGACAGAAGGGGTCTTTAAAGCTAGAGCATCTTTTCCTTAAAATGTCCTTTTAGAAATGCCTCTGCCAATTACTCAGAATCCAAGATTTAAGCTTTGGATTTTAATTCACCATATAAAGAGTAATAGTGAAAAGATTACATATTACTGTACTAGTAAACTTTCTGTTCATCAAATGCTTTTATACAGACTGAAAAAAACCCCTACTCTTACATGTCAGTAACTTCATTTGTTTAGAAGTAAACCCCCAAAATACACACTTTCCATTTGATAATCACTCACACAGCTGTAAACTGATACTACTAGCTGGAGGAATCATTAAGGAAAAGCGTATTAGTCAAACCAAATCAAAGGAAACAGTGTGCCTGGAGGAAATTACATGAGAACAGAATCAAAACAAAGTTATAAGTAAAAGCAGTCTTGTGGTATTTGTTTTGCCAAGTTCTAAATAGCAGGTGGTCTAGAGCAAAGCTTAACAAAGGATTTCAGAGGATACTGTAAGTTTAGGAAGTCTGATGTCCCAAGAATAAAGCAATAATGAAGCCAGTTCTCTTACTGAAATCCTTGAAAGAGAATAGGAAACCAGACATCTGTTTGGCATTAGCATCCTTCAGACATGTGACCACCTCAGGATAAATCATCAGCGACATGCTTAGATGCTGATGCAGACTTTTCAGCTATGTAACCACCTACCATGAGGTACTTAAACGATACCTAGAGTTTTGCCACAGTCCCATCATCTAAACACTCATGTCTGTTTTGGCTCTCTTGTTGCCATATTTTATCCTAAGAGAAGTACTCCATAGCTTACATAGTCCATAAATGGGGAAGGGGGAGAAGCAGCTATCTACCTTTGGACAGAATTAGTTGTGAAACATCTTAAAAAAAAAAACCAAACCAAAACAAACCACACACGACTAACTCCCATTCTTCTTCGTAGTCTAAGATGTGGTTGCTAAAACCGAAAGGCTACCAGCCCTGCTCATGATGGAACTGGCATGCTAGACTACGTTAACTCCAACAGTTAACAACAGGCAGCCAGGGCTCAGACCCACCACTCTTCCCAGCCATGTTGCTGTCAGTGGTCAGTGTTTAAGCAGCCTTCATCTTCCATCAGTTCTGCTTGGTAAATGCTAACCTCCAGCAAACATGCTGGAGAGAGACTGGGAGTATTCACAGCCTCTGCAGGAGTCTCCTGTGTTGGCCAGAATCCTTAACCAATCTCCGAAACTGGTGATTTAGGCACCAAAACGTAGCCTGAAATAACTGGAGTAAACCCAGCTACATTAAGGAAACATTAACATAAACATGGCATTAAGACTTCAAATTTTGGACAAGGGCTAGAAGAAATTATCCCACATCGTGGGGAAAAAAAGGAAAAAAAGTTCAACTTCAGTCTTTCAGTTATCTTGAGTTACAAAATTTCTTGAATCTTAAAGAATAGTAATAGAACAGGATTTACTTTGGCTAGAGTTTATCAAATTCACAAAAAAACAACCCTGCATATCTTCAGCCACAGAAAACAAATAAGGGAGTAGTCTGAAGGGGGGGTCTGCAGGGTCGGAATAATAAACCCATCTAAGCCCAGATGTGGAGAGCAAGTTTGTATTTTAATAGGCATGGTCTGACTGCATAAAGGATGGTAACCTAAGAGAGAAGGCACATTTTCTGGCTGACCAGCTAAAGGGATCTAAAACACAAAAGGAACCTGAAGAACTTCTCAGCCACGCCCCTTTACTTATGTGGTAGCTGTCAGAAGCACTTCTGTTGTGTTTTTGGAAACTGCTAGACTTAAACACAGCAAGTTTTAGTTGTTCAGACCCCAGAGCCGCTGCAGGTCTCTGAGACCTGGTTGTAACACATACAGCTCTTGAGAGTAGCTTAACATGCTGTGAAATACGTGGCAAGATTTTTAGCACTCTTACTGGCTCATTAGGACATAGACCTTGCAGATGTTTTTAATCAAGGAAGAAAACCTAGGGATCCTACACTATGTACACATGTGCTACCCTACATCAGTGGCAAATGGGAAAAGCTTTTCCAGCAGCTTGAAGAAACTGCTTTTAACAAGGAAGTTTTTAGTCCTTACAACTATAAGGAAAACTGTTCCTCAATATGAGCAGATGCACTGCTGGTTTCCCAGCACTTCAAAGAAGTTGTTCTAGTGTACCTATGCTGGTAGTGTTTTTCAAGCATCAGGAAAAAAAAATATGGCTAGTTATTTTCACTCCTTAGACAGTACTAGAAATGCAGTATCTTCATCTTGACTCTTGAGAATGACAGAGATACAGCAGAAGAAGCAGGCTTTTAGATATTCAGAAGGTTCAAAGAATAGGGGGATGCAGGGAATAAAAGCTCACTGGCAGCGTAACACAGCTTAACTTCTATAGGCAGTGCCTCTTCCATATGGAGATTTATTAATAATCTCATGAAAAGCCTTGTAATGAACCACAATTTGTGCGCATAGATACCCGCTACCTTTACCTCCCCTCCTTTTATATAAGCCCTCTCCTAACTCCTGACAAATCTTTTATTCATGGAGAAATGGACTAGGTTTTTGGAGCAAAGGAAGAGCTGGGGTGGTGGGGGGAAGAAAACAGCTAAATCCAGTATTTGGTTTGGCTTCTCTTTTGGAAGAGCAGCTATTACAAAATTTAAATTCCATCTCTACAGCTGACTATCTGACACACACAAAATTGACCTTCCCCCCACCCCCAGTGAAACCAAAATAACTTCCCCAAAACCCAAAGGCATTTTCACCCCCTCCAGCCCAGGCTCAGAGCCATGCACAATGGAGTAAGCTTCCACTCTGTTTGCTCTCCTGAGCAGAGCTATACATTTGAAGCTGATAACACGGCCAACATCCAGATGGTAGACTGGTTAGATATATAACATACACATCAAGTGTCTTGCTGGGAAGTCAGCAGATACTCTCTCCACCTTTTTTTATTAAAAGGTCTCAAATTAAGAGCAAAAGCAGTTAAATAATAATAAAAAATTATCTACAGACACTCAAGTAAGACAAACCAGTTAAGTTTTAAGGTATCCTGCCTGCAGGACCTCTATTGCACCAAAGCAAGGTGTCACCTTAAAGTGTACTTTAGGGTAGTTCCTCCAAACAGAAAAACCTGACTAGCAGTAGGTTGATTCAGAAGAAAAGAAACAAACAAAAAAACCCCAAAAACTTAGGCTAAAATGACAGTGTTCAAATGGCCAAGCTGCTCAAGTTCAATAGTTTTTCTTGGATTTACTACTTATTACATATCCAGAGGTCTAGAGCCTAATACAAAAAAGCGCTATTTTATTTAGATGTAGCATAAAAATAAAAACAATCCTTCACACTCATCTGTTGCTGAAAGTAGGTTTTGATCAGCTTCAGTAACTCGAACTTTGTAATGGAAATCACATGAGAAACAGAATGCAGAACTGCATTTTCATCCAGCCAGGAGTTATTTAAACAGGGGAACAGAAGCTTTGCCAGAAAGTGACTTAAGAGCAGGATTTCTACCTGTATTAAAAGCTGGTATTGGGTGATTGGAGGAGCTCTCAGTCTCACAGGGGGACGAAGTTCTTGGGTTAAATGCCTCAACTACAGAGCAGACTAGCAAAGACGTTTTCATTTATACTGCTAACCTAAGAATGAGTTAATCCTCAGCTTTGTGTATACTGTTTAGTGCAATCTGGAAGGCTAGCACACGAGCTGATGGTGCCTTTATTCTTAACTTTCAAATTAAGCAAAAAAAAAAAAAAAAAATCTTGAAAGAAAAAGTAATGAGAGACTGAAGTTTTCAGAACCAATTACCTAAAGTTATCAGTAGTAGTCCTAAGAGTTTAAGATCATGTTAATGATTCATTTCAGAGCAGAGCCCCAAGGACAGTTGGCCCTGGAAACACAAAACTGGAAGTGCTTGTAGAGGAGAAAGTAGGGAATAAAAATCAAGTGGCATGGGACAAGAAAGGAAGAGATTATTTAGGTCAGCCTTTCTGAAGAAACTGAACACCAAAACACAACTCCAGATAAATGGAACAGCCTCCCAAGTGCTTTCAGCAGTCCCAACAAAAGATTACTGCATGAGATGGTGTGGGAAATTCTGGGGAAAAATTTATAATTAATTTTTATATAATTAATAATCAAAATGTAAAATTCAATTCCCTTCAAAGTTTGGGGGGTTTTTTGCCTCCTCTTTTTCTACTCACACAGAAGAGAGGAACAGTTTCAATTCACAGCTTGCAAAGGTTCAGTGTAGCATAGAGTTTATTCCAACAGAGACAATCCAGAAAGCATATGCTATTAACCAAATAAATATTTATAGCTCACACTTTTACAAGACTCAAAACTCCACTACTCTTCTTGTCTCCATGGCAATTCAGAGGGAGCTTCTGAAAACGGGGGATGGGGTTTTAAACTAGTCAAGCTCTCACAAAAAAGTCTATTTTCCAGTCCTCTCCCAGTCCTGCTCAACATTGGTTTCCACAGCAACTCAGCAGCAGCTCAAAAACAGCTTGTAAATGCAGTGCAAGCCTATAGCTGCTTCAGCTGTTGCTTATTTTAAGATGCATCAGGATGCTGACAACTTGTGTCTAGTACCATCATGTTTCAAAAGACCATGAGAATAGGCTATGGAAGTAGAAGCCCCTTGACACTGCTGTCCCACCCACCTCATATCACTCACTACAGCAGTGATCTGAAGAAACATATTTGCAGTTGCATTACTGGGTGTAACAATTCAGCAAAACACTTGCCTGTGCAAATACCTAGAGAAATTGTTGTAAAATGATTATTAAATTTACAAACCAAATCTAGGTAGCCAGTGCAAACTGGCATGTTCCTCTGAAGTCCACAGTACTAGACTGATTCACATGAACCATAAAGTCAGCCCTGAAACACAAGCAAGTTCGGAAACTAGAAGAAACAAATGTTCCCCCCAGCCCCCCAAAGCTCCCCACAACCATTCTGGCCCACAATTCAAGATAAATATCTCTGAAATCTCCTACAACGTTTACGTGACTTTTGCTGGAATTGCCAAGCAATTTGAAAAGGATAAACACTTTCAAGAAGTCACATCATTTATATACCTACAAATACACACATGACTTAGCTAAAAAAGCCTGAAAACAAATTTAGTTTACTTTCCAACTGTGCCAACCAGCATTAGATACAATTCCAGTAAACACCATATGAAACTGGAGTCCTGCTCATTCAGAACCAGTGAAGTCTTTCAAGCTCACTCACTGTAGGATCATGTTTCCAGATGCTAGGAAGAACATCAAGATGCTCCAATTTTAGCATTTCTACAAAGTGCTTTCACTGCAGAGGATGAGTACATATGAGTATGCATTAAGTTTTGGCTCCTAAAGGTACAGGAGTAGCTAACTAACCAGATTTGTGCATTGCAAACAGATCCCAAGTAGCAGGCAGGACAGCTCATTTGACCAACTACGCCCAACTGTCTCATTTTCAGCAAAGTGTAACGATCAAAGCCAAGTCAGCATTGTCACCTTATGTCCCCCACTGAAGCAGATGATACATCTGAAATACATTAATTAAAAAAAAAAAAATATCGTTCTCTCTGAAGCACACATTGACCTAGAATATACGTCTATACTAATATGCAGTGGATGTAAGAATAACTCCTCCTGGTGAGTTTTTAAAAAGGGCGTCACACAGGCTTTCTCCCATTCAATTTTTGCAGATTTTGGGACATACTGTGATGTCATTCTAGCTAGCATGTCCATTAAAAAACCAAAAGTCAGTCTTTCCAAAAACAGTAGGACGCTCTTTAAATACAAATACTCAGCAAGAGCCTTGTGCAATGCTTTGTGAATTTGGGATTTCTGAGGAGATGTTTCCAATAACTGGGGGTGGTGGCAGTATTTTCACTTGAGCAAATTTCACTCGAACCATTAATTTTAGGACTGCATCCTATTAGTGATAAACAGCGCTGAACTTAGCTTTTTAACTTTCTTCCTCCAGACTACAGACCAGATTCTTTGCCAATATGAGCTGGGAACATGATGACCACTTCTCTCCAGTCCAAAAGAATTTGGTGAACCCTTCCTAACAATCCAAATGCAATTGCCAAATTAGCTCATCCCATTTTCACTCACGCATGATCTCTTGCACTGCCAAGTTTGCTCAATAGTCTCTTCCTGCCAGAAGTAGCTAACAGTCATGTTTGATGACTATTACTTTCAATCAACATCATAGTTTACAGTACAAATGCATATCTTTAGCCTTAATTCTACAGGCCTTTAATAGATAATTTAGTTCTTTAATACCAAATTTTATAGAAGCACCTTCTGGCACATTTGAACAAGACTGAAGCCACTCCCTCAACTCAATTAAGGCTGATAAATATCAAGAGGAGCTAGAACAAAGAGATGTTTTGCATGCTTAAAGGAGAAGGGGGATTAGAAGAAATCCTCCGGAAGGTAGAGCTAGAACAATAGGTCACAGTATAATAGGTGCCAAGTTTTCCTTAAAGGGGATGAAGAAGGTTAAAAAAAAAACCAAAAAAAACAAAAAACCAAAACCAAAACAACTGCACTACATTCTTCATCACATTAAAAGCTACACAAGCGAAACAACATATGGGTATTCAGATTAGAAAACATTAGAACAACAACACTGGAAAGTTACACAGGAAACAGGAATAAACATAATAGATGAACTCTGTGCTTTATTTATTTTTAAATCAAGTGTAAATATTAACTTGGTGATCATCACAGCTTTTCAACAGAAGAGATGTGTTAGGAGCCACATCCTCGAGAATATTTGGGTAAGGATCACTAATGAAAGACTCTGCTGCTCTGCATCAGAAGAAGGGAAAGCTCAGTATGTGAGCTAACATTCACAATTCACTGTTTCGCTGCTTCATGTAATAGGATTTGATGATCTTGTCTGCAGGTACTTAAACTAAGAAAGTACCAGCTGTTTCACTCTCACAAAAATGAAACAAAAAGAAAGTCAGCAATTTTGTAATGCTGTAAAACTACAACAAAAAAATAATCCAGGAGACAGAATGATTTGTATGGAAGACAAATAATCCGGTCAGAATTACATAGTCAATCTAGTCACAGTTCAGAGACAGAAATAGTACCAGGAACATGTAGAGCTGGGAATTCTTTAATTATTTTTTTTTAAATCCATTAGTTGGGGTTTTTGGGGGTTTTTTTTGGTTTTTTTAATGAACCATATCTGATTAAGGATTCAGCCCCCTGGGTCACTACCTTCTGAAGTGCAACTTTGTGCTTAAAAGTCTGGTGGTTAAAATGGCTGTATCTGGAATACTCTGCAGTACACATAAGATATGATATCATCCAAACCCACACATTACATTTCTAGAATCCTTGTTAGAGTCAATAGATCAACACATTTCATGAAACCATGACTCCCAGATAGGCATATATGCTGCTTTAAACTACTGTTTTGCCATCTGCTTTGCCTGCTTCTGCCCATATTCCTCTTATAACCAACTGCTCATGAGATATTGATGCTCTAGAAACTTGTGTGACACTATTATTGCTTAAACTGAAGTTTCCTTTAGAAATAAGACTAAATAATATCACTTTGAAGGTGTTTGTGCTCCTTCAACTCAGGTCAACTAATTTCAGTTTAAGGATCTCTTTTTAAGAAAGATGACTGAAGAACAGGCTAAGGACTACGCTGGCAAACAGATTATACAGGCAGACGCACATCAGCCTAAGCACTGTGATCACATGGAACCCAAACACAAAATAAGGTCTTCAGAGTTCAGCTCTAAATTCACAGAACAATGTATTTTAGTAATAAGAGGATCTTGGCACATTTATATATTTATTCGCACTGTTGTTGCAAGGCTGAGCTTCTTACAATGAGCCTGGACAGTACAGAGCTAGCATCAGCAGAGCTGAGTGGTCAAGAAACCAAGAAAGGGAACAAGATGGCTTGTTGAATAATAAACTGCTACCAGCATTTCTCTTCTAGAAGAGGAACTCATCACCAAGTAAGTAAAAGTTCAACAGTTCTGCTGAAAGTGCCTTTGTAAAATAAGCCCATAAGCTTTTATGGTTTATGTTTACAAGTGCCAGGTATTGGTTTAGGCCAGATAAGGAACAGGTTCCTTACAAGACAAAATTAATTACTCTTTCACAGGAAAGAGTATCCACTTCAGACCTTACAGATATGCAACTCTTCATAGCCAAGTCTACACATATCTTCTACTTAAATAGACTGATTTCTTAACTAAGCCCCTTGCCACATTTAGCCATAGCAACTTCCTTGGATACAACCTGCCCACCCAGCACGTGTTTCCCATCCCAAGGCAGAGGCAGCTAAAGAACACGGACTATCTACCCTTCAGTCACCACAATTGACCATCTAAAATAATCAGATTTCATACCACATTTTTATGTACAAGATTTCAGCAGGGCTCCATAAAGTTATAAGGGATTCAAATGCAGCACATCAGTGCAGGATTGCAGCCTTAACAGCAACATGATGCAGTAGCTAATTTTTCTAGTTTTCAGATGATTAGTCCCACCCCAAACCTGAAGGTGTTTAAGTTACTAACACACCTACACTGGACATACTATTTTAAATAGTATGCCTGTAAACGGGGTTACTAGGACTCTAGTCAACTTCTTTATGTACATATTGGACACACAAGCTACACTGTTAGTTCGACTGATATTCTCTCTAGTTACAATTTGTCCCTCTCCTTCTCTTTGTATTCATGCAACGTGAGCTAATTCAGCTTCAAAAGCAAATTCCTCCTTACCCCCTCCCAGTATTTCGTTAACTGCTTGCAACGTCTCATTTCTGCTGGAATCCATAGGTACAGCATCGATTCAGTAACAAACAGCAGCTCTGTTCCTTGCCCATCCTGTTCCACCTCCAAGCTCCTCTTTTGCTTTGGGGGTGGGGGGAACGTACAGTGATGTATACAATCAATTGTTAAAGATGCCAATGAGATCCAAGTCCAACTTGCTCCCCCCACACTCCCCCCAATTAGATCAAGTTAAAACCAGTTATGTTCAGAGTTTATCACATGCTAGGCTGATCCTAAATACTGACTTATTCCCAGCTTTCCAAAGTGAAGTGTAAAACAATCTTTTGGGTTTAGTAGAGTGGGATATAGATATCCTGTTCTTTTCAGTTCTATTATTTTACTAGAAGACAAAGTATCTGTCAAAGTTTTACAACATTTTCATACGAAAATATAAGTTTTCTATGACTTTTTTGTTGGACAGAAGACTAGCTTAAAAAGGTTAGAAAAAAAAACTTCTGCACAGCTTTGATGTTCCTTAGAAGACATTAAGTTTGCTTTACCTCAAGAAAAATGTTCTGCACCTGAAAGTCTGTACATACAAGAACTGGCCATCCCCTTTCTCTTTCCCCGTTTACATAGCTTTTAATAACCTTTAAATAAGTTTAAATGCTTATAAAGAGACATCACTTCATTCTTCTCTCACAAAAATCAGTGCATTCTGCCAACAGCTGTTTGTGTTAGAAAGCCACTGCACTCCTTGGCAACTGGGCAAAACCTTTGTAGCACTGTTTTCCCTCCCTTCTCCCCCCTAAAAAAGGGGGCTAAGAATTTGAATACAGCTGGAAAGCTAACAGCATCTGTGTGTGGATTGCTACAGTCTTGAGGACTCAGCTAGAGATACAACTGCAACATGAATGAAATAAGAAATAAAGTATGCAGTGACAGGGGAAAAGTAGAGCTGAAAACAATATTTTAGTTAGTCTCTCTACATATGGTGCTGATTCCCTGTTGATAAACAGCTTTCCCAGATGACTTTTATCCCCTAGAACATTATTTATTGAAAGGCTCCAAAGACGAATGCTAGAAATACATTAACTTCTGGAAGTACCCCTGAGCCATCATTTCAACAACACTTAAACTGAACACATAGAAAAAGAAGAATCACATTTACTTTTTATGCCTAATACATTTCAGAAGACTTCTGTATCACTTGATTCAAACAGCAGTAGTTGAGGTCCAGGATGTATGCCTTATTTAGGAAAAAAAAAAAAAAAAAAAAAAGGCAATTGACTTACAAATGGAATTATGTGAAGACCTCTTAGACTGTATGGCAAGTAGCAAAACCATACACTAACAAAGCCCAAAGGGTTGCTTCTTGATGTCTAAGCATACTTCCACTATGGATGCATCTGGTGACTTCTCTCTACCTCCTCTCCCAGGCACCAACTTTGATGTTACCAGTTTTGGACTGTCTGAATTTCTTTGCTTTACTAGTCACTCCAATATTACAACAGCATCATCTTAAAAATCTCATGAGCCCTTACTACCACCTGGCTGTCCCAACCCTCCCTCTCTTTTCCATTTTCAGATGCTGTATTGCTCTATTTCAATATTGAAATATTGCTTTTCCTTTCAGGAGCCTCTCAAGTGATTATGACATCAGTGAATCACATTACACCAGGGAGGACTGTTATGTTGGTGAACAGAAGGCACCAGCAGCATTCATTGCAAGATACAAAGAATACTCAAATACTGGCTAAAAATAAAACATTTACCTTGTACATAAAAATATTTACTGACATTTAAATGGAAAGCTACTAAGTCTTCTCGGAGGATAAAGACCTTTTTCACACAAACTCTTCCAACATCTAAGCATTACTATTAATGATCTTTTAATTGGACTTTATGTGGACATTAGAGGAGGGAGAAAAAAAAAAAAAAAGAGACAGACCCCTTCCCCACCTTCCAAGGAGAACCTTGTGATACATGTTTGTTCTTTAAAGAAAAGCAGGGGGGATGAACAGAGACACAAAAAAAAAACCCCAACCAACAAACCAACAACACACAACAACAGAACTCAACCCGGCAACATTTAGCATGCATTTTTGTTTCTGAACAGTGCTAAGCAGATACCAGTTATGTCTTCCTTTGATATTCTACTACCTCGGTTTTAGAGATAATCCTCCTTTATTTAATGACTCCTATAGTTAGGAGTTGCAAACATCTGAAACAAGCTGTAGTTGTTTATGTGCAGTGTAAGTCACTGATTAATTATAATCTCCTAAGTCTCAGGCAACGAAATATATGCATTTATCTGTTAGCAGTTACTGAAATTTATACCCTTTTCCAGATCTTGACATATAACCTCTTAATTGGCAAGACATCTTGTTAAAATTTGTTTAATTCAGCAGCAGCATTTAAAGAGTCTTCAGTCATGTCACATTTATTACAGAAAGCATATATTCTGTTTAGAATTAACTTGCACAACTTCAGAGTTAACTTAATTAACGCACACACCTTTCATATAGCATGAGTCAGCTAAGTGCTTTATTCTCAGCAGGGCCTGACTTTCCCCCAATCTACATTTTAAAAATGTTCGGGCTCTCAAGCAAGCTTAACACCTTAATTAACACCAGTCAATTAGACCCAGCAAAGCTCTGCAGCGTGAAAACAGCGGCTCGGAACGCCCCAGCCGACACCACCGAGCAACGCCTCAAGCCAGACCTGCAGAGGGGCTCCCAGCCAGCAGCCCTCCATAGGTCTTGGCACACCAAAGCCACTGTGCCCTCTCTGGTTTTTCTGTATTTAGGCAGGGAAGCAGCCTCCCCAAACACAGAAGTATAGCAATTCGTTATTAAATACATGGGACAGCTTGCTTGAAACCCAGTTTCAGAAGTGCTCACCACCACCAGTCTGAATGGTGTCAAAGCCGCAACAAAGCCCTGTCACACTCCCCGAAATCCCGGTCAATCTGGCACAAGGGTACAAAGAACAAAAGCCACAAACAACAAGCCAGATGTTTAAGAGAGAATTTCTCACCTTTGTGGTTGACTAGCTTAAAGACTGGAGGAGGGGTAAAAAAACATCAGTTTAGGTGGCCCAACAGTCAACGGGCAAAGAACCAATATTTACTTTTTAAGACCATTTTATAGAAACAGAAATGGTACTGGAGCACAAAAGCTAGCCATAACATGTACCTAAACACACACACACATTCTACAGATATCATTCCAGGTGATACGTTTTTACTCATTTTTGCCAGTACAGCTACTAGAAGGCTTCAGTTATGAACCAGGGCCTCCCAGGAATAAGTACTGTCTATACATTCAAGTGGTAAACTGCTGTCTAACTCACATAATATGTATGCAAACCCTGGTTTTCTTCATATTGTGTCCTCGTATGTTTACAAGTATGCTAAGCACAAACAATTCTCCAACTCTAACCCAGCTCTAGCCAATACACACTAGTCCTTAGCATACCACCCCCAAGAATTTCTCTCAATTCATACTGGGCACTTGCTGCAGGCTGAGATAATACATAATCATTTTGGTTTCTTTATTATATTAATTTGAGCAAAAGCCACTTCTCAAGAATGCATGTTCCATCATCACCTCCAAGTACTATGCTAGCAGTTTGTGAACAGCAAATATAGCCCCTATTGTCAACATTATCTGGTACCAAAACAACCCTATAAATACATCACTTTCCATCCAGATGACAATATGTTTTGTTTCCTTTTGAGTCTGATCCAGTGGTTTGGACAGGCTTGAGAGCATGTTCAACCCTTAAGAAGTTAATCCAAACAAAAGTTATGTAAATATATCTATTGAAACTTTATACCCGTAGGGTCTGTCCTTTCCAGCTCAAGTCTGACCATTTCTTACTTTTTTAAACGGCCAGGATCAAGTTGTAGCTATTTCCATGCAAGTTTGATCTTCCCATCTCTTACTGAAAACTCCTAAGTTTTGAACTTAGAAAAATCTGGTAATAAGCCTTTTTGAATGCTTGCTTTTTACATCATGTCTTCCCCGGCAAATAATCTTTGACAGAAACTGGATGCCTGCTTTAATTCCTATTAACCAGGAGGGGTTTCAGACTTACTGGTGGTTCAACAACTACCGCTGTTGTATTACTTGCTGTTGTTCAGAAATGGCTATTTTCCCCTTCTTCCTTCTCCAAAAGCTCCTTCACCTCCCAGCATATGTTAGAAACCGACAAGTGAACAGGACCAGATGTTCAGCTGTCAAGCTCACCTTCTGCCTGGTTTAAGAAATTTTACATAAGCACTTGAGTGCTCAACAATACACTGTGAGCATAGAGGTGACATAACTCATTGGAGCCCTCCAGATAAAAAGCAGCTTTGGAAATACAGGTGAGTGCAAGCACTGGCAATCATCCAAATGCTCCTCCAGCTTCATTTGCTGTCTCATTCTTTGAAATACATATTCATTTCCCTAAAAAAACCCACAGTATTTAGATGAAGGAAACAAATCATTTGTCTTGATTACAAGACACCATAATATTTGCTTTAAGCTTCCTGTGGTGGAACTACAGCACAATCACGTACAACGCTTTCAGGAAGATGAGAGGCTTTTCTGCACAAATGTTTTGTTAAAACTGTTAGTTCTTTGAAAAGTACTTGGGATTGGAAAAGACATGCCAGAAAGTAAAACTGTAACAAAGCTTGCTTTACAAAACTGGGGGGGGGGGGGGGAGGAGTGTAGGAGGAGGAAGGTGAGCTAACAGGAATAGAATTAATTACTGGTAAATTAATTGCTTTCAGCTTCCACATAACATTTCCCTCAGTTTCCATTAAAGTGCTCACCCTATTGTAAATTAGCCACTAAACTAGAAAGGAAGAACTTGCAAACCATATGTTTTCCCACATACATGCAATAGTGTCACAAAGTTATGGTGGAGAAAAAAACCCCAACCAGCCAAACAAGAAAAAACAGCAATAAGATGTACAAAAATGTTGTATACATCCACAGGGACACTATAGTAAGCAATTTTTTTTGTTTGACATCATTGTATAACTTTAAGGGAACCTTAACTTAGCCACTCCATATGGCCCTGGCAAATATGACAAATACAAATGTCTACCTTGTGCTTCAATTGTTTTGATATACAAGATATTTATATTGCAATGTGGACATTCCTGGCTGTGTGAACATTTCTTAGTAATCTTCCTTTACGTAAGCATTTACACTGGAGTCACCTCTAGCATTGCTGACAGAAAGTAGGACAGTAAGACTTACTTTGAGAAAAGTATTCCTAAAAGGGATTGCCAGCTGAAGGGAACCAATGATAAACAGACTGTCTTCAGAAGTGCTCCAACAGAAAGGCGACATTTTGAGTGTTGAAGGACTCTTAGTAGATCATACCATACATAAACTTTTAAATCCCAGTTTCAGAACTAAATTACTAGTTGTTCTACCCCTCCAAAAGCACTGACAACCCAAACCTACACCCCCCACAACAAGGGAAGCTTGCTTACTGCTGCTGCAGAAGATTCACATGCATGTCACTGTCCACCTTTAGTGAAGAAATATCACTATTTTACTCATGTGAAATTATGATAAAACTGGAATTTTTTAATATCAGTTGTACAAGAAGATTCTCCCATACTTAAGAAGAGGGCTTCAAGTGCTGGTGGTCACGAGACAGAAGCTGAAGCACTTGGGGCACCCTTTGAGGAAGGGTAAAAGCCTTCTCTACCATTTTTAGCTCACTTCTTTAAAAATAGGTCTGCACACACTCCCAATAACATCAGGGTTAGTCAGTGGACGCAGATAAGTTTGGTAGCTCTAGGTCACAAAAGATGATCCAACATGTTTTCTTAAGTCAGTCAGCTAAAGAGAAGAGATGAAGTCAAAGTTCATCTACTTGCGAGTTCTCACCTAATCATGTGATGTCATCAGTCAGTTTCTGCAGCAGAACCTGGCTGCTACCATGTTGCGGCCAAAACAGACTGCAGTAGGAAATACAGTTATAATACAGGAAACAATCACAAAAATATCTTTGTGTAATTCAGTTAAATAGCCAATGAGCAGACCTCATCCAGGCTCAATTAGATCTGCTAATCACAGTGGTAGTTTTAACTCCATTATTAATGCCAGATGCCCTATGGTATTCACAATTACCAGAAATACATGTCCAATGACATGAACAAAGAATTGTTGCAACATTAAAGCTGAGAAAACAGGACCTCAGAGGCCAAGCGACAGCAAAAGCAAGGCCTCCACTTGCATACATCCACCTTAAACAGAAGAAAACAAGAGGAATTGTGATTGTCTTGTGACATTTCCAGCTACATTTCCTGTCTCCTGTATGCAGTCAGGAAAGACAGTCACCCTCATTTTTAGTTTTGCACATCCAATAGCAGGCTGTGGGGCCAGTAACCTGAACTAAGGATACCGCAGGGCCAGCAAGGGACCAGCTCTCTCTTCCTCCTCTCTGCTGGAGAGAGAAAGAAGAGAGACAAAGCCCTTACCACAGAAGAGCATTGCTTCTGGCTAAGACCTCTCAGAAACAGAGAGATGCTTCCAAGTAGCACGCCTAGCTTTAAGGGCAATAGCGCGACTTGCTCAAATGCAGCAAAGGCCATGATTTCTGAGAGACTTGCCAATAACTCACAGACAAAGTTTCTTCTGAGCCCTGAGGATCTAACCAAGAGGGTGAAACTGTGAAGGTTATAACATAAGCTAGAGAGAGGAACATGTCTCCCTTTTAAAGACAGGAGGGTCTTCCAACCAAGTCCTCAATTTTTATCTGTTTTAGAAGTATTTGGATATCTGGTGCAGTATCACCACAGTCATAAACAAAAAAAGTTAGGCCGAATGTTAAAAATAAGCACTGCTTTTCTGCAGTTAATTTTCGTTTGTTTGTTTATATTTAAGAAGCTTACTCTCATCTCACAGCCTATGTTACGGTGTCTTAAAGAGTCTGTGCAGCTTTGTAGACCACTAGCAGCCTACAGCAAAGAAAGACTACTTCTCAACTAAAACAGCAAGAGAAGGAACCTTCCTTTGATGTCTCTTCCCCCACTCCCTCTTCAAAGAATAGGTATTCTGGTTTATAGTATTATGTTGTACAGATATTACTAGAGAAGTATGCAGTCTTACAGATTTAAGAAATCCCATCTCACCTGAATATGGACTCTGATTTAGAAATCAGAGTAAGTCCCTACCAAGTTAATCCAGCAAAGAGGGTTCAACAGAAGACAGGGGGTTGACAATATTTTCAATTTTGAGTACATCAGTTGTACATCACATACAATCAGGAAAGCATCGTTTAAAGACTTCCACTGTCAATTCCTACAGCCAATGCAGTCATGCTTTATGATTTCTTGTTTGGGGTGGAGGGGAATGCACAAAAGGCTTTTTTGGTCCAGAACCTCTGTATCTGGTTGAAAGATTCCTGAGCACTAAGGAGTGTTTGTTTTAAAGCCAAAAACAAACAAACAAAACCTCACCTTATTTATTGCTCAAACTACCCCAGTGAGCTCTATCAAATGTTTCTGTAAGACTACTATTTATTGCCTCTGCATTGTCCTCACACAGATAGATTGTACTGGATTTGCTTCAGGCATCACCAGCTTAAGTTTAATTTCTAATGTACACTAATGCAAGAAAAATCACACCTAGAAGCGTCACAAAAAGGCCAGTTCATCAGTACGTACTATCTCATCCAGAGTAGCCATGATGATTAGTAACAATTGTTTCTGTACGTTTTCTGTCTTGCCAACAGAGCTCACAAGTCTTACTCCGTGGCACCTTTTAAAACTTTCCAGACAACCTCAGTTTCAGGAGCTCATGCTGATGGAGAATATGATTGAAGACCTCCAACTCCCTTACTTTCCCCTAAATTAAAGGTGAAAGAAAAGCTTTAACTCAGATGAACCACCATTTCTGTTGGTCATTAGTATTTCTTAGAAGGTTCTCACTAAAAAGCAATCTAAACCTCATCTATCTCAGCACTGTTCTTGGCTATGCTGACATCCTGTGACCAACTTATACAGCTCTTAATTTCTGCAGCTGAACTACCAAGCAAGTTCTCTGCACCTGCTCCACAATATAATGCTCACACACTTCAGGTATTAACCACTGCTTTCTTTTCCTCATTAGCTTCTGCCCATTCCCCACTATCTCCAGAGCATGAGGGTCCCACATAAGAGACCACCTAGCACATATGTCTGACTTGGACACCAGTATTACTCAGTCTTATTGTTCATGTGAACATACTCCAGCCACAGGAGCAGCAGCAGGCTCCTGACTGCCTGGATTTCTGCCTGGATTTCCTCTGGCTCACACAAACAATCAGCATTTGCACACCCATCTACAGTCACTTTCTTCATTCAAGGACTTCTTATCAGCACCTTGCTGGTAAACTTTCTCCCCACCTGGTGTTTCTTGGGAATTGGGACAGGAAAAGGAAAAAAAAAAAATGCAAGTCTGACAACAATATAGGCACCAGACTTTGATCTACTGCACTGCTTCCAAACCACCCTCTATCATTTCCTCACTGGTCAAAGCCAGCACTGCCAACAGACACAACTAACCAGAAAGCTGAGCAGCCTGAACACACTGAAACCTGCCACCAAAAAAACCTCAGCAGCCTTATCTGCTCAGATATACCCATGCAATTAACAACAAAAAAAAGGAGAAAAGATCAATTAAAATAATTTTTATTACTAATTACTATATGAAAGTCTGTGCTAGCTGCTCATCTAACAGCCCAAAATTTCCATGAGGTCTCATAGAAGCAAAGAGAGGAAAAGAAAAACTGCCAGCAAACCAAAGACCTAATAAACATGCGTCACTTCAAGTCTCTCCTTGGCAGGACTCATCCCTCCTCTGCAAAAAAGTATTTTCCACACACACAAGTTTCTGTTAGGTGAGGAGGAATGACAGGCTGAGAATCTGTCCCAGGGTGGTCCCAGGTGGTCACTCCATTGCAAGTCTGTGCTACGTAATTCTTTTCAAAACATTATTTCCACGTACAGCCTCTTTCCCTAAAATACCAGCAAGACACAAAAAGCATAAAACAGGAGCACAGTAAGATGTGATCTGAAAGTGACAGCCTTATCACACAACTGGCACTGTTAACACTGTATATTAATTCACTGCTGCTTTGCAGGTACATGGCCCCATGATCTGTTGTTTTTTGTTTTTATTTTTTTACTCATTTCCATGTGCTTTCTGGGTGGGGCTGCTTTTACCAACTTATTTTAACACACTCCCCCCCCCCATTTTGTTTCTAACAAGTTAGACAATAGGACCATAAAAACATTAGAAACATAATTCTGTTCTGGAGCTGCAGCATCCAGTGCCGGCAAAAGAAAACATGCTCCCATCACTTGCTCATTCATCTTGTAAAGGCCATCATAAAAGCAAACTACGCAGCCCGCATCCCAAAGTTTGCGCCACTGCAGAAAGCCACTGGCTTGCGCTGAAACAGGCCCGGCTTAAACAGGTTACATCTGTGTGAAAACAAGAGACACATGGAAATAATCAGCGCACACTCCCCCCGTTCGCTTTTATTTCGCTGTTGGAGACGCGACTTGGCTCCTCTCGCTCCGGGGGCGAGGGAGGGGAAACGACATCCCACCGCGGCTCCCCCCGCCTTGCCCAGAGGCTCCCCGGGCCAGGCAGCACTGCCGCGGGGGCGGGCGCGGCTCCCAGCGGGGCGCGGCAGGGCCGGGGCCGGGCGGCGGCCGGGACAGGGGCCGGTCGAGCCGGGCGCCCCCGGGCCGAGCCCTCCCCCCTCAACACACGCACGCACGCTTCGGTGGGACCGTGCCCCCTGCGGCGGGGGCGCTCCCCGAGGGAGCGGTACGCGATAGCCCCCACGCCCGCTCCGCGGGGATGGGACGCGGCCACTTACAGCTCAGGACCCCCAAGTAACCGAAGAGCAGCAGGCGGAGGCTGCGGCTCGCCATCTTCCCGGCAACGGCCGCTCCCCACCGGCGGCAGCGGCTAATAACCGCCGGGCGACGCCAGCGGCGGGACGTAAGGCGCGGCCGGGGGGGCGGCCCGGCCCGGTCCGGGCTCGCCTCGCCTCGCCCGGGGGAACGGGGCGGCGCCTGGCGGGCGCGCCCGCGGAGGCGGCCGTGAAGCAGGTGCGGCAGCTCGGGCGGGCGCGGGCAGGGGCAGCGGCAGCGCCCGCTGGGCTCTGCCTCCACGCCGGAGGAGCCGCTCCGCTCCCGCCAGCCCTCCGCCGCCCCGAAACTTTTAACGTGTCCGAGGAGACGCCTCCCCGCCCCGCGCTGGCTCCGAGCGCAGGGAACCGCGGCGGGGCTGTGCCCGGCCTGCCGCCCGCCCTTCACCGGGGACCCGCGGCGGGCAGCAGCTCCGCGCCCTCTCCGGGCGCATCGCTTTCCTCCTCCTGCTCCTCCGCCAGCGCGATGCCCCCGCGCATCCCGGAGCTGTGTTGCATTGCGTTTTATTGTATTCAGCAGCTCTTCCCTCCGATTTATTTATTTATTTTTAAACTAAAGGACATTTGTTGCAACAGAATAAACTTTTCATTACGAAAAGCTTAAACTTCCCAAAGAAGACCATAGTCCCTGTTGGTGCATTTGTCGAAGCCAAACCCACCTGGGGTGGAAGTAGGAATAACCCGGTGAAATCACGAAACAAAAATTTAGGTGTTCCGGATGAAAAGAGAGCAATGTGACGATGAGGCGCTGTTTTAAGTTGCGGACTTTGAACAAAGTCACAGTGACTCCTTGTGCCTGTGCAGCTGGAGTGGACAAAATCCCACCGACCGCAGGCCACGTCCGCTAACCAGCAGAAAGAAGACGGACGACACGGTGACTTCCAAAGCCTCTTTTATTATTACTTTATACCAGTCTGGGGGATTCTTGATTTAATGTACGGGAGGTGTAATGGCCCTCTAATTTATGAATCAAGGAAAACTACTCATCGTGACAGATAGTAGTGCATCCGAATAGTTTCTAACATCTTAAAAATACATTACTACTGATGTAATACGGTTCTATAACAAGAAGAGTATCACAAGTATTTCTTTGATAATCAGAACGGCAAGGTTGACTATATTTTGTTAGACTGTAGCAAAATGAGGAAAGATTATTTATAAATAAAATATCTAACAGCTGTTTTAATGGAGACCAAAGAAGTAGGATGCCATGATGCTCTTTATGTCAAAATCTTCTTAGCTTATTTTTCACATGCAAAAATGTATACAGAATACAAGTAATATTTCTGCAAAAAATATACATACATATACATGTCCAGTTTATATTACCAGTATAATGATGACATGCATTTAATAAAATCAAAACTAGTCCATAGGCAACAGAAAAGTTCTTTATTTTGTGTGGCGCAGCACATCATAACTTTAAGCATATACAAAGTTTCATTGATTTCAGTAGGACTGCTTTACTGTTTAAAGCCACACGGTGACAGAAACACCGTGTTGACATAAAATTTAAATATATGGGAGGAGCCTGGTTGAAAAAGTATAAAGATGGGGAATGTTAAGAAATGGCAGTATGGAATTAAATTAAGGGATAGCTCATAGAATGACTGCTAAAGCTGATGTAATGACAATTAATCAATGAGGGGAATGAAGAGATTAATCGCAAGGAGAAGGTATCCCATTAGAGGATGGGATGAAGTTTGGATTAGTACAGTGGCTTTTCCACCACAGTAAGCATTTGTTTCTAATTGCCCAAATACACAGACTCACATACAGGGTTTAATCTGGATTTCATTAACATGACAGTTACACCACAGTAAATCCACTTAAATGTGTAGGGTTTCTATAAGCATGAGGTCATAGCAAAGTTCCTTTTTTTTTCTGTTCACTGTTCTGTTTCTCTTGCAGGTGTACAGGGTTGTCTCCCCCCACATTTCTCTGACTTTTCTAGGACGGTTTCACAGTACTTTCACTATTTCTTTACATTCCCCTCTTTTATTTCAGCAACAACTAGACCACGGTTTCTCTGGTTGCTTTATACAACTGCAGGAAACACCAGCAATTAGAAGTAAGTATTCTGAATGCATTTACAGAATTATTGCAAAAGTAGTTGTAATGCATATAGTTCATTTAATATATATACTTATTCTGTATGTACTTTGCCGAACAATGGTATTCTTGAAAGTACTGTTAAGTACTTTGTTAGAAGAGCACAAGGCTGCTATACATATTTTTAATCTTTTAAAGTCAAATGTAGTAAACATATTTTCATTAAATGGCACACAGAGCGCACATGGAAGAATTTGTTCAAGATGCTCAGTTTAACAATTATTTTTGGAGAGCTTTCCATAGAGACTCCTATTTAGAATAATAAAAATAGTCTGTAATTAACATCTGCACAAAGAATGCTGGTCAAGAATACCTATCTTATTTTGTAATAGCTATTCTATTCAAGTTCTTTGTATAGAAAAGCCTTTAAGAATTGTGCGGAAGTACAACATTATTTCAAGACTTGGATGCTTCTTAATGGTCTCAATAATTCATAAACCAAAAGATTACTTTCATTTCTTTAGGTGATATTTTAGATAAATCTACATTCTTATATTGCAATGGAATTCTTCCTCCTTTTAATTAAACTTGCTATTGCAAATGTGGAGTACTGATAATAATGTGTTCTAACAATACAAGTTTACTTCTTTTATTATGGTACCATCACTCTTTTAAAGAGCTCTGTGAAAAAACAGTTTTGAAAAATAATTTGCAAAAATTTTGTGAAACACTATAAGCTGAAACTCTGACTCTTCACTTTGGGAACATTTAATCTTTTTTAGCTATAGGATGATAAAAAAGAATACAGAGAAGTTAACCTATATTAAGAAAATATTCCTTTTGGTGATTTCTCCACGCAAAATAGGTTTTATTTTGCAGGGGGAACAAAACCAAATAACCCTAGATTTATTTTTCTGTACATTGCATGCTGATTTCTAGAATACCTTTGAGGTATAATAATAAAAAATCAGTACAACAAATTAGAACTGCTAAATTTTGTTACAAAGGTGTTGCAATGTAAATACTCGAATACATTACAGATAGGTAAGAGGGGAAGATGATTAGGATTCCTCTTCTCAAACACATGCATAGGATAGGGGGAAAAGTACTGTGCTATGAGAAGAGAACTGTCTGTTTAATTAACACTTAGAAGAGCAAGACGTTAATTCCTATGTAATCACTCATCTGTCATGGCTTACACATACCAAACTAGAAGACAGTCATGGGAGAGCTAATGAATGTTCATCCTTGCAGCACCATGGAAAAAAATAAAAAAGTATAAACCTGACATATCTCAAGTTTACTTGTTGAATTTAAGTAGATCAAGTAGTGTAACCCTAATTTCATGTAAGCAAGTATATATTTTTTGTTCTGTTGATAAGCAGGTAGTATGGATGTGTGATGATCTGTGAGCAGCTCATATCTTGTTTGCAGAGTCAAACATTAGTGAAAGCATCGAAGATAACAGTTCTGCACTACTTTTCCCTTTTCATCCTGTGCTTTCCTAAGTTAATTGTTCTTTAAACTTTTTAGTGTGTCTTAGCTGATCTATAATAGCATGTAGCCCAGCAAGATTGCTGATAACTGTGCCTGGTTATGATGAGAGGAGCAGGGGGAAAGATTTAGAACCTGGAGCCACTGAGGGAGAAAGTAAAAGACATATGAAAAAAGCGCTCCTGTGCATAAGCATACCTGTATCTTTATTTATATGGAGACTTAGAGGGCTGATTTTTATTGGAATTTATATTGTTTAGGTTTTGATCAAGAAGACATCTTTGAATATTTTTCCATATTTAAAGAAGAAGAAACAGATTTTTTCATTTTTCTAAAAAGAGAAATGTTATGTTTGAGGTGGTCAGAGATGCCATTTGAGACTCAGTGCCATAGCCTGTGGGTTAAATCTCTGTACACATCTTTTTTCCAGGCACACTAAATTGCTGTCACATATGTTTGTTCTAGTAAGTGCTGAAGACGGGAGCACACAGCTGTAGAGTGACTGTTCTGGTGTGATTCTGGGCACGGCAATGGGACAAGTTGATGGAAATCTATTTTGTGAAACTGCTAAAACAGACTCCATTTAATTAACTAGTTCAATCACCAAAATACATATTTCATGCTCCATGTCACAAATCTTTTTTCTGAAACTCATTGATCAATGTGCTATATATTTTTCGTTGTGCCCATACCAATAGCCTGCAGTACATTGAATCTATCAGCTTGAAAGTCTTGCTCTTTATTGTAAAGAATTATCAGCAGCCATGTGTAAGTGTGTGGAGAGGCTGATATCTACAATTTAAGGGATAATTTTTTTCTTTTGCAATTTTAACTATCACCACACCTAGCTTTTTATAATGTTCTGGCTTACTGCTTTCACGGCTATCTACTCTCCTAGTTAGAGTAGGCCTTGTCTCCTTTCTACTTCTGTGGCATCTTGTTATTTTGTTTCACTGCTTCATGTTAATTGGTTTAACTGCCATCTGGGAAAAAAAATCTGATTTAGCTAGCAGATTATCTGCTTGTTTTGTACTTTGAAACGGAAATCTGTGAGCGAGTATAGTTTTGAGAAAAGAAGAAAAAAAAATTCAGATATTCTTTTTTTCCACCAAGCTGTTGTTGATGGCTGTTTAAAGACAAAGTATGCCATAGAATAGTTGCCTTGCTATAATGAAATGGACTAGAGCGCTGTGATAGAACACTGTATCTCTATTAGACTGTTAAAATATTTCATATCTAATGTGTCAGCCAAACTTGAACCAGGAAAGCCACAAAATGTGAGGGTAGAACAATATAATAGTAATACAGATTACTTGTTCTCAGCAGCTTTTTTCTGTGAATCCCCCCCTCCATTTTTTGGAATGTCTTGTATAATTTTATCTTTGACTTGCAAAGTACAGTATTAATGCCATTTTTTTCAATTGAATTTGCAAGATTACTGCTGCTGAGTAGACAGCTCAGTAGCAATCAAAGCTACATTTCTAAAAAAAGATCCACCAAATTGGATGGCATTGTAGGACACTTCCCGATTCAACCTAAGCAACAGTGGACAGTGCGTTAGCCACGATGCTGCTGGTGGTAGATTCAGAATTATTTTTCCACAGTGTTTAAAATACTTTGCTGCTCCATGGTGGCATGAAGAGTACAGCTCTTAGGATGCAGTTACACACCATCTTGTCTTCTAAGGCAATTGCTGCCTCTGGCCATGGATTACTGCTACCACTTCACTTGTGCACAGAAACGAGTATACAAAGCTGTACTTTAAGCCAGGTCACTGAAATAACGTGAATAAAACATAATCCTTCAGCAACACTGATCCTGCAATTCGTATCACTTCAGTGATCTAGTGTTCAGCGCTTTGTACAGTGCTGCTACAGTTGCCTACCTAGAAGGTAAGCAGTGAGAAACAGCCAAGAATGACAAAGGGAGGGGCAGGAATTTTTAAGCCAGTTTTGCTTTTGAAGCAATCTGTAAGTGAGCTCAGAGCTGGCTTTGGGACTTATGAGGGCAATAACCCGTCATGGTTTGTCACTTACGCATTACTGTTGGGTCACATACTATGGCATAAGAGCAATTACGGGGTTCCCGTTGCCTCATAGAGCAACCTCTCATTTTCTGCCCATTACAAAATAACATCCACTTTTTTCCTGAAAGTCAGAGGGCTTTATGAAGACTGATACCTTGTAATTATTCTTGGACAGTTTTGTTAACCATCTCTTCTCCATACCACAAACGTGCTCCGTGTTGTGACATGCTAAAAGCCGCTCGACTTCAGCCAAACCCTTCCCAGAGTACTTCTCAGTTGGAAGGCTCTTGTCTTTTGACGTTGAGGGATCACTAGCTGGGGGGTTGCAGCAGGCCTGTACGTCCCCCCAGGCTGCTGACAGGTCCACGTTTGGCAGCTGAGAGTAAGCCCCAGCTGGCCCTCTGCTCAGTCCATGGGGTTCGAGTGGACCCAGGGTTTTTACCCTCGCACAGAAGCCTCAAGTAAATATACTGTAGTAAACAGAGAAATGATATTACAGATGTGAGCCAGCTGTACCAGCATGAATCAAAAATGAGCTTGAAGACTGAACTTTTTAATTAAACCCAAATCTATGCTAATGTTGTTTCTCTTTTTTGCTTTTGTCCAGGGCCTGTAGAGATGCTGGCTGAACCCTGGGTGAAATTTCCAGCAGCTTTGGATATCTTTCGATTTCCACTGTGGGGTAAAGCTTTGCACTGTCACTTTGTTGGCCGAGCATTACCAAAAGGCAGAGGGCTATGACCATGCTCCTCCTGCAGTCTTCAGCATTACAAGTCCCAGATGGCTTTTTGTCTGCCTTGTGCTTCCAGAGCAACAGCAAACAAGTGGAAGAAGGGACCAGATATTCTACCACCATTTTTCTGAAGATTAAGCTGAATAAAAAGTTCCAAATACTTGTACAAAAGATGTCTTAGAGATTAGGAAGTGGCAATTTAAAACAGAGACATATAATGAAGTGTGCAGTATCAAATAGGATTTTACTCCTGTCATTCCAGACTTCCTCAGAGTGACAAAATAGAGTTTGTTTCTGTCTTTCATTCTCCAAACATTTTGAATGTATCTCCTCATAGAGTAAAAATGTTCTTTTTATGCCCTACATTGTGAACTTCGTGTTGTTTGGGTTTTTTTTACTATTTAAACCAAAACAATTATGTGATGTGATCATTGACCACATATGATTCCTCAAGCCATAAAAAGTTAATAGAAGAAATGGTGTAGCTGAGTTATAATGACATAAATAATAATAACATCTTTGTGTTTTCTCAGGAGCTTTCACCTCAAGGCTATAAACTCTTTTACACATGCAAGTATGTAGGCTACAGTAAGCCTGGCTGTTGTGGTTTAACCCCAGCTGGCAACTCAGCACCACACAGCCGCTCGCTCACTCCTCCCCCCACCAGTGGGATGGGGGAGAAAATCAGGAAAAAAAAAGTAAAACTCGTGGGTTGAGATAAAGACAGTTTAACAAGACAGAAAAGGAAGGGAAAATAACAACAACAGCAGCAACAATAATAAATAGAATATACAAAACAAGTGATGCACAATACAATTGCTCACCACCCACTGACCGATGCCCAGCCAATCCCCAAGCCATGGTGTCCCCTGGCCAGCTCCCCCCAGTTTATATACTGGACGTGACATCATACAGTATGGAATACCCCTTTGGCTCATTTAGGTCAGCTGTCCTTGCTGTGTTCCCTCCCAGCTTCTTGTGCACTCCCAACCTCTGCTGGCAGAGCAGTATGAAAAGCTGAAAAGTCCTTGACTTACTATAAATACTTAGCAACAACTAAAACATCAGTGTGTTATCAACATTATTCTCATACTAAATCCAAAACACAGCTTTATACCAGCTACTAGGAAGAAAATTAACTTTATTCCAGCTAAAACCAGGACACTAGTGCGCTAAAAAATAACTTGGATTTAACTTGTTTTAAAAAATGAGGAAGCAGGATGGTTTGCTGAAATTCTTAATCCAGAAAATAATGTAATGAAGAGCACTGTACTTGCACACCTGGTTTTCTGGATGAGAGCCTAGGTGAGCAGGGAAGCCAGTGCTGGGTACCGAATCAAGAGGAGCCAGCTGTCCTGCTGCTCCGCAGATGTGTTTCCACAGTGGAAAATTCTCTGTCTGTTACCAGCCCTTGCCAGTATTAACACATTTATTTTTTTGACACTGAGTTTAGTTACATCCTTTAGCTCTTAATGGCACTAACTCAGTGTAACTGTTTGACAATGGCATTCTTGCTGGCTGTTGTTATATCTTTGACAACTGGGGATTGGGATGAAGACCACCACCAGCTAAACTGTAAAGCATTGAAACAAAGTCTTGAGTTATTTCACAAATTTTAATAAATTTTAATGCAAACCATGGTTTTCCTACATGGGCAGTAGCTAGTTTCTGCTTGGCTTCAATCTTTTGGGGAAGAAGGACTGGACGCCAAGCCACCAAAGCCACTCTATCACTCCTGTCCTCAGTTGGACAGAGGGAGAAAAATACAACAAAAGGCTCATGGATTGAGATAAGGACAGGGACATCACTCGGCAATTACCATTATAGACAAAATGGACTAAGCTTGGGGAAATTAGTTTAATTTATTACCAATCAAATCAGAGTAAGAAAAATGAGAAATAAACCCAAATCTTAAAACACCTTCCCTCCACCCCTCCCTTCTTCCCGGGCACAACTTCACTCCCAAGTTTCTCTACCTCCTCCCCACCAGCGGCCCAGGGGGACAGACAATAGGGGTTGTGGTCAGTTCATCACAAGGGAAACTCTTCCCCTGCTCCAGCATGGGGTGCCTCCCACAGGAGACAGTCCTCCATGAACTTCTCCAACGTGGGTCCTTCCCACAGGCTGCAGTCCTTCATTAACTGCTCTAGCATGGGTCCCTTCCACGGGCTGCAGTCCTTCAGGCACAGACTGCTCCAGTGTGGGTCACCCATGGGGTCACAAGTCCTGCCAGCAGACCTGCTCCAGCGTGGGCTCCTCTCTCCACAGATCCACAGGTCCTGCCAGGAGCCTGCTCCAGTGCGGGCTTCCCACGGGGTCACAGCCTTCTTCGGGCACCCACCTGCTCCGGCGTGGGGTCCTCCACGGGCTGCAGGTGGATATCTGCTCCACCGTGGACCTCCCTGGGCTGCAGGGGGACAGCCTGCCTCACCATGGTCTTCCCCACGGGCTGCAGGGGAATCTCTGCTCCAGCGCCTGGAGCACCTCCTCCCCTTCCTTCTTCACTGACCTGGGGGTCTGCAGGGTTGTTTCTCTCACATGTTCTCACTCTTCTCTCTGGCTGCAATTGTGCAGTTTCCACACCCCACACCCCCCCTTAAATCTGTTATCCCAGAGGCGCTACGACTGTCGCTGATGGGCTCAGCCTTGGCCAGTGGTGGGTCCGTCTTGGAGCTGGCTGGCATTGGCTCCCTGGGACATAGGGGAAGCTTCTGGCAGCTTCTCACAGAAGCCACCGTGCTACCAAAACCTTGCCACGCAAACGCAATACAGGAGGTCAGTGATGGCGAAGGGGAGCTGGCAGTGAGGAGCTGGAGTTACATGGAAACTTGGTGGCTTGTGCATGGTGCGTGCTGGCCTGCGGCTCTGCCACAGCAGGGAGCCTGGCAGCAAAGACTATTTCCACCAGCCACTAAGCTGTTAATGTTAGTTCTGTAACCCCAGTACTACATCTTTGTGTACCACTCGGCTGAACGCACACCTTAAGGCCAACCAGAAGGTGCTGGGTTTGGGGATGACGTTACCGCCCAGGGTAACAAGGCCTGTTGAGGCAAAGGGAGGGCAGGGGGCAACGCATTACGCCCACAGCCTAGCGGAACTCATATGTACGTAATGAGGCCTCCGAGGAGAGCTAAAAGCTGAGGGCGAGGAGGGACAGCTCCCCGTCGGGCCGCGGGCAGCTGCCCGCCCTTCCCGCCGACCTGCCCCGAGCCACCGCCCCTCCAGCCCCGGCCCCAACCCCCGGCGCCGCCTGGCGGCCGTGGGCGAACTGGCGGAGCGGCGGACGGAACCGCGCTGCCGGCGGAACAGCGCTGCCGCCGCCGTTTCCGGCCGAGCCGGGGGAGGTGGCACCGGGGCGGTGGGACTCGGCCGGAACATGGTGGCGCGCTGGGCTGTCCGCTGCCTGCGGGGCGGGCTGGAGGGCCGCCGTGAGTGGCGGCGGGCCGGGCGCGGGCGCAGCGGGACGTCGGGTGTGCGAGGGTCCGGGCCGGGCCGGCTTCGGGCTCGTCCCGCGCCGGTGCTTTGAGGGGCCCGGCTTGGGACGGCCGGGCCTGGCCTGGCCGTGCGGGACGGCTCGGGTGCCCGGCCCGCCCGGGGCGGAGGAGGCGGCTGTGTGCGGGGGCCGGGGCGCGGTGGCAGCGGCGCAGAGCGGGCGCCATCCGCGGGGGCAGTTGGTCGGTCTGAGGGAAGGAGAACGTCTTTAAGCTTTCGTTGCTTCAGCGCTACCTGCTGTGACTTCATGCTGGCTTTGCAGGGACCGAGAATGAATGAGTGGGCAGTAAGAGCTGCTGGAGTGCTCACCTGAGGCATATTGAGACAGACACGTGGATCAGTAGTGCAGTGGCATGTCTTCCTTTCTTTAGAAACCAACATCTTATAAAGAGGCTTTGAAAACTCCTTATTGCTTATTTTAGATCATTCCTTTTACCAGGGTTCATCTCCACACCAACTGTTTCTCGACTGACATCAGATGAAGTGATTCAGAAGCGTAATGAGCTCTTCACCAAAGAGAAGGAGAGACAGTTGTCTCTTCATCCACGAATTGAGAAAATCGAAGTAAAATACACTGGGAAATCGCACCCTGGCAGTGTGTTTGTAATGAACAAAGCTTTGTCTACGCCATACAATTGTGCCATGCGTAAGTGAATGGACTCTTAAACTAATATTGTGCCACTGATGGTGAAAATTGTGCTGTCAATTGAAGTACTTGTCATCTCAATTTGAGGTGTTAATACTGTTGACATTTTAATGACCAAGTTAACAGTCATGCATTCAGAATACTTGTGTTTGATTAGTACAAATGTATTTTAAACTTAAATACATCAGTAGAAAATGAGCTAATTTTTGGAGACTGTTAACAGCTCATCCTTCCAAGTGATTTACGAAAGTGAAATTTGCAGTTTGTTGTTATAAATGCAGGAGTCTTAACTGCTGACTCTGAAGGATATGGTTAATAACTGTGTAATACTTTTTTTTACTCTCTTCAGATTTAAGTGAGTGGCATTGCAAGAAATCCGTTCTAGCTCTTGTGGATGGTGAAGTCTGGGATATGTACAGACCCTTGACAAAATCATGTGAAATTCAGTTCCTTACTTTCAAAGATGACGATCCAGAGGAAGTAAACAAGGTAAGTCTGTATCTTATCCCATTGTAGGTGACCCTGATTATGACCACTTGATTCTGTATGCCCCTTTCAGTTCCATGTCCATCTGCTCTCTTGAACTTTGTTTTCGTGAAAGTTCAGATATTTTTAATAGTTGGTTGGCGCATCATGGTTATCATTAGTTGGACCAGGGTGTGGGCTAGGTGATGTGCGGGCATCCCTTTCAACCTATATTCTTGTATTCTATGATTTCAGATTTAAATATCTCCAGGGAGACATCTGGCTTGCATTTTAAGTGCAGTTTTGATTTATTTGATTGCTTCTATATGGAGAATCATCTCCAAATAGAAGTTTAAATATTAAAGAAAGCAGTGCTTGGGTTAACAGCTAGGTTTTTGTGTCATTCAGTTAAATGTTGGTATTCTTTTGGAATAAGTAGCTGATGTTCATCTGGTGGGAGTTGTTAGCTTCTAGATAATAAATCTGTGTTTTAAAATTTTCTTTATAGGCCTATTGGCGTTCCTGTGCCATGATCATGGCATATGTGTTAAAGCGGGCATTCAAAGATGAGTACTCAGTCAATCTGATTAAAGCTCCAGAAGTGCCAGGTGATAGAATTGTTTTATGTTAATTGTCTTGTCTTTTGCTGCTTCTTAAGTGAGTGTCTAATGGTGTTACCAAAAACACCACAGGCTTCTTTTCCAATGATTGAAGGCACTTAGCATTGATACATGTATTACATGCTGTTGTTGTAGCCTTTAATTTATAGTAATCATGCTGAAAACAATTTTGTTATCTAAGTACAGAAAATTGGTCTGTGTGGCAACTGGGTTTCAGGCCGCTTAGGATTTCATAGGTTAAGTTAGTAACTTAAATACATAACCTTTTTATTGTGAAGTTAATGAGTAAGATGTTTAGAAGATGTGATGTGTTTCTTTGAAATTTGCTATAATAACTACATAACCTTGTGAGCAGTTGAGTTACTAAAAATTACGCTGTGTACATCAAGTTGGAAGATTACTGAAGTACAAACAGGCTTAGTAACAACTTTTGCTCATCTGTGACCTGATTTAAGATTTACAAAAGTGAGAAAATGCACAAGAGAGGAGGTTATTTAGATAACAAAGCCTGGGTGATTATGCATTTGATGTATAAGAAGGTTGGTTGCTGGTCATGTGGAGTCCTCCTACAATTGAGTCGCTTTTTAGCAATTTCAGCATTTGTCTTGATTGGTAAGAGTAGAGTGGATATTTCAGTTCTACCGGGATTTGCAATAATCTTGCGTACACTAAGCTATGTCATTATACTGTATGTATAGAAATAGCATGCGCTTACTGGGGTCATAAGCTTGATTTCTAAGATGGCAATAACTGAATAAATATACACAAAGAGTGTTCTAATGATTATCACAGAAATTTGTGTTACCTTTATCAGAAATTTGTGCCATGCTTGTGTCATGGATAAACATTTTACTTCAGCTTTAATATTGTCAGATTTCTCTGTGCAATAAATTCCTCTTTACAAGTTAATAGTGCAAATTTACTTCTAGTGTATGATGCATACAAAGGAAAATATGTGAAATGTTTTCAAAGTGTGTTTTGGTTTGTTGTTTTTTTTTTCCCCTTTCAAAGTTAGATGCAGTTTTGGGAAGCAGTATTATTTTTTTTTTTCTCTCTAATGGGGTTGTATTATACTGACATTGCATTAAAACTCATTTCAAATTACTTTCTCATTCAGTGAAATGAAATGAAAATGATAGTTTTTATCTGCCATTTGACTGTATAATCGCAGCTGAAAATTCATATTTTATGATGGATTTCTTGAGATCATTCTGTTTTTCTTCTCATTCATTTTGATGTAAGAATGTATTTTGACAATTAAATACATACTTTGTTACAAACATGAATATTTTTCTATTGGAATTGCAGTGATCTCTGGAGCTTTCTGTTATGATGTAATTTTGGACAATAAGCTGAATGACTGGAGACCAACAAACGTAAGCACAATAACTTCTTGCCTGAAAAGCTATATAGCTTGCATCCTTGCCCAGTGGTTCTTTTTTTAATGGGGGAGAGGAGGCAGTGAGGTTTTTTTCCTTTTTGTTGGGTATATCTACACTAGTATTTTTTTTTTTTAGGTCAGGATTACTCTTTGGAAACTAATCTCCACATCTACCACATACTGGCTCTCATTGCAGAGTGCTCTCAGAGCACACAGACTGGGTTCATTTCAGATGAAATTAAACCTTGACCTGTCCTTCAGATGCTTACAGGTTTTAGGTCTGTGGGGCTAGAGTAAGTTCTAGTCTGAACTACAATTCCAAAAATAGTTGATGTGGCTGTTGGGACCTCAGTGCCATCTTTATTACCATGCAGATCTGCTCCTACTCAGCCGCTCTTGCCTAGTAATGTAGATGCAACCATAGTTTTTGTGTGAGTAGAGCCCTCTGAAAATAAAAATGTGTGCAATATGTATATTTTCACCTAGTGGTTTACAGCATAATCAGTTTATTGTTGTAAAAGAACTGTGAGCAAACTCAGCTGAAGCTCTCCTTAATAGCTTGCTTATATTTCATGCTCTTCAGTAAATCTAATAATCTAAAACCTCAAAGTCTCATAACCATTTGGTTGCTGGTGTGAACAGGAATGTTTTACTCATCTGGTGCCTATTCTTGTTCTCATGCCTAAATATCAGCAGAGGCATGTATGGCTAACAAAGCAATATTGGTACAATGCAGAATTTTTCTTCAATATGATGTTGTAGTTGAAGTAACTTAGTCTGAAATATTTTCTACATGACATAAATGTAATTTCTCCTAATAACAATTTCTTATTTATCAATAAATTTGAGTATGCAGAGCTTTGGATTCTGGACCAAAGTGATGAATTTCTATTTATTAATTATTCAGTACTTTTTTTTCCTTCGCTTCCGTCATGATAGAGGTAATTTATAAGTGGAGTCACAACTTTGGGAAACAAGATATAGACTCTATGTGTGTATATCATGTTGGGAAAACCTGAGAAGTTTAATTCCAATTAATATATGTTGTTTCTGATGAAAAAATGCCTATTGATTTGACTGGGCACTGAATCAGTCCATTTAAACATTGATGATCTGTAGCAATCTGTTGCTGATCAATAGTTACAGTCCTACAGCAATATTCTTAGGTTTTCTAGTTGATGAACCTTCTTGTTTTGACTAATATGTAGTGTTTCCTATGCTTTGTCTATTCACTACAGCTGTGAAACAGTGGTGACAATTTTATATGTATGAACTGTTTTCTAGGACAACTTCCGTTCTCTTACAAGGGATGCCAGAAAGCTAATTGATAAAGACCTGCCATTTGAAACGCTGCATGTTGAAGTAAAAGTAGCACGTGAAATGTTTCAGCATAACAGGTAAGTGTCTGAATTTGCCTTTCTTTTAGAAAGGCAACTAGAAGTTCATTTAAATCTCTGCTTGGTTTTGTAAATCTAAAATAAGACATAACAGGTGAAGTAAGAAGGTACTTCTCCCACTACTCTGAATGAACATGCCTCCATTCTATTTGTCACCCTACCTTATTCCATTTTTAATGTTCTCTCCAGGGGCTAACACCACGCACCTTTACTGGATGTAGTTTTGTGACAAATGGAAAGACTGTAGACTTCTTAGTTTAATAGTGAGCTTCAGGATTTCACTACTTTTAAATTGAAGCTCTGGTGGTTAGACTTGGCGTGCTAGTTACTCTCACCCTTTGCTGAAAGGCTTTCATATTCAGAGAAATGTAGGTTTTTCATATCTTGGTATCTTCAAATGAAGATCTGATGAAATGCTGTTTTTGAGCTCTGCAGGGAGAAAATGAATAAAATACTCTGGCCTGTGCTATAAAAGAAGGCTTGTTCAAAACACTCCAGTCTTCTTTGCTGAAAAAACACTTAAGCAATGTTTTGGGGAAAAAAATTCTCCAGTCCACAGCTTTTTGGTGGTTGGAGAGAGGTGTGGGGGGAAATGTTAAATAATTTATCATTTTGTGAACCAAAATAAAATTATGATAAAGCTAAAGTTGCAAAAATAACTATTTTTTTTAGCTTAATAATGAAGATGATAGTAATGTGACATAGGAACTAGCATCTCTTTGCCATGTTGGCTGGCAAATATTGACAGCAGGTGGGAGCTGACTTGGTAATAGCTTTAGACATTGTATGTGTATTTGTACATGTGTAGAAAGAGCAGAGAAAACTTTGCTGTCTTGCAGATGACCAGCTGTTGAGGACCACGCATTGCATAAAATCAGTTTAGGTGATCTGATAGTGTCTTCTAGTCTTACAAGTGACTTGAAAAACTCTGATTTTTATTTGAAGTAGTAGGTTCGTTTTATCTTTCTGAATAAAACTCCGCTGAGAGAGTGTGGCCCTCCTATAACATACATGTAGAATAGAATAGACTAGAATAGACTATTTCAGTAGAAAGGGACCTGCAACAATCATCTAGTCCAACTGCCTGACTGACGAATTCAGGGCTGACCAAGTTAAAGCATGTTATTAAGGGCATTGTCCAAATGCCATTTAAACACTGACAGGCTTGGGGCATTGACCACCTCTCTAGGAAGCCTGTTCCAGTGTTTGACACCCTCTCAGTAAAGAAGTGCTTCCTAATGTCCAGTCTAAACCTCCTCTGGCACAGCTTTGAACCATTCCCATGCATCCTATCACTGGATACCAGGGAGAAGGGGTCAGCACCTCCCTCTCCACTTCCCCTCCTCTGGAAGCCGTAGAGAGCAATGAGTTTGCCCCTCAGCCTCCTTTTCTCCAAACTAGACAAGCCCAAAGTCCTTAGCTGCTCCTCATAGGACATGCCTTCCAGCCCTTTCACCAGCTTTGTTGCCCTCCTCCGGATGCATTCAAGGACCTTCACATCCTTCTTAAATTGTGGGGCTCAGAACTGCACACAGTACTCAAGGTGAGGCAGCACCAATGCTGAATACAGCAGGAAAATCACCTCTTTTTCCCGGCTGATTATACTGGGTTTGCACCCCAGGATACAGTTTGCCCTCTTTGCTGTCAGGGCACTCTGCTGATTCCTGTTGAGCTGGCTGTTGACCAGCACCCCAAATCCCTTTCTGCAGGGCTGCTCTCCAGCCATTCCTGTCCCAGTTTGTACTTGTGCCCAGCATTACTCTGTGCTAGGTGCAGAATCCGGCATTTGGACTTGTTAAATTTCATCCAATTGATGATTGCCCAATGCTCCAATCTATCGAGATACCTCTACGAGGCCCCTTGTCCCTCAAGAGAGACAACAGCACCTCCCAGTTTGGTATCATCAGCAAACTTGCTAATGGTGCATTCAACTCCTGCATCCAGATCGTTGATAAATATATTGAACAGAACTGGCCTTAGAATTGAACCCTGAGGAACACCGCTGGTGACCAGTCACCAGCCAGATGTAGCCCCATTCACTACAACCCTTCCAAGCTCTGCCCTTCAGTCAGTTCTTCACCCAGCGCACTGTGAACCCGCTCATCTCACAGTCGGACAACGTGTCCAGAAGGATGCTGTGAGGGACAGTATCAAAAGCCTTACTAAAATCCAGAAAAACTACACCCACTGCCTTCTCTTCATCCACTAGGTGGATGACCTTATCATAGAAGGATATCAAATTAGTTAAACAGGACTTTGCCTTTGTAAATTCGCGTTGACTGTGCCTGATGATTGTATTATTCTTTAAATACTTTTCAACAGTCCTCAGTATAATCTTCTCCATAATTTTTCCAGGAACTGAGGTTAGACTAACAGGTCTGTATGACATGCTTTATGAAACATGTCAATACGTGTTGTCATATAAAATTAAGAATTTAAACCTGTTTCAAAGCTCACATGAATACGAGCATAATTTTTAAGCATGATCCTTAAATTGATCTCTTATGTATTCTTACAAGAACTAGGTGTTAAAGGTGAGGATTTTTTTAATCTTTTTTTTGTCGTGTTCAGATACAAAATGGAGATGATAGAACAAAAAGCATCTCAGAATATGGAAGGAATTGTAACATTACATAGGTGAGCAAAACTGAACTAATTCTGTAATGATTCACTGAAAGATTTGATTGTATTGCAAGTACTCTCTGCGAGTGAGAAGAGTAAGTTACTTGTGATGGTTTTCAATATAGAAATCACTTGTATTCATTGCTGTCTGTGTCTTAAGTTGTTTGGGTGGGTGGGGTTTTTTTAATACAACCACTGTTTTGTGGTACTTAGCACTTGGTGGATCTTGCTACATTTCTATTTCTTGTTATGTTAAAGGTGGTAAGTGCCAGAGAAGTCTTACTGTTTTAAATACTTTTAAATAAAATTTAAATAAATCTCTGGAGCTTGACAGGTTAAATAAAATACAAACCAAATACTTGTTTGAAAACAAGAGTTAGCATTTTCTAGTGGATTTTTCTTCCGAAGTTTTCAGGATCTTCCTAACTGGCACGCTACTGCCCTGTAGTGGTGGAGGTGAGAATGGAGTTGGCTCCTGGGATACAGTGTAAGATACAAAGTTCTTAGGCTGGAGGCGGGAAGCTTGTATATAAAAGTCATATAAAATAATTTGTGACTAGCTTAGGCTAGTGTAGGATATTCAGTTTTCTAGACATCTAAATCGTTCTGCATTTGATTTTGGAGTCCATGTCTCTCTAAAGGAACAGATGTCTTTGCAGTGATGGTTCTTGAAATTTTAATACCATGTTTGCCTGTTCTCTCCTTCCTCCAACTGTATAGTTTGCTCAATAAGAGGGAAAATGGGCTTACCTTTTGATTTCTGGGAGAGGTTTGTTCTGAGTATTCTTTTGCTGTGCATCTTTTTGTCTCTCATTTTTCTTAATTGATTTGCAGTTTTCCAAGACCTGAAAGGGAAATACCTGTGCAGGTTGTAAACACTGTACTGTGGAAAGTATGTGATCTTGGAGACAAATCTTTTTCTGGTGAATGACAGTTACTCACTTCTAAAGCCAACATGGCTTCAAAGATTTGTTAAACCTAGGATCCTCTTTCTAGACTTGAGCTTTAAATTTCATAAGTTCATTTTAGGAAATTGTGTGACTTGTACTTTTGCTTCAGGAAACACAATTGCTGAACTGGGGATTTTTTTAGATTTGGTTTGGGATTTTTGTGGATTTTCTTTCATCTGTTTGGTAGATCGGAATTTGCTAATCAAAAATAAAAACAAATAGGCTTGTACTTCTCTCTGAATATATTTGACATCGAGTTGTTTTGTTGGTTTTTTTTCTCCCATCAGGTTTGGTGACTTTGTAGATGTTAGTGAAGGCCCTCATATTCCAAGGACAAGTTTCTGTTTTCAGTATGAGATAACGGCAGCCCATAATCTTCAGACTAACCAATCTGAATTGATAAGGCGGTTCCAGGGTGTGTCCCTGCCAATCCATTTGAAGGTAACATGCATTTTGTACAGGTTTATCCTTCTTTAAGTTAGGGTGTTTGGCTTACATTCCGATGTTTATTATATGCTGTGCTGGCAGCCGAATGTAATTCAGAGGTGAGAACAGTAGCAGGAAGGGAAGGCCCATGATGATGACTGTGCTAGATATTTGGGATTCATTTTCCTGGAACTATTGTGGATGTGAAATCAGAAACTGAAAGTGTTGTTTTGGTTGTGCAATTTCTGCATGGATATTTCATTCACCTTGCCTTAGTTGTGTTTGCTGATCTTCTGAAATTGAGGCTGCTGACAGTGTTTATTCAGATTCAGGAAAGAGCAGAAGTTTGAATTTATACTCATGATAAAGGATACCATTTCAAAGTCTTTCATGACACCAGAGTAAAACTTAACAACAATAACAAAAAAAGTCCTAGCACTAATCAGTCTTAAACAAAGGCTTTGCAGAACTATAGGTGGAGGCAGGAGTCTTTCTTCCCATTCCTGTTGACTTTCATGTTTTTGACTTGTGGTCTAGCACATATGCTGTCTCAGTTGGGGAAGTTTTCAAGGGACAAGTGGGCACTGGTTTTCTTACCTCATCTCTGTGTTCCCTTCCTCGTCATAAGATTTTAATTCCCATTTTTGGCCATTACCCACTTAATGATTCCACACAATGAATGGATGTGATCAGCAGACATTTATTCAAGTCCCCCAAAGGGATATGGGCAAATGGGACACTGAAATTATAAGCTGTAACATCTGAATTAGGGACTGTTATGGTTTTGTGCCAGCATTTCTATACATTTGTCAGAATCTATTCTATGATAAGATTTTTTTTACCTCCACTAACATAATTTAATGGCATTTAATACAGGCTCACCACACCGTGTGGCACAAACTGCTGGAAAGATCGAAGAGGCTGGTAAGTCTCATTAGTGGTGAAGTACAGCTTACCAAGTATCAAAATATGCTGTGACAGAGTAGAATTTCATGATTAGAGATATGTAATATATTCAAGAACATAGCTTTAAGAGTGGAAATGTTCACAGGTGAAGAAAAATTGGATGCACAGGAAATCTAACTGTTGTGTAGTAGAGGATGTGCTAGTACCGTTTCTAAAGTCTGGTTATTAAAATGCATTATACTGTTTAAAAAAAATATACTTTTCAATTGATATAATTTGTACTGTTAACAAAAACTGGAGCAAATTATATCAGAATGTCCACGTATGGCTCTGAAGCTGTCTGCTTCTGAGAATCCCACATGCTTTTTATAATATCTCCAAGCTGTTGTTAATTATCACTTTAATCTATATTAGTATTTTTCAAATTCGTCTCTAGAATTAATATTGGTATCGTGTGTAAAATTTAAATATTTTTTCATTTGTTAATTGTGAACAAGAAATAAGAAAACTAAAAATTGGAACAATGTATTTACACTTATCTAGATTTTAGGTAATAACAAGTTTTCTGCCACAGGTTTGAGAGAACACATGTGAACATGTTTCTTATAAGTAAATGCAGGGATAAAATGTAGTACCACTGAGTGAACCTAGGTGGAATTTAGTGGAGATAAAAGGGAATGCTATTTCAGTAAACTGCATAAATGCACTAGTTTGAGTATTTTTTGCCTGTTTAAAACCTATGTGGAAAATAAGAGCTTCTTGCAAACTTTCTTCTGTTTAAACAACCAGTATTTCAAAGTTGAAGTATACTTATCCAAGAGAAGCTTTACAATGACTGAGTAAATGCAAAAGGCAAGTTTTTAAGATAAATGGAACTATAAAATATCATAAGCCACATATAATGAGAGACTCACTATCAAGGCATGCTTAAATGTAGGAAATATTCATAAGAATTGAAGAGCAGATATTCTGGAGCCTTCAGATCAAGTATTTTACTTATTTGTGTGGCAAGAGAAAGAAAAAAAGTGCTGTATGTCTACTGCAACTTGTTAGCCAAGGATGTGTTCAGAGCCTAGCCCATGCTATTTTTCAATGAAATTAGTTTGAAGATGCTTGTCATTCAGGTTGTTTAATTTTGGAGACAATAATTGCCTTTGTAGGTTGTCCTTTCTTGTTACAGTGACAGGATGAGGGAGGATTTCCAGGATCAAGGAGAATTAAATAATTTTAAAAAATATAACAAAATTGATGTGTTTTAGCAGGTCACTGAAGAAAAATATTTGGAAGCAGCAGCAGAATGTCATGAGCCAAAAGATGGAACTGAAGAAGGAAAAACTGTATCAATTTAAAATCACTGTAACCTCTAAATGTACATAATAAAATGTGTATTTTTACATTTGTGCTGCATATAAAAAATGTCTTTGATAATAATCTGAATTCTCCGGACCTAAGTCAAGATAGATATAAAGCCATTATCAGATGTTTCAGTCTACTTTAAAGATTTCACTTTAAAAAAAAGGGGGGGGGGGCAGGGGGGAAAGGTAATGTTTTATTTGTGATAACTCATCTTGTAAGTTACCCTTTTCCTTATCTCAACAACAATTGTATGTGTCCATATGTTGTCCTCTGTTGTCGTGGTTTAACCCCAGTCAGTAACTAAGCACCATGCAGCTGCTCACTCACTCCCCCCCACCCAGTGGGATGGGGGAGAAAATCGGGAAAAGAAGTAAAACTCATGGGTTGAGATAAGAATGGTTTACTAGAACAGAAAAGAAGAAACTAATAATGGTAATAACAACACTAATAAAATGACAACAGCAATAATAAAAGGATTGGAATGTACAAATGATGTGCAGTGCAATTGCTCACCACCCACCAATGAACACCCAGCTAGTCCCCCAGTGGCAATTCCCTGCCCCCACTCCCCAGTTCCTAAACTAGACGTGATGTCCTGTGGTATGGAATATATCGTTGGCCAGTTTGGGTCAGCTGCCCTGGCTGTGTCCCGTGCCAACGTCTTGTGCCCCTCCAGCTTCCTCGCTGGCTGGGCATGAGAAGCTGAAAAATCCTTGACTTTAGACTAAACACTACTGAGCAGCAACTGAAAACATCAGTGTTATCAACATTCTTCTCATACTGAACTCAAAACATAGCACCGTACCAGCTACTAGGAAGACAGCTAACTCTATCCCAGCTGAAACCAGGACGTCTGTGATTTGTGCAGTTTGGCCTACAGACTGTAGTTGAACTGGCAGCTGGAAAGGCCATCCACTTTATCGTGATATAATTTCAACACCCCTTGTTTGCTCTTCCATGAAGAAAGTATTTCTTTCTAATTTCTGACCTGATGTGTCTGTTTCTTGTTGGAACTTGCTGATGAAATTCCACCGAGTTCTTTGCTTACTGCAACAGAAAGTTGAGACAAATAGTTTCTTTAAACAGAAAAAAAGAAAAAGAAAAGCACCCTTTCAGAAGCCCTTAAAGCATTACAAGATATTATTTTACTAATTTTGATTTCCTGTCAGAATTGAAATTAGATATTCTGCTATGTTTCCAGTTCAAAAGACTGCATTCACTATACCACTGTGTAATTCCCATTGCTTTACTAATACAAAAGTAGCAGAATGTAAAAGCTGAAAAGTTCTTTAATAATTTTCTGCTGTATGAGTGCAGTTAAAGATCATTTTCCAGCAATAGTACCAGGAATGTAGTCTGTTACTTGGATCCCCAGTATAGTAAGATTTATTATGCATTTTCATTCTTTGATATTTAAATATGGTGACTTCAATTAAATTTCACAAGGGTTTTTTGTTAGATGATGTTTTCTGACATTTTGTGGTTTTATCCCTAGCTCATTAGAGCTGTTCTCATTATACCAGAAGAGATTTTTAGTACTTTTTGAAGTGCAAATATTTTCTCTGAATTTTATCCCAATTACTAGTTTTACCATTAGCTGCATCAATTGCTTTCTAATAAATTGATGCTATAGTTCTGTAAGAGCAAGGTACTAGTTCAGTAAAATACATTTAGCTAAGGAAATCTTACCCAGCTTAATCAGACTAAATAGTAAGTGAGTAAATGCTGAATGTGTCAGAGCACAGAAGAAGAAATGCAAATGGTTAAAGTAGCTTTTGGTGAAATGGCAGAAATCTGCTTAAGGTATTGCTCCTGTGCGTTTCTGTGCGTAGTGCAATCTTTAGCTATTCAGATTTACTGGCATCGAGTGAAGTTTGAAGTCTACCAATATGCTAACAGCCTATGACCTCTGGTTTAGCTTCCTGTTAAATACAACACATCTTTAAAGTATAGCCCATGCCTTCTCAGAGTACTTGAAAAACTGATTTTTTTTCTCTTGATTAACGTTGCAGAGGACTTCTAATAACGGTATCAGAAGCTTATTTTTTTAATTAAGATTCTTGATTCAAGGTTTACCTTAAGAGTACACACACACACATTCTATATATTTTCTTAAGACTATAAATGATCCTTGCACTGAACTTCAAATATTTGTGTTTCTCTTAAACCTAACCTTTGGGAGTGTACTTTGGCTTTGAACCTGTTGCTCTGGTGCTACTAAAAAAGCAGGCATTGGTTCCTCTCTTGAGGAACACAAAATTTGCTGTTTTTTTTGTTTGGTGGTGTGATAAATGAATTTAGTCCCAAACAGGATTCCAATCAAAATTTACAATTTAATAAATTAATAAAGGCAAGCAAACAGTGCTGCCTGCATCGGGAGTCTCTGCTCTACCAAGATGCACACTGTGAAAAACAACCCAGCTTCTTTTATAGTCTAACATTAGTTACATCGTGTCCTTCCAAGAGACTCTCCTCCTCCTGGTTGTGCCGGTGCAGTAGTTCTCCTAGAAACTTCTCGAACTCTCCTCATTGGCTGCGGGGTCTTCTATGCAATGTGTCTCCTCACTGCTCCTCGCTGCTCGGGCATGACAGCAGACATCCGGTGCAACAGGCGACACCCTGCACAGCACCAGCTGTGGCCATCAAAACCTAAGCAAGTTTGCAACAGACACCTTCCCCCCAACAAATGCATATAAAAAATTGCTTACACACTGCCACTTCAATACACCCTCTATTCATACATACTAAAGATCATCCCGTTCGTAACCTCGCTTAATACTATGATAAATGCCTCAGTTCTTCCCTAGGATCTTTTGTTTAACGCTGTGCAGTTAACAAAACCGGTTTTGGGCTGGCAAAAAAAAAGAACTATATACATATCATCCGTTTCCTCCTGGCCTGTGGTTATACGAGGACCGACAAAATGGTTAAAGATTACATATACAGTGAGGGTCACATTTTATTATGCGGCCCTAGCATTGTTTATATTGACATGAATCAGATGAACACATTTCACAGGTGGGTTTTTTTTTTCTTTTGGGTTGTTTTTTGAGGTACCTGCCATCTCTGATTAAACCAAGACCATAGTGCGATTATGGCAGTGGTATCTGGTCTGGTCAGTCTGTTTTGAATCTTAAGCCAGTTCTATCACCAGCCCACACAGTCTCCTGATAGTCTGCTCTGTGTTTTGGGAATCCAGTTTAGAATTCCTGCTGGATTCCAGCCCCTGCAGAGGAAGGCAAGACTGCTGCTTCCCTTGAGGAAATTTTTTAACTTTATCTGGAATTTCGGAGCTTTTCTGTTTTTTTTCTGTGTGCGCTTGTTTTTGTGGAGGGAGAGGGAACCCGGCTTTTACAGTGTGCGGTGTAAGAAACGGTTTGGAAGGCGGATAGCTGGGCTGAAGTCCGGAGAGGGAACTTCCCGACCTCTTCTGGGCCTACGACAAGCGGGTGCGGGACGGGCAGCGCCGGGGCCCGGCGGGGCGCCTGCCGCTAGGCGGGAGCAGCGGCTCGGGGAGGGGGGAAGAGGGCGGGGGGGGCGGTGCCGCCCCGCCGGAGGGGGCGGGGCAAGGGAGCCGCTTACGGGGCGCGGGTGGGTCCCCGCGGAAGGGACCTCTGCCAGTGCGGAACTACCTTACCGAAAGCGCTGTTGAGGTCTGCCAGCTGAAGCTTACACGAGATTAACCCCCCTTCCCCGGAGGTCTTTGCATAAAAAGGCGGAAGCTCAGACTTCTGCTGAAGGTGGTGCTAGCTCCAGAAGGCAGGTGGGTCCCTGGGAAAGGTAGAGCCGAAGGACGTCTCTGAAGAGCGCCAGGATTCTCTCGGAGGGCAGTAGCAGTTAAAAGAGAACTGGGTAATAGAAGGTAGTGTCCACTTCTTTCTTACCGCCAATATGGTGGTGACAGCGCTTTTCCAAGTAGGACATGGAGATTCAATTCCCTATTCTGGCAGAGAGGGATTCAGAGACACACCTGCAGGGGAAACATCTGTGGGTTTTTTTGGGGGGGGGATATGGATCATAAGGTACTTTACTCACTACCTGATCTGTATGAAGTGATGCCACTACTAGAAAAAAGTCCTGAACATTTCTTGGATGAGCATGAGAACAAATGGAGACAGTGCTCAGTGCTTATGGCAGCCACAGGGCAACAGGGAGATCTGCTCCCTGAGCTCAGGGCCATTTCTGTATTTTACCATTAATTGTTAGCATATAAAATACTGAAATTGTCTACCAAGAGGAATGTTGCAGCAGCTAGGCTATAGTAATGCTTCCTTTCTCTTTTTGGCTTAAGTATTTCAGAGCTTTAGCTGAACTGCAGGGTGGTACCAGCCTGGCTGGCTGTTTGGGGCTGTGCCCTGACATACACCTGGAACTATAGCTATATACCAAACTTAAAGCTACGGGGTAATACAAAATACCAAAATGAGCTTGGGTATGGCAAAGCTCTGGCTGGGTTTGGATTCTACATGTGTGTGCGCTGTTCTGCCTACCATGGGGCCCGGCCCAATCTCCATTGTAGGTAGCGAAAAGAGACCATGCTAGGTCAGTTCAAAAAGTGACAACAAAGTAGATACTGTTATTTCTCTGTACTGAAGGCTATAGATCCCAGAAACTACAGGGATTAGGGGAGGGTAGATGGACAAAAGAGACTGCAGAATTACGCCAAGTCCCCTCCTTGGCTATTTCTCCTCTTTATTAAATTGCTTCTCAGGTGTAAAAAGGCAGTTTTTACTGTATCCATTCAGTAAAAGAAAAGCAGATCCAGCTAAAGGTAAGGAAGAATCTAGGAAGACCCCATACTGCAAAATACAGATGGTGGAGAAAGGGGAGGGTGGGCTGATTTAGGCCAACATACATGAGCAGAAGACAACACTGACCAGATTCTGCTAAGGAATAAATAAGGAAGAAGGTTTTTTTGTGATAAAGGCGGTGAAACACTGGAACAGGTTGCCCAGAGAAGTTGTGGATGCCCCATCCCTGGAAGTGTTCAAGGCCAGGTTGGATGGGGCTTTGAGCAACCTGGTCTAGTGGAGGGTGTCCCTGCCCATGGCAAGGGGTTGGAACTAGATGATCTTTAAAGGTCCCTTTTAACCCAAACCATTCTATGAATCTATGATGACAGCGGAAAAGGCAGGAAATGAAGCCTTCTTTCTTGTTGCATGTCTCGGTAGTAGCTCCATGGCTTCTCATGTTCAACTTCTTCCTCCTTCTACCTCTTGTTTGAAAGAGAGTTGAAACTTTTCCAAATTGCAGAATTTTTGCTCTGAGCTTAGGACTCTTGAGCTTTCCCTTTTATTTATTGGTTTTATCCAAAAAGGAAGCTTTGTACCAAGGTTAAAGCTACGTGGTGTCTTGATCCTTAGAGGTGGCAATAGGAAGGTTGAGCTGAGTCAGTTCCATCTTTATATACACATTATCTGGCCAACTGAGATATTTTTTTCCAAAGTAATATTCTGTAATTCATGTTATCATGGATTTTGGAGATAGAAAAGGCAATTGTGATGTAGTCTGATTTCCTTCATAACAGAAGGAATTAAATGTCAAGAGAGAGTTATTTTTTTTCTTACCAAGGAAGTGAAACTCTTCCCTGGGAAATTGAACGCATGCGAGTGATGAAAACGCTTAATCATCAGTAGACATCGAGTCCTTTTATGACAGCAGCCAGAATGAGCTTCCCTTTCTATTTTAACTTCTGGCAAGAAGTAATCTCTTCCTGCTGTTTGGTAAGTTATCTAATGCTATACCACTCAGCTTATCGCAATACTTTGTTATATTTGAAGCCAGTGAAATTGCTAGTACAGCTACATTTATTTTATTAGTTTTTAAGGAATCCAGCCACAGGAACTCAATATCTTAGAGGCATTTGATGGGAAGAGTTGGCAGTGGATATTTCTTGAAGAACACCAACCATCTGAAAATGGTAATGCTATCATGCTGTGGTCTTTCACAAGTTTTAACCCCAGTCATGGACAGCATTAACATTTTTTCAGAGTAAAAAGAAAACCTGTGTTTTTTAATATCTGCTAATATAATATCTGCAACTTAATATGCCTGCTTTTCTGGGGAATCAGCTATGCAGAAAAAATACATATAAATGGTCTAATGACCATATTTATATTTGCTATTTATTTCTTAATTTGCAGGTTACTCAACTTACATTTTTAAGAGAGAAAATGTAAGGGAACATACATTTGATTTTTATAGCATGCCTATGAATCAGAATGGTGAGTGGCAAGAGTGGTTTTCCTCCTCAATATACCTTCTATTGGCATGTGTCTAAATAGGAGAGAAATGGGAAGTCCAGTTGGGGGGGTGGAAAGGTGGGGTGAAGTGAGGAAGTCACAGCTGGTCATTGTTTCAGTACTGTGTCATTCACAAGCACTGAGGATGCTAACGTATTCCAGGTACACTGCTCTGATGTTAATTAAAGCCTTTGAAGGACAGAAAAAAATCTCTTACTGGTTGCAGGTTTGGGGTGCTGTGCAGTGAATGGAACTTCTGTGAATGCAATGAGAAACCAAGGAAAATACCATGTAACGTCTTCCTTTTGTGAGCACAATTGACATAATAAATGTAATCACTTAATTAATACTTCACTTTAATCTATACATCCCATGGGGGAATTTAAGTTATGGAGACAAGCTCAACAGTGTCTCCAGATTTCTGCGTTTCACAGAAATCTTAGCTTTAAAATTGTCTTTCTATGTCAGTCATGCAGCTAGGTGCTCTGTAAGTACTGCAACCACTTCAGGGCAGTGCCGGGCTTGCTGCCAGTTTGCTGGTAACTGCACCATGGAGAAGACGAGCAGCAGTAACCTGCGAGCCTGGGACTCCCCTGCTCCTAGGGACTCGGAGACCATCTTGGCTTCAGTAAGAGAACTGATACCGCCAAACCTTGCCTTAAATAGAGAGGGAAGTCAAACTGCTCTTCACTGTTTCACCCTAGTCCCAAGAAATGAGAATTCCTGTCGACTCTTCTCTCTTTTGCCACAGTTTCCTCCCCACTTTCAAGGCTTTTTTTCCTGCAAAGTGAATAGGAATATGCTTTTCTTTAACAAAATGTGCTTCACCACATTGAGAATCCCCTCTCAGAGCTATGGCTCTGACTTTGGAAGGGATGAAGCTGGCTTTTGCTTTTTGGTGGTCATGGCCTGTGGCTGTATGCATCCCCAGAGGAGCCACTGAACTTACAGCCTGATTTGGAAAATATTTACACCCTGCAGCGGTTCTGTCTGAGTGGAAAAATCACATTCAGTGAGACTGTTCATATGTGAGACTGTTTTATATGTGAGACCATTGATTCATAAGTGTCTGTGGTCTTGAGGTGCTCTGTAATCATACCTCATCCTGGGGGTTCACAGTCAAAACACTGCAAACAGAAAAGGTTATACGTACTTATACAGCACAAATGTTAACCTTCTTTCTTAATGCTGAGTACTTTGAGGTTTTTTGTTTCCCCTTCTGCTCCCCTATCAAATTAATGTTTCATAACTAAACTATTCATTAAGCAGATTTAGTTAGAGCATAAGATAGAGAGTTTTAAAGACTGGCTCTTTCACTCAGTTTTTGTGACTGTGAGTATTCAGAACCTATTTTGACCTTCCACAAAATAAATATAAAAACACTTTCCTATTTCTCTGGAATTTTTTAAGACTTCTTCTAAAAGTTTGGAATGCACTGGTAATTCTAAAGTAAAATAAGTATATTTTCATTTTCTCCCATTGACCCATTTCTTCTAATGAACTGACAATAAAATCTCAGAGAAACATTTTCTGTCAGTTTTTCTCTTGCATGTAATAAAATTCTATTGAAATGAATAGAATGCACAGTTATAACATGCCAAAAGTTTAATTCATCATTTTTCTTTCCTAAATAAAATGAAGAAATGGAATATTTGTGTGGGAAGTAAAGCCAGAAGAGCTGAAAAGCAATAAACCAAAATAAAAAACAGGTTGTTGCACTCAAAATATTACACGTCCGAAATCCTAGTAAGGACTTACTGATACACAAAGCTGCTTTTTTCCCTGCTTTTTCCAGTGACTCTAAACCTAGCAAACATTCTAGCAAGCGTGCCTGTATGCAGAACAACTCGTCTTTTTACATGTAGAACAGAGGTTTTCCCAGCATAGCACTGACTGATTCACGATTTCTGTTCTCCTCCCACAGCAGCAGTTTGTTCCATGTGAATTCTGGTAAGAGGCATGATACAGTGTTAATGCTAATATGTAGGAGTCAGTCAGAGGTAAAAACCCCTATCACGATTAGCATTAACAACATACAGCCTACAGAAGAACTCCAGAGACTGGAGCATGAGACATAAAGAACTGAAACCACTGTTTTTTCCCCTTGATATACCTAAAAAAAAAAAGAAGAAAAAAAGACAAAAAAAGACAGAAATACATGTAAAAACATTATGTCAGAGAAAGGACATATATCAGAGGAAAAAGGATTGTAGTTAGTTAAATACACAGGAACCATCTGCTGTACATTTAAAAACAGTCAAAGCTGCAGTTGTTTTAGTTACTTTTATAAGAGAACTAGAGTACGTTCACTATTCTTCTTCTCTGAAGGACTTCCATCATTCTGCTTATTGCATTTTTTTGTGCTGCTTTACTTGCATTGAGCAGAAGGAATACAGATTGTAGCATAGTCTTACCTAATTCTGTATGCCTTTAGATATCAGTTAATGAAGACTTCTAATATCAGCCAAGTTCCTCAAAATGTTAAGAACCCAAGATAAACAAAAGTTTATTTTTAGTTAAGACAAAATGCCTATCAGGAGATCTGACTGTTTAACAGGATGTAAGAAACAGAGCTAAGAAATAATCATAGTTTCATCAGTGTGCGGTGTTTGTGATTAAGCAACAAATATTCCTTTGGATTCTGGAATAAATGACCACTGAGCAGAGAGAAAACCTGTTGGACAGATTTAGTTGCTGGTCTAGGATCCATATACAGGGCTCCTACACCCTTGTTCCAGCACGCTAGAATGAGATCTATGATTATAATTGTCTGTGTTGAACAGTACATTGTTTGCTAATTGCTTCTTAATATTAACCAGTCACTGATGCTTTGACCATAAAAGTAATGTGCTGAATTTTTGTGAACAAAGTTAAACATTTCTTTTTTTACTTCTTTCAGCCTATTATGAGCTCTTTCCTGAAAACTAACAAAGAAAACATAGTTTTAGAAATCAGTAATTCTATAAGATATTTCAAAAATCTGCAAAGAAATAGCATAATGAAGTAGAAATGCACTCAGTAAAAGAAAGGTTAGAGAATCCTCATTATATATCCAATTATCTGAAATTTTTTTACAATTTTCAGTTACTTACTTACATTGGTAATAAGGATGGAATAGTTGAGACAGTCATTCCAAGCAGGTTTAAAAAGGCCTAAGTAATGCCCAGTTAGTTCTCAGCTAAGTATGTCTTGATTGAAATATATTTTTCTTTCTCCATCCTTCTAAAATAAAGTATCAGCTCCTGGGCAAAGTTCAGAAATGGTTCAATCTTGTTTGCTTTCTGTTTGGTCTCCCAGTAACCACTTTAAAAAAAAATATATTTACTGTTGTTTAAGAAAAAAGTAGCAAGAAAAATAGTATGGGTAACGAGACATTATATATAAGACACAATTCTGGAGATCATTTTTGTATGTAAATTTAAAGAAACTTATGTACTTTTATAACTTCCCTACTCTTACTGACACATGTTTTAAGAGGAAGTTAAAATGTCATAGTAAGACTGTGATCTAATTTAGAGATTTTAGGGAAATTACCTTTCACTTTGTGCCACTCTAAATGAAACCAGCCAAGTACACAGTTGTGATATGTAAGTGGCAAACAAAAATTCCAAGATGAATATAAAATTTTGGTAGGCAGAAAAAAGTAGTTTAGAAATTTCCAAACCTCAAATTTAAAATGATGATTCAGAGCTCTATTGAGTGTTCAGGCTAAACTCCTACTGAAGTCAGGCATTGAGACCTGTGGTGTAACATTTGCATTTGTGGGCAATGAAGTGAACAGTTTCTAAACCTATACATCAATACTCCTAAATGTTGTGTGTGCATATGTGGTATGTGTGTGGAAGGTGAGGGGTGCAGGTCAGGGAGGAGGATGAGAGATGCAAGTTAAGGTATTAATTTTTTTATAGGAAGAAAGCAAACAAATTAATTCTGTCAATAAAAGGCTGTTGTCTTATCTGATTTTTGTGTGGATTGAACCTGCTTTGAGCAGGGATTTGGATTTGACGACCTTCAGAGATCCCTCCCAACCTAAATTATTCTCTGATTCAATTATTGTGCTTTCAATGTCTCTAAGTCCCTGACTCCTTATTCACTTGCTGTCACCCAGTAGGCATACATATTTATGAAAGGCTTGATGCAAAGTGTCTGTTCCTCTTGTGGGAACAGTAGATTTGGCTTCGTTAAGCTTTGGATAAGGATCACCCTTGGCAGTAGGACAAGAGCTTTGCTACAAGAAACTTCTGTCACCTCTGAGTCTGTTGCCCCAAGAATATTTGTAGAACATGTTAGTAAATTTGCACTCTCTTAAAGGTATTCCAGGTTGCTATTCTTTACACTATGCTTCCCAAACCCTAATTCTTTCATATCTTTTTAGGGTTCGTCAGAGACTCCTATGAGTTTTGCTAAAAAAGAGAATATTTTTATCTGTGGTTTGCAACAGCCATTTGTGGTTGATGACACTTTCCTCTTCAGTCTGCCTTCTCCTGCATTCAGTCTTGGAGAAGGGATGTTTTTGAAATCAATCACTTAAATAGAGCTAATAATTGTTTCTCTAAAGAAGCTGAATGAGTGCTGTACTTGCACATGCCTACTTCCAACATTACTGCTGAGCAGGGAGGGAAGCGAGAGACCTCAGGCAGCATTTGGTGTCTGCAGCTTTACTCCAGAGCCAGCCCTTCTAGGCAAAAGTGGTTAAGGGGGTAGCCATAACCACAGACAAGCCTTTGTCTTTGGTGCTTTTCTACTACCATGATGTTGGATTTATGTAATGGAATAGTTTTGCCTAGCATGGCACCCTAGCATTTTAATTTTGGGTTTAAAACCTGCATAGCATCTCCAATGCTGCAAACTGTTTTGCTTCTGTGTGCTAAAGGCAAAAAAAAGAATCATGCTTTATCAGGAAGTGGTGAGAAATGACATGTGTTTCCGCTTGCTGAACCTTTGTAACAGCCTTTTGTACAGCTGTCAGATTTCCATTACATGAACAAATACATATACTGCTGCCTGTCTTCTCACATAGCTCTAAAAATGTGGCCTTGCCTTCAGTGGAAACGATGACCATCTACTCATGCTTGAATATAATAAAATAAAATCCCCTATTATTTCCCTTGCAACATTAAAAAAGAAAAAGCTCGTAAGACCTTCCCTGTTCCTCTTTCCCGCACTTTCTTCCTTCAGTCGCTAACATCAGAATAACACATTTATTCTTTCTATCTTATCTGCTGATCTCTGGTCATCAGGTCCCACCCACTCATCTGCTTTTCTCTTCCTTCATCTGTTGTAGTGACCTCAGATAGGTGTGTGTTTTAATTTCGTTTTCAAACTTCATATCTGCTTTCATTGCTGTTGCCTCCACAGAAGCTGTCCATATCAGATTTGGTCTTTTAGGCTAGATGTTCTACCCTTTGATTGTTTTATCCCTGTTTGACAGTCAGATATAAATGAAAATGTTGTCCCACCTTGCCTTTTTGTGACTCTTCTTTCTTGGTTCTCCTCCCGCCTCTGTGGCCACAGACCCGTCTCTGTATTTTTAACCTTCATTTAATCATTGACTTTGCCTGTTCTTTCTAGATGTCCCTCTGGATTTCTTAGTAGCAACATTTGACTTAAGACCTATAAACTGCAACATGCAATTTTCCCTCCAGTGTCATCTCTGCTTCAGTTATTTTCCATTCACGTTCAATTCTTACCACAGCGTTTTCTGTCAGTACTACACAGAAGTGATCTATTCCACCAGCCATGTTCCTTACTGTACTTCATCTACTTGGAAGAAGCTTCCTAAAGAGGTGGTTGATGCCCCATTACTGTCAGTGTTTAAGAGGCATTTGGGCAATGCCCTTCATTACATGCTTTAACTTTTGGTCAGCCCTGAAGTGGTCAGGCAGTTGGACTAGGTGATCATTGTAGATCCCTTCCAACTGAAATATCCTATTCTATTCTACTTGTCCTTTTTACAGATCACTCTCCTTCAGACAAACACTTTTTCTCCACAGCTCCTTTCTCCTATTTCAAATACCTCCTAAAGGTCAACTTCTGCTATGACAGCTTCAAGAAATCTTCTAGTGCTTTCTGAAGAGCCTGTGAGGCAGTTGGGATAATCTGAGAGGCTGGATGACTTAGTTTGAACTATAAGCAATAAACCCCAAAGTAAAATTAGTAAACATTGACAAGATTTTTCTGCTCTTTTATACACATATGCACATATATTTAATTTCTTCTCTTTGTAATTTCCTCAGTATGTGACGTTTATCTTAATTTCTGTTGCAATATTAATGCAACTGATTGAGACCTTACTGAGACATATGGCATTACTGAAAAATAAATGTTGATGAGTAATTTTACAGACTACAATAATTTTACTTTGCAATCTGTCTTCCAAAATGTGTGAGAATGGACATCATATTCATAGCTATTTCTGTATTTCATATATTAAAAAAAAATCTATAAGTTATTGAGGCACTTAAGTCTGCTCAAGTGTAGGTAGCTCATTGTCCTGTAACCTAGGATTTTCTTTGGTCAGTGAAATATCAGTGGTTAATCAGTTCATTCATACATAGTCTATATTTAGATTCCCTTCAGAAAGAGTACCACAAGTACAGTTCAAACTACTTAGTTTAAATGCAACAAGTACTCATTTCCCCACCTGTACATCTGTACATCATTGTACAGTACCTCAAGGGTCTGAGTGGACTTACGCTGGTCCACTGATGGACTAGAAGCATCCAGCTTGTTAGTCTAGTTGTGTGATTATTAGCCAGTTTTGCCTCTCCAGTCCAAATGACTAAATTCTTATTAACCTATTGGTCAACTAGAGGGGATCCTTTGTCATGAATCTGGAGTAAAACTCAACCTTTTGTCTTTGGATTGATAGCAAGAGGACATGCCAACTTTGATAGTACTTCCCAATATAAATTTTTTATGAAAACCCCATGCAGGATAGTAAAGTAACTCCAACTCTGCAAAATTTGGTAGCCAATGTAGAAAAGATAAAAGGTGTTCTCCAAACAGCAAAAAAACCTTAGAACCTGCCTTTTGGGGAGCCTCATCTGAAGGTACTTAGGGTTGTACAATCACCTCTGTTACAAAGGCCCTTTTCAGTGGGAGGGTGCGAGGGAGAAAAGGCAATTCACCAAGGCCAGAAATCTGCAGCGCTCATGCACGTGAGAATGTACACTCACAATCACGTTGGAGGAATCAGTCTGTGATAGACCCCAGACCTGATGCTTTCAAGTTAAAGAATAGAGACCCACACTGACCGCAACAGGCTTTGAAACAGACCTAGTAAGCCCCAGTCTTTTATTTCCATTTACCTGCATATAAACAAGACATAGCTTACAAGCATAATGTCAGATTACCTGTTGAAAATAAACTAAAGGCCTGATTCTGGGAGAAAAAACTTGAAGGAGCTTCAGGATCTTGAAAAAGATGTGCCAGCAAGCAGATTGTATGAATAGCTTTGTAGGGAACATGAGGTGGGACTCACATCACCCAACTGCAGCTATAGAAGAATTAAGTCTTCAGTCTATGCTGTCTATCCACGTATCCTCCCTTAACATTCACCAGAGAGAGAGAGAGAAGTGGGCACTGGCCAAAGGGTAACATGCTTCACCTATTTTATATCTTTCTTACAACGTTGCAGAGTGTCCTCTGGAGATGCCTATTCCCTTTTATTTGTCAAAACTAAAATTTGGTATAGTATACAAGAGTGGCTTTTGAATCTGTCTTCCTCTGCAGTCATGAAAAAAATCCTTTTTGTAAAAAATAACACCAAAATGAAATGTACCAGTTTCAGAGATGTTTTTACCCTTGGATAGCAGAAATCTAATTTTGACTGAAAAAAAATTAGGGTTAATATAATTAGCACTTTCTATAATTCTTTTAATCACCTACAAAAGGCCATTACACATAAACAGTACACCAGACATCCATTTTCAGGTACCCTATTTACCTTTTCAGGAGGATTTTAAGTCCTCTGTTCTCTAATTTCTCAGAAAGTAAAGCTATTATTTTAAAAACACTTAGAAAAATATTGAATTCAAGTCTCTTACTTAAGATACTGGAAGGACTCAAAAAATGTGTATGTGGATAGAAGAGACTTTCCTCTGCTGAAAACTTCCCTCTAAAATAAAATGTACCTCTATTTCACTTTGTGGCTCAAGTAGCTGGATTTTATTTTTTTTAATACTATTTTCAGCTATTTTACTTGTTCCTTTGTAAATTAAAACCCACCATATTAAAAAGCTAAAAAAAGAAATTATTAATCTTAGATATTGGCTGCCAAATTTGAGTTCAGAACAAATTTTTATGACTAAATTAAACCTTAAGAGTTTTCACCAGTCTGGTATTAATGCAGAGCATGGAGCTCCTGTTTTGTCAGTATGGATATGGATTTCAAGAAAGTTATATAAAGTTCTTATATGGGCATTTTAAACATCTTAATTTTAAAAAGAATGAAACCAAACCATAACTAAATGTTGCAAGTCTAATGAGTATACTTAAAAGAAGGCATTTCTCTGTTGCTTATTTATGAAATGAGGACCAGAACTTGTCCCATGTCCAAAACTACTTGTATGGCCAAAATTAAATAAGTCAAACTAGTCTGTACAGTTACTTTTCCCCATCTCAAAATGTATCTGGCAAGCTGTAGGCAAGAGAATAAGTGCAGGTAAGTCATAAACCTCTTCCAAATAGATAACTGAAATTATAGTCCATATTGCATGGTCTTCTAAACCATGCATCTCAAAACAAAAAAAAAGGGGTGCAGGAGTTAACAAGCAGCATGCATCCCCCATGTCCTCTTAGCTCCCTGCAGACACCTTTCTCATGTTATGTGAAGTCACCTACAAAGGTGAATGCAAAGACAGCAAGGGGATTGGGTTTGTATTCGCTTGAGACTGGTTGTCTGTGTGTGATTCTGGATGGCTGAAGGCATATTTCCATAAGGATGGCTGCCTGAGTATTTCTGTATGTGTGCAAATGTCTGAAGTTTAGCCTCTCCGACTCTTGGGCTTCTAAACCCTGCCCTAGGGCCCCTTCCCTTGGCCTGCTCCCATCTCCTGTAACATACGAGCTTCTCACTTAAAAAAAAGAGCACACACAAAAATAAACAAAAAAAACAAAGAACCAAAAACCTACCTGCTATGAGGCAGTTTCTTTACACAGAGATGCAAGCAAAACCAATGCAGTAAGAAGGCCACAGACTTCCTTTGTTCCATCTCACAGGTTAACCGTGATCACTGAGCTTGGGTTGTGTTTTTTTTTCTTCTAGAGAGAGGGAGAGGGAGAGACGGAGAGAGAAATAAGGCAAATGAAAAATGAAAAAAAGCAACTGAGGCAGGAGCAGTTGCCACAGAGGTCTGTTGGTCCGGCTAGCCGCCTGATAACCCTGCAGCGCAAGTTAGGTGAAGAAAGCCTGCTCCAAACAACTTGAGACCCTTTATAAGTCATGAAGGTGACTCATAACTAACCGACTTGCCTTGCCTTTAGTAAATCCCCTGCTTTCCTTTTCTAAGAACAGAGCTTCAAAAAAAAAAAAAAAAAGAAAACCCAAGGAAAACAGAAAACTCCAATCAAACTGAGGATTTTTAAAAAATACACCATGTACTTTCCTTCCCTCAGACAGCTTGGCATCAGCCTTTGAATTAAGTAATAATAATAAATGCAAATGATTGTTTGGTAGTGACGGTACACTTAAACAAGTTAGGGGTATGTCGTGTGAAAGAGTTCATGCCAGTATCTTTAGAGATCTAACTGGAGAGGGAGTTCTCTATGGTGAGGTGTTTCTTACTTTTCTCTGTATTACTTTTACATCCAGAGCTGTCCTGCACGGACTTTTCTTATTACCATTAACCCTGGCAGATCCAGGAAGAAAGAAATAAAATAATCAGAGATGGATAAAATTCTCCCTCTCCTTAAGAAATGTGCAGAGACACCTGACAGCTGTAGCTGGAACAGTTGCAAACCACTAAAACCAGGGACAAGTTCTAGCCAAATAAGGGTGTACATGGAAGACTGTAAAACAGTGGATTGTGGACGTCTGTTATTAAAATTATATGGCATTTTTAACGTTCTTGAAAGACCCCTGCAGATGACTGGAAAGACAGGTTGGTCTAAATGTACAGGAGGTATAAATTTATACTGTTCTTAGGTTCTGAACATATTCCCAGAAAAATCCAGTCTATGTGAATTTCCAGCAAGGAAAGTTGTGGCTGCTACCCTCTGATTTTCATCAGACACTGAGGGTTGTATGCTCTCAAAATACTACATTTTCACTATGAACAACAGAATTTCTTTTGCCTCGCACTTTGGAAGTTCAGTGGTGTTTTAAAAAAAAATATTTTCATTTCAGAACTCATTAAGATGGCTGAAAGACAATAGTTCTGTGTGTCAGCCACCAAAATACAAGGAAATAAAAAAATTCTGTCAAATTCCATCTTACACACTGTTCTTCTCTTTGTTTTAGGTGTGTAATTAGGAACGTCTTCATTTTCCCCATTGAGCCAATATGAGTTTTGGGTGCTTGTCCACAGATCTGCACTTACATGATTACATCAGACCCTCGCAGGTCATTAACAATATGATGGATTTTGGCTCCCATGGTTATAGAGAAAAGTTTGAAGCTGTGGCTGGAGCAGTGATGTTTCTCTGACACATCCCAGGCGAAGCAGCTCTGAGAAACACAAACAATTAATTTTATCTCCAAGGTTCCCCACCCTGGGGACATTGCCACCACCCACGTTGCTGGAGGAGAAGAGGGCAATAAGCCTGGCTGTGCTCTTAATGCTCATGCATCTGGATGGGTGGGGAGGTTATGGCAGTCACCTTTCTGTTTTCTTCCTATGCCTGTGGGTGGGAAGGAGACTGGATTTCTCTTGGACCCTTACCCAGGAAAAAGAAAAAACACTGAGGTACTTGGTCCTCTCCCCCAAATGTCTTACTTGGTACTTGATGTGGGGCCAAAACTTGGGGCCCACTTTTATGGGGAAAAAGAAGGAAGCTCCATTTCAGTGACATTAGACCCTGGCACTGTCTCCAGCTTGATTATAGTACAACTCCAAAATCTTAATTTTTACCTCAAATTCTTTTTTTAAGTTGCATTTTTACTTTATTTCAGTATAAGTTGGAAACCTATATTGCTAGGGAGATGAGACTACGGAATCACACTTGGCATGTGTGTGCCTGCGTATCTGTTGCTCTCCTCTCTAATGACTTGAAATCATGCGTTAATCTGAACCTACAGTGACAGAGAGTTATCTTGAGGATATGAAGCTCCTATGATTTTTGTGAAAACAAGTGAGCATTAGGAAAGACCTTATTAAAACTCCCACTTGTGGAAAGGACGGTAATCGGAGTTCAACTCATTAAATACTACAGAGTCCACGTGGGAACTCAATTACAAATCCATAGGCAACCAAATTTTGTTCATTTTGCCACTCACAAAATGACCTGGTTTGTTAGGGATTATGTTAAATGCATGAAAACACCAGTTAATGTATCGATCAATAGATGATTTTGGGTTAAAAAGCAAATAAAATCCTAATGTTGCTAAGAACAATATACATGGGCAATTTAGCAGGAAAGCTGTCAGTTAGGCGTTGATGCCTAATTAGGGGTAGCCTGATTAGGGTTATGTGTGTGCATTTGTGATTGAAGGCAGGCAGTCAATCAACTTCAATGCCCACACCGATGGGTGCTGTGAGGTGGTCTAGCGGCATTGCCATGGTCCAGGGCACTGCTGAGGCTGTCCCATGCTCCCTTCCTGCTCCTTTGAGTTTCACTCCCTATAGTCTTTTTTGCACCTTACACTGACTATCACTGTGGTTCTGCACTCAAGTATGGCACAGAACCATAGCATAATTTCCTGGGAGAAGTGTAAACACCCTTTATATTTTCAAGTCTGTAAATATGACTTCAGTGGCTACACCAAGAGATGCAAAGCAATAATGCCTTGCAAGAATGTCAAAAAGGAATTTAGGGTCATTTAAAAAAAATAATCAGTCTTTAAAAGTATGTCATATATTTTTAAATTCTTGGAGTCTTTCTAGTTGTCCGGCATACATAGAAACATAAATTTCCTAACTAACTGACGTGGTAAAGTTGGTTAGGTTTCCTGTCTTCTGTGATGCTCTCTGAGATATGCCTGACCAACAGAGGGCAATACATTCATACGAGCAATAGACTCCAGTCCAAAACTTATGGAAATCAAGGAGAGCTGAAGCTTAGTATGACACTGGTCAGACCCATAATACTCAGTACTAATTTCACTTGAGATAGTGGTTAAGACTTCTAATGACATCTATCAGAGACAGAAGCAGATCGCAACTTGAGCTCTATTAGAAAATAAACAATGAAAAAGGTGGAAATGTCAGATTTAATTAAAACTGTTTAATGACAGAACTACCATCTTCAAATAGAGCTTGTTGATGAATAACTGCAAGGATTTAAAATATGGGTCACTGGAAAAGGTAATAAGAATCTAGAGGCAGCAAACTTCTCTTTTAATTAACTGCAATTTTCTTCAGCCTTTCCAAACTCATCTTCTCCTTTTTGAAATAAATTGTTTTATTCTTCTAATGAGTTTTTTGAGTTGAAAATTCCAAAATTGCTAAAATTAGGCTTTGCAATAAAAGCTGACTGTAAATTTTCATTTTGAGTACACTTTTAGTACTTCTATGGAAATTGTGACATTGATTAGACAAGATATTTTTGAACAAAAGTTCTTTAAAAGATAACATTTCAATTAGCCAAAAATTATTCTGTATGGTTTATCAGTTCTTGTCACACTGCCTAGTACAGTGTCTAAAACATAGTCTGAGATGGACGTTTGAAGCCGAAACCAGGACACCATCTCTTCCTGTTCTCCTCTATCCCTTTGCAACAGCCTCTGGCACTTCAACTTGTGCGGTCCTGGGTGTTAACAACAACTGAGTTGCTTTTACAGGAAGACAGTTTTTTTCTGGTGGGCACCAAAATTCTGCCCACGTTACTCTTTAAGTGTCTATCACTTCTTCTGTGATACTGAAATCCTACTGGCGAGCCACAGAGGAGCCAGAATGCGATTGCTCAGATCTATCTTCCTTTTCTGATTCAAAGGTCGTAAGTCCTAGATGCAGCTTTAAACATTGATGAAGAGTGCCTTCCCTTTCTTTACAGTCTCTCTTGTCCATGCAATGGAGATGTTGCTTTAGACCTGCCACACAAGCAAGATGTTCTGGGGGACCTACATTCCAGTGGAACTCGTGGCCTTACCTGAGGAACCAGGGCTAAAGCCAGTACCCCAGGAAGTGGGGAGGCTCAGGAAAAGCACATAAGCTGCTTGTGGTTCTCCTCTGCTCGTGTCAAAACTGAAAGTGAGAAATCCAGGAGGACATGAGAGTGCAATAGGCTGCACAGACATTTGAGTGCAGCTTGGAGGCCATTCCAGTGAAAAAGTTGGAGATCAGGCTTTGAACATGAACTCTAGAGCCCCCATGCTCAAGGTCCTGGAAGAAGGCAGCACTGATGGAGAAAGCTGCTTTAAAAACTACATCCTAGGGAAAACAAGTTCCTTCTACTTCTTTAAGGAAAGGAAAAGATGACGTCCTGGAAAGCAATGAAAACTGGAACTAGTCTGGTTTGTGGAAATCTCTTGTAGGAATATTCTGTTTCTTCAGGCAGACTAGTTCCTCACACCACAGGTGGTGCCAGGCAGCACGCCTGGTGCTCAGAGCCACTACTTGATGGAGAGCAGCCCTGGACATGCATAGGTGCTTTATAGTGCAGCCCCTGTGGTCCCCGCGGGGCCTTGCCATGGCCAGGGGCCAGGGGCAGCCCCCCTGGGTCTCTGCCCTGGGGGGGGAGCTGGTAAGGAGTGCAGGGGCATGGCCTGGTAGCTGGCAATGCTCCCTGCCAGCGCGGCATCCATGAACCTCTTCAGCCTCTCTTTCTTAGGAGGTACCAGTTAAGGGACAGTATGTGACAGGTAGAAGAGAAATCTCTGCTGGGTTTGGCAGGAGGAAAAGGGAATGGGGGGAGGGGAGCATTCACTAAATAATAAAATAATGCAAGATGCTTTTGTAGCAGAGTTCAGAAAAATTGAACTCACATGTATCTCCTCATGGCTTCTTCAGAACTTCTTGGAGCTTACCTGTTTGGCTATGTAATATAGTCCGCAATTACATTAGTGACGGGTAGCCATTGAAAATATGTCTGAGGATGTTAATCACCACAGAAGTGTGTTTAGTCTATGTTTAAGCTGGGTCTACAGAAAGACCTATGTAACCTTATGTAGGAAAGTTTTATGTTTCTACTTTTTTTCCCCTCAGTCTTGGTAGGCATGGGCTGAAGGGACTAACATGACTCCTGCTTGGAGAAATGTTATTCACAAATCACTTAGGTCCCTCAATAAGCTAAAGCATCCCATAGGTGTCTTAGTTGAGAGCCAGAGATAAGCTTAGACCTAAAACTAAAAGAGAAAATTTTCTCCTATCCTAACCCAACTGTTGCACTTGCACTTTCACAGAGAAGGGGAGAAGAAATCAGAGCCATGCAGAAAACTCTGACTGCCTTCAGTGTTGTGGAACGTTCTTCTACCTGCAGGTTATATGCTATATGCCTTCCTTACATGACATTTGAGAACTACTGTATTCCTTATTATAAGTATCCTGAATAGTCAGGGCACTATTTGCATGATTTTTATATAAGCTACACAGAAAAATCTGTAGATCATACACACATAAGTGCCCCCAAGCACAGATGAGATATCAAATCCTTCAGTTCTTATTTCCTCCTGAAAAATCAGAATTACATTTTTGGGAATCAGAAGAACATTTTTATAGATTATTGATCACTTAGGCTGAAGCAAACTGCCAGTCTGTGGAATTTATTATTTCAGAAGTTTTATTGTATTTCTGAGGGTGGTAAACATTTTTCGGCATAAGCCAGGTTGGTGCTATGAAAGAAATTGTGTATTCTCTTATTCCTGCTTTTCCCAAGATTAATAGTTTTAGATGTGAAATTGGACTAAGGGACAGCTGACTTCAACAATAACCATTTTTATAAGTTTGAACTTACTGAAAAATTACAACAATATACCAAAAGTACATGGGGGCATATCCTCAGCAAGAGAGTAGAACAGCAAGAAGTTGCAGTTCAGAATTTATGAGAATATAAGACTGAGTACAAAGCAAAAGAAAGGCTAGGTGAGCCTCATGTGTCCTCACAAGAGAAGATGTGGCAATATTCTATCTGAATTAGGGGCTCTCTGCAGCTATTTGTGAGTGCCACTTGAAGGTCAAAAATTCTTTCCCTGAAATATGACCTACTTAGCTTTTGAAGATGGTTCTCATGTTGTTCCTTTCTGAGCTGTGTCTGTGTACCTGTTCAATGATTTTGTTTAGTCGCTTTGCAGTATAGTCAGATGCAGTGAGATAAGGTGGTCTTGTAGCATGAAGTTCCTTCCAACCTGATATTATTCAGTGGTTCTGACAGGAGAGTTCAGCTCACTGTAGAATATAGCACAGATAAAGGATTTCTTGGAGAAGAATGTAAAATTCATAGGTATTAGACAAAAAATTCTGATAGATGGAGTTAATGGCATACATTTTGGGTTTTGGATCTTGAGTTTAAGATCCCTTCTCACCTCTTATTATGGTTTAAGCTGAGGGCCTCTGTGCTCTCTTCTCCAGTTTGGACTGCAAAGTAAATTTTATTCATGTAAAATATTAGGATACTTTGAAGTGAGTGTGTGTTTTGATAAACCATCCTCTGCAGGACATTAAAAATTACTAAGAATTCCACGGTGAAAGGTATCCTTATTACAGTTCCAGAACTTGTTTGGATGTCTAGAGAAATTTAGATACAGATTATGAATTTGTATAGCCTTATTCAAAGCTCCTAATCTCTTGCAGTCTGCACATTTCTAACAATCCAGCAAGAGGTTTCAGCAAGAACTAAATCAGAAATATCTACCACAAGTTGAAAATTTAGAGCTGGATCTGAGCTCATGGCACAAGTCTGTTTCAGCACCTTACTGGGCTGTCAAATCAAAAAGAAAAACAGGTGTTTATTTTCTAGGCTGAAAGAACATGCTAATGTTTAGTATGAAAAAAAATATTTTGCAGCTGTTAGAAACAGCAATGTTGTAAAGAAGGATCACTCATGAAAACACCCACAAATATCTTTTGTGGATATATATTAAAAAAATTACCCAATGAGTAGAAAAAATGTTCTTAAAGAAAAAAACCCTCCCCACAACCATTGCTGTTTGCCATTGAGACTGTTTTTCTTTGTTCTAAGACCCACAAGTTTACAAGTGTGTAAATATATCATGTATTGAAAGGGTTAATGGATTTTATCTGCTGCTTTTATACTCACAGGAAAACTACTTAAGTTGATTTCCTGTAACATAGAGAGCTGTATCACAATATGAAACACTCAGCTGACAGTTTTATGGCAAGAAATGGAAGGAGCAGCTCTGTGAGAGTGTGCTTCAAAGAGAATAATGTGGGTGGGGAATTTTTACAAGCTACGCACAAGTTCAGAAATTTCTGAAGAAGTCAGTCTTCAATCAATGATCTTTCTTTCTGTAAAGTACATGGGATTTTGTGCTTTTTTCAGTGATGAACATTTCCTCCCTAGAATCCCCTTAATGACAACACTGGTTGTTAGTACAGAGACATGGGATTAAAAAAAGGAAAAAAGATTGCCTGGTAGTATGGTAATAAATATCTTTATGTCACAGAAAGAGAGATGTTGACTGAAAAATTACATGTTTGGATGTCTTCTATGCTCTTGTGTGTTCCTAGGAAAACTGAATAACTTTATACATATAAATCTGCTAAACTTACTGTAAGCATGGTTACACAATTGCATTTTCTCTTTAAATGTCAGTAAGGGTTATTAATAAATGTCAATAAGGTTTATTAATAACAGCAGCAACGGTAACAATAGTAGCAAAAATTAATAATTTAATGCATATCTCATTTACTGAATAACAGTAATTAAAAATTCTCATTAATTATAAGCACTGTCCATTCAAGAAATGTATGAATAGGTAAGTAAAACAAAAGCAACACATAAATAAAACAAGTGGAGAGGGCTGGTTTCAGTGAGGTAACACACTTCTGAGAAAGGACTTTAGGTGGGACAGTGTCACACTTAAAACTAAGTTGTGGCTGGGAGCAGAAACTCATTGGCTAGGGAAGATCTCACTATAACCAATGTCACTATAACTATACTTCTATCTAGCTTTTTAGAAAAAAGAAAAAATGGAGTCTACAGTTTTTCAGGTTGACACCCTGAAAGCTAGCGGCTGCAGGGAAGGCTATATATGATGGTGTTTCAGTGCAACTTAGGATCCCTAGGGCTCCTACTCACAACTTTCTTTAAGTGGCAATGGGACAATTAGAATAATCAAGCCTCGAGGGTCTGACAGCATGTGTTACCAGCATCAGGTTGTCTTGAGAAACCAACTAGTCGTTATATGCCTAAAAATCATGTTATTAAGTCACATCTAACACGGCTTTCAAAGGAGAGGCTGTGGTCTTCAATGGGGCCAACAGTTTTACTTTGAGTCACAGCCTCAACTGATTTCTTCTCAGTTAAAGGGAGGCATGAAGGAATATATCTGTCTTATTCGAAAGAGAGCAACACAATCCTGCACCGAGAAAAAGTTACAGCTGCATTTGTAACAGCATGTTCTGTTTTTAAAGGACAAGGTAGTACTGAGGACTGGATAACCTGTGGTTTTTCTCAGGTGAGGAGCACTTCCTCACATGGCCAGTCCTGTTGTTGGGTTAAATAAGATTACACTTGTCTCTGTTAACTGTTGGATCTGGACCATCTCTTCCTCCTCCTACATTTCCGGAACCGGAGATAGACAAAGAAAAATACCTCAGACCAGAGCCTGACTCAACAGCACACACATGAACAGGGAAGTAGCATTATATTTAATAAATGGGCTAACAGTGAGACAATGCAGCAGAGTATATCTGTATCCATGTAGGTCTTGGTTCTGTGAATGATCTGTTATACTTTAAAGCTAACTCATCAGCCTGAGCGTGGCTAATGCGGGCACACACAATTGCCCCCCCTGCAAAGTGAAGCTGGAGTTGAGATTTGGCAAGTGCAATGCAGTTGGAGGTCTGGGTTAATCAGGGGCTGCTCCCAGCAGCTGGCAGACGGCGGGTGGGTATTTGGACTCCCAGGGAGTCTCTGACACGCAGGGATGGTTGGAAAGCCCCTCAGGGCACACTCCTGCTATGAAGTGCAAAGCCCAGGAGCCAGAGAAAGTCCAGCTTCAGCAAAAACTTCATACATCTCTGCATAGTGGGGAATGTGAAAACCCTTTGGGATGAAGGTTCTGCTGCCCTCCAGAGCTGCTGGAGCTTTTGCTAAGGCATCGTAAAAGTCCTTCTTTCATTTGGGGCAGATTGGTTCTGAGGCAGTCCTAGTGGGAAGGAAGGGGTACTCTGGGGCCACAAGCCTTAGTGATCAGAGCTCACAGCGGAGACATGAGCTGGCAGGAAACCAGGGGGGATGCTGCTCGCTATTTAGTGAAAGTCTTCCGAAACAGAAGTGTTTCCACTAGGCTTATGGTCATCATAAAATTGCACTATGTTGTAGAATTGTTTACCAACTCTATGTGATGTCTCCAAGTGCAAAGACCTGAAGTCAGAAGCAAACTACCAGTACATTGATTTAGAAGTGGTAAAACAGGTTTTCCTGTTCCTTCATGTGTTCTGCATTTTAGGATCATGTTTTCAGTGTGTTCGTGTGTAACTGTGAGGGCTTGCAAGCTTCCCTGAGTGAAAACTGGAAGTAGGATGTTACTGCAGAATTCTTGAGTCTGAGTTTGCTAAGAAAAACACCTAATATCCCAACACTTCTGTGCTGCACTCTGCCCAGCAAAACATATCCACTTGCACAACTTCATTCTTTCAGCTTGTCCTCCCTTTCCCTGCATTCTCCTATCCTGCAGGAAGAACAGGTGGCAGAGTAGAGCAAGAAGATTTGGTATCAGCCCAAACATTTCCCTCTGTCCCTTCAGCTCCATGCGGTAGTTGACAACCGAGCACAAACTGAAACTTAGGAGGGAAATATTCCCTTCTAAGCATTTAAAAAATCAAGCAATGATGTTGCTGTGTATTTGATGCTCACAAAGAGATAAATTGCTATAAATGATCAGTCATGTTTCCAATGTTCCAAAAATGAAAAAAAAAAAAATTTCAAAAACATTTCTTAGTGAAAGAAACCATTTTGGAATAACACTTTCATGTCTTTGGGGATCTCAAAGTAGCATATTTATCTGAGATGTTGAAAGACCAGTTCATATTTTTCCAGCTCTTTTCAGCGTGCACAACAGCACTCATCTGGCTAGAGAGTTTGCTGCCAAAGCAGTGCTGATGAGATGAAAAGGGATGATCTAGTTAGAGGAGATGAGACAGACCAGTACCTGTAAAACCCCTCAACCTGAGGGAAGTTATTTTGGGAGGAGGAAGCTGGTTTGAAAATAACAGTCCATTTCTTCTAGGACTTTCACTATAAAGTTGTAGCTTAGTCTGCCACTGGAGGTTTGAATTAGGTTGTTATAAGTGTGTACATGCATATGGATATATGCCTCCCCTCTCCACCCCAGCCCATGGCAGTGTTTGCAGTAGGCTATCAGATCACTGTGTGCCATATGGGCACTTCTCAGAATACTAAACATACCTATGAATAACATCAGCTGGAGGATCAGTAGATCTGTAAATTAATTTATGATCCAAGAAGACATACACGATTACACCACAGACACACTCACTCACACTTTTATTTCCTAGTCCCTAAAACTCCAGTGACAACTTCCTTTCTATAGGATGTATCTACACTCTAGCATAAAATGAAAACTTTAAGGTATCAAATATTACCTGTTTCTCTGAAATTTCATCCTTTGAAAGATAAGCATTTATAATGTAGAGCCCACAACTAACAAGAAATGTATCTAGTGTTTTCATGCCCACCACATACATGTCATATCCTCTTTTCCAAGTGACATAGCTTCATAGGCAAAACATTTAATTTCTGAAGTGACTCATGAAATGCATGCAGGCTCTGTTTATGCTTCCTTCACCTTCTTAACAAAGAATGCCAAACCACTGAACGTTAGGAAGCATTCCTACTTCATTTCTTAGAAGTTTTTGCTGTTCCCCTTTCTAATGAAGGCTGCCGTTATAGTCGTATGTCAAGAATGATTCATATAACACAAGTTAAGTTTACATATGCCTTACTTTGTGTACTTTCACTTATTCATAAATTTACACACTCATTCTTGTTTTAGATTTTATTTAATTCCTGTATAAGGATGTATGTTCATTTACTCACAGAAACACCATTTATCATATTGCATAGAATTTTGTGCATAACATTTGTTGCCTGGGCACTTGGATGCTTTACCTTAGAAAAAAACAGACATTCAAAAAAGAATTCTAAAAATCAGCTTGTCAAGATATTATCTCCTGCATATCATACTAGAGGTGGATGGCTTTATCTTATATTTACTGCTGATCTAATTTTACTAATTTGGGTGACTGATAGTAGTTTTTAGAGTAATTCATTTGCCCTGCTGCTGCAGGTGGTGATCTACCAGATTTCCAGATGTTTGCTAGCACAGGCTACTGGATATCTGAAAATCCTGATAAGAGATGCCAGGTATAGGGCAGGGTATAACTATTTCATATGAAAACTAGAACTGAGGAGGTTTCGATGCATGGGAAAGGTCAGTCCTTGTTCAAGACTTGCTGCATGTGCAGGTGCACAAGTCTGTCAGCGGAATCCTTTGTTGCCAGGCTCGTTCCAGGGACAATCATTTTAGTGGACTTGGGTCTTTCTGCAGGAGGAGGACAATTCTGAAGTCCCTTTGGGCTTGAATGCAGGCAGGTTTAGACCTTTGACAGGGGATTCATCACATGTAATATGGACTTTCATGGTATTGACATTTGTGTCTCTGTTAGTTACCCTGGACTCTCTGTAAGGTCTGTACGTGGGAGGAAACAGACTGTTTTGGACACAGTTCATCTGGCCTGTTTTAGATTTCTGCTTTAGGTGGAGATGATTTGTACCCTAGAAGACCTATTTAACTCCATGACTGTACAGAAAATCTATACTTTTATCTCAGATGATGAGGTCTACTTATGCTAGACACTACATTTTTTCAGGTGAATCCTATTCACAGGGCCCAGCCAGAGTCAAAGGTTAACCAGAAAAGCACAATGAAGTGCACTAACCTCAGCATCCTCCTCAAGCAGGGCGTGATATAGCTGTAATGATTGAAATCCAGTACTGATTTTGTGGAGTTATTCTACAAGATTTAGGGTGTCTATTTATTTTACAAAATTGTCGTTTCAATTTTTATTTGGCTTTATTTTTAACATATGATGTTACAGATGAATACTTGAATTTACTGTGACATGACCTGAACACGGCTATAAGATTCCATGAATAAAAAATAAAAATCTCAGGAGAAAATGTCTGAAATCCATTCATCAAAGCTACTAAATGGAATTTATCAATTTGCAGTTTTATTTACAACTGGTTCGAATACATCATCTGACTAGATGTACCTATAATGATCTCTATTTGCCAAAGACTGTAAATAAGGAGATAGGCTCGACACCTTCTGGCACTGTGAGGGCATTCTTGGCAGGCAGTGATTATAGCTAACTGATGAGTTTCTTATTTATGGAGTGCAATGTACAAAAATTTATCTTGATCTAAACATCAAAGCTTTCTGTGGATATTTATATGCAGAAGTCCAAATTTTGGTAACCATATTTGAGTTCTTAAAGGCTTGTCATATTCAGATGATCAGTTCTGTTTAAAGTTAGTAGACTGGATTTACTGCCTACATGTCTGCTCCCCTGATCTAGCAAAGCCACAGAGTAAAAAGGGCTGACAGGGAAGGAGTCTAGTCACAGGTTTACAGAAATACACTTTATACCTTTATTTAGATGTACATCTAAGGACCTACTCTAATGTTGCATTCCTACCTCCTGGTAAATAGGTAAGGCAAAAGTTTTCAATTTAGGATTCAGCCAAAGGAGGGTGTCACCTGAACAGTGCTCCATAGACATCATCTTCAGCAACACTGCAAGTTGCTTGACCACACAAGATTTTTGGCTGCCTGGATGTTTCTGTTATGGCAGCAAAGGAGGTTCTTGCAGGAGAACTGAATTTATTCGTGAACCCTCTGATACTTGATTTGAATGTCTGCGTGAACACATTTGTATTATTTTGAGTGCAGGGAATACTTTTTCTTACATTCTGAACTCTAGGCTAGAGTCACCCCCTACGCTAGGCTCAGAGTGCCATGCCATGAAAGCAGTTGCCTCACTCGAATGTCAGCAGCATTGCATGCTCCTGAAAAATTCTGTTGCTCCCCTCTTTCAAACAGGAAATGCCACTTAATTTGTCAGATTTTTGAAAACAGGACTGTGTTTTAACCACAACATTTGCAATGTGAAACAAGATTACTATATTCTGACTGACTTCTGACACATGCACATGCACAGGGAAAAAAAGAGTATTTTTAAAAAAAAGCTCTTACTTGGATTTCAGCAAAACTTGGGAAGTGAGGTGACATATAAGGGCTTGGTGCAGTGAGAAGATTTTGTATTTGAGCTCAATGAAAATAAAAGATGTTTCATTCCAGTCAATTATATCATGGCTTTACTGGAAATTTGGGATGTTCAGTTCCTCCTGGGGGGCAGGGTACTAGTTAAGTTAATTTGTCAATTAAATACCAAACACAGGTGTAATATTTAATTTAAAAACACAACAATAAAACTGTCTGGATGGTGCACATGCTCTCACTGATTTTTTAAAAGCAGTACGAGTGTTCCAGAGTTTTCAGTTGGAGCAGATTTGCTTAGAAAATATATAAAATAAAGTTAAGTAGAAGAAAATTCTATAATATCATCTGGAATATATAATTAGATGGAACACCGATGGAGTAGGAAGCCAATAGGGCATGTACCATAGAAATAGCAAGTATTTATTTTGTTTGAATATTATGTAAAATTAATAAAGATTCACTGGAGAGAATTAATGAATTTATTCATGCTGGTCCCACATATATATCCTAATGTTGTATCTGTGGAAGACTCCCACTTGCTTCAGTGTGAATTTACTTCAGTGAAAGCTGGATCCAGTGTATGAAGACAGAAAATCCCAACTATTTCTAAGATAAAGAAATATATATCATATACATACCTTTGTACGATATACGCACTTACTCAGAGACATTGTGAAAACATACTGTTAAATTCAATAGAAAGTCTTGTGTAACCTTATTTTTTCTTGCACACAACTATTACTTATTTTCGATTAGCCGGTGACTCAACAGCTAGATAAATGATTCGGAAACGGATTTCTCTATTTGAAGTAGAAAATCTCTCTTTTTATTTTTTTAATTTTTTAATTAAACTTGACACTTAGGTAATATCTTATATTCAAAATTGAAAATCAGGTACCAGAATGACAAACTATTTTGAGTTGCAAGGATATGGAGTCTTACACAAATGTCCATTCTCCATGTTTCTGTTCAAGAAATGAATCTGATTTTTGCAGTGGCCTGCAGTCATTTTGCTGAAAATCTCATTAAACAAATTGGTGTGGGGTTTGTTTGATATATCTCTCGGGAACGTTGCAAGGGAAATCTAAAACTTCTCTCACTTTTACACCTTCATCCTGAAACTTCATGTACTCACATGAAATTACTCAGGGTTCTTACCAACTACAGGGGAACAGTGAGCTCCCAAACTTGTCTTCTGCTCTCACAGAGGACAGTGATGCCCTCCCTTCATTTTTGCTGTGGCTATAGGCCCATGATATTTCACTGTGTTGACTTAGGGCCTTCAAAACAATACCGATCTAAATACATACTGTGGTGTTGTGGGATGACCAATGTGTAATTTAAGAAATTGTCTTTTGGATAATGTAATAGTTATACTCATGTTTTACTTAAAGCAGACTTTATGTTTCTAGCATAAGAAACCCAGCTGGGTTGCCATGAGTGTTCACAGTGGTTTAACCAAAGCAATTTTTAAAACATACCTCTTACTACTCACTGGGCAGTTTTGTATGCAGGCAAATTGTAAGGCATGACCAGAGACCTAAACCTTCAGTATTTCCTGCCAGAACAGAAGTGTGAATGGTTGTGCACACAAAAGTGGGAACTGATCTATTTAATAGGTCAAAGGAGAGTGCATCTATTCTCTGTTTGTGAAGCACTGAGCGTAGTGAAAGTAATCATACTAGCTTGTCTGTGTTCTCACGACTTTTTTTTACTAGTTCATTTTTAATTCCTCAAATACACTTCAAATTCTCTTATTCCAGGAGCATGTCCAGATAAAATATGAGGTATTTCAGCAACATTCAGTGTTTGTGGAGTACTCCTCAACAGGACATTAAGTTGTTTGTGGCCTACATTTCACTTTCATTCCTAGTACCTTGGCAGAATCCTACTCAGTGACCTGCTGCTTTGACAAATACTTCAATGAGCTTTGGAAACTTTTCTCTAATGATAGAAATGCTGATAACAGTGCTTGACTTCACGTGAAAGAGTAACTCCAGCGAAGCTAACAAGACCACTCAGAAGTTTAAAGTGGAGTATATCTGTTTGCAGGATCAGAGCCTGAATTTCTGCAGGATTCATGGAGATCACTGTGGTGCACAGAAGACAGTGAAATAATTTTTTAGATCCCTTGTAACACACACTTGAGAAATGCCATTACCTAAAGAACATTTGCATCTCATTTTTGGTTTAATAATCTGTTTCCTTCTTGGGACCTACACTTGTAATGAGACATTTTTTGGTATTTTAAGGCCACTAAATCACAGGCGGAGAGAGAAGGTGGTGGCCATAAGAGAACCATTATTTTCTCTGGATGCCTACATGCCTGATAATTCCAGCTGTTTCTTGTGTCCTAGGGTGGAGATGTTTTACTGTTTGATGCATGTGAGTACAGTTCAGTGGTCATACTGATTCATCATACTTTTTTGCTCTTTCATCTCTTGACAGTTGCTACATTAATTTTTGTGAACTTTTGTGCTTTTCCCACAAAGAGGAAAAAAAAAACCAAAATCAAGTTTGCCACCAGACTACAGGCAACAATTTTAAAATAATTATTAATTTGGTATATATTTATAAATAAATGTATTCCTTTGCTTTTACTGCAATCTTAGAGTTATGATGAAGTAACATGGCTTACACAGAGGGGACTTTTAATGAAAATACATATAGAAGTAACTGAAAATGAAGGCTGTGACTTAAAGAGCAATGTATTTTTTAGTGATCTTACACCCAAGATGTCTGGAACCTAACATCTCTGGTATTGGCTAGGGCATGTTGGACCACTGCTGTGATTCATCCCGGCAATTCTCAGTTGATTTTGTACATTGAATGGGGATTCCCACTGAACAAGGGTAATTCTAAAAGAGTGCTTGTAAGTTAATTTCTGCATCTCAGCATATTTCTGATCTCAGCCGAGTTGTGAAGATCAGGATTTTATCATCCTAAATGTGTGTCTGCTGATGTGTTCACTCTGCTCCTCATTCATGTTCCCTCTGCCCAAATCTGTGGGGGTGCTGCACTGCACAATGTGTGGGAATGATGTCTTCATACAGACAGAAAAACAAAGACTGCACTACAAGCAATTCCCTCTGACTTCCCTTCTTATTACAGTAACCTGTGCTGATTTCCCAGCTTCCTCTTCTCCTAATGTAATTTTTTTTTTCTTCTGAGCTTCCTTCTCTCCCTTACTTTTCTCCAGTTCTTTCATATATGCTGTCACTTTTACTTCTACCTCATGGATTGGATTGTATCACTCTCAGCTCATACTCCCTTTTTGTTATCTTCATCACCACCATTCACTTTCCTAGCCATTCATCCAGCTCTGCAGGTTCTACATATTCCTCCAACCTTTGTTGTAATCATTGCTTTGCCTCTGTTTATAACTTGTTTCCTTCTCTTTCTTGAATGACAATACTCATCTTCTGTGGCATTCACCTCTAAACTGTCACACACAAGAAAAGGAAAAAGTTTCCACTTCAGCTGTTATTTCTGCAGTTCTCTTAATATGGACTCCTATTTCACAGACCATGCCTTATTTTTGGTTATGGGGGGAGTCCATCTTGCTGTGCCACTAAGACACTTGTTTCAAAATATATAGGTTTTATTTAATGGTGAGAAACATTTTGAAAACTTTCACTTCTTCTCCAGCTTTTACTCTTACTCTGGATAATACCAATGTCTGCATATCTGTCCAAAAGCCAAAGCTGCATGTTTGTTCATCTTGTATCATATATATTTTTCTATCAATTTTTCCAAAATCTCCAGCAAGGGATGTGGAGGACTTTTCTGTCATCCTTAGTTTCCCCATGCTAGCTCTTACATCCTTTCAGTAGAAGAAATGTTCATTCCTTTCACCTTTTCCTTTTCCCTTTCTCTCTTATTTCCATGCCTCCTCTCAGTGTAAGATACTATCCCATTAATCCTGAGCCTTGACTCAGTCCTTAGTGCTCAATTCCTCCACACTTCTTCTTTTGCTGCTGAGCATTTTTGAAGGAAATCCGGCACTTCCTTCAGTACAGCATGTTCCCTCTTCCATCAGCTTTTTCATCTTCCAGGACAAAGAGTAACAGTCCTCTACTGGATTTAATGGCCAGAGATACCACTTACATGTAATCCTTGACTTCTTTAACACTGCTTTCCTCATTGCCCCTACCCACCTTTTTTCCTTCTATTTCAAACCTATCTCTCTTAATCAGAAACAAAATAGATTAAATCCTTTATGATCTCACCTCTCTTGGCTCCTTGACTTATTTATCCAAGTCACTTTCAATCATTTATCAGCAGTCCTGGCTAACTGGGGAGGTCCCAGTTGACTGGAGGTTAGCAAATGTGATGCCCATCTACAAGAAGGGCCAAAAGGAGGATCTGGGGAGCTACAGACCTGTCAGTCTGACCTCGGTGCAGGGGAATGTTATGAAGAAGGTCATCTTGAGTGCCATCACATGGCATGTACAGGACAACCAGGCGATCAGGCCCAGTCAGCACGGGTTTATGAAAAGCAGGTCCTGCTTGACTAACCTGATCTCCTTCTATGACAAGGTGACTCGCTTAGTGGATGAGGAAAAGGCTGTGGATGTTGTTTACCTGGACTTTAGTAAAGCCTTTGGCACCATTTCCCACAGCATTCTCCTGGAGAAACTGCTGCTCATGGCTTGGATGGGTGTATCTTCACTGGGTAAAAAACTGGCGGGATGGCCAGGCCCAAAGGGTGGTGGTGAATGGACTTAAATCCAGTTGGTGGCCAGTCACAAGTGGTATTCCCCAGGGCTCAGTATTGGGGCCAGTTCTGTTTAATATCTTTATCAATGATCTGGATGAGGGGATTGAGCACACCCTCAGTAAGTTTGCAGATGACACCAAGTTGAGCGGGATGATTGATCTGCTTGAGGGTAGAAAGGCTCTACAGAGGGATCTGGACAGGCTGGATTGATGGGTCAAGGCCAGTTGTATGAGATTCAACAAGGCCAAGTGCCAGGTCCTGCACTTGGGTCACAACAACCCCATGCAATGCTACAGGCTTGGGGAAGAGTGGCTGGAAAGCTGCCCAGCAGAAAAGGACCTGGGGGTATTGGTCGATAGCCAGCTGAATATGAGCTGGCAGTGTGCCCAGGTGTCCAAGAAGGGCAACAGCATCCTGGCCTGTATCAGAAATAGCGTGGCCAGCAGGACTAGGGAAGTGATTTTCCCCCTGTACTTGGCACTGGTGAGGCCGCACCTTGAGTATTGTGTTCAGTTTTGCTCCCCCACTACAAGAAAGACATTGAGGTGCTGGAGCATGTCCAAAGAAGGGCAACAAAGCTGGTGAAGGGTCTAGAGCACAAGACTTATGAGGAGCAGCTGAGGGAACTGGGGTTGTTTAGCCTGGAGAAAAGGAGGCTGAGGGGAGACCTTATTGCTCTGAACAACTACCTGAAAGGAGGTTGTAGTGAGGCGGGTGTTGGTCTCTTTTCCCAAGCAACAAGTGATAGGACGAGAGGAAATGGCCTCAAGTTGCACCAGGGGAGGTTTAGATTGGATATTAGGAAAATTTCTTCACTGAAAGGGTTGTCAAGCATTGGAACAGGCTGCCCAGGGAACTGGTTGAATCATCATCCCTGGAGGTATTTGAAACATGTAGATGTGGCGCTTAGGAACATTGTTTAGTGGTGGATTTGGCAGTGTTAGGTTAACAGTTGGACTCAATGATCTTAAAGATCTTTTCCAACCTAAATGATTCTATGATTTTGTTTAGTCCCCTCTCCTATCAACATTTCAGTGACTATGAAGACTGTCGAAACTGTCTCTGGAGATGTGGCTTCTGAAGAATTTTCAGAATTCAACAATCAGGTGTGAATGCTGCAGAGGACACGTGGAGGAGAGAAGTAGAAAGAGGAATCAAAATAGTGCTGTTTAAAGCAGTCTTTGTGCCATTTTGGCACTTCTAAGAAGATGGAGCTGTTTTTTGGTTCCAAGAAGTGCTGTAGGACATTAGCTCTAAAAGCTAAAAGTAGATAAAGAAAATGTGTCTCTTAAAAGCAGACCAGATCAAATTGCATTGAAAGGCTGAATCTGAGCAGAGGAACTCCAAGTCATGTGCTGCAATCTTAGTGTATTGATAAACCAGACTGAAGATCTGGATCATCAGGAGTGAACCGAAGCATGCTAGAGCACATTTGTTTCCTGACTTTTCTATGTATCTACTTTTCCTCCAAAAAAACCCTGGGTCTCATCCTGAAGTGCAGCTGAAACACCTCTAGAGTGACTCTTTGTATGTGGAAGCTCTTAGGGTAGACATAGCTAATAAACTGGTGAAGAGGATGTTTGTCCTGGGAAAGTATTCCAGGCACTCCTTTCAACTCAGCATTTGCTTCAAGGTGACTATTCAGACCTGGAGATGGAAATTTGTTAATGATGTTTCAGTTTACAGCAGAAAGAAAAGCATCAGGTTTCTCAGTTTGTCTTGAGAAGTTTTTAACTTTCTTTCCTCTAGAGCATGGGCAGGCATGTTAGCCTCTCTGCTGGGAATGGAAAAACAATGAAATTTATTGTGTGTCCTTGGCTTTCAAATGACTTTTATATAGGATATAAAACTTGGTTTTAGGTTATTGATGTTAAAGGTGTATTTGCTTTATTTTGCTCCCCCAAAACAAATCCTTTGGCTAGACAACGGATTCTAAAAGCATGGCAGATGGGTTTAACCTATTTAAATAACAGAAGGAGATGTGGGTTATGGGACCAAGCTTATGCTACCTCATGGCAGGCTGTTGTCATTCCCTGCAGGGAATGCATTTCATTCACGAAGGAAAGCATTTCAATGAATTTGATGAATACAATAGGGAAGATGACTGACTTCCTTTAACTTGAAGTCTTGAAGTGGGCCTGAAGACAGTAGATGAGATGCTTCTGACAGCAGCTGCTAGATCTGCCACACCTGACTGTGTTGGGGAAGAGTCAAACAGGAATGAGGTAATAACACAAAAATGGCTTAGTATATAGCTTCTGTGGGAACAAGCATAACTCCATAGTATTGTTTTAAGGGCACTGTTCTTTATGAACTGTTGCCTTTGTCTTCAGTCAAGTATGCATGGACATTAATGTCTGGGGAAGTGTCACTGTGTGGTCTACAGGAGTAACCATGCTGGGGTCACCTCTTACTCTGCGCCCCTGAAAGGGCAGCTGATGGTAGAGAAGAGCGATGAGGACTATAGGTAGGCTTTGTAGCCATGCAGGAAGCTGGTTTGGGCCTGTGGCAGCCATCCCTCATAGGGAAGAAGACCCTCCCTAGAAACAGTCTTGTTCCCCATGAACCAGTGTGAGGGATGGGAGGGCCAAATCCATCAGTTGCCACTGCCCTAGTTTTTATCTGTGTGAGTGAGGAGGATCACACAGGAGGGCTGAATCACTGCTTGCCTACAGGAGGAGAAACACTACGGTGGAGCATGATAATGGGGGACAGCTCTCCTTCTTCCCTCCACAGCCAGTGGCTGCAGGGGTTGTGCCTTAGCCTGGGCCAGTGGCAGTGTGGTTTGGTGGGAGCCATGGTCAGGGAGTTTCAGATATAGAATTAAATTGTCCTTTGAGGTTGGTGGGGATGAGACTGAGGACTTTTGTGGGGGAGGGTGACCTTAGTGACTGATGAGGGACATCTTACAGAAGGCCAACAGAATTAATACCAGCATCAAATAGGTTACCTCTGAGGGAATGTGGGGTTGAAGGCTACTAAACCATGTTTTTTTCAAATCATCATGGCTCAGTGGAATTCCTCACTAAACACTTAGAGAACAAGCTTGATATGGCCTTAAAGTCATTCGCAGTTATCTTTGTAAACTTTTAGAAAACAGGTGATACCAAAAAAGTCTGCAGGAGGTGAGCACATCACAAACGGAAACTAGGAAGTTATGGACTCTTATTACAAAAAATACTGAAACAAATAATGAAACAAATAATTTTTAAACACCTAGATGTATAGATTCATTAAGAACAAATGTCAAGTAGTTACATTTATGAAGGGGAACATGGCTTTGTGCTAGGAAAGATGCTTGATTTTACCTCTTTTGACACTTTCTCACATGACATTGTCATAAAAAACTGTAGAAAAATGGTCTAGATGAAACTGCTATAGAGTGCAAAGCTGGTTGGAAAACTGTTCTTACAGAGTATTAATTAGTGATTCAGCATCAGAAGAGGAGAATATATCAAGTGGGGTTTTAGTAGGCTACTATTCACTGTTTTCATTACTGTCCATGATGAAGGAATAGGGAGTATGACACTTAAATTTGCAGGTGACACCAACTACACTAGAAGATAGCATTACAATTCAAAGGGCTCCTGGTAAACTTGAAAAAAAATCTGGAAAAAATCTTTCAAAGTTGTGTCTTGAAAATCAACTTACTTTAGCAAGCAAACTATTTCAATCTTCATGCTTCATGAACAATACAGAACAATTGAAGAAAACTCAGAACTGAACAGCAAGAGCAGTCCACCTCTTAAAACATGTAATTTATGAGGAAAGCTTGAAAGATCTGGAGTTATTTAGTCAACAAAGGAAAAGACAGGGGTAGCAGTTGGTCAGTCTTAAAAACCAGAAAAAACTAACAGAAAGAGGAAAGAAATGATCTGTTTTCTGTGTTCTTGACAGACAGGACAAGAAATAATAGACTTTGAAGTAAAAAAGTTTGAGGTAAACTATTAGAATTACCCCCCCCCGCCCCAAACCCCAAGTATTTTCCAGCAGGGCATGTACCTTAGGCATATGCCTTATATAAAGCCATTACTGGAGATTTTTAAGAACAGCTGTTAGGAATGATATAGCTGCAATTCTACAGCCTTTCAGGCAGGTGAATGGACTAGATGGTGTCTTTAAGTCTATTCCCCTCCTGGTTTCTCTGGTTCTGTGACACAGCTTTTGATAGAGAAATCAGACATTGCTACCTATAGAAGTATTGGCCTTGAATTCAAGAGCTGTCTTTCGTGCTTCCTGTGAGTGCCTCTTCAGTTAGGAATGACTGTGTTTCTGTCTTGCTCTAGTTAGGGACAGTCACACCAACGTTTAGTTTGTACATATGTACCTGTAAAACCAAGAACCTGTAGCCTAGCGCAGCTGTATTCATTCTGACTCACCATTCCCATTATCAGGGCACTGAGTGCACTAATAAGCCATAAAGACCCTGGAGGAGCCTCACCTGGGGCCTCCACCCACACCTGTGGGTCCAGGAGCTCTATATAAGCTCAGCCCCAGGCCTTCATACTCTGTCTGAGCTGTGGTGGTGTTGATCCTCAGCTCAGCTGAGTCAGCCTCGCCCCTGCCTCTCTACAGAGCCCTTTGGGTCGGGCTTCAGTCTCTGGGCTGGCTCCCTGGCCCAGCTCAGGCTTGTCCAGTGATTGCAGGACCTGATCCTGGCTGTGACCTGGGGGCTGACTTCCCAGCTTGATTCCAGACCTGCCTCATCACCACGATGTTACCTTATGGTCTGTCTTCTTGGATGGACCTGGCTGCCACCTCTGTCCTGCTTGGGTACAGGCAGGCTGGCCTGTGGCTGAACCCAAACTTCTGCAAGCTGTGAGGACAGACCTTGCTGGTAGGAGAGGTCTCTGTCTGGGCCCCAAGGGTGCTTATGGGTCCACCCGTCCCTGCCCAGGACCCATGTGAGCCACCTGGGGCTGTCGGGCCCTGTCTCAGCAATGCTGCAGCAAGGCCAGTCTCCAGCTCCCCGCAGCCCTGCCCAGCTGCAGGCTCCTGTCCCATTCTGAGGGAGGTGCTGGGGTTGGGGCTGTCCTGGTGCCTCCTGACTGCCCTGCTCCTGGCTGGCATGGTGTGACAGGCCCTGCCAGCCCCTGGTGCACCCCTGGCCCAGGCTGAGCGTCCCCATGCCAGCTTCCTGACACCCATCCAGAAACTTGAAGGATGGAAAGGATGTCCTGGGGCCCACCACATGCTGTGAAAGGTAATTTTTTCATGGCACAAATAAATATTGTGGATGACTGTCAGGACAGCAGTAATTTCTGTTTAGATAGGCAATGCACATGAATAATTTTGATTTATGACTTCTAAGTTTGCATGTCTTAAGTACTATTTTTATATGTCTCATTTTGATAATGCAATTTTGACCTTTCATTTATGCCATGCTTATCATCAGGGTCCTGAAGTATTTCACAGAATGAAAGGGGCTAAAAGGGCCAGATAGAATAATCTGTGTAAAAAAACATTAACAGGGAGGATGTATTTTAGATTATAAATTTCCCAATCATGTCAGGCATTTAAAAAATACTTTTTTTCTACAAATGACATCAGCTTGGAAATAACCTACAACTTTTCTGGATATAAGAGATTAGCACACACTCCTGATAGTAGTATTAATCAGAATTTTCACTTCTGTTATGCATACCCTTGGTAGTACAGACAAAGTGAAAAACTTTGAACTACAAGATGAAATAACAGGTTACATATATAAGGAAGAGACTTACATTCTAATTTAAAATAATCTCCATTAAATTCCTGAGGGAAAATAGAAAAACTGCAGACCACAAATTCAGCAACATAGTTGTATTGTGAATTTTAGTGTAGTCACTTCCAAGGTCGTCCTTTAACTTGGAAGTATATGCTTAGTATTTTTTACTCTTTAAATCTTGTTTGTGCTGAAAGTAAAATAATGAATGCTGACATGTTGTAAACATATAATGTATATACACTATTTATTTTTTTTTAAAAAAGCCCTGGAGAAAGTGAGAAGAGAAATTCTAACACATCCCCCCCCCCCCCCCCCCCCCCCCCGCCAAATGTTCCCTTCCCCTGTCACTCTTGGAAAATATTACTTGAGTTGTTTTCCTCCTCTCTATAATTTTTTGTTTTGCACTTTCAACCTCCTAACTTGAAGAGAAACTGAATACTCACATGAATTGAAGAAAAAATATTGGAGCTTTACTAGTTCTACCTCAAAGAATGAGGAAACAATAGAGAATCTAGTGAAAAATGATGTCTTTAAGGGATTTCTGAACAAAGCTATATCAATCTTTATCAAGAAAGAAACTGGGAATATTTGCATTTTTAGGTACATTTTAGTGGCAAACTACTTATTAGAGTTTGTTGAATTTTTGATCGTCCTGAAATAACTAAAAGTGGAGAATTAAAAAGCATCTGGCACTTACCAGAGCCATGCCTCCAGAGAAATCTGGCACCTTGTATCAAACTGTTCATTTACAATCCCTTTATAGTAATAGGTTGCAGACACTTTTTTTGATATTGCAGAAGGAATAAAATGTCTTATAACGATGCAATACAGCAGTAGAAGTGATGTTCAAGGAGATCACACTGATCACTGAGAAACAGCAACAGACAAATGGAAAAGTTCTGCTCAGTGAGGAAATATGTTAGTTTTTACCAAGTGTGGCTGCCTAGCAGAGATAGCTGGTTGCTCCGAGTAAGACTTATTTTATCTAATTTGCTAATGTGGAGTTTTTCTGTAAATAATAGACAAAGATAGGTCCTATCAGTTCTCGATTCAACCTTACTTTCTTACTGACCTATTTTAAGATGGAATTAATTGCCTTCTGGGTGTGGCTGTCTCTGTTGGCTGTAGAAGTCTAGATGACTGGTTTAGTCTAGGAATATAGGCTTTCTTGGCTGTAGACTTTCTTGATAGGGCTAACAGACATGTTCTGAATTCCTTTCTGCAGGAGACGAATTTAGGTTTCTGGTCTGAATTGTTCTGCAACTATTGCAGATTTGCTATCTACAAATACTAGTGGGGTTTTGGACAACTATCACTGAAAAACTTTTCATCTGCATTGCTTTCCTCCTCTTTTAAGACAAAAAAGAAACTTGGTCCTACTGGTGATTTCCATTTGGCAGCTTGAATAAGATGGCAGGCCATGCTGAGTACCCAGTCTTGTAACAGCGATACCACACAAATGATAACCATGCTTCTTCAATAACAGTTTGCTGAAGGAGGTACAGTAAGGTCTCTTGCATTTGCAAAATGAACTCTCAATGCTTCCACTGGGGATTTCCAAGTACCTTGGATCTCATGACCTGGTGTAAGCAATAGCATCCAGATCTAGTAGCCGCACATTCAACTAGTTGTTAGTTTTGGGCTAAAATAGAAGGCTGTTGCTATTGGATGCTGTGGTGATGTTGGTGAAGCAGGCAGCTGAGAGTAGTCTCCTTTCCACACTTCTTGGATGTCAGAAAAGTTCCTATTTGGCAGTGAAAGATTTGAGGTTCTACCACCCCTTTTTATACCTATCTCACCGAGTTAAAAGGTCTTATAGCAATCTCTGCAAAGTTTATACTAAGTTACTTCCCTTTCACTCAGTAAAGTCCATCTTCAATGCCTTCCTTTGGTGTTCTGCGAAGCTCAGCAGCCTTTGCTGGACCTGCACCCCAGCTACACAGCATTCCAAATATTTCCTCCCTCTTTCCCTGGTATTCTACAAATTACAAGTAGCTGCTCCATTTCTCCCTATCCATTCCCAGGTACATCTATCTCCTGCCCAGTTAAATCTGTGATTCTATGAATTCCATGGCCTGCATCCCTAATATTCAGTATTCTGATATTCTCTAAAACCCAGGGATTTGTTTTTCTCTCTGTCCTGAAACCACTAGTGCTTTTCACCTATATATGTTACTGATGATTGTGCAAATGCAATTAGCTAAATTGCTTTAAAAACTTTTTGAGCATAAAAGTCCCCTGCAGAACTGCATGTGTGTTCACAGCTCTGCTCCATACACTACAGAATAATAATGTGTGTGTGTGAGGCTCTGATTAAAATTTTTGGGACATCAGTCCTATACCAAAGTATCATAACAGATTGGGAAGAGGATTGCCCGTAGAATGTCATTTTTCAAAAAACAGAAGCTCCTTCTTGCCTGTGAAGGATTACTTTCCAACCCCTCTTAGGATGCTCCTTTCCACATATCGTGATTTATCTTCTTCATCCTCCCCTTTGAGACTTCAGCAGCACCTTTTCTTCCCAAGCTTAGCCTTCCTCTTTACCATCTAGCTGTTAAAATAGAATTCCCTTGCTCAGGTGATTCTCTCTTGAAAGTCACTGGTATATCATTTCCTCAGAAATTTTGAATAGATTCAATTTTGATGAGTTTTCTCACTAAGAAATCCCTCAAGTAGAAAAATACTGCTTTTTCATAATTAAAAAATGGACCTCCCTTTTAGCAAAAATACCTTCCATGTTGACAGTTTTGTTCAATATATTAAGTCATCACCTATTATCAGAAAAGCCTCACAATTTTAATCATAAAACTTTGGTTTATTTTCTTATAATTTTGCCAGTCTACAATCAGTAGAACCAAAACTTTGCAAGTCAGCCATCTTCCATCCAAAAGTTTTGTTTTAATTATTTCTGGTAATAAGGGGCCATGAAGATGTATTGGTTGTATTCAAGCACAAGATTTAGCAGCTTAACCTGTGGCAGCTAGGTCTGAAAGTTTACATTTGAATTACAGGGCTAGATTAACTTTGGAATAAGATGAATATTTCTGGTTAGTCTTCAACTGTTCTCTTTTACATTCGGTTATCAGTGTAGGAAGGATTTCCCCTATAGTAATTAGTAATTTGAAAAAAGAAAAAGATATCTGAACCACAGAAGCAACCTTTTCAATAAAATTTCATTTTAAATGTTAAACAGTCTGTACAACAAGTGAGTAAAGGCTTAATCATAAGTAGAGTATCACTGAAAGGCAGCATGGTGAGCTGGATTGAAGCCAATCTACCATAGACAAGCACACCACAAATAGTTTTGGTATGTGAAAGACTATTTTTGAACTTGACAGTCTTTTGCATTTTTCATAAGTTGATGGAAATTCAGTCTCTAAAAAATCAACTTCTAATGTTATTAATGCACAAAACTTCCCTTTACCACAAAGCTACAGGCTTTCTTGTTACTCAATGTAGGCACAGACATGTAAATACAAATTCGTACTTTTGGTTTACCTAGTGCAATCATCTTTGGATCTCATAGTGATTATTTTTGTCTGCTTAAATAGACATTAACAACAGCTAAGTTTTCTATGAAAATAAAATGATATGCTTTGTTTATCGACTGATTGATATCTGCAGTCTAACCCAGTGATAAGAGCTTTGAAAAGTAATAATCTTGTGAGACAAAAAATACTGATGAATCAAATGAAGTGATTTATTTGGAACTCTTATGGGTACGAGGTGTTACTGATAAGCTGCAATTATGAGTTTGTCCCATTCTAGAGCGAAGGAAAAAACCAGATTCGAATCTGATGGCAATGTAACAGTATAAATAAGTTGATTATTGCAAAGCTGTAGAAATTATTCTGTATTTGTGATTCACTCAGTGACTAGATTGAATGGGGTCACCTGAAATTTAAATACTAAAAATTTAATCTGTCTTGTGTAACAAGGAACATACCTGCTGCAAGATCAAGTACCTCAAGTGTAAAAAAAAAATGCCAAAATTAAGGTTTTCTGTGCATGTGCAACCTTATTGCTGAGCAAGATCCTTATGCATACATTCTTTGAGGTATTTTTATTGTTCCCAATTTATGTTTACTCAGTGAGAAGCTATTTAATATATTTTATTAATATCATGGTGTGATTCAATACAATATTTACTCTAATTGGCCTTTCTTGAAGACAGAATACTAACTCACATGATCTTGATTATTCAATTCTAGAGAAATATTGGCTTGTTTTTACAGAGGGGAAACTGCTTCAATGTGTCTGGAGCTTGATTTTTTTTTTTTATCAGAATGCTTACTGTTAGCAATTTTCAGGTTGAAGGCATAGCTTTTGCTGACTTTAGTTTCCCCTGTGAATAATCAGCTTTGACCCCAGAGCAGAGTTGCAAGTCAAGCATTTAATGAGAAACTCATAATTAGTAGACACCTGAGAAAATAATTTAAAAGCTTTTCTGCTTTGCTGATGAGATTCTCTGTGACAGAGCCAGGGATAAAATGTAATTTAGTGGGACAGATTTCACCTGTCTTACTCAAAAGGCCATCTTGTTTCCTATTTCAGTCTACATCTCCCAGTGTCAATGACAAATGAAACCAAGGTGTTATGGACAACTGCTTCTTTTGCTGTGAATCAGTGACTTGTTCCCAGAGACAATTCGTACTATATACTGAAAGAGGTAGAAATCTGTACAACATGTGGTGATATACTTAATACTATTACAATGCATTCAAGCAGGGGTGCAAAATTAAGGTGACGGATACCACTTTAATCCTCATGCTTCTTAATTTTAGCGTGATTAATTTTACAGCAGTCACTTTAAAAATATCCAGTTAGGCATAATTTTCAAGGTCTTAAAACACAGGACAAAGAGCTAAGAAAAGGAAATTAGACCCTATAGCAACACATAATTGTTGGCAGGGTTGCTATTCTTAAATCAGTAACTCATACTTCTGGCATTTAAGCTAAAAGGAACTGATAAAACTGACAGTCATTCTCTGTGTGGACTGGCACTAAAGTGGTGTTAAAACTTTTATTTGGCTAGTGGATTTCAAGCTTATTATCTAGTATCAAAGAAACTTGACCTTGGAAATTTGATTCTCTGATAGGGAACCTAGTCTGTTTTAATATATGTTATTAATTTTGGATTTTTTTCAGCTTAGAGGTCTTAGAAATTGTTTAATTCTTCTCTCTGTTTTCTTTTGTCTTGCTCCTAAGTGCTAGTTGTTTGAGGCAGAGAAGGTCTTTGTCTTGTGTATATGGTACTAATGCAATGGGATTCTGGTGATGGTGTATCCTGGTGCGTGGTTGCAGTTGTGGTACATGCTATTGCAATACAGATAAACACGTATATCCACCCTTCATTCTGAAAATTAGGCCTGGTCATCTACCAGTGAAGTGTGTTGGAGCCTGAGATCTAGCACTGTGTAATGTATTATACATTCAGTTTTCAATGATCATAGTTCATCCAATTCTAGCTCATCCACAGGATGTATTTACTCATAGTTAAAGCTTTTTTTCTCCAGCATATCTGATTCAAATAAAGGTAAAAAGTAATTATTTTGTTATAACCAAGGAAGTTAGTTTATTTTTACCAACCTCTCACTTGAAATTGTTCAGATTTTCTGCAATAATTTATGAACAAACAGGACAAGAGGAGACAGAAGATGTCAGTTAGAAAAAAATTCTCCAGAAAAATAAAAGTGACTGGAAACATAACTCTATAGTGGGGAAATCATTATCAGTCTGTTTCTCAGAGCACCTGAAAACTTTCATCTTCAGTTGACCTTGTTGTTACTTATCAAATATTTTAGGTGAGTTATTCTTTAGATACCTGAAGATGTCTGATATTAACCATCTAAATATTTTTGAGCAATAACTAACTTTAAAACTGCACCCTTCTGAAAATCATGTTATTTTTCCTTCAGCATATGCGAAGAATAGTTTATAGTATCAATACCAAGTTTCAAGATATAATTCCTATCTGAACTAATATTCCAGAGATAGAAAGGCTGCACAAAAATTGTTTACACTCTGCTCAACTTCAGGATCATTAGACACCAAATAATATCTGCTGTATAACCATGGTATCCTTGTAGCCAAACTAGCGAAGTATGGATCGGATAGGTAGACTATAGGGTAGATGGAACCAGAGTGAGCCTTGTCAGGCTGGGGAAATGGACTGACAGGGGCATCATGAAGTTCAACAAAGGTGAGTACAGAAACCTGGGCCTGAGCCTGGGTCCTGACTGGTAAGAAAGGAGTCCAGGTGAACACAAGTTGAACATGAGTGAGCAGAGTGCAATCAACAAAATGGCCAACCATATCCCAGGCTGTATTAGCAAAAGTGTAATCAGCAGGCTGAGGGAAATGATTATGATTATTCCCCTGTGTTCAGCATTTGTGCTGGACTACTGTGTCCAGTTTGGGGCTTCTGCAGCACAAGAAAGATGTGGACATACTGGAGAAAACTCACTGGAGGGCAATTGAAATGATGAGTGGGCTGGAGCATGTAGTGTATGAGCTGAAGCTGAGAGCTGGGTTGTTCTGTGTTGAGATGAGAAGGCTGGGGAGATGGGGGGATTTTCATTGCTGCCTTCAGCTGCTTCATGAGGAGGATGGGGCCAGACTCTTGCAGTTGAAAGTGAAGGGATGAGAGATAAAGGGCACAAGCAGCAATACAGGAAATTCCAATTAGATATTAGTTTTTTTTTTTTCCTGCAATAAGGGTATTCAAATACTGGAGCAGGTGGCCTAAAGAGGCTGTGAAATCTTCATCCTTGCAGGTGTTCATAATTCAGCTAAGCAACCTGCTCTGAGTCTTTTACAAGATATATAAATCTATAATTCTGAAAAAACCCCTGTTTTCCTGGGAAAGAACAAACTTTAAAATTAAAACTCTTCAATATTTTTTTTTTTACTTACATCCAGTGATGATCATCTGTGGGTAGTGAGGATTACAGTATTGTGAACATGGTTGTCTGTCTACGATAAAGCTTTCAGTGACCAAACTGAGAAGCATTCATACACTGAACACTTCCTAGTGCAAAGCACTGCTGATACCATGTGTCACAGTGACTTTTTTTTTCTGGGATAGCACACATTTGAGTCACAGTTACAGTGCTTTTTAAAAAGTGAGTAAAGTCTTCCAGTCCCAGGCAGCTGCTTTGTTACACTGACGATGGAATGAGATTCTTTGATCCATATTTTCAAATCATATAAGTGCTGGGACTGCTTTGACTGATGGTAAAGCACTCCTGTGCAGAGTCAAGGAGTTAAATGGGTTACTCAATTTCCATCTTAACCATTCATCCCAGCTGTGTATGACAAATTACTACAATTGCTAACTATTTGTGCCACTTGGCATCCAACAATTTTCTGTGAATCAGCAGCTACTTTCCCTCAGTGAACAGCTGAGATTTCTTTACCATGGTAAAAATTCTTGGATGGTATTGTTATACTTTCCTGAAGATGCCAACTCAATCTTTTTTCTCCAAATATAGTTTGCAATGTCTAGTTTTCCTCATGCATCAGAAAGAGGGCTACAGGTGAGTGGTCTTGATAGTGCTCTTATGTGTTAGTCCCTCCACATAAAAATTAAGCATATTTAATATATTGTCATAGTATATGGCCAGAATGGAATGGTAAACACTTTACTCCTCTGCAGTAGGAATTGCATGTGCCTTCTTTGCACGATACAATCTGTTAAAATCCCACATCATAGCCTCTTTTCAAGAAGTCATCTTGGGGCCCCAAGAACCTGACCACCCATTGCTCACACTCTAATTTCTTTCTGTTTTGGAGAGGGTGTGCTAGCACTATGGAACTGGTGGCAGATGAAGTCTGAAAGCCTTAATCATATATGGTTAGGTTTGAAGTTCTCAGGACAGAGAAACAGTGCCGGTTTCTGTGTTTGGGCTCCAAAGGTGAAATGAAGAAAGCCAGAAGTTTCTGTTCATACTGACGGATGGGCTAGTGGCTTTTGATTAGATCTGATTAAGGCTTTCTAATGCAAACCATATTTGGCCATGATGAACGGAACAAAACAGAGTCTGCAGAATTGAAGTTTTCACTGCTTAACTTTCAATTCTGCTGCAATGTTTTGCTTTCCAATTGGGAAAACAACCTCAATATTTCATTTCAGACTGAATCTATCTGAACGGAAACATGATGGTTTGTTGAATCGAGCTGAATGGTTTAAATTCAGGTCAGATTGTCTGAGTTGATGTGGTAGCTCCTGGAAGCTGCAGTTGTGGGGGAAGTAATCATATGTCTTGATTCTCTTAGGAAGAAGTGAAACTGAAATAAGTAAGGCTGATCATGTACTTTATCTACTGATGTCTTCAGACCCAATTTAAAATCACAGATATTTAAATGCATACATTTTGAATGGTGTCTGTGTTTGTGTGCATGTATGTATATTTATAAATGTATGATTTTCCAGGAGAAAAATCCATTAAAATACTTTTTTATATAGATATGTGTATATATTTATTATACTTGTATTTCTATATATGTAATAGAATGCATTTTTCTTTCCTCTGGGAAAAAATGAGTGGAGCCCAGAGGGGAATAAAAGATGTCTACAAAGTAAAAATATCTTTCTCTTTCCAGATATTTTTCCTGGTACATAGTGTTTTTATTTCAACATATGGCTATGCCTTATCTGAACAGTATTATTGGGAGATCTGTGCCACAGGTAAGCAATAGGAGAATTAATACTGAAACTTAGCTTAAGTATATAAATGAATGAATTAATGTTCATATGACTTTGTGCAGAAGAGCCACAAGATGGCAGGAGCACCACATGTCAGTTTCTTTTCACAGCCTTTCCATTGTATTTTTCCTACTTTTCTTGTATTGCATTGCAATTTACATAGTTTTGATGGTTTTAAAAGCCAGCTCAGTTCAACAGCAAGTAACTTATTACATATGCCAAAATCCAGAGTAAATGCAATAGCAACATTAAATGCTAAAGTGTTGTACTAGTGGAAGAATGAGCCACTTCTAACATCCAATTCCATAATAATTTCCTTATTTAGAAAATAAATTGTATCTCCATCATATTTTAAACTGTTTAGGAAATTATTTTTTTCCTTGATCATATTCATGATGTTAAAAAGTACTAATGGACTGGCAAATGTCTCCCAATCTATTCTTCACATTAGAATTCTGAAAAAACCTAAAAATGCAACCAGCTCCTTAACTGAGTTAATGAGAGAGTACTGTAATTTTTGTGCTACTGAAGGAATGTATGCCAGGTGCAGTGCTATCAGGGTCTCACCTAGAGGTAATGCAGACACAGAATGTTGCCTGCAACTTGACATGTGTAAACAATTTTGGAATGTTTCAGCAAAGCAAAATGAGTTTAACACACTACCCCCCCAAATATATGTATATAAACCAGCTATTTATGAAGCACCACTAGCATATCTGTGCTTCGAAGAAGGGTTGAAACTTGGAAGAGGATCTCTTGGGATCAGCAATTTTTACTGTCACTAGGAAAGGGGCTTAAATTTGACCATATGATTAGCTAGAGGATTATCAATTTACAAGCACTTATCAGAACTCTGTTAAGAGTTTGACAATTTAATTATTTGGTGAGTCTTCTTGCCTAAGCCTGCTCTAACTACTTCACAGATTTTTCCTATGTATGTGGATGCATACAACATCCCACAGAGTAATTTGTGCACAAGCCCTCCTGGGCTCCGTGGACTGAGCAGACCTTTCCCTGTGGTTGTGGATGCTCCCTGTCTTTCTGCTTTGTTCACTGTGTGAGAACGAGGTCCCATCAGAGAGACAGCATGTGTCCAGTATGTCATCAGAAACTGCACAAAAAGATTACTTAGGTGGTGCAGAGAAGAATGAAAATCGGAGGGAAATGATGCTCGTGTGAGAGAGAAGGGAATATGACAGGAGTTTTGTGTTGGAAAGATTAGCAGGAAGATGAATTTTAGAGGGGCATGCAAAAAAGAATGTATTACACTGCTTAATAAAGCAAAGAACTGCACAAGAGACATTTGCAAGGGCGGACTGATAGAGCCAAGGTAGGAAGTGTTACTGCAAGTAGCATCCTAGGAGTCTGTGGGGACTCACTGCTTAAGCCTAACAGAGCCAATGTGCCTTGGATGCTAAGGATACCAGTTACAATTGCAGTTGTCAGGGCAGATTTTTTAGGAGGTTTTTATTCTCAGTGAGTGAAAGTATACGCAGAAATATGGTACCTTACTGCAGACCATGAATGTGAGAGGCATGTTGGCAGCATAACTCTAGCAGTCACTACTGAAGCCAATGCACTGAAAGAAATATCCTTGCCTTCTCCTTCCTCCTCAGTGCTGATACGAGGCAGTAGGACTGCAGAAGACATGGACTGTGGGAGCCTGGTGTATCTCCCATGCAGTATTGTGCTGTGCAGCATGTCGGAGACACTGATGTTCCTTACGTAGCCCCAACTTGGTACTCCCTGGAGCAAAACCTTTGCTCAGGTATTGAGCAGCAACATAAAGCCAGGGCGATTCCCCCTCCATAGCATATATGGGCAGGGTCTGCATCTAAATCCTGTTCCTTTTCTTTTTATGATCCTGTTTTCAGTTTCTCAGAAGACTTCACAGTGAAAATGCCCATGCTGGGTGTTAATTTTTTTTTCTGTAAGAGATACAGCTACATAGTTAGCTCATTTCCCAGAATGTAAATAGGGGGAAAATACATTTGCCCTTTAAAAAGATCTTAAGTGTTTCACTGAGAAGAACCAGCACTTCCATGCTTGGAAGCAAAATTCTTGTGGGACTTGTTTTTAAATCAGGGCATTGCCTTTTGTTTGGAAAAATAAGCCCATGATTGATGAAATTATGCATAACTGAGAATCTCAAAATACACATGCTGGTCCATGTACATATAGGAAGACCTGGTAAGCAAGGCTGACTACAGCTACTTCCACTTAGTGATTATACAGGCTGGTAGTTTGTGCTACTGACTGGGAAGGAGGTAACTTCTTTCTAGAAGTGTTCCTCAAGGAACGACACTGAAGGATCTGTAAATACTGAATCTAAAATATCTCCTCCCTTGTCTTTTCCCCTGCTCCCCTCACCCATTTGTGTGCCCCTCTATCCCTCTGCTTCCTGTTTCTCTTTTGGGAGGGTTAGCAAAATTCAATTTGTTTGTATTTCTGAGAAGCTATGAGCTAGCTCAGACTAGTCCTTCCAGGTTGCAAATCAGGTGATTGATTTAACATGAAGCATCTGAGGAAGCTATATCAAGCAGGGATCTGAGAGATTTTAAAGTGCTAGGGTAATCAGCATATGCCTCCATATAGCACCACTTCCCATGGCAAACAATGAAGGATGCCAATTTGACAGAAAACCTTAATTTTGACTTTTATAAACTTTTAGATGCCTCACACTGTAGCCTTTTTTTGGAGCTTTTTTGCATCTAAAACACATGTGCACGTACACAGAATATTTGTGTGTTTGCTAATATCTATTTATCTAGCTACCTAGTTATCTCTTGGCATGAATAAAATCTATTCTAACACAAATCCACATCTTTGTAGTTCTTTGTAAAGTGGAAAATGTAAGTGGCAATTTTACCAGCAGAGAAAATCTATTTGAAGGTTTTCTCTTGATGGCAGTTGCTTCCTGAATTTTTATCTTCTTTAATACAATGTGGGATGCTAAAGTACACACCTACCCAGTGGAATCATAATCCATTTTAGCTGTTCAAACAACATCATGTTATCAAAGGACTTTTGATTTCATAGCCTTTTCACTGTATGGTACTGGACTTTTTTTTACTGCAGCAATATATTTTGTGTTTCATTCCAGTCCATTTTATACTCACTGTCTGTTATAATTACATATTATTTACTGTGAGTATTGCATATAATCATCTATAATTTGTATTGTTACATTTATTTAACATGTTTTAGAGCCAATACATAGATAACTGCAAAAGAAAAGGCAAAAATTGGCCTCCTCCCTTCTTTCCCCATCTCAATCCCTGATCCATTCCTAGTGTTTCAAAGGCAAAAACAATTTGGAAATTGGGGGATTGACCTTTTCACCTTTATCAGATGAAGGCTCCTGTTTGTGAAACCTGTTGTACGATTTGGCTCTTTATTGAACTCCCAGAGCTATTTATGTAATACAGAAAAATGTGGCTGCTGCAGGCATCAGCAATTGTGTTTTTCTGTGTAGGTGGCCTAGAAGGAATCCAATTAGAAACAAGAATATCTGTGAACATTTGTTATTTTACTAAGCATTTGGAGGGAGAACAAGATAGTATGTACTTTTACTGCCTGCAGTGTAGTTACAATCCCAAAATGCATACAAAAACTATATAGCGTTAACCGTGGAATGGAATTATTTCCATCATTGAACAAGATAATGTACCAGGCATTATTCTGTAGGTCCTCCCCATGCATGCTTTATCATGTCATGCTTTGATAAGACTTCAGAATTGCAATGTACCTTTTTTTTGTGTGAAGAATTTAAAATAATTTCAGTTTAGTTTTTTGAAAGATTTCAATCTTTTCCTGACATTTGACAGAAAGTAGAAAAGTAAATACTGAACTAGAGAATAACAGCTCCTCTCAGCACATCTTTAATCTTTATGGAGACTTGTGTCTAGACTCATGGGAGTCTGTGCTAAATACAAGATTTCTTTCTTTTGCCTTTGCTTATGAAACCGGATGAAAATGTTTGTGAAAATATGAAGATATCCAGTGAGATAAAATTCAGCTATTCTATGGAACTTGAAAAAGACAATACCAACCATGGTGTCTTACCATAGAGGGAATTTCTAGAAAAAAGTAGACCCACCCAGACTCTGTCACACCTCGTGACAGCCTTCCCACAGCACCCTCTTTCCCCTGAAAATTCTTCTTTCCATATGAAGTCTGGAAGGACTGCATTCTGCCAGTCTAGTCTGTGCACATCCTCTGGACTGAGGTTCCCCAGTGTTTTACCCTGGAAAAAGAGGCTGTCAAATGCAGATTTACAGCTCCTTAGCTATGAAACAGCCAAAATGCCATCACACTTAGCACTGAATAAACATTGTTTATGTTGAAAAGACAAACTATTTCAGGTAACAGTAGGCAGTAACAGTAGTTAATTTTTAAAATCATCTCTAAAATAGATTTTATTTTTCCAAAGAAAAAAGATGGTTAGTTAGTTGCACTTAAGAATTTGTTCATGTTATAAAAGAGTACTGATGAGTAACAGAATATACAATTTTATTTGTGCGTGACCTTCAAAAAAAAAAGATAAAAGATTCCATGACAAGCTATTAAGAAAATAAGCCCCTGTTTGTTAGGTAAATGAAATGAGATCTGTACAAAGGATCTTTGCAGTTGCAACTAAGTATTACATACTGACTCATTTATTTTACCTTTGCTACCTAACTTGCAAAATATTTTTCGTGAAACAAATGCAAATTGTTAACGAGAAGAATAAGATTGCAGGAAGCTCCTGTATGTCTCAGTTTTCCATTAAGCAAACCTATGACTTTTCAGTAAAAATGCATTTTCTAGGTATTAATGAAAATACCTCTTTCATTATTTGCATAATTTTCCAGTCTGTATTGTTAGCAATAAATATCAGGGTGACTGATAAGAAACCATTTTGCCCTTTAGCTTTCATTGAAAAAAATAGAAATTAGGTTTCAGTGATGAGTTGGACTCAGTCATGATAATGATGGAAAGTAATTATCTAATGAGAGTTGTTAACGTAAGTCATTACATGTATTGACATACATTTTTCAGGAAGAGTATATTACCGAAGGACAAAATCTTACAATTAATATTAAACCCTGTATTCTGCTTATTAGTAAAGTATAAGATGTATGGCATAAGGTCCATGAAGCCTATTTAAAAAAAAAAATGAAATATTTAGGTTTTTTTCACTCAGATTCAGTATGGAAATGTATGGTACTGCATAGTGGTTTTTTTTTTTTTTCAGCAGGGAAATGGTTTGACAGCACTACTTAGGAGTACAGCTGGACCAAAATATTAGTTTCTTGGCCAGTGAAGATTTTCTTACAACCGCCATCCATCCCACAAAATCCTGTGTGTCAAATTAAAATGAAAATTCATAATCCTAAAAGTTTTCATAACCTAAAAGCCCTTGGTAGTACTATTAATGATGTTGTGATTAATTTGAAATGTAATGTTCTGATGTAAATATTTTTTATATTTTAAGCATTAGTTCAGAGTAGTCATTCAGACAGCACGTACATGAACTCTTGAGAAAGCCATAAGGCCACTTCCCTCTTGCTGTGGTGAGAATGTCCCATGGAAATTCATACAGCACTCCAGAAAGGAGATGCTATGGGCAGTCAGAAATGTGAGTGCTCCCAGTGGATCTGTAGCAGGACAGAGCTGATGCAACCCTTGAGTTCAACAATAATAAATTGAGAGATGGAGACCTGAAGTGCAGTAGGAATTGCTAATAATCACCTAATTTATGTACTCTTGTACAAAATACTAGAAAGACCTAATAATTTGGGATGTTCTAGGGCAAGAAGTGCTTGGACAGCATAATTTGTGTGTTCTTTAGTGATTACAAGTTTGGAAACATATTACAAGACCATAAACCTGCTGTTAGTCTTGGGCTGAACATTGCTTAAGTCAAACTAGTGGAATGATTTTCACTGGTATGAGGGAGAATATTCCATATTTACGAAGGCAGTATTCGGAATGAAAGTATTCATGAATTCAGAAGGTATTCATGAATACCAGATTTTTTTTCCAAAACAACTGGCTGTTTTACCTCTCTACTGAACAAACTCCACTGTTCAAGGCATGTCTAACCTTGGGTTTTCTGCTACAGTCACCCTGAATCATGGAAAAAAATAATCTCATATTAAAAATCTTGGACTCCAATTACCCAAGCCCTGAAAAGAAAGTAAGTGTAGGAGAGGAACCAGCATTTTCAGGCTGGAAGATGAAAAATGCTGGGGTTCCTTCAAAACATGACCCGTAGTTATAGTTTAGGAGCTCCATTTTTTTGTTAGTAAATAAATCTGAAACTTGTCTTCCTCTGTTTCCTGCGTGAGATTGGACTGAAGGAGAAAATTGTAGGGTCCTCCCTCTTCCTTGTGACTCTTTCTTTACATGTTCCTCATTCTCTGGCCTGTGCATCCTGATTATAGAGGTTCTTCATTGTGCCTCTCATGTCCAGCTCCCCATTTTCTGTGAGAATGCTGCTTTGCCCTAAATTCCTTTAGAGTACGCCTCCCTTTTTGTACGTGGTTTTCCTGAAGAGCAGCTGATTAATATCCACATTATTCTTCACCATCCACAAAAGGTGGTTCACATAATTTGATCAAGAAGCTGCAAAACTGTCTGTATACCTGTTGATTTTTTTTTTTTTTTATAACTTGGACTAGCTGAATGATGACCCTTCATAACATGGCAGGATTTAGTTACTGTTTGCTGCTTACCTTTGTCATCGGTATTGTGGTAAGCAACTAGCATGCTGCCATATAAGGACAGTAATGTTCTTCCCTTAAAATCTACTTCTATGCAGATATTAGTCTCTATCAAATATTATAATTAAAGCAGAGAACAGTTATCACTTGTGTCCCTCAGAAAGTGCACAGAGCATCCCAGAATCATGTTGCTTAATGGCTGTTTCCACATATTTCCATATTTACTATGTTGTGTATTAGTCTACAGCATGCTGTAAAGCTAAAATGTATTCTGCAGAGAATTATTCATGTCCCTGTTCAGATGTGACGTAAGAGAAAACCACATCTGATTGTAGACTGATGTTGCTCTGGCAAAAATACCATTTACTAGTAAGAAAATCACCTAACTATTCTAACAGGCATTGTTCAAACTGAGGCTGGCGAACAATGACAGTTCTGTGCTGTACAGCACAGTGTTTTATTACATTATAAATTCTTGATGCAGTGACATCAATATTCATCTTCTCTAGTACAGTAGAGAAGTCATTGCAATTACGGACAAAGCCTTCCATAAGTGACTGTTGTACTGGATTGTGTATAAAAAAATCAATATTAACAATTTAAATGAAAAATGTTAAATGAAAAGGATAGTTGCTAATGGAATATAATAATATCTTTCAAAATGTGCCACTGCTTTTTTTTTTTTTTTATTTCTGCTCACAGGGGAAGAAGGCAATGACATTATAAAGAAAATGTTACCTCAACAGCCTCATATGCCACTCTTATTTTAGATGCTCATTTTCAGGCTCCTGTGGATTTTGACTGAATTAGTTGCTCAGAAATATCAGTTATCATCTGCTGCTTGCTTGAAACCCATGTGTTCTTCCTGAAGAACCTTTATTTTTACAGGATTGTTGTATACAGCACCTTAAAAGTACCTAGTCTCCTGTAATGGGAAATAAAACCTGAAGATTAGCAAAACATAACTTACTCTAAAATCTAATGTTAAATGTATTCCTTATTACAATGAATTATAGGCAGCAACTGTAAAAAGGAAAGAACAAACATCGTAATCTGTCTAGGTCTTCCAAGGTCACAGACAAATTCTGCCATTTTTTCTTTGTCTTGGATCAACTCTTTTGAATGAGTTTATATTGGTTGTAAAACAAGACAGAGGAAAGGAAAGTTGTGGTAAATTATATGAATCTTCAGGAAGCCATAATAGTGACAAAGAAAACCAGTAAGTCATTGTTACTCTGTGGGCTTGAGGCAATAGGTAGGCTGATTCACTGTCTGAAAAGTTGTAAAGTCCATTTGTTGCTGATTTTTATGTTGGACTCTTTTAAGGCCAGGGTACATTATCCTGAATATCTCTTGCTTAGTAATCTTTTCTCATCCAGTAGCCTTTAAGATCAGGGGTTTCCGGGCTAGGCAGTTCTGAAAAAGTGATGGAAATTTCCAAGCTGCTTTGTTTCTGTTTGTGGTAAAAAAATCTTTAGGATGGAGAGACTGCTGAGATGTTAATCTCCAAAGTAAGCAACACATCCCTTGCACATGATATGATCCCTTAGTCAAAGACTGTAGATGGCACGGAATAAGAAAACTAGCCATTTTCTTATGGCAATACACATTCCTCCAAAATGAATGTGCAGTGTAAATCTACATTGTATATATATTTCAAAAGAACAGTAAAATATTATGAATACTCATAATTTTCTGTCCCTTAAGCAAAATATTTTATGATAATATCTGAAGAAAATGCCTCAAATAAGAAGAACATTTATGACCATATAGAGTCAAAAACAAAACAAACAATAACCCACCATCCCATTATGTTACTATGGAGTTGGGATCAAGAGTATCTATTACTAATTTAAAGTAAAAACTATGAAACAGATACTATTATCATCCTCACATCAAGTATTTTAAAGTCTGTTTAAAGCCCCAAACTTGAATTCTGAAGAAATTTATAAGGCATTGAGCTATATAGACAAGAAACTCGAGCAACTTCAGCACTTCCCTGTAAATTTTCCAGTCCTTGGGGAAAAGTTAACACCTTCTCTGAAAAATCACCTCTTTTGCCATTGTCTAGCTACCATTACACAGTTACGGAAATAAGTGTATCTTCTTTTTAGACATGTTTCTCCAAAGCTGCAGGTCTGGGAGTCCGATTGCTGATTGCTACAGACAGAAAATTGTTTACTTTCATCTAGTAAGTACTCCAAAGTTTTTGTACTGTTTTCCTTTCCCTTATTTTTGTGGAAATCTTCATCAGCTCAGCCAAGATGTAATAGTTCACAGCAGTAGGATTAGCTAAGAAGCCATATTCTATTAAATTTACAAGACCTGCATAGTCCTCAGAGTATCTTGTAACCCACTGTATTGGCTTTGTGTGGCAAGGTTTTGGTAGCGGGGAGGGTTACAGGGGTGGCTTCTGTAAGAAGTTGCTGGAAGCTTCCCCTGTGTCCGACAGAGCCAATAACAGCCGGCTCTGAGATGGACCCGCCGCCGGCCAAGGCCGAGCCAATCAGCGATAGTGGTAGCGCCTCTGTGATAACATTTTTAAGAAGGAAAAAAAAGTTGGGACAGACAGCAAAACGGCAGCCGGGGAGAGGAGTGAGAACATGTAAGAGAAACAACCCTGCGGACACCAAGGTCAGTGAAGGAGGGGGAGGAGATGCTCCAGGCGCTGGAGCAGAGATTCCCCTGCAGCCCGTGGGGAAGACCATGGTGAGGCAGGCTGTCCCCCTGCAGTCCATGGAGGTCCACGGTGGAGCAGATCTCCACCTGCAGCCCGTGGAGGACCCCACGCCGGAGCAGGTGGGTTCCCGAAGGAGGCTGTGACCCTGTGGGAACCCCACGCTGGAGCAGGTTCCTGGCAGGACCTGCGGATCTGTGGAGAGAGGAGCCCACGGAGCAGGTTTTCTGGCAAGACTTGTGACCCCGTGGGGGACCCATGCTGGAGCAGTGTGCCCCTGAAGGACTGCACACCGTGGAAAGGACCCATGCTGGAGCAGTTCGTGAAGAACTGCAGCCCGTGGGAAGGGCCCATGTTGGAGAAGTTCGTGGAGGACTGTCTCCCGTGGGTGGGACCCCACGCTGGAGCAGGGGAAGAGTATGATGAGTCCTTCCCCTGAGGAGAATGAAGGGGCAGAAAATAATGTGTGATGAACTGACCGTAAACCCCATTCCCCATCCCCCTGTGCCGCTGGGGGCTTGGTAGAGAATCCAGGAGTGAAGTTGTGCCCGGGAAGAAGGGAGGGGTGGAGGGAAGGTGTTCTGAGATTTGGTTTTATTTCTTATTACCCTGCTCTGGTTGATTTGTAATAAATTGAGTTAATTTTCCCCAAGCTGAGTCTGTTTTGCCTGTGACGGTAATTGGTGAGTGATCTCTCCTGTCCTTATCTCGACCCACAAGCTCTTTGTTATATTTTCTCTCCCCTGTCCAGCTGAGGAGGGGGAGTGATAGAATGGGTTTGGTGGCCACCTGCCATCCAGCCAGGGTCAACCCACCACACCCACTGATAAACATGTGCTATTGTGCCTATTGCACAGAAGATTCATGCCTTCTCACATGTGTTTCAGGACTAGCTTGTGAGCTTTAATAATCTTAGCTCTGGAGCTCCTGAGTGTGTTAGCTAAGATACGGGCCATTGTATAGGCTGCTCCTCTGTAATTCAGCCTATACTGTCTTTTGGAAGAAGCTCAGTGTCTCTTAACATTTTTTTTAGGTGGCTCTCGGATGACCATATCTCCTAACAGCTCTTCAGTAGTGATGTTGGCGCTCTTCATACCTCCTGCCTTTATCAGTTAGTCTTAGGAAAATAGTTCATATTAGTAACTTCTTCACCGGTTTCCTGAAGTAGTAGTGGAGAGGAAGAGACAGCAGGGTTTCTGTGCTTTTCTGGAAATGAACTGAATTCCTGTGAGATAATAGGTTCATGCTAGACATGCTCCTAAGTACATTAGGCACTGATGAGTGTGTTAGATGTTCAACACCCATCATGTTTAAATCTTAAGAGAGAAATTTCTAGAGAATCCTTGTTCTTGATCTGATCCCTGATTTTTAGAGTTCCTTGATCACAGGCTCAATCTGTGATAAATAGTTATTCCTGCAAATAGAGTACTTAGAGGTAGTCAGTATTATTTGAAGATGAGGAGAGATGACAAAACCACTATCATGGTGAATGCAAGGAAGTAAAATTCTTTCTAACCAAATCCAAACAAAGTTGAAAGCATCTTGTTTAGACATGTGGCTGTGCACAGCTAGTTGCTTAGATTGAATTAGAGGATAAACCTTCCATATGCAAGATCCTCTTGGTTTAGTCCATGGTTTTAAAAGGATATTAAACTTTCAGGTACCTTTGAGGTATCTGAATTTTGGAGTAACCCACTATGTCCTCTATAGTCTAGGAAAGGACTGATGGTTACATGCAGAAAGTGGTAGTTCTTGTGGTTTTGATGAGTGTTTAGATAGTCCTCATCAAGTTTGTTTAACTATATGGGAAACCAGTTTTATATTAACCACCTCCAAGCAGAGCTCCAGCAACATTTGCTCATTTCCCCTTCGGTGAACAGAAATCACTGACTTTCTTGCAATCCTTGAATAGAAGTTTATCTTAATTTTTATTTGAACTGATTTGTCAATTCTTCATTTAGCAAATGTTTGAAATTGTCAAACAGTTTGAATAAGATATAAAATGAAAATGATTGCTGTTCTCTACTTAAAATCGTTCTCTTTTTGAACCATTTTAAGTAGTTTAGCAAATTAGATCAGATAATGAATGGCCTTTTGTCACAACCTAAAGGGTTACCCAGTCTTGTAGGTATACAGAGATTGTGTGCATGGGTTCATAGGATTCCATAATACACAAGGACATGGAGGCTTTATCCTCTGAATTTCTCTTCTTTATTACAGGATCTTACAAGGATCACCACTAGCAAGTGAACTATCACAACAATCACCACTAGCAAGTATACCTATGATTAATAAAGTGAATGTGTCTGTCTATCAATTGCTACTACAAGTTACTATCAGCAATCAACAATATAGTATCAATAAAAGGTATGGCAACAATCAATAATAGCAGTAATTGATCATATAGCCCTAATCAATATAATAGCAGTAACTAATAACAGCAACAACCAAGTAGGTATATACTATTACAGGCCACTACAAACTTACTGTTAGTGAAGCAACTTGTCAACAATATAACAACAGATATACTTACAATAGATTACTTATATGGAGATATATATATATATATATGTATCTCAAGTGAATTAGACAGATTTCACAAGGGGACCCAACCATCCGAGAGGTGGGAGGACAAACTGAACTGACCCCAAAGTGAGAGAAGGAGCTGAAAGGAGATCAATAAAATAACAGACACAGTCTCCAAATATGATCCATGTCACAGAGTCTGAAGTCAGCCAAGTGTCCCTGGTGAGAGTCCAAGATCTTGTAGAAAGTTCATGCGGAATTCAACCTGCTTAGAAAAAAGTACGTGCAGCATGGGAAGTTCTCCCATGCTGATAGAGAGACTTCATTTTTGGATAAAAATTAAGTCCTTTTTATAACATAGGGACATAAGAGGACGTAGGACATTCTATTTCCAGCAGCCAATTGATGATGTTAATTTCTATTTTTCACCTGTAACAGCCAATAGATGATGATGATGTTTCCTGTTCTTTCAGAGCAATTTTATTTTTCCAGACTGTTTTCCACCTTTTCAGGTGGTAACTTGCCATCACAGTCCCTTGTTTTTGCACTTACCAGTAGTATCTCAGGTTGTCTGTGGTTTCTAAGTACCCCGGCTGTACTTCAAAGAGGCCAGTTGCACTTTTCAAGGATATTTCTGGTTCCCATGCCTAGTTCCCAGGCTCACAGTTCCAGGCTGGCAGGCCTTTCTCTGTCTGTATTTATCAGCAGACATTTTCTTTTGCTCAGTAATATTCCCCATCTAACCAGGCTACCTCTATGGTTGCTCACATCACCTTCAGGAAAGAATAGGGGCAAATTTCTTTCCTGCTGTGTTTCTAATCAGTTCAGTAATATTATACTAGAGATTAATTTTGTGTTGAGTCTTTTAGGATATAATATTAGGTTTCTAAAAATGAAAATAGTATCAAAATCTCATATTGATAAAACAGTAATGAATACTTGAAGTGTAGGGGACATGTACAATAACAGCCTTGCGGACAGGTATTTCCTAGCTGGCTGTGGGATGGTTATATGATATAATATTGTTAAATAGGATGATTAATAAATATATGTGTATTTTTTGGCTTAAAAAGATTAAAAAACTTTTCTAAGGGCAGTAAGCATATGACTCCCTATCGTAGTCTGGTCAGTCAGAAGATTGGATAGGGTTACCTCTTTTCTGAACGTACCCATATCAGCTGCAAATGCATAAAATGAAAATTTCAGGTTATGCTCTCTTCCTAAGTTTAGCTTTGCTTGCAGTTTCTCTGCAAGGTTTCTTTGATAATGCAGTTTAGCAAACTGTGAAGCTACATGTACCCTGTGTACTGACAGCTGTGATGACTGTACTAGTACTGTTAATGATATTAATACTAGTGCATATATAATTCCAGGATTTTTTCCACCATTTCATGGGAAAGATTGTAATAAGTGATTATATGTGAACTTGAGATATTATTGTGAAATGTGTGCATGTGTGTGTGTTCAACCTCATTTTGGGGAAGTAAAAGAGATAGATGTAAGGAACCTTTCCATGAGGCTACTAAATTGGATGAACTGTTTTGATACATCTGCGGTACACTTATTCAGAGTTTGAGGTTTTAACGTGCAGACTTCAAAGAAGAAACTGTACAGAGTGAGCTCACTTGTAGCTCACTTATAAGCAGTGTTTCTTTTTTGGTAAATCAGTATGTGGAGACACTGAACACAGATAGTTGGAATGTCAATGAGTCCGGAGGAAACGTTCAGGGGCGATGAGTGGGTGTTTGTTGTCTATTTCCTACTTGTTTAGGGATGGTGTCCTTTGGGTCTGGGGCTGTGTGGGTGTCATGAGGGAGAAAGAAAGGGGAGCAGTAGAAAGAGTGGGAAGCTGAGTAAGGAAGGATAACATTAAGCCCAGCTGGGAGTTGCGCAGACTAGAGGCAGATTTTAGTGGGCAATTTGGGGACTATCTATTATTTCAACAACTAGTAAAATCTAGCAAAGACCTGGAATAAAAGAGGGGCAAAAAGATCTTACAAAAACATAAGCCCATACATGGGCAAGGCATGACACTGCTGGATTTCTCATGAGCCCTGTTCAAGACTAATACTGCAAAAAATGCTAGCAGCTCCAAAACTGGGAAGATGGGACCTGCCTTTGTTTCAAGTTGTTATCTCCTTCTTAATAGCAGTCTGGTGCCAAATTTAGCAGAATAGATACATTCTATTTTACCCCTGGTACCTAGCCCCTGCCATAACCAAAGACACAGGGGACTGATATGTGTAATATTTGTGTTGATAAAAGCATTGTTTGCCTTTTAAAAGGCCACACCTTTGATTTAACTGAGATACTCAAACTGACCTATGTTATCCTCTTCCCCTGTTGTATTTGCATGGTAGACATTATAAACTTCTTAATGTAATGAGAATATTACACTAATTGAAGCTGGTACCTTGGAGTGCTGAAGCAGCAGATGTGCACTTGCTAACAATGAAAACACAGAATCTCTGGCAAACAAAATATAATCCATCATAAACAACATAAAAGCCTAAAGAAAGACAATAATTTAAATGGAATGGAATATGCTTCCCTGATGTGTCACTTTCAATCACACACTGACTCGTTTAGAAGATGAATTTCCCTCAGGGCTTCTGCAATTTGTAACACTTGCTGACTATTCATGCACTGATAGTGTCCATTCTCTCTTCTCTTTACAGGGTATTTAAGTGGATAGTGTTCATTAATATTAATAGAAAAGCTTCAGATTAATTATTTTAAAACAGCATTCAGAAAAAGTATGTTGTTGATTTTGACACAGAATATATGCACATAAGCTGTCTTCCACTACCCCAACTGAACAAGAAAGCTGTGTATTTACAAAAACATATGCTTGTTTCAACTGAAAAATGCATCTGATCTGAAAGTGAGTTTCCAGGAGAGCAACAAAAAATTCAGCATTTTTGTGCTGGGGAAATTCTGACACGTTGAAAATGCTTACATTGTGCTTCAGGACAGCACAGCATCTGGAATCTGCTCTGCAAACAAGAAGTTGAAGAAAGTTTTGATTTTGAAAATCTTCATCTTCTGATTTTCCTGGGGAAAGGTAGGAAATATGTCTATGGCTTTAAAGATTGCCTTGCTTCCACCTGTAGGGGAAGGAGGTGGGAAGCTCTGAAACCTGGGCTCAGACTGGAGTTCCCAGTGCTGCTGGGATGTTAGGATTATGATGGAGCAGAGCTGTAGATACTGAGATGTCCTGGGCTGGGCTGCTTGGGGCCTGGGATCTTTAGCTGTTGATCTAAGAAGCTTGGATTCATAAGCAGAGGATTGGATTCTAGCAGCAGAGATAGCAGAGATGTGTCAAAATCTTGCTGTATATTCCATAAATGTTTGTGGATACCAATCATTTACAAAACATCATTTCCTTAGATTGAATTTTCTTTTTTGGTCAGAACCTCTCATGGCAGATCTTAGTGCTAGGCTTATGAAAATGTTTTGCCAAGGCCTAAAATGGCAGCCTCTAATCATGTGTTTCTGTGACATGGTCTACACACAGCATTACAGCTATGCACACACAGTGTCTCCAGACACAAATGCTTCCCTACTGTAGACATTCACTGGCTCAATGCAAGAGCTCAGATGAATAAAGGCAACTCTTCTGGGCTCTGTACCATTGACACAGGGCTCTATTTGCAAAGGTAACTGCTGAGTTTCGATTCCTCCATTTATTTTTAACATACCTGCAGGAATGTGAGGGGATATAAACCTCCTCTGTTCCCACTTTACTGTTCCATTTGGAGTCATGCAAAATGGGCTTAAAATATTACATATGTGGAAAATTCTCATCTGGATGTATTTTGGGTCTAAGTTGCACAGCAATAACTGGTTAGATTATGCTGTCACACTGTTGTGATCTGAGGAATTAAATAAGATGCCTGTATGCAGCTATTCACTAAAGCCTCTTCCCATCTTCCTCCAGCTACACAACCTTGTGATTTTGCCTCCTCGGCCTGAGGGCATTGTGGAATCAATCACGCTGCCTGTGCACCCAATGTGCACTCCATCTGTACACATCAAGGTGCAGGAAGGTGGAAAACCAAGCTACTATGGCACAATTTATCTTTGCCTCTCATTCCCTCACTGGTGTTTGTTCTCATATATATAGTAAAGCCAACACAGAACATGGGAGAAATGCATCTCTTCTGGCTTTCCCAAGGCTGATTATTTTCCTTATAACACATTCTCCTTTGCACTGATATGTTAGTCACCTCAGGTTCTTGAAAATGCCTGTTTTGTCCTTTGAGAGTAGTTACAATTACATGTTGTGTAACTTAAGTATCATCCAACAATTTGAGACAAAGGCCCAGTGGACTAAACATTAAGATTTACTAGTATGACATAAAACCCCAAATATCTTATAGTTGGAGATGTCCAGCAGAATGAACGAATGCCTTTGTTCTTGGCTCTGATTCTGCATAATCTACGCAAGGCAAACTCCTGAACTTAAAGGGGCTACTGCTAGGTCAACAGTGATAAATTGTGGTGGTGTTTGGAAAATACTTAGTGCTAATTAAAGCTCAAGCACTATAATTAGTTTATTTGCTTATTTCTGGAACCTTTTGTAGTTTAGTTATTGATCTTATACATACAGAGATGGTTGAGACAAGGATATTGAATCAGAGGTTTTATGTTCTCTAAAGACCTTCCACTGAACCATGCAAGAATATATAGCACAATTGGAGTGAGGGAACTGAAATAACAGTATCTTAAAAGGTCTTTTCTTCAGTTGTCTTGGAAATTTATTGGTTTCAAGACAGTTTTTAAGGAATGATGTTAGTTCTGCTTTCTCAAAAAGAGAAGAAATAGTCTTAGCAAAATATTTAGTGACTGTAATTTCTTTTCTCCTTTTGCATAGTTTTTGACTTGTGAATAATTTCTATGCTGCTACTTGTAACAGTTCCACTTTACTGGACTGCAGTGCAAGTAGTAGAAAACATAACAAAACCAGCTAGTCTTTAAGTTGGACAATTATATGACAATTTTATTGATTCAATCGTACCGAAAAGTAATTTTTGACCTGTTCTGCTTCTCTTGCAAAACAAACTTCCTTCTGCTGTTTTTATCTTCAGGATATGGTTTGTCTGAAATCAAAATGAGGAAAATAATATCTCATTTGAAAGTAAAATACCAAAGACACGTCTGGAATACCTATATAGAGTGTTCAGCAAGTTTTAATAAGCACAGAGGAGTCCACTTAGCCTGGAGAAATGAACATGGCACCTTTTTTTTTGATGGGGTAAGGTAATTCTTCTCAGGCTCCTGGAAATATCTATTCCTGTTGCCGAAATCCAGAATAAAACTCCTTAACAGCAATGAGAAGTTAAGAAGCAGGCACTCCTTTATTGCAGCGCTGGGCACACGGGGGATCGCTCCACCTATCGTGTGCACCTGTCTGGTTTAACTATGCAGGTTAAATACACACCTGTTATACATATTCATTAGTTTTCCGAGAAACTAGTAACATATGTAAATGTCCTTTATGCAAGCACGTTGGAGGTCTCTGGTGGTCTTCAGAAGCCCTCTGGTGGTCTTCCATAGTCTTCCTCACTTGTCCACTTCTTGACCTCTTCTTAGGTGATTCTGCGCAGTACGATTCTTGCCATTATATTAGATTACACAAAAGTACATTCTATGTTAATTCTTTTTCTATGATTGGTCTTCTAATCATACTACCTTATTAATATTCTTATGTTAAAACAATCATTGGTCGATCTCACATAATCCATTAACCGGAACTTTGATCAAAGTAGGGTTTCTAAGCAACAGAACTAAGGTCCATAACGATTTCTTAAAACAAACCACTATAATTAACCAATCTGTGTTAGATTTCTATGGTTAACTGACTGTCAACAACACTTGTATTCTTATGAGTATGTTTAGCACATTTTGTAATGTTCCTAAGTCTCTATAACTACGTTGCAAACTTCACACTCCTATCTCACGATTTTGTTTTAATCAAATCTTTTTCAAAGTATTTGCAACATTCCCATGCGACAAAGGTTTAAGAAATGTGATCACTTCCGTAGTTCTTCAGACACTAAAATGTCACCTTCTGGAAGCACTTGTGCTAGGTCCATGATACTTCTCTTTACTCATTACCAACAAATGACTTAGGCACCTAAGTGCTTGATTTCATAAAATAACTCAAAACCATTTAGTGAGTCACCTGGGCAACACATGGAAAAGAGTGAAACACTTTGCAACAAAAACCTAACTAGTATGCTAAGAAATAGCCAACAAAATCCAGTGGCTCACCTGCCCCAGACACACAGACAAATAGCATGGCTCATAAATCCCACCCTACAGATGACTTGCTTAAGATTTCAGTCGAAGATAAAGCTAGTGTATCAAACCGTCTTTTGAAACTCTGGAGCCCTTTCTCTTTTTTCTGTCTCCCAAGTCAGTGAGCACTTCTGTTCACTTTTTGTCTTTCAAGGTATGCCTGATGGTGCTGCTATCAACTACTCATGAAGGATCGTGGCTTGATGAATAGAGCGTAAATGCAGAATGTGAGAAATGACATCTCAGTTCCTCTCCTTGCCTAGGAGAAATTCAAATTCAGATGCCTCCCTAGAAGTGCAGTCATAGGAATAACCTTCTATCCTTTTTATTGGTGTTGTGCCTCAGTACAGGAAATAAAGATTTCTTGGACCACAAGGATAGGAGAAGAGTAAGTGTAATTTTTGCAGTGGTCTTCCTCTCAGGGCAACCTTAACTTGAGTGCTGTGTTTTGGTGAGTCTGGTCTGCAGAGCTTCAGATGTGATGGGTGGGATGTGTCCCTGTACAAAACAGCCTGTTGACCACTGGTGAATGGGCTCTCCTGGCTGATGGGAATCTTCAAAGAGCAGCTGAATGTGGTTCTCCTGCTCAAGTGCTCTGACCATTAAGGACTTGGATGACCATTGCCATTACAAAACAAATTGGTAAGTAGCAGGTGCATCTTCTAGGGTACCTGAGATTGTTGGTGTGCATGAGGCATTTTTAGGGACCGTAAGTTGTGGAGTGCCTGGCTTTTGTATCCCTGGTGGTGATAAGCTTTGTGCTAAGCTGCTCAAGAGTAGTACAACAAGGGGCACTTCTATGCATGCATGGAAACTGCACTTTCAGGTCCACAGGGAAGCATTAATGTTCCCTGAATTAAGCTGCTTCTGTGGAATGTAGTAAGTGAATAGTGAGGATTTTCAGGATTGTGACTCTCATGTAGTCAAACTCTGCCAAGAATCTCTTTTTCTAAGATGCATACTTTTTCTGTTTTAGCCCTTGATTTTTCTAATCCAACTTTCTAATCCAATGTTACAAGAGACAATAGTGTTTTGAATGATTATATTTGCACAGAATATATTCTTACACACTGTTGCATTTTCTGGGAGTGCCCACTTTTATGTGATGAAGAATCTGTAATTCCCTTCACCAGTAATTTTCTATTGTTTTGGTATTAGTTCTTCACTATTGTCATGTCTTTGTTGGTGAATTTACTAATTACTAGTGTTATTAACCTATTGTAAGGTGATTGGTTATACACTTGTTAACCCGAATAGTATCTTCTAGTTTTGCCTGAAAAAAGTTTAATTTACTTTTGTGTCTTTTTCTGTTTACCTTGATTTTGGCAACTAATGGTAGCCTGTAAAATATGTTCTGGCTTTTTTTTTGTTCATATCAAGTTTTGGGTTTATTTGAAGAAAACAATTTGTAAGACTGAAGGAAGAAATTAATGGATCCTTTTCCAGGCCTACTGTAAAAGACTGTTGGGTGGGAAATTTCAGAAATAAATGTAGGGTTTTTTGAGTTTGCTAGATGCTTACAAGACTGATTTATCATATTCCAAGTCTAAAAACTTGGAACTTTTCCATTTTCAGTTGCTCAGGTTTTGGTATCATGTAAGTTGTAATTTAATAGACCCAGTTATTCTCCAGCCATCCACAGAGATCTCCAGGCAAAAAAAAAGAAGCCAGCAACAATGATGAATATACTTGATATTTTTAAGAGGACCCCCCCCCCCGAAACATCTTAACCTCCCTGCTTACACCCCTATCAAGATTTTATTACATAAACTACTAAAGCAAAAAGTATTGTAAATATTTCCCAAATAGCTTGTTTCACACCTTTCCTATTTTTATCATCTATTGTTCTTCTTAAGTAGATTGCATGCTAATCCTTCAGTCTTCCTAGATGATGTCATTCATCCTTTCAGCAAAACTAGTGTCTTAGTTTTCTATAATGTGTTACTGTACTGTTTATTCAGTGCCTAGATTGGCTCTAGCATGGAATCACTGAGACTGTGCCTGTTTTCACTAGGGTGGTTTTGTACCTGGGCTACTCTATTTTGTTTCTCAGCCTTCCTCATGTGTCTCTGCATGACATTGCCTCTGGCAGTGCAGTCGTGCCCTGCAGTCGTGTTGGCAAAAAGAGACAATTCGGTGGGGTGGTGAAGAGTTGGAGGAGTTACCTCCAGTTTGCTCCTTTAAGGATGCTTGGCACATGACAAGCAGCATCTGTGCTTCCAGCCATTGTAAGATGTTCATATCGTATAACATTATAAAACTACTAGAGAGCCCATTATTCTGTAACCATCCATCTAAAGGCCTGTCAATATTTAACTCATAGTGACCTTCTAGATGTCCCAGTAACTCATTCAGTCACTGCCTTCTTCTGTGCTCCATGTTCCCATGTAGAGCTCTGAAATTTGCTCAACACATTTTACTCAGTCATGCTTTAGGTTTATGTATCTGTCATTTAAAGAGTGTCCCAGCTGAAACAAACCTAGGGCAAGTTAAGTTGTAATGGTGCCCTTGATGCTTTTGCAAGCTTAAATCATGATTTAGGCTTAATTACAAATGAGATGGCAGAATAAAATTTTTTTAACAAGCTTATATAGCTAACAGTGAATGCACAGATGCATCAAGTAAAAAAAAGACTGTTAAAATTTAAATGAATGTTGCCAATAGGAAGATATGGGACACAATACTCCTCAAGTTACAGAATTTACCAATGCAGCAATGATACCAAAAAGCCGGTTGAAGAAACTCTCTAAGACTTGTTTTGGAGTTTTAGAAAGCAGGCATTCTTTATTGCAGTGCTGGATGCACGGGGGGTAATTCCACCTAGCGTGCATGTCACAGCTTCAGCACAAACAGGTTATATAGAATAACTAATTGCATATTAATCAGATTTGTATACATATACATAAAAATAATTGCAACTGATTATCTCAGTACTGCCTACATCCGATCATGCGCAATGAAGGATCCATTTGAGTCAAAGGGCTGCTTTTATGACCACCGACCCATTTGAGATTCTGTTGGCTGTCCTTGAAGTCTTTGTTCTGGTCCTTGTTCTTTGATCTTGAAGCTTAACGCAGCTTCAATCACATGTGGTCAGTTTCAACATTGTTCTCATCTAGCGTACAGGAACATCTAGTCATAAGAGCAAAGAACTGCAAAACTTATGAGTAACTACCTCTACTAGTTAATTGCTTGGCTATACTTTTGTCTATTGTTTCAATCATAGTGTTAGTATAAGATTTGTAATAATTATTTACCAAATCTCACTTTTACAGTCACCTAGCAGCAAACCAGTTTCCACGGCTGGTACAAAATATTAAAACCATCAAAATATTTAGACATACCATACAGGATGCATGGGAATATGCTATCACATGAACAAAAAGGGAAAACAAATTCTGAAAATCTGATGCTTCTATGAACAGCATCAATAAAGAGATCAAGTTAAACTATGACAGAGACAGAAAGACAAATGTAATTAACCCACAATGCAACTTTACAAATAAGCAAAAGGAAGGCATGGCATGTGGGTTGTCCTGAGATATTTGTCCTCATATTCCAAAACCACTTATGGGCAACCTAAATTTCTTTTTGCCTGAATAATTAACTCTTACTATTTATTTTGAGGGTTGCTGAGGCACTCTGGCCAAAACTGAAAAAGCAGTCAGAACTGACCAGTTGACGATCTTTTACAATAGGTCCTTTTGTGTTATTCCACTGTGTAAGAGACGCTGCAAGGAAAAGGGAAACAGCCCAGAGGGAATAAGAACCAGAGTTATGAAAGAAATAATATGTTAGACAGAGGTTAGAAAAAGTCTCCAAGAATTATGTCTGGGGAAATAAGTGGAATTAGAGAGAGTGAAAAAAGGAGTATGTCCTGGCCAGATCATTACCTCTAGCTTAGCAAGGCAGAAAAGATCAAATACTTTGCAAGCGTAGAGGGTTGGTAACTTAAATAAGTGTCCCTTGAAAATTTTTTCAAAAGAATATTAAAAACATCTTTCTACACTTAGAGACAGTGCAGTAAAGAGGAAAAGTAGTGGCAGAACAAAGCCTCTGTAGTTCCATGGGCAAAGGCAAAACAAGAACTGAATGAGTGAAGCTGAAGCCAAAGGGAAATCTGAAAATTAAGGAAGTAAAAAAAACCTCAACAAACCCAGATGTGGTTGACTTCCAAAAGAAACTATCAGAACAAATTGTGACTTCACCATCTCTTGATGTCTTTTGTCAGGTTTGGATTGCACCATGTTTGAATTAGAATACGTGTGAGACAAACAGAAGTAAGCTCAGCTGAGGAGAGAAGGGTGGAAAGGCTGATGTGTGTCATGGTTTTAACCCCAGCCAGCAACTTAGCACCACGCAGCCGCTCACTCACTCCCCCCCGCCCCAGTGAGGTGGGGGAGAAAATTGGGAAAAGAAGTAAAACTCATGGGTTGAGATAAGAACGGTTTAATAGAACAGAAAAGAAGAAACTAATAATGATAATGATAACACTAATAAAATGACAACAGTAATAATAAAAGGATTGGAATATACAAATGATGCGCAGTGCAATTGATCACCACTCGCTGATTGATGCCCAGTTAGTCCCTGAGTGCAGATTCCCCCACCTCCACTGCCCCCAGTTTATATACTAGATGTGACATCACATGGTATGGAATAGCCTGTGGGCCAGTTTGGGTCAGCTGCCCTGGCTGTGTCCTGTGCCAACTTCTTGTGCCCCTCCAGCTTTCTTGCTGGCTGGGCACGAGAAGCTGAAAAATCCGTGACTTTAGACTAAACACTACTTAGCAACAACTGAAAACATCAGTGTGTTATCAACATTCTTCTCATACCTAACTCAAAAACACAGCACTGTACCAGCTACTAGGAAGACAATTAACTCTATCCCAGCTGAAACCAGGACAAAGTGCGGGATGAGAACCAGCTGAAACCAACACATGGAGCACTGAAGTATACAGAACTGGCAGATGCAGTAGGAAGCTAAAGAGTGTGCTGCTGTCTAAGAAAGTGTGGCTGGTGAAAATGTTGCTGAAATCCGGAATAAAACTCCTTAACAGCAATGAGAAGTTAAGAAGCAGGCACTCCTTTATTGCAGCGCTGGGCACATGGGGGATCGCTCCACCTATCGTGTGCACCTGTCTAGTCTAACTGTGCAGGTTAAATATACACCTGTTACACATATTCACTAAATTTCTGGAAAATGTTATACATAATCATTAACTTTCCGATAAATCATTAGCATATGTAAATGTCTCTTTGTGCAGGCGCAGTGAAGGTCTCTGGTGGTCTTCAGAAGCCTTCTGGTGGTCTTCCATAGTCTTCCTCACTTGTCCGCTTCTTGACCTCTCTTAGGTGATTCTGCGCAGTATGATTCTCACCATCATCTATATTAGTTTACGTAAAAATGCATACTATGTCTATTCTTAAATTTAACCTTTCTAATAATTGGTCCTTCAGTCACACCATCTTATTAATATTCTTATGTTAAAACAATCATTGGTTAATCTCACTTAAGTCTACTGACTGGAATCCTCGATAATTAGACCGAGGTGGGAAGGGTAAGGGGTTTCCAAGCAGCAAACTCGTGTCCATGACGGTTTCCTTAGTTTCCTAAAACAAAACACTACAAACCAACAAATCTTTGTCAAAGTTTCTGTGGTCAACTGATTCCAGACAACACTTGAATTCCCATGGTCACACACAGTACACCTTCCAAAGTTCCCAAGTTGCCATGACTACACCTCAAACCTAACACTCCCACACCTATGCTCCACAACTTTCCACTTCCCAATCAAACCAAACTCTTTTATATAATTAGATTTTAATTTCTTTATCAAAATATTTGCAACAAAACCCAGCAACCAGTCTGGTAAAAACTCATCCTAGATAATCTAATGAAATTGAAGTTCTTTATTTTTCCAGCACTTTGGGAGCAAAACTGATTTTAAGTAGTTATTTTATTTCCCCTTTCTTTGCCCTTCCTGGGCTTTTGTTTCTCTGAAGCTTTGAAAATGATTTTTTTTTTTTTTTAAATTTGTCCTCTCTTTGTCCTGAGTTGACTACCTTTATCATTGAAACCCTCGTCTTTGGGTACTACAGGCAACAAACCTACACATGTACCTACACTCATGCTGTTTTCCAGTGCTCTGATAGTGCAAAGGTGTCTTATAGTAGACTTTTTTAATAGTGTTAAACAATGGTAGAGGCACATCTCTCAAGTGAGCTAATGGCTGCAGTTTCTGTTGACTTCAATTCAGCTGGGAGGTGCACGACACATTTGAAAATACATAAAATACATTTGAAAATAACTGAGTAGAAGTTCTCTGGCATGTATGCCTTTATATGTACAACCTTTAATGGCTACATAGTAATCCTTACTCTTTAGATGATGAAATGAAGCACGCTGTGGTGTCCAGCCACTGGCATTTTCCTGTGGGTCTTGAAATTTCTCTGTTCGCTGCATCACTGATGTGCATGTGCATTTGTTTTTGACTTGTCCTTAGCATAGGAAAAAACTTTAAATAAACTCAACTGAAGCATTAAAAAAGTGCAATCATACTGACAGCTTCCATCTCTCCACTAATTAATCCTGATTGTTGCTGCAATCCATGTATAACATGGAACATGCTTGAATAATGAACAAATGCGTATAGAATGGTGTCTGCTCAAAACTGATACAAGTAGAAAAAAGAAACTCTGTACCCCAAGGACATCTTTTATTTATTTTTTTTTTAAGTGGTAACTGCTCTGCTAACAGTTTGGAAGATGGAGCTTTTCTGTTGGCTTATTTAGTCTTATCAGGAAAGAATTGTGAGAGAGATTGTGAGAGAGATGTGGACCATACTTTTATGAGCGTATGAAAGAGCAGTTGTTAAATTCATTCCAAGATTAAATCACCATGCATTACGGATACCCTATAGCAGATCAGGAACTTACTTCAGTGTTTTAATTTTTTAAAATTTGTTTCAAAATGCTTTGTTGTTTTACCACCTTGTGTGTGTATGCTTTGTGAGAGACTGAAAGAGTTAATGTCTCAAACATTGTGGTGGGGCAAGTTCTGCTTAAAGACAAACCCTGCACAGCAAGGAGCCAAGGTGAAAAGCCCATCAGCTCAGACATCAGCAACGGGAGGGGGAGGGTGTGCTGGAGGGTGCACAGCTCCCTGTTCTGATAAACTGTTCTGATACAAAGATCAAACAATGGCCGTGTCTGCAGGGAAGGAGAAGTTACTCCACAAACGACCCCCAAGCCCAAAGGCTCACAAACTGCTCATTAACCTGGGGAGTTTGGGTGCCCGCCCGAAGGAGGGGCAAGGATGATAGAAGGACACAAACTGAAGCCCCGGGTGCGCAAGCCCACCGGGACTGGACCCGTCGGCTGTCTAGACCCCTTGGGTGACTGAACCAACGCTGGACCCAGGACCAGTGAAGTCTTTCTCTCTTTCTTTCTCTTTCTCTGTCTTCTTCTCTCTTTCCTTTTCCTTTTCCACAATCCCTACACCTCATCTGTTTCAAGACATAAACCATTGACCAAGTCTGAGACTAAGAGTGGATCCAGCAGCCCCTAGACCCTTCTCTGAGGAGGAGTCTGGAAAGCAAGGGGGTCTGCTCTGAACCTCGTGACTCAACGGGAGGGATCTCCTTATTCACTGAATTGATGTATACGGTTACACAGTTTACAGAAGTAGTCTTATGCCAATTCCTGTTGTGAGAAACCCTGCCACCTACTACCACGCCTCCCCAGTTCAGTTTGCTTCTGTCATAAATAAAAACTGATTGGTTGGTGTCATTTCACCTTAATTTAGCCCGAGGGAATTTCGAATTAAACACGACTTCCTGGTCTGTCCAGTCTGGGTCGTGACATGCTTGCACATTTATTCTATTTATTTTTTAGTTTGAATCAAACCATTATGAATCACCAGTTCCAAGAATAACTAGTAAACCTGATTTCAGTGTGTACTGAGGGAATTTTAGGAAAAAAAATCACACTGGAGGATCTACAGTTTCAGCAAGGAATCTAGGCATGTGTGAGAGGGCTGATGAAGTAAATAATTATTTTCATCTTGCTTATCAAAAGGCCTTTGCTCATGAGGCGTGTAAGCAACCTCAGCATACTAATGAATGCTAGCTTATGGGCTTGATCCATAAAATGGAGTGGACAGATGTGTGGTAATTATGAAAATTAAACAAGTATTATAAAATTGAACCATTTAAAGTTTTTTAAATTCCATGCATGGCCTTTTATATTTTGATTATGGTAAACAAATTTAAAAGTGATTGAAGGCATTTATAGGCTGCTACAAGTAAAATATCATAACATGAGTGCATATTACCTTGATTATGGATTTAGAAGTTACCTGATGAGAACAGTTTAGACTTTCAACAATGGAAATCAAAGTACAGTTAATTGATGGGCTCCATTTAGAGGTATCTGGGAAATAGTCACAAATCTGTAGTGTAGAGTAGATAATTGCCTTTTCTTGCAGGTCAGAAATGAAAATAAGAAAGGTAAAGCTCTAAAACAAGTTAGCCGAGAAGTAACATAGCTGCATATACACTTTTTCAGAATTGATTCACTTTCCTAGCAGTGTAAGAGGGCTACAGTACTCTTGATACCTGAAGCAGCATGTTTTGAGATAGCTTGAGTATCTCCGTAGAAAACTGAAATGTAAATTGAGACCATAGGAAGAGATACCACTCCCCATAAAAATCAAGATTCAGAAAGACAGTAGTAAAGAGTGATCAATCTTACTGATTTTCATCATATTGATGGCTCCTCTTTTATTTGGAGTGTGAGTCTTGCAGTGTAAGTTAAGAACACACCTGAAGAAGAGTGGACCATCTGGGGAAAGAGTAGGAGAGTGTTGCTTTCTTTCTGAGCAGGGAATAACAGTTTACAGATGTTTTGGAATGGGCACAAGCAGGGATAAAGAGGCAACATGTGTGGAGTTAGGAGCACGTAGCTCCGACAGGGACTGAGGGACTGATGAGGAGAACAGGGAACATACACTTAAGCATGAGAGGTGACAGAAAGAGAAATGTTGTGGGAATTGGCAGGGACTCTTCTATGCCTGCTGAAAACCTCAGAGATATTGAGCCACCTGGGTGAAACTATTAGCTGTTGAGTGTCCCTCCAGTGACCCATAACTTTGTAACTTTACAGACAGCAGTCTCAGTATTCAAAATAAATCCATACAGATTAAAAAAAAAAAAAAAAAAAGGAAGGAAGAAAAGAAAAAAACCCCAAACATTAAGGTCCTGTTCCACAGTACTATGTGTTCATTTACATTTACACCACTTGTAGTATGACATTTTCCAGAGCCACTGCTGACGTCCCTGTGTGAAATTTCTCCTCTCTCTACCTCCTACCTCCTGTACCTTTTCTCAAGGAAAGGAATGTGCCAGTTTCTAGTTATTATTGTTTACTATATTTAGTTTACTTAAAAAAAAATTATCAAATGACTTAAAATAATTTCCTTCTCTTTTCAGCTAGGCTCAATATTTGACTTCTGGTGTAAACCTAGAATTTTAAGAGTGAGATGTTGCTCTGGTGTCTTGAGTTTGAACAGTGTCCCCAATATTCAGTGTCAGGAGAATTTCTGTCAGGTTGTGGTCTTTGTTTTGGAATGAGCTGATCTATGGCTCTGGGGACAGAAGACAGACTTTTTTTCTGGGAAGTCTAAGCCTTGTGACTAACTAAAAATGTCCATGTGTTCTTTTTTAATGGAAAGAGGAAGTAGAACCCTGTTTAGCTAACCACAGAGGAGAAATAACTTGTTACATACCAGAAACATAATATTTCAGTCTCTGTCCTTCTTTTCAGACCCCAGTATTTTTTTCTCATCATTTAAGACACACAACAAGGTTTTGCAGTTCAAGCAACTCCCTTCCTGGCCTATTGCTATAGGTAAGCATGTAACTGGACTGAGTTACACATTCAAACACAATTCAATGTTGTTATTGCCTCCCTCCCACTAGTTGCTATTATGCCGTAGTCATACCACCTTCATGACCTAAGACTTGATCCCCTTAGCTGATACTTTCGACTCATTTTTTTTTTCACACATGTTCTTTTAGTCCATGTGTTTGGAAATGGGGCTTTGCGTACTGTCCCATATACTTTCCAGGTACAGTGCATCATCTTGCCATTTGTGTGGAAATGTTAAGAAAAGGGGCACAGCAGATATTGGGAACCACTGGAATTCATACCACCATCTCAGCAAACACCATTTAGTAGGTTGATAGACAGCCTAAACCGACCAGATTTGGTTAAGTAATTGTAGAGGAGTCAGAAAATAACTTATGCATTGGACATGATTCTTTTCTACTGAACACTTCAAAAATCATGAAGAATTTTTTTTTTTTTCTGGATATATTAGTTGTTTATTGATTGTACTAGAGAAACGCTTTTAGGCTGAGACCTTGAGGTACATATATTATAGCTGCCGTCTTTGCTGAAAGCTCAGGGATGTCCAGAACCTTAAAGTACTGCAGCGCGGGTATGCTAAGTTGAACCAAAATTCAATAGTTGTCTCCATTTATCTGACACGGCCGTACATGCCATACATTTACAATTGGCTCATACGAACTTAAAACAGAGGGACCATTCCTGGCCTAAGATACTGAACAATGTATGAATAAGACTATATAGAGAAGAAACTGAAAACTGATGGATGGAACTGGAGGAAAGAATAAGGTAATATTAGTACCCTCAACATCTCAGCTTAGTCCATCTTGGTTGCTTTTGTACTTATTTTGGTAGGAAATTTTAAGGAAACATTTGAATACAAACAAGGTGATATTTGGAGTATTTACAAGGAGCACCTCCCTTGTGCCTCACCTCTTATTTTTGCAAACCCAAAAGTAATGTGTAGGTTTTGCTTGAATTTTAAGTTTCCTTTGGAAAGAGTGAAACAAAATATGTCTATTTTAAGTAAAAAACAGAATCAATTTACGTTGTTTCTACATTAATCTGTATTTACTTCACATGTGATAGCACAAGATGATGGTTTTACTTTAAGTATCTCCTCATTTTTTCAGAATCAGATGAGCTCTGTTTCCCGTAACATAGCACACATTTTTGTCTTGTTGAATCAATGCAATGCATTGTGGGAATTCTTTAATCCTGATGCAAAATAAGACATACAGTTTTGGGAAGTAATGAAGGACACAAAAAAACTTGAACGAGAACTCTCTCCAGAGAAGACAACAGCACAGGCAGTTGCTATTCAGTGTTAAATTGACTAGGAATAAAGCACAGTAATACCTTCACATAGATTTTTAAAAAAAGTTTCTTGTTTCTTTAGTTTTAATACTCTTTTATTCAGTACTGGGATTGCTCTAACAGGGGCATGGACTTCCTTTTGCACTGGCAAATATCTGGCTAATATACCACTGGCATAACTAGACTTATGATGCTTGCTTCCAGTTCTCTAATAGAAATGGTTCCTGAAAAGTAAAGATGAAGAAGGGTGTGCAGATGTCATTGTAGTCAAGGCTATCATTCTAACTACTGTTAAAGCAGCTCAGAACTGGAGTCAGGAAAAAGCACGAATACAGTAAAGATCCATATTCAGCTTAGCTTTATTTAAAAGGAGAAATAATAATAAATAATAAAAATCCTATTAAATGTTTTGAAAGGAATTCTCCTCATTTTGTTGCTCTCTAAGCTGCTATAATTCTTTCCCTTTCTCTTCCTCTTCAGTGTTTTTTTCCCAAACATTGCTGTTATAACATATTTTATCTTTACTCTTTTTTTTACTTTGCACTATCTCTTCATGTCTCTCCTATTTTCCTTTATCTTTTTTTTTTTTTTTTCTTAAATGTTCAGCAGTCTGGATTGCTGTCAAACTACTTTAAGTAGATTTAATTAACGGAAGTGAGGTGCTGACAATCTCTAAAGGCAGACACCGATAAAACATGGTTTAAAGCTGCACTGCTTGCTAAGGTTTGTTCAAATAAAGTCACGTGAAACAGGAGTTTTTGTGCTATTAGTAGAGCAGACTGCTGGAAGAACAGTATCCGTATTTTCCACAGAGAACTCCATTTATAGGTATCTGGTAGTGTTAATGGCAATAGTTACGTTAACTAGGAAGGAAAGGAATGGGGGAGGGGATTAGAGGTTCTTCTCACACATGTGAAAGTATCTTCCAGAACATTGATTATAATATAGATGTATTTAGTCTGCAAACCATCAGGGACAGGAGCTTTCATCCTATCTAGTGAGGCTGTTCCTATGGCTGCCCTTCAGCCAGCCCATGACAGTGCCTGCAAACTTTTGCGCAGCAGGCAAAAGTAGCCTCCTGAATACTCTGCTCAGGGAGAGGGAATTGCCCAGTGGCATAAATCTACATCACCCTGACTTGTCCCTTCAGACCTGGTGCTCACTGCCCTCTCACAGCCCCTATTCCTCATACAGCGCCTCAGGACCGGAACAGCTGGGTCTACTGTGAGCAGCCCTGAGGTTGCCTGCAGTTCGGGCAAGCCTGCCTCTGAGACCCAAGCCACACACAGAGTTGCCTCACTTCACATCTTCTCTATCTCTACCTATGGGGGACTGTACAACATCAGGTGAATCCTTCTGATTCAGCTGGCGAATAAAGAGCCAAATAAGTAACATCCATCTCATGTCAGCTTGTAGTTGCCAGGCTTTGTTCATGTTGAACAGTTTTCCTTCTAGGTCAAAGAATCTATTCTATGTAGCAGTGTATATACATATGTATTTCAAATTATTTTACTACTGCACCTGCAGGTTTTTTAGTTGTCTGCTGGATGCAGCTGCAATTTTTCGTTCATATCACATATACCCTCTTAAAGGAAAAGCTTTAGCGTCTTTTGTGCATATGGTCTCTTTCTCTTTTTTCTTTCCTTTGCTTTCCCCTTATGTAAAAAGAACATAATTATAAATAAACATACTTTGTTTGCATTTTGCGCATGGAAAATACTGTTCATATTTTTTGTTCCATCTCATCTATTCTGCCTACAGAGTAAGTCCACGTCAGCCCATGTATGGAGTTCATGGAAACCCAAATGTGATGTGCTAACTCTATACTTATTCCCAAAGATAAGTTACTACTGAAACCACATAATTTTCAGGAACAGTAAACCTTTGGTAAATGTTTTTCCCCTCTGGACTGGTGGATCTTAATCAGCTAATCAATCGGACCATTTTCTTTCTCATACTGATTACACAGTGTTTTGGTTCTTGAGCTGAGACGGATGATGGCAGCCACTCATTTAGATAATGTGGTAGCTTCCTCAAATACCTGATGCCTATGGAAGTTTTCTTCCCCAGCGTTATTCATTCTGCTACTCTCATATTAATTTTCAGTGCAACTGAATAGAAATGTGGCTTAGGTTCATGGTTCACGTTGTAAATGATTCTGCTTGTCAGGAGAGTGACCTAAAGAGGGAATTCATAAGTGACAAGAGCTTGTCTTGACAATAAGCAATCTCCAGGCAATTATAACTTTATCACAATGATGAGGAAAATGCGTAGTTGGAAGAAAGGTCATTTGCTTTAATGTTATCTACCCCTGTTGTCACTGAGTTTTGAAGAAATTATATTCAACCTCTATTAGAAAAGAAAAATGGCAACTATAAGTAAGGGGATTTTTTTCCAAGTTGCTTGGTTTCTGTGAGCTGGCATGCCAAACCTCTGATTACATCCTTGCAACAACCCTGACAATGGAATGCGTTTTTTCCCCAATTTAATATAAGAAAACCAGCGGGATGTCTTACTTCCAAAGGCATTTGATAAAGGAGACCACTCATGGAGCTGAGAGGAAATCAGTGGAACTTTTTCATTTCATGGGGTTCTATGATTCGTAAGTCCCATGGTATAATTCATTGCTTTTATGTGATTTTTCTGACAGCGTTGTGTCTTCTGGTTCACGCTGACAAAAGTCTCATGCTCACATTTTTTTTTTTTTTTTGGCAAGTTTGCTTCTAGTTTTAGGCTGTGAAATCTAGGATATGGCAAGGTGCTATGTTGGCACACTATAATGAGATTTTTTTTCTTGTAAGTACAACCTGTCAGTGGCAGCTGAATAGCACTGTTCTCACTAAACAAGCTCAGGAGAGAAATATTCTGTGGCCCTAATACATATTCTCCCATGCCTCCCTTCAAACTTGACAATGTGCATTAAAAAGGAAATAATCCCTATTGCCTGTTTGAAATTCCTGGCCTAAGATAGAAACGAGCTATCTTATTTATCTTTCTCTCCTCTCCCTGGGAGCAGTGCTAATAATTTTACTTGGAGGTTCCAAAGCACAGATGAGCCAGTATGAGCATAAAGATTTCCATTTGCCTGCTGATGGACATTGCAGTTTTTACGGGGCACGCTGCCTACTGCAGCCGGTGGCTCCACAGAGTTGGTGCAAGCTCAGGTCCAGGTGTTGCTCTGTTTCCTGACGTGGCAGTTCAAAGGCTGATCCAAGTGCTGACTGAGTTGTACAGGTGCATAATGTGTCAGTTCTCTTATGCCTTCTCAGCACATGCTTATGAAAGGAGGGGCCTGGATTTTGTGCTTGTCTTCCCTGATCAGGGAAGTACACTGGATAATCACGGAAGGGCAAGGTTGGGACTTAATGCAGGTGATACACAACCGGACACAGCTTTGAGTCATAAGCAAAAAAAAAAAAATTAAAATCTAATACATGTTTGCTTCGTTAGTTATTGGAATCTTATTTTCATACCCAAAGGCTGAACAGCTTTTTGCCAGAGGCTGGTCCAGCATTCAAGATCAAGGACTGCCTTGACTGTTCGTCACACCCTCTTGGATGGCTGGGTCCCAGATTAGGAAGTCTGTACTTTTGCCTGGTCACATAAAAGTTACGTTCCTTACAGAGGATTTTCAGGCGAGAATTCCTACTGCTCTTCGCCTGTCAGCAATTCCTCCCCTCTTGCAGTAGCTTCCCTTGTGGCCTTCGATGTGCAGATTTTGGACAGTCCCACGGCCTGCCATTGCAGTAAGCTCCTTCCTGGGGAAGTGTCCCGATCTAATGTCGGGGAAGGTTTCGATATGATCCCAAGAGCGAGATTAAGACACAAACGAGGTCAAATGCCGTATAGTCAAAAGAGTTTTTATTATCAAAAGTATCAAAAGTGGAAAATGGTGGCGATAGGATAGAATGGAAGAAAAGGTAGAAATTAAGCAAGCAGTCGGGATAGAGTTGCAAGGATAGTCACCACCATGGATCCAGCGGCGTCCCGTTGGTCTTCAGGCAAGCAGTCGGTGGTGGGAGTTGCAAGGATGGTCACCAGCACGGATCCAGCGGCGTCCCGTCAGTCCTTAATCTTCAATTCTTTGGTGAGGAAGAAAAAGGCCCTCACAGCTTGTCTCTAGGGGTTTTTATAGGGCATATTTCGATGATGTCATGCGCTGCAGGTTTCATTTATCACACGACCTTTGCGTGATCGATACCAGAAACCAGTATCTTATCAGCTCCAGCCCAGTTTCCTCCCCTGGATGTCTCAGTGGCCTGGTAATCGTCCTTATGGACAGAGGAGTGTCCCGCTTAAACCGGCCATCTTGGAGACAAAGGGCTCAAGATGAGCAGTTCACAGTTCCTTGATGACAGCCCAGTCTCTCATACCTAACAATCTTTGAGGCAAATGGTTCGAGATAACAATTCAGTCTCTTACAGGAAGGTGTCCTCCCCAGCTGTCTCCATCCAAACCCCCAAGGCATGTGCTCTCCGTTAGCACAAGTGTCCCTATCCTCATCCTGTCTTTGCCTCTGTGTAACAGCAGGTTTCAGTGGTTCCCACGCTCACATTTCATTGCCATAATGCTGCCTTACGGTAGGTCTACCACACCAATTCATTCCCCTGTCACTTGGTGCATTTTATGTGATGTGGGGAAAAGAGGGCCTCCTGATACACAGCCTAGATTTTACGCAGAGACATGTGTGCTATGCTACTTTTTTTAACCCCAGTGCCTATCACTTTCTAGTGGCTCTAGCACAGGCACCTCACATAACTTTCTGAACTTGATTTCCTAGCTGTCCATATTATGAGTTGTTAGCCTGGATGGACTAGAAGGAGGATGCAGAAGCCTTTTGCAGAATTTGATTCATTCACTTATAGTCCAGAAGAAACTGAAGTGATGAAAAAAACATGGTAAAGTTACATTTTCTTTTTTGTGGATGCATTGTTGTTTAATTTCATAGTGTTGAATTAATTTTGTTTTTCAGGCTGTTGGACACACAGGAAAGCCTCCAAGGTTTTTTGGAAGTGTCTGTGCTGACAGAAAAGGAACAGTTGAGGAGAGATAATGCTACAATCTCTAAGATACCTACATCCTAGGTGACTGCTAAGCTTTCATTTCTGTCAAGTTTCATTCTGGTTTAAAGAAGAAAAAGAAAAGAGAAAAAAGCTGGAATATACATATAGAGAAGAATTTGCAATTAGAAGATCATCACAGCTAGAAGATCCAGGAAAACAGCTGAAAAATGCCCTGCTTTTGACTTTGACTTACCGCAGAAATGTTTTTGTTTGTTGCAAAGCAATGTAATAAGGTGGAGAAAGGTCAAGGAAAGTGAAAGGTATTGAAAAGTGTTGGTCACCATTGTTCTGTTTATACTGTGCAGATCCTTTATGTCACTGTACTTTTTCTCCCCTTGGATGCTATTTTTTCATTTTCCTAATAGTCTGAAGAAAAAGAAAAAAAAAAAAAAATCCTAGGGTGAGCTTATTGATCTAGAGCTGCCAAATCCTCATGATGTGTCATTCTAATGGCTAATTGAAAGGCTTCTGTCGTGTAATCAAAAGTATGCTTTTGGGAGCTGAAACACCCTGTTTTGCTTCTAAATGTTTTGATCTGAAATAACTGAGTGAGCTGTTCTAGGAAGCTGACTATGGAGATGTATGTTCCTAATTTCCTCCTCTTAGTGGCCCCAACCGTGCCTAGCCTTTTTAGCTCCTTTTAACAAACAGTCATTAAAAGCAAAGTAATTGGCTTTGGATGCTTCTATTCCTCAAAATCTTATTAGACCTTGAAACATGCTTTCTGCTCAAAATTCCACTTTCCGTCTTCAATAAAGATATAGACATTGTTATTTAACTCTTTGTAGAAAAAAAGTTATTTTTAAACCTCTGTACATCATCCATGTTTGTGCCTGTCTTTTCTAGCCTGTGTGAGGAATGTTGTGACTGAAGGGCTACATTAAGTTAAAAAGAAATTTCTTTTCCAAACCAGGCTGTCTGTTTCTTCTGCCTGCAAGTACCTTAGCATTGTCATAACTTTATTCAAGTGAATTCATCTAATACACACCTCACAGGAATAAGATTTTTAATGCTCTTAAAATAATTTCTCATAGTTAAAGCATATTTATATAATTAGCCTACATTTACATGGTAAAAAGTATAGTATTGATTTATTTTTTTAAAAAAGATGCTGGTCCAACTTTAGCAGTGGAGCAGCTGCTCCATTAGTCTGTTATTTCTGGAAGTACGAAGTCAGGCAAAACAAGAATCTGATCCTATGACATTTTCATTTTTGTCAGTATTAAGCCATATCACAGGTATTGCTCATTCTTTCCCATGACAGACAATTAGTTTTATGTCAGTGCACTCTTGTTATTAAACTGCTATTATTTATATTGTTGCAGTGTTTAGCTGTGCTAGGCCGAGTCACTCAATAGATGAGGTAATATGCAAGTGCATAATTATGAGGTTTGGGTCTTTGTAACATGGTTTGTTTTCCTTGTAGAATATAATGCAACTTCATAATGGCAAACCTGAGTTTAATATTTTAATACTCCTTTAGATCCTGATCCTGTGTCCACCCCTTTCCAGATATCTCTGGTGTGAGTGCAGGACATGGGAGCCTTGATTTGAAGGTGTCCAGAGCAAGATTGCAATCCCTGCCTTACTCCAAGAAGGGCTGAGGTTGGGGGAAAGGGGGCTAGAGTCTTTCATCTTAACATAACATAAAAATTCCTACTTGCACTGACTGTGAAAAGTCCTACTGTCTTCTTCGGGACTTCTGCAAGGTCAACACTGGAAATATTCTCTTGAAAAGTCTGAAAATCCCATATAATAGAATCACATAAATGCATAAGAGTTTCACTTGGCCAGGACCATGCCACTACTTTTCTGCTCTGTCATGAAATTGGTTTAAAAATGAGTTTTAAAAAATAATAATTCAAGTTCTTTTTTTACATTCCTTTTTATTTAAGTGCTTTGGATTCCTATTTCAAAATTTCTTGAACAGCAGCAGCAGGTGAAAATTATGCTTTTCAAAAGAAAAATAAGATTTCCAAACACTCATGTGATTTCAGATGCCAAGGCTTAAGAAACGAGAGAATAAATATTCTAAGAGGCATGATAAAATGGTGAAAGTTGGAAGTACTGAAACTACTGTGACTATTCAATCTCAGCAGAAGATAAGGGAGTTTTTCTCTCCAGAGAATACAACTTCTAAATGAAACTGGAAAAACTACATTTAATTTTAATGTTGAGATTCGATTCCTGTTTTAAATAAATTGTGGTCTCTTCATAAAGATATTCTGCAAAAATCAACAAACTGTTTTGTTAGTCCTCTAAATCACTGGACTTGTCAAAATTTGCTAGAAAAAGTAGAAGATTATAAAAAATACTTCAGTAAAGAATATAAAAATACAAGAAATAGAAAAAAGGTATTTTCTAGTAGTGTAAAATAGATTATTACAGTTTTAGGCACAGGTTCAGAAGCAATAAAAAAAGGCCATGAATGATTCAGCCATAAAATTTGTTAATGTATCATCCAAAAGTCCCCCCATATACTCTTGTTTTGAAAGGTCAAGTTTTGCTAAAACCAAGAACATTCTAGATAAGATGGTCCCAGGAGGTCTAACCTATAATTAACAACTGAGCTGCATGAGAGAATATAGATAGTAGGCAGAAAAAACTGTTTGCCCTCACCTGTGGAAAGGCAGCAATACCTACTGGAGTGAGCGCAGGGGCAAACGCTGTCTTTCTCTTTTCAGTCATTCTCACCTCACTTAGAGAATATTCTGGATTTGCCCATGACTCAGTGGATGACGTCAGATATGACACATAACACATCTGTCCCTCACTGTATGGCAGTAATATGTCTTGACCTCAGGGAGGTGTTTTGAAGGTAGATTTGTTTTCCAGTAATTTGACTGTCTGAAATAATCTGACTATATAAATGCTAACAATGCTGATCTGGAGCAGGGTTTCCACCCTTTCATGTAATTTCTGGTGTGTAAAACAGACTGCCTTCTTCAGCTGGAAATTCCTGTGGGGAATTTACTGAGAAGCGAAGAGCTCATTCTCTGCAAGTGGCATCCCACTGTGAATCCTGGTGTGTCAATTACGGTTTTCTGAATGTATGTTCTTGTGTATGTACATATGTTCTGCTAGACAGAGCAAAGTAAGGACAGAATGCCAACATACCTGTGGAAGAGATACTCCACCACCTTATTTCTTGGCATTTTAAAATAAAAATAATGACCGTCTGCTTGGGTGGAAAGACATAAGTGGGCTGAATTTGTGAAGTTGACAGATGAAGGGAACATAAAGACTCTCTTGTTCAAACTCTTTTTATAGCAGTATGATCAAAAGACTAGGGCAGATAGCAATTTTACAATGTGAACTACATTTTTCCAGTAAAAAGAAGTGACTAAATTATCAAAATAGTTTTTAAAAAGTACTTTAAAAAAAAAAAGTTCCTTTAAGAAACGAACATAGACAAACCAAATACTGAAAAGCTAATGAATCCTTGTTTCTAGAAGGCATTTTCTTCAAGAAGTCATGCTCCTATCTTAACTGCATCTCCTAGGGAGAGCTATGGCCAGGAGCTCCTGTGATGTAACTGCCTTCATTTTTCATGATGGGACATTGGTAACCAGCACTGGAAACATATTCTGACTAAGGCGTACAATTTTCGGAGAGAAATAGGAGTCTGAGGAGGGTACAATGTCAATTTTTCCTGTAGAAAACTTTTCATTTTTCTTTCTTTTATATTTCATCTGTAAGAATGAGACTTTATTTACCCCTTGCACTGTATATTCATAATGAGGTCCCATGGCTTATCACAGTCATCCTTTCATTCTTTCATTGAGTCTTAATTAATTATTTCTGCTGTTGCGTATCTGTTGGGCCAAACATCTTTGTATATTAGTATGCAGAAGATAACAGGAGTTATACTTGCTTAGCAACTCTGAAAATCATGTGTTTTTCTTGGAGCGTTTCTAAATATGGGAATGGATTTGTTAGGCATGAGATCTGAAAATTCGCTCTGTCTAATGCTGTATAGAATGATTGTGTTATACCACTGTCACCAACCTGTTTAAAAGGAGCTGCCTGATTTGAAGCACAGATGTTTTGATTCAACGTATTTATATTTACAATATCTCGGTGACCTGGAAGCTCTATGTTTACACCATAATGAATTGATTTTTCGAATACTCTGGAAATAAATCAGTGAATACAAATCTGCAATAGGAAATTTCCTGCCCAAAATAAAACTGAATCAATTCTTAATCTGTTTAATTCTTAGGCTTCTTATGCTCCCAGTGTTTGTTAGGCTATTAACACTAGTCCATGCAATGTTACCCACAGACTTTTTGAGTGCCAGTCATGAATACTGGAAACTTGTAAGAGAATTCTGGTATATGTTTCCTACAGAAACACACGTTTGTGCACAATGTAGTACTGACCCTTACCTATTCTCCAAGATTATGAACTTTATAGCATAGCATAAGTTACCCTGCACAGAGCCAGGATTTCATTCTTGAATGTGGGCCACAGTGCTCACCTCAGAAATTTGGTGCCAATCTGTCAGCCTGTGTATTTATGAATGACTGGATTTGTCCCAAAGATTTGAGTCTCAACAGCACCGCCTTGTGTTGAAAGCTTACCTATTTAAACAGTTCATAATAAGTTTTTTGAGATACTTTTTAAACATGGTATTTTCTACATAATAAAGAATTAAAAATAGTTCTCTGCTTCACAGAAGAATCCATTTCTGTGGATTATTAGTAAAAATATGTGAGCATTGCTATTGAAAATGTTAAAGTAGGTAACTAATGGTATTTATGTCAAGAAATAGTCATATACTTTCCAAGCAATGTATTCAGGTATCAAGCAATGTATTCAGACCTCCTGAGTGACTCTGTAATTCTCCTTGCTTGTCTGAGACTCTTAACATTCTCTGATGGCAAGGCAGCCAGAAATGCAACTTCAGTTGTCAAAGTATAGAGTAAGAATTTGCAGAGAAATTTATTCTTGTGCAAAAGGAGGCATTTTTAACCCGGTATTTAGAAAGAAAGTAGAGTTCACACCTTCTCCTCACCCTTCTCTTCCATGCCCTTGAATAGCACAGGTAGCAGGAACCTTGAATTAATTTTCATCCCAGTTGTGCCATCCTGTCTAAAATTCTTTCTTCTATCAATGCTGTGGGCTAAGCAGGGAAAATGGGGTGACATGGCAGAAATGGCAGATCTGGTACTCATATGAAGACAAGAGTGTCAAGATAGTCCTTAACATTTTGGTCTTTTAGATTAAACAATGGTACATTGCATCCAAATTATCTTCCAGAGACTTTCATTCTGATTCTCTCTATAGAAAATTGACAGAATTTGACAGTGCTGACAGAAGCAGCAAACTAATGTAGTCAAAATTAGAATAATCCCTACCAGGGCATATTTATCTCCGACCAACAGCAACTGGCAAGGGGTAGGAAGAAAAGGAAGAAAAATAAATGATGAAATAAAAGATAGAGGCAGAGAGAAAGCTGATCACAAAAATTATATATAGTTCTGCAGTAGAGTAGCATCAGTGGGGGTGAACTATATGACAGATGAGAGAGAAGACAGCCTATCCAAGCAGCAAAATAGAAGGGTCAAAAATACCAAACTATCCTGTTTTCAAAAAGTACTAGGCATGTTTATAGAGGCTAGAATCTGATTAATGTCACTGAAACTCAGACCTCTAAGCATAGAAAAGCAGATATGTTGAAACAGTGGGAAGTAAACATCTACCCTGTTTATCCAACATAAAATTCCTATCAAGCATTCATCTGCAACATTGTTCACTTAACTTTGGAAAAGTTGACTTTAAGCCACTTCTGGAAATGAGTCCCTGGCTTAAAAATGGGTTAGAGTTTTTGAAAGGGTTATCCACAAGGTTTATTTACCAACTTATACCTAACCACCTTATTTGGCTTTGACTGCCAGAATTGTCTGGTTATGTTAATATTGGTGGTAGTTCTATTGCTAGAAACTTCATTTTTATGACATTCTGAATGACTAGCTTTTGTGAAAAAAAAATCCCTTTGTATTAGGTGTTTGTCACACCATAGTAGGCATATGTTTGTTTAAGAATACTTCTTTCTCATGTAGCTATGTAATGTCTCTCCACAACTGTGACAAATCTGTCTCTTGTCTGAAGACAGACTCAGATTTCTTAATTCTTATTTGGGTGACTTTAATCATAACGTCGTGCTTTCCTGTCCTCTTTTGGGACATTATATTACCTAACTCTGCAGTTAGATTGCAAGTCTCCATCTGTAAAATGTTTCTTTCGTCCCCTGGAGTTTGGCTTGGATTCCAGTTCTAAATTTAAATGGAACTCCATTTTCCTTGTCTAATAACCACTGAGTAATTAGGCTTTTACATAGAAAAAGAATTATCTAAAGAAATGTGTTCCTGTAAAGGGCATTTTCAGCACTGTAGTTGTATGCCTCCTCTGCCAGGTTACCTGCTTTTTGCAGAAAGAAACCTTCTTAGACAGATATATTCATACATATCCAGTCCCTGTAATTTGTAAGACTCTCTTCCATTATTTGTGTGTTTTCTCTTTCATATTACAGTAAAATGTTCTTACTTCCTAAGACATTTGTTTCTAATGGAGTGGCACATTTAAAGATTCACATAATAACATCTTTACAGAAAATGCAACTGTATAGCTCTCTGGGTCTTTGTCTGTTTTTTTTACAGTATTCTACTGTAAATGGTACCTGGATGGAGGTGGATCTGATTGTTAATAATTATTTCCATTGTCTCATGCAGCTCAGTTCCTGGCTTATTTCTGTTCTTGGTCAAATCTGTGGGCTGATATTTGGAATGAGTTCGGGGTAGAGTTCTAATATGTTGTTATATAGTGCTGCATATCTTAATGTGCTTTGCAGACTATGGGCCTAATCATTTGTATTACTGCCAGTGAGGGTTCCACCATTGGATACGTCTGTGCACTGCAGTGGACTATGGTAATTCATTATTAGGTCAGTTATTGGAGACATACGATTGCGCATATGGTTCAAAAAGGTCTATGAACACTTAATGGTGTTTGGGTATGCCTAGCCTGCATTGCATAGCATCAGAACCCCACAGTGAAACATTTCGGTGCCTGCTCTCTTCTCTAATTGCACTCCTCAGCTCATATTGCATGGACCTGCAGCGCCTCATTTCCCATATCAGTGTCAGCAGTTAGCAAGGCTCTGGCATGTTTGGCCTCAATTAGCATTCTCCTCAGATTGGGTCCAGCTCAGATACTGCTCTCATGGTGCCTCAGGTAGACATGATGACTGACTTCAGTGTTTCAGAACATGTCCAGCAGGAACATACTGGGTTTTGTTCATGTTGGACTGAGTTTAATCCAAACAAACAGAGTAAAATCAGCAAGACCTACTATTGTAAAATGTTTGAACTAGCTTTGTCTATTTCACATGAGAAATCTTAGGAAGAACCCACATGGGTAGCTCAGCATGGCTCTTCCCAGAAGAGAAGAAATGATGATCATGTGGAGGGGAGATAGTTTCATCCATAAGCAGAATTCAACAGGGAAGATTCATGTCTAGATGGTCACATGGTAGTTTTTACTAGGCAATTGGCAGTAATCTTAAAGTGCATTTTCTTATGAGATGTGGAACTAGAGAAGCATGGCTTCCTATTTTTCTGTGATTTGTGTCCTGCTCCACTCCCTGGGCCATAGTGTTGTCAGCTTCCCTCTGGCTGGGCAAAGTGGCTGTCTCAGTGGCACTGGGCCACTACAGCTGTGATTTACCATCTGATTCCTATGTCTCTGAGTGTGTGAAGAGGTGGGACGTATCTGTCTTTCTTTGGGAGCTCACTATATGCTACCCAGATACTATCTTTGGAGAAACTTGAGATCCTTGAGCTCTCTGCCTCCATGTCAATTTGAAAACTGATCAGCGGCTTGCAAGATCTCTGGGAGAAAAAGGTCTGAGGACTGACAAACTATGTGATTGTGTGCTTCATTTCCTTGGGAAGCCAAGATAGCAAGTTTTTTTAAAATTAATTTTTCATTAAACTATCTCTCAAGCAAAAGATTAGATGCAGCAGCAAGAGAATTGTATGATATACAGTGTAAATTTTCAGCATATGTGGACAAATCAAGGCAAATGCCACACAAACTGATAGTGGTGGCCTCTTAGGCTAAAGCAGTTCAAGACCAGATGTCATAAAATATCTTCATGACACCACTAGTTATAAACAACTCTCTGTTTGTTACTGTCCTGCTGCTTGTTTCCATGTCATTTTTCATGAAAATCTGAATGCTTTTCCTTTCAAATATTGACAAAGGTTTAAGAAAGGGTTTAAAAAAAGGTTATCGGTGCATGAGTTCTTTGTAGTCAGGAATTCCCATGGCAGCTGTGAATTTGGAAAAGCAAACAGCACTTGCAGAATATATCTTAGAGATAAAAACCTGGACAAAACCTCCTTTTCTGCAGATACCTGTTTGATGGGTGTGAACCATAGAAAAACTCGGTTGTGGCTAAATAATTTTCCTTTCTTTGGAATGGAACAGAAAACGAGTACTGAGAAGCTTTCGTCCAACACAAAAACTCAGGCAATTCTTGTGAAGGACCATTAGGGGGCATTAGTATTCCATTCAGAAAGGGGTATTGCCGTAGTCATAAATAATTTTATGCATTACTTTAGTATTAAAGTTGAAAAAGCTGTAAACTGTATGCTTTTTCATCCTCCGTACATCAGAGTATTTGTCTATTTTAACCCCGAACGTATAGGTGCATTTAGCTATTTTCACTTAACTGGCAATAAGGAAAGCCTTTGAAAATTTTCGTATTCCTCATCTGCAGACTAGTTCACAGCCCATTCAATATTCAAAGGTAGTACCATTTCCTCTTTCTGATAAACATGATATAATTAGGCTTTTCCATACACAAGTGATTACCTAAAAAATGACCTTCTGCAAAAGACTATATTAAAATGAAGCAAAAGACATATTTAGTGCAAATGATGGCCAAGCAATAATGTGCAGGAACAAAAGAGAAGCTTTGCATAGCCAGTCTGCTTCAGCAGCTTTAGAAATAATGAAAATGCTTACTTGTGGTCTACACCAAACGTAATTGTAAGTCTGACACTACACGTAAATTCTTAAACACAGAATGTGATGGACTGCTTGTCATAATGGCCATTAATTCCCTTGAAAGAACAGGTACAACCAGAAGGAAACATGATCACATTTCCTAAGACACATATCACCTGTGTTTGTTTTGGACATAAAATGTAAACAGCAAGCAGATGATAGAAGGTAATGGCTGAGTTGCATGTAGCTTCCTGTGTGTTTTTTCTAGTATACTTGCAGGGATATCAAACAAAAGAATTACAAAGAGAATGCCTTTGAACTATAGTTTTAACGGAATGTCCAATCTCAGTCTACTCAGATTAAGCAAATTTGAAAGCGCATTATGTGCAAAGCTGCATGTGTGTGTATTCTGACACCCTTTCACCATCTATCCCTTCACTGACTGTAACTAGAACTTTTGCTAGCTGCCTCTGGAAACAAAAATGCAACAAAACAAACCACTTACTGTTCCTTCAGAATCAATCTTAGTGTTTAAAGTAAAAAACCATGTCTTTTTATCTGGCAATGAAGCTAAATCTTCAAAAAGCTAAAGCTTTTTTCTCTCAGTACTGAAAAAAATGCAATTGTGAGAAAATATTTCAGTCATAGAGTCTTGCAAATACTTAAAAAGTTAATTTAGAACTTTTCAGGGTGTTATAAGGAGAAAAAGGATCGTGAGAGCATTCTGGGCTCTGAGCATTTCCTGGGGTGAATAAATGGTTGTGGGTTAATAATTCTCAGACTAGCCTTGAACCTGACTACTTTCCTCAGTATGTCAGCAGTCCCTAGAAAAATGCCTTAGGCTTATCTACTACTGCTTGATCAGATGTGTCACAAACTGGGGTGGTTCAGTTGCTGGATTTTTACCCATCCTACAGCTCTGTTGATTCACTGTTTCTGGCTCTCTCCAGAATCCCTGATCACCATCCATTTAGAATTGATATGAGAACGCAGTCTTCACTCAAAATATCAGGGCCATTTCCACATGTATCCGTGCTTGTATGCGAAAGAAAGAAATCAGAGGCTGGTGTTCTCATTGTTTAACTATCAGCTCCTACCTTAGCTAAATTAGGAGGCAGTTTTCATTAAACTATTGGAGTGAGGAGGCTCTTCCTGAGGTTAATTCAGAACAAAGGAGTATGTTAGGCCCTCTGCAGTGTAGTTTTACTTCTCCCATTATATTTCTCCAGTAGCAACTGTGTATTTTTTTTAAAATAAAATGGTATGTGAAAAAAACCTCACCTCTCTTTTGTAGGATTGCTGAGATAGTTGCTAAATGAGTGCTTGAAATGTTTCTCTCTCTCTCTCCTGCTATAGTATACGCTAATATGAAGCCCAGATTCAGGTCATTGCAAAGATAAAGAACACTGTAAATTGAGATTTTAGGTGTACTTTGTTTTCTTAAGGCATAAATAGAAGACAGCTGTTTGGATCTCTTGTCTGTAGTCTCCAAGACCTCTTCTGTTGACCCCTTGGTAATGCAGGGCCTATAATAGCAAATAAAATAGTGTCAGAATAGCAAATAATTTTTAATACACTTTTTGGTTCAAGGGTATCTTAGATATTGACAAAAGAACTTCCAACAGACTTCTATTCAGAGTGTTGATAAACTTTTTTAGATGCCTTCAGCTGACAATACAAAGAAGTATGTTATGAAATGCAAATACAACATACAGAATATTTCAGTTTTGCAGGGCTTTTTTAACAAGATATTAGTAATTATTAAGATAACAGGACAGAATCTTCCTGTGTCAAAAAGCCTTGTCCCCTCTTAGTGTTGACACAGCTAAGTCATTTATGCTCAAATGCTGATTTACCGGGGAAGAGGGAAGGAAGAGGAGCATGCCACATAATGTAACAGTGGCCAGCTGGTATCAGTGTAATGCCTTTATTTCTGCTAACATTGTATATTGCTCTTTTATTTAAGAAGTCTTGTAAGAAGTTATATTTTTCCCAGACACGGTTATACTGTGATATGACTGGTTGGCTTTTGGATGGCTATAAATGGCCTCTCTTGGGTTCTCCACTCTCAGTAACAGAAAAAAAAGGACTTCTATCTTGCTAAAGATGTGCTAATTTAGGAATAAGGGACTGAGTTTTCCTTGCCAACAATACAACACTGATAGTCCATATCACTATGTACTTACTGCTGAAGCCTTACTGCAGCTATATTTTTACTGTTATCATAACATTATTTGCATTTCAGCTGGCCTCTCTGCATTGGTAAAATAAACCCTCTCAAGATATCTTATGGCCATTAGTATCTTTTTGGAGTAAAAAGATAATTAATTGTGATTTTGAACTTGCATTCTCCAAACGAAGCCAAGACGTACCAGAAGACAGAAAACAAACTTTTAAGAATTCACGCAGGAGTGAATGTTTGTGGAGTCTCCCAGCAGCCTGTATTGCTGTGTCCTTTTGAGAAGATCCACTCCCCTAATCATGGCTCCAAGATTACCCATGGCAATGTGTAAATAAACAATAATGATGGGTAATTTCCTGCCCAGGAGATTTTTTTTCCATTTGCTTCCCCATAGCTAGGATTTTGTCCTCAGACTTCAATGGGATTTGAGGGTGTTTGGCACTACATCAGATTAGACTCTACTTCCTTGGTTTCTTGACTGGGTCCCAGCACATAAAAAATGATTTTACTTAAACCAAAAAGAGCTGAAATAACCTGCTTTCATAGAATCATAGAATCGTTTAGGTTGGAAAAGACCTTTAAGATCATCGAGTCCAACCGTCAACCCATGCTCTTCATGCGTCCTCTTGCTCTGCCCCCAGCTGCAAACATAAGGATATGTAAAAAGATGTTTCTCATATTGTTGTTCTATTTAATAGTATACATTGTTGTTATAGTAACTGAGGTAGGGAAATATATTTTTTAGCTTTATGTTGACAGTGCTCCTTTAAACAAGAAAAGGAAAAGTAGAAAATAACATTTCATAAAAAGTAAAAGTATAGCTCAACGAAGCCCATCTTTCTTTTTAGCAGCTGTGTTTTTTCTACATCTATAACCTACACATATATCACTTTTTCTCTTCACTCTGAACTCACTGTTTTGTGGGCACAGGATGTAGTTGCAGATGATATATATTGTCTTAGTGTAATTAATTACAGGAATTTAATGCCAATAATTATTACAATATTGTTAGTAATATAAAATATTCTCCAAATGCAAAATTTTAATGAAGTTTAGCAAAAATTTGTTTTATTCCCCAACTTTTTGTTGGATTTCTCATTTTTGTTGTATTAAGAGCAACTGTATTAATGTCACATAAATCAGTGATTTGTGAAAAGATAAAGCTATGAAAAACCTGTGACAGTTAAAAAGAATGTCTTCAACTTTGAAATTCCAGTTACTAGTTTTCTTCTGAACCTAACTTAAAACACAACTTCTGTGGTTTTTAGGGATCTGCATTTGGCTGCCTGTAACTTTCAGTAAGATGCAAATATCATGTGTAACATTGCCCTGTAGGACACTAGTCAAAAGTAAATAAAATTAAAAAATGTTAGTATGTCAAAGCATTAACTGTTTTTGGAAAATGAAATTAATTTTTTTTTTCTTTGACTTCTCTCACATGATCTCATCTCTTCTCCCTTTACAATAGCTATTTTTGGTTCAGCTGTACAAGACATTTGTATGCTGCCATTTTAATGTCATTAATGGCATGAGACCATTATCTTCAATTTTCATCAGAATATTTTACTTGAGATGTGAGTCATTCCTGAAAGCTTTTGGAATACTAAAGATTTAATTTAAATAAGGCTGATGAATATTCAAAATAGAAGTTCTGTCTATGCTTCAGGTAAAGACTGTGCAATAGACCTTAGAACCCAATTCAGCAAAACAATTAAAATTACATTTAGCTTTAAGCTCATGACTAGCTGTCTTTGTTTTGTTGTTCCATTTAATGGTTCTTCCTGCTGTCATATAATTCATTCAAGATGCAATTTGGGATCTGTATCATTTGCAGACGGCTCTCATATGGCAGTAATACAAAGTCTTCCTTGAATTAGCATAATAAATATTTTCCTTTAGGAAGAGCTGTACTCCTGCTTGATCCTTAATAAATTTTAAGCTGTATGGAAGTGATATTCAAATCCATCCATTCATTCTTTGATAGTAACAGGAAGATGATCCTCATTAAAAACATAGTAGAACATTTGGGGGAAAAAAATAGATTTTATGAAATCAAATGCATTGCACCTTCTATATCACATTTTCATTGTGCAGTAGGTTATGAATAAAATCTTTGGAGATTTAGCTGTCTTCCAAATGGGTGTTTCTTCTCAAAGTAAGAAGTGTGACACCCACTATGGCAAAATTTGACTGCACTGAAAGCCTTTTATTTTGCCAATTTAAATTCTATTTTTTTATTACTGGGAGACTTTCAGGTAGCATATTTTTCCAACGTTTACTTTTAGAACTGACTTTTGGTGTCTTACCATTTTTAAATGAAACCTGGGAGGGTAGTTGCAATGCAAGTACTTGAACGCTACATGCTGGGGGAACAGAGGAGTGTGGGCATCAGAACGTTTGAAAAATTTGCCATATAATGTTGCAGTGGATGTTTCCTTTTTGGTACCTGCATTTCTTCTGAGCCACACTGCAAACTGACTGTTGACCATAGCAGCCAAAATGTATTAGTTTTTTGACAGATGTCAGCTGATCCAAAAGAGGTCAAAACAGCATAACGACTGACTGTATTTTTAAAAAGAAAGCATGCGGGGATTCTGCACTTGCCCACAGGATGCTTTTATTGTTAAAATGTTTTAAAGATCAGTAAAAACCACTCAAGTGTAAAAGCACTTGGAAGAGGGTGGCCTTACACCTGTAGCAGACTGATTTTTTCGAAAGCTTTGTTGCATTGTCTTTTGCTGTCAACAGCTGGGAAGTGACAACTGAGGAGTAACATTTAGGAAAGATGGGCAGACTCATAAGCAGTCAAGTTCAATGTCTGAGAAAATGTCTGGCAAGTCTGTTCTTCCACAATCATTCTTGCTGCTTCCACTTTACAATTAGCTAAATTTTTGACAACTACCAGCCCACACCCCCTTTGGAAAACATAAAATTTTGGGAAAAAATTACCCCTTTTGCAGGCCTTGAAAAGGATATGCTATAGGAGACAATGTGCTGAAACTCCTGTTAGTCTGTGTGAGTCATGCCTCCCCTATACAGAGGGAGAGACTAGAGATACCTGCGCAGAACTGGAATAAAATAGAAGATTGTACCATCAGCGCACAGCTGTTTACTGGGATCCTTCCATGCTCACTTCCTTTTCTGTTCTGGGAGAACACAGCAAAATGTAAATTCAGACGCTGAAGCATATTCCTACACAAAATAGCAACTCTTTAAAAGGGAGAATTGGAGCCGAGACTATTGTTTAAAATGTCAGACTACTGCCAAACAACATTTCTCTTTATAAATTAGATCTGCAACAGTTCTCACTGCAGTCCTATGGCACTGTCCTGATGCATCAAATATTCCATTATCTTAGCATTAGGAACAGCCAGAGTTATAGATGGAGTAAATCTTGCAAAGATCGCTTCTTGAAATTTATAGATGGAAACTGTGCTAGGCCAGATCTGAGCAGGTCTAATTGTTTGTGATGTCTATTAATTAGCACTATTTTTATGTAGTTAATTTTTGTTTCTTGTATTCTTGATCTGTGCTACCTGAAGTTCAGGAAGGCAAGGCACTTATCCAATTCTCCAGAGGGTTTTAGTACAAATCAAATCAGCTACTTTTTAATTGTGTTCCTTAAGGCCTAATGCCAGATATTCAGCTGAATTGAACTGTTATGCAATACATCTAAAGTATGAAACCATGAAGTGGTGATAACACTGCAATAAACAAGATGTAGATTTTTTTAGATGCACATTCAAATGTTTGCAGGTCAGGAGAGACCTGAGTGACCATAGTTTTCCAAAGGCTTGCTCTGGCCTTTAGAGGGGCTTAGGCAGTATGGAACACTTGGCTCAGGCACTGCTGGAAGTTAGGGCAGGCAAGTGAGGGACTCAGAGGCTAGGTTTCCAGGACCCAGTAGGGCAGACAAGGGGAAAGGATCTGTAGAGTTAAACTATATATCAGGCCAGTCCCTTCTCATGAAAGGCAGAACTACACACTTTAAAATGTCTTGATTGGATTGCCCTTATTTCAAACTGCAACTGCATGGAAAGAGGCAACCAACCATTCGGCAGATGTTCCCACCTGGATAGATACTTTCAGTCTACAGCTGAAAATAACAAATTAACTAGACTTCGGTGATCATACTTCTGAGTGACCATGCATTCCCAAATAGCACAATGAAGGTAGCTTTCAAAAAACTACAGCTTGCCTGCAGCATTTTCCCATAAATACAATGCAAGTACTTGGTGTAAAACCTTCTATTTATAAAGCCTTATTTATAAAAACAAATCCCATGGCAAAAGATGCCCAGCATGGTACTAAATAATTGTACAGCTTTACATATGCCACTACCGGTGTAATACAGATCTGCCTCTGACAGCCCACTGAGTGCAACATGATGCTTAGAAGCGAAATGCTGCTGAAGCAACTGTGAGCCTATTGAAAATACACCAGTTTATTTTAAGAACAAAACAAAATTCCATTCTGTATCGAAGCAAAAGAGTTACAGATGAGCAAGGCTGTCCAGCGAAGTAAATTATGTGGAAGTAAAGAATAAATGTATTACAGAGTATGCAGGCTGTGTACCAAGAAGTACATTTCATTATAATTGGTGTGTTGAAAGAATTGATCAGTGAGTACAATCTCTCTATGTCAAACCAAAGTAAATGTTATAAATTAGTGAAGCTGTATCATTTGAATGCCTTGAAGAAGAATGAAGCCACTCAAAACTAACACTGTTTATGCAGGATTTTTTTGTTTGTTTGTTTTGTTTTGTTTTATTTTTTAGACTGCAATGGTTGCCTTGGAAAAAAAAGGGGGCTTGCGAGTCTATTCATTGAAGCAACTCTAAGCTTCTCTTGCAAGTTAAGGAGCTGGGCATCTCACCAGGGCAGGTAGTAATGTCTACATTACTCAGTCTGAGTTCCAGCAGGCTGAGCTTCGTTCCTTGTCTGTATGGTGTATTCCATATGGGAGCTCTTGCTTGTAGTCAAAGATCCTGTCACTAAATATTTAAACAGTTGTATGCAAATTACTTAATCACAAGACAATTTAGGATGTCTCCATGTTTGTAGCTGCCTGATGACTCAAAGCTATAACTTTCAACTGGGAAACAAATTGGCCAGTCTTTTTGTAGAGGTCCAACAGGAAGGAAAAACAGCCCCATATTTTCTTCTTAAAATGGTACTTAGTAATGAAATCAGAAGTTTAGAAATAGGGACTACCGACTAGATATACATAGCTATATAACTCAACTGCTTTTGCAAGATTGCCGTTAGCACATCAGAGGAAATTAAATTGACGTCTTGTACCCAGCCTACGCTTAGTTATCTGGCAAGTGTAACACAGGGAGCTTCCCTCCTTTCCATCCTTGTTTAGGTGATTTGGAAAGGTAACGCCCCTGGGTCTGATCCTTTGGGATGAAAGAGATTGAGAAAGATATGGCAAGGAAATCCAAATGCAACCCATGTAGTACTCTAACTTGAAGGCCATTGCAATAAGCACTTCCCCTGAAAAGCAAAAACATCAGAGCTCAAGTAAAATCTAAAGCACCTCTTTCAAGGAATCAAAACTTATATCATCCTAAAGGCAATATAGCAGCAAATAATACAAGTTCAGACTCCTGTTGTTAGTTATTTATTGGCATGAATTCTAGTAGTAACAAAACAGGACATAAATGTTGGTTGCACTTTTTACTTTAAAATGACCCTTAAAAAAATAAAGCCTTGGTAACTTTTATTACCTGTATATGGAAAAGCTGCCACACAGTGTTTCATATGGAGTACCTTTGTCTGAATTCACCTCTAATGTACACCATTAACTGCTTTCCTATCCTTCCTACTAGTCCTGGTAACCTGGCTCCTCCCAGGAACTGGTGATTCTACATGCTGCCTCTTCTTTTCCTAGCTGAGAAGGAAATTGCTGCCCAGCACACATCCTCAGCTCTTTGATCCCTCTTCAGAAGGGCAGTTTGTCTCCTTGCAGTTCATTCAAGATCACTTTAAAGCCAATTATCTTTGCCTTGCATGATGATACCTGATAATTAATGGGAATGGGTAGAGATGAGAGCTCTTTATAGCTCCTGTACCTGGACTATATTGTATAATAAAGCAGTGTTATAAAACTACAGTAGATATGAGGCTTTTATCCAATGTTCCTGGGTTTTGTGTTATATCATTACATTTTATAGCTCATTGCACTTAATGCAAGTGATATACCCTATTTTATTAACCAAAAGGCAGCAAAGATGTCCAAAAAGCTCAGTCATGAGACATTCAGGATGAACTGAAAGGCACTGGTGTACCTATTTCATGTGAGATGATAAAATCTTGAAGTGGGATCTGAAGTATGGATTTTTCTTGTTCCCACCCTTAATAATTTGTCTTAAACTTTTTGCTTGCCTCTGTGTCTTATTTCTGTGCCATGTATTTTGAAACTAGATCAGCTGCTGTTTCATATTTGGTTAAACCAGTAAAGTTATGTTGATACATATAAACAAGGAAATACAGAATAATTTGGGCTCAAAGATACTACAATAAGCTTTGGAGTTTCAAATATAATTAATCGAATACCTTGTAGATAGCCATACTTTTTATCACAGTATCTCAGAATGCCCTCTGATAGTATCTTCACTGTGAGATGCTGAAATGGAGGAACATGTCAATCCTCATGACTCACCTAATATTCCTAACAAATGTAGCTCAGAATACCTACGTTTCTGGCTTTATTGTCCTGCCCTATTTGCCATCAGTTAAAAGGCAGTGTTAACGAGGTAATAACTGAGAACTGTCTTAGAGTGATAAAATGAATTTAAATTTCATTATTGACTACTATTATTGAAATGCATTTTTATGCTTTGAATATGTCTAATTAAAATAGTAACCACAACTTAGTCAAACATGAGGGTCTGTTGTATAATTCCAAGAATGACCTATGTCAAGGTAGACTTATGTTTAACAGTGCCTGTCAATAATCTTGTGCCTTAAAACAAAGCAAACGAGTAAAACATTTAAAGAATGTTATAACTATCCTGAGGCTAAATTTTAAAAATTCAGACAGTTCAGATACACTTAAAATATATGAAACATGTTAAAGTTAATAAATCAAACAGCTAAAGTAATTTTCATTCCATCCTGATATGGATTGACAATAACCCCATGTTTAAAGGTGTTTAAAGGTATTTGTGTGCACTGCCTTACGGGATGTAAAACTGCTTTATTAAATACATACTACGTTTTTCCTTGTTATACTTCTTATGCCATATTTTATCTCTGAGTGCAATTTTTTTGTGAACTTGTAAGAAAAGACAGAAAAGATATTGTAAAATTATAGTGCATCAAATTCTTCCATATTGTTAGCTGTGGAATGCTTCTAAGTTCTTAGGGCTCATCATCTCTCAAAAAAGATTAATTTTACCAGCTTCTGATTTTTTTTGTCAGCCTCTGTGAGTAGAACTGTCAGTTTTCTTGTTATTTTCTTTGTATGCGTTGGGAGTTGTGAAAGGCAGTTTTTGGAGGAGTTATGGAAACATAAACCAGCATGATCTTGTGTTGCCCATGGCAGCTATGCAACTGAGGGTCTAATTAGGTGCCCATTACAGTAGGTATGTAAATTGAAGCAGTGGAAGTCTCAGCAAAGGAATCTGAGAGGAACAGCATCTCTGACAGCATAAGTTACTGAGTACGTAAATTTTTACATATATATATATGTAATGCTATGATGAGCCTAGCAGAAGTATGTATTACCTTAATTGGCCTTGATTCTGTCCCCATAGAAGTAATTGGCAAAGGTCTTATGGACTCCAGTGTATTGGGACTACAATTATCGGCAGCACAAGGAAAGACTCATAGATCTGTCATAGGTGAAAAATTAGCATGTTAGATTTGTTCCTGCCTTTATCTTGTGTTCAGAAGTGAGCTACTCTCATAGGCTTCATCTACACTCTGAAAGGGTGGCTATATTTGATTTCTTTATGCTCTATGTTTTACCATTGGATAAAATAACTCTGTTCTCACATTTGAAATATACTTACTTTCTCCCTTAACCTTCCATGAGCAGCCTATTGTGCATCCCCAGTGCTGGCAGCTATCTGCTGTTTCAATGTAATATGTTTGGAATCCTGTAGCTTTAAAGATTTTTCAATCTAATAAAATCATCACCAATCAAGTTTTCTTATGTAAAGATTTAAAACTGCAAACTCTTTGCTAAAGAAATATTTTCCAGCTAAGATGCCTGCTGGACTGTGTAATAGACTCTACGTGATTGGCCTAATTCTGCACACTCAACCATTTTGTGTCTTTATTGATGTTTTGTGCAGTGCTCAGACAATGAAAATTTATGCATCCTTTTCTCCAGTTTAGAGAAGTCATGGCTGCTAATGATTTCACCCTATCTATTTATTAGAAATAAATGAGCATGTATGGTTGGTGGTATTTAATCTTGTACTTGTCTGGTAATACTTGAAAATAGGATAATAACTTTTCTAGTACTTCCTCTCTCCTTCACTTGAGACTTGTTGCTGTCAAACCCTGGAAAGGCAAATCAGGCTGATGAGCTAGAAAGTGCCATGAAAGGTACTGAAGCAACACAAGAGCCTGTCAAATCAAGTGGCTCCTCCTTTCAATCCCATGAGGTTCCAGGCCTGAAAAATAAGAATAGTGTGATTTCTGTGAGTGAATTAGAAACCTTTTTTCTGCTGACTGTTGGCCTCGAGGACCTGCCAGGCTGGAAGGGAAGATATCTTGTCTATCTTTCTGCTGAGGCCAGTATCAACTATAACTGTGTTGTCCCTGGCAAATATTTATCTAGCCTATTCTTAAAATCCTCTAGTGAGGGTAAGTGCAGTCTTCCTGGTTGTTTATTTCAGTGTACCACTATTTGAGTTGCTAAGAAGCCAAATCTTCTTTTGATGTCATCTAAGTTCATCAGCTTTTCTGTTTGCTGTAGACATGAACACAATGTTCTTTGATTTTGGCAGCAGCTTTTTGTGCATGTCATTGTTATGTCTCCTAAATCTTCTCTTCTCTAAATCAACCATTTCGAATAATTCTCAAAATGCAATTCATATCTTTTAGGTCTCTGGCTCCATTGGCTGTTCTTATCCAGATTTGCCTCATTTGGCTCATGGTGTTCTTTGAAGTGTGCTGCCCCAAACTGGTCATCATATTCCCATTGCACTCCTAAGCAGGACGTAATTCATCTGGTTATTGATTGTATTAATCTTTCTAGTTATATGACATTGGCAAGCCATGCTGCTGTTCATAATCCCAGGGTATTTAGCTTTGCTGTACCAATCAGCATGAGAATAGATCCTGAAAAGAAGATCTCAACAGTACCTGTTACCACCTAGCTTAAGACAATCTTTCTTTAGCTTGCTTACAAGAGGGTGATAAGAGACTGAACCTCATTATGTTTTCTAACAAATTTTAGAAGGGATATAAGGATTTGCAGTATCAAAAATATGCTACTTTTAAAGAGACGAGTTTTTGTCTCCTGACAGCAAAGTGCCTATAGTAATAGTTATGGTTTATTAGGGAAAAAAAAATCTCAGTTTTTGGTGGGGATGGTGGTAGAAATGAAATGGTACCTGGGTATGTACCTGTCTCCTTAACTCTGTTTTGCCTTCATTGACATAGATATGAGCCTTTTAAGAGGGTAGCCAACAAATCAGACAGGGATTTTCCCAGGAAACCCATTCATGTGTTTATGCCTTTTGTCCTCCCAATTTAAATTATTATTTTTCTTGCTGTTTTCCAAAATAAAACTCTGCATTTTTAATAGAAACTGTTTCAAGTTTCCAATTAGTAAATAATTTCTGGAATCAAAGTTTGCATATTAAAGCAAATCCTGGAATATAAACTTTGAAATCTTTATGGTTCCCTATAAATAAATCAAAAAGAATCAAAGTTGTGGTTGGGAAAAAAAAAAGGCATTAAAATAGATTAAGGACCTAAGTTATTAGAATTATTCTATAGTGCATTGCATTCTTGGTCATAGATCCAAATCCTTTTCAGCAGTGGCATAGTCCATAAAGATAGTACTTGCCTAAAAAAATGGTACTTACCTTCAGGAACTACATAAAAAGTTATTTAGATCATAGCTGGATGCTTGCTAATAGAGGATAATGGATAGATTTATACAGATACATGAGAAAGTAAAAGGAAACAATAATTTGCTAGAAATAAGTTGTGATCAGCACACTATTCAAGTCTGGGGTAGGGAAAATAATGAAAAAATAATAATGTGTTTAAAAAAATCCTGTGTGAATCTGCCTTTTTACATAAGGGAGAAGGAATAGGGATACTTCTGAAATTATAATTTCAAGCAAAAATGAGGTGAAGGACTAATTATTAGAAATAGTTTCATGTATTTTAGATGAAATGGTTTACTGTACACTCAATTCATAGCAGATTATCTCAAATTTAACCAGTTTAATGATAAAATGTAAACCTTTAAACCTTACTAAGCTTTGACTTTGCTCCTCGAAAGCAATATATATTGTAGGAAAGTCAATTAGAATCTACAGTAAGCCTTTGAGCACGACACCTTTGTGCTTGGATCAAAGTAAGGAATACATGTGAGGTTAGGGGTGAATTCAAATCAAAGGCTCACAGTAAGGAAGAAAATAAATGTTAGCCAACGTGGACAAAGCAATTCTTTCCAAAAAGCTTTTTGCTACTGTCAGTATATATAATAATAATTTACAAAGGTTAATGCATTATCGAACTGTGTTTGTATATTGCTTTGAAGCTAAGTTTTCAGAATATTGCAGCTAAAACTGGGCAAAACTTCTATAGGCCAGCAAAAAGCCCAACTAATCTTATTTGGACACTATATTTGCTGAAGTTCAGCTTCAATTAACTGTCTGAATCTCCTGGAGTTTCAGGTGATCTATTCTATTTGAAATAAGGCAAGCACCATAGATGGTGGAGTGGCATTTCAGCCTGCAGTGGGACTTCTTCCTCACAGAGTGCCTCAGACCATCTTGTTTGATGCAATTTATTATTTTTTCCTTCATTTTTAATAATGCCAGCACTTGTTTCCTCCATCCCCTTGGAATTTCCTAGAGGTTTATTTTCACATCTTGTGTTTTGTGGGGTAGAGGAGACAGCATTTCCTTCTTCCATTCCAGCATGCAGAATAAGTGAATTGAGAATGGAAGCAATTATCTTTTCCCTTGACTCAGCAGAAGTAGGAGCAAGAAATATTTTTCTGATGTGGCTGCTATCACTTCCCAGTGGCCTGTAACTCAGCCCAGAGTTAAAATCTGCAAATCTGCAAACTGCGCTGAAAGTAGCCTTGTTATTGTGTGGGTTGACTGAGGTAATAAATAAAGTAGGAGAAAAAGAATAGGTGATCATAAAAAAGAATGATACATACAGAAGAAAGGGCAAATATTTTCATGAATATTGTTCAGTTGCTTTTGAATGCTTGGTTGTTAACAGAAGCCAGAGAGCTTCCCTTTTTCGCTCTCTCAAGGTTTATCTTGCTGTAAAGATTCAAACTTGAAAAAGATTATATTGATTATATATAAGAAAAATCATGATCTGAGACCTTGCATGCAGGAGTGTAAGCATGAGCATAATCCTATAGAGGAGTTGTAATTAGGACTGCATGTAGCCTGTGAGGCAGCTGTCAGTCAGCTGTTTCTCTTTTCACTTCAGCTGTCAGTGGGTTGAAAGGAAATAGAAAAGACAGAACTTTTTAGTGTAGGAAAAATCAAGTCTGTCTCTCTCACTTGCTAGCCTCCACAGGGAGAGAAAAGATTTTTTTTCCTTAAATGGAGAACATCATACCTAAGAAATCACACCATCTTTAATGAAAACTCAAGTAACTGAAATTATAGGATTAATTTTATTTCATTAGCAGACATGAATGAAGGTCTAACAATTGGAAATGAAAGGCTGCTAACAACATGATAATAAACTATTTTTAAATTTGTTCTGCCTAGAAGTCCCAGGCAATTAGTCCAATAAGCTCTTATTTAATAAGACATGATGAACGCTTTAAAAATGAAAGCTATTTCTTTGAGAACAAGATATACATTGTGTATGACCTGTAGAGAACTACATTAAAACATATAAATAACTGTGAAAATCAACAAGTGAGGGAATAAGTTCACAAGACTGAAATACAGCTTCATACTTATTTTTTTCTCTTTAATGACTTTTTAAAAAACCTTTTAAACATACCAGAATGGAAGTATTTCTGGAAAAATATTTAACTCAGGCAAGAATGATTGGAAAGGTGTCTTGGTTGAGGATCTGAAATGAGTGAATGAGTGTGTGTGTGAATAAGAGAGAGACAAAAAGAAACTTTCCATGTCAGAGTAGCCCCCTGGTTGGCATGGAATCTGAATGTAGCATCAGCAACGGGGTGCTTTCCAAAGCAAAAGGGTGTGGAAAGCTGTTACTGATTGTCTTGCTCTCCCTAACTTGGATTTTAGCCAGTGGGTTTTCTGATGAACCGAGATGCAATACAGTAAGGGTTTTATGGAACATTTCTTTATCAATTATATTGATTACTCTTTTCTGCATAGGTCTATAATTTATGAAAGATTTCTTTATCAGTATGAAAAGTAAGCACTGAATTCAAAGATTTATTTTGTAAGTGGAATGATATCTTGAAAATTTGGTCACAAAGGATATCCTTTTCTGGTATTTTTTCCTCTTTATTTAAAACCATGAAAAGGTTTTTCACAAGAAAAAATAGATTCCTAAATGTTTTTGCTCTCTTTTGTCTTGAAAATTATTCAGCAGAACAACTGCATTTGTTCAAAGTCTCCCAGGCATGACATACAAGCCGTGGCTTCCAAGAGATAGCAAGCTCTGGAAAGGTGTACTGGGTGCAGGTGCCCAGGCTCTGGCAGGGTGGCTGCAGGGCGGCCTCTGTGAGGAGAGGCGGGGGCTGCCCCGAGCCGGACACAGCCGGTTCCAGCCGGCTCCGACCGACCCACCGCAGGGCACGGCTGAGCCTTGGGGAAAGCCTGTGTAAGAAAGGGCAAAACGCTGCCCGGCTGTGAGGGGAAAAGTGTGAGAAACAGCCCTGCGGGCACCGGGGGGAGAGGGGGAGGAGGTGCTCCAGGTGCCCCAGCAGGGATCCCCTGCAGTGCCTGGAGAGACCACGCTGGAGCAGGTACACACACTGCAGCCATGGAGGACCCCACACTGGAGCAGGTTCATCCTGAAGGACTGCAGCCCATGAAGAACCCATGCTGGAGCAAGGGAAAAGTGTGAGGAGGAAGGAGTGACAGAGAGGAGCTGCTATGGGCCAACTGCAACTCCCATTTCCCATTCTCCTATGCCACTCAGCATGGGGAAGCAGAGGAGCTGGGGATGAAGGAGTGAAGTTGAGCCTGGGAAGAAGGTTTGGGGGGGAGGTGTTTTAGTTTTTGTTTCTCACCATCCAACTCTATTTTTAATTGGCAATACATTAAATTAATCTTCCCCAATTCGAGTCTGTTTTGCCCATGACAGTAGTTGATAGAGCTCTGTGTCCTTATCTCCACCCACAAGCTCTTTAATCTTATTTTCTCCCCCTGTCCTGTCGAGGAGGGAGAGTGAGAAAACAGCTGGGTGGGTGTCTGGCAGCCAGCTGAGGTCAACCCACCGTGAATGGTATTTCAGAAACTTCCTGTGATAAACCATCACTCGTATCCTAGATTACCCAGAAGGCATGGTCACCTGCATCCACAGAGCTGGTTAGGTTCAAGGCTCCTATAACAGAAATTTCTGGAGAGTAATCCATTTTAAAGATGCACGTAAGAACAGGTATGGCAGAAGAAATCATGTTTTTCCCATTGACTTTTAAGGTTATGAAATAGATTTCCATTTTGCATAATAACCAAACTAAGCTTTTTGAAAGTAATCAAAATGACTTGTTTATTTATTTATTTTTACAGGCTATTTTCAATTAGGGACGTTCTCTTTCTCATGGGAATCTGCCTGGAACCTTAGCAGTTTGTGTTTTGTTAAACACACAAGTAAACTGAAACCTCTTCATACACGTTTTTTGGCAAAAGAAACTTTTTTTTGGTAGTAGTAGTAGTACTAGGACAAGAAAGAAGGTTTTTATTTAGCGCTTCCAAACAGCTACCTCTGGAAACTTTTGCAACCTTTTTTTTGTCATGGGGAGGTTGAGAAGGAATTACATGAACTAAAAATGTCAGTGCCATTTCTTTTGTGAAGAACTTTTGTCAGAAGCTGTTTTAAAGAATGTCTTTGAACATGGGCAGGGAACTCTGTACATATGATATTTGTCAAATACAGCTTAAAGCAATTATAGATTTGGAACAGGAATATATTGTATGTACAGGCTGAGCTTTTGGTCATGGCGAATCAGAAACAGGTTTGGCATTTGACTGCCATGTTGCTAGCCTATTGATTGTGTTTGTAAAGAAAATTGTATTACTGATGCTGTTGACATTTTTTGAGCGTGAAAGAAGACGACGGTGGTGGTGTCAGTTTGCATCTGACCACACTGCTCTTTGCAGTTTTCATTTCTGCATCCTCTCTCATTGCTCTGGCAATATTCACCATTTGGCATGTAGAATAATCCCAGTCTCCAGTAGCACTATGCTAAAGTTTAATTGACTCCAAGCCTCATAATTATATTGAGAGAAGTTATATAGTGTTTCTTTGGAACACACAAAATTCTTCACCCTGGGGAACAGCATTCTGTGTATGACATATGGTAGCAACTAGATTGCTGCTGGTGTAAAAATTCAGAGATCTCTCAGTCCTGGTTCACATGTTTTATGTTTGTCATATTCCCTTATATCAACTGATGTTCTCCACACAGCTACAAGCTCATAAAGCAGGAGTCCAACCATTCAGGATTCCCTTTGTATTTTGCATTCAATATACTTCTAATACATATTTTTTTTCTTGAACTGAAGAAAATAAAGTAAGACTTTATGAGGTGCATATTTTTTTCCCCATGTAGTAGCTTAGCAGTTACGTATCTTTTAGTTGTGAGTATCTTATCAGTTATATACCTTTTAGCTGTGGATATCTTACCTCATTAAACTTTCACTGTCCTTTTAAGTGTGTGATCCAAGCATTATTTCATAGGAGAAGAATAAAAATAAGTTTTTAAAAACTCATTGCAAACAACTTTTTCATGGCCTATATATCCTAGTTGAAGATGTTGAAAATACCACTATAAAATTAACTCCTTCATTTGAGAGACACAGCTACGTAGCTCCAACTTCTAAGTCACAAGATGAATCAAATACATTACATTAAATCTTCCCTACTTTCTTATAAAAATCTGGTAGTAGATGTGAGCTGTCTGAGGAGCATGGAATTATATAACAAAGTACAGAACTAATCTGCTTGTGTGAGCAAGAAGTTACACTCTGGAGAAGTGGCGGTATTTGGCGGTGTTTGCCTATTTTATTTACACAGAACCGGAGAAGGCAGAAACGAAATGAAGCTCTTGATTGGGAAGCATAGCCACATCTACTTCAAAACCAGAACAATTTCAATGTTGAAAAAATTACTTATATATTCACCCTGTTATGTGTCCCAGTGTGCTTATGAACCCACTCTCTGGGTGATTGAAATCTTAACAAAAAGCAGGGGTGGAGGTGAATATTTTGAAATTTAACATTGCTATACTATTTCAAGAGAGACCACGGGTTTGAAGATATATCTGGAACCCCAGAACAGACTGATTGAAGCCTGAGTGATTTAGATTTTCAGTAGTAGTCAAAGAGTTCACTTCCAAAGTGCAAATTTGAAGAACGAACCTCAATCCTTGCTCAGTTTTGGAACATGTTAATTGAGTCCTTGTAGTGACTGTAATGCTTTGTGAGTGGTTTTTTTTTGGCTAAGCCTCATCTTCCCATAGTAAGGCTGAGGAATGGAGCATGAGATGTAGAAATTATTATGGCAGACTGGAACTACTAGCAGATCCCGCTAACTCTAGTATCCTCATTTTGGGTTGTTAGCACTTCTCTAACCAATGCCTTACTGCTAATTGGAACTAAATCTTTTCAAATATATTTCACAAATTCTTGCTATAGTGTATGTGATCAGAAAGATGTTTTACTGCATGAGTCATAATAAATAGAAAAGAATTTTCAAAAAAAACCCCATGCTTGGGTTTTTAGGGGAAGACAAACAAAAAGAAATTACATGAAGTGGTGGTTTCCAGAACCAGTGTAGTAGAGAATTTAAGCTATTGACGACAGTAGTCAGTATTTCTAGTAAAGACCTGAGTGGCAGGGGAGTGCACTTGAGTGGGCCTGCCTGCAAATACAATAGGATTGGTTCCAAGTGCTGTAAAATGAGATTGCAGAATTATCTTGACAACTTGGAGAAATGGTCTGAGATGAGGTAAATGAAATGTATCCTGGCATTGGTCAATATGCAATCTTAGCTAAACATTTTGCAGAATCAAGATAGGGATTAGGTGACAACAGTTCTGTGGAGGAAGATCTTGAAAGGAATGGCTCAATATCAAACCTGTGAAAAAAAGCAACATCAAACTAAGTAATTTCATAAATATGTGTAAGTAATGAGAAACAGTTCTCTGCCCTCCCAGGCACAGGGGAATCTCTGCTGGACACTGTGAAAGTCTTAGGCAAATATGTTAAATGGTGAAGTGGACTAACTGGACAGGGTCTTACAAAGTGCGACAAATGACTGAGGATGTAATAAACCTCAAACTTTCTGAACTGATGATGGGAAAACTGAAAGAACAGGATAATTTAGCATAAGGGAGGAGGGTACCAACACTGCAGCCAGGCTGGTGAGCACCAGGCATTACTGTTCAATAGTGTTCAAGAACAGGTGCAACCATGAGGGGAGGAGACACATGAGGATATATGTAAAGAGACATGTTCAGAGAAATGTGGAGATAAAGCAGAGGAGAAGAAGTGGAGGAGACACATGGAACAGGACAGTGTTGGGAATATGGCTGTAGATGTACTCTTGGAAGTAGGTGCTCAGTGCCAGAGGAGGTACCTCTGGTGGGCTGAAGCCCTTGCCCAGATTGTGGCCCATGGGCAATCCACACCAGAGTAGGGACATCCCTGAGGGAGTGTGGTCCTCAGAGGACCCACACCAGAGCATGGACAACCCTCAGAGGACTCCAGCCAGCCCACGGGCAACCCATGCTGGGGCAGGGACATGCCCGAGGAGCTGCGGCCCCTGGAGGACTCTGCTGGAACACAGGAGCAGTAAGAAACATGGAGTAGTGGAGGAAAATGAGTAAGAAGCAAGGGCAGCAGAAAGAAAACATTACACAGACACTTCACCAAAGGGACTGGGAGTGGAACTGAATGTAACGTGTGGTGACAATGGGGGAAGTTGGGCCTAGGAATGGGGAAGGAGAAGAGTTGGACTGAAGCTGAGTCTGGGGAAGGGGGCATGTATTTCCCTAAGGGAAGGTTTTAATTGTTTGTCTTCTTCTTTTCTCAATACCCAAATCAGTAATTAACTTTGTATTAATTGGCAATAAAATAATTGAGTAAAATTGCCTGAGTTGAAACTGTTTTGCCAACAATGTGACAAGTACTGAGCTCGAATTAGACATTGTGACGAACTTTCTAATGGCAAGGGTGTTTAAGTAATATAATAGCTGTCCTAGATTCTATCATTGCAGGTTTGGATGTTATCTTAATACAAATGTTAAGTAGGGATCACTCAATTCATGGGACTGATTTTTTTCTTCTCATTAGCCATGGTTAGGGATCAGTGCTTCCCTCCATTTCCCTGCTATGCCTTGCAACTCTCATTACCTTAATTGATAGTTCTTAGAAGTCTCTAACTTTCAGTTTCCTGCCCCCTTTGACATTCCCTTAGAAGTTTTGCTCCTAGGGTCATTCTTGGTCCCTGGTCTTGATTATACACAAACACATTTTATTCACCATCAGCAGACCCGGGGTAGTTCCATTCTCCTTCCTCCTGCGCCCTTCTGGTATGCCTTCCCACATCTTAGCTGCAACCACGGAGTTCAGTATTTGCTCACCTTTATTGACAATTATATAGATAACTCCAAAGTGAGCCTTAACTAATGAAATACTGGGTGACTCAGTAATATCAATGATTTGATTGCTAGCCTGAGAATTAGGTTTAGGAGTACACTAAATGACTGGGTAAACCCTTTAGAATATTCTGTATTCCTAGCAGAGGGTAATTAATGCCATCCAATTAGAATTCAGGATTCTGCACACTTGGGACCTAATGGAGCAAATAATTATGCTAGAGGTGTGCACAAATTCATCTGCATTTACAAATCCTAAACTCGCATTAAAGACTATGGCTTTTTAAAGATCACATAAATACTGTCTTTCAGGATAGCAAACTGAATATTTTAAAGATTTCCTGTGGGCATATTTCATACTAAACTTTCATTTTTAGGAAGGATTGCATGGCTGTAATTCTTCTTTGTGTCTCAGATTTCCCAGTGGTAACACACAAAATACTTTACATTCAGTTTCTTTCTTGCAGCTTCAAACTTTTCAATCCAAATAACAAAATATTAATTTTTTAAATGCAAATATGATGACTCTGCCAGATACTGCAGCAACCAGAATCCATACTGAAAATACGCAGAACTATAGTTCAAGCTTTCTATCCAGAACTCAAATCTAATGAGTGGTTCTGCAAGAAGGGAGAAAATAATATTGGTTCCTCTTTGTACCTGGCTCTTCCCTATTTGAGATTGTTCACAGTTTTTGGGAACCTATCATTTTTTTTTTGTGAAGAGGGGGGTGGGAGTAATACTTTATAGCCATTGAGCCCCAGAATATGTTTAGTGCTGTAATCACAAATAAGAACTATTTGGATTCTGCAGTCAAAAAGTCATTTTCTGCTGCATGAAGCCTTCACCAGCAGCTAGATTTAGACTGGGGGTGACAGGGTGTGGACACTTGATTCTGACCAGAGGTGCTTGTGCTACCACATCCAGTTCTGGAATTCAGCCACGTAATCCATTCTGTGGCATTTAACTCTTCCACCTGTACTTTTGGCTGTTGATTGTTGCTGATTAATGTCACCTGCCACACAGCATCACTCCACAACAAATTCAGAGCATCAAGGCAGAGAACTGAGAGCAAAGCAGAGCTGTAGGGCAGACCCCAGCTTCTGCAAGACAGTGTTCTGGATCACAAAAACACACTGACCCCAGACCAAAGAATCTTAGCTACATGTCTACCAAGGTCACAGATAAATTTTTATACTATTTTTATGCCATTTCACAAAGTTTGGCAATAGGTTGCTGCTGTAAGCGTATACAATCAATATAAAGCAGCTATGTATCTTCTCCACTGATGTAGCCTGTCTTCACACTACGAGTGTCTGCCTAAAAGCACTCCCACATATTTGCTTTGCTATATAGGTGGATGAATAGACTGTGGGTAATGGGGCTGTAGTCTGAACTTACCAGTAACTGGCTCTGGTGCAGAATATAAAACACTCTGAGATGGAAAGCAGTATTTTAAAATGTATAATAAATATCTCATACTTTATATAACACCTATAATTGGAAATATTCCATTTAAATTGTGTAATTCAAATTGCATTTGTGTGAGACTACTTGAAGTTCCATATCCTGATGACTAGGGTTTTATCTCATCATATTAATGGTAATTTATTCTCTCTGTACTAAGACAAACAGGTAAAAGGAAAAAAAAGAATTTTAAAATATATATTTTTATAATGCTGTCTGCCTTTTCCATTGTGTGTTACATGCTGTTAATACTGAAGAAGCAACCACACCTCCAACAAAAATAAACCCAGCTTTCATTCCATTCACTCATAACTGTGTTGTTTATTCCGCATGCACTTTTTGAGGTTTGTGAGTAAGGGATGATAACATCCTAACTGAAAGAAGACCTCTGGACACAGTAACCGCAAACTGTCATTACATTTTTGAGAAGGAAAAAGTGTCTGTTGCAGTTGTATATATGCAAAAAAATCAGCCAGGATTAAAATCTCAACATCTCTAGAATTCTGTTTTTTCTGTCACTGGAACACACCTAATAAGTCTAAGAACAACTCAAAAGGGAAGGTTTTCATAGCAAGTCATAACAAAAAAACCCCAAACCGCTCCAACTTTTTGTGATTGCGCCTTTTGCTTTCTATGCTTGTATTACAGTAGAGTTTCTTTAGTTTCGTTTTAGGTAGGTTTGCCCACTACAATTTCATAAAGACATGTGGTAGAGAAATCAGGATATCTTACTGTTTGACAGTAACAAAACCCAAATTATTTTATTCTTTTAACAGCATAACTTTCAGTTAAGTGAAAAATTACAAAATCTAGGACATGTTAGAATAAAGGTCAAATGATCTAGCATTATTACTTATTATTCTGCAATTAATTAATGAAAATCTTATCCATCTTAATGCATATATGTAAAAAGTCAGAAGTAGGACATTTCTGTGAAAACTGTAACCCTAGAGTTTCCTAGTTTTGTGTCTTTGATTCTCCAGCTTAACTTTACTGAGCACTGAATATACATCCCTTTGCACTGTTACAGGTTATTTTCATCACACTAAGTGTTTAAATAATTTTAGATTTTGTTAGACATGAAGGCTATAAAAGTAGGAAATTCAGCATGAGTGAAATTTACCTAACATATTTGGTTGCCTTTATTCCACTTCACTGTATCTTAACTACTCCTCCATGTAGCAAAAGTACTTAAATATGCGCTTCATATAATAAACAATTGTTCTGTTGACAGAAATTGGATCAACTCCAGTGCTTAAAGGTGGTCTATACATGAAGTTTACCTATAGCCATCGGAGTTATTTATGACTTTCAAGGTGTCTAATGGCTTGATCAGAGCCAAGGTTTACTCCTTTTAATCAATGGCAGCTAGTGGGAAATAACTGACTTGTGCAGGGTGTGTGTGTGTACAAGTAAGCTGCTTCATTTCCATTTTTAAGCTAAAACTGGGAAGACTTTGGGTGAACGTCTCTCTCTTGTCAGATACAATATAACTCAGTCCTTAAAGACCCTTAAAATTAATCAGGTATTGAGGAGCGAGATGTGAAAACTCTATGTTTGCCATTTGATCACTTCCCCTACTCCTACCTTGTAGCTGTAATTTGCCAAAACATTTCCAGTATGTGAAATTAAACCCAGCAATTTTAAGAATGAAGATCAGATTTTCAGCTGGTGTAAATCAGAAGAACTCCATTAAATCAATGAAAAAACAATAGCTTTTAATGATAAAATATCAAGTTCTTGAATTTGCTAAGTGTCCATTTTGTACATCTGCACTATATAGTGTCTGTGTAACTCAACCTATTTCTCTGTGCTAGCTGTTTTCTTTAATTTTACTTTCTTGATATCCATAAGATAAAGGGTCAAACTGTGTAATCCTGGACCAAGAAAAATCTCCTGTGATTTTAATGGGTTATTTTATTTATACTTTGACTGCTCTGAGTCCATCATTAATATGAAAGCACACTTAGAAAAGTTACTATGCTTCTGTAGAATACTTACTTGCTCATCTTCTGATCTTTCCGGTCTTCCCCCTGCTTGAATTGAGGTGTTACAGCTCCTGCTCATGTTATTTTTTGGTAACCATCTTTACTCAGCTTTCAGTTGTGAACCCCTTAAAAATATTGGCTCTCTGATTCATGTACACTTTGGCTGAAATAGGCTGTTACTATGGCAACAAGATTAGTATCATACCCTATATTTCCATCTTTCCACACTTTATTCTCTTATCAGCTCTGTATCACCTTTTTGGTATTTTGGTGATCGCTTGTGAGGTTCTTTTTAATACCTTCTTCTCTAGAGAGAGGAGCTTAGAAATAGTTGATTCACCCTGCATTTTCATAGAATTCCTAACATCATCAAGTGCTGCTATTTTTTCCAGTAAATTACTCTAGATTAGTATAAATTCCAAAAACTTATTTGCTGATGCTCAAACTAATGATTCAGAATCTGTGAATTTGATGATGGTTTAGATTTACAGAGAGTGTCTGAAAATTCTGTGTTGTAGGCACAGGCATTTAGGCAATGTCACTCACTGATACTACGAGAACTTCTTGGCTAAATCTTGACAGTAAATCAAATCTGGTCTGTGCTTTTTTTAGTTGACATCTCAAAATTAATGGAATTATGCTGGTTTTTGTGTCCTTTTGTATGTACTAAAAATGTTTTTGAAGCATTTTAAAGCACATGGAAAATGGCAGAGGTAACACTGAAGACCTTTAAAGGAGAAATAACAGTTTATCTACATGTGTAGTTGGAACACAATGAAGTTTTGATGAACTTCACTATTGTTAATCTAAAAGCTTAAAAGGGAAAAAAAAATAAACTCAGTTGCACATATACATATAGAAAGATTATATATATATGTATCTGTCTTTTTTTAAAAGCATTTCAAATGTAATTACTCCCATACTTTCTATCCTAAGGCTGAAAATAAACATTAAAATCCAACAAAACTATAGTTTCCTTTCTCATTTTCCTGATTACAGCACCAAGAACTTTAAGAAAATACCCATCTGAGGAAAAACTCATAGTAAAATAGTCAGAAATTACAACATGGACTCCCACATCCAACTCCTTTAAAAGACGTAAAAGGAGCACTTGACTGCAGGGGATAGAGGTTATGTAGAGAGAGGAAAAGTATTGCTATATGTTCTGCACCAGCTCTCCCTGGGGGGCTGCTGATCTCAGCAGAAAGGTCCAGTGACCTTGTTTGTTTTCAGGCTTATCCAGCTGATGAGAGCAGAGCTTGTAGCTCCCAGGCTGCAGTTGCATGACAGCAGATCAGTAACAGAAAGCTATTTACAACCAATGACTAAGATGAAGACTGGGAAACAATAATTAAAAAAAAATACAGGCAGAGTCCATTCTCAAAATCTACTTTTATCATCATTGGGATTTTGATGATTGGTCCTTTTTATTAAAAATCTCATTAATTTACAATACCCTGTTTTTCAAACATAGCTTTCTCTGAAATATGCAGGTCTTGTATTCAGATTCTCAGTGTGAAAAATGATATAAATAGCCCTAATTGTAAATGTGTCTGAAAATATCTTTTTTCCAAAATTAATGTTAAAGCATCTCAAAAGAAATATTTTAATTTTTTTATCCTTTTTTTTTTTTTAAATTTGTAATTTCCATTTAGTTGTTCTTTGTAAAAAATTACCATTGATGAGCATTCCACAGAGGAGCTGCAGTCTGATACCTCTCTCTTGCACATTTCTAAATTAATAATGAGACCATGAAAAATAAAGTATATAGTAGTTAGTGGAAAGGCAACTTGTCTCTGGCATACAATGCCGAACAGATTTCAACTGCAAATCTTAAACAAGTCCTCTGGACTGCAGAAGAAACTAGTCTTTTAAAAAATGAAACCCATCTCAATTTATCCTAATTTAAAGGTTACAGTGAAAAGAAATTGTGATGTGCTATCTAGCTATTAAAACTTGCTAGCAAAAGTGTAGAAAAAAATCTGGAACACAGGCTATTAAGGAATTCAAAAGAGTTTCATCAGCTTTTTTCTGACTGAGAGTTTAATAAAAGCAGTTGCTTTTGCTGAAACAATTTTGGATTTCAGTACACATTCCTTTTAGACACAGTATAATGAAGAAGAATATCTTACATTTACAGTCAAAATCTCAAGCTTTTTAGTCAAAAGAATGGGTTTAGCAATAAACAATGTCTCTCTCCTTATTTTTCATGGCCACATGAAATATCAAAGGTTTTAGTGTCTTCTGTTTAATACATAACATAGGAGTCTGACTGAAGCTAAGAAACATACACTTGCAATTTGGTGGGGATACTTGGAATATTTCTGTGAGAAATATAAAAAAGGTAATCCAAGATAAGTAATAAATCTAGTATACCCAAATGACTGGTCTGATTAAGAAGGTAAATAGTAATTTTCTTATGAGACAGAAAATAAAAATAGTTACTTTCTCATTTCCCCTGCCTTTACTTTGGTATGTTTTTGAGAATCACACTTGCATTAACAAACATGTTCCATACCTCTCTTTCAGCAATGGGAAATTTAATACAAAGAGAAACAGAGCAAGACCTAAATCACTGCTTGGTTTTTACAACACTGAATGTCTCATTACTGAAATTTTGTATATATGAGTCACCAAGAGGAATCTGAAACCCTTTGTTAGATGTATGGGGATTTTGGAGGAATATTTGTTTGTCTGAACGCTCTGTTGCATCCAGCTCTGCCTGAAATTGGAGAGGAAGCACTCGAGGGAGTTATAGACGTGGGGAATTGAGTAGGTTATTTTGAATAATAAGTTAGTGAATGGATCAACTGAGACACAGTATGCAAGTATGCTTCATTTCTTTCACTGAGTACAAAGCTAACTAGGAAAATCTTGTGGTACCATGGGTTTACAGGGTACTGCTAGGGAGTGCCTGAAAACTGTACAATGCAGCTTAGTACATCATAGCAAACACATTTATGAATCTGAACATTCACTTTCAAACTGTGTATAGACATTCTTAGAAAACTTCAAACTTTTCAAAGCTGCAATGTCTCTATATTTTTGCACTCTTTTTCAACTAAGCTAAGAAAATAAGCTCTGTACTGATCTGACCTTTCCTCACAAATTTTTGACTGATAAGAAAAGGAAGGCTCCAATTTGTAAATACATGCAGCAGGAAATGTGCTAGAACGCATGGCATTCTCTTTTTCTTTTTGGCTGTAAATCCACTCTGGTCATAAGGTCAAATGTACTCCATTCAATAATCAGGTTGTCTGGGAAATGAAATCCCCTACTCCTGCCCTGCTCCTGAGAGGGCTGCAGTGGCCTTGCTGGGGATTTGAATAGTAGCTTTACTGCTTTTCCATTGTTTTGTGTGGGCAGCTGGGGACAGAGCTGAGGCAAAATAATCAGGCTTGTCCTTTAGCCACCTCTACCTGTTCCAACCAGTTGTCTTTGCTGATCTAGGAGGAGTAATGTGGAGGCCAACCACTGCACGACTCAGCTGGACTGACACTGGGACGGTATAAAGCAGAGAGATATGTAGTTCTGTGCTGCCCCTTGCCACTGGCAAACTTTATTTTATTTTCTAATTGATGAGAATCAATTCTGACTGACAGCTGCTTGGCTGTCAGTGTGGTTGTTCATGGCATTCTAGCTATTTTTCTACTACTGTTTGGTCAGCTTGAGTGGGAATAGCAAGAGAAAAGTATCATTTCTCACTTAAGGAACTGAAAGCTGTTCAAAGATGGAATGATCTTATGAATCATAGAATGGTTTGGATTGGAAGGGACCTTTAAAGGTCGTCTAGTCCAACCCCCCATGAAGAACCCAAACACAACAGGAAGGCACTTAAGTGCTTGACATTGTGTAGTTTTTAGGTGCAGTATTTCCTTTGGAGTGCTTTGTTACTGTCACTGGACGCCACTGGAAATAGGCTGGCTCTGTCCTCTTTATACCATGATGAGATCTGCCCTAAGCCTTCTCTTCTCCAGGATAAACAGTCTAAGCTCTTTCAGCCTTTCCTCCTACAGGAGATGCTCCTGCCCCTTCATCATCATAGTTCAGCTCTTGGCTGGACTCTTCCAGTATGTCCACGTCTCTCTTGCACTGGGGAGTCCAGAACTGGACACAGTATTCCAGGTGTGGCCTCAGCATTGCTGAGGAGAAAGGAAGGATCAGCTCCCTCCACCTACTATCAACACTCTGCCTAATGCAGCTCACTCAGCATACCGCTGGCCACCTTTGCCAAAAGGGCACAGTGCTGGCTCATGTTCAACTCAACTGTCCATGAGGCCCCCTGGGACCTGTAGAGGTGCTTTTTATGGCAGCTGGACTATGTGCAGGTCTTCTAGACTCACAGCCTGGCTGCTGGTCAAAAAGCTTGGATGCTCCTTCCCTGGTGCTTGGAAGTGGGAAGCTGGGCAAGCAAGAGGAAAAGATCTGTTGTGGAACTTATTAAGTGAAATATTGTGCATTCCAAGAAATTCTTCCCTTTGGATTTCCTGTGCTGTTGAGACAGTGTTGGAAAGCATTCCTTACAGTGGGTCATTCTTTGGTTTTGAACCGCGCCCCCCCCCCCCCCCCCCCCCCCCCCAGCATCTGGATGTTTACTGCGTTCAATAGAGGCCTATACACAGGGGCCGCAGCACCACTGTGCCAATTGAGGATGTATGGTCCAGCAGCCGGGCTGGCTGGCTGCTCCCCTGCCCTCAGCTGGGTTCACTCCCAAGAAACGCTGGGTGCAGGAGCCTGGTGGGAGGTGGCATTTGAGGGGCACAGAGCTGCAACATACCTCTGTGCTTGGTTGGTCCTCACAGGCCCCCTTGTCCCAGCTATGTCCCAGGGTCATAGCGAGTGAGCTGCCTGAGCAGGTTGTAGTGTCTCTGCAGGGATCTGCTCTGGACCCTGGCCTTGTTCCTCTGGCTATGGGTGGATGAGCTGACCACATACTGCTCCTAGTTGTTGTCCACTCTCACCGAGTGCAGCACCTGCTCCAAAGGCTGCCTGCAGAGTGGGCAGACATCTCTCTCTCCCTCTGGCCCACTGCTGGATGCAGGCAAAGCAGAAGCGGTGAAGGCAGAAGACCACATAAGCTATGTTTTCTATGTCGCCCAAGCAGATGGGGCACTGGCAATCTGCTGCTGCCTCCAGAGGCCCAGCCTAGAGCAGATAGTTTGTGCCGGCCCTTGCAGCACAGCTGGTCCCCTCCAGGGCTTCCTCAGCAGCCCATGCCATGTCCTGCCAAGAGAGAGGTGCAAAATGCCTGACCTTTTCTGGTGCTAGGAGGGGAAAAGCAAAGAAAGCTGTGGGAGACAGGAGGTAAAGGACTCCTGAAGGGTCTCCTTGCAGTCTGGAAAGCAACAGCAGCAACCCTGTGGGCCAGCCAGCACTCAGGGCTGCCCTGCAGCTCTGCCTTCACCCCTCAGCTCCCCCAGGCAGACAGTCACTGCCAGATGGAGATGTGCTGGGGTGAAACCTCCTGCCCAGGCACTAGGGGAAGGCAGGCTTAGGCAACAGGCCCTGGCAGGGGCAGCACATGTGGCTCTGGGAGGGAGACGCTCCACCTGGGGCTTGGCAGGAGCTGGTACAGGGCAGAGACATGTGGAGTTTGGCCAGGATGTGCCTCTATCTGCACCCCTTTGGAGGTTGGCTCCAGGGTGGAAGGGAGGGAGGGAGAGCAGGAGGGGAAGCCTTGATCCCTTCCAGACGTCCCCAGTGATCAAGCCGGGTCAGGTGTGACACCATGGGCAGGCTGTGATGACCTGTTGGGAGGCCCTGGGTGAAGAGGCCAAGCCCCCTGATCCCTCATGCTCTCCCCCAGACACAACCTGGATTAGCAGAGGGTACCTGAAGGAGACGGTCAGGGAAGGTCAAGGAACTTGCCAGGAGTCTTCAGCACTGCCAACATCCCTGGCACCCTCTTTGTCCCATGGCTGAGGGACAGCAGCTGCGTAGGACCTGCGGCACCCTTCAGCCAGGCACAGGGGAGAGGAGCACTGGAAGGTCTGCCTTTGCTCAGCGCCCAGAGCTGCTGCTCTCCACCATGCCAAAGCTTGAAGACATTTTCCTCCTTCTTCTGTTTATTCCCTTCAACAGTCTGAACTGGTTGACTGTGAAGCTGTGTACCTGCTGTCCCAGGCTGTTGCAACAGTGGCCTGAGGCAACTGGCAATGAATGTTTTGAGAGCAGTCTTCACAGGTCTTTTAGAGAAGCCTGGGATGTGGTCAGCATAGGCCTTTGTGAGGCTTCAATCCTTTGAGCATGCCTTGATTTCACTTCCTGAAATAATTTAATTCCGACAGTCTTATAACATAAGGTGGAAAAGATAAAATCTCTGGTCAAGATCACATTACAACCTGTCCAACAAGAATATCTGAAACTTTTATCTGTGGTTTATTTTGGTGGTGGTTTGTTCCTTTGTTTCTATCCTGTGGAGTTGCATCGACATCTTGAAGAAATTCATATACACGGCTCCAAATGCTTTCTTTAGAGTTTAAGAGCATTATTTGTTTTTAATAGAATCAATTCAAGTCTTGATGAAACCTTCATGTGGTTTACAATAGAAGTACTTTCATTGCAGTGCTGTTACAGCAGAATTGCTCTGCAAGTTTCCTTTCAATACCTAACTAGGACTAGTTAACATTACTGGGTAATTCACTACATAACTTTATTATTTGTTGTCTTTTCTCATTGTAATACTCTTACTGAGTGCATTAGTGTTACAAATTAACTCTATTGTAATTACACCATAATTAGGCACACAGTAATACAACCAGGGAATTAGTGGTAACTGGTGGTAACAAAAACTGTTAGTACTCTACAATTGCACTAGTAATTACCAAATAACTGTGCTGTAGCTATGTAATTTGAAGGGATGACAAAAAAAGGAATCTTACCATCTCTATCTGAAAGAGCTTTGTACACACACACATATCTAATAAATATAAAATATATTCATTTTCAAATTTTTAATGCGACAGAAATAAGGCTCAGTTTTTTCCTCACTGTAAATACATCTGCAATTAATATATCCCTGTTCACTCAAGGACCACCCCCTTATATATCTGCTATTTCCATGCAAGAAATCATTTCTATTTTCATTGGAAATGTTGGAATACTGCAACTGCTTATGTATTCTGCAGTACTGTAACTGTTGTGCTTCTTTGCAGAGCACCACTATTTTCAGATACCTGATCTGTTTAAATTTGGCCTGAGTGTTTTAGTGCCATTTCCAACCCAGATTAGCTTGTTTCCTCTGTAGATATCATATAAGTGCTGGTGCTGTGAATGAAGACATCTGCCAAAATTAGCGTTTGCCAAAACTAGCCTCAGAACTTCAAGCTATTTATATGATTCCATATGATGCCATACCCTAGCTAATTAGACTCGCTAACAACTAGCATTCAGTATCCCCTTGGTATGGCTATACTATTTTGGGGACATTTATTAAAATATTCTCTATGTGACTGTCACACTGGACTCTGGAATTGTGCTACTTTGCCTGGAGCTGATCTGATGAATCTATGTAGCTATCTATATGAGTTCCAAACTCCTACCACAGTCTGACTGGATTCATAGTGGAAAGAACAGTAGGATTAACTATGACTTCATGAGGCCCAGTTGCTAGATGTAAACTCAAGGATGCTAGTTCTGTTCCTAGCTTTGCTGATGATCCTGGGTAGATTCTTGATTTACAACCTTTTCTAAAGCATTTTGAAACCCATTAGTGGATGGTGCTCATTAATACTTGGATTTTATTTCAGAAATCCTGGGCGTTATGCATGAAAGGAGAACACAGCACAGAGCTCTCTATGCCACCTTCTATGCCACCTTCTGACTCTTTCCTAGATGTGTCCCCAGCATCACAATAACAAGGAAGAACAGAAAGCCAGGTTTGGTCTCTGGCGCAGAAGAAACTACACAGAGATCAAGGAAGACTCAGGTCAACCTCCCTTACAGATTAAGTCCCATGACTTTCATATACCAGGAAGCCCATTGTTTCACTGGGGATGACAGTATGATGCTATAAACCAATTGCAAGAGTAGTGTCTTGTTCTGCTTCTTTTGATGTCTGGGATACTCTGATAATCTGAGCGGGATTAAAGAGAGTGCTGTCCCAGAAATCTATGAATGGGAGAGTAAACTCCATGGGCTTTCTTACTAACAGTTGGGTGGAGTTTGTGGGTTAGAGGTTAATTTGGTACAGGAAGAAATATTTCTTTTCCTGATTGGACGATACTTTTCAGTCTTCACCCATCTGCCTATTGAGTCTGATCAGTATGCATTTTCAAAAATACAATGAAAAGTACAGAATGATAATGCTATATCCTGATATCCTAGATTCTGCAACAGCAGTGGTGTTAGTGGAAGACGGAAACAGTAACTGGTTATATGCATCTTGTCAGAAATTAAAAAATATATATTGGTTTAACATAAGATTTAGCCAAGGAAATTTGAATCACTATTTGGCAAATCTAGTATAGGCACAAACCACTTTACTGTAAAAAACTGACATAGAATATTTTAATAACATTTTTTTTTTAAATTTAGGCATTGCCTCTAGTCACCTGGGGGACTTATAGAATCATAAAATCGTTTAGGTTGGAAAAGACCTTTAAGATCATCGAGTCCAACCGTCAACCCAACACCACCATGCCCACTAAGCCATGGCCTGAAGTGCCTCGTCTACACATTTTTTGAACACCTCCAGGGATGGTGACACCACCACTTCCCTGGACTTGCTTAATTTTTAAATATAGTAAATGTTCCTTTTAGTAGCTGCTATTTCTATTTTTACTAATAAATACATGCATTTTTTTAATCCAACACTGAATGTTTGAACAAAGGCAGGTTTTACCAGGACAATAGATAAAATTTTTTTGCATTCTAGTAAGATGACATGAAGACACAGAGAATGTTTCACTAATAGACTCATATTTATCTATTTTCAGTTGTACTTTAGTATCTTGGCTGATATTTGTTATCTTTTATTTCTGCAGAATCAAATTTGCATCCTCCATATATTAACACTTTTTATTACCTTTCTGCTGTGAAGTACTTGAAAACATCTCTATTCTTCTATTAAAAATGTAATCACTAGATATGAAACTGTAGTCTAGGATAGGAGTTCAAAGGTTTATTTTTTTCAAACCAAACAATAAGTATCTCAGGCAAAATTTGCCCTGTAAGAGAGCGCTGAGGCAAGGTCTTCTGACTTTACTCAGAATTCAGCACATCTTTGGACAGAATGTAAAGTTAACAATCCTCCACTGCTAGTGTGAAATCTATTGTTATTGAGCATGGAAACTATCCAAAGATATTCCCACATAGTTCTGAGCCATAAAGTCCACTAGTTGCAAGGGCAGCCTAGCACATCATAGGGATGGGTTATATGTGCTCAGAATAAAGTGCTAGATAAAATATGAAAAATGATCATCCTCTAAAGTTCTCTGAAAATACTGTCAGCTACTTAAAGGTACTTCATAAAGTATTTAGTTTCTGAGCATTATTTGCCTAGAATGCTGCATGGTGTGCATAATTTCTTTTCTTTCTCTCTATTTTTCTGCCAAACTCCAGCTGAAACTATACCTTTAGCATTTTAGTAAGACAACAAAATTTCTGTGGCCAGAGCTGTCCCATAAAGTAAAGTCACAGAGGAAACTCAACTTATGTAGACTACATGCTACTCAGCATTTAGTAGTAAAATGCAGGTGCCTTGGGATTTTTCTAAAACAGTTAATTCTGAACCCTGATAGGCAAACACTATGAAAAATACGTTTATTTTATGATACAGCTCAGAACATAGCAAATAATTCTTCTATTACCATAGAATGGATACTGAAATGCGAATGTGCTGATAACACATGGTTGGAAGACATTGAATGGTATGGATAGAAATGGATGATCCTGATGACACTGCTATGGTTTTATAATAAGGATGAATAGCAAGAGTTTCTGTACAAACTGGGGTGCTTATTGAAGACATGTTAGAGAGAAAGATGAGGGCTCATTTAATGTTACAACATAAGTCTGGGTCATCAGTGTGATGTTACATGGGAAAAAAGACAAATGCAAAAGATGCAAGTGCAGAAAAGAAGGACAAATGTAAAATCTTTATGGCTAAAATCAGGAAAATAGTAATTCTTTTGTAAAAGTTCCTAAGTTGCTGCTATATTCATCTAGAATGCTGTGGACAATTCTGTTCATCCATGTTCAAGAACAATGTAAAACTACAAATGCAAACAATGGGTATGAGGATTTGGGAAACAGAGACCCTATTCAACATGAGGATGCTACATGAGTTTGGCAAGATGAAAGCTGAAAGGAGATGTTTATCTTGTAAAGGTACATGAAGTAGAAGGACTATTTAAACTAAAGGTCAATGTTAGTGCAAGAAGTGGGTGAAAACCAGCCACTATTAAAACCCACATTTGGAATTTGATTAAAGTTTATAACTCCCAGAGGAACTCTGTTTTGAAATAGCCTTTCTGTATTGGGAGAAGACGTCTGAATTAGAATTAGTACCTTTGTACCTCATGTATTTATGGACGGAACTGCAGTAAGGTGACCTCTGTAACATCAGAGAACAAGACTGAGTGGCTTGGGAAATTGTTCCAGATCTAAGTCCTGCCCACACAAGCAGTGTCAGTTAACTCTCAGCTTAGACTCTTAGCTTAGACTCTCCTGTCTGTCCTGACATACAAGGTCAGACACCAAAATGTGGTTGGTTTGTTTGCTTGATTTTGATGCTTTGACAAATATGCTGTCTAGTAGTTCAGCATCTCATAGAAATTTCTGGTGAGTTTTTGATTGTGAGGGTGACTGCTGCAAAAGCTGCAATACTGAGATTGACAAATGTATATTAATATAATTTTGATAATTTTGATAGATTTCCCAAAGTTAACCAGAAATGGTTTTGAGGTGTGGGGCTGATGATGCTGTGACTCACATTAATGACAAATGGCAGTAATACAGTTCTTTCAAGCAATTTTCAGGCCAGGCACAGTGCACAAAAGCCTAGCAGAAGATTTGACAGCAGGTGATGGGTTTACATTACAAACTTCAGGTTAAGCTTAATGGTTCAGGCATAGGTTGGGGAATAATAATGAAAGACAAATGCAGCCTTGCACTGTGGGGAGCTTCTGCCTTTTGGAGAACCTTAAAGTAGATGAAGACATGCATAAACAGGAAAATTCTGAGAGCAAATAATAAAAAAGAAAGTACACAGAAGGTAGAAGCAGGGATGGGCTTCCTAGGTGGAATGTAAAGACGTTGCTCCAGTGTATTGGAATGGAGTCAAGAAAAGTCAATGCTCAGCTAACGCTGAAATCAGTGACCAATGTGAAGGGCAACAGGATGGACTACTGTAAGAACAGAGGGTGAGGAGAAGGCTGAGGCACTCAGTGCTTTTTTTGCTTGCTGGTAAGGCCTGCTGGTTCTCTGGGCTGACACAGAACCTGTGGGAATGCACCATTGCATCTTGTGGAGGAAGAAAGACTTAGGGAATACATAAGCTGGTAAATTGGGTGTAGGTGGCCAGGTTTTGGTAGCTGGGGAGCTGCAGGGTGGCCTCTGTGAGGAGAGGCCGGGGCTGCCCCGAGCCAGACACAGCCTGTTCCAGCCGGCTCCGACCGACCCACCGCAGGCCATGGCTGAGCCCCGCAGCCACCACGGCAGAGCCTCGGGGAAAGCCTGTGTAAGAAAGGGCAAAAAATGCCAGAGAGAGGGAAGAGGGAACAAAAATAGTGAGAAGCAAGACAGGGAACACCAAGGTGAGAGAAAGAGGAGGGAGTGCTCCATGGTGATGGAGCAGATATTCACTGTGGCCTGTGGAAAACCCATGCTAGAGGAGACAGATATTCCTGAAGGAGATGCAGCTCCTGTGGAGACCCCACACTGGAGCAGGGGAAAAGTGTGAGAAGAAAGGAGCAGCAGAGAGAAACACCTTTGTACTGACGGTAACCAGTGCCCCACAACCCCCAGCTGGCTTCTCCTTGCCTTGCTGAAGGGACTGAGTGTAACCTGTGCTCATAACAAGGGGGGAGGAGCGGACTCTGGAGTGAAGGAATGGAGTAGAGCCTGGGAAAAGGCAGAGGAAAGTGTTTTCCCTAAGTGTGTAAATATTTTCCCTAAGTGTGTGTAAAAGCCAGGTTTCTTTTACAAGGCTGCAGAACAGGCCTTAACATGTTTGTGATGGAGAAAAATTCACGAAAGTGGCATGGGGGGGCATAAGCCCACTGGAATATGACCCACAGGTCGGACCTGCCCCAGGAGGCCACCAGAGATAAAATGGGAAATGTGGTGGCCATGACATAGTGGGCAGCAGGTCAGTGGTAGCCATGTCACAGTGGGGTCCATGACATGGGTGGCACAGGTATGTCAGGCTGCGGAGGTTGGGAAGGAGCACTTTCGAGCTGGTGAGGGCAGGGGAGGGGAGGGCAGGGCAGGACAGAGGAAGGGAAGACAGGGCAGAGAAGGACAGGGAAGGGCAGGGGGTAATGCTATCCCTTAGGAGGTTGTGCTTGGGTGCTGCTCCAGGCCTGCTCAAAGGCTGTCAGTCCCTGCTGCCTCCATCCCTGCCCCTTTCCTGGCTATGGAGGAGATGTGGGGACTGGCAGCCTCTGTGGGGGACTGGCAGAGCACTGGGCAGGGAGTGTGGAGCTTGCCCAGGACTGCCAAGGGAGAAGCAGTTCTTTGTGCCTCAGGGTCTGGGACTGTGCTGGAAACTCATCTTCTCCTGCTTCTCCCTCAGAGCTGGCAGAGGTGAGTCTGGAGGAGAAGTCCCAGTGCTGCTGCAGCTCACTGTTGACCCATGCTGTTTCAGCCATGAAGTGGAAGGCCTGCAACGTCAGTGAGGAGTGTGAGAGTGAAGTGATCCCACAGCTCCAGAGCTCAGGTAAAGGAATTGTCAGGCATCTGTTTATGGCCATGTGGAGGGGGAGGCAGGAGCCTGCTCAACTGCCTGGTGAGGGCCTGTCCTCTCTGCAACAAGAGGCCTGGGGCGAGGAGAGGGAAGGTGCTGGCCAGGGCTGCCTGGGAGCAAGGGGGTCCAAGGTGAAAGGGTAAAATGGGGCAGGAGAGGAGAGGGGAGGAGTGGGAGTCACTGAGGCTGGGAAAAGAGCCTACCTTTGGGTCAGTGTTGGCTGTCTTGGGCAGTGGGGCAGGAATCAGCACGCACAGGGGATTTCAGCAGAAGCAGGATGTGCTGTGGGGACTGGCTGTGAAGGCAGTGCCCCAAGCCACGGGGGGAGGCTAGACACCTCTAAAGGTAAATCTGCACAGCACAAGGCTGCAATATGTTAGAGACACACAACCTTCAACAGGTATCTTCTGCTTTCCATCTTGCATGCTTTGCTGTCAGTGTGAAATGTGATGTATGATGACGTGACGGCGATGTTTCTGGAGTAGAGCATGATCAGCACCAGCTGGGGAGTGTCTCTGTGCTCAACTGAATGGTGCAGCTCTCCCCATGCTCAGAGCTGCTCAGATTGACTTTGTTCGAGAAAAAAATGCACTTGTCTTGACACATAAGAGTAGTCTTTTTGAAATCAGTGAGACTCAACCTACTCCAGCAACCATATGACCATACACATAAAGCTGAAGAATGCAGCATCCTACACATTCTATGGTGTTTTCAAGATGTTCAGTAGTTGAAAATAGAGCTATTTTAAAAGTTATCAGACTTGTGAACAGTCTGATGTTTTGGGGGTAGAACCGGGTGAGACACACAAGAAAGATGTTAATTTCTGGGTCTGCTAGTATGTTTTTACTTCTTTACCCACTCTACAAGGTCTTTTCTCAATCTTAGTGTGGTCCTAATTCACAGCTTTGCTGATGCCATGGTTTCATCCAGTTTGTTCTGAGCAGAAACTGAGTAAAAGCTTAGTGAAAAACATAATGGTTTTGAACTAGGTTGAATAAGAAAAGATTTTTTAAAACAGAGCAACTAAGCTTTCTGCATAATACCTGTAGTTTTGGCCTTCCTGGGAAAATTATATATTCACTTTCATTAGTTCCACTTGTTGTCACCTTGACAAATGTCAAATGTTTTTACTTGAAAATAGCTTTTTGCAGTACTGAAAATTGTAATGGATGTGTTAATAAAGAAAATATCCCTTTTTTTGGCTTTTTATATAAAGTTGTATTTTAAATCAGTGGCAAAATGAAACTGCTATTCTTTCTACACCTTTCAGTCCCCTGCAGCTGATTGTTCTGCACATTGCTGTCGATATTTTGCCTCTGTCGGAGAGAGGAGGATTTAGAAAAAGAAAACGAGGCTTCCTCCAAACAAAGATGACACTTGTTTTTGGAAAAAAAAAGTTAGGGGGAAAGAAATTTAAAAAAACTTCTTAAAAGTTTGAGTGAAATGATTTTAGAGAAAACCCTTGGAAACTGTGTATGTTTTACCATATCTTTTTTATAAATAACTGACCTACTTCTGACCAGTGCTGACCTGCCTACCTCCTACTGAACTTCAGTGCAAGTTAGGGGAATTCAGTGTTCTGTGTAGAATCACACATCAACAAAGTGCACTGCTTTTCCCTTCTTGACCATTTTTAGAGGAAGATAAACAAAACCTTTTTTTACAACTGAATAAACAAACAAAAAGGCTATGGCTGTTCTGGTCTGGCGGTTGGACAAGTGGGTTGTTTTACCCTCTGGAGCACAAAACGATATATAGTAATCTTTTGTTTTGACACAACAGCTAAAGTGGCTTACCTGGCTCTGAAGATCGTTTCCATTGCAACATTGTCCTAAAGATTAGGTCCTATTTATGTTCTTTTTTGAGCCATAACGTAACATTTTGAGCCATAACTGTAGCATAACCCTTCTGAGTTTTATCATCTTAGAAATACTTGGAAAGTCAGATCTAGTATTCTCTGATTTCTTTGTCAGGTTTCTGAATTATCCAGTATCTCTATTAAAGCTGTAATTAAGTGGCAATTATTAAGCTTTCTTTTATATACAAAGCTAGTTACTGGTGTAAGTGGGTGTTAGTTAAAAAGAGAGTAAACAATGCTCCCAACAACCTCCTCTCAGAACTAAATCTCTCTCACCTTAGTAAAATTCTTATATCTTCACAAATGCTCAGCTTGCATTCTCTTAAAGTCAGTTTTGATTAGCATTATCTTGGATGTTTATCTATTTTAACCCTTACATTATAAACTTTTACCTTTACTCTAATACATGCTTATATGCTTTTAAATCTATAGGATTTCTCTCTTGATTTGAAAAAAATTGCCTTGCTGTATGATTATTTGCTTGTGAAACAAATATTGGGAATGTATGGAGAACTGTGGATTTATGTTAGAAGATTATTGGATATCTCCTCATGGCCAGCTTAGTATCCATCTAAGCAGAAATCGCACTCGCACTTTGGAGTGTGCGAAGGACCTTCTAGCTCAAACTGCAATTGCAGCTAATATATGGCTGGCAGTTTTTGAGAATAGCAGAAACCCCAATTAATTCTTTGTGAGAGCAGCATATGCAAAAAAAAAAAGAAAGAAGTCTTCATCAAAAGTGAAATTCCTCCTCCCCGATCCCAAAGCCTGAGTGTCTTTTTCCTTTGAAGGTCACATTTAAAGTAGCTCACTGGGATATTATTAAAAAATGCAGCAACTGCATCAGATCTTGTTCCACATATAATTTTTGAGTCTGTTTGCATTGCATTTGATTTCCTTTTCTTTGTTACTTTGCTGTGCTTCCTTTTAATGAAAAGAAAATTAGGAAATAGCTGATGAAAGAAAGACATGCAGTGTTTTATAGACAGTGCACAAGGCTGTAGTGCAAATGAAAGCAGCAGATGCTGATTTTTCTATAGTTAAAGGTTTAAGTAATTTCTTTTCCAGTTCATTATCTGATGTTTCAAAGTTAATCAGTCTTAAAAGTTGCACAAGTTGCTGGTCCATAGGCAAACTCTTTTAGTCAAAACAATCAGCATACTATATTTTTCATTTTACTATCTTTGCTACAGAATGGCAAAAAAAAATCAGAGCTTAGACATGACTATGGATTCCTTTTTCTGCATTTTAGGAGCTTTTTGATTCTGATTTTCCCCTCTGTTTTTATCTCTTTCTCCGTCTCCCTTCTACCCTCAGTATTCTTAGTTTTAATCAAATTCTTCATGTTACTTTAATGCAATTTATATTTAATGGATATAGGCTTCAGTTAAATACCTCTCAGTTATCAGAGCTCAGTGATTTAGAGAAGTGCTGTACTAGAGCTTTTGATACCGAAGGCTTAGAGAAAGCTCCAGGGCTTAACAGCTCTGAAATGGAGCTGCTCAGTGTGGAAAATGGCAGCTTGCTCTCCATTAGCAGAAAAATGCCTCCCTGATTTGAATAATTATATGCGCTTTGTCTTAAAGCAATTGTGTTTCATGTAAGATAATACTTGGAAAAGATCAGATCATTACTCTGACTCAATTGCTCATTTGAACTAGATACTTTCAAAAGGCATTAGGAAGACAGTTGTGTCTGGGGAGGGAAAGTAGGGACTGAGAAACAATTTGTTCCTTTCCCAGATCTGCTTTGCATCCTCCTCCTTCTCATATTAATAGCACTTACTTTTGTCTATGGTCAGCTTCTGCATTTTTTGATAGACAAGGGGACTGCTCCAAAGTTTGTGAAGCAAAATGATGGGTCACTGACGTCCCAAAGTTGGAGCGACTCAGGTTTGTGGATTTCCTTTGTCAGAATTAAGGTGAAACGACACCAGGGGAGTTCAAACAACAATCAACATTTATTCAACCTAGCTAATTTTGTCCAAGTACACGTGAACTTATCAATATGAACCTTGCAACATGTCATTAAGCCGCTGTTTGAGAAGAGAAAGGAAGTATAGAAAAATGAAATGGAAAAAGGAACATGAAACTGTGTCAGAAGGAGAGCCCTCCCGTTGAGTCACGAGGTTCAGAGCAGACCCCCTTGCTTTCTGGACTCCTTCTCAAAGAGGAGCTCAGGGGTGGCTAGATCCACTCCTAGTCTCGGACTTGGTCAATGGTTTATGTTTAAAAGGATGAGGTGTAGGGACTGTGGAAAAGAGAGAAGGAAAAGAGGGAGAGAGAGAATGAGAGAAAGAAAGAGAGAAAGAAAGAAAGAGAGAAGACAAGGGTTTCACCAGTCCTGGGTCCAGCATTGGTCCAGCCAGCGCAGAGATCCAGTTCCGGAGGGCGTGCACTGAGGACTCGTTCTCTCTTCTTTTATAGTGTGTTGGTTGATGATCTCAACATGCGCAGTTCCCTCACCTGGGGTTCACTGGAATCGGTCAGTGAACTTTGCGGGGGGGGGTTCACTGTGGGATATCTGGAAAGCAATGAACACATAGTGAACAATCCAGACACAATGGAACTGATTCGTCTGTGAGCCAGAGGCCTCTGCAGGCAGCAGGCCTCAAGGATGTAGCGAAGGTCAACTGTTGCTACAAGTTTGATGAAACAAGCACAAAAAGTAGAACAAGGTCGGGTATACATGACTGAAAGCAGGATTCAAGACAGGACACAGGCAGAGGGAACCATTCGCGTGATCAAAAGACCTTTTCCAATCAATCTATTGCTTTAGGTGCGTGGACAGCACATGCTAACCAATCAACAGATGGCTTGCGCATGAGCAGGAACTAGAATGTATACTTAAACCAAGCTATTTGGGCAATAAAGTGGCATCTGCTTGATCACATTGATTGTGTGCAGTGTCCGTGACTTCCGCGTCGACAGTTCATTGTGGAGTTGCCTCTCTTTTCCTGCTGGCATGACCGCTTAAGATAGAAGCACAGTCCCAAATTCCGTGGGGCCTTCTTCCTCCAGGAAGGCATAAATTGTGTTCCTTCTCCTGGTCACTTAAGATAAGGAATTGGGGCTTTGGAGAAGTGTGTTCCCACCCTCCGTGGGGCCCTCTCCTCTGGCCACATTGTCCTGTTCACAAAACTCCAGCATTTTTACAGAGGCCATTTTCTCCAGCAAAATTCTTTAACAGATGTTTGAGACATTGAATTTGTCAGACCTTCACACTGACTTAGAAAGCTTGGGGTCCAGCTTATGACAAGAATTTGTGCTATCTCTTTGGATAAAATATTTTTGTCAGAAATGCAGTCTTAACACTTTCTGAAGGTGTCACATACTCTCTATTGATGCCAATGCACCTTGCAGTAAAGTTGAAGAAGCAATGGTCAGTTATTCTGCATTTACCAGCAATAGCAAACATCTGGGCACGACAGTTCACCCTGTCTGACTTTGCAATACTTTTAAACTATGCACTTGCCCCAGAGTCCTGATCAGATTCAGTGGTGTGAGAGTCTTGGATCAGCAACAAATGTGCCCAAAAGTTGCAGAGAGTTTGTCAGCAAAAAACCTGGAAACAAAAGAAGAAGCAAGAGGGAATATAAGAGCTAAATTGGGTGTAAAATAGAAGGTGCAGTGAAGAAAGACTCTACCTGATAACTGTCACACATTCAGCTCTTGGTTGGTAGTGCTGCCAGAAGACTAAGGTTGCCAGAGCATTTTCATTATAACTCCTAATTTTCTGCTGCCTAACTTTGCCTACTGATGTGGACATTTTTCCCCATTTGGTATACAATTAGGCTGAGTGTTTTGGGACAATTTCAGCAAAATTGGCTCAACCATTTCAGAGGAATGAAATTAGGGGAAAAAACTATTGCTTGCCAACATTTTTACAGCCCTTTAATTGCAAAGTTCTAGCAGACCTATAGGCTAAAGCAGAGATGCAACATTTGGGATGTAAGTTGGTTTTATAACAAATATATGCCTTTTTCTACTTTAAAAAAAAAATATCTGTCCCAGATTGGAGAAATTACGTGGCTTTGGAAAAGCAATTGTTTGCCTGTGTTCTACAGAGACTAGTGTACACATGGTGGGCAAATGCATTAGAATTCATATGCAGAGATCTTTATACCAAGCATGCTGGATCTGAAAATTTTTGTAGAGAGTTACTTTTCCTTATTTCCAAAGCTGTGGTGTGACTGAACACAAAAATACAAAGCAAGGAGATTTCTTCCTTTTTTTTTCTTTTTCTTTTCTTTCTTTTTTCTCTTTTCTCTTTCCATTCATAGGAATGCAGCAGATGTAGCCCTGATATAGGTATATGGACAATTATTGTTTTAGGTTAGAACAAGAGCCTGTAATATATAGGAAGGAAGAGCAGGAGCCAGTTTGTGCAGGCATCATGTGGAAAAATGTAGGAACTGGGTAAAGAATCTGAGGATGTGATAAGTTGGCTGTGCTGTAAGAGTGGAAGGCTGGAGGACTCTGTGGTGGTACAGAGAAACTGAGTTTGTAAGTAAATTTGAGGGCAGCAGAAGGGTGGGGAGGGAGTTTAAAGCCTTCAAGGAGAAGCTAAGAATTGGAGTCAATTTTTTATGAAAGGCTAGGATTCAGATCCCAAAATAGACCAAGAAAGAGTGATGAGATTGAGGATGAAATAAGGGACTGGATGGGTAGAGAGAGGAAACAGGTGAATTCAAGTACAGACAATTTAGGAATGGGAAGCAAGTGTAGTAGGTGCTGTATGCATGGAAATACGGCTACTTCATGGACTGGAAAAGTGAGGGGACAAAAAGAAGTTAGGGAGGACAACATGGGGTGTGTGTGCAAGCCCTACAGACAGCTTTGCTGATCTTGTTGATAGGGCTGTGAAGAGTGGTACTATTATTTGTTGACTGTCGGACAGATTTTCCCTCTCTGCTGCCATATAATTTCTCCCCACCCTTGCAGCAGCTAGCTTGGATTTTTGAAGTGCTCATGTAGGCAAAATAGGTAAGAGAGTGCTGTCACTGTTGTGTCATGCTGGGTAATGTCCTGGGCCAGCCTGATGAGTATGATAAGTGTTTCATAATTCTGTGCACTAATAAGATCTTATATTGGTATTTCCTCAATGTGGAAATAAATGTAACACAGCCACTGATTTAGTGAGGCACTATTAAATTTAAAAATGTATTATCTGTGGAGCTGGTTTCCACAATTCTGTGAAAAATACAATGCCATTCCTTTCTTCCCTAGGGTTTGATTTATGTTTTATTACATACATTCACGAGACTCAACAAATGAGAGCAAATCTAGGAAACCAGCTATATCTGCCGGTGCTTCTTGGCTTGTGATGGAACAGATGTTATGACCATTTACCTAAACTGTAGTTAAAACTGAAAATGTGCTCAGAACACTCTGAGTTTTTATTTTAAATGTGCTGTCCTGTTTTCTGGAAAAGAAAGAAAACCTATTGAAGGTAGGGATTCAAAGGATTAGTCAAACTCATCAATCTTTATGTACACAGCACAGTCTTTGAAGAAGTTTGCTTAAGTTAGTCTCAATAGCAGAGAGATATAACTACTCTGCTGACTTGCTATTATCTCCAATTTTGAAAGAAGTAGCTTGAGTTCCTGCAACTGTAATTTAAAGCCAGGTGGGAAATTCCTCCCACTGCTCTTTCTTCCTGTCCGAAACTTATTCCCAAATTGCAACAACTTTACATCATTAAAAAAAAAATCTACTTCTTTTACACTCTATGTGCCCTTTAAGAATATTTATGGGGCTATTCCCCCTTAGGGGCGCATGTAACTCCCATTAACTTTAATGGGGTTTTAGGTGCGTGTGTGAAGGAATGAATATAGAGTTACTATGTTTGGAGGAAAGAGGACCAGTCCCTTAATCAGCTGAGATTTCATTAGAATTTCAGATGCCAGTCTTTAAGAGGAGGGTGGTGCTCATGGGGCCTGCATTTCATAAAGTGCCTAGGGCAAAATAAGTACTTAATCTGGCTGGTGCTATTTCTTATTGTTGATGGTGATGTTCAAAATTGAGGTTGTGCTTCTACTACCTGTGCATTGAATATATCTCTTTTACTTTCTGGTAACTGGGGAAAAAAACTATTTCATTCTTGGCTTTTTTGTCTGCTAAAGTCATTATAAAATGTAAATGAATACATTGTAAGGCAAATGTGAATTACAAATATTCTGTCTGGAGTTTTGTGCGAATACTATGCAAATTTTGTTCATCTTTAACAGCTATGGGCATGGATAGGATTTTGTAATAAGGCATCTCCTAAAGTCTCCTGGTTTTCTTAAACTGAAAAGCTTTCACAGTTCAAATTTGAAACAGTTGTATATACATGTATATATATGTGTGTATATATGTATATATATTATATATATGTATATGTGCATGGCAATACTTTAGGATAGTTCTTTTATTCCAAAATCATCTAAGTTTGAGCAGTAAATTTATACATTTGTGAGGGTGAAGTTTTTTCAATACACTACATTATCAGAGAATTGTAGGGCACGCAAATGTAGGTTTGCCAAGAGTCTAGCTAAACCCCTATTGTGAAGTTTTTCTAGTAGTTCCTAATTTAGTGTAGAATAGTTCATTAGTTTTGTATGTGTATACATAGACCCTCCTTTTGGAAGGACACTTGAAATCTATAGTTGACAAATTCTATGATTCCTAAATTGTTACTATAACAGCTGTGAAAAGCCCGAGAGTGAGTCTGTCATGCTCTCCAACAGAATGGAGGGAGGGTAGCAGAAATAAAGTTCTTCTTCTTCTTCCCACAGTAGTATTGACTTCAGCTGTGTCAGCCACTATGAGGCTATTTTACCACCTAACAGCTAATCATATTCTGTGCCAAGGGTTTAAAGTGAAATGGTGAATGTGTTTTGTTAATCACCTTCTTTTACTTGGTTACTGCTCAGTTTGGTCCTGAAAAGAAAAAAGAATCAATCGAAGCTTGCAGCTCTCAATACTGAAGGGTGTTTTAGTTTCAGCACCACAGTATCTTGGAAAGGACATCAGGAAACAGATCTGTCAGTTGTCATATTGTACTCAGTGAAGCTTGGTGATCTGCGGTCTTCTTAAGACGGTCATGTGACAAGTACCCTTGGCAACTGTGCAATTATGAACTTTTAGTTATCTGGTTACCTCAGCACTGAGCAGCTAGAATAGCTACCTTGGCAGTTTAGCTCATGAAGGTTGTGGTAGTGGGAGGTGTTTGTTTGTTTGTTTGTTTGTTTTAAAATCTACTTTGTATCTTGAGTATATTCATTGATGTTTATATGGTGTCCTAATTACAGACTGCTTTGGTATTTGATACAATCCTCTGGAATAACTTATACTGCCCTCATGGCTGCTTACAGCAACCTAGCTGCTGTTATACCCATTGCAGTCCTGCCTAGGTAATTGAGCATCATCAGACAGTTCACAGGTACATAAATCCTGCCTCAGGTACCTTTTTTTACTTGCTTCTGTGCTAATCTAACCATTTTGTATTACTGAAGAGATTCAGATGTAGACCCTGTAGGTGGAAGAATTCCTCCTAGATCCCTCACCAATGAAGTTACAGTTTAATTTCAAGTTTACAATCAAATTAACTTTCATTGTATGTAGGATTTCTACATTTTTGACAAGGACAGCTGAGTTTTTCAGGTGTTGCATAATCTAAGAGTTATTTTTCATCTTAACACAGAGCAAAACATAAACATTGATTTAGCAACAATTTCAAGACTATGTAGGTCATATTATGTGTGTGTTTTGGGGTTTTTTTCCCCCTGTAGATTTCACTTGATTACAGAAGTTACAGAAAAAGCATATTTAGAATATCTGCCATTCTGCCTTCTGGTATAAACATGTTTATATTTTTACAAAAGGTAACTTTAATGGGAAATCTGAAAAACAGAAAAAAAGCCCTTAAAACCTGTACTTCGAGAAGTAATACTGCCTTTCAGAGACTTCTGAAAATGAAGTAAAATCTAGCACATCTATGACGCAGAGGTGCAGATAAATCATCAAAACAGGAATTGTTTGACCTAAAGTGGTTAAATAAGTAGAAATTTTTGTTTCAAAATTAAAGGCCATGAATTCTTCCAGTCTTTCAGTTACTGTTATTTTTTGCTTAAAAAACATTGTAACAGATGACTTTGGCATTTGATTGAAGTACTCTATTGTTCAGCTTCAACACATTCTGACATATTTTGCAGATCAATTAAAATGCGCCAGTGTGGAAGAAATAAAAATGAAGATGTTGTTTTATCCTTATTTTAGAATAAAAAGAAACACATTTGAAGAAAAAGATGAAAGGGAAATGCGCTATGTTTGAACATAGTGAGCATAACTTTTATGTGTACATGGTACATGAAGTTGTCTGATACTACTCCACGAAGTAAAAATAAATGAACAAGTAGGTAGAAATAATTTACAAAATAAAGGAGGAAGAGCAGAATAATAGGATAATATGTGTAGAATCTAAGCTGTCTGACAGAAGGGACCATGAATTTGATTTAGAAATGAGAAACTGAAAAATACAATCTTAAAAAAAAAGAGTGAAGTAAATGGACAAGTTATTGACATTTCTGAAAGAAAAAACTTGCTGGGACAGAACTGCTGCCTCTGAAGATGAAATCCCCAATCCTGCATGTGCATGTAATTATATAATCAACCATAAGCTTGTCAGTGGCTTTCATGAGAATACAGATCCGATGACTGTAAGCAGTTACGGTTAAAAATAGGTATAAAAATTGGAAGGCTTAGTGATTGTTGTATGAGCAATTGATGATGAAGTATGAAGGATTTTTACTAAGTTCCTTCTGTCATTTTTAGAGTACATAACTGATGGAAATACTTATGTACTGTTTTGTTTTCCTTAAAATTAAAGACCTTTAGAAACAGTAGATGAATGTGAAGGTTTCTGATACTTCGGTAGAAGAGATTGATGTGCTGAATTTTCAGAGGTTCCTCCAGAATGCTAAGTAGTTAAAGGGATTAATATTAGAAAAAACAAATATAAAATTAGTTTGTCTGATAAAAGCTGTAGGTTCACCTGCAAATGTCAAGAAACAACAACATAATTCTTTCTCTTCAAGTCTACAAAAAAATGTGTGTGCTTTGAAACACTGCATAATCCTATTGCACCCAGTTACACTATAACATGTCACTAATTAAGTTTGATCATTGAGGAAGTACATTTTTGTAGTATCATGTTCCAGGAGACAGGATTTAGTTGGGAGCATAGGAAAAACCTTCATTTTGATTTATATATTTTGTTTTACATCTTTCCTAATAAAAGATTCAAGTCTTTTGAAAGGTTTTCAATACAGACAGGGAGTGACTTGGAGGAAGAACCTGAAATGATGTTATATATGCAGGTGGAAAAAGGAGACAACAAGGAGATGAAATGGGGAAGACGAGGCACTGCATAATAGACAACTTTAAATCACAGTGAAGACTGAGTCTGCACAGTCAAATCAGTGACCTTTGGACATCAATACAACTAAGCCTTGTTCAGTGCTAGTGTAGGCTCTGAGAAGGCTGATATTAAATTCTTGATTTGTCCTCATATCCTACTTGACAGGGATTGTTTCTGTTCCCCCTCCATTAAACTATGATAGCACAGAGAAATTGCAAGCATAGCCTTGTGAGTGCATGTGTTTGTTTCTGTTCTTCATTTTTATCACAAACTGCTTCTTTTCTGCCTCCTATCTATGAAGAAGCATACAACTTGGAAGTACTCCCAAACTTGCAGCTTCCAGGCAGTTGTGGGTGCCTTGGTTTCCATTTTAGCTCTGAGACAGATTACAGGTCCGTGCTTTCTGTAGAGACTTTACAGATGATTTTAATTTCATGCAGGTTTGCAGGCTTTGAAATACAAAAAAATTGAAAAAAATTAAATTACTGTTGTCTATCCAGGTCCAGAGGGCTGCAATATGAACACAGAAATAGGAGCATTCTTATTTCCATGATAAATGTACAATAGGGAGATTACTAGAGTGAGCATATATAACTTTACACTCACTGCAAGAAGTTTTCCTGAGACCTGTGATACTTCTTTAAAATTCACTGATTTCAGCTCAACTACGTAGTTTGTGGGATCAGATCCTAATGACAGAAGTTGAACTAGATTCTGCCCTAACAATTCAATTACATTTTATGGAAGTTGTCAAAGTTCTTACAGTGAAACCTCTCAAGGTGTGTCTGTGTGTATGTATCTGTGTGTTTGGGTATTTCTGTGTGTGTACACCTTGATTTAGCAGCCTTTTAATACCAAATACTCTTTTAAGGAGATACATTCAAATGTAAAACTTTTTTTTACATGAACATGCAGCCCATACATAAGCAAGAAGCAAAAAAGTCAGTGAAACCTTTACCTTAAAGCCAAAGTTATATCAATCTCCTCTCCTCCCACCAACAAGCCTCTCAAAGTAGTTTTCTGTCTACCCAAAGGTAAAATTTCTGAGGCATGTCAAGTCAGTATTCCTCTATATATCCTCTTTATCCTGATTATGTTGAAATAACTGTTATAAAAGCAAGTACAGGAGCTGATTTCAAAAGATCCCAATAGAAGAGGAATCGTGATTCCACACAACAATGTACCAACTCACTTTCTCTTGCTATATGTTAAGTAGTCTGCAGGATGCCTGCCTGTGCAATATAGACATTGCTTCTACCATACTTGGCTCGTAGATATTTCCATAGGAACTTTATAAAGTTCTGTAACTTTTTGTTTGTAAGGATAATTTTTACTTCCCTTCAAAACATACATGAATTCACCATAATTTCAAATACTTTTCAAAGCATGTAAGTTTGTTAAAAACAATAATTATGACTGTTTAAAATAGAACTATAATATTGTAACACATTACCTAGAAGTATAAAGGGCCTTAGGTTACAGACCTGAACGTTTTTTGAACAAAACCCAGCTTGATTCTTTTTTTCTTCTTTAAACTAAACTGATTGAACACAAATTGGTTCAAACTAATGGGTGGTAGGATATAATGGTGGGAGGGAAGAGTATTGCCTTAGGAGAGCTAGGTCAGCAAAGGGACTGTTTGCTCTGATCACAGTCTGCAGAGCAGCACAGAGCTGCAGAGTCACTCAGGTGGGAAGGGCCCTCAAGAGGTCACTAGTCCAACCTACTGTCAAAGCAAGATCAAATCAGGCTGCTCATGACTGTCTCCACTTGGGTCTGGAAAACCTCAGAAGACGGAGATTACACAACCTTCCTCGGCAACCTATTCTTGGGATTTTTTTTTCCTTTATATCCAGTCTGACCCTCTCTTCTTTAGCCTTAGGCACTTTGCCTCTTGTTCCCTATCATGCATTGCTGTGAAGATCCCAGCTCCATTGTCTCGACAACCTGCCTATAGGTTCAGATAGATGGCTATTAGGTGTCCCTGAAACCATCTCTTCTGCAGGCTGAATAAGCCCTGGTCCCTCAGCCTCTCCTTGCAGAGCGAGAGCTCCAGCCCCTGACCAGCCTGGTGGCAGTTGGCTGTCTTTGCTGCCAGGGCATGCTGCTGGTTCATGCTCAGCTTGTTGTCAGCCCAACTTTCCAGGGTCTTTTCCACACAGCTGCTCACAATTCAGTCAGTTCCCAGCCTGTACTATTGCCAAGGGCTCGTCCTCTGCAGTTGGAGGACCTTCCATTTGTCCTAGTTTAATTTCATGAAGTTCTTGTTGGCCAGTTCCTCCAACCTGTCTAAGCCCCTCTGAATGGCAGTCCTCCCTATAATGAATGAACTCCCTGGTTTGGGGTCATCTGCAAACTTGCTCTAGGTGCACTCTACCACCTCCTCTAGGCCACTTGATAAAGATTTTAAACACGACAGGTCCCAGGATAGACTCCTGCAGCACTCCACTGTGGTTATGTGCTGGGAGAAAAAGCGGAGACTGAATGAACTCTGACATGTGAGCAAGAGGTTAAGGCTATGGTTTCTCAGTAGCAGCCATTAGTAAATTTTTTTCCTGTTTGGCTATTCTTTTTTATTTCGTCTTCTTTTTTTAATATGCTCACACTATTTCCTAAATCCTAATCTGTGAACTTTGTACCTCAGTTTATTAGGTAAGACTTGCTGCTGTTGCGTCTGCAGTCCTACAGATTTTAGTTTATCACCTGTCATTTGTGCAGAATATTGAGTTGCCAACCTATTACCTGTTCCTGATTGATCTCAGTCCTCTGCAGCCAAAAAGGCAGAATAAATACCTGTAAACTTGTAAAAAAATAAAGGACAGAGTTCTCTAAGTTACTGTTATACTTCCTGTCTGGATCAGTTTTACTGCATGCAGAGACTCTGCTAGTAGGATATACAAATCTTAAAAGTGTATCACAACTTCCTGATACAGACGTAGTAAATAGTAACAACCTATGAGCAACTCTGCTGAGCATTAGTAGCATGCTCACCAGTCCTGCTTAGGCACCTGAAAAGTCCCTGCTGACAAGGCAGTTGGGCAGCTTTTAGTCAGGTGGAGAGGAGTAGACTTCTACTGCTCCCTGGAATGAGTTGGTCCTCAAGGTTACTGAGTTGCTGTCAGTTCCCTGTTTTTCCCTTTAGGATCGTATACCTCTCATGTCGCTGTCTTTCCCCTTGAATCTTTGAGCTACTACTTATCTTCATCTCAGCAGTCTTACCTCTGCAATTGTATCTTTCTTATCTTGCATGGCTCCGCTACACAGATTTTTTCACATCTCGGGCAATTTCATCAGAAGATTGGGCTGAGGTCTCACAGCTGGGCTGTATCAGAGCTGGACCCAGGATCACAGGGAGCTGACCCTCTGCGCTGGTGTAACACAGCAAACATGCCCTTCCCTCCTTCCTCCCTCGCTTTTTCTTTTCCCATTGGCTCTAAAATCAGCCAAGCGAAGGTAAGTCTCAGTGCTGATGTTCAGAGAGGAGAAGAACTTCTCCTTTTCTTCTGCTCTTAGGATGAGGAACAAACAGGCTGAGACATGTGGAAATAGCTTTTAATAGTGTATGTCTGTTGTAACCTTGTCTTTCATTCCAGTGTTGGAGTAGAAGATGTAAAAGATTTAGTGCTGGGCCATGGCAAGTAGAAGAAATGACAAAGCTTTAAGTCAGAGTTCGGATTCAGGTTTATGTGTAAACTTAGCATGAATCACCCAGTTCTTTATTGGTAACATTATCACCTGGCTTAAACTAAAGTGGATTACATTGGTCATATTGAACCTGAACTAAGCCCCACATTTTACTTGTTTATTTCCATAGCTAAGTGCAAAAACTGACTGTAGGAAGACAGATTTCAGGAATAGATGTACCAGTAATGAGAAGGCTCTAGGAGGGACAAGTAGTTGTTAATATTAAGAACAAATAAAGAAGGAAAACTGGATTACTCCAGAAGAGAAGATGAAGAAGTTGAAAGAGTTGTTAGGAAAATCAATTTAATAAAATAAACTGTGGTGAGAAAGAGAAGAGCGATTGAATGTAGGGTTACGAACTCGGTGGTAAAGGATTATTTTATAATCACATGGCACCTAGATTTTTAATATGAAGGTGTAGGGTTGACAGATAAGACACAACTCTTACTAACATATCAAGTCCCCCAGCCCCCCAAAATACTATTGACTACTAGTAGAAACAACAGTCTAAACTCCCATTGGTACCAATACAGAATGAAGTTCTGTTTACTGTACTTCTCTGATCATCCCAGTGTTTTTAAGTATGACATTATTGAACGGCCCTTTTCAATGTGTTACTAGATAGTCTGGCATGAAACTAATGCAGGAAAAGAAAGCTGTAAAAATTCTTTTGCTCTGTGTAAATGATTTGTACTAAAATCCCATTTTCTTCTAGAGTGGGTATCTCTAGCTATCATTACATTTCTCTTGTACTTTTTCCTCTTATAAGGACATGGCATGTTCCTGCGGAAACTGACAGATGAAGACAGCTGTTAATTAAAAGATGAAGAATACTGTAAATTGACCTGTGCATGGAATGTAGTATGCATACTGAGACAAAAATAGCACATATATGTTAAGTCTTTGGCTGTATGATCATGCATGGAAATTCCTGAGTTAAGCTAGTAAGTGCAGTAATGCAGAGCATTTAAAAACACTTTAATTCTTAATTTTTATATTTTACTCCAAAAATGTAGGTTACTACCTCTAAATGAGTGACATATTCTCTCAGTGGTAAGATCAGGTTGCAACACTGCAATGACACTGTCCTGAGACATCTTTTCCCCATTGGCAGGGGTGTATGCTTCTTTGGAAGAACTGATTTTATTATATTTAATAATATATATGATAATATAGTATTTATTATGTTATATGGAAGAATTTATTCTAACTTAGTGGGGGAATGTGGCTTATTGCCTCCAGTGAGGGATAAAGGAGGTTGTATTGGCAAAGAAATAGAACCTTCTACATATTTTAAATTACAGGGGAAATTGGCTGTTATCAGAATAAAGCCTCACTCATTTTGTTTGTACTTTCCTGAATGTTTGCAGGCATCCAAATTAAGAAGACGACATGTTAAAATATTACTTTGCTTTTGTTCAAGCTACTTCAGCTAATCATTGACAAAAAGTCTTTTAGCAGGATAGGCCTATTTTTCATGATGCGTTTCCATTTTGCCTTCTGTTATTCTGGCAAAGGTTTGGAGTAGTATATCTCTGTTAAACAGAGGGTCTATTATTCAAAGAGCTGGTCTCTGTAGTTTTGCCATTTTATTGCCTCAGCAGCATGATCCCACCTGGTCAGAGCATGAAGGAGAGCAGCTGTTGTGAAGGGGCTTACAGCCTAACAGTGCTGTAAAAGTGTACGTGCTTAAGGCATAAAATCTTTTCCAGCCATTTCTGAGTAGCTTTCCTCTCCATTGCTGTAAAACAGATTTTCCTCCAGAGGAAATACTGGAGTCTTCCCCTTGAACATTTTGTGTTTATCTGAGTGAGTGAGACTAAACAGCAACTCCAAAACCTGAGAAAAGTCAGGTCTATACATATATCTTTCATCTTGCTGTGAATGAACAGGAACTACCTTCCCCTTTTCCTCCCCTTTCCCTACCCAAGAAAGACCTTGATACCTTAATTTGATTTTTAACATTAAAAGTAGTAATAATATGAACTTCATAATGGTTATTTTTCCTGGAGGATTCTGTGGGGAGCCTAATGAGTTTTCCTTGGAGCAGAGCTGAGGTTTTGAACTTTTTCAGAGAGAGCTATCACCTCATGGTTTGTCATGCTTTTGAACTAAATAGCTGTTGGTAAAAGCATAGTTTTGCACAAAGTTTAAATTATTTCTCCCTTTTCACAGATGACATTGCAATTCCACTGTCTGTGTATCTGTCCTGTAGGAATGTGTCTATCCAAGCCCTGGAGGCCAAATTCCTTGAGTATATATGTGCTGAAGTGGTCTGGGTCTTAGATACTCCAGGGAAGACTGCACAAGGTACTGCATACCAAGGTCCCCTTATTGCATCCTTCAGCACACTCTCTGCCTGACAACATGCATTTTCAAAGGATGTGCAGCTACTCTCACAGCATTTCCTAGGGACTGCATGCACAGCACAACTCCTAAAAGGGCTCTGTGGGAGAGCTCACTCCTTTAGCAGTACCACAGTAGAAATAGGTGCCTGCTAGAGGGTATGGCCCTTGTCCCTTGCAGAGATAACTCTGTGTCAAACTGTCCCTGAAGGAAGATGAGGGATGAAGTGAGAACCTGCTTCACCCCCACAGTGAAAAGGAGCAATCTGCTACAGCATCTGCAAGCCTCTGGCTTAATACCTTTCATGGAAAATCTGGTTGCCCACCTAGGATTCCTGCTCTGATGTTTCTGGCTGTGGTCCAAGACCAGGGTTGATTGACAGATGTCCTGAATCTGCATAGCAACTATCTGTTTAGAGCCTGGGAGTCCATCACCAAGCACAGAGGTAGTGTGGAGTAGTAGTAGAGACCTTATATGCACAGCAGATGCCATTTTGTCCTTCAGCAGCTGCTATGTACATTAACTGTAGTTTCTGTCAGCTTGGCCACCCTCTTGCCAACACAAATCATACCTTTCCAAGCTATCTCCAGTGCTGTCACAGCCAGGCTATGTGAACATGCAAAGAGAAGAAGGAACGATTTTTACTTAGTGACAAAATAATATCTAATGAAGACCAGACTGAACAAGGCTGCCCCTTCCTACCCCCTCCCTAGCAGCCTTGCCTTTGTGTAGCAATGAATATATAAAATTATTTTTGGCTAACATAATTCACAAAAGCTGTTTCACTCTTCCAAAAGAATGACCCCAAGGGATGGGTCGTAATGTGGTCAGGAGAGAATTACTCTTGGTCCACCAAAGCAGTTCCTGAGAAACATTCTTCCTGTGTGGAATTGCTGGAACTCAGACAGTGTGAACATTTGTGAACAAACAAATGAAACATTTTTTTATTGTATTCAGCACGGATTTACATGAGATGGCCTTTGTAGGAAGAGCCCATGCACAGCAGAGGGCAGGCCTTGGAGGCCCTGGAGTTCAGGTTCTGGACACCTGCTTCAACAGCCCCAAATGTGTTAGAGGAGACTGGGCATAGCTATTTCGTAAAGCCCTCTCTTCTCAGGAGTTCAGGTGGTCTCTAGGTAGCTGTGCTGAGGACCAAGGAGAGCTGTTCTGGAAGGGCTGAATCATTCTGTGCAAGTGAAGAAAATAATATCTTTTCCTGGACAAGAATGATATTTTTCATGTCTTGCCAGAAATAAGGCTTGAAAATTACCTCTGACTGTAGGGCAGAGGAGCCTTAACTCCCAGTCACCTCTACATGCCCACATGCCAAGAAGAGTTCTGCCTTCTTCCTTTCTATTTGTGACCTTAAACTTGATCTTAGACCCAGGATTGGTAATACACCTTAGCCTCAGAGTTCTTTACAGGGGATCACCTTCTCAATATAAGGCAGGTTACTTTCCCTTTTGTAGCACAGACAGGCCCTGGGAAAGCTGTGGGGAAAACTGTGTGAAAAGCTGTGAAGCAGGGGTGGGTGATAGCATGAATCGGGCAGAGCAAATCATGTAGCACCATATGGTAGTGTTATGGGACATGGCTGGTACAGATGAACAAGAAGCCAGACTAGAGAGACATCATGGCTCAAAGTTACAATCTTTCTTAAGTTGGGCTGTGTGTACTCCAAGAGTTTGCATTGTGAATGCCAACAGAATATTCTAGCCTGCATACTTTTGTTCAGGCAGCTTTTGGGAGTGATCCAGAAAAGCAAAGAGGCATAGTTTATTTTTCTGGTCCTCTATGAAAAAAAAGAATTTAAAAAAAATCAAAAAAATTTAGGACTTGATTCACATATAATACATAATACTATGCAGAGCTCCCACAGCCTTTAAGTCAGCTTGTTTGTAACATATTGCAGGAGAAGAATCTGACAAGATTCAGCAGAGGAAAACATATGCTTAATTTTACACTTTGGAAATACTGGCTTTCAGCTGCCTTTTTACATTATAAGATTTAAAAAAGAGGAGTGAGCATTTATTTTCCACTGCAATTTATTTGATAGAAAATTCTCTTATGTTTGGTGGGAGACAGATGTGAAAATGTGAACAAAATAGCTGAGTGGAAAGTAAAAATAAAACTATATAAATACCTACATACAGAGTTTTTTCCCATTACAGAGCCTTTAGAAAGGATGTTAAAATAGGGAATATGCAAATAAGAAATTACTTTCAAAAGAAAAAAGCTGCATATTTTTGGATTTCTTTCTTTTTATTTTCTTTTTTTTTTTTTCATTTTTTGGAGGGGAAGTTGGCAGGAAGATTAAAAGGACTCTGGACTATGACTATGGCCAGGGAAGTGATGGTGTTTTGAATTTAGTCATGTTGTTCTCCCTATAACAGAAGAGGAAGCTTGAAAAGTTAATACAAATTATTATTGTTTTTCTCCCAAAGGCTCCCATCCCAGATAGGTCTTCTGCTTGTAATGTAGGTTTTGAGAAATCGCCCACACAGTAAAGCTGAACATGCTGTTCAGCTGTTAAAAAACTTGGAGTTTGTATGTAAGCATGGAAAGTTCTTTTAGCGTCCACAGAATTTGGAACTGATGTGGTTATCCTGCTCTACATTTAGATCTTGCCAATGTCATAAATCAATGACAAATCAAATATCCCAACCTTTTGGGTATGTTCAGCGAAGGCAATCTTTACTGCTTTTTGAAAGCTTGGGAGTCTTATATCACATGCAGCTTAGGCACTCTCAGATTCTTATGCATTCCTCTTAAAAGGAAATACTTAGTGTTGGATTTAGATTCTAATTTAATGTTGTTTTTTTTTCTTTATTTCATAGTAAGGGTTACTTATCTTTGCTTTCTTCTTTAGAATTGCCTATTGTATTGTGTGATGAACATCTAAGGAAATTGTACTACTATTTATCTTGGGAAAAATAATTTGAATGATGGTATCTCCGGCTTCCTAAAGTGAGGTAGGAATACCAGGGGCAATAGTTTCAAGCACTTACACCTGACCTACTGAAGGGTCAAATAAATCCAACCACTTGAATATATATATTATGAAAGTAGTGGCTGTACTTTAACACAGAGGAAATGAAGAGTCCATCTGAAGTCTCATGTTGATATAACTTTACGTAGTTGCAGAGACAGATTACATGGTATTATCACAGATATCTAGTATCTTCATCAATAGTATGTTACACATGTTATTTGCAGTTGTCTAACTCATTTCTTCAAAGACAACTTCAGACCATAACAACTTATACTCTCACAGTTTATTTTTTTTCCTTTGTTACACTTAGTATGAAAAGATTCCAACTGAAATAAAATAGATTTCTGGCCATCAAAATGTTTCTATATCATATACTCATTTCATTATTATTGGCAGTCAGTCATTTTGTATAAAACTAAGTATATATGTAACAACCATTTGAGAATGGAAATTTACAGGGGAATGGTCACTGTTTCTACAGTCATGTTTTCACTGGGATACAAAAAAGTTGGATTAGCAGTAATTTATAACAACATTGTATTTGGGACTGCAGGAACAAAAATTCTGGGAATTCACATCCTTTCTGAATGTTAATATTTCTGCCACTCGTGATACAGTTCATGTGGTATAGGGTTGAAGAGTTTAAGCCAATACCATTTCATTAATGCCGCTGTATTCTAAAATGCTGGACAATAAACCTCCACTCCTTCCAATGGTAATTTAGGAATGTCACTTTCTTCATGTAAGTAGTTCCAATTAAGTGAAAAGATGCCAATTGTATGCTTGCAAGATCAGGCTTGGCTATCTTGATACACATTAAATTATCTTGTTTATCTTCTATTTTTCTTGGCAGTGAAGGAAACGAGGCATACTAAATTACTATCTTCATGTCTGCTTTCTCTTTCCCTTAATAACTTCTGAATCTATTGGCCAATTTGAAAGTGGGTGGGAGAAGGTATGAGAGATAATTACTTTTTTACCTGCTTTATGAAAGTCAGCAGCTGAATAGATGAGAAATCCAAATTAATGTCCTTGTTGAGGGGAAGGCAGGGGAAGAACTGAGCTGTGGTGTATTCTTTGGCTTTAAGTCTGGCCAGTCATGCCCACAGCTACATGCAATTGCAACATCTGTTTTCTTTTGCTAGGTTTCATAGGGCAAATGACCATATGCTGAGCTTATAAGCAGGGAGATGGAAAGCTTACAGGACAAAGGGCATAAAGCTGGCGAAATGCAAAGGGCATAAAGCTAGCAATTTATGGAACCACTTGCTTGATTCTTGTCTGGGGCTATTTCATTGCTAATGTGTTGACAACAGTAATTTATTAAAAACATCAAAGTAATAAGGCTTGAAAGTCAATAGGATTTGGACATCAAAGACTTGTTGGTAAATCACATTTTTAATCACACTTGTGAAATTATTAGTAATTTTAGCACTCTGTATTATTTGGATGCTTATCTTTGAGAATGTCTAGCTTTCAGAGGACGAGATGGTGTATGTTGTTATGACCTAACCCTATTTCCGCTATTTCACTAGCTGGTTACAAATATTTAATGTTTATGGCTAGAATGTTACTCACACATACAGAATTGTTATTGTGAAAATTTGTTATTTGGTTTCAGCTGACTGACTTTCTGTAGTATTTCCCACTGCTGCTGCATTCACAGCCTTTTCTTCAGTGCCAGGCATCACACAGAATGCAAATTATGCATGTTCAATATGGTTGGCTTGCATCAAAATTGATAATGTTGCAAGCACTTGAACAAGCAAAATAAGTACAGGTATTTCTTGAGGAATTTCATATCTGGATTTTGTTGTGTTCCAGGAAAATGCCTTGTGGATAGATACTTATCTATGCAGGTTCTTTTCAGACTGGGTAGCTCCTTGAACGTTAATCGGGAGAAACTTTACTAGATGTGGCTTTCTGTTCAAGCTCCACAGTCCATATCTTCTCTTTGATCCAGAGATCAAAATTAATGTCTTTACAGAGGATGTGAATGCGACTAGAGGGTTCAGCAGTCTATGGGTATGAGTTTTCATTTTTATCTGGTGTTTTTGTGTTTTCTGGGCAAGAATGGCTGCTTCTAAAGATAACATACAGATCCTCATTGCATGCTGTGCAACATTATGGTGATTGATATAAACATCTTTTTTAACTTTGCTTGGCTCAGAACTATCTAGAATATATATAAAATCATCATCACATATATATGACATGTATATGATTCTCTCTAATCAATAGGATTATTGATTACAATTATCAAAATAAAAAATTAAATTTTTAATTACATTGTACTGTAATTAGTGTATTACAGTGAGGTTAAAAATATGCAAAGAAGTTTGAATTCAAAAGAGAATATCTTCTCAGAATACAGAATGATAGAAATTGTATCACATATACTTATGGTAAAATATGTGTACATTACATAATGCAATTTTTGTTAATATTAATTTTGATTATGTTTCTGACAGAAATGTTCAAATGAAAAACAGAAATCTGAAAGCTTGACTTAGGAAAATCAGCAGAAGTGTGTGCTTAGGAAAGAAGAAATTAAATTAGTGTTCAGGTATAGGAAAAGATTGTACCTGTGTATTTCACAAATGACAAGTAATTTCTAAAGAACTGGGATTTTTCTCTTAGAAATGAGATATTATGGATTTATGTATGATGTGTAGCCTTCTGGTTCAGGATATCTCCAAAAAATTTACTGAACTTCCTGTTGCAGTTGTGGAGAGGGCTTCTTCAGCCAAGAACTCTGATTGGAAATAGAAAAAAAAACATGTATTTTTGATTCTCCTGACTAAAACTATGGATTAATAGCATTACGTGTTCTTAGCTGCATTACATCCATTACCAGAGGAAGCAGTAGAATGGCAGTTATCCTTGATTAAATCTGAACTCAGAAGCTGCGATGCTCTTAGATTTTTCAGATGATAGTCTCTACACCCACAACTGTGGTAAGCAGACACTTTAAACACCAAAAAATACTGTAAAATATGCCATCACAACAGAACAATGGTACTTCAGGAAATTCCTCTGTGGGGAAAGGAAGCTGAAAAAATTAATTTGTTTGACTGAAGTTTCCAGTTTTAAAATCTTGTAGTTGAGTATTTGAAGCTGGAAATGAACTTCCATCAATTGCATTAGTAGAAACTCTATCAGCGTTGACATCAAAAGAAAATATGCTGTATTTCAAGCACTGTACACTTCAAAATAGCATTATGACTTCCATAATGCTATATTTTAATAGAAATGTCCCCACTTTGTCAACAAAATTGCAGTATTTCAATATGCCACAGATATAGTCCTCCTGTTGAATTTGTATTATGTTGAAGCAAATGTCTGTTTTATAGCTGTTGTGTTGACTGGATCAACATCAGTGTAAGTGTGTTGACTTTTACCTGTCTACTTTTATTACTAAGCAATACTTTTCTTAGAGAACACCACACCCACTCTACTATTCATCTTCATATTCATTGAAGATTTTCTCCAGAGATTATTGATATATGTTGAGTTAAGTTGATGCGTTTTCCAAAACATTTTCAAAGCTTTTTAACACTGAAAGGATGAAAACTGTAGAAGAGATTTCACTAGTCACTGCCAGTAATTGTTTTATTCTAATACTATTACTTTTTTCCTGAAACTAGATGACCACCATGACTTCAGATTTCTATAGCATTGCCCACATTACTGTGAGGGGAGTGTGTGTTGTATGGATGTTAGCTAGTTACCGTTCAAGTTTTGTAGGGCACAAGTTTGTATTAAAAAAGGAGACTGGGAAAGAAAAGGAAGAGAGCAATAGCCTGTCTGTAGATAAAAGCATGCTTCAAAATATGAGCTGCTGTCAGCACATCTGCAGACAGGCTGAAACTGTAGCTCCAAAAGGTATGAAATGCTACCTTTAATTAAGAGGATATTAATTCTGAAGTGTAATTTCTGACAATTTAGGTGTTAAACATTTTTCTTTATTAGGTGCTATTTTATTAGAAAAAATGAGCATATTGGAGATTAACCAGAGAAAAGATGAGGAGTGTACCACCTGTATTTCTTTCCAGTGTGAACACTGAGAGAATTTAATTCACTATTATGAAAGAAAATCTCTCTGAGAGTATTGCATTTTCATGCAGAAGGGGTAGTAAAAAGTACTTTTTAAAAAATATTCACAAATATTCAATCAGTTAAGTGCTGAACTGTGTTCAATGATATTCACCATTATTTTATATTCACTTCCACAAATGAATATAAATTCATTCAGATGAATTCAGTCCCTGAAGTAACAGTGGAATGCAAAAATTCCTCAAGCCTCCTTGCAGGTTCATGTGAGTGCTGATGCAGAAACCATTCAGATGGATATTTTGGTCATGCTTAGTAGTCATTCAGGAAGCAGAAACAATTGGCCCATGAGTCAAAATGTTCAAATGCAGTGAAGTACAGAAATGGAGTCAGGCTGATATCTGTGATCAATAGCTTGCATCCACCAGACCTGATCCTGCAATCAGGGCACTTGCATGTGTTTATGAAACCACAGAGTCCAACTGACTTTAACAGGGTATGTTGGTTCATGGGATGGACACCAATATTGAATTGCAGGATCAAGGTTTATGGGATGAAATAGTCATTTCTATAAAACTTACTTCAGAAAAAAAAAAAAGGATTATGCCATTTCAAATAAGCTAGGCTTTGTTTCATAGACAATGTATGAACAGAAACAGGTGATGGAAATCTGCATTGTCCCTTTTTGCTTAGCAGCTATAAGTTAAAGGTAACCAGTTGGGATGCTGCTAATGCATTTAAAATAAATGAAGAGGTGATTAAATGAAGACAGTCTATAATGGTGAGAACTACCTAATATATGGTGTTAGATTGCCATATATCTATAATGGAAAGTGCTCTTTGAACTGTGGTGGAGCAACGTTAATTCTGTCCAAGTTCGTAATTTCTGTGGCATGTGTAAAAACATAAATGAACCTAAAAACATTTTGGTAGTATGCTGTTTCGGGATTGTCTGCTTTCAGGAGAAGGCCAGTTGTTTGGACCGGTATTCTGAACACCCCAATTATGCAGTGGATGAAATGACCTCCTGAGCTCACCAACTTCCACTTCTGCATTTAAAAAGAGTGTGTTTGAAGAATAAAAAATGGGGAACTACTGGCTGTTTCTGCAATAAATATTGAAAGGGTTTCCAGCTTAAACTAATAATATGTAAGAGCAACACCTCTGGCTTAAGTTTTCTCATAAATATTTCAAACCTATCCGTCACTGGTGGTAGTAGTTTCTTGAGGCACAGAGCTCATTCTCTGCATGCTAGGCTTAGTTAGTAGTAAGACTTTCGTTCAGAAAATACACCCTCCAGAAAGTGCAGAGAATTAAATTATCACCATTGCCGCAGAGCTTAGAAAAAAGTTCTTGTATAATGCGATAAAGGTAGACCTCAAAACCAATTTCTGTGATGTTTTACAAGACAGAGCTTTTCATCATTGGATGAATATTAAAAGGAAATATGGTGTCTTATTTCTGTTTGTTTGTGCTTTTAAATGAAAACTACCAGATCTAATTCTCTTGTATGTTCCACAGTTTTTACATCTGTATTGTGGTATTAAATTGAAGAGAGTTTTTTCAGCTTAAGACAGGAGTAAGAACATAGCATCATATCTGGCTTTGACTCACTTTTCTGTCTTGCTGTCAGAGTTGATGACCATCTTTTGGTGAATATGTTACCAAAACACTAACAACTGCTTGAGAAAATAGATTTTTGTTTAGCACTGGAGCTTTGTATTACTAGTAAGAAAATAACATGCAAGAGTAAAAACTTAAAGAGTGTCAGTGGATGTATGAAAGTGAGGCAGAGAAGTTTCACCTGTTTGCAGGAAGCTTCACTCTGGATTCTTTTGCATTTACAGTAAGAAAGTGTCTTTAATTATATTAGCCAAAATGAGTATTCAAGGCATTTCTGCTGAAGATAGAGCACTAGTGAGTGTTGTTGATCAACAAGGTCTGGCATGCAGCCTAGCTGCTGTTTGCAGTAAAAAAGGGCTACAGAGTCCAACAGCAGAAAATCAGAACTCTAAAGGATCTTGTTGAAAAAGTATCATAAAATACTGTGTTCTTCTCTAGTGAAAATATAATGGTGAAACCAAAGGTGGTATTGCTACTTGTTCTTAGAATCCAAATATATATCTGATTGTCTGGCTTTTTATGAACAGGTATCTGGGTATTAAATTGAGATGAGCTAGCGATTTTACCAACAAAGCCTATGCATTATTTAAATGAAGGCTGCCACTCTATCACTAGTTTCTTTCATTGCTTCACTTGAATGGCAATTGTATTTATCTTTTACTGTCGCTATAAAATCCCTTCAACACAAAGCTGCAAACACCACAAGGGAAATATCTCCTTTCTGGTAACAAAATTTTTATTATTTTTACTTTAACTATCATGGTATATAAGAAGGAGGCTTTATGATAAAGGGCCTCATGTCTAGAAAAATTATATCCTCTTGTATTATATATATTATGAGAATGATAAAATTTGTTTATTGTTGCTAGTAAAAGCAAATGATCTGTTCAGCTACATTTAATCAACTAAAAAGAGTTCATTTTCCAGTGCATAATGCTGAGATTCTACTTTCAACAGATTACAGAGGGTTTTATGCAGGATTTTCTTCTGTTTCAAAAAGAATAGAGACAGCCACTCTTACAATAAGTTCTCATGAAGGGCTCATATCTACCTTGCAGCATCATAAATATGATTATATTTATGAAGCTTTATATGATGACTGTAAGACCCTTTTTAGAATATATAACATGTTTTTTTGGGGGGGGGGAGAGGTGTATGTAAATTTATATTAGGAACGTTGCTTACCAAGCGGTTTTTTCTTTCCATTATAACCTTTATTTCTTTCATCCAAAATAGCAGAACTAAAAAAGTCTGCTGTTAGATTAGCCTGAATTTTTTTTTTAATGATTGTGAACACAGTGCACTAAGAGCTCAAATAATGCTATGTTTAGAATAATAGGCTGGTGGGAAAGAATACCCCAGCAAAGTTAAAAAAAAAAAGCATCAGCGATTCAATCAGTTCAGCACCCTCCCAGCCAAACCTTAGGCTCAGGTTTGTTACAATGTTGAAAGGAAATGTAGCCATTTAAATTTATTAATTCAGGGATTTAACTGAGGCTGGCTCGCAGCAGTGCTAGGGGATGGACTGCACTTAGCTGTGTGGGCTGGGGAGGGCCGTGGCCATGAGAGCAGCAGGCGCCGCAAGTACTTGCAGCCCCACCATCACCCACTGTGGAGGTTGCAGACATCATCTGGAGGCCCACACGACCACTACCAATTGCCAGGCCCTGAGGGGATTTGAATGGACCAAGCAGTATGGGGTATCTCCTGCTGGTCCTGTAACTGACCTGTGTATGCGGGTGACTGGAGGAGAGGCCTCAGGGGCACATGAGGGACAGCCCAAGGGACTGGAGGAGGGGGATGACCTGTAGGGCGAGACCCTGGGGCCCTCACTCACCCTCTGCCCTCTTTCCCACTGTGGGGCATGGAGGTCTGATCACAGTTTGAAAAAAACCAGCATATACCTGTGATTAAAGTGTTTTGGTATCTCTGCACTATCAATCAGCTTGATCTTTAACTATGACAACCATTTGTCTAACTTTCCTCATCCTGATGAATGGTTTAAGGTGTTCTCGTACCTTCCCAGAGTATCATATCTGGATTTTGAGAAGAATAGTGTAAAGAGTAAATTTGAGTTTTGTTTGTTTTCATCATCAACTGAAAAGATTTTTTTAATAATGGAAACACGGATGGTGGTTGAGGTATCAGAGTGCTGCCTTTCTTACAGTACGAATTAACAATAATCAGAAATTCATCACATCAGTACTTTTTTTCTGTTTCTTTACAGAAGGCTGATTAGAGGCTGTAACACTCCTGTGCCATTTTCATCCAGGTTTCCTAAGGAATTAGATATGTATGATGACACTGTCTTTTTCTTTTACCACAAATAGTTTTTGAACCATTTTCTTAATTGCAAGGAAATTTGACAGACGGGTGAAAGTTTAAAAGTGATCGGGTTATTATGACAATATTCTACTGAGTAAAGGAGAGAGACCTAAATTGGTGCCCTACAAAGTATGAAATGACTGCAGTATTAAGTGCCAGAACATGACAGCAGGCATTCCTCATTCACGAGGAGAACTGTGTGTGTTGCATGGAATGACCCAAACGTGAGACAAAGCCACAGGAGCTGAGGCTTCGTTAGCTCTGCTGTCACAGACCTCTGTATTCTGCTGATAGAGTTCACCACTTTTCTTGTCCCTGTTTTGTAAAATGTAGGCCACTTGTACGTATTTTTGATGAATTATCTCCTTATGATTAACTGTAAAACATTCTCATAAAGTTAGTCATTTTTCCAGCAATTTGATTCTTGATGTGGCTGACCTAATGATTAATAAAAAAATGAATTTCCACTGTGGTAATGAATTTGCTGAGAACCCCTAAGCATTTGAAATTTCTCTTTCAGCAAGAATAGGTCATAATTTGTAATAATTTAAGGTATCTGCTTTGTCAGTTATTTATGTTTCTGGCTTGAATTAGCTCTATCTTTGCTAATGCTTTGCCTTAACCAGAGCAGTGTTTGCCAGCTCAGTGTTGGTGGTCTCTTATGTGCAAGTCCAGTATTCTGAGCATTATGGATTCATTTTTCAGTCAAAACATGGAAAACTCATCAAAAGTTCATTTTTGTAAACATTTTCAATGCAGCTTTTTTCACCATAATGTAGGATGAACGTGAATGTCAAAATCTTGAATGCTTTCTCAATACCAAATAATTGTCCTCCAGACTACAACACTGAAGTAAGATCTTATTCAGTTCAGCACAGAACAGTATTTTCAGAAGAAGCAAGCATAATGTAATGGGGATCTCTAATCCAATTGCATTTCCTGTGAAGACTGACTCTAACATTTTAGTATCCTGTAAAATGTTAACTTTTAAGAGATTAAAAGATTTGTCCCCAACAATTTCAATACTGATTTAAAAAATAAAAAAAAGAGTGGAATGACATGGTCAAGCCTTGTGTCTGTTTTGCCTTTGACCCAAACTCTACATTATAGATAATTGTGGTGTAGCTGTGTATTAACTCAAGAGAAATCCCTGAGGGGAGGAAGAAGAAATGGACATTTACTCAAGTAATGTGTACCTCTACAAGATGCTTGTGTTTTAAATTAAATTTTAAGATTCTGGTCGTAAATGAGCAGAAGTCATGGATATATTGTCACTATTGTGAAGGTTCTTGCTGACACATTTTCTCAATCCATGTTGACCTTGGTATTTCAGGTGTGATCATGTTGAAAGATAAAGTGGCAAGCTGATAAGTATTAACTGTAACACATGAGTGTTCAGATCAGAAAATAAAGTGCATTCAGTACTGTGGGAGTTGATGGTTTTCAAATACCATGTACTTCCATGTTCAAAAATGTGTGCCAAATTATGCCAGCTGGAAGGATGTGTTGCCACACACCAAATGTAAATTCAGGCTGTAAATTAATTAAGCTTCTTATTTTAGTCTAACAGAACAAAAAGAAGCCTGCTCTGTTGCCAAGACTGTAACAGATTTTTCTTAACATATTGTCCATTGACAATTTAATATGAGTACTACAAATGGTTGTGCAACCAACATCACAGGTTGTTTCAATAGGGCTTTTCTTGGTGTCCTTATTCTGAAAAGCTAGTATTGCAGTTCTAAAGTAGTGGTCACCTTCATTTCCCTCCATAAAACCACAACTAGACGTAGACTGGAAGCAGGGAAGGTAGGGAGGAAAGATTCTTTTTGGACCACCATCATCATCCTCTCACTTCATGAAACTTAATTGCATAAACTTTCTTCACCCATTTTGAGGTCCTTTGTAATTTTCCCATATAAATGAGTTTATTAAATGAAACAGTGTAGAAACTATGGGAAAATCAGATAGAAATTGAGTAGAACTGAGTAGAGAGAAAAAAAATGGATGCATTGAAAAGCTAAGGACATCTTGTGGATGAAAGGTAGAAAGAAAATGGAGCCCAATGGTACATGCAATTAGATGGTCACAGACCACTTTGATTTCCAGTAAATTTACTGATGCTGATCATAAATTTCTATTAGAAAGTAATCATAAATAAGCCCATTACTTTCATCTGAATGCCTGAAAAAGCATGCATAATGAACTGTTAGGTCAACACTGTTAAAAATGGCTGTTTATCTTGGAAGCAGATTTTGAAATGTTTTTAGGTATTTTGAGGATATGTGCAGGAAGGTGTTCAGCACTTTCTCAAAATCAGGTCCTTTTTTAAGGATTCTCAAGCTGAGGGGTAAAGCAATAGCATTTTCAGAAGCACTGGTTTTGAGTAACACTACTTACACTGAAGCAGCTGTGAAGTTTTGGCATATTCTTTAGCAGAACAGGTGATGTTCTATATCATCGGTAAGCACTAACTGGAAAGTATTTTCATTGGTGCATTTCGAGTTTTGTTCTTGTTTCTTTTACTTTGCATTCACTAAAGGATCAGGGCTGTATTGTATGTGTGTACCACAGTGACATTAATCACTGATTTTTATTTTCCTGTTGTGATGGATGAATCAAAAAAAAAAGGTCTTCAGTCTGTCTTTGGAGAGTCAAAGAAGATAGTTCATCCTTAATCTGATATATAGTGAAAAATTATTTTCTTATTAGCTTTGGGAAATAATGATTTGCTAAAATTAATAAGACTTCAGCAATTCACCAGTATTTTCATACATTTGCATGAATTCATATGAGAATGAATCTCTGAAGTCATAATAAATTCACTTATGGTTTCCGTTAAGAAATGTACTTCTATTGCATTTTCTGCTCTTTCAACATTTCAAAGTATTGGTCTGACTTTTTCAGGCTCATTGTCTAGATATTCCAGCCAGCCTGACTATTGTTTAGACTACTGGATCACATGCAGAGTTTGACCCTGCATCTTTATGGCTAGGCCAAAATTTTCTGCTGGTTAGAACCAGCTTTTCTATTTAGACAGGAGCTTGATTCCTCTGAAATACTAAACAGAATCTCAGTTTTACAGTTGTTTCCACATACACTGACCTGAAATTCTAGTAATGATCAGCTTGTTTGAGAATGGTGTTACTGGGAAAGTCTTACAGGTAATATTCTCAAAACCCATAGGTAGCCTAAAATGACAAACATTTCCTAAGACAGTATTTGGAGAAAATGCAATACATGTATCAGTGGAGGATTCAGCTGAGCATTTCTCTTGGTTTGTTTCCAGGCACCGTAATGTCTTTTTTTACTCCCAAGGCAAGAAATTTTAGGCTGCCAAAGGGAGCAGAATTCCTTCATGTAGTAAAGTCTTACTCATTTTCTGAAGCTCAGTCCTATTAATTTCTTGGTATAATTATTTACAACTCAGTTTTTATTAATTTTTATATATAATCTCTGAAACAAGAGATACCTAACAGAGAACTCAGCCATAAATTTATACAAATCTGTGGTGTTGTACGGCTTTCCTGTTTGTGTCTCTATTTATGGTGCATTAAAGCTGAGTTACAAGAAAATAATGGGTTTATGAAGCTTCTTTCATAAACCAGAAAATGTAAAGTTTTATTGCTCTTTAGGCACAGATTATTAATGCTGTAATGACATTAAAGAATATTAAATGCAAATTTGCAAAGCTCCAAAGAGCTTTATTAGGATAAACAACATTTTTATTGAGTCACTGTTTTAATGAAAATCTGGCAAAGTAAATCTAAGGGAAGGCCACCACAGATGTCCTGTTACGCTTCATCAAGGAGTAAGCTGCTGAGTGCTTAGGGGTAGAGAATAAAGCTTGAATGCACCCAGTCTTTATGTACATTTACCCTAGTTGATTTATGGTGTGTGCTGCATATAAAACACAAGGGAGCATTCAGTAATGAAATAGAAAAAGGAAAGGATCAGAATCTGTATAATACCGTAATGAACATGCCAGATAAAGCAAATGAAAGAGATTCTAGTCTTCCAGGTGCTTTAACTGAGTATGGAGGTTTTCTAGGGTGCTGGGAGAAATGGCACTCTTGATTCTGTAGACAACACTCAATCACTGTGAATTTTAATAAGAAATAAATCTAATTGTAAATTAGTTCTGCTCATGGTGACAGAGTTATGATAGCAATATGATTATATTGTTCACTAAAAATTACAGACTTGTACAAGTGGACATGTTGTATGATGGATCATACTTATATGATTTTTACTTAGACAAGAATCTAGAACTATCTCACCGATGACACACTGTGGTGCCTTTGAAGTATAATACACTATTCTGGAGGTGTCACAGAAGCTATTTAATATAATTTCAGAAGGCTAGATATAATGTGGAAGCCTGTTTCCTGTGTAGTTATTTTAGCATATAATATGTAGAAAATATTGAATTAATTTATAAGCATGGAGGCTGTATATTTCCAACAATTATTGCCTGACTGTGTCATACATCATTAATACATGAGACTTTCATAGAGGCCAGATTTTCATATAAAATTTTTGTAATTACTCAATCCTGTGTTTTAAGAAATGGAAAGGAGTAAGGCAGAGGATCATAAGGTGCATTTCTGATTCTGTTAGGACTACCTCTGTTACCATTGCCCACACTCTGGCAGTTTTCATATTGTAAACCCGTTGTCTCAAGTTTTCATAACTTGCTTGGGTAATATGCTTCTTTGTAAAACCTGGGTGCTAAGTCATAGTACACGGTCCATCAGCTTTTTGTACATGGGTGAAGAGTGCTTATGCACCTTACTGATGTTGAAGAACTGATGTGAAGCTCTCTGGGACCAAATCCTGCAACACAGACTAGAATCTTAAAGTCCAACAATGAAGTACATTTGTAGTGTAAAAAGGGCCTGCTTGTGACTGTCCACGTGTAGAAAGGGAAACAATCTTCAGACCACTTCTGCAGTGCAAGAAACTGGGTGAGAAAGTGATTTACCCCTCTGCTGTGTAGTATCCCCAGATTTCTTGTATCTTTTTTCAAGTGGTGAACAGGGTCCCTGAGATAGTGTTTTTAATCTGCCTGTTGATAGAAGAAGCTGTTTTATGTCCTGCTTTTTTTGAGACATGAATTGAAGCAAAACTGTAGCTCTTTAATTTTGGTGAAAAGAAGTGTTTCTGTAAGTTTTTTTGGTTTTTTTTTTTTCAATCTTTAACAAGAAGAAAATTTTAAGTGTGGGCCAGTGGTGTGTGTGTGGTAACTTTGAAAGGATTTATGCAACTTAGTGCAAACCTTATTAATTTTCAGTCTAACTTGTTCTCCATTTATTTCACAAGATGTTTTTTGTAGGTTTCTGTACACACTAATTAATACATGTTATGGACTAAGATGTAGAAGAAAGACTGATGAAATGGCCCAGGACTATTACCTTGCTCTCATCAAATAATTCTGGATGAGCGTTAATTAGATTAAAAGCCATTTAGATTTGTGCTTCAAAGTAACCAAAGTGGCTTTTAAAAGCTGAACTAGCTTTAAAATGGAGTAAAACATCTAACCAATCAAATAAAGATCCCATTGTAACAGTCAGATATAATTTGACTGATGATAACATAATGGTTCCATAGAATTTGTGAATAGATTCTATCATTTCAAAATGAAACATATAGTTAATGCCAGGAAACAGCTGTAGCAACTCAGCCATTCCTATTAGTTTCAGCTGTGGAAGATCATGGTGTTCCCATTATATATATGTACACTCTATTGTATCAAAGATTACTTCTTTTATTTAGGCTAAAATTAAGCCATTGACCTTTATAAGGATCTGTTTCCCTAGAGTCCAGGGAAACATGATGGGTCTTGCACTGTTCTTGCAGACTCAGGATGATAAGCTCTCGCTTTGCAAAACAGTTTTCCTATGTGAATTTTTAATATGATACTTACATTTATGCTCTCCTATTATGACTTAGAAAATAGAAATGGTGTTGTTATATTTCCAGTCTTTAAAAGTTTGAACTTTAATTCAGTAACAGCTTGAGTTAGAAAATGTGTGGACTGGATGCAATTCGTCTTGAATTCACCTCGTGTATTCCCACATGAGGAGCCCCTGAGTAACTTACTTTTGACTGCAAATTCCTTACTGAAATTAGGGGTCTCTTGACTTTAAGACTATAACATGAAAAACAACGTTCATGGCACTAAAAAGCACCTGGATATTGGAAAAACATTGCTACTTCTTTATAATATGATTAATACATTTTAATAACTGTCTCTTAATGTTTTATGTGAATCAAAACCATGTTTGGGAACCAGATGCATATCAAAGCCATTATGAGAAGCTGAGACCCAAATACCTATGAAGTGATCAGAATCTTCTCAAAAAGAACCACGACAAGTCAGGAAAAAAAACAAACCCAAAAAGAACCAATCCAAAACCACTTACCATTAGACCAGATGAGCTATGGTGGAGAAAATTGTAAGCAGTGCTTGCCAGGAGAATTAGTTGTTAGCTTAAAAGGTAACTGTAAACCTCAATTGTTTTAGGGTCCATCATAGCATTCTGTGATGCACCCTTGCTTTATTTTAAAAAGTGGCAAACTTAAATCTTGTTGCCATGGAGAGTACTCACAATTATGAAATTCAGGTATTTAATTAAGATGTTTGCATTAGGAAACCAGGCTTTCCATATGGAGCATACATAAAATCAGTTGGAAATCCAGAGTGTGGTCAGAATGCCTAAACTGTATGCTTGAACACTTTAACTCTGCCTTTACTATGTAGGCAGCATTGGCTTTTAACTCCTAAATTAGATTCCCCAGTTTAAATGTGAGAATTTTCTCTTGTTGATATTCTAAATTATATACATTTACCAGAAAAGAAATTAACCCTCTAGAATTCTAAGTGCTTTTTTTTTTTTTTAACTTTTGTATTCCTGTCAAACTACATGGCCTTAAAGAATGAACTGGTCTCCATTCTTTTTCATTTTCCTTCAACGACTGCCAAACAGCAGAGCAATATGATACTCCTATTTAAATGACAATTGGTAATTTGACAAAGAACTCCTGCTGGATGGATGAAGTGGTGCTAGAGAAGTAAGAGGGTGTTATTTAGACCCCAGATATATTAGTATATATCACACTTGTACAATGCAACAACGTTACCTGTGAAATAATAGGCAAACGATAAATTTAATGTATCTGCATAGTTGAATGTCTGTTTGTAATTCTTCAGTGCTTATTTGCACTTCATAGAAGAAATGGTAACTTGCCTTCTATCACAGAGTAATGATGGCTTGTTTGTAAAGGGCACCATAGTCAGAAAGATAGTGGCTATGGGGAAAATATGCTGGAAACCATGGCTTTGTTTTTAAAAGCAATATTTATGTTTTAGCATGTTGCTATTTATGCATATTAACTAAATGTTTACAATACTAGTGAAAACAAATTGATACTAAATTTAACTAGTCAGGATTGTCTCTATCTTTCATTCCTTACCTGAACAGCCTAATGTAGTCAAGCTATCATTACTCTGCTGGCTCTTAACATTTGCAAATGTGTGCTTATATATTTCTATCTTCGAAAACATTGTTTAAAGAAAATTCACAAACAATTCAGAAAGCACCAGCTGCTTGCATTACCAGTCCATGTTACATAATTACATCTTATAAATTAACTGAGATTTTTAGAGCTCTGTAATGGTGATAGTTGCAAGAGTAAGATATATGTACTGTTTGAAAATAAACAGGAAGAAACAGATAGCTACAGAGTATAAAAGTTATTTCTAAACTATACTCTAAAGAGACCTAACCAGCTACATAGGCAAACAGAATAGCCTAGAAAATTGACAAAGAAAATTGCTCTGGCTTGACCAAAAGTGAATTGTAACAGAGTGGGTTGAAGCAGTCTGAAGACATCTTATTTTCCAGGTGGTCTTTTCCATGGTCCAGATAAAAAATCAGGGCCAATACTGAATTTTGATTCTTCACAGTTGATTAATAGCTTATCTACCCCTTAGAAGTCTGTGTTGCTCTTTATGCCTTTGGATGGAAGGGTAATGGTTGGAACTGGGACCTCCATTTTGGTATTACTTTACTGTATTTCCTACAATCCCTTAATATGCATGAACTGTCACATTGAATGAATTCAGATGTAGTTAAGGGCTTTCAGGACTGGAGCTTGTTTATGCTGATATATCAAAATATTTTTCCCCTCTGTGTCTTCTGTCCTGCCCCCCCCCCCCCTTATTTTTACCGCTGATATATATTTTCTTTGTTATCAGTTAACATAAAAATAAACACAGAATGTTGTACTGTAAAAAGAAACACAAAAATTATTTACTGTTTGATCTTTACTTGTTTAGCCTCATCGATGAAGCAGCACAGCAAGTAAGGTAATGCAGCATGTTCTGAGAAGTCCTGCTAGTATCAGAAATGCTTGCCACTGTACCACAGAGAGAAACACTTTAGAAAGGGCCACCATTAACAAATGAAAGTTTGCATTTACTGCTAGATCAAGCATGTGTGGGAATATGCATAAATGACTGCAGCTGTCCTGTTTTAGTCTGGTCTCTTTTTTTATGGCTAACAGAGATATAGCAATAAGCATCAAGCAGCCAAATATTTTGCACTGGTGAGTAAATGAAAATCCGTGATAGTAAGAAAGTATAAAGTAATTCTAATTTGAATTCGTGGGGATCAGGCACTGTTCTTACTATCTTACTACACATCATCCCCCTACCTGGGACATGTTTTCCAAATAATTTCCTGCAACACCAACTCCCAGCCCTGTGGATCACTGGGTACTTACTCTCTAAATGCCTTCACATTTCTCATTGAGTAGATAAGCACCCTCAAGACTGGCACTTGCTTGAGAGTGGAGTACCTGTGGCTTTGGCAGCTTTCCTTGAAATAATTTTTAATATCTGCCAAACCTCTGAATAAGGTCAACATGAATTTATTATAATAAAATGCAAGATTTAAGAAATCTTACTTTTACTGTATTCAGAAAGCAGTATATGACCTTAATGAACTCTGTGCATAATAACTACTTTTAATTTCATTTAGCACCAGATGACTTGTTCTCTGTTTCACTCAGTTAAAAAGCTGACAGTATGCTAATGTAACTGTGTCAGCCAAGATCCAGTCCTTTCACAAACATTGCCCTCAGACTTCCCTTCTCTGAAACAGATACTGATCAAGGGCAAAATTGTTAAGTTCTCAGTTTCCTCCTATTCAGACAAGGATTTCCTTTGAAGGGTCTGCTGTAAGTTATAAACGTAATACTTTATCAGCAGGTCATTTTAAAAACTCCCAGAGAACAGCTAATTTGCTGATGACTCTTGGGACATCTTGTGTCTCTTGGAGTTATCACTTGGCCACGTAACATAAAACCTCAAACCCACTCACGAAAGGCAAACACACTTACTTAACAATGGCTTTGACACTTAACATGACTATAAACAAATTGTTTACCTCCTTGAATGAAATTCTACTTCTCCCTGTGGTCTGGTAGGAGAGAGTTTAAGCTTAATATGTAACCCTTTGCAACCTACATATTGAAAACTATTTTATGGTGAGATTAAGGAATGGAGTTCATCTTAATTTCTGATTGATATGATAGAAAACAAGTCCCTGAACTTGCAGTGATAGTGTCATAGGACTGCTGGTTTTGGAGTAGGTTGACACCTATCCCTGGTTTACTTGGGCTAGGAACACTATTGCAAAGCTTTTTGCTGTTTACCTGCATGAAATTCAGGCTGCTGCCTATACAGACTTCAGTAAAATGCTTATTATTGGGCTATTTTTAATTCAATGAGGATTTAAAAATACCAAAGCTGATAGGGTAATTTCTTTATTGAACTCTGCATGACATTAATATTGGCTCCCTTGAGCAAATTTAAAAATCACTGCAGATGGCTTCCAACAGGCAAGTGCTGTGTGATGTTGCAACAGGGAGCATTTAGTTTGTGGTTGCCAATGGAGTAATAAGGTTTTAAAAATAACTATAGTGTGCATAATTACTACTATATAGACATGGAGTAATTTTCAAAAAACTGTATACTGAATAAGAAGTAAAATGTACTAAATTAAATTTCCTACCCTTCAAGTTTCTAGGGTAGCCATATATAAAGGAGTGTCCCAATAGTTCTGAAGATATAAAATATTTAGTCTCTTTCTGCTTTTGAATGACCTTTTCCTGTCTTGTGGATACTGACTAAAATGAATCATTGTGCAAATGACATGAAAATTTATAACAAAAAAAAGAGAAACAAATTATTAAAAACTTGTAATGAAAACCAAAATTTAATACTGCAACTACAAAAATATATAATATAAACACACAGGTTCTGTTTCTACTTATATTAGTGCACATTCACCATGAAATAAGTGGGCTCATTATAAATTCTTGTTGGTGGAAGTTGGACAAGAATCTGACCTAACAACCCATGTAAAACAATAGTATTAGCTAATTATCCTTCCAACCTCTTGAAATTTAATTATTTAGATTGTGATTGTCCCTAAACACTATCTTTTTGTCCTGTAATTGTAGAGTATCTGGAATGAAGAGGTGAGGGTTCATAAATAAGGCTTAGGACAACTAAAAATAGTTATCGTGTCAATCTCTGTGAGACATAAAACAAAAATGTATGATGATGTTCTATGAACATGAAATACCCTTTCACTGAAACATATATACGAAAGAACAATTACGTTTTTTTGAATAGGAATTAATTTTTTCTTTATCTGATTTTCTTATGCATAGTTCCTTACGTATATATTCTTATCATCTATTATCCTAAGTGTTCTGTCTTATGTTCTTATACATCTTAATTTATAATAACTGATCTTATCTCACATTGAAGCAGATTAAAATGTCACTCCTATTATTGGAACGATAACATATATAGAATACAAAGACATAGGTGAAAATAATGTTTCTGGTCTTCAAAAAATAAGCACATGAAAAACTTAATTATTTGATTATGAGAAAATTGAAATTCACAGTTCAGTAATGTATTTAATAATGTCATTACTTTTAAGTATGCTGAGTACTTCTTTGTTTAAAGATTAGTTCCTAAGTACCTTGGTGACTATGAACTGTACATCTCTGCAAACTGACACCTACTGACTGTCCTCAGATTAATCTTCATTCTTGATTTGCTTCCTGCTTTTAGCTGATATTGTTAACAAGAATGAACATTAATGCTCCTTGTAATGGCAATCAGTGAAACTCTGAGAGACCATAACTCTACACCATTCAGTATGGATCAAATTCTCAAGGAAGAGAGGTGAATATAGGTGCAGGGTTGATTGTAAATCTGTACCTGCACTGGTAAATACCAAAAGGCAATTTCTTAACAATGGTTACTGAGAGTAGTTTTCTATTTGTACTATACCGCCCTGCATAGTTTTTCTCATGAAATGATTTTAAATTTATCATAGTATTGTATGATAATACTATGATACAATCATACCATAATTCTACAGTATGCTATGCTATGAGTAGTATATATTGAAAAGATTTAGTGAATATTTTTGTATATTCAAGATTTTGTAGATTCACCTTTGTGATCTTATTGAAATCACATCTGTGATCTAATTGAAATTACATTTTTTAGCAGAGGAAGTAATATTTAATACTTTTCGAGCCTTATATAAATACATTTTATATAGGTTTTGTGTGTTCCTATAATGAACTATTATATGTTGTATAGTAAAAGTGCTGAAACTATTAGATGGCTGCTACTTGCTTGCATAATTGAAAGCATGCACTGCACAGTAACCTTTTCTGATTTCCTATGTACTTATAAAATGCATGAGATTGGGAAGAGACAGAATTTTCCCACATGAGACACAACACATGCAATAGAGAGCATTTCTGATGTAGAACTGGCAAAGATTTGAATGCAAAAGAAACCCATGGAGGTATAGGACAACAAATTCACCAGTCCTTTCTTCTACTATAACTGGTGAGATTGTAAAATTGGATTTTTGAACCAGTGAGTCAAGTCTTGTGTTATGACAAGCAATCACATCATGATTCATAACTTTATCAAGTTTCATCTTAAACTCTATTTTTAGATTTTTTTCCTGCTACACTATAACTTACCAGAAAGAAAATTTTTGTTCCAGAGACTTATGCTACTAATAGCTAGAAGCCTTAATCTAATTTTCATCCTGTATTTAACATGAACAGTTCTCATATTTGTTTTTGTTTTCTAATGTTTGCTGTATTCATACATAAAAGACTTAGTCCCTCTCAAACTGGGGCCAACTCAAATTACATCATCAAGCCAGTACTAGAACATAGATGAGACTAGAGATGGGGCAGTCAGCCAAATAAAGACCTCTTAAAATAAAATTTTAGCTTTTTGTTATGTATTAGACTGCCTGAAAAGTGTCTGGTCTGGTCAATATGTCAGAATTAGCTACAGAATGAAGTGCTGACATGAATAGAGAGGAAAATATATCACCCTGAGGAAAACAGTGTAATGTGTACTAGGAGAACAAGGAAAACTTAGAATGAAGAGTCTTAGAATGAGGAGACAGGTACCTTATACAGACATCCAGATAAATCAGAGAGACATAAAAGTAAAATATTTCTGTTAGTACTGTTTTTCTCTAAAAGACCATAGAACTAGTAAATACAGAGACTTGAATGGGAAGATCATGCCGGCAGAAGGCAATAAGTAAGCACGAATTCTTTAATCTTATCTAATCTCAGTATTCATTCATGTAGGCCCAAAGCCACCAAGAATCTAGCTGTTCAGCAATGCCTCTTAATTATATTCTCTGTAACTCTGGCCTCAAAATGTAGCATTTTAAGCTACATTATGTTCAACCAAAGGCTAGGCTGAAGAAAAGTAAGAGAACTTTTTGTTTTTAAGTTTGTTTGGAGCAAGAATAAGTTTTAGCAAGTTTAGAGGGATATATAAATCCAGCTTGAGTATTTGAAGGACCTTGAATGCCTGGGATAGGTATAAAATTGCTGTACCAAATGTACCAAATGTACCAAATGAGGAAGAATTATTCTAAGGGCATAAATACCTGTCTTGGCAAAATACATCTGGAAATGTAGCCCATATCTTTTATCTGTCACACTAAAGCAAGAAACCTATGTTCTTCCTTTAAAAATGTACTGAAAGACCTATACTTGACTACCCATAGAAACCTGTCAGATGCAACAATGAAGAAGCTTGATAAAAATCCTGCAAAATAGGGAAGGAAAAAGAGAGCTGAAATATGGTACCTTCTCTGTTACACAGAAAATACTGCCTGTATCATCAGTTAGACTTCCATGAGAATTAGGAGGCTGAATACTTTGGATGATCTAGCCCAGGAGTTTTAACAAGCCCACACAGAGAGGTGAAACAGTCAATCAGATCTATACAACTTTGCAGACAAATACTAGTTTCTAGGGAAATGTGGTAATATTTCTTAATTGATAATGTGTTGATTTTTAAGGACAGGTGACTGCTTAGGTAGCATAACTCTTCAATGCTAACATAATGAGAGGGGTGAATAAATATTTAGTTATTGCATTTCTTTAGACGAAAGTACAGATGATCTTTTTTTGCCCTTCAGGAATGGTAGTTCTGCAAACAACTTAAACCTCAGATAGGCAAGTAAAGGGAGATCTAATCTATAGCTGCCTGTGAAAGACCTGCTCGAGAATTTGAATTACAGTCCTAATTTAGTTCTCCTTGTTCAGGCTGGGGTTTTTAAATGGTTTAAGGGAAATAAATATTAGCCTCCACTAAAAGCTTAAACCTCTTTGCAAAAGCTCATTTAAATTTGTCTTTATGGTGTTACAGGTACCTATTCCTATGTTTAATTTCTGTTTCCCACCTTTTAAAGCTATCAAATTTACTATGTTAGATTAATCCTTGGCTCGTAACTATCACAAACTTCATAAAAAAGAGATGAAATTAGTAAATTTTGCAACCTGATCTTTCTAAGATCATGGGATGAAATCCTGCTCCCACAGAAACTAGGAGGAATTTTACCACTGACTTCAATGGGATCCACAGCTGTTATCCATGTAATAGAGTTATTGACAGAATTCACCTACCTGTTTCTTCGTAGTGATTTAATTCATGACAACACTGTTTACAAGATCGATACTTATGGCAATTATAAATGTCAAGCAATTGCCCATATAATAAAGTCTGCTGAATGCCTGACAAGAATTTGATGATGTTTATATCTGTGAATTGCCTGAAGACATTTATAGAATCTACCAAGTGCTTCACTATATTTATAATTACCATCAAGTACCTCAAAGTATTTTAATGCTCCTGGACAACCACACAAAACTTCAACATTGTGGAATTTTAGTAAGTTCAGTATTTTTCATTTAAATATAATAGATAGTACTGTTCTAAGGTTTTGTTGAAATCTGGCTTACTAGTAGATGATGAAATTTGTAGGCCATGCCACTTCTGAATCATGGATGAGCTAAAAATGACTAAATTAAAAATGAAAAGCTTTCTTTTTTCTTTTTCTTTCTCTTTTTTTCTTTCTCTTTCTGTTTTTCTTTTTCTTTATTTTTAATAGTATAACTTCATGAAAGGGTGATTTCTACTTGCTCACTCTGTCCCTCTTTCATTCCTATCCTTCCTCACGGAAAAGAATCCCATCAAGAACCAAGAAAAAAAAGCAAAATCATGCACTGATTTGAGATTTATCACAAAACATTCTTTGCCATAAGGACATATTTATAAACATTGGAGGCATTAGAGGTGGGTATATGAATCCATTCTACTAGAAACTGTGTGGGAACTTTGGAGATACTGTATTTCTGTTTTGAAAACTGCTTGTTTAAACAAGAGAGATATTAAAATTATTCATCAATGAAAATGCTAAGCATACGGTTGAGACAGCAAAGAGTATGTGTGTGGTTGGTATCTCTGGTACGTCTTCCTAACTGCCATGTATAGGCTGTAGCACTTGGGATAAAGCTGTGTGGAACTGTGCTCAGCTGGAAGATTTTTTTTTTCCCACATTAACATGAGCAGAATTTTTCATGGTGCTACTTGCCGTCATGCAGCATCTCCTTTGGGGATATTAAATAGTTATTATATTCTTTATAAAAAATAAATCTAGTTCATGGGGGCTCAAAAAGGAAAATCAATATGAGCTGTGCAACATTTTGCTCGATAGTAAAACAGTCTTTAAATACTAAAATTTGCACAGAGCACTAATCAGGCAGGGGAAAAAAATGCTTGAATTATTTAAGCTAATTTATCTAACAGAAAAAAGTAACTCTACTGCAGGACTTCTATCTGTCTGCAATGGTAAACAGCTACCACCTGCTTCCTGTAAATGGCGGTATAAAATTATTACTCAGTAAATGTCACAGTTTCCATTTCAAAAGCCCTTTCAGCTGTCTGTTTCTGCAGCAACAAAATATTAAATCATCTGCTACTATGGTCAGAATAAATCCCATATCTCTGTAATAATGGCTGAGGGAAAGAGAGCCAGAAAAATGTTCTTTTTTTGCTTTTTGCTTTCAGTTATGTAGAATTGTACCTAGATTATGATGTGAGAGAGATATGTTCCATTGCATACTTTAGCAAATAGGACATTTTTTAGCCTTAATGCTCTATTAACATAAAAGGGCAAAAGTTACTCATTTGTATATGCAATGGCATCCATCAGTGACCTCTAAATCCATGCAAATATGTTGTAAAATATTTGTGTTAGTACAAGGAAGAAAAATACGCTTTAGGAAGAAACATTTCTTTTCTAGAATTGCCCTTCCTTTGTTAAATAGTTCCTGAGGTCAAGATACTGTTCCAGCTCTGCAGTAACTGTAAAGATGCATATTCACCATGATTTATTTTGAGGGGCTGCAAGTTAACAGTCAAGCTGAAGTGGATGTGAGCAGAAGAATATTTTAGTGCCTGGGTAGTCAGGGCCTGCAATTTCAAGTCAATGATCTGGCAACGATCAGCAATCAAATAAAGCAAATTCCTGTATGATATTACATGCTCTACTGATATTTTGGTTTCTGACCAAAAGGCAGTGAGCTTTCAGTATCATAAAAGAATCATTCAGTGGACTATGGTCATACTGTCACTTGTGCAGCTATTGGGACAGGTTAACACTTCTTAATATATGTCTTAATACAACACATAACTTTCTGTATTTTTTGCATTGTTATTAAAATACTCAGTACAGTTCAACCTCATTTATAGGGAGCACTTGATACCTGTGGCTTCTGCTTTGTATCTCCTTTGTTTTCAAATTCATCATGTTTACTTTATGACTCAGTCATTCTTAAGATGCAGATCATAAGGCAACCTGCTTGAGGAAAGTATCTTTTGATATAACAGCAGTTTCTTTCTCTCAGGTTCCAGAATTGGGTGTACTTCTTTGTGTCTTCTCCCTCCTCCCTCCCCTCCAATTCAGAATCTGTCTAGGGTTTTTTCTGGCCCATTTCTGTGCACCCAATCTCTCTGTCTCAAGAGCCCATTTTCTGCATTTTACCTGCTTAGATAAACTTGTTTCCATATATGTGTCATGTTCTAATGATGCGTAATACAGGCAACAGTTTGTCTTCTGGGTAGAAGCTGATGCTGTTTGTTTTGTATGGATCTAAAGGTATATTTACTAAATAAAGGAAGATGAAGAAACAAAACCAGTTAATTATTTTACTATAAAATTAAGATTTTTTAAGTCTGTGCTTTTCTCAGAAAACCCTGATATTTTGAAAAGGTGTCTAACTTCAGACATGCTCACTGTATTTCCCTTCTGTGACAAAGATAGGAATTTCTAGAGTGTGAGCCAGATGTTGGTGGATGGATACCCTTTAGAGATGACTATTCTTTTCTATTTATTATAGTCAGAACTGTGAACAGCTTTGCTTTTAGCTTGGGTGCGCCTGTTTGATCCCTAAATTGAGATAGGATGAACCACGGCTCTTCCTTCATAGTTCTGTGCTTCTTTGCTCCTAGAAAAAGGTGAATTTCCTTTATAGGAGCAAAGTGAACATTTTATGCACAACATGAACAAGTACTAAAGAATATGATTACAGAAACACATCAGAGAACGAAAGCACAGTTTAGGTTTGTGTATCTATTGATGGATCATTCCCAGTGTTCTGAACATAACGATGGGAAATGATCACAAATTAAACAATTCATATTAAATCTCTGCCAAACAATCTGCTGTTAGAAAGCAGTTAAAGAAGTCCTCTGTTTTTTGTGTCCCCCTAGTACAAGGGAGATATTGATGAATGTGTTAGAGTACAGGGGAGGACCACTATGGCAGTTAGGTGCCTGAGGCATACATCATACAAGAAAATGCTGAGAAGAGAACGCTACAGGGGGATCTAATAGCAGTCTTCAACTACCTAGTGGAGTAGATGGATCCTGGCTTTTCTCAGAGGTGCACATTGAAAGGATGAGAGGCAAACAGTCACAGGCTGCAACACAGAAAATTTGAATCAAACCTAAAGAATAGTATATTCACAATGTGAATGGTTGCCCTAGCAGGCTCCTAGGAACAGCCTCTGAGGACAAAGCTCTTGGCAACCTGATCTAAGAGAATTTAACTCCATTTTCACTAGAAGGTTGTATTAGATGACATCTATAGGTCCCTTCCAACCTAATTTTTTCTATGATTCTATCGGCTCTTTCCCCTAAATTTAGAGGAGAACTTTCTAGTTTGCAGTGAAGAAGGAACTCTTGGTATGTGTGTCTCTGCTCTGGGGAATCCAGTGTCCTCCCGGTGGTAATCACATAGTCTATGCTGACTTGCTAGCAGCTTATGTGGTTTATAGCCCAAGATTTTGTGGGGATGTTATTGGATAATGCTAAGGTGTGGACAGCCAAAGGTGTTCGAAAAAATTGGCTTTGGTCAAATAAAAGGTTGTTATTCTCTCCCTTTTCCTGTCAAGTGCTACTGGTACAACTAGCAATATGAGGGAAAGGGTCAGGCCTTATAGTCCGACTAACCTGGAACACTGGGCAACAGGGAATGTTGTAGCCCTGGGCTGGTATTACTGCATAAGCTTTCCTACATGGAAGTAAACTTAACTATATACCTCTAAATTCACAAATGTTCTTGTGAAAAAAGACGACATACCTATTTAAAGGACAAATATGAAGTGAATCTAATGTATACAGGAAGATAGTTTCTAGGTCACATATATTTTTGGTTCCTTATTTATAAACAAGAAATTGTTGCTCTTGTTTTGTACTTTACCATTCTACTTTTATTTGATACGTAGTGTTCTAACTTTTCTGTAGCACTCTGTCATAATTAAAATGAACCCTAGTGGTAACATAATTACATGATGGTAGAAAATGACTTAATCTAGTTCTAAAACTGGCTTTATCAAGTATGTTTGATAATTTTAATTTCATAAGGATAAATCATGAATTTTAATAATTGAAGTACAAACCAAATTAACTAAACTATACAATGTAATTAGGGATGCAATACATGGGGTTATATTACAATCTGATTAAATACATCTCAGAAGATTCTTTTCTAAAAAACTAATTATTAAGGATTTGTAATATGATCACCCACAAATTAACTGCTTCTTCCATAGTTTCGTTCTGAGGTCATTTGAATTAATTTCTTTAAAATAAATATGCAAGAAGTAAGTTTGTGTTGCAAAAAGTTCATCAATTTTTGAGAAAGATGAAAGAGGCAACATTAAAGTGAAAACTGGTGATATTAGAATAGAATTCAACAGAATAACTTTGCAGTGCAAAATCTGTATTTTTTAGGAAATTGTTAGAAAAAAGGAGCAGAGCTACCTTACATGGACCATCACAAACTGTAGGTTACTGGTGATCCTAGCTTCCTTGAGAAGCTCTCTTGCAGCTAAAGTTGTAAATGCCAAAATCCTAGGGGTCAAATGAATGTGCTCAAATTAATATTTTTATTGTTGCCATTATTTCTAAATTTTAATAATAAGTATTTTATAACCATTCTCCTTCTGTTTTATAGCCAAATTCCTTCTTAAATGGTTTTTTAAAAAAAGTATAGGGAGTCTTCTCTTGCAATCCCTTCTCCCCACAACATATTGTGTTGAAAATATTTCTCAGTAAAAGATTTCCTGAGGAAGAAGAATCCCCTGCTGTCAGTTTGTTATCATTGTTCACATCCCAGAGTACAGGATCTTGAAGAAAGATGAGACATCTTAGCCAAGCAGAAGGGCTTAGTTAGGGAGCTCTGTAGTGGCTCTTTGAATTGCTTTATGGAATGCATCCAGATTTGCCATTGCATTCACAGATGCTGGCATAAATTATCATAGTGGCACTGAAATGAATAGTTCTTCATACTGTTACAGCATTTGATATTCAGCATTTGGATTTGTATTGCCTACTTCACCAGGAACTGTCCTGATCATGACATTAGTGCTTATTGTGGGGTGTGTGACTTAGTGCCTTTTGCTGCTCTGATAATGTAGGGACTAGACCCTGCTCAGTGGAGGTAACTTAGCTAACAGGTTAGGAAGGCATCCTTTGTTTTTTCTCAGTCTTTCTCTCAGAATATATAATATATCATGCAAAATAAGTATCAGCAAGAGACTTTGGCATTATATCATAATGTCTGATAGTCTGGCAAAGGTACTCTTTGACAGGGTAGAAAATGTTGATACGGACTCTTTCAGACAGAAGAGAGAAGTGAAAATGAATCCACAAGAATTTATGAATGATTTGTTAATGGTCCACCTTCTAACAAAAAGATATTTTGTAGGTTTTTTAGTGAAAGTTTTTTAAAGTAAAATTTAAGAAAACTAAGTGGAATTAATAAATGAGTTGTGATGTAAATTATTATTAGTTTCAAAAAAAATCCTAGTTGGCAATCAGTGCTGAATACTGATTACTTATATATACATTACAGGTAAGCTATGTGCAGCTGGCCAGAACACTTTTATAGGAGAGTTTACCAGCTGTAGAAGGCAACAATTAAAAAACCTCAAACGTTACCCACACATAGAGCAGACTCCTCTGTTCAGAATGGGGGGGGGGGTGAGGGAACAGGGTGAAAATAACGCTCTGTGATATTTAGATGCAGAGTAATTTTTCAGTTTATTTTGTTTCATATTCTGTGCTGTAACAGACATCATTATACAAAAGATGACATGCCCACTGTTCACAGCAGCTGCAATACATTAGCCTAATGGATTGGAATTATAGGTTGCCTTAGGAATTGTCTATTTTGTGCCAAATCCAAATGTAAATCCTACTGTGAAAAGTCTTGATACTATTAAATGGGATAAAATACAATGTCTTTGGAAAGAAAAGAACCCCAAACCTAGAAGAATGATAAGGAAGAATAATAAAGATATGGCTAAAATTTCAAAACCAGTAGTTGGTCAAATGAAGAAATGTGACCAAATAAAAATAATATATAATTTTTAATTAAGCATATGACATTTCTTAAAAAACTTTTGACCTCATGACTTAATATTCATAAGATAGGAATGCAAAAAGTCAGTACTAACTAGATACTGGGAAAATATCTTCATATGTTTAAATGGCACTACTTAGCACCAGTTCAGAGAATTATCTTCGTACAGACTGGAAAGTTAGCAAAACTCACTGCAGTGTTGTCAAGAGAAATATTAGAAACTTAACTGACATTGACAAAGCAATTTTTTTTGTTCTGAACCTTTTTTGGTACCAGTTTGGAGAATTGTCTGCATTGCTTTGCACTACATACTATGGGTACAGTTCAAAGACTTGAAGCAAAGCAGGAGACAAAGAAAGTGCTAAAGTACTTACAAACTGGGTGTGCTTCAATTTTGGGGGATAAATTATGACCTCAATAAATTTGCATATGTATGCTGAGCAAATGACTGGCTTTGGAGTGTGGGTGGAGAATCATGGATGTCAATTTAGAGAAGATAAAAAGAATTTCTACCAGTTGTGTGGAGCACTATATCATAATTTGGAAAGGTTAAAGGGTAACTCAAAGTTTCCTAATTTACAACCTGATTTCCAATAAAAATAAATTAAACAATTTAGAATTTCATGTATGGTCTTGTTTTCATAAATTGTTGGGCTGCAAGGAAAGAAAACACTAAAATTATTCAGTTCAGTCTTCACCTATACCTCTACTCAGTCATTCTTACATACAGTCTATTACAATATCCTGTCTTGCTTGAAAGACAAATATTTCAAGTGAAAGATAATTCACTATGTTCCTGGGTAGGTAGCAGTTTTATTAAAAAAAATTAAAAAATCAATCTTTCCACAATGAATTTTGCTAGCTTCGCTTTTCATATGTTGGAACGCATTACAATGTTGTTCAATAGATTAGAGTCCCCTAGTGTCTGCTGTTGTTTGGCATTAATATATATGATGAAATCTTGTCTCTACTGCTGCCAGTAAGAATTTTACCTTTTACTGCAACAGGATAAGGGAGACTGAAATGTATTGACTAGGACTACACTGATTTGAAAGGGTGCTGTCAGTACCATGACCTGATCTCATTTGAGTTATGTCCTTATGGCTACTTCACAGGTGGTCATAAGGATTCACTTGTGCGTATTTGCCTGAGGGAAAAGCACTGCATGTTTTGAAGTGATGCTTGATGTATGTGGGAGACAGGCAGCTCTGGAGCTTCTTTTCATGAGGCAGGACTTCTTTAGTTCTCCCATTGTAAAGTGTTTTTTGCACTTGAGGTGTTTGTAGCTTTTGTTCTGAACCTGGTCTTGTAGTCAATCTTTTCTGAGTCTTTCAGTCTCCTGACTGTGGTCTTTCTTAATGCATGTCCCAAATAATATTGTTTGTCTTGTAGACATTCTGGAGCTGTTGGATCACTTAACTAACCTCTAAGTATTTATTCTTAAAGTAGCCTACTTAGAATTTATATGTTTCCAAAATACCTCTGAATTCGTATGTATTACTCATATCTTTCCAGTTCATGTGCCTATATGTTAAGAAATAATTTCTGAGATGAAGATCATAATTTGTTTATTAAATTTTAGTCTTACAATAAACCTTTTTTTTTTAATGATGAGAAATGCAGCTATATATTTACAAAGTTGTAAAATAATTTCCATCTAGACTTCTCTGTTAGATTACAAGTTGCTGTTAGGTTTGTAATTTGGTTCATTCTAGTTTTTCTTTACAGCAATGGAATTGCAGAAGTTTTGATTAGGTGTTTTTTGGTTTAGCAATTTTATTGATGAGCTCCTGTCCTTTGTTCAGCTGGGATAGAGTTAATTTTTACAGGAACCTGGGAGGTGGGGGGGCATAGCCGGGGCAGCTGACCTGAACTAGCCAAGGAGCTATTCCATACCATGTGACATCATGCTCAGTATATAAATGGGGAGGGGGCTGGGGGGAGTTCTCTTGACTCTCAGTGGGGTAAGTGGTGGAGCGTCGGGTTCCGGGTGGTGAGCAGTTGCACTGTGCATCACTCTTTTTGTATATTCTTTCATTAGTACCGTTGTTGTAACCTTTTTTTTTTTTGTGTTGTCCCAGTAAACTGCCCTTATCTCAACCCTCGAGGTTCCGGTTTTATTTTTTTCTTTCCTCTCCTCCGTCTCCTCCCAATCCCACCGGAGGGGGGCGGGAGGAGTGAGCGAGCGGCTGCGTGGTCCTTTGTTACCGGCTGGGCTGAAACCATGACAGCTCCTCATCACAAGCTTTCAACATTTCTATGCTGATTTAATTGTCATTTGCAGTTTCCTCATGTCGTAATGTTCCCTCTCTCACCTTTTTTTATTTGTGATAGAACAAATTATGATGTCTGCCTCTTTACATAGGGAAGATCAGCTGTAATCAGTTGACCTTCACAAGTAATGCCAATGACAAAACAGCAAAAACTCAGCCTTGGAATAAGGCAGAACAGGTTACAGGATATTTAGATATGTTGATGTTTTCAAATCCCCAGGACTGAATGAGTGGCATGTTATGAAATGGAAAGACCTGTTTGATTGAATTGCAGAGCCATTACTTGTTGCCTTTCAAAACTTGTGTAGATCTGGTGAAGCAGAAAAAGCACAGAAAAGGATAAATATATGGCTTACCTTTGAAAAAGGAGAAAAAGAAGGTTCTAGGGACTTATAGACTTAACTAAGCTACAGGAAAATTCTTTATTTCTGTATGAAAGTAACTAAGAAAATGATTGAGACAAATAAGATATAACACAATCTTTCATGAGCAAATCCCACAAAACAATAGGTCTTCTGTATGACAACATGGGAGTGGAGGAAAGGTTGTAGAGGCGACACATCTTGAGCTTTGATGTGCTTAAATGCAACTTAGGAAAGCAGGATATTTTTGAAAATACATCAAAACTAGTAGGAAAATCATACATAGAAGGCAAGAAACAATGGCTCACCATGAAACAGAGAAAAATACTGAGTTATGTGTCCTGGGTCAGGTATTAGTCACTGTTTTCATGAATGAGAGGGGTGACATTTATTACATTTGCTGATGACAGGAGAGAATGTAAATACATTGTACAACAGGATGTGAATTGAGTATAATTCTACCTGAAGAAGCAGTCTGAAAAAAAGATGTTTTTCAAAAGAACAAATGCACAGTATTCCTAGTTAGGAAAGACTGAGCTCACAGGATTGAGGAGTTAGTTATATAGAACAGTTAGTTCAAAAAACCCAGAAAGAGTGGTGGGTTACAGAGAACCATAATTGGGGTACGAGTCATCAGTTCTGTAAACTGCTTTAAGAAGGGCAGACATCTGAAAAATAGATAAAAAGAGTATAAATAGCAAGATGGAAGTAATCCTTCTGCTTTACCAAAACTCAGATGGAATACTTGGTCCAGATTCAGCTGTATGTAAGATCAGGAGTAAAGAGAGGTCTACTGAGCACAACCTATGAAGAACTCTGAACAAACTGAGACTGTTTTTCTTCAGAAGAGATAAGTGAGGTCTATCTTTTTTACAGTCTTTTACAATAGACTTAGAATATATAAACTGATTGCAAACAAGATAGAATATTCTCTTTATGTCACTAATGATAGGTTTAAACTGCAGCCAAGATGACTGAGAATAGATGCTAGCTTTCTATAGCTAAAGATAGACAAGGATAGTCTGTGGAGGTAGTAGAGTGCTAAGGATTGGTAGTGATTAACAGCTGGCTAGAAAAATGCCTACAGTGAGATGGATTTGACCATGCCTTGGGCATATCGACTAGATAAGACCTGTGGTTGATTCCTTGATTTCTAATTCTGGGTATTTAATTAACTTTATTTGTCGAAGTCAAGAGTTTCTTCTGTACACGCTCCACCTTCCCAACTTGAATAGTAGCATAAAGGATACAAAAACATTGTGGTGATTTTATCTTTTTGTTTAAAAGACTCCACTAAGACAGTGTTGTCACATACTACTGGGAACCAGAGAGTAAAAAGTGCTAAAGCAAACTTATATGAACAATCTGTAGCAAATCTGATATCTAATTATTTTTCTTTTAATGGAAAAGATTATGCATTCTCATTTAATGCTGAAATATATTTACAGGGTAAGTCTTAATATTGAAGGGACTTGAATAAACAGCTTTCTCTTTTTAATCTGGAAAAAAGTATATTAAATCCTACTAAAATGTTATCTGTAAAAAAACACAAATGTTTAACTTCTGTTTTCCAAGGTGGATGTTATATAAGATAAATTACAGAAAGAAAGAAATAGGCCATCGTTTTAGATGCTCTTTCCTTCATCCAAATTTCTTGTTCATTACTTGAGATACAAAGTACTATGATTGTACCTGTTTAATTTAGAAAAAATGAGATTTATGATCAATTGTTTATTCTGCTTTTGATATCATTAAGGAAACTTTTTAACTGCTGGTGAATCAAATATAACTAATTGATTAAATATGCTTTGAATGTATGAATGATTAAGCAACATATGTTTTGCATACAAATCACTTTGCACTGCTCGTGTTCATTTAGGGAATCTCAATGTGGTTCATAAATGAACATTGACATTTCAATATTGCAGCAGTTTGCTAGAACATTATCTGGTTAACAGCACAAATAAACAAATGGTCTTAAAAAACCTGCAGTTTAATGTTGAAAATGTAAGCATCACTGTAGTTTGAAGTGGTTTGCTCTTTACAACAGTGGTTTGCAATGGCATGAAGAAAGGTGCTTATCTAGAAGTACAGCAGTGTAATGATGGCCAGGGCAGTTGATGATAGACAGAAACAAAAAACTGGTTACCGTCGTCCAGAATGAATGACAGGAATGAGTGCCGCTTGAAAGCCAGTTATAAAAACAGGAGGCAAAAGCATCTGAAGAATAAGAATTAGGATGTTGGAAAGAATGGCAGAGTACAACCACTGAACTTCACAATTATTGCAGTCAAATTTAATTCAGTTCTAACTGCCTCCCTCTTCAAGTAATTTTCCTTTGCCACCTCCTTTGCAGCTCTTCCATTATCTGCATTACTGCTGGCCCTGAATACCAGTGCTTGTTCTCTGCAGACAGGAGCAAATATATATTTCATGTCTTTAAAGCCAGCCTAAATCACAATGGCTTCTTGTGATGTACTGATCCTTTTAAGTCCCAATGGAGGTGCATTTTGCCAGTTTTGCATAGGAAATGAGGCAGCAGCAGGAATGTAAAATGCTTGTGTTAACCATACATACCCACTCACTACCATCTTCAGGCTGGTTTGTATGATTTTATAATTTTTTATCGTATCGTATCTGAAGAAAATTTCTTCCCCTTCCATTATTTAGCCTATGCATCTGCATTGTGCAAGCTAACCCAAAGAGTCTATGACACCAAATATTACCTCTAAGTTCTGAGGGATGCCAGTTAACAGCAAAAGGGATAAGAGTTGGTGGCTCTTATTTAGGCCTAGATAGCTTGAAAAAATCAGGCTGTTCCAGTGGAAACTGTATTTGACAAATATCAGGTAGGAAGTTCAAAACATCAAATAACAGGAAAAAGGACTGTAAGATGGGAAGGGATGGAAAAAAAAGAAAAGCAAAAAGGGAACCAAAGGGGATTTAAGATGTGAGTTACTGTACAGCAGCAAGAAATTAGAGTGGAAATGTTGACAGGCAACTTCAGATCACCAGTCTGAAACAGATCTGAAGAAAATGGTGACTTGACTACAGTGGTCAGAGGACTAGACAGAATAGCCATATATGTAGAGTCCAGCACAGCAGAAATGACTCCAGCTAGGGTCAAGGTGACAAATGGGTAGACGGACAGAGAGAAATTAGTGACATTACAGAGCTATGCTCTCCTATCTGCCATCTATGGCAAGAGGGCCATGCTCAGTAGATCTCAGGTTAGTCAGAGGAAGTAGTGACTTCACTTGAAGGATTAATGAAGAGGATATTTCACAAGCTCATGGAATTTTCTGAGTTGAGAGTGGACTGTTTGTCTGTCTTTATAATATGTATTCCTAAACTACTCAGCTCAGACTTAGGAGGCACACGAATAAATAATAACACTTTTTATTCATGCTTATGTAAATAGAGATAAATTTGTATTGGGAGAAGATTATAAAGAAATTGCTTGTCCTTTAATTCTTAATTAGAATTTAAATATCTGTCAGTCCTGAAAAGCAGAGTAACTGTGCAATTTTTTTTCCCAAAAATGGGGAAGAGGATCATCTGAATCTGGAAAGGCTGACTTCAAATCAGCCAAATTTGCCTTCCCTCTACTCTTGCCCCCACTTCTTTTAAAAGCAAAAGCAAAGGTAGCAAGTTGAAATATAATAAATAAGAAGTTACAGCAGGAAATAAATAAGAAAACCCCAAAGTTTTTGAATAATGGAATCTAAAAAACATGGGAATTTCAAATGTGTTCTCTAAGGAATGAATCTGATCTGGTCATTGTCTTGCTTTTGAATCTGTCTCCCATTCAAAAAATTGTTGATTTTGCATTAAAGTCTATCAAGGTTTATAGAAATTGTGCTCCTCTCTTCTGAATATATGTAAGGTACATTACAAGTGCATTTTCTAGTATGCAACGAAGCTTGACTTGCAGGAACATTTTCATGGCCTATTCTAGGGCTTATTTTATAGTCCCTGTAAACTGTTTGCCAAGGCAGTATAAACTCTATGTAATACAATCAATAAAACTAACAAGCATTTACATGGTAGGACAAATTGGAAGATGGTTAATTTTAATCTGGTTTACAGTTATGGTTGAGAAGTTATAAAATATTGGGGAAATGAGCAATACATAAATATTATCAATACAGTGAGTTCCACAAAATGAATGGAAAGTGAGTGTATCATATTTGGGTTCAATGGAAAGTAAAAGTCTGGTCTGCAAGATTATAAATGACCGCTTTCTCTCTTGCTGCCTCTCATCCTATCCATATACCCTTCCCCTTCAAATTAAAGTGAAGATTCAAATTTCTGAATGACTCTCAATGATGTGGTTTAAAATACAACCATGTTTTCCAAACATAATAACAGCATGTAACTGCCAGCTCCTCTTCACACTTTTATGGAAAAAATCAAGTTTAGAAAGGTTAAGTGTGTTCTAGACCAAGGAAAAGCTATCACAAAGGCATTACAAGGGTTTGTTTTATGAAGTAAGAAGTATTCAAAAATTTTGTTAGGAGGGTTGAAATGAGACATTAGAAATGAAAGGTAAAATCCTCAAGTGTTAAGGGTCTTAAAGATTCATAGATGATCTGGACTTCTTTAAAATATCAGATGACTTCCCATTAAGTAGGATAGTTTTCTCAATACTTTCCTGAAAATGGGCAATAACTAGCTTTTCCTGATCTTTTAAAGTGACAGTACAAATGAAAATCCTAAAAACTAAGGAGGCACTAGTGAATATGCTTACTTCTTTTGCTTGCTTTCTGAAAGAACAAAAAGTCAGGCTACACACCAATAATGTAATTTTACTTATTGTATTTAAAGAAAGTATTAAAAGGAAAGTATAAAGTGTGCTAGGATTGAAAACCAATATTAATTAAGTTAGGAAAAAAATGCAGTAACATCTTATAGATTGGCACAATCTTTGATAGGTTATTATTCTTGTTGCCAAGCAAAAATGATGATTGTAAAGCATTCAACCTTGATAGTATAGATGAAGCGAGTCTTCACCAAAACATACTGCTATGGGGGAGCAAGCAAAGGTGAAATTTGACTTAAGCTCAAAAGTTTGGATGTAGACAAAGCAAGGAGAGAGAGGAGGAAGTTTGCAAATAAAGTGGGAAATACTTGTTAATGTTTATATAGATAGGCAAGATGGACAGGTTTCTCACTAGGAGTTAAAAGCAGTTTGAGCTAGCTTTTGGATTGCAGGGAGTTCATTAGTGCCTGCAGGAAGTTTTACTGCCTGTTGGTCAATGAATGAAATTCTGATTCTGCTACTGAGAGACTACAGCAAGTGTTCTCCTGAGAAACATGTAATCAGTCTATCCTGCATGAAGGGACTTGGGCAACCAAAGAAATTTTAAAATCCTAAGGACATGGTCTTTTCAATGGATAATGGTTACTGACTTTCACCAGTGGTAAAAATGTGATAGAGGCCTGCTCCCTTTTGAGCTGTGCATCCAGCTGAAATGGACAGGGGTTGTAAGCTAATAAATGGGCAGATTTTTATTGCTTTAACCCTAATCTCTATACCATTTAATACTTCTAATGATGATACATTATACCCCCCTTGGGAAAAAACCTCCAAATGTTTCCTTCCCCTGCTTCTCACAGGCTCCTGAAGAGAGATCCTATCAGTTGGTACTACCAAATGTCAGGCCCTGAGTGGACTAATAAGCATTAATGTCCCTGACCAGCCTCACCTGAAGCCCTCACCCACACCTATGGGTCAGGGAGCACTATTTAAGCTCAATCCTGAAGTTTTCAGTCTCTGTCTGGCCTGGGGGGTGTATTGCTTTTCAGCTTGGCTACAGCTGCATCCTTGTCTGTCCATGGGTCCTGCCGAGTTGGGCTTCAGCATGTGGACTGACTTACTGGCCTCTGGTACTGCCTTGTGCATGATACTGGTTTATGATCTGGACTCTTGGTTGGACCTGTCTACCATCTTCTGCTCACCTTGCTTGGGTACAGTAAGATATGCCCTGCCAGCCCCAGGATCCCCCTTGACTCCTACCTCACCTTCCTCTGGGGAGCAGCTGGACCTTGCAGCACACTGACACCAAGCCCCTATGTTAAGACTGTCAGCAGTCCTGAAATGCAGTCTGCAACTCAGAAGTTTGTTGCAGATAGCAGTGTGTACAGAAACAATGTGAGCAGCTGTTAGGAGGTGCTGTCTCTGGTACTGGCTTCACACAGGACGGTGGCCAGTCTGGTCTTATCTATGGGATAGGAGCAATTTCTTGCTCTTTGCTTTCTACAAACTCTGGGACGTACTCCTTCATATTTCTTCATGTGCCTGCTTTGTGCTTGTTTGCCATTGTTCATGAGTTACAAGGCGTGGCAGACTGCCTCTCTTCCCAGTACCAGACAGATTATTTCTACTATCCATGCAGAAACTCAGCAGGAATTGTCACCTTGTTCAGGTGTAAGATACTGCTAACTGGCTTGCTAAACAATTTAGCAGTGTTGGAATATATTCCAGTGGTGAAGAGGAAGCACTGCAATTTCAAGGTCCTCTCTAAACCCGGTGTGATATATATAGCTCCTAAAGAAAGCAAAGGCAAGTGTCTTAGGAAAGATACCTACAAGAGAACTACAGTATGTGCTAGGATCTTAACAAAGTTTATCTTCCCTTTCCCTTCCCCACAGCTGTATGTAAGTCCCACTGCTCTCACCCTCTTTGCAGATTCTTAGCTACTGGCTGAGTTTGCTAGATATAAAATATTTTTGGGTGCTTTTCCTGTTATTTGTTTCACCTTTCTGGGATACTGCTCAGTGATACACACCTGCTGTAGAACAGTGTGTGGAGTCAGTGGTGCCTGCCAAAATTAGCACAGTACCTGCCAGGAAGATATTTTCCAATCCTCCTTTTCCCACTTTCCTTTTTTATGACATCTGAAGCACTAATATCTAAAGACAAACGTTGTGTGTATGTCGCCGGAGATGATGATAACCTTGTGTTTTAATCCATTTGAGTCCAGTTTAAACAGCTTCCAAGTTACACTGACCTGGTAGAATCTGCTCACAAATGCTGATATGATTAATATGTAAAGGTCTACTGTAAAATGGATGGCTAACCTGTGAAAGTAGACTTTTTAAATTTTTTTTTTTTTTTTTTTTTTTAAGGAAAGTGAGGATTGTTTTCTTGCTTACTGGTTTCTTTCATACAACACTAATACTTAGCACTGATGTAATGCTTGCTCTCCATACTTATCAAAGGCAGTTAAGTGTTAAGCAGTTTCCCCAAGGTGGGGAGGAGATGGCATGTGAAACAGGAAAAAAAACATGTCCAAATTAATGCAGTGGATTGAGAGAAGAAGTTGGAGTAAAATGGAGATCTGGAAAAGGGCAGCATTTCAGTGCCAGCTGAACTAATCGTGGTCTCTGAAAAGTCTTCCAAATATTGTTCCCAACCCCCAAAAACTTATCTTTTGTATATTTGACCAATTCTGAAAAGAATTGCACAGAAGTGAAATTATTCATCACATTTGGGATTTGTTGCATGTGTCCATATCCTTTTGTAGTTAATCTATTAAACAGCCACTACTGAAATGGTTTTGATATGAGACATTAACATATCTGTAAATAAAAAAACACTTAAAATATATTATTATTTCTCATGAAATATCTACCTGATGTATCAGTCTATGCATAAGGGAATGAAGGTAAAGATTCTGTGTAACCTGCTAGAGCTTTAGAAATCTTTAACTCTTAAAATCAAGTCCTATTATGACAACCTTACAGGAAAAAAATATGTAATGCTAGTCTGTGGCTCAGAGATTGGAGAATGTTTTTCTAAGTACTCTTTTTGCTCCCACTGCTCTGCTTCAGTCTTAAATGTAAAACAGAATAGCCCTTTCAGGGTAGTGCTTCTGCTCTCATCAAATGCCATGACAACTCCACATAGAATAGTTTTATTGCTAGGGAAAAAAAATGCTGCATATTAAAAATGTAAACTTTAATTATTTTGCCAGTTTATACCATGCTTTATTTTTGAAAAATGAAGCTTTTAATTTCCTCAGTGCTCACTTGGATGTTAAATGGCTCAAGTGTCCTGACTACTATGATGGCAAACCAAAAACTACATCCATTTCATACTATAATTGCAGTCTCGGGTAAAGTGATGTTACTCAGTGAATTATTCCACACAACCAAATGTATTTATATTTCTGAATATGAATCCACAAAAATTGTGTAATCTTCAGTACAGGGTAAACAAAAATAATAAAAAAAAATACACCCCCACGTCTTTTTATGGAACCTAATTATTCTTATGAATAAATGGAAATTTAATTTCTCTTATACTGCTTAGTGCAGTCAACTGTTTTGTTATTAATTATAGAATTGTTACTAATGCCCAGGAGTGATATTTTAATAAGGTTTAATTTTCTTTTTCCACATTCTAGTGTATTTTATAATTATGTTTTTGTCCATTACTTTGCCTTTGTAGTCTTTATTTACAAACTAAAGTGAGCCCTATTTCCACTAAGTTAGGCATTTATGGTGGGTCTGGACAATGAAGAGTTATTCTGTGGGTTGGTACTGCATGGAAGTTCAGCTAGTTAATACAACAACAACAAAAAAATGCCACTTATTCTCTGATCAAGTCTAGAACCTTTCTGAAATACTCTGTTTCTTTGACAAGCCCCAGTTTTACCTGACATCATCCTTGTGGTTTTTAAAATATTCACTTGGGCTCCTAATGCCCCTTGTCTTATGAGAAAAGCAGTTTTAAAGCCAGGAGGAAGGACTATGCATGACTTGGTTGCTCTTATTCAGGGCTAATGCTCTTTAGATAGTCACTGAAGAAAACTGGGATAGGACAGATAGTTCGTTTCTTCACATAAGCTTCTGTTGTTATCATTGTAAGTTGCTATGCTGCAATACCTGTATTTACTAGACCTAAATGTTTTAAAAGAAGTTACAGCCAAAGCCACAGTCCAAAGACTTAGTTCAATATGAACAGAAACTAGCAAAATATCAATGAAAAAAAAATCTCTAGCCACTGTTCAAACACTGTAGTTTAGCTACTGCTGCAGTACTGGGGCAGTACACTGCTCTTGGGTCAGTACAACCAAGGAGAGGGATTTTGAGTCAGAGATGACAAGTTGCTTCCCAAGCTTTCTATGTACTTAAAAGAACCTGTATCATCTTGTTTATTTGGAGTAACCTATGTCTAAAGCCTGCATAGATTTGCAGGCTGGTGCAGTGAGATAGCAGATCTAATTCCATGGCAAAACTACCGGCGTCTTTCCAGAAGCTGTTTTCTGCATTAAGAATAAGGGCAGTAGGGAATACTTTATGCTTTCTTAGGTCCATGTTAAAACAAACATCAAAACAGCCTTTGCATGGATTATGCCTAGATTTAGGGATTTTCTGCTATGAATATTTAATGTTTTTATTTTAAGCACTGTCAGTTATTGATGTCTTTCCCTTTAAATATCCAGTCAAAAGGAAGATCTAGTCACAGAGGAATGTGTTGCTGCTATCTGCTAATCCCCCACCAAAAAAGGGAGGAAAAGTAATTGTCTGCTTTTGTCTCAGATCCTTTGTGTAGTCATTAAGTAGCATAAGAATCCCAGGAGAAGGTAACTAGGGTAGGGTTTAACCCACTCAAGTTTTTATCTGTTAATAGTTTTTATAATGAGATCTAAGATTTGAGATTCTGTGAACCAACCTCTTCCAGTTTGCTTTCAAAGGCTTGTGTTTTATCTTGCTTTTTTTAGAAGCTGCTGCAGGAACTGGGCTGAAACCCACCAAGTTACTCTAACTGCTGCAAAAGGGAAGAACAAGGGCACTCATGTACTACCAGGCAAATGTTGTAAGGAACTGAACCCAATTGCTTCCTGTTCACTGCCTGTACATTATGGCTGCCTGGAGAATGGGAGGGACTGCAAGGAAGCCACTGACCACACTCTCCCTGTTGCCCATGGGCCACTGCTGAGCAGGCTGCAGGCCCTTGCCTGTGCAGGTGCTTCTGGTGGCAGCTGCTGCAAGGGGACGGATGATGGGAACTGATTAGGCTGCCATTTGCCAAACACTAGCAATCTCTTATCCACATTCAGGCAGCAGATATTAGTAATTTGAATTTTGGCATTACATAATGCTATTTACAGATGCCTGAAAATCTTTGTCATAATCACCACTTAAGCTGCACTATAGAATGATTTGGTCATATCTTCACTCATGTTGAATTAACAGGGAAAAAATGAAGCAAGGTAAAAGGTCTGAGGAATTAGGAATTTCCCATTCAAGGAACAAGAACTTGGAGTGGCAAATGCGGAGAAATGTTTTGCAAAACAGGAAGGACTAGCAGCTGGTGGCTGCTCTGTGACCAGCCCACGGTCTCAGGGTACTTCCTAGTGGACAGATGTGTTTGTAAAATGAGCATGGCCACAGTTAGCAGGCGTGTTGGTAATCTAGTGGAATAGTCAGGGAATACTTATGTAGATAGGTGATCAATTCAGATCATTAATGGTTTTATTCATTGATAATGTAGAATTTGCTGAGTTTAACCTAGCAGAAGCACGTTGACAAAAAAAGCACATAGACTTAATACTGCTACTGATGTTGCCTCTCCCTCATGCGAGCTGGAGCATACAATTCCCTTGCAACACCTTCTGCTGGTGTTAAGGACAGAATGCCCACAGCGTGTGTGTGCTTATGCAGGAAAATGATCCAGTTTGACACTAAAAATGTCAAACATAATCCAGTTGTCAATAAGCAAGTTCCAGCTACTTGATCATAAATTATATTTTCCTTTGAAATGCTTTCTCTGAAACCCAAAGCTGTTTTCATTATCCAAATACACTTGGGTGTTAGTGGGGGAAAAAAAGATGATTTCATAATGTAATACCAGCAAAGTTGACTTGACAAAGTAGAAGCTTTTTAAATTCCATAGATATTTTAAAAATTAAACAAAATACATGTTAATCCTGCTTGTACAAACTCCAATTATGTTAGATATTTCCATTATTTGTACGTAGCATCTTACAAAAATGACTAAGCTTACTGGTTATGAAACTAAAAATTTATTTCATAGAAGGATTGTAATTTCATTCAAATATAAAGGGGGAAGTAAAAAAAAAAAAAATCCTTAACTAAAACTTGGCAGTAGAAACCATGTAGCTTGGAGTTAGAATATGGGCATGACATTTTTTTATTTAGCTTTTATTTGTTGCAAGTGTGAGCACTGGAGAACATACCAAAAGAAATGCTTCATATCTTGATGTCTCCAGTAAAGACAGGGTGCCTTTCAGACTAGCAATAGTAGTCTTGGGTATTTCTTGGCAATCACAGGATATTTGTTTCAGTTCTCAGACAAATTGTAAATAAATAAAGTAATGAACTGTTGTTTGCAGGCAACCATGATTTAACTGTTTCAACCTTGAAATTCTGTAAATATATGTAAAAAAGAAAAAGTGGAAGAGTTGTTCTTTACCTAAAATTGCCTATAAAAGGAATGAGCTTTTACTCTTACATTAATAATTTGTGACGTGTATAAAAATAGCTGTTTCCTGTTGCCTGAAGAAATTAAATTTAGAGTTTTTTCCTGTATAATACAAAACTTGAGCATCTTTAACTATGAAGTTTAATAAAGACTGTACAAGTGACTTTCATTATATAGCTGTGATGTTGAAAATGTCCATTGGATTCTTCATTAAGCAATCAAAAGTAATTAAATTAAATTATGCATTATATGTATACATGGTGATGATTGAATCACTGAAAGCAGGTTTCTAAATGAGCCTGACAAATTGTGCATTAAATATGCAGTTTAAGCTCTTTCATGAAAATTTACTCTTAATGAAAGTATTTTTATGTTCATAACAGTGCGACAATGAAAGTCATATACAGTAATGAAATGGCAATACTAGGCAGCCTTGAAGGGAATAAACTGTTTTTATGCGACCAGGGCATATAACTATTTAACACTGGATATTAACTTTTAATATGGACTTCCTTGATGGGTGAGAGTAGCACTATCTCTTATTTGTGCATTTCTTTTGAGACCAGATCTGCAATAAGTTCTGAATGTGTTATAGAGCTTGTGTCAGAAGCTGATTCAGCCCATGGAGACAAAAATGGGATCTGTATCCTTCAAGGAGGGGAAAAATTTGAACTAAAGGTAATAGGTTGAGCTGGTTAGATGTCTCATCAAGATCCTAGAAGAGGCAGCCATGGTCTTGACTCCTTACAGTAATCCTGCTTAAAAATTAAAAGAATGAGCACTGACTCAGCCTATTGATATAACCAGTCTGAAAATCTTGCCTTAATGTGAGGTTGTGCTTTTCCAGGTTTGTGGTGGACAGATACCTTATAAAAAAGATGAAGTTTATTGAAAAATAATTGACTTTATTGTGGGTATCTTGTGTGGTCCATTTTAAGTGGAGAATTAGTAAAATTAAATAAAACTGTATTTGTTTTCTCACTGATAGTCCTAATTTTTCAAAAAGCAAGTCAGTAATACTTACACTGTCTATCACTAGTCTTGCCATGACTATGTGAATCCATGCAAGGATCGCCTATCTTGTACTGTGAACAAGTTTCAATCCTCTTCATTTCTCTTAGCAAGTTTAACTTAAATGATAAAAACAATACAGTTTCCATATTTTTGGAGATGGCAAACATACTGTGGGTCTTGTTTCTGCCCTACTTCATTTGGCTATGTTACAGATTGAAAACTTTTGGGGTCTGCAATGCTGTTGCAGCTGGTAAACTATTACCTTCCTTGTTTTGCATAATGAGAAGTGGAGGAAGAAATTTTGATGCAGGTGTCAGCCATTAGGATTCTTAAAGGTGTGTGTCTCTGTAGTATTTCCACAGACAGCACACAGATTGCTGCTGCCTCTTCTGATGTTTCTCTAGAAAGTTACTAGATAAAATATTTGGATTGTGGAAGAATTATCTGACCATTTTTAAACAAATCCTTATTGTAATCGAGTTCTGAAACAGGATCTCTCCTTCCCTGTTTCATGTAATGGAAGCTTGCGGAGTTTGTAGCAGACACATTCAAATTTAGAAGGAATAATTTTACTGAAAATTAAATTTCAGATTTCATCAGGGAGTTTTACTCCTTAGGTCAATGACACAGTATTGCCAAATTCAAAAGAAGTCATCAAGGCATTGCTAAATGCTAGGTCTGCTGCTAATAAACTTACTGGTCACATATTTGCTAGAAAGTAATAGTTTAACATTAGATTTTAGTTTTATGAGACTATTATTCACTGGAAGAAAGAGATATTTCAGTAAAAACATGAAGACTGCAAACCCTTTGTACAGGTCACTAGTTAGGATATATTTGACAGTAACTTTTGAAAACATTTTACTTTTAGAAAGAAAATGTATAAATGCCATAGAGTCTCAACAGGGTGGTGGTCATTGAAAAAGGATATGGCAGTTTGAGGTCTGTCTTAGACTTGAAGGGAAATGGAAATGCTTTATATCTTTCAAGTATGTTACATGTTTTCACTATACTCTGTGAGCCCAGCCAAAGAATGCAAAACCATATAACTCTCACTCCTGCCTAATTCCTGTTACCAATATTTTTAAATTATCACATGCAGGCCTCAATCGTAAAGTTTTCATGTGTGTACAAATCTCTTAGGAGATATTTGTAACGAATATATGAGAAATTAATATATACCAAAAGTTTTTACTAACATTGATTTCACAAAGAAATTGTACTGCTTTGTTAACAAAAGGTCAGTCAACACCTTTGCTCCTCTTTGGAGTATTGGAATTTGAACATTTAAACTGATTCACCATCTAAAGTGTATTACTACTTATAACAAATAATATGTCATGACTTTGGTCAGAATTGGGGAAGTAAGCAGAGAGGATGGTTGGACACGTGAACCATCAATGGAACATGTAATGGGAAAAAACAGAAATGAATGTAACAATTATAAGTGTGGAACATCTAAAAAAGTAACAACAAAATGGGTATTTTGCGCTTTCAGAATAAAAAGAAATTAGTTCTTTCTTTAAGAATTGCAACATGGAACAACTGAGTTGCTATGCAATTCCAGAAGGAATTTAAGAGCATAAAACAAAAAATAGAAATTCAAGCTTGCAATTTGAGTTAGTAAATATTCACAATCATATCCCAATAATAATCCAAAGGTATACTTTTGTACTGCGTTTTGTTGCCATTTTCTGTTGTTGCATGATATCGCAATCCTGTATTAGCACAGAAATTCCAGCAACCCTGGAGACTTTTCCTGTTAAAGTAAAAAAAAAAAAAAAAAAAAGGGTTGTTTTCTTAAACATAAATATGCATAAACATGCATGTTGTAGTGGGTGTTCAGAAAGAGGGAGAGAGGAGGTAGTGTATGTAGATTATATACTCTGAGCTTTTGCTCTTGCCTTTGAAGCCACGCTCTTTTCCTTTCATTGTGGCTAGTACAAGCAGACTCCATAGTGCTTGGTAATCTTGGCTGTCATTCTGTTGGCCTCATTAAAAGCCAGACTGTCTACAAAAATTATGCTTTTTTCTGAGCCTTGGTTGTCTCATTTGTTAGCTAATCTAAATCCCAATCTGTTGCTCTTTATGCCTGCAAACACAGACTCTCCAGTTTATTCAAAATACTGCCTTTATTAGACATCATCTTGGTTTGTCCTGACTTTGTTAAAATGCACCCAGCACTCTTATTGCTTTCAGAGGCAACACAGTAACAGGAGAAGAGACACAATGGTCTGCTGCATACATTTCATAGTCTTTGTGAATACCCAGATCAATGGATTGCATCAGGGTTTTTTTTGAAGGAGAGGCATAGCCTGTCTTGACAATGATCAGAATATTCTTGAGAGGTCCCTCGTTTGGCAGAATTTTTTCCAAGAGAGGAGGTAGTCTGAACCTGTATATTGACTATTTCTACCTTTGAAGCGTATTTGAGGACAGAACATCTCTGTGCTTTTTTATATTGTTCTTAGTTTTTCTAAATAATTAATTTCAGACAAATAGTTTTTAAAAAAACTTTTAAGAAAAAAAGTAGGTGAACTGCAGTGTAAATCTCCATTTAAAGAACTACAACTAAGGTAGTCGTATTATGTTTGTAGGGATTCCCCCTCTGAGAAGAAGTGCAGTGATATTTTTGTCCAGGATTAGTTGCTGATGTAAGAGCGAAACAATTATTTTTACAACAACAAACAAGAACACTGATTTCACCTATGTTCTACCCAACTGGAAGACCAGGGGTTGCCTGTTTTCAAATCTTCTGTAGTGATTTAACACCTTTAGCAGACCTCATTGTGGTTTGCTACTCTGTAAACAGAGAAGTTCAGGGTAGAGACTGACAAAAAAGATTTCATTGTCTGAATTCTCTACAAATCCCTGGTTGCTTCTAGCAAAAGACTTGAAGAATATAAAATTAGGAGACTTTTTTGTTGAGCTTGGGCATACTTCAAGTTTTTTGTAAAAAGACATAAACCAATATACAGTGGTTTCTACATTCATGCAGTACCGTCTATCCAAAATAATCATAAGTTGGACTATTTATTCTTTGATACAATTGCATAACAATGATTTAACTCTCTCTGCATCTAAATACAGATAATGTAATGACTGAACTCTCATTAATTGAAAGTTTAACTGCATTATCCATTGAATGTTTGCAGGAGCTCTTATTATGACATAGTGGCTTCTCTGCTAACACTTGTTATGGTTTCATCTTCCTGGTACATTGACAGGAGGAAATTTAAAAAGGGCTTTTCTAAAGGTTAGTTAATTACAGATAACAAGTTTTGTTTTGCAGATGTAGACTCCCAGATGATTTAATTATCCAACAAAGTGTATTGAGCCAGTAAATTAAAGTTTACCTTTTATTTGCAGTGTTAAATTTCCAATCAAATTAAAGGTGACAGAGTAAGAAGGAGGCCCTTTGCATTTCTCAATGTGCTTTGTCTTACATGACAACTTAAAACAGACCAGTAGCACATCTACCATTTAAATTATACTGCACAGTCATTTGAATAGCATTAAACAGTATTCGGAAGTAAACATATCTCAATTAGACAAGGTACTAAAATTAAGAGAATCTGACATCTGTTTTCGTCTTGGCTGCAGTTAGCTTTCAGGCCTGGAGCCTGTCACTTTACCTTTCTAGGACTCTGTTTCCTCAATAGGTGAAGTTGGGATAATGAACATATTGGGAAGGGCTATGAGATCCAAGGATGAACACAGGCACTGTAGAAGTGAAGAATTTTAATGAAGAAGTCTCCTCTTGATTCTACTTGATTAACAAACTTAGCACCACTGGGGGGGGATAAGATTTAGTCTTGCTGAAGCATTACAGTAGAGATCTTGCATTTAGGTGCTTTCCTTAAAATCAAGCAAGTGTTCTAAATCATTTGACTATGGGAAAAGTTTATAAATATTTCTAAAGATTCCTGCAAATTCTTTTGGGGAGTTTCAAATACATGCAGATTTATTTTCCTTTCTCCTAACTCTTGGAGAGGCGAGCGTTATTTTCTCTTTATTCTTTGAGTGTGTGTCTTTTCCTAGACTCAATTAATGGCTTGCTCAATCCATGACAAAGCATAATTTACTCCACCTAATCTCAGACACTTACCCACTGAAGATGCCTAGCACCTTCCACTGCGCGTGGAAAGGTCCTAGGGCAGCTAGGTTTCTAGCTTATAGGAGAAGCTGGGAATAGGTCTCAAGTCCCCAGCTTGATTGCTTATTTTCTAACTGGCTGCACTATTCAAAAATGTTACTTAGTGAGACTTGCTGACAAAGTGAATTTGAGACTGTAGCTCTCAAACTCATGAGCTACATCTATGTTGGCTGACAACTGTGTGAACAAGGACATGAACACTCTGGTAGTGTCTCTAGGGTTGGGGTTGAGAGCTTACTCATACTGACTTACATATAATTATGTAAATTAAAGGCTTGCATATAATTTTGAGTGTCTTTTGAGCTGTATCATTCCAGGCTTCAGTAATGAGCTTTAGTTCCTAGTAACTGTACAAAATTCACCATATTAAATACTAAAGAAAACTAATAGTAAATTGCAAATAATTTGTAGTTACTTTTGGTGATACAGGTAGAGCAACACTTTTTTGCTTCTTACATTTCCTCTTCAAATAGGACAAAATAGAGTTGTCTGTAGATGCTAGGCTATCTGTACAGCAAAAATAGCACTTGGAAATGTTTTTTACACACACTTTTTATTGGGTTCAGTGAAAAGCATTCTAGGCGTGTACTACCTTTATAGCATTTCCTCTGGCATCTGCCATCCCTAATTTATATGGTGTCATGGCCTCAATTTTCTGTCTCTAAATATTTTTCTTTATTGGGGAGAGGCAATAAATTTATACTGTAAAGGGAATGTATCATGGTTAAAGATGAAAAACTGGATTTATTAAAAGCTTAATTAGATTGAAATGACACAATGTTTTCCCTGTAATTCTCATCTTTTTTAAACAATGTCTGCCGAGTAAGCATGACAGATTCCTGTAATGTCAGGAAACAAAGAATCATTCAGTATTTTGTTACAACACTTGATGTTGTTTTCACATCTGTGACTAGCTTAATAAGAATCAAGGTGCTGCCTTTATTAATACTTGCAGACAATTTTCTTAGCAAAAGGGTGGAAGTGACTCAAACTTATGCTGGGTGAGTGTAATTGCTCTGGGATGTTTTGTCATCTTTTTTCTTTCTGTTCCTTCAAAAGGATAAAAGCACAAGGAATCTGGCAGGGAATCCTGTTAGTGCTTGCACCTCCTGTCCATTTGTAAACAAACAGCTCATGCTTCACAGCTGAGTAAAAGCTAGAGGCTAGTACCAGATTAATCAAATCTAACACAACCATATCGTTATTCTGAGAGTTCAGACAAGGGAAGCCTGAGCAAGCGAAGGTAATACATACAGAAGGGACAATGACGCAGACAGCAGTTGTTGTATGGCCAGTGCAGGGTTGCAGTTTGCCTCTGTTGAGGACTAGCTCCAAGAAGGGCATGGCAGGAAAAGGCATCTGGGAAAGGGTGAGGACAGACTGAGGGAACTGTGTACTAAAGGCGGTTCTGGGAAGTAGCTTTCTGGTGTTGTGTCTGTTACTGCATTTGCATGTGAAAGCATTGGCTTGCTTTGACAGAAGTGGGTATACGATTCAGTGATTCAGCTGCAGTTTGTGGTACCAGTATTGTTACAAGCAAAGCCTGCAAGTCAAACTGAATTGTGTGGTGCCTCTTGTGGTGTGAACAAGCGAGTGTTGGGGTGGAATTATAAAACAGCTCTTGCATTTGAGACCCAAATAGGATTTCAGTGTGTGTTTCCAGGGCTGAAAATAGTATTCCCACTGCAACAGCTCAGGAAAACAAACAAAAGAGAGCACTCACAAGTGCTAATACAACTGTGAAATGCAAAAAAAAGTAAAAGCATTCTGAAAAGTACAATAGATTTGCATACATCATTAAAAGAAAAGAACTTCCTTGCTGTAATAATAATAATACTAATAATAATAATATTAATAAACATTATTTCAAATAGGAATCTTGTAGTTCTTTAGGGTAAAGGGCCCTTGTATAATATCTATGACCAGATCTACCACAGGAGACTATGTGAGTAGAAGGTGGATAAATGCTAAAATTAAGTAGTTGATCAGAATTTTTTTGAAGACTGCTTTTCCAGCAGTATCTGTAGTGTTATATCAAAACAATTAAGTTCTGATATAACATCACATTAAAAGAGAAAAGCATGTTGATGTAAAAAAGGTGGTGTCAATTTTAAAACTTTGAAGAAATTAATTTTAAATTACTGAATAATAAATTACTCCCATTTTCACATGGAGTATTGACTTGAGCTGCGTTTGGTTCTGGGCCTGTGAAGGCTCATCAGTACATAGTTTGCAATTTTTGTGTGTGTGTATACCTTTTGTCTCTGCTTTAAAAACTGTAAGATAACAAAGCTGCTAGCAACCTTACTAAGGAATTCACATTATCCTCATCACCTCCATTCTTAGTGTTATATTTGTTACCCTTAAAGTTATAATATTTTACTTATATGCACATATATATTTTCCTCATTAATATTTTATTAACTCAAACTCACTCATTCACTTGTTTTTTCTGCTTTTCTTATATACTTCAAATCATGTAGGAATACAATAGAAATGAAAGGGGCTTGCTTTTCTGAGGAATTACTTGTTTTTTTCTAGCTATGTCATATGATATTTGTGGGATAAAATAAAATATTACTTCTCCCTATAAACTGTATCAATTTTCAGTCTCCCATGGCTATAAAAACTCTTATTGCCATGAATGCACTAATCAACAGTTATATCAACTGGATGGTCTATGAACATCTTACAGTTTTGTCATTCCCTCAATTCATAAGGGGTTGGCATGTGTGTCTATTATTTGCCATCAGATAGATTGCGATCTTTCCTGTGTAACTACTATTTGGGATGATGTAATGTATAGTTTAAACACTTAAGTATTTAAGAGATATCAAGAGTGCTGGCAAAGGCAGCTTATTGTAATGCCTGAATAGATAAACAGATAAGCAGTGATTGTCTTTTTTTATCTGAATTTTCTGCTTTCAAAACAGTAATTTTGCTATAGAAGTGGTGATGGAAGAAACTGCAGTTCCCAGTTCAGGCTCAAGGGGGAGGGGAGAATCTCTTGGGTGGGAGGGTTTAGTCATTGGACACAAAACTCTCATTTAGATGCGCATAACTGAAACTGCAGAATGGATTTATCTGGTCCTAGGGACATGTGCGAAAGAGTAAGTGTATAAATCATTGGGTGTTTGTTTGCTGTGGGGATGCAAACCTGGGTTTCAGAAACCAATTTTTTTTTTTTTTTATATTTGACTTGAAATTGTAATGGATAAACAGCACTTAAGTATGCATGGCTACCCTTGCTCACATGCTTGCAAAGACAATAAAAGGGTATGTCACAGTGGTTCAGTTCTGCAGGATCTCTTATTTTGAGCTGCACCTTATCTGAAGGCAAATTTTCAGTCCTCATCAGACACTGCATGACTAAGAGAAGGCTGCTGATACCAGCCCTGCACTTCCATTGATGCAGCTTGCAGAACACTGCAATAATTGGAACTCTTTGGCCTGTTGCTTTCCCCAAGGCATAGCCTTAAGTTAAACCTAAGCTGTAAGCTACCTCAGACTTGCTGTAAGCATAGATACCATTAATATCTAGACTTCTGCAGCTCCCAAAAGAGGATGTGTGAGTTGCTAATGCCATCTCTCCATTTACTCCTCTGGACCTTTTGAAATACTAGGTGACTGATGTGTTGCTTTCCCTGCTGTATGTAACACTGTGCTGACCCCAAATACTACCTAGAAGATAGGTAGGAACTGGAATCTGCTGACACCAAGTGAAAATGTTACCTTTCTGGTGCTTACCAAAAACTGTAGGTGTTGGAGCTTTCCAGTTTAGCTTTTTCCTCATGCTAGCTTGAAACCTTCCCTGGAGAAGGAATAAGATGATAATCTTGCCGTGCCAAAGGAAAGCATTCAGAAGTAGAGCTGGCCAAGGCCAGGTCAAGGTGGTTCCTGGGGAACTTGCAAGTTCCTGCCATGTGCCAGGCTGAGTAGGTTAGTCTATGCCTGTGAAGTTGACTCTTGTCTCAGGAGTAGGTTTCAAATAAATTGTTCCTGCAGAGCATGGAGCATAGGGGCTTTTTGCTTCTCTACTCACACCTATGCTCTCAGCCAGTGGTCAAGCATGGCATGGTATTTGGACGACTTGCCTTGCCTGCTGAAGATTATTCCCCTGTGCAGATGAAAGAGTGACTATTGGGAAGATACCACAGGGAGCAAGCAAGCTGCTGCCAAGACAGCTTCTTGCACTGGGGGGACCTGAGCAAGCTGTCAGGGCTGGCAAGCACTGCCTGTGCAGGCTGCAGCAAGAGCTGCTACTTGCAGGGCTAGGGTGAGAGAGTCCTGCTCAGAAGGGACTGCTGTTCTGAAAAGGGCTGTGGAGTGGGAGGCAGCAGAGGGTTTTTAGGTGCTCTGGTTGGACTCCTCCCTCCCCAGTCCAGGCCTGCCACTGTGACTGAAGGGGCTTCCCTTGCAGGCTAAACATTTCTACTTTAAGATCTATTCTCTGAAAACGCTCTTCATGTTTCTGTGTAGGTGCCATGGCATAGGTTCTCCTCATGGAGAATAAACTGCTGAAACAACCACTGCTTGCACCGGGGAGAGCTGAGCAAGCTGCAGGGCAGGCACATACTGTTTCATGGGCTGCTGTATTCAGGGCTTTGAAATGTGAGTTTGGAGGAGAATGGCACAAAGGAAGTGGTTGACAAAGCTGTTTGCTGGTGTCCCTCTTGCAGTCCTCTCTGTCGGGCTGAGCTGTGTTTGGCACAGTGGTGAGGGTGCCTACCTTGCATGCCAAAGGTGGCTCTGCCAAAACTCCCCCAGCAACACTGCTGACAAATAGCTTGACAATAAAGAAAAAGTCCCCCAGCAACAGCTGACAAATAGGTTGGAGTCATTCATTTTGCCCAGCTGCCTTGCTCTTTTCTCACAGAGAGTAAGGAGCTGGCCACTCTGTTATTTGTACCAGGAGTAGCTGAAAAACTCACAGGGTGGGCAGACGGTACCTGGGAGGACTGCAGCTGAAATTATTACGGGAGGACTGATGGGGAAGTGTCCCACTCCGGAGGGATGTGTCTGCTGAAAGGGACTTGTCTTTCTGTTTTTAATTAAAAGTTAAGGAAGGGCAGAGTCTTATTTTACAGAATCCCAAGAGCTAAATGAGGGGCTGACATTTGTAATGCCATAGGATTGACTCCATTAGAGAGCCCTGAATGCTTATGTAAATCCCAGTCACGGCATAGTTTATGTTGGGAGGGACTTCTGGAGTTTGCTGCATCTAACCACCCCAAAATGTAGGGTTACACGTGTGGTTTTGTTTGAGTAAGGAGAAATAGAGATCAAATGGTCTGAATAGCTGTGGTTATTTGAAAGCTCCCTAGAATCTGAAGGCTGGAATAAGTAGAATCCCATTTGTCACTGAACTTTGGGAGTTGTGTAGCTGAAGTACAACTAATGGTAGGGTTATTTTGGGGGTTAGGAATAATATGCACTGCAGGAAATGAAGAGGGGGTTCATTGCAGAATTTTCTTTAATTGTCTGATATTGGTTTTGCTAGAAAGAGGAACTTATCTGAAAGGTTAAGAGTGCCTCAAGAGAGGCAATTTTCTGAAACCTATTTTTATTTTTCATTTATAGGACTTAATGACTCTGAATTTCTCTACCACAAAAGACAAAAGTATTGCTTATACCTAACTAAACTGCCTTTTTTCTTTTAAAGGCTTGTGTTCTTTTTGGTTGTCATGCTAAGAGGAGGTCTAAGGAGATCCATGTCAAAACTTTCACTGACTATGGCTCTGTCACAAGCTCTTCAATTTGTTGAAATTGGGTATCACTGATTTAGAACAATAACCTAAAGCTTAGATATTCTTTGTGAAAGGAAACAGAACTTTGGCCCTCGAAGACCTGCACTGAGCTGTATAGAAAAGCAAACACTAGAAAGCTGTGCTACTTAGGAGTTCAACAGGAGATTGGATGAGCAAACTGGCAAAATTCAAGTCACTTGTCAAAGTATGCTTGTCCATCTGGAGTATCTAAGAATTTTCCAAACCCCAACAGTCTCTACCAAACACAAGTGTTTTGATGAATTAGCAAGTTTGGAAAAAATGTTTAATTTCTCCTTTTTCATCTGATGCTGATATTTAATTTGTGAGATTTACAGGCATCTAAGGATGTAATATTCTCATGGTTATTTTGACACTTATAGCAATTAGTTTTGGTCATGTTTCTCTACTGGCAGTTATATTATTCTTGAGTCTAACATTGAGTCTAAATGTTAGTCTAACGAACATTTAATAATGTCCCTGTTCAAGAGCACAACTATTTGCTAATTGAATGCTGCAAATTATTTCAAGTCATTTTCTAATGGGAAATTGAGAATGAGTTCTGATCAATAAAATAGAAGCACAGACAATTTGGCTTATCATTGAAAAGCTGACTTCCTGAGTGACAAGAATTATAGATTTTCTTGTAGGCAGGAAGAAATGTGTTATAAAAAGGTGAAAGGCAATGATTCTTGGACACTAGAATTTAATGAAGTTGGAAATCAATGTAGTCATATGGCACAGCAAAGAATTACTTTTAAAAATGTATTGTTATTTCAGTATGCAACATTTCAAATGTTTGCTCTTGATTAATATAAGAACTAGAATAGGCTTTTTTTTTTTTTATTTCCAGCAGTGAGGATTCAGGAGAATACTTTTGTCTGTATTTAGTGATTCAGAATGAGCATTCAGAATGAGAATTCTTGCTGAATTATCTAATGATGTTTGTCCCTTGAGGCCGAATTAAATCCGTGACCAGGAAAGTAGAATACAGATTTGAGGTTCTGCAAGGAAAACTGCTTTAGAACATCAGAAGGAAGAAGGAATTTATTTGCTTTGAAAGGCAAAGCAAAACAACAACAGCAAAACAAAAAGAGCCACACGTTTAGTGGGATTTTTTACTGGCATATAATTTGTCATTATATTTTGCATTAAAACTAATAGTAAAGGCACATAATTTTGTCCTGTGTTAAACTATTTGAAACAGAACAGTACTTGTCAGAGTGACTGTGTTACACAGTAAACGGACAAATGCAACTGAAATGGAAGACTTACTGCATGTAAAACTGATGTAACATACTAGGTAATTAAATGACACATGCAAGTATTTACTTTGTTTTCTAGACTTGTTTGGTGTTAAGAATTCCTCTATTTTTGAAATCATGGGCAAGATGTTTTTTGAAAGATTTGTTTAAGCACAGTGTTTGTGTTAAATTAACTTGTGTTGCTGGACTTGCTTATTAGTTCCTGTGATATAAGGAGCACAGCCGATGAAGGGTTTCAGTTGAATTTCTGATTTCTGTAACTGTAATGAATATGATTTGGATATAGTCTTACACATATGTACTTATTTTTACAGAAATCAATACAATCAGTCATAGCTATTGTATGCAGCTTTTGATCTGTTTATTTTAGAGGATTTTATAAAAGTAATATCATGACCCATGTCATAAAGATAGGGAGACAGTGCTGTAGGCTGCTTCATAGGATTAATGAGCCTATGCAGCTCTGTGATGATGCAGACACGTGGTCCGATATCTGACCTGGCTTTCAGTTGCCTGGCAGCATAGAGTTCTTTGAATCACAATGTCTAAAGAAGGGGATATTTCATACAGAGGAAGACCTGTTAAAAGGATATACACTAAAGATGTCATTGTGTTATCTCCTGTCCTTTATGCTATATGAAACTGAAAGTTAAGTTATGCCATTTTTGACTGAAAGATGGTGGGCCCTCTCTTACTCTCCAGGCCTATAGGAATATCTCAGCTGAAGTTGTACTTTACCTGATTTAGAGTGAAAAGTTAGGAGAGTGAAAGCTTCGTATCACTCTCACTAAAGTTACCTTTCACATACCAAACCTATTTTTTTTCCTCAGTGTGATGTTATGTGATACAGCTAAAGGGATAAATTATAGGAAACAGGTGCAGTGATGCCTGTTTGGACTTTCTGAAAGCATTTTTACTCTTCAAAATAAATTTGTTTCAATAGTAAAATGTAAACCAAGCCACTTTCTATAAAAATGATACAATTTGATGTTTTTACCCTAGTTCCTATTTCTGTGCTTGAGTGTTAAGAATTCTCTTTAATACCATCTATAGATACAAACTCCTTAAGCTTCTGCCTTTCATGTTGAACTGCCTTTCTTACAGCAAGCAAATGTATGACTAAACATTAGATTATTTGCTTTCCAAATACCCTCTTTGAAAAAGTATTTAGGGAAAATGCAGTAATTCATGTCTGCTGGTCCCACATAATTCTGTACAGTTTAAGAAACCCCTTTGTGTACAGTAGAAGTGAAAAATCAAATTCCAAGAAACACTATTTCAAGTACTTTATTTGCAAAAAGTTTTGCTTTTGGAACTGGAATGATTTTATGTTGCTTAAACCATACACAGGATTTTTTTTTCCCCATGTCCCTTTAGCTAAATCAATGCCTCCTCCACACTTATGCTCAAGTTCAGTCTGTTGTTAATCAGGCAGCTTCTGAATTTCACTAGTTTTAAATGTCTGACATAGTTACATGGTGACATTTTCTGGGGACCCATTTTGATATCATGGCAGGGTATTTTTTTAGGCAGAGACAGTAGTCTGCTATAGGTGAGATTAATCAGGGCAATACACTTAGTTTGTAACTGTGGGCTGTAGCCCAGGTCTGATAATGCTTTGAAAGCAGCTGTGTCTGGAATAGTTTTCCCTGATCAACATGGCTCAAAACACCTTAAAGTAATATTAAAAATATGGATCTACCCCGTAACTATTTGTCAGTTAATGACCAAGTCTTTGTTATCTTAACTTCACAGAGGCACAATCTTTGATATTGCTTCATTTTTATTGAACTTGGAGTAACTTCTACAAGGTTAGCACTAAAACTCCCCAATTAAAATTTCAATTAAAGGAATAAGACATTGTAACAGTCAACTTGAAAGATTCCTTCTGCACTTTGCTGCATGCTGTAATGTATTTGTCAAGATGTGTTATTTGGCTTTCTAAATGTTAATGATTTTCATGATTGTCAGAGATGTTTGACTGTGAAAATTATTGTTAAATACAGAAATTCAGAAGTATTGCTTTATGAAGCTCCCTTTTACTTTGAGAGAAATTGAAGTGTTTTTTACCTGTCAACATTTTCTTCCAATGCAAAGAACTTCAAAACAATGATTGTTTTGATTGTTACATCTGGGCCATTACACATTTTACAAATTGAGTTGGCCATAATTTCACATAACTGTTTGCTTCCTTATATAAAAAGGGTTAAGGGTTCTTCTCTGTTCTGAGAAATGCTTTCCAAATATTCATATTACTGTCTTTCAACGTTTCCTTCCTTTTTTTTTTTTTTTTTTTTTTTTTTACACTCTTTGAAGGTCTGATCCATAGCTGCTAAGTGACTAAGAATTACCTGTCTCTTATACTTGTTAGGTGGCCTGGAAAATGAGAATCTATGTCTTAGAATCTTCTCTGCTAAAATGCTTTTTTTTCAAGTTTCAAGCCTACACAAAACCAAATTATTATTTTTATATACATATTATATCTATATTTTATATGTACATTAGAGGTTCAAAGCTGTTCTCCTTTGCCTTGTGTCCCGATCCAATGTCGGGGAAGGTTTCGATATGATCCCAAGAGCGAGATTAAGACACAAACGAGGTCAAATGCCGTATAGTCAAAAGAGTTTTTATTATCAAAAGTATCAAAAGTGGAAAATGGTGGCGATAGGATAGAATGGAAGAAAAGGCAGAAATTAAGCAAGCAGTCAGGATAGAGTTGCAAGGATAGTCACCACCATGGATCCAGCAGCGTCCCGTTGGTCCTCAGGCAAGCAGTCGGTGGTGGGAGTTGCAAGGATGGTCACCAGCACGGATCCAGCGGCGTCCCGTCGGTCCTCAATCTTCAATTCTTTGGTGAGGAAGAAAAAGGCCCCTCACAGCTTGTCTCTAGGGGTTTTTATAGGGCATATTTCGATGATGTCATGCGCTGCAGGTTTCATTTATCACACGACCTTCGCGTGATCGATACCAGAAACCAGTATCTTATCAGCTCCAGCCCAGTTTCCTCCCCTGGATGCCTCAATGGCCTGGTAATCGTCCTTATGGACAGAGGAGTGTCCCGCTTAAACCGGCCATCTTGGAGACAAAGGGCTCAAGATGAGCAGTTCACAGTTCCTTGATGACAGCCCAGTCTCTCATACCTAACAATCTTTGAGGCAAATGGTTCGAGATAACAATTCAGTCTCTTACACCTTGCTGCACAGGAAACTGTACAAAGTGAGTGTTGAGCAATCATTGTTGTTTGGTTAGAAATGCAATATTCTTTTCATCTTAACAGCTCCAACTTCCTTCGAATTTTCTTTCCTTTTAATTTCCTTAATTTGAGCTTGCATTTTTTTTTGATTTCTTTTGATTTACATATGCACAGAAAGACAATAACTATATCAAGAACTAATCATGCATTCATGTAAACAACTCTCTCTTGCTTCTCTTTCAACATCGGTCAGCTCTGTTCTTCACACTTATATAGTCTTAATCTTTGGTATTCTGTTGTTCAAATGATATTGTAAATGCCTACTAGTAGGATCTCATTTTCATAGTACAGATCTCTACACCTTCTGCACAGAATTTTTGCATGCTGCATCCAATAATAATATTTTGATTAATGGATTCTGAATAAGCACTAGAGAGTTTGACCAGTACTGTTCTATAGTAGTAACCAGACTATACTAGTCACTGGTTGTTGTAGCTATTTTGTCAGTAGACTAAAAAAATGGGAGAGATCTTTTGTTTTCAGGGATTTTAATTTTTTTAAAATTATCTATATTTAAGCAAATTTAACCATTATCAGAACAGTTTCATGAAAAAATCTCCACCAAATAATTCTTATATTTTTCATCTCTTTGACAAATTTTGTCAAGTAATTTGAAAAATTGTCTCTGGTCACCCATGGATTTGGAACTCCACATACATGGTTTGGCAACCAAATACTTAAAAAGTTTCCCTGTCATGTAAGTAAAATGCTGACACACAGCAAATCATAGAATAACCCAGGTTGGAAGGGACCTCAAATGATCATAGCATCCAACCTTTTGAGGGAAAGGGAACCTAGATGAGATTAACTAGCACCTTGTCCAATTTCATCTTGAAAACCTCCCATGATGGGAACTTTAGCATATCCCTGGGGAGGTTGCTTCAGCGAATGATTGTTCTCACTGTAAAAAAACTTCTTTCTTATGTCAAGATAAAAGTACTCATGGTGCAACTTGTACCCATTGCCCCTTGTCTTCATTTGAGTCCTTGTGAAGAGATCCTCGTGAAGAGATGGTGCACATTCTTCCAGTGGAGCCACTAAGGAAATGTAGATGGATTGTAACATCTATCACCTTTCAAAAAGTGTTTTCTATTATTTGTACAATTGAAAATATAATCATGTGAAAGATGTAAATGCTGCCAATTCTCAGCTTTAATGCAGTTCTCAATGTTTCGATATGACTGTGAGAAAATTACACTTGTAGCTCTTGTAGCTGAAAATCTGAAAGATAGTTCACAGAACCCGAAAGGATACAAATGATCCTTAAATTTACCATTTTAAATTATCCCAGGTTTAAAAAACTCATGTCACTTTTTGCTCTCTGAATGGTTGAGCCTGCAGGCAGTTTTTTGGTCGTGATCAATTACAAAAGTACTTCTTGTTATCTAATGGGCTGTGACAGGAACAATTTGACCTATTTTACCATGGAGAAACCACAACAGGTTTATTTCAGATTTTACAAAGTACTAAAGCCTAAAGAAAAAAGTGCACATCTTATGTATTTCTATTCCTGAGGGTGGATCCTTTGAAACTAAAAGAAGAGCAGAACATTTGAGTGAGTCTCAGCTGATATCAAATTTCTGTAATTAGCTGCATAGAATATACCATTTTAAAACAAGTGAAGATGTGCTTTTGTATGGTTCTATCAATACTGCTGGGCAACTGTTAAGACGCTGTTATGGGGAGAAGAGAGAAACATCACCTGAGTGTCCATCAATAATGTTCTTATAGTAAACCTGTTTAAAATTGTACACATAGATGAAGTTATACATTCTTGATAAAGAACTGTTTGAGTATCAAAACATTTTGTGTTCAAATGAAATTAACTTAGCTTGGCTACTTCATCTTAAATTAGTCCTACATAATCATGTGCTAAACTTCAGTGAGAAACAGAATGATCTATACTGATGATCTGCTTGTATACAAAGAACTGATTATCTGAACTCAATGATCCTTGTGAAGTAAATAATAGCTAGGTTTTCAATTATGCTAACATTAATGTATTTGTAAATTTCCAAACTAACTTCATACCCAAGCTTTCAAAAATAGCACAGGTATTGTAAACATTCCTGCATGTGCTTAGCTTCAAGAGCTTGAACAGTTCCACTAAAAATAATGGAAGTACTGCAGAGCTTTAAATTAATTGAATTCATGTACATTTAGAAGATAGTGACTGAAATGTTCCATCTGGCAAAATCTTGCTCTTGGAAGCTGCCTTCACACAGAAAACTGAATTCTTCAGGGTTTTTTTTTGGTGGGTGGCTGGGGAGTAAGCAATAGGAAATGGTGCTGCTATCAACTGATAGTTGTGATGCTATATCCATTTTCTGATACTCCTCCTATTAAAAAGGGAAAAAAAACCAACCTCAGTAGTTCCTGAAGAATTAAAAAAAGATTTTTCATACTCAATTGGCATGTGGTTCAGTTTCTGGAAATTGTTTCCTATGATATATTTACCTGTGAAGAAACTTTTTTATTTTTCCATTTTTCTCACTACACTTAGTGATAAAACCTTAATTCCTTCATTCATCATAAATTGAAAAATAAAAATGTAGAACAACTTAATTTTTAAACTTTGATCAGGATGGCCAGCAACTTTGAATGATCTCTGATTTTTAAAGTATTATTTCATTACAGTCACACATGAGGAACTCGCATTACTGTTTATGAAAAAGGTTTTTGAGCTTACCTCTTATTTTCAAACAGCTCTTAAGGTCCTTATTCAGTTTTTCAATAGAAATTTTGCCTGTGAAATTCACATTTATTTTTGACAAACTGTAGTCCCTCGTACAGAGAAAGAGGATTATATTTGTGTGTTTTTAAGTACATATGACTAGCTGAATATATATAAAGATGTGTTTAAATTGAAGCTTTATGAAGTGAAAAAAGATATTTTCAATACAACTTTGAATATTTAGGGCTCTTCATTTTAAAGCAGTGTTCTGGTTTTGGCTGGGACAGAGTTAATTTTCTTCCTAGTAGCTAGTATAGTGTTGTGTTTTGGATTTAGTGTGAGAATAATGTTGATAACACACTGATGTTTTAGTTGTTGCGAAGTAGTGCTTATCCTAAGTCAAGGATTTTTCAGTTTCCCCTGCTCTGCCAGTGAGGAGGTGCACAAGAAGTTTGGAGGGAGCGTTGCCAGGACAGCGCACCCAAACTTGCCAAAGGGATATTCCATACCATAGGACATCATGCTCGGTATGTAAACTGGGGGGAGTTGGCCGGGATGGGGGGCATCGCTGCTCGGGGACTGGCAGGGCATCAGTCAGCAGGTGGTGAGCAATTGCATTGTGCATCACTTGTTTTTCTTGGGTTATATTTCACTCTCTTTTTGTTATCTTCCTTTTCATTACTATTATTATATTATTTTATTTTTTCTTTCTATTATTAAACTGTTCTTATCTTAACCCCTGAGTTTTACTTGGTTTTGATTCTCTTCCCCATGCCCCCCAGGTGGGAGTGGGAGTGGCAGGAGGAGTGAGTGAGTGGCTGCGTGGTGCTAGTTGCTGGCTGGGGTTAAACCATGACAAGCAGATAAGCAGCTTTCCAGTGAGTGCTTAAAGGGAGCACAAAAAGGAGCAGGGGAGATGGGTGGTGGTGAAAATTTTCTGAGTTTACTCCACGTGCTTAAAACTTAATCATTATTCTGACTACTCGTGGAAAGAAAAGCACGTGCTTTTCCAAGCTGATATATGTTGCAGATAGAATCATGGTACCTCTATCTCCCCTTGGCATGCTGTGGATAGGGAAGGAGAGGTTAGTCAAATTCAGTAGACACAGGCAATTCATTATCCCCATTTTATAGAGGAAAATAAAGCTCAATGAGAGGAGTAACACACTTAGTCAGGTGGCTGATGCTAAAGGTGGGAATAGAGACTGAATCTCCTAATGTCTAGTCTAGCACTTTAAGCACTCTCTGCAGCTTTTTCTGTGGTGGCTAGATTGTATTCTTTTTGATAGAAGAAGTTATTTCAGTCAATACCAGAAAGGAATAATTTCCAAGTTTAAGGGTGTTTGCCTGATTTAATTTTGAGAGGTATTACAATGGGAAATGCCTTCCTAGTATTTAAAAAATATAAAAACCATAGATTTTTTTTTTGAAAGCAATGAAAAGGACTTCCTGCCTTTTATTTAAAGTAATGATATATTTTTAGAAATGTTCCTAGAACCTACAAATAACAAATTATTTTCCTTTAAAATGTACTAAGTTTTTAAGCATTTTCTATTGAAACTACTGATCTCTTTCAAAAGTTCGTGCATTTTCAGGTCTTGGAGGAAGCTGTCATTTGATAGCTGTTCACAGTGTATTCAACGTGAATATTATGAGAATATTGGTAGCTTTGCATGGGGCGTATTCTTTGTCACGTGGTAATGGCTGTTCAATAACTACATCTGAAATATAGAAGTGATGCTTGTTTGTAAGATTTCTTTGAGAGCTGCCAACTCCATTTCTGCTTATCTCTGTTGCAAATAAATGGAATAACACTTCAGACCCTGAAGAAACAGGGTGATATCATCAAGGGACTCTGTTTAAAAAAAAAAAAAAAAAAAAAATAGTACACCTACACCTGTCCTTTGGAAGGGGTACCTCAAAGCTGCTGAGGGCTCTCGGGAGAAGCTATATCACAGGAACAAATGTGATGGAAGGTGTCATGAAAAGTGCAATGGCAGTCCCAGGCGTGCATTACCTCTCTTCTAGGAAAACCAAAATGAACTAGCCAACACAAACCCTACTTGAAGACCATTATAACTGGAGAAGTCTGGCCAATTGATAGTGCTCTACCAGTCTAGGCCAAGTGCAAACTAAAGCAGAGTCTGGAAATGAAGGAAAATGAACGTATTGACAAAAGCAAAGACTGGAAAAGAATAATACAGAAGTAGAGCCTCCCTGCTCCATTTAAATATTAATTTATAATAGAGTAAGCATGCTGTAAGTGTGATGAACTGTGGTGAAGATGTCTTGTTAGTATAATTCATTCTTGGTGTTAACCTTGATCTAATTTTGCTTTTCAAGGTTGTTAATCTAATAGACACACATTAAAGGAAACACAGGGTTCATACCACATAAAGAATATTCTCATTATTTTTCAGGACCTCAAGCAGGTTTTTTAATGTGATAAAGCATACCAACTTTCAGGAGGACTGTGCCGATACAGCTTTGCAAATGGTTTCTGTAAGTGAAAATAGCGTTGACATCATGAACAAAAAATTTTGGTGCAACCCGGTGAATGTACAAAATACAAGAAAACCACAAGCTGGAGGAATGGATACTTGTGGAATTTTTGTGGTTTAAATGAAGGAGAGTGAGTCTTGAGTGGGATGTACATTATATAATGTGGCAGGAAAAACTCGTATCTTAAAATGCTCCTGACTCAACTTCCTGTGAACAGTGGCCTACTAATTATCAGCATACTTTCCAGGGGGGACTATGTGATCTGTAAGTGTTAGATGCATCATGACTTACTTATCTGAGTGTTACTTAAGGCACTTCTGTTGTCAAATTTTGTATGATATATGACATATGACATGATAAAACAGTTTAATAGATCCACTGTTTTTTTTTCTGATTGTTGTAGTCTATAATGTATTATTTAAATATCAAAGACCATCTTAGTTGAGATGGATCTGAAGCACAGAATGATCCAATGCACAAAATCCCTAACTGTGTAAAACACTGTAGGCATGGTATAGGTATACATAGCATAGGAATCTTTTGAGTGTTAGTAGGCTATTGAAAGACGAAGCACGAACTTTGTGACTTCTTAATTTTTAATTAAATTTAAAGCTGGCACAGATGAATTATATGTGTGAATTGCAATTCACACATATGTAATACGTATATTAAAAATAGATGGTAGAAGAAGTGGGAAGATATATTAATTCAGCTTGACAAAGAAAAGCAGGAGTTTGTTCCTAAATTTGATTTAATGGTGGATCATTCCTCAATTTTAGCATTTCTTTCAACCTCTGCAAGCCTGCCAAATTCAAACAGCTAGGACAAAACTAATCTTTGGGTTATTTGTGGCTTGCTATTTTCCTTTGAAGTCATGGATGGATAAATTATAGTCACAATATCCTATCAACTGAGGTATTGCTCTCAAAAATTTCCATTGGATATTTATAGTATCTCACAGTGTCTTGAAGATAATTTACTGATGAGTCGTATACAATATTTTGTTGCAAGAAACAGCTACTTCGTTTAATGCAGGACTTACAAATTGTCAAATGTCATTTAGTATGTTTCTTCGATACATGAGCATATTGGCATTTAAAAATTCCATCTGAATTAAATTACTTACTTTGTCTTAAACAAGAAATAAGAAATGAGTATAATTCACATTTAACATTATAAGCCAACATCAAATGGTAAAACCAGAAGCTCTGCCTGTTAGAGATTACTCTCTGTTTATAGAATCAACAAAAGCAAAAGGCCTAAGTTAAACCTCTGGAACTGTGAAAGCATTTTACCAAAACCTAATATAATGCTTCTTACTTTTCTTGAGAAGATAACACTTTTTTCTTTTCTTGTGCTAACAAGACAGCTATTCTGCCTGACATATTGATACAGGAAAAGTACAAATACAACCAATCACTTCTAAAAGCTAGAGATAAGAAGAAGAAAGGACTGGAGTTATGAGACACCTTTCCAGCTCAGAGTCCATTGCAACTGTCTTCCACGTTTTTGTAAGAAAAAGCCTGGTTTCCTAGTTCTGCAATTTATTATATCAACTAGTTTTGCAAAACACATTTCTTCAATTTTTCTCCTCATGTTTTCATTTGTTAGCATATCTCACCAAATATCTATATGTAAATGAATCATGTTAAATAGCTTGCTCAGTGCTTTTGCACAGTTTCCTTTTGATATTTGTTCTGTTCTTTGTGTTTGTTCTTAAAAGAACAAACCAGCGGCCATAAATTTTCTGGTAAGAACTTCTTGATCTGCTCCTTAGTGTTGGGTATTTAATTGTCCTGCTGGCCTACAACTATGGAAGTACAGGAATTGGCCTTAGGACATAGGTTACATGCTGCTGCAACAGGAAAAGTCCTGCATGGAGGGGCAGAGGTTTTGCTGTCATGCAGTGTCTTCAAGTTTGAGAGTAACTTCATGGTCAAAGATGTTCAGCCTGCTAGAGATCAGAGAACACAGAACTGATATGGTAGCTCTATAGAATAAAACAAGTTAATGAAGTTTAGCTCTAGGCAAGTTAAATTGTTTTAGGACAATATTTTGTCCATGAAAAGGTAATCTCAAACACTTTGCAATTTCGTAGTCATCAGGTGCCTTTACCTGGAAAATATTTTTGAGCTATAATTGTGAACCAGAAGTGACTAAAGAGGTGATGATCATATTTCTTTGTAAATAGGTAGGATAAGAGAGACATTTGCATGCTTCCTTTTCTGTTTGAGACATGAGCCACTGCTGCTCTAGGGCAAATAATCCATCTCACTTCCCAGAAGAATATCCTAATTGTTGGGCTATGCATATGACGTATGCTGCCATGCTAGCTGCACCATTCCCCTGAGTGGCACAGCTGTCAAATGTCATGCAGCTAAATGAGTTTAAAGCCATTTCTCCCACCTTCCAAGTATTCTCCTTCCTTAGTAATAGGTCACTGTGTGAAACAGGCCACTTCTATTTCTCTTCTTTCTAGTTAAAATGCTAGGCAACTTAATAAAAATGCTCTTTCTTTCAATTTAAGAAAAGAAGCAGAAGTCAAGATTGTGGTGTGAAAGTAGACTTACAGGTACTTTTTAATAAGAAAAAATGAAGAAGATTGTTTGTGTTTGGATTTTTTTTCAAAGGGAAGATTTTTTTGTTTCTGAGTCACTGAGTTATCCATACAACCCAAGTTACTATTAGACAAGTGAGTCTTATTCCAGATTTACTTACCTTTACGGTAGGTGGTTGGTTTCAGTGACAGGCATTAACAAGGGATCTCTGTGCTATTAGTGATGCATACAATTGTTTCCCTCCATGCTCCACAAACCTGTAAATGACTCCAGGCTTTTGCATTTGTCTCTTTCTATCTATAACATCCCTCTTCTCCTGCCTACAATAATGTCCATCTCTCTGCTTTGGAAAGATTAAGTTAAAAAAATAAGTGGTTTTCTGCATCTGAGAATTCTAGTTTCAGATTTTCAGAAGCAGTTGCAAATCTTCAGATTTTCAGAAGCAGTTGGGCTGATGTGTCTGTCATAAAGAATAATTACAACATCTTTCTTCCTATTCAGAGATGGATTTCCATGAAAGCATTAACGTTGATAGTGAAAAAGATTATTCAGGAATAAATATTATTTTCTTTGACTCTTTTTCTTATGTCTTTGCTACATTTAATTATCTTTTGGATTTGGCAGACTTGCACAATGCAGTTTGTAAAATAAAACAGCCTGTACATTTGTAGGAACTTCGTAATGTTTACTGATTGTTCATTCTCTGATGGTGCCTTTCAGGAGCTGAATGGGCCCCATTCCTTTGTTCTGCCAAAATCCAATACAGAAATAGTTTCATATAACACCTACAGCATCAAATCCAAACACAAAAATAATCTAATTAAAAGAATCATGCTCTTAATATGTGAAAACAGATTTGCTTGCATTGGCTAAAACACAAAAAACCCAAAGTTTAACTTTGCCTAGGCCTTTAATAATCCCTTATATTGACATCCCTCATTCCTCTCAGTGGACTAAGAGAAGTGGGAATTGAACATGCTTCTAATACCTTCTTTGCTCAGAGATTCATGACACTGGGGCCTCCTTGCAATGAAGTGGCATCTTTTGAAGTTAATCCTCACAATAATGTTGTTATGGATTGTTTACATCAATCCTTCCTATTTTCTTTTATTTGTTACTTTTTTCCCCAATTCTTCTTTCTCCTGCTAGTCAAGGCAAATGTAAATAAGAAATGTCCTTTCCACATACAGCACTTAATTTTCTCCAGAAGAGAATCTCTACATTGTTGTATGAGACTGAGTGATTTAGGTCACATTTCAGGATATGGGAGTATATCTGCCCTTGAGTGAAAATGCAGATCTGTAGAAGTGTGCTATAAGAAGCTGAGAAGACATTCATGTAAGTGGAATAAAGATCTTGTTTAAATTAATAAATGCCTCCTGGTGGGTTCACTGACATAGCTGTGAGAGGAGGTCTAAGTGTTTGTGTCTAAACTGCTATTTATGAAAATGAAATGAGAACATTGTGTGCATGAAAAGTATCTAATAACACTGGGAAATCATAGCACTTCTGGATATGGACAAAGTTGAAATTTGAAAAAGGTTTTACATTTCAGATGAAAAATCACAAAAATAGAGATTTCAAATGCCTTTGTAGTACTTCTAGGAAATACCATGTCCTATTATCCCTCTGGGCCAGGTTCACCACCACATCTAGTGATGCATGTGGCCAGAAACTTCAACTTGGCAAGGGGAAAGATATACACTACAGGTGATATTAGCAAATCAAGAATCCTGACATTAGGAAGGAGATGGAATCATCCAGCACCAGCAGGGTATTTCTGCATTATCGAATGAAATGATAGGCACTTACGTACTTCAGAATTTTACTCTCATTCATTAAAAAGTCAGCACTTTCCATTGGAAATAAATATTTCCATGGGGATAAATATTCTCAAGAGTAGTATTTTTTTTAAGATGCAAAAGCAACTTTTAATTTGAAAATTGAAATGGCTTATATCCCTGTACGAATACTTCTGGATTCATTACAAACTATTTGTTCTGTAATGACATTCAGGCAATAGAAATTCAGGGGATTTCAGATGGATTTTTGTACTAATTCTAGGTAATCATAGATTTACTCATTCCATTGATAGTTTAGTAAAGGTCTTACAACTGGTTAATTGAATAGCTTAGAGTTTTAAGCATGACAGCTTTGTATATATAAACCTTGCATTTGTGGTCTTTTAATTATTTTGATATAAAAACATATGATAATTCAAAAGGATAAAGAAAAGGTTATAGGTAGCAATTGAAGGTTTCAACATCTGGAAGAAATACAGCTAAGTGGTTATGCAACTATTTGCATATGGGACTGATAGATGTGGTTGAAAAAAGGGAAAAAAGTAATATGCTTAAATCATTTTGTGTTTCTATGGAATGCACCCTATCTTGCCTTTGTAAATCTTATTTCCATACCTAGATTCTTCAGTCTTTTTAGATTTTCAGTTGAAGTGTAGATGCAAAAACTATAAATATAAAAGAGGAAAATTATTAAAATCTATTTTCCAGGGTGCATAGTCTTCCAATGAATTAAGTTTCTTTAGCATAAAAACAGAGATGCGTATTTTTCTGTGAAGTTGGAACAATCAGCATTCTTGATATTTTGTGTCAGTCAGTAATGATGTGCATTTCATTTTGTTAATTGCCTCTGGTAGATTATGTTTGAAGTAATGTTTTCCTCATGGTAGTAAAGTATTCATTAGGAAAAAGAGAAAGTTTACAACTGCTACATATGCTGTCCAAGCTATTGCCTCTAACTCACTAACAGTACTGCTGTACTCTGACAGTAATGTTACTGTACACAGTGTAGCCACTGACTCAGCAGGTTAACTCTGATAACAAAATCTAGTAAAGAGTTGACAAAAGCCAAAGGGGAACCCCCACAAACTTATATATGCCTAAACGCGACCCCAGGAAGTTAAAAATTGCAGATTCAACTTAACTTTACATACCTCATATAATGACTGTGTATAATCTAATGCTAAAGTGAAGTTTGTCTTTGCATTAGTTTTGAGACTCTTAGGGAGTAAGGCTGAAGCATTTGTATGCTAACACTTGCCTTTGATAACTGAAAAGGCAAGAGCTATGAAAACTGTTCCTGAAGCAGCTCATAAACAATGCCAGTCCCAGGTTTTTGTGACACCTTGTGGCAAGCATCAGGACTTACACATTTAGGGTGTCTTCTCTGGGAAAGAAAGGCTGAAGAGAAGCGTCCTGCAAGCTGGATGTGTGCTGTGAGGTGCCAGCTGGGCCACCTGCTCTAAAACAGTGTATTTAAAAGAGTTAGTATATTTGCAATCCAAGGAGAAGAAAAAGAAAAAAAAAAATCTATTTACATTTCAAAACCAAACTCTTCTAACTCTGAAGGAGAGTTCTTCCTCTTCATTTCTATAGGGAGCATGCTGAGCTAAATCATTGGCTCTTACTGGCAGGATTCAGTTTTTAAATGCCCAAGTGGAAATCTAGGGAAGATCAGATGTCATTAGAAAATTTGTTTTGTGAGATCTTAAAACCCCCCCAAACCCCAACACTACCTGCCCTCCCCTCAAACCAACCAACCAACCAAAACAAAATAACCCCACAAGATACATCTGGGAAAAAGAAATACAAGTTTTAAAAAGATATTTCATTACTTTTCTTCTTACTATGAAATGAAGAATTATTAAATGAAACAGTAGGGTTCTATACTCTGAAGGATCTCCTGGTAAATCATCTTTTTTCCTCTTCCTAATCTTTACTTCTGAAGATTTTATTGATAAAGGGCCACAAATTTAAAATCGCTTCAAAGTAACCAACACCATGGCAGTTCATCTGGAAAAGGGGGAAGTGTGGTTTTGGGATACCTTCAGTTCATAATATTCAGCGTGGCAGTTACATGGAGTTAACTGTTCTTATTTTATTTTTAAAAATTCTCTTCTGTTACGGATGCACGACTAACCAAATCCAACAGGTGTTAAAAATCAGATTTATTCTTCAGCAAAAGTTAGAAGTCCGGTAACATTTTATAAAACCACAGGCTCAATGATGTAAAGAGAATTAATACTACACGGCCGATTTAAGAATCCCCAAGATTTAAAGTGATGGCTCAAAACGCGCGTATCACTCACCTAAAAGCGGAGGGCTCTCTCCCTGGAGGAGTTACCTCGGGCGGTGCCCTGACCCGAGGGGGAGTCCCCAACTGCTGACCCACTGCTCCGAGGAGGACTGCCAACGTGTCCTCCCGCGGGACCCCGTTTATACCCTTGTCGAATCTGACCTGTGGTCATTTACTTCTATTGGCTAGGAGGGTCACCTCGGTGTACCTGGCGCATCTCGATTGGCCAGTTCAAATTTCAACCTGCAGCCTCCAGGGTTTCCTTCCCCTTCTCCCTTCCTGGAGAAGTTTTGTTTCCTGCTGGCAGGATGGGGGGGTGGGATGTACTGCCACAATGCTGTAACCCCTATATTGACCATCTATGACCAATGCTATATTGACCATCGTTTCTCATTATTGTCTTTATGACTGAGCTCATAAGCCACCATGACCACTATTTCACCACACTATTTTCAGTTAAAAGAGAGGTTTGTTTTGATGCAACAATTGTGTTGCGTCTTGTATTGTTTTCAGTAATATTGAAATTGCCTTTTGGGAAAGATGCTGGCTACTTAGCCATAGAGTCTGGCATATACGAGCACGTTCCTATGTACTGTGTGCTTTAAAACCCATTAAGGACCAGAGAAATATGGGGATAAAGTCATGTCACATCACAAAAAAAAAAGGTAAAAAAAAAAAAAGGTAAAAAGCAGCAGAAAACTAGCCTCCCTCTGTGCTTGCATTGTGGTTTAACCCCACCCTGGTGGGATGGGGTAGAGAATCAGAAGGGTAAAAGTGAGAAAACTTGTAGGCTGAGATAAAGACAGTTTAGCGGGTAAAGCAAAAGCTGCACGTGCAAGCAAAGCAAACCAAGGAATTCGTTCACTACTTCCCATCGGCAGGTAGGTGTTCAGCCATCTCCAGGAAAGCAGGGCTCCATCACGCGTAACAATTACTTGGGAAGACAAATGCCATCACTCTGAATGTCCCCCCTTCCTTCTTCTTCCCCCAGCTTTATATGCTGAGCACGACATCGTATGGTATGGAACATCCCTTTGGTCAGTTGGGGTGAGCTGTCCCAGCTGTGTCCCCTCCCAACTCCTTGTGCAGCCCCAGCCTACTCGCTGGTGGGGTGGGGTGAGAAGCAGAAAAGGCCTTGGCTCTGTGTAAGCACTGCTCAGCAATAGCTAAAACATCCCCGAATTATCAACACTGTTTTCAGCACAAATCCAAAACACAGCCCCATACTAGTTACTGTGAAGAAAATAAACTCTATCCCAGGCAAGACCAGCACAGCTTGGCACTTATATTCAAATACAGACCTAGGGTGAGCTTTGAACACACTGTCTGGGCCCTGAGGGTGCTCATGCGCCTGCCTGTACCTGCCCAGTCCCCTGGGGCTCCCCCTGCCCTGCCCATGGCCCAGGACCCCATCTCAGCCCCCCGGGGCTGTCAGCCCCTGCCTCAGCAATGCCACAGAAGGGCCAGTCTCCAGCTCCCCACAGCCCTGCCCTGCCCAGCCATGGGTCCTGCTGAGCCAGGCCCACCTGTAGGCCCATGTCTCAGCCTGGCCTTGGCCCATCCCTGTACCCAGGGCAGTGCCTGATGCCAGGGTCTGTGTCTTCCCCAGTGCTTGCAGCTGTCCTGATCCTGCCTGAGGGCTGGGAGGGGCCCTGCTTGCCAGGCCGTGCCCTGCCTGCCCCCAGGGGGGTGGCCTGTGGCTCCCTGCGCCCCAGCCCACAAGAGCTGCTGGCCCTGCCAGCCCCTGACAGCACGTGTGGGCTGTCTCCTGCCCCCGTAAGTCAGCCACGGGTAAGTCTGTTATGAAATATTTTTCTGAGATTAAATTTGTTGTTAACATTTACTTCACTTTATCACATCTTCCTTTGCATGACTGCGACTGAGCTATTTTTCTAAAATGAAATCTTCAATTTTAAGGCATAAAAATGCTCTGCTGGAATTTGCTGCCTCACCCAAACCATGGGAAGGAGCTTTAGTCCATCTTACCGATCTCGAGCACCTATTGCAGTTGAACATAACCTTAGATCTCCAAACAGGTCTGGTTATGACTCTAGCAGCTCATAAATTTAATTTGGAAGATGTGCTAGCTTGCAAAAATGTTTAGGACTCTGGAGGACCTGCTAACTCTACCCCTAGCTTGCTATTTACATCCTTTCTGGGCACAGGACATGTAGGTAACTTGAGTATGTCTCCAGCCAAGAATCATATCCTTAAAATGCTGAAAACCAGCAAATTATTTACCAGGGATATTTGTTTTAGTTTTCTCACTGTTTTATTGCCTTACAAATCATGTCGTAGGAAAAGCAAATATTTTGAAATGTTATTAATAACATTTTAAAGCTAATAGATTTAAAGATGAGCTATTGTAGCATTGGTGGCACAGAGACATTTACATTTTGTAAAGCTGCCCTGATTATTTTTCCATTACTATAACTTGGTAATATACAAGTCAATTTATCTTTCAACTGTTTCTTAATATGCTCAGAGCTTTCCCTCCCTCTTCAGGCACAGTGTAAGCAGCCTGTACTTTGAAATGAAAGGCCTGCAGTCACATGCGCTACCTCACATGCCTACTGACAATTCCTACTGCGAAGCTTCAAGGGTCACCACTCAGTGAGAGCATGAGTCTATCCCTATTGATACACTGGGATGATAAAGTAATTGCTATTCCTGCTTCTTCCTTTTACTCTCTGTTTCCATATGTGTTAAACAATAATTGTAAGGTACGTAGGTCTGAGCTGTAGTGTTGTATCTGCCCTCCTTAACTTCTCTCAATCATGTGGATTAAGGTGAGCTTAGTCAGAGTCTTTTGTGGGAATTTTATCATGAAGCAATTTTCCATAGACTTCTCGGGCTCCTCAGTCATGCTGGTGAAAGATAAATGAGGCTGGTGAATAAACAAGTTGTGGTTATGGAGTGGCCTGACCCTGTAGCCTGTTTTTTCTCTTCTTGCTGCCTCGCAGGCCTGGCTTCCTGTTCCTGATCATTTGTGGGAATGGGAACCACAAGGTCCAATCAGTCTTGCGTTATGGCTATGGGTTTCTGCTTCTCTCATACTAACTCTGTTAATGTGACACATCCAACTGGTTCTTTGGTTGCTTTCCTCTGAACACCTGCTAAACTGGTTAAAGTGACTTAAAACAGTTTCTTCAAAGCAAAATAGTATTTGATTGCCAAGGCGGTAGCTGGGAAAATAGGTTAACATAAAAAAACCCACAACCCCACAACACAACCCCCAAACTCTTTAACTACAATAGTGCTTCTGCCTATTCTTATGTTATTCTCCCATCTGTAGTGGAAGAACAGGCTTTTTTGTTCTGGTCCGCTGCTCTTTCTGACTGTATCATACAGTATATCAAAACTGGAGCCAGCAAGCATTCCCTGGCACTAAATGGTGCTCAGACCTTGACACTTGCAATTTAGAGCAGTTCCTGGCATGGTTTTAGCCCAGGACTACTGACAATTCCACTCTGATTTTAGGGACTGGGAGAATTTAACAGTATGGATGCGGTGCTTTCTGTGCCAGACAGCCTTAGAGCCAGCAAATGGTCTCAGGCACTTTTAATTTTATAGTATAGAGATAGCTTTCAGGTCACAATGTGTGTCTGCATCTCTGCCAGCTTTCTGACAAGCACCAGCTACTACTCTTTCTAAGGTGGTTATTTTAGACTATTAGAATTAAAGTTGTGCAGGCTTTTGGCTTTTAAAAGTTACGATCAGTCCAAAACATTAATTCTTTTTCTTAACCTTAAAAAAAAAATTATTCAAGTGTGACAATAAAGTAGGGTCACAAAATGAAGGAACATGCTGAAGTAAGCCATAAACATCTTAATCTTTTTCTCAAAAATAATTTTAATTTTTTTTTGTGCCAAAACTATTGATCAAGCTTGACCAAAATAATGACTTTTTTTTGTCGTTTACTTTGAACTATTTTACATATTTGCTGAAATACTAGTGAATGTCTTACTCACCTTAGCACCCTTTCCTCCCCCTTCACTATAACCCCAGCCAAAAAAAATCCCAATTGTCCAACTCTATTTAGGACTTTTTGTAAGCCCACATCCTGGTGCCAGAAGAATAAGCCATTCTAGTATGGATATGGACAGGCGGCTTGCTATTTGTGTATTGATAGCCATCGTTAGCTTAAGTCTTCCGAATATTTTACAGAACAAGCCCTATCTTTGTTGCTGTTTCATCTTCTGTTTTTCTGTTTCCCTCCACACAACAGCTTGGTTTAACTCATAGAAGTCTAACAGGTTAACATCCCACAGATAACCTGATGGGAGTATGATAGTTGTAAAAAATAGTCCCTCATTTTCAACAGAAGACATTAGATATGACACGACTAGATGACTTCCTCTCTATGGCCAGCATCGCTTTCTAGAGCCTGTCTATTGCTGACGTTTTTTATATGCAGGCACTTTGTAGATATCAATTTCAACTATTCAACAGCTGCAAAATGAAATGAGAAAGGCCCAAAGCCAGGCTTGCAACATTTTTCTATGCGCAACGATGACAGAGAAATTAAGTAACTTGCACAAAGGCAGTGAACCTGGTTTTCTTTTCCTTCTTGCAAGTGAGTAAATCAATGAAGTGCTGATAGTGTAAAACCTCCATCAATGACTACAGAATCAAGCCCAACCAGGCTAAAACAAATCACAACAAAGAAAAAGTATGCACTAAAATGTAATGTGTAGCTGTTAGACCTACTGAGCTCTGCTGAGAGGTCTCCTTTCATATTTCTTATTTTTGTTGTTAAGGCATGAGATAGGTGCAACACTTGCAAAATCAGTTTTTAGACAGGAAAGCAGACATCTCTCCAAGGAATGAATGTTTTCTAAGAGCAAGGTAAACTGCAAGGAATAAATAGCAACACAAATTTCATTTGCCCTGGCCGTCATAATGGTGGTTGCCATTTAAGAATATTCTTCAGGCCCAGTGATGAATGGGCTGAAATACTTAGATAAATTAAACATATGCTTACATACTTTGCTCCATGGAAGCTGATGATATAAAAATAACTAGAGTTATGTTGAGTGTCATGTTGTTTTGATAATAATTAATACGTTGATGAAGTATACCTGCTACTACTGAGCAGGAACCATCCTGTTGTTCTGACTCAGAATTTCTTCTTCAGACATTGCCATGGCAGAAGTGATCAATAGTAATTTGAGTCAAGTGTGCAGCATTTACCGAGTTGCATCAAGAGAAAAAATGTAGGCAATCCTATACAAAGGCGTATGAACACCTAAGAAATTTTGGGGGCAAGAGGCTGCAACAGAAACTGATACTAAGATTTCTTTTCTTCTTTAGGTGCATATTTAGCAATAGAAACTAATGCTTTCACCTCAGTACCGTCACACAAACAGAAGCATCAGACACCTTTACCTTCGCTGTAAGCTATCTTGCTGCTTATTGAAGGCTGAAGGTTGTGCCAGTATCTCCTCCTCATCCCTCTTGGAGTAAGCATGTGTGCATTGAATGGTGCTCTGTATTCTTATTTTTGAGAGCAGTTATCATTCCTTTTTGCAAGAAATATTCCAACATGAAAAAGGGTGTTTGTCTACCAGCGTGTACCCATAATGTGGTATCGTATTGATAACACTCAGTGGGAAAGTTTTTACCTGCTATGTGGAAAGCTTGGGTTCTGTTCCTGGTTCATGCATCTCTTTGGAGAAAGATTTTATCCCTGGCAGATCCTCCATGACATTTTCTCTCTGCTTGATTAATTACTTGCACTGGTTTTGGCGTCAGGAGACATTTTCCTGAATGTGTAAGGACATAAAGAACTTAATGCAATTTTACCATTTCCTGGAGCTGGAGCTGTCAGCAGTTTGGCTAAAGATACGCTACATTTGCCACCTAGAAATGCCTCAGCTATGGGGTGTTGGAAGCTGAGATAGTACACAAGAGGAAGGACAACTCTGTACATGCCCTGTTTCTTATATTCTTTCCCTAAGCATCTGATATGAGTCCCTTTGGAGACAGCACAGTGGAACTGTTGTCTGACCCAGTACAGCTTGTTTTTATGTAACTGTCTTTGTGCTGACTCTGTCTCCTGTGGCTCCTTTCAAGCCTCTCGAGTGTTTCTAACTTTATGTCTTCAAAGTGGGCTGCAGCATTTTTCTGTTCTTTTAAACTGCCTCTCCCATTCTGCCCCTACAGTTCTGAGAAACAAATTAGTCTTTTATTGCCACTTGACTTGAAATCCCTACTCTGATTTTATACTGGTAGAGCTGTTGCAGCAATGGTGACCATTTTGAAATGGTTACTTACAAAAAGGAACTTCCAAGAGTGTGTCATTCCATGGCACCAATCCACAAAAACTTAACTTTAGTTCTCACTGTATCATAATTGCCTGTAAATACATAAGAACATACATGTTTTATAGTGTCTTTTCCAAACAAGAAATAAAATTGCTATTTAAATTGTATGCCTGCAGTATGCTTGCAGTTATTCCCATTCTTTAATTATGTCAGTAGTATTAAGGAGGATTTAGAGATTAAATCAAGAGTAGTTTGACAATAAACTGCATACATTTTCTGTTGTATCTAGTTTTTACATACTGAATAATAATTATTAAATGATAGTATTAATAATCTGGACTTTCATACAGAAAATTGACAGTCAATGAAATCAAAACATTTCAACCTTTGATATACTCTGAATTCTCCACAGATGAGATAGAAGACAAACTCTAAAAGCCTGTATTCTTAAGAACAAGAAGTACAAACATGACTGATAAATCAGGTACTTCAATGGAAGTATTTAACATAATCACCCTAGTTCTTAGGTCCAAATTTGAACACCAACTCAAGTATCCTGATTCTTTTCAGTTTCTGGGTATGCACAGATCCAAAGGAAATCAAGAATCAACTATATGAAATAAGAAACTTTGAAAAATAGGTCACCAAGCACAGAGATGAATACCAACTGGTAGTTATCTTTGGCTTTGGTTAAATAATTGCTACTTTCTTTTTTTTCAAACAATTGAAATCAAGCGGATGGAATCACACTTGTTTACTTGTTTATTGGCTTACTTCTTTCTTTAACTAATAGAGGTTCCTCTTCAGTTTTAAATCATTAATGAGGCTGCTATTTTTAAAGCTAAAAGGTAAATACCCTTTTACTCCGGATGCATATAAATGGTTAACTAAGAGCAATTAATTATAAAATAAAGACTGGCCAGAAAGGTACAGTCTAACAGGTTTTCACTGGAAAATTCAATTTTCTTAAAATTGCATGTTTCACAGAACGTGTTGACTTTGATGATACTTCCATTATGAATAGTACTTAGTGAGCAGTTCTGATGTCTTTAATAGTTTCAACTTTCTTCTTTCTTTTTGCTATAGTAAAACGTTATTCTGACCGATTTGGTTTTAGTTTGGGTTTTAAATTGTAATGTAATTTTATGTTTATGAATAGTATATTTATAAGATGCAAATTCAATTTTTTTATCTTTTCAGAAGAAAACTATTAAGCTTTTGAATGCTTAAAAAATGCTGACCTTTGATCTAATTGCTTCTGATCTAAATGGAAAGCAAAACATCAAAATCCCCAAATTTCTCATGGAGTGAGAAATTCCCCTAGCCTAAGGGGGAAAGGGAATGTATCAGGAATATTGAAAGGCAAGAGGGGCCAAGAGGAGGCTGCAGGTTGAATCATTCCTCTATCTCCACCTGTGTAAGCATTAGAATTAGGACCCCTCTACTTCTTCCCTGCCTTTTCCTGGGCTGAAGCTGAAGGCTTCTTGTAGGAGGTCATAACTTTGTAGTGAAGGATGAAGTCAATGGATTCTAAAACATTAGTAATTTGTGATAAGTTGTCGTGGTTTAACCCCAGCCAGCAACTAGGCACCATGCAGCCGCTTGCTCACTTCCTCCCCTCCGCAGTGGGATGGGGGAGAGAATTGGGAAAAAAAGTAACACTCGTGGGTTGAGATAAAGAGTTTAATAGGATGGAAACAAGAAAATAATAATTATAATAATAATAACAATTGGAATATACAAAACAAGTGATGCACAGTGCAATTGCTCACCACTCGTCGACTGATGCCCAGTTAGTTCCCGAGTGGTGATCCCCCCCCCCCCCCCCAAGGCCAACTCCCCCCAGTTTCTATACTAGGCATGACATCACATGGTATGGAATACCCCTTTGGCCAGTTTGGATCAGCAGTCCTGGCTGTGTCCCCTCCCAACTTCTTGTGCCCCTCTAGCCTTCTTGCTGGCTGAGCATGAGAAGCTGAAAAATCCTTGGCTTACTATAAACACTACTGAGCAACCACTGAAAACATCAGTGTGTTATCAACATTCTTCTCCTACTGAATCCAAAACATAGCACTATACCAGCTACTAGGAAGACAATTAACTCTATCCCAGCTGAAAGCAGGACAAAAGTTCCCTTTCATCTGACTGAAGCATGAAGCCAGGAAACCACTGCTGTTAGGATATAAGGCAAGGATACTTCAATGAAATAACAAATACAGCAACTACAGAGAAACTTTAAGTGTTATAAAAAATATTAGTAGCATGATTGTCTAAAGTATGTAAGAATGAAATCCCTTTTTCCCATCCTGTAGGTTTCTAGAGCGTAACAATAAAAGTTTTCTTTCTTCTGTTATGTCATTGATCAGAATCCTTTGTCAAATGTACACATTGGAATATTTGCAGTTTTGAACTTGCATTTAGGCCCGAGCTTTCTGGTAAAAATCAGCAAAATAGTATCAGTTCCTGTGAAGTCTATTAAGTTATTTCTATTCAGCTCTACTGTTATGTAGTTTTATCACAGCAGCCATTAGCTGCCCTAAAGTAGCAACCTATCTCTAATGCCAATGCTTTACTGGTTTCATCCTGTTTTAAACTTAACTGTAATGATTACACTTGATTCCTGAGTGTGTGCCTTTAGGATACACATTGTTCCAAACAAGCAACTGTTAAAAACTTGTCTTCAGTTGCTTAGGAGTATTTTTAAAGCATTGGTCTTGTTCTCTCGAGGTCAGATGTCTTTGTCCAGAATGATAGGTATCAAGAAAATCTCTACATCTTTCTTCTCTTATATGGGACCATTATGGCATCCAGTTACATTTTAAATTGTTGTCTAACACACAATTTACGCACTGAGCAAATAAAACCCCTTGTCTGATATAGGATTTTTAGGCAGGCATTACTTTCATTCCACTGAAAGGTAAGACCTTTGTTTTCTAAAATTTGCTTTCCTTCTCCTGTAGCTTTTCAATTAGTTATACTCAGTGAGAAGATACTAGCTACATTTTTTTTAGCAAATAAATCAAATGTGCAAATGTTTATTTCAATTATTTTAAAATCCTGTGTGATATCTTTTTGCACCATTTGCCACATTGCATTAATTGTGAAATTTCCTCACAGTCATCACTGGTACAGTCACATGCAGAATGGACAGTTTAGGGGTAATATCTGTAGTATTCTTCACTTTTCTAGCTAGAAACCATAGTGACAAGCCATAAATGCTTTTTTGGGAGGGATTTATTAGGACTGTGGAAGAATTTGGCAGTCATGTTGAGAGCTACACATATCTGTAATGAAAAAAACCTGCTCCTCAAAAATGCAAAATTTTGGTTGTTTCCCTGAAGGCAGCTTGAAGTTTGTAAGGTTTCTACATAACATTTTTTAATAGGAAAAAATAGCAGTCATTTTTCAAGACTTTTGAGATCTCCATGTGCAAAATTACACATGCAAAGTTGCAAAGTGGAATTGTATCCTTTGTTAAGTCAAGCATAGTGTGTGTATTTCACATTTTAAATATTGGAATAAATGCGGAAATATAGCTAGCAACTTTTCTGTGGAAAAGGCAAATCATGCTAGGAAGGATTTTAGGCTTATTGAAGCCCAAGGCAATGAAATAATGTATATTAACACTGGTCTAAGATAAGAGTGAATCAGAGTGTATTAAGAACTGTCTCATTAAAATATAACATATATTCATTTTCTCTTTCCTTTCTTTTTGCCGTGTACTGGTAACTCAGGATCTGTCATACATTGTACTTCAGCTTTGCATTTTACTCTGTTTTTCTTTCTAGCATTTAAGGTTCTTGATGCACAGGTTGTTTCAGTTATCCATCCCTTTTGCCCATAATGTGCCTCTTGGTTCTCTGTCCTCTTTCCAGCCACAGAGTGCTTTCTTAAGCAGACTGTAACATCTCACTCAGCAGATAGCCACCTCATGGGGAATGGATATATCGTCTGTGTTTATTGACATGGTCTGATCAGTCGTGATAAATCCACCCTGCTCACTGCTACATCTGTGGCTTTCTCTTTGGTAGACTTTTTTTGGACTCGTTTTGCTTCTGTCATGTTCCTGTCAACTGACTGAAAGTATTCAGGTATAAAATTTTATGTCGTCGGTCTTCCTCTGGCAGCCCTGGGAGGTCAGAACTCCATGATTGAGGAAACATCCACCATCTGTTTGGCTTTGCAGTTTTTCATTAATTGTATCCAACAGATTGGGTTGTTGATATCCTGTCTGCGTACTTACTCTTACTTATATATACGTATATATTTATACTTAGCTCTGTTCACTGTCTCTCAGGGTAGAGCAGAAAAATGCTTGGAGGTGACTTCATTCTGTCTGATGCCAGTCATAATTTTGAGGTTATATATGCAGTCTTTAACTAATAACAAGCTGTGTAACAAAATCTCAGTACTACATTTTATAGCATTTACAGAGATTGCTATACTCACACGAAATTCACAGAGCCAAAGAATCTGGAAGTGCCACCCTCAGTCATAGTGTGAGGCTTGAGTTTTCCAATAACATTAAGAGAAGCTGGCTTCCTTGGGGAGCACTAAAGCTTTCATGCCATTCTTCATATGTTGTATTTCTTAGTGGAAAGTGACACAATGAAGCAGTTTAAATGATCATACAACTAAGTATGATGACAATTCTCCCTTTGGAAAGTTCTCAAAAAATACAGGTTTGCTTTTACTTTGTGTTAGCAAATAAGAGATTCTGGTAAGTTTTGGGTTATCTGTGAAACAGTGAGTGCAATTGGAAGGACCCTACCAGTCAGTTTTACAGTGAGATTGCCAGATGTTGCCTTCATCTAACCTGGCGTCTTTCTGTTCTCTATCCCTGACATCCACTTGAATGGATTTTGTCAGTTGTGCAACAAAAATTAAAATTATTAGGCACTTCTAACAGCAAGATGTGGACTTAGCTTTTTGCTTTTCCTGAAGAAACATTGAAATTTTCCCTGTGCAACATGGATCTTTAAAATAAAAATGATTTTTTTTCAAACAGAAGTTAATTCTGGTTAGAAAGACCAATCATCTGTATATACATATTTACTGAAAGAAACATCTCTCCCTAAACAAACAACAGTAAGAACATTTGGTTTCTGTAACGAAGTATTGGAGTATAAAGTATATGTCCCTTAATACATACGGTGGTGCACATTTGGTAACCTTGAAAAGTGAATATATTCTGCTTGAGCTACTGCTAAAGTGTTAAGATGCTTGCAGCAATTAGAAACACAGATGTGTGTGTTGTACAACTGGTAAGGGCTTGTGTAAGTTTGTTTTGAAATGTGTTACTATCTTTCATTAATATGTATGCAATAAAGATTTCTAGGTGGGAATTCTATCTGTACAGAGATGGCACAACATCATTTTATTTGTATCGCTTTATGTTATTGCCTTTTGAAAAATATTCTTCAAATAAATGGGGAGATTGGCTTAGCTGCCAGATTTCTTCTTCAGTTGCTTCAAGAAGAGAAAGAGTTGTCCTTGGATAGTGTAATCTTTTTGAAAAGAGAGCAAAGTATAAATTAAAAATACTATATGAAGTAATTCAAGCCTTCAAAGAATAATAAAAAAAAAATATGTCTTCTTGCACTTGCAAGCAGGGAGCCATTATTTTATAATTCTGCACATCATGTCATAATTTCCTATAATATCCCATAATGACCAGCTGGCACACTGAAATAATGAAATGTTGACTCTGCTGAATATTTAAAGAGAGTTATTGTTATTATGGGTCATGAAGGCTATTGTTAGTTCATATAGAAGCTCTTCCCACTGAAATGAAGATGCAAATTGTTGTTACTTTTTTACATCCTGGTTTAGGATGAAGACATTAAAAGGAATATAGTACGGCTTTGTTGTTAGACCAGAAAGCTTCTGAGACAAAGACAAAAAAAAATTAATTGAATCAGATCTTGAATTTATCCTAACAAGACACCTGTGATTGGTCCACTTTATGATATGAACTTTAAATCTTGTCTACACAAAACACATGATTGTTTTCTAACAAGAAGCCAAATACAGCAGAAGATTGGGTACTGATATTTTCCTCAAAAAAAGAATTGTGTTTTGTTTTTTTATGTAGCTACTATCAAGTGTTAATAAGTTCTTCTAGGAATAAACACTGTAAAGTGATGCTTAGAATAAAATAGCACTGTTTATTTTTTTAAAATGCATTGTATGATAACTTACTCTATTAAGATGGGAGTAACCCAAAGCACAGTTTGTTTTACTTCTAAATTCAAAGATTATATCCTTCTCTCACCTATCTTTCCATGCTACGGGGATCAAAGAAAATAGTACAGGTATTTCAAAGCTCTTAATTTTTAAATCCTGGTTCATGCACGTACTTATTCATGTGGATAGTCATATAGATTTATCCTTATTCATGAAATTAAAAAAATGCGTTAGGCTTTGTTGGCATGGAATGCATAAATTAATATTTACTACCAAAAATGTAAAGTGGTTGAGGTTTCTAGGGAAAAACAGCTGGGTTTTTTTAACTAAACTCTCTTTTCTGGTCTATGAATGTGACCTCATTAATAAATTTTGGACATCACACCTACCACAATACTACAGCTTTTTAGAAGATACAACAAAATACAAACAAACCTACAAATCATGTTACGATTACAAAAGAATTGATTGTGCTTCATTTGTTCATACTTTCTGAACACCTCAGGGCTACTTACACGTAAATTCCTCAGATTGTTATTTTTGGTAGAGTTAGAAAATGAAGTTGAACTTCTCTAGTAATTATTGCTTTGACCCATTTGGCATTAAAATAGGACTGGTGTCTAGCACAGTAACTCTTTCTTTTCTGTGCTCTGGACCATCCACTGTCTGACAAGTAATTATTTTGTTCCTGTGCAGAAAAAATAACAACTAAGAGAGAAAAGAGAGAGCACAAGGTAAGGGCAGAGGGATGTGGGGATAGAACTAGCAGTGAAACTAGCATGTAGAGACAGGGAGCAGGGGAGAATTTGTGGGAGGAGATGGTGGGAAACTAGGTCAATTGAGGATTCTGGGGATTAAAACAGCTGTGCAGAGCCAAGAATGGATCCTGGATAAGTCTGTTTGACTGGATGAGCAAGAACATGATTGGAATTAGGAAAAAGGGGTTGGAAAGAAGAACAATTGGCACTGGCTGGGTGAATGGGACCAGGTTTGACATAGCAGAGAGCAAGGCAGAGAGTTTGTGGCTGGAGGCTATGCACTGTTAGAGCTTATTTGGAAGCCCAGGTCCATAAATCTTAACAAACAGCCTTATGCTGAGCAATCTTGATGCTGTGGAGGTTTCCATCAACAGCAGAGCTATGGGAGCCCAGTTTTTTCAGACTTACAGCCCCTATCTGCTATGTCCTTTCTCTACCATCCCTCTTTTTGACTGGCACAGTCCCTAAACTCCAGCAAAATACTACCTGCTTCCTTCCAAGTTTTCTTCTTGTTTGGCTGGACAATGGCAATTGTATTATGGCTGATTTAGAATAGCATATGTGTAAATGGGCCAGTTGGCTAATGCCTCTTGAAAAGACTATTTTAAGGGTGTTTTTTTTAACATAACTGTACTGCCACCTGTGTTCAGAACTGTAGATACTAAAATTCACAAGAATTTAACTGCTTTTAAATTCAGTTGAAGTTGGTCAATACCTTCATAAGGGCTTGGAAGGGGGACTAGATAGCTTCCTGTAGCCATTACAAAGGCTTTATTTCTAGAGGAAACTATACTAAGAAGCAGGAAATAGTATATCATCCTGAAATTAAGCTGTATCATAACGTATATCATATTGTTGTTGAATATTTCGGTAACAGCCTTAATTTTGTCATTCCATAGCCTCTGTATACTTGATTTTTTACCCTCTACAGTATTCTTTTAACGTATGTTTTGGGTGTCATTTCTTTTAAATCTTTGCATTTGAAATTGTTGAATGTAGTCATGCCCAGTCTTCTCTCCTTGCTTTCCCCATCCCCTTCTCAAGATAAAACCCCAACAAACTCTGGGACTGCACCATGCTAAAAGCTATATGAACATTTCACAACTATATCTTGTTCCAGACATCTAATGGACTTTGTAAGTGAAGTTTTGCTCAGGATCACTTAGGATATCTTTGGCAGAATTGAGAGGGAATCAGTGTGTCACCATTTTAATTGATATGTTGATTTGTCGCTTTCTCTAATGTCAGAAATGGGTCCCTGCTTCCATGGCTATTTTATTTCTTCAGCAACTCTTGTCCTCAATAATTATAGCTTTTGAGACAGTGAAGTGTAAGCCCCGGTATACGGTGAATTCATGGTGTTTAAAGATGTTTAATTTCTTCAGTTCACAACCATTCCAGGGAATTCCTTAGAATAACCAGTTCCTGCTTAAGCAGACTAAAACTCCGAAATCTGCAGTAAACTGCCACTGCTAAAATGGCTGGTGGCCATAAGAATTAAAGTACGGTCTATTGAGAGCAGCAGGCACCACTTCTATTAGCCTGTAGTGCTCTGTAGTTGATGGAATCTTCATAAAACTACTGGTGGTTTTAATGCAGATTGCTGTAAGATTTCATTAGCTCCATGGTGGTGATCTGATTTTTTTTTTCCATTGTAAATGTGTTTTTCTTTTACTTTCTGCTTGATATGAAAATAAATTAATGTGTGCACACACTACTTCAATGCCTGAAATTAGCAGAACACCATGCTTTCTGTCTCTCCATTACCATATTGAATGTTTGCAACTTTCTAGCTCCAAGAATACATGTGGTGTAATTTAAAAAAGCAAGGACTCAAACTAAAATATTTTGGGTGTTCAGCCTCTGTGTCCATGGCACACGAGTTAAGATTATAAATGTTGTTACGAAAGATAAATGGTGACTACAATGCCAAGTGTTTCTACAAAGCAAAATATGAATGTAAACTTCAGAGCATTAAAAATATGTAAGTCTTAGAAGGACATTGATAAATAATTAATACAGTCTTCAATAGTTGACAATGATCCTGTGTGTACTCTTCTGAAAAAAGAGGTGAGTACATCTTTCAGGCAATTAATTCCCAGGCAGTGCCTTAACTATATGATGGCTTGAAAAAGCTTTCAGTAGCGCTAAGCACTCAAAAAATGTGTGTTATACTGTGTGTGCAAAAACTGACAGAGATTTCACATATAACTTTGCAACGTGAATCTTATAACTTAGTCTTGTAATTTGAGTCTGTACTGCCCTGTTTTCCTTCAGTGACATAGACAGAAGATGGCACTGTTTATTCATTGTTCTAGAAATGAAAAGCTATTTTCCTGCTCTTTCAAGGAAAAATAAATGTTAGTATACAGGCAACTCAGGAAAGAAAATGGAGGTGATAATGTTTTTGGAGAAATAGATACTTTCTGCTGAGTCAGGACATATGCCTGTAAAAGCTGCAGTGTTGACAAGGCTTAGACAGGAGCTACCTTTTGTCATGACAGCTGTACAGAGTTCAAAGCCTCTGTGAAATGGGGGCCTGAAATATAATGTATTGAGATCAAATATTAGAGGAGGAGCGGGCTAGTATTAAAGTTGTTTATACACTGAAAAAATGCTATAAGAACATAATTATACAAAAGATGCAGTTGATAATTGGCTCGTTACTACAGGGTATCATCTAAGACAGAGATTTTTCTGGGGAAAAGAGTAACTGTACCTTCACTGGAGAAGCCTTGCAATTCACAAAGAGGCTCCTGATCTTGTGAGCACTCACATACTTGCTTTTTTTTATGTCCTGTTTGTAATGGAATTTAATATGCACAGTAAGTGATTTTAGCAAAATCAGTCTTTGTGTGCAAGACATCTGATGCTTGGAAAGGAATGAAAAGAATTAATTTAAACAGGAATTTTTATTATACTGCAAAGGGGTAATCATTAATATATTACTACATTCTTTCAGTTAATGAAAATTACTTGTAATCTAGTCTGAAAGTTTATTTTGAGTAAACAGTAGGCTCCTTATAGATAAGCCTACATTGTTACATTTAAAATATCATCTGTAACTACAGATAAACTATGTCAGAGCTACTCTCCGAGACTTCTAACTAGTCCACTCCTTGATATACCAGTTGTTTGTTAGCTTCAAATTAGCTCCAGTACTTCCTTCACAGGTGGCTGATGGTAAAGGAAAGAAGACTGTCCGTGGGGGAAAGTAGGAGTTTCAGCTCCCATTTGCAAAGTTTTATTGTCAGTTTTGCTTGTGCTTATTTATTTGCTTTCTTGATAAAAATTCTAAGCCTTGAGGACTGGCCCTTTTGAATATTACTATGATTTTCTGCTCAGTTGTTTCACTTACCAAATAGCTTCTCTTGTGTGACTAGAGCTGTTGATCCAAACAAGGCAAAGCAGGATTTGGCCCAGCATGAAAATAAGCTTCAGGATGTGAATAATACCAATAAGCAGGATTTTTCTTCTGGGAAGGCTATAAATTATTTTTTTCAAACAAACACAGTAAGAATGGTTCTACAAAAGCAATGCTATAAAAATGTTTGCCAAACTAAATGGGGTTCTATGCCGTTTTCGTTAATGCTTATGGTATTAAGTAAGATAGCCTGTTTTGCTTTGGAGTGTTTTCAGTTGTTCATTAGAAGAGCAGCACAGTTTGTGATAGTCTTTGAAAATGCTTGTAATTCACTCCCTTTTCAGTCCGTGGTAAATCTGAAATACTTTGCATTAGTGAAAAGGTAATTGAAACTAAGCAATATTTTTTTTCTGGTTTTTGGATGCCACTGAAAAAATTAGTTCAGATTTTGTAGAGCACATGTACTTTCAGAATTGAAGTGTGGGCTTTGATGTATTGTATGTCTCAAGGACCCCAAAATAACATTGAGAACTATGTTGACTTGCCTTTTTACTGTTCTGCTTCATTTCTTCTCAGTAGAATTCTTCTTGGCCATAACAGTGGTGTTATTTATAAAAGGTCTTAAGCAAAGGAAATAATTTATGGGAAACCAAACACGCAAAAACTCACTTTGTAAATGCAAGGTGAGAAAGATGTTCATGTTAGGAGTATTACCCATAAATCTGTATGGCAGAAGAGAGCTTTAACCTTGTAGCAAATTGTTGTTTATACTTGAAAGTCTTTCTGCTTTGTGTTTAATTATAACCTTAGATCTGTATTTTGGGTTTCTAAACTTTGGAAGAAATTGTGTATCAAGCAGGTCATCTTTGCTTTTACTGGTAATCTTTCAAAAAGATAGGTGGTTGAATTTTAGGTAAGAAGACAGCAGTATACGTTATTATATTATATAGACCTTCTATTTTGTAATTTGAAATCAATATTGCAAGAGCAGGGTTTTGAAGGAACGTTTGATGTGCAGACATTGGTTTCTTTTAAAATTATAGGGTCCAGCCACCATCTCAAAATGGTAATGTGCTACCTGGCCTAATTTATGCCATATTCTGCTGGAAAAAAATGAAGCGTCTTTCATTTTCTTCTCTTCTCTAATCATTAGAAAATTGAACTTTGAATGTCATGACCTATTTTAATGGAGCTGATTGCTTGGCACAGAACTGGAGTAAACTGTATCGTGTACTTGTGAGATAGGCTACTTGGGAAAGGAATAAATATGTGAATCAATGTACTTTATGGATTGCCTGTATAATTTCAGAATATATTATAATATTCTCACTGTAACAAAGGCTATTAGTCTAAGTGAAATTGCTCAAGTCAGTTCAGTGTGCTGGGCACCAACACCTTTGCTCTATAAAAAATACTAGAGAAGTTCCTCCATTTGCCTGTGCTTCACTATTACCACGTTATGGCTGATACCTAGGGGTTTGATATAGAAACCTCTAGAAGTAAAGGAATGACCTGTTTCTTCTTGAGTACAAGGCCATTTTACCCTAACAGGGTCATATAATTTTTGGATTCTTGCCACCTTTATACTTGCAATGCATGCTTGCCAGTGCGTTACGTTTACATTTGCATGCATGGGCTAAGACCCAGGGCTAGCCTGACTTGGCTTTACCTGGTTCCAAACTCTTAAGTTACAAGACATGGCAATGTGCAGGTCCTAATGGGAGTTATTTCCTTTCGAGATACATTCTTCTTTTCCCTTCTTTGCACAGAGGACGACTTAGTTAATCTGGACTCTCACAGTGTCTTCACTATGGCAGAAGTTGTCTTTCCATTGCTCCCCATAAGTTTTGAAGGTCCCGGTCCTTTCAGAGTAGGAGGTTCATCCTGAAACATGACAAAAACAATGGCAAACTTGCCAGCAGCTCCTGTAGGGATTTGAGCATCTCTCAGCACCAACTTTTAGCTCCTCTTACCTCTTAGTCCATCTGGGGCTTAGAAGAACTATGGCACTTAGGATTTTTACTGTTTAAGCTGTGTGGAAATCCAGCATTGTGTAGCCAGGCCACTTGGAATTTTTTGCTCATATTTTTAAGGAGAAAAATCTGCCCAAATGAGATCTAAAGATGCGTTTTATTTAAAATGAACTAACTAAAAACATGGCAATGACCTTGATGAATGCAATGTAAATTTCAAAGCCCTCCTGTATTATCATTTCCCTATGTAATTGCAATGTTTGTTTTTACTGCACCTTTGTACTCTGATGCACAACAAAGTTAATTTCCTGGTGACAAAGGAAATCTTGGCCCTCAGCTCGCTTAAAGCCATTGTGCCTCTGAATACTGCAGGGGTTTCTGCAGAGGGGCTGAGAGCTGCAGTGAATGGGCTGCTTAACCCGAGAACTTGCACAAAATAATGTTGACCTCCAGCTGCCCAAGCAATATATTTACTAAATAAATAAATTGGAAGGAGTGCACTTTTACTCCAGGGTCAGGTCAGTGGGCAATTACAGGTGAAAAATGATACTCTTTAGGCTTTTCCCTACAGAAATAAATCCAAAGTCATGATGTAGGTACATCGGGTTCCCACACATAGCATTCATTCAGTAGTTGCATCAAAGACAGTGTCTAATGACCATTTCTCTGCTTTCTTACTGTTCTGTAATGCTTTTTTTAAAAAGCAAATTAAAAGCAGATGGTGTGTTAAAAAAACATATCCAGGCCTGTACAGTAGAATGCATAATGAAAGCACAATCAGTAATTCCAGTTCTAGAAAGAATAAAATGGGGGTGGAGGGGTGTGTGTGTCAAACTTTACCTTGTTGCTAAAGTGACTCAAATTGCTCTAGCTTGCAACAGCTATCTCGTATATATTCGGCATTACAGGCACAGCTGTGTGATCCTTTTTTTTACCTTGGGCAAGCCTGGTAATGTCAGTGAGTTAAGGGGCTTGAACAGGGAGCTGAATTTGCACCTGACTGACTAACCTGCTTTGTGCTTTAGTGACCCTAATACCTACTACAAACTTATTTGAACTTCATTTCTAAACAAGTTATTAGCCAGACATACCAGATTTGAAATAATACACCCACCCATCTACACCCCCCCGGCATTCTGTTACCTGTTCCTTGATACGTGCAGTCTCCCAGCATAATACTTTAAAGGAAAAAAAAAAATCCCTGCCAACTCTGGCTATAAATTCACATTACATTAAAAGCAGAAAAAAGGATTAGAGTACCAAAAAAACTTACAAGCTGAACAAACCCTTATAGTCTGTAGGTTTAAAAAGAAATCTCTTTTTCTTGTTTACTTGATTCAAAGATGAAAGCCTCTGTGTTAGGATTAAGAAAGCCCTACATTTTAAAAAAAATGAAAAAAATAGAAAAGAAGATCTGGAGCTGACACTTCTGTATGGAAAAGTAAAACAGGCAGCCAGATAATTCAAGTAAAAAGAATAAGATGCATGATGCTGAATTCTGCATGTGACGGTGTGACGGTCTGACAAATTATAGTCGATGTCTTAAACATTCGTTAAAGAACTTTGGTGGAGAAAACGGCCTCTGTAAAAATGCTGGAGTTTTGTGAACAGGACAATGTGGCTGGAGGAGAGGGCCCCACGGAGGGTGGGACCGCACTTCTCCAAAGCCGCAATTCCTTATCTTAAGTGACCAGGAGAAGCACAGCATATGCGCCTGGAGGAGGAGGCCCCACGGAAGATGGGACTGTGCTTCTATCTTAAGCGGTCATGCCAGCAGGAAAAGAGAGGCACCTCCACAATGAACCCCCCCGCCCCAAATCTCACTGACCGATTCCAGAGAAACCCGGGAATGGGAACTGCACGTATCGAGACCATCAACTAGCACACTATAAAAGAAGGGAGAATGAGTTCTCAGTGCGCACCCTCTGGAACTGGATCTCTACGCTGGCTGGACCAACGCTGGACGCAGGACTGGTGAAACCCTTTTCTTCTCTCTTTCTTTCTTTCTTTGTCTCTTTCTCTCTCTCCCTCTTTTCCTTCTCTCTTTTCCACAGTCCCTACACCTCATCCTTTTAAACATAAACCGTTGACCAAGTCTGAGACTAGGAGTGGATCTAGCTGCCCCTGGGCTCCTCTTTGAGAAGGAGTCCAGAAAGCAAGGGGGTCTGCTCTGAACCTTGTGACTCAACAGGAGGGCTCTCCTTCTGATACAGTTCCATGTTCCTTTTTCCATTTCTTTTTCTACACCTTCCTTCTCTTTTCAAACAGTGGCTTAATGACATGTTGCAAGGTTTATATTGATAAGTTCATGTGTACTTGGGCAAGGTTAGCTAGGCTGAATAAAAGTTGATTGTTTTTTAAACTCCCCTGGTGTCGTTTCACCTTAATTCTGACAAAGGAAATCCACGAACCTGAGTTGCTCCAACTTTGGGACGTGACAGACAGGCAATAGGCTTGTACACCTTGCATAGAATTCAGTAGAGTAACCAGAAGCTAGACATGATAATGGGGAGGGGTTACATAGTACCAGTACAAAGACTAGGCTTCCAATTTTAAAGCTTTTCTAACAAAGAGTGCCATCCTTTTACAGAGCTGATCAATAACAAAAGAACATATCCTACATTCTCCCCGTAAAAAAGCAGATTAGCTTGCTGTCTTGTGGCCTCCCTGCATTGGTGAAAATATCTGAGAAATTATGGAAGGTCCATTATTTGGAACATCCATTGGGAAACTGGTAGCAAAGCTGAATTAATAATGAATAATGTCATAATGTCTGAAATTAGAAAGCAGAAATTATGTCATGTAGTCAAGGGACTACCTGCCTCCTATGAATACAGTCTGGGTATGTTTTGTGTAGCTGCGTGAAGTAAAATTTAAGGGCAGGAATTTTTCCTGGTTCCCTCTATTCCAAGGCAGAACCAGGACTTCTTGTCTGTGGCATTTTTATCTGCCCTTGTCAGAATGAGTAGGGTCTTCTCAAGATTTTGGGTTTTCTTTTTTTCCTCATGTAGTTCTATCAAGGAGCTAGGATATATTCATGCCATGAAGTGAAAGACAAAGCCCTCTAAAATTTGCTCTTTGAGAATTCACCTATAGTTAAAGTTTGCTGTACTTTCCAGCCCAGAGGTTCAGGGCCTCTTTGTGTATTCTGTGCAAAATAATTAATACTGCAGTTTGAAGGAGGCAACGGTGAGACTAAGTGATGATTAGCAGCAAAATCCATGACTAGGGCTCTCTGAAAAGTGGCAAGACTTTGGCTGTATATTATACTAATCCATGACAAAGTATAATCAGTCAGCAGATGCAAAACTTAGAGCAAAAAGAAGATACTACTAATTTCAGTCTGTGGGAGGGTTGCTAAATTAGCAGGAGGGTTCGAGTGTACTTCCCATAAGGAGAGGCTGAGGGAACTGGATTTGCTTAGCCTGCAAAGAAGGCAAAATGGATGTTATTGTTATCGTGAACTGTTTAATGGGGCCTACAGGGGAGATGGTACCAAACTTCTTAGAAGTGAACAGTAAAAAGACAAAAGGCAATGGTGATAGATTGCAACAGAGGAATTACTGCTGGAAAACAAGGAAAAAATTCTTCACAACAAAAACATCTAAGAAATGGCACTGGTTGCGCAGGGAGGATAAATAATCTCTGTCCTTGGCAATACCCAGAACTTGTCTGGACCAGGATCTGAGACTCCTGCTCAAACTCAGAAGCTTTCCCTGCTTTGAGCTGGAAGTTAAACTAGGTGACCTACAGAATATGCCTCCCAACTCAAGTTTTCTAGGTTTCTTTGATCCTGCACACACTAGTTGCTGACTGTAAAAAAATGGTACTGTCTGGCATATACACAGCAACGCTTTAGTCAACTTAGCTGTGGTGTGACTGTTTGCTAGGCAGATTTGGGTGTTGCCTGCAAAACTTAGTGTTAGGTAGTATTTCTGGATAATGTCTGGTGCTGGGCAGAGGGCGTATTTCAGATATATATGGCAACTAGGGAACAGGGGTGTTTTCTGAATCTGTAGGAACTATTGTCCCCCATGTATTAATGGGGTCATCAGTTTATATAAAGTCCTCCGAACAGGACTTGAGCATGCCTGTAGTTTCCTCACTATGTGTTATATGTGATCACAGCTCTAGAATTTGGCCTTGATGCTGTGATATAGGCAGCCTCCATAGCTCAGCTCTGTTAATGTTAATACATACATATGTTTGGCACTGCTGATGTTTCATGATGATTCCTTCCTGCTGATGGATAAATATCGGTTGTCCAAATGAATATTGTTGGAAGAATAATCGATTTCAGAATAGACTAAGCAATTTTGAGATGATGTTGAATTATGTCTAAGACTCCATTAAGTATAGTAACTCTTTCACTCAGAGAGATACCAGAAGATGAATCAGTCTACTAAGCTCTCTTTCGTCACTTTTTAGTGTGTTTATGTGATGGTAGGTAGGAGAATGAGGCCATACAAGTAAAGAAAATCAATATTTTTGAAAGAGTTTGTGTGGGTTTTTTAAAAATAATGGGACTTAAGAAACCAGGTTTGTATTCTCAGTGTGTAATCTTGAACAAGTAATTTTATGTCTCCATCTCTTTATAGAGAAGATATTTATATGTGCTTTTATTTTGTAATATGCTTTATGGATTAGAGTTCTGTGTACGAGTTAAATCTTAAAAAAATGTCACATCCTTTTATGCATTCAGTAGAGTAATTAGTCAATACTGCATGTGGAATTTAACAACAACTATATCCAGACAGATGTGGTTTCTTGTCATTTTGTATTGCAGGATATGGGGAAATGTATGCAATCAAAATCAAACTCTGTAAACAGCAACAGCAGCAACAACAGAATAAACTGTGGAAAGGTAGTTGAATGGTCCCATGCACATTAGGATGTGAGAATCTTAAAACCTGGAAAACAGACATTCCTCTCAAATGGTATCTCTCCTGCTGGTGTTAAACACCTTGGTGCGGAGCTGTAGGGCTTTATTTGCACCACAGGAAATGCCTGTTACTTCATACATGCTGCTGCAAAAATGTGTTAGTATTTAAATAATAGCACAAAAGAGCTTTCTATTTCCTGCTCTAACAAGATCAGTTTCAATAAAATGAAGTTTTAGTCATTCTTTTCCATCCTTGTCCTGCAGTATCATTTTGGACTTAGAGATGACATCACAGCAACATGTTCTGTGGTAGTTTTGTGAGCTCCAGGACCTTGAGTCACTCCCGTGCAGCCGATTCCAGTAGCAACGTCAGTCAGCAATCTTGTTAGCATTTGCGAATTAAACTACAATTCAACTGAAAGGAATGAAATTAAGCACACACTTAACTTTTCTGTTTCTAAGACTATTTTTAAATTCTTTAAAAAAAAAAAAAAAAAGGGCCTGCGTAATACTAGCCAGCATCCTGCCAGACATTTCCTCAGACCTCTAAGTTGATAGCAACCAGTTATTTATCAAAAAAGAGAAATGGTGAAGTTAATTAGGGCCTGGTATCATGACCCTCTTTAATGACATTCAGAATATCAATGAAGCCAATGATTTTGATTGTCAGAGAAGTAATTTTGAAAGCTGGGCCCTTGGAGATATCATAGTCAAGTCCTCTTTAAGGATAACTAAGGGATCTATCGTTTCAAAAAATCTCATTTCATTTTAATGGACAAATTCAATATTTGAGTTGAGATGCAGATTAAAGTCCAAGTTGAAAGTGAAATCTAACTCAAAAAGCACTTTAAAAACTAACGTTTAATTGCAAATTTGAGGAAGAAACCTGAAGACAAAACCAACAATCAACTTAGCTGTTTCTTTTAGCTGAACAAAAAAAGCCAGTGACTTCTAAATAACAATCGGACAGGTAAAATGAATAATTGGTTCACATCCAAACCTCAGTTCTGGCAGCTTAATTTGAGTAAAAGCTCTAGATTAGCTTTTTTATCTAATAGAAAATGTGATTCATTTTAATACTTGGGCTGTTGCTCTGTACAGACCTAAACCTCTAGGGTAAATAAGAAAGTTGGAAAGGAAAAAAGTAATTTGTCTAACCATGTTTAAAAACTACCTTTCACTATCCTATATTATTCTGATATCTTGAATTTCTCTTAGTTTCTGTCTGTAGCTGAGGTCATGTTCTAACAAGCTTTGCCAATGCTTAGTTTCTACTTACAGGATGACTGTAGCAGAAAATATTGCAAAGGCCAGAACAGTTCAGAACAAATGCAGCTTTTCTTCTGCCACACAAACCCATTACAGCTTTTACCAATCCACCTGCAGTGTTCTGGTCATGTTGTTTGTTAATCGGTCCACCCTTCTGAACTCAAAAGCTGTGAATTTAAAACTTTTAAAACTGTGGTTTCTTGAAAGTTTTGCCAAAAAACCTGTGATTCCTGGTGTAGGGGATTTGAGCTACTGGGAAAAGGTTGGCTTTTCTAAGGTACTTTCTGGGCATCATCTTGACATAGCCCATTTGCAGACCACAGATTACAAGTCACTATTCTCAAATAAAGCTATTTATTGAAGAAAATTGGGGAAAACTCCTGAAATGTTAGTGTGCCACAGGGGATACCTGTGGTTACTCAGTAGCACTTTGCTGTAGTCTTAAGGTAGGCATTTTGTTATCTATTTGTAAATATCAGGCACCATACTGTTTTGTTCCTCTGAAAGAACTAAGTGCTGCAAATGTCTAATGATTGTAATGGAAAATAGGGAAATAGCATCAGAAGAGCTGCTGACACCTGTTGCATATGATGAAAATAAGAAGTCAACTGACTTCTTGGAATGAAATATGTATGCATTTGTGTTGATTTTTTTAAATTCCTCTCCAGTCACATAACAGTAAAAAAGAGATATCCTAGGGGCTTGGAGGTTCCAAGATGTTTTCATGATCAGTCACTGAAAGTTTGTTTACAAGATGATTTTCACTAGTAGAAAATATATTATTCCTGAGACTGTTTCAGGCAGTTTGTAAGCCAAAAAGGATGTATGAATTGTCAGAAATAATAGCAAATATTATGTTCAATTTATTGTTGAAGATTTCATGTAATCTAAGCTTTTCACAAGAGTGCTTAAAATTGAGTTGTGAATTTATTTACAGTGATGTAGCTCCATTGCTGTTGGCAAACTTGTGATATCCATCCGGAGGTAGGGTAGCTGGGTCTTCTGGTGTGAACAAACAGTATTAGACCTTGTAAACCAAATGTGAACATGTTCACAGCCTTGTTTGAGCTTGCACAGGCTGTCTCCTCTGATCCAACTTGTATATTCACTTACAGGCTTAGGAGACCAGCAGCTTAAAACAGTTGAGGAGAAGGTATTTGGGTTCACTGATAATGTTATATGGTGACTATGAGCACCAAAGTTGGGCTTGTATAGGTTGTATTGAGAGTTATAGGATTACTAATGACCTGTGTAAACTGTATCTGTGTACTATATATTATTCTGGTTAGTCACAGTTAAAAATAATAGTGATAATAATAAGAATATTTGCACAGAAGCACTTACAAGGAAAATGGAGTGCTTATGTTGTTAAAGGTTGGCTTGTAGTGTAATGTAAAACATAAAATGGAATAATGACTCTTTTCTGTGCATATATCACCAGGCAAATACCTAGAAGGCAAATTTTTTTTGCAAGCTGAATAACAATATTGGAAAGAAAACAAGGACTTAAACATTAGCTTGTCTACTTTCTGATTGAGGCTTATGTCCATTAGAGATGTAAGATGTGAAAGATCTTTTCTGTCAAAGTAATGGAGACAAAAACCACTAACTACTTCTAAGATGTGGGTTTTTTTTAAAGAAAGCTATAAGATATTTCAAAGAAACCAAACAAAACCCAGTAGAAGGTACTTTCTAGGCCGTTAACTTCCTAACAGAGAGCTTTCTCATAAATGCCTTCAACTCATCTATGTTTCATAAAGGATTATGAGGATGCCTCAGGAAAGAGTCATTGTATAGATGTTAATGCTTTAAGAACTTGCTCTGTTTTAACCATTCAGCAGGTTAGTTTGCATTTTTATAGTCCTTATAATTCACAGCTGTTAAACACTAATTCTAACCTGACACATTCACAGACATAGGTGAGAAAACTGAGGAGGGTTAAAAGTTTCATGACATTCTAAGAACTCAAAAGATTTTGAAGCATAATTAGCTCTAAGAAATGGTAGAGATTATCAATCTGTCTGAAGCATCTAACTAAGGCAATGTTGACTGATATCTTCTTTTTGAAGATGTAACATCTGCATTCTCTGTGCATAAATATTATCTACATTGTGCAACACTTTGATTATATACAGCAGCAGAAATGTACAAGTTCAGAAAACTTCTTACCTGTTTGTTGGTATATTAAATAAGTGTGACTCACTTGGTGTTAGAAGAGGTAGTTCTAAGTATGGAAAATAAAATCAGAGTTTGCTTTATACTTGGGATTAAATATGGCTTATACCCCCTGGGAAGATAATAATAATAACTCTGAAGAGTGTAATCATGACTCTTGAAGTGAACAAGGATTGGTGTGTAGAGGTCTCTCTTCAGCTGTTCCCTAGGCAGTGGGTAGTGCCGTTATCTCCTACTGCTGAGCTAAAATGTAGCTTTACTGTGGTTTTGGGCCAATTACTAGCTGGTTGAGCTTGTCTGCGTAGCAAATAACAGTAGCAATTAAGTGAGATTACACAGGCTTCTGGTTAGGTTGCACAAAGTTTCTCCCTAGAACCTGGGTTGCTAACTTGAGCCATAGCTTCTTTACTACTACCATTAATTTTGCTAGCTACTTACAGAAAGAGAATAATTGCCTGTACTGTCACTTGGATGTAGTAAAAAGAGATTTCAAGTGACATTTAACTGACAAGGGAGATAAGTAAAATTTCTCAGACACTAGAAGTGGCTCTACTGTTTGAGTGTGTTAGGTGTAAAAGCAGAGTTTTACTGGTCTCTCGGACCAATAATTTTCAAAACCACATATAAGAACCAATGCCCATGTATTCAAATTTTAATGCAATCACACATCACAGAGATCATACAAATTGAGTATGAAAAAAATGAAAAAAATTAGAGCAATTACAAAGATCTGTACCAACTTTCTCTGAGATTGCAACACATCAAATAAACTTAATATTCATGAAAGAACTAAATGCCTATTCAAAAGCTAGACTGCTTTTAAAAAATGACTGTTTGATAAAAACCTTTAATAGTTTTAGGACCAGAGCCCATTTTTTCCTTAATAGGAATGCCTTACCAATGAATGTTAAGAATCATGGTCTTTCTGGTCATGTGGTTGTAGAGTTTTTTTCTTCATCATCATGCATCTCTAACTAGTTGGGTGGAGGGTGTCCAATACCCTTATTGCTGATTAGCCCAACAGTGAAGACATTCTCCTGTGCCATGAGGGTTTGGACATCACAAGCACTGATTCTGATTCTTCCCGTCCCTATGCATCTGCTCAGATCAGTAGGTTATTTATGATATTTACCCTGAAGGCAAGACTCTTCTTCATCCTTCAAGGATTTAAAATCCAAGGGTCAATATAGATTCTTCTATTATTAAAAATGCATCTTGGTGTGGGGTGGCAAAGTACATTCTCTTTAAAAAGTAAGCTGTTCAAATGATTCACATTACTTACAGCATAAAAGCATGTGCATGTGCAGTTGCCACAGCGCTAGTGACCAGTGTAATTTATATTCCTCTGAATACTTTATAAAACTTCTAGATGGCTCAACTTGAGATTTGTTTAGATATTATTTTACAGGATTAAACCTATTGAATTATTAGACATGTGAGTTCCCTTGTCTGTGTAGAACTAATTAATGAAAAATTAGTTTCTCCTGTTTTGAGGTTTTTTTTCTCCAGCCATCCTCAAAGGCACCTGCCTTCTTACTTATGTTATGATTTTATCAGTCAACTAAATGGTCATGACTATGAGATCACTAAGGATCACCACTGGTAGTCCTTTTACTAATCAAATTAAGTAAAGTTTTCTGGAATTCAGACATTTGGAAGTAACCCAAATTGATCAATCGAGTAGAGACTCTGACAGTAAGAAAGGAGTTGAGTGGGTGGAAATAACTGCAGTGATTTGGCTGCCAGCTCACTGGGGAAGCTTCCCCTTCACTAAGAGGGGTCCCTCTGAAAATGGTGCAGCTTTTATAGAGAATGTGTTCTCAGAATTGTTTACACAGAATTATGTGAACAAGTTCAGTTATTGCTAATGGACGCTGTACTCCCACGTGCTGACCTGAAAGACTACCTATTGTATATAGAGTCTATCTGAAAAGACGCTTTGAGGGATATGAAGTAGAAGTCAGACAGTGAAGTAAACTTAATTAGGGTACCATAAAGTCTACTATTTACTTTCTTTGATTGATAGAGATGAAATTATCTAAATTCACTTAATTAGTTGTAAAAGGCTAAGGTCATTACAGGATAATTTGAGATTTAACGACTTCTTTTTAGACTGGGAACTTGGCCATATTGCTCAACATGGCCTATATATTTACGTAGCTAAGTTAGCTGTTGAACTTAGCTATAACATTTGTTTTTCTCATAATGGTTATAATTGGGAGTAGATTTAAAAGGGGAAGGTGTTTCATTTACCATCTTGCAAGAACTTTTAATTGGATATTAGTTTGTATTTTGTCTTTGCATATGTGAACAAAATATGGTAACTCCTTCCCAACTGTTCTGGTTTGGTTTACAATATTTTGCAAATGTGAAATTTAAAGAGTGATTTCTTCATCCAGTGGACTTGGTATAACTGCACTGTTTGAAAGAGGTCTTGGAGGGTAGGTTTTGGGGGAGAGTTGTTTGGTATTTTTTTTTTCTTTTAGCTTACATCAATTAAGAATCCGTTTCTTGATTAAAACCTTCTACCAACAAATATAGCTGGTAGAAATTTGTTTCAGATCATGCCTGTCTGTACCTTAGGAGATAATGACTTGCTGTTGATCAAAATGCTTTTGAAGGATTCTTCAAAGATCTGTATTGCATACTTTTTGTTACTTTCTTTTACTTACTAGAAAATAGTACTGTAATGTACAGTGGATGGGTGAAGAGTCAGTCTCAACAATCTTTGGATGATTTTTTTTTTCCACACATCTGCAATAATCCCCTGTAGAATTAATAAAATATGAATATAAAAATATGAGAGAGTGTGTGTGTACATGTACGTAGATAGGTAGATGGCTGTATTTATTTACAAAATAGGAAAGGAAAAAATCTTGCAAAACCAGTTAGGATTTTCTTTTGCTCTCTTCCCCCAGAAGAAGCTTCCACTTTCCTTGACTCCCGATAAAATGACTAGACGAATCCTGTTTTGAAGATGTAGGTATCCAAAAGTGGTGTTGGCAAGCTCTACTTATCTTGGAGGATTTCAGGACAGTTTGATATTTGTCCATTGACTCTTAATCTGTCTGTAGTTCAAGACTATTACAATGGTCCTTGGTGACAGAACTGTAGAGGACACGTTAGAAACAGGAATTTATTGCAAACTTCCTGTCTCCAGTACACTTTTGATATGATCAGTCACTGCTGGACATGCAATTAAACACTGCTAGAGATTTTGTCAGCTGACAGTTCCTGTATCAGGAATATTTACTGTCCAGGTAAGTGGCATAATGGAGTTTTCTATATATTCGGGGGTTCTTGTATTATTGCTACATGCATCTAAAAGGAGTTGACAGTTATTTTCTTGGCTTGGAGAGTAAAATAAGAGCTAAAAATTACTGCAGGTGATGAATACAGTATCCTTGATACTGAAACAATTCAAAACCAAATGCTTGAAATTTTGCTCCCTTAATCTCCTGTCACCCTTCACAAACAGAAAAACAAGTTCACTTTGAAAGTGTTCAGACAAATGAGAATTGTATTTAACAGAGGCAGAGGAGAAAAACGACAAATGACAGATAGGGGACTTGTACTTTATGGATATTATGTCCTTCATTTGGTGGAAGATGAGTGACTAAGAAGTTATGCAGTTCTATATACTGCACTTGAAAAGCTCTTTTTTTCTGAGACCCTTTATTCTGAATGTGTAGTGTCTTGAAGCTTGCTGGCTCATCAGCCACATATGGTATAAAACATATCTTTGTCTGGGCAGAACTGTTATTTCAAACAGTTCTGTTTTTCTTTTTTTTTTAAAAACCTCTATGGAAAGGAAGTTAAGAAATCCCTCTTTCTGCAGGTGGATGTAAGAATTGCTCAAGAATCCACCCCCAGCTTTTCCTTCACATCTAAGATGACATGTCCACCTCTACCTTTTCTTTGCTCCATTTTCCTTTCCCCAAATTCCTGCACCACAGCAATCAGACAAGCCTATCTTTCAAGCAACCAGCTACCCTTAAATTATTTTTTGTTTGTTTGTTTGTTTTATGGAAACTTGTGTATGTGTGTCCTAGTTTCCACGACAATGTGGAAATCTCAAAATACTGTACTGACAGAACCTAGTTAAACAACACCATGCCTCATAGTGGTTTTTACAAGATTAAAATATAAATTTATGTCACGTCATTTACTGCAGAAGTATGGACATGCTGGTATGGATCTTAGCAGTAACTCAGCTGCAGACAGTGGCACTTGGCGATTTAAGGGGGCAGAATGTAATTACTGCACTTGAAAATTGGCCCGGACACCTAGTTAAGTCTGAATCTTTCAGGAGAAGTGTCAGAAAATCATGAATGAATACAAACAGCCATGACTTCTGATTCTGATAGTTCTTCACTCCTGCCAAATAACTTTATTAAAAAAAAAAGTTTTCAGAAATGGATTTTGGTTCACATTATTATAAGTAAGTTATATTTCTGTTGCTTTAGCAGGTGAAGGAATTACATCTTTTTTTTTCCTTCTCTGAGTTTTCTGAGTTTGTTTGTATGACTTGAATTCTTAAGTTTGGAAACAAGCTGTAATTTTTTCCCCTGACAGAGCTGATCTTTTCTGACATTGAAGTGAAATGTATAGGTGGTTGTACTCTAATTATACTAGTAAGCAATTGCGGGGAGGGGGGGTGTTTGGTTTTGGGGGTTGTTTTTTTTGTAGTAGGCATTTTTTCAAATTGACTGTTTTCACCTCTCTATATTTTTATTTGTTCCTTCATATCTCTCTATTTTTTCTCTCTATCCGTTTTAATTTACAGAGCTTTATATTTATCTGATTACCTGAAAATGCACACATGGATTGATTTTCAAGTTCATCAGTTATCATTTGTATCAATATTTTAACAACAAAAATCAGGTGTTTTCTTAGCTATTTCTCTGTGCACTTGTTTTTAAAAAATTAAAAATATAAACTTGTATTAGTACCCAAACCTATGCAGACCAATTATGTCAGAGGTATACAGTGCATGAAGAGTTTCAGATAGGGAAAAAATGTTTGCAACCTTTGATAGTCAAGTTGTGTGAAACACTGAACTGAGGTTAGGAATGGACCAACCCTATTTATATTAACCCTCTATTTATGCAGAATTCCATTACAGTTAATTGGATTTTACGTTCACATGACATCATGGAGCTAGGGTTTTTGAAAGGGAGTATGTTAAAAAAATGCATTTGTAAATAGGTGCTCTATTCTAAGAAGTCTTGCCAGAATCCTGCTGTAAAGCATTTAGCAGAGTTTACAGCACTAATAATTTTCTGCCCTTCTAGGTAATGGAAAAACCGTTTCTGCAGTACAGTTGCAGTTCTGCAGATGTGGAGCATTGCCTTTCTGCTTCTTTCTGACTTGCTTGGAAAATTGTTATCCAAATTGCATTTACAGTTCTTATATCATTACTGCACTGGTGCCATGGGGAATTCTGTGAATGGCATGAGTGGGAAAGAAAATATTGTCCATGAACAGGACAACTGTAACTGAAGTAATGAAAGGTCTTGCAATAGGTAGTAATTGTACAGGAAATTGTAGACTTTTTATGTTCAAGCTTATTGATAAAGCTTTTCCTTTCTTTAGACTATAAACAGGCTTTTGGATATTCTTTCTGCCATATTTTCATTGTAGGATTTCAAAGAAAGGAAAAAATGTTAATAGTGCTTTTGATCAGTAAAGTGTAGTCAAAGATCTAAGAAAGAGGACTGGAAGAGTTCTTTCAAGTTGCACTGTAGGGTATGGCGTTCAGAAGATCTCGCGATGTCACGGAAAGGTAGAAGGCTAGTCGTCGCCTCCCTATGATGTATCAGTAATCCCACCTACCGTTGTTAGTATAAAAGGAATTAACTGCGCAATAAAGGACGGAGTTGGCACTCACACCATGTGTGTTATCTGTCTCTTCCCTGGTCCGGGCCGACCAGTGATCTAATCGCGGCACCTTGATATGTAGCAACGCTACATAGTGGTGACCCCGACGTGATCGGTCGCACAGGAGACGATGAGGCTTGCGCAAGCGATTAAGGTATTAAAGGAGTTAGCTGATGAGGTGGGTGCCCGCGGTTCGATTAGGAGGGGCCTCACGGGCGAATGCATCCAATGGATGCTGCGCCAGGGACACGTTGGGTCTCCTAGATAAGTTTTGAGCCCCCCAAATTGGGGAGAGATTCGGGAGTCCTTGCTCCGATCCGAGCGCGGAGCTGCTGAACGATCGCAGAGTTGGGGGCAGGTGGAGCAGGTGGTCGCGGCGGGACGGGAGGCTGAGGCGTGCTGGTTGGCGGCGCGAGCTGCTGCGTCTGCGGGTGCAGCGCCGCCTCGGGAGCAGCGGGGACAGCGCCCTCGGGGACAGCGGGGACAGCGCCCTCGGGGACAGCGGGGACAGCGCCCTCGGGGACAGCGGGTCGGACTCAGACGGAGTGGGCGACCGTGGAGCGGGGCTCGCAGAGTGGTCCGTCTTTGATCGCGGACATGGGCACGGAGGGTGCGGCGGAGACGGAGGTTTTTCCTGCAGAGGCGGCACCAGCGGGACCTGATGCGCCCCCCCCCCCCCCCCCCCCAGTATCCATGAGAGGAGTTGCGGCGGGTGGTTTGGCAGCTCATGGGGGAGGGACAGTTTGCAACGCCTCAGGCACAGGCACAGGGCATGTGCGGGCGTGACTTTACGGCAGTTGCAACAACTGCCTTGGCCGCTCTTAGGCGTGTCGCAGCCATAGATAGAGCGGACCCCCCCTTGGCTGAAAGTTCCGCAGGGGATTGCCGAGAGGTTTACTGCCTTTTTAGATCGGCTTCAGCTTGCTGTGCAGGCGGCAAACCTCCCGGAGGCGGCCAAAGAGGCGATTGTGCTTGAATGTGCTAGGGCTCAAGCTAACCCACAGAGCGCAGCGCTTGTCTCTCATTTGCCAGCAGGTTCGTCACTAGGCAGCATGATACGCCATGTACTGGAGAGAGAGCAACAACAGAAGGACGTCCGATAGTGGCGGCCTTGCAACAAGTTTTGCAGGCGGGTACAACCTGATACTGCTTTGAGGAGGCAGTCTGTAAGCAGGCCGCTAATGAGCAGGATTCTGATTCTGATAATAATTCTTTTGTATCAGGCAGGGTGGACTCTGAAAAAGAGCCAGATTTATATCCCTCATTACCTCCGCCGCTGCCTCCCGCGGCCTCTGCGCGGCTGCGGCCGCTGCCGTGCTGCCACCGTCCCCCACCCCCCCACCCCAATCGCCTGGTACTCCCTCTCCAGGGTTTGCAAAACTTAAAACAGAACCTAACTTTACTACACTACCTGTATCTCCTTTTCCTGCTAATCCCTCTAACTCTGTGCCTCTGTCTAATCCATGACGATTCACTTAATAATTTGGGAAAAAATACACATAGCTTGATGCAACGCTGTCGAGAAAAAGCTCAACAGCAAGGAGATACCATGTTTACTTTTCCTGCTGTATGCACACCTGCCTCAAGAAATGCAAGAACCTCAAGAGTTAGAGTTGTTAAGATCAGTCATCATGAATCCCTGTGTGATGTTTAATTATATCTATAACACCCCTCGAAAGGGTCAGAATGTAAATGCTATTTTGCCTGTATATAGAAATGCTACAGCTTGGTGTAACTATACCTATTCCAGAATATCACACTCTTTTTTCTATTCCAGCTGCTTTACCTGCGGAGATATTTTTAATTTGTGGGAATAGAGCATGGGAGAGGAATTCCATTGAAAGTTAACGGGAGGCCATGTAGCCTCGGACGACTTATGTTACTAACACCGGATATCAATATGATTCACAGTAAAAGGCTCACGATAACTGACACAGGTTTAAGTGGATGGCTAACAAGTTTGGGAATTATGGGATGGTTAAAAGATTTGCTTATGCATGGCTTAGTTATTTTAATTGTAATATTAGCAGTTGTAATGATTGTACCACGTATCATAAAATAGTTGAACGTATGATTGCAAAAGCATTTCATGTAACTTGGCTTGCACAAAAAAAAAAAAAAGGGGGGGGGAAAGTGTGGGAGATTTCATGGAAAATAGGGGAACATTTCTTTGAGCCTGATTATTTAGAGTTAGCATAAGTAGCCCGCAGTCAACATGAGTGGACCGGAGTACATGACAGCTGCAGTATGAACAGACTTTGAACCACCAGAATAACAACGGACATGAGGAACGTGGACAGTGGAGCAATTAATAAACAAGATAACAGAACTGCAGAGGCAAGAAGGAGCTGCAAGAGCTTTATCGCAATTAATCAAGCTGTCATTTCGGCTTAGAGCATTCAGCTGCGGGATGGGGGCTTAGGAGTTGGTTTGTATCTTTGTTAAAAATCGGGGTTTCTTTTATTCTTGTGTATTTTATTAGGTGTAATGTTGCTTTTACTGTGTTTAATTAATTGTGTTCATAGATCTTGTAGGTCACCTTGGCCAACATAACAGGTCAAGATTCTCTGTGCATTGCAACCGCATCACAAAGCCCGTGAACCAATAGACAGGATGGCTATGACTCGTGCGGCACGCCTGGCCAGCGACCGCATGCACCATAGGCTCCCTATGTTTCAACTGAGGCGAATTTTAGCACCCGCTGGCCACGTGTGCTGAAATCCGTTCCTCTGCAAATGTACAAATACCGGTATTTTCCGAAGAGCATCGGGCTGGTGTACGGCAAGGCCATCGTTGCCTCTGTGGGGACGCCCATGTAAAGCTGGCACCTACCGATTGCTGGGCTGAGTTCGCGGATGATGATGACTAGATCTGTTAATGTTCTTCTAATAGAAAAAGGGAGGGGGAATTGTTGTGGGAACATATTTAGCTAACGGTCACAAGAGCATTCCAGACGCCTTTAGAAGGCCTTGAACAGAATAAACAAGAAGACAAAAATAAGTAAGATACCAATTAGAAAAACACAGGTGCACATTCCATGGTAAAGAGAACTTGGCACAAACAACCTCAATTCGGCAGTTTATCTTGACCAATTAGACTGAGATAAGTCTCGTATGTTTTAGTTAGTATAACCAATTATGTTTTATGTTTATGCGTGTGTACAGTGTTGATACAACCAATCATTAAGTGCAACTGGACGTGTGGACAGTGCATGAATAATGTGTGAATAATGTGTGTAACCAATATAAGCTAGCTGGGCATGAGGAGGGGGAAATGTCGGGTACGGCGTTCGGAAGATCTCGCGATGTCACGGAAAGGTAGAAGGCTAGTCGTCGCCTCCCTATGATGTATCAGTAATCCCACCTACCATTGTTAGTATAAAAGGAATTAACTGCGCAATAAAAGACGGAGTTGACGCTCACACCATGTGTGTTATCTGTCTCTTCCCTGGTCCGGGCCGACCAGTGATCTAATCGCGGCACCTTGATATGTAGCAACGCTACATTGCACAACAGTCATTTATTGCCCGATAGCAATTATGTCCTATAACCTCTCCGTAAGTGTATCTTCCAAAAAGTATTTTGTTTTCTTGCTACCATTAATCTATTGGAACTTAAAAATAAATCTCCTAAGGTATAGAAAACTTCAAAACAAACCTAAAATGTTCCCTTATCAGTAGACTCATTTCTTCAAGTTCTTATGTTTTTTCCTGTAAGCCTACAGATTTATAGGAGGCAAACCTCTCTAATACATACTTCATACACACTCTCATTCCTCTGATGATCCTTCTAGCCTGTTCCCCCTTATTATCTAATTTGGGTAAATTAAATGATTTTACTAAACCTTTTGAAGTGTTCACAAGAAAAGGTTCTATTTGATGGCTAAGAATGAACAGACCTATCTTCCAAAGACCTCAGCTGCCAATATGGAAGAACAACAGGTTTTAGTTCTGCCAAGCTACAGTTATCTTCCACCTTGTTGCAAGTAAAAACCCTTTGATTTTCCATTCCTGGGACTAGTATGTATGGTGGTGTATGTTCTTGGCAATTATATAAACTCTCTGTCTTCTTAGTAATTAATTAATTAATTAATTAATTAGAGTGCTTTACATGTTTTCTATAATGCCTTATCAGAATAAATACTAAAACCCACTTAAAAATACTAACAATGAATAGAATAGAGGCATATTTTCTGTGTGGAGGAATGCAAAGCATTAAATAAGGAAAACCAGAATGTTCTTGGATTGTTAGAATCTACTACATTAATAAAAGTCAAATGAGTTAAACTTCAGCAGCTACAACTTTTTCTTTTGCAATTTGATAACCAGTGCTTTTTTCCTTCTTCATTTTGTACCTTCTTTCTCTCAACTTCTTTCATCCACTCAAGAACAAGATGGCTGTGAGTTTCCCACTACAAATAGGAACAGAAATACCGAAGGGGTCTTTTTGATGAACATCTCCCAAAGATCGTATTCTGTACAGATGAAAGCTGAATGAAAAAAGAAAGTGAGAGCTCACAGAGAAGTTCTTAGAGAACAGCTGCAAAGTCCTGAATTAGGATAGAACTGAAACACTTTTAAAATCCAGAACAGCCTGTAGCTTTGGCATGAGGGTGTTGAACATCCAGACATATTCTGTGACTTTCTTTGCATCCACAGAGAATGCTCTATAATTGGTATCATTATATAAGGAGTTTTCCAAGTGAGCCTAGATAGTAGGTAGGATGATCTTGTTGAATCACCTAAGTGTGAATCTACCAGAGGTTACCAGTTTTGTAATAGAAGCAGTGAACTGGAACATGTGCTGGTACCTCCACTGGAGTAAAAACCTATTAGCTGAAACTGTAGGTCTGGCTATAAACTTTGGACTTCTGCCATCTTCCAGACAGGAGGTCCTGAACATAAAATCACCATGCTGTTGACTACATTATAGCTTCTGGACACATGTAGAGATACACCTATTTTATCTCAGGGCTGGAAATCCTATCCTTGGCAGTCTACCTTGCAAGCCCATGGAACTATGCTAATTTCAATAAATCAATACATTTCTAACATAAATATTTTTTTTCCTAAATAAATAAAATAAAAGCTGTCCATTTATTTATTTATTTATTTATTTATTTATTTATTTAATACCTGGGATTGCCCTACTGTGATTCACTTTTGTGTTACTGCCTAAAGACTTCTTTAAACCAAGGCCTTTTTATTCCTTGCTGTTCACTGAGAAATTTTTACTTTTTCACATAGTTTTAAGCATTTAGAAACTCCAGAGAGAAGAATACAAAACTAAGTGGGTACAGATTCTCTGAGTATGTCATGAATAGCTTCTTGATACAAATTCCCTAATGTGTGAGGGTAAAGGGTACATAAAATTTTACTGAGGCAAGCCTTCATTGCTCAGGGAACTATGAAATCTTGCTTGCTACTGTTGTGTTGTAGTGAGGATGCTTCTATACCCTGTGGTTTTCCAGTTTGCTTGGGTAGGCTCTAAAGCATGTAATCTATTAAAATATTAAAAATTATGAATTATGAATGGAAGTTCATTACAATAAGATAAAAGAACTCTCTACTCTTTTTTTTACATTAAGATGCAGTCAAAGCTTAAAACTTTTCAGTGCTTCAGCGTCATTTAAAACTGAAATAAGTCCCATTTGTCAAAGAAGTCACAATGTCAACCACTTCGGGGAAGTGTAATATTTTGCCATGATTGCTAATCTTTGTTTGGCAGCTTATAGCTGTCTCTGACAAAAGTATTCCAGTAGCCTTTCTGCATAACAAGCAGCACAAAGCCTTCGCACTGAAGTGCCAATCAGCTCATTGCTCTTGGGCCTGCATAATTTTGAATGGAAAGTGGAAGAATTGCTTTATTTTATGTATTTGTTATTTTAATCTGAACTGAAATAATGAACAATACCTGGCCTGTTTTAATGTGATGAACCAACCTTTAAAATTTCTAAACATATCAAATACTGCAAAGGGTTGGGTTTTTTCTCCTTTTATCCAGGGAAATAAACCTTATTGCCATATTTTCAGGTATGTACCATAGTGGGTTTTTTTAAACTGAAGTTTCATACTTTTGCTTATTTTTGATTGCCATGAATATTTTGGGGGTTGAAGAGGGAAGAATGCTTTTTGATGGTACTTCAGATAAGACTTACAAGCATATAGTAATGTTATTGGATTTTTCAAAAACCACCAGTTTTCCTTCTCAGCTCATATGCATTACTTCAGTTACATCTTTAATCTACATTCTTCTGTCAAACATATCACTTTCAAGTTATCTTCAATTTAGCAACAAGAGATATGAAAAATGGAGAGAGTTTGTTTTCACCCCTTACCTGCTTTAAAAAAACACTTTAGAACTTTTAATGGCACTTGTTGGCCCTGTCATACGTAAATTGAAGAATTGTCAAACAGAAAATAAAAATGACTGTCTAGGGAAATGCCATGTGATACCATTAAATTTAGGAAATAAAAATGCAAGCACTTTTACTTGCTTGTTTAAAGTGTCCTTTGACTCTATATCCAATTTAATTCAAGTGTATTTTATGGTTTGCCCTGTGAAGACCACTGTTGCTTGTAGAGAAGGACAAGAGTTTGCACTGTAATATAAAGTTCATTAGAACTATGACTGTCTTGGAAATAGTTTTCTGATGGAAATATATGCTTTTGATTATGCTAACTAACAGAATCAAAGAAAATATTTTGTCACTTTTTGAATTTTCAACTCTTTGAGTAAAAAAATATTGATAATTAAATGGTAGCAAAGAAGAGAAATAAAATGTAACATACCTTAAACAAAATTTAAGTTCTACAGAAGAGATCCATGTTGATTGCTGACTTTCTTCAAATACTTGGTGCTACAGCTTACATAATACGTTTCCAATACCTGTGGGTGTTTAACAGACAAAGCAACATTATAGCTGGTGTAACAAATCTCATTGCAGGCTGCATAGGAAGGGAAGTTTTCTGTTTGTTTATTTTAAGCAGAATTGGGTTTATTCACTGTCATGGTTTAACCCCAGCCAGCAACTAAGCACCACGCAGCCGCTCACTCACTCCCCCCCCCCACCCAGTGGGACGGGGGAGAAAATCAGGAAAAAGAAGCAAAACCCACGGGTTGAGATAAGAACAGTTTAATAGAACAGAAAAGAAGAAACTAATCATGATAATGATAACACTAATAAAATGACAACAGCAATAATGAAAGGATTGGAATGTACAAATGATGCGCAGTGCAATTGCTCACCACCCGCCGACCTGCACCCAGCTAGTCCCCCAAGCGGCAATTCCCCGCCCCCACTCCCCAGTTCCTATACTAGATGTGACGTCACATGGTATGGAATACCCCGTTGGCCAGTTTGGGTCGGCTGCCCTGGCTGTGTCCTGTGCCAACTTCTTGTGCCCCTCCAGCTTTCTCGCTGGCTGGGCATGAGAAGCTGAAAAATCCTTGACATTAGTCTAAACACTACTTAGCAACAACTGAAAACATCAGTGTTATCAACATTCTTCACATACTGAACTCAAAACATAGCACCGTACCAGCTACTAGGAAGACAGTTAACTCTATCCCAGCTGAAACTAGGACATTCACTCATACCTATTCTTGTATAGGATTGCAGGCACATTTTCTTATGCTTTCATACTTATTTCTTCATGCTTACAAGTAACGCAGTGTTTGTCTAAGTAGTCTGGGCAGGATTACCTGTGATAGCAGAGGGTCATCAACTATGAAGGATCTCATCATGTCTCATAGGCTGTTTTCATTTAGCCACCATGTGCTTGTTTTTTTGGATGCACCTTTTGTGCCTTCAAGTATCTGACAGTGATTGTGATCTTTTTACCTTTTCATCCTGTCCCATTTCTGTGAATGTCGTTAGGGAATTCAGCTGATCTTCTCATAGGCATGGTTTCCTTCTCTGGGTGTAGTCTGTCTTTTGTTTTCCTGTTCTGAGCATCTTTAAATTGTATGTAGATATGTGCCATGATGTCTGATGACCTGATGATTTCAGTGCCATTGACACCTCCCATTTCTTTATTTCTTATTCATGTCATTTTGTCTAGTGCTGTCATTCACATGTTCCTAGTTATGCATAATTCATGTAATTCTTAAAGTTTTTTCTCACAACTATCTGCAAACAAATACATTTTGCTGCTTAGAAAATCTAGATGTGAAAAATATTGACTTCATTGATCTCAGTATAGCTGTTCTCATGCTAACTAATCTGGACTTTGTAATCACATAGAATGATTTGCTATGCAGCTTGTTTATATGTTTTGAGACAGGTACACCCTGGGATGTGTATGAGAGCAAAGATCAGTGAATTTCAATCTTTTGTCTATGGTGGCTGGGGACAAAAAAGGATGCCTCTCAAAGCCTTTCTTGTTTGCTTTATTTCATGCAGCAGTTTCACATATAGCTATCCATGGCCTAAAAGCTGATGATGATACTAACTTATTCTTTCTAGATTGTAGGCTCTATCAAAGATTGCTGTACAGGAATTCAAAGACTGTCTAGAGACTGATAGTTCATTTTGCACAAAATTTTTAGTCATAAACAGATCACTTTATTGCGGTGGGTAGTAACCCACAAAATTATGATATTTTGTCAGCCAGGTTTCATGTAGGATCACTTATCTTTACACAAACAGAATGAAAATCGTCATTGTTAAATAGTTCGTGTTCATTGGCAGGATTCAAAACCATTTCAGTGCTGACAAAGGAAAAATTTGGCAGAGAGCTAGAACTGAATGCCCGTTAGTGGCTGCAGCCCATTGGAGATGCTCCTTGGTATGTCATGGGTAGAAGAGGCTAAGGAGTACAAGTCTATTGTGGTTATGCTAATATGTGGATAACATTCATCAGCTGTGGCAGTTCATCTAGTAGCATTTAGCATCTACTCCACATAAACCAGTATGAACACTGCACAATCCTAGCAGCATTATGGCTGTCTGTCCATTAAGGACCAAAGGTTCAGTGTCAGTAGGCCAGAGGAGTTGTGGGTCTGCTAGGACCTTTTCATGCTTTCTAAAATGATGGGAAACATGAGAAAAAATGTTAGAATGATCTTCAAAGATGCCCAATGACTGAATATAAGTTAGTCACCGTCTCTTATGACTTTCAAATGGTAAATAGGCAGCAATATGGCAACATGGGGAAAAGTAGAAGCCACTCAAACAGAAACATTGTCCAAGATTAAGTGACCTACAACATTAGCAGCAATTTAACTCACACTGAGTAATGCTTTACATTTTGCATCAGGAGGTTTATGCTTATCATGTATCTGCCTGTCTAATCATCATTACAGCTACCAAATCTGGCTTATCCATCTTTGCTGTGGCATTACCATGTGTGCAAATGGGGAATCAGAACAATTTGGGTTGTTCTGGAAGCATACAAAAATCACACCAATAGTAAGGCTAGCTACATGGTTGAGTTTCAGGGTCTGTGGAAACACCTATTTGTGTAGATGCACTTGAGGGCCTGAAGTGGTTAAACACAAAAGCCATTTTTATTTCCTTTTTAAACTCCTGTCTACCTGGGATAAACATTCCATGGTGCTTTTTAAACTACCTCTGACCTGTTTGGAAGAAGTGGGTATAATGTCCTCTTTATCACTGGGTCTGGTAGTGCAACCAGACTAGTATCCCCAGTTGTAAACAGTGTGAGAGAAGTGAGAGTTTCATGCCCGGGGCTTGTGTCCCTTTTTTTAAGTGCTGGGCGAGGCCAGTTGCTACCAATTGTTTCCCAAAGATAAAAAGGATGCTTTATAACCTGCAAAGGCACTGACAAAGGTAATGACTGCTTTAGAGCCCATCCCTGCCCTCCTCAGTATGTGCAGAAGAATTGATTCCACTGCTTGCAATATTCAACGTGAATATTAAATTCAACAGAGACAAGTGCAGAGTCCTTCCCCTGAGCAGGAAGAACCCCTGGCAGTGGTACAGGCTGGGGACTGACAGGCTGGGGAAGAATTCTGTGGAAGGCCCTGGGGCTCTGGGATGACAGCAAGCTGAGCAGAAGCCTGCAATGTGCCTTGGTAGCAATAAAGGCCAAGAGCATCCTGGGCTCTATTAACAGCAGCACAGCCAGTACACTGAGAGAAGTAATTATCCCCCTTTAGTCTGCACTCGTTGGACTGCATTGAGAACACATCACCCTGTTCTGGGCCACCCAATACAAGAAATACTTAGACAAACCAGAGCCAGTTTAGCAGAAGGCAGTCAAGCTGGTCATGCTGGAGCATTTGGCCTGTGAGAAGAGGCTGAGGGAACTGAGCTTGTTCAGCCTGGAGAAAGATCCAACAGCCTCCTTCCTGTACCTACAAGGAGGTTATCAAGAAGATGGAGCTGGCTTTTCACAACAGTATGTGGTGGGAAAATGAGAGGCAATGGGCTTAAACTGAAAGAAAAGAGTTTCAAACTGGGTAGAAGAAAAGTCTTATACATGAGGACAGGCAAGCAGTGGAGTAGGTTGTCCAGAGCGGTTTTGCAGCCTGTCCTTGGAGGATTTCAGGACTACACTGGAGAAAGTCCTCAGAAACCTGGTCTGAGCTCAGAGCTGACCCTGCTTTGATCCAGAGGTTGGACTGTAGAACTGGAGTCCTTTCCAATCTGAGTTATCCCAGAATCCTTCCAAAACATCCAGTGAATAAATCCCCTTGCTTATCCAGTCCTGGCGAGTTTTGTGCAATTCCACAGGAGAATTATTTCCATTTCTGTCATTTTAACTTACATGTTAAACTAATGGAATGTTCCAATATGGATAAATTTTTATTTTTCTGCCAACTCTTATGTTACCCCTTCTATGAATTAGCAAAAACGAAGGGAAATTAGACCAGTTACACCACTGCCTCAGCATATATTACCATGGTGAAATAGGAGTGGATCTGTAGAGAAAGCAAGTGGTGTTGAGGATCTGACATCATTCTGTACTTATTTCAGGGGTTTTGATTTGCACCAGCTTTAGTGTGAGCCTATGGACTGAATGTCCTTCAGTGGTTTTGGCATGTTAGATGAGCTTCTGGTACAGTTTCATCTGAAAGGAATACAGTTTGTGTGCTCAGAGACTGCACTGCAATGTGAACAGAAATGTTGGAAGCGGGGATGATCAGGTGGTTTCTTTCAAAAGTACATTCCTGACCTGAACTAATATGTTAATATGGAGGTACTCGTAGTTATTCTTCTGTTTTGAAAATTCACTTCAGCAGATAATAAAATAGATTAATGATAATACTTCATAAATACCTTGTCAGAAACTGGCATTTCAAATACAAAACAATCAGGTAATATTATATTGTACTGGGAACGTTAATATGCAAGTGTTTAGATGTCCTAGTAGATTATATTAGCACTGCAGTCTTAAGAGGTACAGCAGTAACTTTTTAAAGGAGCACAGTCCAATAGTTACTACAAAGCACAAGCATATTTCTTGCATCGTTGCTCTGGATTTCCAGCATAACTCAAAAAATCAGAGCTCTTAGGATTTGCGCTGTCTTCTGCCAGAATAAGCCTTGGTGCAAACTATGTATTGCAGCAAGCCGGCTCTGAAGATAAAACCTGGGATGGATGACATTCCTTTGCTGTGGGTAAAGATGGCCTCAATGGATTACCTTTACTCCTCAAAGTTAAATTCCTTTGGACAATAAAGAATTACATTGGTAACTAGCACTTTTCTGAGCCATTGTAGTGATTATCCATCATTCCTACTGGTGAGTCACACTTTTAACTGAGTATATATAGCTGAGAAGGTCAAATGCTGTTGCAACTGCTAGGCCCAGCTGTATTAATAGAAACCCCTCCCCCATACATCAAAGGTCAGGACACTAGATACAAACCTTTTTCTGGGACCTGATGAGGAATAACAAATATTTCTGGTACAAGAAGGAGGTAATCAATGTGGTGAATGCCACACAATACCATGCTAAGTCTGTAAATTTGTATCAGATTAAAATATTTAAAAAGGAATTCCCTTTCCAGAATGAAGCCTCCTTTTATTCAGTAGATGTAACAATTGTCAAAGAAACGCAAACGAAAAGCCATTCCTAATCTCTGTAGAGCAATTATACCTTAGTTTTGAATGATCAATGCAAATTTCTCTGTTGCCATTTAGTTTTAATCAGAGCACAGTCATATAAAAAATGTTAATTAGAATGAAGATTTCTACTCAACCTTGCTTAGAAGGAGAAACACATCAATAAAAATAGTGGCATGGATAAATGAACAGGTTGATGGAAAAACCCATTATCATTTATTTGAATGATGAGTATTCCTGTTCTGAAAGCATCTTTGCTGAAGGCAAAGCTTTTAATATATTTAAATTTACTTTCCAAGCACAGAAGAAAACTATTCTCTGGAGAAAATGAAGCTGTCTGAAATATATTTAGGTATGATGACATAAACGTAATGGATCTAGTTCAGCATGTTAGGGCTTCTGATGATGTGCATCTATTCTGAGATACTTTACTTCAGGGCAGTGAAAGTATTGATGACATGATGTGAAGCAACACAGGCTTCTGATTTCAGTGGATGTATATTAGCTAAAGATCAGGCCCAGATGGTAGCACACTGAATATCTTTAAGAAACATGATACTGGAAGAGGATAAGAGGTCAACAGTCTAGGAAACTACATTTCATTTATATGATGTACACGGTTCCTACACTGTGAGCCTGTGGCTTTACCTGACACCTGGCTGCAATACCAGCTTAAGGTGGTGCTTCCTCCTTTTCTTGTTTGTGTACCCCTTTGGTGCCTCTGTTGTGCTGACACAGCTGCCTGTGGTATGAATCAAATTTGGGGACAGATTCTCTTGAAAATTAAGAAGGAAATGGTAGGCTTTTTGATTATTTTTTCTTTTCCTTAGCTGGATCAGTTCTTGATCTGACGTTTGCAATATAGCTGCACAATGACTCTAGTGCTCTAGTCCAGTGGGAGAGCATGCTGTGACACAAAGTCGTGGGAGGAAGGGATGGGTGCTGGGGCATGGCAGTGCCTCAGACCAGTAAATCCACTAAACCCTTGCTAGTGTTGAACCTCACCTTGAGACGTTTGTGATTTCTTCCTCCCCTCACCAATATTTTAACAAATAATTGCTTCTATTAGTGGCATATACTTATGAGCACATGTTAAACACAGTTTGGTGTTTTACCAAGGCTCTTTAAGCAGTACCAGGTCCTGAAGCACTTACCCAGGGAAAATGACCTTTGAGGAAATTCTGCTTGAATCAGAATGATTCTGGCATGTCTGACATGTATTCCACTAACGTGTCAACCATAAATTAATTGTTCAGGAAGTTGGTAGCACTGTGGGTTGTGTGGTTTTATTTTTAGCTAATTACCCTCTTTCTTAAGTCATGCAACTATTTATTTCAATTCAGCTCTTCAGAATATTTTTGTTTCTGTTATCTGATAAACACCATTGATTCAAAAGGTGCTGGGAGTACAGGTGTGTGCCCGAGAGAAGGAATATGAGTTTGTGCTGTTAGCTAGCTTTATCATGACTTCTATCACAAGGATGACTCTCTTGTGTTTTCCCTGTCTCCTGTGGCTCATGGTCTTGGAGCTCCTAAATAATTCAAAGTTATGTGCTGAAACTGCCTTTCCATTAAAGCACTGGGGCAAACAACATAATTGATTTTAAGCTTGATATATTTCTGAGCAGAGCTACATGACCTGGTTGCCTGCCAGAGCATGAGATTGGGTCTGATTACTGGAGAAATCTTTTCCTGTTCTGTGAACTCAAAAGGGAACCTTGGAAAGCTTTCATGTACCTGATAGCAGGGAGACAGTGCTATGGGCTCTGCAGGCAAGAGTCAGCTCTTCCTATGCACAGAGCAATGTCAGATAGAGGCATTAATGTTAATATTATTATTATAACTGTTAATATAATTTCTGTTCCTGGAAGTCCCATCTTCTGGCATCAGAGAACTAAATGTCTCTTTCCTTAACTGTGGGGTATATATATACGTATCCATATAATATAGAGAGTGCTGGATAAATCCCAGTGTATACTTCTTTGCAATCTCTGTTATGTCAGTCCTTTAGTCTATTTGAGTTTAATTGAGATTAATGACACTTACTCAAAATCAAGGAATCTGTTACAAAGGAATTAAGATGTAGATGATTTAGCAGTGAAGACTTTTCTGTCTCATGTCTGAATACACCGTGACCTTAAGTGTTCATAAAAATAGGTGAGCTGTGTTCTTATAGTCTGTTCACTCTCTGCTCTGTGATGCATGGTACTTGTCTGTGTAATTGTGAGGGCTCAGGTCAGTGCATATGTCCGTGGTGCTTTTGGAAACATCAGGTCTAAGAGGTATTCGGACAGCGGGAGGTGCCAGTGATGATGTGGCCTTGTGAACTGATGCACAAACAGCCAGGTCATTCAGATTAGAATTTCACAGGGATTTAATGAGAAAAGAATAGTTATCAGATTATATGTACCTAAATATTTTGTTACAAATTGCAGAAGCTTTTGGAAATTATTCCTCTTAAATAATTACATCCATTAGATTGTAGACTCACTTTCTTCGATGAGATTGTGTTGAAAGTTGGGTATATATTAGTGAGATATTTCCTTAGGCATAACTAACAACAGTGTCAGTGACAAATTCTGTCTGCATATGAATGGTATGACAGGGTTTAGCCAGTTTTTTAAGAATAATTGTTTCAAATGTTCAGAGGACAGCAAATACATATTGACTCCCTCTTTTGCTTTAATACTTGAGTTTCTCACATGAGTAGAAGGTCAAGACATTCATTTGTGATGCATGTAAATAATTGAATACTAATTGCTCAAATATTGGCAGCGTACACATGGCTTTTCCCAAGGGGTCATGTTCTTTGCTTTGAAAATTAATTTTGTTCATCCTAATTTCATAATACACTTTTAAATGGAAAGGACTAAGTTTGTGTGGTACAAGGGTGGGGGAAAAGTTGACTTTTCATTATTTTGAGGAGGGCTAGAATGTATGGAATTTGGTCTAGCATGGTAATTACATACCCAAACCACTCTAGCTAAAATAACTAACTCGCTAAATTTATGTGACTTCACCAAGATTGCTATTTTATCTATTTGTCATGTCTGGTTCTCCTCTAACATATGTACTTGGGAAATAAGTTAGGATAGTTTTTTGCATGTTAATATTTTTTTTTTTCTCTTTCACAGAAGAGGCAAAGTTTTTGTAAAATTTTGGCACCACTGTTCTTGTTCCTGTGAAAAGCTGTATATTAAATGCATAATTTGTTTCTTTCTTTCTTATTCCTTTTCCTTACCTCTTTTCAAACTGGTAGAATAATTTTGAGGCTCAAGTTGAAATATATTCTGAGTCAGATTCTTCACATTCAAAGGTCTGAAAATCATGTCTTTTTCAAACAATTGGTTCAGATGTGCCTTAGCATGGAGGCACCTCAAATCAATACTAACTCTTTAAAATCTTCTTATCATATATTGATAATGTGTGATCCACTTTTTGTTACATCATATGTGTGAACATGCTTACTGAAATCTGTGGCATAACTTGTGTGAAGAAAATAACATAGATAGTACCAGAGTCTGTTTTGCAGTCCTTTGCATTTCTCTTGATGTCTAACACAGTCCTGCCAGAATACTGGCTCATCTTTGTGCACAATATGATTTAGAAACAGTATGTATTGTAAAAAATACAATTGGTCTTTATAAAAAGGTAAGACTCCAAACTTCACATACCAGAGAATCAGATAATTCGTGTAACATTTCACAATAAAATATGCTTAAAGTATTAAATTTTACCATAAGTCTTCTCACTCATTTTCATACTTTGTAAGGTAGGTTGTTGAATCATATAATGTATCAGACATTTCACATCATGAATCATTTGCACTGCCTTGATAAGAAAGAGAATACAAGTCTTTGATGTGATTATGAAGTGTAGTTACATCAAAATTATTGCTATTTTATGAATTAGTCCAGAAAGATAAAGAGAGAAACGCAAAGGAGTTGAAAGTGGTTTAGCTCAGCAGTTTTGATTGTAGCCTGATGTATAGGGTGGTTCTGCTGGCTGATGGGCCTTTTCTTAGCATTAGTATTTTTAATGAAAATTTTCATGGGATCATATTGTCCTTTTAAGCAAAAGTAAGACCAGCTCATTACTTGATCCAGTCACTGGATAGGTAATTGAGTGTTCAAAAAAATAACCATTTTTACTATTGTGGCTTGCATCACTGAATTCTGAAAACTTGTTAATTATGTTGAAAACACAAACAGCTTCTGTGTTCATGCTAATCACCTAGCCTTGTGGTGATCTTGATCTGGAGGTGGAGCATATGGCAGCATGTTGTTAAGACTTCCGCAAGTGGATTGAGTTAAAAGAAACTGTCACATCATCTGCTTAGCAGGGGTAGGGGGCATGCGGGGCGAAGGGGAGAGGTGGCTTGAGAGGCTTTGCAGTGCAGAAAACAAGAAGTTTGACTACGTGGGTGGGTTTAAAAGGAGGTGCTTCACCAAAGTTGTACAAAGTTCCCTCTTCATATTTTTAGGCCTGTAGCATTATGGGAATTTTATGATCTCCCTCATTTGAATTAGTATGATTATAAAATGGGAACCTCAAAAATGTGTACCATATTGTCAAGTCAGTCAATAGCTTTCTGAGGAGGAAATAATTGCTGAAGTCTCACCCATGCCCCCCTTCCTCCTTCCAGTAAAACAATGCTGACTGTTCTTCAGTGAGGAGGAAGGGGCTGGTAAGGTCAAGGTAGTTATATGGTAGTACAATGTGATATGAGGCTTTCTAAACCATATTACTCTATAATGACATTTTTGCTGGCTCAGCTGTTCTACCTTTATTTCTTCACACCTTTATCTGGTTTTATAGGCTCTAACCCACCGCTGCCAATTCTATCACACCCCTCACATGGAAGAGGATGTCTCATGGAAGACAATAAAAACAGAATAAGTTGTGTTCTACAGCTGTAACTCTTTTCACATTTTGCTGCATTTCCTGCAATTCTGAAACTGTGTATACCAGTGTAACATGTGAGCAGGTATCTAGACAGGATTGCACAGCTAGTATTTTTGGAAATCAAGTTAGCATGACTTCTGGACTTATGCTCTATCTCATCAAGCGTAAATTCGTGTTATGACTCATTCAATGGTCTGCCCATTTTTAAAGCTTCTTAAAGAAGTCTAAATCAGAGTATAGCAGTAACAAATGTAAGTGGTCATAATTATATTAACAGTTGCACAGAAGGCAGAACAGGCTCCTCTGTTAAGCCCTGAAGTGCATCCAGAATGTTGCTAAAATTACACAATAGATATTTATGCAAATATTGAAGCAGTTAAGGTGCAAACAACTCCTAGTATTTACTTTCTTTGGAAGAATATATAATGATTTCTGTACAATGGAAATTTATGATGTTTAATGTTCTTAATCTGCATTTTTACTAATATAATGGGATGTATCAAGACAGATGTCATTTATGGTTTCTTTTATGAGAGCTAATAATTTGGTTGAGCTTGTCACATATTGCCTACTTACTGTGAAAATAGAATGGGCTGTATCATGTACCAAAGGAACAACAAAACAAAACATGAATTGAAGATATGACAGGCCTTGTGAAATAAAATTGGTTTACAATGACTGTAACTTACTTCTACTTTGCCAAGCACAGATACAGAATTCAGGTACTTAAAAGGAGTTATGCTTCTTTGTTATAGCTCTCCCCTGTGAATATGTATGTACATAGAGCAAATATGAACAACATACATCTTTATAAGAAAAATCTGTAAATCAAGTCACGTTTAGAGCAAAGTCATGGCTAGTGTCTTAGTCTATTGAAATACAAAGAAAATTTGTTTAGATGCACAAATAAAAAATAAAGGCATTTTTTTCTGAACGTGCAGGAAAGGAGGAAAAATGCAACATCCACAATTACAGATTTCACCTGTGAGTTTCTTATTTCTGGATTAAGATTGACCGTAAATAATATCTGACTGAAAGGCAACTGTCTGGCAATATTACCAGCAATGGGGAAATTGAGTTACAATCGAGAAAGTGATGTCTTATTGCAGTAGCAAGTATTTTAACAATGTACATGTCGATATACAGGTTTTATATTACCAATGTCTTCTCTGTGAAGAGTTGAGCAACACATCAAACAAAAAGTCAATGAACAGAAAGCCTTTGTCCCTGCTTTTTAAAACAACTTAAAGATTTTTCTGATAATTAAGAGGAGGAGGAAAAGGCTTTAAGAGTGTACACACAAAAATTAAATTAAACAAGAAATAGCAAGGGGAGAGACTACTGCAAGTTTAGCATGTAAATTTGCACCACTGCGTGTTGGAAGGCTCATGTTACAACTTATTCCTCTACTGAAATGGAATGAAAATGCTCTTTGCTGCTGCTGCTGCTTTAAGGCTGGAAATTCCTGAATACCCTTTTTGCAGTAGTTCAGTGACAATCCTACATTCCGTTCTTTGTTGTACATTGCTGTTTCTCTTTGCTCTCAGGTTATACTCTGGGAAGATACTGTAGAAGAGCCAAAATGTTTCTTTTGGATTTTGGACAAATAAGACTGGGATCTTCTGTATTTAGTTACTGCATTTAGTTCTAAAACTGCACACCCTTATGGTGCCCTTAGGATGCATTCTTGTGATTTGGTGAGGATTCAACTGCTGCTTTCTTTGGGTTTAGTAATGCCTGCTTTAGGCAAATATAAAGTTGAGGGGTTTGGATTTTTTTTTCAACTGAATGTAATTTTCTCAAAAGCTATTTCTACATGATTAGTACCTGTTCAAATGGCTGCGACCTAGATGCTTGTCCTGATAATGGAATAGGAACTGAAGGTCATCCTAAGATGGCCTGAATTCTTCCAAATCCCTTTGCCTTTGAAGAAATATCCATTAGTTGCTCAATGGGAGTCTGTTCAGAGTCAGCAAATAGGCACCAAGTGACATTTAGACTACTTGACTATTACCTCAAATCATTTATTCAATGGATAAATGGGCTGTTTCTTCCTTCCCAGGGCATGCTAGTTCTTTTGGTATGCATGAGATTTTACTGTGATACGTGCACTGTCAGCAAACCCCAATTTCTGGCCTGCAGTGTAGGTTTGAGTGAAGGAAGCCCCACTAACCCCTAGCCAGGCATGTCCTGAGTCTGGATTGCCTTAAGCTGCCAGGTGCCCATATGATAACATTTGACACTTTGAATGCTTGACATAATTCATATGAATTAGAGCACAAAAGTACAGGAAGAGTGAGGACTGTGTCTCCGTTAGGCCTTCACAATCTGGCCACTTGGAGCTCAGAGACAGAAGTTTGTCTCCCATTCGGTCTCTCTGATGAAGATTGTGTATCTTTTGGAAGCATAGGAAACTCTTCACCCATTCTGCCCTGTGGATTTCAGTCACGAATCTTTCAAACTTGATCCTAAATATTCCGAGTTTGCATCAAATGCTTAAGCTTTTCCCCAAGACTGTATGTTCATTGTTGCTTTTTTTTTCCTGCCTTTTTTTTCCCTTTGTTATTTTCTGTACATGCAATAGATTAGGGAAAGTCAGTTAAATTTCTATGGTCCTTGTGATGGCAAGTAGTGTCTTTTACTTTAAAAGAAAGAAAAAAAAAGAAAAAGTTGTTTCCAGTTTCCATAAGATATGAAAATAATGTGAATACTACTTCGTAAATTGAAGGAAAATCTCCTTTCAGTTTTTTTTCAGTTGACTTAATTTTCATCTTAAAAGTCTCTAGACAAACTTGGTTGCACTTTCCAAATTTGTCTACCAGGCAAAGTCTACATCATGCAGTTCAATGTTTTCTAAAAACGCCCAAACACTTTCTTCAGAAACATAACCAGGAGGAGGAGAGCTCATTTGTGTGGACGCCCATTAGGATACTGTATTCCTATTTGCTTCTGAGAACATTACATTTTGGACTAAATATATACAAAAGCTTATCATGTGCTTGCTCACGCATCCCTTCCATTGCAGTGCAGTGTAAGATGTGTACGTGCCAATATCCCAATTATATATATATTTTTGCAGATGATATACATTGCCTCGAAGATATTTTTCGAAGTTCCAGTGAGTGTTTAGCATGCACATTATATTTTGTCTTGTGGAGAGAATTAATTTATCTCCTGCCAACTATTTGATTTTTCTTTTTCTTTCTCTTATTACTAAAAGTATCAGAACTTTGGTAGTGACACTCCTGGTTTTACATTTGTTGCAGTTTAGATGAAAACTGAAATGAGTTGAACAGTTGTGACTTAGTCATTTCTTTACTCTTAGCACATGGAGCTGCTGGTGGGATGCCAGAAGTGACAGATCTGTCCAGCCAGCTAATGATTTAACATACTATCCTTTTTTTATAAAAACCATAAGACATGGAAATGCACAAAACACTAGACTTTGGGCAGCTACCCCCATGTTTTTAAAGAGGTATTATTGGCTTAATGGATATCCTAAAATAATGTGGGAAAATCTTTATCAGCATTAGCCCCTGGGGCTTTTTAACAGTTGCATGAAAGACAAAAAGACTTTTATTACTAATGATATTTAATAGAAAGACAGAAATTTGGGTTCAGAAAATATATTTATGAACCCCCTGAAACCACATCTATAGGTTGCCCAAGGCTGTCTGCACGGAAATTTATACTTATACTTGTAATAGATCCCATGGTGGCAAATCTGTTTGCCGGAAGATTTAATTCTGTAGTACAGCATGCACAAGCAGAGTTTATATATTTTCTGTCTGTAATTGAAGCTGGTGACAAAGACTTTTTTTGTAGTGTCAAAAGTGTGTGTGGGGAAAGAACAGTAATTTTTGATCACCAAGATATGTAAGTAGGAGAAGGAATTAATTTGGCTTTGTTTTGTTATTTAGCTTTATTTTTTTTAAGAAAAAGTAATGGAAAGTTAAAGAAGTATTCAGAATTCCTTGGGAAAACAAGTGGGAGAGTGAGTCTCGCACCTCATCCGAGATGAGTTTTATTACTGGGAGTTGAAGAATTGTTGGGTTCTCTGTGTGCCTCTTCTCCCTATACTTTCACCCTAAGTTGTCTCAATACTTTATCTTTTTAAGGAGAAATTGCACAAATCAGGAGAAAACATGTGAAAAGACCCATTCTCTGTAGGCACATAGAGAAAACACTTTTTTGAGAGAGCAGAATTTTGTGGTCAAAATAACTTGGATTACACTCCCAAGAGGAAACAACTTAGAACAGCAAAGTTAGGTACTTCAGAACAGGTTGTAAGGGTTATCTTGGCTCATACCATTCTGTCTTTTCTTTTCACAAGCATCAGTGTCATTAAATCCACTCTATACATACTCTTAAGTTTCACAGAAAAGGGAGTAATGTATTTGTCCTTTGGAAGGCTCTCCATAGTTGGAGTGCTATCGTAACGTAACACTAAAGTGAATGCTTTCTTCCTGATTTTCTGCTGAAGTTTAAACTACTTGCTTCAGTGTCCGTACAAGCTCTTTGGTTTGATTGTTGGGTTTTTTCCCCTCCCTTGTACATTTATGGAAAATTGCGTTATCCCTTATCAGACTACATTTTATTAGATAAAATGAGAGAACTTCTTCTGGTCTTCTCTTGGAACAAACCACTGTGGCACTTCAGTATTTGTTAGATACATTTTTTTTTTTTCCTGGTTGAAATACTCACAGAATATAGTTTTGAAGCTGCTTCTTCAGCAAATATTATATAATTTAAAAAAATTACTTTACACTTTCCATGACCCAACTGATGTATTTCTTCTAAATGTCCAGAAAAAGTTGTGTTTCAGGGGGGAAAGGCACTGTTTTACATCAAGCACTATGAACAATGGTATGATGCATTCTTGCTAAACTACTTTTTCTAAATGACTGTTGTTTTCAAAGCTTTTTGCAGTGGTTGAGACTTGACAGAAGACAATCAAGGCTGAAATAAGGGAATATGTCATTCTGTGTCCCAAATCACTAGGTTTGATTTTTCTTGCTCTCTTCACAATAGATATCAATAGTGATAAATTATCAGCTGTATTTAGCCAAATTATGTGATGTAGTTATTTCCTCTGGGAAGGATTGCTTTGGTACACATTTGCTGTATAATGGGGTTTCTCTCTGTATATTTTTCCCCTTCACTGGACTTATTGTGCCTTTTTTCATAATAAGGAAGCTATTGAGGTTTTGGGAGAAATTAATGAATAGTTTCTAAAATGAAAACTGTATTTTATTTTTTTTTTCTGCTTTGATGGTTGGACTTTCTACTTTGTAATATTGCTATCGTGCAGAGTTTGTCTCCATGCTGAAAACTGAGGTATTCCTGACAGCCCTGAGAATCTTTAAACCTGTCATTTTAAAATGTATCTCCATCTATTTCAACTCTGCATCTGGCAGATTGTCAGAACAGACAGGGTTACATTTTGAAGTGAAAAGTCTAAAAGGCTCAGCATTCTAAATCAAACCTTTATTTTGAAAGCTGAATGACTAAGCTACAGCATCCCCTTTTCCTCAGTTTGTTACTCGCAGTACAACCCTGTTTCCAAGGCAGATTCACCCTTTTGAAATATACTGTGAGGAGGAACCTAGACTGGGTACAACTAAGTCTCAATAACGCATTTTGAAGCTCACTCAGAGGTGCAGTTGCAGTCTGAAAAGGATTCTGACATTGCTGGAAACACAAAATTGTGCTTGTGTGCAAGACAAGTGGAAATACGTATTTACCTTGCTAGCGCTCTCTTCCTGAGTCCCAACTCAAACGTTAGATGATAGAAAAAAAAGGCTTGATTGACTGGCAGTTCTGCTTATGTATTTATTTTGTCTTGGTTTTCCACTGTAAGTAGTGTGAAGCGTAGTAAAATCTTTTATTCTGGTTTCAAAAGCAGAGCAATCTTAAAGTTGCAGAGCATCACTAGTTATTGGATCATAATGTCCTAGACCTCATGTCACAATATTACTCAAACTTGCATGTAGTGGTAAAACAAACAAACAAACAAAAACCAAACCAACAAACAAACAAGAACCCCCAAACAAAACACATTCTACTTTCTTTCCCTAAAGCCTGAATTGTTGGGGAACGTAATTTTCATCTCTTCTCCCCTGTCTGACTGCAGAAAAGGGGGAAAATAAGATAATGCTTTATCTCTTCCTCCATCTTTTTGTTGGTTTCTTTGTAAGTACGCTGATTCTAAAATAATTTTAAGAGAAAATGTAGAAATTGATCCCAACAGCTCCTGTAATACTGTTTAGCTTTCTTCTCACACCTGTTTCCTCTGGCTTGGTGTTTTTTTTTTTTTCTCCCCTGGAGAGAATGAGCAGAATGTCAACAAGCTGTCTGAAACCCACATTTAGAGAGCTGATCTGTGAGGAGAGAACCGTGAACACTCAGTGTTGATAGTCTCAAAATCTGAAGCTCAAAATACATAACAAAGACTAAAAATTTATCAGATTATAAGAAAAATTCTTTTGGCTCTGTCTCTACTTATAGGTGTATTACCTCCTGAGGGCTACTCTCATGCAACTTCAATGTTGACAATACATTCTTTTTTGATAATATGCTTCTTCTGTCTCTTCACCACTTGCAGAACAAATGCCACTTGTTTTTGGTTGTCTGAAACTGCAGCTTCAGATTCTTCTGATCCCTGAAAAATGAGTGCATTAACTGTCCTCATTCATTACAACATTTATTTGTCTTTGACTCCAACAATTGATGCTTTGCTCATTTCTCATACCAGTTTTGGCAGTCCAGCTTACTGTGGGCCCCCTAATTAACTTCTGTTCACCAGTTCCTTCGGTGACGTGACCTCTGAGAGGTGCATACACACTTCTTATACTCACTGCTTATGGCATACAAGGAAAGGAACAAAGAGAAGGTCATCCATTTTTCCCAATCAGGGAAGAAGAGCAGAGCTCCAAACTCACTTGTGTGTGGAATGTCTTACGAAATAGAGACAGGCTAAAGTAGCAGCAATTTCTGTAAACATGGAGATTTTTTCCTGAATAACCGCCTTGCTAACTCAGCTATTTCCATCAGTGTCAAGAGACTCCAAAATATGTGACCCTGAAAACATTCCTCACCTTCTCTGCTCTCTGTGAGATCTTGGTTGATCCTAGCTCAAGATAAGACCACAAGATTGTGATATGCATGAATAAAAATTATATCTTTCCTGCAAACAAAGATGAGAAAAAGGTATGACGGGAAAACAGAATACTCTCTTGGATATCTCAGGGTATTGCTATGAACCAGGATATCAGTTTTCCAAGATTTTTTTTTTCTCTGTCAAAACAGAGATGAATTTGTATAGACAAATTTTATTTGTTTGGTTTTTGTGTAGATGTGATTTCCCAGGTGTGAGTCAGTATTGCCTTTTTTCTATATGGACAGAAAAGTTGAGTGTTCTCTGAATGGAAAAGAATGGTTGATAAAGTTAACAGTGCTTGTTTTTCAAGCCTAGAAATTACTTCTGAAACAGCATACACATTTTTCATTGAAAAATGTGGTTTCTGGAAATGCTAATGAGACTTAACACTTCTTTCAGCACAGAAATAGGTATTTTTAAACAAGCTGACACAGTTTAATTCAAAAAATGTGATAAGTTGTTAACATGAAAAAGTCAAATTTTGATTTTCAGTCTATGTGTAATGTTTGGGATTAGCTCAATATACTTCATCCCATGAATTTCTGAATAGCTCAGAGTCCAATTATCAATCGTAACTAAGCGGAACAACTGCTTTAGTGACTTTTCACATGGCAAGTTATGTTAATTTATAGATACAAATGCTGTAAGACTAAATCTTTACACGGGAGGTATTGTAACTCATAATGATGCATGCAACACAGGACTGTATGCATTTCAGTCCCAAGAAAAAAGTAACAGATTGATATTTTAGAACTGGAGGGGAAATAAGCTTATTTTTATAAACAAATCAACTCATCCATGCCTTGAGAGCATTAAAACCCCCCATTATTTAAAATTATAGGTTATGTTTCCATCTCAGTCACTTAGGGAAGGGAAATACCATGTCTGGTATGAATCACAGCCTTTTCTGTTTGTCTAACTACTGTGAGTAAATAGATAAAGTAAATGCATGGTGGCAGGAGTTTGAGGGCCCCTTCCCCCCTTAATTTCCCGTTAGTGGATTAGACTAGCTTGTTGGGTGTACATTTCTTACACCTGTGACAGGGATAATAACAGCAAAGAAGCTGCCTCCTTGAGTCAAGGGGGAAGGGAGGGGGGAAGGTTGCTGGTTACTTAGGAATCTACCTGTCCACACGATCTCGTTCTCCTTGGAAGCAAGCATGCTGAAGGAGATACAACTAACATTATTTTACAAGCATACCGTCTCAGGAAAGCAAGATGTCTTTTTCTGTTTAGGAGGACAGTACATCAATCATCTTTTATTTTACCTGTCAGTGCTAAAATGGTGTTTCGGCACTGCACGAACTGAAATCTAAAAGCAGTATAAAAATTTCAATTAAGAATCAGAAATCTAGAGAAAAGAGACTTGCAAAGGAGATCTTTTTAGTAGCAGGGAGGTCACTGTTTCTGGGTATCACTTTATTATTTAGTAACAAAAAAACCAAAACGGATGTTTTATTCTAAATCCAGAGGTAGTGCTGGATAGCACTAAAAAATATAGTTGCTTGGCTACTTAGTATTTCTTTTACCCAAGGGTACAAGATCTCTCCTTTTCTCATGTCTTCTTTCCCTGCCAGAAGCACTGCATCTCGTGCTTCTGTTGGGAAGGGATGAGGGCTGGCACCTCTTTTTCCTGTAGGGAAAAGACAGAGCAAGAAGGTGGGACTGGATGAAAGAGAGATGTTCATTTGTGGGAGAAGCTGTATCCATGGTATTGGCTGCTGTTCTGGGATGGCCAATCTCTGCCTCCTCTGGCACAGCCAAATCTGGCAGTCTGTTGTCCTTGAAGTCTGCCTCTTTCCCCTGCTGTCACTGCCTTGCTCCCTGCCATCTGGCATCATAACAGATTTGCTCCCTGCTTTCAGGGTGACAGAGAAGTAGATTTTCATAAAGCTTATTTCTTCAGAAAAATCCTGACAAAAAATCGTTGCTAATAAGCTTTATTTAACTGAAGTGGAGTCTCAATGGTAAGAACAATGGAGGTTGTCTTTAACCAAAACAAAAATCTGGCTTTGGCCAAAGGTTCTTTGTAAGAAAGCTAAAGCTGAGGGAGATACTTAGATCCTGTTCCATGCATTTTCTTGTTACCTCACCTGAAGCAAATGGAATACGCTTTACTGCACAGATGTATGAGACCATTTGTGTTCAAAATAAATAAACATTTTATTGTCTTACCAACAACATGAGTAGAATGATGTTCCCTTAAATTAAGTACACACAATGTGCAGCACTCTTAGTGCTGTAGAATGAAGTCGTTACGCTCTAAATTGTGCCTTTGCTTTCAGTGACACCACTGCAAAGCAAGTGAAATTATTCAGCATGAACAGAATCTGCATGAGCAGAATCTGTTGGTAGGATGAGAAGAAAGGACTGAAGATGATACAGGCTTATATTAAACCACACTGCATCAGGATTGAAGCCTAAGAGGAGACCTTATTGGTATTGACAGCTGTGTAATGGGAAGGTGTAGAGAAGATGGGGCCAGGCTTTTTTCAGAAGTCACAGCAGAAAGCAAGCGGCAATGGCCACAAGCTGGATGTATTGGGTCTGGCTGGGATGGAGTTAACTTTCCCCACAGCAGCCCTCATAATGCTGTGCTTTGTATTTCTAGCTAGAACTACGTTTATAACACACCAATGTTCTGGCTGCTGCTATGCAGCACTTTCACAGCATCAAGGCTTTCTCTCCAACCCTCCTCCCCCCCACTAGGCCAGTAGATTGGGGGTAGGGAAGAGACTGGGAGGGGACATAGCCAGGAGAGCTGACCTAAACTTACCAAAAGGATATTCCATACCATATGACATCGTGCTCAGCAGTAAAAGCTAAGAGAAAAGGAGGAGAGCATTCATTATTAAGGTGTTTGTCTTCTGAAGCAACCGCTATGCATACTGAGGCCCTACTTGCCAGGCAGTGGCTGGACGTCACCTGCTGATGGGAAGTAGAGAACAAATCCTTTTGTTTTCTTTTGCTTCTGCATGTGGCCCTTCTTTTCTTTATCAAATTACCTTTATCTTGACCCACAAGTTTTTAGTCTTATTTTTTCCCCCTGTCGCACTGAAGAGGGGGATTGAGAGGGCGGCTTGGTGGTCACCTGGCAGCCAGCCAAGGTTAACCCATCACAGTCCTATGTGGCGCCCAGCATGGGGCATGCGGAGTTCAAGGTAAAGACTGTAGTTGGGAGTGGTAATGGGCAAAACACAGACTGAACATTGCTAAAGAGCAGGATATTTGTGGGGAATTTTTTGTTGTAATTGTGGTGAAGGGATGAGGGGTGGAGTGTGTGCAAATTGTCCACCTTTGTCAGTGTTGTGATGATGTTATTTTGATTTTGGTGTGAGGATTTTTTTGTTGATGTAAGTGGTTTGTGAAGATTGTAGATTGTATGATGTATGTATATTTTAATGATAATTCTTAAATATGTGATTCACAGAGGTGAGGGGTGAAATGTATTTGGTTTATGTAGCAAAGTTTTGGTAGCAGGGGGCTACAGGGGTGGCTTATGTGAGAAAACACTAAGATCTGCACCAATGTTGGACAGAGACCATTCCAGCCTGTTCCAAGATGGACCCACCACTGGCCAAAGCTGAGCCAATCAGCAATGCTGGTGACACCTCTCTGATAACATATTTAAGAAAGGGGAGTGAGAATACGTGAGAGAAACAACCCTGCAGACCCCCGGGTCAGTGAAGAAGGAGGGGGAGGAGGTGCTCCAGGCGCCAAAGCAGAGATTCCCCTGCAGCCCGTGGGGAAGACCATGGTGAGGCAGGTTGTCCCCCTGCAGCCCATGGAGGACCACGGTGGAGCAGCTATCCACCTGCAGCCCAGACAGGACCATATGCCAGAGCAGGTGGTTGTGCCCTGAAGGAAGCTGCAGCATGTGGAGAGCCTGTGCTGGAGCAGGCTCCTGGCAGGAGCTGCAGCCTGTGGAGAGGAGCCCATGCAGGAGCAGGTTTTCTGGCAGGACCTGTGACCCTGTAGGGGACGCATGCTAAAGCAGTCTGTGCCTGAAGAACTACACCCCATGGAACTACACCCTTGCTGGAGCAGTTCTTGAAGAACTGCAGCCTGTGGGAAGAACCCACAATGGAGAATTTTGTGAAGGACTGTATCTCATGGGAGGGACACCACATTGGAGCAGGTGAGGAGGAAAGACTGGCAGTGATGAAGTGTTATGAACTGACCACAACCACCATTTCCCATCCTCCTGCGCCACTGTAAGAGTCGGTCAGAAAATCAGCATTGTCTCAACATTGTCATCAGGAACATGAACAGTACGTTACCTGACAACGGCCTGTTTGGAGCGCAGCGGCCAATCCCAAGGACAGAATGTGCGGTACAAGGCTCCTGGAAGGTACCTGGCTAGAGCCGTTAGAGATAACCGCATAGCTACTGTCAAAAAGGATGGACTGCAACTGTTGCCATAACATCGATGAAGAAATCATGAACTTTAGACGAACTTTGCTTCATTATAATACCAAAACACACCTCCTGGTCGAAGACTACCCGCCTCCAAGACTTACCACGCCTCAGACACTGACCCTGCGCCTGTGTGATAGCCTCGCTCGAGAAGGGCGGAGATATGATAATTGTATTCTGAGAAGGGTGGAGACTCCTGAGGCAGAGGTGGAGCAAGGTGTGTTACTAAACATAAAAGATGACTTCTGAACAATGGGAATTTGAAGCTTCCCCACCAAGGACCACGACGATCGACGACGCAGCATTAGCTGGACCCGGGACCGTTAGGACGTCTTGAGATCAGCGGTGGTAGCTATAACCTCTCTTTCTCCTCTCTCTAAACCTAACTTTACTTTTCTCCTTTCTTTCACCCATCTCTAACTATCGCGTGCCTCTTCACAGGCAATACAATAAAGTTTTACTGTGTGATTACTGCTATCCCCTTTGGTGTTGGTCACCTTAATTTTGCACTTTTTGAGATCGTAGCAAACGAACCATCACGAGTCCACCGAGTGGACCGTGACAGACACTCAGGAGAAGTCAGAAGAGTTGGTTGTGAAGCTGTGCCCAGGAAGAAGGGAGGGGTGGGGGGAAGATGTTTTTAGATTTGTTCTTATTTCTCATTATCCTATGCTGTTTAATTGGCAATAGATTAAATTAATTTCTCCAAGTTTAGTCTGTTTTGCTTGTGACGGTAATTGGTAAGTGATCTGCCTGTCTGTTGTGGTTTAACCCCAGCCAGCAACTAAGCACCACGCAGCCGCTCACTCACTCCCCCCCCACCCAGTGGGATGGGGGAGAAAATCGGGAAAAAGAAGCAAAACCCACGGGTTGAGATAAGAACAGTTTAATAGAACAGAAGAAACTAATAATGATAATGATAACACTAATAAAATGACAACAGCAATAATGAAAGGATTGGAATGTACAAATGATGCGCAGTGCAATTGCTCACCACCCGCCGACCTGCACCCAGCTAGTCCCCGAGCGGCGATTCCCCGCCCCCACTTCGCAGTTCCTATACTAGATGGGACGTCCCATGGTATGGAATACCCCGTTGGCCAGTTTGGGTCAGCTGCCCTGGCTGTGTCCTGTGCCAACTTCTTGTGCCCCTCCAGCTTTCTCGCTGGCTGGGCATGAGAAGCTGAAAAATCCTTGACATTAGTCTAAACACTACTGAGCAGCAACTGAAAACATCAGTGTTATCAACATTCTTCTCATACTGAACTCAAAACATAGCACCGTACCAGCTACTAGGAAGACAGTTAACTCTATCCCAGCTGAAACTAGGACACTGTCCTTATCTCAGCCCATGAGGTTTTTGTTGTATTTTCTCCCTCTGTCCTGTTGAGGAGGGGGAGTGAGAGAGCATTTGTTGGGCACCTGGCAACCAGCCAAGGTCTACCCTCCACACTGGAACGTGGGAAGTTCCAACCCACTACAAGAAAAACAATTCACTGTTAATTTGGTCAAACATGGGCACAGGTTGCCCTGAGTTTTTAAGGAATTTCTATCTGTGGAAATAGTCAAAGCCTAGCTGGACTGTCAATGAGAAAGTTGAACTATATGATCTCTGGAGGTCCCTTCCAGCCACATGATTCTGTGATAAACTGCTGTTCTGTGCCAAATGGTCCAGATAACACTGCATGTAGCAATAAGTTTCCTTCAGTTTTTATGGCACTTGTTAAAAATTAGATGCTTAATACATGACCAGAGTGAAAATCCTCTATCTAGTAGGTGTTTCAGTTAAAACTGTGAAAAATATTTTAAGGAATAGTGAAGAGAATGCTGAAAATGTGCTGAGAGGTGGAGCAGTAGCTCATCTATCCATCATCCATGAAGACTAGACCTTGCAGAGATACAATTTTGTTTAAGGGAAATGCAATTTAAAGCTATTTAACCATTCAGGAAGGAAAAAAAAAAGTGTATTTATTAAATGTGTGTTTACTTTCCTTGCAAGTAATATTTTAGCTAATGTTTTAGTACTTCCCCCCCCCCAGGGTATGTCGAAATTGAACCTGAAAGCTGCATGGCACAGCACTGTTGCCTAAAATCTGGCATACAAGATCTCATTGTGAAGTTCAACGATAACAAATATGAGTTATAGTCACTTAATATAATTAAAGCTTCCTGACTGAGTCATTTTAAAAGAGAAATTCAATTACATCTTTGAGAAATTCCTTCCATCTTTGGAAGGAATCTAGCACAGAATTCAGGAAAAAATTAATAAGTTTAATAAGTATAAAATTATATGCTAACTTGTGATTGGTAATGCTTCCGTAAGGCTCTTGGGTTTAGTACTTTCTGCTTAACATTAAATATTCAAGAAGGTAATAACAATATTAGAGAAGAATATATTTTTCCTATACTGTAAATATTATTACTTTGGGGAGTATTCTTATCGAAATCTATTGTTAGTTGATACATGGAGTTTTCACAGTTACTTAGAGCATTTTGATCAGGATTATAGTAGAGCTTGGCAAGAAACTGAAAATGTCTTGCCACTTGGTAGCTTATAGGGTAATCTTTATGAATAAGTGAATTTTGTCAGTTTTTTTCCTCATGTTGAGTTGCCTCTTTCCTTAAAGCCTTCATCAGGTGAGCAGACAGACAACCTCACTACAGTGACCAAACCACAGTTTATATAAGAATAATTACTTATTGGCTGACACCAGTCTAATGTCCATTGAAATCAATAAAAACGTATGCGCTGGAGAAAGATAATGTTGGTAAGAGAAGGATAAGGATATACCTAAAGGAAAATGGTAAGAATTTAATCAATCATACCTTAGAAGATATTCATGTTGGCATGTTTTTCTTTTGTTTTATGGCTATATCCTTTTCCCTTTCCTTTAACATTTTTTGGATCAGTTATTGGTTTCATTTTTGGTACACATAGCGTTACAAACACTAGGAACACTTGGCTTTGGTTGAGAATATTACGTATGGGTAGAACACAAATATTTAAGTAGTGATAGACCTCATCTTCCCCGAGCTTGACAAACCAGCAGATTTGACAGCTTAAAAATATTCACTTTAAATCTTTATTATTCATTCGAATTAGTAAATCGAATAATATTATTTTGTTGTATTGTCATAACATCTCTCAACCCACTATTTTAGCAAAGGTACGTGGTTTCCTAAGCTTAATATAGGTAAAATAGAAAAAGATGAACTTGTTCTCATTCTGCTACATTTGTTGAAGGATCTAATTATGATTAAATAAGGTCTTAACAAATGTAAACAGCTTTCTTCTTTGGCTTTTCTTGTTTGACTTGTCAAGTTTAGTCATATTTTAATTTTGTCTTATATCTTGTTTCATTGGAATAAGAGGCAAAACTTGATTGATTTAAAGCAAAATGACATGTCATAAACTGAAAATTTTCATCTGAAAACCGTATTTTAAAAAAACATGCTTTCAGTAAGACAATCATGTGGAGAACTTTTTTTCCCTTAACATATATTAAAAAAATTTTCAATCTTACTGTAGGTATCCTCTTGAGGTTTTCTTATTATCCTAAGAGATAACAGTTCTTCTGAAGGAGCCAAACTGCATGAACTTGGATAGACTGGGAAGTTCAAAAGTGATGCCTTCAGGGGCAGCACTTTGCTCTTCTGAGGGAAAAAGCCCATTGTTATTAATGAGGAGGAGGAAAATTAGTGATCACATTAATGACTAAAGATTGATCTGGTAAATAGAAAATAGTCACCAGACAAGTGAGTATTTCCTAATGCTTTCCTAATGGAATAGCATATTAATAGCTGAGTTTGCAATGACAGAGTGGGCATACACAGAGACTTCCACAGAGCAACAGGCTAGATATCTGTCATCTTCTCCCCAGCAGTCTCTGGAGCGCTTCCCACTCCCAAGTTATGTTTGAGAGACAGCCAAGTAAAACCTGAATGTGCAGAGGAGAAAACTGCATAGAGAAATGTGTTGACTTCTTGGGAATGAGGACAACCTATGGAATACTGGGGACCTGCCCCAAGAGAATGGATTTCTTCCTACCAGCATTAAAATATCCCTTATAGGCATTTGCATTTCACAGTAAAAGAGTGAAGGATAGTTGGTGGAAGAACGTATTCTTCACAGTGATGGATGCTCCAGTACAGAAACAAAAGTTATTTTTCATCCTCAAGTTATGCTGGGTGTTTTGGGGTTTTTTTTGTTTTGTTTTCAGTTAAGAATAATGTGAACTGCTAGGTTTTTGTTGCAACTCCATTTGAGTTCTGAATGAAAAATTTTAAAAATTAAAAATTAATATGCTTGAATAAAAAAACAACAAAACTTTTCAAAGTTTTCCTTTTTTCTTGTCTAATGCAGAGTCTTTGTCTGCTAAGAAATTTTCTTTAACGCTTGAAAAATCCCCAATATTGAAATTTCTGAATGTTTCCAGGTATATTATGAGAAAATGTTCTAAAATCTAAGGGATCTCAATATATATTCTTTTTCAAATTATTTCCTGAGCAGCCCTGTCAGTTACAGTGTTCTCCAGGCAGATTAAATTATGGATTTCTTGAAATGCTTAACTGCTGCATATCAATTACCGTAGATGTTATTGACAGTATAGACACCATCCTCTTCCAGAGTCATCAATTTCACAATCAGCTAAATAGTGTTTAATCTACGTTGTGTTTTGGTTTGGTTGTTTTTTTTGTTTGTTTTTCCCAATCATTGCCCAAGGCCACGGAAAATATATCAATTTCAGGTTAAAAGTCCTATGTTTTTGATGTTTCAGCCTTGAAAATAGCTTGATTTCATGGAGTTTGAAAAAAGCATTATCAGATTTGACACACTGTAAATCAACAGTAGGCTCTAACAAGATAAGCGATAAATTGTACTAGTGGGCTTCCTAAGCACCTCTAGGTAAAACCTGTTTTTAGGCTTCATGTCCTGAAGAACATGATCATGAATAGCAGATCATGTTGATGTATAAAACCATGAGATTAAGAAAAATCCATTTAAAAGCAGTTGGCAGTTTCCTTACAAAACACATTTTTATTATTTGTGCTGGACAGCTTTGGCAAAGGGTATTTTAAAAGCTTGTTTAAGTTTATCTGAGTTTAAAGATTAGACACTTTCCTTCATATCTAACTTAAATATTCCTTCCTGAAAAATGTTTTTACAGTGAATAATTAATCATAGTCCTTTAAAAAAACCCACCTTAATACTAGAAGATTGTTCCTTCTTATCTGCATCTTTTTTGTTTCCTTTTTTCTAAATGAAACAAACCACACTCCTTCAGTGAGTTCTTATAAGCTGAGTGTCTCTTTTGGCATTTAAACCATCATGCTGAACAGCATCTGAGGCTTCACTAGAACTAAATTAAGAGGAATAGTTTTCTTATACCTCTTACACGTCATACTTGGTAATATATAAAAGAATTACTTTGGCATTTTTGTAGCTTTTAGTTGTGATCCACAATCCTTCCAGACCCTTTTCTGACAAGATTCTATGTTTCTGCATAGCCAATTATTTCCTATTTGTACATTTTATTCTCCCTTCTGAAATGCAGTCATATGGTCTCCACTTGGGTTTTCTTATTGCTTCTTGTTAGTTTTTTTTTCTGTTTGTCATGATCATTCTGAATCTGTATCCTCTCTTTTAAAATATTCACAGTCTTGCCTAGACTGTTACAGTCTATAATTTTTGTGAGTGCATTTTCCATTTTTCTCAGAAAAATCTTCTGTTATTCAAGGGCAACTGCGTAGAATAGACTCCAGAGTAGATCTCTATTGGAAACTACTTGCAGTGCCCTGACAGCGTGATGATGTATAACCTTATCTGCATTGCTTTGAGATTTTTTCATTTGTTTCTTCTTTGGTTGTTTATTTAGATAGAGTTTCCTTAATTTATGAGGTGTTTGCGTGTGGAAGGCATCGAAATCTTTGTAAATATGTTTAGATAAAGAATAATACAAATGGTTTGGCATTTTTGTCCTTGACAAATCTATGCCATCATCTTATTTTCAAGGTACTAATCAAATGTTCAGCAATTTCACTCATCATCTTTTCATTTACTGAAAATAGAATGATTAGTGTTTCTTTACTCATCTCTGTCTTTTCCGTTCTAGTAAAAGATAAGGTAAAATATTAGAAGTTCTTTAATCTCCCTTATCTTCTGATGCATATTTCAAGTTAGCTATTAATTGTCTAAAGAGAAAAGGGGAATAGATTACACAGTATTTAGATACTTTAAAATGTCCCCAAAGATCCACTGGATTTCTCAAGAGAATCCTTAAAAAACTAGCCAAAATAATTTTTGAACCATGTTTCAAATCTCAGCTAAATTGGCTTCTCTCTGAAAAGCGGTAGGAATAACAAAAAAGAAATCATCAGCTTTTAGTGTATCTTCTATTTCTTGTTATTTTTGGTGGATATTTAAACAGCAGATCTTAATTTTCTTCTGTTACTTTCTTCTACCTTATTCATAAAATATTTTCTTGTTGCTTTATATCCCTTGACGGTTATAACTGGTTTTGTGTTTGCCTTGCTGATTTTATTCAGTGTTTGTGCCATCTCTTTAACCTCATGCTTAATCACATCTTTATTCCTGATTTTCCTGTTCATGATCTTTTAGATTATTTAACACCTTTCTTGCAGTCCTACTGTTCTCTTACTGTTTCTTACATTCCCTGCATGCTGGGATGGCTTTCTGTTTAGTGTTGTGTGTTCCAGTAACCACCAATTCTTCTGTATTTTTTCCTCTCTTAGGTTTTCTGCTCAAGGAACTCTAACTGCCACTTACCTTAATATACTGAGGTCTAGGGTTTTTTGAATTCCATTATTCTTAAGTCATGCATAAGCTTTGGAATAATCCTTTGCAGAAGAATATTTTTATTCTGAGATTGTGGTATTACTACTACAACTTTTTTACAGTCTAGCAATTCTTAAAACTATCTTTTTTTTTCTCTTGAGAAAAGCATATTACGGAAAAGAAATATTAGAATTTCAATCTGAAAATTGAAGACATTCCTGCAAAAAATGAGATGTCATAAAATAACATATTGAGGGCCTAATCATTATTTTCTTTCCTCCTACGAATATTTCAATGAAATAATAAATCCTGAGAAAGTCAGGAAAACGTTCATTGTACACCCCTTTATCACTGCAGAAAACTGTCCTTACAGAAATATATTGATTTATTTCAGCTTTCTGTCTATCCCTAGTCATAGGGTAGCTACTTTGAAGTTTTAACAAAAGTACATTTCAAGGAGTATTTGCAAGTATACATTATAAAATGACTGACCGAAGAAAGGAAGTTTGGCTTTGGTTTATAGTAACTCCTGCTGGTAGGCAGGAAGCTGTCAGCAGTGCTCAAAAGAAAAATTCCAATTGTGCGAGGTGAAGAGAGTCCCTTGACAGGTGAATCATCTTGCCTGTCACTGAAGACAAAATGTCTAATAATTGCCTTCAGCTGAAAGTGAAGTTAAGGTTTTGTATCATTATGGAACAATACAAAATCCACAGTAAATACTTGAGGTTGAAATGGTGCTATTTCAATAAAACAGGGGTTTTTTTATTCTTAGTGTCAAATCGAAACTTGAGTTTCCTGATCAGATCTGGTCATGCAAAGGATATAGCTGATAATTTAAGGACCTAACATAGCACCATTTAACATCCTCTCCGCTACTCCATACTGCAGATGAGTTCTTTAACCATCGTACGAGCCAATACTAACTGCAAATGCAGTTTGTTTCCTGGCATCAAAGCTTCTATTGTCAACTCTCATTACTAAAAGAAATGTAAAGGTCTATTCAAAACTATTTCCCAACTTTTTATTCATGTTTAACTAAATTGTGAAACTTGTTCCCAAGAACATCTCTGAAAATGGGGTTCAAACTTCTCAAAGTTCTTTCAGAACTGGATAGTTTTGTGGAAAGACAGTATTCAGTTTATTAATAAAGATAACAAATTTAAGAGGAGATATAATCCTAGTGCTTCAGGTTTAGCCTGATATTTAAATATAGAAAGTTAAATGAGCTTTTAATAGGGACAGAAGATGCCGTATTTTTTTCATAGTTTCTTGCACATTTCTCTGTAATATCAGTTGCTATGGAGAGGATAGTATTATGGACAGACTACAGATGTGAGAGGCATCTGTTCTTGATTCACAAGGAATTGGAAAATTTGTGGGTTTTTAAGGTATGTGATTTGCCTAAAACAATCTTTAGTACACTTGAAAGCCATAAAATTATGTGGTGTAAGTCTACTGAACTCAGTAAGAGTTTTGCCTTTGTTTAAAATTAGGCCAAATAACACAACCACTGTTTGATATTAGGAAATCAGACTTGCATAATCTTAGGTCCCCTTTTGTGAATATTTTTTTATTAAACTGCTTCTTAGCACCTGCTCTGCTGCATTAATATGGTACTTTTTGATGAGTAAGCAAGCACTGAATATACATATTGTGGTGAGAGAATACAGCAAATCTGATGATCCTATGGATGAGACAGGTGAAATGGCACTTTTGACATGAGAAGATTCACTGTCATAGAAGATACGTGAAATGTAGTCCTAAGAAAATTTCAGTTTTACTCATAGAGTACAATTTTATTTATTTTTTTTAAGTACAGTTAATCTATTTTCATGGAAACTGCTGTCCACAAGCAATAAGAAAAGAGAGCTTTGTGAAATGGGAGTTATAATCTCAGTATAAAACATGATACAAACATCTCTTTTCTCTGCTAGGTAATGGAAAGTTATCATACTGTCTAAAAATGCCTCTGAATAGTCACCATTTTCTTAGTAGTATGGAGACAACTTTACCTAAATAATTTTTAAAAATTGTTAAATTATTTCTGGTTCCTATAGGGATTTGAGATTTTTCACTTTTCAAATAATGTATCCTTTGCTATACTTCAATTTTCAAAAACAGTTGTGTCTTTTTTTTTTTTTCTTCTTTTTTTTTTTTTTAACAGGCGTATCTTTACTCCTCATTGTAGCCTTCACTGAACAATTTGCATGTACTGCTTTGGACTGCTATTTTTTTCCTCTAATTTCCTTATCTAAAAACTATTTTTAGGAAAAGTTTTAAATTTCTCTATGGAGCTATAGTGTTTGGACATGAAGATCTGATTTGTCTTACAGAACAGCTGTACAGAACTGTCCCTTAGGAATGCAGGTACCAGGAAGTCTCTCTAAAAATCTATTTATTGTCACTAGTATGAATAGTAGGGAAAACAGATCAGGTTTCCAGCAACTTTTGAGTCCCTACAAACATGGCAGTTTTTTTGGATGTGTCCCCCAAAAGGATATATAGATTTTTCCATGCCATTTGAGATAGACAATCCCCTATGCTCTCTCTGCCTTACCCTATAATTTTCTTTTTTAGACAGAAACATTGCCTCTTGTGTCAAATTTTCTTCCTTTTTTCATTCTTCTTTAATATCTGCTTTAAAATGTAATTCCTGCAAATACATAATACTAATTCATATTTATATTTATAATGGCAGGCTCCTTTTAAAAATAAAAGAACACCTATGAGATTTTGTCACACTAAAGGAACAAATTTTAGAATTTGATTTTCCTCTGTAATTTTTTTAAACACTGCTGATCAATGCCAACCTTAAAGGAAGTTATAACTGGAAAAAAGTAGAAGAAAAAAGTAAGTACCATATAACAGTTCAGTTTTTCATGGAAAGACTGAGCCGAATGACAAATATTCCAAATTACTGATTGATTTTTACAATCATTCTTTGCATCATTGCTGCTTTTTGAAATAATAGTTATTTAGAAGGCAACCTCAAGCAATGGAATGTGTTGAGTGGATTGCTTGCTTGTACAATGATATCCATTAGCTGGCTTTAAAAGAAATCTGTGTTGATTATGGGTTTTTGAATGATGAAATGCAAGTTTGTTTCATGTTGGTGTTTCTGCTCATAAGTCATCAAATGTGCCAGTGAATTCAAGGCTTGAGGGCGAGGCTTCACCGTGCTGAAGTCAATGACAAACATCAAATAACTTTAATGGGACCTAGTACAGTCTGAATCTGTACAGCTTCATTAATGTAGTAAGTGTGTTATTATTCAACTAAGTAAAGCATCAATGTTAAAATCAGTTTTTATTTCTGATTTGTTTGCTTCAATGTGTTGCTAAATTCTATATACTTGCATTCCTGTAGACAATTTATCACAGCTCTCCAAAGACAAAGATGCCATTTCTAACCTTAAAAAAACTGTGTTAATTATGTCATAGGAGCAGGGTCTGCAGAATATTAATATTAAGTGAATCTTTAAGTCTTGCAGTTCTGAGTTAAATCACTTTTGGCTTTGACACCACATTTTCCTTCATCAGTGTCTGACAACCCCTGAACGGGTTCAGTCAATGTAAGGTAGAAAGCTAACAGCAAGTATAGTCAGTGTAGCTGGAGAAAATAGACCTACTATGGTTACATGCAGTAATTACATACTCCACTTGATTTCTGGAGTACTACTCTTGAAACTCAGAACATAATTTAGTATTATTACTTTTACTGTTAGTACTATTTTTATTCCCTAAGTAAGAATGCTTAATAACGTGCCATATGTATTCTTGAAAAAACTTGCAAGGTACTTTTATTTGAAGGGGTACTGGATTACCAGATCTGGAACCTTTTTTTTTTGTTTTGTAGTGGGACATGATTCAATAGTGTAGTTAAGCAAGGAAATGAAGTATGTAAAGAGCACTTTCTTATTTGAAGTGAGACTAAAGCTGAGATTAGCAAAATTCAGAATTTCTGTCACATGGGAAATTCTGATATTTTTCCATACTGATTCAGGATGAAAATAACTATTTTTTATATAATTATAGAGTTACACATTTTATATTGTTGAAGTGAGCTAAAGCAGCCAACTCTTTTTCAGCTTCCATTTATCATTATTATTTATATAGTTGTGCCTGCTACTCTTACATGATTCTGTAGGCCAAGTTAGCCAGACAACATTAGCAAGGATGACTTGGGCCCATAGTATCCTGTGGTTTTTGAAGAGGAGTTTACTGCTAGAGATTAAGGAATAATTTTAACATTCTAAAAATAGAAGAAACCACTCTGCAAAGACCAAATCCTCAGTACATCAAACATTGTGCAATCCAAACAGGATTCTTTTCATTTGGGTCCTCAGATAAGGAAGAAGAGAAAGGGAATGTCAGGCAAGAATTGGATGATTATAAACAACATCATAAAAGTAACCTAGCTTTTGCAGAGCTGGTGCTATTTTGTAATCACCATGACATGGGATCATTTTAAGGAAAGCTCAAGTATGGTTATATTTAATTGGCAAGACAGGAATTCAAAGAAAAGTGGTGGAATAAGTTCTGTGCTTACAGCTGGACTGTAGCAGGGGAGGAAGCACATGCTCTCCAGGTCCCAGCTTCTTCTCTTTCTTGCCTCTTGGAAGGCATAATGTTGGTAGGTTCAGTATCCTTGGGGTAAAAATACTGTATGGCATTGCCTGTTGCCCTGCATGTTAAGCCAGCAAATGAAATGGCAGTGCTAAAGTTATTTGATTGCCATGCCCTTTGCTTGTTTCTCAAGGTTGTGATGCTTTCTTCATGAGCCAGTTATTAATAATTTGTTTAGTTGCAAGAATGTGGTTGTCTAGTGAAGAAGAATCCTATTGTATGTGGAGAAAAATGAGCAAAGATGGTCAGATGCTTAGATCTTGCCTGTGGACTTTCTTTATGATAGAGTAAGCAGCTCATTCAGTCTATGTTTGGTGCTTTTCTTTTTTTCCCCCAGTGTGCACTTATATGCACATTAAGGCAAACAGAAAGACGAGTGTATTAACTCACTAAGTTATGAATGTCTTTGAGGTGAAATCTTCACTACCTCAAATAAGAGACAGTGATTTTTTTTGTTGTTACTTCTTTTCTTTTTTTTTCTCTTTTTTTTTTTTTTTTTTTAATTTTTATCCTGTGTCTTGTTCCATCTCAGCCTTTTTATCGTCAAGGAAATTTTCTTTCTTTGTGCCCATATGCTTTCTTCATGTCAATGTTATTCTTTTCTTTCCTTTCTCCCTGATTTTGATGTCGTTGCTAGCCCTCCTTGTATCACTGATCCAAAGCTCACAGAGGTCAGTAGTGTTAGAGCTCTCTACATAGAAGTTTGTTCTGTGGAAGCTTTGAGGTTTTCAAAATGCTTTTCCTTTCTATTGAATTACAGTGAAGAAAAAAAGAAATGAGAAGGTGAAGAACAATGTTCATCACCTTTCCCCACTCCCAGAATATCCAGTAGCTTTTTTTATCAGGGCACTCACTGCTGACATCAGGGACCCATGTTCCAGCTGTAAATCTGTAGGCTGCTTCAAATTTCTGTTCTACCTAATCCATAACAGGGGGTTTGAACTATTGTGCCTCCTCGGATTCTGCATTTACATCCTAAATAAATAGCCATTCTGGAAAGAATATCTCTTTGCCTTTTACTGGAGCTGTTCTATTTTGTAAAAGGTAACCATTCACTGAATGAAAGAAGAGAAAAAAATATGTAGGTCAGAATTTTGATTTGGACATGTAAAGTATATTTAAATTCTTACTCTTAATTTATGAATAAACTTTTTGTAAGGGAAAATCTCAGGATGTGTCTCTGTCATGGTTTAACCCCAACCAGCAACTAAGCACCACACAGCCTCTCACTCACTTCCCCACCCAGTGGGATGGGGGAGAGAATCAGGAAAAAAAAAAAGGTAAAACTCATGGGTTGAGATAAGACCAGTTTAATAGAACAGAAAGGAAGAAAATAGTAATGATAATAATGAGAATAATAAAATGACAATAATAATAATAAAAAAAGAAATGAAATATACAAAACAAGTGATACACAATGCAGTTGCTCACCACTCATCAACCGATGCCCAATTAGTTCCTGAGCCGCCCACCCTGGTCAACTGCCCCCAGTTTATATACTAGACGTGACGTCACATGGTATGGAATACCCCTTTGGCCAGTTTGGGTCAGCTGTCCTGGCTGTGTCCCCTCCCAAATTCTTGTGCCCCTCCAGCCTTCTCACTGGCTGGGCTTGAGAAGCTGAAAAATCCTTGACTTAGTATAAAAGCTGCTGAGCAACAACTGAAAACGTCAGTGTGTTATCAACATTATTTTCATACTGAACCCAAAACATAACACTATACCAGCTACTAGAAAGAAAATTAACTGTATCCCAGCCAAAACCAGGACAGTCTCACACATATTTGGGTACAGACTTATCATTAGCATGGAGGGGACAACACCAGCAGCTGTGCATTGTGAGCTTCTCCACCATGTGACAGAAATGTAAGTTTAGCTGTTTTCTACCCTTACCCATTTGAACCGGGACTCATGTACACCCCAATATCTGATTTTAAAAACAATCTATCCTTTTTAAATTAGCTTATACATTCATTAGAAGTATTTCTATGTAAACAAATTAATACTGTCTGACAAAAGACTTAATCAGAACAGTTCATCAACTGTAATTCCTGTCACATGGAAAACTGTTTACTTCAGTGTACTTTTAGTAACATTTTATAAATCTGTGAGAAGGCATATATCAACATGACAGACTTCTAAGCTGGGTTAACCTCTAAGAATATCTCTTGCAATGCTTGGGCTTGCTATACATTATCTTTAATATTGAGTAGAGTAAATCAGAAACACATCAAGGAAAGCTCTTTTTCAGACAGATTGAGCAACTGTGAGAAACTTAGTGAACTAGCCATATTAATAGGGCATAGCAGTTCATGCAACAATACCTCCAAGAAGCCCAAACTCTTATATACTTTTCATAACCACATTCCTCTGGTGATTGTTAAGGCACAACTCCTTCTCCCCAAAGCCTCCCAAACCCTCAGGAGAGAAGTATTGCTTTGCCAGTTTTGTTGTATGAAAGTATGATTCAGCAGTGGTTTAGAGTATTTAGAATGTACTGTTAAGTCTGAGCAGGTGGCAGAGCAGAAACTGTTATGGCCAAATGTTCTCCAAATTTCTCTGAAATGTGTGATTTGACCAATAGGCATTATTTAATTAGAAAACATTTTATCAGGAATTTTCTGGACAGCTGCGGAGTTGATTGCATTGTATAAACATGAAAGAATTTGGAATAGCCAAGGAAAAACAAAGATGAATTTATCTAACTATGGTATTCATTCAAAGCTTGCATCATCCACAAAAAATTCTATACTAATGTGGAGATCTCTTATATCAGATGACAAAATAATATTAAAGTCTCTTTATGTTTGAGATCACATTCCTGCTAACTTTTCAGTAAATAAAGTTTCTTTGGGCTAGTTTTTTTAATTAGCTGGAGTTCATACGATTCCTAATCAATTATGGGCTGAAACAGAAACGATTTTCTCAGAACTCTAAATCATCCCTTTGGGTCTTGGGCTGCTCTTTGGTGCATCATTCCTGGAGTATATGAAATTTGAGAAAACTCAGCTGGAAGTTTTTGAATCACATGCAACTTAACTGTTGCTAAGTTAAACAACTTCAATTTTGAATAGGAATCAGTAATGACAGTAATGCTGCCAGGCTACAGAAGGAAGACTTGCAGTGAAGTTGCTGTTGTAATCCATTGTAGTTCTTCATAACTGGGTGGGTTAATATATTTTCTAATCTATGAAATCCTTTTTCAGGTTGCTACCTCTCTATTCTTCAGAAAGGGATCAAAAGTATAAAGATATGTAGCTCTAAAAAGCATGTTGTAAAAAACCAAAATATTTTGTAAATGTCTTTAGCCACATCTCTTATTACATTAATGGAAAAGGGGATAGTCATTCTAAAGTACTTACTAAGACAAGTCCAGTATCATATATTGCCCTCTTATGATGCTAACCTGAGTATCTCTATCTGTTGCAGTTGCAGCAGAAGATGGCAGTCTTTATTCAGTGTAGAATGCCTAGACTAAATATTTTGATTTCAAAGGAGCAGTAAACTCTCTCATCTATTAAGGAAGCCTATATGCAAATAGTAATATAGTAAATCTTTTGTAAGCATGTAATTTCTGCATTAACAGCTATGTAATAAAGCAGAAGCCATGTTTTGCATTATTAAAGCATCAAGCAAATCAGATTATGCAGCACTAATGCTTCATTGAGCATCATTGAGCTGAGCTGTCTTGTGTTTTGTATAATGTTTTTTTTTTTTGTTAATGGAAGGATGTTTAGAGGGTAAAAAGTTTACAGTTCAGTAAAAATGAGTAACTGATTGTCCTCCTGGTTCAGAGATACTGAAAACTCCTGATGATGTGGTATTTTTTGTATTTGTAAAGTTTGGTGATGAAAACATTGAATTAGGAGATCTCCTTAAACAGAAGATAAATGAACTAGAACAGCTCCAGGTGTTTATTCTGTATACTTAAGATACATCTACAAGTGGCAGACCTAACTCATTCTTAAAAGCTGGGTGAACAACTTGAAGCATTATTCTCTGGATTCTTTTCCACCCTTACTTTTCTTGGAGGTAGTGATAGACATTCATCAAACAAATTCTTCTTTGCATACTTTCATTCTGTCTTCTGAATTGTTGAAATATATTAATCATAATTCTTACTGAAGTGTTTTTCTGTCACTAATGCAAACAGTACATGCATGCTAATGCGAGCAGGAATCTTTCACTGGCTGAGGTCTTTTGCCTTCTAAGACGAGTGCTACAGTTCTCTGATTTGTTGCCAATAGTTCTGTAACATGAGGAGTAAGAGCTTCCTGTATTTATTTGCTTCCTTTGCCATCAACATAAACTATGGTAGGTTAGGGCTAGAATGAATAGATACATGATCTACAACTTGCCTGAAGTACTTCTGTCTCTTGTTCTTCCATGAAAAAGTTGCTTTATATTTTTTGTATCAGTCAGTTTCTAACAGTCATAAACGATCATCATTTTTTTCAAGTGCTGAAGTCACTAAGACTCACTGAAGTTACTGAAGTTTGAAAAGTTTGGTCAGTTCCTGAATACCCAGTGAGGTAATTTAACTTTCTTTTTTGAAATAGAATATGCATCATCCCTTAATCTTCTGTGATTTTTTTTGTGCAAATTTAATCACATATGTGTTGTAAGATCTTTGGGGGGTTTGGGGGGTTTTGCGGGGGGGTGTTGTTGGTTTTGGTTTTTTTTTTTTACTTACAGGAGGTAGAATAATATGATAACCTTCCAGGAGGTATTGCATTTATTTTCTTTAAGCAGAACTGTCAGTCTCCACTAAAACCTGTTGCAGATTCTCCACCCATATGGAATAGAGAGTCACAGCTGAGAGGAACCGACTATTTTTATTGAGGCAACGAGAGATTTGTCACTTCCGGAAGTCACAGGTGTGATAGAGATACCATCCAGTGTGCTACAACAGAACTAGATGGAAAACTACTTTTCATCTCATAGAATTCTGACTTTCATATATTTCCTATTTCACCTTGGGTAAAAGCCAAACCTTGCCATGCAGAGTTGGAGCAGGAGAGACTGGCATTTCAAAATAACTAATATTGAAGTAATTTTGCTCATCTGAGAATGGCACAGTTCAAAATTTTCCTTTGCTTGAGTCATTGTCCAGACTTGTTAGTACATTCCCAAGGAGAATTACATTTTTGTCTAACCAAAGTTTTCTTCAAAAACTTCAGATTTTCTAGTAATTGTGATATGTAAAAGACTGATCCTGCAAGGTTTTGTGCAAATTGAAGTACTGGAAAAATCTCTTTGTGTTATTTATGACCAACATGCTAATTAACAGGAAGGAGTCCTGCTGTAGCATGCTAAATACATATTTTTTAGTTCTTCCAAGCCTTAAGACAAATCAGATTACAGTAGTTATTTCTTCTGGTAGTTCTGCAAAATAGACGGTTAAATTTTATTCGTTCATAGGCTATGAAAAATTATCCTACTTTCCTTTTCTTGCTTAATACATTTTTCTTCTTTTTCTTTACTTCTTCCTTTTCTTTCTTTCTCTTTCCAATCATTCTGTCTAAAAATCTTTTGTGATACTTACTTTGAAAATTACTAACTTACCCATTTCGTGTTGAAAGAATGAGGCTTCTGCTGATAGACTTCTAAGACTTCACAAAATTCAAGGAGTCTTTCAGATGTTACTAAGGCCTGAGGTAGGTAGAAGTTGATGATATGATAATGGCATATTGATATAATTCAAAATATCCTGGGGGTTGAACTTTTCATTTCTGACAGTCAGATTTTAATCAGTGTGGTTTGATTTTGTTAGAGAGGAACTACAGTTTTTAACAGAACTTGGGTCTCGGGGTTTTTTTTGCTGTTAGTGTGTTTTCCTTTTTATCAAAAGATTTCTTCTTTTATTCTATTAGAAAAGGAGAGAACAAGGTCTCAGTAACACAGGGGAGTTGGGGAAAGCTCTTATTCTATTCAGGCAATGGGCATTTCCTCACCAACTTTCTCCATTTTCCTTCTTTCCTTTGTTTGTTCAGGAGTGTTTCTTAAAAGAGGCCAGTAGGATTAGAAATACATTCAGAGTTGGATAGGTAAAGACAATCCTGCATTCTTTATAAGGAATGCTGTTTCTTTTGGTGCATTCTCTGGTCTGGTTGGTTTTTTGGTTCCTCCCCCTGCCTATTTATAGTGTATCCTCTTCAGGTATAGCAGAGTTTCTTCCCATCTGAACTTGTGGAGAGGAGCTCTGGTTGAAGCTGGACTGGTTGATGTGATTGTGTTCAGCTCAATGGATAACAGTTTTAAAGTTCCCATGAATCAGAGAAGATTATATGGGACCTAGGAGATGAAAGGTCAGCTTCAAATCTGGTGGAGAGAGCTGCTCTGAAAAAAAAAGTTAATGAAAACAATTTTTATTACAATTGTACTGCAGAATTTGACTGTCAACTCGGGTTTTAGGAAAGGCCCAGGCTGGATTGGGTTTCCAGCTTCTCAGCTGGGGTGCCATCACTTTTGGGCTGTACTCTCACAGCCACTTGCTGAAGGGGTTGGAAGCCCCACTGCTTCCTGGTTCCTGTATGAGACTTCAGGGCAGAGGCTCTTGTAGTTACTTCGGCAAGCAGGACTAGTGAGACTTTGGGAAGGTTAAAATCCCAGAAAGTTAGAAATGTATTGAAATTATCATTTTGTCACCCACAAAAAAACACTTAAACTGTTTCATTTCATACTGAGTCTTGCATTTTGGTCTGATGTCCTTTACTATGACTTTGCACTGCAGATGCTGATACTCTAAAGGAGCCATGGAACTGAAAGTGCCATGCAAGGAAACCTGAGCTGACACAGGCAAAGAGAGCATGACCCTGGAAGTAAAATAGCTACATTTGCATTATGCCAGGCTAAAAAGCCCTGTACTGCCTAGACTTTATTAGCAAAGCAGCACTAGCTTGGCAATCCCTGCACTTCAGTATGTACTCTAAACACATCATTTCAAAACTAATTGGCTGTACTGTGAGAAAGCTATACAGGTAGAGTGTGTTCAGTCAAGCAAGATATATGCTTGACTGATCATTCATGAATGCTGTAATTTTATTTTGAGGGACATGTCATTTTCTCTGGGATACCAGATGAACTACATTTGCCAAGTTCATAATCAGCGTTATGATGCACTGAGTAACATGAAGCGGGAGTTGAACAGTAAAAGGAACTGTAGTGTCTGACAACCTTGTTTATGCTGAGCAGAAATTAGTTAAGGTTATTTAGATGTCTAAATTCCCTGAATGCAGGTACAATTAGCAGTTTTCATCATCAATTCAGTAGTTCCCAGCCTCTTCTGTTCTGCTGTCCTCCCTGACAAATATAGAAACTGCATGACATACTGGAAATCCTCCAATAGTATAAATACAGACAACATAGTGATGCTATTGTAGCTGTGTTACTAGGCTATGATGAAACAATACACTAAATGTATAATCTTCCGCTTGTCATAGCTCATCATATCACCCTTTTACTCATGGGCAGTTTTTAGTCTTGACATAAGGCATTGCAAGATCAGATCATCTGCTACTTCAAATCAGAATGTGTTAGCAGCATCCTTAGGCTTACTCTTATTTATGCCTATAGCTGCAGTAGTAACTATTATATATTTCCTGTTGTCTGATACAGGGGGGTGCTATCTCCTTGATTTTACAATTCTTAAGATTCCAGTAAACCATGCTTTGGATTTTGGAAGCTAAGAAGATTTAGTTGAAGTTATTTTCCGTTATGAAAGTGGACCTTACTTTCCCTAATTAAATTTGCTTGTCTCCTATATTTGTTATTTTTAGGTTCATTTGAAGTTTGGATGGTCACAGTATCAGAGAAAAAAGGTAGTGGTAAGGACTTTTATTTCTCTAGTAAATGGGTAATTAGTAATTCTGCTGATACTGGTTCCATGCTGGCAGGAGATAAATAATGCTACTTTACTTCTGTTACTGGTTCACCAGCTGTATCTGAGGGTTAAAGGACACCACTGTGCCATCCACTCAGAACACAGCACAGACTATTTCCCATTGCTGAATTTGACTGTGTAAGCATTGTTCTGTCTTTCATCTCTCCCATACCGCATCTCAGTTGCTTCTGTTTGTTTTGAAGGCATAATTTATGTACTTTTTTTTGGTCTCTGGACTGACTTATCATCTAGAAACTCCACCATTCCTTCGTTAATTTTCAGACAAACATTTCTATATTATCCTCCTGCCTGTCCCTGTTGTTTGAAAAGAGCTTTCCAAAACTGTGTATGAAACCACAACCGTAGTTGTCTTTGAGCTTAGTCTTTAAGTTTTCTATTTCTGTGATTCATTACACACAAATCCTTTCTAAATGCATGACCAATACTGTATCGCTGTTCACTTTTACTGCTTTCTGTATCTTCTCTGTTTAGAAGTCTGTCTCTTATTTTAGATTAAAAACACTTTGGAAGAACAGACTGCCTTTTTATCCTGTTTTTGTATAGTCTCTGAAGAGGAGATTTTCTCCTGGAAAAAGCTCTTATGCACTGTAGTGCTATCTCCATCCCTATTATTGTATATCGCTGTCCCAATCCAATGTCGGGGAAGGTTTCAATATGATCCCAAGAGCGAGATTAAGACACAAACTAGGTCAAATGCCATATACCCAAAAGAGCTTTTATTGTCAAAAGTATCAAAAGTGGAAAATGGTGGCGATAGGATAGAATGGAAGAAAAGGCAGAAATCAAGCAAGCAGTCAGGATAGAGTTGCAAAGATAGTCACCACCATGGATCCAGCAGCGTCCCGTTGGTCCTCAGTCTTCAATTCTTCAGTGGTGGGTGCACACCATGACTTGTCTCCACGTTTTTTTATAAGGCATATTTCGATGATGCATGCATGTACGTATTGTTCATGCACTGTTCACATGCTGCAGGTTTCATCTGTCACACAACCTTTATGTGACCAAATCTTATCTCAAAGACTACAGTTTCTGTGAGAATGGTAGCCTTCACATCCTTACATCCTTGTCTGCTTCCGCCTGTTTCCTCTCCTGAATGCCTCAGTGGCCTAGTAATTGTCCTTATGGACAGAGGAATGTCCTGCTTATACAGGCCATCTCAGAGAGAAAGGGCTCGAGATAAGCAGTCACAATTCTTGAGATGAATGGCTTGAGAAGTCTCTCACACCTGACAATCTTTGAGTCAAACAGCTCAAGATAACAATTCAGTCTCTTGCAATTGCTTGCACTTTAAAGTGGTTAGTGAGGTTGCTTCAACACCTTCAGATAAAATGGTGGGGGGAATGGTCATTTCAGAAATTAATTTTCTTATAAATGTACACAGATGCCAATATGAAATGGAGGTCAGGGTTCTGTTTGGAGTATTACAGCTTTGCAAAATTTTATTTTCTTCTTGTACTTTAGCAGGATATCAGTATTTTGCAAAACAAAATATCTGTAATATTTCATTTGGAAACAATAGTATGTCTAAATGATATCAAAATTATAATTTAGTTAAATAGGAAATAGATAAAAAGAAAGAAGACACTAAAAGACAAAATTAACATTACATCAGACCAAAAAAAAATAGTTTCAAATACTTCAAATTATTTCTGTTGAAAATTTCATTCAGATCAGTTCAATCCTACGAAATTGTGGATTTTGATGCAAGTGGACTTTTCTGTGAGAGATCTGTATTTTTTTTAATAAATTCTGCAAAGTTGCCTTTGTTGTGTCACAATTAATTAACAGAAATGAATGACCACATATCTGATCTATCCTATATTTTTTATATTCACTGTGGCAAAAGTTTTATTACATTTCTTTCACACACCAGGATTGTTTTACTACCTTGTATTGCCAAGTATCAGTGATGCTTAAGCATTCTTGACATTTGTGAAGCTCCCTTGAATGACTGTTGACAAAAAAGCTTTGCAGTGCATGTTAAGAGAATACTCAGGGGAACTATCAGAATACAGTGAATCCTACTTCAAGCCTACCCAAAATGTTTTGTATATCTGTAGCTTTAGACAATTACATTATCCAGTGGGCTATGGCAATTCCTGTTCGGTTTAGCATCCTAATACCACTGTACAAAAATTGACCTAGTTTTTCTTCTTAATTTTTATTCTTTTCATTTTGTCACTAATGCAAACTTTTAAGATACCACTTTCTACACATTTGAGTACAGACTGAAGTGTTGTTGACAAATGCCATTTTACAGACTTCAGAACCTCTGAGCTTTTCTAAGTAGGTGCCTGGTTAAATTGATGGATGCCATCAGATTGATTTATTGCCTTGTCCAAATTTCTGTTGGTGGGCATTGAAGTTGCAAGAAAATCCTTGGCACTATGTGTTCCTTTACAGGCTATATATCTTTATGGAACAGCTATGTTCCCCTTCATGGCAATTGACATTTAAGAGTCCATCCCTTATTTACATCTGAAAATTTGGCAGTTTTCTGTACGGACAGACAATTTTGTCAGAAATTGATGAAAAGCTTTACTTCTAAGCTTTAGAGAAATCATATGTGGCTAGAACCTTTTTGTGACAGGAAAAACATCTTTAAAAACATGGCATAAAATAGGGTTTTGACAAATTTTATCCCAAGTGTATTTTTTTCAGTGTGAGGTGTGGGGCACAGACATAATTTCCTATAGCACTGACCAACCGGTTTTCGCAGGCACAGTTAGAAGTCCTTTCTGCAGCAAAAGAAATCCCCAGGAAGGGCAACATGTCAAATGACAATATTCAGTTCCAGTGTTATAGGTGCTGGGAGGAGTGTGATCAGCACCTGTTGCCATGGTGTAATAAAATTGTATTAAATGATAGGATATTTTTCGACTGTTCTCAAGGAGGGAAGTCTCATTTAACTTTTGAGTAGTTCCTTTATCTCTACTGTATTCCTGGAAGTTAGTAACATCGGTGAAGTCATTCTCCACCACAGAAAAGCAAGAGCAAAGCTGAGTGTGTGAAAAACACAGAGAAAAGAGCGAGGACCATGCTCTGACTGAAACCACCAGGAATGTATTCATTATTTCAATAAAAGATGAAATTTACAGAATGAACACCAACTTCAAGAAGAGGTCTCTTACGACATTAAGCTGTGCCCTAAAAACTTCCTTACATAGCAAAGCTGTGAATTAAATGCTAATGTTACACTTGTACTGTTGGGCTGTTGAAAGACATTTGGTGTTATTGATAAACAACCCACACTGCAAAATTTTGTATGTGGTGGAAGGAATTAAGAGTCCCTTAGGTGCTTATTTACTTCTGATGGAAGGTAGTGAAGGGCCAAGTGAGCTATTACACCCATTATTTCTTTTTTAGTGTGTAATTCAGCCCTTGTAATTTTAAAAGCTCTGTTACAGATAAATGTTTTTGATTGAAGAAAACAGCTTGACCATATCTTCACTGGTGCTATGGATGGAGTATGAGAGACTGAAAGAGTTAATGTCTGAAACATTGTGGTGGGGCAAGTTCTGCTTAAAGACAAACCCTGCACAGCAAGGAACCAAGGTGAAAAGCCCATCAGCTCAGACATCAGCAACAAGAGGGAGAGGGTGAGCTGGATGGTGCGCAGCTCCCTGTTCTGATGTGCTGTTCTGATCCAAAGATCAAACAATGACTATGTCTGCAGGGAAGGAGAAGTTACTCCACAAACGACCCCCAAACCCAAAGGCTCACAAGCTGCTCGTTAGCCTGAGGAGTTCAGATGCCCGCCCGAAGGAGGGGCAAGGACGATAAAAGGACACAAACTGAAGCCCCAGGTGCACAAGCCCACCGGAACTGGACCCCTCAGCTGACTGGACCCCTCTGCTGACTGAACCAACACTGGAACCAGGACCACTGAAATCTTTCTCTCTTCCTTTTTCTCTCTCTGTCTTCTCTCTTTCCTTTTCCACAATCCCTACACCTCATCCCTTTAGACATAAACCGTTGACCAAATCTGAGACTAAGAGTGGATCGAGCCACCCCGGGCCCTTTTCTGAGGAGGAGTCTAGAAAGCAAGGGGGTCTGCTCTGAACCTCATGACTTGACAGGAGGGATCTCCTTATTCCCTGAATTGATGTATATGGTTACCCTGGGTTACATGGTTTACAGAAGTAGTCTTATGCCAATTCCTGTTGTGAGAATCCCTGCCACCTACTATCACACCTCCCCAGTTCAGTTTGCTTCTGTCATGAATAAAATCTTTAACTGATCATTTGGTGCTGTCCTGATCCAATGTTGGGGAACGTTTTGATATGATCCTAAGAGCAAGATTAAAGCACAAATGAGGTCAAATGCCATATACCCAAAAGAGCTTTTATTGTCAAAAGTAGAAAATAGTAGCGATAGGATAGAATGGAAGAAAAGGCAGAAATCAAGCAAGCAGTTGGAATAGAGTTGCAAGGATAGTCACCACCATTGATCCAGCGACATCCCGTTGGTCCTCAGTCTTCAACTCTTCAGTGGTGGGTGCACACCATGGCTTGTATCCATGTTTTTTTATGGGACATAGTTTGGTGATGCATGCATGTACGTATTGTTCATGCACTGTTCACGCGCTGCAGGTTTTGCCTATCACATCTTCGAGTGATCAACACCAGAAACGAGTATCTTATCTCAAAGACTACCGTTTCCATGAGAATGGTAGTCTCCACATTCTTGCATGCTTTGTCAGCTCCAGCCCGTTTCCTCCCCTGGATGCCTCAGTGGCCTGGTAATCATCCTTATGGACAGAGGAGTATCCTGCTTATACAGGCCATGTCAGAGACAAAGGGCTCGAGATAAGCAGTTCACAATTCAGTCTCTCAGGTCAAACAATCCTTGAGATGAATGGCTTGAGATGACAGTCCAGTCTCTCACACCTAACAATCTTTGAGACAAACAGCTCAAGGTAACAATTCAGTCTTTCACAGGTGTCCTTTCACCTTAATTTAGCCCAAGGGAATTTCGAATTAAACAGGACTCCCTGATCTGTTCAGTCTGGGTCGTGACATGGAGTACAAAACTTAAATACTTAGATATCCGAGTATGCTGGTTTACAAAATAGGAAAGAAAGATAAGAACTGCTTTTGAACTCCTTTATAGTTTATCATCTCTTAACTGTCTATGATGGATTTTTAAATCTCTCATGAAAAGTTAAAACTAATATTCAGCAATTGCTTTTCTAAACTACTTTACTGCTTAATTTCTTATGTTGGTTTGAAACGGGGAGCCAAAGGAACCTTAGTAGATATAGTAGATATATGGATGTAGATAACAACTGTTTAATAATTATCTAGCTTATAATGAAGTTAAAGAAATTTCAGTAGGGGTAGATGCGGCCCAAGGGGATGAGAAGTGATGCTTAATGTTTGCATTGTTGAGGCTGGCTGGGGCAGGAGATAGTCCCTGATAACTAGCAGCAGTCCACCCCAAAAAACAGCCAAGACCGGCCTTGTGACTTTTGGAACTAATTTTAATATGAAGCGGGGATAGATCATGCCTATGTATAGGCGTATTGCGAAACTCCATGTATATGTTAACACTTGACTGTATAAATTTGAAGCGAACTGCCAAGTCAGGCGTGCACGACTTTGGTGGGACTACCCCCCATGCTGCCCAGCGCTGAATAAACATACCTACTTTACAATCTCACTGATTGTGGAGTCCATTTCCGCAGGTCAGGTTCAAGGACAATGTGAAGCACCTATTCAAAAAACATCCCTCAATACACATAACGTAGTTTAATTTCTTCTTGTGATGACACAAAAACCCCTGAACCCTTAATGTGACCAGTTCAGAACATTTATGTGTGAGCATAAGAGAAAACCAATAGTTCTGTTTATTTCACGGAGGTTCTGATAGCAAGTTGAGGGCCCTTGAGATCGGTAAATTAGTTGGCACTTAGCCTACTCTTAATTGAGTAATTTTGGTAGCTATAAAAGAAAAGCTGATACTGGTTTCTCTGGTGAAACTATTAGTGATTCTACATGATAATAAAATATCCCCAGTGCTAAATCAATCAATTAGGTAACTGTGAATCAGACAGCTACCTGTGGTTGTTTACAAGTATATCTGCAAAATTTCTTTTATGGGTAGATGTCTGTTTGAGCAATTCTATAAGACCTGTACTTTTTTGGCAGCTATTTATTTTCAGTGGCATTCACTTTGTGGCAGGTATGTATTTACAAAGCAATGGTTCCTGTCCTCACAGTCAAAAGTCTAAGGGCGGAAGGAAAACATCAGGTTTTTTTTAAGGTCAGCAGGATTGATAAGCAGCATGGCAAAAGTCTGCGTTCAAGAAGGACTTAAACGGGGTGTGTGGATTGTCCGGCTCATAGTTCACAAATGAGTTTCACCATGTCTAGTGCACACAGGCAACTCATGGGGGGTTACAGAAGTGACCCAGCCTTGGGTTGCCTTGAGGCCCTGTCTCTCTGCAGAGACGACTCACGGGGAGCTGTGTAGACAGCTTAGCCCTGGGTTGTCTGATAAACCCTGAAGTAAACAGGGCAGTGGCTGCACCATTCAAAGAACCAAAATCTGAACTGAGCCTTGAAAGCCCTTAACAAATAATATGCCCTGAGTCTCAATCCAACCACTATTCAGTTGCTGAGGAAGCAAGGTAAAAAAAGCCCAAAACCTGGAGGGTTTCAGCTTCAGTTTCAAATTACAACCTTGTGTATTCAAACAATCACAGACCAATGAAGGAAAGATAAGGGGAAACTCCACTCAGGTATACATAATCCATTTAGGCATATATCATAATCCACTCAGACATAGTCATACACACCATTCCACAAGTCAGGGGATAAAAACTCTAAGATTCAGGTTGGAAATGGGGGGAGTCACTTCTCTAACTACACAGTTGGCTTGCGAAGGAAACCCTTCCCCCTCCTTGATGGGGACGCCGGTCAAGGTAACTTCCCTGGGATTGAGAGCCCTTACCTGGAGGGGTAAGTGAATATTGTTTATGCTTTACATTTGTAAATGCGTTTGTGGTTGTCTGTGAATTGTTTGTGGTTGTAATAATGTACTACTCTTGCCTTAAAAAATTGCAATAGTGCATTCCTCCATTGTATCTGTAAAACCTGCAATAGTGGCGTGTTAAGTCTGTAAGTGAAGTTCAAATAAGTTGTTTGCTTGAACCTTGCAGTTAAGTCTGCAAGTGAAGTTCAAGTCATTTGCTTGAACCTTGCAGTTAAGTCCTTTTCCGTCACACGGGGATGTGTAGAGCCTCATATTTGAACTTGCTCAGATCCACATTACAGTTTAGCAAATCATAAACTGAATCAGGCAGGTGTGGGAATAACACAGGAGTGAAGTGGGAAGAGCAAGGAAAAATAGTGCTGGAGTTGACATTTAATAAAGATTTAAATACCAGTGGTGATGAGAGAGAGATGTGTGCAGTGTGATCATGGAAGGGACCTCATAGGAGGAATTTGGAAAAAGGAGCAGTGTCATTGGCAGGCAGCAAAGGCAAAGACATTCACCAGCTGCATGACAGAAAAGTGGTGTATGTGAAAGTGTTAAGTGTGCATGTGTATTCAGGGGCTAGTCATAGGAGAAATGGCAGCATTAAAAAAGACAAGATATTGTGAGGGATATACGTGAAGGCAAGATCTGGTTGTGGAAATGGGCATAGAAGGGTTATTTCTTTGAAATGGAGAAACACTTTGTTTTGGTTAAGAACTGAGCAGATGGACAACTTAGTAAGCAGGGGTTGGTAGTCCCGCCTGGACCATGTGTACTCTGAAAAGTTATTCTAGGCAATAGCCAACAGATCGCCATAGGTTGAAACATGTTTGCAGAGAAAGCTGATAGAACAATTTGAAGTGAATAAACACATTTCTAAATAGCAACATCAATTTTTGTATATATTTAATCAGGGTGTTGAGACGAAAAAATATGCCCTGTGATTTGAAGGGGCAACAAATTCCTGAAGATTCAACTTACAAAATCATTTTGATCTTTACTTAACATTTGAGTGCTGTTTTTCAATGGCTGTGTCAGGACAGTCAAAATTGCATTTTGATCTATTCAGTTACCATCTCAATCAGCGTCCTGGTGTTTCCCATAGTTTACTTGTTGCTGAAGGGTTTGGTAGGCCTTTTCCGTTGCTGGGTTGAAAATGCCAGAGGCTCTATTGGTCAGCAAAGGTGTCTTGAATGTTTCAAATCTCAGCCTACACCAATATGCAGGTTTATGAGGTTCCTGTGCTCTCTGTTAGTGGAAAAGAGAGTCCATGACACATGCAGACAGAGATTTCATTAACCTAGAGGAGACCTAAAAGGCAGATGATGTTAGGTTACATAACTTGCGTGTATGCTTAATATTAACTCTTTGCAGCTAAAGGCATGAGGCAATAAAGCAGAAGTAAAGACAGAGATCATGATACTGTGTCTGCTCTTATTAAGAGGGCCCCACATGTTCAGCACCAATGACAATCTTCTCCTATAGCAAATACAGTTCTAGTAACATTAAATTCCATGTGAGTCTTTTGGTACTGATAAACGTAGTCTTTTGTAACCAGATATTCTCCAGGAGAAAGATGTGAGCTGGGCAATTGGAATATGATTAACAGTGCATGACACTCAGTGATCGCTAGCTTCTCTGAAAAAAAATTAAACATCTCAAACAATCTTTCTACTTCCAATGCATGTCATTTCCACAGAACCTATTAGTAACACAATAGCTCTAAAATGTAATGTGAAAAAGAAATAATAGGGGAATATAGTTATTTTAATGGAAATATAGCTACAGTAAATATATTTTGGACATTTTGGTGTGATTTTTTTCTACTTTTTTCTTATTCTTGACTTAGCTTCAACTTTTGAACTCTCTCTGGATGGACTAATAGTAAAAACCAAATGTTAAATTGTTCCATGTTTACCCCTATATTCCAAGAACTTGAGTTTTAGTTTCCATCACACATACCTCAGTTTTGAAGATCTTATTGATCATGTCTACGTGATTGTATTTTTCAGGTAATATAAAGCCAAATTTTGACCTTATGCCCACCTCTCAGAGGAATGCCTGAAAGACATGAAAATGACTCATTAACACCACAGTAATCAAGAGCAGAATTAGATCCAGAAAGAATAAACTTTATCAGAGGTGCAGTCATACTAAGCAGTTAAAAATAATCTCAAAATCTAAGTCATGTACCGGTAACTTAAAGGATGTTTTGGATTGTTGTCCTCAGTATCAGTCAATACATGTAACTATGAATGATACACTCTTAACATTTTTCCCCATATGTAAACTGGGATTAGGTCAAAACATATCCTTGAGGAAGGACAGAAGGTCTTGTTCTCCAGGGTTGATTATATCCTTTATTTAGTTCTTGTAAAAACTGAATGATTGCATTCTTGGACAGTAATGAGAAGTGAAGTTGCAACATTTAGTCATTTGGAACAGGTTCCATTTCTTTGTTTTATAGCACATTGCAGTCTTGATCCAGGCCTGAAACAGCTAGATATTGTCAAAGCACAAAAATAATAAATCAATATTCATTTAGCACTCAATTTACTGGCTCAGGCTTAGACATGTTAGATTAAACCACAAATTAAAACATCTGCCTCTATTTAATATTAAAAATGTATTGCAAATAAGGCTACACAATACTTCACAGACTGTTTTTTTTGAAAAATTCAGAGGTTTGCTAACAGGTATGTCTTTTAAATTATGTGGTAACAGCTACAGGCCTTTCTTCTTACACCCCAGAAATTATTTTTAAATCTGTGAATTTGCAGCTAGGAGTGGTTGGATGGAAGTGGCTCATCTGGATGATCATATGGATGCTTCTGTTTTGGGACTTTGAATTTTTTAAAGATACATGAAAACACTATAGCATTTATGCTTTCCATCTAAAGTTAATAATGATAGCGGCTTTACACAGTTAAAGATAATTAGCTATGGACTATCATCCGCTATTGCAATTAAAGATATTTTATTATAATGGCTTGCCTTGTTGCATTAATTGCTTAAAAACAACATGGTTTTTTATATTATAAATATCAGTGTGTTGTTCTTGACCATTAAGCTTTATACCGTTGTTCTCAAAAAATTAAATTCTAAAAAGAGAAAAGCATGTGTCAAATTATTCAGTGTATCATAAGAGAATCATTAGCCTCACTCATTCTTTTATCACTTGTCTAAATTTACATGCACAAATACACTTCCTTTAGGTTTTGTTACAGCGTATTAGGAAATTAACTGAAAATTAAACCTGGACTCCCATTCAGCTTTTAAAATCCCAATTTAACACATCATTTAAGCACATACTTAAATACACCTTTCTTCAGGAAAGCTAAATCACTAAAGCACATGCTTATATTTTCAAAAAGAATGAACAGCTGGAACAGAAGCTGAGGGTTTAAGCCAAACCAAGCTGAAGTCAACGGAACAAATGCCATTGATTTCAATTGGCTTTGTGTTAGGTCCCAAATACATCTGACTTCCTTGGTTAGAAGAGTCCCATTTCTGATGACAGGCAGCTTCTTGGAATCATGAAGTTTGTGAGAATTGAGGGCATTTAACTTGTCAAAAGAATCTGGCTGGAATAGTATGTTGTAATATCATTTCTACCAGGAGCTGTAGGGTCTTTTTTTGCTAGACAAACTCTGGTTTACACATTGATCCATAATCCCTAGGCCCATGGTATAGCTGCAGTTATACAGTTAAGATTGCTAAACCTAATGTGTACAGGTTTACACGTGCAATAAGTTTGAAAAAAAAGTTTTAATTTGGGAAATGAGCAAACATTGTGAAAATATTTTCTGGGATTTCTTTATGTGATTAAACTTCACACTGGGCAAACTTATAGAAGAGAGCAAGGTAATTCAATTAAGGAAAGTATTCTGCAACTTGTTCCATGAGGGCACTCTCTGAAAACCTAATTACAACTGAATAAACTTGTGCTACTAGATCACTTTGTTTTAAATGTATAAAACAAGCCTTTGACTTTCATCCTGTCATTCCTGTGTTACGCCCAATAGTCTGTGTTTGATTAAGGATCTTTTAAGGAAGTATGTTTTGTTTTGGTGGGAAAACTTGTGGAAATTAAGATTACTTCACTTTCTAAATTGTTTGTCCTTACAAATCCATCTTTTGCAAATAGAAATGTCTGCTTTGGGAGGTTGAATCATTCTAGCTTAAAATTTCTTTTTATATTTTGTGAATAATTTTCTTTGAAGAAAAGCCTGTGAAAAGGAACAAAATGCATGTTATACATTGGTAATTCTCTAATTACTAGATGTGTTATAAAGCTGCACTCTAAAACACCGAAGCCTAACAGATCTGTTTGATGAGTCACAATAGACATGGGCTGACAAAATCTGAAGTAAATCAGACAAGACACTGAAATTTTGATTTATTTAATTTCCCCCTCACACACCTCTCTTGAGAGCTTCCTCTGTTCTTCTGTTGACTAGTGAACTTATCTATCATGCTTATCTTAGTTATGAACATGGTAGTTGTTAAAAAAGCTTCTGTTTGGATTCAAGAGGTATCTACAGACAATACTCTCCAAGACATGCGTTTATTTTACCTACGTTTAGCTGATCAAATTTTATTATGTGCTACTTGTCCAAGTTGTCTCTCAATAGTTATTGGAGGGATATAGGAAATTCCAGAGGGTAGTTTTTTAAGATATTCTCTGAACTCATGAGGACTGCAAAAGCAGTCATTTCAGTTTTTAATATCATATTTAGGTACATGGAGTCATACATATAAATAATTCAGTATATCAACAGATCTTTAATTTACTGTTAGAAGTGAGCATTTCCCATTTGCTTTAATCCTGTCAGTGTGGGCAGCAATTACAGAGAAGATAAAATGATTGTGACTTCAGTCGGAGCACTGCAAGTCCATAAACCAATGTTTGGATTATAAAAGCTTGCATACATTTAAGAGAATTTTATTACCATTCATTCAAGAAGAAATTACCTTATAAGCACAGTTGCTCTCTGTAACTCTGGATTTGGCCTTTGGCCTTGACAAAAATTATTGTGAATGTGAATGTTTATTAACCATGACAATATTTCTTTTCTAACGTGGAAAGAAAAAAAATACTACCTTAAATATTTTCCTGCCTTAATTTGCTGAAACATATATACTCAGGAGTTCATTGACTTTTTCAAAGTTTTATAAATTTCTCTGGAAGAAAAAAAATTACTATTTATTTCCACCACTTCTCATTTACATAATGCCTGTAAAATACCAATTTTCAGTGCAGAAAGAAAAAAAGGGGGGGTTCAAAATCTAATTTACATAATACATGTAGATATAATAGTTCTGTACAGTTAGACTGGTTCAGCAAAATACTTACTTCGGAATAGCAACATCTGAAGTCAACAATTCCCTACACTTAAAAAGAGAGCTTGTGGATTTGTAATATTCATTATCACTATTTAGATTTTTCTTTTCTACCAATGTTCACTGTTAGCTTAGAAAATACTTTTTTCTCAGTGTGTTTATGAAAGATGAATGACATTTTAAATAAAAAAAGACCAGTGAACTATGAGATAATTATTCTCCAAGTTTAACCAAAATCAAAAAAACAATTTTCTTTCATTATATTACATTGTAAATCACTATTGCCATCAGTTTGTAACAGAGCTGGACCTAAAGGGAAAGTTTCTCTCCTTCTTCCTCTTTGTGAGATTCTCCTCCAACAAGTTAAGAAAGCCTGAACAAGAATCAGCAGTGGGGTGTGGTAGCTTCACAAGGAGCTGATAGGCATTTCTTTAACAGATGGGCTTTCACATCACAGAAGAAAAAAAAAAGAATTATCCACTGTGGAAAATTTTACTAGTTAATTGCTTTCATTGTGCAGTCTGTCCCATGCATCATAAATATATTAATAAGTATGGGGAAAAGTTTCAAATTTTTCTATCTGTTAAGGAAAAGAAGAAATCCTTCCTACTTTTGTTTTTTTCATTAAAAATTCAGAAGAAACAAAATGGAACTATAGATGGTCATCTGCTTTCCAGGACAGAGAGGATGGTGTCTATCATGTGGGTAATTCTGTAAGACAGTGCCATATTTTGATGTGCTTCTATGCCTGTGTCAATGCATAGGTGCCACTATGCATGTTTTTGCTCCTCTGGCTACAAAATGTCTTTCATTTCTATTTTATGAAGTTACACATGAAACGAAAAATAATTAGTCAGTTCAGAAAGTTATGTATTGTATGCAAAAACATCTTAATGAGATAATTTTTTTAATTATATGACCATTACATAAATATGCAGTTGAAGTCAAGTATTTTTCAAAGAAAAATTCAGAATTATTAATTTTGATGCTTTCAAATAAAAAATACCATCAGTGTTCTTAAAACCCCTACATTTTATCGATGTGGAATAAAAGTTTTCTGATAGAAAAGTGGAAGAAAATACTGACTAGCACTTTTCTACCCTTGTTGCCTTCTATGCCTTATGGCCTGTTTAACAATCACATTGGACAAATCACATGGCATAGTTTCAGTTTAGTGCTGCAGAAAGCTGTTACTGTGGATTTAAGTATCAAGGATCATTTGTAGCTGTATCATCTAACTGGGTTTTCTGAGTGTTATGATGACTTCATAATTTTAGAATAAACCCCAGAAATGATGAGTTAATGAAATTACGCATTTTATGACCACTCTTGTGGGAATGTTAGAGAGAGATAGCAGAGAATGAAAATGCAGCTTATGTAAAGTACAGATACTCTGCATATAGACCATATATATGAACATGAAGATAGTGTGGGTTTTTTCTGGTCTGACTATATAGGTTGCAGGCATATGCTTCTTCTCCTTTATGCAGTCAGAAGGAAAGATTCTGTCTGATGTTCTGATTTTAATGAGGTTTACAAGGCAGTTACCATTAAACATGCAACTTTATTTTCACATCCTAGGGAGATTTTATGCATTGTGGCAAATTCCCAAAGGATATAGTCTCCTCAGATGCTGCTAAGCCTAATATCTAGTTCATATGTTAGGTGTGTGTCTGGTGGTTTAATTTAAAGCTTCTTGCAACAAATCTATGATTAAAACGTTTTGGTCTTTGTCCTAACAAGATCATGCTGGAACTGGAATATCCTTGTTACAACTAGATGATTATCCTGCCTATGACAATTCTTTTGGATGATCCTTTCCACCAACTTTATATGGGTTTTTGTGTGGAGATTTTGGGAGAAGTGATACCAGTATGTCCCTCTTCAGGCTACTTCAGCATCTGCATTTCACTACCATTCCTTAAGTTCCATTTAAATGTAGTTCTGTAGGTGCATCACTTCTCACGAATCACTGCCCTTCCTATGGGGCCTTAAGAAAGGAATAAGAAATAGGTTTTGGAATTTGAATCTCCTGGCCAAATGTTGATTAGTAATTTGTCCTTCCACAGTTATTTTGCTTCTGCAACCTTCAGCCATTCAAACATCAGCTAAGTGAAGACCTAACATCAGAACTAAAATGTCAGTTTGAGCTTTCAGACATTTGCAGAGAACAAAAACAAAGTTCAAATGCATAAGAAAGCTTATTTGGCTGCTGATTATAAAAGGCTGCCTTTGAAAATGGTATTGCTATGGGAAAATGACACTGGCTTGTTTTTAAGAATTTAGACAGTGTCAGCAGTGAGAGTAGCAGGATGTCTTGTATTAATGAAATGATAATTTAGATGCTTCTTAGTCATCCAGTGTTTGTCTGTCTTGTTTTCTACTTGAAGTGTTGTGAAAATTTTAGTACAACCCCATTCTCTGTATGAAGAAGATAGTATGTTTTGCAGCCTATACGGTCAAAGCACCAGGGACATATGACACTATGATGGCAGATAAGTAAGTATATTGTTATTCAGTGACTGCTGGAGTTCTTCAGACCACCTGGTGCACTAACATTATTCTTGATAACTTGATTGAAGTATGCTGAGAGAACTTCTATTTTGAATATGTGATTATATGAAAAGAAGGAATATTTTGCATTATTATTTGTCCTGGAAAAGATTTTTGCTCCTGTACTGATGCTTGAATCAACAGTGTCTTCCTCCTACTTCATAGCTTATAACAGAAACAAATACTGTGATTTAAAACCTCTTTATTCTGTAATCAATCACATATTTTTGCCTTGAGACATTTCTTTGAGAAAACAGTTTAATTTAATAAACTGCTTGCAGTACTCCTTAAGACCTTTGATTCATTAAAGCAAGCAAGAGCGACTTTGCATGGCTAGAATAATACCATTCTAAAATTGCAGTCTCAAAATTGCAGAACTGTAATTCACTGAGAGATACTAGAGGTGCAATATCATCATTGCATGTCTTTCAGAGTCCCTTTTTGTTATTTTAGTGTGTCAGCACTATTTTAGAAAGATCTCAAGTATATAATTGTTTACATACCTTCATGCTTCAGGAATTCCATGAGGAAAGGAAAACGTACACATCACTCCTAGTTATCATAAATCAAATGGTGGTGTTCAGATAAATACAGGCAGAATCTATACAAAAGTTGACAATGGAGTTTTTTGAAAATTCATGTATTTGTTAATTATTTCTTAACAATGTGTAAGCAGTAAGTCTTTTCACAGAGAATGTATCTGAGTTCAGAACTGATGAATTAGAACCATTGCATCAGCAATATCATTCCTTAATTCAAAATTTCACCAGGTTTTAAACTTTAAGCATGGAAAACAAACCCCCACAAATTTCTATGGTCTTGTTTTTCAGCAATAAATCCAGGACTTGGATAATTTTTTTAGATTTCATTTTGATTAGATATTTTTCAAGCAAGGAAGTCTCAGGTTTAAATAAACCACTGCATCCACTGGCCAAAGACAGGTTATTAAGTATGCAAACTTAACAATTAAAATCAGTTTTATTAATGGTACAGCATCATCCTAATTTCCATTTCTCATCCTACAGAGTTTCAGATGAAAGAAAACCTTGGATTTTGGACTATTTTAACTGCCAGACTGTTTTTCTTCGTCAGATAAGTTAACAAAGGGCAGAATGATATCTTTTGAATTTGGCAGCTGATTTTGAGGCTTCAGTTGCATGTAGATAAGCAGTCATTAGCAATCCTGTTAAAACAGTTAATTGGCAGCTTCATAAATACAAGTTATCTAGAAAATAGACCAGACTTAATCCCACAGTTCTGTTTTCAGTGGTGATTTACCCTCAGTATAGATGGCACTTAATGGCATTTCATGAGAAATTTTGTGGGAGGGAGGTTGGTGGGTTGGTTAGATGAGGGTTTTTTTTCTGCTAAAGGTAGAATAGCTCAGTATAGTGGCAAATAATCAAAATTTGCAAGGGTTTGAGACTATATTATAGTATATTAAATATATGTAGACTGTGATGAAAAACTGCATTAGCTGAGCTCCAATAACTTCACAAAAAAACATGAAAGATAAATTTTCACCTGGAGGAAAGGATGAATTGGTAAAGACTGGAAAGGGAAAGGTGTCTGTAGGATTTTATTTTCCACTTTACTGAAGATCTGAGAATTTCTAACTTGAGTATCTGATGTCAGTTTCCTTAATAAAAATGACCTGTTTTGTGAGCTTAAGTCATCACACACATACTATATCAATGCTGTTTACACTATCGGTTGCTTACTGCAGTAATGCAAACAATATGGAGGTCAACTTAGAACAAAAGCTAAGAAAGCTATTATGGCATGTGTTGTGTTAATGAGCAAATATAATAAAACAAGGCAGAGGGAAAGAATTTTCCATTTGATTTCATCGTGATTTACCATTGAGTAACCTTTCTTTTCACATGATTCCTTCCCCACCATTCTTGCAAATGGAACACATTTTTTCATTGAAATTGATACTGTTCAGAAAGTGTGCTATTTTGGGAAAGGTTTTCTTAAAAGTAAAAAATCACATTGAATAAGGTCCAAAGAAAGTATTTGACCTTTTTCTCTAAGTAAGTGACTTGTTTTTAAAAGCTGCTTTTTATTGCAATACAAAATCTAAAAGAAAAAAGAAAGACAAGAATCAGGTTTTTTCAATGCATATCATCTTTTTTTTTTATTTTTAGTTTTACCTGATTTTTTTGATGATGTTTTTAGATTAAAAGGGAGGTTTGTATGTGGTTTCTATAATTTTAAGCTTTAATCAAGTCAGTCTATCAATTATAACAAAACCCTTTTTCTCATCTTTATGAAATAGTTTTGGTTATTTGAGATGCTGAATAGTATTTACTGCCATTTGAGAGGAATTAAGATATCATGCCTCAACAAAAATTCTGTTGTGCCAAATGCCACAAGGTTACCTGTTACCTGTTGTTTCCTTATCTAAGAGTCAATCTTCCCTTGAACAGTAAGTCTCTTGTGGTGTTGGTTTTGAATAAGGTAAGCTTTGTTGCAAAGGAGATTTTAGGAAATTATGGAGGCTGTTAGAGATTTTGTTCTCTACTTTGGTCTCTATGGAGAGTCAATTTATGCTATGGATTTTCTTTTTTTTCAAATGGACATCTGTCAGACTATTATTTCTGGAAGCAGGGATTACCGCGAAGCTGGTTTTTTTTAGGTGTATATAGGCAAATAAAAAAAATTAACTGTATTCTGCTTCTGTGTTTCAGATACAGAGGGTTGGTTTGGGGTTCAGTTTAAGAGGTTGCAGATTTCCATCAGTACTACTTTCAGAAAAAGACAGTAACATTGGGAAAAAATACATGTAGTATTCTTGTCTTTTTTTTTTTTTTTTTTATTAATGTGACCATTAGTTACATCATTGAGGCAGTCATATCATAGGATGATGCTATCTGTGAGTTTACAATCAAATTGAATCAGATGTGTCTTCTGGCATGCTGTATAGGCATATGCAAAATGACAATAACAAAGTTAGAATAATTGGAGTAAAAGGTGAATTTTGAAGAAGACCTTGAAGAAGAAAGAAAAGGTTGTGGGGTATCCACCAGGGTTACTTTATGTAAGATGTTGATTGACTTCCACATGTCTTGGTGTGCACTTTGTGTATTTCTTCTTTGTATGAAGGGTAGCACAGAGAGAAAGTGATTATGAAAGCAGAGAAACTGTTGAAAACTTTGTTGTTTTTTTTTGGTTTTTTTTTTTACAATGAATCCATGCAGAGTATTGTTTTTGAAGGCTTTTCTATTTGGTTACTTTCAAATGTTGTAATGGATTGATATGGGAAAGATTAGTTACTGAGGCTTCCAGGGTATGTGTTCCTGTGTTTGCATAAGGCTAGTGTTTTCATTACCATTCTTAGTGGTAGGAGACTGGTGCACAGTAAAAATAATTTGTCACCGTTCTCCATCTCGCACTTAGATTTTTTTCTGCTTCATGAGTTTTAAACCTGTAAAAAGCTTTAAAACATTTCAACAAAAAATGAACAAAACGCAGCCTTAATTTAACTCTTCCTCAGCTGTGCTCTGTTTCTTCTCTACTCTATATTCTATGTGTTGAGGTAGAAAATGATTATATAACTTAATTGATAATAAATGCTCTTTTACAGATGTTTTCCTATATTGCAATGTTTTCACATTTTGTGCGTTTCTTTCTGTATTAATTAAAATACAGGGATTTTATAAATATGGTTAGGAGTTTTATTGAATTTGAAAGAAAACATTTAAAAAGCCAACTTTTGTTTAGGATTTATGAATAATTACAAAGATGAAAGTGGTGTAATAGAGCAAAAGGAATTGGGGGGGGTGTTTATTTTTTTGCTTTACTTTTTAAGGAACACACTCTTACTGAAAGTAGCATGTCTAAAATTCTAGGTCTATGTTGAATTTCTTATGCAAGTACATAAATAAATTTGTACCTGTCTGTCTATATTCACACATTCTTTTTCCTGGAGCTGTTCCAATATGCTGGTAATGCTTCATAGGGCCTACAGCATTGTAGATCATCTGAAAATGTTGTAAGTCTGGACAATCAATATATTCTTGGTTTATGAAATTGACATCTATTAACGAGAAGAAAGGCCTTACTGCAGAAATCAATAAATATGTACTGAAAGGTTTTTCCTGTGAAAAGTTTGTGCTGAGCCTATGGCATAGATGAAACCTTCTTGATCACGGGTTCATTTTAAACTTTGTTCTTAGGCAAATGCAGTGGGATGCCTGTCCTATGAGTCTCACTCCGAGGCAGTTTTGTTAAAAGCACAGCATTTCTGATTAAATGGCTAGAGCAGAGAATGGGGATTCAGCATTTGTAAGCTGTCAGACGCATGGGGTTATGGAGAGCTACATGAGTTATGTGGTTTACATAAAGCACAGCTCACATTTGAACAAATTCTGGTTTCTTCCTATTTTTACTGACAAGGCTTTTGTTAGGTTTCCGAGTTACAATACAGTAGAAAGATGTCCCCTTGGCTGTGAAACACAGAAGAGACTTAACCATTTTAGGGTCCACCTTCAAGCACGGTAATGTTTGGCAACGCTGGCCTGCAAAAGTTGTTGGTGGAGACACCCCTGGACTCCTGCTCTCAGATGAGGAAGAAGGTGTCAGTCTCTGCTGAGGAGGCTGAGTAGGTAGCACTGAGACAGGATGAATCCCCATTGCTCAGTGGAGTTCCGTTGTGTGGGGCAAGTCACCTTTCCAGCAAAAAGGCTGCTATCACAGAACATTGCTAAGCAAACACCAACTCAGAAGGGAGAGGACAGATGGCTGGGCTCTATAGAGTGAGAGCTGTGGGATTCTTAAAATGAAGAAAAACTGCAAAAAACTCCTGAAGTGGAAAGAAAGGGCCAGCCCAAGTCTCATGGGGTCATCAGAAAATGCTTTTTTTTAGGGACTATATTGTATATGTAGAAGTGGAATTATGAGATACATCTTGTATTCCCTGTAATGTTTTCCAATGTTCACTGCATAGGAGACATTTAAAATTAACTACTTCATTATTTCAGTTTGTCTTTGAAATGTATTCTGTTGTATTAAAGGATGCGTAGAGTGGCATGGGGATGTGGCTTGTTAATTGAAGACAAAATCTTGATGGGCCTTTGAAAAATGATATGCATGTGTAAGCAAATTTAACTTCCATCTACATAAATGGGCCACGCAGTTGGTATGATACGGGGTACAAAAGCTATCTCTGTTAGCTCTTCCTCTTGTGCGTAGGCTCAACAGAAGACTAACTAGTTCATTCCTTAAGTCCCGATAAAGCTGTGTTGCAGCTTTTCTTCTCAAAATTCAAAGAGTACTTAGTTCAGATGTGATTCCTCTTAATAGTGCAGTGTCCAACATGGCAGCCCTGTAATACGAGGATTGACTTTGCCTTTTAAAACCTTCTTACATATGGCTTCTGTAAGTGGAAATAGTCTGGAGAAATTGGTTATTCAATCAGAATTAATTCAGTGAGATTTTTCTATGAGCTTGGCAGAATATGCAAGCCTGCAAAGGGCCTAGGTGTCTGATAGATATTTTAAATTTTTTTTTTTTTATTTTAATATGATTTTGTTTTTCATTTCTCTGTGTAATAATGACAGGAACAGAAAGGTTCTAGCTCTTGAAATGGCAGGAATGATATCAACGTGTTAGCTGAATGCCAAATTCACAATAATTGGAAATACTTGCTTTATGAAAGTGCTTTATGAGATGCTTTTCACTGAACAGTTTTTTTCAAAGTAAATAGGAATTTGTTCTGGAATAATTTTAGGATACCTCGTGTTAAAAAAGATATATGCTCATTGTATGCATACTCCTTTTAATTATGTTTAGAAGAGCTTATTCTAAGGGACAATCGCTCAACAGGAATATTATTTTGTTGTTTGACATTTTCTCACAAGAATAATGTAAGTCTGAAGCTACTGTCTATAAGTTATACCTATGTAAGCAAATCACAGTGTTGTTAAGAATGTTCTGCTGGCCATATCTTGTCACTGAACCAGGACTGAAGCTAATATTTATAGGTCAGTGTCAAGGGAAGAAAAGGCCTATTGTTTACTGACCTTCAAGCAACATATTTTATCTAGAGCCAAAATGGAGTGAAAACTTAAAAGCTGACAAAAACATGCACCATTCAGTTTGTCTGTAGAGTAGAATTTATGTTTTGTTTTTAAGACTGAACACTTTTGCTTGGGCCCTGAAAATTATATATTTATAGTTTTGAAAATATTCAAGGCACTTATAAAATAGTAAGACTTTGTGGAAACAACTATTCCTGTTATTGTGAAGAACATTTGCTTGCTTTGTTTTCTGAACTTTTGCCATCTGTAGCAGTGATTCTGCACATTATTTCTTCCATTATCATTTTGAAGCATAAGTTAATGTCGCTTTCCACTTCTAGATCAAGGACAACTTATGCCCTTAAGATAGAACATATGTTCTTGTTCATGCTTTGCAATTCGTCACTTATACATCTGATTTTTCCCACTGCTAGAAAGAAGGGTTGAATTATTGTTGCCATCTATATTATATTTAAGAATTAGACTTGCACAGCTTAATTTCTTTTTTAATGATAATTTATATTCCAGTTATGTACAAATAAATCATGAATTATCTTTTCCCAGCATAAGGTCACTGCAACTGATTTTTATCTTGTTTTTTAAAATATTAAACAGCAGTAGTCTTCATCCTTTTCTACAGCTTCTTTTCTGATTTCTTGACACAGCATAGTGAAACATCTGTTGTTTAATGCTTTGAAGAGAAGTGCTGGTTTGTTGAAATATATTATTTATCAGCCAAGGACTTTTCCCATTTGGGAAATACTCTGACCCAAAGCTTATGAAAATGTCATAAGCTTCAGGTCTGTACATTAAGTCACCCCTTAGGATCCCTGATTTCATTGGGACTGAAGTTACAGATATGTTTAATTACCTATTCATTCATCCTTTCCGTAACCCAGGCTATTCGTCACACACATCTTTTCTGCTCCTTGGTAGACTCAGCTGGTCCTAGATAGGGTGAGCAGCTATAGTGAGAGAAAGTCATGGTGTGAGAGAGGCCATGGATCATCAGCCAGGGGATTTTTTCCACAGACGTCTCTGCTTCAAAGATCCCAACTAGCCCCCTCCCACAAAGTGAGCCGGTGCATCCCCTCCATGTCTCATCACCTGGAAAATCTGCACTGTTTCTGTGTATGGTGCTGGAGACTTGGGACGTCTGAGGCTGAGAGCAGAGTTTTTCTTTTTTTTGCTTGTATGATTGACTCTCTGTTTTCTAAGTATAATGAGCACAGCAAACTAGGGGTTATGTGATATGTGTAGGAGTTGTTTTTGTTTGGCCATTGTTTTTTGCTGTTCTCAGTGAAATGTTTTTTCTTTATTTTTAATATGATTGCTCTGTCTTAGATATCTCAAAGCAAAAGCAGAAAACATGACCTATGATGATGCCTTTTTAAAAATGTAGACCTTTTTCATAACTTTCCATGTGAGTTTGCCATTCAGTTCAAGAATAAAGAAATCCCAGTACTGTCAAATGTTCAGGCAATGGAAAGGAAAAGAGATGCTTGAAACAACAAAACGGAGATGTTCAGCAGAAATAAGTGACCTGATGCTACTACTAAAATTGCCTGTGTTCTGCTTTCAAGTGCTAGCTGGCCTCATGCACCATTAAACAAGGGCTTCTTTAATGCTTTTGCAAAAAGACCCTTTCCCTTCTACATTGTAGATATTTTAGTTAAATTCCACTTTTACATTTAATTATAGTTATTGTGACATAATGTTCTATTTCATTCATGTATTGCACTTGTGTTAATCTTATGTCTAATTTAACATCAGTTGTGATACCTGTTGCCATCCAGCTTTAAAATGTTTATGTGCAGAAGTATCCCTTTTGCATTTCTCCCTGCCATATTATTGCACGTTTCTTCACTCAAACTCCACATTAAAGCATTTTTTCTTGCATTCTGTTCTATCAGCCTTATGTAGCCTGTATCACCTGGAATTCTATATAATCAGCTGTACCCAGTTGAGGTAAATGATAAATCCTTAAAAAAAAAAAAAATTATCACTTTTTGTCCTGGTTTCAGATGGGATAGAGTTAATTTTCTTTCTAGTAGCTGGTATAGTGTTATGTTTTGGGTTCAGTATGAGAAGAATGTTGATAACACACTGATGTTGTCAGTTGTTGCCAATTAGTGTTTATACTAAGTCAAGGATTTTCCAGCTTCTCATGCCCAGCCAGCAAGAAGGCTGGAGCGGCACAAGAATTTGGGAGGGGACACAGCCAGGGCAGCTGATCCAAACTGGCCAAAGGGGTATTCCATACCATGGGACGTCACGTCTAGTATATAAAATGGGGGCAGCTGGCGGGGGGTGGGGATTGCTGCTTGGGAACTAACTGGGCATCATTTGGTGAGTGGTAAGCAATTGCTTTGTGCATCACTTGTTTTGTATATTCCAATCTTTTTATTATTATTTTTGTCATTTATTATTGTTGTTATTATCATTATTAGTTTCTTCCTTTCTGCTCTGTTAAACTGTTCTTATCTCAGCCCAGGAGTTTTACCTTTTTTTTTTTTCCCAATTCTCTCCCCTATCCCACTGGGTGGGGGGCGCTGTGAGGGAGCAGCTGCGTGGTACTTAGTTACCAGCTGGGGTTAAACCATGACATGTGTGTTATTGGCAATACCACTTATGAGTAGTTTTGGTTGTGAAAAACTACCACATAGATTGCACTTGTTCAACATTAGTTTGCTTTACACAAAAACTGAAGATGCACATTTTTTATGCCTTTATGTGAAGGAGGAAATATACATGAATATTTGGACCGTTGTTTTTGTAGTCCCTAAACCAGCCAGATCATGAATCAATTGAAAAGAAGGAGGGCACCCCCCAGGGGGCTTCTTGGAGTCTTATCAGAAATTAAATGACACACACAGAAGTTAGTTTAATTGCAACATATTGCTGCTTCTAGATCAGAGAAAAAATTGTGAAACAAAAAATTGTCATGACAGTCTGAGTTTATGTCAGCCTACTATGCTTTTGGAAAGCAGATTTATAATCACTTCATGTTCAGAACCAAGAGACAACTCATCACAGTCTGGGTTTGAAGTGGAGTACCTCCTTGTATCTCTCTTGTCTTCAGCCAAATAATATTAATTAACTGTACATACAGTTGTTGCTCATTTTGCATTTGGTCAATCTTAAGAAAGCTATAGATGAGTTGTAGTAATCAAACCTTTGCTTGTAGGAGGAGCAAGTTTTGTTCCTGTTGAAAAATGCAAAGGAAATTCCCATAGCAGATACCTATTGTATTTCTCTTCATCTCTCTGGATTACCTTTCACTTAGGACAAATTATGTGGTGTGGAATATGTAGACCTCAAAGAATGAAGACCTGACTCCCAGTTGAGATTTTTCAAAAGGTTGTACAGGACTGCAAGGGGATTTAAGAGCAATGAAGTTTAAGACTATTGTGTCATGCTTGCACCTTTCAACTTACCAATGCTAGGAAATCTGGTCATAGCCTGAAACTAATATTTTCTAGGGAAAAAGCAGAGTTAAAAGGCTCACTATGCTTTTGAAGGGCTTAAAGATTTGTCTAAGTTATTCCATAAATTTAAAAAAGAACTCTCGGGAGATAAGCAAGTCTTCATTCTTTTTAATAATTGCACTAATCATTGTGCAATTGGCATTGGGGATTGATCTCTACTTAAGGAAGAAGAATGGCCCAGTACTTAATTGCATACAGCTGTACACTGTTTGGGCTTATTTTTAGAATTCAAGAGAATAAGGAGACATTTCAGATACCGTGGAATCCTTAGCAGGATTACACGAACTCACTAAATCCAGCTCGAAAATTGTGAATTACATGGTACATTGAATGGCAAATTATCTCTATAACTCATCCCTCATGTAACTTCACTGGTTTCAATGAAATTGCAGTGCTCACAAAAGATAGCATGCTTTAACCCCTTTACAATAATACTTTCAGAACATGGCTTTTTTGCTTTGTTTCTTAATGATTCTTGAGCATGTTACTGATCCTCAATATCAGGTAATGTGGTGGTTGACCTTGAAGCTTTGTTGAGGTGTGGGACTTAAAAGCAAGAGATATATCTTTAAATAATCACTATTTCTTTTTCTCTCCTTGTGGTCTTACCCCTTACACAACCCAAATACTTGCTTTAACCTGTGTCTTTCTATAGCATTCCTCAGGATTTCACCATCACTCTGTTCCTCAGTTCTTTAGGCTCCTTTATGATTTGGTCTCTTTCACACACTCTCTATTCCTTAGTGAAATCATATCTCACCACTGTCAGCATTTTGCTCTTTATTTATCTCCAGAACAGTGCAAAACAGCTGAAGTGAGGTCAAGAATGTAGTGTGGTTTGGTTTGTTGGGGTTTTTTTGAGCTGTCAGAAATGAGAAGTGTAGAAGATACAGTATGCAGAGAGGTAGCTCTGACATTTCCCCACAGATAAGTTGATGAGCTATTTACAGCAGTGTGGTTCGCCTGTCAATATTTCAACAAAATCTTTCCTATAAAAATGTTGGCCGATGATACAAGCTCTCACTGTGCTTGTCTTTAAACTGCAGAACCAGCTGACAGAGTTATGTTAGAGCTGTGTGAACAGTGTTAAAGTAGAAGGATATAATAACAATTGTAAATTCATAATTGTTAATGACCATAGTTAAAAATATGTGTTCAGGTAATTCATGAGTCAGCTGAAACTGATTCGTCACTAGAAAAAACTCCTGTGCCTGGTGAGCAGTCTGAGTTGTAATAACTGCCTCCTTGGTAGCCTAATGACAGGAAACTGTGTTTCATTTCATAACATATTGTCTGTAGCAGAAAAACAGAAACAGCCAGATAATGGGAAGAGGCAGCAGAAAAATCATTTATCTTGTCCTAGTTTTATGGGCCAACACAGCCTGAGGCAGCCTTCCGGCTGTGGTAGCACCTGGGAATCTCTTCTTGCAGCCTTGGACAGCTGTGCTAGGCTCTTCTGCAGGCTCCTGAGAAAACAGACTGTTTTAGACTGGACCCCTTAGAGTATTGTCTGGATGTTTTAAAACACAACAACAAAATTGTTTCTGCTTTTGTTCTGAAAAAAAATCATGGAAATGGGATTTCTGTATTTCTTGTCAAGTAGGCAAAATGACATTGACAGCATGTTTTGTCCAGTAGGGAAATCTGCTGTTGGACTGTAGTGCTTGGCTTACTGTTTGGGTAAGAAGATGGACCAAAACAAAGCAAACTGATCTCAAACTCTTCAGAGTGATGCCTGCTGCTTCTCAAACCAGCAGAATCAGGTGCCAGTACAGGACTCAAAGAAAGGCAGGGTGCTAGATGGCATGAAGGATCATGTGTATCTCCTTACTGAGCAAGTGACTGTTCTTGTTTTAGTATGCAATGTGCCTTTGAAGACCTGCCAACCCACAGGCAAAGGGAACATTATGAACTGCATTCATATTAAGATTTTATTTAAGTGACAGTTCTCTAAAGTGCAAGGTGCAAATAGGCATAAGTCTGTTTCCATGGTTCTGTGAGTATAAACAGTACCTGATCTCTGTGATGAGATTTACCTGTGCTGGAGAGAAACAGAGAAATAACTCTCTTGTGTCAACAATGCTCATGAGTTACTCTATCTTTCCTCAGGAGTGAAGATAAATGTTGTCATAGAGATCAGCAGCCACATAATGTACAGAGGATAGCAAGTTGTTTGGATGTGCGTAGATGTTATTTATTTTCTTGAGTTATTGATGACCTTTAAGGGGGGACACTAATACTGTGGGAAACATTTTCTTTACCAGCAGTCCTATTTACTTGATATTTTTTGTAGCCTTCAGACTTTCTGCCAATTACTATTTTATTACTTACTTTAAAGGATAATTTTCTCAGTGAGCCTAAAAAAACCCACCAATATTTGTTACGGATGCACGACTAACCAAATCCAAGAGGTGTTAAAACTCAGATTTATTCTTCAGCAAAAGTTAGTTAGAAGTCCGGTAACATCTTATAAAACCACAGGCTCAATGATGTAAAGAGAATTAATACTACACGGCTGACTTAAGAATCCCCAAGATTTAAAGTGATGGCTCAAAACACGCGTATCACTCACCTAAAAGCTGAGGGCTCTCTCCCTGGAGGAGTTACCTCGGGCGGTGCCCCGACCCGAGGGGGAGTCCCCAACTGCTGACCCACTGCTCCGAGGAGGACTGCCAACGTGTCCTCTGGTGGGACCCTGTTTATACCCTTGTCGAATCTGACCTGTGGTCATTTACTTCTATTGGCTAGGAGGGTCACCTCGGTGTACCTGGCACGTCTCGACTGGCCAGTTCAAATTTCAACCCACAGCCTCCAGGGTTTCCTTCCCCTTCTCCCTTCCTGGAGAAGTTTTGTTTCCTGCTGGCAGGATGGGGGGAGAGGGGGGAGATGTACTGCCACAATATTTATAGAGAATTTAACTGAATTATGTCAGGATTTTCAGCATTCACTGTGATTTTGGTTCAGGAAATTATTTGCATTTAAGAAAGGGCATTTAAGCACATGCATGCTGAAGTCCATTGTACATGACTCAAGTGCTCTTTTGGATCTGGACTTATAATAAGAACAAAGAAATATAAGAAATGGTTCAAAAGCAGAGATAAAATGAATGCATTTGGAGGTAGTATTCTATTTGCAGCAATAGTAAATTATCTTCATTTAAAATTATTTGTTCTTGATGACCATAATACTTGAATATCAAAAGTAACCTGCAAGCCATGTCCTTTCCTCTGTACTGTTTACATAAATAAACAATAATAAAGTTTTAATTTCCTTGGTATTATGCTTGAATGACTTCAAAACTTATTTCCAGTGAATTTTCATAAAATGCGTTTAAAGGAAGTATACCACATTTTAAATTCAAGCAGCAAATATATTCTGAAGTTGTGAGTGAATAGAAAGTGGTTCAGCTGTCAGTGACAGTTAACTAATGGGGTTCCCTTCAAATCAGTTGAAGTTTATTTAGCTTAAAATGACATTAGTCACAGTTTTTTTCTTTCCTGGTTTGGCATAAAGAAAGAAAGTAGATCTGAATGGAAAGTGTTTTCCCTTAAGTCACAAAAATTACTGATAATAAAAGAATAGAGCTTTCCAGAACAAAGAATATTTATCAAAAGTTGAAGTACTCTAAATTGAATCTAAGAAAATACATTGTATGTTCTGAAGGGAAGGAAATAGGAACTGTGCTTCACAATAGAGCATCTACTCTGCGACAAAATACTGCAGAATTTAAAGAGCTCATTGTATGATTGTGAAAGGCACTGCGATAATAGAAAACGAGCTTATTTTTGAAATGTGGGAGATGCTGACTCTGTGAGTTGAACCTGAGTTTAATCATGATCAAGCAAGTTTTTCTGGTGTGGTAGGAATATAGATTTTGTTCTCTGCTTAGTTTATAACTGTGAAAAGGATTAAGAGCTATATCATCCTAGTAAAGAAGGAAGGTAAAACAGCTCATCTAAGGAGAAGAATAATTATATAAATCTGAGAGTTCCTTAGAGAAATGATAGTGAGAACATAATCACAAATTATTTTAATGCAGAAGAAGGGGAGAATATGCATTAAGAAATCTATTTAAGGAAACCAAGAGCTCTGTATCAAGCTCCCATGTAAGAAGATAATTTCAGTAAAACAGAAATCAAGTCAGGTTACAAAGGATGAATATAAAGAAGTAAAGAAAAAAATAATGTGGGTACAAAATACAAAAGCTCAAACTGAGATGCAACTAATAAAAGATATCAAGGATGTCAAGAAATATTTATGTTAGTACCAAGATGAGAACCAAGGAGTTGGTCTGCTGCTGAGCAGTAAGAGAAAGCTGATGCTGACAACTCTGAAATGTACAACTCTACCTTTTGTATCAGGCCTTGTAAAAAAAGATCTGTGCATTTTTGCAGTAATGGGTCATGCTCACCCTGATATAGGAGAAGATCAGGTGAGAGGTTTAAGGAAAGTAAATCTTTCAGTTTGATTTGGTCTAGAAAACTTCATCCTAAGGTACTTAAAGAACTTATTGAAGCAATCTGGAACTGCTAGTAATTTGATGCTGCAGACAGGGAAAGAAGAAAAATAGAAAAGGGAGAACATAATGTGTATCTTTAAAAAAGTGGTGGGCAATGTGGAGGAAATTAGACAACTTAGCTTGCCTTTCAATTATTGGAAAAATTCTGTCCCTTTATCCCCTGCTCAAGATTCTTGGAACTGAATAATTGTAAGCACTTGAAAGGTGATGAGAAGATTTTTAACAAATATATAGAAGGCTCTAGATAAATCCAAGTTTCCTGCCTGACAGGGTAAGGACCAGTCTATTTAGGAGAGAAACAGCAGCTCTCATGTAACTTTGCACTAGTAAGGATTTTTTAATTATTATAATTTATTTACTGTTTGAAATGATATCTTCATAACGGAGGAACAGAAATAGATGAAACTATCATGGCACTAATAAGAAAATGTTACTTTAGAAAGCAGTTATCAATGGCTCATTCTAGAAGAGAGCACTAACTGGAGTTTTTCAGAGGTCCATCTTGGGGCTGATTCTGCTCAGTATTTTCAGTAGCCACTTAGGTGATGGAATATGCTTATCAAGTCTGCAAATGACTCAAAGTCAGGAGGAATTGAAAATACACTAAAGGATACAGAATTAGAAATAACCTTGACAAGTTATGGAAATGACAGGGAGAAAATAAATATGGATAAATGCAATATGATAGAGGATCATAAACTGAATTTAACTGTTTGATGATGTTCAAAAAAGGCAGATCTGGGATATATGAAAAGGAATGTAGTTTGTGTAGATACAAAGTAATCCTTCCATTTGGAGGCCCAGAACACTGTTTGGCTTTGAGCTCATCACTTCAAGAAAGATATATGGACAAACTGCAGAATATCTAGAGAAGAAGAGCCAGAATGATCAAAGTTACATAAAATATGTCCAATGAAGGAGGAGACGTTTCAAAGATAAAGGAGAGCTGTTCTTTCACAGTCATCTTGAAATACCTAAAAAGACTGCTGTAAAAGCAAAATAGTTTTTTTCTATGCCAGCAGAGGATTAGACAAGAAGCAGTAGCTTTGAAAATCAACAAGAAAGGTTTAGAGAGGACTTGGTGAAAATCTTTCTAATGATAATTAGATAAATACTGGAACAGAAGGAAGGTGCAAAGTCAGCCTCACTCTCATGAGGTGGCAGGTAAGCATTTCAGTATTAACAAAATATATTTGTGACCTTTCTGCAGCACGGGGATGGATAAGATGGCACTTGTGGGTCCATTCCAACCTTATTTTTTGTTGATTTCCATAGCTTGAAATGAGGGGAGGGAGAAGATCAGCAGCCTGTGTCAAGCACTTTTAGTAAGGAAAGAGGAGCAAAGGAACACTGCTCAACTATCATCCAGTTTGTGGTTAGATCTCAGTGCTAGATAACGATGAATTAGATATAGTTCTGTGGTTGGATTTTTGTGGAATTGCATAGATCAGATGAAGATGAATCAAAAAATTATTTTGTAGGCTATTATTTACTACTATTATTTCTTTTGCAACGTATATGTATACAATAAAAGTCTTTATCACCTAGTTAATAGTTTTAAAATGTGATAAGCGCAGAGGATATTTCCTCATCCAAACCTCAGATGAACCTCAGTGGTAAAACTGAGGTCCTTGATCTTTCAGCCAAAACGTAGATGATTTCATCATCTCACACAACAGACAATCTAGTTCTGCTCTTCATTTGTCTTTCCTGATCTCTGCTTGTACTGAAATAATGAAGAACAATTTTATATTTAGAAAGCCTTGTTAAACTTGTTCACCTTATAGGTGTTACCAACATTGGGTCTGCATCAGCATTATTTCTCTGATTTATTAGGATTACCAATTTACAGCAGTGTGAGTGGTGTAAAAATAAGGCCTTGTAGTGCTTAATATAGTTTATCTTTTGCACAGGTAAATGAGCACTTTTCTGAGCCATTAACAAATGTTAGTCAAGATATACACTATAGTAATTCAAAGAGTGATTAAGCATATTTGTTTACCATTTGAAAGTTAACAAATAGTTTTAATGATGTTTTGCCACTGAAGGTTTAGCAATATCAGCATGTTCACTTCACTTATTTATATTGGGGCTTGACTTTGTACATTTGTACTTCTAGTGTTAAGTGTGGAACAACATTAAGGCCCTGAAAATTTTCCTCTGTAATGTTCAGTAAGCTTTACCTGTGTGTAAATCCTGTATTTAATTCACATGTAAACCATATGCAAATATACCATTATCATGCTAGTCATACAGAAAATTTCAAAAGGATATCTAGTATTAAAGTTCAGAACAGTGAAAGAGGATTAATCACATTAGATTGTTAATTACACATCCTTAAATAAGCCTGTGATCTCCTTATTTTTAATACTTATGTTTTAGATATAGAAAATAAATGAAGGTGTATTTTCCTCTTTACTGTGAAAGTAGTATAGCATTATTTTTCATGACACTGTTTACAGTCTGGGAAACACAGTGATAAGCCAATGAGCATTTTAAAATGAAGAGTCAATAAAAAAAATGAAATTTGGAAGCAAAACAAATGCTGCAGGGACGTGGAAACTTTTGACAATTGTAGCCAACCATCAAAATCAAAGGAAGAGATATGAATAAGGTGAGAGATATGAAATTATGTATCCTTTTTTCTCTACATTTAAAAAAATAACAGAGAATACTTGGCCACAGGAAAGCTAGAAAGAAGTCTACTGAGTATCATCTTTCAGGGGCGGGGGAAAATTTACTGCAATCATTTTATGGCAAAACTACTGACCTATGGTTCACCATCTGTTTGCTCATGTCCTTCATCTGCCAGCAGTTTTCTTCTCATTGGCTATCAGTGTACTGAGATTATTAGCTTTGATCAACAGAGTCTGTTATGTACAACTAAATGTACTGAGTAGGAGTAGCTCCCAACCTAGTCTTTTCCTGTATAAAGTTAGGTGTTTGACATTAACAAATCAGTGTCAGCAGCTGATTGGCATGTTTCTAACCACACCTGATTTAGTAATTTTTTTTTTTTTTATGAAGTAATACCACAGAGTGACCACTAAGCAACTTCAAAAAAATTTAGATCCAAATCTTAGCTACAGTTGTTGGAAATCTTCCATATTTCAGAAAACAGAATGCTAGACATATGTTAAAAACAACAACAACAAAAAATACAGTCCTGTATTTCTGAAAGTACGTCTGTCCCTTAATTGATTTGGAACAGAATGCGTGGAATTTGATAGCTTTAGTGGAATAAAGTACAGGAGTTTCTCCAAAGGCTTTTGGACATCAGCTGAAGGAATTTCTATGTGCACCAATTGGCATTGCAGTGGATGAAGCTACTGGTAACATCAAATAATCATGACATGATTCCTTGATGTCCTGTTGCTTCCATTGCCACACTGTACCAAGACCCGGTGCCAGTGATGAGATTCTCATGCATCTGTTTGGTGCAGACATCACTGTGCAGCACTGGGGCCATTGCACGTAACAGTTATGCCAAGGAAGGAGTGAAACAAGTCTCCACTTTTTAAAAATTAATCTGCAAAAGAATGAATAGTGAGCTGTATGTGTTTATGCCTGTTTGGGAATGCCTAGAGACTTACGTATAGGAATTTTTTAGAGGCAAGGAACAAGAATATTTTTAACATTCAAACAAATACCCTTTTTATCTTTGAAATGATACTTCACATCAGATCTCAATATGGCTCTTCGTATATCCCTATGAAAGAACCTTGGAGATAACACATTATAAAACTTTTTTTTCTTTTTCTTTTTTTTTTTTTTTTCCATCTTGCTTTCTTGATAGCTCAATTGTTTTCCAGGGTACAGCTGAACAAGAAGGGAAATAAATTGTTTCCTACTGTAAATTCATGAGTTAATCTCAACAATAGCCACATATCCTGCTGTACCACATCATTGGGGATATTAAAGAATTAGAGGTAAATATACTACATATCTTATGAGCTTACTGCATATTTTATTAATATACTGTACTGCTTTGTGGTAAGTGCTGCTGGGTCTAACACTTACCTGCATTCCATCTGTTTAAATTGTTTCCATAACAGTATTATTAGAAAAGTAGTCCTTCCATGAATGTTTCTCAAGAGGCTCTATTTTCTCTTTTTAACACATTTTATTTACAAACACAGCTACCTATATGTTTGTATCCTAAATAGCACTATTTATATCTTTGCACACTTTGTTTTTGTGGCAGTTGGTAAGTGCATGTGATTGCATCAACCTGATGCCCCTTTCTTCTATTTAAGGCTTATAATATATTCCTAAAACCCTGTTCATTGCATCACGTGTCTCCTGGATAGGTGTGAGGAAGTGTGACTGTAAATATTGATGAAGTCATTCTAGGGTTAGCAATTTGAAAAAAATTAAGGCAGCACAAGTAATCATGCTCTTATAAACCATTTTTTTAATGATTTGAAGACTTTTCTTCCATGATCCAATGTTTCAGTGCAAATCACAAACTCAAAAAAAATCTAAAATTTCCTTGTTGAAATAGCACAACTATTACTGCCTGTTTTAGGAAACACTTGTTTCTACATGCTTACAGTTGTGGCATGCTACTGACACTGTTCCCTCACCTGCTGAAACATGTCTCTATGGATACAATCTTCTTTTTGCACTAGTTATGATACCAAAAAGCCAGTTGAAGAAACTTTCTAAGACTCATTTTGGAGTTTTAGAAAGCGGGCATTCTTTATTGCAGCGCTGGATGCACGGGGGATAGTTCCACCTAGCATGCATACCACAGTTTCAGCACAAACAAGTTATATAGAATAACTAATTGCATATTAATCAGATTAGTATACATATACATAAAAATGATTATAACTGATTATCCTAGTATTGCCTATATCCTGATCATGTGCAATGAAGGATCCATTTGAGTCAAAGGGCTGCTTTTACGACCACTGACCCATTTGAAGTTCTTGTTGGCTGTCCTTGAAGTCTTTATTCTTGTCCTTGTTCTTTGATCTTGAAGCTTAATGCAGTTTCAATCACATGTGGTCAGTTTCAAAATTGTTCTTATCTAGCGTACAGGAACATCTAGTCATAAGAGCAAAGAACTGCAAAACTTATGAGTAACTACCTCTGCTAATTAATTGCTTAGCTATACTTCTGTCCATTTGTTTCAATCATAGTATAAGATTTCTAATAATTATTTACCAAATCTTACTTTTACGGTCATCTAGCAGCAAATCAGTTTCCATGGCTGGTACAAAATATTAAAACCATCAAAATATTTAGACATATCGTACAGAATGTATGGAAATATGCTATCAGTTACAATAGCTGTATAGAAGTAGTTCTCCCATCGTACAAACACATTCTTGAGACTTCTGGAATATGCTTTGGGTTGTGATGAATACAAGGCACTCCATAGCAAGAGAAAGAAGCTAGAAGCCAAGATGAACACTTCTTCCCTTTAGAAAAACCATCCATTTCCCTAGTAGAGGAGTCCTCCCATATCTCATAGGGTATACAGGCTTAAGCTGTTTTTCTAACCTGTGAAATACAGGGACTTGAACACAGCTCTTTATCTTTTAATCATCTATTTAGTGGTTATTCTTAGGAATTCTTCTTTTCTTGTTAGTCCAAAAAAAGGGCATCAAAGACCAGATAAAGCCTCTGTTCTCTTTGAAGTCAGTATATGCCTGAGAGGAATTTTTGATTTTCAAAAGTCAGCATTAACTAATGAAAAGGCTGTGGTGAAATCATTGTTAACCAGCCTATGCTTACCACTTCCACAAAAGTTCTGTCACCTGCTGCTACTTTTAAGTCATTTTTTTTCAGATGCTGAAGGGAGCTATGTCTACTCTAGGCATATCATGAATCTTATAGTGCATTTCAAAACCCATGAAAGGAATCTTAATGAAGCAAGAACTTTTTGCTTGAAAAAGACACTAGAAAGTAGCAAAGTTCATTCAGGAATTTTTTGTTTATGAAGATTTTCTTCAATCCATACTTTTAAGAAAATGTGCTTGAAATTATAGCATATCTTTAAAGGGTATTTCAAACTTCAAAAACTGCAGAAGGCTGAAAAAGTATTGGATGAAGCTGTATGAGGTAAACACATAGTGCACAACCAGTACTTATAGGTGTACAACTGCAAGGAGAGCAGTTCTTCAAAAAAGGCAGACTAACCTGATTCTAAAAAACCCCTCTGAGATGTAATAGAACAGTCTTCACTTCCGTGTTCCTCATTTGCTCCTTAAGAATGTCAAGGTCTGCTAGTGCAACTGCCAAAGGAAAGGGTGGTTTTATTATTTGCCTGACTGTAAAATCTTCCTGTCCTCTGATTTAAATCACTGGATTCCTGAGTTCAGGATCTACTGTACTGCTGGCCCCAGCATGACTCTACTGGGTAATTCCACAGCTTATTGAACTATTTGTACCATATCTTATGTGTTACAGGAGGGGAGAGGGAAGAAGAGGCTTCTAAAAGGACATGGAAAGACAGATATTTGGGGAGACTGATGGAAAACATATGACCTAAGCATGCTTTGAAAAGCTGTTCATGTCATGTTTAAACTGTATGTGCCCAATGTAAAGCTTTAAGGATAATATTAAGCAACATGTAAGATCTTTTAATATGAACTGCTTCTTGAGTCTTATTGGAAGTTTTAAGATCCGATCAATCGTAACTTGATCTGTTTCTTATGCTGTAAATTGCTTTGTATTTATTTCTTTCCTTGGTGCAAGAGTACATTGTAAGTTACAGGCAATGTTAAATAGCTGATAAAAGAATGCCAGACTGAATCTTATTAGGTAGAAATCTTAACCTAAATTATATGAACATGGAGAGAATGAACTGCAGGTTCTGTATTTTTCTCATATACAAGTTAAGTATACCCCCCAAAAAAAACCCCAAACCAACACCCAAGAGTCCTTCACAAATTGTAAACATAGGTATTTAATTCCTTAAAATACTAACTTTTTGTATGATTATGTGTAAAAGAAAGAAATGAATGCTAACATGATGATTGTGAGGAACAAGGCATCAGCAGAATAACAGAGAAGAAATTCTGGAATATAAATAAGATCAAGAACACACCAATCTAGCTTGTTTCAGTGAATTATGAATCTTTTATTTTAGCATGAATTAGTAGTATATAAAAAAATTGCAAATAAAAATGACCAACACTGGAAAGAAATTAAAAATTAAAAAAAGATGAAAAATCATATAAAGTGTAAATAAAAGAATTTACTATAATGTGTAATGTAGCTTTATAAAGTTACGGAAGGATTTTACTATATGAAAATACTCATAGTTGTTTGCTGTCACATCTCAAACATTACATTTCAAACAGGAGATAAAACCATTGAAATTTTATATTCAAATCATTAAAATGCAAAGAAAAAAATAGTGTGAAATAATACTTCTTCAATCCTTTTGGAAATGTGCTGATGTTGTTTGCAACCAGTTAAATGTACAATGAATGCACATGGGATCTAAACTGTTATTTCTAGACTTTGACACAAATGCTGATTTAAAATACTAGCTCAGAATTTATACTAATGGTGATATGGAACTGGAGGCATAAACTATACACTACATGCAGGTCTTTTCAATTCTTTGCAGCCTATATCTTAAAATATTTGAAGACATTTGTTTGCAAAGCCATACGTTTTTCTGAGAGTTAATTTACTTAATTTTGCTTGAGTTAGGAGCATTCACTGTTTTGTAATTTCCAGGTATGAAAAGAGGGAAACAAAGCTGTTCAAACATTTTCTGGTACAACGGGGTTTTTTTTCATTTAAAAATGCACAAGCAAAAGCTTTGCACAGAAGTTATTGTTTAAACTGATAGGGATCTGACAATATTAACCCTGCCAGGGAAACTTAAAAACTCTCCCTCTTTCCCACCAGTTTTCTGCTTGATTGCCTGTCTCAAGTCAAGCCTTGGGTATCTATACTTAGGAGCTTCAGGTAGGTGGCCTTTGAGAAGCCTCATCATACAAAATGTGCCAGGGTTTGTTATCCAAGAACTGATTCCACTTGAGTTCTATGGACAACATAATATTTTTAAACAAAATTTTTTTGTGTGCATGTGTATTGCCATCCTCTGTTATGAGAAATCTAATGCCTTATGTCTCTTAAATTAACACATGAGAAATTTTCACTAGTCTTTATTGGCCAATGGTTTGAATACTATCAAATATAAGTTTCTGGTAACCTCACAGTGCGATTGGTACCATAAAAGACCTTTGTTTCTTTAGGACTACAGAGAAAGTCAAAAGTTTGTAATGCCAAGCTTATATGTCATTAGGGCCACATGCACGATTTTCTTCTTTTGTAATTGTTTTCTTTGAAAGTGAAGAAGGAATTTTGAGCAGTCGGTGAAAATGGCAACTTTCTGCTCAAAGAGTGATGTTTTACTTCTAAGTTCTTTAAAACAGAGGAAAAAAAGGCATTTCCAGGAATTAGCAGAGTCTAGTTCCATTCCATAGTATTTCACAGAATCACAGAATCAAAAAATGGTTGAGGCTGGTAGGGACCTCTGGAGGTCCTCTGGTCCAAGCACCCTGCTCAAGCAGGGCCACCTAGTGTCTGGAGTTGCCCAAACCCACATCCAGACGGCTTTTGAATATCTCCAAGTATGGAGACTCCATAACCTCCCTGGGCAATCTGTGCCAGTGCTCAGACACTCTCTCAGTAAAAAAAAAGTTTCTTTCTGTTCAGATGGAGCCTCTTGTGTTTCAGTTTGTGCCCAGTGTGTCTTGTCCTGTCACCAGGCACCACTGAGAAGAGACTGGCTCAGTCTTCTTTAGACTGTCCTTACAGATATATATATATATTATGAGTTCCTTTCGAAGCCTTCTCTTCTCCAGGCTGAACAGTCCCAGCTGTCTCAGCCTTTCCTCACAGGAGAGATGCTCCAGTCCCTCAGTCATCTTTGTGGCCCTCAGTTGTATTCTATCTATCCAGTATGCCCATGTCTCTCACACTGGGGAGCCCAGAACTGGAAACAGTAATTCCTGTTAACACAGACTTTCTGCTAACATAGAAAGTGCTTAATGTTTATTTACTGTGTGTTGTTTTTAACTGGATTTCAGACAAGGATAAAACAAAATAAGCTAAGGTGATAAAATGTGGCCTTAAAATTTTCATTCCCAAGACAGCTTGGCTGCTTGTCATTGAAATCTGCTTTATGTTCACAATCAGTTTACCCTTTCTTAACATGTTGTCATACATCCACACTAGGATCACCTCCCAGCACCTCTAGACTGAGTTCCTGAAATTAAATTAGCTTTGGCTAAGCTTTGTGCTAACCTGTCTAGAAGGAAAACTGCAGTAGTAAGTAAAATAGATTTCATATTAATATTTGGAAAAGCCTTGTAAAGTACTGCCCAGTTCTGTTAGCTGTAAATCAGTTACTGCCAAAATATCCCTGAATGAGTGATATAGCTGTAGCAACAGTGTAAATGCACTGGAGGGGTGAACATTTTGAAAAATGTGCACAGAAAGTACTGTCACAGAGCCTAAAAATGAATGACATTATTTGTTCTTTCATTTTTCCCTTCCCCTCAGCTGTCTGCAATGTGACACTTTATACAATGTGCTTTTCAAAAATCTAAGATACTGTAAATGTGAAAAAAATGTGCTCATTGAACACTGAATGCCATTACTCACTTCAGGAGAGTTAGGGCTCTCACAACGTGTAAATGTATTAAAACTGTGAAGCTGAATTGCTGGTTTTTATAAGGTCTCCTATGTAAATGTAATGATGGAAGATCATCATGTTCATCATCTGTATCATTAAAACATGCTACTGGAAAAATCTTGTAGAAACGTTCACCCATTGACCAGATGTGTTCATCACTCATCTCAGACCATGGACCATTTCAGTAAGGTTGGCACACTACTGAAAATAGGCAGAGTGCTGGCACTAAAGCTGTAGATTTGATAGCATCTGGAGATTTCCATATCTGCTTGGAAAATTCTGAAATAGGTGATGAAGGTTCATTTAGGACATTTTGTGTTGCAGGAGCATTAAAGAGCCTCAAAAGAAGTAAAGGTCTTATCCTCCTCAGGCAGACTTTAAAATACAGTCCTGAGTAAATCAAGCCAATGCATAACTATGTCATAAAACACAGAAGGGAGATGAGATGTATTACATGCATTGTGACTCAATGATTTCAACAATTTCTATAGCTGTGAAAAGAGCATCCCTGGGTGTGAAGCTTAGTGAGGAAATTTCAACTATTTCCAATATTTTTTCTTTTTGTTCTCCTATTTTTCAGTTTTGTTCTTGGGTTGGTGAGGGAAGAAGAATATTCTCCAACTTTATGAATGTTGTCCTGCTTACTAATTTCCACAAGCTCCTTCCATAGTTGATGGAGAAAGGAAGAGAGAGACACTTGCTAAAGGGCTTTATGTCTGAAGTGCATCTCCAGGGGTGTTCAGTTCTTTGTTCAAGAGTGTGTAGGAGAAAAAAAAAAAGAAAAATAAATGTTTTTTTCTGGCAAACATTTCATTGTATTTGAACAACATAGGGCCAAGATTCACCATGTTTCAAATCTTCCACCCTGCTTCCTTTATAGTTAACATAGAATTATCACTGCTTTCAGCAGGAACAGATTTTCTGTCCTTCCTGCTTCAGTGATATAGCCCCCTTTCCTCCAAAAAAATCAAGCAATTTTACTATCTATGCAATTAAGAACAGGTCTTCCAAAAAATGGAAAGGCCTGACTGTTTGAGATGAAATAAAATGTCACTGAGCTTCAGAAATATTCTACTTTTTTGGCCTTAGAGTGCCAAGTCAAAATGTCAAGTTCACAAATCAGTAATTTTTTCTGCGTTCATATTTGGATTTTTAGGTATCCCAGTAGAGTAGAAAAATGACAATGTCATTCACAGTAATCACCACCATCTTACAACTACTCTAATAGTAGTACGAAATAGTGTAGAGTTGAGATTTATGAGAATATCATACAGACAATTTCACTAGATATCACAAACACTACAGACTACATCTCTTATTCTGTAATTATTCTGTCATCTGCCAACGGTGCAAAATTACTGCAAGATATGAAGAGACCTTAAGCAAAATAAGTCAACAATACATACTATATGAAAGTTTTTAATGAGATTACTATTCACTTATGCTTCATACTGTACCTCTGATTTTTCAGCAGAAGTCCACACAGAAAGTAACATAAAAGCTGGAAGTACAATCTGACTTTGATATTTAAATTACAATAGCAAGTGAGTATGTCTGAGAGCTTTAGAAAATTCTTTTCAATATAATTGTCACCTGAAGCTCTATAGAATAAAGGAAGGGAATAAAGATCAGAATAGGGGTAGTTAAATTAAGCAAAAAATAGCAATTTACTATCTTACAAAGGAGTAAGAATGATAGATCCTTATTAAGAAGTGTACAAAAAATTCTAAATCTGGCAAAATAGAATCATAGAATGGTTTGGGTTGGAAGGGACCTTAAAGATCATCTAGTTCCAATCCCTAAGCCATGGGCAGGGACACCTTCCACTAGACCACGTTGCTCAAAGCCCCATCCAACCTGGCCTTGAACACTTCCAGGGATGGGGCATCTACAACTTCTCTGGGCAGCCTGTTCCAGTGCCTCACTACCCTCACAGTGAAGAACTTCTTCCTTGTCTCTAATCTAAATCTACCCTCTTTCAGTTTAAAGCCATTACCCCTTGTTCTATCACTACATGGCCTTGTAAAAAGTCCCTCTCTGGCTTTCTTGTAGGCTCCCTTTAGGTACTGGAAGGCTGCTATAAGGTGTCCCCAGAGCCTTCTCTTCTCCAGGCTGAACAAACCCAACTTTCTTAGCCTGTCTTCATAGGAGAGGTGCTCCAGCCCTCTGATCATCTATCTGGCCCTCCTCTGGACTTGCTCCAACAGGTCCATGTCCTTCTTACATTGGGGCCCCAGAGCTGAACACAGTACTCTAGCTGGGGTCTCACGAAAGCGGAGTAGAGGGGCAGAATCACCTCCCTTGACCTGCTGGTCACGCTTCTTTTGATGCAGCCCAGGATACGGTTGGCTTTCTGGGCTGCAAATGCACATTGCTGGGTCATGTTGAACTTCTCGTCAACCAACACACCCAAGACCTTCTCCAGATGGCTGCTCTGAATCCACTCATCGCCCAGCCTGTATTTGTGCTTCCGATTGCCTCGACCCGTGTGCAGGACTTCGCACTTGGCCTTGTTGAACTTCATGAGGTTCGCACAGGCCCACCTCTCAAGCCTGTCAAGGTCTCTCTGGATGGCATCCCTTCCCTCCAGTGTGTCAACTGCACCACGCAGCTTGGTGTTGTCAGCAAACTCGCTGAGGATGCACTCAATCCCACTGTCCATGTCACTAACAAAGATGTTAAACAGCACTGGTCCCAATACCGACCCCTGAGGAGCACCACTCGTCACTGGTCTCCAGCTGGACGTTGAGCCGTTGACCACAACCCTTTGAGTGTGACCATCCAGCCAATTCCTTATCCATGGAGTGGTCCATCTGTCAAATCCATGTCTCTCCAATTTAGGGACAAGGATGTTGTGTGGGACACTGTCAAATGCTGTGCACAAGTCCAGGTAGATGACATCAGTTGCTCTTCCCTTTTCCACCAACACTGTTAGCCCGTCGTAGGCAGTCACCAGATTTGTCAGGCACGATTTGCCCTTATTGAAGCCATGTTGGCTGTCACCAGTCACCCTTTTATCTTCCATATGCTTTAGTATAGATTCCAGGAAGATCTGCTCCATGATGTTGCCAGGCACAGAGGTGAGACTGACTGGCCTGTAGTTCCCTTGGTTTTCCTTTTTTCCCTTTGTAAAAATGGGTGTTAAGTTTCCCCTTTTCCAGTCAGTGGGAACTTCACTGGACTGCCACAACTTCTCAAATATGATGGATAGTGGCTTACCCATTTCATCCGCCGGTTCCCTCAGGACCCACAGATGCATTTCATCAAGTCCCATGGAATTGTGCATCTTCAGGTTCCTTAGATGGTCTTGAACCTGATCTTCTCCTGTGGTGGGTGGTTCTTCATTCTCCCAGTCCCTGCCTTTGCCTTCTGTGACTTGGGTGGTGTGGCTGGAGCACTTGCTGGTGAAGACTGAGGCAAAAAAGTCATTGAATACCTCAGCCGTCTCCATATCCCAGGTAACCAGGTCTCCTGTTTGCTTCTGGAGAGGGCCCACATGTTCCCTGGTGTTCCTTTTATCACCGACATACCTATAGAAGCTTTTCTTGTTGCCCTTGATGTCCCTGGCCAGATTTAATTCTATCAGGGCTTTAGCTTTCCTAACCTGATCCCTGGTTGCTCAGACAATTTCTCTGTATTCCTCCCAGGCTACCTGTCCTTGCTTCCACCCTCTGTAAGCTTCCTTTTTGTGTTTGAGTTTGTCCAGGAGTTCCTTGTTCATCCACGCAGGCCTCCTGGCATTTGTGACTGACTTCATCTTTGTTGGCATGCATTGCTCCTAAGCTTGGAGGAGGTGATCCCTGAATATTAAGCAGCTTTCTTGGGCCCCTCTTCCCTCCAGGGCTTTATCCCATGGTACTCTACCAAGCAGATCCCTGAAGAGGCCAAAGTCTGCTCTCCTGAAGTCCAGGGTAGTGAGCTTGCTGTGTGCCCTCCTCACTGCCCTAAGTGAGACAAGGGGAGTCAAAAGAATCTCAGTAGACATAATAAAGGGGGATGAAAGATGATGTTTAGCGCTTACATTGTTGAAATTAGCTGAGGTAGAGACAGTCCTTGATAAGAAGAGCTGGTCCCAAGAACCAGCCAATGAGGCAGAGACAGTTCCTGATAAGAAGCAGGAGCTGGCCCCAAGAGCCAGCTAAGACAGGTCTTGTGGCTTGGGTGAATACCAAGAAACCACTGAGCCTGCGCAAGAAAAGAGGTTACTAGCGGTGATGAAGAGGAGTCATCTATCCTCATCTCTGCGACCACCAGACGACCACCATAAAGAGGCACTGCGCAAGTGCAGTTGAGAGGAGGCTATGGAAATGACCTCTCGGAACTCATTTTAATATGAAGCGGGGATAGGTCATGCATATGTATAGGCATATTGTGAATATGTAACACCTGACTGTATAAACTTGAAGCGAACTGCCGAGTCGGGCGTGCACGACTTTGGTGGGACTACCCCCCGTGCTGCCCAGCGCTGAATGAACGTACCTACTTTACAATCTCACTGATTGTGGAGTCTGTTTTCCGCACGTCAGTTTGGCGAGCCAGGCAGGAGACTCTCTGCTCGGCTGCGGGATGGACTGCGGACCGGACGGCCCTAGGCGCGCCCTGAGCACTTTCCTCGGAGGAGCCTCCGCTGCCAGCCACTCACCGCAGGAGCAGACAACAACCTCCTGAAGCCGCGGACCAAATGGTATGTGTCTTAGAGGGAGCCTGTACAAGTACGGGCTGGGGCAGCTGGTAAATCGCGCAGAGACGTCTGGCGTGCAGCAGAGTCCCCGTATGGGAGGAGGGTACCCTGTATGGTAACAAGGGGGGATTTGCTGACCGATAGAGCGGCCGCCAGCGATCTTGGGGGTAGATCGAGCAAATCCGGGGTGACCGCTGTATCCCGGTATCGGGAGCCAGGACGTACCTGTCGATGACTGGTATGTAAGAGGCAGGAGAAGGGTAAGCGCACCCCCTCGCAATTGCGCTTGGTTTATTTTTGCAGCTGCTGAAAGGTTGTCAACTGGAGCGATGATTGTATGATGTGAATGTTTGGAAATTTAATGTTAAAGATTTTGTGTGGGTGTGTGGAAATGATATATTGAAATTTATAGGTGTATGTATGTTTGTTAATGTGTGAATGTCTTTACATATTAATAGGGGTGATTCCCTGCTTTGTGTGTGGGTTTGCAACTGGACTATATAATAATTAGCATCCGGCTTGGGTTTTGTTGAAGTGTAAATCTTGTGGGAGGAGGTGGTACTGTACATCTAGCACATGGAAACGAGACTGCCTTGAGTGTTTTCCCCAAATTCCACACTGTTATGATTGGGAAAGAGCTCACTAAGAATCCGAAATAGTGAGATTGGTGTGTAAGGGAAAATTTAATTCCAGAAATTTGGGGTGTGTGGGAAGAAAACTGGGGGAAGACTATAAAGAAGTGTAAGAAACAATTTGCATGGAAGCTTATTAAAAGGAGAAGCCAAAATCAAACTTAAAAATCATTAGGAGGAGTATTAAAATGGGAAACAATCAAGGAGGAGTATTGAGGAAGAGTCCTCTGGGTTGTATAATTGCCCACTGGAAAGATATTGTTGGGCCTGGAGGTACGGAAAGTAAGAAGAACCTTATTAAATACTGCAATCAATGGTGTCCGTTGTATAAGTTAGGTGATGCTAAGTGGCCACTTAATGGGTCAATAGATTATAATATTCTTTTACAACTAATGCTGTTTTTAAGGAGAGAAGGAAAATGGCATGAGGTTTCATATGCAGACATGTTTTTCACCCTCCAAAATCATCCAGAGTGGCAAAGGGACTGTGGAATGGTACCCCCACAGGACCCCATGGTGCTTGCACTTGAGCGAGAGAACAACAAGGAGCTTAGAGGTAAGCTGAGGAGGTGTTGTTCGGCATGTAGTATTGGACAAAGATGTACAAAGACAAATAAAATCCATCAGGCACCAGAACAAGATCTAACTGATTTGTTTAAGCCTCCCCCTCGACCACAGGAACAGGATGCAGACTCAGATAGAACTCCGACCCCCCCGAACAGCCCTGTATCTTCCCGTACTAGGAAGAAAACTACCTCAACAGCTTTACAAGTACCTCTCCGAGAGGTGGTGAGGCCGGATGGTGGGATGATGTTAATCAAAGTACCCTTTTCTACTGCTGACCTAGGGGAATGGAAAAAGGTTGCAAAAGATTATAGGAGTGATCCGGTAAGTGTAACTAAGCATTTCCAATTTATTGTAAAACAGCATAACCCTGATTGGAAGGATATACAGCTATTATTGGAATATATGACCGAGACAGAGAAGCAGCTGATTTTAAAAACAGCAGGGAACCTTGCTGAAGATCATTATAAGATTACAGGAGGGGACATTAAGGAATATTTCCCTCTCCAAGACCCAAAGTGGCATGTTAATAGATCTGCACATATGGAAAGATTGCAGGGGTATCAGGAGTGGATTGCAAAAGGAATGGAGAGAGCAATCCCCAAAACTATAAATTGGTCAGCTTTATATGCAGTTAAACAGAGTCCTTCTGAGTCTCCATCTGAATCCCTGGATCGACTGAGGGATGTAATGTGCCACAGCACACCGCTGGATCCTGGGTCAGAGGTAGGAATACAACAATTAGTCTCCCTGTTTTTGGGTCAATCTACAGGGGATATAAGGCGCAAACTTCAGAAATTACGGCCTACAGAGAGTAGGAATTTAGAAATATTGTTGGATGAAGCATGGAGAGTATTTAGTAACAGAGAGGAAGGATATAGGCAAGGGCAAAGGAAATTAATGGCTGTTATCCAGGAAGAAAGAGGAAGAGGGCCTAGACGAGACTTGCCCCGACTGGGCAAGGATCAATGCACTTTGTGTAAGAAATTCGGTCATTGGAAAAAGGAATGCCCAAGGAACAAGGAGGATCAGAGAGCTCAAACAGGAAGAACGGTAGCCCATGTGAAGGGAGATTGATGGGAACCTGGGGAATCTACCCTAGCGGATCCACTGGTTATAATTAAGCTAGGGAAAACACAACAAGAGGTAGAATTTTTGGTAGATACAGGAGCAACATACTCGGTTCTGAATCAAGCTTTGATGCCCCTGGGAGATGATTATGTCATGGTGAAAGGAGCGACTGGCCATAGTGAATGAATGCGCTGAATGAACGTACCTACTTTACAATCTCACTGACTGTGGAGTCTGTTTTCCGCACGTCATAAGGATCTTGAACTCCACCATTTCATGGTCACTGCAGCCAAGGCTGCCCCTGAGCCTCATGTTCCGCACCAGCCCATCTTTGGTGGTGAGAACGAGGTCCAGCACAGCACCTCTCTTCATTGGATCCTCTATCACTTGGGGAAGGAAGTTATCATCAATGCACTCCAGGAACCTCCTGGACTGCTTATGCCCTGCTGTGCTGTCCCTCCAACAGATATTGGGGTGGTTGCAGTTCCCCATGAGGACCAGGCTTGTGAATGTGAGGCTGCTCCTATATGTCTATAGAGGGCCTCATCCACTCAGTCTTCCTGTTTGGGTGGCCTGTAGCAGACCCCCACTGTAATGTCACCTGTCCCTGCCCTCCCTTTAATCCTGACTCATAAACTCTTGGTCAGCTCCTCATCCATCCCCAGGCAGAGCTCCATGCAATCCAGCTGGTCATTGACATAGAGGACGACACTTCCTCCTCACCTCCATTGCCTGTCCTTCCTAAAGAGCCTGTCTCCCTCCATTCCAACACTCCAGTCATAGGAGCCATCCCACCATGTGTCCGTGATGCTGATAAGATCATAGCCCTGTAGGCATGTGCACGTCTCTAACTCCTCGTGTTTATTACCCATGCTACATGCGTTTGCATAGGGGCATTTCAGTTGGGCCCCCGATGAAGCTGACTTACTGGCTGGAGTGGCTGGAATTCCTTTGTGCTGCTCTTCAGGTGCTCTCCTGCTGACCTGTGATCCCTCTGCAGGCTCTGGGCATCTATTGCTGGCACTGGCATCAAACTGGTAGGAGTGGGATGGATTGAGGTTCACCTCCCCTGGCCCTTTAGCTTAAAGGACCCCAAAAGGTACTGTAATACTTGCAGATGTTGCTGGGTTTAGCTCCTGAGGAATACTGTCATTTCTTCAGTCCCATGTATTTCTTTCGCAATTAGTAATACCAAAAAAATGCTTTTCATGTTGGATGGTAAAAGGGATTTTTTTAAAAAACATTTATGCCTACTGGTATTTGAATTTCTGTGTTGATATGAAGACGCTAATTGAATATCATGCATGTATTTAACAGCATTTGAATACTGATGCTGCTGAGGAACAGTTCCAATAATTTAAATTTTAGCCTATTTGACCTTCTGAAATACACTGCAGCTGGATCAGGACAGTTAGGAGCCTGAATTTTCTTATTCAACCAATAGGTAAGCAATTCACTGCACTGAAGTTAGACTCCCTGAAAATTAATTTGAAGACGTAGTCAAAAGTGCTCTATAAAAGCAAGACGAGTGCTGGAATGTCAAAACCCTATGTCTTTATTATGAATTAACCAAAAGGTTATAAAAATGCCAGGTCCCAACAAGAAAGGGAACAGATGCAGGTAAAAAGGAATTAAGGAGATGTGTGGAGCTACAAGATTCGGAACTCATGACAGCTGACTCTGGGAACGTGAGAAGGTATCTGAATTGCTGCAGGGACTCCTGAAAGTGGAGCAGGGCATTTAAGAATGTCACTTTATGTATATAAACTATTTCATTAGACTTGTCCACATGATTCATTCCAATTATTATTCTAGAATATACATTATAAGTGCATGTATCTATGTGTGTATGCTGTTCATTTTCTACATTGGTCTACAATTGCTTCTTAGTGATTACTATGTATTAGAGTATAAATTCACCTCTTGGCATGTTTAAAGTGGAAGAAAGGAATCTGAAAGAAAAGAAATTATAAAATGTCCTTTTGCTTGCATAACTCAGGTGTTTAGCTAATATTTATTGATATTTTCCTACTTCCACACTGGTTCTTAATGGAGTCAAGAAGTCTTGCTCATATCCAGACTTCAAAGCCAAGCATTAGTGTAGCCAGCTCCATGAGATCTCTGAGAGCCATTGCTATTTTCCCCTACTAAGGAGAAAAGGTATGTATTGGGTCTGGCTGAGATGGAGTTAATAGTCCCCATAGCAGCCCTCATAGAACTGTGCTCTGCATTAGTAGCTAGAGAGGTGTTGATAACACACCAGTGTTTTGGCTACTGCTGAGCAGCACTGGCACAGCATCAAGGCTGTCTCCCCAACATTTTTGCCCCCTCCCTCAATGGCAGGCTGGGGCAGGGCAAGATCTTGGGAGGGGACATAACCAGGACAGCTGACCTAAACTAACCAAACAGATATTCCATACCATATGACGTCAGCCCAGATATAAAAGCTAAGTAAAGGGAGGCGGAAGGGAAGGCATTTTTTGTCTTCCCGAGCAACCACCACGCGTACTGAAGCCCTGCTTCCCAGGAAGTGGCCAGACATCGCCTGCTGATGGGAAGTAGAGAATAATATCATTTGTTTTCTTTGCTTTTCGCGCGCGACCTTTGCTTTCATTTTATTAAACTGTCCTTATCTTGACCCACGAGCCTTTTGTTATATTTTCTCCCCCCTGTCCAGCTAAGAAGGGGGAGTGATAGAGCGGCTTTGGTGGGCACCTGGCACCCAGCCAGGGTCAACCCACCACAGTCCTTTTTGGCGCCCAACGTGGGGCAAGACAACGGCAGTTTTGCATTAAGCGTGCCTTAGCTAGTTATTAAGTGGCAAGCTCCTGTGCAGGTCACGGAGCTTGTTGGCTGCTTGCTTATCTCTATCTTGCTGAGTTTGGGAACATGGTAATGCAAATAATGGCTGTGTGCTTTGCCTTAGCACTGATGGTTTTTTTGTGCTGCGGGAGCTATCTTGTGGGGAGAATGAAGGAACTCGGGAACATGCTAATACAAATAATATCTATGTGCTTTGTCCTGGCACTGATGGCTTTGCTGTATTGTGGAAGCTATCTTGTGGAGGAGATGAGGGAACACATCTCCCTCTCCCTACCAGGCATTGATGTGAATGGTTTTATTATGCAGGCTCCTGAGGTCCTTGTTCACCCTTATGTGAGTTGTTCAATACTAATAATTAATACTGGTGGTGTATTATGGGTATTGTGGAATCTGGTCTCATCCTGGTATAAGAGAAGACAAGTTTCGGGTGAGGCAATACTGAAATGTGCCCTCAAGCGACCGGTCCCTGGGTGGCAGGGTATATGGAAGGATTTGGGCAGATTCCTAGGACGGTTATCACCTCCCATAATCTGGGACTTTACACCTGAACAGGCAAGTAACCCTGGCAAACTGGCGCGCCACCTGATAGAAGGGTGCCTTGCCTATCCCAATGAAAACCAGCAGCTTCTCGCACTGTACTGGGGCTTGGCCTATGCCTACCGAGCCATAGTTCAACACTCTCAGAGGACCATGGTTGAGGCAGGGACCCAGACTGCATCTGAGGACACCATGCTTGAGATAGGGACCCAAACAACAACAACCACCACAGTAATTGCCCCAGTAGTGAAAAGGAAACAATGGATAAGGAGATCAACAGGTCCATACCATCGATTAGTAAGGGAAGAAGAAGAAGAGGAAAGCCTTAATTTAGAACCTGGTCCTTCAATAAAGAAATTGGAGGAAGGAGTGAAGGAACTTAAACAGGAAGCGGAAACTACCCGGTCCCTGACGTCCTCAGAACTTCGGGACTTGCGGAAAGACTACAGCCGCCAGCCAGGTGAGCGGATCCCTGCTTGGCTGCTCCGATGCTGGGATAATGGGGCCGACAGTCAGCTACTGGAAGGCAAGGAAGCCCAACAGCTGGGATCCCTCGCTAGAAACCGGGGAATTGAAAGAGGAATTGGAAAAGAAGGAGCAATTTGCAGTCTCTGGAGCCGGCTCCTCTCAAGTGTGAGGGCAAGATATCCATTCAAGGAAGATCTTGTGAATTCCTCAGAAAAGTGGACTACCGCAGATGAAGGCATCCAGTACCTGAGAGAGTTAGCAGTGGTGGAAGTCATCTACAGTGATCTAGATGATGAGGAAGTCTCAAAAGATCCAGAGGATGTCCTGTGCACACGGGCCATGTGGAGAAAGGTGATTCAAGGTGCCCCAGCGTCGTATTCTAACAGCTTGGCAGCAATGTATTGCCCAGATATGGAAACACCAACTGTGGAGAAAGTGTCATCTTGGCTCCAAAACTTTGAAGAAAATCTCTGTGTCTCCTCATCCCTACAGGACAGTGCCTTGGCTGTTAGGGATGCTCCAAGAAATCAGTCCTCTCCTGCTCCGGTCAGAGGGAAAGGGAGCCCAGGGCGTATGCCACGTGGTATGCTCTGGTTCTTCCTGCGTGACCAAGGGGAGGACATGAGGAAGTGGGATGGTGAACCCACCTTTAAGTTGGAAGCCCGCGTACGTGAACTGAGAGGGAAGACAGCTGTTAAGAAGGGGTCACCCAAGAAGAAGGCTGTCAGTGTTGTTGCTGTAGAGGCCCAAGAAAGCAATCAGCGATCCTCCAGGCATAAAAGAACTGAAACCACCTCCCTTGATTCTGGTGAGGGGACTTCTGGTCTGGCACCGCAAGGGTCAGACAGTGAATACTCTGATGAGGAACAGCAATAGAGGGTCCCTGCCTTCGGCCAGGAGGAGGAAAGGGATGACCGGATATACTGGACTGTGTGGATTCGATGGCCTGGCACATCAGACCCACAGAAGTATAAGGCTTTGGTAGACACTGGTGCACAGTGTACGCTGGTGCCATCAGGGTACAGGGGCACAGAACCCATCTGGATCTCTGGAGTGACAGGGGGATGCCAAGAATTGACTGTATTGGAGGCTGAAGTGAGCTTGACAGGGGACAAGTGGGAAAAGCACCCCATTGTGACCGGCCCAGAGGCCCCTTGTATCCTTGGCATAGACTACCTCAAGAGAGGGTACTTCAAGGACCCAAAGGGGGTACCGATGGGCTTTTGGTGTAGCCACTGTAAACACAGAGAAGATCAAACAGCTATCTACCCTGCCTGGCCTCTCGGAAGATCCCTTCATTGTGGGATTGCTGCGAGTTGAAGAACAGCAGGTGCCAATCGCTACCAGGACGGTGCACCGCCGGCAATATCGGACAAACCGAGACTCCCTGGCTCCCATCCATGAGCTGATTCATCAACTAGAGAGCCAAGGAGTCATCAGCAAGACTCATTCACCTTTTAATAGTCCTATATGGCCAGTGCAAAAGTCTGATGGAGGGTGGAGGTTAACAGTAGATTATCGCGGCCTGAATGAAGTGACACCGCCACTGAGTGCTGCTGTACCAGACATGTTAGAGCTCCAATATGAACTGGCATCAAAGGCAGCCACGTGGTATGTTACAATTGATATTGCCAATGCATTTTTCTCCATTCCTTTGGCAGCAGAGTGCAGGCCACAGTTTGCTTTCACGTGGAGAGGTGTCCAATACACCTGGAATCGACTGCCCCAGGGGTGGAAGCACAGCCCTACCATTTGTCACGGATTAATCCAAACGGCACTGGAACAAGGCGATGCCCCTGAACATTTACAATACATAGATGACATCATCGTGTGGGGCAACGAGGCAGAAGAAGTGTTTGAGAAGGGAAAAAGAATAATTCAGATTCTTCTGAAAGCTGGTTTCGCCATAAAGAAAAGCAAGGTCAAGGGACCTGCACAGGAGATTCAGTTCTTGGGAATAAAATGGCAGGATGGACGCCGTCATGTCCCTATGGATGTGGTCAACAAGATAGCAACTATGTCTCCACCAGCTAACAAGAAGGAAACACAAGCTTTCCTAGGCCTTGTGGGGTTCTGGAGAATGCATATTCCAGGTTATAGTCAGCTTGTGAGCCCTCTCTATCGAGTAACGCGGAAAAAGAACTATTTTGAATGGGGCCCTGAACAACAACAAGCCTTTGAGCATATCAGACAGGAAATAGCTCGTGCAGTAGCTCTTGGGCCTGTCCGGACAGGACCAGATGTACAAAATGTACTCTACACTGCAGCTGGGGAGCATGGTCTCAACTGGAGCCTCTGGCAGAAAACTCCAGGAGAAACCCGAGGTCGACCATTAGGGTTTTGGAGCCGGGGGTACCGAGGATCAGAAGCCCACTACACCCCGACTGAAAAAGAAATACTAGCAGCATACGAGGGGGTTCGAGCCGCTTCCGAAGTTGTTGGTACAGAAGCATATCTCCTCTTGGCACCACGATTGCCTGTGCTACACTGGATGTTCAAAGGAAACATCCCCTCTGCACATCATGCAACCAGCGCTACATGGAGTAAGTGGATAGCATTGATTACGCAACGGGCTCGACTGGGAAAATCTAACCGCCCAGGAATTCTGGAAGAGATCATGGACTGGCCAGAAGGCAGAGATTTTGGAGCAACGCCTGAGGAGGTACCTCGTGCCCAAGAGGCACCATCATATAATGAGTTATCAGAAAACGAAAGGCGTTATGCTTTGTTTACTGATGGATCCTGTCGTGTGGTAGGGAACCATCGAAAGTGGAAAGCTGCTGTGTGGAGTCCCACACGACAAGTCGTTGAGGCCACTGAAGGAGAAGGCGAGTCAAGTCAGTTTGCAGAAGTGAAAGCCATCCAACTAGCCCTAGACATTGCTGAACGAGAAAAGTGGCCAGTACTCTACCTCTATACCGACTCTTGGATGGTGGCTAATGCCCTATGGGGGTGGCTACAGCAATGGAAGAAGACCAATTGGCAACGCAGGGGTAAACCCATCTGGGCAGCAGCATTGTGGCAGGACATTGCTGCCCGTGTAGAACACATGACTTTAAAGGTACGTCATGTAGATGCTCACATGCCCAAAAGCCGTGCCACTGAAGAACATCGAAATAATGAACAGGTAGACAAGGCTGCCAAAATAGAAGTAGCTCAGGTGGACCTGGACTGGGAGCGTAAGGGTGAGCTATTTGTAGCTCGATGGGCCCATGAGACATCGGGACATCTAGGGAGAGATGCAACATATAGGTGGGCTCGTGATCGAGGGGTGGACCTGACCATGGAAGCCATCACACAGGTCACTCATGAATGTGAAACATGTGCTGCAATCAAACGAGCCACCAGAGTAAAGTCTCCCTGGAACAGAGGGCGCTGGCTGGGTTTTCGATATGGCGAGGCCTGGCAAATTGACTACATTGGACCACTGCCACGAACACGCCAAGGCAAGCGCTACATACTCACGATGGTGGAAGCAACTACTGGTTGGCTAGAAACGTACCCTGTAAACCATGCCACTGCCCGAAACACCATCTTAGGCCTCGAAAGGCAAATTTTATGGCGACATGGTACCCCAGAAAAAATTGAATCAGACAATGGGACTCATTTCCGAAATAACCTCATAAGCTCCTGGGCAAAGAAACATGGCATTGAGTGGGTGTACCACATCCCCTATCACCCGCAAGCATCTGGAAAAATTGAGAGATATAATGGACTGTTGAAGACTATGTTGAGAGCGCTAGGCAATGGGACATGGAAGCATTGGGATACAAATTTAGCAGAAGCCACTTGGCTAGTTAACACCAGAGGATCTGCTAACCGTCCTGGTCCTGCCCAAACAAAACCCCTACATACTGTGGGAGGAGATAAGGTCCCTGTAGTGCACATGGGGAAGTGGCTGGGGAAGGCAGTGTGGATTTCTCCTCCCATGGGAAAAGGCAAACCCATTCGTGGGATTGTCTTTGCTCAGGGACCTGGGTGTACTTGGTGGGTAATGCGGAAGGATGGGGAGACCCAATGTGTGCCTCAAGGACATTTAACCTTGAGGGAAAAATAATCTGTGATGTGAGTTGTATGTTGTAGGAAGTAATGTAGCAGGAATGACCTGAACTGCAAAGGAGTGAACTTCGCAAGGAACCAGACAAGTGCATCGGTGACCCAAACCAAGCCGGTGTTGGTGCCCAACGATCGAACATACTGCTTCTCCTGCCCTGACCACTCATCTTGATGGATGGGGCCCAAGTCATAACCTGTGTGTGAACATCTGGAGGAGTGGAAGATCTATCTCTTAAAGGACAGGGGATAGTAATTAATAAGAATGTATAAATCTGTATGTTGGGTATAAAAGTGGTTTAAGTATGTAGTTACAGTTGTAAGTGTTGGTAAGAAGGGATTTCAGTAATGAGAATTAAATACAATGGCATGGTTAGAAGACATCTGTATTAAATTATGTGGGACCTGAGCATGACGCAAATGGTATGGAATAAGGGGTGGAGATTGTATTGGGTCTGGCTGAGATGGAGTTAATAGTCCCCATAGCAGCCCTCATAGAACTGTGCTCTGCATTAGTAGCTAGAGAGGTGTTGATAACACACCAGTGTTTTGGCTACTGCTGAGCAGCACTGGCACAGCATCAAGGCTGTCTCCCCAACATTTTTGCCCCCTCCCTCAATGGCAGGCTGGGGCAGGGCAAGATCTTGGGAGGGGACATAACCAGGACAGCTGACCTAAACTAACCAAACAGATATTCCATACCATATGACGTCAGCCCAGATATAAAAGCTAAGTAAAGGGAGGCGGAAGGGAAGGCATTTTTTGTCTTCCCGAGCAACCACCACGCGTACTGAAGCCCTGCTTCCCAGGAAGTGGCCAGACATCGCCTGCTGATGGGAAGTAGAGAATAATATCATTTGTTTTCTTTGCTTTTCGCGCGCGACCTTTGCTTTCATTTTATTAAACTGTCCTTATCTTGACCCACGAGCCTTTTGTTATATTTTCTCCCCCCTGTCCAGCTAAGAAGGGGGAGTGATAGAGCGGCTTTGGTGGGCACCTGGCACCCAGCCAGGGTCAACCCACCACAAGGTACAAAGAGTTTCAAGGAATGGCTGTTACTTAGAGTCCACATGAAGCTTTTGGAATTTCTTTTCTTTGATATGGACACTGGTTATTCCAGGGAAAGCTGTGTTTAGGTGAGCTAGTGGATTAAAGCCATACACTGCAGGTAAATTCTAGAAGGTTATCTTTTTTTTTCAGAAGGGAACCCAACTTGCTTTGCCATCTGGACATATAACAAATATTTGTTTGCTTTATGCCACAAAGGATTAAAAAATACCTATCCTTGATTTAAAAAATAAAACTAAACCCTATGTTTTTATCTTATATTTGCCTTATTCGTATATGATATTATATTATCATATACATAAAGTAATATTATCATATATCATAAAGTAACGAGCAGGGCACATTGCTTTGGATGTCTGTATTCATGGAAAGCACAGTGTATTATGTCTCATTAGAGTGCATAGTGTGTTGTTATTTTTCAGAATGTTTTAGTTCACATAAGAGTAATCCAGATCACGCACCTGAATATCAGTTATAGATTTGTTTACATGCTGAGAAAGCAGAAGCAGATGACATAGAGAAATATTACAAATTTCAAATTATAGAGTGAATGAAATGAAGCATCATCAATAAACTATTTACATTAACATATGCAAATGAAAATGTTTTGAAATATTTTTATATTACATTATTTTTCATTTCTGACCAACTACAGACTTGGTAAATCTTTTTTGCAATTTTGAAAACTGTGTCTGTGTGTGTGTTAAGTTACCTCAGCAAAGGAAAATTCAGCCTGTTGACAAGGGGTTTTTTGTTTGTTTGGGTTTTTTTTTATTAATAAACATGAAATATACATAAATGTACTTTTATACACATGTGAAGTGTTTGATTTTGAGTGATATCTTTGGAAGAAATCCAATGAAAGCAAATAATATCAGCTACAGTTGTGTAATATGTTTCAATGTTTACTGAAGTTCTCAGTAAAAATTATTTCTGGGTTGGAAGTAGGTCTACATGGAAAAAAAAAAAGAATTAGTTGCTCTTACAAATGATATCTAGCAGATAAGCATGTTGAAACTCTGGTGCCAGGTTGGATCAGCTTTTGATGTGAAAAACAAGACATGTTTTCTTCATGATGTAATTCAGTTTGACATTTGTAGAGCTACAATTACATTATAAAACACAGCTTTGAGGTTTGTTTTTCATTTGACTTTTCTAAAATACCAATAAGGATTTTCAGATTACTTTCATAACTTGTACAGCTATAAAAGCTGTTTTCTACATTTGTAAATAAGCTAGAAGAATGAGTCATTATTCAGAGCTTCAGTTCAGATAAAACTCATCACAAGTTTGGAGATTTTTTCGTAAAGCTTATCTGAAATTGTCTATGCATTTTTGGTTGTCAAATTTAGCTAGGAATCTTCCCATACTAAAGTATCTATTTTAGTTCTTGTAATACTTCTGTAAGTCAGGTTGAAAACCCTACAAAAAGAAATTTTTTTTGTTTTATATAATACCAGATTGATAATTTTTTCAAAGGACAAAATGAACCCTTTAAATTAACAATTTGCTTAAAACTCCAGTAGTTTGGGTTTTTTTCCCCTAGTTCAATGTCAACATGTTTCATTATTTCTTTGCTCTTAAAATCTCTAGATGTGTCTTGTCCCACTACCTCCCTTCCCAGTCCTGCCCTTCTTTGACAGTCTGTGCTCAGCTGGAACTCCAGAGACCAGTGTCACCTCGGAACACGATTGTGGAATTAATCTGGGTTTAGATTGGCATAAATGACCATGACATGGCCAAATGTCTTCCACATTTTCTTATCTTGTAAACTCATTCAATCTGGCTTTATATTCTTTTCCTGTTAGGGAAAAGTACGGTTAGGAGAAAAAGGTGGCTGAGGAAAAATGACCACATATTTTGTCTTATGGTCTAGAATAGTACAGTCTACCATCAGAAAGAATTAATATTATTTCTATTTGTCTACTAAGTTATAAAAGGACATATAGGGCTGTGTGGTTGGAAGAGACAGGGAAAAAAAATTTTTTTTTTTTTTTTTTTTTTTTAAGAAAGAAGGCTGTGTGAACTTTTATTTCAGGGGATTGTAAGGGAGTATGTTTAACTCTGCCATAAGACTAAAAATGTTACGATATTTCAGGAAATCTTTCTAGTTACTGACATGAAGATTATGCTGCCTAAATGTGGGGACAGATTTTTTACTTCGCCTGATATCTGCTGGGTGCAGCAGAGCAGGACTGTGGAGGAGTTAGTGATGGCTCATGGATTACAGGGCCAGTGTTACAGTGACCTTGGCGCTTGGCAGAGTTTAAAGCAGCATATGAAGTATATGAGCTAGAGCCATGTCCTTGAAAATGAATGGTGATACTTTGCCAGTACACATAGCTGTCCCCAGTACAGCCCCCTGTAAAAGTGCCTGGAGGGCACTCTGACTCCAGCAGCTGGCTTTTATGTCTCTTTTCACCAGGTGGTAAGGCCTTGGGCCATGAGGAATCACCATATGGAGACAGGGAGTAGCTCTAGCTCTGTGCTGTCAGAGCAATGCGAGGTCTCTGACTTCCAGGAGACCTCAGACGTGCTGTCTAATGCCAGTTTGTGGCATCCAGCAACAAGCACTGTGGGATGGGAAATTATTATCAATAACAGACTTTTAATTTTAGAGAAAGGGAGATAAAGCTAGTTGGAGTAGAAATAGACTTGGGTCAACAGCAAAAAGTAGCAGTAACATACTTCAGTCAATTTTATATTTCCTGTCACTCTCTCTAATTTTTTCCCAGTGCTTTCTCTGCAGAATTTCCATCCCACTGGATTGTGATATAGTTATATATGTGTTTCTGATTTTACATTATATCACACTGACAGTTCATAAAGTGCAAAATACCAGTGAGGCATTTTGGTAGGACATTTTACCTTTGTTATGACTTTGAGTGGAATGAAATATGTTCTGTTAAAAAGGGAATCTATAGAGGTAATCACCCGGAGTGATCTCTTTCAACAGAACTCTTAATTTCACACCTTGTTCATAAAAGAAATAAACCTTTACTAAAGGCATGTGTTTGACAACGAACTGGAACCTTTTCTGCCAAGGCACCTAAACTGTCGCTGTGTAAAAATATGTAGGATACAGAATCAGACTACAAAAACATAAAACCTTGTCAGTTTGGCTCACAAATGTCACTGATCGGGCTATGACATGGAACAAGTTCAATGACTATGCATCGATCTTTTTCACAATTATGTTTCCAAGTTGTAAATTACTCTGTGTACGTATTTCTGTAGGATAAGTCTCCTGCTGTGTGCATTTTATGCTGATTTCTTTTACTTTTCTTTTTTTCTTGCATATAATTATATGAAGAACAGAGTCCATCTGTGTATCTATGTATGTCAAAGGAGAGAAAAACACACATATATTGTTTTCATACTGGGTGCAGGTGCCCAGGCTCTGGCAGGGTGGCTGCAGGGCGGCCTCTGTGAGGAGAGGCCGGGGCTGCCCCGAGCCGGACACAGCCGGTTCCAGCCGGCTCCGACCGACCCACCGCAGGGCACGGCTGAGCCCCGCAGCCACCACGGCGGAGCCGCGGGGAAAGCCTGTGTAAGAAAGGGAAAAAACACTGGATGGAAAGAGGAACAACATGGGTAACACTAAGGTTGGAGGAGAAGATGCCCCATTTTACTCTTTATGTAGCTATGTATGCATATGAATGAATAAGCACACAGTTTTTCTAAATTTTACTTTCCTGGAATATTTTCTCAAAAACTGAGTATCAGGTTTTGAGAAATCACATTCTCAGTGAAAATGGTCATTTCTGACAATACAGACCATTTTGTCCTGCTGAAAAGACAGTATTCTTACAGTTCAAACCTAAGCAATTTTCTGTAAGGAGTTATTACCTTGAAAGGTGTATATTTATAAGGTTTTTTTTTCCTTCAGCTTGTAACTTCCACTAAGCACTTCAGAACACCTTTGCCTTTGAATACCTAAGCAGTCCTACTGACTGTGATGAGTTTCGGTTCAGACACTAAAGCATGCCATAACCTGTGGTACATGTTGTTAGCATTACCATACTTCAACTAAAAATGCTTTTATCGAGCAGACCAGTGTTTTTATCTGCCTCTTTAAATATTCTTATGCCAGGTCGCCTATTATACAGACAAAGAGGCCTAGTTATGTCATCTGTGGATCATAATATTTACCTTCATGCATACAGAATGTCTGCCTGTATAAATTTGGTAACAGGACTTATAGTTTGATATATAATACTAAATATTAATATGTTACATAAAAGTACTGTTTGATATACTATTTTCTCTGCAACCAGGTTTGATTTCTATATTTTTCATTTGTAACATCTTCTTGTAAAAAACATCTTTGTATGAGAGCTTACGTGTATCCTAAATTAAAGTGAACTTTAAGTGTGTTTCTTCAAAGTCTGATTATAATTGGCAGTACAGAAATGTAACATATTATCGAAGTTTTTAGCAGGAAAAGAACATTTTCTCAAAGTTTCTTCTCTGTTTATATCACAGTCCATACCAACAGAATAATTTTAATCATCTCATACACATTTTCTGTGCTTTAGACATTTTGACTTACCAGGTAAAATGTACCCAGAGAAACATAGAAATATGGGCCGTTTTAATCTTTTTTTTTTTTTTTTTTGATCTTGCTCTCTTAATTACTGTAGGAGAACAAAGGAAACTAGACTGTTTAATCTTTGGCTTAGCAAATGAATAAATTACTCTCCCATTGCAGTGCATAATGGATATTTCCAAATAAAAGCATGAGATAAACAGAAATTTTAGTTAACAAACAGTATAACTGGGCAAGTATTACATTTGTGACAGTCGTATCGTGGACTGTAGTACAATAGAAATTACCAACTACTATGGTATAAATATACATTAAGCACTTGGTTCCACCCATATATTACAATACTACCATCACCCTTTTGTGTAGTTCATAAGTACCATATATTAAGACACAAACAAGGTCAGATGCTGTACAACCCTGCAAGCTTTATTTCCATGACAAGGGGTAATGGTGATAGGACAGAGAGAAGAAGGAAGAGAAAGTCAGAATACCTAAGCAAGCAAACGGAAGAGATTTAGCAAGATTAGCTGCCACCACCATGAATCCAGCAATGTTCCGATGGTTCAGTCTTGGTGAAGAAGAGTCCGGAAGAAAGAAAGAGCGAGATAGAGACGCAGTCCTTTTATTGTCCCAGTCCTCGTGATTTTTTCAAAGATTCCGCCCATTTCCGCGAAGCTCATGGTGATACATGTTGTCCGTGTCATACGTGCTGTCCACGTCCCTCCAGGTGCACATGCTCAAGTGTCCATGGTGGCTCCTTCGGGGACAGGATGTTGAGGTCAAGAAGTGGTAGTGGTGCGGCAGCAATGTCGAGACAAACACAGTCTAACATGGTCTCTTACAATGTGCCAACTGATGTTAGTGCAGAACTTCCATGAAGGTTGGCTTGGTCTAGTTTCACAAGGGAAGTGTGCACTAGCCACGTAGGCCAGCAACACTTTGTGACATTTGGAGATGCTGCACCAGGTGAGCCTGTTCCAGCTGGTCACTGACTCATAGAGACCACATTACTGGGTTTTGTCACCATAATGCCACAGGGGACGCCTTTGCTTTACCACTTGATGTCTTAGTAGAGTGCAGGGGAGGGCTTACCTGCTCTTCCTACTGCAGTCTGCAAGCTGGACAGCACTGAGGCAGTGGCTTCTCTGCTGGGTGGTGAAGCTCCTCCTGGCCCTGGGAGATGTCCAATTCTGGAATGACTGGACAGCTATTCTGTTCCTTTCTGTGTAGGAGGCAGGTTAATTCACTGTTTCAAATTACTGTATAGTAAAGTTTTATCTCCAGACTTTGGATCACTGCCTTAAACACTGTCAATATCAACACATTTTGGCTGTATTGTATTTGGCCCTAGCTTTGCCTCCTCTAGGATGAAAAAAAAAGGGTTTTTTTTTACACTCTTTATTCATCTTCTTTGCATTGTCTTCTAATGTGGTCTGTGTAATTGTTTTGTGCTTTGTATTGCAAATTCTTTGGGACAGGAATCACGTGCTAGTGCTTTAGAAAGTGTATTTTCATCATTCAACAAAATATAAACAACAGTTGTGGTGGGTTGACCTTGGCTGGCCATCAGGTGCCCACCAAGCTGCTCTCTCACTCCCCCTCCTCAGCAGAATAGGGGGAGGAAATACAACAAAAACCTCATGGGTCAAGATAAGTACAGGGAGATCACTTACCAATTACTATCATCAACAAAACAGACTCAAGTTGGGGAAATTAATTTAATTTATTGTCAATAACAGAGTAGGATAGTGAGAAATAAAAACAAAACTAAAAACATCTTCCCTCCACCCTTCCCTTCTTCCCAGGCTCACCTTCAATCCCCAGACCAAGGGGTGTAGGGGGATAGGGTATGGAGGTTGCTATCAGTTCATAGCACTTCATCTCTGCCACTATTTCCTCCTCATGCTTCTTCCCTACTCCAGCATGGGGTCCCTCCCATGGGATACAGTCCTTCACAAACTTCTCCACCATGCATCTTTCCCTCGGCCTGCAGTTCTTCACGAACTGCTCCAGCATGGGTCCCTTCCATGGTGTGCAGTCCTTCAGGCACAGACTGCTCCAGTGTGGGTCCCCTGCGGGGTCACAAGGCCTGCCAGAAAACCTGATCCAGTGTGGGCTCCTCTCTCTACGGGTCCACAGGTCCTGCCAGGAGCCTGGTCCAGCATGGGCTTCCCATGGGGGTCACAGTCTTCTTCCGGCATCCACCTGCTCCAGTGTGGGGTCCTCCACGGGCTGCAGGGGGACAGCCTGTCTCACCATGGTCTTCCCCATGGGCTGCTGCAGGGGAATCTGTGCTCTGGTGCCTGGAGCACCTTGTCCACCTGCTGCTTCACTGACCTGCGTGTCTGCAGGATTGTTTTTCTCTCTCTCCAGCTGCTGTTGCACAGTGTTTTTTTTACCCTTTCTTAAATACGTTATCACAGAGGTGCTACCAACACCTCTGGCTGGAATTGGCTCTGCCAGACACGGGGGCAGTTCCTGGTGTCTTCTCACAGAAGGCACCACTGCAGCCCTCCCCAGTACCCAAAATTTACCACATAAACCCAATACAGCAGTGCAGGCAGAAATATCTGCTCCAGCCCCAGAAGGTCATGGACATTTGCCGTACAGAAAACTGACTTGTCCTGGGATTATGCTGTCAAGGCAGAGATTGTGCTGCAAAGACATTCTTTTCTCAGATTTCTGGTTGAACTGGCAGGGAAGGAATAATTGTAAATAAGTGCTGTTTCTTGATGGAACACCCAATAATGTCATCCAAACTTTTTTTCTGTCTGGTTGGAATTTGAGGAAGAACACCGACAATACAGAAAGACTTAAAGAAAAATCAGATGAAGACAAGTAATAGGTATTTTAGGCCCATTACAAGTATAAGTATTTCTTAAAAGAACATACCAGTATGTTTTCCATAGCTTAGTGGAAATCCGGTAATCAAACAGCCAACATTTATAAATCATGATATTATGTCTAAACGATTTAATTAGGTAAGTGGAAAGCTTAAATGAGAGAACAGTCTTAGGAATTACCATTATTTCTTTCAAAATGTAGACTAGCAGCTAAACCCCTAAGATGAGATTTTCAACAGTCATATCTCCTATGTGTAATTATCTCATAGCATAAACCTTTTGTTAGGAACTACTAAGTCAGTTGCTTTAAGGGAGACGTCTATGCGGGCTGCCTGTCTGGAAGCCTGTTCTAGGGGATGTTTGTGGCACAAATGAAAAGGTTTTAAAAACAAACCAAAAAGAAGAAAGACTATAAAATGCTTCAGGTGTGTTGTATTTTAATTGTTCTTTTTGGAAAAGGCAGTTTTTCCCTTTTCCATACTTTACTCCATTTTTGGGGGGATGCATATGTGTGTGTATGCACGTGTAGAGTTTTCTACTTTTTTCCTACTGCCTCTTCTGCCACATTTTTTTGTCTATGTTAAGCACAGACAGTTCCCTTTCTTCACAGAAATGTCAGAAATGTCACTACTGTATTTGCAATTTTCTTCCAGTGTGTCAGCTTCCGCAAGTAACTACAGTCCTCTGCTTTTCACAGAGTGAGCCCTACTCACAGTAAGTAGTACAAGATGACAATTGCAATCCTTCCCCTTCTCTTCTCCATTAGTAATATTATTATTATTTTAAAGTAAAAAAATATTAATGCATATAGCTTTATCATAGTTTTATCATACTCTATAGTCTCTCAAATGTGATAGAAAAGCAGCATCTCCTACTTCAGGAACTGAACAATAAAAAACATCATTTCCATGAAAACAATGCAGTGCAAGAGTGAGAGTCATGAAAAAAAAAAAAGCAGGTAAGGGCCTGGCTACTGAAAGGGGATGTTTCTTCTTAAATAGCAAAAATAAAGCCTCTCCAGAAGATTGCATTAAATGGACAAGACATAAGATAGGTGAACATTTAGCTTCTGAAACACTCTCACTGTATTTGGGGAATTAAATATGGATTCCTCAAATGTCTATTCTTACAAGTGAGACTATTGGTTAGAATATGTTTCTCACACCTTTCAGAAGGACAACATATTTCCCACACCTTTCAGAAGGGCAATATGTTGTGGTTTTTCCTGCCTGTAGTGCACTAGGTGAGATGTAGTTTGGAGGAAGGCTCCAGACTAGAGAAGGAAATGGGGACTAGGTATAACAGAAAAGTAGCATGTTCATTTGTATTTTAGATTTTAACTGGGTTTTTTTGAGAGTGTTCAGCAGAAAAAATATTTTTCCTATGAAATCTAGTTTCAGAAAAAAATGTATTCAGTATAAACTTAACTTTTCTTTCAACTTCGTTACATAAAATAGTTCTGATGATTATTACAGAGGGGACTGTTGTCCCAGCTTTCTCAGCAGAGCTGTCCTTTGGATGAAGTAGTGCTGCCCTACCCTTTTAATTAGAGGTCCAAACATACACCATGCAGATCACAGAGTATCAGTCAATTCTTAGGGGGCCACTTTATTTCGCTGTTCACTTAGGATTTTATTCCTTTCCTCAGTGGACAGTGGGTTCTTTTCCCAAGTAGTCTGTCACAAAGACTGAAATCTGATTTACCTACTTTTGTTTTTCTGTGAAGAAGAACAGTGGTGTGAGGGATTGCTGTAGAAATGTCTTAACATGTTTCTTTTCCTTGCAAGACATTCTGCTGTGGTTTGCTTGCCATTATTTCCTTGTACCTTGATTTTTCTCTGAAATGACCATACTTGTGAAAGCAAAGGAAACAGTATAGTAGGAATCCTTTTGGAACTTTGTTAGTTTGTGCAAGATTAAGGAAAATATATTTCTTTTCCAAAGGAAAAATATATCTCGCCCACCCAGTTCTGTCTCCAGTAAAGTTTCTGCAAATAATATATTAAGATATTTTTTTAGGAAGAGATGGAGAACCTGTTGCTTATAATTTGGATTGGATTTATAACTTCACTGCATACAGATTATGACTGTATGATTTTTTTCCATGGCACTGCAGGCTATTAATATGCACTCTACCACTGTTGTTTAAAAATCTAATTAGCTGTCAAAAATAAAGATGTTCCTCAACTGTGATCTAGGAAATTCAGTACAAACACACATTTGCACAGAGGAAAAACAAGCAATAAAGTCCCATTTAAGCCATCAGAAAAGGGTAAATCCTAAATGGTACATATGTGTTGATCCAGTCCTCTCTGGAGACATGCAATTCATTCTATGTGAAAGTTCAAATTAATTTAAGAATTCTAAAACTCTCTCAAAGCTTGAAACCTTTTAAAGACATGTAGATCATCACCTTCATAGGTAACCATCATTATAATTGGATGAAACTGATTAACCAATGATCTCTGTGGCAGGGTGTACTGCAGTTCAATTCTTCAAGGCTCATGCAGTACTGTTAAGGATTCCTATAACATGTTCCACCTGATCAAGATCAATTAGTGTTGTTATTCATTGGTAGGAAAGTTAATACTAATATGAATATGAATGTAATAGTAGTAGTACTAACAGAAGTCTCAGGATCATGCCTGTGTCCATGTATGAAGAATGGAGAGTCAAAAAGGTGACAGAAAAGAAATTCTATTTACAGTATTTCAGAAAATTCAGCTAAAAAATCCTGTCACAAGAACAGGAGACACAGGAATCTTCCAACTTGCTGTCCTCAAGGATTAAGTGTATCGAGAAATTTGAGCTGCAAACACCTAACTGTTCACCTGAACCACTTAGCAAACTAATGATCCATTTCAAGTCATTTTGCCTAATTACATCCCACGGAAACAAAGATTTTTCTGGACATATTTCTTTAAACCACTGAAAAATAAAAATGTGTTATTTCCTTTCTAATATTTCTCTATACTCTACAAGGCAAAATTCTCATGGGTCTCTTTGAAGGTGTCTTCAGTGCAAGTTGGCCCAAACTAGGATTTCTGCTTTTAGACCACAAGAGAAATTACCAAGAACAGTTTGAAAAAGCCAGATACATTGTGGTTTGGAGAAAACAAAGCTTAGGACCTTGTTATTCACATAGTTCTGTTTAAAAAGTAAAAGAGAGAAAAAACAAGTTTTAATACTTGATGGTGATTGGCATGCATTAAACTTGTCTACCTGTCACAGAACAGTAATGCTCATAAAGGTGTAGTGAAGTGCCACTTCATATAAGGCTTCAAATGACTCATAGCAATAAACAAAAAAAAACCCAGGGAGAATTATATAATGTTGGGATCGGGGGGTGTTTTATTTTCTTTTTTTTTTCATTTTAAATTATTTGGGACCCTATATCCTTTTGACTTTCACTCATGAAATGGGACTTGGCAGTGTAAAACATTCCACTCACCATTAAAAAATCTTACAGAAGAACAAATCTCTATATTAATGATATGAGTTTAGAAACAGTACTAATTCATTTCAGTTATATATTGACATATTTGTAAGCTAAAATACTAATTCAAAAGAATATGACATAAAAGCTTTCTTTTTGATCTTGGAATCCAATAAGTAACAGTTTTAGAATAAATGTAATTTAAGAAAATACTTAGTCTTTCAGTATAAGGTTATTTTACATATGTTTTCCTATTATATCATTTTAACGGCTCTTGATGTTCTCCTTTGTTAAAAGGCAACAATTTTTTTCTGTTACTTTTTCCAATTAAAATTAACTATCATCCTTTAAATAAAAGAAAATAGTGGCTGGTAAAATAATTTAAAACAACATAAAAATGCTTCTTTACCAAGAAAACATAAATTACTCATATAATTTATTCAAAACAGAACAAAACTAGGTAAGGCTATGGTTATAACCTTCTGATGAGTGCAGAGAAATGCTGAGGAAAAGAAATTAGGTTTTAATGAAAAAGTGATAACTCCAACAGAAGATATCAGTCTTTAAATGTTTGGATTGTACTATAGTGATAAATGTTCCTTAATCCCCCAAGAATATGCAGAAAATTCAGAAAATATGAAATCTGTAGTTAAAAAAAATAATTGATGCTAGAAGTTGTCAGTGAAGAGGTGGCTAAAGTCCTCTATGCCTTGTCTTGCTTAGCAACATCCCCTAGCAAGGACAGACTATTACCACATATCATCAGATAGGAGACAATCATGGACAACCAAATGCTAATCATTTTCACATCAAATGGGAGGTGTATGAACCTTTAAGACTGGTTTTTTTTTTTTTTTTTATTTGGGTCAAGTCACTAATCCCCAGACTTGTCTTTTTCATTAAATATTTCACTCACTGGTTTTTAAAATGTTAATTTTAATTGGTTGTGGTTTTCCTTTTTTTTTTTTCAGTTGCTCATGTAAACACATTATGTCAACAAATTCTACCTAAATTCTCCTAAGATTTTTGTATTTGTTTCCTGTGGCCATGCAACTCTCCTCTGTGGCCCTCTACAGTCATTAATTCCTGTATAGGGTTAAGTCACATTGATATTTATTTGATATCCTTTAATGTGTGAATCCAGAAATTCATTTATATACTTTAATATCTACCTGTTCTTGCAGAGTTAGCCAGGCATCTCCTCTCTCTGTGCAGGAGGTGCAGAGGTTGTACCAGACTCCCTGAGTGCACATGCAGAGCTGCCTTTGTGGTTTCCCAATCCTAGAGCCTTGTGGAAATCATTGATCAATAGGTGTAGTGGTTTAAGCCCAGCTGGCACCAAAGCAGCACGAGGCTGCTTGCTCACTCCTCTTCCTCTGGTAGGATGTGGAGGAGAAAATATAATAAAAGGCTCGTGGGTCAAGAAAAGGACAGGAAGAGATCACTCTCCACTTATGGTCATGGGCAAAACAGACTCAACTTGGGGAAAAACAAAATCTATTTAATTAACTACCGATCAAATCAAAACAAGGATAATGGGAAGTAAAACCAAATCTTAAAACACCTTCCCCCACCCCTCCCTCCTTCCTGGGCTCAACTCCACTTGGTTTTCTCTACCTCCTCCCCACCAGTGGCACAGGGGGATGGGGAATGGGGGTTGGGGTCAGTTCATCACACCTTGTCTCTGCCGCTCCTTCCTCCTCAGGGGCAGGACTCCTCACTCTTCCCCTGCTCCAGCGTGGGGTCTCTCCCACGGGAGACAGTCCTCCATGAAGTTCTCCAACATGAGTCCTTCTCATGGGCTGCAGTTCTTTATAAACTGCTCCAGCATGCGTCCCTTCCACGGGCTGCAGTCCTTCAGTCACAGGCTGCTCCAGCGCAGGCTTTCTCATGGAGTCATGGCCATCTTCGGGGGCCTCCAGTCCCCTGCTCACCTCCATGGGCTGCGGGTGGACAGCCTGCCATCTCACCACGGGCTGCAGAGGCATCCCCTCCTCCGGCATACCTCCTCCCCTTCCTTCCTCACTGACCTTGGTGTCTGCATAGATGTTCCTCTCACATCCCAATCTCCTCCCCTGATGCAGGTTTCCCCCTCTTAAATCTGTTCTCCCAGAGGTGCTACCACCATCACTGATGGGGTTGGACTTGGCCAGAGGCAGGTCTGACTTGGAGCTGGGGAATCTTCTAGCAGCTTCTCACAGGAGCCACCGCTGCAGCCCCTCCCCTGCTACCAAAACACCACCACACAAACCCAATACAAAAGGAATGTCCCTCTTCTGCATTAAAAACAAGGTTTTCTACTGTGAAGAAAAATGCTTGTTTTAATACTGTCTGAAGTCCTGAGATTCACTTTCACTCATAGCATACAAGATAAGAACTGCAGGCAAAAATGTCTGATGGGATCTTCCTGGGTAGGCTTATGCTGCTGCTGGGAATTAGTGCCCCTGACTAAGAGTAGAACTGTGTGACTCTGCTCGAGCAGAGGGAAAAGCATCAGGGTCCGTGGCAGGCTTGGATGTACTCAGTCCAGAGAGGATATCAGAAATGCAGCTAGCCCTGTCACTTGGAAATTATCTCTGGATTTAAGGAGGTCAGGCCAAGGCTGGGCACTGTACTTCCCCCTGTATAGTCTAGTAAGATTTCTCCTCTACCACATTTAGCTTTTCTGAAGAGTACTGACTCTCTCCAGCCATCTTGGAAGAATGGAATCTATCGGCCACCCTATGAGTGAGGTGCCTCAGTTTTCTTCATTTGCGTGATAAAATAAGTTTTTAGAAATTCAGTACAGTTAAATCACTGCTACAGGTGATTACAAATAGTTTACTTTCTCTTTGATTTGAAGAAAACACTCTACTTTCTTTGAAAATATATAAGAGTGAAGACTAATTCTTATGCTTAATTCCCAAGGCTTTTTTTCCTGTACAGTAATTAAAGAAAATGGACACACAAATCTTACTAATATAGTCTACAGTGTATTTTAATAATTAAAAAATTCCTTATTTAATTTTTGGAGCAGTTGTAGGAATTGAATGATCTAATGTGCTTCTCTAGTACATACAAAAAATTCTTTATTAGTTTCCATAACTACATTTTATTGTCAAGAACATTTGCGTTATATCTGTATTCAAATATGATGAATACATTTCAATATAGATATGACATACTAAATTATTTGTTGTACTGCAAGCCATAGAAAAAGAATTATTAGTGCCTCATGGCTCTAATATTAGACAATGGTACAAGTAATAAGCATCAGCATTAGCTGGAGAAGCCAGACTGTCTGTTACAGAACCACAAGTTGCTATGTCACATCTAGTATATGCAGCTGTGTTGCTCTCCAACATGTGAAATACAGGTACATTTGACTTTTCTTGGGCCTGACTGAACTTACCTTGGCAGACCTTCAACATTCAGGATTTGAATGCTGCTGCTTAACTGAAATGGGATCTTTCTGCTTTAAGAACCAAGGACTAATTTTCAGCTCATTAACTTACAGATGTAAATTAGACTGTCCAGTCTCACTTTGTGGACACTATGGCTTTCTATCACTAGTCAGAGATGTTTGATAGCTGTAGCAAATGACTGCGCAGACCTTGTAGAATAAAACTCCAAAAACATCATTCAATTCTTCAGCTGGAACAAGAGAGATAGAGGTTAAAAAAAAACCCCAAAAAACAGAGAAAGAGAGAGAGAGAGAAAAGAAACCTTTAGCTATATCCTTGTCTGAATGTTTTTGTACCTCCTGAGAATGCTGGTCAATTCAGACGGGATCTTCTCAACATCTCGGTAAACTGGACATCCCCATGAAACCTTCACTTTCCCCTCCCTCCCTCCATAGTCACTGTCCTTGTTGATGTTGCAAAATCTTCTCTCCATCCAGGATTTTTTGGCCCTATGAACTTGTCCTGGTTTCAGCTGGGATAGAGTTAATTGTCTTCCTAGTAGCTAGCACGACAGAACTGCTATGAGTTTCCCCAAGTTCCAGTATTAACACTGATCCCTCTTGATTTTTTTTTTTTGGAAGAAATGCTACTCTTGAAACATTAGATAACAGATTGGTGAGAAAAGGAAAAGCAAAAACTTGTTATTAGAAATCCATGCACATTTTGGTGTGTGGTGTGTGTTCTTAACGTCTTGTTAAAAATATATCATCATACAGTTAAGGAACATATGCCACATTGTACGCACAAGATAGCAGAATTGGACATAGAACCTGAATTGAAATTTAAGCATTTAACACTAAAATTTGACATTGATAAGATAATTTTTTAAATGACATTACTTATGTGTTAATGTACTGGTCATCTTTTGTACTCATATGATTCCTTCCAAAAAGAAGAAAAATTGTGGATACTCACTTGTATGGGCTAGTATCCTGGGAGGAAGGTATTTGCACTGTATATTTTACATGTCTATATCAGATACTCTAAATTACCTTCTTTTTTACCCTCCCATTTCTCTCCTCATTGATGATAGAGGAAAATTATATTTGTAATTTCTCTTTATATAATACTTAAACTGAGAACGTAAAGAAGCCCAAGGTGGAGAACACTAATAAGGCTCATAAGGTTGTTGCTCTTGATATATATATTTAAATCACAAACTGTAGAGTCAATTCCCAGATATAGAGGTAAACTGGGTATTATTTGATATTGCTAGTAAGCTTTAGATGCTTCCTTTACTCTACTGGAGTGACAGATGATGTCTTTCTGAGCTGCCACTTGTGGAATCAGCAGAGATTGTTATAACAAGTTTAATATTTTAAAATTCATCACTCTTCAAAAAAAAAAAGAAAAAAACCATTTTGTTTTATATAATGAGATTGTTCATTCTACATGGAGTGAATAATTTTCTAAGATAAACCATCTTAAAATTACACTTGCAGTAGCTCAACTGCTGTCACTTTATAATTAACAGCTTGCTATTTAATTAGCAGGTTTCAATGCATTTTATTAGTAAATTACTAATAAATGATGAATAAACATACAATGCTTTTTATTATTTTGTTGATAACACACACTTAGTGCATTGTTAACTTGATAAAATGTCTCCAGGGTACTGTTACAGATGCATGACTAACCAAATCCAATAGGTGTTAAGACTTAGATTTATTCTTCAGCAAAAGTTAGTTAGAAGTCTGGTAACATTTTATAAAACCACAGGCTCAATGATGTAAAGAGAATTAATACTATACGGCTGACTTAAGAATCCCCAAGATTTAAAGTGATGGCTCAAAATGCGCATAGCACTCACCTAAAAGCTGAGGGCTCTCTCCCTGGAGGAGTTACCTTGGGCAGTGCCCCGACCCAAGGGGGAGTCCCTGACTGCAGACCCGCTGCTCCGAGGAGGACTTATTCCAACATGTCCTCCGGTGGGACTGCGTTTATACCCTTGTCGAATCTGACCTGTGGTCATTTAATCCCTATTAGCCAGGAGGGTCACCTCAGTGTACCTGGCACGTCTTGATTGGCCAGTTCAAATTTCAACCCACAGCCTCCAGGGTATCCTTCCCCTTCTCCCTTCCTGGAGAAGTTTCATTTTCTGCTGGTGGGATGGGGTGGGGGATGTACTGCCACAATCCACCCTGTGACCACAGTCATGATTTGACTGGTTTCCCTGAAGTGGTGGTACAGTCACCTCTTGCCTCCAAAGTTAAAAGGGGGTGCAGTTTGGTGAAGTTGACACTCATTGTGGGCCATCATTCCCTTCTGGTCTAGAATTAAACTGGAATATGGAACACAGGAGTATCCAGTGTATGGACAGTTTTAAGGGAGTATACTTAATTGTTAGTACAGGCTTCACTACCAAGTGTTTGATAGAACTTATTGCAATATAGATTACAGTAATCATAACAGCAAGCATTATTAAAGATTAGAGAAGGCTGGTCGCCCATCCCATGAAAGAAAATCCAAACATATCAAAACTTTTCCTAACCAGTTGGTCCCTGGTGCAGAAGCAATTGCTTCTGAGTCTCTTGCTGTATTCTCTCGTTGATTTAGCCTTGGAGCCACATTGACAAATTTGGGGTGAACACAGCAGTTGTCCATTGACATGTTCAAAACTTTACATATACACTTCTCTTTCTTTGGCATCTAATCCAATACAGCCCAATTTTTGATAGTCATTTTACCGATATAACCGATAGTTTAAAAGTCCCCAAATTGTCAGATGTAACGGTGGCTAGGGTTGATAGTTGTAAATTCAGTTCTAGAATGCTCTATCGATGTTCCTTGAGTACCATACACAGTTGCCCCCATGGAATTTCAGGGCACAGTGTAGTACCATTCCAACTCCACCCCGTGATCCCATGGGTTAGTTGGAGGATATAGTCACATCTGGTGTTTCATACTGAGCTAGCATTTACTGCACCTGGTGACCAACTATAAACAACATGAGTATAACCTCCTCCCCCATCCAATCTGAACCTCCAATTATAATTGTTACATTGCTCTCATGCGAGCTCAAGGACTCACGATATATTAATGTCCATCATTTTGCCACAACATTATCATCCAGATCTTCACTATCCATGCCTGTCACCGTCATCACTGTCACCAAAAGGACTGGAATGACTCGTTCTTTCATGGTCCTGTAAGAAAGCACAAACTAGGCCTCGGTCTTAAAATGGGGTCACAGGGTTAGAAATCTGGTATTATCCACCGGGCACTGATGTGGTGAGTCTTTCCACTCCCTTCCAAGGCTTCCCAGGCATGCAGGCCTCTGGGTTTTGCTAAGGTCATAGGAACAATACCAATGGAGGGCAGCTTGCCCTACCTGTTCCTTGTTGTCCCCACCAACCAGGATATCATCTATATATTGATATATGTGGACACCTGATGGTACTTCCACAGCATCAAGAAGCTTGGCTAAGGCATTGTGAGCAATAGTGGGGGAGTGCTTATATCCCTGGGGAAGTCAATTGAAAGTGTATTGGGTCCCTTCCCAAGTGAAGGCGAACTGGGGTTTGTCCTCTTCCCTTAGGGGAACCATAAAAAATCATATCCTTGACATCTAAAGCAGCCATCCATGGGTGGGCTGCAGCCTGTATTGCTAGTATCACTGAGGTAATACTTGGGATGGCAGAAGTTAATGGTGGGGTATTACTGTTCAATCTTCTATAATCAATTGTTAGTTGCCACCTTCCATCTGATTTACGGACTGGCCAAACAGGAGGATTGTAAGGGGAATGTGTGCGACTGATGATCTCTCATTTCTCCAGATCATTAATTACTTCTGAAATGCCCCGTTTGGCTGCGGCTGGAAGTGGGTATTGAGGGGGACAGGTTACTTTAGATTGCGGTAGTGCAGGAGCAACCTGCAATGTTCTCACATGAATAGCTTCTGTCTCCCTGCCCTCAAAGCTCCACACCCTACCATTGGGTAGATACCATTGTCTGCCTGCCAGCACATCAAATCCCAGTATATTTCCCTCATAGGGGCTTAAAGCCACTTCCACAGCTGTCATTCTTTTTTCCCCTGGTAACAAAAGTTGAGTTCAAGCTATGGGGCATTTTTCTGTTGCCCCTGTTGCTCCTCTAATGTTTATAGCCTTTCTTGATGGCTTAATTCCCAGCTCACTAGCTTGTCGTTCATTTAAAACACTAATTTGAGCTCCTGTACCGATTAAGAATTCCAAACTTATCCGTTTTGGGCCCACAGGAATGTGTATATAAGGCTCCTTATCAGCAGACCACTGGCAGGTATTCACCATGCGGACTGGGCGGCCTGAACCCCAAACCACAGCTTCTAGTTTTTTAGCCCTTCCGGTTCCTCTCGCAGTACCGCGAAAGGGTCCGTTTCTCTTCCCGAGGGGGCGGGGTTGCTGACGCTTCCCTTTGTTCTCTAGCTTTCCCCTCCAGCAATTCCACTCCCGGATGTTGTCAGTGGACTGCCTGTGCAGCGCGGCTTAGGGTGCCCCCAGTGCCAGTGCCTTCTGCCAGAGATCGTTCCTTTTGGGATCGTAGTTCCGACCCGACTGCCTGCGAGTTCGAGACTGCTCGGGGCAGGGTTTACAACTGGCTGGCCAGACCTTCCTGCTGCCCTCTGTGCCACCCCTCGGCTCACCCATTCCATCTCGCGCCCGTGAACTACTATGCTGTGCTGTACTTCCACCCAAATCATCACATGCGTGGGCAGCTTCTGGGGGTTCTGCTGGTTGAGCTCAATGACACCCAGGATTCTTTCTCTGAGGGTGAAGGACTGGACGTGTATTTTTAAAACATCCAGCAGGTCTCTAATAAAGGGTCTAAGGTGGCGGGGATCCGTCAGGGCAGTCATCGGTATCCCTTGCTGCTCTCATACATGGCCTGAACACAGGCAGTTTTTTGCACTCCGTCCATTAACTCTGACAGTCCCTTTACCCGGATAGTAACAGGTTCTCCTCTCTCCTTGGGGTCCGCACCCCCAGCCCATTAAGCTACTCGGGACGTTATCGACTGATCACCCGCCGGTCCAGGACTCAGAAACACTCCCATTCCCCAGTAATTTCTTGCTTCATCATCACTCAACAGTATCCGATCCTGCCCCGTCAGAGAAACTCTCCACAAATACTCAGTTTCAGTTTCACCCGGCTTGCGTGAAAACTTAGCTTGCAACTTGCCGAGCTCGGGTTCCGACCAAGGGGCTGTGCAAACAGCACTCTGGGGCCTCCGACCGTGCAGACCTGCATGCCCTTCTGTTTCAATAAGGGGCCACACGTCCCTTTCCTTCAATTCCACCTTCAGATAATCTATTTCCCCTTGCCTTTTACCAGAATCACTCTTCCGGTTCTGTGCTTGAATCAAGCAGGCGCCCAGGAGGGCACACACACTGCTTTTGCCATCTTGACAAGTTCTGCGGCATAGTTCTACTCTCTCCACGACCACTGCTGGGTCAGACCACTTCTTCTCATTCCAGACCTGGGGGAGAAGGGCTGCAGCCATGCCTCCTTAATAATTCCTCTATTAACACCATCCTGCCAACTACGCCAATTTAAAATGTTACGGATGCATGACTAACCAAATCCAAGAGGTGTTAAAACTCAGATTTATTCTTCAGCAAATGTTAGTTAGAAGTCTGGTAACATTTTATAAAACCACAGGCTCAATGACGTAAAGAGAATTAATACTACACGGCTGACTTAAGAATCCCCAAGATTTAAAGTGATGGCTCAAAATGCGCATAGCACTCACCTAAAAGCTGAGGGCTCTCTCCCTGGAGGAGTTACCTTGGGCAGTGCCCCGACCCAAGGGGGAGTCCCTGACTGCAGACCCGCTGCTCCGAGGAGGACTTATTCCAACATGTCCTCCGGTGGGACTGCGTTTATACCCTTGTCGAATCTGACCTGTGGTCATTTAATCCCTATTGGCTAGGAGGGTCCCCTCAGTGTACCTGGCACGTCTTGACTGGCCAGTTCAAATTTCAACCCACAGCCTCCAGGGTTTCCTTCCCCTTCTCCCTTCCTGGAGAAGTTTTGTTTCCTGCTGGCGGGAAGGGGGACGGGGGGGATGTACTGCCACAGGTACTGATACTGGAATTCTGTTCTTACCCATTCCAGCCCACAATGATTGCAATTGTATTGCACAAAATCATCTTGACTGGTGGAGGCTCTGAGCACTGAGCTGTGCTTGGCAGTAACAAGCATGTGTGTGTGAGGAAGTGAAGGGCATGGTGTGTTGCTGCCAGTGGGTCTGCTTTGGGAGAACAAGCAAGCACGGAGAAAGGTTGTACTTACTTACCTTTTTTTCATGTAACATCTAACAGAAAATAACTGGGATAGAGATGGATATCCTTGTAACCTGGAAAATTTAAAAGACTGACCAACTCTAATTGTGGGAACATGGTAAAGGGAGGCAGTCTGTTTCTTTCCTGTAATGACAATTGAGTTACAATTTATGGTGTCTTGAACTCCAATACATAACAAAACCACCCCTGCTTAGCTGCAAAATGTTGGTCAGCCTGTGAGAACTGAACCTGTCTAATGAAGCTTCCTTTAGGAAATTCCAGTAAGAAATTAGTATTTCATCTCATGAATGAGATTTCATCTTCTTCCAGTAGGAAATTAGTATTTCACACCCCTGCTTAGAATTAGAGAGTCACTTATGTCTTTTGAACACGTACAGGGTACTTCGGAAAAGTTTAAAATAGAGGAGTTAAATAGACCACAGGCATGACTGATATTAAGTTGGGCTTAACAACAAAATCCTAGGTAAAATCAACTTTCTTTCCTAACTGAGATACAAAGAAGCAGTATGAGCTTAATTTTAGATGACTATATTCTAAGATAACATGACTGTTACAGTGTTGAGCATCCAGAGTAAGGTAAAAGTGTGTCTTCATTAGGGATCTTTAACACATCTCAGGTCAATGAAATGCTTACATACCTTTTGATCCTATTAACTCTAACGGTGAAGTCTTGCCAGCTTCAATATTGTTCAGGAAAGCATTTAAACACATTGAACTTCAAGCACCTTAGCCTTCTCTTTGCCTTCAATGGGCTTTCAGCTATCTTGAAACATACATGGATATTCTCACAGCACTTTATTTTAAAATCAGTAAAGTTAGTTCAGCTTCCTCCCTGTAAGCAAAATTTAGGATTAACAGATCAGGTTATAGTGAGTCTGTGCTGATGTTAAGTGTAAAGTTTATTTGATTTATTATATTTTCTGTTGTCAAACTAGATATTCACCTCCCACTTGGTAAATAATAGCCTTCCTCTTCCATAAACTCCTTGGTCTGATCCATCATTATCTTGTCACACTGTGCTACCCCATAGGAGTTATTTCTTTACAAGAGCAAATATCTTTGTAACCACTTGTGCAGAGACGTTTCTGCGATATGTACATGTTATCTCTGAGAACCATACTTAAGTCACCACAACTGACATACCCCACTTCTGCTCTTGCTGAACTTGAATGGCAGCTGAAGAAGCAAGTGGCTACTTTTACACTTCATCCTTCAGCTCCAGCATTCTTGCAGCAAAATGAGTTTCTGGAACATTCCATAGTTGTCAAAACATGTGCAAAGTACTGAAACAGTAGTAAATACAAATTAGCCATCTAGATAAATATAACCTTTACTGCAGAATGATGAAAAGAGGCAGACAATAGGAGGCCGGACTAGTAAAATAACTGTTTCCATCATATCCCTTCAGCTCCAAGAATATCACTAAAAGGTACAATTGTTCTTGTCAATCACACCTTTTTCTCAATTTGACTAAAACCTTCCACCTACATTAGAAATCCATTAGCCATGCTGCTTTTATGACAGGTTTGTTACTCGAGGAGGGGGGTAGTTTCCCCCTTTTTATCAAATCATTCTTTAGACTCCATTTTTCTGTATTTTACACGGCAGCCTGAGACCACTGAGCTGCCTGTGTGCAATGATTTAAGGCAACTCAAACGGGACCAAACAAAGTAGATGGTCACTATGAATAATTTATGACATTTCTTCAGTTTACTTCAGCAGACCTCTGTGAGGTCTGACTTCTGATGGTAGAACAAATTTTTGGTTATGAGGGCATCATGAAGATCTGTAATTGCAGGCAGCAAAAACCAGCTTAGACCTTGACAGATGAGTTGAAATGATTAAGTTATTGAAAAAAAATTCTGTCCCTGGGTACAGGATGAGACAGTGTTTTAAACTAATATTTGAACAATGGAAGTCTGTACTGACAGGTGATTGTAGGCATTTAATCTTAGGGAGTTTTAAAATGAATAGATTTTCAGAGAGAATATTTCACTTTTTGAAAATTAAGTTTCATGAGGATTTAAAGCCCAATACCACAGGCTACCTTGGAAGCAAGTTTTTGTTTTTATTTTCTAATGAAAAGTGAATGGAAAAATAATTTTTTTAGTTACTTTAAAATATGACCACAATTAAAAAAAGGTCCTTAAACACTTTTGAAAAATATGCCCTTTGTATATTTCACAAGAAAGAAAAAAAAATAGAACTGAAATTAAGAAAATGTTTGAAAGACTAGCAAGCTATATCCTCTCAGAGGAAAAAACAGGTTTTTGTCTCGTTACATTTTTCTCTTTTTTTGTATGCATACATGGTGGTAATCCAACTAACAAAGTTATTAGAAGAGATTTTGCATAAATGATGACCTACTTTTGATATATTTTAAGTAATATTCAAGAAAGAGAAATTTATACTTCCAAATATGACTAGGCCCATTAAAAAGTTTAGGTGTGATGATAACGAACTCAGAATAAAGAAGTATTAGTATGTATTTTCTAAAATGAATAGAAAACTCTTAGCAAAATACTTATGAAGAATAAATAATATCGAGTCATTTCTAGAAAACTGTAATGTTTCTTGTGCAGAGATAAATCTCAGATTAATAAATTATTTGCCATAAGAATTTCAGAGCTATACTGATCTGTCGATGATGTCTTAGACCCACCCAGATCCCAGTATCTAGTGCCAGTCTACACAGTAGACACTCAGACTGGTTCAGGGGAAGGGCTTATGTCAGCTGAGACCCAGCACTGTGCAAACGTAGCTATAGTGGACTAGTGCTTATGGTGTTTAGCTGGCCTGTCTGCTTAGTGTGCTCTGTGGCATATGGATTTACCAGATCAGCCAAGCTGACTCAGTAATTTCTGTGATGCACTTTTATTGTCCTTTAGGGATGTGTCCCACATGTTTGCTTGGCGTTTGTTAGCTAATGCTTGACAAAGAAGCGACAAAACTTTCCCTCAAAAATATTGATCATTGATCATAAATCACAATGGTAGTTTGATTATTTGGGGGAGTGGAACAAGGGAAAGAGAACAATTGATTCACCAAAGATACAACATTAAAAAATTAAAAATTATTTTCAATGCTGTGTTGGATTTGAAAAGTAATTTCAAATAGAAAAAATGATCACTGTGGAGAACTTACAATGTTGCATTTGCCATTTTCTAGATTATGGTTTCTGGAAAGTCAGAACACTTTATTTCAAAGTGATGTTATGGTTTGAAATTAACCTGTTGTCCTGATTTCAGCTGGGATAGAGTTAATTGTCTTGCTAGTAGCTGGTACAGTGCTATGTTTTGAGTTCAGTATGTGAAGAATGTTGATAACACTGATGTTTTCAGTTGTTGCTAAGTAGTGTTTAGTCTAAAGTCAAGGATTTTTCAGCTTCTCGTGCCCAGGCAGCGAGAAAGCTGGAGGGGCACAAGAAGTTGGCACAGGACACAGCCAGGGCAGCTGACCCAAACTGGCCAACAGGGTATTCCATACCATGTGACGCCACATCTAGTGTATACAATGGGGGGAGTGGGGGCACGGGGGATCACCTCTCGGGGACTAGCTGGGTGTTGATCAGTGGGTGGTGAGCAATTGCACTGCGCATCATTTGTACATTCCAATCCTTTCATTATTGCTGTTGTCATTTTATTAGTGTTATCATTATCATGATTAGTTTCTTCTTTTCTGTTCTATTAAACTGTTCTTATCTCAACCCACGAGTTTTGCTTCTTTTTCCCGATTTTCTCCCCATCCCACTGGGTGGGGGGGGAGTGAGTGGGCAGCTGCATGGTGCTTAGTTGCTGGCTGGGGTTAAACCACGACACCTGTACTTTATATAAGCTGGGTGGTAGTGTTTTGTTGTTTTTTTAAAGAAAAAGATTAGATAATAAAAAATGAATGAAATATTTTGATTTGGTAGGTTTAAAAAAATTCATTTGTACTGAAATGAAAAGTAGCATTACAAATTCACCTGCAACAAAATTTTATTTTTGATGATTGCCACAGTATCTCTGAAAATTCTGTTTGATCTAACACTTGTTTTCTTTATTTCATACCTGTCACTGTGCCTCCTGCAGACCACAGAAATGTGGAGAAAAGAAAGAAGTTTAAATTTGAAAAAAATGTTTAAAACTGAGGTTGCATGTCATCCAAAAGTTTTGTCAAAGATGCTGACAAAATAACCTAGATTTTTCTTTCGTGAACACCAGTAGTTCAGTGGCAATGAAGAAGCCTTGGGAAGAGCAGATTCTTCTCCATAGAAAGGCAACTTCCAACTTACTGTGCAGTTAGTAAACTTCATAGCTAGATGTTGACTGGGAGAGAACCATTCAAGAGTTCAAGTGGCTTGCTTTCAATACAGCAGAGGTATTACCTGGTGATGTAATATGAGGAATGAATAACAGGGTCATGCCCGTCTTATTGTTACCGAAAAGCTCGGAATGAAGAACTTATCAACACCAATTTAGTGTAGATAAGCAGACACTTCTTTATTGACGGCCGGGTGCGCGGGCGAGTCCTCTCATGAACCACGCACACCTGTCTTCAAAACAATACACCTTATATTAAGACTTATCGATACATATTCATTAGATTTCCAAGAAAAGTTATACTTATTCATTAGATTTTTGGGAAATCATTAGCATATGTGAATATCTTTTACGCAGGCGTAGTGAAGGTCTCTCCGAGGCGTGGTAAGTCTTGGAGGCGGGTAGCTTTTGACCAGGAGGTGTGTTTTGGTATTATAATGAAGCAAAGTTCGTCTAGAGTTTATGATTTCTTCATCGATGTTATAGCAACAGGTGCAATCCATCCTTTTTGACAGTAGCTATGCAGTTATCTCTAACGGCTCTAGCCAGGTACCTTCCAGGAGCCTTGTACCGCACATTCTGTCCTTGGGATTGGCCGCTGTGCTCCAAACAGGCCGTTGTCAGGTAACGTACTGACAACTCTTACACCACCCCGTTGTCAGGTATTTCTTTATCTTGTTATTTAAGTTCTAAATGTTCCTACTAGATGATTTTAGCCAATTTCTCCGGCCTTGATACGGGGCTATACAGGGGATTTTACAGCAGACACTGGTTGGTGGTTAAATATATAAAATACAACATACATATGATTTTGCTAAAATATTAAAACTAAATATGATTAATTCTAACTAATAACAAATTAATGACAAATCAGTAACATTTCCCCCCTTTGAAAGTGTTGAAAATTATTTCAATACTTTCACATCATCTATCTAATATTTATTTATTATTATTCTGAGAGTCAATATTTGTTTCGGCATATACTGGTGGTGGACTGTATTCTGGTGAAACAATTGGAACCTTTCTCATGATCATGCAATTTACTGTAATTCTATTGGTAAATTGTTTCTTCAGACATTTTTTTCAGGAATGCTAATCAATTGTTTTGTTTCTACTTGTCTTTTTGTTCCTGATTATCAAATCAGTCCAGGTTTCTACTATCATTATCTGCTGAACTAATATAAAAAGAACAAACACAAACAGATATGAAAAATTAGACATGTTTCAGAGTCAGTTTTAAAGTTTTTGGATCCCGGCTAATAATTTTTCATGGAGTAGGTGTTTTCTTCACTTGAATGTAGTGTATCTAAACATCTGATTTTGTAATTCTAATAGCTGTGAAGGTGGTTAACAGTATCTGGAAGGGTCTTTTTCAATGTTTCTGCAGGGTTCGGAAGTCCACGTTTTCACATAGACATAGTCTCCTGGTTGTAAGTTATGCACCGGAACTTCCAGGGATAATGGTCTATTCTATACCACTGCTCTTCGAATTGCAGTCAAAGTTTTTTCTAAGGAAAGCAAATAGTTATACACATCTTGTTTTCCTTTTACCTGCATGTTCGGGTTTGGTTCTGGAGATTCATAAGGTTTTCCATATAATAATTCATAAGGACTGACTGAGGTTCCACTCTTTGGCTGTATTCTGATTCGTAATAATGTCAATGGAAGTGTTTGAGGCCATTTTAAATTAGTCTCTTGACAAATTTTGCTTATTTGTCTTTTAAAGGTTTGATTCACTCTTTGTACTTTCCCACTGGATTGTGGCCTCCATGGGGTATGCAAATCCCATGTGATACCCAGAATTTTGTTAACATTTTGGACCACTTCTGCAACAAAGTGTGGACCTCTGTCAGAAGAAATTCCAATAGGAACTCTAAACCTTGGAATTATTTCTCGTAGTAACCATTTTACTACTTTCTTTGTTCGTGTGGAACGACAGGGAAAAGCTTCTGGCCATCCTGTAAAAGTATCAACTCCGACCAGGATGTACCGATACCCATTCTGTCTAGGTAGTTCTGAAAAATCTACTTGTTAATAATCTCCAGGCTCTGTACTAGATTTTATTCGACCCCTTTGAACTTTTTTCCTGATTATTGGATTATTTTTCAAACATACTTCACATTTTGCAGTTATTTTTTTTTTTAGCTATTCCTAACATTCTGAGTGATACCTCTTGTTTTTGTAAGGAAGTTACTAAGGCCTTTGTTCTCCAGTGACACTCCTGATGCTTTGTTTGAATTATTTCTCTCATCAAAAAGGGTGGAACTACTACCTGTCCTTTAGGTGTTACCCACCATCTGGCTAGGTTTTTCTTAGCATTTAATAATTGACCTAGCTTATCATCCTCCTCTGAGTATTTTCGTTTTTCCCTAGGGAGAGTTACTGTTTTGGAGGGAATTAATGCTATTTGCAATGCTCGTTCTTTTGTTACCTTTCTTGCTGTTTGGTTGGCTAAATTATTTCCAGTGATTTCCTTTGTGTTTCTAATTTGATGTGTTTTACAGTGTATGATTGTTACCTGATCTGGTTTCTGAACTGTTTGTAATAATTGTAAAATTTCATCTTGGTGTTTAATATTTGATCCCTGGGAGGACAATAATCTTCTTTCTTTCCACAATGCTGCATGGACATGTACCACTTCAAAAGCATACTTTGAATTTGTCCAAATATTTACTTTCTTCTCCTCGCTTAGTTCTAAAGCTCGAATCAAAGCAATAAGTTCCGCTTTCTGAGCTGAGGTGGTACTTGGCAATGCTTCTGCTTCTATAACTGTGGTGTCTGTTGTTACCGCATATCCAGTGTATCGAACTCCTTGTTCTACAAAGCTGTTACCATCTGTATACAGTCCCAGTCCGGTCGCTCCAATGGTACATCCTTCAAATCTTCACGACTGGAATAAACATACTCAATAGCAGCCAGGCAATCATGTTCCAATTGTCCTTCTTCCTGTATGGAACTTAAAAACACAGCTGGATTTGCCAGGTTAGTTGCTTTTAAAATTACATCATCTTGTTAATATTACTTGGTACTTCATCATTCTGCTCGGAGATAGCTAGTGTCCCCGCTTTTGTTCTAGAACAGTTTTCACCATGTGTGGGACATAGACTGTTATTGTTTTTCCCAAAGTCAATTTCCGAGGTTCTTGTATAATCATCACTGTTGCAGCCACTGCTCTAAGACAATTTGGCCACCCTTTACTCACTGTGTCCAGTTGTTTGGAGAAGTAGCCAACTGGTCATTTCCAGCTCCCCATTTTCTGGGTTAACACACCAAGTGCCAGGTGTTGTCTTTCATGAACGAACAGCTGAAAACCTTTAGTTAAATCAGGGAGGCCTAAAGCAGGTGTAGACATTAAAGCGCGTTTTAACTCTGTAAAGGCCCTTTGCTGTTTTGGACCCCACACAAAGGAAGAGTTCTTTTGGGCCTCATATAACGGTTTAGCTATTAGACCATAGTTCATGATCCAAAGACGACACCACCCTGCCATTCCCAAGAACGCTCTAAGTTCATGGATATTTTTCGGCTCAGGTATACTACAGATGGTTTCTTTGCGATCTTTTCCCAATTGTCTCTGCCCTTTCGAAATCTCAAAGCCCAGATATATCACAGTCTGACATGCTATTTGAGCTTTTTCATGGATACCTTGTACCCATTTAGTCCCAGAAAATTCAAGACATCAATGGTTACCTGTATGCAGGTAGATCTTTCTTCTGTAGCAATCAATATGTCATCCACATATTGTAGAAGTAAATGTCCAGGCCTTGGTTTGTCCTGTTTCCAGATTTCAAGCTCTTTTGCCAGCTGGTTTCCAAAAATTGTCAGGCTATTTTTAAATTCTTGGGTTAGTCTTGTCCATGTCAGCTACATCTTTTGCCCAGTTTCTGGATTTTCCCATTCGAAAGCAAACAACTTTCTGCTTTCCTTCTCCAAGGGTATGCAAAAGAAAGCATTTTTTTTAGATCAAGCACTGTAAACCACTGATGAGTCTCCTTTAACGCTGTTAACAATGTATAAGGATTTGTAACCACAGGATATATGTCTTTGGCTATTTGATTCACTGCTCTCAAATCTTGCACTAACCTGTATTCTCCCGAGGGTTTTCTAACTGGTAAAATAGGAGTATTATATTCAGATTCACATTCCTCCAAAATTTTATACTTCAAAAATTTGTCAATCAATTTCTTTAACTCTTGTTTAACTTCTGGTTTAATTGGGTATTGTTTAATTTTTACTGTTCCTGCACCTTCTTTTAGATCTATTTTTACAGGTACTGCTAATTTTGATTTACCAGGAATATCTGTTTCCCACACTGTAGGGATCACTGCAAAATCCACCTCTGGTGGAATTTCTTGCTCCTCCACTTTTTTTGTATCATTAGGATTTCTCCTGTTTTTGACTCAGGTATCTTCAAAAAGAGTTCTCCTTCCTCAAAAACAATTTGTGCATTTAATTTAGATAACAAATCCCTTCCTAACAAGGGTATCGGGCATTCTGGTACATACAAAAATTTATGTGTAATTATTTTATTTCCAAATTTCAAATCCAGAGGTTGCAGGAAGGGTCTGTTTTCTTCTTTCCCTGTTGCTCCTACTATGTTTGCCGTTTTGTTCCAATTTTTCCTTTACAAGTATTTAATACCGAAAATGTCGTTCCTGTATCTATTAAAAATTTGACTTCTTTTTCTCTCAGCTTAATTATAACCAGAGGCTCAGCTGGGTTCCCCTCCGGTCCCCTTCATTCATCCAAAACCATCATTCTGGCTACCTTCTTTTGAATATTTTTTCTTGAACACTGCACATTTTTAGGACAATCTTTTCTCCAATGTCCTTCCTCCCGACACAAAGCACACTGATTCACTCCTAAGGGGGTGTTAAAATTCTGATTGCTAAAATTCATAAATTCTCTCCGTCCACTGCCACCTCGTCTTCTTCCTCTACCTCGTCTTCTGTCTGTTGTTCCTGTCATTACGGCCAGTAATCTATTTTCTCTGATTTTCCTTTCTTCTTTTTCCCTGTTATTATATACTTTCCATGTTGTCTCCCACATTTTATTCAAACTCCTTGAATCCTCTCCCTCCAGCTTCTGAAGTTTCTTTCTTATGTCTGGTGCCGACTGCCCCATAAAAATCAAAGCCAACTGTATCTGAGCCGCCTCTGTTTCTATTCTTAAATCAGTATATTTTCTGGCAGCTTCCTTCAATCTTTCCAGAAACGCTGAGGGATATTCGTTCTTATCTTGCCTCACCTCATATAATTTAGACCAATTCAAAGATAGCATGTTTAACTTCATATAAAATCTATTTCTGATACCGACTCAGCCTTTCTCTATGTTCCACGTTATTTGGATCCCACTGCGGATCCCCAGACAGAAAATTCTGTTCTAATGTTCCACCTATTGTCCCACTCAATACTGCCACTTCTGCCTGTGCTTTGCCAGTTTTTAGTACCATCTGCTTTTCTGTATCATCCAACAAATTATCCAAGATCACCTGTAAATCACTCCAGTCTGGATTCTGCGTTCTAATTATAGTATCCACTACTCTGCCAACTCTCTCAAGATCTTCTCTATATACTCCAGCTGCCTGCTTCCAAGCCATCAAGTCCACAACCAAAAAGGGCACTTTTACATACACTGGTCCATTGTTACCAACTCCCTGCCTCAAGGGAGCTATTGTTTGTGCCTGCTGTCAGGTTCTTCGAGAAATGGGGGTATGAATCACAACTTCAGACGGTCCTTCCCCTGTATCCTCTATTCCACTGCTTTCTGTTTCTTCCATCTGTTCCCTATGCTCTCACCCCCAATTCCTTCCTCTCCTGGGAGGGGATATATCCAACTCTGGCCCTTCATCCTCTTTGGGGACAATATCACATGCCAGACAACATTTCTTCTCTTTCTTATTATCAAAAGTTATAGCCATTACCAAATTGTCCCTACTAACTAGCTTGCACTCATTCTGCCAATCTTGTCTCTGCCTTAAGTAAAAAAAATAAATCCACATAAGGTACTTCACTCCATTTCCCCTCTCTTCTACAAAACAACATTAACTGCAGAATGGTGTTATAATTCAGTGTCCCATTCACGGGCTACCTTTCCTGATCCTCTAATGTATACAGAGGCCACCAATGATTACAATATTCAATCATTTGATTTTTACGTAAATCATCATATAATTCACCCTAATGTGCCAATAAACATCCCAACGGAGATGTTTTCGGTATCTTTCCATCAGTGGACAAATTTCCCATACTCTTACTCTTAAATAATTTGGCAAATGCCATTATGTTTATACCCAATACTAAATATCTATTAAATATATAACAAATATCAAAAATCAATAATCAATTGTCAGATGTTAAATACCAAACCAAATACCAAATGCCAAATATCAAATACAAAGTTTCAAATACCAAATACATATATCAAACACCAAATATTAAATAAATACAAATAACAATTGTTGCCAGGTAATGGAGTCCACCTACTTGCCCAGGGCACAGACAAAGCCGACTTCCCTAAGCAAGAGTCATAACCAATATCCCCTGGCAAAATTATTAACCAGCAAATATATTCACACTTTATAACTTCCAACCTCAATAAGAGACACTACAATCGTTGCCAAGACTCACTTCATGCTCAATTGCACATCCCACACTTACAACACTCACGATACTTCCAAGTACACAATATATCTCACTTTTTTTTTCCTTTTTTTTCCTTTTTTTTTTTTTTTTTTCCCTTTTTTTTTTTTCTTTCTTTCTTTTTGTTTTTTTTTTTTTTTTTTTTTTTTTTTTTCTTCCTTTAGAATTTGGGACTCAAACCCAAAATTTCCAAAATGCTTTTGAAGCTGGGACTCTAACCCAGAATCCTCAAAAGTTGTGGGACTCTAACCCACTCCCAAATTGTCCAACCCAGCAATAGCTTTCGCTTATGTCTTACGGGCAGACGCCTAGGCTTCTACTTCCTTCAGGATCCTTTTGTCCAACCTTGCGCAGCTTTCGCCGCGTCTGACAGGCAGATGATACTGGTGGGACTCTAACCCACTCGGGGGGACTCTAACCCCAAACAATACCGGTGGGACTCTAACCCACTCGGGGGGACTCTAACCCCAAACAATACCGGTGGGACTCTAACCCACTCTGGGGGACTCTAACCCCAAACAATACCGGTGGGACTCTAACCCACTATCCTTAATATTTAAAAGAAGTGTCTTACCAAAATCCAGGGGACGTCGCAAAGAGCCTTATGGATCGGGGATCGATGGGTATCCCCGAGAAATCCTCGGTGCCGGAAGGAACCGATCGGTCCCCGACTCCTCCGGTCTCTCTCAGCGAGGTCCCATCTGGGTCGCCAAAACTGTTACCGAAAAGCTCGGAATGAAGAACTTATCAACACCAATTTAGTGTAGATAAGCAGACACTTCTTTATTGACGGCCGGGTGCGCGGGCGAGTCCTCTCACGAACCACGCACACCTGTCTTCAAAACAATACACCTTATATTAAGACTTATCAATACATATTCATTAGATTTCCAAGAAAAGTTATACATATTCATTAGATTTTTGGGAAATCATTAGCATATGTGAATATCTTTTACGCAGGCGTAGTGAAGGTCTCTCCGAGGCGTGGTAAGTCTTGGAGGCGGGTAGCTTTTGACCAGGAGGTGTGTTTTGGTATTATAATGAAGCAAAGTTCGTCTAGAGTTTATGATTTCTTCATCGATGTTATGGCAACAGGTGCAATCCATCCTTTTTGACAGTAGCTATGCGGTTATCTCTAACGGCTCTAGCCAGGGACCTTCCAGGAGCCTTGTACCGCACATTCTGTCCTTGGGATTGGCCGCTGTGCTCCAAACAGGCCGTTGTCAGGTAACGTACTGACAACTCTTACACCACCCCGTTGTCAGGTATTTCTTTATCTTGTTATTTAAGTTCTAAATGTTCCTACTAGATGATTTTAGCCAATTTCTCCGGCCTTGATACGGGGCTATACAGGGGATTTCACAGCAGACACTGGTTGGTGGTTAAATATATAAAATACAACATACATATGATTTTGCTAAAATATTAAAACTAAATATGATTAATTCTAACTAATAACAAATTAATGACAAATCAGTAACATTATTGCACCATCCAGAGATATGGATTAATATAAAGTGGAATGCCAGCTATTTAGAATGATAAAATGATCTTCTTTCTTTCCCTTTTGTATCATACTTATCGCCTGTGCAAATTTTTTCTCCTACACACTGGAAGCTTTTTGTCTTTTTTTTTTTAAACATACACTTTTCAAGGTCTTCTACAGTCCTTTTTCCATACTTCTCTTCCTTGTTCTCTAGGACATTGCAAATGCTTTGTAAAATCTTCTTTCTTCCACATCAGTACTTTAAAGGAGTGAGGTGCTTGGGAGGAGCTGTTTGCAAGAGCTACTTTGAACCTGAGTCAGTTTTGAAATCCATTTCTGAAATGCTTTGTGTGTGTATGTGTTTTGGGAGGAAGGGGTTAAAAGTTGCTGCTTAATGGCTTGGCATACTAGTTCACTCTCAGCTGTCTAAGCTCTTTCCTTTTTCCTGACTGACATAGACGCTATTCCATACTTTCATTGCCTTTTTTTTTTTTGGGGGGGGGGGGGGGGGGGGGGTTGGTTGTTTTTGGGTTTTTTTTGTCCAAAACAAAAAACATTTCAAATCAATAACCGGGATCTATATTTTCTTTCTGAATGTGACCTTTTATTTTAGTGTCTCTGTTAGCTCCTATGATTGGAAGAATATACTGCTTTTTAATTCAGGCTCTTCAGCCTATATTTTGCCTGACTGTAATATCTTTCTTCTTTTGTTACTTGCACTAGTTTTTGAATGTGAGTATTTTAATGTGCTGATTTCAGTACAGTTACCCCTGTTTTGCATATGAGAAACAGAAAAGTGACTTCATTTCTTGAAGCCTGTAAAAAGCAAAGAATTTCCTACTGTGTGCACAATTCAATTGCAACCGCAAACTAATTAGCTTATCAATAAGATAGCTTTAAGTATGTGAGAAATATTGTTAAACCAAAAGATGTTCTCTTGTGCTGAATTTGGCTTTGTTTTTTTTTTTATGAGCACATTAGACAAATTCTTTGTATTTAACGAAAAAAATACTTTTGCCTTGTTTAGTCAAAAGGAAAATCTATCCTATAAAGCCAAATCAAACTGACTCCCTAAATTCTTACTGTATTGCTATTCATTTCCTGCTATTTCATTTCTTATTAAAAAATGTGATCATATTTTGGAAGTAGCAGTGTGAGATTTTTTTCATTTTCCTCTGGAGCAAAGACCATGATTAAGTTTAAGTAGGAATTTTGTAGGATATGTACCCGTATCCCCAGCATGGGTTTACAGTGGGAATGATTTCATTCATCTTTCAAACCTGAACCAAGTTCCCTTCCTATCTAAACATTATCATTTCAGGGGAGTTAAAAACATACTTAAAGATGTTAGACTACATCAGAATTATTTTAAGTGCTCGTATCTTCTCTTCAGTACAGATGCTTACCAGCATCTTACAGCTCAGTCCAAGAAGTCTGTTTTATATGATTATTTGCACATATGCACCCAAACATTAGTGTGTAAGGCATACCTGTTTTGTCTCTTTTAAAATCTGTCGGTATAGAATCTTCTGCTTAGATAATGCAGAAAATACTCATCTTATAATGTGTCACCGCATATTATGCTAAGTATAATTTTTATTATTATTATTTATTATCATTTGGAATAAAAGAAATCAGATGTTGTGCATTCTTCTTCTGAAAATAATGGAAAAGTAATAGAATTTTCAACAGGTTGATTCTGTTTCCTCCAAACTTCACTTTGTAATGAAGTTAAAGCTGAAATATCAGTGCCTTTGGCTAAGCACTTTTTTCCCTCTAGCACAGTAAAAATAACATTTTTTATTATTTCCATTTCACTGATTCCTTGGGGCTTGCCTCTGTGATTTGAATTTTTCTGCATACGTGGTAAGAAACAGTCTCTATTCTAAATATTTGTGTAAGTTACTGAAGATACACAATATGTAAGTGAAATTAAGAAAGAATGATGGACAATACTCTTGCTAAAAATGGAAATGTTTTTTATTTCATGAAATATTCGTATCCAGCTTTTGCATGATGAGGATTGCATGTTTACCCAAGTAATTAGTATGAACTCACTGAAATCTGCTTTCATTTTTTTCATAGGGATAAATATTCCTTTGCTTTTCTTTATGTGTTGTTTTTTTTTTTTTCTATTGACAGTATGCATGTATCTTACCACTCAGCTATTTTAAAAGATAGAGTTCTTACTGTGATCTTCAGCAGTTAAACACGGATTGACATGACCATTGTTAGATGTTCCCTACCTTGACTGCTTGAAGAACTCGAGTTCTGTTCTTGAGGTTGTTAATGTGAATATAGGCAAATTGAAAAAAAAAAACCCAAACCAAAACCCCAAAACATCTCATAAATTTCTCTGTACTTACAAAATGTGGGCTTTTTTGCCACTTATTTAGCAGAAATACCAGAGGGGAAGAATAAACCAGCATTTGATACTTTGTATGAAAAAGAGTATTATTGTTGTCCTCTTCTTGCAATACCAACAGAAGTGCTTATACTGAAAATAATGGCAAAATCAATCCTTTTCAGGAACTCTAGAAATTTCAGACTTCAGACTTCTCAGTACTCACATGGCTTAGCTTATTTCACTTGACATTCTAAGAGTTAACAACCCAAAATGAAACTGAAGCTTCTCTCAGCTATACAAAATGAACATTAAAATTCAGCCTTCTAAGATATGATGGCTTCACACTGGTCTAATTGGCAGTTCCATCTATCACTAAACCTATGTTTAACAATACCATTATAAATATAAAGCTTTTCTCATATATGTGCAAAAATGCTTTGTGCATTAAAGGTCATTCAATGAAGATTTCTTTTCTCTGTTCAGAAGGTACTTAGAACAGTGTGGTTCTATAAATTATTTAGAACTTTATGAGCTCTTTATCAAAAGCTGAAGCAATGAGAGAAAAGTGAACAAGCAACTCAATTTTGATATTTTACTCCATTGCAGAATGTTAGGAAACTAATGAATTTTACAATAATCTATAAATGGAAATTACTATTTTAAGGAAATGAAAATTTGTATTCTTCCTCCCTAATATTTTAACGCTTTCCTTTTTTCTCTATTGCGTGTTTCACAGAACTCCATGTTTATGAGAGGATCAAGAGTTGTTCATTAGTTATATGCTTTACAAGAGTTTTTAGTGTTTCAGCTGGGCAGATTTATATATAAATATTTTGCATAAGTAAAAACTGAAAAGGTGCTTGCAAAAAATGGGATTCATAATGGCATATATAAAGCAAAAGCAATATATGTCAAAGTGAAAGAACAAATAGAATATGTTTTCTGATGCTTAAAGACCAAGGACCATTTTTATTCATAATGCATTGAAATTAGTGAGGTACTTGCAGAGTAGAATAAGATATGGTTGTTTAAAAATGGCACACCTGGAATGGTTGATACCCATAAGAAGAAACATTTAGGTTAAGTGATGAGATGCTCTAGAACAGCCACTTTTAGTATCTAATTGCTACCATTGATCCACAACAGTAAGAGGATATGACATCTCTATTTAAACAAAGTAGATCAAAACTTTACTTAAGTTTTCTTTCTATAGTTCCTCAAACTTGTCAGATCTTATTTCTTGGCTAGTCATAACAGAACAAGTAAAATGTTAATTCCTTCTCCCTACTCTTGGCTATGACAATTTTCCTTGATTCTCCTTACATTGTCAACCATTTTCTAAAACCTAACCTAATACCTTATTTATTAATCAACTTATAAAAAGAACTGCAAAATCTAGTTTTCTCGAGTCATCTGCCTGTATCGTCCCAGATCCTCGCAATTTTGTAAAAATCCTGTGTTGTGAAATATTTGTGTTGTCGTTTTTCACAGTATGTTGAAACTCATTAAATAAGCTAAAAAATATCAAGAAAATATATCCTCAGAGCTGAGCTGTGGTTAATATTTAACTAAATAAAGAATGAGTCAGTAGTGTCAGAACATCAACAAGCTAGTTATAAATGCTGGCCAATCATTAAATCATCAAATTCCTCATAAATATTACCAAACTTCATAGTGCCTAAAGAGGCTTCTAAAATGCCATCTGTCTATTTGATTATAAATTCTAGCTCAATAATGTTCCTAAAGTTAGTTAATTTAATAGCTTGGGGCCTGTTACATATTTTAACAATTAAATTTAATTATTCCCTGATGTATGAACCTCAACACTGAGGCCAATTATAAAACTTCCTTTCAACATGTCTATTCTTGTGCGATGGTTAAAGACCTCCCTCCTTCCTTCCTCCCCTAGAATTAATAAAAGGCATGTTTTAGTCTCCAGTTTCAACAGGCAGATTTCAGTGACCCCTGTTTACCAAAAAAGTACAAACTAGTTTATGTCCCATCTCAGAATTTTTCAACAAGGAACACAGCAATGAAGCTTTTGTTAGGAATAGTTTTCTGGAGCAACAGTTGCTATTGTTTAATCGTAGTATGTTTTCCTTCTGGAGCTTCCTGAGGGTGAACTTGTCTCTCTATTACCCCATGTGTGTGTCTGCACACACTTTGATCAGTGCTTCCTAGAATCCAGGAATGTGAGAAAGCTGCAGTGCCCATCAAGGCAGTAAGAGCAGAATGTGAACATTTAAAAAAAGGGGGTAAGGGAAATTCTGAAGGTAATGAGAGAAGGAATGTTGATGTATAGTGAAGGTAACAAATTCTGTAGCTTGGTTCTTGCAACCTGGTGACTGAAATTGCAGGCAAAGTCTTCTATGAAAGGTCAACAGCTGTGATTATATGGCTAAGTTCAAATAAAGAAACAACTGGGAATTGTGTGATAGTTTGGAACTGGGACTAGATAAAAGGTCAAGCAAGTGCAAAAAATAATATAGTGTAGAATACTTTTCTGCTTGCAAGTTAGCTGATTTTCTATCTTGAAAGAAGTTTGAAAAAAATTAAGGGAGCAAAGTATTCTGTCAGCTGGAACAAGCTTGAAGGATCCAAGCACTTGTGTATGCAACCTTGCCTACTCTTTAACGCTGTAATTATGCCCAATCCCTGTAGAATTTCTGTGTACTTTCAACATAATTTCTAGGTCAGTGCGGCTTTTTGTTTAGTATACAATTTATACAACTTACAAGGGGGTTTTAAGAAAAATGGTGATTGCCTTCTTTATTGTTCAATACAAATTGTCCCTTAATAACTAGCATAGGGTATCATTGTAATGATACACATCTGCATTTACATGTGTGATTTCTGCCTGCTACAAAACATATCTCAATAACAGTACTTTATTATTACAGTATTTATACTACTCAGTTGGCTTTTAAGAAGCTTTTGGGGAAAAAAAATTACTAACTAAAAGCAACAGCACAGTGTGGTCAAATAACAAAATAATGTAATAGTAATATAAAAATCCAACAGACCATCAGTGCAGTAATATTGTACTTTGCCTGAGAGGAAGCCATTGATGTATTTTAGATATACACAAACCAGTAAAAGTTTAAGTCCCTACCTGGAAGGATGAAGATTGTGCTCTTTTTTTTTTTTTTTTTTTTTTTCTCTTTTTAAAATTATAGAATCTTAGAAGTGAGTGGATTATATTTAGGCAATTGTGGAGACTGGCCCTTGCATTAGAATGGCAACAATCTCAGCATTTTCTTTGCATGCAAAATGACAGGTATCATACTGAAGAACTCTGTATGCATTTAGCATGGATTCAAAGATGACATACGACTTGCAATGATGAAATCTGATAAACGTTCTTTTACATATTTATATGCTTTTTACAAGGTAAAAAGATTTGCAAATAATAATATATGGTCTTTTATTATTTCTACATCCCCAGTCCCATCTTCCTGACAGTTTCCTATTAAGAGTGTCCCTGCTTTTTCACATTATAGCAGTTTTTGGTAGCAGAGTTCATTTCTGTATGTGCATTTGGCTTGTGGAGTGAAGCGTACAATTGGATGATACACTTGTTTAGTATAATCTGTCACTGTGAGATATTCCACAGGAAAAAAAAAAATCCGTATTGTCCTGTGCAAGGGAAAAAATATATTTCCACTCATGGTAAATACCCACTTTTAATCTATTTGCATTTTATTATTATTTATGGCTTTCTATGCTTTCTCTCCTTGTGATATTTAAAGCTGTTGTACTGATCCAGGAAATCCCACAGATATACTTGACTATTTTACATGCATCTTGTCACTGAAGTCAAGACGGCCAGTTACATCCTTAAAGCTAAGTTTGTTTCTGCTTATGGCTAGAAGGCATTTGTGTGGGTTCACTTAATGCACAACTCATCTTTGAAGACTCCAATGAAGTAAACGCCATTATTACTCTACCCAATACAGTGACATGTCCTGGAGTACCAGCTATTAAGAACTGAATTTGCTTGGCAAGAAACTGATTACCCCACAAACTAAAATCTTGCAAAAAAATTAACATATAAGCTTCAATGAAACTGTTGCCGTAACTAAAACAAATGGTAGTGCCTTGCTGGATAGGGCACTAGACTATCAAAAGGCTATGCAAGTGTTCACTGTTGAGGGCTAATAAAAAAAATAAGTATCTGCAAAGGATATTGACCCAGATGGCAGGACATTTGACTTTGGCTTAATTCTCTTTTTCTTGCTACAATTTAAGAAAGGCAAAAACATATTATATTTGTGAGCATATGATATATGAAGTTTTCACAAAAAAATATTCTTTGCCTCTCGTGCTGCGTCTTCCAGCCAACAACATATACACAGGTGTATACGGATGGGTTAAAAGATGGGATTTTGGTCCCTGGATGAACACTGGGGGAGAAGTAGATAGCCGAGGAAAACACAGTCAGCACAGAAAATGGATGGTTTGTTGCCTGTGGCTTGGAATGCTGACCACGGAGATAAGAGAGCTGAGCAATACTGGGGGAGGATGGGCAGCAGGCTGTTGCACAGCACAGCTGTGTGCATGGTTGGCATGTGACTGCTGGATGATGACAAGATGCTGCATGTAGAAAGCCCATGAACCAATAGACAGGGTGGCTATGGCTCGTGCAGCGCGCCTGGCCAGCAAGCGCATGCATCATAGGCTCCCTATGTTACAATCGAGGCGTGTTTTGGCACCCATTGGCCACGTGTGCTGAAACCCGTTCCTCTGCAAATGTATAAATACCGGGATTTCCCAAAGAGCATTGGGCTCGCGTATGGCGAGGCCACTGTTGCCTCCGTGGGGACGCCCACGTAAAGCTGGCACCTACCGATTGCTGGGCTGAGCTCGCAGTGCAGGACGGCACAAGAATGTATGGATGGTCCATCTTCCTCACAGTCCTCGGATCAGTATGTTAACTTGCTTTACAAGATACCCTAAAAACAACAGGGTTACTTTCTGCCTAATTGCATGCAAATGGAATTATAATAATGCAAAGCTGTGTGTCAGTAAAGGCTAGGTACAAGTTGTTCCCAGAGCTATGTGAAAAATAATGTGAAACAGATAATGTGTCACTCTGGAGAAATTAGATAAATTTATAAAAATTAACTTTATTTGAATATTACTTAAGACATTTTTCTTTTTTTTTTTCCTGATCTATCATCTGATCGAACATTAACAGTAGCTTTATGGCTACTGTTCCTCTCTTCACTGCACTTTTATTAGCTGCAATTTTTTTAATTGAATTTCCTGTTACTGCAATAGACAAACAGAAAATCTGCAAATATGTCTCTGTTCTGTACTGATGAAATACCAAAATCTAGAGGGCAATTTCTACAGAAAATATATATATACTGGAGATGTTTATAAATGTAATACTTTCACCTTTTGTAGGATTTAATTTATTTCTCCAATAAAAAACCAGATATAAATAACTTTTTTTGAGATTTTTGCTTTGACAAAAAATATTAGGCTAAATTTTGCCCTCACCAAAGATGATTCAGATCATGCTTTTAGCTATGCCAAAGATGGAAGCAGACCTAATAAATATATAACAACTGTAGGTGTTTTCAGTAATAAGACACTGTCAACTAGAACACTGACTCTTTGCACCTACAGTTGTCAGTGCTGACATTCTTCCTGGTCCTTTTGTCTTCTGTGAGTTGAAGTGGCATGGACTGCACTAATTTTTCCTAAGCAAAAAGGAAAACATTGATATTTTGAACCCTAAACCGGCCATTGAGTGAATGTAATGCATCCTTGATGGCCAAGGAAGGCCTGTGCTACAATGATGGGATAAGAACCAGAACCTGAATGATTATTAAGTGTTGTATTTCCTTGTTGCTATGTTTGTAGGGGAGATCTGGCACATAAAGAGTCTGTTAATTTGACATATGCCAAGCCTCTTACTGAAGTTGGCATACTTGGCACTTTGTAATGGTCTGGATTCACACAATCCAAACTGAGGTGTTTTACAGATTAACTCACAGCATGCTGCGTGATTTCTGGAACACAAGAATATCATGACTTGAACCCTGCTTACAAATTCTCAACACTATTATAAGGCCCCTGCAATGTTCTGTCAGTGGCTGGTGTATGAAGTTTTAACATATTTCCTCTCTGCAAGGAAGTTTCTAAGTATTTATTGGTCATTTTTTTGGGAAAGGAGTAATCAGTGACACTGAATCCCCACATACTCTTACTGAACACTAGTCCTGGAACAAAAGTGGTGACCAAGACCTTACAAGGTAATGGCAAAATAATTCCAGTCACCTGTACCTCAGGGGCAAATTTGCCTCTGTTTGCTGACCAAAACAAAGTGAAAACTCCCCTACTTGTTGTCTTACTTTTCAGAACACTGCAGAGCCAAAAATCAGTATCCACTGAGTATTCACATCATCAAGATGTGTCTGTGATCTTATGCTATAGGAAATTTGGCAGAGTCTGAGTAATGAGGTGATCCAGTGAATGTCAGGCCAAATGCTGTTTTAACATCTCCAAGAGAGAAGCTGGTTGCATCATCGTCACTTTCTTCACTATGATTCTGTCAGATGTTTGGTGGATGGTTGCTTAGAAAACAGGATCAGGAAGATACTGAGAATTAGATTTAGAAGGAGGCGAACATGTTGAATGTCTTCCAGGGTCAGACCATTAAAAATTATTGTGCATGCTGACAAATGATCAACAGCAAGAGTTTACATGAGATTTTTACATCACAGTGTCCAAGATACTGCAGTTAAATCCTCCATGTAAGAATATATATATATAACATAAGACCACAGCAATCTCACAGGGATGTGGAGGAAGTTCAAAACTGGAGAATTTGCTACTGAACCTCCTATTCAGTCTCCACTCCAATGGACATCTGAGAAGTTTGGCAATTCAGGAAGGAATTCAAGACCTCATCAGATCTCTCTATTTTGTGGCAGGAACACCCGTCATAAGAACAGGATGAATACCAAGGGGTACAGTAACAGTCTTAGCTGCCTGACAGCTGCCACGTGTCATCAAAAACCTGCAATTATGTTTTTTAGTAACTATTTACTAATACAGATGGATATCAGTGAAAATTGGTAACCTTTATGTCTCCTTCAATATGATAGGGAGATCCATACAACATTTATATGTTAAGATTTTATACCATTTTCCCTGGAAGTCACAGAATAAATTAATTTATGCACCTGTGTGGTGGGTTGACCCTGGCTGGACACCAGGTGCCCACCAAAGCCGCTCTATCACTCCCGACCTCAGCTGGACAGGGGAGAGAAAATATAACAAAGGGCTTGTGAGTCGAGATAAGGACAGGAGAGATCACTCAACCAATTACCGTCACAGGCAAAACAGACTCAACTTGGGGAAAATTAATTTAATTTATTACCAATCAACCAGAGTAGGGTAATGAGAAATAAAACCAAGTCTCAGAACACCTTCCCTCCACCCCTCCCTTCTTCCCGGGCTCAACTTCACTCCCAATTTTCTCTACCTCTTCCCCACCAGTGGTGCAGGGGGATGGGGAATGGGGGTTATGATCAGGTCATCACACATTGTCTCTGCCGCTTCATCCTCCTAAGGGGGAGGACTCCTCACACTCTTCCCCTGCTCCAGTGTGGGGTCCCTCCCATAGGAGACAGTCCTCCACGAACTGCTCCAGCATGGGTCCCTTCCATGGGCTGCAGTCCTTCAGGCACAGACTGCTCCAGCATGGGTCCCCTGCGGGGTCACAAGGCCTGCCAGAAAACCTGATCCAGTGTGTGCTCCTCTCTCTACGGGTCCACAGGTCCTGCCAGGAGCCTGCTCCAGCGTGGGCTTCCCAAGGGGTCACAGCCTCCTTCAGGCATCCACCCGCTCCAGCGTGGGGTCCTCCAAGGGCTGCAGGGGGACAGCCTGTCTCACCATGGTCTTCCCCACAGGCTGCTGCAGGCGAATCTCTGCTCTGGTGCCTGGAGCACCTCCTCCCCCTCCTTCTTCACTGACCGGGGGGTCTGCAGGGCTGTTTCTCTCACATGTTCTCACTTCTCCCTCTGGCTGCAGTTTCTGTGCCACAGCAACATTTTCCCATTCTTAAATATGTTATCACAGAGGCACTACCACCGTCGCTGATGGGCTTGGCCTTGGCCAGCGGCAGGTCCGTCTTAAAGCCAGCTGGCACTGGCTCTGTCGGACATAGGGGAAACTTCTAGCAGCTTCTCACAGAAGCCACCCCTGCAACCTCCCCCGCTACCAAAACCTTGCCACACAAACCCAATACAACCTGTAAACACTAGACCTCATGATTCAGTTTCTTCAGAAACTAGATATTCCAGGTACCTAAGAAGCCTCACACTGTGAGGCTCACATTTAGTGTGTGTTTCTGTATGACAGAGGCAGGAAACAGTTTTTATTGAACACCTTAAGTTAGCTGTTTCTCTATGCACACATCTATCAATGTATTGGATGAGTATGCAGTATTAGAAATGAGGAATAAATTTCATGAAAGAATCTAAATAGCAAGAGAACAACATGCATTAAAATGTGAAGACTGAATGAACTACTGAAATATTTACCTCTATATGCATTCATTCTTTAGTTAACTTCTTTCAGAAAATCGTGATCTGTAGTGCCTCATCTTTAGAGATCAGTATTTTTATGAAGCATTATCAAACAAGCTTTGTGAACAGCATAAATAAATTTTGCAGTAGTGAAGACACAATATAGACTGACATCTGAATATTCCTGAAATAGTACACTTTCCGACTATCACCAGACAATGAAAACTATGTGGTTTTGAGATTGTGGTGGTGCAGTGTGGATATCTGCTCAGGTGTGGTCCTCTCCACAGGCTGCAGGGAAATACCTGCTCCACCATGGTCTTTCTAGGGCCTGCAGGGGAATCTCTACTCCAGCACATGCAGCACCTCCTCCCACTCCTCCTTCTCTCACCTTTGTGGTCACAGGGCTGTTTCTCACACTTTTTTCCTCACTCCTCACTGCTGGGCAACATTTTGCCCTTTCTCACGCTTTGCCAGATATGCCAAGGCCCCCCCCCCGCCATGATCTCTTGAGGAAGACTGATCAGAACACCTCACTTTTCCTCACTGCATGAAATGAGTATTTGCAGGGCCCTGTTGACAAGGAAAATCTGTCGGAGAATTAGTTTTAATTACAGAAGACTGGGAAGGATTCTGTGTTACCTACACCAGTCTAGCTGATGGCATACTGCCACTGGGATAGCTGGACTCCAGCTGAATGTATGTGACTGTTGCCTGTGGTAAAATAGCTAGGATGAAACAGAGAAGCACCAAGGAAGGAAATGAAAGAGAAATCAAGTTTGGGTTTTCACACAGAAAATTTTTAAAATTTTTTCTGAATTGATCAAATATTGAAAGGGTGACTTTTAGAGTAGGTGTTAATCAGCTGACAGGAACAACAATTTTCAGTTAAACTAAGGATATGTTTGTCTGTAAGACTATGAGGGTCAAAGAAGAGAAAAAGGAAGTGCTTTTTAAATTAAATGAATAATTCAATAATTTGCAGTACAGGTTAATTTTCTGTGTTTAGAGAAAAGTAAGATGAAAAAGCCTGACAATGCCTACTGATGCTGCTGTATTTCTCCTGAGTTTTCTTAAAGACTACTTTGTACATGAAACTGGTAGCATAGAGTTACTGCCAACAACTCACTCATCTGTCTTCTATATATTTCATTTTAGTTCCAAGCTTTTGTCTCTGCCCTGCCATTTTGTATGTGACACCCCATTGATAAGCAGTTAGTATTTAATGATAGCAGATAAGCAGATAATTGACAATAACAAAAGTCAGACACAAGCATATGCTTATTACCTAAATTATTAGTGTCTTCCTCACATCTGCCTTTTTTCCCCCTCTAAGGGGATCACAGATTGTAGCACTGAATGTAATTCTTGAGGTCTTATCTCTGTGTTCTTATGTCATAGAGGAATATCCCATGTTGTTTCTGTCATTACATTTTTCTTGGCTTAACTGGGGATTCTTATGAATAAATGATGAAGTCAACTATGAGAGAGAAATTTGTTCCTCAGCTAGCAGTTGAGGCCAGGACTAATTTTCTTACATTATTGTTTTTCCCCTATAAATTCAGTCAATTTTTTGGATCATTTACGTCAGACTTGTGAATTGTACAAAGTTACACAGACTTCAGTCAAAATCTGGATGGGCATAGGAGAGCAGCTTTGGCCTTAAATGCCAAGGTTTTATTTCAGTTAGGTAAAGAAAAGAATCAAGTAAGTTTGTAAGACACAAGATGTGGGTTAAACACCAAAATAGTTTCAGTGAATCATCTTTTTTCTTTCTTTTTTTTAAAACCCCATAAAAGCAGTGACAAAGACTTGGTTGTTTTGTAGGGGTTTTTTGTCGTTGTGGGTGTTTCCCCCCCCCCCCCCCCAAATCAGTTTGGAGAGAAGAAAAAGTTAATATTCTTGCTGCCGTCCCCCTGCCCATCCCCCCACCCCCCAAGATGAACTCAGTAACTAGCTAACTAACTAACTAACTAACTAACTAAACTTGAGGAGATTGAAGCCTTCAAAATTTTCAGTATATAAGCAATATAATTTTTAACAAAACAGTTCTATGACTCTGGTCATATGTTCTAATTAACTGAAAAAGCATCAATAGCCTTGCTGTTCTTGTTTTGTCTTTCTAATCATCAGTTCAGCCTGTTTCCTACTCTGAAATTACCATCTGGAGGAATCTGATATTCACCTCAATGCTCTCCTGTTGTCACCTTCTCTCATACTGACTATCTAATCACTTTCCTAATACAATTTTCATATAATGAAGACTGGGTCTCAGCTGCTACTGAAGTATCTGAAGATATTTCTCTGCTAATCAGAACTTGAATTTTTGATGTTTCTACAACTGGAAATGTGAAGTTCTAAAGATGATTTTGATTAATATGTTGTGCTCTAAGTGGGAGCATGTTTTGCATGTGAGAGAAATGGATTTTTGCATTTTTCATGTTTGTATTTTCATTCTGGTCTATTTTTTAGTTTCTTGATGAAATGCATAGACCATATAGAAAGTGATTTTCTTTCTCATTAATATATTAAAGCATATGGAGGTATTTGGCTCCAATAAACACACAAAAAGCACATATTAGTTGCAGAATGACAACACACATCAAGAATGTTTTGAATTGTTTGTCAACACCTGAGGCTGAATTTGGATTAAGATAAAGAGTGAATGCAAAATAGGGTAGTTTTGTGATGACTCAATGAATTAACACTCTTATTTGGGATAAAGAGTGATTTATGCCTTTTTCATAATAATCCACCTAAATGCATGGTAGGCAAGTTCTAATACAAATCATTCAATTACTGCGAACAAGTCAATAACCCGATGACCAATAATATCAACATCCCAGTAAAGAATTAATTGAATACTGCTATTACTCTGAACAAAATAAAGTGATACCAAGTGCAAACCTACTTTGACAAAATAAACACTCACATATTCAAACCACATCTTTCCAACTAAATGTCTTGAACTGGCTAGATGAGTAATCTAAGTTATAAAAGATCTTAAATCTTATTCTGAAGTGATTAAAAGTACCTGTCTGCTTCTTAACATTAACAATTATTTTTTATCTAGGCTTTTCCTGCCAGAATAGAAATGCTTAAACCTGAGTTTAAGTCTATGATCTTTAAACATTAAAACCAAACAAAAATCCTGTAAAACAGAAACCAGTCTTCTATACTCATGAAAGCTCTCCTTGAAGACAGTAGTTAACTAGCTGTGATGCTTGCATACATCATGTAACTAACATCTAGAAAACCCAACACAGTAGTATTAGAAATATAAAAAAAAGGGGAAAAACCCCCCAAATTCAACACTACCCATGTATTCAAAACTGGCACTTATGCTTTAAATTTCCAAGTGACTGTTATTTATCTCATGACTATTCTTTCCTGAATTAGAATTAGAAACATTCATGACTGCTTTCAGCCCAAATTTGTTGTATAATGTCAGCAGATCCTGTTTATCAGTGGTAATAGAGATAAGATCACTTAAGCTTCCTAGTAAATTAGTTATATTAGATTTTTGTCCCTAATTTGCCTTGCATTGTCAATTTTAGAAATCCATCTGCCATACTGACTCTTTCCATGACACTAAGCTTTTTTCCCCAATGGTCAGACTCAATTGTATTATTAGTTGCTATTATAATTTTGTTCACTGATCTGTTGAGAAATTTTTTACTCCTCCCTGCTAGGTTTGATATTAATAAGCCATTAATTTTTATATTGATGATAAATTTGGCAATTATTTTTTGATGTGTGACTTACTATGGATTTTACAACAGGGTACTAAAATTTAGATAGTCCAGTCCTCATGAAGTTACCAGAATAAACATTCTCATTCACAAAAGTCCGATTTTACTGACTTGTCACTTCTGAAAGTCAAGTCACATATTCTGGAGCTCCATTCTTAGATACTCAATTCTAAAATAGCAAATACCTTTTCCAAATCATCAAAAGTTGGAACTAACTGCTCATGTCAATATAACACTGACAGTAAAGTAAAATATGTTTTAAAGGTGCCTTGAGGAAAAGAACTACAGAAGCCTAGCCTAAGGTTAAGAACTCATCTTAATCCTTCAAGTACTCCAACTGTGTAATGTTGACATGTACTTTTGTTTGTTGCTCAGTGATTTTTTTTTCCCTCTTCTTAACATAAAATTCAGGGATGTCCTTTTGGTCCATGAGTTGCATAGCGATGTATGAGAACAAGACATAGCCATTTTGGAGGCAAAATATACCCTAGAAATCAGAAGAAGAAAACTTTCCTTTCCGAGACCTCATTTTTAATTCTTGATGCAGAGGCTGACACTAGGCCTAGTAGATGCAGAAATAGAACGTATGCTTTGACTCAGTGTATTGTCAGATAAAGGACTTCGGAATTTGTTAGAAGATTAACAACTGTCTTCATAAGTTGATTTACGTAGACAAGCCAAGGACATAAGCCTGTGTATGTAATGATATGTCTTGTTTGTGGAGGTATCCTGTGTGATAAGGGGAGATGTTCTGTCTTTTGTGATGTCTGAGCTAAAGTTAGGAGATAAGCAGAGAAGTTGTTTGTGAGGCCCAGAAGAGGAGCATACTGTGCAAACTCATACAACAAGGGTCGAACAGTGGACAAGTGAGGAAGACTATGGACGACCACCAGAGGACTCCGGACGACCACCAGAGACCTCCAATGCGCTTGCGTAAAGGACATTTACATATGCTAATAGCTTTTTGGATAACTAATGACTATGCATAACATTTCTCCGAAATCTAGTGAATATGTATGTAAGGCATGTATTTAACCCATACAGTTAAGCTCGTGGTTAAGCACATTTGGAGGAGCGATCCCCCGTGCTTCCAGCGCTGCAATAAAGAATACTGAACTCCATCACCGAATGCTCAATTTGTGAAACATTCTTATCCTCTTGAAATATGTGCGCATCTGACTGAATATGTTAGCTGAGATCAGGGTTGTTCTTTATAGAAGTTTCCTAATCACTCCTCCTTACTGTGCTTTGGTTTATACTGCAGTGCATCTCTGGAATGGAATTAAACCAGAGGATGGGTCTTTAGTCTGTAAATTCAGTCTACAGCTAGTGCAAAGTAACATGCCCCTCATCCCCAAAGTGTGTATGGTACGGATGTTAGGTCCTCAGCACGGATTCATACCTATTGGACCATATTGTGTAGATGTAGACTGGAAAAACTTTCAGTCTGTTTCAGACTGTGTAGTTGCCACGTCCCAATTTCTCAGGACGATGACTCAGGTTTGCTGATTCCCAGGTCAGGATTAAGGTGAAAAAACACCAGGGATCCTTTAACTCACAAAACTCAATTTTTATTTGCTCACAACAAGAATTGGCATGCTCACCACTGAAATTGGTATGCTCACAACAAAAATTGGCATGAAACTATGTCAGTAAACTGTGTAACTTGCTAACCATACATCACCAAACATACACTACAGGCCTTGCTTATTTGGGAGTCAGTTCAGGGAAGACAATAAGGAGAGCCCTCCTGTTGAGTCATGAGGTTCAGAGCAGACCCCCTTGCTTTCTAGACTCCTTCTCAGTGAGGAGCCCAGGGGTGGCTGAATCCACTCCTATTCCCAGACTTCGTCAACGGTTTATGTCTAAAGGGATGAGGTGTAGGGATTATGGAAAAGGAAAAGGGAAAGAGAGAGAGAGAAGAGAAAGATTTCACTGGTCTTGGGTCCAGCATTGGTTCAGTCAGCCGAGGGGTCCAGTCAGCCAAGGGGTCCGGTTCCAGTGGGCTTGCACATGTGGGGCTTCAGTTTGTGTCCTTTTACCATCCTTGCCCCTCCTTTGGGTGGGCACTCAAATTCATTAGGCTAATTAGGTAGCCTTTGGGCCGTGGGCTTGGGGGGTCATTTGGGGAGTAACTTCCCCTTCCCTGCAGACGTGATCTTTCGCCATATATGGTGAACTGCCCTGCTCAGCTTATCAGAACAGCACATCAGAACAGGGAGCTGTGCACCCTCCAGCACACCCTCCACCTCCTGTTGCTGATGGGTGCTGATGGGGTCCTCTTCACCTGGGGTTCCTTGCTAGGCAGAGTTCGTTATTAAGCAGAGTTAGTCGTTAAGCAGAACTTGGCCCACCACAATGTTTGAGACATTAACTCCTTTAGTATCTCACAATAGTTATGCAGCCACAAATGTCTGGCAAGCACTAAACCAGGAAGTAACCAGAGCAACCAATAATAAACCAAACCAACAGTAGTGAAGTAAGCCAATACATCATTACCACTGACAGTTCTTTCTCACCAGGGTGCATCCCAAAACCAACTACCATCCCAACAGATGGAGGAGGAAACTGCTTTACTGTTTTTTACCCACAGTTGTTTCTGAGACAGGCCGACATGAATCTAAAATTGAAGTCTTCAGAATTAAAATCTTTTCTGTTTTAAGAGGAACAGTCTTCTGAGAAGGCTTAAAGGAGGTGGGTGGGAGAATGGAAATGATCTTTTAGTAATTACAAGTTTGCATAACAGCAGTGAATTCAAGAAGTCAAAACTATTTTAAATTACTCTTTTTCTAGAAGTATTAAATCATAGAATCGTCGAGGTTGGAAAAGACCTTTAAGATCGAGTCCAACTGTCAACCCAACACCACCATGCCCACTAAACCACGTCCTGAAGTGCCTCATCTATGCGTTTTTTTGAACACCTCCAGGGATGGTGACTCAACCACTTCCCTGGGCAGCCTGTTCCAATGCCTGACAACCCTTTCAGTAAAGAAATTTTTCCTAATATCCAATCTAAACCTCCCCTGCTGCAACTTGAGGCCATTTCCTCTCATCCTATCACTAGTTACTTGACAGAAAAGACCAGTACCCATCTCACTACAACCTCCTTTCAGGTAGTTGTAGAGAGCAATAAGGTCTCCCCTCAGCCTTCTTTTCTCCAGACTAAACAACCTCAGTTCCCTCAGCCGCTCCTCATAAGACTTGTGCTCCAGGCCCTTCACCAGCTTTGTTGCCCTTCTCTGGACACGCTCCAGCACCTCGATGTCTGTCCTGTAGTGAGGGGCCCAAAACCAAACACAGTACTCGAGGTGTGGCCTCACCAATGCCGAGTACAGGGGAAAAATCACTTCCCTGCTCCTGCTGGCCATGCTATTTCTGATACAAGCCAGGATGCCGTTGGCCATCTTGGCCACCTGGGCACACTGCTGGCTCATATTCATCCAGCTGTCATCCAGCACCCCCAGGTCTTTTTCTGTCGGGCAGCTTTCCAGGCACTCTTCCCCAAGCCTGTAGCGCTGCATGGGGTTGTTGTGACCCAAGTGCAGGACCGGGCACTTGGCCTTGATGAACCTCATACAATTGGCCTTGGCCCATCAATCCAGCCAGTCCAGATCCCTCTGTAAATCCTTCCTACCCTCGAGCAGATCAACCCTCCCTCTCAACTTGGTGTCATTCGCAAACTTACTGAGGGTGCACTCGACCCCCTCATCCAGATCATTAATAAAGATGTTAAACAGAGCTGGCCCCAAAACTGACTCCTGGGGAACACCATTTGTGACCAGCCGCCAACTGGATCTAACTCCATTCACCACAATCCTCTGGGCTCGTACATCCAGCCAGTTTTTCACCCAGTGAAGAGTACACTTGTCTAAGCCATGAGCCACCAGTTTCTCAAGGAATATGCTGTGAGAGACATGTCAAAGGCCTTACTAAAGTCCATGTAGACAACATCCACAGCCTTTCCCTCATCCACTAGGTGGATCACCTGGTCATAGAAGGAGATCAGGCTGGTCAAGCAGGAGCAATAAGTAGTGTCCCTGCCTAATAAACTCTTGTAAGAACTTGTCAGGAAACATTTTTAGTAATATTTTAGGACTGCAGTAGTAGACCTATACATAAATTCTTGAAAGGATATTTTGGAACCATTTTGTCTGCAGCAAGCCCTGAGGCCAGTTCTTGAGTTTGGTGGACCACAGCCAGGTTAGACAGCCCCTGTTTGAATTGCACATAGGAGGAATAGGCAGAAGATGAGGGAATAGACACTTCACAAAGAGAGATACTCCTAAGGTAAGATGTAATACATTGGTTTTGTCATGTTCCTCACTAGGTGAAAATTAGGAAAGTTATGGCAACTAGAGAAGTTATTTAGGCCTTCAGCAGTGAAGAAGGAGAGCTCACCATCTTCCAAAATGTCCTTTGGTAGCCACAGATCAAGTATAGCAGACTTCATTTACAAAAAACTCTCTGCTCTTTCAAGTAGTTTCCAGGTCGCTCATCTTATTTACTCCATATCTAGTTGGAGGATAAATATTGTGTAAGTCCTGAACAGAAACAGTTGCAGGAAATGCAAATTACACACTCAGTGTTTTCTTTTTCTTTTAAAGGTAATTTTTCAAAATCAGATTTGCATGAAGTCTAATACATTCTCCTCAAAAAGCTGAATTGGAAGATATGTACAAAACCGATAAGGGGTGTTGATTTGAAAACTCTTATGTTGAAATCTTACAAGAAAAAGCCGTCAGAGCACATCAGGACTAGACATCATTACAGAATGCAGTAGCACTTCTCAGCACTTAGCAGATAGCTTCAGTCCTTCCTACAAAATTATATTAATTTATAGCAATGGATAACTCAGAAAAAAGGATCTACACTGGATCAGACTAGCATTCGGTCCAGCCGCACGCTAACACTAGTATTACCGGAAGATCAAACTGTAGAGACAGATAATAGAGGTGTATTTAATTAAATTAAGATGGAAGTCCTTGGCAGTTTTTATTAATGTAAAAAATCAGTGTTTTGTTTATTCCATTGCAAATTTCAAGCTCAGTTGAACACATTTACTAATCCCAACAAACACCTTGACACAGTCTGTGTTTGAGAAGGCATATATATAAGTTTGAAAACTGCCATGAAATTTATTGTTGCTAATAGATATTTTTAGTATTAAAGGTTTTGTAAAATATGAGCATTACTTTTCCCACATACTATTTACATAGAGTCTAGCTTAAAGTGTTTAAAGGCCTGTTAAGGAGACAAGCTAAAAATATAGCTAGCAGGTGGAAGTTTTTACTTGACAATTTTCTTTGTTTAAGCAATATCACTCACTTAGGATGCATAGGATAATACCTGCCAAATAAGATCACAACTGAAGAAATATGGATATCATAAAACCTGAAAACAAATTAAAAAGTGATACATGTTAAGCCCACAGTGAAGCAATGCATTTTACTTAACTGATGCCATTTTGTGTAATTAATGCACACATCAGTACGAAGTATAAAGTTTCATTACTAGGGGAGATAGAAAAGGCAAGTAATGTACATTTATGTATGTTTGTGTTTAAAACATCAACAAAATGTCAAATTAATTTTTCATTTTTTGAGCAATCTGATACTTCACTAATAACAAAATAAACAATATCTGAATGAGTAGGAGATATAAAGTGGTGGGTCACATATGTGTATCATAACATTTCTGGCTGTGAAAGTGCAAGAAACTACTTCCATATTTAAAACTACTTCTGTATTTAAAACTACAGTTAGAGTGTGCCAAAGAAAAGAAAAATTAGATACAGGCTATCTTTCAATGTTTGTTTTTTATAGAAGAGAAATTTTGGAAGCAAGAACTGAGGCAAGGAATTTTCTCTGTGTGCCTGGCTGTAAGAAAACTACCATAGTAGTCTGGCACCATTATAGACATTGATCTCCTGTCCACACCTTTGAACTAGACTTTTCCAGTGGAGCAGTGATGTGCAAAATGATCATGACCACAGTCACAAAGTGGAGCTTTAGGGAGCAAGGGTGCTACCCAATTTTTTTTTCATGTCTTCAAATTTATATTAACTCCACAATCCTTCTCTTGTAACACCACTCTTTTCCTGCCATGATTGCTGTAACTAAAGAATCCCTATTTGCTATTAGTCATTTCCCAGCCTTGCCTTGAAACTGATTGGTTGTGTCTGTCATCTGCTTCTCTTTGTTGACTAGAAGACTTAATTTCTCCAATCTCCAATCTTCTTCCACAAAAATACAAACAGTAACACAGTAACGTTTGCCTTTGTAGTAAGATAATAAATGTAAATTTAACACCTGAATTTAGCAAATTATTTAAGATATGAGAGAAGTGAACTCAGGTGAATACTATTACTTCTGTGTTGTTATTATGCATGACTGCATGAATGTTAAACAGGAGAAGCTGAACCAGACAGACCAGTGAACCCAGCTATCGCTGAAACCTCAAATTCCATGAGGAGGTGTATGACTCCCTGCTGGAGCTCTTAATACAAAGCAGTCTTTGAAGAATTACTCGCTTTTAACTTGCTAGGGTTAACAGGAAGAATTGTGAGCAATTTTGCATCACAAATATGGTTTTCCAGATTACTTTTTTTTAACTTTTTTTTTTTTTTTACCCTTGAGAGTCAGTGCATCTGGCAACTCATTTAGGTAAAGGACAATTATTAATCACCTTCCTTTATTTCAGTTATGATATATGAAGTCTTTCACACTTGTGAGATTTCAAAAGTATTTAAAGCTTATATCTCCCTCCTGCTAATTTAAAGTCTATTACAAATAGCTTTCTTGTGGAAACAGCCACCTGTGATCATTTAGCAGCTCATGGCCACTCCAAAATTCATTACTCTGTTGCTGAATTTTTGTTTGCTTTCTTCTGGAAAAAGACACCATTAGATAATTTTCAATTACTGTGCCCTTCAACTCAATAAGGTTGGTTGGTTATGAATCTCTCCTTTTAGAAGTTAATCATGTGCTTAATAGGAGAACATCAGCCATTTCTCATTGTGTTGAAATTCAGAGAAGCCAAGAAATAAATGATAAATTCAGAGCTCAAAATTGCTCTATTTACAGCAATATAAAAAAGATGTGAGGCTGGAGAGTTTCATAATGACCCAGCTTATAATCCTTTACCCTCCTTCTAATATACCTATGTACTCCTACCCTTCAGTTTTAAAGTCTTGGACTCTTTGAAGCCAATATTACTTTTTCCCATATCTACAGTGGTATGAGGATTTCACCTATATTGTTTACATTTCTCTGCATTATGGGAGCAAGTGACACAGGCATTCAGAGTTCCAGGTAAAAACTCTGGTATTTACCACAACGAAAGATTGGAACAACAAGTCCTCTGATACAATATATGTCATGATTCATGCAGTGGCAGAATCTCATGTAATATATTATTGCTTTTTCCTTGTCAAATTCTCTGGGGTTTTTATGGCAGTTTAAAGATTTTTCTTTAAATTTAAAGTGATATGGAAAACAGCCCAGTTATACTCTGATACAGAACAATGCATGAGAAAAATATGTAAAGGCACTGAATATAAGCATCAGATGATGGTTACTGATTTTTTTCAGAAATCTTGAAAATAAAAATAAGGCTATATAGGATAAGGTTTTTGGTTATTTGTTTTTTTGTTGTTTGTTTGTTTGTTTGTTTTTTCCACAGGGAAGACCATTATGAATAGATGTGGCAATGGTAGTACTCACTGAGAGGCAGAAATCTTTGTTTCCCTTCTCTTTCAGAAGAAATATGCCACATCTTAGGCAAATATTTGTCTTTTTTCCATCCTAGGAAATAGGATGGAAAATAGGTGTTGTGTTCATAAAACATGATGTGTTCTTCAAATAGATAAGTAAAAATCAGGATTCTTGTCTTATGATATTGGAATTCCATACTTTAATAAAGGACTTGAAGAGTGATCTGGTTTTTAGATTTTTACAGAATTCACAATGAATCAGAGTTATCTAATCTGGATTTGTAAGCTTAGACCTTAAGGCATTATTTCCTTAAAGAAACAAAAGAATTTTATCATGAACATAACAAAAAGGTATTGTAGAGTATTATTAATGTCATAATTTTATTTCTATTTGAGTAACTTTATCATATTCTGTCCCTAAAAAAACTTCCTTAGTATCAAGGGTCTCTACTGTGGTATCTGAGTTTGTTTTGCAGTCTGGGAAATGCAAACTGCATCTTCTTAACATATATTCTTGCTTTGTTTTGCTCCTGTTTCACAGTTATTCTATTTTAAGTAAATGTTGAAAAAGTTACAATCAAAATTTTCAAGCATTTTCCCCATGATATTCAGCACAAAAGATGAAGAAAATAAAGGTAATGGAGACCAAAAAAAAATTTTTAATAATGTGTTAAAAATGGAAATCTTTCACTTACTTCGAATCCACAAGGCAGCTTTTACATAATTATACAAAGTGTGGCTGGTGTCGTGGTTTAACCCCAGCCAGCAACTAAGCACCACACAGCTGCTCACTCACTCCCCCCCACCCACCCAGTGGGATGGGGGAGAAAATCGGGAAAAAGAAGCAAAACCCACGGGTTGAGAAAAGAACAGTTTAATAGAACAGAAAAGAAGAAACTAATCATGATAATGATAACACTAATAAAATGACAACAGCAATAATGAAAGGATTGGAATGTACAAATGATGTGCAGTGCAATTGCTCACCACCCGCCGACCGGCACCCAGCTAGTCCCCGAGCGGCGATTCCCCGCCCCCACTTCCCAGTTCCTATATTAAATGGGATGTCACATGGTATGGAATACCCCTTTGGCCAGTTTGGGTCAGGTGCCCTGGCTGTGTCCTGTGCCAACTTCTTGTGCCCCTCCAGTTTTCTCACTGGCTAGGCATGAGAAGCTGAAAAATCCTTGACATTAGTCTAAACACTACTTAGCAACAACTGAAAACATCGGTGTTATCAACATTCTTCACATACTGAACTCAAAACATAGCACCATACCAGCTACTAGGAAGACAGTTAACTCTATCCCAGCTGAAACCAGGACAGGTGGTCAGTAGTTACTGTTTCTATAGCCCCAGTAAAGCCAATCAGATTGTGATTATATTTATTTCTAGAAAAATTTTCTCATGCTAATTCATGTGATTTCCTGAACTGATCTTTGTTTACGCCATAATTAAAATGTGCAAAAAATAATGATTAAATAAATATATAGGTATGTTTCTCAATTAAATGCATCCTGAAGATATATTTGTAGGAGTTCCATAGAAATAATAAAGAATGGTTAACATCTCAGTTGGCTGACTGATTTTGTAGGATAACTTAATCTGTCAGCAGATCCAATCCAGACCAAATACTAGTTGTGACAAATTTTCAAAGAAATGGGTCTGAAAGATAAGATGGTGTAGTACTGTTGTACTGTTACTAACATGATTGTGGCCCATTTTCAAATCAAAGTGAAGATAACAACATACAGAGTTTATGACGTCTAAATATATCATTCCTACTCATACAAGAATGGATTTCATGTTCTTCTCAGCCGGTCAGTATATGGATTGACTTTTTCCATAGGCACCAAAGAGTTTTAAGGAGAAACATTCACCTAGATAACCTTTTATAGCCATCTGCTGGGGAAAGAGAAGGAAATTTATGCATAGCAGGAATATGTCAGTGCAGAGACATATAATGCAAATTTTCCTTTGTATGAAGTTCCTTAGAAACTAGTAAAAGCTAAGGCAAACTGCAGCTACTTCATCTTTTACTTTCGCTAGAAAGAATACTTGAGTTTTCTTCAGACAAAGCTAAAAATTCGACCATGTATTTAACATAAAATTAGTTACCCGATGCTCCCAAGTTTCCCAAAGATGAGATTATTCACATTAATTTCAAAGCAGTCTTGCATCCAGCTGTCAAAAGGGCAGGGGAAGGTGCTCTACTTCAAATCACTGTCCTCAGCCGACTGCCTAACTGAGCAGGAAGCAGATATCAGGTATAGGAATGCAGTCGAAGGTAGGCCTTTCTGCAGCTGGTGAACGCGGTGGGCAGGGGATGGGGTATTGCTGCTCAGAAAAAGAAGTTCCACCATTTTGTTCATTCTTTTTCTGCTATTTTGAAGTAATGTATATGCTATTTGTGCTAAAATTGTGCATTTAGTTACTCCAGTTAATGATTTTAAGTCTAGGTCAAACCCATGGGATGCAGTTAAATCAATATTCATAGTGTTCCTTGCAACCTAACAGGCAACAGAATTTGAAAAGTATGTCCCTTTAACAATATATATTTAATAACATGGTCCACTAACCATAATAAAGTTCAGCTTAAATGTTCCATACCACCTTCTGTGGCTGATATTAAATTATTTCAGGTTCAGCTGTAAGTAAAATGCCGAAGCATTAACCACATATATAGTATGTACTATGTTAAAAAAGAATGATCTTAGCTGCTAAACATACTAAAATGATATGAATTTTCTCGTGAATTCTACTGAGAAAACACAAACTGAGAAGAATAAAGATGAGCCTGAAAGGGAAATGACTTACTATAGGAAACAAGATTGGACCAACAAGTTGCTGAGTTAAACAAAGCAATGTCAAACTCACCCATATATCATGAGATCTTCTACATTTCAATGGGTACAAATGCAACACTCTGTAGTTTTGGTATAACTAGGATGTATCTTTATTTTTTTCTTAAAAATACTTGAATGCTCCTGTTGACTGAACGAACCATATACAAGTGCTCCTTTTATGTATCCTAGTAGCTTATAATTTTACTGTTCATATGCTTGAAATTAAGCATATATATCACTACCTCCAGGGTGAAAGCTTATATGTTATAGTGAAGGTTAGTATCAGCAGTGTTAACCTGAAGAATTTATGATCAAAATATTATTTGAATATTTACTCTATAATAATAGACAGTTTTAATTTAAAAAATAGACAATGAATTTGAAACAGACACAGGAAATGAAAGGTAATGGTAGTCCCTACTTCTATCTACTTTTGCCTGAAATCTTATTCTAAATATTGATTTAGACACCAGGCTAAGAAAACATGTACTCTAATGAGCATAAAGTTGCTCTGGCAGACTGGGTACCACATCCAAAACTCATGATTGTTCTTAAATTAAATAGATTTCATGTGAAAATCATACTCTGTTATGTGGAACTTTCTGTCCTTTGCAAAACAGGTAAAATATCATGGCACTTATTTATGTTTTCCCTGGGGAGGAAACAGTAGGATGAAAATCTAAGTGCCTGATCAGCACAACCAGACAGACTGCAGTCTCACAGTCCTTCTGTGCTGCACAGTGCATTCAATGCAGCTTCCTTATCAACTATCTTTTTTTGAAAGCAAACCAAATTTCTTCATTAAGCTATGTGATTTCTGTCCTGATTGTCACCTCAGTAAGTTAATAGGGACAGTTTGATAGGACAACAAAGTGTGCTTAGATGTCAGGAATGTTAAAACAAAATAGGAAATATACTGGTTGTTTAAGAAAAGTGGATGGTTAGGCTTAACTTACCTTGGAGTCTCACTACCTATTTACTTTAAGGCAAGTAGTTCTGTTTTCATCAATTAGTTATTGAAACTTTAAAGTTTTCAGACACTGCTCTGCTTCTGACTTTTTGTCTGTTTTCCTCCTTCAACTGCATCTTGATGTTGCCAATTAATATTAGCATCAGCTGAGGAAGGGACATATTAAGGTTAAGACTATATTTAGACTAAACGCCTGCTGTGATATTTTCAGAACTATCGTGAAATGTCCATTAACCCAGAACTCTGATCAGTACAATCAGCAAAAAATATAATTTTTGCTCCATTACACATTAGGACAGGTCGAAGTCATGCAATTTTTTTCTGTGATTCCTTAGCCACTGCATACTTACCAAGTCACATTACAGCTAGGTGGATTATTTGACCTCCTTATCTCTATTGCCGTGTTGGTTAATCTAATAGATGCTGACATTTGATTGAAATACAGCTTTGCAAGGAGCTGGAAAATCACATTTATTGGCATGTAGGACCAAATGTAAAATTTAGGGAAATTAAAGATTTCTGGTTATCAAGGCAAATTATAAGTACATGAAAAGTACAAGGTGATTTTATAGCATAATTGACCCTTTGGTCATAAACTTCGTTACTATAATCATCAGTAAACTACTTTAGTTGCCCTTAAGTTCTAGTGCAATATGCACATGAACTGCACCATTGCTGCTGAAGGACATGAAAATAAACAAGTTCACTTTTATTTTTCAAAAGTATAATTTCCTAATGCTTTGCTATTTACAAAAGTACACACTAGGCACTGAAAGCAGCCCTATTATTAGAACTAGTGGAGTACTTAGATATGATATGGATGCATACTTTTGGAGGCATGTATTGTATTCAGAGGTGTAGGCAGTGGTGACTGATGTCCAGCTCTGACCACATCACAGGACAAAGGAGCCACAGCTAACAGTGTGGGATGGATGAGTTCATTTTTCAGTAAATAAGTACCTTAAGTATCATGATGACATATATAATTTTAATCTAAATTCATCAAGGCTACTTGAACTAGAGTGTAGCATTTTGGTATGTGTTTGAGCCAACAAATCATTTACTGGTTAAAGTTTTAAGAGAAAGATGGCTGGAGATTTTTGGCATGTAAGGGAGAGTTGATAAGCAGAAAAAAGGTGGTGGTGGTGGTATTCATAATAATCATATGTTCAAAAGTAACATTTCAGCTAGACTATAACTCACAGACCCCATAGATCAAATACTAATTAATCTTACATTTTTGACATGGTAAATTAGGAGTCATGTCAAATGTCATCTGGCCTATTTTAAGTTTAGGAGATTATCAATATTTTGAAAGCTTTGAAAAGCTGCCCTTCTCTAATAATAAGAGAAATCATGCGTTATATTCAGGGTGATAAAGATCATTAATTTGTTGTTTATTTTTGCACAGTGAAGCTTGTTATATCCCACTAATCATGAAAATAGGACTTGGAATGGTTTAACTGAGCCATGATGAGTAGTCCTTAGAGTAACTGGAAATTAAGGTTCATGGCTTTTCTAAAGAAAAAGTTTTCATTTTCTAAAGAAATAAGTTTGGTATTTTTTTCTCATCATACCTATGAAAAAATAGCTTTTCACATCTCCATTAGCTTTGCTAAAAAGTAGGACTTCTCCAGGTGACATTAATATTACAAAGTCAAATTTAAAGTTCAGGCATTGTGTGGATTTTACTGTTAGACATTCACAAACCAGATCTTCTGGTAATTTCCACCTGACTATAAAACCATAACATCAATAACTCGTATGCATATCTTAAATGATAGGCTATAAAAATGCATGCCTATTATAAACATCTTTCAAGAACCTTTAAGCTATTTTCTGTACTTCACACTGTAGAAGTTACCATAATTACTGCTTTGTTAAACACAGGGCAAGTGATCTATACTAGAACACCAAAGGTATCTTGACCTTCTGACATTACTGAGATTTTACTATGCTTTTAAGCAGCTTTAAACAGCTGTATGCATGATGTGCACACTGTACACACTGATTGATGTTGAGTTTCTGAAGATGGCAAGTCTTTCAGATTTCTACTTCTAAAAATACATAGGTCATATAATTACAAGTCATTACAATAGTACCTTCACTGCTTGTTCTTACTTCAAGTATACTTTCCAAAACCATAAAATAGACCTGTTGTTTTTGTCCCTTCTTCTGCCTCTACATTCCTTTAGGAGTTTCTGTCCAAAGGAAGTTCATTCATTCACTTCTTTGGTCATCCACTGGATGCACTTTGCCACTATTGGAGGTGGGTTTCTGCCTGAATTTACTCATTTTTGATCACAGAAAAAGTCTTTGGATCAGAGAACTGCCAATTATCCTTAAATATTCTGTTAACCCTTCCGTAACCAGGGATGCAATATCCATTTCCTTCATATATCTAGCTCATTTCTTACACTGTGTTGCAGACAGCAATAGCCAATTTATAGGCTCAGTCAGAAAGTTCTCTGTCACAGAAGCCTCATCAGACACATACCCAGAGATGTTTGATTTCTGCTGAGATGTTCAAGTAAGGAAGATATGTGACACAGCTGTGAGTTCTTTTTTTCCAGGTGGTTTATTTCCAGGTGTGTGATGTGTTGATTTTACTTATGTGAATGGAAAAATTATGTGGAAGGTGAAGGCTCAGCGAGGTAATGTAGAAAAGGATTGTGAGTGAGTCCATTGCTCATAGACTTGATCTTCATTGCTTGATGTAAGTGATGTCAAGAGATGCAGAAGTCTCAACTCTGAGCTACTGATCCTCTATAACTATTTATTCAGGCCCTAAATCCTATCTGGCTGAAAATTATTTCTTCTTCACACGTTTTCTAGGAGTCATAAATTACAAATGTTACTTTTGTGATCTCTCTGGAATATTCTCAGACTGATATATTGCAGGGAATTTCATGTCTGGACTTGAGACTGGCCATTATCCAAAAAGGACTGTAGTGGTCTTCACATACTTATGAGCTTTATCCAGAAACTTAATGTTGTCAAAATATTTATGCCAGCATGAACAAATGCATGTTCATCATTGTTGTGCCACTTTAATCTAAAAATGATCCTTTCACAATGCAAAATCATTAAGAGAAGTAGCTAAGGAAAATCCAGTAAAAGTCATATTCAGAGGCATTTATATAATACAAATGATAATGTTTAATCAATAGTGATTGCCCCATACAAAAGACTGTATTAAACTTAATGGTCCAAATCCTCACATCATAATTTGGCTGAGCTTCACTCAAGTTAATGCATACAGAAAGTTTTATATCAGATGAAGATCTATCTCTGAGTTTTATGTAGTTCAACAAAATAATTCTTTTTTGGCTTTTAAATTTCTCTTCAGGGAAAGAGCCTAATGGGGCCCTATTTACCACAAAGCACTGTATTCCAAGTCAAGTGCTACAATTTCACTGAAAACCAAAATAGTAAAATAAGAATAAGGTAATTTATTTTCTCAGAATCAAGACTTTTTCTTTGTTTTAGGAACATCTTTGTACTGAGGTGGTTCTTGACTTTGCTATTTGGATAAACAGTCAGAGGACATTAAGGGTAGATGAAGGGAAGTCTCTCAAGACAGACTTGATTGCTTCTGTTCTGAGATACGGGCTGAATGTCAAGGAAAGATTCTCAGCAGTTTGTAAGGGAGTGGGTTACAATCTCAAGAAAAGAGAAGAAGTATCTGTCTCTCCAGATATTTAAACTGAACTAAACACTTGAAATTGTGTTTTAAGGGACAAATGTTTATTAGCAGGAAAATTGAATAGAAGATGCAGATTTATTTCACCTTACCTTCTTTGATTCTAATGCTATTCATCATTTTGCTGTAATTGTGTACAGTATTATAGCACTGTTGGAAATTTTGGCCCATTGAATTAAGTCCTAATACATTTACAATAAATCAAGAAATGGCAGGAGTCTCCTTTGCCTCTAAATGTCTTCCTAAACATAAACTGCCCATCTCTCGCAATTTATTTTAAGGTTTTGATACCAAAAGCATCATCATGGTGAGTTGTAGCCAGGAAGCTTTTGTCTTTATCACTTGACTAAAACTGAATTTTGTTTAGCAGCTGTGTTCTTTAGTACCTTTGCTGCTTTAAAATTGACCTGCCATGCTTCATTGTTTTAAAGTACAGGGCATGCTTTCTTGTTTTACGGTATGAAGAAACATATGTATAGATTACTTTTTCTATTAAATTTCTTCACTTAACAGGATTGGATTTTATTGTTTTATTGCTCCTGGTTTGTTCATGTTGACCTTTTCTACATTTGAGATTAACTGATTTTGGAACTGAACTTTTTAAGAGCTCAAGCCTTCCTGTGCTAGATAATTATATTTAAAATTGATCACAGGCTCTGTAGTAGCAGAACTTCAACTGACTGCTATAAGAAACCAGCAATGATGGGTTTACTGCTGGGTCCATCTATTACTCCATCCTCTCTCCAGCAGGAATATAAACTTGATTTTGGAGCAAACAGGAACTCGACCATTTTAAAGCTGACAGGGAAGAAGGGAATCTCTCCCCTTGCCCACAACCTGCCCATGTAATAATGTGCTATTGTGCAAGTATTGTGTTATGATTGCATATTGATTTGTATGGCAAGAGCATTGTGCTCTAAGTTTCGGTTTCTAAGATGTCTCTGTATCTGGGGGTGGAGGCAGCCCTGGTCTGCACCAGAGAGGAGAGCTGAGCACCCATCATGCCATGGCTATGCCCAGGAAGAAGTGTGCCTGGCAATGAGTGGCATGGGGACGGGGGCACCTGTCTCCATTTCTCTGATGGGGAGAGGACTACCATGGCTGCAAGCAGCACACTAGTCACACCAACTGCACGTCTGAGCTCCAGCCCCAGGCGAGGCATTGCTGAGCTACTGGCTGCACTTCTCCGCTTTTCATTTATGTCCTCGCTGTGAGCTCATAGGATTTTTGTTATTGTCCAGAGTATGTCTCCCGTTCATCCTAACCAATTAAAACTAATTTCCTTGAAAGCTGGGTTACTGCAGGGGTATTTGGAAGTAATGTATGGCAAAGTCCTTTTTTTCTCTTTCCTTAGTACATTTTTTACTATTTTGAGGGGAAGAAGAGAATTGGATTTTGCAGGAAGTCATGACCTTTGCCTGCAAGAGCTTCCATGTGAATTTTGAGATGATACAATAGTGGCAGTGTCTAAAAGTATAACACAAAGAGAGGCAGAAGTGAGGGTGAGAGGAATAGTGATTTACTAATCCATTTCAGCCTACTTGCAACACATCTTAGGGTACTGAAAAGGAATTTTGAATGAGCCAAAAGAAAGGGTCAATACTGCACCCTGCAACACTTTAAACTAGAAGGTTAGGAATTGCCACAACCACTGTCTGCTGCTGGATAGGTTAAAACACACAGAAAGTGTCAGCCATGCAATTAAAATATTGAAAAAAAAAAGACTTGGTGAATCTCATTTGTAAAAACTGCATTAATGCATATACTTTCCAGATAACTGCTCCTCACAAGAATAATAAAAAGCAGTGGTTAACTTTTATCCTCATAAGATTTAGAGCACAATGTAAGTACTCTGTTAAAAGTGTTAAGTGGTTTGTTTAACTAGAAAAGCTATTGTGGGAATTATATAATGCAGACTCACAGGGAGTGTTTCTTTGATAAGAGCACTGGATAGCAGGGCTCATATTGTTTGATTATATGCATGATTTACAGATGTAGATAAGAGCACTGGATAGCAGGGCTCATATTGTTTGATTATATGCATGATTTACAGATGTATTTTCATGAATGTATATTGTGTCTCTGACTTCTTAAAGTTTTTGAGTATTCACTAGTTGTCAACGCTTCCAAGACATTTTTTGTAGTACACACTTTGCAGGAGACTTAAAGTTTTTGAGTATTCACTAGTTGTCAACGCTTCCAAGACATTTTTTGTAGTACACACTTTGCAGGAGACCTAAAACCTGTGTGATAACATAAAGAGCATGTGTATTTGCACGTGCCTGATCCTTGTCATTGGGACTGCTGAATGTTGTTGTTAACCTGTTTTTGCCTAAACATATTTGTGAAACAGAAGAGAACACAAAAAGGGAAGGAACCAAACCAACTTTTTACCAAAATTATTTTGGGCACTCTTTGTGAAATAGTCAAGAGAGAGACCTTAGGGGTTTCTGATATAATAAACACATGCATCTGAAAGAGAAACAGCATATACTTAAAAAAGTGTGACATTAAAAGCAGTATATTGACATGAATGCTGAGTATGTCTCTCTGCAAGATTTTGTTCTGAACTGACCTGTATCAATTAAAAAATGATCACTGAATCTTATTCAGAAAGGACTTTTGATAATAGTAAGCCTTGTGGTATGAAAGAGTGGACATATTTTGTCCACTTGTCCAGTAAGCTCCATGAATCCAGCAAGATTAATGGAGTTACAAGAAATGGAAGAAAAATTCTCTAGACTTCCAGCCTTCTTATGGAGATGTGGTTTGAGTGTCAAACTGTTTCTCATCCTCCCAAGAATGGACTTTGCTTTCTTTAGGTGAACAATCATTGCAGTAATCTGTTGAGCTAAAGATTGTCTAGCAAATACAGTCTTGCTAGACATGACAATCTGTGTTGTGCTATTTCTTTACGCAGGGCTTATTAATGAAATGGCACATAAATATGAGGGAAAATATTTGAAATCTAAAATCAGAATGAAAGTTCATTGAAACAGGTACGCAACTATTCAACTTGAATGAGGTATATCAGAGCTTTATCATTCTTGTAAAATATTTTGTTTCATTTAGACAGTAAGAGCAAACAGATGCTTCAACTTCTATTGTTCAGCAAAATCAATGACATTATTTAAAATTAATGAAAAAATGCAAGTACTTGGAATAAGAAATACCCATTCAAATTTTTAAATTTCAATAAAATTATAAGAATCAGCATCAAATACTACAATAATTTAGGTGAATTTAACAATGAGTAGTTTCTTTGGTTCTCTGAGTCACGTTAACTCCATAAATATGTGAAGGATTCATGAATTGCAGAGCCATAAGATAATGGAATATAAGTTCCCTGCAACAGTAGTCTGCCATTAAAACTAATCCTCAAAAATAAGGAACATTTCTGATGTATAGCATTACCTTCATACAGATTGTATATAGAAAATAAATCCACATTAGAATAACACCAATACATTGTAAATTAAATTACTTATTGCTTAGGTAATGCTAGGATCAAAGTAGAGGTGGTCTTCATTTATGTCCATTCTGCTTGTGCATTCTAATCCCATTTTATTTTTGATGTTTTTCCTCTTGTATGTAGCACAGTTTTTATGCAGAATGCACAATGCTGCTCTAATGAGCATTGCTATGTAGCATTTGGCTTAACACCCTCTACCTCCACAGAGGCCAAACTGATTTTCCTCAAGAATTTTTCTTTGGGGCTAATCATATTCACAGATGAGTAGTTCATAAACAGTAATGCCTGTGTTCTGACAACACTATGATAAAAGGCTTTATTTTTATCTTTTCTAAACAGATGGGGACTGATAGGCAGAGAGGTTATTGTCTGAAGAACTATTATTTTTAAGTAAGTTGTTTAGCTTGAAGCATTTGGGATTTATCTCGTCTGTCTCTAATATTGCATAGCATTCACATATTTCAGCACAGTTCACATTGACTCCAAGTGCAGCCATAAGTTTACAGCAGCTCTGCAACTCAGGACACAGATGTCTTAAGTCAGACACTCAGAAAATAAGGAACATACAATGACAGTGATCTTCACCAGCAGCCCTCAGTATGTGTTTACTGCTTCCTGCTGCGAGTGAACTAGGGGACCAGTGGCGAGACCCTCCTTCATTGCCTAATCATTCCTACATCACGTTTCATCCTTAGACCTGATCCCTTCGTATGATCAGGTTTTTTTTCCTGGGACTCAATGGAAAAAGTCCCTCAAATATATGGTTTTAATGTACAAATGGGGCTGAAATAAGTGTAGTCATGATTCTGGCTCTTCCCACATGTGATGAATTCAATTTTGACTGTTTAACAATATTCTTTCAATACAAATTTCATGTGTGTATGCATGCATGTGTGAAATTTCCTCAGTTTTGGTTTCTCATTTTTTTTTGGTTTTGTTTGTTTTCATAAACTGAATTATACTGACAGCCGTGTGAATCACCATCACTGTTGAGGCTTTTGATCCACCACATAAATTTCTGTCACCTGAGCTAATACAGTAGCTAATAAAGCAGTAGGCTGTAATTGTCTCTGATCCTTCATGAAAGGATGAAACTGTTGGAAAATAAAATAGAAAAAAGCAAGACTCTGAATTCTGTTCCTGGTTGTGGAGTGAGCATGTACTGGGAACTGAACTTCAAACCCAGCTCTTTTTTTCTTGTCCATGATCTTTTCTCTCTCCCCTGAGTCTTCCTCCCAGTCTTACTCTCCTCACTTCAGTGATTTTTATCCTCTCCTTAGAAGCCTCATGACAGCTCCAGTTTCCTTAACCAGACACTCATACTTTTCTCCTCCCAGCTTCTGGTTCCTCATTGCTGCCATCTTTTCCCCATTCCCCTTTTCTAACTGCTTATCAAGTGCACCTCATAGCCTCATCTCAGCTTCTCCCTATCTCTTGAACAAGTTGGGGTCCTAGGACATTGTCCCTGACTTTAACCTCTCCTTTTGCTCACAACAGCTCATGGATTCTCCATTCCCCTTTACACATCCACAGGTATAACACCTGTCTTTTCCATGGATGGGCCAGTCAGCTTCTTGTCCCACTCCTGTGGCTCCTACCAACAATGTCACTGGGATCACAGGAGTGATGGCCTCTTCTCTAAGGTTAAGTGCACCTGCTAAACAGTAATGCTGAGAGGTAGATTTAGGGAGATAGTTTCCAAAAAAATAGCTAAATGAGGGCGGGGGTGCAGAACATTCAGAGGGATCTCCTCATTCTTGGGGAAGCATAAAGCAGGGGATGGATAAAGCCTACATTCCTTACTGAAATCTGCAGTCTTACGCAGTTGTTTATGGTCCTAGTTACAGATGCTCAGACATGCAACTGAAGGGAATGCAAGGCTCTCAACTAGCTCATGTTCACATGTGAGCTTCAAGAGATTTAGCATGAACTGTAAGTACTTTCTACTGAATGTGTGTAAACTGCCTTTACCAAAGGCAAATCTGGAGCAGATTTTACCCCAAAATATCTGAAAGAATGTCTGTGACTTGGAGAGTGTCCCATACTAAATTTCAAGTCTTATCAGTGTATAATAGTAGATGCCACATTAAAAAAATATACCTAACATTTCAGTAAGGGATTAACAGTATATTTTCCCTTGGTTTCATTCTCTAAAATCACTGAAAATCATCACAAAAGATAATAAAAGCAAGCTTAATAGATATAACCCATATGGAAAGTCTTATCTTGACACTTTAAATTTAATGAAGTTGCAAGTGATAGGAAGATGGGTCCAAGAATGAATAATATTGGTCTGCTTTAATAATGAAAAATGTTTTCACTTCCATTGGATAACTAGTAGTTTTTAATTAGATAAATGGACTATCAAGCTAGTATACTTCTATGTGGGTCTCTTCCATTACAAAATATTATACATATAGAAAATAGTCCAGTCATCTAATTCTTTCTAGCAGGAGACTATCTCAGCTCTCCTCTGAGATAAGCAAATATGGCAGTTGGTCATGAGGTCTGAACTGTCCTAAGGCATCTATATGGGGAATAACAGTAATGCAGCATTCAGAAACCATCCCAAGATTTTTAATAAAGAAAGCAAACTTTTGGAAATACCAACATACAAAAATTTAATGGAAGGTTCATTCTAGGAGAAGACTGACAAATATTCACACCATGTTGCTTACTTTTGGCCAGCAAAGTTGTTTTTATTGTCAATGTGTATTAAAAATGGATGATTCTTCCCAGCCTCCTTCAAAAAGTTTATCTGAAAAAGGGAAAATCTTGAGAATGCATGTTAATAGTAAGTAACTATGAATTTAATACACACAACTGTTAAATAAGGTGTCAGTCTAGCTAGCTGCATTTCAGAAAAAGACTTAACTTTACTAATTAAATTTCCAAGTGTAAAAGTTTTCAAAGCCAGTATAACAATAACAAAAGTTATGTCCTGTTTACATAGTAACAATAGGAGCCAGAATATGATATGCTTCAGTCAGTCCTTTCGCTTTCTGTCACATTTCAAAATGATACTATATCGCCGATAAGAGGCAATAATTTGATCTTTTAAAAATGTATTTATTAGCTATAACAGGTCAATTGGGACATACAAAATTTTTCTATATAACAATAACAAAGCATCCCAAGCTGCCTTTCAACAGTGGAGTATACTTGAGGTTCTATCAAAACTGGTATTTTAAAAGCTTATAAGATTACTTTGCTAAAAATTGTTCTTCAAGTTACCAAATAAAAAGCTACAAAGACATAATGAAAAAAAAGACTATCCACTCTGCCATCATTAGAGGAAGTCAATTATCAGTTGGACCAAAGGAGTTTTGAACTGAAGTAATTAAATCTGAGGTTGTGTGACACTGCTGTCATTTTAGTGAGATCCTCCTACACTTCCCTGTGACTGATTTATTCACACAGTAAAAGTTGGATGCATGTAGATTTTCTGTTAATACACTGAATTATTTTCTATCTGAGCTGCTCTCAGATGACTTTACAGTGCTTTCTTGGGACCAGAACATATTTTCAACCTTTCCATAGGAAATGTCTATTGACATTTACTTTAAACACATAAAAATAGCTAGCAGCACAAGTGGGTTTTTTTTTTCCTCTCCTCTGAAAACTTTAATAACTGAAGCATGAGCTCTTGAGGGAAGCAAATAATAACAAAAAGAACAAGAGAAGATTTTACTAAGGTTTTTTTCCTTCAGATTTTTATTGAAAACAATACTGTTTGCCTGAAATTCACAGGAGAGTGTTATGAAGAGAGAACAAAAAAGGGTGTATTGCTTGTCACACCTTCTCCAAAACAATCTCTAACAGATTAAAAGAAGACATCATTAATAACTTAAGAAAATATTTCACAGTCACGCTGTCCATTGAACATTTTATTTTGCGATCCATTGAGAAATCCGCTGGGCACCCTTGGATGATGGTGGCTAGGCTCCCTGGCCCCCCTGTGAAAAGGCAAGTTGGGCTTCCAGGTGCCTCAGTTCGCAACCATTTGATGCCTGGAAGTGAGCTGAAATTGCAGATGAAACAGTCATTGATCTTTGTCATCCACTTACAGATCTCTGGGAAATCCAAACTGTCAACTCCTACTGTTTGCAGATGCATAGTACAGTAAAACCCCCCAAGAAGTTTTTCCCTGAGCACACAGCATATGCCTAAAAATTCTTGCTGTTTTCTTGAAACAAGAGTCAGTAGCACAGAGCAGCTGGAAGGACATATTTGTAGCAAAGGTACCGGTGGACTCAAGAGAGATGAACATCCATTTGAAAACAAGAAGAAAAAATTGTGGGGGCTTTTAGCCATTTTAGGCCAGTTTCTGCTTTAAGGTTCATTAATATAAAGCCATAATGACCCAGATGACTTCAGTGGAGTTAATTCAGATTTGGAGTTCTCTCCAATTATTATGAACACAGAAATCACAGATCATAGGTGTGGTAAGTACCTCAAGATGTCATGTTGACCATTTCCCCCTCAGAATCAGGTTCTGTTACATCAAAACAGGGCTTTGTTTTGTTGTGTTGTGTTTTGTTTTGTTTTGTTTTTAAAGCTGCAAGGATTGAAATTGAATATTTTCCCTTGGCATTCATTTCCAGTCATTGTGTGCCTTGTTGAAACTAATCTCAATCTCCCTTCCTCCATTTCAGCTGGCTATTCTCTGTTCTTCTCACACATGACAAGAAAATGAGTTTATTCTCTTCTTCTTTATAACCAATTTATAGACATTCGCAAGCTGATGTCTCCTGCCACAATGCTTTTGGTGTGTCTTCATCAGTCAGATTTTCCAGACTTCTGCTGTTTCTCAGTACTCATCTTTGGACTCTCTGCAGTTGATCCATGTCTTCCTGAAATGCAGCATCCAGACTCAGAATGCTTTGGGAAGCAGCAGATACCAAGAAAGTCTGAAGAATTACTTGATGTCTTACAAACAAGATTGCTTTTACTACATTTTGCAAGTATTTGTCTCCTTTTCTGTAACAATGTGACACAGCTGACGTGCAGTTTTGTAATACTGCACAATACAAAAATGTCCTTTTTCTTCGAACAGTTATTTGAATAGCCATCCTCCATCCTCACTTTGAATCCTTATATGTTCAAGGTATTTTGAATTGCATTCCCCATTTTCCAGGGTGTAGCTCCAATTAAAACATTTTGAATTATTATCCTGACCTCCTGTGTACATGGAGCCCCTCCATCTTGGAGTAATTTGTAAATTTAGTAAGCTTATTCTCTATTTTTCATTCAGAAATGAAAATCTAAATCTTACCAGACACTGGATAGATCATTGTGATATCCTATGCAATATATTTCCTCTGCTTAACCCTATATTTTCTGATAATTTTAAAATTAAAATAAACATATTTCTAAATAGTTCCAATAAGCAATTTACAATTAATGGATCAAAGTACTATTTGATAGAAAAATTGCTCTTTCCTTATTATATAACTGCTTAATCATAATTTAGGTATTGGGTCAAATTTCTCCTTTACCATATAGTTCCACTATTGTGGTTGTCCCGATCCAAAGTCGGGGAAGGTTTCAATATGATCCCATGAGCGAGATTAAAACACAAATGAGGTCAAATGCCATATACCCAAAAGAGCTTTTATTATCAAAATTATCAAAAGTAGAAAATAGTGGCGATAGGATAGAATGGAAGAAAAGGCAGAAATCAAGCAAGCAGTCGGGATAGAGTTGCAAGGATAGTCACCACCATGGATTCAGTGGCGTCCCATTGGTCCTCAGGCAAGCAGTCAGTGGTGGGAGTTGCAAGGATGGTCACCACCACAGATCCAGCGGCGTCGCGTTGGTCCTCAATCTTCAATTCTTCAGTGGTGGGAGCCCCCACGGCTTGTCTCCATGGTTTTTATAGGGCATATTTCGATGATGTCATGCGCTGCAGGTTTCATCTATCAAACGACCTTCCTGTGATCAACACCAGAAACCAGTATCTTATCATCTCCAGTCCCCGTTTCCTCCCCTGGATGCTTCAATGGCCTGGTAATCATCCTTATGGACAGAGGAGTGTCCTGCTTAAACAGGCCATCTCAGAGGCAAAGAGCTTGAGATAAACAGTTCACAGTTCCTTGAGATGACAGTCCAGTTCCCTCACACCTAACAATCTTTGAGGCAAAGGGCTCGAGATAACAATTCAGTCTTTTACAGTGGTTACATCATTACGTTTAGTGCATATGAATCATAAAAAACAAGAAGTTACCTGGTGTCAAATGTATTTTCATAACTTACACATATTTTTTGTAGCTTTATAATAACACTTTGTCTTCATGTATTGCTTTTCATCACTGGCTCAGCCACCACATAAAACAATTTAATCACATCTCTTTGCAGATGAGAAAGCTGAAGCAGCCAAGAGATTTGCTCCAGCTCATAGGTGAAACAAGAATATAAACCCTGTTTCCTGAAATGAAGTCTCAAGCCAGTGTCTGTGCATAATAAATATAGTAAGAATTTTTGGGTGTGCTTTTCTGCAGTAATGTAATTTATGCTGACAAAAAAGATTTAAAGATTCATTAACTTACCATTCAAAGTTTTCCCATTTTGTCATTAGCATTAAAAAAAGCAAAACAAAACAATTTGTGAAAGACTGCCCTTATTTTTTTTTTCCTTTTTTTGGATAAAATATTGTTAGCAAGCAGTTTTCAGAGTCTTTAGGAACCTCAAATATCTGCGTTAGTTTTTGGTACTTCTCTGATTTGTGTAATTTGTACATACACTTTTTTATTTTGCACATTCATCTCTAACTATACACTTTTGTCATTAAAACAAGCCACATGTTAAGTAAGAATCTGTTATCTCTGTCTTCATCTCCTCTTCTTGCTTGTGCTAGAGACATATATTTAAGCTCTACTAGTGCTTCTGCTCACTTTTTTACTTTCAGTATGAATATTCTGATGAGCCATGTAACTCTAGTCATGCATTCAGTATTGCCTTTCCTTATTTTTTTATGCTTTGAAAAGTTTGCATGCTATATATGTCAATGAGGCTATTTAGACTGAAAAAAAAAGTGAAGAAAATATTCAGTAGCATGGTATGTTGCACTGGACTGAATATGTTTTCTTGGTGTGGCATATTGTGGAGTTGACTGAAACAAAGGTGTTTTCATATTATCCTATACGGAAGGCAAGTCAGAATATAAAGAACATTTTTTTTCCCCCTAGGAGAGTTCCAGCACAGCTTAATTCTTACTTCCTTGTGTACCTGAGCTGTTTCCCTGGAGGCCTGTCTTTATTGAAACATGATGCTAACATAGCAGTTTTCTCCTTTGGGCCTATGCATGAAACCAAAACTCTGTACTCTTCAACCGTGTTCTTGTTAACAGCACACTGACATTTTTGTTTTGGTTTTTGCTTATATCAGCCACTTTGCTCTGGGTGCTATTGCAGCCTTTTTGCCCTTGAAAATTAGACTGGAGAACTTTTCTTTCACATGTAATCTGCAGTTGTAACTGTGAGGTGAGGAGAGGAAAGAATACAGCTTTTGTTCAAAATCGAACTAACAAGCTGAAACAACTGAATGGATAAGCGCAGTTTTTCAAATAACAGGTTTCTCCTGGCTTTGCTTATGTGGAAGACTTGTGTAGGTATAGAGATGTCACATAGACATCAAGGGGTCTGCTGAAGGAGAAAGGAAATATATGATATAACTCAGAAAATACAAATTGGGCATGTTTTATAGAACAAATAAAGTTGTCTTTCTGTTGAAATTGTATGGATCACATACAAACTGTGTATCCCGCTCTACTTCTTAGATTAAATATGGGTTTGATAAACTGGTTTGTATTGGAACTGAGGAAATCCTTATGTCACCCTAATTAAAAAGCATTCAGAAATAGATTTCCCTGCTTCTCAAACAAATATGAACCAGATACAGTTTATCTTTTCTCTTGCCCACCCAGTTTCTGAGCAATCTGCTTGTAGAGTTGAATATCCTTTGAAGTCCTAAATAAAGAGATCTGCCCCCAGAACTGCAAAACTCTTAAGGCTTAAAATTTAGCGCTATTTAACATATAATCCATGAGTTTTAAAGGGGCAATTTTAATGCTGGCAATTACACCTCAGAAGCTTATGGTGTAACCCTCCTGATCTCTACCTGCACTCCAAGGCATTTCATTTAGGGTAGTTTTCTTTCAATGAATTTATTTTTATAAGCAGAAAGAGGAGAGAAATAGTCTGAGTGAAAAGGTGGAGGGGGACCTGTCTTGGGTTCTAGAAGACACTTGGAAAACGTAAATGATTTACTTTAAAATAATACCCTTATTACACTGTGGTTTTCACTCTCTCCTGTACCTGCTCCTAAGCTCTCTGCTCCTCATACAGAGCAAATGAATACAGAGCAGGATTAATTTTGTTTATTTAATTACAGCAGTAAGTTCCAAGAGATTCTGGGCACCACCTACAACTCCCTTTGAAGGCAGTTAAGAAAACAGGTGCTAACCATTTCTCAAAACTTGATGCTTTGATAGAATACAAAACAAACCCAAATTATCCAACTACTATTAATACAGGACAAAAATAGGACACATTTTGGTTTTGTCTTCTTTTTATATCCTTTGTTGCTGACAATACTTCTAGTGCCCTGTGCATGGAGAGAGGATTTGAGTTTAGTTTATACATGAAGACATTTTAAAGTACAGTAACTACTCTTTGCCTTTGGAACACCCTAGGCAAACTGCATATTAGTTTTCTTTAGTATGTTTCTCCTTGCTTGTTTTTATTGGTCCCTGGAGCTGAAAGGTCTAGATTGCTATCCAGACCTCTGGGCAAAGCTCACTGCTTCCCAAACAGGAGTCTGCTTCAATAGACACCAACTTTTTCCCAGTTCCCGCTTTCACACAGTGAATAGGTACCACGCATTTATGAACCTTTTATGTTCCTCTGAAGCATCCTCAGTGCCAAGGTCTTTGATGTGCTGTTGCCGGAATATGCCAGAGCTGAGCTGCAGTGTATTGCAGGGCTGCCCAGCTGGTGTCTGATAAGCCTGAACCAACCCCAGTGTAGCTCTGCCTGCTGCCTAAGCTGTTTTCTGCCATTCCATAGTGTTAAGCATATCTGTTGTCTGGGTCTGGTATGAATGGCTATAAAGGAGTAAAGATCTTGTCAAGAAGTTGGGCAGATGTGGTATATTATACTTAGTGCAAAGTTTTCATTAAGCCCATATGACTTCTGTTTTGATCCTTTTTAATAATACCTACTGTATTGCTTTGTGGCTTACAGGTGTATATTATTCTGTAAATTGTAATTCTGAAGTTTTCATATGCATGCCCCTGAAACTTTTTAAGAATATTTCTACCATCCGTAAAGTGAAGAAAAGAACCATTTTTATCCAGCTGCCAACAGCATTTCATTTGCTGGTGACAAATCTTTATTAGGAGGCTGAAATATCTTGTGAATAAAGTACTGATCCGAAACACTGAAAACCATATTCCATTACCCAGCTCAGTCAGAGACTTCCTCTGTGACCCTGAGCTTCACATTTACACTTTGCTGTCTCTGCAAAACTGAAACAGTGCTTCCTTTCCCCAAACTGGTGTTATGAGTATATATATTTATATTTACATGGATTGAGAAAGCATGACAGAAGGGAAGAGAAGGAAGAAGAGGAAGGAAGAAAGGAGGAGACCTGTTCGTGGCTCCATAGGGTGCTGTTATGGTGTGTTTACTTATATGCAGAATAGAAGTAATTTTTGAACAAATCTGTTTGTTGCTCATTGCAGTGTACAGTTGTATCCTTTCTATATAATACAGGACAAAGGATTAATAAGACTCCTCCTTTCTTCCTAATAATTGTTAAAAGATTTTCAAAATAATCACCTACATTTTTTGTACTGTGTAAATACTTAACCTCCACACCCACTGAAGTTATTTAAAAAAATGCTTGAATGTGAGACAAGCAGTTCTTTAGAAAGCATCATATCAATAGTCTTGATTAAGTTCTATTTTCCCATAAACAGGGTAATGGTGTCTAGGTTTATTACACTTACACCATTAAAAAGTTGTATTTGTCAGAGTGGTTATTCTTCTGCAGGGAATAACTTTGAGGTGTATATATACAGCAGAGGAGGAGCTCCAAATTGGAATGATTAATGTCAAATCATTGTGTATGCTTATAGCCTGCAAATTTCTTATTTGTAGTCTCAGGGATATGGTGTGCCTTGTTGCATAACACATGCTTGAGCATTCATGGGCTTTATTCCAGGAGCATGTCCTAGTACCTGGAGCTGGTGAAAAGGCTGAACAAAAGGTCAAGATTTAGCTCTGCAAGTGCCCTTTAAATCTTATAAGGTTTCATGCTTATTCCAGCGAGAAATGTGGGTGAATAAAATACATCAAGCCATGAATATTCTAACACATTTTAGCCATCCTGACAGAATGCATTTTTCAGACATTCCCCTAAGTACCTACAGTCAGACCAGATTGGTTTATCTTTGTGTAAATTCTGTACAGTCCTTCATGGAATAAGAATGAGCATTCATGCAAGGGCTGTAATATCCCATTCTCTCTCTGTACTTCTCAAACTGCAGAAATTGCGAGCCTACTCCTTCTGGCAAAGCTCCAGCCTGATGCTCAGCTATGTGCTATTCCCAGTGTATTCCCTCAAGCATTTGAGGTGGAGACAATGCAGACAAGGACAGCTGGGGCACTCAAGGGAGCCCAAAAACATGAATACAGATAGGAATCCTCCCCTGTGTAATGGTTATGTACTTCCAAAATGTTAAAAGTCACCACCTTTGCAATGTGAATACTTCTGGAAAGCATTTTCTTTTACAAAGGATATAGAATGGAAGTTATTGCATTGCCTGCCTTTTTAACTAGAGCTTCCACAAATCAGAAGAAGATAGCAATGTGTAAGGGCACAGACAGAAAGATGGGAAATGCAGAACTCCTGTTTTGGACTGCTACTTTCTTTTTCTTTTTATTAAAGTGTTTACAACTCATTGGGATGGGATAAACGTGTATTAAATCTGTGGGTAAACACATAGATTTCACTTACAGTCAGCAGACTATTAAAAGAAAAGGCAGTTTGGTCCTGCTGCTGTTTGCCTCTTGCACACTCAAGTGAATAGTTGCTGTCAGAATCAATATCAATTACCCATCTTAAACATTTTGCTGTTATTGTGAACAGCTTAGGAGGGATTTCAGCAGTAAAACTGAGGGTCTTCTATGGACAGCGTAATTTGTGATAGACCAGAAGACTCTGTTTGGGGTTTGTTATTTGAATCACCTTGATTTCAGACACTGGAACTTTGCACAGTGGTGGTAGTGATGGTTGGAAGGTGGATCTTGTCTTTGTCTAGAAGGATTTTAGAGGCTGATGGGTATCCCTGCTAGGTTGTAACTGCCAATTTATATTTCTGCTTATCCCTTTTAAATTACAAGGTTTAAAATGACAAATCTTATAAAACATAAATTTACACTGTGTGCAGTGTCTTCATGGATTAAAAGCACAAGGTACAGTCACCTGCTCATGCACCCCTGAGAATCGGCAAGTGCTGCACTGGGGTTATGGTCACTGATGATCTCCCAGTTCAGAAGCAGAATATGACAGGATCTGGGAAGCAGCTCAGGAAGGCACTCCACAAAACTAACATGTTTATCCTACTACTGACATACCAAATTGTTGCTGGTTTACAAGCTTTTGGGAATTGGCCTTTGCCTGTCCACTTTTTCTGAAATGCATGTATGGTGAAGGTAAGTCCCCTGATGGTAGTTTTGCTTTACTGAACTACTCTTTCCACCTCCTTAGAAATAACCTTGGACTCTAGGGCTAATTTTTTCTTATTAAGCTAAACAGTTTGAGGTCTCGGACCTGAGTGCTAGCTCACAATTATCCCTTCTGTGAAATTAATAGCATTCTCCTTGGCACATCTGGCATGTGATGATAGGCAGACTCAAATTCTAGGGCCAGTTTTGTTCAATATATTTATCAATGATCTCGATGCAGGAGTTGAATGCACCATTAACAAGTTTGCTGATGATACCAAACTGGGAGGTGCTGTTGTCTCTCTTGAGGGACAAGGGGCCTTGCAGAGGGATCTAGATAGATTGGAGCATTGGGCAATCATCAATGGGATGAAATTTAGCAAGTCCAAATACCAGATTCTGCACCTAGCACGGGGTAATGCTGGGCACAAGTACAAATTGGCTGGAGGGCAGCCCTGCAGAAAGGGATCTGGGGGTGCTGGTTGACAGCAGGCTCAATATGAGTCAGCAGTGTGCCCTGGCAGCCAAGAGAGCAAACCGCATCCTGGGGTGCATCAAACCCAGTATAATCAGCCGGGCAAAAGAGGTGATTTTTCTGCTGTTTTCAGCGTTGGTGCGGCCTCACCTAGAACACTGTGTACAGTTCTGAGCCCCACAATTTAAGAAAGATATCAAGGTCCTTGAATGCGTCCAGAGGAGGGTAACAAAGCTGGTGAAAGAGCTGGAAGGCATGTCTTATGAGGAGCACCTAAGGACTTTGGGCTTGTCTAGTTTGGAGAAAAGGAGGCTGAGGGGTGACCTCATTGCTCTCTACGGCTTCCTGAGGAGGGGAAGTGGAGAGGGAGGTACTGACCCCTTCTCCCTGGCATCCAGTGACAGGATGCACGGGAATGGTTCAAAGCTGTGCCAGAGGAGGTTTAAACTGGACATTAGGAATCATTTCTTTACCAAAAGAGTGGTCAAACACTGGAACAGGCTCCCTGGAGAGGTGGTTGATGCCCCAAGCCTGTCAGTGTTTAAAAGGCGTTTGGACAGTGCCCTTAATAATATGCTTTAACTTTTGATCAGCCCTGAATTGGTGAGGCAGTTGGACTAGATGATCGCTGTAGGTCCCTTCCAACTCAAATTATTCTATTCTATTCTATTCTATTCTATTCTATTCTATTCTATTCTATTTTATTCACTGTCTGGGCATAGGATGCATAGGTTAATGACCATCACAACAGCCAGTTCTAACAGACTGCCTTTGCTAGGAAGAAAAGAGACTTCAACTATATGGATGTGAGCTGTGCCATGCCATATGGCCCCAGATCCAGAGAAATGTCCCTCAGCCATTCTAGCAAGTAGTATAGAGATATCCCTGAGGCTGACATAATAGGGAGAGGAAAATCACAGTTCTACAAATCCACAATGTCCAAGTTAGCAGTTAATAAATTGAAAACAGGCAAAAATTAAATTATAGGGAGCCAGAGAGAAAATAATAGATATGAAGAGCACATAAACATCTCTGACTAGCAAAAATAGTAAACATGAAGTATATTAAACTGACCTGCATGTAAACAGTGTAAAAATGAATTGCAGCAGCTGTTCGTACCATGTGTTCACTACACAAGTAAGCCAAAATTTAATTGAGTATTGGTTTATTGTCTAAGTATTAATAAATTAAGGATAGCAGGTAGTTTTCAATATTATATGAGGTAGGAAAACATAGTTTTAATCTCCTGAACATTCGGTAAAGGGTGTATTATTTTCCCTCTTAAAAATGGGGTGAAAAGTAAAAAAAGGTAAAAAATTGCAGAGAAAGAAATGGGGGTGTCGTGGTTTAAACCCAGCCAGCAACTAATCACCACGCAGCCGCTCACTCACTGCCCCCCCACCCAGTGGGATGGGGGAGAAAATCGGGAAAAAGAAGCAAAACCCACGGGTTGAGATAAGAACAGTTTAATAGAACAGAAAAAGAAGAAACTAATAATGATAATGATAACACTAATAAAATGACAACAGCAATAATGAAAGGATTGGAATGTACAAATGATGCGCAGTGCAATTGCTCACCACCCGCCGACCGGCACCCCGCTAGTCCCCCGAGCGGAGATTCCCCGCCCCCACTTCCCAGTTCCTATATTAAATGGGATGTCACATGGTATGGAATACCCCTTTGGCCAGTTTGGGTCAGGTGCCCTGGCTGTGTCCTGTGCCAACTTCTTGTGCCCCTCCAGCTTTCTCGCTGGCTGGGTTTGAGAAGCTGAAAAATCCTTGACATTAGTCTAAACACTACTTAGCAACAACTGAAAACATCGGTGTTATCAACATTCTTCACATACTGAACTCAAAACATAGCACCGTACCAGCTACTAGGAAGACAGTTAACTCTATCCCAGATGAAACTAGGACGGGGTGGGGGGGGGGGAGCTAATAATATTATTTCACTTAGATAATAAAAAATATTTTATTTTTTATGCCAGTAATGTCTTGCTTTAATATTGTTTACTAAACAGAGCTTCAAAATGAAAAGTAATTTTCCATATGAAAGCAGATTTGTATGTCAATTTTCAATTGAAACTTTTCTTCCATTTAATTTCAAGTCAAGAAATTAAAACATCTCTCATAATTTTCTACAACAATATGCATTGCCATGACATGTCATTTTTTAAAGACAAATTGTTTGCCTAAAACTTCCTAGCCAACTCTGTTAAAGCTCCTTGACTCAGTGGTACTGAAAGCTCAGTTTCTGCCAGAGTCAAGACCAAATTAAGCCTTTTGACAAGAGGTTTGGTCAGAAAAGTACAGCTTTTTAGCATTGGTTAGAATTACAGTTATTTGAAGATCACCGTTTTCTCATGATATCTGAATGTTTCTGCTTGTAATCTCAGTCAGACTCAGAGGCAAGCTACTGCAATGTTTCAGAAACTTCAAAATTTTTAAGGATTGCTTTCAAAATTATTTTGTTGTTGTTGTTGTTGTTGTTGTTAGTCAGCTTCTTCCATCTTTGGATAATATGAATGTCCTATGCACTGATTTTTAGTTAGTATATTCAATCCTACAAAAGCATCTGCCTTTAGGGAGTTAACAACTCATTTTGGTGTCCTATACTGTAACTTGAGACATGCTTTTTTCCCAAGGAGCTCTGACAGTATGTGGAGGGGCCAGGGAGGTTCTAAGCTGGAACAGGAGGGTGGTTTTTTTTTTTCCTCCAAGAGCTTTAAAGGGTTTAAAATATATATCTGGCATAAAGAAAACAACATGGAAGACAAGTCTCCTGGACAATGACAGCACCTAGTGAATTGACTTTTGAAAATAGCTGTGGCAAACCACTGTTTTGAATTGCAATATATAATCTTTCAGTGATACAACTTTTGTCACAATTTAAATCACCCCTCAAGCTTTCAGAATCTCTCTTAGAGTCATCCCTTATTCCCTATGCATGCCTAAGCATGTTAAAAACTTCAAATGAAAAGAAGTGATTCTACTGAGCAAGGAAAAATCATAGACAATAAATTATGTGGAGATCTCTTGGGTCTTGTAAAGGTGGAAGCAATATGTGCTGCCAGTACAACTTCCTTGCCTCTTCCAGCTTCTCAGAAGATATATTAGCATCTTAGATGACATGGGCATATTTTCGCCCAAGGTCTCAACTGTTTTTAGTAATTTGTATCAGGAGACAAAGTAACAATTTATGGAATACATTCCCAGTGACATACATGCAAGCACTTAGACTTACAATATTCATTAATAGTTATAGAAGATGTATGTTGTGTTCTCCACACACGCAACTGCATTTTTTTTGATATATCAGTAGAACAAATAATTACCATAGAACTGTTTAGCAGCTAAGATTTGATTGCAAAGACTTTTACATAGCTCCAGATTATGAAAAAAATTAACTATCTTGTGACTGCAGATTCATTCATAAGGTGAGAAGAAAAATCATCAGCTCCGAATTCAGTGATAGCACAGTGCTTATATAGTAGCCATTTATGTCTCAACATGTAGAAGAATGAATACTAAAATTAAGTGCTTGCACTGATTTTTTATTTTAAGCCGGCATTGGAGTTTGTGTTATAGATACTGTAGAGATTTTCCAGTCATTTCATTTGAGCTGCTTTGGAGGGTGTTCTGGTATTCTGTAATTCTAAGATATATGCAATCCGCAGTTCTGTGGCACAGCACCAGTGAAATCAGATCTTTGACTTCTTTAGACAAATAGCCCTTATCAGTCATCTTGGATTTGCACACCATTAAATTTCTGCAGGAGTGGTACATTTTTCCAATTCTTCATAACACAAATTTAAATTACTGACACTTGATATGCTTTTCTTTGCTAGCTTCTAGCAACCACATGAAGTAAGTAGTCACAGTTATTCCAGGTACTTGTGGACATGCAGTTAAAAAGCACTTTTGCAGAGAGAAAACAGGGATGAGAGAGGCCATATAGTTGTTGTTTCTCTGCACCAACTCTGTCAAACTGGTTTTCAGTTATGTCCGATTTCTGTCCCCACAAACTCTACTTGTTAATCTGTGTAAACAAAAAAACCATCTTTGGACATGAACATGTGGATGTTGGAGAAGTTTGCACTTGCTGAGAATCTGGGTATGATAGCATTGTCTAATGAAATTTAGAAGATTTAGAGAAAAATTTCTCCACATAGAATTGATTGGCAGGTAGTTCAACAATACCCAACAGGTATGGCTACTTACTCTTTGGCAAGGCAAGGAGGTTTGAATGTTGACTTTTTTTTCCCCATTTACAATTGTAAAATGAATAGATTATCAGCATTTTTGTGTATAGTAATGGCAAACATTTTACATTAAAGCAGAAACATATAGCCACATTTTTGATGTCCATAAAATAGATAAGGTAACTCTTCTTTGTTTTCATTTTACTGTGTGGTTACCGTATGTTTGGTAAAGAGATTGTGGCTGGACAGCAGGAAGGAGTAGTACTGGAAGGCCCTGGAGATGTAATCCATGCACATGTGGTATGTTTTCTTGCCTCCTACACTCAGGGTAATTAGCACCCTTTGGACAGGGGATGAGATTGCCACATGCCCTCAGGGAAGCCATGTGCTCAGCTAGGAGAAATATTTGAAGTGGGCCAAGCAGAGAAAAGCAATGGGTGGAGTCCATAGCACGAGCAAAGTGGCTGCTGAGAGGAGCAAGGGGCAGGCAATCAGGGCTCTGAGAGGGTTGAAAGAAGGAGTGTTTTCTAGGGGCACCAAAAAAACTGCATTATGCTTGCTGCAACTAAGGAAATACCTGCTTTGGATGGACTGAATGTAAGACCAGGGAAGAGGACATGACCTTCATGGACATAGTCAATACAGGGAAGATTTCTTTTCAACCTGTCTAATGCAGCAGATCTGAGTTGCTTCTGTTATAAAGTTGAGTTGTTCTAGATTCTGTTGGAAAAAACGTGGATTAAATGATGTGGTTGGTTTGTTCTGGACCTTCCCTATCCACCTCCAAGCTAACTTATTTAATCATAGTTAGGAAGAGCTGACATTTTAGGCCATTGAAATGAAACAGACTTTTCCTCAGTTGGGTTTTTCTTTGCTTTGAGCTCTCGTTAGATATAAATTAACTTTAAACATAAGTAAATCTTTTCCTCTCTGTTTTTAATCCAACCCTATGACCCTTATGGGAGAATCTTGCCTTTGTTGTCTCTTGTTCTGGCAACAAAAACATACAAGCAAAAGGAGTAAACCCAGTTGAAACTGTTTGCTAGTGCATCTATGGCCAGATGGCTCATCACAAGATCATTAAAATTCAAGTAGTCATATTTACGTGCAATTAATTTTTACACAAGTAGTGTTATATTGCACAACAGAGAAAATGGTCAAAACAACTTCTTCGTCATGTATATTTGAAATTTACTGTAGGTTGAACCCACCACTCTGCTTCTGGTTTTGTTAGCAAATTGGATGAAGAATTGCGTGTAGTAACTGTCTAGAGAAATTTTAGGCCTTAATATTTGAGATGGATTCAGTCTTTACGCATAAAATACCACAGAGAAATCTGAATGAAACTCTGCACATCAATGCACATCTATTTACTTGGAGTAAACAACACATTCTCATGTCTCAAAATCCCTTGATAACCTTGTTTATTGCTCTGCTAGGTCATTTGATGTAAATAATCACTCCTGCAATTTCTCCTTGCTGAGGTATCTAGTAGCTAGAGGATTGAAGCTGTGGGCAGGAAGAATGGATGGATGAAGCATCTGGTCCCTTGTCTCTCATAAGAGTCTGCAAATCAAAGAATTCTTACCATATTTAAAGGCCCTCATGGATTGCCACTGTCTATTTGGATCAAAACAAATACATGTATTCAAGGAGCATTTTTTCTATTAAAACTGTTGGATCTCCACTTTAGAAAGTCTGTTACTGGGGTACATTGATATCATCTCATGTTTCGACGTTTTTGTCCACTCTTGCTCCCTCTGTAAGGCATTTGTACTGCAGATGTAGACTCTTCTGGGTACATTGTCCTATATTTACACTCCTTCGTTGAGGACTTTCAGAAGTGTCTCCATGTAATTTTGGAACTTACGAACATCAAGCAAACACAGAAAGTAAAGCAGCATCTACACTTCAGACCTGTACATCACTGTTGCCTAAATGTCCAACCTGGTGGCATTGGGGCAATCTAGTAGTAAGTGTTACTTTTAATCTAGAAAAGGGGAACATCTTTGATAGCTGATTTAAGCAGAATTATGAAATATTTTCAGGCATATCAAAAAGCTTGAGAATAACATGGAGGACAGATTTTTCTTTGAAAGAGGATAATAGATTAACCTAAATGAGACCCTGGGGCTTATTTAAGATACTCTGAATGTAACAATTGCAATTACGTGCACAAAGGAACTTTATTTATTTTTGCGTATATTTTTAAGCTTCAGTATGTACAAAAATTATTTTTGATAAGCAGTTTGTTTAATATTGCAGAAGGGGGACATTGTGTGATATTTCCAAGAACTGGCAGCATTAATGACATATGCTTAGTGTTATATATAATATTTTTTCAGAGTCCATTGCTTGTAAAACTACCCAAGTATAAATATTTGGATTAAATACCCATTAAACCCAAGAATTATCAGAGTTATTATCACCAATAAGCATTTTTAATTAAAATTTTGGTTTGTTTAATTATTTATTGAAAAGAAATAGCAGTATAATGTTTTGATATCAAGTCCCCTCAATATTAACAGGAGTGTGATTTGATGGATATATGCTTAGGAGGCAAAGAGACAGCAGTTGAATTCTCAGTACTGCCAATGACTTGCACAGTAATACTTGGTGATTTACTTAACTTTTTATGGCTGTTTTCTTATATTGTAGTTGCCTTAAGGATCTTTGTTTCTACTAGGCCCCCTTTATGTAAAATTAATGCACTGTTAGATTTTCTCAAAGCTCCATGAGCTTACACTTTCTAAAGATATCTTTAAACCTCAGAGGAGTCATCAAGGGTAAGATAATAAATATACCAAACTTATCACCCATACTCCTGTCTGTCAAATATGATCCTGTATTATCCATATTCATATCTTAAAGCTAGGTATAAGATTTCTCATTGTTTTTGAATTCATGGATGTTTCTGTCATCAGTTCCCCAAAGTAGTTGATTTGCTATCATCAGCTCAATAGGCTATTAAAATAGACTGTCTGTCCTTGAAACTTTGTAAGTTGTGCATAGATATTGCAAAACTTGAACCTCCACTTTTCAGGAAACAATATCATACACTCATATTTGTTTGGTGGACGTATCAATCAATACCACTGTACCTTTGAAAATTCCATTTAAGGAGAAATAGGTAGAAGGCTTCAGTGGATTTTGCACAAAGATAAATTTTCCTCTTTTTAAATGTACCCTACAATTTAGGACATGAAATACTCAACTATTTTACCTGGATAATGTGTTCAAGAGAACAACATGAGTCTTCTCTAAACCCAAAAGTTTTTAGTTAAGGGCACAAAAAAATTCTGTAAAACTCCATCACCTGTTTTCACTCTGCAACTTTTAAAAATGGCCAAGATGATTAAATAAAAATTTTATTCATAGTGTTGGAATGACTGCAGCTACTTGTTGAAATCCACAATTTTCAGACATTCCAAAGTAAAGATGACAACTCCACAAACACAAAAAAATTCACACTGACATCACAACTTCTCAAGTTATGAAGTGACATTCTTCTTGGGCTGGAGTTTCTGGCTTTCCATCAGAAGCTCAATGGACAGGAATCATTCCCTAAAAAATCAACTACCTAAGTGGAGGCTTATTAAGAAGCAAAAGGAAACAAACAAGCAAACAAATAAACAAATGTCAGTAAGAAATGTGCTAAAAAAAACCCAAACATAATTACCCATTGAACTTCACTGGAAAAAGTAATGTGCTGCTAAGGCCATTATTATTGTGCTATTATACTGTGCTATTACTGTCTGCTGTTACAAAGGGCTAAAATACCTGCAAAGAGTTACTCTCTATATATACTTCTCTTTCATTAACATGCATTGAGTAGGTGTTAAAAAATTCAGTTGTAAAGGTTTCCCAACTGTTTAATTTCAGAACAAGGTTTTTGTTTTTTTTTTTTTTTTTTTTTTTTTTAAGGCTTAGTAGGAAATTTTCCCTGTAGTATAAGGGAGAAAAAATAATTTTTATCCTATTAAAGAAGTAGAACTCAGGCTGTTGTGAACAAACACAAATAACCTTCAGCAGTGCTTATATATCACTTTTTAAAAGAGCTGAATCTTCACTGGGCAAAGATGAGAGCTAGAAAGTTTGCAATGAGACCTCAATCTGTTCTCTAACTGGTGGCTGCACTCTAAAATCTTGCTAAAACTGATAGCTGTATTTGCTGGTTTTTTTCAGACTTTTCTTCTCCAGTCTCTGCTTTCTGTTCAGTGAGGTAGATATTCACTAAATATTTTGTAAGAATAGCTCAACCAACCTCCTCTACCCATTTTAATGTTGAAATTACATCTCATCTGCATATAAATTAAAACATAACAGATAATGAACCATATAAAATGTCCAACTTTTGCTTTTGTCTTTTATTTTGATTCAACCACTGTTTTGGTTCCTATTCATACTGCATCCCAGAGGTATCATTGGCAATTATAATTTCTGCCTTTTTTCACACTCTAATTTTCAATACCACAGCAGAGAACAATGTAAACTTTGTATTTAGTTTTTGGCAACAGAAAATAATTACAGGACATGTCAAAAGTCAAGTTTAGAAAAACATGATAGATAGTGGTGCCACAAAAATAAGGTTGTTAGTTTGTTAGGTTTTTTGGATTTTTTTTTTCTTTTTTTTTTTTTCTCCCAAAATGACTGTAATACAGGATAGAGATAGCTAAGCAAACTTTCAGCTAGCTTGTTTGTCTGCTGGTTGCAGTCTGACCATGGTTGTATGAAATTTAGTCAAAAACCAGTCTGATTCATGAATCAGATGAGATCATTTGTGCCACTGCCCATTTCTTATGGATAGGCAAACAAACTAAAATAAGCTCTTCTCTACCTTTTCCACACTATAAGCACTAACAGGACTGTTGTGTAGCCACGCTTCAGATCACAAATTAAAATAAGGAAAGTTTTGACTATGTGCTATGTGATCTGCTTCATCCCACAGGCACCAGAAATGCACCACTCCCTTGGGAGATGCCACATTTTACTTAGGTTGTACACAGTTATTTCCATGTTTCTTCTGCAGCTGTTAAGATTTGAACTTCAATCATCCAACCTGTGTCAGGAGACAAATTTGATATCTTGGAAATGACTTAAAAAAACAAACTTAGAGGCAGTCTAAAATATCTGAAGGACCAACAGCACAATTTGAAAGTCCTGTGAGAATAGATTTCTCATTTATGGATTTATTTTTTTTTTTTTTGAGCTCTGTGAGAAGAAACTACTTATGATGAATATGCCTATATATATTTTTAAAGATATATTTCAGTGACCTGAAAGACCATTTCGTATCTCTGGTACCCCAAAGGAAAGTCTGATATGGAAATAGCAGTCTGCATTCTTTATCCAGAGAAATTAAAAATACAGGAAGGAGGCAGCAATCTTAATGAAATGGGAAATTTAGAAAATATATTCAGCAATGTTTGATTTCTGTTTGGTATGTCATCGAAATGTCCTTGTCCAATGTGCTGCGGTACCTCACAGATGTTGCAGAACACTTGCCATGGGGCTGCATTCTCCTTTTGAAACTGAATCCCTCTGTCACTGGGTAGGGATGATATACCCACGACACACTGGTGGTTTGAGCAGAAGAAAAAATACAAGGCATCATGTGAGATATAGACAATTAAAGAAGTCTATTATAAAAATAATATAATCATTCCAATATATATAATATAATATAAATAATATAATGCAATATAATATAATATAAATAACAATATAAACAATATAATAAAATTCCTAAATGACACCTTCTTTAATTTAATATGATCTATCTATTCCCTGTAATTTTCTGTTCAGATCTCAACTACTCCCAAACAAAGCCCAAACTCTTCTCAAGGTACACCCAGACATCGTATGGCTAACATTTCACTTCACCACAGGAAAGCCTGGATCAGCTGTTTTCAGGAACACAGCTTGTAAAATCAGTTATGGGAGCACAGCTGAACATTTGCCAGGTGTTCATGTCTGACATGGGCAATTTGGCTTCAGATCTGGATGGGAGCACAGCCTGGACCATTAGCTTCAAACTGCAACTAGCAGAAAGCAGGGAGGGCACCCACGAGGCGACTACAGCCCCAGAGGAAACAGGACTGATGCTTCTGTGTTTGCATCTTGCAAGTATAGATCATCTCAGTGTCACAATGAGTGATCCTTTGAGGAACCCCAGCACTGAGCAAAGATGCACTGCAACACCTGCAGCTTGCAAAAGTATTCCAGTCAGCAACATGGCATGGGCAGGTTCATGTCAAACTATCTAAAACAAAGCAACGTTGCTTAGAATAACATGTAATTATTAGAATAGGCAATTTAATTTTCTACAATGTAAACCACAGAATATTTACACTCTGTTTAAACATGACCTTTAAAAAAATCTAGGGTAGCATTTCTTCCCCCTTCTCCAGCCCAAGAAGCACATAAGTGTTTTGGTAAAAAAATCCAAGGGCCAGGTGTGTTACTTCACTATAGTGTGTGGTTTTTGTTCACAACTCCAATAAAAGTTGTATAATTTTATTGTTCATAGTGCATGCTAGTAAAAGACATGTGAGTAGGCAGCAGGGAGGAGGGATGCCTTTTTGTTTTGTCTTGGCGTGGTTGCTGCACAGCAGCTCAGGTGAAACTCTTTGGGAGGGAAAGGAGACTACATGATCCCTGGGAGGACCTGTGTCTCATCACAGTGATAAAATTAAACTAAAGTTTGAATGCTCCCACTATTTTTCCCTTGTTATTCTTATTTGGAATGCGTAAGCAATTGCAGGTGTACTCTTTTTAGCTTGATTTTGTGGATTTCCTGCCAATGTTGTGTAGGTTAAGAGCAGTTCATGAAGTAGTGAATGAGAAACACTGGTCTAGCGGCAAACAGAATGTAAAGAAAATTGATTTACAGCCTTTTCACTGCTGCTTAGATGCTATGCAGCCATGGTCTAGTCTCTCCATCTCCCTGTGCATCTGTTTCCTTTAATTTTGTCCTCTCTCCTTGTTTATACAGTTAGTAAAGCTGCTTATGGCTCCCATTGTGATCCTGTGATGCTGAACAGGATTCACTTCTGATCTCAGTTAGGGCACCTGGGCACTACTCTAATACACACAGTAGTGGGTGTCACTTGCAAGATAAAGTGTGTAGCTTTGCAGTCTAGCCTGGTAGTAGCTGGCATAATAAAGAAAAATGGCCATACTCTGTACAGCAAGTGGTTTTTAGCACTAGCACATAAGATGACAAGTAACCCAGACAGGCATTAGTATGGGCAGCCTGTAAGTGATGGACAGTAGTGAAGTTTCAGTAGTGCCATAACAATTTTATGAAAGCCATTACAATGCATTATGGTATTGATCTGCATCGAAAAACTCAGCAAGATTCTTTATTCACATTGCTAACAAATAGTTCTACAATACTTCCTGAAATTATCCTTTATCTTTTTATCAGTGGCTATGGATAGAGACTGATGATTTTTATGCAACTTCAATAACGATTTTGCTCTGGGTAAGGAGACAGATGCAGAAATATTTTTAAAGTGTTGAGTGCCAAGAACTATCCGAAATGAAATCACAATCCTTTGAAACTTCCCATTTTCTTCAGTGTGGTAAGGATTTTGTCTCGTCCTAGGAATACAATTGGGAAATCTCCAGTAATTCAGATAGGTTAGTCATTCAGGGGTAGATCCATGAAAATATAGAGTAAGTAGAGTTACTAAAAGTTGATTACATCCAGTATGTAGAAACTCAAAGCCTTTCTTCAGCTGTTGACTCTTGTTTCAGCATTTTGCAAAATTACAGTTCACTACATGTCTAATATCTCTTTTGGTCTTTATGCTTCCTGGGGGAGGAAAGGGAGGAAATTAATGGATTCACGCCAAAGCCATGTAGTGGAAAGCAGTACTCTGTACAGGTACTCACACTTTGCCTAAACCACTTAGGCTGGAGCATAGTGGTAGCAAAGAAAGACCAACAATGTCCAACAAAACCTAAAAGTTAAAGAAAAATCTATGTTCCTCTGACCACGTGTAACAGATCAAAGCTCACCTGTTTGAAAAGATACTTCAGAGATAAATATATGTTCAGGGTGGTTAAATCTGCCTTGTAAATGAATAGGTATGTAACATGGAGCTCAGTGCAACATCTTGAGCCTAGCATTAGGAGAACAAATAAAGAAAAAAGATTCATAGCTACTTGAAATTAAAATTGTATTTCAACATTTTATATGAATTTTCCTTAAATTCTCAGTAGGAGGATGAGGAATCCATTCAGTAAAGCTTATATCCCCATGGATATGTTGTTCAAGAAGAGAGAGAACACAGTAAATAAATTAGTTGTCTATTATAGGGTCTGTTCTTCTATGAAGTTTAGGTGAGTTGAAAGGATATTCTACTTTCCAATGTTCATAACAACATTTATTTATTTATTTGTCTGGTTTAATATAAAATGGAATTCATGTGTTTCCTCCTCCCTTCCAGCCTCACCACACCCAAACTCAGGAAATTTTCTTTGGCTGTTGAGACACGTACATTTGGACATAGTGGGAGAGAGATTTCAGAATACCTTATTAGTCAGGGGCAGCACATTACTGTACTGCCTAGAAGCAAACCAGTGAAAAACATAGCAATGGAAGTCACAGCACATTTACTTAGTGTCTATTTACTCCAGGAAAAACATTACTTATAGTAGCAAATGACTTGTTCCTTCATGTTTACTCATTTCTGGTATCTGAAACAATACAAGGAAACTAATTTTCTGCATATTTCTCATTGCCATTTCTTTATTCCCCTCCAATGCAAATGGGAAGAACAAGAGTGTCTCCAAAGAGACTTCTCTACATCTCTTCTGTCTTATATTATGCCTTGCAGATAACTAAACTGGCAAAGAATAAAAGCCTTCTATATTCCTTTACTCCCCAGAGTATATGGAAGACAAGAGATAATCTTGCCTTTAAAAGATAACAACATTGTATACATTTTCTAAACCACTTAGAGGATTCTACAGCAGGCATGTACCAGAAATTAATGCACAATTAAAAACTCTAGAATGCCTTAAATTCTTTACATTAAGTAGTTATAATTTTAATCTAACCCTAGGGATCTTGCCCCTAGTTGTGGCTATAGAATTTTTAAAACAAGAGTTACACTGCAAAAACAGTAGATGATATTCCTTTTATTATTTAAAGCTTGGTTTACTGCAGTTTTAACACAGTACCTGTCATGTATTTTCATTTTACAGTATGAGAGCTGCAACATAACAGAATATCAGTAAATCCCAGAGCTTTTATTGGCATACATTATTTTTACAATATTGTGCTTTTAATGTATGGTACCTTTTTTTTCTCTAATCTCATTTTCTCACAGAAGACCATATACCGTTATACACACTAAATAATTGTGCAGTGAGACAGTAGGCATTCAGTTAATTGTTACCTCTTGAATACTTTAGAACCCATTAATTGTAAACAGTACTGTGTAGCAAAGTTAGAAGAAACACTTTATTGATGGATGTCCAGCATATAGTACTAGAGAATTATTTCTGTGCATAAGGGCAACATAAAGTGATGTCTCAGTTTAAGACTAATACCTTATTCTTTTTGCTACCATAGGAAAAACAGCCTGCCCTTCCTAACCCACTGCACCAAATTTTTTTATGCATTCAAATGATTTTGAAAGTCTTTAGGTAGTTTTTCTTCTTGCTGGTATTGTACAAGTTACTGTCTCTAGCTGACACTTCCTTTCTTTATTGGTAAACCATGGAAAAGAATCATAAAATCTAACAGGAATTTGACACCATCTGATCTCCTTGATGAGTTTCAGTACCCTGTAATGAGGCTGTATAAAACTTTCTTCCCATTAAGTGGGAATATGATATCTCTGTTGCACCAAAGGATGGTCTGGGCTCAGATGGGCAGAACATGAACAGAACTATCTGCTGCCTTTCCATAAAATTGGTGGGTTCTTTGTAGGGGAAGAGCTGAAGGGAACTAATAAATATTTTTAATACGATTTTGCAGATATAAGCACTACAACTCTTTGGCAGTTACAATTAACAAATAAAAACATTCTACCTCAGCATATTAAGCTTATCTTTTGCACATTAAATGATAAATGATGTATGACTCTGCATCCTTAAAGCTAGACACCAGCAGTACTCCAGGAAGGAAAGGATCACACAGACGTATCTCCCACAGGTATCATTAAACTTTTTTTTCCTTCTTTTAAGGAATGTGCCCTTGATCTTCCAATGCTCTTTCTAAAGGTGTAGTCTTTGGCTAAAATCATGATTCTAGTATATAAAACTCTGTCCTTGGAAGTCACAATAATCACATGCACAATGTTCTTGATGGCAAATCTGATCTTTTATAGAGTCATTAGGTTTTTATTTTAGTTTAACTCCAAAAAATACAATAAACTAAAGTAAAGATTGGTTTAACTGGGGCAGCAGATGCAGAGGATGAAGAAGTCACCATGTCATCAGGTCAAATGGTGTGGTGGTGATACATGGAGTAGAAGCTAAACATACTAGCTTGTACATGCTATCTGTACTAAATTTGTATCTGTTCTTGTTTAGAAGATTTGTTACACTTCGTCTAGGATGATTGCTAATAATGTATTTAACTCTTCAGTCTGATGCTGACTGAAAAGCAAGTAGGGAAATAAGGACACATATGCCTGTGAGAATAAAGCTACCTGGGTGTAGACCATAATTTCAGCACTACTCCCCAATGTGGAAGCTAACGGTTCAAACCACTTCTGTTTCTCACACTTTATACCAGTGTCCTATAATGTAAAGAGAAGCTACATTTTGGTTTTTTTGTGGGGAGAAAATATTCTCTTAGCAAGGATATTCAGGATTAGCAATAATAAATGCACAAAAAAACCCACCCAAGCAAAGATTTTTGGAGGACCTGCAAGTACTTATCTCAATACATCACCCCTGACATTCTACTTGTCAAGGTTATGATAATGCTTTTAAGTATAGATTATTTCTACACTTAGGCAGAAGGTTTCTTGTCTTTCTCTGGTTGCATTTCTTGGCAATTCCATTAAGGAATCTAGTAATCCCTAACACTGGAGTCAGGCAACTAGATCAGATGAACTATAGACATATTGATCCAGTATGGCATACATATCTGTACACTCCCCACAGGCTTGTGCCTTTGTAGCAATAACTTCACATCTTTTTTATGGGCCCAGATATGCTTACTTGAAGTTTCTATGATATATATACTTTGAAAATTTAGAGTAGACAAAGATGTAGTTGATATGGAAAAGATTTTGTAAGAAAAGTAGGAGTAAATATAACTAAGCTTCCTAGGCATTTGCATATTTGTTTCTATTAAAAAACAGACAAAAAAATTGCTGAGTTTCTCATTTGACTTTTGCCTCTGTAATATCTTTGGATCAAAATAAGGCAAAAAAGCCCCCAACCTCTTTGAAATTGTACAAATTAGTGTTCTTTTCCATTTTTATGTGCACTGATGTAAAAGAAGTAAATTGTGTAACAAGGATTCTCTCAGTTTTTGTCCTCCCGAAAACATTCTTTTGCTACAATTTATCAAGAATTTCCACCAGAATCCCTGACCCCATTTTTCTTTCCTGGTGAGCCTTTTTTTCATGCTTGGATTGTCTTATATGATACTACCATACCTTCTTAGCAGATATCCAGCCTTACTCTGGTTACCTCTAACACTGTTATTAAGGTGATCTTCTACTGTTTAATCACTGTGCAACTACACTGCACTTCCTTATCAAGTTCAAGTTGTTTTGATCTTTTTACAGGGACTGGTATTTGGTGTATCACATATATGACTTAGAACTCAGTCCTGTAAATCATCCTGAGAAGATGGGATACCAGGAGTGGGATTCAGCTCTTCAGCCTTTACTTCTCTCTGTATCTGATGCAGAAATAACAGTATTGACACTGAAAGTATCTACTATGCAAAGAAATTCTCTTTGCAGTTAAATTTTCCTCCCAAATTTTAGCAGGACTTATAGCCACTGGAAAGTGAATTGGGTTTTGGTTGTTTTTTCTTTGTTTGTGTGTTGTGGGTTTTATTTGTTTGAGTGTATTGTTTGTTTGTTTGTTTTTTAAATTAACTAATGCCCTTAGCCTCTAAATCCCTGTATTCTAAGAAACAACTTTTTGCTCCACCTCCTCCCCCTGCCCTGCGGAAGAATTGCTAGTCACCAAGATAACTTACACAAGGGCTTTTTTTAAAATGACTTTTTGATTTCCTTTAAAAAGCAGATTCTTTTTAGGTTCAGTAATTCAGACCCTCCATATTCAAGCTGTTCTCTCTCATTCTTCCCCTATCCTTTTTTTCCCCTTGCTTCTCTCTTGATTTAAACCTGTGGACAAAGATCTCACAGGTTTCTTTGTCACCTCCTGATTTTAATTGTGGGAGTGAAAGTATTTTGTTTCATCTGCCAGTGTAGACAAGTACTTTCCAAAATTTCCTCTAGAGGACAATGATAACCCTTTCCTTTACTGAAGTGAAAATCAAAAGCTGTTATGCAACTAGCTAGTTTGGTTTTTAATTATGTGAACTATCCACTTATCACTATTTATTAAAAATTTTTGTGTTGCACAATGTGACATGCAACGTCATGCAATGCAGAGAGGTTAATCTTTTTGCCTAAAGAACCTTGCAAAATGCTTACCCTGATGCCTTTGTTGGAAATTATAAATGTTATCAAATAAGATGACATGGAAAAATACTGTAACTGATTTTCTTTTAAAAACACATCTCCAATTTCTCTGCTATATATCTTAATTATGCTTGGTGATGCAATATTCTGTAGTCCACAGATGCTGTAATCTATTTTCTACAGTTATGCTGGCTCACTGAGGGAAGATGACTGTGGTGGGTTGACCCTGGCTGGATGCCAGGTGCCCACCAAACCCATTCTATCACTCCCCCCTCCTCAGCCGGACAGGGGAGACAAAATATAACAAAGGGCTCATGGGTCAAGACAAGGACAGGAGAGATCACTCACCAATTACCGTCACGGGCAGAACAGACTCAACTTGGGGAAAATTAACTCAATTTATTACAAATCAACCAGAGTAGGGTAATGAGAAATAAAAATCAAATCTCAAAACACCTTCCCTCCACCCCTCCCTTCTTCCCAGGCACAGTGTCACTTGCAGATTCTCTACCTACCCCCCCCCGCCCCAGCGACGCAGGGGGATGGGGAATGGGGTTTACGGTCAGTTCATCACACATTGTCTCTGCCCCTTCATCCTCTTCAGGGGCAGGACTTCTCACACTCTTTCCCTGCTCCAGCGTGGGGTCCCTCCCATGGGAGACAGTCCTCCATGAACTTCTCTGACGTGGGTCCTTCCCACGGGCTGCAGTTCTTCACAAACTGGTCCAGCATGGGTCCCTTCCACGGTGTGCAGTCCTTCAGGAGCACACTGCTCCAGCGTGGGTCACAAGTCCTGCCAGAAAACCTGCTCCGTGGGCTCCTCTCTCCACAGATCCGCAGGTCCTGCCAGGAGCCTGCTCCAGCGTGGGCTTCCCACAGGGTCACAGCCTCCTTCAGGCACCCACCTGCTCCGGTGTGGGGTCCTCCACAGACTGCAGGTGGATATCTGCTTCACCGTGGACCTCCATGGGCTGCAGGGGGACAGCCTGCCTCACCATGGTCTTCCCCACGGGCTGCAGGGGAATCTCTGCTCCGGCGCCTGGAGTACCTCCTCCCCCTCCTTCTTCACTGACCTTGGTGTCTGCAGGGTTGTTTCTCTTACATGTTCTCACTCTTCTCTCTGGCTGCCATTTCTGTATATCCTGCAACGTTTTTTCCTTCTTAAAAATGTTATCACAGAGGCGTTACCACTATCGCCAATGGGCTCAGCCTTGGCTGGCAGCGGGTCCGTCTTAGATCCAGCTGGTATTGGCTCTGTCGGACACAGGGGAAGCTTCCAGTAGCTTCTCACAGAAGGCACCCCTGTAACACCCCCGACCCCCACCAAAACCTTGCCACACAAACCCAATGCAATGACCCATTTAAGAAAAAGAAAACAAATTAAAAAAAAAAATATTCAAGCAAATCTTTCCAGTGAAACATTCTGTAGCACTTTTACTTCATGATCAATATCAAGTTCAGAAATGGTTATTTTAACATACCCTAAATGAAGCTCAGAAAATATCTCTAGATTATATGCAAAAATGGCTTCTAGCACAGCTCTTCAGGTAAAGCAATTTAGATATCACTTAGTTCACTTATTCAAACTGAAGGGAGAATTTGAAAATACCTTCCTGAAGTTTTTTTGGTTTCCACACCACTTTCAATATTCTGACTCTCCTTTTGGTTGGTTTATTAACTTGGTGTGTAAAAGCTGAAGAGAAAGGGTTTTATTGTACAGCTGTCCAGTAGCTTGGACTTAAAGTCTCACAGATGGACTTTTATGCATCTGTGTGACCCATAAGAACAAAACATGTTATAGAGGCTCTGATTTCAGCTTTCGGGACACACCTAGCAAAAACATACTTCTATTTATTACATAAATATGTGTCTGTATATGTGGTCATATGTGCACACATACAACTCTTCATATTTCTCTTCTATGGGGCGATGAAAGAAGAGGATGCAGAGCCCTGCTGTATTGACAAAGGGCTGCTGAAATGTTGCTCTATGACCCCTGCATGGTTGGTGCCAGGTGTAACAGAGGCACTTCGTACAGACAGATCACAGACCATCCCTGTCACTGCATGGCAAAGATAGCTGGAAAGTTACTTTATCTACAATTCTCAACACCAGTTTGTAGATCAGTGACTAAAAGATTGCAGTACTGAGAGAACTGTTATGGTCTGTTGTGCACTAAATCTAGCTGAAAAATTCATTACATTCTCAATTACATAAAGTCTGTTCTTACGTTAAGTGACTTTTAACAAGATGAAACCATTCTTAAGTTTTTCAAAGTGGAAAAATCAATTCTTCTGGATTAAGCCAATAATTTGAAAAGTTATAATATATTTTAGTATTACATGAGCTGAAGAATTTTCTTGCAATGGGGCATTTTTTTCTTTTTGTTGCCTTGAAAAGACGCTTCATTGTAATTTAAGTATTTTAATCTATTCTGTTATCAAATGACATTTAATGGCTTTGCAATTTTAATTTGGCTTCTAAGTTGTGCTTGTGATCTCAAGAAACATTTGGTAGACTTGGTGGTATTAGGTTTACAGTTGGACATGATGATTTTAAGGGTCTTTTCCAACCTAAACAATTCTCTGATTCCAATAAATCTATTTTTTTTAATTAATAAATCAAATGTTTCCCTACATGCAAAATGGTTTTAGTTTCCTATGACTTTTGGTTTTTTTAACTGAAAAATTAAAACCCCAACCTTTTTGTTAAGGTGATTATGAAACAAAAAAAAAAATTAAAAAAGGGAATAATGGCCTGTTGCTTTGAGGATTTGAAATACAGATACTGCAGATCTCCATTTTCTCCTACTGAAGTGATAGAGGGCAAGTAGCAGTCTTACCAAGTTTAATTTTGAAAGAGATTTCACAGCACTAGAATGCTCCTAAAATAAATGCACTATAAAACATGAAAAGTTCATGATCAGCAGTAGCTGGGTTCCCCAAATAGACTAATTTTTCCATGACATGATACCTCTTGCTGAACAAAGAATGCAGAGAGATTAAATGACTTGTGTATTCATAGAGGCTGAATACTGTTTGATCAGTTAACAGAAGTTAACTTTTTCTGCTTCTGATTCCTTTTATGTGATCCATTATAATAAAAAGATTTTCTGATGTATCTGAAGTCAAGTTCAATCACTGCGGTATTGCAGTGTCTTTGAAAAGGTAGCCTTTTCCATTTGCAGGCACATACAGCAAGTACATGCACAGATAAGTGAAAGAGACTACCCTTCTGAAATACATGCTTGTATGGGAAAATAAAAGAAAACAGCATGGGAGACAGGCCTAAGCATTCAAAGCAAAAATCCTCTGTACTGCAATGACCTGGGATTTCACAAGATACTAGAGTAAGAGAATTTGGTCTAATAAAATATGTACCTGATTACCACATTGCAGTCATATATTTTCCTTCATGAAGCAAAGGACTAACTCGCTGAGGTGCTGCAAAGAAATATATATGCTCCTAGGAGAACCTACAGGCTGCTTTATTTCTTGCTGTGTATTGTTGAAGTGTCTGAGCACCAGATGGTGTGTTCTTCCAGTATTGGACAAATGCACCAGCTCATGTCCTGAACTATTATAGCCACATCAGCACAGTCCTGCAAAACCTGAGTCAGTAGCCCTGGCCTAGTTCTTCATAGACACTCACATCAATCCAGCTCATTTTGCATTTGCACCAAAGTTGCTGCCGTGCAGACTGCCTTCCATTTCTGTACCAATCTAAACATTTCTGATTTCATTTGTGGAGAGATGGTGGTATATAGTGGTGCATAAGATTGAAATTGCTATTCACATATTGAAATATTTTACTTAAGCTTAAAACTATTTGTATCTACAGTGCTAATGGAAAATAATTCATATATAGGTTTGGGGCAAGCCTCTGATTCTAGACTTGTTCACAGAGACAGAATGAGGATCTCTCACATGCTTGTGGCTGAGGTGCAGCTATTGCAGCAGTCTCAGTGAAAAAAAAGTTGGAGAGATGCTGATATGCCCAGCATGCAATTTCATTCCATACTCTTCTGGGAGGAAAGCTGTTCTTTCCCCAGTCCCTTCCACACACAGAGCAATGAAGGATGATATTGACAAACAGGAACTGTGCTTGAGATTGAAAGTTCTAACCAGAACGCAGAAATAGCCTCACATGGGCAGAAAAATAATAAGTCTCCTGGCACTAAAGGAAACATTGATCATAAGTGGCTTCTATTGATCCCCTTCTGATGCCAAGAAGTCCACAAGCTCACAGAGCTGAAATAAATATGTACTTTACTGCAAGTGACTCCTTCTTCACATGGCTTAAACGGTGATTTGCATTCAGGCAAGCTTTGAATGCTTCTAGTGGTGATCCCTCTGCACAGTGCATTGCAGATCTTTCTGCCTCTGCCTGGGTAACTTCAGCCTTTTCTTGGTTTCCTTGATATTCAGGATCCTAGCAGACTGAACTGCAGAGGAAGACAGGGGATAACCCACTGAGTTCACAGACAACTTATATGATGTTTTATGTCTTTCTGGGTCTTCAGGTACTTGGACCTAGTGAAAGGTGATGTAAGTAGATGAATACTGGAGAATCCCATAACACCAAGGGAAATAAGGATGGCCCAGCTCCTCAGTCTGATCTTTAATAGAGAATGACAGCTGATACATAGTTTAGAATCTGCAAAAGGGGAGAGATTAAAGATCTAGTTAAGAGAAAAGTAATTTCTGTTTTGGTGGGGGATCTGGCAGCAGATGTCACACTCACCTTTGCCTTGCTGAAGATATATCCCTTCAACTACCTACACAAGTGAAAATTCCTTCCTGCAGTTAGTGTTCAAATCTTGGTGACTCTCTCAGCTGAGGTCACTGTGATAAAGGTGTAAAGAAGGCAAAGTTGTGGCGGTGTGTTCCCCCCGCCCCTTAAGCCATATCCACCAGTGGTTAGCAGGCAGTGCAGTGATTCCTCCAGATACCTTAAGAAAAACCAAAGAGCTGCAAATGCCCCAACCAAGGAAGGAGTTACAACAATTAATGGGAACGTCAGGATTTTGGAGGAAGTATGTACCTGGAGTTTCTATCATTTCATGTCCATTATGCTCACTCTTACAGAAAGGCAAACCCTGGGAGTGGAAATTAGAACATAAAGAGGTGGTCAAAACTCTAACTGAAGAATTAAAAACGTATCTGTCACTGGGATCAGTACACCCCTGCAACCCTATTATAGCCAAATGGGGTTTCGCCAAACACGCTACTTACTGTAACTTGTTCCAGACTGGCCCTGATGGGCCAAAAAGACCTCTATTGTTTAGCTCAATTGTATTTAAAGAAACAGAATGTCCTGGTTTTGGCTGGGATAGAGTTAATTTTCTTCTTAGTAGCTGGTACAGTGTGGTTCGGATTTAGTGTGAGAATAATGTTGGTAACACACTGATGTTTTAGTTGTTGCTAAGTAGTGCTTATCTTAAGGATTTTTCAGATTCCCATGCTCTGCCAGGAAGCAGGTGCACAAGAAGCACAAGAAGCTGGGAGAAAGCATGACCAGGAGAGCTGACCTGAACTAGCCAAAGGGGCTATTCCATACCATAGAACGTCATGCTTATTATGTAAACTCGGAGGAGTTTGCTGCAAGGGGCGGATTGCTGCTCAGACATCGGTCAGCAGGTGGTGAGTGATTGCATTGTGCATCACTTGTTTTTTTCCTTGTTTTTTTTTTGAGTCATATTCCTTTTTATTACTATTACCCAGGGCCTGTTGAGCTCCCCTGCGTGGCAGTGGGCTGCATGCCAGGATCTCCTCTTGAGTAGGGACGCCTCTCAATGTTACTCCTCGAGGTTGAGAGACTCCTTGGTGCAACTTATTCTTGGTAAGTGATTAATAGCATGCTAAACTTTGAAATCTTAGCTAAGTGATATAAAGGATTGATTGTGCATATATAATCCTTTAGATATAAACTCCTCTGACCAAGTCTGGGACTAGGAGTGGATTAAGCCGCACTTAGACTCCTCTCTGAGAAGGAGTTTAGAAAACAAGGGGGTCCATTCTGAACCTCACGACTCAATGGGTCTCCCTGACAGTTTTGTCTGACCCTGTCCTCTATGCAGTAAATATCAACTGAACCTTGCCATCGAATCTTATTAAACCCCTGTCACATTTACTGTCAAACTTTGTTAAATTGCTGGTCATTGTTTTATATGAATAGACATATAGCTACTTCTCTCTTACAAGTGAAGTGCGTTACTCCATCTGCGATAGAAGTGCAGAATCAGAACAGGTTCCCAGTTAGTGTCCAGTATGTGAAGAAAGACCTTGCTCGACCCTCCCAGGAATAAGGGAGTAGCGGGAGTGTGTCTGTGTCTCTGATACTCTCTTAAGAGTTATTTCATTGGGCACTAAGAATAGTTCAACACTTACTTCAACATACAGTCATAGTTGTTTATTTGTGACTACAGGAATGACCCTGAGCAGGAAGAAGCATTTTTCATTGCATGTCCACCCTCAAGAAGTTTTCCAGCCTCCCTCAATTGTTAAAAATAACCAGAACTTTGATGTGTCTCAAAAGACATTTCTAGAAACAGGAAGGTATGGTCTGGGCACAGACCCCTTCGGTAAGGGAAAACTGAGCAGTGTGTGGTGAAAAGTATGAGGATAAGATTTTCTGTTGTTAACCTGAGTAACTAATACAATCAAAGTCTCAAGAAGTAGCTGTGCTTTTCCAAAAAACCAGACCACCACATATACATACCAAGTAAAGATAGTTAGGCTTTGTTCTTTTTTGGTGTAGAAATAAGCAATGCTTTTGAAGACAGTAGAGTGATACAGATTTACCCCTGCTGACAATGTGCCCTCATGTGAATAGACTGTATTCGGCACAACATGGGTATGTGTAAATTGAAGGAACCAGGAGCACTTTCCTGTTCTCGGAATGGATATGCACACTTGCTGTTTCTGGTTTGCACTACAGGATCAGACTTGTGTGTGTACACATACTCTTTCCTTCAGGAGAAAGGCAGGCAGGGAGCATGGGTCAGGCTAAAAGATTCAATTTCTTTCATGTTCAGAAGGGCGTCTAGTCTGGGTTAATAAGAGTCCAGGATGCTGGATAACAGGGTGGAAGGTACCTTGTTATAACTGGCAATATAATATGATAGTGAAGCACTCCTCCCACCATCCCCCCCAAAAAATCCCCAAACCCCAACAGTGTTTTTTACAGAGATTGGTTGATTTAAGTGAATATGAAAAGTTAACCTGGTTGAGTTCCTGAGACAGATGTCATAACAGATAGGTACGTATCTTCAAGTTAAAACTCTGTATTCTTGATTAAAGATGTCCTAGCCAGTATATGGCTCAGCGGCTACACAACATCACCTAGAAAGTCAGTAAGGCATTTGTGCTAGAAATGCTGTCACAGCAGGGGAAACGGCAAGGGTATGTTATTTGGGAACAACTGGCACAGCATGGCCTTCAGCAATAGAGAGAGCACAGGCTTTGCTGGTCTAGGTCAGTCCTCCCAATGTGTCACAACAGATGTTTTGTTATTCAACAGCTTAAAAAAATGGTGAGAGGCAATTGTTATAAGAATTGCCTTCTCTAGCTTTGAAAACAAACCAGTTTTAGAAACAGGAGCCTGAAATCTTGCAACAAGGCAAAGCAGCTGTCATGTCAAAAAACTAACAAAAAATCAAGTCAAATGTGCTCTCCATCCTTACTAGTATTAATATGACTTGTGAGGAAACACACATACAACAGCTATGGAACTAAATTTGATTAATTCATTCAGCAGAAATGCTTTATTCTTTGTCGGGGGGGGATTTGCAGTGGGTAACATGACAAAGAGGCTGATGGAATACAGATGTGTTGACAGAAAGGCTCTGTATCAGCCATTTTGAAATGCTATTTCTGCATTTTGGAGGACAGAATCCTCAAACAGCTTCAGTGTTTATGGATAATTTACAGAGAAATGAAGCTTAGGTCATGAAGCCAGAGAAGTCATACAGTATAATTAGGAAAATAAAAGTTTCAGATCCCTTCAAACATGAAGCAGGCACTAGAACTCAGTTACAGAAACTCACTTCTCAACTGGATACACCAAATAGGTTTAAATAGACCACTCTTTGTGAGTAAACAGTCAACTAAGACATATGGGTAAATTAAAAATGTTCATTATTAGTGAAGGCAGAAGTAGAAATACATCATTAAACTGGTTATAATTAAGACAATGCAATATTTGGTCCCAGAAGAGCTGCTAATGCTTTTTACTTTTCTACTTACTCCAAATAATGCAGACATGTCTCACTGCAATGAGTACAGAAGATGTTTTGACCTTATAGACATTAGTTTAACCTTCAAATCAGTGCAACTAATGACAGATTTTGGATGACTCTATGCAGGAAAAAAAACAAGTTTGAAAAAATTTCTTATGCTGTTTTAGTCCTTTCCAGTTAGTTTATTCAGAAGCATTTTGGGGGCCATCAGAAATAACAAGCTCCTTTTTGAAACTTTGTAGGCTTCTACCATAACAGAGAATGAATTGGATTCTCTTACTTGTGATCTTCATTAACTATGTTCCATAAATTTTAGTTGCAAGTGGAGTAAGTAGAATATCTGCAAAGCTTTTCCTGTATGCATCTGCAAATAAAGAGATGGGCTGATTGGCAGAACCCATTGAAGCTGTTTTTACAGTCTGTGTGCTGCTGAAGCAATGTGGAGGGGGCTGAGTTCAGAGCAAACAATTGTAATGGTATAGCTTTATGCCTGGAAGTCTGTTTAAAGAAAAAAGAATTATTAGAGCATCTAATCTGAACACCCGCATGAGAAAGGCCCTAGAATTTCATCAAGTTATTTCTTAAATCCATAATTTATTAAGGGGAATAGGATCATTAAAGGCTCATTCACATGACTAGGTATATGTATAATGAATCCAGTGAAGCTCTCTGTGTACTGAATTACTTGGGGGAAGAAGTTATGGAACTCTTTCTCCACAAATGCACTGCACCCTGCTGACAGCTGCTCCCCATTCACAAGGGAGCTGCTGTTGATGCATGCTGAAGACTTGGTAGTTCTATTTTGGTATCCAGCTCTCTGCAATTCACAAGATATTGTGGTCCCTGAAGACTGCTTTGAGCTTTTACCAACATTATGGAAACCAATTCACATAGTTTTACCTTATTACTTAAATATAGATGCTGTCTTTTCTACTTGACCGATGGAAATTTTAAAAGTAGGAGTAAAATAATTAGCCAATAGTAGTTGACAAGATGAAGAAGTGCTCAAAGATAACTGTTTTGTGGATGGTTTCAATGCATCTTTTCATTTTCATGTTTGTTGCCTAGAAACCATAATGTCAGTACATTATTATTGCTTATATAAATAAATCTGCTAGGACTAATTCTTGAGCATCTTCTTCATGCTTGTCATGCTAGAAGCATCCTGAAAATCATGAAATGGTTTATATAATGTGATGTGACATCTACATGACACAGAACAGCTGTAGGACCTGTTCCAGAACAGATTGGTTGAGGGTTGTTACCCTGTACTGGGTCTGGCTGGGATGGAGTTAACTTTTTACATAGCAGTCTGTAAGGTGCTGTGCTCTGGATTTGGCTATCAAACAGTACTGCTAACACACCAAAGTTTTGGTTAGTGCTGAGCAGTGCTTGCATAGCATCAAGGCTTTCTCTTCTTCCCACTCTGCCCCCCTATCGTGGTTTAACCCCAGCCAGCAACTAAGCACCACGCAGCTGCTCACTCACTCCCCCCCACCCAGTGGGATGGGGGAGAGAATCAGGAAAAAAAAAAAAGTAAAACTTGTGGGTCGAGATAAGAACAGTTTAATAGAACAGAAGGGAATAAACTAATAATGATGATAATACTAACAATATCAAAATGACAATAATAATAATAAAAGGATTAGAATGTACAAGTGATGCACAATGCAATTGCTCACCACTCGCTGACTGATCCCCAGTTAGTTCCCAGCGATTCCTCACAGCCCCACTCCCCCCAGTTTATATACTGGGCATGACATCACATGGTATGGAATACCCCTTTGGCCAGTTTGGGTCAGCTGTCCTGGCTGTGTCCCCTCCCAAATTCTTGTGCCCCTCCAGTTTTCTCGCTGGCTGGGAATGGGAAGCTGAAAAATCCTTGACTTAGTCTAAATATTACTTAGCAACAACTGAAAACATCAGTGTGTTATCAGCATTCTTCTCATACTTAACCCAAAACATAGCACTATACCAGCTACTAGAAAGAAAATTAACTCTATTCCAGCTAAAACCAGGACACCCCTCACCCCAGCAAGTAGGGTGGGGTTAGGCAAGAGATTGGGAGGTCACACAGCTGGGACAGCCAACACAGATTGGCCAAAGGGATATTTTATAGCATATGACAGTGTGATCAGCAATAAAAACTGGGGTAGATGAAGAAGAAGAGCAGCGGAGGGTTGGGTTTCAAGGTGGTGGCTGATCAAACACTGGCTGAGCTTCGGTCTGCCTGTGGGAGGTGCTGAGAAATTTCGCTTGGTTGGCTTTTGTTGTTGTTTTTTCTCTCTCTTCCTTTCACCTATTAAACTGCCTTTGTCTCGACCCATGAGTTTTCTTGCTTTTACTCTTCCTATTTTCTCCCCCCATCCTGCTGGGGATAGGAGTGAAAAAGCAGTAGGTGTGGGCAGCTACTGGCTGCGGTAAACCCACCACATACACATAAAATGAAAAAAATTTCCTGGTGGGGCGTGTGTGTACAAGCAAGCAAGATTTCTGGTTCTGGAGGTAATGAAAGGTAGAAAAGGTTGTGAAAAAACACATTTTGTCTTTTGTCTGCAGGAAAAATATATGTTCAGTGCATTGCTGATCACTTTGCTCCCTAATGCCTCTTGAAGGTCTCTATTACAGATTTTTTCCTAGCTTATTGTTAGAATTCCCTTGGAATTTGGCAAGGCTAAACAATTGTAGCCCTAAAATAGCCGAAGTATGAATGTGTTCACCTTACTCTATCTTTCTTTCTTCTAGTTAATTCATATTATGAATAGATGCTATATTTTCTTTCTTTTTTTTTTTTAACTGCTGAGTGGATTCCCATATACAACTTGATAAAAACCATATAGCCTTAATTTGAAATCCTTGGTATAAGATATTAAATGAAATGCTGTGCATTCGAGCACAATGGTCACAACGCTATCATTGTCAAAGAGAAATAGTTCACTGAGCATTTAAAAGACTTAAACCCAGAGAAGCAACCCAGAGTTAAGTTCTTGGGAGTCAGATTATTCCATGCTTACTCCCCTTTTGTTGCTTCCTAACTCTAGCATTAAAATGCTACTCAGTATGGAAAAGGCATTAGAGCATCTGGCCATACAATTATTTTTTGTAAAATTTTAATCATAGCACTTGTTCTATTTCAAAATACAGCAAATTCTGAACATCAGATTTTAAAGAATAATTTATTTCTTGCTTGATCTAAATTGGAATTATATTATGCCCTAGGCTACTATAAAATTGAAATAGAACTTCCCTCCTTCCTTCTCCTCCCCCCCCCCGAAACCCCTCTTACTGCACAGCTTGTTAAAGAGTATACTGACAAAGAGCAAGCTTTACTTTTCCCGGGTCCCCCTAGGCAAATTCATGTCTGTGCAGTCCTTGACGAGGGACAGTGGTTTTGGGTACATGGTGTTACACCATCCTGCTTTAGGGGGGAAATGGCTGCTTTCAGGATGCTGGCAGGATCTCAGCAAGAGATGCTGCCTCATGCTGAGGCAAGATACAGACATTCAGCTGTCCCTGCTGGGTTTCTCCAAGCATGGCAAAGCAGGCTGCCTCTTGCAAATGCAGAAGACCCGTGGCAGACACAAACTCTGCAGACACCAGGAGGCCCTGCCTTTCCCAGCAGAAAGATCACAGTCTTGATGCTGTGCCTCTTTCCTATTATCAGATGTGAAATCAGGCTTTGCCCATGCCCCTTTTCCCCCATTGATGTACTGTAGCTGCTGTAGCTATGCATGCACTTCTCATCCCACCACACACCTTTCACTGTGCAATGAATAGATGACATTTGAAAGATTAGTAGCAGATTAATTAATTGTAAATGTTAGAGCTTGATTCTGAAAATACATCACTTTCAGCTTAGTTGCTAAATCTTCTTTCACAAACAAAATTGTTACCTAATGAGATTATTAAGTTTATATTCAGCTGGTTCTAGTTATCGTATTTTATGGCACACAAAAAAATAAAGATTTGGCTTGTCATAACCATCAATGAGAAATGCTTTTGTTTTAATTAATCTTGTATCTTGTCTGCATCTACATATTTATTCTCTGGGGTATGTGATCATTAAATACATCTGAACTGAAATTCCACGATGGTTCTACCAAACAGATCTTTAAATTTGACTGAATATCATGTTTTCCTGGGGAGCAGAAATATAAAAATATATACCTGTGGCAATATGCTGGTGTACCAGTACTACTTATATCAATCTTTGCTTGAAGAATATTAAGACTCATGTGAGAAGAAAGGTGTAAGAAATAGTATGCAGTAGCCAAGCTGTCTTGTATTCTGTTTCATTGCACATCTGTTGTTAGCATATTTTATAAGCATCAAAACCAAGACCAGTACAGCATAAAGCTATAGATCTACCAAAGTGCAAAGTACAGCATAAAACTGTATATTTATCAAAGTGTAAAGTAAGGTGATAGTGCCATTACCTCATCTGGGAATTATTCGTTGGAAAATCACATTTGTGCTGGATTTCACAGAATCAGACAATGCCTACTGGCTTACTGCTTCTGAGAGACCCTCAAATTCATCTAGACAAAACTATTATGTTCTCCAATGTTATTGCACAATACATCTGTTCTTTGAGTGTGATTTGCCATCATTGAAGACAATTAAGTAACATAGTCACTTACAGTAATGTGATGTGAATTAGGTCCTTGACAAGGTAGAAAATGTAATGATGCTAGATATGTCAAGAAGATGAGAGTAAAACACAACACAAGTTTACAGTAATTAAAAAAATAAGGTCATCCACTATGATCACAATTTGTAATGCAAACATGCCTACCTGTTGTCAAGAAAACCCCCACACCTTAACCAATAACACCTGAGAGCTATTTTGTTCCAAGTTACTTGACTCATACTCACAAAATTATCCTGTTTATATTATGGACATGTGTATTTCCACTGATCCCAATGGGATACTCTCCTGAGCATGATAAATCACACAGCTGTACTTATTCATTACAATTTTTAATTAACCAGGTTTTCATAATTTATTTCTCATAAATTAATTCAATTAATGAGATTAAAAAATTTTGAAGGAGATACACAACCTTAAATTAGACATTAACGGCAATTAAAGATTCTAAGTTAGAATGAGCAAATTTCATACAAATCATTCTAACAAAGGATATGAAACTCAAGTAGAAACAAATCAAACTGATAAATTGAATTAGTATTATCTCACAGTGAAACATTTTATCTATACTAATCTCCTCTTCTCTGGAAGGTGATTTTATTATTGGCACAGAACATTAACTCTTAATAAAGACCTTATCAATCTGCTGATCAGGATTTATTTTGATCAAAATAAGGTACAATACATGGTACAGTCACAGGTATTTCTAAACTAAGAAATTTTGACAGATCCATCACTGAAATAGAAAGTCAAAGTTTCCATCTAGGTCATGATAACTCATAGAAAACAAGAGTTTTTTCAAAAAGGAGAGTCAGTGTGAAACCTTTCTCTGCAAAAGACAATGACATTGACTGGGTTCAGGTTTTTGGCCATGCTTTAAAAGCCATATGACAACTCACAGACAACTGCATTGTGTGTTTTCTCTTATATTTGTCATATTATTATCTCTTCCCCATGCCTGGACCTTCTTCCTCAGTTTTAATGTGTATTCCACCTACTTTCCCTTTCTGTCCTCATATATAAAGGGGGAAAAGATCCACCAATTCTGCTATTTTTTTCCTTAGTTCTTAGTAATGACATGACTCATCTGGACAAACACACATAAGTGTTTAGGAGCAAAATTAGATCAGTCGAGGTACTAGGGAACTAAAACAAGCAAGATATCAAGGACAGAATAAGCCACAAGAATGTTTCTCTTCTGGCTTCTCCTCAAGCTGTCAGAAGTAAAAGTCAGCTATGAAGTCTCTTTCTTACAAACTTGAATTCTCCCCCTGTAACTTTACATTATTAAGGCCTTGCATGGGATATGTGTTGAAGAGAAAGATATTACCTGGCTGATGAGCTCTGTCATGCAGGGCTTACTTGGTTGTCGCACTTACTAAGTGGAGCATCTGGGGCAAAAAAAGAGTTTAGGAAACGCTGCTTCAAAAGACGGAGTTAGGCAAGCTGAAGAAATTGCTCAAAATAAATACGATGCAATTCAGCAAAGGAAATACGCAAAATGTTATGCTTGGCTTAGTTAAATAGAAGGATGGAGTGACTAGGCAGCAGTTCTGCTGAAAAGTGTTTCTTAAATGCTGTGGATAGGAGCCACTGTGGGAGTCTGTGAAAGCAGCGGGATGCTCCCTTTTCCTTGGTGATGCCTTAGCAGCAGATTATATCCAGTTTTGTGTACCTTCCCATAAGAAATATAAGTATGGGAGACAGATTTAATAAATTAATTGTGAGAAAAACTGAAAGCTCTGTTTTTTAAAGTGAAGATCAGTAAAGACTTAGATGTTCTACATAAAAGAACAGGGGAATAATCTGTTATCTGGTTCACTGGGAAGGAAAGGAGAAGTCAGGAATGCAATGCAGAGCACAAGATATTCATATTTCTACTGTAAAGCACTAAAATAGATTGCTTACAAGGGTTATCAACTTTAGAGGGTTATTTAAGAACAGTTACATAAACAGCTGTTAGAAATGGATTAGGCATAGTTTGCTTTGCCTGGGGATAGGTGCAGGGATTAGATCGAGTCTCGCCATCACTACCAGCTCTGTTTTTTATGATCTCTGGGAAGAGAAGCCCAAGGCCAAATGAGAAACTGAATGTAGGTCAGATGCTGGTTTTTTTTTTCCCTGCAATCTGGAAGTTTAAGTACCTGGGTGTTTTGGAAATGAAATCCTCAAAGGCCTTTAGGAATACCTGGAGAGAAATACTAGAAGAAACCATTAATGTAGCTGTACTTAGGAGATGCAGTAACTGTGCATGAAAGAAATAAGGAAAGCCCACCCTTAGGAAGCTCAGTTATCAGTGAAATAAGAACTACCAGTCTCTACATGCTCCTCTGCAAGAGGAGTCTCAGGATCTTGTGAAGATAATCAACTTGTCGTGGTTTAACGCCAGCCAGCAACTAAGCACCACGCAGCTGCTCACTCACGCCCCCCCCCCCCCAGTGGGATGGGGGAGAAAAATCGGAAAAAAGAAGCAAAACCCACGGGTTGAGATAAGAACAGTTTAATAGAACAGAAAAGAAGAAACTAATAATGATAATGATAACACTAATAAAATGACAACAGCAATAATGAAAGGATTGGACTGTACAAACGATGCACAGTGTAATTGCTCACCACCCGCCGACTGGCACCCAGCTAGTCCCTGAGCGGCGATTCCCCGCCCCCACTTCCCAGTTCCTATACTTGATGGGACGTCACATGGTATGGAATACCCTGTTGGCCAGTTTGGGTCAGGTGCCCTGGCTGTGTCCTGTGCCAACTTCTTGTGCCCCTCCAGCTTTCTCACTGGCTGGGCATGAGAAGCTGAAAAATCCTTGACATTAGTCTAAACACTACTAGCAGCAACTGGAAACATCAGTGTTATCAACATTCTTCACATAGTGAACTCAAAACATAGCACCGTACCAGCTACTAGGAAGACAGTTAACTCTATCCCAGCTGAAACTAGGACACAACTGAAGATATGAATGTAGCTCACATACATGTGTAGCAGTGCTATATATCAAGGTGCCGCGATTAGATCACTGGTCGGCCCGGACCAGGGAAAAGACAGATAACACACATGGTGTGAGTGCCAACTCCGTCTTTTATTGCGCAGTTAATTCCTTTTATACTAACAACGGTAGGTGGGATTACTGATATGTCATAGGGAGGCGACGACTAGCCTTCTACCTTTCCGTGACATTGCGAGATCTTCCGAAAGCGGTACCCTACATCTCCCCCTCCTCATGTCCAACTAGCTCCCGTTGGTTACACACACTATTCATGCACTGTCCACGTGTCCAGTTGCACTCAATGATTGGCTGCATCAACACTGCACACGTGCATAAACATAAAATATAATTGGTCATACTAACTAAACATACGAGACTTATCTCAGTCTAATTGGTCAAGATAAACTGCCGAATTGAGGTTGTTTGTGCCAAGTTCTCTTTATCTTGGAATGTGCACCTGTGTTTTTCTAATTGGTATCTTTCTTATTTTTGTCTTCTTGTTTATTCTGTTCAAGGCCTTCTAAAGGCATCTGGAATGCTCTTGTGACTGTTAGCTGAAAATGTTCCCACAACAATTCCCCCTCCCTTTTTCTATTAGAAGAGCATTAGCAGATCTAGTCACCACCATCCGCGAACTCAGCTCAGCAATCAGTAGGTGCCAGCTTTACGTGGGCGTCCCCACAGAGGCAACGATGGCCTTGCTGTACACCAGCCCGATGCTCTTCGGAAAATCCTGGTATTTGTAGACTTGCAGAGGAACAGATTTTAGCACGCGGCCAGCGGGTGCCAAAATTCGCCTCAGTTGAAACATGGGGAGCCTATGGCACATGCGGTCGCTGGCCAGACGTGCTGCACGAGTCATAGCCATCCTGTCTATTGGTTCACGGGCTTTGTGATATGGTTGCAGTGCACAGAGAATCTTGACCTGTTATGTTGGCTAAGGTGACCTACAAGATCTATGAACACAATTAATTAAACACAGTAAAAGCAACATTATACCTAATAAAATACACAAGAATAAAAGAAACCCCGATTTTTAACAAAGATACAAACCAACTCCTAAGTCCCCATCCCGCAGTGAAATACTCCAAGCCGAAATGACAGTTTTCTTAATTGCTATAAAGGTCTTGCAGCGCCTTCTTGCTTCTGCAGTTCTGTTATCTTGTTTATTAATTGCTCCAGCGTCAGAAATTCATAGCAGATACCCAAGGCGTCACAAGCCAGGAAAGGATGACAGCGATCTGTAAAGAAAAACACTCAAACACTACGAGGTTAGGTCAGGACGAACCATACGACTAGGGACCCATTTCAGTAGCCCTTCAGGCATCTGTACACAGGCGTACCCCCGCCCGAGGCAACGCAGCTCAAACGGTCCGTCCCATTGGCGTGTCTGGGGATCACGCACACAGACCAGTGGGTAGGGGCCTTTCTCTTCCGTAGTCGTAAAATGTCGTTGCACCGTCGTCTGGTCCAGGTCCCCCCGAATTGTCTGATTTAATGAAGTTAACGCAGTTAACAGGAGACGCTGTGTACGGAGAACAGGTGAATTATCCCGTAAGCAGGAGGGCTCCGCCTGGTCCCCCTCCCTAAGACGATCTAGCAGGGCGTTCTACAATGGCCTGGCCGGTGCTGTTATAAGGAATGCCATGTACAAGGGCTATACCCCAGATTGCACAAAATCGTTTCACCTTTTCCGCAGTATAAGCTGTACCATTATCCGTCTTGATCTGTCGTGGAATCTCCAGTTGGGCTATGCAAGCACGCCAGTGTTGTACAACCGCCAAGCTATTCTGCTTCCTGTGCGCTGTAGCGAGAATATATTTACTATAGGTGTCTACGGTAACATGCAAATACTGTAGTGGCTTAAAAGGAGCGTATCCGGTCCACTCATGTTGACTGCGGGCTACTTATGCTAACTCTAAATAATCAGGCTCAAAGAAATGTTCCCCCATTTTCTATGAAATCTCCCACAATTTCCCCTTTTCTTTTTCTTTTTTTTTTTTTTTATTATTTTTATGCAAGCCAAGTTACATGAAATGCTTTTGCAATCATACGTTCAACTATTTTATGATACGTGGTACAATCATTACAACTGCTAATATTACAATTAAAATAACTAAGCCATGCATAAGCAAATCTTTCAACCATCCCGTAATTCTCAAACTTGTTAGCCATCCACTTAAACCTGTGTCAGTTATCGTGAGCCTTTTACTGTGAATCATATTGATATCGGGTGTTAGTAACGTAAGCTGTCCGAGGCTACCTGGCCTCCTGTTAAGTTGTGATGGAATTCCTCTCCCACGCTCTATTCCCACAAATTAAAAACATCCGCGTAGGTAAAGCAGCTGGAATAGAAAAAAGAGTGTGATATTCTGGAATAGATATAGTTACACCAAGCTGTAGCATTTCTATATACAGGCAAAATAGCATTTACATTCTGACCCTTTCGAGTGGTGTTATAGGTGTAATTAAGCATCACACGGATTCATGATGACTGATCCTAAGAACTCTAACTCTTGAGGTTCTTGCATTTCTTGAGGCAGGTGTGCATACAACAGGAAAAGTAAACATGGTATCTCCTTGCTGTAGAGCTTTTTCTCGACAGCGTTGCATCAAACTATGTGTATTTTTTCCCAAATCATTAAGTGAATCGTCATGGATTAGACAGAGGCACAGAGTTAGAGGGAGTAGCAGGAGAAGGAGATACCGGCAGTGCAGCAAAGCCAGGTTCCGTTGTAAGTTCTGCAGACCCTGGAGAGGGAGTACCAGGGGATTGGGGTGGGGGGGGCGGGGGACGGCGGCAGCACGGCAGCGGCCGCAGCCGCGCAGAGGCCGCGGGAGGCAGCGGTGGGACGGCCGCGGCAGGCAGCGGTGGAGATAATGAGGGACATAAATCCGGCTCTTTTTCAGAGTCCACCCTGCCTGATGCAAAAGGATTATTATCAGAATCAGAATCCTGCTCATTAGCGGCCTGCTTACAAACTGCCTCCTCAAAGCAGTATCAGGTTGTACCCGCCTGCAAAACTTGTTGCAAGGCCGCCACTATCGGACGCGCTTCTTGTTGTTGCTCTCTCTCCAGTACATGGCGTATCATGTTACCTAGGGACGAACCTGCTGGCAAATGAGAGACAAGCGCTGCGCTCTGTGGGTTAGCTTGAGCCCTAGCACATTCAAGCACAATCGCCTCTTTGGCCGCCTCCGGGAGGTTTGCCGCCTGCACAGCAAGCTGAAGCCGATCTAAAAAGGCAGTAAACCTCTCGGCAATCCCCTGCCGAACTTTCACGCAAGGGGGGTCCGCTCTATCCATGGCCGCGACATGCCCAAGTGCGGCCAAGGCAGTTGTTGCAACTGCCGTAAAGTCACGCCCGCGTATGCCCTGTGCCTGTGCCTGAAGCGTTGCAAACCGTCCCTCCCCATGAGCTGCCGAACCACCTGCCGCAACTCCTCTCATGGATACTGGGGGGGGGGGGGGGGGGGGGCGCATCAGGTCCCGCTGGTGCCGCCTCTGCAGGAAAAACCTCCGTCTCCGCCGCACCCTCCGTGCCCATGTCCGCGATCAAAGACGGACCACTCTGCGAGCCCCGCTCCACGGCCGCCCGCTCCGTCTGAGTCCGACCCGCTGTCCCCGAGGGCGCTGTCCCCGCTGTCCCCGAGGGCGCTGTCCCCGCTGCTCCCGAGGCGGCGCTGCACCCGCAGACGCAGCAGCTCGCGCCGCCAACCAGCACGCCTCAGCCTCCCGTCCCGCCGCGACCACCTGCTCCACCTGCCCCCAACTCTGCGATCGTTCAGCAGCTCCGCGCTCGGATCGGAGCAAGGACTCCCGAATCTCTCCCCAGTTTGGGGGGCTCAAAACTTATCTAGGAGACCCAATGTGTCCCCAGCGCAGCATCCATTGGATGCATTTGCCCGTGGGGCCCCTCCCAATCGAACCACGGGCACCCACCTCATCAGCTAACACCTTTAATACCTTAATTGCTTGCGCAAGCCTCATCGTCGCCTGTGCGGCCGATCACGTCGGGGTCACCACTATGTAGCAGTGCTACATATCAAGGTGCCGCGATTAGATCACTGGTCGGCCTGGACCAGGGAAGAGACAGATAACACACATGGTGTGAGTGCCAACTCCGTCCTTTATTGCGCAGTTAATTCCTTTTATACTAACAACGGTAGGTGGGATTACTGATATGTCATAGGGAGGCGACGACTAGCCTTCTACCTTTCCGTGACATCGCGAGATCTTCCGAACGCGGTACCCTACATACATGAAAGTGTATTAGCCTCCAGTATGGACATGGCCATTCATTAGTAAAATGAATCTAGATTTGGTTTAGTTAATTTTTGAGGGAGGAAAGAAAAGCATATTAACTTCCAGCCTTAGCTGATTTGTCATAGCTTTCCTGGGCCTTTCTGCTTAAGGAAGTCTTGCATATAAAAACAATGCTCAGCTGAGAACAGAAAGACACTGCTGGCTACTCTGCCTGAGATAGTAGGGAAAGACTACTGTGAGGTATCTGCAGTTGTTGCTTTCCATGTAGGATCATTTGACAAGAAAGGGGGAGAAGAGACAGAGAAATTTCTTATTGAAGATTTTGGTCAGATTTCTTTTTTTGACATTAGTGGATTCAGGATTAATTACATTAAAATAAAAGCAAACAGAATATGCTAAACTCCCCCAACAAAAGCAGTTGAACCAAAGAAACACTTTTGTTTTTATTTTTTTTTTCCATATAGGTAATGTTAGTACTAATCCAGAAATAAAAATAGAATAGAAAAAGTCAAACCTAAGGCAATCTTTCCTTTTTTTTTTTAAAAAAAGGAAAAAACAGAGAAAAGCCTGACAGAGATGAAAAGAAGAAAAAGTGAAGAAATTGAGAATTCCATTCTCCCAGTAGTTGTTATGGTTTTTTTCTCCCTATAAAGTCCATTATCTTATACGGCATTAAAATAATTGAGAATATTTATAAATACTAATCTTGCACCTTTGATAAGGCATAGAAGCTCCCCCAAAATGTGTTACTAAATTTAGGATTCTGCTTTGAATTAACCTCTAATGAAGTCTAATATTATTCAGTGATTACAGAGAGAGTATGGGGATCTTAACCCAGACATTACCCTTTGTGCATACTCTGTATGAATCATTCCAACAGTCACGTGTAACTAAATAATAACAAAACTTCTTTTCTATTAAAACACTAGTGGAGGCTGAATAACTAATGGTTAGGGCACGTGCTTTTTGAATTTCTGGCACCACAGTCCAAGGTATTTATTACAGTTCATAATATGTATGGACTGTGTATGAAGTCCTACAGTCCTGCAAAGTTTGCTACAGTTGATGATCACACTGTACTTTGTAATTGAGACTGGAGAAAGGTTTTTTATGTTGTCATTGCAGAATTTGTTTGTATTTTATTAATATTTTACACAAAAAGTTCTGATTCATTTTAAGTAGATTGCAATACAAATGTTTATGCCCAGAATAAATTAATTGTACTGCAGGGCACATAGGACTTGAGAAGCTGAGCTTGTTAGTGGTGACCAGAGATCACTACGGGGGGAATACTACCCCGCAGCTTCCTTTCTCTAGTTTGTACCTACAGCTGAGAGGTGGAAAGGAACATTGCTAACCAAATGGAGCTCTGCCACATCTTCATTCTATGAGTGTATCTACTCTAATAAAATTCACTTACATTTATTAATTCCTATAGCACAGATCTGAAGGAGAAATATGATAACAATATTAACTGTAAATTTTGAGAAGTTACAGGAATTTCACAGGTTTTGAAATGCAAAAGTCTTCCATTTTTTATATTTTTGAAAATTTTTATTGTGTACCTCTTCTTTTATTCTTTCCCTTCTCAACACTTCAGTGCAATAGGACTGATGTTTGAGGTTTTCAAAATCTTCTTTTTCTCTTCTTGTTTTTAAACTTTATATAAAACATATAATTCAAAAGACCTGATTGTTCAATTTCAGCAGAGTACTGACATGTTCCACCTGTTTAGGGTGTTTCCCCTAGTATCTATTTTATTTAGTGACATCAGTTACAATAAAGAAGGTGGAAATAAGAAAAGTAATCTTCAAATTTTCACAGATCTGTATGTTTCAGAATGGAGTATCAAAAACTTCAGAAAATTAAAATCCAAGCCGACAACAAAAGAAAAAACTTTTTTTTGTCATGATTTCTGTTGGGAAAATATGATTTTTATTTTCTGGAAAAAAGATTCTTGTGAAAATTCATGTTTGCAGAACATGCCACCGCATTTCTAGCCATTCATAAAGCTCTAAAGGTTCAATAACAATATATCTGGCTGCAAACAGAAGAAATGTTCTCCCCCAGCTGTCATTTTCTATAATGCTTACTTACAGATATCCAGAATCTCATGGTGAGAGCTTAAGCAAACTGTGTTGAAAATTATCCAGTGAAAGGCCAAGATACAGAACTGGGGTCTCTGGTCCCAGCTTTGGCTTTGCAACCATTACTGAGGAAAAGGCAACACACAGTTGCAAAAACCCCATAGTAAACCAGGTGTCCATCCACGAGTCAGATTAGCCATTTGTTTCCTCAACCATGCTCCTCTTCATTGGCTGAGGGAAAAGGAGCTGTGTTGGTCTTGCCTGTGCTGGGCTTAGTGTCAGCTGAGGTGTCCCAGCAGCCACAGGACAGGTCAGAACAATGTTAAATGCCTCCTTTGTTCACTAATCCCCTTGTGTACTACAAAAGATGGACTTTCTAATAAAGATTCTCTATGGCACAAAAAAAGCTCTGGTAGGCACTGAAGTGGTCCCCTCCAAGCATTTCTGCAACAGGGTTAGCAAGCTCCTTTAGCAGACTTTGGAGGCACTCTTCCATGGCCCTGACTTTTGATGCCTGCTTTCCAGCAAGGTTTTGGTGGTTGTTTTTCTGCCATTCTTGGTTTCTTCTGCGTAGGCTGAATGTTTGTGTAGTTGCCTTCATTTCATTGATTTTGCTGTAGAACAAAGTCTGTGTTTGCATTTCTGCAGACATACACATGCACACATAAAAATCAAAACCCATAGAAAAAAGGAAATTGCAAGATCTTAAATAAGGAAAAAACAATCACTTTCTAGGGAAAATGTCTACCTACTTAATGAGATCAGCTTTTCAAGGAGAAAGAATAGGTTTTGGTTTTTTTTTTTTTGTTAATCATAAATGATTGAGAATAAGTATTTTGTAGGTTCATTGCTGATAAAGTTAGAGACAAAGACAAAATGTGTATGCAGTCAACTCCTAATTCTCCAAATTGCTGTGGCAAATATTATTAGTGTGGGAAGATTTGGCTTACATTTTTGCAATGCTGGAGAAATGTTGGCATATATATTAATACTTATTTCCATTGCTAAAGATGATAGCATAGGGTAGAAATTATATATTTTTATTTTTAGTCTTTTTTGTAATGACAAAAACCACTGAAAACTACAAAAAGGTTTAAAAAAGAATTGTATCAAAATTGTCATGGTTGCTTTTCATACAAATTAAAACCTTATTCACACCACAGTCTCTGTCAAAGCTTGTATTTCTTCTCTGTGTAGTGGTTGACTATTGGTGAACATGTTCATTACTTTGAGAATTAATGTTTTGTCCAGAGTATTTCAATCAGCACTGCTAAAATTATTAGCTTTCTATTAAAAAATGACATTAGAAAATATGCATGCAAACAAGCAACACATTCTGAACACTTCCTAAGTGATTAAAATAAAATACATTCTTAAAATATTGCCCATATAGTAGCTTAAAATATTCTTCCGAAGGAAGACGAAAGCTAAAATACGCTCCCAAGTAAGAACAAACATGAATTATTGGTACAAAAGGGGGCTCACTTAAATTGCAAATATTGTATAATCTCTTCAGAGCAGAGGCATTTATGTTAGGCTTGCCTAATACTAACCATAATGGATCTTGGATGAAAGTTGCTTCTGAGTGCTTTTGTGACATAAATGTTAAGGAAATGATAACACTATAGCTTTACAGACTAAAAAAGTAATTTTCCAAGTCAAAGTTTTGATACTAGAAGTCATTAGTAGGTAGGAGGATTCATTCAAAAAATAGAAAATTAGAATATTCCAATTAGTTATACTGATTTATATCATGTGCATGTCAAGCCCCTTCCAGACATATACAAAAGGAATTTTGCACCAAAAGCAAACTATTTTTTCTTTGTGTTTTCATTTGCTTTTCATTTAATCTTGAATGACTACGTGTCAGCTCATTCAGAATTCCATGTTTTATTGAACTTGATTATAGACCACTCATGAGACCTGAGCGATATTCACAGCCAGTCCTCACCCTGTCGCTGCAGGAGACAGCTACATTGCTTCCTCTTCCTCTTCTCTGATCCCAGTCTGATTCTCTTCTTGACTGCAGCTTCTTCATCTACCTCCTCCCACCCTCCTTGGTGCCCACTTCCTATTCTTGGGAACATTAAGAATATTTGGTTTGAAGAAATGTAGATAGGAAAAAACCAGACCCTTAAGAGAGCTAGTTAATTAGAAGCTCCTCTCTTTGCTATAAGTAAATGAATTCAGCTATAGCCATTCTTTTTTACCTTGAAGAGTGTATTGCTAATTGGGCAATAGAGTATAAAAATAAAACAGCATGTTAGGTTTAAATGTGTAGATAAGGTATCAACATTGTTTTGTAACCAGGCATTTTTATAATCAACCTGGAAAGTTACGCTGTAATAATAGTTTAGCTATGGTCACAGGGTTATTACTGTTGAGATAGATTTGATGTAAGTGTAAATTAGTTATTTTTCCATCCATGGAGCATGCTTATGTGCTGACCAAATGTGGGTAATAATGGCTGGAGAATGAATATATGTATAAGGTAGATAAGATGAGGGGTTAAAATAAGGGGTACAAGGCTATTTAAGGATTTTGTGTGCATGTGTGTGCCATTTTCTCTGGCTCTTATTTATTATATTGGCTAAAATGTTAAGTTAAAAACACGAAAAAGTGTTTCATAACAAAGTAAGGCAAGTATGACTCATCACTGTTTTCTGCATCAATAAAAGCTCTTTTGAGTTTCACAAATATTGATGATTTATAACTCATGATTTTTTTCTGGATTAACCATGACTCTCTATAAAAAGATTGTACAGTGATTTATCAGAGAAAAACTAACAAACAACCCAAAATAAATGCAAAATAATAAATGTTTGTAATTTATCCAAGCTGAATTAATCTGACCCACAGCCCAATTTCTGGCTCCATTTTTTACTGTAGGATTTTGTTCACGTTGAATGAATGCAGAAAGGGGGCATAATAAGAGTACAGGAAAGTCAGAATCACTGCTTCTGTGTCTGATATTTAGGTTAGTAATCGGTAGGTTGTAGGATCAAGTTGTAGGAAAAGTCCTGCTCTGTTTCTGCATTTCTATAATGGAAAGAGCTTGATGGCTGTGTGGAAATGATGCATGCATGTAGGTACTGTAATGGCAAGGACCATGATCAGTGCTGATAGTTACACCAGAGAGTTCGTTACAAGATTCTAACCAACGCATCATAGCCTTAGCCAACCTAAATTTTTGTAAACACACAGAAATTTTCTGATAATGGCAGAATCACTTTGCTGTAACTGCCAAAATATAGACAAACAAATTAAAGTAAACTTTAGGCAAATATTAATTTTAGTAAGAGAAATGCATGCATAATAAATTTATAAACTATCAAATACGTATTATAATGGAAAATTTCATAATAGATTTCACTGTTTTCACCAACTTTAATGATAATTGCAAGTAACAAATAGAAACAAGGTAATTACCTTAAAATTCTGTTGACAATGCCAATAGAAAAAGGTTTTATCTCTCAGTTTTTCCAAAACAAAGTTCATGCTGGTCTTGTATATGCAATATATTTTGCCACAATCTCTATCATTATATATCAGCAAATGGTTAGCTCTGTGCTACTAATCACCTACACACACTGCACTCTCATCTGGTCTTGTTGTATTTCTTCTTGTTCTGGTTTTGAAAAGATGAGGAATTAGTGTAACAATTAATGTAGTCATGTTTGTTATAGTGGGATTATTCATGTGATTTAAGTATTCGCTTCCTCAGGTATTTGAAAATCTGGAACTTAAAACTGCAACGAAAGTGTCTTCATGCTGGACATGAGACTGTACAGCCTTTTTTTGAAAAGCCAACCAAGAACAAAGTTGTACCAATGGTACTGTTACGAAGGCACTTTTACTAACTTTAACTTTTTCCTTGCATCTACATGTCAGCTTTCATCTTCTACATAGGTTGTATGCATTTGTGTACAAGAATTGTCCTTTCTGTAGTGAACACAGTGGGAGCCTAGTCCATACCTAGGGATTCTATATGTTGTGCATTGTTCTATATAGCACAAATAATGAGTGAAATAAAACTGAATGCTAGACACTGCTTACCCAAAAACTTGGGGGTTTATGCAGGCAGAAGTTTTTAAAGAAAAACATAGAAATTCTTCTTCTTTCAGATGCTATCATTGATGCCTGAAGGAGAAGCAAGAATTGACCCTTGCTACGTGTTTATTTTAGAGGTGCAAGTAAGCTGACCACTTTAATCTTGCTGGTATCTGTCTTCGTCATACAAAACCACTTCTGTGCCTTGCACACTACGAATTGGCCATACACATGCATAGCTTTATACACGGTCTATCTGACAACATTTGATTAAACTTATTAACATAGTCAGTTGGATAAGTGGCATCATTTTTGATGACAGAAAATACTGAGGCAAGTCCTCAGATACTGTAGGTAAGCCCACAGTTTTCAGCAGAAATATGCTGATATACACCAAAGAATCTGGTCCATATCTTATGCTAAATGTTACATTCTTGTGCCATGTAACTGGCTATTTCACAGCTAAGTAGTGTTTCATGTAACTACCAAATTATCAAGGAAGGATATTTCAAGCTCAAGGCACTTTTGTGAAATACCTGCATTAAACTACATGGTAGATGAAACCACTCAGATTAATAGTTTATACAGGAGCTGACAGAGCTTCTTGCCCTGGCTGGCACTCCCACAGTGTGTGGTATGACCTCTCTTTCTGGGGAAAACTCCCTGTCAAAACTCTCTCATCGAGCTGGTAGGTGTAATTTAGCCATCCATAAAGCAGTCGTAGAGGGACTAGCAGTGGTCAAGTCTCCTGTGTTCTGTTCCCTTGCTTAGCTAGATGCTCACCTGCAAACAGGTCTAAGGGGGATTAGCGATAGTTTGTATCTTTTCCCTCACTTTGAATATTCCTTAGGACAAAATCTGGTCCATGAAATGAATATTGCAGAGCTTACTTATCAGCAATGTTTTCCCCCCAAAGCTGTGTTTTAATTGCTCATTGGATTTTGAGTTAGTCACTTGCAGGTTTCATTTCAACAAATTCAGATAATTCGTGCAATCTTTTATTAATGCAGTGGGAAAATGTAATTCTCGATTATGGTTTTCCTCATGTCTGTTTTACAGATGACTGAAACATGAATTAACTTCCTTTTCTTTGCTGGTACATTTTTATAGTTCAGGAATATACCTTCCATCCCAAGAAAGGTACCTGTAAGGCTTTGTTCTACAAAGAATGCATGCATTTAAAAATTAACAAAGATTTCAGATTCCAAGAATGTATTCTGCCTCCTTACATTAGTCCATTAGATATCTTTTACAGAAAAGCCTGAAAACTGAAGAAAAACATACATGCAAAGAGCTTTGTTCCTTGGATATTAGCTGTAGAGAGACACGAATTTGTTCAGAATAACTCAGCGAGATTGCACAAGTACAGCATCAGAGACAATAGATGGCAGTCTTAATCCATTGTATTGAAAGTACTGCAGAAACATCAGAATCTCTTGCCCCTCACCCAACAAGTCACAGCTATCTTTCAGCAGTTTGTAGGTCAATGTACAAACATATTTGAAAAGTTCATTTTGAAGATCTTTCCCTTCTACAAGCCTGGCTTGATTTACATCTGCCCTGCTATCCCTATAAATGGATATCAAGGTGAGGACTGACAGTATCAGGAAGTAGATGGTTTCCTTGTATTTAGCTCAGGAGGACACTGCAGGATCGTTGCAGCATGAATATAGAGTATTTGGCACTGTGGATATCCAGCCTGATGAGCAAATCCTTGGTCCCCACATAGATAAGCACACTGCAAAACTTTCCTGATAGATTTACCCTGCACGGTTCACAGAAAGAGAGAGAAACAATGCATCTTGTCTCCCTTGTCCCTCCTGTGGACAGCATTGCCAATTGAAGAGGTCATACAGGAGGGCATATCTGCCTTCCTTCCCTCAAGCCAAGGCACTTACGTAAACTGACCAAAATTAATTTTGCTATACACTGTGACAACTTTCTCTGCTTTCTCTTGTGAAATGCTGACTAAAGGATGGGCCCCCAAGGCATTCTATGGCTGAACAGTGATTTTCTTTTCCTGTTCGTATTCAGGGAAGGGCTAGGGTTTTCTTCACTCCTGTGAAATGATACTTAGAAATAAAATCCTGAAGGAAATTTCTTCCTTCTCCTGCACTTTTACAGGAGATAACATGATTAGAAATCTCACACGGGATTGCTAAGGGGCTTAATTAGTTAATAAATCAAATAAATCACTGCTACTACAAGCAGCTGCAAGCTTAATCTCCCACTGGTATTTTGTTCTACTATCCCCTGTGAGTAGAGCTGTAGAGCCACTGGTACACTTCCTTGTGCTTTCTGTAGTGTGTCCTGCAATTTAATCCCAGAGCATTTTTGTCACTAGTCAAGACTACATTGAGACACAACATGCCTCGTTATGATAACCAGACTCTGGAGCATGGTATAGGTCTTCATGATTCTTGCCAGAGATGTCTCACTATCCTCATATATCGATGTATCTTAGACTACAGTCTGTGTTGTCACAGATGCTGGATGGATGGGGAAAATGCTTCTAAATCAGTGACAGAGAATAAAATTTTATATCCAAAATTCCAATATGCTTGGTTATTATTTACAGGAGCTCCCTCTAAAATACAGCCAAGGGACTTCTGGAGACAGAATTGCCACAGGATAATACAATTTAGGTTGCTGTTGGCAAATATGGATGTTCCAGGAGAATTATCAGAGGAAAAAAAGACACTTACACAAGGTTGTTAATGGTAGTTGCCCTTGCTAACCAAACCTGATGAAAGCTATGTTAGAAAAGGGGAAAGAATAAAAGTGATTCAGAGCATTTCAGGATTTGATTTAACTTTCCCGTGGCACTGAAAATCAGCTTCAATTGTTAGGCCCAATTTTCAGTTTCCTCTGTTTTTTTATAGCAATTAGTAAATTACTATTTGTCAACAAAGCTTTAATAGGTCATTCATAAAATGAACAGAAACAAATGTCTGACAAACTGGATCCTTCCTTGGTTTTCCAAATACAGAGTTTGATCTTTGCTGTGTCTAACCTTGTGAGGGAGTCTGCACAAGGTCCCCACCCAAGATTTTAGACCTACTATAACTTAGAGAATGTATTTTCTGAATTTAATGTGGTCACTGAAAGGAGTGCATAGCACTGTGATAAATTTTTCTCTCTAGGAAACAGGTTGAAAGCCATTGAGAACACCGAGTTCAAGCAAGCAATGATGAATGTATCGAAAAATAATTTTTTACTTTCCCTTTTGACAGGCTTTATGGAGTCCTTGCTACGTCAAATACCTGAGCACTTTAAATCCTCTGGCACCCAAATGCTTCAAAGTAGGTGAAGGATATTTTGTGATGAGATTTGAGCGCAGGGTATGAGGCTATGATCATGAAAGCGTGTGGAAAAATTACTTTGCTTCTTCGGTTACTGGAACAATTCCAAAATGTGACATGCATAACACGTGCTGTGTGCATGACTGCACAGCAGTCTTGTAACCTGTTGCCTAAACATTTTTCTTGATCTTTTCTACAGAACGTTATTTTTCTGATTTCTGTTTGTGAAAAACAGCATTTTTTTCATTACTTTGTCATGATTTATGTTTTATATATACAAACCAACAGCAACTTGCACTCATATAATCTTATATGCTGGTTTGCAGGTACTTCAGTTTTCATTAAACTGCACACAGGAGGAGTAACTTATTCCAGAAATACAACTGGGGTGTGAATACCTGGTTTCAAGCCTATGACAAATCAGAAATTAACATGTATCTCTCTAGATGGTGATACCCACCATGTCATGTAGAAAACCCTGTTTGTCACACTGTTGGAATTATCTTAGGAATGTATTTTTATACACTGCAGTTTTTCAGTCAGTAGATTTAACAAAAATCTGACTTTCCTCCTTTTACAGTTGGATGGTATGACACAAGCTAGAAGCAATTTATTTCCATTGAAATATGTCTTTAATTTTAATATGCAAACTTGGATTTTCACGAATGAATCAGCTTGTAACCAAGTCTTCTGGATAGCATTACAGAACAGATACCAAAAGACAACAACAACAATAAACCCAAACAAAACCCCTAACATAAAGAAAAAGAAAAGAAAGGCAATGAGGAGAAGCACAAACCAACAAGAGACAACAGAGGGAGAATGATCTCCAGACCATGAGTAGGATGTATGCTCAGCTGTGTTGTATAAAGTGCAGAATCTCCCTGCTCCCAGAAATCATATCTCTCTGTTTTTATGCCCTTTTTGCATATCTTTGATTCCTAGTAAAATAAAGAGAGAACAGGAGCTGGGTAGAGCATAGAATTATTTCTGGCCATGATGGACAATACTAATATCTTGTAAGAAAACTGTAAGATAGACTGTTATCTCTAATGACTGAACTGCTTCATAGTTCTGAATAATGAAAAAAACCCCAACTCTTAAAATCAACACTACTTTGTGAATAATTTACTAACAATTAAGAGCTAAATTAATCAACTCTCTGTGTGTCCCCTGAATTGTTCACCCAGCTGTCCCAGTTCGTCTGCACGTTTGTTATTAAGGTCTGATTAGTTTCATAAGCATAATTCTTAATCAGAGAGTTTGGTTAACTGAAATCCAGTAATACAGCTGCTTGGAATTTTTCAGAAAAACATTTCTATCTTAGAGAATACTAGTTACTGAAATAAAATACCAGTTTTATGTGGAAAGATATCATGTTGATGAAACATTCATATGAAAAGTCTTTTCAGGTTCAGGACAAAATTTTTATTCAATAAAAATGGAGAGAGGTGGGGAACGAGAGAAGAAAGTGAGAATCAGCCCTGAACAACTTAGAAGAGGGACTTTGCCTATAAATCTCCCACATGCCAAAGCTACCACTTGATTTACCACTCTGAATGGGCCATTACATTTAAAACGAAAAGTAATTGATTGACTCTGTTGCATCCATCATTGAAAGGTAATGATACAGTGCCTGACCATAAACTATAAATGACCAAAAATAAATATATATCTGATTGGCCAATTTGGGGGGTGGAGGGGGGTGGGGAGGGCGGGGATTAGTAGTTAAAACAACCAAAACAATTAAACAACCCCTGAATGTGTTGCTAAAATCATCATATAAATACCACATTATTAATCAAAATGAAAGGCAAAAAGTTCATTATTACAAATTAAAGACCTAGTTGATTCCACCCATGACTAATAAAAAGTAAAGGCTAGCTACATTTATATACTTTTCAGGCATGTTCAAAAGTATAATGTCCTGCTTTTTCAGGAGCAGCAAGTCACTATAGCTACTGAGTATCTCCCAAGGTTGTGTGGGTTTTGTAACATTACTGGACTTCTCTACACCCTAATCTCACCAGAAAATATTCTGTATTATGAGCTACAACTGCCCTGAAATCTGGAAAAAAATATGAGCTAGATAATAGCATGGTCTACAGCACTTTGTTTATGAGAACGTCCTTCTAGCAAGCTCCTGTATGTCAGCATGAAAATGGAAATAACGTTTCTTTTCTGTCCTTGAGACATAGATCAAACAATATTGTCAGAAGAGAGGCTTCTCTGTCAAACATTCCTTTGATCCCGCTGGAGACTGCACTGCTGAGCTTGTGTATCGTTCGGATCAAAGAATGTACCTCACTATTTTTTGTTAAACTGCTCTGTCTATAGGTTTTGGTGCTGCGACCATGGCATTTATTAATAACAGTGTACAAGGAGTAGGTGGGGTTACTGTACTGTTCAGCAGGTTTCATGTTCTTTTCCTTTTTTTGGGGGGGGGGTGTTCTTTTGTTTGTTTGTTTTTCTCAAGAATGAAATGCAGTTATTGGATAATTTTCAGGACTTAGCTCTATTTGTAGTTAGTAAACCACTTTTTTTTTCTTTGAATGAGGAGAAGACTTGTATTACTGAGAAATTAACAATCAGAACAGGGAAAATACTTCCATTCCTTTCAGTAACAGGAACTATACACATGTCTTGCAGCAGCTTAAGATATACGGGTATAGTGCATTATTCAGAAATACTAGCACACATTTTTATATTGGTTTGACCATAGTCACACACTTTCTATTTACTTTTTGCCACATCACTACTAACATAAACAAATAAGTGTGACATGCATATAATACACATCGGTGCTACTGGTGTGATCATACAGTGAGAACAAAGGCAATATTGTCTGTTAAGCAAAATAAAACAGCAATTTTAGTGATAGACTAAACTGCTTGAGCTTCAAGACCTCAATTAACATATGGCAGAAGCTAGCTGATAAGGAATGTTTTCAGTAAGTACTTAATACTGCTGTGTGTGTATTTATGTTTCTTTTCCAACTATCATAGATGGGTGGTGTTGATAAGTGGTTACATATGGATGGTACACAGGCTGTGCTGTGTCCTGGAATCCTGATGATCCCAAATGGGAACCCGGGCCGTGGGTGTGCACTTCCCTCCCAGGACTCTTGCTGACATCTTGCAGATACCTATGCTGGCGGGTGGGAGCTGGGGAGGAGGTCTGCAAGGAAGGAAGGAGGTAAGGACCATTGGCAGATTTTGCCTTGGTGTGGAAATAGGATGCAGCCTTACGATGAGCCTGAGCCATGGGAGCTTGGTGGTCCACTGTCTAGGCACCACCTTTGGGCTGACACCCCTGTAAGGTGTATAAGGCACACTTTTCCTACTCGGGGATGCTGAAATTCTTCCAGTAGCCTTATGCTTCCAAAGATTCTTGATACATGTTACAGCTGGGAAGGGATACAAATGCATTTCCCCAGTATAACAAGCAGCTGAAATACCTTTTGAGATATTTGCGACTTTTAGGATTTTAGATTCCTTAGAGAGAATTTTTAAAGTCTGGAAAGCACATATAATACAATTACCTGAATCATAGCAGTCTCTTCAATAACATCTGCCCAATTCTAGCTGTCAGATGTTTTAATGAAATAACAAAGTAGTAGGGACAAAGAGCATTTCTTTGTCTTGTAACAGTGACAAAACAAAAATCTGCTTTAATTAGTAACTCAGACAGTGTTTTTTGTCTTGGACCAGAGCTGGCAACCAAAATTAGATTAAACTGTAATGCAGATATATCTGTAGAGTGACTCCAAGGAAGTCTATAGGTTTTCTCTGCAAGGATTTCTCTAGTGACAAAACTTTCTGGCTGTGTAGCTCAGACTGGGTAGCCCTGCTGAATATGGCTGGAGGCTTGTTCCTCACTAATGGGTGCTGCAAGAGCACTGGCTGATAATATTGTACTCTGATAGTAATGCTTTTGTGTATTAACTCTTGCAATATAATAGTTCTCTTTTTTGCAAAGAAAAATACATTCTTGGGGGTTATTTTTCTTCTCAAGGAAGGAGAAGGAATTCACTGTGGTCTCAGTGTACCTGCTTTTTAAAAATTTTTGTTTAGAAGGAAAATGGATGAAAAGAAGAGGGTGGGATATTGTCTGCCTTGTTTCATAGATATAGAAAACTTCTGTTTTCCTTAAGTAGTTCATGTTCAGTCTGTTCCCATTTGAACTGTATAACTGTGTTAATGTGATCTTGTAAGTAACTTCTTTTTTAAAGAAAAAATATAATTCAACTTATCTAATTTAGTATTTTTTTTTAATCTTCTTGTCACATTTTTTGGCCAATGGTTCTGGCATTGGGTTTATGAAGCTAAGTCTGCTATGTCAAACTGCTTTCAAAAACAAGATAACTTCATTTTTGCTCCTCAGTTACTAGGGTGAGACATTATTTGCTGCAGCATGGCTCACAAATTTATTGAGTATTTACTTTTTCAATTGTTCTATTTCAAATTTGGACAAAACCGTGTTAACTGGTGTTGCTGCAAGGCCCTGCAGATCTGATCTAGTATATTACATACTACTCTTCTCTGAAAATATTTGTAGTCCTTTTGAAGAAAATTGCCTACTAGAATGCTTGGATTTATTTGCAGTAATCCTTTCCTTGAAACTGTGGATTTGCTCAGTGTTTCTAGCTATTGCTTTTGACCACCTTGTATAAGCAATGATTATTGTGGAGGATGATATTTTCTGTGTCTGAGGTCAGTAAGAGGTTGCTGATAGAGACGCTGAGCTCTTTTTGGAGATCAGCAGGGAAGCCTATTAGTCTTCTTTGTGCTATACCATGCTGGAAGGTATATCCTTAACCATCTTTGCCATCAGAATTAGTTGCTAGTGCCAACATGCATCTGAACTCCTCAACTTGAGCTAGCTCAAGATATTGTCAAAATAGAGAAAAGTCTTTTACAGGCAGAAATCTATGTCCTTTGCATGTGCCAGACAAGAATGAGTGGCACTGTGTCTCTGCACAAACAGGCTCATGCCTGATGCCTGCACAGGCAGACCCCACGAGGTGGCTGGCAGTGGAGGACCACGGTGTCACCACCAGGGGTGCAAGTGGACAGAGGCAGGCATTATGGATAGGCAATGGCAAGGAAGGATTTCGGAGGTCGGGGTTGCCAGGAAAAGATATCAACTGAAAAGTGGGAATCATGGGGGAAGAAAGACAAGGAGGTCTCCAGAGGGAGGAGTAATCTGTGGGATGAAAGAAAAGTAAATTTTCATTCGAAGCCTTCAGGAGACTCTCACCTCTCTCCAAAATTTTCTATTCTCCTGGACTAGCTGCTGTCCCAGCTATAATAGCCCTGCCCCGCCTCTAGTAGAAACCTCAGTTCAGTGTTACTATCTTATTCTGCTCCACCACCAGAACTGAATTTTGTCTACAAGGTTCACAAACCTTGAACTGACACTGAGTATGACTTTCAAGCAATTGTATCAGCAAACCTTGTTCAGTTTTGGTATTGCCATCAGTGCACTCAATTTGTTTAAAACTAATCTTTTAAAGTAATATTTAAGTTAGATTTGTTGATTGTTTAGACTATTACTGAAGTCATCATATCTATATTTGTGCATATTCATATTTGTACAAACAGAGCTTTATCTTCAAACAGGGATGCCCATAGTCCCTGTTGTAACATTTTGTATGTCATTGGAAAACTTCTCATTGAGTTTCTGCAAACACAGTTGGTATCTATGGAGTTTTCATATCAAGTAACAAACTGGATAGCATATCTTTTATAAATGTAAGCATATTTTGTTTCCTATATATCTGTTGAAATATGAAAGGCATGAATAAGTGTGTCTTTGGAAATAGCATTATCTACAGAAGGTGATACATTAGTCTTTCAGCTCAAATTGAGTTTCATGACACTGGTTGTCCTCACTCTTATTAATAATCGTCTAAAAATGTTGTTTTCAAATTAAATCCAGGCACCTGTTGTTTGTTTATTTGAGTCTAAATACGATAACTCATTATTTGAAATTGCTAGTAAAAAAAATAATTTTCTTGTAATGTTTTTTAACCGAAATAATTGTTTTAAGAAGTTGGTTCTCTCACTATAAGAAAAGTTCTACTTTGATGTGTAATAGTTGGATAATACTTTGGAATGACAGGAAACTGGAAAATATGTCATATCTCCTCCATCAATTATTCAAATAACTTCAGATAGTCTCTAGTTACTAAGACAGACTTTCTCATTTGCATGTAAAAAGAGCACGTAATCCAGTTAGCAACCAGATTGCTTCCTTAAACACTGTGGCATTTAGTCTATTTGATGCTGTATTAGCCCCTTCAGAAATAAATTTACCATATGAGACTAATCACTTTAAAGGTTTTAGCCACTGATATTTTCATGTCTGTTGCTTTAATTGCTTATTTAGTTTATCTTAGAGTGCTTATCATGCTCACATATGGGCCTCTCAACTAGTAAATGTGACAGTAATCCAACTAAGTGGTGGGTGTCGGATGTTAAAATTTGAACACTAGCTTATATTTAACCAGCTGTTTTATAATCTTAGTCAATATAGATATTACTGTGATTTACTAAATCAGAAATGCATTAATGACAATTAATGTATTATCAAAATACAACAGAATCAAAACATGCAATTTATTGGGATGACTTTCTGTTCTTAGATACAGGTGAGATATTCTTATAGGACTAAGTGGACAGAATTTGGCTGCACGGAATTAAAAGATTTTTATGTTTTCTGAATCTGTATTTGGCATCTTGAGTACTATGACCAGTTTTGCAGCTGGCTGCTTTGGGCCACATACTAGTTTCCTCACTATTCTGTGCAGTAACATTATACAATAGCTGTTTTCTCACAGTGAAAGTGCTTCTGTGCCTTTAAGATGTTTACCATAAATTTGGGCAGCATTTATTACTTAATTGTTACTCTAGGGTTACATATATATCAATGCCATTGTCACTGTCATTCATGGGACACTGAAAAGCAGGGGAGAACAGCACTGAGCAAAGAAGAACGCAGCTTTTAGTCAACTATGTATTTTCTCTGACTGTGAAGGAAGTTTTGTAGTCTTTATGTCTTGATAATGTCTTCTGGGGGTGATTGCTTTTTTGGGTATGCTATAAGCCAGCTGGAGAAAGGACCTTTTATTGTAGTTAATTCCTGTGTATTTGTACAGTGACAAGAACAAAGAAATGGTGGTCCTTGGTATGGGTTCAGACATTACTGCTGTCATAAAAACATTTAGTGGCAATTTATTATCCTTAAAATGAAGATATTTATGAAATCATTTGTTCCCAGGTTTGAATATTGAAAACTGCAGGCCAGCCATTCTCAGGCATGCTGGAACATACTTGTCTGCATACTTTGGGGTTTGAACCTTGAAGCAGCTGTTGTGATTTTTTTTTTTTTTTAAATAAGTGAAAACCACCAGTATTTTCTGCTGTGCTGTACTATCTAGAAGGACATGGGAAATTGGTTGTTGATGTTCTGAGGAACTCCATTAGTCAGTTTTCTTTTTATTACAGCTACGGCTTCAGCCTGTTAAAAAATATTAATGAGATTGGAATATACACATGCACACTACTTAATGACTAATTCCTGTCTATTGCAAACTCACTTTTGTTAGTTAAAACTCTGGCTTATCTCTGCAGATAGTTCAGCTTCTTTAGCTGTTCTCTTTAGAGAGAAAAGTTTTGAAATTCCTACTTTGTCCTACCTCAAACCATTCTATTGTAATTTCAGATGTTTTCTGCCAGTTACTTTAAGCTGACAATGCACTTTAAGGCAGTTATTCTGATTTTTTTTTTCCACAACAGTAGACAATTTATTTTAGAATACTTTTCTGTATATAAGAATTTTAAATAATTAGGAAGCTCAGATTTAACTCTCTCCTTAATTTCCTGATTGCAGGTAAATGCTTCTTATTGTTAAACATGGCCTTCTCTTTGCCATGTCCTCTTTAGTTTGCTTTCTTTGGATATAGAGGAGTACTTCAAAGGAAGTTAGGATACACGAGTGCAACTTGTATCTCCTTTCTCTGTGGGAAGAGATCTTACACAACATTTGTTGGAGTTTTTCAGAGTAGAATCAAGATTAATTGTAGTGTCTTCCCTTTCTGAAGAAGACAGGGTGTCTTATCTTATGCTGGAAAGACTAAGTGGATGAATTTCCTATACATATATTTCTGACTCTTTTCCTTATCAGCACCCTGTTTTTTCTTTTGTTTGTTTGTTTGTTTGTTTGTTTTATTTTGCCTGCTGTGGATTTCCACAATTTCTGTCAGGGCTTCTTAATTTTACTTCCTCCTTAGAAATTTTGTCTCCTCAATTTTCCGTAACAACAGTCTTCACAACTCAACATATTGCTCAAAAATTCCATTTTAATGTCAAGCTGTGTTCACTTTCATCAAAATGAAAGTCTTCTAGAACGCCAAAAACCCCACAGCCATATCAAACCATTAAAAAGACTTGTCAGTTCTTCTCATGAGTGCTTTATCCACAGATTTCTTTGGGAAAGCTGACAGGAATTCTTTGAACTGATCCAAGCTCAATTCCACTTACACTGCTAATTATTCTGCTTTATAATGTGCCTGCTCCTTAATTAGAATAACCCTCAGTAAATCCTAAACTAGTACTTTAATATCATCTTCAAGATTCTAAGACTTGGAAAATCAGTTCTGAATCTAACCACATCAGAAAATAAGTATTTTACAAGTAGAAAGGTTCCATTTACACTTTTTTTTTTAAACCACTATGAAGGATTACTTCTCATTTGTATCTCCATTTTTAATATATTATCAATATACTCTCAGATGAAATTTGGGCACTGGACTTCAACACAATAGTTGTATTTATAATCTGGCTTGATTCTTAGCAAATCACTTCATTCTTCTATGCTTCGGTTCCTGATCTGTAAAGGGACTCTTAATGGTTCTGTCCTTAGATGTATATTGTGAGGATAAATTCATGAACACTAAGAAGTATTCATAAACAAGGAGACGAAGAATTTACAAATGGATAGTGTGAAGGATGTGGATGACAGGAAAAACTTCAGAAATGATGAAATTAGTACCAGATATATAACAACAGCTTCATACAGAATGACCAGAACATACTTTCCACTCTGGAGGATAAGCATAGCAGGCAACTGTTTATATACAGTTATGATAATTTTAATTCTTTAGTTTAAGTTGAGAACATATCAGACATTTTTATCCCACAGGTAAGACAACTTTTAAACTTTAAGTGCCCGTAGCATTAAAACTTTAATAGGATTTGACTTGATGCATAACAGGAAGGTTATACAAGCTCAGCCATCCTCTTATATGACTATTGTTATTAAAAAGAACACAGAATTTATGTTGCAGTATTTTTTAGATTTACCAGTTACTAGAGCACAACAAACCGTTTTCTGTGGGTTACAAATGAAAACTATTTATATCTTCTCCCTTGTATCTAAACCATATTTCACAGCTCATGAGACACAAATAGGGAGATGCTTTCAATAAAATGTTCCTAGGATTTTCTCTGTGTAAAAATAAATAAATAAAGGAAGAAAAGAACATAAGAAGAAGAAGAAGAAGGGGAGGTTATAAAAATAATTTGTCTTGTAAGAGAGATAAAAATTAACAATTCTGAGTTTTACAACTGGCAAAAATTATATTGAGTGAAGGTTAACTGGCAAAACACCAATATGTTACACTGCATGCAATAAAAATGAATTCTAGGAGATCAGAATCCATGTTTTTTAAAATGCAAGTCTTTTTTCCTCTCCTGTATTTATTGGTATATATTTGCTGGTAAAATATTATTTCATTGAAAGATAAATCTGCAATAGATACGAAGCAAGTAGTAAATATAGACTAGAAAGTGAGAAGGTCTGGGAGAAATGTATGGGACTAGCAAATTAAGAGCATTTTAGAACCTTCATAGCTCTGCAAGAGAGAGGAGGTCAAATGCTTCTAGTGAGTAAAACAAAGAAAAGTTGCAAGTACTATAAAAAAAGAGAGAATGGTATAGGAGGAAACGGAGGGAAGGAGGTGGTAGAAGTGCTTGAAGAGCCTAAGCCACTTTGGCAACTGGAAAAATGGTAATATTTCCCAGGCTATATCTTGTCATCCCATGGAATCTAAACGAATAGCTGGCTTTTACCACGTTCAGTGTCAATTTTATGAGCAGTGTACCAAAGCTGCCTAGGCAAAGGGGAGTTGCTACCACTACTGTTTTACACTGTGGCCACTGTTACCAGCTTTGGGATACGTGGGTCATGGACCTGCACCTGCTCTTAGGTTTGCTAGTGGTTGCGTGCTTACCTGGAGGTCTCTGAGTAGCACAGTCTCACTTTCCCCAGTATTTCCTCAAATTCTATTCCAAATGCAGACATGAGGCTCTCATTCTCTAAATACAAGTGCCAAACTGCTTCTCACAAAAGCTAATAAACATGATTGAACTACTAGGCGAAGTTCAGGTCTAAATACAAGTGCCAAACTGCTTCTCACAAAAGCTAATAAACATGATTGAACTACTAGGCGAAGTTCAGGTGCTCATTTTTGTGTATTTAAGTCAAAGCCATTGAATGAAAAAAAAATGCAAGTTAATTGAGCAGAATTTTTATCACCTCATAGTGCCTGGAGAAGGAATTACAGCAATAAAAGTGCTAGTAAGGTTTATTTTTAATTCATGTGGCAGAGGGCTGAATCTCTGAAACAGATCATAGTGGATGTTTTTCTTATTATGAATTCAGCTGTGTTTTGATGCAGATAGGATTTCTTTCATGTTGTTTGGTGCAAAGAATTCAAACAAATTCAGGGGACTTGGGAGAGGGAAAGCGTAATTGTTAAACACAGGATTTGGAGTCAGGTGAACTGACTTATGTTCCTAACTCATAATTGACTTTCTGTGCATGACTTCCCTTGGCCTCTGCTGTCCTTCTGTGTAAAAATTAAAAGGCGCTTTGAAATTCTTTGCTTTATGCATACCTGTGTAATCAACAACCTATGTCTGAGTTTCTACATATTACATGTGCACTCCTAAGCATGAAAAATACCTCAATACTTGTAGAAAGTCAAGTGTCTATGGCTGCATTTCAAAAACTATTAAGATACAAATTTTTGGGCTGATTTTCAAGCCTAAGAATAGCCATATATAAAGTTGAATAAGGGGAATTCTCTGATTTACTTTATTACAACTGACTGTCATTTGGGTACATGTAAGTTAATGACAATCACAGTTAGATACAAGCTTTTAAATTAGTTCCATCCACCAACTATACTAATACTTCAGATACTTACAGCTTCAATGCTCTCTGACAGGATGAAAATGGTTCATATAGGCAGTTGATTGTTACAGACAAAAAGCAGCTTTCCCTAGACTGCCTGCATTAATTCAATGTAGTTTTCATTAATAAAATAAACAGAAGTTAGAATTTGAGATGACAGGTTTTTTGGTACTCATGGGCATTGTCAATGCTCAAAAGGAGGAGGAAAAAATTCAGTACTCTCAAAGTGAAACAGAAAAAAAGCAATAAAACAGTTGCCTGGAAGCTGTGTAAGACTATTCCCTTGATTATCTAAATAGGGTAAAAGACAAGAAGTCCATACTTCTCAGTAACTTCATTGCAATTGTCTGTATTCTAATGTCTGATTAAAGAGAAAATGAACACTTTTTTCATTCTTATTTGTTCTTTATTTTTCTCTAAATCTGTTGCCTACAGGGCTTTGCTGGTAAGCCTGCTGATCTGATTTTAATTCCTAATGGACCACACTCCATATTAAAAAAACCTTATTTATATTAAATTCTCAGTATTGTTACCAGAACAGTGCAGGCTGTAATTTCAATGCTGGATATCCCTACAGTTATATCTTCTACTTAGGGTCTTCCTTGAGAGGGTGTGAAGTCCCTCTGCCTGCACTTAGTTCTGGTTCATCTGTGAAACTCCAGCTCTTCTTTGCAGCTGGGCTGATCTCTTGGAATCCTTTGGGCTCAACATTTCTTGCAAATTAAGCTTTTATGGTGCAGTGTAATGAAAGCTGCATCTGTGGAGAGAAGTGAGTATCCTGGGAGTTATGAACCTCATCCTGGGGCAGCTAATTGCACTTCTGTTCTCTTTGAGCTTGTCTACATGAAGAAATTTTACCACTTACGTTGTCCTAGTTTCAGCTGGGATAGAGTTAACTGTCTTCCTAGTAGCTGGTAAGGTGCTATGTTTTGAGTTCAGTATGTGAAGAATGTTGATAACACTGATGTTTTCAGTTGTTGCTAAGTAGTGTTTAGACTAATGTTAAGGATTTTTCAGCTTCTCAAGCCCAGCCAGCAAGAAAGCTGGAGGGGCACAAGAAGTTGGCACAGGACACAGCCAGGGCACCTGACCCAAACTGGCCAACAGGGTATTCCATACCATGTGACGTCCCATCTAGTATAGGAACTGGGAAGTGGGGGCGGGGAATCGCCGCTCGGGGACTAGCTGGGTGCTGGTCGGCGGGTGGTGAGCAATTGCACTGTGCATCGTTTGTACAGTCCAATCCTTTCATTATTGCTGTTGTCATTTTATTAGTGTTATCATTATCATTATTAGTTTCTTCTTTTTCTGTTCTATTAAACTGTTCTTATCTCAACCCGTGGGTTTTGCTTCTTTTTCCCAATTTTCTCCCCCATCCCACTGGGTGGGGGGGGGGGTGAGTGAGCAGCTGCGTGGTGCTTAGTTGCTGGCTGGCGTTAAACCACGACATACATTTACAAAGTGTTGCAAGTACAGCTTCCTTGGAAGACACTCCGATTTATCCATTAAAATGGCTTTACTTAGTTTAATTGAAGCACCTTCTCACATAACATAAATCAACTGGTAAACGCACTTCTTCTGAAATAATCTGTACCAGAGATGCAGTCCCCTTCTGAGCAAATTCTGTTAGATGTGCCAGTTAAGTGTGTCAGTTCACATTCCCACTTTGGGATTTATTTAGCATCGTCCTACTGTACATAAGGCTTGTGTTATCTTTATTAATGAATCTGAGCAATAACTCAAGACAATTCCAGCTTCCTATTTTTCTATATTTTAATGTTTCTATATTCTGCTTTACAGCCCTGGTTTACAACTTACTTATAATAACAAGTCTTTAGTTCATGATTAAAACTCTCAAATCTGGTGTTAAAAATCTTTTTTTTTTTCCCTTCATGTTCAGTGCCAAATATAGGTAATATTTTTCAAGAAAATATATATGTAGGTACAGCATATATCAGCACCATGAGGGTTATTAAGGACCTTCTCTCTCCATTAATAATGATTTTAAATTTAACAGGATGACTAAGACCTTGCTTAGTCCCTTAAGTCTTCAGTGTTCCAGGAAGAGTTAACCATAAATCTTTTTCCTTTGGAGTGCAGTGGTTTTGGCTTAATCTGATGAAAAATACTATTGCTATCCAGTCTGGCACAAGCCAAAACCCACACTGTTCTCAAGATAGCAGTTACTTGAGTAATCCAGTAGTTTGAAAATAAGGATTATGTCCTAGAGCTAGGTGTATCAGTGAATTCCACAAAGGGCAAGTGTTTGTAAGAAATTTAACAATTATTCTGATAAAATCTTTATCCTGCATTTAATCATGTAACTATGTTTTATTTCTCTGTCAATGTTACTAAAAATTAATCTTCAATACAAAGGATACTCGGGCAAAGCCATTACTTAAGGTGCAATAAAATAGCTAACAAAAAAGATCCTCTGTACACCAGGGAAAACTCCTTTTATAAAACAAATTTGTATTCAATTGTTTTCTCTGTGGTTTTCCTAGTTTTTTTCTGAGATTGATATCACAGAAATTCAGAAGTTCAGTACTGAGTGCTCCAGCATCTAGGCTTTTGATGTTCACATTAAAGCAATTGTGGGGAACTTTATGTATCTGGGTAACCTTATTATCTCAAATAAACATGAAAATTTTAGGCAAATAAGGCTTGTGGAGATGACCAGCTGGTGCAAATATGCTGGTTTCCTCTGAGCTCTTAGTGTCTACCAGAAGACAGGAAGGCAATGCCACAAGAAAAGGAGGAGGCAAATTTCATTGCTTTTAGTAGCCTACTGATGTAGTATATTCAAACCCAGATTTTTTTTCCTAGTGCTACCTGACTGTTGATAAAACTTCAGTTGTATTTTCTGTCTGTTATCCCTGTATCTTCATACTTATTCCTGTTTTTCAAAAATATTCCTGCACTGTTGCTACATGTGTTTTGTTTTCTTATTGTGCTGTGCCCTCCTTAAAGTTTATACAGACAGGAAGAAATTTACATTGACTAATTATTCACAGGCTTCACATTTAAATGGAGTCTCATTTTATTGTCATTTATTTACCCATCATTTTCAGACCTCTTCAGCATTGTTATTTTTGTATTTGATCACAACACTTCAGCTGTGATTGGCTAAACTGATATTAATACATTCTTTAGTCCCATTTCCAAATGACTAAAAATGTTTAACATGTGATACCTGATAACCCTGTTGTGTTCCCATCACATCCTTTGTCGCAGTCTGTAACAGTTACATATTACTGCTGTTGCTTGTAATGAAAATCTGATTAGTTGTAGTACTTGCATTCACAGCCCTTTCTACAACATATATAACTTCATTATTAACAGAGTATTCTTCATGTGGTGTAAATGGTAAGGTTTTGGTAGTGGGAAGGGAGTTCATTCATTCAAATCACTGATTTGTTGTTCAGGTCAAAAAAATATTTCGTTCATGGAGTTAAGCAATGTACAACAAAATGTTACACAGCCACTTTAGTTCTGGCAGTTCCCAGTTTTGAAGGACTTTACCTTCCTACCTTTCTCTTCTTTTTTGTGGAGGTATTGTGTATAAAATGTCAGACATTGTTTCATTATTAGCACATATATTCACCTATGTTTTCCTTCTGCATTTCTCTGTTTCTTAATTTTTTTCCCTCAAGAACAATGATTGCTGTGATTGAGTGATACAAGAAGCTATTATAGAGGGAGGCAATTTTGCTTCAGCTCATATAAAAATAGGAGTTCATGGTATGTAATCATAGGGAAGTTGCATGTGGTAAACTCAAGCACCAAACACAAATCAATACATTCTAATCAGTTCTATTGACGCCTTTTGAAAAGCTCTTCATGATGTCTGTAAATACTGAGTGGCTGAAAATAAATTACAACTATGCTATCTCACCGAGATAATACACAGAACAAAGAGGGTCTTAAACATAAAAGCAAAATTGAGATTGCTATATGTGGGTTGTTTACAGGCTATTTTTATTCTAAAGATCTTATCGAAGTTTAAGATCAGAGAAAAAATTCTTTTGATTCTAAGTACCTTCATGAAATGGTTTAAATATCACACATTCACAGGTGTACAGATTTTCTGTTCATGTTGCCAAACAATTCATCATTTTTTCCTTTAGGTCAAAGAAATTACTTGTCACTTACCCTCAGAAAGCAGCTATGAAAGATTACTGTAAAATGTGGAATGATGAGGAATATTGTATATTTTGCAATCTTCTTTACATATCTGAAACTCAAGTAATTTTCAAATATCACTGTGAGAATCAGAAAGATGTTCCTCTCAATTTCTAATCAACTCAAGGAATTATGAATTCATGCACCAAACAAAATATATATTCATATTCTTCATATATATTTATAACTGTAGCAGGAGCCACAGTGGAGCTTCTAGACCTAGATTAAAATTAGTAATGAACACCTTCCATCCTGCATGAGAAAACTAAAATTCTCCAAAATAAATCAGTTAGTTAGTCTGCTTTCAAGGAGGGAAATTTCCTCCTGAATTAAGATTGGAATATCAGGTTAGTCCTTAGGCACATAAAGAAATAAGATTGAGGAGGAGGAGGGGGGGGGATGGAGGCACAGAATCTGAAAAAAAGTTTGTTATAGTACAGTGGTCCAACAAAACTACTTGTATTTTTCACTCTCTGGACATTTGCTGATAGCAAAGAAGAAAGTGGGCAAAGAAGTAAAAAATAAAACCCCTCAAAAATCTCAAATATACTTTATTTTGCAAATTATAAAATAAGATAAAATATCTTTTCCAATATACAAACTTTCCTAGCATTTTCCATACACATTTCACATTTATGAAAACAGGGGCTTGTATTTTCTTTTCAAGATCAATTGACAGGAAAAGGCATTAAGATATTGTCTTCTTGATATGGAAGTCTGAAAGAACACAAGTTAATCACTGTAAAAATGATTCATAACTTCTCAGTAAATTGTGAATGTGCATTATGGATTGAGAATTGTCCTTTGGTGTTTCTGGGAGATCTGTCCCTAAAGTCTTGAAAGCCTCAAATGAGATTGATCCTTTAAGTGTCTTATGTGTTCTTGTCCTTCACAATGAGATTGTACAAATTCTGTAGTGGCTTTGCTGTCTAAAGTGTCCTTAAGTATTCTTTCCAGAAGAAAAATAAACCTCAAATTTGTAGTAGTAGTCAAATGCTGACTGAGTTTTCTCTTACCTGTTTTTAATCACTCTCATAAAGCTTTGGCATTTTTCTGTTATTTTGAAGAACTCACAAACCAAGAACAAAATTCTCTAAAATTATTCGAAGAAGCTGAAGTATATGGCAAAATTCTCAATAGGACTATTGGAAAGGAATTTCATACCACGTGCTAATTTTCCCAGAAATGTTGAAGAAATAAAACTAATCTTCGAAAAAGCCTTTGTTAGAAAGTCTTTAGCGTTAAGCTAGAATTTTCTATTCTTACAGGCCAGAAAACAATGTGTCATATAAATAAAAATATACAACAATTAACTCAAAAAATGAATGATGAAAATAATGGAATTCATCAAGATGCTACGAAGTTTGTTGTTAGAAAAATGAATGATGAAGAAAGATTTACAATAAAATTTCCTGTTTAGAGAACAAAGTTGTTCCTTGTGAGGCTATACTATTCAGAAGACATGGAACAAAATATACATACCCATGTAACAACATCTACAAATATATTACTTTTTTTCTATCTTGGAGAACATCTGTGACCAGATGGTATTAAATTGTAGCATACATGGAAGTATATTATTTTATATAATACATGCTATTTTATTCCAAAGAAGTGACTTCAAAATAATCTTCTGTAACCATTAATTAATAGTTAATTTCTGTCAAAGCTGGAATTGGTAGTTTTCATTCTGTATTGTTGCTTCTATTCTCCGACTGGTGGAGTCTGCAAATTCTATTAGAGACACTACAATATGAAGGAAGGTTTGGTTGCCATAGTTACTTATAAATGTTTCTTCAAACTTCACTTCCTTCACACATTTGTGTCAGTAAAGCACAAGCAGTCATGTGTTTATGAAGAGTGTTCTCAGGAAGAAACTGGTCAAATCTTCTGTGACTGGCGTTATAAAGATCCTTAAAATATATCTTTTTTTCCCCATATATTTTGATTATATGTGACATCAGTGAAATATGGTAACAAATATCCTAAAGATCTAATTATTTTACTTTATATATGACACTAAAACTATAAAGCGTAAAGAAAAGGGAAAACATAAGAATTAGGCTCCGAGTTACTGTTCATTCTTACGGAATGCACAACTACTGCCATAATACTTTCAGGTGAAAGACAACAAGATAATATATAAATTTAATATTTTTTCTCTATTTTATATATAATGTATTCAGCAATTTAATGAATTAGTACATGTATTAATACAATTATAAAAACCAGGACATTTTGCAGAAGTAAGTGTGGATTCAAACTTTGATTATAGTCTTTTACAGAGTAACTATTATGAAAGATATGTTACCCATCAAAATATGATTTAATTTCAAACAATATACTTGGTCTTTCAGTCCTTACATAAGATTCGCCCCTTGATTGCTCCTTGATGTCATTTTTCTCTTCTATAATATTTTCAGAGGACATTTTGACAGGTTTGGGTAAGAGTGAGCAACATCTGACAGGTAAAATTGCTTGGAATATTTCAAGCTACACAGCTTGCTGTAGGCAATAAAAGCCTATCATCTTCCATACACCTGTCTTTCATATATATAAGTATATAAAACACACACCTGGGTGTTTATAATCCTTATATAAATGTACGCGTGTACACATATACGTGTAGTATTTGATCCATCAAATACTAGATCTGGACAGTTTTCATCTGCCATGTGGTGAACAGAAGGTAAACAAAGAATGGACACCCCTGTGTGAAACTGAGATGAAAAGTGAGGGCGACCTTTGAGAAATCAATCCAAAATACATATCACCCTGTTATCATTGTGTAGTTATTTGTACATGTGTTTTGGTGTTTTAACCACACTTGACTATTTCTATCCCTTTTATGAAACTTTAAGACAAACACTTAGGAATTAAGATAAAATATCTCCATTCTGAAAAACTCCCTTTCCCTAACATGCACTTCTCTCTCAGGCTTCCTACAGCTCGGTAAAGCAGGTTACTGAAGAAAACAAAAATTCTGAAACTTTCATACATCCTGTCTATAATGATAGAGAATGGCACTACATGGCCATTTACCCATGAGAGGAACAGTGCGACTGATTGGATTAGAGCAGGAGAGACTAATGCAGTTATGTCCTTAAGGGTTAGATGAAAAATGAATCTTTCATCTCTGCGAGTGAGCACAACCAGCAATTCAAAAACATTATGTGTGTGAGGTATTTTGCAGGATCTGTTCTATTTGTCACTGGAATTGGCTGTAGAGCATTTGGCAAAGTCCGAGTTGTTTCAACCCTGGATCATTATCCCAAAGTCCTCTTCTGTGCTTAAACTTTAAAAGAAGTTTGAAGGGGAAATCATAACACATTTCTGCAGTTTACAGCAATAACATTACTTAATACTTCTGAAAACAACTGCTACGTACAGCTGCATAGGACTTCAGCACTATGGGATTCACAGTAGCATCTGTGAAAAATCTCCCAAGATTAAGGAGAAGATTTTCCAAAACACCTAAATGAACAAGCTGCCCAAGCCTCAGTGATAAGCACCAGACCTCAGGGAGGCAACTAATTTTCTTGTATAACTTGGTAATTGATGAGTTTATTGCTGTATAGATGAGAGTTTTTTTCCAGAATACTGCTACTTGTCCAGAGAATCATTTGGAAGATTTCATTCTGGATATTTTTAAACACAATCTTAAATGATAAATAGGGATTTCAACCCTCTCAGTGCATAATCTCCTGAGAGAAATATTATTGTGAGATGAAACAGATGATTTAATGATTTCTTTTGATGAATGGTAGGCAAGATTTTGTTCCTGCTTGTAAGTTATTTGCTGATGAAAGCTAATCTTTTTAATAGTACTGTTTTTCATTTGCAAGAGTGTCCTGTTTGAATCTATACCTTTTTCATCTATCAAAAGTACATTGGCTATCACTAGTCACCTATGGTAACAAAACAAACGGGCCAGTTCTGTGAAGTTCTAGGATCTTTTTTCTGTTTTCTTAACAGATTATTTTCAATCACAGATTAATGAATGCATAACAGCCAAAAAAGTTCATATAAAATTCTTTTTCAGTGCAGTATATGGGGTCTCACAGATGGGCTGTCTTCAGCAGGGATACATTTTCACTAACACACAGCTAAGGTGACTCACTAAATTCAGGAGAAAGTCACAGTATCCTGTGACCTGCTCCACTGACTATATTCTACTCAGAAATGTGCACATATATACAATCTCATTAATTTTGTCTATTATTACGTAAATAACAATTATCCAGTACCATTATTAACCACAAAAAAAAAAAAAAATTCCCCTTGATTTTCTCCTGCTCTTAGAGGAAATTCAGTCAGGGCTCAAACCTCAGTAGAAGCCTTCATGATGAGAATGATTAGCAAACTGCACAAACTGCAAATAGCTTCGCAAGTTGACAATTAAAATGGAATCTGGAGCAGTTGTGTTCACTTAAAGAAATGAAATGTTCTCCTCTTTCTTAATCCCTAAGAACTGCTCAGAAGGTGGATATCAGGAGTATGTAAGTCCCATAATGGGTTGCATCCTTTAAGCTGAGCTGTGAGTGTTTCTGAATAATGCATAATAATGGGTGTGAATAGATTGAATCAATCTGGAAGGAAAATGACAGCTATTGGTGACCTGGGTTATGACACTGTTAGCTCAGGACTGCTTCTAATACTGATCAAATACTTATGACCATTATATTAGTAATTAAAACATATGAATACCTATGTTATTTCTATTATTTCTAGAGCTTTATCTATTAATTGCTCAGTTATTTTCATTTATTAGGGTTGTTTTATTTTTTCCTAATTTTTTTCTCTCTTTTTATCTTCAGAAAAATACAACACGACTATTTTTGTGACTATTTCTGAAAATGATTATATTTTTTGAAAGTTTTCCTTATACCTTTTCAATAATTCTACTGTGTTTTGGTTGTGGTGCAGTTTTTTAAATCTTGCTGCTATCTGGTTTCCTAGATACTATAAAGGTTCATGAACAATACAGTTGAAGTCACAGGACAGGTTCTCATGACTTCTTCCCAAGTCTGTCTAAACAGATACTACTCCCATGTAAGTATACTCTCTGACCTACTGTAGTCTTGATTAAATTTGTGTGCTTGACTGGCACTTTTTTTTTCCTTATTAAATAGTAACAGCATAAGATCATTAAACACATTAGTATTCTCATAAAAATGTAGTTTAACTTCCATTCTTATATAGTAATCAGTCTTATTGTACCCTTTGTTATGAGTAGTATACTTTGTTCTTTTTCAGCTACTTTGGCCGTTGCTTTATTTAATGGATTCCTTGTATTTTTGTTTTTTTTATTTTCTTACCATATGCACTAAGTCAGATATTAGGACAGCAAACTCCAGAACTATATGGAATAGACCACAGCTCCTGTCTTTATGGAAGTATGAAAAACATCCACCAATGTCAAAAGTCCCTTTCGAGCTCTCTCCTCCCAGAACCTAACTCTAAGAAATGTGTTTAATTTGTAACTTACATTTTATTTACCAGTATCTATCTTCCTAGTTTGAAGCAATTCAATTAAAATAATTAATTTCCTAAGGTGCTAAAAGACTAATATAGGCAGTGTTTTTGTGGGTATCCATTCCTTGAAAGATGACTGTTTATTTGAATAGCAGAAGTTCTGTGTGAATGCAAATAAACAAAATTGACATGAAAATATTAGAATTTGAAGGACTACAAAATATAAACTAAAGTAGATTAGATTTTACAATTGTCCCAGTAACTTGCCTTGAAGCCTAAGAACAGATCCTAATTTGTTTAATTTTTATAAGCTATTCTTTAGAAGTGCCATGCATTCTTTGATTTTTTCCAGAGGGACTGGTAGATGCCGAGCACTTCAGAAATCCAGTCTATTAAGAAAATCCTTTCATATTGTGACCTTCTCTCCCTGGACCATGTTAGGCAACTTCTACCATGTACAAAGTGACTCTGCAAGCTGGACATCCAGTTTAAGACTGAAAAGCAATTGGTTTTTGGTAATACATACAGTAGATAGCTAGGATTTATAAACTATTATGCTAATATGCTCACTGTCCCCAATAAGACATTTAATGAGTCTCTTCCAGCCTAGCAGGCATCAGCTGGGTGAAGCTGGGTTACCCTCTATGTCCCTGGGCATGGGCTGACCCTCTGTGTTGCTGAGCTGCCATCTTTCAATTCCCTTTTTTCTTTAGGGCTTATACCTGTTCATGTTGGCATTTTTTCCCTGAGCAGCTGAATATCACTGTCTTGACAAGGATACTATTGTCTGGGCTTTTATACATCTCAGCTTGCCTAGCTTTAGCTTACATACATCCAGGTCACGTAGGTCTCAGATCACAAGCACCTGAAACTCTCAGCTGAGGTTTACAGTATTTTGCTTAACCAAAAGATGCTATGGATGAGGTGGATTATGTGTTTATAGAGATTTAAACTCTCAAATCCATGCTGACAGCTGTAATGTATTTTGGCCAATAATTCCATTTAAAATATTTTGAGTTCCCCAATATTTTGTCTTGTGCAAACACACATGTTTGGGATCACTCTCTGGGACTACAGCCAAGTAGCATGGAGTGGTCTGTATCCATGCTGCTAAATTCTTCAATCCTCCAAAACAGTGTGACCATGCCCAAACTCCTTAATGGAAGGAGCCTATGGTGCCCAGCCCATGCTACCTCCAGGGCTGTGGCTGGGAGGGTGTTAGTGAGCTCAGGCCGAAACTGCTAGGAACAGATCTAACCATTTCCCAGAAGAGATGACCACCTTCCAGCGCCCTTCAGTGTTACCGAAAAGCTCGGAATGAAGAACTTATCAACACCAATTTAGTGTAGATAAGCAGACACTTCTTTATTGACGGCCGGGTGCGCGGGCGAGTCCTCTCACGAACCACGCACACCTGTCTTCAAAACAATACACCTTATATTAAGACTTATCGATACATATTCATTAGATTTCCAAGAAAAGTTATACATATTCATTAGATTTTTGGGAAATCATTAGCATACGTGAATATCTTTTACGCAGGCGTAGTGAAGGTCTCTCCGAGGCGTGGTAAGTCTTGGAGGCGGGTAGCTTTTGACCAGGAGGTGTGTTTTGGTATTATAATGAAGCAAAGTTCGTCTAGAGTTCATGATTTCTTCATCGATGTTATGGCAACAGGTGCAATCCATCCTTTTTGACAGTAGCTATGCGGTTATCTCTAACGGCTCTAGCCAGGGACCTTCCAGGAGCCTTGTACCGCACATTCTATCCTTAGGGATCGGCCACTGCGTTCCAAACAGGCCGTTGTCAGGTAACGTACTGAACAACTCTTACAGCACCCCGCTGTCAAGTATTTCTTTATCCTGTTCTCTAAGTTCTAAATGTTCCTACTAGACGATTTTAGCCAATTTCTCCGGCCTTGATACGGGGCTATACAGGGGATTTCACAGCAGACACTGGTTGGTGGTTAAATATATAAAATACAACATACATGTGATTTTGCTAAAATATTAAAACTAAATATGATTAATTCTAACTAATAACAAATTAATGACAAATCAGTAACATCAGTGTTCCCTAGCACCGCTTGTGCACTTAATATCTAACTAACCTGCATTATGAATTTGTGATAGAAAGGACTTCGTTTCAGTTATTTCAATGCAAATATTTGACCTCTTACTTTTGCAGAAATTAAAGATACAACAGTAGAAAATGCACCATCCAGATAAAATTTTTGGTTTAGTTTATCTCATAGTCTGCTGTCGCATTATTTATCATACTCTTTGGTAATATGAACAATTTTATAATAAAAGTGTGAAAAAGAAAAGGGAATCCTGGCCAAGGTCAGCCTGACTTTCCATAGCATATGTAAAAAATTGGTAAATATACCTTTTACCATTAGGTCCTAGATCTAAATCATTAATTGCTATTATTAAATGTTGTTTACTGTTTTCATACATGTCCCCAAAACCCTAAAACCCCAATATGCTCACTTAATATTGTAGAAGTGTATTTATATGTACTTCCTACACATAAAGCCTTAAAATTACCACACAAAGGAAATGAAAAAGGGGATTTGGTGAGGTTGAGTGTCATTTGTAATAGATAGTTTGTGGGCTAACTGTACAGCAAGTCTACCTCTACCAAGAAGAGGTGTTAGGGCTGTGGGACCAAAATCCTTGAGCGGGGTGCTTCCTTTGAAAAGGACTCTGGGTGAAAAGAGTGCTGCTGGGTCCACTGCAAGGTGCTCATAGAAAATTTTCCTCTATATCTTTCCATTCCAGGGAAGGATTGTGCTATTCTGTGAAACAGGTACACTTTTTCTTTGAAGGAACAAATCCTCTAGATTCCAAGAAACCCAATCAGTCCTGATTGCAATAGTCCCAAAGCAAAATACTGTGTATTTTGTTTCTTATCTAAAACTTTTTTTCCTTCATATGGAAGAATCACATTTCTTACTGACCTTAGGGGTAGGGAGAAGAGAGAGACATGGAATTGTGCCCCACAAACATGTGCCCACGTACAAAAATCCTAAAAAGGGGATTAAGATTGCTTAGGGTTTTTTTTAACAGAAAATAATTATTTTGTAGTATAACTGTGTGTATGAAACAATAAAATAAATTATTGCCAGCTTTCTAGTAATTCCTGCAAATTTTTAGCTTTCTTTGGACATCATTACATAAATGACCTATAACACTGTTTCAGGGAAGCAGACTGAAGTCACAGTAATAACTTAGCCCCTTTTTTATCAGTTCCTAGGTCGTCTTTGCAAATGAGTAACAAGAAGATGACAGGAGCCTTTGAATGTCTTTTAGGCTCTAATTATAGTTTAATGTGCTTTTTCAGTCTTCTCAGATTTGTTTAAAATATTGTTCTTGTTGGAAATAAAAACTCTAACTGTTGAGATCTGTTCTTCCTTTAAAAGAGATTGGGTAACACGTATGGCTCAAGTGATTAGGAGTCGTACTTCTACTATAAATCACACAGCATTTTTCCAAGAAAGGAAAGGAGATGAAGAAAAGCAAAGCTTCCTTTGTATTATTACTGTGCCTAGAAATGACTGTGCAGCTGCAACAGAGAAATGAATCAGAAGCACGTAATTGATGTTTTCAGCTTGGTTTTTTTATATTCAGTATGTATTGGATCTTTTACCTAATCACTTTAATATGTCCTAATCAGACTTTGTCATTGGAGGCTCACCAGTGACAGCTGCTTGAGCACAAGATTGAGAACAAAGCAGTCACTTAACTCTAGTCTGGTTCTTTTTCTCTTCCATGCACATCTATCCTCCTCCTGCTATCTAAGATCCAGCTCCATGTCAAAATAATGTTGTGAGACCTGGTTATCTCAGCAGTAAAAATGAATTTGCTATAGAGATTGTAGGATGTCTGTTTGCACAGAAATCCAGTGCTAATTTTCTGCTATAGATGACTACCTTTCTTTAAAGGAGAGTGAGACAGCTCACTGGGGACTATTCGCAACAGGCACCTAGGGGTACCTTGTGTGCCAGCCCTGTTGCAAATATTCTGGTAAAGAAATCAAAATTTAATCACATAGAAGAGTTAGGTTTGATTAAGAAGTAACATTGTGAAGCATAATGTATAGGATTGTTAAGTTTGAAATGTAGCCATAGAAACTTTAGGAACTGTGTTATGTGTGACTATAGGAACCTTAATATTGTTAAAGTTTGAAATAGTTAACCATAGAAACCTCACCAGGAAGTTATTGGTTTTTCTATGTTTTGTTTCAAGAAACTAAGGAAACCATCATGGACACCAGTTTGCTGCTTGGAAACCCCCTTACCCTTCCCATCTTGATTTGAGTATCGAAGATTCCAATCAGTAGAGCCAAGTGTAACTGACCAATGATTGTTTTTAAATAAGAATATTGATAAGGTTATATAATCACAGGACCAATCATTCTAAAGGTTAAATTTAAGAACGAGCATAGTATGCATTTTTATGTAAAGAGCTTATGTAACAATGACCTGACAGAAAAAGTCTATAAAAACTGATGGATTTTGATACTAAGTTGGACACGCCTTTGGAGGAGCGATACCCCATGTCCCCAGTGCTGCGATAAACTAAGTGCCTGCTTCTTAACTTCACATTGGTGTTAAGGAGTTTTATTCCGGATTTCGGTAACAGCCTGCCACGGTCCACTCAGTGGACTCTTGATGGTTTGTTTGCTACGATCTCGAAAGTGCAAAATTAAGGTGACCAACACCAAAGGGGATAGCAGTAATCACACAGTAAAACTTTATTGTATCGCCTGTGAAGAGGCACGCGATAGTTAGAGATGGGTGAAAGAAAGGAGAAAAGTAAAGTTAAGTTTAGAGAGAGGAGAAAGAGAGGTTATAGCTACCACCGCTGATCTCAAGACTTCCTAACGGTCCTGGGTCCAGCTAATGCTGCGTCGTCGATCGTCGTGGTCCTTGGTGGGGAAGCTTCAAATTTCCGTTGTTTAGAAGTCATCTTTTATGCTTAGTGACACACCTTGCTCCACCTCTGCCTCAGGAGTCTCCGCCCTTCTCAGAATACAATTATCATATCTCCGCCCTTCTCGAGCGAGGCTATCACGCAGGCGCAGGGTCGGTGTCTGAGGCGTGGTAAGTCTTGGAGGCGGGTAGCCTTTGACCAGGAGGTGTGTTTTGGTATTATAATGAAGCAAAGTTCGTTTAAAGTTCATGATTTCTTCATCGATGTTATGGCAACGGTTGCAATCCATCCTTTTTGACAGTAGCTATGTGGTTATCTCTAACAGCTCTAGCCAGGTACCTTCCAGGAGCCTTGTACCGCACATTCTGTCCTTGGGATTGGCCGCTGCGCTCCAAACAGGCCGTTGTCAGGTAACGTACTGTTCATGTTCCTGATGACAACTTTGAGACAATGCTGATTTTCTGACCGACTCTTACACAGCCCCACTCTTGTATGTCCAGGTGCAGGATGTGCAATCCCTACCACATAGCAATGTCTCCAACCAATGTTTACTGGGGCAAGGTGCTTTCTGATCACTCCTTTTCTTCAGGTACACTTTTGAAATCTCATTTCAAAATAGCAGAGAGCTGAAGAAAGACAGCTTCCCAACTGAGATTTATTCCACTTGAAAGCTCCTCCTGGTTTTGTCTTTTAGAATAATAATTCTGTCATCTGCAGCAGGAGAGAGAAGGGGAACTGAGCTATAGAACACCATCTGGTCCAGGGGGTCACTGAAGATCTTTTAAAAAAATCCCTGCTGTTATTTTGTGCATATGTTGGTTCAGCTCTGTCTAACATGACACGTAAGGCACTAATTACCTGGTTTCTCCTCACTTGCCCAAATCGTCATTAAATTAGTCTTATCACTATTGTGATAAGTGTGAATAAGGACTAAGGTATATTTTGAATGTAAGAGGTTCCTATTAATTTAAAAACCAAATTATACTGAAATGTGAATATTCCTGGGCATGAAATATTCTTTTGTTTAGATGCAAACTTTCTATTGAAGCATCCTTAATACTGTCATTGTTACTGATTTGTCATTGATTTGTTATTAGTTAAAATTAATAATATTTAGTTTTAATATTTTAGCAAAATCATATGTATGTTGTATTTTATATATTTAACCACCAACCAGTGTCTGCTGTGAAATCTCCTGTATAGCCCCGTACCAAGGCCGGAGAAATTGGCTAAAATCATCTAGTAGGAACATCTAGAACTTAGGTAACAAGATAAAGAAATTAAAATCTGATTATAAAAGAGTTTGGTTTGACTAAAAAGTAGAAAATTGTGAAGCATAAGTATGGGAGTGTTAAGTTTGAAATGTAGCCTTAGGAACTTAAGAGCTTAGAAAATGTATAATGTGTAACCATAAGTATTGTTCAAAATCATTTAACCACAGAAGTTTTGACAAAGATTGGTAGTCTTGTAGTGTTTGTTTTGAAAACTAAGGAAACCGTTATGGACACCAGTTTGCTGCTTGGAGACACCTGAGAGGTCAAGAAGCGGACGAGTGAGGAAGACTGTGAAAGACCACCAGAGGACTCCTGAGGATGACCAGAGACCTTCACTGCGCCTGCGTAAAGGACATTTACATATGCTAATGATTTCCCGGAAGTCTAATGAATATGTATAACTTTTCTTGGAAATCTAATGAATATGCATCAATAAGTCTTAATATAAGATGTATTGTTTTGGTGACAGGTGTGCATGGTTTGTGAGAGGACTCGCCCGCGCACCCGGCCGTTAATAAAGAAGTGTCTGCTTATCTACACTAAATTGGTGTTGATAAGTTTTTCACTCCGAGCTTTTCGGTAACATCATGACCCGGGCTGGACAGACCAGGGATGGGTCATGGTGAATTCGGAATTCCCTCGGGCTCATTTAAGGTGAAATGACACCAAATGATCCGTTAAACATTTTATTCATGGCAGAAGCAACCTGAACTTGGAAGGTGTAACAGTAGGTGGAGGGGTTTCTCTCAACAGCAATTGGCATGGAAGTACCTCAGTAAACCGTGTAACCCGTGGTAATTACATACATCAATTCAGGGAATAAGGAGAGCCTTCCCATTGAGTCACAAGGTTCAGAGCAGACCCCCTTGCTTCTTAGACTCCTTCTCAGAGAAAAGCATAGGGGCAGCTGGATCCACTCCTAGTCCCAGACTTGGTCAATGGTTTATCTTAAAGGGATGGGGTGTAGGTGTTACGGAAAAGGAGAGAGAAAGAGAGAGCAAGACAGAGAGAGAGACAGAGAAAAGAAAGAGAAAAGAGAAAAGAGAAAAGAGAAAAGGGAAAAGAGAAAAGAAAGATTTCACTGGACCTGGGTCCAGTGTTGCTCCAGTCAGCCAAGGGGTCCAGTTCTGGAGGTTGTGCATGTGCAGGGCTTCAGTTTGTGCCCTTTTATCATGTCCTTGCCTCTCCTTCAGGCGGGCACTCAAACTCCTTAGACTAATTATGTGTCGTGCGTGGTTTGTGCTTTCAGAACCTTTGGGAAATGGGTCAGTGTGCTGTCCCGATCCAATGTCGGGGAAGGTTTTGATATGATCCCAAGAGCGAGATTAAGACACAAACGAGGTCAAATGCCATATACCCAAAAGAGTTTTTATTACCAAAAGTATCAAAAATAGAAAATAGTAGCGATAGGATAGAATGGAAGAAAAGGCAGAAATCAAGCAAGCAGTCGGGATAGAGTTGCAAGGATAGTCACCACCATGGATCCAGTGGCGTCCCGTTGGTCCTCAGTCTTCAACTCTTCAGTGGTGGGTGCACACCATGGCTTATCTCCACGGTCTTTTATAGGGCATATTTCGATGAGGTACGCACATATGTATTGTTCATGCACTGTTCACATCCTGCAGGTTTCATCTATCACACGAACTTTGCATGACCAAATCTTATCTCAAAGACTACAGTTTCCATGAGAATGGTAGCCTCCACATCCTTACATCCTTGTCTGCTTCAGCCTGTTTCCTCTCCTGAATGCCTCAGTGGCCTAGTAATTGTCCTTATGGACAGAGGAATGTCCTGCTTATACAGGCCATCTCAGAGAGAAAGGGCTCGAGATAAGCAGTCACAATACTTGAGATGAATGGCTTGAGAAGTCTCTCATACCTGACAATCTTTGAGTCAAACAGCTCAAGATAACAATTCAGTCTCTCACATGTGCTTGGGAAGTAACTTCCCCTTCCCTGCAGACATGACCATTGTTTGATCTTTGCCCATGCATGGTGAGCTGCCCTGCTCAGCGTATCCGAACAGTGTATTGGAACAGCATATCAGAACATGGAGCTGCACACCCTCCAGCATGGCCTCCTCACCCTGTTACTCATGTCCTGTGCTGATCTGTGCTGATCGGCTTCTTTTCACCTGTGGTTCGTTGTTATGCAGGGTTTGTTGTTATGTAGAGTTCATTGCTATGCAGAAGTTACCCACCACAATGTTTGAGACAACTCTTTCAGTCTCTCACAGATATCTTATTATGTGACAAGTCAAAAATTCTGTTCACAGCTAGCATATCCTGGTGATACTAGACTTTAGTATCTCCAGCAGCCTAGCCACTCCTACCCAAATGTAAATTTGCTTTTAGTATCTACCGTCATCCTGCCTCCTAATTACACTTTATTACAGATGAAGAAAATGAGTTGTTAAATATTCTAACATTAAAATTGGATTCCCCTCCCTCCCCACTTCCCCCCCAGCCCAGCAATAGCCCCCAGTTTCCTTGGCAGGCATTTTCACCAAAGAAACCATGAGAGTGTAGGTCTGTGTTACCAAAGTGAACAGCTCCTGCCTAGTGTTTTAGCAAAAAGCAGGCAACGAAGCTGGAGAACTACTGCAAGCTAAAACAACTCTCTGTGTCTTACACATTTTATTTATTTGCTTATTTATTTAATTTGGACCCATTTCCCAAGCAAGTCTGTCACATGCACCAGTAATCAGTTGAGCTGGCACAACTGACTGGCACTCTCTCTGAGATTGTTTCTTCTGAATTGCAGTCTGTACCCTGCTGAGATCAGCCAAGAAGAAACGTGGTAGTGAATCCCAGCCGATTCTCTGTCTCAGTCCAGCCATGCTCATCAGTCAAAATCGAAGGAAGCCTAGTGGGGCATGTGACGTGTGGAAACGGACTCCACAATCAGTGAGATTGTAAAGTAGGTATGTTTATTCAGCGCTGGGCAGCATGGGGGGTAGTCCCACCAAAGTCATGCGCACCTGACGTGGCAGTTCGCTTCAAATTTATACAGTCAAGTGTTACATATACATGAAGTTTCGCAATACGCCTATACATAGGCATGATCTATCCCCGCTTCATATTAAAATTAGTCCCAAAAGTCACAAGGCCGGTCTTGGCTGTTTTTTGGGGTGGACTGCTGCTTCTTATCAGGGACTATCTCCTGCTCCAGCCAGCCTCAACAATGCAAACATTAAGCATCACTTCTCATCCCCTTGGGCCAACAATGCAAACATTAAGCATCACTTCTCATCCTCTTGGGCCAACAATGCAAACGTTAAGCACCACTTCTCATCCTCTTGGGCCATGTCTACCTCTATTGAAATTTCTTTAACTTCATTGTAAGCTAGATAATTATTAAACAGTTCTTATCTACATCCATATATATACTATATCTACTAAGGTTCCTTTGGCTCCCCGTTTCACATGCACTTTCCTTAACTGAACAGGCCCTCATGCACTTCTACAGAAAGAAGGAGTATTATATCCAGGGGCTTCACTTGTTTATTAATGATGATTATCTGGCAGTATATTTGCTACAGACCCTGGAGGAAATTTTTGTCTCTAATGTGCTGCACTGATCACCCTAGAAGCTTAACTGCAAGCTATGAAATCAGTTGTGCTGGGCAAAGTCTCAGAAGTGGAGAGTGATTGGGAAGAATGATTGAGAAGAAAATATGTCAAGAGAGTTGGTGTTTTAGCAGCTGTAAAAGAATTGGGAACCAGTCTGCCTCAGTGTCAGCTGATGATAACAAAACCAGGAATTACCCTGGTAAGCGAAGGGCACACACAAACAACTTGGTGTTTGGTTTCTTTGGTGAGCTACCAGGTTGTCTCAAGTCTCATTGTTATGAATACAAGTTCTGATTTTTGTCCTTGCCCATGTATGAACAGACTGGAAACTTTCTTCCCAAAGACTGTCAGCCTTTAGATACCTTTCATTAACTGGTAATACAGATAGCTAATACTAAAGAAAACAATTGCATTTATTTACTTAACCACCGCATACTACATTTTACGTGGCAGATAAAAGATTGTCCTTAAACATTTTTTTAAATACAGTAATAAAAAAAAGACAATAAAGTTACTTTCATGCCTGCAACAACATCACTGGTTCTACATCCTCCTAGATGATTACTGGTAGCATGATTAGAGTATCCAGTGGTTGTTTTTAAGGATCCTTCAGTGGTTCTTAACAGATGTTAAAGCTTTGCTTGTTTAGTGTATAAGGGTAAAGTGTTCCTAAGGCACAAAGACCTTATTGGTCTAGAGAAGCAAAAATTGCAGAATTGGACCAACATAATGGTCCATTTCTATATCTTCTATAGATATGTGTGTGTGCATGTGAAGGAAGAAAGAGTGAGAGGAAAGAGAGAGAGTTATGTTTATGATTTCGTAAAATGCTTTAGAAATCATATTCCAATTTGTGGTGAGCCCACAGACTGTTCTGGCAAAACTCTTTCAGATTTAATTTGAAGTTTTTTTGATGTGAAGATTATCTCTACATCTCCTAAATCCCTCTGAGACAAGGGGAGTCAAAAAAATCTCAGTAGACATAATAAAGGGGGATGAAAGATGATGTTTAGCGCTTACATTGTTGAAATTAGCTGACATAGAGACAGTCCTTGATAAGAAGAGCTGGTCCTAAGAACCAGCCAATAAGGTAAAGACAGTTCCTGATAAGAAGCAGGAGCAGGCCCCAAGAGCCAGCTAAGACTGGTCTTGCGGCTTGGGTGAATACCAAGAAACCACTGAGCCTGCGCAAGAAGAAAGGTTACTAGCGGTGACAAAGAGGAGTCATCTATCTTCATCTCTGCGACCACCAGACGACCACCATAAAGAGGCACTGCGCAAGCGCAGTTGAGAGGAGACTATGGAAATGACGTCTCGGAGCTAATTTTAATATGAAGCGGGGACAGGTCATGCATACGTATAGGCGTATTGTGAATATGTAACACTTGACTGTATAAACTTGAAACTAACTGCCGAGTCGGGCGTGCACGACTTTGGTGGGACTACCCCCCGTGCTGCCCAGTGCTGAATAAACATACCTACTTTACAATCTCACTGATTGTGGAGTCCGTTTCCGCACGTCACCTCTGTTTTCATTTTTTGTATTTGCCTTAAAAAAAAAAAAAAAAGAAATTCTAGCAAACTCCTCCTCTTTAGCTTCTTGAGTGGAGTCTATTCCTACTATACTAAACCAAACTGTACTAACCTAAACTATTGTATTGGTTTTGTGTGGAAGTTTTTGGTAGCAGGAGAGCTACAGGGGTGGCTTCTGTAAGAAGCTGCTAGAAGCTTCCCCTATGTCTGACAGTGCCAGCCAGCTCCAAGACGGACCTGCTGTTGGCCAAGGCCGAGACCATCAGCGACGGTGGTAGCACCTCTGGGAGAACAGATTTAAGAAGGGGGAAAAACCTGCACAACAGAAACTGCAGCTGGAGAGAGGAATGAGAACATGTGAGAGAAACAACCCTGCAGACACCCAGGTTGGTGAAGAAGGAGGGGGAGGAGGTGCTCCAGGTGCCGGAGCTGAGATTCCCCTGCAGCCCGTGAGGAAGACCATGGTGAGGCAGGCTGTTCCCCTGCAGCCCATGGAGGTCCACGGTGGAGCAGATATCCACCTGCAGCCTGTGGAGGACCCTACACTGGAGCAGGTGGATGCACCTGAAGGAGGCTGTGACCCCATGGGAAGCCCACACTGGAGCAGGATCCTGGCAAGACCTGTGGCCCCTTGGGGGACCCACGCTGGAGCAGTCTGTGCCTGAAGGACTGCAGCCCGTGGAAGGGACCCACGCTGGAGCAGTTCATGAGGAACTGCAGCCTGTGGGAAGGACTCATGTTGGAGAAGTTCGTGGAGGACTGTCTCCTGTGGGAGTGACCCCACACTGGAGCAGGGGAAGAGAGTGAGGACGAAGGAGCAGCAGAGACAATGTATGATGAACTGACCCCTACCCACATTCCCCATGCCCCTGCGCCACTTGGGGAAAAGAGGTAGAGAAATCGGGACAGAAGCTGAGCCCAGTAAGAAGGGAGGGATGGGGGGATGGTGTTTTAAGTTTTGGGTTTTATTTCTCATTATCCTACTCTGATTTGATTGGTAATAAATTAATGAATTTCCCCAAGTTGAGTCTGTTTTGCCTGCGATGGTAATTGGTGAGTGATCTCTCCCTGTCCTTATTTTGACTCATGAGCCTTTTGTTATATTTTCTTTCCCCTGTCCAGCTGAGGAGGGGGGAGTGATAGAGCAGCTTTGGTGGGCACCTGGCATCCAGCCAGGGTCAACCCACCACAACTACATCCAGATATATTAAATTATTCCATTTTTGCATAATGGCCAATTCACTTTGTTATCATCTAGGTTTTGAGTTACAGAGCTGGACATATAGTGAAAAACGGTAGTGTCCATGACTTCAGTCAAATAAAAAATGTGAATTTGCTTTGACAAGTTTGAAGAAGAGGAAGCTTCAGGATGATTTTGTCTGCTTGGTGCTGGTGTGGGAACAGCAGAAACAGTTTATTATTAAGCAGTGTGTTCCTATTCTCCAGTTACAATTTTACAGTTCTTCTTATTTCATATCTAGACTGTTCTCCCTGCTGCTCCATACCAGTGGCTCTTTCTTTTCTGGAACAGGCATATTTACAGTTCCCTGAGTTCCTCCTGGGCCCTCAGGTTATCATAGCCTCATGCCCAATATCATCTTCTTGAACACCATTCTCCCTAAACACAGTGTCACTGCAGATAAGGTAGAGAAAAGAGAAAAAAAAAGTGAAACAGGCTGTTACGGATGCACTACTAACCAAATCCAATAGCTGTTACGACTCAGATTTATTCTTCAGTAAAAGTTAGTTAGAAGTCCGGTAACATTTTATAAAACCACAGGCTCAATGATATAAAGAGAATTAATACTACACGGCTGACTTAAGAATCCCCAAGATTTAAAGTGATGGCTCAAAATGCGCATATCATTCACCTAAAAGCTGAGGGCTCTCTCCCTGGAGGAGTTACCTTGGGCAGTGCCCTGACCCAAGGGGGAGTCCCTGACTGCAGACCTGCTGCTCCGAGGAGGACTGATTCCAACATGTCCTCCGGCGGGACCACGTTTATACCCTTGTCGAATCTGTCCTGTGGTCATTTAATCCCTATTGGCCAGGAAGGTCACCTCGGTGTACCTGGCGCGTCTCGATTGGCCAGTTCAAATTTCAACCCACAGCCTCCAGGGTATCCTTCCCCTTCTCCCTGCCTGGAGAAGTTTCATTTTCTGCTGGTGGGATGGGGTGGGGGGATGTACTGCCACAATCCACCCTGTGACCACAGTCATGATTTGAGTGGTTTCCTTGAAGTGGTGGTACAGTCACCTCTTGCCTCCAAAGTTAAAAGGGGGTGCAGTTTGGTGAATTTGACACTCATTGTGGGCCATCATTCCCTTCCGGTCTAGAATTAAACTGGAATATGGAACACAGGAATATCCAGTGTATGGACAGTTTTAAGGGAGTATTTGTTTGTACAGGCTTCTCCACCAAGTGTTTGATAGAACATATTGTAATATAGATTACAGTAAATATAACTACAAGCATTATTAGAGAAGGCTGGTCGCCCATCCCATGAAAGAAAATCCAAACATATCAAAACTTTTCCTAACCAGTTGGTCCCTGGTGCAGAAGCAATTGCCTCTGAGTCTCTTGCTGTATTCTCCCGTTGATTTAGCCTTGGAGCCACATTGACAAATTTGGGGTGAACACAGCAGTTGTCCATTGACATGTTCAAAACTTTACATACACCCTTCTCTTTCTTTGGTATCTGTAAGAGACTGTGTTGGACTATATTTGTCTTGACTTTGCTGACCATTTGCTAGCCTCAGCATCCTGTTGCTGTGGGGAGTACGTGCTGAAGGCCCTGAAGAAATCACCATATCCACCTGAAGCTAGCAGTCTCTGTGGGAATGGCTGAACTCTTCGGAAAAACTGCGTACTCCTCCCTCGAAAAAGGAACTGCAGGGGACTGGAAAAAAGGAACTGAAATAACTGCAAGGGATTGATAATCAGCGCTTGAAACTGGGACTTGTCATCGTTGTCTGTCTGCTGCAACCTGGAACTTGGACCCCCATCACCTGCACCAAGACTGAGCCAATGGGATGTTGCTGGCTTTGTGGTGGTGGTAACTAGTTTTGCTGCATCTCTCCCGTTTTCTTGCTTAGGTCTGCCTCTTTTTCCTTTCTTCTTCCCTCTGTCCTGTCGCTATTATCAGTTGTTATAGGAAATAAAACTTGTAAGGTTGTACGGCATCTGACCTCGTTTGTGTCTTAATCTCACTCTTGGGATCGTTTAAGAACCCTCCCCGATATTGGATCGGGACAGCATCTAATCCAATACAGCCCAATTTTTGATAGTCATTTTACCGATATAACTGATAGTTTAAAAGTCCCCAAATTGTCAGATGTAACGGTGGCTAGGGTTGATAGTTGTAAATTCAGTTCTAGAATGCTCTATCGATGTTCCTTGAGTACCATACACAGTCGCCCCCATGGAATTTCAGGGCACAGTGTAGTACCATTCCAACTCCACCCCGTGATCCCATGGGTTAGTTGGAGGATATAGTCACATCTGGTGTTTCATACTGAGCTAGCATTTACTGCACCTGGTGACCAACTATAAACAACATGAGTATAACCTCCTCCCCCATCCAATCTGAACCTCCAATTATAATTGTTACATTGCTCTCATGCGAGCTCAAGGACTCACGATATATTAATGTCCATCATTTTGCCACAACATTATCATCCAGATCTTCACTATCCATGCCTGTCACCGTCATCACTGTCACCAAAAGGACTGGAATGACTCGTTCCTTCATGGTCCTGTAAGAAAGCACAAACTAGGCCTCGGTCTTAAAATGGGGTCACAGGGTTAGAAATCTGGTATTATCCACCGGGCACTGATGTGGTGAGTCTTTCCACTCCCTTCCAAGGCTTCCCAGGCATGCAGGCCTCTGGGTTTTGCTAAGGTCATAGGAACAATACCAATGGAGGGCAGCTTGCCCTACCTGTTCCTTGTTGTCCCCACCAACCAGGATATCATCTATATATTGATATATGTGGACACCTGATGGTACTTCCACAGCATCAAGAAGCTTGGCTAAGGCATTGTGAGCAATAGTGGGGGAGTGCTTATATCCCTGGGGAAGTCAATTGAAAGTGTATTGGGTCCCTTCCCAAGTGAAGGCGAACTGGGGTTTGTCCTCTTCCCTTAGGGGAACCATAAAAAATCATATCCTTGACATCTAAAGCAGCCATCCATGGGTGGGCTGCAGCCTGTATTGCTAGTATCACTGAGGTAATACTTGGGATGGCAGAAGTTAATGGTGGGGTATTGCTGTTCAATCTTCTATAATCAATTGTTAGTTGCCACCTTCCATCTGATTTACGGACTGGCCAAACAGGAGGATTGTAAGGGGAATGTGTGCGACTGATGATCTCTCCTTTCTCCAGATCATTAATTACTTCTGAAATGCCCCGTTTGGCTGCGGCTGGAAGTGGGTATTGAGGGGGACAGGTTACTTTAGATTGCGGTAGTGCAGGAGCAACCTGCAATGTTCTCACATGAATAGCTTCTGTCTCCCTGCCCTCAAAGCTCCACACCCTACCATTGGGTAGATACCATTGTCTGCCTGCCAGCACATCAAATCCCAGTATATTTCCCTCATAGGGGCTTAAAGCCACCTCCACAGCTGTCATTCTTTTTTCCCCTGGTAACAAAAGTTGAGTTCAAGCTACGGGGCATTTTTCTGTTGCCCCTGTTGCTCCTCTAATGTTTATAGCCTTTCTTGATGGCTTAATTCCCAGCTCACTAGCTTGTCGTTCATTTAAAACACTAATTTGAGCTCCTGTACCGATTAAGAATTCCAAACTTATCCGTTTTGGGCCCACAGGAATGTGTATATAAGGCTCCTTATCAGCAGACCACTGGCAGGTATTCACCATGCGGACTGGGCAGCCTGAACCCCAAACCACAGCTTCTAGTTTTTTAGCCCTTCCGGTTCCTCTCGCAGTACCGCGAAAGGGTCCGTTTCTCTTCCCGAGGGGGCGGGGTTGCTGACGCTTCCCTTTGTTCTCTAGCTTTCCCCTCCAGCAATTCCACTCCCGGATGTCATCAGTGGACTGCCTGTGCAGCGCGGCTTGGGGTGCCCCCAGTGCCAGTGCCCTCTGCCAGAGATCGTTCCTTCTGGTATCATAGTTCTGAGCCGACATTATCGACTGATCACCCGCTGGTCCAGCACTCAGAAATACTCCTGTTCCCCAGTAATTTCTTGCTTCATCATCACTCAAAAGTATCCAATCCTCCCCTGTTAGAGAAACTCTCCACAAATATTTAGTTTCGGTTTCACCTGGCTTGCACGAAAACTTAGCTTGCAACTCGCAGAGCTTGGGTCCCGACCAAGGGGCCGTGCAAACAGTGCTCCGGGGCCTCCCACCATGCGGACCCGTGTGCCCTTCTGTTTCAATAAGGGGCCACACGTCCCTTTCCTCCAATTCCACCTTCAGATAATCTATTTCTGCTTGCCTTTTACCAGAATCACTCTTTCGGTTCTGTGCTTGAATCAAGCAGGCCCCCAGGAGGGCACACACACTACCTTTGCCTTTGCCGTCTAGACTACTTCTGCGGCATAGTTCTACTCTCTCCATGACCGCTGCTGGGTCAGACCGCTTCTCCTTCTCCCATTCCAGACCTGGGGGAGAAGGGCTGCAGCCATGCCTCCATAATAATTCCTCTATTAACACCATCCTGGCGACTACGCCAATTTAAAATGTTACGGATGCACGACTAACCAAATCCAATAGGTCTTACGACTCAGATTTATTCTTCAGTAAAAGTTAGTTAGAAGTCCAGTAACATTTTATAAAACCACAGGTTCAATGACGTAAAGAAAATTAATACTACACGGCTGACTTAAGAATCCCCAAGATTTAAAGTGATGGCTCAAAATGCGCATAGCACTCACCAAAAAGCTGAGGGCTCTCTCCCTGGAGGAGTTACCTTGGGCGGTGCCCCGACCCGAAGGGGAGTCCCTGACTGCAGACGTGCTGCTCCAAGGAGGACTGCCCACATGTCCTCCGGCGGGACTGCGTTTATACCCTTGTCGAATCTGTCCTGTGGTCATTTAATCCCTATTGGCCAGGAGGGTCCCCTCAGTGTACCTGGCGCGTCTCGATTGGCCAGTTCAAATTTCAACCCACAGCCTCCAGGGTTTCCTTCCCCTTCTCCCTTCCTGGAGAAGTTTCATTTCCTGCTGGTGGGATGGGGCAGCGGTGGGATGTACTGCCACACAGGCAAACCAACCTAAATGGAAAACTTCTATATTCAGTGTGCCCTGCTAAACAACAGGCTATACTGGTTGGCAGCTGTCTTAGATCTGAGACTAATAAAGGCAGGGTTGTTGACACATTTTGGAGAAGATGAAAGGAAATTAAATTCCATGAGATCAACCAGCTGTTGCTCTCTTCTTGTCATGACACTGTGACACTGTCCTTCAGCATAGTTCTAACAGTGATAACAGAGATGTAAAGAGCCAATAAAGGACTTAAATGTAAATACCTCCCTGGCTAACTAGATATACTGAATTCTGAAACAAAACTTAGGAAAAGCTGGTTAATTAAAGAAATCAGTAAAACCTACACTGATGGCTTCCCATTTAGAAGGGTGTTTCTCCATGTTTGTAATGTTTTTAATGTTGAAAGTGTAATTGATTTAAATTTAAAATTTATTTTAATTTAATACTTCATGGAAAACATGAAACAAAAAATATCCATTTTCCTAAAGCTTGTACTGTCTTAATAAATTGTCTATTTAACAATGAAATTTTAGGTATAAGATTTGTAAGTCCATAGAGAATGTTAAGAAAGTTCATCTGTTCCAGAAGTTTGAGATTTTCTTCTGTTTTAGAGAAGACAATAAAATGGGAAAAAACCAAATTTGCTATTTATTAGGAAAGAAATCACAGAAAGAGTGTGAGTTCCAAATGACTACAGACCAAATTTTCCTCCCTTATTGCATTTAAAGCCTGTCTGACTATTTCCATGATAAATTATTTAGTCTGTCTGGGGATGTAAAGAGAAAAGGAATTGCAGGACAGATTTGATGACAAAATTACCCCTATGCACTTAGTTGTTTTCAGGTTGCAGTGAAGTTAAAGGAAAAGCATATGTGGTACAGTGATGAGTTGAGCATTTGCCACCATGTCAGTCAGGCTTGTAGATGATTAATTGGGTTTGTGTGTAGAACCTTTTAAAGTATTTGACTGATGCACATTTTTAAAAGGTTATACAACCATTTAGTAGAAGATTTGGCATATGTATGGGCATAACACCAGTTCAAAATCTAGTCAAATTTTCTCAAAAGTATCATCTGGACAATCCTATAAAAATGCTGTATGTTTAGCTGCATCAATTTTAATGGAAGTGAGGTTCAGACACACTAGTGTGTGTGCCAGCGTATTCTGTATGAACCACTGAGGGTGTCCTCTGTGGATACTGCTAGCCTTTTATTTACGGTTTTGTTCTGTGGGTGGAAAGTACTTGAGCTTGGCTTGTCAAAATGGAATTTTGCACACACAAAAAAAATACTAAACCCTCTGCTTAAAAATACATTACAGACTTTTGAAGTAGGCTATAGAAAGTACTAGAGTAAAACAAGCAAACATTTATGAATTCCAATTTAAATACATACATGAAATTAACAGGGAAGGAAATAAATGCAAAAATATGTGTTTGATTTCAACTTTCTAGGAATAATCATCAATCACATAACAGTTATAACTCATAAAGCTTTAAAGTGCTGTATAATGAAAGAATTCACACTGTTAGCTTTACAGCAGAGAGGAACAGGGAGATTAATTGTCAGCAATTCGCTCTAAATTACACATGCAATTGAAAGCACAGCTATGAATAGAGCTAAGATGTTCTAAGGAGTAATCCCCTGGCCAAGCTAGCATTAACACACTTTATTATCTACCTGGAGGCATCAGCTGATAAATCTTTCCAATGACAGAGCAGTAAATAGGAACCCAGATGGGAGTAGTTTTTATGACTTTTATCACTTCTATTGCTTTTATCACTTTTATCACTTTAAGGCTGCTTTCCTCTAGGGTGAGAGTCAACAGAATCCAAAGTCCTGAGAACCTGAGAAATCTGAGAAAGAGGCATTACAATACCACCACTACACTGTTTTGCAGTTATGATGGAGGCACTTGCAATGACAACAGTATAGTGACAGTGGCTGGCTCCTATTTTTTTTTTTTTTTTTTTTTTTTGTTTGGTTTGGTTTGGTTTGGTTTGGTGTTTTTTTGTTGTTTGTTTTGTTTTTTTTTTTTAATGGCCACAGGTCTCACATCCAGGAACTTCTGTTACTTTTCATCTGCTTCCTTCAATTTACAAATCTCTTGCACACTCTCCCTCAAAGAAAGGGAAGCAACTAAAGGTTAAACTCTTTGGAGCAGATAGAATATAGTGATAGAAACAAATATGGGAAAAGAGAGGGACAGTTACTATAAGACAAACTTCACTTTGAGTATTATGCTTTTCTCTACATTTTAACTATTAATGATATTGCATAAGGTTTTATAAAACCTGAAATAGCACACTCAGCTCCTCATACAGAAAACAAGTAAGATATTTGATACAAAACACTGTTGTTATTACTTTCTATTTTAAAACTTTCAGACTTTCTTTTTTTAAGCTACTGAGTGAAATATAATTTTAATGTACACTTCTGATTATGTGATGCAAGATCCTGCCTCCTCATTTGGGGCTGTAGATATTTTGAATTTAGCTTCTTAAGGCTGGAGATAGTACATATCATAGACAGAAAATGTTTTGTTGAAATAAATGTGCTTGATGTGCAAGGAATAAGCATTTAGATTCTTCCAGGAGGCTACTGAGACGTCTAACCATCTAATGCTACTTAACTTTTAATTTGCTATAATTTCTACCATATTAAAATAACTTCTAACCTCTCCAACTGCTACTGAATATATATCTTTTTTGGTAAAAGACAGAGAGTGATAATTAATAGATTTTATTGAATAAAACAAAAAGACAAAATTAGAGACTTCTGCCTGTTGTAAGTTAAAATAGGATCTGATAACAATAATAAAAAATGTAATGATCCAAAAATAAACCAAATTAATGGTTGTATCTAAGAATGCATAGGAATAAATGTCCCTGCTCATTTTATTCCCTTTCTAATAAAGAAAATCTATTCAACAAACAGATTACAACTAGAAAAAGCAAAGAAACAAACAAAAAATGTTCACTTGGCTTTTCTAGCTTCCCTTAAAAGGATAAAACAGCACTTTAGATTAAGCACATGAAGAGAAATCTGACTAAATGACTAGAAATGTCCATTTGATAAACATCAATACAGTCATTTAAATTAGAGATTTGTCTGTCTTGTTAGTTAAAACCAAATAATGTTTTCTCTCCACAAACTGTTTGGAGTAAAAAAAAAAAAAAGCCTGAACTATCTTATTTTTCAATGACTACTGCTCTCAGTGCTTGCTAATAATATAAAAAATTGCAAAAATTAGGATTGGTTTGTGATCCATTATTTTTTAATGGGTTAGCTCATGAAACATAAAATAAAAGGGTTGAGTTAGACTCACCAAGGTATTTAAATTCCTACATATGATTAAGTTACAGTAATAGGTCTGTGCATCTGTGTCTAAACTCATAGGATCAGAAATGTTAATAATCTTGTCAGTGCTAACTAATGCATTACGTCTCAGAATGCATTACTGAGTTCCAGATCCCATTGTTTTTGTTCAGAGCTTGCTTTCAAGGGAGTCTGCTAGGAAACATTGGAAATTCCTCTTAGAAAAGCATTTTAGTTAAGTGTAACAATGTTAAATGCTTTTGGTTATATTTTTGCTTTATTTCTGCCCTTTCTCTTTGTTTCTCCTAATGTTCTTTGGCAAGTTATAGACCTAATGAGCGCAAAGCCAAATGAATGTTGGATCATGTTGATGCACCTTATAGCAAGCCTGTTAAAGTTGTTTTGTGGCTTGAGGTAAACAAAAAGTTCAATGCTGTGCAGTTATTGAAAGATTAAGATTTAGACCATTAAAACAGAACCCTGAAGATTTAACATTTCCCATTAGGCACATTAAATATCATTTTGTTAATGCATTAATCATGTCCCTAGCTGCTGGCATGATTAAATTCTCCTCATTGTGGAAAAGAATGCATTCCGAAGTTTACTCCCTGAATGGAAAGACAAGGCATCTGCATTTAAGTCGCTCTATGTGTAGTCTGAGATGATATTGGCAGACTGAGATAATGTCAGCAACTAAACATGAAGGATAAGAGTGCCTGTGTGTGTCATTGAGAGAGAGACAGAGAAATAATTTATGCTTAAATATTTTTTTAAAAGAGTGCATCCATGGAATCCAAGGCTTATAGGAAGTACCTGTAGAGCAGAAAACCCCATTTACACAAACAACAGGTATATAGCATCTTCTTTAAGCTATTTAGTGTTTTCCTGAAGATATGCAGGAGTAAGTGGCTGGTAGTCATTTAATCAAGGATCAGTGTCAGTGAGTAGAAAGTAGGTGAGGCTCCCACAGTGAAGCACAGGACTAGTCAGTGACTTGGGTGGACATTTTTATTATTCGCATTTAAAGGAATAAATATAATGACATATGTCTCACTTCCATTTCTATAGCCAGAAATCATTTCTCCATCAGCATGCAGAACAACACAGATATTTCGGAGTCCAATTAAAAATTTCTGGGTTTGGTAACTGCATTTCTAGCCCATGATAATATGGTACGGTCCACTGTTTCTTTAGATGATTAAGAACTAGAGTACACCTTTTGGGCCTGAAGACTTGAATTTTTACAAAATCATGTTAAACTTCTTATTAGCTCCGTGGAAGACTTAAAAGTTTTGTCAGAGCTTGGCTAAATTACAAGGATCTAATCTAGGCTATGCAGGTGCCTAAAATTCTGTTTCATTTTGGTTTTAATTCCAGAAAGCTATATAATGAAGGTTTGGGGAGGATACAAATAAAATAAACAAAAGAAATAAAGTTAGAGAATACAGAATTAGAAGCAAAAAGGAGACAGATTAGGATATATATAAGTGCATCAGTCTTCCATAAATACGTGGACAAGTACCCCTGTGTTTCAGTCCTATCTTTTCTTTAGATTTTCTGAGAGATATTGTGGCCATTTTTGAGTCTTTTGGTCCCTTTTCCATTAGAGGGCTATTGAAGGATTACTAGCACCTGACTTGAAATCTACAAGCAAGCTATATTTGAGCAAAGCTGGTAGAAAGGTATAAGGGAAAAATAATACACGGGAAAATGGATGTTGTCCTAGTTTCAGCTGGAATAGAGTTAACTGTCTTCCTAGTAGCTGGTAGGGTGCTATGTTTTGAGTTCAGTATGTGAAGAATGTTGATAACACCGATGTTTTCAGTTGCTGCTAGTAGTGTGTAGACTAATGTCAAGGATTTTTCAGCTTCTCATGCCCAGCCAGTAAGAAAGCTGGAGGGGCACAAGAAGTTGGCACAGGACACAGCCAGGGCACCTGACCCAAACTGGCCAACAGGGTATTCCATACCATGTGACGTCCCATCTAGTATAGGAACTGGGAAGTGGGGGCGGGGAATTGCCGCTCGGGGACTAGCTGGGTGCCGGTCGGCGGGTGGTGAGCAATTGCACTGCGCCTCATTTGTACATTCCAATCCTTTCATTATTGCTGTTGTCATTTTATTAGTGTTATCATTATCATTATTAGTTTCTTCTTTTCTGTTCTATTAAACTGTTCTTATCTCAACCCGTGGGTTTTGCTTCTTTTTCCCGATTTTCTCCCCCATCCCACTGGGTGGGGGGGGAGTGAGTGAGCGGCTGCGTGGTGCTTAGTTGCTGGCTGGGGTTAAACCACGACAGTCCATTTTGGCGCCCAACGTGGGGCACTAAGGGTTGAGATAACGACAAACCTGATCAGAGCTCGTTAAAACAAAATTGTTATAAGCATTCATTATATTGGTCTAATAGTCGCTGGTCATTATGTTGATTTATGTGTTCTTAGAGTTGTTGCTCTGGTTTTTAAAGTTCTCTTATGTATCACCTCGCTTGCTGTATGTAGTCCCTCTTCTGCTGCTTATCATCCGTGGGAGGTAGATTAAGGTTTTCGCTTTGATGTGTTGTAGAACACTGGTTTATGGTATGATAAAGTCATCAGTTGTGGAATTAATCTGGTATTTGCACTCAGCATTGTCACCTTTATACGGCGGGAGCCATCTGTGGGAAACTATTAATAATTATACTATTTACTTTTCCTCCTTGGAAAACCAGTCTATGAGTGGGATACCTTTCTTCCCCTCTCCTTTCTCCTTCAGTCCAGTTACAATGGTGTTTGGGAATTTTGAAAAATTTGAATACTCTTGGGATGTTGATACCAGCACGGTCCTAGCCCTATTGCTGGGAATTAGCATGCTCCTGAATGTGGTTCAGCTCTTGTTTAAGGTTAAACAACTATTTAAGAAGATCACCCAGAGGTCTGCCCCGATGCTGGATAATTATGAGTGGCAGGGTGTGTGGGGTAGTACGGGCAAGTACCTAGAAAAGTGGGCACCTCCAGTGTTTTGGAAATTCACCTCTGAACAAGTGCAGAATCCAGAAGAACTAGTAAAATATTTGGAAAAGGTATGCTGTCACCCCAGCAGCTCCAGAGAGATACAAATCACTGCAACGTGCTGCGGCCTGGCCCATGCCTATCGAGCCCTGTTCGACACAACTCAGCACCCTCAAGGGGAAGAGAAGGTCTCTGGACCTAACAACAAAACGATGAGCACTGCGGTCACCCAAACCCCGGCAATGGGCGCTGTGGCCCCTCCAGCCCCGGCGACGAGCATTGCGGCCACCCAGACCTTGGTGACAGGCACCGTGACCCCTCCAGCCCTGGCAACGAGAACTGTGGCTACCCAAACATCAGCAACAGGCACTGCAGCCCCTCCAGCCGCGGCAACAAGCACTGCTGCTGCCCAAACCTTGGCGACAGACGCTGCGGTTATCCAAAACCCGGCGAGCGATACTGCAACTGAACCAGCGGATCAACCTGCACCAGTATTGGTTGCCCCCGTACAGAAAAAGAAATATACAAAAAAATCAGCTCGCTTAGCAAAGGATGAAGGTGAACCAGGGTCATCATGGGAACAGGAGGAAGAGGCAGAACCAGAGGTAATAACCCGGTCCCTATCCTTGAGTGAGCTGCGGGATATGCGAAAAGATTTTGGCCGCCGTATAGGTGAGCATATTATCACCTGGCTACTCCGATGCTGGGACAATGGGGCTAATAGCTTGGAATTAGAAGGTAGGGAAGCCAAGCAGCTGGGATCACTTGCCAGGGAAGGTGGCATTGACAAGGCAATTGGAAGAGGAACACAAGCCATCAGCCTCTGGAGGCGACTCTTGTCAAGTGTGAAGGAAAGGTACCCCTTTAAGGAAGATGTTACATGTGAATCAAGCAAGTGGACCACCATGGAAAAAGGTATCCAATATCTGAGGGAATTAGCTGTGCTAGAGACGATTCATCATGACCCGGACAGCCCACAATTACCCAAAGATCCAGACGAAGTCCAATGCACACGACCCATGTGGCGGAACTTTGTAAGGAGCACACCATCGTCCTGTGCCAACTCACTGGCAATAATGACCTGGAAAGACAAAGAGGCACCGACAGTGGATGAAGTGGCTCGCCAACTCCGTCAATACGAAGAAAATCTCTCCTCCTCCCTACAAGCCTGCATTTCGGCTGTGGAGAAGCTGTCCAAGGATTTCCAGCAATTCAAAGAGGATATGTCCTATTGCCCACCTGTAAGGACCAATGTCTCAGCTATTAGGAGTGAGCGCTCCTCTGCCCAAGAGAGAGAATATAGAAGGTACACACCACGAGGTGCCCTGTGGTTTTACCTATGTGATCATGGAGAGGACATGAGGAAATGGGATGGAAAACCTACCTCGGTCCTAAATGCACGGGTATGTGAGCTGCGAGGAAAAACCACCACAAAAGGGGATTCTACTAGGAAAAATGCTGCTCCAGTTTCCAAACAGAGTAGAAGGGCTGATCTTATTTCTGATCCTCTTGAAGGGACTTCTGAGCCAATTTTATGAGAAGTGAATACCGGATACTCTGGCCAGAATTAGAGGGGCCCTGCCTCCAGCCAGGTGGAGGAAAGGGATAACCGGGTCTATTGGACTGTGTGGATTCGATGGCCTGGCACGTTAGACCCACAGGAGTACAAGGCTCTAGTAGACACCGGCGCACAGTGCACTCTAATGCCATCAAGTTATAAAGGGGCAGAACCCATCTGTATTTCTGGTGTGACAGGGGGATCCCAAGAGTTAACTGTATTGGAGGCTGGAGTAAGCCTAACTGGGAATGAATGGCAGAAACACCCCATTGTGACTGGTCCGGAGGCTCCGTGTATCCTTGGCATAGACTATCTCAGGAGAGGGTATTTTAAGGACCCGAAGGAGTATCGATGGGCTTTTGGTATAGCTGCCTTGGAGACGGAGGGCACTGAACAGCTGTCTACCCTGCCTGGTCTCTCTCAACACCCTTCGATTGTGGGGTTGCTGAGGGTTGAAGAACAACAAGTGCCAATTGCTACCACGACGGTGCACCGGCGGCAATATCGCACCAACCGAGACTCTCTGATTCCCATCCACAAGTTGATTCGCCAACTGGAGAGCCAAGGAGTGATCAGCAAAACTCGCTCACCCTTTAATAGTCCATATGGCCAGTGCGAAAGTCTAACGGGGAGTGGAGACTAACAGTTGACTATCGTGGCCTGAATGAAGTTACGCCACCGCTGAGTGCTGCCGTTCCAGATATGCTAGAACTTCAATACGAACTAGAGTCAAAGGCAGCCAAGTGGTATGCCACAACTGACATTGCTAATGCGTTTTTCTCAATCCCTCTGGCAGCAGAGTGTCGTCCACAGTTTGCCTTTACTTGGAGGGGTGTCCAGTACACTTGGAATCGATTGCCCCAGGGGTGGAAACACAGCCCCACCATTTGCCATGGACTAATCCAGACTGCACTGGAAAAAGGTGAAGCTCCGGAACACCTGCAATACATTGATGACATCATTGTATGGGGCAACACGGCAGAAGAAGTCTTTGAGAAAGGGAAGAAAATAATCCAAATCCTTCTGAAAGCCGGTTTCGCCATAAAAGAAAGTAAGGTCAAGGGACCTGCACAGGAGATCCAGTTTTTAGGAATAAAATGGCAAGATGGACGTCGTCAGATCCCAATGGATGTGATCAACAAAATAGCAGCTATGTCTCCACCGACTAATAAAAAGGAAACACAAGCTTTCTTAGGTGTTGTGGGCTTTTGGAGAATGCATATTCCAAATTTCAGTCTGATTGTAAGCCCTCTCTATCAAGTGACCCGGAAGAAGAATGATTTTAAATGGGGCCCTGAGCAACAGCAAGCCTTTGAACAAATTAAACGGGAGATTGTTCATGCAGTAGCCCTTGGACCAGTCCGGGCAGGACAAGATGTTAAAAATGTGCTCTATACTGCAGCCGGGGAGAATGGACCTACCTGGAGCCTCTGGCAGAAAGCACCCGGGGAGACCCGAGGCCGACCCCTGGGGTTTTGGAGTCGAGGATACAGAGGATCCGAGGCTCGCTATACTCCAACTGAAAAAGAGATACTGGCAGCATATGAAGGAGTTTGAGCCGCCTCAGAAGTGGTTGGTACTGAAACACAGCTCCTCTTAGCACCCCTACTGCCAGTGCTGGGCTGGATGTTCAAAGGGAGGGTCTCCTCTACACATCACGCGACTGATGCCACGTGGAGTAAGTGGATTGCACTGATCACACAACGGGCTCGCATAGGAAACCCCAGTCGCCCAGGAATTTTAGAAGTGATCACGGACTGGCCAGAAGACAAAGATTTTGGAATGTCGCCAGAGGAGGAGGTAACGCGTGCTGAAGAAGCCCTGCTGTATAATAAACTGCCAGAAAATGAGAGGCAATATGCTCTGTTCACTGATGGGTCCTGTCGCATTGTGGGAAAGCATCGGAGGTGGAAGGCTGCTGTATGGCGTCCTACACGACAAGTTGCACAAACTGCTGAAGGAGAAGGTGAATCGAGTCAGTTTGCAGAGGTGAAAGCCATCCAGTTAGCGTTAGACATTGCTGAAAGAGAAAAGTGGCCAGTGCTCTACCTCTATACTGACTCATGGATGGTGGCAAATGCCCTGTGGGGGTGGTTACAGCAATGGAAGCAGAGCAACTGGCAGCGCAGAGGTAAACCCATTTGGGCTGCCGCACTGTGGCAAGATATTGCGTCCCGGCTAGAGAATCTGGTTGTAAAAGTAAGTCATGTAGATGCTCACATACCCAAGAGTCGAGCCACTGAAGAACATCAAAATAACCAACAGGTGGATCAGGCTGCCAAGATTGAAGTGGCTCAGGTGGATCTGGACTGGCAACATAAGGGTGAGCTATTTATGGCTCGATGGGCCCATGATGCTTCAGGCCATCAGGGAAGAGATGCAACATATAGATGGGCTCGTGACCAAGGGGTGGACTTGACCATGGACACTATCGCACAGGTTATCCATGAATGTGAAACATGTGCTGCAATTAAGCAAGCCAAACGGTTAAAGCCCCTGTGGTATGGAGGATGATGGTTGAAATATAAATTTGGGGAAGCCTGGCAGATTGACTATATCGCACTCCCACGAACCCGCCAAGGCAAGCGCTATGTGCTCACAATGGTGGAAACTGAGGAGATTGAAGTAGACAGACGCCTGTAATCTTGAGAACAGACAACAGACGGCACTTTATTGCTAAAACACACACATACTTATAGTCACAAATTCTGCAAAGTCACTGTACACGCGCACAAGCATAAAATATGATTGGTTATATCAACACTGTACACGCGCATAAACATAAGATATAATTGGTTATACTAACTCTGTACACGCGCATAAACATAGGACATAATTGGTTATACCAATTAAAACACGCGAAACTTGTCTCAGTCTAACTGGTCAAGATAAACTGCCGAATTGAGGTTCTTTGTGCCAAGTTCCCTTTATCGTGGAATGTGCACCTGTGTTCTTCTAATTGGCGTCTTTCTTTTTTAGTCTTCTTGTTTATTCTGTTCAAGGTCTTCTAAAGGCCTCTGGAATGCTCTTGCGGCCGATGTTAGCTAAACATGTGTCCACAATTCCCCCTTTTTTGTTTTTTGTTAATCAACACAGCCTTACTTGATCCATCAATTAATTCCTAAACACATTGCAACACACAAGGCACACAAATTAAAATACAAAAAACCCACTACGAGATAAATCAGAACTATCTTAACCTATGATTTAAGACTACACCAATCTGTCTTGTTCCGTGAACTCAGCCCAGCAGTCGGTAGGTGACAGCTTTATGTGGGCGTCCCCACAGAGGCAACGATGGCCTTGCCGTACACCAACCCGATGCTCTTCGGAAAATCCCGGTATTTGTATATTTGCAGAGGAACGGATTTCAGCACACATGGCCAGTGGGTGCCAAAATTCGCCTCGGTTGAACATGGGGAGCCTATGATGCATACGCTCGCTGGCCAGGCGTGCTGCACGAGTCATAGGCATCCTGTCTAATTGGTTCACGGGCTTTGCGATGCGGTTATAATAATTAAACACAGTAAAAGCAACATTATACCTAATAAAATACATAAGAATAAAAGACACACAAAAAGAGGTTTGATTAATAGCTTTAGCCACTGTCACCCAAACATTCTTACTGTCCCACGGCGTTAAACGATGTGGATCAAACACCGGTGTCACTGTCATGCTGCTTACTACAGTCAGTGTGTTCCATATCAATCTCAGCATAAGGTTTCGTCCATTTAGTTGGAATCCACTTTGGCCCATTTTCTGTAATGACACAAGCATAACCTCGACCCCACGTTATTACTTTAAAAGGTCCTTCCCATTGCTGGCGCTCAATATTTTTAACCCAGACTTTCCACCCATTATCAATATTTTGAAACCCACTATTCATTGTTTGAAAATGCCGAACTACAGGGGGAACAACTGATTCTCCACGCAAGGTCAAAAAATTCATCACATATACTGCTTTCATGAGTCTATTTGAAGGAGGTTCCCCTAATTCCCCTGTTTTTTGTTTTTCCAAAAAATCTTTTAATACTTTATGAGTACGTTCAATTATAGCTTGACCTGTGGGAGAATGAGGAATGCCGGTAATATGAGTAACTCCCCATTGCTGAAAAAATTCCTGAGTCCGTTGTGCTATAAAACATGGTCCATTATCTGTTTTTATCTGGGCCGGGACACCCATTACTGCAAATGCTTGTCGTAAGTGTGTTTGTAAATGTCGACTTGTTTCACCCGCAAGTGCTGTGGCCCATATCATCAAGGAATATGTATCAACAGAGACATGAACAAAACGCAATTTTCCAAAAGCTGGTACATGAGTCACATCAGTTTGCCATAATTGCAAGGATTGCAGACCCCTAGGATTTACAGCGCCATCTCCGTGTCCAGATAATTTCTGGCACTCAGCACAGGATTGAATGATGGCTTTGGCATCTGCTATAGAAATTTGAAACTGTTTGGCTAATACTTTTGCTGGTTGGTGGAAAAAACTATGAGCTCCACGTGCTTGTAAAAGTTTATTGGGGGGTGGCCCAGTCCATACAGGATTAGCTAGTAAATCAGCTCGTTTATTCCCTTCTGTGATCCATCCAGGCAAACTGGTGTGACTTCGCACATGCATTATATAATAACACTTTGTCTGTTGGTTTAACAGAAATAGCAACATCTTAAATTTTTCAAACAATGTAATGTTATCAATTTCTTTCAAATAAGCCCGTCTCAAGCGTTTTACTACACCTACCACATATAAAGAATCAGCAATAATATTGACCTCAACATCCTGCCACTTTTTAAATACTTCTATTACAGCTTGAAGTTCCACCACTTGAGGGGAGCCTTCACATGTGACAATGTGATTTTTCCATACCTGACCTTCTTTCCAAACTACTGCTGCCTTTCCTGTTTTTCCACTGCCATCCGTAAATACTGTAGGACCATCAGTAGGTAACTCTGCACACAATTCTTTTTCTTCTAGTTGTATATTTTGTAGCAAGGTAAACATTTTGTGTGCAGGAAGATGAATATCTATCTTTCCTTTGAAATCTGCAAAAGCAATTTGTAAAGTTAGACTATTCTGTAGACACCATTGTAAATATCCTTGAGTCAAAGGAACAACAATCGTGTGTGGTTCTTGTCCACAAATCTCAATAATCCGATGTCTCCCCTTTATAATTAATTCTGAAATCATTTCAATTCGAGAAAATATGGTTTTTCGGGCCTGATGAGCTAAAAAGATCCATTCTATTATTAACAAGTCTTTGTGACTCCCCTCCCATTGATATATGATCCCAAGGGGTTGTTTTTCTCGGTTTAAAATGCTAAGATTAATGTCAAGATTTTCTTTAATCCTAAAAGCCTGACTCTGGGATATTATATTTGCTATCTGTTGTAATGCTTGTTTACCTTGAGGGGTCAATTGTCGAGGTGCCGTTAAGGTAGTGTCGCCCCGTAACATTTCAAATAAAGGGGTCAAAAGCTCATTATCTATTCCCAACAGCGTTCGAACCCAATTGATTGTCCCCAGTAATTTTTGCACATTATTCAATGTTTCAATCTTGTCTGTAATTTGCAGTTTTTGCGGAACTATCGTTTTTTCTAAAATCTTCCAGCCTAAATATTTCCATGGTTGCATTTTTTGTACCTTTTCTGGTGCTATTTTTAAACCAAAATCAGACAATTGTGTAGTCAATTCTTTGAGCTTTTCAGATAGCTCTCTTTTCCCTGCAATCAAGATATCATCCATATAGTGATAAATAATCAAGTCTGGATTTTGTTGTCTAAACCCTTTTAGAGCTTGGGATACATAGGATTGGCATATGGTTGGAGAATTTTTCATTCCTTGTGGCAGAACTACCCAATGATAACGTTCCATGGGTTCCTGTTTGTTTATGGTGGGGATAGAAAAGGCAAATTTTTCTGCATCTTTTGGGTCTAGATATATTGTAAAAAAACAGTCCTTTAAATCAATAATCAAAATGTTCCATCCTTGTGGAATCATAGTAGGCGTGGGTAACCCTAATTGCAGGGCTCCCATATTTTCCATTACTTCATTTATTTTTCTTAAATCATGCAACAGTCTCCATTTCCCAGATTTTTTTGGAATGACAAAAACTGGTGTATTCCAAGGGCTCGTGGTATTCACCAAGTGCCCCTGTTCCAATTGCTCCTGTACTAATTGTTTCAGGATGGCGACCTTAGATTCAGTCAGCGGCCACTGATCTACCCAAATCGGTTCCTCTGTTTTCCATTTTAGTTTTAGGCATGGTCGCCCGTCAATGGCCGCGCCACAAAATTGTCTCCTGTACTAAGCACACATCCCATTTGACTTAGTGCATCCCTACCTATCAGGTTCATAGGGATATTGGTTACATAAGGTTTGATATAAGAAACTGAATTTTGACAAATCAATTGAATCATATATTTGCTTTGTCGAGTTTTTGATAATCCTCCCACACCGAACAGTTTCGAATCCATCTCAGAAAGCTCCCAAGTAACAGGCCAGTCCTCCCATGACAGAACTGTTACATCTGCTCCAGTATCCACTAATGCTTGTAATTTTATTTTTTCTGGCCTGTTTTTTGCATTTTGTAACTCTACTGATATACTAGGTTTTGTTTTATTGATCTCCATTGACCACATAATTTGAGCTTCTAATCCCGTAGATCCAAACCCTGCATTGCCACGCTGCTTATTAATCTTACATGGTACATTTGATTTAAAAGGGACTAGCTGTGCAATTCTACTTCCTTCCTGTATTGATACTGGTGGAGACGGCGTCCAAATCATAGCATAAATGCGACCTGTGTAGTCCGCATCAATCACCCCGGGAAGCACAAAAATTCCTTGTAATGTTATACTAGACCGTCCCAACAACAGGGCACTAAGCCCATTACCTAATGGTCCTTGTGCGTTTACTGGCACACGGTGTACCTGAGAGTTCCATAGGGAGATGGTTTCTATTGTTGAGACATCCACTCCGGCACTTCCAGCTGTTCGGGCTGGCAATTCTGCCAGACATCCTTCTTGGCGCCGTTCCAGGATCCTTTCGGAGCTGTTGGGGTCATCGCACCGCTCCTCGCGCTCTTCTTGTAGTTTCCCGGCGATTGAGTACCTCGGGGTGGCAGAGCTACACCTTCACTTGTAAAACGAGATCTACATTTGTTAGCATAATGTCTCCCTTTATGACAACGAGGGCATATATTAGGCTCAACTTCCAGTTTGTTTCGCCCCTCTTTACACTGAAATTGCAAATGTCCCGGTTGTCCACATTTATAGCATTTCTTAACATTTTTTGTATCCATTTGCATGGCTACAGCAAAAGCATTGGCCATTAATGTAGTTTTATGCTCCAAAGACCCAACTTTGTTACAGGCCTCTATCATATCTACTAGCGTCACTCTTCCTGGCATTGATTGTAGTATTTTTTTACAGTCTGGATTTGCATTTTCCACGGCCAATTTTATTATCAATGCTTCTTTGGCATCAACATTATCTATTTGCTTTTCAATAGCATCTCGCAGACGATCAATAAAGGACATATAAGGCTCCATATTACCCTGCCTTACACTTGTAAATGATTGTTGTGGCTTTCCGGCTTCAGGCAAGATTACCATTGCCTTCAGAGCTAAGGAAGCTGATTCTTGTAATACTTCCACCGGTAGCCTTGCTTGCCTATTAACATCTGCAAAGTCACCAGTCCCCATCATTTGTGCAGAAGTGATCATATATCGTGGATCTCCTTCTGGGCGGTCCAAATTTTTTAGTGCTGCTAAATCACATAATTCTGCCCATTTCACCTTCCATAATAGACGCTGAGTCGGGGTTAAAATCATAGTAGCCAATTGTGTACAGTCAAAGCCCGTTAAAATTTGACCAGAAAATATATTCTCCAATAATGCCTGACTAAACGGAGCAGACAATCCATTAGCCATTACTGTTTTCCGTACTTCTTTTATTAAATCCCAATTGAAAGGTTGCCACACGTTTGGGGCATTCTGCCTGACTGTAACTGGAAAAGCCACAGGATTTAGACCTTCAGTTAACATTTTATCATTTATGTCCTTCCATCGCTTTTTTATAGCCTCTCCTGGGGATGTAGCTGCCTCATAGGGAGGTGCAGAGGGGATAGGTCTCTGCTCGAGAGACAGGTTACTTAAAAGTTGATTGTTGCCTTCATTAATGACATCTCCCTCGGTGTTTAATTGCTCATCACTGTCCGAATTATTTACCACCTCGCCACACACACTTTTCTCTTTTTCCGGGGTATTTTCAATTGAAATTTTTACAGCAGCAGCCACCTCCTTTTCTGCCTTAAGGGCTTTCAATGTTTCCAGCACCAGTCTCCACGTAGCGGAGATTTTCTGAGCCTTCACGTCCCCACGCGATACAAAGTCCCAAATTACTTTTCCCATTTCTTCCCAATTTTTAATTTCAAAGATTTCTATATTCGAAGTGGGGGCTCCATGGTCCTTAAGCCATTTCAGCATCATACGTAAAGTATTTGAATCATATTTAACTCCTCTCATGGAGAGGATATGCGAAAGCATTTGTACAATTGCCCCTTCTTCCACAGACATCCAGGCACCCATTTTAATCTTTCTAGCCGCTCACCTTACTTCCAAACGAGCAGGTGATTGATCTCCCGGGAGAAAGTTGTCCGCTCAGTCCAGCTGGCTAGACGACCGTTCGGCTAGAGTCTCCTCCGGACGCACTTCCAGCAATTCCAGCGTTCTCTCGACCCGCTATCACGTCGGGGTCACCATTTGAGGAGATTGAAGTAGACGGACGCCTGTAATCTTGAGAACAGACAACAGACGGCACTTTATTGCTAAAACACACACATACTTATAGTCACAAATTCTGCAAAGTCACTGTACACGCGCACAAGCATAAAATATGATTGGTTATATCAACACTGTACACGCGCATAAACATAAGATATAATTGGTTATACTAACTCTGTACACGCGCATAAACATAGGACATAATTGGTTATACCAATTAAAACACGCGAAACTTGTTTCAGTCTAATTGGTCAAGATAAACTGCCGAATTGAGGTTCTTTGTGCCAAGTTCCCTTTATCGTGGAATGTGCACCTGTGTTCTTCTAATTGGCGTCTTTCTTTTTTAGTCTTCTTGTTTATTCTGTTCAAGGTCTTCTAAAGGCCTCTGGAATGCTCTTGCGGCCGATGTTAGCTAAACATGTGTCCACAGAAACAACCACCGGATGGCTGGAAACATATTCTGTACCCCATGTCACCGCCCGGAACACTATCTTGGGCCTTGAAAAGCAGGTCTCGTGGCGACATGGCACCCCAGAGAGAATTGAGTCAGACAACGGGACTCATTTCCGAAACAACCTCATAGACACCTGGGCCAAAGAGCATGGCATTGAGTGGGTGTATCACATCCCCTATCATGCACCAGCCTCTGGGAAAGTTGAGTGATACAATGGACTGTTAAAGACTACATTGAGAGCAATGGGGGGGTGGAACTTTCAAACATTGGGATACACATTTAGCAAAAGCCACCTGGTTAGTCAACACCAGAGGATCTGCCAATCGGGGTGGCCCTGCCCGGTCAGAATTTTTACGTACTGTAGAAGGGGATAAAGTCCCTGTAGTGCACACAAAAAATATGTTAGGGAAGACAGTCTGGGTTACTCCTGCCTGAGGCAAAGGTAAACCCATTTGTGGGATTGCTTTTGCTCAAGGGCCTGGGTGCACTTGGTGGGTGATGCGAAAAGATGGGGAAGTCCGATGTGTGCCTCAAGGGGATTTAATTTTAGGTGAGAATAGCCAGAATTAACCTGTATGATATTAGTTGCTATATAACCCTGCTACTGTATGTTATCATTACTATAATTGTTATATGCTATATCCATAGTACTATAGTAAGAATCACTTAGATCGAACAAGAAAAAACTGTGATAAAACTGAGCGAAGAGCAGTAGTGATGGAACCAGAACTGACTCCAGCATGCAACAATCCAACGGTGCACACCTTCCTCCTGCTGCGTCCAATGTCAACTGCTCGTCACACTGCACTGAAGCCCAACTCTGCTCTACCGACTGAGAGGACTTTGCACCATCCCTCCTGCCCAGAAAGACTGGTATGACAGATGGAGCCCAGAGTCAGGAACTAAATAAACTCAACGAACATTTAATGAACATAACCCATAAACTAAAGGAATGATATCTCTGTGTATGTATACATATATATATATATATATATATCTATCATTGTTCATATGTCTCAAAGGGATGGAAAAGCTGATAATGATTGACCAGGATGTAACTAAAGGTATGGGAACTGAGCATGACGTCAATGGTATAGAATAAGGGGTGGATACTGTCCTAGTTTCAGCTGGAATAGAGTTAACTGTCTTCCTAGTAGCTGGTAGGGTGCTATGTTTTGAGTTCAGTATGTGAAGAATGTTGATAACACCGATGTTTTCAGTTGCTGCTAGTAGTGTTTAGACTAATGTCAAGGATTTTTCAGCTTCTCATGCCCAGCCAGTGAGAAAGCTGGAGGGGCACAAGAAGTTGGCACAGGACACAGCCAGGGCACCTGACCCAAACTGGCCAACAGGGTATTCCATACCATGTGACATCCCATCTAGTATAGGAACTGGGAAGTGGGGGCGGGGAATTGCCGCTCGGGGACTAGCTGGGTGCCGGTCGGCGGGTGGTGAGCAATTGCACTGCGCATCATTTGTACATTCCAATCCTTTCATTATTGCTGTTGTCATTTTATTAGTGTTATCATTATCATTATTAGTTTCTTCTTTTCTGTTCTATTAAACTGTTCTTATCTCAACCCGTGGATTTGCTTCTTTTCCCGATTTTCTCCCCCATCCCACTGGGTGGGGGGGGAGTGAGTGAGCGGCTGCGTGGTGCTTAGTTGCTGGCTGGGGTTAAACCACGACAGATGTGAAGGGACAGAAGGCATTGCAGAGAAGATGTGACAGAGGCTATATGTCATGAGCATAATAGTTGAGAAATGAGAAGCAATGGAAGAAATAGATACTGGAATAGCTAATTATTTGTGCAGGAAATCAGTGTAATTAACTGTAAACCAGTGATCAAGCAGAGAATCAATAGAACAATGGATGAACTAAACAGTCACGTAATCAAAGAGTAAGGTAAACAAACAGACAAGTCAGAGTACATAAATCACAGACTATATGAGCTAATTAATTAGTCAGTAGTATATACATTAAGTGAATGATCAATAAATTAATTTATTCTTTAAGCAATAAGCTAGTCAGAGATCCATGCAATTAAATAAACAGAAAATGTTGAGTTCAAAGAAAAATATCTGAAGGAGTCAGACAGTTAGAAGCAGGCAAAAGGGTGAGCTAAAATGCCAAGAGCAGACAAAACCATCCAGGAAAGGAAAGCCAATGTAAGAGATACACAGCAGTGGTGAGTGGTGTGGACAGGATGCCAGCTTCAGCAACCATGCAGTTGAGTTCTTTCCTGTTGGACAATATTGCTGCTGCTGCAATCACTGACATTATCAGCCTGTGTTTAGAAAAAAAGAAGCCACATCCTTATTTCTAGGACATTTGTGGGTGCTTAGAGCAATTTCCAAACTTTTGGTCCAGAATAGTAATCACCTGGTATTGCCAGGAGTTAAAATATGACATGATCAGAGGGAGCTTGCTGTGAAGCGATGAACAATGATTTGGCTACTGCGATATGAATCTTCTGTAACATTACATTTTAAATGTGTAAGAGATTTCTAGAGTTTTCTTCCAACCCAAGTATCTCTGAAAAGTTCAATATTCTACTTTGTATTCCATTAAAGTAAAGAAAGAGAAGTTGATAGGACTTACCCTTTCTTGAACACTTTACTTTCATGCACCACTGCTTTTCTCATTGTGCGCATAAAATTTCTTCAAATGTACATGGAGGTATAATATCAAGCACTGAAGGCATGTGCTGATTGATTTAAAATTTAACGAGTTTAAATCATGATATTTGGAATATATTTTTTCTGAAGAGAGCCAAAATTCAAATGTGTTTGCTTTTATGGTACTTTAATTGTACTAAGCAACAAAAAGCATGCTAAGCAGCTTGATAATCTCTGTAGGGATAGTAACAGTTTTAAAAAACAAAGTAGTCAGAATAGTTCTTGTCTGTCTTTCACGTTTATCAAACGAATACTTACATCAAGTAAAGATGCTCCTTAAAAAGAATAAAGAACCTGCTATTATCTTCAGAAAAGCCTCAGTAGCAGATAATAAGGACTTTCTCAGCTAAAGACATTTGTAGTTCGTCATAGTATATTTGACTGTACTGATAGGTCTCTTATGAACACTGAAGGGCAAAGTTCGTAATAGGAATTAATGAGTTAATGGCAAAATCCCATGGTTCTTCTCAGCTTTGAGCCATTCAGCAAGGGAACATTTCACACCCCATCTGTCTACTCAGTTCCTTCTCAAAAAAGAGCCTCTAAGCTGTGACAGTTAAGGGAGTTTGAATAACCCCTGTGCATTTCTTTTTTTTTTTTTTCCTAGGCTGTACAGATTTCTTACTGAAACCTTGAAGTGGAACATCTGAAGGAGGAGAATGCTTTTTGGAAACAGAGTAACACATGAAGTGGATGCTCTGTTATGTAATCTTCAAAATTAAAATGTAAAATTTTATGGTATTATCTATACAGTTCTATTATTTGGTCAAATGGCTTAAAAAGATTAAATAGTAATTCCATACAATCTCAGGAAATATGTTTTGGTGTTCAAGACAGATGACCCTAAGAGAGGTAGATAGTTCAACTTTATTGTACAATAAAGCATAGCTGTTAGAAGACATACCAATAAATGCCTTATTTACTTACTGCATCTCCATATTAACATGAGTAATCTCATCATCTGCTTTGTATGCACACAAATTAAATGTTTGGCAGTATCCGTACATGTTGCTTTTGACTGAGAAAAGATAATGTGTTCCTCTGAATGAGCTAAACAGTATACTTTTTTCCTTTTTGCTGTTCCATACTTATTTGAGAGGGAGGTTGAATGTCACTTCCCTATTTATGAGATTAAAATGTTTCTAACTTTGCTCACAGAAACAGAGTTTACTTAGACAAGATATGGTTTTACAACTGGGAATTTTCATAGTTAGCAGTAAAACCACTACCTAGGATAGAATAGTAATTACTAAAACCACTTTATCGCTTTACCATTAGTAAAACCACTAATAATTTTATCTAACATTATAGCTTCTTATAAACTTAACTATGGTGGCTGGGACACTGTTAAGGGCAAGAAGTGGTAACAACTCTGGTGACACTTCACAAAACACTTTAGTGTATAGATTATCCAAAAAGATTTAATTTAAGAGAAAGAAATATCAAAACCTAAACATCTAGTCAGTGAAACTGTACTCTGATTTGGTGTAAGAGAACAGAAGGAAGTTATGAATAATTGTGGTAGAAATGAACATTTTCCCCTTTATACTCAAAAAGTTCTTAACTAATTTTTTGGCAGATAAGATGCCAGCACTGCATAAACATGTAGCTATTGGGTTTAGTTAAAAAAAAAAAAAACCAACAAAACAACATTGCTTTGTAAAGACAATCTCTGCTTCTATCATTCACTCTGATCTTTCTTTCTGGAGGAAAGCTGCCAAGAAAGTTGTGGATAAGCAGCTCTAGAGTCCTTTCATTTTGCTTTAGATCTGGGTATGAAATAAAAATTAGTTTGCTCATGCTGATTGAAGATTTCTCATATTATAGTAGGATGCCAAATAACCATGCTGATTCTCTTACAAGTGTCAACAGCTTTTTGGAGTTCATTAACCAGGAGCTTTTGTTGAGGTAACTTTCATCTTCGAAGGGGGTGAACTGACAGTGACTTGCATGTCACTGCTTTCTCTTCTCTGTAGAGCTGCAGTTAGCAATGTTATTCAGTTGCTCTCTCGCACTCAAGGATTTCACAGTTCCTTTCCTTTGGTGCCTTCTGTAAGAGAGGACAGGGTGTAGGCCAGCCAAAGGCCACTCTCCAGCCCATAACTTGTGAATCATTAATGGCTGGAGAGTGCACTAAGAGGATGTATGTATCCAGAGGCCTGTGGCTTTCTCAAAATGAAGGTTGTTGCCAAGCCTATTCAGGCAGAGTGTTTGCAGTCTGCCCATATGTTGGGAACATGTGAGGGAGTCAGAGCATAGCATCAGGGATCACTTTTTCAGGGCAGGATAGATGGTGTCTTTGAGTTTACTTGAGCTGTAGCCATCTTGTTGAGAACTGCTAAGGGAAATGTTGAAAGTGACAACTCCTTCCAAATGAGCTATATGATATAATCACCTTGTTCAGTCCTTGTACCATCATGCATTTCCAAAGGCAACATTTGTTTCTGTTCTTGTCTGTGATCTTTATCACCTCAGTTCATCTTATCTTTTATGACTGTTTGTAGGTCTTCACTAGAGGTTTCCGAACTTGCCATTGGTTTTGTAAAATTCACTTTATCTCTAGGCACTTTTCAAAGCTAGTTTGAAATGCCCTTTTTCCACAGGTGTGTTTTTTTTTTTCTTCTAATATTTTTATTAAAGAAATAAATTGCTGAAATTTGAAATAATTTTATGCTGGAACAAAGCACCAAATCACTAATAGGTTCTGTTATGCATTGCTCCGAAATGCACTAGTATAATTCGCTAACCTTGCTGGAAATCTGTCTTTATTGGTGTTAGCCATAGAGTTTTTAAAATCTTCCTGTACTTGTAGGTTCTTTGGGAATATTATTACCTAATTATTTATTTGTAAAATGTGGACACATTCCCATGTAATTATTTCTTTGTCTTTAGTTTTAATCCCGCACTCAGTGAATGATGATGAATGCCATGAGACACGTTTCAGAGAATTCAAAGTTAGAATGACTTTTTTTTAAACAGTGAGTCTGAAAAGTGTTAAGAATCACAAACCACCATATAAAGTGAATCATCCTTGGTTTATATCAACAAGACCTGGCAGATACAGTATGTAAACCAGCTTATGAAAATGTATGAGTGTGTTGCAGGGTGCTCCCTTGGGAATATTATTGGTTAATTTTTTTTGTTAATAGCATCCTGCTGGAAGATATAATGGATGTTGACGCAGTATCTCCTGTTTCTTCCATTCCAGCAGGTATTGAGGGAGTGTAAAGACCAGAGGAAAAATGTTTCATGTCCTCTTCTTCCTTCTGTCAGAACCGTTTTCCTCTAAACCTTATAAATGCAAAGGAAATCAATGCAGAAGCTTCATGTGAAAGTCTGCAGAAACCTTTGCACATTTTAACAGTGAGAGAGGAATGCAAGGAGCCTGATTTCATTTTTTTTCATAGACAGTGGGATAAATGCGCTGTCACTATTAAATGTAAATCTTTCCATGTTAAAACAGTTTTCCAAAAATGATATTTACCAGGCAGCTCTGTTTTAAATATGGCATAGTATGAAGACGTTCCCTTTTGGTTTTGGTCAAATGCAGGGCAGCTGCAAGCATTCATTTTACATTTCTGAGGATAGTTTTGATGGTTATTTTCCAGCCAGCTAGTATAAGGCAAGTTCATCTTCCTTGTGAATATAACACCTCCCCCTCACATGCACATACTCATTGCATGCAGTGAGCAACACATACCTACATAAAACACGTATTATGTAAATGATTGCCATTCAGGAATCTCTTTCAATTTAACATGAAAATATCTGTTTTTGTTGTGTTTTATGTCTGTATTATAGCAAAGAATAAAATTTCTTCCATCATGCAACATCAAATGAGCAAGTGCCTTAAAACAGGAAAAAGTCTAAATGGTTACTAAAATTCGTGCCATCTTACGCAGTGCAGAGAGACCTTCAAAAGTTTGTAAGAAAATAACCAATATTCATTCTGAGAAACTGCATTACTAAATCACTGCAGTTTTGGTTAGTTTGGGGTTTTTTTTCTTGCATGGGAAATAAATACATTTTAGAAAAGGAAGAAAACCTATGTTAATGTCAGAGGGCACTCCTGCTTTTGTCATTCCTATTTAAAGGATAATAAAATCCACGAGGGAGATTTTTGAAGATAGAAATGTTTATTACCCTTTGCAGTACTGATATTTCTATTACAGGTAGGAATGTATTACTAACATTATGTAAAGTAATGATTCATTTGCATTCAAAATATCATGAATGATTTGTTATCTATGACAAGAAAAATAAATAGAAGCTGAAATACTAGAGCCACTTTGGTTTCAAAAATGTCATTTTAATGATTGTTAGGAATGAAGAGGAGACAAAATAAGCGAACTTGCTTTGTCTAACAAAAAAAGGCTGAATGGAATACCACTGATCTATATGGATGTATCGTTATGGCAAATGTTTGAAGCAAAGAAAATATTTAGACACAACAACAAATGAGGATAAATTTTTGGTCAATAAATTTAGGTTGGAAATTAAAGGAAGGTTCTAGCAATCTGTGGAGTGAGGATCTGGAACAGCCTGGAGAAATTCAGAGGAGCTGCAGGAGACAGAAACCTAGCTGATTTTAAGCTAAAGCTCCATATATTCTGTAGGTGACTACATGAGCTATTTATGTATAATAAACAGGGTGCTCAATTCAGTGACCCAAGACATTGTTTCTCATATGAAGGTTATTGGTCATGTAACAGCTGACCTGTATTTTTAAAGACTCCATACAAATACATTATCTAAGTCCACACTTTACAATGGTAAGCAAGGATGCTGTAAGACTGAAATGAAGCAGCAAAATTGGATAGAAATTTAAATGACTTTTATACAAGGTACCATCTTTAATGTATGTTTTACTTTGAGGAACATTTTTCCAGTTTTATAGAACATGTATTTTTTAAGTCAGAGAGGTCACTTTCAAAATCTGTTTAGGATTGTTTATTAATTTGCATTTCAAATCCGCTGCATTTTTTACCAATGTATGACCCTTTTAGTTTCAAGGGTTTGTAAAAAAATCCTGGGTACTAAACTATCTTAAAATAAAAATGGCATTTAATTCTGGAATGGAAAAGTGCCTATTTTTAAAAATTTATTTCCTATAACCTGATACGTAATAATGTTGAGATCAATTTAATCTCATTTTTTTGTACCAGCAGAGTTTTCAAGATGTAATTTCTTAATGACCTTTTACTTTCATGAAGAAAGTTAAACTGAATCACAGAGACAAGCTAATTGCAATGAAACTTGCAGATACCTTTGATCTGAAATGTGGTGTATTATTATTAATAATCCTTTTTTCCTCATTAAAAGGATAAAAAAGAGCATATTGCACATAATTTAACATTCATTTTCAGGACCAATATTATATATTGCCTCTTTGATTCAAGTTTGCTTGTTTTCTTTTTGACTTATTGACCAGAAAAGAAAAAAGAAGATAGAAATGAAGAAGCTGAAAAGATAATTTTCTTTAAATTAAAAGACAAGATGTTAATAGTCTCAACTAAGTGTTCTCAGCAGGGAGCTTTGCAACTAGAACTTTCATTATTGAAGAAGCATTTTAAATATTCAGGCTACTAGGGTAAGTGAATAAACCAAGACTGCAGAAACTGCTTTAGAGTGGTGGATTACAGTCGATAATATGCATCCCAGCAGTTATTTACTGCCATGAGTATCTAAGAGGCACTCTTTCTTCCCTTTTTATTTTCCTATAATCTGGAGCACAAACAAAATATACTTGTAAGGAATGTCTTAATATTAGAACTTAAATCTTCTGTTTATATGTGTCTCTGTAAAAATCTAGATTTTGGAATGAAAAATAAATACTTTAATTTAAATTTTCACTCCAAATTTTAAAATTTTAATATCAGGCAGCTCAAGATTGAGACGTGTTATGCTGAAGCTGTAGTACAATTGCCCCTGTTACAAGGAAGCTAGAAATGTCAATGATGTCATGAAAAAGTCAGGAAACAGAAGGACCAACATGCACTAATATTCTGTATTATCATTAGGCAATTAGTTCCATGAAATGCTATATAGTGTATAAAAATGTAAATCTTTTTATCACATGTAAATGCTTCTTTTGTATTTCATTATCTTGATGCAGTAAATTAATTAACTGTCATGTAAAAATGTTTTTTTAATCATATTTAATCTGTTCTCTGTTATTTTTACTGAGTATCTCCTATTTTTTTCTTTATGAAAAAACTCAAGTCCAGCTAACTTTATTCTTGCTATTCATAAGCTATTATATGTCACCTTTTATTCTTTTCAATTGATTGTTCTGCAAAATCTATTTCCAGGACAGTTTTCAGTTCAGCTCTTTTTAGCAGTTGGGCTGTTCTAGAAAATGATTCCCCTTGCTTAAAATGAAGGGAGGGGCACTCCAAACTCCTCTCTGACAGTCAAAGCCATTTTAGCCAAAGCTTTAAACAAATTAAATACAATTTGAAAAGCTGGTCTATTGCCGCATCTGACAGAGCTCATGGGATGTGATCTTCAAGCTCCATCTGAGGTCCTTACACTTTTGCATTCTGAGATTTTTTCCTAGTGGTTGCTGACTTCAAACCAGGGATGAGTCTGTGACTGTGCATGTGGGAGGGATGTAGATACATCTACATGCATTTGTAAAATCAGGTATATTTCTTGTAGGCTTTAATTTCTTCTTCTGAAGAAGTAAAAAAAGTAAACATGTAGGTAGCACCAATTATGTTTTATATAGCAGATAAAAGTAAAAACCACCTTCTTTTAAGTAATCACATCATTATAAGAATGTCTTAATTTGTTGGCATAGGCTTTCCAGTTTCTTGAAGTTTTCTGAAATGTTAATTATAAACGTCTGTTTAGAAAAAAAAAAAAAAGATCGTCTAGGGATATTTGGTTTATTTAAGCCTCACCCTCACATTTATAAGTGCCTATGACATAATTATGATGTTTGATGCTAGTTTTTTATTGGCTAAAAAGAAAGATTTCCAACAATATTCACTATGTTTTCCAAAAGAAGATATTGCTTTATACACCCTGCATGCATTAATTCCTTCTATTGCTCTGGCAGTACAATTTGGGTGCTATAGATAATATTTACCCTCAAAATATCAAAGTCCACTTTATCTAAGAAATTGGTGAACTTCATAGGCAGTAGTCAATCTGTGGTTCCCAAGCTCCAGCTTTATAGTACCTTTCATTAGACAAGTACATGCTTTTACTGATTTGAGCATAGCCAATTAAGGTCTTCTGTTGGTTTGAACATGCCTTTTTTCCATGCTTCTAACCTCTCTTCTTTTCTGCCTGAGTACTTGTGAGCTTGCACCTTCCATCTTTTTTCCTGGAGGCTCCACTATTCCTCTTACAGTAAAGGTCACATCTCCAGCTAAGTTTTTGAAGATGATTTAAGTGAAGATTTAGTAGTGCTCTTCATCCCTTTTATCCATCCTTTCTGTTTCACATAATCTGAGGAGCATTTAGAGGAATCATATGAACTTGTGGCCTTTGTGAAATAGGTCACTTCAGCTATTGTTGTTTTGTTCTACATGAGTTGGTAATTTGTTTGTTTGTTTGTTTGTTTTTTGCAATGCATTTTCATCCTTTCAAAACTGATGGCAGTGATCTGAAGTCTTCATAAGAATCTCAGAAAGAACAAATATTTTACTTTCTGATGGGGTTCTGTTCAAATCCTGCAGATATTTTTTGTGTAGAACAAATCCTGCAGATATTCTTTACGTATATTTTATACCAGACATTCTTTATGTATATCTAATATTTTCATTGTGTGTATAAGCCACCATGAACCCTTTTAAATGGACTTGAACTAACTCAGCCTATTATAATTTGATCACATGTTTATGTTCAGGCAAAATTTTGAGTAAGATTGGTTTTACACATCAGAAAATATAGTATGTTTTTTCACCAAATGAGATTGGGATACATGGTGTTACAGAGCAATGTATATTCACTGCTTTGGGGCAATGTGCTATTGTGCCATAGAATTTTGGGATTTGAATTGAAAAATCAAGTGTGGATCATCTTTTTTTCAGCATTCCAGAGGACAACATTTTTATTAATTTTAAACCAATGTTACAGACCACTAAACCTGAATTTGTCCTTTCACTTGGAAGCACCATTCTGCCCTGTTAATCCAATGGTAAAGCAGCATGCTTAGAGGGCTTTACATCTGTGCTATTTTGTTACTTCCAATAAGTGTCCAGTATGATATAGTGATTCTGTTTCCATTTTCTAAATTGGTCCGCTGACTTTTATTGCTGTAGCACAACCTGCTCGAACAAAAACTAGCAAAACTTTCCACTCCTAAGTTTTCCCATTTGTGTCTCTCTCCAGACTTACTAGCTTCAGTCTTTTTACAGCTCAGGCTTTGTCAGTCAAGTGAATAATTATGAACCCTTTTTCATACTCCACTGAAGTAATAGATGCATTCTGTAGCTACTGTAGGATATGTTTGTGCAGACTTGTTTGCCTTTTGGTCCTGGCATGTGTTTGATCATCTCTTGAAATTACTCATAGAAAGGAGACCCTGCTCTACAGGGAGGATAGACAGCTTTTGATCTTGAAAATCAACTTTCTGGTCTCTTCTCTTTTACGGCTTGCGCAGTTGTATTCCTCCAAAGGAATCAAAATAAATGAATCTCCTGTAAATCAGGACCATTGATACAAGACTGCAAGGTTCCTAAAAGAAAACTTTAATAAATCAAAGATTTATAATCCAGGAGTCCAATTCAGTACAGGACTCTTTCTTTAAGAGCTCTTCATAGGTGAAGATTTCTTTTGGACCCAACCTGCTTTGTTGGGTGTAACAGCTCATAAGTACTGAGTACTATAGAGGTCTTTCGTAAACACTTCTTCATAGACAAATTCTCCCTGCCCCCCAAGCATTGTTCTTAAATTAAACAAGATATGCCTGTTTGAAAGGTTGTATCCACATGTGTTTCTCTGAAGGTAAAATGGAAGTAGCATAGAGGGTACGTAACCATTGGCTTTGACATAGTGGTAATTTCCTTGAATTCTTGCCATGCTCTTTCCACTTTATTTCCACTTCATGTTAATTTCTGTTAGGGAAATACTTGTTTTGTTTTGTTTTCTTTATTAAATATATAACACAAGTTCTAAAAAGACTCACTCAAAGTGGATGTTAACAGAACACATTATTATGTTTGAAATATACTGTGATGGGTTGACCCTGGCTGGTTGCCAGGTGCCCACCAAAGCCGTTCTATCACTCCCCCTCCTCAGCTGGACAGGGGAGAGAAAATATAACAAAGAGCTTGTGGGTCGAGATAAGGACAGGAGAGATATCACTCATCACTTACCGTCACGGGCAAAACAGACTCAACTTGGGGAAATTAACTCACTTTATTACAAATCAACCAGAGTAGGGTAATGAGAAAAAAACCGAATCTCAGAACACCTTCCCTCCACCCCTCCCTTCTTCCCGGGCACAACTTCACTCCCGGCTTCTCTACCAACCCCCCCCAGCGGCACAGGGGGAACGGGGAATGGGGTTTACGGTCAGTTCATCACACGTTGTTTTCTGCCGCTTCATCCTCCTCAGGGGGAGGACTCATCACACTCTTCCCTGCTCCAACGTGGGGTCCCACCCACGGGAGACAGTCCTCCATGAACTTCTCCAACGTGGGCCCTTCCCACGGGCTGCAGTTCTTCACGAACTGCTCCAGCATGGGTCCTTTCCACGGTGTGCAGTCCTTCAGGAGCACACTGCTCCAGCGTGGGTCCCCCACGGGGTCACAAGTCCTGCCAGAAAACCTGCTACGTGGGCTCCTCTCTCCACAGATCCGCAGGTCCTGCCAGGAACCTGCTCCAGCGCAGGGTTCCCACGGGGTCACAGCCTCCTTCGGGAAACCCACCTGCTCCGGCGTGGGGTCCTCCACGGGCTACAGGTGGATATCTGCTCCACCGTGGACCTCCATGGACTGCAGGGGGACAGCCTGCCTCACCATGGTCTTCACCACGGGCCGCAGGGGAATCTCTGCTCCGGCGCCTGGAGCATCTCCTCCCCCTCCTTCTTCACTGACCTTGGTGTCCGCAGAGTTGTTTCTCTTACATGTTCTCACTCCTCTCTCCGGCTGCCGAATCTGCCTGTCCCAACTTTTTTTTTCCTTCTTAAAAATGTTATCACAGAGGCGTTACCGCTATCGCTGATTGGCTCGGCCTTGGCCGGCAGCAGGTCCATCTTAGAGCCGGCTGGTATTGGCTCTCTCTCGAACACAGGGGAAACTTCCAGCAACTTCTTACAGAAGCCACCCCTGTAAACCCCCCCGCTACCAAAACCTTGCCAGCAAAACCAATACATATACACAAAAATGTTAAATCAGTATTTAAAATAAATTTTTTTGCAATCTTCATTGGTATGCTCCTAACACTTGATGTTACTCTTGAGAAACTCAAAGCAGCTACAGCAACAACATAAGTTATTTCCATAAAAGCATGTACTTACAGAATAACACAAAATGTTTAAAAATTTGCATCCCTGATAACTTCAAGTCATGACATTGAGATTGAGTAAATTGGCACAACAGATTATTTTCAAAAATCAGTATTTGGTATCCTAGGGTTATTTTTCCCTCCCTCTAATTTTCATAATCCTCTGTTGTTGGAGGTTGATGCAGCTTCATTTGTGTGTGGCTGCTCTCTCTTGCTGCTCTTAATGGTTGCATCAAACTGACCTTTAGGTGAATGCTGCGCTAGTCCACTTCTTCCAGAGTTTAAATTAGGAAACTGTGCATCTTGTCTGGGCTTTAGTGGTTCGTGTCTCCAGGTTTCCTTTCCATGCAAGCAGGCTGCATAGGGAAGTTGGAAGGAAACATGATGTGGATGAGGCACATGTGGATGTGGAAGTCTTCCAGACCCTCTGCCCCAACCTACTCTGAAATTATGCTACTGAAAACAAAGGGAGGTAAACATTCCAGAGAATGGTTACCTAACTCAAGTAATGTGACATCCTTTGAACAAATGTTTTAGAAATAGATTTCTGTTGGGTTTGTTTAATATGGATTATAACAGGATTTGTGAGCTACCTTTTACATGTAAGATATGGACATGGGAACTGTGCTTTTACAGGGCCTGGTGTACTCAACTGAGGTGAGGAAGTGCAAACTAGATTTTCTACTTTTGCCGTACAGTGACATGAAGCAATAATTTGCATAATTAGATTTATAGTGATTTGTAAGTGTGTGTTCATTCTGAGTCAAAGAGATTTGTTTTATTTGTGTCACTGCAAGGCAAAGTTTAAGTCTTACCCTGAAATTTTTGTATTCATGACAGTTCCTTTAGGGTAGTGCCTATCTTACCACTACATAATGTTCATACTACAGAAGGTGAGCATATGGCAAAGTTGTCTCTGTCTCTACATTCCTTGAAAGGTACCAAGAAATCAAACTGACCCAAGAATAGCACCAAAGAGATGGTGTCTCTGTGGGCTAGGTCTTGATACCACTTTAAGCTGTGGACTATCCAGTTATCTGGAGTGGGTGTGATAATTTTCTCACAAAACTTTATTGAAAAGGAAAGTTAGCATTAGCTTCCTTTCAAACCCTTCCAGACCCTCCATGACTCCCCTTTAGCAAAGAAACAGTGTCTTTGGAAATCCTCCACCTGCAGGGAATGTTATCTGAGCATTTCTTGTAACGAATAAGCAATCTGGAATGGACTCATTATGTCCTCCTTTACTCAGTACACTCATCCAATCACAATGCTCCATCAGGCATACAAAGCTTCTCCATTTTCATTAATATAGCTCTTTATGCACAGTTTAGTGAAATTTGTAAAGCAAATTCCCTCTCCCACAGTAGCTGTTCATCATTCAGTCATATTCTCCATAGCTTTAATTATTTATAACTCACCAGGATTTGTTCTTTGAGGATAGGAACTTTAACAGAGCTGTGTCCACTTAGTCAAATACAGTTAAACGTTACACTTTATGGAAAAATCAAGGATACAGGAGAGCAGAATAAAACCTATTTCCTATAACATGTGGGTTAAGAGTTTTACCCATAATGTGAATTGTTTCTATAACAACTCATTAGAGTTATGCTTGTGGTGAAAAAAAAAAGAACGCTAATTATACTGATTTTAACTGCAGCTCGTTATTATTAAAAAAGTACATGACAGTCAAGTTAATGCTTTTGAAGCAATGTGTTCTCCCTTCTAAAAGCAGTGATCTGATTTAACAATTAGATCAGTTAGCTGCTAGAATCTGCTTGTTTCCCAAACCAGACCTTAGTGGTCAAAAATGAGTAAAAGTCTATTTAAAACATAATCATCAATCACATCTCAATCACATGCACTATTTGATAGCAAAGTAATCTTCTGAATGTGAAAACAAAACTATGTAAAGTTGGAAAGTAATGATAAGAACAGTTCTAATGTAGATAACTTTTGAATAGTCCTTACATCAGTAAAAGATGATATAATTTCAGAATTATCTGAGGATCACTATGACACTCTTCTTGACATTGATTAGTTTGCAGATCATGGTCTGGGAGCCTCTGGTCTAACAGATGAAACTACTTCTAAAATAAGTAATTACCTATGCAAAAGGCGACTTTTTTCTTGAGAACACTAATGTAATCACTGAAAGTGCAAAGAACTTGCAGGCACTTTGGAGCTGGGTGAAGACTTTAGAAAATTTGAAAATCTTTAATTACGCCTATGGAAAAGGCAACATACTCTTCACTAAGCTGTAATTTAATGAGGTTAAAATATAGGAATATTTGATAGAATTCTGCAGCTTATAGAATATAATTTTGATCCTATCCCTGAAGTTTTATGAAACATATTCAGCAGTCAGAGTGCCATATTTCTAGCTGTTGTGCCATTTAGTTATTTGAACATAAGCAAAAAGTATGGCAGCTTTTGCCCACCTATCTTTGAATGTGTTTCCAGTCGCTCTACATTAGTATCACGGAAACTAGAAAAGATATTACTTTTCACTGAAGAAAGAAAATATTATGTTTTGGAATTTTTGGTTTTGTTTCAGAGTATGACTGAAAAAGAGCCAAATTCCCTGCCACTTAAAGCCAGTAGGCATTTTGCTTATATGTAGAAATTTCACAGATAACTATCCACCTGCTTGTTAAAGAAGGAATCTAAACCCAGTCTTCCGATTTTAAAACTTAAATAAGTTTTACTTGTTTAACAGTTGTCCAAAAATTTGGCATACCAGTGATTTTCCTTAGTGTCATTTAAAACATGCTAAGGATTTTGAGTATTATGTTGCTTTTTTAAAACATGGATTAAGAAGTCCAATATTTAGTAGCTCATTTTCAACAGCTATGACATGGCAGCCATCTGACATGTTGAATACATTACACTGGGCCTCTGACCAGACCACGACAAATGATCAACTTAAATTAGTTTAAATATTGGTGATTGAAGCTTACCTATTTTACTTAATATTGTAAAGATAGAAGACTTATAGTAAAAAAGATTGGGCAGTTATGCAGTACGAGTTGGAAATGCCCTGAGAACAGTTTGTGTATACATAGATATTATTACAACTTTGCTCAGAAAAGTTTTTGTTTTCTTGTTAAGTAATAGCTGTATTTTTTAATATTATTTTCAATTTAACAAATTTCAACAAGAATAGTTATTTTTCCTTAAATTCTCTGAAGAAAAGTTTTACTTCTGACACAAATTGAACACTGAAATGCTTTAGCTACAAACCCCTCCACTGAGAATTGTAACTGTTTCCTGGGATGCTTGTGTCTTTTGTAGAATGTTTCATGGTCTGCTTTCAAGTGCAAAATGAGCCTCAAGTTCAGAGAACCACTCTTGAGGTATGCATGGCTCTATTTGCTGCCTGCCTGTTGACTGAAGGATAGTTTGGGTCCATTCTCCAGATGGTTCTCAAAGGAGTTGGGAAAGGAGGTCTTTATAGAGTGCAGACAGTTATCCCAGCACACCATATTACATCAAAATGCAAACAGACTGACATGCTATGTCACCTATAGTGTGACTTCATCAACAGCTACAGGCTACGTCAGATTAACTGTATGTCTACTACAAATAAAGATACTGCTGAGTGAGATTTCATCAGATTTCACGCATCACAGAAGGGGAATTCAGGTTCTGCTAGTGCTTCTGGTGTGCTGGTGCTAGTCCTTCATAACGTTAGTTCAGGACCTTCTTTTCACCTCTCAACTTTCCTGTACTACCAGTCACTTTTTATAAGCTCCTAAGTAATATACAAAACTAATTTCTTCTATCCATTCATGGCTTCATAACATTCATTATAGACATCTGACCCTCACTTTATAAGTCTTACTTTCAGAGCTGCTTCAATCTAGTTTGTGTTATCATTAAAATAAGTTCAAGAAAAACAATACATTCTTGATCACAAGGTCAGTTATTCACTGATTTCTCCCCACCAACTTATCTGGCCAGATATTTCAGAAGGAAATTTGCAGTTTCTGATGTGTTGTGGCAACTTTCAGGAAACTTTCACAGAAGATGCCCTTTTCCCCAACTTAATTTCCCACTTAGTACTACATGACACTCAAATACAATGTTCTGATAAAAGCTGCAGAGTATGGATATGGATTTTCAACTGCCTAGGAAATGTAATGTTGTTCTCTCTTATCTGTGTCTACCTCTGTGAGGCCATGTCTGGCTCACAGGTTTAGGTTGTATCTTCTATGATGCAGCTGTTAGCCCTTGAACCAAAGTTTCCTGAAAGTTGGGTGTCTAATGGTAGTACTTTCCTGTTTCTTTTAGAATGGAATGGAATGGAATGGAATGGAATAGAATAGAATAGAATAGAATAGAATAGAATAGAATAGAATAGAATATTTTTAGTTGGAAGGGACCTACAATGATCATCTAGTCCAAGTGCCAATTTAGCTTCCATTTCATCTTCTACTTCTCTCTATTTAATAGACTGTTTGGTTTTTTATACATATATATGTATTTATATATGTGAAATTATTTAGTATATGTATATGTTGTGGAATGGTGTCCTGGTTTGTTTAAGCATCTAGGCTTGTGCTCAAATTCTGTTGACTTAACATTAAGAATATGGGATAAAAATATAAAAAGGACCTCAAATTCTTATTTTTCATGCATGGATGAATGAACTATATATGACCATTAAAGCTAAAATAGCTCTGGATGGAGGAGTGGTGGGTATACACAAACGGACAGCAGTGCTCATAACATTTACAAGTAAATTCTAGTGAGCAAACTCATATCCAGATTCTTCCAGAAATGTATGAAGCCCTGAGACATTCCCTGTATCCATGAAAGGTTGTGTTGTGGTTTCCTATACAGAATGTGGAGAACAGGTGGTACCTACAAGAAGACTGATTTTGGCCCTACATGTTTTATCTGCGTATATGTTAATGTTATTAAATTCTATTTCATTATCTCTAAATGGGTTATGACGTACATTATGAGTGTACTTGTATTATTTGGTACATTCCTTGCATAAAAATCAATTCTCAATAAAAATTTGAACAATATTTTCTCCTCAACACTGAGGTTCAGAAGAAAACATTGTAAACCTGCAGGTCATCGATCTTCTTAATAAAGAGTGTTTTTTGGAGTGATACAAGTGTCTTAATAAATTGCAAATGCATATAGTTAAGTTAAATAAAATATTTCCAGTGTGTAGTAATCTGGCTGTAAACAGTACCCTATTCTTATAAATCAGCCCTAATATTCATAGCATTTTCATTACTGTGCTTATAATAAATATAGTGAGGGACACATAAACACATTAATAATACACGTTACACTTAATAGCTTTTGCCCTTGGAAATTCTTATCTAGCTCCTACAAAAGTCAATGGAAAACTTGCAGTTGCATGCATTTGAAGAAAACTTGAGCCAATGTATGAACAAGCACATTCAACATAAAAGAGTTAAACTGCTGAACTATTGCTCTTCCTACTCTTCACTGCCTTTTGTTTCAGTATCATGACAGATCAGTTCTTGTCACAGGTGCTTAGTAAAAATAACAGGAATAATACAATCTGTAATTCAGTTGTGGTATCTAATGATGAATCTTTTTAAAAATACATAAATAGTAAGATTGAATTTCTTCAGTATGCTTCAGAGATATAGTCTAATAACCGACAGAGAATATCTATATCAAATTACTTTGACCAACTTAAAGCAGCTATATTTGGTGTCTGTCCAGTTCAAAAAAATTAATCAGATTTATTTTAGCACAAGCTCTGAATTAATGTTTTACTTAGTTTTCTATGAAAGCTTAAAAGTTTCTTTTTGGAAGCAATGATCTTTACACCTGCACATACACACATGCACACACATATGGCTTAGCAGAATGTACACAGTTTTCATAAGAATATTGCATAGCCTCCTGCATTTATTTCTATAACATTCTACTTTTTGTAAGAACTGTTAAGAACATTCCTTAATAGGAATGTGTACAATTAGACAAGGTGGATAAAAAGTTATAGTAGTTAAGAGCTATTTAGATGTTCAGTAAGTGCTGAGGTATTTTACAAAAATTGCATGGAAATTGCTGCCATTACCATGTCTTCATCAAGCCTACCAAGGGACATTTTAATCATATCTGCTTTTCTCTTAATAAATGGTTATTGCGACCAGCAGCAATGTGACAAGGAGAAATTTCAAAAGGAAAATATGTTACCTTTTAAAGGAAAATGAGAGCTGGAAACCTAAATAAAGGACAACCCAATTTTTTTCCCTGGAGGAAACCAGAGGAGCAAATAAGAACTCAAGACCTATCTCTAAACTCTTGTCAACTCTAAACGAATTTTTTTCAAACCCCATTTATGTTTATCTTGCCCTCTGGAAGCAGACAGAAAGATACTCTTACTCTCAGTGATAACTGCCTGAAGTAAGGAAACAGTATAATGTGAGTAATTTCATACCTCAGTGACCTCGAATAAGATCATAGACTATATAAATATAATGTAAATTTATTCCAGTGTCTGACACCTACTAACTCAAGTTTACTGGAGGAAGGGGGAATCATGTAAAAGAATACCATTTGCTATGAGAAGCATGTATGACAAGTAAGAAAGAGAAACCTGTTGAAGGAAGCACACCTGAGGAGTTTTGGTGTCAAGTACCAAATGACAACACCAGCAACAGAGCTAGAAGCTAACACAAAGAATGTGGACATCATAATAGGCCAACAGAAATGTAAATAGCTTACACTGATTGTTTGCATATGATTCCAAAGCATGCTAGAGAGCTTTTCCTGCAGAAAGGAATATATTTGCTTATTTTTACAATGTATAATTGTTTTAGTAAGCACAATCTCTGTCAGAAACGAACTTTTCAGCAAAATCATTCTAACTGTATGTTAGAACATACTAAGTCTATCTTGCCCAATTATGTAAACAAACAAAAGATAGATACATTTGAGAGGGAAATCATGGTTGTTTTTAGTAAGAGAGGACAATGGGCTAAGCACCTATGAGCATTGGCAAAAACAACAACAACAAAAGCCATTTAAAAATAAGTTACGTATTCACTTGCAATGGATATACCTTTAAGTTGTTGTAACCCATGATCTGAACTGTATCTTACAGGAATTACTATAGCAGGAGGATGAGTCTTGCAAGAAGCCAGGCAAAAGCAGCAGGGGTAGCCCATAGACTGAGGGAATGATATCTATGTATATATCAAAGGATGGGGAGGGAGAAGGTGGTTAATGAGGGTGTATTGGATAGTGTGGGACCCACTAGTGAGCACAACATAAATGGTATGGAATAAGGGGTGGAGATTGTACCAGGTTTGTCTGTGATGGAGTTAATTTTCTTCACAGCAGCCTGTATGGGGTTGTGTTTTGGATTTGTGACTAAATCACACCAATGGTTGACAACACACTGATGTTTTAGCTGTTGTTGAACAGTGTTGGAACATCATCAAGGCCTTTTCCATTTCTCACGCTGCCCCCACAGCAAGTAGGGTGGTGGTGTGAAAGGTGTTGGGAGGGGACACAGGCAGGACAGCTGACCCAAACTGACCACAGGGATGTTCTATGCCATATGACCTTGTGATCAGAATTAAAAGCTCAGGGAAATGAGGAGGAAGGAGGGATATTTGGGGTTATGGCATTTGCCTTCCCAAGTAACCATCATGCTTACTGAGGCCTTGCTTTCCAGGTAGCAATAAACATCTGTCTGCTGATGGGAAGTAGCAAATGAATGCCTTACTATGCTCTGCTTGCACATGCTATGGGACTTTTCTTCACTTATTAAACCATCTTTATCTTGACCCACAAGTTTTTCTGCCTTTTGCCCTTCTGATTCTCTCCTCTATTCTGCTGAGGGAGGGGACGGGGGATGACGAAGCAACTGGGTGGGGCTTAGCTGCTAGCCAGGGTTGACACACCACATCACTGCATATACATTGTTAACTCAATTTTGAAGTGTGAAGAATTGGTTTAATAAGTCCATCATAAACCCAGAAGCTGTGCTACTTTTGTGTAGTATTTATTTCCAAGAAATCTGTGCAGTATTGTTGGATGGGGTTTTTTTGTGGGGAAGAGGGGTTGTATGTTTAAAGATGTGAAGACTCTTCCAGATGTGCTACCTGCTGCAGAAAAATGTTCTTCCATGCCATTAACCTTATTTTTTTAATTAGCATTATTTTTTTCCTCACTTTCTGCAGTCGTTAAACTGATGCTGAGAGTAATTTTCCAATCTCTTTACAGATGACCTAGGGTTATGATAGAAAAATGTATTCAATTATCACTTTTTATATGAAGTGTACAAAGAAACACATGAATTTGAATGCTGACATGGAAAACTTGCTGCTGCAGGAATAAACAAGCTCCAGCATAAATGAAGTCAAGTGTCATATGTGAATATTGACACTGTTTCTGAAAGAGCTTTTTGACCCTAAAATTATCAGACAAGACAAACAATAGCAACCTGCATTATTAAAGGCATAAAAGAAAATGGAAGAAAGCAGGTGGCGATATAGTGCAGTTTACAGAGAAGAAATAAAACAATAAATGTGACATTAATGCGAGGTATTAATGTTAGGTCTCTGTGGTTACTATGCATACAGTGTGCATTTACCTACTACAGGTTTTACCATTCTACTAGTTTCTATGGGGCATCATTTTATATTGAACAGAATCTGGAGGTGAAAATTTGATACTCTTGAGTGATGTCGAAATAATTGCGAGAGGACTAAAAGTATTACATTGCCATTTCTGAGGTCATTTTTTAATTCATGTATTCTTTAAGAAGATGTGGAAACAAAAGTCTTTGTTAGAAGAAACATAGATTATGTGAAAGTGTATGTCAAAAGCATTCATCCAATCCAGCAAATATGCTTTCTGTAGAAAAATTCTTCTATCCTGCAAAAATATCCAGCTGTGTAAATAGACTGATGATCTATGCAGCTGTATCATTTGTTTTTACCTCAGTATGATGAATTAATATCATCTCTCTATACAATGGTTCAATTAAAAAGGAAAACATTTCTGTCATAACATATAAATTTGTGTAAAATGTAGCGACTTTGTTTTAATTCAGAAAATAGCTTATTGATGTTGGTCTAGATTTAAATCTTATAAATAGGAAGAAACAAATACACCAAAGTCAAACCTAAAGATTGAATTAACTTGCTAAACTGCATCTCTCCTCTACTGATATAATAGAGCACGTAATTTTAATATACTCATACTGTGTAAATGCTATTTATGGAAAATGGAAATGTACAACATTAGTAGTTTTGTTTATAAAATATCAGTGAACTTGTCCGTAATGTTACTGCATATTATTAGAGACTGAAAAATAGGGAAAAATATCACATAACAAGTAAAAGGTGTTCCCAATTTAATTGAGTATTTTTACATTTCTAAATCTGCACACATTTCCCTCATGGTGAAAATTTTAACATAATAACAGTAGTCTAACCCAGTATCTGTTAGACAGCAATGAAAAATATAGGAATAGAAGAAGTGTATATCAAGAACTCCCCAGACGTGTCTTTGTCTGTAATCCCAATTGGATTAGTCTGTACAAATTTGTCCAGCCAAATAAAAACTTCTAATTTCTTAGCCAAATAAAAGCTTCTAATTTCTATAGCTGCTTGAGGACAGAAGTTCCAAAACTCTATAGAAATATTTCTGGTTTTGTTTTGAACTTCCTGCCTGTTAATTTCATTTGTGTCATTTGAGATTCTGCATAAGAAAAAAACATTCTTCATACCATCCAAGATTTAGTAGACCTCTCTTAGCAGAGTAAAACTATGCTCTGCTAGTGTTTGCCCTCTGTGAAAAATTATTATTTATTCCAATCCTTTGTTTTGTACTTTTTACCTACTATTTTTCCACATTAGGACTTTCCTTCTTTTCCTCTGGCAACTTCATTTTGGTAGGTCCCATTGGTGAGGGATGCTGCTGAGTGTTTGCAGGAACCCACCACAGCAGCCACCAGCCAGACCCCCCCCACTCACTCGCACATTTGCTGGTGGATGCCTCCAGAGAGCATGCCTCTCCATGGATTGTGTGGCATACCTACCATTTGCTAAGCCTGTTTTTACTTTTTCCAAGTCATATTTATCCAGGTGATTGTTACTTCTATGGTTTATAACATCTGCCACTAATTTACCCGTATTGTCATCTGAGTTGTTCATAATCCCCTAGATATATCTTCGAACCTGTTTGTATTGGTTTTGTGTGGCAAGGTTTTGGTAGCGGGGGGGGTGTTACAGGGGTGGCTTCTGTAAGAAGTTGCTGGAAGCTTCTCTTGCTTTTGAGAGAGACAGCCAATACTAGCCGGCTCTAAGACGGACCCGCCGCCGGCCAAGGCCGAGCCAATCAGTGATAGTGGTAACGCCTCTGTGATAACATTTTTAAGAAGGAAAAAAAGTTGGGACAGGCAGATTTCGGCAGCCGGAGAGAGGAGTGAGAACATGTAAGAGAAACAACCCTGCAGACACCAAGTTCAGTGAAGAAGGAGGGGGAGGAGATGCTCCAAGCACCGGAGCAGAGATTCCCCTGCGGCCCGTGGTGAAGACCATGATGAGGCAGGCTGTCCCCCTGCAGTCCATGGAGGTCCACGGTGGAGCAGATATCCACCTGTAGCCCGTGGAGGACCCCACGCCGGAGCAGGTGGGTTTCCTGAAGGAGGCTGTGACCCCGTGGGAACCCTGCGCTGGAGCAGGCTCCTGGCAGGACCTGCGGATCTGTGGAGAGAGGAGCCCACGGAGCAGGTTTTCTGGTAGGACTTGTGACCCCGTGGCGGACCCACGCTGGAGCAGTGTGCTCCTGAAGGACTGCACACCGTGGAAAAGACCCATGCTGGAGCAGTTCGTGAAGAACTGCAGCCTGTGGGAAGGGCCCACGTTGGAGAAGTTCATGGAGGACTGTCTCCCGTGGGTGGGACCCCACGCTGGAGCAGGGAATAGTGTGATGAGTCCTCCCCCTGAGGAGGATGAAGCGGCAGAAAACAACGTGTGATGAACTGACCGTAAACCCCATTCCCCGTCCCCCTGTGCCGCTGGGGGGGGTTGGTAGAGAAGCCGGGAGTGAAGCTGTGCCCGGGAAGAAGGGAGGGGTGGAGGGAAGGTGTTCTGAGATTTGGTTTTATTTCTCATTACCCTACTCTGGTTGATTTGTAATAAATTGAGTTAATTTTCCCCAAGTTGAGTCTGTTTTGCCCGTGACGGTAATTGGTGAGTGATCTCTCCTGTCCTTATCTCGACCCACAAGCTCTTTGTTATATTTTCTCTCCCCTGTCCAGCTGAGGAGGGGGAGTAATAGAACGGCTTTGGTGGGCACCTGGCAACCAGCCAGGGTCAACCCATCACACTGTTTTAAATAATGATGCCATTATAGGGAAATAATACTGGCATTTTCCTCATTAAGCCTGCTATTTCAGTCCAGAGGGCATCTAAGTTACTTGTTGACATGATTACTATGCTATTACAACATATAATGTTTATATTATAATAAAAATTACAGTATAAAGTATACACAGTATATACAATACAAAACTTAAGATAGTTTTAATATGTATCATCTCTTCTCTAACAGCATGATCTATTCTAATGTTCATAGTAAGTTTGTACCCTGTTATTTCTGTTTCACACTCTCTGCAAAATCTTGGGGGGAGAGTGTTCCTCCAATTTATTTCTTAGACTTCTAGTTTTTGTGTAGAAGAATTCAGCTAGAGCTCTATTTTTAATCCAGTCTTGCCATATCTTTTCCTCCTGAACCGAAGAAAAGCTCGTCTAACCCAGGAAAGTGGAATGCCTTTCAGCCTGATCTTTGTCAATGTGAGCAAATACTTTCAATGCAGACAACAGTCAAGCAAAAGTCTTTAAGGTATGTAGCTTTTAATGGTGGGTAATGCCAAGTGGGCTTAGATTGCTTTTTGAAGTGTCTTACGTATTTGGTTGGGCAAGGACAGTTGTGGCTTGTTCCCTATTTTAAAATGAGAGTAATAATATTTCCAATCTCACCAGGTTTTTATGTCACAGTAAATGAATGAATGTTTAATGCACTCAGATGCTATAGTAAAATCCTCTCACCTTCTGGCTGCAAATAACCTGGCTTGGAAAATATCATTTGCTAATTAATTAAAATCACACTTCCCTCAGGAAATTTGTACAATAAATCTTCCTTGATGCCACTGTGTGGCAAAAAGTGCCAATCTCTTGCCTATAATTTTTTACTTCATTAAAGGAAAGAATCATTAAGTACATGGTCAGATTGAGTGATTTGGAAGGCATTTCTGGCTGTAAATGTGTCCAGTATACTGACTGTCTTAAATCTCTGTACTGGTTTTGGCTGCGATAGAGTTAATTTTCTTCAGAGTAGCTAGTATGGGGCTACGTTTGGGATTTGTGCTGGAAACAGTGTTGACAACACAGGCATGTTTTAGCTATTGCTGAGCAGTGCTTACACAGAGCCAAGGCCTTTTCTGCTTCTCACCCCACCCCACCAGCGAGTAGGCTGGGGGTGCACAAGGAGTTGGGAGGGGACACAGCTGGGACAGCTCACCCCAACTGACCAAAGGGATATTCCAGACCATACAATGTTGTGCTCAGCATATAAAACTGGGGCAAGAAGAAGGAAGGGGGGGATGTTCGAAGTTATGGTGTTTGTCTTCCCAAGTAACCATTACGCATGATGGAGCCCTGCTTTCCTGGAGATGGCTGAACACCTGCCTGCCAATGGGAAGCAATGAACTAATTTCTTATTTTGCTTTGCTTGTGCATGGCTTTTGCTTTACCTATTAAACTGTCTTTATCTCAGTCCACGAGTTTCTGCACTTTCGCCCTGTGAGAGACTGAAAGAGTTAATGTCTCAAACATTGTGGTGGGACAAGTTCTGCTTAAAGACAATCCCTGCACAGCAAGGAGCCAAGGTGAAAAGCCCATCAGCTCAGACATCAGCAACAGGAGGGGGAGGGTGTGCTGGAGGGTGCACAGCTCCCTGTTCTGATAAGCTGTTCTGATACAAAGATCAAACAATGGCCGTGTCTGCAGGGAAGGAGAAGTTACTCCACAAACGACCCCCAAACCCAAAGGCTCACAAACTGTTCATTAACCTGAGGAGTTCGGGTGCCCGCCCGAAGGAGGGGCAAGGATGATAAAAGGACACAAACTGAAGCCCCAGGTGCACAAGCCCACCGGAACTGGACCCCTCAGCTGACTGGACACCTCGGCTGACTGAACCAATGCTGGACCAGGACTGGTGAAATCTTTCTCTCTTCCTTTTTCTCTCTCTGTCTTCTTCTCTCTTTCCTTTTCCTTTTCCACAATCCCTACACCTCATCCGTTTCAAGATATAAACCGTTGACCAAGTCTGACACTAAGAGTGGATCCAGCCGCCCCTAGACCCTTCTCTGAGGAGGAGTCTGGAAAGCAAGGGGGTCTGCTCTGAACCTCGTGACTCAACGGGAGGGATCTCCTTATTCCCTGAATCAATGTATATGGTTACATAGTTTACAGAAGTAGTCTTATGCCAATTCCTGTTGTGAAAAACCTGCCACCTACTACCACGCCTCCCCAGTTCAGTTTGCTTCTGTCATGAATAAAATCTTTAACTGATCGTTTGGTGTCATTTCACCTTAATTTAGCCCGACGGAATTTCGAATTAAACACGACTCCCTGGTCTGTCCAGTCTGGGTCGTGACACGCCCTTCCAATTCTCTCCCCCATCCCACGGGGGGGGGGTGGGGGGGGTGGGGGGGGTGGGGGGGAGGCAGGGCGGGGGGGGGGGGAGTGAGTGGCTGGGTGGGGCTGAGATGTCTGCCTGGCTTAAACCACTACAGTCTGTTTGGAAGAAAGCAAGGAACAGAGATAAAAATTTTTACTACTCCCTTGACATCACAGTGCGCATATAGGATGTACAAAACTCAGGAAGCAAGGAATTTATAGTGTTTTGCCAGCAGTTGTCCTGCTGAAATATCGAGAAAACAGGCTGTGATATTTTTTAAAGACTTACTGTATTTGTTATCCACAACTATATGGCTTATAGGATTCACACAGGATTGTGACAGTTTAGCTTTCCAGGAAAGCCATGCACATTCTTACAATCTTGCTCATGAGAAAGGTAGCAAATACTGGTGGAATCAAATGTCAGAGGTTAGTCCCAAGTCATCTTTTTTTTTTAATGTGTACTCAGAGCTAATCAAAAGCTCTGATCTATCCCAGTGACACATAAACTGAAAGTAAAATTGGGAATAAAAAAGGAATTTGAAATGTAATTTAAACTTGTTCAGATCCTATAGTTTACAGTAGAGCCTCTCCAGATGCTTAGTATTTTAGATGTTGAAGTCTTCTTTTTTAATGTTAGAGGTTTGAAGTTTAGATAAAAGATTCCCTCCTAAGGAACACGCTTTCTTCTCTTAATGAACTATATAGCACTGGACATTTTACAAATTGTAGCTTCTTTATAAATGACAGCAATGAAAACTAGTCCTTTTCTTGCAGAAAAATAATAATTCACATCCATAATAAAAGCAAATGTAATCACTAGTTGTATCATTTGAGGCATATTCAGCAGAGATAGGGAATCATTAATTCTATTGTATTAAGCACTGATTAGCCTAATTTTGAACACTGCAGCATTTTGATTGGCTGTTTGCAAGAATGATTAGCTCTTACTGAAACAAGAAATGCTTCAAGGATCAGCAAGAGAAAGAAGAGTGTATATAATAAAAGAAGAGTAGGTAGGCATGCTTTAATTAGTCCAGTATGTTGCAGAGGAATTTGATTATTGTGTATATGTACAATGGGGCATGGTAGGAATATGATGCAAGCCCCAGGGAAGAAGAAGTCCAAAGTTATGTTGGCACAAAAAGAGGTTGATGAAACTGATGATAAATAAATTCTCTTTGAACATTAGAAGGAAACCTTATAAAGTAAAGCAACATGTTTCAGCAGATTTAATCAGATCAGAAGGTCATGGAGAAGAATGACAGAAATATTCAAAATTATTTTCAAAGTGGAGCCCATAACACTTATAAAAGCAATTGTATAATACAATACCAACCACACAGACCTAGAGGCCTCCCAGTCCTTTATTTCCTTGGTTTTGTACAGCAATTCTGTCTTGCATTCTTTGTTCTTGTGCAATTCATATAAACACACACAAAAAAGAATATTTATCTATAAAGAGACTTGTATGTCAAACATTATTATTATTATTTTATTAAAATAATATTTGCTTAGACTAGTGAAATAGTTAATTCCTCTGTGGAAGATGGCCCAACTTTAGGAAAGAGTTGAAACACAAGCATTACTTAAAGCTTACAAATAAATCTTACATATTCCAATGTTACTTCTTGTCAATAAAGAAGTATGCATTTGCAATTTATTCTGAGACCAGCATAGCACAGAAATGAGTGAGTAAGAGAATCTTATTGCAATAGAAGGAAAATTGTTTCTGTCTTTTAATCTACATGTTTCAATTTCTTTTTACATACCTGGGCTTTTGAAGATTTTTTTTTTTTTTTGTATGCTTCTAGTGATTTGGTTTTTTTCCTTTTTGATTGTACATCCTTAGAAAGACTGTTTTCTTGAATTACCAGAATTTATTCTGCTACCTTTATCTGCAAGTAATTAAATTTTTTTTTTTTTTTTTTGGGGACAAAAAACTAAAAAAAATTTTTAATCCAGAAACATTTTTTTAGGGTCTTATTTGGTTTTACCTGTTATGATGTAGTAGAAGCAATGCAGATGTAAACACTACAAAACTCTACAGGTTCCCAGGCTTGGAAGAGCTTCCAGCTTTTCAGGCACTATAGGAATGAGTCCTTGTCAAAAAAATATTTATTAAATCTGTTTTTAATTTTGCTGTTACAGAAAACTGTTGCTTCTTTTTTTAAACAGTTTTCTCTATAGAATCAACAAACCATTATATCTAAGTATTGGCAGTATGGACTGAGTTCATGACCAGAAATGGCCTCATTTTCAGCCACTGTAAATAAAGAACGGTGAGAGACTGAATTGTTATCTTGAGCTGTTTGTCTCAAAGATTGTTTGTTGTGAGAGACTGGACTATCAAGTCATCTCAAGGATTTCTTGCTGTGATGAGCCACTTATCCCAGAGATGGCTTGTTTAAGCAGCACAATCCTCCGTCCAAAAGGATGATTACCAGGCCATTGAGGCATCCAGGGGAGGAGACAGGCCGGAGCTGGCGAAGAATGTGGAGACTACCATTCTCATGGAAACTGTAGTCTTTGAGATAATGTACTGGTTTCCCATGTTGATCACACAAAGGTCGTGTGATAGACGAAACCTGCAATGCATGAACAGTATGTGTGTGCATGCATCATCAGACTATGCCCTATAAAAAACTGTAGAGGCAAGCCGTGGTGTGCACCCATCACCAAAGGACTGAAGACTGAGGACCAATGGGACGCCACTGGATCCATGGTGGTGACTATCCTTGCAACTCTATCCCAACTGCTTGCTTGATTTCTGCCTTTTCTTCCATTCTATCCTATCGCTATTATTTTCTACTTTTGATAATAAAAGCTCTTTGGGGTATACGGCATTTGACCTCGTTTGTGTCTTATTCTCTCTCTTGGGATCATATCGAAACCTTCCCCGACATTGGATCAGGACAAGAACCTTCAAGAAGATTCAAATGTTTCATGTAAAAAGATTTCAATGTCTTCTCTATTAAAAGTTTCATCACTCTGATATCATTTTGATATCAACAAGGAAATAGCATAAGCTAAGAAATAGCAAAGTTGAGCACTTACAGGTCTAAAGTCCTATGATTCTAAATGCAAATGATGGTCAAAGAGGCAGAGGCTCCTAAACCTTTTCTAAAAAGAGAATGTAGGCTCCTTAGTGATTTTTAAGCATTTGAAATATAGTTTTGGAATCCAAACATAGACAAATTTTGATCTACAGTAAGCTTGGCGTGAACTTGTGCCTACTTAGAAGAACCTAACTAGAGTCAAGAGGCTAAATAATTTTTAAAGGAAAAGGTCTTTGTAAGTATTGGTGCTACTGAATTGTGGTGAGTTGAACTTGGCCAGCTGCCAGCTGCCCACACAGCTGCTCTCTCATTCTCCCTCCTCAACAAGACAGGGAAGAAAAAATAAAATGAAAAAGCTCCTGGGTCGAGATAAAGACAGGGAGATCACTTACCAGTTACTATCATGGGCAAAACAGACTCAACTTGGGAAAAATTAGTTTAATTTATTGCCAGTTAAACAGAGCTGAATGGTGAGAAACAAAGACAAAAGCTAAAAACACCCTCCCAACCAACCTTCTTCTCAGGCTGAACATCACTCCTTCATCTGCAACTCTTCTACGTCCTTCCCTCCAAGTGGAGGAGGGGGATGGGGAATGGAGGTTGTGGTCAGTCAACAACAGTTGCTCTCTGCTGCTCCCTCCTCCTCACACTTTTCCCTGGGTCAAGTGTGATCCCTTTCCATGGGCTACAGTCCTTCAGGAAAAGACTGCTCCACCACAGGTCTTTCATGGGCCACAGTTCCTGCCAGAAAAGCTAATCCTGCATGGGATCCTCTCCATGGGCTGCAATTAGTGTCAGGAACCTGCTTCAGCACGGGCTCTCTATGTGCCTCAGCTTCCTTCAAGGAAATATCCACCTGCTCCAGTGTGAGGTCCTTCACGGGCTGCAGCATGCATATCTGCTCCACCCTGGTCCTCTCCATTGGCTGCAGGGGAATCTCTGCTCCCATGCCTGGAGTACCTCCTCCCCCTTCTTCCTCTCTTACATTTGTGTCCACAGGGCTGTTTCTCACACTTTTTTTCCTCACTCCTCTCAGCTGTTCTGTGTTTTGCCCTTTCTTAAGTATGTTTTCCCAGAAGCATCACCATCTTGGTTGACAGGTTCAGCTGTGTTCTGCAGTGGGTCCATTGTAGCTGGCTGGCATGGGGCAGCCCTTGGCCTCTTCTCACGGAAGCCAGCTCTGCCACCCTCTGCAGCCTACTCTTTGAAACCTACACCCAACAGTTAAATATATCTCTTTTTTTTTTCCTAAATAATCTTGTAGGTTTACTCTTAAAATACGTGTTTCCTACTGATGAGTTCATATCATAGTATAGATAAAGCTAAAGTACTTCTGTGGGGCAGCTTCTACTCCTGAAGCATGGATGAAGGTGTCTGTTATATATGGCCCCACTACTGATGTTCAGAAAATATCTCAGTTTGATTTGAACAGTGTAGAAGTTTTGCTGAGAAAGTAAGCCTGGGATGTAAATTGGAGACAGAATTAGATCTAAATTCTGTCAAACTGTATATGATTAGTACCTGTCTGGGCAAATTTGTCTTTGGATAAAGTTTATAATCAAATAAGACAACACTGATGGATTTTTGGATGAATTTGCTAATATGTCTGTCAATTTGAAAAGAATTCGATGTTCATTTTTGTCGGGGAGGCTCACATAATCAAATTAAACAGGTGTTAAACTCAACAAAATGTATTCTTTAACCAGAATCATTTAGAACTCTGACAACATTAGTAAACTACGGGTTCAATGACGTAAGGGGGAATTAAGACTACACAAGTGACTTAAGAATTCCTAAGCTTTAGAAATAATAACCCAAAATGTGCATATTACTCACCCAAAAGATGAGGGTTCTCAACCTGCAGGAGTTACCTTGGGCAGCCTCCCAACCCAAGGGGAGAGTCCCCAACTGCAGACCCGCTTCTCCGAGGAGGAGCGACTTGATTTGCCCTCCAGCAGGACTCTGTTTATACCCGAGTCAAATCTGACCTGTGGTAAATAAGGTCATGTTAGTCCTTATTGGACTAGGACCAACACTTCCTTATTCCTGGCCAAAGTGTGTACCTGTACCTGGCAGTCCTAAGCTGACTCCACCACGTGGGTGGGGTGGCTCGACCCCTAAACCACAGCTTCTAGGTTTTTTTCTCTTTTCCATGGCTGGCTGAGGATTTTCACTCTCTATCAGAGTGGGTGTACCTGCCACAATTTTAAAAGTAAATCTGATCACTAAGGAAGATTTCTTTTGAACAAAGTGAAAAGGAAACAAATTAAAACACTTTTTATATGAAAAAATTTCAATATGAATTAGTTATGATTTTTACAAGTTAGTGGATTCCAGTTCAAGCAGGCAAAAGTGTTGGGCAATCTTTACTTTGTAAACAGTATGTTTATCGTGTTTCCTGTTGATGGCATACTATCAGCTATTACAGAAGCAGACCCTGTATTACTACACAGACAAGAGTAATGATCAATGGACATTGCCACTATGAAGTTCCTACTAAAGATGTGATGTAGCCTGCAGATTCAGTCCTGCCATCTTTACTTTCATGAGATCACAATGTGACCAGTTTTTCAATAGAATAAAGAAGTATTGAGAACTGCCTTACATCAGTATCTCTCCTCTAAGGACAGCAATATCACTGAGCCACAGTGGCTGCTTATTTACATTTTAACAAGCTCATCCTCCAAAGCTAAGTAGCTAGTGTCAAACATGTAATTTGGGTCTTCTGACTCCTCTCTTTACCCCTAGTCATTGAATCCAGATGTTTCCTTTACATGAACAGGAAGAACAGGCCGCTTTTTTCCAAGTCAGATTCCTTTATTCAAAGAATGCAAAGCGAACCTTATTCCTAGGAAATCAGTTCGTAGTTATAGATCAACAATTCCACAGCTTTACCGTATTCTGAATGGCTAAAATTATTCCACTGCATTCTCACATTTAATGGTATATGAAAGTAAAAAACCCTATTATCTCCCACTAGAGAATAACCTGCTCTCAGAAAATGGATGAATACTAATGCTGGGAAAAATCTGTTTAACAATTCAAATACTTGTACTAGCTTGTATTGTGGAAAGAGTAATACACTTCATGTACAGGCTGCATTTCTACAGTTTCTTTTCTTGACTACCCTCTAAAGCATTTTCATGCAGTGAGTTCAGCAGAAAAAGGTGAATTTTTCATAAATGCTATATGTAGAGTGGGATAGTTAATCTTTTAAGACTTTTTATTTGTGCTAAAACTAATTATTGCACAGCTCAGATGCTTCACATTTTCTCTTTTTAAACATTAGTTTAAGGAATTCAATATTCTAAAATGAATGATAATGTTTATGAAATATGATTAATATATTGGATCAAGTATTCAGATGGTCTGTGTTGATACAGCTGCACTGAGGTCTAAGTAGTGCAGTAGTTTAAAATATGCCAGTTGAAGTTTATAAAAGAAAGAAGTATTGACTCACATGCCTTTTGTCTACAAATTAGTCCTTTTCTGGAATAAGGATTTCAACCCATCCAGATCATTTGATTCTTTTTTACATCTGGATCACATCCAGATTTCATTCTGTAGACCACTGACTTAGCACCTCTGCTCTTGTAGTGTACAATTATCAATGTAAAGGTTAAAAAAAATGGGTTTTAAGAAAGTGCTTGGTAAAACATGACATGGATTATTAATGGAAATGACAAATTGTTCAGTTTAGCTCTGCACAACCATGACCATATAAGCTCCCTCTGGCCACTGATTATTACCTTTTTTTGAGTGCACAGACATATCTAAACCATGTTAATTAGAGGTTTAAAGTGAAGTCATGATGTGGGTGTATGCCCAGTATTTCTCTGTCTCACGTATGGCTGTCTTCAACTGTCAGGGCCTTGAGGGCACAAACAGACCTTAAGTGCCCTGACCATCTTCACCTGGTGCCCTCACCTAGGCTCCATTTCAGCTCAGCCTTGAGCACCTGGCCCTTTCAAGAGCTTTCTTGTGAGTATACCTATCCTCATCCCTGTCACCACTGTGACGGTCTGACAAATTCAATGTCTCAAACATCCGTTAAAAAGCTTTGCTGGAGAGAACGGCCTCTGTAAAAATGCTGGAGTTTTGTGAACAGGACAATGTGGCCAGAGGAGAGGGCCCCACGGAGGGTGGGAACGGACTTCTCCAAAGCCCCAATTCCTTATCTTAAGTGACCAGGAGAAGGAACACAATTTATGCCTTCCTGGAGGAAGAAGGGCCCACGGAAGTTGGGACTGTGCTTCTATCCTGATTGGTCATGCCAGCAGGAAAAGAGAGGCAACTCCACAATGAACCCCCCCCCGCAAAGCTCACTGACCGATTCCAGTGAACCCCAGGTGTGGGAACTGCGCATGTTGAGATCATCGACCAACACACTATAAAAGAAGAGAGAACGAGTCCTCAATGCGCGCCGTCCGGAACTGGATCTCTACGCTGGCTGCACCAATGCTGGACCCAGGACTGGTGAAACCCTTCTCTCTTTCTCTCTTTCTCTCTTTCTCTCTTTCTTTCTCTCATTCTCTCTCTCCCTCTTTTCCTTCTCTCTTTTCCACAGTCCCTACACCTCATCCTTTTAAACATAAACCATTGACCAAGTCCGAGACTAGGAGTGGATCTAGCCACCCCTGAGCTCCTCTTTGAGAAGGAGTCCAGAAAGCAAGGGGGTCTGCTCTGAACCTCGTGACTCAACGGGAGGGCTCTCCTTCTGACACAGTTTCATGTTCCTTTTTCCATTTCATTTTTCTATACTTCCCTTCTCTTCTCAAACAGGGGCTTAATGACATGTTGCAAGGTTCATATTGATAAGTTCACATGCACTTGGACAAAGTTAGCTAGGTTGAATAAATGTTGATTGTTGTTTGAACTCCCCTGGTGTCATTTCACCTTAATTCTGACAAAGGAAATCCACGAACCTGAGTCGCTCCAACTTTGGGACGCGACAACCAGTCTTGCTTCCTGGGTGGGCCTTGGACCTATGTTGTCGGTGGTCTAGTCTCCAAATGTCTCTTTGGCTCAGTCCCCTTTGCCTTGGCCCCAGACCACTCTCTGGACTTGCTTCTGATACTCACTGACATAAGGATGAGAGGCAAACCAATTGCAGACCACTCTTACATATTGGTTATGTTGCGATCATTGAATTTGAGCTTAGGATTGATATTAAAAGGCAGACATATTGACTGTGTTATAAGGAAAGATTTTTTATTTTTGCTGTGTTTTATTCTCTTTTTTTTTTATTTCCCTGCCTGTGTTTCTTATCCATGATTATTTTCTCATTTTAATGTACCTCTAAGTAGTGCCTTGCCCATGTATAGCATTTGAACCTGTATAACAATTTTTGACCTTGTGGGCTTGAGGAACTTTATTTTTGGAGCTCTTATTTATTTTTCTCTTGTTATCTTTAAAAGCATATATTAAAAAGAAGAAACAGGGACATATTGTTTGATTCTGTAATTATTTTCTGAAAATGAAATTTATCGTGTATGGACATAAAACACACAATAGACCATAGAAGACTTCCCTGATTTAGTGGACTTTCATTAGGCTCTTTGTAGAATTTGGCATATAAAATTATACTTTAAGTGCCTCTTGATACTGACACAGAAATGTAAAGTCATCTTTATATAAGTAGACTGTACATATGTGCTCATTTAATACTCTTTGTGAGGTAAGACTGCATGATATCTACCTGTATATTGGTTTGAAGAAGACAGGGGACAAATATTATTCTATTTTGAAATACATAGTGATATTAAACACGTGCAATTCATATTGCCAGAAATATCTCAACATTTAAAAGTGTTTTGCTCTTGGTATTTATAATTCATTATCTTGAATAGACACAATAATAGCATTTATTTTATTTCATTTTAAACGTTTACTTATGCAAAAAGAAACAAAATGAAAGTACATGCCTTCAAAGAAACCTTGAAGTAAGTGGTAGATAAGAGACGTGAAATTCAGGAATTTTTTTAAAAAAACTTTTCATTGCTACCAAAATGTTTTGGTACTATCTTCATTCCGTTGAGTGACTCTGGCAGGTTGGCTCCAACAACACAAGAAAACAAGAAACATGCATAGGAGAATAAACCAAAGCTGAAGTATCCAATACAGTATCCTCAAAATATTTTTACTATATAAAATAAGTTTAGCACTGAAGATTTATAACAACTTTTAGTCTTTTTTATGTTTTTTATCAGCATCAGAATAATTTTCATTTCTATTGTTTAAAGAAGAAATGCATACTGGTTTAGAAGTGCTTTATAAGATCCCTTAGCAAATTCTTTAGTGAAAATGGTTAAATTTAACCATGTAAATATGCTACTTGATTGTAATTAACACATTTAATTTAAATGTGTAAATACCGAGTTCTGAAAGTCTCTAGGAGACTTTCCATTTGTTTTCACAAATTGTCCTAAGCTAAACAGATCCAGAGTTGACTGCTTCTTGTGCTAGATGTTGTACTGGTCTTCAGTCAGTGCATCAATATTTCTCATTTCAAAGAAAACATTTTCATCAGTTTTGATTTGTTCCTCTTCCAGCCACTGAAACTTCATATATAGACAGATTTTTTTCTATCTACCCCTCATTACAGAAGGTGCTAACACTCACAGTTGCTAACGGCTGAACTAAAATACTTGATAAGCTGTTTCAGCGAGTAAATGTAATTCAATGTTATGTTCTAGGATAACCCAACAATCTCACCTCTGATGCTGAGATCTGAGAAATAAGAGAGACTAAGAGCTTATGGAAAAGCAGTTTGCCCATAACAACTATATAGTTTATTTATTGATGTTTTGCTTGTATGCACAAGTGGTAAGTTGCTTAGGAGTTAAGTATGGGTTATAAAAGATGCAAATAGTCAGGTGTTGAGCTTGTCCTAAGTTTCCTGTTGTCATGATCAGACTGTTATCAGAACTAGAATTAGCTTGTCAGAGATCATTTGTAGTTTGTCTATATTACACATCAGTGAAGATATCCCTTCATAAAGTGCATTGCTATGCTGTGCAAGCATGAGCATAATGAATGCACCACCAATCAAAAATGTGTTTTTCACAGAAAAAGACTATTTATAAACTTCCAAGAGCAATTTCTTCATACTAATCTTTTAAAAATTATGATTATGACTTGCTAGTTTAATTGCAAGTTTGTGATTAGCCTTGCTGGTGATTAGCTTGTAGGAGTGATTATCCTGATAGGTGAAAATACACTCGTTTATTTATAATACTGTATAAACAAACTTGTATACACTGAGTGTCTAAAATCCTTCATGTTAAAAATGTAAATGAGGGAAATTAAAGCAGAATCATTCTACTGATATGGTAGTGTTCAAGAATTTTAATCGTCCACACCCTTTTAGTGTAAAGTTTGTGTTAAAATCCTTCAATAAAACACAACACTGTAAAATACTAAAGGCTCATCTTGCAACTATTTAATGATATTAAAAATGTTTCACTATAGCAAAATAAAAAGTATGAAATAAGACAGAAAGGAACACTCATACTGTATAACATTTCAGTTTGCATATGCAAACTCAACCCATGCTGGGGTCCTTTAAAAGGCTAGGGTACTGTGAAACCATTCATCCTTCAGAAATCACCAACAAAGGTGTAGCTCTTCTTTGGAACCACTTTTATTCTAGCCAAAAATCTTTTCCTGTACTGCAAGTTTTTTAGACATACCGTGGAAACAAAGAAAGTTCGGTGTTTTATATCTGCTGTCACATACAATACTGTTGTAAAATGACAAAGCATTCCACATTCATATCATAAGGCTTGCCATATTTTTATTTGACAGTCAGAGAAGATTTGCATTGATGATCTCATGAAATATCAGTTTGCACTCATTCCATTATATCCAAGCATTGAAACTTCATCAAAGTCACCTAACTGAGAGATTTTTATAAAGTTAGTTTTGTCACTATCTGAACAGATAATCCATAAAAAAAGCCCCTAAATACTGGGGGAAATGGAAAGCTGTTTTGTAATTCAATCTAACAATTCACATTTTGTATTTCGGCATGGCCCAGCAAAGACACAGACATGTCACTTTTCTAAAGCAGTGCTGCTCTTGGCAGACATAAAAGACAGCTTAGTACAAGAGAATCCAACAAAACTTTTCTTGCACCATTTCTTTTCATGGTATCCTAAAAACACTGCCCAGCACTGTCACCACTGTCCTCCATCATCTTCAAATTATCTTCTGCAATAATAAGCAGAATACATTTTTTTAAGAATATTGAAAAGTTTTTAAACCTGTACATTCGCAAACACTGATGCGTTCTGCTGTGTGCACTGGATAAAGTTCTTCATAGGAGGATAACAATTTAATTTGCAGTAATTAAATCTTAATTTCATCACAGATTTTTGTCATGCCATTCATACATTTTTGCACAGCATTCCCTTATATATTTTTAAGAACTGAGTTGATAAATCTATAGGTATATTAGTTTATTTATGTGCACATGTTCAGATAGCCGATCAATGAGCAAAAGTTCCTAAATAAGTATAGTGTTATTACCTGTTTAACAGACTACTATTATCTATTTGATGGATTAATGTGTGTGAGAGAGAGCAAGAAGGAGGGGGAGGAATGAAGAAACTCGTGTTTCGTGCATGTGACAATCCAAGCACATTTAATGCGTGCTTCTATCACTAGCTAACAAATTTAGATAAATCTTTCACAGCTGTTAAAATGACAGAATATGCCTATGAAAGGCAAGACATCATAAACCAGAAAAGGAGACCATCACTACTTACTGCTGGTAGGTGAGAGTGCATGAATCTTTCATATCAGGCTTTCACTGTAAGACAATGATGAACTCCTTGCTGAGATGTCTAAGTCCTTTGTCACAGACTGACATAGGGAGAGAACAACAACCTGTCTCCAGCAGACTGGGCAGCTCCAGCAGATTCACTCCCAAAATTTTAGTGAAAGAAAGATTTTAAAGTTTTTATAGAGCAAGTTGGAGCAATGTGTGAGTTCTACACTAGGTGCAGGGAGCTAGGTGACAGTGTGGAAATATTTATATGATAGCATTGCACAAAAAGAAAGGGGTTTGTGCAGCTGAGATGTACATGTATACAGAGCAGATGATAGAGTAAGATTTTAATGGCATCGTGGAGGTCAGTGTTCCCCAATTCTTCCTAGAGGTAATGCAAGTGTAGGGCAGAGAAGCCAGGCTAGGTTGTGCACAGGAATCCCCTATACAGCATGAGATCTCTATAGCACTGATATGCTTGTTTTCAGTCCCCTCCAGTCTCAGAGATCTTTAAAGGGTAGGTGAGTCCATCAGGTATCACTGAAGGAGTATATTGTAATGAATCTATGACATTTTGCAGATGTCATTCAAGACTAATAAAGCTGGATGGAGGTCAAAAGTAGAGGTGCTTTTCTCTCCCCCTTACTCCCACTCTCTTTGATGGCATGCCTTTCCCTCGTTACATGCATTCAGATAGACTGTTGGTGTAAAACAGTAGAAAAGTGTCCTCCAGACATTGCATATCCTTGGTTATTTTTCCCCCTTTTTTCAGTCTATGCATAATGCTTTGTGGGAGTAAAAGTATGGATTTGCTCTTTGATTTCCAAGAGAGAGGACTGTTGAGATTAGGGATGAGAAAGCAGTCAATATGTATGTACTGATTTTGCTGGAGGGGTCTGAATGTCTTCTTCATTGGTCATTTATCAGCTGCACTTCATGCAACTGGAACAATAGTGTATTCCTCTATAAGCATATTCAGAGATGCCTCTCTTGATTTCTGAGGGAGGATATAGAATATAAGATAATTTTAATAGTTTGAAGCCTTTCAGCAGTTTCCAGAGATTCTCAAGCCCATCTAAAACTCCAGTTTCAATTGAATTGAGCACCCATTCAAGGAGTTACTCCTATCCAAAGGGGGGCAGGGGGGAAGGAAAAAAAAAAAGAAAAAGTTTGAAGATTCATAGATTTCCAGAACATGTCACCAAAATAATGACTAAGAAATAAAATATCTCTGTGTCCCCTCTTGGGGTGGGAAATAATTTGAGATTACTTGGGAGATTAGGCTAATATGGCAAATTTGCCTTGGTGTTGAGTCCTTGATAGGAATCTTTAAAAACAAATGAAACCCCCTAAAATTTAAGTCCCTTTTATACTGAATGCTGGCAGCAGGATGAGAAAATCTCAACCAGGTGATGGAGGTTAGTTTGTTGCTGAAGATCTAAAATGAATTTCAAGGTAAAAAAGTCCACCAAGGGTTATTAAAGACTCCCCTGCACAGGAGGGAGATGCTTGTACCAATGTTTTCTTAACACTGAAAAGGAAACACAACCAGGTGGGAAGGACTCCCAGGAGGTCTCAAGTCCAGCCTCTTGCCCAAAGCAAGGCCAGCTTTGGGATGAGCCCAGGCTGCTCAGGGCTTTTTTTATAGCTCTTGAAAACTCCCAAGGACAGAGCCTGCACAGACTTACTGGGCAACCTCCTTCACAGCCTGACAGTCCCCATCATAAAAATTTTTTTCCTGTATCCTGTCTGAACCTCTCCTCTTTCACCATATTGCCTCTCATCCTCCTGTGATGCACCACTGAAGATCCTGGCTCCATTGTCTTGTTGACATGCCTGTAAGTTCAGCCAAACAGCTGTTAGGTTCCCCCCAAAGCTGTCTCTCCTCCAGGCTGAAAAAGCCCTGGTCCCCCAGCCTCTCCTCACAAGGCAAGTGTTCCAGCCCTCAACTAGCTTACTGGTATGACCATGTGCCTACTCCGTTACTGGTTTTAGTCATTTCTTCATAGCCACTGTGAAGACAGGATATTGGGTTGCCTAGACCTTTGGCTTGATTTGTTATAAACATTTTTATACCTTGAAACTGTTGATGGGGTCTTGCTGTTTACTGTATGTGCATTATACTGTGCATACTGTATTTTAGGATAGTTGTTGTTTGTACATGTTCATCTGTAGGTAATATATACTCTCCTTAAGATGTATGATCTACCTAAAATATTAGGTAATAACCATACTCAAAAGGTAAAATAAAAGTTTGACAGGCTATTAACTCAAAAGATACTTTTTCTTTCTCTATTTTATTTTCCCTTATATCTGATTTCTGAACTATAATACATTGCATATATCATATTACACATTTTATTCATTCAATACAAAGTGTCACAGGAGAAAAATACAAACAGAAAGAGATTAAAGCTGAATACAAGTTCCCCCAAATTGTTGGTGACACTTTCTACGCTTTTCTCATTATTACTTATCTTCGCATAGACAATTACCTATACAAATGAATTTTTTGTAGACTTGTTATATTAACTACATTTTGTTAGGCCATTAATATTCATTAGCAGTGGGCACACACTTTTCTAATTTAATTTTCTTTTTTATTATTATAAAATCAGAAATATGCTAAAGCATAGATTAGTCTTCTATTTGTGTTAGTAACTTACAAGTTTTCTCAAATATTATACATTTTTATGCAATATACATAAACTATTAAAAAAAAAATTTACATGAGTGTTCTGGGTAAAGCAATCCCATGTACCCTTATAAAAGTGGTCAGCTAACATGATTTGTTGTTCATGGAGTATGGGCAACCAGGAAGTGTTTGAGACAAATTTAACATTTTGGCATTCATTATATATCATGGACTGATTTGTCACAAAATACTTGTAATGATGTAGCTGTCCAGTTTACACAATATTGATATCCATTATATACAAAATGTGCAAAGAAAAACGATTACAACAAATTATCCAGTTGAAGTTTTAAGTTTTAAGTTAAGCAGAAGGTAGTACTTTTTAACATAGCACTTTCACACCATTTTGTTGTAAATGTGGGACTTACTGGCACAGTGTGTTGTGGATGCCAGAAATATAATTTTTTTATTCAAGAAGTGAGAGAAATTCTGGAAGAAAAGTTCATGAAAGACTGTTATACACAGAGGTGTGGATATAACCCCTTGTACAGGAAGTGCCCATGCTGAAATTGCTAGAACCACAGAAGGATAAGCAGAATATTGCTGTATATTCCCTATACTCTGATACACTTCTAGTTCCTGACTCCGCCAGAGGCAGGATACAGGGCTGGCCAGACCCTCAGCTATTTGTGTGTTCTAATTCACCTTGAAAATGTTGTATTTGTATTTTCTACAAGCCACAGTCTCATGTGTAGAACAGTGTAGGTTAAACATTTGTGTACCAGGAAAAGAAAATAAGATCTAGCAATTAGTTTGACCTGATGTTCTCAGCATAATGTAGGTCAGAAGCAACTCTTAAAATCAGTAATGCTACAACAAAATAGAGGTGATAAAAAGGGAACAATGACACTGCATGATTACTTTGCATTTGCTGTTTTTCACATTTGGACATTTGTTTTGGGGGTGTTTTGGAGGGTGTTTGGGAGGGGGTGTTGTTTTGTTTCTATTGTGGGTCATATAAAAGAAGTGAAACTTCCTACAGTTTTTTTCTATCTCTACCTTATTCCTGATTTGCATACAAAAGCTGTTATTTTACCATGTCGAAAACTTACTTTCAGAGTGAGACCTGCTTATTATTTCTCCATACTTTCTACTGAAATGCACATTTGATTTGTTATGCACAATTTCAGAACGGTGTCTTGTAACACAAGATTTCTTTTTCAAACTGCCAGTCATAGTACATGAAGTATTATGTTTACACTCTGAAGCCCTGATGCACTTGCTTTCATCAGGTTGTCATAGTCTAAAAATTCTGTCCACAGTGAAATTTATTTCTAGAATATTGGATGAATGTGCTGGTGTTGGAAGGGGGGGGGTCTGATAGTTTTCATTAGAGAGGATTTCTCCCTAAGGAAATAAAAAAGGACAGAAGCTCTAATTGGAAAGTCCCCATTACTTTAAGTGTGATTTTACAAACTGATCTCTGACTTGCAGGCCTCAAGTCTCTCTGGCTATAATCCTCTGGATGAAGAATTAAATTTTCTATTTATGCTATGGTATGTATTATTTAAATACATAATTCAGACCTATGTAGTATATCTCCAGCTGGTCTGCTCTTCATCTTCAAATCTCAGATATGTTCATAGTCTGAAACACTATTCACCCAAGATCTTAGCCAGAAACACATTATGCCAGCTGGCTTGAGGTCATTAGCTTGGAGGAGCCTCCTTAATTCATTTTTTGGCCCTTCCTTATCTCACTGCTATGGCAAGCAGATAACTGGACAGCGCTTGTCAGCATCTGTATCCTCAGATGTGGACACTTATAACTGAATAGTAACATGAACGAGGCTCTCACTTTTTTCCTCTTATTCTCTAGTGTAGAAGTCACACAACAATTTAGTCCCTTGTGATTTACTAGTTGGATAGCTAAATAAACACAGAAGAGAGAACAATTTGTCATCTTCAAAATGTTGTATCACTGATTTTTAACTTGACAACAGAAAAATTTTCCTTATGAAGTGCAAAGTTAATTCAGTCTTTAGCCTCAGTATTGTGTCTGTATTGTACTTTTAAATGGATTATGTGCCAAGAGTTTTTGACTGACTCCCCTAGTGCTTTCACACCTGTTTTCTGCTTAACTGCTAGCAGGAAGTAGTACTTGGTTGGTGTAAATTGATCAGGCAGCCTGCAGCTAAATAATTTTTTATTGTAATATAGTCTTTTGAGTCATATTGTTCCTTTATCTTCATCAGGTATCTCACACATCAGATATCACATGACATTTTATAACTGACTAGAAATAAATAGCTGTATGCAGCCACTAGGTTAAGTCCTGAAAATTCAAAAGACACACTCCCATTAAAACATGCACAGACTAATGTGAAATACGGAGGATGCCATAGAAAAAAAGTCTGTTGTTAAATAATCCTAATTCAGAGCTGGACAGTTATTTTGGCAAATAATAACAGTACCAAGTCACTTTGAAAGCATTAGGACAGATCCATGCCTCCTGTTCTTGTGACAATTAATCAGTGCGAATTGAAACCAGAATTTTAAGGTCCAACTTTATGGATATTTCCCATGGAATACTGGTCATAAGGACCCTTGCCAATAGCTCTTTGTGTAATCATACTGAAAGCCTTTAAAACACTGAAGCACTGGAATTGCTGCAGCATGCCACTGTGCTACTAAGCTCTTCAGCTCTGAATTTAAAACATGTAAATAAATAAAAAATACAGACTAAAAGCATGAGCACATTAGATACTGCACTCGGTACCTACACTAAGATAAAAAGTCCTACCTGTCTCAGAAACTGTCATTATTTCCAGAGCTTGTTAAACTGGTGGCTCAAATGGGCAATGAAGTCTTTCCAATTTTCAGATAACTCTACCAAAGTTCTTTGAAAAGTGTTCTGAGAAAACAGCACTAAGTGAAAATTGGTATTTTAGAAGACAGTTTTGCTGGAATAAACTTTCATCACATGAGAAATATGTCATATTCTATTTCCTCTTTTGTTCTTGCAGCACAATTGAGAAAATAATAAAAGAGGAGCGAAAAGGAGAATGAGTCTCTGTGATCATACTGCAAGATAATTCTAGGTCAAAAACCAGCTAAATAACTGTGAACAGGATTTGGGGGTTGGAAAAAGTGTTTTATTGCATACTACTGATTGCCAGAACTGTGCAGGCACAAAGTACTGAAATATCTGCCCTCAATATTATTTTGATAAAGTAAGAAAAAGGCAGAAAAGCTTATATAGTGTTTGGACAATAGCTAACATAGGACTGACAACCTGAAGCAGTTCCTTTGGATGAAAACTGCAGTCCATTCATTTTGGGAAGAACTTTCTGATGTTTTAACACTACAGCAGAGATCATTTGGACATGGTATTAATCAAAATGGAGTGGGCACTACCCGTTAGATATAGAACTATGAGGTTTCCTGTGCACTTACAGTGAGGAGCTAATGGATTTTTATTTGACTCTGACAACCACTCAACCTGTGTGTGCCCTAATACAGCTTATAACAGAGGACATTTCATGTGATTTATTTAAACCATTGCGCATTTAAGAACATCTCCTAGTATGTTATTATAGCCCATATTTAAGAGAAAGTCACACTATTCCTAGGGAGGGAAAACTGTGTAGGTAAGATTTGCCTGAGATGCCCTTGATATTATCCAAGCCCTGCAACTTTTATATTCCATCAATCTTAACTGATTACCCATTTTTAACTAGCAGTATCAGCTAACACAATTGTTTAAAACTTGTGTTGTTACTTGCACCAGTGTAAAGGAGAGAGGATGCAATGGATCCATGAAAAGGCAGACCGACTAAGAATCATCTCTGGTTAAGACACTCGTGCAACTGCTAGGTTTCATCAGAAACAGAAGGGAAAGAGAATAATTTTCTTCTGATGTGAGGTATAGAGTATTTTCTCCCTGAAAATTTAATAAACAGGAGAAAGAATCATTTCAGGTGTGTGTTTTGAGGTGTTTATTTTGCTCAGTTAGAATGATCAGCAGGAATGGGTGAGTACTTTGTTAGCTTTGAGGGCTCCAATAACTGCTTTTTCTTTTCCTTCTGTTATCAGCACAACTTTTTATTTCAGCACTTTCCAACTGCTTCTTCCTCCCTCTCTATTCTGACCTCTGCCTCTTCTTTATTCCCTCCAATTAATTTTGAATAAATCAAACCTGTGAAATTTTCCTTATGAAGAAGCTTGAATCCATTAGAATCTATTAAAAATAAAACCTTTGGACATCTATCATCAGGATATAATACCATCTTTCTTGAGCAAAGAGGTAAGGCTATTTAGAGCATGTACTTTTCTCAGAATGAGACACGATCTATTTACTAAATTTGAATATTTAATGTTAATAGTTTTCAAATAATCAGACATTTTCATTTTCAATCCTTTCACCTGGAGTCAGATTGCATCTCTTTTTTTTTTTTTTCCTTATGACAGCAGGGATAACTACTAAAGCTTAAATGAGAAACTTCATGGAAAACTAAGGTAAACAGATCGTTTGGAACTTACGCTGTCTATATCAATATGTAAAAATACAGTAGGTATTTATTTTATTAGTTCTAATATTTTTCTAATGCAAATCCAAAATGAGAAGAAAGGAAGTGATGTAATTAATCTTCACAGCTTGCTGCAAAACAGAGAGTCTTTTTTCCCCTCTTCTTTGTCTTCTTTTTTTTTTTTTTTTGGTAAATGGTCAATTAAAATCTCCACTTGCTACTTTACAAAGCCATGATTGTCACTGTACCAACATACGCAGATGGTAATTGCTGTTTCATTTGCTGGCTGTACATTAATAAAAGTTAAAACTGTTCCACTGAGGTAGCACAAAGCTTTTTAATAAGTCAGCAGTTTTGAGCTTACAAAAAAAATAATTACAATCTAAATGTAGGTCAGTGTATTTCAGTGTTTGCCCAGAGAAAAGTAACTGCAAAATTTGTTACAAGTTTCTGGTACATAACAGTTTTAATATCCAAATAAGTCCCCTCCTCAAAACCCAGCTATTTTATGCATAATATAGAACACATGAAAATTTAAATGTAAACATAATATATAAATAACTAGTAATATCAATAATTCAAACTGAAATTTAGGTTCTATTTTTTGTACTGAACTGTTGAATTATTATTGAAAATGATTAATATTTATTAAAAATGATCAGGAGAGGCCATTTCATAAAGTCAGATTATATTGCCACTGGGCGTTGTGCAGGGCAAAAGTGTAACTGGATTCAAAAAGGAAAATTCATGGAAGACACAAGCGTAGCTGTTAAAAGCAATGATCTAATGCTACTTAATGAGTGATTGACAGAAGCTGGAAGGGTATTCTAAAGGGCTACTCTACAACTGAGTTCTTTCCTAAACATCTGCTAGCAGCAACTGTCAGAGCACAGTTGGAGAGCTGGATGAATATTGTGGCTATGCCCGCATTATTTCATAGTGTGGTGCGGTAGAAGTGGATTGGCAAACTGAAGCAGTTACATTGCCTAAATGTAACCTGTGAGCTTTATCAGAGATTTATACCTGACTAGATTTAGTCTGCTCCCAAGTATGGAATACTCTTTGAAACTTGAGGTTCAAAGTGTCTGAAGGAAAGTTCTCCCACAGACCTCTGTTTTCATGACTGTGGGTCCTGTGAAGGCCACCTACAAAAATGCCAGATTGACCTTTTACCACCTACCTAACACCAATGACTTTAGCACTGCCACAAGGACTCAGAAGCCTGGTTTCAGTTCCTGCTCACATTTCTTGCTCATTTCTCTTCCTTCTTATTCTGTTCCTGCTTATTTCCAAGTGATGCCATGATACCTGCTGCCTAAACTGACTCTGAATTGGTCATTGGTGTAAACAAAGACACTGCAAGGGAAAACGGTTGGTTTAATCCTGCAGCTGCAGCAGCCACTGTGTGAGGACATCCCAAAGGCTGCTCTGGCCCTCTCAGACTGTTTTCTTCTTTCACACCTTTTTTGTAGTCTTTGTCACTGCAACTGCTTAGCTCCAGCTCAACTGGAAGGTCTAGGCCTGATAAACAAATGTGGACTGATGGCCTGTCCCGATCCAATATCGGGGAGGGTTCTTAAACGATCCCAAGAGCGAGATTAAGACACAAACGAGGTCAGATGCCGTACAACCTTACAAGTTTTATTTCCTATAACAACTGATAATAGCGACAGGACAGAGGGAGGTAGGAAGGAAAAAGAGGCAGACCTAAGCAAGAAAACGGAAGAGATGCAGCAAGACTAGTTACCACCACCACAAAGCCAGCAACGTCCCGTTGGCTCTGTCTCAGTGCAGGTGATGGGGGTCCAACAGACAGGTGATGCCAAAGTCCCAGTTCCAAGTGATGATTTCAATCCCTTTCCAATTGCTTTTCAATCCCTTCTTCAGTCCCTTTCCAGTTCCTTTTTGTTCCCTTCAGTTCCTTTCAGTTCCTTTTTTGAGAGAGGAGTATGCAGTTCTTTTATTGTCCCGGTCCCCACGATTTCTCCGAAGAGTCCACCCATTTCCACGGAGCTCATTATCGTACATGCTGCCCCGTGTTCCTCCATGGGTGCATGCTCAGGTGTTCACAATGGTATTTGTTTTTTTTCACCTTGCTCACAGGCAAGCACAGCTTGGTAGGCACTGCTAGCTTCAGGTGGATATGGTGGTTTCTTCAGGGACATTTTGTTTCCTTCAGCACGTGCTCCCCCACAGCAACAGGATGTTGAGGCTAGCAAATGGTAACTGTGCAGCAGCAATGTTGAGACAAACATAGTCCAACACAATCTCCTACATGGCCCAGCACTGCCTTTGTGATGCTGCACAACCACCAGTGCCTCCAAAGTTTTAGGATGTGAAAGGATAAAATAGAGATCATGTGTTGTTGGCTCATGTCCTAATGTTTCCATGTTTATGTCAAATTTTGGGAACATAAATCCATGTTCAAGAGAGTGACCATTGCATAATGTAACCTCATACCTCTTTAATCTCACCAGGAATGGTTTACTGATACAGTGTGGGTAAGTCCACCAAGAGCAAAGCTGTGATTAAGGTTACCGGGGCTGTTCTTGAAATTTTCTTTCTTTGTGGAGAGCAAGTGGGAGACATAGATTAAAAATATCCAGACTTTGTGCTCTGGACCCCTGAACTAGGTGGGGGTGGCTAATGGGTACCCCATTCCTTTCTGGTGCCTTCATCTGGCCACTATAGCTTTGTAAACCATGTAAACCACCCATGTGACACACAAGCCTCAATATACTAAGGAGCTGGATTTGTGAACATCTTATCAGGCTTCCCCAAAGGATTCATCCTATCCACGCTTTCCACATCTCTGACCTCAGACTCACAGGGAGCACTTGAACAGAATGGGTAATGTATGATGTTGGGGTATGTGCCTGCAGTGTAAGTCACATTCATGTCCTTATCCCACTGGGTCATAAGGCAGCACCTTGACAATGAACAAAACCTGGTTTAACTGTACTCTAATACAAAAAAAAGGATCTTGATTCCACAAGGATATTTTAGTAGAGAGTAAAGGGACCTCTGCACACCCTTAACATTTAGCATTTTCTTAAAATGAGCTTTTGATACAGTGTCCTCTGCAAATGTCTCTAAAGTACAATGCAATGCAGCACAGGGACAGATAAGCTAATTCTGACAGAGTTCACTCAGGTTTCAGAGGCAGTATCACATTTACACATTGCTGTGCTTGAAATAATAGTTCTTATGTATATTAGGAACCACTAGCAAACTGGCAAATCAAGTTCTCTCTTACATTTTGGATCGTACAACTTATCTAAGATCTAACTTGTCATCAATACTTTGAACAATATTGGATGAAATTGTAACTCCATGAAAAACAATTGGGTTTTTGGTATTCCTTTCTTACAAATGGAACCATTATCTTCTAAACAATTCTTTTTCAAAAGCTTTCTATAAGAAACAGCTTCCTAAAATTTTTTTCTAATATCACTTTTATTTGTAATTAAATTACTTATGACAAAAAATATTCTTTAGTTCATATTTTAATTCTTGTCTATGATGATCTCCACTTGGGCTTTGGAATGAAACATTCTGTTTTCTTGCCTCTTGAAAAATGTGAATTTTTAAGAACAGATAAAAACCTGTAGATTTTTCATAATAAGTATTTATTCACTGAAGTCCAATGTAAAATCCAAGCATGACCTAGAGAATTTAGGGACACAGTGTTCAAACACCATCTTCCAGTCCCCCAAAAAGAAAGACAATGAAAGATATGCTTTGTTCACACAGAGATGGAAGTATTTTCTAACTTTTTTTTTTTGGTCTTTCTTTTTGAACAAGAGTATTTTCATCTTAGCTGGCATCTAAAATAGTTCTAGCATCTTCTCAAGATTTTAGGAGTCTCAACCTGTGTTATAGAAATCAATGTCAAAATATTCCTTGACTTCCATAGAAATAAAATTTGTTTCACATCTATCTTAATTCCTCTATGATTTTAGTTTTCATCTCCTATGTCCAACATGTTCTGAGTCAAGAAGATTTTTTTTTTTTTTTTTTAAAGGAATTATGATTTGAAATGCAAGTAAATTTAAAGTTATTACCTTTTGGACATCTAGAGGGAAATTCGTTCCTGGGCACAGCATCAGCACAAGACTTATAAGTTTAAGCAGTATGTGAGTGATACAGATATCTTGAGCTGTACCTCTACATGGAGAAGAATTGCATTCTTATGGAATTAGTGTTTGAATAGTTAATCTCTTCTAAAATGCTATGGAAACAATTTATATAGGTCATAAGATGGAATTGACTGATCTCTGAAAGTATGATTTTAAAAAATCAAAATACATTTAACTTTATTTTTACTTACCTGTATCATTCTGGTAATAGAAATCTTACCCAAATTCCTGGCAATTGTTTAGTGTCAAATAAAACAGCTTTGCAAAACCCTATACATTTTTTTTTTTGGTACATATATATATAAAATACACAGTCTTAGTGTACTTTTCTATGGAAGCAAGCTTTACACAGCCTTGCTTTCAGACCAACCTGAACTGGATTTAACAAAAGAACCGAAGTCTCAAAGATATTTACATTATTTGAAGTATGATGAAGTAAATGGATGTGTAGGGGGAAAAGAACTTTCACCATATTAGACATGAAATGATCCAAATGGAAGAAAATCTTCCAAATACTCAGCCATAAGTGAAGCTCTGTAAAGCACTGTGAGCCTCTTAGTTATCAAAATAATCAACCATGAGATATAAAAATGTAAGAATAATTAAATCTGATGGGTCTTTTTGTTTTTCCATTAGCAACAACATGAGGAAGAGGGGGACACAACAGTTTAGTAATTGAGCAGGTAACTCCAGTATGTTTTAGCAAAGCTGCATTTGAGAGAGACAGTCAGGCTATGTAATTGAAATAGAAACTGGAGGCACACCATCTCTTTCAGGGCTAAGTATATAAAATATTATTTTTATGTTGGCTTCAGTCTTTCATAACACCACCTGAGGAAATACTGATTGCTGGGGGTTTTGTTCTATTCTCCTTTTGTTTTCTTTTTTATTGTTGTCTCTTTATTAATGAATGCTCAGACATTAACTGTCAAAGCTTAAAAAAGAAAAAAAAAGACCCCCAAACAGCTGATTATTTTATAAACATTGATGAGACCTGTGAGAAGGCAAGTGCTACTAGGGATGTTACTAAGCAAGCGTATTTCCTATTGACACCATTTTGTACTCAGAAAAATTTACAGTATATTCCATTCTTTCTACCCTACAAGGTACTGATTTTGGCCAGACACAGCTATGAACACTTGTCAGTGCAATGCTATGGTATGATATAATATGATACGATTGAAGCTATTCAAATTGATGCTCTCTAATGTAGATATCTATAGATGTTTGTAGATCCTCATTATTGTCCTATGGAGTCTCTGCAAATGGGTCTCTCTTGACATGAAAGTCCAGGCAAGGCCTTAACAGTTTTGGGTATGACTATGACTTGCTATGAGTTTACATATCAGGGTAGGTATGTATTTCTGCAACCATCTAACACTTTGTGTGTTTGTTCAATTTGTAATTGAGGAATCTTCAAGCCTTTTCTATATAAATCCTATTTAACTAGTGGTTCTCCTCATGTATTCAGACCATTTCTTTTTCCAATTAATCGAGGTTGCTTTGAACTCCAGTCCTGATTTCTAACATAAAAAAATCCTTCCCAGTGTGTTATCTTCTGAAAATATAAAGAATAGCTATACCATCTTTCAGATCATTAAGGGGGGGAAAGTGAAGTGGTAATGCATCTTGGACAAATCACATCAGAACCCTATTTGATGGCATCCTCAATTTTTATAGTGAACCCATGACTGTTCTCTGAATATACCTTACCAATGAATTTAGCATCTACTTGGTAGTAATTCACCTACAGTCATCTAACCAGATGCATTTCTAATTAATCTGTGCTAACAATTTTCTTATATGCTTACAAAAAAAAATCTGATTATTTTTACCAAAATATTTCTGGGAATTTAAATTATTCCCCAAGAGATGATTCCCCTCTTTTCAGCTAATTAAGAGCTAGCATTATGTGTTCCTGTTCCTTATCTTTTCATATCTTTCTGCCTTGTCCTCAGCGGCTCTAAGATTTCATCAGCCACTTGTGTGACTACTAGATCCAGCCATATGTGTGATACATCTGACTTGTCTGCATACTATCTAACCTTTCCTTTTCTCATTCAGTGTTGTCACTGATGGTAACTATTAGCTGTATGTCAGTAGTTGACCTTTTTAATGAAGACTGGTTCAGAAGGAATCGGTGCTCTGGCCTTTTTGGATTATCTGTTATTTTCCATTGCAGTGATGGATATATGGGTCTTTTCCTTGGTCTTTCTTGTACTTTCAGTGCTCTGATACTGTTTGGTTGTTCTTGATCCCCGATTGTTGCATACCATTGTGAGCCTTGGATTTTATTGTTTTGCCTTTAAGCACATATTGCTATAAATTTTTGTTTGGCTTTTGATTATCCTTTCAAAAATGGTGAATAATTAATTCTGATAACTGGAAAATGGGGTGCAAAAGATGCCATCAGTAGCTCTGAGAGAGGTCATGTGATGTCACCACTGATGAAGCACCACCCTGTGCAACGCGGCGAGAGCAGGATTGTAGCCATGAGCCCAACTACTGTGAGCTAGGCAAAAGAGAAGACAGCCTCATAGTAAGGATAACACCTATAAATTTTGTCCCCACACTCCATACGAGTGCTAAGAGCAAAGTAGGAACCACTGAGTTGCTCTGTCCACTACTCTTTAGCATGTGTAGCATCAGCATAGACTTTGTAGAGAGTGACTTCTTCTCCCTACTGCTAGTCGACAAGACTTGTCAACAGCATAAGTAGCCCTCAAGCCACTCAGTTTAGCATAGACTCAGTGAAACCTGTCAGTCAGCCATCTCTCAGAGGGCAGACTGGAAGTTTGTACCAGAGTATTGTTGAGGCAAAAATGTTAAGGGAGCCTTCATGGCTGGGGGCAAAGCATGTGAATAACTGCATCCTAAGACAAAAAGGCAGGATGGATTTAGTGAATCACAGAAGACTATGCCCTAACGTGTAGCCGGCTGGTTCAGCTGCTTGGTTCAGTGAACGTGAGACTGAAATCACATGCACCCATGACATACAATTTAAAATCAGACCATATGTGTACCCATATCTCTGTCTCCATGTTACTCACCAAACCATATATTTTATTTTTTCTTCTTCTATGCTTTTTCCAGCAACTGCCCCTTTATTTTAGGCAAATGTTTCAACCCAATCCATTTCAGTGTTGAACTGGTGTGCTGAAAGACACCTTAAATGAGAAATCCTATTCAGTAAGTCATTTAAGTAGTTGTTTGTTTTAAATGTATTTCCACAAACTTTAGTGGGAAACAATAACTAACCTGCAGCAGTATTTATGCTTTCTTTGATGCTTATTCAACTGAGTCCCAGAAAACATCTTTTTCTTAATATTCTGTCCTTTTTCTTCTTCATGCATTTTCCTGCTCCTCCTTGCTCTTACTGCTTTCCTCTTTTCCTTCCCTTGAAATTGAGCATATGTCTCTCTCTTTTATATGTTGATTTACTTATTTATATCCACACATTTTTGTTTCCCCCATGTCTTCTTTTATGGTGCTGTGATGCAAATGTAATTTATTCAATTTTTATGAAAAAACTATTCAAAGAAAGAAAGGTAAAATGGAAGAAGCCATCAAACACTTTCCAGACATGCCTTTCTCTGACATGATGAGATTATAAAGACCTTTCTTTCCTTACTTTTAAATTGTCTATGAAATGGTATGTTTGATATTATTTACTCTCTCACCCCTCCATGGTATGTAGGATAACTGAAGAAAGTCTAAATTCATTACTGGCAAACACAGAAGTTGCTGAGGTACAATATAACCTTTCATGGCCTATAATACTCTGTTAAATGAGCATTTAGTATATTATCAATATTCTTGTGTGTACTGGGGAGGGGGGCCTGGAGTGAAGGAGTGGAGTTGAGCCTGGGGAAGGAGGAGGGGTGTGTTTTCCCTAAGTGGGTAAATGTTTCCTTCTTTTTGTTGTTTTTGTTTTTGTCTCCCAATACCCAAAAGAGTAGTTAGATATTTATGATAAATGGCAGGAAATTAATTTCCCCAAGTCAAGTCTGTTTTGCCTGAGACAGTAACCATTAGGAGATCTTCCTGTCCTTATCTCAACCCATGAGTTTTCTCATGCTCGTCCCTCCTTATGTTCTTCCTTGTCCCGGGGAGGGGGGTGAGTGAGTGAGTGGCTGTGTGGGTGCATGGCTGCCAGCCGGGGCAAGCCCACCGTATCATGCAATGAATGTTTTAACACTCCCAGAAGTGCCATGAAAAGGTTTTTTTTTCCCCCTTTTCTTATAAGTTTCTTAATCGTATGTAAACACTGTTATGTAGAAAATTAAAATCTGCTCTGCATTTCTCAGCTAATGTTTTCTGCTCCTATAGTTACACTGTGTACATTTTTTATAAGATGCTGTCTAGGTTCACAGGAGCATTTGGAGGAAATAAAGACTGATCTTATACTGATGAAATATTAATTGCCACTGAATACCTTTGCTTTGGTCATCTGTATCTCAATTAGCACATAGCGTGGGAGATAATTTAAGATACATTTCTGTGCAGTAAGGAATTATAAATGATTAAAGTAGATGAGAGCACAATTCATAAGGGTCGCACAGTGCTGGCAGAAACAATTGCCAACTTCTTGTGAGATATTCTTTTCTCAAGCTGTCTCATTAAGGTTCTTCTGCTTTCCAACGCTTCTCTCTCATAGTTTATAATAAACAGTGGTGAACCTATGAATCCAAATTCTCTGGGCCTGAATATACCTCCAATTATTGAAAGATGACACTAAAGGTCAAAACTGGCAATCTTCAAGCATTTTATAAAATTATGTGTCCAGCCTTTCTTTGAAGTGAACTGGGAATTTTGGCTGGGACATATTTTATCAAATGACAATGAAATACATGGCCCTAGATTGCTTCAGCAGCTTTGAAATTCCAGAACATAAGGGACATCATTGCTTTTTTATGGAGCACTGATATTAAGTATGGCATGTGGTCAACAGTTATTGCATTGTCATAAGAACCACAGGGAGTTCTGGGGTATTCCTCTTTTCTAGAATAGATTTACAAACAGTTTTCAAATATATAATATGGGCTTAAGAATTTATGGGTGTTGCTGCAGAGGTTAAAGCTGGGGTGGTCTTCAAGGGGAAGCACAGCTAAGACATGAGCTTAAGAAAATTTCAACAGGCTGTTTTCTTCCCACACACCCTTATATTTACTTGACCTTTCATGCAAAGGAAGAAGTGATGCCTTTTGTGATCATATAAAGGAAGAAGTGATCCCTATTCAGTGACAAGAAGGGTAGTGATACAGGAAATGGACTACATTAACTGCCCCAAGTTTTTCCATTGAATCTATGATACTCATTAAGACTTTTTCTTATAAAAATATCTAAAGTCTTTTTAAAAATAAGAAACAAATGTTTTCCATGGTCAATGATGATAAGGAAAAAAAAGTGTCTTTTTCTTCCTGGGGCGATTGTCTAGATTAGGGGGAAGAATAAAATAAACCTCCCATTGTTTATCAGACCTCCCTTCAGCTTCAAAGCAGGAATCAGAAATGTAGAATATCTCATTAAAATAGAAATGTCAAGCCTAAGATGAGTTCTGAAGGACAGCAAAAGGTAAAGATCCCTCTTAAATACCATGGCACTGCTATTTCATCAAGTTGGGACTAGAATTGTTAACTAAGTTGTCAACTGGTACTGAGAAGGAATTATACTGAAACAGCATTGTGATGTACTCAGTGGGTGCAAAGATTTAAATACCATCTTTTTGTACCTAATGAGAATTAGATATGAACAAAATGTCTCAAAATGTCAGTCATTAGAGCATGTGCTGTTGAGAAATTTTTCAGGAGGCAAGTAGAGAGACAGATTCATTGTTCTTATACTACAGAAAAGACCTCTTTAGATGGTCTTTAAAGAGGTATAAGAAAATGTGGTGAAATAATCACTGAGGAATCATCAACTTCCTCTGTCATATTAAAGGACGATCCAAATTATAGGATTCTAGTCTGAGAATTAGGAACCCCTTCTCTGTCATTGTATCCCACTGCAATCAGTCTTTCTGTGTTTTAGTTTCTTACGTATACATAATGGCGACAATAGCACAACTGATTAGATAAGGTATTTCTGTGCTACGATGTTTGTGATTTCAATAGGTATTTTTCCATCATTAATTGCAATGAGAAAATAAATATTTTTTATAAAAGAAAATTGCTAGATGAAAACTGATTTGCGCTAACTGAAATGTTGTGTTTTAGTATATTCTACCTGTTTTGGTTTTATTTGATCATTTTGTAAAAAGGATTAATAACAGCCCATTGATCCATTGAAAGCATCAAAGTTAAAAGTAATAAAAACCCTAATGTTCTGAAATCATTTTCCCCTGTATATTAAATTACATCAAACCCTGTACATTTTAACACACATGCACAAATGTTGAATAATATTTGCCACTGTTTTAACAAAAGTCTTAGGCTTGTTGACAACACTTTAATAATACCAAAAATACAAAGGCAGATTGAGAATTGTTCAGATCTTAGGCTAACGGAGCCATATAAACACTTAAGCCTGATAGGCAATAAAAAAACAGGGATATGAACCTGAGAAAAAGTGTGGGAAGGCTTGAAAAAGGAAAGAAAAAGTGCATCTGGAAAAAGAAGCAAGTTACAGAAAGAGAGAGTCAAGAGAAAGTAACTGAAAAAGAGGCAAAGTGAGGAGAAAAAGACCTAATGTCATCTTCTCCTTTATAACATGGAATCTGCGAGTTTGAGGAACTATGTTGTTCCCCAGTAAATGAACACAGTAGCCAGCTGGGCATAGACAAAGGAGTAAAACATTCAGTGAAATGAGGAAAGTTACTCTTCTGAAGCAAGCAGGAACAGATCAGAAACTTAAAATCACAGGTACCTCTGGAGATCATCTAATCTACCCCCCCTACTCTCTAAAGGGCAGAATGATCATCTGGCCTGTAAACTACTCCTCCCAGTTCTGTATCGTCTACAGGCTTGCTGAAGGTGCATTCTGTCTCATCATCCAGATTGTTGGTGAAGATGTTGAACAGTATTGGAACCAGTATCGACCCACAGGATACACCACTGTGGATGGGCCTCCAGCTGGATGTCATACCACTGATCACAATGCTTTAAGTCCTAGACTTTAGCCAGTTGTCCGTTCACCTCACTGTCCACTTATCTAGTCCATTCTTCATCAGTTTGTCTATGAGGGTATTATAAGAGACAGTGTCAAAAGCCTTATTAAAGTCAAGATTAACAACATCCAATTCCTTGTCAGCTGAGCTAGTTGTTTCATTGTAGAAGGTTATCAGGTTCATTAGCATGATTTCTTCTCCATAAATCTATACTGGATATACCCAGTGAGCTAGTTGTCCTTCCTACATTTGGAAATGGTTTCCAGGATTATTTCCTCCAGGGGTCAAATTGAGGCTGACTGGCCTGTAGTTCTCTGGATCCCCCTTCTTTCCATTTTTGAAGATAGAGATGATATTTTCCTTTCTCCAATTGCTAAGAGCTTTCAAATATGATTGACAGTGACATCACAGTGATAACTGCCAGCTCCCACAGCACTTGTGCAAGCATCCTGTCAGATCCCAGGGACTGTGTACATCAAGATTGTTTAAGTGTTCCTCAACCTGGTCCTCCACTGAGGGTAAGTGTTCCTTGCTCCAGACTTTCCCTTGGGTCTAAGGTGCCTAAGATTTCTGAAGGCCAGTCTTCCTAGTAAAGACTGAGACAAATAAAGCATCAAGTACCTTTTCTGTGTCCTTTGTCACCATTTCCCGTGCTCCATTCAGGAGCAGGGCCACACTTTCCCAAGTCTTTGTTTTGCTACTGATAAACCTGTAGAAACACTTCTTGTTGACCTGCATATATCCCTTACCAGATTCAACTCCAGGTGCTCAGACAGTATCCTTGTTCATGCAAGCAGGCCTCCTACCAACTTAGGCTGGCTCTACATGGGGATGGACCATCCTTGGGCTTGGAGAAGGTCATCCTGGACCCCTCTTCTCCGCAAGACCATATTCTATGGGATCTTTCCAACTGTGTCCCTGAACAAGGCAAAATCCAGTCTCCTGAAGTCCAGGGTTGCGATAATGCTTTTTGGTTTTTTTTCCCTCCTTTCAGGATCCTGACCTCTACTATCCCCTGGTCACTGAAGTCAAGGATGCCAACCCTAACCCTCAATCCCCAGCGAGTTCTTTCTTGTTTCTAATTATAAGCTCCAGCAGAGCATCTCCCCTCATGAGCTCCTTAATGACCTGTGTCCAGAAGCTGTCATCAATACACTCGTGGAACCTTCTGGTTTGCTTGTGCCCTGCGGTGTTGCCCCTCCAGCAGATATCAGAGTGGTTCAAGTTCCCCATAAAGACCAGGGCCTGCAAATGTAAGACTTCCTCCAGTTATCTGAAGAAGGCAGTATCTACACCTTTGTCCTGATTAAGCATTGAGTAGCAGACACCCACCAGTCTTGTTTACATTGGTTTGTCCTCTAATCCTGACACCTCAACTCTCTCATCCCCAGGGTGTATTCCCACTGCTCTCTCACATAAAGGACAACTTCCTGTCATTCCTAAAACACCTGTACCCATCCACTGGCAGCACTTTACTTGTGGGAGCTACCTGTGATGACAATGAGATGGTATATATAATACACAGAAAATCCCACAAACTTTCCGATTAGCAATTAATTATCTTTACAGAGTAAAACAAGGCAGCTGCATGCAATCTCTCATGAAGGACTACAGTAATGATACTATTAGGAGTGTTATTAAATGTTTTTAATACTACAAAATGTAGTCTTGGTTAAAGGACAGCAAAAAGCACCCATTTCCAAATGCACAAATGGGGCACATTCAGTGTGGTATGTGCACCATTTGTTTTGGGGTGTTTTACAACACAATAACTCTAAATGAGCATACTTTATGCCTACTTATGAAAATGAGAGTAGAGTCAGGCCCAGCACTTGTGAAAAACTTCTGGGAAACAAGCTGAAACCAGATCTAGTGGCTCATGCAGTAGGTTACAGTGCCAATTCAACACATGCACAATATATACAACAATCATCATTTCACACTTCCTCTTGGTTAAACAGATTCTAATGCTAAAGCATTTTGTATCACAGTCTTTTTTTATTAATCTCCTCTGTTTCACTTTTCCCTCTGACAAGGGGTGTAAATGATTTCCTCAACACTTGTTTGCTGTGATGAATAATTATATCTAGTTAATAAAAAGTGAATGTTTTTTCTTAGTTCACCTCTCTGTATTGCTGTCTTACTCCCCTACCTGATTTCTGCTATGACTGATAAGTGCAAAATACTAATGTGTTAGTACATAATCATAGAGGGTTATTATGCTGGATGAATAATGCATAAGTCTAACAGCAATGTTTTGCTATTATCTGGGAGTGACTAAAAGTGAATAGCTGTTAGGAAGCTTTGCAGTTGTCAAATTAGATATCTATAGGTTTTTATTGTGCTTGTTTTCAACTCTAATTGTTTTTTGTTGTTTTTTATTGCCATGTATTTGAATATACCAATATTAAACACAAAAGAGGAATAATGAAGGATTGTATTTCAACAAAACAATAGAAATTAACAGTAGCTTCCAACATTTTAAAAGCAAACAAATGATTGAATGCCCAGCCCCCCAGCTTCAAACAATGATTAAATGCATTTTCCAAATTCTGACCAGTAACAGGAGGAAAAAATATAGTGTATCTCATTTCCTCATTCTTCTCCATTTTATGTTTTCCATTAGTGTAAATACACTTACTGATTTAGCAGTGAAATTCAGAAGGGCTTTTTTTGTTTAAATAGAGAGACCAGAAACAAGATACTTGACTGGTGTAATTAATGGAACTTTGCCAGCTGATGGGCCCAGAACAACCTGAAGCTCTCTTATATAGGAAAATGCTATTTGAGTCCTTTCTTCGCTCTTTTCCAAAACTCTGAGTGACTGTTGCACAAGTTCCTTTCTCTTTTTACTCTCAAAATATTGTTATGGATTAAAAGGAGACACAATGTGTAAAGCCAAGAATTTATTGTTAGTATAGCTGAAATCTTAATAGTCTAATAAAAAAATTATGAGTGGTCCAGATTTAATTAGAAGAAAGAAAAAAGAAATGAATACTGAAAAAAGTCTCAATGGTAATAACAACACATTTAAAATTGTTTGCAACCCTTTTCCTGGTGTTATTCTCACCCTTCCAGTGCTCCTCTGAGCCCTTATCTCTGTAAATTCAGTCTGGTAATGACAGTAGCAGGTGGGGTCTACAGTGAATTGTTAGCATCTAGAGTCCTCTTTCAAGTCCTTCGTTGTGAGGAATATTATGTTGATGTTAGTGGTTTCTTCTTTGATCCTTCTTTCTTTCTTTCACACACCTTTGATTCATCAGGGGTTATTTTGATTACTTTTACATCTTGCTCTTTCTCCAGTGGTCTGCAGCTCCGTATTATATTCAAATTTTTGCATGTTAGATTCTACATTTTTGTCCTCCTTGTTTCCTCTACAAACAGGTTTTGGGATTTTTGAAATACTTCTCTTGGTTTTAATGAGCTTGAAACACTTTATTTCATTGAGGAGAGAACATTTCCTTTTAGATACTGCATAATACATGACATTGGAAGTTTCGTATTTTCATTAAAAAATGCTTGACTTGGTTTACCAATGCAGCTTTATTTGTTTGCCTGGATTGAAAGGACTTTTTTTGTCTGTGGTGCCACACACTGGAATAAGTTTGCTTATTTATGGCTTAAAGGAATATTTGCATAGGAGTAAAGATGTCTCACCATGACATGAAGAAATCCATTATCAGTCAGAAACATGGTAATTAGGAAGGTGGCAAGCATGGAACGATTGCAATAACTAGAAGGGAAGGTAGTCGGCTTCTGGAGGTTTTGTTAAGAACTGGCTACCTGTATAGACTTTTAGGAGGGGATTTTTTAGCTCTCTAGCTATGGATGTTAAATGCAGTTCTAGCTGGCTAATACATGCTGACTTGTTTCAGAAAGTAGTCTAGTTGCAGCAAAAATCTCCTGGCCTAATAGGCACTAGAGAATTAAAGTTTCCACAGGAGTTCAAGTTTTTTTGGGGTTTAATGCAAGTGGTTTTCATGAGCAGTAGTGATGCAACCAGAAACAGTCTCATGTTAGTGCGATACTATGCTGCTTGACCTGTGAAACAAAGGGCCTGAAGGCCTAACCTTAATGAGAAGTTAAATCCAAGGAATCTATGGAAAGTTTAAATTTATGACAGTACTCTGGGATATTCTACCACCACCATTTATATCATGATTAGCCACTTTTGGCCCATCTAGTGGGCTAAAATAAACCAGGGGATATTAGCTACTAGTAGGAATACATTGATGTTTTTTGTCTTTTTTTTAAACATATAAATATGTAGAGATTTTTAATCTTAGAAGGACATCCCCTATAATTACTCATTAATATCTCCATAGGCAGAAGGACTACACTCTGATTCAAACTGAGGACCTGGAGAGACTGTTTGTTACAGAGTTTCTGTACATGTCCATGGGCATGTGATCCTTCCTGGTAGATGCAATGGTACAGACTTGGGCCCTACATAAGTAGATGGACTTCTCAGCTGCATTGCATAGTGCCTTCCTCCTCCTATGCCTGAACAGCCTCCCATATCTCTTAAGTTTTCATGTGTGCTAGATTTATTTAGCTCATAAAGTTCTTGAACTTATCAGAATTCATAATTCATGTTTCATAATTCATTGTAGAAATAAAGTTTCCACTACTGTTGAACACTTTGAAGTGTTGTCACTTAAAGGTCACCTTTACAAATAAGTACTCTTTTACGTGAGGAAAGACTTTTAACAAAACAGTGGGTTTTTTCAGTTTGATAATTCTCATCACAATACATCAAACTCCAAAGAATTCTTAAAAGGAAAAGCAGCTTAGCTAGAGCAAGTGAGATATGCTTGAAATCAGTATTGATCTGCATCTAAAGCCTTCTCTGGATGTTTATGAAAGGTTATGAATGCAAAGTGTAAAGACTGCTGATCTCCAAGAGTATGTTTTTATATCGCCAGATAAGAAAGTCATATATTTTATCTCAGTTTATAAGATTTGCATCTTTCAGAATGTATACCACTTTGAGATACATTTTTATATTCTGTTGCTCCCACTAAGTCTAGAGGAACATACAAAATTATAGTAAGCAGGTTGAATTATTTTCTTCCGTACTGAAAAAACCCAAGCTGTTAAAATTTAAACAGAAATGTGGATTTCTATCGTGGAAAATGAAAAAATGATTCTTTCAAGGCTGAAGAATGTAGCTAAACCTGAACTCTTGACTGTGTGACAGGAAGGGCTCGAATGGTGCTTCCCAAGAAATATGTTCTTGAGAAATCCTCTCAGCAAGGACAACACAGTTTAAATAGAAGAACAGAAAATGCACTCCTTAGTGCTTACTTTACTTTTACCTATGCAAAAAGCAGCAATAGTGTGTTCCTGTATCCCACAACTGCAAGTCTGCCCTTCCAGTTCATGTCTGCTGCTGAGGTAGATTTAGCACAGTAGCTCTCAGCTGGTGAAACATTAGAGCTGCTGCATGGAGTGCTCAGAGAAGATCTGTGCCTCCGCTTACCAGCTGGAGCTGTGGCGCAGCATTGCTGCAGTGAGTGAGGGAAGAGTGAGCAGCTGGTGGGAACCTCAAAGGGCGGATGGGACAGTGGTGGGAGAGGGAATGAAGGGACAGACAATGAAATAGGGAAAATAGATTGGTGACTACTAAAAACCTGGAAACCACTGAGGTAGCTAAATACTAGGGTATCCAGGGTCAGTGGGCATACTGATTACTGTAATAAGAATGATTTAGAGGGCAAGAAACTCCATCTAACTTTTCACCCAACACAGGTAAAATTCATCCAGGAAAAGAAAAAAAGAAAGAAACAAATGAAACCAAAACAAAAAGGAGTCTTATTTGGCTCCATGTGTTAAAACCAACAAGCATTATATAAAAAACCGCAAAACACAACAGTGTAATTACAGTAAGAACTTGTACTTTTATCATTAGATACTTCTTAGGTGAGTCAGATACTACCCAAAAATGTGACGACAGTTGATCTGAGGTTGCTTCTCAATGCAAACCAAATTAGTCAAATAATTTCATCTGAAAATAAATTCTTTAGGACCTAACTTTTTCTGAACTCACATTGAGATTCTTTCTTTTACCCATTGTCTCTGTTTATGGCACTCACTCTCAAAGTTTTGAAGTCCTAAATCAAAAAGCCTTTCCTTTTGAAATCATATGAGTCTACTTTTTTTTTGCCACCTAGGAGAATATGTAAACACCAATGAACCGGTGGTCTGTCTTCCTCAGTGTTTGGGTTTTTTTTGGGGTTTTTTTGGTTTTTTTTTGATTTTGCATGGATTCCCTCCTGCAGAGACAAAAATGAGGAAACCTTTCTGTCTCTGATGGTGATGTGGAATGCTGAATTCTGTCCACTACTTCAGGGGTTGATTAATAATTTATATAAGTTACTACAGCATCAAAAGGATATCTTGATAGGTAGTGTTGCACTTAAGTGTACTTTTAATCATGGCTTTTAGGACTCTATTCTTTGCAGTGCAGAATGTGAATTCACATCTCCCAGGAAATTAAATTGCTCCCAAGGTAGAAGTATTTACTTCAAATCTTTTGGATAAAAAGAAACAATAGCACTGTCTTTTTCTATTGAGATAATTTTTCATTTCCTGTTATGTTCACACAGATACATGTACAAACCCCAAAACACATTCTGGTTGACTTGAAACTAGTGATTTTATCTTTCCATTTTGTCTGAAAGTATGTACAACTTTGTTGGCTTGATCTGAGCTGAAGTTTTGTCATTGTTCAGATAAGGGGAAAAAAAACATTATTTGCACAATAATACTCCTAGTTCCTGAAAGCTGAATATATCAGTGTCCTTCTTGAAGCAGATTTTCAACAGTGAGAGCTTACTAATATCATAATTTTGATAATTTTCTCAATATGCTTTTTAATGACTGCTTCTCAATGTTCCTTTTCAAGTACCTTATGAGGTAGTGGAAGCGACTGGTTCCTCTTTGGCCCTTCATCTCCTATCTGTTTACAGCAAAGAGTATAATGTTGCAATATACTAGCAATAACAGTGCTGAAAAATGTGGAAATGCACTTTTAGATGCTATAAGCTATATATAGACAAATCTGCCATAACTGTAATTACCCGACTGATAAATATAAGTTAGGACCTAGATGCACTATGCTTTTTTTCTGTTTAATGGAGAGAGAAGCTGCTCTAGACCTTGTGAGATGTCAAATCGGTATATACGATTAAATGTTTATCTTTGGTGCTTATTTAATAGATGAATCTGGAACTAAGATACCCAAGCTTTAGACGGCTCCTGTACCCAGATAAAGACCCACAAAATTCAGTAGCTGTGCTTAAAGTTTCAGCAGTGAACTAAGTAGCATTGATTCAGTTCTGCAAAACAGGAGTCTTGGACTTCTCGTTGGGATTGTAACTATTGCTCTACCCCCAAAATGCAAGGTACTGATTTCTTGGATACCTTTTTAGAAGCTTTCAAAATGGAAATAATATTCTGATCAAGCAGCAAAAAACAAGTAGGACAAGGGTAAGGCATATTTCTCATTGTTTTTTCCCCTCTAAGTTCTTTGGATTGCTAGCAAAACAAGCAAGCAATACATTTCACTGTCAATCATTTGAAAAAGAAATTACTTTTCCTTGCATCTTTTCAAGACCTTTCAGTATGTATGCCCAGCTGCTTTTCTTTATTATGTGTTTGTTCAAAATATGCTGACCTATTTGAAACAGCTTTTGGTAGGAGCACAAAGGGCATAAAAGCAACATCTTGTTGAATTTTTATTTTGAAATGTGTGCTTTACATGTAGAACAATAGTAAAATAGTGTGAATAAGTTTTGAAATACATGGTTGGTAAAGAAACCTTTAAAAGTGCCTTTTCAGGTCCTTTTGATTTATGAGCCTTGGTTTCTGGTACATGCCAAGAACAGTTGCTAACTGAGATGTTCTAAAAATTTAATCACTTGTCTTTCAATTATGACTGTAGTACTACAGGGCAGAGTAGCCTTTGATAAGGTAAGGTCAGACAGTAAGACAGTGGCTGGCCTACTTAACTCTCCACAGAATTTAAGCTCTGGAACAGTATAACCAGATACCAGTAGTTGTCAGAACACAGGTCTTACATGAAGCTTATGAAGATCAGGTAGATACTGCTTGCAGTGCAGATGTTATCCATTTTCTAGTCCCAGGAAAAACTGCTGAATTTTATTTATCTTTTCACTTTGTAGAATTTTATTATATGTCAACACATAAGAAACAATAAAAATTATTATGGACAGAATATGTTAAAATTAAAAAAGAAAAAAAAGACATACCGGAGGGATTGATTATCCATTACTATTTTTCGTTCTCCAGAACAAAATGATTGATTCTGAAAACAAAACTACTTCTATTCTTAACACTTATTAAGCCGCACCCATTTGAATTAATGCAAAGCAAAACAAGTTGAAAAAGTGGCTTTTAGAATTCTGAACTACATTTCCAGTAGGTTTTTCTCTTCATAAAGTAAATTATAAAGAGTTTTAAAAACATCTTCTAATTTAATGCTTTTAATTAATTTAGATTCATCTTGCAGGCAAAATCCATTCTAGTCTTTTGGAAACAGAAAGAGTATATACTATTTTGTAAACTGGTAAAAAAAAATCTAATCCAAATTCTTGAACCAGAAAAGACAACATCTTAGAAAACCTGAATAGGAAAACTCAAGATAATAGTTTACAGAAATGTTTTTTTCCTGCATCAGGCCAGACTTTTTGCATGATGGAAGGTTGGAACAATGTTGTGAAACATTTGAGATAATAGGTTAACATTCCTATTCCCATTAATCTTCTTATTTTTGATAATTTTTCACAAAATATTATTGGTTTTGGCACAGGCGTGCTAAACCTTTAAAGCAATGTTTCTACAAACATCCTTAAAAGAGTACAACTTCTGTTTTAACAGTATCTCGCTGAATTTCTGAAGTAGAGTGCCTTCTACTGATCTTTCAATTTATATACCTGAAAGTTGGGAAAAAAAATAACAACTTGATTTTAAGAAAGGTAGATCATTCCAAAGAAACTTGCTGCCTAAATAATATGACTAATTTTCTGAACAAAAGGACATAGAGTAGCTCTAATTTATCCAATCTTAATTTCATGAGGCCTCAGATGAAATTATTAAATCAAAATGGAGGAGAACATGATATAGTTTAAGAAAGGTGAGATGCATAAGGCAGACTTATAAGCTGACTAAAGCAGTTTCACCACAAGACAGAGAACATTAGTTGTACTGAAAGATGAAAAAAGATGGAAAGTTTTATAAGTGAAGTACCACAGACTGCTCTTCAACTGCATTTAATATTTTCATTAACAAATTTGGTGCACAAGCTGAAAGAAGAACTTAGCAAATGACAAATAATTATTGAAGTAATTCAAGAAGAAGAGAATAAAATTCATCACGTAGAAGTCACAGAGACCAATAATGAAAATTTTTCATGTATAGCAATGTGAGCTTTAGCTGGAAGGGACAGGAGGAAAGAGATGTGGTTACATAAGTCACAGAGTATGGGATTCATCTGCACCTTTTCTAATTAATTGATGACAAGCAAGACTGATTATACTGATTGTTAGATGGTGCCAGTGCAGACATATTTGCTCTATCTTTCCATGTAGAGTTGTATAAACGTTCCAGATCACTCAAAACTAATTTGGGCATCTTTATGTCATTCTCTCACACAAAATAACTTTAGCTGAGGAGGAATGTGATTGCAGCTTACACATAGGATTGCAGTTCATCTAGCAGATAAGAATGAAATTACATTATTGGCATAAGAGGAAATGGATCAATTTTACTGCTAAAAAAATTAGACTTGAAATTGGAAGACAAACAAGATTTTTTTTAGGAAGCATATCAAGGACAAGAAATTGAATAGTTTGAAGATGGATCCTGACATTTATGAGCAGATGCTAAGCTCAGTGAAATAAAAGAATACTTCTAGTCCTCTGTTTTTCTATTACATTGGATATGGAATTTCCATGAGAAAATATGATATCATTTGAATGACATTACATGGAGTACCATAGAAACATAAAATAACTGAGGTTGGAAGGGACCTTAGGAATTCATCTAGTCCAGCCTGGACTCAAAGCAGGGATAATTTTAAAGTCAGACTGGGTTGCTCAGTGTCTTGCCTGATCTAGTTCTGAAAATTGCCAAAGATGGAGATCCTATGACCTTTCTAGGCAACTTGCATCCTACCTTTCTAGGCAACTTGCATCCTTGCTTAATCTCTCTCAGTGTGATTTAAAAAACATTATTTTAATTTTAACTTCCAAGGTATTTCTTTTGCTGCAATTTGTGAGAGCGCTTCTTGCACTTTTGGTGGGCACCACTGAGAGAGGTATGTCTTCACCTTCTACATAACTCCACTTTACACAGTGGAAGATAGTAATTAGATTTCTGCCTTTAACCTCTTTTCTCAAAGCTAAACAAGCCAACTTTTGATCTATTTACACTCTGTGCTGTTTTTGGCTGGGATAGAGTTAATTTTCTTCATAGTAGCTAGTATGGGGCTATGTTTGGGATTTGTGCTGGAAACAGTGTTGATAATTCGGGGATGTTTTAGCTATTGCTGAGCAGTGCTTACACAGAGTCAAGGCCTTTTCTGCTTCTCACCCCACCCCACCAGGGTGGGGTGTGCAAGGCTGGGGGTGTGCAAGGAGTTGGGAGGGGACACAGCTATGACAGCTGACCCCAACTGACCAAAGGGATATTCCAGACCATATGATGTGATGCTCAGCATATAAAGCTGGGGGAAAGAGAAGGAAGGGGGGGGGATGTTCAGAGTGATGGCATTTTGTCTTCCCAAGTAACCGTTATGCATGATGGAGCCCTGCTTTCCTGCCCATGGGAAGCAGTGAATGAATTCCTTGTTTTGCTTTGCTTGCGTGCACGGTTTTTGCTTTACCTATTAAACTGTCTTTATCTCAGCCCACGAGTTTTCTCACTTTACCCTTCTGATTCTTTCCCCCATCCCACTGTGAGGGAGGTGAATGAGCAGCTGCGTGGTGCTTAGCTGCCAGCTGGGGTTAAACCACGACAGAGTCATACCATGTGCTCCTGCCATACCCTAGTCACCTTGGTGATCTCCCGCTGGACTCACTCCAGTTTGTCAATGATGTCCTTCTTTTACTGATGAACTGAGAACTGGATGGTTTTATAGGTGTAGCCTCCTGAGTGCAAACAGAAGTTGAAGATCAACTTCTCTGATGTGATAGCTATTCCCACCACCCCACCACCCCAAAAAAATAAAGCTGCAAAAATGTTGCTTTTATGCTATTGACTGAATTTCACTTTTGTCATAATTTTTGAGCTTTTGACTTTATGGAAAGATTTATTTTTTAGTTACTTTTAAATGAAATATTTTTATAATCTTATGATAAAAATATGATATCATAAAAATAATGAATACTCTAAAAAAGTAATATAATGTTGTATAAATTTTCCATAAAACTTTAGAAAGTTCAGGAGAAATAAATCTAGCAACAAGTGGATTCTGAAAAGAAAATTAGTACTTATTTCTTTGGAAACCTAATTACTCAGAGAGAGGAAAAAAATCACATTTGGTTTGAGGAATTACTGGTGACACCAGCAACCAAAGATAGACTGTAATACAGCAGAAAACAATATCATCATTGTAAATAGCTGCAAAATATATCTGATGTATAACCAGAGAAAATAAGATACTTCTTAAGTGCAAGATATTGCATCCAGGCAGGAATAATCATAGCAGGCAATATCTAAAGATGTAACGGATCAGAAACAGAATATGTGTTAAGAGAGATTATGAATACTGGTGACAATTATTTTCATGACATTTGCAGGAGAAGTTTTGGGTTCTGCTTTGTTTAATTAAAAAAAAAAGGCTTATTTTTCAACTTAGTGTAATCACAACACCTTATTTTAAGAGCTCTGTTCCTGCCATATACTTGTAAATGTGGATAATACTATGTAATGGCAACAGTCACTGTAGTGATGTGCAGACAAGATGAAAATGCATATGTGGGTCTGAAAGTGTGAAATCTAAGAGAGAAATATTCAGCAGACAATGCCAAACACATCTTACAAGTTACATTTTGTAGGTTTATTACAACTGCTCAAGGTAAATCGATGTTCCAGTCTGAACATGGCATCAGTAGTACATCACAACCTCCCTGGGAAAATGTCGCTTATGTGATAGAACTATTTTAATGCCACCAGTTTTACCAGTTTTCTCTTTTTCATCTACTCTATTGCATTCTACCTAACTGCATATTTTGTAATAAATTAGGTCTAAAGATTTTTAACAGTCACTAGAATGACTGCATGGGCTGGAATAGATTAGAAATACCCATTACAATTCATTATCTTATCTATAAAACATTAGCAATCAATTTGGGAACAAAGGTTAATAATATTTTGTATTAAAATTGAAAGAAATGCGGTAGTTCAATTTAATTTACAATTTAAATAATTTTATTTGCAGGATTCACAGACATCTCATCTCTCTACTATTCAATTATTCCCTGATACAAAGAGAGCGGAGATGTTTCAGCAAAATAAAACAATCATTAGTGACAGTACAAATCAAAGACTGGACTTGAATTTGAATTTTGTCATAGATAAGGAAACTTGGATCTAGAGTTCTGAATCTGGACAGAAGAATGCAAGATACCGTAATCCTTGTATCCAGGTTAGGCTCGTCTGTGATAAAAACCATCTTTTGAAAATGTTGAGCAAAGTAATCTGTTGCGGGGGATCACAGAATATGAGTAAATTAAGAGGACAGTTGGATGAAATCTTCCATCATGATATTACAGGGTGAAGTAACACAGCAGTCCCAAAACTACTTTGATGAACAAATCACTGTTGGTGCCTTCATTATCTAAATGATAGAAGGGTCACATTCTTCATTCTTTCTCAGTGGATTAGGCTTTAAAGAAGACCAAGACATTGTTCTGGCACTGTGCTGTACTTCCAGGTAGAATAGACTTTCACATAGCTTTTAGCTGTCTTTACTAATGTGAATTTGTTGACAAAATAGCGTGAATTTAGAAATTAAAGACCTCAGTCTATTCAATTCCTCAAATAAATGCCCAGAGTCATCTGAATTGAAGAGGACTCTTTGGAAGTATAAGACTAGAAATGACCAGAAGACACACTAAATAAATACACTTTAAACAGACTAAGTCCCTCAGAGAAGTTTTGTGTTTTCTTAGATGTGTAAATTGTAAACTAAATTAGAATTTCTTTGGTTTGTGGAAGGCAGAAAAAGCAAACTTCAACTTATCTTTTTATTTATTATCTTGAAAAATAAAATAAATGTCAGTTATAGCTATCTAGAAAGAAATTATTGCAGTGAGGCCATAACAGGTCACCATACTAAGGAAACAATTCAGTTTCAATGCCTTAAAGCCCACTACAAAATAACTAATGGCTCCTCATTTTTAATCCATTTAAATAAAAACAAATGTATTAACTTAATGTAAATTAAAAAAAAAAGTATACATCTGGAAATTCCATTACACCTTCAAATAGCAAATCTGTACATGTACTATAGTCAGTAACTTCTACAGCCACAGGTAAAAGATAAAATAAAATTTAAAAAAATCTTCCCCAAAATAACCTAGCACAGATAACAGCAATGGAAACCAATACAAGAAACAAGATGGAAACTTATAATTCAGATACAGTTGTACAACTTTGATTCATGTGCAGGCACTTCAGAGTACAGATGAGGATCTTTGTTACAGTTGGGTCCATCTGCATCCACTTATGTTGTTGGGTCCTCTTTTAATAACAACAGCCTTTTTTTGTTCTTTTGCCTCTGCTGAATACATGAACTTTCATTTAATTTAGGACACACTGGCACTCAGGTCTTTCTCAGCTAGTACTAAAGAAGTGTCTTCCCAAGGCTTTTACAACAGTACTCTTCACCTATGGCTCATTTTGAAGATGTAGTGTATATTAGCATCTAAACTACAGAACAGTTTTATTCATTTATTTACAATATAAGTATAAAGAAGTATTTGATGTCCCCTTTAAAATTACTCACTTAAGCTGTGTTTTCATTTCATTGAGGAGATAAGGTTGCCCTTAAGAAGCCTTGATGATTCTGAAAATGGAAGCATCACACCATTAATTTAGGAACCAACGTGGAAGAGCTGGTGACTGTAGTAATAAACATAAGATACAATGTCTCCCTTAAAAGGAAGCAAGATAAAAAAGGGGAAGAAAATGATTCTCCAATCATTTACTGAAGCTATTCATAATAAGAACAAATTCTTTTCTCTCACTTTCTTTTAATATGGAGGATATGAATATGTAGGAAAAAAAATTCCCTGGTCACGGTATTTTTTCAGTCTGAATTGAAAATCAAGTCATTGTTACAATCCTTCAATTCAGTGAAGGTACATAAAATGTAATTTTCAATTTTCCAGACAAAGAAGGTGATGGTTATCTGTATTGGGTGTAGGTATCAATGTTTTGGTACTAGGGGGGCTGCAGGGCGGCCTCTGTGAGGAGAGGCCAGGACTGCCCTGTGCCAGACATAGCCAGCTCCAGCCAGCTCTGACCGACCCACCGCAGGGCACGGCTGAGCCCCGCAGGCAACATGGCGGAGCCTCAGGGAAAGCCTGTGTAAGAGAGGGAAAAACACTGCCCATCTGTGAGGGCTGAGGGAAAAAGTATGATAAACAGCCCTGCAAGCAGCAAGACGAGAGGAGGGGGAGGAGGCGTTCCAGGTGCCGGAGCAGAGAATCCTCTGCAGCCCATGCAGAAGATCACAGTGGAGGAGGTATTTCCTCACAGCCCATGGAGAGACCACACCAGAACAGATGTCCCCACTACAGACCATGAAGGACCTCATGCTGGAGCAGGAGCAGGATATGCCCTGAAGAAACTGTGGCCTATGGTAAGTCCATGCTGGAGCAGGCTAATCCTGAAGGAATGCAGCCCGTGGTAAGAACCTACACTGGACCAGGGGAAAGGTGTGCAGAGGCAGGAGCGGCAGAGAGGAGCTGTTATGGACTGACTGCAGCTGTACATTCCCCATTCCCCCTGCACCACTCAGGAGGTGGTAGAGGAGGGAGGAACGAAGGAGTGAAGTCGAGCCTGGGAAGAGGGGGAATAGAGGAAAGTGGTGTTTTAATTTTTTTTTTTTCCCTCACCATCCAAATATATTTTATTTGGCAATAAATCACATTAATTTTTCTGAAGTTGAGTCTGTTTTGTCCATGAGAGGTACTGGCAAATGAGTCCCCTGTCTTTGTCTCAACCCACAAGCCGTTTCACCTTATTTTCTCCTCCTGTGCTGTTGAGGAGAGGGAAGGAATGAGTGGCTGCATGGGCATATGGCTGCTTGCCAAGGTTAACCCACCACATTATCTCTTACTGCCCTTCTTCAACTGCAGTCAGAAATCATGGCAATATAGCTTTTATGTTCCTTCCTACCTAAAAATAATTAAATCTGTGTTCCAAAATAGCCACTGTATCACATACCATGGACTTGCATGACATCTTCCATGTGCAGATGCTAGCCACGCAGAATGGTCTTTTCAGTTGTTAGCTAAAGATATTGCAGGTTTTCCAGCCTTTTAGTATTTGCATATTTTTATCCAAAAAATGTTTTGTGCAAACCATGTAAGTAGTTCCTGATGTAGAGATCAGAATCCACAACCTCCTTATTTTTAGTTGTATACAATGTCCAGACTTGTATCTTCTCTGGTCCTTTCTTTCTAGACCAATGAATCTTCAATTTTGGTCCTTCAGTCCCAAACAGGAGGTGAGAGAGACTAATGTCATAGCCAGCAGATTAAGGAGGACACAAAAACTAGGTTTCTTATGTTGTGGATGAATTCACTAATCACTCAACTCAGTCCTGAGTATTTGTAAAATCAGTGCAAGACCTGTGGCCTGTTACCAGCTATATTATTACTGTATTTACTGGGTTACATGGCTATAGTAGTCAGTAGAATATTTAATATTAAGATCCCAGCTCCTCTTGCGTGTACATCAAGCTGCTAAACTCTGACAAAGTAATAGCAATTTTGGTCATTTGCAGAAGCAAAATTTTAGGTCCTTGGAGCAATAATTGCTTAACTTGTCAATACCTATGCATTTATAGGCGTCAGGGATTTTAAGAATGACTGTCTCTGACTGAGATGTTGCCTAAATTTAACTTGACCACCACTTTAGCTGGTAAATTTTAGTGCCCCCGAATAAATTTACCTGTGTATCTATCCATGCATGCGTGCATATTACCTGTGTACCCAAATATCAGCAAATGTCTGCAGAAGCCTGATACAGTTTTTTCGGGACAGAGTCACTTTCTTTACTTTTATTCATCTGCTGTAACCAAGAAGTTGCACATTACTATAAATTAAGTTTTCAGTTTGGTTCTGGTAGAGCAAGAATAGTTCAACAGCCTCTGGCATACTAATTTCTGCAAGCTGTTGTTATAACATACAGTTAACTAAGCCTGTCATCAAGATTGCCTTTTATTGTTAAATAAGTAGTTTATAATGTGTTAGCTAAGGTGCCTTGTACTTTAACATAGACTTGAAAGGTGGCATATAACAGCAGTTCTAATGATACTCTCTACAAATCATGACTAATCTAAATTGAGGTAGCCTCTGGAGTGAACTCTCTTCCACTTACATCAGGATTAGGATATAAGAATATGTACGCACAAGTACATGACCTAGTTGATAAGCTGTAAAGTCCCACTTAATTTGGTCTCTTGGTAACTCATATCACACTACTGTTTGTCATATATTATGTCCTTCCACAAATTAATAAATATTCCATCAGAATGAGACATTTATTTGGAAATCATTAATTCAGTTGTATTTTTCTGCTGTCTTTGTTAATATTATTGAAGCAGTAGAAGTTTATATAGAATAAGGAGTTACGCATTTATGTTAGGAAACATTCAGATACCAGCCTTTTACTTTGTAATCAGGTCTTATTAAAGGATGTTACTCACAGAATCATAGAATCATAGAATGGTTTGGGTTGGAAGGCATCTTAAAGGTCATCTAGTTCCAATGCCCCTGCCATGGGCAGGGACATCTTAACTAGATCACGTTGCTCAAAGCTCCATCCAACTTGACCTTGAACACTTCCAGGGAGGAGGCACCCACAACTTCTTGGGGCAACCTGTTCCAGTGTCTCACCACCCTCTTCGTAAAAAAATTTCTTCCTAATGTCCAATCTAAATCTACCCTCTTTGAGTTTAAAATTGTTGCCCCTTGTCTTGTCACTACAGGCCCTGGTAAATAGTCTCTCTCCATCTTATAAGCCTCCTTTAAATATTGAAAGGCCACAATAAGGTCTCCCCAGAGCCTTGTCTTCTCCAGCCTGAACAGTCTCAACTCTCTCAACCTTTCTTCACAGGAGACATGTTACAGCCTGCTGACCATTTTTGTGGCTGTTGTCTGGATCTGCTGCAACAGGTCCATGTCTTTCTTATGCTGGGGACCCCAGAGATGGATGCAGTATTCCAGGTAGAGTCTCACAAGAGCGGGGAGAATCACCTCCCTCGACCTGCTGGCCACATTTCTTTTTATGCAGCCCAGGATACAATTGGCTCTCTGGGCTGCAAGCACACGTTATTGGCTCATGTCCAATATTTTGTCCACAAATATCCCACAGTCTTTCTCTGCAGGGCTGCTCTCAATCCATTCATCCCCCCAGTCTGTATTGATACTGGGGATTGCCCTGACACAAGTGCAGGAGCTTGCACTTGGCCTTGTTGAACTTCATGAGGTTTGCATGGGTCCACTCCTCAAGCCTGTCAAGGTCCTTCTGGATAGCATCCCTTCCCTCTAGCAAATCAGCTGCACCACTCAGCTTGGTATGATCTGCAGACTTGCTTGTCCCATTGTCTATGTCATTGATGAAGATATTAAATGGTATTTGTGCCAGTACAGACCCTTGAAGGACACCACTCCTTACTGGGTTCCACTTAGACATTGAGTCATTGACTATTACTCTTTGGATGCAGCTATCCAGACAATTCCTCATCTATCAAACAGTCTATCCTTCAAATCCATATCTTTCCAATTTAGAGACAATAATATTATATGGGACCATGTCAAAGGCCTTACAGAACTCAATATAGATAACATCTGAAGCTCTTCCCTTGTCCACTGATGCAGTTTCTCCATCGTAGAAGGCCACTAGATTAGTCAGGTACAATTTCCTCTTGGTGAAGCCACGTTGGCTCTCTTTAATCACCTCCCTGTCTTCCATATGTTTGGACATCTCTTCCAGGAGGATGTGCTCCATGATCTTACCAGGCACAGAGGTGAGGCTGACTGAATGAGGCTAGTCAAACATAAATAAAAGGTAATATATAGACAGTATGGAATATGGCAGACCACAGTGCCTTGAGGTTGTTTTTTTTTTTTTTTTTGCAGGCTATGTGTAGACTTAGGTTATTTGTATGACTGCATGTTTGATTTGGGTATATGTTCTTCTTCCCTGCCTTCTTGATGTGAAAACAGAGATTCTGAAGCACAGTCCTATTATTCAAATGGGATGTATGGAAAATATATCAGGAACAGATCATGGAGCATGTGATATGAAACATGCAACTAATCTGAACAACTTCACCAAGAATTCTTAAGGAAAACACTGAAACCACTATTTACTGTGTCTGAAAAATTGGTTTACATATAGGAGTTTTCCAATTTAATCATGGGCAACAGTTCCAGTGTCAGTAAAATTACCTTAAGAATAAAAATGCCTTTATTGCCTAATTATATCACTGAATGTTATTGTTCAAACGGTAGGTAAGAAATAGCAAGAACTATTGCAAGAAATAGCAAGAACTATTGCAAGAAAAATTAAGAATTATGTATTTTCAGGTGGATAAATTGCAAAGCTGTTATCTTACTGGTTGCTATCAAGAGTACAGGGAATCAATTGGACTTCATATTATCACAATAAAAAGAAGAATTAAATAAATGTGCCTTTATGAACCTTGTCTCTTGGTAGTTGTTTCATGTTAATGAGTTTATTAGCCTAAGTGCCTTTAGCATTTTGGAGTAGTACCGCAATTACAACAAACCCAGAGCTGTAAGTGCCCAGAGATTTTATCAGCGGGAAGAGCTTTTTAGAAGTTATCATCTTAATGATTTTAGTCATTTTGTGGGAGTGAATAAAAGGGTGAAAATATGAATAGCAATTGTTAATTATATGGTTATTTTATAAATTAGGTATGAAAAAGCTTAGTTACAAAGAAATATTTGGCATCTAATAAAAATGTTCTCTTTCAAATCCTTCATTATATTAGAGTGTGGGATCTGCACAAAGTCTGATCACTTTAAACAATGAAAACAAATGTGACAGGTAAAATATGCTCAATAGACAGTTTATTCAGCCAATTTAAGAATAGGAACAATTGTAAAGCATAGGGCTAAAGGCTGCAGATAGTTCATAGCAAAGGAATCAATTTCACTCCAACACTTGTAGCAAAGAAATTAATTCCATGATTCTAATTTTATTTGTCAATGCCTTTCTTTGTTGAGAAAGACAAGCTTGGTAGAAACATCAAGAGATGGAGAACATATTAGATAAAAGACCTATTCAAAGAACTGTTCCAGATAAATGTGTGCTTAGTTTCTTCAGGTTCCAGAAATACCGAGACGGATGGTGTCATGTGCATTTGGTAGGCACAGACGGCCTGGAATAACTAGTATTTCATTTTATGATGTGAGAAAAGCATTGCCTGAAAAATTAACTCAAGCAATTCCTTGGCTAGGAATACTGGGGTTTCTTAGAACTGGTATTCTAGCGGCAGGTGTTTTCACAGCTACACCTACAAGTTCATACTAGTGAGAGGCTGGATTTCAGGGGGCAAGTAACAGTCAGTGCTTTTGAGATGAGAAACACAGATAACCCAGGAAAAAAGAAACAAACAAACCAACCACCAAGTGACAAGTTCCTTGCATCCTGGAATCACAGGCTAAAAAGTGGCAGGTGTGGAGCAAAGCAATCTGCATGGCAAAACTGGGTTAATCACATTCTGTCAGGTGATTTTAGGTAGGTTAATGAACTGTCATTCTTCATTAGTCAAAGGAGTATTTTATAGAAACTCTACAGTTTGAGGATTTGGGTGAGGTGAAGATCAGAGGCCCTGATTTTTATTAAAGAACACCTATGAACACCTGTTCTACTGTGTCCCTGGGCAATTAAGGGTTGAGAAGGCAACTTTAAAATGAGGAGAGTGTGATAAGAATAAAATTTGCCTAATAAAGGTAAAATTTCAGCAGTACTAAGCTGCTTGTTCTAAAAAATATAATTCAAATTTTGAATAATAATTCAAATTTTGGTAATATTGAGAAGTCCCTGACAGTGAGGGCCCTGTAGTAAAACTTGAGTCCTTTTTTTTTTTCCCAAACTAGGATTATTTATGTCTACAGTTTATTCATGGGGATGAACTGATTAGGCCTGTGAGTGGTGCCACCTGTTTGCAAACAAAAGCAGGGAGGTAATTCAGCAATTTCACAGGAGGAGCTTTTGCTTTTTATTCTCTTGAGATTGTGTCCTGGGTTCAGCTGGGATAGGCTTAATTTTTACAGGAACTTGGGAGGTGGGGGGCATAGCCGGGGCAGCTGACCTGAACTAGCCAAGGAGCTATTCCTATTCCATGTGACATCATGCTCAGTATATAAATGGGGAGCGGGCCAGCGGGAGGGCTCTCTCGACTTTTGGTGGGGGAAGTGGTGGAGCGTTGGGTTCCGGGTGGTGAGCAGTTGCACTGTGCATCACACTTTTTGTATACTCTTTCATTAGTACCGTTGTTGTAACCTTTTTTTTGTGTTGTCCCAGTAAACTGCCCTTATCTCAACCCTTGAGGTTCCAGTTTTTTTTCTTTTCTCTCCTCCGTCTCCTCCCTATCCCACTGGAGGGGAGCGGGAGGAATGAGCGAGCAGCTGCGTGGTCCTTTGTTACTGGCTGGGCTGAAACCACGACAGGTTGCAAGAATGGATTATAGAGACTGGGTAACAGCTGTGCAGGTCTAAATCATATATTTGCAAATGAGGAACTGATTGTGTTAATAAGGCAAAAAGTCGTTGAAGGATGGTATGGTCTCTTCAACTGTTTTGACTGTGTTCTTGCAAGTTTACCAGAGGTATGTGAGCTGATTCTGTATAATGAATATAGTTACCCAATTTGCTGGGTGTGATTGATAATAATTACGCTTGTATGTAGAATTTCTGAAGCTACCTTAAATTACTTTGACAAGAGACATAAAGATGATCCAAAGCCAGTCTCTGGGAGTAGAACCAGAGAGATCATAGCAATGTGGGGAGGATGTTAAGATGTAAGCTGAAGTGAAAACTTCTATTAAACATTTTGGGGGCTCAAAGGATAAAGAACTTACTGTAAGACTGCAAAACTGTGAGTTCTTGATGGAGTTGAACTGTGGATTTTTCTTTCTGTAGTATAGATGAGGGAAAAAAACCCCCATAAACCCAACCTTCCTACATATTCTGATTTTTGGAATAACATGGTGAAAATTGAAGGTGTGTTTGAAAGAGATTTGTATTATTGTTCATTTTCAAATTTGATGGACTGATATACTTCATAGACATTTATCTTGTTCTGTGTGGTAATGCAAAAAAATCATATCCTTCCAGAGAGGAGGTACTGGAGGGTAGAGGTGGATTTTGTGTGTATGTACATGTGGATAGTTCTATACTGTTTTGAACCTGTAGTATTGCTGTTTGTTGTTTCTAAATTTTAAAGTCTCTGTAGAATTTCAGTTTGTTTTTTTAAATGTTCAAAACATTTACATAGACATAGTAAAAAGATACACATATGTCAGAAGAAAATGGTTTTCCGTTACTTCTTGTACAGTGATAATGGTTTGTTTATGCACACTATCTTCTGTGGATGAGCAACAGCCTATTGAGCTTTGGGTTTAGGTATTACAGAAAAATAATGATGTCTTGTATGTTGAGTTGAGGAGCAAAAATTCTTATTCACATAGATGGACCCTGGTCACTAAGATCAGCAGGGGGAGCTGATTATTTCAATTCTTATGAATAGCACAATAATAACTCATTTCTGTACTGGTGAAAATACTAATTATATCAGTCAGTTTAGGCAATATCTAATCAAAAGCTGATGAAAGAGCGAAATAAATTGCTAGGAATGATGCTTAAGACAACTATGGTAAATTAGAAAATAGCACCTATGCTTAAAGGCATAATTTTATGACTGTGGTTTTGAAAAATTCTGCATGTGAGATGACTGTGAAAAGTAAGTTTGCAACAACATTCATCAGTGGAATAGATGTATTGATCAATGTTTTTAGTGTTGGGTAGAACCAATTTGGCCATCCCCCTATTGTAAAACATAATAATTTTTTCTTAACTTCAAAGTTCTCAGTATGCTCCACCGTGTGACGACTCTTGCTCTTTTTTTGAGTCCATTAGCACCGGCAAAACTTTGAATGCATTTTTTTAGAAATGCAAGGAGAAGGTACCTTTTAATTCTTCCTTGGCTAAAGGTCTAACTTTAGTTTAGTTCTTCCAGTACTGGTATAAGTAGCATTGGTAAAATGAAAAAATAGCTACTTACAATAAAAAATTGGTAAAAGATGTTCCAAGTTTATTTTAAGCTTTAAACCTTTTAAAAACTGGTATTATTTGTATAGTTCCATAGCCTGTTTTTTGTGCTACCTTGGAACACAATTATATTTTACAGCATGAAGAAAGTTTTTGTTTGCCTTTTTTTTTTTTTTTAATACGAAACCCCAGAAGTTGCCAATTAGATTCAAGGGGCCTGAAAAAAGGCTCACTTCAACTGTAGTATGAACTGTAATTCATCAGCATTGTACAATGTGAGCCTCTGTTTAACGTGTGTGTTCTGACTCGGATTGTTGCATGTTTTAATGGTTTTGGTGAAAGTTGTAAGGTGCCATAGTCAACCTACACAGCCATCTGAGGTTCTAGTTTGCTTTCTAGGCATAAGCTAACTCATTCCAAAAGCAGCATGTCACTATGGCACCTCTTTCAGTGGTGTTAAAGGGTACTACTGAGGTGAAAATATGTTTCCCAATTATTTACTTGTTTAATTCAAGTATTCACTTAATGGGAAATGAGTTGTTGTTTACTTCATTTTTTTCTACTTCCTTTAACCTTCTGCTACTGCTGTTGGCACAAGATTTTCAGCTGGATAGAGATGGATTCAGAAATGTTCCACTTGCTTTCAAGTTGATACTTACTTTCACAGGTTGCAAGAAAAAAGCCTCTAAGAAAAGGTGAAGACTTCATCTAAAATAATAGTTGTGCAGCTGGCATCTTCTTTGCAAAGTGATGCAAATTGTGTAGAGAATTGTGTTTCCTCTCTTCTCCCCGCTCTGTCTCCTTCCATATGCAGTGCTGCACTTGTAGCATTTATCACAGCATGGGATTATCATGTACTGCCCCTGCTGTCCCCATTTCCCTTGAAGTTCATCTTAAACACTTAATTTGGATTCTTCCATGTTCATACTACTAGAACTGGTCCCCTTTATATACTACATCTGTGGCCGCATTGAATTCTTATTTTTTTGGGAAGGTGTTTCAACCACCACCTGCCCAGCCCTAATTTTGTTCTAGCACATAATTGTAATCCAATCTAGTATCAGATTCTCAGACTGGCAAACCACATGGTTAAATCATTGTTTCTAAACTTTGAGTGTTTCTTTCAACTTCTTTTTGTTTAAAAACCTATAATGTATATTCCACATAAAGCTGAAACACATGAGACTACATCTGTTTAGTTTCATGTGTTACAAGCACAGACTACTTTTTTTTTTTTAATTAAATGACAACCAACTGACTTCAAATGCATGAAAAGCAACAGTTGGTGAAAGGAAGAATAGTGAACTTGTTTTGATGTGGTATGAATAATTGCTTGTAGGTGCAGAGACAGTGTAGTTTAGACTACTGGTGGAGCTCCTAACTCCTCTGTGTTAACTTTGACTTTCTCTTGATGGTTTGTTTAACATGACAGTCACTTTGTACTCGGGAGTAAAGGGCTGTGATTCAGTGTTTCTATTTTGATCTATCAATATTGTTTCATCTGTATTTCTGTGCTTTCTCATCTCACTTGCCAAACTGTCACAAAACCAATCAGAATTCTTCTTCCCTTCTCCATGGACTGCCTCTCGCTGACATTTGAGGTTATGTTCTAATGTTATGTTTGTGATGTCTTTCTTACATTCTTGTCTTTTATGTTCAACCTGACTGTTGTGTCAGAGAGTCTAAGTTGTTCTGAAATGGTGTGCTCTGTCTGCTGTACAAATATTTAAAATCAGCATTTTGTCCCAGATATCCCATAGGATTATTTTGTTTGATAGAGCACCCATATGTGAAATAAGTGTATGAATTACAAGGATATACAACTGTGATTCTTTCATATACTTTGATAACAAACTTAGATGAGATGACAAGTACAATAAAATAAATGCAGATTAAGCAGAGTTCATCTTGAAAATGGTGTAAAAGCTTGCTACAATAACAAAAATGTTGACTGGGAAAATTAAAAATTCCCAATGCTAACATTTAAGGTATTTTTACAGACACCATTATCTTAATGTAATGGTAAACAATGGAAAGAGCTTTTTGGTTGTGTAAAAAAAAAAAAAAAAAAAAAAAAAATTACAGTTGCTTATACATCTCCAAAACCTTCTGAGTTTGGTAAGCAATTGTTTCCAGTAATAAAACCTTTGGCTGGCTTTTAGTAGCCCACTGAGAATACATATACACATCTATCTTTTTATTGTTGTGATAAAGTATCAGCAAGAAAAAAAAAATGCATGCAACCTTAAACAGTCATTAGAGATGGCTATTCTTGATATACAAAAGGCAGCAGCTTTCGTAAGGTTAACATCAGCGTTAGCAATCTAAGACTAACTTCTCACTGAAACGTTAACAGCTTCTCAAGCGAAAAAAGAGGTTTGGGGTTTTTTTAGTGCTCCCAGAGAGTGAGCATGTTGCTGATGAATCTAACTAGACATGAGTGAACCACAATATTTTTGCTGCCTCTGCTTTCATGAAGCATGCAACTACAGTATGGTATCTAAAGGTACTTGCAGCTGTACTTATGGAAAGACTAATCAATGTGATCCAGGTGTGTTTTCCTTTTGCGTGACAGTGAATATTCTGCATATTTACTTCTCGCAGTAAAACACAGTTCCATTAACTCCAGTAGCTGTTAACTGCTTTATCCATTCAGTAGAGTCTTATGTGCAATAGCTGTAGTTCAGACAATAGCTTGAATGTCTATCAGTATCAGCAAAGAGGAAAAAAACCAATCCAACAACAAAGACTATGCAAGAATATGTATGTGTTGACCGACATTATTCAATATGCAATCAGCAGTGATTTGAACATCATCTTAAGTGAATCGCCTCAAAAAGCAGCTCAAAGGACTGTGTTGATAGTAGTGGTTTTTTACAGATGAGAAAAAAGCACGTTTCTATGTATGAAGGATAAACTACCTCAGTTTAAACAAGATTTCTGATACTTTTTTTTCATAAAGCAGCTTCTTTAGTTTCATTGTTTTTCTCCCAAAGAAACATTGTTCTAGCTAAAACTTTAATTTCAAACTACTCTTAGTCAAACTGTGTGCTGAGTATATGATAAGGATTTTTTTCTTCTTTGATAGCGAATTCTTAAATTGATTTTGCAGTAACAGAGGAACTAAAATTCTGGGTCTATTGGAGTTAATGGGAAACTCTTTCTAAAGTAGGAAAAAAACCCCAAACTATTATGTATATTTTGTTTTCTTGAGGAATCCTTCAATATTTCCATTCTACATGTGGGCTGGGAGCTAGAGTTAATCCTTCCAGCCTCTTACTGCACATATTTGTTCAAGTAAGTTTTTTAAATTTTTTTTTCACCTTTAAAAGTTGTGATGGATATTAGAATTCATTGATAATTGAGATCTTGTAGTTACTACAAGCTATTCTGAAGATTTCTAGGATCGTCAAAACTCTACTTATGCAGCTGTACTGGGTCTGGCTGGGATGGATTTAACTTTCTTCATAGCAGCCCATATGGTGCTGTGTTCTGCATTTGTGAATAAAATAGTCTTGATAACACATGGATTTTTTTTTTTTGCTGTTGCTGAGCAGTGCTTGCACAGTGTCAAGGTTTTTCTTTTTCCCATTCTGACCCTGCAGCAAGTTGGCTAGGGGTGGGCAAGAAGCCCAGAGGTAACACAGCCAGGACTGGCCAAAGGAATATCCCAAACCCCATGAAGTCCGGCTTAGAAATGAAAACTCGGGGACAGAAGCATGAAAGAGGGATATTTGTGGTTATAGCATTTGTTCTACCAAGTAACAATTAATGCGTGCTAAGGTCCTGCTTTCCAGTAAGTGGCTGGACAACTGCCTGCCAATGGGAAGTAGTGAATGAATTCCTCTCTTTGCTTTGCTTGCTTGTGCAGCTTTTGCTTCACTCAGTAGACTGTCTTTATCTTGATCCATGAGCCTTTGTCTTCTTTCTATTTTCTTCCCATCCCACAGCAGAGGAGAGTAAGCAAGAGATGTGGTGCTTAGCTGCTGGCTGTAGTCAACCCACTACAATCCTTTTTGGCACCCCAAATGGGACTACTGAAGAGTGATTGAGTTGTGCTGATTACTCCTCGACTCTCAGGTTGACAAATCAGCTCATGGATGGGAACCAGGGAGTTGCAGTTGCTGAGATATTGCTGCCAGGGCACCGTCATGGTAGCAATTGGCACTTGCTGTTCTTTGTCATGCAGCAACCCCACAACGGAAGGATCATCTGAGAGGCTGGGCAGGGTAGACAGCTGTTTAATATTCTCTGTATCCCCAGTGACTACACAAGAGGCCCACCACTGTCTTCTTGGATCCTTAAGGTATCTTTTCTGAGGTAGTCTATGCTAAGGATACATAGTGTCTCCAGGGTGGTCACAATAGGATGCTTCTGCCACTTGTCCACTCTTAAGCAAACCCCATCATCTGACCCAGACAACAGCTGGGATCCGCTAGTCACTAAAGGGTATAAGGGATAAATAAGTAAAAAATAAACTTGAAATTTTGTTTATAAATCCTGGTTATTCTCTTATCCATTATGGAGTTTAGCTTCAGAGAAGAAAATTACACGAAAAATGTAGTAAGAAAATGCTTTTATTTTTAGAACAAGAACAAAATCAAAGTTTTAAAAGGTATTACAAGCTTGTACTGAGGGACTGAAACAATATCAGGAAGGCCTTGAAAAATTCTGCTGGTTTTGAATGGCTTTAAAAACTAAAAATGTTTGTCTTCTGCCTTAATTTGGGGAAACAGTATGGACAATTTTTCTTAAGCTGCTATAGAAATGGTTGCTACTTTTATCAGCCTACTTCTAAGCTGCACGTGGGTGTTCTTATAAGTATTTAAGTGCAGGAAAGGAAATTTTAAACAATTGTTCTTGCTTTCCCTGCAGTTATTTAAATATTTTGAAGCTTGGGAGTTGAATTAGAAAAATATCAAATTGCTCCACTTCTTCAAGCTTTCCTTCTAATTTCCTCATATTTTCAACCATTTTTTTTTAATTTGGAAACGAGATAATAATTTTGAATACTGTCATAATATTCATAAAAGTCTCCAGTTCAATTTGTGTGTCCTTAAACACTATAGAGTAGATATGAAAATAGTTTGATAAGTTTTACATAGATAAATTGCTGTTATAGTATGTACAATCTTGTTTTTCCTAGTTATATTCAGTAGAAGTCATCTAGAATCTACTGGTCACTATTGTATTTAGGATATACCTTAGACCTAAAGAAATATATGCTGGATCTTGTACAGGAAGTTGAAGAGCTGATTTGGTTCCTGTTACTGATGATTCATCTGTTGCAGCCCCTTTAGACAGGTGGAACAGATTCAATAAACAATGTTCTCAATCTGTCTGAAAATACATCATAATGTAGCTTGATGATTAGAGGACTTAGGCTCAAATTAGAGGGTCTGGATGTTGTGAATCTCTGTCTCTGTTTAAGCAGAGGATCCATATCTCTTTCTTCCTTGGCTCCCTAACCATGAGCTGCTGAGAAAAAGTATAATTTTCATTATGGATGCTGGGGGGGGAAGAGGGAACCTATAAAACCAAACAAAAAACCCAAACCCTTTTTTTTTTTTTTTTCTTTTTTTCTTCCCTAGCAGGAAGAATATAATGAACTAGGATCCAATTAGTGATTTGTTTCTGGAAAGATCAAAACTGTTCTGGCAGAAAATTGACGCGGGTTGACTTATGGAGCCTATTAAAAATTAGATTTATTTTTTGGTTTACATTGTATGTTGTGAAGCGGTTCCCCCCACTTTAGGCAACATTGCTACCTTATAGACCAGATGCTTGTGCACATGCCGGGTTGAAAATGCAACCTGGGAAATATCCATAAATATATGTGGATGAGTATAAGCTTCTCCTTTGACAAAATATTTTATTACATTGCAAAACAAATAGGTTTTCTGATCTGATGTTCTAAGCTGATTTTGATAATTTCTGAAGTTCTTTTTCATTCAAAAACTATTGGTGGCTATGTCCAACCATCAAAGTAATATTAAATAGGTTTTATTCTGTTCAAACTTTCTTGTTCTAGAAATATTTTTGGCTAAGAACTAATATCATAAATATAGAGCACTTTAAGTCTACTCTTTTCAATATAATCCAAATTATGGCTTCCATCTACTCTAGATGATCCCTGAGGCTCTTTTCTGGTCTTAAACTGATGTTTTCTTTTTAGTTTTCAGTCTTCATTTCAAATTGGGTACTTCTGTTTCATTCAGTTAATTTTCATATAGATGAACTTTAAGTACTTTTCTTTAAAGTATTCACAAATACTCTAGTATTAACATGTTCATTCTTGTATGAACTTGGTTGTGATATTTCTTTACTTTTCTGAGTGGAGTGATATTCCAAGTAAGATCTTGAAGGGAAAAAAATGCCTGTACAAATTTGTTACAGCTGCATGTCCTGGGGATACCTAGTACTGTAGAATGAAGTGAGATCAAAGAAGCTGGATTTAACAGATACTTGATAGGTCCCGAAATGACTGTGCTGTTCGGCAAGGCTGCCGTGCATGTTAGTGCTGTCGGGGCTTGAGATTCTGCTGTGAGTGGTTGCCCAGTGGTTCTCCTCCAGGGTGCCCAAGACACCGACTCACCCTTCTGCACTAGTGAAGGAGCTGGAGCCTTTACAGGGCTGGTGTAGGAGCCAGCATGCCAGCTCTTTACGACCTCTTGCATAACTCAAGCTTGTTTGTCAAAAGACTTTATAAAATGTGTTTTATAACTATTGCGTGTAGTTTCAGGGAAATAAAATTCTACCACAATTTCATAGAAAATCTAATGTGGCATCTCTTCTTTGTCTGCTGAAATCTTAGTAGCCATCTCATCTGTTCCCTGTTCTTAACAGAAGGGAATAGTTTTCTTCTTTCTGTCTAGACCTTCAGGGTTACTTATGACAGAGTTACCTTATATACTTCTTCTGGTTCTGTTGTTTCCTAGTTTCAGGAACTAGTCACAGATCTTTGGGTAATGATTGATACTAGGAGAAAACTTTTAAAAGGATGAAATTGTCCAGTTGTGTGTACTCCATTTATCTTTAGCATTCTCTTTGCATTTGGTAGGTAAGAAAATAAAAATTGATGAAAGGCACAGAAAATGTAAAATGGTGCAGAACTAGGGTTCTGTTTTACCATGAAACTGGTTACCAGGGTAATTGTGAGAATTTTAAACAAAAATTCTGAATTTATGTTCTGGAGAGAAAAATGAGATTAGTAGAAGGGGAGAACTGCATTTATATTCCCTTTCTACAGGTTTAAAACACAGCTTGGTATCTTACGCTGGTGGTTTGTTGTTGTGTGTTTTGTTTTTTTTAAACTCTCTTAATATACCCTGTTTTAAACAATATATGGTAACAGAAAGTATTCAGCTTTAAAATTGCTGTTGCTGAAGTAGCACAAAATGTTTTTTAGAAGAACTTGGATTGCTTTAAGAACCAAACAGGAAAACTTTCCACTTATCTGAAAATTGGAATATCTACATGCATTAAATGTAAATATGCATACATTTTTTGTATTGATATATTAAAAGCAAAGTATACCAAGACCTGTGCAAATTAATGTGGGGAAAATACAATAATACAAATTGTAATGAAGAAACAAAGCTTTATTGTTTGTATACAAATAAATGCAATGCTCCCCTGTACCATATATGAATTTATCAACTTGAAAAGCTATTCAAGGTGATGAAGTTCAATTAATGTAAATAGAATAAAGAAGAAAGAATAATATAACTGCAAACTCATATTCTTCTATTATTTAGATGAATTAAGCTTGAATTATACATCTTTGTTGATTAAATAAAATTTACCATTTTCTGTGTTGTTACGACTTCTCTAGTCACAGAGTTGTGGGGTTCTGTGGCCTAGGTTATGGTATCTAAAAAGTTTATGCTATCAATTCTTTTGACTTCATAGCCATAAATTATATGATTTAAACTGGATATGATTTTATAAACTTTCTTGATATTTTGCATGTACTGTACGATTGCACAAATTGTTTTCTATTAGAGACATAAAATTATACTGACAAGTACATGAACTCCTTAATAGGGTCTGACTTGCTTTAAGTTTATAAAAAAGAAAAAAAAATGGGTGAGTATTCTAAAACACACTATTATTATCTTGAAGGTCAGCTAACCATTAAAAACACTGTATTAAATAAAATGTGTGAAAAAAGATTACATCATGAAACTGACTCCTGAAAGGGCTTTGTGTCACCATTCTGTGTTAGTGTACTAAGGGTCTGGTACAAAATAAGGGGATGCTGATGTCAATAGCTGGCTTTCAGATAGGCAGAGGTGTTGACAATATGAACATAATTTCCTGAGAGACAGGTACTATTCTTTATTTATTGAAACTTGTCTGAGCAAGCAGCCTGACACTACATCATTAAATACAATCACTGACATTTAGGCCATGAAAGTTTGTAGTCTGTTTGATGGTGATGTACAAAAATAACACGAATATCAGTGGCTAATCTACGCATTAAGCAAGGAAAGAATGTGATACTTCAGGGGCATAGTAAACAAATATATAATTACAAAAGTGTCTATTACTCCACTTGTTAAGGTAAGGTCATCATTTCTCATCCTTAAAAAACCTTGAGAGGCTATTGAACTCACCATCTGCCCTGGGAACTGGCTATGCAAGAGCTTGCCTAAGAAGCATTTTTATCTTATAATCATTAAAAATGAAAACCATTATTTTTACAGGCAGTTGTCATCATGTTAATATGTGTTCCTAGCCCATCTCAGCAAATACTAGAGGGTATTTCTAAGGGGAAGCAAGCCATATTAACACTACTTTTGTGAGATGTCTCATTTTTTGTTTACTTTCTGTAGGTCCTGGAGGTCATATCTTTGTTAGTTTTTTTACATGCTATGCATTGTGTAGCTGTGTAACAATCAGTTTAGCTTTTTTTCCACAGAGCGTTAATCCTAAGTTGACAAATTGATTAAAGGTAGGAACAGAAAACAACACAAATGTGCTCCCTTTCCAGCTTTTCCAAGATTTCTTTCCACTCTTACTTTTTACAAACTGCTGAAGTCTATGTGATAACATGTAGTCTATAGTATACAGAGACTACTGTGGAAGAACTTACAAGGAACCAGGTTTTCCTAAACCTGTTTTTGTGCCTTTATAATTTTGCCAATTTTTAACTTTGCAAACTCAGTTCAGCTATAGCAGTCCAAATTAAAAACTGAATTGGCACCAGGTCATAATAGGATGTTTTAATTAAAACTTCTGCTTCTTCACTATCTCAGACTTGGTTACACTGATTTAGCTTTTTATTTTATCAAAGGAACCTGAGGCCTTGCCTACTTTTTTTTTTTTTTTTTTTTTTTTTTGACACAAATCTCAAATGTTTCGGATCTAGGGATCATTCCTGACATTCACAACTAATACGTTACCTAGCAAAAAGGTCACTCATGGAATCCAGTGTGGTTGTTGCAAAACCACCTGTCCTCTGCTTGCAGCATTTCTGACCTTTAAACTAAAATTAGACAAAACTGAAAAATACAGGTCTACTTATTTCTAGATTTTTGGAGGGGAGAGAGATTTTTGGAGTGTTGAAGGCTGGCCTTTTAGCCAAAAGTGTCCTTTTCAGTGCCTTCTGTTGTACTGTCTCTTCATAAATAATATTATATGGAAACTTCTTATTTTTTCCTCTAATTCCAGAGAAAACCAGCTGCATCTCATATGCTACATTGGTCTGTACCTGAACTGAACCATAAATTTCCTAAAGCAAATGAAATATTTTTTGGGCTCTATTACTTCTTAGTATTCTCCAGGACTTTTTCAATAATTCTCTTGCAGAAAGAAACTTGCCTTGTAACTAAGTCTTGTAGCCATCCTCTTTTATAAGCTTCAACTTTTTTCACTTATAATCTAGACATTTTATAAAACTTAATTTTACTGGATTAGTTATGCAGACATAAGTAGGGGAAAAAAGTACTACTTATATGGTTCTGTTTTGTACAATTTATAAACATGAGCTAATACGGCTTGCTTTGCATGGGCAGTTTTTCAAGTTTGTTGTGCTTGATTTGCCATCTGTACTTGTTCACTCCAATGCTTTCTGCCTCTAATTTAGGGCATGGATAACAGAAAGAGTCTTGGAGAATGGGAAGGGAGAAAATGAATGGCAAGGTGGAATACAATGCTCAGCTTAAAGTCCGCAAGAATTACTCTAAAAGTAATTGGAATTATCATGAGCATGCACTAAAAAGCTATACTTGTATGTTATCTCAGAAATGCACTTGCCCCTGTTCTATATTCCTAACCTAAAATTAGACACCAAACAAGCTAAATTCCATACCTCTTTGTAACTTCAATAGTTGAAGTGGCTCTCCATTGTGTAAACCAATTCAAAATTTGGTCTTACGTTTTTTGCCATATGTTTTCTGAAGTTATGCTGTCTTAAGACCACAAATAACCAAAGCTCTACTTATCAAAATAAGTTGTCTATATGAATCTGATGGCTTGTGCTTGCTTTTTTTTTAAGATGTCTAAGTAATTCTTGAAGTGGAAATATTTTCCCTCTCTGTGTATATACATATATATATATAAAAAATACATATACACACACTTATCCATATGCATATTTTTATATATATATACACAAAAGCCAAACACACAGAATGGAACTATTGGCTATAAACAATCGTTTCATTATTTGAGCAACTGAGTATTCGAAGTATCTCTTTCAAAACTGACTAATGAATGATGAAGGCTTAAAAGGCTGTATGCAGTCATGAATACAATAGTCTTCACCATCCCAATTCCATTCTCCTTTGTATCATAAGCAGAGCTTGTATATGCTTGCTGTTAAGCCCCGTATGGATCTATGTACTCTCTGATGTATGAATCTTCCTGCTCTTGAGTACAGTGTTGTATAGTTCAGGTGGATCTTAGTCTCATTTATTTACTGAGGAACTTACTCCAAAAGACTTTTTCTTCCATGTGGAGGTGTGGCATCTTTTAGAAAACTTTACTGTGTCAGTGAAGACTGTCATTTTTTTACATGAACATGAGCAAGCTAACTTTGGGTCAAAATAGTGTTGGAACTTAATCTGAAACTGTAAAGCAAATTTTGAAGATTAAGAGAGCTCATGTTTAGGCAGTATGTGAACATATTAGTCATCAGTTAGGGCAGTGTTCATGCTTTTTTGTTTTTTAAGTATAAAAGAAAAAAAAAACCAAACATACCAGAACTTTGTTTTATGCATGTTATATGTTTAATAACATTAAATTCCCAGTATGGCATTCATAACAATGAATGAAAGTAGAAATTAGATTAAGTAAAAATCAAATAAATATGTTTCTGATATGGAAGTCTTTTCTACCCCCCTGCATATTCAGTGTCTGTCTCTTTGGCTTAAAGAAAGAAAAAAGCTTTCTCCAAGTCTGACTGACCTAAGCTGCTGACAGTTACTTAGAGGATGTGTGTTCAAGCAAAGTGTATGCTCTGCTTACAATTAGTGCTACACTTTTGGTTATTTGGTTATTGCAATTTATTTTCACGTTGCTTTCTGCAAACAGTATTTGCTCAGCCATCTCTTGCTCTACAGGATTTCCTACTGGAAGATAAACTATGTTCCCATAACAGAGACTCCTTTCTTGCTTTGAATTTCATGGAGTAACTAAATGACCTGTCTTTCTATTTTTAACGGAACCGGCACACTTTGCTATCTAGAATAAATAAAATAAGAGCCCTGTAGTAGTGACACTAAGCTATTTTTCATCAGATTCTTCACTGTAAATTAAGCTACCATTATTTCTGCAAACTTCTGTTTACTAAAGTTGTATACAAGCACTGTCTGGGCAGTTAAGCTGCTAATGATCACTAAATTGTATAATAATGAATTTACTCAGAAGTGAAAGAGCCATCACTTTTCTGACCTTTTAGAGATCTTCTTTTACATTAGCCAGAGTCCTGAGGAACAGACTTTCCCTGATCCTTTCCTGCTGCTCCTACTAAATACTTCCTGTGAAATGTATAAGTTAATTTGCATTCATGTAAGTATGAAATAAACTCTGATGTTACAACACCATTTGTTTTCAAACCTTATCAAGGGCTGCAGTACTTGTTGAGGGCTATGAATATGCAAAATCTTGTACTTTCTAATTTGAGCTCAAAGAAGGTTCAGAACTATTTTTCAGAAGTAGTGTGCGTGTTTTGATCATACTCCTCTAGCTGTTGGTGACATACAATTTCTCTACGTTGCGAGGAAAATTATGTTGACCTTGTATCCAGCATGTATAAATTTCATGCCTGACATTTAGCATGAATGTAAGAGTAAAAATGTTTTAAAAATATAAAATGGTTGTTTCTTTACATGGAACGATTGCATTCCTTTTCCATAGTAGTGTATTCTTTGGGCTTTTCCCCCCTTTTACTTATAGAGTCCATAGAATGCTTTATACCAAACCTTGTTAGTCTGCTGCTTGAAGTTTTGCACTGGTTATAGCCTGCTGAATATCATTAGTTTTCCTGGCATTTACTTCTGAATGCTGAGGATAGACAACTCAGATCAATATGTGTGTAAAGTGCTTTAAAAGCTTATATGAAGATGTTCCAGGTAGAAATTGAGATTAATTCTTGCACTTGTTTCATGCAGGTCTTTGAAAGTGCCAAAAGGTGACAGGAGTTATTTACTAAACATCTGAACAAGAAACAACAGAAGTTTGAAAACTTCTAGAAGACATGAAGAACTCCACTGATATACTAACAGTTTACTTTGACAAGCATTTAAATTCTTCAGAGTAAAAGATGAAACATAATTAAATATTGAAAGCTATTAATGCTGAAGTCATTCAGTCAACAAAGTCAAGTTGCCTTTATAGCTAGTCACCAATACAGCAAAGCAAAAACTTCAGGAAAGGAAATCAGAAAAAGCTTCATAATTGGAAAGACAAATATTCTGAATATTCTTCCAAGTGAGATGGCTTAAGCAAAGGAGGTTATAGGTAGTGTTATATATGATCCCTTCAAAGATAGGCAAAGAAAATTCATGCATAGTCCTCATTATGAGAAAATCTGTGCCCACTGTTTCAGCTGCTTTGGTGTTGTATAATGCAGGAGTATAATGCTGAGCCAATGTAGCTTCCTGAAAAGCAGGTTGTGTTTAGATTAATGTGATTCATTAATGTACGTGTAAAGTTAAAGGCTGGAGCTACTTTGTTCCCAATAGCTGAAGACTTCAGCACATCAGGTTGGTACCTGCCTGCAAAACTCTGAACATTTTGGAAAGACTATTTTAAGGGAAATTAAAGAACACTCTAAGGAGAGTTAAGCCAGCAGCAGACTCTGCTTAAGGTAGAAATTCAGATCAATGAGGATGGAAAAACCCACATAATTCTGAAGAAGGAATGCACTTGGATGTGTGATAGCAATCAGTATTAATTGCTCCTGGACAGCCTTTAATCACACAATAATTCACTGGTACTTGTCAACAATAGAATTAATTCAGAACAAACAAAAAGCAAAACAGAGCTGACACAGTTAAAGTAACTGCAGCCTGAAGAGAATGGTTTAGTAGAAATGTGGAAGCCAAGTGTATGTAACTGGTCAAATTGAAATTCTTCTCTTAAACACAATTTGAAATCTGTAGATTTGAAATTTGCAATTTGAAATCCAAATTTCCATTTCTGAATATTGAGTTTTGCAAAAGGATATCTAATGGCTGAAGAGCAAGGAATAAAATATATTTGATATGTCTTTGTATTAACTGAAATGTTGTTTGACTTCATAATAAGATGGAAGTCTCTGGAATGCAGGATCTCAGTAAGATTCTGGAGGATAGAATGACTTTGGCTGTTGGGCAGCTAAAGAGGAAGGGGGACAAGGAAAACCATCATGGTCTCAAATATAATGCAGACAGGGAAAAATTGTGACAAGACAAACCAAACCAGACTCTACCCACATGAAACAGTTGGAGTGTTGTTCATGCCCTAAACTAGAAACTGAACTGTAGGAAGGATTCAGATTTCCATATGGCAGAGGGGGAGAGGTATTTAGTATAGAAAGGAAAATTAAGTGGACATGAAAACAATTCTGGTGTATTTATATAAAAAAACCCAAAACAAAAACCCAAAACAAAAAAACAAAACAACAACCCACTGGGAGATAGTGGCAGTCTTATTTCTGATTCTTAAAATTAGACTGGTTGCCAGATTTTTGATCTGGCAAGAAGTTTTACATTAGTATGTGAAATGGCAATGCTTGATTGAATGATACTTCATCTAATTGATAAGCATGTCTTGATTTCTATGTGTGTTTGAGGTAACTAAATTATCTGTTAAATATTGTTAAAACAGTTAATGTATTGTGGTATATAGCTTTAACACCACTGAAACTTGTGGGTCTTTGTGAATATTATCAAACTTCAGATAGCAAGTATATCTATGTTTCTATATGTGATATGAATATATAACTAACAGAATAAGGAACTCTGGCTTGTTTGCAAACCAGATAAAGAATATTAGCAAAGCTTCTTCATTTCCAACTCTGAATGTAGTAAAAGGATCAGATAGAAGGAAGCTCTAGAAAGATCTCTTTTCCTCTCTAGTGAGATACTCTTTAAGAAATACAGAATCATGCATGAGCATATGTGTTCTGAGAGTATCTCTCATTGACCATGGATAAATGTCAAAAATGAATGCAAATCTAAATTAGTTGGTAGCAGGCATAAACAGGACAGTGGCCTTCCTCTCCCTCTGGATAACTAGTTGGAGCACTAGTGTGACAGTGAGTGCCCTGCTCTGCACAGGTCTGGCTGGCATCTCACCTTACGGTTGTTTTGTTAGTCTGAGGACTTAGATACGGGTGTTGTCAGGCATCACCCTGGCTGACTGCAAAAATACCTCTGAGCCACCATGGACAGCAGTGTTCTGGGAGTGTGTTCTGCTGAACTCCACAGTACCTGCAATTGGGTGAGGCAAGATCACGTAATATTTTTCCAAAGGCTTAGGGACAGGCTGAATTTTGCATACCTGGAGTCTTTAAATCTTTACATCCTTACAACACCAAAACAGGAGTAGAAACTGCTGAATGGGGAGGTGATCACATCAGTTTTGTCATCAAACATGACTGAATTTAATGGTCTACTACTAATAGTCTTAGTTCTTACCCTGTTGATAGGACCTGACTGAAGGAAGGAAATATTAGACTAGATTTGTCAGGGGAAGTATACATGAACAATAAACCTTCTACATTCTTCAAGAGAAATAAAAATGCTTTACAAATTTTGGGTAATTTCATCAGAATATAACTTTGAGGGAAGCAAAAATTTTCTGACAACTTTGAATAATTTTTTTAATGCTTTTTAAATGAAACTGACATGTTGAAATGGTTTCATTTCACATTCTTGCAAAATATATAAAACTGTTCTGAAAAGCCTGAAATGATATAATAAAGAGACGTACCCAACTTTGGAATGGATGGAGGGGAGAAATGGAGGCAGTTCTTCTGTGTATAATTTACTAAGGATTTGTTTCATTTGAAACTAAATGTAATATATGAGGAGGAAAAACTGCCAGCTTTTATAACCTGAAATTTCTGCCCTTCAAAAAATTTGATAAAAAAGCTAAGCTGACCTCTCTTGTGGTCTATATTTTTGCTGAATGTTAATAAAAACACCTAAAAAAATCATTATATGGATGACAAAATAACTTTCCCTTTATTACTAAGAAGTAAATTTGTTAGGTCTAATTTTTACACTGTTGCTTCTATTGTAGTATAACTTTGTTATGGTGTTTCTATTTTGTGTTTTGTTTATTTCACTAAAGCTGAAATATTTTGAGGACAGATCTCTAAACAGTATTTGTGGGTTTTTTTGATGCACAGAGGCTTCACTTACTTGCACACTAGTAAATTGTCTTCTGTATTTCCTTTTCATATATATAAATTGACATTAGCATACTATTTTTTTAATATTTTTCATAGTATTTCATATTGACTAGTTCACACATAGTCTGATGAGCTTTAGGAGATGCATGTCTACAAATTAAGACCACGTTTGCTGTCTGGGAGGAGGGGAAAGGAAGAAAGAAAGAAATGGCCTAGTTTGTTTTCCAGAGGCTACAAAGCAAGTTGATAGCAAAACTGGGATTAATATCGCCCCAATGCAGGGCTGTCCAGAAGGCCTCTTTAAATTGTGTTGCTGCTTAGTAACTTAATTTTAAACTTCTATTCAAAACCTTTCACAACTAAATCCAAGACTACTCACTGTTTCCTATCAACTTTGCTGATGCTTTACACATTAAATTGGTATACTGTCACCGTAAAACATTCCCTTTTAAGGGAGTAAGAGATTGAGTTGCGTGTTTTCTTATGCAGCTAAGAAAAAAGGAAAAAAAAAAAAGAAGTACCAAACCAAAATTAAACTACTTTATGAGGATGCTTATATAACATTAATAATTACATAAGTTGTAGGGGTGATATGTAAGTGTTATACTTATAGATACATGTAGGACACTGGATTTTCTTTCCTACTGGCATCGACAGTGATTCAGGCATAAAAGTCAAGGATTTGTTTCCAGGCAATTTGTCGTGAACAAGCAAGTAATTCTGATCTATCTTTTCTGAGTACCTCCTTTGTCTGATGTGTGTATGCTAAATCTTTTAATAACTATGTAAGATTTATTTTTCAGGAACGGAGCAGAACAAACCAAAACTATTTATAATGCAAAGGCAGAAATGTCATGAAAAATTATTTCAAGAGAGGATCAGAAAAAGATACAGAAAAATGAGAGTGTGTAGACAATAATTAATGTGGCAATTCCTGCATTTTCAATTTTATGAAATTAATACCTGCAGTTACATAAAAAATCAGTATACTACAAATGACAAAGGAGCATAGCAAAATTAATAAGAGCTGCTCATGTGTAAACAGTTTGTCTAGGCATTGATGTTCAACACTTTGGGTTAGGCAAGCCAATTTAATTCTGACATTTGACTTTCAGCAATAATCAGTAAGGGAAGTTACTTATAATACTGCTTTCAGGTTTTTGTTCAGTGTGTCTTCTGTCCTCTTGTTTCAGAAATACAGCACAGCAATCCTTGGTGTAAATTATGTATAACAATCAGAAATGGACTCTTGTGTTGGAAAACACAAGTAAAAAGAGCATGACAATTGTAAGAAAAGAAAATGTTAAGTAAGTAATGCAGTCTGCCTACATTTAATTCTCTCAAACCACAATATAGCCAGCTGCAAATTTAATGTCTGTTTATTGAACTAGTCAGGTTGATAAATTTTCTGACACATTTAGCTTTTAATATTCACTGTTTCTTCTGAATGTGTATGTCATAGTTTTGATATTCCAACATAGCCTTTTTTTTTCCCCTTGTCAAAGGGGATTCAAGGAAATGGGTTTAGATCATAATCATATTAATAAATGACCTGAAAATACCTTGACATTACTTTTGACAGCTATAGACAAAGAACATCGTTGTCTTTGTTATAGGTTTCCTGCAAGTTGTTTTCTTGAAGTGCACTCAGCATTGTTTGTGACCTATATAGAATTTCAGCATGAAATTTTTACACACAGACTTGTTTCATATACAGTAAGATAGATATAAATTGGTATAAAAAATGGCTCTAGTCCTGTAAAATAAATGTGGAATACAGAGTTTCTGGATGGATAAAGTAATCAGGTTTCTTCAATACATAAAGTAACTTACATAGGAAGTAATTTCATGAGCAGAATAATCTAAACACCACTGAAATCATAAGCACCTATGGATTTGGGAGAGTATTAGGTTACACCCACTGAAAAAATAATAATATGCACTTGAAGGTAGCTAGGGTCATATTCCAAGGCAATAATAGTATAAAATTTCCTATCTTGGACATATTAAAAAGCTGTCTGGACATGGTCCTGGGCAACCGGCCCAACATATTGGTCTCTTGTGGTTTTGTCTGTGTTAGCACACATTTAAAAAGCAGGACAGAAGCTATTGGAAGTTTTTTAGGTTTTTGTCCTCTATGTTTGCTCTACAGTCTTGCGCTCAACAGCAACTTTGTCATCCAATTTTGGTGTTCATACTTCGAAGGCCTTTGTCTTCAGCCTCTTACCACCTCCCTCCTACGTGGAGTGGAAGTAATCAGCTGGGCAGTGGGAACATGGTTCTTCTACAGCATTCAGCACTTTTATGTATTGCAGCTTTAAGGAAACTGATTTCAGTATGCTCATAGGAGGCGGCTAAAGTTTTTGCAAAGGATAACATTTGCTAACTTTTTTTTTAATTGCTCTGTATTCCTTTCTCACATTGTCTGTTTCTCTTGAGGCTCTGATCTGTACAAGTTCTTGCATGTCCTGTCCAAATCAGTTTATTGCACTTCAGATGTGCATTTAGCTTGAAAACTACAATGCATATGTGTTTACCGTAAAGATAGCAATAAATGTTTAAGGCTGGTATTGCAATCAGTTGAGTAAAAACAGTGTGGTGAATACTTCAAATCATCACCTTTCAGTCTTACTGAACATCTGAAAACATGTTTATTCCTTGATATACTCAATGCCAGCAACTTCACTTCCTTTAAAAACAAATTGAAAATAGCTTTTAAACACCTGAGTATATTTAAAACAAAGATCTTTGGGCCTTTAAAAATTCTGATTATGGAATGAAGATCTAAACATGTAAATAACTGCAGCAAAAAAAAGATGTCAAACTTTCGGGTTTTGCTTTATGTAAGAGTTTAATGTTTGGCTCTTGCAGTGGACAAAGTAGCCTGCAATATGAGGAAGACTTCCTATGAGTGCTGGTGTTGTCCTTTAAGAACTTGCTTTGGGTGAGATCACTCTAGTTCTAATTCCACAACAGACAAGTGCACTTCTGCGACAGACTTTTGTGCTTTTGCCTCAGCTTTAGGACGTAACTTCTCACCAAAGCCAAAAGAAAGTCAAGCAACTCAGGGTCTTAGGGTTACTTGTCTATTGTCCAGGATGACTGTTTCTTGCAGTCATGCTTGAGTCAAAGCCATAACCAAACCAGATTGCCCCTATATGGCCAAAATGGTCCCTGAAAATAGAACTGAAGTTCAGGTCAGGTTCCCACTGGGCGCCTGAGTATCCAGACCTGCAGACCTGTGTCTTTGACTAGCAGCAAAGAGGGAAAAAAGAAAACATTAGTAGGTAACTCAGGGTCAAGTTCAGCTTAAATCTTAAGCTGACATGACAGTGTGATTGTGATGATGATGATGATGTCCATCACTGTACTGGGGATTTCATCCTGCATGTGACAGACTATGAAAATGAATATTTTATAGGTGCTAAAATATGTGTCTCTGTTGAGAAGTTTTTCTGCTACTAATAAAACTGAGAGGGGCTTATGCTACCCTATCAAAAAAACAGACTTGGAAAATTTCTTGTCATCTTAAATTTGATGAACTGAATGTTATAAAGCATTCACTTTTGTGGTAAATGAATTAAATCATTCCTGTATTTCTTAATTTTCTGAGGAAAAAATAAGCAAGTATTTGTGGCTGGAATACTCACTACTGCATCACTCATGTAAACCTTTTCTATTTGAAGTATGATAGATTCATCTTTTTTTTTTTTTTTTTTCCTTGAGTGTTATTCATGCTCATATTTTATGAATCTGGACCTTACAGAAAAGGTTTTGTGCATTATAAACCGTATAAAAATGAACCAATTTACCTCACTTTTTATATGCAGCTTCTGTAATTGTAGAGATAATTATGTTTAAGAAACCATGTTCATTTATTTTTCTCTTTAATGTTCAAACTGTAACTCAATTTTTATAGATTACTTTTTCATCTCTTTCCATTTGTATTCAGACAGTTGTCACTGTGTATGTTTTTTAGATGAGTACTTTCTTTTATGAACCAAAGTCAATAAGACTGTACAGCAACTGAGTAGAACAATTCAATGATGTGGAACAAATTATGTAATAAAAGACTGGCTGGCTGAAACATTATCTTCTTCCTGTCTTAAAAAGGATGTTTTTTAAATGCCTAATATGAAGACCCAATCTGTGCAAACATCTTCAACCACAGATGTTTCTGGGAAAGCAAATCTTGTAAAGGTGCTCTTTTTTGGTATGGAGTCATGTTCTCTGAAAATATTGGCAGTGTTATGAGGACTATCTCTCTGAGTACATACAGTGCAGTGATAGTTTATTCTCCACACCTTGTCAGTTTTAGTCTTCAAGAAGCCAATAAAACTATCAAATGGTATATTGGCAGTTTCAGTTTGGTTCTTATCATGCATAACTATCTCTGCAAATCCAGGCGTGGACCCTACGGGAAAGATTAATTCAATGGTATCAGTACAGGTACCTGAGAGGGTAAATCCATTGAGTTCATATCTTCTTAGCTTGTAGGCAGGACCTGGTATTTCTACATAATTCATTTTTTCCATAGCTCACCTTGGCACTCTTCACAATTCATTCTAGTAAGTTGCTTCCTTTACAGCTTTTCTCAGTGTTATTCTAACTTTCGGGATTCTTATGTAAGCTATGAACCGATATTGAAACTATGTAGGAGAAGAACCTGGAAAAAAAAAAATCTTTGTCTCTAAGAACCTTTTTATCAAAGCAATAGCATACCTGTTTTATCACAGTGAAACAAACTTTTGTATTTATAAAATTTTAAGGTAAATGATGCTTGAAGAGCATAATTGTACATTATACTGTAAATATCAGTAAATTACTGCAAGTACTGTAAGTCCCATTATGTCTCTCTTCTATTTTGGAACATAAACATTTCTGGAAACTTTGAGGAGTAATTGTGTACTGGGAGAAGATACAGTAGTTGCTGTGAAAGGGTCAAGCAATGTGTCCATCTACTCTGTATTCTTTATTCTGTAATTTGTCAGAAACTACTCACATTACATAATAAAAGTATGATACACAATTTTAAGCAATATATGATCTCTTATGTTAAAACGAGGGTGAAGAGATACATTGATAAAAGATACATCAATTATTTATTTCATATCATTCTTTGAACCTTTGAGATAGGATCTTGAAGCCTAGACATGGAATTAGGTAGTGGTAAGATTAGTGAAGCATTTTGTTCTTGTGAGTCTCCTTTAGATAAAAATTAGTCTTTAATCAGACTTCTTGTAATTCCTTTTCAGTCATGCCTGATGTACTAATTTCTGGAAACCTAGAATATAATTTTTCTCTGAATTATGACTCATAAACAAGAGTCAACCTTTTTATCTTTGAGATAGTTACTCAATCAAAACTAAGTCTTTCTTAAAAGCCATGTAGTCAAGGTCAATCAGTCTTGAATTGCATCATATTTAATGCATTAGTGAAACCATAGCAATATTCAGGGCCTTCGCACTGTAGACTGTCTTTCACAACATCATCTCACTTTTGTCTGTTGCTGCCTCCTACTTCCCTTCTAATACAAGAATGACAGCAAAGAATGCAAGGACTCTTTTTTTTGATAATATCTAAGCAAAAAAATCTTGAGGTGACATCAAATTCTGTAAATATACAATAAAAATGTAACTCTTGTAAGACAGTCTTCCAATCAATGAATTGAACAAAGATTCAAAATTATGTGAAGTCCAAGTTGACATTCTTCCATGAGATTGTCAGGGAAAGTTAAATGCTAATTAATTCCTCATATGGACAAGAGATACAGAGGACTGACTGTTCTCAAGTCTTGCATGTTTTAATGTTATTTCTGGTAAAATAGAACTAACTATCTTATCCAGGGTACTGAAAATATTTGGCTGTTTTGTTTAAGGCTGTATAAGGTTGCTCTAGACTTATAAAAATGAAAATAGATTCGATATTTAGACTTCATTATTTTATGAACAAAAAAGTGTTAGTCTTTGTATGTGAGAGTAGGTGGTCTGAAAGCATCTCTTTGGAAGCTTCTTCCTTCTCTGCAGAAAAAAATAAATTGGAACTTAACCATTTGTCTTGCAATGAGTGAAAACTATCTGGGACATAAAGCCCTTTTTCACAGATTAAAATTCAAATTCTCTGCTTTCTGTATCTGTATCTGTATCTGTAGTAGAGGTTGAAATATCCGTTCAGCAAGTAAATGCTATGTTTGGCTAAACCTACAGTTCACTATTTCAAAAGCATTCTGGGTAGCTTTCCAAACAGAAGAACTGTATAAACAAGGGAAGCAAAAATTGTATGAGCTGCAACACTTTTAGGAAATTATATTTCTGCCTGGGGCTAAGAAAAGTGTCAACCAGTCTCAAAGCTTTTTGCCAAGTCAGAATTATGCAGTATCTGCTTTTCTTTGTGAAGCTGAGACCATATTTGGAAGTTAAACCTTGCTTTCAAGTATGTTTCATGAGCACCTCATTGGATAACCCTCTTGTTCCTTATTTATTCTTGAAATTCCTGTAGAGGTCTGTCAAATTAAACTTTCCAGTCTATTCCACCTGCTGGCAGAACACCTGGAAATGGATGTTTAGCTTATTTGGGTCTATATGGGTCATTCTCAATGACTGATTAAACTGTTGAGCCAAAATGATGCTGGGGTCTGGAGGAACTCTGCAAATCCTCCCTCTACATGCAAATGAATATAGTTGTCCTTAAGTTAGAGATAAGCATACTATTTCTTAGAAGGTTAAAGGATCTGTCATTTTTGATTCTGTGTTTAAAAATTGTAGGACATATGGAATTAATATTGCTCTAAGTGATGCATAATGATTGATTGGTGATAGAGTCTGTTTTAATATATTCCACCCTTAAACACAGTATATCTCTACCTGAAGCATTTTGTTGTCAGTTTTGATAAGCATCGTACTGTGCTATGACTACAAGCAGAACTCTGTGGCCATTGGCAAAGCCAGCAGGGAGGATGAGGCTGTATTCCTTCTAAAGTCAAAGTAGTTGGTGGCTGTACTGCTAATTATTCACTACATTCTGAGCTGAAAGCACAATGTCAGTAGGGATAATTTGAAATACTGGGAGAAAGGAACTTGTTTCTTTCGGGTGTTTGGGGATACTGGGGTGGGGTCTGTGTGAAGGAAACAATCAACTTGTTTTATTTGAGCCTGTGAAAGGATGAAAGCCTAAAAGGTGCTCTGAAGGTACAAACATCTATGTGTATGCTATGTGAGAAACTGAAAAAGGATTGAGAAAAATTGTGCTTTGCTGACATAGCAATGTTTTAACTTACACAACATGCAGTTCAGATGAGACACCAACAGATGTAACAAATTTCTTTAAATACTTGAAAGGGCTGGATTTTTTTAGTTGTCCATGCATATGTTACACATTCACAAATTTGACATCCCTAAATAATATTAAACGTGACAGCAGGTTTCTGAACATAAATTCATCAACTGTTAGATATATCCCTCCTTTGAAATGTATAGTGGGATGCAATTTTATGTATATTTTATTATTATTGAATGGTGAAATCAGGTGAAGCACACAGAGGTCCAAAACTTGTTTTTCATTAAGCGATGGTTACATAAACACATAGCAAGAAACAATTGCTTCTCATGATGATTTAAAACATAAGCTATATAATCAACTTAAGGTTAAACAACTTACATGTTGTTGCTCTGAACATCCCTGGAAACAAATTCCATATCTGAATAGAAATTCTGATGAAAACACTTTAAGGTTGTTGAAGGATTCTGTTTCTGTATTTTACCATTTTCATGGAGATGTGAACAATAGATTAAAATCAACAAATATTAATTAGTAAGTCTAGAAAGGCTCAGAACATGACATATATTGTCTAATTTTACATACACTGCTGAGAAGAGAATTGCTAATATTGGAGCATGTTTACTAGAATCAAAGACTAAAGGACAAATATAATAAATTCAGAATAGAATTTTCTGTTGTCATACTTCAAGAGCTGAAAGAATGTGAATTTTTAAAACCAAACTCTTGAAAATAATAGTAATAAACATTGTGTACTTCCACAGTTTTGGATTATCTGTGCAATACATAGCGTGTGCTAACTTTTCTATTTCAATTAAAACGCAACTGATTATGCATGAAGGTAAATTACTGCAGTTGTCTAAACAAAACAGAAGAGTATCTTTCAACTTAAATTACTGTCGTTCCAGGAAATATCTCATTTCTCTTGCAGACTGTGAAAATTCCTTCATCATTGGTGCATATATTTAGCAAGTGGACCCTAATTGGAGAAGACAAAGTTTACTAGGCCTGTTACACAGTGCTTATCTCTTCATAGTAGCATTCTTCTGAGCAATGATCATCATCATCATAAATTGCTTTCTCTACCTGTTGGCTTTCTGTTTCATCAATGCGGGGACTTCGTTATTGGCTGCTGATTTTCCTGATTTGCTGCTTGGTGACAGAAGGGCAGTGGGACACCATTTTGCTTTTGGTAGCTGCTAAGCAAAATAGTTGAGCCTCCAAATGACTGCTAAGGCTCTAAATATTGCAGTTTAACAATCGAGGGTAAATTCGGTCTTGAAATATCCATTTTTCAGCAGCGGCAATAAAACAAAATCTGTATTTCTTGGCCAATTGCCATGTCATGTGAAGCCTGCTAGTAAGCTGGTGATACTAAGCAGTAGAGTGCAGAAACAAAGTAGAGAAGACAGGATTTGTTGCTCTGTTCTTTACATTGATAGCAGTGACACCACACCAGGTACTTCTGGAGAATTTAGTCCATTTGTGGTATTACTTTATCTGATCCCTACAAATGAACAATTCTGTGATGGTGTAAGTAACAAAAAAAGTTTTGTAGCGAGAGGAACTGATCTGTATATCAGCACAGATTGAAAAAATATTTGTGTGGGAAAAGATTTGTGAAAACTTTTATGACATGTTTCATAACAGAAGTTTGTTGGTTTTTTTATTCATTCATTAAAAAGTCATTGTATCAAATACTTAAGCCTGATTGGATATTTTTTTCAGCCTGTTTATTGAATATGACTTTACCCTCGAATTACCAGAACAATACTCTTGAATAACCAGAACAAGAATAAAATTTCACCAAATTCAAATATAATTTCCTATCTCTTTAACTAGAAATGAGGATAATTTTTGCATACGTCACTGTGCTTCAGACCTCATCTTTGTTTGCCAAATAATCCAAATATCCTAACCAGAAGTTTCATTCTGTTTTCATGGGAATGTATTAACCAATGGAGAGCTGAAGTACATTGCAATTAGGTCGCCCTTTATAAAAGCATTTGATATAATTAGAACACTTCACTGATTGGGAATTGCTTTACAGATCATAGGGGGTAGCTATGTTTAAAATTTTAATTAGGTAAATCTGCACACAGCATGGCTCTTTCAGTCTGAACTTAGATTAGATTGTGTCAAAATAACTGTACAATGACTGTGAATAGGAGTCAGGGAGAAGATCTGTTAACTTTAACTGAGGTGAAAAGTTAAATTATTATTTTACTTGATACTATGATCATTTTCCCATTCCTTACTATCAGAAGCCAGAACTGACATTTCATATGAAGCATTCAATCATGGTAAAAAATGTGTTTAATATTTTAATATAATTGTTAATAAATATGCACATTATAATTTTTTTTTAGTTCTTTGGAAACTCCATTACCTTTTAACAATTCCAAGCTGACCATATTTACAGTGAATCAATAACTCTTTTTCAGCTGGGAAAAAATGAATGCACTGTGTGTGTTTATCAGTGTAAGTGTGATCAATACATTTATTCATGTGGTTTTGTCAGTGGAAATGTGTTTCGATCTGTGAATATAAATCCACCCTCCAGCGTGCTTGTGAAATGTCAATTGATTTTGGAGAAGGAAACTTATGGGTATAAATAAAAGTATAATTGATCTATAATGTAGATATATATCTCTAGCAGTAAGTAATATGGTTGTACTCATGCCAATGTTTGGTGCATGAATATTCTCTCAGTGCAGCACTGAGGAATCAGCTAGGTAGGTTTACATATTAGAAAGCTATACATGGAAGCCAAAGCAATGTAATTAATTCCCAAACTGGTTTTTGAACACTGAATCACTACCTGTTGTAGTAACACCACAGTTATAAATTATGAACACCAGAAAATGTAAAGGCTAAAGAAAATTCTAGATGAGCTATTAAGATCTGTCTTTGTGAGTCAATTATTACAAATCTACATCTTTCACATTACCTTGGTTTCAACATGTACTGCTTATAACATAGCTTACCTCTTCAGAAATATCCTCATGAATTCTAAAGTATTCTCCAGCTAAAATTTTGTATTCAAATAGAGAGTGTGGAAGGCTGTTTTGCAACACACTTTCAACACACATGTATGAAATCATGGAACACTTTATTGTTCTTGCATTCCTAAACAAGTTAAGAATCTATGTTTGTTCATTATAACTGCCTAAATCCTATAAAACTATGAAAGTATTCCTTAGCTTTAACTTGAAATGTAGTTCTTTGGTAACAGTTGAAGATATGTGTGGAAGGAATCATTGCTGTTAGCTGTAGAAAAAATGACATCTGAAAGCTTTTAATCAGTGCTTTCAATGTCAATTTTGTCCACTGTAGCCATAAACTACTGAGTATTTAATAATAAATTACCTCTCTTATAGCTTAAGAAGAGTAGTGTTTCACAGAATCGCTATTCTTTTCTTCTTAGAATTATAGAATCATTTAGGTTGGAAAAGACCCTTAAGATCATTGAGTTCCAACCATTATCCTAACGCTGCCAAGTCCACCACTAAACCATGTCCCTAGGCATCATGTCTACATGTATTTTAAATACCTCCAGGAATGGTGACTCAACCACTTCCCTGGGCAGCCTGTTCCACTGCTTGATAAACCTTTGAGTAAAGAAATTTTTCCTAATACCCAATCTAAACCTCCCCTGGCACAACTTCAGGCCATTTCCTCTTGTCCTTGTTACTTGTTACTTGGGAGAAGAGACTGACACCCACCTCGCTACAACCTCCTTTCAGGTAGTTGTAGAGAGCAATAAGGTCTCCCCTCAGCCTCCTTTTCTCCAGGCTAAACAACCCCAGCTCCCTCAGCTGCTCCTCATAAGACTTGTGCTCCAGGCCCTTCACCAGCTTTGTTGCCCTTCTCTGGACATGCTCCAGCACCTCAATGTCTGTCTTGTAGTGAGGGGCTCAAACCTGAGCACAGTACTCAAGGTGTGGCCTCACCATTGCTGAGTATAGGGGGACAATCACCTCCCTGCTCCTGCTGGCCACACTATTTCTGATACAAGCCAAGATGCTATTGGCCTTCTTGGACACCTGGGCACGCTGCTGGCTCATATGCAGCTGGCTGTCGACCAACACCCCCAGGTCCTTTTCTGCCGGGCAGCTTTCTAGCTGCTCTTCCCCAAGCCTGTAGCGCTGCATGAGGTTGTTGTGACCAAAGTGCAGGCCCCGGCACTTGCCTTGTTGAATGTCATACAATTGGCCTCAGCCCATCAATCTAGCCTGTCCAGATGCCTCTGTAGAGCCTTCCTGCCCTCAAGATGGTCAACGCTCCCACCCAACTTGGTGTTGACTTTAGATTTACTGAGGGTGTCCTTGATCCCCTCATCCAGATCATTGATAAAGATGTTAAACAGAACTGGCCCCAGTACTGAGCCCTGGGGAACACCACCTGTGACCAGCTGCCAACTGGATTTAACTGCGTTCACCGCAATTCTTTGGGCCTGGCCACAAAGATATAAAAAGATATAATCTTTTAATTTGTGGGTTAAGTAGTTGTTTTTGTCAGGTCAAAACTTATTACTTGTGTCCTTCTACCAAGGCAGTACTGTATTTTGTCCGCCCTGCCCTTTCATTCCAAATTTGTTGGTTCAGAAGGTGCTATGTCATAAGGTGCTTTACAAACTGGTACCTTAAATATGCTAACAACTTTAATTCTAACTAAGTTCCATTAATTTAATACTTATCTTATTGTTTAAAAATACAAATGGTCCCTCCCCTCAACTTTTTCTAGATTTCCCAAGGAATGCAAAGAATATGCAGATGAGATTGTGTGAGATTAAATCACATTTCTAGGGTTCTGTGTCTTTTTTTCAACTCTCTTATTATTAGACATTTCTTCATTCGAATGCTATAAAAAACACCAGCTATTTTTCTATTATGAGACATAAAACATACTTCACAATGTTTAGTATAAATATTTTTTGTTTGTCTCCAAAACTAGAATTCTTCCTTTTTTATTCAAACCATCTGAATCTTTAAAACTTATGGCTAGTAGCAAAAGTGCACATAAAATAACATCCCACCTCCATACCAAGGTCAGTTCTCTAATGAAGCTCATTACAATGTAAGTAATTTTAAGTCTTTTAATAATTTGACTCCTACAGACATCATTGAATGTGTGACTTGACTTTTTCTTCACTTTAGACTCTGAATGTGTTCACTGGCTCTGAATATATTCATTGTGATTAGGCTTCTGCATTTTTTTTTGTTTAGTGTTAGAAAATGGTGCAATTTGTCTGTTTATCACTAATATTTTAAAGAGGTCATATTCTCTTATTTCAGAATTACTGTGCTTCAGGCAGTACACACTTGTTAAGGGGAAAAGTATTTTAATCATTTTGGAACAGTTAACTTCCTAGTCATTTGTTCACTTAATTAATAAACTAAAATTAATAAAAGCATCACATAAATTGTAATACAATTTCTGTCTCTTTTTTAGTTAATAGTTTCTGTTCACTTTTAGTTTATTATTTTGTAAATCTCCATTTTTCAAAATTCAGTGGTGTTTTCAAGCTCCATCCCTCCCCAGAAAAAAGTCCAAACCTCCAAGGGTCCATCTGTGGAGCAAGACTGGAGGACACCTCTACCTTTTCTGGAAGAATGAACAACTCCTTCCCGACACAGGACACAACATATTTAGTAGTTTCTATCTAGAAAGAGCTCAGTGACAAACTTGCTTATTGTTTCTCAAGAACAAGTAGCACTTTCTGAAATTATAAAAGGTCTTCAGAAAGTGTAGAGAGAATTAGAAAACAGTAACAAATTTTAAGAAAACCAAGCACCAGCAATATGTCACTGTGAAAGGGAGGATAGATGGATCTTACAGCATACGATGAGGTGAATCTGGGTGAAAGCAGAAAAAAATATTTACTTTCATTCTTCCATATTCAGTCTCACAGCTTTGTCAGGTATATTATGCAAGTTAAAGCTGATATACTATGGAACAAAGCATGTGTTTGCTAAGATTTTTTTAATCAGTAATAAGTAAGTTAAAACTAAGATTTTCTTTTTCCCTTGAATGCTTCTTGGCAGTACTGACAGTAATCATGTGCCTTGTATGCCTCCAAGGAACTGTTCCACACTTACCACGAGAGTATGCAGTAAGCAAAGAGTGTGATGAGTTAGACTGATTTCTTTTTATATACGCATGTTCACTTGTGTGTGTCAATGATTATAATTTTCAGATGGGGAAAGAATTTCTTCTTTAAATAAATATATAAAAGTATATTTTGTTTGTACATCTAGTCATTTAGTCTGTTTTACTTTATAAAAAAATCCAAACATTTCCAGCATCAAGGAGCTTGTGCATGGTGTTTTTATGGGATGATTCTCTGCAATTTTAGTGTACGTTTACAGATTTGAATTAGTTGTACCTGAAATGCCATTAATTTGTGATTATTTTAAGTACTCTCAAGAATCTTCTGCTTTTATTGCTCTAAAAAATAAACTGATCTGTAGTGGAAATTCTGGCCATACATCTGAAAGATGAGTTCCCATAATATGACAAACCTTCCTTTACAACAATTTTTTCCCTTTCTCTTTCTGGCTTGTACTTTACATTATCCTTTGCATGATAGCAATTCAGTAATATATGCAGTTCTATAGCAAATTCTCTTCAAAGATCTCACTTTGAATGCATTAAATTCTTTCTCATGGTTTTTCCAACATGAGTGCTGCCAAGTATCTAATTATTTCTTTCCATTTTGGAAATTTTTCATTCCTTGAATTTAAGCTTTCATTGAATTCAAGCTTTCGTTCCTTGAATCACAAGCTTAAACTGTAGCATCTTTATCTCTGCAAAATACATTTTTTTAAAAATCTCACTTGTTACAGTCTGAGTGTGTTCAGGCTTGTGATAAATAGCCTATCACTGGTTAGGTTGGCAACACCTCTGCCCATAGGGGTTTTTTCTAACCACTTCCATAAATTCTGAAGAAGATAGTTAACTTGAGAGCTCATCAGTTGCCTCATCAGTTATCAGAATCATTAATTAAATGTCTTTTGGGGCTTATCTGTGAAAGATTTTAGTGTCAAAGTTTCTGTTTAGAAAATAAATCCCAGCCTGTGGGTGTGAAATCTAGCCTTATTTGATGATGACAAAGTATCAACAGAAATCTGTTTAGTTTGTACAGTTGTCAAGACAAATTCAGGAAATAGTTACCAGTATGTTCATGTCTGGTGGTTGTTTTAAGGGTTTGGGTATTTTTGGGGTGGGGATGAGGGGAGAGCAGGGTGAAGGGAGAATTGGAGTTTCTTTGTGGTGGTTTGATTTGTGTGACTTTTGGGGTTTGGGGTTTTGTGGGTTGGTTTGGTGGGTTGGTTTCGTTTTTATTTGGGCTGTGTATGTCAATGGCGTACTGAGATACTTCTACAATGCCTTAAGCAAGTTTCTCATTGTCTGACTCAGTATTTCCTACAGATGAAGTTTGCATTATGGCATGGTGATCAACAAGTAGTGACTTTTGGATGAGTAACAAACTTCAGTCTATACTTTTACCGATTAGTCATGTCTTAGCATAGACATGCTAAAGTATAGTTTATTTATGTATACTTTGTTTTCTCCATATAGAACTATGCATTCAAATGTTCACTAATCCACCTGATCTTCCATTCATGTTAACAAACTAGTTCTCCTCTGACAAAATAGTTCTTTCCAACTCAGTCTTTTTAATCAAGCCCAGGTAGTGAGAAAAGGAAAGAGAGGTAAAGGAGGAGAAGAGAAGGATGTTAGTAAGAATGTCGTGGGTTGACCTTGGCTGGACACCAGGTGGATGCTAAGCTGCTCTATCACTCCCCTCCTCAACAGGACAGGGGGCAGAGAAAATAAGATGGAAAAAAAACTTGTGGATCAAGATAAAGGCAGTTTAATAAAGCAAAAGCAAAGGCTACATGCAGAAGCAAAGGAAAACAAAAGATTTATTCTCTACTTCCTATCAGCAGGCAATGTCGAGCCACTTCCCAGGAAGTAGGGCTTCTGTACACATAGAAGTTGCTCCAGGAGACAAATGTCATAATAACAAATGCTTCCCCTCCTCCTCCTTTCTCTTAGCTTTTATTACTGAGCAGAAGTCATATGGTATGGAATATCCCTTTGGTCAGTTTGGGTCAGCTGTCCTGGCTATGTCCCATCCCAAAATCTTGCCTAGCCCCAGCCTACTCAGTAAGGGGGAGAATGTTGGAAAGACAGACTTGATGCTGTGCAAGCACTGCCCAGCAGTAGCCAAAACAGTGGTGTGTTATCAATACCCTTCTAGCTACCAATACAAAGTACAGCGCTATGAGGGCTGCTACGGAGAAAATTAACTCCATTTCAGCCAGACCCAATACAAACAAGAATCCCACTTCATGTGGGAGAGCACTAAGGCAGAGTTAATGCTTAAGAGAATATAGAAACCTAAAGAGGAATTTGCATGAAAGTGTTACTTTTGTATAGATCTCATATTGTTCACATTATAGTGTAATTATACTGTTTTTATAGAATACAATTGCAACAGCTTGATTGTTTTAATGGCCATTGAATACTGAAGAAATTTCAGTCCCAGCTGAGAAAATGGTAACATGGAAGTTGACAGCTTCAAACCTTGGGACTGTCTCATGCTATTGTGGCAGAAACTGCTAAGCGCTAATATTAATTTCAGTTTCTAGACATTTGTTCCTGCACAGGAACACCAGAAGTGTCCTACATCTCTAGAAGTGGCGTTAAACAAAATTCTTATGCAAAGAATATACTTACGACCTTGAAGGCTGTCCCGAATATGCAAGCAGAAGAGGTCCATGATTAAAACTATGTGTGGCACTCTACTAGACCCATCTGATTTTTAATGCATTTCTTTAAAGCTCCTTTTATTCATGCAAAATAAAGAAGCTTCCAGTGTCAACCACTCTGGCTGGTACAGACTGCATATTTTTGTATATAAATATTTTTGCCTTGTATTCTGAATGTGAGTTGCAAACTAGAGTTGATAGCAATTATTGCAATGTTTTTATCCTTTGTAGATGCTAGGCCCAGTACTTTTGCTGAGGCTTTGAGGCTGGCAGCTTGAGACAAGGTGAAAACTGACTTGTGATTTTTGTTGCTACCCTTCAGGGGATCATATGCAAATGATAAATTGCCTGCAGCCAGGTCTATAACTCACCACTGATGCTGGTGTGAAAGTAGTGAATGACGAAGAAAACAGGTACTGAGTAAGAAAGTGACCTAGTGGTGGACATCTCCATAGTAACAAAGTTGCCAGGGTTTCTGAAGACTTATTCAAACCCACCCCCCAAACAACAACAAAGACTAAAATGTGTTTAAAAAAATCTCTTGCTGATGGTGGAAGCTTGCTGGAATATGGCATTATAGTGAAGTGACTCCAATGTGCAGCAAGAAGTGTTATGAGAAGTAAACTGTTGTGCTATGTGTTGTGGGGAACAAAAAGATTAGAGGTCTTAATCTATGTCCATTTTAACAGTAAGTATGATTTTCATCTGTTTGAAAGATGTCAATTTCAATATAAATTTTAATGCAAAGAGATCATGTTCACAAGGATTTGAACTGTATTTTGTGGAGGAGGTGTTTGTGACTTGGAATTGATTTTTAATTGTGGTAAGGTGCACACATTTCCTGAAACAAACCTGAAGTTTTTATTTGTTTGATGTATCCTCATAATCTAATATAAAACTGCAGATTGGTTTTGGGAGGATCAGACATGCAAGTGATTTGGCCCCTGAACCAAAAAAACCTAACAGAAGCAACAATACGGAGTCATGTGAGAATAAGGATTCATTTTGTGTTTGCCAAAAACTAGAATCTTGGCATTAGGGGGAAGGAAGTGGGAGTTAAATACTTTTTTTTTTTTTTTTTCCCCTAGACTTTCTGGTTGAAAAGGTGCTTCATCAGGATCAGGCAAAAGTAGTTGTGAAATTAATAAAGATTAGTAAGGGATCTTGAGCTATATAGTCTTTAGGCATGAAAGATACAGATTCAAATACTTGCTATGAATTGAGAAAAGACAGGAGTGGGTCCTGGTAGATGTCTTGGGTAACTTCTTAAAGTCATAGAAACTCATAGGGGACTGGGGGTTGGAGGGTGCCACGCTATTTGCTCTGCCATGCCTTTTATAAAAGTTACATGGAAGGTATCAAACTTCTTTAAAGCAAACAAATGTTAAGATAACTCTTTCTTTTAGAGAAATATGGGAATTAGGGTGAGGGGATGGTGTATATTTTAAATGTCTTCCTTTCAGTTTGGTCATAATTCACCATTTTGACACAATTGGTTAGATAGTCTATTCCAACCACAGCTACAACTTTTATTAAAAATAAGCTACTTCAAGAAAAATTTTGTCCAACTATATTCAGATTGTAATTTAAAAAAAATCAGATAATCCCTGTGCACAGGAACACTGTTCTTTTCATGAGTGCAATCAGCACATAATCTAATGTTATTGCAGCTTCTGTTTCTCAGTGTAAAATTTCTGTAGGACTCATTTACACACCAATCCTGCCAAGGGCTTTTTTCCACAGAGAAATGGAACAAGTCAAATGACAAAAAAGAACAGTCTTAGCTTTCACAAACCAGAAGTGCCCATTTTCATACTGGGTGCAGGTGCCCAGGCTCTGGCAGGGTGGGCTACAGGGCGGCCTCTGTGAGGAGAGGCGGGGGCTGCCCCGAGCTGGACACAGCCGGTTCCAGCCAGCTCTGATCGACCCACTGCAGGGCACGGTTGAGCCCCACAGCCACCATGGCGGAGCCTCAGGGAAAGCCTGTGTAAGAAAGGCAGAAACGCTGCCCAGCTGTGAGGGTTGAAGGGAAAAGTGTCAGAAACAGCCCTGAGAGTACCGAGGGGAGAGGGGGAGGAGGGGAGGTGCTCCAGGTTCCTGAGTAGGAATCACCTGCAGCCCCTGGAGAGACCATGCTGGAGCAGGTGGATGTGCCCTGAAGGAACTGCAACCTGTGGATAGCCCTGGAGCAGGTTTATCCTGAAGGACTGCAGCCCATGGGAAAGACCCACTCTGGAGCAGAGGAAAAGTATAAGAAGGAAGGAGTGGCAGAGAGGAACTGTCATGGACTGACCATATTCCCCATCTCTCTGTGGGGCTTGGAGGGGAGGAGGTAGAGGAGTCAGGAATGAAGTTGAACCTGGGAAAAGGAAGCACACAGTTCTTTGTTTCTCACCAGCCAACTCTATTTTTAATTGGCAATAAATTATATTTCCCTAGGTCAAGCCTGCTTTGCCTGTAATGGTAATTGTTAAGTGATCTCCCTGTCTTTATCTCAACCCACAAGCTTTTTGATCTTATTTTCTCCCTCAATACTGTTTCAGGAGGGGGAGTGAGAGAGCAGCTGCGTGGGAGCCAGGTGGCCAATATCAGTCCACCACAGAAGCTGGTTGTTCTCTCCGTTTGGGTGGTGGTTTCTCTGAGGTTTCCTAGCAGAGAAAAAATCAAGTACATTTATGAATAGATTATGTAACAGTATGACATTATGAGTATCACTTTTGGCCTCATAACATACAGAGGCTTTTGTCCAAGTGGTGCAACCTGTACTGCCCAATAATCCTTGCAATTAAAGAGTAGGCAAATGCTGGCAGTCTAAAACCCTGATAGGAAGAAATCAACATAAGCAAGGATGTTAGCACTGTAATGTTTGAAGTGCTCTCTGTAATCTTTCTGACTGACTGGAGACTAGAAAGACATGTCTTCATTAGAAACATGTCACTGCTTTATTGTCAATAAAGGCATTGCCAAAAAATCCCCATGTAAAATTTGAAGGTACATAGTGAAAAATTTTAAAAATAAACCTTTACATTTTCAAATCCTAACCTACTTGTATTTAAATTCTCACAAAAATATGGCTTTGGGAACAAATATTTTAAAATTATTAACTTCATTTCTATGGGAAAATGAAATAAGCGCGTAATATTTTGGACTCAAATAGGACTAAAGTGAAAACCTTTTTTGGTTAAACTATTACTTCCACTTTTTTTGCTACAAGGTGTTCAAGAAGGAATTGAAATAACTGATTGGAAAACAATTTTATTGCATTTAGTTAAAACAAATCTGCTTTTGTTCTGATGAATGCTCCAGTGAAGTTATGTTTCAAAACTTAATGGTAAAGAAAATTCATTCCCAGGTTTGACCCACCTTTATGAGAATGTAACTGTTGTTTCCTCCTCCCTCCGCTCCCCTTCTCACTCACAAAGTCTGAAGCCAAGTTTCTTTTTTGTTTTTCAATAGATATTTAAGAGATGCTACTTCTGTCCTACTGTTCTTTAGAAGTATTTTGATAAACCAGAGACAATACATGGAGTAAGCTGAGTGATCAGAAAGTGACTTTTCTTGAAGCTACTGCTTGCATCATGAATGTCACTCTGTAAAATTGCTACAATCATACAGAACACTCTTGAAAAGGTAATATGAAAAGTTCCTCATGTTAGCAACTGGAGAGGAAGAAAACTCAGAAAACCCAAAGTCACCCCAAAATTGCAAAGTTCAAAAATACTACACAAAGAAGTCAAAAGGTTAAGTTCAACAATTTCATATTGACTTCATTTGATTGCCACTTTAACGTTGAATATAAGTATGGTATCTCTAAGGAATTAGATATTACTACCTCTGTTTGCATTGGATGCTTTGAAAAATCCTAACAAAAGGTAATAGCAGTCATGGCCTAGAAATAAGTAGCTTTTCGAAAAAAGCATGCTATGTATTTATTTGTTAAAAAAACAGTGGGAAAAAAATCTCACCTTTCTTGTGAGACTCTAAGAGTATTGAAAGAAACCCACTCAAATAAAAGTCATAAATGCCTTTTGCTCCTATCATGTCATGAACAAGGAGACAGGAAAGACTTATCTGTTGCTTTTTGAGACCACAGTTTTACTAAATCAGGTTCTTTTTAAATATTTTTGTCTCTCTTCTTACATTATGCTTTTCTCTCTACAAAATATGAGGGGTGTTTGTGGGAGAAGGGAGTTCTTGATAGGTTCACAAGGATCACCCAACAAGTCTGCTGGCTTTGATTTTTGCTACATGCCAGACTTTACATCTGATTGCAGCTACTTTGGAGCTGTGGAACAGTTTTTTGAGAAAAGAACTGACAAGCTGATTACATTCTCTATTTCTACAAGCTTATGGGCCCTCAGTCTTTTTTTTCCTCTCATTCTTTTTTCAGAGTAGAAATGACATATAAAATCAAAAGCCTGTTCATGCATGTGTAGCAAGAAACTGCTCCAAGGTCCTGTAGTTTTGTCATTATTCCTAGAGGAAGGTTATCCCTGCTTTTCTAGCCACACAAGAACTTCAGTTTTACCTTTTATGTCTTTAGGCTTATTTTACACATGTACTTAGGCCTTTTGTATAGCAGGCAAAGGCTTTGAAATGTGACATTAAAGCATCAGGAAAGTTAAAAATACATCGAGCATTTGAGTATTTGGAGGTTTTTGTTTGTTTGAAGATCTTAAGATCTTTTACTACTTATTGTCAATACTCAGAAAGACTAATGTAGTCCTCTAGAGCAGCTGAGTGCTGCTCAGGTTTGGGATTTGATTAGTATATCTGCACTCTTATGAAAACTAATGGTATAAATATCTGATGAAGGATGTATGCCTACAGTAGGTGATGTGAATTGCCCTGTAGGGAGCTCCATACAGAACCCCTTATAGCTTCTCATCCAAAATAATATTCTTCTTTTTCTAAATGGGAGCTCAGGGTTGGGAGCTTCCTTTCCCCATGTTTGTGAGGGATCTTACAGCTACCTGTAAGACTGTTGCAGGGTACAGCCCAGTGCTATACATGTTTCCTTGTCCGTAGGTCGATGCCGAAATAAGATGCAGAGCATGCAATCAAGAGTGTTCTGTTAGAATGTCCTGATTACTACAAAAGCAACAAGACCCGGGCTGCATGAGCCCCATGCTCTTAGAGATCACAGCTACTGCAGAAAGAGCAAGAACACCAGTAGAGCAATGCGGTATTGCTCTTGAAAGACTGTGATTATTATCTGGCTCAGAGGAGTAGTCAGCAGGATGCCAGTGATAAAAGGGCTGGCGGTAGTGTTATGACAAAGAGTTGTGGATGTCATGGGGGTGGTCATAGAAGTGCTAGCTGTGCTGATAAGACTGTGGTTACATTCACAGGATATGAAGCAAAACACACAAACAAGGCCATTAATTAGTACAGCTAAGCAAGTTTTTTGGGGGGTGTTACAATACAAAAATCAGTTTTGTACTTACAAGTTAAAATTGTAACTACGGGGAATTGTGTTAGGTACAATGAATCATGATGGGTATAGCCATAGAAACCTCATTTTTCTGTCAAATTTTGTGTTTAAGAACTAACATTATGATTGAAACAATAGACAAGAATGTAGCCAGGGGACTAGCTAATAGAGGTAATTACAAGAGTGTAGTTAAGTGATTAACTAGTATTTACTCATAAGTTTTGCAGTTCTTTGCTCTTATGACTAGATGTTCCTGTAGACTAGATGAGAACAATGTTGAAATTGATCACATGACTGAAATTCCACTAAGCTTCAAGATCAAAGAACAAGGACAAGAACGAAGACTTCAAGGACAGCCAACAAGAACTTCAAATGGGTCAGTGGTCTCAAAAGCAGCTCTTCGACTCAAATGGATCCTTCATTGCGCATGATCGGATGTAGGCAGTACTCAGATAATCAGTTGCAATCATTTTTATGTATATGTATACTAATCTGATTAATATGCAATTAGTTATTCTATATAACCTGTTAGTGCTAAAGCTGTGGTATGAACGCCAGGTGGAACTATCCCCCGTGCATCCAGCGCTGCAATAAACGAAGTGCCTGCTTCTTAACTTCTCATTGCTGTTAAGGAGTTTTATTCCGGATTTCGGCAACAGGGGTGCAACAGTAAGCAAATGGTTTTAGTATTCAAAGACAATGACTGTTTCTGAGGTGTAGCAGGCAGGATGGTGGTGATAAAAAAGCTTATATATTATATAAATTATATGTTTTATACATATACACATAAATATAAATGTAAATTATATTATGTATCATATAAACCATATATTATATAAATGATATATTAATATATAAAATTATTTATGTATAAAAGAATAAAATATGTATTTATACATATTTGTATACTCCTTTATATGTATTTGTGTGTGTGTATAGTATATAAATGTATATATTTTTATATCTGAGCACTTCCTGGTCCAAAGGAAGGGGCAGCTAATCACAGTGCTGCCTGAGAACACATGGGTATGACAGTGTTAAGAAATGGCTGTCAGCCAAAGGAGCACAGAGCAGTATTATGTTTAACAAAATGGCAGCTCCCTGACATAAAATGGTGGAAGTCTTTCATAAAATGGCAGCCAAAACAAAATGGTGGCCCCTACATATGTAGGGGAAGGGTTTTCTTGGTCTGATGTACTTCTGGGTAAACTGGGGGGGGGGGGGGGGGGAGAGTGGAGGGGTGGAGCAGTCTTCTCAGCCAATCACATCAGATCATGTGACTGGAAGAAGGGGCGTGACTTCCACGGCAAATGCATGGGCCTTGAAGCTGCTGGGAGGGGGTGGGATTTTTATCAGAAACTGGGGACTGGGGTAACTGTTGCTTTTTATCTGGTAAGTCAGTGGTACCTATACAACTGGGTAAGGGTGTAAAAGAGACAGCAGTCTACCTGGAAGAGCTGCTACAGCTAAGTCTTACTGGGGGATGGAACTGAGATGGATGAACTTATGCCAAATTGCATAAAAAGCTGTCATCTGAATACCGTTGGGTGAACTGGCTTCTGTTTAAACAAAATACTTGTCTTCTAAATTAACTGATATATTCCATAGTTTTGTAGCTGCTGTCTTGCAATTTGGGGGGGGAATGTGGTCATGACTGATGTATGCTTTTTTTTGTTTGAACTTTAAAGCTCAGTAGTCTTAATGCATCACTGAGTAAATATCAACAAAGATATTTGCCAGTTAAGGCATGTTTTATAAACACATATGCTATTATGGAGATGAGGAGAATTCACTTCTAGTGATCAGGACAAGGACCTTTACCACCATGAACTTTGATTTTAACCACACAGGCCAGTGTTGCTTAAGGGTTTCAGTAACTGCTGCCTTAAAGCAGAAATAATGTGAGAAGAAGAACAAGATGAACCTATGTGTTTCCTTCACTAAGAGTCCCTTGGCTCTTATCTTGTTTACCATAAAAAGAATAAAAGAGGAATACTTCCATGTTCTTTAGAAACAGGGTGGGGATGTGAGACAAGGTAAAGAAGATGCAGAAAGATCACAATTACAAAGACTGCAGAAGAGCAAAGGAGTAAGTCAGAAATACCCTCCTATAAGCAGCATTTTGATATGTCCAGGCACTGATATGTAACGGTTTCTTTTTTTCCTTTGTATGATTAAAAGTATATTTTTTCCTTTGTAAAAATGCAATGTATATTTGATGCCCCAAGAAGTAACATACAGAAGAGTGTAACTAACAAATTTATCCATTGTTATGATGCAGAGGCTGAAACAGTTAGATGACTGGCAGACTGATGCAGTAAGATACTTACATTTACCACCTGTTTGTTTGCTGCAGATACTGGGTTTGCCTGCTGCAGTAGGTTTAGATCCTTGAGGATTAGGACCAAGATTTTGTGAAGACAAGATTTGCTTCTGCATTTGGTTGTACCACAGAAACACAGCTTTGTAATATTATCATGCTCATAGATTTTGCATGTGAAAAAAGGGGCCAAGGTATTATTTCAGTTTAACTCTGCCAGAGTTTTTGCTTCTCAAATGTAAAAAATAATCTGGGTTGTAGGTTGGGTCTACTGTAACTAAGGTTTATATCACCGGGAGAAAGACTGGGGTGTGTGTGTGTTTGAATAAGGAAGACAAGTTTAAGTACTTGAGATAAAAGGTTGTTATCCAAGGCGCAATAAGGTAGCCTTTGTCTCTTTTAACATTAAAGCCATTGAGTATGGTATTGAATCTCTAATATGCATAACAACAATGTTCTACCACCATCATTGTATCATGCAAAATGCAGATGAAAGGATATTATGGGCACTTTAAAGCTCATTATGTGTTCTGTGCAAAACATCTTGGGAGACTTAGGAAAGCCAAGTGGTGAACAAGTTCTCTAATGAGAAATCTATTGTCCTGTCACAATACCAGTCTTGCAAATCTGTTTGTCTGCATGTCAAGAACTTTATGGGAATGAAAGAAGAGAGCTCAGGATGGAGTCTCTTGTCTTTCACTAGATCATTTGCATAAAGATACTTTTCTATAACATGAAAATTTTCTGTCAGCATGTTACTTCCAAGTGTCTCTAAATATTCTCTCTTACTGCTAGGGATTCATAAAAAAGTTCACATTTTTTGAAATAAATTGCCATTTCTAATTTGGCAGCTGGTTTCCTAGGACTGCATATTTTTATAAGGAACTTTTACACTATGGTTATTACACAGCTTGTGGGATTTTTGTTTGTTTGGTCGGGTTGTTTTGTAGTGATGTTAATGCTTTGCACTTTAATGTCTACACTTTGTCTTCTGAAAACTTGTCAGTGTCTCAGGTGCTATTAACAGCCAGCCAGCCCTGAGCTTTTTTCTTCTGTTTGACAAAGCGTTTGTAATGTATTATCAGAAAAACTTTGATGGTTTCATAGATCCCCCAAAAAACTCTGGCAATGTACTGACCATCAGATAAGGTCAAATAGGTACTAAGAGGAAACTTTAATATTATGTTTTAACTTGCTTTTGTCAGAACATGTCCTTACTGACAGAAACTAAATGCAGGAATAATAAAGGGAGATGTGAACCTCGTCTATGAGAAGTGAAATCTTAGAAAAAACTCTTGGTACCCTGTAGAAGAGGATGTATTCTTAACATGTATTCACATAAAAATCCAACTTACTTTCTTTTAAGATGTTATTATTGATGAGACTCTATTTTTCCTCTGTGCAGCTATTCCTTCTATTAATACGTGGAATTACTCTCCTATAATCCTTCATAAACTCTTGTAGGGGAATACAAGTTTTCATATGTAGACTTGCCATCAGCATTTCCCATTACTAGCCTAAACAGCTTCATGCAGCTTGTGAGGGTTTTTTCAATTACTTTCTGAGGCAACAAATTCTCTGTACTTCTGCTATTAGGAAGAATCTGCATGCTTAAAATGAGGTTTTGAGGGTTGTCTCCACAGGCTGAAACCAAAAAGCTACTAATAATTGGAATGTTACTAATGTAACTGATGCTATGAGGCTGCCAATGAGAGAGAGATAAAGATATGTAATTTTTAAAAGCATAATTGAAAGTCCCAATATGTTGTTATAATTACCTTTCTTATTTTAAGTCAATCTGCTGACTGCTATGAGGATGTTTTTCACTGTTAGAGAAAAATAGGATTAGAATAACATACCATCTTCCACAGACATGGAAAAAAATGTGCAATTAGAAAAATACATTCAATTTCTAATGGGATGAGTGGAAACAATGCTGAAACTAGATAGCAGTGCTCTTTTGCTCCAGAACAGCTTAAGCACGTGTTCACTGTGAAGGTCATGAAACTATATTGACATGTTGTGAAAGCCTACTAACGTAAAACAAGACAAATAGTAGTAACTGTAGCTGATGATAAAACAAAATATATAGGAAAATCGTGCAGTGTATCCTAATAAACAGTATTTCTTTGTAAATTAGATGCATTCTGAGCTCGTGCAAACAGCAGTGTGTGACTGACTAAACCCCTAGGGGCGGAATGTGATTCACTGAATAAGCCCCACAATGGAAGAAGGCTCAGAGGAGATGGGCAAGGGCGTTGTGCCCATGAAGCTCCACAATAATGCAGGGTGTGACTGACCACAGCTGTTGCAAAGAAGCTGACTTTACCTTGCCATAAAGGGGACCAGAGGGTGGCCTTTGTTTAAGATAAATGGTTATCAACAGTTGAGTTGATCAGCTAGTGGTGGACACATTTCTCCCTGAGTTCATTAAAAGACTGTGAATGTCTTCCAGAGTTAGGCAGACCAGCATGGGATGGGAGTGAATACATGGCTCAGCCCAACATAGAGTACAAAAACTAGACAACTAGCAAAATAATTTTGAAGAGTGCAATGGGCTTGAGCTGGCTTCAACCCCCATATTCCTTCCTGGAGAGTGGAGACAGTCAGTGTTGTGACAGTAAGCATATTACTGGGAATCATGTGGGTATTGTGATTGAATTGTGTACTGGAATAACTATATTTTGCTATGCATTACTTACATTTGTATTCTGTTTTCAGTATAATTTCTATCTCTTTGCTAAATCAGAAATCCCATGTAACAACATCACATATCTTCAAATAAGTAAATTTGATATTAAATGTTACACCCTCCACGCATGGAATATCTCAAAAAACCTGGTCAGAGAGAATTGGACTCTGACATGGTGTAATGAAGGAATGAAAAGACAATGTTTTCTCTCACTTTTTCTACCATGTTAAAGACACTTGCATTAAGTGCAATCAAATATTTGAATACATCTTGGGGCCTATTAAAAACAAACACCCAAAACATATTTGGATGGATGGCATGGAAATACCAAACAATTGGTTTGTTAGGATATTTGTAGAGCATATAGACCTATGCTCTGTTTCATTTGTCTTTCTCCAAAAATTATTCAAAGGCTTTTCTTCCTAGGTAGGGGAACTTCTGCTATTAACGCAAATTTTCAAATCTGTGCTGTAGTAAAGATTTTCAAACAATGACTTTAGTCTTTGCTTGCATTTGCTTGAGGCAGTGGAGGAGTCCATGGGAAGATGGGAGAAGCATCAGAAGTGCTGCTCTGCCTCCAGCCCCCTTTTCGACTGCACACACTAGGGGGGCTCTCCAAGGAGCTCTTCATCCAAGCACACAAAAGCGTAGTGCTGCTCAGCCTTAGCCCCCTTTCCTGATGGAAATACCTCTGAAATAACCATGTTGACAAGCAGTTGGCTTATCTATTTTTGCATAACCGTTCTCAGATGTTTGTGTGCATGTTGCGTCTTTGATTTTTCTGAAAGGTGAGGCAAGGGTGAGGGTCCTGTGATAAAGAGGAAGAAAGTGTCCCGTACAAGGTGGCAAGAGTAACACATATTTTTTTTTACTGATTTTTAAAGATTATCTTTTAAAATATCTTTGGCTCATCTTATATTTTTGTTCTTTCTTGAAGACAACTACTTGAATTTTTAGTAATAAAAGAATGATAATTTATGGCTGTTGGTTTTTATTAAAGCAAACCCACATGCTTCCTGTAGTAATGTTATCACAGGGATAATTGACAAAGTACTATTTTACAAGTCCTCTCTCATCTTCCCACCTGCAATATGGTTTACATGAATTAAGTTACATCTTTGCCTTTTCAGTTATTTATATGCCTAGCATTCTGAAATTTATTAGGTGATATACATTCAAGTTTTGCAGCTCAAGATCACTTTAAAAAGGAAGGATTATAGTCTATATTTGAAAGTTGTGGTGTTTTTGCTGCATGTATTCTTATAAATAATGTTCAGCACTACAATGCTGAGCAAAATGCTTTTGGGGCTTCCTGTTGCCGCAGGGTCCCCTATAAGAATATGCCTGCCAGCAGATACTGAGTTTGTCCCGTACTTTTATGCCAATATCATTTTTACAAGCAACTGCACACAACATGTATGCATTTTCAGTGCCTATGAAAAGGGAAATTTGTGTGTGTGTATATATATATCTCATTAACATATTTTTTGTCTATGTGAATATTTATCCCTGAAAGTTCATATAGAGCTCCATTTTATGATTTCTAGATTTCTGCAGTCTCACCTAAAAGAAAATAAATATGATGTAGCTAAGGGAAATGATTCTATTAGTACAAAAGAATTTGCAGTTATAAATGCCTTCTAAAATATTTCACGTTAGCTGTAAGGGTTTCTCCTCATGGAAGGAGTGATGGGAAGTTATCATACAGGGGTAAATGGGAAGAAGTTGTACAGTTTTCCCTGTTACATGTTGTTCCTATGTAACAAGTGGAATTATGCTCCATCTAGAAGAGTTTTAAGTGTTTTTAGCCTGAACAAAGTTCTCCTATATAGGTCTTCCTATAAAAAGAACTGGACTTGCTATTTTATTGCATAGTTGTTCATTTTGAAGTTTATAGAGTCTCCACAGAATAGGCAATAGTAGTAAAAACAACCAAATAACACTTCCTGCCATTTCTTGTTAGAAAATTAAGCAGCTGTAATTCTGAACATGAAGTGGGAATAATGTGACCATTTTGCAGATGTTTCATGACCCTAATCACATTAACTGAGTCAGTTCTTTTTCCCTAGGATGAGCTGATGGTAATGGATGGCTTCATAAAACTTTCAGGGAGTGGTACAGAAAGGTGATTTTGGGCAGGAAAAATATTTTCTGTCATCCTAACAATGTCAAAAGCAAGACATGAGTAGCAGAGAAGTTGAGGATAATAGGTAACTTTTTTACTGGTCCATAGAATCTTAGCTTCTGTGACATTTGAAAGATGCTAGAAACTACAGGGGTTTAATGACCTCATGGAACTTTCCATGGCCATTAAATCAGAGAAATCACATGGAGAGGGAACGACTTCAGTGCTACTGATGGAAATTTTTATAGGCACCTTGCTGTTTCCCATGGTGGGGGAAGATGGTATAAACTAATGACAGGCAAAAGGTTCAAAGTGCATAGGCACCCAACTGGTCAGATGCTGGTCTGAAGTTTGCCTGAGCTTTTTCGGAATCTTTGGTTTGCAAAATTGTTTTACTATCATAAACAGTAGCTTTCTTTTTTTTTCATTGGTTTTTTTTTTTTTTTTTTTGAGGGAGGTTTTTATTTGAAGATGTGCCCATTATTTACCTATCAAAAGTATAGTATTTAGTGCTACTGTAATATTTTCAATTCAAATTCTAACCTGTGTTCAGAAATATAAAATGAGTAGAAATAATAAATTCTTTTTTTACCATGAATATGCTTTTGTGGGATTTTTTGTAGGATTCTGCTCATACGCTGCAGGATAATAGCACTTCTAATATTGCAAACTGTTTGTGCTCACTGTTCTTAGAACATCTGAAATCACTGAAGTTTAAACAGAGTTTGTTTCCTTTGAATTTCATACTTACCCTGCACAAGTTGAATTACCTGATGTAAAATAGAGACAAGCTCACAGTATTGCACCTGAATCAATTTCTAGCTTGAATAATTGAATAGCTTATAGTATATCCTTGCTTAATGGTCTGATCTCAGAACTATTTTGTACATGCATAAATCCACTGTAATAAATAAAGCCTGTGCAGTCAATGGACAAAATCTGAACTTCACTGAGGAAAAAATTGGTTAACTTTAATAAGATCGGAATTTCATCCAAAAGGACTATTTACAAGACCTTAGTGTACATATACTTAATGAATGTAACAGTATAGAAATATAGAATTTGCTGGAATGCTTCTACACGGAGGTGATCTTGTTGTTTCCGTGCTGAAAAATGTATTTTAAAGCTCTTCCTATAAGGTGGTGGGTTTTTGCAAATATATTTATACTTATACAACCTACAGAAAGTGGAGGATTTGCGGCCAAAACTATTACAAATAATATTTGTAAAAAATACCCTTATTTTAACTAACGTGAGAGAGGCCTACAGTGAGAAAGTAGGACTACTTGAGAGCAGTTTAGCAGTCTAACATTAATACCTTGGAACAGTTACCATTCAAGAGTGGATAAAATCACAAAAGTAGTCACGTAAGCAAGCTAGAACTATGCTTCTCTTTTGTCCCTTTGGGGAACAGCCCCCACCAGTAACAAATACTTTGTTTCTCTAAAAAACAAATCTTGCTTTCATTAAGCAACTGTGTATGTTCCAGAAGGTCATGGCAATGGGGAAGCTGAAGGAAGCTGAATGTGGATAAATGTGAAACACCAGAGGAAAGAAAGAAACTTACAGTTTCAAACAATTAAAGCTATGTAAAAACAACACCTAGAATCTGTTGTCTAGTGGCAATAATGGAAAAGTAGGTATTAGTTTTAGAAACTCTACAAGGATTTTAAAACTCTAATACATATCAACCCCCAAAATGTCCAACACACTGAAGCTAGTAAGTTATCTTTCCTGGAGAAAATTACACTTCAGATCTCATAGACGTGTGATTATTATGAGGTTTTCTACTTCTGGCTGTCAAAGCTTGCTCATCTTTGTCATCAGGTGGATACCAGCAATGTTTCTTATACTATTCAGGAAAATTCTGTTACATTTAAAAGTGAGAACTTACCTAGTTTGAGATCTTTAAGAAATTCAGAGCACTATTTCCATGAGTGACAAAAGTCTTAAAACGCTGTTTACAACAAGGAACTGCCCCATGCACCAGTATATGCTGGGGGCTGGGTGGCTGAAAAGTAGTTTTGCAGAAAAGGAGCTGGAATTCCTGGTGGGTACCAGGTTGAAAATGAGCCAGAAATGAGGCCTTGCTGCAAAGAAGGTTAATGGTATCCCAGGCTGCATTAGGAGGAGTGTTGTCAGAAGGTGGAGGGAGGTGATCCTTCCCCTCTGCTCTGCACTGCTGAGGCTATATCTGGAGTGCTGTGTCCAGTTCTGGGCTCCCCAGTACAAGACAGACATAGACGTACTGGAAAGAGTCCAGTGATGGGCTACTGAGGTGATTAAGGGACTGGAGCATCTCCCCTATGAGGAAAGGTTGAGAGAGCTGGAACTGTTTAGCTTAGAGAAGGGAACACTTTCGGGGGATATCTTATGAATGTATATAAATACTTGAAGGGAGGTTGCAAAGAGGATGGAGCCAGGCTCTTTTCAGTGGTGCCCAGTGACAGGACGAGGCAATGGGCACACACAGAAATGCAGGAGGTTCTCTCTGAACATCAGGAAACTCTTTTTTTACTGTGAGAGTGACTGAGCACCGGGACAGGTTGCCCAGGGAGGTTGTGCAGTCTCTTTCCCTGGAGATATTTAAAAGCCATCTGGATGTTGTCTTGGGCAACTCCAGGCACTAGGTAGCCCTGCTTGAGCAGGGTGCTTGGACTAGATGACCTCCAGAGGTCCCTTCCAACCTTAACCTTTCTATGTCTATTCTATGTCTAACCAGAAAGAAAACGTGACATAGCTGTAGTTTTTATGCTAAGCTGTCTAACAACCATTAAAAAGTGGGTAATAGAGTGGTGTGTTATCATGGACATGGTGCTTTATTAAAGTTAATTTATTCTTGCTGTACCTTTGGGGTTAGTAGCACAGTAGCATTTGGAAAAGAGAATAGTAAAAGCAGAGAAATTTAGCAAAAAATTGCATCTAAGTACTCAAATATGGAAAAAGAATTTTTTTGATGACATCATATGAGACAAGGTAGCCATCTGTTGGGTTTTACTCATCCTTCATGGAAATCAAAGGGACCCCTGAAGAAAAAATTAAATATTTAAACCTTAGGAAAACTATATTCGAACTCTGAAGTAAGGGACAAATTCTGACAGAAGATTCGAGGACAGTAGCATCATCCTGCAGATTCTCAGAGGATCTTGCTTCCATACTCGGTGTTTGCATGATGAAGTATTTCTCTGTTATTTTGTTGGTCACTTTAATTACCTGCCTCTGTATCTTCACAGAACTTGGTTCACCCAAGTAGGAGTCAGAACATCAGACTAGCACAGAGCAAAACTGAGCTGGCAGATGTTGCCACAGTATCTAGAAGCTGCCTGTATGAGTCCATATGACCCTCCCTCGAAAGTTTGAAAACCTCTGTTCCTAAGAACAGATTCAGAAGAGTATGAGAAATGTATTCTTTAGCATTTAAAAAGGTAGTCATTTAAATAGGCCTCCAACTAACTCTGCATTTAAAAAAAAAGTTGTATCTATTTAATAAACAGTGTCAGGGACCAACCTGTTTGGCTTGCAGATAATGATTTATGGCATCACTTCAGAAAGAATATATGTGTAAAACTTGTTTTGTTAGCAATTTAAGACTGAGATTGCCAGAAATTGATTTTGTATTCCTGGAATGTGTTAATTTTTATCCTTTCTGTGCTTTCTTTTCAGTAAGTACTTTTTCATTTAGCACTGCCATTCAATTTATTCAGATAAACTCATCTTTGGTTTTGTTATAAATAAAGCATAAATACCCATTGTCTTTGGTAAAAACAGATATTCTAGATAAGACTGCAGCATTGAATGAATCAGCAACATTTCAGTACACTGATGAAATAATATCAAAGTAGAAAATCTGTTGTTTATAAGTGCATTTATACAGTTTCACAGCTTCTCTTCGCTAGTCTATTTCATAGTGTGGTTTCATACTTGCTATTAGGCAGTTAGACTTGAAAGTATATTGAGAATGATTTGCATACTTTCTGCTTAAAGCAAGCCTAACCTGAGGGGCTTCTGTGCAATCATTTACATTCAACCTATGTTATATGGCGTTGCGCATGCTAATTTTAACTGTGGATATGTGAGAAAAGTGACTTGCCTATATATAAAAATTGGCAGCCTCTCACTTTCAATATATTTCTGTCATATGGGCCAACAGCTCTCCTTGGATACCCTTGCAGAGATAGCACTGTGTGCATGCAAAGGAATAATTGGGTCCTCTCCATCAGTTCTGGTTTCAATTTTTGCTATAAGCCGTACAGGGTTGTGGTAGGATCCCCAATTTATTTTCTAGCTCATGCATGATTAGGAGTGGTAGGCTGCATGTCAAGTGTGCTGAAAGTGCAGTCATTACTTGTATTGATCATGTTTTAGACAGAAAGAATCTAATTTGATTTTCAAGTCCCGGTTTGAATTTTCAAGGCTGATGGCTGAGCCAGGAGGAAGAGGGAATCTTTTGGTTTGTTAGCTTAGAAAATAAAAGGGGAGGGGGCAGACATCACACTGCTTTCTAGGGTTTTGTTGTTTGGGTTTTTTTTAATAATATTGTAAAAAGAAGACAGCTGCATGTTTGTAAATTAATTTGCAGGTGGGTTTAACTGCCTATAAAATGTCTGGTCTGAATCTCATTGCATAATAAAACCTAATAATCCTTTGGGTCTGGTTCTGTCCTTAGTAATTGTGAAACTCTGTATGGTCTCTTAGACCTACTTGCTTTTTTGTATTAGCTGTTTAATTTTATGAATTACAGCATCAGCATATTATAGCAAGTCCTACTGTGCTAAATACCGTGCAAACTTGAGGCAAGAGACAATGCCCTCCCCAAGACCTTACAATTTAAATAGATTAAAAGATTAATAGGAGCACACAGATGTGAAGTGTCTTGCTCAAGGTTACCCATCAGGCCAATAGCAAAACCAGAATTAAACTGGTCCCTGTGTCCTAATCTAGCACCCTGTTGATTGCACCACAGTGCCTCTGGAAGTTAATTTGAAGTAATATTTTCAATTTATGCATACAAATTGCTTCAAAACCTAATTGTGATAGTCTAAAAGGCAGCTTGGTGAGAATTAACCCCCCTTGACAAGGGAAATAGAGGACACATAGTCATACCTAAGGCGAGGCTTACTTTTTTTCTTTTTATCATCATTCATCATCCTTTGACAAGAGGATGCTTTGAATACAGTAGACAGCCTTTACAGCCAATCCTTCATGACACAAGAGGAGGAAAGAGGCTCTTCCTATTCCCAAGCTGCCTGTTTAGTTATGCAGTTGTAGTCCAGGAAGTTTTCTTGCTGTTTGAGTAACACATTTTCATTGGGTCACCAGGAAAAGCCCACTTCCAGGTGGGAGCATCAAGGACATTGTGCCCTGCTGCTGTGGTCCTATACCCTGTGGAGATCTGTGCAAATTTTCTGAGGAGGAAAGCCCTAATCACCAAAGGCAGGGGCAGTCCTTCAAAGAAGTTACCCGATAGAAAGTATTTAATAAATGCTGAGTCTGATTGGCCATGATCGTTCAGCTAAGCTCTTGGTCAGGAACATTTCAAATTGAAATTTAGGCCTAACTGTAGTAAGTCTCAGCATAGGTGATATTCTTGTCTCATACAGCACTGGACATATGTTTTTCTAAGGTACTTGAGTAATAAGTAAAGCAGATCCCCAAACCTACGTTTTGTCTCTGTGGAACTACTAGAAGAACACATTGTAAGCAAGAATACATTGTATGAATTGTGCAGACTGTGATTTGCTACTGATTGACTATGTGGATGGTAAGACATCATATTGAGATTGCCTCTGCTTCTATACACCATAAAAATAATTTTAATCTATGAAGAATAGATGAAGAAAATAGCAACAACTTATTTAAAGCATTCTTATCAGGAACATGCTTTCTTCCTACCTTTCTATCTCAATGGGAGCTTGAAGTTTAGATTTGGAATTTGAAAATTTTAGCCATTGTCTATGAGTAATAACTGCTTTCTTCCTGTGGAAAAAACTCAAGTATTTTGCATATGTACTTGCAGTGCATGCACTGCTTATTTTTTTGCAATTATTCTAGTTAACTGTTTCATCACCTTTCTCTGAGGGTAAGGATTGTATACCACAGCCTCTCAGCAAACTGTGAAGAAAACAAGGATTACTTTTATTTTGTCTGAGCACAAAATCAAACAAGACATGTTGTGTTCTCTTTAGCTATGATGTTACTACAAAATTGATTTTGAAAGACAAAGTGAGGGGAAGAGAGGGTAGTGAAGTAAGACAGCAAAACCAAAGGAAATGCTCTAAAATAAAAACACATTCCTTAAAAAGATTCAGTATTGTATGTCCAATACTGTAGAACTAGTTTGAATGGGATATGCAAGCATTTTAATGATGAATATTTTGATCACATTTGAGGTATCCCACAGAGAGGCTTTCCATTCCCTAATTTTTTTCTGAGAAAATATTGATAATTTACACTTTGAAGAGATATAACTGGAAAATTAACTAGAAGAAACATCTTTAACCATTTCAGCAACAGAAAGAGACATTGGTCAAATCAAGACAAATGGACGTTTCAAAATTACTAAATACTTTGTACAACCTTCAGACCAAGAACTATTTTCATAAATTATTCTCAAGAAATGCCTCACTGTTTGTGTTCTGGTTAATGTTTAGGAGCCTTAACCAAGTAAAATGCTGTACACATTTGTGAAAACGTAGTTCTGGATTAAAAATTCTAATGGAGGAAAACAATATGCAGTCCTAAGACAATCTAGAAAAAGTGGTGTAACTGAATAACATCCATAATTATAAAAGATGATCAGTATCAATATCTTCAATCAAGATAGTAAGAAAACTTATGTGAATAGTTCAGTTAACTTTGTAAGTTAATACTTAATAGGCACCAAAAGGCTGATCTTTGTGATACAGTAATGTTATGAGACCTATTAAAAATAGTGACTTTACCTTTGTGTGCCACCATTGTGCTGTATGGCGTGCAATGTAAAGGAATGCTATTTATGAGAAAGGGCTGCAATTGCAAATTCTTCCTTGTTACATTGCTGGTTAATTGTCTACCTTACAGTTTCCCTGTTAGAAATGGGTCTCTCTGTTGCCTTAGTCTGACTTTTAAGAGTAGGGAAACAACAAAAACTTCAATCTTGTCTTAAACCTTATCACACTGGAGAGTGACTTTACTGAAAGTTGTAGCAGGCATTATATTAAATCTGACAAGGGCATGATCTCTTTTACTGTTGGTTTTATTCTTACTTACCTTTTATGCACTTTTTTTTTCCCCCCTGTTGGCCTTCCTACAATGGATAGGAATTGGTTAAATGATCGGAGTTGGACACACCCTGGTTTGCTTGCTTTCTTAACCTGAAAGCAATATACTTTTTTTTTTTTAAATATATCTGTAGATATTGTGCTCTCTAGCCCCTCAAATATCTAAATAATTTCTTAGCTTGGAGTCTGAGGCTTTTGTGAATTTAAATGCAGCTGTCTCTTCTGTCTCACTGTTTCAATATTAGTTTTCCTTATTTCTCTGACTGTATACATAGTTATTCTGGCTGTTTCAAATCCATTTCTTCTATTACTTAGTATCAGCATGTATTAAAATTCTACGATCCTTATCCATAAAAGTTTGTCTAAAAAATTTTGCGTTAACAAAATACATATAATTTTCCTTTCCCTGATATGCTTTCCCAGTCTTTATTTTTTGTTTTTCTTCTTTGGTTCTTCTGGGTTCAAATATATTCTTCAAGGAATATGTTGTAAAGAGTAGCTTTTCATAAAAATAACATTCTAGAATGTTTTACAGCTTATAAATGCTGAAGTGCACCATGTGAAAGATGGCACTTGTTCCCCAGGAATTTTGATTGGAATACTCATGGTTTTCTACTTCAGAAACCTTGAAACATTGCATGCAATTATTTTCAGCATTAAAATTGGCTTCACACTAGCCTCTTCTCTTTAAAAGCAATAGACTATTTTGTAGAAGGGTTGAATGTCTCTTGGTGAGGTTACAGTAGGAGGTTGCTGGTTTGCTTTGAACAGTACCTCTGATGAGAGATAATGGAGGAAGGAGCACTGGGGGTAAAACTGTCAAAGCCAGTGACTTGGAAATGGTAGCCAGTCTCCTACCCTATTTGGGTGATTTATCAGTTTGTTTAAGGTGAAACATAAGGCTATGCTTCTGCTTTTGTTTTACTTGCACATTTCAGACACAACTTTCAACAATCTTCTGCTATTCTGCCCAGTGTGGAAGGTATACTTATGGATAATAACTGCTTTTACCCTTATTCAGGTGTCAGTCATAATTTGTTCACTGGCCGCTAACAGGAAATGTCTTGCTAGAGTATCAGGTTAATGAAGCTTTTATGTTAATGGACATGATTAATGGGAGACAAATTTTAGAAGTTCTAATATAATATCCTGCCCTGAATTAGTTTCTGTGGCCTCCTCATACAGGTCTGTAACATTAGAGTCCTATGATGCAGTGGGAGGGAAGGGGTGTATAGATCCAGCAGTGAATGCCAATATGAAACTATAAGAGGTAAAATACAGTCCCACTACCTGCTGAGAACAGCAAGAGAAAGACCAGAAAAATAAGACAACCTTTGTCCTGTATTTATTCTCGGTAGAGTTCTCTGAAAGTCTGTAATCTGTGATTCACAGGGTGCTTGTGAGCAACCAAAAGCTTTGTACAGTTATATGGAGAAAAAAATGTAGGAGGAAAATTCTGTCGCTTTATTCATGTACTTCAGGTAGGTTGAAAACTTCTGGAAATAAACCCCATACTAAAAGCCAAAGATGTTCGAAATGGCTTTTCCCTGGGTTGATGTTAGACCAGCCCAAAATGACCCACTTAAATGGATACTCATTTGCTTACCTTTGTTTGGAAAAGTGTCTAAATTCATGATTGCGGCATGAATATTGACCTTTACTGAAAATTTGATCGAACATTTTTATTGTGAAATTTTAATTACAATGTCTTTATATAATTTGTAAATGTGTTTTGGTACAGAACTTTGTGTTTGTGACAATCTGCTGTTTAAATTTCCAAAATTTGATCCTGAAGTTGGCAAGTAATACTTATGCCCATCTGCAGAAAGGTACAGGTTATAAAACCAACCCTTTTGGAGAAAGCGAGGTGCTTTTTTAGAATATCTTGAACCAAAGAGGTATGTCTCAAAGATATTACTAAGTGAAGTTAAATTCAAAGTCTTTGAAGGAATGGAATAGAAACTGCATCAAAAATATCTTAATGCAATAATGTGGTGAAGTTGCCTTATGGAAAATTATAAATTTATATGTCAAAATAGCCTGGAATGGATTTAGCTTTTAGTTTATACATGCTTGTGAAACCTCATTAGATTTTTCCTTATTGTCTTGGCTTTCCCATAATTTTTAAGAGGCATCTTAGGTACAGATTTTTAATGTGTAAAGCTAATTTTTCTTATTTATTTTCCTCAACAAAAGCAGGGAGAATGTTTTTTCTACTTGTGTTGACCACTGTGATGGTAACTGTTACTGAAATTAACTAATAGGCCCACAGTGTTAGTTGTTTTGGGTTTTTTTTGGTGGGTTTTTTTTGGGGGGGGGTGGTGAGGGTGTTGCTTTGTCTTTCTAAATAAAGACAAAATTGTGACTGGGTAATTCTCACTGGTGTTCTAATAGTGAAGGCAATTCTTACTGTTACAGAGAGAATTTTCTTAAGAGTTGCAGAAAACAACACACCAAAAATACCCTGAAAACTCAGAAAGTTTATCAGTGGTATTTTTGGTTTCTTCTTTCAGAGAGCAGAGCAGTAGTGAAGAACTGCTGGTTTTTGTATGAGCATATGGCAATTCCACCAGTAAAAAAAAGACTAGAATGGTAGGTTTTAAAGAGTAAGACTGTCCAATTACATTAGCTATATACACCTTTCTCATGGCATGTGGCGCTGCGTGTGTTTCTATGGAATTGGGTCTCCGTTTTTCTTTTTGTTTTTCAAAAAGGGTATTATCACTATCTTAACAGATCAGTTAGTCTTAAATATAAGCACCTAATGATATTAATGGCACAGTTTAGACAGTGGATATTCAAGGCAGGATAGATGAAAGATAATGATGCAAGTTTTTAAAATGAAATATTGCTTTTTTATTGAAAAATTGTTATTACTCCATTTTTGAATGTTGATGAAGCTGTCAGGTTTTCACAATATTTTAAGTACTCTTCCTTCTGTGCCCTGAGAAAACCAAATATTAAAACATATAAGGAAATGGATAAAGGTGTCAAAATATAACATGCCTATATTAATCAGAGATCGCAATACATAAATCTCTAAAGAATAAAAAATTAGAACTTGGATTCGTGAAATTGTTGCCATATGTAAAGCTACTCACACAAGAAAATAACTGAAGAATTTGATGTGTTTGTTTATTAAACAAAACTGTTGCAGTATGTCTCCATGTTTGTGAGTGCTCTGAAATGTCTCTTTGAATTGGGGAAAAGAGAAACTGTACTGACTGAGTAAAAAGAACAAAAAAAATGAAAATGAACATTTTCAAATATGCTGTTTGAACATAGCACATAATCTTTTACTTCTATATAAAATAATATTTTTTAATCTGTTCTAATCCAGTTTGGTTTTCCAAAATAAAAGCCTGCCTCTACAGACATACATCCTATTTTGACAGAAGAGGGCAGTGTTTCTTTACAACTGTGGATGGAAAATATGCATATTATTTTAAAGATCAGTCTCTAGAGAGTATTTTGAGCCAATGAATTTAAATGTAATAAATGCCCTCTGAATTGAAAAAGTAGATATTGTGGTTACTTAATTGTTGTCAGCACTGAATTGTACTGACCCAAGGAACAACATGTAACCTTTAACATACTACATAGATGATTGATTTTTGTAATGTTCAAAGATTAAGTCTATGAAACAGCACCTTAGGTTGAAAATGGTAAAATGGTAAAAATTAAGCCTAATACTACTGCTTTATGGAATGTATTAAGCATATTAGTATCAATAAAATAGCTTTGCAGTAATTCAATATATGAATCAGCACTGATAGTCTCACACTTGAGGAGCTGTCTGTCCATGCTGCTGTAGTGTACCCTTTATAGAGCAAGCAAACTAAAAAAATACCATCAGAGTTTTGAAGGGAATAAGGAAATTAAGCACATCTTTTACTTCAAAGGCTCTAAGTCCCAGCTGACTTCAAGTACTTGTTTTATTGGCCTTTTACGATAGGGATGTTTGCTAAGTCTGGGCCTATATGATTGACATATTTCTATACCCTGAGTGGTTTTCTCTATTTCTGCCTGAAGTAATATATGACAGGGACAGGTTTCTCCCTTTCCTCCTCCCTCCTACCAAAACCTTGTCCTAAAGTTCTTCCTTCCTTCCTTATATTAATACTTTGTGCCTGTTCTCTGAGCATTTTAATTCAGCAGGGGATGGATGAACCTGGCAGCTCTTCTTTGGGGACTACTGAGTTACTCCATATCCAGGAAGATGTGGTTTGTTCATATGGACATAGGGAACCAAGTTTCTCCAGTGCTTAATGCAAGTGATTGTGTAAAAAAGTATTGAAATTTGGTCTACTCGGCTGATGGTGGAAGTGATGTGTTCTCTTATTTCCACACAGACTTCTAATATTGCTGCCAGCCTCATTAGCCTCTTGTCCAAAGTAAATGTTAATCATAGAACAGCCCTAGGAGGAAAATAGCTGTGTAGAGAACAAAGAGCAAGTTTAATTAAATAACTTATTAATGAAAAACAAAGGAAAGGAATTGAGGAAGGGAAAAAAGTATTTAAAAGTGACTTCTTTTTTCTTGCTTTCATTTTATAAGTCTGTTTCCTTTCCTTCTCTGCCTATTTCTTGAAGCAATTTTGATTAAATTCAGTGCTTGGGGAAAGTGGCTCCACAATCCGAACACATTTTCATTGAAAAGCAGTAGCACAGAAAGTGGTGGCACAAAAGTCTGTCAGTCTGCTCCAACTGTGGGAAAAAGCCCTGCTGTAATCTTCAACTTTTTCTTCCTCTGCTGCTCACAGAAATACCAGGTGTATGCTGTGGCTTACTTGGAACAGGAGACAGTCTATCAAGCCTGTTCATGTGAGCTACCAGAAAAGTCCTCACATTTAGTAGGACGTGAATTTTATGTAGCAATAATGTGAATGCATTGGGAAGCAATGAGCTGAAGTGAGAAACTCCACATCTTATTGACAATTGCCTGAACAAGGCTTTTATAAAGCCTGGCACAGTTGTCAGGGCTGTGGCAGCAGTCTGCCAAAGGCAATGAAGAGAGAGATTGGCCTCTGTTCTTTAAATGGTCCAATATCTTCTGTTGCAACTGCTGTTACATTTTAGATCTTCATAGGTGTGAAATGACTCTTCATAGTAAGACTGCACAGCAAAAACCTTTTTCCTTAAGGCTATGTACCCTAAAACAAAATTTCTGAGAGATATAGAATACCCCAAGTTTTTTGATTGATACCCTGCGCACGTCAACATTCTTAGTTACTGTAGTGCTCATTAAAGAAATCAGGAAAGGAGACAAGGTGATCTGATAAAGGGAAGCATTTTTTTTTTAAAATAATTAATCATATTTGGAATAACATTCTAAAGCACTGGCATTTGATATCTCCCTATGCTGAGCATACACAAGATCAAGTACAAGAAGAGATATGCTATTCCTGCAGGTGATGAGTTCTGAATGCTTTGGGGAATAGAAGTGTTATTTTTCTTAGTCATAAGGCCTTTGGTTATAGTAATTTAATTCTTTGATTCTACTTACTTTATGCTTGTTGGGTTTTTGTAGTTTCTGTTCATATTGTTTAGTTTCATACACTGTGCAACTAAAATGGAAAAGTACTGTTTTAGCAATATTCTGCATTTGTTATTTTGAAATGAAGCTACAAAATTATTACTGATTTTTTTCTCCATGAATTCCTTAAGAAAAATTCTTGGCTTTTTAGGGCTGATATCCAAGCTGATCTTAACTTTGCTTCTGTATATGAGCCTAACTTGAAGAATTTTAGAATTTTTATTTTTGCAAATAAAACTGGAAAATAATCTGTCCACAGTGGCAAAAAGAGTGAAATGAGCCTAAAATTTTGAAGAAGGCTGGCTATTAAGGAATTAAAACCATGTTATTAACTATTTAACACATTCCGCATTTGTCCTTGCCTAAGATAAATTCAGAATTTAAACACTGGTTGAATGCCAAAGTATTAAGGATGCGTCTATCAAGTTTGTTAACAGCAGAATGAAGAAAGTTCAGAATTCTGCCTTTTCTATTCATTTGTTGCACACAAAATGATCATTAAATGAACATGGAAGACACTGTTACAAAGACACTTGAAGTAAGACTGAGGCAAAGATATGTTATTGATATAGATATGTATATGGAACTAGATAAACCCTGTTGTCAACAGACAGCAACTGGAAAAATACATTGCTTTTGTGTTCTGTTATGACGTTGTGCAGTTGCTGTATGCCCACCCGATACTCACAATCCTGAAAACCTTTACCTCTGAAAATTATGATGAAAGGCAAAAAAAAATGCATTTCCAAATATTTCTGCTTGAGGTTAGAACAGAGGTAAATCTAATGTAATTCACTTGATTGCATTACTCAAAGATCACACTTCTCATGTAAAAATCACAAAGCAATTTGAAAATATTTAATGAAGTAACCAGCAGACACCCCTTGTAAAGGAGAAAATGCAGCTTAATCACAGACAATAAAGCTAAATTGTTAATCAAAGCACCACAGAAGTGTTAATGCTTGAAATAGTAAAATATTAAAAAATATTAAAAATCTTCCCAGGACTCTGATAAATATTTTTATTTTCATATTTTTTTGCCTATGACATAAGGTATGCTTATATATCACAGTACTGACTCCTGCTTTTCATAAGTACATGAGAAAGGTCTTGAACTGGCTGTAGTTTTAACAGCAAATTAAAGGTACGTCACCTCAATCCTATGAGTTGCTGAAGATGGGTATTTTAATGAGCCACAGGTTACCTTCAGTGTGCCTTTTTTTTACTGCCCTCCTCACACACCTTTCTGAAGGCAATCTCTGGCAGGATGTTATGTCCATGAAAACATAATTAGCCTGATTTAAAATAAGATTTCAGGGCAATTTGTGTGTCATGATTTCAAGAGAGAGATCATAGCTTTCCAAGGATGGGTTGGGGGATGCTTGTTGGTTTATTTTTTAACAGAGAAGATAAATCTATTATGGATTAATACATTAGTCTGCTTTTCTTGAAACATTTTTGAAACACCATATTTTTGTTTTTAAATGTTTGATTTCTTGCTAACTAAGAAATTAAAAATTAATTCATTACACAGTAATGCATTTTCCTTCAACTACAACATTTTGTGAAGATTTTTAAACAAGGTTGAAAGCTAGGATGCTGTGTGCTTTCAACTACTTTAACTTCTTTTTTCTCTGTCTTCTAATTTCACTACTTTTTAAGCAACTTGCTCAAAAAGAAAGGATGTGCAAAATTTACTGTTTTTCCCTGTCCTATACTTAAGTTGAAGATGTTACATGGCCTTCAACTCCTTGCTGTAACTAAAGCTGAAAAGTGCTGTAATGATAATAAATTGAATTATGTTATCAAAAAATAAAAGATGGAAGGTCAGGCATTTCCTTCTTTCTTTTAAAGTTTATATGATTTCAATTACATTCATTGTATTTTTTTTTAATGCAGATACGTTTATAGCTGTATACTTTTTGCTCTTCAAGATTTAAAGGAAATAATTAGTACAGTGACAAGTAGAACTTGAAATAAATTATTTAATCTGGCCAGGATATTAATTTTTGAAATGTTAATACAATAGCTCCTTGAACGACTAAAGATTTCCCAATATTCCTAGAATTATGGAGTTGATTTTAATGGGGGTGATATTTTAAACAAGTTTTTCATTCTTTTGTCAAGATTTATATAGGTTTTTTTTTCTTTCCATATTTTCTGGTGATAGCCTCATCCAGATACAAAATGTGAAGCAGATATGTGTAATTTCAGTTGTAGTAGACAGAGAGCAATTTATAGAAATTTGGCTGACAGATATCAGTGTGAATATGCTGTTCGCAAAACATTTCTTTCCTCCTTGACCTTTGCCCAAGAATATTAGGGATTCCTCTCAACCCGCCAAAGGCTGGGTCTGGGACACAATATCTGACAGATAAAGAATGAGAATGATAGGGGAAAAAAACCCTAAAAGGTGGTGTCTTGTACTCCCTCAAATTAGCATTTTTTGGTTCTTATAATTAATTTCCAAACTACATATTGTTTTGTCATTGTTACTGTATACGATTAATTGTTATGTAGGTGAAGTTCACTGTGCAAAATAAGGAAGCCTGCAGGAAATGGTAATCCCAAATGTATATACTCAAAACTAATTTAAAAAGTATAGATACAATCATAATGACGTTAGCTCATGCATCCATTTAACTGAATGATTCAATGTTGAGGTGACCTGCTGTGAGTTCCAAATTGGAATCTGGATCCACATAAGTGAGTTTTGCTGTGTTACAAACTGGGTCTGAGCCTTATAAAAATCATTGCAGTACTATTCTTCCACATCTAAAAAAAGTGCGTAAGTTATGAAGGATTCATTAGTTAAAACTTTCAAACAGATTTCAAGATGTCAGCTTTTGTACACACTGTGTTGAATACTATGTAGCTGAACAAACTGGAATGTAAAGAACTGGAATTTATGACCGGTTTTGTTGGCTGTAGATTCTATTATCCTTTGCTTGATGACATATAAAATAAAAATACCTTTTACGCTATCAATATTGCATGTCAAACTACGAACAACATGAAACATCCATATTTTAATTGCAGCTGTTTATATCTGGATTTATTTATTAGCAATATTTCAGGGTAGTTGACAATTAAAATAGAAAGTATATAATACATTGTGCATTTTTGTTCAAGATAATCTTGATGTTTAACACTAACAAGCTGAGACTGAAGGAGTTCTGCAATTCTGTTTTGTTCTTGTCAGTTGTGATCTGATACTGTCCTGTAAAGAGACTTCAAAACAGCTTTTGGAGGTTTGTGGAATAGGGTGTAGTAACCATCTGTAAGGGTTTGTTGCACTGTTTTCGGGGTAGAAAAGAATGGACTGATTTTCAGACATAAAATATTATAAAAATGTTAAAGCATCGATGCTGATAATCTGAAATGCAGTACTGGTACTTGCCTCCTTTTGTTTTGGGCTCTAGAATAAGATTCTATTGATATTTTCTATCAGAAAAAACAAATCTTAAATCTACAAATAAGTTGCACCTGCACATTATTTTAGTCCAGCTTTTATTGCTGAGGAAAGGTTAACTTCTTTTCTCCTATTGACACTGGGGTATTAAACCCTGAAGCCTGCTTCCATGAACCTGCTGCTTGAAGTAAAATCTCCATTGGGACATTGCTAAAACAAACTGTGGCCATCTTTTACTCACAATTTTTGTTTCTATTTGCGCTGTCATTATCTGGAATGTCTTTCTCATGCTGTAGTGGGTTTCGGGGGAGTTTTTTGCTATACCAATTGCAAACTCCTGCACCAGGAATTTCTATGCCTTGGAAAAAAATTTTTTTTCCTTGGAATTCTGCTTTGTTCAGCATAGCTTCCATTCAAATCTCTCTCTAACTTTCTTGGGTATCTTGGAGAGATATAGATATAGATCTATATTTATATATAAACAAGAGAATGTAGTTTTGTTTCTTATTCATAGAATCATTTAGGTTGGAAAAGACCTTTAAGATCGTTGAGTTCCAACCATTAACCTAACGCTGCCAAGTCCACCACTAAACCATGTCCCTAGGCATCATGTCTACATGTCTTTTAAATACCTCCAGGAATGGTGACTCAACCACTTCCCTGGGCAGCCTGTTCCACTGCTTGATAAACCTTTGAGTAAAGAAATTTTTCCTAATACCCAATCTAAACCTCCCCTGGCACAACTTCAGGCCATTTCCTCTTGTCCTTGTTACTTGTTACTTGGGAGAAGAGACTGACACCCACCTCGCTACAACCTCCTTTCAGGTAGTTGTAGAGAGCAATAAGGTCTCCCCTCAGCCTCCTTTTCTCCAGGCTAAACAACCCCAGCTCCCTCAGCTGCTCCTCATAAGACTTGTGCTCCAGGCCCTTCACCAGCTTTGTTGCCCTTCTCTGGACATGCTCCAGCACCTCAATGTCTGTCTTGTAGTGAGGGGCTCAAACCTGAGCACAGTACTCAAGGTGTGGCCTCACCATTGCTGAGTATAGGGGGACAATCACCTCCCTGCTCCTGCTGGCCACACTATTTCTGATACAAGCCAAGATGCTATTGGCCTTCTTGGACACCTGGGCACGCTGCTGGCTCATATGCAGCTGGCTGTCGACCAACACCCCCAGGTCCTTTTCTGCCGGGCAGCTTTCTAGCTGCTCTTCCCCAAGCCTGTAGCGCTGCATGAGGTTGTTGTGACCAAAGTGCAGGCCCCGGCACTTGCCTTGTTGAATGTCATACAATTGGCCTCAGCCCATCAATCTAGCCTGTCCAGATGCCTCTGTAGAGCCTTCCTGCCCTCAAGATGGTCAACGCTCCCACCCAACTTGGTGTTGACTTTAGATTTACTGAGGGTGTCCTTGATCCCCTCATCCAGATCATTGATAAAGATGTTAAACAGAACTGGCCCCAGTACTGAGCCCTGGGGAACACCACCTGTGACCAGCTGCCAACTGGATTTAACTCCATTCACCACAACACTTTGGGCCCAGCCATTCAGCCAGTTTTTTACCCAGCAAAGAGTACACCCATCCAAGCCATGAGCAACCATTCTCCTGTGCCTTGAAGATTTCCTTCTTGTAGAATGTCCAGCCTTCCTGGACTTCTTTGCCCTTCAGGACTGCCTCCCAAGGGATTCTGTCAACCAGGTCTGTAAAAAGGCCAATGTCTACCCTCCAGAAGTCCAAGGCAGAAGTTCTGCTAAGCCCCCTCCTTATTCCTCTGAGAATGGAAAACTCTCATTTCACGATCGCTGTGCCCAAGACAACCTGCACCCATCATATCACCCACAACTCCCTCTCTGTTTGCAAACAGCAGGTCCAGCAGGCTGCATTCCCTGGTTGGCTCACTCACCAGCTGTGTCAGAAGTTATTTTCCATTCACTCCAAGAACCTCCTAGACTGTTTCCTCTCTGCTGTATTTTATTTCCAGCAGACATCTGGTAAGTTGAACTCCCCCAGGAGAACAAGGGCTAGCAATAGTGAGACTTCTCCCAGCTGCTTATAGAATATTTCAGCTGTCTCCTCATCCTGGTTGGGTGGTCTATAACAGACTCCCACCATGATATCTGCCTTGTTGGCCTTTCCCCTGATTCTTACCCATAAACACTCAACCCTTTCATCACCATCGTCTAGCTCTACACAGTCAAAATGCTCCCTAACATACACCGCCTCCCCTTCTTTGCCTATCCCTTCTGAAGAGTTTATAGCCATCCACTGCAGCACTCTAGTTGTGTGAGTCATCCCACCATGTTTCTGTGATTGCAACTGTATCATAGTTTTCCAGCTGCACAATGGCTTCCAACTCCTCCTGTTCGTTGCCCATGCTGCATGCACTGGTGTAGATGCACTTCAGTTGGGCTATTGATCTTGCCACCTTTATGGGGGGAGAAACCCCTAATTCCTATGTGACTGTTCTCTGGAGCTTCCATGGTTTCTAACTGTCGTGGTTTAACCCCAGCCAGCAACTAAGCACCACGCAGCCACTCACTTGCTCCCCTCCCACCCAGTGGGATGGGGGAGAAAATCAGGAAAAGAAGTAAAACTTGTGGGTTGAGATAAGAACGGTTTAATAGAACAGAAAAGAAACTAATAATGATAATGATAACACTAATAAAATGACAGCAGTAATAATAAAAGGATTGGAATATGCAAGTGATACACAATGCAATTGTTCACTACCCACCAACCAATATCCAGTAAGTCCCTGAGCGGCAATCCCCCTGCCCCCACTCCCCCCAGTTTATACACTAGATGTGGCATCACATGGTATGGAATACCCTGTTGGCCAGTTTGGGTCAGCTGCCCTGGCTGTGTCCCCTTCCAACTTCTTGTGTCCCTCCAGCTTTGTTGCTGGCTGGGCATGAGAAGCTGAAAAATGCTTGACTTTAGACTAAACATTACTTAGCAACAACTGAAAACATGACTGTGTTATCAACATTCTTCTCATACTGAACTCAAAACATAGCACCGTACCAGCTACTAGGAAGACAATTAACTCTATCCCAGCTGAAACCAGGACACTAATGCATCGAAAACACTTGCATCTTTGCTGCCAATTGGTGCCCAAACAACTTTCTAATTTTTCAAATATGCTTAAAATGCTTCTATCTTCTTGTACATTGGATTTTTTTTTACAGTTAGTTCATTTTTCCATAAGCTTTCATTTGATGACTGTGAATAAGAGAACTTTTATATTTCAACAACAAAAGATCAAATTATACTCTAAGACACTTTAGAGAAATTATTCACTGAAGTATTTTTTTGTGAAATAAGTAGTATAACATCCTAAGCAACTTAGAGACTTATTTAAAGTTGGTCCTTGTTTGGTCAAATTTTGTATTCTTTTTAAATTTATTTTTAATTTCATTGTTGTAATTGCTAAGATCTTCCATTTTGTACATCTTGCTTATAGCAAAGTCACAGAACATCTCAGTCTCCTTGAGAGCCATTGTTGAATGAAATCCGTAGTACTCTCCAACTCACAATAGGCATTTCAAACATCTTACTGATATTTGAATTTCCTTTATTATTTCAAATGCTGATAGTTTTGCTATGAAAGAAGAGAAATACCGGCTTGACAAAACTATTCTAAGTGAAATGTCAGTGTTTGAACTCCTTCACTCAAACCACTTTTTCACCTTATTGTGGTGTTTTTCCTGTCCTCCTGTAAGAGACTGTGTTGGACTATATTTGTCTCGACTTTGCTGACCATTTGCTAGCCTCAGCATCCTGTTGCTGTGGGGAGTACGTGCTGAAGGCCCTGAAAAAATCACCATATCCGCCTGAAGCTAGCAGTCTCTGTGGGAATGGCTGAACTCTTCGGAAAGACTGCGTACTCCTCCCTCAAAAAAGGAACTGCAAGGGACTGGAAAAAGGAACTGAAAGGAACTGCAAGGGATTGATAATCAGCGCTTGAAACTGGGACTTGATCATCATCTGTCTGCTGGAACCTGGAACTTGGACCTCCATCACCTGCACCGAGACCGAGCCAATGGGACGTTGCTGGCTTCGTGGTGGTGGTAACTAGTTTTGCTGCATCTCTTCTGTTTTCTTGCTTAGGCCTGCCTCTTTTTCCATTCTTCTTCCCTCTGTCCTGTCGCTATTATCAGTTGTTATAGGAAATAAAACTTGTAAGGCTGTACGGCATCTGACCTCGTTTGTGTCTTAATCTCGCTCTTGGGATCATTTAAGAACCCTCCCCAATATTGGATCAGGACACCTCCTCTGTTCCCCACCAGAAATTCAGAACATACTGCTGCTTAATCTTTTCACGTTTTTTTCAAAATAAAATAAAATAAAAATACTCCTAACTTTAATTAGCACCCTTCTTATCTGTTTGATGCACACTCAGCACGTCTATATGTACCTTTCCTTCTTTGGCAGTCTGTCTCTTGCTGATTGGTATTTTTCTTGTGAGAGCAAAAGTGAGTTTCAAGTAATTATAAGATTCTGAACAGGTATTAGCAGAAAATTTGCATAATGATTTTAATTTCTTAAATGCTGAATAAATATTTTGCTCTTGAAATTCAGGGAATTTGTAATGAACAACCTATATAAGCTTTTTCTAATCTAAAGAATCTTAGTGTTTTTTGCAAAAGACCTTCTGGTCTTCCCTTACTTTAAGCATAAAACAAGTTAATGTTTTTTAAACGTTTTCATCCATCATGCTTTCCATGAAGCTAAAGGCTATTGAAACAATATTTATGAACATAAATTTATAAAATGTATTACAGAGAGAAAAAATTGCACAAAAATATCCACAGAGTATCAAAATGCATAAAATATCTCCATCAAAAAGAATATGTACTACCTCTTAGTACCTGAGATTCTGTTTACTAAGTCCCACAATTGTAACATTTTTGTTCAGCAACAGTAAAAAACCTTTGCCAGTATATTGTAGTTATTGTCTTTCTCTCATGTCTTCTCTTCACAATAATATTCTTTCTTTTTCTGAAATAGAAAAAAAACCCCACAACCCTGTAATTCCACTGGAAATGTTGTGAAATAACAAAATGAGAATGCATTGTGTATAGGTCTTATTCAAAGGTATTGAAGCTGATGGATACCATTTTTTTATTTCTGTATCTTCTGATTTAAGTACATATTTTATTAAGGGGAAAATGCACAAACAAGATTTGACTTTGGCAATCAGTAAAAGGACTGAATTTGAGTGGCAAGATATGCTTTTGGTGAAGCTATGTTTTGTTTTAGTTTTTGTCCCCGGGTATGATCTGTATCCTGTGCTGGATTTTAGAACTTGCACCTAATTCCCTTTGCTATAGGTCAGAATCCTATTGGTTTAATTGGAGACCAGATTAATCTTAATTTGTAAGTGTCTTTTTTTTAAGTCTTAAAGCTTCCTATTCCAGAAACCTATTTACCCTGGCTGGTTCTTAGCCAAAATCAATGTCTATTGGTTTTCCACTGATTACCACTCAGAACTGGGTCTTGGCCATAAGTGTTAATGGCATCGGTGTCTATGTTACTAATTCAGAGCGGGAGGGTCATCTAACTGAGCTGTTGATGTTCATTTGGCTTTTTGTATCCATGGTATAGTGCATTGTATCCTGCTGTCCCAAAGAAATTTAAAATTCCCCCAAAATGTCCTTCAGTCATACCAACTGAACAAATATAAGATACTTTCTTTCAGTTCCTGTGTGGTATGTGAATGCATAATTATCTTCAAATGAGTAAGATAATGAAAATTATACATACAGTTTGTAATGTTTAATTAAAAGTTGGCCTATTCTTGCAATCTAATCATCATTAGTTATACTTTCAGATATTTATTATTCTGAATACATACAAATATAGTGATTATTTGTACAGAAGCCAGTTTATTCTCTGAAAGCCCATTCTCACGTTTCCTTCTGGCAAAAAAACTAGGATATTCTTTCTTCATAATTATAGTGGTCATTACCCACCTTTCAATGCAGGGGAATCAATAGTTTAATAGGAAGTGTGAAAATTACTGTTAATGTTTTGCAGGAGAGCTGATAAGGAATTAATAGTTCTTACTGGAATTTTCTGATTCATTGAAACTCTTCATGGGGCAGAATCAATTTCAGCTAATTTCCTATCTCAAAAATGGTGAAAGAAGTTTCTAAATTATCATTATCCAAATGAAAAAGTTATTTTTTTAAAAATAACTAAGAAAAGTAATAATTTCTAAGACTGAATTGGTAAAAAAAAAAGTGTTCTACCTGAAAATATCAGTATCTTTTGTGTTTTGATGTTTTTCATGACTGTTTCTGAGGTTTTCTTTGTTTGTTTTTCTGTTTACTTAAAGAGTAATGTATATTAAATAATTACATATTCTTGTGAACTGTAGGAAAACAGTGAAATGTGGTTTTCAGACTGATTTGACAAATTTCTCAATATATGCAGTGTTTGTGCTTACTAGTACTGTAATGCTTTGGCATAATCTTTAGTGGATTTCTGCATATGCATACACATGCTGCCTATGGATATTATTTTCCTTCAATGCATTTTGCACTGTTTAAGTGGAAGCTTAGCACTGTACTTTTATTCAGACTAGGACACTGACATTTGAAAAGATGAGAAATGCCTTTAAGCGTGAATTCACTCAAAAATTTAGATGAGTATTAATATCTTGCAAAATTCCTGAATTCTACAGAAAGTGAAATAGGACACTCTTACTTTTTTTTATAACATCAGTTACATGATGGTGTAGAAATAGCATATCCAAGAAATAACTCATAATCATTTTATTGGAATTCTGTACTTAGGGTCTGCATTTTCAGAAGATGAATCTGTAAATCATCTTTGTCTAAACCTGCAAATAATTAGTATTCAGGTGATCAAGTTTGGTGCCCTCTGCCTCCCATCCCTCCATATACCCCATCTCGAATCATGAAAAGCTCTGTCCCTCTTAAGTTTGATGCTAATCATTTATTCTGAAGTGTTTAATTCTGACTATAATGGTAGTTCAGATCCACTTTTGTTTGGGGTGTTTTGTTTTCATGCTGTGACCAATAGTGCTAGAAATATAAGCCTTTCCAAATAGGTTGGATGTTTCCAGGAACATAACATGTGATTCATGGAAATGAAAATAGGTAATGTTTTCTGGTTGATTTGATTATGATTTTTTGTTTGTTTATCTTTTCCCCTAGCCCTCTGTTGATATCTGGTAGCTTCCTCTACTTACCATTACCATTTTTCCAACCTAGCAAACTAGCTAAGCATACTGAATAAAGTTCAAATCTTGTTGAACTGAATGTTATTTGTACTTTTCAAAGCATCTTCAAGCTTCAGTACCTCTCCAAAATTAATTATTTTTTTTCTTTCTTAACCACAGCAAAAAGCTTTTTGGATGTTTGCCTTTATTCCACTTTGATTTCTGACAAATCCTGATTTTCTTAGCCTTCTGTGCTGGTTTTGGCTGGGATCGAGTTAATTTTCTTCATAGTAGCTAGTATGGGGCTATGTTCGGGATTTGTGCTGGAAAACAGGGTTGATAACACAGGGATGTTTTCATTATTGCTGAGCAGTGCTTACACAGAGCCAAGGCCTTTTCTGCTTCTCACCCCACCCCACCAGCGAGTAGGCTGGGGGTGTACAAGAAGTTGGGAGGGGACACAGCTGGGACAGCTGACCCCAACTGACCAAAGGGATATTCCAGACCATATGATGTCATGCTCAGCATATAAAGCTGGGGGAAGAAGGAGGAAGGTGGGGGAGGACGTTCAGAGTGATGGCGTTTGTCTTCCCAAGTAACGGAGCCCTGCTTTCCTGGACATGGCTGAACACCTGCCTGCTGATGGGAAGTAGTGAATGTATTCCTTGTTTTGCTTTGCTTGCGTGCATGACTTTTGCTTTACCTATTAAACTGTCTTTATCTCAACCCATGAGTTTTCTCCCTTTGACCCTTCTGATTCTCTCCTCCATCCCACAGTGGGGGAGTCAACGAGCGGCTGGGTGGTGCTTAGTTGCCAGCTGGGGTTAAACCATGACAAATAAATTGCATAATTTTTTTCAATTCAAATTATAAAAAGGAATAAATCTGTTTCAAAATTTTTAGAAGAACCCATTAATTTTATTCTGTTCTAATATGCATTCTCTGTAATCCCCTAGCTGCTATAAAATCCAACTTTTTCATTATCCATTGATTGCTATCTGGAATGTGTCTCTATAACCATGACACTGCCTTCTCCCAGTAATTACACTATCACAAGCTGTTACTTTCCACTCTTTTTCTGTAACTCTTTGTAGGAGGAGGCTTGTTGGAGGAGCAGCAAGCAGGTGACTGATACAGAACACATTGCAATCATAGCTGAAAGCTAAGAGTGGAACAGAACAGTCCTAATAAAATCATTAATTAGGTTATGAATGCAGTTCCTTGCTAGGTAATAGAGTGTAAATTAAAAGTCAAATTGAAAAACTGAAAATTCGTCTTAGTTTTTTAATGATTCCCAGAAGGGGATATGATTCAATAAGGTAACTCTATAGTGGATCATCATGCAGCAGCTCTGGATGCTCTCATACAGGTCTGTCCCACTGACTGGACGTGGCTTGCTGAGGGCAAAAGATCCGGGCCCAGGCTTGGTTCCTGAGGGTATGCGCTCCAGCAAATGCAGAGTCTGCCTCTTTCTCCTAGTTCTTACACTCTTTGCCATTCCCATTCGTAAGAGATTGTGTTGGACTACGTTTGTCTTGACATTGCTGCTGCACAGTTACCATTTGCTAGCCTCAACATCCTGTTGCTGTGGGGGAGTACGCGCTGAAGGAGACAAAATGTCCCTGAAGAAACCACCATATCCACCTGAAGCTAGCAGTGCCTACCAAGCTGTGCTTGCCCGCAAGCAAGGTGAAGAAAACCAAATACCACCATGAACACCTGGGCATGCGCCCATGGAGGAACACGGGGCGGCATGTATGATAATGAGCTCCGTGGAAATGGGTGGACTCTTCGGAGAAATCGTGGGGACCGGGACAATAAAAGAACTGCGTATTCCTCTCTCGGTAAGGAACTGGAAAGGACTGGAAAGGAACTGAAAGGAACTGAAAGGGATTGAGTAGGGATTGAAAAGCGATTGAAAAGGGATTGAAATCAGTGCTTGGAACTGGGAGTTTGTCATCACCTGTCTGCTGGAACCTGGAACTTGGACCCCCATCACCTGCACCAAGACCGAGCCAACAGGACGTTGCTGGCTTCGTGGTGGTGGTAACTAGTCTTGCTGCATCTCTTCTGTTTTCTTGCTTAGGCCTGCCTCTTTTTCCATTCTTCTTCCTTCTGTCCTGTCACTATTATCAGTTGTTATAGGAAATAAAACTTGTAAGGCTGTACGGCATCTGACCACGTTTGTGTCTTAATCTCGCTCTTGGGATCGTTTAAGAACCCTCCCCGATATTGGATCGGGACATTTTTTAAATTGGCGTCATGGACAGGATCCCCAGGGATGAGAGTGCTGTACTACTTTGTTGTGGAACTTTTGTGTTAATGTGCCGTCTGGCTCCTGAGAGCGAATAGGGGGAACTTGGATACTCATGTGTGGCCCTCTCAGGACATAACCCTCCTTTGAGTTAGTGTGTAACTTTGAAGTGTGTCCGCCTGAGAGTGAAAAGGGGGAATTTGGTACTGCTGTGGGACCCTCTCAGGATGTAATCCCCTCCTTTGTGTTGGTTTGTAACTTTAAAGTGTGCCCTTCTGAGAGCGAATAGGGGGAATTTGTTGTTAAGTTTTGACCCTCTCAGGACGTAACCCCGTGTTTTGTGTTAGAGAAAATGGATGCTCAGAAAACTGTTGTTGTTTGTGATTTTGTGCCCTCATGGGTTGAAGGAATAGATCAACTGTATGATCTTTTAGAGGCGCACCGATCTCGCCCCTCACTCCAGGGACAAGATTGGGCGAAAAACCACTGGTTTCAACCACAGAGTGTGGTGGATAGGATAAGAATCTTGCAGAAGGAAGCTAAGGTTAAGAAGGGGAAAGGAAAAGCTGTAATTTGCGCAGTGTTGGGAGCAAGTCTGGCAGCTGCAGTGGAAGAGACAAAGCAGAAGTCTTGTCAAACTGATAATGTAATAGACTCCCTGCAGATGGTAATCAAAGGTCTGCAGGAACAATTGAAAGAAAGTAAACAATTGTTGGAGGAGGAAAGGAACCTAAATGGGATATTAAAAAAGGAATTGAGGAATCAACTTTTGAGAGAGGCGGATACACAGGCGGAGGTAGAAGTGACGTTTGTGGAGAAAGGGATAAGGCAAATCTACCCCCAAAGAGATTTGCGGAGGGCAAAAGAAACCGTAGAAAGCCTCCCACATATGTATCCACTGATTAAAACGGAGTATGTGTATGAGGATGATAGCGACGACCGTCCTCAGGTTATTTCCAAAGAAGTGCCATTTACAGCAACTGAATTAGCAAAGCTGAAAAAAGATTTTGCAAGGACTGCAAAGGAATCGGAGACAGAGTATGTGTGGAGAGTGTCTTTGTCAGGAGGGGATGGAATTTTGTTGTCAGAGAAAGAAGCAGAAGTCTATTGGGGTCCGGGTGTGTTTCTAACTACTGGCGATCGCCGAGCCCCATGGTCATTGACTCAGAGAGCTGCGTATTGGGCCGGAGGGCTGAACCCCTTGGAGAGGGGAGATCCCCTTGCCATAACCGGTACGGTGGATCAGTTAGTGGAAAGCGTGCAAAAGGCGGCATGTCTCCAGATGATGTACAATCGGGAGCTCAAGCCCCACCAGGGCTCCCCGATGATGATGCCTGTGGACCCAGAGAGGATGACTCCTCTGATACGGGGACTTCCCGACTCTCTGAAACCCATTGGGATTCAATTGCAAGGGAGGATTCAAAACACCCCCGATGGAGAAAGAATTACGGCCACTCTAGAGGGGAAAGTGTCCCCTGATCATCGGCGGTCAGGGAGAAAAGTATGGACATGGGGAGAGATAGCTCAGGAATTGATTAATTTTGGGAGAAAATATGGCCCCATCGGTGGATTGTCTCAAAGAACTGAAAACAAGATCGTACGACAACTTAGTGGGCGACAACTACCCCCTGGAAGAGAGAGGCCCCTAACTCGACAAGGACTGTGGCAGCTGGGGCTTCAGAAAGGCATTCCCCGGGACTTGATGGATGGACTCCTGGCCCAGAAATTGGAGCAACTTGTGCAGAATTGGTCAGGGCAAAGGGCCGTTTCCAGACCAACCCCTAGTGCCCCACACTTGATAGACCTTGAGGAGGAGCCGACTAGGGAGAAGAAGGTGGCGGGAAACTAGGCCCTCCGCCCCCCGAAGGTGAGGGGGGAGGCGGAGGATGGATGTTTGTTAGACAACTCACCTGCAATACCAAAGGGGATTTACTGATTACAGTTGCTGTAGGACCAAGGAAAAGACCAGTAACCTTTTTAATTGATACTGGGGCGCAAATTACCACGCTAAGGCGGACTGAAGCAGAACAATGTGGAATCTCGATTCCATCTAGAGATCAGATTGTCTTAAATGCCTTGGGAAAAACACAGTCAGTGCCTATGACTCCGGTGACACTATGGTTGCCAGAGGAGGAAAAACCTGTCAATACCATGGTGGCCGTAGGATCCTTCCAGATGAATCTTCTAGGTACAGATGTTTTGAAGGGTAGACAGTGGCGTGACACCCAGGGAAACTCATGGTCTTTTGGTGTCCCTCAGATTAGGCAATTGGCCGAAACATCCGGCACAGAGGTGCGCCTATTGCAAGAAGCACCTACCCTCCCCCCTTCCAAATTGACAAATGTTAAACCCTACCCAGAGCCTCTAAGAGCAAGAGAAGGAATTACGCCAGTTCTGGAAGATTTAAAGAAACAAGGGGTTGTAGTTCCCACTCATTCCCCCTTCAACTCTTCAGCATGGCCAGTCTGAAAACCAAACGGCAAATGGAGATTGAGAATAGATTACAGGAGGCTCAATGCCAACACAGGTCCACTAACAGCTGCTGTACCAAACATTGCTGAATTGATAGCTGCCATTCAGGAGCAATCTCACCCTGTCATGGCAACGATTGATGTCAAGGATATGTTTTTTATGGTCCCTTTACAACCTGAGGACTAGGATCGCTTTGCCTCCACCTGGGAAGGACAACAGTACACCTTTACACGACTACCTCAAGGATACAAGCACTCCCCCACACTGGCTCACCATGCTTTAGCGCAAGAGTTGGAAACAATTCCCATAAAAGCAGAGGTAAAGATCTACTTGTTGCGAAAGAGAGCTCAGTGGGAATGGACTCAGGTCCATGACGAGGCTTTACAGTTGTTGGTGTTTGAAGCGAATGCCTATCAGGCCCTTGGTCCCATTCACCCAACAGACCTGGTTCAAATTGAGTGGGGGTTTGCCAAGACTGGACTGTCAATCCATTTGTGGCAAAAGGGTCCAGAGGGGCCTGTTCGGCCCATTGGTTTTTATTCTCGTAGCTTTAAAGATGCTGAAAAAAGGTATACAACTTGGGAAAAAGGTCTATTTGTAGTTAGTTTAGCTCTGAGAGAAGCCGAACGGACCATCCGGCAACAACCTATAGTGCTCAGAGGTCCATTTAAAGTGATCAAAGCAGTTTTGTCAGGAACTCTACCCCCCGACGGGGTGGCCCAGAGAGCCTCTGTGCGAAAATGGTATGCACAAACAGAACGCTACTGTGAAATCTTTTCTGTATCTGAAGGAGCCACGAAAGTGTTAAATATACAAGATGAGGTAAACCCAGATAGGGAACCCCCACGAGCTTTTGTGTGTAATGCAAGTAGCTCCTCCATTTTCTGGACAATTGCAAAATGTCTGGTTTACAGATGCCTCGTCGAAGCGAGAAGGAAAAATTTGGAAATACCGAGCTGTGGCACTTCGAGTGGATACCAAGGAACAGATCATTACCGGAGGGATAGGTAGTGCACAAGTAGGAGAATTAATAGCTGTGTGGAGCGTTTTCCAACACGAGGCTCAATCTGCTTCTTCTGTCTATATCTATACTGACTCTTATGCTGTGTTTAAAGGTTGCACTGAGTGGCTTCCATTCTGGGAACAAAACGGATGGGAGGTCAATAGAATACCTGTATGGCAAAAGGAAAAATGGCAAGATATTCTTACCATTGCCAGACAAGGGAAATTTGCAGTAGCATGGGTATAGCATCCCATCAACAAGATGACGCCCCGGTGAGCCGATGGAATGCCAAAGTGGATGAGCTAGCCCGGCTAGCTCCCCTACAAAGCACCCAGATAGTAGAAAATTGGGAACATCTGTTAGAATGGCTACATGTAAAACGGAAACATTCAGGAGTTAAGGACCTCTATTGTGAGGCACAAGCCCGAGGGTGGCCAGTTACCAGGGAAGAATGTAAAACTTGTGTGTCTTCCTGCGAACAATGCCGCGTCTGCTTGGACAGACACCCGCTGGAGGGTGACCCCCTGCATTTAAGAGAGGGAAAAGGCCTATGGGAGGCCTGGCAGATTGATTATATCGGTCCCTTTTGAAGGTCAGAGGGAAAGTACTACATACTGGTCGTATAGTACATACATACATACTGGTATGGAGATTGTATCCGGACTATTGCAAGCTAAAGCATGTGCTAAGGCAACAGGAGAAAACACAATAAAGGCTCTGAAAGAATGGTTTGGAATTTTCCCCAAACCACAGTCAATCCAATCAGATAACTGCTCACATTTCACAGCCAAAGTGGTCCAGGAGTGGGCAGCCCAGGAGGGAATTTCGTGGGTGTTTCATACTCCGTATTACCCACAAGCGAATGGAATTGTGGAAAGAACCAATGGTCTGTTAAAACGCTTCCTCAAACCGCATAAGCCAGGATGGGCTGAGGGAGTGTGGGATGCAGTGACCAGCGTTAATAGTCGCTGGGGAGTAAATGGATGTCCAAAGATCACAGCAGTCTGTCCGAAAGCTCCAACAATCATGCCAGACCCACATGGCCCTGATCACCCCAGCAATCCATAACTTCCCACAGCGGGCACAGTGATAGTGAAACATGGCCAGTTCAATTTCCTACTGTGGGTAGATATTGTTTAAATCGCACCCAGAAGGGAGGGGTCAATGTCGGAGAAAGCAGGTGTCAATGGACACTCACACATAAATTGGTTAATGAAGATAGGGGTGTTTACATATGGATGTGGCTTGATGAAACCAGACGCAACAAAGGGTTCAAAGGGTTTTGGTCAAACAAAAATGAAACCTTTTTTATCAGATGACCTGGAAACCATATTTATCATCAAATTTGTGAGTGGAAGAACACCACTGGTGCCTGGTATTGTACTGGCCAGACAAACAACAGCAAGCCAAGCACCTTTTTTAGCCCTTTGGGAAATGAGAACACAACTTATTTCCAGTTCCCAAAGGCTGCAGCTGGACCATTTGCTAATGGTGCCAAAATAAAAAAGGCCATTATTGGATTTGTGGACATACTGCCTACAAACAACTACCAGCAAATTGGTCAGGGATTTGTTATATAGGGATTATCCGACCTCTGTTTTTCCTTCTTCCAGAGGCGGGTGGTCCTCGACTGGGAGTAAGACTATATGATAATTTAGGGGACAAAAGGATTGCACATAGCAAGCGATCTGTTGACGTTAACTCAACAATCTCAACAGATGCGCACTGCAATCCTTCAACACCGCATGGTTTTGGATTACTTACTAGCTGAAGAGGGAGGAGTATGTGGGAAACTAAATGTCTCTAATTGTTGTTTGGAAATAGACGATGTAGGTGAAGTAGTTCTTCAACTGACCACAGATATTAGGAAACTAGCCCATGTCCCCGTTGAAACATGGGACGGCTGGAACGGTGATTTATGGTCTTGGTTACCTGGAGCATCATGGGTAAAACAGCTTCTGTTTTATCTGTTATGTGCATTTGTAGCTTTGATGTTTTTGTCACGTATTATTCCTTGTTTTATTCAATTAATCCAACATGTTGTATCTAACATGCAATTTGTATCTATTGCCTTGCCTGATGGTGTAAAACAGATTCATGTCGTTTGTCAATCAAAGCGCGCAACTGTATCAATTATTTAGACACGTGTTTTAGAACTCAGGTTAGTAATTTTGTGGCAGTTGCTTTGTTAGCTTTTGCTATATTTTCTCTTGTGGTATGTATGTGTTTGTCTTGTAAGTGTATATATTTTGGTTAAATAGGTTAGGTTATAATATTGTTAATCATTGTTATATAGTGTTGTTGTTCATTTACCTTTGTTTGGATCTGGGATAGAAGTTTCTAGGCCCAGACAATGCATGCACCCTAGGATAAGGGGGCGCGGAGAGTGGTTTTCCCGCCGCGCATGTGGACCCCAACACCAGGAGACCAGGGCAGCAGACCGCGTGGACTGTTAGGGCTGTGACCACTTTGTGGTACATTGCCAAAAAATGATGGAGTACGAGTATGTGTTCACGTTGATTCCAATTTATTATATAGCCTTTGCTTTGATAACTGTTATCTTAATAGTTATTCTAATACTTCTTTTTTTGTCCTTGTAAACCATGTAAACTGCCGTCGTGTTTTTCTACTGATTCTTCGCAACCTTAAAATCAATTTGTAATATGTTTTGATATTGTAGAGTTAGTTAAATTTATAATGGTTAGCTGATGTTAACTAGATGTGGTTAGTTATTGGATGTTGTTGTTTAACTTAGAAATGTTATAATTAGGATAATTGGTATGGTATTGTTGTTTGTTCATGTTGCTGTTTAATGTAGAAATATTATATTAACATAGAATAAGCCTTGGAAAACCAAATCATCTTATTTTAACCTTTGGGTTTGGTTTGTTTTTTTTTTGCCACGTTATGTTAAGTCATTTTGATAGAAAGTTGTTAACTTGATTATATCATTGTAGTATGCGCTTTTTTCCCTCTTTCTCTTTCTATACCCTTATCTTTCACGCCACCATGAGGACAGCAATGTCGAACCACGGGGTGGTGTAAGAGACTGTGTTGGACTATGTTTGTCTTGACATTGCTGCTGCACAGTTACCATTTGCTAGCCTCAACATCCTGTTGCTGTGGGGGAGTACGCACTGAAGGAGACAAAATGTCCCTGAAGAAACCACCATATCCACCTGAAGCTAGCAGTGCCTACCAAGCTGTGCTTGCCCGCAAGCAAGGTGAAGAAAACCAAATACCACCATGAACACCTGGGCATGCGCCCATGGAGGAACACGGGGTGGCATGTATGATAATGAGCTCCGTGGAAATGGGTGGACTCTTCGGAGAAATCGTGGGGACCGGGACAATAAAAGAACTGCGTATTCCTCTCTCGGTAAGGAACTGGAAAGGACTGGAAAGGAACTGAAAGGAACTGAAAGGGATTGAGTAGGGATTGAAAAGCGATTGAAAAGGGATTGAAATCAGTGCTTGGAACTGGGAGTTTGTCATCACCTGTCTGCTGGAACCTGGAACTTGGACCCCCATCACCTGCACCAAGACCGAGCCAACAGGACGTTGCTGGCTTCGTGGTGGTGGTAACTAGTCTTGCTGCATCTCTTCTGTTTTCTTGCTTAGGCCTGCCTCTTTTTCCATTCTTCTTCCTTCTGTCTTGTCACTATTATCAGTTGTTATAGGAAATAAAACTTGTAAGGCTGTACGGCATCTGACCACGTTTGTGTCTTAATCTCGCTCTTGGGATCGTTTAAGAACCCTCCCCGATATTGGATCAGGATGCAGCCAAAATAAATGTCAAGTATTTTGTATCAAGTTAAACATTGGAAAAAAGCCAACATTCCTTTACATATATCCTGACACTCAATATTTTTCTGAAATTAGTAAAATTGTTTGACATGTACATGTTCCATCATATTTGATCAACACTTTCATTTCATTGAAAGAAAAGTTTTAGTGGAAAATGGTTATTTTTTTACCTATTTTTTTAACAATATGTGATAAGAATTTAAAATGCAAGGAAGACAGATAACTATAACAGCACTACTCAGTAATACCATAATAGTGAGAGGTACATATTCATATACAGGTTTGTCAGTTTTCCTTATCTCATTTGAGTGTTTTGATAAGCCAGGGTTTTGACTACTAGGGGATGAATTTATCATTCTTGAATATGTTTAGAATTTTTCAAACCCTCAAATATTTTATGTTCTATTTTTAGAATTAAATGAATTAAAATTAAATTATCTGGTATTTAATTAGCAGCAATTTATAATGCAAAATAATATTCCTGTTTGCATTAGAAAAAATATTGTTACGTATTCTCAATAAAAAAGATAAATTATTGTACGAGGGAATCAAAGCTATTAAAGCACGTCAGGATTGTTACATCCAGACAACTGATCAATTGAAAGTAGAAGATAATCAGTTATGGTCATATAGTAGTAACTTCAACTTTTCAGTTTTTTCTTGCAAGGAGCATCTTAATTTGTTTTTTTACGGTCCATTTCCTTGGTGTTACAAATATCATGATCATGACTACTTAATGGCAAGTCTATACAACAATAGGGGGCATATATTGATATATTTAATACAGGGACATTGGCAAGATGTACAATGAATTTCTAAATATCAATAGCATTTTATCTGGTCATTCGTTTATTTACTTTGTGTAATTCTCTCATAATTTATCACTACCACAATATCATTTATGTTTGTAGCATGACACCTTACCAAAAAATTCTGTTGCCATGTACAGGCAAATGGTAAATGCATAGCAGACAAATTACTAAACTGATATTCCTAATGTGGTTGGAAATGATCATAATTAGTTTTCATTAGTCTAATCGAAATTGCTTTAGGTTGGAATTTAATCACATACAGCATCATTTTAAACAAAGAATAAGTTACTGACAGAACAATTAAATTTTATTTTTTAAGATCCTGTACTCCTTATTGGTTAAGAGTAAAATCATTCATTTTATACACATACACTATTTTCCTATAATTTGTAAAATAGAATACTTACAAGATATATGAGGAGCACACTCAATCTGTACTGTATATGTTGATGCGGACACTAGAAGGGATAATATATGTATTACAAGCAAAGTAAGAAACCTCTGGTATCCATTAGGATATGACTTAGTTCATATTGGCTAAAGTATGATAGTAGAATATATTTATGAAGCAAATGTGCTCAGAAATCATTATAATGTTGGATAAAACAATTGTCCTTTCCAGAGTTTACTTTAACATGGCATGACAACTTAAGCTTATTAAAAAAGAAAAAAAATCTATTACTTGTTATTATTTTTCTATTTTCAAATGTAATTTCTCAGTGGAATTTGAGTATATAGAAATATGAAGGACAACATAAACTCATAGAACAACCATTTAAGCCAGACTGCTATTCAATTTTCCATATCATTTTTTGAACAATTTTGGTTACTATAGGGTTATCTTCACCAGCTACATGTTCCAAAGCCTTTTTTATAATGAAAAGTGACAAGTTTTTATGTTGTTTCTTTCAGCATTTCTTGAAATTGTTCTAGAAAGATGATTCCAACTGTATTAATTCAGGAACTGAGTGGGTTCCATATTACATGATCGCTAAACCTAAATTACAGACTTACTTACTTAATTTTTTTATATCTATTTTACTGACTTTGGGTGCACCTCATAACTTACAGGATTCACTGAAAGCTAGTAAATAAATAGGCAGAAAAGCATTGGAATGATTGTGTTATACAATGCAATATGGAGAACATTAAAATAATTCCCACTGATGCAGTTAAAAGTTTCTTAATTCTCTTAGAATACACAAAGTAGTTAGTAAGAAGAAAAATAAATTTCCCTTCTGGGTAAGTAAATGGCCAAATGAAAGACAGCAGATATTTTTAAAAATAGATATTATAAGAAAATGCAAAATGAAAGAATAAACACAGTGTCATCGTTCTTCGTCAGGTCAAAGTGATTTTGAACAGCAGGTTGCTACATGATGGTTGCGTGAAACCACCACTCTCTGGTCTAGGTTTGCCTGAAAACATCTGCGCTTCAAGAAAAGTCAGGAATAGAATTCCTCCTCCTGACCTCCCTACTCATTTGATCCTTACTGGGATAGTGTCACTCTTCAATTCCTCCGTGGGCCTAATAACCTCCCACAGCTGAGTCTCAGGTGCACAGCTTTACAAATTTAAGCCACACTGAGAACAGGGGACTTCAGTGGCAGCATTCCTGTGCCAACAAAATCCATCTCAGTGGAGCCTGATGATTTAAAAGGGTCTGTTTCACTGCATTCAGAATCTTCCTTAAGGCATAATAAACATTCATTAACAGAGCTGTACACTATACCAGAGTACTGCAGCGAAATGAGTTCTCCTCTGTTTATACAGAATCTTGTAAGGAAGGGATGACCAAATAACAACTGCCCTAGACCCTGATAAAAATGGATCCCCATCAACATCCTGGGTTTGTGTTTCCGGTATACAAAAATAGTTACTAATATTGGAATTACAGTATTATAACTTTTAAGGTTTCAAGGTATTTTTAAAGTATTAATGTATTTTTTTTCTTTTCAGAAAAGAGATAACTGTACCTCAAATCTACAAGATTTGTGGAGAATGGAGTTAAATCCAGTTGGCGGCTGGTCACATGTGGTGTTCCCCAGGAGTCAGTTTTGGGGCCAGCTCTGTTTAATATCTTTTTCAATGATCTGGATGAGGGGATCGAGTGCACCCTCAGCAAGTTTGCAGACGACAACCAAGTTGGGTGGGAGGGTTGATCTGCTCGAGGGTAGGAAGGCTGTACAGAGGGATCTGAACAGGCTGGATCGATGGGCTGAGGCCAACTCTATGAAGTTCAACAAGGCCAAGTGCTGGGTCCTGCACTTGGGTCACAACAACCCCATGCAGCACTACAGGCTTGGGGAAGAGTGGCTAGAAAGCTGCCCAGCAGAAAAAGACCTGGGGGTGCTGGATGACAGCTGGATAAATATGAGCCAACAGTGTGCCCAGGTGGCCAAGAAGGCCAACAGCATCCTGGTCTGCATCAGAAATGGCGTGGCCAGTAGGAGCAGGGAGGTGATTGTTCCCCTGTACTCGGCACTGGTGAGGCCACACTTTGAGTACTGTGTTTGGTTTTGGGCCCCTCACTACAGGACAGACATTGAGGTGCTGGACCATGTCCAGAGAAGGGCAACCAAATTGGTGAGGGGCCTGGAGCACAAACCTTATAAGGAGCGGCTGAGGGAACTGGGGTTGTTTAGTCTGGAGAAAAGAAGGCTGAGGGGAGACCATATAGCTCTCTACCTTACTCAGCTTACTACCTGAAAAGAGGTTGTAGTGAGGTGGATGCTGGTCTCTTCTGTCAGGTGACTGGAGATAGGATGAGAGGACATGGCCTCAAGTTGCACCAGGGGAGGTTTAGATTGGGTATGAGGAAAAATTTCTTTACTGAAAGGGTTGTCAGGCATTGGAACAGGCTGCCCAGGGAAGTGGTTGAGTCGCCATCCTTGGAGGCATTCAAAAAGCACGTAGACAAGGCACTTCAAAACATAGTTTAGTGGGCATGGTTGATGGTTGGACTCAATGATCTTGAAGGTCTTTTCCAACCTAAATGATTCTATGATTCTAATATTGTAAATGAAAAGGAACAAATTCTAAAATCTTCAAATCTGCACTTCATTCACCAGGTCCATCAGCTAATCCAATATGTTTGGAAACATAGTTCTCTGTACAAGTGAACTAAAATAGATATAAGAAGCTGAACTTCAAAGAGGAGAAATAACACCAGGTAAACACAACTGAAAAATAAAATAAAAACCCCCTTCTCTTCTATACTATTGTCGTGGTTTAACCCCAGCCAGCAACTAAGCACCATGCAGCCGCTCACTCACTCCCCCCCCACCCAGTGGGATGGGGGAGGAAATTGGGAAAAAAAAAGCAAAACCCACAGGTTGAGATAAGAACAGTTTAATAGAACAGAAAAGGAGAAACTAATAATGATAATGATAACACTAATAAAATGACAACAGCAATAATGAAAGGATTGGAATGTACAAATGATGCGCAGTGCAATTGCTCACCACCCGCCGACCAGCACCCCGCTAGTCCCCCGAGCGGCGATTCCCCGCCCCCACTTCCCAGTTCCTATACTAGATGGGACGTCACATGGTATGGAATACCCTGTTGGCCAGTTTGGGTCAGGTGCCCTGGCTGTGTCCTGTGCCAACTTCTTGTGCCCCTCCAGCTTTCTCGCTGGCTGGGCTTGAGAAGCTGAAAAATCCTTGACATTAGTCTAAACACTACTTAGCAACAACTGAAAACATCAGTGTTATCAACATTCTTCACATACTGAACTCAAAACATAGCACCGTACCGGCTACTAGGAAGACAGTTATCCCAGCTGAAACTAGGACAACTATGTACAGAAAACTTAAATTAGTCATTCATGCTACTTTGGTTTTCAGTTCAGTAATTATTCCGAGACCTTCCATTCTTCTATAATGTTTCACTTCAGTAAAGTTCCTTATAAGCAGGATCAGCTGTATTTCTATTGAGTCTTCATTCTGACAAAAGCTAATCTTCAATAACAGGATTTGTACTCAGTCAAAATATATTAGCAGGAATGCTGGCTGTAGGCCAAGTGTACTATTTTTAGATACTCATATTTTTAAAATTCTTCTGTATTATAAATTAATGTTGTGCAGTCTACAAGAAAATGCATTATTTGGGTATAGATTTATATGGGTATAGAATTGTCTCAGCCAATAAGCCGATTTCTCTGTAACTATTCACAATGCAAATCTATGTACTCTAGCTGAAGGTTATTATCAGCCAAAATGCATGAATTTATATAAGCATTATATGATCATTATAAACACTGATTATGCCATTTGTTATGTTCTGATTGGCCATTGCTCTCAGAACTCCCCACCCATAAGCCCCAAAGTTGTCTCAGTCCCTGTTACTACCCTGTAATCCCACTAAAGTCAAGAGGCTAAACAAAACAATATAAATAGACAAGTGCCCATGCATCTTAATACGATTTCCCACCAGCTTTTATTAGAATATCCTGTTTTAAGTGCTAACAACGGTGCCAAACTTAAAATACTAACAGTTTTATAAGATAAACTTTCAGCTGGGGTTGAAAATTTTTTACTCTAAATGTTTACTATTTCTAAAGGAAATAATAATAATAAAAAATCTATTTCACACTTGTAGAGGTAGGCAGTGCAAAAATTCACCATTAATGTTTCAAACAAAGTGCCTGCACTGGCTATACATCAGCTGAAATTGAGAGGAACAGCACTTCATGATCAGTTGTTGTATTGGGTTTGCGTGGAAGGTTTTGGTAGCAGGGACGCTACAGGGGTGGCTTCTGTGAGAAGGTGCTAGAAGCTTCCCCCATGTCCAACAGAGCCAATGCCAGCCGTCTCCAAGATGGACCCGCTGCCGGCCAAGGCAGAGCCCATCAACGATGGTGGTAGCGCCTCTGGGAGAACATATTTAAGAAGGGGAAACAGTTGTTGTGCAATAGAAAGTGCAGCTGGAGAAAGGAGAGAGAATATGTGAGCAAAACAACTCTGCAGACCCCAAGGCCAATGAAGAAGGAGGTGAAGGAGGTGGTCCAGACACCAGAGCAGAGATTCCCCTGCAGCCCGTGGAGGACCCCATGCTGGAGCAGGTGGGTGCCCAAAGGAGGCTGTGACCTCGTGGGAAGCCCACGCTGGACCAGGCTCCTGGCGGGACCTGTGGCCCTATGGAGAGAGGAGTCCATGCTGGAACAGGTTTTCTGGCAGGACTTGTTACCCCGTGGGGGACCCACGCTGGAGCAGTCTGTACCTGAAGGACTGCATACCCTGGAAGGGACCCACACTGGAGCAGTTCATGGAGGACTGTCTCCCGTGGGAGGGACCCCACGCTGGAGCAGGGGAAGAGTGTGAGGAGTTCTCCTCCTGAAGAGGAAGGAGTGGCAGAGACAATGTGTGATGAACTGACCCCAACCCCCATTCCCTGTCCCCCTGGACTGCTGGCAGGGAAGGAGGTAGAGAAAATCAGGAGTGAAGCTGTGTCCGGGAAGAAGGAAGGGGTGGGGGGAAGGTGTTTTAAGATTTGGGTTTTATTTCTCATTATCCTACTCTGATTTGATTGGTAATAAATTAAATTAATTTCCCCAAGTCAAGTCTCTTTTGCCCATGACAGCAGCTGGTGAGTGATCTCCCTGTCCCTATCTTGACCCACAAGCCTTTTGTTGTATTTTCTCTCCCCTGTCCAGCTGAGGAGGGGGAGTGATAGAGCAGCTTGGGTCGGCACTTGGCATCCAGCCAGGGTCAACCACCACAGTTGTTTTAAGTCAAGCACTAGAAATGAACCACCAGGTATGTCTCAGACATGCACAGAAGAAGCAACTCAAATACAGAGACAAAAAACTAGCACCACAGACATCTGTGAAGGATGAGGAAGAGTGCTATCACAGAGAGTAGGCTCATATGAAGGATCTATATGAGAGTACCAAAACCTGCTGAAAAATAAAGGCTAAGACCAAGAACTGGAAAGCAGGAGAGAGTAAGAGAGCATAACGAGATACAGATGAATGAAGGGGATAATAGAGCTATCAGACATGGAAATAAGAGATTGGACTACATAGAGTGGACTACAACTGGCTCAGCAAAAATATTGGGCCAAGAGCATGGGGCAGGGGAGAGGACTTACACTAAAGTATAGAAAAGAAACAAGAAGTGACTGAGCTAAGGTCATCAAGAGCAGAAACAGATTATGAAATGGAGGAAGAGGGAAACAGAGGCATAATCAGAAAGTTTGATAAGGACATACTGGATTGAGACAAGGAGCTAGTAGAGAGGAAGAGCTGGGTCTAGTCAAATGGTGTCCCGATCCAATATCGGGGAGGGTTCTTAAACGATCCCAAGAGCGAGATTAAGACACAAACGTGGTCAGATGCTGTACAGCCTTACAAGTTTTATTTCCTATAACAACTGATAATAGTGACAAGACAGAAGGAAGAAGAATGGAAAAAGAGGCAGGCCTAAGCAAGAAAACAGAAGAGATGCAGCAAGACTAGTTACCACCACCACGAAGCCAGCAACGTCCTGTTGGCTCGGTCTTGGTGCAGGTGATGGGGGTCCAAGTTCCAGGTTCCAGCAGACAGGTGATGACAAACTCCCAGTTCCAAGCACTGATTTCAATCCCTTTTCAATCGCTTTTCAATCCCTACTCAATCCCTTTCAGTTCCTTTCAGTTCCTTTCCAGTCCTTTCCAGTTCCTTACAGAGAGAGGAATACGCAGTTCTTTTATTGTCCCGGTCCCCACGATTTCTCCGAAGAGTCCACCCATTTCCACGGAGCATATTATCATACATGCCGCCCCGTGTTCCTCCATGGGCGCATGCCCAGGTGTTCATGGTGGTATTTGGTTTTCTTCACCTTGCTTGCAGGCAAGCACAGCTTGGTAGGCACTGCTAGCTTCAGGTGGATATGGTGGTTTCTTCAGGGACATTTTGTCTCCTTCAGTGCGTATTCCCCCACAGCAACAGGATGTTGAGGCTAGCAAATGGTAACTGTGCAGCAGCAATGTCGAGACAAACATGTCAATGTGGAAGTCATGGATACTGCACACAATCAATGTGATTAAGCAGATGCCACTTTATTGCCCAAATAGCTTGGTTTAAGTATACATTCTACTTCCTGCTCATGCGCAAGCCATCTGTTGATTGGTTAGCATGTGCTGTCCACGCGCCTAAAGCAATAGATTGATTGGATAAGGTCTTTTGATCACGCGAATGGTTCCCTCTGCCTGTGCCCTGTCTTGAATCCTGCTTTCAGTCACGTATACCCGACCTTGTTCTCCTTTTTGTGTTTGTTTCATCAAACTTGTAGCAACAGTTGACCTTCGCTACATCCTTGAGGCCTGCTGCCTGCAGAGGCCTCTGGCTCACAGATGAATCAGTTCCATTGTGTCTGGATTGTTCACTATGTGTCCATTGCTTTCCAGATATCCCACACAAACATAGTCCAACACAGCCTCTTACAGCCTGTTGATGAATTTACGCATCCTCAACAGGCATGATGATTAATGAATAGGACTGGGATCCATTCAGCTTCTAAAACAATAGAGAAATGTGTTGGAGTTTTATAAAAGTATTAACTATTCAAGCGCATTGGTTGTTTATCTGTCGGAAGCTATTTCATTGTGAAACTTCATGTCATCTTCCTTGTTGCTTGCCCTTACCAGCAGTAAATAGAATAATAGAGTCTAATTTTTTGAAGACTTTTAACACTACTAATACATCATCACATGAATAGCTGTATAGACTCCTAGGAATTTAATGTTAGATTAATTTAAGGGGGAAAAAAAATTTGGAGAAAATGTCACTTAGTTAAATGGCTTAACTGAAGGTTTTAAGGAAAGCAACATTTTTTTTCCAGTTTCTTTGGCACTGTGACTTTCACTTTGAGAGAGAACTAGGTAACTTTTTTTGAGAGGCCACTGGGCAAGTAATACACCATACTAGAGAGAATCAAATTCAGAAATCCATAGCTTAATGGTTAAGAGCAATCATTATCTGACAAAAGTCTATAGCTTAGGAGATTAAAATGGACTGTTGTCTCACACTTAAAAGACCATAAAATTTGTATATAGGCATTTTCACTTAATGGCTATAGGACCAAAAGTTCACATATTAGACTTATTTCCATTTCAATCACTGAAACATGATGCATGACTTCACTTGGATTAGAGGTCTAATGGGACAAAGTCAAAGGTTCAGCCTTTGATTTTATGGGGGTTACTCAAGTAGAGCCCTTTTATGTTTTGAGGTGGAAACTATTTTCTGGATGTATTAGTGGAGCTTATATACAAATGGGATTTACACGCTCATATATGTGCATATGTATATATATATATAAATACGCACATGAAAACAGTAGGGTTACACAGGGGTAGATAACAATAATTTATGAGTAGGAGGAAGAGGAGATTTTACTTGCTTTAAAGAGGGATCTGTTAAACTCTGAAAGCTAGTCACAATATGGGCAGACCCGCCACTGGCCAAAATTGAGCCCTTCAGCGACACTGGTGGCACGTCTGCAGTAACATATTTAGGAAAGGGTAAAAAATGCTGTGCAGCAGCTGTGAGAGAGGAGTGAGAATATGTGAGAGAAACAACTCTGCAGACAGCAAGGTCAGTGGAGAAGGAGGGGGAGGAGGTGCTCCAGGTGCCAGAGCAGAGATTCCCCTGCAGCCCGTGGGGAAGACCATGGTGAGGCAGGCTGTCACCCTGCAGCCCATGGAGGTCCATGGTGGAGCAGATATCCACCTGCAGCCTGTGGAGGACCCCACAGTGGAGCAGGTGGACATGCCCTGAAGGAAGTTGCAGCCTGTGGAGAGCCTGCGCTGGAGCAGGCTCCTGGCAGGACCTGTGGCCCATGGAGAGGAGCCCACACAGGGGCAGGTTTTCTGGCAGGAACTGTGGCCTGTAGGGAACACATGCAGGAGCAGTCCATTCCTGAAGGACTTACCCCCATGGAAAGGACCCATGCTGGTGCAGTTCATGAAGGATTGTCTCCTGTGGGAAGAATCCCACTCTGAAGCAGGGGAAGAGCATGGGGAGGAAGGAGCAGCAGAGATGACGTGTTATGAACTGACCGCAACCTCCATTCCCCATCTACCTGCGCTGCTCACTGGAAGGAGGTAGAAGAGTTATAAGTGCAGTTGAGCCTGGGAGGAAGGTGTTTTTAATTTTGTTTTTATTTCTTACTATCTTACTCTGTTACTAATTGGCAATAAATTAAGTTAATTTCCCCAAGTCAAGTCCATTTTGCCCATCATGTTAATTGGTGAGTGACCTTCTTGTTCTTATGTTGACCCACGAGCTTTTTCATCGTATTTTCTCCTTCTGTCCTGTTGAGGAGGGGGAGTGATACAGCACCTTGGTGGGCACCAAGGTCAACCCACCACACCATGTTACACATTCTGTAGACCCATTTTTCACTAGTTTTTCACTGTATTAACTTGGCTTTTGTAGGTAGGCATTTCGTGTTTCATGATGTAGGAGGAGTTTATAATGCCAGCTGAGACCCGTACATGTATTTTTACATTGCAGGGAGAGAAGGAGCTCCACTTATCTCAGAACCATGTGATGGGCAGACTTCCAGCATTCAGTCAACTGTCTAGGCAGTCCATGATAATGTTCAAATCTCTTTTTAATTCTTCAGTTCCAAGTGATAACAAAGTGAAAGAAATTACATGTTCTTATCATGATACTGCTTCCTTCTGTCAATTTGTGTCTAGCCATGTCTTATGAGTTTTAAATTGCAATGCTAATGTGTTGCTTTTAGCATTATTTGTTTCCCCTTGTATAATTTAGAAATATAACTAAAAAATTAATTCTTCTGTAAAATAACCTGGCACTATGGCCTCAGCACTGTTTCAATTTCTAGAACAGAACAGAATAGAATAGAATAGAATAGAATACAATGTTTCAGAGTAGGTTTATATTTGTGTTTCTGCTCTGTCTTGAACAGTTATCTAAGTGAAGATTGAAGTTTTCCATAATTTCTTTTCAGAAGATATTGTTTTGTGAATATATTGTGTATATATAGGTGAAATTTTACCTCCTTATATGTTGAAGTTGTGATATGCTATGTAATATAGAACCTGTTAGGGAGCAGACATCTCCATTTATACAGTTTAATTTGCTATTTGCTACATACATTGTGATTTAACTTTCTCCTATGAACACTATAAATATAACAGGATCATTTAGAAATATGATGACAGGCTTCCTGTCAGTCTAAATTAATGTTTTTTCTTTATTCCTACAATAGCAGAACACTGTCCATTGGTGTCTTAGGACATGAAGCTCAATGGCTTGTATAGGAAAACTCTTCCCAAGTTCTGTCACCTTCACATTTGGATGAACGGGTTTTCTACTCTGAGAGGGAGATATTCAAAGCCCCATAACTACAGGATATTCAGCAATTTGCTACTGTCTCTTTTTTAAAAAATCTTTCTTCAAGAATTACCATTCTTGGAAATGAAATTCAGAAAAATTAATGACATTTCAGGAAACACTAAGCAATGGGGGCATGACTGGTGTTTTGGGTTTGTGTGGCAGGGTTTTGGTAGTGGGGGAGGGGCTGCAGTGGTGGCTCCTGTAAGAAGCTGCTAGAAGATTCCCCAGGTCCAATATGGACCTACCTTTGGCCAAGTTCAACCCAATCAGTGACAGTGGTAGCGCCTCTGGAAGAGCTGATTTAAGAAGGGAAACCTGCAGCAGGGGAGAAGAGTGGAATGTGAGAGAAACCCTTGTACAGATACCAAAGTCAGTTGAAGAAGGAGGGGGAGGAAGTGCGACGGAGGAGGGGATGCTCCTGCAGCCTGTGGTGAGACAGCAGGCTGTCCCCCTCCAGCCCATGGAGGTGAGCAGGGGAACAGATGCCCACCTGCAGCCTGTAGAGGAGCCCACGCTGGAGCAGGGGGATGCCCCTGAAGATGGCCATGACTCCATGGGAAAGCCTGCGCTGGAGCAGTCTGTGCCTGAAGGACTGCAGCCCACAGAAGGACCCACACTGGAGCAGCTTGTGAAGGACTGCAGCCCGTGGGAAGCACCCATACCAGAGAAGTTCATGGAGGACTGTCTCCTGTGGGAGGGACCCCATGCTGGAGTGTGAGGAGTCCTCCCCCTGAGGAGGAAGGGGTGGCAGAGACAAGGTGTGATGAACTGACCCCAACCCCCATTCCCTGTTCCCCTGTGCCACTGGGGGGAGGAGGTAGTGAAAATCGGGAGTGGAGTTGAGCCAAGAAAGGAAGGAGAGGTGAGGGGAAGGTGTTTTAAGATTTGGTTTTACTTCTCATTACCCTTGTTTTGATTTGATTGGTAGTAAATTAAATTGATTTTGTTTTTTTCCCAAGTTGAGTCTGGTTTTTTGCCCGTAACCGTAAGTGGAGAGGGATCCCTCCCTGTCCTTGTCTCAACACACAAGCATTTCTTTATATTTTCTCCTCCTTATCCCACTGGGGTTGTGGGGGGAGGAGCGAGCAAGCGGCTTCGTGGTGCTTTGTTGCTGTCTGGGCTTAAACCACACCAACTGGTTACTGGATTACTTTCTATGTAATAACTTTTTGTGATACTTGGTAAACTTAGATTGCATCTCACTAAAAAAAGGTGCAATTTTTATCATACTGTAAAAAGGTGAAAAGTTCTTGCTGTTATTATTAGGCAAAATCTTTGATAGATCACAGTCTAGGCCATGGTGACCTTGAATGTGAATGCCTTTTTATTGTAGATCATTAAACTTTCCAGTCCTGAGTTGCACTTTCAACACATGTTTATGTGTTTACATTTAAATATATGTTTCCATATGTATATACAGAATTGAAAACCTTAAATCCTGTTTCAAACAGTCATGTGGAGCTAGATTACAAAAAGGCAGTGTGAGGATTCAGACTGAGGGTTGCTGTGTTGTTTTGATTAGCACTTTTAGAAAAGTGTCGGAGAGAACATGCTGGGGAAGATAGTTAAAACTGCCATAGATGAGAAGAACAACTGGACTAGTGATGTGAACCTACAAATAAGGATTATAACCACCAGAGGCATGGTGAATCTTGTCCCTGCTGCTGGTGCTTTGTTTCTGTGTTGTTTAGGGCTTTTGCTTGCTTGCTTGTTTTTGTTTGTTTTACTTATGTGTTTCTTAAATAACATGTAAAACTAGACTTTGCTATTTGTCATCTCTTCACAAAAACAGAGCTCACAAGGAAAAAATAATCTAGTTGTTGATCCTAAATTGCTTCTGCCAGAGTAGAAATCACACTGATTTCTTCAGGGAAAAGGAACCCAAATCCCTTTTCTGGCAGCATACCCTATTTTTGTGCTTTATTTGTAACTCTACACTGGTAATTGGGAATTCTTCTGTTAGATAGTAGTCTTTGAGGGCAAATTTTCCTGGAACAGCAAAAAACAAGTAAACAGATGGGAGAAGATAGAGTGACACAAACAGAAACAGGAAAAGGATTAGAAAGAAGTTACATTTTGAAAAAAAATGCCATATATCTAAGTTCTCTACCATGAACCCTTGCCATAAATTTGATAGGTATTTTTTTCTTTTTTTAAATCCTTTAAATGTCCAGGTACAATTGAGTAAAGTGCTACTCATGGCAATCAAGTATACTCAAAAGATAGCCAATATTTAGAGTCATAGAGTAGGTTTGGTTTTTAGGCAAAGGCTGATCAGTAGTGGATTATTCAGAGTAGGATTTGAAGACAGCACCTTCATAATGCATCAGGAAGTTAAATACTTTGTCATTCCAGTCATATTTACTGCTCTCTGATTTGATTTGTTAAGCATATGACATCTTCTATTATGATGGGTAATATGAATGAAGTTTTTTTCTAAGTTGATAGTGATAAATACTTGTTGGATTTAATATCATGATGATTACATCTTAAATAAAAGTTTTGAAAGAGTCTTTTTATTGAAAAGCTCTAATTTCATTACTTCTTTAAATTTCAAATTTTAAATGATTGCTACAAAGTCTGAATCTTAATTTCTTATGGAAAGTAGAAGTTTTCATGCTTGCAGCTGCTTTTAAAATGCAGTTAATTATCAGCAGGAATGTCAAACATTTCCTTTGCTTTGTTCTCATGTGCCTTCATGTTTTGTATCCTTTTGGAAAGCTTGTGTCTAGTACATACAATTGAAGTGTAGGTAGTTAGGGTCTGGCGGCCGGAAGATATCGCGCTGTACGGAAAGATAGGGCCCCTCTCCTGATAGCCAATAGCATTTAGTTTATGAGGTAAGCAGACGGAAGTGACGTCATAAACCCAAGCTATATAATGCCGTGTCACTCACAAATAAATGCCATTTGTCGTCCACCACATTGGTGTCTGTGAGCTGATGGCCCGAGCGGCCTGGGGTTGGTCGCCGTGCCGTTCCTGAACCAGGTCGCCACGCCGTCGAAGGCAACATTGAAGTATTAAGTACAAGAGATATAGACTGATCTGTCATTCAGAACCACCTTTGCAGAAGCTTACAAAGTAAAATCAAGTCACATCCATCTAGTTCCTGACACATTAGACACTCTTGCTTTGATAACCTAGCCCTTCACAATTTTGTTAGCACCACATGTAGCAGGTTTACTTTTTTTTTCTTCCTCCATTTACAGAAAAAGACAAAATCTTACAGATACTTCAGAAAAATGAAATTATGTCCACCTATGGTCAGAAAAAACAGGGTCCTATATGGTTGTAAGCAGCCTTGTTTCCCACAGAGGTCTGCATTCCTAGTAGTTTATATTATAAGCTGCATTACTAAGGGAACAAAGTTAAAATTGAGTAGGGAAGTATAACTTAAATTCAAAGGTTTGTTAATGACAAAATTGTTAATTAAATGTGTCTGATTTAGAAGGTGGTAAGATGATTCAGCAACAGTTCTCTGATATGATGATATAAAATAAGGGTTAAATAGTAATTCAGTGCATTTTATGGTTTGTTATGTGTTAAATCATATTAATTATAAAGAAAACCAAAAGAACAGATGATGATAAAACAGTCATGGGCTGATGATTTTTGTTCAAGCGGAATGTTTTAGCTTTGTGCCCATAAAATGTGTGTATCTCCTGAAAAATATTGACTTCTGATTTTTATTTTTTTTTTTTTATATTAGCTTCTTAGTATTTCAGTTTCAGCTGTTTCTACTTGGAAATCCCAGAGTGCTGTTTTATAAGAGAGAAAAAAATAGAACTATTTTTTAAATTCTAAAAGAAGTTGACCTACTGACTGACTTTAAGCAGTAGACAACCTACATAGCAGCTGGAGCAGGGAAATGAGGAAATGCTGGAGAAAAATTGCCACTAGCCATAAAGCCATTTCAGGAAAATGTGCAGTATCTGCCAGCTAGTATATCAGTTACATTTTTTGGAGGTATCTGAATTCAACAGTCAAAAGTTAATATCTTAGTAATTACTATTTGAACTAGGGTTGGTTGGTTTGTTTGTTAATAGCTGTTGTTTATTTGACTGGATTTCAGTCCAGGATCAAGATCACATCATATAATTTGGTCTGTTGCCCACACTAGAAAATGGGTACTAGAGTGTGGGTGGTCCTTTAATCAGAATTTTCTGAAAAATAGTCAGAAGACCATTCCAGGACCCAGAAAGAAAAAGTGATACTGCCATTATTTGCGCTACGTCTATTAAGTCAGTTGTATAGATAAGGAGAGCCTTAACTCTCCAGAGCTTCGGACTAATAATTCTGACAAAATAAATACTCAAACCTAACTTGAAAGAGCATGAGAACACAAAAAATGGAACTTTCCCGTGTTACCATGAAATCATATAATTTTAAACCGTAATTATAGTTCATAAGTATCATTCTCAAATAATATCAAATGTTTCACAACTCACATCTGTAGATAAGGTTTTCCATCCAGACTAATTTCCTTGTGATAAGCAATACTTTTTACTTCTGCTTTAGTTATCCTGGTCTACAGCAGAAAAGAAACCAAAAGGCTAAGTGAAAATTGTGATTCTATTCAGAAGCATAAGTAGGGCAAAAGATTACTTATTTCACACCTCTTATGAAGTGATCTTCTGCCTTATTCAGATGCATTATATCAACCAAATATGAATTTAAAAAAAAAAAAGTTCTTATGATATATCAAAAAGAAAGAAAAATCAGGAAAACAAACATTAAAAAAAATTTAGAATTATGTGTTGAAAGGATGTTTCTGTACTTTCTGAGCAGAAAATGCCCTTTAATGAAACAAAAAACCCAAACACCTGATTGGCAATTACTTGAAGACACTGTGGTAGATTAACACGTGTGAAAATTCTTCACTACAGTGTGAATGATTTCGAAATAGTGCTGTAGGAGCAATAGAGCATTTTCATTGCCCCATTCTAAAATAAGGAGTTCAACCTTTGTGAGTTAACTGTTAGAAATTAAACACTTCAGGCATAATGAGGTATGAAGGCATTGCTAATGCCAAAATGTCATCCTATAATGAAGTAAAAGTTGCACTTGTAATGCACCCTCTGTTGTAGAAAAAAAGTTCATATTCCTCTATAAATGTGAATGATTAAAAATAAGTATTTAAAGATTATCATAATCATAGGGAAGTAAACTGAGCTGCAGTGAGAATTGCTTCTGATTTTTTCCTTGTTTCTTAGAAACAGGACTGTATTATCTTCTTCATCTCTAGTTTAATTAGGTATGGTTCCATTCAAATTGATGTTTGTTCAAACTGTGTCTGTATATCCTGAGTAATAATGACTAGCAGAAAATGTGTGATTCTTTTTAATATTGCATAGTCTCATATTAAAAATTAAATTTCCATAATAGGGATGTTGGGTGATAAAAGGGCATAAGAGATGTTAGACCTAAAAGATTATTTAAGATTAAAAACCACGAAGTGCCTCTATCTCTAAGCCTCTGATATGGGCAAATATAGCAATTTATTGAAGGATTTTTGTTTCAAGAAGCCAAACAAAGTTTATAGAACAAAAAAACTGTCTGCACGTAGGAAAAGTTGTCTGATGAATAAATGTTTGCTAAAGCAAAGCATATACTTAAAATATTCATTAGGATTAAAAGCTTCCAGAGAAGCATCCTCAACATCAAAAGAAAAAGGAGGAGGAAGGAAAACAACTCCACAGGAACAAAAGATAATGGGGAATTTCAAGAGAAAGGTGTAAAACCAAAATATTCTGTTGCTGGTATTAACTTTTTTTCTCTTGAAGTGTTTCAACTTAATCTTTTTCCTCAGCATAAATGATGCAACAGTGAAGTGTTTTTTAGGTGTATCCAATGAAACCTGTCTGATCCATTGACATCATAATCCGCACGCAGTAATGGCTGTTTTCTTCTAGCATCTCAGCAAACTTTTAATAGAAAAGATCTATAATGAGGTTTTATATTTCTAGGATTCATTACTTTTTATGAAGCAAAGCGAAATACACTTACTGGAGTAGAAATATAAAAAAAAGTCTTAAACAGTTACAACTAAGTAATAACTATGGAAATAAAACAACACATTTTCAGTATGTACAATTTTTATAAACTTTGATTTTAACTTGTGTGCTAGTTCAAAACATGTACATTTCCTTGTACATGTACTTTTGATAACGTTCACAAAGTATGTTTTCACACTTTTGAAATCTACAAATTATATGATATTTCTTATGCAACCAGTTCTAATTCTCAGGAGCAACATCATGCAGCTATCTGGCCAGGAGTTTGAGTTTTCTAGGTCAGCTGCTGAACTCTTAGAAACCCTAGAGAGACTGTAAACTCAGGGGTCTCCCAAAACTAATGGTACTGGTAGCTGTATGCTCAAAAGCCTGTGAAGGAGCCTTCTTAGCAAGGCAGTCTATGAAAGCAGTGCCTGCATTCTAGCAAAAGTATATTACAGGCAAGCATTTTGTTAGAATACGAGATGGTAAGATTTTAACTAAATTATTTTTTATTGGAAAATATTTTACATGTTTTCACTATTTAATAAATGGATCAATGAGTTTTGTGGAACAACTGATATCCATGTTTGTAGCACTGAGATCAAGTATAATGAATTTCAGTGTCAATTTCAAAATTATCCTTCAATTATGTACCAAATAGTGTTCAATAAAGCATAATTTTGAGTATATATCAAGCCAAGTCAGTAGTGTAAGAAAAAAAACATAGCACCAACACAAAGTAGTTTTGGAAAGAAAACAAGTTAATGTCTTGCTTAAGAGTTCAACAAACAAACAAACAAACAACAAACCCAAACAGATGAAAGACGGGGAGTGGATATGAGTGTGTGTGTCTGTCTTCTGCACTTACTGAAGGATATAGCTAAGGATAGATCTGGTACATGAACAAATCCAAGACCTAAACTTCAAATATAAACTACATTTCAGGGAAGATTTAGAGGGTGATGTTTTAATGAGAATTTTTGAAAACCTATTTATTACAAATGCAAAACCAAACCTACATTCCTTTCCATAACAAACAATTTATTGGCATTTAGGAATGGGTATAGGGTGTGGGAGTTTGCAGGTAGGAAAACAGTTTAACAATCCATCAAACTAATTTGAAATAACTTACTACAATTTTCTTTATGAAAAGCAAACTTCCCTGCAGGGAAAATAAGACTTCTGACTGCAAAACCCAGTCTTTGAGAGGTTGCATGTTTCATGAAAAATTGTAACAAAATTTTGTCTTTGTTAAAAGCCTCTGTCTTTCTCTGCTCTGTTACTTCAATTTCAGTTTTCATCTGCACCTCTAATCTTTGCAAGCCAAGAGTATTTTCCAATTCTTTACTGTCCAGCTTTTAACACAGCCTATATAATTGTATAATGCTTTAAAAGATCTTAAAAATGCAGGATTGACAATAAGAATAATATTCATTTGGATTAAGTAACTTCTGTATAATAGAGAATCTTTCTTACTGCACTGTTACATACACATGATGGAATATTACTTCTTTTTTGATTTCTTTTGCTTTGTAGGAGGAAAATTCTTGTATGACATTAATTTCTTTTAAAAGTTATAATTCCTGATAAAGGTGTGCTTTTGGTATTCCACTAATTAAAATAATAGAATTATAGTTCAGTATCTTCATTCCTTCATCCTATTGTGTTATTGCTGAACCTGTCAACAAGGGTACTAGTTAGCCTCACTTCCTTTGGTTTATTATATGCCTGCGATCCTTCTGGCAGATGGTGAGATGCTATATGAATAACAAATAATGATACAGAAAAATAATAATGACACACTTTAAAAGCTATTTAAGCCTCTCTAAGGATATTCACCTTGTAAATTAGAAATTTTTTCTTCATGCAACCTATAAATCTTGACAATATCAAAACCAATTCCAATGCAGAAATACTGGTCTCTTAAAATTGCAACGATTATTTAGGTCATATATTACCCTGTATTCGAATATTTTTACCAGCTGGAATTCTTGCCCAGATAATTTTCACTCTATTTGGATGTTCCGATCCAATATCGGGGAAGGTTTCGATATGATCGCAAGAGCGAGATTAAGACACAAACAAGGTCAAATGCCATATACTCAAAAGAGCTTTTATTATCAAAAGTATCAAAAGTAGAAAATAGTAGCAATAGGATAGAATGGAAGAAAAGGCAGAAATCAAGCAAGCAGTCAGGATAGAGTTGCAAGGATAGTCACCACCATGGATCCAGCGGCATCCCATTGGTCCTCAGTCTTCAATTCTTCGGTGGTGGGTGCACACCATGGCTTGTCTCCACAGTTTTTTATAGGGCATCGTTTGATGATGCATGCACACACGTATTGTTCATGCACTGTTCATGCGCTGCAGGTTTTGCCTATCACATGACCTTCGTGTGATCAACACCAGAAACCAGTATCTTATCTCAAAGACTACCGTTTCCATGAGAATGGTAGTCTCCACCTTCCTGCATGCTTCATCGGCTCCAGCCTGTTTCCTCCCCTGGATGCCTCAGTGGCCTGGTAATTGTCCTTATGGACAGAGGAGTATCCTGCTTATACAGGTCATCCCAGAGACAAATGGCTTGAGATAAATAGTTCATAGTTCAGTCTCTCACATCAAACAATCCTTGAGATGAATGTCTTGAGATGACAGTCCAGTCTCTCACACCTAACAATCTTTGAGACAAACAGCTCAAGATATCAATTCAGTCTCTCACACTGGAAAAATTCTTCAGCCAGATACTTGCTTTTTTTTTTTTCTTTTCTTTTTTTTTCCTAGTGGTCCAATATTTTCCATTAGATTTTTGGTTTTGTCCAAACACAATTGTCAAAGGGAAAATTACTCAAGAGTTGAAGCATGTCAGTTCCACTATGTATAGCCTGCAACATCCCAGAACCCATCTGCCCTATGCCTTGTGGCACATACTACATTTTACATCTCCAGGAACTAGAAACAGGCAGCAGTGTAGTTTGCTGTCAAATACAACATCAGTTCCTATCATTGTCTCATGAGCAATGCTTTGATTGATCTGCATATTTCCAAACTGCATGATGCTGTGCAGGGTTCATCAATTAACATATACATGGCAAATCTGGAAACTGTAGTATTATTAATTTTGTTGAACCTGTTGTGGTCTGAGCCAGCTATGATGTGGTTGTATCCAGTTTATTTCTCATTCAATTTAAGTGAGAAATTTTTATGTTGCAATCTTCTGTTCCACAATTTGTATCCATGCTATAAAGAATTCAGTCAGGTATTTCATTTTCATGAAATGATAAGGACCCTCCTAAGAACACTCTTACTTTTTTTACTGAGTTTTTGTTGGGGCTTTTTTCCTTAAATAGTGGGATTTTTCAAGATGAATTGGACACATAAATTAACAAAAGTATGCTTTTAAAGCTGTTCCCTGTTGAATCTCTCTAGAAAATTTTGAAATGTTTTACAGTGAATCAATGGTCCTGGTCTTCCACTGGTTGACACTACTTTGGATGTTTCCATCAACTCCAAAGGGTCCTGGGAATGGAATTGTTTATTCTATTCCAACAGCAAGCTGAATTTCAGTTGAAGGCATATTGTCCAGAAATGCCCCGCTTTGAAGGTTTTAAGAGAAAGGAAATCTACATTTGTTGAATAGCTTAAATATTTTCCCAATCAAATTGTCTTTGTTCTTCATCTGTTTTTTCTTCTGTTGGTGGTCCTTTTCACATATAACAAAATTGCTGTGGCTAAGTACTTTTCAATGTGAACCAGAAATCTTTCTGCACTATTACCTTTTACAAAAGCAGCTTAGGATGTGATCCATAGACCATTTGCTTTGTGTTTGCATATGCTTTAAGGCACCTCTCCATTGCAGTCTGGCTGCAACTGGTTTTTACTCTCCTTGGAAAAGATGTGGAGACTGTCTCTACAAGCAAAATGAGATCACTTTGTGTTTCAATCCATCTTTGCTGTTCCTTTTTGTTTTGCAGGAAGCACAGAGGTTTTCCAGTAGAATGTATGTGTGTTATCTAGAGCTGCGCCTGAGTATATAAATACCATAATTGCAGAGATGACAAAGTAAGTAATTCTGGCAATGTTCTCTCTGTGCAGAGCTTATTCCTTCACATCTATCGCTTCCTCGAGTAAAAGCAGGCTGTAAAACACAATTGATGTGGAAAGTGTTCTTACAGTCCTACCTCAGGCAGTCATCATCTTAGTCATCCAGCTCCCTGAAACTAGTGGAGGTGGATAATGTGTCCAGAAAAGAGGAGCAGTCAGGGTATTTCTTCCTGGGCTTTGTATTTTTTTGCATGAAAAAAAGAGAAAGGTGCTCTTCAGCAGTAAATCTGTATTCAGTTCCACAGAAATTTAAGCTTTTTTCTGTACTATAGAAGTCAAAGTTGTAATTATCTGGACTGGAGGGGTTGGACCCAAAGCATATGGATAAAAAGACAGAACAACCACACAGCTGTTACATGATCTCCAACATACTGCATTGGGCAGTGCAGGGAAAGATCAGAGAGAAACTCACTGTGTCCCTCAGTAAAACAGTGGCTGTCTTGAGACTAACATAGATGTCAGAAATAATTAAACTCTAAATATCTGGAGGCAGAGTTTATCTTGCTCTTCTACTTTTTTAACATCTACCACAATGAAGGCCTGGCAACTGCTTTTAAGCACCTATGTGTTTAGATGATGCTAATATACCGCAACAGAATTTCAATGCCCAACATTCATTTACTTCAGTTCATATCAAAAAACCCAGACAAACAGATATTTCTTCTAAGAATACTGTAATTGCTTTATTTTCATGAGTGTTTTAAATGCTTAGTAGGTATGACTTCTGTTTTGTTTTATTTTTCTCTTCAGACTTGCTAGAAGAAATGGGAAAGGGAAAGAGCATGGAAAAGAAGGAAAAGTATAGGGAAAACCTGAAATGAAAGGAAAATGTTCCTGTGGACCAGGCATTTATATCTTGTGAGGAAGTGCTGATCTATTTAGTTTCCATTGACTGCAAGATGAGTGAAGAATGTTTTTTGAATGAAATTTAAGACAGAAACTAAAAAAAAAAGCTTTTATGAATTAGATGCCAAAATACTATGTTAAATCTTGTAGACTTAAATCTCCCTGAATTTGTCTCCAGATGTTTAACTCCTAAAAACCAGGAATTGGTTTCTTACCTTCTCCTAGCTTCTTCAGATGTTTTTTTTTGTTTTGGTTTTTTTTTTTAGTATGAGTTGCATAAAGGCTTTTTTGAGGGTTGCTGGAGTTTGAGCAGTTTTTTTGAAAGAAGACCATCTTCCACATAAGCTTCTGTTTGGGTACTCAGAAAATGTCAGTTCATGTCTTGGCCTTGAGGTTTCCTGTGTCACCTCGAACAAATCACCTATGCTACTGTATACCTTATTGTCTTTTGAAATAGATTAAGTACTAACCTGTCTTGCCAGAAGGATTTAATGTTAGATCTACAAAGGCTGTGTAACTTGCATAATACGCTGAGAAAGGTCAGAAAGAGCAAGATGAAAGTTGGGTAGAGAAGGGCTAGAATAATGCTTCCAACAAGAAGGAATGACTCAAGGCTTGACTGGAACACCACTGTAACTTTAGAAATGAACAAAGAGCTTCACTGGGTGCTAAACACTGGGTGCTAAACACAAAAAATTCAGTCCTTGCAGGTCATCTCTTCAAGAAATAGAAACTCCTGTTCCAATCAGTTTAGAGGTTTGGATGCTGCAGCATGTGCTGTGCAGGACTACTGTATTGTTCTTCTTCATCCGAGAGCTCTGCTTCCTCTCCAAGTACTGTAAGACAGGTGGAGTCATGTTGGGGCTTAGAAAATTTGAGCTGTCTCAAGCTTTTTGCTAGACTGCCTTTATAGCTCTGGCAAGTCATGTAATCGTCTTGTGATTTGCTTTTCCCTGCAGGGACAATGGTGATTAATTATGGAACTCAGGCTCCAGAAGATCAGGCTTTTAAACTTCTGGCTCTAGACAAACCTTGCATGGGATCCTGGACAGATAACTTGCTCCTGGTTCACAGTAATGATGATAATTTCTCACTCTTATTCTTTATATGCTTTTCCAATTATATGGTAAAGTTTTGGACCTTTCTTGCTTTATGTTTTGTCATTGTTTCAGAGCTTTTTTCAATATGCCTCAATACGGGTGTTTCTATGTGTACTCTATTTCCAGAGCTGTCACTCAATAGGAATAGATTATACATTAAAAGAAGGCAAGTTCAGTACAGAAGAAGAATTCCAGAACAATGGAATCTCAGGGTATAATATGCAAAAAAGTTAGGACACTAAAAAACTCCATATTTCAAAAGAATGCTTGAGCAAAAATGTAAAATGGACTTTTATCTACTGTATTTAGAGCACATGCATCTTCAAAATTAATGACAAGTATACTTTCTAAAAGTTGTCACACCATATTTAAAATCCTTGTACTTATTAAAGCAATAAGTGCTTGATTTTTTTTAGAGTAAATTTTTCTGAAAGTGTCTTTAAACATTCAGATATAATCATTAATTTTGTCATCTAAATATATTTTTGGCTACAGAGTTATACTGGGCTTCTAGAATAAAAGTGGTATATGTTATAAGTCTCCTTGGAATGTATATTAAGCATTCATTATGATGCAAATTTCATTAAAATAATCTTTAGGATGTCTCAGAAAATACATTTTTGACAGCCTTCACTGTACTTTAATAGAAAATGCTAGTAAAGCAAGTGATAATTAAATCTAATGAAAAGAAAAATTTAAAATAATTACATTTAATTGTTGATTTATTTACACAAATACCAATAGGGGCTACTATCCACATGCTTTGTGCCTACTAAAAGGGAAAAGATTTGATTCCTAAAAAATGTTCTCAGATGCCTTTTTTTTTTTAATATAGAAATTATAAAGAATATTATATATTTAGAAGAATATTTTGCCTTCTTTGTAAGATTGCAAAAGTTTTCCTATCCCAGGAATTCTTCTAAAAATTTTCACTCTCCACCACCTTGAAACCTCCTGTTTGCTGTTAATCTGAAAAATATTTTGTAATATTTCAGAAGTATTCTACTCAAATATGAAAATTGACCTAACTTTTGAATTTTAAGCCTAAATTAAACCTAACTTTTAAATTTTAAAAACTGTATTTATGATGGTAAACTTTTCTCCAAACATCCTAACATTTTCAAAGCCCTAAAATAACATCAACTATATGAAAAGATTAGAAAAAGAAAGACATTCTTCCGAAGTGACAAATTTGTAAAAAAAATCCCTTTCAGTTCAACTGAGAGAAGATACCCTGTTTGTTTTAAAGGAAATCAGTGTCAGTTGAATACTTTAATCTTGCATTCCTAATGAGACATGTACAGTCCTAATGAAATATTCCTTTTACTGCAACATCTATGTGTTGAGATTATAAATTCCAGCCATTCTAGTACAGTAGTGTATGGAAGATCCCATTATGAGCTGTGGCTTCATTGCATTGCACAATGAAAGAACAGCAGCTAAAATATCTTACAAGTAACTGTGAAAGCATTCTCATCAAACTAAAATGAAAAAAGCAAAGGGGAAGACAAGATCTCATGACTAATTTAGACTCATTAACATACAACTGACTTGACACATCCACAGAGCTAACTGAAGTCTACAGTCCTTGTCTCTTGACAGATTTCCATCTGTGATTTTTACTGTGAATGATAGATACATTAAATGTCTTGTTTTCCAGTCCAATGCCAGACGTACAAAAGTATGGCTAGCTACTCCACTGGCTAGCACTTCTGTTAACTAACATTTTCATCTCATATCTGAAGCATTACAGTTGTGACTCCAATGAGTGTTTGAAATGACAGATTTAATCAAAGGCCAGTCCCAAATAAAGTGTATATCTCTAAACATTAATGATACTACCTCTTCTTTGAAATTTTGAGCAGGGAAACAAAGTCCCCTAAAAATGTGACACAGTCTTTGGATCGCAAAACTGTTTTGAAATTGTTTAGGCAAGTGCTACTAGGACACGCAGTTGACCGCAGCAGTGATTGCAACTACCCTAAGCCTAATTCTTCTACAGGACACAGTCAGAAGCTGAAGGCTGGGCAATTAAGTGGCAGGAGTTGTTTTTTTCAGGCTGAAATACCTGATCCCCACTTGGTCCAGCATCAAAAAAGTAGGCATCCACATACACTCTGAACTGATGAGAACAAGTGCTTATTCTGCAGCAGTTACAGAGTTAGAGTGGAAAAACAGTAATCAGAAATTCAATATGTGTTTTAAAATATCGTGAATGTTAAAAGTGATGTTTCACTCTTAGAGGATGATTACTGTCTAGAGTCCAGTGGAACGAAGAAAGTCATGATGAACTAATGTAATATTAATGTTGGACTTCATATATACTTCCACAGACATTACCCTATTCTGTTAATTAATACTTTATTCTGGTCCCATTTTCCTATCTTAATAGGAGTCATACTGTTTATCAATTTCATTCTTTTTACATGTAAATTTCCTTTAAAAGTGGATAGATAGGGATAGCTTGTGAAAAATACTCTGAAAAGGTTTCACCATTTGAACTGTCACTTTGATGGTTTGCATTTTAAACTGTTTTAAAAGATAGCTAAACAATCTGCATTTTAGGATCCCATTATTTGGGAGCTGTACTGCATACTGTTTAAGCTATTAGGATAAGCTGATACCTTACCAAAAAAAAAGGTCCTATGTAAATACAAAGTCAGATGCCATGAAAGGTGTGTAAGCATATAAACTAGACAGGTAATAATGGGAGTGGTACCTTTTACCCTAATTATATAGTTTCACATACACTTTAATACTTCTATTGCTAGAACCCTATTTGCTTAATAATCTAGTTCTACTAACTTGACTTATATACCCATTTGATAAGTGGCAGATCTTTCTTCACACAAAAGACAAGATAAGCAAAAAGCACTTCGGACTGTCCTTTGTTGATAGGTCTCTCTTTGGGATACTTTAAAAAAAGCCCCATTTGAGCCAGCTGGCAATAGCAGTGCTGGGTAGAGAATTAGATCAGTAATACTGTTCAAGGAGATCTTATACACCATTTGAAACCTAATGGTGTCAGAGTATCAGCAATAAGAGGTGAGAAACGCCATGAAATACCTGCAGTAAATGGGAAAATGGAACAGTTAAATGCCTCACAAATTGAGAAAGTGTATGCTATATTTCATTAATCTTGGAAAGGACTAACTAACTACTTTAGCCAAAATGTCTTTGGGATACTGGTGTATTGAGAAATATTTCTCCTAGAAATTAGAGGGTTTTAAATTATTTTCAATTTTTTGAAAATTATCTGAAAAGCTATGAAAACTTCGGAAACAGCTGCACCTCAGCTGAAACTAATCAAACAATTTGCACTTTATAAAAAGACAAAACCTTTATTTTTTTCTGTCACAAGCAGCATTTTTCTTTGAAATATAAAACATCCCACATCAAACTTCTTATATAGAAATTTTCCATCAAAATTATTTTTTGGTTGAACAAGGATCATAGAAAATGGGATTTTTTGTAGGACAAGATAAGATTTTACCACTTTTTGATTTTCCACGAACAAAACCAAAACTAAGTGTTTGATCTGTGTGGAACTTTACATACTGTTTGTGGTTAGTGGACTGAACAAAACTGTTCTGTTCTGAGCCAGTTCAACAAGATGAATTCCGAAGACAGTTCTGAAGATTCTTTTATGTGTTATGTCCCACATCTTAAATAAAATTCAGTCTTTGACTAGACTTCCTTCTGTAGTGTGGTGTCTTCATGGATCCAGTTATTTAATGCATTTTAGCATTAACGTGCGAGTGGGAAATAGTTGATGAAATTTTCTGAAATTTGGAAATTCTGTTTTTCCTTTCCTCTACAGCATTACTTCTAATACCTTTCAGGACAAAAAAGTTTAGGTTACACACCTTTTTAAGTTTAAATTAGTTAAAATGCACTGCTGCTGTCTATAAAAAGAATGTATGCCTTAACCTCTGCTTTTTATCAAGACATATTTGCAAATATTCATGGTATCTTCAAAAGTATTATAGCTGAATTTAAGTGAGCAGCGACTTACACATTTAAGATTTTTGCAGTTTATGATCAGAAAAGTTTTTGGTTTTCTTTTCCTGTCAAGTCTAGTTGAGAAATACTGAGTACGTTTCATTGCCAAAATAATTTGCTAGTGTGATCAGGATAAAAGGATCCATAGATGGCTTCAAACACACAAAAATCTGTCTCTGGATCTTCAGTGTAATGCAATACAAAGACTTAAACATCCTTTAAATTTCAGTGCCTGACCCAAAGACATACTTTATAATCAATATTTTCTATTGAGTGGGTAGTTTTGAAAGCCACAGAGCAGCCAGGCAAAAATTATTCTTTCATCACTGCCATCTGACAGCTGTGTTTCACAGCTGGTGTGTGCAAGTAAATTAGCACCCACCTTGTTTTCAAAAAGACTGTCAGAGCACCATCATCTTGGCATTCTCTTTGGAGATGATATATCAAGGATTCTAGGACTGGATTTCTCCATACAAATGATTAACTTTTTTTTTAATTTTGTGAAGTTTTAAGACTTTTTTTCTTAGGACTCAACTATAGTTACTTTCCAAAACCCTAGGATACTGGAAGACAGTGCAACTCCCTTCCGTCCCATCCCCCAAACTTTTGATAGACCCCTAAAACCTTCATAAGCTTTGGAAAACACAAGTAACTGGGTGTCGTGGTTTCAGCCCAGCCGGTAACAAAGGACCACGCAGCCGCTCGCTCACTCCTCCCGCTCCCCCTCCGGTGGGATAGGGAGGAGACGGAGGAGAGAAAAGGAAAAAAACCTGGAACCTGGAGGGTTGAGATAAGGGCAGTTTACTGGGACAACACAAAAAAAAAGGTTACAACAACAACAACAACGGTACTAATGAAAGAGTATACAAAAAGAGTGATGCACAGTGCAACTGCTTACCACCCGGAACCCGACGCTCTGCCACTTCCCCCACTGAAAGTCGAGAGAGCCCTCCCCCCGGCCCGCTCCCCATTTACATACTGAGCATGATGTCACATGGTATGGAATAGGTCCTTGGCTAGTTCAGGTCAGCTGCCCCGGCTATGCCCCCCCACCTCCCAGGTTCCTGTAAAAATTAACTCTATCCCAGCTGAACCCAGGACACTGGGTCACATTTTTTTTTGTTCCTGTCTTCCTGAAATGTTGCTTTTTACACAGATCCTATGAGATCATTCCATTACTTTTAGCATCAGCTGGACTTCATTTTTTTTCTTCAGCTACGTCTACTTTTCTCTTATCTCTTCTCTCTAGAGCCCTCACACCCTTTTTGTTGCATCCCAGCAACTTCTTTCTTCTTTATTCATTCCTGCAATTCAGGGTTTTTCTTCCTTTCCCAGCTGTGAACCCCTTTTCTAACTTCTGAGTCTTCTTCCTTCAGAGCTGCATTCCCTTTTTCCCCTCCCACTTAGTAACATGGGAAAGGGAGCTGCAGTGTTTCCAGCATATGCTTCTACCACATGCTTGAGAATCTCATTATGTAAGTGAAATTCAAGTTGCTGATCTGTTCATGTTTGTTTTAAAGGCTTCCTTAATAAAATGAGATCAAAGTGAAAAAATTTTTATCCTTAATATGGAGTAGTATTAGTAGTTCAATAGTTGATGTAATTGAACATGGAGGTGGTCCTTGTAATCGAACATAGGAAAAAGTATTGTTCCATGCATATAACATACGTATTTATTCTTTCTGTTTCTGGAAAGTAAACACTTCTTGAATGACTCCTGCACACACCCCCATTATCTCATCTAAATAGACAAGAAGTAAATCTCCAGTGGAAATGCCATCAATATACTGTAATTGGAGACATGAAATGCTGTGTAGAAAGACACATTCTGATAGTTTTGATAAAGCATGCACTAGCAGTAGTAATATTTCAGTAGTCAGTATAAATTCAAGGAAGTGTATATTTTCAGCATCATTTCAAATGAACAATGATGCTGAGTGTTGAAGAACTGCACGACCCCCAGTATTTTAGGATTAAGAAAGACTATTCTTTTATACTTGCTCTTACTTCTATCCACATTTGAAAAAAAAAAAGAGTTATGGGAAGAAATCTTAAGTTAATCGTTAGTTTTCTATTTAACTCAAGAGAGTTTCCTGTAGAATATTCCCTGGAGAAATATCCAGATTCCCTATAAGCATTTGATGAAGGGAGTGACTGGGTATAGAAGGCATATGTAGCAATAAGGAAAAGATGCCATTACAATTTCAGCAATCTCTTTCCCAGATACATGCAGAAATAATATCTTCATATTCTTGGCAAAGAAGGCCAGGTACTATAGCCAGTTTGGAGTAACAGAATTTACTTTGTAAGATTATCCACTCTGTTAGATGTTGGTGACTGTCCCTCTAATTGAATATATGGATTGTTTTATAGTACCTAGGAAAGCACAGCCAAGGTATATCAATAAGATTTTGTACTTTCCAGTTCAAGTCCCCAGTCAATTATACACCTGTATAGACATTATCATATTTTCATGTATGATGTTTCAGAGGCTACATATTCATAAAGATATGCACAGGAGCAAAAGTTTGCTGAATAAAGATCTAATTTCAGATAAGAAATTTGCCATACCTGTAATTTATATTTGTACCACAAAAATTGGCATGTAGTTCATTTAACTAATAGCAATAAATCATCAGGTGGTAGATAAAAATCTGCTAAACTGTAGGAAAAATTATTTTTCCCAGCAATCTATTATAAGTGGTGGTTTTGGGTAATTAATAGGGCTTGACTTCTTTGTAATGTAAGTGTCCCTCAGTATTGGGTTCCATTAAAGGCAGTACTAAATAAATATTCATGGCAGCATCTACTCATTGAGATAGGGTCACTTAGACAGAGTGTTCTATTAAAAATACTTTTAATTTACCTGTAGTTGTCACGCAGTAAGTGTGAGAATTGATACTTTGACCAGTAGCCTTTGTCAAGATTCATGGGGAGAGGTCGTGAAAAATATATTAGTCAAAATGTCAATTAGCTTGCCTAATGGGTTATACCTGTGAGTGCTGCAGTCCTATCTTTAAGTAAATGGATGGTCTATCTCAACAAGAGGCCACTTTCATGAATATTTTATTGAATGTTCTAATTGAAGTAAATTACCAAATTATATTCTACATATAAAGTGATGCATTTGAGGTTCCCAGAAAGCAGTCAATGGGATATAATAGTGTATTGTATATAGAAAGATATATTTGTTAATGTTCTTAACAACAACAACAACAAAAGGCTATTATAAAAACAGATGCCAAGATGACAATATGCTTCCCAGAAGTTGAGACTAGGGATTTGCCTATAGTGCTGTCTCTGTAACAAGGTGAAGAGCCCCAAGACAATGACAAACAAGCTAACTCAGGTACTAGAAGAAGTTTTGATATCTGGAGCTCAATGAAATGGCTTTGGTGTTTCTTACCTTACCTGGCAGTCCAAACATACCCTTAAAGTGGTGGGGAAAGGGCACTCAGCACTCAGGCTTTAAAACACAAAGGGAACAACTGTTCCAGAGTGCATATCCTGGCAAACTGATGTTGAAAAGGTCATTTTTTGTTTTTAAATGTGTTGCTAATTTGCCCTTGCACCTGTAACAAAAGGATAGCATTATAATTATTCTATTCATAGAAGCATACTATGCTTTTGGTTTTTTATGGAGGTTATTTTCACCTTAAAATGTATCAGTGGAGCTTAGACAAACTCAAGGTAAAGTAAGAATGGATAGGAGTAAAACAGGAAGTCTAGCATACCGTCCTCCTAATCAAGCTAATAACTATCAGTGAGCTTATTTCTCCTTCCTTTTCTTAGTAGAGAAGGGGGCAAAGATACAGGAATGAAAACAGGTAGCCTTAGTGGTATTTAGGTACTGCAGGGGCATTCCTGACATGTCTGAAACAGAAGTAAACAATTCTTCCTAGAAATTCCCCCTTCATAAGTAAAGATTGTTCGTTCTAGAAATATAAAACTTCACTCCAAATCTTAACATTTTGTATAAAAGAGCTTTACTGAAAGACATGTTGTAGTCACTTTGTAGATGATAGCAAGACCATCACACAGCAGGAGGTAAGAAAGAGGGATGAGAACACACGCCAAAGTTAAAGAGAAAGGGCAAGACTGCAGAAGCTCAGTTTAAGGGGTATTTTGCTGCAGCTTAAGCTGATCAATGGGAGGGAAGCAAACTCCAGCAAGCTGTCCCAGCTGGCAAGCTCAGTCTCAGACTGGTTATGAACCTGATAAGTAGGATTGAATGAGTTTGTCACCGAAGCAATTTCTCAAGGGTTCTCGTTTGAAGGATTGGACAAGGCAGTCTAAGACAGAAGACAAATTTCTGCTTGGTTAAGCTTAGTAAGACCATTGAGCAATAGGACTTCTGGAAAGATAAAATAATCTCTAACCAAAATAGGCTAAGATAGATTTTAAGCTCCTTAGATCCTAAAAATGTAAGTTTTCTCTGCCAAGGTGTGAGAAGAGAACAGAAAAATCTTTTTTTTGGTGAGAAAACTACTTGAAAGAAACCTAGCATGTCTATAAATTATTTTGAACTTTTTAATTGAAAGTAGTATTTCCCAATTGTTAAATCAAAATTAACTGCATGCTATGCTTATTGTATGTTAAACAGCATTGCCATTAGACACTTTTTCCTGAAAGGAGGGGTAATGTAGCTAAAGCTTAATCAGAAAAAGCAAAGAATTTTGTGCATGGAGGGTGGCCTAGAGAATGGCATTCAAGTCCTCATATAAGTTGGAAGAATACTTCCAATGTGTTTTTCTGCATTCAGGGAGATAAAAAAGAAGACAGAAGTAGAACCAATCCTGCACCCATGGTGAAGGGTACAGAGAGGTCAGTTCATTAATATTGCTGTACTCATCTTTCTGAACTGTTTTATGTAAAATACTTCTTTGAACTTTGAGTGGTATAATGTGGTTTCAAAAAAAGGACCTGTAAGAAAAAATGGCTGTTGCAGTTAGTAGGTATTGGTAGCTGTGTTGGCTATTAATAGTTCTGTTGGCTACTGACCACTACAATATACACTACAATTTATAGTAATTTCAAATGCCAGGACTTGTGACTGCTCCATAAGTAATCTGTCTTTCTAAGAAAAACAATTGTCATTTAATTTATCACAGTGTAATAAATTATTTTTCAGCAATGTTTACCAAGAACACTACTCAGATGATATTTCAAAAGCTAAAACATATGTCATAATGATTGCTTGCTTATAATCATCTAGTTTATTCTCTGTTTCTGGTGTCAGATTAAGTTTCTTATCTTTGCAAATGGAACAGAACATTTTGGAAACAATTCTGCATTTAGAGATGGACCAAAGTTGTTCAAAATATATTCTTTGGACTTCTGGAAAATAAAAACTACAAAAAAATGCAATTTCTGCCAGTCTTATAGTAGTTACTTTAAAAAATCCAAAGCTGAAAATATCTAATATACAGTCCACACATAAGATTTTTTACTTCATTCATATTGAACTGAGTTCAACATAGTATAATCAAAACACTTAATTGAGGCATCAGATGTGTAGGCTTTTTCTTTTCTCACTACTGGTATTTTTTTATATTTTTAGGGAATAAAGCACATGTGGTCACACATGTCTTCCCCACTGTCCTACTTCTCCTCCTAGTAGCTTTTTGATCAGTTTCTTTCAGATACATCTGAGGGCTAGGAATCTTGGAGATAACTTATTTCCTCTACGTTTTATGAGAATAGGTAGCCAGGCAGAGGAAGGAACCCCTTTAGGTGTTCCCTCTGAAAGTTCTGACAAGTGGATGTCTCCTATTAGAGTCAGAACACAGATGGATAAGTGCATTTATAAATGCGCCAATAATGCAAAAAGTTTCAATCAGAGCTTGAGTTAGAATCAAGAATCACAAATCTGTACAAAGCTGGTTTCCATCACCTGTGGATGAGAGGTGGGCTTGCCATGTAAAAAGCAGGAAAATGAAGAAAAAAATAACATCAGAATTTTAGAGTGAGCGAAGGGCTAATTGCCACGAATACAAGTGTCAAAGTATATACAGAGCATTCTCAAATACTTTACCCAGAGACAAAATATGGAAAAAAAAAGTTGCAGTAAATAAGTAGTCTCATTCTATAATGTTACTACTTCAAGTAGTTCAAAACAATTAATGTATCTGTACTAGCTAGTGTGCTAAGAAAAATTGGAGACCTAGAGTTGTAAACAGTGTCCAAGCCCAAAGATAAAATCACCGATCTTGTATTCCTTTTCTTCCAAGCATCTCTCACAATTGCCCAGAACTGTAATGTTATCATCAGATATTATAACTTTTTGATACAGAAAGATGTCTCTGCCTGAGGAGAAAGATCTGTTTCAACAATTGTATAGCATTTGATTTATTGTTTAAAATACGTTTAGCGAGATGAGTTCTGTATTAATGTTTTCATCTGTTTCTCCTTTACTACCTCTCTAGTATTACATTTTACACAATGTCTTGTAAAGTAAGATCATTTCAAGAATTTAGAGGTAGGAATAGCAAAGGTAGCAGCAAATCGTTTTTAGTGATAAAAATGTGTCAGTCACTGCTTTTCCACTGAAATCATAACTTCATTAATCTAATTTTTATTAAAAACAACCTTTCAGGATGGGGCAGAACAAAACAAGAAAAATCCCAACTCTTTTGTACTCTGATGCAATATAAGCCTTACTATATAAAATGAATAAAAGAATCAAAACTTGACACATTTGTTCAGGTAGATGCCTCAAAATAGAAATTTATACTTGAATAGCCTTTAGCCTGAAGTTTTTAGTACCAAGTTAAAAACTAAGAACTGGATTTTTAAATGTCTTTAGAAAGTGAAAGAAGACCTGTTGATATTTTTGCAATACTATATGGCAACATGCTGTCCCCTTAATATAAATCAGAGCCAAATGTGCATCTATTTATATTTTTATGCCAGTAATTCATATATGCATTTTTCTGTATAAATGGAAATGTTTGGGGAATAAAAGTAGAAATCCTAGCTGAGCACTTACATTTATAATTTATATAAATAAGGAATAGATCTGAAAAAAAGCAATTAATGTCAACTTTGAAACAGAAAGTAAACATGATTAAGAATTAGAAGTTGCCTAAGAACATAATCAAAGGGTATATGAAGTAAGTAGAAGGAAGAATGTGAATCATTATAGATAGAAATGGAAACTGTAACTCAAAAGATTTTTCATTATTATCAAAGCAAAGAATTAATCAGAGAGGAAATTAGAACTCTGGAGGATGAGTTAGGAGACGGGATGGCAGAGGGTGGTGAAATTATTGAAGTATTAAATTAATAATTGCTTAATATAGTTACAAAGGCTAACACTAATGGATCAATAGCTGGCAATAACTTCATGCTTAATTCTGTGCATGTGCAGTTAGGCTTGTTTTCTCTTCCCTTTTCAGTATATATAGTTAGATTTGTAATAAGTTAGATTTGAATCTTCTTAATTATTTTTTAAACTTCAGAAACACAGAATGGAGATAGGCCATTTCTACCACTGTGATGCTTATTAAATTTGTTTCATGTCTATTTAATGCACATAGTTCTTTGACATCCCTAGAGAAAATATTTTAAACATCAGTGCTGCTATTAACTTCAGCACACTATAAAGGAAAGTAGATACAGAGGATTGCAGTGACAAATATTTCCTTGCTCTCATTTAATTTTTACATAGTGTAAACAAGCAAATGGTTTTCTCTATATATAAAAATGCTGAAGTCAGAGAATAGATCTCCACTGGTTTCAGCTGCCTTTGATAAGACTACTGCAAAAATAAGCCAGAGAAAGTAATAGAAAGAACTGAAATAGCCTTGGAAAAAAAAAAAAATCTTCTCAGTAGAGAGCCAGTAAATGAAATGTATGTTAAGTTGATATTTAAAAATACAAAGTTTATTTGGAATACTTTAATTATACAGTCAGTTTCTTAGATGGGAAATAGATATTGAAATAACATTTCAGAGAATTAAAACTCAGATCTAATATGGAAATGATCACATCTCATGTCTCCTGTAAAGATTTCATTGCTTATATTCTACATGGACAATGGGAAGGGCAGATACAATCCTTCTAAACTGTCAGAAATAACAAAGCAGATCTAAGTATGCTAGGATTTCATCTTTCACAGACTAGAATTTTAATCAGCCTAATATGTGTGTAACTAAGGAACTGTTTCTCTGGGTATTTTTTCTTAGCTAATTTTAGAAATATATCCTCATTCATCAGTCAGATCAGCCATTTAGTCCTTAAACAGTCCAATCAAATTATAATTAACCTTTCAAACTGAACATGGGACTAATAGAACTTAATTCTCAGGTCTGGCAATACAGCGCGGGACCTGAAAGGATCTGATCCCTTGCAAGTAAATGCAGGGAGGGCTTCAGCCCCATGCTTGCTACCATGGTCTCTCTTTTTCTCTTGGTAGAGGCCTTCTTTACCCTGAGTAGCTGTGTGTAGAGTCCAATGTGCAATTTGGTTTTCCTTCTGCTCCAGCAGACCTTGGCATTGGCAGCAGACCCACCTGAGGCTTCAGCAATGCTCCCATGCTACTTGCCATAGGGAGCTAGAGATTCACAGTCAGCAACAAGATGAACCTTTGCATGGAGGTTCACAGCCTTTAGTGATAGTGTCAGGCTCACTGAAAGAGGCAAAATGGTGCATTCCATAGGACGTTTTCCAGTTTTGACAGTGGGGATTTTTTTTTTCTTTGTTGGGGGTTTTGGCTTTTTGTTTCAGTTTTTCTTTACATTCTTTACATTCTTTAATTGCTTATTATATAAAGATATTCCCTTTTTATTATGATTTTTTTTACTGAAGAAGCAATTGGTTTACATATCAGTATTAAAGTCCTTTTAATATTTGCAGATACTATCATTTCTTCTACCTCTCAGCTAAAATATTTATTCAGAAACTTCCCTCATAGTGATCATTCCACTTCCCTAGCAATTTTAATGGCTCTTTTCTGAGATGTTGAACACAGCATGCTAACAGGAATACTAGAAGTATAGAGAGACAACATGCGCTCCAGTCTGTGATACATCTACTCTGATGCCTCCCATTTAGCAACTTCTTTGCATTCCTTCACAGCAATGCGTATCTAACCAAACTAACTGTCCTCCAGAAAAACACTACCACCAAACAAAAAAAGCTCCAACCTTTCCTCATATACCTATAAAGACCTTCTCTGTGATAGTTGACCACTTACGAGGTCACCTAATCACGGGTATGACTCTTGCTGCTGTTAGGTTTAGAGCAAATTTGGGGTTAATCATAGGTCTGTGTTCAGGTTCAAAATATATTGTGTGTATATCATGTGATGATAGATGCAGGATTTTGTTTGTATTTCTGGATTTTAAATTTCTTCTCTGAAAAGGAAGAAGCAGAGTGATCCTGGCAGGAAAGGAAGTTGTACTTATGAGGCTGACAGGATTGTACAGGGAAGACAAGGACATATAGGAGGCTGGAGTGGAAGGCAACGTAGCAGGGATAAGGCTGAGGATTGTTTCAGCTGAGTCAGAGCATAGGGTGGCCCTCTGCCTGCACTGAGTCAAGAATACATTTCACTTAGAGGAAAAAAAAACCAACAAAAAGTAGTATGCACATAGTCAAAGATGACATCAAAATGTTAACAAATAGAAAATGAAATCAAATTGCAAAACTGATCCTAATCTTGATGCTTCGTAGCTTTGAAATGCTTGACTTCAAAATCTGGATGTCATTTTTGTGTAACTTTTTTATATACAAGTCCAAAATACTGCAGGATAATGTTCAGAATTTCTTATCTTGAATATGGCAAGATAAAAAGTGAGGGAAGAAATATATTCCCTCAGAATATATTTCAGAATAATTTGTCTACATGCCAATCACACTCTGACAAGGATATGAAACTGTGGCACAATTGATGCAAAAGAGCCTTTCCAGCAGATGGGAGTTAACAGCCAATGCAGACCCATCTGGCTTAGTAATGAGTTGTTAATTAGAGAATGCTTAAAGGACAGTTATCTGTACATCCAGACTGAATTAGGACAAGAGATGTGAGCCTTTTTGGCTTAGTCATCAAGTGATGCAAGTAGGTATAACACCACAATGGTTTGAGTAACCATGTTAGACTTGTTACAGTGAATCAGGTGATTGTGCCCTGTGTAGGCATGCCTAGATGCTTATATAACCTTGACAGTTAAAGGGGCTTAGAAACATCTGAGTTTATTGAAATGGCATGCAGTATCTAAGGGTATCTCTGTGCCGCACCACTGAGCTTTTTAAAAATACAGCTAAATTAATGGTAGTTCAATATGTGTCATGAGGTACAGTGTAATATAGTGAAGATACTGCTACTGGACACAGGCTACTGTAAATTTCAGTCCAAGGACTGAGATCAGTTGCTCATATACAGTACTGTATTGTCAAGGCTGTTCTTGCCCAGCACCAGGACTACCTCTGCCCTGCCTTCCAAGATTTTTACATTATTGACAGTGCCAGATGATATTTTTTTTTCCAAATTAATTACAGTGATATTGAATGTATCTCATACAAAATAATATCTTTAGTATTTTGTTCAGTGGGCAATATTTTAAACTTGGATTGGTCCCACCATAATTTTATATCAGAAGACTGGTCAGTTAGTGACAATTTTAGTGTGAGGAGGTGAAGAAACAAAGCTCTGAGCAGCTTGCATGAGGAACTATTACAAAGGGATGCTGAATTTTTAAGTAGTGGGTTACAAAAACTTGCTTCAGATTCATCTGAGATGTTGTGATTAGTATGGTCCTATATCACTAGCCAAGGCTGTAGAAGGCTTATAGAGTCAAGAAAATGAGCTATATCAATAGTCCTTACTCAGGTGAATAGAGTGTCAGAACTATTAAGGAACTAAGCATCACTGACTGATATGTGGAACATAGTAAATAAAGTTCCCAAAGGAAGCCAAGCTCATTAGAAATGAGAATGCAGAAGCATTCAGCACCATGTAAGATCTAATCTCCAAAAATATAGCTCTGCTATATTGAAGAGTTTTTGTTTTAAAAACTGATTCCAGAACTTTATTGCTAGTGTGAGTAAGGAAATAAAGGGTTACGTGCTTAGCTGCTCTCAGGTAGTGTATGTAGATTAGGCCTATTTTCGTTAATAAATCTGTTTACACTAAGTGGGAATTTCAGAAACATGAATTAACTCCACCTATTGATTATGACTTTTTTCACTAAAATGATTGTTTTGAAACTCTAAGTACGTTGGACTAATATTGTCCTCAATATTTCATATATAGCACAAGTTTTGTCAAGATGGCACGAATGTTACTAGAATTAAACTTTTCATATCCTCTCTGTCCTCACCTTTATCAGAAAAGGCCCCATCATTTTTTACTTCTAGACATAGCTGATTATTAGTTTTGTAGCTGCAGGCTTGGATTACATTTGCTAATTTAAATCCACAGACTGGATGAGTCTTTAAGAGTCTCTGTCAGCTCTTGAGCCATCTGATACTGTCACAAAACAGGTATCAGACTTGTTACCTGCTCTAGTAAACATGATGGACAGATAACTTCTTGAAACATGTATATAAATGAAGGTGAACTTATGATATCTTCATTTAGGAAGAACCACATGTAGGTCAGTGCTAACAAATATCCTGAATCTTTTCAGAAAAGTATCTTGATAAGAAATCTCTCTTTTAATCCTTTGTAAGATTGACTATGGAGCAAAGGTGAAAATGTGGAATGCATTATCAAAATAAACAACAGGTGTTCTGGATCCTTTTCCATAAGAAATTTATTTAGAAAATTGGATGATGTAAAGAATGAAAGAATAATGATTGTTGTCCAGTTAGGTACAAATGAAATGACGTAATGTGATTTACTACTTAGTATTTTAAAAACCTTCCTTTTTAAGTAGATGAAGACTTACTAACTTGGCATTTTCTTGAAAAAGTAGTCAGATGGGAACTGTCTTTGAAATTTGCAACATATCTGAAGAGTCAAATGTAACTGGACTCCATTATAACATGTAGCGCCTGCTGTGTGAGTCATTAGCATTCTTGTAGTTCAAGTATATGCACTGATAAAATTATGATGAGCTGGCAAAAGCACCAACTCAATATTAATCCAACCTTTAGACAAACATTGTAATAGGATTTGCACATTTAAGGGGCAAATTATCCTCTCACTGTATGCTCTGTATATCTAGGGTATTAATATTGATGTACATTGAAAGAAAAATAGATCTATAATCACAATTATATTTAAGATTCAAATCCATATAGGACATGAAATTATAAAAATATTCATCATTTTTTCCATAGTTCTCAGAATGTGAAATGAAGATCCATTTTTTCTTCTGTACTTTTTCAGAGGACTGAATAATATTCCAGAAAGTTTTGTGGGGTTTTGTTTGGTTTTATTATTGCCTCTCTCTATCTGCATGGATAAATTCTATTCCTTTAATGTCAGTCCTGTTTTATGTTAATTACAGATCTTAATCTTTATGTAGTGGATAGATGGCTGAAATATACTACTAGTACACACAGCTGCTAAAAATATTTCTGTACTGGCAGTCACTGCGACTGAGCTAGGTATCCTAACAAAATGGTAACCTTAATTGGCCAACAAGCTAGCTCTTCTGCATTGCTAGCTATTCCTCTTTCTCTGTGGACTTTGTCATTTCCACCAAAGCTGGCTACCATGGTAAGAGGGAAAGCTAGTGAGTCTGACCATCTTAATTCTGAAATAATTATCTTACAGAAAGGCACCACTGGGTGAACAGCAGAATGGGCAAACCGTATTCTATTTTCATTTAGTGCTGCTGAGGTCATTCAGTAGGCCTGGCACCCAATCCATCAGGCAGGCTACTGAGCCAATTCAGGACTGCCTGAATATGTGGCCTCTATTTCTTTATCCATGCTAGCGGCTTTGCTATTGATCCCTGTAATAGTGAAGGGATTTAGTATTTGTCTTGCATCTCCTGAGAGAGTGAAAAATTTTAATTCCCTTAGGACCAAAGAAAAGAGAAGCTTAGGTGTCTCTTTCTCTAGATAGAAATCTCTATATCTTAAATCATGTTCTTGCCATTATGTGTGCACCTCTGCAAAAAATCCTCAGTAGCTTGATCACTGGCATAGTTTGTGCCTCAATGTGAAGTTGTCTTGCACAAAAAGAATGAACAGATTTTTATACACAGATATGTATTTAAATTTATAACTGATCTTTTCTGAGACAGAGATTTTTTGTAAATATGCTTCTACCTATGTTTGGAAGTTAAAAGCATCGTTTGATATGTAAGAAAAATTTCTTCTTTCACAAAATTTTCATACACAGATTATTGAAAAAAATTCCTCTGAAATTCAAGCCTTTAATTTGAGTTTTCTATCTCTGAATGAGGTGTCAATATTCTTACAGATGTTGTGAAAATGAAAATTTTATTATCTTTTGCTACTCTATGCTTGCAGAAGGTCTTTAGAGAGAAAAAACATTTCCAGTCACTTGTCTTCTTGAGAAAGCCTTCAGCCTAGATAAGCTGAAGTGGGCAAGTAACCAGAGTTTCTCTCTTCCCAGAAAGTGGAGATTGAAAGATTTAGGGAACATGGAATTTTCGCCCAGCTGTATGAGATCCTGCTGGTTTTGTTGCTAGGAAAATTATCTAATTTTACTTGTGTAAAAGCAGAATTCGTTGCTAAATCTCTAGCGATTTGTATTTGGCTGCTACGAGTATAGATACAGAGATGAGCTTGAGAACCTTGGAACCAGTGGCTTTACTGTAGTTAAACAAATCTGAGGGTTGAGCGACCTGCAGGAAGCTGTGAAGGGAAAAGTTGTGAAGTGGAAAAGGTATAAGAAAGATAGGCTGTGATGTGATTACTAGCTTGAGCAGCAGCTCCTCTTCAGTTAGCACTATTTATAATACAGAGAACTTCCAAAAATACTTTGTACTGTATTTTCTATCTAGAAAAAATTACTCTGCATCTTTTCATTAATGAAAATAGATGAGGAAAAAATGGTAATAAGTACATACTTTAAAATTTCAAACAGTAGAAGAAAAATCCGTAACCATTCCAGGTGCTGGCAGGGGTGGCTGCAGGGCGGCCTCTGTGAGGAGAGGACAGGGCTGCCCTGAGCCAGACACAGATGGTTCCAACTGGCTCCGACCGACCCACCGCAGGGCACGGCTGAGCCCCACAGCCGCACATGCCTGTGTAAGAAAGGGCAAAACGCTGCCCAGCTGTGAAGAGTCATGGAATGGTTGAGGTTGGAAGGAAGCTCTGGAGGTCTTCTAGTACAAGCCCCCTGCTGAAGCAAGACCACCTACAGCCAGTTGCCCAGGACCATGTCTAGATGGCTTTTGAATATATTCAGGGATGGAGACACTGCAAACTCCCTGGGCAACCTGTCCCAGTGCTCAGTCACCCATACAGTAAAAGTGTTTCCTATGTTCAAATGGAAACTCCCATGCTTCAGTTTGTGCTCATTGCCTCTTGTCCTGTCACTGGACACCACTGAAAATGCCTGGTTACATCCTTTTTGCACCCACCCTTCAGGTATTTATATACCTTGGTAAGATCCACACCCCCCCCTCCACTCCCAAGCCTTCTCTACTCAATGCTAAGGAGTCCCAGCTCTCTCAGACTTTCCTCACAAGAGAGATGCTCCAGTCCCTTACTTATTTTCATGGCCCTCCATTGGATTCTCTCCAGTATGCCCATGTCTGTCTTGCAATGAGGAGCCCAGAACTGGACACAGCACTCCAGGTGCGGGCTCAACAGTGCTGAGTAGACGAGGAGGATCACCCGCCTCGACCTGCTGGCAACACTCCTCCTAATGCAACCCAGGATAACCTTAGCCTTCTTTGCAGCAAGGACACATTTCTGGCTCATGTGCAACCTGGTGTCCACCAGGACCCCCAGCGCCTTTTCTGGCAAGCTGCTTTCCAGCTGGATGGCCCCCAGCATATGTTGGTGCATGAGGTTGTTCCTTCCCAGGTGCAGGACATTGACCTTCCCCTTGCTGAATTAATCCTCATTAAAGCTCATTATTCAATGTCCCCTATACCTTCTCATTGGGAGAGGAGATGCAGAAATGCTGCCATTGATTTAAACTTTCTACTTCTCCTGAATTCTGCTTGGAGGCAGCCATAGTATGGATCCAAAGATAGCAGGGTTTAAAGCAGCATATGTTCCTGCTCACACACTGGAAGAGTAACAGGAGGATCACCACTGAAATAGAGCTATTTTCCTTCTCCATACCAAAGTCTGTAACCATCTGCTTTCTGAGCTTCAGTAAATTATTTTCATAGTATCCTGAAGAGAAATTGTCTTACTTGTCACGTTGTCTTACTGTGACCCCCTGCCTGGCTTACCAGTTTGCAGAAGCAGAAGGAGTCTGTCTCCTAGGACTCATGGAAAAATCATTAAGTGGCATGATGAGACACCAACTAAAAACACTATCCTTTTTCTTCCTAAGGAAACAAGGCTTATGTGAACAGTGGAAACTGAGGACTGGCAAAACACAGTCATGGATTATGCTTGGCAGCAGCCAACCTGCAAGCTTGCAGGTGCACAGGTCCATACCCTCCCCAGCACCAACCTTCTGTCACACTGCTGGGGCTCTGGGGTCCCTTCTATTTTAGCAGATGCTCTGTGCTGAACATGCCATCTTCCTTTGCATGGCTTCTGCCACACCTGTGAGATGCGTCTTCTTATCCCACCTGGTCAGGGTAACTGATTTCAGTCAGATTCCCCATAAAAGGGTCCTTCTAGAAAACCAGTATGCCATATTCAGGGTATATAACAAAAATACATTGATCTCTTACTGGAGAGTATTTTTTAATGAGAATTGACTATGCTTCTTTCTACAAATATGCCAAACCCAGATATTTCAAGGAATGATTTATCTCAATATCTTAACAAAGAAGTAACCCTGCTTTATGATCGCTAGGTAATATGAAAAATTTTTGATGTAAAATAAAAGAGTTGATCAAGCTGTGGAGAATGAAAATCAAATTCTAGAAAATTTATCTTTAATTTGTTTTTATTATTCTGTTTGCATTTCAGATTCCTTCAGTGGGATTAGTATTACTTTAAAATAAAGAGGTTTACAAACTTCCTGCAAGTTTGAGGTAATTAATACCTAGAATAAAATGATTTATTTTCCCCTTTGAAAATATTTTTTTTTTAATACAAAACAAGACAATCTTTGTCCATGAGCTGGAATAAAAAAGTCATTCTTGTAAATTTTGCAGATAAAAATGTTTGTTAGTTTTCATTTCATACCTCTAGAGAGCATTTTTAGCTGCTGAGAGAACAAAGATGACAGTAGTAATCTTAAATTAACTGTAGCAATATTAAAAATGAACCTTTCCACCTCTTTAACTCTGTATCCAAACATACTAGATGCTATTTTGAAATAAACTAATAGATGCTTTGAACATTTAATTAACCATTAAAATGTAAGTGTTTAAATTTTATAATATTCCTGAATATTGTCAATATGCTAATCATTTAGTTAAATATATAATTCTTATTTTCAAATGCCTGTTTAAATTATTTTTATGCAAAAAGTTTTCATTAGGTGATTTCATACTATTTTCTGGTATGTTTGGATATGGAGTTAAAGATCTAAAAACGTCTCCTCTAAAATCCCTTCACTATCTAAGTATGCAATAGTTGTAAATTGAAAATATGACAAGTTCTAAGTGAGACTCCCATCAAGTGATATTGTACAGGAGCAAGATATTGTAAACGTAAAAGCTTGTTACCTGTGGGATCACTTGACTCAGTGACCACCTGTGGAAACAATGATATTATTGCTCTGGTTGGCAGAAAGCCATGGGAACAGTGAAGTTCCCAGAGAAATAATCATGCTGGAAGGACACGGAGCAAAGAATAGCGTAGCAATAAGATAGTTGCTGCCGAGTGGAAACTTTTGGAAAGCTTCTGCCCATGATTGCTGGCTGCTGCATCGGACACAGCTAGCAGATATAAGGACTCGTTTTGTTCAATAAAGGGTCGTCTCCGTTTGCAACCAGCTTCAGAGTGTGTTTTTCAATTGCAACAGTTACCCTGTTGGCAAAGTGCAAAAATACAGGTTTAAATCTTTGTGATGTAGACTCCCTGTGCCTCAAGCTATGCATTTCAAAGACAGACTACAATGGGAGAATCAAAAGGACAGAATAAATTTTGTTTGAACTTAATCTAAATGCAGTAATAATTATATCCTTTGGAAAAGGGATGGTTTTAGCTGTTGTTGACCAGAATGGGAAACAAAAGCATCTAAGAAGCATTTAAGCAATTTGATGAATATATGGTTCTAAAGTCATTGTGATTATGTAACAAAGATAAAATAGTGAAAAAAAAAATAGATTAGCATCATACAAACGAAATGTCTCTTCTGAAACTTTTGCCACATTTGGAGACTTATGTTTGTTTCCACCGTGTTCATTGTGTTGAAATGCCATTTATAAGAGCTGAAAATGTAAAAAATTCCCTTAATTCTGGAAGCTTGAGAGCTTCATTTATGGATCAGAACTTCACTTTCTATAACAAAATGGACTTGTGCTGCAACTAGAAATATAACTACCATACACTAGGAGTGAGTTCAGTGGAGTGAAGACAGAGAAAAAGTATTAAATAGTATAAGTCATTCTCTATAACAATTAGAAGAATAAAATATCTTTCTTATATTCTCATTTGTCTAATATAAGGAGTGATACTTCCAGTTTCTGAGGTATTTAGGAGAGAAAACTTATCATAAATAGCACAGTTTTCTTTCTTGTGCTTTGTTTCTGATAAGATAGCCAATTAAATCACACAGGAAATGGAAATGTTACGTAAATAATAGATAAGAGTAGAGCAAAACTAGTAAGAAAAAATAAAATGTTCCAAAATATGATCCATGTAAAAGCACAAAGTTGTGTTGATGGTGAGATATTTTAAATAAGCAGTATGGAGCAACTATTACACTTTCTACAATATTTAGAAAATGCATAACTGCAGAGACACTGTAAACTGTATCATTAACCCAGCATAAGCCTGATAAAATAATTAGAAAAAAAAAGCAGTTGTTATGCAATTCCAATAAATGTATTTATGGTCTAACATGATTTGCATCCTGCTGGAGTTCAGGCTTTCTTTCTAAGTAGGATCACAAAGAAAATCAGCCTGAATTTTCTGTATACTAAAACAGTTTTTTATCCATCACTGTTATCTTTCTGGTTTTGAATAAAGCATTGTCTGTGTTTTGTGGTAAAATACCAGGCTTCAAGAATTGATTGTTCTTTGGTTGCTTTTTATTGCCTTGATACTGCAGGACTTTTTATCTCTGAATCTATTTTAAGTGCTAAAATAATATTGAAACTTTGCTTATTTTTTGAGAAGACTTCTTTACAAAAATAGGATTGATTTGAGGGCATAGCAGTTGAACACATTGGAGTATTTCTACAAAGAGTTTGCCTGACTGAGAGATTAAGGGTATTATATTCTTAGAGTGCTTCCCCCCCCCGCCCCACCCAACACAGCCCCCAGGTCTTCCCCCAAAACTAAAACTCAAAGAAAGTATACAAAAGTGGATATACATAAATACTTTAAAATATGCATGTAAATATTTGAAGAGTTCCTACAGATAAGTATTTATTTCTGTCACTTCAAAGAAGTAACTTTTAAAAGTACTTAGTTTACAGTAAAGGATTAAGACTTTTGTGTTTTAAATGACATTTATATATTATTAGACAAATATAAATAAAATATTCAATAATTTATGTACTAAAAAATATTTTTAATAGAACAAAATATGTCAAGTTCAAATCCAGCTGGTATTGTCTGACAAAAAAAAACCAAAACAAGGAAAAGATTTCTTTTTGAGTTTTACTGTTTCATAGATGAATACGTGGGCTTTTAATTTCAGAATAACATTTGGTCTTTGAAATTCAAATAAAAAAAATGAAAATTAAATGTATTAGAAACAAGACCTAGAAAAATATTCCTTTCCATGTCAAAATATTCCATTTTCACCAATTGAAACTCTTATATCTCTTTTCTGAATCAGACACTGAATCCAAAATTAGGTGTTTATATAGTTCCTTTGCTCATAAGCATTTGATAACATGATCATTTACTTAGATTTTTGACTGGCAGGATTTCTGTCTTAAAGATTGTATGAAAGTGTCTGTCACTGTGGACTATGTCAATGACAAATCTCAATTTTCTGTTTTAAACCATGAAGAAATACTTTAAGTCTCAATGTGGTGTAATAAAGAACGAAAAGATGTTTTAAACCATCTACAATTATCTCATTCCAGTTCAACAATTTGCTTTCAATTGTAACTTCCCCTATGTGTTTTCATGATACTTTTGAAAGAAAGAAGTATATAGCCAACTCTCTGAATGGTGGTAATTTAAAAAAAAACCACAGTGATTTAGATGCCTTTGATGATGTGTACAAAGCTCATGGTTCCAGAAAGGGCTGTCCTGCATTTCCTTAAGTGTTCATTTGGTCTAACTTGGTCAAAGAATTAGGGGCAATAAAGGGGCCTTGGGCCAAGTCATTCCTTTCTCCATGGTGCCCTTAAATCATGGGGATTGCTGGGTGCCTTAAGGTGGAGGGAGCCTTTCCACATCTTTCACAGTGAAAGACCTAAAACTGTTCTAAAAGTGAGCTGGAAATGTTACATTCTTTTTAGAGTTGAAGTTCTAAGAAATATCGTCTGGGAGAACTGCACCTGCAATCTTCCACTTCAAGTTCCTTGCGTTTTTTCAAGGGACAGAGCCCCCTAGGCTATGAAAAGCTTTCTGAGGAAGGTGCACACCAACAGGTTCTCACAAGTAGGTGTGCTGTGCTATATTAAGTAAAAAACTTAACAGTTTTTAGTTGTACCAAACTAATATTGGAAGAAATGCAAAACAGGGTGACTAGATTGCTCTCTTGGCAGCTGGGTAGTTGTGAGACAATCCCAGTGTGTTTTGTTAAAGCTGTACCAGGGGAAAGCACACGAGTTTTATTGGGCCAAGATAGCTGAGAAGTTGATAAGGGAGCCACAATGGTACTGCTCAGGCTGTGACCCCCCAAACCTCGCTGTTCACCCTGGCTCCCATGAGGAGGGGGAACTGGTGAGTGAGGGTGCTGGGATCCTCCTCTGCACTCCTGGGTTCAGTGACAGGGCAGGAGAGCAGCAGTGCCCTCAGGGGATCTGCTCTTCCTTCAATCCCTGCAGGCAGGATAATTTGTACATTTAAGGTGAAGGCCCTGCGCAGGATGGAAACTGTGTAAACCGCTTTTAATAGAGATATCATAAGTGCTCTCCTTCTCTAAATGCATACACTTTCCTCTTTGTTGGTACTTCAAAACGGGAACAACAGTTTAATAGAAAGCGTGAGTCCGTGAGTATGTGTTAGTTATACCACATGGGCAACTATTCTATCCAGGGCTTTCTGTGTGTTTAGGCACACAAATCCCTACACCTTTGATTTGTGGTCACATGAACAAAATGCATTTGGTTTTTGTGGGGTGTTTATTTCCATTTTAGATTATTTTTTTAAGTATTAATCAAGATGTGTATCTATAAAGTTTTATAAAAGATTTGCCTGAATTTTGCTGAAATACTGTGCACTCTATATAAGGTTGGTAACTCATCCTTAACTGGATTAATTAGCTAAAAGAAATGTTTTAAAGATCTGAGAGAATATATACGGAACTTATAACGAAACTTGAGCTTGGCAACCATTTTTAATGTTGCATCATTTTACTTCTTTGAGGGCACTCTGAAACTAAGAATGAATGAGGAAATTATAGCCTGTAACTAAGTTTTCAAACTTCCAGTGCATATATATCTATATAAATCTGGTAAATGTGACACTGTATAAGAAAGCAATTATTTTGGTTTAATATCACACTCTGCATATGTACTAATGAGCACTTGCTGAGGTAAGCAGGTGATTGATTAATATAATTGCTCAACCCTTAGCTCAATTTTAAATAAGTGATAAATTCAGATTTAAATTCCTATTAGTACATTAATGCTTTTAACAAATGGTTCAGACACTTAATTAGAATACATTAAACAAGCAACAGCAATTATTAAGTAATTGTCAGTACACACTCCTAAAGTGTGCAGTTGTTTATCTTGAAACCTTACTAATATGTAGCATACTTTCCTTTTCTTTATGATAATTGTATTACTAAAATCATAATCTCATATATATTCAGAAAAATACAAAAGCGGTGTGTTAATGAGAATGCTATTACATATTTACAGCATCCTAGGTTAGCTATATAAGTGAAAGTCTTTGTTAAAGCATATATCCAAATAATGATTGGTCATTTTGTAATGGAAAAGGTCTCTGTGGGCAATGCTTTTCCTTTCTCATTTTCCTTAATTACTTTTTTGCTTTATAAGCTTTGGTGTTTGAATCATTCAAGGAACTACATTTACAATGCAGATATTTTAGATTTGCTTTTGTTCCCACATGAACGCTGAGCATTTCCTTCAGTATTGGACATTTTCCGTAAGTTTCCTTGAGAGAAGGCATACAAATGAACAAATTATGAGTCATTAAAGTTTGAAGCTGTAACAATGAGCAAGGCTATAGACCTGTTGAATCAGAGAAATGTTGGTTGGAAGGAATTTCTGGAGACCATCCAGTCTTGCCTCCTCCCTGAAGCAGGACTATCATCAATATTACAACAGGGTACCCTCTTCCAGGATTACACTTATCTCTTCCATTATAAATGTTTTTCGTAATTTCCAGTCTGAACCTCTCCAGCCACAACTTGTGGCCATTTCCCCTTGTTGTATTATTTTTCGCTGCTGAGAAGAGTTCGTCTCCATCTTCTTTGTAATACCAGTAGCAGTAGGCTACTACTAAATTGCCCCTTAGTCCAAGCCCAGCTTTCTCAGTAGGATATATACTGAATCCCTCTGGCAATCCCAATAGTCCTCTGAAGGACCCCTGTTAGTTTCTCAACATTCATTTTGAAGTGGTGTTGACCCAAAGCAGTATTCTAGATGCAGATTCACCAGTACCTAGTAGAACACGATAATATTTTCCCTAGATCTGCTGGTGGTGTAGTGTAGCCCAGGATTCAGCCTGCTCTACTTGTGACAGGAGCACACAGCTGGCTCATATTCAGCCTAGCATTCACTGTAATCTCCAGGTCCCTTTTATCAGGGCTGCTGCTCAGCCAGTAAGTTCCCAGGCACTGGGTTATTCTGTCCCAGGTGTAGCCTTTTGCACTTCTCACTACTGAGCTTCATCATATTAGTTCAGCCCTCAAATTTACCAAGGTCCATGTGAATTGAAGTTCTGCTGTTTATTCTCAATCATTCCCCATAACTTAGTGTCTCAGGGTGCACTGCCATCATCCAGGGCATTGATGAAGATATTGAACAAGGTAGGTCCCAGTACCATCCTCTGCTCATTGCCATCTGCAAGATGAACATTAAGGTTTTGGTTAAGACTATTGAGCCCAGGCGTCCAGCTGGATTCCAGTGCAACTGCTAGTCTGTACTTCTTCGTATTCCAAAGGAGAACACTACAGGACATGAAGCCTTACTAAATTCAAGGTATATCATATGCACTATACATTCCTCATCCACAGCTAGTCAGTAACTGCTGCTCTCTCCATGTCCACAGAGGTAGACACAAGTATTTCTGGCCACTCCTGTTTGCAAGGTCATGTGGTAACTCTATCACTGAACTAATCCAGAGTAAAACTGCAAAAAAGTAGGTGTCTTTTAGGCTAGATCAGTTCACTACTCTCTTTCCCATACAGTACTTCAGTTGTGTTACCAAAACTGAAAGACTGGTGGAAGGTCAAGGCTGTGGCCCAGTATTTCATGACTAGAAGAATGAAAAATAAAACTATTCCACAAATTACTCATTTTTCAGATGAATCATAGATGGAATGATCCACTTGCCCAGTTGGCTACTATTTTGACCTATCTTTTCGTGTGGTTTCCTTGCAAATTGCAGATGGGTGGGAATGAGCTCCATATATCCTTTGCACTCATGCAAGAACACAGACTGTCAGCTGAGTAAAAGTCATTAAAATTACTGATTACACTATAAATTATTGTGGAATACCAGAGTTTTGAAATTGTAATTTATCATCATAAAATGCCTGACTATTAGCCAGATCTGACTGAGCTGGGATCTCTGTCCAAACTGCAGCAGGAGTCACATTCCCTTTCCTGAAGGAGCTTATTATTAAAAGGAAAGATCAAAGAAAGAGAAGTCACAGAAAAGGAAGTACATTATTTGGAAGGTAATAGGAAAAGGTCTTATGCCACAGTCTTAATGTCTGAGACAAATGGCATACCCTTTGTCTTGGAATATATGTAGCTTCACAGATGACATTTTGGCTTCTATTGACACACATGCACATGCACAAAGGAAAAAAAGGTGTGGAGGGGAAAGGTTTAATTCACTCAAGCAGGTTTAACCTAAAAGCTTTAAAATAGTTAAGTGTATTTCTGAGTGTTGTGGCTTCCTGCCAAGCCTGTAAAAAAGGTTGTGATATTTTCTTTCTGTCCATAAAAAAAAATGAGGTATTGAATATTTGACCTTGCTTGTTCTCATTTTGTTAGCAATTTTTGATTTTGAAAAAAGAGCTATGACCAAAAAACCCACCCCAATCTCAAAATCACAAGAAGCAGCATTTTAAAGCAGCACACTTGTAAATATTTTTTTATTTACACATGTATTGGTTTTGTGTGGCAAGGTTTTGGTAGCGGGGGGGTTACAGGGGTGGCTTCTGTAAGAAGCTGCTGGAAGCTTCCCCTGTGTTCGAGAGAGAGCCAATACCAGCCAGCTCTAAGACGGACCCGCTGCCGGCCAAGGCCGAGCCAATCAGTGATAGTGGTAACACCTCTGTGATAACATTTTTAAGAAGGAAAAAGTTGGGACAGGGGGAATTCGGCAGCCAGAGAGAGGAGTGAGAACATGTAAGAGAAACAACCCTGCAGACACCAAGGTCAGTGAAGAAGGAGGGGGAGGAGATGCTCCAGGAGCCGGACCAGAGATTCCCCTGCAGCCCGTGGTGAAGACCGTGGTGAATACCATGGTGAGGCAGGCTGTCCCCCTGCAGTCCATGGAGGTCCATGGTGGAGCAGATATCCACCTGTAGCCCGTGGAGGACCCCACGCCGGAGCAGGTGGGTTCCCGAAGGAGGCTGTGACCCCGTGGGAACCCCGCGCTGGAGCGGGCTCCTGGCAGGGCCTGCGGCTCTGTGGAGAGAGGAGCCCACGGAGCGGGTTTTCTGGCAGGACTTGTGACCCCGTGGGGGACCCACGCTGGAGCAGTGTGCTCCTGAAGGACTGCACACCGTGGAAAGGACCCATGCTGGAGCAGTTCGTGGAGAACTGCGGCCCGTGGGAGGGGCCCACGTTGGAGAAGTTTGTGGAGGACTGTCTCCCGTGGGTGGGGCCCCACGCTGGAGCAGGGGAAGAGTGTGATGAGTCCTCCCCCTGAGGAGAATGAAGCGGCAGAAAACAACGTGTGATGAACTGACCGTAAACCCCATCCCCGTCCCCCTGTGCCGCTGGGGGGGTTGGTAGAGAAGCCGGGAGTGAAGTTGTACCTGGGAAGAAGGGAGGGGTGGAGGGAAGGTGTTCTGAGATTTGGTTTTATTTCTCATTACTCTGCTCTGGTTGATTTGTAATAAATTGAGTTAATTTTCCCCAAGTTGAGTCTGTTTTGCCCGTGACGGTAATTGGTGAGTAATCTCTCTCCTGTCCTTATCTCGACCCACAAGCTCTTTGTTATATTTTCTCTCCCCTGTCCAGCTGAGGAGGGGGAGTGATAGAGCAGCTTTGGTGGGCACCTGGCAACCAGCCAGGGTCAACCCATCACAACACATTTCCTCAGTCTAGTGTATAATTCTTACTGTTTTGGAGTGTTAAACATTAAAACCATTTACAGTGAAAGACGAGGGAATAAAAAAATCAAGGGAATTGAAATACTTTTATGCCTTCTGCAAAAGCAAAATTTTAAAGGAAACAGTATTTCACTACCTTCTCCATACACGCATCTTCCTTTCTAGAGATTTTTAAATGAGTGGTCAGGCAGTCAGCTTGACACTTTTCACATGCATTTTACAATATATCGTCAACTGTTCTTAAATACATAATTGATTTCTTTGAGATGTGTTTTAGCTCATATTAATTGCTTTTTATTTTACTATATATAGTCAGTGGCTTTATGATATGTACTGAATTGTTTATTAATCATTCGATAGCTTTGTTTGTCTGATCTTGTATCATTTACATAAGGTTCCTGTAGCTCTGCTCAAAATCCTTGTATCACGAGTTGAAGAGCCTTGACTTGGTCTTCAAAACTGAGATAAATTCTTCTAGGTGCTGAGTGAGCAGTGAGTTCTGAGTGGGAAAATTCAAAATCTATTGTCCTTGGTCTGTATTCACATGACAACTCTCTTTATTGACCATACATTTTTCAAAGACATAAGTGCTCTCCCATTTTTCAAAGTTCCAAGTCCCATGAACCTTAAACCAGGCACAGACATTTAAGTGCTTTGAGAGCTTTTGAAAATTTGAACTTAAGGTCCTCTGTTTTATCCACATACCATACAAATATTAATAACAGATTTACAGATTTCTGTACTCTAACTTACAACCTTCACCTGAAAGTAAGTGTTATAAATGGATCCATCATTGTTCAAATGAATGCTTAGACTTTATAGAAAAGCTGTAGAGAAGTTTTTTTTAAACTATATAATAGGTTAAGGAAATCCTGTTTTGTACAAGGAAGAGCATAAGACTGTTCAGTGGGTGAGTATATGCTCTGTATGCATGTGTGAGAGAGACTCATCAAAGCCATATCTTGAAATCAAGTTTCCTCTATTACAAATGAATTTTAAATCACATTGTGAGCTACCCAATCTGAGGACCAGTTAATATTACATTATTTCAACAAAATAGAACAGTTCAAGAATAAAAGAGAAGCTTACTCACAAGTATTCATCTGATGGCTTACTGGGATATGGGAAATATGACTTAATATTTTAAAAATTATTTTCAAAATATAATTTTAAAAATTATTTTGGTAAGTATAGGTGATTGTCATAACTGTCTAGATAACATAAAGACTTTTTCTATTCTGAAATTTTATATGGCACCTGAAAAATGTTTCTGATTAAAACTACACTTTTGGTCAGGAAAAATGTTAAGTTTTGTGAACCAGAAATTGGAGGGGGTTTATTGTAATGTCTAAACAAAATTTCATAGTTTCAAGCAGCCAATAAAGGTTTTAAAGATTTTTTCCTTATTTTATTTAACAACAACATATCTTTTAAACTATAAGGCAAATTTAAACTGTATACTATTAATCAACTAAAAATTGAATTGTCAATGTAGATTCATTAGCTAGAGTAAATATAAACTCTTTTGTGTAATCAGCTTTTTCAGTTCATCTTTTGCTTATTGTACCATTCTTTTTTAGTTCTCATGGACTAACAAACCTATTTTGTGTTCTAATCTTAACTTGTCATGAGTAATTTAAAAAAAATGTTTTATTTAATAAAAAAAAAATCTTTTGGTATTAGATCCAGCTGAGCTGTTGATGTATATAATCCACATACTGTTAAGAAGATTTTCCTTTGCTATAAACAGAAGTTAATCAGTTACCAAGTTACATCTGTCTGTGGCTCAGTGTAGGGGCAGATGATGCTTTGATGTATTCCCTAGCCTAGAGTTTTTTGATGTTATCGGATATTTGGGCCTAAAACTACAGAATGAGATCTATGGAACAGAGCAGAAACTGAAGACCTATCTGAATCTATGATGAGACCATACTTCTAATTCTCTTGTAGTGGAAAAAAAAAACCCCAAACATTATAAAACGAGTTAGTCTTACCATTAATTATTTGGTCTTTTCCCCCCTTTTTAATTACTTAGTTTCTAATATGTCTAGCCTAGACATATTTGTGTTCAACCTGTGCAGTCAGTATGATTACAGTACTAATACATAGATCAGGAGTAACTGTAGCTGCATTACTTTAGTTTTTTCTCCTCAATATTATTTATAATTTTCTTACCCACCATTGGGGTGAGGATGGTGTTATTACTGATGGCACATTTATACTTTTGAACTTAGTGTCTAGATAAAAGGTGAATAAGAAGCTGGAACTTCAACTACTTAGAGACTGAGCTAAATGGTCTAGTATAAATATCCCATGGAATGTAATACACATTGGAGTTTTAAGATGAAAACAACAGACATACTGGAACATCTGAGTATGTGAAAAAGTACTATTTTTTTCAATAATGTAAACTTAAATCCCACTTCTATGAACACCTGTTCTGGCTGTTGTTTTCAATTTAATGAGTTTAGGGAGGCTTGTATCTCTGAACTGAGAGTATCTCTATCATTTTGACACTTAATTTTGTTTGTCTCTTATAAATGTCTTATAAAAAAAGAGAATCATTTAGCATCTGTTATGTTATCTACAAACATCTGTTTCCATTAGCCGTTGTTAAATATATACACAATACATTAATTCAGTTGCTTTTTTTCTCTTAAATCACAAATTGATTTAATTATTGATGCAAAGTTCTTACCATAACAATTGATCATTGAAGATTTAATGAGTTCTCACATTTAGACTGGATTTACCAAGGGATCTGTCCTTTTATTCCATGAATATGAGGGAATATCTAACAGCTTGTTCTTTGCTTTGCTGTGCCAATTTAAACCCGTCTTTTTTGCTTCCCAATATTTCCATATAGCCATTCCAGTAAATGAAAAATACAATACGGTACATTGATGTATTATCAAAAAAAAAAAAGGGGGGGGGGGTGGCAGCCTTTTTATGAAATGTTGAGAAAATGTTAGGATAACTAACAAAAGTGAGTGTAAATGCTATCCTAGTGCAACATAAAAGAATATAAAGCTGCACAAGTGCATTCTGCCTAAGTAACTTCAGGATTAAATAGCTACACACATGCATGAGCATGCTGAATTCATGAGTACAATAGTTGCATTGTGAATTGTCGAAGCTGGAGTCAGTGAAGTTCTTGGGAATAAGATTACACTCCTTATGCTTAGTTGATTGAACATAAAGATACTCATAAACATTTTTTTATCCACTTGTCACTGGGAGAATGTTGGGTGGAAATATGTCACATCAGTGATGAAAGAACATCTGAATAAGTGTTCAGATCTACAGCAATCTGAACTACACAACTTGTCAAAAAGACTTAGAGAAAAAAATTGAGGGAAAAACATTAATTTAACATTAATACAATCCTAGTTTTACATTAGTCAAATGTTTTGAAAATTAATATATGCTTACTGTATGTATTATATAATAAGATCATACATCAGCTCATTGCCAAAAATTATCTGTTCCTAAATGGAATAAAAACACACTGCAGTGCTGGAGAGTATTAATCTGTTAGTCCAAGGAAATCCATGTGAAATATTCCCAGCAAGTACATAGTCAAGTGACATTTTCAATTTTTTTTAATATAATCTATGAAATTTTGTTTAATTTTCTTTCTATGAATCATTATTATGTTTACTTTGTTACATATTGTGGTGGGTTAACCCTGGATGGAGGCCAGGTGCCCACCAAAGCCGCTCTATCACTCACCTCCTCAGCTGGACAGGGGAGAGAATATATAAGGAAAGGGTTGTAGGTTGAGATAAGGACAGGGAGAGAACACTCAGCAATTACCATCATGGGCAAAATAGACTTGACTTGGGGAAATTAATATAATTTATTACCAATGAAATCAGAGTAGGGTAATGAGAAATAAAAACTAAATTATAAAAAACATTCGCTCCACCTGTCCCTTCTTCCTGGGTGTTACGGATGCACGACTAACCAAATCCAACAGGTGTTAAAACTCAGATTTAGTCTTCAGCAAAAGTTAGAAGTCCAGTAACATTTTATAAACCCACAGGCTCAATGATGTAAAAAGAATTAATACTACACGGCCGACTTAAGAATCTCCAAGATTTAAAGTGATGGCTCAAAATGCGCGTATCACTCACCTAAAAGCTGACGGCTCTCTCCCTTGAGGAGTTACCTCGGGCGGTGCCCCGACCCAAGGGGGAGTCCCCGACTGCAGACCTGCTGCTCCGAGGAGGACTGCCAACGTGTCCTCCGGTGGGACCCCGTTTATACCCCTGTCGAATCTGACCTGTGGTCATTTAATTCTATTGGCTAGGAGGGTCACCTCGTTGTACCTGGCGCATCTCAATTGGCCAGTTCAAATTTCAACCCACAGCCTCCAGGGTTTCCTTCCCCTTCTCCCTTCCTGGAGAAGTTTCATTTCCTGCTGGCAGGATGGGGGGGTGGGATGTACTGCCACACTGGGCTCAGCTTCACTCCCAATTTTTCTACTTTCTCCCCCTCCAGCAGTGCAGGGGGATGGGGAATGGGGGTTGTGGTCAGTTCATCACATGTTTCTGCCACTCCTTCCTCCTTGGGGGAGTGTGAGAGACTGAACAGTACGTGTGTGCATGCATCATTGGACTATGCCCTATAAAAAAACGTGGAGACAAGCTGTGGTGTGCACCCGTCACCGAAGAATTGAAGACTGAGGACCAACAGGACGCTGCTGGATCCATGGTGGTGACTTCCTTGCAACTCCATCCCGACTGCTTGCTTGATTTCTGCCTTTTTCTTCCATTCTATCCTATTGCTACTATTTTCTAGTTTCGATAATAACAGCTCTTTTGGGTATATGGCATTTGACCTCGTTTGTGTCTTAATCTCGCTCTTGGGATCATATCGAAACCTTCCCTGACATTGGATCGGGACAGGAAGGACTCCTCACACTCTTCCCCTGCTCCAGTGTGGGGTCCCTCCCACGGGAGACAGTCCTCCACGAACTTCTCCGATATAAGTAAGTCCTTCCCATGGGCTGCAGTTCTTCACAAACTGCTCCGGCGTGGGTCCTTCCATGGGGTGCAGTCCTTCAGGAATGAACTGCTCCAGTGTCAGTCCCCCATGGAGTCACAAGTCCTGCCAGCAAACCTGCTCTAGCATGGGCTTCTCTCTTCAGGGGTCCACAGGTCCTGCCAGGAGCCTGCTCCAGCGTGGGCTTCCCATGGGGTCACAGCCTCCTTTGGGCATCCACCTGCTCCGGCATGGGGTCCTTCACGTGGGTATCTGCTCCACCATGGACCTCCATGGGCTGCAGGGGGACAGCCTGCCTCACCATGGTCTTCCCCATGGGCTGCTGCAGGGGAATCTCTGCTCAGGTGCCTGGAGCACCTCTTCCCCCTCCTTCTTCACTGACCTTGGTGTCTGTAGGGTTGTTTCTCTCACATATTCTCATTCCTCTCTCCAGCTGCAGTTTCTGTTGCGCAGGGGTTTTTCCCCCCTTCTTAAATCTGTTCTCCCAGAGGCACTATCACCATCACTGATGGGCTCGGCCTTGGCCAGTGGCAGGTCTGTCTTGGAGCTCTGTTGGACATAGGGGAAGCTTCTAGCAGCTTCTTACAGAAGCCACCCCTGTAGCCTCCCAGCTACTAAAACCTTGCCACACAAACCCAATACACATATTTAACATATTAACTGTTCCGTATGTCATCATTCAATCAACAGATGTTGTTGCTTAGGAAAGTTAATGATTTTCACAGTAATTTTCTAAAAAGAGGTACTCAAATATTATACATTCAACATTTTAGCTGCAGATAAGTCTGTTATTTTTAATGAATTGTTTGTTATACAAGTGTATTTGTTTGATAGTTTATGCAGGTGTTTTGTACTGGTAGGTGTTCAGCATAGTATTTGATGGGTCTGTTTTTTAAAATGCATTTGCTAATTCTACTGTTGTGTCCATATTTCAGCACTCCTAACATTCAAGCTTCTCTTTGATGTTTCTGAAAATATAATTAAAGGTATAGACTTGAGATCCTGGCTTGAGAGTTGTGGCCTATCAGAAGTGTTTTAAAAATTTATATTTCTAATTTGTTATGTACATTATGCGATTGTTTAATTCAGGCATTTAACTTGTCTGGTTTGGAAAGAACTCTGTCTCTGAAAACACCTGACTGGAAAAAAGTTTGGAAATATAATTTTTTGCTGTCTTTATATTTTTAATATATTTTGATCCCTTCATCTGATGTCCCTGATCTATCCAAAATTCTTCCCTCCTGATGAGCTGATGTGCTCCCTTTAAAGCTTACCTTAAAAGTTGGTCTCTTTCCCATCTTTTGTCTTCTTGCTTCTCTGTATCACCTTATTGCCTTGTAGTTACATTCCGCTATAAATGACTAATGTTTCCATGTAGCTGTATTACTCAAGGAATACATCTAGTTAAGGACAAAGTATATGCTCACCTGAGTACCTTGCTTCTAAGGTCACTAAGGGCCATTGCCTATTCCCATGTTTATTGTTGCCTTGTCATATAATGGATGGCCTTTACACACTCAGAAGGAAAACCACACATATTACAGTCTTTGGGAATGTGTGCTACTTGTTTGTCAACTCCAGGAATATTACAGGTAAGCTTAAATTAAGCAGAAGAGTCCTACCTAGATTAGGTTACTGTAGATTTTGGATCACATGCAATACACTGTTTATTTAAGTGTTTGACTTTTAAATTTAAAAACTGGTGGAGTTCCCTTCTGTGCACCAGGATGCATGGTTTTCTAAATTTGGCTGTTCATCAAAACCAGTGTATTTACCCCAGCACATGTAATACTTACCTCTGGTTTTGTTTTGTCTTTAGTAATTTACCAGGCACCTAAAATACAGCAGTATTTTTTTTACTAATATGAGATTAATTGCAATGTTTACTCAGGTCTTTTCAAAGCCCTGTTTTCTTGTGCTGATCCAAAGAAAAAGCAACTGACAGTGTAGTAAACTTAAGCTAACTGAAGTGGTGCCTTCACTTCCAGTGATTTGGAGCCAATTTTTTCCTCATAAAGGATTATATCAGATGCTTATTTAAAAAGTATACAGCAATTCAGTGCTTTTGTTTAGACAGGAAAGATGTCAGTGTTTCATTATAAATCATCAACAGAATGTTAAAATCTTACCACTTGTTCGAGCCTCTCACAGTGTTTCACATGAATGTGGTGGAAGCATAACCAGAGACAGAGACTGCTTTTTCCCCTACCGCTCTCTCAGCTGTCCATTTTCAGAAGATGTTGTCTGGATGGGTGGGCTGGCGAGCACAGTGACAATCACTCTTTCCTGGGATCCCTGTTATGATACCTTTTCCAGTTATGATACCAGTTGTACAATGCAACCACTCATGCAGTGCTTCTCATAAAAATAGGCAACATGTAAACCAATTTATGATTCTTTGTACACTTAATCTTGTGACTTTCATTAATTGTTTCTAAGGGTTCTTTTAGTTTAACACAGCATGATATTACCTATTACAATATTGATCTAAATAATTTTTTTCTCTGTTGTTTTGAGTTGAACTTACAAGGTACATAGCTCGCCTGAATCTTCTTTGGGGCAGGAAAATTGCGGCAAAATGCTCAAATGTAAAATCAAACAACTGCTCATTTAAGAATTCACCCAACAATCTTGCTGGCTAGCACAAAGGAGTGAATGTAAATGAGGGTGTGTATGGAAGGGTTAAAAGATGGAATTTTGGTCCATGGATGAACACTGAGTAAGAAGCAGATAACTAAAAAACGCAGTCAGCACAGGGAACAGATAGTCTACTGTCTATTGTTTGAAATGCTGACCATCGGGATAAGAAAGTAGAGCAAGGTTAGGGGAGGTAGTACGTGCAATAATGGAGGAATACAAGGCACCACACATAATTTTGCTTACCTTGCAGAAGTCCTGCTGTTGGTTAGAGCACAGTGGATATGACTGATGGATTATGGTAATTTGCCGCGTACACAGAGCCCATGAACCAATAGAAGGGATGGCTATGGCACATGCAGCGCACCTGGCCAGCAGGCGTATGTGCCATAGGCTTTCTAGGTTGCAATCGAGGCGTGTTTCGGCACTCATTGGCCGCGAGTGTTGACACCTGTTCTTCCACAAATGTATAAAATACCGGGGTTTTCCGAAGAGCAGTGGGCTGGTGTACGGCAAGGTCACTGTTGTCTCCGTGGGGACACCCACATAAAGCTGGCACCTACTGACTGCTGGACTGGGCTCGTGGCGCAAGATGGCACAAGAAAGTATGGAATGTACAGATGGTTAATCTTCTTCTTCACAATCCTTGAGTCGGTATGTTAATAGGTTTTTTTGCTTTGTAAAATACCCTTAGCATAACGCATGTGTGTAGTTAATAAAATGCTTGCTTTTTCCCTTATAGTCAGTGTGTGTGTGTTTACCTTCTCGGGAATCCTCAAAACCACCCTAAAACAGAGGGAAAGAAGTAAACTGTTGATGAAAAGTATATAGGTGAAGAAAATTGAGACCAAGTTAGATTTTCAGAGAAATAACATTGTATTATGGAAAAGCAAAATTCCACCTTTTATCAGAAGCAGCTCTCTGTTCCTATGTTGAAAAGGTGCCACTTTATACCAGATAATGAAATAGCTACATAACAAAATTTCCTTAAAAAGTGGCCTTATGCCATTAAAAATAGAGGGATAAGATGTGGGCAGTAGAAGAGGCATTTTCTAAGATTTTGAATTTTTATTTTCTCTGAAGAAAGGTACTGATATGTAGTCAGGGTTATCACAACAGTTGATATAATAACCAGCTGTGGTTTCCTCTGTAAGTTTTCAGTGCTGTGATGTCTGTTTTAGTCCCCTTATATCTTAAACACATGCATGTTTTGCTTGGATAAAGCCTTCTTTGTTTTGTAAATGTTCTTTCTTTCCTTTTAAGGTTTGGGTTCTTGATTCAGCATTTTTAGTTGCAGAAAAAACAGACTTCCTGAAAAAAGACTCAGAACAGCCTGTGATAATACCAAAGTCAAACGAAAGGCAATGCAATGCTATCTTTGGCTCACATTTTGAATTTTGTAAAATTCAAAGGTTTGCTGAGAATTCAGACCCTTGTGTTTGGAAATGTTGAACCTCAGTCATTCCCTGATACTGCTCTTAGTTTGCACTGATTCCTTGCTAGACTCCTAATACTTATAATGGAAAATTAGGCCAGAGTTTGTGAAAGTTGAGTTGCTATGACAACTAGTCATTTTCAAATAACCTTGAAGAACAAGAACAGCAGTAAAATGCATGTAATACAGTTTTTAATTAAAAACATCCCTCAAAAACATAATTTATGCAACATATTTGACTCTACCATTCTTTTATTTATTAGTAAGTAGCTATATAATATTTAAGGTGCTCTTTTAAGACAACAACTTCATTTTTATTTTTCTCTTTAAGCATGGAACCAGACATGTTTATTTGCAAATGAGAGGAAAAGGTGCTAAAGGAGTAACACAAAGAAATTTTTTCAAGGTCTGAACCTCTACTCCAGGATCTTCTCTGTAAAAGCAGTTCTTTCTGTCTGCAAAACACGTGGCAGACCGTTCAATAACAAAGTAGAAAAACAAATGTTATGTGCATTATTTGCCACTATGCTGTCCTGATTTTTCAGAGTGAGGAAAGCAGTTTCAAATGGGGAATAAATGGAGAACCAAGCTCCAAAGTCACATGTCTTTGAGATTATTTGGTGCTCAACACTAAATAGGGCTAAGTGCCAATTTTAAGTATATGAATAAGGTTCACATAGATCATTCTTGAAAATAATATTTTCTGAAAGTAAACTTAAAAACCAGTCATATACGCTTAGTACTGAAAGGTCATACTCAGAAGGAAGAACAGTTATATAAAAAAACCCTGTTATGTATTTGGCATGTTCCACACAGAGGACTGAATTTACTTTAAGCATTGGAATTAAAAGTTGTCCATTTGATTGCAATGAATTTAGCCACCCTGGGACAATCAAAACTAAACTTAGCAATATTACATTTCTTTCTGAAAGTAGATTCAGTTAAAAGTCTTCCTTTTATTTTTCTTCAGTTTTCTTAGGAGCCATGAGGTATGAGTTATGTATGATTTTAATTGACTACACAAAACAATAGCCATCGAGTTAAACTTAGAAAAGTCCATATTTGCATACATGTTTTCTTAAAAATCAGTCTCTTTAATGAGAAAAAGGCCTTTCTCAGTGTCCATTTTGATTTCAGTTTTCACAGTTGTGGAGAAATGTGTCAATTCTTCTTCCTGCAAAATTTATTGAAATACCTAAATTACAGAGCTACTAAAGAAAACACCTCAGATTATTCTTGTTCATTTTGCCCCATTTCTAGATATATGTAATCTAGCATAAGCTAGACATTGGGGCCCAAAGTTCAATGATTCAGAGTTCAATGATCCAAGAATCTGAAAGTTGTTCAGAAAAAGTATTGACCCATTAAAGTCAACATTAAAATCAGTTACAGACAAATGCAGAGCAAAATCAATTCTCTTTGTGACACATTGGGAAAACAAAAAAGGCTTATTGACTTCAGAAACTCAGTCAATAAGGTTGTCTTCTTTCAGATTTGAAAAAGAACAGCTTAACTTAAACTGGATGGAGTTAAATTGAGAAAGCTATACACAGTTTTCTGCTGTTTTGGAAAAAAATACTTTGATGAGGTGCTGTTAGAGTGATGGTTGAATATGTGATGTTGAGGCTTCTGATGAAGTATGGAAGCACATGCTTCAGGTAATAGACATGTTGTTCAAGATGAAAAACTGGGAAAGATCTCGTACAGTAACCAAACATTTATTGTAAAATAAATTTTTAACACTGCTCCTATGTTTGGATTAATGAGATAACAATAAAAATCTAATAAACAGGTGTTTAGAAAGCATCTGTTGTCTCTGCAATATTATAATCCTCCTGCAATTTTAAATATTAATACTCTTAAGCATATTTCTGTTAACAAATTTTAAATCATCCCTCACTTTTATAGGTGATAACTTAAACCTGGAAAATGAGTACTTTCAAATTCATAAATAAGATTGACTTTATGCATTTTAACTACAAAAATGGAAGTCATTAATAATTGTCTTCTGCATGAATAAGATAGCAAATTATTATACTAGCGTAACTTTAACCTGTAGTTGTTAGACATTTGTAAATAATTTGCAAAGAAATTTCAAACCAATGTAAGTTTGCCTAACTTATTTAATCTCTTTAAAATAATTCTACACTTAATCAATCTTGGTGGCAAAGTAATGTAGAAAGAGCTAGTATTTACTTGTAATATGTAGTTTTACTACAACTTCACCTTATTTAGAATTATTTGAATTATGTTGTTAAAGGAATATTATCACCTGGTTTGTATTATTGCCTGATATGTCAGAAGCACAACTCTGACATAAAATTACTTTTTCTGTGTTCCATGAAATTAAAAATCAGCTAACCTGAGTTCAGTGCATTCAAAAATGCTCTCTTGTTTCACTCCAGGGAAAAAGACACTGAAGTTGCCAAAATAATATGTTCATTCTTAGACTCAGTGGGCTTTTGCTGAAAAGTAAAATAAATTGCTTGAGAAGTTTTGCATTTCAGTATATGTTGTGCAGCACTGGAAGGAAGTGCTGCCTTGAAAAAGCTATGTCATTTGCTGTAGGAGAACTGAGGAAAACTCAGCTTGGGCTTCTCTTCACAACTTCCACTTTAGCCATGATTTCCTTCTGTAACCCCCCCCCCCCCCCCTTTTTTTTTTTTCTGTGCTGGGACTAGTAAATCGCCTTTTATTCTACTTCATTGACCAAACAGGACCACATCCTTATAATCACCCTATATATCTTAAAATGTAGCATCTCTTGATCTAACCCATTGCTTGCTATGGCAAAGTCTTTCCCTGCCTCTGATAGCCATTTTTGTAGCTAAAGAATGGACATTTGTGATCCAGTGGAGAAATGGGTCATCTTTTTATTGTTGTGAAAAGTGTTATGCTGAAAATAAGTTACATTTTTCCATAATGAAATAATGGAAGAGTTAGTATAGGAAGCCTTCATTCAATGTTTATAATGAGAGTTGCAAACTGAAACACTTGAAACTTAGAAAATTGCAGGTTTTGCATTGACTGAGCAACTCCGTGTGTGTGTGCATGGTCATCTTCACATCACAATGTTGAATTATGTGGAAAACTTAGCGACTATAATGTTTGATTCCTCATTGTATAGGAAGGGATGTAAAAGAGGAGCCAAATTAGATAAAAACTGTGGATCAGCATTTCTTTATTTTCTCATGCATGATTTTACAGACTAAAGGTATTTTTATGTACTGAGTCTGTAGATGAATGTCTTAAGGTAATGATTAATTCAGATTAATTTTGTGAGTACTTAGGCATTAAGTATATCCAAAAAGTGCTATCAGTTAAACTTTTAATTTTAAACTGTACATTTTTTGTCATGGTTTAAGCCCAGTCGGCAACAAAGCACCATGAGGCCACTCGCTCTCTCTTCCACCCTGGTGGGATGGGGAGGAGAAAATATAAAGAAGAGCTCATGGGTTGCCACAAGGACAGGGAGGGATCACTCACCAATTATGGTCACAAGCAAAAACCAGACTCAACTTGGGGAAAAAACAAAATCAATTTAATTTACTATCAATAAAATCAAAACAGGACAGTAAGAAGTAAAACCAAATCTTAAAACACCTTCCCCCCACCCCTCCTCCCTTCCCGGCTCAACTCCCCTCCCAATTTTCACTACCTCCTCCCCCCAGTGGTACAGGGGAACAGGGAATGGGGGTTACAATCAGTTCATGACACGTTGTCCCTGCCACTCCTTCCTCCTCAGGGGGAGGACTCCTCACACTCTTCCCCTGCTCCAGCGTGGGGTCCCTCCTTGTGGTGGGTTGACCCTGGCTGGGTGCCAGGTGCCCACCAAAGCCGCTCTATCACTCCCCCTTCTTAGCTGGACAGGGGGGAGAAAATATAACAAAAGGCTCGTGGGTCAAGATAAGGACAGTTTAATAAAATGAAAGCAAAGGTCGCGCGCGAAAGCAAAGAAAAACAAATGATATTATTCTCTACTTCCCATCAGCAGGCGATGTCTGGCCACTTCCTGGGAAGCAGGGCTTCAGTAGGTGTGGTGGTTGCTCCGGAAGACAAAAAATGCCTTCCCTTCCGCCTCCCTTTACTTAGCTTTTATATCTGAGCTGATGTCATATGGTATGGAATATCTGTTTGGTTAGTTTAGGTCAGCTGTCCTGGTTATGTCCCCTCCCAAGATCTTGCCCTGCCCCAACCTGCCATTGAGGGAGGGGGCAAAAATGTTGGGGAGACAGCCTTGATGCTGTGCCAGCGCTGCTCAGCAGTAGCCAAAACACTGGTGTGTTATCAACACCTCTCTAGCTACTAATGCAGAGCACAGTTCTATGAGGGCTGCTATGGGGACTATTAACTCCATCTCAGCCAGACCCAATACAATCTCCACCCCTTATTCCATACCATTTGCGTCAAGCTCAGGTCCCACATAATTTAATACAGATGTCTTCTAACCATGCCATTGTATTTAATTCTCATTACTGAAATCCCTTCTTACCAACACTTACAACTGTAACTACATACTTAAACCACTTTTATACCCAACATACAGATTTATACATTCTTATTAATTACTATCCCCTGTCCTTTAAGACATAGATATTCCATGGGCTTCTTCCACTCCTCCAGATGTTCACACACAGGTTATGACTTGGGCCCCATCCATCAAGATGAGTGGTCAGGGCAGGAGAAGCAGTATGTTCGATCGTTGGGCACCAACACCGGCTTGGTTTGGGTCACCGATGCACTTGTCTGGTTCCTTGCGAAGTTCACTCCTTTGCAGTTCAGGTCATTCCTGCTACATTACTTCCTACAACATACAACTCACATCACAGATTATTTTTCCCTCAAGGTTAAATGTCCTTGAGGCACACATTGGGTCTCCCCATCCTTCCGCATTACCCACCAAGTACACCCAGGTCCCTGAGCAAAGACGATCCCACGAATGGGTTTGCCTTTTCCCATGGGAGGAGAAATCCACACTGCCTTCCCCAGCCACTTCCCCATGTGCACTACGGGGACCTTATCTCCTCCCACAGTATGTAGGGGTTTTGTTTGGGCAGGACCAGGACGGTTAGCAGATCCTCTGGTGTTAACTAGCCAAGTGGACCCACGCTGGAGCAGTGTGCTCCTGAAGGACTGCACACCGTGGAAAGGACCCATGCTGGAGCAGTTCGTGAAGAACTGCAGCCCGTGGGAAGGGCCCACGTTGGAGAAGTTCGTGGAGGACTGTCTCCCGTGGGTGGGACCCCACGTTGGAGCAGGGGAAGAGTGTGATGAGTCCTCCCCCTGAGGAGGATGAAGCGGCAGAAAACAACGTGTGATGAACTGACCGTAAACCCCATCCCCGTTCCCACTGTGCCGCTGGGGGGGGGTTGGTAGAGAAGCCGGGAGTGAAGTTGTGCCCGGGAAGAAGGGAGGGGTGGAGGGAAGGTGTTCTGAGATTTGGTTTTTTTTCTCATTACCCTACTCTGGTTGATTTGTAATAAAGTGAGTTGATTTCCCCAAGTTTAGTCTGTTTTGCCCGTGACGGTAAGTGATGAGTGATATCTCTCCTGTCCTTATCTCGACCCACAAGCTCTTTGTTATATTTTCTCTCCCCTGTCCAGCTGAGGAGGGGGAGTGATAGAACGGCTTTGGTGGGCACCTGGCAACCAGCCAGGGTCAACCCATCACACTCCTACAGGAGACAGTTCTCCACGAACTGCTGCAGCGTGGGTCCCTTCCATGGGCTGCAGTCCTTCAGGCACAGACTGCTCCACTGCGGGCTTTCCCATGGAGTCATGGCCATCTTCGGGGGCCTCCGCTCCACTGTTTGCCACCATGGGCTGGGGCCAGACAGTCTGCCATCTCACCACGGGCTGCAGGGGCATCCCCTCCTCCGGCGCACCTCCTCCCCCGCCTTCTTCACTGACCTCAGTAACTGTATAGGGGTTTCTCTCACATTCCAATCTCCTCCCCTGCTGCAGGTTTCACCTCTTAAATCTGTTCTCCCAGAGACGTTACTACCATCACTGATGGGCTTGGCCTTGGCCAGAGGCGGGTCTGACTTGTAGCCAGGGAAGCTTCTAGCAGCTTCTTACAGGAGCCAGCCCTGCGGCCCCTCCCCCACTACCAAAACACCGCCACACAAACCCAATACAATTTTCTAGGAGCAAGATAACAGTGTTTGGCATATTTCTTTACAAAATTAATTAGAAGAAAGGAAATAGAAGAAAAAGAGTAGAATTAATGTTAAACAATAAGTAGATAAAATACTGTATAAAAGTCTGTTCCTTATTAAGGAAGTGTATCTTTAAAATTAAATTATAAAGGAACATACAATATCTACCACCCTAAAAAAAAAAAAAAAAAAAAAAAAAAATTTGTAGTCAGTGAAATACTTGCTTTCAGAATAATTAAAAAAAAATGAGTTCCAAAGTATGTCATTAGTTTATCTTCAGATGAAAATGTCCTGTAAATTAATATTTAGTAATTTGTCTGGGTTTAGTGTTACTTTGTTAGGTTTTCCAAGAAAATTCTACAGACTATAATTTTTATTTTTTTTTTTTCATCAAAGCAATTCTTGTGGGACTGTGTACATATTTTCAAGGTAGTCAGAAGTCATGCCCCTTTTTCTTAAAGTAGAGTTCCTCTGTGTGGATAAGTCCTTAATTTTTCTCTATCTACAAGCTCCTTTCAGTACTGAAATAGTTGGTCTTTCGTTTCTGGACTACAATAGTAATTTCAGTTTTCAAACCATTACGGTCTTCAACAAAGGGTCCAGAAGCAGTGTCCTCAGGTATAAAAAGGAGAAAGTTATATATTTTCTTTATAAATAAAAGAGAGATTTTACAAGATTTTCATTAGAAGTCCTCCATTTGATAACTATAATAGTATAATAATAACTATAACAATAATGAAATCACATTTAACTCTTTTTATTGAATTAGAAGAAACTATGTTACATGCTTCATAAGATGCTATCTAAATAAAGCCAAACTGTCTAATTATGAATTACTATCTTTACCTGTTAATGGAAACTTTTTGCTTAATTTTGCTGGAGATACTTTTGCTAGAGATAATTTTTCTATTTAGGATTTTATTTTTTTCCAGTGACAATTGCTGAGCATATGTGATGGTAACATTAAAGCCAATGCAAATTCAAATATCCTTGTCATCCACCTTAATCTTTGTTTAAAATTTAATGTGATTTCTATTGCAGAAGCTAGTACAACAGCAATAATTCTTGGCAGCTAAAATTAAGAAAGAAGTACCACTCTATTGAAAATTCATACTTTAAAGCACATAGCCTTGAAGTGGGGATAAAACTAACATTTTTCTACAATCATTACACAATGAAATCTGAGATTATTATAGCATATATACAAATTCATTGACAATAGTTGGAAAATGAAACTTTAATTTGGTTTCACTGCATAGAGAGTAATTTCAAAAGACAGTTTATCTCAGTGGTCACATTCAGTGACTGATAGCAACAACACCAAGACACCATATGCTCTGGAGGGAATTTAATAATTATTCACCCTGACAGCCTCAGTTTTACAGAAAAAGGAATTTTAAGTAAACTGACTGTCTAAAAATTCAGTGTGTGTATATGTATGCGTGCTAGCATACATAGTGCTTTATATGTTGCATTACCTCGAACTTCATGAGCATTCTCCCTTTTCTTGCAGTCCTATTTATATATCCTGTAATTGCATTTGTTGTTGCAGCACACACTTTTGCTTTCAAACTCAGTATTTGCATCTTTTAAAGACATTTGAAAGTTAATCAGCAGAATCAATTTCTTGTAGTGACATAACCGGCAAAAGAAATCCAGAATTCTGGAATTTTGTGAAGGTGTGTTTGCCTTTTTATGTATTTTATTTCCAACTCATAATAGTGGAAAAATGATTGGGCATGAGTGCTATTTAGTCTACTGAAGTTTATCCATTTTGCTACATTGTTTCCTTCTAATTTCTACTTGATGGCATTGCTGCATTTCTCTCAACAAACTTGCCCTTTAGGCAATCCAAAAGAATATTAGCTAACTGCGTTTAGAAGTGCTTCTTGACGCTTACTCTTTATTTGTTCTTTTTCTTTTTCACACTTCTATCATCTCTTCTGTATCAGATTTCTTACTGATTTTAAACTGTGCTGTTTAAGATTTTTGTATGTCTTTAATTCTGTCTCAATCAATTTACAGGTTTAAGGTGGTACGCAGATTAGAGTCTTATGCTTATTACTGTTCTACCAGTTAGACTAAAAGTTACCTTGCATGTTCAGAATTTTTTGTTCTTGATTTTAAAATAATTTTTCTGCTTATCTCTTTTAAGACTTTTTCTGCTTATGAGTAGTTTAAACAGTAGGACTAAGCATTTTGCAGTCAGGATTTTTGCTATTGGCTTCCCTGTAATCAGAAGGCAACTTTAAATGGGACAGGAAAAGGGAGCAAACAACCAAGAACATTCTGTTGCTTCAGGAAAAAAAGCTGCCTGAGACTTTCTAGAAATAATAAAAACTTTGGTAATGGCTTAGTAATCATCTTTTGTGCCAAGATGGTTTACGGAATCTATAATCTCTGCTAAGACTGATTCTTCAGAATTATATGCATCATGATTGTTTTGTTTTGTTGTTTAGGGTTTTTTTTTATGAAACAACACTTGCCATAGAAAGTTTCAAAACACTTTGACAATGTATGGAGATAGGCTTACCAGTATAATCAGAAAACATAGCTTATTGCTAAAATAGAAATGAACATTGAAACTTTACTAAGCTGAGGTTTACAAGGTCATCTATACTAATTTCCAGTATTTTCAGTTTAAAACCTTAATGTGAAAGTGTTCAATTCAATTCCTATTCATAACTTTATCAAAGAAAAATCTGAACTGAATCTCACTTAGCTGTGAGAGACTGAATTGCCATCTCAAGCCATTTGTCTCAAAGATTGTTTGCTGTGAGAGACTGAACTGTGATATCGAGCCATTTGTCTCTAGGATGGCTTGTTTAAGAAGGGCACTCCTCTATCCAAAAGGACGATTACCAGGCCACTGAGGCATCCAGGGGAGGAAACAGGAGCCGACGAAGCATGCAGGAATGTGGAGACTACCATTGTCAAGGAAACTGTAGTCTTTGAGATAATATAGTGGTTTCTGGTGTTGATCACGCAAAGGTCATGTGATAGATGAAACCTGCAGTGCGTGAGCAGTGTGTGAACAGGACGTGTGTGCATGCATCATCGGACTATGCCCTATAAAAAAATGTGGAGACAAGCCATGGTGTGCACCCACCACCGAAGAATTGAAGATGGAGGACCAACGGGACGCCACTGGATCCATGGTGTTGACTATTCTTGCAACTCTTTCCTGACTGCTTGCTTGATTTCTGCCTTTTGCTTCCATTCTATCCTATCACTACTATTTTCTATTTTTGATAATTTTGATAATAAAAGCTCTTTTGGGTATTCAGCATTTGAACTTGTTTCTGTCTTAATCTCGCTCTTGGGATCATATCGAAACCTTCCCCAACATTGGATTGGGACATTAGCCAAGACTTAGATTACTAGTGTGGGGTTCTCCAACAATTCCAAAGCAGAAGAGAAGGTGTCTTAGAATAATGAAAGACATTGAGAAGCTGACGCGGCATGGACATTGCCAGTGGCAACCACGGGAGATTTAAACGATGCGCAACGGTCAGCAGCATTCAGTCAGCGGTGAGGCCAGCAGAGGCAACGGTAAGTCAGCGGCTAAGTGCTAGATTGAGGTGGACTGGGAGGTTCCCGAGGCCCAGGAGTGCCGGGGAAGAGCAGAGGAACCCATCCAGAGCCAGCGGCTCTCGTGAGAGAGGCTGATGGGGCATGGGAGTTGCCAGGGGCAACTGCGGGAGATTTAATCGGCCCTGAGGAGCGCCAGCGACCAGAAGTGCGGTGAACAGGGTGGGCAAACAGGGCGTGGCACATCAGAAAGGGCGTGGTGTGGCAGTTTGCATGGCAGTTTGCACAGGCAGGGAGTGCAGGTAGGGCGCAGCCCCCCTCTTCCTCTTCCAAGCTCAAGAAGGCTACTCAAGCGGTGGGCACAAGCCTAGAGGGAGACCTAGGTATGGTTGTCACTTGGGTGAAATCCATTGTTAGGAAAGATGTGGCAGCACAGACAGAGGTCCCATGTAAACATGCAGCTGTCCTGGTCTCTGGCTGCAGGGAGTGCCCGAGTCTATCACTGATGAGGGAGAGCAGCGGGGACACCTCTTGTGTGAGGTGTGACCAGGTGAATGACCTGCTCAGCCTGGTGGTAGAGCTGAAGGAGGAAGTGGAGAGGTTGAGGAGTATCAGGGAATGTGAGAGGGAGATAGATTGGTGGGCCCACACCCTACCATCCCTGAGGCAGAGGCAGCAGATGGAGGCTCCGCAAGAAGGGGAGGTTCCCCTGCCCTCTTGCCTGGTGGCAGGAGGGGACCTAAGAGGTGGAGGGGAATGGATACAGGTCCCTGCTCGGGAAGGCACGTGAATCCACTCCTGGTCATCCTCACCTTCCCAGTTGCCCCTACACAAGAGGTATGGGGCTCTGGAACTTGAGGACCAGGTCAATGAAGATCAGGGTGTAGATGAAGCCCTACCTAGCGAGGTGCCTAGGCCCAGTCGGGCAGCCCCACGCATTCTCACATCCTCTGAAAAAAGAAAAGGGAGGGTAATTGCCATAGGTGACGCCCTTCTGAGGGGGACAGAGGGCCCAATATGCAGACCTGACCCATCCCACAGGGAAGTCTGCTGCCTCCCTGGGGCCCGGGTAAAAGACATTACCAGGGAACTCCCTGGTCTGGTTTGGAACTCTGATTATTACCCATTGCTGGTTGTGCAGGTTGGCAGTGATGAGATTGCAGAGAGAAATCCAAAGGCAATCAAAAGGGACTTCAGGGCACTGGGACGATTAGTGGAAGGATCGGGAGCACAGGTAACGTTTTCCTGAATCCCTTCAGTGGCAGGGAAATACACTGAAAGGAACAGGAAAACACACCTGGTTAATACGTGGCTCAGAGGCTGGTGCCACAGGTGGAATTTTGGGGTTTTTGATCATGGGGAGGTTTACACGGCACGGGGCTTGCTAGCGACAGATGGTTTCCAGCTATCTCAAAGGGGTAAAAGAATCCTCGCTCATGAGATGGCGGGGCTCACAGAGAGGGCTTTAAACTAGGTTTGAAGGGGATAAGAGATAAAACTAGGTGCACCAGAGATGAGCCTGGCGGCAGCGCGCCAATGTTAGGGGTGGATTCGATAACCCAGCTCAAATGCATCTATGCCAATGCACGCAGCACGGGCAATAAACAGGAGGAGCTGGAAGCCATCGTGCAGCAGGATAGATACGATTTAGTCGCCATCACGGAAACATGGTGGGACGACTCCCGTGACTGGAGTGCTGCAATGGATGGCTATAAGCTCTTCAGAAGGGATAGGCAAGGTAGAGGAAGTGGTGGGGTGGCTCTCTATGTTAGGGAATATTTTGACTGTACAGAGCTAGATGATTCTAATGACAAGGTGGAGTGCTTATGGGTGAGGATGAGAGGGAAAGCCAATAAGGCAGATATTGTGCTGGGAGTCTGTTATAGACCACCTGACCAGGTTGAAGAGATGGATGAATCATTCTACAAGTGGCTGGCAGTAGTCTCAGAATCGTGTGCCCTTGTCCTCATGGGGGACTTCAACTTTCCAGACGTCTGCTGGAAATACAACACAGCAGTGAGTAAACAGTCTAGGAGGTTCCTGGAGTGTGTGGAAGATAACTTCCTGACACAGCTGGTAGGTGAGCCAACCAGGGGAGGAGCCTTGCTAGATCTATTGTTTACAAACAGAGAAGGACTGGTGGGAGGTGTGATGGTCAGAGGCCATCTTGGGCTTAGAGACCATGAAATGGTAGAATTTTCAATTCTTGGTGAGGCAAGGAAGGTGGTCAGCAAAACCACCACTATGGACTTCTGGAGGGCAAACCTTGGCCTCTTGAAGGCACTGGTTGAGAGAGTCCCTTGGGAGACCGTCCTGAAGGGCAAAGGGGTCCAGGAGGAATGGACATTCTTTAAGAAGGAAATCTTAATGGCTCAGGACCAGGCTATTCCCATGTGCTGCAAGTTGAACCGCCAAGGAAAACGACCGGCCTGGCTGAACGGGGAGCTTTTGCTAGGACTCAAGAAAAAAAGGAGAGTTTATCATCTCTGGAAGAAAGGGCAGGCAACTTGGGAGGAGTACAGAGATCATGTTAGATCATACAGAGAGGAAATTAGAAAGGCAAAAGCTCAGCTAGAACTCAATCTGGCCACTATTGTAAGGGACAACAAAAAATGTTTTTACAAATATGTTAACAGTAAAAAGAATCCCAAGGAGACAATCTATCCTTTAATGGATACAGAAGGGAACGTAGCCACCAGAGATGAGGAAAAGGCCAAGGTACTTAATGCCTTCTTTGCCTCAGTCTTTAATAGGGAGACCAGTCATCCTCAGGGTACCCCGCCCCCTGAGCTGGAAGGTAAGGATGAAGAGCAGAACATACCTCCCTTAATCCAGGCGGAAATAGTTAGTGACCTACTACACCATCTGGACACTCACAAATCTATGGGACCTGATGGGATCCATCCAAGAGTACTGAGGGAACTGGCGGAGGTCCTTTCCAAGCCACTCTCTATCATCTATCAGCGATCCTGGTCAACAGGGGAGGTCCCAGAGGACTGGAAGATTGCCAATGTGACTCCCATTTACAAGAAGGGTCAGAGGGAGGATCCGGGGAACTACAGGCCTGTCAGCCTGACCTCGGTACCGGGGAAGATTATGGAACGGTTTGTCTTGAGAGCACTCACATGGCAAGTCCAGGACAAGCAGGGGATCGGGCCCAGTCAGCACAATTTCATGAAAGGCAGGTCCTGCTTGATCAAGCTGATCTCCTTCTATGACCAGGTGACCTGCCTAATGGATGAGGGAAAGGCTCTGGATGTTGTCTACCTTGACTTCAGCAAGGCCTTTGACACTTTCTGTCACGGCATACTCCTTGAGAAGCTGGCGTCTCATGGCTTGGACAAGTGTACTCTTCGCTGGGTGAAAAACTGGCTGGATGGACGAGCCCAGAGGGTTGTGGTGAATGGGGTGAAATCCAGTTGGCGGTGGGTCAGAAATGGTGTTCCCCAGGGCTAGGTGTTGGGCCCCGTTCTGTTTAATATCTTTATCAATGATTTGGATGAGGAGATTCAGTGCACCCTCAGCAAGTTTGCAGGCGACACCAAGTTGGGAGGCAGGGTCGATCTGCTTGAGGGTAGGGAGGCTCTACAAAGAGATCTGGACAGGCTGGATCGATGGGTTGAGGCCAATTGTGTGATGTTCAACAAGGCCAAGTGCTGGGTCCTGCACTTGGGTCACAGCAACCCCATGCAGCGCTACAGGCTTGGGGAAGAATGGCTGGAAAGCTGCCTGGCAGAGAAAGACCTGGGGGTGCTGGTTGACAGCTGGCTGAATGTGAGCCAACAGTGTGCCCAGGTGGCCAAGAAGGCCAACGGCATCCTGGCCTGTATCAGAAATAGTGTGGCCAGCAGGAGCAGGGAGGTGATTGTTCCCCTGTACTCGGCATTGGTGAGGCCGCACCTCGAGTACTGTGTTCGGTTTTGGGCCCCTCACTACAGGACAGACATTGAGGTGCTGGACCATGTCCAGAGAAGAGCAACCAAGTTGGTGAGGGGCCTGGAGCATAAGTCTTATGAGGAGTGGCTGAGGGAGCTGGGGCTGTTTAGTCTAGAGAAGAGGAGGCTGAGGGGAGACCTTAACGCTCTCTACAACTACCTGAAAGGAGGTTATAGTGAGGTGGGGGTTGTAGTGAGGTTGGTGCTGGTCTCTTCTGTCAGGTGGCTGGAGATAGGACGGGAGGAAATGGCTTCAAGTTGAGGCAGGGAAGGTTTAGATTGGGTATGAGGAAAAATTTCTTTACTGAAAGGTTTGTCAGACATTGGAACAGGCTGCCCAGGGAAGTGGTTGAGTCACCATCCTTGGAGGTATTCAAAAAGCACGTAGACAAGGCACTTCAGGACTTGGTTTAGTGGGCATGGTTGATGGTTGGACTCGATGATCTTAAAGGTCTTTTCCAACCTAGATGATTCTATGATTCTATGATTCTATGATCTGAAAACTTTTATTTTTTTAAGTTCTCAGCAGAGCCTCTAGTTGAGTAATTCTGGATTGACATGCTCAGGGTGGCTGAGATTTACAGTGACAAAAGGGAGGTTTTCCTTTTTGATTTCCTTTTTAAGGGTAGAATTTATACTAGAACTGTGTGGTTTAATAAGATCATACATGAATCGTGTTACCTTTTGAAATATAAAATATTAAGGAACACCTCTCCAAAAATGTGCAATAACCATATAGGCTGTTGAATCACCACATCTGACACTTCTAGTGCCTGGCAATATATTAGATGTCCATATATCTTCAGTCTTCTATAATTCAAAATCTTTTCCTCTGTGTTACCTTATTTTATATTCTCAGTTTAGTTGCATATTTTGATATTACCTGGGCTGTGTTGCACCGTCCCATTCACCTAATCTCATAAAAACAAAAGACGAATGTGTGTTCCAGGCATCTGTACATTTTTTTAGCAAAATCCCTCATCCAAACTGTATTACATGGCCAACTGTTAACTATTTAACTGTTAGCATCTACAAATATCTTATTGTTATCCAAATTCTGGTGAAATTTTTTTCTGAGTGCAAGGTGCTCTAGTTCCACTTTATTTCCCTTCCTTTCTTAACTACTAAAAAAGCAGATTTGTACAAAATACACAACCTATACAGTGTTTTTTAAATACCCTTACCACTTCTTTTTTTTTTTTTTTTTTTTTTTTTTTTTACTGTACACAGCTATAATCTTTGTACCCCAGTCTAAAAGCATCATGGTTTCCTATGGTGACTTGAAACCTATTCCATCAGCTAATGCACAACTAATCTTTCTGCAACTGCTGTTGGTATTTACAGTTTTAAGAAAACCTGAGCATCAGAAGACAGTATAAGCTGCCACAGGTCATGGATGAAATAGTTTCTGATGGACTGGAATATGGACTATATAATCACACATACATTCTCATAAATTTTTAATGTACTAAACATCAAACAGCTGAAATTCATACAGTCTTCAATCTAGGTAAATAATATTCATATGGTGTTGGCCACGTTGGCTGCCATCACTGTGATCCTTTCCCGGGATTTGTAGGGAAAAGCGTGAATGCTTTTGTGCTGCAATATTTTAACTTTGTGGAAATCAGGCAATGATTCACTATGTAATAAAATCACATGGAATAAATATTTTTAAGTTACAAAACCGATGCACGTTCTATAATCTGATAGTCAATAGTTGATGTTAGTGTCGGTTCCATATGTGCTTTTCTATATGTCCTTCATAAGAAGCATTATATAGCTTGTGTGAGTGAATTTCCTGTTCAGAAATGACTGAAAATTATCGGGTTTGTGTCTCCCTAGGAAGTTACATTATGGATAGAAATGACTAGTGATTTTCCATGCTGATTGATTTTTCTTTTTGTTCACATAAGGATCGCCTTGTGACAGTAAAGTATTAAGAACAAGTAGATATAGACGTTTTAGTAGCTGATGTAGCATCAATTGTTTCATACTAGATCGATCAGGGATGAAGCCATGTTAATCACAGTGACATGGGAATTTTAAAGGAAAAACTATCTGCTGCAGCTAAAAGCCTCCAGCATCAGTGTATTTCATTCTTAGCTAATGTCTGTTTTGGAATATCCATAGAAATGGCAATTGTGATGATGACTTTTGTTATACAGATACTTGTAACACAGCTACTGGGAACTGATATTTTCTATCAGCACCATATCATTCATCAGCCTTCAGATTATAATAACTTGCAATTTCTACCTACCAGTACTGGACTTTAATGTACAGTTCAGATATTGATGCCGCAAGGCAATGAATATCATAGGCACTGGTTCCTTTCTGCTGAATCCTTTCTACTCTGATTGGTCATTGATCAGTACCATTCTGAACATAAGTCATTGGAATCAGTGTTTCATCTTTTAAATCTTCAATTTATTTCAAAAGCTTTATGAGACAATGTCCAAGTCATAAGCATATGTAAATTTGGGGTACAATGGGCCTGACTTCCATGTCTTAATCATTGTAAGAGTCGGTCAGAAAATCAGCATTGTCTCAACATTGTCATCAGGAACATGAACAGTACATTACCTGACAACGGCCTGTTTGGAGCGCAGCGGCCAATCCCAAGGACAGAATGTGCGGTACAAGGCTCCTGGAAGGTACCTGGCTAGAGCTGTTAGAGATAACCGCATAGCTGCTGTCAAAAAGGATGGATTGCAACCGTTGCCATAACATCGATGAAGAAATCATGAACTCTAGACGAACTTTGCTTCATTATAATACCAAAACACACCTCCTGGTCGAAGGCTACCCGCCTCCAAGACTTACCACGCCTCAGACACTGACCCTGTGCCTGTGTGATAGCCTCGCTCAAGAAGGGCGGAGATATGATAATTGTATTCTGAGAAGGGTGGAGACTCCTGAGGCAGAGGTGGAGCAAGGTGTGTTACTAAACATAAAAGATGACTTCTGAACAATGGGAATTTGAAGCTTCCCCACCAAGGACCACGACGATCGACGACGCAGCATTAGCTGGACCCGGGACCGTTAGGACATCTTGAGATCAGCGGTGGTAGCTATAACCTCTTTTCTCCTCTCTCTAAACTTAACTTTACTTTTCTCCTTTCTCTCACCCATCTCTAACTATCGCGTGCCTCTTCACAGGCAATACAATAAAGTTTTACTGTGTGATTACTGCTATCCCCTTTGGTGTTGGTCACCTTAATTTTGCACTTTCGAGATCGTAGCAAACGAACCATCACGAGTCCACCGAGTGGACCGTGACAATCATGCAAAGATAAGTTTGCCCGAATGGGACAGAATTAGATTAAGTAACATTATTTGAACAACATGTGAAAATATTTAAATACTGATTAAAATGAGGAGTTATAGAGAATGAGGTAGGTACCTATTCTAAGTAAACGGACCCCCCCCGCCCTTATTTCCATTGAATATCTGAAATACAGATACCAGAGTGCTAAAAATGAGGAAAGTGATAAACACTAGATTTCTGATCAAGTGATTTTTTTATGCACACTTAACATGAAGCTGGCATTTCAAATCGAAGTTTTCAGAAATATATATGTGATTGGTGTTCAATATATATTTTATGTCACTGATACCATAAACAATATATAAATACTGGACATAAACAATATATAAACAATACTGAAAATACTTAACCAATGATTGGATTTCAGAAAACAGAAAAATATAGTAAAAAGTTTGCAGTTACAACATTATTTTCTGTTTCAATAAGGAAAGGTGCTGGAATTCCTCAGCAATCTTCTTCTCCTGTATATATCTTTTTCTATGGAGAACAAACAGAAATATTTGATTCCTTACTTCAATGATTTGTGCAAAACATTGTAATTGTTCTTTGCTAATGTCTTCCTGCCACATGAAGAGTCAAAAAGATGGCAGAGGTCAATCTCCCTCGTCCTTACTTCTGTTAAGAGAGTGACAGCTGAGGGAAAAATAAACTGACAGTGACCGTTGTTGCATCAATAATTGAATAACTCAATTTGGAAATTATAAGTGAACTTTGGCTATGCTATCACTTTATTGCCATGTCCCTAAATGCTATCATAGATTTGTCTCTTGACAGCCTGCTATTTTACATGATGTCTGTTTCAAGGCAACTATTTCTGTGCTTGCTTGATAGTTTTTAATTTAATGACCTAGTTCTCCTTCAGTTAATATTACATAAATACTATTTATGGCCCATAGCTGACTATTATTAGGATTATATATGCATTTTTTTTTAATTTTTCAACCTGTAAAATAGTATATAATCACTTTTGCATAGTTCCAGAGCATGCAATCAGTTTTAAAAAGTAATTTCACTACTAATTTGCATAACTTGAGATTATTTCTTGAGGCTTCATTTAGCTGTTTTATCTACTAATATTTTCTACAGCTTCTGCTTCAGAGCAGCTTCAAGAACCTCTTATGCTTCTGTGGCAGCAAATACCTCTGGTATTAAATATGCCTGCTTCTGAATATGTGTGATAAAACAGTTAAAGCAGGTCAGCAGCAAAATTTGTTCTCCATTTGTGTTTAAAGATCTTTGCAAAGAGCAGAGAGAACTTCTACCTGTACATTCAGATAAAACCTGCCTCATGTATGCTTTCATCAAAGACGCATTGTTTATATACTTTGTACTTTTAGAACCTGTGTCAAACGATACTGGATTTCCATTTCTAAAAGGCTAGTTATCATGCTTCAGATCTATACAGGTACATGGTAATTCAATAACCACCAGGAATATTTTTTAAATAAGCTAAAGCTCTAAGATCATATGGGAGGAGATAGGTTTCAGAAACAATTCTCCATGTGTCTGTAGTTGGTGGACTAATAGTTTCCCAAGACAAGACTAGAGAGAGAGACGGGTTCTTTCATCAGACTCCAACTGGTATAACTAGAAATAGCACAGAACTTCTCAGGCCTGTATGCTTCTTTTTTCAATTATACCAGCTGGTCTAATAAAAGCTATTACCTCTTCTGATAAAGCTTGTCTTGCGTGTGGTGCTAGACTGTCATGGCCAAAGCAATGCTATCCTAGTTTACTGCAATATAATCTGTAACATTGCTAATATCTGTAGCCAAGCCTTTCACATATCTTTTTTTCACTTCTTTTGTGTTTGCTACAAATCGTACCTCACAGCTGAGCAGTGTTTTGTTCTTGTTTCTGTCAGTGGATATTAGATGGAGGAATATCTTTCATTCACTCCTCTAATCTTCTATTGTTAGTAGGAAAAGGTTAAGATGGTGACGATCGTATTTTCAATTCTCTGGTGTATGTTGTGACTTGCTTTTTATATTTAGGATGTACTGCTTCAGGTGTATCCAGTTTCATTTTATATGTTGTTGTCTTGCTTGTAATAGAAAGGACAAAAGGATTGATTTTCCATTAACTACCAGTGATCCCACACCTATGCTTTAGCCAGATTATTTCCCTGACCTGTGCCTTTTGTGTCAGGGTTCTGTAACGTGTGCTATATGATACCAACCTGCCCCAGAATTCAGCAGTTCACCCTCTGAAAATATGGCATTATTAAGAAATACTCTTCTTATCTTCCCCTTTTTAACTCTTATGCTAAATCCTTGGTATGTTCATGTATACCTGCTACATTTAGCAGCATCAAATAACTTTCTTGATAGAGATACTGGGGATTAAAGAGTAATCAGGTCATTAATCCTTCATTCTTTTAGCACTAGAAAGGATTAAAAAATATAGTCAGAGTATTTTCAGAATTACCAAGCTTTCATTCAGCTAGAACAAAAACACTGAGAAATAATACTTTAAATTAAAGGGGAGAAATAGCCATTTATTGCTAATCTCCTTCCTGATTAAAATTTTATATGTGAACTTTCATTCAATTTCTTATTCATAGAATCATAGAATAATTTAGGTTGGTAAAGACCTTTAAGATCATCGAGTCCAACTGTTAACCTAACACTGCCAAGTCCACCACTAAACCATGTCCCTAAGCACCATATCTACACATCTTTTAAATACCTCCAGGGATGGTGACTCAACCACTTCCCTGGGCAGCCTGTTCCAATGATTGACAACCCTTTTGGTGAAGAAATTTTTCCTAATATCCAATCTAAACCTTCCCTGGTGCAACCTGCGTCCATTTCCTCTTGTCCTATCACTTGTTACTTGGGAGAAGAGACTGACACTCACCTTGCAAACAACCTCCTTTCAGGTAGTTGTAGAGAGCAATAAGGTCTCCCCTCAGCCTTCTTTTCTCCAGGCTAAACAACCCCAGTTCCCTTAGGTGCTCCTCATAGGACTTGTGCTCTAGACCCTTCACCTCTTCTTTGCACATGCTCCAGCACCTCAATGTCTGTGTTGTAGTGAGGGGCCAAGAACTGAACACAGTATTAGAGGTGCAGCCCCACCAGAGCCAGGTACAGGGGGACAATCATTTCCTCTTAAACACTGACAGACTTGGGGCATTGACCACCTCTCCAGGAAGCCTGTTCCAGTGTTTGACCACTCTTTTTGGTAAAGAAATGATTCCTAATGTCCAGTTTAAACCTCCTCTGGCACAGCTTTGAACCATTCCCATGCATCCTGTCACTGGATACCACGGAGAAGGGGTCAGCACTTCCCTCTCCACTTCCCCTCCTCAGGAAGCTGTAGAGAGCAATGCAGTCACCCCTCAGCCTTCTTTTCTCCAAACTAGACAAGTCCAAAGTCCTTAGCTGCTCCTCATAGGACATGCCTTCCAGCTCTTTCACCAGCTTTGTTGCCCTCCTCTGGACGCATTCAAGGACCTTGACATCCTTCTTAAATTGTAGGGCTCAGAACTGTACACAGTTTTCTAGGTGAGGCCGCACCAACGCTGAAAACAGCAGAAAAATCACCTCTTTTGCCTGGCTGATTTTACAGGGTTTGATGTACCCCAGGATGCGGTTTGCCCTCTTGGCTGCCAGTGCACACTGCTGACTCCTGTTGAGCCTGCTGTCAACCAGCACCCCCAGATCCCTTTCTGCAGGGCTGCTCTCCAGCCACTCCTCTGCCAATTTGTACTTGTGCCCAGCATTACTCTGCGCTAGGTGAAGAATCCGGCATTTGGACCTGTTAAATTTCATCCCATTAATCATAGCCCAATGCTCCAATCTATCTAGATCCCTCTGCAAGGCCTCTTGTCCCTCGAGAGAGAGACAACAGCACCTCCCAGTTTGGTATCATCAGCAAACTTGCTAATGGTGCATTCAACTCCTGCATCCAGATCATTGATAAATGTATTGAACAGAACTGGCCCTAGAATTGAGCCCTGAGGAACATCGCTGGTGACCAGTCGCCAGCCAAATGTAGCCCCATTCACTACAACCCTTTGAGCTCTGCCCTTCAGTCAGTTCTTCACCCAGCAAGCATTATGTCACATTAGTCAGTCCTCCAGCCCTGTCATGGTATTCCAGGAAAACACTATGATTCATTTGTTTTTGTCTTTACAAAGGAGTAATGCTAAATGCTATCTCTTCCCCATTTATACTAGGGAAGTGAAGGTATTTTATCAGTCCTCCCTTCTTGTACACATGAATGAACTCTTTCAAAAGGCATTTTCTTAAAAGATTGTGAGTTGCAACAGTAGTTAGCTAACTGCAAACATAACATGAATGCAACATTAGACAGTTTACATTTCTGTACCTGAAGCATGGAATATTTAGCAAGAGAATCACTAGGAGCAAAGATGTTCATTCTTTGTGTTGAGCTTCTTTACTCAGGTAGTAGTATTTTGAAGCTTGTGGTGGTAGGTAACCAAATTCCCAACTCAGTGAGGATCTCTCTTCTGTAGCAGGAGTGGTCTGGACATTTTAGCTATCAATGTCCTGGTAAGTGAAAAATGACTAGTCTTAAACACATGTTTTTGCTGGTTTTGGAGTCTGGCAGTATTATTTCTAGTTCCTTGCCCCAGTGCTTGTATTTCAGTGTGATATTAAGACTTGGTTACATTTTCTATTTGTATTTCAGTCTTGGAATCCTGTTTATGTATGGTGGGGTGGTGGGTAGTTGGATTTTCTTTGCTATCTTTCTTGTGTGTGTGTTTCGTCTATTACACTGGAATAACACTTAGACATTTCCAGGAAACTGAGAGTCTATTGCACAGTATTTTTAATGTTTTCAAACTTTCTTTTTACTGAATTTGGGAAGGAACAGCAAAATCTTAAATCTTTGACAGCTGAACCTATACAGTATTTTGAGCACTTCCAAAATGAAACATTCTCTCTAGGACTACTTAGTGGCTTCTATGGAGACTCGTTTGGTTCTGCCCTCCCATTGCTGCCTAGTACTGAAAAGACTTGTGAACAGTCACAATTAGCTCATTAGCTGAAGTGAAACAAGGGCAACTCTGAGGCAGTCAAACTATACATCTGGGGTGACTGTTGAACTGGACTTTATTTATTTATCTACGTATCAGTCAAGAGCCTATATATGACTGTTGGCCTAGAGCTGACTTCAGTATGTGGTTGACTCAAGTCATGGACTTGTGAAGACCCAGGGCTCCTAATTCAGCAGCAGTCGTATAGGCAGAAGTGTAAGGGATGGGAGCTGGGAGGTAAGCAAGAGAGTTTGGGGCAGAAATCTAATAAGCAGTGTTGTCTCAAAATGCTCTTTGTTCTGTCAGAAGATAATTTAAGCCAATACATTATGGTGAAAGACTTCTTTAGAGAATAGAGGCACTTTGAGGGAGAAAACTGTTTCATTAGAGAATTCCCAGCCAACAATGCTCATGCTTTATTAAAGTCAGGCTAAATTTGAACTGAGCGATATTTTATTTTTCTGTTTTCTGCAGTAGGACATTCCCACTTGAAGAGAATGCCATGATATTCTGGTGATGAACACCAGTATTCTGCTTCTGCACAACCTCTTCTAAGAGCCAACAAGAGCCTGTTGGTTGTGGTGATCTTAAACCCTTTTGTAATGCCTTTCTGTTTGTTCACCACCTTCATCTCCTTAGCCTCTATTTGTAAATTCCTACTGTCTCAGCACATATGGAAACTTCTATCTGTTATTTTTCAATACTGAATGACTTGGATTCTTCTTCACGGCTAGACTCTGTTGGCCACAGAAATTATAAGTCTGATTAACCTTACTTGAGTGTTGATAGCAAGATCCCTGTTTATTTCAGTATGAGATAAGGAAATTATGCTTTCCATTGACTAACTGTAACATGGCTAAAGCCTTACAGAGTAATCTTATGCCATCCCTTCTTGGAGTCCTATTGCAGGGTCACATTTTGTAGTCCTCTGACTCAAGACAATACAAGGAAGATACAAATCAAAGATCAGATATGAATGAAAGATTTTATTATTAATCTCTAACAATTAAATCAGTCAGAAAAATCAGAAAAAGAACATTTCTTTAGAAGGCAATTATTGCCAACTGCTAATTTCATTTTCAGGCTATGTTAGGAAATGTATTTGACATAATCCATTAAGTTGACTTATTTAAAGTAGGCCATATATGTTTTTTGCTTAAGTCTTACTAGTGAATTGACTGAAGTTGTTAATGAATCACATAGAAACAAGGGTTCTTGAAATGATAAATGAGCGTGGGGGGACTGCAGTGGCAATTTAAATTAAGCTACAAAGCTGTGATCTTAACTGAAATATTGCATAGAGTGAAGGAACAGAAGTTGACGTCATGCTTGGTGACTTGATTATTTGGTACAGCTAATTACTTGTGAGTCCTTCAAGACTATGCATTAGTAGACTTGATATGCATTAGTAGATGAACTGGCAGCACCAAAAAACTTTTCTGTTTCTGGATTAGTGTCTCTGGACAATTTCTTGCAGTGAATTTCTGTTCACTCCTGTTGCACATTGGATTTTTTCTTTGCTAGTATATTGCATCACTTGTAAGTTTCCTTGTTGCTTCAATGATGATTTTTTTTCTTTCTTGCAGTTTTAAATCTTTCACGGCACCATTTGTACTACTCCCTACAGGTGTTATTTGTATGCTTTTCAATACATCTGTAATACTTTTCCTGACCTGTCCTTGCTTCTCCTATGCAGAAAGCGGTGAAGTGTGGTGACAACTTGTTAAAATGCTAAAAGACAAGTTTTCAATTGTTTGTTTTTCTGTAAGCATACCACCCAGTGCTCTAATATCTTTAAAAGTACTCAAAATTTTGTTTTCTGCATACTGTGTATCCCCATGCATATGGAGTATGTTGTTATTATCTTTTTGGCTTTGCATCACCATAAAAATCCATTAGTTATATAAAAAAATGTATGTTATACACATAGGATCTGGCTCACTAGTCTGTTACTCTACAGTTGCTCCCTATCAAAGTCATTGCAAGTGTGGCACATAAAATTTAAATATGAAATTAAACCACCTTCTTTTGATGCAGTTAGAGGCTGAGCACATTATCAAATATGAACTATCTCTAATAGCTTCATTAATTATTATCTATCTGCTAAGCTTCTGTAATGTCTATGTTCATGCTTACTTAACCCATTTGCAAAGTGTGGAAATCCTAATGATTTCTGTTATGCTTACGTGAGATATCTGTATTATTAAATAAACTTACAGAAATTAATGTTACAATATCATAAAAAGAAGACTATATTATCAGGAGTAGATTTAAGCATATGTCTTGGAAATCTCACAGTATAAATACAAAAATATAAATATCAAGAAATAAACATTAGGCATATGCATAAATATTTGCAAAACCTGGGCTCAATTTACTTAAATCCAGTTGGAGGACAGTAGGTAAATATACTATACTTTTGCCATTATGTGGTCTTTTAGCTTTAATCAACTCATTTCTTGGTAAGATGAGTGCATGACAAGAAATACTGGAAATTCAGAGAAGGGTCTTCTCTGATTTTCATCATGCTATTTTCTTAATCAGTTTCAGAAAAGAGATCAATGACTTGATTATTTGATGTTTTCTTGTTCTTGCAATGAACACATTCTTTTCCAATTTAAAAACTTTCATGACAGTATTTGTACCTTGTCATGGTTTAATCCCAGCCAGCAACCAAACACCACGCAGACGCTCACTCACTCCCCCCCATCCAGTGGGATAGGGGAGAGAATCGGGAAAAAAAGTAAAACACATAGGTTGAGATAAGAACGGTTTAATAGAACAGAAAAGAAGAAACTAATCATGATAATGATAACACTAATAAAATGACAACAGCAATAATAAAAGGATTGGAATATGTAAGTGATGCACAATGCAATTGCTCACTACCCACCAACCAACGTCCAGTTAGTCCCTGAGTGGCAATCCCCCTGCTCCCACTCCCCCCAGTTCCTATACTAGATGTGATGTCACATGGTATGGAGTACCCCGCTGGCCACTTTGGGTCAGCTGCCCTGGCTGTGTCCTGTATCAACTTGTGTCCTGTACCAACTTCTTGTGTCCCTCCAGCTTTCTTGCTGGCTGGGCATGAGAAGCTGAAAAATCCTTGACTTTAGACTAAACATTACTTAGCAACAAATGAAAACATGAGTGTGTTATCAACATTCTTCACATACTGAACTCAAAACATAGCACTAGTACCAGCTACTAGGAAGACAATTAACTCTATCCCAGCTGAAACCAGGACATACCTATAGACATTGCTGTTACTTTTACTGTATAGGATATATTACCATGATAATTTTGGTCATATTTTTCACCCTCTTCTGGTTTGTTATGAAAAGATTCAATTGACTACAGGAGATGCAAGTGGATAGAGAATTTGCATTATGTGATAATAAGCTCTATGCTTTCCAACTATATATTCAGTTCCTTTTAAAGGTTTGAAGTAGTAGATTTTCATACTTAGTATCACTGTATATGTGCTTAGAACATCAGTACATAATTAGTTTCAATGAAATTTTCACAGAATTAAACAGTGTGCCTGACCATATATTTATATATCTTCATAACAGAGCATATGACTGCAAGAAGACTCTGTCTAGAAGAACTTGCTGTAGAGTAATAGTAAGTGTAGTAGTTTCATGTTTACCAAATTAACCATGAATTCAGCTAATATAATGTTTGGCTTATACTAAGGTACTTTGGAAAGAAATGCTTAATTTGAGAAACTTTGGGTAGGATCCTTTCACTTTCTCAATGCTTTCTTAAGGCCATTTTTATTTTGCAGATTTATTTATTTCTTTTCTTTCAGTAAAGCTTAGTCACTCTTTGTCTGTTTCCATAATTCATGAAATTATCTGTAATTGTGTAATTAGTGTAAATACATGCAATCACATTTATAAGATATAATTACAAAGTGCAATGCAATAACTGTGATGGGTAATGTCATAAAGGAATATCTATTAAACTTCTTAAATGTATAGTCTGTGAATATTCAGAAGCTAGTATTTAAAGCTGAATATCAAACTTGTTTAAATGTCAACAGCGGATGGGCAAATTTTACAAGAATAACGGGAGCTGGTCAAGAATACTGTGACAAAACAAAAGCTGAAATCATTCATAGAAACACATGAGTTTTCCAAAGTGCCAGTGAACTTTCATTGCTTGGCAGGGACTCAGAGCATCTGCAATCTAAAACTGGGTGTACACTGGAACTTTATTACTAAGGCTAGCTTGCAATCTGGCTACTTTGGGAGTACACTGGAACTTTATTACTAAGGCTAGCTTGCAATCTGGCTACTTTGGGACTAAAGTCTGGCTTCCAACCTGGACACCTGAGAACCTGTATGGCAGCCCCACACTCTCCAGGTTTCTAAAGCAGACATTACAGATTACCTAAAGGCCAGGTAGGTACTTTTATCTCAGCGTAAGTGTTGAGGAGCTCATGGTCTTGTGCTGCAGATGGGACTTCTCTTCCCCCAGGGTCTTCTCCAACTCTAAGGATTTCCAGTCGTGTTCTTCAGTCCTCAGGAGCTGGAAGAAGGCGTTCATTTCCTCATCACTGCAACTGCTGTCTCTTTTGATCCTGATAGTTTCAGATCTGCAGGCTATGGCCAGGTTAGCTAATACTTTCTCTGACAGAACTGAAGAGGTTCACTCACCAATATATGCTAGGGGTCACCCAGATAGAAAGCAGCTTGGCAGAAAAGGACCTGGGCGTCCTGGTGGACACCAAGTTGAGCATGAGCCAGCGATGTGCCCTTGCTGCAAAGAAGGCTAGTGGTATTCTAGGCTGCATTAGGAGTGTTGCCAGCAGGTGGAGGGAGGTGGTTCTTCCCCTCTGCTCTGGACCGGTGAGCCCACACCTGGTGTGCTGTTTCCAGTTCTGGGCTTCCCAGTACAAGACAAACATGGACATACTGGCAACAATCCAACCAAGGGCCATTGAGATGATGAAGGAACTAGAGAATCTCACTTGTGATGAAAGGCTGACAGAGCTCAGACTGTTCAGCCTGGAGAAGAGGAGGCTCAGAGGGGATCTTATAGATGTATATAAACACCTGAAGGGAGGGTCCAAAGAGGACACAGCCAGGGTCTTTTCAGTGGTGCTCAGTGACAAGAGAGAATGGGCACAAACTGAAGAATGAGAGTTTCCATCTGAACATCATAAAATATTTCTTCACTGTGAGGGTGACTGAACACTGGCACAGCTTGCCCAAGATGGTTGCAGACTCTCCCTTCTTAGAGGTATTCAAAAACTCTCTAGACATGGTCCTAGGCAACTGGCTGTCAGTGGTCCTGCTTCAGCAGGGGACTTGTACCAGAAGACCTCCAGAGGTCCCTTCCAACCTCAAACATTCTGTGACTCTGTGAAAAACCTGTAACCACAGGTGATAAACCAGCAACTACGTAAGCCAGGTTTCCTCTTCAGGAATAGTTTATATAATAACTGTGTTCAGATAGAATGAATTTTCACAGCTGAAATCTTACCTCAGAGAAAATCAATGGAAATGTGATTTGTATTTTATTGACATTAGGACTTTGATGATTGTACCAACACACAAACAGATTATGGCAAGGTTTTGACACATAAAGTGGCTATGTCAGCTTTGTATGTCCCTTTACAAACTTCAGATAAAAAAGCTGGAGAAAGCTATCTGCAAATGGCATATTTCCATGTAATTAGATTCTCTTTTATTTGCTTAACAACACTGTGTTATTAATGCAAGTTCTGTACTTGTTCCATACATAAATTACTTTTATTATGCTTGCTTTTTTAAAAGTTATTTATAGTCTGATTTACATTTTCCACATTAGACGCTAACTTTGTATTCCATACTCTGCTAGATGGCAGAGCTGAAACAAATTATATATATTTGACTTCTGCTTTGCTTGACAGTAATAAGCAACATTCAGTTAGATGCAGCTTAGGCATCAGGGGCATATTACTCTAATAGTATTACTCTGTCAGAAGAGAAGAATGATTTGCTCAGAACCAAAAGCACATTTAACATTAGTATGTCCCTTTAGCCTTAAAATAAGAACTAGGGCCATTTGACAGTTATTATTGAGTATATAATTTGCTAGTCACTCTTATTTTGTAAAACATATGCATTGTAAAATATGTGTATGATCAAAAATGTATATTCCTTCAAGAATTTCGTAAACTCTTGCTTACTTTTTTTGCATAAGATACTATTTCTAGGCAGGAAAAATTAATAAGATTTTCTGAATTAATGGTGATTTAGAGAAAGAATGACATTGCACTAAGGTGTTCATTATGGCTATAGAAATCATAGGTGAATATCATTCCGTGTGGTAATCAGATTCTCTCCAACACCGGTAAAATATACTTGAATATAAACACAGCAAAGGAGGATAACTTTAATACAGCAGTTTTTTACTGAATTTCCCTGTACCGTGATCCATTTGACTGTGATCCTGCAATTAATGAAAAACCTTCTTTCTATCTATGTTTGTTAATCATACTCATTTGCATCATACCTATATTATACCAGTTCTATGCTTCAGAAAGTTTTTTCTTCCTCCTTGATATATAACTTCAAGAGGAAGGAGGGTGGGATAGCAATCATTATCCTCTGAAGCACTGAAAATTCGGCTCAGCTATAGGATGTAACTCTCCTAGGTGCTCAGCTGGTGAGAACCTGGTAATTCTCATGGGGCATATGAATATCACCAGGTAGACTGTGGAGAAGGAATGTTCCCTCAGTTCAAACTGTTAATTGCACTGTCTCATCTTTTGGCTTACCTTCACCACCCCCTGTAGTTTCTTAGTCTTCTCTGTTAATTTCAGTGAACAATCCAGGCCTCTTTCTGATGCATTCAGAGTTGCTGCACCGTGTCCCTTACACTAGGTCTGCAGGATATTCATACCGTCTAAAGAAAAATTCTACAATGTGTGCTGAACGGGGTTCTTTAGTTCCAGGTATCATTCAGACAAAGAATAGATGGCAAATTCCTCAGTACTGAGTTAATAACTAATGACAGTTGTTACTTCTGTAACCACTCTCTGTAATCAAAACACATTGTTTCATTAAAAAATGCTTGGAGGAAGAAAATAAAAAAAATACTGAGGCCTTGATTCAAAAAAAACTACAGTCAGCTCTGGCATTCCAGAAACATAATTTAAAAAAATCTATGCACATGTCCTTTTGTTGTAAAGCTGGAATTATCCCATGTAGCGTAAGATCACACACCAAATTTTTCAGCCCAAGTGAGTCACTGAAGCCTCCTTACTTCCCTTGGAAACATATATCAATCTATTAGAAATGTATAGAAATATATAATATTTTTGTTTTCTTGTCTTAGAACAACAGTTCAGCTTTTAAAAATAATTTTAGTCCTTAAAACATTCAGATTAACATGTTAATCATGTAGTAATTTCTGTATTCATCACTCTTTCTACATGTAGTTCTATGTGATGATAGATTGCTTCAGTGGCAGCTTGACTTTTTTAACCAGAAAGCTTCTGTAAGTTATGAAGCCAAATAATGCCTGAGGTAGAGTAGGACTAAATTTCTATAATTTTCACATCTGAGTTATTTGTTTAACTAAAGAATTAGCTCTGGGAATCATTATTGTACACACTTCAGCTCTGACTGAAGCTTCAAAAGTTGTATCTAACTGTAAATAGAGCTTAAGGGGAAAATGCATGGTATAAGTTTTGAGAAGTAATTAGGAGATCATTCTCAGAGATGTTTTGGTAGGGAAAAACCCCGATAATTAATGATTTGCATTCACTGAGGTATGTTCATCATTATAATTTGAGGATCTGGTCTTTAGATCTAGCTATGGCTGATCAGAATTAATAGGCTGGGGCTTCCATAGCAGACCTCAAGAAAACAAGCAAACACAAACAATAGTTTTCATCAAATGGAAAATGAGAATTCAAACCTGTATACTTTGAAAACACACATTTTTGATTCAGGAAAGTCATTGTGATGCCATCATACTTATGTAGTAAATTATAGTTTAGATGTGTCATGATTTTCTTTTTTGCTCATAGACAATGCACTCTCTTTGAATAAAACATTTCTTAAGACACTCTAGTATGACCCTGTAAGTGAACAGACATGACACATAATGGACATTCATGTTCAACATCTTCAATAATTTCTCTGTCCTAACACTATAGTGTGGCTTCAATGATCGTGTTGTATATTCAAAGTAGGTAATTAGAAGGTCATTGAAAAATTATGGTGGTTTTTTTTTTTTTTTTTACTTTATTATTTCTAAACAAACAGCTTCATAATATATGTATCCACATTTTTCAGAAAGGCATACAAACTAAAATAAAATGCAGATCCATGTATTTGGAGAAAATGTACTTCTTAATAATTATATTTTGCAAACTACTGAACATTACTTTCTAACATAAGGATGTGATTCTATATGGAGTAGACTATTACTATACTTAATATCTTAAAGAAATACTATCAACTGTAGAGGAAATAATTGCAGCCTGGAACAGGCTTCCTAGAGAGTTGGTCGATGCCCCATGCCTGCCAGTGTTTAAGAGGCATTTGAACAATGACCTTGATAACATGCTTTAACTTTTGGCTATCCCTGAAGTGGTCAAGCATTTGAACTAGATGATTGTTGTAGGTCCCTTTCAGCTGAACTACTCTATTCTATTCTGTTCTGTTCTGTTCTAGACTAAACATAGTTGCTGTTTGTAGCCAATTTTCCTACTTGTTATGAGTCTGTATCAAATAAGTATAATTTTATCTCTAAATACTTTTTAATGGGTTACTGTTCCTATTAGAAAAAGACATATTTAATCTCTTTCCAAGTTGCATAGATGACTAAGATAGAGATTTTTATGTATATATCAAGTAAATGAGATAAGCAAAGAGAGAACACCTGTCAGCGGTATGCTATTCAGTATTGCTTGAGTTACATGACACTGAACCATTACTTTTGGACTAGAAAATGTACATTCTGTAAGATGTTATTGATGATTAATAGTTATTTCTATTCAGGAGGAGTCTAACATCCGTTTGCAACACAGACATAAACACAAAAGCAACTCGACTTTTAGAAACTTATCAATAAACTTGCATGTTGTAAGTCCATTAACTCTATTTCCATGGAATCTCAGATGCTCAAAACAAATTGCTATTAATTGGTATTAAAGCTTTCTCTGCCTATTGAGAATATTCGTCTTTTTAACTGTAAAGGCAAAAATTGCCTTTTCTCTTCATCTGAAAAAAAAAGTACATTAGTTTTATGAGCTTCTAAAATGCTACAGCAAATAAATGGTACTTACCTCTACTAGTGTCATCTTTCAGTTCAGAAATTCAGATCATATGCAATTTTGTCTAAAATAATTACACTTCTCTACAAATAGATAAAGAGGTTCTGCTCAGGTGTTACTCATCCTAATTCTGCCTCTTCCAGCAACATATATCTGTAAGAGTATACATGAATCTCATGTATTATATACTAATAGGTGTTTGTGCATGTGTGTGTATTGCTATTACTTAGATAAGCAAAACTTTCTGAATTAAAAAATACCATTGATTCTAGGAAAACAGAAGAGTTTTATGTGTTTAGTCAGTTCATTCTTACAAACAGTTGTTTACTTTGCTTTTCTTTCAGTTCCAATGAATTTTCATTTATGTGGCAAATAATAATTTTTAAATATTACAGTTTGCTACAATGCATTTATAGCTCAGTAGATGCAAACACTTGTAAAGTAGTCTTCAGAGTATGGTTATTACCAGGAAAGTGGCTGTACTTATAGCGTATTCTTACACTGTAAATCTCTTTGTGTACGCTGACATATTTACTTGCATTACTTATTATTTGTCAACATGAAGGCAGATGAAATTCAGTACTAGTCAAGTACAAGGTAATCCACACTGCAAGACAATTTCAACAACTCATACAACATATTGAATGTAAATTAACAGTAACTGCTCAGGAAAAAGCACTCAGTGGCATAATAGGCTGTTCTATAAAAACAGGATTGTTCTTAATTCAGTAGGTTGTTCATGATCAAAGAATGAAGTTGCTAGTTTCTCTTCAGTGAAGAAGAAGGAGGAAATACTGTTATACTGTTACAGAAAAAAAAAAAGAAAATATTCTATTACATAATGTTATCTGAATTCTAAATGACCCTTTTCAAAACAAATAGAATTGGAACTGATGCAGGCAATTAACATTGGGGAGTGTGTGTGGGAAGCATGGAAAATACTCTGACAAAGTTATTTAGCTTTTTCTAAAAAAAATAATGCCATGAAAGAATGAGATAGCAAATGGCTGGTGCTCAGAAGAGTATAGTGAATTTCATTTGCCTACTCCTAGTAGCCTTTCTCACCTGTAGAACAAGAAGATCCAAGAAGATCCTTAGTAAAACTAAAAATCAAGACATTAAAAATTCAAAAAGGATTATTACAGTATTATCAATCTGTTAATTTCTTGACCACAAATTATTGTTAAAATTATAATTTTATAGAATTAAAAATTTTATATGAATACTAAAAAAATAATCTATTATTATTATGAATAAGAGAAATGTATTTAGCTTCTGTACAAAACATAGGTGAAGTCAAAACATGGAACTGGATGAAACAAATTCATACTAATGTCTGTTATGATTTGGTTTGCTATGGAATAAGTAATTTCCTTTAGATCATGTGTTATTTCTTCAGACATGATAAAGCAAATTAGAAGCCTATTTCATTGGTTCCAGCTTTTGTGTCTAGCTTGCTTGTTTAATGCATTGTTTCTGTCCTTTTCCTACTTCTTTGACTGACAAATCATTCAAGTTAAATCACCTTCATAGGTTTATTTTTCATTTGTCTATCTTTTTCCTTTCTTTTTGGGGCATAATGTTATTCATACTACACTTCTCGCCTTGAAAAAAATAGTACATTTCTGTTAGATCTACCTTTCATTCCTTTCGCGCTTCTTCTCCTTTTCCTCTCATCAGGGTCTTATGGTTTTAGAACTATTCAATTTTTCTTTCTTATTTTCTATTTTTACAAGGCTGTGAGTTGCATGGTTATATGTTTATATTGCAGTCTTCAAGAAAAGTGTGAATACTTTAACATTGGGAACTTTAGAAAATGTTGTAAAAAATTCCAGTAATGTAAAAAATAAAGTGCATTTCAAGCTTGTTTCTGTACTGTTTTTCTGTGAGGAGGCAACACAGATCTTGTGGCTACCTCTGCTCCTCTCTTATTTCAGGAATTTTTCTGCCAAATAGAGTTAGAAGAATTTCCTTTACCATTTATCACCATAAACTGTGTTGTCAGATTTTATTGTGATATAAAGCACTGGTAAAAGAGTTGAAAAAGTTTGAGCACAATCTAATTTATACATGTGGAAGCTTAATTTAGATGTGATTGACAGTTTGAGGAAGCAGAGGAAAATAAAGTGATCCTTCATGTGAATCACTACACTTAAGATGCAACTACTGAACTTTGGCAATGATTCGTATCATTTCTGGTATGAATGGACATGTTTGCAGAAGAATGTGTGTGTGAATTAAACTATGTTATTGTTATGTACATATAATATAATCATCATATGCATGGCAATATACTCACAAGTGGTCACTTGCAAATTCAGGCATTAGTGTTTCAATGACAACATTTTTGCTTTGTTGTTGTTTTCGTTTTTTTATAATCCTTTCTTTGTCACATTCATTCTCTTTGATATCTTATTTTGACAGAAGTTCAATTTTATAAAGAGATAACATTAAGCTAAGTGAAATGTTGTAATTTTCCAATTTTACTTTCTTCAGCCACTGTCTAGTTTTTACAATATATACAGAGACTACCCTTCGGAAGGGAGGGTTAAACCTCCCTCCATTTATCTTAAATAAAACTGATGCCAGTCTAGCTAGAAACGCTACAGACAGGTAAGAGAGGGAAAGACTGAAAAGACACTAGTAATTAAAAAACCTAGAATGTTAGAGAGAGATAGGAATCCAATATGAACTTTTAATATAACAAACTAATGCAAATAATGGATGTATTTGTATACACTCATTAAGCACTTTTCTTTGTAGAATTCAAGGTGAAAGCAGTTTTGTCAAAGAAGCAGCCAAAATAAGAAATCTCCTTAAAATATAGCTCTATTTCATGAATTAGCCATGGGCTTTGATCCTGTTGAGACCTGCATGTCTGTAACTGTACGTATGAGAAATTTAATGTTCAGATTAGAAAAATTGCTTGAAGATATAGTTAGTAAACTACAAAAATTAAACAGGATTAGGACTGTATCTGTAAGGAATCAATGAGTAATTGAAAATACTATTTTTAAACTATCCAACTTTCTTTTAGCACTAAGCCAGCACAGTAAAGTAAGCACATGGGAAATTCACTGATACATCATGCTGCCAGGGCCCTGTGGGCACTAGCAGGCCTTAATGGCCCCAGCCTATACATCATACCATTTATCATGTAATGCTGCGGTATAGACTGACTGTCTTTTCCAAAGGTCGTCTTGTCTTGTTCAGGACATGGAGTAAGAACCAATTCTTCAAAAGTCAATTCAGACATAAATGTAGAGAGTGAAAGGGAAACTCTGTTAATCCTGACTCAAATAAATTCCTCCTTTAAATGTTTGAATACATTTACTTTGATATTCTTGTCTTTCTAAATAAAGCATTACTGAATATACTAAGCTGTACAAATATATGTATGTGTGATTTTAAACATTTGATAAACAGACCACAGCAAACCAGTCTTTCCCCAGTAATTATCTCATTTAAGTGTAAAGACTGCTTTCCATGCACTATGGCTGCAGTACATACATGTGTATAAGCTTTAAGCCAGCTTCTGTAGAGATAAGTATGTAGTCATACAACACAGGTTTCTTGTAGGCTGCAAAAACAACCAGGGCAACTGGCTTCCTGGACTAAGCTCTGTGCTGCCATTGTTTCGTCGTCATCAGCTCTTCAGCCTTCTAAGTTACAACCTCATTTACAGCAATGAAACTGAAGCTACATTGTGCACCTTGTGTGTTTCTATACCATAGAATCCTTCTGCCAAAGAAAAGTATTTTGATGAAATTTCCCTCTCCTCAGTAGATCTGTGAGACAGAATAACTGAAAGCAACTGCTTTCCTCTGGTCAGACAACTATTTTGATGAGGTTAGCACTTGTAACAAAACAAATCAGCACCTTTCAGCTGCTCTTCTCTCCATATTTTGGTTGCTTTTTTTCACTTATACTAATAAAAAATAAGCTTTTTTCATTTTCAGTGAGAAATTTTGATCTTGCTGTTGTGAATAGTGTATAAGTCTGTCCTTAGTGGTCCTACTTATTATGCTCTTCAAGAAATATTTTAGGGTTTTGGCAAATAGAAGTCCCCCTGCTTATGAATTTTTCTCTTCAGCTGTATAGCATTTCAATACTACATACTGAAGTTGGCCTGTTGCATCAAGCTGTTATTAGATTCAAGTGAATAAAGCTATAGGTAACATTTGAGTGAGTATTACTATTAGATTGCAACACCTTAATGCTGTTTTGTGTTTTCCCTGCACTTTATTTATAATTGTCTTTCCTTTTTGACACCATGAATATAAATGCATATATACTCACCCCATTGGAAAACCTTCACTGTCCTTTACTTTTTAGAATATTTTAAGTTCTTTTCTCTACATGTTGAATTAGTCAGAGGTGGGACAGATAGAAAAGGCTCAATCATAATATCACGCTAATGTGACAACACAATTTAGAATAGACTATTTCAGTTGGAAGGGACCTACAAGAATCATCTAGTCCAACTGCCTGACCAATAGTGACTGTTTTTAACAGTAGCAATTCATGTGAATTAGGAGTAGGGTTGGAATAACTCGGACTTTATGCCTCTTCAAGGAGACATGATTTAGTACTAGCATCATTGTTCATTCCTGAATTAACTAAACTACACTAGGTAAAGAACAGTTCCATTCTGAATTCCAGTCATGCATATGTGAATTAATGTAGTTTTAATCATCCTTTTTATATGTTGCTTTGTTTTCTTTTCTCTTGAGTTACTTGTAAGGAGAATCATAGAATCATCTAGGTTGGAAAAGACCTTTAAGATCATCGAGTCCAACCATCAACCATGCCCACTAAACCAAGTCCTGAAGTGCCTTGTCTACATGCTTTTTGAATACCTCCAAGGATGGTGACTCAACCACTTCCCTGGGCAGCCTGTTCCAATGTCTGACAAACCTTTCAGTAAAGAAATTTTTCCTCATACCCAATCTAAACCTTCCCTGCCTCAACTTGAAGCCATTTCCTCCCGTCCTATCTCCAGCCACCTGACAGAAGAGACCAGCACCAACCTCACTACAACCCCCACCTCACTATAACCTCCTTTCAGGTAGTTGTAGAGAGCGTTAAGGTCTCCCCTCAGCCTCCTCTTCTCTAGACTAAACAGCCCCAGCTCCCTCAGCCACTCCTCATAAGACTTATGCTCCAGGCCCCTCACCAACTTGGTTGCTCTTCTCTGGACATGGTCCAGCACCTCAATGTCTGTCCTGTAGTGAGGGGCCCAAAACCGAACACAGTACTCGAGGTGCGGCCTCACCAATGCCGAGTACAGGGGAACAATCACCTCCCTGCTCCTGCTGGCCACACTATTTCTGATACAGGCCAGGATGCCGTTGGCCTTCTTGGCCACCTGGGCACACTGTTGGCTCACATTCAGCCAGCTGTCAACCAGCACCCCCAGGTCTTTCTCTGCCAGGCAGCTTTCCAGCCATTCTTCCCCAAGCCTGTAGCGCTGCATGGGGTTGCTGTGACCCAAGTGCAGGACCCAGCACTTGGCCTTGTTGAACATCACACAATTGGCCTCAACCCATCGATCCAGCCTGTCCAGATCTCTTTGTAGAGCCTCCCTACCCTCAAGCAGATCGACCCTGCCTCCCAACTTGGTGTCGCCTGCAAACTTGCTGAGGGTGCACTGAATCTCCTCATCCAAATCATTGATAAAGATATTAAACAGAACGGGGCCCAACACCTAGCCCTGGGGAACACCATTTCTGACCCACCGCCAACTGGATTTCACCCCATTCACCACAACCCTCTGGGCTCGTCCATCCAGCCAGTTTTTCACCCAGCGAAGAGTACACTTGTCCAAGCCATGAGACGCCAGCTTCTCAAGGAGTATGCCATGACAGAAAGTGTCAAAGGCCTTGCTGAAGTCAAGGTAGACAACATCCAGAGCCTTTCCCTCATCCATTAGGCAGGTCACCTGGTCATAGAAGGAGATCAGCTTGATCAAGCAGGACCTGCCTTTCATGAAATTGTGCTGACTGGGCCCGATCCCCTGCTTGTCCTGGACTTGCCATGTGAGTGCTCTCAAGACAAACCGTTCCATAATCTTCCCCGGTACCGAGGTCAGGCTGACAGGCCTGTAGTTCCCCGGATCCTCCCTCTGACCCTTCTTGTAAATGGGAGTCACATTGGCAATCTTCCAGTCCTCTGGGACCTCCCCTGTTGACCAGGATCGCTGATAGATGATAGAGAGTGGCTTGGAAAGGACCTCCGCCAGTTCCCTCAGTACTCTTGGATGGATCCCATCAGGTCCCATAGATTTGTGAGTGTCCAGATGGTGTAGTAGGTCACTAACTATTTCCGCCTGGATTAAGGGAGGTATGTTCTGCTCTTCATCCTTACCTTCCAGCTCAGGGGGCGGGGTACCCTGAGGATGACTGGTCTCCCTATTAAAGACTGAGGCAAAGAAGGCATTAAGTACCTTGGCCTTTTCCTCATCTCTGGTGGCTACGTTCCCTTCTGTATCCATTAAAGGATAGATTGTCTCCTTGGGATTCTTTTTACTGTTAACATATTTGTAAAAACATTTTTTGTTGTCCCTTACAATAGTGGCCAGATTGAGTTCTAGCTGAGCTTTTGCCTTTCTAATTTCCTCTCTGTATGATCTAACATGATCTCTGTACTCCTCCCAAGTTGCCTGCCCTTTCTTCCAGAGATGATAAACTCTCCTTTTTTTCTTGAGTCCTAGCAAAAGCTCCCCGTTCAGCCAGGCCGGTCGTTTTCCTTGGCGGTTCAACTTGCAGCACATGGGAATAGCCTGGTCCTGAGCCATTAAGATTTCCTTCTTAAAGAATGTCCATTCCTCCTGGACCCCTTTGCCCTTCAGGACGGTCTCCCAAGGGACTCTCTCAACCAGTGCCTTCAAGAGGCCAAGGTTTGCCCTCCAGAAGTCCATAGTGGTGGTTTTGCTGACCACCTTCCTTGCCTCACCAAGAATTGAAAATTCTACCATTTCATGGTCTCTAAGCCCAAGATGGCCTCTGACCATCACACCTCCCACCAGTCCTTCTCTGTTTGTAAACAATAGATCTAGCAAGGCTCCTCCCCTGGTTGGCTCACCTACCAGCTGTGTCAGGAAGTTATCTTCCACACACTCCAGGAACCTCCTAGACTGTTTACTCACTGCTGTGTTGTATTTCCAGCAGACGTCTGGAAAGTTGAAGTCCCCCATGAGGACAAGGGCACACGATTCTGAGACTACTGCCAGCCACTTGTAGAATGATTCATCCATCTCTTCAACCTGGTCAGGTGGTCTATAACAGACTCCCAGCACAATATCTGCCTTATTGGCTTTCCCTCTCATCCTCACCCATAAGCACTCCACCTTGTCATTAGAATCATCTAGCTCTGTACAGTCAAAATATTCCCTAACATAGAGAGCCACCCCACCACTTCCTCTACCTTGCCTATCCCTTCTGAAGAGCTTATAGCCATCCATTGCAGCACTCCAGTCACGGGAGTCGTCCCACCATGTTTCCGTGATGGCGACTAAATCGTATCTATCCTGCTGCACGATGGCTTCCAGCTCCTCCTGTTTATTGCCCGTGCTGCGTGCATTGGCATAGATGCATTTGAGCTGGGTTATCGAATCCACCCCTAACATTGGCGCGCTGCCGCCAGGCTCATCTCTGGTGCACCTAGTTTTATCTCTTATCCCCTTCAAACCTAGTTTAAAGCCCTCTCTGTGAGCCCCGCCATCTCATGAGCGAGGATTCTTTTACCCCTTTGAGATAGCTGGAAACCATCTGTCGCTAGCAAGCCCCGTGCCGTGTAAACCTCCCCATGATCAAAAACCCCAAAATTCCACCTGTGGCACCAGCCTCTGAGCCACGTATTAACCAGGTGTGTTTTCCTGTTCCTTTCAGTGTATTTCCCTGCCACTGAAGGGATTCAGGAAAACGTTACCTGTGCTCCCGATCCTTCCACTAATCGTCCCAGTGCCCTGAAGTCCCTTTTGATTGCCTTTGGATTTCTCTCTGCAATCTCATCACTGCCAACCTGCACAAGTGATAGCGGGTAATCATAAATCCTTGCAAAAATAATTCCTCATTAGGACAAAAATGTTCCCAGTTGTAGGATTAGGCTGAACAGATATTAATCTCCTGCCAAGGACAGGCTAGATCTTCTGCAATTTTTTTGTAATCCCAAAAGTCTTGCAGAGGTCTAAACTGATGCTTAATTTTATGAACATTGTCTTCAAAGGGTGTTGCTCACCATGGGTAAAATGAAACATAACTCCGACCATACCGGAGTAGGAAAGTGAACAGAAATGTTGAGCACTGGTTATGGATGGGAGTGAGCTGAATGGAGTAGAAATACAACAATAAAAACCTCAGGGAAAAATAGGAGGCAAAAGCAGATAATGAAAATGGGGAAAACAAATAGGGAAAAGCACAAATGGGAAGTATGTGACTAGTTTTCAAGGAGTATTTGATGCTCATTGATTCCAGTCTTTTGAGGGACGATTTCTGAAATACAGATTTCTAAAGCTGATACAAAATAACTGCCAACGCTTAATTTCTTTCTTTCTCACCAAATCCTTCAGTATTATCAAACACAACAAATACATAAACTAGCAGACATTTACCTTAAAATTCTAGGTACAAATTGTATTGTTTTAGTGAGTAAATAATGAATTCCTCCAAGAGATGAAGTCTAAGCACTCCATCTGTAACCTATTCTCAAATAAAAAGATAAGTAAGAATATGCTTATTTTTATTTATAGAGAGTTACCACATTATTTTCAGAAATGTGGCCATGTTGCTTATCACTTTCTGTCATCAGCCCCCATTTTTAATGGTCATATATTAAGTACATACAAAATAAGGCATCCAAAACAGCAACTTTAGAAAAAAAAAATGGGAAGTGTGTTTAAATGAGTATTTGGGTTTTGGTCTGATTCTGAAACCTGATCCTGAGTTGTCACTGAAGTTTAAATTTCAATGCCAACTGAAACAAGCCTAGCTCAGTACCTCCTTTAAGCTGAAACTATATGGAGCCTAGAGATATGAAGGGAAATTATGGCATATGTTCAGTCTCTTCTTAGCCTTCCTTTTATACCTGTTTATGGTTACTTTTAAAGAAAGGATACATTGTGAGATTATGGCTATTCTTATATTCATCTCTTCAGTTGCCTTTGTCCAAACTTAAGTCATTAAGAATAGTATATATAAAAAGAAAGCCCTAAAAATGGGAAAGTGATCTGCTTTAACAGACTAACTGATAGTGCTTATACCATCGTAGCTACAGCAATGAAACCACAAACAATATATACTTGCATGGAATTACTGATTTGAGGAAAATGTTCGGAAGTTGAAGTAACATACTTTTAAACATTTTTGTTACTTCTAAGGCTTACAGTAAAAACTGATTACTTCATGTGAACCAGTGTGTCCCCCCTCAGAACACAGACTACACAGCCAAGTAAACAAAGCAGAACCTGTGGAAGACACAAACACTGACACAGCTAATTAACATACATATGTACAATTATCCAGCTAGGCAGGAGGGAATGATGAACCCTTTAATCCTATTAAAAGTACATAAGATAGTACTTTGCATTTAAATTTAAAAAAAAAAAAAAGATTTCTAAATGCTACCACACTCCTGAAACAGCAAATTAATGGAGTGAAAACCTGAAAGCATGGTAGAGATCGGCTTCTTTTGTCCTCCAATGCAACAAAGTTTAAGTCCTTTCTCTTGGATTTGTGAAAACCAAAGAAAGAGCTGTTTTGTCTGGTAGGTTTTTTTCCCCCTAAAAGAAAGTTTAGAAAAATATTTTAATGTTATCTGCTTACTAAATAGCAGTTATTGCACTTATTTGGCAAATCAAATCTCTATAGCAAGTAAGACTGTTCTAACTGTTCCTATGCCTTAATGGAATGTCATGGTGGCTTTGTGTATTAAGTATTCATGACTGATTTACTTGCATCATGTACTTTGTCACTACTCCTAACCTACCTAAATCAGAGTTAATTAGTAAAAATCAGCTATGTCTTCATATCAGTTGATATGAAAACTTCAAAACCTAATTAAAAGAGAAGCTATTACAGAAATCCACAGCATTTTTCCAAGGCCAGTCGAAATTACAACTGATATCTGCCGATTCACAATTTAAGAAAAATAAGTAAGTGTTAAATCCATTTCTGTGTCTGATCTTCTGTCATCTTTATATGACGAATGATGTTTAGTCCAATTTGTAAGAGAAGCAAGACCTATCTTCCTTAAGATGTAAACTAGAATTATTAAACAATTTTTCTAAATGATGAAGTAGTATCTACACATATTTAAATTTTCCAAAGAAAGATTTTAATATTGTCCAAAATGGTCTATTTTCTGTTTGACAAGTATTAATCAGAGAGAGAGAAAGAGGTTTTTCCTTCTTAGAACTGCTATTCAGACTATTGATGTGTGGCTGGGTCTGATTTCCCAGGTGACTGGGACAAAAACATTTACTGTAAACAAAAAAAATAATTTGTGCTGACACAAAACCAAACCTACTAACTTTCATTCCTGTTTTGATTAATATTCTTTTAGTATTTATCAACCCATATTACATAATTGCTTCAGTGCTAAATAAAAATAAATATTATTTACTTGTCATGAAAAATGCATAAATATGTCAAAAGAAAAAATGGCCCAGATTGCAAGCAGATAAATACAAGCTGAAAACCTAAGCGGCTTCAGAAGCAAGAGTTCTGCTGAATTTTAATAACTAATACCTGAAATGAGGAAAAGCTTAACTGTTCTTGTTTCTTCTGAGCAAAGACAATATTTTTCTTTTTAAGAATTAAGGGTTCTAGTACTGCCTCATCTTCTTCCGCTCCTTCTTGTATGTTATCCTCTCTCTCTGATATTGCCTTTTAGATGTTCCTGACTTCAGTTTAACCTTAATAAAACCCTACCTTATATAGCCAATTCTTATCCTCCCTCATTGCACTGCTTAAAACCTCACCTTCTTCCTGTCACTCTGGATCACGCTACACAGCTCTTCTTATTTCTTGACAAACACATTCAGACTATGTAAAGTTCTCCTTGCCTCAGACATTTATTTGAATATGAGTATATCCAAGCTTCTATCTTTAGTTACAGAACAGCTCTCCCATGGAGCTCTGTGCCCAGATACAAAAAACTTGCTTTTACTATATACCTTATACTCAGGAGATCCCCTGTAAATGATTCATAAGACCTCTCCTGCTACCAGGGAAGTTTTGACCTATAAGTATAGTTTTAGCTGCTAGCATAAAACTGTCCTTATGCCTCTGAGATTCAGTGGATAAACAACCGCTAAGACCAGATTGAATCTCACGTCTTCTCGCCCTGCCCTCTGCATGGTCTGACCTTGAGATGTTTGTATCATTTTTATATTACTGACTTATTCTGATTGATAGTGTTGTCGTGGTTTAACCCCAGCCAGCAACTAAGCACCACGCAGCCGCTCACTCACTCCCCCCCCACCCAGTGGGATGGGGGAGAAAATCGGGAAAAGAAGCAAATCCACGGGTTGAGATAAGAACAGTTTAATAGAACAGAAAAGAAGAAACTAATAATGATAATGATAACACTAATAAAATGACAACAGCAATAATGAAAGGATTGGAATGTACAAATGATGCGCAGTGTAATTGCTCACCACCCACCGACCGGCACCCAGCTAGTCCCCGAGCGGCGATTCCCCGCCCCCACTTCCCAGTTCCCACACTGGATGGGACGTCACATGGCATGGAATACCCTGTTGGCCAGTCCGGGTCAGGTGCCCTGGCTGTGTCCTGTGCCAACTTCCTGTGCCCCTCTAGCTTTCTCGCTGGCTGGGCATGAGAAGCTGAAAAATCCCTGACATTAGTCTAAACACTACTAGCAGCAACTGAAAACATCGGTGTTATCAACATTCCTCTCATACTGAACTCAAAACATAGCACCGTACCAGCTACTAGGAAGACAGTTAACTCTATTCCAGCTGAAACCAGGACAGTGTTCATATCAGAAATCTATGGGAGGATAACATTTTCAATTAAAAACACTCTCAAGCCATACTAGTGAGAAATAGATGAATGCATAGGAAGTTATCTTGCTAGAGATAGAGATTCTTCACCATACGCTCACAACTCACAGACAGTTAAAAAGAAACGTATCTCCTGCTGAAGTTGGGAAGGTATGATTGGAAACTTAAGAAAAATTAATAAATCTTAGCAGATATAATTTTTTTTAAATGATTGGACATTTACTTTGCTATATTTTCTATTGTATATCAGGAGAATTTCTCTGTGTGTGTGTGTGTGTATTACACACATCTGTGTATCTTAGAATAATAATTATTTCTATCCACATTGATTTTACAGTGTAGTACTATGGTGCATTGGGAGCCTTGCAGAACACATTGTATTCAAGGAGTCAGTTATCTCGAACACGTCATGCCTGCTCTTTTGGGCCTTGTATTCAGGGCTTGAGAAGCCAGTATGTTATTAATATAACCTGTAGCTTATCATATTTTAAGGAAAGGTAAACTGTATGTGGATGGAGGGGTGGAATGTAGTGATCCTCATCAGGAGACCACTGTACATCAATAAGTCAGTGACCCACACAACAGTTAACCTGAGCAGGCGCAGGCGTGTGGTGTGCTGCATTGTGCTGCATGTCCAGTGTGACCTTCAGGCTGCATTGTGCTGCACAGACTCCTTGGCCGCAGGATAAACTCAGTCAGCTCACCCTACCAGAGGAGCCTGCAGGCAGCTTCCGCTTGTGCATGGAGCTGCAACAAAAAGTTCTCACGTGAACATAATTTTTGAATAGAGCTGTGTTTTTTTAAGAAATTGTATATAATAGCTTGAATGAACAAAACAGAGGAACCTCTCTCCATGGACAGAATCTGTGCCTCACACCTTGGGAAAAAACCATCTGGACACCATCTGATGCTGCATGAATGCAAGGTTCCCAGGAACAGAAGACAAAAGATTTACTATCTATATTCCTCATATTCTGTCTTATTAAACCAACTATTTTATTAAGCTATTTGTTTTCAGGCCTTTCTCACTGAGATTGAGAAAGAACCCTGCAGTGTCTCTCTCTCACCTCACTCCCCGCCCATCCCCCAGTGCAGCAGATATGGTCAGGAAAATATTACTGTGTTATGTCTACAGGAGAATCAAAATGTTGTGGAACTACAATTGCATCAGTCAGAGATGGCTTCCTGAGCGTGAGTCATTTTAGACCTGACAGTGACATCAGAGTGACTACAAACATAAAGAAAGCACCCTTAAAGCAATTCTTCTTCCTCTTCTCCCACAAGTAAAGAAATTGATGTGGTGAGGCAAGGATTTAAGAATATTATTTGGGAGTTTTATTTGGGTTTAAAAGAGAGAACTCTGATCAGACCGTGTTCTGTGGTACTTCCCTTTCTCAGAATAATCTAGGGTGTCTGTCTTCTTAAAATATGACATGAATGTGAGAAAGCCAAGATGTTCTTCACTTTGCTTTGCTGTTACTTGTAAATTTACAAGCCATAACTCCTCCTCTTCATATTATTTTGAGTGTACATAGGACTGATATCTACATCTCATATGTCTTTTTATGCAGACCTATTCTGTGCAGTTTAAAAATGAATTTAAACAGTGCAGAGTCTAGAAGCAAAAATAAAGGAAATGTTCTTCTCTATATTCCATATCCCACAATTCTACACCCCTGCTAATACCATACCATGTCAAAAAAATGAGACTATCAATTCTGGAAGTGGAATAAGGATGTGGAAGGAAAGTAATCTAGCAAGAATATGAAAGAGGGCATATATTCCACTGTCATGGTTTTATGACTATGGCCTTGGAAGAGTGCTTTAATAGAGTTGGTGTCTCAGACCAACCTACTTACATAAGGCAGAGGTGGAGATGAAAGAGGGAACTTTTTTTGTGTATATAAAATATGAAGTGTGTCATTTTTCAGAATTGCTTAGGATTTGTTCCCTTATTTTAAAAGTTCTCCATTCTGAAGACTTTAATAAATTCAGTGTTTAAATTTCAAAGGCTAAGTCTTACCATTGCTGAATTTAATAGATCACTGAAGATACAAAAGATTCAAAGACAGTATTATAGAAGGGATTATGTGAAAAAAATGTGAAAATTTCGATCAATTGTTTGCTTTCATGCTTGATTATACAGCAGTAGAAAAACTATAGGTTTACATTCTAAAGAAAAAAAAAACCAAAAGAGTATTTGTTTGGTAGTTTGAGGAAAGGGGAAATGCTGGCAGGAATTATATTTTGTGATTTCAAATCTTGTAGACCAGCTGAATTGCCCATGTTTTTGGTAGAAAGTTCATATGTAAATGAGGCTTTGCTATATATTTCCCTTAATATTTCCTGGGAAGTATCCCCATATATGACTTTCATTTTCCATTTTTGTCTGTGATGTCCTGTGATCATCAACTCAAAACTAGCCTGCACAAAAGTAAGAATTTAGTGATGACGATAATAAAAAAGTCATCTATGGAGATACTCAATATCAGTGTAATGATGTGAATTTTTCTGGAAGTTGAATATGAACAAAATTAAAACTCTTCCAGGATTTTCTTTCTTTAATTTAAAAAAACCTCAAACCCCAACATCTATATATTTGCTATTCTAGTATTCTCTTTATTGTTCTATGGCTTTTCAGCCCTATTTGATAACTCAGTGTGTGCCCCGGATGCTTTATACCTTTTTCTTATATTTCTTTATCATATCTATATTATTCTTAGTTCAATCATCCATTTCTATTTTTCTCTGGATTATTATTTTGTTTCTTCTGAACTGTGTACTACCATTGTTGGACTAATTGACCCATTATACTGAAACTGAATAAAATTATTTTCCAGTTCCAGAGCCAGTATCGAATGAGTTTTTAAAAACAGAAAATAAGAAGGCTGTAAGGAAAAGCTACACACTCTTGCCTTTTAAGTCTGAGTGTTCCAACTTCTTGCTACAAAGTGAGAACAAAACTGTCTTTTCAGCATGACTTGAAGTCATCTTAGTTCATCACTGTAAGTAACTGGTGCTGACCATTATGACTCTACACCATAATCGTATTTTACCCTTCAAATATTCTATTGAAAGTTTTTATTTAAGTTCCTCACCTCAATTGTCAGAGAAATCCATTTTGCTTAAATATAGCCATGTTTGCAAATTGAACAAATTGAATCCAAGTGATTTTTCCCATTGAGCTGCATAAAATGGGTTACTTAAAGTGATATGGGGGAAAAAAGGAAAATAAAAGCTGTTTTGTTCTGATGTCCTTGTGGCAAAATCTAGATCAACAATATAGAATAGGTTATTTGTCCTGTAGATTCATTTGAAATTTTAATTCCTTAAGTTTTCAAGTGCATTTTTTGTTTATTTTCTTTTTGGAGAAGAAAAAAAGATCTCTAAATAGTTACAGGGAAATTATTCTAACTTAATTTTACGAAACTACATCTTACACTCCTAGACCTAAGACAGATTTTGGCCATCTCATCTAATCAACAGAGGGAAGTTGGCACTTTTTGCTTTGTTCCATCAGATGTATTTTAGACTTCTACCTTAGGATAAATTTAATTGTACCATAGGCAGGTTAAGGGAATTCCACTCATCCCTTACTCACTACAAATTTCTCTTTTGTTTCAATTGCTTAAATTTTCTTCTTTTTTTTTTTCTTAGTTCATTGATATGTTGTCAATTACTTTTGGTAATATTGCTTCTTGTTTTTCAGAGCAATTAAAACATCCCGTAGGCACATGATACATAGTTTCAAAATATATTAAGTTACATTTTTACAGCTACTATATATCTGGCCAAAAAAGTTGAAGAAAAGTGTCTTCTGAGATTACTGATATTACTGGCTAATTATAAAGTAGTCACTGCTTAATGATCAAGACAAAATTATCTTTTTGTTTATGTCATCAAAACTTATCTTGTCAGTGTCTCAAATGGCTTCTTTCCGTGCAGGCTTCTAAGACTATAATCAATTCTAATTTTCTCTATTTTTGATAAAATCACTGCTTTTTCCTCACTCATATCCTGTACTCTCTGGAATTTTATTATTCTGTCTTTCTCTAGTTCTCTTTTTTATATCATTTATTTACTGTCTCCTTTCATTCTGCAAGTCCTCCCTGAATGAGCCCACTTGCTTATATGGATTTAAACTCCACTTCTAACCAAATTAATCTTAAATTTATCAATCTTTCATATTGCTTATGTCCAATCTCATATTTTATTGGTCTTCAGTATCTCTCTCACAGTCCCAGAAAGCCAACATGTTGAAAACAGACCTAATTTTCTTTCTGAAACCTTATTGACTACCTTTGTTCTTTGCTGTGATGTTTAATCATTCTTCTTGTCTTTAAAACACAAACCACTCAGGATATTGTTTTGTCTCTTCCTCTTCTCACTGCAGAGAGACAGTAAGCAAAGCCTATTGCATCCTTCTAAAATTTGCTGCTTCTTTTCCCCTGCTAACAAATTGTAGATCCACGCATTTCAGTTTTGATCCTTTAGATGCATATCTCAATAATATTAGTGGTATTCTCATCAAGTCTACAGGCAATGATGTTAATGGCACTCTTTTTTTTGCCTACCATTTTGATTGTGGTGTTGTTTGGGGTTTTTTAAGTTATAGCACTGTTTTTCCTAATTCTTTATGGCTTTATTTGATATTCTTGCAAGCCCTTGAATGCAAACATGACACAGAGTATGATAGCTTTCTTGGTCACATTCTGTTTTCCTTCTACATTTCTTCCCTTCTCTTCAAATATCGATAACATCAGTCATACTTGCTTCTGTAAAGAGCTGCCAAAGGAAGTAATTTCCTGTGTACTACAAAAAATTATATTGGTCTGTGAAGCTCAAAAGCTGTTCCACATGTTCCTGGACCCTCTCTTCTACCTGCCTTTCAGATGTCCCTGTCTTCAGTAGCTTTCCTTTAATTTTTAAAACTTTCTGAGTAACGTATCTTCAGTCTCACTTATGAGACAAAAATTAATATTAATACAAGCACATATACATGTGCATCACCAAGATGAGCTGATCTTTAAAATGTCGCCTTTTTTAATGCATGACTGATTATATTATCGCCACTTTCTTCTGTAGTTGTCACTCGTGACATTCCACTGTGTTGAAATTAAATTAAACTAGAATATTCTCTGTGAACAGGCTGTGGTTTTGTTTGTTTAATTTATGAGCATCTTGTGAAAATCTAAAATAAACCAGTATTTTGTTTGCCTTTCAGAATCATTCTTACTTCTGTAATTCAAATTCGTACTCTTGAGAAGGCCAGTATTTTTTTATTAATATAGTAGACACGCTTTATTACCACCTGGTGTGCTTAACTGGAATGCCACTGGATAACATTGGCTTGCCAGCCTGCTGTGGAAAAGGACACAGTGCAAAGAGATTAATCTAGAGGAGCTGTGAGATGAAGCATAAGGGAAACCTTATCTTCTTAATCTTATGCATGAAAGCCTGGAGGGATTGATCCTCCTGGCTGAAGAGAGTGAAATCTTCAACATCCCCAATTGTTATACATATATAATCATTGGCCATCAATGTGCATTGTAACCATCTGCTTAGATCGCATTATTCCTGCTCACAAGGTGATATGACAGTTAACTAGGCTGCAAATGTCAGTTCAGTTACTTGGCAGCCTTCAACTCCACGAGAGTCTTTTTTTCTGTTGGAAAGATTATCACCTTAACCTCCAAACTTTATCACATCAGTCACACCTGTTCATACCAGTATGCCAAAAATTCAACATGAAAGAACTACTAGTAAACACTTCTGTAACCAAAAGGGGGCTCGTGCAAGATGTCAAAATGTGTAATAGGTTACATTAAATAAATATTTACAATACCTTTACAATGAAACCTTCTTGGTAAAAAAGGATGCCAGAAGATCATGTTAAACAAAATGGAGACAAGCTCATAAACTATATAATGAGGTCTGATTTATGCTTACCTTCTCACATAGAAGCAAGAGCAGAAAATGAAGAATCCTGACTGTTTACACTTGTCTTTGTAGAATTAAAAACCACAGTGATAAATACACATTTATCCTGAAGAGAATTTGTTCTGAGACCATGTCTTTATTCTTTTCTGAGATTATTCTAATATTCTCTCAAAAAAACCTTTTAGGTTATTTTCTTAAGTATAATATGGAAAGCCAATTTTAAAGGCCTTAAAAAAATCTATGTAGAGTAGAAAGAACTACCTACATCAACACTTTTTCCTTCAGCAGTTAAGCATCCCAAATTTCTGAAAGAGCTTACCTTCTGATTTAGAGGAGCCAGATCATCCGAAGAAATGACCCCTCAACTGAATATTGCAGTAAGTAGGTATCTTCTTATATTTATTGAAGTCCTAAGACATGATGTTAGGTTGGAAGTCTAAGCAGTATTTTTAACATGAACCTTATGCAAAGCAAAGGGTTGGTTTTGGAAACAAAAAAATCTGTCACAATGGAACGTGTAGTCAAAAACTAAACTGGGTCAAACTAATTTAAGGAGTGTTGAAGAATTTTTGAAAGAAGAGAAAGACTATATAGGAAAAAAGTAATTTAAAATTACTTAAAATAACTGATTTTTATTAAATAAGAATTAATATGTCTGTGTAAAACATAAATAATTTTTTTCCTTTTTGTCATTTGTCAGAAGGATCAGGCTCCAAATTTGATCAAATTTATTTTCTTGTAGAAAATTTGTTTAGATTTTAAATACTGCTGAAACTTGGGTACTGCACCTGATATAAAATGATCTCTTTTCTATCTTTAAAAAGATTTTCCAGGACAAAGAGTTGATGTTGTGGAGCAAATGTACTAGTATAAGTTCCTTCAGAAGCCACTCTGTATTTCTTCATTTGGCTAGCTTTATTTATTGATATATATCTCTAGATTAATGGAATAGCATATTGGAAATAACAGAAATGTGTACCTTGTATTAATTTAAAATACATGTTTATTGCCATTAAAATTGCAACCTTTTAGTTTTACTGAATGTTCAGATACCCAGCATTTGCTAGGCTCATATCTTTGGATTTCAGGGTTATTATTTTTAAATTAAAGACTTCACTAATAATTGATGATTGATAGCTCTTTGAAACGCAGGAAAAGATTGCACTGTGCACAAGTTAATCTCTTTTTTTTCTTTTCACAGACGTTTTTGCATATTTGACATGAAAATCGTTCTTCCTATGCAAGAACCTGCACTGTCGGGATAGGAGCTGCGAAAGTCTGGAAGCAGACGGAATTTGATTGCAGCCTTGCAGTAGAGGATGGGTTGTTATAATCTATGAGTGACCGCCTGTGTTGAAGCAGTTTGGGTTCCCTAACTGCAGTGACCTCTGTCTACAAGGTGGTGGCACTCTCATTTTATGCTGGGCTTTGATGACAAACCTTTTTGCTGGCACAGAACACTGTGGCATAGCCCCTCATGGTTCTCACCCTGGGTGTGTGGCTCCTGCGCTCCCCAAATGGTAATTCTTGTTTTCTTATTGGGATGATGTTGGTGCATATGCTCAGGGAGTAGTTATCCATATTTTCCCTTTAAGAGGATGTTTGGAGGAAGCAAATCTCAGAAGAGGTCAGAAACAATCAATGAAAATTGGCAACTAAAAAAAGACTTATTATTTATAATGTCCATTTCAATGTTGCATGTAATTGCTTTAAGCACTTAGTCTCACCAATCTTTCTTATTCATTATACATAATAAGCTAAATGTTAAATTCCTCACCCTGTTTTAACTTTGTCTCCAGTTTATTGAGTTAGAAGTAAGATGTTGATGCTTGCCTGTCTATGAAAGCTATCTCTACCTTGCTTAGTAAATCAATAGTATGTTAACCTAGACCGTCAGGTATTACCAAGCTCCACCTCGCAAAAGTAAGGAGATACAGGTAAGGGAAAAAACAAGTATTTCCCTTTTTACTGCTGTTTGCAGTGTTCAGTTGCCTAGAATAACAGAAAGCTTGGAGTTAGACTAGCTTAACTAGCTTTGATTTTCCTTGCTTTTTGACAAGGCTGTTGGTAGGAATTGAATTCAAGCAACATTAAGTTGATTACATTGCTTTTGTGTGTATGGGAATGTGAAAATATTTGCTGATGTTGTGTGTTGCTGGAATGTTCTATGCAGGTTGCAGACCAACAGTTCACTTTCTAATGTTTAATAATTGCTATGTAGCTTTCTCTTCCTGTTTTTTTAAAAATAAGCCTGGTATGTAATTACCATAGGGCCTATCGTAGTCTTTATGTTGGAAACAAAAGAATTATTAAGCACCACTGATATAGTTTTCACTGGGTTTATTATAAGAAAAGGAAATGCACAGAAGATCACATGCAACAACCCTGCATCAAGCTTATTTGATCTCAACATACAATGTCCCTTTGAGCCAGAACTTGTCTTGTTGCTGTTGTGGTTTTTAATTGCTTTTAAAATATAAGAATATCCTTATGAGAAGTCTATGTAAGAAAGAAAAACCTTTCACTCTTGTAAAAAATTTGAGGGTTTTACAGAACAAAGTGGAAACAAGTTGTAGGAGATGAAGGTGTTCATTAGGTTTTAATAACACTTTCAATATCTCCAACAACTGTCAGAAGTCTGGATGAATACCCTTTCTTGCTCTTACTTCCTTCCCTCCATCCCTGCCCCATATCTGTGAGGATTGTGAAGCAGAAATGAAAATCATCGGTGTCACACATAAGCAGAAGCAAACAAACTGTGCTGTTGATTCTGGTAGCTGCAAATATATTGTCTAAAGGTGCTTTAAAGTTATGCTGTAAAACTGGGTTCTCTGGTACCTGAATGGAGGAAGGACCTCAATTACACTCAGCAGCAATGAAAGGAACTCAATGTCCTTTCTAAATGCAACCAAAAGTTTTGCCTGAAGTTTTTGCAGATAATACAATTTCTGTGAGATTGGAGAGTTGGCTTTTTTTTTTCTTTAAACTGTTTACATCTTTTATACATTTAAAGCATTGGTTCATGTGAAGGAGAAAGATTGCAAACTGAGACACTTATTGCAGAACATTTTTTTAACTAATAAAAACAAGTAGCATTCTATAAATTATTTTCTTTCATAAAAAACAATGACCTATATCTATACAACAGAAATGACCTTAGGGACCTATCACTGCCATAGTCTTATTTTTCAGTGCTGAACAGAACTTTTAGTATAGAACATATTGGGTTTTCAATAAAGAAAAGAAATTCTCTGTCATAAGAAAAATCAATTATAAAACACCTCTAAATGAAGAAGCTTTCTTTAATAAATGTCCTAAATAATCCTAGGTAGCGCAGTGTCTCAGAAATTATGCAAATGCTTTCACATCTATTTTGTTACAGACTGCATAGAATATTTATAAACTGCCCCCTGTGGCAAGACAGTTGAGGTCAAAGCAAACTGAAGCATTATATAGGACACAATATATATAAAAAAATTCAGAATCATTAGTCAGCGTCCAAAAATGAAACTTAGTCATGCTCTGTTAAAATCCTAGATAAAATATCTATTGCCAAGTTTTATAAATATATGCCAAAATATTCTCCTTTTTGAGGGTGCTGCAGAAACTCTTTAGTGGTTTTTGCTTGATTCAAGCTGCAATAACAAGTTTGATGTAACAGAGGCTTCCTGCTCATACAATACCTTTAAAATGCATGATGCTAAGAAACAGCTGTTTTGCATAAATTAAGCTGAGACCTTTCATGAGATCCCTCTTCAAGATAAATGCTATTCACAGTTGCAACTGAAGCAAATTGACATTAGAAGATAAAGCCATACAGTGAGTTAATTGTCAGCTTGTGATTGCCATCAAGCAAAATACTCTATGGAAATTAGCTCTGAAGTACCTATTGCATGGTACTGAAATATTGTCCAGTATTTCTAAGCATCCAGAACTATTAATCTAAACTTTTATATAAATTTGCCCATCATATGGAGAACAAATCTAGGTACATATCTTTTTTTTTGCTCAACTATAAATGAAACAAACAATTGTTATGTGGATGAAAGTAATAATTTAAACCCAAAACCCAACAGCAAATACTTCTTTTCCACAATTCTGTATTTCTATTTATATCTTCAAAAGAATGCAAGTTAATAACTAATTACTATTGTACATATATGTAAGTAATGAAATTATTTTTCTGTTGCATTTTTATTTATTAGGCCATTTATTATACACTCCGTCAATTTTTCCTCTAACTGAATTACAATTGAAATTTCTTTTTTTGTTGACAAGTGAAAAAATCTCAGTGAAAGAAAACCATAAAGAAGGAAAAAAAACCATTCTTTATAACCCTTGTGATAATTTCTAGAAATAGTGGCAATGTATGATATTATAGTGGAGTGATGAAAGGAACTAAAGAAGCCGAGACTGAAAGAAACTCCAGTCCTCTACTAAAGTGAGAGTTGGAAAATTGTCATAAAATGGATGACTGTATAGAATCCCTTGAGTCAAGGTAAAGTTGGCAACTGACTCAGAGAGTCGGTGTGTTAGGATAGTGATGGCAACTCATACAGTGTATTTCGGCTGATCCTGCTCTTGCAGTGCCCTTTTGTGATGCATTTAAGCTCTTTTGTAGCCCCCCATTCCTGATAACTCTTAGATATCCTTCACAAATACTACAGGTATACATTAAATATTTGTCTAGGAACTGTTTCACTATAGAGTTCTCCTTGAGTTTGGGTAACTAATAGATCTCTTTGCAAAGCTATCTCTATATACCCTTTACTTATTCCTGCCAAGAGTGTCTCTACTGAAAGAGTTGTATTTAAATGCACAACTTTTTAAATGTTTTTTTTTTTTAAAGGGAACCCTAGAAAAGAATACAAGCAGGAATACCTAGGTGCTATTTAAGCTTAGATGATTGCTGCAATTCAGTGCAAGAATTACTTACAGTTATACTTGGAAAAAAAAATTAAGTACAAATTTTACATTTTATATGGACTTCCATTCAGGAGACTTAGAAAGAAGGGTAGAAGAAAATTACCCATATATGTGAGTTCTCAAATAGATACAATTTTGTCTACCAACCATTCTGACTCATAGTTCCAGCTCTATGAGACCCAAGTATCTTTTTCCCTTTATATTTGTCTTTTGCATGTATTATTTGCTTTTAACTTATTCTAACATGATTAAGACATTTAAGTTTCTTCATGTCCTCAGTCTACTCATCAATACTGGTACAAAAGTTTTCAGGGCAAGGAATGGAGAGTAATGGGGAATAAGGTTTTTCAGCCAGGTGGACACACTTTCTTTCTGCTGCCTCTGCTTTCAGTATGCACCAGAGTTTTTAATAGAATAGACTCCCATTCAAATTCAGGTGGTAATGGCATGAGTACTAGATTATACGTGAAATTAAATGGCTAAAGTTTTGAAAGAGCCTGGAGCCACCTCCAATTCTGATGTGAAATAAACACCAGGCACAAATAACCAGAAGAAAAAAAAAATAGTCTGGTTGATTTATAAGTCTTTTACACAGTTTCTTACCTTGAAATAAGGTAATCTAATCTGTTTCAGTTCATATTTTCCTTCCTTAAAAAGGGAGAAATGTCTTTTTTTAAAAAATACAACTCTTCCCTGACCTCAAGGCCTACTAGAATAAATTGCAAATATCAGTCTACTGCTCTGACTTCACTTAAGCATATTCTGTAAGTGACCTCACAGGACAGTCCTGTGTTCAGTATCAACTCCTTGCTTGAGCTCCTCTACTAGTATGGAGACTGGTGCAGTTTTGAAATAAGCATCCATGCAGTATATGGAAACATGTGTTTCAGGTCTCCAGTGCAGAATCAATCCTTTCGAACAAACCATCGGGTTTATTTATGTGATTTAGAATAATTATTTCAGTGTAGTGACAAAATATATGTGTTAAATATATCAATTGCCAAATTATACTGTGTTACTGTTCCTCCTAGGTACACTGATTGTTCCCACAGACTGAGAACCGGGCATGGACAGAACCACTCATCTAAGTGATCAGTTTTCCTAATTTTTACAGTCTCTTTTCACTGGTTGAGCAGCTCAGGAAGGCTGCAGCAGCTGTAACAATTGAGCCAAAAATTCAATGAGAGACAGTCTTGACTGAAGCTGCTTGAGGTTTATTAATTTTTTTTGTAGCTTTATTTACTTACTAGAGCTACAGTGGAGAGGACAAGCTGTTACTGTTAGAGGAATAAACAACCCCCTTTTTTTTCTTTTTTTCTTTTCTTTTTCCATGTTTTTGTTTTCTAAATATGAGGAAACTGAAAAGAAAGAAAAGAAAAAAAACCACAGCCAAAACCTAAGTTCCCCTTATCCCTCTTTCTTTCCCAGAAGAAAGATACTTCTACAGGAAATATGTTCAGCAGAAACAAAAATCCCTTTGAGCAAAGTCAAAATAGAGAGGCAAAGAAAATATTCCAGAATAACATGAAAAAGAAAACCAAGGGAAAATACTTCTTATGGCAAGGTTAGTTGGTCTTTGGAGTTGCCTGTAATGTGAAACATCATTGAAGTAGTATGCTTAAAGAGTGATCTGGTACAGTTGAATGGGCTGGAAGATCTCATACATAATTTTGAGTCCCCACATAAAAATATTAATATTGTGATTGTATGTACATATAAAAATAGGGGGGTTTATTTGTTTTTATGAGAAATATATTCTAAAATATATTAGAAAATTATAATATCAGAATGAGGGGAAATACAGAAAATAATAGAGATTTATAGAGTTCTTTGCTATATTTTAAAACCAAAGCTCCTGGTTTAGCACCTGTGGCTGTTTATTCTGAGTCATACATAACCAAGTCTTTCAAACTCCCTCTCCGGATCTTGCAATAGCTGAAATGTTAAAGTAACTGGAAAGTCATGGGTGGGTTTAATAAACAGAACTGATTTTTTTTATTATTGTTTTTAGGCATTTCTCATATTCTGCATTGTTTTCTTCTGCTTGTTTGTAAAAATGATACATTTGCTTATTGATCTATTGTCTCAAGGCTTGTCTATCACAAGCCTATTCAGTCATGGAGAGATTCAGGATAGATACGTGCATAAAACCACATACATACATAAATTGATAAGAGCTGACTGAATTTTATTTATTTATTTGTTTATTTATTTATTTATTTATTTACTTTTCATTGCAGCTCTTTGATACTGAATTGAGATGAGTCAAAACCTCTTGTAACAATGCTTTGTTTGTAGGACTTTGATTTTAGTGTATCCTCCAGATCTCCAGACAATGTTTTATTACAAAGGGAATCAAGCCAAGAGCTGTGCAGAAAGTTGACTTTCAACAGCATTGTAAATCAGGTACAGATGTCTATCTTACTTTTTAATATAAGCACAGAAAGACTTATAACGTAAGGTGCTTTCCAAGTTGTATCCCCCACCTTCCAGAATCTCATGTCACAACTGTGTATGTAGTATTGAGATTGCCAAGATCATGATTGCAGCTCTTATGTCTAATGCATTTACAATCATTTCTCATATCTCACATCACACCCTACATGCATGTCTTGCTATGGGTCTATACACTATCTAAATTTAGAAAATCTACTATTCACCTCTGTCGCGTCATGTAATTAGGAACTTTCAGTAAAAAAAGTTAATGCATACCTAGTAAGAAAGTTCTTGTGTTGAAAATGATGAATGTGTGAGCACTGGAGATGTTATGTCTCTAAAAGTCTTTTCTTGATTTTGTTTTTAAAGGGTAACTGATGTGGTTGGTGAACATACTGTCTGCCTCTCCATGTCTGCGTTTGTCTGGGGTTTTTTTTATATTGCAATAAAGTTTTATTTTGTAATTACTTATTCTTTTAAAACACTTTTCTTCCTAGATCGGAGTTGTATTTCCTTGGCATTTCAACCTACAGGATTATTTCTTAAAATTAGGGCAAGATAAGGGCTTCCACAGTGGCGGATACCATGTTACGATTTTATAAACAAGTACATTTCCATATGTATAATGAATAATCCAGACTTATGGCTGAGTTGTAAGAAAGTAGTCATCTCATGAATTCAAGGTGATCCTGCGTTATTTCCTTGACAGTGAAGGACAAATGGTTCTATTTGTTATTAATGGATGCAACAGTTTTAATGTTCACTGATAAGACTAAAAGGTTAATGTAGTGGCATGCCAAAGAAAGGCACAGTGTAAACTGAATATGAAAAATATTTCTTCAATGTGAACTGACTCCTTTCATAAAACCATATATCAGAAAGTAGACGTTTGTTTCTGTATCAGATTTGCATGGATCTATATCCTACATTAACTAATTGATATATTTCAGTTTAATTGGCATCCAGACAACAGAGATAGAGTGCCTTTCTGGGAACTGTTGGTAGTTTCATTTCCAAATGACCTTCAGTCTCAGACAGAGGTTCTGCAAATATGATGTGAATTTATTATGGTCTTCAGCATTTATTCAAAGAGACACAGTGAACAACAAAGTCAAAAGAAATAAGGCTATCCATCATCCCCACATAGGCAAAGAAAAAAAAAACCAACCTAATTTTGTAACTTGTACTTCATTACTGCTTTGGTTTGCAAATTCATTAATATGAAGCATATTTTAAAATAATCACATGATTTTGAAATAATAAACAGGATCCATAGTAATCATATTCCAGTGTCAGTTTTTAAAGTCTTATTAGAATTGGGAAACTACAGTCTGTAAAAAGACCTTCCCTCCAAAAAAAAATCCCTCTTCAATACCCCCATAGGTATTCCCCACTTACGAAACTAATTCTTCTATGTACACCTACTTTTTTTTTTTCAATAATTTTGCATATGATTTTGTCCCTGGATCTTGCAAATATTTGTACTCAGCTTCACACAAGCTGGGCCATGGAGTTAAATTGAAATTCCTGAGTGACTATATGCCATCCAAGAAACCAGCATGAAAGCTAGGGGATTAAACATAGTTTGTTTCTTCCTAACCCTGAAAATTGATTCTTGTTTACCATTTGCTGTTCTCATTATAAGCTCTGTCATGAAAACAAGTCACTGAATTGGAATGTAGGTTTTATTGATATAGCTTTCAGTACAGAACCATAAAACTTCACCTTCTTATATCTTCTGTAGAACTCATTCTCTCAGTTTTCCTCAGCTGGGTCTGCTTATCTCACAGCTGTTAATCTTTGTCTGACTACTGTCCATACTTCCTTTTTTCAGTGGTTTCATTTGACTAACTAAGCATCTACTGGCTCACTTGCTGATTACTACTTAATAAGCAGACCTTCTGAAGAGTTAAAAAAAGAGAAAAAGTTCTGAAAGAACTAATTGCCTGTGTATGTGTTCTCATTTTAAGGGGTCTATAGAAGGGAACCTAAGAAAATGTACACAGTAACTTCATTTCTTATCTGAAATTGGTGACAGCAACTTATCAGTGCTTACCAGTCAACCACCTCCAGAGACATCCAGTTCCAAAACCAATGTGAGTTAGCTTGGGAGGCTCATTCTAAAATTGGAAAGACTCATTTTTGTATGCATCTTCAGTCTTTATTTCTGCCATTTGCATCATTTTAAAAGCATGGTTTGAGCCTTTCACTGTTGAACATCTATACAACAATTTATGGATTATTGTGTAGTGACAGATTACTTTATCATGCATTTTAAATAGTTCTCGTGTAATCTCCTTAGCAGCCATGGGGCCACATGTTTGTGTAATTGCCTCTAAGCATGAGGGATAGCTGAGGTTTTGCATCTCAGCAAAGCTCTATAGATGATAAAGCATTAAAAGATAAATGCAAATACATGATCACTAAGGAGCTAAACATGGATCTGTTCAGTTAATGTAAAAGAACTGTGAGAAATGGATATTGCCTATGTTAATAAAATGTTAGCTTAGAATCTTTATATATAGGAAATCAGATATCTACCACAATATACTTGCTAACTTGAGGAGGACATTATGAAGATATATTTTTTTAGGCGGAAAATTTACTTCAGGATTGCTTCTATATTTTTGCTTCTCTTCAAGAATCTAATTCTAAAAATATGGCAAGTAGAGCTTGAAGGCATCAGAGGAAATAATCTCATCCTTCCCCAACTCCAAAGCAGGACTAGCTCTCCTCAGACCTTCTGTGTTTGTGCATTTCTTTTCATGCTTCACATTAATATTTTAATCTAATAGATTAGATGGCTTGATTAGTTATTTTCAAGGAGAAGACATAGATCACTGAACACTCTGACTAAGTGACTTTTCCTGGGCAGGTGAATTGGGGCTCAAATTGAAGTAGTTGTGCTGAATCTAGGGGAACTGAGCATGTCCTTGTGTGCTGCAATGAAGAACTATAGAATGGGTTACACTTATTTCCCAGAGGTCATTTTCTACTAATTTGCTGATTTACTGCACTGTCCTTCCTTGAAGTCCATTGTTTTTTATTTCGTTATGCTTCTCTCCCCTTACTAAAAGCTATGTTTTTTCTTATTTCATACTCATTCTCACTCATTGCACTCCACATTCTCTTTCTTACTAGAGAGACTTTAGTCTTGAAGCACTTCTCTTACAGTTTTTTTCATCACTTTTTATATTAAAATTGTTATCAATACAATATAAGAAATGTCTGGGCTGTCCTGTATTCCCCTTCTTGTTGATATCTGGGCAGTTAAAATCTTCCTTATCCCGCAAATTCTATACTTTAAATGATTCTGGCAATTTCTGACAATGACCAATCTTCTTGACTAAATCTTCTTGATTTAGTTTCTATCACAGATCACAGCATTGTAGCAACCAGTCAGTTTTCAAACAGTCTACCTACATATTTTGAACCACAAAGTAAATATGCATCTTTGATTTTTAATGAAAATCTTTTCTCCCCTTTCTCTCCTTCATGAAAAACTGCTGCCCTTTAAAATGAATAGTCTAGTCATGTCTTTATCCTGATAAATCTGTTGGGCAAATTAAGTAACACTTTTGGTGACAAATATACTCTTTCATGTCCTTCTGTTTACTTCTCAATTTGTTTTGTGTTAGTATATGATCCTGATTTGTTTTGCATTAGTATACAGATATAAAAATTTAAGCTAATTAATTCACCATGCTGCTTCATATTCTTATTGCAAATAACCCTGTCTCCTCATTTTTAAATCCTTCCATAGATTCATTTTGTTTATGCTTCCCTGTGAGTTTTTCTTACTTGTTCTGATCATGGTTACACCAAACATATGTCTGAGGAAGCTCATCTACCTCCCCGAAACTTCCTTACTTTCTTTGCCTGTTTCCAGTTCCAGCTGACAGAACTTTCCAGAATGAAAAAATCAAAAAACAGTGAAATCTGAAAGCTGGCTGAGAAGTTTCAGGCCTAAATTTACAAAAGTGCTGCAATGGATTTAGGAATCCCACTATAGTTTAAAGCTCAGTAGGGTCGGGGGACTGAACTCTCCATTGCATCACGAAAAATCACAATGAAAGCATCACCTCTTGGCAAGATTTTAATGTGATTCAGCAGTCAAATATTTTTTGTAGTGATTTTATATGACTGAAACTGTGTATTTTCTCTAATGATTGGTGGGGGTCATGAAAGTGCTTTTTTTTCCTTTCACAGGTATAGGAGAAGGCTCTGATAGGCAGCAACTAGAACATTTATCTGAGAAAAAGTCGAAACATTGGGTCTGCATTGCTGTGTGTCCAGATGACAAATAACAAGCTTCTGAAATCTTGTTTCTGAAACCACTATAGCATGATTTGCAAGAGAAGGAAAGTTACTTTCTTTCTAAATGTCTCTGTTGGTTACAGGTGCCCACGTGCTGGCAGCGCTGGGGGCTGAAGTGGTGGCCTCTGTGAGGAGAGGCCAGGGGCTGCTGGTTCCAACCGTCTCCAACAGACCCACCACAGGACACAGTTGAGCCATCAACCACGAGTGGGGCACCTCTGGGAAAGCGTATGTAAGAAAGGGCAAGAAACCCCACTGGACAGAGTGAGGGTGGGAGGAACAAAAAAAGAGTGAGAAACAGCAGAGGGAACACCAGGGTGGGAGAAGAAAGAGGAAGAAGAAGAAGAGGTGCTCCATAGCACTGGAGCAGATATTCCCCGCAGCCATGGGAGAACCCCACACTGGGGAAGATTTTTTTCCTGAAGGACTGCAGCACATGGAGAGGACCATGCTGGAGCAGGGAAAAAGTCTGAGGGAAAAAGGAGCGACAGAGAGAAACCATTATGTAGTGACTATAACCCCTCCATTTTCCATATGCCACTCAGATACTGGACAGAGGAGTCAGGAGTGAAGGAGTGAAGTTGACCATGGGAAAGAGGGGAGGAAAGGTGGTGTTTAAATGTTTATCTTCTTGTTTCTCACTACCCAAATCTATTTTAACTGTCAATAAACTAATTTTCCCCAAGTCATGTCTGTTAGGCCCACAATGATAGTTTGTAAGCAGTCTCCCAGTCTATCTCATCCCATGAGCTTCTCATCCTATTCTCTGCCCCTGTCCCACTGAAGAGGAGGAGTGCATGACTGGCTGGATGGGCATTTGGCTGTTTGCCAAGGTTAACTCACCACCACATCATCTGTATTTTCAATAGAAGATTCTCCTTCACTGTAACTTGCTTTACAGAGCTTTTCTGGGCTATTACTCTAGATGTCATGTTGCTTTACTAAACTGTCTGCACATTAGTGATGGGTGAAATGAGGGTTTAGAATAATGTAACTTTTTTCAGCTGTCCTACTTAATTAACTATGTGTCTGCAAGTTTATGGAGACAGCTCATCCAGTGTATATCCTGCATAACTCCATGAGAAGTCCAAGGGGTGATATTGATTTACAACAGCAAAGGACATAATCCATCAGTTTTGCTACAGTGGTGAGAAATAAAAAGAAAAATATTCAATCTTATTTTAAAGTGATTTGTCACAATATTTTTTTCAAAAACTGGAAATCTAAAAAGCAGCAGAATAAGAAAAATATGTTTACTGTTATTGTTGAGCACAATATGTCAGGATTATCGTTTGCTTTTAAAAATCCAGTTTAACAAAAGGAACATTCAAGAACTAAATGCAACTGAAAATGTGAAATATGGTCAGTGAGACAGGAATGTAGGACTTCGTATCTCATGCATCATCAGCATATGCAAACTGATGATTTATAGCATGCACATTTGCATATGACTGTTGAACTTGAACGTGCCAAGAGTTTTTCTTATGCCATTTAGAGTCCTGACTTTACCAGTACAGTACATTAAACTAATACTAGTGGAAAAACAATAGCTGTTACAATGCTTCTGAGCAACTGCTCAGCTTTATGTTCTCTGGCCACTTACAAGAAATTGCGTCCAATCACATTCTGAAAGAAGCAGCAGCATTATACATATGAAAGCATGCCAACCTGATGTGGTTTTCTGTGCCTGATTTTTTTTTCTTTTCTTAAAGTAATTTAATTTTAAAGCAGTGATCTTATATATTTTTCCTCTTTGTGTGTGTTTAAAGAAATTATAATTTATGTGAGACAAAAAATATTTAATTCAATTTTAGCATGTTGCATCATAGTGGTTTGGGTGATGTAATGCATCACTGATGCAAAACATATACTGATGTCTCTACAATGTTTCAGAAATAACAATAACAAATATCTTTAATGTCTGAAATGCCTGAATACATGTTTGACCACCACCTAGCATCATCTAGTTTTGTAACAGGTTTTGTCTTTGCTCCAGCTCTTGTAGAATCTAAAAGTAGAGAGAGTTCATATTTAGAATTTGTATTGCTGCAAGTTATACTTTTAAAATGGTTTCTTTGTGTGCTTTTCATAAACATGGCATGCTGGAGTCTAATGTCTCAAAAGAAATCACTTTCAGGTTTGAGATAATGAAATAAGATCATAATTCAGTAATAAAGAAACTTTTTCAAAGGCAAAGGTAGTAGTCTGGAAACCTTTAGTATCTTCTACTGAATCATTACTGAATCATATTTAAGCTGTCAAGTTTGTCTTACCTGTCTGGATCTCAATCCATGAGTTTTCTCATTTCTGCCCTTGTGATTCTCTCCCCCATCTCGCTGGTGGGGGAGTGAGTGAGCGGCTGGTTGGGGGTCAGCTGCCAGGTGGGGTCAACCCACAACAGCATGTCTGTCTTCCCTCCCCTTCCCTCCTCCGGAAGTGTGCTGTTCTTGACGGAGGCTACCCATTCACAGACTATTTCTGCTGTCTTTACCATTCTTGCCTGCAACTCACCACTGCACCTTTCCGTTGGGTCACAAAATGACTTCTGTTCTTTGCAAATAAAGAGGTTGAATTAACTAAATTTGTGACTAATTCTCCCTGCTGAGATGTATTCTCTTATAGCCAGGATTATAAACTCATGACGTCATTGCAAAAGGTGGAGATGGCACCATTTTCATTATTAGTGTCTTTGACTGTATAACATATATATCTTTCTATGTTTTTTTATTCTGTCCTGGTTTCAGCTGGGATAGAGTTAATTGTCTTCCTAGTAGCTGGTACAGTGCTATGTTTTCAGTTCAGTATGAGAAGAATGTTGATAACACTGATGTTTTCGGTTGTTGCTAAGTAGTGTTTAGTCTAAAGTCAAGGATTTTTCAGCTTCTCATGCCCAGCCAGCGAGAAAGCTGGAGGGACACAAGAAGCTGGTACAAGACACAGCCAGGGCAGCTGACCTAAAGTGGCCAACGGGGTATTCCATACCATGTGACGTCATGTCTAGTATATAAGCTGGGGGGAGTGAGTGAGCGGCTGCGTGGTGCTTAGTTGCTGGCTGGGGTTAAACCACGACAACTCTCCTTATCCCATTCATTTTATTATGCAGTATCAGAGCAGTAAAGGTAATCTATTATATTATCACATGTTTGATACTCTGTGGTATGCAGTGAGACCTTGTGATGAAGTTTCTGTTTAAGGCACTTTGGATATCAGTGCCTGCAGTGCAAGGGGTTTTGGCCAGGACTTCTTAGCAAAGACATTTTTTTCATTTTTTTTGCAATCTAGTTTGTGCTTTTATATCCCTGAGTTGATACAGGACATTCTGTGTAAAACCAGAACAGATTTAAAAATTCCATATTGAGGACCTGCTAACAATTCATGCTTGAAAATAGAGGTTGAGGTAGAATCCTAGTTTAGGAAATATCCCCAAATGCCTCATATAATAGCACTAATGGATAATTTCAAAATTATGCTGTTCTTGTTAGCAAAAGACAAACAAAATTTAACAACAACAACAAAAAAAACCAAGAAGAAAAGAAGGGACAGAAAACCTTGTATTTTCTAATTTATTTAGGTATTCTTAGTTTTTATTGTTACATTGCATGGAACAGCGACTGCTATACACTAGTTTTTATTGTTATGTTGCATGGAACAGCAACTGCTATACGCTGAAGACAGAAACTGTAGTACATCACAAAATATCTGACCACATTTCATGCAAGATGTAAACTTATTCATGGCAAGGCCTGTTTGTCTCCCTTTCACAATAAAAAAAAAAAAAAAAAAAAAAAAAAAAAAAAAAAAAAAAAAAAAAAAAAAAAAAGGTTTTATTACATGAAAGCAATGTGAAAATGATGTTAAAAAGAGACTGAAAAGAAAAAAAAAAAAAAGATGTGGAATTGTTTGTGAGTTGGGATTTCATTTGGAAATGTTGCCTTTATTTAGGACAATAATGTTTGTAGGGTATAGTCGTGCCTAAACAGATTATATAATAATATATTGGTTTTTAAAAAACAATAACCTTACTTATGTCTGTTCAGTATCTTAAAAACATGCATATTCTCTAAAAATCACACATCTTGATGTTTACCATTCTTAAACAAGGAAAAAGGTCTTATGGGTATGACAAGAACAATTATTTTGTAAATACCACTGTGGTAAAGGACTAGTAGAAACTAACAGTATATTTGGGGACTAACACTTTGTCATGTAGAACATTAGTGTTAAACATTTGGTGTTTGCTTAGGATAAATGTACTCTAAATAGAAAATTCAATATATTGTGTATGTAATACTGAGTAGCAGGGAACAGTAAGAGACTTACTTAGTAAACCTAAGTACAAAATTTCTGTAACTTTTTAGCAATTTGAGTACTTCTATTGCTTGCTTGAGGCTTTTGCCCAGCAACTAAGAAGTTAATAGTATTTTTGTTACTCATATTTGTATTGCATTGAATGGCCTGGTTGTTCTGTACTCTTATTAGCTAAGATGCTTGGGAAATGGTCAGAGGATGCTATACTGGTGTAACAAATGCACACATGTGTTTCATTAGGTGGAGTTGGTCTGAGCAGTACACTGAGAACTCACTGCAAGGTGATGTGCTGCATATTGCTACTTTCCGAGCTAGTTGGCTTGCAAAGCAATGTGAACAGTACTTTAAAATAATATTTTAAAATATCTGTATTGTACTGCAATGAAGTGAATGTTTGTGAGTGTAGGCAGCCCAATGTAAATAAGCACAAAGACTCACATTGTATTAACCCTGTGTGAGGTTTCAGGGCTGAATTTCTCAAGTCCAACACCAAACTAAATTGCCTCTTTGAAACCAAAGTGAAGGAGTGGTTTTCTGCATGGTGTTACGCTAAATACTTGTGTTTTGGCACTCTAAAAGCTCATACAGCTATGATTTTATTATTTCCTGTGAATGCCATAAACTTTAGTACTACAGCATGTTAGTTATAATTTCAGTGAAGCAGCAATGCAGGAGTAAGAAAATAGTTGTCCTAGTAACTTCACAGATTAGTAATTTATGAACCTACTATCTCCTAATGGTCTCCTGAAGAAATTAACTCTTGCCATACAAAAATAATAGCAAAGTAAAAATGAGCACCATTGAAGCAATGAAGTTATTTAATGAATGACACTATCAGGAGTCTCCACTTATTTTTGTATTCTTCTGGTAGCAATGTAGATACTTCTTTTAGAGATATTCTATTCATATTGACCATGAATTTAGACAAATACATGAAACACTTGGTCAAGTGAAGACTGGTATGTGTTGGGAAGATACAGGTAATTTTCCATATTTTCTGGTAGTTGTCATCTTGTGTTAACACCTAAGTAGATTTAGGGAAAATGTTGCACAACATTAGCTTTTGTGTCAAGAATGGAAAATTTTGGTTTGGTATTTGTCATATGTAGAACTGAGGTTTGTCTCCTCAGCTGATTGCTGTGGTACTGCTTGTTCTATGAAGCTTTTATAGAGCTAATTCCTGAAGATTTGTTCCATGGATACAGATAATTACAGCAGCTACACCTTTCTCTGGTGGGCAATGTTCATGTTGAGTTATTTGTGATTGTCTATGGAGAAACAGTATTTGGTATATCCTATAGGACTGGGGAAGGATATCTTCAGGCTGAGGGGTAGTTTGTCTAAGAAACTGGGAACAAAAAGCTTCGACGGTTGAAAGAGCAGCCCTAAAATTAAAATGAGTGGATTATGGGGAGAGAGGCAGAGAGCATAGGTTCATGGCATTTTTCTTTATCTTAGTGGGGGAAAAAAGACTGCCACCATAAGGTCTGTCTTTTTAACTTTCAAAAGAAAAGGTCAAGCTCAAGTTAGATAGCAAGCATAAATGTTAAGTGTTAACTGATTTTATTCTGATTGTGGTATTCCTAAGTAGGCATCAAATCCATTGGGATTTGCTGTAGAACGATAGTTCGTGTGTACCATAACCAAAAGAATCAGGGTAAACCTGTAGTGATTCATGACAGTCTCTTAGAAGAGGAGTTTTGGAAGAGTGTTTGTGAGAGATGGAGATAATTCACAGAGATAACACTAGAAAGATAACAATGTTTTATTCACATGCTATACTCACATTTCATATTTCTGATGCTACCAGGTTATAAACTAGGAGCCATGTAGTTTATTTTCTTGGATGCATAATTTGACTTTTGTCAATTAAATCCTTTGACAAAAAGAACCATCCATCATGGTTCTTACTGTGAGTTATAGATGATACTTCAAGTCAAGCTTTTCTCTTCTACTGCTGTGACCTAAATAGCTTGTTGCAATTTCAGATTGCCTTTTTCAAGGCTATTGTATTAGTATCTCTGTGTCCCTACAGACCACACTTTTATTTCCTCCCTTCCCTACTGATTGACCTTCACGTAATGTAGTTCAGTAGAGATTAGAATTTGCCTGCAGACTTTATTTTGCTATTACTCAGTTTCCTCTATAAAAGAACTCTGTTTTGTTGGGGAGATTAAATCCTTTACCACTGATTTCTACCTCAGTTAACTTCTTGTTCTAGATAGCAAGATCCTACTCAGCTTGCAGGTTTAGTGACATGTCAGATTCAAATGACCTCTTACATTATTATTTACAGGTATGTCCTCATTCAAGTTTTGGGTGATAACTGTAAACTAGTACAAACATTTATTATGCAAATGAAATGAGTTGACAATGGTGCATGTCTTCAATATCACAGGAATTTTATTTATAAACATAAACATGTATCTTTCATGGTTCCCATTAAAGGCAATAACATTCTTTCTTTTTCTTTTTTTTTTTTTTTTTTTTTTGAGACAGTTAGCTAGATGGTAAACTACTTGTGTCAGTCATTATTGTGTCCTGAGTGTCTAGCTGTTGCTCTGAGTTAAGACTGTACCTTTTCCTTGGAGATTTTCACCTGTGGTTTGTAAGTCTGCCACAGTCTTTCTGCATTTCACTGTGCTGTGATAGTTCTGTCAAAGTGAGAGTATTATTGTTTTGTCTTGCTCACTGTGACTTGTAGCCTTGCTGGTACTTATTTTCATTTTATTTGTTCTACCGATTAGGAAAGGACTTATCTTTAGGTGAGGGAATGATGCTATGTAGACATTGATTATAGGTCATTTGGATTTTCTGTTTCATTGCTTTGGAGGGAGTACTTGCTGTTTTGAGCAAGAGAGCTGTGAAAGATGAATGCTTTTTTCCATATATTGAGTACTGAGGAAATTTGGCTGATCATTTTTTTGCAGCAAACATTGATAATGTTCTTTAACACAGAATTATGATGCTGTTTGCCAGCCTTACATATGCAGCACAATTCTCATTGTTAATTTGTTAAATTGTTTGTACTTTCTGCTTTGCCCTTTTTCTTTCACTGCTGCTGTACTTGGAAGAACAGATCACTGAAGGTTTCTGACTCAGACTTTCTCACCTGTACAAATTGAGAATCAAGAATGTAATAGTGATGTAGGGAACAAAGTCTTAGAAAGACTCTTGAAAAATGTGTTTATGACAGTTTCAGAAATTCAAAATGTATTCCCTAGTTTATCTAGAAACATGTTGAGTTCTAATTCTTGTGCTTTTTTTTAAACAGCCAGCCGTGATTAAAAAATTATCTTGAATTTTTAACAGCAGTTATCCTCATAAAAAGGGTTATAATTGAAACCTATTTTCTCTGCAATGCTAGCACATACATGTATGGCTGTGATGGAGTTAACTTTCTTCATAGCAGCCCATATGGTGCTGTGTTTTGGATTTGTGACCAAACCAGAGTTGACCACACATCAATGTTCTCACTATTGCTGAGCAGTGCTTGTGCAGCATCAAGGCCTTCTCTGTTACTAACTCTGCCCCACTCCCAGGGAGTAGGCTGTGGGGGCAAGAGGTTGGGAGGGGAGATGTGGCAGTATGTTCCCACCACCACCCCCGCCATCAACCAGACCTGTATTTCCCACAATCCTGATCAAGCAATAACCACCAGTGGCAATTGTAATGGATGTGTCTGGTCATGATGGCTGCTTCTGTCTCAAAGTGGATTTGGGGGAGACAGATAACAGTACAACAGCCAAGGGCTAATTTGAACAATGCACCCACCTAACCACAGTGCTGGTCAATGTCAACTCAAGCCAAATTTGGAAGAAACTAACATCTGTATTCGGTATGTAAATATGACTATAAGTCAATTTTCTTACTCCATAAAGAGTGGATATCCCAGCACCTGTTGAGCTCTCTTGCATGGCAGTGGGCTGCACACCAGGATCTCCCCTTGAGTAGGGACACCTCTCAAGATTACCTTTTGAGGCCGAGAGATTCCTTGCCGCAACAGATTCTTGGTAAGTGATTAATAGCATGCTAAACTTTGAAATCTTAGCTAAGTAATATAAAGGATTGCACGCATATAATCCTTTAGACATAAACCGTTGACCAAGTCTGGGACTAAGTCTGGATCCAGCCACATCTAGACTCCTCTCTGAGAAGCAGTTTAGAATGCAAGAGGGTCCTTTCTGAAGGTCCTTTCTGAACCTTGTGACTCAGTGGGAGGGTCTCCCTGACAGTTTTGTCTGACCCTGTCCTCTATGCAGCAAATATCAAGTGAACCTTGCCATTGAATCTTGTTAAACCACTGTCACATTTACTATCAAACTTTGTTAAATCACTGGTTTATATCAATAAACATATTGTTACTTCTCTCTTACGAGTGAAATGCATCAATCCATCTGTGAAAGGTGCTTAGCTGCTGGCTGGAGTCAATCCATCACACTACCCAAAGCTATGCTTTTTCCAGTTATCCAGCCTAGCTGAATGAGTTCTAGAACAAATAGCAGGGGATGGGGGGAGGAAGAAAAAAATAGAAATAAGATTTAACTGGGGTTTAAGAAGCATACAGTCCTCATGGAGTTCCTGAGAGCAGTGCTGAATTATCCACTGTCTTGATTTTCAAATGTAAAATAGTCATTTGCCCATTGCTTGTTTTTAAATATCCAAATGGTCTGACATTAGTTAGTGTTTACTGTTAAGAAAATATTGTCTCACTGGTACCTGTTGTTTCTGAAATGTCATTGATAGACAAAGCAAAATTTTGGTGTCCTAAAAAACAACAGTGAAAGTAAGAATTGTGGAACTAGTGATTTTTAAAAATCTGATTAATTTTTTGTTGACCGATAGCCATATATTTTTCATCATTAATTATTTTTCCTTACATGTCCAGAATAATAACATCTGTGTCTGTTATTTTTGTGGTACAACCTCAAAGTATTTTTAATGCATAGTAGCAACACTAACATAACAGAGATACAAGAAATTAAATAAAATAATTTTACCTTCATTAAGTCATGTATATGCAATCATTAATAAAATGGAAAATATTTACCTCTTAAGCCTGTGTTCAAGCACTTATAACTAACCTTTTCAGAAGCACTGGCATGGACTGTCCTAGCTAGAAACACAAAGTAATTCCTGCTCATTTACCTTTTGCCTGAAAATTAGTTCTGTAGTTTCTGTTCTGTAAAACTGAGGAAACAGACTTTCAGTTTGTCTCTACTGAGTGTTGGATTATTTACAAAAGTTTCATTACGCTGCTGATGAGACACAACTTATCACTAATTGTGATGGACTGTAATCATGCTTGGCTCTGAGTGGTTTCTGGACATAGATTATCATGGATAAAATATCCACTGAAACATTGTTAGATTGGAAGAATAGAGGAAGGTTCATCATAGCCAAAATAATTTCAATATATTATAGAGTATCAGAAAAGGTTAAATGAAGCTTCATACTATGTCTGTAAGTAATTGATGACTAATGATGATGGCAGAAATGAAGACAGTCTTTATTTCCAGCAACAACAGGTTCTAAAGCAGATATTTTTCATAGTTACAGTAAGAAGATAATACAGAATATATTATTTAATATGTGTATTTTTATTATAGAAAATGGATTCTACATAAAATGAGATGTGAAAAAATAGATTTTTAAACATAAAATTTAAAAAAGCTGAAAATAGAAGAATTTGGATTATCTAAGTCTCTCAGAATTATGGAAAACTGAATCCCTGACAGGAGACCAGATGGTGGTTGAAATTTAGAATGAGGGAATCTACAGAGAGTCTTCTAGAAAACCCAGAATTAATCCCATGCAAAGCAACTGAAATTAGTCAGGCAAAGTAATTCAATCTTGCCCTCCCCTGTTCTGCTACTTGTGATGTGATCTGGTTCTAGGAGTATGAGGAAGAATCCAGCAGCAGGGATATACAGCAGAAAAGCACAGATGCTGCAAGTTGAGTCAAAAATTAACGTGTGGCAAACAATAAAGCAGAAAATCTGACCAAGGCTCACTGTGTGCGGTGCCTGTGTACTAACCCAGTGTTGTTACCTGAGATAAGTCTCTTCATGACAATCTATGCTGTTCAATGCCAGAAGCATTTTGTGTGGTATAACTAGCCTTCTTTCACAGACATTATGATGATCATTAACAAATAATATTAGCAGAGTTAAAACATCCATAACATTCTTATTAATTGAATTGAATATTCAGCAATGTTCAGAGGTGCCTTTTGCAGTTGCATAGTGTTGCTCTGGTTGGATTCATTAGCATCACTAATGCAAAGACAGTAGGTTCTGCCTGTTTCTACTGCTTGAGAAAATATAATAAAAATTATACAGAATTATGAAAGACATCTTGCATATAAGACCATTTTTTTCATCTGAAATTGTTTCATTTTATTTTTTTTTCAGTTGGTGTAAATTAAGCTGTGTAAATCCAGCAGTTTAAAAAAAAGCTCATTTAAAGAGAACTCTCTTGTCCTCTACCTTCATTTTCCAGAATTTTCATCTGCAGAAGCAGTATCAGCAGCAAACATTTTTATTCTACCACAGCATCAGCAGAAATTGTGTGCCACCTATTGTGTGCATCACCATTTCTTCTTAACACAGAATATTTGTTGGGTTTTTTTCAAATGCCTGTCTTAACTTTTAACTAGTTGATTAAATTTCCTAGAGGCTTTTTTTTTTTTTACTTAGCCTTGCATATTGCCTTAACTTTGTGTTTGTGTAAACATACAAAAAACAGTTTGTGATTCATATAAGATTTTTTGTGTACATGCACATACATGCATATGTATATACACATGCAAACATAGGATGTATAGTATGACTAGGTCAGTGGCAAAACATGGAGAAGGGGTATATAGACTTATGTACATATTTAGATGTGTGTGCATATAGAGAGGTGTGTGTATACATATTTATTCATACAAACAAACATTCTGCATGTTCAAGGGAAAATGGACCTTCCAAGGCATAAACTAAAGTAAAATATTAGAGGAGAGCACTCCATAAAATGGAGTCCTGCTTGTACTACTGATACATTCAAAGTGAACAGGAAGATGGCAGCAGCAGATGGACAAAATTATCTGCAATGTTCAGGCAACAAACACAGTTCTGTGACCACAACAGCATGTAAAAGTAAATGAAATAAGACAGATGAAATGTGAGCATGAGTGCAGTGGTTCCAATTTTGTTAATTAGTCTGTATTCATGCTTCAGTGATGCTGCAATTATGCTACCTCATCCTTGCGTAGGCCTATTGTGCAAATGCTGTCATTATGCTCCTAGTAGCATATAAAACAGTGCATGATATGAGCCACCTACAGAGATGTCATTACAATTGTGTCAATTCAACAGTATGTTTCTTAAAATTTTTAATTATTTGTCTTCACTGAGAAGTGATTTGTGAACCTATTATTAGTCATTTTGAAGTTAATTTGCTAATTTCTTTTATGTTATATTAAACACCTGCCACTGAAGTTTAGATAATTGTGTACACCTAGTTATAATATTTTAAAATGAGAATCAAAGTCTATACCTACTATTTAATAATTGTATAGGTTGCAGGATTTTTTGTCTAATTTCCAATAAACTAGACTAGATACTTAGAAATACTAGAAGAACAAGGAAGCATTGCTTAACCTATGGCGTTGTTTGCCAAATGAAGGAAATCATTGCAGTAAGTTTTTTACTGCAGCAAGTCTTATGTGTTTCAGTGGCAAAAGATCAAATCCTAAAATGTTGGGAGAAAACCCACCAAACCCACGTTTTCCCAAGATATGTTGCATATTTAAAGATTGCATTTCAAATACAGGAGTATTTAACTCTGAATGAAACATTCAGCTAAGATAGATACTTTCTCATGGGGACTGAACCCAGAACCTCTAGATGAAAATGAGTTTCTTCAGCTTGAGTTACAGAGGTAGATCTGCCAGACAAGAGGCAGTGGCAGTTTTAGAAATGCTTTATTCACCTAGATGTGCTCTTTTGTTAGCATGTTGTTTCTACAAAATAGAAATTAACAGAATTATCACCATAGTCACAGTCTACATGTCTCAGCCTATCAAGGAATTTGCTGTATTTCTAATCACTTTCAAATGTCAGTGCTCTTCTTGGCAGGAATAGTCAGTATTTCTTTCAGCTAAAAAAGCAGAATAACAGTTTTTTGTGAGTATGGATGTGAACTATAAAGGGATGGGAATTTGTGATGGGCAACACCAAGCAACTGACAAAGGGTTAGTTTATATTGTAGAGTGGCTCACATTTCAGAAGCATCTTTCTGCAGATGTTCAGTATCCAGTTTTGCATCTCCATCACAAATGAGGTCTAGCAAACTTTGAAGTTAACCCTTTCTTCAACCTTTGCTCTATAAAATTTAGTTAGAATTTCAGTTTTATAACACGTCTGGCTAATTAGTCATTTGAGCAAACAAATATCTGAATATTCAGGCATTCAGAAGCATTTAAATGACCCCTGGATACAGCAATTTCGGTCTACTTGCATCTAATTTAGGTCCAGTTAGTTTGAAGAATGATTGTTTTTATTCCTTCTTTCAAATTATTCCATTCCAAACATGTTTTGTAGAGGATCATTTGTTATCTTTGAAACAGATACATAATTGCACACAGGTGGTTTTTTTAATAATTTTAATCTAGTCAATTAAAAAAACCCAGAATTATCCATTAAAGCTTTAGAGAGAGGGGTCAACCCACTACAAGAACATTGAATCATAGTTAGTGCTTCCCAAGTTGTAACCTATAAAGCAGATGTATAATCTCTCAGCATCACCTAGATTCAATATTTTATATGCAGTATTACAAAAGTACTTGTATTAAACAGGGTTTTGCCTGCTTCCGGAGCTCAAGATGCACTTAAAACAAATGCCAAAAGTGTGTATATAAATACACAGAGGCATCTATATATATATTATTTATTTATTTCTGTATTTGCACAAGCTCTCAACAGCTGCACAGCTGGTATCAAGGAATAAGCTTCCTTGGTGCCCAGAATATTCTTCTTCTGTCTCAAAGAAGGCTGAGGCAAACTTATTCCCAAATATGAAAAAGCTGTGGCAAATAATTTAGCATATACTAAAAAAGTGTCAGTCTATTTTTTTTATTTGATTTTTTTTTGTGTAGCCATTGGTTACTTATCACAATGCCAAGATTACTATTTATTAAAAGAAAAGGAAGTTGCCTTGGGAAAATGAATTCATAGAAATCTTTGCAAGTTTCTCAAATGTGTCAACCCTAATCCATCTTAAAACACTGATGAATCATATTACAAGGAAATCCTCTAATCTGAGCAAAACTATATAGTAATAACACAAAGGTAAGATGTGAGGATAAAAAAAAGAAAAGATATGACTAGGAGTGTTACCAAAAAGCTCGGAATGAAAAACTTATCAACACCAATTTAGTGTAGATAAGCAGATACTTCTTTATTAACAGCCGGGTGCACGGGCGAGTCCTCTCACAAACCATGCACACCTGTCACCAAAACAATACACCTTATATTAAGACTTATTGATGCATATTCATTAGATTTCCAAGAAAAGTTATACATATTCATTAGACTTCCGGGAAATCATTAGCATATGTAAATGTCCTTTACGCAGGCGCAGTGAAGGTCTCTGGTAGTCCTCTGGTGGTCTTTCATAGTCTTCCTCACTCGTCTGCTTCTTGACCTCTCAGGTGTCTCCAAGCAACAAACTGGTGTCCATAACGGTTTCCTTAGTTTTAAAACAAACACTACAAGACTACCAATCTTTGTCAAGACTTCTGTGGTTAAATGATCTTGAACAATACTTAAATTCTTATGGTTACACATTATACATTTTCTAAGCTCCTAAGTTCCTAAGGCTACATTTCAAACTTAACACTCCCATACTTATGCTTCACAATTTTCTACTTTTTAGTCAAACCAAACTCTTTTATAATCAGATTTTAATTTCTTTATCTTGTTATCTAAGTTCGTAAATGTTTTACTAGATGATTTAGAGCCAATTTCATTTTCACGGTCTTGGTTACGGCGGCTATTACAGGGGGGATTTCACAGCAAGACACTGGTTGGTGGTTAAATATATAAATACAAACATACCATATGATTTGCTAAAATGTTAAACTAATATGAATTCATTTCTAACTATATAAACAAATCAATGACAAATCACTAACAGGAGCATTCAAGAAATAAACTAACCTAGAAGGAAATGGGGGAATCTAAGGTGATAGTTTTCATACAAAATTGTTGTTTTCAGTCGAACTTTTAAAGTGTGACTTGCAGTTCACAGAGAACTGCAGCTCAGCAGAAAATTGTTCCTTTGGTGTACCATCACCTGGGGCTTTCTTGTCTTGGCATTTTTTGTAATATTTGGAAAAAGACAAACATTTGATACTTTCACACTTAAGTGAAGAATACAAGAATGGGGAACAGAGAAAAATCTATGGAATATGTCATGAATATATTCCAAGGATCCCTTTCCTTTTTAAAATTTGAGAAATGTCTGAATCTGATTATATTTTAGTTTTGCTAAAGGTATCAACAAAGGTGAATAGGCAGACCACTGTGTACAGATACCCAAATACATTATACTCTGAATATAGATTTTTATAGGCAACTCTTTGTACCATTTGATTTCATCTAGCTAAGTACCAGTAAGAGTAATTACTTTGCTATATTGGAATTTTATTAATTGAAAATAAAAATATTTTTTTCTTATGTCCAAAACTTTCTGCAAGCAGCAGATATAGGGAATATATTGTTAAAACATGCTTTCTAGTATTTAAGTAATCAGGGATCAACTGTTTTTGAGTAATAATGCTACAAAAGTGATGAATAACTTAAGTAGAAAAACACATTCAACTGTATTTAGAGTTTCATTTCTGAAGAATTTTTTTGTTGATGATCCTCAAAAAGATACCTGGCATCATGCAGAAAAAGACTTATCTGCTAGCCAGATTATAGAGTTTTGTCTTGACCCTTAGCACTCTTTTTACAAAGCCAAGAAGATAATAGTAATTAAAGAAAATCACACAGTTTCATCTAATTCTGCTGGATATGGTTCTTAGGTCTTTACTACCATGATGTAGGAGACTGAATTGTTATCTCCAGCTGTTTTTCTCAAACATTGTTAGGTGTGAGGGACTGGACTGTCATCTCAAGCCATTCATCTCAAGGATTGTTTGATGTGAGAGACTGAACTGTGAACTATTTATCTTGAGCCCTTTGTCTCTGAGATGGCCTGTTTAAACAGGACACTCCTCTGTCCATAAGGACAATTACCAGGCCATTGAGGCATCCAGGGGAGGAAACAGGCTGGAGCCGATGAAGTATGCAGGAAGGTGGAGACTACCATTCTCATGGAAACGGTAGTCTTTGAGATAAGATACTGCTTTCTGGTGTTGATCACACGAAGGTCATGTGATAGGCAAAACCTGCAGCGCGTGAACAGTGCATGAACAGTATGTATTTGCATGCATCATCAAACTATGCCCTACAAAAAAAACGTGGAGACAAGCCATGGTCTGCACCCACCACCGAAGAACTGAGGACTGAGGACCAACAGGACACCACTGGATCCATGGTGGTGACTATCCTTGCAACTCTATCCCGATTGCTTGCTTGATTTCTGCCTTTTCTTCCATTCTATCCTATTGCTACTATTTTCTACTTTTGATACTTTTGATAATAAAAGCTCTTTTGGGTATATGGCATTTGACCTCGTTTGTGTCTTAATCTCACTCTTGAGATCATATCGAAACCTTCCCCAACTTTGGATCAGGACAATGCGGCCTTCCCTAATGTTTGTGTTTGCTGTACTAAAGACCTAGATGTCTTTTGTGGAGATTTGGGGGGGGGGGGGGGGGGGGGGTGAAGAGAAGGGCCAGACAAACTATTCTTACATGTGTGTAAAAGAGTTTTTGTTCCACATGTGGAGTCTGGAATAGGAACAGAGTAACATGAGGTTTCAGCACATACCAGTCACACAAGCATTGTTTTTAGCACAAAAGCAACTCTCCTGTGCCATTAAAGGCAACCATAGGTAGAATTAGTGTGTATGCATATTTGATTAAGTCTAAGAGTATACCTATATGTTTATGTGTATCTTAAACTATGCCTCTAGGTATTAATTATTAATGGATCTGTCCAGCAAGAAGTCTTCGGTCTGGTTTACTCTTGTGCAAGATCTATTATCTCTTCCCTCAGCTTCTCTGCAGAAACCATGTCAGTCATTCTTTACATTTGGGATTTGGATTCTTTCAGTACTACGTGTATTCATAGAGCTAAAAAACATGGCATACACGATTATTTACTACTGATTTTGAAAAAAACAAATTTTCTCATCTTCTGCATAATGAAGTGTATTAATATGGTTTTTTCTGTTAAAACCAAAATACTAAAATGTACTGTTTTACTTGAATGCTGCTCGCTCTTTATTTCATGAAGAAAGAAGGTAATGAGTCACTTGAGGAAAAATATCTAGAGATGCAGTCTGCCAGAAGATGTCTTTAAATCAAGTGTAAATGTCTTTTTAAAGAAGAAATTCTAGCACCTCTAGATAGGCGTGCTTGACATGCAAATTAGATTATAAAAATGTTTCCTTATAAATTAAAAATCTATTAATTTTTAGATACAGCTATATGTTTCTACTGAGTCATGCCATTATATATTGCTTAGAATTTCAGAGGTAAAAATTAAAAACTAATCATGAAGAGCAATTACCTGGAGACAAATACTGTAATATTAGTGCTATCCTAAAGAGTATCCAACATAAATTTCAGTGCTGGTTCCAGACCAAGAGATTACAGATCAAAACTGAATCTATAATGACTGGAAAAACTCACATATTACTACTGTCTCTCCCAAATTGGCTTTAACTGGTACATTAAGGCTAGTTAAAGAGCCTCTGCTACTACCTACTGCTATAGTGAAAAAAAGTGTAGGGGACGTAATTTTTGCTTTCCCAAATAGGTTTGTAGCCAAGACAGTGGAAAAACACTCAGGAAAAAAAACACTTCACAGTTGATAAATTCTTGTTTTTCAATACTGCTCAATTCATTATTGATCAATATTGACCTACATTTAAGTTCTCAACTCCATCACAGTGTGCAGCAATAGTTTCTTCTGACATTGCCAATATAAATATGACTGTTTCTACCACTGGCAAGTACCTTCATTCAAGAAGTTATGACTAGACAGATGATCAGAAATTATGCCAATCAGCTAATTGGACATAACTTGCTGCAGCATAAAAAACTGGCTTCTGTCTTTTCAACCTGTCAACTACACTTCACACTACCACCAGAAATCCATCCAGATGTTGGACTAGCCCTTCTGGCTCTAGTCATAAGAAAAATGGCAGGTCAGGATACAGTAGTGAGTACCAAAATGAAGAGGTGAGCAGTTCCTCAGGTGTGCATGGGTGTAGTCACAGTTTATGAAGTCAGGAGATCAGGGCTTAGTGTTGGAGATCCTTGCAGGAAATCGATGCAGCTGGAGCCAATGAACAGCTACGATGGGGACTTTCATCTGCAGGATATCACTAGGTGGCTGGAGGTAGACAAGCTGAGGGTGGGAGGCATGTCTTTACCTGAACATCTGTGTTCCCTGATGTTATAAACGCTCGTGACAAATTTGAGGAGCCAATTTGTATTGGATAAAAAAATCGAATTTATTAGCAAGCAATAAGAGAGCAAAACAGTGCTGGGCGGCCGGGGAGGCAACGCTCCGCCATAGGCCTGCAACTTTATGTTACCGTTACATTCCTTATATACATTTCTTGTACCCTTTCTTGTAAGTCTCCCTCCTTGTCCTGTCTCTTCTTTCTCACTGGTGCAGGTCTGTTGTTATGTAGATTCGGTAATTTTCTCAAGGATGAGTATCCTTTGATGTAGAATGTCTTTTGACGTGGAGAAATATAGTCTTGGTAAATTGCAGCTCTTGTCCTTCCTCTCCTTATCTAGTAAGTTATAGCTGTTGTTCTTTTCTCTCCTTATCTAGTAAGTTATAGCTGTTGTTCTTTTCTCTCCTTATCTAGTAAGTTATAGCCATTGCCCTCTTCCCGTGACCTTTACGCATCACTTAAGCAAGCTTTGTTATTTACACCAGGCATATGTTAACTCTCAATGTGTCTCTTCCCCCTCCTTGATTTCATGAACAAAGTTAACCCGTTCATTACAATCCCCCCTTTTCTATTTTATCCTGATTTTGTTCATTAAATCGATCCAATGCTTCTTTTGCTCGCCCAAGGATAGGAGTAATTCCTCCATCTCCCATCTGTTCATATCGCTTCCGTAGCAGCATTAATTGTGCAGCTTCTAAGCGCTCTTTAACAACAGCGATCAACTTATTAAAAATGCATGGCCCAAGAGTCAAAAATAAGATCAACAAAATAAGAGGTCCTGCAATGGTTGACAATAGGGTGGTTAACCAGGGTGAATAATTAAACATGGATTCATACCAGTTCTGTTGTACTTCCCAGTCTTTTTTCCGTTTTTCTAACCCCTCCCGTAGCTTGGCCATTGTATCTCTAACTATCCCAGTATGGTCAACATATACACAACACTCCTCTCGTAGGGCTGCACATAACCCCCCCTGCTGCATGAACATTAAGTCCGAGCCCCGTCTGTTTTGTAATACTACTTCTGATAAAGACCTAACAGACTGTTCTAGGGCTGTCATGGCCTCTTCTATCCTAGTCAAATCCTCGTCGACCGCTACCTTTAGGGATTGAAATTTTTGATTTTGTTGTACGAGGGAGGTTATTCCTGTACCAGCTCCAGCAGCTCCGATTGCCATGAGAGTTGCCACCGTGAGGGCTGTAAAGGGCTCACGTTTCTGTATGTGATGGGCCTGAGTAGTTTGATAGTCATAAACGAAACTTTCGGGATGGTAAATAAGCCTAGGTATCACAGCTACTTGTATACAATATTCAGCTGTCCAATTAAAGACCTTTAGGGATACACAAGGTGTAACCCCAGTTTGGGAGCAAATCCACTTAGTATTATCTGCAGGAATTAACCACTCAGCTGTTATTTCTCCTGATTTGCGAGTTGTGTTACACAGGTGTCCTTTGTCCTTTGGGACATTTCCGATACACTTTCCTTTTCCCGATACTTGAGACATTGTTATCCCTTGTTTACGTCCGGATTCTTTATTCCACATGCACTGAGCTGGATTTGTTCCATTGGACTTTTTAAATCTACTGTCCACCCCAATAGCTTCATAAAAGGGTGGTCGAATGTCATAACACAACCAACAATGCTCAGTTATATTAGGGTGGGTGGCATTCAGTACCTGATAACTGGCTTGGAGCATATCCCACAATGGGTTGATTTTTGTTGATACACCCGAGATATTGTTTTCAGCGATGTCTATGTTAGGGAGGATAGTAGCAGTCTGTACAATACTGTTACTATCATCTTCTTCTGCTACGACCGAATTTGGTCCTACACCAGAGGGTTCATTTGGCACCAGCTCTTTCCTTATCGTAATTATTCCTCCTGAATCTGTGCCTGGTTTCCAAAGTCTGACTCCCCATGTTCTCCCGGTTAACCAAGCAGGATCTTTCGGGTTGGTTACATTAATATAAATATATGGGCAATTTCCACTCCATAGTCCTGTTTGGCTTCCATCCCAACCATGTGAGGCAGGGTGACATCCATGAGGCCCCCACCCTACAGATAGGAATTTATCTGGTACCTCCCCCAGGAGTCCAATCAGAAGCTATAGTTTCGCAACCCCAATAAGAACAATAGTAAGAGTCGGGATGGTTTGCAAAACCCTTTCCAGGGTTAGAACTGGGACAAAAGTAAAAGCCTAAGTTATGTAGACATGGGTTCCTGGGTACGATTTGACATAAGGATTGATTAAAGCTTGGGGCCCCGGCAGCAATTACTTGCTGTAGTATCTTTTGATCCTCCCACCTATAGAGCGTCCATTTGTAGGGTTGGTGGGGGTTCCCTTTGCCTTGGGTTGTCCCTATTAGCATTAGTAACAGTCCTATCATCCAAGTGTTTAATCTCAAGTTTGAGAAAAGTGGTGTCCCTTTACCCTTGCGATAGGTATTTCGAGGGTGTTGATAATCATTTTGATTTTTGTCTTCATCCCTGGTGAGAGATGAGAGACTTTGGGGAAGCTCTGAGGACATTTTGTTTGGGAGTAATAAGTCAAGAGGCTCCGTGAGCCTTCTCTGGAGGTAGTTCATCAACTTTAATCCCCACAGCAGTACGTCTCTGCCCTCTTCTCTGCCTACTCTGTTGCTTAGAGCAGCGAGATGTATTATCTTCTCGGCAGCAGTTGTATTCTTCAGGGGAACCTCCTTTATATTTACTTTGCTTTGACTTATATGCGTCCCAGTTTGTATCCTTCACTTCCCCAGCTCTCCCCCCCACTCTGACCACTGTTCGTCTGCGGGATACTTGTACTATTTCAGTTTTCGTTGGGCATAACTCATTTACATAAAGACAACACCTCTCAGGGTTTATGCCTTTAGCAAAAATATCCCACCATTCTTTGGAGTTTGTTTGTTTGGTTTGGTTTGTGGGGTTTTTTTTGTTTTTTGTTGTTGTTTTTTTTTTTTTATAATTTTTCCAAGTTGATACTCCCACACGTAATGCTTACTCAATTAATTCCTGTTCGTAATTATAACATTCGTGGCAAATGTCACTAGGGGATACCCATAGGAGCAATGTGTCCACCACTTTTCTCTACAAAGTTTACACCTGTCAACATACAAAGATAACATATACAGTGAGGATTTTTTTACAAAAGACAGTCTCACTCCTCCACTTTTCCTTCGGAACTTGATTTTCAAGCTGTCAAGGGTCTCTGGTCGCCTCCCAGTGAGAACTCTGAATTGGTCCTTTGATCCTGCTTGCATGAGTCCATCCTCGTTCTGCAGTTCGGACAGCAGTTTCTGTGGTAAGTAAAACAAGAAAGGGCCCCTCCTACTTAGGAGTGAGAGAGGATTCTTTCCAGGCTCTGATTAATACCATATCACCTGGCTTCACTGAATGTATGGATATATCTAAGGGTGGCCTCTGTACCACCATTCCCTTCTTCGCAATCGCTCCCTCCTTTTCATTATCTGAACAATATAAGGGTTAATACTATCTTCATCTAAAGTAGGATAATCGGCTGGGCATTCCATATCATAGGGCATGCCATATAACATTTCAAATGGAGAAATTCCAGTATCTGCTCGGGGCTGAGTCCGAATATTAATAAAGCAATTGGCAAACATTTTACCCAGGACATTTTGGTTTCTATCATTAACTTAGTTAGTTGCTTCTTTATTTCTCCATTCATTCGTTCTACTTTCCCGGAGCTTTGGGGATGCCACGGGGTATGGAACTCCCACTTAGTTCCAAAGGGGGCTAGAGCTTCTTTTACTACTTTGGAAACGAAATGTGGGCCTCTGTCTGAATCAATAGTTTCAATATTTCCATATCGTGGTATGATACGCTCTAAAAGTATTTTTACCACTGTATTGGCAGTTGCCCTAGCAGTAGGGAACGCCTCGACATAGTGAGTGAGGTGGTCCACCAATACAAGTAAGTGTTTATATCGCCCTATTTTAGGGAGATCAGTAAAATCAATCTGTATTTTGGCGAATGGTCGGTGTGCCAATTCCCGTCCCCCTTGTACTTTTTCTCTAAGATGCTGCTTATTGATCCTCTGGCACGTTAGGCACCCTTGTACGATTCCCTTGGCTACATTATAAACCTCAATACACATGTACTTTATTGCGAAATGATCAACCAGTGCTTGGATACCCCAATGAGTCTTTGAGTGCATACCTCTCATTATTTTCCATGTTAGTGCTTTTGGTAACACCTGTCTCCCATCGGGTAGTTCCCAATTACCCTCCTTTTCCACTACTCCCATTTCCTTCAATTTATCCATTTCTGGTTTACTAAACCGTGGGCTTAGGATTCTTGCCGGCGTTACACCTGCCAGTGGGGCGGTGGTCACAGTAAGTAGTGCTGCCGCTTTGGCCTCTTGATCAGCAAGATTATTCCCTCGAATTTCAGGGGTTGTTTCTCTTTGGTGTCCCTTAACATGTACCACAGCTATTCGCTTGGGCCCTCTTATTGCTTGTAGAATTTTTACAATCAGTTCCTCATGAATCAAACCCTTTCCTTGAGAATTAATAAGTCCTCGTTCCTCCCAAATTTTCCAAAGGTATGTACCACTCCATACGCGTATTTTTGAATCCGTGTACACGGTTCCTTCTTTACTCCTTTAAAGTTCCAGTGCCTCTAAGTACTGCGTATAACTCACATGCCTGTGACGACCAACTAGGACTGAGGGGTCCGGATTCCTTTACTTCTAGGCTCCCCCCGTCCACAATTGCATATCCTGACTTCCTTTTCCCTGTTATTACTCGAGATGACCCATCAGCGAATAACTTTTCTCCCTCTCCCAATTCTACTTCTTCCAGATCTAGTCTAATTTTTGTTTGTTCTTCAATGGTCTGAAGGCAATTATGTGTTAAGTCTTCTTCAGGACCCCCATACAAAAATTGTGCTCCGGATTTTGCAAGTTCGTTGTTCCGATCTCCAATTTAGGGGAATGGATTAGGATCCCCTCATATTTTAAAAGCCTAGCATCGGTGATCCATTTTTTCAGCTTTTTGTTGGAGAACCCCTCGAATATTATGAGGGGAGAACACCCTTTAATTCACTTCCAAACGTTACCTTATTGCTTCTTCCACTATCAGAGCTACAGCAACAACTGCTTGTAAACAGGTGGGCCACCCTCTACTGACGGGGTCTAATAATTTGGAAATGTACCCTACAGGTTTCTTTTTCCCCTGCCCACTCCTGGGTCAAAACCCCGTATGCTGTCCCCTCCTCAGTGGCCACAAATAAATGAAAGGGTCTCTTCATATCAGGCAGACTCAAGACAGGGGCGTTAACTAGATCGGCATTGAGACCCTCTAATCTTTCTTCATCCTCTTGAGTCCACTTAAGCAATCTATCCATAGTTAACTTTTGATACAAAAATCGCACTTTCGCACTAAAGTTCTCAATCCACTGCCTGCAATACCCAAATAGCCCCAACAATTGTCTAATCTGTCGTTTACTCTTTGGGGCTTTCAGTGATAAAATCCCATTTCCTCGTTCAGGGTCTAACCTCTTAGTCCCCTTGCTTATCCAGTGTCCTAAATATTTTACCTCCTCTTCCACAAACTGTAGTTTTGACCGTGATATCTTCAGGCCTTGAAGGCTCAAGAAATTTAACAACCGTATGCTTTCTTTTCTGACTGTCTCTTGATCCTCTCCTGCCAACAATAAGTCATCCACATACTGTATTAGCATGACCCCATCTTGCAACCAGTATTCCCGTAGAATCCGTTCTAGGGCTTGTCCAAATAAGTTTGGGGATTCCGTGAACCCTTGGGGAAGTACAGTCCACCTTAACTGCTGTTTTCTATGAGTGTCTGGGTCTTCCCACTCAAAGGCAAAATAATCTCTACATTCCTCCTTAAGAGGGCATGACCAGAATGCATCCTTAAGATCTATTACACTATACCATTGGTTTTCAGGCCCCAATTGACTCAACAGGGTGTGTGGGTTTGCCACTACCGGGAACCGGCTGACAGTCCGTTTATTGATTTCTCTTAGGTCATGTCACCAGCCGATAGCTACCATCAGGATTTTTTTACTGGTAAAATCGGGGTATTAAAAGGGGACATGCAGGGTTCGAGTACCCCCTTTCCCAATAGTCTTTCAATCTCAGGTTTTAGTCCCCTTCTCCCTTCATTAGATAAGGGATATTGTTTAACTCTCACTGGAATCTCTGGGTTCTTAATAACCACTTCAAACGGTTTAATATCCAGTTTTCCAACTGTTTCGGGAGTATACCACACTTCGGGGTTAATTTGCTTTCTCGTCCACCTCTGTAAGGGGACAAAGCTTGATTTTCAACTCTTCCTTTTCCACATCCACCCGAATCCCCATTTCTACAATTAAATCCCTACCTAATAAGTTATATTCCGCTTCAGGTACCAACAGCAGCGTTCTGATTCCATATCTGCAACTTGATTCCACCGCCACATCTTTTATAATGGGGACCCTAAAAGGTTCCCCTTTTGCTCCAATTACATTAACTTTATCCTCAGATATTTTACATCCCGGAGGTAATGATTGTACTGTAGACCTTTCGGCCCCGGTATCTACAAGAAAGATCACCTCCTGATGCTGAGGACCCACTTTTAAAGTTATCAAGGGCTCTTTCTTACCGGGGGTCCTCAGCACATAGAGCCCCTGACCCCGCTAATCCTCCCGGAACGCTTTTTCATCCTGAATTCTTTTTCTACATTCTCTCTTCATGTGTCCTTTTTTCCCGCAATAAAAACATTCCACGGCTTTATCTCCTCTCCCCCCAATTCTTTCTTTATCCCCCCCACCAGGCCGACTGGGTCTCCTTATCACACCTTTCTGTCCCTCTCTTACCGCTGCAACCAGCAGCCTAGTCTGTCGCTTTTCCGTTTCCTCTTCTCGCCTCACATACACCTTCTGAGCTTCTCTAAGTAATTCATCCAACCCCCGCTCCTGCCAGTCCTCAATTTTCTCCAACTTCTTCCTAATATCTCCCCACGACTTGGCCACGAACTGGGTTTTCAGCAACGCTTGTCCTACAGGAGTGGCAGGGTTCACTCCAGAATATAGCTGGAAACTTTTCCTTAACCTTTCAAGCCATTCCGTTGGGGTCTCATCTTTCTTTTGCTGTTCACGAAAGGCTTTATTAATATTCTGTCCTCGGGGAACAGATTCCCGTATCCCCTGAATTATAATTGTTCTCAAGTCTGACATATTATTCCTATGAGCCGGATCCTGATTATTCCAGTTTGGCCGATTTAAGGGCCATTTTTGATCCGCCGCCAGACCAGCCTGATGTTGCTGGTCCCACACTCTCATCCCAGCCCCTCTAATCATGTCTCTTTCCTCTACGGTAAATAATATGCCCAGGATAGAGTGTAATTCATCCCACGTGTACAAATTCGGTCCCAAGAATTGATCCAACCTTTCGGCTACCCCCAGGGGATCATCTAACAGATTCCCCATTTCCTTCTTAAATTCCCTTACATCCCCTGTATTAAGGGGGACTGCCACATACCCCGTTCTCGGTCCCCCTTGTCCATCCCCACCAGGCACCAACATTTCCCGAAGAGGAAACAATCTTTCCTTTCCTCGCATTATTCTATTACGTGCAGACCTTCTGGGAGGGGGTGCTGGGGTCGGGGAATCGGGTTCCGAATCTAACCTCCCCTGGGCCTGGGCTATTTCCTGGCCTTGGGGTGGGTCCTGAGGTGGAGGGGCTTGAGGGGCATAGGGAGGGGGCCAAAGGGGGTCCTCATCATTTTTTCGAGGTTTTTCTGATCTGTTTTCCCTTAAGGTAAAGAGGAATGACGGCTCCCAAGATTGGGGAATCCATAAGGCAGCATATTCACTCTCCTCTTGGCTGGCTGGTGGTCTTTTATTGTTTACCCATATATTTAATTGCTGACACACCCAATCCTCAGAGGACCCGAACACGGGCCAAAGGATATGAGGATTGTTGAGAGGTTTCCCACCCCAAATCTCAATACAATAAGTGATCATTTTTTCCTTAGACTTATCCTTTCTCTTTGGTGAACTGTCCCAAGATCTTATCATCAGGCCTAAGGGACTATCAGGGGGTATGTCTGGTAACTTATTTCCCTTCCCCATCCCCATGGGTCCAGAGGGCTTGCTTTTCTTCTGTCCCATCTTCCGAGGTGCCTTTGTCCACACACACACTCACTTCCCCTCGGTCGTGACTCGCTCCCTCGCGGGCTATGAGAACTGCAGTACTGGAGGGTCCGCACTCGCGTGATCTCAGAGAGACCTCTCACACATTCGCACCTCGGGATAACCACCCCAACCAAACGGCTCACGCTTTATATACTCACCCGCTCCTGGGTCTTCGCTTGGTCTTCTTGCACAAAATTTAAGGGTCCTGCAGGTTCTTTTGCTCAGTTATCGTAATTTAAAGGGGTTCGCGGGTCCAGGGTGTGGCTGACGACACCTCCTCAAGACAGGGGCTATCCAAGGATAGGGCGCCTCCCCCGCTTGCGAGGGTCCGCACCAAAGAACCTGGATCCGAGTCACGGCACCAAATTTGTTATAAACGCTCGTGACAAACTTTGAGGAGCCAATTTGTATTGGATAAAAAAATCGAATTTATTAGCAAGCGATAAGAGAGCAAAACAGTGCTGGGCGGCCGGGGAGGCAACGCTCCGCCATAGGCCTGCAACTTTATGTTACCGTTACATTCCTTATATACATTTCTTGTACCCCTTTTCTTGTAAGTCTCCGCCTTGTCCTGCTTCTTCTTTCTTCACTGGTGCAGGTCTGTTGTTATGTAGATTCGGTAATTTTCTCAAGGATGAGTATCCTTTGATGTAGAATGTCTTTTGACGTGGAGAAATATAGTCTTGGTAAATTGCAGCTCTTGTCCTTCCTCTCCTTATCTAGTAAGTTATAGCTGTTGTTCTTTTCTCTCCTTATCTAGTAAGTTATAGCTGTTGTTCATTCCCCCCCCCCTTATCTAGTAAGTTATAGCCATTGCCCTCTTCCCGAGACCTTTACGCATCACTTAAGCAAGCTTTGTTATTTACACCAGGCATATGTTAACTCTCAATGTGTCTCTTCCCCCTCCTTGATTTCATGAACAAAGTTAACCCGTTCATTACACCTGACACACAACTGGGACTGTGGTCATGCTAATACTCTTACTACCAGTAACTGACCCTACTCATTTAGGAGTTCAAGTGCACTTTCAAATGTGAAATTTTACCACGGATATGAAGGAATTAGACAAAGAACAGAATGCAATTTCAACTTGGTTCTCTTTCTTGAAGGTGAAGACATTAGAAATACGTATAAAGAAATTTTAATGATTTTGTCAAATAACAATAATGCTTTATATTTTCAAAGCACAAGGGAATTTTTTATGCCATTAAGGAATTGTACAGACAAATAACTGATAGTCACCATTAATTATTAAATAGTCTAGTATAGTCAAGAATGAAAATGGCATTTCTAATAAAATAAATGATAAGCAGTTGAAGGATATGGTCATGATCCAAGTATCGACTGTTTGTTAAAAGATGTCTTATTAATGTTAATGCTAACCAAACAGTTATACAAAGCCCTAGAAAGACAGAGTAAATGAAAATCAATATTGATAACACAAAGAAAAAATAATTGATTTTCTGCTATTACAGATTTCCTACCTTGAGACTACCTTGGTTAAAGAGATACAAAAAATCTAGCTATTTTATTAAAAATAGATTCTGGAGGAAAAAAAAAACTCAAAAAACATTCTAGGTGTCTTTGACATAAAGCTAAAAATACAAAAAAGAAACTATTCAAAATATTCAGCTTAAGCTTGGTATTTACATGCAAGCCACCCTTTCTTCAAAAGGACATCTCTTTAAATTGTGTCTTTACTATACGACAACCATGAAAAAATAACCCTTCATTTTGCTACATCAGGGAAAAAGGACCTCAGCAAGAGGTATGGGAGACATCAATTCTTGGGGTAATATCTAGAGTATGTGCTTATGAACAGCAGTCCATACACAATTTGTTTTTGAGGCAACCAAGAATGTGATTTAGTTACAACAGAACTGATCTAAAGACAGCTTCTATTATTGAGTTGTGTCACTATACACATTTTTAGTATATATTTGAAACCTGCTCTTCAATTCACTCAATCAACCAAAGTTGGAAGCTTTCTTTGTTTCTTTATTACTCTAGCTTCATCTAGAAAAAGGGACTCCTGGTTTTGAATTAGTTCAGCAGATATTTGCCACATTCTTTCAGTTTGTCCCTTGGTATATTATTTCTGTGCAGCTGATAAAGCCCCAGATTTATCTTCAGCAAAAAGGTACTGAGAATAAACACTAAACAGCAATTTTATGTATCATTCAAATATTTGCCTTACAAACCCCCAAAACTTAAAATTCTCCCATTGTAATGTTTATTACCAGTTATCAACTTCAGCCTGAATTCTCTTTTGACTGCAAAAACTTAATTTAAATTAATTAACTGAAAAATGGTAAGAAGATATATAATAGAGCATAATTTGAATTCCTATAAGTTAATTAAGGGCATTGATTAAATCTCAGGCTTGAGCAAAATTCATATCAATAAGCTTGAATACATTCACGTGAAAGTGGATTCCTTGTAAGTAAGAGATGTGGAACTGAGCACTGTTATTGTAAGGCCTGAAGGTTTCATATTAACTTTCTAAGAGGGTGTATCTATATATAAAAAAAAAAAAAAAAAAAAAAAAAAAGTAGTAAAATATTTTTGATAAATGTAATAATACTAAAGTCCTAAGGTAAAAAAAATAAATAAATATTGTTCAGAAATTACATTAGTAGGATTTAGAATTCTGGGGAAGGGAGGAGAAAAAGGAAGTTACTTATACTGCCCTAATAGCTCCAGGTGGTTTACAACATATGGTAAGTTCTTCCTAAAGTCTAATGAATGAAGCTTTGCGCTTAAATCTTCACATATTCATAATGTTATTTTGTAATGTACTGTGAGAGACTGAAAGAGTTTATGTCTCAAACATTGTGGTGGGGCAAGTTCTGCTTAAAGACAATCCCTGCACAGCAAGGAGCCAAGGTGAAAAGCCCATCAGCTCAGACATCAGCAACGGGAGGGAGAGGGCGTGTTGGAGGGTGCACAGCTCCCTGTTCTGATATGCTGTTCTGATACAAAGATGAAACAATGGCCATATCTGCAGGGAATGAGAAGTTACTCCCCAAACAACCCCCAAGCCCAAAGGCTCACAAACTGCTCATTAGCCTGACAAGTTTGGGTGTCCACCCAAAGGAGGGGCAAGGACGATAAAAGGACACAAACTGAAGCCCCAGGTGCACAAGCCCAACGGAACTGGACCCCTTGGCTGACTGAACCAACATTGGACCTAGGACCGGTGAAATCTTTCTTTCCTTTTTCTCTCTCTGCCTTCTTCTCTCTTTCTTTTTCCTTTTCCACAATCCCTACACCTCATTCGTTTCAAGACATAAACCATTGACCAAGTCTGAGACTAAGAGTGGATCCAGCTGCCCCTGGGCCCTTCTCTGAGGAGGAATCTAGAAAGCAAGGGGGTCTGCTCTGAACCTCGTGACTCAACGGGAGGGATCTCCTTATTCCCTGAATCAATGTGTATGGTTACATAGTTTACAGAAGTAGTCTTATGCCAATTCCTGTTGTGAGAAACCCCACCACCTACTACCATGCCTCCCCAGTTCAGTTTGCTTCTGTCATGAATAAAATCTTTAACTGATTGTTTGGTATTGTTTCACCTTAATTTAGCCAGAGGGAATTTCGAATTAAACACAACTCCCTGGTCTGTCCAGTCTGGGTCATGACATGTACTAGTAACATGTATTTTCAGTGCAGTATTATGTAGTTATTATCTGCTTACATAAATTTTACCACTGTGATTACAACTGAAATCAATATTTTCCAGGGTAAAATTTATTATTCTGCATTTGTTAAATAAAACCTATTCCATCTAAAGTACATGCATTTGAAAATATTTCTATTTCCACTTTAAACTCTCTTATCATGTTCTTGTAAGAAATAGTCTATCACTTCTTTTTCAAATGCTAGACTATATTTCTCTACCTTCCACTCACCTAGAAATTTTTTTCTTCTTTTGCATTTTTTCTATCATTTTGCAAAAATCTGAAATAATTTGTCTTAGATTGTGACATGGTTTGGTAAACACTAACTTGATATATGACACTAATGCAATTTAACGTCATTAGTCTGTATTGCAATTGTTTTTTCTAAATTTCCTCATGGTCTACTTCATAAATAAGCTCCACTGAAAACAATTTGTTTTCCTGAAAAACAACTTCCCATTGGCCTATATTTTCTCAAATTAACTGTACATCCATCTAATGCATGTCAAAGCTACTCCCCATGTGTTTTGCAAATGATCTGCAATAATTTAAATGTAAAATTGTAACCCTGGGTAAGTACTCCTTGAATGACAATAGAGATGTCTCCAAGGGGATTTTTTTTTTAAGTTCCACTACTAGTAATGGAAATACATGCTAATTCTTTAATAAAAAGTGATTGTCATGCAAAGGAACCTTTAAACTACAGAAAATAACTTGCAAAACTTGATACAGTAGGCATATTACCTGTACAATGTATGTAACACCAAAAATTCTTCCACCATTTACTGTAAGAAAGCTGCCACATAATTGTATATTTATAAAATTCAAGAGAAATAAAGTATGTTGAATGTACCTGTAAGTTGATATATTTTCCAAAATGATATCTCTTTCTTCCTCAATGACTCTTTCTTTGCTGGATATAATATTTTTCTAAACTGATATCTCTATCATAAGGTATAGGCAGAAAAATCCAAATTTTCTTCAAATCTTATAAGGGGACATATACATATAATTAATATATATAGCATATGATACAGAACATACAAGAATTGTATATAAGAATCATTTACAACTATATATACACACTGGGAGAGACAATTATATATGCTTCTTTAAGGGCTCCTACAAATATGTGACACAAATGTATACATCAGGCAATATCAGAGCCGTGAGGGCACCAGCAGTCCTGTATTGCCTTAAGTGGCCTCATCTGGGACCACCTTCATGCCCTGCTCCCAGGAACACAGGAGCCCTGTTTCAGCTTCGGTCTCACAGACAGAGCTGCCTCACTCACTGGTCTTTCCAGCTGGACCTGCTTTGTCCCTTTGCATTTGTAAGGTGGTCACCATGTGGCTGGGGGGGGGACCCTGCTATCTGTCACAAACACTTGCTCTGGTGCTGGTGGTGAGAATATGGCCCATGCCTGTACAGCAGCCACCCTCATCTCCTGGATCGCTGCAGTCCATTCTTGCCATGGTTCTTCAACTAATGCATTCATCTTACTGCATTGGGTATACAGTGATATTTCTCCTGCACAATGTTTTAACCTTCTCAGCCACTTTCTGCCGAAGAAGACAGAAGAGCATACATCTGAAATATGTCCAATTCCTTTAGATGTGGTGAAAATGGATACTGAGATGGAGCTGAAAGAGACTTCCAGTAGTGTCTCTAGTATAAGAAAGAGCTTATATATGAACTCATACCTCTGGAACCAGTAAAGAAACCTGGAGTGTTCAGCTTCAGGAGAAAAATCAGTATTTTCAGGTGCATATGGAGAACATTTCTAAGCCAATTTTTTAAAACATAACTCACTAGACTGCTGTTTGATTTCCTCTAAACAGCAAACTATTTCAAGCTCCTGTAGACTGGTAAATACGGTTTTGCCATTGCTCTTGGTAGGCTGTGTTTGGTCCCAGGGGGTGGCTGGGCTGCCCTTGGCCTGAGCGGGGCTGAGCTGGGTTTACCAGGTGCCCTGTGGCCGAGCGCCCATTGCCCAGCCTGTCTGAGCTCCTGCTCTGTGAGTGCCGCTGGGGAAGGGGCTGACAGCCCCAGGCAGTCCCTGCCAGACAAATGGACCCTGGGGATATTGGGGGACTGTGGGGCAGCTTTCACCCCTTCCCTGGGACCAAAAGGAAGGAAGCAGCTGGGGATGGGAAAGTGTATAAAAAGAAATCCTAGTGACTGAGAAGGAAGGGACACCCACCATGAATTCACACTGCTCCTGGTGAAGGCCTCAGGATGTTGGGGAGTTACTGTGAGAGCTCCCACCTCTCTGCTTAAGAAAGAGTGGCCCTGTCAACCTTGGGACCTAGAGGGACTTTAGAAGGTTGAGCACAACACCAGAGAAAATTGGTAGAGATCTGTATGTTTCTGTATGACCATTTTAAGGGTATTATTAATGAGTCTTTTCTTTAGGATTTAGACAAGTAACTGTATTATAACTGGGCTAATAATTATTGCATTTTGAATAGATTGGTAAGATCTTATCTAGGTTCTTATCTACATGTACATATACATATATATATATATATAATGTGTTTTGTTTCCTTCTTGCCCATAACAATGTATTGAGTATAATACTTCCATTAATTGAAGGCTATAGAAGCACTTCTGATCTTAGACAAAACAATAGTGTTGTGTCCTTTGTATTGTCCCAGTGAACTAGCAAGAACTGCATGTATAGAACCACAGACCCATGTAGGTTTCCAAACAGGTTGGAAAGGACCTCTGGAAGTAATCTACTGCAACTGTGCTTGAAGCAGGTTGCTCAGGTTCTTATCCAGTCCTTCTGAATATCTCCAGGGATTGAGATTTCACAGCCTCTCTGGACAACCTGTGCTACTGTCTGACCCCTTTTCAGAGTGAAAAATTTTGTATAAAGTTTAATCAAGAGCAATCACTTTTACTAAAGAAGTATGGTTTTAAATTTATACTCCCCCCTCGCCTTTGGACTGTTTGAGGATTTGGAGAGAAGGCAAGGGGATGCAAAGGAGAATGAAAGAAGGTAGAATGTAAAGAAATTCCTACTGTTCTCTGAGCCTTTCCTCATATGCCATGTTCTCCCCTGGACTTGCTGCAGTCTGTACTGGGGAGCCCAGAGGTGGAGGACAGTCCTCCGGATGCAGTCTTACAGGTTCTGAATACAGACGAAAAAAAAAACCCAAATAAACCAAAAACCCCACAGGTTTCTCAACCTGCTGGCTATACTCTTGCTAATACATCCCAATATGCAGCTGGTCTCCTTCCTTATAAAAGCACACCACTGACTCATGTTCAGCTTCGTGTCTACAAAGACACGGTCTATTTTTTGCACAGATGCTTTCTATTGAGTTGATCTCCAGCCATACTGCTGCACAGGGTTACTCTGTTCCAGATGCCAGACTTTGCATTTGCATTTGGTGATCATAAGTTTTCTGTTAGCCTAAATATCCATCCCACTTAATAGCAGTCCTGACATTGAGACCTGCCCTGCCCTCCCCTCCAGATTGATATTGTCTGTAGACTTCCCAGAAGTGCACTTTACCTTTTCTTCTAGGGCATTAATAAAGACATGAAATAGTATTGGCTGGAACAGTATTAATTGTTGACAGAAACCACTAGCAACCAGCTGCCAGTTGTACCCCATCAAAACTCTTTGAACATATGGTGCAGCCCATTTTCCATTCAGGTTGTAGTCTACTCCAACAGTTCATACTTCACCAATTTCTCTATAAGGATGCTATGGTATACCATATCAAAAATCTTGCTAAAGTCAAGGTAAAAATCTTCCTCTGCTGTCCCCTGAGCCAGTCATTTCATCATAGAAGGCTGTCAGGTGGGTCAGGCACAGGTTGGCCTTGGTAAAACCATGCTGGCTGTTCCCAGTCCCCTTCTGGTGGCTCAAAAAGGCTTCTTAGGATTTGCATCATAACCTTCCCAGGGAATGATGTAAGAATGACCAGTCTATAATGCCCCAAATCCTCTTATTGTCCCTTGAAGATTGGTTTCATTTTTACCTTTTTTCAGACACTAGGGAACTCCACAAATTTCCATGATCTTGCAAAGATGATAAAGAAAACTGCCTTGCAGTAACATTACCCAGCTCCGCCAGCACTCTCAGATGCATTCTGTCTGGTCTCAGGCTTGTGTATGTCCAATTTTCTTAAGTGCTTTCTACCTCTATCTTCTTTCACAGTAAGTAATGTTTCATTTGCATGACTTTGCTTGTAGGTTCAAGACTGGGAATCTTGAGGCCAAACCTTTCCAGGTGTATGGTACTCTGATTACAAAAAAACCTTAGTTGTCTCTTAAATAGATCAGAGAAGTCATAATTAACAGTTGATCTCTCTGATATTTTTTTCCTATATTCCATTGTCTTGCTTTCAGCTGGGATAGAATAAATTGTCTTCCTAGTAGCTGGTATAGTGCTATGTTTTGAGTTCAGTATGAGAAGAATGTTGATAACACACTTATGTTTTCAGTTGTTGCTCAGTAGTGTTTATACTAAGCCAAGGATTTTTCAGCTTCTCATGCCCAGCTAGCAAGAAGGCTGGAGGGGCACAAGAAGTTGGGAGGGGACACAGCCAGGGCAACTGACCTAAAGTGGCCAACGGGGTATTCCATACCATGTGACGTCACGTCTAGTATATAAACTGGGGGAGTGTGGGTGGGGGGGATCGCCGCTTGGGGACTAAGAGGGCGTTGATTGCTGGGTGGTGAGCAATTGCATTATGCATCACTTGCATATTCCAATCCTTTTATTAGTACTGCTGTCATTTTATTAGTGTTATCATTATCATTGTTAGTTTCTTCTTTTCTGTCCTGACAAACCGTTCTTATCTCAACCCACGAGGTTTGCTTCTTTTCCCGATTTTCTCCCCCATCCTACTGGGTGGGGGGGAAGTGAGTGAGCGGCTGCATGGTGTTTAGCTGCTGGCTGGGGTTAAACGATGACATCCATTTAAAACTACAAAATAATTGTTTGGGTGAACAGTATCACATTATATGCACAAGTAAATTTGGGGAAAAATGTATAATAAAGCAATTAGAGCAACTTTGCACTGTATCAGATACGTAAGCTGTCAAAATATTTTAAAAGTTTGATATTAAACAAATACAGATACTTTATAATGGCTATTAAATAATCTTCATAATATTTTTTTCTGCACTGTAGATGTCAGAAGGAGCACTTTCTGTAAGAACTGCTTCTCCTCCAAACTCCAGAAATGTCTGCTGTTTCTTTGTAAATGAGTTATACCTGAGCATTGATAACAGAGGATTTGTGCATGAAAGAATTCAAGTCCTACAGAGAGAGGCCTGGATTTACTCATACACTCACTTGTTTGGCAAGGTTTTTCAGAGTTGTTGCCAAAATACTAGTTCTAATTGACCTATGATCAAATGTTTTTCTTTGTGACTCATAGTTGTTTTGCCAATTGAAAAGCTGAAATGCATTGATTAATTTTTTTTCTAAAGAACTGATTTTTTTCCTGCTTTCATGTTAAAAATAGTGTAATTCAACTAACTTGACTCAAACTTGCTCTGATTTACATTAACCTACAGCTAGCATGTTAGGTGAATTCTGTAGAACATTATAGAGACTCTACTGAATATTACGTTTCATGAGGAGATATCCTTCCAAACCAAGAGTTCTCAGTGAGGTTTTTCTGATTCACGTATTGTTTGATGTATTTTAGACAATTTTATTTTATTGTAGTAGAAGACACCTGGGAAAACATGGTTGAAAATCTTTCAGAGTAAATATTGAATAGCAGTTAGTAAAATTTGTGGGAGAATAATTAAATAGTAGAATATTATTGACTAAAAATCTTCATGGATCTCTATTCACAGAGAATGTATTTGTCAGTCAGTGGAAATTCCGTATTATTTTCATTTTAAAGACTAGTAATGAGCTGAATGGTATCAAAAAAGGAGACTCATTACACTTATGACCTTCTCCCCAGGACTCCGCACTATGCTGCAAAAGTTAGGATGACTTAAAAAGGATAACTTTTTAAAACTATAATTTTAATGCAGTCATTACAAATATTACTTTACACATGCATATATTTTAGTCCAACAGTAACATAAACATGGAGAATTCAATTGATTGACTGTTTTCCTTATTGCCTATTTAGACACAGTAGTGAACAAATAAGTGTAGTGTTTATTAACATTCTTTCTTCCTTTTATCAAAAAAAAGTTGATGTTTTGAAAGCAATCTACCAAGAATATCTTTTTTTTTTTCTAGATAAACTTTCAGCATATTTTTCTTTAAGAATATCTTCTCCTTGCTACTTTTCACATAATTGCCATCTGTATCTTTGAGTGTTGTTTAATGAGATAAGGTATTCGTGAGGTTATCATTGTTTACTTCTCTTGACAACGAATCTGATTTGTGTTATAATTGTTGGTTTGTATAAAAGACATGTTTATTATGATAATACTTACTTATCTAGTACCTTCCATCTTTACAAAGGAGACGAATATCATTATTCCTATTTTACATAGGCACATATTTCTGTAAGAACAATTTAGCTCTAGAAAATTGCATAAAGGACGGTTTTAGATTGCTTATTAGAAGGATGACAAAGAGGAAGAAGAGCAGAAGAATGAATAACAAATGTATTGCACTGCCGGACTGAAATGGAATTTGTTTTAATAAGACTTGAAAAGCCTCGCAGGACTAATAGAGACCTGAGGAGTTAGAATTTACAAGATTTCTAATTTAAACATTGGGACAGCAACTCAGAACACTTCAGAAGGAAACAAAACAACTGAAAACAGACAAATATATGGACATGGGCAAATATACCTAACTGGACTTGTTACCCCAAAACAAAGCCATTAGGAAAAGTCTTGAAATTGACCTCCATGAATTTAGCCTAGAATAAATCATTGCAAATATGTATGATCATACCATGCAAATAAACCATGGTGAAGAATAATCCATTCTCTCAACTTCTCTCCCTTTCCCAGACCAGTTTACTAAGTGGAATGAAAGCCGCTGGAAGTATTTCTCTTAGCTTGTAAAATAGAGCAATGATTAAAAATAATGGATCTTGTCATTTAATTCTCATTAAATGTTAACAAGATTCTAATTGACTTAAAGCACAGGTCTATAAAAAAATAAGAATAGGCTGAACTGAATTTTGCTGTTAGTCAGCACTCCCACAGCCTCTCATGACCATATCTAATTTACTTGTAAGGGCTGGAACAGGAAAAGTTTTTCCTGCTATATGTCTTTTGAGACTGCTGCAACAATAGAGGGAATTTCATATGAAGAAAACACAGCCTAGTATAAGTTTTGAGAGCCAGTTCCTTAGGTTTTGACTGCTTAGACAGTCTGAGATGGCCTTTGTTGCCATCCAAGTGAACTCTATCAGTAGAATAACCCTGCAGTGCATGAGTCCAGAGGGAGTCTAAATGGCAGTGGTATTGGCTTGAGGCATACGAGTGCTGAAGAAAAAGGTTTTTCTTCTACAAGTAGAATCTCTGCTTAAGGTCAGGAAAAAGTAAGCCAAGGGATAAAGTCACAGTGTTCTCCTGAAATGAATTCCCTCTTTTTCTCCTCCCAGCGCAGTAATCCCCAGAATTAGTTGTTAAAACAATTCTCTCAAAGGCTCTTGCAAAAAAAGCAGTGATTCACAACTGTAATATAGGATTAAAATGTGCATGATTAGCCTCCAAGTTGACGGGATATGCTATAACTAGTGAATGGAAATCACACTATATAGTTACTAATCTTCCGCAGTTACATTTGTGCCTTTCTGTATTGGCTTCTCAGTACCTTAGAAACTCAACTCTGTGTGTGACAGGACTGAGACTCTGCATGTTTAGAAGCTAAATTGAAACTAAATAGTGGGCCTGCTTCGTGTGAGGAATTAAAGTTTCTAGTTGCACTGTTACAGAGATATTTCTGGTTAAAAATAATTTCAGGGAAATAATGCATGTTCTTTATCTCTCCTTGAAAGCTTTTGAGTGTTCAAGAGAGAGGAGAAAATTAATTCTGAGCAAAGTAAGAAATGGACTTGTCTGCTGTATAACTAAGCTTCTTTACTTATCAACCTGCATTTCTGTGCTTCTCTGTACTTCCTGTTCAAGAGAAAAATGAAATCTGCTTCCAGGTATGCCAAACACCAGTCTAATTGTTTTGACTCCATTAAATTTCTTACCACAAAGAAATTCATAATAAATTCTATGAGGTGAAAGATACTCTTTCCTTAGAGCAGAAACTTTAGCCCTAGTTAGGTCTTTACAGTTTTGTCTTGAGCTGGGCTCTTGCTCCAGGTGTTTATTCACAAATTGCGTATATACATTTGAAAGAAAAACATAAAATCACACTTTGATAAAAGCCATAACTTTCTCATGTTGAATACCAAGCAAATATCACAGAAATACTTATAAAACAAGTGAGGTAAACAACACAGAGTAATGTCTTCTGAAATTATGCTTAGGAACTTAAGATTATGACAAGAACTTTTAGGACTAATCTCTAAAGCCACATAACACTTACATGTGAAAAAAAAAAGTGGTCAAGAAATTTACTAGTTTAAGTCAGTCAAATATTGTACAGAAGACAGAATTTTATGGTACTATATGCTTTTCCTCAATGCCTCTTTTTTAGTTTCTTTTTAAATTTCAAGAGTTGTTTTTAAGAACAATTAATTACAAATTGAGTTCTGGAAGCTCACAAACATTTGTCCCATTCTGATATCAAAAATCATGCTCTCAAACTGTTTAAACTTTGGGACAAATGTTTTATAGCAAAAAGATGCTAGCGTGAAGCTTTTAATTTTCTCTTTTTTAGCTAGAAATGAATTTTTAGCAAGTTGATTGCCAATTTTCATTTCCCATGAAAGTGTGTAAGATTCTTATGAGCAGAAAAGCAAAATTATGAAACGGAAAATGAAGTGTAAAAACATAATCACAAAAGAGTACATGCAGCAGAAACTTCTTCAGAAACCTATGTTCCACCACAGTGGGAAAATGTTGGACCATCCAAAAGACAAATATTTACCTTCCTATTTGTAACAAGCTAGAGAAGAGATATGGTTTGTTTAAGAAGTTTTGTAAATGTGTTTGTTTTCTTCCCTAGCATTTAAAAAAAATTAGCATGATAAAAATATTCTTCCTTCTGTGCTACTCAGAGCCTTATTTTGCCCTTCTGATTCATGCAACACAATACTGTATTCCAGTACTCCAAATTAAATTTGGGGGATTTTGTAGAGCAAGTTCATTGCAGATTGTCTTTTGCTTCTAGTGACTTTCTGTTCTTGTTAATTTTTAACAATATCAATTAAGAAAAAAAAGAACAGTGAAAAATAGCAGTTGACTAACGCTGCAAGTTCTTTAGGAATGAGGCTATCTTAAATCATATTTCATTGAAACCAGGTTAAGGTAAAATGTGACTCCATTCATCATATCCAAAGCAGTCAACACAGTTACAAACTTGAGTTATATGGGTGAAGAAATGGAAAAAATCATGTCAACTTATAGAAGATTACATCAGGAAAGGCTCTTCCCCTCATACAGCCGTGTTGTTATTTCCCTCTAGATGGTCATACAGGTTTCAGATATTTCTCGTGTTTTCTCTGCTCCTCTAGGATTACGTTAACCAAGTCCTCTTGCGGGATGGATATGAGAGAATACGTCAGTATTTCCTTACCCCCAGAACTCACTTTGTTCTCCCCCTATGTTGGGGCTGTCATGTTAGGCTCTTCATTAACATTAATATTCTTCTGTACATAAGCAAACTTCTCTTTGTTACACTGGAAGCCATCTCCTGCATTTAACTGGTTTGTAAACAATTCCTTTGCTAATGTAATGTAAAACTCTCCTCCCTTCCTTTGCTGGCTATCTGGCATTCTGAGGAATGCACCTTTCGCTGCCCTCGCACTGTGTCAGTCTGTATATTAAAAACATATGACATAAATATTTAAACTGATTTATCATGTGTGTCTCATTATGAGCTCTTAAATGAGACTAGACGTGAAAATAATTAATCACTTTGGGGTGAAAGTGATTTATCTTACTGAGGTTTCTTTCAGATTGCCCTCCAAAGTAATTGGTGTTCAGTAGATATTTTTCTCCAATTAAATTTCTGGATCAAAAAGAACTTGGGAAGTTTGGAAGCTATGCTGAACACAAACAATGGTTAATCAGAAAAAAGAGTAATTGGTTTGTAAAAATGGGCAAAAAGAACAGGGAGAGCACAGCATGACTTTAATGGCAGGCCAGAACTTTATCTTTTCCGTGTCTCTCAAACCCTGTGTTGCTAGGGGCAATGGAAAGTAAAATCAAGATATTGACACTTTTAGAGTAGAATTGCTAAAATGTTGTCTATATTTTAAAGAAAACTGCATTTTAAACATATTTCAACTTGTCATATGCTGGTCCCTGAATTGCCGTAATTGTATAAAGTAGCTTATGATTTATTGAATCTCATACTGACAGAAACTATCTTTCCATGTATACGCACACTTATATATACCATATTATAAATGTGAATTTTATAAAATAAAATGATAAATTTAGATTATTCATGTTGACAACTGTTGTTGCCTAGTGAAACTGAATGTCATACTAGGAATTGTATAATAAACCTATCATATTTTTCTGGATTCTCATCCTAGATGGAGCAAATGGTATGTTTTCAGGTGTGCTTGAAAGGCATGTTTGTCAGGGGGGGAAAGAGAATGACTCAGTATTAGGTGGGGCTACTTGAGTGTTAATTTAAGAACAAAAAATGGTCACAAGAGACTTGAAGCAAATCTAAACTTTACCCTGGTGAAATCATGCTAAGGAAAACATAGAATGTTTCTTCTTTGTTTTAAGACTAATCTTATATAGTGTTTAAATTGTAAAAGTTTAAATTTTTATTTCAGCTGGAAAGATGAATCCTTTGTTGCAGGGCTAACTCCAAGGCATGCCACCTGGCAAAATACATCTACTAGAGTTTATGGGGAGATTTGTGTGGAGAAGCACGGCAGTTTTTCTGTCCACACCCATCTTCTAATCATGATGCAGGTGTGTTCCCTTTAAGAAGGCTGAGAAAACCAACATACAGAAGCAGATTGTGCTAAGTGTGAGACATTCAGAAGTATTTCCATGCCAGGGGAAAGCAAGGTAGCCAGTCAAGCCATCTTTCAGTGCATGTGATATTTCTGTGTCAGAAGTGGGTGTTCAATCCCTTTTCAAACACATCTCTTGGTCAGTTTATGATGGGAAAGAACTCTGGTTCATTCATCAGCAAAATCAATTTATGTTGGATTAAAATCCAAAGAGGAAAACCAGAAATCAAAATTCCAAAGTGAGGTGGGTTGACCCTGGCTGGGTGCCAGGTGCCCACCAAAGCTGCTCTATCAATCCTCCTCCTCAGCTGGACAGGGGAGAGAAAATATAACAAAAGGGTCATGGGCTGAGATAAGGACAGGGAGAGATCACCCACCAATTACTGTCACAGGCAAAACAGATTTAACTTGGGGAAAACTAATATAATTTATTACCAATTATATCAGAGTAGGATAATGAGAAATAAACCCAAATCTTAAAAACATGTTCCGTCTACCCCTCCCTTTTTCCTGGGCTCAACTTCACTCCCAAATTTCTCTACCTCTTCCCCACCAGCAGGGCAGGGGAACAGGGAATGGGGGTTGCAGTGAGTTTATCACACATTATCTCTGCCACTCCTTCCTCTTCAGAGGGGGAGGACTCCTCACACTCTTCCCCTGCTCCAGCGTGGGGTCCCTCCCATGGCAGACAGTCCTCCACAAACTTCTCCAATGTGAGTCCTTCCCACGGGCTGCAGTTCTTCATGAACTGCTCCAGCACGGGTTCCTTCCATGTGGTGCAGTCCTTCAGGCACAGACTGCTCCAGCATGCGTCCCCCATGGGGTCACAAGTCCTGCCAGCAAACCTGCTCCAGTGTGGGCTCTTACCTTTCCATGAGTCCACAGGTCCTGCCAGGACCATGCTCCAGTGCAGGCTTCCCAAGGGGTCACAGCCTCCTTCGGGCATCCACCTGGTCCAGTGTGGGGTCATCCATGGGCTGCAAGTGGATATCTGCTCTGCCATTGTTAAAGACTGAAAGAGTTAATGTCTCAAACATTGTGGTGGGGCAAGCTCTGCATAACGACGAACTCTGCATAACATCAAACCCTGCATAGCAAGGAACTGAAGGTGAGAAGTCTGTCAGCAAGAGGACAGGGAGGGCTGTGCCAGAGGGTGCGCACCTCTGTATGCTGATACGCTGAGCAGGGCAGCTCACCATGTATGTCCAATGGTCAAAGAACGGTAATACCTGCAGGGAGGGAGAAGTTACTCCCCAAATGACCCCCAGGCCCACTGACTCATTTGCTGAAGGTTCTGGAAGCACAAACTGCGCATGCTACCTAATTAGTGTAATAAGTTTGAGTGCCTGCCCGAAGGAGTAGCAGGGAGATGATAAAAGGGCACGAACTGAAGCCTCATGTGCGCACGCCCTCAGGAACTGGACCTCTGGCTTGACTGGACCAGCGCTGGACCCAGGACCGGTGAAACCTTTCTCTTTTCTTTTTTCTCTCTCTGCCTCTCTCTCTCTCTCTTTTTTCCCTAATACATACACCTCATCCCTTTAGACATAAAACCATTGACCAAGTCTGGGACTAGAAGTGGATCCAGCTGCCCCTAGGTTCTTCTCTGACAAGGAGTCTAGAAAGCAAGGGGGTCTGCTCTGAACCTCGTGACTCAATGGGACGGCGCTCCTTATTTTCTTCCCTGAACTGATCCCCAAATAAACAAGGCTTGTAGTATATGTTTGGTGACTCATGGTTAGTACGTCTTACACAGTTTACTGACATAGTTTCATGCCAATTCTTGTTGTGAGCAAATAAAAGTTGAGTTTTGTAAGTTAAAGGTTCCCTGGTGTCATTTCACCTTAATCCTGACCTGAGAATTGGTGAGCCTGAGTTGTTGTCCTGAGAAATTGGGATGTGACAACCACGGACCTCCCTGGGCTACAGGGGGACAGCCTGCCTCTCCATGGTCTTTCCCACGGGCTGCAGGGGAATCTCTGCTCTGGCGCCTGGAGCATGTCCTCCCCCTCCTTCACTGACCTGGGTGTCTGCAGAGTTGTTTCTCTCACATATTCTCACTCCTCTCTCCAGCTGCAATTGAGCAGTTGTTTCTCCCCCTCCACCTTCTTAAATGTGTTATAACAGAGCTGTTACCACCGTCATTGGTGGGCTTGGCCTTGGCCAGCAGCAAGTCCATCTTGGAGCCGGCTGGCATTGGCTCTATCGGACATAAAGGAAGCTTCTAGCAGCTTCTCACAGAAGCCACCCCTGTAGTCTCCCTGCTACCTAAACTTTGCCACGCAAACACAATACACAAAGTGCTGATTAGTAAAACTAAAAAGTATTGATATGTGGAATATCCTTTGCAAAAGGCTCCCTAAGAGGATGTTTCTGAAAACCAGACATTTTCTTCTCCCTGAGATGTGAGTAAGCTTTTAACAACTCTTGTACATGCCATCTGGTTGCCTTGTGTTCATCTGCATACATACTCATACAATTCATTCTACTGTCACTGCATTTTTAATAAAGTGCTAGACCATCGAGATGGTCAGTTCTACTGTACACACATATAAGTATACATATTTTCATTTTTGCTATTCCTTGTAGTCCTTCTCAGAGAGAGAGAATATCCATTATTAGTGCCTTGGGAATGTGCCTGAAATCCTTGGATGCAGAAGTAGGCTTTAGATTAAGAGAAGTTTTCTAACTTCTGAATGAAAATAACATTTGTTTGAATGTGATATACTGAATAGTCTCTGCAGCTCTGAGACACTAGGGCCCTGTGTATGGCACTTCTTTGATATAAATGCAAACCTTCAAACAATTTTTATTGCTTGGAGTTCAGTGTTTATATGCATGTCTAACACATGCCAATTTGAAAACTGGATGATAAGAATAAAGAATTTCTATTAAATCCCATTATTTCTGAATACAGTCTAGAGTAAGTCCAGCTGTTAAGATCAGAGAAAATTGTATTTTTTGCAATTTTCACATCCAGATCCCATAACTAATTGGTTCAGAAATTTTGTACTCTTAGCATCCAAAGACTGGTATAAGGGTATAATGCTGAATTTGTATGTAGGCCTATAGAAATTAGGAACAATGAACTTTAAATTTTTTTATAAAAATCTACTTAATATATTCATCAGAAAAAAATAATCTGTAACTGCAAATTTAATTTACATGTACTGTCTTCTGCTGAATTAAGTTTCAGGCTTACCTAGCTAATATTGATTTAGTTTATAGTTGTATTTTGTGTCCCCTAACAAGAGAATAAAAAAAGTCTCTGTTCTCCTGGTCACCATTTAACATAATACAGTGTCAGGATTTCCTAAATGTATAACCAAAATTCCACTGAAAATAGCTTGGATTTATCTTCTTTTGTTTAAGAAAATATACTTAGCTGTACTCTGTTGTGTATACAATTAAAAACAAGTACTCATTTTATAGTAAATGTTAATATGGTGTATATTCTTTGTAACTGATATTTTAATATTGCTGTAATTGAACAGAATTATGCATGAGTATTTTTTCAGGACTTAGGAGTTCTTATAATACAGGCCTTTGTCTAGTCTGTATTTTTTTCTGTCACTTCTTTGCCACTACCTTCCATTTGAATACATGGGGAAAAAAATGTTACACTTTGAGATCTACAATAAGTAGCAGTTGTAGCTGCAACATCGATGCACAGAAACATAAAATTTCTGGATTTGGTCAAATGGTTTGTCAGCAACCTTGAGCATAAGGTAGCTGTGGTGGGTTAATGTTGGCCAGCTGTCAAATGCCCACCCATCACCCCTTACTGAAGTCAAGGCAATTAACCTCCAGCTTTTTTTAACCTGAAAAAAATCTCTGGTGGCAAACATCGTTCTAGGAGGTAGCACAAGTAGATAATGTAAGTAACTGGTCTGCTTTTAAGTATTGAAAGTATTGAAATTATGGAAGCACATTGTTACTGTCCTGTTTTTAGTTAACCAAATGCAAAATGAACATATACCTCTGTGTTTTGTTGGACTGAGGTCAAGGAGCAGGATTGTGCAGAGTTCTTGATTATAGTGTCTTTGACTTAATGAAATGAAGTCACGGCTAAATCATTAGCATATGTAAATGTCTCTTCACGCAGGTGCAGTGAAGGTCTCTGGTGGTCTTCAGAAGCCCTCTGGTGGTCTTCCATAGTCTTCCTCACTTGTCCGCTTCCTGACCTCTCTTAGGTGATTCTGCGCAGTATGATTCTCACCATCATCTATATTAGTTTACATAAAAATGCATACTATGTCTATTCTTAAATTTAACCTTTCTAATAATTGGTCCTTCAGTCACATCATCTTATTAATATTCTTATGTTAAAACAATCATTAGTTAATCTCACTTAACTCTACTGATTGGAATCCTCGATAATTAGATCGAGGTGGGAAGGGTAAGGGGTTTCCAAGCAGCACACTGGTCTCCATAATGGTTTCCTTAGTTTCCTAAAACAAAACACTACAAATCAACAAATCTTTGTCAAAGTTTCTGTGGTTAACTGATTTTAGACAATACTTGAATTCTTATGGTTACACATAGTACATTTTCTAAAGTTCCTAAGTTCCTATGACTACATTTCAAATTTAACGCTCCCATACCTATGCTTCACAATTTTCTACTTCTTAATCAAACCAAACTCTTTTATGTGACTAAATTTTTATTTCTTTACCAGAATATTTGCAACACTATGTCAGTAAACCCTGTGACCCGTGTTAACCATATACATCGATTCAGGGAAGAAAATAAGGAGATCCCTCCCATTGAGTCACAAGGTTCAGAGCAGACCCCCTTGCTTTTTAGACTCCTTCTCAGCGAGGACCCCAGGGGTGGCTGGATCCACTCCTAGTCCCAGACTTGGTCAGTGGTTTTATGTCTTGAAGGGATGAGGTCTAAGGATTATGAAAAAGGAAAGAGAAAGAGAGAGCAAGACAGAGAAAGAAAAAGGAAAAGAGAAAGATTTCACCAGCCCTGGGTCCAGTGTTGCTCCAGTCAGCCGATGGGTCCAGTTCCAGTGGGCATGTGGGCATGGGGCTTCAGTTTGTGCTGCTTTTAGAACCTTTAGGAAATAGGTCAGTGGGCTTGGGGGTCGTTTGGGGAGTAACTTCTCCTTCCCTGCAGACATTACCATTGTTGGACCTTTGGCCATGCATGGTGAGGTGCCCTGCTCAACATATCAGAACATGGAGGTGCGCACCCTCTGGCACACCCTCCCTGTCCTGTTACTTATGTCCTGTGCTGATCTGTGCTGATCGGCTTCTTTTCACCTGTGGTTCATTGCTGTTCAGGGTTCGTTGTTATGCAGAGTTTGTCGTTATGCAGGACTTGCCCCACCACAATGTTTAGGACATTAACTCTTTCAGTCTCTCACAGCCCATGACAGTAATTGGTGAGTGATCTCCCTGTCCTTATCTCAACCTATAAGCCTTTTGTTGTATTTTTCTCCATCCAGTGGAGGAGTGGGAGTGATAGAGCAGCTTAGTGGGCACCTGACATCCACCCAAGGTCAACACACCAGAGTCCTTTTTTGGCACCCAACATGGGGCATGAGGAATTCAAGATAAGGATAGTAATTGGGAGAGGTAATGGGCAAAACATGGACTGAACACAGCTAGAGAGAGAAGAGAAGAATGATTGTGGGGAATTTTTGTTGTTGTACTTGTGGAGAAGTGATGGGAGGTGGACTGTATGTAAATTGTCCACCACTGTCAGTGTTGTGATGATGTTATTTTGATTTTGGCGTGGGGAATTCTTTTTGTTGATATAATTGAAGTTTGTGAATATTGCAGATTGTGTGATGAACATGTGTTTTAATGATACTTCTTAAATATGTGATTCTCAGAGGTGAGGGATGGAATGGAAGAAAAAGTGTTGTTTTCAGAGCTGTCAGAATATTGCCAACTTTTTTGATCACATAAAATATAGAAAGAAGTGGAAGACTCACTCAAATCTGAAGACCTCGGTGAATATGTTTTTAATAATAATAACAATAATTTTCAATTTAAACACGTTTAAATTAAGAAGCTGGACTGCTAAGTATAAATTTTGCAATGAATTTGTTGTTAGCTTCTTACAGTTTCCCCTGGTTCATTGTCATGCAACTAATAGAGTAATTATAGAATTTTTCCTACAGTGAATGCTGTGTTATCTATTGTAAAATATTGTGATATTGCAGTATGAAATGTGAATAGAAAATGACTTTTTCTGCAAAATTAAGCTTACATCTTAAAATTTCAGCAGGGAGCAACTGTTTTGTAAATAAGATGTAGCTGGTTTTTAATATTTAGTTCTCACTGCAGTAATGGCATGAACCTAAATGGCAAAACATTGACTCCCTGATGCCATTAGGTATTCTTACTTCAGCTTCCCTGGCAGAAGCAGCACAGGGGATTGACATTTCATTAGTGATAAAAAGAGTTGAATGTTCATGAACTACTACTGATTTGAACAGTTTCTAATTTACTACCCTTCGTCCTAAGACTCTCAGGAAGGTGCAAGCAAAAATTTACCTGAAGTCAGACCAATTCAGTTTAATTTCTAATTATAATAATCTCTCAACATGCACATGTGCACAGTGGACCATTTGAACGTCTGTATAAAAAAAAATGCATGCAACAATTAACTAATTAAATATGAAATGAAATAATGGAAGAGGCTAGAATTGAGTTTTCCTGCTATTTAATGAATACTTTACCAGCCGTACTGCAACAAAGAAGTTTCAAATCAAGTCCCTGAAGTTAATTGGGACTCAGTACAAAATATGACCTAGTCCTTCAGCCTCTCATAATTCAGACTTGGCCTTCCAAAGATCGTTGAGTGAACATAACATTGTCAACTTGTGATAGTTTGTACATAAAGAGGAGGATGCAGGCAAACCCTCTAGCATTTTGTGAAGGAATAGCACTGTTTGTGTTTGTAGTGACTGTAGTGGCTTGTGTTTCTGTAGTCTTTTCAACTTAAAAGCTGAATAAGGCTCTTGGCACGTCAACATTGGCCAAATGTGCTTCCCTGGACGGTGAATGTGCAGAACTTCACTGAAGACAGCATTTTGCAGTTATATTGGTAATCCATTCTGGTAACAGTAGCTTCTACGTTGCACAAAGTGTCTCTCCAGGAAGACTGGCAAACACTGGCCCCAGTATGTGAAAAGATGACAGGATATCAACTGTTTTCATGTTTGTCCTGGGATGTACTCCATGCAGAATGAATGACTGGTAATTTTGTCTTTAATTTCTTTTTTTATTATTTCAAAATTACTGATGAGCAAGTTACTCCAGATGAACCTGAGCTGCAAAGACTTTCTTTAGTCAAAAGGAACAAACCTTCCTTTGTTGTAAGGTAGCTGTTCATTTTTTACTCTGATATTGATGAATGAGTGACAGTTATTATAGGTCTATTTTTTACACTGCACAGAATTATTCTGGCACTAGGCACTTAAATTTCTGCCATTAAATAATGTGCACAGAAATATTTTATATCTCAAATGAGATCCCAGAAGATGATGGTGATACATTAAGTATGTGGCTTACCTGAAGGCTCCCAAGCTCAGAACTGAGTACAGTTATTCAGATTTTGTGTCTTGGGGACCATCTACCCCATGGCTATTTGACCTGTGTTGCAAAACAGGAATTAAAACAGCTGCCTGGGCAAAGCTTTCTTTGAGATCCAAAGACTAACTGCAATATCAGTGAGTAAAAATTACTTTTACAAGACTAAAATTTGGAAATCATGGATGGGTTATCTGTTTTATTGCAAACAAGGCAGGTTTCTCTAACAAACTTGTGACCTCATACTATTTGCTATTTATGTGGTCTGTACCATTGACCTTTCATTTCAATATGAATAGCACTCGAAACTGCAATCCAATCAGAAATCAGTTTATGAGGTAGAGAATCTCTCTAAATGATAACTAGAAGGGAGGTTATAGTTATCACAGTTTATAGTACTTCCTAGAAGCTGGCTATTGAGAGAAATTAGGTAGATAAAACATATCATTGCAGGCTATAGCATCATTGCGTAACAGCAGGAAAAAAAGTGTTTTAATGAGTATCTGTTTGCAAAAGTGAAGACAGACAAAAAAACCTTGGTATTACATTTCTAGAGTCACTTTAAATGCACACTGAAATTGGCTTGATTCCTTATTCAGAAGTTTGAGAATAAAATTTGTAAATCTGTTCCTGGTTGTTCTTAGCGTGCTGAATTTCCTCCCTACATCCAATGCTTTGAATGGATGACCAAAGGATATTTGTTACATAAACCAGAATGCAACAACTAGAAAAATTAAACTGTACTGTAAAATTTACAGATTGCTTTGTAAATCTGAGGCTTTCAACAGCCTCTGTAGCTGTCTCAGAGAATGTACAAAAAGCAAGTTTGCCTTTTTGCTCCATTTACGGTGGTGCAAGCAAAGCACTATACTGGTTTATTCAGCCCAATGTACAAGTACAGATATCTTCAATCCAAGTTTGAAAGAATTTCTCTGAGTTTTTATTTATGCTAATAAATACTTTCAGTGAGGTGTTAACAGCAGGGAAATTAGAAAAGTCACTGTCTCTAGTAAATACGAGATATAGGTAAATATCCTTTCTACCACTCTCAAAGTGAAGGGTCAGCTGGTGGTGAGTTGTAAAAAATTTTTATGTGTTATAGAATCATACTCTTCCCTAATCCCTGATTTTTGTATCTAGAGCATGAATCACTTTGGGTTTCCAAACCTGTCTTTCGAAGGGATGTTGTAAGTTTCCCTTGTAGATCAGAATGCAGAAAACAGGGACAGAAAAATAATTTGTGAAAATTAATTCTCCAGCCAGGACTGTATGTCCTACATTCATTGAAGGAGTCATTTGGGGTTTGCAGCAGTGTTTGATTTCACCTATTATGAGAGACCTTTAGGTGCTAGGCTGCTGCATGACATTTAGGGCTGATGGACCCATTAGTTTTCATTGTTCCTGTGGCCATAGTTCCCTTGACAAGAAAATTAAAGGTGCAGTCCCTGTGGTTTATACCAGTAAATTCTCAGGTTCCTCTGAGAGGAAGGAAGGAAGGACTGGTAGAGGATAATGACTTTGTCAATCTCCTGGTATTTACTTGTCTGACCTCCTTAACTGGAAGACCTTGAGATCTGCTGGTGAGTGGCAAAATTAAATGTTATTGAGCAGAATAAGAAGTTAATATAACTGTATTTTGGAAGATATTATTGGACTATATCTTATTTTTGCATTCAAAAAATATGTGACTTTCAATTAATTATTAAAAGCAACTCACATTTTATTACTTTTTTTTTCCCTCTGCAGTTTCCTCCTAAAGTCTTTAATCTAGTCTTCACAGTTAAAAATAGCTGATAGTCTTCTGGAAAAAAAAAAAAAATCATTTATTTGTAGGAACATCTACATATTGGCCTCTTTTTTTGTAAGATAAAGGTATGAATTTCTGCCAAAGTATTTTATCTATATGTCTTACCATTAAAGTTTTTAATGAGGCTCCAGGAATACAATGTAGTAATCATATGGCACTGGCAAATATTATACTGAGTCTAGGAGCAACAGCCAGAGAAGATTTTTAATGTGCCATTAAATAGTAAACTCACAGCTGCATGATAGTGTCTAAGTAACTGTTGAGCATAATAATTTAAAAATATGTCCAGAATAAAAGAAAATATGTATAAAAGTAAGGAAAGGTCAGTGGTTTACATTTCCTAATTACGTTTTTTTCACATTAGAAGTGTTCTTTAGATAAAGTAGTTAACGTACTGTTTAGTTAAAGGGAAAAATTGTTACAAAGTGTTTAAAGGAAACGAGAACGATTGTGTAGGTACAACGGTTTCTAATGTTGACTGGAGTGTTATGATAGTACTAATCAGTAAGTAGCATCAAAAACACTTTACATATCAAAGAGAAAGAGGTAAAGAGCAGAGCATTCTGCACACAATGCAATAATACTAATGCTCAATTTCCTTTTCTAATCATGTTAGAATCTTCTAGGAGAATAAACCACAATGAAATATTAAGTGATGTTTTCCATTCCTAGGGAAAAAAAAGGGGGGGGGGTGGGGGGAAGGGAAGTATAGAAACATCATAGCATAAAGCTAAAAAAAATCTGAACTCAGAATTGCTTACAATGTTACAAAATGTTAGTGTTATCCAAAAATTTTATGAAAAGAGATCTTGTATCTATAAACCGGTTGAAAAGACATCCCAGGCTTTTTCCAGTCCTTGAGATTCAGTTTCTAAACACCTGGAGAAAGAGATAATCCTGATGAAATAGAAATGGATGAGAGACATAACATTACAAGCTTTTCACATTTACAGTCTCTGATTGTGGAGGCAACATTTAATAAACAGACACTTTTTTCATAGAAACATAGTCTTATAGGCTCTGCACAACTATAGTATGAGACATTAGAATTGGAGAAGGAGCAGAAAAAATGCTTTGACCTATTTTGCAACACATGCACATATTCTACTATTTGCAGTTCAGAGTTACTTTTTATAAAGAGAAGATGATGTCACCAGTCAGCAAAATACTTCAAAAAGTCTGATTAACAGGAACTGAGGGAGAACAATAAAAACTGAATCTTGCACTATTCCCAAGTGGTTAAAGATTAGCGCATACATAAATACTTGGCTATTTGATAGAGAAGTTGGGACTATAAAAAATTGGTGAGGAAACTGTTGAACAATAGAGTAGGAAGTCTCAGCCTGAAGAATTTATATTTGAGTGGAATATTTAATACAGCTTCTCTTTTCAATGATGCTGTAGTCTGAGATATTAGTTTGAATGATCTGTTTATTTCTTGAGATTCTATTTCTGCCTGTTTTTAAACTTTCATATATTTGTGCTGTAGCCTCAGCTGGACAGGGGAGAGAAAATATAACGAAAGGCTCATGGGTGGAGATAAAGACAGGGAGAGATCATTCACCAAATACCATTATGGGCAAAAGAGACTTGACTTGGGGAAAATTAGTTTCATTTATTACCAATCAAATCAGAGTGATTATGAGAGGATAATGAGAAATAAAACTAAATCATAAACCACCTTCCCCCTACCCCTACCTCCCTTCTTCCTAGGCTCAACTTCACTCCTGAATTCTCTACCTCCTCCCCCCGAGTGGCTCAGGGGGATGGGGAATGGGGTTTGGGGTCAGTTCATCACATGTTGTCACTGCTGCTCCTTCCTCCTCAAGGGGAGGATTCCTCACTCTTCCTCTGCTCCAGCGTGGGGTCCCTCCCATGGCACACAGTCATCCATGAACTTCTCCAGTTTGAGTCCTTCCCACAGGAAGTGGAAGTGCAGTCCTTCAGGAACTGACTGCTCCAGCGTGGGTCCCCTGCAGGGTCACAAGTCCTGCCAGAAAACCCGCTCCAGCGTGGGCTACTCTCTCCATGGGGCCACAGGTCCTGCCAGGAGCCTGCTCCAGCGTGGACTTCCCACGGGGTCACATCCTCCTTTGGGCACCCACCTGCTCCTGCGTGGGGTCCTCCACGGGCTGCAGGTGGATATCTGCTCCACCGTGGACCTCCCTGGGCTGCAGGGGGACAGCCTGCCTCACCATGGTCTTCCCCATGGGCTGCAGGGGAATCTCTGCTCTGGTGCCTGAAGCACCCTCTCCCCCTCCTTCTTCACTGACTTTGGTGTTTGCAGGGTTGTTTCTCTCACATGTTCTCATTCCTCCCTCTGGCTACAGTTTCTATTGCACAAAGACTGTTTCCCCTTCTTAAATATGTTCTCCCAGAGGCACTACCACCATCGCTGATGGGCTAGGCCTTGGCCAGTGATGGGTCCGTCTTGGAGCCAGCTGGCATTGGCTCTGTCAGACATAGGGGAAGCTTCTACCAGCTTCTCACAGAAGCCACCCCTGTAGCCTCCCAGCTACCAAAACCTTTCCATGCAAAAATCATTTTGGACTATGAATGACGACATCCTTGCTTTCAAGAAAAATGGAGAAAGTTACATAAAATGGTTTTAGACAAAGAAACAGTAAATATTGTGGTAAACAAGCTCCCGAGAAGGACTAAAAGAATGAACTTCCAACCTGTGGGTGAAATGCATGTGTAGGTGGGTGCATTAAAATTAAAAAGCAGTGACGTCAGCTGTGACCCTACTCCCTCACCTACAACCCCTGAAGAAACCATAGCGAGGGAAAAATATTCAGCTTTGTTTTTTGGGTCCTCCCACACACACACATTCTGAAGTCTTGTCCTTAGTGGTAGTGTTACTTTCTCTGCGTGGGACTACAATGAACTGTGTTTGTCCTGTGTAAATTTTGAGACACCCAGTTTCCTGATCAGACTGGACATGATACCGTCCTTATAGGCAGAACAAAGGACTATGTGTCCACCATTGCTGAAACAATGTCTGTGAAAGAAAAGTCTTTTACTGTGTGTGGGAGCAGCTCGGAACACCTGGCATTTGTTTCCAAGAGTGAACCATTAGAATTTGTTGTGCTGCATGTTTGCCAAGCCTTTGAAGAACTAGTTTTACAAGATCAGGTTGGAGGATGGCCTTGTGTATGCCTGGGAAGATGTGGCTGAAGACAGTCACGAGTATGTGTATGGAATGTTTTTATCTTTAACTGTTCTGAGGACTGGCAAACATCCCAGCTGAGCCAGATATGCCCTCCTGTGTTAGTAGTATTGGTTGTATGCCATTAGTTCTTTCTAGATCTTCGTTGAAACACATATAAGTTTGATTCTTTTGTGAAATAAACGGAATCTTGTACAGATAGCTTGAGCGCTTAATTCAGTCGCTGCAACTGTGGATAGAAGAAAGTGTATAGAGGACAGGAGAGTATCAGGACAGAGTTATATCTAGGTGTACATTCCCACTAGCCATTTTCAGCCCACTGTGTGCAGCCAGCATGTACACTCAATTTACATCTTACACTGTAACATTAACAGTGAAGGGCTGTCAAAGACAAAGTTGATCTTACTAACCTTTTCAATATATTGCTTTTTTCTTCATATTCTGGCTAGTAAAGGGATCTCTCCTATAGAAAGCTCCTCAATAAAGGCCAAAAGGCTTTTAAAATTAATTAGAATAATTAAGCTTTTTAAAATTCAGAGTGATAAGGTCTGACATGAATAATAAAGATGTTGGTTTATATACAGCACTCCTCAAATTCTGTCTGCTCTTGAAGGCAGGTCTTTGCTTCTTGGTTTGGTTTCAATCAACCGAATAGGTTCCCACATCACAGTTAAGTCTTTGCAGTCCCCTTCTCTTAAGGAAGATCTCTCTGGGAGCACCTACATTAGTTTATCAGTTGAGATCACCAGTGCATTTTTGAAGGAAATCTCCCTTTGTCTCCACTTACTATGCTTTGGTTTGCTTTGTGAAGCTGGGTGGAGAGGTAAGCTGGCTTCAAAAAGCTGAAGTTTACTCTCCCTCATGTTTTTCTTTGTGTCAATAGATGGTGGAGATAAAAAAATTAATTCAGACAAAAAAGTTTATCATGACAACAATTTAAAGAGTAGCTATCAATTATATAGCAACTTTGTACAGTTCAGCAATTTTTCTATTTACGTTTTTTCATGACATGACTGGATTTTACATGCTATAAAAAGCCTTAAAACGGTGCAATGACAATGAATATAAAAGTCTGGGAATTTGAAACACGTGCCGACCTTGACTTTGACCATTTTTCACCAGTAGAGAGAATTCAATTAGTTTTGATGTCAATTCTTCAATTAATTTGCTTGAGACATGCTTGTTCTTCTGTTTAACTGCTTTTTAGAAGCATTTATGTATCTGAGTTTATCAAGCACAAGAGTTCATGAAAGGTCAAATTGTAAGTTTACTCTCTCAAATCCAACATGAAGGAAAGCATATTTATAAAAGTATTTTTCATAGCAATTGACGACGCATATCTGTTAAAAAGAATTATAGTCTCATGGTCATGCCAATGATACATTCCTTTCACATATCTTTGTATATTTTGAACTTATAAACAAAAAAGGTCAGTTTTTCAACCTTTTCTATCATACATTTCTTCTCTCTCATTTTTCAAGAACTAAATATAGTATAACACTTCCTCACCAAATAATATTGCATTCTCAGAATCAGTCTAAAACAAAGTCACCCTTTGAATGTCATACATTTTCTCCTCTGATATTCAAATTTAAATATACATTTTCTTTATTTATTTTCCATCAGAAAATTTCCCTCTGCTGCAAGTTTATGGAATCTTAATGCTAGCTGTCATTTCTTAAGATGATTCAATATTGTAAAGAATGTGATTTTTTATAAGATCATTCCTTTCTATATTTTTAAGATACTAAGTGTATGTGTTTATTTTCCAAATAAAAAAGTGTTTATTTTCCTGGGTGTCAGGAATATTTCTACTCTTGCAAATTTTAAATTTTGATATGGCTTGCTTTGAGTTTAATGCAAAAATCTTAAAAGTATGTTAGGGAAGAAAGAGCTTTTTCAAGCTTAGGAAATGTATGATTTAAGATAGCATGTTCAGTGTCAATCTGCTTGTGTTTGCATATAGTAATACAGTCTTTGAACCATGGCAAGTATTTTGATGATGGAGGAAAAAGGACTACATACACAGGTAAGATTTTTCTTCAAAGAACTTTGTAATTTCATCCCTTTTTGAAATAAAATTATTACTTACCTCACCCTACCTCCCCAAAAAGACTAAGTATCAGGATAGAAGACGACGACTATGAAAAAATTTAGAGAAAATATTGCCTTAAGTTAGATGAGACCATTATGTGGTTTATGACTAAATTATCAGCATGAGAAAAAAGGCAAATTTTTTTTTCCCCATTTCCTGCACAGATTTTATACATCTTGGAATACCTGGTCCCCAAAATTGCTGAACAACCTGTTCTGCTTACCGTTATCAACATGGAATTACTGAGTACTTCATTGTTGAAAGGGACCTCTAAAGGTCATCTAGTCTAACCCCCCCCTATAATGAGCAGAGACATCTTCAACTAGATCAGGTTGCTCAGAGCCCTGTCCAATCTGACCTTGAATGTTTCCAGGGATGGGGCATCTACCATCTCTCTGGGCAACATGTTCCAGTGTTTCACCATCCTCACTGTAAAAAATTTCTTCCTTATACCTAGTCTGAATGTATCCTTTTTTAGTTTAAAACCACTACCCCTTTGTCCAATTGCAACAGGCCCTGCTAAAAAGTCTGTCCCCATCTTTCTTATGAGCCCCCTTTAAGTACTGAAAGGCCACAGTAAGGTCTCCCTGGAGCCTTCTCTTCTCCAGGCTGAACAACCCCAACTCTCTCAGCATGTCCTCACAGGGGAGGTGTTCAGCCCTCTGATCATCTTTGTGGCCCTCCTCTGGACCTGCTCCAACAGGTCCATGTCTTTCCTGTACTGAATCATTACAAAATATTTTTTGTAACACCAAGACTGTAGGAAAAACAATAACCTGAGATGAACATCAGCAGAGACAAGAAAATAGGACAGGAAAAAGCTGAAGTCTGAATGATGTTTTCTTATGACTACAAGTGCATTTCTTGAGTTTATTTTATCTTATTTTCTGATCATTAACTTGTGAACTGCACTAGGCTGTATATTCTGCTTCGGAGTAGAAGGATAACACCATTCATTTAATCTGTCTCTCTGTCAAAACAAATTTATTATAAAATGGAGGCATGAATGAGTTAAATAGAAAAACAAACAGAAACAAAGGAAAAAAAAAACCCAAAACCAAAACCCCACCACCAATAACATGTTTCCAGAAGGAAAAAAAAGAATAAGAACAAGTACATATGATGTATTTCATCACAGGAAAATGTAGAAAGGGAAATAGCTGGACAACTGGAGTGCCAGAGTCCCTGAATGGAGCCTTTATAGGGAAACATTCACTGCAGCCTTGAAACCTATATGGCAGCCTGCGAGCAAGTAGAGAGGATGGTGGCAGATGGCACTGACTGGTTTCAGGGAAGGAATAGGAAGAAATCCAAAATTAGTGGAGTTGTGTCTTCAGAATGAGAAGAGGGCATGAATTACGTCACATTATCATATATCAAAGGAGTGACTACTGTTCATGAGTGTCGTGGTTTAACCCCAGCCAGCAACTAAGCACCACGCAGCCGCTCACTCACTCCCCCCCCACCCAGTGGGACGGGGGAGAAAATCAGGAAAAAGAAGCAAAACCCACAGGTTGAGATAAGAACAGTTTAATAGAACAGAAAAGAAGAAACTAATAATGATAATGATAACACTAATAAAATGACAACAGCAATAATGAAAGGATTGGAATGTACAAATGATGCGCAGTGCAATTGCTCACCACCTGCCGACCGACACCCAGCTAGTCCCCCGAGCGGAGATTCCCTGCCCCCCCTTCGCAGTTCCTATACTAGATGGGACGTCACATGGTATGGAATACCCTGTTGGCCAGTTTGGGTCAGCTGCCCTGGCTGTGTCCTGTGCCAACTTCTTGTGCCCCTCCAGCTTTCTCGCTGGCTGGGCATGAGAAGCTGAAAAATCCTTGACATTAGTCTAAACACTACTTAGCAACAACTGAAAACATCAGTGTTATCAACATTCTTCTCATACTGAACTCAAAGCATAGCACCGTACCAGCTACTAGGAAGACAGTTAACTCTATCCCAGCTGAAACTAGGACAATGAGGGAAGAAAGGAAAAGAACACAAAAGACATTGAAATGGAAAGGCAACTGCTTATAGTTGTGTGTATCAGGTGGTTGTGGTTTTTGTTTAAATGTCACTCAGATGGCCACAGACAGTGGGAGAAGAAGAGCAAGTGGCAAAATGAAGACGTTATTTGTCTGAGTCAATATTTTTGCTAGCAGGATTTCAATCAGGTGTGATTATACAGAAAAAATAAATAGAAAAGATAGGATTGAAATTATTATTTGTATTATGTGTAATGCAGTAGAGATTACAATCCCATTGTGCCAGATCCTGAACGTGAACAAACATGTCATCTGTCATGAAGCGATTATAACATAAGCAGAAAAGACAGGCCTAATGTGGAAGAAAAGTAAAAAGATAGACAGATACACAAATGACAAAGTGATCTGAACAAAGCTGTAGAAGTCCTGTGTAATTTAATGTTACATTTTGAATCCCAGAACAACCTGTTACTCTGAATACTTAAGTACTTCTCTAAATGACATCTAAGAACAAGAGTTAAAGGGAAATTGTATAGCAGGGATGCGCACTTTTACTTATTTATTTCCTTATTTAATTATTATTATTTATTTTTCCTCTGTAGTGGTAAATATTCAATAAACAATTTTTAGTCTGTTTGGTATGCTTGATTTTATGTGCTGTGACTGCATGTGATATTTGCATGCTCCTAGTATATTCAAAAATGTTTCTGTAACCTATAGTTCTTCCTTCCATGATGCACTGATATAATACTTTGGTTCTCTGTTATAAATCAGGGTATGCTAGAAGCACTGACATTGCTAAATACTTGCAGATAAGATATGGAGATGTGTCTTTTTGACTGAAAATGTGGTTAGCTTAGCTAAAATTAAAAACACTGCTTTTGCAGCTGCCTGTTAACAACAGCCATATTCCTAACTGTTTGACAAGCACTTGTTTTGAACAGCTGAGGTTACAGACCATGTTGGTAATATCTTTCTTGACATACACACTAGATTCCTGCTTTCAATTCTTCAAATTCTTTTTCAAAAATGTTTTCCAATCATTGCTTCTTTGCTCTTTCCACCACAGCTGCCCTTTTCCCTCCATTTCACCACTCTTGTCTGCCTGTACAGATGTCTGCAGATGTCCATTTACCCTGCTGGTGTCCTGAGCTGACCATAAATATCACTGTCAGTGCTGAACAATGTTTAAGTATGTGTTTCCTCAGTGCCATTTATTTGCCTGGATGTAGAACTGACCTGTGTAGTTTCCAGATCAGAAATTACTTGCATTTGGCAAACTTAACTTACAGCTATAAAAAACCCATGTCTATTCATACATGCCTGTGAAGACACCTTTGCTGTTTGATGTGCTTCAGGTGTAACTGAAGCTCTTTGGGGTGAAAGAAGAAATAAAAATTTCCCTTGGCCAATTTTCTGTGCCAAACTGGTTCACTGAATTCCTTATTTAAAATTGCCCTTTTGAAGCATTAATTTTTAAAAAGTTTATTGTCTTCAATACATCTGCATTAATAATCAGAGTGTATTCACCAAATCCTGATCATGCACATTTTTGGTAGAGAGAATCATCCTGGAGGCACTGAAGAACTTGGACAGGCAGCATCTTTTGAAAGCTTAGTATTAAGAAGAATTGTGGTTCATTGCAGTTTGCCAGTTTCCAAAGGTGAGACTCTGTTTTGATAAATTCACTTGTTCTTAAATGGGATTTGTAGATTGAAGGACCCACTCTGTAGACTGAAGGCTCCCTTTCATTATTTTCTGCCCTTCAAAAATTATGAAGGCAGAAGAAAGCAGTGGTGGCAGGGAGATAGTATTCAGAAATGAGCAGAGTCATTTGAGAAGGTCTACCATTCCAGTTACAGGAACAGGCTTGAGAGAAACTTGAGGCTAGTTCCAATACCATGACTATTGGGCAAGATATTTGGGCTTTCTTTGCATTTTTGCAGGAAGATGTTGGGGGCAATAAAAATGAGATCTAAAACTTGCAGCATGCTAATCATGAGCCAGGAGCCTGCCCTTCAGCAGAGCGCATGTAACTCGGTGCTAGCTGGATGGACACACTGGGTGTTCAGGGGTTGAGGTGGCCATTCTGCTTATTGGATTTACAAAGTGGAGATAGCAACGGTCTCTCCTAGCAATAAATATCTACAAACATGCTTCTGAGGAAGATGCATGAGTAATTTCATTGGGGAGGAGAGGGAGGAACCAAAATCCCTGACATATGTCATGGAGGAGGCTGGCATTTTATATACTAGTAAAGAAGAAAGAGACACTTTTTTAGTTGCTTCACATTGAGACCTCCCAAAGCAATACTGAATAGACGGAAGACATTTTTCTGTATACCCCTTTCAAAATGATACAACTGAGACACAGAGTACAGCTTTCACTGAGCCAGGAGGAGTCATCCAGATTCAGTATGATTTTTGAATCCTGATGGTTTCGTCACCTGGGGGAGAGAAGATTTGGCTCACAGTCTTAAATTATCAGAAAACTGCATTGCATTTGGCAACGTTTTATTAAACCAGAGATGTCTGAATGAAACATTTCTGTCTCGATAAGATAATTACTATTCTCCCCCTCAGTAGGAGAATTAGCCTCGATTTTGTTTCTCTGGGCTAGTCATGGCCTGGAATACCAACAAGATTGAGTCCTTCAGAAGCCTGCCTTCTGGATCCCAGCCAGGGATTACAATAGACATGTGTTGAGATGCTGAGGTTTTTTAGGCCTCCAATATTGTGTTTGTTTAGAGGGATGCTACTGAGGAGTAATGCTTCATTTTCACAGTTTTGTGCAAGTGCTGTAATCGTTTAGGTCCTTCTATGGGGTCTTCCCATAGAAGTTCAGGAGTAAATACTGAATCTGGTCTAAGCCACAGATACTTTAAATTTTTTAAAGTCTCTGGGTACTGTCAGATTCTCCCTGTTTTCTCAGAAACAAAACAGTAGTTAAGTGAAATACCTAAACTAGTAAATGGAAACTAATCTCTTTATTGAATATCTTGTGCTAATCTTCATTTTACCTAATTTTGTGAAATTTCAGTTCTGGTTCCTCTAAATCAACCAACATTCTTCCCTTTCTAAATAAACAAACAAATAAAATCTCATTAAGAATATAAACTTGTATTTAAATTTGTTCATATTCTCACTGAAATGTTAGTAACCTGTATAATCTATATAATATCTGCCAGCTAAATGGAACAGCTATTTAGATATACAATTATATCTAAAATATAAGGAAACTGGAATACTCAACTTAACTTTTGTTGTAAGATGAAAAGAAAATACATTCTAATATAAAAAATGATTCATATCACACTCAGTAGGTAAGACTTTTTATCAGTGCCCTGAAAGCAAGAATGTCATTGTGAAACAAGCTGGCAGAACAGTCTGGATTTCACCCAAGACAGTGGACTTAATAAGTGCTGTCACCCATTCCATTGGTATTAATCCAATCCATTTTGAAACACTGAAACCCATGAAAATAATGACCTTTCAGAACTATGCAATTGACTGATGTGGCTGAAGTTTTTTCCACAGTTCTGGGTGCAAACAGTAAATGACTTTTCTACTGGAGTGAAAAAAGAAAAAAATGTTTTCCAAACTATTTTAAAATAATTCAACAGATTCCACACATTAGCATGTCAGTCACACAGGCAGACACATTTATTTAAAATTTCCATATCTTGAACATATACATCCCACAGAATTAATACTGCAAAATCTTTGAGATATGGACTGTCTGGTTTTATATATATAATCTGTTAATATATGAAACCCATATACTGGGCCATTTGGGGTGCTTCTAAGCATCAGTGGTAGTTTAAGAAATGTGGTATTATTTTTAGTATCTTCCAAAATATTTTATGCTTTATGTGTTCATATTTATGTAGCTTTGTATGTTTTAACATTATTAATAACATACGGGGGAAAAACATTTTATTAATATTCATTTATTTTAAAAAATGTTTTTAGGAAGGATTCAGTCTCCTTATGTACATAAGATCCTGAAACAAATGACCTAGGAAGACCTGTGTGATGCAAGATTGGGCCCTGAATTTGTCCCTGAATAGGGAATATGTAAGTTAAGTGTTTTCATTCCACTTCTTAAAGACAACTGCTGACAACATCTACCCCTAACTTGTATTTTTCCTGCCAGTGTCTAAAAGGATGTCAGTGGATTGATATGAATATTAAAGTTGACTTCTTAACTTTGGGTGTTGTCTCTGGGCCAAAGCTGTGTCGTGTAGTAAGGAGCACCCTGTCACAATCTTCCATTTCCCTGGATCATTGCTTAATTTTACAGACTTTAAACTCAATCTGGCACTTCATTACAGGCAGATTCTCTCCTCTTTTGGGCTTCTTTCCAAAATAAGCAAGTTAAGTGGTATTAGACCAAAACTGAGCAAATGCTTAGATGCATATTTTTTGCCTACTCTCTATAGAATTTTGTTGGTCTTGGTCCAAGATGCATACAAACAGAATGGTTTAGAGCCAAAAAATAAATGCAAGCATTTGAGTACTTTGTTTTGTTTAATATACGGGGTTTATTCCTTAATTTTAATTAAACTACTCCTGCCTATATGATGTTTGAAGTTCATATTAAGAGAGTGAATTTGTTCATCAAAAAGGAATGTGTAGCTTGGAGGGTGTCTGGGTTTTAGGTTTGGAGTTTTTTTCTCCCTAAAATTCTGTAATAAATTCACCCATATTCTGTTCCTTTAAGGATTTTTTAAAATATGTATATAACTGTTCTGACTACTTTTTTACTGGAAAATGTTTCCTGGAGTTTGAACAGCAGTTGGAAATATAATCAGTTCTGATTTTCCAGATAGCATAAAGCTGAACATCAGTTTTGTTGCATTGTTTCTTAGCTTGCAAATAAATTTGAATATATTCTGCATACTATTATGTCTCTGGGTGTATTTTTTGTCCTCTTTTAGAAATGCTATGGATTCAAATCAAAACATCTCTGAAGCCGTGATACTCAGTTTTTTGTACTCAGAATGTAATTGTTTTCCCTGGACAATCACCAAGAGATAGAATCTTTATTTGAGGGTTGCATTGCAAGTCATCTTTGAACTCGCACAGAAAAGTAGAAGAAAGAATCTTAGTGCATTTTATCTTCTCCTCTTCATGAATTTATTTTTTAATTTTTCTTACAATTTGGATTCCCCAGCTGGGAAGTTTTAATTATTCTCTTTCCCTTTTGTGTAGATGTCTACTTCTGACTGTTGCATCCTCCAGCAATCTATGCAAACACAGAAAAAAAAGGAAGAAAACATCAAAACATAGCCAGATAGTGGAAGAGCAAAAAGCTGTTTAGATCTGACATATAATCCAAAATATATGCAGCAAAGAGACAGGAAACTGCATGTTGTGGCAGGGACAAGGAACAGAGTACCACTGCTGCTGTAGGAAACCATATGAATAACCACAGATGTGAGAGCAGCACCCATGGGATGCTGGGGTGGTACCTGGTGGGTACAGGGACACAAAGAACTCCTACGACTGGTTGGCAATTTCCATTCATTACAGTCTGTTCACTTGGTCAGGATAAATTATGACAGTGCTATAGATCATTTTGGGGGAGAAAAATCTGTAGGATAGAACCAGAGAAGATGCATGAACCCTATTCTCTCCATTGGGACAGAGGGTACTGAGACAGTGGGAAAGAAGAAATTTGCTAATCCGGATTAGCTGGCACAGACTTTTAAAAGAATTTGGCAACCAGCCTTTCTTATTTCCTAGCTACTGTAGGTTATGCAGATTACAGTGAAAATTTCCTAAAAAGCAAGTGGCAGAAAGGTGAATAACTTATATTGGAAAGAAAAAAATGAAATAAGGTCCTATCTAACATTTGTTCTTTTAAAACTCTTTTCCTCTTGACTGCTTTCCTTCTTTTAAGGTCTACTTGTTAGTTACCTTGCAGCAATTGCCAATATTTTGTGGCAAGTGCTTTAACTGACTTGAATTGCCTGTAGGAATCTCCTCTGTAATAATTCTCTCCACTGGTTATTCTGCCATCCGTAGCATGTCTCCAAGAAGAGGTTTCAGAGGTCTTTCCCAAACCCCCAGAGAGGAGCTGAGTTTCTCAGAACTGTGAATCTTCAATGGCATCTGGCAGGAAGATGCTGCAATTTGGTCTCTGACCTGTGGCAGAAGAAAGGTTGGAGACCTGCATGTGGTATTTGTTTGTCTTAGGCAGATCCACTAGTTCCTGAAAACTTCTGCCAAGTTAATAAAATGAAAAAAAAAAAAATTTATAATAGCCAAGAAAGGCAATATATAACATATCAATTTCACAAGGAGCAAAAAACCAGGCTCCTTCTCAAGCAATCCATATACTGTCACAACTCTTTTGTCAAATTAGCTGTAATCAAAGCTCTCTTAGGTCCTGTAGCTGTATTTGTGTGACATTTTTCTTAACTTTTGCATTACTGCTGAGCACAGATGTTTATTGAAATCCTGTTTCTGTTAAAGGTTACTGCAAAATTCCTGTTAATTCCCACAGATTCGGGGTGATGTCTTTAATAAGTGTAGATCAGACATTTTCCAGTGCCTAACATTTGCTGAATTCAGAAAAGGCAAGGTAATCAAATGGTGGTGGGCCCTTAGGTGTCTTTGGCATAGCTACTGCATACTAGTTAAGTCTCAAAAATGTTCTGTCTTTGAAGTTCCGTAGGGTTGATGACACTGACTTGGATGTGGAAGTTGTTTCCTGCCTCCTTGCACTTCTTTAGTGTTTCAGTAAGGAAAAGTAAGGGAAGGATTTGCTCTCAGATTTTTTTTTTTTTTCCTGTTAGTTTATACTCTATTATTGGAAGAAGCAATAAATAGTTTAATTTCAGTCATACTCGTTTCCTTGTCAGCAGAATTAAGTGTAGGACCCAAAGAGAGGATATATTATGCACAACAAAAGAAGGAGGAGGTGTAGAAGAAGAAGACGACTGATGACACATGGGATCTGGGCAGATTTTTGGCTGATCACATCCAGTGGCCGTTGCTGTACGTGGCTGCCCATTGCTTCTTGTGCCATGGGGAGCCTGAAGCTGGTGCCTGGGTATCTGAAGGCAAACCAAGCCCTGGGATCCTGACCGCATTGCCCTGGGGCAATCCCAGGGAGGTGGATATCACGCTCTGCACAGGGGACAAGCGCCATGAGTGCAGACCAGGGCTCTGGCTGCTCTGGTGGCATCACCTCTGTGAGGCTCAGGCATGAGCCAATGCAGAGCAGCAGCTCCAAGAGATGGAGGCACACCTAAGGCAGGCACAGGAGGAATAAGCATGCTGCATCCCCATATCACCATTCAGAAATGTCTCTTTCAAAGCACTGCACTCACACCAGCACAGCAGGAACAAAGATCCTGCCATGGTGAGTCCCCATCCCACCACTGGGATACATCATCACCCATCCAGCAGTGTCATGAAGGCTCCAAGAGCTGGAAAAGCTTTTTTAAAAGCACACTCGCTGCCTAATCCACTCTATGCTTGCCTATTTTTTCATTTATGTTTGGTTTGTCTTGCTTAGACAATAAAACACATGGAGTACATTATTCTTATATTTGTTCCATACCTACGTTGTTGTAAACATGGCCAGAATTTAAGATGAAGATTTTTCCTATACTGTCAATATAATTTTCTTTACAAACAAGGTCTGTGTTAAAACTGAGAAGAATATAGTTTGTTCAGTATAATAAGCATACAGTAGTGTCTTAGGGTTCATACTGCAGTTACCTGTAAATATCAGTCCAGTAAACAGAATGACAGCAATTTTTTAAGTTTTATTGAGTTGCTACCATAATTCAGACTTTTTAAACTACAAATAATTCATAAAATCGATCCCATTTAACTAAGAAATTTTAAATATAAACTCACTTCAGGAGAAGCAGTCTTTAATAAAGTTAATATCTGCAGCCCCACAGTCTTTTTTTTTTCTTTTATTAACTATGGTTTGTCTATGTTTCTGAAGACCAGTACAAATAGTTTCTGGTTTATTTTCTTAAACCCTTTAAGACAATTGAGCATAACTTGAACTAGTGTGCTGATAATGTTTCCATTGCTGGTTGAACAGTTAAAGGTAATGATTTTTATTTAACTGCAATAACAGTTAAATAATAATTGTTTTTCAAAATGAAGCTTTGCAGGCTCTGTCAAATAAAAGTCTCTAAAATTCAGTCTATAAAAGGTAAAATAATCCTACTTAGTCATTGGAATGGGTGAACAGAATAATTATTTTGGTAGATAGAAATGGAATAATAACACAATACTTAAGTACTACTTGGCAAATATTAATTAATCCCATTGACATGCAATTATTGCCCCAATATTTTTTTTCCTGAAGAAATTGCTGAGCACTGTTTCAGAAACATCTATGTGTTGGCACTGGTCTTAAGCTGGATTAGTTACCACAGCACACAGCTGATTGATAGGTTCAGAAGTTTGCGCTGCGGTATTAATAATAGGGATAGTAATAATAAAATGCTATTAGTTGCTACAGAAACAAATTTTGATTTTTCCTGTAATAACCTGATAAGATGTAGGAACATCTTGTTAACTTAAATGTTTCAAAATCTCTTGGTTAGATAGTGCTTTACATATATAGGCATTTGTCTCAGAGAGAAAACTGTAATGTTGGAGGTTCCCCCATCAATATTTCATAGAATCATACAATCATAGAATCATAGAATTATTTAGGTTGGAAAAGACCTTCAAGATTATTAAGTCCAACCATCATCCATGCCCACTAAACCATGTTCTGGAGTACCCCGTCTATGCACTTTTTGAATACCTCCAGGGATGGTGACCTAACCACTTCCCTGGGCAGCCTATTCCAATGTCTAATAACCCTCTCAGTAAAGAAATTTTTCCTAATATCTAACCTAAATCTCCCTTGCCGCAGCTTGAGGCCATTTCCTCTCGCCCTATTTCCAGCCACCTGACAGAAGAGACCAGCACCCACCTCACTACAACCCCCCTTCAGGTAGTTGTAGAGAGCTATAAGGTCTCCCTTCAGCCTCCTCTCCTCTAGACTAAACAGCCCCAGCTCCCTCAGCTGCTCCTCATAAGACTTGTGCTCCAGGCCCCTCACCAACTTGGTTGCCCTTCTCTGGACACGGTCCAGCACCTCAATGTCTGCCCAAAACTGAACACAGTACTTGAGGTGCGACCTCACCAATGCTGAGTACAGGGGAACTATCACTTCCCTGCTCCTACTGGCCACGCTATTTCTGATACAGGCTAGGATGCCGTTGGCCTTCTTGGCCACCTGGGCACACTGCTGGCTCATATTCAGCCAGATGTCAACCAGCACACCCAGGTCTTTCTCTGCCAGGCAGCTTTCCAGCCATTCTTCCCCAAGCCTGTAGCGCTGCATGGGGTTGCTGTGACCCAAGTGCAGGACTCGGCACTTGGCCTTGTTGAACTTCATATGATTGGCCTCAGCCCATCGATCCAGCCTGTCCAGATCTCTCTGTAGAGCCTCCCTACCCTCAAGCAGATCGACCCTGCCTCCCAACTTGGTGTCGCCTGCAAATTTGCTGAGGGTGCACTCAATCCCCTCATCCAAATCATTGATAAAGTTATTAAACAGAACAGGGCCCAACTTCTAGGCCTGGGGAACACCACTTGTGACCCACCGCCAACTGGATTTCACCCCATTCACCACAACCCTCTGGGCTTGTCCATCCAGCCAGTTTTTCACCCAGTGAAGAGTACACTTGTCCAAGCCATGAGACACCAGCTTCTCAAGGAGTATGCCATGACAGAAAGTGTCAAAGGCCTTGCTGAAGTCAAGGTAGATAACATCCAGAAACATTTTCAAGGAAATATGTGTGAAGTCAGTGATAGGCTCAGAGTTATGATTTATTTTAAGGTGAAGGGCTACTGAAGAAGACATGCTTATTGTCTCTTTTTGTGAAATTGGATTGTCCTCTTTCCTGGACTACAGTTAGGAGATCCAGAACTGAGAGATCACCAAGAAAAAGGCCCTGAGCTTCTGAATTACATGGAGAATTGTCACCAATGTGGCAGGAAATAAGGAGAGGGAAGATCATGAGTAAAAAGAAGTGAAGGTGTCAAGTGTGATTAAGTTTGCAAATTTGTCCAAAAGTGTGTGTTTTAGCATGATTAAACCACTTCCTGTTTTCTCTACAAATTAAATGTAAAAGTAGGTGATTTGTCATATATTCCTTGCATTTTGGAAAGGTCCCAACTGTACTTGTATAGTTACAATATTCATCATACAAGGTATAACACATAATTTTTTTTTTCCAAAACAGAGTTACAACCAGACTGCTGTGTGCATACTTCTGATCTAAAGTGGCAGTCATTAAAATCAAGGATATTTTGGTTGATTTCTTCCACTCTGGAAATCATCTGTGTTTCTGTGTGTGTATCTATGTAAGTATGTATATGAGATTCATATATATATATATAATTTCCAATATACAAATCCCTATCCTGATAGTTTAAGATAGCTGAGGAGCTAGATAACTGTGTTAGAAAAAGTCAGTGTTTAGAACAGATTGAATAGTTTCCCAAATGCCTTCCCCAATGGGAAATTTTAAGGCCAATTTAACACAAAATTCTCTTGATATATCACAATTATAGAAACATCTGTGCTAAAAAACATAGTGGAAATCCACTGGGAATATTCATAGTATTAAGTAGGTCTAAAATTTCCCATTTCTCTCTTGATTAGTTTAAAATATATGAAAAGCAATACATAAAAAACTAAAAATGAAATCCCCAAACAAATAAAAATTTACATCTGTAACCAGAAAGATCAAGACATTTCAATTTTCTGAGTAAATACTATACATTAAACTAAAACAAATATTCTTACATTGTGTTTTTAAGGAACATATTACCACAGCTGTTGTACAGAAATTTGTTTAATATGTCGTCTTTCTACAATTATATCTGTTTCAAGGGTAGGTTTTGAGCAATGAGAAGATAATGGTCATATGTGACAATATAAGAAATTTAAAACTATGACTCACTGAAAAGATATGCATTCCTAAAAATTATTTGATTTTCTGAGCATTTTCCTTCAGAAATGAGCATTCTTTCAATGTGGTTTATGAAGAAATAATTTTATTAATTATCACTAACTCTGCTATTTCTTACCGAAATGGTTTTCTAGGGAGCACTCCCAAGACCGGTGCCCAGGATTATGAGGTCCACGCAGCTCACATAAGCTTGCCCTACAGATCTCACCTGCTCTCTTATTAGGCAGTGGTATGGACACTTGTCTCTCCAGTATGTCTCACTAGCATATGGGTACTTGTACTGCATGAAGGTGGCCACCAAGACCCATAAATGCAGGGAGTTCCTGTAGCCTGAGGTGGGCTCCCACAAGACAGGTGAAGTTTTCTGCTCCAGAAGAGACCTCCTCAGCTGTCCTTGAAATCTCTGGAAAGTAAGTGATACAGTAACTTTGGGTTCAACCCTGTCTCCAGGACACCCCTGAATTACACAGTAGATGTAGACAATGTGAATAAGTGTCTCCATGAAGGAAGAAGAAATGACTTAACAGATCTCTGGGCTGGGTTAGCTATTGCAAAGCAGAACTCAGTTTCCAACTACTTATTTCAGATCTATTGTACTTGGGAAGGTTGTATAACAGTGGAGACTTAACAACGTTACTGAGAGTTATGTCTGGAAATGTAATAGCAAGATTGCCAGCATCATCTGGAAATGAGAAAATGTTTTCAGGAATATTGAATTTGCTGTCTTCTCTGTGCCAGTGTGGAAACTTTTATTTTATGAGTAAAATAAACCTATCAGTTTATGAAACTGATGAAGATAAATCTGACCTGTGCTGCCACAGGTAGTGCCTATAAATCCACGAGGATTTTTTCAAAGCTAAAAAAGTATTCTAAGTGTTCTAAAATACAACATAATAAATCATTGTTACGTATATAACATAGTTATACCAGGAGAGAAGGAATAAAGTCTTAGTGCTTGAAATAAACCTGTATGCAATGTGTATGTCACTAAAGATCCAAAACAATGGATAATTTGTTCCAGATGTTTATTTTCTAGACAAAAATCAACCATAGATTAGGTCCCTGAAAGTGATTTGACACAGTTTACCTTTGAAATATGTTCTTTTGCTCAAGTGTCTTACACAGTATGAAAGCCTGAAATATTGTCTAGGTTTTTTTCTTCTTTGAACCATTATTCAAAATGCCAGAATTTTCTAAATATGGAAACTCTTATTTTCATTTTCTCTGCTTGCAGTGGAATGTTCAGTGAGAGCAATAGTCAGATTTTTATTTTTATGATAACTGAAAGGACTATTTGCTGCAGAGATCTTTCAAAGAGGAGCTTGATTGGAGTGCAGTTATGCAGATTATTGTATGTCATATTATCATCAACCAATCTTTTGAGGAACCTTGATGTTTTTGATGTAAGTCGGGGTTTTTTGAAGGTACAGAGAACAGATCTTTAGGAACCAAAGAGATCTCACGTTGCTATCACCAAATCTGTCTTTCACAAAGTTGAGGATTGGGTGTGATAAAAAGAAGAAAGCTACATTAAGTGTAAAGATGGGTAATAAAAAGCCATTACTACAGAAAATATAAATAAGTGTGTAAGTGATATTCTGTTTCCTAAACTTATATACTTCCATGTATTAGTAGGATGGATGTGGTTTTACAGGTTGCAGTTCACAATTAAATTTTTGACCAGAGCAAAATTAGCAGAGTCTGGTACTGGGGACCTGGTGTTATTCTTGGATCTGCCCCTATGATGCATCCGCTATGAGCATTTGCTCACTTTTTATTCCATTATGGTCTCTATGTTCCCTTTTTCTCTCTGTCCTTTACAATCTGCAAGTTCCTTCATGCAGAAACTCTGTATTTTTTGTGTGTGTGTTCAGTACCTATACTCAGATCTTTGGACGCTTAAATGCACTTGTAACATGATAATTGAAACATAATGGTCTGATAACCTCAGTGAACCATAGTGAATTCTGTGTAATATATGAAAGTAAAAGGTATCATGCAAATTACAATTGCTACAGTTAATAGAAGAGTTGTTCTTTTTACACCAACACATTTTGGTTTCACTGACAATAATTTTAATGATAATACTACCACACACAATTTAGGACAAATGCTTCTGAATTGTCTTCAGGTAGTACCAGAACATATTCACTAGCAATGGTGTCAATGGGACAGCATGGATTTGTACAGATTGTATGACGTGTTTCAAATTCTAGACTTTCTATTTTGGTCAGTACCATGCTATGAATATATTTAATGATGAAGTTGCATAAGGTATAAACCCCACAAACATATGTGCCTGAAGCAACACAGTTGGGCAATTACAGTTCTTTCATTTCAGATATTGCCTTTCTAGCTCTGAATACTGTACCTGTAATTCATCTTTCCATTAAGCTATTTTAGCTTTTCCTCTTTCAATGAAGCAGTACTTGAGTTCTCTAACTGAAATCAGAATTTGTCTCACTTCTGCAGAGAAACAGGGGCAAAAAAGCATGCTTGATATTGAAGAAAAACCTGCTTGAACCTAATGCATTGTCAGAATTGGTTGAGAATATTTGATCCTTGTGAAAATAATTTTTGTGTATTACTCCTAATGTTGCCAAGGTAAGTGCTATCTTTGGTCACTGCCATCTAATCACCAATCAGTTGTTCCAGTCTGAGTTAAAACTGTGCAAATGTATCAAGGAAGAAAAAAATTAAAGAGAGAGTATAATAATTTTGGATATTTTTTTTTACTTGCTAGGAACATTAAATGCTTTATATTGAAATAAAAATATGTAAATGTGGATTCTGGAACACATTAAGCTCAGTCAAGTGTGGAGAAATTCTACTTATGTGTGATATGTCTGGAGGGTATTTTGTGTGGATCTCTGATAGCATTTTTCACTGTAGGTTTTCTGGATACATGGCTGTAAATAGGGCAGGAAGCAAATAACTTGTTTGAGAGGTAAAATTTACACTTGCCTTCATTGGCTGAAATATTTTTTTTAATTCTGTGTGGAAACTGAAATATAGCAATATTTCAGAAGTAGAGTTAAAATAGCATTCAGTTCCATAATAGAGCTAAATATAAATGTTGTGCATTATAGCTGGTGTTTATAAAGCCAGTTAGAATAGACATCCACTCAGCTCACTGCTGAAATTCTGGCTTCTGTGGAAATGTTTTCCTATTAGCTTCAAAAATCTGAAACTATGGTTTTCATGATTTCTCACACTGACAACACAGATGTTCAGTTCTTGACAAAAACTTAACATCAGAGTAATTTTATAAGTTTTATTCTGGTAAGACATCAGAGAATATCAATATATGTACAGATAATAATTTAGAAAATGAACACATAACTTTGAATGAATGTTCTAAATGAACAAAGTGCCTTCCATCATGTGTTAATCTAGAAAAATTAAAACCTTGCTTATATGTAGAAAAACCATCAACATTCCTTAATCTGCAATTAAACTTCAGATAAGAAGTTTGAATTAGAAAGGTTATACTACGTAAGAACACCAGTGAATTAACATTCCTTTGGACCTTACCAGATAGTTAAGAAGGTGTTTCCCACTAGATTATCAATGAAAATTACTAACTTGGAACTAACATTATTTTATCATTTTGAAGTAGCATGGTAGCTTTTTGTGACCTGTTACCATATGACCTTGCTGAAAGGGTCCTGGGGGTCCTGGTGGACAACAAGCTGAACATGAGTCAGCAATGCGTTGCTGCAACAATGAAGGCAAATGGGATCTTGGGCTGCATCTGCAGGGCTGTTGCTAGCAGAGATAGACATGTGATCATCCCGCTCTACTCAGCACTTCTCAGGCCACACCTGGAGTACTGTGTCCAGCTCTGGTTCCTACAATTCAAAAAAGACATGGACAGACTGGAGAGAGTCCAAAGCACAGCAATGAAGATGATCAAAGGGCTGGAGAACCTTCCCCATGAGGAAAGACTAAAGGCATTAGGTCTTTTCAACCTGGAGAAGAGAAGGCTCAGAGGAACCTCATCACAGTTTTCCAGTACTTAAAGAGAGGCTACACAGAGGACAAAGGTTCTCTCTTCACAAGGAGCCACATGGAGACGACAAGGGGCAATGGGTACAAGTTGCACCAGGAGAGTTTTCATCTCAATACAAGAAAGAAATCTTTTACAGCAAGAACAATCATTCACTGGAACAACCTCCCCAAGAATGTGGTAGAGTTCCCATCAGTAGAAGTTTCCAAGATGCAACTGGGCAGGTGTGAGAGACTGGAAGAGTTAATGTCCTAAACATTGTGGTGGGGCAAGTCCTGCATAACGACAAACTCTGTATAACAACGAACTCTGCATAGCAATGAATCACAGGTGAAAAGAAGCCGATCAGCACAGATCAGCACAGGACATCAGTAACAGGGCTAGGAGGCCATGCTGGAGGGTGTGCAGCTCCATGTTCTGATAAGCTGAGTGGGGCAGCTCACCATGCATGGCCAAAGATCAAAAATGGTGATGTCTGCAGGGAAGGAGAAGTTACTCCCCAAACGACCCCCAAGCCCACTGACCTATTTCCTGAAGGTTCTGGAAGCACAAACCATGCATGACACCTAATTAACATAATGAGTTCGAGTGCCTGCCCAAAGGAGGGGCAAGGAGACCATAAAAGGATACAAACTGAAGCCCCACAGCCAGGTGCCCACAGGAACTGGACCCCTCAGCTGACTGGAGCAATGCTGGACCCAGGACAGGTGAAATCTTTTATTTTCCTCTTTCTCTCTCTGTCTTGCTCTCTCTTTCTCTCTCCTTTTCCATAACGCCTACACCTTATCCCCTTAAGACATAAAACTGTTGACCAAGTTTGGGACTCAGAGTGAATCCAGCCACCCCTAGGTTTTTCTCTGAGAAGGAGTCTAGAAAGCAAGGGGGTCTGCTCTGAATCTCGTGACTCAGCAGGAGGGCTTTCCTTATTCCCTGAATTGATGTATATGTGGTTACTACGTGTTATATGGTTTACTGATGTACTTTCATGCCAATTGCTCTTGAGAGAAACCCTGCCGACTACTGTTACGCCTCCCAAGTTCAGGTTGCTTCTGCCATGAATAAAATGTTTAACTGATCATTTGGTGTCACTTCACCTTAATTTAGCCCGAGGGAATTCCAGATTCACCACAACTCCTCACTGGTCTGTCCAGCCTGGGTTATGACAGCAGGCTGCTAGAAAATCTTACCTAGGCTCCCTTTCCCACAAAATGTTAGACCACATGATCTTTCGAGGTCCATTCCAACCTGGGCTATTCTATGATTTTATGACTTGGGAAAGTAACAGCGAACAATACCTTAATTTATAACTGGTTTTATTTTTATGGAATCATTTTAAAGAATAAGAAAATACAGGGCAGGGGCCAGGGGGAGCTGCTGAGGGGGAAACAAGTCAATTGACTAGACCACAGTTGAGAATAAAAATGTGTAAAAACAGCCTGAATATAATACTGTGTTTTGATATTAGGAGAAACAGAAGGAAGTAAGTCTGACTCCCTCTTCTCCTTTTTCATTTCCATCCTCAAGCCCAAACAGACTTTCCAGTCTCTGACAGTTTCCCAAAGCATTAGGAACAAGGCAGGCAAACCACTTGCCTGAATTGTGCAATGGAAGAAGATAGAAACAGTTGCAGTCTTTCCCAGCGTACTGGCTTTGCATGGCAAGGTTTTGGTAGCGGGGGAGCTACAGGGGTGGCTTCTGTGAGAAGCTGCTAGAGGCTTCCCCTATGTCTGACAGAGCCAATGCCAGCCGGCTCCAAGATGGACCCGCCACCGGCCAAGGCCAAGCCCATCAGCGACAGTGATAGTGCCTCTGTGATGACATATCTAAGAAGGGGAAACAGTTGCTGCACAACCAAAGCTGCAACTGGAGAGAGGAGTGAGAATATGTGAGGGAAACAATGCTGCAGACCCCCAGGTCAGTGAAGAAGGAGGGGGAGGAGTTGTGGATCAGGCTCCTGACAGGACCTGTGGCCCCGTGGAGAGAGGAGCCCACGCTAGAGCGGGTTTTCTGGCAGGACTTGTGATCCTGCGAGGGACCCATGCTGGAGCAGTGTGCTCCTGAAGGACTGCAGCCCGTGGAAGGGACCCATGCTGGAGCAGTTCATGAAGAACTGCAGTCTGTGGGAAGGACTCATGTTGGAGAAGTTTGCGGAGGACTGTCTGCCATGGGAGGGACTCCATGCTGGAGCACGGAAAGAGTGTGATGAGTCCTCCCCCTGAGGAGGAAGGAGCAACAGAGAACTGACCCCAACCCCCATTCCTCATTCCCCTGCCCCACTGGTGGGGGATGAGGTAGAGAAAATTGGGAGTGAAGTTGAGCCTAGGAAGAAGAAATGGGTGAGGGGAAGGTGTTTTAAGATTTGGGTTTATTTCTCATTATACTGCTCTGATTTGATTGGTAATAAATGAAATGAATTTTCCCCAAGCCAATTATGTTTTGCCCATGACAGTAATTGGTGAATGAACTCTCCCTGTCCTTATTTGGACCCATGAGCCTTTTGTTATATTTTCTCTCCTCTGTCCAGCTGAGGAGGGGGAGTGATAGAATGGCTTTGGTGGGCACATGGCGCCCAGCCAGGGTCAACTCACCTCATTTTGGAGTTTTGATTTCTGGATTTCCTCTTTGGATTTTAATCCAACATAAATTGATTTTGCTGATGAATGAACCAGGAATAAATATGGGGTTACTGAGTGGCGATTCCTGACCACAGAGCAGTGGGCTAAGCAATGGGTGCAGAACCGAGAGGCTGAAGATTAGAATCTAAGATGAGGAGTAGATATTCTGGAGCAATGATCAAAAACTTTGATGAGTACTGCAGAGGAATTTGAACTCAAGACAGAGAAGCCTGGACTTGTTTTCTCATTTTCTCAACCCTTTGGCATGGGATAGGGCTATGAAGCTGCTGGACTAAGCCTAGGATCTGGGTGAGGGTCTGGCACTATGGGGACAACAGGTGATGAACTAGATCCTGCAGTTGCAGCGTGGAGCAGAAGAACCTGGCCTGCAGAAGTAAACAGTACTGGCCAAAAATTCTACTGCACATCCTCCACCTCTGGAGCCTTCCCTTTAAGTATTTATAATCCTTCCCAGGTTATTATGTGCATTCTGTACTAAAACCTATTTAGAAACAGAAGGTCTGGATGCCTTACCTCACTATAATGATAGTAATAGGAGCCTTTATCCATGTTCACTGCATTTTGGGCAGCACAAAGAAGGGCTGGCTTCACTGCTCTACAAATCTTGCCACTGAATTTAGCCTTTGCCATGCTGCCTCTTCTTCAGCCGGAAAAAACAGATGTTTAGATTTCATGAGAGAAATATATGTCTCTCATCTATACATGACTGACAGAAGTCTAGCTGTTCCCCTTGCTCTTTTTTTTTTTTTCATAAACATCTTCTAGAGCTTGCGGGTAATAGGAAGACAGAGATATAGGGCTAGGTGTGCCATCTTCACGTCAGTGGTTTTGTTTTGTATTTCCTGTCCTGCCGCAGTTCATGTGTATCACTTATTGTCAGAATATAATCAGTCTAAATTAAATTTATTTAAAGTAAGGTTAAACCACAAGAGACCTTTTTACCAAACCAGAAGCTTGACTCAGTGATTTAACTTCAGAGTAATCACTCCTTTCTAGGGGAGATTAAAATTAATGACTTTATAATAGCTAGATTTTATAATTCACAGATGTATCTCCCATGCTATTCAGGAAGACTTACAATAAAAAATCAAGATGATATAAATGATCAAGTAGAAAGAACTCTAGACTAATCTTTCAAGTCCTTCTGTAAAACAGCTTTCATTGTTGAATCCTTCCAACTTTAGATTCAAAACTCTCACAACTTCATTAGGGTGGGTGTTCCTTGTAATGGGAATTTTTCATGCAGAATGCTGACAGATCTGTTGGGTCCATCAGTCCTAAAATGTAAACTTCAAACCAGTCTTCTTCCAAACTTGAAACAGAAAACTGTAGTAAACAACCTTTAAATTTGTTGCATTATTGAGACACCAAATAAAGCTGCAACAACAAGCAAGAAATTTAGAATGGGATGCACCAATGTATTTTCTCTTACAGAACATGAATCCTGTATAAGGAACACAATTATTAAGTCATTTCAATTAAATTACAGGTAAAATATGAATTTGGAAAACACAGCGAAAAGCATCAGGCTAATATTTTTTATAGAAAAGGCATGATTCTGTATTTAAAAGTAAAGGGCTACCTGTAGTAAGGATGCAGGATGCTCAGGGCAATGAGATGGAGGCAACGCCATATTCTCCACTCTCAGTTTAGTGGGTAAAGAAATTTGTCATGGTTGAAGAAACCAGGGTTTTGTAAAACATGTCTGTGCAATGGCTCTGGAGCTCTAAGAAAGGTCAAATGACTGAATTCAGCTTTGTGCAGTGTCCTACAGACAGTAGGTAAGGTTATTTTTAATTCATGAAAAGTGTTGTGAAGATTTTTACGCTCCTTAATGTCATAAAGCAGTCAAAAGTATTACGGATAAAATCATGGAAGAAAGGATCAAGTGTTAATGAACAAAAAATTACTTTCTATGGGAATTCTTATACCTTCTTTAACACTGTAACATCAAAGGATCTTCCAGACATACATTAACCAATGTGCTTCACATAGTTACGCGTGGTTTGCATTCTCTCTCCCTCAGGAATAAACTGTATGTACATGACAGTTTTGGGGTAGGCATGTTTGTTTGTTTTTTTGTTTTTCCTTGTATTAAAGAAGTCAGGTTAAAGAAGTTTGCCTTGCATCTGGAACAGAAAACAATGATCTTTATATCCTGTGCAAATTCCTTCCATGGTCAGAAATGGTGAAAAAGGGCTGTCTTCTGCAGCAACTGCCTTTAGCTTTGAAACATTGCATTCATATTTTAACTAGTCATATTCCTATCTTTCTATTTATGTAATATAGTTGTACCCTCTTAGTATTTGTGTACCTTTCACATTTAAAAAATGTCAGGTAGCATTCTCCTTTTTCACGCCCAAGACAATAGACACTTTGTTAGTATTATGTATGCATATGCTAGTTTTCTAACAAATAACCCTGTTAGTGCAGCTAAATCTGGTGCCCACAGTAAGTCTCCCAAAGTAAAATCACCAAAACAGGCAAGTTTGACTTTGAGCTTACAAAGTCAAATTGCTAAGATAGATAGACTTACATGTGTGTGAAAATAAGTTGTTGTATTTAAGGTCTCCATGTAACCTGTAAATACATGCTATTTTACCTATGAAATTCATATATGTATTTTATGGTGAATATAAAATAAGACATGACATCTGAACATAGTCACATTTGGGGAAAACTGATGGCTTAGCTTTATCTCTAAAAATAAATATACTTTTTTTTTTAATATAGCTTCATAACATCATAGTGAGATGCAAGGGCATGTAAAGCTATCTGTTTCTAGATGTGAGGGATTAATTACAATTAAATGCACACTAAATAATTCTACCTATGGTAAAAAAAAAATATATATATATATACATATGCATATTTGTACACTGTATTGGTCAAAGTGCTTAGAACTAAATTTCTCATTCTTTACTACAGCTTTAATATTAAAGGGCTGCTGGGAATATCTTGGCATAAGCTCCATTGGTGGTCATTTTCTCAGCATGAAACTGTGATTGCCCATTCATATTTCACTGCAAAATTACTCATAATGTAGATGCAAATCCATTATATAAACAAACAAGTTGCTGTAACCCTTATCCACATTTTTTTCTTCTGAATACTGTAAGAATTATTTACAAATAACAATTTATCCATCAAATTTAATGTTCTTTGATAACATGAGCTGCTAAAGCCATCTTGCATTATAAATGCTAATAAAGGGCATGTGTAAATATGAGTCAGAGGTGAGAGTGGTCTGCTTCTTTCTTGTTACATATGCAGCATATTAACTGGGGAAAACTGGTTAATGTTCACACTGAAAAAATTCCAAATTGTTCTGAGTGCAGTTATTCTAGATTAGTTCCATTTGGAATCTATTTAAGGCAAGTACAGATGAATAAAGGCGGGGGGGGGGGGGGGAAGACGAAACTAACTATGGTTGTTCTTTGAAGGAAATTTTATTTAAAAAAGTTAAAAGGCAGCAGAAAAGAAGTCATATATGACAGGACACAAGTGGTAAATCTAAGATAAATTAACCACTACAGTAGGAAGTGTTTTGCCCTTTAATCTCCCCACTACTACAGGGAAATCCATCTAAGACTAACTGTTAAGCACTGTAAAAGAAATGTGTACCTTGTTAAGTGGAATCCAGCAGCTTGTGAGGAATTCATGTAAAATTTTGGGTTAGCTACTTTGGAAAAAATAAAAAAAAAAAGTTAATCAAAATGAAACTACTTACTATTTTCTTTAAGAATAATTTTACCAGCAAAGAAATTAGGATGTACTTCCAAATTAGAAAGAAGGGCAAAGACAAGTCAATTCAAATGGACATAGACGGGCTTGCTTTTTCCACAAAATATGATGGCATAAAAAAAAAGTACTAGTGATCTCAATAAAAGCATTGCAGGACAAAGTCATGAAGCTTAAAATGGAAATAAAATTGTACAACATTTCATTGGATTCTCTTGAGAAGTTCTACATATAAAATTATTGAGAAATAATTTAGGAAGGTCTGTGTGCCTGTTCTTAAAAAAATTATGTTCCTACAGTAGCCTTGCATGCAAATTAATCTTACGCTCTAGTGGTATCCTGTTGCTTAAACATCAAAATCAATTATAAATTTACGAAGGTGAAGTTAGTCATGGAAAAATATATTATTTAGATTTTTGTTCCATGTTTATATTCTTGGCAGCACTCAGAGGAGCTAACTGGTTATGAGGACAGAATTGTGTTGAACTAGATATTTCACTATACTGTAATGAATAGTCAGACTTTTCAAAATGATGACAGAGTTTGCCTTCATACAAGTGTATTTCTTTTTAAGTGATCTCTTTTTTCTTTGTTGTTAGGTTCCATTGCTGTGGCATTTCCTAGAACATGCATGTGAAAGGTTAAATTTCAGAGGAAAAATAGTGAGTCCTTAGGGTACTCTAGTAAGACTGCAAAGATCAGTCCCTAGCTTCATAGCACATTTTTCGTTTGACTAGCTACTTAAGTGCACCTACAACACAATTCCCCTTATGACGCTGAGGTTGTAATTGTGGCTTATCTTGACCATCATGTTTTGCAGCTAGGTTGTCCCTAACAGTCTGTACGCTGCAGTATATTCGCACACTGTCTATATATGTCCATCCTGCAACAACTCAAAGCCTTTTCCGTAAAATGAAAAATAAAATTATAACCTCATTATCTTTACCTCACCCATTGTATCATGTTTCTTTGGTTTCTTTATTTTTTTCTTCAATTTTAACAACATAGCAAGAATATATGCCTCCTAGAAGAGAAAAATCAACACAAAAATAAGCATTAATATTCCAGAACACAGGAAAAGTGCTCTGATCTGAATTTAAAAGAATATAGAATCTGCCTTGATTGGGGAGTCAAACTGTTGCCCACAAATGAGAATAACCCCTACTACTTACACATTGCTTAATAAGCAGTGACAAATTAAAACTTTCCTTTAAGAGTGGCATGGTTTCTCTGTTGCAAATTGCAAAGAGAATTCCATAACAGCTACTCTTACTGGGAAGTTGCCAGCTTTGCTCTGTACTCTAGAGATTTGAAAAAAACAAGAAAAAGAAGTTGTTCCAGGCTTGATTTGAAGAGAAGTTATTTATTTTACAGTAAAAATAAGTACTGAAACCCAATTTACAAGAGAGTATCATTCTGTGAATGAAACTGGAGTTCAGTGGCAGGACTGTTTTGAAAATCCTAAAATTTATTATATTAATTTTTTAATTGGATCCCAATAAAACATACAGGGAAAACTCCTAACCTCTTACTTCATTCTTGAAAAAGGTCAAAGATGAAAAAAGCAAACTAAAGGAGAATCTGAAAATGTGGCAAATTAAAAATAAGCAATTAAATACAAAACTTAATCACCTGCCTGGCTAGGAATACTGCTCTCAGTGGAAGTACAGCATTGTGCTCCTCTCTTGGATTTACCTCCCTATGCAAGAGAATGTATTTTAATTTCTTTGTCCTGACAGCTAAAGCTTTCAGGTCAAAGCTGACAAAGACTGAAGGTAATGAACTGGAGTGGGAGGCAGAGGGAAAATAAAGAAGCAAAGGTGTAACTGCTGTGAGATTGCATAGTGTTTAGGGAAAGTAAGAAGTTTGAAAATTATTTGCTTGGAAGACAGCTATTTGTAGCATCAAGGCATTTTCCCTAAACACATGTTCATTAGAACTACAACAGTGGATGAGATAAAAGAAGAACCAGAAGAAACTGAACTTTATGACAGTGTCCAGATCTCCAGTGACAAACTAAACAAGACATGGGTAAAGTGGTTACAAAATGTCAAATGGAAGAGTTGGAGCATGCAACTAGCTCTTTCAGACTGTCTTTCTGAAGCAGTTGGGATTGACTGGAGAAGTTGGAAACCACTTGGAAAAGAATCAAGCCAATAAAGTGACTCGATTTTAGAGACAAAAATACTGAATCAGGTACTTTGTAAGGCACTTATGGATCAGGGCAAAGGAATTTCTAAAAAAGACTGAGTGCAAGAATTATTCGTAGTTCAGAAGAGGTACAAGATCAGGTATGTGTTAGGGAGAGGGTTAAGAAAGGGAGCAAGTGAAGCAAGAGCAGAAACATACAGGCTTCCTTCATGTTTGTCATTTTTGTTACCTATGCAGTGATTCCTGCCTTTTGTATATCATCCCAGAATTTCATGAAATAAAGAGCTTATGAGCCAAAGACCAGCTTATTATGAATAGAAACAAAAAGGAAAAATTTAAAGAAGAAAACAAACTGAATCTGACTGTCTCTACCCTGCATTGAATATCATGTACAAATGTGTCACTAAAGTAAGGGAAAATGGTTTAAGAAAAATTAAATGTCCTTTTGTTTTGAGTACTTACATGCACCGACAGACAGTAAGACAGAGCAAAGGAGATGGGAGAAAGTTCAGAGTAAAACTCAGGTGAGATGATGCACCTGACAACTACATGTAAGGCAAATGTTTCCTGAAGATCCCTGGGGAGTCAGGAAAATCAGTGATCAGAGTTATTTGATGTTTGAGACTGCTAGCATGACCAACGTGCCAGCAACCTCTGGTAGGTACATAGACACTGAACATCTGTGAATGCTGATTAGGTTGAAGGGGATCGTGGTTGCAGGGCAGCAGGCTGCCTGTAAGGATGCCAATCCCATACAGAGCAAAATGCCAAGATGTGCACTCACAGTGTGACTGCTTCTACCATCATTCAGAGTGAAAGAGTTGAAACAACAAAGCAGAGTGGTCAAGACCATTACGGGGCTACTTACGGGAGGCTCACAGAGTGATGTGCTCTCTGATACTGGCTTAGCAAAGAAACAAACAACAAGGGGGTGGCCTGCCACAGATAGGCACTGTTTGGGCAGCCAGAATTTAAGCTTGGGAACAGACACAAATTGATGCTTTTTACATCCCCTTTTTCCAGTTTTTCATGGGTTTACTGGAGAGGAGGCAAAAGGAGAGGGTACAAAATCTGGATGAAACCTGTTTTATACCAAATTATCATTTCCTAATCCATCATAACAATCACTTATGTATTATAAACACTTTGTTTATTCCAGCTAAAGAGAGGAAAAAGTGTAGGCACAGCCTATTAGAACCTCTGCTGCAGAAATCTGAGCAACCTGATGCTTCAGAGAGGAAATGAATGAAGAAAAGCTCCACAGGGGATGGTTTGGATGGTTGTCAAGGTGATGTCACTCTGGTTCTCTAAACCTGTGCTTTTAAAAACAGTGGGATTGTTGGAATGGGGCTCTTCCCAGGCAGAACCCAATCTAATATGAGGCTGCTTTTTTATCAGTTTTATAGCTGAAGGTCAGTCCATAAAGCCTGCACTTCTAAGGATACAGACTATGATTGGGACAGGCTATGGAAACATTAAATTCAGGGAGATAATTGCTCCATTATGAGGCCAGTAATATAAAGAAATATATGTGTTGGTGGTAACTCCTAAAAACAGTAACAACGAAAGCAAAAAAATTGAATAGTTTCAATGAATAGACAAAGTTGATAATGTCTCCAGATTTTCTAGGCTTTTGTTTCTTCTTAAATTGGCACTGTACTTGGTTTTGTTATCACTAAAATAGGGAAAGCTAAATTAGAGCTTTAGTATAGCTAAGGATATGAAAAGAAAGGTAGGATTCATTGTCTCAGATATTAAGTCACTCTTGTATATGACTGAAGGATACTGTCTGCTTGTAAAGCTTTACCTCAGAGATCTATTTACGCACGATTCTTTCATTTTTGCTTTTCTTGATAGTAACCAGAATGTGATATATCTCTCTTCAAGGACAGGTTATATAGTTGAGGAGCTTTGCTCTGTATTAAGTATGGATTTCTTTATTTTCATAAACATGGCTCAGATATACGTAGCTCTGTAACATGCTGTAGCTGCTGCTGGCAGTGGAAACCAAGCTATGGTGTTGTCTTTTCCTTATTTAATCATGTCATTTCCTTTCTATACTTCAGAGAAAGACAGCAAGGCATCCAGGAGCAAGAACCACACGGAAGTGGGAAATCCATCAAAAAATTTAATGAAATAGTGAAGTTGGAAGAGTAAAATCCATAGATATTTAGGAAGTTGACCTTAATAACAGCCACCAGGAAGACATATGCCATCTTTATATGCACATTAACAAGACACTGTAAGCCCATTGGGGCATGGACCACATACAACTCCGGCAGTCTGGTAAAGCATGTTCTTTGAACACTGTGTTGTGTATCATTTTGTACTTCCACGGCTGATTGATGTGTGCTAACAAATATGACATACAATAAATTGGCCACAGTGCTACTTTAGGAAAAAATTGAGCTGGGCCGTGGAAGGGGTGTGCACCCAGGAAGCCTGCCCCAGGAGTCAGATTCTCTGTATGGCTGACAGAGCCTATGCAGGGATGGCAAAGAGATGAGTTTTTATCTCTGTTTGTGTTTTGATTAAATATCACTTTAAAATGAACACCAAGAAAAGGGTTTGGGAGGAGGATTTTCTTGTTTGTATAATCCTGCAGAGTGTCACAGCATGAAAAATGATTGTGGCTCATACACACTCTTAGTAAGAGAATAATTACTGTACCAATATAAATATCATGTTAAATTAACTCTCTCCCACCGTCGTCTTCCAGCTCCAACCCAAATTCTGTTACTCCTTAAATCAACATTCAGCAACTGAAGTTCAGCTGTGACATGAGATCCATCTGGCTGACTTATTTCTCACAGGTTACTGGTTGTGGACTAGTTATCTCATTCATTGAGGCCAGAAGAGGTTGTCCCTGATGCTAACAGGGGTTAGTTAGGCAGACAAGTGCTCAGACCACCAAATATACCAGCAGTTGTGTTTGCCTTCAAGCGAGGCAGGGTGTGATGGGCAGGTACCCACAGGCAACGCATAGGCATGGGTATGCTGGCTCTACACTGCACCATGCTGTCATGTAGCAAGCATTCCTGCACCATCTTTGACAGGTAGGAATGAATAAGTTTTCCCTGTCAGTTTTCTATAAAGTAGATGAAATTTATTTTTCATCTATTACTAGCTGCTGCTTTTTGATGTATCACAGTTCTGTTTACACTGCCTTTTTCTCAACTAACACAAATTCTTATGGGGAAAAATGTGTCTTGATAGCTGTTTCATCATTGGCCTGTGCAATGTTAATGCAAATTGAGCACAACTTGCTACCTGATCCTATTAAGCATTTTAGATTTCCCTTCCACTGTTCTAAATGACAGTGCAGAACCCAGCAATGCTGAACTGAGCAAAAAGGAGGAATTAAAGATACATTTTAGTTAGTCTTTCATTAAAAAAAGAAAAAAAGTCAGCTGAGACAAGAAGCATGACCTCCTTTAATTAACATTTGTTGAGTCATTTTAATCTTTGGATTTCCATGATGATAGCTGGTTTTGCCCATCTGGCCATAAGGAAGTTGCTCCTTATCTTTACTGCTGAAGCCATCCTGCTAGCAGTAAGGAATTCAAGATTACATTTGCAGTGCACAAAATAGCACCATGCAGTGGTCCCTGCAATGTCTTCTAGTAAGCTAGCTATGGAGTCCAATATGCTATAACTTCTTTACATCTCTTCATGAGACTAGTGGTTAGCCCAGAGTTGGTGTTCCCCTTATTCAGCTGTATTGTAGACTCTGAGCTGTGCCACTGCCCTGTGGTTCATTTATTCTTCCAGACCCATACTTAAGGGAATCGCTTCTCACCAGTTTTATTTCCCTAAGCAGGCAGAAGCAGCTCACAGCCCACCCTCTTTGTTTTCAGTCCTAAATATTCTTCTCAGCTGTTAAAAATCATAACCTTGCAAATACAAGGAATAACAATTGCTTTGACTCTCTGTAGACCTGTAAGTTTAGCTCCTCTCTTCCCACTACAAATATGGGCATGTGTGCAAATGCAGATGTGTGCAAGCACACACGTGCACACACATACAGCCCCACCTCCACCCCCCATCTCAGCTTATCTCCATGAAAAACACAAGTGCATCTCCATTTGCCAGTTAAGGCAACATTCAAATTTGCAAAGGAGTATGGACTTATTTATTTGTTTTACTTGCTGACAAGTCTTTTGATAAAGGCTTCATGTATCTTCCCTTTTTGCCTTATCTGCCTCTGGAGTTATTTTCTAGGACTTAAATGAATCTTTGTGCTGAGGTTTTTATATAGTGAAGGTTACACATCATCATAATTGTATACAGAACTCTCAATGTTAATGCATCCCTCCATAACAGATTTTAAAACAAGTCAGTGAGCCATCAGCAGGATTTTTCACCAGAATGGCTACAAACAGTGCTAAACCAAAGCTATATCACATGAAATTAATCACCTGTGGGTGGGGAAAAATGTGGCATAAATTGAGAATAACTAAACAAATGTTTTCCATTGTGAATGGATTAGAGTGTTTTTTACAATCTGGAAGTTTTTAGTAAGTGCATGAGTTGCTCCCCATCACTATGCTGTGACTAACCATGCAGAATAAAGTACATAAGCCATAAAATTTTATTTACTTAAAAACAACAATCTTTACATCTTTTAGTCTCAGTTCCAAATAGACTGGGAAAATATTTTTCTGGCAGTTTCAGATGAAATTGAGTAAAGTGGTGTTTCACAGCACAGGAAACAGAATCTCAGGAATTTGGAACAGGCAGGTGAAGCCAACTCTTTATTTATATATTCCATATAATGCAAAACTACCCCAGAAAACTTCACTGCAAATATTCAAAGCTAGATGTTCTTCAGCAGCTTTGGGGTAATTTTAGTTACTGACTATAAAGGCTTTTGGATTGAGTCCTTCATATTCATTACTCAGATTCAGAAGCAAACTACATGACCTGAAACATTATCAGAACACTTTCATGTGTATTTTGAAGTATTTAATTAAGTTTTCAATTAATCATTGTTTGAATGTTGGCCCTCCTGCTGCTGAAATATAAGTGATTAAGAATTAGGCCACGTTTAAACCTACATTAGTAAACGTACATTAAGCTTTTAATAAAAGCAAACTCCACAAGCGTTGCATTCAGGCCTTGCACATGAGATGAAAAGGACTCCTCAGATTACATGACTCTATTTAGGACAACTCCATTTCAATTTAGTTAAATTCAATTATAATTGTGTTGAATCTAGGTGCATAATAATCCATGAAAAATGAGCTGAATTCAAGGAAGGTTCGTTCTTTGCATGGACTGTATATTGTTTCATATACATACTAAACTATATAGAATGAATTCTAAGAAGGCATTGTTTCTAACAAAGAGTAATCTACATGATTTACACTGAAGTTGTGATCTTTGCAGCTACAGTGTCTCTTCTCTTATTATTGACATGCTTTGCAATCACATATAACACGATAGGAATGTCAAAATTTGAGGACTTCAATATTTTAGTGTGTGCCAATTTTCCTCTTTGAGAACATTCTTAAGAAATTAAAGAAAGAACAAAAAAAGTGCTCATTTTCAGATACCCCTTACAATAATGTGAGAATAATTGCCTGAACCTATTGTACCAAAAGCAATCACAGTTTTGCCAGTCAAGTAAGAAGGAAAAAGGATGACATTTAAAAAACATACTTTTGGTAGGGAAATTTCCAGAGCTGATCTAGAAAGTTATTAGTACCTGAATATAAAAGCCAAAGATTTTTCTGGGTTTCATATAATTTTTGTGTTTTCCTACTCTCTTTATTTTTTTCCTTATAGTGTCTTTTTTACGAAATTCCATATAATTAAAATTTAAATACGAAAAACTGGTTCAAATGTTGCCAACCATCTAGCTGAGTGGAATTCTGAAAAAGCTAGTGTGGCCCTAGAAGAGCATAAACACATATATACCCACATGGATCCTCATCAGGCCTATAGAGAGGGATGTGCCCAAACTTACTAACCATGGTGGCATTTGCAGAGGAGAGGGCAAGTGGTATTTTGCAGACAAGTGATTAGAGCCAGTTCCACTATGCTGTTTTCAACCAGTTTGGCAAAAAATAATTTTGAACTATTTCTCATATGAGAGTAAGACCTGTTCTGCGTAACAGGCTGTTGGACTACCTCGGAAACAGTGCTGTAAAAGGACAAAATAAAATTTTTACCTGATGTTTGATATGGAGTTATAGAGCGATGTATTCTGGAAGGGACTTCTGAAGGTCCTCTAGTGCACCCTCCTGCCCCAAGCTGGGCTGTTGTCATGGTTGAATGAGGTTCCTCAGGGCGTTTTCCAGTTCAGTTCTGAATATCTCCAAGGATGGAGACTCCAAAACTTGCCCAGGAGCCTGTGCCAGTGTGTGGCTACTCTTGATGACATTTTTCCTTATATCTAGTTGGGATTTCCCTTGCTGCAGCCTCATCCTTTCATTGTGTGCCTCTGAAAGGAGTTTGGCTCAGTCTTCCGTATCATCACCTATTAGGTAGTTGAAGACAGATGTATCAAACACAGTTCACAGTAAGATACTTGGTAATTCATCAATTCATCAAGGATCTGAGCATTGCAGAGGATTCAAATTGCTTATTAAAGTTTCCAATCTTATTGCTTACATTGAAAGATACTCTAAGAAAAAGGAAAAAAGTAAAGAAAAACATGTAATCCTTTAATAAGGTAACTGGACAAAAATAAAACCTCTGTTTATATTTGCTCTAGCTTATCTTTTCATTCCCAGAGGCTTTTCTTATTGGTATAACATAGTTAATCAATTCAAGATACTAGCTAGACAAATTGTAAGTATGACTATGACAAAATTGGAAAGACAGTGAGCAGTATGGTGAATATGCGATTATTCTTATGTGAATATGAAAAAAAGTTGATCCTTTTTATATTTTTTTTTTTTTTAGTCTTCCAGAATATGTTTTTCAACACAGGAATATATTATTCTCATTTTTATGAAGGATTATGTCCAGGCTGTTAAACAAAGTGTAAAGTAAATTTGGTACCTTTTAACTGGTGGTTCCTAAGTTAATATTCATTAATATTCATTTTATGAAGAGTATCAACATTCACCTTGGTCAAAGGAGTGGTAAAACTCCCAACATCTTTGTGTAAGCACTGGAAAATTACACAGTTCGAATTCTTAAAGATTTTGAAAGTACTTCATGTTGTTGCAGCCTAATGTCTGTAGGCAATTCATCATCACTTTTTTTGTTGGTTTGTTTATTTCTTAATATTTCTGTTAGTATGCAAGTGAGCATTCAAAGTGAAATCAGAATCCATTAGGTGAATGTATTTGAATGATGTCATGTTAAGATACCTGCATAAACAAGTGCAATGTGGGACATCAATTACACTGATTGTTTTCTGGATAGATAGTGCATTTTTTTTGTTCTCATTTAATCCTGATCATCCTTATAGCTCAAGGTATTAGCTGTGCTGATTATCATAAATATATTCTTTTAGGTAGAAAAGTAATGTTTTAAGAAGGAAAGCAATTTATGAAATATTTATAGCTGTTAAGACATCTCCTGGACCCTGAAACACTTAAACACAGATTCATAGAATAAGCATATAATGCTACACCTTGCTTTATTCATTCTTAAAAAGTGAAATTGTCCAAGATTTTCTACATAATCCCTTAAACCCAAGTTTTTGTGCAGGGTCTAAGACATGAGAAGGTGTTATCTTTGCTACTGGAAATCTTGGATCAGAAGAAATTTGAATTTTACATTATTTAGCACCTGTTTGTATTCTAATAATCAGACATGCCATGGTCAGAAGGACTATGGATGCTGGTCATTCTCCTCTCTGTCTTCTAAGAAGGTAGTGGAAGCCAATCAAGTCAGAATACTTTTTCAGTGATGGCTAGACCACAGTAGAGATAAAAATGGATACTTTGGATTAAAAAAACCTCAAAAAAATAAAAACCCCTTAATTTTATAATTCTATTGTTGGACTGAAGTAGCATGTGTGCAACGTGAAATTAAGTCAGTGAAAATAGATATGGGTTATCCATTAAGTTCTATTGAACTGGAATTCATTAGATTAACAGTTTTGGTTTAGGAAAGCTAAAGTTGATACTGACCCATCTCTTAGCTCGTCAGAATAAACTGTTTATTTTTGTCCATTTGTCTTATTAAAAGGTCACACTTAGGCAGGTTTTTTGGTGGTGGTGGTTTGGGGTTTTTTGAGTATCTTTAAATGTAGGCACATTGTTCCTACTCTTACAAATTGGAAACAAAGTGATAGTTCTTTTCTGCCTGGTGCCATTTGAAGCTGAATCTACCTACTCTGTGCTGGGTGTACTGCTGATGTTATTTTAACTTGTGTTTGTCATTAAGCATTCTTTGAAGTGGTATCAGGACTCTGAACTTCCTCATTCCGTCATTTTCATTCTGAATAATTCTCTATAAAATCAACAATGTCATATTGAGAACTTTAAAGGCCTTGTTGGACATAATTTTATTTCATTTTTTTATATGATATGGAAAAAACAGGACAGTGGAGTGTGAACCAGTACAGGCTACACTACAATCTCCAGATGGACATTTTGCTTCTCTTTTTTTTCTACTGACCAGCAGGATTCAGGTCTGCTTGTTTGGCTGGCTTGTGGCAAGCATCCTTATCGCTTTTATAGGATTTTCTGAAGTGGCACTTGGCTTGCTTTAACTCAGTTTTTGTTTGCCTATTTTTTAGTTTGACTGCTGAACTGAAAAAATAATTTACACAGTCCTTCTGATAGAATGACTTATTCCCACAGTTAGTTGCACATATCCACCTAAAGCAATGCAAAACCAACACACATTCAGATAATGAGATTAAAAAAAAGTTTCCTTACATTTAAACACAATTTCCTGTATTTCAGTTTGTATTTCAAGCAATTTCTGCGCATTGCCTCTCATCCTGTCACTGGGCACCACTGAGAAGGGCCTGGCTCCCTCTTTTTTAGTCCCCCCTCAGTTATTTATACAAATTGATAAAATTCCCCTGAGCCTTTTCTGCTCCAGGCTGATTAGTCCCAGCTCTCTTAGCCTTTCCTTACATGAGAGATGCTCCAGTCCCTTCATCATCTCAGTGGCCCTTCGCTGGACTCACTCTAGTATGTCCCTGCCTCTCTTGTATTGAGGAGCTGAGAACTGGACACAGTTAGACAATATGTGGGGACCCACCTATTCTTTTGGTTTTTCTCCCAAAGGACTAAATGTATTCCTGGTTCAACCAGGGACATCAAAAAGCTGGGCAGAGAGGGGGGAATCCTAGTTATAATGGCTAATCAGTGGGATTTGTTTGGATGAATGAACACTTTTCATGAAGGATATTTATCTATTCTTCCATAAGCACACAGAAATATTCGCATGCACACACTCCTACATTTGATTAAAGCTTGGATTAGCACTTTAATACACTGAAATGAATTAATGCAAAAGGTGAGCTTGTATAATATGACATAAAGTATTTCTAAGTAGTAGGTTTTCCCTCAGGAAAAAGTTGAAAGTACTCGATTATTTAAAAGAGGTAAAAACACTGAGAGTCATGAAAGAGAATATGAAGAAAGATTTTCCTTAAAGTAAGAGTAGCAATTGCAAATACAGGTGTTTGCTTTCTTCACCCAAATGACAGTTTATATTCCACTCTTTTACTCTTCAAAACTACTTATCAAACTGTGGAGTATTGGATTCAATCTGACTGTAGGATTGTGAATCTGTTGCATTAGTTATGCTGTACAGAAAGATACACATTGAGAAGGCATAGGTGCAGATGCTGTAGGTCAGATAGAAAGTGATCTAAACATTAGATTAGCTTTGGTAGCCAAAAGGTTTCCTTCTGGGCAGGGAAGCCTGCTGGATTATCAGCATCTTTGGCAGTGGAGAACATGCTTTCCTGCTGAGTATATACCAGCTGGTCTTCTGTGCCAGTGGTAGGTCCACCAAACTCTTGCTATGAGAGGTTGTATTTCCATGTATGATATCTGGGTAATGACAGGCTTCAGAGACAGAGCTTCCACACCGTCAGTTTGTGATCTGTCTGTGCTTTCTGTCAGCAGCATGTCAGGGGCTTAAGTCTGAATAAAAGGTGCAGTAAACAACAGTGATTAGATGTTGCTACTTATGCTTTCCTTCTGCTAAAAGAGGCTTTTTTGTTTTATCTCAGTCTGCTGTTTGAGTCACAAATATATGTGTGACAAATGGGCAGAATGTATATACATACATCTGTTCCATTTGCTGCAGCCCTTCTATAATATCAGTTTAAGTTAGTGAACAGCTTGAGGCATTTGATTAAATGTCTGATCCTTACTTTTAGGTTCACATGCCAGATAGCTGAAATTTTTGGATGGGAATTCTAAAGGTACTAGTACTAGTTGCTGGGATATTATTGACTTGTAATGGGAGGTAGACCTCTACTATACATATATGCTCTATGTTGTCATAGCATTAGCCATTTAGTCTTAAAGTTACTAAGAAAATAGTCAACTGATCAATTAACTGATGGTGATAGAAAATATTCCTTTGGAAGTATGGATGAAATGACAAAATTAGGAAACAGATAGCTCTGCAAAAAATAGAGGATTGAACCAGTTTTATTTGTCACAGATAAATGTTTCTCTTTCAGAGCTGGAGCAGCATACTGTGGATGCAAGACCTTATCTGGGCTACATTATTTTAGAGAACAGGATCAAGATGTGGCCCAGGGTTTTTCCAGTTGGAAGCACTGTGATAAACAGGAGTAAGGCAAACTAAGCTGTATATTCAGTCATACAGATGTACTGTGGAAGTCAGAAGATGGCAGTCTTCACACATTGAAATTACTGCATAGCTAACCATAATGATGTGAACACTTGAGAAGTGAAAGATAAAATGAATATGCATCTTCCTCTGTATTTTTAGTTGTTAAATTTTAATTTCAAGTGCATCTTGATAATGCAAAAATGACAGCTTTTTTTTTTTTTCCTTGGAAATCATTCATGATGAGGGCAACCAAAACATTAGTTAATACTCTCTCATTCAAACAAGAAAAAAACCACATTTTTAGTGTAAAAAAGGTTCTAAAAACTATCTAAAACATCTAAAAAAAGGCATAGGTGAGTATAGACAAATGTGTCCAAAAGGAGGATCGACAGAGGCTGCTCAGCAATTGTGTATGCCTGGAGGCACCTAAACCTCTGTATCTGATTGCATTCTGCTTCTGTTCATGTCAAAAATCTCCTTGTGTTAGCAGCAAAGAATTTAATACCTTTTCAAGCCACACTGGGATCCATGACTTAGAAATAAATGGGTCACCACTCCCTGAAGGCTTGATCCAATAGGTGAATGTTGAACATGCCTGGTATGCACAGTAGAGTCTGTAATGTCAGCTGCCTGTTATATCCTACTGATCAGTGAATATCCACAGGCAAATTTAACCTTAAATTGCCCTGACACCAAGGGGAACTGAGCTTTTATCTTTCCTGTCCCAGGATGCAAAGCAAGGAGGTGCAAGCAGCTCTACCAGCGCTGATTAAGGCACTCCATCATCAGTAGGAATTTTTGTTCCTCTCATCAGAAGTCAAAATGTCTTCTTACTTTAGAAAATTCTAATTGTGATGAAGCAAAATGCATAAATTTCTTGCAACAAACTTTGGAAAGTAGGAAACCACCCTACCACCTGAGTACCTTATCCAGTAGACAGAGAGACACATTAATTTTCTTACTCTCCTTCTGGCACAGAAGTTTTGAATGCTTTCTTTGCAGGCAGCAAGGTGTATCCTATTCTCAAGCAGTTGATAATCTCTCCTATAATTCAAAAGATGCAATTGGGAAGGAAACAGAATTTGGATGTCTTATATTTTGGGTGAGCGCCCTGACCATCAGGCTACTGTTGTCCCCTGTTTCCTCTTACCATGCCACCAAGCCTTTGTCAGCTATATATAAAAAACCCTTCACTTTTTATGAAAGGGCTGAGAGTTTGAACACTGGGGCACTATGTGAGTCCCTTGCAGCAGACACATTGTGTGCCTGCACTAGTGATTTAGTGTTGGAGGGTTCCTTTTTGGCACAAATAAATTTTGTGTATGTACTGGGAATCTCACAGTATCCCTTCGAGGACACCATGCATGAGTTTTAAACAGCTTTCTTCCTGGGGTAGTCAAGGCTGAAGCATTGCTTGACTTCATCAAGCACAGGAGGGACATGTCAGAGACCCCTGTTTACAGCAGGAAAGCAAATCTCTTCTGCAGCGAGCCCTCCAAGCATTCACCATGTGTGCCTAGCGGCATCAGTGCAAGCTTCACTGCTAGTCAACACGTGATGTGGATGTGCAGTCCTGGGATCACAGTGAGCCACATCACATTCAACTTTGGTCCTTCCCTCTTGTGCCTTACCTGTCAGTAACATATAAGGACCTGTCCTCCTGAAAATGGTTGTTTTCCAGCTCTTTTTTTTTAAAGCTTTTTTACCTCAGCTATCATGCTTCCTATCCATCATACAGAACATTTTATTTTCTCATTACCAACATGCATGAGTGCAAGCAGATAGTGTATAGCCAAGCTCTTGGTTTTCTATTCCTATCTGGCATACAAGCATTTAAAAACTTAGCTTTAAAAGGGTTTACTTTTGAAAATATTGTTGATTTTGGTCCTAGTTAATATGAACCAGATAGCTATATCTCTATTTTTAATTTGTAACTCCAGTTCTATAAAGACTTGATTAGAACTTATCTTTAAATACAGGAAGACTTCTTACATGTTAAGCTAAATGTGCTAGATGAACAAGTTTAGCTAAACTTTTAGGCCTTCCTCAAGCTTACAGCCTCCAATTTGCACTTTTAGAAATAATACATCAGATGAATAGCTATTGAAATTCAGCTTCATTGACTTCAGCAGAGACACACTAATTTTAATCAACCAAAAATCCCAGATGTCAGATGATACAAGCTGGTTGGGTTTTTTAATCAGTTTAATATTAAATATTAAGAAGTCTTTTATGCCTAAAGTTGAGAAAATGAGCAAGCATACCTTACTTACTTTAATATTTTGATTATTAAAAGTACCTGTGGTAACTAATAATAGCACTATGGTTCTTATACAGATTTAGCTTTGCTTGCAAATGAAACTGGAAAGATAATAACTTTAGGTTTGAGCAAATTTGAAGTTAGGAAAGGAATACTTTCCTGACAATTCTGTTAAGCTTGAATTTCAACATCAAAAACATTGTATCTAATGCTCTGTTCAAAAAGTTACAGTGTCTCACTTGTAAAAATTTGGTAGTAGCCTTATTCACCAATTATTTTTTTTTAATCCATCTTGTACACAAGGAATCCAGAAAAAAAATGTAAAAGAACTCTCTTAGTTGTGTTGCAAATATTATTTTATAAAAACCTGTTTGCTGTCAGTTAGCAGTGAAACACAAGATGTAGTAGGTAACACTTTAAACCAGAAAATTAGTAGCATAAAGGAAAAAAAAGAATATCAGGTGGAAAAAGTATGTTTATGTATATTTTTTACTTTTATTTCTATGTTTTATTGGAAACAGAAGGTTTTCTATTAAAAAAAAAAAAAAAAACAAAACCCAAAAAACCAAACACCAAACAGTTCAAGATTATTTTTAGCTGCTGCTCAGATTAAATATTTATCCCTTCACATAAGTGAAACAATGTTCCTGAACAAGTATCTGTCAGCCACAGAAACTATTTTGTTCCATAAAAATGTTTCACTTTAGTATTTAAACCCCAGCCTTCTAATTTCTTATTTTGTATTGATTTTCATAAAGTAAACAAACTGTTTAAAGAAAAAGTCACTTTGAACAGAAGAATAAAAAGTTTAATTTAGACAATTTGAGAACCTGAAAAGCCTCCCACTCTCCTTAATGAACAACTGAAACCTTTTCAAATAAATATTTCCTTTGACAAAACATAATTCTAAAAAATGTTGTTGAACAAAGCTCACAGTGGAAATTATCATTCTTATGCAACCGCAGAATGTGTAGATAGATATATAAGCATTTAAGTAAATAATTTTTATGTCTGTCACAACATTATAATATAGAGCTTTTTGAACATCAGATTGGTTGTTTCTATGTTTTTTTGTGGTTTGTCTTTTATCATTCAGCTATGCTTTTATGATTCAACACTCACACATCTAGCTCACCATGTATCTAGTTCAAAAGGTCAGAGGTTTAAGTCTCATTCCTCCTAGGATGGCCACTTTTGAATGAAAGCGTGCTTTGAAACACTAGGAATTGGCACCCTCAGACCAAAGTTTTTTCTTACCTCTACCAGTGACTATTTCATAATAGATGAACAGGTATCCTTATTGCCCTGCAGAGCTGAGGTAGCTGCTTTGCTAAGATAAAATATTTTCCAACTTGCTTTGCTCACTTCTAAAACCAAAGTACACTTCTGAAGTTGGGTAAGTTCCATTAACTACTAACCCTCCAGGTTTCGCCCTTTCATTGGGAAGAGTATATCTTTTTGTTTGATTCTGCTATCATCTGAAGCATCCTTGTTATACAGCTTGACTTAAGTATGTTGAGGAAGCTCAGACCACTCCTAGTTCAATACAAGAGTGCAACTGTTGGTTAAGAGTGGTAAAACCATTCATCATTGTGGCTGCACAACACAACAAACATCAAACATCCTGAAGACTATTTCTGCCCCCAGCCACAAAAGAAGGGTCTTTCAGGGTAAGAGAAAGATGTAGAAGGAATTGCTGAGTCACCTTTGAAGGTCTTTCTAATATGGAGAAGAGTCGGATAATAACACACAATCTTGTGGGGAAGGTAATTGTCAGAACCCTCAAAAAACCTAACATTTTTCATGTAGTGATACTTTACAATGGACATTATTCCTTTTGCTTTAATACTGTGTTGTTCAAAACAGCTAGAGTATGTTTAAATAACTACTTTAAAGTGAAAAGGTCCATGCCTGCTAATCTTACTCACAGAAACCTCAATTCAGAATACCTTGGAACAGGTAGTACCATGTCCTGACTGACATTTTCTTCCATTAAAATTTTCTTTAACATTTAAAATTGTAAAAATACAGAATAGTTCCCCCCCCCACACTTTATGATTTTTTTGAATTAAACTTGAATTTTAAAACTTGCAATGAATAATTTGAGGGATTTTTTAAAAATTAAAAAAAATAATATAAGATTATTTTAAGATTTTTTTTTCCATGACTAATATTTCCTGAGTTGAATACCTCTTTTGCATGATGTATTTCTGGTTAGAAACTGTGTTTCTGATTTGAATCAGTTATGAATATGGAACATCACATTTTCAGAATTTGTTGTCTTCAGTTATATTAGAGTCCTTTTAAGAGTTCATTGTATGTGACTGTGTTATCAATGAATTTATTTCTCAAAACAGATGTGCAGAAATTTACAAGAACTGCATTTATTGTATTTGGATTTTGTTATTGTTGAAAGTAAACTGCACCCAGACAAAAGAATTAAGACTTCTGTTAAATATTTTTTTTTGTTGAGTGCTATATTCCACTGCAAAATTCCCCATTAAACTAGATTTGCCTGATGAGGTAGTCTGGTAACATATTGATAAACAGTGCATAAACACAGTGATAAGTCTGAGATTAGGGACTCTGATTTACCAGTTCACTGCTCAGGCTTTACACTGGTATAAGACTATTGATGTAATTATTTTGTTTAGAAGTGTTGTGTGTGTAGTAGATGTTCAGGAGATATAAATTCCAAGGCTGTTACTTCCTTTGAATTATTAACTTATCCTTTGAAACCTCTTAGGACTCTTCGGAAAATATTCTTGTTTAATTTCAGAGAATGCCAAAGTACAGAAATCTAATTTTAGAGAATGCCAGTTCTTTTTCTGGGTGAAACTCAACTGAAAGACTAGTCTGCCAAGGACTCTGATGCTTTCCATGTCACCTAAGCCCACTGAGTATGTTGAGATGGAAACTGTGCAGAGGAACTGGTCTCAATTTCATATAGTGAGAGATGGGTATTTTTAGGCTGCCTGTGTATTTAACAGAAAAGGAAATAGGAGTTTTCATTTATGAAAAGTTATAACTGGGCTAATATTGTCCAGCAAGACCTGTGTTTTTCATCATTTTAAAGAACGCTTCTTGAAAGCTGCTTTTGCAATTCTTTCTGAGCTTCTTTTAGCAGGTATTTTTTGCAAATTTACACATATTTTTACGTACATTGATTTTAAATGTCTCACTCAACCCTTATTTGAGAATGAAATTTTTGTCTAAGTACATGCCTCCAGTGATAAATATGAGATGACAGAATGTAGCATTGCTACATATCAAGGTGCTGCGATTAGATCACTGGTTGGCCCGGACCAGGGAAGAGACAGATAACACACATGGTGTGAGCGTCAACTCCGTCTTTTATTGCGCAGTTAATTCCTTTTATACTAACAACGGTAGGTGGGATTACTGATATGTCATAGGGAGGCGACGACTAGCCTTCTACCTTTCCGTGACATCGCGAGATCTTCCAAACGCCGTACCCTACACAGAATAGACAGATGAAGGCAAAGCACAGCTTTTCTTACTCATCTGTGTAAGAAATGGCTATACAATTTCTACAAGCTGATTTAAGGCTAAGTCCCTATTTGAGATGACCTGGTCCTACAAGGCAGGTCATAAATCCTTATAGTGTCTTTGACCTACAGAAGTCACATAGACACAGAGTGGACAGGTGAGGGACTTTCAGAAATGGTTCACACATTAATGATTTTCTGCAGTACCAGTGCCTGTATGGGTAAAATTCACGTGCCATGTTACATGAACACTTTAAGGTTCAGAGATGGGTCAAAAGACACAACTCTGAGTGAGAACAGCAGTGGAACTCCAAGCAGGAGAAGGGCAGAGATTGTTGCTATATTCAGTAGAAAAAATTGTCAAGGTTTAAGTAACATTTGACAAAAATTCTACCAACCAGCTCAGCCAACACACATAGGGAAAGAAAGGTCAAGAGACTGACATAAAATTAGTCTTGTATTTGTGACAAAAGAATAAAGTACTTATTACAATTACAATACTTTAAAATCAGTATTTACAGATCTTAGCTTGTTTCAGTTAAAATAGCTTTGAAATTACCTGCCACTACATAATATTTTATATGATTGCTTTAATTTCAGAATTTATATAACTTTTTTCCCCAAAGTGACTTAGAACATGATTTAGACCATGATTTGGAGGATTAAGCACAATTGTGTAGTAACTACAGAAAGTCTACAATTCTCCCATTCAACTCTTCCTATTGTATTGTACCTTGATACATTTTAAAGGCACTGGTGCTAAAACCACAGCAATGAAAATGCCTCTGTCTTTCAAAACAAATGGGACCCCCAAGGCAATGAGATTTCTGTCTTCACATAGCTGACCCACCTGTTGTCCATGCACTGGACTAGCTAAATTTAGCCACCATTTGGTGGCATGCCAAAAGGGAACTTGCCTTGCCTACTGCAGCTGGAAGGGTTGTAGATCTTAGTATAACAGATAAACAATTTTTCCAATCCATCTGTCTTCTCAATATTTTAACTTCTCCTCCCTTCTGGTGCACTGAGGTGAAAATGAAAGTTGTTCTTTAACTGTTTTTTGTAGAAGCTTTTTGTATCTTACCAAGTTTAGTGAGGGCAAAGAGAGACAGTGATCAGTTGACCAGGCTTCTTTCTTACAGTGTGGTAAACAGCTTAATGGAGACGTGGTAAGTAGGTGTGCACCTAAATGTGTATGCTGCCATTTCCTCACATCCCTAGCACCTACCTGAGCCACCTGGCTATTGTCCCTTATTTGAGGGAAAGGATTTTCTACTCTGTAGGAACAATTAAATCCCATTTGACATAGATCTACATTTTCCTGCCACTTTGAAGTTCTCTAACCTCTTAGCATATGGCATCATTCTCTTTCTGTCCTGGTAGGCATTTCATTGGGTACATAATACAGTCAAAACCCAGGCAATTCAAATAATGAATTATCTGCCCTACTGCTATGTCACTTTGGCCTTTTAATCAGTAATTTCAGCATTTCAGTTTCCCTATGAATTGTCTTTTCAAGCTAGGAATCCCTTGTAAAGAGTATCCATATGAAAAATTGTTGTTTTCTACCCCAAAAAACCAACACAAAAAACCCTCAATGCTTCTAAAAGTATGGCAAAAATATGTGTTCTTAGTCATATTAAACCTGAGAAATTCCACTCATCTTAAGAAGTCCTATTCTCCAGATTCACACTGCAGAAACAGTATAAGTTTGTTACCAATTTGCCTTTGCTGATTTGATTTTCTGGCTATTACATCTTGTATAGCTAAATTATTTTTGTTTGCTTGCTTGCTTCTTGGTGTTAAATACTATGAATTATATGCCAGTAATACTTTGTAGGTGGCAGGTATGTATACCATCAATTCTTCAGTTAGATTAGTACACATGGTATACAAGTACTAGGAAAGTGAAGCGTACTTGTAAATAGAGTTCCCCTTCCAAAGCAAAGTCAAACTATCTAGGATGTGGCATCCTATATTCAAAACTAAAATACAATCAACAAAGCTAAGTATGTTTTTTTTTAAATTATAGAATCATAGATTAGTATTATTTAGTACAGTTTAGTACTATATAAAGTTTGGAAAAATTACTAAGACACCACACACCCCTCTACCCATGTTTTTCAAAATAAGGAACATTTTACCTTGATTACTTTTAGACAGGTAACCAAAGAAAATCCCAAAAGACAAAAATTAATTCATTTGACAGCTGGTCCACTTAAAATAAATGAGACCTATCTGGAGTCAATACACAATGTTTGGATCAACATTGCTACACGATACTGATATATGGAAATGAGCTAGAATTATGACAAGAGATAATGAAGTTATGTGTATATGTACTTGCATCTGTTTGTACATGTTTCATAAATACAAAATAGCCATTGGCATACAAACATAAGTTAATAATATAAGAATAACTTAAGGTAAACATGCAAAAGAGGATATGTGGCAGTTCAGTCCACTCACTAATTCTGGCTTTTCCATGCCCACCTTGGTCTCTATAAAACTACAGTCTTTACTAATGTGATCACCCACTACTTCTAAAACAATGTAAGGCATGACAGAGCTATTAAAGAATAGACACTTGTTCAACTACAGGCTGGCTTTTACTTAACCTCTTTTTATCCCAATATTCTGTAGCACTGAGCTGAGTAAAGGAAAGCAGAAGTAACATTTTACTATCTTTGAGTTATGACTACAAATGCAGGAAATGACCAGAGACAGCTGGTTACATGAATTTTTTTTGGTTTACTATTCATGCACTATTGAATATATTTTAATCTTTTTCCCTTTCCACTAACTCTAATTTCTTATTTGAAACAGAAAATTCAGCTATGTGATCAACATTTTTCTGGTGCATTTTAGCTTAGTTTAGGGAATGTGAATTTAATCCTCTTATCAAGATAGGTACAACAATACCCATTCACAATGTATTCATTTAATATACTTCCAAAGTATCTATCTGCTCACTGAAAAACTTCTGTAGATATTGTGTTTATTCAAAGTGGTGCTGAAAGATATGGTCACATTCCAAAGACTGTAATGAAATAAGATACATTTAAATCTTTTGCAAGAACAGTCTTTGAAATTCTTCTAGTGTCTTGAGATAACACATATAAATATCTTCTTCAATAACACAGAAAGATTCATCTTTTTAAAATAAAATTTTGCAGTTTATTCATTCCCAGTCTATCCTGTCTTTATTTCAATACTGTCTTTCATACTTCAGCTATTTACAGCATTTTACAAGTTTAGGTGCTACTTCTTCAACCATAAAAGGAGAAGAAAGAGCATTCAGATATATAAGCTGATTGAATTTCATGGATTTTTTTAAGTTGCATTTTCAGTGTCGCTCTCCTTTGCTACTTAAATGATCAACAGCACTCCTGATGATGTGCAAAAATAAAGCTAATATAGTTTTGCAGTTATAGTTATGCTAATATAGTTATGCAGTTTTTGGAACTTTCCAAACATTAGTAAGACAAGCTTAGATGATTTTGTTCACTAGAGCACAAGAAGAAGTGTGGAGAAGGTATAGTAGAGAGACAAGGCAAATAATAAGTTGTCTTCACTAGAAACATATGTTGTCTTGCCAAAGCCTGATTTACAAAGGAAAAGGTTTAAATAAATGAAATACACTAGTAACATTAAGCATTAATATTTTAAAAGATTTTTTTAAATAATTTGTAAACCTTCTATGAAAAGATGTAACTCTGAATGCTGTATTATAGCACTATTTGATATCAATTATGTATTTCCTGAAAAGAGTCATGGAACATCCACACTTCCAAGGACAATAATGTATAAAGGCTGCTAAGCTTTTTATTTGCATACATCTTTCACTCTTTGCATTGATGTGCAATGGCATATTTGATAAAGAAATTCTATGCCTTTTTTATTCTTGTGTAAGTGACTGAGTTGTTATCTCGAACCATTTGCCTCAAAGATTGTTAGGTATGAGGGACTGGGCTGTCATCAAGGAACTGTGAACTGCTCATCTTGAGCCCTTTGCCTCCAAGATGGCCAGTTTAAGCGGGACACTCCTCGAAGGTCGTGTGATAAATGAAACCTGCAGCGCATGACATCATCGAAACATGCCCTATAAAAAACCTCTAGAGACAAGCTGTGGGGGGCCTTTTCTTCCTCACCAAAGAATTGAAGATTAAGGACCGACGGGACGCCGCTGGATCCGTGCTGGTGACCATCCTTGCAACTCCCACCACCAACTGCTTGCCTGAGGACCAACGGGACGCCGCTGGATCCATGGTGGTGACTATCCTTGCAACTCTATCCCGACTGCTTGCTTAATTTCTACCTTTTCTTCCATTCTATCCTATCGCCACCATTTTCCACTTTTGATACTTTTGATAATAAAAGCTCTTTTGACTATACGGCATTTGACCTCGTTTGTGTCTTAATCTCGCTCTTGGGATCATATCGAAACCTTCCCCGACATTGGATCGGGACATCTTGCTGAAAAAAGATGCTTCATTTTCTTGAAAAATATACTTCAATTTTTTATGCTATTCATCTCATCTGCCTAGCATTTGGTAGAAGACTTAATCTGTTTTGCTTAGGAATATTTGGGGCCGTGACTTCAACTAATGAGGTCAGCTTAACTTCAAGAGTAATCTTTAGTTTACATCTAAATTGTGCAATTCAGTTGCAAAATAACTTTTTACCTGCAATGATCACTGTAGAATATGTTTCATTTTAACACTGTTATCCAATAATGTTCTTCATCGCATGAGGTATAGTTAGGGACACCATTTTACTGATGAAACTAAAATCTTCACTATTTCAGCTTTAAGGGACAAGAAGGCTTATCTTGTCTCATCAATATTCTTGTTCTATCTGAAATTTTTAATATAATGAGACTGAACTAATAAAGATCTTATTTAACATCATGGTAATACTGTCTGCATTGAAAGTGAGTTAATGGTTGCTATTTGTAAACATGTACTTATGGTTTTCAGTGCCACCATGATATTAAAACAATAACCTTTAATACCAACATCTAAACAGCCTTTAAGTTGAATTTATTTTCATGTGTAATAATAGCAATAGTAATACTGTATGACAGAATTATGCAAAAAACAGGTTTTGAAAATGAAATTTTTGACAGAAATTTTTGAGTAATTTCTTGCTGAACCTTCTATCTTGAAAGTTAATAGGAGTTTAAACATTAATGACATACTAGTGAGTGTGTTCTGCAAGCTTATTTAGCTCCATTTGGTGTTCACATACTAGATGAGGAAGTAGTGGGGGAATGTGAAAGGAGGATTTCTGGCACAATACAGAGAGAGGTAAGGGTAACGCAAAAGGGTATAAATGCCCACTATGCATATGTCCAGAAGGTTAAGAAATAGCCATTCTCCTACCCTCAATTACTTTCAGAATGAGCTTCCCCTGTGTAAATTTGAGGCTCACAATTCTAGATAAGGTAGCAGGTTTTCCCACTCAAATGCAGGCTTCAAAAGAAAAGAAGAAAAAAAAAGTACCTAGTGCTTCCTGGACTCACTTGAGGAGTTGCAGTCTTTGAAGTGAATCATAGTTGGGGTTTTTCCTTCTCACCTCCTTCAAATAATAGTAAAAATTTGTCATGGAAATAGACCCATAAATTAGTATGACAAATCAATACTGTTTTTCATGGTAATGTCAATCCACAATCAACATTCTGCAAATCTGTTCTCTGTAATGCTTTTAAGTGCATTTTAATTTCATCAGTCAATAGCAGAAGCAGCAGTTGTAAATGATACCACTGCTGAGTGCAGAAGCTGAAACTTTAAAGCTAATGACACTATTAAGGCGATATAAGTAAAAAATGGTGTGGAAATATGTTCCCTGTGATAGCATTTGGGTATCTGCCCCAGTGTCAGCTCTCAGTCAAGATGCCTGCAGTAACAGCAGTGGGAATTGTAACCCTTGTTTCATCTCTTCTGCTAAAGTTATTCTCATTTCTGCTTCTGTACATGGTCAGGGCTCTATCTCTTGCTTTCCATTTACTTATGTTTAGTATGTATACATTAAACCTAACATACTAGAATAGAATTCAGAAAAAAAAAATCACAAGACAAAACAAAACAAATCCCAGGGACACAACTTCACTTTGTATAAATTGACTGTAGCTTTTCTGAAGCTAAAGAAATTAAGACTGTTGTAGGATTCTGTCTATCCTTCCATCCATCCATCCATCCATCCATCCATCCATCCATCAATATTCTGTCATCTATCCTAAAGTTTCTAAGCCTTTTCCTAGTAAAATCAACAGCAAATTCCTCAGTGGAGTTTCTGGAGCATCTGACTCTTTTGGAGACCTTTTCACTTTTGGGAGGATAAAGTAGTGAGGACAAACATTTGAATTCATGGCAAAAGGTAGATAAAATACATCCTTAAACTGAATAAAATCTCCTGTTTCCTGTATAAAGCTGAAAAGTATAAATACCACTCAATTTCTTAGGAAAAAAAGAAATTTCAAGATCCACCTCCAGAGCAGGACTTTTATTTCCAAGAAATAAACACTGAGGAGAAAAATGATCACAACATCGCCACACAAACTCTGCTGTGAACATTTCTAGCAGTGCTGTTTTTTTCTCACCTCTTCTCACTCAAAATATAGATGTCTGCATTTCTTGCAGCTACGTTTGTACAGAGGGAATTCTCACCCTGTCTTTCATGTTTTCCTTTTTTCGTGCATACTAAGTCCACCAAGATTCAACAGGTGTTTAAGTCCTGCTTTAAAAGGGAAGGATTTGATCAGCTACAATATTGGATAACTCCAAAAGCACTGCTAATCTGATAACAGAGAAGTATTAACCTTGTCCCTTCTGTATGATGGGACTAAAACAAGGGCAATGCAGAGGTAGCTGTCAAGGGCAGTTTCATGGATAGTTTGAAGTTAGAAACAACAAGCAGAGGAACCGCACACAAATGTTTAAAGATGGTGAGTCAAGTGGAGAACCAGTATAACACATCTAAATTTGTTACAGCAGATTTTGAAGGCCTTGGACAATGTTTGCCATTGTATTTGCCTAAAGAAGTATAAGGAGGTAACCCTTGGCTGACTGCATGCAAGCTAGGGATGGCTCATGGTCAAAGACTGTTAGCTTTAAAATAAAACTCTGTTAGGAAATCAAATTCATTCAAAGCCTGAGTAACTTTAGAAAATCTGGTTGCAAAATATGTATTTTTAATACACACTTTTCAAGTTAACTGGAACATACAGAAGTTGGCTGAGGGACTACGTGAAACGTCAGAAAGAGAAGGGCCAGAGAATTCTGAAAATATAAGATGACTCTTATTGCAAATGTAGTTTATGAAACATTATTGCAAGGGCATCACAGCAAAATATAAACTGGTATAGTAAAGACTCTGAATCTGTTGTATTTAGTAACTTCAGTGATAAACTCCTCACTATTTCTATGAATATTTAAAACAAGCTGTACAGAAGAATTTCCATTGCAGAAATTTGATCATAATAACTACTGTAGTTCTACTGACTTGCTTAAAACTGAACACATAAGAAGGAATATTGTTAGAATGGAATAATAAATTGCAAGCAATAACAAAATTCAGAAATATGGCTTGCTGATCATCTCCAAATACAAGTCAGAGATGAATTCTGTGACTATATTCAAATAAAAATAAGGGCTATTCCCAAAATCTTAATTTATTTTGTTTCACATTATTTATGTGAAGATAGATTAACTTCCTTCTTCTCATTATGCTCATTATGGCATTTTTTTGGTCTTAAATTTGCTCTTATCTTCTTTTTGTTTTTCTTTTTTTTTAAGTAAAGCATATATTCCTATGTTTTTCTGTCTATGTGGAGTAGCTCATTTTCTGTAAATTTTTTGGGTTTCTAATCACTGGTGCTTTTCTACTTGTTCTGATGTTTTCCATTGTCTTCCCCTCACACTTTTTATCTCACAATTCCAATCCCATGCTTATTTCCCAGTTATTCAAAGTATATCCTAGAATAAATTCACAGACTGCTTTTATGGGATTTATAGCAGATGATTTGAAGTAACAATTTCTATCACAGTAAGAAGTCCAGAAAAAAGTGAAGTTAATCTGAAAGACATTTATATCTTGGTCTCCTACATAATGAAATTAATCTTATTAGCTACTATTAATTTTTCACAATTAACCAAAGACCTTCAGTGAACACAGAGAAAATCAAGACAGTCTAACGCTGACTGCAGTACAGGTACAGTGTTCAGATACATAATAATTTTTGGTTTATTTTCATAATAATACTTATGCATGTTTCTACCATGTACATTTAATTTTAAATTTCAAAGGAAAAAAAGATGCATTAATAGAATAACAAGAGGGAAAAATCCATTTCTAAATGATCTCAACCAGTAGCAAGCAACAGATTAAAATCATGGCAAGATGATTAACTGCTAAATGATTGTTGCAGCAAATGTACATGTCTAGATAATGTAATAAACAGTGTAATTTTCATTTTCATGCCAATTCATGTTTGAGTTTTATAGGTTATAACACTCTTCAGTCCAAGATATATTACTCAGGTATAAAATTATTTTTTATTTTTAGGATGAATGGAGACCTGAAGTGTGTAGATTCTTCACTCTGGTATAAACAAACTCAAGATTTTGGATATCATACATCATCAAGACCCCTTTGGGAAACCTTCATACTGATTCTTCCATTGATCCTATTGCTGTAACAACTTCCAGAAAATCATATATTTCTGAATATTTCAAGGTCATTGTAATAGTCATAAGGCCAGTTTCTCCTCTGCTAAATCAATGGCTTCCTCATCTTTAGACATAATTAATTAGATGCCCTAACTTATTAATGGTTGCGTTATCTAGACATGGAAAATATTTATTCCCTTCAGGTCTGTTTTACTGCTACCTACATAACATTTCTGGCTGGAAAGGAAGCGCCATTAAGACTACTTTTTACAATGAGATCCACAAAACAAAAAGCTATGCCTCCCCATCAAGCCCCTCTGCTGATGGCAAGGAGTGTGGAAGCGTCTTCATCTTTCCAGACTGGGTACTGCAAACAGCATTGACAGGGCAACTTGGGCTTCAGCACAGCCTCTAACAGCTAACTCCAGCTTGACTGCATAGGCTTCAACCTTGCTTCAGACTATAGCATGACCACATTCTAAGCTGCTGGCCCATCATTATCACACTGGGACAGTGACTGGACCTCCTGCAGTGGCACCTAACAGTCTCGAAGCCAGACACATTCACTCTCCTGCTGCAGTTGTTCGAGCTGCTATCTATGTAGCAACCACCACCATGTGTGGCTGTGGGACCTCTGCCCCAGCACTCTCACTCTGCTGGGGCAGTGAAGCACCAAAGATTAGTTTGCACTTGCACAGTGATATTGCTCCTGCTCTGCAACTGGAGGGAGGAGGAGAGCCCCAAGTCTTGTTTCTTCATTACGTCTCATGTTTTATGATCTATGTAATACAGGCTTATGCGTCTGATAAAGTATTCACGGTTGAGCATCTTCCTCTGTCCACAAACTGTTGTTGAACAGGGATGCTTATTTCTGTGTTGTGTTGTGAGATGTAGAGACTTCCACTGCAGAAAAGTGGGTCTTGGTCTCCAGAAGTGCCTCAGTTCTACAACCTTATTTTACTGTCTCCTTTTCTCACTAACATTTCTCACCATCTTTCTCACTTTAACTCTTGAAATTTTACATTTACTAATGACATTTCTTGTCTTTTATTTTGACATTCAAGGTCCTATGTGCTAAATAAATCTGTTTTTAGTATAGGGAGACACTGTAGTAAAGTTTGCAGTACATGTCTGTATTCAGGTGAGACTCCAGTTGCCTTCATAATCCTGTATGGCTTCCTTCTGGATGTTGTTTAATTTTAGTGTCCTTCAGTTTGGTATATACTTTTGTGTTCTTAATGTTTTTTAAGAAACGGAGGACGTTGCAGGAGAAAAGACAATTGGCGATTCAAATTTTGAAAAAAACAACAAAATCCATTTACTTAATAAAAATCCAGATATTGTTTCCAAGTAAATGAAGAAAAAATTTCTCTAAAATTAAGCATTCTTAAGAGATTTTACTGGGAAGGACTATATCTTTTTTCCCCTTTTCATACAAGACTTTTATTTTAGACTAGAAAAGTCCTGTAGAGTATTCCAGAAAGAAAAATATAGTACATAACTGCAGCCACAATTTACAGTTTTAATTTACTGAAGATTGAAAGAAGCTTATCAGTTGAAAATCAATACCGAGCAGAATTTAAACTTTTGTAACTTGGGACTTCTAAAGTATATTGAAGAAGTGCCATAAAAATGTGAATGCTTGCCTAAATAATTTATCAGATAGCTATTTCTTTATGTTCTTTTAAGTACGGATGTTTAAACCGGACCAACAACTTCATTTTTATTGCACATTTTTAACAACACTTCTAAAACATGTTTTGTACACAACTCCAGATAAGACAAACAACACATATCCTTAACTTTACAGACTAGTTCAAACCTTATTGTATGCATCTGTCTCTTTAGAACTATTTCTGAAGTTTAGAGATAGCAAGTTCAGATTACAAAACTGAGATGAATTTGAGGCACATTTACAGCAAATTTTTGCCTTGACTCTGTTGAACTTCAGGCTGAATGCCGCTAGTGCTGTATCCATGCTCAAATGCATGTATATAATATCTCAACAATATGAAGGGATTGTATATTGTGACAATACTCCATGAAGGGCACATAGTGCAAGTGTGTCAACACCCCTGATCCTACATGCCAAAACATACATGTAGCAGAGTAATATGTCACACACCTTGGAGAGAAGATATGTGGAGGACAGACTACCCAGAGAGGTAACACAGAAAGCTCAGAGGTTCCACTTCTCCCACTCAGGGTAGGGCTAGGTTAGTGATACAACTGATTGTCAGCACAAGCTACTATAGTGAGCTTTCACAGCGTCATTGACTTCCATAGATGGAAGTTTCGGTATGCAAGCACAGATCTGTTGCTGCTCTCATGGCACATCTCAGCAATAGCAGCCATGTTTCGTCTGCTCCCCAGATGTGTGCAACACAAAAAACATTCCAGCTAATATTGTATCAGGAATCACGCTAGAAACTGTTGTAGTGTCATGGTTTAACCCCAGCCAGCAACTAAGCACCACGCAGCCGCTCACTCACTCCCCCCTCCCCCCCCAGTGAGATGGGGGAGAAAACTGGGAAAAGAAATAAAACTCATGGGTTGAGATAAGAATGGTTTAATAGAATATAAAAAGAAGAAACTAATAATGATAATGATAACACTAATAAAATGACAACAGCAATAATGAAAGGATTGGAATGTACAAATGATGCGCAGTGTAATTGCTCACCACCCGCCGACTGGCACCCAGCTAGTCCCTGAGCGGCAATCCCCCCACCCCCACTCCCCCAGTTCCTATACTAGACGTGACATCACATGGTGTGGGATACCCCTTTGGCCAGTTTGGGTCAGGTGCCCTGGCTGTGTCCTGTGCCAACTTCTTGTGCCCCTCCAGCTTTCTCACTGGTTGGGCAAGAGAAGCTGAAAAATCCTTGACTTTAGTCTAAACACTACTTAGCAACAACTGAAAACATGAGTGTGTTATCAACATTCTTCTCATACCTAACTCAAAAACATAGCACTGTACCAGCTACTAGGAAGACAATTAACTCTATCCCAGCTGAAACCAGGACATGTAGTCACAGTAGTTGTAAATAAAATTTAAACTCAGTTCCAGGACTGATTTAATTGAAGACTTCCCATGGATTTCTATGAAGTCAGGAAATTATTCCAAAGGACAAAGTGTTTTGGAAGGGTCTTTAGTTATGTTTTATTGACTTCTTATGCAATATGCCTTGCAGAAGCACAAAACTGTTTTTCAGTTTTAGCATTAGTATTTGGAATTTATAGTCAGAAGACTGGCTGAATGAAGACTGCTTTTTGAAAATTTTCTTTAATGCTTATTAATTGTTCAAGAGTGTAATTTTTAGTCTGTCTAGAATGATTGTATGGCAGTGGTTTATATGAGTAATGAAATGAGAGTAAGGCATGAAATCTCATGAATACTTTATGCTGTTGAGCACAGACAGGAATTTCTTATCTGCCTTTGAAAATCCTAGCTTTTTGATCAAATAACTTGAATCACCTCTGTAACAGCACATACTTTGTAACAATTTAGACGATAAGCTCTCTGGTGAAGAGGCAATCTTTTCATCCCACATGTGTGCAGGACATAGCACAATGAGGCCCTAAACTTTAATTTCTGCTAAATTCTATTCAGAGCAAATAGTTATTAAAATCATGTGCAGTGCAATTCCGTGAATTTAGATAGGAGAGAATAGTAAGTGTCTCACAAGAAAGGTAGCAATATGCTAAAATTTTTGTGTGTACTATCAAAGCCAAAACCCCTGACTTTTCTACAAGTACTGTATGCCCTACGTGGTGTTACTGATTTCATTTTGTTGTGGGCATGCTGTACTGCCTTTAAAGGGTCACAGTAATATGACAGAGGGAAAGAAATTACTTTGCAGCTATTCACAGCCCTTATGGGTAGTGCCCAGTATAGCCAACCTCCCAGCCTCATGAAGACAGCAAGTATAGGGGACGTACAAGGGGAGAAGCAAGCAGGCTCTATGGATGAGAGGTGGGGTGACACAGCTCCTTCTCATACTATCTGTGAGAAGGGAAATGTTAGGGAATGTGTGCAGAAGGCCAAAGCTTGGCCAGTAGCTTTACTAGCAAGGTAACAACAGGATAATTTGCAAGGCATTTCAAAGAGCAAAGAGGAATAATGCATATGCAGCAGCTGGCCAACCTTGACCAGTGACTACACCAACAAGACAGCAACATGAGCAATGGCAGAAATGGGAAACATTGTCTATGGTCATGAGATGGTGGAGCTCAGGATCCAAAGAGGAGGGAGCAGGAATATAAGGTATAGCAAAACATGGGACTGAGTCTGATCCCTGTTGGTGCTTGATCCCTGCAATTTGGAGCAACAATAAATCTGCTGCTTCCAAGATACTTGTGTTTTATGTCCACAGCCAGGAGGGATCTGGTGTGTTTTTCTATGATGAAGGAGTATTCAGAGAGGTCCTCCTAGCATCAGCAGAGGACCACTTGGAAGGTACTACCTCACAGCACCACTCCACCTACTCCCCTTCTAAAGGGAGACTTCCATGCATCTTTTGACAGTTTCTGATTCTAATGGAACTATAAATACATAATTTATATGTATTTATTTAGTCTGTCTAGAATCATTGTATGGCAGTGGTTTATATGAGTGATGTCAATGGTTGAAAAGAGCACAAAAATCCCCCCAACGTCTAAGGATAACATTTCAGCTACATTTACCAAGATCATTATATATTCATAGGTGTATGTTTAATTCTCAAACATAATATTTCTTTATATTAATATTTAATAATGATACACCATATTCTTATAGTGCTAGTTCTACTTGTTGATTTTGACATATTTTGGTAATAACAAAGGACTGTTATCCTAGAACATCACTAGAACTAGTATAGACAACTCTAGAAGTAGAACAAATTCTTGTTGAGTACAAGAATTTTGTTTGTGTTGAGTACAAGGAATCCTTGAGGTTGCCTGAATAAATGTTTTCTGACCACCCAAACATCATATTTTGGTTCACAGAAGTTTTGTCATATATTAACTCAAAAAGATTTATACTGGAAAATACCTAGCAGAACTAATAAGAGAAATTTTTATAGCAGGAGATTCCTACTCCCTTTCTTCCTTTCTCAGCATTAACACTGGAGACAGGTATGCTCCTCTCTTTAAACTTTATTTAAGATTTAGTTATGTTTTATGTCTCAGCTAATGACTACAGTATATTTGTCTTCAGGAAAGTTTTATAGAAGACTACTCTTTTTTTTTGCACCTACTAATCTATATTAAAAAAATCTCTTTTCTGTGGTTATTTTTAAAAAAGTTTTTGAAGTCTTAATGTGTGCTTAAATTAAAGTAGGAAATGTTCAGAATTATTTATCTGCAGCTTGCATAAATCTTCTGTCTGTTCTATTTCTCTTTCACTTTCTCTCTGTCTTCCCACAGCTTATTTCAGTGATACCATTAAGTATTTTATCATTCTGAAAGAGATGCTTTTATTAACAAGTTAGTTTCAATGTATACAGTTATGCACTAATTTAAATATGTACAGTCTGGGCCCTTTTCAGAAAATTAAATTTCTTAGTTCCATTAAATCATAATCTATTCAAATAAGACTGGAATTTTCATAGCAGCTTAATCTGGAAATATTGGAAACAGCTAGCTGAGTCTTGGATGGTTAACACGAATTTCAAAAGTGCTTTCAAATATGCTTTTCTGGAGGTATATACTTCCTTTAGAATGGTGTGGATTGACTCATAGAAAGTGTTATATTTTCATTAGGAAAATAAAACCTCATTTGGAGGTTTTGCCATCTTTTAGTTCATTGGATCTTTCATTTTGAGAGGGTTAACAAGCTTTAAGAGATATTATTTACATGTTACATTTTGATGGAAGGTATTATGCTAGACAACGATATAAAAAAATCACTGTTTACAGTAAAAAAAGGTCTCTCATTTTAGTTTTACAGTCTTGTATTTCTGTTGGCCTTGGGAGAGTTATTCATATTTTACAGTGCTGTGAACAATACCAGAATGTGTCAACAGTTGAATCATAAATATACCAATTCACATTTCTTGGTGTAAGCATTGCCAGAGGCATATTGTGTGGCAGAAAAGCATAACATGTTTTCGCTTCACTGCCAAGAAAAGTCCAAGAGGCCAGGGAGGGACAAGAGATAGTGAGCAGGTATCCTTTTTTAATTGGAATTGCCTGGAAAAACATTGTTTTCCCACAAAGTGATTTCACAAAGACAAGATCTTTCCTGTTATTTTAAGGTCTGTCAATAACCAACCTGTTTTCTACAATTCAATCATCCAATAACAAACATTGTGGGTGTGGGGTTTTTTGTTTGGTTGGGTTTGGAGGGGGGGTTGTTTGTGTGTTGGGTTTTTTTTTTTTTTCTTTTCTTTTCTTCTTTCAGTAAATCCAACCAGCAATGACCTATAAAGTTTCAGGTTTTGTTTTGTGAAATATTTCCATCTTGTAGATTTTCAAGTCTGATGATTTAAATAAAAAAAAATAAGAAGAGCAGGTTCTTTAGAATCTTAGACTTCCCATTTATATAAGATGCTGTATCCTGTCCCTCCAGCACATGGTCAAGTATCAGGACAGGGGGAGGAAACCTACAGAATCCAATTTCAAGGAAATTTTCAGCCAAGTTCATAGTCCCAAAATGTATAGATGGCATGCTTTGGAGAAATCTTTCAAAGAAATTGCAGAGACATTCAGCAGGCTAGAAGGAACTTATGATATTCGTTTTTTAAATGACCATGGAACTTCACCTGATGAGCAAGAACTTGTTTTTCAAAAAAATCCTTGTTAATTAATTTCTGTTGTCATTGTTATTTTGACATACTTATTGATCCTGGACATGTAGGTAACAGGTGGGGTAAGAGTTATGCTAGTGACCTCATCTACTTACAGATAATCATTGTCTTTTATTTTAATTTTGAATGAAGGATCAGAAAGGGAAAATGTTTTGACAAAACATTATCAATTGAATATTTCTGTAGACCTATCTTATGATAGTCTGAGCACAAATCTTAGCCTTGTGATTTTTAAATTGAATATATAAAACTCTTTACAGTTTAGTCGTTAATTTGAAAACCATGCAACTGGAAGTTTTGGCTGCCCCAGCAGCCTCTATACCAACATTTCTGTGCTCTTCAGCACAGATTGGATGCCCAGGACACTGATCTGACAAGGAATTATAAGGAACCTCATGAAATTTACAGAGTTGCATAGGGAAATGCCAGCAATGCATGGCTGAAAAACATCTGAAGTTTCTTTTCTGCTTGATATTTGGAAATTAAAGCGATATTAAGAAGCAAGTTATGTAAGGACTTACACTACATAAAAATGTCAGCTGCAGTTTATAAGTAAAAAGATGGAATTTTGAATCAGTACATTCAATTATTTATGGAATCAAAACACCCTAGATTGATTTTTCAATAATGCATTAACTTACCTGTATGCCAAGAAGACGAAATGGATCATTCCGCTGTGAAGAAAGCCTATATTTAGTAAGTCTTAAATATAACCTTTTATGTTACAGAATGCATTTCAATTTGTGTCCTGGTTTCAGCTGGTATAGAGTTAATTTTCTTCCTAGTAGCTCCTATAGTGTTATGTTTTGGGTTCAGTAGAAGAATGTTGATAACACACTCATGTTTTCAGTTGTTGCTAAGTAATGTTTAGTCTAAAGTCAAGGATTTTTCAGCTTCTCTTGCCCTGCCAGTAAGAAGGCTGGAGGGGCACAAGTTGGGAGGGGACACAGCCAGGACAGCTGACCCAAACTGGCCAAAGGGGTATTCCATACCATGTGACGTCATGCCTAAGTTTATATACTGGGGGGAGTTGGTCTGGGAGGGATGGCTGCTTAGGACCTAACTGGGCATCGGTCAGCGAGTGGTAAGCAATTGCATTGTGCATCACTTCTTTTGCATATTCCAATCCTTGTATTATTATTATCATTTTATTATTGTTATTATTATCATTATTAGTTTCTTCCTTTCTGTTCTGTTAAACTGTTCTTACCTCAACCCATGAGTTTGGGTTTTTTTTTCCAATTTTCTCCCCCATCCCACTGGGTGCGGGGTGTGTGAGTGAGTGGCTACTTGGTGCTTAGTTACCAACTGGGGTTAAACTATGACAATTAGTAACTTCCAAACATATTGTGTATTCCATATAGCAAATGTGGAAATTAGAGGTACTTTATCATGCTGAAGTTTTGGTTTTCTTTTTTTCTCCAGTAAATGGCAACTCTAAAATTCATAAGATTGGATACACTACCTTACAGAATGTAGTTGTCAGACCATATTAATCAAGTTCACTAATGTAAAACTGTACATTCATAATGCCACATTTGAGCTTTATTTTTAGAGCATCATATGGTAATATAGAAAAAGAAAATAATCTTTTCAATTATGTCTAGATTTACTTATGGATTACCTGACTCTTAAAAAGAGATGAATTTTAGAAAAAAAACCTCTGGATCCCTATATCCCAAGTATCCTAAGCCAATTTTTGCATCCATCAAATCATAAACAGCTTAATGCAGTGGAATTTTAAAAGGTGGCATACACTTTTAATTTTCATTCCTTATTCTTGAACATTATTTGAGTTTATGCAGCCTGCTACAAAAATCTGGTGTGATGTGAGAGCCTCTTTCTCTTTATGTGCCCTAGGAGACTACAAGTGCGTTGACTGTGTTTTCCATAGATAAACCTGTTTCTAATGGTTTGAGAGGACTTCATTTCAGGGAATTTAGGCCTAGATTAGGCAGATAGATTAGATTAGGGCTAGATCAAGTACCTGATTTCAGCTGAACGTGGTTGAGAAGGTTACTTCTGTGGTTATTACACAAGAACTCAAGGTCGTCCCATTTTAAAATAAGTCCTTTTGCTAGCTGCAACAATTTTTAATCTGAAGTTGCCTTTTGCAGTACTAACTGTAGTCAGCAAACTTTCAGATTATTAAAATTAAGCGAGAGATTTATCTTCCTCCTGTTCACAAATTCTTGAGATAAGAGAAAACACGGTTCTTCAGGGTTTAGTTATTTTCTTTGCTTTATTATCCATTAAAATTTTGTGATATAAATAGCCTAGCTTGAAGAAATCTGTTTTGGTTCTAGATCTGAGCTTCCCTGCTATCATTGTTTTTATTTAAGTTATTTTTATTTGCAGTATTGCAATAGGACTTGTTAAAAGGAAATGTCTGTGCTGCTAGCCTGGCATTAAGACCTGATAAATTTGCGGGTATCCCAAAAGTCAAGCATAAAACCCATGGATCTTGAGATAGTAAGGAGAATTTAGGATTTGTAAACAAAGCTGAGTTATTCTACTTTTTGTCTCTTTCTTTTCAGAATGTTCATTCTGATGCTGCAGAGTCTTCCAAAATGCTGCAACCTGAAGTCATTCCTTTAGAATAAGAAATGGGTCACATTAAGGTTCCTTGGAAGAGATTTTTGACAGGATCACCTTGGTCATATGGCAGAATTCCAATCTCTTTTACTGATGCATCAGAACGGACATAAGTTGATCTTCACTTATTCTCTGTGTGACAAATACCTGATCTTATCAGAGAAACCCAAAATACACAGTTTTAGGACAACATATATAAGCATGATAATTCTGGAAGCCACCCTACATATCTGCACATAAGGAAATAGGCAACCGAAAACTGAAGCTCTTTATATGTTCTGTAACATGCTGTGATTTCAATCACTGTAATTGTATAATACAAACTATTATTTTCTGTGTTGTTTAAAAAAAAAAAAATATTCAATGTTGTTCTTGAGGAAGAAAGTTACATGCCATTAAAAAATTAGATGACCTCTGCACAAGGAAAATTGACCAATTACTGACTGAACAACAACAACAAAAGTTAGTACAAACATTGGCATTTAACTCATCCATTTCTAAAAATGAGGATAGTAATGTCTTTGTACCTATAATCTAGCTGGCTATATAGTCTAGCTTACAGTTTATCTAATGTTTAAGTCCGTTGTTACTTCATTTGTTCAGAAAATATTTTAAAGCCTTATTATAAGATGTATGATGCCTTTTCATAAATGAATGAATATCCAAAATGTTGCTAGACAGTTTATAATGTTTAATCTCTTAGATGAATTGTCAGTGACCTTCGCACATGGTCTATTTTTCTGCACTTCAGCTTAAAATCAAAATGTCAAGTTCTGGAGTAGCTTCTGAGCTACTTCAGTCAGAGAATGTTAAGAAGCTGAATTGTTTTATTTATAAACTACAGAAATATTGTTCATCAGAATGAGGAGTTATTTTGTCAACCATATGTAGATTTATATTTTTCTAAGTTATTTTTAGCCTCTAATACTTTTCTAAATGAATTTACTCTCAACAGCCCAAAGACAAGGTTGCATTTCAAATGTGCTGAAAAGGAGAAAACAATATAGTATACGCAGATTCTTTAGCTCTGTAGTATCAACACAATTAATACTGTCTTCAGTCTACAATGTTATTTACTGGTGCTATGGAAAATTATGCCTTTAAAACTTTTGTCCACTACATATGACTAAATTTTCAATTTGCGGCCATGACTCTTTAGTGATTTAGATCAGCTACAACTCTATCCATATTGTTAGCTATTTGGATTTCTGAGAACCACAGAAAGTTTGCAAGGCCCATGCAACTCAACTGATCGTTAAATCCATACCTCCTATTAAAAACACTTGCAAGCTCTTCATCTGCTTTATTTAACCTCATACAGTCTGGTATTCTCATGAAGTAAACCCCTTCACTGATGTTTGAATACCCAGTATCAAAGCCTCATTGTTTTGTAAATTAAGCAGGGTAACTGGCTCTAAACACATAGGTAACCACTGCATAAATAGTTTGTCTGGGGGAGAAAAGTAGCTAAGAATCAGCTGCTTAGTCTTAGCCTTTGATTCAGAGAAGGAAGACCATTCTTATTCAAATAAACGCATTTCATGAACTTGACATGTCACATTTTCCTTCATATTTTTCATTTTACTCTATTCCCACCTTTTATTTCATTCCCACCTACATTTTCATCCCTCCTCGCTCAGGCACTGTGGCTGTCTCACTCCATGTGTGAATTTCACACAGCATTTGTTGTCTCAACCTGTCTGCCTCCAGCAGTGTATAGAGTGTCTCTGAGACAGTATTTACTACTAAGGTAGAGAAACAATAGTGACTATAGAGCACTTCGGAGAGAGTCAGTGTTTATTCATTAACATGATGATATGATTCATATTTAAATAAAAAGAAATTAAAGTCACAGCATAATTCTAAAGAGCTTTCACTCATATCGGTATGGTTTGTCCACGATGACCTGCAGTCAGCCTTTACTCTGAAACAGCTCTAATCCTGCAGGGTTTGTTAGCTCAGGTATGTCGGTGAGTGAATGTGCTTCTCTTTCAAGGACCAGCAGAGCAATGCTGCCGCTTTCCAGCTGCACTTAGAAGTGATGATGTTCCTGGCCTTCAGCTACCTCCAGGTATTTTGTCTCTGTCCTATATTTTCTAATGCTCTCACCTCAGAGGGTACCTTTTGGATAGTGGTGTTGAGTTGGCTTCACCCTGTCCATCTAGCTGGATGCCTTGCTCTCGTGTGTCCCAGCAAAGAGAGACTCTTGGAAGCAAGCACTAGAGAGCATCAGTCATGAACACTGATGTGACTCTGCAGGAGCTAGGCTGCATCCAGCAAGACAGGTGCCAAGCTGCTGATAAATGGCAAGTGTTGGCCCTCTAATTACTTTGAGACTTACTACTCTGTACTCTGTACTGTGCTCCCTAGCATGCCCCACAGCGTCTGTAATATCCAGATTCACTCATTCATCATCTGGGATTCCACTATATTTAATACCAGAGAGGTCTATAACACTCATTTTGGATTGAACAATTTGAGTTGTTTGTTTTCTCAGACTCTTAGGGTTTTGGTTTGTGGACTTGGTATACTGATATGTTTGCAGAACATTATGCTTCCTCAACAATTATCAGTCAAGGCCCATTAGAAATACATTGTTATGGCTATGTTCCTAATATGACTGGTCACAGCTACACATTGTTAAGGTGACTATTAAGTGACTGTTAAGTGTAATGAGTGACTATTAAGTCACTTCCATTCTAAGAGTGCTAATTTTGGCTTGTATTTTTTCCTACCTGTCTTTTGTTAATACAAATTTTGTATTTTAATTAAAAAACCAATGTTACTTGATTTTTCAGGATAACCTTATTCAATACTTTAACCTCAAAATCCATCCTATGATCTACTACAATGATTCCAAATGTTTTAAGCCATTATCATTACTAGTTCATTATCCAGAAATCTATGCTTATTAACAAGCTAGTTAATAAGCCTTTGCTTTTCAAGTTGCACTATTTCTGAAAAGATAGATTGATTTAAAAATTGGATAGATTTTTTTAGTTACTGGTGATTCTCCACCTTTACCAATTTCTGTTGTAAATGATGGTGGCAGGTTGTCCTTGGCTGGCTGCCAGATGCTTAGTCATCTGCTCTTGCACTCCACCTCCCAAACAGAACAGGAGACAGAAAAAAAGATGGAAAAGTCCATGAGTCAAGATAAAGAGAAGATCACTTGCCAGTTACCTCAATAGGCAAAATAGACTTGACTTTGGGAAAAAAAATTTAATTTATTGACAATTAAAATAGATTTATGTGGTAAGAAACAAAGACAAATTAAAACAACACCTTTCTTCTTCCCTTTTCACAGGCTCAACTTCACTTCTTCATCCGATCTCCTCTACCTCCCCACCCCTGAGCGGTGCAGGGGGATGGGGAATGTGGGGTTGTGGTCAGTCCATGACAGTTACTCTCCACTTCTCCCTCCTCCTCACACTTTTCCCCGGCTCCAGCATAAGTCATCTTCACGGGCTGCACTCCTTCAGGATAAACTTGCTCCAGTGTAGTCTCTCCATGGGCTGCAGTTCCTTCATTACACATCCACCTGCTTCAGTGTGGGGTCCTCCATGGCTGCACTGTGGGTACCGGCTCCAGAGTGGTCTCTCCAGGGGCTGCAAGGGATCCCTGTTGGGGCACCTGGAGCACCTCCTCCTCTCCTCCCCCTCTCCCCTCAGTGCCCACAGGGCTGTTTCTCACACTTTTCCCCTCACAGCCGGGCAGTGTTTTTCCCTTTCTTACACAGGCTTTCCCCGCAGCTCCACCGTGGTGGCGGCAGGGCTCAGCCGTGCCCTGCAGTGGGTCGGTCGGAGCCGGCTGGAACCGGCTGTGTCCGGCTCGGGGCAGCCCCGGCCTCTCCTCACAGACGCCACCCTGCAGCCCTCCCTGCCAGTGCCTGGGCACCTGTACACAGTAAAATGATAAATAATGTAGGAAGCAGCATATACATATTATTTTATGCTGTTAAAATAAAATCAGTTGTTTGAGGAGAAAGGAAGTTTCACCACTTATGGAAGATACGTCTAAGTGTTACACACTTAGAATTGGATGAGGACCTGACCAGGACAAATGAAACTCTTTTCCAGTGTTTGAAGTTTGTCAGTGAATTAACAGTCATGACAGGCTGGTGTATGTTACCAATCATCTGTCCAGCAATATAATTTTCTAATTCAGTTGCTCTTTCTGTGATGCTGAAAAGAATCAAAATTTGTTCCAACTCTACTTACATTTGAGAAGTTTACAGTCAGAAGTATATTGCAGAAAAATGCTTGAGCAATGTTTACCAGTTCAAAGTTCTGTGCCCATCTTAAAAATCATACACGGATGGGAGGGAAAGTGATCTCTTGAGGTTGTATAGCCCTGTTTCCTATACATCAGCAAAGCCATAGGTGTCTGACTAACCTGGACGGCCTGCGGTGGTAGAGGCTTGAGAAGTTCCCAAACTCTGTGACCTTCAGTAGAAAGGAGAATTGTCCATTCTCTCATGGCGGCACAGTGCCACCCATGAAGCTGCAAGATGCTGTTATAATCAGTTCATTGCCTTTGCCACAAACTAACACATCATTTTTAAAAGTTCATTCTGAGAGTAAACTATTTTTCCTACTCACAAATCATAAGACACGTATTTGGAAGAGAGTCACTACAGCTACAGTATCTTGTCAGTTATGCTGACATTTTTCTAAGAGTTGAAGGAGTGTGTCTTATATTTCATTCATAAACAGACACCGAAGATAAACAAGGTGTGACTTAGCAATTTGACTTAATGGAGTGATATTGTACTGCAGTTGTAGCTTTTGCATAAAATTAATACCAATGTAGGCAGAAAAAAACCCTACAGACATTTAGTGACTGCCATCAAGCAGTGACTAAATTTTAATGTTCATACAATATGAGCAAGTTAGAGATTTTCAATCTGCAAAATTCGAAGCAGAATTACTTAGCATAATTCAAGTTCAATATTCTCCACTTCTATTTATCTGTTGTTTTTCTTTGCTGTGTACTTTGTCCACTCTTCTTCTTGTCAAACTGATAAATTGGATCTTGATTCCCTCTTTCCACCCTCACTTGATTCAGTTCCAAATGAATAATCAGGCACCAACTATCAGCAGACTAATGTTCCTGCAACAGTCTACACAGAATAAAGTTCCTAGTCAAGGAATTACAGAAAGTTCTGACACAACTGTATACCAGAAATAATATTGCTTACATTGTCTGGTCTGAAAGCTGATTGTGCTTGACATGAATACAAGATAGTTGACCAGAATTATAATGAAATATTTTAGCATAAATAAAGTTGCAATGGTCTTCTCATGGTACACTGAGATTACATAACTGTTCTGACATATGCCAGAACAAATAAAATAGTAAAGTTCCTTTGGCTCTTGAGAAAGTCCAGCTCACAAATGGTCATACCTGAATAATGCAATTAGAATACTTTATCAGGAATATACCACTTTGAGTAAAGCCTCCATTGTCTTTTACAGTCTGCATTTGTTTCTTCCTTTGATGGATGATGTTTTAGGGATGGCAAATATGAATTCACACTTTTTCTTATTGCTCACTAATAACAGGGTATATAAAGGTGGCAATAAGATCAAAATGAGCTCACAATAACAGCAACTTGCAGGTCATGTAGATAATTATCGAAGAGGTTATTTTTTAATTTCTAAGGTAAACACTGCTGACAGTGCAAATGGTGACATTGCTATGCTAGGAAGAAACTTCAAAAGGTCACAATCATTCTAGCGTATACATTATACTTATTGTTTAAGAATGAAGTAAGTTCTTTTATCATGGATCATAATGCTTCTCAATAAAGCAACACCAAGATGACTGTTGATCTTTGTTTGACTGAGTTAATGAAAGTAAAGTTGATAAAGATTTGCTGAAATTATCCTCCGAAGGTACACTACTCTATTGCTTGCCCACTGGTAGCTCATATTGCCTCAGTGCTCTAGCATTTTTTATGGTTAATGATATAGCAAAGTTATAGGTAAATTTACATTTATGTGAAGACCATCACTGATATATATTATTATAATCATTTGGGATATGTATGAGATATAAGTACATTGGATCAAAAATATGTGCCTATTTTATTACAACTACTGGAACATAAATTGTGCACAAACTAGTGCACATCTTGGTTAATGGTAGTGTTATTGCACAGTGTAACACAATGAATAGAAGATAATAAGGGTCAATAGAAGTCTATGGCATTTCAGTGCCACTGACCACAGCAATATTTGGCAGGATTCCTTTAGTATTATTTCATGTGTTCTGTGCCTTTGCATATTGCAACCCCTGAGCACATTCTGTACTCTTAACCTAGTGAGAGAGGCAAGACATAGTTGAAAGAATAGGAATTTGATATCTCTTATTGGTTAGCAATGATAATTAAAAATTGAAAATATTAAGACTAGTATGCAGACTACCTCTTAATATAGCTTGTTGGAAGTAAGAGTTTGTGAGGCTTTCTAGTGAAATGCAAATATCCTCTGGAAAAAAAAGGTCAAAAATGAAGAATTTGTTGGTAATAGGAATCTTGAAGTTTTCACATTGTTTCCTGAAAAGATCTAAAATGTGTTTAATAGTCAATAAGTGTGTATGTTTGAAGAGCTGGCTGTAAGAATGAGATTGAATATAGGGAAGTTACATGTAGTTGTGGAAAAATAATGACCTTACAAAGTGCCAGAAAGGTTTCACTGGTCATGGGGGAAGAGCGTAAGTAGCACAAAAGAAAAGCAATCAACAGTGAAAAGTTTTTTGGGAAAAAAAAGTAGACTTTTTCTACTGTTGATCCGAATTGAATCTTCTAGGTTTCCTCAGCAGTAGGAATAGATACTTAAAAATAAAAATGAATATATCATAGCCAGGATGAAGAGTCAAGCTAAAATGTCTCAAATCCCTTTTAATTCCAAGCCATAAAAATTGATTGTGATTGGCAGTAAAAAAGCTGATGAGCTTGACAGTTCTTTATCAAAACCAGCAAATTTGATACAATTTGCAACAGGTAAATTATTTTGTTTAGAAAAAGTTAAAAATGGCCTTGTTAGAAATATTTTTCAGTACACTGCTGTCGTGGTTTAACCCCAGCCAGCAACTAAGCACCACGCAGCAGCTCCCTCACTCCCCCCCACCCAGTGGGATGGGGAAGAAAATCAGGAAAAGAAGAAAAACCCGTGGGTTGAGATAAGAACGGTTTAATAGAAGAGAAAAAAAGAAACTAATCATGATAATGATAACACTAATAAAATGACAACAGCAATAATGAAAGGATTGGAATGTACAAATGATGCGCAGTGCAATTGCTCACCACCTGCCGACCGACACCCAGCTAGTCCCCCGAGCGGAGATTCCCTGCCCCCCCTTCCCAGTTCCTATACTAGATGGGACGTCACATGGTATGGAATACCCTGTTGGCCAGTTTGGGTCAGCTGCCCTGGCTGTGTCCTGTGCCAACTTCTTGTGCCCCTCCAGCTTTCTCACTGGCTGGGCATGAGAAGCTGAAAAATCCTTGACTTTAGTCTAAACACTGCTTAGCAACAACTGAAAACATCAGTGTTATCAACATTCTTCACATACTGAACTCAAAACATAGCACCGTACCAGCTACTAGGAAGACAGTTAACTCTATCCCAGCTGAAACCAGGACATAAACCAGGGATTATAACTTCCCCTGTACTAAAACTGTGAAGGCAGTATTATTGTCTAAAGATTTAAAAGGAAGGATTTCCTTCTCTTGATGTACCACACAAGAGTTTTTAAAGTATAATTTTCCTCAGTCTTATTAATTATTTTCAGATGTCTTCAGAGGACAAAGCAATTATAATAAGAGATGGTGTAATTACATGTTCAGTGACTATATAATAAGATTGCATCTTAGACAAATTTGAGCTATATACAGTTTCTACTCTATGAATGTTATTAAATTGAGTTGCTTTTCTGCTGGAAATTCTTTTTCATAGTTTGATGATTCCAAATGTATAAAACACTCAGATATGAACTCTTCCTAAGCTATATTTATTATTGATATTAATATCAATAGCAACAAAATATTAAAATATCTTATTGTCTAATATTGGTTACAGTCTTTTTAAGGTTGCATCTGTGATTCTGGTCTTGCAGTGATCTCTGTATTGATTATATATAACCACTAAGACTGTTGTAAAGAAAGTAATCGATCAGCTCTTCTCCAGAAAACTATACATCAGGGTCTACATAAATTAAAAAAAAAAAAAAAAAAAGATTGGAATGGCAAACCACAATAGCAAAAATAAAACCCAGGGAAATATTCCAAAACCAGTTGTCGTCTTTGATAAATCTGTATGTCTTAATTTTTATATATGCCTGAATGTTCTACATAATATTTCTTTTATATGTGAAATTCAATATTCCTAATACTGATATTTAAAATTTAAAAATCCATTTTAAAGAAATAACCTAAAATATGAAGTGTTTGCCAAATGCTAGTATAAAAATAGCTATCAGAGGTAATCTCTATGTAAAACTATCTATATAGATCTGTACATAAAGGCAAAGTAATGTCTGTGTCCTTAAAATCCACAATGATAGTAATAAGAACCATATTTTGCTTTCTTAAAAAATCATACAGATGCAATGACTCTTCTCCAGTGTCTAAACAACATTAAAAATAAATTAACTGTGCTAGCAACAATCTTTATCCATGAACAGACATTTTAGGAATATTTCAAAAGCCAGATGGAAACCTTAAGATCTAAGCATTCCTTCAAAAATTTTCCTTTTCTGTTGTATGAAGTAACTTACAAAATGTAGGTATTGCTATGGGTTGACATCACTATTCTGTTGTAAGAATTATATATGTACTCTATTAATACTATACATCTTTATACTACATTGTGAATTCTTCCCTTGATTTTGCAAGATCTCACATCAAAGGTTGAATTCTCTTTCCAGCATCCTTTCTTTAAAAAACTTTTCTCATAGCTGATCCCAAGTAAGCAGTCCTTGAATGGTAGCTTTAATTTGCACTAATAGCTCTCAAATAAGACAATAGACAAAAGCTTAAATTATAAATAAGTAAGAGTAATGTATATTGTGCATTTTTCACCTTTCTTAATACATACTTACTGCTCTAAGTAGCTACTAACCAGTTCCTCATTTGTAAGTGGGCTGTGCAGTCTGAACATGAGGAAAATATTTTCTAGGATATTTGTCTGTAAGCCAAAGTTCTATTGTGTGTACGTGTTTTATTTTATTTAAAAAATACACTAATAGCAGTTTCCTGCTGTTTTGCAGTCATGCAAAATAAAGACAAATTATTTTATTCTGGAAAAAAATAATGATTCCCAGACCTTTAGGGATGAGTTTTTTTATATGGTCTCAACTTCTGCGTGCATACTCTGAAGTACAAAACTCTGTCTCAAATACAGATAATAATGCACAAACAGTAGATAAGTAAGCCCTGAAATATTCATTTATAATTATGAGTTTCGGTTTGTAATCATTTTGGTAATAACAAAATGCCTCTTTCCTCTTTCACCTGATTTGGATCTTTAAAAGAAACAACAAAAAAATGTGCTCAGTGGAAAGCATTCTACCTCCATAGAGTATAACCTTTATGAAGTGCCCTACCATTTTAACTAGAGTGTTGTTTATCTGCAAGTTGCTGTGCTTTAATGCAGCAATATGGACAGGTCTTCCAGTTTCATTTGTCATGTTATGAGTTTTTGTTGCAATGCAGAGAATAAAGTGTAGCTGAGAGATGCAAATGCTTCTGAATATCTGAGACACACTTACAATGCTAACATAATCACTGAAAGAAGGATAATACTCTAGGGCATGGTCAGTGGGGTCAGGTGAAACTTAAAAAAATTGCCTGATAAAATAAGGCTTGTGTTTAGAAAGCAAGAAATAACTCAGTGGAAAAGATGGATTGCCTTATTTTGTCAATATTAGAAACATGAACCTGGAATTTTCTGTGGCAAAACAGACACAAAGTAACGAAGCTGAAGCTTCTTCTTTGGCTACAAAACACTCCACCTTTTCACCCTTTTACTTTTTAACTAAAAGAAAAATGCAGTGAGTGCAGATTAGATATTGATTACTGAAATAGTTCAAGATAAAATGTTTTATTTGCTGCTAGAACAGCAAATTCAGGATTTGTCATTTCTCTAAAATTGTCCAGGTTAAGGTGGACTGTCTGGTACTGAAGCATCTTGCCAAGTTGTACTAATCCATTACCTGTCTCTAACAAAAAAGAAAACCCCAATTCATTTTCTTGTTACCATTCTTTTAAAGCCAGAGAATGTGAGATATTGAACAAACAGCACTCTTACTAAAGGCCCTAGAAGTAAAATACCTCAGCAGTACCTTTTAAGACCGGATCAGTTACCTTATTTCATTGAAATTACCCAACCTGCTTGGCATTAAAATTAATACAGCTCGTAATGATTGCTTTTGTGAGGTTTTATTTTCCTTAAGATGTGTTTTAAATATCTTGTATGTGCCACTGTTTATTTTGCACTATAATTTAGGATCTACGAAGTGGACAGTAGAGCATTCTGAGTAATTTTCTTATTGAAAACAACTGCCTTTCACTTGCTTCATTAAGCCAACAGGGACACCTGTGAAGAAGGACTTGGGGATACTGGTGGACAAAAAATTGGACATGAGCCAGCAACATGCACTTGCAGCCCAGAAAGCCAGTCGTATCCTGGTTGCATAAAAAGAATTGTGGCCAGCATGTTGAGGGAGGTAATTCTCCCTCTCTACTCCACTCTCGTGAGACAACACCTGGAGTCCAACTCTGAGGTCCTCAGCACAAGACATGAACCTGTTGGAGCAGGTCCAGAAGAGGGCCAAAAAAGTGGTCAGAAGGCTGGAATACCTCTCCTATGAAGAAAGGCTGAGAGAGTTGGGGTTGTTCAGTCTGGGGAAGAGAAGGTTCCGAGGAAACCTAGTTGTGGTCTTTGAATACTTAAAGGGGAATTATAAGAAAGATGGAGAGACACTTTTTATCAGGGCCTGTAGTGAGAAGGCAAGGTGAAATGGTTTTAAACTGTAAGAAAGAGGGTGGATTTAGATTGGACATTAGGAAGAAATTTTTTACGGTGAGGGTGATGAAACACTGGAACAGGTTGCCCCAAGGAGTTGTGGATGTCCTATCTCTGGACATGTTCAAGGTCAGGTTGGATGGAGCTTTGAGCAATCTGATCTAGTGAAAAATGTCGCTGCCTATGGCAGGGGGGGTTGGAACTAAATGATCTTTGAAGATCCCCTCCAATTCAAATCATTCTGTGATTCTATGAATAGGAATGTTAGGAAGTAGAGGCTTCTTGCTTTGCTCTTTATGGAATAAGAGTTAAGTGGAAGAGTTTCTTACCTGAGAAAATTTGTAAAACTCAACTTTTGGCTTCTCTTCACTGTAAAGCATTCTGCCCTGTCCCAGTCTGATTCCTCTAACACTGCCATTCCTTTGACTAAAACAGTACCTATTTCCTGGGCATCTTAAGGGTTCTCTGGGGAGAAAAAGTCACTCACTTGGCCAGAGAGGTCTCCTAATGGCTATCATGAGCAGTGAAGCTGAGGAGGCCAAATTTAGGAAGAAAGTGGAGACCAGCACCTGCTGCACAAATCACTTTCTCTACGTATCTCAGAAAAGTCACCTCATGAGAGTTTTTCTCAAGTATTCTGGGCAGAATCCATTTTTGTATCTGTAACGCATTGCAAGATGGTGTATTTGACTCACGTGCTAAGGGTGTCTCCTAGGAGGAGGTTTCACAGTGCATCAGTGCCAGAGAATCCCATAAAGCTGAGTTGCAGGAGAAGGATATGAGTCTGCATGTCTGTCTGTCTGTGTAGATCTGCAAAAGCAGAAGTAATACAACAAAATTGGAAAAGCTGTTGCTTGATTTCACAAATTCTTGTCTATTTTGTGTTCCTCTCATTCATTGTTGACCCCTATTTTAACATGAAGTCTTGCCGGGTTTTGTCTTACCTTCATAAAAAGTGGAAGTGGTGCAAACAGTGTAAAAAAGAAATACACGGGAGTTAGATTTATAACAATGAGATGAGCTTAGCTACTTTATTTATATAAGTGTTAGGAAAAGATGTCATATCTGACACATTATGTATCAGTAGATATGTTGATTGGTGGAAATTTCAAGTAAGTTTGATTTTTATTTTTTGTATTATCTCAGATTATAATTTTTACTGACATATCTCACTGAACCTATCTTCATACAGAATCTTCAGGAATTTTTCTTCGATAAGTCTCATCAGATAAGACAAGTTATGGATATGATTAACAACTTAAGGGGCTAATTGGTCAAATAGTTCTTATATTCTACTTCTTACAAATTAATGTCTTTTACAACACTTATTTTTTCACAGGATTTTTTTTAAATTGAAATAACTTTACAACTTTTCAGAGGTCTTATAATGAGGACTGCTAGATAATTAATGTAAACCAAATATATTTTCATGTGATGTGTAGGATGCCAGTTCCCCAAAAGTATTTTCATGGATAATAACGGCTTTTTTCTGCTGATAAAATAAGCTTCACATTTGTGTACACTTTAGAGTTCTCAGTATCACTTTAACCTATTGACATTCATAACTAGTAACATGAGTGTTGGGGGAAAAAACACACTGACAAAACTATGAGAATGTGGGAATTTAGTTTGTTTTGTAAATCAAGTCAAACTTATTAACCTTGGGTTACATTGTTTAAAGAAAATTGAGAAATACAAATAATTAAATGTGACAGTGAGAAAGAAATTAAACTCTTTCACAGTAAACCAATTTAGACAATGTAATTTAGAACCATTACACAACATAACTGATATGAAGGATAGGTGGTGTCAAAGATAAAGACTATCATGAAGATTTTTCAGTGAAGTAGTAGCGTTGTTAGTATACATTAAGTGGGAAATTAGTTTATTTGTATTCCATGTGTTATGTAAAAGCAGTAGAACAAAGACCTTAAAAAGCATGGCATAGCAGGGATTAGTTAACACTGTTCCACTAATCACCATACAAATTTCAACTTAAAAGTATTCTAAAAAAATAGTCTTTAAAAAACATTATGTTGCTTAAAAGACTAGAAAATATCAAGCACACAAATCCTGTGTATGACAAAACTGAATAAATGAGACTCAACATCTTATGGGTTCAGAAACATAAGTTCTAGATTTGCTGTGCATCATTCTTAGAGAGTAGCCCAACTTTATCACATCTAAATTGAGGTCTGGTAGTTTAAACCCAGCTAACTGAACCTGATGACAACAACATTGGTTCCTTGCATGCTAGTGAACATGTCACGCTCATCTTCTGGCAGGCCACAGGGGACACCATACGTATGGAGCCAAGAATTCACTGTTAGTCCAAGTAATGTTTCAGTTGTCTCTAACAGTCCTTATTCCATTAAGCTTCAGTAACAACAGGGTTAAAATCACTAGCGATCCCCAGCAAATCTTCCCAGTACCTATACCTCGTCTCTGGTGCTGTGGTCCATTGTCCCCGTGGTCTGAGGCTGAGGCTGATGCTTCCATGTCCTACAGAAAGACCTGGGAGGGATGGGCACATCATCCCCATGGCCAGCACCCTGAGCTCTCACCAGAAGGAGCATGATGCTGGAGGTGGAGTCCCTTCCTCCTCAGTCCTGGGGTCCTTTTGGCTTTCCTTTTATACATTTTCCTTTCATTTCATATATCCCTGCCTGCTCCCTTCCCCCTGCTCCCAGGGAAGGGGTGAAAGCTGCCCTGCAGCCCCCCAGTATCCCCAGAGGCCATTTGTCTGGCAGGGACTGCCTGGGGCTGTCAGCCCCTTCCCCAGTGGCACTCAGAGGTGAAGCTCAGACAGGCTGGGCAATGGGCACTCGGCCACGGGGCGCCTGGTAAACACAGCTCAGCCCCGCTCAGGCCAAGGGCAGCCCAGCCACCCCCTGGGACCTGACACAGCCTGATATTTACCCAAGCAGTGGCAAATATAATCATATTTACTGAGCCACAACTATCAAAGCTGATATGACTTAACGTAATTAGACTTAGCGATATCTTTGATCTATGGAATTACTGAAGTTAAAATACTTGAAATTATCAATGGTATGTGTTTAGCTTTTTATAAATAATTTTAATTAGTCCAAACATTTGAAAATATATAAAGCTTTTGATTAATGGCAAAAATTGAGTACCTATTTTTACATTTCTGTTGAGAGGAAGCTGGAAGAGCAATTTACATATTCATATAGACTTACAGCTTCACAGCCTCATTTAAATTTTTATTCAGAAATTACAGGTTGACCCCTATTTCTTTCTTTCAAAGCATGTTTGAGGATGATGATAAGAAGAGGGGAAAGGTACAAAACTGAAGCATCCAAATGGTGAAAAATGGATTTATTATTAATTGCATCTTCTGGGACATGCACATGTTATGTATGTCGTGGTTTAACCCCAGCCAGCAACTAAGCACCACGCAGCCGCTCACTCACTCCCCCACCACCCAGTGGGATGGGGGAGAAAAATGGGAAAAAGAAGCAAAACCCGTGGGTTGAGATAAGAACGGTTTAATAGAAGAGAAAAAAAGAAACTAACCATGATAATGATAACACTAATAAAATGACAACAGCAATAATGAAAGGATTGGAATGTACAAATGATGCGCAGTGCAATTGCTCACCACCTGCCGACCGACACCCAGCTAGTCCCCCGAGCGGAGATTCCCTGCCCCCCCTTCCCAGTTCCTATACTAGATGGGACGTCACATGGTATGGAATACCCTGTTGGCCAGTTTGGGTCAGCTGCCCTGGCTGTGTCCTGTGCCAACTTCTTGTGCCCCTCCAGCTTTCTCGCTGGCTGGGCATGAGAAGCTGAAAAATCCTTGACTTTAGTCTAAACACTACTTAGCAACAACTGAAAACATCAGTGTTATCAACATTCTTCACATACTGAACTCAAAACATAACACCATACCAGCTACTAGGAAGACAGTTAACTCTATCCCAGCTGAAACTAGGACATGTAAATAAGGGCAATTTAAGTATTTTATACACAACAGTGGCAAGTAAAAGTATATTTTATTAATGATCCAGAATACTTGCTCCAAGAGTTTTACCTAGGGTCAAATAAATTTTAATCTAGATTTTATTCCTAAAAAAATAGAGCATATGTATATATCTCTCAGTAGATCCTGACATTAAATATGTATCCACACTAGTTTTGTTCTCTTAATCTTCATATCAGCCAAACCTTTTTTATAGAATTTTGCACAGCATCTGGTTGAATTTTTTAGAATGCTGTCTTCTGAGGGTGAATTAGATGAAAGGTATTTTAAGGGACTAATAAAAGGCAAATACTATATTAACTTACATGTTAGAACAGTATGTTTCCAGCTACATTATGCTGTTACTGTGCGCCTTCTATGTTTTTGGTCACATTTCTACTTCCATTAATTCATGCTATTACTTTTCTGCCTGCCTTGTTAATGCTGCAGCTGCATGAAAGAAAAATTAAGAAAAAAAAATTTGTTTTCTCTTACACTGTTTTTTTTGTTTCCACATATTAGATAACAATTTGCTGGTAACAAAATGACCGCAGTATTTACAGACATTCACAACAGATAGTAACAATTCTGCTCTCGGTCTGGAAAGCAATTAATTAAAAGGGAAATATTAGCAGAACTCTCCAAACATGCTCTTTTTCAAGTATGTTGCATCACTGGAAATATTAGAGGGACATACTTGGCTGTCTTCTCTCAAATCTAAGGAATACTAGAAATAAGCAAGTGGCTATTTCCCTCCTAGCTCTTCTGTTTTCATTCTGGTTTGGTTCTTTTGTGTTTGTTGCTGGGATTTTTTTTGTTTGTTTGTTTGTTTTTTTAACTGGGAAAAATAAGGCAACAGTTCATTTACTCATCAACCTGGTGGTCAGGAACCGACACAGGGTGGAGGTAGGATGAAGTTACATGCTTTGCAGATTAGAAAGTCTCCTGCCCATCTGCTTTGCTGTGGCAGCTAACATGTGATCTCTGTAGAGATATTAAGACATGTTGATGGCAATAAACTTTCCCTTTTGCAGCTGAGGACACACTGTGATGTCTGGAGAAACTGTAAAGTGGATTGGCCTTCCTATTTCATTTCCCTTCTGAATCCATCCAGGTCAAAATAAGACTTAGCTGGATCAAAGGAGGGTGGAGTCAAGGCTTTTTTGATGTAGATTGCAGCTGATATATACTTTTTTGAAAAGTAGAACACTGTCTTCTGTGTTTCTATTCTTTTTCAATTGACTTGTTTTCTCAGGTGCCTACAGTTCAACCCTGCTTAGGGGGCTCTGTTGTGCAAACCACATTCCCTTGCAGTGGTGAGATGGTAATCTGTCTTAATTAACATTTCCATGCACTTTCTCCACTTTTCACAAATGTGCTTATATTACAGACAATTTCTGAATTTCTTATAGCATACTTGTCTCTGCACATACCTGTTGTATCCTCATACTTGAGATGTGCCTCTTGAAAGGAGAGGAAGAAGTGCTGTCACAGTGACAGGTGACATGAGCTGTTGTTCAGCTGATTTCTAAGGCACTGTGGCACACAGCCACAATATTCCATCAGAGATACACAGAGGAAATGAGCTGGTGTGGGAACAGCTGTGGTGTCTGTAAACATGATATATCTGAAATGGTTAGCTGGAGCATGTTCAGTACTCTTCTGCATGGTGAAAGTGAGATAAAACAAGGCTGACCTGAGGATGTTTTACACTGGGGAAGAGAAATTCTGGCCTCATCAGAGTTAAGATTGAGCTGTGTATCTAAAGTTCTGCTCACCACTTCTGCATCATGACAAGGTGATATATTCAAAGTTTTTCATGCTGCTAAGTAGCTTGACCTCATTGTGTTGGTGAGCAACTCTGCTACAACTCATGTTAATTATATATCCATATGTTGAGCTAATTTTAAAATGGTTATTACATTTTATTTGTCACTGTGCCATGCATTTGTCTTCAAAATGTGCAAACTCCTAAAAAAACAAGTGACTGTAACCTTTTCATAGTTCAATTAAAACAAGATTCTGTATGTATGATAAATTTGATGTTTCTTGCTGTTGTGAGGAAAGGAGCTTCTGATACTTCTTCCATCCATCACTATGAAAGGTTTGTGAAAAGCTTTATCACAGGAGAATTAAGATTATGGTCTGAATCTGCCTTTGCAGATAATCTGGGATACTACATTTATCATTCTAAGGCATTTAGAATGACAAAGTCCATAGTAAAACCTATGCAGTTCTTCCTTTTAGTTATTTAATATTTATTTATTTACCCCATCCTTCCTATGACATTTGGGAGTAATGAAAAAGGAATAACATATATTTCTTAAAGTAGTCAATGAAGCACATAGTGTATTCCACACACGGAAAATGTTGCTTGACAGCTTTGAGTGTAAATGTTGTAGCTTTATATGAAGAAACTGTATGAATTTAGACAAGTATTTATAGTTTATTTTCAAAACAACTCCATAACATAAGGAGGTACCAGTCGTCTTCATTTTATAGATGGAAACTAAGGCACAGAGTGTTAAAGAGAGTAATGATTTTTTACATACTTTACACGAAGAAGTCACTAGATACAAGCTGGTTTTTGATCCAGGTTTATGATCATTCAGGGGAGCATAACCACTGGGTTAGAGCTGTGCACTTTTTTTGTGCTTTCTGTGGCCCAATGTATAGGAAATTATTTATTTATGATGTCTTGCTAGTCTTGCAGTTAGGACACCTTCCATGGAACTAAGATATAGGGTTGATCTGGAGGAACAAACTGAACTTAGCTCCAGTACTTAGAACAGCCAACAAATACTATTTGATTTCCAAAACATAATTTTTTTCAAAATCTCATTTCAAGAAAACCCCACCAACTTCAATGTTAACATTTTCAGATATAGCATGTCATTTTCATGAAATCTAATTTGCTGATTAGGAATGATGTTTTGGTCAAATAATTTTGCCTATATCTAGATCAGCATGCACATATAGAATATAAAATGAATAGTGATTGCCCCACTGAAGTCCCTTACAATTGACTTCACTAAGTGCTAGCTTTCATGCAAATGTTGGCAACGTCTTAGGGCTTTATATCTTCATACGGATTCTTATACAACAATCACTTGAATTATTTGGTCTGTTTTAGGAGGTTAAATGATAGCTCTTTCTCCAAGTTGAGTATAAAACATAACATATTTTCAGGATCATTCAACTTCAGGTGAAATACTGGAACCTTGATGCTACCTTTAAAAATTTTGTCCCATTTAAATGCGCTCATTTACTGTCTTCTCATTTTTGTTGTCTTCTAACCCTGAATTCATTATCTCAGTGAGTACTCTCCTGTATTTTAAACTTCACTGGATCTGCAATGTTTCCTTTCATCCATGTCAAAAATATTAGTTATGCTTGCTCCTACAAGTCATACTTCCTCTGATTTAAATTAATTTTGGCACGTCTCTCTTTTTTTGTTTGGCCTGTAATACTTCTAAGTTGTTGTGCACATTTTCATGTGAGGTTAAGTCCTGCCAGGCAACATTGGTTATTGAATTTTTCATTCAGCATCAAGCTTTCCTTGAACATCTGTATTTATAATAGCCACTCAGAGCACTTTATGTGGGTGAAGGAGGAAGAGAGAGAAGTAAAGCTTGAGAATTTGTGTCAGTAAACCTGTTAAGAAGAAGAAGATTGGTCTGCAAATTAAATGTCTGTATGCTTTCTTTCCAGTACAAAGAACTGGAAATAAACCTCCATCTGTTCCTTTTAATGATTATTATAGGAAAATAAGATGATAGCAGAGAATTAAGATCTTTAGAAAAATTTTCTTGGTTTTATAGAAAGTAAAATTTTTATAAACAACATTTGTGACTCTGAACCCTTGAGATGGTTCTTGTCTTTTCTACAGTGCAGCCCCATCCAGGGCAGGAGCATCAATATCAATGGGCTGTGAACATTTTAATATTGTTTTTTTCATACAATTCACCTAAAGCCCTAATGTAGCAAAGCAATTTGGAATGTGCTTAAGCCCTACTGAATTCAATGAGATTTATACATGGCCTTTAAGAGAAGAAAATACCTGACTCAGAGCTTTGGACCAAGTTAGGATTGCATGGGCTATGCCTGTGCTGTTCTTCTCTGAGGATGCCGAGACAGCACACAGTTTATCAAGAATAGCAAATCCTATTTTTCACTACTGTCAAGGTTGGTTCCTGTCAGTGTTACTGAGTTGGATACTGAATACCTTCTCATTCAAACTGTTCCTGAGAACTGGGCAAGTTCTCCCTGCTAGTGCAGGTACCCTGCACTCCTGTGATTCAGTGCCCCAGCATGCTCTAGAAGACACTCCAGGCTCTTCATCAAGAAGAATTTGATCTTGTCTGGCTTTAGAGTAATCTTTAACTGGTCACTTAATACAAAGTTCATATAAGTGCATTAAGTCCACTATTTTTTCTTCCCACTACCTAGCACCTAAACTGTTAAAGCCAGGAGAGCAAATCACCACTATTGTTAACCTTTCTTCAAGCTATATTTTGAAAGGAAGCACACAAAATTGCATAATTGCAAGGTAAATTTATTCACTTGGCAACCCAAGACTTAATCAGCCATGTCACAGCAAGGACCACTGAAAGGATGCTGAACTAGCATGCTAACTCTCTTGGCCTGGAGTGGAGGCTGGATGGAAGAAAGAGGAAGGAAAGAGGTCTGTACACTTCAGGTATGTGATTCTTATGCTGATGCGGTTCCCTGAGTAGGGAAAAAAACCACCCCACTGCATGTATGGCCTTTCCAGCAAAAGTATATTCTCTTTGGTGTTATGTTGTTGTCAGGCTGTACCACATAGTTGTCTAGATGATGCCATTTGGCATCCTGGAAAGGCTGTCGCCAGTCCCTGAGTGCATTCTCCACTACATGCGGTGTGTATGTAGCAAACCTGGGAGAACCTCCCAGGGCTGGGCGTACTCGGCAATGAACCTCTGGCATACCACTGCTTCTAAAGGAGCGTGTTTGGCTTTCAAAACATAAATTTTTACTGTGAAATGATTGCCACCATGTAGTCAGGTGTGCTGGACATTTCTACCTTTTCCTCATAAATCCATCTCATAAAATTACAGCTTCCTTTGACTAAAATGGTAGTATCATTTAGATGCTGAGCACTCTCAGCTCCCACCCACACAGACCTGCAGTATCAAGTGTCCTCAAGTCCAATCAGTTTCATCTGGTTTAAACATAATAATCTTTTGGCTGTCCATATAACCACTTCACTAAAACTGTCAAAATAGTATGTCTAGAAGGAAAATTACTTTTATCATCTGAAGATTTTCTTGTATCATTAGTCTGAGATGTATGTTACAGGGAAAATATTTTAATGGATAACAAATACCTTAATATAGCCTAATATCTTTGTCCTACATGCTCTTGGACAAGCAAAATTAGAGCTCTATATCTCTAAGTCTCATTGGTTGTGAGCATTTATTTTTAATTATATTTAGCTTATTGTATCATGTTGGCAGACCTTTTTTAAAATTGGCTAAGAGTTTTGAACTCTGGGATTTTTGAAGAGAAATGTTATTTCCCACCACAATTATCTGTAGGCAGTATGTTTACCTTGGATGATCTATGCTTATTTTATTGCTTAAGGCTACATTTTCTATCTAGATACTTTGATGTTCATAAACTAAAGATATCAGGGCTATTCTCCTCATTCAGTAAGCTGTTCCATCTCAGATGGAGACATATACAACTTTCACTGAATTTTGATGATCCTATATCTTTGCTGCCAATAACCTTGTTTGAAAGTGTTTAAGAAGTAAGCTCAGCTCTGTAAAGTGAACTGAATAGGAACCAATTGCCCAATCCTGTAAGCAAAGTGAATTTTCATGTCCCATTGGAAAAGAGTAGTATTTGCACTCACATAAGAAGTGCACCTCCGTAATGCCTCTGCTTGTCCCTGGGAGCCTTGTGTCGGGAAACTGAGGAAAGACAAGGTGGGTGAGCTTAGTCATGGCCAGCAGTTGTCCTCATAATAAATGACATGCTAAGACTGTGGCCTTTGAACCTTTTGGTTTCAGCCCAGTCTGAGCTTTGAAAGGATTGCAGCAGGGTTTCTGCTAGCAGAAGAAAAAGGGAAGTGAGCCTGTGCCTCTCAACACATACAGTCTGATACCACTTTTTCAGTTCTTCTGTGTAATATTTGATTGACAACAGAGTCAGATTAGTAGTTGTGGAAGACAGCAGTTTTTCTTCTTGCCATTATAGTAATCTGTATGCAACTGTCATTATCAACATCAAGGGCAGCAGTAGTTACAGTGTAATTACTGCATTGTTTCAGGTGGCTCCAGTTGTCTGCTGAAAGTGTTCAAAAACTTTTCTCTATAATTCTTGCATAAATGACAGTTCAAATAGCACCATTACCTTTATGGTTGCAGTAATACTGAAAAAAATTCTGAACTAATTCTGAAAAAAAAAAAAAAAAAAAAAAGGAAAATAAGCAACGTGGTGATGCTAAGTGTTCAAGCCTTCTCGAAGACAAAGTAATATTAGTCACTAAAATAGTTCTCTTTCTTCAACAAATTAATTATCATTAGTGAAGAGGTAGATGAAAAATAATATAGAGGTTGTTTCTAACACTAAATTTGGGAGAAGCCATAATGGGAGTGACTTTCTAGTTATCACTTTTTTTGTCTTATATTCCCATGTTGCTTGAGATTTCAGTCAGTTTTCAAGGTTCATGTATCATATGGTCACTAAAAAAGTTGGCTGCACTCCCATGCAAGTTATTCCTTTTTGAAAATTTCATAGAAAACATTGACTTACTGGAATTGTTTGTAATTATTCTCAGATATAAAGAGTATCCAGAGGCAAATTTACCCCTCTACCAACATAACATAACATAACATAACATAACATAACATAACATAACATAACATAACCTTTTTCCCAAAGAAAAATCCAGGTTTTATAGGAACACCATTAAAAACAATAGGCAAAGTGCATTTTTAAAAATATTGCAGAATTAGGAAAGGAAAACAGTATACATGACATGTAAGGAATAGTAGAGAACTGCGTTACAATCTAGTACTAAGAAAATTATGTAATAAAAAAGTGTTTATTTGGATGGTGGAGATTGAGAAGACAATTTCTGCAGTTAAAAAACTTAGTGGCATTATTTTAGAGAATAGAGAGGAGATTAATAAGAATTCATTTCCTATTTCAAATCATTATATAGCTACCAGCACCTTAATAATGGTCGAGCACAGGAACAGCTTAAAATCTAAAATTAGCTAAATTGACCTCAGAACAATGTGATGCTTTAAACAGCAGCATAATAACAGTAGTAGAAATAATTAATGGTTTTAAAGACATAGCAGAGAGTAAAGCTGTTGGTCCAGATGGGTTCTTGAAAGAAACTTCAAAGTCACTACCTCCAAATTATCCATACTTTTAAACAGGTTATTTAATATTTTGCTATCTAAAATTATATGATGTTAGTAAAATTATATGCAATAGGAAGGACTGTAGCACCAACAAACAGGTCAGCCAAATACCTTTCTTGTCATTATGCAATCACTGTAAGGCTTCTAGTAAACCTCAAAAAATGTTCATTTTTTAAAAGCTTGCATTCCTAACCAGAATGAAAACAAAACAAAAAATACTTGCAATATTGTCTGCAATGAAACTGTGATGAAGTCAGAAGGAATTTCAGAAATATCTTTTGCTTGCCTCAAAAAAAACAGGAAATTAACTGATAGATTGAATCTTTAGCTATTGCTGCACCTGAAAAAGTTTCTACTTCTGTGCAAGTAACCCTCAGGATATAACTTCTTCCCAGGAAATTGGCCTGCTGTTGCCCCATATTCTGGGAAATGGAATCACATTTTTTCCCCTTAACCAGTCTGTCTTCTACGACACTTGCATTTCACAACCAATGCATAAAAAGGGCTAATTTGCTTATGTCTTTCTACTGCTTTGCTTTCACCTACTCATTTAGTGTGCCATGATAGACTTTTTTTAAGTAGAAACTCACCTTAGTGTCATCCCTATCTCAATTTTTTTTCTATGATTGTAACCAGAAACCCTCTAAATTTTTGTATAGTACTACAAGACTTCAGGTTGTCCTGTAGTTAAATGGTACTTGGAAGCACAGAACAGAGTGGGACATTTTAAGTGCCAGCAGTGATGGTGCTTTAAATAGGTAGGCACACTTACTCCTTTAAGGAATATGGAGAAGCTCCTCAGCTGAATAAATTTCAAGGATAAGAGCCTACATTTTCACTTCCAGGTGCCTAAACTTAGGTATTTAAGTCATGTTTAAAAGTCTCTGAAAGTAGCCTCTGAGTGACTTCTGAGATCCCTAAATATAGTTTCTATAGATATATATGTTCCCACACATCTAAGCGTGTATATATAGATATGTGCATACACATACCTGTATGTACATATATATACACATACATATCTATTTGAGATATATATATTTCTACACACAAATATATACATACATATGAATATTTCTGGGCTTTCAGTCCTGACGTATTTACGACACATAAATAAATAGTTTTAGTACTGATTTTATATAACAGAAGGGGTTTTTAATTTTAATAGCTGTCGTGGTTTAACCCCAGCCAGCAACTAAGCACCACGCAGCCACTCACTCACTTCCCTCCCCACTCAGTGGGATGGGGGAGAAAATCGGGAAAAAAGAAGTAAAACTCGTGGGTTGAGATAAGAACGGTTTAATAGAAGAGAAAAGAAGAAACTAATAGTGATAATGATAACACTAATAAAAGGACAATAGTAATAATAAAAGGATTGGAATACACAAATTATGCACAATGCAATTGCTCACCACCGGCTGGTCCATGCCCAGTTAGTCCCCGAGCGGCGATCTCCCCTGCCTCCACCCCCCTCAGTTTATATACTAGACGTGACATCACATGGTATGGAATACCCCGTTGGCCACTTTGGGTCAGTTGCCCTGGCTGTGTCCCCTCCCAGCTTCTTGTGCCCCTCCAGCTTTCTCGCTGGTTGGGCACGAGAAGCTGAAAAATCCTTGACTTTAGTCTAAACACTACTTAGCAACAACTGAAAACATGAGTCTGTTATCAACATTCTTCTCATACGTAACTCAAAAACATAGCACTGTACCAGCTACTAGGAAGACAATTAACTCTATCCCAGCTGAAACCAGGACAATAGCTTAATAATTTATATGCTGGAAAAACTTATAATAATAATGACAACACATATTTAACTTCCTCTTTGTTACCTTTATTTTCCTGTGGTTTTTCCTGCCCCCCTGGAAAGTATATGAGGTACTATAACTTGATAGTTCTGCACAAACATGTTTTTTCACAATGATGTTTCTTCTGTATTTTTCAAAGATCACAGAAACCTTGTGTTCTTCTTCAATATGATATGTATCTTAGAAAGAAAATAAAAGATCATTCCTAGGCATAATCTCATCCTTAACTTTCAGATGCCTCTTCAGATCAGACTTCTTCAGATGTCTTCATCAAGCATCACAGAGATTTTGAAACTGTTCACAGAATCACAGAATGTTTGAGGTTGGAAGGGACCTCAGGAGGTCTTCTGGTCCAACTCCCTGCTCAAGCAGGGTCACCTTGAGCATGTTGCCCAGGACCATGTCCAGATGGCATTTAAATATCTCCAATGATATTCCTCAACCTCTCTGAGCAATCTGATACAGTGCTCAGTCATCCTCACAGTAAAAAAGTGTTTCCTTATGTTAAGGTGGAACCTTCCTTGTTTCAGTTTGTGCCCACTACCTCTTGTCCTGTCACTAGACACCAGTGAAAAGAGGCTGGCTACTTTTAAACCATCTCTTCAGGTATTTAAATACATTGATAAGATCCCCCCCCCCCGAGGTTTCATAGCTCTTTCAGCCTTTCTGGTCCCTTAGTCGTTTGAGTGGCCCTTCACTTGACTCACTCGAGTATGTCCATGTCTCTGTTGTAGTGGGGAGCCCAGAACTGAAAACAATACTCCAAGTGTGGCCTCACCAGTGCTGAACAGATGGGAGGGATCACCTTCCTTGATCTGCTGGCAACACTCCTCCTAATGCATCTCAAGATATCATTAACCTTCTTTGCCACAAGGTCACGTTGTTGGTTCATGTTGAACCTGGTGTCCACAAGGACCCTCAAGGCCTCTTCGGCATAGCTGCTTTCTGGCCGGGTGGCCCCCAGCATGTATTCTTGCATGTGGTTGTTCCTCCCCAGGTGCAGGACTTTGTACTTACCCTTGTTGAACTTCACAAGGTTCCTGTCAGCCCATTTCTCCAGCCTGTCAAGGTCCCTCTGGGTAGCAGAATGACTGTCTGTGTATCAGCCCCTCTTCCCAGTTTTGTGTCATCAGCAAAATTGCTGAGGGTACACCTTGCCCCATGATCCAGATCATTAATGAATATGTTAAACAAGATCAAACCTAGTATTGACCCTCGAGTTACACTGCTAGTTACTGGCTTCTGACTAGACTTCATGCCACTGATCATCAACATCTGGGCCTGGCCGTTCAGACAGTTTTCAGTCCACCTCAGGGTCTGCTCATCCAGTCCATACTTCACCAGCTTCTCTATGAGGGTCTTAAGGGTTACAATGTCAACGTCTTGCTGAAATCAAAGTAAACAATATGCACAGCTCTCCCCTTGCCTACCAAACCAATCAATTCATCATAGAAGGTTATGAGGTTGGTCAAGCATGACTTCCCTTTGTGAATCCATGCTGACCACTCCCAATCACTTTGTCCTTCATGTGCCTGGAACTGGTTCCCAGTATTAGTTGCTCTATGAACCTCTCAGGGATTGAGGTGAGTCTGACTGGCCTTTACTGGGTCCTCCTTTCCACCCTTTTTGAAGATAGGAGTAACATTTACTTTCCACCAGTCCTCAGGCATCTCTCCCAGTCACCATGACTGTTCAATTATCAAGAATGATGTCACAATGACACCAGCCAACACCCACAGCACTTGTGGGTGCATCCCATCAGGCCCCTTGAACTTATATACATCCAGTGTGCTTAAGTATTCCCTGACCTGATCATCTTCCACAAATGGTACATCTTCCTTGCTCCAAACTTTTCCCCTGGTCTCTGGGGCCTAGGATTCCTGAAGGCTGATCTTGCTAGTAAAGGCTGATGTGAAGAAGGCATTCACTACATCAGCCTTTTCCATGCCCTGTGTCACCAGCTCCCCTGCCTCATTCAGCACTGGGCCCACATTTTCCCTAGTCTTCCTTTTGCCACCTATGTACTTACGGAAGCCCTTCCTTTGCCTTTGACTTCCCTTGCCAGATTCAATCCCAGGTGGGCTTTGACTTTCCTAACTGCGTCTCTGCATGCTTGGACAGTATATCTGTATTCTTCCCAGGTTACCTGTCCCTGTTTTGACCCAGTGTATGCTTCCTTTTTATGTCTGAGTTTGGCCAGGAGCTCCTTGTTTATCCATACAGGCCTCCTGGCATTTTTGCCTGAATTCCTGCTTGTTGGCATGGATGATTCTTGAGCCTAGAAGAGGTGATCCTTGAATATAAAGCAGCTTTCTTGGGTTCCTTTTCCCTTCACGGCCTTATTTGATAGGACTTTTCCAAGCAGATCCTGGAAGAGGCCAAAGTTGTCTCTGTTGATGTCCTGATCCAATGTCGGGGAAGGTTTCGATATGATCCCAAGAGCGAGATTAAGACACAAACGAGGTCAAATGCCGTATAGTCAAAAGAGTTTTTATTATCAAAAGTATCAAAAGTGGAAAATGGTGGCGATAGGATAGAATGGAAGAAAAGGCAGAAATTAAGCAAGCAGTCGGGATAGAGTTGCAAGGATAGTCACCACCATGGATCCAGCGGCGTCCCATTGGTCCTCAGGCAAGCAGTCAGTGGTGGGAGTTGCAAGGATGGTCAACACCACAGATCCAGAGGCGTCCCGTCGGTCCTCAATCTTCAATTCTTTGGTGAGGAAGAAAAAGCCCCTCACAGCTTGTCTCTACAGGTTTTTATAGGGCATATTTCGATGATGTCATGCGCTGCAGGTTTCATTTATCACACGACCTTCGCGTGATCGATACCAGAAACCAGTATCTTATCAGCTCCAGCCCAGTTTCCTCCCCTGGATGCCTCAATGGCCTGGTAATCGTCCTTATGGACAGAGGAGTGTCCTGCTTAAACCGGCCATCTTGGAGACAAAGGGCTCAAGATGAGCAGGTCACAGTTCCTTGATGACAGCCCAGTCCCTCATACCTAACAATCTTTGAGGCAAATGGTTCAAGATAACAATTCAGTCTCTTACAGTTGAAGTCCAGGGATGTGATCTTGTTTTTTGCCTTGCTCCCTGCTCTCAGGATCTTGCATTCCTCCATGTCATGGTCATTGTAGCCAAGGCTGCCTCCAACCTTCACAACAATCCCTTCCTTGTTTGTAAGTATGAGGTCCAGCAGAGCACCTTTCCTTGTTAGCTCCTCTGTCACCTGTGTCAGGAAGTTGTCATCAATATGTTCCTGAAATCTTGTGGATTCCTTGTGCCCTTCTGTGTTGCCCCTCCAGAAGATGTCAGGGTCATTCAAGTCACCCATGAGGTGAAAAGCCTGCAGATGTGTGGCTTCTTCCAGTTGTCCGAAGAAGGCCTCATCTGCTTCTTCCTCCTGAAAAGGCAGTCTGTAGCAAACACCCACCACAGTGTCACCCACGTTGATCTGCTATCTATTCCTGGCCCATCAGCTCTCAGATGTCTCATCACATGTCCCAAGGCAGAGCTCAGTGCAACCCTGCTGCTCTCTCACATAAAGGGCAACTTGCCCTCTCCACCTTCCTGGTCTGTCTTTCCTAAACAACCTGTATCCATCCATGGCAGCACCTTAATTGTGTGAACTATCCCACCATGTCTCTGTAAAACCAATGGAATCAAAACCCTGTAGTTGCACACAGACTTCTAATTTCTCCTGTGTGTTTCCTGTGTTGCATCTGTGAGCATACAGGCACTTCAGGGATGCACCCAGTTGTGTTGTTTTCCTAGAAAAGGTACGAAAGCTTTCCCCATAATAGTTGTTCATGGTCATGGTTTTGCTGTGTTAACAATGTGCTTCATGGTCATTTTCAAAAGTAGTGAGTCTATCACAATTAGTATGTTATTCAACCAGGGGCATACATTGTTTCTCTGATACAAGGCATGGAAGGAGAATCACACCTACTGTTCAATTTATGGTCTTAAGTGTCATACTTGTTTTGTTCTATGTTGTTTTGCTTTTTCCTCACCTAATTTTTATTTCTTTTTCCTGTCAGTAGCAATATGTCCTGATGCAACGTAGATGAGACTAACAGGCATTCTCCTTCTTGGTATTGTCAGGGTTTGTGTTCTTGTAAAGTGAAAAGGGAAATGATATATAAAGGCAGTCTTCCGTCTACCAACACAGCACTAGACATAGATTTCCTCTAGTCCTCAGGGGACTAACGGAATCATCCCCCTTTCCCCCCATTAGAATTGCCAAGGTCAGCTCCTGTTCCTCATATGTGATGCAAAAGTTATGAAGATGTGCAGCCTCTTCCTCTCTCCCATCGAAACTGGGTTTCCTTCAGCCCTGAAGCAGTGACGTCTGAGCTAGCATCCCTTGAGCTAGTGCTAGAATGGCAAGTGTGGCTGTGTGAATGCTGAGTCCAGCAATGTGGTAGTTTGCTAGGGGACAATTCAGGAATTTCTGCCCTGCAATTCATTGCTAAGTGTAAACAAGCAGTCAGCAATTCTGGCAAAAGGAAGAATCGCTTGCAGAATATGTGCATTCATTTTATTATTGCCTTGGAACACCTCTATCTGCAGATTTGCATGAGCAATCTCATTCACAAAAAGTTAGAAAAGGGAGAAAAAAATCAGCTTAGTGCAGTAATACTGTGCATGTGCATTTGCTTAGATACCCTGAGTGTCTGAGAAAACCTGAAACTATCTGAGGTTTTTATAGTTTTATAGCTTCCCTATTTTTAAATTGAAAAAGTAATACCCAGGTTTAATAAGATTAAAAAACCCAAACAAATCCAAGCCATAAAATTTATAAACTTTGTAAACTGAAGAAATGAAAGTGTATTCATATAAGATAAAAAAGCTGTAATTAACTCCACCACCTCCCCACAAACATATTCTGATAATTCAAATAAGCAATTTCTCTGAGGGCTACAGAGCACTGAAATCTCAACTTTACACATTCAGGGTTTAACAGCCTAAAGTAAAAGACTGAACAATCTTCCTATTCATCTAATTAACAGTATTGATTCAGATTCAATTAGGATTTCCTCCGGGCAGGGGAAGTATTCCACAGGTTGCTTGAGTTCACTGATGCTCATCTCTGATGCCCCTTCTTGAAATAATAGTGGGAAAATGCCCTCCAAAAATAATTTGTGTGGAAGTAAAGCCTGGATAGGAGTAGGTTTGTTGAATATCAAGCTATGTAAAACAACCAATCTGCAATAACTGAATTTCTCAAAAAAAAAAAAAAAAAAAAGCTAAAATTTATTTTGACCACTGTTAGGATTGAAGGAATAGGAGTGGGTTAGTGCACTGGTAAACTAATATAATACAATCCCCAAACCATCTTATATAAAATCTGAAGTTAAAGCTAGTATAAAATGTAACAGTTCACTTTACTTTCTGTGTGACTCTTAGGGTTTTGTATCTGGAGAAGTTATATCTTGGATAATAAATGGAGTTTGCAGTGTTTAAAAACATGGGTTTTTTTTTTTTCTAACTCTACTGCTTCATTCAGATGTAGTGAAGGTTTTGAGCATTTCAGAGTTATGAACATGAAGGCTAAGCTTCTTCCAAAATAATTTGGTTTCCATTTTTATGGTATCATTTAGGCCTTAAGATAAATCTGACAGACAAAAGTTCTAATTATCAATCTGCAAAGGCTGTGATTCCTTTGAAGAGTAGATTTATGGCTTCTGATTCAATTCGAATAAATCATAATGAAAACATTATACAAGCCCAGAGCATGAAAATTAAAAACAGATCCTCTGGTTCATATGTAATTGTTCCCAAAACCCCTCACACTAAAATAAAATAAGTTAATCAAACCCAGAAAAACAAGAAAATGTGTGACAAATTGTTATTCAACAGTTGACTGTCACTGAGGGGGAAAAAAAAAGAAACAATTTCACTTGAGTCTCATATCTGTGCACATCTATATTCCTTTGACCTACTCATTAGATTAGAAAAAATATTTCAGAGGTAGGGAGGGCCTTTAAAAATCACTACTTTTCCTCATGAGATTGAAGATATGTTGCTTTTCTGTAAGTGGTATTTTGTATTGTTCTGTTTTTTCTTTATGGGCAGAGTTACACAATGCCATTGCTGAAATGGATGATGGGGTAATGTTTTCTCGTTCCTGAAGTGGTGTAACAGATGAGAAATAACTACTAATTATAGAGCTTTTCCTTTTGAGTATGAATTTCTGTCTGTGAGATTCCAAATTGTCTCTTCTGCAGCAAATTAGCAGTTATTGTGGTTTAACCCCAGCTGGCAACTAAGCACCACGCACTCCCCCGCCACCTAGTGGGATGGGGGAGAGAATTAGGAAAAAAAAAAGTAAAACTCGTGGGTTGAGATAAAGACAGTTCAATAGGACAGAAAAGGAAAGGAAAATACTACTACTACTGCTACTACTACTACTACTACTAAGACAATATACAAAACAAGTGATGCACAATACAATTGCTCACCACCCGCTGACCGATGCCCAGCCAATCCCCAAGCCATGGTGTTCCCCGGCCAGCTCCCCCCAGTTTATATACAGGGCATGATGTAATATGGAATGGAACACCCCTTTGGCTCGTTTGGGTCAGCTGTCCTTGCTGTGTCCCCTCCCAGCTTCTTGTGCTCTCCCAGCCTCCACTGGCAGGGCAGTATGAGAAGCTGAGGAGTCCTTGACTTAGTGTAAACACTGCTTAGCAACAACTAAAACATCAATGTGTTATCAACATTGTTCCTATACTAAATCCAAAACACAGCACTATACCAGCTACTAAGAAGAAAATTAACTTTATTCCAGCTGAAAAAGGACAGCAGTGTTGCATTTTATATGGTATGGAAAAATCACCATCATCTCTACAAAGGAATCAGAATGTGAATAGAATGCAGTCTCATTTTTGTCACATATATGAAAGACCCAATTAATTAAATTTTGTGAATTCTTCAAGTGGCTAGTCAGCTTTTCATCAAGGTATTATTAGCTGCAAATGTGGCTGGAAATCTGTGCAGCTCAGGAATAAACGGCTGAACAAGCGCCAAACAAATCAGTTACAAAGGCATGTAGACTGGGGGGATGGGCAGATGTGCTCACACACAGAATTATCTCAGGAGATGACAGTGTTTGTAGAATTTTAAGGAAAAATGGAAAAATAGCATTTTTGGTGTAAAGATTTCAGGACATTGATCCTCCAGGTGGATTCTTGTTTTGTTCTATGAATTAATTTCTAGGCTAAGAATAAACATGTCCCCCTCCACTAACAATCTTCTCTCCTGAGCAATAAAGAAAAAAAAATCAAACAATATTCTTTTTCCTTAGTATTTCAACACATGGGTAATAACTAATGAACATAACCTTTCCATATGCTAAAATTGTGCACTTCCACAAGTATGTAAAAGTTCTGCAACATTTTCATTTTTTACCCACCACCGTTTGCTACTGTAGGTTAATACACTCCATTGAAGAGGCGATTTTTCAAAAGCAGAATTGGTAAGTGCCAGACAGCCCACTGATTTTTTTGTACTTTTGAACACGCGTACCTCGCCTGATAAAACAATTTTTAGTCTTCATTTTATATAAATAAAAGTATATATTTTAAATTTTTAGAAAATATGTCATACAATGAAACCTAAATTGTTCCATGTGGTTACACCATGGAAACAGCCAACAATATATTGCTTGTGCCTAACTGGAAAAAAGGAGTACATTAGGCTTAGGAGAACAGTACACACTGCATAGAATTAATTGTTTTATCTGGCATAGGTACATATTTAAAGAAAAACAATGGAAGGGATTGGCATGGTTTTGCTTGTTTTGATTACAATATATTCCTGTGCAGATGTGGAAAAGCAGCTATCTTTATCCCTCCACTCTCTACCACTTAACTCTTGAACTCAACAATTTATTTCAAGCAAGCTGTCAGAAATGTGTAGAGGTCCCATTGATACTAAGCTTCAACAAGGTTTGGGTATAGAAGTGGCCCAAGAGAGATGATCCTGTAACATGTTGTCACATATTTGCCCAACTAAGCCAAAGCTTGTGGCAGGAGTACACTTTTTATGAGACTAGAAAGAATCCACACCAACAGAGCTCTTTAATGTCTCCCTGCTGCAAGGAACTCATCAGTCACAAATCAACCCTGAGACACAAATCTATAGGAAACCAGGCTTCATTAGTTCTGGTGCTCGTGAAACTGCTTGGCTTGCAAAAGATATCTAATAAAGCCTGCTTATATCTTCAGTCTTTTAATGAAGTTTCTTTTTGGGTATATATATGTTCATAAACATACAACGTTAAAGAATTCTAAATATTGACAAATCATATTCATTATAATGTTACTGTTAGAACTAACATAATTTTAACTATTTATCGTTATGATTTGGTTTGTGTCATTTTGCCTTTAAAGCTTCACACTGCTTGAATCTCCTTATCAGAATGCTGGCTGGCTTTTAGGACCCTAGTCAGAAATGTTCCCACAGCTTCTCCACTTTGTATGCTCATTAAAGTGTTAGAATTGAGTCTTCTCTCATACATGAAGCTGAGAGCATCCTAAAGTCTTTGAAAGATTGAGGTCCTTGTAATCCTAAATAAACATTGATAATATGATGGTGAGACAGGGTAACATTCTCTATTTCAAATGTTACCACTCTGAGAATTTTATACACAGCACTTGTTTTTAACATAATGCTTGCCACATCTTTAAAAAAAAAAATGAAGGAAAGACATTGACACAAGATTGGATAGGAAACTAGGTTGCTTGCAGTTTGTCCAACACCAAGGTTTTCCCATGACAGTTTTATCTTCTCACACACTGGCTGGGTAAGTAAGTGCACATCATAATCTCTACATTAGTGAAGTGATGAATCAGATTCCTGGATGGATCAATTTGTTGTCCTTGCCATTTGACCCATCTCAATTACTGATGAAGAAGTTTCATTCTGTGTTTTAGAGAACAAATTAGTGAAATACAGCTTGAAGCACTGAAGAAACATTGCCAATCCCCGCTGATTCCCCTTCCCCCCTAGAAAGGTGATCGAGAAGGAAATGCAGTAAGTCCCTAAAAAGTGAGCTGAAATGAAACAGATGTTTGATAGCAGTGCTGAGGCTGCTGTAGCTGCACTGTAACAAGGTACCATGGATCTTGATTCTTCCAGCTTGAGCCTGAAAGTTGCAGGAACAAGGCCATTTTCTAAACTTCTTTGAGCTGCCCCAGCTTTGTAATGATGTGCATAGTATACTGAAAACACTCAGGGACTGCTACGCTTGTGCAATAAAGGCACTACTTATGCATACTTAGAATAGTCTATAAAAGCCCATCTGTGCATACAGGATTGCGTGTAAAGAAAAGTGATGAATCTGGGTGCAGAGGGTATATGAAACTGGAATCGTCATGTTAAATGTGATATGTTTTTATTTTGTAAACATGTTTGAGAAATTATTTAAACTTCCTTTTTTTGTTAATAACAATAGGTAGTACTAGTTACCTAGGCATTAAGGTCCTAGTTTGGGGCATTTCTGTGCTCTCATATTGGACTCTAACACTACTGACATTTGATGTGCCGCATTGCCCTCAGTTTCCAGGCATCTCCATTTGTTTTTAATAGCTAAGAGGAAAAATATCCAACTTTTGGATTCACTGCTACTTTATGCAGTGAAAACAAAACAATCCCTATTTCACTAGTCTGATAAAAGGGAAAAAAACCTGAAAAAACAGCAACCCAAAGGACAGTAAAAAGTAAATTTGCAATCAGATTGATGTATGTCTTATATGTCCTCAGCTGAAGATCTGTTGGGTTTTAAATTAAGGGTGGGGCTTATTTGGGGCTTAATACCTTTAAATTAAGAAATCATCCCCTGAATGCAATTCTAAAATGACACATTAAATCATTGAAAGTAAACATTGCTTTGATCCTCCTGACTAGAACAAAGATTAGAACATTCTAGATACAATCCTATCTAAAGTAATTGGAACCTGAACAATGTCTTCAGCATATTAAAGTATAAAAAAGCAAACCAACCTAGTTCCAAGAATCCTGTGGAAACAAAGGTGTTTCACTTGGGTGGATTACTAAGGGTGGCCTTCTGGACTGCACTTTTTGTCTTTATCAGGAACATGCCCAGACCCACAGTGAGAAGGGAGCAGGCTGCACATTCAAATAAGCCCAAGGAGGCCCACGCCAGATGAACACCCCTCTAGGAACATCACATACCTCCCAGTGAAGAACTCGGGAAACTGATGACTTGTTGTAGACTTCCCCCATCCCATTTTTCTAAAAAGAGGACTGAAACTGTTGAGATTAGCATCCGAAGTGCCTTGGAAGAGTAAGCATAACACCAGAGAAAAGGGGTAGATAATAGGAAGGGATTTTTGTCTAACAGCTTTAGCTACACTACTAATGAGGCTTTCCTGCATTAATTAGATAATTTGGACTTGCTAAAACAATACTTGAACAAACAGTGTATTCTTGGCTCTGTATACATGGCATGTTCCCTTTTGCATTACAAGACTGAGTAACAGGACCAGAACTGTATGCAGTGTTCAGGAAGTTAGTATACCAAGGTTTTATATAGCAGCAAAACGACACTATCTGTCTTGTTCTCAATATCCTTCCAAATAATACCCAACTTTTTGTTGGCTCTTTTGGCTGCCACTGAACCCTGAGCAGATTATTTCAGAAAACTGACAGATCACTTTCCAGAGCTAACTGCCAGTTCTGAGTTTAGCATCAGGTAGATATGGTTTAGATTATTTTTGCTATATGTGTTACCTTACATTCATCTACACTGTAGCTCATTTACCAACTTTTTTGCTCCTACATTCCATTCTGTGACATTCTTCTGCCATTGTCACCATTGGTTTGGCATTTGACTACCTGGAAGAGCTTAATCATCTGTAGACATTGTGATTACATTGTGTACTGCCTTGTCCAGACCTTTTTATAAAGATATTGAATAAAACCAGGTTCAAAACTGATCCACTGGTGACCCAACCTCTGACTTGTGCCTATTATAATACTTGATCTTTAAGAATCTTCTTCGTATTCTTTAAGGAATTTTCTATCTATGAAAAGGAAATACATTTATTACAAAGCAAGCAACTTTTCTGCAATCCATTGTAGCTCAGTTTCCTGATGATTTTTTTAGTCTAGAACTTTGTTAAGGGTTTTTGAAAATCCAAATGTATCGTGTCTACCTTATGCTCCTTATCCATGTGGTTATTGATGTCTCCTATGATGCCAACAAGCTAGTGAGCCAGGATTTCCATTACAAAAGCCAGACTGTCTGTTTTCTGACAGAATTTCTCCACAGCCTCAGTGATCATATCCCTGGTTACAAACCCTTCCATTCTGCAAGAGACCAAAATCAGATTCACCAGTCTGCAGTTCCCAGGATACTCTATAGGATCTTACTCTACAGAGATCCTGTAGTGTATCCTGGTATCCTACAGAGTTCCCCTTGTCTAGATGGGTGTTATGAAGGCAGCCTAGCAGATGTCTGGCACTGTGACCGTATGCAATGCAGTCACAGTTGGCTGGAAGTTCTCTAATCCCCCTTTTGAATTTTTCCAGAATGCATGGGTTAATGTCAACAACTCCTGATGTTTTATTGAGATCTATCTTGGGTTTTGGCTTAATGATAATTATGAAAAATACAAATAAAAAACCCTTTTGCTGAAACTGTGATATTACATTCTTAGTAGTTTATTAAAAGATGTGGATATTAAAATAAAAGTTAACATGACTGCTATGGTGTTTATTCTGTTAAAAAAATCTGGGAAGCTATAACAGCTTTGTCTTAGTTCTGTCCTACAGTATTCAATTAATGCACCAAGAATGTTTAACTGCAGAAAGTAAGTTCTATAGAGATTTTTTCAATATTTTTTTCTAAATTATCTTAAAAAATTACAGGTTGTGGTGTATGGAAAGAAAAATAACTAACACTGAAAATTGATCAATTTTCTAAGACACTGTTTTCCATCTGAATACACTGACTTGGAGGAAGCAATACCTATCAAGAATATACCAGTTTTGTAAAATCTTATTTTTCTGTTTTAAAGGAAATTGCTAGAAGCACCTTTAATATTATTTTCAAAACAACTTTCTTGCTTTGTAATGCAGTGTGTAATATTACTGGCAAAATAAAAGCCTAAAGAGACCCAAAATACTTTCCTCTGAAAACTCCATTCTTCATAAATTTCTATAGGATTAAATTGAATTAACGGTTTCTCACATGAGAAAATCCCAATTACTACACAGTTCAGCTACTAGCTAAATCAAAATATAGTGTTATTCTGCCCTTTTGCTACAGTTTATTCTCTTTTCCTCTCCAAGCATTACAAAAATATCCTGAGAGTGATTTCTTTCCAGGGTCATCAACTCTGGACACTCTGTCATGGAGCTTGGAACAATTTATTTCATGTGAAGATCAGCATTACACCAGCTATTTGTTTCCCATCTGTGTAATGCAATCCTACTGGATAACATGCTGTAAGGCTTGCAAAAAGTCTTCAAACTCAAACATTCAACAGAAAATGCTTTGGTGGCATCTACAGGAAACTGTGATATGAATGATGCACCAATCATCAAAGTAGTTGAACTGCAAACATAGATTAATGTGCAAGAGAACAGGGCCTTTTAATGGACAAATAACTGTATAACTCCAGTGACAGGAGCATGATTTTAATAGCACAAAGGTCAGGGGTTCAAACTGAAGAACAAATACATGATGCATCTGTGTGATTAGTAACGCAGAAAAACAGGACTCTTACACTGTGCAAGGTAAGAGTCAGTGAACACCCAAGGAAAGCACACATCTGAGGAAAGGTCACATCTTTTATCTAGGAGACAGAAGAACAAACTGCAATCATGACTGGAAATGAGCACTTATTCTCCCTGCAGAATAATATTTGGTAAGATTGAGGAGAGACAGAATGAACCAAATCCAATGTATGTGAGGAAAATTTAATGAGATCACCCTTCAAAAGGTGGTGGTTAGTTTTTTTTCATGGAGAAAACTGCTGGTGGTATAAAGGATTCCTTTTGCTGTCCTGTTGCTCCCAAGGGAAACTTAAATATCAAAAGCAAAGTTGGAACTGGTTAATGAAGCTTTAAAGCTTGTAATTTTTGAGGATTCTCTAGTCTACCAATTTCTCAGCTACTAAAATAAAACCAAGGCATTTTTTATGTTCTACCTAATTCATAGAGGATCAAAAGGACTAAAGGTGGATATTACATTAAAAAAAGATGGAAAAGCAGATGTATTTGTTAAAGAGAAAGGTTTAAAGATAACTGACCTACTTCATGCCCCACTGAAAATGGCAACATCCCAAAAGGAATCATAGAATCATTTAGGTTGGAAAAGACCTTTAGGATCATTGAGTACAACCATAAACCTAACACTGCCAAGTCCACCACTAAACCATGTCTCTAAGTGCTACATCTAGACATCTTTTAAATACCTCTAGGGATGGTGACTCAACCACTTCCCTGGGCAGCCTGTTCCAATGTTAATAACCCAAGTTAGACAAGATAAGCTCAATGTAATGAGGAAATACATTTCATGATGTCATCTTTGAACTTAGCTTCAAAATAAAATAATAATTGGACTGTCTTCCCCTTCTCTTTTCTCTAAAGAATACCTAACTAGGTAGGTTACCAACATTTTACAACAAACAAGGAATTGAATGGGACATTAAGAATAGGGTATGAGAAGGAGAGTTATGTAAATTTGTTCATCTGTGAAATTTTTTTTTACCTCTGTACTACTATAGAACTGAAAAGGTCTTGGAAATGCTTCCTCACTGAGGCTAATGGAGTTGTCTGGAAAAATAAATTTTTTAAAAAGTATTTTAATACTTTGAGCCCCAGAGTTCTGTGTGGCTCTGTATTGAACGAGAAAGAGTGGCAAGGTATTTGTCTGTCCCGAAATGCTATTTTGCTGCTCATTAGCACTTTTGCATTACTGGTGAGAAAATATGAGAGGTTTGGATGCTTTGGTAAGCCACTTGGTAGTTAGTGTCACATGAAAAAAATTCAAGTGTTCCACTGTATCAGCAGTATCCAAAAAGGTAAAGATTAGCTGAAGTCTGCTAGAACTAGAGCAAAAGATATGTCATTCATCCAAATAGTTTGGTTGTGAGTTTGGTAGTTCTTTAAAAAGAAAAGGTAATTTTTAAATTTTTATTCTGTACCCTTGAGAGCTGTAAATTAGCCCAGGGATGAGACTGGAAATCTTGATGTTCAAAGGCTTATGTATATAGCAGGAATGTGATGATGAAATGAAGAAATAATAATTCTCTATTCTGAAATGTCTGACTTGGATGAAGAACATGTATGAGAGAAGTCATCAGAAGAACTGGTTTGCACATCCTTATTTAAAGTCTTCTTTTAAATACCTTACAGAAATCAGTGTTTAATTGGTTGGCTACACATCTTCAGCCTTAAAAAAAATGTTCTCCCTGTGTTAGATAATGATGCTGAAAAAGCATCTCACCAAAAGGATTGGTGTAGGGGGTTGCATCCTTCTGCATCTTCTGTGGCTTTCCCTTCTCTCTCCCTCCCCAGAAACACAGAAGTGATTTTGCTGTGTCATAAGTTGTGCTCTGATATTTTTGATCCCTAAATTGAGCAAATCAAATCAAGCTGTTAATTGCTTAATTCAGATTCATGTATAATTTATTTAGAAATGCTTATGCATTTTTCTGATTGCATGTGTGTGTTCTCAATGGGAATCCCAGTGGGTGAGACTTTTTCAGCTTCAGTTCCTACCTAAGTATTCTCTCTGATATGAGTATAACTAAGAGCTATTCAATGTATGCCATTTCCAATTTATTGTGAGTGTCTGAACATCTATTTGAATGGGAAAGTTTTATTTTTGGTCTTGTTCCTGTGTGTATTTTTTAAGTCTCAAATTCTTGTAAGGCCCTTCATATTGCAGTATATGCACATTCATGTATTATAAATACCTACTTCATAAAATGGAGATAAGGATTATAAAACAGCATATTATTCGCTTTTGTTAACATCATCTAAAGATCACTAATCATATCAAGATTTACTGAAACATTTAAAATCTCTCAGCAGCAACAAACACCTGTAATTTGGGAAAATGTCCTCACAGAAAATAGATTTCTTTCTTTCATAATAAGAAATTTCTTCCTGATTCTTTCCCCTTACAAAAAAGAAACAGCTTGCCTCAGAACAATTTATGCCTTAAACACAGAAGTGTTGAGACTCAAAGATTTTCCAGTAAGATACACCTAATCAATTTCAGCAGGATAAGCATGATGTGGACCACTTGGAAAAGGGAACACTTTGGAAGCTAATTGCTGCTGACTCTATCTTGTAAATCTTTCTCAAGAAAATTTCTTACAGGGATTAAAGAGTTTCAAAAGCTGAACAGCATTGACTAGTTGCTTTATTGGCCTTTTAAACCTCTGACAGATTTCCTTGCATTCTGCTAAGGTAAAAAGAAAGAATAGTGTGCAGAGGTAGGAAAAGCAAAAACAAGGCAAGGAGATCTGCATAATAACGTGAAAAAAAATACAAGCACAAATAGACTTTAGATAATTGAAATGGAGCAGGATTGCCCTATTTACCTGCCAAATTTGTTTCCTTCTTTTAAGATTAAGTGAGATTTGCTTTTTTCCCTCTTGCTGTAATTTACTTAGCAGAAGTACAAATTGAAGTGATAAATACCTCTGTGTCTGCTGTGCATTACATATGTATTTTGGAAGTGACAATGCAAAGACTTTGGGTCCATCAGCAGTTGCACTTTGTATCCTGTTTTCATTGCTCTGTAATTTAGACAGGATTTTGACATTGGACTTCTGACAAAATTGGTAGAAAACAGTAATTTAGGTATTTCTGACTGAGTGCAAATAGCAGTTTACACTCATTGAAAAGTGTCCCTTTTCAATATCGTGTTCAGGTGCGAGGGTAAGATGATATGACTTTGCAGAGAAGACTGCAAGTCTGTGTACACAGGAGTTTCACTCTGACTAGTGCTAAAGGAGTCTGAAGCATGAAGACTAATGGCAACATAGGACACTGCATAAATTGCCTGTGTGTCCAGTCACAATTCATTTCCTTTTACATTGCAGTGAGGCCAGACTCTTTTCACTTCCAGAGGAGGAAGAGCAATGTGTGGATTCTGCTCTTCCAAGCATCAGCAATAGTATTTTTCTCCATTTAGGAAGACATGGTGGCAACAGGGGTTCTCTCTTCTCTACCTATGTATTACCCAGAGAGATGAAAATGTTTTTTGCATTTTTATGTTACTGAATTTTTATGTCACATAATCAAGTGTAACACAATATGACAATTCAGAAATGTGATTCTATGTATTAAATGTATAAAATCAATGCTACTGAAGATCTGATGACAGCTTTCTACATTTAATTCTGTAATGAATATTTATCAGATGTTATCTCAAGTAATGCAGTGGTGCTTTTGCTTTGTAATGGAGGACACATTAGAATAGTTCCTCTGACATTCCTCACAGAGTAATTTGCTAATTATTTTTTGTCTTTTTAAGATTAACAAGAAGGATCTTGAAAGAGAAGATAATTTGCAACAATCCTCATAGTGAAACCGATTCACAGGAAGGAGCAACATTCAGCAAACATGATCATATGATTCTGAAAACAGGCATCATGGGTTTGGCCTTCTTAATAATAAGATTTTGAGTCTTAATATGAAGTCTTAGCTTTGTTTTCTAGACAGTTTTAAACCATTACAACATGTTTTTTTCAATAACATCATGTACAACATAAATTATATGAACTTTTTCTGCTTTATCCACTTTTTCTCAGTACATTCAGAGTTTTGTAAGAGATTAGCAATGCAAGAGTACTTACAGCAAGAGTACTGAGCAGGCTTAACATACCTTACTTTTCAAAGTTATGTTTCTTCATTCTTTTTCACTTTATTTTGGTCTGGTTAAAGAAAATATGCTAAGTAACTTGCTAGGCTGACATGGGGCAGCTAGCTGTCTAAATTTTCCTAAATAAACCCAAAAACCCATTAAAAAAAAGAGATAATATTTGGAACCTTCTCATCTTCTGAAACAGAAACTGTTTTCAAAGAGTTATTGTATGCTGTTATTACATCACCCACTTAATATTTAAGCTCTCTATATAGTTTAGAATGTCATCTTCAGTTGCATTATCATAATTCTATTTTTTATTACAGCAGTTTTGGATGCACCTCACTCCTACTAACCACGCCCTACTTTTATTGGCTTGATGTATGACATAAAGGAACAGAGACACTGCTAAAAAGAGCGGGGAACAGATACACAGGCAGCTCAGCAGGGAGATAGAAATATGATATTTTCTGAGGACTAACAGGGACTGTGCAAAGTTTTCAGCAACCTGGAAAGTAACTGAGCTGATCATTTGAAACAAAGGTTGAAAGAAAAGATCTGTTTGTGAGTACACAGAAGGTATGGATATATTTCTTTATAATGCCTTTTATATTATAAAAATCTTCCATAAAAAAAGCTGTTTCAAATGTTTGGATCAAAGTTGATTGTCCAATAAAACTAACTTTACAGTTCAAAGGCATTTAGGGACCTAGCTAAACCCATCTCAAATCTCTGGCTAATGTAGGCTGCACAAACTGAACCTTGAAGAGTTGCATGGAGCTTGATTCATATTGGAAAACTAACATGTTTCTACATCAGCATGAGGAGCAAATACAGCTTAGACAAGTCTCTCCAGCTCCATAGAAATATTACCAAACATGATTCTTCCTTTCATTACCTTGAATTACATGACTGAAACACCTAGGTCCAGAGAGCTACTGCCTGGTTGCAGAGCACATTGCTTGGCAGCTGGGGCAAGACGCAAGGGGACACATGGCTGCAGCTTCAGCAGGATGTCCTACAGCTGTGAGTCTTCAAAGTCACCCCAGGGTTCACATCCTCTTGGAGAATGTCATGGTTTAGTACTACTTACAGAACTTCATGTCAAAATGTACATGTGATTCAAAGTAAATAAATCTTAGCTGTTTAGGAGACTTAGACAATACTTACATTTGTGTTTTATAGGAAATTAAATATCTTTTGTTAATGTTATGCAAGGTCAGATATATCCAGGGAAAAAAGGGGACTAGGCTTGGGAAAGGAGAAGAAGCAGTAGTTAGAGATGCATCAGTGTGTATGTATGCATGTTTATGTATGTAGAAACCGGCCTTGGAAGGTCTGCATGCAGAGAGGAGTTTTTACTGTTGTTTTGTTGTTTAAATTAAGCTTCCTTTTCAATTTATTATTTAATATACACAAATTACTCATCTAGTAACTGGAAAAGGTGGGATGATGAAAAACTGATTGAGTTTCATGAAGTTCTCAGCAGTGTCTCATTTGTTTTTTTTCTCATTTCCAGTACAACTGGAAGCCTGGATTATCTGGAGCATATTTTACTTATTTCTTGGATTTAACTTCTGCTCAGTCCTTCACTGCATCTAAAGATACCAGTGAAATCATGGTGGCAAAAATGTTTCCAATTTTTGGAAGTTATTTCTTTTGCTCCTCTCTAAAATATATCCAGAAGAACTACCTATTTTGTACAATAACCAACTAGTATACAATTTTGGGTGCTGTGTGGGAGAGGAAAATAGTATCACCTTAATGCAACAACTTAAGAAAGTATACTTGCATCTAATGTTAGCAACCTCTAGTTACTTTTTTGGGTGTTGTCAAAGGAAATTGCAAAATGAAACATTAGAATTTATAAATGTAAAACTTATTTTCAAATGACTTATTATTTGTAAATAAAAGCTTTCATATATTTTTCAATTATCTTTTTATATATAAAATATTGGATTGTCCAGGTTTCAGCTGTTTGAGTTAAATTACATAATTCAAAAAAGCTGTCTATCTTTCTGAACAACAATACCATACAAATTCTTATTATAAAGTATGGGAACATTTAAAATTATGAGGACAGGAGGCTTAGTCACATCTTGTTGTTGTTAACTCTTACTGTTGAGTAATGCTTGGCCTTCAGGAAACTCCGGATATATTGACAAATTAAACTGACAGCAAATAACAACTTCATAAATTAATGAAACCTGAAAATTAATATTTTCTAACTAGATAGTAAAGAAAGTGATATCCATGTCAACTACAAATAATTTTGATTTAAATAAGTAAACTCTTTTAAACTTCAATTTCTTTTTAACTTTTTTTTTCTTTTAACTTTTAACCTACTTTAGCAATAAATTCTCCTGGGAGACATTAAATAGTAATTACTACATACGTTCTTATCCTGTCATATCATTATGAAATGAAAATGCATTTCACTGTTTGGCGTGATGAATTTTTTCAATGTCTTCATTCTCTGGTGAAGGGCTCTGTTCTTATGCTTTATTCGTATTGATTATTGTCTTCTACTGAAAATCTTAATTTCAAATGGAACAGTTTATTGAATAGATTACTAAGTAACTTAAGAAGGATATTACAACGTCACTGACAGTAAAAATTGTTAAAAAGATATTTTACCATTTTTGCCAAACTCTAAATTTGTTCTAAATGTTTTCAGCATGACTTCATGTATAGGCATGCAAAGTATTTCTTAGAATCATAGAATCAGAGAATCATTTAGATTGGAAAAGACCCTTAAGATCATGGAGTCCAACCGTTAACCTAACACTGCCAAGTCCACCACTAAACAATATCACTAATTACCACATGTGTTTTAAATACCTCCAGGGATGCTGACTCAATCATCTTGACCTAATGGACTTCATTTATTTGTAATGATAATGACCCATAATATAAAATTACCTTCAGAGCTAAATACAGTTCTTGATATAAGGAGAAGCCATATTTTTCCAATAACAAAGGCCATTCATCATTTTCTATTATATGACTCTTTTTTCCAGTTCTTACGGTTAGTCAGATCATAAGTCTTTAGCTGAATTTTTCAGGTCTTTAATTTAGTTTTGCACTTGATGTTTGCACTAGCTTAAATTTTTTAAAAAGATTAATTAAAAAAAAAAAGAAAAAAAAGGAGAACTCTTTCCAAGAATCAGATCAGAGGAACATATGCTGTTTTTCTCCTATTAAAAAATCTTGCATCTATCTATTTTACTGACAATTTTTAACCTCTGAAGCAGGGACTTGTGAATTAATTGGAAGGTAGACAAGTGCTTTTTACTAGCTTTGCTCTGCCAGATTAAGTTTTTTGGAGGGTATTAGTGTCAATGGATGGACATAGCATCTATAGTGGAAGCTATGATGGATAGTAACAAAGAGACTCAAAGAGGCTAAAGAGCCATGAGGGTTGGGACAGGAAAATATTAATACCAGAAAAAAGATCTTGTAGGAGTGGATCCTGGGAGGAATAACCAGGAAGGAGGTGATGAGGTGGAAGAGAGTGGGAGAAGGTCAGCCTAAAGGGAGATACAGACCATTTGTTTCCAGTTATATAAAAAAACCAAACCAAAACAAAACAGAAAGACAAACCCCAAACCAAACAAAAACCACCCAAAGAGAAATGAACTCTAGAATTGCCATATGCCTGCTGACAGCAAACATCTGCAGAACAGTCAAGATATGTCTTATTCTGCAGAATTTTGTCAGCTCAGAAACATGCTACCTATCATGAGTAACACCTTTAGGTCTAGTCTGACAGGTGGCTTGTACTGTCTAGCTAAAACCTGGCACTAGTTGTTAGGTACTACAAGTTACTTTTTATTTCTTAAGTTACATTTTAAAAATTTAAATCCTACCAAAGAGTAATTGCAAGACTATAAACTTAAGATTACATTCATGTGTTTTTCTAATTTCTGAGTGTTTGTCTTAGCACAATTATCACAGAATCATAGAATCAATCATAGAATCAAGAATATCTCGACTTGGAAGGGACCCATAAGGATCATTGAGTCCAACTCCCTGCTCCTCTCAGGACTACCTAAGACTAAATCACATGACCAAGATCATCGCCCAGATACTCCGTGAACTCTGACAGGTTGTGTCATGACCACTTCCCTGGGGAGCCTGTTCCAGTGACTGACCGCTGTCTCAGTGAAGAACCTTTTCCTAATGTCCAATCTGAACTTCCCCTGATGCAGCTTCACCTTGTGTCCTACTGCTGGTCATAGGAGAGGGAGGAGATCAGCACCTTCCCCTCCTCTGCCCTCCTTGAGGAAGTTGTAGACTGCAATGAGGTCACCTCTCAGCCTTCTCTTCTCCAGGCTGAACAAACCAAGTGACCTCAGCCATTCGTCATAAGTCTTGCCCTCAAGACCTTTCACTATCTTTGTTTTCCTCTGTTTTGGGTTTGTGTGGCAGGGTTTTGGTAGCAGGGGATGGGGCTACAGGGGTGGCTTCTGTAAGGAGCTGCTAGAAACTTCCTGGCTCCAAGTTGGACCCGTCTCTGGCCAAGGCCTACTCAATCAACAATGGTGGTAGCTCCCCTGGGATAACAGATTTAAGAAGGGGAACTGGTAGTTAGTTGGGGGATTGGAATGTGAGAGGAACACCTGTGCAGATACTGAGGTCAGTGAGGAAGGAGGGGGAGGAGGTGCGCCAGAGGAGGGGATGCCCCTGCAGCCCACGGTGAGATGGCAGGCTGTCTCCCCCAGCCTATGGAGGTGAGAGGGGGAGCAGATGCCCACCTGCAGCCCAGGGAGGAGCCCACAGCAGAGCAGGGAGATGTCTCCAAAGAAGGCTGTGACTCCATGGGAATGCCTGCGCTGGAGCAGCCTGTGCCTGAAGGACTGCAGACCGCGGAAAGGACATATGCCAGAGAAGTTCATGAAGGACTGTCTCCCATGGGAGGGACCCCACGCTGGAGCAGGGGAAGAGTGAGGAGTCCTTCTCCTGAGGAGGAAGGAGTGGCGGCAGAGACAAAGTGTAACGAACTGACTGCAACCCCCATTCCCTGTCCCCCTGCGCTGCTGGGGGGAGGAGGTAGAGAAAAACAGGAGTGGAGTTGAGCTGGGAAGGAGGGAGGGGTGCGGGGAAGGTGTTTTAAGATTTGGTTTTACTTCTTATTATCTTTGTTTTGATTTGATTGATAGTAAATTAAATTGATTTTGTATTTTCCCCAAGTTGAGTCTGTTTTTTGCCCGTGACCATAAGTGGTGAGTGATGCCTCCCTGTCCTTGTCTCAACCCACAAGCATTTCTTTATATTTTGATGCAGAGGCTGACACTAGGCCTAGTAGATGCAGAAATAGAATGTATGCTTTGACTCAGTGTATTGTCAGATAAAGGACTTCGGAATTTGTTAGAAGATTAACAACTGTCTTCATAAGTTGATTTACGTAGACAAGCCAAGGACATAAGCCTGTGTATGTAATGATATGTCTTGTTTGTGGAGGTATCCTGTGTGATAAGGGGAGATGTTCTGTCTTTTGTGATGTCTGAGCTAAAGTTAGGAGATAAGCAGAGAAGTTGTTTGTGAGGCCCAGAAGAGGAGCATACTGTGCAAACTCATACAACAAGGGTCAAACAGCGGACAAGTGAGGAAGACTATGGACGACCACCAGAGGACTCCGGACGACCACCAGAGACCTCTAGTGCGCTTGCGTAAAGGACATTTACATATGCTAATAGCTTTTCGGATAACTAATGACTATGCATAACATTTCTTGGAAATCTAGTGAATATGTATGTAAGGCATGTATTTAACCCATACAGTTAAGCTCGTGGTTAAGCACGTTTGGAGGAGCGATCCCCCGTGCTTCCAGCGCTGCAATAAAGAATACTGAACTCCATCACCAAATGCTCAATTTGTGAAACAATTTTCTCCTCATCTTCCCACTGGGGCTGGGGAGGGAGGAGTGAGCGAGCGGCTTCGTGGTGCTTTGCTACCAGCTGGGCTTAAACCACAACACCCTCCTCTGGACACATACTCCTTGGGTTTTTTTTCATATATATTTACTGTAACACCACAGTTCATGTTTTAAAAATGAGCATCGGGAATGCTGAAAAAAGTGTGTTTTCAGAAGAACTAAAGGTAAAAGTGGACAGAAGATAAGAGTTTTTAAACATAAAGTGTTAAACTGAGGGCAGAATTCTGAGGGAATGAGGAGAAAAAAGAAGGGAAGAACAGACAGAGGCTTGGATATGCAAGATTTAAAAGGCAAGTACAATTACTGGACCCACCTTCAGATCCTTTTAAACCACATTTTAATCAGACAGGTGCAGAGTTGGAAAAAAGAATCAGAGCAGTTAGATTGGGTACCAGTGTCCAGTCAAACCACTGCAGAATGGAAGGCAATGTGGGCTGTGGACTTGGCTGTGTTGTCAACACATTTCTTGTTGACAGCCCACATCAACAACACCGTATGCCTAGTTTGCAATGAGATGCACTTCTGATTAGCATATACATATTTTCTGAGAAACAGTAAAAGCAGGGTAATGTGGCTATGTCATGGTGCTTAGAGCTGAAAGAACAGAGTACCACCATGTCTTATAATACAATGGGGTAAAAAGTAATATTCCATCTTTAGAGGAATATTAACCTAGCATTTATATTTCTTAGGAACAGCTGTCAAATTTATGCTTGATTGGAACATGTTGCCTTGAATGAATGAATGAAGTCTTGTATTAAATGTTTGGTGCTATATTACCTAAGTGGTCAAACTAAATTTTCAGAAAGGTTTGTTCCCCTGACACCTAGATAGCTATGGTAATTTGCAAGTAATGCTCAGATTAAACATTTGAGAAATAGTCTTCTGGACTAGAGTACAGTTAGGCATAAACATGGTTTGTTGTACCCTCAGATTGGCTATTTTTTTTCAGCCTTGTTTCCTCAAACTGAACCCAAGAACAACCACACTGGTTCGAAATGCAACTCCATCTAACCCAGTGCTCTGCCACCAGCTGTGGCCGTCAACAGACACCCAGAGAAGCCTGAAAACATATCAAGCATCTGCATTTAGAGGTTGCACCTATAATACATTTTGGCGAGTTCCTCAAGGATGCCGCTACCTGTTTTGTGTGGGGAAAAAAAAAAAAAAAAAAAAAAAAATCCTTGTATTTGCTTAGAAACTCCTATTACCTTCTTCTCATAGTCCTTTTTTCTTCTATTAGAAGGAGTGAACAGTGGATTATCTTAGCTTTCCTGATTTTGTAGAACTTGTTTATATCCATGTAAATCTTTCTTATCCAAGCTGAGGAGCTTTGGATACTCAAATTTTTGTCATGTGGAATCTGCTTCAAGCTTCAGTTTTTCTCTGAACCTATTACAGTTTTCATATAGCTCTTTTGGAATGAATCGCTGTACTTTGTACTGTTATTTTATATGTTATTTTATATATTCATCTTCAAACTTCATCTCTGAAGAAAATTTCAAAGTGTTTGCAGAGCAATACTGAATCTAAAAGCCCTGTGAGCAAACAACAAGAAATACAAGAGCTCTCTGTTTACAAGAATGTCCCTTTAAGAACATAAGGATCAATGTGCAATGTACAAAGCTAGCAGTTCAGGTCAATACTCAGGGACTATCAAAGCATTGTATTGCTAATGTTGACGGAAGAGGTACAGAGATCAGACACTCTCAGATATGAACAGAAGAGCATGGATCCAGTAAATCTAGTTGGAAAATTCCTGTTGATTTTAATGGATCCAAGATGCATCCTTGCTTTCAAGAGAAAAAAAAAAGGCTTTGATTCGTATTTTTGCTTTTCTGGTATGTTTGCAAAGATTTAAATTACTCCAGATGCTATCAAATTTTGGTCTAGATATAGAAATAAAGAAGAATGTCAGGTTTTGCAGTTGACTTCAAATCATAAAGGCAATATGAAGAAAGGCTGCAATTTCAGCTGTAAACAAAGAGAAAGGAAGGAAAAAGCAGCCTTTTTAACTCAATTGTTACAAGATTAATAATTTTTCTTTTTTCCTTCTTCTCTGTTTTACTAATCTTCAGTTTAATACCTTTCATTAATATATTTCCAGGTTAAATCATACTTATCTGTATAAGGTATGGAATATATTTATTCAAAAATATTCTTTCCTATTATTCTTCTGGCATTCAGAATATAGCAGAACTTTTAATATTAAAAATTAATTTTCTGCTTACACCAAAACATAGCTTTGGATAATCTTATTGTACCTTCTTATCAGATTTTAGTTTTTTTCCTTTTGTCCACTTTGATTTCTTGAAATCCCCTTCACAGCTTAGAAACATAAGAAGCGTATGTAAGCTTCACTTTCAAGTTATTACACTTTTTTTTTTCTGACACTAAAAATAGTTTTTATGATTGTCTTTCCAAGATGGACAGATGTATGCGTTTGACTATCATCACAATATTTCAGTGTCAAGAATGACTTAATCATACCAGACCATGCTCTTTATGTACTTTCATCCATGAAAAACATGAATTAATGAATAGATGTTTGTTCTGCATGAAGTTGACCTTATAGTGAATATTATAACTTTCAGAAAGCTTTCTCTACACAAATGACAGACTTAATTATTTTCAGTTGTGTATAATCAATGCTAGAAACCAACTTATATTGTATTTAGTTGAAAGCTCTTCCTTTCCTTCTTTGCCTTTCAGGAGTAAAAAGAAGGGATTTTTTCAAATAGCATCCATCTAAATTTCATATGAAAAACTGAAGCACATCTGTAAATTGATTCCTCTAATAATCAAAGAAAAAGAAAGCAGTTTTTACTTGGCAACTTGAAACTGTCTTCATGTAGGAGGCTGGGACTCTAACTCCAGAAAAAAATGGTCTTACTGGAGCTGTAGTCCACTTTACTTTGTTTTCTTAAATGGAGAAAAAGAATATTCCTTTTATCTATCTTTGAATAGAGCTGTCTTTGGAGTACTCTGTTTCATTTTCAAAGAAGACTTACTGGTTGCTGGCTCTGAGACACAAGTTTTTAAAAAAAAAATCATGTGTTTGCTGTTCTTTCTCACTTAAGACATTATTTTTATAATGAAAATCACTTGCAGTAATCCAGTGCAAGGTATCTCAAGGAAAAGCTCACATTTCTTCAAAGTGATATTTAGATAAAAATTCTGCAAATGAGAACAGTGGAGCAAGAGGAAAATTTGTGTATTAGCATTCATAGAACAATGTAAAGACTTTGTTCAAGAGTGTTATTTATCAGCTGCCTAAAATGTCGTGTTAGAAATAACACATTTTTAACTTGAGGTACATTCTTAATGGCTTTGCTGATTTCAAGCTGTAGTGGAGATAATTAATTGGATTAATTGAAGACACAGTAGTTAATGTAATGGCAGGAACAAAATCAAAGTTAGTGGAAAATATACAAGTGTTACTATTAACTGCAAAGATACCCTGACTTATAAGAGTTTAAGCAGCAGTCCTGGATTTTCATAAAGTTTATTAAATTCTATTTTGTTTGGAGCCCTAACATAATCTTTTTAAAGTTTACTATCATAACCAATTTTAATTTTTTCCTGTAATTCGTTATCCAACAATCAGCCTTTAATTGATCACTTCCTTATTGAGCTACTTCTATAGTGGACAGTGGTAGCTTTTGTGCTCCAGTGGAAACATGGAACTAATTAGATGAGAAGAAAAAAGTATACTAGTTGTAATTAAAAAAGAGGTCTTCAATCCCCATGTACAACTATTTCTGAAAATATGAAAATCCATAAATATATCACACAGAATGCTACTTCAGGATTTTCTGAAAGTGTAAATCCCATTGCTGAAAGCATTCCTAGGTTTCTTTGTGTACCTGGCAAATAAACAATAGGTTCATCTCTAGAATTAGTCAATCGATAGAAAGAATGTAAAATCCTACATAAAAATTAGGATTATGTCACAGCGCAGCCTGTTGTACTCCTCAGATAAAGGTGTATAGAATGTCAAGAAGTGCAATTCTCCTAATCAGGTTCAAAACCATTCTATACCATTTGAATATTCACCACTTTTCTGCTCACTTTGTATTTCATTTTATATGATCAATTAGACACACTTTCATAATACCACAAAATTTTATTTCTAGTTTCTTGCACTTGCTGTTGAATAAATGTAGAAAATTAGACTAAGCGTAAACTTGCCTTGTCTAAACTTGGCAAAGTAATAGCAAAAGTGTTATTTTTTGACCTTGATGACTTCTTCAGAGGCAGTTTTGATATTCACCAATCAGTTACTAGTGATACACTGATGAATGACCTAAAGAAACTGAATGAGTGCATTAATTATTTTTCATGGAAAAACCAGATGGATCAGGAAACAATGTGTGAATACAGGAAAGGAGCTGTTAGTCCTGGCACACACATACACTACTTCTTGATAGTGAGGTTATATATGTGATTCCATATATATAGGTTACCTGTAGGCTGGTTCTGGCATTGCCCTTACCGAAGTTTTTAATAAAAGCCAAGATTTCCAGTGGCTAAGAGAATACAGAGCTGCAATACTCCTATAGCAGTGTGTCTGTCATTCTGTCGTCTATTAGGCGTAAAAGTAACATATTAATTCCTGAGGTCACCTTTTACAGAAACTATTAATTTAAAAACAAGTATGTAGAATTTAATTCGTATCCGAAGTATAGTAAGAAACTCTTGGCTCTGAATTCAGTTGAATTTAGGCTGAATAGGGCAATGAATATTTTCTTGTGTAACTCTGCTGGTATGAAGGATAAATTCAGTGTCAACTAGACACAGAAAACAGGATTTCCAAAATGATTCCTCTGTTTGCTGACTTGTATCCCTGTCAAATATTGTGGGTATCTGTCCATCATGTTTCTTAAGTAAACCTCTTGTTTAAGTGCCTGTACTTGCAGGATAGTTCTGTTTAAAGTATGCCAGAAATGCTGAGAACACAGGTGTCCCTTAAGTCCTATAGCTTGCTAGCAGCTAGACACTATAAATAGGGAGCAAAGCCTCTTTGGTACGCAGAGGTCTGAACCCTTCAAGGCCCAGAAACTTGATTTTTTTTTTGTCTGAAAAACTACAGAACAATTGGACTTTATTTTAAGACACAGCAAAGTCCCATCCTACTCAATAATACACTGTGTGTAGCCTTCTCCAGCAGTACGGTAAATCTCAGTGAATCCCTCTTGCCTCTTGGGACAACTCCATAGTCACTGGACTAAAGACTAGACAGCTGTAGGCACACTCAATTTCTATTACTGACACTATTTTACATGGCAGCAGATACCTAGGGATTCACTGGGATGAGAATGTACTTGGATTCACAGGTAGAGAACAACTCTCTCAAACATGAGTTAGGGTAATCACAGGAGGAAGAGTCACTGTAGTTTCTGGTACATGTCCAAAAGACTATTGTGGGTTTTATCTGGGGAATGTTTCATATGAAGAATATTATAAAATATGGAAATAGGTCTTGAAGGAGCAGGAACTTTTTAAACTTTTTTTTTTTTAAGGCTAAAGCTGTAAAAATTTGATCCATTCTATTTTTAAGAATTCCAGATAAAGCATATACATGATACTTTAAAGTCAGATATAAAGGGTATTTTACTTAGTTAAACTTCTATGTAATACTTAAACTATGGCTTATAAAACCTTTAGCAGCTGTGAAAAAAAAGATATCATCTAGCTTCCTATGTGGAACCAGAAAACTTTACCAGAGTAAAGTGGACGCCAGCCATTCCCTTTGAGGGTAGTGAACAGAGACTTCTGTTAATAAATTGAGAAACTGGAGATGCCAAATAGAGAAAATAAGTTTATGAGGGATAGCTTCCTATAAGCATATGTAGTGCATAGCTGAGTGACCAAATGTTTTGTCAAGATCTCTCTCCATGTTAAAATCCAAACTCGAAGATATTTCAAGGAAAATGACAGTTCTGTAAACCTGATTTCATCAATTGTTCAAGTAAATAAAAGCAAATTTGCCAGGACTGTCTGACTAGATCCTGGATCTCCAAAGAACCAGTCAGGCTGTCAGCCTTCTGATAATACAGGAAAATATTGGGTAGCATTTCAGATTTCCAATTTAAGAATGATTGTCATCTGTCCTGATTCAGTAGGTGTCATTCTACCTAGCAGCAGCCCAAAGTGATCGCATATAGCATTTGTAAGGACAGGAAACAAGTGGATGTATATTCCATATAATCTGAAAAATAACCAGTGCGAGGTTTCATGATGAAACCTCTTCTGCAAGGGAGTTAAACCCAAGAAAGTAGGTTGCCATTCCATTTTCTGCATGCAAAAAACAGCCTAAGCAATTCCAAGTCAGTCACAGAGGTACCTTTTATAGGTGTCTCTTCTGACCTCTGCAGTGTAGGGAGTACAACTATGTTATCTTTGCCATCTGTACCTCAGTGTGGGCCTGAAACATATATTCAAATGAAGTATCTGCTCTAGCTCACCTATTTGCTTTAATTGTATCCATGATTCTCTTGAGCAGCATGCCCTGCTGACCCCTTGTCCCCACTATTGCACACAGTTTTATTCCTAACCTGCGAGCACTCATGCTTAGCCCTGCATTGCTGACCTCACAAAGGGTCTGCTTTTGAATTGAAATGATGAGGGTGAGATCACTGCTTTGAATAACGAGCAAGAGGCAATCTGTCCCTCTTATCAGGTGCTTGCAGAAATCATACATGCTCAAGCAAGTCACTCTTCCCTCTCTGTCACATCTGTGCTGTGAATTTTCCTCTGGGTTGGCCAACCATGCATGGGTTCACCACGCTCACATGACCTCACAGCACTGAGCACTGAAGAGTCAGGATTCAGGCTTAAACCAGAGCCTCCACGTTAACACTGGGCATGTCATTTTCATACTCCTTTGCTCTAGAGTAAGTTTTCACTTCAAGTAGAGTTTGCTCTATTTATGTACATTTTAATTAAGATATAGATAGAACAGCACCATAAGCAGAGCAAATTACCTTACCTCAGGAAAATATTTAGGAAATACCATCAGAAAGATAGAAGGTGCTGAACTTTAATATATTATTTTATTGCTTTCTCTTCTTGATCAGGAGAGTCAGCAATTTTCATGTGAGAAATATAAAAAAGGAAAACTTTGACTTCTTTCCTGACTTTGCTTTTTCATTGCCATAAAAGGCAATACTTGCTGCTGAAGATAGAGTGGTCTTGCTGTCTGTCAGACACCAGAGTCCTCTGAATCTCTTGAATGGGATATGGCTACTAGCCACAATTGCTTTCACTACTGAAAACAGCTCACCCTATTTAAGAGAAGGTCCTTTCCATTCTGTAGTGAGGCTTTGAGTTAATACAGTAATTATGGATTTGGAGGTGTGTTTTGTTTTGGAGCTGTGGAAAAGCAAGAACAATCAGCTGATTTTTAAAACTTTACTGGATATGCAGCTGTCGTGGTTTAACCCCAGCCAGCAAATAAGCACCACGCAGCCGCTCACTCACTTCCCTCCCACCCAGTGGGATGGGGGAGAGAATCAGGAAAAAAAAAAGGTAAAACTCATGGGTTGAGGTAAGAACTGTTTAATAGAACAGAAAGGAAGAAACTAATAATGATAATAATAACAATAATAAAATGACAATTATAATACAAAGATTAGAATACACAAAACAAGTGATGCACAATGCAATTGCTCACCACCCGCTGACCAATGCCCAGTTAGCTACCAAGCAGCCATCCCCCCCAGGTCAACTCCCCCCAGTCTATATACTGGGCATGACGTCACATGGTATGGAATACCCCTTTGGCCAGTTTGGGTCAGCTGTCCTGGCTGTGTCCCCTCCCAAATTCTTGTGCCCCTCCAGCCTTCTTGCTGGCAGGGCATGAGAAGCTGCAAAATCCTTGACTTACTAGAAACACTACTGAGCAACCACTGAAAACATCAGTGTGTTTTCAACATTATTCTCATATTGAATCCAAAACATAACACTATACCAGCTACTAGAAGGAAAATTAACTCTACGGCAGCTGAAACCATGACAGTAGCAAACTCTATACCTAATTTAAATAGGCACTAATCTTCTAGACATACCTACCTTAAAATTTGTCCTACAACTGTAGTTTTATAATCAGTTTCTGTCCCATCTAAATAAAAGGGGTGAAAAAATATGATAAAAATAAAGAGTGTCTTTGATAACTGCAGGTGCAACTCATGTATTCATCACCAGGCTTTAAAAGATATTTTTCAAAAGGTGTGTAAGAACACTTTCCTTGCTTTTATGATTTTCTTTCTTCACTCCTCTAACAGTGAAAGATAAAAACGAGGAGACAGAAAAGGAAAGAGACATACATTAGTCTGATATTACTAAGGCTCTGTCTGCTTTTTTCTTGGCCCCAACACTGGGACACAGAAGGCACAGTACCTCAGATCTATTTTTAAGAACAGAGAGGACTTACTTAGAAAAAGCCTCCTTTACGCATGGTTGCTTTGAATCCCTTTTGAAAGTTTGGTGCAGCTCTGAGGTTAACTCTATGGCAGGAGACTTTCTGATAGAATCAGTGATTTCTTAATTGCCTTAGAAGTGCTAAGAAAATGTGATTTTTGCGTACATCCCTTACCAGAATTGGAAAAGATACACGAGTTCTTTTGCTGAAAAACTAGGTTGACCCTTGTTGGAGTTAAATCTTTTGTTATTTATTTAGCCACAGGGGACTTTGGCTTAAAAGATAGTCTTCAACCTCCTCAGTCCATATTCAGACACTCCTGGATTGGAACTTAAAAAAATCATTGACCACTGCCTAGTTATGGTTTTATTTATTTGTTAAGGGGCCTGATGTATTCTTCTTGGGGTAGCCTTGGAAGCCATTTCTCACTTATGATTACAGACAATGACTTTTTTCCCCAACAGGTGTCATAAATTCAAATACATTGAATGTGAGACATTCAGTAACATTATAATAAGCGCCATGAAACTGTTTCAGGTAAGATGTTACTCCTATTATGTTTATTAAATATTGATTAAAAATTTGATAACACCTGCATCATGTTTTGAGTTACCATTGCAGTCTTCAGTGTTGGAATACATGGTATTGCAATGTAGTAGTACAAAAAATAGCTTCAAAGCTAATATAAAGGATTTGACATGCATTCACAAATATCTTCTCTAACCTAAATCTTCAGCTTTCAACAAGAAAATTTCAGCTACAATTTCCCCATCATATTATTATTTATATTTTGTCATCTTTTGCTATATATTTTAATGTCCCACTGGAAGAAAACAAAAATTAATAAACAACAACAAAAACTACACAACAGGAATCTGCTTAAGTGTACCTGAATCTGAGGTTCAAGACCGGGTATTGTCTTTGAGTACATTTCAATCGATGAGGGTTTTGGTGGTTTTCTTTCTATTGCATGTAAAAAGCGTGTGAAGAATACTTCAGGAAAAGATTATATAGTTCTAATATAACTCTTATTGGTATTTCTGTAGTATTTCTGAAGTTTTACTCATGACAGCAAATGGAATCTGAACCTCACTTCTTTTCATACAGTAAAGCACATTAGCTTCCACTATTTTTTTTGAGGGGAAGAAGAAGGGGAGACAGAGGGAATAATGCATAGGAGTTCAAGAAGTCTATAATTTATGTAGAAAAAAAACCCCAGTTGCTTCCAAGCTTTATTTATGGAAAAATACTTGAGAATGCTAAGCCTTTGAACCAGTTAAGGAATCACTTTATAAAAAAGATTTTATGTGGGTCCTTTAGGAACATCTCTAGGAAGGGTTTCAGTTATTCAGAACATTATTTTTACATGTGTTTCAACCTAAATATTCTCAAATTCACAGTGTTAATTTCTTTCTTATAAGCTAAGTGCTAGCTGGTTCCTGCATGGCTTAAAGTGGAAAGGGTATGACAGGCTTAGTGCTTCTCTAGTCCTTTTCCTCAGACAATTTTAAATTCCAAGCATTTTTATGGACCAGTACCTGGACGGAGGATCTGTCTTGTCAGGGAAAGTAAAGTATTCTGTGTTCTTCAAATAATTTATACCAAATTATTCAATATTTTTAATTAAAATATATTGAATAATGAATATTAATATTGAACTGCTCCTAAGTACGTCCATACATTCAAAAAAGCTAGCAAAAAACCATAAAAAATTTAACTAAGAATGAAACTTCAATTGAAAGAGAAACCTTTCCTGAGGCATTCTCTGAGTAGAAAAATAAGCCAAATTAATACAATAAAGTGTTTCTCAATTTATTAAATTCATTTGGAAGGCCAAGGTTTCTATGAATCATTTGATTTTTAGGTGATTCAGTCTGAAAAACTTTTATTCCCTGCAAGTCAGGTTCATTTTAATTTTATATCATCTGTCCAGAAACTTAGTTAATGAAATATTAGTTGCATTTGCAAATCTTATCTGTCTCTCTAGGTTATCAATCTATCTTTCATTCCTGTACACTAATGAGAAAAAGAAAAGGCAGGTAATTAATAGATTTTGAACATTATCCAAAAAGAAATGAAATATTTCCAAGCCAATACCAATGCTTTAATATAGCCTTATACATTTCTTCTTCAAAACAAAATGCAACAAGCAAACTCCCACCCTCAAGTAGAAGGTATCAAGTAAAGGCACTTGTCATCCTAGGAGAAAGGAAAGCTTTCTCTTTCTTAATGTGCAGCAAAAGATGTGGTATAAATGCAAATTCTGTTATGATTCACAGATTAGGATTTTCTGTTTCTCCTTTGAGTGGCTCACAATCAACAGGACAGGCTCTTTCAGTCAGTTTCTGAGCTTGGCATTCTAATGCAGGACAGGACACTCGCTGCACCTGAGAAGCTACAGCACAGTTCAAAGGTTTGTTTATTTGGTGAGAGTCTCAGCTACAACACTTATTGCCAGGTTTGTTACCTTGACGAAACTGAACAAGAAGATAACATTTGTTGGAGCTGTGGGTGCCAGAGGGAAATCAAATAAAAGTTAATAAGTGATGCACACTACTGAAAAATATGATTACAGTTTGAAGATCTTCTGTTGTTCCTGCTGCTGCAATCGAATCTCAACCTGAAGGCAGTAAAAGTTACAAAGGACAACTCTTTGGGAGTGCAACCTCAGTACTTGGTAGATGGATACATTTAAGTTAATTGGTGCCATCTATTTGCAAGACAGTACCAAAATGTTTCTGAACATAAAAATTTTATTGCACTGGAAGTGCATCTATAAGAAAGATTATGTTGCCTTAGCAAGGCTGAATCAACAAAGTGTTGTAGTGTTATGGTATAAAATGCTTGTATGGGTCATGTATGCATTTATAGAGGAAAGACATCTTACACACTATACATCTGTAATCTAGGTGTTTGTTTTTCAGGGATTTTTTTGTTGTTTTTCTGTTCTGCTAATGTTTCTTCTTCATGTAATTAAACATACTTACAAGTGTTTAAACAGGCGATACTGAGAGTTTGTTAAATAATGTTGTTCATTTACATCCTTTCCTTCTGATACTTACATTGCTTATAAATATACTCTGGTTTATCTTTGGAGATTATGGGAGATAAAGTCTCACTTGCCACTTTAATAATTCTCTAGATGTGTCATTCTTGCCATGTCACTAACTGAACAAAGCTTTGAGATCTTCAGTATTAGCAAAAATATATTGGAAAATTGTAAGAAATTGTAAGAAATTTGGTACCTCTGGCACAATGTACACATTCTGTTCTCTCTTTTTCAAAAGCTCATTGTCAGCAAACTCAGCATACATTGGGAGCTAATGGCAATAGTGGCCTTGAGAGAAAACCAGTATCTTTGAATAGGAGATGGTATTGTTTTAGGAACATCTGGTGATACTGTTTTGTCAATTAAATAAAATATTTTATCTATCATACTGTCCTAACCTGTCATGGAATTGCATAGCAACAGTTCAAATGAACTGACATATTTTGCACTGGGAATATATTATTGCTAAGTTTCATGACTAGGAGAAGTGGCTTCTATTTGTTTTCAAATTTTCCATCAATAGGTACTTAAAAGATATGTCTAAAATACAGTTTTCTTCATACTATCAAGTAGTAAATCATCACTTCACGAATATAACGGTATGCTTGCCTACAGTAATGGAAGTACTATAAGGAAAAAACATTGCCTTTATTCATGTTTCATGAATTCTTACTTGTCATTGACACAAAAGTATTATTATGCTGTTATTGACAAATTATTTTATATCTATAGTGAGGTACTTTAATTAGCAGTGCTTAACAGAAAGCTAAATAACTTAGCAGAACCATAAAGTATTAAGATGTCTCTGCCAGAGAATCTGAAACACCAGCAGCTGATGCACAGTACCACAGCTTTAGTAGGAATCATGCCCGTGTTAGCATCCAAAACCACGTCTCATTCATTTGCAGGAGTCATTTCTGAGTGACGTTGAAAAATGTGTCGAATCCAATACTTGGAGTTTATTTGTATGTTTGCCTTTATATGAGATTTCTCACAGAGATTTCCTCAGTCTCTAAAGCATGAATGATTCTTCAACACAAAGCCAAGAAAAGGACTCCTGTCTTGTATTTTGAATAAAGCTATTGAAAGAAAATGTGCTCAACTGTTTCATGTCCAGTGATACAGCAGTCTGATCTTTCAAGTTAGATGTTCAAAATAAGCAAAAAGATTCTGTCATTCTCAACATTTTCATAACCAAAGTATATTTTGCAGTGCAGTCTTCATGTTTGCTTTTCCTTTATGACTGCCACTAATTCTATTTTGGAAAACAAATATTGATTCTCACTTTCTGTGTCTTTGCTGTGGAATGATTATTATGTTTTGTGAAGCTAACTTGCCCAAGTGCTTGTTTGAAAATTTGATTTTTAAATTAGAACTTTAATGCATTTTTTCACTTCAGTCATTTAGTATATATGTATAAAAGAAACTTGGCCATTTCACTAGAAATCATAGAAAAACTTATTCTTGCCTGTAGGCTGCAGGAAAATGAGAGCCTGTTTAATGTCCCAGACTTGATTTAAACTCCCTTTTTTGCTGAAGTAATTTTGTATAACTTTATAGGAAAGCAAAAAAAGTTTCACATTTTCAAAGATCAATGATGTAATGAGTTTATTTATCTGTAAAAAATATGTACATTCTTACAGAAGACATTGAAGTACTCTGCAATTTGGACATGTTAGAATCACTGATGTTAACAGTGGTAGCTGATGAATATCTAATATGAAAACTCTCTAAGGTTTCAAAAGAATACACTGCAAACACTGACACATGCTGTTATACCATCCATGTTGTGGCTATCGGTGATCCTAGCATGTCACTTTGACCATATTAACTTTGGTTTGTTTCTTAATTCTAGTTTACCAAACATACTGTGTTTGTTTTCATTTTCAAAACACTTTACAGACTGTCCTCTAACAATCTGTCAAGTTATGAGTTATTTAAGTTCAACATGCCAACATGATTTCCACAGCTGTTAATTTTTTAGCTCTCAGCCTATGACAAATGCAAACTTGATATTATTTTAAGCTCTTTGTTAAAGCAGTTTCAAGATCTGTAACAACAGAATCCACCTATTCATCCCGTAAGAGTAGATATTACTCACTTGCTAGATTCTCAGCTTTCCCAGATACGTGACAGGTAATGGAAATATCTGTAGGCATTTGTGAATGTTCTTCCTAAAATTCCTCTGTCATGATGGCTGCAATTTATTGATAAACTCATTGGTTATTTCTGAGCGTACTATGTTCATCAGAAATTTTTCTTTCCCTGGAATCACGTATGTATCTTTTGACTCCCATTTTATGGGAGTCTTAGAGTAAGGGACATATTTTACTATGATTAGCTACAAAATCCGGACATATAGGAACTTCATGCACAGTCCAGTTCACTGAAAGGAGTGTTAAAGGATTTCTCCCCCCACCACCACGTTTAATATAAAAATTATGATAATAATTAATTAATAATTTATTTTTATTGCATTGGTAGAACGGTTTATTTCATTTCAGTCACATCTCTGCAACATCATTGCTTTAAACAAACATTCTTAAATAGTGATGACAAAATATAGTAAAAACATAATCTGGCTCGTAGACAACCATAGTAGCTTAGGTACTAAAAACCCAAGAACCTGAGCTTTTTAGGCTGTGCACTGGGAATGGAAAAATGAGGAACGCCACACTGAACTTTACAGACATTGTTACAGTCTTTTAGGCTTGTTTGGGATAGTTCTTTAGGTCCCTGTTAATTTGTTCTCCGTTCAGTATCTGCGTTTTTTTGTATTTACCTTTTGAGGTAAACCAACTAACTATATGACAGTTGCTAGAAGCAGAGTATTTGTCTTCATACTAGGTAGATCGTAGAAAAATTAATAAGCAGAGTTATAGGATAAACAGAATAACTATATATAAAAAATATATAGAATATATAGAATAAATCCTCAGTCCGGACTTGTCAGTCTTAACTCACTCTCAAAACCTTGCAGTCTGTGTAGCAATGTTCTTTAAAATGCTATTTTGAAGAGAAAAAAACCATGTTTGGTTCTCTCCTGAAAAATATTGTTTGTAATAAAATAAATTGCTGTTGCCTGGGCAGATTTTGAAAGACAAGCTTCAATATTAGTCAGTGGTTTTGCTGTGTTAGTGAGCTTCATGATTTGGGATTGTTTGTTGATGGATGCTTTACTGTTATGATGATTTTACTTTCTGCTCATCAATATTAAATTGGAGATATCTAATTGCCAATTAACTGTATTTTCTTCAGTCAGTTCCAGCCAAATCAGGTCTGCACAACTCCCATTTGAAGTTACTTTGTGGTTGCTTTTTTGAAATCTGCATTGCTACAGCAGACAGTTTAGGATGGGCTGGTTACAAAAAGTGGGAATATATGAGCTAACACAAGGCTTCATCTTTTAAGATATCTATTTCTAAACACACTTAATTTCTTGACTTGTTTGCTGCTATGGAAGTCTACAATAAAGCACAAGTTTTATTTGCTGCCTTGTCACTGCAGCATCGCAGGGACAGTGCCAAAACACATTCCTTTCAGTCGCTTTGTTCAACTAGCAGGAAATCATGAATGTCATTGTTAAGCATAGTTGATTACCAGCTGAACTTGAGTGAACCCATTTGGTGGGTCCCTTGTGGCACCCTAAATGTCAGAGGAAGGAAGAAGGCTAGCTTCTGTTTCAGACGTTTCACTGAGGACTTGCAGACAAACTGTTGGGAAGCTATTTAATTTCTGCTATATGGTTCTGAACCTGCAATGATGAATTCAGCAGGAGTCTTGCCACTCATTTAGCAGGAATCTCCATCTACTTTCAGTCTGCACACACACGCAGAGGCCACACACACTGGTCCCCAGCAGGTGATGTGGTTTGACATATGTCACTTCTTTCTTCCTTTACATGAGCAGTGAAACTGCAGTGCAGAGAGAGCTACATCATTGCTTTGCAGAGATCTTAGTGTTACTGGTAGACAAAACCTGTTTCTCTACTGTAAAATGTGTCACAGTGGTCTATAGCTTTGTTGCTGTGAGGCACCTTGTACAATGTTATCTGTTAAGGTGATCCCAAATTTTATTCAGGTCAACAGGAATCTTTCTATCTTGGGGAGCTCAGTTGTGCTCAGCTGGATTTTCTTATTCCTTCTGAGTTCCCAAAGAAGCATTTTACAGTTCCTCTGTATCTAGGAAAAAAAAAAAAAAATTACATATATATATATAAACTTTAGAATGCAAATTTCATGGGGTATAAGGATGTGTCAGTAAATGGAAATTCACATCTGCTTAATTCTTCAAAAACATCAGCAATAACTATAATAGTCCAAATATCTCCAATCTTACAGAAAATACACAAGAATTACTTTTGTAGGCTTGAAGTAGATTTTAAACTTGTTAAATGCTTTATTCTGGTCATTGAATTGCATGTTTAATGGTACCATCTTAGAGTAAATGGAAATTTTTATGCATCAAATAATTTCATTGAACCTGTACTCATATGGTCTAGCCCGGGTTAATATAGTTTGATAATGTCTTCTTATTGTTACTGTTACAAAATTCAAGGGGAGCATTTTGTTTGGTTACTGGAAAGATTTTTCCAACATTAACATTGTTTCTGGAACATGTCTCAGACCTAACCTTCATTCAAGGTAAAGCAGATGCATTCAATGAGATCATAGTGCCCAGCAGAAAAAGACCTGGGGGTGCTGGTTGACAGCTGGCTGAATATGAGCCAGCAGTGTGCCCAGGTGGCCAAGAAGGCCAACAGCATCCTGGCCTGCATCAGAAATAGTGTGGCCAGCAGGAGCAGGGAGGTGATTTTTCCCCTGTACTCGGCACTGGTGAGGCTGCACCTCGAGTACTGTGATCAGTTTTGGGCCCCTCACTACAGGAAAGACATTGAGGTGCTGGAGCGTGTCCAGAGAAGGGCAACAAAGCTGGTGAGGGGTCTGGAGCACAAGTCTTATGAGGAGCGGCTGAGGGAACTGGGGTTGTTTAGCCTGGAGAAAAGAAGGCTCAGGGGAGACCTTATTTCTCTCTACAACTACCTGAAAGGAGGTTGTAGTGAGGTGGGGGTTGTAGTGAGGTGGGTGCTGGTCTCTTCTGTCAGGTGGCTGGAGATAGAACAAGAGGAAATGGTTTCAAGTTGTGCCAGGGGAGGTTTAGATGGGGTATGAGGAAAAATTTCTTTACTGAAAGGGTTGTCAGGCATTAGAACAGGCTGCCCAGGGAAGTGGTTGAGTAACCATCCCTGGAGGTCTTCAAAAAACATGTAGACAAGGCACTTCAGGATGTGGTTTAGTGGGCATGGTGGTGTTGGTTGACAGTTGGACTGGATGAACTTAAAGGTCTTTTCCAACCTAAACAATTCTATGATTCTATTACATTTGCAGGAAAAAAAAGTGTCTGCAATGGGACGGTCATTATCAAATAATTTTGGAAAAAAGAATAATTAGCTTTTCTGTCGCTGATTATCTCAAATGGAGCTGTGTTAATCTTTTAGGTATGAGATATACTAAGCATTATATTCCTTACTTCTCAGCTGAAGTTCATCTCTGACTATCTCTTTCCCTATATGTGAAAGGTGGCAATGACTTGTTGTTAACAAAAGTAAAGATCTTTTAAATTTTAAGATACCCAGAAATACTGTTCCATATCACCTCTTCAGCACAGACCATAGTTAGTTTACAGAAAAATAAATACACTGTAGATGGGGTTTATGGGCAGAGTAATGGTCAATTGACAAAATGTGATTTAGTCCTCATTCTTAGGTCTCCTCTCACAATCAGACATCACCTAAATGCTGAATGAGAAATATGAAATACAACAGTTCATAAATCAGATGCTGTGTGATATGAGTATTGCCAGCTTCATCTGTCATCTCTCAGAAGCTGGAGAGGTGAAATCTGTTGTGCAGCCCCAGCTCTGATGAACAAAATTAACATCAGCTGTGGGAAAAGATTTGCTGGCTGGACTCAAGGGATGCACCTGGCATGCAGGGTGGGAACAGCAGAGATGCTTTGCTCTGCTTGAACCATCCTGGGCAATAGTCAGTCAACCAACCAACCAGCCAGCCAGCCAGCCAACCAAAACAACCTCCCTGGAGCCCAGGGAAAATCTGCAATGGGGAAGGTGAGTCCCTGTTAAACATCCTCCTGTTTTTCTGTACCTGAGGAGTTCTGGCAGTAAGTTTTATATTTTCTTGACAAGCTCACTGGTAAGGTATATGGAGCATGTCAGTGCTTTGTGTGATTTAATGCATTTGAAAGTGCTTCACCATTTGCTAAATAATCAGTATTTCAGATAACTTGGTTGGAAGTTAAAATGTGTGTGATAATGTTCTAGCCTGAAGTATATACTAGTTTTTATTTTCTTTTTTCTCATAGTAGTTTTTTTTCCCTCACACAATGATAAGCAATGATAAAATCTAATTATTAAGTTGGAAGCACTATTGTAAGAAAAGATAAGAGTAGCTTGTTTCTAAATGTTTTGTCCTTTTTACCAGTAAATTAAATTTTTACAGTAAAAAATTGACATTTTATGAAATTGAGGTTTAGCCAGATCTGATGTGCTCACTGAATGATATGGAAGAAATAAATTTAATACATTAACTGTTAGAGAGTTCATTTTCATGTAATATTTATCAAGAAATATTTATTTAAATGCCAGAAAGAGGTGAGGGACTAGATTTTGGGGGGGATTAACAGGTATTAAAGTTGCGTTTTAAAGTTACATTGAAAACTACATTTAACATTTTGAATGTAAAGGAAATCCAAACATTATATGTATGGATTAAAAAATATATTATATATGACATAATAGGATTAAAATTATGTATGTTGCATTCATGTTAAAAGACTGCATATGCAGCTGTTAATTGTATAGCTCAGCATTCTTTCAAAATGAAGGCAAATACCAGAACCTTGTTATGTAGCCTTTAGTGCTAAACACTTTTATGAGATATTTAAAATTCATTATTCCATCTGGGGCTCAAATGTGTTGCATAGTCGCAGTCCACACAATACAACAAAACAATACAAAATGTGGATTAAACTAGTGGTGGGTAAATCTCAAAACTTTGGCAATTCAGTTTAAACTTAAAAAAAAAAAAAAAAAAAAAAAAAAAAAAAGTCTGAATATCTTCCAGGATCCAGCTTGACTATTCAAACCTTCTGGGTCTGAAAATCTGGGCAGTAAGTACTGTGAGAACTGCCTGTGGTGTTTTAGCATTTTGTGTCCAGTCTTAGCTGGATGAGGGCAGAACCAAGACACAAAGCATTTACAACATAAATAAAAATGAAGTGGGGAAAAAAAAAAATCTGGCATTTTCCAATTTACCAAGGCAGAATAGTTGTGAGAGACTGAATTGTTATCTCGAGCTGTTTGTCTCAAAGATTGTTAGGTGTGAGAGACTGGACTGTCATCTCAAGCCATTCATCTCAAGGACTGTTTGGCGTGAAAGACTGAATTGTAAACTGCTGATCTCAAGCCTTTTGTCTCTGGGATGGCCTGTCTAAGCAGGACATTCCTCCGTCCATAAGGACGATTACTAGACCACTGAGGCATCCAGGAGAGGAAAGGGGCTGAAGGTGACAAGCATACAAGAATGTGGAGGCTACCATTCTCATGGAAACGGTAGTCTTTGAGATAAGATACTGGTTTCTGGTGTTGATCACGTGAAGGTCGTGTGATAGACAAAATGTGCAGCGTGTGAACAGTGCATGAACAATACGTATGTGCATGCATCATCGAAATATGCCCTATAAAAAACCATGGAGACAAGCTATGGTGTGCACTCACCATCGAAGAACTGAAGACTGAGGACCAACGGGATGCCACTGGATCCATGGTGGTGACTATCCTTGCAACTCTATCTCAAGTGCTTGCTTGATTTCTGCCTTTTCTTCCATTCTATCCTATCGCTACTATTTTCTACTTTTGATAATTTTGATAATAAAAGCTCTTTTGAGTATATGGCATTTGACCTCATTTTTGTCTTAATCTCACTCTTGGGATCATATTGAAACCTTCCCTGACATTGGATTGGGACAATAGTTTCCAAGTATTTTCAAGTAGAAGGAAGAAGGCAAGATGTACCTTTGATTTACCAGAATCATCCAATCAGCTCACATGAAGATGAATTTGGGTTCTAATGTGTGCTGGTACATTGCCATTTTTAGCAAATGCCTACTTATACCTATGGAAAAAGCAACAACACAGCAGTTGTATTGTTTTATATGTCTCTTATAATCTGGATGCAGCAGAATGTCCAACAGCAGAGAAGCAATAATGGATTAACAGTAGTCGAAATTTCAGCAAGTCAGTTCATAAATTTGTCATGTCCTCATAATTTTATTTCATGCAGTCTATAGACTATATAATACATATGCTTCAAAGCTAGGACATCTGTTACAAATTTACAAATATGAGGTAGTTTGCCAAACTGTCCAACAGAGACAGGAGCACACCTGCTCAAACAAGTTGGAAGCATTACAAATGTGCAAACTTGACCTAGGCTTTATGAAACAGCAACACTGATTTCATAATGCTAAAAAAATAGACAAAATGTCAGCTATGCAACTTGCAATTTATTGATTGATGAACACATCTGCTGATTTAATATTCATAACGAATGCCAAGTAAATTATGCTTCTTTACAGAAACCCATTTCCAAAAATTGAAAGTTTATAAAATGTCCCTCATGTTTTGGTTTTCAAAGTAGAACAAAATTTCCAGTACTACATGGCACATCCCAATGAATTTGTTGAACAGGGTGGTATTGTAGGAGAGAAAAATAATGAGACAAGCTTAATGAACTAGAAAATATCAGCTGAAGCCAACAGGATTCAGCATTGGCTGAATTCCCACTGGATCAGGCTCTGTATGAAGGGACAGCCACAGTGGGGAATAGGATCTTATGTCTAATCTAGTCTCTCATATTGGGACCTCTATTATCTGCTCTAATAAAAGATATGTCTATACAGTGTTTTGCAGGCAGATGTGAATTTGCCACTTTGCTAACCTGCCTGGAAGCTGTGTGTATCAGACAATGAACCTTAGCTAATGCACATTGTTTCTCATCACAGTTTATTAGCTCAGATTTGATGTTACCTAGTGTATCTACTTTGGAAGTGACTGGCTTCCAATTGGCTTCAAGTGTGGGCAGTTGCCATCGCCGTGTTCAACAGCATCTGAGCTTGAAATGCTGTGTAGATATACCTTCAGCATTTCAGAAAAAGAGATAGATGGTGTTACCATGAAAACTAAAGTTCAATGCCTTACTAGCAAAGCATTCAAACAGGAAAAAACACAACAAATTTTATTTAGGTGATGAACTCAACATGCGATAGGTATTTCCAAAGAAGAAAAGTGTTATGAGTGTCGTGGTTTAACCCCAGCCAGCAACTAAGCACCACACAGCCACTCACTCACTCCCCCCCCCACCCAGTGGGATGGGCGAGAAAATCGGGAAAAAGAAGCAAAACCCGTGGGTTGAGATAAGAATGGTTTAATAGAACAGAAAAGAAGAAACTAATCATGATAATGATAACACTAATAAAATGACAACAGCAATAATGAAAGCATTGGAATGTACAAATGATGCGCAGTGCAATTGCTCACCACCCGCCGACCTGCACCCAGCTAGTCCCCGAGCGGCGATTCCCCGCCCCCACTTCCCAGTGCCTATACTAGATGGGATGTCACATGGTATGGAATACCCTGTTGGCCAGTTTGGGTCAGGTGCCCCGGCTGTGTCCTGTGCCAACTTCTTGTGCCCCTCCAGCTTTCTCGCTGGCTGGGCATGAGAAGCTGAAAAATCCTTGACATTAGTCTAAACACTACTTAGCAACAACTGAAAACATCAGTGTTATCAACATTCTTCACATACTGAACTCAAAACATAGCACCGTACCAGCTACTAGGAAGACAGTTAACTCTATCCCAGCTGAAACTAGGACAATGAGGATAGATTCTCAAGGAGGAAAAACCAGAACTTCTAGCAATATTCTTGTAGATTTGGAAGTAGGGTAACAGGCATAACAACACATTATAAAACAGTGTTCCTTGAGTAAGACAAAGACTTTTGTTTCAGAGTGCTACTGGGCTGGGTCTCTGGATGTTCTGCATGAACTTGAAGGCTTGAAGATGGGGAGTGATGTTAAAGGAAAATGCCTAATTCTCATGCAAAGCCCTAGGTGAAACATCATAGATTTTTCTCTACCAGATCAATTTCTATGACAAATGTAAAGGGTGTATGTAAGGACTTAGAACTGCACTTTGAAGGTTTTCCTTTTTACGAGCTAGGCCATGAGGATATGGCAATCCAGTGTACCATACTGCTAAAGCAGCCCAAATTTCTGGGGAGGAATCCACAAGATGAGGCATTGGTGCAGCTTAGCTGGCAAACATCTCAAAGAGACAGTACAATGTTTTTGCTTAGCATGAAATACAAAACAATAATATTCAGTAAAAATAAGAAGTAAGTTAATGGCACTGATAAGGCTTTGCTAAGCAGCAGAATAAATACAGCTCATCATTCCTACTACTTGTTGGTTTTTTTCATGTTGTTTTTTGTATGTATGTGGGAGTTTCAAGTAAAAGTAAACTCTTCTGTTCCCAGAGGATTGCATCTGCCTCCTTGTGCATACAGCTAATGGCCAGTCACACCACTCTGAGTTCACAGACACACACACATAAAAAAACCCAACCCTCCAGTCTACAATCTGCAGCTGGCCCACATCACACATAAAATATCTTTTTAATTTCCCTTTTTACTTCAAAGACATTCCAGGCTCATTCTGAAACAGAATGAGCAGATGGAATGATGCAGTACAGAAAAGCAATAGTAAACTCAGACAAAATAATCCAAGAAAGTGATAAAAAGTTGAAAAGTATCATAACTCAGAGTTAGTCCTCAGGAGAACACCGGGGTTTATGGAAGCTAGGAAACTATAAAAATGTAAAATATGGACAACTTAAAAGGAAAACAACAACAAAATATTTTCACAATTAAAGTATTTCAGAAACCTTTTAAGAATTTCCTCATTTTTCTAGTCTTGTTGCCCCTTTAATGAGAAATAAAATGTTTCAATCAGTTATCACAAGGTAACCTCGTTTACTCCTCATTTTACATTACCCAGTAACCTCCAATCAACCAATGAATGTAGAAAGCATTCTATAGCAATAGAAAACTCTATTAGCAATATGAGAAAGAGGGAGGAATGGGGGGAATGCAGGAAGACAAATGGACAAAAAGAGAGGGAAAAAAAAGTATATAGTTGTATATATTCCTATAGTAATGGCAAGAAAGAAGGAACTGAAGCTTTTTGTTTCCTTTTATATTAGAGGAAAAGATCATGCTGGATGAAAAGCTGGACATGAGCCGGCAACATGCACTCGCAGCCCAGAAAGCCAACCAAATCCTGGACTGCATCAAAAGAAGCGTGACCGGCAGGTTGAGGGAGGTGATTCTGTCCCTCTTCTGCACTCTTGTGAGACCCCACATGGAGCACTGCATCCAGCTCTGGAGTCCTCAGCACGGGAAAAACATGGACCTGTTGGAACAGGTCTGGAGGAGGGTCACAAAAACAATCAGAGGGATGGAACACCTCTCCTATGAATAAAGGCTGAGAGAGTTGGGGTTGTTCAGCCTGGAGAAGAGGAGGCTCCAGGGAGACCTTACTGCAGTTTTTCAGTATTTAAAGGGGGCTTATGAGAAAGAGGGGGACAGACTTTTTAACAGGGCCTGTTGCAATAGGACAAGGGGTAATGGTTTTAAACGAAAAGAAGGTAGATTCAGACCAGATATAAGGAAGAATTTTTTTTACGATGAAGGTGGTGAAACACTGGAACAGGTTGCCCAAAGAGGTTGCAGATGCCCCATCCCTGGAAACGTTCAAGGTCAGGTTGGGCAGGGCTCTGATCAACCTGATGTAGCTGAAGATGTCCCTGCTCATTTCAAGGGGGTGGGACTAGATGGCCTTTAAATGTCCCTTCTGACCCAAACCATTCTATGATTCTATGATCATGTTAACAAGCAGAAAATGTTGGAAGAAGTAATCTTTCTTCTGTCTGTGTCATGTGAATGCAGATTGGAATCCTCAGGGTGTACAAATTTCTGCAGAAGAAGACAAAAATAGAGATTATTTTTCTTATAATTCACCAAGTAATAAGGAAGAAAGGTAGACAGCAGGTTCATCTATTTCCAAGGACAGCTAGCAGTATAAGGAATAATCCCTGACATTCATATTGTTGGTCATAAATGCAGTTCTAGTTTATTGTAAAATGCCTTCTAATATACCAGAGTCTGGTTATATATAATCTTTTTGTGCTTTTTACATTCCTTCTAGAAAGCAACTTTTGGGAATGAATGAATACTTTGGTTTTTATCATTTCTAAAAGCAAGCTTATAGTGATTTAAGGACTATATCTGTATTATATGTCTGTGTTACATTTCTTTTGCCTTCTTCAGTCTAATTGGGGTGTTATATTTCAAATACAAAAAACTGAAGAATATTGTCTTTGCTGCACTATTGTTGCTGCTCCTTATCATTGGGCTTTCCTGATTTTAAGCAGCTACTCTTTTGTGACTCTAACAGTGTATTAGCACCATTCTTTTGTTTCCTGTTTTTCTCTTGCAGTTCTACCAATTTGATTTCTAAGGCTTTCAATGCAAATTAAAGACAAATTTCAATAAACTCCTTTAATATAGAAGTCAGTTTTAAAGCACTGCTTCTAGTTCTCTCTGCTCTAAAATCTTTGTGCTTTCTGTTCTGGCTTTTTAAATTGTGTCCTTCCTTTCTCAGACCCTTGAAGGAACAAATATTTTTAGAGGGTTGAGTTCTTTTCCTAAATAAAAAATTTAAACAAGTGACTGACTTGGAGTTCTTTTCATGAATTTTGTCTGTTTTGCAAATTACAAACTGTTTTTTGTTTGTTTGGTTTTGGTTTTTTTTTCTAATTTATCTCATTCATCACGGTTTTTGCTGTAATCAATTGTAAATACTGTTGCTGCACTTATGTGATGCTGCTGCTCAGCTGGGTTTTGATTTTCTGTGGTGATGGCTGCATAGAACCTTACTTCTGTTCAGTGCATGAATCTTATTTCTTGCTCTTTGTGCCAGTTAATGAATAAATGAGAGACTTTTAGTTACACTTTCATGCTCTTAGGACATCTGATGTGTGGCACAAGCTCAAAACAGATGACCCATTTCTTATTGCTAGGTGTTTAAATTATATGGGTAAGCTTCTTTTACATTTTAAGTAATTCTGTCTTTTGAGATGTAAAATGTGTTCTGGCAGTCAAATATTATATCACTAATCAACTAATTCAAACCAGTCTCTTACCTGTGAGAAGCAATAAAGTATTTTTTGTGTATTGGCTAGACAACTATAAGAATTTTATGCGCCATATTTCACACAAAACATATTCCTTTACACTTTCGTAGTCTTAAGTAGTACAGCTACAAAAGTTAATATAACATAAAAGCCAAAGGTAGCTGAATGAAGAGGAGAAAAGAAGCTTTCAATTGAGAACTGCATACAAATTTGAATTTACTGTAGGTTTTACCCAGTTGAGAGGGAGGAGATGTCGAGGACTCCCCATCTCCTCTCTCCTGTTGTGGGGTGACACTGGTATTGCATTTCTTGGCAGCACCAGGGCTCCCTCTGGGCTGCAGAAACACCCCAAGCATTACTGAGGAGGAAAATGAGAGCACTAAAGCATCTACCTGAGACATTGGTCCAAGCTACCCCAGCACATGAGGCCCTTGCAGGGGATGGAAAAAGATGCTCCTACGTTCCATTATATGGTGATCCAAGTCTGGAGTAGATGAGCATTCAATGAACTGGTTGAAAGAGAGGCTTATAGTATGAGTGAAAATATCTTATCTGGTAAAATGACACCATAAAATTGAGAGTAAATATAACACAAGAATGAATGGAAGATAGGTAACATGATAAAAGTAGCTTGAATTAGCATAACCTGTTTCCCAGATTGTTACAGTGCCCTGACTACAGTGGTAAAGGATGGGCTGCAGCTATTAATTTGTAACTATTCTGCTGACACTGTTGCATTTGTAGACATTTTTGAGACAGCCCTGGTTCAATGGCTGGGAGCCGTTCGATTCCTCAGCCCTTAACTCCACACTGCTGATTCAGGCAGACTGAAGGTACCTTCATTAATGTTGTAAATATGTTCTACTCTTCAGAGCAGAGTTAGTACTAAACGGAAATGTGAACTGGAGAGAGAAAAGTGCAATCAGGACTCACCAAGACGTCAAACTAATCAAGTTTACAGTCTTCTGATAAGAGAGCTAGTGAGTGGAAAATAACTTTGATGTGATCTAGTAATTTTTTTTCTTGAGGCACAGTTGTTCCCTGTTATCCAGTGATGTGCCCATGTACTAATAGGAACAGAAAAAAACAGCCAAACAAGTGATATGAGCCCCATATTTACCTCCACTGCAGATAGGCAATGCCCACTGAATATTATCAAAAAACGTAGTTCCCCCCAGTGCTGCTTTCTGGGTGTACTTCTGAAGAACAGAACACCCTCTACTATACGGCATGGAGGACCCAAGGCTTTGTATCACCCAAGGCTTCTGAGCATCTTCAGATTTTTTATTAGTGCTCATCTTGCACAGAAGTGGGTAATAAACCTGTGAAATCTAGAGAGTGACAATGGCATAATTTATTTGTTTGACATACCTTTATTCCAGTTTAAATTGTTTCTAAATTTATTTTTTGAACATTTAAACAAGTCTTGTTTAAGGTATCCAATGTACTAATAAGCCTGAGATTTCAGCAGTCTTGATTTAATATTTACATAGTCTAAGCATAGTATGGTATGAAGTGTACCTGGTGTATTTTTGCTTTCTAGAGACACCTGCTGAGTTTACTTTATTTAACCTTTAGTTTGAGAAAGAACAATTGTTTGGAGTGTCATCTTATGATGTCAAAAATCTTCTGCTATTATCTCTGTCTTCTTCTCCATGTTAAGAGCTAAAGATTTCTGAGAGATATTTGTCCAGACTCTTCTTTAAAAAGTGTGGTGGATTTGACCTTGGCTGGCTGCCAGACACCTACCCCTCTGCTCTCTCATTCGTCCTCAACAGGACAGGGGAGAAAATAAGATTAAAACCTCATGAATCAAGATAAAGACAGGGAGGTCACTTGCCTATTATTGTCACAGGCAAAATAGACTTGACTTGAGGAAATTAATTTATTTACTGCCAATTAAAAGTAGAGTAGGATGGTGAGAAACAAATACAAAACTGAAACCACCCGCCCCCTCCCACCCACCCGCCCTCCTTTTTCCCACACTAGACTTCAATCCCTCATCCCTGACTACTGTACCTCTTCACTCTGCTCTGAGCTGTGCAGAGTGATGGGGAATGGGGATCAGGGATTGTGGTTGGTCCATGTCAGTTCCTCTCTGCCAATCCTTCCACTTCACAGCTTTCCCCTGCTCCTGTGGGGGTCCTTCCATGGGCTGCAGTCCTTCAGGATAAACCTGCTCCACCATGGGTCCTTCCCAGGGGCTGCAGTTCTTCAAGAACTGCTCCAGCATGGGCTTCTCTCCAAGCGCTGCAACTTCCTTCAAGGAATAACCACCTGCTCTGGTGTGGGGTTCTCCATGGGCTGCAGTGTGGGTATCTGCTGCAGCTTGGGCTCTTCAATAGGCTGTGAGGACATACCTTCTCCAGCATGGTGTCTCCAGGAGCTGCAGGGGAATCTCTTCTCAGGTGCCTGAAACACCTCCTCCTCCTCCTCTCACCTTGATGCTTGCAGAGCTGTTTCTTACACTTTTTCCCTCACTCCTGGGCAACGTTTTGCCCTTTCTTACACATGCTTTCCCAGAGGCACCACCATCTAATCAACTAATAAACATTAATAAACTAATGCTTACTTAACTTGAGCATTAGTTTACTAATGGTTAATGCAGAGGGTTTTTATAAGCTCTACTGTTTACAATTTAAAGAGTCAAAAAACTTAAATCTTCATTTGCTGGCTTGTGCTGAAAACAATTTCTACCTCCCAGAATGTGAACACCTCCAGCATCTCCCTATGGAGTAATTACTTTCTCCCAAAGAAAAAGAAACTGATGTAAGATTTCTCTTTTTCTTATATGTATGTTGTATCAGAGCATTTCACTATGTTTTAAGTTGACTGACATTTTTATAAGCACTTTTAAGAGCTATATATTTTCAGTAATTTTTTTGTGACTTACTTCTGTATACATGAAAAATACTATTTATTAAAAAAATATATAACTTTTCCTGTCCCCAGCTAGCTAGTCCTATCACTGGAAAATGCTTGTGGATCTTCTCAAAGCATTGTCCAAGTACAACTGGCTTGGGATAATGGAAAGTTATAATGAGTGGATTACAATATACACTGGCTACAGAACTGCCAATCCCAAACATGCATGAGTCAGAATATCAGATTACGAATTTCCTGTAACACCAGGATCCTTTTAAAATTACCACTTTGTAGATATAATGATGGAGTAAGTAAAAGGCCAAACTTTTCATCAAAGTCTAAGTATAAGATTGGAAAAAAAAAAAAAAAAAAAGAAAATCAGCAGCAGCTTAGTACACTGACAATACACTGATTTTTGGATTAATAATAGAAGAATTTATTACCATCCAGTAAATGTTAATCAAGTATCATTCAACTTTTTTTCTGGTATGTATGTTAATCTAAATATTGTATTGCAGAATCATTCTAGTGTTTTTATTTAAGTAGCCCCAACACATTTATTCACACTATTTTATTTGTAATGTCTCCCTCCTATGCCTTGCAGCTGTTTGTAGCTCACTTTGGGAGTTTTGTTTGTTTGTTTTTTCCAGATAACTTGTTGTCGTGGTTTAACCCCAGCCAGCAACTAAGCACCACACAGCCACTCACTCACTCCCCCCCCCCACCCAGTGGGATGGGCGAGAAAATCGGGAAAAAGAAGCAAAACCCGTGGGTTGAGATAAGAATGGTTTAATAGAACAGAAAAGAAGAAACTAATCATGATAATGATAACACTAATAAAATGACAACAGCAATAATGAAAGCATTGGAATGTACAAATGATGCGCAGTGCAATTGCTCACCACCTGCCGACTGACACTCAGCTAGTCCCCGAGCGGCGATTCCCCGCCCCCACTTCCCAGTTCCTATACTTGATGGGACGTCACATGGTATGGAATACCCTGTTGGCCAGTTTGGGTCAGCTGCCCTGGCTGTGTCCTGTGCCAACTTCTTGTGCCCCTCCAGCTTTCTCGCTGGCTGGGCACGAGAAGCTGAAAAATCCTTGACATTAGTCTAAACACTGCTTAGCAACAACTGAAAACATCAGTGTTATCAACATTCTTCACATACTGAACTCAAAACATAGCACCGTACCAGCTACTAGGAAGACAGTTAACTCTATCCCAGCTGAAACTAGGACACTTGTTCCTGAAAATCTCAGCATTTGTTTCAAGGACCGATTCAAGACTAGTTCCTCTTTATGGAATCTTCCCTGTTTTTCTGTTTTCTGACTTATTCTCATTTTCTCCCTGTGACTTTGAGTAGCCATGTGTATATTATGAATTTGAATGCTTGGAACTTACCCAGCAAGAGTCTGATGAAGTTGTTTTGGCTTCAGAATCTCACCTTCCACGTGATAAAGGACAATAAAGGATTTTTTTCATTATTTTTGTTATAGCTTCTACAATTTACAACACTGGGGGTAAGGAATGCCCTGAACTACTCCCTACACTGTTCCATGAAGTATGGCAGAATGAGGCACTGGTAGAGACTGATTTTGTTCTCAAGGAGTAAAGTATTCATTTTGACTTCAACACATTTTCACTGAGAGAACTGTCTAAAGCCCTGTCCAGCAGCTGTTGAAAAATTAATTCTCTATTTTTCTAGAATGGAAAGGAATTATTTTGTCATATGAAACACCAACAAGTCCCAAGCATTCATTTAGAGAGAAGTTTATGTATTTCTTATGAACATTTCTGTAATCTAGAAAATATGTCATTCTCTAGATACTGTTTTATGCCTTTTTGCATCTGCCACTTTAAGTTTGATAGATTCCTTTAAAGGAGATTGCATTTTCTTACTGAGTTAGATTGTTCCATCCACATGCTTAATTTAAATAATGGACATGATAGATGGTAAAATATATTCCAAATTTTAGTCAGAATAACTTGATAGCTAGCAGATGCCTCACATGTGAAATTGTTAGGGAAGTGTCTCAATAGGGACATGTGTGTATATTTGTAAGTTCATGTGCCAAGGTACTTCAACATTAAGTTCATTTGGGACATTCTGGAGGGACTTTACTCTGTTAAAGAAAAAAAGAAAACACACCTGGCAGTTCAGGACAGATGATTCAGATACCATATGCTTCATGCTATTTTACAGAGAAATCACATCAATTTCCTTCAGACAATCACACGGAGATTTCACAAGCTAACAAGCACTTCCAGGAATGTATAAATAGATATATGCATGGTGGATTTCATGTATAGTAAATGCTATATATCAAAATTTAGCTTAAAGTCAGGCATAGAGAAGCTTCTTAACTGCTTCACTGCAGTGCAACACCAGACATTAGAACTGAAATGAGAGAATACATCAAGGTAATTTTTCAGTTCTTTGGCTACAAATGAACACTCATTTGGTAAAATTTCATTAAAACCTCTGACCTCTTTTATGTTTAGTTTGAGGAAAAGAAGAAATAATTAAGGTTTGAGAGAGAGAGACAAGTTAAGTAGTATGTAAACTCAAGTTTTACCTTAGGCTTTGAAATATTATTGAAATTCCATAATTCTATCCATTTAAGTATTTTAATTTATAAATTACAATTCTTCTGCATAAGCAAGCACATTTAAAATAGGTTAACCTAATTTGTATCTGAAGCTTATTCTATGAGACAGTGGAGACTCTTCTGGTCTTGCTGTGCATTAAGGAAAAGTCTCATTACAGTTCTACAGTTGCAAATTTACCTGATGCAAGGAAGCCTCCCTCAATATGATGTAACTAGCTCTAATGTCTGTTTCCTCCAGCATCCTTGAAAAGCAGAAGCTACAGTGAAACATGTTTCATTAGAAGGTTTAGCCAAAGTAGGTTGCAGTCTGGCCATCTCCCTTGGCAGGTGGTCTTGCAAAGTCATAATCATAGAAATGTTGGTTGACAGGGTTTTCTAGAGGTTATTTAGTCCAAAATCCTGTCCAAAGAACGACTATTGCCAACACTAGATTGGGTCAGCCACAGCTTTGTCTAGTCAAGTGTGGAAAACACCAAGGATGGAGATTCCTCAGTCTCTTGATGTAACCTGTTCTGTTGCAGCACCACCGTCCGAGCAAAGAAGCTTTGCCTAATCCCATCTGGACCTCTCCCATTTCATTTTGTGGTGATTTCCCCTTGTTATATGGGGTGTCACTTTGACGAAACATTTGGTTCCATCATCTTTGTGACCCGCTTCAGGTCGCTGTAGGCTGCTCTTAAATCAGTCTTTAACCTCTTCTTTGCTGCACTATACAAACCCAGCACAAGCTACTCACTCACTCCTCCCACCCTTCCCCAGTGGGATGAGTAGAAAAAATAAACAAAAGCTCATGGGTTGAGACAAGGACAGGGAAGGATCAGTCACCACTTATGGTCATGGGCAAAAAACAGACTCAACTTGGGGAAAAAACTAAATCAATTTAATTTACTATCAATCAAATCAAAACAAGGATAATGGGAAGTAAAACCAAATCTTAAAACACCTTCCCCCACCCCTTCCTCCTTCCCAGCTCAACTCCACTCCTGTTTTTCTCTACCTCCTCCCCCCAGCAGCACAGGGGGACAGGGAATGGGGCTTGCAGTCAGTTCATCACGTGTTGTCTCTGCCGCTCCTTCCTCCTCAGGAGGAGGACTCCTCACTCTTCCCTTGCTCCAGCGTGGGGGCCCTCCCACGGGACACAGTGCTCCATGAACTTCTCCAACGTGAGTCATTCCCACAGGCTGCAGTTCTTCACAAACTTCTCCAGTGTGGGTCCCTTCCATGGGCTGCAGTCCTTCAGTCACAGCCTGCTCCAGTGCGGGCTTTTCCATGGAGTCACAGCCATCTTCAGGGGCATCCACCTGTTCCGGCGTGGGTTCCTCCCCGGGCTGCAGGTGGGCATCTGCTCCCCCGCTCACCTCCATGGGCTGGGTGGGGACAGCCTGCCATCTCACCATGGGCTCCAGGGGCATCCCCTCCTCCAGCACACCTCCTCCCCCTACTTCCTCACTCACCTCGGTATCTGCACAGATGTTTCTCTCACATCCTACTCCCTGCTCTGCTGCAGGTTCCCCTTCTTAAATCTGTTCTCCCGGAGGCGCTACCACCATCACTGCTTGGGTCGGCCTTGGCCAGAAATGGGTCTGACTTGGAGCCAGGGAAGCTTCGAGCAGCTTTTCACAGGAACCACCCTTGTAGCTCCATCCTCCACTACCAAAACCCCACCACACAAACCCAGAATGTTCAGTGACACTTTTAACTCCAGATTTTACTATGCATATAATCAGTAAGTCCGCCAAAAAGGTTATCTGATTTATGTTAGTGTATTTATACCACAGAGTGCCATAAAAAAAGCCACTCAGGCTGCAGCCCAGGAAGATGTTCTCATTTATTACATTAAAATTGTTTGAGCATTTAAAAAAAAAAAAAAATCTCTTAATGATCAATTTGTGAAAATAGTTATAATGTCTATAGAGCAAAATGGCAAACTACAAATTAATTTACCACTGAAAAGTTGTTCTTAATCAATTAGATGAGCTCACAAACTGACATTGATATATAAGGTTATACCTGTATTAAAAAAAACTACAATGACTATACAAAATGTTTATTGTTTGTGAATTGTTTGTGAAAAATTATGCAAGAAGTAAAATGATGGAAGGCCAAAAAAGGATACTATTTCAAAGAATGATTTATAATCCATGTCTTCTGTATTTCAGAAAAATAATAGTTTGGACTGATGATACAATTTGAATCAAATAAGTGTGAAGATTTTTTGCATACTGTGCTAAAGAAAGCAAAGAAAATAGTTGTATAGGCATTTCAACAGGAGTGTAGATTGCAAACTCTTTTCATAGTTATACGATAGAGTCATGAATTTAAGGTATTAACTGTTTTAAGGATTATCTAATTAATCAAATTAGGGGAAAAATAGTAAGCCAGCTCAGAGGTAGCTGCAGTTCTCAGGAGTCAAGCAATCAAATATAAGTGATATGAAATCCTTTTCAGCTAATGGGATCAGAGTTTTAACAAATATTAACTCAATCTTTTCTGTAAACTAGACCTCACCAAGCTTTTTTGAAGAAATAGTTTTTGACCAATTCATCCACTTTCCTCTTTCTCATCAAACTGATTCCTATGAATGTAACTACTGTTCATAATGACTTGAAACAAACCTACTCTCGAATAATAGAGATTGTCTGTTTATTCATTATTACTTCATTTCTTTTGTGTTTGATGTGTTGAAATCATGTGGTCCTGTTTATGCTTGGCAATTTGCTGAAACATTTGACATGAGAATAAGTATTTATGAATAGCAAATATCTCCATTTACATATCAATGTGGTTATTTGTACAGAATAGAGCTATTCTCCACATGCTTGGGAAAAAATTACTGTATCCATCAGTGTCTTGGGTATACCTGCCAACTAATGAGGCATATAAATGATTCAACAAGTACAGAAAACTGCATTAGCCTTTAATTAGCAACTGATCTAGAAGCAGGATAAGAGAGCATGAGACATCTCCTCCACTTAGTTTCCTTTTTGCCATCATTTCCATGTTTGAGACCAAGCAGTTCAAAGAGGAGCAGAAAGAACTTGCTAAGGTCAGATCAGAAATGGGTATTTCTAAGCCTTTTTGCAGTTCCCCCATCTCCCCTGCTTAGCCACCTAAGATGTCACTTCTTATGGGCTGCAGATAAGGGTGACAGCTCGAGCTGTCTGTGGGAGTGGAAGCCCTGGAATCAGGGTTATGCTGCAGAGAAGCAAGAATAAAAACCTGTGAATTGACTGTTATTTTAAGTTCAGTAAAACTGAACTAGAATTAACAGCTTCCATCATGGCTAGCAAGTACAGAAATAGAATGAATATTCACAGATGTGAAATAGGGTTTTTTGGTTATACCTCTCAAGCACTGCACTTAAGTACTGGGTAAAAGAATGAGCTTGCAGCTGGTCCACACTTGGGACCTGTTTTGACTGCTGTGGTATTGGATAGCGATGGATATGATGCCTCACTAGAGACAGAAATGCTGGCTCATTTGTGAACTGCAGGCTTCCTGAGGAAGAAGACATTCTCATGAGATTATCCTTGCTTCATTCTTGTCTGTATGTACAATGAGGTAAGGATGATCTTGCCAGAAAATCTTACCTCTTATTTTTGTAGTATAACTCTTTTTAATGTCATATGTGCAAATATTTACAGGCATAGCAGATATGAGGAAAGAAAACAATACATGGTATCTGTGGAATTACTGTCTTGGTAGATAACAAGGAATCTGATCTGGCAGTGAACCTGCCACACTATATTTTAAAGAACACAGATTTACATGTGGTCATTTCCCCATACAATTATTTACAGGAAGAGTAGATTCACAAAAACCTTTGTATCCATAGGCGTATGATGTCATACACCAGACAATGTAATTAAGAAATACAAAGGAGATGGTAATAAGCTTTGAATGTTCATAGTTCTTTACAAAGATTGTACAATTTCAAATGATGTGGCCTTCAAAAACTACAAATTAATACCAATGGAAAAATAAACTTAGCTGAAATAACACTTGCAGTCTCACCTAAAAATCAATTTCATGTTTAATAGGCTAAAATAGGATACATTACTTTGAAAATATAGTGTGAATAAAAGCATGCTGAGAGTGACTTTAAGTGCTTTTCAATTTACTCTACAAACTGCCATGGTAAAGTTCATAAGAGCTGTTCTATTTCTAATAACCTTTACTCTTAGTAAACCAGCCTAGAAATAAGAAAGCCTCCATACAGTTATTATGGATGCTTAGGATCTTGAAAATATTACTCCATAATTACTAAGCTTAAGAAACGTCAGTAGGTTGGCCTTCAATAGTATGGCTTTTTTTATAATTGTTATCAATAATGTCATATATTTTGTATTAAAAGCAATTTAGCTCTATACTATTACTACTGTACAAAAAGGAGCAAAGTAACAGTGTACTTGTGTACAAGTACACACACATACACACTATGATATGTATGTAGCATATACACTAATTATCAACCCTGTTTTAATCTCAAAATGCAACATTCAAGGAACTACAAGGCAAAACCAGTATGAATTCTAATAGCCCCTTTCATTGTATGAATAGGCTGCCCAGGGAAGTGGTTGAGTCACCATCCCTGGAGGTATTCAAAAAGCACGTGAACGGGGTACTCTATAACATGGTTTAGTGGGCATGGATGATGGTTGGACTCGATGATCTTGAAGGTCTTTTCCAACCTAAATGATTCTGATTCTATGATTCTATGATTGACTGGAGACTGGACAAATACTTTATAAAATGGAGAAAACCAGAAGCTGTGTAATAGTAGACTGGTTTTCTGGAGGACACTTCTTCTGGAGGAACTTAGACTATGTATCCTTTACCTTTATCCTACTGTCAAGGACCTTCATAGTTTGAAGTCATGAACTGGTTCTCCAGTCTGGTGCAGTTTATTTTTCTTTTTACTCTTTCAAAAGTGAAAGTCAATCTCAGTTCTAGAACTCAATTTTTCCCATATAACACTTTTTCCCTTTAAGAAAAACATCTTTTGATCTGATTATTTCTAGGCTGTTGGGGATCTATTGCCTACCTGTTTTCTGAAGTTCTAGCTTGGGAATTTTTGAGATCTTCAAATCTCGGTGTCTCACTTCTTGAACTATGTAATGCCCCCTTTCTGGAAGATGCACTCTCTTGCCTATGCTTTGTTCATCTTCAGTAGCTGCCTAGATATTTTCTATGCTAGAAAGATTAATTCCTACCAGTGAAGCTTTAATTTCTGTTACATTTAAGGAGTCTGCTCTTTTGCCCCAACCAGATCTCATTGGCACTGCAGAAATCTGAGCCCTCTGCCGCACTGCTCGCTTTCTTTTCTCATTTCTGAAGTCCAAGTGTTATGAAGAGAGCTAAGTGAAGACCAGCCGTACTTCTTCAGTTTTTAAGGAGACAGAATACTGATTAAAAGAATGAAATTCCTGTGATTCAAATGGACTGTGCAGGAATTAGTTTAAACCTATGGGTGAGGAGTACAGAAGCACCATAGATGGATTAAACTAAAATAATTACAGGAATAAGCTAAGAATGCATGCAGAGTCATTCACTGTGGCTTAGCTGACAAGTGGGTTTTGATTAACCTTGTAGACATATGGATATTTCAGTTTGGTGTCCATCAGCTTGAGCTAAATAAATATTCAGAAATATACACATGGTTCAGCTTTTCTGGAAACACTCTTATTTTGAAGAAAGCGTGGGGGTTTTTTTCTGTTTAGTTTCTGTAAATTATTGTTAGTTGTAAGTAAAGACATTTCTGAAAAAGTTATATTCCGGAGCCAGGAGAGAAAAAATAGAATCATTTTTATACCAGAATGGGTGGATTCATCTGTACATTTACAGTATTTGTACAGTTATATTAAAGCTTTCCAGACATGCCTAGAATGTTGGGGAAAAAAAAAAAAAAAGTGGCTAAAATATGTAATGTTCACTGTGGGAAAAAACAATAGAAGAAAACGATAGGGATGCTGGGAATCACTGCAAATGGTAGCAAAGAACCAGTCTGTACTACAGCAGAAGTAAGAAGAACCACAAAACTCCATTGAATTGTAAGTTGCAAAATCATGACAAGAATGTAAGTTACAATATGCTACAAATACTATAACTTGTAATTAGTGCATACAGTAATTATTGGTCTATTTTTTCTACTAAAAGCACAGATGAACTAGTACATTGATATCCAGCTACATAATGTTATAACCATCAAAGGCAGTATATGAAGAGTGTGAGAATAATAAAAAATACTGCTCTGTAAGTAAATATAATAAAACCATACAGAGAGTTACAAGAAATGAAGTTCAATATAGAAAGTTGTAAAAGGACGGTAAATCAAGTTTGCATACTACACAGGGCCAAAGGTTGATATGTTACAGTTACCTGTATGGAATGTGGTTAACATCAAACCATGTAGAATAGCTTTAAAACATGCATTTGGACAGATTTCTTTCTCTCTTCAGAGGCATCACTTTGAAGAGACAAAAGCTGCATCACCTTTAATTGAATGCTTTCGGAGACAGAAACAAGTTTTCTAAACTGTGAGCGACACAATTTTTCCTGTAATATAAATTCTATTAATTTTTAAAAATGGTATTTTTTAGTTTTCAGGGATGCACAAAATACTAGAAAATATATTCTTTCCAAATGAGCATAGCAGAAGATTATTCAGGAATGACCAACTCTGGTCCCATCATGCTATCTAAAATGTTTATAGAAGTAGAGCTAGACAGAGCACTGCTTTAATTTATACAATTAATAAATTAGAAGAATCTGCAGTTCTTTGGGAGACTTAAGGTAATTTGTTTTCTATGCTTTCTATAATAGGCATTGTATGCTGCTATTTATCACCTACTGTAAAACTGATCATGGCATACAAATATCAAAGAAGGAAAAGACATTTTATTTTCTCTAGATAGATCATAAATATGGTCCTGTGCAACATTTCTGATTTCAGAAATATACCACTGGATTTCATTTCATTGTTTTTTATTCAAATCCATCTTGTCATTCAGCAGAAATGAGCAATTTCCCTCCTACTTTTGAAATGTATTGCTTCCTACAGCAGGCACAGCCAAGGCACACTTTGGCTTCCCAAGGCACCACCACTGTGGCTACTCAGCACCGACAATATTTCAGAACATTGTTCCCCTGGGAGCCCATGCGAGATTCAGAATGCTTGGAAATGCATTAGGGACCTTTGCTGTACAGACTTTTATGAGCAGTTTTGCATGTTAAGCATAGTAACATGAAGATGTGGAAGACATAGCTCATGTGTCAGACTGAAGGATTAACACAAGAGAGAGAAATGGGTTATATAACATAAAAGACGAAAGGCACAAAAAAAAAATGGGTACACATCAGCTATTGATACGTTCAGAGTTGAAATCCGTGAGAGAATTTCTGCAACAGCTTCACAGAATGCTCTTTTACCACTCCCATACAGATGCTGTAGGGACACAGTCACATATAATAAGCCACCTCCTCCTTTCTACTGCACCTGACACCTCAACAGGTACAGTCTTGGTGTGTTTCACCATTCAATGGTACTTTGAACTCATGGGCTGCCAGATGACTTACTGTCTTCAACTTGATTAGTCTGAAAAAGACACTTTTACAAATCTGTTAAATGAACAAGAAAGAATTTACACTATCTCCTTACTAACTTGGGAAAAACTGCTGCTTGCCCATATTTTGGTCAACTTACTTCTGACATAATTTTGCAAGTTAATGTGGTAAAATACTCAAAACATTGAGTTTCAAAGGCCAGTGGTGTTCCTTTTATCAGCTGTTTCAAAATACATATGTTCTCATATGGAGCAAGGGAGAAAAGCTTGTGTTCAGAAGTCTGATTTCTGCACAAAAAAGGTCATATTAACCCTCTGGATCTGCTTCAGATAGTTCAGGACTTCAGGCCTCACCCCTATCGACCTTAGGACCTCCTTAGATCTGTCATGGTCCTTATCTCCCAGTAAAAGAAGCTATCCATTTGCTCATGCTGGTGCCATCTACCTTGGCATTTCTGCAATTCTTTTCTTTCCCTCCCATAGAAAACCATTGTTTTCATCCTGTCCTGTCCTGACAGACAGCTTGATTAATTTGCCAGTTCTGAAGAGAGCTTAGGCTCGACTCTTCATGCTGTCATTTCATGACTGATGGTGTCAGCACATTCAGGCTGTTGATATCCCTGCCATACACCTTTGCCTTGATGCACTGGGGCATTGTAACTTCACTAGGGGTTTTAAAGAAGTGCAGGTGAAAAGTGGCACAGGATTGGAACAAATCCATACCTACTTTAAACTGGAGCTTTCAGGTGAATCACTTAAGAAAGTTATTGAAGTGATGATCTGTGATATCAGGAGGCAGGGCTACACAATCCAGATGGTCCTTGCAGAGTTCTCTTTCTCTAGGGGAAAAAAACCCAACAACAAGAACAAACAAACAAAAAATCCCCCAAACAAAATGAGTCCTGCAAACCTTACAAAACTTTGTGATTGTTTTTCCCCTCCTACACATTTTTTCATGTCTATATGGAGTTATGAGGAATATGATTAACTGCAATATAAGTTTCATAGCTACCTCTTCATTTTTGCTGTTTTCCAATTTGGAATGCACATTAAAGCTAACAGCTTCAGCTCGCTCTTTCTGAGCCATTTTGTATCTAACATAAACTTGAACTGGAAAGTACAGGAAGATCAGTCAAGTTTATTGTTTTTTGTTTGCTCTGGCTTGTGCCCATGTTAAACATAAAATGAGAATTGCCCATGCTAAATATAAAATGAGAATTGAGGTCATTTAATTCAAGGAAATAATGCCAAGGAACTCTTAACAGGCTATTTGCATGGTCTAAGAAAAAAGATTAGTTGAAGCACTTTCTTCTTTTGTACTTCCTAGTATTTTCAAAGACTAATTTTTAGCAGTAAAGATCAATATACCCTAGTAAACAAATTTACTAATCCTTCTCATGATACTGATGTGAATATCTGTGTTATATATGGTGATACCTTTTAAAAAATATCTGTTTATCTTTTATTGAAGTGAGAAGAGTTTTAGCTCTCTTTATCCTAGCTCATAGGTATATTCTGAATTATAACAAAGGGCTTTAATTTGTTCTCAGTTATGACCTACAGTAATACCATAAATCTTCCCAGTATCGATTAGTCTCACAGAGCTGGATTTAGCTTCAGTGGAAAAGTGAGCTGTGAAAGGAGTTAGGAGCAATCTTCGAGATAATGCTGTAATTACTGTGTATATAATCAGATGTTGGATGCTTTTCAAATGTACTACAAAGAACCATATTAAAAAAGGGGACTGTATGGACAAGAAAGGCTATTTACTGTCTTAAGTACAGGATGAACACAAACATAATCATTGCTACAAATGAAACTATATACCTCCAGCATAGCAGCCAAATACACAAATAAAAATCTTCTTCAATATATAGATCTTCTTCAATGTTGTATTGGCTTTGTGTGGCAAGGTTTTGGTAGTGGGGGGGGTTACAGGGGTGGCTTCTGTAAGAAGTTGCTGGAAGCTTCCCCTGTGTTCGAGAGACAGCCAATACCAGCCAGCTCTAAGACGGACCTGCCGCTGTCCAAGGCCGAGCCAATCAGCGATAGTGGTAACGCCTCTGTGATAACATTTTTAAGAAGGAAAAAAAGTTGGGACAGAGAAAAAACGGCAGCCAGAGAGAGGAGTAAGAACATGTAAGAGAAACAACCCTGCAGACACCAAGGTCAGTGAAGAAGGAGGGGGAGGAAATGCTCCAGGCGCCGGAGCAGAGATTCCCCTGCAGCCCGTGGTGAAGACCATGGTGAGGCAGGCTGTCCCCCTGCAGTCCATGGAGGTCCACGGTGGAGCAGATATCCACCTGCAGCCCGTGGAGGACCCCACGCCGGAGCAGGTGGGTTCCCGAAGGAGGCTGTGACCCCGTGGGAACCCCGCGCTGGAGCAGGCTCCTGCCACCACCTGCAGATCTGTGGAGAGAGGAGCCCACACTGGAGCAGGTTTTCTGGCAGGACTTGTGACCCCGTGGGGGACCCACGCTGGAGCAGTGTGCTCCTGAAGGACTGCACGCCGTGGAAAGGACCCATGCTGGAGCAGTTCGTGAAGAACTGCAGCCCGTGGGAAGGGCCCACGTTGGAGAAGTTCGTGGAGGACTGTCTCCCGTGGGTGGGACCCCACGCTGGAGCAGGGGAAGAGTGTGATGAGTCCTCCCCCTGAGGAGGATGAAGCGGCAGAAAATAACGTGTGATGAACTGACCGTAAACCCCATTCCCCGTCCCCCTGTGCCGCTGGGGGGGTAGGTAGAGAAGCCGGGAGTGAAGTTGTGCCCGGGAAGAAGGGAGGGGTGGAGGGAAGGTGTTCTGAGATTTGGTTTTATTTCTCATTACCCTACTCTGGTTGATTTGTAATAAAGTGAGTTAATTTTCCCTAAGCTCAGTCTGTTTTGCCTGTGACGGTAATTGGTGAGTGATCTCTCCTGTCCTTATCTCGACCCACAAGCTCTTTGTTATATTTTTTCTCCCCTGTCCAGCTGAGGAGGGGGAGTGATAGAACGGCTTTGGTGGGCACCTGGCAACCAGCCAGGGTCAACCCATCACAAATGTAAAGTAAGTTATTTGCTTGTTTTGTCTGATGTTTGTTTGTTTGTTTGCTTACTTCAGACTCTTTCTGTGCAAATTAGATAATACCTGTACAGTATCCTATTCAAAATTTCCAGAAGTCTGTATCTGGAGAACAATATCCTCTGCAATCTCACCTAAGACTATTCATCTAAATATATTCTGCTGTTATATTGCTTTCTTTCCCTTACAGGTTTTACATGAATTGTTATCTATATTTAGCCAGACCCTGTCTGGTCTTTTAATTCTCAAGCTAAGGAACTGAAATGTTGAATTCACCAGGTCCATATAGACAGATGGAATTCAACTCCCTACTTGGAGAAGTACATTAGGGTACACAGATCTTCTAGGCAGATTTTATGTGGGTGAAGGGGTGATGTTATGGGTTTTTTTACTTTCAAAGAGTGAGAAAAAAACAAATGAAGATGGCTAGGGAGAGAATGGAGTTGTTCTTTTCTACTGTAGGCCAGTTAGTGGATTCCAGTGGAAAGTAAACCACAATCTTTTGTGGTTTAATGTAAAAAAAACTTCAGTCACAGGACAACTGAGGGACAGCATTGTGATGCCTTCTTTTGCAAGTAAGAGGCAGCACACTGTAAAGGGCAATGTAGAAAACCCCAGCCTAGTTGTATACCATGAATACCTTTCTATAATGTGAACAACTCCTGCTTATTGAATATTAGAGCATTATCACCAATGTAATAAACATTCAGGTTGAATCCATCCTTTTAAAATGAACTTTTATATATTGCAGAACACAAGCACATGCTATGCATTGTTAGCATTCAAAAGACCTTGTGACTGTATCAGTACTGGAACCCAAATGAGTGTGATAGAGCTTTGCAGGAAACAAAAATAAAACAACAAGCAGGAAAAAGATTAGGACATTTCAGCAATTCCCAAATGCTATTTTTACTTCTGTGGGACAATCATTCTGGTGGCTGTCACGTTCTGGATACTTGTCCAAAAAATCCTGCATTTTAATGAACGCTCTGGAGGTCAGATCCCAAGCTGGTCTAAAACAGCAGCTCTCTACTGGTGTAAGCCATTTTTGCTAACTAACATCTGGGGTGATACATGAGTCCTCATGAATACACGATTTTATAATTTTAAGAATTAAATTAATAATTATGCTTGAAATAAACTTGGAAACATTTTACTTAGCCTCCTGACTAGACATTTCTTTGTACCTAAAGAAACATAATTTTGCATACCAGTAATAAGAAAATTAATGTGGTGGAGGCTAAATTGATGTTCATAGAAATTAAAAAAAAAAAGGCAAAACTGAAAAAGGGTATTTCCTAGTCTGTCAGTAAAAATATACACATACATACTTTCAGATTCCATAGAAAGAAAACTTGGTTAGGAAAGCATTATTAAACCAACCTTTGTTATTAGGGTAAATGTGATCTTATTGCGCTTTCATACTACATGCAGAGTTAACTCTTTAAGTCAGTCTTGCAATTATTGAGATATATAGCTGAAACTACTTTTCAGCTACATTTTCTTCTACTTCAGTTGTGCAGATTTGGTCAGCAATAGAAATCTAAACAGTATGTCAGCAATGACATATGATGCAAATGGAAAGAGAAAATTTATGTAAGAAAATGCAACACTGCTAATATGTTGCTAATAATAACTGCTAATATGTGCTAATAATAATGATTCCAATTCAGTTTTCAGGTCTCATCATAATGGGCAGTCTACAAAAACTGAAATGAGTGTCTCCTCTGTAACGTTTACTATTAAACAAGAGCAAAACGGAGAAAGAAAAAACTGGAAAAAAAAATCCAAAGTGTTTCTTCATCCAGAGAGAGGAACTGGGGCAGAGGAACTGTCTGCTAAAGCAACTAAAATTGTGAACGACTAGAAAAAAATGAACCTCTGTCTTCTGAGGGAGACTTAATTAAAATGCCAAACTTTGCAATATTTTATAAACTGACTCATTAAAATCATGCCAGCCTTCAGGATGAAGTTCTATAATAAAACGTGGTGTCCTTTAACAAAGCAACAAAACCCCCTGCTGCTATTCTGTGGAACAGAAGAAATTTTGAATAAAAGAGACTGTTCTAATGGGCTATAAGAGCCATTGTGGTCTTAATACATGCATTTGTTAGGAGGTGATTACCAGAGTCTGTCAGTATGTGACTAAAAGGAGTAAATTTTTAACTAACTAGATTTTAGCTCTTATAAAAGTATTCAAAACTGAATCGTGATGGATCTTACGTATACATTGGCTAAATCTATTTCTCTCTCTTGACATAACAGTGCCTGAGTTTTACCTTTTTTATTAATTTATATATGACGATCTTTGTGAAGGACTTGAGTTTTCTCACTGTATTTGTACTCTCTCAAGGAAAGAAGAGGGAGAAAATCAGCTAGATTATAACCTATCAGTTAGCTGATTTGTCCCTGGCATTCTTAGAAATGGGGTCTGAAATTTATTCCTTTACAATTGGCTTTTCTGAGACTTATTCTCAGAAAACATGTTCCTATCAAGACTGCCATTTGCCCAGAGGAATATCATTGTATATCTTCAGTCTTCCATCAATAACCATCTGTGCCCTGTACCACACTCCTACCCACACTATAACCTATTTTGAGTGCTTTGAATAAATTAGTTTTCCACTCCATAATCACCTTTCAAAACAAATCAGTTTAAAATTTTTCTAGTTGTGACATAGGCTTCCCAGTTAATACCTTCCTGAGTCCTCATTTTAGATTAATTCTATACATGTTCCAAAAGGGGATTTCAGGTGTTCATCTAGCTATAGCTTTTACCCTGCCTTTGCCTTTGCCTGAAATCAGGTCTTTATTCAAACCAAGAACTTCTGCACTATCCTATTTAAATCTTTACCTTCTCATGAAATAAACTAATTCTGATCTCTCCTCCTGCCTTTGAATTAGTGAATTGACAACTCTTCTCAATTTCCACCAAGTCTCTGACAAAGAGATACACATTTAAAGATAGTAAACTGAGTTCCTCAATGACACATAGCAAAGAATTATCAAAATGGAAATTTGCTCATGTGTCTACTTGCATACATTAGTCTTTCTCAACAAGTACACCACAGTGCCTTGTGCACAGGACTGAATTTCTTTCCTTGAGAGTTTTTATTCTGACACATTACTCACCCTGCTTTATGGGAAATGATTAAAAGAGAGATTGTCTCCTGTTGTAAAACCAATCCAAGTATTTGAAAGCTGCTTTTTTTCTATGCCCACTGGTTTTAGTTTTGGACTTTATTGAATATTTAAAAAAAAAAAAAAAAAGGGGAAAAAAAAAGGTGCTGCACTAATAAGTAATCAGGTCAAATGCAAATTTTGTCAATAGTTGATACAAGTGTGTATTTCAGGTTACAAAGTAAAGCAAAGTTCATTTTCCCTTTCCTTGATGGCTAACTATTATCCTCCCTCATAAGTATGCCTATTAGCCCAAGCAATGTTTAAGAGCTGCTGTGGAGTTTACTATTTGCTTAGTTTGCCTATGGGTGACAGCCAAAGGCATACAAGAGATTCAGAGTATGACACTCAGTAACGATGCAAGTTTCATTCAAATGCCAAATTTAAACTAGGCATTTTTTCTTGTTATTTTAGCTAGAGATACCTTTTCTAAAGTGAAAGTTTTCAAGAGATCACCATGATTATGATGACATTGTCACTAACATGGCTGGTGTATTGGGAGTTGTGTTGGGAATACGTTTGAAAGAGAGACAGAGACTGTGTCACGCTGCAATCCAAAAAGAGAAGAGTTAGGGTTTCTGGCACATACATGGATCCCCACTTTCACTTTGTTTATTATATTGTAATTGTTCTGTGTGAAAGAAAAAAAAAATGGTAATATATACTGTTGAGCTACAATTCTAAACCACTGAATGAGCACTAATGGCATGACTACGTTACAGAATTCAGCACCATGTTGAAAGTCTAGACTGCTTCTGAATATGCTGGTATAGCAACAGAGCACAACGCAGTACCAATACTGGTGGCAGAGTATCTGTACCAGCATGGCACACCACATGCTTCTTATTATTTCCTAATAACAGAAGGATTTGTGCTGGCATAGCTTTCTTGCTGCCAGGACTAGTCTAGCTCCCATGTTGCACTGTGGAAGAGACATCATAGCAAACCTTCCCACCACTCTTAAAAGGCAGTTGCAATGATCATCACTGACAGTACACCATACTTCTGAATTGTTTTACTTTTTAATCTTTTACATTCTTTACAATTATGACTAAAATAGCAGATGATAATATTTCTATATTCTTGCTGCACATTCATTCAGTTGATTTTTTGTTTTCCTTACAAAGCCCTCCTCAAATAAAACAATAGTTTAATTGTATTTTGTGATAATCCTAGTTTAGTAGTCATGCCCTAACAATGCTTACTAAAGAAGAGGCAAGAAAAGGCATTTCAACTTAAATATTGTTGGATAGTTTAGGTGAAAGATGTATCTTGGGCAGCTTAGCCTTTTCAAGACTGAGGTATGTGTGGTTATATGCTTAACTAAGACTTCGTCTTAGAAACCTTAATTTGGAAACTGAAGCCGTGTTTAATAATATGAACTGCTCTGCAACAATACTAGTTTTGGAGCATTACCTCCATAGTGGCTTCACTGCTCATTCCCAACCCTTCACCTTGCTCTTTCTTTACATGTTCTGTCACACACTGCCAATGGTATCTGAGAAATGATCTAAAGAAAATTAAACAGTACAAAACAGACATATGTGTTTTTGTTCCTTTTTTCTTTATAATCTGCCATTTTTCTCTAATCAGATTCATAGCTCAGCTATAAAAATAGCTCTGCTATGCTGACACAGTAGTGATGTGCAGTGCATAGATGGCAATGAACACTTGAGAAGAATGGGAGTGCTTTAAATCAGTCTTGCTCCTGAACAGTTTGTGTGCTGAAATCACAGCTTAGGAGAAATTCACAGACTGAAATCTCCGGATTTAGGTGGCTGAAACCATTTGGGGCCCTGCATTTTCTGTATCCAACATTAGCATAATACTTCCCATACAATCGCAGAGATGTTCTGTGTTATACAAAACTGTGATGTACCCAGCTTCAGTGATCATGTGGACTATATCATAGCTACCTGTGATAGCCTGGCTAAGGAAAAAAAAAAAAAACCTACACAAAAAAAGCCACAAATAGTAAAACAAACAGTATTGATCATTCAGTCATTACTGATTTTCACTCTTCCCAGAAGACCATTGAAGTTGATAAGAATCTTAGACCATTTCTATTATGGGATGTTCCAAGGCAGGGGGTGGGTGTGTTTGTTGGGGGCGGCCTATGCTGAAAAATGAGGAGATGAACTCACATGAACATGCCTGAAAAAAAGCAAACATCAGAAGAAGAAACTTTGAATATGAATTACGAAAGCTGACACCAGATAAACTTCTTGAAAGGAAGAAGGTCAAATATCTCTTACCTGCACCTCAAACTTCCTAAAGAGATTTTGACAGTGCAAACCACCACCAAAATCTAAACACTTCATCAATTCTATTTTTTTTTTTACTTTAGTGAGTTTGAAGCTCTCTCCTACCTCTTAGAAGCCTCCATCGTACAGATATATGGAAAAGGTCAAAAGAATTTAGACACTATGGCATTGTGGTACTTTCAATTTGCTTAGCATTCAGGTCAGTTTTTCCTCAGCGTCAATCAAAGACAAAGAGACATGGAAGCTGATGGAAGTGGAAAAATACTTTCTGGCATTAGGCATTTGTTAACTAATCATATGATGTTGCTCACTGAAGTGATTCACTTTTAATGGGTTGCTTAGCTCTGTAGACCAAATGAAAAGGAAAAAAAAATAAGAACAGTTTGGGTTATACTTATCCCAGTGGCTCCATGTGAAATACTCATTGACAGATATTCAGCTGTTATAAATTGTAATAATTACACTGAAATCAAAGGAGTAGTGTCTAATTGCATCATCAGAGTGTCTTATCCTACTATTATTTATCATTAATCTAGGGGAATTCATAAATAGGTACTATTAGCAGTATCAGTACATGGTATCTACAGTAACTTACAGTTAAATCCTTTAAATGAGAAAAGAAATTTTAATTTCTGGGGATTGTGAGTGAATAGAATAAATTGCTATGAGTGCCTTTCCAGACCAATACTCTGATTTATTGCTTTAAATAGATAGCATTTAGATTGCTTTGATTAGCTTCTGATCTTCTGGAGACTTAATGACCCATGACCAGCTTTCCACCTTTTCCTGTGTGGGCCCTGTAACATCATCCCAAGGCTGCCCACCTGGTGAGGCCACCCAACAGCATGGCTTTTGTGTAGCTTGCCTGATGGGGAGTTGAACGGACCAGCCCTGGCACCAAGAAACTGCTTTTGTGTGGACAGACAGCTCATTCTGCACATAGACTAGTCCTGAGCTGGGCACAACTGAATTGTCTGGGAGGTCTGTGTGTAAGGGGACCCTCACAGATCTTCACAGCATTCAAGCCTCTTCCTGATTATTTTAACTGAAGTATTTTAACTAATAAGTCTTTCCATCTTTTTCCTCTGCAGGGTATATACCCATCATTGTTCTTTCTTGCCATAGTTATGGCTCATTATTGTACAATTCCAGTAGCACCTCCTTATCTTTTAAGCTACTCCTTATCATGTCTTTCTCTGAATTTTTTCTATATTTTATCTTTGACTATACAAAGAAGTACTATAGACATTAGGCTGCCTAAATTAGTTTAGCATATTTTCTGAATGCTCTAACATCAGGTTAAGTGCAATATCTATTTATTTCATGAACCAACTAAACAGAAGTTATGGGTGAGCTAAAAGTTCAGACTAATCACATCCACATGTAACACTGTGTACACTTATATTAATCAATATAATAGCACCCTGCACTTAAAGGACTGCAATATAATGCATAGCCATGATCTTGTTAAAAAAAGTAATAAATCTTTTGATTCTTATTAACTGTCTCTCAGAGAGGGGAAAGTTATATACATTGTTATGTATAGTTACTTTGTGTACATCATATATATAGTAAGCATCACAGTGTATGCTTTCAGGTCAGCAGAACTTTTTTGGACTGTAAAGTTGCTAGATTTGATTTAAGCACAGATTGTAATTTGGGGAACTTAAAGGAAAATCTAATCAATCCACTTTTTGAAAAAATTGTGAAAATCCCACCTTTTTCCTTTTCAGCAGTAAGATATATAGACAATGCTGTATTTCTGCCTTATTTATGCAATTTCTGCTGAATAGGGGGTTCTGGCTTTGAAAACACTTCTGTCCTGTATTTGCTTTCATTACCTCAACTCAAGCATATTTTCAGTTGTCAGAAAATATTTTTGCCTTGTTTGTCCCCTCCATGAAAAATTTCAACTTATTTTAAAACAATAATTAAAAAAGAATTTTCAATCCTTTTTTGAAGAAAAGTTAGAATTTTTAGTGGAAATCACTATTTCCCATTAAGCTTTCTCATTAGTCAGAAAATCAACCACATGGTGCTAAATAATTTCAGTTAGAAATTTGCCATGACTTGACCATGATAAGGTATCTAAACTGATAAATGAAGGGCAATATCTTATTCAACAGACAACATAGAAATATTAATTTTAATTTTGTAGAATTACCTTTATCTTCCTCTTTTTCAGTCACAGAATACCTCCTTTCAACAGCTTTAGTTCTATTTCTGGTTTTGTGCTTAAATCAATGTCATCTGGAGAACATAGAGCTTTATATCTCTTGCTTTTTCTAAGGTGTAAGACCTTCCTTATTTAATTCAGTTTTCTTAACTGGATTGTTGAAGTCCATATTTTCATAAGTGGCATCTCATACTTTTTTTTTTCCCCTTAAGCTCTAGTATCAATGAATTTAATTTATGTTTTTTTAATAGGTGTTTATTTTCCTTCTTGGCCATTAAATAGTTGTACTGTCAACATTGGCTTCATCATGAGTACAACTGGTTACATTTCATGGATAAAACATGAAAGGTCATTTTTCAGTAAATGTTCACTATTAATGGAATGTGCTGAATAGACCTTATAATGATTTTAAGGGAGCTTAGTAACATCTCAGTATAGTGGTGCTTCTTTTATAGCTAGAGGAAACAGAACATTTGAAAAAAATGTGAGAACTTAACTTCTGTGTGGAACAGAAGGTCATTCTGTTCATGTCGAAAAATGGATAATTGAATAAATGATTTTGCTTGAATTAAAAGTTTTTACTTGTAATAATACAGTATTATCAGAAGTTAGCAATTATGACCAAAATCTGTCTTCCTATGGAAAAAAAAAAAAAAAAAAACAAAAAACCCAAGCCAAACACAACCCCACAATGTGGAGTTGCTTCTTTTTTTTTTTGTTTTGCTAACTCATTGTATTTCACATATGTGTTTTGTTGATAGCGGCATATAATTATCCAACCATGTCTGAAAGCTACTGTACAGCTACTCTGTTATTTAGGATAATAGTCTAGGATAATATGGTTGGTACTGGTTCCTTTCAACGTTTGTTATCTCTGAATGCAGGACATGGTCTGAAATCCACTAAAATCATTTGGCGAAGTTAGTTATATAGATATAGATATGGGGTTTATTACCAAGAAATTTAATGGAACATGTACTGAAATCCAGAGAATGCTAACTTTTAATGTAATGAGACCAATTATACTAAAAGTAGAAACTGAAAGAAAAAGGGGGTGTGTCAAAATGGCAACTTCCATAATAAGCTCCAAATATTGCAAATGATCCTGTTACAAATAGCTCCTTTCTCTCTGTATAGCAGTGTAAGAGTAAAAAGCTGATATTTGCATTTTGGGAGTCAAACAAAAGAAAATGGAAGGGAAAAATATATGATTATATTTGAAATTTGCAGGTGCAACATGCTACATATGGCAGAATTCCATAAGCTAACTCTAGTATACACTATCTCCTCAAATCCAAACTTTTTAATTAATTCTATACTGTCTAAATACCAGGTAAATGGTTGTATTTGTTTAGATTCTCAGAATAAAGACTTCAATTTCTATGAATATCAACAAAAACCACACACTGACTATAAATCATGTAATGTAATTTAAATATTCAGATATTATGAGTAGAGGTTTTTTTCAATGACTACTAATAGTGGGTTATTTAGTACACTGAATCTGAGTTATGGTCATTAATAAAATCCAATTTTTAGCACAATTTTATTTTAGTCAATCTTTAGTACTATTTTCTACAAAGCTAGAGTCTTTTTTAAATGAGATTGCACAAAAATATTATGTACCTTTCTCATAACACTAAAACGATTTTTGCATTGATAGCTGACATTCTGCTGTCTGGAGGCTTAGTTCAGAAATATGACAATTTGGTAGTTCTGAAGCTAATACAGCAATAAAAACATGTGACAAGCAAGGCAGAAAATAATGATTATTGTGCAAATTCAATCTGAAAACTAGGTACCATAATATTTGTATTTAATGGCTTTAGAAGAATAGTTTTTGGTTCAGAAAGGAAGCTTTGAATGACTTATTGAGCATTATTAATATTATTGTCTTGTGAAAACAAAAATGGTCATTTGAGTAAAATACTTTCCCTCAAGGAGTACTTACAAAATGTTTTGTTACCTCAGATAAACAATCTTTATATTATGTTCTATGAAAAACAGAGAAAACTATATTCTGCCCTACATTGCCAAACTAATACAGGCATCTATTTTAGAACTGTAGAAAACATACGCTTCAACAGATTCATGACTGAATTTATATGAACAGTTGAAACATTATAGAAAAAAAACATTAGGACACCGAAAGGTTTTATGTAAGGGATACAAAGGATTTTTGAGATTCAGAAATATTGTCCTAGCTAAAATGATCTAAAAATATTGGTACTTATTAAAAAATACATTAATTGCACATGCTTGTAATGCTTGTACTTGCAGTGGGGAAGCACATTTTATGAGACTATACTTCTGTACAAAAGGTTTGGAAAGAAAGATACTGTTTATCTAATGAAGAGTGAAATTTGCACCTGCTTAACAGTTTTTTTACACTGCGTTTAACTTTCTGAATTGTTGTTATATTAACTGTAAGAAGTGTTTAATTCAATAGTGTGTTTCCATGCTCCTAGCTTCAAAATCTGACTTAGGAGAGTTGGAACACATAAAATAATTTCTTCTGCATTTTTTTTCACTGTGAAGTTACAAACGGGTAAATCAGTTACTCATGTTACTTACAGAGAGCACTGCACTGAAGTTGCCATTTCCTTATTTTGAGAGGTGTTCACACTGTAGTAGGAAATGAAGTTTACCACTTCTATTTTCTATGTTCCTGTAATTCAGGCACTGCAACACAGGCAGCCAGAGCACAGGAAGCTACGTACAATGGATTAGCATGTTTTCATGATCTGGAAACATATATATGTAATACTGTATGACAACAAACCCCCAAAATGAGATGGCCTGAGAGTTTCTTATGAAATCACATATTCAAATTAGAATTAATGAACAAAACTTATTTAGAAGTTCAAATTATTTTATTTCAGTAAACTTGCAAAACTGCATTTTCTATAGCAATGGATTGCTAGATCTTGATGTACAAGGATCATTCTTTCATGGAAGGAAAGTGTCTGTCTTTGGTGATACTCCTTACAGGAGCATGATCCAATGTATGTCTTCCTTACTGCAGCTTCAGGTGACAGTTAAAAAAAATTGTCACAATTAAAAAAAAAAAATTCTCAAAGAACATTAGGATTGCAAAGTGAAGCAATTGAATATTAGTAAATACAAGAATTCACCCACCCTGTGCATATCCATAATAACACATTCTCCAATTACACTGTCACATCCTTCATTTTCCACCAGACTCTCAAGCTACAGAAGACCATATTCATTAGACCTCCCTTCATTCCGGTCCATTGAGATGTGAAACAAGGATAATCCCTCCAGACATGAGTGAGCTGGTGCCCAACTAGCACAGATTGAGATACATTCTGAGTTCTCACTAGCAATCTCCAATATTAGTGTAGTTAGAGCCTGAGGTTATTTACACTGCAAGTGTAGAAATACGGACTGATGCTTTAGTGTGAACGGTGGAGAGAACAAACTTGTGAAAGTCCTGCTGAGCACCTGCAATCATTTGCGTTCGGTGGCATTCTGGAGATAGCAAATGTGCAGTTGTATAGTAAACTCTGACAAATATCTAATGATATAATGAAACTTGAAACTCTTTCTGTGAATGTGTATCAATATAAGTCTAGACATGTGTATAGCATTTGCATGGAAAGGTTTTTGGTAGTGGGAGGGCTACAGGGGTGTTTTCTGTGAGAAGGTGCTAGAAGCTTCCCCTATATCTGAGCCAATTCCAGCCAGCTCCAAGAAGGACCCACCACCGGCCAAGGCTGAGCCCATCAGTGACAGTGGTAGCATCTCTGGGATAACAGATTTAAGAAGGGGGAAAATAACCCGTGCAACAGAAACTGCATCCAGAGAGAGGAGTGAGAATATGTGAGAGAAACAACCCTGCAGACACCCAGGTCAGTAAAGAAGGAGAGGGAGGAGGTGCTCCAGGCGCCAGAACAGAGACTCCCCTGCAGCCCATGGGTAAGACCATGGTGAGGCAGGCTGTCCCCCTGCAGCCCAGGGAGGTCCATGGTGGAACAGTTACCCACCTGCAGCCCGTGGAGGACCCCATGCTGGAGCAGGGGGATGCACCTGAAGGAGGCTGTGACTCCGTGGGAAGCTCACACTGGAGCAGGCTCCTGGCAGGACCTGTGGCCCTGTGGAGAGAGGAGCCCACACTGGAGCAGGTTTTCTGGCAGGACTTGTGACCCCGTGGGGGACCCAGGCTGGAACAGTCTGTGCCTGAAGGACTGCAGCTCATGGAAGGGACCCACAATGGAGCAGTTTGTGAAGAACTTGTGCTGGTTTTGGCTGGGATAAAGTTAATTTTCTTCATAGTAGCTAGTATGGGGCTACATTTTGGATTTGTGCTGGAAACAGTGTTGATAATTCAGGGATGTTTTCGTTACTGCTGAGCAGTGCTTACACAGCGTCAAGGCCTTTTCTGCTTCTCACCCCACCCCACCAGCAAGTAGGCTGGGGGTACACAAGAAGTTGAGAGGGGACACAGCTGGGACAGCTGACCCCAACTGACCAAGGGATATTCCAGACCATATGACATCATGCTCAGCATATAAAGCTGGGGGAAAAAGAAGGAAAAGGGGCACATTCGGAGTTACGGCATTTGCCTTCCCAAGTAACCTTTATGCATGATGGAGCCCTACTTTCCCGGAGATGGCTGAACACCTGCCTGCCCATGGGAAGTAGTGAATCAATTCCTTGTTTTGCTTTGCTTTCATGTGCAACTTTTGCTTTACCTAATAAACTGTTTTTATCTCAGCCTGTGAGTTTTCTCCCTTTTACCCTTCTGATTCTCTCCCCCATCCCACTGTGAGGGAGGTGAGGGAGCAGCTGCATGGTGCTTAGTTCCCGGCTGGGGTTAAACCACGACAGATCTGTAGCCCATGGGAAGGGCTTATGTTGGAGAAGTTTGTGGAGGACTGTCTCCTGTGGGAGGGACCCCATGCTGGAGCAGGGGAAGAGTGTGAGGAGTCCTCCCCCTGAGGAGGAAGGAGCAGCAGAGACCATGTGTAATGAACTGACCACAACCCCCATTCCCCATTTCCCTGTGCCACTGGCGGGTGAGGAGGTAGAGAAAATTGGGAGTAAAGTTGAGCCCGGGAAGAAGGGAGGGGTGGGGAGAAGGTGTTTTAAGATTTAGTTTTATTTCTCATTACCTTACTCTGATTTGATTGGTAATAAATTAAATTAATTTTCCCCAAGTCAAGTTTGGTTTGCCCATGACGGTAATTGGTGACTGATTTCTCCCTGTCCTTATCTTGACCCACAAGCCATTCATTGTATTTTCTCTCCCCTGTCCAGCTGAGGAGGGGAGTGATAGAGCGGCTTTGGTGGGCACCTGGCATCCAGCCAGGGTCAACCCACCACAACCTGTATGAATGTACATTTAGACATCATTTAGCAGAAATGAAAAAGGCAAGCCTCTAGGAACATTCAACAAGATTACTTCTTGCAAAGTTCAAATATCATTGACAAAATCTCACAGTTTCCAATCATGTGTGCAAGATCTATTTATTGATTGATATGAACAAAGCAATGCATTTTTTCTAATCTTGTTTTTGAAAAGAATTAATATATTGCGTGAAAAAATTTTAAAAAATCAATCTTAGATGTCTGAAATGGAAAACATCTACTGAAGTTCTTTATGTTTTGTATAGTTGTAATCATCTGAAAACAAGAGTTTGCAATGGAAAGTGTCAAATGATCTTAACTGCCTTTAAAGCATTATTATTTAACTGCCTACAGAACTCTATTATTTTGGGAGAACACATAGCTCTTTTTAGAAGCAGCATTGGTTTGGAACACCAAAAAAGAAAGAATGAACACTTAAATAAAGTGAATAATCTTGTGTTATTAATCTCCTTTATTGTATATTGTATATGGAAAGGTATTTGTGGATCCTAGTAGCATTATTCAAAGCTGTTCTACAATTCCTAGATGATAAATATGCAGGAGATACAAAGCTGACTTTTGACCACCTCCACAGCCTCAGTTTATCAGCCACATACCATCTAGTTTCAGGCAGGACCGAGAAAACCCCACTGTCCATCAAATGTTTGTACAGTAGGAAAAGAAGGTAGCTGAGCAGACAGAAGTAAGAATTAAAAATCTACTATCCATGGACAAAAGGTGGAACACTGTCACGTGCCAGTCATAAACTGGAGTAAGGTTTTGCTCGTATTCTTGGGAACAGAACTGAGACTCAAAACGGAGTCAAGCGCCAGGTAACTTTATTTGCCCAACACAAGTTCGCAAATGCAAAAGAAAGAGAAAGAGAAAGAAAGAAGGAAAAGAGTTCGTTGCAATAGCTGCCACCATGGAGCTGTAGCATCCCAACAGTCCGATTCTTCAAGTCCAGTGGGAGGACATTCCTTCTGATATTCATCATCTTTGCTCTTTTATTGGGTTGTCACATTGCATATTCATATTCCTTCCGAGAATTACTTAGCATATACTAAGAACTGTTTTGTTTAACCACACCCACCACCCAGCAGTGGTACGCATGCCTAATACCGTCACTGGGGGCTCTCAAAGAGTCTTTGGTGGTCTCCAGGGCTCTCCGAGCCCCTCTGTTTTCTAGGCCCCTGGTCTGGGCACATGCACGGGAGTTAGGTTAAGTTTCTCGGAATCAACTTCGAGTTCACAGAAAGTCTCTAGTCTTGTGGTCTGACTGTTGCTCCATTGCTATGGTAGTGGTGGCAGGTGGCACTTTGATGTCCCACCAATGTTGAGACAAACATCCAATGCAGTCTCTTACAAACAAGTAAGATAATTTTTGAAGGATAGTATTACATGCCTTGTGGCATACTGCTGAAGAAGATGGCTTACGTGGAAGTCTACTGCCAAGGAAAGGAACGGAAGCGAAACTGAAAGTTAGAGCTACTGGCCAAGAATGGGCACTCTTGGCAAATTGCCTTGACATCTGGAAATGTGGGTAGCAGCAAAGTTTGAGTGGGAGCTTACCAGACTCTCCTAAATGAGAGACAAATTCTGTTACTCAGCACCCTAATAGGGTAGAGGGAAATCACTGGGGATGATAGAGTTTTGTTGAAATGTCCTGTAATACAAAAAGTCTCATCAACATGGGATGGTCTGCATTGCACATCCTATTTATTAGATGGGACTCGATGATATTGCAATGTATCTTTTGCAGGTTAATTATTTAATTTCTTAGAATATGACCAAAATTTATTTTTGTTGAGTCACTGTAAGTTGTATGAAATTTCCTGGTCATACTTTTTTTTAACCAGGTCAATTACACACTTTATTGATGAGGCAGCATGTTAGTTAATAGTAATTATTTCAAATGAATACTGGTAATTCCATTTTTCCATAGCTAAACATATTTTTATAGCCATGAATATGCACAGTTGTTACTTTTTGCTGACAATTTCAATACTAATGGGCCCCATATATTAACAACTGATTTACTTCTAAGTGCTGAAATACAGCACTTAAATGCACTATGCACAAATACTTACAATGTAATTTGTTGAAAGCCAAGTGACATCCATTCCAGAGCTTTATATGCATTTTTGTAGCATTGTATCATATGTATCTATATAAACACATACACATACATTTAAAACTTAGGCAACAGCATTTTTATTACAAATATGAATTCTCTTATAATACTCAAGTAGAACTACAAGTAAACTTTGCAGGTTGTGCGGTAACCTCAGGAAACTAACTATAGAATATTATTTCTGCACTGAAAAGCTAAACTTTAGAAAAAAGATATGACACTCTAAAGAACAGGAAATAGTACATTTTTCTGTCTTATTCAGAATTCCTATTGAAGTCTGTTAGAAACTGAATTGTTATCTTGAACCGTTTGCCTCAAAGATTGTTAGGTGTGAGGGACTGGGCTGTCATCTCAGGGAACTGTGAACTGCTTATCTCGAGCCCTTTGTCTCTAAGATGGCCTGTTTAAGCAGGACACTCCTCTGTCCATAAGGACGATTACCAGGCCATTGAGGCATCCAGGGGAGGAAACGGGGCGGGAGCTAATAAGATACTGGTTTCTGGTGTCGACCACGTGAAGGTCGTGTGATAGACGAAACCTGCAGCGCATGACATCATCGAAATATACCCTATAAAAACCCGTAGAGACAAGCTGTGGTGCCCTTTTTCACCACCGAAGAATTGAAGATCGAGGACCAACAGGACGCGGCTCGATCTGTGGTGGTGACCGTCCTTGCAACTCCCATCACCGACTGCTTGCCTGAGGACCAACGGGACTCCGCTGGATCCGTGGTGGTGACTATCCTAGCAATCCTATCCCAACTGCTTGCTTAATTTCTACCTTTTCTTCCATTCTATCCTATCACCACCATTTTCCACTTTTGATACTTCTGATAATAAAAGCTCTTTTGACTATACGGCATTTGACCTCGTTTGTGTCTTAATCTCGCTCTTGGGATCATATCGAAACCTTCCCCAACATTGGATCGGGACAAAGTCAATGGCAATAAAAAAAAGGTGAAAAGATTAGACAAAAAGGTGATTAAAATAGAACACAGCTGAATATATTACTGCATTGTTACTACTCAGCACAAAGTATCTCATACTTCTAGCTCTTTTGTAATGTCTTAGGCTTGTCAAATTACTACAAAATAATTTTACATTTAACTTACAAAAACACAAGCAGATGTACTAACAAAGACTCTGTAATCTATTTTTGCAATGCTGGGTTATACTCATGAATCCTGCACAGCGTAAATTTGTACCTCAGTACCTCAGCATGACAGCAGGCCGGTGGATTTGTGCAGTAAAGACTCCATGGTCCCCAACAACTTTTCTTGTGCCAGCCATCTTCAAGAAGTTACCTGTGCAGTTTAAAAAAAAACAAAACACAACTGTTGGGTTTTTTTGGTTGTTGTTGTTGTTGTCTGGTTGTTTGGGGTTTTTATAGACACTGTTTTTCATTTAGACCCACACATTTGTCCCAAAGTCCACCACTAAACCATGTCCCTAAGCGCCACATCTACACATCTTTTAAATACCTCCAGGGATGGTGACTCAACCACTTCCCTGGGCAGCCTGTTCCAATACCTGACAACCCTTTCAGTGAAGAAATTTTTCCTAATATCCAATCTAAACCTCCTCTGGTGCAACTTGGGGCCATTTCGTCTGGTCCTATCACTTGTTACTTGGGAAAAGAGACTGACACCCACCTTGCAAACAACCTCCTTTCAGGTAGCTGTAGGGAGCGACAAGGTCTCCCCTGAGACTCCTTTTCTCCAGGCTAAACAACCCCAGTTCCCTCAGCTGCTCCTCATAAGACTTGTGCTCTAGACCCTTCACCAGCTTCATTGCTCTTCTTTGAATGTGCTAGCATATATTTCTGTATACTTTATACACTTACAAATAAATATTATTATATATAAGCTGGTGTACACTGCTTATATATTTGGCCAGTAGCTCTTTTGAGGGCTAGAAGAGAACACCATGATTATATGATCTGATATCAACTCTATTTAATATTATTTAATCAACTCTATTTGATATTATGTATATTAAAATTATAAGCTGTATGTGAGCTGTAGCATTTTGAAAGAAGTGTGTCCAAAATTAATACAAACGATGAAAAATTTAAGTCATTCCATTTGTTAATTTCTATCCTTCTTAAATAAATGTATCTTATTTCTAAACAGATTTTTTTTAGCAATAAATTCCAAATATTTATTCTCAGTATAGTTACGTTTTTTCCTAACTAAAACACAGTACCTCTCTTTTGGGCACTGAATTGATAAGAGGACCATATTACCAGGATAGTGGGAAAGAAACACTTAAATATCTTTAAAAATTGGAGATACTCATATTAGCTGGATTTAACTAGGAAAATTAACAGATTTCGTGTAGGAGGTATGGGAGAAGGAACTGGACTTTTTTTTGAGGTGGAGTTAGTTTTTCTGAAGAAGAAATCACATGGCATGAGGACATGAAAAAGAGCTCGCTGAATCATGAAATCCCTGTGAGTCTTATTTCTTATGAAAGACTAGTCCATGTAAGATTCATTGAAGAAGCAGTTAAAAAGCTGTTCCAGGCAGAAGAGGATTGTAGGTTTCTGAACAAGTGCAAATCCTGTCACATTTATAGATGTGCAGCTAGGGTAATTATTAGAGACTTCATCAAACTTTTGCTCACATCAGTGGCAAATCTACTTATTTTAGAAGAAATGCAGACCTGGCTTGTTTGGAGGAAGAACTGCTGTGGAAAGCATGACAAAGCCATGGAAACTATCAAAAGACAGACCAATATCTACTACAAATATTTATGAAACAAACAATCAAGGTGCATTTGCTAAGCAATTATTTACTTATTTACTCAGAATTTAGGATAAAGTGCTTTATAAATTGAAAGGAAAATGCTTTTATTTCTGCTAATCTCCTTCAGTGGAAGCCACTGAGCTTTGCCATTGACTTTTCATAGCAGCAAACCCCATCTCTCTAATTATTTACTTATTTACTCAGAATTTAGGATAAAGTGCTTTATAAATTGAAAGGAAAATGCTTTTATTTCTGCTAATCTCCTTCAGTGGAAGCCACTGAGCTTTGCCATTGACTTTTCATAGCAGCAAACCCCATCTCTCTAAGCGTTTCTGATGCTTAACGCTGCAAAGATGTAAATTAATAAACGAGCATTTATAAAATCCTTCAGTAACTAACTGCATTCATTGAAATGTTGAATTCCCTTTGACTGACAGGTATGTACCCAGAAAAAATGACCGCCTTATTAAACTTCAGAATATTTAATTAATTACTCTTACTTGCAAATGTTTCAAAATGAAGTACAAAGTGCACTATGCTATTAAAACAAGCATAAAAGCAATCGTATTGGGTTTAATGAGTTTCAAAGGCATTTTGTGAGGATGCAGGCAATCATTCATAATACCAAATCTAGAGAAAATCAACTTAATGTATTTAATGACCTGTGAATAAATTGCAAAGAAAGAAAGCTTGTAAGATTTGTGATGCCTAATTTTGTTTTTAAAATATCTTTTATTTTCAGATTCTGTATTGAAGATGTTACCACTTATATGTTTTTTTTTCCAAGGAGGATTTCACCACTTTATGGCTCTAATACCCCAGGGACAGAGGACTTTTATATCTGAGTGTGCATCATCATCTTGCTTAGGCTTTAGGGTTAATGCAGCTCCCAATTCTTAATGGAACAGGAACAAAATGAGCACTGGAGCCCCTGCTGAGCAAGTCAGTAAAAGTTAAAGGTATCTGAAATTTTAAGTAGCTATGAAAAGTGATTGCAAGTTAAAAGCCTGCTGTTTTCTCTTAAAACACTGCAATAATGTGTAAATTAAGTTGTATAAGAAAGGGATAACTGTTAAGAAGCAGTTTGGGTTCTCTGTACATTGAGAAGAATTGCTAAGCTATATTGGATAATTTTTGTATGGGAGAGAGAGAGACCAAAGGAGATGTCAATTATTTTATAGTGTTAACTTATTAAAGGATGGGTTTGGCTATAATTCCCTATCTGATGGAAATATACATATCATCATTAAATAGTACACATAAGTGTAAAACCAGTGATATACAGAGCTGCTTTCTATGCTTTCCTACAAGAAGCACACAGAAGATTGCACCAGCAGGTGTCTGAGTCTTAAACCGGTCACTCCTATTCATTGCTTTGAAAGACCTGAAGGAATCCCAATATAAGCTGAATAAGGGTTTTGGGTTTACTAATTGCTTATAAGGATAGTCTGGAGGATTGGGATTTTCCAGCCCTGTTTGACTAAGTGACAAATAAAACAACTATATAAAAGTCCACAGAAATTCTAATCTAGTAATATTTTTTTTTATTTATATAGAGGTAACTTTTTTCAGTCACAGGTTATATTGATGTTGGCTTTCTATGTCACTATGTCACTGTGGTCTATGAAGATTTGATCAAAGATGTTTCAGGATCCTGTGTAGCTGAGTAAATTGGAGCAGAAACAATTCTTCAACAAAGATATTGATTTAACTGTTTTCCTTTCACTTTGATGTGGTTCATTGTTATTATCCTGCTCCTGTATGATGTGGACTGTTTCGACTCATTTTGTACAGCATGTAAGCAAGTGCCTAAGTGCAAGTAGTTTCACTGAATTCTATTTAAACACAAAAAAATTTTTAAAAAGCGATTAAGTTTTGTTCAGATTTAAACATTATACGCATATTTACTATAGCAACTACATCTGTTTTACCAGTCAATGTACTACACTTATTTATACTTGAATTTTGCATTTCATCTCAAGTACTAAGGTATTACATTATGTTGCTGACTGAAGCTCCCATTAAGTCAAAGTATAAAACCTCCCAACACTATGTTTTACAGGTAACTATGGTTTGGCTGTCTTTGAGTGCACACAGAGTTCACAGCAATGCCATACTGCCAAACCAGCCATGTGGGATCTATACAGGTGAAATAAAACTGACTTACATGGAAAGACACAGCCATATGCTTGGCAAGATTTTGGTTGATTATGTTGTGTTTAAAATGAAAGATTTTGTTAGGGTATATTCAAGGATTCAGAAACCTAAACTGTCATGATGATAGGATTTATTTCCAAGACTGTCTCTTAATTTTTTTAAAAGAAACAAAAGGCACATAACTGTGGGAAATAAGGCTGCAGAAAACTTGTGGGTAAAATCATAATACATTGAACGCAATTGTAGAACTCTCAATAACTTCCCTATTACCCGAGTTTTAGCCTGTAAGTTTGACAATAAAAGGAAGGAAGGTATTAGGACTGTCTTTTCAAGCTTCCTTTGAATTCAGAATTTTAAAAGTTCCAGATGTTACTTTTTAATAGGTTAATACCTGTTGCAAGTACATAAAAAGTGAGTTTCATGTGAGGAAATCTTTTAAAGGAACTGCTCTCATTTTGCTATGTAAAACTTATGACAACTTTCTTTTATGCAGAAGTTTTGTCTTTTGCTTAGTTATCTTGTTCAATCAAGTTCAGAATTACTGCAAGATTCTACACAAGTAGGTCATAGTTGTGATTTATGTAGAAGACACCTATGTTGGTCAGAATTATCCTTTTGTTCTTTTCCTATCAGAAAAAAAACCCACTTAATAATGTTCAAAGGAACACTGTGAAACAAAAAAGGGATAAATATAAAATACAGACCTGATACCTAGATGGAGAAAGTAATTTACATGGTATTACAGCTTTTAAACCTGACATTTCACTTGTTATTCCTAACTACCTACCTCATATGTGAATAAACAAATATTACTAAATCTAGATAAATATTTGGAAGATGGAACAGAAGGAAAGAATATGGTAAAATATAGAAGAGGTAGAGTAACAATACCTCTCATCTCTCCCTAACAAAAAAGCACCAAAACCTAGGACTGAATAAAATGAGGAAAAAAGAATGAAAATGTGATTGAAATTACAGATAAGAAATTAGAAATAGGAAATGAGTGAATTAACATTGGAAAGGGTGATTAAAAAAAAGTCAAGTGTTGCTTTAATAGTTGCACTGCAGAATGTGTATATATTAGTTCATTTTTGTTTCATTCTCATTAAAGGCTTGCTTTCAATAATGTAATTTATCATCATTATATTTTCTCCTTGTCATCATTTTTTCTTCCTTTTTTTCTCTCTTGAATCTTTTACAGAATTGCTATAATATTCCCCATTTGGGGAATCTGTGTGCGTAAAGCAATCTCTACAGCTAAGGCAGCTGCACAGGAACCTCTTCAAGAGGCTGATGCAAAGCTTTTAGATTATTCAGGTGGGTTTTTAATCAGATGTTCAAATTTCAAATCAATGATAGGAATTAGAATCTGGAAGGCATGACTTTAATTCCTATCCTACAGCCTCACTTCCTTTTTGTGTCTTTAATTGCAACAGAAAATACCTTTCATAAGAGGACATACATCAGATGCTCTCAACATGATATATATTCAGTGTTGTTAAAGTAAAGCAATAATTATATAACAGTATAAACTAGGTAGAAGTATAAGGATTATTAAGGATACTATATAATTGGACAAGGTTCATTTATCCAAATACCTTGACTTTAGTCTGCTTTTGGACATTCATAACTATTGTGCTGTACACTTTATTTAATGGCTTACTATGGCTGAGAATGCTTGTGAAGTAGTCCAGCATTAGTCTGATAAGATGGTTAAAATATTGAAAAATAAAACTTTAAAAATGAGATTAGCAAAGGAAATTTTTGCAAAGAAAAAGAAAGAAGATTTCAAAAAATACTCAGTGATTTTCTATTTGTTTTAAAATCTATTACAGACTCTCATCCATATTTAATAGCAGAAATATCACAGTTGTGATTAAAAGAGAAGTGTCCAGGAGACAAAACAGAAATTCAGATGAATGGATAACCATTTCTAGAGAACCTCACTCAAACATGCATGTCTGTCTGCTGGGTAAGGGTTAAACAACACCCTGAGCCAGTCCGCTAAGGAAAACATAGAATTTTAATGCCTGCCATAATGAGGGTTTCTTGTAAATCTGCCCCTGCTTCACTTTCTTCCCATTCTCCACTGAGAATGCCAACATTTTCATCTTGTTCTTCCAGTTCTTCCATTTTTTCCAAGAATACTTGTATAAATCTATGGTTAATGTATCAAGGCCTCAGAACCACATGTTAACACAGTGATTTAATTGATTTTTGAACAGGGACTGATTCCTGTGAAGACATTTGGTCCAGCTCCATGCTTGTCTAAATTTTACTGTTCCCCATCCGGTAGAAATACTGAATGAACTGTAAAAGGTTTAGAGACAGTTCTTTGAGAATTAATGGGCAATTCACCTCTGTCAGAGAAGAGAAGAAAGGGATAAAATAATTACAGCAAATTAAATGAATGTGAATTGAAAAGAGTCCTTGCCAGACATTAAATTGAGTAAATACAAATGAAAAAAAATAAAGATAAGTTTTTACCATCTCATTTTATTTTGAAGTACTTCTTTTTAGCTATGTATTTAAACATGCAACACCTAAGATATTTGAAGAAGTAGTTTAAGAAGCTCTAAAAGGAAAAAATGTCATTGAGATAGTTTGTTAAAAAGTTAAGAGATATTTAAATGTGTAAGTGTTTAGATAAGATAGGTAAGAGGAAAAGAAATCAGATTTAGCCCAAATCTAAATGCAATCATTCAGTCTAGAAATTTGTTTTCAGGTTGTTGATTATAACAATGCAAGTAGATAAGACTGATAGAATCAGTAGCTAAAATGCATTTGCTGGTGTTTTGAATGTCAATTCTGAAAAATATCAGTCTCCAAAAGAATACAAAATATTCTGTCAAATTTTTACTTGTCGGGCATGTGTTGTAATGGGGAACATGGGCCCTTCAACAGCTGAGAACAGTCTGTGAATCTAATTGTCATCTGGCAAAATTATATAAGATTTCCAACATAGAAATAAATATTTAGATCCTTGCCTCTCAAGCAGAGTATGTCTGAAAACAGAGGTGAATGACTATGAATCCAGAAATGCAGGTGGTTGTAGACATTTCCCCTGAGAGCACTCTGAGAGTGTTCCTGCTAAATGCAAGGCAGGGGCAGAGATATGTAGAAATCTTTTGGGCTGGGGCTAGTTTATTTGGTGGCAGGTATGTGTTTTCTATTAAGTGGACACAGTTAACCTAATTTTTTAAACTGACAAGACATATTTAGAAATCTTACATCTGAGTGACTGTGGCACACCTTGTCCTGACTGGTAACAGGGCTACTAGTATCAGTTAACACTGAACAGCACAGCTCTCCATCCTTGGCTTATTGTTGACAGAGAGGACCTTCACACAATACCAGGTGGACTCAAGCTTTCTCAGGGTAATAAGAATTACTGTTTGCTGTATGTAAGATAATAGCGCCCTTGAGTTCTGGGAGGAATGAGACCTAATTAACCTCTACTCATTGTTTCTTTGTCTTCTCTCCAGTAGCCGTCTGCGTGACTAAAACTTGATTAGTTTATACCTTCCCGTACAACAGTAAAGCTTAGTCTGGGTAGCACGTTACTGGACCTTCCGACATTTATGTCCCTCTCACAGACAAGATTAATTTAGATGGAGTTTATCATACATCTGTTTTCACGAAAATACCTTCTAAAGCCTGAGCTGCCAACTGTTAACAGGAAAAACTAAGGGGATTGTCCCTAGCTTCAGTCAGCGGTGAGGCCAGCAGCGGCAACGGTAAGTCGGCAGCTAAGCACTAGATTGAGGTGGACAGGGAGGTTCCCGAGGCCCAGGAGCACCAGGGAAGAGCGGAGGGACCCGGCCAGAGCCAGCGGCTCTCCAAGAGAGGCGGACGTGGAGTAGGCGTTGCCGGGGCAACCGCGGGAGATTTGAACGGCCCCGAGGAGCGCCAGCAACCAGGAGCTCGGCAAACAGGGTGGGCAAACAGGGCATGGCGCGGCAGAAAGGGCGTGGCGCGGCAGTTTGTGTGGCAGTTCATGCAGGCAGGGCATGCAGGTAGGGCGCAGCCCCCTCTCTTCCCAGCTCGAGAAGGCTACTCAAGTGGTGAGTGTCAGGCCAGAGGCAGACCCAGGTATGGTTGCCACTCGGGTGAAAGCCATTGTTAGGCAAAATATGGCGACGCAGACAGAGCTCCCATGTAAACATGCAGCTGTCCAGGTCTCTGGCTGCAGGGAGTGCCTGAGTCTGTCAGAGATGATGGAGGTCAGCGGGGACACCTCCTGTGTGAGATGTGACCAGATGAGTGATCTGCTCATCCTGGTGGTAGAGCTGAAGGAGAAAGTGGAAAGGTTGAGGAGTATCAGGGAGTGTGAGAGGGAGATAGATTGGTGGGCCCACACCCTACCATCCCTGAGGCAGAGGCAGCAGATGGAGGCTCCGCAAGAAGCGGAGGTTCCCCTGCCCTCTTGCCACCAGGCAGGAGGGGACCTAAGAGATGGAGGGGAATGGATACAGGTCCCTGCTCAGGGAGGCAGGCGAATCCCCTCCTGGTCTCCCTCACCTTCCCAGTTGCCCCTACACAAGAGGTATGGGGCTCTGGAACTTGAGGACCAGGTCAATGAAGATCAGGGTGTAGATGAAGCCCTACCTAGCGAGGTGCCTAGGCCCAGTCGGGCAGCCCCACGCATTCTCACATCCTCTGAAAAAAGAAAAAGGAGGGTAATTGCCATAGGTGACTCCCTTCTGAGGGGGACAGAGGGCCCAATATGCAGACCTGACCCATCCCACAGGGAAGTCTGCTGCCTCCCTGGGGCCCGGGTAAAAGACATTACCAGGGAACTCCCTGGTCTGGTTTGGAACTCTGATTATTACCCATTGCTGGTTGTGCAGGTTGGCAGTGATGAGATTGCAGAGAGAAATCCAAAGGCAATCAAAAGAGATTTCAGGGCACTGGGACGATTAGTGGAAGGATCGGGAGCACAGGTAGCGTTTTCCTCAATCCCTTCAGTGGCAGGAAAATACACTGAAAGGAACAGGAAAACACACCTGGTTAATACGTGTCTCAGAGGCTGGTGCCACAGGTGGAATTTTGGGGTTTTTGATCATGGGGAGGTTTACACGGCACCGGGCTTGCTAGCGACAGATGGTGTCCAGCTATCTCAAAGGGGTAAGAGAATCCTTGCTCATGAGATGGCAGGGCTCATAGAGAGGGCTTTAAACTAGGTTCAAAGGGGATAAGGGATAAAACTAGGCTCACCAGAGATGAGCCTGGGGGCAGCATGCCGATGTTAGGGGTGGATTCGATAACCCAGCTCAAATGCATCTATGCCAATGCATGCAGCATGGGCAATAAACAGGAGGAGCTGGAAGCCATCATGCAGCAGGATAGATATAACTTCGTTGCCATCACGGAAACATGGTGGGACGACTCCCGTGACTGGAGTGCTGCAATGGATGGCTACAAGCTCTTCAGAAGGGATAGGCAAGGTAGAAGAGGTGGCAGGGTGGTGCTCTATGTTAGGGAATGTTTTGACAGTATAGAGATACACAATTCTGATGACAAGGTGGAGTGCTTATGGGTGAGGATGAGAGGGGAAGCCAAGAAGACAGATATTGTGCTGGGAGTCTGTTATAGACCACCCGACCAGGTTGAAGAGACAGATGAATTGTACTACAAGCGGCTGGCAGTAGTCTCAGAATCGTGTGCCCTTGTCCTCATGGGGGACTTTAACTTACCAGACGTCTGCTGGAAATACAACACAGCAGTGAGTAAACAGTCTAGGAGGTTCCTGGAGTGTGTGGAAGAGAACTTCCTGACACAGCTGGTAGGTGAGCCAACCAGGGGAGGAGCCTTGCTAGACCTACTGTTTACGAACAGGGAAGGACTGGTGGGAGGTGTGATGGTCAGAGGCCGTCTTGGGCTTAGAGACCATGAAATGATAGAATTTTCAATTCTTGGTGAGGCAAGGAAGGTGGTCAGCAAAACCACCACTGTGGACTTCCAGAGGGCTAACTTTGGCCTCTTGAAGGCACTGGCTGAGACAGTCCCTTGGGAGACCGTCCTGAAGGGCAAAGGGGTCCAGGAGGGATGGATGTTCTTTAAGAAGGAAATCTTAATGGCTCTGGACCAGGCTATTCCCACATGCCGCAAGTCAAACCACCGAGGAAAACAACTGGCCTGGCTGAACGGGGAGCTTTTGCTAGGACTCAAGAAAAAAAGGAGAGTTTATCATCTCTGGAGGAAAGGGCAGGCAACTTGGGAGGAGTACAGGGATCTTGTTAGATCATACAGAGAGAAAATTAGAAAGGCAAAAGCTCAGCTAGAATTAAATCTGGCTACTATTGTAAGGGACAACAAAAAATGTTTTTACAAATATGTTAACAGTAAAAAGAATCCCAAGGAGACTACCTATCCTTTAATGGATACAGAAGGGAACGTAGCAACCAGTGATGAGGAAAAGGCCAAGGTACTTAATGCCTTCTTTGCCTCAGTCTTTAATAAGGAGACCAGTCATCCTCAGGGTACTCCGTCCCCTGAGCTGGAAGGTAAGGATGAAGAGCAGAACATACCCCCCTTAATCCAGGAGGAAATACTTAGTGACCTACTACACCATCTGGACACTCACAAATCTATGGGACCTGATGGGATCCATCCAAGAGTACTGAGGGAACTGGCGGAGGTCCTTGCCAAGCCACTCTATCATCTATCAGCGATCCTGGTCAACAGGGGAGGTCCCAGAGGACTGGAGGCTTGCCAGTGTGATGCCCATTTACAAGAAGAGTCGGAGGGAGGATCCAGGGAACTACAGGCCTGTCAGCCTGACCTCGGTACCAGGGAAGATTATGGAACGGTTTGTCTTGAGAGCACTCACATGGCAAGTCCAGGACAAGCAGGGGATTGGGCCCAGTCAGCATGAGTTTACGAAAGGCAGGTCCTGCTTGATCAAGCTGATCTCCTTCTATGACCAGGTGACCCGCCTAGTGGATGAGGGAAAGGCTGTGGATGTTATTTTCCTTGACTTCAGCAAGGCCTTTGACACTGTCTCTCATGGCATACTCCTTCAGAAACTGGCGTCTTGTGGCCTGGATAAGTGCACTCTTCACTGGGTGAAAAACTGGCTGGATGGCCGAGCCCAGAGGGTTGTGGTGAATGGGGTGAAATCCAGTTGGCGGTGGGTCAGAAATGGTGTTCCCCAGGGCTAGGTGTTGGGCCCCGTTCTGTTTAATATCTTTATTGATGATTTGGATGGGGGGATTGAGTGCACCCTCAGCAAGTTTGCAGATGACACCAAGTTGGGGGGAAGGGTCAATCTGCTCAAGGATAGGGAGGCTCTACAAAGAGATCTGTACAGGCTGGATCGATGGGCTGAGGCCAATCGTATGAAGCTCAACAAGGCCAAGTGCCGGGTCCTGCACTTCGGACACGGCAACCCCATGCAGCACTACAGGCTTGGGGAAGAGTGGCTGGAAAGCTGCCTGGCAGAGAAAGACCTGGGTGTGCTGGTTGACAGCCAGCTGAATATGAGCCAGCAGTGTGCCCAGGTGGCCAAGAAGGCCAATCGCATCCTAGCCTGTATCAGAAATAGTGTGGCCAGCAGGAACAGGGAGGTGGTTGTTCCCCTGTACTCGGCACTGGTGAGGCCGCACCTTGAGTACTGTGTTCAGTTTTGGGCCCCTCCCTCCAGGAAAGACATTGAGTTGCTGGAGCGTGTTCAGAGGAGGGCAACCAAGTTGTTGAGGGGCCTGGAGCACAAGTCTTATGAGGAGCAGCTGAGGGAACTGGGGCTGTTTAGTCTAGAGAAGAGGAGGCTGAAGGGAGACCTTATTACTCTCTACAACTACCTGAAAGGGGGTTGTAGTGAGGTGGGTGTTGGTCTCTTCTGTCAGGTGGCTGGAGATAGGACAAGAGGAAATGGCCTCAAGTTGAGGCAAGGGAGATTTAGGTTAGATATTAGGAAAAATTTCTTTACTGAGAGGGTTGTCAAACATTGGAATGGTCTGCCCAGGGAAGTGGTTGAGTCACCATCCCTGCAGATATTCAGAAAGCGAGTGGACAGGGTACTTCAGGACATGGTTTAATGGGCATAGTTAATGGTTGGACTCGATGATCTTGAAGGTCTTTTCCAAACTAAATGATTCTATGATTCTATGATTCTATGATTCTGCTTACAGCTTGGCTGCTCTTACGCTGCCTATGGCAGTGGGTATGATGAGGAAATAATTGCTTAATTTGTTTGCTTATGTATGCAGATTCTGGGTGATGGTGTACATCTGGCCATGGTACTGTTCTTATTTCATTTCTGCAAAGAATACACCTCAGCCTTGCTAGGTTTGACAGAGGATAACTATGATCACTAAGAAGCATTTGTCATCTTCAGCCACATCTAGTATAAAGTGATAGCACAGTCTGGTACAGCTACAAGACAAGCAATTAACATCAATTAACATGTAATGATAAATACATTTTTGAAACTGTAATTCTTCTACAGGTGTGAGCTACAGCACACTACTTTGTGAAGTGCTAAAGATGACTCTAGTAACATGTCATGTTGCCTGTGTAGCTCACTTGGACTGTGCACTCAAAGAAGGTAAAGAATAGACAGGATATTTCTGGCATAGTAGCCAAATAGTTTCTCCTGCAACTTCTGGCTCCTGGAAAAGTACTTTTAAAGACACAGTACCTATGCTTTGTGATTCCTAATGTATAGCAGTTCCTCAAAATTAGGAACCCATTATTTTAATATATATCCCCCACCTGTCCCTGCCAAGAGACATGCATATCAAAGATGGATGCTTATCCGGGATGGAAATGGGTGCGTTGACAGAACGTGCAACACGTGAAACTATTGATGACAGCTGTAGTGAAGGGCAAAAATTATTCTGAATTTGGTGCAACTCTTTGTAAGAGTTGTTAACAGAGGCCACAGGTGGAGACTGAAACATGTAACAGAGCACAATGTCTTTCCTCAGAAGACTCCCCTATGTGTGCCCTGGAGTGAAAAATGGCAGCCTCTTGTTGGTATCCTCTTGTCCAAATATTTAACTGAGATCACTGAAATGGGTTTGTGGTACTGCCACCGTCAGCAATTATAACTCAAAAGGATTGCCTTCAGCATCCTGAATTTGAACCAACACTGGTCTCAAGATGCCTGGCAGAATAAAAAAGATTCTCTGCCTCCTAAAGCTGCTATGAGGTGGTTGCACCTCTGAGAAATTCTCAGTCCTTTAATGGGAAAGCTGCTTCCATATGGCAGTCTGCTCAGGGACATAAGCTGCTCCTTTCTGGTACTGCCTCTGCGCTGGGATCTGGAACACATCTACTAGGAAAAAAAAGACCTCAAAAATAAAAGCTAAGAATGAGTTAGGAGGTGAAGAAGGGCTTTTAAAAGGTCACAAGTAGATTACAGTTGTTTAGGATATTTAAGAAAAGGTAAGAGGCGAAGATGAACAACTAGATGGTCAGAATGACACAGAAACAGTGGTTTGTAAGGATCTGAGAGCTGCATACAAAGGGAGGGTGCAACACTTGAACACTTTTATAATATGAACCACCTGAAGGATCTGGGGTTTCCTAAGAATCCCAGGGACAGCTGGTGGTAAATGGGTGGTGTGGGAGTAGCGGACACATGCTGGGGGCATTTCGGGAACCCACACAGAAAGTTTCCTCCAAAAAGAATTTAGATGAAATGCACCAAAACCACTTTGAGGCCAAAGAAGCAACAGAAAGCAACCAAAAGTCATAAGGGGTTTCTCATCAAAACAATTATTGCTCTGAATTAAGTTGCTAAGATACATGTACTCTGAAGGAAATACAGACGTGGAAGGAAAGCCTGCAAAATTAATTGAAAATTTTGTTTGAATTTAGAGTTCTAAAACAATTAGCTAAATTTTGAACTTATCTAAGTGACCAGCTATTAATTTAACAAGAACTAATCCATATGTAAAAAGAAAATAAAATTTAGGAAAACATCAAGAGTGGTAACTATTGTGTGAAATGAGAGATAGCAGCATGATCCAACACAGAGCTAAAAAGGGCCATATAGAACAATTTCTTTTTGAATAACTGATGCTTTCAAGGTGGAAAAGGCGATAAGGTTTTATGATTTGCATAAGAAAAGTTTATCTTCAAGACGAAAATAAAGGGAAATGAAAAATACAGTAGACCATTTATTATATTCCAAGAACTACACCCCTTCCCCTCCTCAAGACAAACCACCAGTTGTTTGGGTTTTTTTTATTAACCAGCAAAAATTTTGCAATTTTTGAAACAAGTATCTTCCATGAAAGCTAGAACTTGATTCCAAATAATCATTCTCTTTTTCCCTCTTGGTATATATGGGATAATATGTATGACTTTGTTAACTAACAAGTAAGACATGAAAATAATTGGCTTCCAGCCAAAATGAATAATTAAGAAACTATGGTCACAACTAGTAAGAATTGCTCGCAATGAATAATTCTCCAGCTGTATTTCTTACTAATTAAACTTCATCAACAGATTATTAATATATAGCTGAAATAGTGTTCATGTTGCAACTATAGGAGGAGGTCTGTGTTCTCACTCATATTAAGGTAATTAATCTGATACCTAATAGCTATTCTCAGTTTATATTGGCATACACATGAAGTATTCAATATGGCTGTCAAAAAAGGTGAGGTACAAAAATATCATCATATGAATAGTATACATCAATTCTGGCATGCAAAGATAAAGTTCTACTTTCATTACTTAGTAATGTTATCACAATCCAAATATGGTACTTTCACTCTGATTTTCTTTCACCTTTTGCAGAACTTGAGAGTAGTCAGATTGTGAAGATGGATCAGGAGAGGTGGTGGTGGGGGAAGAGATCCTGTTACTTTGTTCCTGGACATCCATCATATTTCTTTATTCAGTAGTATCTAGATTCAGCAAAATATCTGACTATCTGTAAGAGACATATGTAGTCCCTGGAACAGAATTCCCTATTTTGGGGCTTTCTACTCTGTAATTTGGATTCATAATAGCTAACAGTTCTCTGCTGGGATATGGGGAAGCCAAGCAGTATGCATATCTTAAATTTTTCCACCCTCTAGAGGAAAAAATACATGAAGCGGTAATTCACCAAAAGACCTGACATGTGATCTTTGGAAATATTAACTTGGTCCTATAAGTTGGAGGAAGGAGGCACAAACAGACTGAAGAATGAAGGTGACCATGCTGGCCTGCCTCCTAGTCAGCTGTTACTACTGCTTCATGGACATGGCACTTTATACTGCAGTTCTGAAGCAAATCTTAAATCTTGTCTGGAATTATTTTAGACTTAGGCATTCCTTCTACCTAACCCCTACTTTAGTTTCCAGAGATTTTTATTAGAACTATTTCTGGATCTGTATAGCTGCCTGGGTTACAATTATTGCTGCTAATCTGATCCTAATAGAGTTTACTGTACACCTATCACCCAGGAGAATCTTATGACTGGTTGCACATAAAAAAAGAACATATTACATTTTTCACATGTTGACAAGATTTTAATTACCTTTTAAGTAATGTTAATGTCCATCAAATAAATACATATTTCCTGAATGACTTTAAAGAACAGCCCCTTGGAAATGTTAAAACCGTTGTAAGAATGTCAAGAGTACTCTATTGAATCTTAGGATAGCATCTGTTTTCAAAAAGGATGACAGGAGAGAGTCACACAGTTAATGAGTACACTTGAAGTCATGAATTTATGTGGAAAAGCAAGTCAGTGAATACACAACTAGAATTCAAAGGCTACTGATTTTATTCTGTTTATTCAAATGAAGTTATCTTATTCTGTCCCCTTGGGGGGGGGGGGGGGGGGGGGGGGCAGAGGGCGACTGTGAAGTACAGCTATTTAGAAATCTTTTCTTAAAAAATAATGCTGTATAAGGTAACTGTGCTTAAAAAGAACAAACAGAAAACTAAGCAGATTACTTTGTTTCTCTCTGTTTGTCCCTGCAACTCAGAAGAAAGAAAAAAAAAAAAGAAAATAAAAGACAGTTTTATTAGACTGCAACTTCACTGACTTACCCTATTCAAACATTACTTACTATAGTACACAGTAGTATTGTGATAATTTGCTCCCTGCTCTCATTTATACTGGAGATAATGGTAGGTCCTATTCCTTCTAGAGCTGGTTGTCTACAGAGGTCTTGGTTTTCTTCGGAGAAGGGTTGGCAAAAAGTGTGTCTAATGCTGAAACTCCATTCTCCTTTCCCACTCTCATCACAGCTGTGGAATTATTATTGATTCATTCTCTCTTCCTCATTCCAGAATTTGTTATGCTGTAAGCAAAACACAATATAGCCTGTATGACTAAGAGTTCAACCAGAAATCAATTACTGTTTTTTAATTATAAATGTGAAGAAAATATAGATTTTCATCTAAGACATGGGAATGACAAACTGGTTTCATTTCTGACTCTGGAATTATAGACACAGTAATTAGGACCACATACATATAGATATTTGGATACCTAATTCTGCAGAAAGGCACCAAGGCTCCAATCCTTAAAGATACTTAAATCCCACCTGAAGTTAGATATAAGGATTTTAAAATTTTTGAAGAGCTGGGACATGTTTATATAGAAATGAATAGAAATTTCTTCTAATTCACTCCTCCAATATCTTGTATCCTAACTAGCAGCACCTTTGGCTTCCTAAAGATTCTTAAATATTTTGACTCAGCTCCTTTCTGAAAAATGAAGCCAATGGTCCTTTGATACATCTCTCTTCTGTCAGCCTGTCAGTTAGGATGTAGCTTTACATTGCACAAGTCCATAGGCTTTTTTTTTTTTCACTCTGAAATTTTTCTGCTTCTTCCTAACCTAGTGGGGTTTATATTGGATTAATTATATTAATTCTGAATTTTGGCATATACAAAGTTAGACACTTGTACAGTAAAAAGAGGTATTATTAATGATATGAAAATATGAGAAATGCAAAGTGGTACTGAAGTTGCAAAATGGTACTTGTTCAGTACTGAAATGTGTATGTGGATGCGTGTGCCATATTTGTTTGTCAATATTACCATGCCAAATACAAATTACTTGTTACAAGGCTGCCCTGGTGCTCCCCAGCTGCCCTGCTCCTGGATGGGGGCTGTGACAGGCCCTGGCACAGAGGGATCCACTGACCCTTGTGGCACCTTGACATTTTTTTTTTTCTGATTTTCTTGCTACAATTCAGAAAGGTATGGCAGGCATGTAGTAGACTGGCTTCTTTCCTGGAGCACTAGGAAACAGTTGTGTGGCTAAGCAGCTGCAATATAAATTTCTCCACTGTTCACTTTTTTGGCTCTCACAAGCACTTCCATCCACGTTCTCCCTTATGCATAAAGTGGATTTACTAGGCAAGGACACTACTCCTTGATTCCTGATGTGTACAGCAATCACATCTGTAATAAAATGTTAACTGAAAGTAGCTAGGTATTTTTATCACTTATTTCTCTAAATCTCTGTTTTGTACCCATGGTAATACGCAGTAAGATTTCCAGCTATCTGTGTTCTCTATTTTCTCTTCCTGCAGAAAAACTCCATTCATATGCTCCACCATTTGCAGTGTTTCATTTATTCACTTTGCAGTGTTTCTTAGTTCATGTCTTCCTATGTTCTTACACTATGCAGAGCAATTATTAATCTTATCAATCTACTGTAATTGTCATAATAGATACTAATTTCATACTTCCTTCATACTGCATTGCACTTGCTGGGCGTGGGGCAGGAAACATTTTAAAAGTTGCTTCAGTTAGGGGGAAAAAAATATCATCAGTGGACAAAATTTAAGCCCCAGTCCCATAATAGTCACTCTGGAATACCAATAATAAAATTTCAAATTGACAATGAGCTTGCATTAAAGTCTGCACACCTCATTCCCAAAAAGGTAGACTGGTTACAAGTCTGGTGAAACATCCATGGTTCATTTTCATTAGCTTACTTAACAGGCACTAAACAGAAACCTAGGTAAAAGGACTACAGGCAATGAGAAGAAGTGAACAAATGTCCTTAAACCATATTCTTCTCAAATCTCTTTAGGACTGCACCACAAATCTGAATGCACTGAGTTCACTAAATGGTGACAGAAAAAAGAACTCCACATGCTGCCACAGTAGCACACTGCTTTGCTTCTTTGAATCATATTAATGAAAAATATATGCTCTCAGTTTCTTCCTAGTCAGTTGATTACAGGCTTCACGACCAGAGTGGTGGTAGTCTTTGCATGGAGTTGAGAATGGGTCAAAGTAATATTTTTAAATGTAAGAAAATCAATGCTGATTTAGTCAATTGTGCTAGAATTTCCGCAAAACTTCACCTGCAAAGCAGTGACCAAGTTTTAAATTAATTTGTGTGTAATCATTATGGTTTTGAACACAGAGAAATGTGCAGGCACAAAAAAAAAGACAAAGTTATTAGATGACAGCACAATATCTAGACCAATGAAAAGCTGAAGGTATTAAAATGATTGTTCACATAGCCTCATTTCTACCATAGTAGTCACTCTTAAGAAAGAGAACTACTTAAGTGACAAAATGGAGGAACTGTATTGGACAAAAATTCATTCCTTTTTTGATGGGCTGTATGTTGATTATTACCAGATTAAAAAAATTGAAGTGATTTTGTTCTTCAGTAATATGGTTCAGAATAGCCTTTATACAGTGTGTCAAATCCAACATAAAAAAATACACTCTCTGGCAAAAATATACCTGAGAGTGCCCTAAAGCTATTGCTTTAAACAGAATAGCAGAGGCAATATTATTGTTGCTTAGTTGTGCCAATAATTTGCACTCCAGTTTACTAATATTGGTATGAAATGACATCTTACTTCAATGTAATTCAATTGAATGATGTAGAGAGCTAAATTTTCTTTATGGATTTTACCACTAATCATGCCAACAGCGATTTATGAAACCCAAAATAAATGTAAAAAAAAAAAAAAAAAAAGGTATGTGTATTTTAGGAGACTCTGAAAAATATTAAAATCTTTCTTCTTGAGAGTATGCTCAAAGGCAGAATCCCATCTATAAGCTGAGTTTTAGTTGGTATCAACATGCATTCATTGCTGAGACATTCAATATGTATTTGGTGTTTATGGTGCTTATCATGTTATTCATATCAGTACTTCTAAAGCAGTATCACCACTACTGTATCAGCTGGCTGATGTCAAGACCTCGTGTGGCTCATGTCTGATACTGCAGGAGCATGGGCTTCATGGGAAATTTGGGAAATTTAGAACACTTACTTGGGAAGTGAACTTAAAGTCTAGCTTAAGCATGGTAGGTATAGTGCCTGCTGTTTTCACTATACTGTCTTCTTACACCTGAAGGTTGAAGCTTCCTCTTCACTTTCTAGGTATGACTCCAATTATCTATGATAGTAGGTTCATACACATATCCAGAGATAGACTTGGAGCCTTAACTTATTTTTCCTTCCCTCTTTATATTCTCCTTTAAGCTGTCATCACTGTTACTCTAAAACATTTCAAGTGATATGGTACGTACATTTTCACAGCATAGAAAGGCTCTGTTTTAGAAATAAATGCATTCAGGAAAATTATCCTCAAACCCTTCACAAGCTATCAGTAGTCAGTCAAGAGAAATATTATGTCAGGTGCTTTATTGCTACTTTCTTTTTTTATTTTCCTAGTGTCAAACAAAAGGCATGGGTCAGTTTCAGGAAAAATATGGCATCCTGTGTTCCACAAATTATTTCATAAACCTTGTGTCAAATGGAACATGGAGTCTGAGTCTCCTGTCCTCTTAATGACTGTAAATTTGCTGGTGCCATGGAAGAGAAAGGGAGAAGGAAACTACTTGGAGCAGACACCACCAGAACTAGGCTCTGCTGCAGAAAAGGCTTAGGAGAACAGGCTTAAAACCAGGACCCGTCCGGGGGCCTGTGGTAGGGCCTGAGGATGAGTGAGAGGTGGAGAGAGAAGGAGACTGAAACTGCAACTGGCAGTCTCACCCCCCAAAAAAGAAGCTAAGCTGGAAAGCAAAAGGAAATGGGAAGTTAGAATATATAGAGGATTGAAATTAGATGAGAGAAGACAGGAGGAAAGGAGAGCCGGTTTTGACAAGAAATGTGTGTGGAAGGAGGACTGAGTTTGCCCTCCCAAAACACTGAGGAAGCACTGGAGGTTGCATAAAGACTTGAGGTGGGAAGGCTAAAGCCCAGGGGCATGGAGACAGAAGCCAGGGAGGGGAGATTTAAGGGTAAACTCAATGTGACAAATGAGTTTCTTTCTTCTGAGAGGCAAACGGTGCCGGAACCAGGGGTGAGAGACAGAGACTACAGAGACAGCAGGAGAAGCAGCTGCTGGGACCCAGCCTCCTTTCCCCTACCCATCCTGCAGGCCAGGCAGCAGTCCCTGGGGAAGGCAGTCCTGCAGCTGGTGGGTGCAGCTGGCTCCAGGCAGCTGCGAGGGGACAGGCAGGAAGAAGCCTCCCCTGGGGCTCCCTGCATGATGGCTGCTGCCAGCACCAGCCTTGCTCTTGGGCCCAGCCATGCTGCAGCCCTTGAATGCAGCAAGTATAGTTCTTTGAGCCAAATAAAACCAGAAGAAATTGTTCAAATGGTGATATTGACACAATAATGTCATTACTTGCTAGCCTTCCAGTACCATTTGATTCCTCCAGCTCATTTTCCTCCTTTCTCCTCTCCTTTCCCCCAAGAATTGGGTGATTAGGCTGTGTACTAAGCATGAACCAACAATGTTATTTCTTTGTAATTCTTATTATTTACTTAAAAATAATCATACTGTTTTTATGCTTGTGGGAGACAGAATTGGGAAGTTGGGATGAAGAGAAGTGAATTTGGGGCCTGGGGAAAACAGAATGGGTAAATACCGAAGTGGAAGACCTGGGCCCAAATGAAGAACTGGTGGCTAAGGAGATCACATTAGTACCCTTACTTGGCTATTTGTGCAGTCAGGAGCTGATTGTTAGCAATGTAATAGAAATATTACAGGTTTATTCTTTTTTTCCCTAAGATATCTCTGTCATCCCTCTGCAGACAACAATATTTTTAAGTCTTAATAAGTATAGACAGTTGCTATTTCTAGTTAGCATGCATGGTTACTGTTTAAAAGGTGTGTTAGTCTCCTCTTTCTTCTTTGGCTGTTTTCTTGACTTTGTTTCTGTTACTGAAGTGGCCAGAAGTTGGCAATATATGCTACTACTTGGTTTTGCTTGGGAAACTTTATGTCTTGATTTCCATTTAAAATTTTGAATCCCCAGTTAGAAAGTAGTTGCTGCCTCTTTACAATTGCTCCTGAGGCATACAGCTATGAAAAAAAAAACCAAACCCAAACATCCATTAATAACTAATGATTAGATTCCACAGAAATCAAGAGTTAATCATTAAAGAACTCAACTAAGAGCTCAAAATGACACTGTAGCTTGAACACAGAACAATTATAAAATTCATGGTCAAATGATTCAGATTCAGCAAGGATACAAGAATATTTAAAAATTAAAACATTAATTTCCCATAGTTTCATATAAGCTAGAAAACATTTTACATACCTACAAATTGTAAAGAGTAATTAGCAAAGTTTGCCATGAATCATGTTATCAGGTATGTTAATATTTTGATTAACTCAGGACATGACTTATAGCTAGATTCAGTAGATCATCTATAGGAAAATGAAAAATCAGTGAGTTATAATTAGCTGATATTCAAGAGAGTTAGGGGTTCTGCAAAAGTTCTAAGACTATTAGAATAGAGACTTTTCAGGGTCCTCAACCTCTCTGCAGTTCAGCTATTTAGCTACTCCCAAAATTAGGGAGAAACCTAGTCTAACACATGAGGAAACATATATGGAACGTGCATTTTACAGAAAAATTCTAATGGGTCATGAAGTAAGGACCTAATAGTCATAACATCAAGGCATAACATATTCTCCAGACTTCCCTTGTTGCTAGCTTAGCCAGTAAGTATAGCTGCAATAGCTGTACTTTAAATAAAAGTAACTGAAAATTAGAAAATTCAGTGTATTTTTTTTTCTCTGGTATATAAACGTATGGACCTGATCTACCTAACATAACCAACTTACAACTAGAATTACTTGTCCCTTGATTATGAAAAACACAGAATGCAATCCTGGCTATATGAAAGTCAGTAGGACTTGCAATTATCTTGCAAACCTGTGAAATATTACAGAGCTTGTCTATGATAGTTCAGCTACAATGTTGATACCGCAACTTTTCATTGCATGTATCCTCTGAATGTTTGGAAAACAGTAAACTAATATGTGAACAATGCGAAATGATCTTAAGTTAGACATCATGACTTTATAGCGCTGGACTCCTGATTTTAAATTCTAGGAGCTGTTAGCATTACACAGTGAATTTCCTAGTACAGAAAAGGTCAAAAAGCCTGTTTTCAAATTGGTGTCAAAAATTTTTGTAGAATACTTCACATTTTCTACACTCATGACCTAGGTGTTTTTCAGAAGTCTCTGCTTTAATTTAAGGGTTTTTCTTTTTCTGATCTAAAGTTCAGTAAGTCTGGCTTTCTCAGGCAATTTTCAGGTGCTTCCATCTTTTCTGTTACCAAGAGATTGAAACTTGCAGAAGGGAAATTAAGAGTCCTTTCTCAGCACTGTTCTCAACAGGCAGCCCTGCCTGAGTTTCTCAAAATTCCGTGTGTCCTTTTTTTCAGCTTTTTATTCTTCCCCTCTTTAGGAGGGACAAACACCCTAGAAACTTTTAACAGTCAAGTATTATTTGACAATTATTTCAGTCTAAAATATCTAAAAGTAGGGTAACTAAGACAAGGAAATTTGAGAAGAACCACAAATAAACAGTAATCTCTATGTGATATACACTTTATATACAAACACCACTTAAAATAATTTTATGTGTGTTTGAAGATTAGAAAAAAAAAAAAGAAAAGAATTATTATTCACAACATGACTGAAGTGATTTGCCCTATTGTATTAAATGTTACTTCATGGTAAAACAATACATCAGCAAACAGCCAATTTAATTGAACTCAGATGTACTAAGGCATGGCACAATATAATTTTTTGTCAATAACCAATGAATTATTCACTGTCTTGAAATGTTTTGGTCCTGGTAATTCTGTTTGTATCTTCCACACTGAATTTATAGCTAAAATACTGAAGCTGGTCTTTCTTCAGAAGCGTGTCAAGCGTAACTATATTTTTTTAATTTAAATTTATTTACTATTTGTATTAAGTTCCTAATTATTGGACAAGCTGCATGAATTCTCCTGGTAGCAAAACTGTCTTGAAAACTAACTGAAAAAAACTTGTAATATAATTTTATTTCCATTGCTTAAAATTTTAAACCAGAACAGCTATCCAATATTCTGAACCACAGTCAAGTTGCTTTTGGCATTTCAGGATATCTAGAGGCAAATTCCTGCATGGCCTCACTCGACTTTTATTCAGCTCAAACCTCAAGAAAACTCCTAACTATCACAGCTGAAAAAAATATGCATTTTTAATTTAATATTCTCCAGCATTTGAATGACATAAATGTTAGACTATGGTGTTTCTATTGTGATATATTTATTAACATCCTGGGTGTGCATGCATGACTCTTTGGAAAGGTTTCAATGAACTATTCAGGTTATTTTGCATTCCCATAAATTTGCATCAAACTACATAGTATTATATGTGATTTAAGTTACAATATCCAACATTTGAATAAGCATGTAAAATTTCTTGAAAGTATATGTATGCATGTGTGTTTACATATGGACACATACATCTATGTATCTTTCTATCTATATGTATAATACAGGTACTATCTCTTCTTTTTAACCACTTTCTTCCTGTCCAAGTGATATCTTCAAGAGAAAAGCCAAAACAAAACAAAAAAACCCACAAACTAGACATAGAATAGCTTTAAAAGATTGTAAGATATCAGACATAAAAATACCACTAGTCTAGCATTGAAGATTATAGACATACAGCAGCTTTATCCAGTCATGGATATAGATGGCAAGAGCACAAAGATTTTAAATAGTAAACCACACCTTATTTAACTTATACAAATATTCTGAAAGAACTGAAAATATGGGTATCTTAGTAAATGAGAATAATCTCAAGGGCCCACTACTTTGGGTGGTGACCTGGGAAAGAATAGGTTTAATTCCCAGGCTGAATTTCAGCATAACCTTGAACAATTTGGTTTTGTCTCTTTGATCCCTATGAGCAGGATTGTTTTGCATTTACTGAGCCCAGAAACATCAGCTGACTCTATAATGTCAGGAGGCCTTCTTATTGTCTTGTTCTTGGTTGAGTATACTGCACAACTACTCCAATCAAGAGATTTCTGATGTAAGTATGTGAGAAAGAAGAGAAAAAACCAACAAAAGAAGTAAAACAAAAGCATAACATGTTGCAGAAGGTAAAATCATAGAATAATTTAGGTTAAAAAGGATCTCTAGAGATCATCTGTTTCATACACCCCCCTACCCCCCCAAACAGAGCCATTTTGAATAAAAATTCACATTTCCACAGCAGATCAGGTTACTTAGGGCCCTGTACAGTTGAGTTTTGAGTAACTCCAAGGATGGAGTTCCCCCTGTCTCTCTGGGCACCTATTCAAGTGGTTAATGATCCTCACTGTGAAGAATTTTTTCCTTCTATTGAATCAGAATTTCCCTTGCTGCAACATAGGTTCAATGTCACTTGTCCTATCACTGTGGACCTTCAAAAGAGTCTGGCTCCATCTTACTACAGCCCCTCACCAGGTAATTGAGGACAGTTATCTGGTCCCCCTTTAGCCTTCTGCAAGCTGAACAAGCCCACCTCTGTCAGACTTTCCTTCTATGTCATGTGATCTAGCCCTATAAATATTTTAGTCACTTTCTACTAGACAGTACTGTAGAAGTAGTCCTGGAAGTATCATGTAGAGGAAAATAATCACTTCTGTCATTCTGCCAGTTCTTCTTTTGCTGAGGTATCCAAGTATCCTGTTTGACTTCCTCACTGCAAGAGTGTACTGCTAACTCATGTTTATTTCATTGTCTCAAGATCTTCAGGCTTTTTCTGCAAAGCAGCTACCCAGCCAGCAAGTCCTCATCCTGAATTGTCATTTCATGAGGTTATTCTTCCAGGTGATGGACTTTGTGTTTGCCTTTGTGCACTTCATAAAGCTCCTGAGGAGCCCAACTCCAAGCTGTCAGTTTATCTGAATGGTAGATCTATCCTCCAGTATATTCCACTTCCTCAAGTTTAGTGTCAGTTTTTGAGGATTCATTCTGTCTCGTTGTGTCAGTACACCTCCCCCCCGGCCACCCCACCCCCCACCCCCCCCCCCGCCCCATCCTGCCAGCAGGAAATGAAACTTCTCCAGGCAGGGAGAAGGGGAAAGAAAAAAAACCCTAAACCCTAGGGGCCGCAGGTTGAAATTTGAACTGGCCAATCGAAATGTGCCAGGTACACTGAGGTGACCTTCTTGGCCAATAGGGATTAAATGACCACAGGTCAGATTTGACAGGGGTATAAACAGGGTCCCGCCGGAGGACATGTTGGAATCAGTCCTCCTCGGAGCAGCGGGTCTGCAGTCGGGGACTCCCCCTTGGGTCAGGGCACCGCCCAAGGTAACTCCTTGAGGGAGAGAGCCCTCAGCTTTTAGGTGAGTGATATGCTCATTTTAGAGCCATCACGATAAATCTTGGGGATTCTTGAGTCAGCTGTGTAGTATTAATTCTCTTTACATCATTGAGCCTGTGGTTTATAAAATGTTACTGGACTTCTAATTTTTTACTGAAGAATAAATCTAAGTTTTAACACCTGTTGGCTTTGGTCATGCGTGCATCCGTAACACTCGTTGTCCAGGTCGTTAATGGAGATACTCAATAGTATTGGCATCAATATGAACCCTTAATGGGTGCTACAAGTAATGAGCTGCCAACTGGACTTTGAACAGTTGACCACTAGTCCTACAGCCCAATGGTCCAGTCTATTTTCTGTCTAGAGTTTTTAAAGCCTTGCTTAGTTCAAGGTAAATTACATCTATTGCTATCCTCTCATGCACAGAACTAGTCATTTCACCACAGAAGATAGTCATGTTGGTTAGGCCCAATAGGTCCTTGGTGATTATGTGTTGACTATTTCCAATCACCTTCTTGTCTGCTGTTTGTCTAGTTGTTGTTTCCAGGAACATTTGGTCCATAACCTTCCTGCAAATTGAGGTTAGGCTAGCTGTGGTATGCCAGACCCTCATGCTTGCCTTTTGAAGATAGGCACATTTACGTTTTCTAGTCACTGGGAACTTCCCCCAGTCACCAGGATTTATCAGAGATAATAGAAATTGGCATCGCAATGAAATCAGCCAGCTATCTCCACATCCTTGTACATATCCAAGCCAGCCCTGTGAACTTGTGTCTCTGAATTGCTTGAGTGGTTCTTACCTTGACCATCCTCTATCATGGGTAGTACTTCACCCACCCAGATTCTGACACTAACCACAGACCGTAACATCTTGAGAGCAGACCCGGCCACTAAAGAGCACGGCAAAGGAAGTGCTGAGTACTTTCAGCCTTTTCCATGTCCTTTGTCACTGGGTTGCTGTCCTGTTCAGCAATAGACCTTTCCTTGACCTTCCTTTTGCTCCTTCCACTTGTAGAAGACATTCTTGTTGATTTTCCCCATCTGTAGCCCAGTAAATACAATTTTAGTCATAGGTTTTGTGTTGACATGATAGTACAGGGTCTCAGAACTTGTGTGGGCCTGTCTTAGCCCCTGCTGATTTTAGGCTGTTTTATCTATGCTAACAACTGCCCATCTGTCAGCTCTCACCTAGCTTATTTTAGCTTAGCTCTGTGAATACTGTAAGGGTCTGACAAACCCATGTAGTAGTCACTAAGTAATAAAAAAAGGCCCTTTTTATAAATTAAGCTAGAGAAGTCTATTCTGTAAGTTTAACTAACACACAAGAGCTGAAGAGAGTCATACTTTAGCTGAAGAACAATGAAGAAAGAGCATTATACCCTAGTAAATGTCAGTTTTGCCATTACTAGCAGAAGGACAAAGGTTTGGGACTGTCCATTTCAGATTCCAGGGGGTGGCTGGGCTGTTCCTTGGCCTGAGCAGGGCTGAGCTGGGTTTACCAGGTGCCCCGCAGCCACGTGCTTATTGCCCAGCCTGTCTGAATTTCCTCTCTGTGAGTGTCAGCGGGGAAAGGGGCTGACAGCCCCAGGCAGTCCATGTGGGACAAAGAGCTCCTGGGTGATACTGGGGAGCTGTGGGCAGCTTTCACCCCTTCCCTGGGAGCAGGGGAAAGGGGGCAGGATGGGGTAAGAAAACATAAAAGTAGCCTCAGGCAGACCTCAAGACTGATGAGGAAGGGACACCTGCCATGGGCATCATACTCTGATAAATACCTCAAGCTGCCGACAATTTTCTCACTCAACCTTCCTGAGGAAGGCTTAAACTGTCAATGTTGGGTATCAGAGAGATACTGGAAGGGTGAGCATAACATCAGAGAAAAGGAATAAACAGTAAGAAATCTCTATAGAAGAACTTTATCTGTATTAAGGCTTCTCAATAATTAGATCATTTGGATTATAGCACTTTGTATCATTGTAAATAAACTAACAGTAACTTTATATTTGCTTTATTCTTTAGACTCTTAAATTTGACTACCAGTAAATTCTTAGCTCCACACATAAAGTGCTCTCCTTTTACCCATAACAAGAATTGGAAGGTAATACCTCTGCCACCAGTTTCAACTTCTAATGCAATCTCTCCACACACACACAATGTTTCTATAATACTCCTCGACTCTAGCAGGTCCACACTTCCTCTTTTGGTACACTTCTTTCTTGTGCTTCAGTTCGATTAGGAGTTTTGTCTTCAGTGACACCGTCTACCTGCTACTGTTGTATTCTCCTGCACTTTGGAATAGATTATTATTATTTGCAAAGGCTGTCCTTCATGACCAGAAGGCTTTCCCTGTCCCTTTGCCCTGTACTGGTTCCTGCCTACCAATTCCCTGAACAAGCTGAAGCCCACCCTGCTGAAATCCAGCACCATTATTTTGTTGACTGTTCTCAGACAAGAGACTTCCATAGGACTGCGCCAATTTGAAAATTAGGAAAATCATACTTCTTATCTTCAGTGAAGGGTTATGAGTGTTAATGGATGATCCACTCACTGAGCTACATATATATGCCCCAATACCATCTAATATATGAATAAAGCCTGTTACAGATTTCTAATGCTTCTTCTCCTATATAAGATATAAACTTGTCATTGTGAATTGAGTTTTGAACAAGGGAAATTTAGCAGATACTAAAGGTACCACCAGGCACCATGGAAATGGGAAGCAGAATGTTATGTCACAAGTTTCATCAGAGCAAACATGCTACTGTAACCATGTGAATACTGCAAATATAGATGATACACATGGAATATTATGTTTAAATATTTTATTATTATATTACTATTACAGGGATTTTAAAGGTCACCTTGGTAAAGGCTTCTTGTCTCCTAGAAGCTGGTTCTTCTTTTCTTCTTACTTGGGGAAAACTGGTAATACTGAGAAGTCTCTTTTACCTGGAATGTGATCTGCAAGTGAATGCATGTGTATTTTCTCCATCAAATTTATGGGAATGTGAATAGCATTAGTGCAGTCTAGAAATAATGGCAATGACAGTTATGTAGCAATATGTGTTAAATACATCATAGATTAAGAGTTTTATTATAAGAACTACTTTAAATATTTTAAACCTTTTTGCCATTCAATGTATGTCATAGAATCATAGAATCATAGAATGGTTTGGGTTAAAAGGGACCTTAAAGGTCATCTAGTTCCAACCCCCCTGCCATGGGCACGGACACCTTCCACTTGATCAGGTTGCTCAAAGCCCCATCCAACCTGGCCTTGAACACTTCCAGGGGTGGGGCGTCCACAACTTCTTTGGGAAACATGTTCCTGTGCCTCACCACCCTCACAGTAAAGAATTTTTTCCTAATATCTAATCTAAATCTACCCTCTTTCAGTTTAAAGCAATTACCCCTTGTCCTATCACTACATGTCCTTGTAAAAAGTCCTCCTCCAGCTTTCTTGTAGACACCCTTTGGGTACTAGAAGGCTGCTATAATGTCTCCCTGGAGGCTTCTCTTCTCTAGGCTAAAAAACCTCAACTCTCTCAGCCTGTCCTTATAGGGCAGGTGCTCCAGCCCTCTGATCATCTTTGTGGCCCTCCTCTGGACCGGCTCAAGCAGGTCCATGTCCTTCTCATGTTGGGGGCACCAGAGCTGGATGCAGTACTCCAGGTGGGGTCTCACGAGAGCAGAGTAGAGGGGGAGAATCACCTCCCTTGACCTGCTAGCCACATGTGTTTTGATGCAGCCCAGAATGCGATTGGCTTTCTGGGCTGCTGGCGCACATTGCTGGCTCATATTCAGTTTTTCATCCACTAATACCCTGAAGTCCTTATCTGCAGGGCTGCTCTCAATCCACTCATCACCCAGACTGTATTTGTGCTTGGGATTGCCCTGACCCATGAGCAGGAGCTTGCACTTAACATTGTTGAACTTCATGAGGTTCACATGGGCCCACCTCTTGAGACTGTCAAGGTCCCTCTGGATGGCATCCCTTCCCTCCAGCACATCAACCGTAGCACACCTCTTGGTGCCATCAATGTCATGGCATTGCAAGTTTTCTTGAAGCTTAGCTTTCCTTTATTAGATGGCTACATCTTTCTGCCAAACTTCTATTTTTAGAGTAGTGCCTATGGTTGTTCCTAGTGACAGACATACAATTATATACAAAGTTTATCCATAAGTTTCTAAACATACTCTGTTATCCATGTAGAAGTGCATGCCCTCTTGCTACAATACTGCAGAAAGATTACAGAGATGTGAGGAAAAATAATCACATTTACCTTCTAGAGAGTCTAAAAGATTCTTTTAGTCCAAAGGGGCAGATCAAAGAGAAAGAAAAAGGAACAATAAGCATGGTGTTAGTATTGCGTATACTGTAGAGGTCCAGTAAGAATGAAATTATGGTAGGTTGTGTCTAGATCTTCATTCTGATCTCCTGTCTATCCCATGCATGGACTTTTACTTTGTGTGAACAGATCAATGCAGGACAGTATGATGGCATGACCTGAACTCACCCCAATGTACTGTTGACATATCCTTCAGGCACATAGCCAGAATCAGAAACTCTTCATTTAGTGAAATTGATTTTGTCATAATGTGATGAAACTTCTTATGCTAAGACAGCTTCTTCCAGGTATGTGATATCTCTGCAACCTTTGATTGAATGTTGTGACAACCACAGCTTTGAGGTGAATCTGCCAAAACCATCTTCTTATACTAAGTCAACTTAAGAAGACTAAAGAGCTTTTAACCTCAAAGGAAACAAGTTTTCTTAAAATATAGGCTGTAATATTAAGCTATTTAGAGAGATAAAACTCAAAGAGAAAGTTCAAAACTGGGTCAGTTCATTCTGACTAGATCAGAAAAGAAATTAAAAACACGTTTATACAAGATCCTCATCCTATGCATTGTGTCCTTGTGGAAAAGTCCTGGTTTCAGTCAACTCAGTGCCTCTGAGAGCTGTTGCAAACCCTTTTCCATTCCCTGTGGTTCATGAGAAGCTTTTCCTTCTGTAGCCCCAGAGGTTTGGTTGTGGATATCTTTCCCTGTTTGTTTCAAAATTTTCTCCATCCTCAGATGAGCTATAGGCTCCCAGGTCCCTCCTGCAAATCTCCTTTACCTGTCACATCCTTCATTCTCTCCAAAATATTATTTCCTTTGAGCAGGATCAAATGATTCTGAAAAGCAGGAGAAATCTCCCTCTCTCTCCAGCAAGTTTCACCTAATCCCATCCATTTGTTGGTAGAAAAACTAAATAGAAAAGACAAATAGAATCAACATTGATTGCCATGACGGTCATCTCTGAGTGAGGAAGGGAGAGGAGTGGAACAAATTGCTACAAGAAACAATGTTAGCATCTTTGTGAGTAACTACCTAGTATTCACCAATATACTCTGTCTGTGACTGCACACCTGGCAGGTAATGCAACTGTAGCAAAACGTTTGGCAGAGTAGAGGCTTGTGTAGTAGTAGATTTTAGTGTAGATGTAGATAATAATAATTTGTTGAATTGTTTTTTCATATTTCTGCTGATTTAGTGGGAGATCAATGGAGACACACTGATGATGAAAGTAGGCAGGACAATAGGCTTATATTTCTGTATCTAAGCTGCTTCTTTTTTAAATACTTGCAGGTGGGAAAAGCAGATTGGAGACTGCTAAATACATACAGTATTTTTTATGTAATCCATCACTGTTCCTCTTTTTCATTTCCTAAAATAGTTTGCTTCTGAAAAGGCTGTGCTAGGTGTTCAATAACATCTAAGGGAGATTTGGCATCTCCTTTTTTCTTTTTTTTCTTTTGTTATTCAAAAGTTGTACATAGGAACTAAAGAGAAATCAGGACACTATTTTTTGACGTTGTGGTGGGTTGACCCTGGCTGAGTGCCAGGTGCCCACCAAAGCCTCTCTATCACTCCCCTCCTCAGCTGGACAGGGGGAAGAAAATATAACAAAAGGCTCATGAGTCAAGATAAGGACAGGGAAAGATCACTTACCATCACGGGCAAAAAACAGACTCGACTTGGGGAAAATTAACTTAATTTATTACCAATCGACCAGAGTAGGGTAATGAGAAATAAAGCTAAATCTTAAAACACCTTGCCCCCCACCCCTCCCTTCTTCCCAGGCTCAACTTCACTCCTAATTTTCTCTACCTCCTCCCCACCAGCAGTGCAGAGGCATGGGGAATGGGGGTTGCGGTCAGTTCATCACATGTTGTTTCTGCTGCCCCTTCCTCCTCATGGGAAGGACTCCTCACACTCTTCCCCTGCTCCAGCATGGGGTCCCTCCCACGGGAGACAGTCCTCCACGAACTTCTCCAATGTGAGTCCTTCCCATGAGCTGCAGTTCTTCACGAACTGCTCCAGCATGGGTCCCTTCCACAGGCTGCAGTCCTTCAGGAGCACACTGCTCCAGCGTGGGTCCCCTGCGGAGTCACAAGTCCTGCCAGAAAACCTCCTCCAGCGTGGGCTCCTCTGTCCATGGGGCCACAGGTCCTGCCAGGAGCCTGCTCCAGTATGGGCTTCCCACGGGGTCACAGCCTCCTTCAGGTACATCCCCCTGCTCCAGCATGGGGTCCTCCATGGGCTGCAGGTGGATATCTGCTCCACTGTAGACCTCCATGGGCTGCAGGGGGATAGCCTGCCTCACCATGGTCTTCCCCACAGGCTGCAGGGGAATCTGCTCTGGTGCCTGGAGCACCTCCTCCTCCTCCTTCTTCACTGACCTGGGTGTTTGCAGGGTTGTTTCTCTCACATGTTCTCACTCTTTTCTCTGGCTGCAGTTTCTGTTGCACAGGGGTTTTTTTACACCTTCATAAATCTGTTATCTTAGAGGCACTACCACCGTCACTGATGGGCTTGGCCTTGGCCAGCAGCGGGTCCATCTTGGAGCCGGCTGGAATTGGCTCTGTCAGACATAGGGGAAGCTTCTAGCAGCTTCTCACAGAAGCTACCCCTGTAGCTTCCCTACTACCCAAAGCTTGCCACGCAAATCCAATACAGACATTTCTCATGAAAGGAAAGAATGGGTTGTTGCAGAAAAAGATGGGTAAATATAAACAAAGTGAATTTGTAGAGGGAAATCAATTATCAATTCATTTCATAATGGTGAGACAATGTTATTCACTTAAGTGCACCTTTTAAACAGTAACCACATTTTAAAAAATGAAATATTTGACACTTTGTTCTTGTTGTTGTTGTTGAGAGCTACTTTTATAGATATAATGGAATTGATATTAAGAGTTTTACCATATTCATTGCTGTTGATGTTGTTTAACATATAGTTATCATGGAGGTAATTATTATGTTTATTATATTATAATTTAGAACTCTCATGTTATCTATATGAAATGTTATTTATAGACATACACTGTGAAACTGTGTCTTGTAATAGGCAAGTGTGTATTTATGAAAAATGCAAATTAGCCATTAGTGATTTTTTTCATGTTACCTAACTCTAGAGTCAGGCAGTAGGTGTTCTTTAAGGAAGAAAAATAAAGATATCTGTAATATACAACTGAGTATAGGAAACATTAAGTACTGTTTTTATGTCAGGACTGTGCAACATGAATTCAAACAGTGCCAACAGTTTCACAAGCAACAGGCAACAGTGACAAATACTTTCTTATATAAAAATCCTAGTGACTTCAGTGTGAGCAGTTATGTGAGTAAATGACCATGAACATGAAAGAGGGTTACATAAGGTACATATCTGTCATTATATTACTCAGCTTGAAAAAGGACAACCAGCTTTCATGAACAACTAGTTCCTTGACAGAAATACAGAAGGCATATTCAGATCTATCAGTATCCAGAAGGAATAGTATCTTAATCCATGTGTCATAAAAGTTGTAGGAAGCCTCTAATAGTTTTAACAAGGCTATGACCCTCCTACAGATAAGGCATATAGTCAGTCTAAAACTGACATAATATCTGTAGGTACTGTCACATATGGAGTGACGCACTTAACTTGTAACAGAGAAGTAGCAATATGTTTATTGATATAAAACAGTGATTTAACAAAGTTTGATAGTAAATGTGACAGTGGTTTAACAAGATTCAATGGCAAGGTTCATTTGATATTTACTGCATAGAGGACAGGGTCAGACAAAACTGTCAGGGAGACCCTCCCCTTGAGTTGTGAGGTTCAGAATGGACCCCCTTGTTCTCTAAACTCCTTCTCAGAGAGGAGTCTAGGTGCAGCTGGATCCACTCCTAGTCCCAGACTTGGTCAACAGTTTATATCTAAGGGATTATATATGTGCAATCAATCCTTTATATCACTTAGCTAAGATTTCAAAGTTTAGCATGCTATTAATCACTTACCAAGAATCTGTTGCGGCAAGGAATCTCTCAACCTCAAGGAGTAACCTTGAGAGGTGTCCCTACTCAAGGGGAGATCCTGATATGCAGCCCACTGCCATGCAGGGGAGCTCAATGGGCCCTGGGCTGTCCGGTATTTATGGAGTAAGATGATTGACTCATAGTCATATTTGTGTACCGACTAGATGTTAGTTTCTTCCAAATTTGGCTTGAGTTGGACATTGACCAGCACTGTGGTTAGGTGGGCACATTGTTCAAATTAGCCCTTGGCTGTGTATTGTTATCTGTCTCTCACAAATCCACTTTGAGACAGATGCAGCCATTGTGACCAGAGGCATCCATTACAACTGCCATTGGTGGTTATTACTTGAGCAGGGTTACAGGAAATACAGGTCAGACTGGAGAGATGGGGAGCACACCACCAACAGATATATAGACACACTTCTTACATTTCAATGTCTAACAGTAGCTGCAATATGGTTAACAGCATGGCACAAAGCAGAGACACTAACTCGTCATACAACTGGCCTGCACCATGTGGTCAGTTTCATATTTCAGTGTTTTGATTACATTGTAATTCACAGTGATGAAGGTGAAAAATAAATCTAGATTTGTGTACAAGGTAAATTTTGGTTTAAAGTGAGGGCAATCAATTGATAGTCTTACAGGTGAGAGATGCCTACATAAACTTACTGAAAAATAAATTGGAGTAAACTGTATATATCAGTAATGAGAAAAGTATTTCTTCTATACATGTAATCTTAAATGAAAAAATGTTGTATATAAAACATACTACAGAAAAGAACTAAAAGAAAATAAACTTTCTTCAGTTTGGGAGGTCTTTTATCAGTCACTAACTGCAAAGGTCACTAATAAAGTGACTGCAGTACACTTTGTTTGACAGATTGAATCAAGATTGTTGTGAGATACAATGCAAGGAAACTATGCACTTTGGTTTCTTCTTTCTCTCCTGAGAGATATTCGAGAAGGCTTATTTCATCTAGCATAGCATACTTCCATATTTGCACTCGGTCTATCAGTCATGATGTCCGTGACTATGTTGTGCAATATTTTTCATTTTTCCCTTGATCCAGTCTTTAGAATTGTACTTCTTTGTCTCTGTAACAGCACCTGGAGACAGAGAGAGGAGGATATGTCCTTATTCTTTTGAATTTAGTTTCAAATAAACATTATAAAATAATAGTAAGGTCTAGAAACAGTGAAATTGTAATGACATGAGATTCCAAATCTAACGAGACAATTTACAGTACGTAGGGAATTTCTGTACTGTTCAGTAAAATTCTGGAAGGTGTTGAGCATCCTTAAGATTCATTAAAGTAACTGGGATGTTTGAAGTATTTTCACTATTCTTCAGAAAGTTATCATTGCAGCACCAAATTATTAGTGCTGTTAATAATGCACTAATTATTGTTTGCAAAGTGCATTGGAATCCCAGATGAAGGTCATTACGAGAAGATAAGTGTTATAATGAAGATAGTGTGTAAAACATTTTCTTTAAATATAAAAAATCTAGCTGGATTTATCCCAATTTCATTCCTCAGAGTATTTTCCAAATGTAATGAAAAGGAAACTTACGAGATTTGTTATAGCTTTTTATCTTATTTTTTTTTTTTCCTTCTTGATTTTTGTTAGACATTTATATCACTAGATTCTATTTTGTGTGGGTTGCTATGAAAACATCAAAGAAATTTCAATTGAAAAGAAAAAATTCTACATAAAATGAGAAGAACAGTACATGTCTAAGTTTTTTTCATAGTTTTAGTGAGAAAATCTTCCTTCAGATATTGCAATGCAAGGTAATAGCCTTCACATCCTAATCAGAGGCAAATCTCAGTCTGGAATGTGATCTTTAGAAAAAAATATCATCAGGAGATATCTGAAAAACATTTTTATAAGTTGTATATATGTCATAAAGAAAAAGGATAAAAGAAGAATTTAATGAAAGTGAGGAAAATCAGCAATATATACACCTGGTTGTTTCCCACCTCATCCCCTCTCTCATGGTACACACTAATATGGTGGTAGAACCGTGTTTCATTTAATGCTTAAACATTCCTTGTGTTTTAAGTAAGGAATGCCTTCTGCTTGGCCTGTTTTGTTGGCATTTCCTGTTTCTCTAAAGGTCATTCAGGAATAAAACTCCTCTCCTCCAAGCAAATTTTCAACTTACTAGTAAAATACTCAAATATTTCTTAAATTTTATTATTCCAGAAAGACAAATTTGAGAATAACATTCTTTGTAGTTTCTTGAGCAGGTCTGTTTCCTGGAGAATGAGATCTTACTCTTCTTATGATCTAGAAATTCTAGAACTGTATACATGTTTGTATGCAGTTTCTTTTTCCCTTCAGGTTAGAAACATAATTCTTTACCAGTTTCTGTAGCAGTTCCAACTCGCAGTAAAACACATCAACTGAAATAGGAAATTATTTTTAAGTAAAAGTTCCTTATGCTATTAATACTGCATTTGCTCAAATTGATAAACAGAGATGTAACATCATTGCTAATTACTAAACCTACTCTTTATATGAAGATATTAAAGTCTTTTTCTCCAGGTTCACTAGTAAAACATTCTGAAAAAGTTAACTTCAATATTTGTTAGGTAAACAAACAGTTTAAAATGTTGTCTTAAAAATAATCTTCTCAAAGATCAATTAATTTTTTAATGCTAAGTACTTTTTACTTCCTTGCAATAAAATATCAGGCACATTACCTTACCCACCAACAATATTGTGGCTCTTTTCCTGACTTTAAGTAGCAAATACTCCACCCTCATCCCAATATATTTAAATGATTATAAGTGTGATCCTATGCAAGTTATTCTGGAGTCGCCTTGCATTCTTGTAGGTAAATATAATGTAAAAGTATAATAAATTATGATTTGCAATTGAGTTTGTATGTGTGTTTATTGTATCACTATCATATCTTAAATGACAGCAATGGCAATTTAGCCAGGTAATAAAATAAATTGCTCTCTGTATGTCCTAAAAAACCCATAAATCATGTCTCGGAATTTTATTTTAAATAATTTAACTGATTTAATTAACCCCAAAGTAAACACAGTAATTAGGTACTAGTGAAAGAAAAACTGGGACATGCTGGGATAATGAAAAGAGTTGCAAAGAGTGATTTTATTCCCATGTTTCAAGGGAATCATCATGAATAAATCTTGTATTTATAATTTTTTAAAAATACTTTAAAGTAGCCATCACTCCCAGTAGAAATATCCATCTGGGTAATTATTTTGCCTCCCTTCCTCCCCATGAACCTCCCCAAACCCAGACAAAACAGAAAATAATAATTGACCAGTAATAATATAGAAGTCATGCCATGAAACATCAATTCATAGAAAAGGCTTTGTTCTCGAAAACCTTCTGAAACATTGCAAGCCTGTTGCATGACATTTATCAATACATTTTAGGAGCTCCTGAGAATACAGACAAAATTATTGATGGTCTCACATGCACCCAGCACTGGTAAGTATGCACTCTTTAGCAATGAATTAAAGATTTTATATCTTACCTTGTAGGGAGTCAAGAAATTATGAAGGAGAAGGTTTCAGGTCAGCACCACGCATATCAACATCATTATCATCCTTGTTCACCCCATTACCATAACTTAATCATTCTTCCACCTTAACTAGAGGATAATATTTCAAAATTATTTTCCTGCCATGTCTGAAGCTTAAATACCTTGCAGAGAGGACAGATGTTTTAGTTTTCATGGTGATTGAGTTCAAAGTGAATAGTATTCACAATGAACCTGTTTGTTTGTAGGCAGTTCAAAAAACTGTGTATGGACCCAAGATGTAGAAGAATTTCTTGTTGGAGAATAAACACTATTGAACATTAAATGAGGGTTTATTTGTATATTCAGAAATGTATGACATCTACTGAGCTAGATCCTCATAAGAATAACGTCTTTCCACTAAACTTTAATTGAAGCAATGCTGATTTACTATGACCAATTATCTTTATCATTTTAGTTTCTTTGATCCTTTGTTCAAGATAATCAGACAGAAAAATTACCTTGTGACAATGTATTTGTTTGAATCTTTCAGTACAAAACTTAAATTATGGTAACAGACAATTTGGGGAAAACATTCTTAGCACTCCCTGTGGTAATCCTCATTTGTGTATATTTTCTTCAAAGATGAATTTATTTTTTTGAAGACAAAAATTCTAGCTAACTTCTCTGACAAGAGATACATTGCCTGCATGGAGGTGCCATTTAATGCATATACATAAAAAACAGCATGTTTTCTAAAGATGAGCCTTAATAGCTGAAGGAAAAATCAACAAGACTAATTTGCCATCCACATGTTTTTTTCCATATATTCTTATCTTCTATGGGATTCAGGTTTTAAACTGTAGAAGTAGTAGAGTGGTATGATTTGTTTAATTTCATTCACTGCCTTTTTGTGCTGAGGAAAAACAAAACCAAACAAACCAAACCTATACCAAATGAAAAATAACCAAGTAACTCTGGAGATTCAGAGGTAAATAGTTTTTAGGTTAATTTAAATTGGTAAAATTGTATTTGAGTAAAAATATAAATAAAAGGAGAAAAAATAATGACAAATGAAATTAAGGTGAAATAGCTTATAATTTAAAGAAAATGTAGAAAGGTGGTGCTTCAGTTCCTGCCCCTCCCTCAAGCTTTGATGAAGGTAAAAGTTAAGTACTGTGGCAAAATTACTACAGAAACCAAATGGAAAACACTTTTAATGCTTAAAGACTGACTTTTTTTTACAATTTTAATTTCTATACTGTAAAATAAATTTAATCTCAAGGTTTCAGACAAAGTTGAACTAACTAGGAACTGAGCAACAAAGCAATTTAGGAAAATGGCTTAGAAACCAATTTTTTAAGCATATGCTAAGCTGATTTCTTGAAGGAAGAAGAAGAGACTTTGTTAGAAACTTTTAAAAGTTAAAAATTAAATTTAAAAACTGTCAGGTTTATCAACATGTTTCATGAAAAGGCAGTTTCATTTCTAATTGTCAAGTAATCATGACTACTGTTAATTTAAAAAGTAAGAGAGAAACAGAGCATGTCATTTAGCTTAAAGGGAGAAATTGATCCTGTGTGGAGATGTGGCATAGACAATATGAAAAACTTTCAGTTGCACATAAGCACAGATTCTTAAAAAACCTTGGTAGAACTTGCTTCAGCAGGTGAAATTAATCTCTGAAAAAAATATATGTAACACTGCTTATATGACCAGATCCATACCTGAAATAGTCATCCTGATACAGGTATTTAATTTGTCAAAACACATACATGTATAAGTGACCAAAAGATGAAGGAAAGTAAATCGAAGTTCTTCACTGGATTTGGTTGTTGGATTTTACTGCATATAGATAACAAACAGATCCAAATATTGCAAAGGTTTTGTTGTTCTCCATCTCAGCTTACGTTTTACCTAGCCTGACTTTCTTCCCCATAATGAAAAGAAAACACAATACACAACTATCTTGTACCTATCATGCACTAAAAAAAAAAATAATCTGTAGTTTGTTTAAGAGCATCCATGCTTTAGATAGGGCTGCTATATGTCATTGCAAGAAACATCCATAGGGTAAGCGAAGCATCAAATAGACTGTAAATCTTTTTTCTTTACCCTGATATGCTACTTAGTGCAAGGTTGTATAGATGTCACAGGTTTTCTTTACTGAAATAATTCTGGAAGCAGATGTGACCCAATGCAGGTCTGCAGAGCAAACTGAATCAACAAAGATTAGTTTGTTTGAAAATCTATTGAATTCAGAGTAAAACCATGCATTGTGATAATAGTAGGAGGATGTTTTGCAGAGAAGTAGAAAAATAAGAAAGCTAATGTTTTCTTCATTATTTGTTGATTTTATGAATGAACTTAATATCCAGTTGAACTTATCAAAACATCTTGAGGCTCTCAGTCTTCATAACTTTTAGACAAACATTCATACCATATTTCCATACAATCTCTTACTGTACACAGAACCCAGCTTCAGCTCCTATTTCAATAACAAAATACCAGTATTCTCCCTCCCCCGCCCCCAAGAAAAAAAACCTTAAACCCCAACCTCTTGAGAAACCCCTGCAAAACAATGTCAGGTTTGCACGGAAAAGCATTCAGAAGAGAGAAAGCACCAGATCAGTTGCATTATTATAGAGTTCATGTTTACATAGTCTTTTACCCAAAACCTTTTTCAGAACATGCAATAGACAGCCCTTATTGAATGAGTGAATTTATTATGCTTTTTTACCTTGTCATTTTATATAGCTACCTGCATATTGTTCCTGGATTTAGAAAGCCCTGCCATGGTATAATGATCTGTTATTTCCAAATGAGTTTTTCCTCAGATGATTTTTTTGTTTCTTCTCAGGGATTTATTAACTGGCATTAATATATGTATCTCCATAATAGGAAAAGTAGTACTGATTTCCTTGAACAAATGTGAGGCACAGATTAAGGTCAGAGTGTATTGGTTTATTGGGATGACCATTTGAAAAGAGTATGGCTGGATATTTCAAATAGCTCAGGTTTTTATATCACATGTTCTGAATACATTATTTTGTGTTAGTGATGTGCTCAGAAAATGTGAAAATCAGACTCTGTCCTGTATCAACCTGGGGACCAGGAAAGAAGAACTAGAGTGGATGCTTATGATTCTTTGTTTTATCTTGTGAAAGGGTCATCATCTTTAAAGGCTCTCACATGAACCAATTATACTGTACAGTCAGCTAGAATTCAAACATTGATGAGACACGTCTTTCCTTTCCATTGTTCTCTGATCAATGTTTTCACAGTCCTTGTCACCTCCTGTTCCTTTTCTCCTGCTCTGGTTTTTCATCTTCCTTTTCTTATTTAAATTCATGTCCTTCTGCTTATCAATACAATCCCTCTTCCACAGTGTTTAGCTTTTTCCTTACCACTCTGCATTTAAGTGAAGAATCTCTCTTTTCTGTCCTGTCTGGTCCAGGGAATATTGAGGATCCAGAACAGATAGTTTCCTCGCTATATTTTCCAATATATAGTACCATGGATACTCATGATTTGTAAGACTATCTTGGAAATGGCTTTAAATTTACTTCAGATTTTTCAGGATATATGGGAGAAGTTTATGACAGAAAAAAAAAAAAAAAAAAGGTTTAAAAGGTTAATATTTGGCACTGCTTTGAAGAACTACAGGTAACTTTTGCTATTTCTGTCAATCTACATCCTGGTCTACTTTCCCAAATACTTTCCTGCCTCACCAGGGCTGTATTTTTTAGCAGATGCTTATCTTACTCTTTGGGATTAAGATGTGTTTCAAGAAAAATGTGGAAGTGTGGACCAGCAGAAATGCTATGAAATTTAACGCAGTGCTAAATGGGAGAAGAGGAGAGAGTGAAGTGCAGAAACAGCCTCAAGTTTGTTCTGTGTAAAAAAGCAAACAAGCAAAAATATTTAAACAATTGCATTATTCTATCAGGATTTTATATTGGCTGGAAATGCCATGTCAGGAATTCTTTACCTTTGTCAAAGACTTACCAACATAAATTTGCATGGATTTCACAAGACTGATTTGTAATAACATTAGAAAATGGATAGTTCTTATCTTAATTGAATGTTCAGTATAAATGAATTTGCATAACTCCTATATTAAGAAATAACACCCAGCTAAATAAAATTCATACCACTTATACATTTCTTCAAACCTCATTTAATCAGACCACAGTACCAATGTCAAGTAAATAAAGCCAAAAATGTTATGAAACTTTCTTTTAAAAGGAAGTAAGGACCAGATTCAGTCTGTCTTTTTCACGGTATGTATTTTATCATCCCTCAAGTAAGTCTTCTGCTTTCGGTGGGTCTAGATGCCAAATAAGTACTACATTTAAAAAGAGCTGAAAGAGTCTTACTGTAGCTAATTTATTTTATTCTTACCCAGGTCTTGCAAAATATTAAGCAAAATTGGCATCCAGTCTAGTTGATGATGAAAAAATAGTTCATTTAATTAATTCTGAATTTATGAAATGCTATGGCCTATAAATGATGTATCATTAGGTTAGCGTCTGCTCCAGGATTCATGTTATTTTGAAGAGGAATGATTAAGGACATTATTAGTAAATCTACAAAGAACAGGACACCCAGCATTTAAACATTACCCTATCATCTGTGCAACAAATGTTCAGCATCATTATGTTTCCACAATAGCAATTTGCTATTGCTCTGTGGGGTAAGCAATCAATACAGGAAGGCGATGTTTTTTATATCAATAGAAAGAGAGTACAGCTTAGTCTGTTCCAGCCTTTGCAAAATCAATAAGGATGTCTCTTTATATGGCAGACAATTAGTCTCAGTTGCAGATGAGAGAGACAAGGTATGGACTATAATTAACACAGGAAAGCCTTACAAAATGTTCATCCCTCTGTTTGTAAAATGTCATTCAACTTTTTACTGAGCATTAAACATAAATATTGTTTATATTAGTACCTAATGCACAAAGAGCTGCCTAGAATCTTAATTCTTTCACAGCAAAATAACAACCCATAAAAATGACGTTGTCAGAGATTTAGCAGAGCACACAAAGTGTGCTTAATACCTATCTGGATCCGTGTGTGAAGAATAACTTCATTTTTAAACCACAGAATAGACAGATTTCAAATCACACTCTGACCTCAATAAGACAAAGTGCATATGAACTGTTCTGCAGAGTGGTTGCCATCAGAAACAGATAATTTCCTCCTTCACATTGGCAAGTTGTACTTCCTAATGCACTGAAGCAGCAGAGCCCACCTATTACTTTCCCCATTCTCGCTGTCCTCTGGTCAGTTCTAAGGAATCAAAAAGGAAAGTAAATAGATCCATAAAGATCTTATCAAAGCTATTACCCATGTGTCATCACCCCTTGTAACCTTACAGAACAAACCCCAACATTTTCATGAGTTTCCATTTAGAACTGCAATGACAATAATGGTTAACTTGTAAAACACTAAAAATAGACTTTAGTTGTCATATGCAGTGTAGTACTTTTCAGTCAGAAACATTCAATTGTGAATTTGAAAAAAACAGGCAGTTAGATTCCTTTTGTTTGTTTGGGGTTTTGCTTTTTAAGGTACTTAGGATTCAACACTTTTCTCAAGTCCTTGTATAAAGGGCTCATCCAGACCTTATATGTAGATGAGTAATGGCAAGTTCAGTAAAATTTGTAATCTCCCCACTGTGTTCAGCTGACTTAATTAATGTTCAAGGTTTCTAAAACATCTAAAAGATGGTTGGTATGGAAGTACAAAGTACTTCCTTGAAACAAAACTTCACTGTTAATAACTCTACCTTCTATGTAAGGAAAAAAAAAAAAGAGCAAGCACATCCAAGTACTTGCTTATGCAACTTTACCCTGATACATTTAAATCAGTATTTGCATTTTTTTCATTTTAAATACCATACTTAATGCTTAAATTTAATTTAATGAGAAGCATGAATCATGTTATAAACAAGAAGATCAGAAGAGTTGTTTTAAAAATCACTATTTTTAAAAGGAAGAAAGGTCAGAAGTACAAATAACTGACTGCATGTGTCTATATATGGATCTGCTGCTTCTGATTTTCTAGAATAGTTTTGTCTTTTAGACTCCTGACAATTACTGAACCTTATCAAAGAGTAGTTAAGCAATAACATTTACCATAGTGCAGCTTTCAACTAGCTCTATTTGAAGTTTTTGTGATGATTTTTCTAAACATACCATTTTAATTGCTTTGTTAAACTGTTTTTTTCTTATCTTTCTACCATTTTTATCAACACTAAAGAAGTTATCAGTAATGTTCTTTATCTATTTCTCTTAGTCTTTTATCTTTTTGCTTCTAACATTTTCCTATTTCTAATACCCCACCCTCCACTCTTTTTTTCTGATTTTTTAAATGATATTCAGTAATAACCTAACTGCTTGGGATAACATTCACTGAATATTAGTTTGCTTTTGACCTTTAACCACAGTAATACTTAACCTATGAGTCTTTGTGTATCATGAACTCGTGAACTGGAGTCTTTTGCTTGATGGTGTCTCAGTTTGCATACTGATCCAGCAGGTGCTGCATTCAGAGAAATAAAAGGATGAAGTCCTCACAGACTCTGTTCCTTAGAGCTACAGACAGAACACTGGTTCCCTCCAACCCTTGAACTGGTCATAATTCATTAAAATATATTTAATTCCTTCCAGTTTCCCTGAAAAAAATTGAACAACCAGTGGCTTCAGGTCTCTATAAAAAATGAAATACAGAGGAAGACCACTGCTTTAATGGTACAGAACTAGTTGATATACAAATGACATCCCCCATCTCCTCCAGAAGCAATTTAGGACAGTGCTCCTTACTGACCTTTAGCCTATGGTCGTGAAAAATCAAGTCACAGAAGATTTAAAACACGCTCATAGGTATAATCTTTTGAGCTCTAGTAATAACCTAGCCATTCACCTTGTCTGACAAGGAATTCAAAGATCTGCCTAATTGATCAAGAACAGCTTTGCTTTGCATTGTGTATCTTCCTTTTTCTCCTTCCTGTGAAGGCAGGTTGTACAGTACTGTTTTCACCTGTGCTTCTGTCACACTGTTGGATTGATGTAGTCTTCAGACCACAGCCCACACCCATTCAGTTGAGATTTGACATGCACCCCCCTTGCATTTCTCTTTTTTCTTTTTTGTTATTGTATGAGAAACTACCTCAACAGGAGAAGGCATCCCTTGACTATCAGAGCCATAGATGTGGCTATTTTGTACCACAAGGAAAAGGGGATTTACAGTATTTATTCCAAAGAAAAAAGGAAGATGATAACTCATTTGAGAATTAATTAACATACCCCAAATCCTTTTGATGATGTGTGCCTGTGTCACTCTGTAAACCACGGTCATATTACTTGCATACTCCAAAGGGAAGTTGAGAACAAAAACATTAGATGGTGGAAACTTCAGATGCTACTATAGAGGTGAATTCATACCATTAATATGATAAGCTCTTCAGGCCACGTTAGGATATTATATATTTTTAATAAACATAAACCCATATGATTTTAAAAAGAAGCCATTTCAAAGTTTTCTAATTAGGTGGTTTTATTTTCTTCTATTTCTCTCTTTCCCTATTCCAAAGTATAACTGATTTAAAATAATGTCTGAATTTATATATATATATTTATTTTTTTTTAATACACCTGATCTCATTCTATAGCTAAAGAACATGAAGTATAGCTCCAGGACAAGAGACCCCTTACAGTTCCTGATCCTGAAGTTACAAAGAGTTTTGATCTTTTTTCTAGCTGTAAGCAGACCCAAGAGGTTGTTATGTCCGTAAGGATTAGTCAGGCATAGAAGCATAGAATCATAGAATCATTTAGGTTGGAAAAGACCTTTAAGATCATCGAGTCCAACTGTTTTAGGGTGATTTCGTGGATTCCCGAGAAGGCAAACACACACACACTGATTATCTCCGTGGTCAGCATTCCAAGCAACGGGCAACAAACCATCCATTTTCTGTGCTGACCACATTCTTCTCGGCTATCTACTTCTCCCCCAGTGTTCATCCACAGACCAAAATTCCATCTTTTAACCCCTCCATATACATGTCACCATGTGTGGTCTGTGGATGGAACATGACGATATTCTACCATTCGTACGATATGTTGTTGCAGCAGAGTATCCATCATTTGTCATATTAGTTGAATAATACAGGGGACAAAACACATGATACATAAAAATACAAGGCATACAAGAGCAAAACGTAAGATGAGTTGTCGTAGCCATGGCCACCCCCATGTCCACCCCGCAAAGGGGTTCCAACCTGTTTGCACGACAAGTTGGTGACTTAGCCTTTGTAGCTTCTGTATTTGTGCATGAACAGATGTGGAGTGGTCGCTCGAGTTCATGCAACAGAGTCCATCAAAGTCTTGGCAGCCATGTCCATGAGCAAGTAATAGGAAGTCAATTGCAGCTGTATTTTGTAAGGTTGCATGTCTAATACTATCTATATCTAACAGTAAATAAGATAATGCTACACCAATCTGCATTCAGGGACCCCAGAATTTGTAATTCCTGGGGTGGCAATGAGGGTCAATGCCTGATCTGTGGAAACCAGGCATTCCAATTCATCGAGTCTATGGCCTGCTGCATGGGGGTCTCTGTCAATAGGTTCTTAAACTTCGATGATGCCAGCAGAACCCATTAGACACGTGGAAAAGGGATTGGTCAGTGTTGCTGTATTGAGACATAAGGAAACTTGTCCGGTCATGTTAGCCAGGGTCATCCAGACGTTTTCTTTGGGTTGCGGCGGTATCTATGACTATGTCCATCTGTGAACATAAGAGGGAAGGGGAAACATAGCCTATACCCTACTCCAGTTGTGTTAGGTGCTGTGCTGGCACGCGCTGCCATGAGGATTCTCCCTGCACCGCGATAGTTACAGCTTGTGAGTCATCAGCCGCTATAACTTCAGCCGCAACTGGTTGTCCTAATGGGGGCCGATACCATAGCTGCACCCCAGCGAACCACCATGTGGTCTCTATAGTTGGTGGTGCATTCAGGACATGATATACCAAAACCCATGGGGCGGTAGGTAGGATCACCGCCCACAAGGAGGTGGTTTTGATTCCAAATATGAGCGATCTTTTTCCAGATTCCTGGGTTGGATTCAGTAACACTAGATGCCGGGCCAAGAGCCCTGGGGTCAAACACAATAAACGCAGACAGTTGCCGGAGGCTGGATACAGTGTGACATTGGTGCGGAACCACTGCGTCTCTTGGCTAGCCATGGTTATATCTGTAGTGCTTTGCACTGCATATCCTCTGGCTTGGGGTGTAGCCATGAAGGCCGTCCCTTGTAGGATGGATATTCCTGGATTTGCAACCTTTGTGGTTCTGATCTGCCCTTGCTTCATGTGTAGAATGGGGGTCGAGCTCTGGCCAATGATATGGTTATTCAGGATGCGTACTGCTTCAGTTAGATGGTCTATCCACCCAGTGAACATAACACCCCCCAAGCGCTTCAGCTGCTCTTTCAATAATCCATTAGTGCGCTCTACTAATCCTGCCCCCTGGGGGGTGGTAAGGAAGATGCCATGTCCACGTAACTCCTTGGTCACGGCCCACTGTACTACTCTGGTGTTTTTGAAATGCGTCCCATTGTCAGATTGGATCTCTACAGGGGTACCATAATAGACCTCTATCATTTCTAAGCATTTAATTGTGGTATGTGTGTTACTATAGCAGCTGGGAACTGCTACTACTAGTCCCGAATATGTGCCCACAGCTATGCAGATATAGCGCTGTCACCTATGTTCCCGCAAAGGTCCAATATAGTCAATCTGCCATACTTCACCCCCAGTTGTGCCCCGCCATATGCGCTTTACTGGTTGATCTAAATAAGGATGTCTTCTTAGCAGTTGGCAAGTTTCACATTGAGCAATACATGTTTGAACATCTTTTACTGAAAGTTGTACACCCCGGACCTTGGCCCATGCTATGGTGGCATCCCTTCCTCCATGACCGGCCTTCTCATGGGCCCACCATGCCAACGTGGCGTTACTCTGTTCCTCTAGCTTTACTGATTGAATCTTTGTGAGGGCATTGACTAGTGAATTCCCCAAATGTGTTTCAGGTTGTTCTTTCATGTGTGCATCCACATGAAATACACGGATGCCCCTGTCCTGAAGGAGAGCCCAAATACGCTCCCAGCAACTTTTTTTTTTTTTTTTCCTTTTTAAACTTGTTATCACAGAGGCGCTACCACTATCGATGATTGGCTCAGCCTTGGCCAACGGCAGGTCTGTCTTGGAGCCGGCTGGTATTGGCTTTGTCGAACATGGGGGAAGCTTCCAGCAGCTTCTCACAGAAACCTCCCTGTAACCCCCCCACTACCAAAACCTTGCTACACAAAGCCAATACATTCCACCCCTCACCTCTGTGCATCACATATTTAAGAATTATCATTAAAATCTACATTCATCACACAAAATATTCACAGTTTTCACAAACTTCACTCACATCAACAAAAAAGAATTCTCCATATCATAATCAAAATAATATCATCACCACACCGACAAAAAGTGGACAGTTTACGCACAATCCACCCCTCATCCTTTCACCACCTCTACAACAACAAAAATTCCCTACTTGTCATGCACTTCTTCACTCTAGCTGCATTCAGTCCATGTTTTGCCCGTTACCTCTCTCAGTTACTATCTTTATCTCAAATTCCTCACATTCCCAGGCTTCAGCACTAAAAAAGACTGTGGAGGGTTGACCCTGGCTGAATGCCAGGTGTCCACCAAAGCTGTTCTATCACTCCCCCCTCCTCAGCTGGACAGGGGAGGGAAAATATAACAAAGGGTTCGTGGGTTGAGATAAGGACAGGAGAGATCACTCACCAATTACTGTCATGGGCAAAACAGACTCAACTTGGGGAGAATTAACTCAATTTATTAGCAATCAACCAGAGTAGGATAATGAGAAATAAAACCAAATCTCAGAACACCTTTCCTCCACCCCTCCCCTCTTCCTGGCCACAACTTCACTCCCAGATTCTCTACTTACCCCCCCGGAGTGGCGCAGGGGGACTGGGAATGGGGTTTACGGTTGGTTTGTTGTTGTACGACTGTAGTCGCTTTAAGCTCCCACAACTGATTTCTCCAGCTGCTCAACTTTTGCTTCCAGTTTCAAGCAACAAGGACTCTGTCCTGCGGTAGACCTTGTTATCGGATTTCTCTCTAATCCTTCATGCGGAGAGCCTCCAATTCACTCCCTCCACAACAGAGTGGCGCAACCGACAGATAGCTACCGGCTCCACTACCTGCATCCCACCCACTTATGCCTGTATGCCCGAGTGGTGCAACTGACAGATAGCTATCAACTCCACTATCTGCGTCCCACCCAATTCTGTCTGTGTGCCTCCTTCTTTACAGGAATCCCATCCTCTTCGCCAATTATGTTTTAAAATGGTTTCGAGGATTCCCAAGAAGGAGAACACATACACACTGACTATAAGGGAAAAAGCAAGCATTTATTAACTACAGACATGAATTATGCTAAGGGTATCTTGTAAAGCAAATTAACATATCGACCCGAGGACCATGAGGAAGATGGACCACCCGTACATTCTTGTGCCGTCTTGCGCCACGAGCTCAGCCCAGCAATTGGTAGGTGCCAGCTTTACGTGGGCATCCCCACAGAGGCAACAGTGGCCTTGCTGTACACCAGCCCGATGGTCTTTGGGAAATCCTGGTATTTATACATTTGCAGAGGAACAGGTTTTGGCACACGTGGCCAGCGGGTGCCAAAACACGCCTCAGATGCAACATAGGGAGCCTATGATGCATGCGCTCACTGGCCAGGTCCGCTGCACGAGCCATAGCCATCCTGTCTATTGGTTCATGGGCTTTGTACACACGGCATATTGTCATAATCCAGCAGTCACGCGTCGACCATGCTCACAGCTGTACTGTGCAACAGCCCGCTGCATGTTCTCCCCCAGTATTGCTCAGCTCTCTTATCTCCGTGGTCAGCATTCCAAGCAATGGGCAACAAACCATCCGTTTTCTGTGCTGACTGCGTTTTTCTCGGCTCTCTACTTCTCCCCCAGTGTTCATCCATGGACCAAAATTCCATCTTTTAATCCCTCTGTATACACCAACCGTTAACCTAACACTGCCACCAATAAACCATGTCCCTAAGCGCCACATCTACGCCCCTTTTAAATACCTCCAGGGATGGTGACCCAACCACTTCCCTGGGCAGCTTGTTTCAATGCCTGACAACCCTTTCAGTGAAGAAATTTTTCCTAATATCCAATCTAAACCTCCTCTGGCACAACTTGGGGCCATTTCCTCTCATCCTATCACTTGTTACTTGGGAAAAGAGACTGACACCCACCTCATTACGACCTCCTTTCAGGCAGTTGTAAGAGAGTGATAAGGTCTCCCCTCAGCCTCCTTTTCTCCAGACTGAACAGTCCCAGTTCCCTCAGCTGCTCCTCCTAATACTTGTGCTCCAGGCCCTTCACCAGCTTTGTTGCCCTTCTTTGGACATGCTCCAGCACCTCAATGTCTGTCTTATAGTGAGGGGCCCAAAACTGAACACAGTACTCAAGGTATGGCCTCACCACTGCCAAGTACAGGGGAACAATAACTTCCCTGCTCCTGCTGGGCACCCTATTTTTGATGCAGTCCAGGATGCCATTGGCCTTCTTGGCCACCTGGGCACACTGCTGGCTCATATTCAGCCAGCTGTCAACCAGCACCCCCAGGTCTTTTTCGGCTGGGCAGCTTTCCAGCCACTCTTCCCCAAGCCTGTAACACTGCATGGGGTTGTTGTGACCCAAGTGGAGGACCCGGCACTTGCCTTGTTGAATGTCATACAGTTGGCCTCGGCCCATCGATCCAGCCAGTCCAGATGCCTCTGTAGAGCCTTCCTACCTTCAATCTGGTCAACATTCCCACCCACCTTGGTGCTGGCTTCATATTTACTGAGGGTGCACTCGATCCCCTCATCCAGATCATTAATAAAGATACTAAACAGAACTGGCCCCAATACTGAGCCCTGGGGAACACCACTTGTGACCAGCCACCAACTATATTTAACTCCGTTCACCACAAGTATTTGGGCCTGGCCATTCAGCCAGTTTTTTACCCAGTGAAGAGTATGCCTGTCCATGTCATAAGCAGCCAGTTTCTCCAGGAGAATGCTGTGGGAAACAGTGTCAAAAAAGAATAAGGGATTTAAGGCACATGTCTCAAAATACTTTCAGACGTGTAGTAGTCCAGGACTCCTGTATGAGCTTGTTGCCACTCCAGTAAAACTGTCTGTTTCATGAATTCTGTGCTTCTTAGCTAAAACAATTACAGGCTTTATTTTGTGCTGCCAAAGTAGCTCAGAGCTGTCTCAACCTGCAACAGAATCAGCCCCAATCCTTCTTCCAATTTCATTATTTGCTACTATAGCTGTCTCAGCCTGCAACAGAATCAACCCCAATTCTTTTTCCCTATTTCATTATTTGCTACTTTATCATTTAAAATAGTACCAGCTGTGCATGTCACTTGAAAATGAAATGAACATGATCCAATTAAGTTTGCACTACTGGGTGAAAGAAAGCTAAACTGAAAGGTAGGTGTTAACTGCTATCTGCAGATTTCAGACTGTTACTACTTGATAATTATGACCTAATTCTTTTATTGATGACACTAATTCAAAGTGAGTGACCAAGCATCCCACTGTCATCAGAAGAGTTGCACAGAATAATCGAATGTGCCATTACTCAAGTGATTTTTACTACCCAAAAGACAAGTTAAGGCAGCTACCATGCACTTTTAAACAACATCAGTCTTGATCTGCAGACAGACAGCCTGCAAAAGTTTTAAATATTTCTCTACAGAGTATTTTTAAGCTGTGCCTTGATAAAAATAAAACTGTCCATTCATAACAATACTTGCTTAAATCTGGAAATATATCTCATTATGTTAACTCAGATATCAGTGTAATGTCACTTTTAGGAAAAACAATCTGAAATTGTAATTTGAAATTTTTATAAGAGATGTTTTTCAATTTTTATGGGTTTTTTAAATAACCTCAGGAAGATGGTGGGTTTTTCCTCTTTTGATTTGTTCAATGTGGTGTAATTTTGTATTTACAACTTGAATGAGATCCCAACCAAATGATGTTGTCTCTCTTTTTGAATCTATAAAAGAGACTGACTTGAATAAATAGTCTCTCAAATAATTCTAATAGATACACAAAATTGACAGGATATTAGAATATGTGTCTACTTACAAGAACATGTTCATTCCAATTAGACTTAGTAGATTGGTTACATATTTAAAGATAGAAATGTATTTTCTAAATCAGGACCAAGTTTTTAAAAATAAATATATTCTAAGAATGTGTGAGTCATTGTCACTAACACTTCAGTCTGTCAGGTGCTGTGGAAGTTATATTAGAAATGAGTCAGTTCAGAAAAGCCTGTAGGTGAGTGAGTTCAGTTTTTCCCCAGCAATAATGATCTTAATAATACAACATGTATTTGCTGGGTTTGCCAGGCTTGCTGGCACAGATGAGATTTATTACAACATATATGTATTAGAAGGGAGTAGGGAACTATGGAAATGTCTGTAAAAGTTTGAAGAAAATTGGAGAGCCTGAAATAGGGCATTTCACAGTGTCTTTGGAAAAGATCTAAATAGCTGTGAGACATTACTGAAGGATTTCAATAGCCAATGGAAATACACACAGGATGAGAAACACAGAACCACAGCATTCAAGTGATCTGGGTCTCTGGAATGATAGCAATGAACTGCAGAGCTTTGGAGAGTTTTGGGAAGAGAAAAAAAAAAATTATTAAAATTTTCCTAAAAGTCTTTTAGGATCAGCTATGGGAGAGCTATATGCTTCAAATGGGACAACTGAAGAACAGAAGTCTTCAGTTACTGGAAGAGAAATGTGAAACTATTTTGTGATGTTTCCAAAACAAATTCAGATAGGTTCAGAGTTGAAGAACAGAATATTTTTGGAAATGTGAAAAATCCACTGGAAAAGAAAATTATTTCCCATGAATCATTGTTTAATGTTCTCAATGCCTAATTTTGTCATTGTCCTGTATTTTACATCCAGTTTCTATTAGGCCAAGCTGCTGCTTTCTGTTCAGTCTGAAATGTCTCTATAGTGTCCCCAAAGCCAAATTCTCTGTCTTCTGGGGATATTTTGAGAAAAGATTCTTTGACATGTGTCAGTTGTGTTCTTTCCAGTGTTCTGCAGTGCAGTTCCTAAAAAACTGGTTGGATGACTCAGCTCCACCTAGCACTCACTGATGAGCTTCGTTAGCCAGTCAACACATACACTCTGAGAAAACATGGCAAAGAACACCCACATCTCTCAAACATACCAAACATCAGAATCTCACTTTCACACCATCCAACGCAGGCATCTGGGCCATCATATACTCCCATAAATAAAAGCAGGATGTTTCATAAGTCACTGGCATGCCAACACATTCCTCAGTCCTTTAGCTTCCAGAAACATAAGGTGCACTCACATGAACTCTTTGTTCTCCTCTCTTCTAACCAGAGAATACAGTGGCCAAATTGTGTAACTATGTCAAAGCCTAAGACCATACCAGTCTATTGCAGAAGACCTTATTGACCAGTATCACATCTTTGCACAAGTCTGAAAAATGTGTAGAGGGAACACTTTTGCCCATCTATCTTCTGAAAAGCAGAAAGAAGCCATTTGGTCATCTGCATAATTTCCCGGAGTAGCCCTTTCATATTTAGCTGTGATCTTCAAAGGAGAGACAAGATTGTGCAGCTTCTCTGGACAGGTAAGACCTGACCATTTACTGGTGGAAGCGAATCATCTATGACCAGTAGATTGTGTACTTTCCCTTTACATTATTACTTATGTGATTGCTAGCTCCCATTTTTTTCTTATGTGCTTTCAGAGTTTGTATTTCAAGAAGATGCTTGAAAAGGTATCCAAGAACAATGCACTGCCTTTCAGCCATGAGGTACTCTTCCCTCTCAGCCTCTTTCTAAGCTGCCTCCAGCAAGTATGTACAAATTTTTGGACCTATATCTCCAATAGTTTTCTGAGATACTGGCTGTTTTGTGATTCTCTTGCACCTTGCTTATTACTGTTCTGCTGACTTCTGTACTAAACTTACTCTATCATGCAGATGGAATGATTCAGATATTTTCCGTGATATTTCTTTTCCATGGAAAGAAGATAGACAGATGATTAAAAATGGTCAAACTCATTAAAAAAAAAAAAAAATAGAAAACCAAAATCATTAGTTCTGACACATTTTACATTCCATCCATCCATCCAAACATCCTTCTCTCCTTTAACTCCTCAGTGATTTCAGGAAACAGCTAAAATACTTCCCCATCTGCTTCTGAAATGCCTACAGTTCATCCTTCACACTGTCTTTTCTACTTTCCTATTTTTCAACCAATGTTTTCTTCTCTCTCCTTTTAGCAGAGGTCTGGAGGTTAGACTGAAATGCACCTTATATTTCATTTTGCTAATAGTCCAACCCACACTCTGTCAAGCAGCAGAGATGCACTCTGACAAATCTGTCCTTCCAAAATAGAACTGACCCTGGATACAGCTGCTAATTCTCTTTTTCACTCGATAAGTCATGATGAAAAATCAATCAAATGTCATCATTGCATCATTAAAATATGAGATACAATATCTCTGAAATCTGAGGGAAAAAAGAGACTGAGGTTAAAATCACAAACAGGCGCTATAATTTATGACTTAATTAAACTCTTCATTGATATCCTTATCTGACAATACCTTTTTTTGCTCTAAAATTGTCGCAGTGGGAATGAATCACAAGGGGTGTGATTAAATGAATCTCAAGAGGCAGTAACCAATCAGATAGGAAATAGGAACAGATGTATTGAAGATTTCTGCTTTTCTCAATTCCTTCTTTCTCTTTTCAGCATCTTTGCAAGATGACATCTATCCCAAAGCTGTAGAGAGATTAGAGAAAATGTCATGTAAGGAGCCTAATTACTGATTTTTTTTTTTCTTTAAAATGAAAGAGTTATGACATAGGTCATCATGCTTCCTTGTATGATTTCGAATATTTGTTTCTGATAGCAAAGTCTTTGTCCCTTACAGAAAGGAAGAGGAGTCCATATTATACAATAGTGCTACATACAGATTTGACATTCTGCAGCATTATGCCCTGGCAAAGGTGAAATCCTATAGATAGAAATTATCCAACTATGGATATTTTGACTACAAAGGCCAATACAATATAATATTTTATATATATATAAAGATATTTTGGTTTATATGAATATAAAAATATTTAGATTGAAGTCATAACTGTTTTTAAGCCTTATTTTGTCTCTTTCTTGCTCCCAAAAGCAATGACTAAAAATTGTGGCTCCAGGGAGATCTTACAGCAGCCTTCCAGTACCTAAAGGGGGCCTACAAGAAAGCTGGAGAAGGACTTTTTACAAGGGCATGTAGTGATAGGACAAGGGGTAATGGCTTTAAACTGAAAGAGGGTAAATTTAGATTAGATTTTAGGAAGAAGCTCCTCTTCTTCCTAAGAAGAAGAAGCACTGTGAGGGTGGTGAGGCACTGGAACAGGATGCCCGGAGAGGTTGTGGATGTCCCATCCCTGGAAGTGTTCAAGGCCAGGTGGGATGGAGCTTTGAGCAACCTGGTCTAGTGGAAGGTGTCCGTGCCCATGGCAGCGGGGTTGGAACTAGATGATCTTTAAGGTCCCTTCCAACCCAAACCATTCTATGATTCTGTGATTCTATGAATAAAAAATACCCTTTCTGCCAATGATTGCTTCTTTTTAAGGGCAAACAGACTCAGTCATCTAGCTAATCTTAACATGACAGATAAATTATGAAGTAAAGAATTGCCTAAATTAAATTTTAGTGGTTTAAAGACTATGAAATGAAACAGTTCTTCATCCCAAATTAAGATGTAGCTTGTGTTGGTTCATCTAACTTTGGTACTAAATTACTAGAACTTCGGCTATAGCTTTGCATGTCTATATGTCTTAGTAATTTTTACTCATATGTGTTTTTATTTAGGACTCATTTTATCTGTGGAATACATTATACAAATACAAAATATTAATACTGTAAATATGGCAGCAATGCTTCTAGGTTAATATAGATATTTAAAAATGTATGTCCATTCTTTTCTTTGCTCTTACTGTTGTTATGCTAGTTTAATATAGAGAGCATTCCAGAATCCTTGTCCTGCAGAGAAAGGCCCTCCACTCAGTTAAGAATACTATGTGAATGAGAATAGAAGGGGGTTTTGCATGAACTGGCCCCCAAATAGTAATTTTTAATCCAGTTGGTAAAGGATCGAGTAGGATGTTGTCATAAATTTATCAAAGGCCTTACTTCTTAAAATAAATACACAAAAATAACCATGAGCCAAGACATGTTCTAATAACTGCAGTTCGTTGACCGATATATATTTCTTAGTATTAACTTGGTCTTAATATTTTATCTTAATTATTATATAAGAAGAAAAATGTTTAAAGATACTAGGTGTGGGTTTGTTGTGCATAAAAGTTATATGACGATACAGATTATTTAACAATATGCAGAAATGCAGTAAAAATGTGTTGGTTAATTTTAAATACTGGAAACTGTTTATGTTTTGAAATTTAACTTTATTACACTAGAGAAATAAATAAAAGCAAATAAAAATACAGAAGATCTGGCACGATTATATGGATCTCTAACATGGAAAAGACCATAGGCAGTCTTTTACTCACATCTGTAATAATCTTACACAATTCTTTTCCAATCTCTTGTAAGATTTTTTTCATCCTGCTTTTCTATTTTCTGTTTTTGCATTTTAGGAAGAGAAGCAGTGTCAACCCTAACGTGACTATTTTGTAGCTGTGTCTTCTGGGCAGTGTCTTCCTGCTCTCCCAGAGACAAATGGTCTTTGGGCTAGCTTCTCACCTGATCATGTTCTTTATTTGCAGGGAAAAAAAAATCAAAATATAAAGGAGCATACCAAGTCATAGGTCTTATGTCTCTGAAATAAAGTTTCAGGGGGTTGAAAGAGATAATTCACCAAAAGTCTCTCATGATTGGAGTGGTTAAAGAATAGCAAGCAAGAATGTCTGAGCTGAAAAAGGTATCATGAAAGGGCATTACATTATAGGAGCTGCTGGCTGAAATGGGGAGGAGGAGAGAATGCCAACAAAATACTGAAAACAGCCAATGCTCCAAAGCCATTCAGACCTTAAAACAGAGAGACTAATAAAAACATTTCCAAGAGGTTTCCATTTGCATGACCATGGAGCTTTATCCATCTGATGTTTCCCTTTTAATTTTCTATAAAACATAACTGAAGGATTGTGTATTTAACCCTGCTTTTTGGGCATTGCAGAATGTATAAGCATGTACTGTATTATTCAAAACACATAAAGGGAGCACAAGGGAATAAGATATTTCAATTTAATTCCAAAAACAAGAACCCACAATAGAAATGCCTTCATTAGAAGGAAGTGCAAAGATTTTATCAACTATTTTATCAGGTTTTGATACACCTAGCATAAATGCTTGCAGGAGTTTACAAAAAGCATCTCAATTCCAAGTTAACATTCCTTCAACTGGGAATAAAAGAAAGAAAACTAAATTTTCAAGCGAGACACCTCTCCCCAAAACACTTCCCTTAATTTCTTGGCTGGTACTACTTCTTAACAAGTCAGTGTATTACTTTATTGGTAGGTTGTTGCCAGTATTTGAAATCTAGCATTTTTCTTTTCTTGTTTACTCTGTTTCTTTTGTCTCTCTGGTCTTCCAAGTCATTTTACTTTGTTTTCTTATTTTTCTCCCCCAAAACCATTTATGCCTGAATTCCCCTGTTCTTTTAGACTGTTTCAATACCTGCAATATCCATCTGCCTCAGAGCTTTTTCTGCTACATTAGAGGATGAAAATTAAAATAACTTCTGGTCCTTGGTCACTCCACCTCATGCCTGAAAAATGTAGGTTAAAAAATAGTACCTGGTTTAGAGGGCTTTTAAAACTAATTTATGTAAGTGGTTTTTTGCTAATTTTTTTCCGTATATTATTTAAGAGTTGTTTGGTTATTGCACTAGTAGGCTTTGGGAATGAACATGCAAATACACATTTAGGAGTTACGTCTATTTAGGAAGAGACCAGAAAAATGCTTTAATCCTATCAATTTTGGCAATATCAAACTAAAGGAGACATCAGCTTGAACAATGTGTGATATTTAAATAAAAGCAGACTTTGTTTGCGTACAAAGCATCACATTTTAAAATCACTCATGTTTTTTCCCCATTTATGTTACAAAGAAAGCCATACCGAAAAAATAATTACTCATTATATATGGGAACACTGAACTGCTCCTTCTTAAGTTTTGGGTCTACCTTTAGAGACTACAGACTATTTCCTTACAGTATGCACCTTGTTGAAAGACAAGGTGACCAGAACCTCACAAATTACCCTTTTAGAAATTGAATGAGTGGGAATTATACCATGGAATCAGTTCTGGTAATAGGTTTTTCAAAGTTGCTCTTGATTTTGTCCACCTCTACTTGGTAAGATTATTTTTACTGTCTCACTTATTACACTACAGAGGACAAAAAAACCCATCCCAGACATCTTTGGTTTTGCAAAGAAGTACTTGAATAGCTGTTTTAATTTGGAGTAAGATTATTTTCTCCCATACTCAAATTTCATTTCCTATTCATTCTGTATGAAGCCAATCTATTCATTGCATAAATTGAACATATTGCATAATAAAGCAATAATTGTGTTCAACTATAGACATTCAGATGAAAAGTTTTTAATATTTAAGCACTGATTTGTATCTGACTTTACATTAGGATTTTTTTTGTTTCAATGTACTGTATCTAAAATAGCCTTAATAATCATTTTCCCCTTATTTCTTCAGTAAGATGAGGCCAGCTGTACTTTTCAATCTAATGGTGCTGATCTTTATGTGAATCATTAATAAAAATTGCTGTTGGTGCAAGGATTATTTTTCATCTAGCTTTAGCAAATGGAGAAGCAGCATTTTCTCAGCTTCTACAGTTTCAGCCAAACAGGTTACTACAAATGAAATTGTGCCTGTCAACATCCAAGCAAGTAAAGCTTAAAGTTTGATTGGAACTGAAAAAAACCTGGAAAATTGTGGCTCCCAGGCCCACCATGTTGATTGCCTTCTGTGGCTATTGAAATGGTTTGAACTGCTATTCACAGTAGTTATGGCTATGCCTTACTACAGTTTACAATAAGGATAGTTACAATCAGTATTCATTGACTGAATTTTTATGGAAACCTGAAGGCTGAGTAAGGACAGGTCTGTCTTATCCTAGTCACTGTAGTTTTTTGGACTGTATGAACGTGGTATTAATTAATTTTAAATTATCTAAAGATATTAGTCTGAATTTCAATTTGAAGAGAATCCTGATTATTTAGACATGAGCTTCCTTCTGATGAGTGGAGCTACACAGATTAACAAGAAAAGAAATTGGTAAGTATGAGAATTTTCAAAAGGTCCATATTCTTATTAAGTAGTAGCAATATACAGGGCAAATAACAAATGGAAAGGAGGAGAGATTTCTGTGGCAGCATTGAACAGCAGGTTTAGGACTTTGCAGGTAGGTGGACAACTCTCCTTTGAAGAGTTTTGATGAGAAAACTGCTTTTCACTTTAATAAATAAATAAATAAATAAATAAAACCCAAACCAAACAAAAAAAACCCCAAAACTCCAAAACCAAACCAAAAACTTTCTGAATTAGTGGCTGTAAGAAGAGAATTTTTAACTCTATTTTTAGTGCAACATTTCAAAGACAAAATCATAGAGCTGTCAACAAAGATACTCATGGTTTCTAAGAAAGCATTTTGGTAAGGACATCAGTAGGGGGAGAGAGGCTAGAGTTGATGAGAGCATTGACATTCAAAAGGAGTACAATTGGGATAGAAATACTTCAACAGCAGAAAAAGTATAAAACAGAATCAGTAATCTTCAAGCTATGTTCAAGATGGGCACAATTGTTGAGTTTAATCTGATTATATCAATTAATAAGACAATTTGAAACAAAAGGTGATTACTACCTCAGGAGAAGAGGTGGATGACAAGAAAAGGTGATAAGGTCACGAGCCCTCATGGAGAAGAAAGAGAATGACAGGTGATTATTATCCACAGACCAACAAGGGTTTTGCTGGAAAGGTATGGAAAACTATAACATGTTTAGATTCTTAGTGATACATTGGGATACTTAGTCCTCAGGAGTCGAAGCTTTCATTTTGGCTTTCCACACAGATTTGTTTTTAACATAGGTACCTAGAGAACACAACTGTAAGAAGAACCTTCAGTGTTCTCATTTGTTTCTGACTGGTTCTAGTCTTCACAAGCATACAAGAAGGTCAACAGTAATCTTAAGCAGATGTGGAAATGAAATTTTCTACACTGAGGAGCCTTTTGAGATTCAACAATTTATTTTCCTTAAGTTTTTACAATTTTATTTTACTTATTTCCTATCTTTTATAAAATTCCTTGAATAAAGAGACCTATTCAGTCAGTCCAGCAAGGTGTGGGAGTTTCTATTCTTGTTTTTACTGAGTAGGTATTTTTTTCACGTTGTTGCCATGGTTTCCTCAACATTTTTCACTCTTCTGCAATCCTTGCTGATACTGGTCACAGCAAATTCCTGAATTCTGCTCTAGTCAATGATATTCAAACAAGGTCACCAGCACACATCGTGTTGTTAATATTCATTTCATTCATTCAAATGTCTCATTTACAATGTTCTTGATTCTTCTGCAGATTGTTATATTTTCTCCATCTGTGTTGAATGGTTACAGAGATAAAGTATGCAACCTTGGCATACACCTCTCTTGATGTTACACTGTTTAGCAGCTTCACAATCCGTTTGTATTGCTGCTTGCTCCCCAAGTACACATTAGCTGCATATTTCATGTCACCATTATGTATTCAAAAATATGTATTAATCTGACAGATTGGGTTTTACCTACAGTCTTTTCAAAATCAACAAAACATTAATGAGCTTTTCTTTGAACTTCTAGTACATACATATTTGATCATTTTTTTTCTTATGCCTAATTCTATGTAGAACCCAAAGATACATTATAATGCTTGTCTCAGTGTCTCAATAAATACATGATCGGAGGAGTTTTAACAATACTTTCTTAGTAGATTTTATAGTTTGATGTTGTTTATAGTCTTTGGTGAAGGAATAAAGGCCAATTATTTGAATAAGTTTGTATATATGTTTTGTAAAAGTTTAAGGAGGTTTGTAGTTTACTTTGAGGGAGCAAAATTTTTCAAGTTTTTAATACCATCCTGCCAACATATTCTTTTTTGCTTCTGCCTAGATGACATTTTGTAAGTATGAGAGCTTCACATCTGTAGCTTTATCTTCAGCTTTTTAAAAAACACAAAAACTTCTCAGATATTGGTTATTCATATAATAGCCCTTCATTTCAGAAGTTGCATAGGCATAGAGTCCACATTTATGTCATTAAAGGATGGGTTATAATTAGATTTTTCTTTTTTTTTTTTTTTTTTAATTTTACTTTCCCCTTGTGCCTAGACTGCTGTTGGATTTGATAAACTACTGATAATAGATGACAGTCAGTGTGGACATTAAGACTACAGGCAGCTTTAAAGTTGAAGTCACCTTCTGACATTGATCTCTCCAAATAATGTGCACTGCTTTCCTGGACAAAATGAGCTAGATGAGTGGGATGACACCTCACTTTAAATCAATATGTGCTGCATTAACTACTTTAAACTAAATGAATTGGTGCCAAAGACAGTGTGCAGGTGGAAATGATCATTGCAGTCATTGCTTTATGTAACTGTTGTGAAACAGAATAGCTTGGGTCATGCTTGCAGGTTCCTAGCAGTATTTATTACATGAGCTGCAGTTTAATTCAAGGACAGGCTATCAAGCTATCTGAAGAAACAGGTATCTTTGGAATGAGCAGTCTTCTGGGATCCAAAACTCACAGTGACTTTCTATGTTTCACTTTTCCACTGAGAATACTGTGTGGTTTTGCTCTGTTCTTTTTATTTTGTTGGGCTTGATCCACAAAGAATGAACTTTGGTTTTTTTCCTAGGTGCAGTGTTAAAATGAAAACACCAAAATAAGGATATGAGTATTGTGCAGACTACACTGTTTTTGAAACTGTACCTGAACTGTTCCAGCCTAGCAAGCTCAAGCCTCAAAAGCAAGACATCTGGAGGTGACGCTAACCAGAGTTTCACTCTATCTCACCAGGCTTTGTGGCCTGCAATGTAGATGTATCCACAGACTCTACTTTTCCCCACTGTGAATGTCAGGTGTTAAAGCTAGATAAGGAAATAGTTTTGGCAGATACTTGTATAAAAAATAGAACCTAAAATTTGCACTCTGTCTGCTTAGTTCTTGTTGCAGCCTGCTGGTTCCATGATGCAGAACCCTGAAATTTCTGCAGAAAGTCAGCCTGGTATTATTACAGTACTGAGTTTATTTTAAACTAGAAAAACAAAGCTACTTGCTTCATTTTAGATGTTTTTGCAAATATGTTTTATGTTGTTGTCAATGTGACATGCCATGGAATTTAAGTATTGGCTTTATATAATTGTACTATGAAAAAAATAGGAGAAAAATTTAGAGGCTCACAAGGTCACAACAATTGATTTTGCCTTCTATGTTCATAGAATGTAAACAATAGATGTTTAGTAGATTAATTAGAAATTTTAAGTTATTTTTCTGTGTGTGTACCTTCCATGTTTGCTTTTAGTGCATGTATTAGCAAGAAAGGTCACTGTCAGATCACTGAAAGCACAAACTTCAGCCAGTTAGACTATTTGCACAGAACAGATACTGTATATGTTGTTTAAACATGTGTGCCAGGACTCTATCAAAGCAACACTAATTCTGAATTGCCTAAAAAATTGCTCAGAGAAATGGTCTGTTAAAATATTGGGGTTTGTTATTTGCTACAGATGGTTTCATAGTTTTCATCCATGTGGCCTTCACTTGGGAACAAGTAATAATAAGAAAAACTAATAGGTTTTTAACTTCATGTGGAAAATTACCTTTGCATACTTCACCCTCTTCCTTCACGATAAGAGCTACATGGCATACTCATGTATCAGTTGATAATCATGCAGGTGAATGGCTAGGGCATTATTTCAACAAAGAATGTGAGGATTTCTTCAAAGGAGACAAGAGAGAGAGGAAAGGGGTACCTATCCCAGGAATTGTCCTGAGCCAGGGCCAAACAGATGAAAACAGGCCTGATCAGGTTTTTGCCACAGCTGCTATTGCTCCTACTGGGAAAAAAAAAAAAAAAAAAAAAAAATCACTGTGGGTACCAGGAAATGAGTAGGGAAAGACAGGGGAGGACCAGTGATGAGTGTCACAGGTGAGACAGAGTAAATGACAGACCAGAGTGGATCTGGATACTGGGGCTTATTTAAGAACAAAGGCAATAAGAGCTTTTACCCTGCTTGATTATCTCACACATTCAGTCACTCGCTCCCCTGCAGTACTATGTTCCCTCGGTCTCTCCATCCCTTCACCACAGGTAAGTCGCTGCTGGCCCATGAAGATCTCCAGAAAATCAGGTCAGTTCCTTCTGTGCTGCTGTTCATTGTTACCCACCCTGGGTGTTGCTGGCCAAGGTCCCTGGGCATCCCTTGGATTTTGTTTCCATACAGCTCTGTGATTTCCAGGATACTGCCCCATTTCCAGGATCTCTCCTCCAGCCAAGATCTTCACCTTTTCAGGATCATCTTCTTTCCAAGACCACTTCTTACAGTAATCTTTTTCAGTGCAAGTCCTTCTTTTCAAACCCTCAATTCTCCTGTTTTCCCAATTTAAACAGTCTATATGCTGAAACGACACGCATGATGAGCATCTTATTTAGTGGTTCTGTCTTATGTTTCTTTATAAATTGGAGGATTCACAGCATGCCACTTCTGTTTATTCCAGATGCCGACAAAATTTACAAACAGCCCATATCTGTTGCTGCCAGCAAGTAGTGGGCTTCTGCTTGAGAGTTCAAAACTTCAATTTTCGACACTCGCGCACGCACGCACGCACACACACACAAAGGTATATCCAATTATCTGCTGTCTGTTGGTGTTCACAGTATAAGCTGTTTTTTCACCTATGACAGTGGGTAAAAGATCATTTTGGTAGGGAGAAAACAAAAAACATCCAAGCACCCAAAACATGTTGCTGCATGTCTGCCTATAAAAAGAAGAAAAAAAAAATCACATACCTAAATACTCTGTGATGCGTCTTGCCATTCTACAGTAACATCATACATTATGCTGGTGATGATGCAGCATTGCAGTTGTGAAATATTTTCAAAACATTGCTCACTTTAATGGGAAGGTTTTTTTCTTCAGGTTGTGAAAGGAGATTGAGTCATCAGGATATAACTGTCTTCTATGTAGTTAAAATTGAACTTGCTTATACTCAAACTGGAATTAGTTTTGGGGGTAAAGACAGACAGACAAAAATTGAGAAAAAGAAAACAAGAAGAGCTGGAGAAATTTGCTGAACTCTAGGTCAGAATGTCAACTGAGCCCCCTTTAGTCTCCATCCCACATATCTTTTACTTAGACATCTGTCTAGACTGCATCTCTCAAAGTTGCTGACAAGCTTGTGGAGTCCTATTAACTCTTCAGGTCCACTGACATCTGTTGCTTTATTATCAACATTGCCAAGCATTTACAAGAAGAGTGAAAATTCTGTAGTTTAAAAATTCCAGGAAAGTTGAATTAAACAATCTCTCTCTCTCTCTCTCTCTCTCTCTCTCTCTCTCTCTCTCTCTCTCTCTCTCTCTCTCAGATTTAGTCCTTTATAAGCCTTTAATACCAAAGTGCAGTTTTTTTGAAGTGGAGTCATTATCACTACAGAAGACTCTTATAAAATCTTTGTTTTTCCTGGTGTACTTATAGGAGAAAAAACATATGAGTTGAAAGAATAAGGAAGAAATCAAGCAAGAAGGTAATTTTGTGAAACTATGGGATTTAAAAGCATCCTTTTGTTATATAGTTGAAGGCATATCTTAGTCTTCATTTTCATATTATAATAAACAGTGTCTTCTAGAGCTGCATGATGACAGCTTTATCACTTCTAGGCAGCAGGTTAGCCCTGCCCTTAATAATGAAGGGATCATGCCTTTTTTTCTGGATCACTTAAAATAAGTTTTACAGAGCTAGTGACATGTCAAGCCAAGAATCATAGAATCATGGAATGGTTTGGGTTGGAAGGGACCTTAAAGATCATCTAGTTCCAACCCCCCTGCCATGGGCACGGACACCTTCCACTAGACCAGGTTGCTTAAAGCCCCATCCTACCTGACCTTGAACACTTACAGGGATGGGGCATCCACAACCTCTCCGGGCAACATGTTCCAGTGCCTCACCACCCTCACAGTGAGGAGTTTCTTCCTAAAATCTAATCTAAATTTACCCTCTTTCAATTTAAAGACATTACTCTTTGTCCTATCACTACATGCCCTTGTAAAAAGTCCTTTTCCAGCTTTCTTGTAGGCCCCCTTTAGGTAATGGAAGGTTGCTGTAAGGTCTCCCCAGAGCCTTCTCTTCTCCAGGCTGAACAACCCCAACTCTCTCAGCATGTCTTCATAGGAGAGGTGTTCCAGCCCTCTGATCATCTTTGTGGCCTTCCTCTGGACTTGCTCCAACAGGTCCATGTCCTTCTTTTCTTGGGGGCCCCAGAGCTGGATGCAGTACTCCAGGTGGGTTTTCATGAGAGTAGAGGGGAAGAATCACCTCCCTCGACCTGCTGGTCACACTTCTTTTGATGCAGCCCAGGATATGGTTGGCTTTCTGGGCTGCAAGCACACATTGCTGGGTCATGTTGAGCTTCTCATCAACCAACACTCCCAAATCCTTCTCCTCCAGGCTGCTCTCAATCCATTCTCCACCCAGCCTGTATTTGTGCTTGGGATTATACTGTGCTTGGGAGCTTAATGAAATTTAAGAAATCTGCATATTTAACATCTGTTCTCATCTCTTAGTTTACCCCAAGGATCCTGACATATTCTTGAAGCTACTGCAGTGTTAAAGGATAAGACACAAATTTACAGAAAAATAATTTAATTTACTGAAACCATGGATTTCTCAAAGATTTGAGCCTATACATGAGTACTTTTCTACTAATCTCAGAACATTCAGCAACAGTGTTTAAATGGAGTCTGTATGATGCTGTGTTTTGGATTTGTGACCAAAACAGTGTTGATAGCACATTGTTTTAGCTATTGCTGAGCAATGCTTACACAGCACCAAGGCCTTTTCTTTTTCTCACTCTGCCCCTCCCAGCAAGTAGGCTGGGGTGGGCAAGAGGCTGGGTGGGGACACGGCTGGGATAGCTGACCTGAACTGATCAAAGGGATATTCCCTACCATATGACCTTGTGCTCAGCAATAAAAGCTCAGGGAAAGGAGAAAGGGTGGACGTTTGGGGTTATGGCATTTGTCTTCCCAAGTAACCATTACACTTGCTAAGCTCCTGCTTTCCTGGAAATCAATGGACATCTGCCTGACGATGGGACATAGTGAATCAATGCCTTGTTTTGCTTCGCTTGTGCAAGCAGCTTTGCTTCGCTTATTAAACTGTATTTGTCTTGTCTTTATCTTTGTCCTTGTCTTTTGTTTGAATGGTCACTATTTTGTTATCCACATGAAACAAAAAGGAGCTTGACTGAAATAGGACTTCTACCAGGACTAAAGTAGCTAGAGAATCATCTTTTGAAGCTGTATTTTGTCCCTACGTGGAGGTGGGGTGGGGGGGGGGGGGAAATAAACTGGAGCCTCGGTAGGACCCATCCATCTTTTGTTTCTCACGTTCAGGAAATCTTGCATTTTCTGGCACAGATTCTTGCCATTGTCTTTTTGTTAGGGCTTACCTGTCTTGCCTGTCTTCAGCCTTGCGTAGTTCTTGTGCTTGGCCTCATTTATCTTCTTTACCATGTTTCCACTTGGCTACACACTGTTGCATCAAGTTCTGTGCTTCTCCCCCTAGTTAAAGACAGCATTTTAAGATGCACAACTACAGAGGTGGACCACAGCATAAATACTCTTAGAACAACCTATAACACCTAGAGGGTTTTTACTCACAGTATTTTTCACTGTCTATTTATGGATTTTGCTAAATGGGTGACAATATCAGCATACACTGTAATATTCTCTGATTTACTCTCCCTGTGACTTTTGAGAAGCACATTCTGGATCAAGTATTAATTTTTTTTTTGTGAGCTCTCTCCCAGTCCCATTCAAATATAGGCACTTCCCAATGATTAGTGTCATTGTAACTGGCATTTTACCAACGCATTCGTTAATTTGCTCTTTTTCCTCAGAGTTTGCCTTCCCTCCTTCACTAAGCAATGATAAACCGCACTTTTGGAAAAGAACTTATATAACTTACCTTTAGATTTGTACCCTACTTGTAAATAGTCCTATAAGAACTGCTAATAGAAGAAATGGAATCTAACTAATAACCCTTCTAGGGCACAATTCATTGAAACATTTAATTTTTTGTAAATCCTGAGATAAGGGGGCAAATACCTTCTCTGCCATACACCATTTGTGTGAAAATATTTTTCTGTGGAACTCAGTTTCCTATTTATAAAATGGTAAAAGTAGTTGACTACCTCATAGCTATAAATATGTATATGAGACCTTGTGTTCAAATACTACAGTAATGAAGTTCTGTAAAGAACTGACTGAATTACAAGTTGGTGTTTTCTGGATTGTATCATTAGGGTTTCAGATGCATTATAGTTTTTCTATTTTCTATGTACTAGAATAATTAAAAAAAATTAAGAAAGTGTTCTGTGATGATTATGGGAAAAGGAAGGTTAAATGCCCATTTTAGACCCATTTCTATAATGCGGAAAACAAAAATGAAGGTAACTTACCAGTAGGACCACTGTGTTTCCCTTTGTGCTACCCTTCCATTCACTTTTAAACACATATGAAGTGAAAATTGATTGTATGCATGTGGCTAGGGAGACTAGACTCAAGTGTAGGGTGCACCTACACTTTCTTACATGTGTGTGAATTTATAGATCTCAGATTGTACTCAAGAAAGACAATTTAGGAGTTGTCAGAAGAAATATACATGAGAATTTCATCAGCTGCTCAAGTCAGCATATGGCACTCTGTCTGGCAGTTAAGTCATTTCCTATTATGATTCTGTGGCACATTATTAATGTCTTTTCCTTTTCACTACAGCTAGTAATATTCAAAGCTGCTAGTACAGATTCGTAATTATTATGGTTCTGATAACAGTTAACAAATGTACAGCAAGTATGGAGACATAATTAGCTAATCTGGTCTTTCCTCATCCACTTAATTAGCTTTCCCTCCACATGCTCTTTGCATAGTGTGCAGTGTTATTTTGACTTTTGGGGGTATGTGTAATTTTTTGAGAGTGAAAAGGGTGTGTTGTCTCAAAGTTAGTTTTTATATTAGAGATTCAATAGTAAAAGAAATCTGCCAATTAGTTGTGATTTTTCCAGTGGGAAGGTGAGCCTGTTCTTTCCCAAGAAACTGCAGGCATATTGTGAGATGGTGTGGTGTGGCACACAGTCTGCATTACTTATTGGCGGTCTTCTTGAACTGGACTTTTGCTGTGGTACGCAGACATAGCTTGCTGTCTTTCTGTGCTACTTTCCCATAAAGGTGATGGCTTTAGGGCATAAAAATTATCCCATACCTGATTTTTCAGATAAAACTCTGCTTCAAATCTAGCCTCTTGGAAGCACAGCTCGTTCCTCCAAGGAAGCTGTCCTTCTGTCTAGCTACTGAATATGCTAGTGTCTCTCTTTAAGTCTTTTTTCCAAGGGGGACAGTTATACCAAGGTAATTAAAAGATTCATGGTTTTTAGTAAGTAACACAGAAGACATGCAGCCTATTCCCAGTCATAGGCCCCATCAAATCTTGAACTGTTTTCTCTGCCTGTCATTCCTGATCCATTTAGGAGGGTGTCTCCATGAATGCCTTTCTGATGACCCCTTGCTTAGCTGCCAGACCGGTCCCGTGGTGACCAGCAGCTCTCACAGTGCACTATTCTGCCAATGGCCAAGATGACAGGGTTTGCAGTGTTATGGATTTCCTCATCTCCTGAGACTTCAGCTCTGAATCATAGAATCGTAGAATCAATCATAGAATCATAGAATGGTTTGGGTTAGAAGACACCTTTAAAGGTCATGTAGTCCAACCTCCCTGCAATGAGCAGGGACATCTTCAGCTAGATCAGGTTGATCAGAGCCCTGTCCAGCCTGACCTTGAATGTTTCCAGGGATGGGGCATCTACCACCTCTCTGGGCAATCTGTTCCAGTGTTTCACCACCCTCATCATAAAAAAATTCTACCTTATATCTGGTCTGAATCTACCTTCTTTTCGTTTAAAACCATTACCCCTTGTCCTATTGCAACAGTCTGCTAAACAGTCTGTCCCCATTTTTCTTATAAGTCCCCTTTTAAGTACTGAAAGCCTGCTGTAAGGTCTCCCTGGAGTTTTCTCTTCACCAGGATGAACAACCCCAGCTCTCTCAGCCTGTCTTTACAGGAGAGGTGTTCCATCCCTCTGATCACCTTCGTGGCCTTCCTCTGGACTTGCTCCGACAGTTCCATGTCTTTCTTCTACTGAGGCCTCCAGAGCCGGACACAGTACTCCAGGTGGGCTCTCACCAGGTCAGAGCAGAGGGACAGAATCACCTCCCTCCATCTGCTGGCAGGTGATTTTTTTGATGCAGCTCAAGGTTACAGTTGGCTTTCTGGGCTGTGAGTGCATATTGCCGGCTTATACCCAGCTTTTCATCCACCAGTACCCATAAGTCCTTCTCTGCAGGGTTGCTCTCAATCCCTTCATCCCCCAGCCTGTATTGATATTGGGGGTTGCCCTTACTTGGTGCAGGTCCTTGCACTTGGCCTTGTTGAACCTCATGAGGTTCACATTGGCCCACTTCTCGAGCTTGTCCAGCTCCCTCTGAATGGCATTCCATCCCTCAGGCATGTCAACCACACCACTCAGCTTGGTGTCATCTGCAAACTTGCTGAGGGTGCATTCAATCCCACTATGTCATTGATAAATATACAAAACAGTACTTGTCCCAGTACAGACCCCTGAGAGATAACACTTATCACTGATCTCCATCTGGTCATTGACCCATTGACCACTACTCTGGATGCGACCATCTAGCCAATTCCTTATACCAAATAGTCCATCCATCAAATCTCTCTCTCTCTAATTTAGAGAGAAGGATGTTGTGGGGGACCGTGTCAAGGTCCTTAGAGAAGTCCAGAGAGATGACATCTGTAACTCTTCCCTTGCCCACTGATGTAGTCACTCCATCATAGAAGGCTACTAGGTGGGTTAGGCAAGACTTGTCCTTAGTGAAGCCATGCTGGCTGTCTCAAATCACCTCCCTGTCTTCCATGTGCTTCTAGGAGGATCTGTTCCATGATCTTCCCAGGCACAGACGTGAGACTGGCAGGTCAGTATTTCCCAGGGTCCTCGTTTCTACCCTTTTTAAAAATTGATGCAATGTTTCCCTTTTTCCAGTGACTAGGGACTTCACCTGACTGCCATGACTTTTCAAATATCATGGAGAGTGGCTTGGCGACTACATCAGCCAATTTCTTCAGGACTCTGGGATGCATCTCATCAGGTGCCATAGACTTACACATATTCAGGTTCCTCAGGTGGCCACAAACCTGATCTCTTTCAGTGTGAGGGACTTTGCTCCCCCAGTCCCTGCCTTGCAGTCCATGTACTCAAAAGGTGTGGGAAGAGAGGTTGCCAGTGAAGACAGAGGCAAAAAAGTTGTTGAGTACCTCAGCCTTGTCCTTGTCCATTGTTACCAGTTTGCCAGTCATGTTCATCGTGGGGGTACGCTTTCTTTGACCTTCCTTTTGTGACTGACATACATATAGAAGCCCTTCTCATTATTTTTTGTGTCCCTTGCCAAGTTCAGCTCCAGCTGCACCTTGGCATTCCTGACCCCATCCCTACACAACCAGGCAACATCCCTATACTCTTCCCAAGATACCTGTCCCTGCTTCCACTGCCTGTGCATTTCTTTCTTGCCCTTTAGTTTGACCAGCAAGTCTCAACTCATCCCTGCCAGTCTCTTGCCTTCCTTTCCTGATTTCTTACACCTGGGGATCGGGAGTGCTATGGAAAGCATCCTTAAAGATCTGCCAGCTCTGTTATGCTCCCTTGTCCCTGAGGACAGTTTGCCAGGGGGTCCTAGTGACTAACTCCTTGAACAGCTAGAATTTTGCTTTCCTAAAATTCAGGGTCCTGACTTTACTCTTTGCCTAACCCATATCCCTCAGGACTGCGAACTCCACTGGTGCATGATCAGATTACCTCCAATCTTGATGTCTATGATTAGCTCACTTGTGTTAGAGACCAACAGGTCCTGTAATGCATCCCCTCTGGTAGGGCTGTCTATTACCTAGGCTGCTTTCCATAGGTGGGAATAGGCAGATGAGGTGGACTTCTCTTTCTGCTGCCCTTGTTTTCTCTCATTCTTAGAATGGGCTTTGTAAGAATTAGAGATGGTGTTAGATCTTAGTCACTGTCAAGGCATGCTATAATTAACCTGAGTTTTAAAAAAAAGACTTGAAAAAATATACATTTATATAAATTAATTGGATTTTCACAAGTATTATAATTATCCATACTTTTGTTTAAAGGTTTTAAGTAGAGTGTAATTTTCATGATGAAACGTTTGCAGCTTCCCTTCTTTCTAAGTTTTATCCCAGTTGCTAGTCTATTAATAAGTCATCTTTGTAATAGAGCTGTTCAAATTAATGAATTTTGTATTTATACAAGTATTTTGATAAAGCTGCAAATTACAGTCTTTAGTAAATAAATCCAGTCTTATTTAACAACAGTGATCTATGAATAAAGTGATTATAGCAGCTTTGTTTGCCATGTTTGTTTTTTCTAAATTACTATTCAACAATTCTTTCAATTCTTCAGATCTGCCTATAACAGCTTTTCCATGTGACTCATTCGGTTTTGAAGGGCAAGACTTGTACAACATGACAGGTCTTTTTCAGTCAAGCATTCTCAACTAGTTTCAATTTTTGTAACATTGATGGTGAAGATTTTTTCTAATTTATGCATCTCTTTACAATTATACTTCAAATCAAAGCTTAAACAATGATATGGCAGTCAGATGACAAGATATGCCTTTGATTTTATAAGGGGAGTATAAGACAGTCAATAAAATAAAATTGTTAATAAATAACCTTTTAAGACTTTTTCCTAAGTGCACTTGTACCAATACCACATTTTCCCCCAATTGTTCAATTTAATTGCATTTCCTTTTCCTATGTTTACACCTTTCTCTCTGCTTGCTGCAAATAATGAGCAAATTAGTTCACTGGCATGAATGTTAATGTAAAATCTATCTTACCTGTGCATTGCCAAATATTTGTAGGAATAAACTATCATTCATATACAACATTATTCACAGATGAAATCTCATTATAAGATTTTGGTTCATTAAATAAAATAAATAGATTTTATGACTGTGTTTAATCAAAACAGCTGGACTTACAAAATACAAATGTTTAAAGTTTGTTGTACTTTAAAAGCTACCGATCAGGAGTTTGTGCACACAATTCAGGTGACAAGGTAATGGCTCATATGTGAACTGGAGAGCCAAATTAGGTTTTTTGGTTTTTTTAGTGAAATTCACCCATGAAGTAAATGTTTATTTACAGGAAGCATATAAACAGAATGAAACGATAATAATTTGTTATGAATTTCTTGCCAACATATGACTTGTATGTTGGGTCACAGTTTCAGTAGGAAACAGCTGCTTATTATTTACATAAAATCTGTGGTAGGTCTAAAGAGTAGCCTGTTATGATGTGCCATGCATTTAAAAAAAAAAAAAAAAGATCAAAACTCAAAACATTAAAAAAAAAAATTGCAAACCTGTTACACTTAAAAATTTTCTTAAAGCTCTGTCTGTAAGAACTAAATTATTAAATGAAAACTTTCATTTATTTAAAGAAAAAAAATGTTTTTGTTGCAAGAATAAAGCTCAGGACATGATATAAACCAAAGAACAATATAAAATAAAAATAAACAAGATAAATCATTTTAAAATCTCATTTCCTAAACCTGGAGATAAATATATCTTGTCTTGACAAATGGTTCATCCTTGATCTGGTCATTTGTTTAAAACATAATCTTTACTCAGAAACTTAGTCCACCTCACTATTTAGGACCTACTAGTGTGAGTAAAAATTATTTGATATGTTCCTTAGCATTACAGCTGTTTTTAAGAAAACAGCCATTTAATTGAAGCCTTTAATCAAAACATAGCAAAGGTCATTCTTTGCTTTAACAAGTGCAGTGTATGTGTGTGCACATTTATTTTAACTGGATTCCCTTAAAGAATTTTTCATATTGGTGTAACAAGCTTTTGTCTATGGGTGTTGAGACTAAACCTTGATGATTATTCCAATTGAATGACTGGGGCATTTTCCTAGTTTGAGATAAAACACAGAAGCTGACACAGTAATGACTGACAAAATAGTCACTTTATATGGTGTTAACTATTCTAATTTCTGTAACATTCTTTTTATGAGAAGTGGATAAATAAGGAAACAACAATGAGGAAGAGAACAGGATTTACTCAGAGTTATTTGTTATGCTGAACATCTGCAGAAAGCAGAGGAAGAAGCAGAGCTATCTAAATAGAGCTGGAAATATAAGGTTAGTGAAGGAAATTTAACTGCTAACCAAAGATATCATCCAGGACAGCTGCTGTCCTGATAAAAACCAGGAAAAGGTATTTGATCCAGGTACCTGGCACCACATATGTATATCTAAGTCTGGCAATTGGTAACAAGCTTTTGCTTAGTCTGTAGGATGAATAGCTTAATTAGTTCTGTATAGCTAATGCTTGATATTTAGTAGTTAATCAATCATTTAATTAATTAGCTCACAACTGCAACTCTCGGAGCCTTAAAACCTTCACACCTTTAATTGCAAGAAAGGTGGTGTAGAGTCAAAGCCAGAGCTGGCACCTCTGCACCTTTTGCAGCTGCAAGGAACAAGCCTTGCCTTTGCAATGGTGACTGACCTGACCCAGGTTGTCTCTGTGGGTGCTGCTGCTGTTCAGCTGTGGGAACACTACTGAAAACTGTGAAAGATCAGGAAGACTGAAAAAGTTCATGTCCATAGCTGCTTGGGTATCTTGGAGGCCATATTTCTTCTCTGCTTCAGTACGTTGTGGGTTACAACTTCCAGGCAGAAAAAAATGAGTTAAGTTTTTCATCCTGTCTGCGTGGAATTTTGGTCTACAAAGTCTGTTCTGCACAAAAAAAAACCTTAGTCACTGTTCCTCAATTCTCAGTCCTCACTTGCTGTAGAGTCAGCTCTGTAATAAGTTATTCTAATTTATTCTAGCTGTTTTCCTTCCCTGAAGGCTGACAATAGCTGATTCAGTAAACTCCAGTGGAACCATATGCTGTCAAACCATGAAGTCTTGTCAGTTGAAACTCTTCATGAAATTGGCTTATTTCAGCAAGAGTCTGTTTCTGGGCAGGGGGGGAATTCCCATTTGGACACTTTCACTTTGAAACTTCCTGAAGGCAAATGTGATTACTTTGTCTGAAAAATGAGAGTTTGGGCTTCTCTTAATCTGAAGTTGTAAAAAATCTTTTGGCTTTCTGAATAAATGTAAGGTAAAAGATAGTAAATACTGTCAGTCCCCTCCCCCACAATTGTTTATTGTAACCCTTTTTCCAGCATTAGCATGACAGAGCAACTGCAAGGTTTGGACACAATTAATTTTTGTCTCATTTAAGGAGCCCATTAACTGATATCAAATGATTCTGCACTTAATGGTATCAAAACATAAGCTTTTTCTGTTGTTCTGCCTGTAGTTTAACTCTATCTGCATCCCTGTTAAAATTTAGTTTCAGTGATCTCTTCTGCTAATAAAGAGAAAGCACAGCACAACCAAATGCATGGGAAAGAGGCAGGTCGTGAGACAATTAAATTACCTCAGAAATGAAAAAATCTATTAGTTTAACTTAAATGGGAATAGCTAGGTCAACTATACTGAAGGGATTCATCATTTTCCTAGAAATCACTTCTTGTTGAAGCTTTTTATTCACACTGCGTAAGAATAAGCCTTTGATGCTGAACACTAATTTGTTAAAATGTCCTTTTTCATAAAAAATGAGGGGGCAGTAGTAAAGACAGGTAAGTAATGATGATGAAGTATATAAACAATGATAAGCTATGTAAACTATTAGGTCTAAACTCAGAATTAGCTCTCAGAATGAATAAGTCAATAAAAACAACAGCTTGCACTTTCTGATTTCATAGTTTAAGAGATAGAAAAGCTTTAGCAGATTAAGCCCTTTGAAACACCCCGTGCTGGAAGAAAAATAAGAAAGAAAGAGGTCCACTGCAGCCTGAACTCCCAACCCTTATTTTTCTTCCACCTTCTGCCTTTTCATCCTCTCTTCCTAGAAGGATTTCCATATGTAAACCACTTCGCCTTTAAGAATAATCTGAAGGCATCTTAACAGTTACATTCATATTGCAATTTCCACAAATAAGTAATTAAAAATCCCAAACCCTACTGTTGGAGATATTGCTGCAAGAGACCTTCCTACTCCCAAATGTTTGTTTAGACATAATCCAGTGTGGCCGTAGGTTTGGTTCATTCTTTATGCATGTTCCCTTATGTAATTCACTTTGTTAGATTAGAAGGCTTCTCAAGATTCCACAAGGCTTCTGGCATGTGATATCATGCTTATGTTGCTGGTGGGACAACCATGATAGTAAGCAACTGGCACACAGCTCATTAACATGGATTGCTGTTTTGGCTAGTGGCAGTAGCTTGTCTGGTAGCATGCACAAAAGTCTTTGATTTTTACTGCTATAGTTATAAATAAATATATTAATATATGAATATATATGTATTTCATATTATTTTCATACTATATGAAAAAGATTATTATAAGTAAGGTTACAAATAAGTCTTCGGTCTAGACAAAGCATTTCATACAATTTTTGCAGACAGGCTGCTTGAAGAAAAAGTCAGAGGGTAGGCTTAGGTCCTGATTAGAGTCTTTGTCATCATGAAGGACCCTAGAGGCTTCCGCACAAATCTGTTTAAGGTGTTTGTTGATGACATGTTGAGGAAAGGTCCTGAGCTGAAGTGTAGTGTTAGAGCTTTCATGGTTGTAAAGAGGTTTGGGGGTTGGGTTGGGTTGGTTTATGGAAGGGAGGGTTGGGGTGACTTTTTTGTTTTGGTTTTTAAAACAGGTCCTTACTAGGTTATTTTAAGCATCTTTCTACAGCAGCTCTTGATTTTGAGTCAACGATAAAGGAATCTGCATTCGCATTTTAATAATGATTCAATTCTGCCTACAGACACTGCACAAAGTCAAAGATTGTAGAGCTGTTGGCCCATGACCTACTCTTTGCTAATGACTGCATACAAACTACACACACTAGGGGTTTTTCAGTACATTACTACTTTGATCCTGCTGTTCAGTGGTTTGGCCCAAACATCAGCTTAAAAAACAAAGGTCTGGGTCCAGCCATATCCTAACAGAAAGCTAGTTAAGCCAGTTGTTTTTGTTGACAGGGCAGCACTGGCGATTCTGCCCTTGTCGCAGTATGCCATCCCAGAGTGTCATGATTGATGATGAAGTCCCATGGAACAGAGGAAAAGCTTGAACAGGTTTTGAGGAGATTAAAACAGCCTTTCAAGAAGGAAATGGGCATCTGAATCCAAACAAAAGTAAATGTGCACTATGTCATTTTAATCCCCATTCTCTTGTGTGGCTGAAAAAGGTAGACAACTTAGTGCTGTTCCAGTGACCATTTTGGGCTCTTACACACACACATTCTCTGTGCCCATGTGGTACATTCTTTCAGAATAAGAACCAACGTAGTCATAGTCAAATATTTAGCATTCGAGCAACAGTCCTACAGGATCAGTTATATTGGACTGGCACCTGATACATATGTCAAAGTAGAGTACCTAAAACTATTTCAAGAGGTGGTTAAAATGGGTTGGATTTCCAGGAGGCAGGCCAATGGACATTTAAAAAAATGTGCTCAGGCAAATCATTAGCTATCTGATGTTAGTTCCACAACATGGGAAACTGCTATTACAGTCCATATGTTGATGGCAGAGTTGCCAGAGATGGTGGTTGTGGTGATGCTGTCAGCACCACTAAGCTAAACCAGCAGAACAAAAGGCAACAGAGGAAAACAGTCACAACAAACAGAAAAATCTGCATCTGTGATGCCTGTGGCAAAATTGGGCTAATTTCTTATCCAAGCCACAAAAGTACACTCATCCCTGCAGTCTATAGACACTATAAATTTAGGAGAAATCAACTCATGATTTTGGGTTTTGCAGCAACTTAATCCAGTGTTATCCATTTCGTGCATGAGATCCAAACACTTTCAAGTATTATTTGTTTCTATCTCTACACAAGGGATAGTGGGCACATTGTGTATAAAAGGGAAAACATCCAGTGATTCTGGTTTGGACGCAATTTTAAGGTATGGTTTTATCTTCAAATGGGGTTTTGGGGGTCAGTGGAATGGATTGTGCCTCAGGAAATGTTCCCCATTTTGAAGCAATAATGGTATTCTGTATCATTATTCAGAATCTATATGGCTTTTAAAGCACTTAAGAGAGACAGATTTTCAACTTTAAGTATAACAGAATGGAACTCTGTTATAACCAAAAAGTTCAGAAGTTACCCTCAAAAAGTCCGTAAGTGACCCCATGAAAGACATAGACAGTAAAACCCAAAATATCAAAATTATATTTGCAAGGTAAATAATTAAGAATAGTGATGGGTTAAGAGTCATTCATCAGTATAGTAAATTCTAAGCTCTCACTTAAGCCTCTGCTCTATTTATCACATCTTGTTAATCAGGCAGCATTGCCAGTGATGCAGACTGTGCCAGACATGGTTCTTGTCAGACGTGAGTACTGCTCTACCTTTTTCTTTTATATGACAGCAAGGTTCTATATCTTTACCTGTTTTCAGAAAAGGCTTAATAAAGAACTGAGAAGAGTACAGATTATTGCCTACCAGCATTTATTTATCAGTGACATTTCCTTTTTATGAGCTTGGTTTTTCACTAATTATTATAGATTATTATTTATTTTTCTAATTAATTCTTATTTTCTTATTCCATTTACCAGTTTGTACTTCATCATTGTTTTCATAACTAATTTAAATCATACTTTTTTTGCAAAGCCTTTCTTCAGAATACATGTACATAACCTGTATCTTAAGCCCATTATTTTCAATTGTTTAGACAGTAGCTGCTACATCAGTAGATGGTAAGAATACACTTCTCTTGTCTTGTGTTATTATACTAGACTCATCTAGGCTGCTGCATGAATAACCTCTATAATCAGATGGTATCACATCTGCATGTCTGGAATAAAATTTATTATTCTCAGAAAAAGTTATCACACCGTTTTTCTTTGAGTTTCTTTCAGTATTTTCTACAAGTTCAATAGTAAGCAAAGTAAGTTTCATGAAAGATTATTGCTCTAACATCAAATAATTTAATTTCCTTAAAGGCCCAACTGATGTCCCCTTGTGGATTATCTTGGAACTAAGAGGTATTCATGGAAATACCCATTCCACTGGAATACACTCTTCAGTTTGCAGAACTAGAAGGAAGCTATCAGCCTCAAAGTGTCTAGATGTCTAACTAAATACCTGCATTCATTCGATATAGCCATCTCTGCATCTTGCTAAAACCAAACAAGTGCCAGAAACAAGGCAATGAGTAGAAGAGATACTTTGTTGCTAAGTAGGAGAAAAGTTTTATCCAGGCAAAGGAAAAAATTTAAAAAGCATCATTTACATTCAAACAATATGAATTTGAATTTACATTCAAATACCTACAATATGAATATGCACACTCACATGTATATATAATAAACAGATTTTGTGTGTGTCTGTGTATACTGAAAGAGAGAGGTACACATTACATATATCTATAGAGATGCACATAAATGTTTCTAATCTCATTTTAGGGGGGGGAAATAAGAATTGCTAACATGAGATTAGATCATTCGGATTTATTCAAAAGATATAAACTATGTCCCTATGAAATGACCTTTTACAGGAAATAGTACAGTAACTTTTTGGTTCTGCAACCTCAAATGAGCTAAAAAATTATATCTCTTTGGCAAAATTTAAAATTTCTTCAGGAAACAGACTACTCATATTCCAGAGTTTCCAAAAGTGAGACCAAGCTACAAGAAATCTGATTGTAAAGAAGCAAAATAAAAACATGAAAAGCTGCCAAGTGCCTAACTAAACCATGAGTTAGGCAGGAAAAAAAATTGGAAGCCTTTATCCAAATCACAATTAAAAATGACCATATCCTTAGAACTATGAGTTCTATTAATTAGGACATGCAAAAAATGTCTCTAAACTGTAGTTGGATGCTACAATTGCTCTCTAACGTGGAAAATTCCTGTGCAGAGAAACTAAGAAACAGGACTATATAGGCACTACTATTAATGTCTGTATGATATTTTTGACAGGAAATTAATCCTGATCCCTGAAAACAGACAATTCCATAAAGATAATCCCTTTTTAGAAGCATAAGATATTGTTTTCCCCTCACCATGGATCCTTATCACAAAAGTACATCTGAAGACATTTCTTTCATTTAAGAAGACAGTTAAAAAGAGTGGGAGAAGAAACTAGTACAGCACACTCAAAACATTCGTGAGATAATCTTTGTTTGAAGTAAACATCTGGGATATTAATTTAGCAAAATTTCTATTTCTACAAAGAAGTGTTGAAACCATATATTCCAACTTTCTAGAAGTCTTAGATGATTAAACATAATACAGGATTAGTTCAATCATTTCTTCACTTAAGATTTGTATATGTTTCTGTTTTGCCTTCTTGTGCTCACCAAAAAGGAAAAGAAGTGGTTAGTTTATACTAATGTTCCTCTTCCTCTACTTTTGTTGCTGCATTGGCTAGCACTACACAAATCAAACAGGCCTTAGTAACACAATTTAAAGTCTCATTAAATTTTACATTGTATAGAGGCAATTGAAACTATGTTTGAAACTATATTTGGAAGCAAGCAGTAACAATAATAATGAAAATAAGAGTAAAGTACTTTTCAGCTTAACTTGTTTCATCTGTGTTTAGCTTCAGACAAACCAAATACAGTCACAGTATTCTTTAAACATTGCATTTGTTTTCTCAGTACTTCGTGTAAACTATCACTATGATGTAATGTCACCTGCCACACTTATTGCACATGCATTAAAACTATTTCAACAATTATTTCATATTATTTAAAAAAATCAGCTTTCCAGTAAAGTGTTTCACTTTCTATTGTCAGCTATCAAAAGCCATAATCTCAGTCTATGCAAAGAGCTTGTTCTGCAGCTGAAGGTTCATTCTGAGTTGTCTGTCCTACTCCCAGACACAGTCAGGGAAGGTCACATGCTGAAATGGATAACCTTTCTGGCTTATTATAGGCACTCCTAAGATTTTGTGCAGATGTAACTCTTCTTTTACTTCTACCCTTTGATTCCAGCCTTGCACAGACTTTTTGCTCCCTTTGCCTTTGTCATTCTCTTCATTATCATTGTTCATACCTGTTTTATTTTTTTTTCTTGAAGTATTTAATTTAATGTATAAGAATGACCTTGAAAATATAAATTTTGAATTTTAAATTTTCTCATAAAGTATTCCTCAAAATCACTTTGAGACCAAGAGACTGGCAGAAGACTTTCAGACTCTATCTAAAGGTGAAAATGAACATTGAAAGAGTGCCTGCCACCTGGCAAGTTTAATTTGCATATTTATCACTTGGTTTCAATATCATTTTATAAACTGTTCAATTTTTTTGTATCAGAAGGCTTCCTAAGAGGATTTCTTTATAACCTTCTCTTAGGAATGACAGCGACAATGATATGTAGCTCAATGTGCATAGGAAGGCTCAGTGAGCACACTTAAGGAAAAAAAATGTGTATCAAAGGTTCTCCTTTGAGTCACTTAACAACTCACTTCAAAAGGACTCCTACTTCTCATAATCATGTATATTTTAAAAGTTTAATTTATGATAACATAATTTATTAATACTACGGAGAGAAAGTTGGACGTCCTAGTCAAGTGGTCCCTCAGTTGCATTAGATAGTCCAATGTGGACAAAGATGAAGTGGAAATTCCTAAGGGTCTTGCTTAGTCCAACAGGTTATAAGCTAGGTTGCTGAAATTCATTGCACGGTTTCAGGTGCCACCAAAAGTCACAATGTGGATGGGAATCTAGAGCAGGTATTTGTTCACTGCATTCAATAGTTATGAATGTCAGACACTCATTTTATTGTAGTGATACGGCAACTGAAAAATGAGGCCTTCATTTAAGCTACAGAAAACATTGAGGATAATAGAAGGTTTAGGATTTTACAAATATGTCTATAGACAGATACCCAAATTTCAGGTAGCTTAAGTTATAAGTATTGTTATAATTTTTAAAAAATTGTTACTTGTCCTGGTTTCAGCTGGGATAGAGTTAATTTGCTTTCTAGTAGCTAGGTATAGTGTTATGTCTTGGATTTAGTATAAGAAGAATGTTGATAAAACACTGATGTTTTCAGTTGTTGCTAAGTAGTGTTTATACCAAGTCAAGGATTTTCCAGCTTCTCATGCCCAGCCAGCAAGAGGGCTGGAGGGGCACAAGAATTTGGGAGGGGACACAGCCAGGACAGCTGACCCAAACTGGCCAAAGGGGTATTCCATACCATGTGACACCATGCCCAGTATATAAACGGGAGGGAATTGGACTGGGGGGGATCACTGCTTGAGAACTAACTGGGCATCAGTCAGCAAGTGGTGAGCAATTGCATTGTGCATCACTTGTTTTGTATATTCCAATCCTTTTATTATTATTGTCATTTTATTATTGTTATTATTATCATTACTATTTTCTTCCTTTCTGTTCTATCAAACTGTTCTTATCTCAATCCATGAGTTTTACCTTTTTCCCTCTGAATCTCTCCCCAGTCCCACTGGGTAGGGGGAAGTGAGTGAGCGGCTGCGTGGTGCTTAGTTGCTGGCTGGGGTTAAACCATGACATTACTTTATAGGATTTTTTTCCATTGGTAAATAACACTATAAAATGTTTCAAACAACTGTATTTTGACTATACACCTGGATAAGATCTGCAAATTTCTACCAGACAGCTGACTAAAATGCATATGCACATAAATGGTTTTTTCTGCTAAGAGGATATTTAACCATGTAACCACAGAAGTAGCTCAGCAAAGACAGAGGATGTAATGGAAGGAAAACAGACTTCAAATTTTAAAGCTTTGGAAAAGAAACATATGAGGTTAGCACTTGGCATCATTGAGTAAGCCAGAATATTAGCAGTAGATTATCTCTGATACAATCCTGAATTACAAAAATTTTACATCTGCATTGAACCATGTAGTCCACTATTTACTTTCTAGGGTTATTTTATGACTTTGCTGGTGTACTAAGGTGAAAAATTTACTGAAGACTGTAAGGCCTCATACTGAAACAATCTGAAAGATCTATCATTTGAGCTGCAGCAATGCAGGTATACATTATTTCTTTCATTTTGGAAAAAAAAAAAAAAAAAAAAGGCAGGGGGGAGATACTCCGTCACTGAGATTTAATTTTTTTTCCCCGCAGTTAAAGTTGCAACATCCTAAGCCAATATCAGGACACAAAATGGAATTATTACACTCCAGAGACCTGGCATCATGGCCCAGGTGAAAACTGAATCCACACTGCCAGTATGAGCTCTGCAAGGCAGCACTGTGATGTCTCAGAACCCAAGAGCTGCCTGCCTAGGTTAGAGGGCACAGCGAGATCAGGACATGCTGGGGAGTGGGTACCCTGTGCTGCACCTCAGAAGTTTCATGGTGTTGCCTACATTATCATAGGGAAACGTGATTAAAATTTGGGTAGGTGGAATAGCTAGCAGGAAATTGGAGCACCAATAATAAATATTTTCTACTAAATATAACTTTTTTTTTTTTTAACCTGCTCTGGTGAATTTTATGTGGTATAACAAGATGTCTGTGGGATAGGACGAACTGCTGGTGACAGGTTGTAACTGTGCATATAAACATTCATGCTCATGTGTCAAGGCAGGATGATAATTGTCGGTTAAATCTACTGGAAAAAATCATTAATTATATTAAACTAAAGCTTTGAACATAAAGTTGGTTTTAAACCTTTTAAAGATAATGCTCACTTTATAAATATTTTTTCTTTAAAGATTTAAAAATAATTGTTTTTTGTTCTGCTTCCTCCCTTTCCTCTCTGCTTCCCCTCCATTATCTCCTGCTGCTTCTCCTTCAGTTCAAGAAAAGATCTTGCAAGAAAGATGAGATGATGGTGCCTGTCTTTCGTTTCTACCAGGGATTAATTTAAGAATAGCACATTTATGCCACTCAGATAAGCACAACCTCATAAGAGCACCACCACGTATCCTTTTTAAGGCATTACAGAGAACCTATAACTTGTTAGTTTGGAAAATAGTAGGCAAAGGTGAACTGGTGACCATAATTTAACTAAGGCTAATATTAAAGTCTTTATAAATTAACTTGCAGAATAGAGCACAACAGAGCAATAGAATCAAATTAATACTGATATACTATGCTGCAATTTCATGTGGTCCATTTACATTTAAATGGAAAACTGGAAATAGGTATTCTAAAGGATGCAATTAGATAAATTGCAAATGCACACGTTTTTTGTCTAAGGATTTCCTTTTGACAGCAAATTCTTTTCCTGCTTGGAAAAAAAAAAAAAACAATACAAAGGAAACAACACAAAGTTACTCTGGCAAAGGGGTCTAGCAGATATTTCAGAGCTTGGTGATGATCAGTCAAGATTAAAAAGTAACTTTTGGGTATGAGATAAGTAACTATGCACACAAGAGTGGAATGAGCAGGGGTTTTTTCTTTTTGTTTTTTTAACCTACTCATTAAGAATGACTGGTTTAGCACCTTGGACATGTGAAGTGCAACAGTGAAACACACTGTCCATCCCTAACAGAAATCATCAAGTACTCATATAGAAAAATTGGTGTGAATCATGAAGGATTTGTTTTCCACATGAACAAAGGAAAGAGTTTGTATCACTCCAAGTCCCTCGTCAAGCTTTTTGACCTCTAGAAACCAAAATATTTTGCAATGGTAGTTTGTTGATGCCATTCTCATTTCACAAGTGGGAAAAAAGAAGTAAATCATTACTCTAACAAGCAGCACAGAAGCATGTCTTCCACTTTGAACATCAGTTCTGATTAAAATGAAAAATCCCTAAAATTAAAAATGCCTAAATCTGTACTAGACCCACATAAGCAAATTCTTACACTTACAACTTGTGCTTTCTTTCAGAAAATTAGTTAACATATGGTAGCAAAGTATGATTACAGTTCCAGTTCAAATCCACTTTCAGAAAAACGTTTCAAGACTAACTCTTTAGTCACTGAGTTTGCATGTTGAACTTGCCAACACCAGCAGCATACGTAGTCTTCATCTAGTTACAGGCATCAAAAGCGGCTCTAGACCCAAATGTTTACCAGGGCCATCCATATAACTATCAGTCATATCCTTTGATACCATATGTCATAAAATGGAGTGGTTTGGACGGCTTAAAGAATCACCTCTAATGGTACTAGCAAAAAATTATTTAATAGGAATTTATATAAATGCACAACTTCACAGAATTCGATGGCAATGTTCACTCTATTGCTTAATACATGGATGAAGTGTACACATGAAAATTAAGTTAGAATCAGACTAAAATTATGTATACAGAGACCAAAGATGCAATAGGGTAAAAGAGAAACATACAAAGGGAAATTGAGTTAGAACTGATTTCTCATGACTGGTACAGAGATTGGGAATGTAAAAAAGTAGGGGAGACCCTCTTGTTGCGTCAGAAGGTTCAGAGAAGACCCCCTTGCTTTCTGAACTCCTGATGGAGCTTAGGTGCGGCTGGATCCACTCCTAGTCCCAGACTTGGTCAATGGTTTATATCTAAAGGGATTATGAGTATAATAGCCTGAGATTCATTCACAGTTGAATGAAGTTCATGACAGTGATTTATGTATAGATTTGAAAAGCAATATTTGTAATATACTTGCTATAGAATATTCAGGTTAGTATACATACGTGTACAAAGACGTTAAGACATATACATATAAGCAAGTAGAAGAGGTATACCTATTAAAAATCCCCCTTGAGTTTAGTGAAACTATTCACGTCAAATGCTTCAGCATTTTTCTCAATGGGCAAAGGGCTGAGTCTCAAGGAACGAAGAGTATCAGCCCTAGTCTTGTCAGCTTTCGGTGACAGACCTCCGATCTTCACAAACTGAAGAGTCTGTGAGCTCTAAAAGGCATCCCACTTGGAGGGAGATGCTGATCACAGCCCGCTGTGGTCCAGGAGAGCACAAAGGGTCTCACTTAATACCATCGTTTATAGGTTTGGGAGATGATTGACTTTAGTCATCACCAAATTACTGGGATTCCAGTAGCGCTGGTACCATTACGCGTGAGTTATGATTCAGATAAGGAAGGCCCCAGGACTGTCAGAGAATGACTTAAGATTCAGATACGGGATGCTCCAAGGTGGTTAGGAGAGGACTGAGATATGTCCCAAGGTTGTCAGGAAATGACTAATTATCCTTACTCCCTTCCTCAGTCTCTGCCGGGCAACAGGAGTCCTTGGTACAGTCAGTGCAGCTCGCTGTCTTAGCCATGGAAGAGTTCCTGGTACAGTCAAGGGACACTTAACCACCCAACTCATTACACTTATGTTAAGGCCTAGTAAGACTTCCTGAGTTTATAGATCAGCCCGGAGAGGGGGAAGAAATGCACCACCACACCAAGAAGCCTGGCTATCAGTTAGTTTCCAAACCATGTTGACAGATTTGGTGTCATATCATTAGAACAGGCAGGACCTACACTTATTTTCAATAGCTCTTGCCTACTGATTCTCAGTGAGTCACCCCCTAAGACAGCAGTTTTATGTGTCATTCTCAAGAATTTCCTTGGGAGAATGGCATATGCACTTCCAAAAAGTAGAGAAACCCTTCTTTATTCAGAGGTGTAAATGTAACATGTTTAAGAGGGGGACACTCATGCCTATTTATTCATTCCATCTAACCTCAGTGAAACCAGGATTTTGGCAGACCAGCGACAAGTAAAAATTCAGGCTGCCTTATATTGCTTTGCATACCAGGTATAGTATAAGATTCCTGTCTATGTTGCCTCAGACTTTCATATTAATCAGTCTTCCTCTGTCGGGCTTTCTTGTCAATCTCATTTTATTGCCAGCTGAAGCAAAACCTCACACAATAAATGTGGTTAGCAGACTGCCCTTTGCTGAAGAAAAGTCCTAAGTCAATAAGCACCTTATTGTATGCTATAGGAAACCTAAGAAGACACCCTCTTAGTTTATGTTGAGTGATTTTATACATATTGCTATATTTAATAAAATGAACACCGCTTCCACATACTAGATGTTTTACAGCAGAGTGGTATGCAGACCTTCCCTTCGTGGCCTTTAGACTGAGATGAAAAGGTTGGTAACTGGACATTCATATCACACATGTAATTATGAGAACCAGTTCTCCACTGTATTTTTAGTATAGGATTTAGTCATATATATATGTATGTGTACATTTATATATTTATGTAAATATACAAATTAAATTTTTCAATATATATCAAATTTTTATATATCAGCTGACCTGTATGTTTCAGCTGCTTTGCTATGTCAATTATTTCCAAAATTTCAAATGAAAATATTTTTGTAATATACATTTTTTGAGTAAAACATTAATTGAAACCATGACCCTGGAAGTTAATATTATTTGACTCTATTCTTAATAGTGCATTTAACAGAATGCAGTATTTTTCTTGCATCTTAAATTAATCTCAAGTATATACTAACATTTTCAACTGCTAGAGAAAACCTTCATTATGTGAGCCTATGAAAGAAAGCATCTAAAGAAATAAAACACTTCTTTATTTTCTGGTGGAAACCATTGCCTTTTAAGAGTCATAAAGTTTAGTTTGGAAAGAATCTCTGGAGGTCAACTTCTCTTATCTTCTGCACAAGGCAGAGCAGGCTTGGATGGTTGCATTATGCCCCAGGTTTCTGCGTGGGTCGAGGCCTCTAGCATGCCAGAGGCAGCCAATGCAGCCAGTGCAGGGCAGCTGCTACGGCATATTACCACCCTCCTGGTGCCAAAGCTAGCAGTCATGTGCAGTCTTAAGTGATGCTTCTGGGCTCCTTTGTACACCATCTAGTTCCTTTGCTCCTCCAGTTTGAAGCTCTCCTGATCACTGACAATCCCTTCATGTTAGTAAAGTAGGAAGCCAAAAATGAGCCTGCTTTACCTCCTCTACTCACCATGAGATCAGTTGCTTAGAAGGCAACTTCTCATACTGCCTTTTGGTTCCCAGCTGTGGCTCACTCATCCTGTGAATTCTGTGTCAATTCCATGCTCCTTCCATCCACATGTTTCAGATTTAAAAAAAAAAAAAAACACCAACTTGCTCTGAGCATGGGTTTGAACTAGGTGACCTCTGGAGGTCCCTTGCAATCGACATTATTCTGACTTTATAAATTTAAAAAAATATTTTTCTTATTTGTATACCATGAACAGAGGACAGAAGGATCTGTAGCAAAAAAGGTTCCAGTGATGGTATCATTTTATTGTTTGAAGAAACACATAAAACTGACAGTGACAAATGTTTCATTGCAGAATTTTTGAACTCAAACAGCCTCTATTATGACACAGGTTTGTTGTAAAAGTAAAATAAAATCTTTGTTGTTATAAGATTTTAGGGTATTCCTGTCATGTTTTCTGCCTTGGCGGTTAAGTGCAGGTTTTGTTGTGGGTTTCTTTAATGTACATATTGGTTTATTAGGGGAGCCATTATCAATAATTTCATTCTTTTCAGATGTGAAGCAACAGATGAAACATTATGACTCACTGTTATTGACATTTTCCAATGAGGATTTGAATCTGATTTAACTAAAGTCCAGATTTTCATGTCTGAAAATTGTGTGGATTGGGACATGAAAAGGAAAAGCTTACTTTCAAAACAGCCCTAGGCACAGAACTTGTGATCAGCTTTTCAGATCCAAACCTCTTTCCCTTTTGTCTTCGACCCTACTTTTATGAAATAATACAGCAAATAACATTAAGAACATTATTTTTCTCCTAGGTATAGAGGTCTTCCTCTTCTATAAGTGTATCTGATCACTGAAATGAAAAAGAGTGGGCATAGCTGATGTGAGAAAAGAAACAAAAAGGACAGTAATAGCTGACTATAGATAGATAGATGGATAGATAGACAGACAGATAGATAGATATCTGGTTCATTTAGAGTGGAAAAGATATTTTCAGATAACTTATTTTGTCTCCTTTTGGACAGACTTTTCCACTAGATGGATGTGAATAACTTCTGTGACATTTTTGTTGCTGGGCAACAGCCTGGGAGATATAAAAAGATGAGCCAATAAAAGCAAAGTTATACTAAAAGCCAAACCAAAATTTGCATATTCCTTGTATAGTTCTAAAAAAAATACAGTGTAATTATGCAAATTTTCTTCATTCTGTTAGTTAAAATGTTTGTCAACCAATCAGAGTTAATGTGAGGAAAACAAAATGTACATACGGCATTTTTGTAAAGCATGATTATTGCAGTCAGAGTGCAGGGATCCCCTTTGTACAGCTCTGGAAATTATACTTAGCTGTTTTCTCCTTGCAGCAGGGAGGTATGCTTGTGCCTGCTAGGGGTGTAAATCCTTCCTCAGACTTAGCATCACATGATACAAGGCCCAACATAACGCATTTATTAAAATCTGCACTCCTCAGAAACATCTTGTAATACAAGCCATAAGCTATAACGGAACTACCACCTTATTTGGCTTCATTGCCTCTGTAGAGATGAAGCATCCTAACCTTGCTCACATCGCTTGATCTGCATCAGGTGAACTTACTGTAAATGAAGACAGTACTTCTAAGCAAGTCTTAGGATACGGTACTTATTATGGGAGTAGGTTACAGGCACTGAAAGAAAATCTGCTACCCTGGTCAAGCAGAAAAGCTGGATCCCTTTCAAGTGATTTAGACTGTCTTCTGTAGTGCTCACCAGCCCTACATTTGAAATGCAGACCAGCAGTTGAACACAGCTCTGCAAGATACAACTTGTGTAAGCATGCCTTCTTGTCACCATTGCACAACAGGTATATCCCTTCCACTAACAGTGCCAGTGAACGTAACATCAATCTGCCACACTGGACAAAAAATTGTAGAGCCTCCATGAGCTGATTTAGAAATGCTGTTAACTTTCTGGAAGTGTTTGTTTATATTTCTTAGGCTAATTAATGAGGAGATATTTATCTTCTCAAGCTTTTTTCCCTCAAATGATATTTGAAAAGCTGCATCAATGTCATCTTTAGGAGATCTTACCCAGTTTTGCCATAACAGATTTCCCCTACTAAAAAGTCTTTCACTGTACAGAATTAAAACCTGACAGTTATTAAAACAAAAGATTTAATCAGGCACCTCTCTTCCTAGCATTAGAAAAGATTATTGATTCCTATCGTTTTCTATTTGGGATGTTGCTTTGTTGAATTGTGCACATGTAGTTCCTATCACTTATTTTTCACCGGCAGAAAATGAATTGAACTTTCACTAACTGAACACATTTGGGCTAACGTGAAACTTCCTGCTTTCAAAGTAGGTATATTGGATAAGATGTTATATATTTAGTATATATTTCTTAATCACTCCCATCCTTCTCTTTCTACTATCCTTTAAGACAATGTTAAAAAAAAAAAAAAAGCATACTGTGGCATTTTACCTTTCCTCCTTCTTCACAGAATGTCCCTTACTGACACAATTGTTTCATGAGATTTTAAAAACAGTACCAAATCACAGTAACCAATTTCTTTTTTCTACTTTCCTTATACAGTTTCTCTTCTCAGTCAATGCATATCTGCTGCCATTTCGGTCATACCAGAAAACATCCATAATTTAGAATGCTTGGGGTTTGCGCAATGGCATTAATATAGACATATAGAGAGTATCTCTACAGGATAAAATGATGAAGTTCAGACAAAAGTAGAACAACAACTGGCAACTGCACCTCCTAAAGGAAGTGAAGAAAAGATTATGTTTGCCAGAGAACAATCTTTGGGCAACGGTATTGATAAAAGGAGAAACTTTTAATATGTTATACTGCAGTGCTGCTTAAGCATGCATACTGTGAAGACAAAATCACCAGGAAGACTAATTTGAACCAGGCACTGAAGCTGTTTCTGTGACTGAAGGCAGTGCACAAAAATGAAAGAATGAGTAAACCTGTGAGATGTGACTTGGAAATCTGGGTTTGCTTCTTGGGTCAGACATAGTGTGCTTGCATTGCAGTACTCAGAATTTAGGAGGGAAATGGTTTTCAAATGCAATAGAGTTGGAGTTCAAAGTGTAAATTAAAGTTCAGTACTGTCCTGAAAGGTGGCCAAGAAGCCTGGGTGAGCATAGATATTATCCAGTACTTAACACTTTGCATAAATTTTCTTCATCTTAATAGCAGTGATTTTCTGATATAGAGAATTTAAAAACAGGTGAGTAGATTATTTTGATCACTAACTCAGAGTGTTAATTAAATTGACTGCATGTATAATAAATAAACAAATAGCCCAATGTTCATAAAAATTTTATGTCTAAATGTAAGGACATTTTGGAATTCAGACTGCAGTTTCATTTCATCCATTGCTACCTAGATGAGGAAGTTGCAAAAACTACTTCATTAGCAAGGTCCCAGAATTATATATCATGCCTCACTGGTTCTTGCAGCTCTTTTCTGGTATAAGTTGTTATACTTATTTTAGGCATGTACAACACCGCCAGTGGCTGGTCCTACAGTATTGTCATGTGTTCTCTGGGTTCCCCTCATTCAGTTATACAAATTCCCTGTTCATTAAGAAACAGCAGCCAATATCTTGATTGCTTGGTTGGAGGAGATCAACCTTGGAAAACTATCTGGTAAGAGAACTGAAAAAGAAAAAAAATAGTGAAATGTCAGCTTGCTCTTTGATCTGTGGTCTCGGATCTGTTTTAAATTGTCAGCGACACAGCCAAGGTAGGATGGGTGTTATAGCGTATGGCTGGAACACGTTATCATACCCATTGAATCACACATTTACATGATTCTCTGAACTTCAGTGGCAGTATGGTTACACTTGAGGAAATAAAATACACAAATGGGTTCATAGAAGGTGGCACATGTCTATGGACAGAGGATTTGACATTAAGCTGTATTGTATTAAAAAGGTATTTTGGTGGCAAACTGACCAAGTACATGTGATAAAATGTGGAAATATTATACACTGTATTGCTGATGGTAGAATCTGAAAATAAAGAATCAAGCAGACTTTTACAACAGTCAAGGTCCAGATCACTTCAGGAAATCTCTCAAGTAGAGCCAGATTTGGAGAAAGATGGTGGGGACCTCTGTTTTTTAGGGGACAAGGTATCCTTCCCTCTTACATTTTGTGACTCCTAAATCAACCGAAGATTTTGGAGTCCTACTGCTGTGAGAGTGTATGATAAGATGCGCGCATCCAAACACTCAACATGCCTGGATATAGATGTAGTTATGAATCAACATTTTATTATAAGACTACTATTCAGTCCAGTTACTTTAACATGTATCACCTTTTCAACCATGTCACTGCTGAGCATTTTCACTTGTTCCCAGCTTACTATTAGGATACTTACCCAGAATGACAGACTTTGGATTAGCTTCTGAGATAAATACACAGTTTAACTACTAAAACATCTCACAAGATGCTAGGTAGGTGGGATTTGTCTTTAAAAAGTTGAGATAAAATAGCATGCAGCACAAATGATATATTGCTTGATGGAAATTTTCAAAATCTAGCAGTAAAACAGCTGTCAGATTCTGGTTTAAGCTGCAAGGTTTATTCTCTTGCTCTAGAGACTTAAGGTCCTACATAACTTTTATCTCATCTCATGTCAATCTAGTATGAGATAGACTCCAGTAATTTTAGTGGCAAATTCTCTTAGCTTGTAAGTATTTTTCAGTGTTTGTGTGTTAGTCCATTTGTAGGGTTGTGCTTAATATGCACCATAATAAACTTCAGTTTATATATCTTTCAGTCATGCTGGGAATGTATAAATAGGCAAAGGAAGCATAACTCACTGAAAACCACATTCTGCTTAATGTCTACAACTGCTTACTAGGCTCCTTTATGAGCTTACTTAAATCATGTATTGCAAGGTACAACAGAATTTTTCTGTGAGCTAAGTGGAACTGTCTAATTACTCTTCCTAAGTGAGTGCAACAGAACTTGGCATTCTTCAGAGTACTTTCCCTTTCCAGCATTTGCATTAGAGTTGCCATGGGCAGCAGTGTATGTTTGCTACCAGTAGTTAATCATCTTAATTTTTTTAAGCCTCCCCTTAAACAGCAGCTGATTCTATACAAGCAACTCTACTCTCAATCAGTTAAAATTTAAGGGCAAGCTACCAGGCAGTTTTAAAACAGAAAATAAAATACCTTGTTGTACCTTCTCCTTAACTGTAAATACTTCTGCTGCCTTGCAGTTTAGTTGGCCCATTTTCCTAAATATCTCCTGTTGATTGTAATCACTCATCTTATTTTTTCCCTTATGTATAGAATAAGAAGAGAAGAATTTAAACTGCAGATGCTCCTCCCCATAGTTTTACGACACCTTATAGAAAGATTGGAAAGCTTCTCAAAAAAACACATATAGGCTGTACAACCTCTCTCCCCCCACTTTTCTCATCTTACATATGCATGTTATGTATGTATGTGTGTAAATATACCTATACACTCCAGTGTATTCTATATGTCCATCAAAAAGTAAATGTTCAGATAACATAAGCTAGTCCTTAAATACCATAAATAAGTCTGTTCTACGTAAATGAAGCCCATTAGTTGTAATGGCCTTAATGTTTTACACTGTCTGAAGTACTGTCCATCATTTAAGCAGCAAATTTATTTATAAGAAATGAGAAATGGGATTTTTTAATGCAATTTGAGAATGACATAAAAGCGTGTAATTTTTTGACTAAATGTTTTTCAAAATATTTTAAAACAGGTGATCTTTTTCAGAGTTTGTTTTTATTTATTAAAGGAAAAAAGAGGACATGATGTTTCTAACAATTTTTATTTTCTAATACATTTTACTTTTTAATTACCTGTGCTTTACCTTTTCCCTACTAATTTTTAGGAGAAAAAAACTCCAATTGTTAGACAAAGGGATCCCCAGAGGATGTAAATAGAAAGAAAGGAAAAGAAAGACTCACATAGTCTTTTGGAAAAATATTGTTTCAAAATTTCACTTCAAAAATAAATCCTCTTTCCAAAAGGTGAAAGTTTTCACTTTTGCATCATGAAAACTGTTTTTCCATCTTCAATCAACAGTATTTAACATGTTCACAAAAATCAGTACTGTAATCCTGCACTGACAAGAAGCTGTGAGGATATTCTTTTTTATCAGTTTTAATGCTGTATTATACTGCATATTTTTACTTTAAAAAGTCTTTAAAGAATATGCTTAAATCTAAGCTTCTGGTTTCAGTTACAGCAATGAAGCAGTATTTATTGATATTATACCATTATTTACCAAGGCACACGAACAGTGGCATGATGTCAGCAAACACTTCACTCCTAGAACTGAAATAAGTAACAATGCTTTATGTGCTTAAATTTAAGCATGTGCTTTAGTCAGAAAGCCCAGTGCCTGAGGATCATCTCTTGGTCCCCTCTGCTTGCTGCCTGCCCAATGTAAACCTGTAACCCTGTAGCACAGCATTGCCATTGCTAGTAATGGGCCATAAGCACTGTACTGAGTTTGCAAGGCCTCGGGACTGAGGTTTGTCGATCCTGCTCTGTATTAACTTTTCTTGACCTGCCTGCAGCTTCACTTTTCTTGGTTTAGCTGTTTCAGCAGTTTCTCCAATTGACCAGGTGTCCATGGCTAGATGGGTTTACTTTTGTTTATATTTGTGTGATACAAGCAGTTTTAAATAGATAGCAGCAACAAGCAGTTACTCTGCACAGAGCAAGATATTTAGGACTCACACAAAGACACAGTGTAGAGAAACACAGCCCTGGAACAACAGCAGAGGCCTTGTCAAGTGGAGCACAGGATGCTGCGCAGAGGTGCACAGATGTGGGATGGTCAGAGATGGAACGCAGGGTGGCCCTGGAGGCCCCACAGCTATACACAGCTCACCCATGGTCCCTTACAGAAATGCAGACCTGGACAAAATGAGGTTTAGGGGTGACAAAGATAACACAGGAATAGTATTTAACATATGTAAAAGGCACCATACACAGTAAATCCTGATGTAACATGGAACTGCAGACCAGGGAAGAAGCAGAAAGGTGTAAAGTGTTAACTGCATGATTTTTCTTTCTTTTTTTTCTGTAACAATTAGATCTAGACTCATAGTTCTTGAATCACACTATTAAGATTTCAGTCATACTAACAACAAATTCTTGGCATAGTATACATATTTTTTAGATATATAATGTATGTTTCTTCTTTGTATATAAACAAGATTTTGAGCATAACAACAATGAAGTATTGGACTGTTTGTAGGAAATCTTGGTATTACCAGAACAAAAATTAGTGCTTTGCTGGACTTCAGGCAGCACATTCTGTACGGCAGAATTGTCTCTTTAGAAGATAAATAACCTCAGAGCTATGTCAGCAAGCAAAATTCCTATTGATCTGTTGTTTTGCTCAGGTGAAGATAACACTTAAAAGAAGCAAAGCTCTCAGACCAAATTTGCATTACAAACTTCTGCTGAAATAGTTTGTTGATCCAAAGTATATGATGAAGTACGATTAACTACCAAATTAATTATGCTAGGGAAAAAAATACTTATATAGGGTATACAGGGACAACTTTTTAACTTTTTTTAATTTTTAAAGACAGGATTCCAGCTAAGCCCTTTTCACATAGAGAAACATCTGTGTATTGGATCCTGAGAATGATTTATCTTCTCCCTAGACCCTCCTGAGTGACAGGCTTCTCTACTTATCCTGTCAAAAAGTTCCCAACCATCAAACTACTCTGTTCTGGTATCTGTAATAGTATTAGGTTGCTCCACCCTCCTTAGAGTCTGCAAAACACCTTATCTCCTGCTTCTCTAAATGTGAGAAATGTGGGTATTTGTTAAGCTTTTGGTACATCAACAACATCGTTCCTTTTCAGGGTCTAGTTTCCATCTTCCACAGTTTTTTACTTTTTGCATGTTTTTTGTTTGCCTCTCTTGCCTCGTATTTATTCTATTCCCACTTCATTGTCATATTTCTTTTTTCCTGATCTTCAGGATTAAACCTTTTCCTACTCCACCACTATTGTTAGTACTGCCTTTTTTTTTTTTTTTTTCTGTTGGCAGATGTCTACACTTCTGGAGTTGCCCAGAACTAAAGTGTTATTCCAGAAAATCTGACATGATTGCAACCTAAGTTTTTTCTTGACTCATGGATTATCAAGGCAGATCAAATTAACTGGCTTTTGGAAAACCTGTTCATGAAATCATAGAATCATACAATCATTTAGGTTGGAAAAGACCTTTAAGATCAAATCCAACCACAAACCTACCACTGCCAAGACTACCACTAAACCATGTCCCTAAGTGCCACATCTACGCCTCTTTTAAATACCTCCATGGATGGGGACTCAACCACTTCCCTGGGCAGCCTGTTCCAATGCTTCACAACCCCTTCAGCGAAGAAATTTTTCCTAATATCCAATCTAAACCTCCTCCAGCACAACTTGAGGCTGTTTCCTCTCATCCTATCACTTGTTTCTTGGGAGGAGAGACTGACACCCACCTCTTTTCAGGTAGTTGTAGAGAGCAATAAGGTCTCCCCTGAGCCTTCTTTTCTCCAGACTAAACAACCCCAGTTATCTCAGCCACTCCTCTTAAGACTTGTGCTCCAGACTCTTCACCAGCTTTGTTGTCCTTCCCTGGACATGCTCCAGCACCTCAATGTCTGTGTTGTAGTGAGGGGCCCTTGAACACAGTATCCAAGTGAGGACTCACCATCAAACCAGCCTGTCCAGATCTCTCTGTAGAGCCTTTCTACTAATGATTAACTATATCAAATATTCACATGGCAAATAAAGGAGATCATATCTTGTAACTATGTAATATACTAGATACATAATCTATTAAAGCCCACGGGATACTGTTCCTTCCTCACACCCCTTAATTTTAATAAACCTTACATTGGTCTAAATAAGAGGAATAAGGATCTTGTAGCAAACACATGTTCACTTTGAGGGTGTTGTGAGGGCACAGCTGGCCTTTATTGCCATAAGTGACCCTCCCTGGGACCCAGACCCACACCCCTGCCCATGGGCCCAGGAGCCCAATTCAAGCTCAAGACCTTCAGGCCTGGCTTCTTGCAGGTTGGTTTCTAGTGGGTAGATTTCAGACCCAAGTTTTAGCCATGTCCCCACCCCCTGGTCTCCCCCAGTCAGGCCCTGTCCTGGTCTGTCCCCTTGCAGTGCCTGGGGCTGCTGAGGGGCCCACTGCCTCCCACGGCTCTGCCTGCCATGCTCAGGGGCCAGAAGGTGAGGGCAGGGCCCTCCCTGTGCCCAGGTCAACCCTGCCCATGCTGGGGTCAGACCCATCCCACCATGCTCCCTGGCAGGTGTTTCTGGTTAGGCCATCTGTTAACAGGAAACACCATGTTCTCCTTTTCTTGTGGTCCTGGCTCCTCAGTTACACCTGTCTTTTTTCCTCTTCTTGTCTTTGATCAGATTAAATGGGCATGTGTGGGAAAACTGTACTCTTGAAAATGAATTCTAGTATTGCTCTTAAAATGCTTGGAGATTATGTGGATCTCCAGCTGAAATCAAGATAGGGCATAGCTTAGTTTTTTCTGCTGTTCACCTTGCGAATTAATATTTTATAAAGGGTATTTTTAGTGAAGCAAAACTCTAGTTATGGAGGAGATCATAACATTGTGGTGCATTTTTTTAATAAAAAATGAAGGAAAGTTTAAGTTACATAGCCTGTATTGCTTCCTAATTTATTCGTAAGATAAACCAGATTTTTTAAACATGTGATATAAATTAAATGTTCATCTAATGTTTATAAATATTATTTCTGGAATGGATCAACATTTACTTTGGTTTTAATTACTGAAAACCCAAATATTAACTGGAATGTATTAATCTGGGCTTGCTTCCAGGACCTGTAACTTTAAATTCTCAGACTTTTGAGACCTATTGCAAGGTTTTCTGTACTGTTTGTGCTGTACAAGCTCTTCTCCATGAGGTTTAAAATGCAACGAGATATTTTAAGGTCCAGAACAAGAGGAGAGAGGAACTTATAATGCAAACCTGCATAGGAGCAAGTAAGCATCTACTTATGTGTGATGAAACAAGGAGCCCCAGAGGTAAACATATTTTCATATAAACTTTGTAGCCCAAGTACTGCAAGAGTTCCTCAGTTTAGAACATCTCTGCCAGCGAACTTTCAGGATTTTTTATCCACACAAAATCCAGAGTTTTTTTCTTGGTTTTGCTGTGTAGTTTGTTAGAGTTTGTTTGTTTGTTAGAGGGGGAAGAGGGTGTCATGATTTAGAAGACAGATGGTGTTTTTAATCCAAATCTTTCCAAATTACCTGAATTTTATCACTTCTGAAATTGTAGGCCTGGACAATTCTAGGGAACCACTTTGTTCCTGAACATTCACTTACATTGTTGTACCTTTGCAAAATTGTGAGAAGGCTAGAAATTACCTTCCTCTACCACAAGGTATCAATCTCAGCTACAGAAAAAGCCTCCCACTGAGCAGATACCTTGGTCACTCAGTCTTAGTAAGATTGTTACATGCTTCTTTTAATTTCTTCCACATCAATAGAAAGCTTAAATGTTGGTGAGGAAGGATGTGTAATTCTAATTTTTATGCAAATCATTGCATAATTTCTTTGAAGTTAAGAGTTGCTAAGAAGATTAACCATGATGATAAAAGGTCCTGCTAATGATGAAAGAAGCAACGTAATATCCTGTTATGAGGTTTCACCATTTCAGACTCATCTGATGCTTCAGTACTGAACAAACTAAACTAATTTGAAGATAATTGTGTACTGTGTCTCGGGTATAGATTTGGGAGGTGGTAAACATACTAGGACTTGGAGAACTTCTACACGAGCTGGCTCTGGAATTGGTAATTCTGCTGCTTGCTGGCCAGAATCACTGGGATGGCAAAACAGCACCTGCCATAAGAAGAAATGTGATCTAGTGCTAATTAAATCATGAATGAAACATGCTATTATAAGCCTATCTAGCTATAAAAAAAAAAAAAAAAATCACAGCAGTATTCTCTTCCTCTCTCTTCTGTCATGCCACCATATTATCAACACCCAATTACTTCCAAATAGAGATACTATAAAGTGTTATCCCAAAAACCAACAGATAAACACTCAAGATTTATCTGTTATTTCTATCACAGCTGAATACTTTTTTCCTGCCATTAATATGTTCTGTGAATTTGTCAATGAGTGTTCTCTTTATTGGTGATTCTGTCACTTTTGCTTACAAAGGACTACCTGCCATTTTCTCAAAGAAAAGAGATTTGGACATTAGGGTTTTTTCTTATAGATTTACTGGCTAACAATGGACTTTGAGGAACACATGGCTTAAAAAGGTTCACAATTGTCTCTTGTTTTAGATAAATTTAGAAAGTAACTAAAACCCAATTGCTCAATCATACAAGATCTCTGAAAGGAGAAAAAGTTATATTTATTTTCTAGTTTCATTTTTTTTCCCATATGTATAAAAGATACAAGAGCTCTGTGGGCAAAAGTTAATCGTGAGTTCACCTAACAGTGCAGATAACTCAAATGCCACTGAATAACCCCTTGAGAGACTGTCCTCTATCAAAACCCTGAGTCTTTTCCTGCCTTTCCCCAGATGTAGCTAACTAAAGCAATAATACATGCACAGAACTAATTTATATATATAAATTAAGTATTGCTAGTGATCACTTTCCATAAGCGTTGGAAAGAATAATTAACGTCTGAAAGTGGAATAAAACTACAAATGGTCTATTTTTATGTTATTCTTTGTTATTCCTATAAAATCCTTTCAAAATGATCTTGTGTGTGTAAGACATTACATCAGATACTGGGCTCGAGCAAAACCAATGTAATAACAAAAACAAAACAAACAAAAACCAACAGTGTCAGAATTCAACATCTATAGACTTCTGTTACTTATATGTAAACATAATTAATCATGCATATTCTTAAAGTAAAGCATATGTTTCATTGCATTGCAGGTTGAAAAATTACTCATGCAAAATCCTTCTAGAAGAAAAGAAAGTCCATTAATAATTGTATTATCTTTTTACATCTTGGTGGCTTACTTGTAACGACTGGACAGGGTGGGAGGGAAAGGTTTAGAAAGTAATGCCATCTACTTGGTGATCAGTAGCCCATACAACTCAAAAGAGATGTGAACGTGAAGAAAGAGGAGACATAACATTTGGAGGAAGTTGAAAAGGAAGATATTCACCCTTTTAAAAGAGGAAGGCTACTGTGAGAAAGAGTATTGTTGGAGAAGAATGAGGATGCATGCAACAGGAATTTGCTTATGAGCTGGAAGTGCCAGGTACTGTTTCACCTGCAGTTTTCTAAAACTGTGGGAGGGGGATTTCTTTCACTGAATGCTAGCAAACAAAATTAGACATCTGGTCTAAACTAGTCCCAGCTTCTCCTGTAGCCAGTGGAAAAAGAAAATATCTCCACCTGAAGTTTGATCCTGACTCCTCTGCCAAAGAGAGGTGTGCTAAGTAATTTTCCAGAAGAGGTCCCTACTCCACCTTGGCTAAGTAGAGTCTAAATGGGTAACCTGGCCTCAACGTCTCAATTTTGGATGACTAAAACTGACTGAGATGGCTTCTACTGGTAGTGTTAAAGATATACTGAAAAAAATAAATTGAAGAATAAAAACTATGTTTAGTTAAAAATTCACTAATTTCTACTCAATAAAGCAAATACAAATGAAAGAGTTTGAAGTCAAGGAATCATTGACCTGTGAGAGACCAGGAAGTCTGTTCCCCTGTCCTAGGGCATGATAACTTAGATGATAACCTTCTTGCTAGGGTCTTTTCTAGTTTGTTCTTGAAGTTTTCTATGGGTGAAGACAACGTCACTTACTTCCATAGCAGAAAATTGTACATGGACGTCCTGTCTTTATAGGACTTCCTTCTTGCAGCAGCCTTTTTAAGTCTTTGGAGATCTGTACCATATCCATTCTCAGTATTTGTTTCTTTTGACTGAAAGACCAAAGTAAGACATATTTAATTCATGACCAATCATTCTTTTTTCTCACTTCTGCAATATATCCGCTTGAAGCATAGCATCTGACCAACGTAGTCCAGGTAAGTGTAGGACACATTTGTCTATTTACAACCTTCCAATTGTTCCTCTCCTCAGCTTTTGACCATTTTAGTCATCTATGGGTCACTAACTAGACTAGATCATTCTCTTTTAGGACATCGCGATGTTTGTAACTCACCCTCAGCTTGTGATTCAATGATGCACCCTGATGCCTTTACTGGATAGCTGTTACCTACAAAGTTCTTGATTGCCACATGATTTTGCCTGAGTGGCAGCACCTTGCCCTTTCCTCTGTTAAAGAACATCATGCATCTTTCATATCATATATCATCAATTTTTCAAGATCATTTTGAGTCCCAAATTCCCTTTCCTGTACTGAGCAATCTCTTTCAAAGTGTTGTAATTTGTGAGTTGAATAAGGACATTTCATCATTCTGGTTGTTAATAAAAATACTGAAAACAACAAAAGTCTGATCCTGCTTGATAACCTTTCATTGTTAATGAAAACCAATGCAAACCACTGAGAATCATTCAGATTTCCAATGAGTTCGCAGCCCAGTACATTATTTTCAGCTAGACCATGCTTGCTCGTTTGCACATAAGAATGTCATGTGTCAAAAGCCTTACTAGCATGAAAAAATGACATTTGCTACTTCTTCTCTATCCACAAGTCTTATTGCCATGTCAGAGAAGGAAATTAAATTCATCTGACAGAGTTTTTTTCTTGACAAATCCATGTTAGCTGCTCCATACCTCTTAAAAGATATTTTTCCTACTCGGTCATTCAGCTTCCAGTTTCTTAACTGGAACTGACATGAGACCTCAGTTGTTTTCTAATTACCACAGAGTTTTGGGGACAGAAAAGGTCTGGATTGCTTATTTTTAAAAATAAAATAACATTGTCTTTTTTTTTTCTAGGCTTTTCAGCAGTTAGAAAAAGAATATATAAGCAAACTTTCAGCTTATATCTGTTAGTATTTTATTTGACTACTGTCTGCAATGTACAGAGGGTTGAACTTTAAAACAACATGTTTGGATTTTTTTTTAATATTTCAATTTTTTTACACTTAAGATTTAGCATTATCTATAAACACAATATATTTAATGTATGATTATAGTATGGGATATTCTGACATGAATAATGTGAGTGAAAAACATGAATTTGAGTTCTAGGGCAAAGCCATACATTTTCCATAGATTTATTATTTCCTTTAATTCCCAAGTGCAGAAATAACAATCAGTTCTTAAAAAACAAAATAAAACTCCAAAACCAAATTTTAAATGATTGCCCATTCTAATACAATAATCAATGGCTATTTACTTTTGAGATTTTTTTTTTTTTAAATGCTGTTGAAAAAGCTGACCATTTCATTGATAAATGGTCTTTTTTCATAAAATAAAGATGATTAGTCTTTATTAATAAAATGAAAGTTAAAAGTATTTTGTCTTTTGTTCATGCTGCACTGAATATCTGCATGTTATAGCCTTCTGTTTATGGCAGGGTCACTGTTCCACACACTATGTAACGGTACAGCTCACACTGGGCAAACTAAATATCTAATGGAAAAATAAATCCATAATACTCAATAATCAGAGAAGAAAAAAATTTCCTGAGAGCAAGGTATCTGATATTAATTTTATTTGTAGTTTGCAACAAGACATGCTGAAATACAGAAGAGATTCAAGAACCTACTACAAAATGAAATTATGCGCTAAGGGGGTTTTCTCTTGTCCTTTGTTGAACATTTGTGCTAGTAAACTTAAAGTTTTGCTGAAAAGTTTACCTATGTATTGCAGGAATGTGAGAAAATTCCCCTTAAACAGATGGTTTGGTCATCTGTGAGTATGTTTAGATAAAGCAATCAGGTGGACTCTCTCAGACATACTCTTATTGTGCCTGTTAGCTGTCTAACATTTGGCAAGTGACTTTTTTTTTTTTTTGCATTGCATTGCTTTCTTTATGCTGCCTTCAAATATAAGATGGGAACATAAGAACAGTGCAAACATCCATCTGGTATTGTGTTCTCCTACTGACAGTGGTCAAAAGCAGATGCCTAGGGAAGAGTATAAAAACAGGGCAAGCATATGGTGACACTTCCCCAAACACTCCTTTAACTGCCAATAATTTATGGCTTAAAGGTTTTTTCTTCTCTCTGCCCAAAGATATCACAAAGCATGGCTCTTGTTTCATAGTCACTTTCAGAAATCCTGATGAAGTCAAATGAACAACCTTAGTTTTTGTGCTTCTATATCCTTTTTGTCCTTACCTTTATGTGAACAACATATAGTTTCATTAATCAGTTCCACAACTGCTTTCTAACCCCACTTATTAGCAAGCTGTAATCTCTTTATTAGCAGTGCCCAAGATGGATTTTGGATTTACAGCTTTATCTTCCCTCTCTGACTCCAAACGCTACCTGCAGAAAGGCTCTGTTCCAGAATTTCTAGCCACTGATAGAATTGCAAATTTGAAATGCTGGGCTCCCAATAAACTGTTGTGAGCCATATTTTTTACAGATTGCAACTTACTTCATTAGGAAGTTGGACTGGTGCTCACACAGTGTCTGATATCCCTGTTGTAGACAAAACCTTACTTTTTACGTAAGTTTGTACTGTTAATCATTCCAGTCAGGCAATTTGTATTCTTTAACCTTTCTTTTGTTTTTTACCAGATGTGTTTTGAGCAATTTGGCTCTTCAGGTATAACCAAACAGATTTACAAAAAGCTAGAAAGCTAAGATAAATTTCACTGCACATTATGAAAGTACCTTTGAGAATATTTTGACAACCAAAAATATGGGCTAAATATGACAACAGTGTTCAGTTGCCATTATTAAAGTTTTTACAGTATGATAAGACATTGGCTGTCCTGCACTTTTTCACAATCATTTTCTTTTTTCCTCGTCAATTTTGAGGCCACTTAATCTAGCAAAGTGCTTCAGTGGAGTTATGATAAACCTTCCCAGGTGATCTTCTGAGCAGAAAGAAGTCAAGAGCATGAAAAACCACCTATAGTTTAACAAAAGTTTGATACAGGTTTTTGTTTTTTTTAAATGCTTTTGTTGGCTTTGTTATTGACAATTTATGTTCACCTCCAACCAAACATGCATCTAGGAAGAATTTTTTTTTTTTATTAAAATGTACAATATGACTTCAAACTTTTTGAAATAGCAGCAAATTACAGCATGGATTTTTGATTTCTATATATTTGGGGAACAATGTGACAAAATGAAGGAGTTGGTATTGGTTAAGGGTAATTAGTTCTGGTGGGAGAATCAGTTTATATATAACTTTTTCAGAAGTCAGATTTAAGCTAACAGTGGCTAGAAGGTGAGGACAGAATGTAATTACAGTATAAATGCTCAAATTTTATTTCCATGTAAGCTATTAATAAAGCCTTTAGAATTAATTTATTGTTGATTACATTCTCTTCTTTTTACAATCCAATTTGATGGCAGCTTTAGGCCTTTCAGACATGGATATTTGACATCTGAGTGTCAGGTAAATGCCAATGAAATCAATCTTCTATCTTTCCTATTAAAACTATCTGATGTTGGCAGTTCGTAGGCCTAATATTCAGTTAATAAATAAATAAAAACCCAACAGCTGTAGACAGTGTTGTAAACTCAAGGCATTGCAGTAATACAAATAAGGACCCCTGAATAAATAAATAAAAAAAAATAAAAACAGACTTTAGAATAATTAACTAAAATGCATTTTTTGTGCTTTTCACATGCATTGGAAGAGTTAGGAATAATTTTTAAAGTATTTTTCTCTCTAACCTTGAGGACTGGAACTGCCAGTAAGTGGGGTTTTTTGTGTAATCAAATGACTGGAGCACCTAAGTACAAATTAAGAGTGGTAGAATATGTGGAAAGCAAATGTTAACCATCAAAAAAAATACTGAACTCATTCATTTTCTGCACACAGTGTCTTTCTTCTAAACAAAAAACTTTGAGAATGGGCAACTGGCATTGACGAATAAACAGATTGTAAAATTCATGTGTTACTTGCTTAGTTTGGACTTATAGGAAGTAGAGTCCTTTAAATGTATAAGCTGCTTGGGCAGAGCTAGAAAATTAAAGAATGGGTTGGGGTTTTTTTGAGAAAATAAGTGCTGAAACTGATCTTCTCGTCCTCTTCTCACTGACTTTAGAGGGATGCCCTTCCCTTAGCTATTAATGTTCTAAATTAATTTTAACTTTATGAGTTTCTGTCCAGCTGCAAGGACAAAGCAGGCAGTGACTCATAGGAAAATGTGACATGAGTCCAGCAGGGTCTGAGGAGGAATATGCTTATAGCATAGAGGAGATAAGCATGACAGTCAGCCTTGGGAATGTGTGGCTTGTTGTAAAATAAGTCTTCAAGTAGTTTGAATATTAGTAGCAAGTGGCAACCTAGACCTTTCTGACACACTGGCTAATTTGCATTTGGGTTTGTACTTAATCCTTTGAGATATACAAAACTTGAAAGCAGAGAGAAAGTGCAGAGAAGGTGGAAGCATGGAGAGGTAACCTGGGAGGAATACAGAGACAGTGTCTGAGCATACAAACAGGGGATTAGGAAAGACAAAACCCAACTGGAATTTAATCTGGCAAGGGATGTCAAAGACAACATGAATGGCTTATATAAGTACGCAGGTGATAAAAGCAAGACTAGGGAAAATGTGGGTACACAGCTGAATGAGGCAGGGGACCTGGTTACACAGAACATGGTAAAGGCTGAGGTACTGAATGGCTTCTTCATATCAGCCTTTACTAGCAAAACCAGCCTTCAGGAATCCCAAGCCTTAGAGACCAGGGGGAAAGTCTGGGGCAAGGAATATGTACCCTTGGTGGGAGAGGATCAGGTCGCAGAATACTTAAGCAAACTGGACATGCAGTAGTCCAAGGGGCCTGATGGGATGAGTGCTGAGAGAGCTGGTTGATGTCATTGTGAGGTCATTCTTGATAATCTTTGAATGATTGTGGTGACTGGGAGAGGCGCCTGAAGGCTGGAGGAAAGTAAATGTTACTCCTACCTTCAAAAAGGGCAGAAAAGAGGACTTGGGGAACTACAGACCATTCAGCCTAACCTCGATACCTGGGAAGGTGATGAAGCAACTACTCTTGGGAACCATTTCCAGGCATATGAAAGACAAGTCCATCAGGAATAGTCAGCATGGATTCACCAAGGGGAAGTAATGCTTGACCAACCTGGTAACCTTCAACAATAAAATGACTGGTTTGGTAGATGAGGGGAGATCTGTGGATATTTTCTATCTTGACTTTGGTAAGACTTTTACTTTGTCTCCCTCAAGATCCTCACAGAGAAGCTGGTGAAGTATGAGCTGGATGAGCAGACAGTGGCAGCGGATTGAAAACTGTCTGAACGGCCATGCCCAGAGGGGGTGATCAGTGGCATGAAGTCTAGTCAGAAGACAGTAACCAGGGGTGTATCCCAGTGGTCAATGCTAGGTCAGGTCCTGTTTAACATATTCACTAATGATCTGGATGGTGGGGCAGAGTTTACCCTCAGCAACTTTGCTGATGATGCAAATCTGAGAGAAGTGGCTGATACATCAGAAAGTCATGCTGCCACCCAGAGGGACCTTGACAGGTTGGAGAAATGGGGTGAGAAGAACCTCATGAAGCTCAACAAGAGGGAATTGCAAAGTCCTGCAACTGGGGAGAAACAACCCCATGCTCCAATACCTGCTGGGGGCCACCCAACCCGAAAGCATTTTGGCAGAAAAGGCCCTGGGGGTCCTGGTGGACACCAGGTTGAGCATGAGTCAGCAATGTGCCCTTGAGGCAAAGGTTAATGGTATTCTGGGCTGCATTAGGAGAGTTGCCAGCTGGTCAAGGGAGGTGATCCTTCCCCTCTACTTCACACTGGTGAAACCACACTTGGAGTACTGTGTCTAATTCTACGCTCCCCAGTACAAGTGAGACATGGACCTTCTGGAGACAATCCAGTGAAAGGCCACCACTAAGATGACTAAGGGACTGGAGCATGTCTCCTATGAAGGAAGTCTGAGAGAACTGTAAGACCTCATGGGGGGCTCTTGTAAATGTATTTGAATACATGAAAAGCAGGTCTAGAAGTAGCAAGGCTCTTTTCAGTGGTGTCCAGTGACAGGACAAGAGGCAATGAATACAAACTGAAACACGGGAGCCTCTGTCTGAACATAAGAAAATATTTTTTTTTACTGTGAGGCTGACTGAGCATTGGAGCCAGTTTCTCAAGGATGTTGTGGAATACCCTTGGACATATTCAAAAGATATTTGGACATAGTCCTGGGCAACCTGCTCTAGGTGACACTTCTAAAGCAAGAGGATTGGACCAGATGACCTCCAGAGGTCACTTCCAACTTCAACCATTCTGTGATTCTGTGACTGACATGCAGATAATCACAGAGCGAGAAAAAACAGCTCCTCCCTTGAGTATTATGGATTAGGCAGGATAAAAGAGACTCACATTTCCTTTCCTCATGAGACAGAGAAATGGGACACTGAAGAAGTTACTCAGCTAGTATCTGAGTATGCCTTCCATATAGATGGAGATTAAGATCTGGAGGCAGGTACCTGACGGTTTCCCTTGTCTCTCAGCCATAATGCTGACTTTACCCAAACGTTACTTTCCCAAATCCTTGCCCAAGGGATACAGCCCTATTATTTTTGAGAGAAGTCAGAGCAGATTTTTTTAAGTGTATATCTATATACACTACTGTTGTTATTATTATTAAATCATGTTTACTACAGCAGTGCCAAAGTACCTGTCAAGACTGAATTCTCATAATTCTAAGTAATATAAGTGCAGACCTATAGACAATCCCTGGTGTGAACAATTTATAATTTGCAAGGCACAGTTGTAAAATTTATACCTACAAACAGTAGTATACCTTTCCCCCTTTCTCTTCACAAACAATAATGAAGTTTTCAAACGTATGCAGAGAAAAATAAAAAAATTTAGCTCTTTGGACAACAGAAATTAAAACATTTAGAATTATATAGCACTGTATTATATGAACGCTGCTGTGCTTTCTGAATGAATATTGAATTTTGTGTTATCCTGGACTCAACTGTAGTAGAATATATACAGCACTTCATTTTTGAATTTAGTTTTCCCCATACTAAGCAAGACAAACTATCTTTTATTAATGGGCAAAATATTCACTTCCAAATCCTTGAGTTGCAAGGTTCAAGCAATCTCATTTGAGCTCAGACAGAAGCTGGATTTGATAAAAGCAAGAAGTTATATTGAGGTCTTTTGTGGGAAAACTGTAAAGGTCTTATCTTCAAAATTTGAGAAAGCAACCCTCTATCTTGTAATTTGATATTGATCCCATGAATCACAACAAATTATATGGGCTAAAAGAAATGAGAATATAATTTTTTTTATTATTATTTAGATGCCACTCCTCCCATCCCATCTCAGGCTAAAGAAGTCCTTCCACTGTGAAGAATCTAGTCAACTGCGGAGTGCATGATAAAGATTTCAGGGAAAATTAAATCTTGAAACTGCACATGCACTTGAGTTATACAAAGTCAAACAGGATTAGCACTGATTTCTATGAAAACTAGTGCAAACATATTGTATTTACCTAGAAAATATTACCAAGAATATTCAGAGAAATGCATGCAAACGTTTTTTGTCCAAGTCTAGACACCAATGTTTCCCATAAAATAATTTAATATATAAAAGAAACCCTGTTTTTTTCTTATAAAGTTTGTCACTATTGGTAAATAATTCTGGAGAATTCACTTCAAAAACTATTACATTATAAACTAGATTTTGGGGCCACAGGTGGACACCTAGGGTTGGATTTTCATTTTTCCAGTAACTCCTGTTCATGCCTGCAGCATTCCTATAAGGAAAACAAGTCAAACTGTTTTTAATTCTCCTGCCAGCAGCTAATCAAGGAATTAGAAGCCTGGCTTGTGAATGTTGTCAACCATGATCTCCATTCTTACTCTTAATTACAAAATTAATGTAGTACAAAAATCATTATATTAAGATTTAAATTATTATAAGTAGCTAACCTACCATAGATTTTAGTTCATTAAACAAACAAACAAACAAACCCCCAAACAACAAAACAGACATTTTGGGAAACATAGTGACGGTAAATATTTTGTACAAAAACATACTGAGAGTGAATATTTTGTATGACTTGACAGTGATAGTCCTGAAAAATAATTCTTTTCATTCTTACAATGAAGTCAGGAGGTTACGATAAACAGATTTATCACTGACTCAGTGAAAGAGCTGCAGTAGAAGCTGGATCTCTTAAAACACTATTTTATATTTATATCCTCCTGAAGCTGCAATTTCCTGACTGATGCTGAAAATATGGGTTTCAGCATGAACATTTGAATACAGGAGCAACCTTTTTGTCTTCTCTGCGTGTGTGAAGCCTAACTCCATGTAAGACACACAGCATATTGCATATAAGAAACAGTGAACTTACTTTGCATTACTCCCATCAGATTCTAATAATATAGCGAGGTTCAATATTCTTAGAGCTATATCCATACACAACTCAATCCCTGCTCAACTATCAACCTATAGACTAAGGATACTTACTTTATTGACACTGAAATAAGCACACAAAGTTCTGCTTTTGCCCTTGCTTCTGTAATTCTTACTGTCTCTTCATCTGAACTCCACCAGAACTGAGGAAGGATCAGCTGGTATGCATGGCTAGAAGCTTATCCCACTTTTACCCAAATGATAGCAGGGACTTGACCTCCATTTTTTGTAGGAACATGATGTAACCATCAACCAAAAGTGAGTTCCAGGAATGGTACTGCAGAAGCAATATACTTTGTCTGGAATAATAAAAAACAAAGAAAGGTTGTTTTAACATCTGGCCAGATGATTAGAGTACAGGGTCTGTCCTAGGACAGAAGACACCTGATTCCAGCCTTTACTACACTCGCTGCTCGATAAAAATAGTGCAAACATGACAGCAGCTGGACAAGCCTTTCAGTGTAGACCCTTAATTGAACATTTCTACTATGTATGCACAACTGCCTCTCCTCCACATTTTAAATATCTCAGATATTCATGACTATATAATGTCAAGCTCCAACCTGGAATTGTCTTCATGAGGAACTCTACTACAAGTTGGAATTATTCACTGTGGAATTACTGGGAAATGTGCAGTGGAGGCAACAGTGGAGAATTACTGGCCTCATAGTAAAGACCAGCAAATGATCCATATTCTCTTGGATCATTTTTTTAGTATCCTTCCTATCTAATACATTCCCTAAAATACCTTAGCTAGCACCAATGCTTTGCATTTTCACTGTGCTATTTTTGCATTCACAGAAGGATTCAAAATATTTTCAGAGACTTTTCAATTCTCTTGATCCAGCACTTATATATTGCAAGATTTATGCAAATCAGGAAGCAAGCAATCTTTTAGGTAAATGACTTCACCCTCTTCTATTCCTTGTGTTATCTTAAGTGCTTCAGATACATTGCATTTTTTGTACATATGGATATTTGTATAAGCTGAACTGAATGCCTGGCGGCTGCAAGGAGTAGTAATACAACCCAACTGGAAAAGTGAAATCAATGATTTGACTACTGGTGCATAAAGATAAGCACATGCATAAGAGTTTGTAGGACTGAGGCTCAATACAAAAAACATTGTTGAAGTGCAAATTATGAACATTGGTTTAATGTGAAGCACTTTTAAAGAAAAGGTAATTTAAGTTTTATATCTTTCCTTAGCATTGTAAAAAAAATAAATGTTGTGTTTCTCAGCAAAGTTTGTTGTATAATTTGTCAGTCAGGACAATAGGTGAGGTCTGAAAGAGACAATTGACATTTAAACTCAGTATGCTATTAAAATGGAATGGAACTCCCAGGATTACGTACTACACTTTGTGGGCTTTAATTATTGTTTTGGTATAATCACCAAATAAGAGTGTATTTTATGTCCTAAAGTCTAATATTCTTAGGGACAACTACTACTTCTCATTACTGTTATGGGAAAACCATTACAACTATTTTGTTTTATAACATTCCAGACTCAAAGGAAAGAAAACAAACAAATCAGGTATTTCTAAATTCTGGGATAGGCACTATGAGTTGTATGCATGCTATTAAAAAGTGGTATTCACAAAGGTCACTTCAACAGAGCATTCCACCCCACTGTCCTGCTTCCAGCCTTGTGTTTATGCTCAGCTTTACGCTTTCTTACCTTCTCCTGCAATACTCATTCCAATCACAATCACAGTAATCTGAAATTACATTATTTCTTTCCTTGTTCATCACCAGGCTTTCACAGGGTGCTACTGTGGTACAGAAGTGTTCTTGTTGTCCTAATCTGTTGGTTATCCAGAGTGGCAACACACCAGACATTCTGTGTCTCATATGAGTCATACCTGATTTTTCTATATTAAACATATGGTGAACCAGGGATGAGGAAAAAAAGGTATGCCTGGATTGTGCTACATATACGGAGCTGATATAAGTGAGGAAGACTCCTGCACACACACACAAATGAAAAACACACAGGCATACTTACATGTATATGTATTTATAAGGACAGTGACTTGATCTCTGACAATATTTCATGTTGACTTTAACTCTGACGTTTCAATAACTAGTCTCTTGAATAGTCTCGTGAAGAGGTCTTTTCGTCTCCTACTTCCATTACAGAACCTCAAATATTTTGTAAAATTCTAAAGAAGTTTCTCCCAAGCTATATTTGAGAGTTTGTGTTTATCCTGTTTCATTCCACACAGCTGAATCTCTTTCCTGTATTAGATACAAAATGCTGGCCAGATTCAAATGAAATATAAGCAGAATCATATTGACTTTATTTAGAATTCACATATGAGGGAAGATTTTTGTTTTCATTTCCCATTGAAGCAATACTTATTACAAAAGGTGGGGTGAGTATTTATGGTGATATTTATGCTATTTTTTTACTACATTGTAAAGAAGTGGTCCAGTACCAAGGGTAAGGCAGGTATTTCAGGAGCTGCACGCAAAGAGTCACAGCTTTGAGGAAAGAAAAAAATCTGAAGCTTTCTGAATTTTCTCAAACTTAGTCTAGCAATGCTCTTTGGATTTATACCCCCTTCCTCATATCTTCTAATTTCTTTAGCAATAGTTGTTAAAATTGATAGAAGCAGCTAAGGTCAACTGTTAATGTTTAATAGCTTTAGAACATTAGATTTTCTTTTAAATGACACCATATATCTTTCTAAACTCAGTCTACAAACTTTAGTGATAATAATGCTAAGTGGTTAGACTCCTCAGCAGCTTTGCCTTCATTAATCATCATCCTCTGAGAAACTATTAACCGTTATCTCCAATATTGCTTTGGAGATGCAGAAACGAAGTCCAGTGACTTGTCCAAGGCCTATGAGGTGGCAAATCTCTCATATGAACTTCAGTGTCAAATAACCTCACTCAAATTTATCTTTCTAGGTATCTCTTGTTAGACCACATTATTTAGCAGATGAATTCATTTACAATAAAATGCAATGACTTGAATTACTATGTCATTCTTTTGCTATTCTGATTCACATAGCTGTAAATCAAAGATGTAGATACACCTTATCTTCATCATTATTGTGCAAAACTCCTAATTAATGTATCCACTTGCTATTATTTCCTACAGTGATAATGGCTTCTGAATACAGCAGCACAGTGTGAGAATCCGCAACCAAGCAGTACAATTTAAATGTCCTGCTAGCAAGAAAACAAAGCTTGTCACCACTGTAGAGATGGCTTATGTTTACAAGTCTTCCATCTGTGACACCTTATTTTGGAAAAAAATAACTACTCAGAAACACATCTATATCAAGCAGTAAGTTGAAGAACCTAAAGTGGCAAGTTTGGGGTGCTGGTTTTGATAGGAAGCTTAGCAGGCTGAGGGTCAATGAGACAAATGGAACCAAACTGTAGTGGAGGCTATAAAATTGTCCAGAAGGCCCATTCAGTGACTGCACCTGACACATTGCAGGAGGATCTACCCCAGCAGTGATGCTAAATCTTGCAATTTTACTGCCTGTTCCATAATACTTTGAATCTTCTCAAAGACAACTGGGAGTTATTACATCAGAATCTCTATTTTCTTACCTCCATTCAATTGAAGAAAAACCAGAAAATATGAAACCTATACCAAAATACCCATAAAGACACAAACAGCAGCAAAATCTCAAAGATATAAAACTTCTCCTTAGCTTAGATACAAATCATCATATTTAAATTTGGTCATATTGGTACTGCCATGCTTGTGTTTCAACACAAGAATTCAACTTGTGAGAACTCTGGAACTGATCCTGTAATCAGACAAGATAAAAATACAGTTAAATTTATAATAAAGTTGGTATTGTGATATAGGGGTGGTTTGTGTAGTCCTTTGCTGCCTGCCTTGAACAGCACACACACATGAAAGTATACTGACTGTTAGTGAAAAAGAACAACATCATTTGGAGGCATATGAATATATATATATATATATATGGATTTGATTAAGGTCTTCTGAGTGATTATAAGGAATTTGATGCATGCTGATTGTTCACGAGTAAAATAGAGCAGAAAAAGCATCAGAGTTAATGGGAACAGGCCACAAAGACGTTTCAATCTAGGTGCATACTACAGATGGATAGAAGCTTTCTATTTTAGTACCTTTATTCAACAGTGACACTATTGTTACATAAAGAAAGGTAAAGATTAATAATCTGACCTTTTCCTCCCTTTAGTGCTGTGGCAATTTACACACCTTGTAAAATATTTTATAGCGTCAATGTTGGTTTTATACTTCATCCCTAATTATATATCTTCTACCATAGTATTATAAATTCAAGTACTAAGGAATTTAGAATCCCCTTTCTCTTATCCTGCTTTCACTGTTTTGGGTTTGGGACTTTTTCAGTGCAGATCTCTATCTTTGGTAATGAGCTTCAAAATGTAACAAACCTGTGCAATTCTAATGAGGCATTTCTTTTGGCTTTTCAGTTAAACAAGTAACCACATAAACTACCTTATTCCAAAAATTTGACTGGAGCATGTTCTTGTGATATTTGTGGCCCTCAAAGAAGTTCTCAGTCAAACCATTATTCTACATCAATGCATAGTTGGCAAACACACATTATTTACTCCCTATATTCTGATGAGTCCTTTGGGCACATTACGCTTTGTCAGTGACTATATTCAATTCAGTTCAAGGTCTTAATATTTTATTGCTAAAAACAGGAGATGAAAAAGTACTCTAAAAAACCCCACACACAGCTGCTACTACTTCATTACAGACTCTACATAAATCTTTTTTAGATCAAGGATCATTGACCTAATAAACTGTAATAGAGTTGATTGCACTTTCTTTCCATATTGATGTCATGAAGGTGCATTAATTACGTAAATGCATTAAAGCTGCATTTCTCTGTTGAAGGTAGATGGTTAGTGTGGGCCTGACAAAATAAGACTATTCATATTATTTTTAGGATTAAAACTACCTAATTCAGGAGATCTTTCTTTGAATGAGACAGCTGAAGGTGTTCTGCTCTCAAGGGTACCAGTTCTGTGACCAAAAAGGTAGTCCTCCTGAAGTTTGCACAGGCTATAGAGCTGGATGTCTAGCTCTGAATTAACACAATAGAAATAGGCCTACATTGAGCCAAATCATGAATGCAGACATTGTTATAGTTAGTGCTCATATTGTTTGTTAAAATTTGATTCTGATTTCCCCCATTTATGTTCTGCAGATTGGAGAGGGTGTGAGAGACTGAATTGTTATCTCGAGCTGTTTGTCTCAAAGATTGTTAGGTGTGAGAGACTAGACTGTCATCTCAAGCCATTCATCTCAAGAATTATGAACTGCTTATCTCGAGCCCTTTGTCTCTGAGATGGCCTGTCTAAGCAGGACATTTCTCCATCCATAAGGACAATTACTAGGCCACTGAGGCATCCAGGAGAGGAAATGGGCTGAAGCCGACAAACATGCAAGAATGTGGAGGCTACCATTCTCATGGAAACGGTAGTCTTTGAGATAAGATACTGCTTTCTGGTGTTGGTCACCCAAAGGTCCTGTGACAGCCAAAACCTGCAGTGTGTGAACAGTGCATGAACAGTATGTGTGTGCATGCATCATCAAAATATGCCCTATAAAAAAATATGGAGACAAGCCATGGTGTGCACCCACCACCGAAAAATTGAAGACTGAGGACCAACGGGACACCGCTGGATCCATGGTGGTGACTATCCTTGCAACTCTATCCCAATTGCTTGCTTGATTTCTGCCTTTTCTTCCATTCTATCCTATTGCTACTATTTTCTACTTTTGATACTTTTGATAATAAAAGCTCTTTGGGGTATCTGGCATTTGACCTCATTTGTGTCTTAATCTCACTCTTGGGATCATATCGAAACTTTCCCCAACATTGGATCGGGACATTTAAATTGGTGTCATGGACAGGATCCCTTGAGACAAGAGTGCTGTACTGTTTCCAAAATATGTGAGACCTTTCAGGAATGTAAGGGGAGCAGGCTTGTGTTGCGTTGTGTTTGAAACTTTAAGTGCTGCCTTCCTGAGACAACTGCTTCCCTGCTTTGTATAAAATGAGTGATAGTAAAATTGCCCCTTCGGGGAAAGAAGTTTTGTTTGACTTTTTAGAAAAACATAAAGCACGACCCTCTGTGCCTAGGGTAGGCTGGGCTCAGGGAAATTGGTATAATCTGCAGAGCGCTGTTGATCGGATGGTCGCTTTATAGGAAGACGCTATAGTGCGGTCAGGGAAAGGAAAAGCAATTGTCTGTGCTGTTCTCAGTGCTAGTCTGGCAGCAGCAGTGGAGGATAGGGATTGCCACCTCACTGCAGAATCTCAAATTATTGAATCCCTCCAAAATCTTGTTCAGTCCCTTCTGGGACAAGTGGCGGGATTAAAAGCACAACTTGAAGCAGAAAAGAACCAAGTGAAACATTTGCAAATTGCTCTTAAGGAGCAGCTCCTTGCGGGTACTGTCCATGAGGAAATTCCTCCAAGATCAGAAATTAGCTACCCCTTTAAGGACCTGCAGGCAGCAAAAGAGAGAGTGGAGAAGTTGGAGCTGCCTTCATTGCGACCCTTAGTCAAAACTGAGTATATTTATGATGATGAGCAGGACCAGTTCCCCCAAGTTACAACTAAAGAGGTCCCCTATACTGCCACTGAGTTGGCAACACTAAAAAAGAAATTTGGCCAAACCCCTAAGGAGTCAGAAAGGGAGTATGTGTGGAGAGTATCATTGCTGGGGGGGGCGACCAGATTCTGTTAAGTGAAAAGGAGGCGGAAGGGTATTGGGGACCGGGAGTGGTTTTGACTACTGGGGATTACCGTGCCCCCTGGTCTTTAACCCAACGGGCAGCCTATTGGGTGGGGAGTTTGAACCCCTTGGAGAGGGGGGATCCCCTCGCAATTATGGGGACTGTTGATCAAATAGTGGAGAGTGTGCAAAAGGCAGCTTGTCTGCAAACGATGTATGATTGAAAATTGGAGCCTAGGCAGGAGTCCCCGATGATGATGTTGGTGGATCCTGAGCGAATGACTCCCCTTATACAGGGACTCTTTGATTCTCTGAAACCAATTGGTATACAATTACAAGGAAAGATACGGGCGATGCCCCAGGGCGAGGGTGTTGGGGCTGCTTCAGGAGGATTCACGCCTGAGCCTGATCGACACCACCGCCCCCCAGATAAGAAAATGTGGACTTGGGGAGAAGTGGCCCAGGAATTAATTAATTACGGGTGCAAGTATGGTCCTGTTAACCCTCCAGCCACCAAAAGGGACTCCAGGGGCTTGAGGCGGGCTGAAGTAAAAATAGTTCCATGCCCTGGGAGTGATAAGAGAACAACCCTTGCTAAACCACCGTCGGGGAGAGATATCCTGAACAAACGTAATATACTGTGGGTGCGGGGATACCAGAAGGGAATCCCGTGTGACTTAATGGACAGGATGCCAACAGACAAATTGGAAAAATTAGTAACAGGGTGGACTGATAAATCAGCAAATAGAAAAGTGGATTTTGGGAATACTACTCCCAACGCACCCTCCCTGATTGATTTATCAGAACCAAACGCCACCCAAAAGCCGGCGGGAAACTAGATCCTTCGCCTTTTGGGGGGGGGGGGGGGGCGGGGCGAAGGTTGGATGTATATTGGACAGCTCACTGAAAACGGCCAGGGTGATTTACTAATTACAGGCATTGTGGGACCAAGACAAGTCCCGGTCACCTTTTTGGTAGATACCAGAGCTCAGATTTCAGCTATTAAAACCAAAGACGCTGCTAATTGCGGAATTACACCCTCCAAACAGCAGCTTTTTGTGGCAGGTGCATTCGGCATTGTTCAGCCACAGGCATTAGCAATGGTCAGCCTGCGTTTGCCAGGAGAAGATAGTGCCACTACAGTGACAATGGTTGTGGGGGAGTTTCCACTTAACCTTTTAGGACTCTATGTTTTAAAAGGAAAGACCTGGATTGATAATAAAGGGAGGCGGTGGTCATTTGGCTCTCTCACAATAGATATTCGGCTGTTACAAGGGGTGCTGCTGCTTCCCCCTTCAAAGCTTACAAATGTTAAGCCCTACCCGATATCCTTGGGGGCCCGAGAGGGAATAGCGCCTGTGTTAGAGGACTTAAAGGGACAGGGTATTGTGATTCCAACCCATTCTCCTTTTAACTCCCCGGTGTGGCCAGTGCAAAAACCTAATGGCAAGTGGAGATTGACTGTAGATTATAGCAGACTTAATGCAAATACCGGTCCATTGGCAGCTTCGGTACCGAATATTGCTGAGCTTATAGCTACAATCCAGGAACGAGCCCACCCGATTATGGCAACAGTGGATGTTAAAGATATGTTTTTTGTGGTCCCCCTGCAAACAGAGGATCAAGACCGCTTTGCATTTACTTGGGAGGGTCAGCAATTTACTTTTACCCGACTCCCACAAGGGTACAAGTATTCCCCCACTCTAGCTTATCATGTCTAGCGCAGGAGCTAGAAGTAATTCAGACAGAGGAGGGGGTCAGTGTTTATCAGTACATTGATGACATTCTTGTAGGTGAGGATGAAACAGAAAAAGTTCAGAAAACTCAGGATAATATAATTTCTCACTTGGAAAGCTTGGGGCTGAAAATTCCACCAGAGAAGATACGAACACCCTCAAGCAAAGTAAAGTTTTCAGGAATTTGGTGGAAGGGAGGAATGACATGTATCCCCCCCGACACCCTTTCCTGATTGGATCAGATTAAAGTACCAGAGTCAAAAAAGGATTTGCAGCATGTACTAGGATAACTTGTGTTTTGGAGGAAACATGTCCCTGATTTTTCAGTTATTGCAAGACCTTTGTATAACTTGCTGCGAAAAGGGGCTCAGTGGGAATGGACTAAGCCCCATGAAGAGGCATTGCAGTTGCTAGTTTTTGATGTGACTGCCCATCAAGCTCTCGGTCCTATTCACCCCACAGATCCTGTACATATTCAATGGGGATTTGCCAAGAGCAGGCTATCAATACATTTATGGCAAAAGGGCCCCGAAGGACCCACTCGACCTATTGGGTTCTATTCTTACAGTTTTAAGGTTGCGGAAAAAAAGATATACTGCTTGGGAGAAGGTTTTGTTTGTAGTCAGTTTAGCCTTGAGAGAGGCTGAACGGACTATTCGACAACAGCTTATAGTGCTTAGAGGCCCATTTAAAGTAACCAAACCAGTTTTAGCAGGAACTCTGCCCCCTGACAGGGTGGCCCAGAGAGCCTCTGTGTGGAATGGTATCCGCCAGTCTCAGTTGAACTCCCCACAGTGGGAGCTGTACCTCTGGTACTGGAAACCCCAATGAATAAATATGCTTGGAAAACAAAAGATGCTCATGGGAAAGAACATAAAATCAATACCAGGTGGATTATTCCATCCTTCTAATAACAACTTACTTCCAGTTCCTTAGAACGAAACAAGTCTGTTTTTCTTTTCTCTTTCAGGTGAAGACTCTGGAGCCTGCCTGAATAAATACATGAAGCTGTTGATTGTTTGTGTGGTTTTGTCAGTGATTGCTTTGTTAATATTTATAGGATGTTTGGCATACTACTGCAGATGTTATTTTGGTCGACCATTGTCGCTGCCTTTAATATCTGGGGAAACTCCTGTGCCCCTCTTTTCGACTCGGGGTGGCAAAATGAATTTATGGCTCTAGGCCAGCAAGCAGCCAACCCTTTTAATCTGAGTAATTGTTGGGTATGTGGTGGGCCCTTAGGTTTGGAAAGCTGACCATGGACTGCTGTCCCTATTTCCCCGAAATGGTTAGTGAGTAATTACAGTGAGTTAAAAAATGATTCTTACTGGGGTGAAGACACAAAGCTCTGGACAATACAATACCCAGTCCAAGGCGAATATTGTCTGAACCAAACACAGAAAGATGGTATTCCCATGGGAAATAGCAAGTGCAACTGGACCTATACTTATGACAACCATTGCCTTACTGACGGCTGTAGACCAATTGATTGTTCAAACCATGAGGCAACCGTGTCACTGCCAGAAAGGGACAACCAGGCATATTGTTGCCTCTTGAGTGCCAGCTCTCCATTTTGTACCTCGCTGGCCCGGATGGGCTTGGGTGAATCAAACAGGACACAGGAAACAGGTTTCCCATTTTTGGTCTTCCACTAATCAGTCTAATAACCATCTTAATGTTACCTGCTTTTGGCACCATGGTTCTGGTGCCTGGAAATGCAGACTCATTGATAAAACATATTGTCATCTCCCTGATGGGACTCAGATTTGGTGGCCAAGTGATAATAAAGACCACTGTCAGGGACATTTGAGCATAGGTCCGGATGGACTTCTTATCTGTTGGGGCACCACAGAAGAAGTGGGAAAAAATGTAGACAGGTTGTTGATGAACGGTCCATCAGATCATCCTCTAGGAGTAGGTAATTAAACATATTTCCAATCACCGCGGACACCTACCGGTTTGTTTGAAAATGGTGCACAAGCCTTAAAGGGTTACTATTGGGTGTGTGGCCAACGTGCCTACAAACTGCTACCAGCAAATTGGACTGGAGTGTGTTATATGGGGGTAATTCACCCTTTGTTTTTCCTGCTCCCAGAGGATGAAGGGGATGGACTGGGTGTTAAGGTATATGATGATCTCAGTTGATATCGGCTGTCCATTGATACCTCTGTAGCAGGTGGGAGTGGTCAAACCTGGGGCAAAGACGAGTGGACCTCTCAACATATCATGCAACATTATGGACCTGCCACCTGGAACCCCAGCAAGTGGCTTGAGAACCTATCTATAATCTAAATCGCATCATCTGGTTACAAGCTGTCCTAGAGATCATTACTAATGAGACAGCCCGTGCCCTTGATCTATTGGCGGATCAAGCCACACAAATGCGAACATGAATATTACAACATCGCATGGTTCTCGATTACCTGCTAGCCAAGGAAGGAGGTGTTTGTGGTAAACTAAATGTTTCTAACTGTTGTTTAAAAATTGATGGCAGCGGGAAAATTGTTAAGCAAATTACTGCGGGAATATGAAAGCTGGCCCATGTTCCTGTCCAGACATGGAAAGGCTGGGACATTGACATGTTTTCCTGGCTCCCTGGTGGTCCATGGGTTAAACAAATCCTATTTTACTTCTTGCGTGGTTTTGCCATGTTGTTGTTTTTACCATGTATCATTCCATGTTTTATACAATTGATTCAACGTGTTGTAACTAATATGCAATTTGCAACTACTGATTCACCTGATGGTGTTAAACAAATCCTCCTCCTGCCTGGAGAAATTTTTACCTCTCCAAGACTGAACTTGAAGCTCGGAGCATAGCCAAACCAATATCTATGATTAGTCCCACTATTTTATGCAAGTGAATGAGTTTGCTCTTAGGACTGTATATTTTCTTCTGTTAACATAAGTTAAAGCTTTGTTTGAGTTTACCAAAGCAAGTGGAGTGATTTTCAGGGAGACTTGAATACTTTGAATACAGAATAAGGATTATATAAGGCCAAATTCTAAATAACAGTACTTAAAGAAGGTAATGCAATGCTTTTCCACAGAAACAAACAAGACTTACTCCAAACCAAAACAAAATTACAAGGCAAACCTAAAATAAGAATTTAAAATATAGTTTTTCAGATAAAATCCTGAATTCTTCATTTCTTTTCCATTAATTTCTCATCCAATGATCTGTTAGCAAATGAATTTTGGCATAATTTTCATGAATAATTATTTACATAGAAGTTGTTTAAAACAGTGAAAGTTAATTTGAGGTGGGAGGAAGACCCATTGAATTTATACAGGAAGCAGAATAGTGCACACCTAGTAAAAGGTTAATCAACCCTGTATTTAGCACAAGCAGAATTGATTTGGTCTAGATGTCAAAACAGGGCTGAAAGAGCAAACAGTAAGAATACTGTTACTAACAAAAAAAGCTACGAAATAAGGGCAAGCTGTGGTCAAGGCTGTATTACTTTTCACTTTCTACTTAAAGGATCTCAGTCCTTTAAATCTGAATACAATTAAACTAGCCTAAAAATAATAACTTAACACCTTGTCGTGGTTTAACCCCAGCCAGCAACTAAGCACCATGGAGCCGCTCGCTGATTCCTCCCCCCAGCTCCGGTGGGCTGGGGATGAGAATCAAAAAAAAGTAAAACTCATGGGTTGAGATAAGAATAGTTTAATAATTGAAATTTATATTATTAATAATAATCATAATTATAATAATAGTAATAATAGTAATGAAAAGGAAGATAACAAAAAGAGAGAGAAATAAAACCTAAGAAAAACAAATTATGTACAACACAATTACTCACCACTCACTGACAGATGCCCTGCCAGTCCCCGGGCAGTGATCCACCCCTCCCAGCCAACTCTTCTCCATTGACATACTGAGCATGACGTCCTATGGTATGGAATATCCTTTTGGCTAGTCCGGGTCAGCTGTCCTGGCCATGGTTCCTCCCAGTTTCTTGGGCACCTCCTCGCTGGCAGAGCATGGGAAACTGAAAAATCCTTGACTTGGATAAGCACTACTTAGCAACAACTAAAACCTCAGTGTGTCATCAACATTATTCTCATACTAAATCCAAAACACACTGTACCAGCTACTAAGAAGAAAATTAACTCTGGCCCAGCCAAAACCAGGACACACCTGTTATTACAGGTACATTTCCAACAAAAGCAAAGGTCACACTAAACATGTAGAGCAGTTGTAGTTGGGAGTCTGGCTGAAAACAGACTAGTTTAGCTTATTGCACAAAAAATCATATATATAAAGTTTCAGTAAGTGACATTTTGGAGTGAATATAACAATGGCATATGTAATTGTAGTTTTTCTTATAAAATATAACATGGAATTTTAATATCCGAATCTGATCATGGTCTCCATAAAGTGTATCTCAGATGCAAAAAGGGACAGACATTTTGGTCAGATATAGATAGGGGAGATTCATGGTAATAAATAATAATGAAGAATCATAGACAGAGCACTGAGATATTTCCCATGATAATTCACAAAAGGCAACAATAACTCAGCTAAAGCAGATGAAGAATGTAAGGCTTCAGAAAGCAACATGTTAGAAAAAGGTGTGAGTGTACCATTGAAGAAACAATTACAATAGATGCAGAGGCCGGTATATGTAGCCTTATAAACATGAATTTTATGGAATAAAATAAAGCTGCATTTCATTAAGTGTTGAGAAGAGAGTCAGTGCCAGCAGCAATGTTTTGCCTCGCATGAGTATTTTAAATAAAAAGAAAAATCTTACTTGGCCTGTTGAGTGAAAAGGGGATGCAGTACAAGCAATCAGTATGTGAAAACTGTACTCTTAATTAAAAGAAATAATTACAGTATTCATTATTTTAAACAACTCAAGTGTTGTGAGTGACATCTGAAATGAACTGAGAAAGACAAATAGGAGATAGTAATGGGGTCAAAGACTAATGGAGAATAGCTGCTGAAAAAGAGCAACATTCATTAATTATACAGTTCTGAGCCTGGGAAGATCTCAGGTGCTTTCCTGACAGTGCCATGACGTCCAGGCTCCTGTGCTGACTGTGTAGACAACAGGCGGTCTGCCCTACAGCAGTGTACCCCAGAGCACACAAACTTCTTCACTTCCCTCGTCTGCGTATCTTGCATAAGAGAGGTCAAGATCCCTGCTTTAGGCTTTCACATGCCCTCCAGACCTTAAATGTGCTTTCCTTGAGGTGGGCCCTGGCAAGCAGGAGGTGCTGTTGCCCCTTTCTACCTCCAAGGCACTGGGACACTGAGGCTTACAGGACCTATTGGTACTAATACCTTTATCTTCAATCTCAGAGTAACCATTTAGAGGCACTTGCCTTTCTCCATTCACTATGTAGGCATTTTACTTAAGTATTGTATCTTGCTCCCAAGTTAGACGCTTGTTACAATCTTAAATAAAGTGTGTCACCGGTCTTATAAATTGTCCTAGATTTTTCTATGTTTTACCAGTCCTGTGAACATGTTCCAGTGCTTTCTGTGCCATCATTTAGACTATTAATAGTAATATGCAGGTTTACACAGATTTCTACTACCAGTGCATCTATTTGCCTTTCTTTTGGAATAGATTATATTATTTATTCAATATATTTCAATGTTGTCCATAGAAATTAAAAACTTTTTTCAAAGACAAGATTAAAGTAATAAAAGGTGATTTCTCTTTGGGTTTCAAACTCTTTATTGTGTAATAAATACCACTGAAATCTGTAAAATAAATAAAAGGAAAGAGTAGGCAAAAGGGTAAGAGAAGAAGGAAGGTCTTCATAACATAATTCAGTGTCCACTGAAAACAGTAGAAGGATCACAGACAGCAGAATTAAATTTTTCATGTTTATAGATATATATCTTAGGGGTTATCAATACGTGTTTAATTGTGGTATTTATTTCTCTTAAGAATAGTGTTTTCAGATACCTGTCTATTCCCTTCTAACAAGTTAAGGTACATGACAGTTTATAAACTCAGAAAGCTTGTGGCATTATTTATTAACATTTACTAGAACTTTTTACCATTTTTGGAACTATAATTCAAGTTACTGGAATATTTTACTTCAAAGATCACTTTTCATTTTGTGAACGTAGAGGATCTTCATTTGTCCTTTAAGAACTTCTCTTTACTTTTGTTTAATTAACTTGATTTATTCTTGCAGCATTGAAGCAAGCTTGTTAAGTCCTTCCTAACTGAAAAAATAAAACAACTTTTTCTTTTCTTTTCTTTTCTTTTTTTTCCCCTGTATTAAAAAGTTGGCTGCTGTGAATATCTCACTGCTCTGGAACGGCTTCACTTGAAGCCATGAAAGAAAACTCTTCAGGCTTGAAAGACTGTCACAGCTATTGTGCCTGATCTGTCAAAGCAATATCTCAATGGTGCAAAAAACTTCCATCTGCATCAGAAACCCATTAGTCAATGAACTTTAATGGCAGAATGAGCATAATGGGTGCATGAGCTTCTGTACTGCTTTGCCTGTTTTCTTTACTTCTTATTGTATATATGATGGTTAAAAATATTGACAAAGCATGAATATACACTTTAAACAGTATATCCTCTAAAATTTTGGACCACATCAACACACAATGACAAATGTTTCGATACATTACTAATAGTAACTGCAACTAAAAGACATTAAAAAAATGAAGAAGGATTCCTCTTCTCCGTCTCCCCCCCCAAGCACAATGATGACTCATGCTTCCCTGGAACTCTTCCAGGCTTGATTCTTGGGTGTTATGATGATTAATCTTGTTCATCTATGGGACTGTTTTTTCCCTTCAATGTAGAATGATTTGTCCTAAAACCTTCCTGTCTCCTTGCCTCCTTGTCACCCTTCTAAGGTTCTTAGTAGTCTTAGGATGCCTCCTCCCCGTCTTGAACTGCATAGGATGCAGGGAATATGAAAACAACTCCTGGAAAATATCATTGAAGCACAAAAGCAATGTGCTTAGCATGTGAAACCTTAAAATTAAGGTTCCATACTTCACTGCTAATGGCTGTACATCAGGAATTGTTCATTGATAATTGAATGCTTTGACAGAAGATGTAAATATTAAACATCAAATGATGAGTGGACTGGAGGCAGAAGAAGGGGTAAGCAAGCTTCCTCTTTGCTCTTCCACTTAAGACCTGAATTCTAGAGATTGTCACAAAAAAGGAATAATGAAAACCACAGGATTTTAGTTCTGCCCACAATGCTCTTTGATCCATTGCAAGCAAACAGTGGTTGCTACAACTTTTGTATTTTATCCACTAGACTTTCATATAATTTGTACAAATTTTACCCCACATTTTTCTCTCCTGCACACTAATCTGGCATTTCATCCTTGCTATTTCTAAAATGTGACAGATCACTGATGTCACATATCAATTTTCCTTCTTTTCTGATGGGGTGACTTAACCTTTAAAATGAGGATAAGTAACTTTTCCTTTTTGCAAATGGTAAATGGATTTTTCTTATGGATAACAAAAATTTGTTATAGTATAGAAGTTTTCCTTTTTTTAATGACCTTGCTTTGCTAAAATAAGCTTCTTTTTTTTTTTTTTACAGATAACATTTTATTATGTTTCCATATATATTTCAGCATATCAAATGGGATGTAAGTTTTATCTTTGCCTCAAATGTTATATTATGGTTTCAGCATTACAAAACAGAGAACTAATTGTAGAACTAAAAGAAGAACCACAAAACTTTTAAGCATGCTCTGTGTAAAGCTCTTCATCAATAATGATTGTTCCTTAACATCTCTTCCACAAGTTATGCTGAAAATGTCTGCCTTACTAGGAAATTGGGGAAAATGCCTTTACCATGTATTTGTTTTAATTGCCTTGCTTATAAAAATCGGTGAATTTTAAAGTATTCCATTCTCATTTCTGTGTCTCTAAAGTTTGATGATCAAAATATTTTAAACATCAGTGTATTTTTATCAATTTCCCTAAGTACCATGCTTTGCATATAAACAAATGCACCACTGATGCACCTGCACATATATTTATATACATAAGAGAAAACTGTTAAGGTTACAAATAACGTTATCTTTCAAAGTCTGACTTTTAAGTTGTAGGGTACAGCGTTCGGAAGATCTCACGATGTCACGGAAAGGTAGAAGGCTAGTCGTTGCCTCCCTATGACATATCAGTAATCCCACCTACCATTGTTAGTATTAAAGGAATTAACTGCGCAATAAAAGACGGAGTTGACGCTCACACCATGTGTGTTATCTGTCTCTTCCCTGGTCCGGGCCAACCAGTGATCTAATCGCGGCACCTTGATATGTAGCAACGCTACATAGTGGTGACCCCGACGTGATCGGTCGCACAGGAGACGATGAGGCTTGCGCAAGCGATTAAGGTATTAAAGGAGTTAGCTGATGAGGTGGGTGCCCGCGGTTCGATTAGGAGGGGCCCCACGGGCGAATGCATCCAATGGATGCTGCGCCGGGGACACATTGGGTCTCCTAGATAAGTTTTGAGCCCCCCAAACTGGGGAGAGATTCGGGAGTCCTTGCTCCGATCCGAGCGCGGAGCTGCTGAACGATCGCAGAGTTGGGGGCAGGTGGAGCAGGTGGTCGCGGCGGGACGGGAGGCTGAGGCGTGCTGGTTGGCGGCGCGAGCTGCTGCGTCTGCGGGTGCAGCGCCGCCTCGGGAGCAGCGGGGACAGCGCCCTCGGGGCAGCGGGGACAGCGCCCTCGGGGACAGCGGGTCGGACTCAGACGGAGCGGGCGGCCGTGGAGCGGGGCTCGCAGAGTGGTCCGTCTTTGACTGCGGACATGGGCACGGAGGGTGCGGCGGAGACGGAGGTTTTTCCTGCAGAGGCGGCACCAGCGGGACCTGATGCGCCCCCCCCCCCCCCCGCCCCAGTATCCATGAGAGGAGTTGCGGCAGGTGGTTCGGCAGCTCATGGGGGAGGGACGGTTTGCAACGCCTCAGGCACAGGCACAGGGCATGTGCGGGCGTGACTTTACGGCACTTGCAACAACTGCCTTGGCCGCTCTTAGGCGTGTCGCGGCCATGGATAGAGCGGACCCCCCTTGCGTGAAAGTTCGGCAGGGGATTACCGAGAGGTTTACTGCCTTTTTAGATCGGCTTCAGCTTGCTGTGCAGGCGGCAAACCTCCCGGAGGCGGCCAAAGAGGCGATTGTGGTTGAATGTGCTAGGGCTCAAGCTAACCCACAGAGCGCAGCGCTTGTCTCTCATTTGCCAGCGGGTTTGTCGCTAGGTAACATGATACGCCATGTACTGGAGAGAGAGCAACACCGGGAAGCGCGTCCGATAGTGGCGGCCTTGCAACAAGTTTTGCGGGCGGGTACAACCTGATACTGCTTTTGAGGAGGCAGTCTGTAAGCAGGCCGCTAATGAGCAGGATTCTGATTCTGATAATAATTCTTTTGTATCAGGCAGGGTGGACTCTGAAAAAGAGCCAGATTTATATCCCTCATTACCTCCACCGCCGCCTGCGGCAGCTGCCCCGCCGCTGCCTCCCGCGGCCTCTGCGCGGCTGCGGCCGCTGCCGTGCTGCCGCCGTCCCCCCCCCCCCCACCCCAATCCCCTGGTACTCCCTCTCCAGGGTCTGCAGAACTTAAAACGGAATCTGGCTTTGCTGCACTGCCGGTATCTCCTTTTCCTGCTAATCCCTCTAACTCTGTGCCTCTGTCTAATCCATGACGATTCACTTAATGATTTGGGAAAAAATACACATAGTTTGATGCAACGCTGTCGAGAAAAAGCTCTACAGCAAGGAGATACCATGTTTACTTTTCCTGCTGTATGCACACCTGCCTCAAGAAATGCAAGAACCTCAAGAGTTAGAGTTGTTAAGATCAGTCATCATGAATCCCCGTGTGATGTTTAATCACACCTATAACACCACTCGAAAGGGTCAGAATGTAAATGCTATTTTGCCTGTATATAGAAATGCTACAGCTTGGTGTAACTATATGTATTCCAGAATATCACACTCTTTTTTCTATTCCAGCTGCTTTACCTGCGGAGATATTTTTAATTTGTGGGAATAGAGCATGGGAGAGGAATTCCATTGAAATTTAACGGGAGGCCATGTAGCCTCGGACAACTTACATTACTAACACCCGATATCAATATGATTCACAGTAAAAGGCTCACGATAACTGACACAGGGTTAAGTGGATGGCTAGCAAGTTTGAGAATTACGGGTTCATTAAAAGATTTGCTTATGCATGGCTTAGTTATTTTAATTGTAATATTAGCAGTTGTAATGATTGTACCACGTATCATAAAATAGTTGAACGTATAATTACAAAAGCATTTCATGTAACTTGGCTTGCACAAAAGACAAAAAGGGGAAATTGTGGGAGATTTCATAGAAAATGGGGGAACATTTCTTTGAGCCTGATTATTTAGAGTTAGCATAAGTAGCCCGCAGTCAACATGAATGGACCGGAGTACGCTCCCTTTAAGCCACTACAGTATTTGCATGTTACTGTAGACACCTATAGTAAATATATTCTCGCTACAGCGCACAAGAAGCAGAATAGCTTGGTGGTTGTACAACACTGGCGTGCTTGCATAGCCCAACTGGGGATTCCACAACAGATCAAGACGGAAAGGTAGAAGGCTAGCCGTCGCCTCCCTATGACATATCAGTGATTCCACCTACCGTTGTTAGTATAAAAGGAATTAACTGCACAATAAAAGAGGGAGTTGACGCTCACACCGTGTGTGTTATGTGTCTCTTCCCTGGTCCGGGCCGACCAGTGATCTAATTGTGGCACCTTGATATGTAGCAACGCTACATAAGTGATTGCCATTTAAAACATTTTATTCTCATTAAATGTAGTAGAACAGCTGTAGCCTAACTCTGTTTCAGTCTATGGAAAAAATCATGTCATTATTAAAGTTTTCTCTGAACAGAAAATAGTCATTCTTTCCTGTGTCATGAAACTGCCAGATTCAGAGTTTTTTGTGGATAATGTATATTTTGTATTCTGGTTGTGATGAACAAATAAAATGTATAATTTGGTCATTAGCTTTTCTTCATAGTAGCTACTATGGGCCTATGTTTTGGATTTGTGCTGAAAACAGTGTTGATAACACAAGGATGTTTTAGCTATAGCTGAGCAGAGTCAAGGTCTTTTCTGCTTCTCACCCCACACCGCCAGCGAGTAGGCTGGGGGTGCACAAGAAGTTGGGAGGGGACACAGCTGGGACAGCTGACCCCAACTGACCAAAGGGATATTCCAGACCATACAATGTCATGCTCAGTATATAAACTAGGGGGAAAGCTGGCCGGGGACCGCTGCTCAGGAACTGGCTGGGCATCAGTCGTTGGGTGGTGAGCAACTGCACTGTGCATCACTTGTTTTGTTTGTTATTATTATTATTATTATTATTATTATTATTATTATTATTATCCCTTCCTTTTCTGTCCTATTAAACTGTCTTTAGCTCAACCAACAAATTTTATTCATGAGGTGTCACTAGGAGGACTGACATTTCATAGACACTAGAGTGAAGAGACCAAGTACTGATCCATAAAATCATAACAAATGAATTGAAATTGATGGACCCCAAAAGGTTCAGTGGTTCTGCCTTAACTCTTTCCAATGACTTTTGGCTTAGAAAGTGCATTGACTAATACCTACTGTGAGTATGGCTGGATTTAAATTTTAATCATTCTATCCAGTTCATAGTTTCATGCTGTCAAATTCTGTTAGACAGTAGAGCTGATGATAAATCTAAACCATTCCTTTCTTGCTTTCAGAGCTACCCTCAAAGTCAATGGTTACTTACAAGCAGAAGGGACAAGATTGAGGTGTGCAAGGTTATCTTTTCGAGTACTTAAAAAACTGAAAACTTTCCATGGGACACACTTGAAATGAAATCTCCAACACTCAAATTAGTGACTCCCATTCCCTTACCTGCGTATCAAATTCTGGCATCAGTAACAGATATATAGTGTGCCCAAAGAAGAGCAATGAAGCTGGTGAAGGATCTAGAGCACAAGTCCTATGAGGAGCAGCTGAGGCATCTGGGGTTGTTTAGCTTGGAGAAAAGGAGGCTGAGGGGAGACCTTATCGCTCTCTACTACTACCTGAAAGGAGGTTGTAGTGAGGTGGGTGTCTGTCTCTTCTCCCAAGTAACAAGTGATAGGACAAGAAGAAATGGCCTCAGGTTGCGCCAGGGGAGGTTTAGATTGGATATTAGGAAAAACTTCTTCACTGAAGGGGTTGTCAAGCATTGGAACAGGCTGTCCAGGGAAGTGGTTGGGTCACCATCCCTGAAGGTATTTAAAAGAGGTGTAGATGTGGCATTTAGGGACACGGTTTAGTGCTGGACTTGGCAGTGTTAGGTTTGTGGTTGGACTCGATGATCTTAAAGGTCTTTTCTAACCTAAATGATTAGATAGTTATATGAATCTATGATTCTATGATATATGCAGCAGATAGTGTGTGTAAGTATGTACATACATATGTGTGTGTATCTAAGTTTTACGAAACCATATAGTTGAAAACAAATGTGCTTTGCATCAAACTTAGGGTTTGGTCAGGACAGTGTGAAAAGGTTCATTCCATCAAATTTCTTCAACCTAGTTAGCATTTAATAATACTGAAGTACATTTCTTAAGTGAAACACTTAATTCAGGAACTGCCAAAATGAAATGTCCTTTGTTTTTTCCCAGTGAAACAACTTAATGAAATGTTTCACTGAATCTGAATGTATTCTTCTCAACCTGAATCTGCATCTTTCATGGAAAATAGGCTTTCCAAAATGTGTACAAAATTCTACTCTAAACCTCTAAGACATCACAGCCTCTCATATGTTGGATCAAATTTCTCTTCATGTGTACATCCCTGGAAACAAAATTACATCAGTGAAGCATAAGTAGTGTGATAAATGCTTCTTTTAGACTAACCAGGTAAAAAAACCACATTGCACTGAATTTTTTTACCCTTTTTTCATTTGAAACAACTAAATGAGATAGTGCAAAATAATTTTTGCTAACTCTATGTATTGGTTTTGTTGGCAAGGTTTTGGTAGCGGGGGGGGTTACAGGGGTGGCTTCTGTAAGAAGCTGCTAGAAGCTTCCCCTGTGTTCAAGAGAAAGCCAATACCAGCTCTGAGATGGACCCGCCGCCAGCCAAGGCCGAGCCAATCAGCGATAGCGGTAACGCCTCTGTGATAACATTTTTAAGAAGGAAAAAAAAAGTTGGGACAGGCAGATTCGGCAGCCGGAGAGAGGAGTGAGAACATGTAAGAGAAACAACCCTGCAGACACAAAGGTCAGTGAAGAAGGAGGGGGAGGAGATGCTCCAGGCGCCGGAGCAGAGATTCCCCTGCAGCCCGTGGTGAAGACCATGGTGAGGCAGGCTGTCCCCCTGCAGTCCATGGAGGTCCACGGTGGAGCAGATATCCACCTGTAGCCCGTGGAGGACCCCACACCGGAGCAGGTGGGTTTCCCGAAGGAGGCTGTGACCCCGTGGGAACCCTGCGCTGGAGCAGGCTCCTGGCAGGACCTGCGGATCTGTGGAGAGAGGAGCCCACGGAGCAGGTTTTCTGGCAGGACTTGTGACCCCGTGGGGGACCCACGCTGGAGCAGTGTGCTCCTGAAGGACTGCACGCCGTGGAAAGGACCCATGCTGGAGCAGTTCGTGAAGAACTGCAGCCCGTGGGAAGGGCCCACGTTGGAGAAGTTTGTGGAGGACTGTCTCCCGTGGGTGGGACCCCACGTTGGAGCAGGGAAGAGTGTGATGAGTCCTCCCCCTGAGGAGGATGAAGCGGCAGAAAACAACGTGTGATGAACTGACCGTAAACCCCATTCCCCGTCCCCCTGTGCCGCTGGGGGGGTTGGTAGAGAAGCCGGGAGTGAAGTTGTGCCCGGGAAGAAGGGAGGGGTGGAGGGAAGGTGTTCTGAGATTTGGTTTTATTTCTCATTACCCTACTCTGGTTGATTTGTAATAAAGTGAGTTAATTTCCCCAAGTTGAGTCTGTTTTGCCCGTGACGGTAAGCGATGAGTGATATCTCTCCTGTCCTTATCTCGACCCACAAGCTCTTTGTTATATTTTCTCTCCCCTGTCCAGCTGAGGAGGGGGAGTGATAGAACGGCTTTGGTGGGCACCTGGCAACCAGCCAGGGTCAACCCATCACACTCTATCTGGTCTGTCTTTTGAGACTTAGAGGAAAAATCCAGAAATCCAGATATAGTACCTCTGTATGCATAAATTATGTGAAATAAGTGGGATGTCAGAGATTAGATGAGTATCTAATGGCTAACAGAGGACAAAATTTTCTCCAGTTCAATCACACAAATGAATAAACAATATGTGCCAAATACTTTATCACTACTGTTTTCTCTTAACGTAGAGCCTTTCTTCATATCTTGAGAACCTGTAAAGTTTGTCACCATTAATCTTAATTTGAAATTATAGAACCCGATACATGCTATGTAAGCAATTTTAAAATATGGAGTTTGCCACTATTCTGCGCCACCATTCCATGCCTGTTTTCTTTGCTTTTCAGCCAGTATGTGTGATTCCAAGCAACACTCCCCAGTCTGTGTTGAAACTGAAAAATTTATTTACTACCTCCCCTGTTCGAATAAATTTACAATTTAAATGGTTTCTTATGAATCTACAGTCTGAAAAATTTGACACTAAACGACTTATTTTTTCAAGATTTATAACATTTGCCATGTTGTTGAGTAATTAACTCAGTCCAAGTGGAAATTACATATTATTTCAGCTGGTTATTCTTTACCTTCTTGTTTGTATTACAGTTTAATACAAGATTGCAGGCGAAATACTGACTCTACAGTAAATTTGAAAGTGAAAGGAAAGATTTTCTTTTTAGCTATGTAAGAACTTCACACATATTTTTTCTATCCTCAGTTGAAACTAGGAAGTAAATCTTCAGAATATCATTGAACCATAGAATAGCCCACATTGGAAAGGAACCTCAAAAGATCATCTGGTCCAACTTTTGTGGGAAAGGGAGCCTAGATGAGATCACCCAGCACCCTCTCCAATCACATCTTGAAAACCCCCAGTGATGGGGACTTTGCCATATTTCTGGGGAGGTTGTTCTGGTGAATGATTGATCTTACTGTAAAAAATTAATTATTTTTTTTTGTATGTTGAGATGAAACCTCTCCCAGTGCAACTTGTACCCATTGCTCATTGTCTTCTCCATGTGGTCCCTGTGAAGAGAGAGCCTCCATTCTCTTTGTAGCCACCCTTCAACTACTGGCATACTGTGATGAGGTCCCCCCCTGAGTCTTCTCTTCTCCAGGAAGAAAAGACCTACCTCATTCAGTCTTTCCTTACAGAGTAAGTTCCCCAGCCCTTTGATCATATTCATGGCCTTCCTTTGGACCATCTCCATTCTAAATTAAATTATTACTATTAGTTAAACTAACCTTTCTAAATCTCTAAAGATTCTGAAATGAAGAATAAGGAAGAAAAATCTATCCGTCTGAGAAAAAAAAAGTGTATTTTATGTTAATTAAACTTAAAATGGGGTACCTTACAAAGAATTTTAATGAGCTGGGAAAAAGACTTTCTAGTAAAATTAGGAAATTAGAAAACTAAATCCCTTAATAAAATGTTTCTTTCCCCAAATTCACTGTTTTCTGTTTTTTTTTTTTTTATGAATTCCTTATTAGATCTCATTTATAATAAAAAAAGTAAAACAGAACTGCAAATTCACATAAATGACTGAGGAAAAAAAGAAATATTACAATTCCCTTTTACATTAAAAGGAATAAATGCACTTAAAGGTAAATTGATTGTGCAATGTCCCATGAGGAGCCTAAGAGAAGCAAGTATTGAACCTGCATTTTAGTCCGTGACCTTAACTGTAAAAATATGCTGTCTTGAAACTGTACAATTATTAATACAAATGACAAGTTAATTACAACTGTACTCTCCTCACTACAGTCATCCTTTTATTTCTCCACTGAGAGAAAAAAAACTAGTAGAGTCTCTCTGAGTATGTCATTCACTTTTATGGACTGTTACTTCCTCTGTGCCTTTTAAATCTAATTGTCAAACAGCTCAGAGTCTCTTTTGTTGAGAACCTCAAAAGCAGTTTGAATGACACTATCAAGGGCAGCAGCAGCAGTTCAGCTGTTGGAGTCTATATTGTGCTGCACACTCGTGACTGGAGACTAGACTGAGAAAACAAAGTGTATTCTCTTTCAAACAAACCCAGCTTTGATTTTACAAGTAATTTCTTTCTTCTCCTTTCAGATACAGAAAACACAATTACACAATGACAGTTAATTACTACACATGGTTTTGCTTTTAGTTCAGCTGGTTTAACAGAGTGCTGTGGATTACTTTGGGTAGAATGACCACAACATTGGGAAAAAGATATAGCCAGTATTACAGTGTGTCTAGAGAACACATTACAAAGCACCATGAGCAATAAGAAGTGACAAGAACAAGTACATATTCCTGTAACTTCCATGACGGCTGACTCCAGTTGTTCTTTCTTTAGTGTATATGATGTTCTGTACATATTATAGACTGGATAAGCACACTTAGCACCAAGGGTAGCACTTGATGACACTGCTGTACTGTGCAGAAATGGCTCAATACAATACATTTCAAAAGACCAAGCGTATTAAATGGTTAGGTTTCTGAAAGTCAGGTTTCAACCAGCACTCACTGCCTTATGGCTTGTGGTTTCTTATTCTGCATTTTTAAACCCCTTCCAGCAGGATTGCCATGTTGGAGGAAAAGCACCACAGATATTTCATGTGCCTAGGTGATGCTGGAGTCTGTCATCCAGTTTTCAACTGCAGTAGTTCTTCTTTAGGGTAAGGAGAAAAGATATCTCTTCTGGAGTGCTTCTGAACCAAACAAATCCCCAAAGGAAATCCTGTGGAAGAAATTGGCACTTTATAAAATAGTTTTGGGAGGAACTTGCAAGGAGAACACAATCAGAACTGGAAGAGGTTGCACTGAAACAAATGGAGTCAGAAAGTCTACTGCTCAGGGAACGGAGAGAAATATGGACAAAAGTATTTGGGGGGATTGTCTGAAGTTCAGAGAAGACTCAGATTATTTCAAGTTAACCTCTATAGAAAATGATAGTCTACATTAACTGCCTGAAACATTAGGCATGAAATCCTATCTGTTTGGCTTCAGTCATGGTTTGACTCTTGGTCTTTGTCTGACACTCCAATACAGAAATTTTACACTCATTACTAGTGCTAGTCCTATCATGGTCAATGTTTTGACTACATTGTTTGTGATTTTAGTGGCAGTACTAGCTATATCACATGGGAAAAAGGTTGCAGAAAGGGGTTGCTGGAAAGCAACTTTTCTCAGTGAGGCAACTTCTTTAAATCAGCCTCTGTCTGCGGCTTTATGTATAAATTATTATAATCACAATCTAAGCAGTCTTGCACTTCAGATATTTTTCAGAAGCCAATTTTATTTATCTCCTTAATTTCTTAAATAATCTGGCAGGGTTTTAGGAAAAGTCTTCTTTGTCTCTTTAGAGAAAAACTAAAACATATACAGTGCTCCATTTTGCATTTGTTATTCAGACAATACTTAGTGATCAGAACAAATACTAAAGGATACACAAAATAATGAAAAAAAAATCAAAAAGTGGACAGCAGGGTGGTTGTTGTTGTTGTTGTTATTATTATTCCTGTGTCTGTTTATATTTAAGATTAATAGAACTATACAGATTTCCTTCAGATTTAATGAGAAAATCAAAAGTTTGTTTTCCCATTTTGTATAGATATACCTTTGTTCTAGATTAAGAATCTGCTTTGTAAATTATTTTTCATTTGTTTCTGAGATTCTTGTAAAAGCACACAGAAAATATACCATAAAGAAGAGTGGATTTGCCAGGTTTTAAAATCTGTAGTCTTTTCCTCACTCTGTTTTAAATAGTATTGTGTTGCTTATTTAAACCTCTCTGTAAGATATAGGAGGAAACCATAAGAAGTAAAGCACTTTTTTTCCATAGCATTTTGGATTCATCAGAGCATGACATTGATATGCATTATTACAGCCAAAACATATTGAAACTGACAAAGCATTTACCCAAACTAGCACACAACGTATAAGAGTTTTTACACAGCAATTAGTGTAGCCATTCCTATATCAATGTAATATAGCATTCTTTTATTAATATAAATTTCCCATTCCAGACATATGAAATCTACCTTTATAAACTGACCAGCTTATGTGATAGATAACTATAATTACATAAACCTAAATAATTTAAGTATATTTTCAATCAAATTTAATTCCTTTGTCAAAATCTCATCTAATAAGTGGGGGCAGAGGGGATGGTTTATGTCTTCATTTATTTGTTTAGAAGATAGTTTTTGTTTCTTCATTTTAAAGGAAAAATAGGTTTGTAATATATATTCATTTCACTATGTCATTGACCAGAGGCTAATATCATTCTGGTTTTGCACTGCTTTTTTTAGTTGCACGTATGTAACATCTTATTACATCAGACACTACGTACCTAGCTCAGCTTACTGATATAGAGAAATGACTGAAATAGAAATTCCTGTCTGCTAAGATAACTAGTCATAATTAAAAATGTTGCTTTACTTCTTAAAAGGCTATATGACCTATCTTCTTTTCCCCAGATGTCTTTGAAGTGGTTTGTGTTGTTGGTTTTTTTTTTAATTTTTAACATCTGATACTATCTATGAATTAATAATATAGGTTATCAGTTTAAGATTACATTCTAATATAAATCTTCAGAGATTAAAAAAAAAAAAAAGCAGTCCCCTAATCCTTCCTCATGTTCCTTAACTTTTCCCCTCCATTTTAATTTGCAATGTAAATATTCTTATCAGAACAAGCCAATGCCTCTGAAGAAAAAAAAAAATCTCTTAACTACTGACTCACAGCCTGGTGAAAACAATATTAAAAGGTGGAGCCTGATACTTTGAAAATAGTTTAAAGTTATGAAACCTTTGAATGGCCAATTTAACTAAAATCTTACTGTTTCTGATTTGTCTATATAATCTACGTACAAAAATATTTAACTCGCATTCACTCCGAGGAAGACAGACAGAAGTACCTAAAAGTTTGTTTCCTTGCTTTTGAATAAAAAGTATTAGAAGAGTTATTCTACTTTGTCATGAAATAAAGTGACTTTTGAACTTTTCTGGTCTGATGTTTATTGGCAGTCAGTTTGAATCCAGTTAATGTAACTGTACTATGCAATATAAAGGAGTATAATATAAAAGGGTACTTCCACTATTTCATTTGGTTCAACACATAGTTTTGGACACAAAGGATTACGCTTTCAGAGAAACAGAGTGTGAAAAAATAGTATCAAAAGAAGGGATTTAGAAAATCAAAAATAAAGAAATAGTTACAGATTTTGCTACTTATGGAAAATATGTATATCTACTAATTTTTTTAAGAGATGTAAACTGTATCTGCAAAAAATAAAGACACTGTAGAGTGGAAAACAGTTTAGAAAATATGATTTTTTTATTTCTGCTGTTCGCAGAACGAATAGTGTGTTTTTGTTACCTTTCTCCAGACATTGCAGAGTTCTGCTTGTGCACATGCTTGCATGTGACTTCACTTTGACATTTAGCAGCTGGGATTCCTTAGCTAGCTTAAGCCTATGGAGGAGCCAGATTTTTCTTAATAAATATGAACTTATCTGAACAAGGAACACACTTAATACACAGTGTACAGATTTAATGTTTCACAAAATGCACTGTGTTGCTGGTTTTGTCAGACAAAGAGAAACAGAAGTTTCCCACATCCTTTCACAAAACCGACTCACGATCTCAAAATTCAGCCATCAGCGACTGAGATGCATGCCCATCACCTTGCAGCAGAGAAATAAAAACTCACGGTTTTCTTATGTTACAATATGTTACAACCACCAGCAATTTGTTCTGCATCAAAGGATAAAGGATGCCCTTTTAATGATGAGATATGGCTACTGACACAACCTAGATGAAATATAAACATGACTTTGTAGGCAAGCAGTGAGGGTTAGCCCAGATTCTCATCCTGGCTTGCTGGATTGTCTGGTATGCAGCGTAGTCCCCGTATGGGAGGAGGGTACCCTGTATGGTAACAAGGGGGGATTTGCTGACCGATAGAGCGGCTGCCAGCGATCTTGGGGGTAGATTGAGCAAATCCGGGGTGACCGCTGCATCCCAGTATCGGGAGCCAGGACGGACCTGTTGATGACTGGTATATAAGAGGCAGGAGAAGGGTAAACGCACCCCCTCGCAATTGCGCTTGGTACATTTTCGGGGTAAGTGGACCCCCTCGCAATTGCGCTTGGTACATTTTTGCAGCTGCTGAAAGGTTGTCAACTGGAGCGATGATTGTATGATGTGACTGTTTGGAAATTTAATGTTAAAGATTTTGTGTGAGTATGTGAAAATGTTATGTTGAGATTTATATGTGTATATATGCTTGTTAATGTGTAAATGTCTAAAACCGTGAATTGAATGTTTGAGTAAAAGAGATGCAGCTCAGCTGCGGAGCGTGTGTGGAGTTCTGATCCACAGTTTTGTAACTCCACAAGGGGTACGGCCGGAGACGAAAAAGTGTGACTCCCTGATGATTTGGAACTTGAATTTATATGTTAGCGTTGTAGTTGTAAGTTTGAGTTTGATTATCTTAATCATTTTGAGGTGTTGGTATAAGAAAGTCCCTGTATGGTGCATCGCATAAATGTGGGTATTTGAATGGTGTCTTTTACATCCAGGGAATGAGTGTATGCCCTCATATGTCCTGGAATGTGTGTGGTGTAAACAGAGGTTGCAAATAGATTGTGGAGGGGATATTGAATGCCTTGAGTGTTGGGTTTGGACTCCCTGGGATAAGAGGGGACGGGCTACGTATACAGTTGAGATTGTTTGTGCTTGGAAAGGTAGCCGAAGTAGTGAAATCGGTGTGTGGAAAGGAAAATTTAATCCCGGATGTGGGAGAATTTGTGGGAAAAATTGTGGGAGGACGAAGGAAACTGCACAAGGCACATCTGTTGTTGTAAGTTTACTAACTGCACAAAGGCACAATTATTATGAGCTTGCTGAAGAATGCACAAAAAGTAAAACAAGGTCGGGTGTACGTGACTGATAACAGGAGGGCGATGTGACTGAAGACAGAGTGCAAGACAGCATGCAGGTGGAGGAAACTATTCGCGTGATTAGAGGACTTTATCCAATTAGACTATTGTTTAAGCGCGTGAACAGCACATGTTAACCAATCAACAAATGGCTTATGTGTGAGTAGATACTAGAAACATATATAACCGAGTGTTGCACAGTTAATAAACGGAGAAATCATTTGATCCACATTATCTGTGTTGGTCTGTTTTCTCCCCAGGGCGATGTGTCGTTTTCCCTAGATTGTCGCAGCGGAGAAAGTGCGACACCGGAAATTCGGGACGTGTGGGAGAAAAACTGGGAGAAGACTATAAAGAGGTGTAAGAAACGATTTGCACGGAAGCTTATTAAAAGGAGAAGTTATAAAATGGGAAACAATCAAGGGGGAATATTGAGGAAGAGTCCTCTGGGTTGTGTAATTGCCCACTGGAAAGATATTGTTGGGACTGGAGGTACAGAAAATAAAAAGAACCTTATTAAATATTGCAATCAATGGTGGCTGTTGTATAAGTTAGAAGGTGATGCTAAGTGGCCACTTAATGGGTCAATAGATTATAATACTCTATTACAACTAATGCTGTTTTTAAGGAGAGAAGGAAAAAGGGATGAGGTTTCGTATGCAGACATGTTTTTCACCCTCCGAAACCATCCGGAGTGGCAAAGGGACTGTGGAATGGTACCCCCACAGGACCCGATGGTGCTTGCGCTTGAGCAAGAAAACAACAAGGACCTTAGAGGTAAACTGAGGCGGTGCTGTTCGGCATGTAGTATTGGACAAAGATGTACTAAAAGGCAAATAAAATTCATCAGGCACCAGAACAAGATCTAACCGATTTGTTTAAGCCTCCCTCTTGACCACAGGAACAGGATGCAGACTCGGATAGAACTCCAACCCCCCCCGGACAGCCCTGTATCTTCCCGTACTGGGAAGAAAACTACCTCAACAGCTTTACAAGCACCTCTCCGAGAGGCGGTGAGGCCGGATGCTGGGACGATGTTAATCAAAGTACCCTTTTCTACTGCTGACCTAGGGGAATGGAAAAAGGTTGCAAAAGATTATAGGAGTGATCTGGTAAGTGTAACTAAGCATTTTCAATTTACTGTAAAACAGCATAACCCTGACTGGAAGGATATACAGCTATTATTGGAACATATGACTGAATCAGAGAAACAGCTGATTTTAAAAACAGCAGGGAACCTAGCTGAAGATCATTATAAGATTACAGGAGGGGACATTAAGGAATATTTCCCTCTCCAAGACCCAAAGTGGGATGTTAATAGATCTGCACATATGGAAAGACTGCAGGGGTGTCAGGATTGGATTACAAAAGGAATGGAGAGGGCAATCCCCAAAACTATAAATTGGTCAGCTTTATATGCAGTCAAACAGAGTCCTTCCGAGTCTCCATCTGAATTCCTGGATCGATTGAGGGATGTAATGCGCTGCAGCACACCGCTGGATCCTGGGTCAGAGGTAGGAGTACAACAATTGGTCTCCCTGTTTTTGGGTCAATCTACAGGGGATATAAGGCGCAAACTTCAGAAATTACGCCCTACAGAGGGTAGGAATTTAGAAATATTATTAGATGAAGCATGGAGAGTATTTAGTAACAGAGAGGAAGGATATAGGCAAGGGCAAAAGAAATTACTGGCTGTTATCCAGGAAGAAAGAGGAAGAGGGCCTAGACGAGACTTGCCCCGACTGGGCAAGGATCAATGTGCTTTGTGTAAGAAATTCGGTCATTGGAAAAAGGAATGCCCAAGGAACAAGGAGGATCAGAGGGCTCAAACAGGAAGAAAGGTAGCCCATGTGAAGGGAGATTGACGGGAACCTGGGGAATCTACCCTAGCGGATCCACTGGTTATAATTAAGCTAGGGAAAACACAACAAGGGGTAGAATCTTTGGTAGATACGGGGACAACATACTCGGTTCTGAACCAAGCCTTGATGCCCCTGGGAGATGATTATGTCATGGTGAAAGGAACGACTGGCCAAAGTGAAAAGGCATATTTTTGTAAACCTTTAGAATATAAATTAGGAAAACAGTGGGGCATTCATAAATTTTTATATATGCCCAACTCCCCAAAGGCACTTTTGGGAAGGGACTTGTTGGAACAATTGGCAGCAAAAATTGTATTCGAAAAGGGAGAAATGACTCTGGAGGTAAAAGATCAGCAATATATTCAAATGTTGAGCCTAACCTTAACCAGTCTCCCCCTAGAAGGAAGCATTAACGAGGACATCTTAAACCAAGTGTACCCGGGGGTATGGGCTACTGATACACCTGGAAGAGCGAAAAGTGCTCCACCTGTTGAAGTTAGGATCAAGGAAGGCCGAAAGTCGGTAAGAATTAAACAATATCCCCTAAAGAAGGAAGACAGAGAAGGAATCCAGCCGGTGATAGAAAAATTTTTGCAGTTGGGATTACTAAAAGAGTGTGAGTCTGAATTCAATACCCCTATATTACCTGTTTGGAAGCCTGATGGGTCATATCGGGTGGTCCAAGACTTATGGGCAGTGAATAAGATAACTGAAGATCTTTACCCGGTAGTGGCGAACCCATATACCCTGTTGACCGTATTAACACCTGAATTGACTTGGTTTACTGTTTTAGATTTGAAGGATGCTTTCTTTTGCCTCCCTCTCCATGAGACCCGCCAAAAATTATTTGCATTTGAATGGTAAAACCCCAAGAGTGGTCGAAAGACCCAGCTCACTTGGACGGTGTTGCCACAAGGATTCAAGAATAGTCCTACCATTTTTGGCCATCAGCTTGCGAAAGACTTAGAATCCTGGGAAACCCCGTCTGAGGAGGGAAAGCTGTTGCAGTACGTGGATGATATCCTGATTGCCACCAAGACAGAGAAAGATTGTATAATATGGACGGTGAGTCTGCTGAATTTCCTGGGACTTCAAGGGTACCGGGTATCCAAGAAGGCGGCACAGGTAATGCAACACAAAGTGAATTATTTGGGCTATGAAATTAGTGCGGGACAAAGAACTTTGGGACAGGCCCGTAAAGAGGCAATATGCCAAACTCAGAGACCTCAGACAGTGAAAGAGTTACGGACTTTTCTGGGAATGACAGAGTGGTGCCGACTGTGGATCTATAATTATGGATTGCTTGTTAAACCACTGTATGCGCTGACAGCCACTGAGCAGAAACACCTTGAGTGGAACAAGGAGACTGAACAAGCCTTTGAGCTACTGAAAAAGGCTTTGATGTCAGCCCCGGCCTTAGGACTCCCAGATGTGAGTAAGCCATTTCTTCTTTACTCCCACGAGAAGCAGGGCATTGCCCTGGGAATATTAGCACAAAACCTGGGTCCATATCGATGGACAGTTGCCTACCTCTCTAAGCAGTTAGACACAACTGCAAAAGGTTGGCCTGGATGCCTGCAGGCGGTTGCATCTGGAATACTGAACATACAGGAAGCCCGAAAGTTTACTCTGGGCCAGAAAATGACTGTTTTGGTGTCTCATACAGTATCAGTAGTACTGGAAACAAAGGGTGGACTTTGGCTCTCTCCGCAAAGATTCCTGAGATATCAAGCTATATTGGTAGAGCAGGATGATGTGGAGATTGTAGTCACTAACATTGTTAACCCAGCTTCTTTTCTCAGCGGGAACACAGGAGAACCGGTACATCATGACTGTTTAGAAACCATCGAAGCAACATAGGCAAGCCGCCCAGACCTGAAAGACAGCCCCGTGGAAAACGGGGAAACTTGGTTCACAGATGGAAGCAGTTATGTCCTAAATGGTAATCGACATGCAGGATATGCCGTCACCACCAGCCAAGAGGTAATAGAATCAGGGGCTTTGCCCATGAACACCTCCACACAGAAGGCAGAAATGATTGCTCTAACCCGAGCCCTGGAATTGGCCCAGTGCAAAGTTGTGAACATTTATACAGACTCAAAATATGCCTTTGGAGTTGTACACGCACATGGATCAATTTGGAAGGAGAGAGGACTATTGAATTCCCAGGGGAAAAATATCAAACACGCAGAAGAAATTCTGAAGTTACTGGAAGCTATCCAGCTCCCTGAGAAAGTGGCAATTATGCATATTAAAGCACACCAGAAAGTGAGCTCAGATTTGGAAAAAGGGAATGAACTGGCGGACAGAGAAGCAAAACAAGTGGCCAAAACAAAGGTAAAAATAGAAGGAGCTTTAATTCCTGATAGACAAATCTCCCTAAAAGGTAAGCCAGAATATACCAGGGAAGATCAGAAGCTTATTACAGATTTAGAAGGGTCATATAATGAAGAGGGGTGGACTCATAGCCCACAGAGAAAACTAATCATTCCCTCTTGCTTACTGTGGCATTTGATACAGGAGGAGCATAGGAAAAGACATTGGGGGACAGAGGCTCTGTATAAACATTTGATAAAAGAAATTGTGGCTAGAAATTTATATACCACGGAGAGACAGGTGACTCAACAATGCGATCTTTGCCTACAGACTAATCCTAAGAATACCCCCAAGCCAGAAATGGGCCAGATTGGAAAAGGCAATGGGCCTGGACAACAATGGCAAATGGATTTTACAGAACTTCCAAGAAAAGGGGGGTATCGATATTTATTGGTATTAACTGCTACCTTCTCAGGTTGGCCAGAAGCATTCCCAACAAGAACAGCTAAAGCTCAGGAGGTAACTAAAATATTAGTGCAAGAGATAATACCGCGTTTTGGGGTTCCAGCAACCATGTCCTCTGACAGAGGACCACATTTTGTCTCAAAAATAGTACAACAAATTAGCCGCCATTTGGGTTTAGAATGGCAGCCTCATACTCCGTATCACCCCCAGTCGAGTGGTCAAGTGGAAAAAATGAAAAACTTAATCAAACAACAAATTGTGAAATTGGGACAAGAAGCAAATATGACATGGCCTCAGTCTCTCCCTTTAGCCCTTTTGCGTATACGAACAAGACCAAGGGCGAGGGAAGGACTGAGCCCCTTTGAAATGTTGTATGGACGACCCTATGAAATACAGAAAGGGGTGTCTGTGCAAGCTGGGGACAAAATTGTGACCTCTTACATGGTAGCATTGAGTAAGCAGCTCAATAAAATCAGGAAGCATGTGGCTGGGACTCGAGGGAGAGGTTTGGATGGACCTGTACATAATATACAACCTGGGGATTATGTATATGTAAAGTCTCTTACGGAAAAAACCCTGGAGCCACAGTGGGAAGGACCATTCCAAATACTACTCACCTCCTTCACTGCAATCAGAATCAAGGAACAGAATGCTTGGATTCATCACCCCAGAGTGAAAAAGACACCCAAAACTCCATGGAAAGTCACCACAAAACCCGATGGACATTTAGTTTTTACGCTGTAATATGGGGAGTTGTAGGGACTCTGTGTAAGGCGTGGGATGAAAACCTGTTTGTCAGATATAAGCAGGAGCTAGCAAAGGGTATTAATGTATCAAGCTGTTGGATGTGTACCTTAATACCCAGACAAGGAGAAACCTTCCTGTTTATTGGTGTCCCCCTCAGAACAAACAGCACTAAAACACTATTGAATAGAACTGCCAACTATACTTGTTTATATGGAAATGGTTCCAGAACTATAGTGAAGTATAAACTTGATCTGGATAGCAGAGACCCACATAATAATGATCGATACAATTGGTCTTGGAGATTAAAAGACATGGAAAGAGGCAGAGGGGGAGACCCCGTAATGATGCGCCCCCATTATGCCAACACTTCTAGTTTTCTTGGGACACTGAATGGAACTTGCTTTCGATGTAATGAATCACACTCTACAGGAATAGCTAATACAGGATGGGGAAATCTAACAGGGAGTTGTTATCTTCCTCCTCCTCGGGAGCCGTCCAATTGTAATCTCCCTGACGGACGTTGGTACCTTTGTGCAAACGGGGAGGCACATAAGAGTTTACCTATCGATTGGTGGGGAGAATGCACAGAGGGAATAATAATCCCACAAACACTCCCTATCTTAGGAAAATTACAGGGAATATTCCGATCCCCATGGCACCACACGAGGACTAAAAGAACCTCTAACCCTCTTATAGAACGAGCTACCACATTCCACAGTGTGGTACAATGGCTTTTCCCAATACTTGGAGTATCTGAATTGGAAAAAGCAATAGTCAATGTATCAGCGGTGGTCGAGACTTTAGCCAATACTACTGCTGACGCTCTAGGAAAATTACAAGCCAAAATTGATTCCTTGGCAAAGATAATGATACAAAATTGCCTTGCATTAGATATGTTAACCGCAAAGGAAGGGTGTGTGTGCGTACTTATAAATCAAAGCTGTTGTGCTTATTTAAATGAAAGACAGCAAGTAGAGACAGATATTGAAAAGATTTAGGAAATTCCTCAAGAGTTACATCTTATCACTATGGATGACACATCATGGGGATTTTCTGAGATATGGGAAAAACTCAATTCCTGGTTGCCAAATTTAACGTGGCCAAAACAACTGTTTGTGACAGCAATAGTAATCATTTTTCTGCTCATAATCCTTTGTACAACAATTTGATGCAGCTTATGGTGTTTCCAAAGCACAGGAGATTCCTACAGCGAATGGAAAAAGAATCAGTTGCGACGAAAACTCGAGTCCAATAAATATTTTGAAAGAATGCTAGATAGGGAAACAATGCATTAGAAGTACTAGAGTTGGATATAGTAAAAGAATTTACTATTTTCTAGAAAAGGGGGGACTGAAACGGGGAGCCAAAGGAACCTTAGTAGACATAGTAGATATATGGATGTAGACAAGAACTGTTTAATAATTATCTAGCTTACAATGAAGTTAAAGAAATTTCAGTAGAGGCAGACATGGCCCAAGAGGATGAGAAGTGGTGCTTAACGTTTGCATTGTTGAGGCTGGCTGGGGCAGGAGATAGTCCCTGATAAGCAGCAGCAGTCGACCCCAAAAACCAGCCAAGACCGGCCTTGTGACTTTTGGAACTAATTTTAATATGAAGCGGGGATAGATCATGCCTATGTATAGGTGTATTGCGAAACCCCATGTATATGTAACACTTGACTGTATAAATTTGAAGCGAACTGCCGAGTCAGGCGCGCACGACTTTGGTGGGACTACCCCCCCGTGCTGCCCAGCGCTGAATAAACATACCTACTTTACAATCTCACTGATTGTGCAGTCTGTTTCCGCACGTCAAGACAATAATTTCTTCAGTGGAGACCTATCATCTGCTGTATCTGATGATCCTGTCATTATATTGTATCAATGTTATGTGAAATAATAACACATTAATCTTTTCTCCCTTCTATTCAAATATGTGTCAGTTTGAAGTTAAGCAAGAATTTTCTTCACTCTTGAGTAGTTCTTCAGCTGAGCTAAATCAGTTCACTGTATTAGCCAGCTATTTAAAACCTCTAATATAATGAAGGTCTTCAAGGAATCTCAGAATCTTTGTGACTAAATGGGAGAGTAGAAACAGAAAATTTGAACATCCCAAAAGGAAAAACACACAAAAAAACCTGAAAATAAAGAAATATGTAGCCTTAGGGCCATCAGAAATGTAATATTGCCCTTTGTGAGCCAGGCACTTAGGGGAAAAGAATAAGGTGTGGGGTCTTCCATGAAGAAACCAAACATTAAGCATAGCCTGAAGGAAAAAGTCATAAGCTAAGAATTTACTCTTCAATTCTCCTTTTGAATTAGAAACAAGTAATAATTTCTGAGAGGGAAGTAATTTTCTCTCTAAAAATATTCTGAAAGAGAATAATGAGGAAATAAAATCTAAGCAAAGTTTCTAGCTAAAGGTCTTTTTTTAAAAAAGATTATGTAAAAAAAAAAACCTTTAGGAACTTGAATTGGTTAGTAGAGGAGGAGAGAATGGGAGAAGACAACTCTGAGTTCAAAAGGTTGACATTTCAAAATAAGTCCCCTTGAACCATGGACCCTTCCTCTCCTCTTCTTTCTTTATCCCTTGACATAATCTGGGGTGGGGGCGGGAAGCAAGGGAGTTGGAAAATGGAAAGAAGAAAGGGCAGAGGGAGGAGGGACAGAACAGCATCTTAGAAATGCTTTAAAGATATTGTGATTAAGAAGAGGTTTCCAGAGTTAGGGAAAAAATTGGCAGTGTCTAAAATCTGCAATAATTTTCTTCACTGGTTTTGTGAAGCGAAATAGTTCCCTCAGATTTTTTTTTTTTAAAATAGATCCATATATGTATACTTTCACGAAGTCTTCTTCCTTTAACATCATGTATTGATTTTAAAATGAAAGTTCTGAATGTTTTAACTACCATATTCCTTATTTTGAGGTCAGACAGTATTTGTGTCCGTTCTTGTACATTTTATAGAATTCTTTATCTGTGTTAGTCTTTTCTTCTTTGTGAGGCCTTTTGCTTTCAATTACTTTCATTATTGTCTATTATTCATTAATGTGAATTCATAATTTGCTTTTGTATTCATCAAGATGTTAGGCCAGCTGTCCAACTGTACTCTTCATCCTCTACCTGAATCTTTTTTCTACCTGTATGGTGGTTATATTAATACGATATCCCACAAGGAATTTCTGGAGCTCAAAAATGTGGTTGGAAGTGCAGCTGAATTCCTCAAAAAGGTACTATATTTATATATACAAGTGTTTTACTTTGATGATGCCAGTCACTTTTAATCCAAAATATTCTTGACCTTTTATGCATTTGAAGATTCAGATGGCACTTTTCCCTTTGTTTCTTTTCTTCTTTATGTCCATTGGGTTCAGTGGAATCAGCTGGTAGAGACCTCTGAGACAGGCTTTTGTTGGTTGGACCCATTGATCAAATCTCAAACAAACTGTAATTTTACAATGAATCAAATTGTTTTATTTATCTGCGTGCTACATAATAAAAACAGCTTGGAAAAGCCCTAAATTAAGAACTCATCTCAGATCCACATATGATGCCTTTGTTTCCTAAAGACACCCCTCCACCCCAACTTGCAGAATTCAGGCAACGATTACTTTTCTTTAGACATTGCATAGCTAGTGTGCGGGCTTCTTCTTTCTTTTGCTTTCTCACAGGAATAGTCCTGTTAATAAAATAAATGTAGTACATATTTAGGTTCTATAGTCACTATAGGATCTATTTTTTTTTTTTTGAATGGTGCATTGAAATTAATAGGATTTTATTCCATTAGAGAGCTCTCCATGGTGAAATGCCACTACAGAACACAGTTAACCCCACCAGGCTAATTGCTTACTCCATTCTAGCAGTTTCTTCATGTTTTTTTGGGGGGGGGAGAGGAGTCATAAACCAGCTTCCATTTTCATGAAAAGGATGAAAGGTACCTAATTTGATCTTTGCATAGACATCCTTATAAGCATAGGGAAATTTAGCACAGTATTTTATTGATGGCACACCTGTTCATTTTGAAAGTGTTCCATGAATTGCAACAACATGAACTGACATAATACCGTGCTGATCATTTAATTTTGTGAAGTAATACAGCTCTGCCTAGTTCTATGCAATCTGTTCATTCCACTTTTGTTGTTATACTGGGAGATAGAAGAGATTTCTGAATGAAGATTTATAATGCTTTTGCTCCTCATGTATTGTCTTTAACCATTTTCACACCATCATAAAATAAGCCAGTGACAACAACTTTAGAATTTTTAGATGAAAAAATGTACAGCTTGTCAATTTAAAAATTTATGTTAATCACTATTTTTACATGACCCTGTTATTTTGAAAGCGTTAAAACTTGGAGGGTTCCCAGGTTCTTTTTTTTTTTTTTTTTTCTGAACAAGAAGAAATTAATAGCAACACAACGCACTTCTGAAAATGCATGAGATAGATATAACTCTCATACCTTGACCCTTATATCTGCCTCAGCCTCTTACACATACACAGCTGCTGCCTCCATGTTTTTGCGAGAATGGCAGAAAATAAACCTAGCCAATACAGATAGAATACTTATGGGGAAAAAAATACAATTGCTAACAATGTTTATTTGCAGGTACTGGGAAAATTACATGCTTTTAGTGAGCTACTTGAAGTAATGATGGCTCACAGTTCAGAATGGTTTTTACTAGATGAAACACCTACTTTAACAGACATCAGTTTTACCAGAATGGTTTATAAAAAGATGGATCAAATGTGCTGTGAGTTAGGGTAGGGAAAAAGAGGTACTGGTATATGTACATATTGTAGTTTCAATGTTAATATCACTACACTGGCATAAAGAGGTGACTACCCAGTGAAAGGAGAAAATGCAATAGCAGAAGTCCAGGAACGGATGAGGCATGTGGCGTGGGTAAAGTGGATGTACAGAGACAGTAGCAGAACCCAGGCCTTGGTGGCTACAAGAACTACTCCAGAAAAGAGGTGTCTTGAAAGGATTTCTATTTCCCTCGTGAAGCTTAAGGGGAAAGTATTATTCTTTGCTAAACTTTTTGCTTCTTGTTTTTCTCCCATATTTTCTTTAGTAGTGTTAAACTAGATATAAAACAGAGCTATGCTTGACTACTTGAAGATAAAATATAGGCAGGCAACCCATGAGTCTAAGGTTGCTTATGAAGTCCAGCATTCATCTAAGACAACTGAACTTGGATTTCCATACCCCAAGAAAGAGGATGGCCTAGAGCATTGAATCTGGCACTGTCCCTAATGGGTCCAGGATTGGACTCAGTAACTAAACTTTCTCTAATCCGAGTTGGCCTAAACCAAAATTAACAATAAACTGGTGTTTGAACAGGAATTCCTAAGTGTTAGTCCACTGAAGACTGCACCAAACATAACTCCATTTATATCTTAACATTACAACTAAGTAAATTTGACTTTTTTTGTTTGTGGTGATTTGCATATATTCTGCTAAAATATTTCATTCTGGGTGAAAATTTCTTGACATCTGTACTGCCAGGTTTTTGTGGGTTTTTCAGGTAAAAATAGATGGCTCTCTACTGCCTTTGTAGATTTTTTTTGTTTGACAAAGAAGACTTGTTATTTAATTTTGATGGGCCCCAGAAAGCCACTTAGAGACATTGTTATGAGACAGCTATCAGAAGACTTTGGTTCGCTTGACCTCATGATCTCTGAGTACAACATCTCAGTCCCACTTACAATTAAAATTATTATTCATCTTCAGTCCTAGTATTTGCATTTTTCCTGCAATACTTCATTTTCAGGACCTCTTAACATTGTAAGACAATTTCCATAATTTCATTTTGCAGTGAAAATGAGCAGATTAGACTCTTGCTCAGATCTGTGTCAACTTCACACCAGTCTTATAAGATCTGAAGATGATCATAATGGTGAAGAACATCTGATAGTAAATAGACTTTCTCTGCAATGTGGTGATTGTGAAGTTTAGGGAAGGTGGAGGCAAACCCATCCAGAAGTACATTTTCCAGACACACTTATTAAAGGTAGTCTCTCCCCCTTCCCTAAAGAAGCAGAATTCTTTCGAAGCTGTATTGCTGCTGTTGTCTGAGGTAGAGAAGCCTACCTGTGACTCAGCAGGGTGAGTCCTGAATACCATATGGGAGCACCCATAGTCATCCCACAGCAGTTCCTGCAAGTGAAGGCACCTTCTCTCTGGATTCCAGTTCCATACTCAGTAAGTAAGTCTTAAGTTCAGATCAAGTGGTCAGCAGAGCTTTTTTACATAGGACCTGCTACTCCTTCCCCTCAAAGGTCAGATACATTGTCTCATCTCTCTCACATGAATGTGGCAGGCACTTGTGCTAGCTTAATTAACAACCTGATAAGGTGAAAATGTTCATTTTCAATGTTTTCTCTTTGACTATTTTAGATACATACCAAGATATTTTTGTATGTTGTCCTAGTTTCAGCTGGGATAGAGTTAACTGTCTTCCTAGTAGCTGGTACGGTGCTATGTTTTGAGTTCAGTATGAGAAGAATGTTGATAACACTGATGTTTTCAGTTGCTGCTAGTAGTGTTTAGACTAATGTCAAGGATTTTTCAGCTTCTCATGCCCAGCCAGCGAGAAAGCTGGAGGGGCACAAGAAGTTGGCACAGGACACAGCCAGGGCAGCTGACCCAAACTGGCCAACAGGGTATTCCATACCATATGACGTCCCATCTAGTATAGGAACTGGGAAGTGGGGGCGGGGAATCGCCGCTCGGGGGACTAGCTGGGTGCCGGTCGGTGGGTGGTGAGCAATTGCACTGCGCATCATTTGTACATTCCAATCCTTTCATTATTGCTGTTGTCATTTTATTAGTGTTATCATTATCATTATCCGTTTCTTCTTTTCTGTTCTATTAAACTGTTCTTATCTCAACCCGTGGGTTTTGCTTCTTTTTCCCGATTTTCTCCCCCATCCCACTGGGTGGGGGGGGAGTGAGTGAGCGGCTGCGTGGTGCTTAGTTGCTGGCTGGGGTTAAACCACGACATATGTTGTCTTGCTGTGCACCATGTTACCACAATGATTTCTCTTAGTCTCCAGCTCAGACCTCATTTTTTTTTCCCTTCCTGATTCAATAAAGTAAAAGTTGGTGAACACTTGCTTTCAACAGAAATTGATAAAGTTGGACTCTGGACAGACACTGAGTGCTTCTACAATAATACCTCAGTTTTATGTATAGCTTCTGTGTGCTACAGAGAACATTTCTGAAGTGTACAGGTGCATAAACAACACCAGTACCCTTCTGCCATTTGATGAGATATATATGGAGGGAATGGTTATTCTCTGATCTTTTATGTCCTGATAAGAGTCCAGACCTTACAGTATCATATATTGCACAAACATGGGATTTGGCAAGAATTCCAGGAAAGTAAGTCTATCTTCATGACATGAATCTGTCTGACTGTAAGGGGTTAAATGAGATTGATATAGAAGAAGCAAAAAGGAACTGAATCAGTGAAGAAGAAATGCTCAAGGGAACAAGGTTGGGGAGGAGAAGTGCATGCCTCCCACAAGCCTGGCGTGACGTCAAAACTCCTAAACTTTAAAGATGCTGGAGGAGATCAGACCACCCACAAAGTATCAGTGAAAGCTGTCAGGCACACAAAAAGGCATAGGGAGATAGAAGGAACATGCTGAGAGCATGCTGAGACAGTCTGTTTTCTCCAGAAGCAATAACGGAGGGGAAGTAGAGCAGCCAAGGCAAACTCACAAAACCATGCAAGGAAATACTGAAATGAAGAACTGTAGATAAGGAGAAATTTATAGAGATATTATTATTCTTTGCTCCCTCTGCTATTTACCCTGGATAAAATAATATAAATACAATCATTTGTTCTGTAGCTTCTGTTTCTATGTCAGTACAAATTTACACCATTAAAGGCTCCTGCAGAGAATTCCTCACAAATGACAGATGCAGTATAGCAGGTCACATTAGGTTTACAAGAAACAGAGATTCAGCCTTGAAGTACTGTACAATTGGATGAACTGCATTATCTCAGTTTGAATCAGATGGGAGAACTCTGGAATTTCAACAAAAAGTCCAAACTGAAATAAATACAATAACAGATGTCAACTGAATAAATATCAGCTGAACCCTAACTATCAGCTCAGTCCTCATTTCTCATTAATATTTTTAAGATTTTAATAAGATTTAGATGAGTTTTCAATGGGAAATCACAGTCTATACCACCTCAGTACTCCCCCTGACCCCAGCAAAATACCTTCTAGTTTTCCACCACTCAGCCCAAGTGTTTGAACATGTAATGAAGCAGCATTTTAGAACTACCTTTTCCATTATGGGTTGAGTGGAAAATTCCTAGGTGTCTATGTTTTTCTTTCTAACAAAGTGAAACAAATAGTAATTTTGAAAGATTTCATGTCTACCCGTATTTTTGGCAATGCTGGGGAGTTTCACTTGTGCAGCTTTCTGCACAAGTCTAGACCCTGAGAACTGCTTGGGTTAGAAGGGCCCTCAGGAGGCTTCTATGTCCAACCTCCTGTCCAAAGCAGGGCCAGCTCTAGCATCAAACCAGGCTGCTTAGAGCTTGAAAAGATGGGCTTGCACAACCTCTCTGGGCAGCCAGCTCAAATGCTTCACTGCCCTCAGGGTGGAAAAACTTCTCCTTGTATCCAGTCAGAATGTCCCCTGTTTCAATTTTTGCCTATTTTCTTTTGTCCTCCCACCAGATATCACTGTAAAGAGTCTCCCTGGGTCTCCTTGGTACCCTTTTTGTAGGTACAGGCAGGCAGCTGTTGGACTTCCCAAAGTTCTTTCTTCTCCAGGCTTAATAAGTCCCAGGCCCTCAGCCTCTCCTCACAGGGCAAGTGCTCCAGCCTCGAACATCTTGGTGGCCTTCCATTGAACTTGTCCCCGTTTATCAACATCTTCCTGTACTGGGGAGCCTGGATGTGTGCTGAGTAGGCAGGGATAATCTCTCCCCTCAATCTACTGGCTGTTCGTACAGACCAGAACAGAGCTGGCTGTCTTGGCTGGCTTGTGCTCAGCTCGCTGTTAGCCCAGACCTCCAGGGCCTTTTCAGCAGAGCCGCTTCCCAACTAGTTAGTCCCCAGCCTGTGGTGCTAAAAGATTATTAATTATTCCTTCCCAGCTAGACAATTTTTCATTTGTCTTTGTTGAATTTCATGAAGATTACTCTTCCAGCCTGTCTAGGTCCAAGGGACATTGCATTTTGGAAACATTTATCCTTACGAACCACACCTGTATCATGAAATTGCAATGCATATTAGAAGTAATTTTGCAAAACCAGTATTACCAAAAACCTGAGGTTATTGAGAGTCCTTCAGAGCTTGGTGTTTTACCTGAAATTCAAACTCAGAAATGCTTATGAGGGTTCACTTATGAGCATGCAAAACCCTCCTTTTTATTTCAACAAGTTCTAAATAATTTTGTTTCACAGTCAAAAGTATATCTTAGAGACTGAGGAGCCAGAACTATTTTTCTGAAAATCCTAGTGATAGTTTTATTAGAGTTTATAATTTGGAGGAGAAATTGAGTCGGTCTATAATTTCTGGGTGTTTGAAATAACAGTGCAGGCTTTGGTTTAAACCAAAGCACACTGGTGTCAGTAGGTTTTAATTCAGGCTCACAGAGTGCACAGCTGGCAAAAACAATATTTGAAACAGTCTCTCATCACCCTTGGGGAAGACAGAACTGTACAGCAAGCCAGAGGTGTGCCAAACAGCACTGATTCCTAAATCCAATTGTATCATCATTACTGTCTCTTTTAGACTTTATTAGCAATGTTTTAATAAATTTGCTTATGCTTTTGCTGTTAAGCACTTTTGCACAGCTGAAGTGTGAACACATGGCCAGAAGAGGTTTACTCAGCAAAGAGATAACAATGACACTTTATGCTTTTAGCATTTGATTAAATACTCGTTACCCCCAATTGTTCTGTTTTCCCTTTAAACAGAAAATACCCAAATCAAAATTAGTTTAGCTTTCAAATGGGTGTGAAGTTTACTGTCTTTTCTGTCCATTGTTCAGGTCTGATCCCTGAAAAAAGGCTACTGTGTGTGATACTTACAGATTATATACGTATTTGCTGTTTCCTAAACTGAACTGAAGTTTGTCTCATTAAGAGATCCACATCCCTGCAAAAAAAACCCTTTAAGCTTGTATTCCTAGTTACTATTAAAGTTATATTATATCTATGAGAGGGAGCATAAAATCTGAAGGATCTAAATTGGTAAGCCCAGTGGTCCAATGCTGCAAAAAGCACATTTTTGATTGTGCTGAGCATGTATCTATGTCACTGTCTCTCCCAGTCTCTCTTTCCTCCTCTCTCCCACTTTTATGCACGCACACACACAGACACAGTTTTCTCTAGAAAAGTTGACCCTTAAACAGCAAATATCAGCCACACCGTTAGGGAACCAATCCAGCAAACATTTGCTTAACATTTCCAGTACAACCAGCTCCACTGATTTTACTAGGACAACTTGTGGCAATAAAATATATGTGGGAGTATTTTCAAGTATATGTACTACTGAAGCACTTCGATCCTTCAGCAAAGAAAAGGAAACAGAAGCAGGTGAGAATGTGCTCCAGTATCCTCTGCTGACACTTGGGGGGGCTGACATCTTTACAGGGCTCTTCTTTAAAAAAAATATTTTCTGGGGAAATATGTGTGTTAGGAGGGAGGAGAGGAAAGACTTAGTTGACATCTGTGATCATAGCACACGAAAAGAGGCCAGAAATAAAACATTGGCGCTACTCTGCTCCTTTCATAGATCAGTACTGACTTAATACAATTACTCCCACCCTCTCGTAACATAAAATGAGACTTGTTGAGGCTCAGGTCTCTACATCTAACTTCATTATAATTTCCTTCTTTGTGCAAACCCAGAGATTTTCCTTAGTAAATCACTGTAGCAGCAGATCTAGCCTGTCTATAATGTAATTGGACCCTGGAAAGCTTTTTTGACCCCAAACTTTATGTTCATTCAGAACCTTTCAAAAATAAATGTTTTAGAAATTGTTAAAGAAATTTATATCCTAACATGTTCCTATTCTTTTGTTTTCAATTGGTCTATCAATATTAAAGGAAACATGAACATTTTGACCTTACAATTTTCATTGCCATTTTCAGAAGTTCTCCTAACGTCCAGCTACTGACTGAACATTTTATGCAATTCTCTAATTTTACCCTCTAGGTAGAATAAGGAGGTAGAAAACAAATGATAGTTTTTAGCTCTGTGGAGTTATTTCCCCTATTTAAATGTAATTCTATGAATGCATCTTGAACACAATTAAATAAAACTACTGGATAATAGTAATGTGAATGTGGCTTAAAACAGTAAACAAAATTACTGCTTCTTGGTAATCTCATTTAACTGAAAGTTTTCAAATTATTTCAGTAGGGTATTGTGTATTTCAGTAGGGTATAAGCACACTTATCCACAGCTCCCCAAACAATTCTGCTAGTTTAGTTATTAGTTTGATAACTTAATATGTTTTTAATTACATTTCAGAAAAGCACATTTCCCTTGCAACGTTCCAAAGTTTTTTATTTAAAAAAAAGGAGGAATGTCTTAATAATTTAAAAAAAAAAAACCCATGCACAAATTAAGTTGTGAGACGATACCACTATACACAGAGATTTATTACCAGAGCTAGGGGAAGATTTTAAAAAAGACAGGAAAATTCACCTGGATATAACTTGTTTATTCATATATTTTTATATTCATTTTCAGAAAGTATACTGGAGACTAAGTTTTCAGAAAAGAATATTTATGCTAGAATATATTTTAAATTAATATTACAGAATGTGCATGTAAAGTGAATGTTAGTTTAATATATTCTGATTTTATATAGGGCAAATGATTCTGTAAGTTAAATTATTGCAGCCCAGGAATTGAAATGTGTCCAATCAAAGTAGACAATTTATCTTGATTGTCAAAAGCAGGTATTTGTCAATGGACTGCAAACCACCTACAGTCTAATGGCTTTCTGTAAATTAGTCCAGATATAATGTAGCCCAAAAAATACACTTGATACGACTCTGAAATTCTCACAGATGAAAAGGAAGACTAGTTGGATTTTTCAGAAAACACCAGAAGATTTTATCACAAAATTTCCCATCGCACTAAATTTCTGTCACTCACAGCAGTTATGAATTCTTTGACTAAACTGTGTGCTGAATTTGTCTATCCATTTTTATTCCACTGACTTCTCCCATGTATTTTAATCTACTTGTGTGCTTTGAGTGTATTTATACTCTGGGTGGATACTGGTATGTGCCTTTCGAATTACAGATTGTAACAAGCATCTGACTGAAAGCAAGCCTTCTATTTTGATTAGGACACTAACCCCAGGTTGAATAACCTGCTTCAGCACAAATCTTGGACTCCTCTGTACCACTCTTGCATATGTTTGTAGAATGGGGAAAGTAGCAGTACTTACCTGCAGGAAACTCTGTCAACCAAATTTTATCCTTAATCTCATATGAGGAAGAAAGTTTGGATTTCAATATTCTGTTAAAATCCCATTGGATTTGTAAATATGCCAGAATGTCTGCTCTCTTTGTGAATAGGCATCTCTGCATTTCAAAATATATTAAATGAATAGTGATTTCATAGTAATTTGTCTTTTCCTCTGGGCCTACTGGCATCATGAACATCCTATTGTAATTGTCAATTTTGATAAGAATGAATGTAGAAGCAACAGTAGAGGTAAAATTATAGTAAGGAAGGCTAAAAAGATTTTAAATGCTAATCTTTAGACCAACTTTTTTTTTTTTTTTCCTGAGAAAAACTTTCATAATTCTTCATTAAATCTAGTGGCTCAATTTTTGCTGTAAATATACAGTAAATGTAAAATCAAAATATAGAAATGGTTTTTTTTACCCAATTACATTACAAATAAAAGCTAAATATTAGCTTCTGTTTCTCCATATATATAAAATGCATATATATACACACATATAAATAAATGTTTGCATATCATGCATATATGCACACACATATATAAAAAATGTTAATATGTGTCTATCTTATAACTCTGAAATAATAGGCTCATTCTCCTAATTGGATTTATAATATATGGAAAATAAACAGCTGCATTTGTAGAAAGTGCTATTAATAACCTATGCACATTGTAATAGAGATGTTTCTGCCGCAATTTATAAAATTATGCAATAGAAAAATATCTAGACACCATGGGAAAACCTGAGTTTCCATTTATCTTATTTTTTCTAATTGACCATTTATCTTATTTTTTCTAATTGAAATAGTTCTGAAACAATGGCTTTCTGGATAGTAGCTGGCAGTTAAGATAGCCTTCTCTCCCAGGAAATAGCAGTACAACTAATTAACATGTTTTCAAAAACCAGACTCTTGACAGTGAGCTGCAAGAGCAGAAAAAGGTTGCTAGGTACCTGCACTCACAAGACCTGAATTTTTATTCATTGTGAGAGAATATATTGCAAAGGTTTCATCACTGGCAACTTTCCCTGCTAAGAAATTTATTCTTCAGTGACTGCAAAACATTAATTTAAATCTTTTTAATGAACTAATGGGTCATGTAAAATACCTTATACTTTAGCAAAATCATTTTTTAATCAAACATTGTAGTTTTAATTGGTTAATATTTGAGCTACACTTTGTACATCGAAAACTAATCACTAGTATTACCACACAGATGATAGTAATCCCAGCTAAATGGACAGAGTTGAAATATTTATTGCAGTTTTGTCATTGTTTTCTCAATCACAATACCTTCTGTTGGCGTATTTTCAGCCTAGCCTCTTCCCAAGGTGATGTCCATTAAAGGTTCCATATACCTATATTTATATACAAATAGAAATACATATTTCTATATTAGAGCTCTGGAATTTTGTGTAAATGTACACATGGTACCAAATGGTGGAATTCTTGCTATATGTTATCATGATGGAGACACCTAAAGAGCATATTAAGTTCGTAAAAATAGGGTGAAATATTTTCAAGATTTGAAAAATCATTGACATAAATATGAAGAAGATGTAGGTTCATTTTCTTTGCTAAAGCTATGTCATAAAATAGCAACCTCTTCATGCATACTATATGCCCTTCATGTGTATTCATTTCCTCTCTTCAGGAACCTTCATGCAGGATAGTATGCCAGAAACTCCCTCTATTTTGTAAAGGACTCTAGTTCATCAGCATTTATATTGCCATTATAAAATTATATACTGAGAGAAGCAGGATCTCAGCAGGTGAGACAAAATTTAGCAGTCCATTGACCAAAAAAGCCCTATGTGGTGGTGTTCATCCAGTGAAAATACAGATTTTTGGCAAAATCTGCCTAATATCAGAATGTAAGAATAGTCTAGTTAAAACAAAAGTCTGGTTTTTCATGGCGGTTTTGTTGTGGTTTTTTTTTTTTCTCTTGGGACTGAGAAGGTGGAATATTTAGCAAAGAGGATATGAGAACAGGGCACGATTACAATGACACTCTCCTCCACTACAGTCTTTCCAATTCTTGGTTAATCAGCCATAGTTCACAACAAATTATGCTGGTGAATAATCCACTGCAATTAGCATCATTCTATGGTAATCACCAAAAAGCCCTTGATTAGTTTATTTTTATTACTCTAGAAACACAATTTGATTGACCACCATTTCATGGCTTTAACTCATCATACTGTGGGGTTGGGAAGCCTAAGAACAACAAGTTAACTGACATCAAGCTTGCACATGGAGAACAGCAGCAAGGTCTCTTGCTAGTTGGGTATGTCCCCAGAGCAGGGCAGCGTGTCCCTCAAGCAACTCCTCTTACTTCTAAAATGTTGTATACATGACAGAAACCACAGGTTTAAATTTACCCCAGTTTCTTACATTATGAGAGACATACTGAAATATTTATTGAACTGTCAGGGAGTCACTGTGTTACGGCAGATGAGACATTGAACAAGGAATCATGTAGACCTGATACTGATTTCTAAAATGTTATTATTGTATTTACTTTCTTCATGATGAATGTTCTACTCCTCTGAGACACTGAGCACCCTCCATCTCCACTGAAGTAAATAAAATGTAGATGTGACCCTCAATGTTAATGCATCCCCTTGTGTTTGCTGTAGGCACAATGCATGCTTTTTTCCAGCTCTAACTAGACTAGAATAATAATTATCATCATCCTATTATCCTTGTGCTGTAAATTAAGAAAACCTTGCTTTGCAGTGAAGAAGCTCTGCAGATTTCAGCATATAAAGTGGGAAATGAATTGGAAGAGACCAAAGATGCAGAACTCTTGTCAAACGTGTCTGAATTGATAGAAGTTGTGAACTACAGTTGCTAATCCAATGAACCAGATGCTATCAATTGTCAAACCAGGTGCAGGAAATAAGGTTATTAGCCCTCCTGCAAATCAATTAGATCAGCACGAAAAATCCATAAATGAACTTCCCACCAAACAAATTGTACCAAAAACTCTCGCGTGTTCAGCTGAGTCATGAATGATTGGTCCTTTTGCAAGTGGCAGCTGCCATTGAGTCTCTTTATTTCTTTTATAAATAAACCTACCAAAATTTAATTTTCAACTGTTCATGCATCTTTGGAAGCTGCCTGATCCAACACCTCTCTTTTTACTTATCCATGCTAATTGGAAGTGTCAGAAAGCATGAAGTATGTCACCAAGCTAGCACCAGTTTCTACTGCATAAGTTTCAGTCGGCCTTATTTATCCCAATAGAAAAGTAAGTAAGTTTTTATTTCACTTAGGAGACAGCTATTCCCAAAATGATGTTTCTATAAAATATAGGGTAATGTTAGTTAATCAGGTTTTGGCTGATGCTTTGATACTCTTTCTAATGGAAACTGATCTGCTGTCTTCCCAAAATGATACACAATGTGCAGCAGGTTTCATGAGAGACTGTGGAGACTGGTGGGCTGCTGGAGCTGGTATGAGGTTTAGCAGAGATACCTGGGATGATTTCAGGGTAGTGGCAAGAAAGGAACTGATGAATTAGATTACAGCAATTCCCCATATTATGTTGTTTCCTAATTCTGACAAGAGGAAGTAGAAGATTTTTAAAGGAAGTGTCCAAGAATACTCATAAATAGCTTTCCCCTTGAGGGACTGTCTTCTTAAATACACTCTGTAAATGGTTTCCTAGTCAAACACGTAACAGAAATCTTGAAATACTTTATAAACATATTAACTATATACACACATTTTATACACATCTATATATAGACATATATTTACATTAGCTATATTAAATATATTCTTTTCACTTACATTTTCACTAATTTTTCAGCTAAGAGAAGACACAGAAACAGACTCATGTTGCACTCTGGACTGGAATTAAAGTACATTTAAGTGATTCATAATCAACCTAATTCTCTCTCTGTAAGCAATTCTAGAAGAAAGAAAGCAAACAAGAAGGAAAAATGCTCTGAGTGGGGTTTCTCTACATTTAAATCCTCTTATACAAAATGGACTACCACTGGGTTGGACTAAAAGAGAGTACTCCCATTAAACTTGCACTCTCTAGCTAAAAGTTAATTGGCAGCATTAAAAAGGTGTAGCAATCAGGATAAACATGTACAAATCTGGATGGTTCTATAGATTAAGTTATCCAAAGAGAAAAAAAAAAAAAATCAGGAAAACTCATAGTATGAAAACAGAGTATCTGCGTCAGAATATGTGTTGCATGATAATGAACAAAGGGGGAAAAATAACAGGAAAGCTGAACAATCTAAGACAATTATGACAATTTGTTCCACTCACAAAGGTTCCATAGCCAGAATCCTGTTGTTCTGGTTTTGAAAAGTCTCTATTTGTCATACATCCCAGAACACAAAAGACTTTGACCAAATAAGCCTGAGCCAAACACAATTTTTAAAATTCTGTGCTGCTTAGGGCATTGATTAAGGATATGACCCTTAAATGGTCAGCATGCATGCTATCCCAAGAAAGTAGGAATAGTATGCTCTTCCAGAGAAATACTAGATCAGATATAATCAGAAAAAAAATCAAAGCCCCAGAAAAAAAGACAAATCACATTACTTAGACGTTTAGAGGTAAATATTCCACTGAATATGAGATGAGACAAATTTCACCTTTACATTTTCCATAGATGTACTTATACAGCAATTATAATAGAGTAACAACTATCCAAAAAAAAAAAAAGCATAGTGTAATTTTCAAGGATTTGTTTTACTATGTAGTTTAGTATGCAAATGATAATAACTGCAGTGTAAATTCAATACAGCAAATATAACTGGATTTTAATATGAAGACCATCATCAAAGGAAGAATAGCATGAAATTCAATCATACAGTTAACCTTCTGGTTAGGAGCATTTTTAGTTATTATTTAAGGTCTAAGCACACACACACACACACACACACACATTTATTTTTCTATTGTAACAGTACTAAACGTGCATATGATCTTATCATGTTGCACCCTCACTGAAAAACAAAACAAACTAATAAACCTACAAAATTACATTTCTGATATAACAATGCCTATTGTACCTCAACATAGTCGTAATTTTGTGGGAATTTCAATCAAGTGTCTGAAAGCTTCCTGTGGTTTACAAAAAATAAATGTTGCATTTATTTTCTGAATGAATTTATTATTTAAAATATCTACATCTTAAAGAAAATTAAGGACTGTCTTCTGAGATGTGCGTATGAGGGAAGAAATGTCACTTTTACTACTTTTATATAACAAATAGTCCAAATTATCTAATACAGAAAAACCTCTATGATAATATTCTTAAACCTGTTGCACAATGCCTTCCCTTTCTGGGGTAGTTATGGTGGTTATGCTCGCCCTGGGTCTTAAGGTCGACAGCTTCAGCTTTAAAACCTCCTTCAGTAGATTTTGGGGTGGGGAGTGTCACAGAGAGCCACGAGCATCCCAAGCCATTCATTGGAGGAATGTGATATTCCTAGTGGGAGTCTCTTCCTCTTCTGATTTAGGGTTTGTTTTCCCATCCCCATCGGCTCCCTTCTGCCTGCTCCCAGGGAAGGGGTGAAAGCTGTCCTGCAGCCCCCTATACCACCAGGGTCCATTTGTCCCCCAGGGACTGCCTGGGGCTGTCAACCCCTTCCCCGGCGGCACTCACAGAGCTGGAGCTGGGAATGGGCACTCGGCCAGGAGTGCTGGGCAATGGGCACTCAGCCATGGGGCACCTGGTAAACCCAGCTCAGCCCTTCTCAGGCCAAGGGCAGGCCAGCCACCCCCTGGGACCCAACACAGCTTGCCATAACACAGGGCTGCCTGCCCTGGGCTATGGTAAAACCATATTTACAGGGCTACACAGATCAACTGTTCTGTGACTTTTTCTTTTCTTCCAGAATTTTGCATTCTTTTTTACAGCGTCATGGCCTAAACAGGAAGCAAGGGTATCTGCCTTGTTGAGATCCCAACAGTCCTAAAAGCATTTTCATGGCAGATGCAAGATATGCATTTAACTCTTCCACAGACATAGGAAAGCCTAATCTTATAGAATACTTAGATGTGGGTAGGAATGTTAAATGCTCAGTCCTCTACATAGAACATCTATTCTGTGCACACATAATAGTTTTCAATGTTTCTATAGGGCTTTCAAGGCAAAACCAGCCACCTACAGACTTTCAGGCACACAGGAGATAAAAGAATCATAGAATCATGGAATCATAGAATCATAGAATCATTTAGGTTGGAAAAGACCTTCAAGATCATTGAGTCCAACCATTAACCATGCCCACTAAACCATGTCCTGAAGTACCCTGTCCACTCGCTTTTTGAATATCTCCAGGGATGGTGACTCAACCACTTCCCTGGGCAGACCATTCCAATGTTTGACAACCCTCTCAGTAAAGAAATTTTTCCTAATATCTAACCTAAATCTCCCTTGCCTCAACTTGAGGCCATTTCCTCTTGTCCTATCTCCAGCCACCTGACAGAAGAGACCAACACCCACCTCACTACAACCCCCTTTCAGGTAGTTGTAGAGAGTGATAAGGTCTCCCTTCAGCCTCCTCTTTTCTAGACTGAACAGCCCCAGTTCCCTCAGCCGCTCCTTATAAGACTTGTGCTCCAGGCCCCTCACCAACTCAATGTCTTTCCTGGAGTGAGGGGCCCAAAACTGAACACAGTACTCGAGGTGCGGCCTCACCAGTGCCGAGTACAGGGGAACAACCACCTCCCTGTTCCTGCTGGCCACACTATTTCTGATACAAGCTAGGATGCGATTGGCCTTCTTGGCCACCTGGGCACACTGCTGGCTCATATTCAGCTGGCTGTCAACCAGCACACCCAGGTCTTTCTCTGCCAGGCAGCTTTCCAGCCACTCTTCCCCAAGCCTGTAGTGCTGCGTGGGGTTGCCGTGGCCGAAGTGCAGGACCCGGCACTTGGCCTTGTTGAACTTCATATGATTGGCCTCAGCCCATCGATCCAGACTGTCCAGATCTCTTTGTAGAGCCTCCCTACCCTCGAGCAGATTGACCCTTCCCCTCAACTTGGTGTCGTCTGCAAACTTGCTGAGGGTGCACTCGATCCCCTCATCCAAATCATCGATAAAGATATTAAACAGAACAGGGCCCAACACGGAGCCCTGGGGAACACCACTTGTGACCCACCACCAACTGGATTTCACCCCATTCACCACTATCCTCTGGGCTCAGCCACCCAGCCAGTTTTTCACCCAGTGAAGAGTGCACTTATCCAGGCCACAAGACGCCAGTTTCTGAAGGAGTATGCCATGAGAGACAGTGTCAAAGGCCTTGCTGAAGTCCAGGAAAATAACATCATGGAATATCTTGAGTTGGAAGGGACCCACAAGGATCACTGAGTCCAACGCCCTGCTCCTCGCAGGACTGCCTAACTCTAAACCATATGACTAAGAGCATCATCCAGATGCCCCTTGAACTCTGGCAGAAGGTTTTACTTGATTACATCTGTGAATGTAAGAAGTTCCTGCTTAGTCCCAGTTTAGGTGCTCATCTAAGGTTTAAGTCCAGAAGATACAATGAATATGTATTGTATTGACAATAATTTTTATGGGTTCTAGGATGGAAAAGAAACTATATCCCTCTTAAATTCTCCCAAGACAAAGCTAACACTGAGCAGTTCCCTCCCATGTCAAACTCATAACTTGAGCTGATTACTCAATGCAGTAACTTAGTAACTGAATAATTGGAACCGACTGATTTATTGATTCAATTTTAAATGTGCCCATTATTTGATCATTGTACTGTTCATCTTTAATTAGCTAATAAAACTGTAGCATATTAGCTTAGAAATATGTCTCATTAAGTGAATATTTGCTTGCTTATGCCTTTCTTTTATAAAATCCATAATTGGCTCATAGAAGTGATTTATTTTCTTAAGTTGTAATATGTGCCATGAACTTTCAGACCACAAGTAACTGCAGATAAGCAGCTTCTGAGCAGTTGGCCCTCCTTCCATCTAAATTCATTAACAGAGATTGAGGTATCTTTGCCCTAATGTTGAATCCAAAGCAGAGTTGGATTTACCCAAAGGGTAAATTGGAAAAAAGGAGGAAGAGGGGCAAAGGGGAAGGGGGGACAGGGGCGAGAGGGAGGAAGAAAAGAAATGCCTCATGCTAGGCAAGTGCTCTGTGGAGTTTAAATGCCAGTCAAAGCTAGAGATGAAAGTGGACTTCCAGCCACTTAAGAATCAGACCCCCATGTAAGATAGTGTGGTGCCCCATAATGAATGGAACAGATCTCAACCATTAAAACACAACCCTGAGAGAAAGAGAAAAATTACTTTGAATTTTGGATAATAGCCTGATTGTGCAGAATGTGGTGAACTTGAGAACTTCTGCATCAGTTCACTCTCTTCCTATTCCTGAAATAAGACCTTATCTCCTTGTACTGGGTCTGGCTGGGAATTTTCTTCCTAGCAGCCTGTATGGTGCTGTGCTTTGTATTTGTGGCTGAAACAGTCATGATAGCACACCAATGTCTTGACTATTTCTGAACAGTGCTTGCACAGCTTTCTTACATCCTGCTGGTTACAACAAATCTTTAATAGCATAATTGCCTTATAGATGTTTCTCTCAGTTAAGGACAATGATCCTAACCCACCATCAATCTAAATCACTGCCTCTCTAACCAAGTCAGGAGCTCTTCACTGATTCAAACCAGCCAGCATCTCAGCCCAGGAATCAAATATTTAAAGAATTCTTTCTATTTATTTCATAGTTGTTCATCATTTTCTTGGAAAGCCACGTTTCCAATAAAATCACAGTATCAGAAATGAACTTGCCACTACATTCACCTCTTACAGCAGAGAGTACAGTTCTGTTTTGAGACTATTAATCAGAGACACAAGATTACATACACTATAGGAACACTGTAGATGAAAAAATAGTAAAAAAGGCTTCACACATATTTCTAATAAATTACTGGACATGTTAATTGCTAATATATAAGCTGGATGTAGAAGTCAAAGTCTGAATTAACTATCTAAAAAGATACTTTCTAGCAGGATTATCAACAGGAAAATTACATATTTTAAAAAAAAGTGCAATTCAAGTTCCTTAAATCATCTGCTCTTATCCAAATGTTCACTTAATAAGTACAAATCAAAAGACAAAATAATGATTGCAATGTTTACAAGAACACTAACAAGACAAAATATTTACACATGCAGATAGAGTGAGAAAATTATTCTGCTGACACTCATTTAGATAATCTAAAAAATATTCCCATGAAAGATTTAATTTAATTAAAAAGTAAATAAAACCAATAAGTTTTCTTTTACTATTAAAGAAAATAAATTACTTGTCATAAAGTATCAGTGAGTGAACCACAGTCTCTTTCCTTCTACTTATGACTGCATGAATCCTAAAGCAAAACAATGCATAACAAAAGAAAAATATATAAATCAAGTGAATGTAACTAAGCAGCAATGTGACCCTCTTTTGTAGCTAAAGGAGTATCACTTTGCTTTTCTACTGCAATACTGTTGGGTTTTTTTAAATTTTATAACATCATTCTGCTGAGTTCCTCATATGCAAGCTGCTGGAGCATGAATGAAAACAGCACTGCTGCACTGACTCTTGGTGAGTTTACCCTTTCTGTATGCAATAGACTCACATTTGAAAATAATTACTTGTCTCCTTCATATTGGTTGAAATCAGTGACCTTGGCAGTGGATGGAAGTCACAGTTGGTTGATCTAGTCTTTTCTGCTGGCTGGACACAGGAGGGAGTTTCATATCACAAAATGCTCAGCTTTTCCCAATGCCGTGGACTGTCAGAGTAAAACAAAGGCTAAAGGCGTTGCTAGCAACATGAACATACAGGTTTATAGCAGCTTCAAATTTCTCTACAAGCCACTCTCAAAAAAACCCCAAATACATTACAAGTCAATTTAGGTATCTCAGATATTTTTGGCTCATTCTATTTCTTTTACTAAAAAAATCTGCTATGAAAGTCTAGAGATAGTTCTGCCTAAGTGAATACTTACTTATTTAAATAATCCTGGTAAATCTTGTACATATCAAACAACATACATTTCTTGACTGGTTCAATATACATTTTAAGTTTAAATATTGTCTTTTTTCTTGTGGAATGACAATTAATTTGCTAAACAGAGTTTTGTTTAAAAAAAACCAAAACAACAGAAAGGTAAATAAGCACATTCATCTGTTGTATTAAATTCTTAAAAGAACAAGTCCCAATGAATCACTGACTCTTTTTTGTACTTTTGGATGGTCTGTACACTCACTTCAAGTTCCCTAAAAAAAATCCTTTTTTAATTTTAATAGACTAGAACAGGGAAAACTTTCTTCTTTTTAATCTGTAAATTGATTATGAATATCTCATTGGCTGTATTTGTGATCTGATGCTTAAAATTCATATTTAATTATTGTTAGTCACAGGAATTATTACAACATTAACTCTCATTTATCTTGAAAGTCACAGTAGCTAGTTCTGGGGCTTCAAGATTTGCAAACATATCTAAATGCTCCCCCCCACTGAAGTCAATGGGTATATAAGATTACCACATACTTGACAGTGTAGAGGAGAGTGAAGAGAAACAGGCTGCCTAGAGGTCCCATGTGTTAGAGAGAGAAAGGGATGAGATGGTCTTGTGTGGACCTCCTAAATGCCAAAAACTAGGACTATATTTATAGGTATCTAAGTAAAGATCTGCCGTACAAGAATCCCAAATTCTTCATGCTTTCAAAAACTAACCCACTTCTGGCCATTAACACATAGCTTTTAACTTCTCCTACCCAGAACCTTTCAATGCTTTCTAAACCAAATTCCTAGCTCATGACCACAGTCCATCTCATGACCTCATGCTATTTTCAATCCACTTTTCTCCTCCTTGCCTCAAATCTCTAACTTAAATCCCATCAGATTTTCTGAATCCCCTCTGGCTGTTGTCACCCTCTGCAAGCATCCTACAGGTTGCTCTGTCTGTTTGAGACCTCTCCTTGAACTTCTCTGAAGACACACACTCTTACTGGTTTTAGGTGAAGTTCAGATGTAGGTGGCACTCACCAAAAATCTGTTCACACTGGTCTTATGAGTATGAATGAGATTGAGTAGTTACTGAAGATTTTGCATCTTTTCTCCCCCCCCCCCCCTTTTTTTGCATTCTTTCTCTACCATTAGACCAACATTAAATTTATTTAGATACACAGATTAAAGTTACATTCAGTATTTTTGTTCATACAAAGTAATTGTGAACTTCACATCTGTGGTCATATTTCTGAAGTGTGAATTAGATTATTGCCAGATGATCTCCTTGCACTAGATGCTCTTACTATCAGCTTCATAAATTCTATTTATTTCTCCAGTGGACCAAGTAGTGTTTGTCCCATGGAAAGTGTGTTACAGCTGTGGGCAACTCTCTAGGCTGCTGGCTAGACCCTCAAGGTTATGCTAACTGGACAGGACATGGCAGACTACTGGACAAGCATGAGAAATTGCTATACCTGACAGGTAACAGTGTGAGAATCTGACAGAAGTTACAAACACTGCCAAGAAGGATGGCTGGATTTCATAGGTGGTTACAGAGGTTGTTGTGAGCCGATCTGTGCCAGGCTTCACAGACACTTAGAGGGCAGTCTTGAGAATGTTTAGGTGACTAAAACCTTGCAAGGCCAACAGTGCTTAAATATCATCTATACCATATAAGGCTGAGATTGGGGTACAGGTGTAGCAAAACTAGAACCACAGGGGAAAATATAGTTGGGCAGGTTGTCTGGGAGGACACTGGGATGGAGAAAGGGAAGTACAAGAGTACCAAAAAGAAGAGTAGGAAAACAGGAAAATGGATGTTACACAAATGACAAAAGCAGGGATGTACTTGCTAGGAAGCCCAGCATGTGGTCAGCACAGCCAGTGCAGAACAATAAAGCAAACCCATTGTTCTGACCATAACACAAAAATCAAATCTGCTTCGTCCATCAGGAGGAAGCCAGCAAGAGACCACCTGGATGGAAGAAGGATCAAGCACTCTGGAACCATCACACCAGCCACCCCTAACAGAGTGTATTGGATTTGTTAATCTCAATGGTCTGGACCAGAGCCATTGTCTCCACTACATGCAGAAAATACAATTACGGGTACATATATTGGATTGTCTTTGAAGAGTATATACAATCTTTGTTCACATTTTCTGTAATTTCTGTGCCAAGATTCTAATAACTGTGTTTGGGTAGCATGCATTCCAACTGCATTCTATACCCCATGTGAAATATGGTACTTTAGGTGTGAATAACTTGTCTGCAGGCATAACTCCTTGCCTTATAAAGATTATGCAGTTAAGTAACCCTTAACTTGTAGCTTATCAGCACATGCATTGGGAATTGGATGAATTCAATGTAAATTCAAGTGAACACGTATAGGCAAATACTTTAGAAATACCCTGCACCTCTAATGTTTATTAAGAAGTTAAAGAGAGCTTCCTAAAAATAAGCTTTTAATTCTGATGTCCTGGCTAAATTTCAGCTCAGGTAATTACACTCTGCCTGCTCCATTTTCCCTTGCATTTTTAATTAGATTCAGCATTCTTCTGATTTTGTCCTAAGCTATTTTACAGTGCGGCTGTGCTCTATTAACTACTGCAGCTTACTATGCCACAAATGTACTGCAGAACTGGCTGAAACAATTTCTTTCCATATAGCTTGTAATGTAAAACAGTTTTGAGGCATTCCAGGAAGAATAGCTCTCTATAAACATACAGACACTTATCATGAAATGAATGTAGCAAGCAAAGGTTGGCCAGCCTCTCTGGTCATGATCCAGCAAAGCACTTCAACACATGCGGGCTTCTTTTGGCTTCATCTCCCATGTGTAATTATTTTGCTAGATTTGTGTTCAAAAAGAGGAAATTCTGTCTGATCTGCAATCAGAAGTACTAGTGAGGGTTCTATACAGTCTTTGACCCTAATCCCTCATTTGGAGCCAATTGCCACAATTTCTGCTCTCTCAGTTTAAGTCATGGTGTTTGCTGCAGCAGCCATGCAGCTTTTCAGGGAAAGAGTAAAGTAGGCAATAAAGCAGATTACTGTATGTTCTCAAGGGGAAAATGATATCATTAACTTTCACCTCACAATTGCCTTTAAGGGGAAATCAAAATATACCTCATCACTGACACAGAAAAATACCATGGTAATCTTCCGTTGTAATAAACTTGTCTTTGCTATACAGGATGCTTTGAAAGCTATATAGCTGATATGCACATCCTTTTTTTCATAGCTGATTTTATTAAATTAGATGCTCAGGCTAATTAATGGAACTTCTACATTACCTTTGCCTTCCTTCTGTAAGTGTCAGTTATTAAAACTACCATGGATAATGATATCTTACCACAATGCTTCTGTATTCCTTTTACAATATATACTAGATTAGAATGGCAGACCCAGATCCCTACTATTGTGTTTGTTTTCTCTTCATGATGTAGTAAGGGTTGTTAACTGACAACTTACAAGAATTATCAAAATAAGATTATTATTTAGGGATCTAATTACCCAAAAAAACATAAACCCAAGAGAAACTTGTTCTCAAAGAGCAGAAACTCTCCTTTTTTAAAGAACATGAAGATACTGTTCTCCAAAGGTATTTGAAAGTAATAGTATGGATACAAAGGATAAAAAAGCTGGGTGGTCCTCTACAAACATGTTTACCTCTTACCTTCTCTACAGAGAGAAGTAGTTCACTTTTAAAACAAAGAATTCTAGGAAGCCTTTTTGAAATTAATTTATAAATACTAAAATCTTAATTGTCTTAATCAAAAAGAAAAATCTCATTTTGATTACAAGAAGCTTAAATTTAGATATAAAGAATGAAAAGATACAATTATTCTTTAAATGCAATACTATAAGGTGTCTTTGTGTGATGGTCTTTTTAAGACATTTGACATCAAAGGCAAGTATCTGATGCTGAAAAACTAGAACTGACTGAAATATTTTTCAAGAATGTCTCTTCAGAGAAATGCACAGATTGGTAACATGAAAACATTTAACAGGTTTGCATCAATTTTGCTTCATTGTTTGCTAGGCAACTGCTTCATTTAGTAGCTCCAATACTGATTGCACAGATTCTGGAAAACAACATTATAATCAACATACTTCTGTATCGATGTGATGGGGCATAGAAACCACACAATAGCAGACATGGTGTTAATGGGAGCCAAATGGTTTGATTAGCCCTTGAGGCTTGTCGTGGTTTAACCCCAGCCAGCAACTAAGCACCACCAAAGCCATTCTATCACTCCCCTCCTCAGCTAGACAGAGGAGAGAAAATATAACAAAAGGCTCACGCTTTAAGGACAGGGAGAGATCACTCAACCAATTACTGTCACGGGCAAAACAGACTCAAATTGGGGAAATTAGTTTCATTTATTACCAATCAAATCAGACTAGGGTAATGAGAAATAAAACCAAATCTTAAAACACCTTCCCCTCACCCATCTCTTCTTCCCAGGCACAGCTTCACTCCTGGATTCTCTACCTACCCCCACCAGTGGCGCAGGGGGATGGGGAAAGGGGGTTAAGGTCAGTCCATCACACGTTGTCTCTGCCGCTCCTTCCTCTTCAGAGGAGGAGGACTCCTCACACTCTTCCCCTGCTCCAGTGTGGCGTCCCTCCCATGGGAGGGAGTGCTTCACAAACTTCTCTGATGTGAGTAGAAAACCTGCTCCAGCGTGGGCTCCTCTCTCCATGGGGTCACAAGTCCTGCCAGAAGCCTGCTCCAGCGTGGTCTTCCCATGGGGTCACAGCCTCCTTCAAGCATCCACCTGCTCCGGGATGGGGTCCTCCATGGGCTGCAGGTGGATATCTGCTCCACCGTGGACTTCCCTGGGCTGCAGGGGGACAGCCTGCCTCACCATGGTCTTACCCACGGGCTGCAGGGGAATCTCTGCTCTGGCGCATGGAGCACCTCCTCCTACTCCTTCCTGACTGACCTTGGTGTCTGCAGGGTTGTTTCTCTCACATGTTCTCACTCTTTTCTCTGGCTGCAGTTTCTGTTGCATAGGGTTTTTTTTCCCCCTTCTTAAATCTATTCTTCCACAGGTGCTACCACCGTCACTGATGGGCTCAGCCTTGGCCAGCGGTGGGTCCATCTTAGAGCCGGCTGGCATTGGCTCTGTAGGACATAGGGGAAGCTTTTAGCAGCTTCTCACAGAAGCCACCCTTGTAGCCCCCCTGCTACCAAAACCTTGACACACAAACCCAATACAAGGCTGAACCTAGATATGGACAAACAATTGAATTAGGCTTTAGAACATGCCGTTTCCTATGCAGCACAATGGGACTACTCTTGAGAGAAGTACTAGCTTCTGAAAAAAGGTGTGAGAAAAAAACCTACCTTTGAATCACTGTTTCATAGTAAATATATGGCTACATTAAAAGAAAATATTTAGTTGATTTTGACATTTTGCTTATTTTTTTTTTTCCTACTAAAAGACATTGTGACAAGCTTCTGGTCTCATAATTTAAAGGAGAGGAACTAAAAATGACTCCAAATACAGGAATCACATCAGTAAAATAGTCTATGAGAAAGCACCAGACAGTGTTAATATATACTACCTACTTGTACTATCTGTAATATTCTTATGCACTTCCATACAATTTTGAAAGGTGAGCTTATGCAGCTGTCTGTAGGAGAAAGTATACCTATTGTGTAACCACATTTTATTTACACTTTTTTTCTTTAATCAACTTGCAAAAGTACTTCGTATATTCTAAGAGCATGTATTTGTGAGGAGAAACAGAGAAAGTTGCTTCTGAAATGAAGAGAATGAAATTTCAGCAATTAAAAAAGTCACTGCAAACCCTTAAGACACTTATGAAATCTTGGGTAAGAGAAATTCATCCTAGTGTACATGCTGGCATGCCACATTGACCTACAGGTAATGCTGAGCCCTGTTCTAACATAGCCAATCCATGCACTGTGGAAATGGAAGCTAGAAAACAAGTAGCTTTAGCTTAACCTCCTTTTGGATCAGAGAGACATTAGCAGCTAATTTTTCATCCTGGATGTACTGTGATTGCAGTCTTATAGTGATTTTGAAATGAAATAAATGCTTTACGGTTGTCACTATAAAATATTTCTTGCACAGTCAGAAAGAATTATATATTTTGTTATCCAGGCTCTCCTCTCACATCACTAAGAGCTAGATCTTGTCATTTTAAGAGAGAAATTTTCCAACTGGATGTCCTTTAAAACAGTAAAATACCATAAACATGCCAAACATTTCAAATCCTAGAGATTGCACTCCCTTAAGTGACAAGCAAAAAAAGTCTAGATTTCCAATCTAGTAAACAATGTACCATAGTTTAAACAAGAGACAATCCAATCTACTCTAGATATTACTAAGCTAAACCCTGATGTTTTCTGTGCACAGTACTCAATTTAAAAAAGTCTAGTAAGTATTTACATAAATATCATAATTCAGACTTTTAACTCTATTTCAACAACATAAAGTGCTCCTAATGTTATCTTAAACCAGCCCTATTAAGATTTCCTATTTCCTTGTTAGTAATACTCTAGCCAGTAGTGTGTCAATATTTTTTTATTCTTTTGTCAATAGATCTCAGCCCAGGAGAACAAAAAACCAGCATGATGGTGAAAACAAAGGTAAAAATTATAAGTTTTTAATCTGTTTTGCCTTATTTGAAGTCTTGTGTCCAGGTTCTCAAACTGAACATCAGTTCTTGAAGACAACAGTTTAGGTTTATCATGCTTTTACCAATACAAGCTTTTGAGTGTAAAAAATTCAGAAAAACTGTTCTGTAACTTGGACATAACAAACTAGTAAAAACAGAATGGAAAATTAGACAGGGTTTTTTTTGTGATTTTTTTTTTTTAATTCACCCCAGAAAAAAATATTAAAGTGGCTCAAAATGAAAGCATATTCCAAGCAATTACATCTTACCTACAACTACTTTAGCTTCTTTAAACAATCTGAAGGTCTGTCCCATTAATTTTAACTATATCCTGATGAAATGGAAAACATGTTTCATACACAAGATGTATGTTTTCCAGTTTATCTCCATTTTCATTACTGCAGCAATCACCACCTCTGCTTCAGAGCAATGATTTGTCTGACAAACTTGATGGCAGACAAGCAGTATTTACACTGTGACCACTGAAGTACTACAAGGCTATGGTTCACAGTGAGAAGCAACTGTGCTTTGAGTGTAATCCTTGTGGTAAAATATCTTTAATTAAAATGTATGATTTGGATCATGCAAAGTGTGAATTGCTATGTTTCTAAATAGACAAGAAAGCTATGGACAGTTCCAAATCTTTTTTGTTGACTGGAAAATCTCTACAATTTATCCTGCATTTTATCATTCAAATAGACCTAAATGTACTTTTGAAATACATCAAAAATGTGCAATGCAGAAGTACAATCTAGTAATGCACTGCAGCACACACTACATTCCAGAACATAAAAGCCTGGAGGAGGCTTTCCTCTTTTCTTTTCTTTTTTTTTTTTTTTTTCTCTCTTAGTGGTAATATTCTTAAAGAAATTAACAGAGATTTCTCACCTCTGAAATTCACAAACAGTAATTTTCACAGGAAAGCACAGCTGATCACGTGGAGGCCAAGAAAACAGTAGTTTAATATTGCACAAAAGAATAATAACATTTATACTTCATTTATTAGCAGGACCCCACGGTAACTTTTGAATTATAAAGCATAGGACTTTGGATAGTAAATTCTCACGGAACATAAAACATGAAAATGTGTAAGAAAGACACATCCCAGATATGTGTAAGCAAACCAAAATATACTATAAAAGTGTAGTAAAAAGTGCACACTTAATGATTCTATTTTCATTAAATAATTTTAAAAAACCCTAGTTTTTACTTTGTTAAATCCTAAATATATATGTATATCTCTAAGTATATGTAAGCAAATATCCAGTACTCAGAATAAATCTATTAGCTCTTTTCCTCTAAAAATGAATGAGTGCCTACCTACCATGTGTTTTGTCTCTGTGGCTTATGGCACTAATCAGCTATTTCTGTTGTACCTTGTTTTCCCTGCCTTCTCTTCCTGCTAATCTTATTTTTACACTAGATTTTTCTTCAACATGTGCAAAGGCTAGGATTGTGGAGGGAACTCTTTCTTACATATTAGAAATTTATAAGGCATTTCTGGTAAAATGGAGTGATGATCCTTCAAGTTAGATGGCAAACAGTAAGTGCAAACAGAAGGGGAAACCACTTTCAAAGAAAGTTTTACCATACAACCTGAAGTAAGATAGTTCAGAATATGATTTTTTCAACAAAGTCTATGTTCCTCTATTTCGTCACCTCAGAGCATTGTCCTAGCATGGTATCCCAGCCCATGTGACCATTCCAGGCATTTCTGGACAGTCTACTAGGTGTGTTGGTCTTGAGCGATGACACTTAACTCTGCAAAGCTTTCAGCAACCTTGGAAAAACCTGACATTCACTTTATCTGTTACTAATCTAACCTTTACACAGTGCATGTGTAGCACTTCCTCAATATGAGTCCAATATAAAAGTGTACTGTAGAGGCTCTTTTTATCCTCGTGCTGGATGCTTGGCTGCTTACAAACTTTGGCCCTGGATCCCACACTCTAATATGAACTATTTTTCAGCTTAGATGATTAGCAGTCTGAGATGAAGAGATGCTTCACCTTCCCTTACAAATTTACTTCTTTTGCTTGTTGCCTAAGACCTAAAGATTCACCCCTGTGTCTTTATAAGCTCTGAGTAAGACTACACAATAAAAGCACTACAGTGCAGTTTTCCTTCACTCGTATGCAACTATTATCTCCAAGACATTCTTGTAGTTTCTTAAGGTAGGACAGAGAAATGTAAATAAATGAAAAAAAAATCAAAATGAGATGGAGACACAGATTGTTCAGTTTATTTTGAACTGAACTAACAAAATTGGGCAGCTGATATTTAGGGAAAAGTTGACCAGCTTAAGACCTAGTTTCCTCTGACTATATATTTGTTTAGATTTACCTTTTCATATTTACGGTTTACTTCTGCTTCACAATGGTGGGTGTTACCGCTGATTTACTAATTGAGTTGTGGGCATTTCTGTGCTTGTTTTTTTTAATTGTAATAAAGGCAGAAAACTTCAGAAATTTAGATTAGAAAACAAAACCCACTCTTCTTTCTTCCTTGAAAAAGACAAACATGTACTTTATACCTGAACCAAAATTCTCCTTGTAGTCAGGCCCTGATAAAAGAACTGGAAGAGACTTCAGCAAGGAGGAGGAGAAAGGGCATTCACAACTATTTTATCCAAAGGCCAATTTACTCTGAGGCTACTATTCTAATTTAATGGCTGGAGTATCTTCTAGTAGTGTTTTGACTTCAGAGTGAGAATGACAAGTAAAACACTCTAATATTGACATTATTGCTAAATTCTGCTTTGCTTGTGAACCCACATGGTCTCCCTTGAGATTATCTGCAGTGATCCTTGCAATTTTGGTTCTCCAATTATTCAGATCAAAGTACTGGAATATTTTGCATCTCCTCCAGCAGAAAAAATACCCTACAATTTATTTCCTTTGTAGTGAAACAAGTCTATGAGGGAGTAGCTGACAAACAGCAATAACCTGGGTCTTTTCTTATGATGGTGTTATGGTAGAGAAAAAGGATATGCTGGAGACTGGGAAGGTGTCCTGGTCCAGTAATCCTGACAACCACAATGAGGCTTTCAAAGGTGGGTGCTATGCCTTGCAGAATTCCTTCTCTGTTCCAATGCAGCACACATGAGACAAGGACAGAGGAAATTATTATCTCTCTCTTTCACGGATATGTGAGACTTCATTTTAGAAGTATTCACTTTAGAAAAGAGCTTCAAATACATAAATATTCATTGTGAAAATTAAATCTAAACTTTTAACTGGAATTTTTTAAGATTTAGAAAGAGTTAAGACAGATGTTAAGTAAAAAATCCAGTACCAATACTGAGAGCATTAATCAGCTTGTGTGCTTCTCCCTTTCAGAGTGTCCACTCTAATGAGTTGTTAATAAGAGCAATTTAAACAGAGTGAGACCTCTTCAGTCCTTTTGAAAAGTATGCTTAAGTGTACAGAAATCCCTACTGAGTTTAGAAAACTCTGACCTGTAAAGGAACCACCAAGATGGTGGATAGAAGTACCTGCTTTGCAACATGTAAGCACTTAGCATCTAGAGAGGGGCAGGAATTCACATCTCATCTCTTTGGTAATGGTCATGTCTCAGCTGCTTCCCACTTAACATCCAGGCTTTTTAGATCACCCTTTTATGCACCAAATTATTCTTGGTGAACTGAGGCAGTGTTCCTAAGTTGCTAAATGCCAAATTGCAATTTGATTTTCCCTGGAGAAGCAGGTACTTAAATTTGAGGCACTGAAGAACATGTTATAGTTGCCTGTAGCATTGGCTGTAGCATTTGATCTCTGATTATTCCTAACTGTGTAAAATGACAAAAGCAAAAACCTAAATAAATAAAATAAATAGTAAAAAGTAAGATAGCAAGGGGTGAAAGGATGAAGATTCTTAAAAATAATGTAATGTCTTTCCACATTAATCAGACTTACAATGGTACAGCTGTACAGCTTACCTTGTAAGAGATTACAGAATGCATATGACAGGCATATAGCAAAAGAACCACCATCTATGAACATGCACTTCATAATCACATATTCTATTACAAATTAAATTCCATCTGAGGGAACATGAAGTCCAGCATTTTAGTTGGCTAATGGAAAGAGCCCTCTACTTTCTGATACTGTTTGCAATCTAACATATCATCTACCAGCTACAGTCCCCAATTATAAATATTGCTAAAGTAGATAATGCACATTAGTTCCTTAGCAAGCATAATATAGCATTCAACTTTTCACTCAGTACTGCCTCAGAGTAGGATAAGAATCCGTTCTTCAAAGTGACAATGAATTCTTTAAAATATTCAACCTTCTCCAGTAAGAATGGGCAAAAGTCTTTTCAATGTATATTATTACTGATTTTTTTAATAGATTACTAGGATATTTTATGCCCAGCTGTCTACCAATATTCTGATATTTTGCTTTATAGAACTTAGTTTCCTTAGATTAACTATTTCCTTTCAAAAAATTCAATGCGATAGTTTTAATATCCATGTTTTTGTACATGTTGATGCATCCATGAAACTCTACATGGATTTCCATTTTATGCTATGAAGGTCAACAGAAATTAAATGTAGATCCACTCCATCAATGCAAGAAAATTCAAAATATCAAAACCTTCTCATTCTGCTGCTGAGTTCTGTGGATTACAAGGATGAGTTCCTCCACTTATGCTGTTTGTTTTCTCACATAGTGCAAGCTAGAAAACATTTTTGCATGCATTCAAAAATTTCTTACAAACAGTTACCAGATCACTAGAAATATCCTTCAATATTGATGACCAAAATGACAGACAAGCTCACTCACTGCCTTTCCAATGAGACACAGTTACATATTATCAAGGGAAATACTATTGTATAGGAAAAAAATACTCATAAGAGATCATAACCACTTTATTTTGATATTTTTCTTTCAAACTACAATGCATGGCTTTTAAAAGATGGGCTTGCAAAGTGATTTAAGTAGACTTTGGAAAGGTTCAAATATATCCTATACAAAACAATGAAAATTATTCTTATTAGGCTTCTCTAAAATGAATCAGCTGAATTAAATTTCCAGCAAGTTTTAACACACAGGATTATACAAAGCATTAGGAATGTAAATTTGGAGAGAAACAAACAAACAAATACCAAAACCAGACATTTTCCAAATTATTTCAGTCTTCTCTAACCTTGGTATTCCTAGTCCTGCTGATCAGAAAGATAAGTCAAACTTCATTTTGACAAAGAGACTCATAAATTGTTTCTATACTGAAAACTAATACCTACAATTGATTGCACTGTCACTATAAACGATTGCCATCCAGACCATTCCTCATATCCAGCAGTGTATTTCAAGTGTTTATTTTGCAATAAAAGACACTTCAAAGCACTGTATCAGCTATGAGTAATAATGTCTCTCAGAGTCTACAAAGAAAAGAGATCTCTCCAATGTCTGATTCTAGAAAATCAGAAAAAAATAGGGGAAAAATAGGTTAAATACAGGAATTCATAAGGGATCTTTTATTACACAAACATATTTAGCAAGGCATCTGCATACTCAATCACAGATATAGTTGAAATGGTAATTTTTTCTTTAATCCTACATGAAACCTATTGTAATAATTTGGGGCTAAGATTATTAGCCCCCAAACTTACATATTGTTTTAAGATCACTGAGAAGACTGAAGAAGCTTACATAGTCAATAGAAAGACGATATTGTCAAGAGAGAGGTAGTGACTTCATGACACAGAGGATTAGGGGGAATGGAATGGAAAAGAAGTCAGAGCATCTGCATCAGATGTTTATGCAGATGGTGTAGCTATTCCTTAGTCTACTCATTGGTAAGATGTCTAAACACAGAAGTGAGGTGGGTACAAGATGGAGATTTTTGAACACAGATGATAGAATTCCCACATAACATTTACACTTCTGAATTTTCTGCTACTGAAAGGGATTATAAAGACCCATTTCAACTGGGATGGGGGTCTACATAGTTTCAAGCATATGAGCACTACAAAAGTAGAACAGAGTTACTGTACTTGTTGCAATGCAACTGGAATACATCTCAGGTATCAAAAGGGACAAAAATTTTTCATTCATTTAACCAATATCAATTGTATTTGACTTGTTGCACCAACTTTCTTTCAGTTATGCCCACACAATTCTATCATGACTGGTGTTTGTTGAAGTCAGCAGGGTCACACAAAAACATCCAGTGAACAATACCAAACAGAACAAGTTCATAAAAATCATAACCTATTCTCAATTCATGAACTAAGAAAGATATATTCAGAGTATAAAAGAAGACTGACATTCATTCGATGAGCCCCTTAACATTAATGTCCCCATGACTGAGTAGTACAACCTTGACTGAAGAAAATGTATGTTTTAGTTCTTTATACTTTAAAAGCTATCACCACAAGCAAGCTGGAAGGCTTTTATAAAACCCTATTTATTCATCAAGAATACACTGTTTGTTATCTTAATGGTATCTGTGAAACACTATGAATCACTATCTATTCCTATTAAATCTACTTTAATATTTCTCCCCTCTCCTGTTCTCTCAACTCCATTTGGTGAAGTTGATGAGGCTGAATAAAGACTGTAATAACAGGATTTAATGGGTATAGTATCTGTAGGTAAACAAGGTCATAAGTGTTGAGTAAGTAGCAGCAAAGGCAAAGGAAGGAAGCATGGCCTTAAAGAAATCAAAACCTTGCAAAAAGCCATTGTTAGTATCCCAAGAAAGTGATTTGCTTCTTCTGTGAGTGAAATTCTTTATTCATAAAGAAAATATTAGATTTTTATTTTTATAAATTTGTTCCTTTCCTTGAATTTTTCATCAAATGTCTTGCTTAGACAGCTAATTTATAAAGGCACAGATTAACAAAAGCAGCCATGCAACTAATTCCCCTTGGTTACAGAGGAATTTATGATTCTAAATCCTTTTGCAAATCTGGGATTTTAACAATATTGTGAGTAATCCTTTCTATAATTTGTAATTGGAGGTTTTTGTAATTTGACTTTTCTGCTGTTGCCTGACCAAATAGTTTAAATGAGGACTAAATGAACTTTCCACAAGAGAATACAGTGAAGTGTCAAAATTATTTCACAGATAGTTAGCTGTAAGCAGTATTGCCAACTTGATGCATGACGTTCATTTTAATACCTGGATTTGAGTGTTTTACATTTTAAGGGATTGAGTAATCATCATTTTTCCTGAGAAAGAAATTTCAACTGAATGTGTGTACTCTTATTTGTTATCCTGTCATATGGTATTATCAATAGTACTTAGTATCCATCTAGTCCAAGAATGAAGCTCGTTTGTTTTGTCAGGTTATTTTATCAATAGTGCTACTAAAACAATAGTAATAAATTGCACAATTACAAATATCCCAATTTTCAGATATAACCATTCTTTTTCCCCTGCTCTTCCTTTTCTTCTTCCTCTCACCTAGCTCACAAACATTAATCTTCCTTTTTTTCTCTAGAGCCTTGAACCATTGCTGTTCTTGAGCCAGACTGTTCTTTCTCCTCCCTGCTATGATTGTTTCATCCACTTGTATCTCCCTTGCAGCCCTCAATAATTGTTGCATCCTCCCTTACATCTCCTGGCTCTTCCCCAGAACTCTTCACTCCGCACCATTTCCTCTCCTCTTTCAGCTCAGATTGTTCTGCTCCTAACTTCTGACACATACATGTTCTTGGTGTAAGTTTTTTTTTTCCATGTATCTCAAAAACATAATTAAAAAAGAATGCATATATTTGGTCAATATTCACTTAACTCAAAAGTTTCTACTATGCAGCATAGCTGTACAGGTAGAGTTCAGTGAAACACCATTAAGTGTATTGGACTATTAACCCACATTAGCAATAGGAGCATGCAAAGTCACCAACACAAGGACTAAAATGAACCAATATTCATTAGAATACAATCAGAAACAAGAATTATGGTCTAATAATAGGTGGATTTCAGGGAGAAGAGATTAGGTGAAGGGAAAAAAATCGGTGTGAGCAGCAATACTAAGGGATCAAACTAAACATTTGAATGATAACCTCCTAATAAAACATTCATTTCATTTTGAGTATGTACTTTGCAAACATATAATATCCTACCTGGCATTGCTTTTGGTTGATTAATTCTTTCCAGGTGTAAGTCAGGCACTTTCACTTACATGCTTCAATACACATACTAATCAGTCAAGTTATTACATACTTTTTTTCCCTAATCTGTTCAACTACCAAGAGCTGGACTGAATATGTGGGTAATACAACAGAAGGGTAAAACATCCTCCCAATCTGTTTATTACAGTAACAAGAGATAATACAGTAGCACTGCATAATAATAATGTACCAGATCCTTCACTGGTCTAGTGATTTCATGAGCAAGGTTAGTTGCTGGCTGATGATCTGGTCCTACATGTAATTAGTGACTCACTCACCCGTGACAAAGACATCAACTTGCTATACAAAACAAAGAGAAACAGTATTTCCAGTGTGTAAAGGAACAGGTAAAACTATTACAGACCTCCATTCTCTCCCTGTGTGACTGAATTCTCTAGTAGGACAATTAGCAAAGCAATGGTGCATCTTCATGACAGCTGGGTGAAATCAATATGAAATTTGTCACATCAGTTAATGAGAGTTCTTGGATTTAGTTGGGTTGTTTATCTGTGTTTTTTTTTAATTTTTTTTTTTGTTGGTTTGTTGGTTTTTTTTTTACCAGATGAGTGATTTTCTATTCTTCCTCTGCCAAGATACTTCTATATCTTCCTGATCAATGCAGAACAAAGAAAATATTTCATAGTCTTGCATACACACTGCAGAAATTATTTTTTTCCCTTTGTGTCTTTCTTCCCCAAAGGCTCTGGACGCAACACTAGAAGCCTGCTAGCTTCCAGGCAGCTACAAGCATTTTATGTATAATCCAATAAACTTCCTAAGGTTGTTATATTTGCTATGATTTTGAGCGCTCTGTATGCTGAGGTTAAACTAACTCCCATTTGCAGTATTTACGACTATATTATTACAAATGGGAGAACTTCATAATAAACTTCGCTAAGCCACAACACTCCAAATACTTCTGTAGTTCAGAATGAAAAATAATTTGAGCTACACACTGTGTATTTTGATCTCATATATAATAGTACCTCTAGCTTGTATCTAGCTGCTATATATTGTGTCCAAGAATCACGTGAAGCTAGTCAATATGTTCACTAAATTTCACAATAAGAAAATCAGTCAGCAAAACTATCTATACAAGTCCCTATAAATTGTGTAGGTAATTAGAGAAATTTTAAGCCAAAAGCATAGGTTCCAAAAGAGTTCAGATATGACTCAGGAAAGGCTGTCACTGTACAGAGAAATTTTACATTTTTCAATTTAGATGCTAGAGATCTGACTCCTGTCTCCTTTAAGTTCATTAAATTCTTTTTAGATCAAGTCATAATTCCTCTTGAAAAGTATTCCCCTTGAAATTTAGGTGCCTAATTCCACTATGCACATTTTAAAATTCCAGCCCAAGTGGTTTATTATCAAATGATCATCGGTGTATAAGTGTTACCGAAAAGCTCGGAATGAAGAACTTATCAACACCAATTTAGTGTAGATAAGCAGACACTTCTTTATTGACGGCCGGGTGCGCGGGCGAGTCCTCTCACAAACCACGCACACCTGTCACCAAAACAATACACCTTATATTAAGACTTATTGATGCATATTCATTAGATTTCCAAGAAAAGTTATACATATTCATTAGACTTCCGGGAAATCATTAGCATATGTAAATGTCCTTTACGCAGGCACAGTGAAGGTCTCTGGTGGTCCTCAGGAGTCCTCTGGTGGTCTTTCATAGTCTTCCTCACTCGTCCGCTTCTTGACCTCTCAGGTGTCTCCAAGCAGCAAACTGGTGTCCATAACGGTTTCCTTAGTTTTCAAAACAAACACTACAAGACTACCAATCTTTGTCAAAACTTCTGTGGTTAAATGATTTTGAACAATACTTATGGTTACACATTATACATTTTCTAAGCTCCTAAGTTCCCAAGGCTACATTTCAAACTTAACACTCCCATACTTATGCTTCACAATTTTCTACTTTTTAGTCAAACCAAACTCTTTTATAATCAGATTTTAATTTCTTTATCTTGTTATCTAAGTTCTAAATGTTCCTACTAGATGATTTTAGCCAATTTCTCCGGTCTCGGTACGGGGCTATACAGGGGATTTCACAGCAGACACTGGTTGGTGGTTAAATCTATAAAATACAACATACATATGATTTTGCTAAAATATTAAAATTAAATATAATTAATTCTAACTAATAATAAATCAATGACAAATCAGTAACATAAGTATGTGCTGCTTTGCTTGCCCACCTGCTTTTCTGATGTTGCTTCACATTCTGTGGAAACATATGAATATAAGCACTTAATTAAACCTCATTTTAAAAAAATTAGCATATCGTCACTAATGAGAATACTGCACGATTTCCGTAACACTAAGCTAGTTAGCTGATCAGGAAAACCTAAATATTTTGAAAATTAGTGTAGGGAAGAATGTTGTTTGAAAGCCTTGCAGTTGACACATGAAACACAGTAGACTTAAGATAATTACCTCAACATCGAATTACTGGAAGAGATATATTACACAAATGGTTACAAATTTTTTTATTGTCTTAAATATTTGACTTCTCTTAAAACAGCCCTCTTTGTTTCACTTGTGAAACTAGCTGGATGAGTGCTTGTTTTTTATATCAGTGTATGATTTCAAAATCTGAAGAGCTGGCAAACTAATAGCAAGACCATTTTTGCTAAATATTCAAGAGCAGCTAAGGATGTGGAGAAAGGAAGAAACACAAAGGTAACAACCTACACTTTTATGAAATTAAAAATTAATATAAATTAATTTAAATTAAAAATTAATTTTTTAAAATTACATTAATTAAATTAATTAAATTAATTTTTTTCTATGAAATTAAAGACTTCCAAAGCTTTTCAGATTAGATTGCCCTCTTCATTCCCCTGTGAAATAAATTTAGGTCTTGGAGAACTCCATAAATGTATAGTTCTTTCAGTATTACCTGTCTTCAGCATTCACCCCTGCTGCCTCTGTTGCAAAACCCATACAACTGCGTTTGACCATGGAGGGAATCCTCTGAAGAGTGTATCTTGATGGGCTCTTCTTCTTTGCAGTTAACAAACCAATGCAAAAATTACAGCAACCATAGATTTATGATGGGAGAAAAATCCAAGGTGCTCAATTGGTTTAGCTTGTTACTAAAGGTAATGAAGCAACTGCTGAAGGAATGAAGAATACCATGAAAGTGATCACTTCATTTATGTACATGTTCCAAAATGAGTTAGCTAACTGAGACCACACTTCTTTCATGGAATACAGGGAATATGCTTGACTCAAAACACAGATACCACAGTGTTTGATTTCAAAATTTGGCAAATTCTATCATTTACTAGATATTTAAGAAATGGTGATATGCAGGTTCCTAAGTTTAACATCAAGAGTGTAGATGAGTGTTTCACCATTGTAGCACTGAAAGGAAATCTATTCACCATTTATTTATTTTTTATATTACTTAAAATAAAATTATAAGATTGCTGGTAAGGAATAAATCTCTCAAGAAATTATTTCTTTTTGTTGAAACTGAGGATACAAACTTTGGTTTCAATTTCTAGGCAAAAACTGACATAATTTTTTTTCATATTAATGTTGGTCAAAGTATTTCCATATCTTTTCTTTTGTTGTGGGATCTAAGCCTTGGCACATTTAGAAACCTTTTTGTGTTTGCCTTTAAAGGCCTCCACACTTTAAACCGCAATACATTTTTTTTTGTTCCCTCAAAGTTGCCAGAATTAAAATAAATTTAGATCAATATGAGACATGGAACAGCTCTGAAAAGCTTGGTCCATGTCATAGTCAAATTGGTCAGGGAAATTAGAATCCAACAAGCTGACAATAGAGAAGACAAAAGGCATAACTGAATGTTTATCCGTCTCCCCCCACCCGTTTCTTTTTCCCCCAGCTTTTATTGCTGAGCATGACATCATATAGTAGGGAATATCCCTTTGGTCAGTTGGGGTGAGCTGTCCTGGCTGTGTCCCCTCCCAATTCCTTGCACACCCCCAGCCTACCCACTGGTGGAGTGGGGTGAGAAGCAGAAAAGGCCTTGGCTCTGTGTAAGCAATAACTAAAATTTCGATGTGTTATCAACACTGTTTTCATCACAAATCCAAAACATAGCACCATACAAGCTACTACGAAGAAATTTAACTCTATCCCAGCCAAAGCCAATACAATAAGAATTATGCACATACACTTTGTCAACAGTACACAAAAGCAGTTCACTGTTTCAGAAATACTAATGCTATTCTTATTAAAAGAAATAAATCAACTATTATTGATTTATACTATTAGAAGCTCTCACTTTCAAAATGAAGATGAGTAGTCCTCTTTTTAATAATATTAACAGTGTTTTGTTATTTCTATCCATTATTACTATCTATATATTTAACAGTTCATAAAATTATTTCTTTCAAAAGCATAAGTACTTAAATTTGAAGTAGGGCAGATTTTTTTTTTTTCAGCAAAGGACTATATTGGAAATATTTGAGGCAGTAAAAAAGCATCTCAAAACCTATGTAGGATACATTCTTTTAGGTCTTTCTTTACCTGTAAGACCAATCTTAGTTATACTTCTCATTATGAAGAAACAAAGACAATTTAATTTCTTTTAAAAAGGGTATTTTTATGTTATACTCTCTTCTGTAGGAACAGAGAAATCATGGTCATAACAATGATAAATAATAGTCTAAAAAAGACAAAGGTCTGATACAAAATACGCCAAAGTCAAAGGAAGAAACCCTGCTAAGTTTCAAAGATACGTGAATTGAGTAGCCTGCTTTGCAGAGTGATGAACCAGCCATTGAACTCATCAGAATACTGAAATTATTAATAAAACTGAGATGCCATAAGCTGACTTGACAGCAAGAGAAGGTAAAAAATATACTTTTTAAACACTGGCTAGGTTTTGTTCTTAATAATTTGTGAGAAGTTAGCCATGGGAAATTATGAATTATACAATATGACCTTTGAAAGTGGTTGTTTTAATCATTATTCAGCAGTATATGATGTGTCTTGAGATAAAGAGAAGAAAGTCTGTTATATACTTAATCAGCTGCTAGGTACCCTAAGTGAGAGCATCAGAAACATGGAAGGGCAAGGATTTTTAATATGTTGGGAAAATAAAGCAGTTTATAGTCACATAAATGGCTATAGCCTATATACAAGGTAAACTTTATCTGTATATACATAATAAAAAAGTTTTCTGATAAAGGCTCCTAAACTTTTGCACAATACTGTTGTCAGTCAGAACTATCAAAAGACAGATCATCATGAATGTCCCTCCAAAAATGGTCCTTGTTCAATAAATCTATCACTATACCTCTAAAATGAAGCCTATACCACACAAGTGTGTTATCATTTATGTGACAAACAGTATATGCTGTTTTAATAACATGACAATAGTATTTTAACACCAAGCTTACTTTACATAATTTTGTATTTGAGTTTCTTTTTTCTTCATCTCATGCATCTTTCATTCTTAAAGGCTTTATATAAAAACTAAAGGTCAATGAAGTTGGTGCATATGAAGATATGTAATATTAGTATATGTGAGATATCTAATATACAGCAGTTTAATAAGTGCACTGAATGTAGATCTATGCTGCCATAAAAGGGACAGAAAAATATTGGGAAAATTACAAGTTATTCCTCCCAGCCAGTGTCCTGAGTTACATCTCTCTCTCTTTCTTGTCTCCTAGTAAAATATATTGCCTGTCTTTAAAGTTATGCAGTCAGAAAATTACAAGTCAGGATAAAGGATGCCATTTATAGCCCTGCTTGACAACTGATGGGTTCTGTCTGTTTTTAATTTAATCCCTTCTGCCTCTGAATAGACTAATATGGAGATTCTAGCAAAACCAGAGTTTGCCAAAGTGGAACTTTCCACATCGTCAGGGAACTAGCATTGAATCAATACCTCTTATTTAAAGTATCTTCAAAACCACACAGGTATCTGTTCTCACTGATTTGAATATTACCAGCCTTTATTCTTTGTCACCAGCTGACTGACATCTAGCAGTGCTTTCAGTTGCTTTATTTAAGGATGAATTTGTTTTTTGAAATCACTATTTCAAACATTCTTGCTGGAGCACAACTGAGCCCTGCTTGAGCTATTCCCTGGCTTGCTTTTGCACAGAAATAAGAGAACTGGCAGGGGTCAAGTGTGCTGGGATCTCACTGTGACTTAGAGGCAGGATATTAGCCAGGTTTCTGCATCTAGACTCCCAAAATTAAATAGCTTTCCTAGTCTGGGTGTGGTCAATGGAGTTCATGTCAGGAATTCCAAGCAAACATTGATTTTGTTTGTTATCCATTACCAAAACCATATTTAAGGTGATTGATTTCAAACAATGTGTGACCACTATTGGTATAGTTTTTGCCTTCTCATATCTTTCCTGTGCTTCCTTTTCCTTGCACGGCTCTTTTAAAACTCTAAGAAGTTAAATTATAAAAGTTAAACATTCTAACAAGTTTAGTAAGAACAGACTTTCTCATGTCTGGGAAACCTTTTCAAAACCGGCAACTGTTCCTTTTTTATATTATCAGAACAAAATGCGTATCATACAGAGAACACCCTTTCCTCACACAATACAGCATATCTATGTCTGCTACAGTATTGTTTCTACATTCTCATCAAGTCACATGTTATTTTTGCCATTTCAAAATAATAAAACTAATTGAAATAGTAACTGTTAACAAATATAATTCCTTGGTCCTTCATTAGGCCTGTCTTATTTCCCTTAGTGATTCAGTTAGGTTTCTTCACTATATCCCTCATCAAAAGCAAAAGAATAATTTAACAGCTTCAATAATATCTCACTACAGAGGCTACTTTCTTTTGCCTTACACTTTTCCCCTCTTTGCCACAGTTTTTTCTCAAGGGATCACCTTCCTCTTCTGTGGTACTCAGTTGTATGTGCTGAGATTTAACACAGCTCTAAAGACCAAGGAGAGTTTTTCCAGGCTTATAAGGGGTTTAGGTACTGTGTCAGTATATAATATGGAAATATATGAAATATTCCTTTCATTGAGGGACAAGTGGAAGGTGTAACAAGGACAGCTTCCATATGAAAATTACAAAAGCTGTCTTTTTTTAGGAACAAAGTTTAGCTCTCCCACGTGAAAGTATATAGAATGAGATGTTTTAAAACATTATCATCCATTACAAACATTGCACTAAAAATAATTTGTCAGTGATAATAATATGGATAGAGGAGATTCAGTAAACTTAATCCTTAAAAATATTTCCTTGCACAGGACTTCCCACAAAACTACAGTTATGTTTTTTTGGATGGGATGTACAGAATTCTGCTACTGCAAAGTTTTCTCTATTAATGAACCATATTTTAAAGCTGTTTTTCAATCAATTCTTCATTTAGCTATTCAAATTCATACCTAAATTGCAAGCAAATGAGAAATCCCAATGAAGCTAGTGACATTCTAAAGATGCTTCAGATTAAACATCTGTATAAACATCTTGCTCACTTAGGGCCCAACAGTGAAATATAAAGAATGTCTTCAGAGGTTTTCAGATACCTACGTGTGATTCTGAGAAATCATAAAGGACTGCCAAAGTCCCACCTGACCAAGCATCTCCCCAAAGCAGTGATAGATACAGTGAATTCCTTTACAATTACATTTGTTGAAGATATGGCCATTAGCATTTACACAGGTCATTTGTAAAAGATGACAATTTAGCCCAGTGTTAAATGTGTGACAATGGCAACACTGCTAATGGTACTACAACATCTCTATATTATTACAGCAACTGGGGTGGTTTTGTCAGTCTTCATGCCTCAGCCAGAGCCCACAGTTATTGTTCAGAATGTATTCACACCATTCTATAAGCAATTGCCATGGAATTGACTACTCAAGAGACTCATGTGCCCACGGGTAATTCCAGGCATACCTCTCAAGGCGGGGAGACTAATGAGAGTGAAAACGAAATAGTCCAGTGATGATACAGAACAGGAAGACTGAGCCAATGGTGAGAATAGAGGCAGGGAGACATCAGTGTTCACCCTGAATTCAAAAGGAGGTCAGCTTTAATTTTAGTATCAGAAAGCCTGAGCTTCATACTGGTAGTTTTCTTTAGCACTGTGTGAGAGACTGAAGGAGTTAATGTCTTAAACATTGTGGCGGGGCAAGTGCTGCTTAAGGATGAACTCTGCATAACAAGGAACTCTGCCTAGCAAGGAACCCCAGGTGAAGGAAAGCCCATCAGCAACAGGAGGGGTAGGGTGTGCTGGAGGGTGCACAGCTCCCCTGTTCTGATACCCTGTTCTGATGTGCTGAGCAGGGCAGCTCACTATGTATGGTGAAAGATCACATCTGCAGGGAGGGGGAAGCTACTCCCCAAACAACGCCTGACACCACACCACACTGTTGCAAATATTCTGGTAAAGAAATTAAAATTTAATCACATAGAAGAGTTAGGTTTGATTAAGAAATAAAATTGTGAAGCATAATGTATAGCATTGTTAAGTTTGAAATGTAGCCATAGAAACTTTAGGAACTGTGTTATGTGTGACTATAGGAACCTTAATATTGTTAAAGTTTGAAATAGCTAACCATAGAAACCTCACCAGGAAGTTACTGGGTTTTCTATGTTTTGTTTCAAGAAATTAAGGAAACCGTCATGGACACCAGTTTGCTGCTTGGAAACCCCCTTACCCTTCCCATCTTGATTTGAGTATCGAAGATTTCAATCAGTAGAGCCAAGTGTAACTGACCAATGATTGTTTTTAAATAAGAATATTGATAAGGTTATATAATCAAAGGACCAATCATTATAAAGGTTAAATTTAAGAACGAGCATAGTATGCATTTTTATGTAAAGAGCTTATGTAACAATGACCTGACAGAAAAAGTCTATAAAAACTGATGGATTTTGATACTAAGTTGGACACGCCTTTGGAGGAGTGACCCCCTGTGTCCCCAGTGCTGCGATAAACGAAGTGCCTGCTTCTTTAACTTCACACTGGTGTTAAGGAGTTTTATTCTGGATTTCGGTCACCACTCCACACCACACCACACCCCCCAAAGCCCAAAGGCCCAAAGACTAGCTAATTAGCCTAACAAGTTCAAGTGCCTGCCCAAAGGAGGGGAAAGGATGATAAAAGGACACAAACTGAAGCCCTGGGTGCACAAGCCCACTGGAACTGGACCCCTTGGCTGACTGGACCAATGCTGAGCCCAGGATTGGTGAAATCTCTCTCCTCTCTCCATCTTGTTTCTCTCTTTCTTTTTCCTTTTCCATAATCCCTACACCTCATCCCTTTAGACATAAACCGTTGACCAAGTCTGGGACTAGGAGTGGATCCAGCCACCCCCAGGCTCCTCTCTGAGAAGGAGTCTAGAAAGCAAGGAGGTCTGCCCTGAACCTTCTGACCCAATGGGAGGGCTCTCCTTATTGTCTGCCCTGAACTGATTCCCAAATAAGCAAGGCCTGTAGTATATGTTTGGTGATACATTGTTAGCACGTTACACAGTTTACTGACATAGTTTCATGGCAATTCTTGTTGTGAGCATACCAATTTTGGTGGTGACCATGCCAATTCTTGTGAGCAAATAAAAATTGAGTTTTGTGAGTTAAAGGATCCCTGGTGTCATTTCACCTTAATCCTGACCTGGGAATCAGCAAACCTGAGTCATCATCCTGAGAAACTGGGACATGACACACTGGCTTGAGCAGATAAATTTAGAATAAATTGAGAGCATAAATTTAGGTTTCATTCTTATATAAATAGGGGGTGTGAATTCACACAGAAGTTAGGTATTAGTGATGATTTTTTTTTTTTTTTTTAAATTCAGGCCATTCTAACAGAATGGGTCATCACACCAGAAAATGGACCTACATGATCTGTTTTTATTTCAAGTCAGAAGAATGAAATGGCTAAACAAATTTTCAGTATCTATTTAGCATGGTATATGTAAGCTACTTATATGCCATGTATTTATGCTATATATATGTCTATGTATATAGCCTTTATATATAGACAAAACAGCATATTAATGATTGTACTTCAACTGATTAAGAGAAATTCCAATATTAGAATGACAATAAAAAGTATGAAAGAGTGAAAGAATAGAAAATGTTAAGAAACTGCCTTCTCTGAGAAGCCATATTGAAAATGCAGATGTATATATATTTCACACCACATATTTCTATGAAGCTCAATACCTTACTGAAAGAGAAATAAATTATGATGATTCTTCCATTGCTATCCCTTTCCTTTTATTTAAGGCTAGTGCTGCTTTAAATAAATAAATTTTACAGTGTGAAACTCACCATTGTCCCAGAGGGACAGTGCGAGATAGATAAAATACTAGCAGCTTTCTTAAACTGGAACATATGGCATCAGATTTGCTCTAGTTCTTTTTAAAGGGTTGAAGGACATCCCCTGTAAGAGAGTGAATCCTATTCCCATCCTTTCCTCATCCATTTTGCTTCTCTGTTTCTTTGTCTTTAAAATGTTAATTAACTTCTTCATGTACGTATATCCCAAACTATTATTAACCTACACTGTATACTACTTTATGCATGCTGTATGTAAAGCAGGATAGACAATGCACCTTCCTGCAGGTTGATTCAATCTGTCAGAAAACTGTGTAAATGAAACCCCTCTGAGATCCAGGCTATCAGAGTTGGATTGCTTCTGTCTACCTAAGTAAATCTAATGCACATATCTCTACAGTAAACGCAGTCCTCAGTGTAGACACATTTAAATATATATGACTACACTTGTGAACAATCCGAATGATTTACAGTCATTATTAGAGAAAATAATGGGGTGTTGAAGGTTGATGATAAAACTCAGGTTTTACTAATCACAAATTTGAGCATGTACCCTACATGCTCCTCTAATGAAATCAAAGTCAGAGTATTAGTGTAATGTAATCTATCTTAGAAGTAAGGGGTTTTCTGTACTTATTACTGTATTTAGCTTGCTTTTATTGCTAAGATATCTCTAATAACACCTTAACATCCTTCAACATCACAAAATACAAACCTGTAGCAAAAAAGTTAAGGTAGCAACAAAATGTAAGTGCATAGACAGTGTCCATAACACTGTGTTAAGACTAACTGGTCTTTTCAAAGCAGTAGATTATTAGAAATGCCTATATCAAAGTAATTCTGTCAGAAGAAATAAACTTCAGCATATTAAAAACCTGTTTTCATCTATATAAAAAATTAATTTCTAAAAAGAAAAATTGTAACACTAGTCATCTTATCCCCAAAGTGACTTTTGGTGTTATGTAGATATTAACCCTTCCTGTAATAGAAGTTATAAATATATTTATAACAAAGTTGTGTTCACATAAATATTTCAAAAAGAGAGAAAAGAACATGTCTAGTGACTGAAAATGTATTTGTTTTCTCATCATTTCTATTCATAAGTAAAGAACTCCACAAGAGCATAGCTTCTAGAAAACAGGCATATGACCAAAGGGCATAGAGCTAGTACAAACCAGAGACTGACTGTAAAATAAATAGACAGCTCCTCCATTATTTTCAAACAATCCTCCAATCTGGTTTTATATAAACAGAAAAATCAGGAGGACAAAGGAAAAAAGCCACAGCTTCTGTTGTTCAAATAAACTGTAAATGTGAATGTAAACTGCAGTAAGTAAGGATATAGGAAAGAAAAGGAGCCTATGGGACTGAAACACCAAGCCTCCTCAGCGACAACTAAACATATGCTTTCTGCAGATGTCTTGAATGATGGTTTGTTTTAAATATGAGCGAATATTAACAGAAGGTTCTGCCTGTCATCAGATGGCTTAACATCATTTGTCTTCATCCTCGATGCTGTTTTATTGTTAACTTACTTTTAAAAACAGCAAATTTCTTTAACTTATCAAAGTTCTGTCTCCCATCCTCCCTCCTTCCCTCCAGGAAGGTCTTGCACACTGATTGATTTACACCAAAAAAGTGAATTGTATTTTCATTCTGAATGTCAGATTTACAAGTTCTGTGTACTTATTCATAGATACTTTCATCTTTCCATGCTAAATGGGATTTTTTTACGCTTCAAAGCTTGGATAGTTTTCTTCAGGGAAAAAAAAAAAAGGAAAACCAGATTCTCATATTCTTGTGCATGTATATGGGAAAGCTTGATGTTAAATTTCATGGAAATGTATGGACAAGCATGACCTTATTCTGAAATGTAAATCTCAGTTGTACATATTTTTGAAGCAAGTGAAGTCTAGTGCACGCTTCTTTTTTTTTTTTTTTTTTTTTGTTCTGTTTGGTTCTGTCCTAAGCTTGTTTGTGATATTAACTGACTTTAATAATCTACTAAATTGACAAGCTTTAAGTATATGCTGGAATCTTAAAAGCATCAAACTGTTGACTTACAGGCATGTTGAACTAGCAGCTAACAAACTGTCTTTTAGATGCAACTATCTGATCCTTTATGCCTAAAAATTCTGCTTTAATACCTGTGAAAAAATCAATTTTGGTCAGACAAAGCCTGGAAGCATTCTTGATACCAAAGATATGTGTCCCAAAACCATTTTTTAATCTAATAAAATTAGAAAATTAAGTAAAATATTCTGCCTATTGGTTACCTGCAGCTTTTACCAAAGAATCTGCACAGGACACTAAAGAAGTCAAAATGAGATGATAAAGAGGTTTAGAAAGTAAGGTGATTCTATGTAAGCTTCATGGTAACTGGATGCTCCTATTAATTCACTAAAATGTGCATTTAAACAGAGAACTACATTTTCAAAAATTAAAATATTTCTTTATAAATAATAAAAAAAAGCATTTTACAAAAGCATTTAAAATGTCAGAAAACCAATTCAGCTTCTCCACTGCAGTTGTGACTACCAAGAAGGATATGTGGGATTGACTCCAGTTCTGATGTTATTAAATACTGAAATTCATACTGGTGGAAGACTTAAAGAAGGCATTGTATCCCTCTGGACTTACATCAGCAGGATGAATCTGAGAGACTTTGTTAGTATTAATATACTGTGTAGTCACACAGCTGGAAAAAACAATATCATCCACATTTTCTCATGCCATAAGCCTCATTGGCTGCCCTCGAGTCATAGCAAATTTATGAAGAATAGAAGTGTTTGGCTGCCTACCAGAGATACTGGAATATTTAATTATGTGAAGTGGCCAGTACAGTAAAAAAGCATTGAAAGACAGCACCCATTTAATTCTTCGTGTTTTGGATATACTTTCTCAGCCCAATCTCTTCCCCTTTACGATTGGTTCTAGTCTCTCCAGAGACTAGCTAATTTGAACACAGGGGAATTCTTTCTAGTCAAACATTTTTAAACAGAGTATGACTGTTACTCTTACTGAGAAATAATGTGTCCAGTAAGACGTTTCCCTGAGGTCCTCAGAACTGTTCATTTACTATTTTAAGCAAAGTGCTGTCTTGGTTATCCTAATCCAAACTCTGTGGGGTTCAGCGACCAAACAAGAACACATAGCCACTGAGCTGGCCCAGGGTTTCGACGTATGCACATGACACGTGCCTATGGCAGACCTGGGCTTTTCTGTACCAGCCACTAGATACCAGGCACCGTACGTTACAGAATCTCAAATGACATTTGGTGGCCACATTATGGCAATTGCATCCTTATTACATGGTTAAAAATCAAGCTTACAAGCAGAAATAAGGGTGTTCTTTTCCACAGAGGTATTTGTGCCTTTTCTTCATGCTATCATCACATAACCTAGAGTATCACCTCTTTTTGCCATACAAATTTGTTTTAATTCAAACATTTCCTTAAATGACATTGCCAAACATTTCAGTGGGATTTCTCAATGCACTTGTGCTTCTGTGACTATTTATTTACCATGTGCTAACAATGTCTTAAATAATATAAGCAGTGGAGAAATACTACATCTTCCTGAAAGCACCATCTAGTGAAGTGCGCATAACGTTTTTTACACATGGTATCTTGCAAGACCAGAAGGGAACACACCACATGTATGTGGAGCCAAGAATTAATTGTTAGTCAAATTCATGATTTAAGAGTCTAAAAGTGTATATTATGATATATAGAAAATTTTCAACAACATTACAGTTTAAATTTTTTTTTTTAAAAACCCATCCTAACATCTACCCATTTTCCCTGGTATTATGCTCAACTTTCCAATGTCCCCTGCATCCTACACTTCACAATTTTTATGTACTTTCTTGCCCCAACTTTCTCCCTTCCCCCTGCACCCAGGGAAGGAGTGAAAGCTGCTCCAAAGCCTTCTTGGGGCCGTCTGTCCCCCAGGGACTGCCTAGGGCTGTCAGCCCCTTCCCCGGTGGCACTCACAGAGCTGGAGCTCAGACAGGCTGGGCAATGGGCACTCGGCCACGGGGCGCCTGGTAAACCCAGTTCAGCCCCGCTCAGGCCAAGGGCAGCCCAGCCACCCCTTGGGACCTGCATGGGCAGGGCAGCCCACAGCCTGTGGCCTTCTGTTAGTAATGGCAAAAAATGAGTTCAACACCTCTGTAGCTAGTAAATTAATTAACATTAATATAATGTTAATACAATTCTGGTTTCTGTTCACAATCTTAGTGGCATAAAAAAGCAAAACCAAACAGAAAACCCACATCTTGTCCTATGAATAAAAATAACAACTGTATATTTTTGTATAATGTAATGACTCCTGAATAATAGCTATGGTGGTTATTTCTCTAAGAATCAGTTAGAATATATTAAAATTATGTTTGTAATATTAGCAATGTGAGTTCTGTTTTAAAGAATTTATGATGTGTTTAGGCCTTTAGTAGAGATTGGTACAATATTGGAGTAGAAGCTAGTCATAAAGCATGTTCTACTAACCATAATTTAAAATCAAAACCAATAAAGTATACATTCCTTTGAATTTCTTCTCTGTGCTACATTAAGTGAATTAAAACCATAATGAAATACACATTATGCACTATGTTTTCCAAATTTGTTAGAGTGGAGTAAGCCTGGCTCTGCTAATTACAAAGCTGATGCCTTTATGATACTAACAAGGGAGTTGTTGAATATTTGCTTAAGTGCCAATTAATTACCATTGAAGTTAGATTTTATACTGATGACCTAGTTAAAGAAACATTAATTACAACCAACTAACCTCTTTTTGGTACTGTCACGAGGCTAAAACTACAGACCTCCTATGGAAACAAAATTAATATGCTTCTAGAGTCACACATATGTCCGAATGGTCAACTATTAAAAAGTCTTCTGGGACTCTCAAGATAGAATAAACATTTCCAAACAGGAAAGCATATAGTTCACAGGTACCAAAAGAAGGATAGAGCATTCAACTGCAATAACAAATGTAGGCTGATGAAGCTTTTAAAATGTCCCAGCAAAAGATAAGCTCCCTTAGAACATGAACAGGAAAGGGTAGGAGAAGGTGCCAAGGGAGCAGTGGGCAGCATCCAGCTTCCAGTGTTAGAGAACTGAAGGACATTTGAATGACTGAAAAAACTGAAAACTTTAAAGAGGAAGCAGAGCTGTGACAAGTTCAGGCTTTTAGGTTTCTGCTCTGCTGACAGTCAAGTAAGTAAAGGTGCATTTCCTATCAAGGAAGCATTCGGCATATTACCAAGCACAGCAGCGGTCACTGGGCATTTTACTTCAGTGCTCATTCTAGGAGCTGTTGTGAATAAATACTTCCTCAATGTGTGGTCTACCATTGATGCAGATTATTAAACCTTTTGGAAATTAGGATGACTTTTATGTGTAAATTAATATTTCACATTCACCCATGAATTCATTCATTGTGCACCTTTTTCCAGAAAACAAAGTAGCCTCGCTCTTTACCTTCCCACCACCATAAAGGAAGAAAAAAATACTGAATACTGCAAGCTCAACTTTGACATAGGGAAGACAAGCCTTTTGAATGATGCTTGGTTTAGATCCATAGTTACAACCTTCCCATACATTGCTGACACTTTGTATATTTTTAATATCAGAATCCTAAAATCATGTAAACAAAGCTACTTAGTATTCCTTGTGGAATAGTTGGAACAATTAAAATTAAGCTCACATTGATTTGCTGCATTTAAGTAAAAATTGCTATTTATGTTAACAGTTTCAATCCATTTCCATTAAAGCAATATCAGCTAATACAATTACCTTGTCTGTGACATTTTTTTTTTTTTTAACTGTCAAATAAATGTCTTGCATATTTAGAGCTTACAAAGTGAGAGGTATAGGGAGATAAACTCAGCTGGTCAGGGCAGGTGTAGTTAGTCAGTTTGCTCATTATTAGAAGTTATAATATGATAGCAATGGCAATTTTACCACTAAGAAATAGTATCATGCTGTTCTGAACATACAGAGACAATAAGACAAAGAAAAAATGAAAACAAAAAAATAATTAAAGGATATTTGCTGAAAGAGAAAATAAGGTATCAAATGAAATATTATTTGGTAAGGACAATATGAATCTAACTGGGACTGAGGCAAATATATCAACCAAATGAAATATGCAGGCTTCATTATTATTACTCTTATGGCCAGGAATATATTAGAATTTCCATAAAAATTCTGGATGCCTAGAGTTTTGTAAGCATCAGTTCCACCAAAGTCTTTTTTTTTTTCCTAAAGAAAATTTAGAAGCAATGAATTATTTTTTGCAGTATTTTCAGTGTTCTCTATATTAAAAATTACATTCACCCAAGCTTGTTTTTGTTCTCTTTTTTTCAAAATCATAAAACTGGATCCTATCACTGGGTAGTAGGCATGAATAGAATAGAGTACGAGGCAGCTATAACAAAGATTAGGAAAATTTTGCCAGTAAGTACACTTGCAGATTAATTCCATAGGGTTGTTTCAGTTCATTTTTTGGGTGACAGCTCCGTCAAGATTACTATCTTGTGCCAAATAGGATTTATAAACACTTTTATGAAAAAAAGTGATAAAATTTGTTTTATATTCAAAGAATTATTTTCAGAGGACAGGAAGAGTTATCAAGACTACAGATCACTGTATCACAATAGGATTTTAACATCGAAGATAACCTATGGGAGTAGTTGTCAGAAGATCATATTTTTCCATATCTCTTATTTCTCATATGGGGTTAAAAAAAAAAAAAAAAAAAAAAAAAAGGAAGTTTAAAATCCCATAGTATTTGAAGAAATACAGTTCCTACACTTTTAAGTATGTAGAATTAAAACCTCTGTCCATCATAACAAGCATTAACACTGCTGTCTTCTTTAAAGATGGGGAAGTCTCACTTTTTTTTCATGAGGAATTTACAGCAGTTAGTAAACTTGAAAGTGAATTTATTTTAGTAAGGGTATAAGATAAAATTCACTGAAAACTACTGATGTGTTTATACTCCAACATAATGTACTGATTCTTCTAGCAACAGAAAACCTTACATTCATGTTTTATTCTGTGATTTCACTAGCGAATCCTGACAACATTTTCAATGCTTCTTGGCCAATACTTGAACAGATCAAAACTAAGGAAATATTAAGTATTTTGCTGTCTTTACTAAGTGTACCTACAAGTCCCATAAATTCTGATGGTACTTATCACAGGCTGAATGAAAACAGATTCTTCAACATGAATCTTTGCAAAATTAAGTGAGATTAGTAGTTTGTAGATCACATAAAATATGTATTTAGGCAGCCATATAGGCATAATGAAAGGGAAAAAAAATAATTCTGAATTAATTCAACATACCTACTTAGAATATGTATCCTATATTAATTTTAGTTAATACTGAAATTCTATTTATGTTCATCTCATGTTCATTAGGAAAAAAAAGTTATATTATTCCCACAGAGTAACTGGGTAATTTACCTTTGATATTAATGGGAAAGACATCAGATGTTCAATAACGTGGAATTACAAGTGTGTTCTACCTTGATTATGAGCTTCCCATTAAACTAAAACATCTGGTTTAAAATTTAAAATGTACAAGGAAGCAGTTCTTATATGCCCTAGTTATTACGTATTCAGAAATATGCCTAACTTTAAATGTGAGAGCAATGAGATAAACTATGTATTTAATTGCACTCTGTATTAGTGCCCTTCCCAATGTAGGATGCTAACATGTAATTCATTTGCAGCTCCTTTTCCATCTTTGGTATGCAGAACAAGAGTCAAAAATTTTCTGCCTTTTGACCTTGAACATGAAGAACAGGGAAAAGCCTCAGGGAGTAATGCAGCTGAAAACACTAGTGTCGTTTGTTCATAACCCTGGCTTCTCACTACCAGACATTCCTTGTGGGAATGTAAAATTCTATGTATATATCACTAGCAACCTAAAAGTCTTCAGATTGTGCATGCAAAAATATGAGAAATCATTGGTGTTAGTACTGCCTTGGGTTGCTGGATGCTGTTAAAGCCTGAAGTTTAACATATAAACCCCCCAAATTTTTCATGTGTTTCACTGAGAAAACTTCAATATTTCTACTCAGTAATTGAAAGCCTAAATATTAAAAAGCAAAGCTCTTCAGAATGATTAAACAGAAACATACTTTGCTTTCATCTTAAACATAAAAGTGTTTTGATGGCTAAAATAATAAAGGAGGTGAGAAATGGCTTTAAAGAATGCCTTTCTTAACACATGATTGTTATATTGAAGATGCTGAAAAAAATCAACCACACCTTTACTTACTGAAGGAAGTTAATGTTTACCACTACTTTTGATGGCATCAGATTTCCCATCAATCATAGTTTTTGGTTGCCCAAAAAGCATCAGGCTTAGAAATGGCAGTAGAATTTAACATCCCTCTTAAAAATCTATTCAGCAATATATTTCTACTAAGTTACCAAACAATAATTTATGAAGCTCTGACAGTTCAGTTGAATATAATGAATATAGTTTCCTCCAAAAAAAAGATTAATAAATGAGTATTTTTAGTCAAATGGGAAAAACCTGAGGGAATGAATGGAACTCGCCCTCCATATGGAGTTTCAGAGTGAGTCTGGTGAAACGCAAGGGCAAACACACTTGTATCACAGAGGGACACAGAAGGAGAGTTGCACAGTGTATTCATTGCACTCCTATCCCTTAGGAATTCTTTCCTGGAAATGGAAATTGTTTATAATACTGGACCATACATGGCCAGAACAAATGAACACCTTGCCATCCAGCTATTATTCCCTCCCTAATCTCCAAATTTACTACAGTAACAGTGAATCATTTAGAAGTTTTTGTTTTCTGTTAGAGACTGTAAAAACATATTTGTTGTCTAACACCTTGCAGATCCTCTATTTAACCCATGCCCTGATGGTATCCCAAACTTGGATGCAAAAAAAAAAATCTGTAATTTATCAGACAAAAGGGGCTCTCAAAAATATGTTTCCTTTTTCTTTTTTACCATCACATCAACAACTTTTTAAAGCAGACCCAGAAATTCCTCCATGAGATGTAAAAAAGTAGAACTGGAATAGATTTCCTGCCACCCCACCTCCACAAATCACTCCCTCCACCCCACCCACCCTTACTACAAATAAATATGTAGTATCGTCCTTTATACAAATGGGTCAATCCCAACTTTAAAAGTGTTGTTATACAGGCAATTTTCATAAAGTCTCACTGCTCTGGTGGTTACAAGTCTGTACTTATTTCCACCTTAATTGAATTAATTTAATTTTCCTCTCTTTTCTTATGTTAGTAATTTCTTTTAATAAAGCTTCTGTCCCTTCATCTCACTTTCCCCTTACCTAATGTATAACAGACAGCAAACATCTTTCTCTCTTTTTGCTAAATAATAATAATAAAAAAAGTAGATTTTCCAACCATAAAAAGGCTCTCCTTTCTGCTTATTTCCTTGACTGTATCTGTTTCACCCGGAAATAGCCTTTCTTGCAAACCTGTTTTTGCCAGGGTCTTGTAAAGTGGTCAATTTGTCTTAAATTTCTTCAACTATTTGTAGACTCAAAATCTCTCCTGAAGTCTTGCATATTATTATGGTCAGACTAACATGTCTTTACTTGTTGCCTTCCAGTCATTGTGGCATTCTGTAGATTTGTTAAAATATCAGATTTACTGTATCACTGCTTTCAGAATCCAGTAGCAAGTTTTGTCTGATCCCTAGAGCTTCAAAGTGAAAAACTCAAACCTCAGCTTCTACCCCAGCTGAGCTGGTTTCTATCTCCACAGCTTCTTTTTTTTTCCAGTTTTCCTATTACTGTCCTTGTGTTCAGAATCCATGGGTTTGCATCATATCATTACTGGGAGCCTTGTCACTGATTTCTGTGGTACTGGGTTCAAAACCTTCTGAAGTTTTTAATGTCACTATGCCATGAGAAATGTGTCTTTAAAAATCAAAGATGCAACAAGTACTCCATTTATTATTTTTCAAACTGATTTGAAAAGCAGCTTCTAAACACATACAAAGCATCACTGTAGAATGCAACCTATATTCATCAGGATACAATCCAGCATTAGTTACTAGTTTCATCTCTGCATAGCCATTTGCATATAGGTAAGGTCAGCCACTTACTAGTTTGAAAATGATAGCTAAACTGAAGCATTCAGATTGCATGTTCCTTAGCCAGTAAGCACTTTAACTTACTGTCATCCAAATTATTTTAAGTAGTTTGAAATGTATCTACTCAAAGCTAAAAGCATTTCCTTCTCTTCATTAAATGCAAACATGTAAAAGAGCATTATTGGCCAATGTAATTTCCTAGAATTTGCAAAAAGCATATTATTGTAAGTGGAAAGTAGCAAGAAGATAATAAAGTAAATCAAATTTAGAAAAAAATAAGGACTAAAATCTGAATTAGATGAAACAATAATCAGAAAAAATAAAAACAGACCTTCAGTTCTGCACAGCAGAGAGAATATGAAGTGCATGTGGCTACAATTGCACAAGTTCACAATAAGCCGATCATTTCCTGCTAAAAGGAAAGTACTTTTTCATCTCAATGGAGCTAAGTATCCAGAAACATTACACTGGGGAGAGATTTGAAGAAAAAAACCCCAACTGTTAGAAGTCTTTAGATCTCATTTTATCTACATTGCAATCTCATTTTAAGCAATTCTCAACCACAATAGTACATTAAGATAGTTTTTATTTACACAAGTCATTTCCATTATATTTTTATGATTACTGGTGTTACTGATTTGTCATTGATTTGTTATTAGTTAGAATTAATCATATTTAGTTTTAACATTTTAGCAAAATCTTATGTATGTTGTATTTTATAGATTTAACCACCAACCAGTGTCTGCTGTGAAATCCCCTGTATAGCCCCGTATCAAGGCCGGAGAAATTGAGTAAAATCATCTAGTAGGAACATTTAGAACTTAGATAACAAGATAAAGAAATACCTGACAACGGGGTGGTGTAAGAGTTGTCAGTACGTTACCTGACAACGGCCTGTTTGGAACGCAGCGGCCGATCCCCAAGGATAGAATGTGCGGTACAAGGCTCCTGGAAGGTCCCTGGCTAGAGCCGTTAGAGATAACCGCATAGCTACTGTCAAAAAGGATGGATTGCACCTGTTGCCATAACATCGATGAAGAAATCATGAACTCTAGACGAACTTTGCTTCATTATAATACCAAAACACACCTCCTGGTCAAAAGCTACCCGCCTCCAAGACTTACCACGCCTCGGAGAGACCTTCACTACGCCTGCATAAGAGATATTCACGTATGCTAATGATTTCCCAAAAATCTAATGAATATGTATAACTTTTCTTAGAAATCTAATGAATATGTATCGATAAGTCTTAATATAAGGTATATTGTTTTGGAGACAGGTGTGCGTGGTTTGTGAGAGGACTCGCCCGCGCACCCGGCCGTCAATAAAGAAGTGTCTGCTTATCTACACTAAATTGGTGTTGATAAGTTCTTCATTCCGAGCTTTTCGGTAACACTGGGGCTATATTATTACTATTATTATTATTGCAACTTAAACTTGCACCTTGTTATTAACCAAAACTGGTTCTATGACATAGTTTATACAGTTTGTCAGAACAAAAATATCATGTTTCTTCTTTCTGACTTTTCTGAGTGAAGGTTTATATAATATAACATTCATAAAATAAGAGAAACAAGCAATATACAAATGCTAAAGCAGACTCAAAACTATGATTCCAGTGTATGCCTCTGCCCTAACACTGTGTTATATAAGCAGTTCAGGTTATAAGCATGTGAGTCTCTGCAAAATCAATAATGCACGGTGAAATTTGGAGCTAACACCATTAAACATATACTTTAAAATGTCACTCTCTGATTCTAGGGATCTTTTTATAACCTGCAATGATTCATCTAAAAAAAAAAAAAACAAAACCAACAAAAAATCTGATTAAATATCATGCTGCTGAATTTGAAAATCAGTCTGAAGTTCTTCAAAGCAGACAAATATAGGGGGAATACATATCATGTAAAGACCATTTTATATAGAATTTGCTAAACTCCAGGAAAAAAGTAATTCATTGGCACATTGCCTGTGCCAGTCTACAGAAAAGGTTATTTTTCTTACCTCTGCAATATAAGAAAGAAAGAGAGCAAGCAAAAGAAAACCCATAATTATTGTCATTAAAAAAGAGGAGGGGAGAGAGAGGGGGGAGAGGGGAGGAGAGTCATTCCAGGTAAAAGTTTTGGGTTTTTTCTGAACAAAAATTTAAAAATCCTTTTTCAGGTTGATTTTTCGTTCTCTGCCTACTGTTTCTTGAAGAAACTAAAAGTAGGAAGGAAAAGAGAAAAATTAAGGTGTGTTTTCTTTTAAGACAAAATTTCTGTTTGTCAGAGAACCATTTTGATTACAGTTACTATCAGTAACAATAGCAATTATGTATACTTATTAAACATTTAAAATATCATATGAAATACTTATCCAACAGCTTGGAATATATATTAAAACTCTTTTTAGAGCTATGTAAAACATTACAATTTTTCCCTTTTGATATATTATTACAGGTTTGCATAAGAATCCATATAGAAGATATCACCCATTCTACAAGTTAAAATGCCAGTCTCTTCAAATGTTAAGGTACATCAGGAGAAGGATATTCTTTGTGGACTGCATTTTCAGACAGTTAAATGGTGCTGACAGACTGCAAACATGAAGCAGTAAATGCATTCTAAGGGATGATATATAATATCATAGATAATATTTGTTCATTAGAAAACAGGCATGTATTTTGTTTAAAAGTTCTTTCTATAGAAAGACGGTATCTTTTATTTAGTCTTTGGATATCATTTATGGTTGCTTGCAGTACACCAACTGCAAAAGCTTAGTTCTTAGATTTCTGAATATAAACTACAGTGTCTTATAAGCTACCTATGCATTCTGCTTCTCTATGCTCACACAGAATGAACTTTCCATAAGGTATGCACTTCAAGTATTAATTGTATATCCCAGAGTGACATTATGTACTTTTACATAAGATACTATGTTGCTGGAGTAGATTTTTAATGTAAATAATATTTGAGGGAGAAGTGCTTATTGATTGTATCGATATTTTTATATTTCAATATTTTGCTATGTCAATTTATAGTATACTTCGAATATAAAAAGTCTGCACAAGATAGCTTAGAAGTCCCCCAGGGCCTTAGCAAGAGAAAAAAGACAGTGCTACAGACAGTCCCAGCACTTTGAAAACAGAGGGTAGAATGAAAGTAACTGATAGCATTCTAACTTTCAAAATCAAAATGTCATTAATAAGATAGGTCTTGAGAATGTACTACAATGGATTCGCCTAGGTACTCATAATGTGTTTTTTTGAAACTAGAAGATGCTAATCACAATGAAATAAAGAGATTGAAGAAAACAAACAGTAATAAAAATCTGTGTGAAACTAAAAAATGTTTGACCTGTGTCGAGCATTTCAGTATTACCTCAGGGGAAAACAAAGTGTCAGTGGAAACACTGAAAATGAGCATACACACACAAAATCTAGAGTTCTACTAGTTTGTTACTGAAAAGCTCGGGATGAAGAACTTATCAACACCAATTTAGTGTAGATAAGCAGACACTTCTTTATTGACGGCCGGGTGCGCGGGCGAGTCCTCTCACAAACCACGCACACCTGTCTCCAAAACAATATACCTTATATTAAGACTTATCGATACATAGTCATTAGATTTCTAAGAAAAGTTATACATATTCATTAGATTTTTGGGAAATCATTAGCATACGTGAATATCTCTTACGCAGGCGTAGTGAAGGTCTCTCCGAGGCGTGGTAAGTCTTGGAGGCGGGTAGCTTTTGACCAGGAGGTGTGTTTTGGTATTATAATGAAGCAAAGTTCGTCTAGAGTTCATGATTTCTTCATCGATGTTATGGCAACAGGTGCAATCCATCCTTTTTGACAGTAGCTATGTGGTTATCTCTAACGGCTCTAGCCAGGGACCTTCCAGGAGCCTTGTACCGCACATTCTATCCTTGGGGATCGGCCGCTGCGTTCCAAACAGGCCGTTGTCAGGTAACGTACTGACAACTCTTACACCACCCCGTTGTCAGGTATTTCTTTATCTTGTTATCTAAGTTCTAAATGTTCCTACTAGATGATTTTACTCAATTTCTCCGGCCTTGATACGGGGCTATACAGGGGATTTCACAGCAGACACTGGTTGGTGGTTAAATCTATAAAATACAACATACATAAGATTTTGCTAAAATGTTAAAACTAAATATGATTAATTCTAACTAATAACAAATCAATGACAAATCAGTAACAAGTTCACATGGACAAGACAGAAAAAAAAAGGGTAGGTCTCTCCCATAGCTCATAAACAACTTAATTCAACCAGATGTGCCCTATTTATGCAAGTGTACTCCCTCTATCCTACATCAACAGAATTAGATTATGAAAAAATAGTGAATTTTAAAATAAATTTTCTTTAAAAAAAAAAAAACAAAAAACGCTGACTCTTCCCACTGAGTTGTACCTAAGCAGAACTGGGCCACTGATTTGTTTATCCACAAAGCCAGAGAGCCTGAGATCCTTTGAAGTGCTGAGTGATTTTGCTTTCCTTCAACTCAAAATGAGAGGGTAGAGAGAGCCTGTTGTGTGCCCAGTCCTGGCTGGTTCAGGTCTTTGATAAAATACTCATACCTCTTCAGGTGTCTCAAAGTATCTAATGTAATTTCAAACAGGCTGTGTGCCTGAGTTCACACATTTTATGAAATTAAGAAGAATTTTTTCCTTAAATAAATAATAAATCTGCAAGAGCTTTAGTCTTAGGATTTTATAAAGCCACTTCTTCTACACCATGAATATGATTAGCTATTAAAACTGCCATTAGAAAAATGGGTAAAGTAGGTCTAGTGTGAAGGGCTGGGTCTTTTCTCCTGCTTTAGAGAAATTCTTTTGTCCAATGTCAAAGTTGCTGTTCGGTATAGACAATGGAAATAAAGTTTGGTATTAACAGAGAATTTTATAGAACTATTTTGGTGAACCACATATTGTTTATAAATTCTACCTAAAAGATAACAGCACTGTCTAGAAATTCTCAAGATATTTTTGTTCTCCACATTGTGCACTCTGCTGTTTAAAAATCAGTGTTTCTGCAAATGTTAAGATCAGAAGAAAAAAATTGGGTAGGAGGGAAAGGATTGTTATGGCCTAACTGCTGTAGAAGCTTCAACTCTTAAGTAAAGACTTGATTTGTTAAGAAGAAATTCCAGACCATTAGTCTAAGGTTCTCCAAAATATACAGTGTTAAAGTTCAAAAAAGAAAACATGATTTATTTTTAAAGGTTAAATGTGTCAAAAAGGCTCCTGCTGTAACTAAGAAATGCATAAGAAAGCAGTGAAAGCATAAGGAGACTGTGGTAGCAACAACAGAAAGAGTCTGTAATAGCTACCACCAGGCTGTAAGGAGATAAGAAAGGTGACATCATGCTGGATACACGCAGATTGCTAAAAGAGATCAGATGGCCCAGGGGACCAAGGTGTTGTTACAGAGATTTTCATCTCTTCTTCTGGGTTCAGGATCTCACTCATCTTTGTATTATTTTTTTGTTCGTTAGTGTTTTGACAGTATGTTGCAGAATGAGAAAACAGAAAGGCACCTGGGCATGTAGCGCTTCACCTTCCCTGGTTGCACGCAGACCCATGCAGAGCATTTGGGGAGGTGGCAGCAGGGGAATGGCTTTGTGGCAGTTCAGAATCAGCATACGGAAGGCTTTCAGATGCTCATCACCCACAGTGCGTGCCAGGATCTCATGCAGCTCTGTTCTCCCCGAGACATCCTCCGACAGCACAGGCAATGGGGAGCGCAGAGAAACCACGGGATCAGGAACGCAGAGCTGCGTCCAACAAGCTCCCAGGCACATCCCCCAATGCACCTGCTCAGCCTGTTGCTGCCAGGGGTGTCACGCACAGGGGAGGGTCACAAAGGAGACTTTCAGCTGCTGAGCAGTAGTTTGTCACCTGACTTCTGCCAACTCCTATCTTTTAGCGCACTACATTGTCATTTTTGGGTTTCTGGTAAGTCTTTTCATTGTTTTAATGATTTCCTTGGGCTCTGAGATAATCTTCACGTAAAAGCTACCTACCCAATGCCACTTATGAAACTATCTAAAAATAATATAAAAAAATGACAAAAAAACCACTGAAGTAATAAAAAGCTACAAAACATTGGTTTCCATGACAACAACAAAAAATTGTATAATGGACAGAAACATCAAGAATAAACTTTTCCAATATTATTAAAACAATTATATAGAAACATAATCTACTGTGAAAGACTTAATACTGGGTTCTTTTAATGTTATTTTCAGACAGATAGCTTTCCAAGGAAGACAAATCTGTATTCTAAACTGTGTAATCACCTGTACCTTTGGTGGACCACTTACTGTCTCAGACAGGTAGGGTTAAAAAAGTATCTTTACCATCTAGCTATAAAACTACTATTCTAGCCACTAGACTGGAATGCTTAATTCTAATTGTTTCCTGTATATCTGAGTTATTCCTCCTTTCTTATGAATAAATCATCACTTTATTTCATATCCTGTTCTCCCTCCCAACTCACAGGCACTTTTATCAGCTTCTAGGACACTTAGCTTTTCACAGAGGTAAAAAACATATGTCCAAACCCTGTAACAGAAGAAATCAAACAAAAAATGCAGCACTGGTGAAATACATGGGTATAAATGTCACTACAACATGTATAATCTGAACATTGCTTGGTGTCTGTCTGCCAATTTCCTGATTAACTTTTTTAATATAGTTACAAAACACTGTGATTCAAGGACTTTGTTTTATCTCTTATTGCTCTGCTGCTACAATATACATGGGCTAATGAAAAGGAGACAGTGGTTTCCTTATCACAGCAGATTATTATTATGAAAGAGATCCACACAATTTGACTCTGTTTAAAAGACAGAAACAACTAAATTTTCCTGAAGAAAGTGGTATTTTCTCTGTTTCTGCCTCTCTATACACGTAGAGATATATATGGATATGTATATCTATTTGTGTGTGTGTCCCTGTGTTTATGTATACAACTGTCATGGTTTAACGCCAGCCAGCAACTAAGCACCACACAGCCGCTCACTCACTTCCCCCCCCCCACCCAGTGGGATGGGGGAGAAAATCGGGAAAAAGAAGCAAAACCCATGGGTTGAGATAAGAACAGTTTAATAGAACAGAAAAGAAGAAACTAATCATGATAATGATAACACTAATAAAATGACAACAGCAATAATGAAAGGATTGGAATGTACAAAGGATGCGCAGTGCAATTGCTCACCACCCGCCGACCGACACCCCGCTAGTCCCTGGAGCGGCGATTCCCCCCCCCACCATCCCAGTTCCTATACTAGATGGGACATCACACGGTATGGAATACCCTGTTGGCCAGTTTGGGTCAGCTGCCCTGGCCGTGTCTTGTGTCAACTTCTTGTGCCCCTCCAGCTTTCTCACTGGCTGGGCATGAGAAGCTGAAAAATCCTTGACATTAGTCTAAACACTACTTAGCAACAACTGAAAACATCAGTGTTATCAACATTCTTCACATACTGAACTCAAAACATAGCACCATACCAGCTACTAGGAAGACAGTTAACTCTATCCCAGCTGAAACTAGGACAACAACCAATACATTCATTGATCTTTAAAATTCCTCAAATGCACCGTGATGACCATTTCATTAAGGAACAGATCTAAGGATCTCATTGTCCACCCAATAGCTATTTTGCCAGCAATTTGCCTAAGGAGAAACAAAGGGCACAGTTAATTAATTGAACAAATAAAACACCAGTAGACCACATAAAGAATATCCAAGAGCTCCACTTATGTACTTAAGAACTTTTACTTTGCAAAATCAAGGAGGTCACCTGTTGTGAATTAATTCTCATGGAAACAGCTGACAAGCCAGAGGTCTGATTTTAGTACATAAACTACACCAGCATGACAGCTTAAGTATAGTTTCAGAATGTCAGATATTTAATTTCCTAGTAAGTACATTTAATTGCCAAGCTTCAGCTAAATGCTTTCAGTAATTTCTTTTCCAAGAAATATTTGCATATGTTTTTGAAACCAACTGTACTGAAGGAAACATAGACTTTGTACTTTTAAGATATTTTTTTCTGGAGTAGTCAGCTTTATACACTTATTTGGTCAAGGTATTTTCCCAGGCCGGTTAGACAATAGCTAATAATCTGTATTTTGAGATCATCATAGCAGATGGCACGGGTGTCCCTTTTAGGTCACATTATGAACTTATATCTTAATATGTTATTTCACTGATAAAATTTATAGGAATTATACATAGGAGCAAAATCATAAGAAATGTGCTAGTACCTTAAACACTGGTCTTTCTAGCCCAGTACTCTGTCTCCAGCAGTCACAACACTACCACCATATACGAGACAGCTACTTAGGAGGAGCATGTCAGCCTGGCTATGTTAGCTTATCCATGCCCACACACACTCCAGAACCCACAAGAAGTGTAGGGAGAGGAGGACTGATTCCTCATCTTCTCTGGGTCTGTGTGAAGGCCCCACTGAGCACAACAGCAGCAGGAGGAGCAGCTCTTGCAGAGGCTCTTCTCCTGCATCACCTTTCCTACACCAAGAAGAAGAATCAAATACATCTGCTGAAACCTTCCTCCATCAAGACTACAACAATTACCATTATTTTTATGGCCATCTACATAGTCATGAGTACCTGGACTGAACACCCTTTAGCAGTACCCAAAGACGTGAGTTGCAGCTGCAACTTGTATCACTTCAGTGCAGCTGGCTCACATTTCACAGAGACGGCACCTGCCACTGACAGACTCTCCCTCACATCCTTTGCACAGAAGAACTTTGGGAGGACAGGCAGTGTCACACCCAAAACCTTGAAATGAGCAAGAAGGGAATGTGTCATATATGGAGCCAGTAATTTATAAACAGTTCAATTAATGTTTTAGCTTTCTAGTAGTTCAAATTATCAAAATCAGGAAATCTTTAATAAAAATAGTTAAATTTATTTATATTTTTTAAAAGCCCTTCCTAGTATCTAACCTTTCCAATGTCCCTCTGCATCCTATACTTGACAGTCTTCCACAAAAATCTCCAACTAGTTTTTCTAAAAGTTCTAAAATGTGGTGGGATTTGGTGAGTAATTGTTTGGCTTTCACCTTGTCTACTACCTTCATGATTCTGTAAACCTGAGACGTATCTCCTCTTAACCACCTCCTCCCCAAGGTAAGACCTTTCAGTCTCACTTTGTAAAGCTACTCCATTGCTTAGATCACACCAATTACTCTTTCTTATACTTTCCTGCACTTTCTCTCTACCTCTGCTATGTCCTCCATGAAGCACTGAGACCAGAACTTCAAGCAGTTCTTAAGATGTGAATTTGCAATGCATAAAACCACAGAGCTGCATTCAAGACTTCAGGAGCTGGTTTTGATTTTGGGTTTTGGTTTGCTTTTGGTTTTGTTTTTTACATGATAAGAGCAAACAAAGAATCCTGCAGCTAATCCAGTTTGGAACAAACCAAATATAGCACAAATCAGTGGAAAAAAGGGTCTAAATTACTGTGTCCTAAGTCCCATTTCAAAAGCAGCTCCAAAGCAAGCATTTAGTTGATATGGCTATAAATTTATCTCAAGGTATGTGGATTCCCAGCACAGTGAGATGACCCCATTAACACTGTGGTGACATATAGAGAACTGGACAATATTGGCAACTGTAACCATACCCACGTGTTTTCCCAAGCAGACAGATGGAGCATCTGGGCTCCTAGGGAAGTGGTTAAACTGTTTCTCAATTCAACTGGCATTTTCACAAATGCCTGAACAATTGCCTCATTATGTGCAAAACCAGACACCCTTAGGAAAACACTAGATTAATCACTGCCCAAAACCACTTCTAACTCACAGAAGTGGTGCACCTGCTCAATTGCACCCATAAGGAAGAAAAGAATAGTGGTCACACAAAATACAGAAAACACAACCAAGCAACAATGATCTCTGCCAGATAAAAGCATTTCCCAGCCACTGGTGCAAACTCTACATGGTATCATGCTGCAATTTCTACATAATCCATTTCTGTTGAGGTTTCACAGATAACCAGGGTATGCAGATGATGAGACTCCTGTCTGGTTTTGGGGATGATTCACTAAACTGTGGGGATCTTTAGTTCCAGCTTGTATCTCTCTCTCATCAAACTCTCTGCTCTTTTTCACTCTAATCTTCACTGATTTTTTTCTAGTGCTGTCTTTCCAGAGTTTGTTTAGGAACCCAAAGGGAATCATTCCACACAGGTTTTTAAAAGCAGGTGTCATGAACCAGTAAATCTTGCCCTAACACAATTTTCTAGATCCACCACTTTATCCCTCAAATACCGCAAGACTTCTTTTTTCTTCACCAACACCTTCAATCTTAATTCTGTCTTCACAGGTGACATTAACAAGACCAGAAGTCATGGCAGTCTAGCTCATTTTCAGAGATGGTTCATTATCTTCTTTCTTTACATTCTCCTTTTATATAGCTTTATAAATAGCTCATTGCCTTTTATGTGAGTCTGAATTTAAATGCTCACTTCAGTAATGCCTGTTTCAATAAGCTGCTAAGTTTTCAATGAGAGCTCCGAATGCATGGTAAAACAACACAGCAAAAGAAACATTTCTAATAACTCTAGGGATTAGATGTTCTTGCTTTCCTGGGTGTAAAAAGTCATCATGAAACACCCATTGCAAGATACCGTAATGAATACAATATTCCTTGTACTGATATTTTATTACTAGATTCTTTCTTAGGATAGCCCTTCAGCATCTTTGTATTGACATCAGCACAGACTTGATTAGTTTCAAGGCTGCCTGTCATGGAACAGTTGATGGTTGATGACATAGCTGGGTAATTGTATCTTTCTAGCATTTCAATAATCCAGTTTGCCATTAGATTAAATTTTGCCTTTGGCAATATTCACTGAGAAATGTCTTTGGAGTATCTGTTGTGTATACTTATTGAAAAAATTGCCTTTTTATGCTTACTGTGTTATGTAGCCAAGAATACTGCGCTGGTTTTGAATGATCATTAAGATGTGACTGGATGTTCTGTGAACCGTGGAAAATAAATATACCTAAATAAATGTAAATCTACAAGAGAGAAATATTCCCAAAGAGTTTTGCTCTAACATACTCTCTTATGTATTATTTTTCCTAATTATTGGCTATACCTGTCAGAACAAGAAGCAGGGGCAGGCAAATAGGACAGATTTTAATGATGAAAGAGTTTACGCAGAGACTGAATGATACAAGGATCCTTGTTTTCTTAGCTCTTATCACACAAGCTGTTTCAATATCAAGTCACACCAGTTCTTCAGAAAATGAAGAACATGATGAAATGTTTTGTTCTGCATTGAAATTCATGTAACAGAACAGCATTTCTGCAAAGAAAACTAGCAAATTATGCTCTGTTTAATTGCATCTTTTTCCCACATCTTGTGACAAAAACAGTTGAGGAAAGAATGGAGATAAAGTCCAGACATATCTCCAATTCTTTGTGAGGATTGGTATCACATTATTGAAGACTTTTCTTAAGAGTCAAACACTATGCAGACAACTAGAAATTTTAAAACCCTCATAACAGGGCTGGGGAGTAAAGAGTCAGAAAGGTAGGGTGGGAGGAAATGTTTGAAAACTTACTGAAGTTTATAATAAATTAAGTTGTTTCTTCACAATGATTAGTTCTTCAAGTTGTCTCCACCCAATCCTTGAAAAAGGACATTCTTTTTTAAAAAAACTTTTAGCCTGTAGCCTCACAAAATGTTACTTGACATAACAACTGGAAATTATCTTTGACAGAGCACTTATTTGCATAACACAGATCTATTCCCTTGACTTTATTATTCCTATGATCGGGGATTCATATGATCAGTGCTCATTTTGTTAGGCACTGAACGAACACCAAAAAGAAATCTCGAAAATGGAACAAAAACTTCCCCAAAAGTGTTAGATTCTTAATTGTAAGATAAGGTGTATCGGATGGATCCACCACCCCAGTGAAGTATGCAACAAGACAGTAAAACAATAATCTTCCATCACTTCCATAGATATGACCTTTTGTTTCCTCTCTTGGTCTGCTAGCGCATTGGCTACTGATGCAGACCATGACATGAGGTTTGACACAGCACCCCTCTGAGTTTGTTAAGAAGCTTCTGCAATGTAAACTGTCTATTTGTCAGCCTTTCCCCCTCGTCTCCTCATCAAGCATTCATTTTTCACAGTAATGATGACAGATGTAAAGAGGCAGAATGTATGAGGAATGTCATGTTCCTGTCACTAACACTGGTCATAATGGCATGCCTGAGAGAAGTATGTTATGCTACATTATGAGTAAACTGTGCATCCAGGTTTTTGAGTGGTTGTAAGTTTGCTTTTTTAATAAAAATCATCAATCCTATTAAAAAAACCTAATATGTGAAATAGGATGGTGCATAGAACTTCCTGAATTATATCGGTGTTCCAGATATGGGTCAAATGGGAAGTATTAACTGAAATGGAATACAAAATGATGATATGCTCTCTCACAATGCATGAAATTCTAGGATAGGAAATTAACTTATTGAATAGTAGCTATAGAACAAACACAGGAAAATATTTTTCATGCAGTGTACACCTAAATTGTCAAATTCATTGCTCCAGATTTTTGCAAATGCCAGAGGTTTATCTGCAGTCAAAAAGCACTAGATTAAATTCATTGAAGAAAAAAATTCATCGAAAGCTCATTTCTACACAGGTTTAGGATACCTAGGAGATCGCTAAAGAAAAATAAATAATAAGGAGGACAGTGTCTGAGGTGTGGGCTTTCACTATTGGTTTAGAATATTGTCTCCAACTTTCCACAAACCAAGAGCTAGGAAGATAACAATGTAGTGTTCAAGAGTTTAAAGTGATTAAGATAGTGTCACAGATATGTTTATTGTGAATAGTATTACTAGCTTATCAAATTATATATTGCAGCCACACAAATACATTTCCACTTATTATGGTTTGGGTATTTTTTTGTTCATTAAAGGGATTAATAACATTCCAAATAAAACAAAACAAGAACTTTAAATTTGGTTGTGTACCATTTTGTGTTGCCACGATAATATAACAGTATGTAACAAGGAATAAAGCTAAAATATTTTGTCAAATTATTGGGGCATAACTCCCCCATAGGAGCACCAGTCAGATTTTCATCTCCTCCCATGGAGGTTGCCAGAAAATCATAGCAAATGCCATTTCTCTTTAATGATGAAATCTGATGTGCTACCCTGAAATTCCTAGGTGATTCCTTTTTGCTTGTCCATTGCTCCATTTCTGAACAGTAAAAGAAGGCACAAATGTTATTGTATTTACTTTGTTTCCTTCTTTCATTTTGTCAGGATAGCTCCTGCTAACCTAAAACTGAATGCAATGATTATCAGTAGGTTACTGAATAATAACTACAATATATTGCTCTTGTTTATCTCACCCTCTAACCTCTCTATCTGCACAGTTGTTTTAGATTAAAACCTTCCTAATGCCTCTACAGAAGGTACAACAAGGGTCAATCTCGAGAATTAATCCTGGCATTTAGGAAGAGTTTGCATAAAAGGTGCCCAGGAAAGGGAAGGTATTTTCACTTCTCTCCAGATTCTGAAGTACTTGATAAGGACACTGTAACATCATCCAGTATAAAAGACTTGTTAATTGTATTATTAAAAGAATTCCATTTTAATTTGCAGAGAGATTGTATCTCACAGTTTATCCTGATGGTACTTCAGGATTTGAAATTAATTTTAGCCACAAGTAAAAGAGAGAGAAAGCAAAATAATGAAGCAACATTAATTCTCAACACTACATAAGATCATTAGCTATCTGCACATATGATCTGATTTCAGTCCAGTCCTTCAACACTCATTCACATTACTCTTTCTAAGACAGCCAGTCAAGCCAGCCATTGAAGTGGAAAAAAGTGTATACTTATTTGTAAGACTAAGGCCTCTGAATAAGTATTTACAAAACCCAAACATTTCATAATGCAAACATACCTCAGGTGTTAGTAAGTAGCTCTGTTATAAATGCAAGAATCCTTCCCATTTATTGTATTCCTTTTTCTCCATATTTAAGTACTGTTGCTTTGCATTACTGTAACTTACAGGGATCGTTAGTAACACATTTCACCTTTCCCTACTCCTCCACCTGACTACAAACACTAAGAATATGACTTTTTCTGTGGGTCTGAAACAATGCATGAAAGTCACCCTGAAAGACAAAAGCAAGTGCCAGTATTCTGCTGGTATTCTCCTTACCGCTTAATGTAGAAAGCTTGATAGAGTTGTCTTTGCCATACAGTTACACATGTTATGGGTATATTTTCCACTTATATATCTGAATATATGCTTTTTTTTGTTTATACTTCTTTAGACAAACTTGCAACAGAAATGAGCCATTTTCAAAATGCACTAAGCAGACTACCTTCTTTCCCAATAATGACTTATGTAGTTCATTTCCTAAGGCAGATTCCTGAGGCAATAAAGGCAATCATGATTTACTTTCAACACAGCATACATGGATATTGTATATCTGACATATATAATATTCTAGGTGCTACTGAGCCATTTATCAACAACCTAATACTTCAGTATTATTTATCCCGGATTTCTTCGATTCAATACTATTTTGTTTAGTCATTATAAAAAGCTAATTTGAAAGTAAGCAGATAACTGTGACAAGTACACTGACATATCATGAATTCTTAATAAAACATCTACAGTAACTCTACAGCAAACTGCACTGTCATTTCATTGTTTTTATGCTTAAAAAATGCCATTATGTAAAAGTCTTCCTGTTTGAAATACCTACTCCTAAGAATAAGATCTATGGCAGAAGTTCCTTCATTTATAATTTTCATTTAATAGCTAGTTAGAAAAAAATTCATATTTATTTCTGCATGCTTACAGCTAATGACTGCTGAAACCAGAATCACTACTGCAAAGTTTAAAGTAGGTATGTTTCCCCCTAACTTAAGGAACACCAAGAATGTTTGTATGAAAATAAAAGTATTTTTTTAATATTCCTGGTTTTGATGCTTTCTGCTTAAAATGTGTATAAAATACTGACTCAAAACTCATCTCTAAGGGAAAAATGGTAGTAGCAGATTTACAGAAATGCATGAATTTGCTGTGCATTTATGACTATATAAATTTGCATATGAAAGTAGCTTTATCTACTTATCTTTATACAATCTTTGTTAGCCTGGTCTGACAATTAAGCTTGAGAACTGAACTTTTGCTCTTTGTCAGTGTGACTAAAAGGCTGAAAACTGGTACATTATGGTACACTGAACTTAGCCCCTTTAATCTACATGACTCTCCTCCTTCACTTTAAGAAAAGCGTTAGAGAAGTTATTGGGGCAATGGTTTGCCACTGACACTGTTTGCTGGTTACATGGCTTTAAGAAGAACTTTTGTTTTATGAATGACCCAACACACAAACATGCACCATGTTTTAAGAATTCATGGGGGAGAAAAATCCCAGAATTCCCAATCATGCCATAACAGCCAATAGAAGAAAGGCTTTTGAAAAACTCTTTGTGAGGTGTCTTCCATTTTATCTGTTTGCTCAGTACTCCTTCACACCATTAAAACTGAATGCTACTGCAACTTCTCTGGCACAGGCGGCTTTCCTGCTGTTTTGTTTTCTTAACACAATTCCAAGAGACAACTGCCCTGGTGCCCATACCTCCTCTTGGGCAGATCAGAGTTTGTACATTTCCTTTGAGAAAGTCTTGTCCTTCTACCATCACAGAATGTATTTTTAATGGTTTAATGTCACTCTGCTATAAAATATCTTCTATTCCTAATATTAGCTCTCCAAATCTTACTGTAACTTTTATGGCCATAGCTTCAATTTTCAATTGAAACAAAATGTTAAAATCTAGATGGCTGTAACCATAGCCTTTTAAATGTACAAGTACTGAAATGCCCTGTGTCTTGGTTTAAGCCCAGCTGGTAACAAAACACCACAAAGCCGCTGGCTCACTCCTCCCCCTCCCAGCCCTGGTGGGATGATGAGGATAAAATATAAAGAAACTTTCGTGGAGAACAAAATCAATTTCATTTACTACCAATCAAATCAAAATAAGAATAAGAAGTAAAACCAAATCTTAAAACACCTCCCCGCCCCCCCTTCCCGGGCTCAACTCCACTCCCGGTTCTCTCTACCTCCTCCCCCCAGCAGCGCAGGGGGACGGGGAATGGGGGTGGGGGTCAGTCTGTCACACATTGTTTCTGCTGCTCCTTCTTCCTCAGGGGGAGGACTCCTCACTCTTCCCCTGCTCCAGCGTGGGGTGCCTCCTCAGGAAACAGTCCTCCACAAACTTCTCCAACATGAGTCCTTCCCATGGGCTGCAGCTCTTCATGAACTTCCCTGCTGTGTGTCCTTCCGTGGGCTGCAGTCCTTCAGGCACTGATTGCAGCAGCACAGGCTTTTCCATGGAGTCACGGCCATCTTCGGGGGCATCCGCCTGCTCCAATGTGGGCTCCTCCCCAGGCTGCAGGTGGGCATGTGCTCCCCTGCTCCTCTCCATGGGCTGGGGGGCAACAGCCTGCTGTCTTACCACAGGCTGCAGGGGCATCCCCTCCTCCAGTGCACCGCCTCCCCCTCCTTCTTCACTGACCTCGGTGTCTGCATAGGTGTTCCTCTCACATTCCAATCTCCTCCCCTGCTGCAGGTTTCCCCCTCTTAAATCTGTTCTTCCAGAGGCGCTACCACAGTCACTGATTGGGTCGGACTTGGCTAAAGATGGGTCCAAATTGGAGCCAGGGAAGCTTCTAGCAGCTTCTCACAGGAGCCACCCTTGAGGCCCCTCCCCCACTACCAAAACCCCACACACAAACCCGAAACACCCTGTGATACACAGATTTTAATTTTCATTTACAAGCCAACTACATGTGACCCATTGACTATTTATGTAGCTTTTTTAAATTTCCATTCCATACTGTAGCAGAGTGTACCACTGATCATAGTTGCATTTTTTTTAAACATGTGATTTCTTTCTTACAACACATAGTTCTAGAATATTTAGAGGAAAAGGAAGAGCAACATCCATTAAAGGATGGGATGGCAAAAGTTTGATCTTTTGGGATGCAACTTTTGAGTCTGAATATGATGAAGATAGCAATGAAAAAGACAAATGTAGGAATTGTGCCAACAGCCTCAGGGAGGGATTGATGAGAACGTGACCTCTCCCAGAAAATTTATGGGAATAAAGCCTTTTTAATTCTTTTACTATCTAGAAGCTGATTCTAGCTAGTGATAGGAAAAGTACCTAAGAACAGTCAAGAAGAAATTTAAATGCTTAGATTAAGTTTACTGCTATCTCCTCAGTTAAGAAGGGAGATAACCAATACCAAAGGAAATGAATTGGACGCCACTACAAGGGTCTAGAAAAAATGAAGAACTGTAGTTTTGAATTTTTCATTTTACACAATGCTATTCTATGTGCCTCGTTGATCTGTGACATAGAAAAGCTCATGTTATCATTAAATTAGAATCTGAATAATGAATCTAGATGCAACTACAATCTATGTTCCCTAATTATTGGACAGAAGCAAAAGTTCTTTACTATGGGAAAAATATTTCATTAATACCTATGATTCCACTTCAAAAAGAGATAGACAGAGTTGTGCAGCTGGAGCAGAAGTCAAATAGAGAGCTATTGTGGAGGGTGTTCCTGGATCTACATCCTAGATGTTACTTCTCGTTTGCTCAAATGGAGAATGACTATGTGCCAATTTGGCACATGCTTCTTCCTCTTCTCTTCCAGCTCGAGTGTTTGGGCCATTCCAGTGGATTGACACAGCCAAGATAGCATCCACTCTCCACCTCTGCTGGTAACATTCCTCCCTTCAGATGGAATATTTATGTCTACTGCTCTTTATTGTTGTTTTGAATAATATACACTAGTACACCTTTATACCTACACACACTGAAAGAATGTCAGAAAGCACTTTTTTCTTTTTTTTTTTAAATGGAAGGAAATAAAATATTTCACCAAGAGTGCCTATGCTGGTTTTCTTACCTTCTCCTGAGAGAAACGAAAGCAAAATAAAAGGAAAGAAGCATTATAATATACTCTGTCACAGGTAAATTTTATTTGATCATAAGATAGCAGGCCATAGCATTATGATTCACATAGCCTGCTAATGATGCATTTTCTGGCATTTACGGTGTTCAAATCTAATTTTAACTTTTTAGTTGGTGGTGGTGGTGATATTTAATAAGGTTTTAAATAAATATATTTTAGCACAATCAGGAAGGAAGTTAAAAACACAGTTGTCTGTTAGGTGTTAAAGAATGAAAATTAAATGTTGTCCAAGATACTGTAATTCTTGTTGATAAATTTCATCATAATCTGTACTAACAGGCTATAGAAGCCATGTACCAGTAACCTAGTCACATATTTGACACAATGTACTTAGTGAGTACTTGAGAAGTTAATTAGCATGGCATTCAACTTCAGTTATTTTTTACAACTATTTGAATAATTTTTCTTGACACTAAACTTTCTATAGTCTCAGTTTTAGACTTCACTGTGCATTTATTTAAACTTTAGGTCAAAATAAGGTCACCACTGACTACAGGCTGAAGTTAAAAGTGCATACATTAGACAAACCCCAGTTTCAACTTATGATCATAGACAGAAGTAACTACTGAATCTAGGATCCTGGAGGTCATTGCTGTAGCACCTGGACAAAACCAAACCAGAATTAGCATGACTTTTTATGAATTATTTCCTGGGGATGTCTTTTACATTATTGCCCATTTTTTTTCCTGCATGGTTTAAATCAGAAATTTTTCCATGGTTAATATTCTGATAGACTATGTTATCTATATTTGATTTCTCTAATATCTAATAGACACATTTATTCGTTCTTTGTACCTCACATATATATTGAAAAAAAGAGTTGAAGCACATATATTGAATAACAGAAATACATGCAAGCTGAAGAAAAAGAGGTCAAAGAAATTATCCTACAGACCTGCCTACAAATTGTTACCATAATGAAGTATTTTTCTGTATAAATAACATACATGCTATTTGGCTGAAAAGCCAATGCTACCTCTGGTTGTGAATGAATGCAAGATAGAATATATCTAGAACTGTAGACAGTAATTATTCTTCCTTACACACTAAAAAACTCTAAGGGATAGATTTATGACTTGAAGATGGAGTAACTAACAACTTTCCAAATATTTTCCTTCTCATACCAGTCAAATGTGATACCTTTGTTACTTGCCTATGATATAGGCACCTCCATACTAAAGCATTTACTGTATATTATTACTACTTCTTGTTAACTCCTGTACCACTGGAAAAACATAATAGAGTGACAAGAAAGCAAAAAGTAGACTGTTCACTTGTAAGCAGAAAGGAACAATATTTTCAGAATGAAGATACTGTCAAATGTCATGCTTCTTCAGTGCAGCCTTTGATGGATCTGGCCCATTAAGTTTTAAAAAATGATGCTCAGTATAGATTTGATAACTGAATTACCCAGGTTTAGAAATTGCCTGTCACTTCAAAACACTTCTTTGTCTGAGGAAAACAAATACTTTGCAAAACAGCTCTTTATTGGTAACATTCAGGGAGACAGCTCTGAATCCCTTTTATTGGGAACATCTCTGGGAGAACAGTTTTGCATACATGAAGATTAGAATCAGTTTTATAACAAAAAAATAAAAGCTAAAAGAAATCCATGGCAAAATGGCAGTGGCAAGGGGCAGTAGTTGCACATTGTGACTTGGTAAGTTCAGACTGGGCATCAGAAAAGCTTTTTTACCAGCAGAATGAGCGGAACTGGTCATGCAGAGTGGGTGAGGAACCTCCATCCCTGGAAGGTTTCAAGGCTCACTAGACAAAACTGCAGCTGACTTGATCTAGTGTTGGCAATAGACCTGATTTGAACAGGAGGTTTGGGTAGATGACCTCCATAAGGAGCATTTAATCGATTTTTCTATGACTACTCTTTTTAAAATTATGATAATTTTAGGTGTATCCTTCATAGTTGTATATTGCTTAGCGTGTGTACTTTCATTTTATAGTCAATGGCAATAAATGGCTTTTCAACGTAAGATCTGATTTCTTTTAGCTGTTTACATTGAGATGAATTGTGCATTAGTCTACACTGACTGTAAATACATCTTAGAATGAGAACTTGAGATATACATGTTTAATTTTAGTCAAATTAGCCCCACCTTCTCTGATTATAAAGATATACTGTCGATTTAGTTAGGAGCTGATGGCAAATTTATGAAACTTATTCATTGATTGTTTCAGGTAAACTTCATAAGTAGTCTGGAAGGGGATGGAGCTTTAACAACATAGCAGCTGTTTCTAATGAGTTTCACTCTAATTCTGCTTTAATGTTAACAGTAATAGCAACTATACATAGCAATAACACAACATCTCAAGAAAATGAAAATCAGATCCCTTTTGTTCTTGTTCAGCAGTTATATTTCATACAAAATTTTGAGAAATTCCAGCCTCAGAGAGAAACTAAGAAATATCTCTTTAGCCCATTCATCATTGGCTTTGTCTTTAGTATCCTAACCTATATGCATAGCTCGATCTGGGTTTGACCTCGATTTTTGCATACTCAGATCTTCAAAACTAAAGCACTAGATATTAAAAAAATAAGAAATCAAAGTCTAGACCCAAACCTGATAATCTAGATTCTATTCCATGTTCGAAGCTACAGAAAACTTACTTGGTCATCAGCAAAGATAGTAAACCAATATTAATGACTGTTATTTTTTAAAAGTAGAAATATTAAAGGGACTCAGTAAAGAACTTTAAAACAAAAAATCCACTTTAACTAAAAGAAGCTTACATGTTGCTTTTCCTTGTAGACTGAAAATTGATTCTGAAAAAAACAAGTGTATGTGTTTCTTCCAAGAGGATATTGTCATGTCTTATTGACCAAATGACTTCTGAAGCCCAAATGAAATAAGAAAGTATAGCTTAGGTATTTCAATGCTTCTGTATTTCAATGCTTCTGATGGGTTTCAATGTGGTTTTAGAATTATATTTCACTGCTTGAATTTGTAAGATTTTTTTTACCATCTTACTGATACTCGTTTAATTTAGCTTTGCTCCCAGGTACTTATTTTAGACTAGGCTAATTTAAATTGGCTTGGTTTATGGTTTGATTTTCAAAAGTCTTCTGCTTATGTAGAAGCTTTAAAAACATGTTCATGACAATGTGCTGCAAGTTAGGCATATGAATGAGTTACCAACTCACACTTCAGAGGCAGATTTTCCAGAATATGCATACACAGCTACGAAACCAAAAGAAACAATTATGGATACAGATGGTCACCAGAAAGCATAGTAGGTCATTTACATCTGCAAACAAAGGGCACTCAAATGAAAAAATATGACTGAAAAATTAAGAAAATTAGAGACATTTGGATACTGAGTCCGATATGAGAAGAAATGGCATCTTACCATAGGAACTTAGTTAAAGAAGATAAATCTGAAGTCAGTGGAACTCTGCTGATAAAGGGGACAGATTCTGAACCAATAAAGTTTCATTATTCCCTTCAAAATTAAGTTGATGATGATGATGGTGGTGGTGGTGATGATGATGATGGTGATGATTATTACTATTAGCAAAGGACTGCTGATTCCACATGTCCATGCCTCCAGACCATGAATTAGTCATCCGGAAATATTATCACATTAAGTTGGGATGCATTATAATATTTTTCAATTTTATATTGTCTTCCAGTGAACTCTTTCACCTCAATGCACTTTATTGGTCAAGTCGTCCTGGATTATTTAATCAGTAGTAACTTTAGGTACCATGGAACCTTCTGAATATTGCTAAACTTTAGATTATTTTGCTTAGAATGCCATAGTTATGGAATACACTGCTTCTGTTTCTCTGTGTTCACCTTCCCTTGTCCTCCTTTGGACAAATAATAGATAAATAATTACAGAAACTACATTCATTTATTTGTGAAAGATAGCATCTCTATAGCCTTCTCGTCTGGATTTGAGGCAGATTGAGTTAATGAGACATGCACTTCAGTCTTGTTTTTCTCCTGCGTATCCAAATGGTAACTATTATAGATCTGTTTACTTCCTTTCTTTTTTAACAGTTGCTCACCTTTGACATACCTTTCAAATTACACCACTTGTCTTTAGAATCCTCCATGTTGCTGTTCATTTGGAAACCTCATTTATTTTTAAAGCCCTATTTTGACAGGTTTCTTGATTTTAAAAGAATTAGCTGCATGAGAAATTGATCCAACTAACATTCATTCTTGCACTCACTGAAATGCTTCTGTGACTGACAGGTTACATTGTATAACTGTATTTTTTTACTTGCTTTTTGTTTCCTTCAGCTACTTAAAGCCATTCCTCATCCAGTCTATACTAACAAGTGCTTTGGTCTTTGTAGTACTTTGATGTCAGAGAATTTGGTTCAAGTTCTTGTTTTAACTGATCGGGTCAAAGACTCAAAACTAGTATCTCACCACAGATAAATTCCTTGGATAATAAACCAGTTTAGGTTGGGACATACTTACTTTCTTTCTCCATAACTCTCTATTTTGTACCAAAAGTGCATTAACCAAAGAATGAGAAAATAAAAATCTATAATATGTGCAAAGGCAGCTTGGATTGGGTCCTGAAAAAACCTCTCAGAATATGAGTACATTTTATAGCTATAGTAGGTGTTCACAAGATGTCTTTCACAACTACTAGAACGCAAGATTTTTTGATTTCTTTGTCATTTGGCAATGTTCAGTTTAACCAACCTTTGAAAGCTGTGTTCCTTAGGGAAAAATCTGAGCTTTCTAAATAACTATACAGTTCCTGATTATCCAAGATTTTGGCACAACTAGTTACGATAATGAGAGTGTTTTGAGGTGGGAAAAGAATCCCACAAAACCATGAAGAGTCACTCATCAAACAGTGCTGCTGGCTGGAGATTAACCTCATTTATGTTAAAAAATTCTTGAGATCCTTTTGGTTTGTTTATTTTATTATGTTTCACCTTTGTGTCTCTTTGCAGTTCCTGAATCCTGGTGGTACCAGAAACTAAAAGACTGAAAGCAGAACTGAAGCTCAGTTTCTTTTTTCAAACACAACCATCTAAAATTAATGTAACAATTCTCAAAAAGAAATCTAATCCCCTATCCCACTACAAAGCTGAACTCCTATATATATATATATCCATATAGTGTGATTCACATTACTCCTGTGAGCAATTTTTAAATGTATAAAGATTACCATCAAGATCATGGCCCTGACATAAATGAGTCAAAAGGCTTATCAAGAGGGTTAGATTTTAGGTACCTCTTCAAACAGTTTTCATAATTTCCTCTGAGCCCTTAAAATTTAGTAGTCTCTATTTTGAAGAAAACTATTAATTCTCATGTCTCATAAGGCTTAGGTGGCCAGCCTGTGCTCTAAACAGAACATATTGCTACTTAGTAACTGCAGAGGAACATTGCAACACAGACACAAAAGAAAAAAAAAAAAATGTCCTTTTTCTTTTTCTCTTACTTTATATGGAACCTGTATGACTAATGTTATTCAGACTACACAGGGTTACCCAAAACAGGGGGGCAAAAAGTAAACAATCAATCAGCTCCTCTTACACCAGCAGAATTGATTTCCCATTTATTTTCTGGAAAACTTAATTTTATTCTACAAATGCCTTTCAACAACTACCTTGGCCCAGTAGGATTTCCTCTATGACCTGCTATTACATGTTTTTAACTCTGTTCCCTGTGTTCTCTGTTTGGGATTTCTGGCAGACGTGACAAGCTCACAGCCAAATGGATCAGAGTTTCATAAGTATGGAAAGCAAATACTTTGTGCAAGCACAGATATGTGTCTTTCATACACTGACATATTTTTACATCTCTTTTTGTCATTTGGAAATCTTACTCGGCTTATCTTCTGAGGCGTACAGAAACTGGCAGCTGATTTGGGAATCCTCACTTGTGCTGTAGTTAAAAGCTTTCAGGAGGCCATTAGGTGCTGAAGTGCCAAGATCTGTTTCATTGAGCAACTAAAACACTTCAAAGATGAAAGAGAGTTATCAGGAAATAATTGTTCTACTACAGAACTAAAGATTGACAAGACAATTATGAGTGTCTAGCTTTGCTTCCTGCAGTCTACAGGATGTTGGTTTTCATACAGTTACTCCTGCATTGAGCCTGGTATATTTGTCTTAAAAAAATTGTACCAGGTTGAAACAATCTTGTAGGAATGTTTTATGTCTTGAGCTGAAGATATCAAAGATATATAGACTTTTCCTGTGGTTAATTTCTCCATTCCTCTTGATTTTAAAATAGCTTTTTTTTTTTTTTTTCCCCCCTTAATCTATTTAAATGTATCTCTCTTGAACTTCAGCAAAATTGCTCGATGTTTTTCTCTGAAAGATATTTTGGTACTCATACCAAATCAATTCTCAATCTTCTTTTGGTTATGCCAAGTTCATTGAAAAATCTCTAGAGATTTTTTTTTCCCCCAGCTTTCAAATAACTTGTGTAGTTCTTTTAGCATCCACCATGATTTCTAGTCCCTTCTCAAATTTACAGACCCCAACCCACACATTTTATTCCCATCTCAGCCAAACACTATTATGTAGTAAACTGATTGGTCTTGTCTAGTTAATTCCTCTTTTCCATTGTATAAACAAATGTCATAAACAACTTTTTATGGCAGCATCACAGTAAAAACTTATATTCTTATTTATTATATTCACTGTATTCAGAAATCATTTCCAGAAATACTGACTGCTATGATGTGTTCTTGTTTTATAAGGACAGTCCTCATATTTTGTTCATAGGTGTATAACTTTTTATTTTATCTAAAATCCTACAACAAAGTCTCTTGTATTTGACAAGGTATTCACATTGAGAATTGTGTCATGAGATCTGTCAGTTTTTAATACTTGATTCAATAAACATGGGCTCTAATGACGTTTTTTTGTTTAGACATCAGCTCAGCAATATTTGTCAGTCAGAAAATTAGATTCTTTGACAAAATGTAGTTTCCAGCTAGGCAAATATGTTCCATTTCTTTACTTCATTACTAACTGATTCCTAAAATGTAAGGAATCACTAGGGTCAACTTTCTGCTTTGACAGCCCTTTAGAACTCATCAGGACAAAGTATTTGAGGTTCCTGATTTTCAAAAACAGCTCCTACTTTGATAAGCCATACTTTTATAAGAGATATCAGTTCCTAAAGGTAAAATCAAGAATTTACTTGGTTTTTGAAAGTTCTTTGGCACCTTTAGTTCCTCTTGTTTTAATTCTTTACAAACCTAGCTTTAAATAAAACAAACCTATTTAAATGTTCCTATCTATTTACATGGATTGGAAAGAAGCCAATCATCTCCACTTGGCTGGGAGTCTAACATGTTGATTTCTACTTTTCTACTAACTTCACTGGTTAGCATGTTATTGGAAAGACCCTACAGAGGGAAAAGACATCTTCCTATCATTCTAGTTTTGGATGTGGTTTCATATGACTTATTTAGTATGAAAAATCAACAAAACTATGTTGGAAAACCAGCTACCATTCTACAGACTATATTTTGTAAAATTAAGTGTATTTTCAGTAATGTGTGCATTTTTAGCACTTTTATATCTGTTGAAAAAATGCAGAAAGATATAGCTCCTTTTGAGACAACTGAAGTGTTAATATCAAACTGTGAACTAGTATGAATCTTTGTGATGCATGTGTGCATCAACAGCTAAAATACATGAAAGTACTATATAATTTTCAATGCTTTAAGTGCTTCTGTTAAACTCTGTGATTACAATTATTAGAAAAATTCAGAAGCTCTCCTACTTGTGTATCGTAAAACATCTATCTTACAACTGGTACAATGTGCTGCTTATGTTTTAAAGAGAGCATGAAAATGTATTATTTACTCAATGCCTATACAGTCATCACAGCTGCAACATTCTACATTGCTACCCTAGTATTTTTACCATCATTTTTCAACCTTCTAACAGAATATGTAAAGAAAGAACAACAAAATATCCATGGGAAATTAATCAGAAAAATCATCTGTGTTGACATAATTTTGAATCTTGTTAAGTCAACAAAGTTTTGAAAAGGCTGTGAGTGAAACATTGCTGATAATATTTATACCTCAGTTTCCCAGTGCTGACAAGGCTAATTGAAAATAAGTCAGGGGCTGGAGGGTGAGGGCAGGGCCCTGCTACTGCTTGGGTTGCCACAGCTGCTGGCTCCCACCTTGGGGCAGCCCCCATCCCTCCTGTTCCCTGTCAGTGTATGTCTAGCAACATACTGTTGCTGACATCTGTATTTACCAAGTTGAACACAAAAGCAAAAAAACCACAAAATATTTTGTGGTACAATCAAATGTATTTTACTGTACAGAATAGTATTTCTTCATCTATTATAATAAAAATACCTCAAAATTACAAGAATATTCTTCTATTTTGGAATCATAAACATTTTGAAATAAACTAAAGAAACACAAACACAATACTCTGCATTCTTTATAGTTACTTAATATTCCTTCTTTGTAATTCTCAATGTGTTCCTGTTAAATTAATTGAAAAAATATTAGATTCCTTCTGTAGGAAAAGTTATACTTCTAAATGTCTGTGGATTGCAGCTAAACTCAACTAAACACAATGTAGCTTAATGCACGCAGCAGGTGCATCAAATTACTAAGTAGACTTTATCTTTGTCATTTGAACAGAGTCCATTACTGCAGAGAGCAGTGATTTGGTGACATAACAAGCACAATCAAAAGCACACTAAAAGCAGTGAAAGCAAATGATGCATATTCTGCATTTATAGCAACCAAGGACTATGTGGATACTCTACAGTCGCGATACAATGTGGTTACGGTGGGCAGGCTCATTAATAGTTTTATTTGTTGTTGTTTTCAGGAGAATGAGTACAATCCAAGCTTTTTGTCAAGCATGTGCAACTATAGCCTTTTGAAAACATGTAATGTTAAATGTGTCTTGTTTAAATAGACACACTATGTGGGTTTTTATTAAAAATGTTTTTTATGGAACTGACCCAATGTCCCCTAAATTTTGTTTTAACAGACTCTGCTCACTAGTTTAAGAAGATTTTTTTCTTACACTGCTTCTACAAATAGATTTGTTTTCTCTTTTAATCTGCAATTTCTGTGCTCTCTATTCTTTTCCATAGGGCGCTCATGGCTCTATTACCATTTTCTGCTAGTAACTTCCATACATGCCACTTCTGATTTCAGGCTCAAAACCATTTTAAAATACCATATCCAGAACTATACTGGTCCTACTGGCTGTATTCCTCTATAGCTAGCAAATAATAGTTTATATTATTTATCTCTGAATAAATCAGTTTCATATTCTGAATCCTGGAATTTACATTCAAAGAAGGGAAGGATGTGTTTGGGCAGCTGGAAGAAAATCGAGGAGCTCCTGAGTGATCTAATTCACATTAGGCACTGAACTATTTCTGCAATACCCTAGATTTAGGGAAGCACAAAGATACTGAAATGGTTTTTCGTCTCCATTGCTCATGCTGTCTTTTTGAGAAAAGCAGCTAAAAATCTCACTCAAGAACATAGATCTTTTCTGAACAGAAGAGAAAGTGCTATGAATAAAAATGTTTATGATAGAGATGGACTCAAAGCCTAAAGCACGAAAAGAATGTTTGATCTATACATTTCATAACACAAAACCAAGAGTTGAAATACTACCCCACTGAAATCAATGGCAAAACTCCCATTTTACTTTAATAGCCAGGTTTTTACCTGAAAGACCTGCAAGGATGGAAGAATGATGTGTTTAGGTTCTTTTTTTGGGGCACTGTAAAAATACACCAGTAATTTCCCAGCAACATTTTTCATGTAAGTCCTTACTGCAGGGCTAGCATTTGACTGAAAAGACAGGAGTTTGTTCAGTTTGCAATTGAATGGGAAGTGCCTTTCAAAGACAGAAAGTACTCAGACTCATCTGCATCCTGGAGAGCTTCACCCACTTATTCATGTGTTAATCACAGGCACTTGGAGATAAAACTCTGTGGTTCTGACTCATTTCTGACAGCTCTGCTCCAACAGATTTTCTCTATTCTCACTTCAGCTTTAGGCTTTTTTAGGGTCCCTGCCTTCAGCTCCAAAAGCTTCATCTTTATCTGCATGGAGGAAGCTGATGAGTATCTCGATCAGTCATTTTCTGTTCCAGGACCAAGAAAGATGCAGAAACAGTTCTTGAAGTCTTTTGCTTTCATTAGCTCCTTCAGCTCCATGGTGGGTACTATACGATGCTACGGCAGCTTTCAGGACACTGGCCCAGAGAACTGTCAGTGAGGGAAGGCACAATGCTGGTTAGATGTTCCAGATCAATCATATAACTGAAGCAACAAACTTAAATACAGAACATGAATGACGAGGTGCTGGGAACAGGACACCTGTAGAAAAAACATACTTGGTCAAAAAAAGTTATCTCATTATGCAGCCATTTTCTCTAGTCTTTTTCTTTTCTATTCCTAGTACACAAATTGCAGAATAAAGCCAGGACAGTTATCAGCATGCTGTCGTTTGATACTCTACTTTCTTAAAATCCACCACGCAAATTGAAATATTGTAAGAAAAAGGGTAAAGTAACTGCCCTGGAATTCTATCCCAGGAAGGAGAGACCAGGGAGGCACTGTTAAAAAGCAGCACCTTCACCCAGTGAGGTGCATAGGCACACACCAAGGGGGATGTATGGGAACTGGCATTCTCTATAAACATTTCTCCTTTTCTGTTTCAGGAAATTCTGAAGAATTTCCTCCAGGTCTGCAACATGCACTGAGACTGTTTTCACCACTTTATCATTTGTCCTTATTGCTCATCTTCATACTTATTGTTCTATACTTGATGTTTTGTCTTCTCAATACCTTTCTTTAAATGACATAATAGTCCAATAGCTTTCTTTTTAAAGACTTATCTTTATTTATCTGCTTGACTGAACTTTGTCATCTACTTCGCAGCCATTAGATTTATCTTTTTGTTCAATTAATGAACAGAAATGACAAACATAATTTTAAATTGCTGAGTTATTCATTGCATCTTGAGAAGTGAAAATTAAGACTTTAGCATAAAAGAACAACTTGACAATGGAATAAACAATCCATACTTTTGCCATTTCTGCTGTGATTATTCAAATTAATTCAATTGGTCTTTTTACTGGATTCATTCAGGGGTCGTTATTTTTATTTTATGGATAACAAAGGACATTTGTTGTGTGGTTATTTACTAATGCAATACACCATAAACACACACATACTAAAAGGGAAGAATGGCATTGAACTAGCTTTGTATGTTATAGACTCTCGTGACAAATTGGAGGAGCCAATTTGTATTAAATAAAAGATCGAATTTATTAGCAAGCGATAAAAGAGCAAAACGGTGCTGGGCGGCCGGGGAGACAGTGCTCCGCCATAAGCTCGCACCCAAACTGGGGAAGAGCCTCTTTATTTATACAGTCTTTTTAGTCCCCGATACCTGACGGCTGGCTGGTATCTTAGGTATCTTGTGCCATCAGGTGTTAGGTGGTCGTAATTAGCCTTCTGGTGGTTGTTGGGATGAAGGCCGAAGTCTTCCCTCAGCTGTTCTTTAGGTGACTCAAGTCCCATTCATGCTCTGTAAATGTCTCTCTACATATGCTAATCATCGGTATGCAATTGTCTACTCAACAGATACTCATGGTCTTAGATAAGTGAAGAATATCCCTACCTCCACAGGTTTTAGATAAGCGAAGAATGTCCCCTACCCCCACATGCGATTTCATGAACAAAGTTAACCCCTTCATTACATGTATACTGCTTTACTAGTAAAATTCATCTGGATTAGATACATTTGAAAGTTCTGTTGTTAATACTTGTATATCATCATTTCTACAAGAAGTAATTGAGAAGTTAAAATGAAAGTGTTCTTACTGAAATGCACAATACAAAAAGCAAAGATGAGTGAAGGAGACACCTGAAACCTATAGTAAACTGTCCTTCTTTGTGAAGTCAATAAGCTGTTCCGATTACACTATTTCCAGTGCACTGATATGTGTTGTTTTCTGCTCTAATTTTCTTCATATTAACCAAAACTACAGAAAAACAAGAGTAGAACTATGCTTCTGACATGCGGAAACAGACTGCACAATCAGTGAGATTGTAAAGTAGGTATGTTTATTCAGCGCTGGGCAGCACGGGGGGGTAGTCCCACCAAAGTCGTGCGCGCCTGACTCGGCAGTTCGCTTCAAATTTATACAGTCAAGTGTTACATATACATGGGGTTTCGCAATACACCTATACATAGGCATGATCTATCCCCGCTTCATATTAAAATTAGTTCCAAAAGTCACAAGGCCGGTCTTGGCTGGTTTTTGGGGTCGACTGCTGCTGCTTATCAGGGACTATCTCCTGCCCCAGCCAGCCTCAACAATGCAAACGTTAAGCACCACTTCTCATCCTCTTGGGCCATGTCTGCCTCTACTGAAATTTCTTTAACTTCATTGTAAGCTAGATAATTATTAAACAGTTCTTGTCTACATCCATATATCTACTATGTCTACTAAGGTTCCTTTGGCTCCCCGTTTCAGTCCCCCCCTTTTCTAGAAAATAGTAAATTCTTTTACTATATCCAACTCTAGTACTTCTAATGCATTGTTTCCCTATCTAGCATTCTTTCAAAATATTTATTGGACTCGAGTTTTCGTCGCAACTGATTCTTTTTCCATTCGCTGTAGGAATCTCCTGTGCTTTGGAAACACCATAAGCTGCATCAAATTGTTGTACAAAGGATTATGAGCAGAAAAATGATTACTATTGCTGTCACAAACAGTTGTTTTGGCCACGTTAAATTGGCAACCAGGAATTGAGTTTTTCCCATATCTCAGAAAATCCCCATGATGTGTCATCCATAGTGATAAGATGTAACTCTTGAGGAATTTCCTAAATCTTTTCAATATCTGTCTCTACTTGCTGTCTTTCATTTAAATAAGCACAACAGCTTTGATTTATAAGTACGCACACACACCCTTCCTTTGCGGTTAACATATCTAATGCAAGGCAATTTTGTATCATTATCTTTGCCAAGGAATCAATTTTGGCTTGTAATTTTCCTAGAGCGTCAGCAGTAGTATTGGCTAAAGTCTCGACCACCGCTGATACATTGACTATTGCTTTTTCCAATTCAGATACTCCAAGTATTGGGAAAAGCCATTGTACCACACTGTGGAATGTGGTAGCTCGTTCTATAAGAGGGTTAGAGGTTCTTTTAGTCCTCGTGTGGTGCCATGGGGATCGGAATATTCCCTGTAATTTTCCTAAGATAGGGAGTGTTTGTGGGATTATTATTCCCTCTGTGCATTCTCCCCACCAATCGATAGGTAAACTCTTATGTGCCTCCCCGTTTGCACAAAGGTACCAACGTCCGTCAGGGAGATTACAATTGGACGGCTCCCGAGGAGGAGGAAGATAACAACTCCCTGTTAGATTTCCCCATCCTGTATTAGCTATTCCTGTAGAGTGTGATTCATTACATCGAAAGCAAGTTCCATTCAGTGTCCCAAGAAAACTAGAAGTGTTGGCATAATGGGGGCGCATCATTACGGGGTCTCCCCCTCTGCCTCTTTCCATGTCTTTTAATCTCCAAGACCAATTGTATCGATCATTATTATGTGGGTCTCTGCTATCCAGATCAAGTTTATACTTCACTATAGTTCTGGAACCATTTCCATATAAACAAGTATAGTTGGCAGTTCTATTCAATAGTGTTTTAGTGCTGTTTGTTCTGAGGGGGACACCAATAAACAGGAAGGTTTCTCCTTGTCTGGGTATTAAGGTACACATCCAACAGCTTGATACATTAATACCCTTTGCTAGCTCCTGCTTATATCTGACAAACAGGTTTTCATCCCACGCCTTACACAGAGTCCCTACAACTCCCCATATTACCGTGTAAAAACTAAATGTCCATCGGGTTTTGTGGTGACTTTCCATGGAGTTTTGGGTGTCTTTTTCACTCTGGGGTGATGAATCCAAGCATTCTGTTCCTTGATTCTGATTGCAGTAAAGGAGGTGAGTAGTACTTGGAATGGTCCTTCCCACTGTGGCTCCAGGGTTTTTTCCGTAAGAGACTTTACATATACATAATCCCCAGGTTGTATATTATGTACAGGTCCATCCAAACCTCTCCCTCGAGTCCCAGCCACATGCTTCCTGATTTTATTGAGCTGCTTACTCAATGCTACCATGTAAGAGGTCACAATTTTGTCCCCAGCTTGCACAGACACCCCTTTCTGTATTTCATAGGGTCGTCCATACAACATTTCAAAGGGGCTCAGTCCTTCCCTCGCCCTTGGTCTTGTTCGTATACGCAAAAGGGCTAAAGGGAGAGACTGAGGCCATGTCATATTTGCTTCTTGTCCCAATTTCACAATTTGTTGTTTGATTAAGTTTTCATTTTTTCCACTTGACCACTCGACTGGGGGTGATACGGAGTATGAGGCTGCCATTCTAAACCCAAATGGCGGCTAATTTGTTGTACTATTTTTGAGACAAAATGTGGTCCTCTGTCAGAGGACATGGTTGCTGGAACCCCAAAACGTGGTATTATCTCTTGCACTAATATTTTAGTTACCTCCTGAGCTTTAGCTGTTCTTGTTGGGAATGCTTCTGGCCAACCTGAGAAGGTAGCAGTTAATACCAATAAATATCGATACCCCCCTTTTCTTGGAAGTTCTGTAAAATCCATTTGCCATTGTTGTCCAGGCCCATTGCCTTTTCCAATCTGGCCCATTTCTGGCTTGGGGGTATTCTTAGGATTAGTCTGTAGGAAAAGATCGCATTGTTGAGTCACCTGTCTCTCCGTGGTATATAAATTTCTAGCCACAATTTCTTTTATCAAATGTTTATACAGAGCCTCTGTCCCCCAATGTCTTTTCCTATGCTCCTCCTGTATCAAATGCCACAGTAAGCAAGAGGGAATGATTAGTTTTCTCTGTGGGCTATGAGTCCACCCCCTCTTCATTATATGACCCTTCTAAATCTGTAATAAGCTTCTGATCTTCCCTGGTATATTCTGGCTTACCTTTTAGGGAGATTTGTCTATCAGGAATTAAAGCTCCTTCTATTTTTACCTTTGTTTTGGCCACTTGTTTTGCTTCTCTGTCCGCCAGTTCATTCCCTTTTTCCAAATCTGAGCTCACTTTCTGGTGTGCTTTAATATGCATAATTGCCACTTTCTCAGGGAGCTGGATAGCTTCCAGTAACTTCAGAATTTCTTCTGCGTGTTTGATATTTTTCCCCTGGGAATTCAATAGTCCTCTCTCCTTCCAAATTGATCCATGTGCGTGTACAACTCCAAAGGCATATTTTGAGTCTGTATAAATGTTCACAACTTTGCACTGGGCCAATTCCAGGGCTCGGGTTAGAGCAATCATTTCTGCCTTCTGTGTGGAGGTGTTCATGGGCAAAGCCCCTGATTCTATTACCTCTTGGCTGGTGGTGACGGCATATCCTGCATGTCGATTACCATTTAGGACATAACTGCTTCCATCTGTGAACCAAGTTTCCCCGTTTTCCACGGGGCTGTCTTTCAGGTCTGGGCGGCTTGCCTATGTTGCTTCGATGGTTTCTAAACAGTCATGATGTACCGGTTCTCCTGTGTTCCCGCTGAGAAAAGAAGCTGGGTTAACAATGTTAGTGACTACAATCTCCACATCATCCTGCTCTACCAATATAGCTTGATATCTCAGGAATCTTTGCGGAGAGAGCCAAAGTCCACCCTTTGTTTCCAGTACTACTGATACTGTATGAGACACCAAAACAGTCATTTTCTGGCCCAGAGTAAACTTTCGGGCTTCCTGTATGTTCAGTATTCCAGATGCAACCGCCTGCAGGCATCCAGGCCAACCTTTTGCAGTTGTGTCTAACTGCTTAGAGAGGTAGGCAACTGTCCATCGATATGGACCCAGGTTTTGTGCTAATATTCCCAGGGCAATGCCCTGCTTCTCGTGGGAGTAAAGAAGAAACGGCTTACTCACATCTGGGAGTCCTAAGGCCGGGGCTGACATCAAAGCCTTTTTCAGTAGCTCAAAGGCTTGTTCAGTCTCCTTGTTCCACTCAAGGTGTTTCTGCTCAGTGGCTGTCAGCGCATACAGTGGTTTAACAAGCAATCCATAATTATAGATCCACAGTCGGCACCACTCTGTCATTCCCAGAAAAGTCCGTAACTCTTTCACTGTCTGAGGTCTCTGAGTTTGGCATATTGCCTCTTTACGGGCCTGTCCCAAAGTTCTTTGTCCCGCACTAATTTCATAGCCCAAATAATTCACTTTGCGTTGCATTACCTGTGCCGCCTTCTTGGATACCCGGTACCCTTGAAGTCCCAGGAAATTCAGCAGACTCACCGTCCATATTATACAATCTTTCTCTGTCTTGGTGGCAATCAGGATATCATCCACATACTGCAACAGCTTTCCCTCCTCAGACGGGGTTTCCCAGGATTCTAAGTCTTTCGCAAGCTGATGGCCAAAAATGGTAGGACTATTCTTGAATCCTTGTGGCAACACCGTCCAAGTGAGCTGGGTCTTTCGACCACTCTTGGGGTTTTACCATTCAAATGCAAATAATTTTTGGCGGGTCTCATGGAGAGGGAGGCAAAAGAAAGCATCCTTCAAATCTAAAACAGTAAACCAAGTCAATTCAGGTGTTAATACGGTCAACAGGGTATATGGGTTCGCCACTACCGGGTAAAGATCTTCAGTTATCTTATTCACTGCCCATAAGTCTTGGACCACCCGATATGACCCATCAGGCTTCCAAACAGGTAATATAGGGGTATTGAATTCAGACTCACACTCTTTTAGTAATCCCAACTGCAAAAATTTTTCTATCACCGGCTGGATTCCTTCTCTGTCTTCCTTCTTTAGGGGATATTGTTTAATTCTTACCGACTTTCGGCCTTCCTTGATCCTAACTTCAACAGGTGGAGCACTTTTCGCTCTTCCAGGTGTATCAGTAGCCCATAGCCCCGGGTACACTTGGTTTAAGATGTCCTCGTTAATGCTTCCTTCTAGGGGGAGACTGGTTAAGGTTAGGCTCAACATTTGAATATATTGCTGATCTTTTACCTCCAGAGTCATTTCTCCCTTTTCGAATACAATTTTTGCTGCCAATTGTTCCAACAAGTCCCTTCCCAAAAGTGCCTTTGGGGAGTTGGGCATATATAAAAATTTATGAATGCCCCACTGTTTTCCTAATTTATATTCTAAAGGTTTACAAAAATATGCCTTTTCACTTTGGCCAGTCGTTCCTTTCACCATGACATAATCATCTCCCAGGGGCATCAAGGCTTGGTTCAGAACCGAGTATGTTGTCCCCGTATCTACCAAAGATTCTACCCCTTGTTGTGTTTTCCCTAGCTTAATTATAACCAGTGGATCCGCTAGGGTAGATTCCCCAGGTTCCCGTCAATCTCCCTTCACATGGGCTACCTTTCTTCCTGTTTGAGCCCTCTGATCCTCCTTGTTCCTTGGGCATTCCTTTTTCCAATGACCGAATTTCTTACACAAAGCACATTGATCCTTGCCCAGTCGGGGGCAAGTCTCGTCTAGGCCCTCTTCCTCTTTCTTCCTGGATAACAGCCAGTAATTTCTTTTGCCCTTGCCTATATCCTTCCTCTCTGTTACTAAATACTCTCCATGCTTCATCTAATAATATTTCTAAATTCCTACCCTCTGTAGGGCGTAATTTCTGAAGTTTGCGCCTTATATCCCCTGTAGATTGACCCAAAAACAGGGAGACCAATTGTTGTACTCCTACCTCTGACCCAGGATCCAGCGGTGTGCTGCAGCGCATTACATCCCTCAATCGATCCAGGAATTCAGATGGAGACTCGGAAGGACTCTGTTTGACTGCATATAAAGCTGACCAATTTATAGTTTTGGGGATTGCCCTCTCCATTCCTTTTGTAATCCAATCCTGACACCCCTGCAGTCTTTCCATATGTGCAGATCTATTAACATCCCACTTTGGGTCTTGGAGAGGGAAATATTCCTTAATGTCCCCTCCTGTAATCTTATAATGATCTTCAGCTAGGTTCCCTGCTGTTTTTAAAATCAGCTGTTTCTCTGATTCAGTCATATGTTCCAATAATAGCTGTATATCCTTCCAGTCAGGGTTATGCTGTTTTACAGTAAATTGAAAATGCTTAGTTACACTTACCAGATCACTCCTATAATCTTTTGCAACCTTTTTCCATTCCCCTAGGTCAGCAGTAGAAAAGGGTACTTTGATTAACATCGTCCCAGCATCCGGCCTCACCGCCTCTCGGAGAGGTGCTTGTAAAGCTGTTGAGGTAGTTTTCTTCCCAGTACGGGAAGATACAGGGCTGTCCGGGGGGGTTGGAGTTCTATCCGAGTCTGCATCCTGTTCCTGTGGTCAAGAGGGAGGCTTAAACAAATCAGTTAGATCTTGTTCTGGTGCCTGATGAATTTTATTTGCCTTTTAGTACATCTTTGTCCAATACTACATGCCGAACAGCACCGCCTCAGTTTACCTCTAAGGTCCTTGTTGTTTTCTTGCTCAAGCGCAAGCACCATCGGGTCCTGTGGGGGTACCATTCCACAGTCCCTTTGCCACTCCGGATGGTTTCGGAGGGTGAAAAACATGTCTGCATACGAAACCTCATCCCTTTTTCCTTCTCTCCTTAAAAAACAGCATTAGTTGTAATAGAGTATTATAATCTATTGACCCATTAAGTGGCCACTTAGCATCACCTTCTAACTTATACAACAGCCACCATTGATTGCAATATTTAATAAGGTTCTTTTTATTTTCTGTACCTCCAGTCCCAACAATATCTTTCCAGTGGGCAATTACACAACCCAGAGGACTCTTCCTCAATATTCCCCCTTGATTGTTTCCCATTTTATAACTTCTCCTTTTAATAAGCTTCCATGCAAATCGTTTCTTACACCTCTTTATAGTCTTCTCCCAGTTTTTCTCCCACACGTCCCGAATTTCCGGTGTCGCACTTTCTCCGCTGCGACAATCTAGGGAAAACGACACATCGCCCTGGGGAGAAAACGGACCAACACAGATAATGTGGATCAAATGATTTCTCCGTTTATTAACTGCGCAACACTCGGTTATATATGTTTCTAGTATCTACTCACACATAAGCCATTTGTTGATTGGTTACATGTGCTGTTCACGCGCTTAAACAATAGTCTAATTGGATAAAGTCCTCTAATCACGCGAATAGTTTTCCTCCACCTGCATGCTGTCTTGCACTCTGTCTTCAGTCACATCGCCCTCCTGTTATCAGTCACGTACACCCGACCTTGTTTTACTTTTTGTGCATTCTTCAGCAAGCTCATAATAATTGTGCCTTGTGCAGTTAGTAAACTTACAACAACAGATGTGCCTTGTGCAGTTTCCTTCGTCCTCCCACAATTTTTCCCACAAATTCTCCCACATCCGGGATTAAATTTTCCTTTCCACACACCGATTTCACTACTTCGGCTACCTTTCCAAGCACAAACAATCTCAACTGTATACGTAGCCCGTCCCCTCTTATCCCAGGGAGTCCAAACCCAACACTCAAGGCATTCAATATCCCCTCCACAATCTATTTGCAACCTCTGTTTACACCACACACATTCCAGGACATATGAGGGCATACACTCATTCCCTGGATGTAAAAGACACCATTCAAATACCCACATTTATGCGATGCACCATACAGGGACTTTCTTATACCAACACCTCAAAATGATTAAGATAATCAAACTCAAACTTACAACTACAACGCTAACATATAAATTCAAGTTCCAAATCATCAGGGAGTCACACTTTTTCGTCTCCGGCCGTACCCCTTGTGGAGTTACAAAACTGTGGATCAGAACTCCACACACGCTCCGCAGCTGAGCTGCATCTCTTTTACTCAAACATTCAATTCACGGTTTTAGACATTTACACATTAACAAGCATATATACACATATAAATCTCAACATAACATTTTCACATACTCACACAAAATCTTTAACATTAAATTTCCAAACAGTCACATCATACAATCATCGCTCCAGTTGACAACCTTTCAGCAGCTGCAAAAATGTACCAAGCGCAATTGCGAGGGGGTCCACTTACCCCGAAAATGTACCAAGCGCAATTGCGAGGGGGTGCGTTTACCCTTCTCCTGCCTCTTATATACCAGTCATCAACAGGTCCGTCCTGGCTCCCGATACTGGGATGCAGCGGTCACCCCGGATTTGCTCAATCTACCCCCAAGATCGCTGGCAGCCGCTCTATCGGTCAGCAAATCCCCCCTTGTTACCATACAGGGTACCCTTCTCCCATATGGGGACTACGCTGCATACCAGATGTCTCTGCGCGATTTACCAGCTGCCCCGGCCTGTACCTTTACAGGCTCCCTTTGTGAAACATACCGTTTGGTTCGCGGCTCCAGGAGGTCATTGTCTGCTCCCGCGGTGAGTGGCTGGCAGCGGAGGCTCCTCCGAGGAAAGTGCTCAGGGCACACCTAGGGTCGTCCGCTCCGCAGTCGGTCCCGCAGCCGAGCAGAGAGTCTCCTGCCTGGCTCGCCAAACTGACGTGCGGAAACAGACTGCACAATCAGTGAGATTGTAAAGTAGGTATGTTTATTCAGCGCTGGGCAGCACGGGGGGTAGTCCCACCAAAGTCGTGTGCGCCTGACTCGGCAGTTAGCTTCAAATTTATACAGTCAAGTGTTACATATACATGGGGTTTCGCAATACACCTATTGTTTCACAAATTGAGCATTCGGTGATGGAGTTCAGTATTCTTTATTGCAGCGCTGGAAGCACGGGGGATCACTCCTCCAAACGTGCCTAACCACGAGCTTAACTGTATGGGTTAAATACATGCCTTACATACTTATTCACTAGATTTCTGAGAAATGTTATGCATAGTCATTAGTTATCCAAAAAGCTATTAGCATATGTAAATGTCCTTTACGCAAGCGCATTGGAGGTCTCTGGTGGTCGTCCGGAGTCCTCTGGTGGTCGTCCATAGTCTTCCTCACTTGTCCACTGTTCGACCCTTGTTGTATGAGTTTGCGCAGTATGCTCCTCTTCTGGGCCTCACAAACAACTTCTCTGCTTATCTCCTAACTTTAGCTCAAACATCACAAAAGACAGAACATCTCCCCTTATCACACGGGATACCTCCACAAACAAGACATATCATTACATACACAGGCTTATGTCCTCGGCTTGTCTACGTAAATCAACTTATGAAGACAGTTGTTAATCTTCTAAAAAATTCCGAAGTCCTTTATCTGACAATACACTGAGTCAAAGCATACGTTCTATTTCTGCATCTACTAGGCCTAGTGTCAGCCTCTGCATCACTATACATAGGCATGATCTATCCCCGCTTCATATTAAAATTAGTTCCAAAAGTCACAAGGCTGGTCTTGGCTGGTTTTTGGGGTCGACTGCTGCTGCTTATCAGGGACTATCTCCTGCCCCAGCCAGCCTCAACAATGCAAACGTTAAGCATCACTTCTCATCCTCTTGGGCCAACAATGCAAACATTAAGCATCACTTCTCATCCCCTTGGGCCAACAATGTAAACGTTAAGCACCACTTCTCATCCTCTTGGTCCATGTCTACCTCTACTGAAATTTCTTTAACTTCATTGTAAGCTAGATAATTATTAAACAGTTCTTGTCTACATCCATATATCTACTATGTCTACTAAGGTTCCTTTAGCTCCCCATTTCACTTCAACAGCTTGTTGTCACACCCTGAAGCCTGAAGCTAAGGCTAATAGAACAATGCTCCCATTTTAATTTTCAGAAATAACACAAGATCTTTTTTCTTTGTGGAGAGCTGATTTGGGGGGCAGTCTGCAGTGTATATCTGCACAGGATACCTTTTAGAGAAGAAGGCCAAAGGCTGCCATTTTTGGTATTTTACTTTCAGATCCTGAGACCTTAATTGTATAATCACATCAAATGCATGTGGTAAATGTATTGCTGAGGAAGTAACTCAGTGAAGGGAAGTGTTGAGTCAAATCCATTTCACTACAAATAAGCTGGCAAAATAGGCTACTAAACAACTGGGTTTATGTGCAGATGAAAAATGAGAGAGAGGAGGCCATATCTGTATGAATAATAGATGTGTCCCATAGTGTATCAGTGGTGCTGCTCTCTTGCTCATCCAAGTCTCTTCTTGTCCTCTCCTGTGGAAAGCAGGGGAACAGAAGGATGTGAAACAACTCTATAGCTAGCTGGCAGTTCTCCCAGGGTTAGTGGAGCATGCCTGGGGACTTGAAAGCTTTGAACTGCTCCCAGAGGCCCTTTTTCCCCCTGGTTAGGGACAACCTGAGATAAATCAATGAGTTTTTCATCAATCCCTAGTTACTTGTGATTGTGGACACCTCAGCTAAGACCTCAGTGTCTCAACTAACATACCAACAAAAAGAAAAATCCTATTGCCTTTCATATTTATAGGAGAATACGTGGTTCTCATGTGATGTGAGTATTGGAGTGCAAACATTCACCTTTGTGAAACATTGCCACTCAGGGCAATTTCTTTTAGTTTATCTCTGCACAGTTAAAAAATTTATAATAGTGTTCATTGTTATAGACGCTCGTGACAAATTGGAGGAGCCAATTTGTATTAAATAAAAGATCGAATTTATTAGCAAGCGATAAAAGAGCAAAACAGCGCTGGGCGGCCGGGGAGACAGTGCTCCGCCACAAGCTCGCACCCAAACTGGGGAAGAGCCTCTTTATTTATACAGTCTTTTTAGTCCCTTATACCTGACGGCTGGCTGGTATCTTCGGTATCTTGTGCCATCAGGTGTTAGGTGGTCGTAATTTGCCTCCTGGTGGTTGTTGGGATGAAGGCCGAAGTCTTCCTCAGCTGTTCTTTAGGTGACTCAAGTCCCATTCATGCTCTGTAAACGTCTCTCTACATATGCTAATCATCAGTATGCAATTGTCTACTCAACAGATACTCATGGTCTTAGATAAGTGAAGAATATCCCTACCTCCACAGGTTTTAGATAAGCGAAGAATGTCCCTACCCCCCACATGCGATTTCATGAACAAAGTTAACCCGTTCATTACAATCCCCCCTTTTCTATTTTATCCTGATTTTGTTCATTAAATCGATCTAATACTTCTTTTGCCCACCCGAGGATAGGATTAATTCCTTCATCCTCAATTTGTTCATATTGTTTTCGTAGCAGCATTAAGCGTGCAGCTTCTAAGCGCCCTTTAACAATAGCGATCAATTATTAAAAATGCATGGCCCAAAAGTCAAAAATAAGATCAACAAAATAAGGGGTCCTGTAATAGTTGACAATAGGGTGGTTAACCAGGGTGAATATTTAAACATAGACTCATACCAGCTCTGTTGTGCTTCCCTGTCTTTCTTCCGTTTTTCTAACCCCTCCCGTAGCTTGGCCATTGTATCTCTAACTACTCCAGTATGGTCAACATATACACAACACTCCTCCCGTGGGGCTGTACATAACCCCCCCTGTTGCATGAACATTAGGTCTAAGCCCCGTCTGTTTTGTAATACTATTTCTGATAAAGACCTAACAGACTGTTCTAGGGCTGTCATGGCTTTTTCTATCCTAGCCAAATCCTCATCGACTGCTATTCTTAAGGATTGAAATTTTTGATTTTGTTGTACGAGGGAGGTTATTTTCAGTGATGTTTATATTAGGAGAGATTGTAACAGTATGTACAATACTGTTACTATCATCTTCCTCTGCTATGACTGGATTTGGTCCTACACCGGAGGGTTCATTGGGCACCAGCTCCTTTTTTATTAAAATTATTCCCCCTGTATCAGTGCCTGGTTCCCAAAACCTGATTCCCCAAGTTCTCCCTATAGTCCATCCTAGATCTTCAGGTTTCGAAACGTTAAGATAAATATGCCAACATGTGCCTCCCTGAACTGAACCCTGAGGTCCATAGGTGGGTTTTTGACATCCTGGCGGTCCCCATCCTACAGTTAAAAATTGGTCTTTCCCTCCCCCTGGTGCCCATTCTGATGCTATTGTTTCACAGCCCCGATATGCACAGTAATATTCAGTTGGGTGATTGCAATATCCTTTTCCTGGATTGTTAGCTGGACACATATAAAAGGCTTTATGCTGAACTGTATACTTGTGAGTATTCTCATCAATGGGGGCCCATCCATGGTATGACCTTACTAGGGAACTTAAGTGGGCCGTGAAAGAGGGAGCGCCCGGGTAATTCTGTTTTGTATGATAACTGAGTGTTCTAGTTGTATTAGTGACCACTTGAAGGGTTGATGGCTGACATTGCCAGATACCATAGGCCCAACAAGCAAATACCACAGTAACATCATCCAAACACGGATTGCTGGTGGGGTTTCCCAAGGAACACCAATGGGTGTTGATGTCAATTCCCGATTATCTCTTTGCCAGGGCATACCTGGTCGGGCTCCCAGAGTCCATTCCTCCTCTCGAAGTGTCTGTTTTTCGCCATTACCCGCTGATGATCTCACGGTGTACTCACACTCCCTTTTCCGTACGCCTCTGCCTACTTCGCCTACTCCGGTGCCTGGAGCAGCGAGGTTTCTCATCTTCTCGGCAGCAGTCGTACTTCTTAAGGGCATGTTTTCCACTTGCAAAGCTCTTACGGGATTTAGCTCCTCCCCGGGAACTGTGTAGAATATTTTATATTACCTGGGAAATGACAAGACACTCGCAGGATTCAGGGTTATAGGAGCTTCGGGTTGGTTAGGGATTTCCTGTAGCTACCCCACCCCCCCCCGTAAGGCGGACGTGTTTAGTCCTCTTCTCCTTTGGGTACACTGTGTACAGCCGTCCCTAAATGGGTGGCTGTTCCTGCAGTGTGTCCACCAGCATTCCTTATACAAATTTTATTTAAGAGTAGACGCTATTCTAGTGATAACGTCTAGCTCGCTTCCATGCGAATCTGATAGCACACCGCCTTATAGTTTCAGGTACTAATAATTCCCACCCACAAATTAGTCTATTAATTTCCACTCTATTCAATTGGTCTCCACGGGGAATTGGTACTCTCGACACTTCATGCAATAATAATGTCCCCTTCTAGAACTACAATACCATTTCTGACCATACAGTTACAAAACACCCAACTCCAATGGTTATGGTTACGATGCTTTAAACACAGAATCCCGCTAAATATTCCGGTGGTCTAGGGACCTTAGTCCCCACTTCACAATAAAAAGGTAAGTACTGAGGAGTTCCTGCTAATTTATGTATATATACCAGCTCCGCTGGTTTGATGAGGTATCCGTTCTGTACGCCAAGGAGTAAAGTTCACCACCTGTAAATTCTCTCCAGCTGATACCTGGAACCACTGGTATAAACTAGGTTTTACCGTTCTTCCAAAAGGATTTATTCATTCATGCAGTTCCTTTTTCTTCCTTATCACTAGTTTTAAGTCCTCTGAAGTCTTTGTTACTTCCCACTGATCTCTGGGTAAAGGTCCTTTAATTCGCGAGGCGTGCGTCCATCCTCGTTCTGCAGTCTGGCCAGCAGTTTCTGTGGTAAGTAAAACAAGAAAGGGCCCCTCCCACCTAGGACTGAGAGAGGATTCTTTCCAGGCTCTGATTAATACCATATCACCTGGCTTTACTGAATGTATGGATATATCTAGGGGTGGCCTCTGTACCACCATTCCCTTCTTTCGCAATTTCTCTCTCCTTTTCATCAGCTGAACAATGTAAGGGTTAATACTATCTTCATCTAAAGTAGGGTAATTGGCTGGGCATTCCATATCATAGGGCATGCCATGTAACATTTCAAATGGGGAAATTCCAGTATCCGTTCAGGGCTGAGTCCGAATATTTAATAAAGCAATTGGCAAACATTTTACCCATGACATTTTGGTTTCTATCATTAACTTAGTTAATTGTTTCTTTATTTCTCCATTCATTCGTTCTACTTTCCAGGAGCTTTGGGGGTGCCAAGGTGTATGGAACTCCCATTTAGTTCCAAAGGGGGCTAGAGCTTCTTTTACTACTTTGGAAACGAAATGTGGGCCTCTATCTGAATCAATAGTTTCAATATTTCCATATCGCGGTATGATATGTTCCAAAAGTACTTTTACCACTGTATTGGCAGTTGTCCTAGCAGTAGGGAACGCCTCGACATAGTGAGTGAGGTGGTCCACCAATACAAGTAAGTGTTTATATCGCCCTACTTTAGGGAGATCAGTAAAATCAATCTGTATTTTGGCGAATGGTTGGTGTGTCAATTCCCGTCCCCCTTGTACTTTTTCTCTAAGATGCTGCTTATTGATCTTCTGACACGTTAGGCACCCCTGTACGATTCCCTTGGCTACATTATAAACCCCAATACACATGTATTTTATTGCGAATTGATCAACCAGCGCTTGGACACCCCAATGAGTCTTTGAGTGCATACCTCTCATTATTTTCCATGTTAGTGCTTTTGGTAATACTTGTCTCCCATCGGGTAGTTCCCAATTACCCTCTTTTTCCACTACTCCCATTTCCTTCAATTTATCCATTTCTGGTTTACTAAACTGTGGGCTAAAGATTTTTGCCGGCGTTTCACCTGCTAGTGGGGTGATGGTCACAGCAAGTAGTGCTGCCGCCTTGGCTTCTTGGTCAGCAAGATTATTCCCTCGAATTTCGGGGGTTGTTCCTCTTTGGTGTCCCTTAACATGTATTACAGCTATTCGCTTGGGCCCTCTTATTGCTTGTAGAATTTTGACAATCAGTTTCTCATGAACCAAACCCCTTCCTTGAGAATTAATAAGTCACCGTTCCTCCCAAATTTTTCCAAAAGTGTGTACCACTCCATACGCATATTTTGAATCAGTGTACACGGTTCCTTCTTTGTCCTTCAAAAGTTCCAATGCCCTAAGTACTGCATATAACTCACATGCCTGCGCCGACCAACTAGGACTGAGCGGTCCAGATTCCTTTACTTTTAGGCTCCTCCCATCCACAATTGCATATCCTGACTTCCTTTTCCCTGTTATTACTCGAGATGACTCATCAGCGAATAGCTTTTCTCCCTCCCCCAGTTCTACCTCTTCTAGATCTGGCCTAATTTTCGTTTGTTGTTCTATGGTTTGGAGGCAATTATGTGTTAACTCTTCTTCAGGACCTCCATACAAAAATTGCTCCGGGTTCTGCAAGCTCATTGTTCCGATCTCTAATTTAGGGGAATGGATCAGGATTCCCTCATATTTTAAAAGCCTAGCATCGGTGATCCATTTTTCAGCCTTTTGTTGGAGAACTCCTCGAATATTATGGGGGGAGAACACCCTTAATTCACTTCCAAATGTTACCTTATTCGGTTCTTCCACTATCAGGGCTACAGCAACGACTGCCTGTAAACAGGTGGGCCACCCTCTATTGACGGGGTCTAATAATTTGGAAATATACCCTACAGGTTTCTTTTTCCCTGCCCACTCCTGGGTTAAAACTCCGTATGCTGTCCCCTCCTCAGTGGCCACAAATAAATAAAAGGGTCTCCTCACATCAGGCAGACTCAAGACAGGGGCATTAACTAGATCAGCCTTGAGACTCTCTAATCTCTCTTCATCCTCCGGGGTCCATTTAAGCAACCCATCCATAGTTAACTTTTGATACAAAAATCGTGCTTTCGCACTAAAGTTTTCAATCCACTGCCTACAATACCCAAATAGCCCCAACAATTGTCTAATCTGTCGTTTACTCCTCAGGGCTTTCAGTGATAAAATTCCATTTACTCGTTCGGGGTCCAACTTCTTAGTCCCCTTGCTTATCCAGTGTCCTAAATATTTCACCTCCTTTTCCACAAACTGTAGTTTTGGCCGTGATACCTTGAGGCCTTGAAGGCCCAAGAAATTTAACAACTGTATGCTTTCTTTTCTGACTGTTTCTTGATTTTCTCCTGCTAACAATAAGTCATCTACATACTGTATTAGTACGACCCCATCCTGCAGTTGGTATTCCCGTAGAACCCGTTCTAGGGCTTGTCCAAATAAGTTTGGGGATTCTGTAAACCCCTGGGGGAGTACAGTCCACCTTAACTGCTGTCTCCTATGAGTGTCTGGGTCTTCCCACTCGAAGGCAAAATAATCTCTATATTCCTCCTTTAGAGGGCATGACCAGAATGCATCCTTAAGATCTATTACGCTATACCATTGGTTCTCGGGTCCCAATTGACTCAGCAGGGTGTGTGGGTTTGCCACTACCGGGAACCGCTTGACAGTCCGTTTATTGATTTCCCTTAGGTCATGCACCAGCCGATAGCTACCATCGGATTTTTTTACTGGTAAAATCGGGGTATTAAAAGGGGACATGCAGGGTTCGAGTACCCCCTTTTCCAATAGTCTCTTGATCTCAGGTTTTAGTCCCCTTTTCCCTTCATTAGATAAGGGATATTGTTTAATTCTCACTGGAATCTCGGGGTTCTTAATAACCACCTCAAATGGTTCAATATCCAGTTTTCCAACCGTTTCGGGAGTATACCACACTTCGGGGTTAATTTGTTTCTCGTCCACCTCTGTAAGGGGACAAAGCCTAATTTTTAACTCTTCCTCTTCCACGTCTACTCGAATCCCCATTTCTATGATTAAATTCCCTTACATCCCCTGTATTAAGGGGAACTGCCACATACCCCGTTCCCGGTCCCCCCTGTCCATCCCCACCAGGCACTAACATTTCTCGAAGAGGAAACAATCTTTCCTCTCCTCTCCTTATTTTATTGCATGCAGACCTGGGAGGGGGTGTCAGGGTCGAGGAATTAGGTTCCGAATCTGACCCTTCCTGGGCCTGGGCTATTTCCTGGCCTTGGAGTGGGTCCTGAGGAGGAGGGGCCTGAGGGGCATAGGGAGGGGGCCAAAGGGGGTCCTCATCATCTTTTGGAGGTTTATCTGGTCTGTTTTCCCTTAAGGCAAAGAGGAATGACAGTTCCCAGGATTGGGAAATCCATAAGGCAGCATATTTACTTTCCTCTGGGCTGGCTGGTGGTCTCTTATTGTTTACCCATATATTTAATTGTTGACACACCCAATCCTCAGAGGACCTGAACACAGGCCAGAGTACATGAGGACTGCTGAGAGGTTTTCCACCCCAAATCTCAATACAATAACTAATCATCTTTTCCTTAGACCTATCCTTTCTCCTTGGTGAACTGTCTCAATATCTTAACATCAGGCCTAGGGGACTGTCCGGGGGTATGTCTGGTAACTTATTTCCCTTCCCCATCCCCATGGGTCCAGAGGGCTTGCTTTTCCTCTGTCCCATCTTCCGAGGTGCCCTTATCCACACACACACACTCACTTCCCCTCGGTCGTGACTCGCTCCCTCGCGGGCTACGAGAACTGCACTACTGGAGGGTCCGCACTCGCGTGATCTCAGAGAGACCTCTCACACAATCACACCTCGGGATAACCACCCCAACCAAACGGCTCACGCTTTATATACTCACCCGCTCCCGGGGTCTTCGTTTGGTCTTCGTGCACAAAATTTAAGGGGTCCTGCAGGTTCTTTTGCTCAGTTATCGTAATTTAGAGGGGTTCGTGGGTCCAGGGTATGGCGGCGGCAACTCTTCAAGACGGGGCTATCCGGGGATAAGGCGCCTCCCCGCTTGCAAGGGTCCGCACCAAAGAACCTGGATCCGAGTCACGGCACCAAGTTTGTTATAGACGCTCGTGACAAATTGGAGGAGCCAATTTGTATTAAATAAAAGATCGAATTTATTAGCAAGCGATAAAAGAGCAAAACAGCGCTGGGCGGCCGGGGAGACAGTGCTCCGCCACAAGCTCGCACCCAAACTGGGGAAGAGCCTCTTTATTTATACAGTCTTTTTAGTCCCTGATACCTGACGGCTGGCTGGTATCTTCGGTATCTTGTGCCATCAGGTGTTAGGTGGTCGTAATTTGCCTCCTGGTGGTTGTTGGGATGAAGGCCGAAGTCTTCCTCAGCTGTTCTTTAGGTGACTCAAGTCCCATTCATGCTCTGTAAACGTCTCTCTACATATGCTAATCATCAGTATGCAATTGTCTACTCAACAGATACTCATGGTCTTAGATAAGTGAAGAATATCCCTACCTCCACAGGTTTTAGATAAGCGAAGAATGTCCCTACCCCCACATGCGATTTCATGAACAAAGTTAACCCGTTCATTACATTCATGATAATTAACCTTCCCTTCCTTGAATATTGCCATTGGTCTGTGGGGAAAAACATTCTTAAAAGCTGATAACCAAAGACTTCCATTCTGTTTTTCATTGCGTTTTTAATTAACCATTACTTCCGTCTCTAAATATTTTATTAGGAAAAAATGAAAATTAGAAATACCTTATACTTTATAGTATAAGGGGGTTTTATATTTTTATATTTTATTTTATTTTATATTTTATATTTATTGTATTTTTATTTTTATTTTATTTTTATTTTTATATTTTTATATTTTTTATGTAGTTTTTAAAACTACTTGCAGATCAAAAAATACCATCAGAGATGGCTATTTAGCTATGAGGTTACCTCCAGCCTATGAGTATGAAAGAACATTTTGTAGTGATTTGAGTCCAAATTCATCTCCCCTGAATTAGTCAGCCAAAGGCAATTAGATGATTCCCCAAATTAGCCAGCTGCCTTTCAGTTACAAAGAAACACCCTAAGACCAGATAAATCATTTCCCCTTTATGTCCCATAGGCAGTACTTTGGATGGTAGGCACTCATCCTGAATTATCCAGCTCCCTTTTATCTTGACCTGGGCAGCTGGATAGCTTCAAGCTTGCAAGATGTTCTTAAGCCAGGCCCACAAGATGCTCTCTTCCTGCCCATCTATGATTCTGCACAGCACTTCATACATTTATCCCAACTATCACAGCTCCCTTTTGCAGGGAGAATTGCTTGTTTTCTAATATGAGGAATAGAAAATTGTTGGTCATTTAAGTGGAGACAGCAAGGAATAGCACCTACTAAGCCATTTCCCAGACTTAGGAAATCTTGTTCCTGAACACACTTATTTCCCAATTACTCTTTTCACTCCTGACTCTACATCAAGAGGTAACAGTCCCACATTTGGATAGTAAGAATATTATACTATTAAATGATAATCTTATGTGTTTGTTAGATGAAAAGTTTAATGAAGGGATAGTTCTCCAGAAAGAGCAAAGTTATGGGGAGGTTAAAAGATCAGCAGGGTCCTGCAGCTTCATGGGTTTTGGGGCAGCAGCCACATGCTGTTCTCCAGACTCCCCAGATGCACCATTTTTACCTGAGACAGAAAAGAGCACAACTCATGGGAACTTTCTCAGCAATGTGACAGTAATGTCATGAATGTCCCACTTGCGGTTGTGAGGAAGACATGATTCATGTCTTGGCACTTTTCAACTGCTTTCAAGCTCCTAGCTAAACTCAGCTATAGTAACGGGCAGCATCTTATCCCTCAGAAGGGACACACATCCCATGACCAGGGACATCAAACTGAAAATCAAAATAGAAAAACTGTATTCCAGCAACACAGAGTAAAACCACTCAAATATGTGCTGATCCAGAACTTCCTTAGGTAGGATAACTCATACTTTCCTAACTTCTGGGAAAGCCATCATTCACTCATCCCTTCCACCAGCAAAGTCTGCCTGACAGAATAGTATGGATGAGAACTCTGGGAATCCGAGCCATTGAAGGCCAAGTACAGCTACTGATTTACTCCACTTTGGGATGGACAAATCACAGTTCTGCAATACTGGTGAGTGTTTTCTTCCGTCATGCTTGCTTGCCTGACATCTTCACAGCTGGACATCCCTCCAATGGGTGCAAACAGAGTCCCCAGCCTTTCTGTACAAATTTGTTCTTTTTTTTTATCACCACCTACATGCTCTGCCTAAAACAGATGTCTCTCTAAATTTATTAGAAGATAACTCTTCCAGTTATCTTTCTCACTTCCCCTCACATTTTGAAATTTTCTCACTTCCCCACACATTGAAAATTTGCCTAAACCACATCAACTCTTCAAACCATTGGTGGAAGACTACTGCTTGAAGCAAGCTTTGAAAAAAAGTCATCCCATTGTTTCCTTTAAACGATTTTGTTTTTTTTCCTACCACTCCCTAACTCACAATCTGAACCCAAATTATCTGAGAGACTTGCCAGTCAGTAGGAAAAGTAGAAAACCTGTGGAAGTTCAGAAGGCTTCTATTTGTCTGTGAAGCAATTGATAAATGGGATGGTTTTTCCAATGGTTTAAATGGATGTACATGCGAATGTAAGTCCTGTAGCGATGCTGTATACTACAGGGGCTGTTGGGGTGGAATGCTTGGTATGGAGTTCTTCAAAGTTCTATCAAAAATTTTGGGTCAACTGAAAGAAAACAAGAACCTTGCAAGAGAGAAACACACAGATCTGAAAAATGGAAAGTAATATGTGTCTAGCTTTTTGAAAGTCTGCTGAGACTATAGGACAAATATTAGTGACCTTAAAAATGGATGTATAAAGACTTGGCTATTGGGGAAATACTTTGTGGAAACTGCTTAGTTAAAAAAAACAACTTGCTTTGATGTGAAACAATTGTACTTCATAGTCAATATTTACACAGGCACTTCTTATAACAGTGGACATTCTCTGACTGCTGCCACATTGCTCATTGCAAGCAATACGGATTCTTCATTAGCTTTCATGTAAAACAGTGTTTGGTAGTTTCAAAAATGTTTTTTGAATGGCCAAAACCTCTTTGAAATGTCAGTGTATACCCACAAATATTAGAAAGAAGTCAAAACCCAAACGTGTTCAGGAGGAAGTTAATGAGCTGCAACAAGTGTAGTGAGTATTTAGTTTTGCTTTCTTTGAACATTGCTCAAAGTTTAACTAGGAATGATTAAGAAAAAAAGATGAAAAAGAAGAAGAAATAGATAAGGTAATACCACCATCATCTTAAAATGAAGCTTCATGAGCCTTAAGCTATGAAAAGAGTTGCATATCTCTGAAGATATAATGCAAACAGACTAAAAGAAAAAAAAATGGTATCCTGTTTTCCTAAAGTTGTACATAAGTTACCTTAAAAGCCTCATTTCCCTCTTTCTTTACACATGATTCATTATGAATAGGTTAGGCCCTGGCCAGGCCTGTTTCTAGAAGTTTTGGTCCTGTTATCAAGGAAGAACATTGCTGGATGCTCTTGAGGGAAGGAGGCACATTTGATGCTCTTGAAAGGAGAGGATGTGAAGAAAAGAAAGATGTGCCTAGGCACATCTCAGAAATCGCAAAACATCGAGGATGCCGACAAAACACATTCATTCCCCATCCTGCGCTGCTGGCGTGGAGGAGGTAGAGAAAATCAGAAGTGAAGTTAAGCCCAGCGTCCTGGTTTCAGCTGGGATAGAGTTAATTGTCTTCCTAGTAGCTGGTATAGTGTTATGCTTTGAGTTCAGTATGAGAAGAATGTTGATAACACTGACGTTTTCAGTTGTTGCTAAGTAGTGTTTAGACTAATGTCAAGGATTTTTCAGCTTCTCCTGCCCAGCCAGCAAGAAGGCTGAAGGGGCACAAGAAGTTGGGAGGGGACACATCCAGGGCAGCTGACCCAAACTGGCCAGTGGGGTATTCCATACCATGTGATGTCATATGTAGTATATAATCTGGTGGGAGTGGGGGGTGGGGGGATTGCCGCCCAGGGACTAACTGGGCATTGATTGGTGGGTGGTGAACAATTGCATTGTGCATCATTTGTATACTCCAATCCTTTTATTATTACTATTGTAATTTTATTAGTGTTATCATTATCATTATTATTTTCTTCTTTTCTGTTCTATTAAACTGTTCTTATCTCAACCTGTGGGTTTTATTTCTTTTTCTGATTTTTTCCCCCATCCCACTGGGTGGGGGGGGGAAGTGAGTGAGTGGCTGCATGGTGCTTAGTTGCTGGCTGGGGTTAAACCATGACACCCACGAAGAAGGGAGGGGTGGGGGAAGGTGTTTTAAGATTTGGTTTTATTTCTCATTACCCTATTGTGATTTGATTAGTAATATATTAATTTCCCCAAGTTGAGTCTGTTTTGCCTGTAACGATAATCGGTGAGTGATCTCTCCCCATCTTTCATCCCCGCCTTGACCCACAAGCCTTTTGTTATATTTTCTCTCCCCTGTGCAGCTGAGAAGGGGAGTGATAGAGCGGCTTTGGTGGGCATCTGGCATCCAGCCAGGGTCAACCCACTGCAATGGGAAAAAAATACTATTACATACTCTAGTTTCAAATGCATGCAAGCAGCAAATAGAATTACTGTAACTGTGTACAATCTTAATTTTATAAAACAAAGTTTGGTATTAAATTTTATTTTCTATTTATTAATGATTTTAAAACTGCATAACCAGTGTACCTATGTTTCTGTCACAGAAAAAAAAAAAAATTATTGTTGCTATAACTTCTCTGAGTAATATGCTTTAGAATGGAGCATATGTTAATAAGCATATTACTAAACACATGTTAATTAGCATATACTTATGGGACTTGAGTCCATCTACCTCAGTCTTGCAGGCATTTTCTCTGTGAGGAACTATTCTTCAGGAGACAGCTGGAAGGTGAATTTGTAAAAGTGATCTGTAAAATAGTTCTTTAAAAACCTGTTATTAATCCGTTATATTTTTAAGGGTACTTCTGTTTTTTCTGTATGCATATGAAGCAGTATTTGCAGAAAGCCAAATGCTGCAAGACATGCTGCTTTCCAGTTTTATGGTACATTGCTCCTCTCTGGATTTTCTGCCCACAGTGTTTGCCATTAAAAATCTCCCTCTCTAGTGGAAAATTTAGAAAGTGAATGCCCATTAAAATTTTGCTGCCTGCTCTATCAAGTAGAGTAATTTAATTGCATTAAGTAACTATTTAACAGATGCACTAAAATTATGAAGCTCCAGTAGACCCTCCATAAATGCACTTTACACAAACATCCATGTTACATTGTTTATCATACACCCGTAAGTAAATGGACTGCATATGTGTTTGCAAAATTTCCACATTAGAACACAGATTTTGCCATTTTGTCCTAAATAAGATTACTACAAGATCTGGACATTGTTCAACTTTTTAGAGTGTTAATAATTATATAATTTTTTTTAGTTCAAATTGTTTTACCTCTAGGGAGTCCATTGCTTTCTTTTACTATTAAACAGAAATTAATTTCAAAGAAATATTCAATAAATCCTTTTTGCTTATACAACTGAAATGAACAGAAGAGATACACTTGCTGTGTGACAGTAAGTACTTTCACATTTCTTATGTGTATAATATACAGTATGAAATCAAGAACTGTCCACATAATGCATAACTAGTCTAATACTTCCTCACTTTTAACTGTTAATTCACTATGTGATGCATATGTTGACTGACTTTTAGTTTGACACCAATACCTATCGTTATAGCATGAGGGTCTATAATTTGTTCGCTGTAGAAGACCAATCTCCAGTGATGAAGGTATAGCTGACTCCCATTCTTCTGAACACTGAGTGCCTGAATCCCGCCTTACTGGCAGCGCAAGGTCTGAGCTAAGTACCCATAAGACATCTTCTTCATAAAAGAGATGATGGCAATCCTAAAGTTCTAGTCAGTGGATGCTAATATCACTATCATGGTTAGAATACTACTTCTTTACAAGATGGTTCTCAAAATATGCACTTTCTGTTGGTAGTTATGACCTACTAGTACTTAGTACTAGAATCAATATAATGAGCCTCGGAAATTTAAAAACATTCAGATGAGGAAAATATACAGAGTAAAACCTCCCTGCTACAAATATTCAAATATTCAATTGAAGTCAATGTGCCTACATTGATTTTTACCAGTGGAGGTTTGACCCTCTGTTATCATCAAGGTACTACAGCTTCACCAGTGCTCAGTAGGACCCTGCCTTTCACACTTCTAAGTAGATATCTCTATTCAGATTGTATCACCATATGAATGGAGCTGTGAAAAGATTGACACATAATTATAAGTGAAGATTTTAGCCTTCTGACAGGCTCCTAGAAAGCCAAGCAAAATAATGTAGGTCAGTGCAATTTTTTCATTTTTCCATGGCAAGTATTTCCTAGGTGATCTACAGTGCTTTTGTTTCAAAGCAGAACAAAACAAAAATGCTGAAGGACTGATTATATTTCCAAAGCAGGCTTCTTGAAGAAGGGGGGGTGAGGGGGGAGTAAAATTGGAGTCTCTAACAAAATTACAGGGTGATGTTAAAAAATTGGAAGCAACGGCCTCAGTAGCAATACCAAACTACACTCTTATCTCCAGCATAAGATTTGAGAGCAGGAGGAAGAATGGCAGTTATCACTATCCCCAGCTATTGAGAATGCAGTCATGGTCTAAAATATTCAGATCTCATAGAAGTACTTAGCTCTTAGGCACTCCACATCATGAAACATCTGTTATTCATGATTTAGTCTTGTGATTTAGAAGCCAAACAGTTAGTAGGTGGTTTATCTAGAGCCACTTGGATCTAGCTGACTAAATCTTAAAATCACTGCTTCTGAAATTGTACATGTTTAATCTGAGACCATCCCTGTTGTGACTCACTAATATACACAGTCATCTGTTCTTCAGAAAGTCTAAGTGATGCATAAAGAGCCACTTTTGCAGAAGGTGGACAACTCAGTTTATTTAAGGTTTTTAATTAAAAGAGTAGAAGATTTCTTGTTCCCCAAAACCCAAACTTTGAATAGTTGAAAACGCATAGCGTTAAGGACTCCCAGCACCACAGATGCACCAGCATGCTCTGATTGCTCTTGTAACACCTGCCATCCTTCTTTGCAACCTCTCCCCACCCCTTCCTCATCCTTGGGCTGCCCTGGTCACAGGAGCACAGCCTGATCATTAACTTTATTTCCCTGCAAGAAGGCAATACCCAAAGCCTGGGGGCAAGAATGTGCTCTGGAGTTTGGCGGGGGAAGAGAAGGCTGAGGGCTGCCACCACCACTGCCACGTAGGGATCATAATCCCAACACAGCCATGCTAAGCATGATATCCCCAAATCATGGCCCTGCCCTTACCACTGCACTGCCTCCATGCCGAGCTACCTGCAGCCCTGGACCATGCCTGTACCCCAGCCACGCAGCTCCCTTCAGCAACACTCCCAGCTGCATGCTGTGAGTTTGCCAGCACCTTTGAGAAGAAGGGGAGGGAAACACCTTCACCCCATAAGACTGTTGTATCAACTGGCTCTCAGAAAAGGAGGTGCCCTTTGGGTTAATTGGTGACTTGTTGCACCCTAAACTAGAAGCCCTTGAGGAGTATCTCAGGGAGCATCCAGCACCAGGGTTCATTTACCCATCCATCTCCCTCACAGGACCCTTATATTTTTCATAAAAAATAAGAATCAGGGAGAGAGAGTTTGCAGAATAATATTACACAGAAAGACAGTTACAGGGTGGTCAAGACAACCAAAGGTTGCTGGTACACACAGGACCCTGACAAGAACATTTGTATAAAATAACCCTTAATAATTCGAAACTAACACCTTGCATGTTTTTCTCCACCAAAACCTGCCCTGCATACCAACTACAGAGATAGCATGGTTTATTGTCTAAAAGTAGAGTCTTACTCCGTAGTCTCTCACCACAAGAGAAATGGAAAGCAAGTTTATTTCATTATATGTAAAAAATACTGTGGCTGCTATTTATCTCCACTCTGCATGTGTTCTTTCACCTATTTATTGACTTCTGCAGGAAGCATAGTTTTCAAGCCCAATGGGAAAAGGATCACCTTTTCTTCTTTCTTGTTTGTGTGTTGTCTACAGAGCTATGCTTTGATAGCAGAGGTCTTGATATAATTATGGTTATTTCCTTTTTTTTTTTTAAGAAACATCACAGAAAGGATAAAAGATGAGAGCCCAAAACTATTGTGTGATGCACTAATGAAAGATAGCACCTCCATTGCACACTAAACTGAGAGTTGGAGTCTTTGAAGCTAAGCAATGAAGTACTGGAATATGGCTTCAAGTTTATACTAAAAAAACAAACTGTCCTGAATTATTGTACAGTTAAGTCACCATCAAGTTAACTTTAGGTACTAAAAACTCAAAGATATATTTTCTGATTTATGCAGTAAACCAAATGTATTTGCTTGAATAAAAACAGCAAGGAAACACAAGGAACCTAAGCTATCTCACTGCTCTTGTTCACAGAACTCATATTTTATCCATTCAGTCCAACATACTCAAGGTGCACTGCCACCATCAGATCAATCCAACAACTATAGAAGCTGCCATGGAGAAAGCGGCTGCCCCTCCTGTTACTTCGTCTTCCTTTATGGAAGCAGCAGCTTTTGTACAGCCATGCAGTGAACTGAGCTGGGATGAAGATGCATGAAAACTGTCCCTCAGAAACAACCAAACAACCAGCCAACTACCAGCCTGCATGGCCACAAGGCCAGCGCTGGGACTGGGGAAGCAGCAGCAATGAGGAACTGAGGGTGGCAGGTGAGACCTCTCCTCTTAGTTGGTGTCTACTCTTGCCTTAAGTCCACAGTCTCACAGTGACAAGAGGGAATACCAGGGAACGAGTTGTTGTGGTAAGGGAAGATTTAAATTATATATAAATGGCAAGGAGCATCTCCAGTGATTTGGACCAAAGGAGGACCAGATGCTCAAGTGATGTAAATCAACATAGCTCTTTTCAAAGAAGTGAAGTGCTTCATACCAACTAGAGGTTCAGGTTAAATTTTCACTGCTCAGATCCACCACCCTAACCCAGACAAGGGGTAAATTTCAGAACTGGTTATTAGTAAATTGAAATAAATCACTGATTATCAATTCATGCATAGCTAACAGATGGCTGCACAATTTATCTTAATCTCAGCTGCATAATTTATCTTAATGTATCTAAATTTCTTTGTTGTAATGATTGCTTTGTCTGTTAAGGCTGTAAGTATTTAGAACAAAGATGGTCTTATAACCTGGAGATGCAGAAAGCTACACATACTTTGGCATTTTAAATATTTTTAAATCAGCAACTCTGATGTGAAAAATAAAAATAGATTAGAATATATTAAAAGAGGCTGTCTTCTGCATGCAAGCTTAGTGTAAGAAACCTCTTCTGAATACTGAGTTTATCCCAACTACACATAACATCACTGATTTTGGACTTGGGAATACTGAGAAAGTTAAATAGGTCATCAAATGCTGTTATCTTCTACATTAGTCCTGTAACTCAAGATTACTTTGTCCTCAAAAGAATTGATCAAAATAGAAAATTACAAAATCAGAGAAAATAGCCTTCTGATACTATGATATGAATTAATAATGTCCTTGTTGTATCAAATGCCTGTGAGATGGTCTGATTTTATATCAACACTTCTTAAGACTGTTTTAAATAAGTAAACACTAGAGAAGATTAATATACAAGATAAAAGTATTAATTAAAAACATAAGGTGAAACTTCATTTACGAACTTTTCTAAACTTACGTCAACAGTGATTATGAGCATCTGACAGAAATTATGCATGCAACATCACACAGTCAATCTGAAACTGTAATATGTAAAAGTGCATCTAGAAATAGTTTGAAACAGCCTTTCTGTGTGAATAAACTTTATAAATCAGCATGGTTAGGAGCCAAAAGTCATAGGTTAGAAGAATAATTCAATTTTATTGTCTAAGAACTGGTGCTACTTAGTCAGCTTTCTCTGATTAGGTAAAAGAGAAAATCCAGCAGAATATAACAGTTATAGTCAGTAATAATGAATATAAATTGAAACTCAGCTAAGTGTTTAGTGGTTAAACTAAAGTACAACACTGGAGTAGAATAACTTTCTGGAGTACAGGAACTGGTAGGTAAAAACCTTTAGGTGGTGGGTTTTGGTTTGGTGGGTGGTTTTTTGATTTTTTTTTTTTTTTTGCATTCACACTTATCATTAAGGAAAGAGAGGACTATCTTGACTTAAAGTTCAGAAAATCTGTCAAAGTGAATACTTTTCTGAGAATCATAAAAAACTGCACAACTGAACACCACAAGGTATTATGGAAGACAAGAGCTCAGTAGTATTAAGAAAAGGCTGCAACAATGAAATACTTTCTATGGTGCAATAAGCACTGAATATCCTCAAAGGCTGATCTTATAAGGCTAACTCCCACAATCTGCCTATGCCACAGAAAATCCCTAAATGATTAGATAGGGTTTGATAGTCTTCGTACTGAATTTCCATGATGACAATAGAATTTGAATTCATTCTTAAAAAGCAGAATATAGTTAAGCACTATGCAGAAGTGGATTTAAATATGTACTTATGAATTTGCCATGGACAATAACCATGCAATGAGTTATACACAAGAAAAAGCTTGTTAGTATTCTGAGTCATACAGAATAATTTCTATTTTTATCCATAATAGTGTTTTCAGGCTGGCTTTTTCATCTTTCGTCATGAAGGATAATTGTCTTCCTGGACAGGAAAGGTATATGAAACTCATTCAACATTTAGCATCAAATGTCATATAAATATTAGGAAGAGTAGGAAATAGGAAAACTTTGTAGACAGCTGCACAAATGTTGCAGGATAGTCATGGCAGGTCCAAGACTAAATATAGGATACAAAGGCTCTAACAGGCTCTAACTCAAAGACACTGAGCTCTGCCTGCTAGCCAGTTTTATTAGCCCTCCTGACAGCAGCAACAAGGGCCACCAAAGACAATATTTGCAGAAAAACATCACCTTCAAATAGATACAAGCATGACCCTGACAAAGACACAGAAGTTCTATAAAGATTAATAGTCGTTAAGGGGATAAAGAGAGATGTGTATACAGTGAATAAAATTAAAACAAGTGTATGGAAAATGAAACATGATATTAAATAGACTGTCAAAATCTGACAAACTAATGACTATGGAAAAAGAATAATGAAGAAAACACAAGCTGAAAAGAAATATTTAGAACATATAGAAATGCTAAAAGGTAAAAGATTTGAAAAAGACAGAGTTCCTATAACTGTAGTATGTCTGCACAGTGTGATGTGGAGAGAGGTTTTACCTTTCTTTTTGTTAACACAGGGCAAAAAAACAGAGCAAGCTTAGTATGTAAAGGACAGACATTGAAACAGAGAAAATACCGCAGTTTGAAGCTGCTGTAACCATGAGGGTTATTATGGTTCTTTTAAAGACATTCTTGGAAGCCAAAGTTGTGCCCCATGAAACAGCAGCCCAGCACGTGCTTCACCCTCTGCATCACCTATCTGAATTGCAGGCAGCAGTGCCGAAAGAAAACAGACTTCACAAGACTTCATGGAAGGCAAAGAGCAGAACAAGATAAGACCTTCATGAATGCAGTTTCTGTATCTCATTGCTGACTAAGTGGTACTTCTCTAATGAGTGCAGTACGTACTTTGTGAGCTTGTACAGGGGAAAACATTATCTTTCCAACCACATTTTCATAATTATCTTTAATTAAGCCTTTTTTCCATTATATACTTGCCCTTCCGTGTCTGTCACTTATCACAGATCACAGAATTTAGATAATATATTTTGTCCCTTCTTTTCACCTGATAGTTTTTTAAACAAAAAGACACATGAGGTCAAGAACGATATTGAATAAAGCCATAACAGCTTTGCAATCTTGAACATGTTAGATTAGAAAGTAGTAGTATTTCAGGCCAGCAAGCAGATAAACATTGGCTTATTCAGTAACTATAAGGAGGCTACTTACAACCTAACTTTGTTTAAAAGCTTTTCCTCTCAAACAGAAACTAAAAATCAGGGAACTAAAAATGTTAGATATGAGAAGTTTCTCAAACATAACTTCAATATATGCTTAATCAAACATCATCTTTGTTTTCAGGCATCTGAGATATTAAGGTTGGCTATTTCAGTAGTTACAAACATGATCTTATAATTCTTTTTGGGATCACATTCTCTTTGTGCAGGTACTTTTTAAGTCAGCTACTCATCTCATAGACACTTTATTTTTTAATGTTCATTACAAAAGAAAGAAATGAAGCTTCAGCAAGAAAACCTTTCCTATACATAAATCTTTTTTTCTAAGAAAACAGTATCATTTCTTTCTCATGAATTATATTTACCACAACTCTTGGTTGCTGTTCCCCCTTCATATTTCTAGTGCATAGTTAATTTACTTAAATAAAACTTGCTGCATGGTGCAATGGAAAAGTGCATAGGTTTGTAAGTAAGTGGTGAAAACCATTATAAAGCCTGCTCTTTCAAACAATAGAGTCCCCAATGTGCAAGATAGAAAATAGTATTTGTGATTCAGCTTTTTGCTGAAGTGTAAACATTCTGGTAGTTAAGGACTGTTCATAAATGAAGACTACACCCAGAATGGCCTGAGTGTTCTTTATGTGTACACTGTGCCCCCAACTCATTTTTTCCAGAAATAAGCTTAATTCTACAAAGGCTTTAAAAAAAAAAAATTATAAATTAAATTCTAAATTAAAAAAATTCTATGTAAAATAATAAGCATGCATTAAATTAATATCTAATGAGAGACCTCTGTTCTGTGATTGGTGATTGGTAGTGTTAGAATTTCTATTTCAACAATGAAAAGATCATTTATTTTCACTTACTTTTTGTTTATTCTGGAACACTTAGAAAGCTGAGAAATGACAACAAATGAGATGAGAACAAAACCACCCCCAGCTGAGAGTTGCAAGCTTTGCTAGTTTTCAGCAGAGCTTATTAGATTGCTAATTAACATAAAGTGATGGGTAAAGATCGCTCAGAAGTTACTTGTTTTCCAACGTGTTGGCTTAAACATTCCCAGTTTCTGGAATGACTACAAAGCTGGGTTCAGCAGTAGTCCTAAGTGCATAAAACAGGAAGAAGGCAGAACTGAGTGTAAGAGACTGAAAGAGTTAATGTCTCAAACATTGTGGTGGGGCAATTTCTGCTTAATTACTAACTCTGCCTAGCAAGGAACCCCAGATGAAGAGAAGCCCATCAGCACCAGGAGGGGGAGGGTGTGCTGGAGGATGCACAGCCCCTTGTTCTGATGTGCTGAGAAGGGCAGCTCCCCATGCAGGGAAGAGGAAGTCACTCCACAAATGACCCCCAAGCCCAAAGGCTCATAAACCACTCATGACACCTAATTAGCCTAATGCCCGCCCAAAGGAGGGGCAAGGATGATAAAAGGACACAAACTGAAGCCCTGAGTGCATAAGCCTACTGGAACTGGCTGACTGGACTCGTGCTGGACCCAGGACCGGAGAAATCTCCCTCCCTCCCCCCCCCCCCCCCCCCCCCCCCCCCCCCCCCCCCCCCCACCTTCAGACATAAACTGTTGACCAAGTCTGGGACTAGGATTGGATCCAGCTGCCCCTGTGCTCTTCTCTGAGAAGGACTCTGGAAAGCAAGGGGGTCTGCTCTGAACCTCCTGACCCAATGGGAGGGCTCTCATTGTCTGCCCTGAGCTGATTCCCAAATAAGCAAGGCCTGTAGTATATGTTTGGTGATGCATGGTTAGCACATATTACACAGTTTACTGATATGGTTTCATGCCAATTCTTGTTGTGAGCACACCAATTTTGGTCGTGAGCATGCCGATTCTTGTTGTGAGCGAATAAAAGTTGAGTTTTGTGAGTTAAAGGATCCCTGGTGTCATTTCACCTTAATTCCTGACCTGGGAATCAGCAAACCTGAATCATCGTCCTGAGAAATTGGGACGTGACACTGAGAAACCTGAATTCAAAATCCAAATACTCAAGTCCCTGCTCATCTGTCCTCTAAGCCCAAGATAACCAAATTCAATAGGTCACCAGTGAATATTCCCCAGGCATCTGAGTTTCTGTCTATGTTTACCCGACTCTGAGCAGCACCCTGCCTATCAATGGCCTTTAGAAAATAGCTATGAGGTGTACAATTTAGAAGGCTCATTTTGTGTCACCTTGTTATTGTCAAAAGGCAGCCAAGAATTAGATGGTGGCCTAAGTAAAACCTTAATACTCTAATGAAAATACAAGTTACTATAAGTCCAATTACAATAACACTAACATTATTATGCCAAATAGATATGGGAAAGCCTCATTAATGATACCTTCAAAATTGTTATACAAAAAAATCTTAGTAACACCTACCCTTTCCTCTGATGTTATGACCAGCTCCTGAAACCCCTCTGGGTGCAGGCAGTAGTGAAGAAATCTCAAAGTATTGCTACACACAGCACATTTAGGTCCACTCAGGGTTACAGTAACACCTCTGTTTTCAGCTTAGATTTCACTAAGAGCTGGCACAACTGAAGCTCCTATATAGCTGTAACAGTTTATACAGAACGGTGCAGTTGCTAAGTCAGTGAGTACTTCTAAAACCCTTCCCTTCCCTTTTCTAAAGGATAGAGTACAAACAATAATGTTTTCAATAACAAATCACTCAAATGGCATATTGTTGTGTTTTACTGTAATCCCCAGCTTTGACCTCACTCTCTCTCTCTGAGTAGTCACACAGCTTTTCTGTTATCTCAGGAGTGAACCTTCTCCCACCAAAATGATAGATTACATAATTCATTTTCTGCCCCAATGGTAGTGTTCACTTGGAGCTGAGATAAGAAATATATTCAAATTCAATTATTATTTGCTAATTACACAGACATCAAAATACAAATAAGATCTAAATATATTTTTGTAAAACAATCATAATACAATTAGATTGTTCCCACTTGCTTCAACTAAAAAAATGAAATCAGCTAAATCCCCAACATTTTTACTGTTTATTTTTAAGGTCTTTTGAATTGTACAAAGACAATACACCCATCACCTATAGATACTGCACTGATTAGACAGAGTTAAATATCATGGCTCACTATTGAAAGTTGCAGAGACCATGCAACTAGTTGAGTTAATTAAGGAAGAATACAGACCTTATGAACCTTTGTGAACCCCAGGAATTCTACCTAAATTAAAGTTCAAAAACCATGTGAAACTGATTTTTCATCAGTTTTTTGTCTTTCATCAAGACAGGAACGAATCCAGCTTACTAATGCAACCTTATAAAGCTCTGACTCATCATGCTAACAGAGAACATCTGATTTTGTCCCTCACTGACTGCCCAAGAGCCATATTACAAAAGTTCAAAGCTTGCAAAAATCCCCAGGTTAATTTTGACTATGTACCTGTTCCCCCCACTTCTAAACCATATCTGTGTAAACACAAGCCAGGGGAGAAGAAATAGATGATGTCATCTCTGAAGCATAACCTTAACTTATGCAGAAATGTCTATGCAAAGTCAAACAACTTTATAGATTTATTTTTTTTACCCAAACCAGCAGTATTGCCCAACTCACAGCTTCCCAAACATAGTAAGAACAATTAAATGTCCTAGAAGGACTAAAACATCATCACCATGGAAAGTACAAGTTCTCTCTCAGGTATTGTTTTCACATGTGTAAAATAACTGTGTTTCTAGGAAGTCTTCTATAATATGTCTAGACTTTTCAATTTTTCAGAAAGCTCTTAAAATATATTTTGTGATTAGACCATTATTTTTGGTAAATGAATACCAATTCAGCATTAAAAAATGTCTTGAGCCTCTCAATACTTCATTAGCTGCTCATTGGTCTTATGCAGTGTGATGGAATGATTAACTGACATATCATCCCATATTACTTCATAGAGGTACTTGATTTATTAATAATAGGGTTATCAGGGTGATATCAGATACTATATTCAATAAATCTATTCAAAACTGAAAGGCAAATTCTTGGATCCTAGGCAGTCACTTAATCTATAAATGTATATGAGTAGGATTATGTGAGGGTTTGGGGAATTATATCTTTTATTCTATTATACACATGGCAATTATACTGTGAAGATATACAAGCTGCTTACCCTTTCTCAAATTTGCCTTTTATAGATTGCTGAAAAAATGCACAAGCAAGCCTATGTAGTTGACAGAACCATTAGTACTTTAAAGAGAAGTATCTTATGCCTATAATGGTAGCAGCAGGAAGGGGCTTCCAGTCTGTTAACTCTAGCTAGAAAGTTGGAACCAACTTCACAGGTGGTTTATATACAGAGCTAAAACAGGGGCTGTTTCTAGGCCATGGTCACACCAAAGGGAAATATCTTACAGTGACCTCAGGATAGGGGATTGCCCTCTGTGGGAATTAAACCTATTACTGTTTCTAGCGTACTGAATCAATGAACTGGTTAAAGCTATGAAGGTTGTTTGGATAGAGTAAGCAGAAGTCCTCTATCAAGGTCAACATTGTTCACAAGAGAAGCATGTCATTTGACTCTACCACCAACATCTGAAATACCTGTTCCTGCTTTCATTGTCAAAGCAGTAGGTGACCATCCTTGTCATTAACCACACAATTGCCACATAAGAGACCAACTTTGGGACCCAAAACTCTGCTCCAGCTCTTGTATTGACTGAGAAATATAGTCACAAGAATGAGAGATCCCAAAACCACAAAGCACAAGATGTTTGAACCCTTTACTCTTTTGTTTTTGGAACCATTATCTACCACATTTTGATTCAGCATTCAGGTTCATTTGTTTTTAAAAAATGGTGTCATAAAGAGTTTACTCTGTCCTGGATCCAAAAAGAGTGCTATCCAATTTAAGAAGCACCTCAGACTTTAAAAAGGTGATATTCAGAGTTACTGCTGGAAGACATGAGTCTGAGTCAAAAGTCATCACCATTCTAAAACCACTTTGTCTCATTAAGACTTAGGAGGAAGTGTAAAATAAAAATGGGTAGAGCTGGGTAAAAGTAAAGTAGGCTAACAGTGATTTTTAAAGACTGAAGTGTAATAATAGTGACATTTTAGTTAAAGTCATCTGAGCTTTCTGTACTTGTTCAGTTCCTTACAACACATTCATTTAAAAGCTCTCAGTACTCTCCTTTTGTCAGACTGAAATCAGACCAGATGACTCACATCCTGCACTAGGAACAACATTTAGTATAAAACAGGCTTTCTTCACTAGTGAGGGGTAAAGGTTTTTTTCCTTTAATATTTTCATGTAAGATTGACTCAAACAATACTTCCCAGCTTTAATGACATGAAGCACATCTGAAACCCACATCCTATACTGGCATGAGGTTCTGACAAGATGATTTAATCATATACACGTAGCTCATCAATATTATAATTCTGCTTCAGTCTTTGCCTTGATTTGGCCATCATGGTTTTTATTCTACATATTCCTGTAATGATCCAGTAGTTTTACGCTCAGCACCATGTTCCTTTTATTTTTTTTTTTATTTTTATTATTCTTTAAATAAAGCATATAAACCAATCCAAATTTCCAATTCCCAATATGGGACCACAGCTCTGCGGACTAAGGTGAATTAGGTGAGTTATCTGATTGCTACTTGGCCCTCTTCCTAAATTAAAACTGCTATGCCTCATAGCTGGGTTTTAGATGATTACAGATTCAGACTGCTACCAGGCTGAGCTCTAAACATTGCAAGGTGATGAACGCCCTCAGCTCCCACCTCTCACCTCTTCTGCTGCAAAATGGAGCAATATCAATTCTGTTTAATAACAAAAACAAAAAAAAAAGCTTGAAGAAAATTTGTTTACATTTAGGAAGGAATAGGAGCAGAAGGAGGAGCAAGTCTCATCCCAGACTAATTGGTATCACAAAGGAGAGAACTCTCAGTGTGCTGAAGACCTAGGTTCAAGACCCTTACTTGTTTCAAGCAGAAGTATTCTCCCTCAGACTCTCACTTACAATTAATATATTAAATAGGTCGAATAGGCCAGGAGGAGGGAGAGAGATGAACAGGCAAATAGGTGGATTCAGAAGCCTGGTGAAAGGGCACTTATTATTTTTTGACCACTTCCATTGCAAAGGCTCCTAATTTCAAGCACACTTTCATGCAACAGTGCAAGTGCCACCATCCAGCTGCTGATGTCCTGCAGCCAGCTGTCATGTGCTATGAGGCCCAAAGAGCTGGCTTTTCTACATGGACTATTATGGCCGTGTTAGACTATTAACCTTATGGTGGTGTAACTGCTTTTAAGCATCGTATGTCTCCTGTGTAAGTCACGGCAGGGCCCAAAAAGTCTGACTCCAAAATGTCAGATTACAGCTACTGGCACCATGGTACTACAGGCAATGTCGAGGAGAACCTTGTTCCTGCTCTCACCTGTGCAGCGCATGGAGGGGACCACGGGAACTGCATGCAGGCTCTATGGCAGAGAGATGGGGTCACCCACCTCCTCATATTAACTCATATTATCTGTGAGAGGGGAAGCATTAGGGAATGAGTGCAGAAGGCCAAGACTTGACCTGTAGCTACACTAGCAAGATAACAACATGAGAAATTACAAGGCATTACAAAGATCAAAGAGGAGTGCAGCAGTTGGCCAGCCTTGACTAGTGACTGCACTAACAAGACAGCAACATGAGAAACAGCAGAAATGGGAAACATTAGAGATAATTAAGTGGGGTGGTAGCTTCACAGAGTTGCTGACCCAAGGTGGTAATTGCCAGGGTAACCATGTCACACATACTGAATAAAAGTGTAAAAATAGAATAAACAAGGGATGAGGTGTTTATCCGGAAAGGCAAGAGGGTGTTAAAGGGCAAGAATTTGGGAAAAGAAAAAGAGGAAAAGGGAATTTAAGGGGTAGCAAACCACATGATTCGGACTCTTCAGGGGCTGTCAGGCAGTCTGATGCCTAATTAGCACAGTATATGAACCTCTTTGTGACCATAGATGCATCTGATGTACACCCCCGGGGAGAGTTGGGGGGGGGGTGCAAGGGGTGTGGGTGCTTTCCCTAGTGTCAGCAAGGGCACACCTGGTGGGGATGGACTGCACTCCTTAACCACCTTCGCTATGAGTAATGATAGCTAACAGTGCAGGGGAGGGCATCTTCATATCCACAAAAAATTTACTGGAGAGAAGGAAATAAAATACAAATGTGAAGAAAAGGGAAGGTGGAGGTGTGGAAGACATGGGTTTTAAGACTTATCCACATCACTCCAAAGGATATTGATCTAGCCATAACCCACAGTAATAACCATAGAAACTTAAAGGAAGTAAGCTAAGCAACTTTAAGTTAACAAATAAATAACAAAGATTAATTCTTATCAGGATTTCAATATTTCCCACTCTTCACTGGCACTTTTGAAATCCCAGGAAGATTCAAAAATCACTACTGAAGATTAATATAGAATTGTATACTCAATCATCCTATGTCCGTAATTGCCACCAATTGTCCTTCAACTTCTCAAATGTAGTGCTAGCTCCTAGAATGACAATCTTTCCTGAAGAATCAGTGGCATAACACAGTCTCTTTCTAAGCTAAAAAGTAATTTACTCTCTTTTCCATTGTCTATATATTATTTTTTGTCTGGAGAGATTGTAAGGGTAGTCCACATTAATGGCTAAGTGACAAAGAAGGAAACATATTTATGACTTGCTTGTTTATAGTCTGATCTATAGCAAAAAAAAAATAGGGAGCATATATAAAGAGAGGTATGAGGACAGGGCAACAAAGGAAAAAAGTGCTGTTTTAAAAAGACTCAGAGACATCAAAGAAGTGCACTTTTACTAAGGTATTCTATAAAATAAAGAAATATCTTTTAATTTTATCTATTAAAATCCTAATGACATGTTAGATGGAAGTTTAACTTTAGACATATCCTAGGAACCCCAAAAATCAGTTAACTTTCCTTACAAACAGGATATATGTTTATGATGCTTCAGGCAAATAGTTCTAGCTCTGAAGTCTACTTTCCTTTGATGCAATACAGCCTGCCCAGAGCAGTATCAGGTTAAAACCTGTGTGTGAACAACCAGCGTAGAAATTCCAAGGACAATTGTCAAAGGAAAAGAAGGACTGAATTATTCACAATGTGAGTTTATGTTGTTACCTCTTGTGTTACATATGACTCAGTTTAAAAAAACATGATAAAATTTATGCCTCAAGAAAAATATCCTACCCAGAAAGGAAGACCAAAAAAATGGGTGGAAATATGATAAAAGAGCTAGTGGAGCCTTTGTGAGGAAGCTAGGGAAATGTCTGGCTGCAGGAAGAGTTAAGGGTCAGGGGAGGAGCTGGAAGACAAAGTCAGGCTGCCTGGTAAGACAAGGTTAAATCTACTGGCAACAGTGAGTAAATCAAAAGACAAAAGTTAAATTAAATGGCAGAGCGAGTTAATGAAATGGCAGCAATGAATTAAAAACAGGCCAAAACTCAAAAGGCAGCAATGGAAAAGTTAATCAAATGGCAACAGTGAGGTGAAAAGTGGCAGAGTTAATTAATGGCAGTACAACTCAGATAGTCAAATGGCAGGGAAAGATTAAAAACTGGCAATGCTTATCAGCAGCAGATGACATGTAGACTGTGTGGAGAATCCAGAAGGTGGCATCTGTACAAATGCTGCAATATCCTTTTGTAGAAGGCTAGGAAGGGTCTTCCCTGGAGCCCAGCTTGGAGGAGCGAGAGACAGCTACAGGTCTTCGCCTGCCGGGGCTGTGCACTGCAGCCTGCCCAGGATATTCGGCACAGACACAGGTCTGCTGCGGGGACTTGGTGCTTATTCCCCCAGGGGACAGGAGGCATGAGAGGGTGAACTCACTCTCCTGGGCACCATTTTAGAAGGGACTGTGCCTCAGAGTAGCTTCTTCCATATTTTGGCTGTAGCTGACTATGTTCATCAAATATCCAGATGACTCTTCAGGGGAGGAAAAATAGCACCAAATAGCATTTCTGATTTGGAAACAAGTTCTTTGAAAAAACAGTCACATATTCCTAATTTTCCTCCTATTTTTTTTATCTGGTTACTAATGTACAGCTTTCCCATCTTGCCTGTGAGAACTTAATTTCTATAAGAGTCATTGGTGAAAAATTTTGAAAGCCTTTTGAAAGGCCAAGTGCACTAAAGCTACTGTATCATTCCTATCAGCATGCTTTTGACTAAGTAAAAACCATTAAGAGACTTGTGAGCAATGTCTTTACGAAAAGCACATTTGTTGTTCCCAGCCTGCTGAATTATTTATATTTCCATTCATTGTTTTTTATAGTTTTCCACCAACTTGCTTGAAACCATGAGAGTTGCAAAAGCAAAGCCAACAGAGCTGTAGTACACTAAGAGTGGCTTGCAGTCAAGCAGAATATTATTATTCATCTCATGTTCTCCAACTTTTGTACCAAAAAGTGAGACAAAACATAGGATGATTTTTTGAAGACGAAAACTCAAAGTAATGTATGAGCAAAATGCATTAATTGTCATCCTCTGTGACTAAATATGGGTTTCCAACTTACCAAGAACTACAGAAAGCCAAAGATACAGAGGTGAATATGGGAAAAAGAGATCTGAATTTTCTGCCTAGTGATGTCCCATGGTGAATAGCTTGTTCCACTGCTAATGAAAATTAGCAGCTCCTTCTATGGAGAAACAAACCTACCAAAACCAGAAGCAAAAATAGCTACAGTGTACAGCTAAACAAAAAGGCCAGCATCTCTAGTAAAATGAACCACCAAGACCAACATTTCCATCGCAGATTGTGCCTTTCAGTATTTCCTATTCAGGGGTGTGAACCTCATCTATAAAATTAGTACTTTGATACACACACTGCAGTGACCTTGTATTTATTGAAGAAGCACATACTTACCTACCACAAAGCATCTTAATAAAATCTGTTCTAATTGTAATGAACATCGATGCAAACTATCCTCATTCAAGGTGACACGTTTGAGAAATGAGTGGTGAAGAGGACACTGGAATAGATGAGGGTCAGGGACTGATCAGCTTCAGAACAGCTGGAAAAGACACATCTGTTAACTTTACACCATAAAGGCTTTAGAAAACAATAGCTTTACCAGGTCATAGTTCACCAGGACAAGTTTACCTTGGATAGTAAAGGATAGTAAAGATGAAACATTTTAAAAGGGGCATGATAATCACATGTCTAATTTGTCTTTTCCAGGATTCAGGATATTACTGAACCACTGATGCATCAAACAGAAACTTTACATTAAATTTTGTTCCGAGATTAAGAGATGACAAAGAGTGCTTTAAAGTTACAAGTTCATACAGACAATTATATTTGTATGACAGCACAGCTTGAACTCCCCATCCTTTAACTTAAAAAAAAAAGTCTTAAAGTGTTACAGTGTAGGCCTGCTGTAAAGTTAAAGAAAGCAAAAATTATTAGCTGTATGTAATTGACTAGCATATCCTAGAGCTACCACAAAGACAACAAAGTATGTCTTATTTTTTCTAAAATGTCTGTAACTTTAAAAAGAAAACCATAAATTATAAGAGATTAAGATATAGAAATAGTGCTTTTTTTTAACATGAGAATTTTCAGCTGTATTTTTTAAAAAGTCAGAGCTATTCTTCTTAAGCATTTGCTTACACACAAGCAAAAAAGTGGCAATTTGATTAAATAAAATATCTGTAAAAATATCTGTATAATTAAAGTATCTACTATTTTCTTAAAAAACAACATGTATCTGCTGCAATACCAATTACTGTTCATTGAACAAGAAGAAAAATCCCTTAGGCATTCTTGACAACTGTGTTCAAACTATTATGCTAATAAAACAAGACCTCCACCTATAAGATGTGATTGCATGACTTCTAGTTTTGTGCCAATGAAAATGAACTTGAAGCTAATTTTTCAGCATTCAGAAGCTTCAAGAGAGGAACACTTACTCACCTGGGTGCAGATGCTCCAGTGGAGAGAACTGTCATAGCTACCCAACTGCATGAGAACAATTTGAACAGCTGAGGACATGTCCTTTAGAGGTAAATACTGGAAAATACTAAGGCAGTTTTGAAGACATAGCTTTCCCATGACTTTTCACCATATTTGCATTAAGACAACACTTCAAAGCTTAGCGATGCTCCTTTTCAAAATAACTGCTATATGCAATAGCCACATGTAAAGGAAAAAACACTTACTGTTTGGCTGAGACCTGGGATCCACCACCTTTAGTGGAAACTGGGAATGAAAATAAGCTGTTCTGAGTAAACTTAACCCTTGCAAATCATCCAGAGCCCTTCTTCTGTTTTCTGCACTGTTCATTATTGTTTTGTGTAAATTTAGATTGAATCATAGATTGCGTCTGAACCTCTGGGTATTTTTTACCCATAATGTCTGCCAGAGGGACGGTTATGTGTAATGTAAGGATGCAAGTACATTCCTGGTGAATTTTGAGGGCTCAAAGGAAACAGTAAGTAGGGAGATGGAAAGACATAAAGCTTAGCCAAGAGCTACTATTTAAGTAAACCAACTTAAATGTGATGAAAAGCTTTGGAAATGATCATAGAAGCCACTCCATGTGCAGACTTGAGAGCAGCAGACAGTAAAGCAGTGATAGAGAGTTAAGCTTAGTCTGATAAGTCTAAGGGAAATCACAAGGAAAAGTCACAAGGAAAATTCACAAGGAAAAAACCGACACCACAAGGCTGAAGAAGGCAAAGCAGATGGGTTTTTTTACATTTGTTGTATTTCCTTAGTCCCAAATTCACTATTTTTAGTGAACCAATAAAGTCTTACCTTATCTACACATATTTACTATAAAACTCGTTGTATATGCTGATGTTTATGAGTATAATGTAAAGTCTTCAAAAGCTCCACAAAAAGGCTATTTTAGTTCTGCTTGCTTTAATACTACTCCAAGTAATAAAAATATTATTGCATCTATAATACTGCATGTGATAGCAGCCAGGTGATCATTTAAAAAAATTATATTTATATTCAGAATTCTTTTATGCCCCATATACCTCTAAACAATAAACTAATAAATGCTTTGCTCAAGCTCAAAACCTGATTTGGTCTAAGAGAAAATAATAAGATATGCCAGCTCATGTTCCTGAAAGTCAAAAGTAGATTTTATGGAGGCATCCTATTTATTTTGAAGTCTAACATACTAACAACAGTAAGGAGAAAATAAAGTCAGCCATGGACTTGTGGTAAAAGATGAAGGCTCTCTGAACTGTTAATTAGTGCCTATAACTTGTAGTATTGATTTTTATTACAGTAATGTCTTTTTAGACATAGATTTCATGAGTCTTCATTGTTTCAGATTTTGGGGGAGTTGGGGACAGGCATTATGTTTTGTCCTATTCTTCCCTTCAACACATCACCTTGAAAATGCATTACTTTGTTGTTTCTCACACAAACTCATGAAGTGAACAACACAGTGAAATCAGTTTTCAATATGATAATGACACTTAAACTCCAGTCTTGAATATTCAAACTTGCCGCATAGTACACTCACAAACCAGAGATTGTAATACATGGATTTTCATCTTGTCACTAACTACAACAACTTGGTTCCATTTATGCTAATGTAAGCTGGACATAAACCTTAAATTATTATTTTCACTTTCTTGTTTGTGAAATTGAGATGATACCCACTTATTTTACATGCTTACTTGGAGAACGGATTAATAAAAACTTGTCAGTACATTTGAAATGCCGAGACCTTTCAGTACATTTTTCCTATATATTATTTTTCCATATACAAGAGGAGTAGGTCTAGAGTGTAATAAGAACACATAATAAAACACTCTTTTTTCCCTCATTTTATATCTTCTAAAATTCTTTGGAAAAGAACAAAATGCAAAAAGAAACATATATATAACACTTAGTACATTGAAAGAAAATGCTGTTTAGTGTCAGTTAAAAAATATGGAATCTCTTCATAATTACATTATCTACATAAGCAGGAATACTTAGTACATTTGCACTTTAGAAGAATGATATACAGTACTTAATGCTATTTTTCCATTAATGTATGTGACTACTTATCCCTTTCCTCCTTCAGAACAAATCTAAAACCTCTCAAGTACAAATCAGCAAAAAACAACACAAAGAGAGAATATGCCTAGGAAAGACTGATGGCTGAAACTTTCTAGCATGACTTGCAGCAAAGAAACATGGGATTTTGAGGATGTGTGAATTCTAGTTGGTTACAGAAAAATTATGTGGGGGCAGTAGATACAGGGTACTTTGGTCAGAGAAGCCTCCATCTTTAATTCTATTAGTTGGCAGCCTGTGGCTGATGTAGCTGTATCTCTCTCCATTGTTGTTCTACTGCAGATAAATAAATTATCATTGTAGCAGAGTCATGTACCCTTAACACTAGTTACAGAGTCTGTCTTTTTTGGTTCAATAAATATTTAGTTATACATAATACATGAGTAGAATTATAGGAGAGAAAAACACAGACACATGCATAATGAGAAAATACTCAAGCATGCAAAGTTGGCCAAAGGATTAGTGTGTATGCCTACACCCTTTTTGCATCATGCTAGAGAAGAGTGCAGATAACAAAGAAAGCCCACAGCCTCCGCTGCTTGTGAAGCAGTTTCTGAGCCCCTTTTCTCAACCTCCTGGGAACAACTGGAATTTTTGGAGGACTCTGGGAACTCTTGAAGACTTCCAAGGTGCCTGCCTCTGCTGGGAGAGTAGCTACAAGATGCTGTGACCGCTGGCGAGCTCCAGCAACAGATGGGACTGCTGAGGACTGTCTGTGTGCTTAGCAATCGTGGTGACACCCTGTAGGGCATGGTCTCCAGCACCTCTTGGAGCAGCAGCTGCCCCCACTACCCCAGCTACCCAGCAAGCCAGAGACCTCGGCTCAGCTGAGCTCCTGAGGAAGGATGCAGCTCTCCAGGTTTAGGACTGCAGGAAGTGCTTGGGGATATAATGAGTGAATCCATCAAAGGGCCACTAAGATGATTGAGAGGTTGGTGCATCTGATATATGAGGGGAGGCTGTGACATTTGGGACCATTCAGCCCAGAGCAGTACAGTCCTCAAGGGGGATTTTATCACTGTGAGAGTGGTTGGACACTAGAACAGGTTGCCCAGAGACATTGTGGAGTCTCCAAGGATGGACACAGTCCTGGGCAAAGTGCTCTGGCTGACCCTGCTCTGAGCAGGGGGTTGGACCAGATGATCTCCAGAGGTACCTTACTGCTTCAGCTGCTCAGTGATTGCAAGAGACTCATGGAGTTTCCATTGCATTAAACTTTAGTTTGCTCTAGCACCCATATGAAACTCCTGTTGCCATCAGTCATAGTGATTACTTGTTTTTCTCTTCAGTCACAGAAGTATGAAATTATAAAATTCATTATGAAATAATGAGAAAGCTATGTGACAGCCAGCCAGAGTGGTGCTTTCATGGAATTATATTAATCTTCTTTATTGCATGAGGTGTGGGATAAGGGTTTTTTAAAGTCCAAGGCCTGCTGAGCTAGTGTTGGGCCTGAGTTTATTTCGGTAAGCATCCATACTGTCTGTCTGAGGTAGGTCCTGGAGCAAACAACCTGTTACCTTTGCCCAGTTTTCCTCTGGGAGGGAGGTAATTTGTTCCAGAAGGAAGCCCTGTAGAGAGCAAGTGTGAATGAAGATGATGTGGGTGCAAGAACCTTGACAGAAATACAGAGCAAAGCAAATTGACAGTATGGACATACTTTCTCATAGAAAATAGATTGCTGAAATGGATGTACAGAGACAGCTAAGCCACTTGTGGTTCACTTGGTCCAAAAAGGCTTACATATGTCAGTATGATTTCAGACAGTTCAAGCTACCATGGGGAAGATTTGAGGAATGAAGCTCTATCCATCACTTGTAGCTAACTAAATTGCTGTAAATACCAGTGGCTACTCCTTTGGGACTGAAAGATTAGAAACAAAGCACAGCAACCTAAACCCATGTCAGGAAGGAAATGCCCTTGCTGTATGACATATTCTGCCATAGTTAACACCAAGGTACTGTTCACCCAGTGAGCTCTAGTATACAGATTTTGTGGTGAGAAGTAAACAGTGTGATCAGTTAAAGGCACAGAGGCAGAACAGGTCATAGCTCAGCTTGTACCTTTGGCGGAAGCTGGTTACCGAAGATGTCAAGTAGGCAAACAGTTCAAACCAGTGAAGGCAACAAGGAATGTGTAAAAATAAAAAAGAGCTTGTTACTACCATTTTAAGAGTCATGAATCCAAACCTTACACCATTTTAATGTAGCCTAATATATCACTTTCTATATTACATAAATAACTCCATTACCACATTTTGAAAACTCTAACCACGGGATGTTTTATGTTAATCAAGTAACACAGATCACAATATAACTTTTTTAGGAGTTAATTTACTCTTGGGGTAGTATATTCAGTAACTCTTTCATTCACCAAAGTCTATGATTCAGCACTGTTTGGCCTGTAAATTCCTACATTATGCTATTTCCCGTCTCTTCAGAAGTGCACTCTTGCCCACGCTGTCATGCTGAAAATGCACTGATTCTTTAGCCCTCCTCTCAGTTGCCTTCCTTGAGAGTTCATGGGTTTGCTACAGAAAATAATCCTCCTCTCTCTTCATTTCTTCTTAATTCATCATTTTAGCTTTTGCCCCTGAAATTAATGATTTTCTGGCATTTAATCCATTTAATTTTGTTTTCACCTTCACTGTCTTATCATTAACCCAGCTTCACAGATTGCTTTATGTCTTTCTAGATCATCTCCCTTATTATTATTCAGTCTTCTGCTTTTTTGACACCTTTGTGTCTTCTCTTATTTCCAGTACTTTCTAGTTTACATCCAGATTATATTTTTCGTTTTCTACAAAAAAATAAAAGCAGATTTAACTCCAAGTTGCTTATTTTCATTGAAACTTTCCTTTTCACCTACTGTAATGCATTTCATTCTTTTCTACTAGAAGTCTGGTTTTCCTCCATGGTAGTATCCTGTTTACCCAAGACCAATGGGCAGTTAAATATCACAATATCTAATGTGGGTGTTCCAGAGAAATAAACTATTAAGTATGTTGATCACATAAGTGCTGAAATGCCAGGTCTTTCATAAGCTCACCCAGTGAAAACTGGCACAATCTGGACTTTAAAATCTACTTTAAAAACACACAAGGTTTTTAAATTAGTAGCTCTGCTTGAGCTCAAGTGGAAATCTAATATATTTTTGTCCTTTTCCAAAAATGTTATTTTGATATAGAATTTAGAACATCAAAGATCCATATGAACAAAATGAACACTTAAAATTAACAATACATTGTTTTTCATAGTCAGATAAAAGAAATAGTTATAAATTAGCTACATAACTTTTTACACTTTACCTTCGGTAAATAATTTTGCCAATCAAAATTAAAATAGATTTTCACAAGTAGGACTAACACAAGATACAATATGTGTATTAACATTTATCATTACTGATGGAAATCAGTAAGACCTTCTGATAGATAATAGAAACATTTGAACTCGAGTTCAAACAAAACTGACAAAACTTGCCCCTGAAAGGGAAAAAAATGAAATGACCTATTTTGATTGTACCATGAACACAGCCAGGTTCATATGTACGGAGGAGAGCTTACTCTTGATTCTAGGGGTTTACCAAAAGACTCACTAGAATATTGTTAGTGTAGTTAGTAGGAGATTATTTACTATAGTGAAGCCTTCCGTGATCACTTACTGCTTCTCCATTAGGAACAGTGACAGTCCCTATTCTCTTAAACCATCTCTCTTTATATTTAATTTATAATATAGCTGTGTTGTGATCTGGCTTCCCCAGAAGGTATTAAGATCAGTTCCTGAAGATTAGGTGGCAAAATATAATCTACGCTCATTGAAAACATACTGGAAACTTTAGGAAGGACTTCAAGTCTTTAAGAGGATGTGTCTGTCAGGTACTAGTATTGTCACCACAAAAATCAATCTTAATTAATGCCATGCTACTTTGCTCACTGAATATTTTTGTTCATTCCTATGCATGTTAATTTACCCAAGCCCTTCACAGCAGATTGTGAGTGATTGAGAGGGCAGCACTGAGACAATCATACCACAGTCTCAGTACTCTTTGGTTAATATTTTGTCCAATACATCATCATGTTTATCTTTACCATTTTCCCTTATCTTTTCCACACTGTGTGTGCCATTCATTACTTTTACTATTTGTATCACACTCTGATTGTTATTCAGCCTTTGACATTTTTGCTATATGGAATTAGATAACCATCGTACTCTTTCAGATGTGTCCATTTTTGCCTTCTGGAATTCTTTCATCACGGTTGCATTAACAATGTAATTAAGTAACATGTCAACATATTGGACCTTATGCGTTATTCATCATTTGTCAAGCTATGATCCATCATAATGGCCTAGTGGGAGCTTTCAAACCACCTCATTTGATCAGCTTAATCAATTTGCTGGTGTAGATCAATGTTGCTGTGCTAGTGAAAAGCATGTGATTGCGAAGTATATCAAGTTTTACTCCAAATTCTCTGTTACTATAAATTTGCATGTGGACTGATAGATGTATTTGTGTATTTGTGTATAAGTATCTGCATATCCACAGCAAGAATCAAATAGGACTTTTGAAAATCTAACAGCACCAGTTTGTGAGGAAAAAGAGAAACATATGAGTATGTCTTAATTTCACACCAAGCTCTCTTTGCCTAACATGTCAGGATCCCTTTCTTAAGTGTTGCTATGGTGTACCACCCTATTCTGGCATATTTTGACCATTACTTGGATGTAATGCTCATGTACCACAATATAGTACACATATATCATTGACACAGCTGGTGTAGGCTAGATGAAGATTCAGTGCTGCTAGTGTACAAAGAACAGCATATTGACATTGCTATATCGCTAGTTTTAATAAAAAAGGTTAAAAGGCAATTGTTTAAAGTATTTCTGTAACAATCTGATATCAGCAATATGCAATTACCAGTTGTATGAGTTCCCTCTATATAATCTGAAACAATAAAGTCCTCTTTAAGAGAAGAATCTGAGATATCCTTCTTGAATTACTTTTTCCTCCTAATTTTTGGCACCTTAGCTTTTGTCCTCCTTGTAGGGTTAGTACTTTGTACAGAGTGCCATCTTTTGTTTCCAGTATTTGGTGTGACATGTTTAAAAATTAGAGAATAATGTAGCCTGCAGTAAAGACATGCATTTGATAGGTGAGAGATTACTAGAGTGTCTAGAATACAGATTTGCCCAGCACTGAGGCTTTAAACTTGCTAAACATTTGAACAGTGTTCATCCTGATCTGCTCAAAGTCAGGATAAAAGGAATTAACTAACAAATTACGTTTTAAAGGGAAAGGAAAATAACTTCTATGAGAACATGTAACAACATATACAGCAATAGAAATAAACGTCTATTTTCCCATCCTAGTGCTGTATATACAGTGCTACTTGGGTAAAGGCAGGGTAAATGGTACTTTTCTGTATTTAGGATTGTAAAAAACAGGGCTCTTCATTGATAGGAAAATATGAAAAATAGCTACCTCCTTGAAATAACACCTACAGCAGTTTTCTGACAAGTTGAGCAAAATGTTTCCAGAAAACCAAAACCAAAACCTTCTTCCATGACATCCCCTACAGCATCCGTGTGTGTGTCTGTGTGACTGAACATTATAGCTATCTTACGTACAAATTGTTCTGGACACACACCTGATGATATTGGCAATATGCAGCAAAGAAAGATGACCAGCAAATGTCTCCAGAGAACTGGAAGGATATCATCCTAAACTCTGTGAACAATGCAAGGTTCTTATCATTAAGAGAGCACAAGTGAGGCATAAGTTTAGCTACCTAGTGTGAGCCAGATGTCTACAAGTAAAACTAATTACATCATTTTTTTTTACAGAAGATAAAAGCCAGAAGAAATTCTTTCTTCGTACCTAAGTGGAGAACTCAAAATGCTGGTGTAATCCTCTGGATGTCTGTGTGCATAATTTGAGAAGATGAGGGCTTGCAGCCAGGGTTTATGTTATTTTTGAAAAACATACAGTACATCTGGTGGTAGATTTTTGGTGACTTGAAGAACTGGATGATTCTTTGCTAGAATACTTTGTAATCAATTATTGTCCATTTTGATCCAAAGGTGCTATCAAGAGCTCTGTTAAGATCTGAGCTGTGCAAAGAGACGAGAGAAAAAAGGGAGGAAAATTAATAGCTCAGTAAAGCCCTCTTGAACCATATTTGAAACGGAACTAAGGATATGTTCTAGAAAGGTACAGTAGATAAGCACTCACATCAGCAGGTACCAATTAGTGAAGAAAAGCTGCAATTGTGTCTGATCTTTGTCCAAGAGTTCTGCTTGCCCTTGCACTGCTTTTTATACCCATGCTCTAGTTTTCACTAATTGTTCAATCAGTTGTTGCTGCTCATTAACAACTCTTCTAGCTATTGGTATAACAATGAAGGCATTATACCAAGCTGTAAGCTCTTTTTTTTTATGACATAAATGTACATGGGGAGAAAATGGCAAGCACTTAAACCAGTCTCATAATAGAAGCAACGTAAGGTCACATTACTTCCTCTCCTTTCCTTTAAAATGTGCAATGGAAGGGTTTGAATTGCAGTTATATAAATGACCTTAATTCTACAGTTTTCCAGCTTCAAAGTGCGTTATCTCCCTACTTAGTTTATAAAACATATGTATATGTACACATATACATACACATACACTTGTGCATATATAAGTGTAAGAATTCACATCAGAATGTTTCATAAGATATCCAAACATACTAATTGGCTCGTAATCATTCCCTCCTCTTCACATTTGAAATGATTAGAGATTTCATGTTCTGATCACTGTGAGGTGCTAATGACTTTTTTAAAAGAACAGTTGTAACCAACAGAGTTAATCATATGGTACACTCTGGTTTTATAAAATTAGGGTAGAGATGTTGAATAAACCTATATATTTAGTACCATGTTCTCCTCAAAGCTTGAGGAATCAGAGAAAATACAATATTCAGGTGAGAAGAGGAAAAAGCTAAGAAAGCAGAAATGTAACTAGATGCTCACAAAGGACATTATGGGTTTATTGCATGGCCCCATATCTCAATCTCTCAAACTATATTTGTTTTATGCATGCTGCATTAAAAATTCCATGTTTGGTTTTTTACTGTAAACTTTTTATAGCTTTATCTAATCACGTCTACTAGTAATTAATATTTTTCACCATGTTGCTTCTAAAATGAGATTTTAAACTCTGGGGAGAGATCACAAAATTGATATTCTGTATAAAGCACCTAGCAATCATCTGTCCACTATAAATTAGTGGGTAAAATGTGGTTCTCTAAGCATCTTTATTCCACAGAACAGACACTGGTTAATTCATCATACATTGAACCAAATTAATTTCAAAATTCAGCATCAACCTATCAAAAATATCTTTTTCACACTGATTTCTAGTAGCTGAATGCAATTTTACTCTAAATGTTCTTAAAAAAGAGTTTCAGAAAGCCTCAGGATATTTGAGTGCCATTGACTCCTGATGAATATGAACACAGGTAACTAACATCACTGTATTTTCAGACTCCTGGCACAATCGCTGGGAAGCCAAGGAATTAAATGGGCCATTCAAGAGTTCAAGGTGCCGATGCAAGTATTGTTGAGCTTAATGCACTATATATCCTCTTATTTCTTTCTACCCTTCCATAATTTTCTTCTTATTTTAGCCTTCTTGGACTCTTGTTAACCCCTTACATTTGATAGTTTCTGAAATGTCAAAAAATATATTCATTTTCCAAATGTCATATTTTGCATCAAAGCTTTATTCTGCATAATTTCTCCTCTGTGGTGCTGACTAACAAACTCTCACTACTTTTCCTGATCAGAATTAATATCTGGAGCTAAGGTTTAGTTTATGACCTCCTTGAACTAGAAAGAAACTCAGTGTTTTAAGTGTTACGGTGACTTGCAGTAGCATAACACAATATCCACTGACAGTCTAGGACATAAGAGACGGAAGGCATGTAGGGAGAAGCAGTAAGGTGCCCTGCAGTCACTGAGACTTCACTTCTGCCAGCCTAGCTATCACCACGCAGAACTAACCCTTTTTCAATGGAAAAGTAAGAAACTACTGATGCCTTGAACAAAAGCAGGAGAAGGAAAATTTTACTGTATCACTGTACTTTTGCTTGCCTGAAAACTTCAGAATTTTGGTATGTACTAATTAGATAAGAAAAACCTTGAGCTTTGTCAATGGTACGTGTTGGAGGCGCTGACAGACAGGAGGCCTCAGGCCTGATGTGCGTCAACACACAAGAAGCCTTGAGCCTTGATGATAAGCTTTGTGTTCTGCTGAGTTTTTGCAATTAAAAAGTGCCAAGGCCAGTTAACTAGGAGAAAGAGATGACCCACACTGCATGTGATCAAAGGGTGGACACTATGTAAATGATAATATGAATATGTATGACTCGAATAATACAAATTTCTGCTTGTTGTAGGTAACGGTGTGCACGATAGGTGGAGTGATCCCCCATGCACACAGCGCTGCAATAAAGAATGCCTGCTTTCTAAAACTCCAAAATCGAGTCTTAGAGAGTTTCTTTGACCGGCTATTTCGTTAACACTACTCTCCCTACAGCCATACACACACAACTGTTATCTTAATGGCATGCTACAAACATCGGAATCTGAGGAGCATGTTTAGTAAAGTAACAACATTTAATAACAGGAAATAACTTTTCATGTATTTATTTAGTTTCATGATACATTTTTTTAAAACACTCTTGAATTTTTCAAAATCATGTCACTACACCATTCAAGTGGGAGATTTACAAAATGGTACCTAAATCAGCACTTCAAATTTAAGACGTATCTACCCTAATTTAAAAGGGGGGGAAAAAAAAAACCCAACTCACAATGTTCTGTTTCCTACCTACCTGAATGTGCAGTAAAGCATAAGGACTAAATATTAGTTAGCCATTTTCTACTTTTACAGCTTTATTTGTCCAAGACATTCAAAGTATTATCATTCATCATTCAATAGCAAAACAGAACTGCATAATGATTAAAAATAAGTACACAAATGAAATCTTGCATATCTCATCTGGCATATTTATACCTTTTCTAGTTTTTAAATAGCAGTCAAAGTGACAATTAGAGGATAGGAGAGGTTTTTATGAAGAGATAATATTTAATATGAGCCTAGGCCGAAGAAAACCCGCTTCATTTTTTCAATTAGACCAATAATAAATCTTTAGTGTAATTCCTACATAATTATTTTGATATACATTTACAGAAAATGAAAACATTAATCTCTGGCAATACTTTTGACAAGGAAAATACATAATGTGCATTTTATGTAAGTATGTGAACAGTTTAATATAAGCACTGGTATTTACTTATTAACTTATCTTTATCTGTTGTTTGCACTACAGAAATTTGGTTATATGCATGTAATGAGTGTGAGCACACAGTAAAAAAAGGTGTAAAGAATCAGTGCCTCTCAGTGCTCCAATATTAAAAAAAAAAAAAATTAAAACCACAAAAAAACCCCCTCATTAAGTATCTTTTAATGGGGAAATTCATACTGCAGTTTTTTCTGAAGAACATGAACCTAAATAGCATGCAAGATGAAACAAGCCTAAAACCTTTATTTCCCAATAGGCAGGAAAGCCTGCATAACAGAGCCTCTCTCCAGTAGCTCCATATCTCTGTTGTACTGGGGACCCCAGCACTGGACCCAGAACTCCAGAAGTCTCTCACCAGTTCTCAGGAGAGGGGAAGGGTCACCTCCCTCAATCTGCTGGCAGCACTCCTCCTAATGCAGCCCAGAATATTCTTTATATCAGATAATGTTGACCATTATGTAGAAAAGATGAGTCATCAACAACTACATAGCATTACGCATTTATAAATAAAGATTGGCACAATGAGAAAAAAAAGTACAGGAAACTAATACACATCTTACTCAAAATGTTTTTATGCCATTTTCTATCTAGACATTATATTCAATGTATATTGATGGCTGCAATGATTTTGACACTGCAGCTCAGTGAATGAAGATATTTTTCAAATAGAGGACAGGCATACTTTTTTCCAAATATGAGAAAATCCCTTAAGAAGCTGTGAAGTTGTTAACGATGTAAGAAACTGATCTAAAACTTACATCATCATATTGGTTTACCTCCCCAGAAACACCTCTTTGCTAGGAAGATATTAGCATATCACAGTTAATAGTCTGTGTGTATTACAAACAACAACTCCTGGTTCCCTGAACATCAGTTCACAAAAAAGTAGCCTTCCTTCCATTTTCTGCTTCTCTCATCAATTAGTGTACTGGTCTTTTTAACTTAGTTTCCACAAACATACAAACATAGCTACAGTACTAAGACCACTGTCAGTACAGACTTGAAATGTAGACTTATCTACAAGTCACAGAAGTCACTAAAACTCTTACAGATTTAGTGACTTGCCTTTGTTGCTTGTCCTCAGTGCAATCCTTCCTACTCCTGTGTCTTGGCTTCCCAATTATTACGGCATGTTTTGTCTGGAGACTATAGAAATTAAGAGTAGGTTCTGTGTCATAAAGTGGACAGCTGAGGAGAACTCTGAGATGGTGCCGAACAAAGTACTAATGACAATAAGTACAGCAGAGTCATATCAGTGTGGAGCTAATTATCTCTGCTGGGACTCCCAGCTAACTATCAGGCCATGCTACTGCACTTGTACAGCTTTGGCAAATTAAGCTACTGTACCTATCCAGAACTGCACTTGCTTGGACCTCTGTGAGAGGACCACAAAGCATCATGCTGGGCTGCAAAGGAGTGCCTTGGAGTTCCTTAATGATTCAGAAATGCTTTGAGGAAATCAGAAGGGAGATGCTTTACTGCCACAATGGATTATTACAACTTATTTTTGAACTTAAGAAGGAGTTTTTCCACAGCATATTCTTGCATTGCTGCTGTTCTGAGTTTCCTGTTTCAATCATCTCAGATTGTATCTTTATTAACAGATGGTCTAGTCACCTCTTTCTGTTACAGCATGCCCTGACTGAGTACTTAAGCTTTAGAAATCAGCTTTTCCATAGGAGGCAAATTTCTTTCAATTCCACCTAGCTGTATATCTGAGCTTAAAAATACTACGCTGAAATTTCACTAGAACAATTTTCTTGAAATTCAGAAAAAATTGCTCTATAGAGCTTGTCTTTATTAGTTTGTGTTAAGGGTTCAGTTTTATGAAGCCAAATGAATGGTTGGGCAGTGGCAGTTGGAATCAAAGCAAATCCTCTGTGCCCTTCAGACCTTTGAGATTAATGTTTTGACAAGGAATTCACTGCCACAAAATATATGCAAAAATATGCCAGGCATATTAGCCCATGAGCAAAATGAACCACTAAATACTATTGAGCTCTGGGTTAGTAGTCCTGTCCTTGAAACAGAAACAAGCATGACAAATTTGAGGACTATAATTATTATATGTCAGCTACTCAATGTTTCTTTGACTCTGGCTTTGTTTTTCATTGCAAGTATGTACCTGGGCCAGTTGTCTTCCCTGTTTGTGCTAATTACTGTCATTCCGCTGCTTTGTTGCAATTTTTAAGTAATCCATATGTTTGAATTCAATCTCTTTTCCACATGTTCTTTCCTATCAGCTGACATATGCAGAATAGGAAAGATAATCATGCAAGGAGTTTAACTTATTTGTAAGTAAAATACTTAGTTTGAGGTACCATTTTCATTTTTATCTAAACCATGTGACTTGGAGCATCTATTATGGCAACAACACACACCCATAAGATCGATTTGTTTTCACAGAGAGCTTATTTTAAAATGTAATATGCACTAGGTTTATTATTTGTAGTGACTGCTGTGATTTGTGACTTAATGAAGGTAACTCCAGATGATACAGACGTATTGTGTGATTGATAGTGAATTATGTCAACGTATTACCACTAAAAGAAATGCTCTTCAGCTTCATGTTACATAAAATGAGTTGCTTAGGAGATTCTGAGTTTTCACTTTTACCAGTTTAGATCTCCAATACTTTTCATCCCATGTATGTTTTAAGTACTCACAACATTTACAGGTGATATTTCAAAAAAAAGTGTAAGTGGCTAATTGACAGTATGGCATTTTCCAAAGTTATTTCCCCAAGTAATCTTAAAATAACAACTCTATGGACAAGATGGCAGTCATATTGTTAGGTTAATTGGGCTAATAATTTTTAAATAAAACATTTTTCAATATTTCAGGTACATACCAGGCCACTAAACATGAATTCAGAAGGAAAAGAAACATATTTACACCAGAAAGTCCTTTGAAAGGTTTTGAAAGTCCTTTTATGCTAAGTGCAAACTACTTCTTTTACACTTATCGTAATCACTGCTATTATTCATTAGCCTTTTAATAGCAATTGCATCAATCTGAGAAACTTCAGCCTTTCAGTCAGACAGCTTTTTCTGTTTCTATCATGCTTTCTGGTAGTGCACAAAATGTTTGTAAAATAAAACCATGATGTGAGTTTTACCATTTCTCATAATCTACCACATGCTTCACCATCCTAATCCCAGCAATGTGTTGTTTACAAACAGAGAGAACTCATCTAAACTAAACCAGCTGTTAGGAGCTCATTCTGTTTGTTTCATTTACTGAAAATGAGTCTTACTTTTAAAAGATCTTAGGTTGACTTCCCTTCTATAGTATTTATTACTTAATGAGCACTGAACTGAACTGGAGACTCAGTACTTTAGTATGTAAAGAGAAGCTAAGGCTCCTGCTACCTAAATTTAATGGAACAGGTAGGAGCCATAAGACATTGTGTATTATTGCTTAACTGTCTGTCTGATTAATTGCTTATTATTTGCCTAAATGCTTATTTTCCATATCTCTCATTAACCACATAATTGCTAAATTGCCATATGGCTTATACTTTGCTCATCTACTGCCTTTCATTAGAACCTGTACACTTGTACGTCTATAATGAATTTTTTATTGCCTTCATTGTTCTTCCCACATCAACAGAAATCTTTAATTTTACTATTTTTCTATTCCTTTTGTTTCTCTCCAAACACTGCTTCCACTTGTCCTTTTTCTCTATTGCTATTTCCATTCAATAGAAATTAATTCAATTAAGTTTCCTTCTACACAGTTTTTTCTTTCCCCTACATTTTGCTCTTTTCTGTATTGACTAACAGGCCTGAAGTAAGCTGTCCTAAGTAAAAAAGGTTGTATCAGGCTGATTAAAAAAACAGCTTTGAGAGTCCTTAGCTAGCTAATGTAAGAGTTAAGTAAACTAATGTGAACTGCATAATTTATAACAAAAATAGGGTAAGGGATCTTTAGTGCTCAAGCTAAAGTCACAGTTAGCATGACAAGAAGCTGGGAGATTCTAGACATGAGGTCATTAGTAGGCCATCCAAGCTGTGCTATGATAGTATTTTCTGTTCTTAGCTCCAGACGTCACTGTACAGACAGGTAGGGCCAAGTAGAAGTTTTAATGGGTGTAGGCAACCTGCTGTATTTTCTATCCCTGACAGCCCTGCCAATTTCAAATAGACAACAAAGTAAAATAAAATACTTCTATCATGTTCTAGAAGGTGAGCAGGCACTCTCTAAACAGTTTATGCATGCAAAATTGTCTACAGAGTGTCAGAAAACCTGCCATGAAACAGTTAAACTGGCATCCTAGGAGCAGAAAATGCTCATTTTGAGCAAGCATTGAATCCCACACAGATTAAGCCTCACAGTTCAATATGTCTGCTACTACTTCTCTTGTTGTAGATGTTATGCATATGACTAATTTCATCACATCTTTTCTTTGTACAGGCAGGCAGGCAAACATAGCTCAATCTAACATAAAGTGTGCTTCAGTCCTGTTCTCTGAATTTTTTTCTACTAAAGGCTTTTTAGAGTAATATTGCACTTCAAGAGTCCAAAATACATTGCCAGCTGAGGATTGAAAAAATGGTAGCAAGTTACATAGGTGGAATATAACCACTCCAATGTTTTTTTGTTTACAAAATCCCATTAACCATCACTTCATCCCCCAAATCCTTTATTACATAGATGTCTGACAGCCAACTTAGCTGGTTTATGAAATCTCTGTACTCTCATAATTCCATGCTAAATCTCATCAGTACAAAATACTTATTTACTGACTTGAACTAAGCAAATATTCTAAATTTTCCTTCTGTGGGATGTGTGTGCTAGTTGCAGACGTGGTTTTAAAGAAAAAAGATATGTGCAAAACTTCTTTTGTCCACACATACCTGCCCCACTAACCACAAGGAAAATTAATTCACCTCCAGAACATATTCATTTTGGTCCAGTCTGCCTACCTGAACTTGTTGTGTAAATTGACAGAGACAGACCTTGCCGAGAATTGCAATATACCACTAGGAAGCTTATTTGCAGAGAGCAGACGTTTTATCAGTCTGACAATGTTACTGAATTCAAAACCACAAACAATTTTAGTCTGTAACAACTTGAACATTGTGCAGACCTAAAATAGTTCTGGCTGAAAAGCCTATGCATTTTTTACCAGTTACAATAATAAAATGAAGCAGTACTCATACATCGTGGACGCTCATGTCATAGAAAGAAGAGTTTATCAGCATCTTGACCACCAGGTAGTAGTCCAAGAGGAAGATTTTTGTCCCTATGCTTAAATTATTTCAAACTCTGTTTCACAAAGACTTATGTGGATGCTACTCCTTGTGGCTGCATGTACACTCTCCTGTTGCATCCTCTGCAATGCCATGGAGTCAAAATTCCCACCATGCTGTACCACACTAGATATACCTACTATACCCAGCATGGTGGGAAGGCACATCATGAAGCTCACCAGAATCCAATAAAACAGAGAGACAGCATATGAAGCTTTCATTAGGTTAGAATTTAAAGACAAAAATGTTTGCATAGAAGGAAGTGAACTGTAACTTTCATTTGTAATTCTAGGCCAGGAAAGTGGAAAGTTTATGACAGTATATTACTGAAATACACCAGAAGCTTGGGAGACTTTTGAGAAGAAAACTTACAAATCGTAAAAGGTAGATGTCAATTTTTACTGGTAGGTACCAAACTGTCTACAATATATAAGAAAATAGAAGCCCAGGAATCTTCCAGGACTTTGCAAAATTGTAATAACAATGTTCATATTGATATGAACGGAGAAGGGCTACAAAAATGGCATGTGTTGCTGACACCCGCAGCAGCAGGTTGTCAAGATCCTAGTGCATACCTACCTGCAAATTCTCATGACAACCAGATCTGAAATAGACACAGTGATTAAATCCTGGCAACTCACAGAGGTGGGACGGACAAGATAGAGAGATTAATCTCTGTCATCCCCTGACTGGTACCAATGAGACAGATCCAAAACCAACACACCCTTTAGCAGAATCCAGGAAGTGCGAGGAGAGGCTCGAAAACAGATGCCCCCTCATCCTCCATGTTATTGCAGCCGCCCTGGACAGACTGCCCAGAGAAGGGTGTCTTCGTGCCCAAGTGCTTGGCAGACTGCTTACACACATCAGGATGCTGGTGGGTTTGAGACTGAAATGAGTTGTGCTTTAAATTAATCTTTCCTTCCTGCAAGGTATTGTACTGACCTACTGCAACTTTATCTTTCATGGGGCAATTAGGCAGTCATCATGTTTTCAAGAGATTCTGAAAGATACATAGACTGCAATAAGATGTAGCTGTCTATATGTATATAAATATGAGATGCATAATGTAATAAGCAATTCAACATTTATTCGTGCAATTATAACTTGTGAGATGAAATGATTCATCTGTCAAACTAAAGGGCCATCTCTAGTGCTAAAGTACAAAAGAAAACCAGAATTTCTAGGACTGGGTTGATCCCATCCTGACAGGCAGTTCTGAAATAGTCCAGATGAGTTGTAATTGCTCCAGCACAGAATTGAATTCTTCATGATGTCTTTCAGTACCACACTGCAGACAACTAAATTTAGATGTCTAAATGTAGCAAAACAATTAGAACGCATAACCATATCTATGTAGAGCCATTCTACATGTCCTAGGATACCTGAGATATCTGCTGAGAGATGCCATCTGTGACAGAGGATCTATGGGACATCTGCAAAGTGGCATCTTGGGATGGCAGGATACCTTAGGATATCTAAAATGCTGCTAGACACCTAACTTTAAGCACTTGAATTATTCTGTACAGAGGGCATTCAGCTATGAACAGGTAAACAACCAGTGTCATTTGGGAGTTTGTGGGGGTTTTGAGACAACCAGGCAGAGCAGACTGATACACCACAGCATTTGTGTCCAGACTGTGCTGTTCTTGGGTGGGACTCCTCACGATACCTGAAGTGATACTGTAGAGCCTATTTTCACATACCTGAATCCTGCTCTGTGCATCTAGATGTGTACTAAGTGTCTGTAGACAGAGTCAATGCAGTTCTGGGAATCACAACTGGAATTAAAACTTTTTTTTTTTTTTTTTTCAATTTGAGATGCCCTTTAATATCCGGATACCTGGCTGATATAGAAGGGCAAGAATTTTTCTAGGTCCTAAGTCTTATCTGCCAGTTTCTTGTATATTCATAGGACACTAGACAATAAGACAGCGAAAGTGGTCACAGGCAAGTACATAAAGCATCTGAATGCTTCCCGATGCTTAGACACCTACACTTATTTGCCTGTACCCTCAGGCTGAACTCTGCCTAAGCAGCATAAGGACAATGTTGCTTCAAGAGAAGTGGCAGACGCCACCCTCTCCTAACCCTCCGGGGGATGTCACAGTGTCATGGCCTGCACAGGGGCCACAAGGTGGTGGCTGCCCCCGAGTGAGTGGTGCCCCCATACACACAGGAGCAACCACTGGTGCTGTGGGTTTTTGTCCATCCTAGTGCATTTGAGCAGGCATCAAGAACCACAGATGTGCTTCCTGAGGAAACTGTGGGCTGGGCCCCACATCATCTCCTGCCTGGTTTGTAGTCTGGTCCCAGCCATGTGGGCTGGCACCCTCCGGCGGGGAATGCCGAGGGCTGGGGAATGGGAAGATGCTGTACTGTCATCATGGGGTCCAGCCCACGATAGTGATTACCCCATGTCAGCACTCCCTCCTGCACTGCATGGGCTGTGGCAGCAGCAATGGCTCTTCAGGGGTGTGACTGGTGTCTGCCCAGTCCTGCACCCATGTTCTTCTGCCCAGGAGGTAGCAGAGGCTGCCTTGGCCAGACACGCTGTCTTTTAATATATACCAGTGCTCTCCACTACTGGCTAATCAGCAAGACTGAATACACAAGAGCGCAACTAGAGGTACAGGAAGCACAAGAAACATTTCCTGTGATGCTGTGGACACAGACTCACCCTTCCATTGGTTCAATGTTTCCATGCCTTCATTCTACAAAGGAGCCAAATAAAAAATATATGTATATTTATACTATCAGTACTGTGACTAAATCAGAAACACCATCCCTGGGTTACTGTTTCATTTGCACTCCCTACCAGATGCATAGGCTGTGGGAGCAGTACATCTCTTGACCTGTGGGATAGCCATGGCTCACAGCATCTCCTCCTCTTTCCCCATCGCTTCTCCCCTGCCCAACTCCAAAGAGAAAAATCAGCATTTTCTGCATCTGTGTGTATGTGTATGTGGTAGCAGATGCACATTGGCAAGCTTTCATGATTCTAAGCCTACCAGGCCCTTGCCATTACAGTGTCTGCGTATGCACTGCTCTCCAAGAGCCGCTGGTGGCATTCTTGGGGAAAAAAAAAAACATTCAGACAGCTTCAGCCTCATGGTTGCCACAAAGAGAGTTAGGGGCAGCTTCTTGTTCTGTCATGAACAGGTTACAAACCCCACAGGTGCCTTGGAGAACCTAAGAGCCAAAGCTCAGGTCCTGCTGAGACCTCACCTTGTTTGTTATGATGCCCTGGTGGAGACTTTTGAGTATTTTGACATCCTTCTCATAGAAGTGGATCTTCAGATGAGTCAGGAGCAGGCACGTGTCAGATGTCAGAAAGCAACCAGCTCCAGAACAGGGATAAAGAGCAGGAAGGCAATACATAGTCTTGTCAAGACCAGGATAGAGAACCTAGGCTTTCTGTCCATGGAAAATTATCAGGAAAACTCTGTGTCAAAGCATACAACTATGTTAATAAACTTTGAATTTAGGTTGTGTTTGAGAGTTGTTAAGAGTTAATAGAGAATGTATATAGGTTTAACGTAGAAACTGCTATTCCATGGGTCTTGATAATGCCTGTAACACAGTGAGACAAAGGGAGTCAAAAGAATCTCAGTAGACATAATAAAGGGGGATGAAAGATGATGTTTAGCGCTTACATTGTTGAAATTAGCTGACATAGAGACAGTCCTTGATAAGAAGAGCTGGTCCTAAGAACCAGCCAATAAGGTAAAAACAGTTACTGATAAGAAGCAGGAGCAGGCCCCAAGAGCCAGCTAAGACTGATCTTGCGGCTTGGGTAAATACCAAGAAATCACTGAGCCTGCGCAAGAAGAAAGGTTACTAGCGGTGACGAAGAGGAGTCATCTATCTTCATCTCTGCGACCACCAGACGACCACCATAAAGAGGCACTGCGCAAGCACAGTTGAGAGGAGACTATGGAAATGACCTCTAGGAGCTAATTTTAATATGAAGCGGGGACAGGTCATGCATATGTATAGGCGTATTGTGAATATGTAACACTTGACTGTATAAACTTGAAACTAACTGCCGAGTCAGGCGCGCACGACTTTGGTGGGACTACCCCCCGTGCTGAATAAACATACCTACTTTACAATCTCACTTATTGTGGAGTCTGTTTCCACACGTCAACAGGAAGATTTTTTTGGTTTCCCATGCCAAGGAGAATGTAAAACAAAGTATTTTGCTGAACTAGTATTTTCTGTTATAAAACTGTTTTGATTAATATTTTGCAGCAATATTTTTCATCAAGTATACCAAAGGATATACATTTAAAAGAAATATACTTATTTCTTTTAAATGTCTTAAATTACCATACTGTCCATAATTTAAATGATGGATCATGGGGAGATATGACTTCAGATACTTTCAGTGCCTACATGCTCCTATTTGAGTCTCGTCAGTTGACCTCAGGATAACATGAGGAGATAAGGCTAATTTACTCCCCAAAGCATGGCCTCCTATGGACTAGAACAGGGTGGTAAAAAAGAAACATACTAAGTAATGTTTTCATACTTCACCTTGATAAACTCCAATTTAGATATAGAAGAGAGAGATTTTGAAAAGCAACATCTGCCAAGTTTAAGACATCAGATGCCACACTGGAAAATGGCCTGGTTGCTCTGTGGAATTTGTAGGCAACAAAGGGAAAGGCCATTATATCAAGTGAATGAAGACAGAGTTACAAAGAAAATAATTTGTGGGTACTTTATTGAATTATGGTATACATACAGAGTGTGGGAATTGGATTTCCCTAAACCTGTGTACTTGAAATTGTAAATTTAACATTCTTTCAGTGTATTTGTTGAAAAACATTGCTGCAAAGTATTAATCAAAACAGATTTACGATAGAAAACACTTGTTCAGAGAAACACTTTTTGGTGTATTTGCAGAACAAATATATTCCACACAAGATGATTTCTCCAAAATGAAAAAGATATTTCAGGAAAAAAAAAATCCAATATACATTCTAAGAAAGTATTTACATTTGCTTTTTTCATTACTGTTTTTCATTGTCTTTTGACATATTAGTAATGGCACATAATCTGACAGCCTACAGGGTGAGAGTTTATATTATAAACAAATGAAAAAAAAAATAGTCTGTCCAAAATATTGCAGAAATGAAGAATTCTGGTCACATGCAGGATAGTCAAAGGGAAATTCTGACACTGGCTCATTGCTCAACAGGACGGAGAGGTGCCTTTCAGGAAATCTTTACGGACAGAGGAGGGAGATGTTCAGCAGCCTAGATTTTTTTTTTTTTTTGTCTCCCTTCCAGTGAAGAAAATAGAAATGAAGGAATGCTTAGTATTTGGACATTTTTCCTTTCAGCTGGTGCACACAAGTTATGCTGAAAGAGCAATAATTCATGTTCATGTTTGTTCTGTTTTCCAGAAAGCTGTTTTTCAAAATGGATTTTCTTACAGGACCACTAACTTCAGATGAGCCCATTTCTTCAGAAGCTGAATACTTTTTTCCTAAATTTAGAATTTTTGTATTTTTCATAGCACAGGAAACACACCATAGGACTATTTTTACTTTCTATTCTGTGCATTGGCATAACTGAAAGTAGAAGAGACACATGCCTACCTACTATGCACCCCTCACAACTTGGGAAGCAAGTTTGCTAAGTGGTCTTGACTTCTGTAGTTTCAGACAGTAAAACATATTCCCAATGCTAAGTAGAACCTGTATGAAAACTGAGAGAAAAAAATAGAAGTATGGTGCAGGATTTCAAAATTTGGATAAACTAACTTGTTAAAATCTTTATGGTGCAGCTGTTGCATCACTGTAAAGGACTATTTAGGACATTGCTGTCAGTATACTTCTAAGTAAAATCACATATATAATTAAAAAAAGCTCTTTAGTGTGCAAAAGATAGCATTTTGTTGGAGCTTTGGCTTGGTGGGGAAGTGGGAGTTAATTAAAAGGAACAAAAAATTGTTCAATAACATTCCCGTATAAAGAAAAGATCATAGCAGCAATGTTTGTACGCAACATGGGCATGCAAGTGACTTTTTAAATAGTTACAGTCAGTAAAATATGCAACTTACAATCTTTTACTTGTTAAAAAGTGTCACCTTTAAAAATCCAATAGTGTAGTATAAATGTAATCACCAAAAGTCAGCAACTGTGATAACTATGGAGTGATTGGATTATTTCATACATATAAAACATTTGATCTTGCAAATTGTACCTGAAGATGTAAACAGCTTTAGAGAACCACTTCATGCCTACTAAAAGTTTTCTTGTGGTTCAACACCATCCTTAGAAAGGGACCACAGCTAAGCAGTAACAGAAGTTTATTAGGGTCACCCAACCAGCTCCAGGAAAAGTCAGAACTAAATATCAATCCTATTGGCCTTATTCTCACATTAATACTACATGGGCAAACACAGAAATGAAAGAATACTTCTCTTGTAGAATAGGGTAAAGAGGGATGGAATGTGTCTTCTGAGAAATAAGCAAAGTACTCAGGTTGGTGGTGGAATAAGTACCACTTACCTCAAAGGTATTTAAAAAGAGGAAAAAGAATCCTAATAGACATTTGCTTAGCAAGACTGCAGCATGAGTCTCACTTAGCTACATTGAGTCAAATATGATTATATGGAAAAGCGTACAAACTAGCACACTGTGCAGATACAAGCTCAATATGCTTTGATTCTCTCTCACCAATCTCAAAATGCATCCACTGCATCACATAGCTTAACTTTTCCATCTTCGGAAGCTATGTTCATCTCAGGCCATGGAAAAATGATAGAAAAGACATTAGGATTTTTATCTTCATCTTCACTGAAATTAATTAATATAGGCACTACTAAATATTTAAATTATTACTCGTGAATTAGCTTAGTGTTAATATGCATTTGGTTAATTTGTTTTACCTACTCATCTTTACTAATGAGTGGTGATTATTATGTATGAATCAATCTCTTTTGAATATGCACTTCCAATGCACTAAATGGATGCAGTAAGTCACTGAACAGGATCGTTTCGAGGGGCATTCTTTCATAAAGGGTTGTAAAAGATAAGTTTTTAAATTGTTTTTTTTACAGTTATTTTTTATCATCCAGCTTTCTGTCTCTCCCCATTTTCCACTTACAAATTCCTTTGGTCTGATAAAGGAAAATTTATTTGGTAACAGTCTTCAGATTGATGATAGAGCTTGTTTTGCACCAGATTACTCATTTCACCATAATGCTTTTAATTAACACCTCTGGTTCTTCAGGGGAAAAAAAAAAGAAAATGTGAATCTGCCTTAGAGTTCATGTACATATTGTTTAATCAGGATCTTTTGGCAGGAAAGAGAAATTCAATCAAATTGTTAGCGGGCTGTATACACTTTGGGCTATATATAATAATAATAAATCTTTCACACAAAGTATAAAGTCACTGTAAACTACTTTGCTTTATTTTACTTTTTAATAGACTCTGACTTTCATGAGACATTTGACATTTTCTTAATTTGTGTTGTCCCATTCATTTTGTGCCTCAGTTTAACTGAAATCCAACCTTCAGTCTGTAAACATGTATGGAAAATCATAGCACTGAATACTTTTATATGCACAGTTAACAATTTTTTAATTAACAAATCTAAATTTCTACTAGAAGGGTAGGTTGTAGAGGATGATATCAACAAAATAATTCACAATAATTCACAATAGATTTAATGCATGAACTCACTGTCAAGATGCCCATTTTCAAATCATCTCAAAAAAACCCCAAAGATAACAGTTGAATGTGCTAAGGCTAGAGCTATATCAGCAAGGCCAAGGGCTCTGATTGGATGGATGCACCCATGAATACTGAGGGAGCTGGCAGGTGTCATTGCAAGGCCACTCACTATTATCTATAAATGATCATGGCAATTGGGATAGGTACCTGAAGACTGGGGAAAGCAAATGCTTGTCCTATCTTCAAGCAGGACAGGAAGGAGTGCCCAGTGGCACTGTCTGTCTTTCTTATAAGCCCCCTTTTTATATTAAAAGCTGCAATAAGGTCTCCTTGGAGCCTTCTCTTCTCCAGGCTAAACAACCCCAGCTGTCTCAGCCTTTCTTTCAGAGGAGGCATGTTCCATCCCTCTGACCATTTTCATAGTCCCCCTCTGAACCCACTCTAACAGGTCCATGTCTTGCTTGTGCTGGGGACCCCAGAGCTGGATGCAATACTCCAGGTGGGGTCTCACGAGAGTGGAGTAGAGGGGGAGAATCACCTCCCTTGACCTGCTGGCCATGCTTTTGATGCAGCCTAGGATACGGTTGGCTTTCTGGGCTGCAAGAGCACATTGCCAGCTCATAACCAATTTTTATGTTCACCAGTCCTTTTCTGCAGGGCTACTCTTAATCCATTCATGACCCAGTCTGTATTGATGTTGGGCATTGCCATGACCGAGGTGCAGGACCTTGCATTTGGCCTTGTTGATCTTCGTGAGGTTCACACACGCCCACTCCTCAAGCCTGTCAAGGTCCCTCTGGATGGCATCCCTTCCCTCCAGTGTGTCAACTGCACTACACAGCTTGATGTCATCAGCAAAATTCCTGAGGGTGCACTCAATCCCATTATCTATGTCATTAATGAAGGTATTAAATAGTATTTGCCCCAGCACACACCCTTGAGGGGCACCACTCATTATGGGTTTCCATTTGGACATTAACCCTTGACTGTAACACTTTGTATGCAACCATCCAGCTAATTCCTTATCCATCCATCTCTCCAATTTAGAGACAAGAATGTTGTGGGGGACTGTGTCAACACTGTCTCCCATAATATCCTTGTAGAGAAGCTGCTGAAGTACCAGCTTGATAAGCAGTGAGGTGGATTGAAAACTGCCTGAAAGCCAGGCCCAGTGGGTGGTGATCAGTGGCAGTAGCAGTGTATCCCAGGGGGCAATACTTGGTCCCATCCTGTTTAATATCTTCATCAATGATCTAGATGATGGGGCAGAGCGTACCCTCAGTGACTTTGCTGATGAAAGAAATCTCAGAGGAGTGGCTGATACACCAGTGGGTCATGCTACCATCCAGAGGGACCTCGACAGGCTGGAGAAATGGGCTGACAGGAACCTCATGAAGTTCAACAAGGGGATGTGCAAAGTGCTGCCTCTGAGGAGGAACAACCGCATGCACCAGTATATGGTGGGAGCTGCTCAGCTCGAAAGCAGCTTTGCAGACAAGGGCCTGGGGAACCTGATGGGCACCAGGCTGAACATGAGCCAGCAATGTGCCCTTGCTGCAGAGGCTAACGGTTTCCTGGGCTGCATTAGGAGTGTTGCCAGCAGGTTGAGGGAGGTGATTCTTCCTCTCTCTTCAGCATTGGTGAGGCCACATCTGGAGCTCTGGGTCCAGCTCTGGGCTCCCCAGTACAAAGGAAATATGGACCTACTGGAGAGAGTCCAGTGAAGGGTCACCACTAAGATGACTAAGGGACTGAAGCATCTCTCCTCTGGGGAAGGCTGCAAGAGCTGGACTGTTTACCCTAGAGAAGAGAAGGCTCAGAAGGATCTCATCAATGTGTACAAATACCTGAAGGAAGGGTGCAAAGAAGATATAGCCAGGCTCTTTTCAGTGGTGACAAAAGACAATGGGCACAAACTGAAACACAGGAGGTTCTGTCTAATGTAAGGAGAAATGTTTTTACTGTGAGGGTGACTGAGCAGTGGCACAGGCTGCCCAGGGAGGTTGTGGAGTCTCTGTCCTTGGAGATATTCAAAAGCCATCTGGACGTTGTCTTGGGCAACTCTAAGCACTAGGTGGCCCTGCTTGAGCAGAGGTGTTGTACAAGATGACCTCCAGAGGTTCCTTCCAACCTCAACCATTCTTTGATTGTGTGAACAAGAAATTCAGAGCAATATGATCAAATCAGGATTCGGAAACAGCTGATACGAAGGTCCCTGTATCTGTGTTACATACTGCATGAGAGTTTAAGTTCAGAAATAGTTTTAGTTTTTTTCCCAACATCAAACACCTCACCAGGCATGTGGCTTGCAACCGCTTGAAGGACCAGTCATTATTTCAGACCCTTATGTTTCCTCACAGGCTTGAGAACATTTGATGTTCTCTGAAGGAGTCTCTGGTTTAACTTGCTCCAGAAGGAATCCAGTTGGCACACACCAAAATTACTACAATGTGAAGCAAGATAAGGTGCATTAAGTGAAAATAACCAAGGAATTTGCTTAAAAATTGAAGTATTGCTGTTAAAAATTAAAAAATAATAAATAAAAAAACCCCCCAGACTAATATAGATACAGCCAGTGAATACCTCCTCATGAAGAATACAGCATCGAAAGAGTAGTGGAAAGGACTGTTGTATTTGTATTTGTATTTGTATTTTCTTCCATGTACAGGATTTGCCATTATTAAAAAGGATCTTGGAGACCAAAAATAAATGAACAAAGAATTTCTCATCTAAGCAGTTATTCTTCATCCCTGCGCACCACTGCTCCACAATAAGAACAAAATCAAAACAAAACAACTTTTTACTTTTTAATGTCTTGTGCTTCTTTACAAAATTCATCTCACTTTTTTTTTACTCTGTTAAACATGTTTTTTCCTCTTAAGTATCCTAGTATTGATACAGCTATAATGGTAATTTTTTACATTACATTGTAGCTCCTGTATTGGAAAAGAAAAATATACTGGGGTGAGCTGTATTAAAACAGATCTCTTTTTTTTTTTTTTTTTTTTTTTTTAACTTAAGGCTGTTACTAGTATGAAGATTTTTTTCTTTTTATATAAGATTAAATCGCACTCGTACCACACAGGTCTACCAACTATGCTTTATAATGCAGATCAAGTGTACATTTACCAAAGGGAGTTTAATGGTTAAATACCATATTTGCAAACCTTGTGTCTCGAGTCACAAAATGTATTAGAGGGGGATGCACAAGAAGGGTGTGCGAGCTTACATACTTAAACATTGCATCTGGATTTGGCCTTAATGTAGACAGGACCTCAGTCTATTCTTTAGCATCTTGCTAAAGGCACTGCTGGAGAACTAGAAACTGGCTATGAAACTTTTTTTTTTTAAGTTTCTTTTCTCTTTCTGTGCTTTTTAAATTATTTTACTGAGTTCCATGGTATTTATTTGCTTGTAGTGTCACTGAAGTTAGTCAAATGATTAGTTCCATCTTTACACTACATGTTTAAAAAAAATGAACTTTTGAAGTATTCAATTATGCTGCAAAGGCTTAGAGCTATGAGGAAAGTGAAAAGAATTCATAATTAATTTTAAAAAGATTTCAAAATGTCATTTTTTTTTTCTTGCTAGGGCATATTGGAATGTGTTTCTGCTATTTCAAGGGCACCAGGGGAGTATGGACAACTGATTAAAAAAAAACCCTGTTCCATCCAGACAAAAATGTTGTCATGAGAAGATATAAAATGGATTACTTATTAGTGAAATTGGTTCTGTATTTTAAGATAACAAAGATTCCTTCTCAGGGACTTGAGCATAACATAATTGTATCAGTGCATGAGAATATACTCTTCGTCCAACAGTGTTCCTATTCCACCACCGCAAAGGAAATATTATTTTAAGAGATTCAAAGTCACAGCTTCTCCCACTTCTCTTTCAGAAGCATTTTTTTTAATACTTGCTAGAGGAATAGCTGCATCTCAAATCTCACATTGGAATAGCCAAAAGAACACAGCCACACTCTGAAGCCTGACAAAAGTCAGTAAAAGTCTTGAGTGATTTCTTGATTCGTAATTAAACCAGGCAGGTCTCTGAATCCTACAAAATTCCAAATAATAAGCCAGAACACACTGTCTTGACAGCCAGAATGCCAAAATGGAAAGGATTGAAACCTGAGAAGTTTTTCAGGAAATGTGGTTAAAGTTTTATATTTGGAATAAATCCTTACAAGCAGTGAAGTTCACTGGTTTCAGGTTTTGCTACATATTCTGCAACAGTTCTGTTTTGTCTTTGATACCCAAACTATTCTGTTGCCATATGCATGATTGTGTAAAGCATGTTGATATGCTGATGACATTTATCAACAGCTCAGCCGTTATCTATGTTTGAATGGAACGAAATTTTATTGACTTGCAAACGAGTGGCCTAGGAACATCCATTCTTCAGATCAAACCCTGTGCAAGAATTATATTTTACTGTAAAATATGCCAGTTAAAACATAATGCACAATTACAGTACATAAAATTTTAACTACAGTATTTCATTACATAATATTTGCAAAATAGTTTGAATTATTTGGCTGATATTTAATCATTAAACTCAAATCTTTAGAATTAGACAAGTTGGGACAACAATTGAAGTGATGAAACAGAAAGATCCAGATTTAGAATACTAACACTACAGTTCTGACGTGAATTTTGATAAAGAATACTTGAGTACCACAAGTAAAACATTCTGATATTTGAGTTACATGCGGAAAATATAAAATCTACCTTTCTTTCCTCTTCAGCAATCTGCTCTTAGATACAGCATTAATAAAGATGTCTTATTACATTGACAGATAAAAAAAAGCATGACATTTTCTTTTTCTCCAGGCTTAATGATATATATGCTCTAAAAAAAATCAGCAAAACCCTGTCATGATGATGACAGTCTATTATTCTTCAGTTCGGAGTTCCTCACTTTTTTCACAACTGACATTATGTTTAACAGATCAGTCTTTTAACAGGGTTTCTTCCTGAAGTGAAAATGGTGTTTAAATAATACTTCTGTATGATTTTAACCACAAAAGGGATCTTTGAGATTATATACATACCTAATACAGTTATTTATGAGTGAATTTTTCATAACACTTAAATAAAAGTCACAAGATTGCTATTTTTGTAAAGGTTTCAACAAAACACACAAAATCTTGATTTATATCCTGCCCACACAGCAAGCATTTTATGTTTATATTTTCATATTTATTATTAATATTATTTTTTACTAAAACAGCTTCTGAGGATTGAGACCAGAAGACCTGAATTCTGATGTAACTCTGTGGCTGTTTACTCTGTGCATTAGGCAAATGAAGCTATCTGGCTGCTGCTGGGTACAATTTAACTTAAATTAAAGGAAGAGATCAGAGCTTGTTTCCACAATCATCAGGCTGATTTGTAATTAAGTATAAAACTGTTATATATACAGTATTTATGATACTCTGGAGGAAAAAAATTACAAAATATTCCCTATAACAAGAAAACATCTATAGGATCTGCTTTGGATATGTCTGATAGGAGAGGATAGGGATACATTGGAATTATCCAGTGATTTATAGTCTGCCACTGAAACAGAAATAAATCAGTAACATATTAAAAAATGTATGTATAATAAAATACAAAAAAATAAATCACTTGTCTTTTACCTTGCAAGTGTCTTGCAGATGATATTTTAATAGGTTCTGTTCATGTAGTACTTGGTTTCTTTCATACCTATAAGGTACCATCAGCTTCAAATACATGTTTCTTATTAAGACCATGCTGCAATCCAGAAATGTTTGATACATATTGTAAGGCTGTAAACACTACCTCACTTCCTCCATTCTAAATAAATAACCAGGACATCACTTACAATATGATTCAAAATACAAAACATTACTCGAATTAAGTAAAAAACATATTTAGCCATAAACCAGCACTGTGTTATAATATTTACAAACAACAATGTATTAATTACCATAGCCACAAGCCTCTAGTAATATGAGTTCTAACCATCAAGGCAGATCATAGCTCTGTATCAGTCCAAGTTAAATAAAAAACCAGTTCATTACTATAGTGTCCTAGTTTCAGCTGGGATACAGTTAATTGTCTTCCTAGTAGCTGGCATAGTGCTATGTTTTTGAGTTACGTATGAGAAGAATGTTGATAACAGACTCATGTTTTCAGTTGTTGCTAAGTAATGTTTAGTCTAAAGTCAAGGATTTTTCAGCTTCTCCTGCCCAGCCAGCAAGAAGGCTGGAGGGGCACAAGAAGTTGGGAGGGGACACATCCAGGGCAGCTGACCCAAACTGGCCAACAGGGTATTCCATACCATGTGATGTCATATCTAGTATATAAACTGGGGGAGTGGGGCCGGGGGGGATCACCACTCGGGGACTAACTGGGCATCGATCGGCAGGTGGTGGGCAATTGCATTGTGCATCATTTGTATATTCCAATCCTTTTATTATTATTATTGTAATTTTATTAGTGTTATCATTATCATTATTAGTTTCTTCTTTTCTGTTCTATTAAACCATTCTTATCTCAACCCACGAGTTTTACTTCTTTTCCTGATTCTCTCCCCCATCCCACTGGGTGGGGGGTAAGTGAGTGAGCAGCTGTGAGGTGCTTATTTGCAGGCTGGGGTTAAACCATGACATATAGCAAACTCTGAAATAGATGAAATGCAAACTTATAGGAAAACTGTTACAGTTTCACTGCTCAGGACACAAGTTTCTGAAGTTTTCTGAAGATATTTCTCCATACAATTTTCCTTTTCACCAGTCTTCATCAACTTCTGTGACAGAAAAAAACCTGAAACATGAATGAAAGTTACTGAGAATATAATTACAGGGTTTTCCCCCCATATTTACTTCCTCATTAGCCCAGGGACATGCCACTCAGCATGCAAGCAACCAAAAGCGTGTGACAGGGTCCTCTACTTTGTGTTTAGTAAAGTAATTTAGCTACATCTAGGCATAAGTTTTGTAGCTTTCTGCCTGTTTGTTGTTCGGTGAGATACAAGAAGAAAGCACATTTTTCATGATCTTATTACTACACTATGCACCATTTATATCTATTTGTGCTGGTTTTGGCTGGGGTAGAGTTAATTTTCTTCATAGTAGCTAGTATGGGGTTATGTTTGGGATTTGTGCTGGAAACAGTGTTGATAACACAGGGATGTTTTTGTTACTGCTGAGCAGTGCTTACACAGAGTCAAGGCCTTTTCTGCTTCTCAACCCACCCCACCAGCAAGTAGGCTGGGGGTGCACAAGGATTTGGGAGGGGACACAGCTGGGACAGCTGACCCCAACTGACCAAAGGGGTATTCCAGACCATATGACATCATGCTCAGCGTATAAAGCTGGGGGAAAAGGAAGGAGGGGTCATTTGGAGTTATGGCGTTTGTCTTCCCAAGTAACCAGTATGCATGATGGAGCCCTGCTTTCCTGGAGATGGATGAACACCTGCCTGCCGATGGGCAGTAGAGAATGAATTCCTTGTTTTGCTTTGCTTGTGTGCATGGCTTTTGCTTTACCTCTTAAACTGTCTTTATCTCAACCCATGAGTTTTCTCTTTTACTCTTCTGATTTTCTCTCCCTCATACCAGCGTGGTGGGAGTGAGTGAGTGGCTGCATGGTGCTTAGTTGCCAGCTGGGGTTAGAGCACAACACTAATATATCTAGCATATACAGGGTACAACCCCAAAATAAAGCTCTGAAATGGCAAAGTATAAATGCCAGCTAAATTTTAGTTGAATTGTAGTGTTTGTCTATTCATTTTTTGTAATTATGATACCCATCATGTAATTATAATAACATAGTTTGTTAATCTCCTGTACAAAAATACAACTTTTGATGAATGATTTACAAAGGAAAGCAACTCAGCAGAAGATGAAAAAACATCATTAAAGCCTCAGGCATATGACAATCCAAACAAAAATACATTGGTTGCAGGCCTGTACAGTTTGCCTTTCAAAGCAGCAGTTTGTGGATTCGGCTTTTGACTATTCAAAACAAACTTCCTGAGGTTTTGATCTAGAGAACATAATTTATATTTAGAAACAGAGGAAAGAAGTGCCTTCATGGTCGTCTTGTCAGGGAGCATGGCAAGGATGGGGCTGAGCCCAGGAGGGGAGTCGGAGTGGCCCAGGCGCAGGCAGGGCCCTGCCCTCACTCTCCAGGCCGAGCATGGTGGGCAGAGCAGGGGCAGCAGTGGGGCCTGTCAGCAGCTCTGGGTGCCATGAGGGGGTGGACCAGGGCCAGGGGTCCTGCCAGAAGACAGCACTGGGAACAAAGGCAAGGCACTGGTGTGGGTCCCCATCCTGCTAGGACCAAGTCTAGGCACGAGCTGCTGACAAGGCTGAAGTTGACATGGGGCATCTGGGCAGGGCAGTTACAGCAGGGCAAGGCTGCCTGTGCCCCCCAGGCCCTGCCACACGTACTGCTATTACTCAGAGAAATTATTTCCTAACAAATAAGAGACCCACCTTGGTGGAAGGTCCAGAGCAAGGACTGTTTGGGTATGGAGGCTGGACAGTAGTACACAGGCTGTGAATATACTCATTTTTTTCTGTCAGAAAAAAGTCAGAAGAAAGATGGAACATGTAAAGATTTCCACCAAAACAAAAATTACTGTTTCTGAGAACACAATTTCAGAAAATCCTTTAGGTATCAAATTAGACAAGACAGAGTCCTTGCCATAGTTAACCATTTGTACTTGTGGTGGGTTGACTCTGGCTGGATGCCAGGTGCCCACCAAAGCTGCTTTATCACTCCCCCTCCTCATCTGGACAGGGGAGAGAAAATATAACAAAAGGCTCACAGGTCAAGATAAGGACAGGAAGAGATCACCCACCAATTACCATCACGGGCAAAACAGACTTGACTTGGGGAAAATTAATTTAATTTGCTACCGATCAAATCAGAGTAGGATAATGAGAAATAAAACCAAATCTTAAAACACCTTCCCCCCACCCCTCCCTTCTTCCCAGGCTCAACTTTACTCCCAATTTTCTCTACCTCCTCCACTGCAGTGGTGCAGGGGGATGGGGAATGGGGGTTGGGGTCAGTTCATCACACATTGTCTCTGCAGCTCCTTCCTCCTCAGGAAGAGGACTCCTCACACTCTTCCCCTGCTCCAGCATGGGGTCCCTCCCATGGGAGACAGTCCGCCATGAACTTCTCCAATGTGGGTCCTTCCCATGGGTTGCAGTTCTTCATGAACTGCTCCAGCATGGGTCCCTTCCATGGTGTGCAGTGCTTCAAAGTCCTGCCAGAAAGCCTGCTTCAGCGTGGGCTCCTCTCTCCATGGGTCCACAGGTCCTGCCAGGAGCTTGCTCCAGTGTGGACTTCCCACAAGCTCACAGCCTCCTTCAGGTGCATCCACCTGCTCCAGTGTGGGGTCCTCCATGGGCTGCAGGTGGATATCTGCTCCACCGTGGACCTCCATGGACTGCAGGGAGACAACCTACCTCACCATGGTCTTCCCCACGGGTTGCAGGGGAATCTCTACTCCAGCACCTGGAGCACCTCCTCCCCCTCCTTCTTCACTGACCTGGGTGTCTGCAGGGTTGTTTCTCTCACATGTTCTCACTCCTTTCTCCTAGTGCAATTGCGCAGTTTTTTTTCCTCTTCTTAAATCTCTTATCCCAGAGGTGCTATCACCTTCGCTGATTGGCTGGGCCATGGCCAGCGATGGGTCTGTCTTGGAGCCGGCTGGCACTGCCTGTGTCAGACATAGGGGAAGCTTCTAGCAGCTTCTCACAGAAGCCACCCCTTAGCCCCCCAGCTACCAAAACCTTGCCACACAAACCCAATACAGTAGTATACAGAAGAAAAATTGACCTGCATCATCGTGATAAATCTTGCAACCTGAGGTAGATAATCAGTTTTTTTCATGTAAACAGCAGATGCCCCAGGAATCAATGATGTGAAAGGGCAAAATGCTGCACAGGCAGTGAGGAGTGGGGAAAAAAGTGAGAAACAACCCTTCTGACACAAAAGTGAGAGGAGGGGGATGGCATGGAGGTGCTCCAGGCACCCCAGTAGAGATTCCTCTGCAGCCCCTGAAGAAGACCATGCTGGAGCAGGTGGACATGCCCTGAAGGAAGCTGCAGCCCATGGAGAGTCCACGCTGGGGCAGGTTTATTATGCAGGGCTGCATACCGTGGCAAGGATGCACGCTGGAGCAGGGGAAAAGTGTGAGGAGGATGAAGCGGCAGAGAGGAGCTGTCATGGACTGACTGTAACCCCCCATTCCCCATCCCTCTGTGCTGCTTGGTGATGGGGAGGCAGAAGAGTTGGGAATGAAGGAGTGAAGCTGAGCCTGGGAAGAAAGTGTGCCTAATTTTGTCTTTGTTTCTCACCACCCTATTCTATTTTTAATCAGCAATAAATTAAATTACCTTTCCCCAAGTTGAGTCAGTTTTGCTAGTGATGGTAATTGGTAAGTGATCTTACTGTCTTTATCTCGACCCACGTGCTTTTCCATTTTATTTTCTTCCGCCGTCATTCCTGTTGAGGAGGGGGAGTAAGAAAGCAGCTGGGTGGGCATCTGGGAGCTTGCCAAGGTGAACCCACCACAATGTTAAATGTGAGTTTGGAGGAAATAATCACAACTTTTAAAAAAATCCTAATAGGTATAATTATAGGTATAATTCAAACATGAGCCACTTTTACCAATGATTTCTCTTTTTCCACTAAGACAACTGTCTAGCTGATCCTTGATGCTGTGACCCCTGTGCTGCTCTCTGTATCAGGTTTCCACCACAGAAACTTACTAACCCTATTTAGTATATAGATTCATGACTATTTGTTTGTGAATCAGTTTATCTAAAGTAAAATCGTTAAAATAGCAAAGCACAAATAAATTCACAACATTGTCCACAGATAGACCACACAGCCTGTATACAGAGAGGAGCAAACTTACCTTCTGTTTAAAAGCTGTTTGATATATAGGATTTGGATATACATCACATCTTTCAATAACATTCTACAAACATACATAAAATGTTAATTAGTGTAGATAAACAATAGAGAGGTGATATGCAGCACACAAAAATAATTTGATAGGAAAAACAGTCACTTCTGCTAAATGCAATAGCATATATCCTAACATGTATAGTTGCTTTCAAAGGCAGCTCCACTCCCATTAACTCTGGAATTTACTGTTTTTGGAAAGGTACACAGAGCAAAAGTTGTCATCTGCAAAGTTAATAAATTTGGTTTTGTATAAAAATCTCTTTGAATTCCACAACCAGTTCTTCTCTGTGCCCTTTTTTTTTTTTTTTTTTTTTTAACTAAAACTGAACACTAACATGAATTTCAGAGGAAATAGGATGAAGACTGGGATAAATTAAATCATAGAATGATAGAACGGTTTGGATTGGAAGGGACCTTAAAGATCATCTAGTTCCAACCCCCTGCCATTGTCATGGACACCTTCCACTAGACCAGGTTGCTCAAAGCCCCATCCAACCTGGCCTTGAACATTTCCAGGGAGGGGGCATCCACAACCTCTCTGGGCAACCTCTTCCAGTGCCTCACCACCCTCACAGTGAAGAACTTCTTCCTTACATCTAATCTAATTCTACCCTCTTTCAGTTTAAAGCCTTTCCCCCTTGTCCTATCACCACATGCCGTTGTAAAAAAATCCCTCTCCAGCTTTCTTGTAAGCACCCTTTGGGTACTGGAAGGCTGCTATAAGGTCTCCCTGGAGCCTTCTCTTCTCCAGGCTGAACAACCACAACTCTCTCAGACTGTCTTCATAAGAGAGGGGCTTCACCCCTCTGATCATGTTTGTGGCTCTCCACTAGACTTGCTCAAGCAAGTCCCTGTCCTACTTATGTTGGGGGCCCCAGAGCTGAATACAGTACTCCAGGTGGGGTCTCACAGGAGCAGAGTAGAGGGGGAGAATCACCTCCCTTGATCTGCTGGCCATGCTTCTTTTGATGCAGGCCAGGATATGGTTGGCTTTCTCGGTTGCAAGCGCACATTGCTGGGTCATGTTGAGCTTCTCATCAACCATCACACCCAAATCCTTCTCCTCAGGGTTGCTCTCAATCCATTCTCTGCCTTGCCTGTATTTGTGCTTGGGATTGCCCTGACCCATGTGCAAGACCTTGCACTTTGTCTTGTTGAACTCTTCCTGTTTGGGTGGCCTGCAGCAGACCCCCACTATAATGTCACCTGTCCCTGCCGTCCCTTTAATCCTGACCCATAAGCTCTCGGTCAGCTCCTCATCCATCCCCAGGCAGAGCTCCATGCACTCCAGCTGGTCATTGACATAGAGAGCAACACCCCCTCCTCGTCTCCCCTGCCTGTCCTTCCTAAAGAGCCTGTATCCTTCCATTCCAACACTCCAGTCATAGGAGCCACCCCACCATGTCTCCGTGATGCCAATAAGATCATAGCCCTGCGGGCATGTGCACGTCTCTAACTCCTCTTGTTTATTCCCCATGCTACATGCCTTTGCATAAGGGCATTTCAGTGGGGCGCCCGATGAAGCTGACTTACTGGCTGGAGTGCCTGGAATTCCTTTGTGCTGCTCTTCAGGTGCTCTCCTGCTGACCTGTGATCCCTCTGCAGGCTCTGGGCATCTATCGCTGGCACTGGCATCAAACTGGTAGGAGTGTGATGGATCGAGGTTGCCCTCGCCCGGCAACTTTAGTTTAGAGCCCTCTTCACCAGCTTGGCAAGCCTATGACTGAAGATGCTCTCCCCCTTCTCTGACAGATGGACCCCATCGGCCCCCAGTAGACCAGGTTTCTCAAAATGACTCCCATGGTCTAAGTAGCTGAACCCCGGGCTGTGGCACCAGTGACAGTATGCTACAGTATATTATTGTAGGAAATCTTAGAAGTTCCATAATGCTGGAGGAGAGGTACAGACCCATATGAAGAAGACACTTCTTATGATTCAAAAGCTCTAAAATAATTGAGAGTTATTGTAGCTAGAATGGGGAACAAGGCTGAAAACAATCTCTCCAATTGTATTTCCAATCTCTCCAATTTTATGTCCAATTGTATTTCCCTCCGTTACATCTTGATATAGTGTATTTTATTAATTTTTTAATAGTATAGCATCAAGCCTGGAGCTACATTTTATACCTACATTTAAATAATTACTTTTTGATGCAAATCCTTAGTCTTGATATCGTTTCTGTAATGCCACCAATTTCAAGGACAGGAGACTTTTACAGAGAAATCTGCATCATGTTGGGAACTGGTTTCATTTACATACAGCATTAAATGAAACACCTAGAAACAAGGGGTATATACCATTCTTTGAGATGGGTAAGCGTCCTAAAAACACTCTTACTCTAAAGGGAACCTAAGGATCCTGGTCCATATGCATTTCACCATGAACTTACACAATATGCTTTCACAAGACAGCTACCATGATTCTTCAGTTTGTGGATGGAAAAGGTAGGAAAAGTTTTATTCAGATAGGTATGAATACAGTTAATAAAATACTACATCTAGTTCCGAAGCTCTGTAGAGGGTGTTGGAAAGAAACATACACTTTTTTAAAAGGCTGTAGATAGTGCTTTACAGTAAGGACCTTTAAAAAACCCCAGCTATTTAGATTATCAAAAAGGAAACTGATAGGTGATTAAAGTAGGTGCAAGTATTTCTACAATTAAAAACAGTTAAGTACTAGTGGACACTTCCCTCTAGTGGAGAAGGAAAAAAAAATGGCACCCAATGGAATTCAATGTTGCAAAAATCAAGATGGAAAAAAAGGCCAACATTTAACACCATTGAAGCAATCCAGGTTCCTGTACCTATGACATGAGTGAAGAAAATCTCTTGAAAATATATTTAAAAACATCTAAAAAACCCAAAAGTTCAAAGTTTTGTAAACTTGTTAATATCTAGAAATATGGAATATAAATAATAAATGACAGAATAGTACAAAAGGTTTTACCTGCACCCAGTAGGCATGACGTCCACAGTTTACTTTTGTATGAATAATAAGGAAAACTTCCTAAATTCAGAATAATAAAGCCTTTCCACTAGGCCAGCTATCTACGCCCATGGGCAAGAGCTCTCATGGGTTTTTTTCCCACTGGTAATGAAATATATTATGTGTAAAACAACAGATTATAAGAAAATACCCTCTTATCTTTCTCTTCTCTCTTTCCCTCATAGCTGCAGATAAAGACAGAGGAACAGTCACTTTACTGTTTTCCCCCTCATGTTTTTCACTCAACATAATTTGTCCAAGAATGTTATCAGCTAATATACTGCCCCAATGAAAGCTCAAATTTATGGAAAAGCACAGACCTTCTCCTCTCATTATAAGAAGCACCTCTATTATGAATCTTCTTATTATCAGTTTTCACACGTATCCTGTATTAATAATCTAAAGACATCTTTAAAGAAAACAGCAGGAAGTATTGCAGAACACATCATCATCAAAATTTAAGTCTTAAGGAAGATATGACAGAAGTAGTCTTTGTTCCATCTCCAAATTCTGGCAGGGCTTCCTCAGAGCTTCCTGAGGCCACTGTGGCAGTACATCCTGCCCCCCCCCCCCATCCTGCCAGCAGGAAACAAAACTTCTCCAGGAAGGGAGAAGGGGAAGGAAACCCTGGAGGCTGCAGGCTGAAATTTGAACTGGCCAATCGAGATGCACCAGGTACAACGAGGTGACCCTCCTAGCCAATAGAACTAAGTGACCACAGGTCAGATTCGACAGGGGTATAAAACGGGGTCCCGCCGGAGGATGCATTGGCAGTCCTCCTCGGAGCAGTGGGTCTGCAGTCGGGGACTCCCCCTCGGGTCGGGGCACCGCCCGAGGTAACTCCTCGAGGGAGAGAGCCCTCCGCTTTTAGGTGAGTGATACGTGCGTTTTGAGCCATTACTTTAAATCTTGGGGATTCTTAAGTCGGCCGTGTAGTATTAATTCTCTTTACATCATCGAGCCTGTGGTTTTATAAGATGTTACTGGACTTCTAACTAACTTTTGCTGAAGAATAAATCTGAGTTTTAACACCTGTTGGATTTGGTTATGTGCACATCCGTAACAGCCACAAAAAAAGCTCTGGCTCTATATCTTATACTTTCTGTGCTGAACCAATTCCTGATTTTCTGACCAGTAATGCTGTCAAAGATCATAGGCATGTGCTATTACTGGCAATTAGAAAGTGTTAAATGAAATATGCATAAATACTAGTAGAAGTTATTTGTCTGCAGGACAGCTACTTGCTTCCAGGCTTGATTTCTGTTAGCTCAGTGGTTTAAGGAGTTGCAGCAGACTCTAAACAGTCCCTCTGATCCCTAGATTTTTTTGTGGTTGCTTGCTCGCTGTACCTCTCAGAAATCTCACTCCTCTCTGCACTATCCCATCCCCTATGCTGTCATCTGTCTTCCCCCTGTGCAATAGGGAAGTTGTTTTTCCCCTGATGACTTCAGTTCCACCAAGGTAAGAACAACAACTCTTCCATTCATAGGATTCTCCATGATCAAATCAGCATTATTTTTTAAAAGGAACATAATAAACAAATAAATTCCATAGTGCATGATGTGATGTGTCAATTGATGCTTCTTTTACAACAGCCAAATAGTTAGAAAAAGGTAGCCTCATTAGTAACATCCTCTTCTTGGGGAGTTTCAGGCAAAATGCTCATTTCAGTGCAGGTAGTAATTTCAATTGCAGTAAGTGACAGAAAATTCCAACTAAAATTTCCTTAGAACATTTATTCCTAAAGAGAAAGCTGTTCTAAGAAAAATATCTGTACTTACCCCTTATAGACTATAGTCTGTGTTCCCTCCCTTTGCCTCTCCCTGCCTATTAAATCCACTTTTTTTAGAAATATTACAGTTACTAGTGGTACTTATGTTCATCACAGAAGAAAATATTTGTCAGGATGAAGAGGAAGAGTTGAGTGTATAATGAAACCTGTAAAGATTAACATATGTGTAGCCAGCCTGCAAATAAATAAAATTTGGAAATTTCCCACTTGCTGTCCTACTGAAATGCTTCACTAACAATACCTGAAATAGTATGTATTAACAACAACAACAACATCGACAAAAAGGAAATTGGAAGCTTTACGGCTACACAGCAACTGGAACACTTTAAGGACATTTTGAAGAAAAGATTAAAGTATACTTAATTTCTTTCAACACAATAAAACTTTTTCCAAAACCTCTCATATTATGTTTTATAATCTTTAGTCAGCACCGCCTAGAGCTTTACTGACTGAAACAATATGCTTTGTTTAAAAATAATAAATAAATAAAAATTAAAACAAGTACCAAATACTACACAAGTCACTTTCTATGATTCACAAATAGTACAGTTTGTAAGCAGATTATTGCTTGTGTATTCAGGCCATTTCCAACTTACTAAATACAAAGTCTTATGACAATGAAAACAGGTTGTAATAATACAGATCACCAGTATAAATGGTAAATTCAACTCATGAGCAAAGGTTCTTAATATTTGCTTAGACTTTTGCTTAGTATTTGCTTTGCTTAATATTTGCTATTTTTCTGGAGGAAAGGAGGCTGAGGGGAGACCTTATCGCTCTCTACAACTACCTGAAAGGAGGTTGTAGTGAGGTGGGTACTTGTCTCTTCTGTCAGGTGGCTGGAGATAGGACAAGAGGAAATAGCTTCAAGTTGCACCAGGGGAAGTTTAGATTGGATATTAGGAAAAATTTCTTTACTGAGAGGGTTGTCAGGCATTGGAACAGGCTGCCCAGGGAAGTGGTTGAGTCACCTTCCCTGGAGGTATTTAAAAGATGTGTAGACGTGGCACTTAGTGACATGGTTTAGTGGGCATGGTTGATGGTTGGACTCGATGATCTTAAAGGTCTTTTCCAACCTAAATGATTCTATGATTCTATGATTCTATGCTTGGATGCAGTATCAAGTTTCATTATCTTGGTGAGAAAAGAAACCATATTTCCCTAAAACCAAGTGTGGAATTTTCTAAGGATCCTGGTCTAACATTAAAAGAACTTGCAGTACGTTTATATAGAAAATCATGATCTATAATGAGGTGAGAAAGGTCAGATTTTACTGTTAACTATTTGGTAAATATGTTAGTTTGGTTAGTTATGAAATTGTCCGACAAAGAGTAAGTAACAGGTAACATAACTGTGCTTGTTCATGTTTCCTTTCTATTGCTCAATAAACCCTTAGTTGGATTACTTAGCTGCATAATTGGTGTTATCCACTGGGTATGTATCAAAAAGGATTTTCAGATTTACACATCTGTAAATGTCAGGCTATTAATAATTATACAGATAACTCCACGTATTGGAAATCACCTGTGATGAACACAATATATGGAAATGAAAGGTCAGCACACTTTGTGTGCTTGTGCACAGATATGCAGGCATGTGTGCGTTAACGAAGTATTCTCTGAATAGCAAACAGAATTCTTTTATGATCTCATATATTTAAATAAGAAATTATATTGTTCATGTTGAGGACAAGAGAATACAATTTTAAGACCTCAAGGTTTCCATTAAAGAAAACCATACCTGTATAATAATTTTTGCAATGATGAAACATTTTTTAAACTTTTCTGAAAAACTGAAATATAACAGTATTAAATTACCTATAAATTGCAAGGCTGTAATTTTGTGTGCACATATCTTTTATTCTTCTCTGGCTCTGACAGACTAGTCTCCTGGTAATAATTTAATAGATAGATTGCCAAGCCAGATCTTAGCAAAAAGTCAAAATCTACATTGTAATTCAGACACATTATATTTTAAACCCCTGGAGCCTTTAATTAGCTATTTATTTTTCCTGGCTATCTCTGTTCTACTTTTGTTTGCATTTCCATTATTTCAGAAAAAAAGAGTTGGTGCAAGTGCACTTTTCATATTATACTAATTGTACAAGGCACCTCTTAAAGTTCAAATACAGCACATTAAGCAACATAGAAGCAGCAGTGAAGAAACCACAGATCTGAAAATTAAGTTTGAGATCTACACTTGTTTTATTCATTTCCTCACAATTTTATTTACAGGGTTTAGTTGCTGAACTCTTAAGTCTATGAACTGATATTTATACAATGAAAAGGGTAAAATACTTACCCTGTAACTCAAGTGTGTGGAACAACAGGCACAGGTAGGACGTATCATGGCTCCTACATATACAGAAAAACCTCTGTTACCCAGTGCATTTTCCTTGTGGTTCAGAATAAACTTGCTCTTACATTAGCAAATATAGGCAGGAACTATTACAGTGGTTTGGCTGTTTTTATCTCCTGTGGTGTACTGCCCCCTGTTTTGGATCATTTGGTCATTTACTCCATTTCTTACCTTTGCAGAGAACCCAGCCACTGCTGATGTCCTGGGCCTTTCCTGCTTAAATACTAGAGATTTTTTAAAATTAGTTTCAGTATTCTGTACTATGGCCTTAAGTTATTATATGCTAACACGAATGATTCTGTGGTATTTAAGGACAATAGTAGTTTCATTGGATCTTTATATATTTTATTTTCTGTTTATAATTTACTTTTATACCATCACCACCTACAAGTGCAGGGAAGTGATTTTTAACACCACTTCTATTCTCTCCCATTGCCCCATAAAATGGGTTTCTGTGGTCACAAACAATCATGAGTTCGAGACTTGGGAGAAAGAAGATAGTAGACAGACAATGTCCAGGACTCACTGCAAACACAGGCAATGTTAATATTTAACACAACCTTTGAATGAATTATTGTATTTCCTAAGAGCTGAATCCAATGGATCCAGTCTGCTAAAGGATATACAGCAACAGAAGTGGTTATGTTTTAAAGCCTAATTCCTTGCATTTATCTTTGGACTCACTATCCTTGTGTTCTGTATTAAACTTGGGAAATCTGGAGAATTTGTGAGGCATACTCAACTTCTGGGGAAGTAAACTTTCAAGAAAATTATCTTCTAAATGACCTTCATGGAGTTTACTTGTTCCCTTGAAGATAACTGGAGACATTTAGAAGTGTAAACTTTACCCCATTTTACTCTCCCATCTAGTACCTTATCTATGTACCTTTTTAGATTTGTTACCTTGAGTACTTTATAGTCCTTGTGATATTTTTGTCATGATGAAAATGATGGTTCTGTATTATAATTTCACAGCACTTTTTCCTGAACAGGTTTTCTCTTGCATGTACTTGAATCTCCTAACAAACTGAATCATAGTGTTATAACCCACCTGCTTTCCTGCCCCTTTGCATTTTGGTTTTTTTTGAATGTCACAGTGAACTTATCCTGGAAAAAATAAATAAGCATTATCTTTGGAAGTAAAAATTTTTAGCACTACTCAAGAAATTATTGTTTCTATACTATTATAGACTTGTCATGAAAGATTATGCTGGTTTGCTTTTCAATCTCACCCCATTCTGAGGGTTCATACAACAGCTAGTACAGGAGCAGTTGAATCCAATAAACTTAATGAAATGCACTGACTTCTCCATTTCCTTATGTGACAGTTCTCCTAGGTGTTTAGAGAGGGCAAGGCAACCTTTACGTGCTTCTACTCTCTTGACTGATCCTGTTCTTTTCTTTGTTGCTCGGTTATCTGAAAATGTATTTAGTACATTTTTCTCTCCAACTCATTTCCCTAGGCCTCTAGTATTCACCCAAATCCAATATTTATTGGCCCAGGCATAAAGACGGGAAAAAAGAAAGTGAGAGACACCAAACTTTTTTTTAGGGATTAAGATATTCTAGTAAGGGTTCTAAATACAATCTCTAGCATGTTCTTAAGTACTAGGAGGTGATAATGGAAACAAGGACCCTTGATGCTGTTACAGCAGTAAGGGGCTGGCAATGTTCTGCAGCATGGAGTTGATGATACAGAAATAGGGAAGCCAAACAGGAAAAACTAATTGCAAGTATAAAAGAAAACATATCATTTATTTGGTATGTGAAAGAAAAACAAAAAGCCTAGCAGAAGTACAAGTAAATGGAGTGGTGACTGAATATGTAGGCTGTAAATGAGGGTACATCAATTCTGAGGACATAGCAGTGACTGCAGTTAGTATAAAACTGACTTAGATATATTGCAAAGCCTACTTTAAATATGAGTACCAATTTGGCTGTTGTGGCAAGAAGTGCAGCACAGGCTGCAAAACCCAGCCAAGCTGCAGGTTACATGAATCTGTGCTCCACTCTCAAGACCAGAATCCCACTAGCAGGCAAGCTAGCTATTACAGATCCAGTTGGATATCTCTATGCAGTTGCTTTTGTGCCTGCCCTACAGACATAATCTAACTGAGATTTTTTATAAAAAATGAGGGTGCTGGTGGGTAGAGAGCATGTTGAGGTTGTGGGAGGCAAGTCTAGAGACATGGTCATGCATGAGACAGAACAATCAGCGTGGCAGCGCAGAGGCTGCTCTGTTTTTCCAAACAGCACATAAAAGAAGCTACAACCCTATGATCTGACAAAAACATTTTGCTCAGAATAGTCTATGCATGTAATCAGAATGATTTCATTTCCACTAGTCTCTTTAAACATTTTTGTGGGAACATATTTAGCTAACGGTCACAAGAGCATTCCAGACGCCTTTAGAAGGCCTTGAACAGAATAAACAAGAAGACAAAAATAAGAAAGATATCAATTAGAAGAACACAGGTGCGCATTCCACGATGAAGGGAACTTGGCACAAAGAACCTCAATTTGGCAGTTTATCTTGACCAATTAGACTGAGACAAGTTTCGCATGTTTTAGTTAGCAGAACCAATCATGTCTTATGTTTATGTGCGTGTACAGTGTTGATATAACCAATCATTAACTAGGCATGTGGACAGTGTGTGAATAATGTGTGTAACCAATAGTAAAATAGCTAAACGCATGTACAGATGTAACGAATGTATAAAATGATGTCTGATGCTCTAGTAAAGGGTCTTCAACTATGATCGTATTGATCTGTCGTTGAGTCCATGATTATGCTCCCGCACATTTTTTTCTTCTCTGTGCTACTTTTTCCTTGTCCTTTTGTGACTGGGTATGAAGTATTCACTTAATGGTAATTAGCGCAGTTTTTTAGTTTCCTTCCTCTCTATTCAATGAAGATGTTTGCATTGTTTACTCAAATGGCCAGTGCTGACTGTGGGGACCTCACAGAGACAAATGAGGCTGTTTGCTCCTCGCAGCACTACTGTACAGTCTTCCTACAGACTTAGGGCTCAGTGTAATAATTAGATATACAATTTACTTTCTGTAGACAGTTTATTTTTTGGCCTACAATCATTTAATTAAATATTTTAATATTTCAATAGAAATTAGAAGAAGATCCAGGAGACTATAAAGACACTAAGACAGTTAACTCAAAGCATTGTACTTATAACTATATATTCAGGAGTCTGATTCTGAGTCCTGAAAAGGCCTATGAGCATTGAAGTTTGATATTAAATGCCCATTTGAATGATAAGTGTTGAACACAAATTTGACAAAGAAAGATAAAACTGTACCTGCCCAGATATGATAATAAAATGAAATAAATAATAAAAGTAGCAAAAGCAAAGCTAAGCAACTTAACATTAACAATACCCATGGGACTGGAAGGAATTACTTGTTCTTCTGTGCTATCTGTGGAAGACAAAAATAACAAAGGATCATAACTAATAGTAATTATCTTAGTTATCCAACCTGGAACAACTCCATCAGTAAAAGTCTCTGTTGATATTAAGGTGTTAAGCCATTTTGTTTTTCTATTTTTTCCAATTCATTAGCCATTATTCTTAAGCAACTTTCCAGGAGTCATCCATTTATGTTATTATCCATTGGTTCCATCTCTTCAGGCTGTTGTTCTTCAGAGAATTATCCTGTAAAACAAACTAGAAGAGACCTATTAAGGCCATTGAATTAGTATATTTTTGGAACATTTTTCAAAAGATTTAACTGTTGTTGATAAAACCATGTCTTCATTTACACAATATTACATGAATATGTTACCATAGCCTGAACTGTTTATGTGATTATCTTTCTTCTTATTATTTTTTAAATATTTTTTAAAATTTTGGGACATGTCCAAGGAAGAGTTTGTAGAGAGTTCAGGTCTAGATTATTTCCCTTGGGTCTCTGCTCGCTCTATAGCCAACACGATTTGATGTTTTCATGTGGTATTCTGTTGTTTTCTAGAGATGCTAAATATATTCCTTTAAGTGAATGTTATACTGTTTGGTCACAAATTCTAGCACTTTGGGCATATTTGCAAAAGGACTAGTCCCCTCCTCACACTGGGCTCCTACACCTGCCATCTCAGGAATGCTTACAGCATGTTAAGGAGTTAATGAATCTGGAGGGCTCCGGGACTCAAGGGTACGTCTCTTCTCACAGCCTGCTAGGGCTGAGCTTTCATTTCCGAAAAGCAGGCACAGACACAGCCAGGCACTAACAGATGTACAAAGGAAGGAGAGCTGTGCTTTTATGGACACTGCATACACACAAACAGCACGTGCATAAACAGGAACAATACAAATGGCCTGATCCTGTTCTTACACGCAGGCTAATCAGGCTCGATGCATGCTAGCAGATGGCATGCTGACATCCATCTCCATGGCAAACACTGGCATCTTTTACGCAGACACCACACACTTCTGGGTCCCCAGAAGAATAAACAACCACATCCAGTATAAACAGAAGCAGCTCACAGAAATGCTTGTTCCTAATACATCCCCTCCCCAAATAGACAACAAAATTCTGCACCATCCAGCCACTCAGCGCACCTTTGGGACAGGTATGGCACAAGCATGTCAAGGGCACAGTGCCACCTGGACTGACACACCCTGTAGTTTAAGGGGCAAGAAGCCACTCAGACCAACAAATGCAATGGACTAAGGCCTGTGATCTTGCCCGGACCAATGAACCCAGTACACAAGGACAAAATTCACACCCTTGGTACACCAAGAAGGTGATTCTGCCCAAGGAATGACACCTGGCACATAAAAGAAGTGCTTAGCATCGTTGACAAAAGCACACGGCTGCTCCGTAACACACAGGCACCCTTACCCTCATTCTCCACTGAATGTCACAGCCATAAGGACAGAACCTCACCACTCGAGCATAAATTTTAGATTTTGTTTACTAAATGGATGGGTATAGCAGGGAGTTAGCAATTCCTATTCTGCTCTCCCTCACCACTCCCCCCCTCCCCAAAGGCTTCCACTTCCCACTGATGCAGGGGAACAGGACACTCACTTGTGCTGGGCAAGGTGTCCAGTCCTGTCTCGCAGCCTGGCATTTACACTTAGTGGTTCTACCTTGAGGTCAGCCTTCTACATGGTGTTGGTTGTCCATAGATGTGTTCCGCTGTAAGGGGCTATTGTTTTCACTTTTTATTGCTTCCCAATTTAGATGATTTACAAAAGTTGCCAATGGCCTCGCTGGTCACATCAGGCCAGGCAAATGTCTTTTCCACTTTCTCTGTAACTAAAGATAATTAGCTGTTGTTACTTGGATTACTATCACCTTCTGGACTCCAACTCCAAATGTGAAAGGATACAAAACTGTTAAGAGTTCATTTGTGCTTCTTTATGTTTTTTCTGTGCATATCTAAACCCTTAGAGCAGGGCAGACTACATCTGTACTCCAGTGCTTTTGGATATGCCTCCCATTCAAACAGTGTCTTTTCATGGTTTGCTTCCCCAAAGCATACCAGATTACTGAGTTAAAACTGGCCAGATGTAGTCAAGACCTCACTTATCTGAGCAAGACTTCTGGGTATGCTTTTTACTGTAATGAATGGCTGACCAAATTCATTGCCATCTGTAGTAAAATGCCTAGGTTTGTGGATGAGAGGAGAGCAGTAGATGTCATTTAACTCAACTTTTGTAGTAAGGTGTTAGACACCATCCCCCACAATGCTCTTGTATCCAAGCTGGGATGTTATGATCTGGATGGATGAACAGCTAGGTGAATTGGGATGGGTGGTTGTGTTCAGAGTAGTCATTAATGAACAATACTCTACCCAGAGAACACTAATAAATACAGTACCACAAGGATCTGTCCTGGGACTTGTCCTGCTTAACATCTTCAGGTAATAGAGCACACTCTCACCAAACCTGCAAATGTTGCCTAATTGAGAGGACCATTTAATGTCATTGAAGGCAGGGCTGCTATCCAGAGGGATCTAGATGGCTGTAGGAAAGGGTTGACAGGAACCTAATGAAATTCAATAGCACATGCATATCTATACCCCTGGAAGGGGGAACCTCTGGCATCCCTATAGTCTGGGAACTGACTGGCTGGGAAGCAGCTTTGCAGAAAAGGCTGCAGGTGTCTGAGTCAGCAGCAAGTTGAGCATGAGCCAACAGCCTGCCCTGGAAGTGAAGATGGCCAGCAGTGTCCTGGGCTGTTATTAACATGGGCACAACTCATGTTGTCAAGAGAAGGGATTATCCTTCTTTAATCAGCACTGGTTTGACTACTGCTAGATACTGTGTCCAGTTTTGGATCCCCACTACAAGAAAAGACACTGAGGAAGTGGAACAAAGTCCAGGGAGGACCACCTGGGGGTCCTGGACAAGCTTGTTGGGGGCTGGAGTACTTGCCCTATGAGGAGGGGCTGAGGGGCTGGTGTTTTTTCAGCCTGGAGAAGAAACAATGGCAGGAGAGACTCAGTGCCTGCCTACCTGTACCTTTGAGGAGGTCATTGAGAAGATGGAGGCAGTAGTGCATAAAGGTAGAGACAACTGGCATAAACTGAACCAAGAGAGGTTCAGGCTGGATATAAGGAGAAACTTTTTTCGGCATGAAGGAAAGCCCAGAGAATCTGTACAGACTCCATCTTTGGAGGCTTTCAAGACCCAACTGGACAAAGTCCATCCCATACGTGACCTTGCTTAGAGCAGGATATTGGACTAGAAACTTCCAGAGGTCTCTTCCTGCTTCCTGGCTTACTTATTCTGGGTTTATGGCTCCACCGCCCCCCCCCCCCCCCAAAGATAGTATTATTATTTTTAAAAAAATAATTACAGAAAAAAGTTCCATACTGAAGGTCTTTTTCTTGCAATGATATTAATTCAAGAATTTAAATAATTTATCTTTTTTTTAAGTTAGTGGGATGGCATGTTCTTACAAATAAAATATGATTTTTTTCCTGGCTATATGCAAACTAGGGAGTTTTGTATTAATATCAGTTGTAAACCTATATAAAATAACAATGCAAAATTAAAACCAATGTTGCCACAGTACAGCACATCCGTCAGTAACTGTAGTAAGAATGTTTGCATAATGCATAAATCACACAAATACCTTTCAAAATTAATTTAGCCTCTTTTCTCCATCTCAGTATGATATGGGCAGAATTGATGAAATGCAAACAGACACGCTCTAAGAAAACATACAAAAAAGTGAAATTTCATATGCAAGGAGTGGATTTCAGCACTTTTGTCAGCATACAGCTGAAGTTGAAATTGAGAGGTCTAAGTTATATATCTATTTTGCCATCACAGGCAACTGTGTCCTAGTTGCAGTGAAGGACAGCATTCACTTTCAGGGGAGAGAAGATGGTACACTCTTCATTATGAATTGTGAATGGAAATGGTTTAAGGGCTCAGAAACCAGTTTTAGTGGAGGCTGATATTATGTGTCTTCACATCATCATCTGTTACAATGCTGCCCTGTCCTGGACTAGCCACTCTCGAGACTGCTGGACCTTCACTAAGTCAGAGAAGAAACTTAACCACTGCCAGATTTCCAGCCACTTTCAGACTAAGAAAGCAGGATTCTGCATTAGAAAAATCATTTATTTCAATTTACTCCTAATTCCTATTGCTGATTTTTATTTTCTTTCAGACTTTCTTCCATGTTGCATACATGTAGAGAAGACACTCTTGTAAGAGGCCATCCTGCAAAGAGAGTCTCAGGCAAATAATTCTTAAGTGTCATGTCTTCTCTGTCTTATCCTCTGAGGCTAAATCTCCATCTGCAAGTATGCTGCTTCCTACCTCCTTACACAATCACCAGTAAGGTTGGCTTAGTTATTGCAGAGTTGACAAAAAAAGACAAAGACTACAGTCACAAATAAACTAGTTCTCCTCAAAATGAAAGGAAGGAGGGAATTAGGGAAGGAAGGAGGGAAGGAGGGAGGGAGGGAGGGAGGGAAGGAAGGAAGGAAGGAAGGAAGAGCGACGAGACCAGCAGCGGCAACGGTAAGTTCACTGGCTAAGCACTAGATTGAGGCAGACAAGGAGGTTTCCCAGGAGGTTTCCAGAGCCGGGAACCCCGAGGAAGAGCAGAGACTACTCAGAGCCAGCAGCTCTCGCAAGAGAGGCTGATGCGGTGTGGGCGTTACCAGGGGCAACTGTGGGACATTTAAACTGCCCTGAGGAGCACCAGCAACCAGAAGCGCAGTGAACAGGGTGGGCAAAGAAGGCGTGGTGAGTCAGAAAGGGCGTGGCATAGTGAGCAAACGGCATGGTGCATCAGAAAGGGTGTGGCATGGCAGGCAAACAGGGCATGGCATGTCAGAAAGGGCATGGCGCAGCAGTCTGCATGGCAGTTCGCACAGGCAGGGTGTGCAGGGAGGGCACAGCCCCCTTCCCAGCTTGAGAAGGCTACTCAAGCAGTGGGCATCGTCCTCTCAGGAGACCCAGCTATGGTTACTACTTGGGTGAAAGACATTGCTAGGAAAAAAATACGGTGACCCAGACGGAGCTCCCAAGCAAACATGCAGCTGTCCAGGTCTCTGGCTGCAGGGAGTGCCTGAGCCTGTCACTGGTACCGGAGGGCAGCAGGGATGACCCCTGTGTGCAGTGTGACCAGGTGGATGATCTGCTCAGCCTAGTGGCAGAGCTGAAGGAGGAAGTGGAAAGGTTGAGGAGTATCAGGGAGTGTGAGAGGGAGATAGATTGGTGGACCCACACCTTACCATCCCTGAGGCAGAGGCAGCAGATGGAAGCTCTACAAGAAGCGGAGGTTCCCCTGCCCTTTGCCACCAGGCAGGAGGGGACCTAAGAGATGGAGGGGAATGGATACAGGTCCCTGCTCAGGGAGGCAGGCGAATCTGCTTCGGGTCTCTCTCACCTTCCCAGTTGCCCCTACACAACAGGTATGGGGCTCTGGAACTTGAGGACCAGGTCAATGAAGATCAGGGTGTAGATGAAGCCCTACCTAGCGAGGTGCCTAGGCCCAGTCGGGCAGCCCCGCGCATTCTCACATCCTCTGAAAAAAGAAAAGGGAGGGTAATTGCCATAGGTGACTCCCTTCTGAGGGGGACAGAGGGCCCAATATACAGACCTGACCCATTCCACAGGGAAGTCTGCTGCCTCCCTGGGGCCCGGGCAAAAGACATTACCAGGGAACTCCCTGGTCTGGTTCGGACCTCTGATTATTACCTGCTATTAGTTGTGCAGGTTGGCAGTGATGAGATTGCAGAAAGAAATCCAAAGGCAATCAAAAGGGACTTCAGGGCACTGGGATGATTAGTGGAAGGATAGGGAGCACAGACAGGGTTTTCCTCAATCCCTTCAGTGGCAGGGAAATATACTAAAAGGAACAGGAAAACACACCTGGTTAATACACGGCTCAGAGGCTGGTGCCATCGGTGGAATGTGGGGGTTTTTTGATCATGGGGAGGTTTACATGGCACCAGGCTTGCTGGCAACAGATGGAGTCCAGCTACCTCAAAGGGGGAATTCTTGCTCTTGAGATGGCAGGGTTCATAGAGAGGGCTTTAAACTAGGTTTGAAGGGGGAAGGAGATAAAACTAGGCTCACCAGAGATAAGCCTGGGGTGGCATGCCAATGCTGGGAGTAGAATCAATAGCCCAGCTCAAGTTCATCTGTGCCAATGCATGCAGCATGGGCAATAAACAGGAGGAGCTGGAAGCCATTTTGCAACAGGATAGATATGATTTAGTCGCCATCACAGAAACATGGTGGGATGACTCCCATGACCTGAGTGCTGCAATGGACGGCTATAAGCTCTTCCGAAGGGATAGGCAAGGAAGGAGAGGTGGTGGGGTGGCTTTCTATGTTAGGGAATGTTAGAGCTCCACGATTGTGATGATAAGTTTGAGTGTTTATGGGTAAGGATGAGAGGGAAGGCCAACAAGGCAGATAACATGCTGGGAATCTGTTATAGACCATACAACCAGGTTGAAGAGACAGATGAAAAATTCTACAAGTGGCTGGCAATAGTCTCAGAATCGTGTGCCCTTGTTCTCGTGGGGGACTTCAACTTACCAGATGTCTGCTGGAAATACAACATGGCAGAGAGGAAGCAGTCTAGGAGGTTCCTGGAGTGTGTGGAAGAGAACTTCCTGACACAGCTGGTAGGTGAGCCAACCAGGGGAGGAGCCTTGCTAGACCTACTGATTACAAACAGAGAAGGACTGGTGGGAGACGTGGTGTTAGGAGGCCATCTTGGTCTTAGCAATCATGAAATGACAGCATTCTAAGTTCTTGGTGAGGTAAGGAAGGGGATCAGCAAAACCACCACTATGGACTTCTGGAGGGCAAACTTTGGCCTGTTCAGGATACTGGTTGAGAGAGTCCCTTGGGAGACAGTCCTGAAGGGCAAAGGGGTCCGTGAAGGCTGGACATTCTTCAAGAAGGAAATCTTAATGTTTCTGGACCAGGCTATTCCCATGCGCCACAAGACAAACCGCTGAGGAAGACGACTGGCCTGGCTGAACAGGGAGCCTTTTCTGGGACTCAGGGAACGAAGGAGAGTTTACCATCTTTGGAAGAAAGATGAGGCAACTCAGGAAGAGTACAGGGACCTTGTTAGGTCATGCAGAGAGGAAACTAGAAAGGCAAAAGCTCAGCTAGAACTAAATCTGGCCATTGTCATAAGAGACAACAAAAAACGTTTTTACAAATATGTTAACAATAAAAAGAGAGCCAAGGAGAATATCTATCCTTTAATGGATACAGAGGGAAACATTGCCACCAGAGATGAGGAAAAGGTTGAGGTACTTAATGCCTTCTTTGCCTCAGTCTTTAATAGGGAGACAAGTTATTCTCACGGTACTCAGCCCCCTGAGCTGGAAGACAGGGACAGAAAACAGAATATGCCCCCCATAATCCAGGAGGAAATAGTTAGTGACCTACTACACCATCTGGACACTCACAAATCTATGGGACCCAATGGAATCCATCCAAGAGTACTGAGGGAACTGGCGGAGGTCCTTTCCAAGCCACTCTCTATCATCTATCAGTGATCCTGGTCAACAGGGGAGGTCACAGAGGACTGGAGGCTTGCCAATGTGACTCCCATTTACAAGAAGGGTCAGAGGGAGGATCCGGGGAACTACAGGCCTGTCAGCCTGACCTCGGTACCGGGGAAGATTATGGAACGGTTTGTCTTGAGAGCACTCACATGGCATGTGCAGGACAAGCAGGGGATCAGGCCCAACCAGCATGAGTTCATGAAAGGCAGGTCCTGCTTGACCGACCTGATCCTTCTATGACCAGGTGACCCGCCTAGTGGATGAGGGAAAGGCTGTGGATGTTGTCTACCTTGACTTCAGCAAGGCCTTTGACACTTTCTGTTACAGCATACTCCTTGAGAAGCTGGTGTCTCATGGCTTAGACAAGTGTACTCTTCGCTGAGTAAAAAACTGGCCAGATGGACGAGCCCAGAGGGTTGTGGTGAATGGGGTTAAATCCAGTTGGTGGCCGGTCACAAGTGGTGTTCCCCAGGGCTCAGTATTGGGGCCAGTTCTCTTTAATGTCTTTATCAATGATCTGGACGAGGGGATTGAGTGCACCCTCAGCAAGTTTGCGGATGACACCAAGTTGGGAGACAGGGTCATTCTGTTTGAGGGTAGGGAGGCTCTACAGAGAGATCTGGACAGGCTGGATCAATGGGCCAAGGCCAATTGTATGAGGTTCAACAAGGCCAAGTGCCAGGTCCTGCACTTTGGTTACAACAAACCCATGCAGCGCTACAGGCTTGGGAAAGAGTGGCTGGAAAGCTGTCCAGCAGAAAAGACCTGGGGGTGCTGGTTGACAGCCGGCTGAATATGAGAGAGCAGTGTGCCCAGGTGGCCAAGAAGGCCAACAGCATCCTGGCCTGCATCAGAAATAGTGTGGCCAGCAGGAGCAGGGAGGTGATTGTTCTCCTCTACTCGGCACTGGTGAGGCCGCACCTCGAGTACTGTGTTCAGTTTTGGGCCCCTTGTTACAGATGCATGACTAACCAAATCCAATAGGTGCTGAAACTCAGATTTATTCTTCAGTAAAAGTTAGAAGTCCAGTAACATTTTATAAAACCACAGGTTCAATGATGTAAAGAGGATTAATACTACACAGCCGACTTAAGAATACCCAAGATTTAAAGTGATGCCTCCAAAATGCATGTATCACTCACCTAAAAGCTGAGGGCTCTCTCCCTGGAAGATTTACCTCAGGCAGTGCCCCGACCCAAGGGGGAGTCCCGAGCTGCAGACCCGCTGCTCCAAGGAGGACTGATTCCAACATGTCCTCCAGCGGGACCCTGACACAGGTCGAATCTGACCTGTGGTCATTTAATCCCTATTGGCCAGGAGGGTCACCTCAGTGTACCTGACATGTCTCGATTGGCCAGTTCAAATTTCAGCCTGCGGCCTCCAGGGTTTCCTTGCCCTTCTCCCTGCCTGGAGAAGTTTTGTTCCCTGCTGGCGGGATGGGGAGGGGCAGGGGTAGTGTACTGCCACACACATCACTACAGGAAAGACATTGAGGTGCTGGAGCATGTCCAGAGAAGGCAACCGAGTTGGTGAGCGGCCTGGAGCACAAGTCTTATGAGGAGCAGCTGAGGGAACTGGGGCTGTTTAGTGTGGAGAAAAGGAGGCTGAGGGGAGACCTTATTGCTCTCTACCACTACCTGAAAGGAGGTTGTAGTGAGGTGGATACTAGTCTCTTCTGTCGGGTGACTGGAGATAGGACAAGAGGAAATGGCTTCAAGTTGCACCAGGGGAGGTTTAGATTGGATATTAGGAAAAATTTCTTTACTGAGAGGGTTGTCAGGCATTGGAACAGGCTGCCTAGGGAAGTGGTTGAGTCACCATCCCTGGAGATATTCAAAGAGCATGTAGACAAGGCACTTCAGGACATGGTTTAGTGGGCATGGTTGATGGTTGGACTTGCTGATCTTAAGGGTCTTTTCCAACCTAAATGATTATATGTTTCTATGAAAATTAAAAAAGAAATTAAGCTTCTTTTGTCTTTTGTTGTTCACAAGGTTTTGTGGGTTTTTTGGTTTGTTTTGTTTTTTAAAATCATGGTTTTGTTCCAGACTGTTCCTAAATCTTTACATCTTTTTACTTTCCAAGGCAATCTAGCAAATGCTTATTCTCTTATTGTATTCTATCACTGAATTAGTAGTGGTAGTATATGAATTTCTTCTTATTTGCAGCTCTTGATATCTAAAACAGCCCTTCAATGACTATTCACTTCTTAAGTTCTCAATCTCAATTGAAATCTCTATAGAAAAGAGTATCTTTTCAAACCTCTCTCAAATTTGCCCTATTGTTAGATGTTCACTTTAATTATGTAATTACTTCATTTCATTTGCAAACCATTCCACGTAAGCTGCTATGAAAGATGAAAATCAAAGCAGTATTATATTAGAAAAAATGAACAATAACAAAGAATGAAGGAGGATTTTCCCCACAATTTAAGGGCATAAGTATTGCTCTTTCAGAGCGGAGTTTTCTCCTCAGTTCATGCTTATAATTGCATTTCAAAACTTTGCAGGTATAGACATGTCTGAACAGAGGAGATACTAAAAAAAAATGGTAATATATGCATATTAAACAGCTGTTATCAGAAACTGGGATGTATTATTCCATTTGTAGATGAACCTTGTTTCTTTACTTATTTATTTTCAGAAGCATGCTTTTCACACACTTTTAACAATTTTCTTCTCCATTTCTCCTTGTAATGTTTTTTACATAGTTCCTACACACAGGGAGTTTTTTGGACAGTACCCATCAGCAGAGTCATCATTCATCAACAGCTGAAATGCCAGAAAGTTCACACACTTTAAAATTTTCTATTTTTTCTTCCCTAGCCTGTTGCAGTCATCCATAAGCTCTTACTTAAGAAGAAATGTCTTAATATATCCAAAGATAACCCACTTTTAGATTTCAGATAAATGTTGATACTATCTCTTTGATGAAAATCATTTTTTAAATACAAATTAGACAATTGTTTTCTGCATTATATAGAAAACAGAGAGTTTCCCGGTCATAATTTTTAAATTATGCTACTGCCTGGTGTCATACCACTAGCTGGGAAGAGAAAATGGTTTTGTTCAAATTTAGTTTGATGTGATTGCTTTTATGATTTTACTGTTTCATTTTAAGAGACTACTTCAGTGAGTCACACATGCAACAGATCTGCATGTGTACCAGATTTGCTCAAAATGCTAACCTAAAATTTCAAAGTCATGTTTTCATTTTGAAGTTTTATAGCGTAGACTCCTGCAGCCTTGAGGAATGGATCTCTATAAAGGCTTTTAAAGTTGTCAAAGTGGTATACACAGGAATTCACTGCAGGCTAGAAATACTCTGCATACAGAGAAAGACAGCTGCAGCCACCACCTCGTATAGCCTCAATGCTTCCTGTAAAGAAAATGAAATTCCCATTAAGAACCATCTTTCCTGCTAAATCAATAATGTCTCTTTTCAAAGATTTGTATTCTGAGTTCATGTAAGACAGAGAGGATATCACTCTTAAGAGACTAGAAAAAAAATACCCTGTCGTTGAATCACACATGCTTATAATCTTCATTTTTCTGTCATTAACAGCAATCTTGTTCTCATAACTTCAAATCTTGAAATAGTAACAATTACTTGAATTTAAGTGCATGCCATACTATGAGAGCTTTCCGAAATACATAGCTGCAATATTTCTGCTAGACTGTATGAAAAATGGGTGATCAACCATTTTGTTTGTCATCTATTTTGGAAGAAGAAAAATTGAAGTTTGCAATGATGTTGAACACTTCCATAAGTAATGATGTGTTTTTAATTCCTACAGTACTGTGGTGATCGTTGCTGTAATGTCTAAGCTGACAGTTTAATTTCTTTTCAAAGTTTTAAGAAATTGCATTATCTTGTTGCCATGCTTCTGTACTTATAACTGCAAATTTAAATGCAAGGAAAGCAATCCAACTTCTCTAGTAATGATTGGATATCATTGTATGAAATTTTGGTAGAATTAAAAAAATATTTTTTTAAGTATTTCTTAACATCCCAGTTAGGAAAAGGAAAAAGCACAGAAAATCCTGCCCTGAGAGCTTTAAATTGTTTGAGTGAAAGTAGCCCTGACCATAAGTCAACTACCTGACATTGAACAGGGCTCTCCTAAATGGCACCTAAAGGGATGTTGGCCTGAGGCTTATACATTTAGTAAAAAATCTCACTGAGAGGTCGGCTATAGCATTCTTGTAGAACCGCCAGCAGCTGTTAACACAGCAACCTTGACCTCCTAAGTATTTCCTTCAAAATTAAAGAACGATGTCCAAACATCAGTGCATGAGTCACATCACCACCACTTCTTCAGTTGTGTGATGCTGTTAAGCACTACCAGAGTTGTGCCATTGGAGAAACATACCTTTGAGAACAAATTTATTTCAGCCTTGACTAAGTACAGCACTGCTTCACTGAATGAAACCAATAAAAAGATTGGTCTCCAGCTGAGTCAATTGTAAGGTTTTTTGGAGGTTTTCAGGGCCTCACAGCTCCTCCAGAAAGTAGCAGTTGCTTTTTAAAATCTAACTGCGTATGTTTTGCCCAAAAGCATACAATGACTTACTGGCAGAATCAGGAATAAACTCCAGTTCTTGATTTACTGCTGTCGTGGTTTAACCCCAGCCAGCAACTAAGCACCATGCAGCCGCTCACTCACTCCCCCCCACCCAGTGGGATGGGGGAGTAAATCGGGAAAAAGAAGCAAAACCCACGGGTTGAGATAAGAACAGTTTAATAGAACAGAAAAAGAAGAAACTAATAATGATAATGATAACACTAATAAAATGACAACAGCAATAATGAAAGGATTGGAATGTACAAAGGATGCGCAGTGCAATTGCTCACCACCCGCCGACCAGCACCCAGCTAGTCCCCGAGCGGCGATTCCCCGCCCCCACTTCGCAGTTCCTATACTAGATGGGACGTCACATGGTATGGAATACCCTGTTGGCCAGTTTGGGTCAGCTGCCCTGGCTGTGTCCTGTGCCAACTTCTTGTGCCCCTCCAGCTTTCTCGCTGGCTGGGCATGAGAAGCTGAAAAATCCTTGACATTAGTCTAAACACTACTTAGCAACAACTGAAAACATCAGTGTTATCAACATTCTTCACATACTGAACTCAAAACATAGCACCTTACCAGCTACTAGGAAGACAGTTAACTCTATCCCAGCTGAAACCAGGACAACTGCCCCTTGCTTATTCCACTGTGGTTCACTAATCCTTCATGAAAGCACCATATAGGCCTATATCTTTGTCAACAAGTTGTATTTAATTTTGTTGGCCTTCTGTACCTTCAATTGTAAATCAGCATCATTAGCGTAATTTTTAATATATTGGGGGGAATGTAGTCTTTTCTGTCTTCTCTGACATACTGCTGAATGTGGTATTACTCGGAGAACCATGTGTCAAAGAAATAACAAAACGTAATACTTATATATTCTTTTCACAATGGATCAGTTCTCTGACAGGGATTCTCAGTAGCAAGAAGGGACCAGATAGGCCATATATCTGTCAAGGAATAAAGATTCTCCCAGAGCCCACAGATGACTAAGAATATTACTGAAGACCTGACCTGCAAAATATTAATTTTGTTCAGTTCAATCCACAGATCCTACAGACCTCCTTTCAGCTAGCTGGAAAAGAAGTTGGATTCTTCTGGCATGCATTTTATAAAAAAAGGGAGGAGCACCTGGACTTGCTATTACACAGTGTCTATTACATAGTACTATTGCATAGTACATTTTTACATAGTGTATCCATTGTCTCATTTGAACAATGAGAGTGCATTTAACTCTCATATAAACTAAACAAGAGCACTGTTTTGGGGTGGGGGTTTTTTGGTTTAACATTAGATCACTACTAGCAAAGGACAAGTTTTAGGACCAGATGCTGTTGCTTTGAGCAACACAGACAAAAATAAGCACACATTTGCTAAACGCAGAGTAAGTAAGCAGACAGCCCTTTTGGATTAATAGAATATTCAAATGACAGAATTTTAATGTAAGTCAAAAAGTTAAAAAATAAAGGAACTTAATTGATTTTAAATCTAAGTAATTCTGTTTTTAGATTAATTTGGGGTTTACATCTGAAAGTATTGTTTTGTCATGCTACTATTTATGGTTTTATAATTATATTTTCCTGGCGTTGCTTTGCTTCTTAGGAAGTCTGGCTACTCTTGCACCTAAGGAAGAAAGGAAATTAACCTTGTAAAGTGAAGAAGGAATAGCAGTGACTCATATTGTCTAAATGCAGAATTTCTTTTCTAGTCTTAGAGTCTTTCCCAGTTACTGTTACAAGGTAGAACTTATAATGAATAAGAAATTATCTATTGTGTGATTTTATTTCTTTTACAACATTCATTAAATACTTAAAGTGTGATATGAATCAGAATAATGGGTGGAACCTTCAGTATGTTGCAGTTTTGTTTTCTCATGCCTTTATTACAAATACAGAATGTGTAATTGATGCATATAAGTAAAGTCAGAGGTTGAATAATAAAATGAAGTTAACATTTAAGGAAGACATTATCTTCTTTTATGATGAGTTCTGTGTTGCTTGGTAGGTTTTGGTTTGGTTTGGTTTTGCATTCCTGTTACAGCTTGCTAGAGTTTTTTGTTATTCCTTATGCTCAAAATATGGAAAATAAACATTATTTTTTCACAGAGTTATGAAGACAAAGATATGCTCATGTACTGTTAGACTTCAGCTTCAATGAAAACTTCTTTTTCTATTACAGAGGTAGAAATTAAATAACTGCCTATGAAATTATATGCACTTAGTTATCTAGATTGCTTACTCTGAACACACTTAAAAAATTATGGATGACATTTTCTGCATTCAGAATATAGTGTCCAATACATCACTTTGCATAACTCTGTTCCATGATGCTTTAGTACTTTCTTCTCCTTTCAGCTCCTTGAAGTAGAATCTACATTGATTTTGAATTAATTACCAAACTACCAGAAGACACAATGGATGATTTCAGATGTAAACACTATGATCTGAAATTTTGAATCATATTAGTCACATTGTGGCCTAGCTTCTGATATCCTTTCTCATGTTGAATAACTTGTTACCTCACACATGATCCTAATGACTTCAGTATAACCATTTCCAAAAATCTCCTAAGCATACAAGAACAAAATCAGTATCTTGCTGTTTAGAAGAAGCTCTCCATATTTCTATATGAGAATATAAGTGGTTTCTCAGTCATACTAAACAGATAAAGACACAAAAAAGACAAGGAACATTCAATATATATATCAATATAGCATTGCATATAAATATTTGACAGCTGCATTCATTCTCAGAGACTGACAAACTGTTGTTCAAAAGCAAATTTATTCTTCCTGAAACAGTTCATTTTTTGCTGCCCCTACTAGTTATAGAGAGGACACTCATCAGAAGTCTTTCTTCTGATTAATAAAGAGAGAAGGGTATTCAGGGACAGATGGACAAACAATCCTGACAGGCCAAGGAGCCCCTGTATTGCCCATTGATACGGTGCCCAACACCACCTGCATTTTTCAGTAAGGAACTGAGTAAAACCAGTTTATCTGAACAGTGACACCTGCTTTCTGAGAAAAGCACTTGTAGAGAACTTCTGAAGAGCTCTATCATTTGAAGAGTTGAGACACCATCTCATTAAAGAGTATTACCTGACTCTAATAATTTCCCTCTATATAAGGACGGAGAGGGGGCAGAAATTATTATGCCTGCCTGATCAACGTCAAGTCTCCTGAAGTCTGGGACTCTTTTATGTGGTTACTTAATATTAATTTCTTTGTCTTCTGTAACAGGATAATAGGTACTTGTCACTTATTTTTCCATGCATCACTAGGCTTGAATAAAGATATACTATGCCTGGCATAGGGACTTCAGTGTGGACATCACATTTTCCTCAGTTCAAAACACAGTTCCAGTAAGAAGAGGTGGGCAAAAAAACCACATGAAAATGAGAGTGAAATACCTTTAACAGGGACCACAGGACTTCTTTTCCTCCCACCTCAGATGCATCCTTTCCATCAAGGCTGCTGGCACACAGGCCTTTAAATTGCTAATCTAACGAATGGTGTTCATCCAGGACCAATCTGAAAATTAAACAGGACAGCAGACCCCATTATTTAGCTATTATTGTTTGTCCAACTGTATTTGGTGGGATTTAATGGTTCCCTTAAAAAGATCATCAGCAAGTTTTTATCACTATACATTAAAATCAAACATCCATTAGTTAAGACAGCACAGGCTGCTTGCAGGAGAAATACTTCTTGTACCTGTAACAACAAAACCTTACTCTTGGAGCTGCAAGGCTGTCTTGATAAGGGATATTTCATCTGTACAGCAGTGCTTTCTGTTTCAGTGGGCTTTGGTTGCAAAGGATTTAGATACGTTTCATCTCTTCAAGAGGCGCATAACTCTTCTGAAAGAAATTATTCTCAACACAAATAAGGCTTCCAAGTGCTTGAAATGTCTTTTCATTTTTAACTATGTCAAGTGCTTCTCTCAACAACAAAATTTAAAAGACACATTGGAAAATCTGATTTTTGTTCTCTGTTACTTTCCTTTCATGTACTCATAATTTTATTTTATATACTTGGTCAAAGGAGCACTGCCTCAAAGTGATGTAAATGTATAATTTTTTATGGTGGAGATTTACATTTATGCACCCAATTGTGAAACTACTTCTCATTCATTAAAATTGCCTTCTAAATTTTATTCAAAGTTAAGGAAATCTGTTTAAATAGAGATGCCCCTTTTTGTACATAGTAGGAAGGGGTCACAAATTTTTCAGTCACCATGAATAGATTTTATATTCTAACTGAGATCTGAGATACTACCCTGGAAGTTTGTTAGTCAGATGGCTTCTGTTCAGGATTGACTCAGCTCATTGACCTGGACAGGGACCCTCTTACAGCAGTTCACATGAAATCTGAATAGCCTAGTTTAATACAGAAGTTCCCAACTGGAAGTTATAGAAGTTTTATCTGAGAAAATATGGGAAGTTTAGGAATTTTTAATATTTTTAAGCTTACCAGATAGGAATGCCGAAGTCTGTGTATTCAAAACATGCATGCAATGAAGACACCCTCCAGAACCAGGGCTATATTTTTACATAATGTTGGCATGCCAGTTGATTGCCCTTAGCTTACAGGATTGCATACAGGAGCAGATTCAGAAGGGAAAACCCAAAAGAGGTTGAATTCAATTTATTTATTTTTTTTTTAAGCTATAAATTGAATACTGACAACAAGCATGTGCTGATACTAATTACTGTACCATAAAATATCACATCTAAACTATGAAACTATTTTGGGACTTAAAAAATGGTAATAAATTCAGAAATACAAACCAGTGAATAGCTGCAATAGAAGATACTAGAGGGAAAGAAAGAAGAAATTACTTTATTTTGACAAGAAAAATAAAACTATGAGAAGTGGTCTGGACCCATCACTACAAGTTAAGAAAACATCAATCACAGTAGTTTACACTTATTATTCTATTAATCCAGGCACTTTTTGAGGTGTCTTCAGCCTATGTAAACAAACAAGGAAAAACGAGACCAAACCAGACCAAGCCTGGGAACCTGCAAGACACTTGAATTAACTTAATTTTTGTTGTTGTTGTTGTTTTCCTAGTTTAGTCACATAAACTATACAGAAGACAATAGTTAATGTTTGATAATTCTTAATAAAGCTGTTTAAAATCTGAGTTGCTAAGAAAAGCTCTATTTTAGACACAGGGGAGGGAAATTTGAAACAATCAGCTCAGTGCACCACAACTCAATTCTAGGCACTTTGGAACATCGAGTAGTAACACAGAAACTAGATGACTCTGTAGCTCTTGAGGTTAGGAGCTTGAATTTCCACATCCCGTGTTCTTTGATAGCTTATCGACATTGCCCCTGAGATGTTCCAGGTGGGCCTGCTCTACAAAAGACACTTCCCCATGATTTTTGAATTGGCTAATGACTTCTCTGTTTAATCAACTTTCATGTATAACACAGCAAGAGAGAACAATGCTTAAAGAACATTAAGCTGGCAGAACTGGCTACTGAGGAGCTTCGTATTGCTGACTATTTGCTACACGCCACCCAGGCCATGCATGTACAGAAGACCCAGAGCCATTCTAATTAAAGGAGCATCACGCTGGCATAGATTTTAAATAAAATGTTAAGTACAGTCCTGACCATTCTCTGGCCAGTAACAAACCACAAACAGCTCCGCAAATCAGAGGATGAATGTGCCCAATTATTTCTTTGCTTAGATTTCTTTTTTTTCTTTTAAACAGTGCCTGAGCAGGCTGCTGCATACTGAAAGGCATCTTATAATGCCCAAGCACCGGGGGCATAGACACTCACACTGGCAACTGCAATTGATGAATGCCTTCTCATTCTGTAATAATATTTCCTTAGAAGGTTTATTATACTGAATTATTATACTAGCTTAAACTTTGAGTCAACAAACCTTACATAAGGCAAACAGCTTAACTTGCTAGGATAGGAATCTCTCCTACATTAAAAAGACTGTGCAAGTCTTCTTAATCCCGGGTGAAACTATGCTACATTTGGTATCTTGGTTTAGGCTGCATGAACAGGGACAAAGTCGATTTAGATTTAGATATCTTGAAACACCAGCCAGGAGACATACATGAAGAATCTGGACTGTCAGAGTGCATGCCTGGTGTGCTCCCTCTGCCTGTGCAAACAGGAGCTGCTGCTGTTGGTAAAACTCTGACAAGATAAGCTGGAGGCTTTCTAGCAAAACTGCCCCAAAGTACTGAGCTCCCCAATGCAGAAGATGTCAAAAAGATTAAGTCACGTTCCTGTGGTTTAACACAGAATCTCCTTGCAGCCAGTGCACAACGTGACTGAAGGAAAACTCTGTTTGCCTGAGTGAGATGCGGTCCCTTGCTGGTGCAAGTACAGAGCATGTCAAACTCTCTCAATTTGCATAGCAATTAGTAGACAAGGACAAGCTGTAAAACTAAAGATGGACAAATCTGATATGAAAGGGTTCTCAGGTGTTTTTAGCAGCACTGCCAAATGAGAAATATGATTTGAGAGAAATCTGAGTCTGATTAACCACTGTTTTCCCGCAACTTTACTCTGGCAAAAAAAGAGGATTTTGATTGTAGTAGCTGCTGCAGTGTAAGCCTAAGCAGGACCAGCGTTTTTAAAATGCACTTGTCCCTTATAATTCAAAAAGAAACCTGCTAAAACCACGCATTTGCCCTTCAATGATACCTCCTAGGCTTGTCACACTGCTCACATTGAGCAGAGCACACCACATAAGAGAATTACACAGTGCCCAAGGGCACGGGAGCGTAGCGATCCTGACTGTGCGACCACTGTACACCCAGGAGTTAGTGATTCACAGCACAGTTAACTTAAGCAGGTCCAAGCCTATGCTGTGCTGTGCTGCGCTGCATGGACAGGACAGCCTGGCCTTCAGGCTGCTCTGTGCTGCGCATATGGCTCAGACGCAGGATAAACTTTGCCGGTTGATTGTAACAAAGGAGACTGCTGGCAGCTCCCACTTGGTACCAGCAAGTAAACTACCTGCATGTCCTTGCCTCCACCGAGAGCTACAGCAACAAGTTCCCATGGGAACATTCTTTTGCTGAATCCTAGAAATGATGAATATTGCTGGTTTCCTTGGAAGAAAATCCCATAAGAGCTCATAGGAGCAAATGGGGTAGGCCCTTCCAGGGATGGGGTCTGCACAGGGTGCTGTGCCCTGACCAGAGGCTCCTTCAGTGCTGCACAGCTCAGGGCCCCAGCATCTGAAGGGACGTAGGATTATCTACACTATTTTTTTTAGCTCTAATACATAGCATTTAAAATTATCCTTCACAGCCTGAATGCTTTTCTTACTGGGATCATAACAAACCAAGTCACCCAAAGTGGGTATTTAAATTCTGTTTTCATTCCTCTCCTCTGATCTTGAGGCACGGTCGATCTGAGCAAAATGTTTACTTTCCCTTCTCTGCTATGCAGAGAAAAAGATATTAGGACTCAGATGGCTAGCAAAGAGACTTGTGTTTGAAAGAGACATGAATTTCTACATGAACAATGCTAGCTAAACTACTATTTAAAATGCATGAATGGTGTGATGTCCTGAGACTTTGCAAAAACCAAGACTGTTCATCACATGCAACTGTCATGGCAAGCCATGCTTTTTACTAGAGGAGTGTTATTGCTAATCAGAGCAGACAAAAGGAGCCCTTAATGTTAAATTACTACCCTATCATTCAGTGGGACATTTTCTATCTGAAAATCTGTGTGGTAGAACGTTACATAAAAATAATGTGTGAATACTAAAATGGCAAAATGCTCAATATTGTGTAATTTGTACCTAGAGAGTCATCACAGTGTTCTGTTGGGCTGTCTTGTAAAGATTGGTTTTAAGTGCTTAGGTACTCAAAATGGTGGGGCCAAATACAATGAAGGAATCCAGCCAAAAATCCTACAATGAATGGATCATTTCCTACAGATTCCCTAAGGTCCTGTCCACTGTAAATGACACCCTTAAGAACAGAGCCAAAATTACTATGTTAAAGACAGTCTCTCACAGGCTTGATCGGGTGCTGTGTGTCAAATGAAAAAAAATTCCTAATATTTTCCTCAAAATTCTACAGATTTTATTTAGCCAGGTAAATACTACAGTGAAGGACAACATTTTTTTTTTTTATTATTATCTTTATTTGCTTACCCTTTCTAGATATATTTCTCCCCAGACTTGAAGCCTGCTCCTGTAGTCAAGTATCACATATGACATTCTGGTTTGCACTAAAGTTAAGAGAAACTTTGATATTCACCTTATAAAAACGTAAGTGTTGGGCTAAAGCATAAAAAATTGCCAGTGGCTTGCAGTATTTGATACTGTGTTTGCTGCTCCACTGCATTTGCACTGGATGAGAGAGTACTTCAAACAAATATAAGCTCAGTTATTTGAAATGTACCTCGCCTTTAATACAAAATGAAAATGACTACTTAAAGAATGCACTAAACAGATATACCCAAGAAATCAAAAAGAAAACAATTTATTTGTAGAAAGAGTCGTGGGTATTCAAGTTTAAATTATGTATCGGTGTAACTGCATCATTCATTGTCATTAGATTGCAGGGTATTCTAGGCATTGTAGGTAGCAGGAATGCAGACAAAAAGATGACAATCAATGTTCTTTTCAAATAAATGTGAACCAGATACTAACAATTTATTAAAATTATTCACCATGAGCCATACTACTATTACCCTGAGATAAAACATCCTGAAACTGGTTAATAAACATAAACATTCGTCTAAATTAATTTCATTCTCTGCTTTTGAAAGTATGATAAAAACTTCAGTAACAACCATTTTCCTTATTCTCAAGAACATAAACTGAAGGGAAAATAAAATCAGTTTCCCAGTACTAAGACTGGAAGGTACTGATATAGTGAAAGAAGCTAGTTAGAGATGGGAAGAAATCTCTCCTGATTTCAGCAAGGAAAATTCACGGGAGATAGAGTTTAGTAAATTAAAGAGAATTAAGAAGGTAAAGAAGCAACAAAATAGTTATAAATCGGATTGAAATACGTATAATTAAAAATTAACCAATTGCTTTTATGATGTACTTAAAACATTATACATTTCTAAAAGGGCTAAAAAACCAGAGAACTCCTTAAGGCATAATATGCTATGAATACTGTATATCAGCAGAGGATGAGTAAGCTGACAATATTTCTAACCATGTTTAATTAAAATCTGTAAACAGTTATTGATGCCCTTCAAAAGATTCCATTTTACATTACTTACAATTGAACGAAGTCCTTAAGGTGATAAGACAGATAGTAATTCTAAGCAGAGAGTAAAAAGTGATAGTTTTTGGAATGATGCTTAGCAGCTCCTTGACTACTGTCCTTGCCTGAGGATCATATAGGTCTAAGAACAAAAAGTGTTTCTCTCTTACACCAGAGAATATTGACACTTACATTAGTTCAATTAATGAACAAATCAATGTAAATAAAAGCAACTTCATGGAAATTACCCAGTACAGCATCCAATCCAACTACTAAAAATCTGTATTACAAATAGGCATTTTGAAGTATCAGTATGAAAACATTGGAATTCTTGGTAAAGTAAGACAAGACCTTTTTTTCAACATATAATTTAAATTGTTATGGGAGGGAGGACAATAATGCTATGTACTTTGAGCCCCACATATGTAAGGAGCAGAGGAATTGTGAATACTTCCTTAACTTGTTTAGTCAAAGGATTAAGTTATACGAATAAAGACTATAGAGTTGGGATTTTATTTTGCACATTTTATCGGAGAATCACAGAGGCCTGCAGGAGGCAGTATCCTCATTTTTACAAGAACAGAGGCAAGCTATAGTGATATAAACTCTGTCACATTTGTAAAGCAATTCAAGGACATCACTAAGATGAGCCCTAGTCCTTCCATTTCCCCAAGCCACATCACCAGACCACACTGCGTTTTAAGGACAGTTGAAGATAAAACTTACAGAAAATAGTGACAAGTGCACTGATGGATAAGATGTCTTAATCTGTCTACAGTTTGCATTTAGTGATCAAAAATTGACTCTATAATTATTGAACATGGTTATTTATGAAGTATCTTATTTGTCTGTTCAGTAAGTGAAGGACAAAAATGTGAAAAAGGGGCAAAATTATTTGAAAATATTGCAATACAATTGTTCTTAGAACATCACTAAGAAAGCTGGAGTTCAAAAAAACAGCTGTGCTGGTCAAGTCTGGCCAACTACTTACACAGAGGGGAAAAAAGAAAATCCAAGAAAGCACTTTTCTTCCTTCTCTCTCTCTCTGCCCTTGGCAATACATCAGTATGTAAGTGAAATCTGCTATAAACTAAAAAGGAAAAAAAAAAAACCCAAACCACCAAACCAAAAGAAAAAAACCTCAACAAAACACCAGAAAGAAATGGGAGGGGAAAGATGGCTGTGCAAGCTATTAATGCTCTGAATTAAGAGGTCTAAACTGGCAGTCTCAATGGTTTTCAGTTTTGATGCTCAACAGGAGAGTTTGAGTTGATGGAAAGTATTGATCAGAAACCTTCTCACCAGTAAGATGCCAAATTAACTCAGGGAAAAGACAAAACTACTCAGAATTTAGTGTGAGGTACAGTATGAGAGAGAACAGCTCGGGGCTAACAAAGCTGTCAAAACAGAACAGACAAGTTGCACGAGTGAAAAAGCTCATGGATCTGCAGATGAAAGCGAACCCAAAGGAAATTATAGTGCTAAAACCCAGCAGAACAAGGTGACACAAAGGTCAAACATGAATTTTTGCTTTTCCATATGCTATTAGAGCCAAGAAGCAGATGGGAAAGTGCCCACCCCTACTAGGACTTCTTCTCGAGCAAAAACTCTTCTAGAATGAAGCTGTTAACATCACCTTTGCTTCTTCTCATGGAATGATGGACCCCATCCTTAAGTACACAAACTCCATCATCCCTAGTATTCCCTAGAGACTGGACAACTAGACTGAAATGGCACCAAAGTAACTTATAAGCAGATCCTGGGATAGGAGGAGAAAGTCCCATCTATTAGGCCATTCACTAATCTATGCTTTTTAAGCTGTTATATTTTAAGTAAATAATTAAATATAAATTGTGATGGGGAGAAAAAGATATAGAAAGAAAGTATGCAAGAGTTAGGTCTCTGCTCACCTTTGATGATGGAGAGTCCTTTTCAAATTCCTAATCCAAAATAAACAAGTATACAAGAGAAAGACTGACAGTAACTTTGTGCAGAAATACACAAAAGCTAAATGGCAAAGACATCCTTTCCTGGGTTATGGGTTGTGGTCTCAGGTCCTCACCTTCATACAGTTCCTTTTAGTATCTCGTTGAGGGAAAAGGGGAACTCATGATGCACATGGAGCCAAGAACTTCTTGGAAACCTATTTACAATCTTAACAATAAATATCATTTAACTAGACTAATAATTATCATTAAAACATAATAGTTCAAAGGAATACAAGAAAGTATAATTAGTAATACCTTTAAAATTGTTATTCAAGAAAACTTAGGAAAACTTACCCCTTTCCTCTGATGTTATGCCTACCCTCCCCAAGCCCCTCTGGGTGGCAGGATGAGAGTCTGGGGGTGCCACAGTGCGTCCCCAGGTCTCACTGGGAGAGCTGTGATGGTAGCATTGAGGTCTCTTCCTCCTCAGTCCTGCTGTCCAATTGGATTTATCTTTATAAATTCTCTTTGCATATTTTCCCTTTTTTACACTTTTCCTGGGGTATTCTTAGTCCAAAGGGTATCCTCCAATGAAAAACAAAAAAACCCAAACATAAGAAAAGATCTTAATTATATATATATATATATTCCATTTGGTGAAAGTGTGTGTGGGAAGAAGAATTGTTTTTTAGAAGAATTGGAACCCAGAGGTGGAAACCAACCTGCATGTGGAAAGTGTAAGCATCCACTACAGAAAAGTGTGAAATCAATTTTAAATTCAGAAATGTGCACGCAGACAAAATATTGTTGAATGCAAGAACTTTCCTTTCCTTCTCTCTGGCATGTCAAACACTATTGCACTCCTTATCTTGATAAACACTCTTAATCTCCTTTTTTCCTTTCCCCTAATTATGGCCTTTCTGTCTTTCTTTTCTCCCTGAAGTTTCCATCATTCTGTCTTTCCGCTGAGTCTCCTCCTCCAGCAGAACATATGCATTCCCCTTCCGTGCCTATGTACATCATAACATTTTCAACTTGCTAGCTAATTTCAACCTAGTTGAATGATAAACTTTTGTTATGTTTCTACAAAGACAGTGAAAAGGGGCAGCCAGGTAGGGGAAGGAGGGTACACTGGGCACAGTGTTGAGTTCAAGCATTATCAGAGTCCAGAGAATCGCCAAGGAAAGTGATATTACAAGTGGCTCAATCCCAGAAAAGGCTTTCTTCAGAGCTCACACACTTTGGAACAACAAAGGCAATAAAAATTCATTCACCCTGGTGATGTGAATTACTTCTTTCATCTCATTTCTGTCTGGGAAGTAAGGAGAGACTAAAATATAACCTTATGTAATGAGAAAGCTATAATGGTCTTATCTTACTCCACATGTATTTTAATGAGCTGAATTTTGCATTCTGTTTGCCTGCATTTCCTTTATATAGCACTCAAACCCCTCTGAAAACCATGAAATTAACAATTTGAAATTGCAGTAAGAATCATGCAAGTTTTTACCACATCTGCTTTCACTGTAATATTTTTCAGGAGACTAAGTTTGTATTGTACCATTGTCTTCTTTCCTTTGAAACCATGGTCACTGAAATTAAGTATCAGAATTCTAATATCTCATACAATCTGTAACAGGTGCTTTATTACCTCAACCTTTTCAATATTCTGAATGTTGGTTGCCCTGCTTTTCCCTTCCACAGAGCTTACAGCCTCACTAAAATATAGGAAGAAAGGTGCTGGCCAGCAAGCAAAACCACAAAATATTGAAGCTGAAAGAGAAAAGGTCAAAACTTTCAAAATCCACTGTCCTATTTTATGTATTTCAGGAATTTTAACAACCTCAGAAAGGATCCTTGTTTTTATGTTATTTTAAGAATGAGTAACTAGCTACTGACAGATTTTTTAAGAGACAGTAATGAACTGAGTATAGTTTGTTCATTTTTCAATTAAAAAATAAAAAGAGATGAAAATTTCCTTTTCCATTGTTCATCAAAATAATACTCCTTTTCACCTATAATACAAATTTTCATTTTCAAACATTTATCATAAAAGCAAAGAAAATGAAAACCTGGTTTCTCAAAACTGCAAAACAAGGAGATTCCACCAGTAACCCCATCTCTCCATCACTTTTTCTGTAACAGCACATAAATTGGATCAATTTACCAAGTGCATGGCAGATCCAAGTTTCGGCTTCGTTATCTGTTTGAGAAGACTGAAATCTACGGTTTACACAGAAACACCCTCTTCCAAAAGAGCATACTCTGATTTCAGAGCATGGGACAAGTCTCAGTCTCCTTTTATTGCAGCTTTCAAGTATTTAAATACTCAGTAAGTTGAAATCAAAAAGTCACCAAGATGCCTGGTGGAGATGTGGTGTCGGGGACATGTCACATGCCAGTTCTCTACTTGCATTGCTTCCTAGGCTCCAACGGAGGGGCACCGCAGAGGCAGGATCAGGGCCAGGGGGACCCCTGCCCTTGTCACAGCCTCAGGAATGGGGCAGCACACACGATGTTGGGTATGACCTGCCCTTTGAGGACAGCCCTGAGTTTGTTCTTCCCATCCTTTTCTCCCCCTCCTGCCCCTGCAGCCCAAAGCACATAACACAGTCAAATCTGGGAACAGCTAGGTATCTGGGGGGCAACTTATTTATTAAAAGGAAAGAAACAGCCAGATTCACAGTGGACATCTGAATAGCTACAGGAAGACTCTTGGAAAAATAATACATTAAGCTTACTGAAGGTTTAGCCAATGAAAGAGAGAGAAATGTTACTCGTCTGCGCAATGGAAAAGCATACAAAATAAATTAATTCTTCTTTAAATCTCTTTTTCTTCATTAATTGAAAGGCTAAAAATGATCTAGAGCACCTGCATCTTCTGACAACTTTCTCATAAAATGGATATTGCTTCAAAGTTGAGTCCCGTATCATGGCAAACTGCATTCTGGTAACAGCAAAGAATTGAGTTTGCATTTTCTTTACCCATTTTTCAGCTACTCACAAAGACAAGCATAGTGCTGTTCAAGAAACACAGGTCCAACATAACAATAAACTGCAACAAATTGTTCTCCATTATTTAAAATCTTTGCTTCAGCTACAGTCCAGCTACAGTTAATAATAATAGCATTGATCAACCACAAACACTAAAATAAATATCAAGAAAGTCTGAATTCATCCATGATTAACCCCCCATGACTTGGGGTGACAATTTTCAGCAAAGAACAGATGCTTCCACTCTACATAGCAGCATAAACTATCCTACAAGTATAGCCGTCTCTCATAAGTCTCATTTTTGAGAAAAAAAAAAAAAATCAAGTTCCTTAAAACCCAGAATCACTCTGGATAATTTAATGTAGTTATAACTTTTTTTCCTAAATTCTAACTTATCATCTTTAACAATAGTGTACTACAGATAATACCTTTGGAATTTTGGGAGTTTATTTCTAATGGACTGTAAAATATACTGACTTAAGAATAAAATTAAATTAAAAAACCCTCAAACTCTTAATATGAGACCACTAAAATGTATTCTTATAAAAGCTAAGTAGGCTAGAACCTGTGTACAAGCCCTGGGCTTGGGCGAGATTTTCTTTGTTTGGTCACTGCTACCAATGGTCAAATACTGAATTACTCTGTATATCTTTAATAAATTGTGTTATTGCTACCTCCCATTAAATAATGAATTACCATCTCTTTCACCCCATAGTGATCGCCTTACAAAGTTCTTCAGAGTAGTCGCGTTAGCAGCTACAAAATGCAGCATGTTACAGAGATACCCCAGTATTTGTGATATGCTGCAGGAGGTCACAGCTGTATCCATAAGATGCTGCACTTGTAGTTCATCCATCTTCCAGGTAAGAAGAGCTTATCAGCTTGTGCACAGAGCTGTATTGTTTTTCGAAGCCAAGAAAAACTAGAACTACATGGGCATGTATTACTGTCTCCTGCAATCCCTATTTTTTTAATGTAGACATGGTTTAAAGTATCTTTTCAACATCTTCAGGGCATATCTAACTACTGGGTATAGTATACACCTTTTGCTTCTTTTGATTATTCATGTGAATGATATTACAAATGCGTAAATCAATTTTCCTGGAAAAAGTTAACCACCAGAATTAGCTGAAAGGAATGCAAGTTGGGTAGAGCAGCCTGCCCAAGAGCAAAAGTGACAGCTAGTTTTGTTGCGGTAACTGTGGAGCTCTTCCAGATTGTTCTTTTAGGAAATCTATGAACATAAAAAAGTAAAAATTTAAAAAAAAAAAAAAAGAAGAAGAAAAGCAAGTGATATTTTCTTTCACAGATTATGTCTGCCAAACACAAAGTAATGCTTGAATAAAAGTGACATTTATGTACACTAAATGTTTACGAAGTTCTTGATGTGTTCCTTGTGTAATTATCTCTCAACATTGCATTCTGACATGCAGGGAAGTCAAGAACAGCTGTTCACTTCATAGCCAACTGTTATTTTTGCCTTTATACATATATATCTATTTTCAACATTTGTGTATGTATATACACACACACATATACATACACAGAAATGCATGTATCTGTACTCTTGCAGATAGATACTGATAAAGGGCTAGGAGAGTTTTGCTTCATAGTCTATCACTGGAGCTGACACTCCGGGTGTACAGCTGGCTAAGTTGTAAAGAAATTAAGTACTGGAAATAGTCAAGTTTAAATAGAGATACTTTCTTCAGAAAAAAAACACGATAAATTTGTTGGGTTTTGGTTTCTTTTTCAAATCTGTAAACTTAATAAACCACATTTGCTGTCTCACCGATTTTTATATCCTCTTGCAGACCACTTAGGAAACAGAAAGCTGGATTCAGCCATTTTACTTGCACCAACAATCCATTTCTCCACATAACATTAATCACTGTGGGAACATTTCATTAATCACTGTGGGGAAGGGTATCAGACGTGGTCTACAGCAAACCTGGAATATTATACTAGATCAAGCAAATAAATCTTCCTTTAAGAAAGATAAACCTACTCACGATTCGCTCTTTGAAAAAAAGTATTGACTGGATTTATCAGTTTAGTCTGGCCACTTAGCACCACTGAGACAACATGAAATACCTGAAATATTTATACGCTAGTTTGCAGCTGTCCAGCAGAGAGCCAGTCTGCCATTTCAGCTGATAACAGATCCAGGTGTAAAGCTTGTAGGGACAAAGGAACCACTGGCTGTTAGCTGCCTTCCCCTTTCCCATACCACATACAGAGGACATCCACGAGAAGAAATGGGGACAGATCATGACCTCCTCCATTAAAATCCTCTATCTGTGAAAAGGATGACAATTATACTAAAATAATAGAAGATGCTAATGTATCTGTAACTTAACAGACATATATAAAACAGATAAACATAACAGCTCTGGGTAAAAGATAATTATATCAAGTATATTAACTTAGAGAAGTTTCTCTGATCAATGGCATCTGGTATTAATTATCATATTTTAAAGTAGCAGTAGGTTTGTCTTGTTTGTTGCCTTGCTTGCAAAGCCTGACATGGGAAAATGTTGGCAGATCCATACCAGCATTTTTAATCAAAGCTTTAAAGTAATATTACATCACTATTTGAAGGTCAGGGCTGGCTGCAATTATTTCCTTCTTTACTGGATAGACCCCGCTTGCACAATTTTCTGGTAATTCAAGCTCCAAATCAAATCAAAGCTTTGTTTCAAATTTCCAGGCCTTTCCTACTAAGTTCTAAATGATAATCTTGGTGTTCTTACTAAGTCAAAATATTGAGTTGATAGGCATTCAGTTAAAGTCCTAGGATTGTCCACATTCATATCAGAACAAAATTTGTAGTGCTTTCCTGACAGTAAGCAATTAGTGTAAACAAAACCAAACACCTCTCCAAATTCAAACAAACAAAAAGAAAATATGAGGGCAATAGATAATAGCAAAATGCAGTGAGCAGAAAGGGGCTTTGAAAGAGACATGATATATAGATAGTGAAAAAAATAGGGTTAAGTTTAAAATCTCCTTATCAGCAGGGCTTCTAATGTGCTTAGCAAGACGTGCTTTAAACTAATGTTGCTGTTACACAGAAATTTCTTATTTGGCATCTGTTTCTAAGGGTCATTCAGTAAAATTTTCTAAAAGGAAAACTGAAAATATTTATTCATAAATAGATATATTCCAAAACAGCTTTAATGACATTTAACCACTCACTTATGTGCAGTCACCCAGAACAAGTATATTGTTTCTATATACTGTAATTACACTACAAGATAAAGGTCTCTCACGTACAACTAACCACTTAGTAAATGATAGGCTATGTTGATAATTACAGACATTGCTGAAATCACAAAATTAAAATCTTTTTCTAAGTTTCCTAATAATCTTCCCTGTAGGCAGTTCTCCTATTATACATGAATTCTATAGAAGCTCAAAAAATTGTCGTAAGGCAGAAATATTTGTTTGAATAGTTCCTGCTGCCAGCAGCAAACCATAATTTATCACACTCTGGGATACACAGGCTGTCATTAATTCAACTTGCATCTGTAAATGCTTATTTATTCCATTCTGTAATCACATGGCACAGATTTGGTCTAAATGACATCAGTAGCATCTTGGAGGATTTACTGATGATACTGAAAGAAAGTTATTCCAAGTTTTTTGTCTCAAATTCGCTTCTGCACAGGTTTCAAAATCATTGGTCAGTTATCGGTGGTAAAGAGTATGGAAATATTTTTTACATTTTTTAATCCATCTCTGCCAGTACCTAAAAAAGCAGGAGATTTTAATGGGACACTTCACTTGCTTCAACAAGCTTCAGATCACAAAGCCCATTCAGAAGATAAAACAAAGCAGTGGTGTTGTAAAATGGAACTGATTGGAGATTGTCGTGGTTTAACCCCAGCCGGTAACTAAGCACCACGCAGCCGCTCACTCACCTCCCTCACAGTGGGATGGGGGAGAGAATCGGGGAAAAAAAAGTAAAACTCATTCAGCATTTCTAGTCCTGGTGAGCTCTTTTTGTGTCTCTAATCATCTTGTGCATTCTATTATCTGCCCAATGGGAGAGGAAAAGAAAAAGACAGTTATTCTTCACGCAGGTGAAGGCTGCCATTTTATTTCTGTACAAAGAATAAGGGTGAAATTTCTATGTCTTGAAGATGTCAACCAGTCCTTCCATCTTAAAATAATCTGAAAAATCTACTCATCCAAAGAGAATTGATGAAAGATTTGACGTGCCTAGGAGATAAATTTTTCAACAGTGGTTATTTTAAGAATATATAATTAAGAGAACTCAAAATGAACATGACTGTGCTTCCCAGTGAATGCCTACCTAAGGGAAACATGGTATCAAACATAATATTAAAACATAATATTAAAACATATTAAAAAATATTAAAAAGTGAGGAACAAAAATAAAAGGGAAAATATTGTAAGAACTAAGATGCACAAAACTTTGTGATACACTGTTCCAGCGGTTTTACCATAAGACTTACTGTAATTGGTATTTTTCTTAAAACTTCAGTTCCCTGAGGTCACATGGTAATATGAATTCTAGATTTCATTATTTTCTATTCCTCTGGGTTTCAAAGAAAGCATTGAATCTAAAGGCTGAAAACCAGAAGGCAGATACAAAGAACCTACAATTAATCATTAAAAAGTAATCTTATCTAATTTGAATATTTTCCTTTTTTTCTAGTTTTTTTGAAGACGGATGCATGACTTTTGAATGCTGGGTGTTGGCAACTCTGGATTACTGACAAATTAATATTCGTGGTTGGTTAACATAAATTCTCACAAACAATTAATGTTATATTATAGCTAATACTAGGTGTTCATTATTTATTGTGAACTGAGCTGTCTGACCTCCAAAAAGTGAAACACTATTTGAGGAACTACATCAAGATCTTTTCAACCTTGTTAAACTGTCTCAGAAATATAAACTCTGGATATTTCACAAGTGACTAGCTTGTACCTGTGCACAAAGATCGTGGTGTTTTGAGGTAAGTAAAAAAGTAGTAGTTCAGGAAATATGTTTCTTTAGGGAACCTATGTGTTAGTTTACAGCCCCACTAACTTCCGCCAGCTACTGTCAGTATGAATGATTGAAAACTAGTACAAAAAATCTCTCTCTATATATTTTCTATTTATATGAAACACCCATATACAGACAAAGACACATTCACATATGTCCTTCAAAATCATTACACATCTCCATATTGCTGCAAGGCTTTGAATAAACATGGTAGAACTAAAAATCTAGTGGTTCAGTAATAGCTTGTCAAAGAAAAAGAGTAACTGTGGGTAAAATATTAATACCTCTCTTCCCTTCTCTTTTAAGTTGAATGAATTATTTATTTGTCATTTATTAGCTAACTCTGCATATTTGATTTTTTTTTAAGATTAATAATTACTTTATGCAACTTGAAGTATTTACACTGGATTTGTATGATTTTTTTTCCACACTGACAGTTTAAACACACTATCATATAAAATACAGTGATTGCTATTGCCACATCTGAGAGAAGGTTGTAAAAATATGTCTCATTAATTTTATGAGGTCATCTAATTGATGTAAGAGAGTAGCAGAGATTTTAGCTTGCAGCTGGAAAGCAAGCAGTTCTTTGTGGGCGTGTGGAGCTCGGGCGACTGCAGGCAGCCTCCACACCCCCGGAGGAATCTAGCTGCAGTGCCCACCAACCGAGCGGGGCACATTGCACCCAGTCCCCTCTTTGGCATTACTGCTTTTTTTACATGCACTCACAAACATTAACTTCAATGCAGAAGGGAAAAAAAAAAAAAAGCACTTAAATCTCAGTGCAAGACTGTCACCAAGTTTCACTGAACTGGAAGTAATTGACATGATAATTCTACCTTGTGTCACCACTAGAAAGGCTATACAAACATAGAATGGAAGTATGAAAATTTGGATCAAGATACAAACAGAATTATCCGACACTGATGATTTTAAACTTGTATTATAGAAGATTTCTATGTTTCTTACTTACCTCTTGGCACTGGTGAAAAATTGTGCCAATGAACACTTAGTGAAATAAAATTCTCAATATGTGAACTACATATTGTTCTAAGTGAAATGAACTATATCAAAATGACATTAACTTATCTATATTTCATCTTTAAATTTCAATCACTGGGGAATGTTACACTGCGTATAAAATGCATATGAAAAGATGAATTCTTGATATAGTAACCTTCTGTTAAACAAAACTCTTGAATAATCAGTTTTGTCTTATGATCCTTGCTGTTCAGACTTGGAGTCTCTAGTCAAATGGATCAGACACAATGCAATCCTTCCTTTTGACAGTGTGTTAAAGGAATGGGATTTACCAGGTTGATTAGAAAGACTTTTCTCCTATGCTTCCATTAGTTTTGGGCAGTAGTTCTTGTATTGTATGACATGATTATACATTATTTTTTCCACCTACATTGTGGAACATGTCAATGAAACATAAGGGCAATCATATGAATCAAAGTAACAGTACAAAATGAAGTATCTCAAAGTTTTCTTGTTATGATAATAGCAAGTTACACCATTTTATGTGATTTAAGAAAAACATTGAAGCAAAACTTTTCTTTTGTACAAAGCTACCATCAGAACTTGTGTTCTGTACAAAACTTAGACCTTTTTTTTTCTATTGACATTTTTCTAAGAATTTTTAACTTCTTAACTTTCTTGTGAGAAAATGTATTTGAAATTAAAGCCAGGTAGCATTAGAGAAGTTTCCAAAGGCAATACATATTTGTTAACATCACCATGAAAAAGGAAGAAGAAAAAAAGACAATAATATGTTCTTCCATGTAATGTTGCTCACAGCAAAGCTGTACCACATGTCAAAAAGGATGACAGACAACCCTACTGGTCCTGTTCAAACATTTATTGTTTAAATAGATATGGTCTCCACTTTCTGAAAAAGAAAACTGTATTTGTAATTGTATTTGCATCATGCTACACAACAGTGTGGAATATTTAAAACTAGGAGAAATTTTGGTAATGACAGCTAGCGCTAGGAGATAAGCAACAACCTGAGAGCATAGACTATGCACACTAAAGGTACAAGCCTATTTTCTGTACACAATGCCAATATTTCTAACCTCAGTCAGAGGACAGTCAAGTAGTATATTTCAAAAATGAACAAAACCCAGGCTTTGTCCTTATCTCTATCACCTTGCACAGCACTACTAGATTTCCCTGTACCCTTTAGCTAGTGTAACATGGGTAAATACTTCCTGTCAACAGAATTGTTATAGTGATTAATACCAACACCAAAATTCCAGCTCTTTCTAAAGTGATCAGTATAAGCAGTTGACATTTCCAGAGTCTATGCACTTGATAGTTGATTGCAGATTTATGAGCATCTTATATGCTTCATGTTACAGTAGAAAAATACAAGAGGCTCTCAAAATATCTTTACTCCTCCTCCAAGTGACATTCATATAGCACTATAAGTCTCTCATAAAAGAAGGAGACTTCGAAATATGCTCAAAGCTCCTAAAAGGAGTAGGACAAGAGCCACAACTACAATTTAAAGGTATCAAAGGGAACAGTCAAGTTTTTACTCTTATACACATGCTTACATATCTCACTGAAGCAAAGTCATAGTTCCCCTATTTCCTTTCAGCTAAATTCTGAATGTACAATACATCAACTCTTCACGTACCTTGCAGTTTCCATAGTTTTTAAATCACTGAGGACCAGAACAACATATAAACATTAAAATGTGTAGGGGGAAGTTTCAGTCATAGTCAGAAAACCAATTTCTTCCAGCACAAAATGGACTTGACAGCTGAAAAGGATAGAGATGAAGATGATACTCACTGCTGGCTAGGCGGTGGCCAAATATTGAAAATTCTAAGGTTTCAGTGCATATAGAGGGTAGGATATGCTGGATCATTACCACAAAAATGTATTTCTCTGTTCTTATGCATACAGCTCTAGGCACTACTCAAACCGAGAATTAATAGTGTTAGAGAATAGTAATACAGTCAGAAGCACTGTTTTTCCTGCAGACCACTGTCTGTATTAGCAAACTCTCTTTCAAAAGTAGGACACAACATGCAGTTCAGTAAAGCAGCTCAATCTGTTTGTTCTCACAGGCAGTATTTCATAATCTTTATTTCTTATTTCGATTTTGTGTCATAATTCCATTTGCTTATGTCTTCTTTAGGAAATAGCCAACATGCTAAGCTATAAAAGTGCTAAGGGGATTAAACAAGAGGCAGAACCAGAGCTAATGATACCATTAGTGGTGTTTCTGTAACTTAAAGCAGAACACAATCAGTACCCTTGAACTAAATTCTGCACTAGTAACAAAGATGCCAATGTTGATGGCAGTACAACTGGAAGCATTGTCATCAAGTGGATGTTTTTCGCTTTGATTTTTCTTTTTTTAATGCTAAAACAACTGAAAAAATTACTTCAAGTTTTCTGTAACCAGGGAGAAGCAGGCATAATTGCTCCCGAGGACTGCTCTCGCTCTGCTAATGGGCTTTTAGACAAAGTGCTGGTACTGGTTATATCTGTATCTGTTACTGTAGGACAAATCTCCAGAGCAGATATGCTTCAAAATACATTAAAAAAAAATATTCTAGGACTTCAACCTATGCATGATGGAGTGCTATTAGATGGTCCCCATTACTGTAACATCTGCCATCCTATAACCCACAGGTATCTTTGTTGTCCTCTGGTAGCAAGATGAACATAGTGTCTTTTGTGCATATGGAAGAAATAGAAACACAAAGGGTAAAGAACCTGTTCAGGTATGTCCTGGTTTCAGCTGGGATAGAGTTAATTGTCTTCCTAGTAGCTGGTACAGTGCTATGTTTTGAGTTCAGTATGAGAAGAATGTTGATAGCACTGATGTTTTCAGTTGTTGCTAAGTAATGTTTAGTCTAAAGTCAAGGATTTTTCAGCTTCTCCTGCCCAGCCAACAAGAAGGCTGGAGGGGCACAAGAAGTTGGCAGAGGACACAGCCAGGGCAGCTGACCCAAACTGGCCAACAGGGTATTCCATACCATGTGACGTCACATGTAGTGTATAGACTGGGGGAAGTGGGGGCCAGGGGATCGCCGCTCGGGGACTAACTGGGCATCGATTGGCAGGTGGTGAGCAATTGCACTGCGCATCACTTGTATATTCCAATCCTTTTATTATTACTGCTGTCATTTTATTAGTGTTATCATTATCATTATTAGTTTCTTCTTTTCTGTTCTATTAAACGATTCTTAACCCACGAGTTTTACTTCTGTTCCCGATTATCTCCCCCATCCCACTGGGTGGGGGGGGAGTGAGTGAGCGGCTGCATGGTGCTTAGTTGCTGGCTGGGGTTAAACCACAACAAGGTAGGTCTGCGGACCAGTAGGAGACTGAAACAAGCTTTACAACGTCTAGACTTCTCATCGCAAAAGCCTTCCTCTTCCCATAAATGGGGGGCAGTTAGTGCCCTCTGCTGGCACAGAAATATCTGTGAAAACAGAAACAAAAGAATTTTCCCTCCAGAATTCAAACTTTGGGAGATAGCTATACTGAGGTGTTTGCCCTTCAACAGCCAGCGAAAACTTGTCTGAAATTAAGATTGGAAATGTGCAGGTATGTATGGTCAGATTACACAGGTGTACAATGTTTCAAGAGTCATACAACTCAGACACTGATGAAAATTCAGCATAGAGGTGACAACAGCAAGAAGTAAACTGCCTGAAATAGATGCTTTCAGAGGTGATGGCTACATTGAATTGACTAGCAAGGGGGCATAAGAACATTAAGCTGTGATGTACACTGTTACACTTGCTCTTTAAACCTTTCCTGGTGACATGCCAAGTTCTGGTGCATCCTTGTGCTAATTTCACCCGAGGGACAGTAACAAACTCCAGCAATGCCCAGGACCACACCTAGAGACTTCATGTCTATCCAGTCGAAAGCCAGGCTTTGAGAGAAGTCCTGGAGCACCCTGCAAAACTCAGCATCTAGGTATCACGAAGGCAGCAAAGGTTCAGCTTACCTCACACTCAGGAGGATAGTACTCTGTGCAGAAATTAATCAGCCATTTTCATGTAGTTAATTATACCTTATAGACAACAGCCACATCTTACTCAGTTCATACAGATAAATATTTATGATATCCTAAAATTTGTTAATGTTTCAAGCTACTCCCCACTTATTCCTTCTTCTTTCTTTCCTGTTATGGTCCTTTTTTCAGTAGTTTAGCAAATTTAAATTCACAACAGCCATAATTGAGTTAATATTATTCAACCAGTTTTTTATACACCCACATCAATTGGAAATCTTCAGGAGTTCACCGCTGCTGCCCAGCCAATAACAAAGCTTTTGCATCCACTACTGCTACTGTAATGGGACTGAAATTATTTCTAACATTCTCCTACCAAAATGCTCATGCCATCCTTTAATTATACTCCAATCTTCTTGTATTTCCACCCCTCCACAATAGCCCCTTGCACAATGATTTGTATTCATCCTTGTGCCCTGGTTCTGCCTCTACTGTTCCATTTTATTTTGAATACAAAATTGTAAAGACCTTAATTTCTATTTCTTAAATTCAAGCATAAGATTTTCCTCTAAAAAAGTATGTGTTAACTTCTGGCGACTGGAACCTAGTCATTTGTAGTCCTAAGCCTGATAAAACAACTTCACAGTATTTGGAGATATCTAAAAACTTTCAGTGAATGGTAACTCCTTGACAAACTACTTCAAAATAATTCTGCTTTCAGAACGTACAAGAGCTGAATACACCTTTAATGTTTCTGGGAGAAAGAAAAAAAAACCAAACCAACCCAAAACCAAAAAAACCCCCAACACCCAGAAGGAATATAAATCACATATTTTCATCCAAAAGGGGATATTACCGACCAATATATATTTTTTGCAGTTCCCACATGTTCACAGGACAGAGGTTTTTACTTCTTCCTGTATTAATTTTTAATCAGAAACACCTATTATTTTGGGGAAAAAAATGTTTTTAAGACTGTTTTTAAAAACAATCACTGTTATGTGATTCTTGAATTGCTTGCAAACATTTAACATATCAGGGGACAGATGACAGCAGCTGTATGTTAAATTCATCAGTGCAGATGGTTCTGGTGCATAAATTTGCAGCTGAGCTAGAGGAAATATAGCTAATATTTTTATTCCTTGACACTAATTATTCATCTTGCTTTTATTTTCAAATGAAAATGTATTTGAAATTATTTTTCTAAAGTAACATAATTGGACAAAACTGGGAAATGTGCTAACAGATTTCAAGGCAACAGAGCAAAAATGCTGGAAGCTTTCCTTTGTTTCAATATTTAATAAAAATACTAAATAGAGCAGGTTTTTACAGAAGGATGGAGGCTGAACACATATGTGTATGTGTGAATGTAAACGTGCATTACTTTGAATGAAGGCCTGAAACAGTAATTGAGAGTTTTTCCACTCTAGTTGTATTAAAATAATATACAAGCCTTTTTCTGAAACTAAATGAATATGAAATGCTTTGGCATAATTACTCATTTCCAGGAACAATAACATTCATCTTACGTCTATCAGAATTCTTTACAGTGGCCTCCAAAAAATTAATGGAATAGACTTCACTTGGCATTACTGCCTTAAATTAAAGTCACTGTGTGACACAGATTACATTTAAAGCCTAGTTCTTAAGCTATTTATATGTGCCTACACCCCGCCAGCTGTCTAGGAAACACAATTTTCTGTGAGAACAGAGCAAATGACTACCCTTTTGCTGTGATGAATGAAAAAATTTTCAATTTTTTTTTTTCCCTAAGAGCACATCCTTTACATTTACCTTACTGATAATTTTCGCATTTTTCTTTTCATTCCCTTTTCTATTTGCTAAAATCTGAACTCTTGGGTTAGTAATGAAAAATGCTGCATAAAGGCAACAACCACAGTCAAATTCAAATATTTTACATTGAAATCTGAGAGCCAAGGCAAGCCACAATGAATTCATCCCCTACATCATAAGATACAGAGGATCAAAATGTCAGCCCAGCCATTCAGTCCTTTTGACATTGATGGGATTGCAGGAGTTAAGCCACCTATAGGCTGCATTCTCTGTGGCACTCCTCACTCCACTTAAGTCCCAATTATAGGCTTTCAGAGGACCAGTTGCCTCTGGTTTGGGTTTTGGGGTTTGTTTTGTGGTTTGGTTTGGTTTGGTTTGTTGGTTTGGTTTGTTTGCTTGTTTGTTTTAAAAAAAAAAAGAACCACAAAACAAAACACCAAAAAAACCTAGCAAGACAAAACACAAAAACCTCAAACAAAAACCATAAAACCCCTTCCCTCAGGGATAGCATTTCTTCCAATACCTACATTCTCACTAACTTTGACTCCTTCAGATTCAGTGTTATTGTGAAAAGTATTCCCTATTCTTGACTCCACAATGCAGTTTATCTCCTTCAAAAAAAATCACAGCACAAATTCCTATCAGAAAAGAAATTACATACAACTCTGAAAACTCATCATCCTTGAAGCCTCATCCTTGTAGATCCTGTATTTCCTTCAACCCTGAACAGACCAAAGTCTATCTTAACTCCTTCATAGTCTCCAAGGGCCTTATTCGATGCTATTCTTCTGAGTCAATCCTTTCTACCCACAAGAACTCCCACTAACAGGCATAGGTAGACGGATGTCACCTGGCTTGGTATTAGTTCCCACCACCTCTCAACACTGCCTTGGTGAGATGTTACCCTCCTCCAATTTCCTGCCAGTGTTCTTTCTCAGATACTGACAGGGTACTCCTGATTGCATTCCTCCTGAGGGTACACAAATTCTGTCTATAATCCCTGAATCCTTCAAAGCATTCAGTCGTGATTTTCCTGGGTGATATCCCAATATACTCAGCTGTACTGTGTTGTGCTTCACACAGCAGAGAAGGCTGTGAGAGCAGTTACAATCCAGGCTTCAAGTATGCCCAACCTGCAAACAAGATTTTTTAGCTGGCCATACGCCAAAAGCCAAACATTAACAGACAAGCACAGACAGGTTCAGAGCAGCTATTAATTCTGCAGAATATTCAAAATCAAAGACATAATTTCTGTTCAATATTTTCAGGATATTCTCTAAAGATGGCTTTTTTCTTGTAAACTGATCTGAAGAGATTTGTGTATGATGAACATCTCACTGCCTCAGATGAACAGAAGAAAAATTACTGAAGAAACTTCACATTAATGCCTACAGTCATTTAATTAATTTACAAAGTAATCCAGTGGGAACCCACTGAAGACCTTCAGAATAACATCAATTTCCTCATCTTGTCTCCTGATACCATGTATAGAAATGGGCACAGCTTCTGAATGCTCCTTTGAAGAAAGATGTCACCCTTAAAAGGAATTTCATATTTCAAGAATATTTATATTGTTTCAAAAACTATCTGTCACACTGAGTCAGTTGTCCACTGATTATTTATTCACATAAGAATGTTTTCCAACTAAGATGTTTCATGCAGTCTAGACATAAAGGTATATATATTTCTTTCAATAGCTTCCCACTTCACAATGTGACTGCAAATATTTAAAAGCAAGGGTGACTTCTGAAAATGTAAATGTTCGGTAGTTAATACCTACTGGAATTTACTTCAAACAGGATTAATCAAGTAAATATTTTTTTTTCAGTTATTATTAATACATCATAGAATCATAGAATTGTTTGGGTTAAAAGGGACCTGTGGTGAGTTAACCCTGGCTAGACACCAGGTGCCCACCAAAGCCGTTCTATCACTCCCCCCTCCTCAGCTGGACAGGGGAGAGAAAATATAACAAAGAGCGTGTGGGTCGAGATAAGGACAGGGACAGATCACTCAACCAATTACCATCATGGGCAAAACAGACTCAACCTGGGGAAAATTAACTTAATTTATTGCCAATCAACCAGAGTAGGGTAATGAGAAATAAAACCAAATCTTAAAACACCTTCCCCCCACCCCTCCCTTCTTCCCGGGCACAGCTTCACTCCTGGAATCTCTACCTCCCTGCCCAGCAGCGCAGGGCGACGGGGAATAGGGGTTGGGGGTCAGTTCATCACACATTGTCTCTGCCGCTTCATCCTCTTCAGGGGCAGGACTCCTCACACTCTTCCCCTGCTCCAGCGTGGGGTCCCTCCCATAGGAGACAGTCCTCCATGAACTTCTCCAACGTGCGTCCTTCCCACAGGCTGCAGTTCTTCATGAACTGCTCCAGCATGGGTCCCTTCCACGGCGTGCAGTCCTTCAGGAGCACACTGCTGCAGCGTGGGTCCCCCACAGGGTCAAAAGTCCTGCCAGCAAACCTGCTCCAGTGTGGGCTCCTCTCTCCACAGATCCACAGGTCCTGCTAGGAGCCTGCTCCAGTGTGGACTTCCCACAAGCTCACAGCCTCCTTCAGATGCATCCACCTGCTCCAGTGTGGGGTCCTCCACAGGCTGCAGGTGGATATCTGCTCCACCATGGACCTCCATGGACTGCAGGGGGACAACCTGCCTCACCATGGTCTTCCCCATGGGTTGCAGGGGAATCTCTGCTCCAGCGCCTGGAGCACCTCCTCCCCCTCCTTCTTCACTGACCTTGGTGTCTGCAGGGTTGTTTCTCTTACATGTTCTTACTCCTCTCTCCAGCTGCCATTTCTGTGCCCACTGCAACTTTTTTTCCCTTCTTAAATATGTTATCACAGAGGCGCTACCACTATCACTGATTGCCTCAGCCTTGGCCAGCGCCGGGTCCATCTTAGAGATGGCTAATATTGGCTCTGTCAGACATAGGGGAATCTCCTAGCAGCTTCTCACAGAAGCCACCCCTGTAACCCCCCCCCCCCCCCCCCCCCCCCCACTACCAAAACGTTGCCACACAAACCCGACAGAGGACCTTAAAGATCATCTAGTTCCAACCCCCTGCCATGGGCAGGGACATCTTCCACTAGATCAGGTTGCTCAAAGCCTCATCCAACCTGGCCTTGAACTTTTCCAGGGAGGGGGCATCCACAACCTCTCTGGGCAACCTCTTTCAGTGCCTCACCACCCTCACAGTGAAGAACTTCTTCCTTACATCTAATCTAATTCTACCCTCTTTCAGTTTAAAGCCTTTCCCCCTTGTCCTATCACCACATGCCGTTGTAAAAAAATCCCTCTCCAGCTTTCTTGTAAGCACCCTTTGGGTACTGGAAGGCTGCTATAAGGTCTCCCTGGAGCCTTCTCTTCTCCAGGCTGAACAACCACAACTCTCTCAGACTGTCTTCATAAGAGAGGGGCTTCACCCCTCTGATCATGTTTGTGGCTCTCCACTAGACTTGCTCAAGCAAGTCCCTGTCCTACTTATGTTGGGGGCCCCAGAGCTGAATACAGTACTCCAGGTGGGGTCTCACAGGAGCGGAGTAGAGGGGGAGAATCACCTCCCTTGATCTGCTGGCCATGCTTCTTTTGATGCAGGCCAGGATATGGTTGGCTTTCTCGGCTGCAAGCGCACATTTCTGGGTCATGTTGAGCTTCTCATCAACCATCACACCCAAATCCTTCTCCTCAGGGTTGCTCTCAATCCATTCTCTGCCTTGCCTGTATTTGTGCTTGAGATTGCCCTGACCCATGGGCAGGACCTTGCACTTGGCCTTGTTGAACTTCAGGAGGCTCACATGGGCCCACCTCTCAAGCCTGTCAAAATCTATCTGGATGGCATCCCTTTCCTCCAGTGTGTCAAGCACACCACGCAGCTTGGTGTCATCAGCAAACTTGCTAATGGTGCACTCAATCCCACTGTCTGTGTCACCAACAAAGATGTTAGACAGCGCCAGTCCCAATACCTACACCTAAGAAATGCCACTCATCACTGGCCTCAATTTGGACATCAAGCCATTGACTGCAACTCTTTGAGTGTAACCATCCAGCCAGTTCTTTATCCACCGAGTGGTCCATCTGTCAAATCCATGTCTCTCCCATTTAGTGACAAGGATGTCATGTGGGACAGTGTCAAATGCTTTGCACAAGTCCAGGTAGATGACATCAGTTACTCTTCCCTTATCCACCAACACTGTAACCCTGTTTCAGAAGGCCATCGAATTTGTCATGCACAATTTGCCGTTAGTGAAGCCATGTTGGCTGTCACTAATCACCTCCTTATTTTCAATGTGCCTTAGCATACTTTCCAGGGGGATCGGCTCCATGATCTTGCCAGGCACAGAGGTGAGACTGACTGACCTGTAGTCCTCCTTTTTTCCCTTTTTAAAAATGGGGGTTATGTTTCCCCCATTCCAGTCAGTGGGAATTTCACCGGACTGCCATGACTTCTCAAATATGATGGATAGTGGCTTAGCCACTTCATCCAACAGTTCCCTCAGGACTTACAGATGTGTCTCATCAGGTCCTATGGACTTGTGCACCTTCAGGTTCCTTAGATAGTCTTGAACCCAACCTTCTCCTATGGTGGGCAGTTCTTCATTCTCCCACCCTGCCTTTGCCTTCTGTGTCTTGGGCAGTGTGGCTGGAGCACTCGCCGGTGAAGTCTGAGGCAAAAATGTCATTGAGTAACTCCGCCTTCTCCATGTCCCAGGTAACCAGGTCTCCTGTGTCCTTCCAGAGAGGGCCCACGTTTTCCTTAGTCTTCCTTTTATCACTGACATACCCATAGAAGCTTTTCTTGTTGCCCTTGATGTCCCTGGCCAGATTTAATTCTATCCAGGCTTTAGCTTTCCTAACCTGATCCCTGGCTGCTCAGACAGTTCCTCTGTATTCCCCCCAGGCTACCTCTCCTTGCTTCCACCCTCTGTAGGCTTCCTTGTTGTGTTTGAGTTTGTCCAGGAGCTCCTTGTTCATCCACGCAGGCCTCCTGGTGTTTTTGCTTGACTTCCTCTTTGTTGGGATGCATCACTCTTGAGCTTGGAGGAGGTGATCCCTGAATATTAACCAGCTTTCTTGTGCCCCTCTTCCCTCTAGGGCTTTAGCTCATGATACTCTACCAAGCAGATCCTTGAAGAGGCCAAAGTCTGCTCTGCTGAAGTCCAGGGTAGTGAGCTTGCTGTGTGCTTTCCTCACTGCCCTAAGGATCTTGAATTCCACTACTTCATGGTCACTGTAGCCAAGGCTGCCCTTGAGCTTCACATTCCCCACCAGCCCCTCCTTGTTGGTAAGAACAAGGTCCAGCATAGCACCTCTCCTCATTGGGTCCTTTATCACTTGGAGAAGGAAGTTATAATCAATGCATTCCAGGAACCTCCTGGACTGCTTATGCCCTGCTGTATTGTCCTTCCAACAGATATTGGGGTGGTTGGAAGTCCCCCATGAAGACCAGGGCTTGTGAACATGAGGCTGTTCCTATCTGTCTATAGAGGGCCTCATCCACTCAGTCTTCATGTTTGGGTAGCCTGCAGCAGACCCCCACTATAATGTCACCTGTCCCTGCCGTCCCTTTAATCCTGACCCATAAGCTCTCGGTCAGCTCCTCATCCATCCCCAGGCAGAGCTCCATGCACTCCAGCTGGTCATTGACATAGAGAGCAACACCCCCTCCTCGTCTCCCCTGCCTGTCCTTCCTAAAGAGCCTGTATCCTTCCATTCCAACACTCCAGTCATAGGAGCCACCCCACCATGTCTCCGTGATGCCAATAAGATCATAGCCCTGCAGGCTTGTGCACGTCTCTAACTCCTCTTGTTTATTCCCCATGCTACATGCCTTTGCATAGGGGCATTTCAGTTGGGCCCCCGATGAAGCTGACTTACTGGCTGGAGTGGCTGGAATTCCTTTGTGCTGCTCTTCAGGTGCTCTCCTGCTGACCTGTGATCCCTCTGCAGGCTCTGGGCATCTATTGCTGGCACTGGCATCAAACTGGTAGGAGTGTGATGGATCGAGGTTGCCCTCGCCCGGCAACTTTAGTTTAGAGCCCTCTTCACCAGCTTGGCAAGCCTATGACTGAAGATGCTCTCCCCCTTCTCTGACAGATGGACCCCATCGGCCCCCAGTAGACCAGGTTTCTCAAAGTGACTCCCATGGTCTAAGTAGCTGAACCCCGGGCTGTGGCACCAGTCCCATAACAATTTGTTGATTTGCCAGATTCAACTGGCCCTTTCAAACCCCTTTCCCTTTGGGAGAATTGATGAAAAAACTACCTGCACTCCAGTGTCCCTTACCACCACTCCCAGGGCTCTGTAATCCTTCTTGATACTCCTCAGACTGCTCCCGCCTGTATCACTGCTGCCCACGTGGAACAGCAGCAGCAGCGAAGGATAATAGTCTCTGGACTGTACAAAGCTTAGTAGTGTCTTGGTGACATCATTGATACGAGCCCCCAGTAAGCAGCACACCTCTCTAGAGAGTGTGTCAGGTCAGCAAATGGGTGCCTCCGTACCTCTCAGAGGAGTCACCTACTACTATCACCTGTTGCTTTTTCTTAGTTGCGCTGAGTTTTTGGCTGTTTGGCAGTGGGTCCACTGCAGACTGCACTTGGAACCATCTATCTAGCTCTTTCTCAGTGTACCTGATGCTCCTCAGCCTTCTCACCGCCTCCTGCAGCTCAGCCACCTGCTGCGGGAGGTCCCCCACCTTTTGCAGGCAAGTCTGCTGCCTGTCCCTGCCCCAGAAGAAAGGTCTAGGCACTTCCTGCAGTCTGGGGTCTGCACTGCGCCTGTCCCTTCAGCAGCTCCGTCTGGGTGGAGGCATCGGCCACCACTGCGGTAGATGGTGCAGACCCCCCAGCTGGAGCTGCAGCCTTTGCTCTCAGAGGAGTGCCCACCATTCTGCCTCGAGGGTCAGGTAGGATGAGTGCCCTCAGCCTGTGCAGATGGTTGCAATCGGTGCCCGGTTGCTGGGTTATGTGGACTTCGAGCCTCTCCGCTCTGCCAGTGGAATGTCCCTCCTTCCAGGAGGCCCCCTCCCTGCGCCAACTGCTGTGCCTACTGCTGCACCGCGCCATGCCCTGGCTGCCATGCCAAGCCCTGTTTGCCCACGCTGGTCACAGCACTCCCGTGGGCTGCCCTTGGTGGGAGCAGGGGCGGCAGCTGTTTCTCCTGGCCCTGCCCACACCTCGTCAGCAGCTCTTCCTTGTGAGAGCTGCTGGCTCCTGGTAGATCTCTGTGCTCTCCTGGGGTTTCCCTGGCTCAGGGAAACCCCTTGCACACCACGATCCCCCTCTCTACTGTGCAATGCATCTGCACTGGAGCTGATCACCTCAGCGAGTCATGACCTATTAGATCCATTGGAGGACCTTACTGTAAACCACGTGTGAATATCTGTTCCTTTTTGAAATAAATTCATTTATGCAGGTTGGAGACAAGCTTATGCAATTCTATTTGTACTTTGACATTTTAGAAGGGGCGTATTTGCAGCAAAAAGACACATTAATGTTACATAAAAGGGTTTTGTATATATGTGGAGGTGGCTGGAAGATAAAAAGCATAGTGTATTCTGCAGTCTTAATAAGAAAACCAAACACTTTAGTAGACAAACATGCTAGTGGAAACAATTTTGTGTAACTGTTCATTTTTCAGTCCATGTGATTTTTAGTGTGGCAACTTAGCATAGATTCAAGACAATTAAATTTGTTTGTGCAGATTATCAAGACAATTAAATTTGTTTGTGCAGACTATCTGAAAATAATCATTGTAATTCAAATATTTATTAGGAAATGTCCCCTCACCAGCTTTTACAGGAACACTTCCACGGAAAATTCCATGTCGAAAGGACTGTGGATAACAAAGTCTTAATTTGTAAATTAGGTGGAGGTGGAGAGATTATTCTGCTACTAGATGCAACCCTCTCCCTTGTCCCCCAGAATCCTGAGCTAAAGTTATCGATATAAGTGTGCTGTCTGCTCCTCTGGAAGATTACTCTCTCCCCTTTTCTTTACTACCTGAATAAAAGTTTTCCCTGAAGAACTAAAATGCTCAAATTGGAAAATGCAAATGGTTTAGAAAGATGTTGTCCATTTCCACATGTAATATTTCTCCAATTTCTGTTCCCCAAAATTGTGCATAGGGCCAAGACAGACATCATGACTAGTATCCCAATTGGCAAAGATTAATAAATAAAAAAAAAGACCTTCTCTTGAGGAGGATTTCAGACAAAGTGCTCAAATCATTATTTAAATCTGGAAAATATCTAGCATTCATGTCAATTATCATGTAATAACACCATAGCCAAATAACATTTTGACTTGTTCTCTAAATTATAATATTAATTTACTAATAACTCAAAACAACAACAACAACAAGCTTACTTTAAAGTGTCTGTTTTGAGACAGTGAAAAGCAAAAGTTTCTGGAAGGCTTCTTTATAATGTTGGGACATGAAGTTACAAAAGAGGCTGGAAAATAGCATTTGTGAACAGTCCCTTATGAAGGTTTTAACAAAGAAGACACTAGGAGATGGAGAATTCTGCTTTAGTTATTTGCTAAGAGCTGCCTACAGACAAACAGGTGAGGAATGTGGAAAATTATGGTAATTATCCAGGAAGTAAGAGTATGGCTGAGGTTCCCAAAGTGACAAGGATCAGAGTCTCATGGTAATGTGTAGTAAGAGGAATAAACTGGATTGAAGATGCAAAACGCTGGTGATGGAGGCAAAGAAGGTGCCTGCATCACTGTCAGCTGCAAAGTATCTCTGGGTAGGAAGAAAGAAGGTGCTTTAAAGTCATGGTGGAAGAAAGGAGTATGGAGCTTGTTTTATGCAGAAATCCAAATTTTACTTCATTTGATTCATTCATTCAGTTACCTTCACTTTAATCACACCCTCCACCTGAGCCAGTCACGAGAAATCCAACTGATGAGATCCAATGTGATGCCAAACAAACCAATAAAATAATCGCTGTTCTTCTCACAGATGTGAAGGAAGGATGAACAGGATCTGGGAGTGAATGAGACTGCCCCTCTGCTCGCCCAGCCAAATTCTGCTGTGCCGCTTGTTTGTACTTTCACTACGTTCTAACAGCATCTAGATCAGCAAACAGGCCCACTTCAGTGGTTTCTGACTATAGGACAAAAGAAGCTACATATTTTTCCTTAATACTTTAATAACTCTATCCCAGTATATTACAGATATGTAAGCCAAGCTATAGTTTCAAATCTATGTGTTACTTTGTTAAGGTTTAATAGTAGATTCCTCTTTAATGCACTTTAAAGTTTTTAGTATCACTTTCTGCTCCACATATTATTACAATGTAATAATTCCTGTAGAGTATGGTACTAAACTAGGGAAACCACACCTTTTATCCTACATCCGCAAAAAGCTGCAGGGGAGTTTAAAAAGCACAATCTGGGTCTGAAACACCAATTTTCAAGTGATAGCCTCCTAAATCATTGTCTGCAGTCTTACTATATTCACTAATAACAGTTCACATTATTACAGATGTAACTAAAATGGTAATCAAAAAATAATTCACTTCTACCCTTGACATCCTCTCATGGTACAGCCTGTAGAGGACTGGATTAAGAAATATGTTACAGAACATTGCATACAAAAAAAGAAAAAAAAAAAAAATAGTCCCACTGGAGATGGTCACAAAAAGACTGTTTTGCTGGATCTGCAACATATGGGACATGGAAAAGAATTTTTGAAATGGCCTGAAATGAGAGTTATAACCCATGAAGAAACCAGCTACTGTACAAAGACAATGAAAAAAACCAACCTAGTGCTTCTCTCCTTCATAAAGAGTGATGATAACTACAGGATAATGTTACCTTTAAACACCTGTTTTCTAGGTGTCTGGTACTTTCTCTACTTTTCCCCAACTCATCTTAATTAAGATCCTGACCATGGAATAATTATCATATCTACAAATCCTTCACCAACATTTCCTCCAGAAACAACTCCAAATCATTGCCCATGAGTTGTCACACCTTTGTCTTACAGCAGGTTACTCCAAACTTTAAAGAAACTTCAAATATTTGTCTTTCTTTTTTAACACCTTTTTTCTTCCTTTTCTTATAATGAATTCATTGTTGAGCATCACTCATACCCTAAAGAAGTGCTTATCTATGAATTAATCCAGAAAAAGATAGATAGGCACACAAACACATGCTGTTAAGTGGTATTTGTGTGATAAATTACAGTCCTTTCAAAGCCGTGGCTTGAATTAAGACAAAGTTATTCCTGATACAAAAGAAAAACACCACCACCATCACCACCAGAGTGCAGACAGGCAGGACATCAGGACATGGAGGGGAGCAGAGCAACATTCACTTGCATTAATGCTCCAATGGGCACTCACTGCTGCTCTGCAGCCCAGGCAATGCTGGGGACTTGTTCCTGTCATTTGCCTTGAAGTCAACACTGGGTTTCACTCACACAAGCGGATTTGCATCAAAATGGATTTTAGAAAAAGTAATTTTTAAAATACAGGACGCTTATTTCTCACCTCTGTCTTCCTGCACCTGCTCTGGGTATTTCTGCTGCCTAAGCAGCTGAGCTCCTGGCAGCACCTCTGCATGGTACAGCTCCCTTCTCTCTTCTCTGATGGCTTTGATTGAAAACCAGTAAGACAGGAAGGACTGGAGTCAGCTGTGAGCAGAGGTATGTGATAAGGGACAACAGAGACTCCAGGAAAGACCTTTAGAAAGGTACAGCTGTTTCCATTTCCAGTCAAGGTAAGTAAACCCCTCCAAAGTATGCTCCCCTATCCCCTTTAAAGGACAGGGGATTTGACACAATGCTATGGAGCCTATAGTTTTACTATACATACCAAGGATATGCCAAGTTACTCACTGTTCTACCTGTCATGGGCAATTTGTCGGGCGACTGACTGCAGGTCACTTTGGCAAAAGTTTGTCTCAGTTCAATTCTACAAGAAGAACGTGGAGTCAAAAGTAGGAAGCAAAAAACATAAGAATGGTTCCATCACAAAGACAGTCGAGGAAAAACACTTCAGAGTAATCACTCCAAAGTGCCCACTTCTTTGTTCACTTCTGCAGTGAAAGCTGCAAACAATTTCACAAGTAAGCAGTAGGAAAGGTTCAAGTAGTATTAAAAAATGCAAATAAAAGGCATTGTTAAAAGTAAAGAGTTAAAAAAGAAAGTAGACGATAGGAAAATACAGACAAGTCCTGGGAAAATATTATAAAAGTTAGCTGAAGTTGCAGAGTGATAGCTGCATAGACCTGTATTCTCCATAGGAAGAAAAGATAGTATCTCTAAAACTTTTAGCAGCTGTGAAACTGGAATTAATGTTTTAAGCATTCACTGAAAACACAGATAAACTTTTAGCTAACTACCCCTATGGACTTCTTCCATGTTAAAAGGGTAGATATCAACTTCCATTAATGCAGTAAATAGAAATAATCAACTGCTAAGATACTGAAGTTAATAAAATAAGTTCAATAAAGCCCTGTAAGTAAGGAAATGAAGTTTATGGTAACCTATTATATTGTGAATATGGAGAGAATTCTACTGAGAGGATTCAAGCTCTCTAAGCAAAAAAGTTTTCTTGACAGAAATCCCTGAATAATTTCTGAAAGTGAGCTGCTTTTAATATACTTTGGATTAGTCTGGGATGTTCAATAGATACTGAAAATGTCAATTTACCCAAGTGAAAACCTTTCAAGAAATGTATCTATTCAACTAAACTATTATCAAGGTTTCTGAGATCAAGAGTAGCACTTTTAGCAGAAGGGAAAGTGTTCAACCACAAGCAGCTGATCTATTCTTACTGGAGAGATGAGAGGACCAAGTTTTACCTAAGGACTATGAATTCATGTCTCGCAGTCCAAGGAACTATCTGAGAAACTGTTTACATTGCTGAGGCCATCTGGTTTTATCTAATAAACATTTAATTTTACATAGAGTTGAATCTAAACTTATCATTTGAGCTCACTGCCTATACCTATATGGCCACCACACTCTGAAAGAGGTACATGGGAGTGTCTTTGGTCCCCATTCTTCTCCACCAGTCAGGCTCATGGGCAAGACACCAGCTTTGATTGCACCATTAGTTCAAAGGGAAGACTCAGTGTGCCACATACTAAGAAGTAACGTGGTCATGTTAGAAAAGGAACGAAGCTATCACTACAGAACAATTTTGTTTGTACAAACCTCCTGACCCCCAATAAATAAATAAATTTCCTGGAAAAAGAATCAGCAAAGGCATTTTTCCTCTGGGAAAGTAAATGGAAAACTTCTAACATATATGCTATATAGACAATTATGGTATAGAACTATTCACATTTTAGAAAGAAACACTACATTTAGTTTGTATTCCAGTACAAGAAAAAACTCCATGACATATTTGGACCACAGCACATCATAATTTCTTCAGCCTGAAGATGAACATCAGCTAAAATACTGTCTCTCTGAATCTGTGGTAACCAAGATCCATTTCCAAAATGGATTAAGAAATTACTATATAGAAAAGGAATAGAGAATGACTATTGTCATGACTGTTCTTCAGGAATGCTATTCAGAAAATAGGTTTATATATTTCAGCTGCACATACAGTAAATGCCCATTTTCTAGTTTATTTCTCCTTATGCCAATGATTTTTTCACTCCCTGGCACTCAAATGTGTCTGAAATGATGATTTCTCAAGCGCAAGAAGAAATGTAAAATCTTGTTGCCTTATTTGTTGGCAATAGCTGTATTCATTACTGTCTATCCAGACATTTCAATAGTCCACTGTATAATGTTTTGTTAGGATAAAAGCTGTGAGAGATGAGCTGTTACTGAAATGTCCATCATTACAAAAACAACCATCCTTTTTATGGAACCTAATTCATTTACATGTATTGATCCATTAAAATGAATGTTAGAAAGTATTATATTGTTATGACAGAGACACTAAGGCATATTCCTCTTAACAGAGTCCAAATCTTTCTTAACAAGCCATCTTTGCTATCCTTGTCCTTCAATTTCACACTCACACTTAAACAGATGGTCTATTAGACTCAGCTGTTTCCTGCACTGTTCTTTAGGAGCATAAATAGAAAATGCACTGGGCTAGAAGTGATGTTTGCAAATGCTTTCTATAGAAGAATAGAGAGCATAAGCCTGTCCTAATGCTAATAAAAATATAAATGCAGAAATTTTAGATGTGTTTGTATTGAAACAGAAATAAAACACAAGTATTGTAGGCCCAGGATCTGAACTGCTAAAAAAACCCCAAAAAAGCCCCAACCATAAACCCAAACAAAAACCCCACAGGAAATCTATTATTTGCTCAAAAATAAAATAGTAACAATAAAATATCTCCAGATGCAGTTTTCCTGCAGTTTAATATCCTGTAAATGTGAAAAACATATTATAGGAACGTAATTAGGGCAACTGTTATTTTCTCAAAGCTTTTTGATCAGACTTTTGATCAGCATAACAGACCTTTCTGTAGTTCTTTAAAAACAACCATCTGTATTTACATGTCTGGTGTTTAATTAGGTAATCTGTACCTGATTAGCTCAGGTACATGTAGGAAGCTGAGCTTATACCTCAGGATGCCCATATATCTTACAGAGATAATGAATTCCCCAGGAACGACAGTGAAGTAGGATGTAAAATGTCTGAGGGGCCACCAAGTCATCAGCATACCTCCTCATAGCACAATAAAATGAGAAGTCCATAACAGTAAAAAAAATAATAAAAATTCTATTACACTATAGTTTATGAACTACCTTAGTACATAGGTATGTTCCCTGTCATGTAACATAAAAACAATTACAGTATGAGTTTGATGGTCCTTGAACAATGTAAGATAGAACCACTTAGCACATCAATGATTCACATAAAGTTAAGATAAATATATTTAGTCTGGTGAAGTGTTCGATATTTTTCTATTATTCAGGCAAACGTATATCAAAATTCATGTAATAGACATCATCTGGTTTGGAAAGGGATGGCAAAGCAAGGTACTGAAAACCCAGCAAAATATGATTCTTCAGCATCTAATGCAGGTTGAGGTAGGTCTTTTGGTGTTATAGAGCCTTGCCTATCACCCCAAAGACTTTATGAAAAAGTCCAGAAGAAAGACTGTCCCTTGATCTTCCCTCTGTCAAAAGTCTCCTTATTTCCCTTTGGCATCAGTTAATGTCACATCTAAGCTCTTGTGAATTCAGGAACTCCACTGACATGTTACGTCTTTACTACGTTTTTAAAAACTGTTTTGAAATACATGTTTATTTTGGGTAAGTTTCTGATTCCACACTCCCTCATAAGAAAGAAATTAGAAATAAAAATAACCTCTACCATTAAAAATGACAACACAAGAATTTAACCCCCAGTTAGGCAGTGGTAAGTTTTTTCCCTTGAATAGTGATGAGCCATGAAAAGGGGATTGAACACAGACCCAGTCAATGTTTCTGGGTTAGACAACAGCAAAACAGCAAGAAAGGTATTTTGTTCTGAGAAAAAAAGAGTATGTCAAGGGGTTAGAGACAGCACAACCAATCAATTTGCCATGCTCATTTTGGAAATTAGTATGGCTGAACCACTGAGACTTGATCTGTGGGCTTCAGGCCTGCTGTTGTCCAATTTTGCCAATACTTAAGTTGAAAATACATTTGGCAGGAACACTTTTTACCAAAGCCCACAAACAGCAGTTTCACAAAGAATTAAAGCAACTTCTTCTAAACAAATACATTCCTTATATGCTTTGAAGTATACTGCAATTACAGAAGATTACACTCATCTGATTTTACTTCAAATTTATCCCCGTTCTTTCACTGTTGGACTGTAAAAGATGGCTTTGCTTGTCGGGTGTTGACTAACTTTTTCAGCATCACCTTTAAAGCAAATTACATTCAACTCAGATGCCTCCTGTTTCAGAAAGAGGAAGGGGCGGGGGAAGTTGTAAGCAGTAAGCATCCCTGTGTTTTGAGTTCTCAGCCTCGACAGAACAGCTGTGTAAGCTGGATGGGAGCATAGATGTTGAAAGGTGTAGCACTGGGATTATCTTTTAAGTGTTTGCTGAAAAATCTCTTACTGAGGCGCTCTAAAATATTATCAAGTGGTGAAAAGGAGCCCAGCTAATGAAGAGAATTCTTGTGGTTAAATAAGGCTAGTTGTTGCTTTTCTTTTTGTTTCCAAACAACGCCCAATAAACAGAACCTTCACTAAATATAGCTGTTTAAGCACATTCTTATTAGCTGAGCTGCACTCACAAAATTGGTAAAGACTTTACTATACTTCTCTGTTTTAGGTAATTTCACATGTCATTTTCATGCTTAACAAGACTTAGTAAAAATAATTTCAAATTGTGGCAAGCAGATCCACTAATAATGTATCATTCACTACTGTTGTACTATGACATTCATTCATTTACTGCAAAGAGCACATTTGAACTGAGGTAGCTATGCCATAAGTGTGGTTTCCTGTTTCTACAAAGTGTCTTCTAGCAAATTCTAAAATAAAGTCCTAGTTTCAGCTGGGATAGAGTTAACTGTCTTCCTAGTAGCTGGTAAGGTGCTATGTTTTGAGTTCAGTATGTGAAGAATGTTGATAACACTGATGTTTTCAGTTGTTGCTAAGTAATGTTTAGTCTAAAGTCAAGGACTTTTCAGCTTCTCATGCCCAGCCAGCGAGAAAGCTGGAGGGGCACAAGAAGTTGGCACAGGACACATCCAGGGCAGCTGACCCAAACTGGCCAACAGGGTATTCCATACCATGTGACGTCCCATCTAGTATAGGAACTGCGAAGTGGGGGCGGGGAATCGCCACTCGGGGACTAGCTGGGTGCCGGTCGGCGGGTGGTGAGCAATTGCACTGCGCATCATTTGTACATTCCAATCCTTTCATTATTGCTGTTGTCATTTTATTAGTGTTATCATTATCATTATTAGTTTCTTCTTTTTCTGTTCTATTAAACTGTTCTTATCTCAACCCGTGGGTTTTGCTTCTTTTTTCCTGATTTTCTCCTCCATCCCACTGGCTGGGGGGGGAGTGAGTGAGCGGCTGCGTGGTGCTTAGTTGCTGGCTGGGGTTAAACCACGACAAATAACAAGCTTTCAAGTAAATCAGGCATTTTAAACAGAGGTAACAGAAGAGCTGGGGGGGTAGGGGATAATTCTTATTTACTAAAACTGAAATACAGACTGAAAGATTAGGACAACTTTCCAAGACTTTTCTCTGGTACTTGTTGGATTCCTCCCTATCTAAAATAAATCTAACTAGCATAAATTCATACTGAAGCAGAATTTGGCAGTGGATATATGATTTTTCTTTCAGCCATGAGAAGGATGAATAGGCTATCTTGACACACACAGAAAGAAAATAATCTGTTCAGTAGCATCCAGAGAAGTCCACGTTTTCGTAATTGATACTCAAAAGACACTGTAGACAACTGTGGTGATAACAGAAGTACATATATATGTGTATTTGTTTACCCTGCCCTGTGTCTCAAAATTCTCTTCCATACATATGATTTAAGCAACCTCCCAAAAAGTTACACCAGCCTTCAGAAATTAAAAGAAATACCAGGTTAAAATTATGTAAGAAGATACAGCATTAGAGGGGTAATTTAAGCAGCCAGGCTGCTCACATTTCTTTCATCTCAAATTGAAAATTCAGAGCTGGTGAAAGCCTGAGGCATCAAAATCAACGTGCATTTGAAAATCTCTCTTCTTTTCTGGTTTGATATCCAATGTAAAATCCTTGTTTGTCACAGGTTGAATAATATTAGCTTTCTACACTGATAAGGAAGTATAGGTCACAAAGTTTTATGACTTGGCACCTGAAGTTTGACAGATTGGTACCAAAATACCAGCTGCTACAGGAGTTGGACACCATTCATCTGCTGAGATGTTTCTCAGGATTCCTTTCTGTGGTATCTTTTCTTTTGTATCATCTTTAACATTTGAGCCCAACGTAAAAACCCGCACAACTTACATCATTAGCTATGCTTTCATGATAAAATCAGCTTTACAAAGGGTGTGTAGATTTGACTTTGTGGATGAATACAGAGGCACAAAACCTAATTTATTCTTTCAAGCATGATTCTAGTTTGACATCCTAATAGGCCAAATACACTGAATAAGTACAAGATAGCATCATGTTTCATATTTTGTTTCTTCTGGCTTTCTTATATATCCCACCTAGGCACTGGTTTTTGAAGATTATTAGGAACCACTCTGAAATATTTTCCTGGTGACTCCAAAGCTGTAGACTGAGCAATATAATCCAACAAAATCCAGTTGCTTACACTGTGAAAACTCCCAGTTTCTATAATCTTTTTCAACTCATCCAAATTCATTAGTTTAACTTAGAGTGTTGTTTGGGGGAGGAAGTTGGGGGGTTTTGTTAGACTTTTTTCTATGCTCAGAAATTCCTAATCTGATATGGAGGCATTGGAATGTGTGAAAGGACCACTTTTGCTTTCTGACAATGTTGTGCTATGAAATGACTTGAAAGAAATGTCAACAGCTAATTTATGTAAAGTCCTGTCCTCAGCAGTTCTATCATACTATGACAATGCCAAAACTAAACCTCAAGTTTTCCTACTTTGGTGGAATAAATACCAGTTTTCTATCAAAAGATTTTAGGTCCTTTTCGTCTGCAATTTCATAATTACATGAGAGAGATTTTTACCAAATCAAAGCATATTTTTTCATTTTTCATTAGCAGACTCTGGTGAAATAATCAAATAATGAATCAGAAAATGCTCAGCAGTAATCCTTGTCCAGGTGAGCCATCACAGACCTCCTCAGAATCAGAACATCTCATTCCACTCTCTGTGTGGGGCAGAACCACAAATCACAGTGCACAAAACTGCAGTTTCTAAAATGTGTCTATTTCAGTTCTGTTTCCCAGTAAAAGATAAAAACCAAATACTGGAATTCCCCTTGGGATTAAAGTTTGGAATGAGGAGCAGTATATAAATATTTTAAATTACCTCCACTGGACAGTCCATTTTGAAAGCACCAGTCCCTCACAGTGATATTAACTAAGCAGTTCAATATGAAGTATCTAATCTTTCTGTTGTAACTAATTTAAGATATCTAGCCTTATTGCTTGATGTTCCACCACAGGTTTCTGACATGTAGAATTTAGCACTCTACGTTGTAAAGTTGACATCAAATCACAAGCTGACTTTGAACCTCTGCCTTTCAAAGAATGCATAAATTTCCACACGCTTCTCACAGCAACATCTACTTCTCAGACCTGGCAGGCCAACAGCATCTCTGAGGTTATTCCTCCCGGTAGATTTTGATGAAGAATGCTCTGCCATAAAAGGACTTTGAATTGTTCCCCCTATACTACATGGTGATGTTAACAAGATAATGCCTTTGCTGATGACACTAGAAACAGTTGGCAGATTTTTCAAAGCACTCACCTACTTCAATTCCCACAACCGCAAGAAGAATCTGAAGTTACCTCAATCCCTTACGAAACCCGAGGAATGTCATCACTCATATGAGGAAGTAAGGATTTTCAAAAAATAGGAAACAATAACTAGGGAGAGAAAAATGTTTATGGCTTTTGTGAGGGCTACTTTTGAGCATAAATCAGGACCTCACATAAGGGCAAATGTAGCTGTACGCATGCAGGCGTGTGTGTGTGCGTGCTTGTGTGTGAAGTCAGTGGCGAATTTTCACTCAGAGATCCAATCTCATCTTGATACATCCCTAATTCTAAAACATTTCTCTTTTCACTTCCATCCTGATATGCAACAGGAAGCTGCTGCAACTTCACCTCATAATTCCCACAAGCAGTTCCCATTCCATAATACTTAACATGTGCTGTAAATTAATTAGAAAATTACTGCCCATTAAACTCACCCCAGAAGACTGAAATTATGACAGCATCAGTTTTCATTTTGTGAACAGTTCTTCACTTTTTCATGCTTAAAGATTGTATATTTTGAAATGCCAGCACACTGGGGTCTGTGAAAAATTGATACATTTTCCATTTATGTAAAACGTTCAATGCTGGAGCAAGAGTTTCTCTGTCACCAGAGAAGGCATTCCTTTTGTTTTAATAATCTTCCCATAGGTTTATGAGCCCAGTGTGCTTTAGGAAATAATCCACAGAGTCCTAGAGGATTAGATTTTGAATTTCAATCAATGAATTAGATGATGGACATAAAATGGCAAATAGCCATGTGATACCCCAGCACCTACTGATCTGTTCAAGCTGGCTGTTGTGCTACAGGTTAGCTTGGCTAGTCTGATTGCATTAATTTGTAATGACAATTTTCCCTCCAGCTCTGCCTTTTTGCTATAACATGACCATCCTTGGGGACGATTTCAGAGATCTTCTAACAGGTGTAGTGTTTTGTGGAAGTGAACTGACAAGAAATCAGGACATCTGTTTGCCACAACAATGGCTACTTTAGAATCTGTCCAAAATAAAGTATAGACTGTATCCTACATGAACAAAACACAGCAGTTTTACAGACCTCCACAATCTGATCTCAGAAATAAGGTAAAAATACCATTCTTTTCCAGAAATAAATGCAGCAGAATAAAGCAAGTGACAGTGGGGTGGTTTTTATCAAATACTATGTAAAGAAAGCTATTTTCAGCCTAAATATTTGCATTCCAATCAGAGTGGTTCAAGAACCTGGTCTACAACTGTCTGCACAAAAGTAATTTTAACTTAAATAAGATTTTTTAAAATTTCCTGTCTTCCAATCTTCTGCTAAAGTTGTTTAATAACAAAGAAATATCTATTTGATATCAACAAGTGTATGTAAATATTTTTACTACTTATTCCACTTAACTCCCATAAACTATTTTCAGTTATTGCAATTAAAATCAAATGGAGATTTGAAAACAATTAAGCAATAAACCAAAACCTGCCAATGTAGCTATAATTTAATAATAAATTTTTTAAATAAACTGCTATTCAGGATAGACTCTTCCAGCAATGATTGCATAAGGAGATCTTTATTTGCTAATATAAAGAGGATCTGAATCTGAAGGTACAGAATGCAATGTCCTTGGGTTAATTTCTAGCAGGACCTAGGAAATTAATTCTGCAACTCTTATTATTGTTAATGGAAGTTATTCAGCCAAATCTTCATGCATGAGTCACAATTAATATGTACCCCTTATGTTTTTTTCTGCATAATATTTCAAATTAATTTCCATAAACAAGTTCCCAGCAGTTATTTAGTGCAGTAGATCTGATTCTGATTCCACAAAGGTCCCTTGATTCACTTCAGCATAAGCCTGAAAGTGTAGCAACATTAAAAGGAGTAAAGCACCTGACTGAACACCTTAAATTAAATACTCACCCTGGTGTAACTCAACTAACTTCAACAAGCTAGCCCAAATCTACACCAGTATAAATGAGACCAGAATCTGACCCCTATTTCTACAAACCAATTTGTTCCTTAGCTCATCCATGGTGATATTTCCACATCAGTAACTTTTAGATGTGGTCTATAAACACTTCACCTGCTTGCTCTACCAGCAACTGCTCCAGCATGGAATTCAGTTCTGGTGGGTAGTATTTATTCTGGTCGGATCCTCCCAATGTTTCTTTTAAATTTGAGACTGGTACACATAACTTCAGTAAGAATATACTTGTATATAAGAAGAACTGAGGAAAACTGATTTCTGCTTTTTCCTCTCTTTAACCTCACTTGCAAGAAAACAGTAATCCAATATATTTCAATATTCGTCCTGTCATTCACTGTTTTGCATAAGGCTTCTTGATTTTCTTTGCATCTTTTCTGCAAGGAACTGCTGAGTTCAGCATAGTGAATCCTTTAGTACAGATGAAACTTTTTAGCTTGCTTGCATGCATCATAAACCATACAGGTGGCAAAAAATGTACCACAGATTACACAAAACATGGATACAAAATGTAAGGGCCATGGCTACTTGCGACAGTATTTGGGGGGATCTATTTAACTGCATTTGACTGCAGGTTTTTTCATTTTAAGACTTGCTCCACTGGCAGTGGTGACTGAGATGAAGAATCCTACTGGACAGGCCTTCTCGCTGTGTTGTCTAAGCACCTCTTGCTCTGCTCCTGAAACCCCAGCCCTGAGAATGTAGGGCTTTACCACATCTGATGATGGCTTCGCCGTGGAGAAGCAGCTATGTGTATAATGCCTCTGTGGTTAGCGCACATATCATGTGTGGAAGAGTGTTGTCAGTGTACAAGTCCTAATACTATCTGAACTAGTTCGAGCTCTTTAGGATTTGACACCATGCGATAGGTCTCAGATCTGAAGGCATGTCAGTTATTATACCTACTCAAAGAATTTTCATCTTTTTTGCACTTAGTTTCAGACAGAGCCAAAGCAACAGCTTGAACAGTTTTACCCTCGCTTTTGCCATACTGTTTTACTGTTTTAAAAATGTCCAGACTATAATATCATTTGCCACGATACCAGTCCTGCTAAACTCCGTCAGCGCAAGCTGCCTATGCAGTTATAACCAGTCAGCTAGTTTGCACAGTTGAGTGGGTGTTCACAATGTGCTAGTCTGCTACTTCTACACCAGAGGTTTCTACTCCTCCTCATTGATACTAAAAAGACATCCACAGTTACTAGCTTAGACTTAAGTATTTACGTGATGAATCCCACCCCGGCAGGCCTATTATTGAGCCAGAAATGATGAAAAATGTCAATTTAAAGTGCTTGACATGATTTTTTATTCTCATATTATCATTAACAAGAGAATGGGTTTTGTTCTAATATTATCATTAACAATTTGTACTATAGAAATTATAAACTTAATAAGTGTTAAACTTTATAAGTATTTGGATGATGTTAGTCTGGGGAAAAACTGGAAATGAGCTCAGAGCTTATCAGTTTGTGGTGCTGCTTAAAGAGTGGTTGTATTACTGAGTAGCCCTTGGAAGAAATGTAATTATGCCTACATGGTGCTGCAGTTGCACTAATAAATCCTGCCTCACCCAAGGGTCTCCATGCAACCACTTCCCTGTCTCTGCATCCACAGCCCTGGTAATCTTCAACCCAGATAAGCTACCCATGGATAATGTGAGCTGACTGCATTTCTATACCAAGACTACATCTATATCCAGCTTAGAGATCACTTACTCATTTTCTCTGATATGACTGTGTCATGTACTCACTGTCAGATTTTGCCATCTAATATCTTACTCGTGATTTCTAAGAACCAGAAGGCATGAAAAAGGTATCAGACTACAGTCTGTAAGAATATAGAAGTAATGACTTTCTGTAATTGTCCTGAAAAATAAAAATGGAGCAATGACTAGCAGAGACAGGATAAGACTCAGTCATTGACCTTTGTATTTCTGGGAGGAGGCAAAATGTTGATGATACCTGAAACTACACAGTGTTTTGTAAAACATTAACCGTAAACAAGTTTGCATTTCAGTCATTTGGACAGTGAAAGTATAACCACTTATCTCTGGAGCTGTTCTTGTAAGTAAAAACAAGCGCATGCATGAATATTTCTAGTAAAAATGATTCTGACTTGAAATATCAAAATTTTATCCTAGTTGTCTTATACCTTACTGAAAAAAAAAAAATCTAACTAAAAAAATAACCACAAAATCCCCCAAAGCCCAAAATCCCATATGCCACACAAACCTTGAAGAGTAATCATTTAAAAGTAGCAGAAGATACATCTCTATAAATTCACAAAGAAAACCCCATATGGAAGAGAAAGTCCAAAATCTTATAAACACGTAAACTACTAAGATCACAAAACACTCAAAAGATTCAGTGAATTCAAGGATTTACAGAAGCTCATTCTCTTTGAAAAAATTTAGAGTATTTTTATTATTTAGGTGCTTAAATATCTAGAAGATACTTAGATATCAAATCAAAATAGCAAGATATCAAAACATAATAAAAAAGTTATAAGAAATAAAGTATTTCAACAGTGGGAGCCAACTGTTATACATTGGCAAGAAATGATAAAAAGAGCAGCAAGATTCCACTTCCAGGCCTGAAAAGGCAAGAAGACAGCATCTAAACTAAACATGCTTGGAAAAAAACAGGAAAAGAGAAGAGGTACACTGCCAGGCCAGCAGCCCTCACCAAGGGAGAATGTTTCTCACTATTTTTAGTTGAGGATCTCCTTTGATTTGAAATAAATCAAAACTACGTATTTCATTTAGGTCTGCTCAACATTAATCCAAGTCACAGCCATACATCATGCCCTCCCATCTTCTCTACTGACTGGACTATTAAATTATCTCACCATGGCATACTTGGTACTCTTTGGCTGACAGGGTCACTGCATCATGGGAGACACTTGTACTTATGGAGACTATAACTCGAGTGTCCCCTATGTATGAGTCACAGAGTATGGGATATCTGAATTTCAGCTACGGTAAGGCACTATGCACAATACACGGATGTAACATTAAGTCTAAATACAATACTTCAACCTTTTTTTTAAATTACATGTTACATGCCACTTGTTTGAAAAATATTTTAACTTTTTATTAAAAACAGAAGACAAATATGAAATGAAACTGACATCAAATGACAGATATGCCTCGTTTGTTTCATCCCTTCTATGAATAATTTCTATACATCAACATTACGTGGTTTTGTTGAATATTCTAATAGCATCAATCATAACTACACTATGAAAATTTGTCATACAAACCCCAATCCTGCAAACCTGTGTGTACAAACATCCTTCCCCTACTTAATAAGTCAAGCAAATCTGCAAAGACACTCTTGCATATGAACACAATTGCTTCCAAACTGATGACACTGGAAAGCTTAATTGGTATTCTTAACTGAGTCAGGCATATCCCATAGGAATATGCTGTACTGTTCCCATACTATTCTCTTTTTTTTTTTATGCTGAGAGAATGGTGAAATTGTCTACATTTCAGAGATAGTAGGATCCTTCAGTTTTACCTGCTTTCAGTGACAGTACATCTGAGAAAAACCTCAGCCCCAAAAATCTCAAATGTGGAAGAAAAACCCTGAGGCTGGAAGTCTCTGCTCTTGAAAGGAGTCCCATAAAAAAGTTTTTTGCTGGTTCAAGAATATGTCTTAACAGTCCTTAAGGCCTCACACTATGAACCCTCAATGGACATCTATGGCTATACAAATACTTCCAAGTATTAAGCTGTAACTTCAAACTTGCCTAATCAACAGTAATTCAAGCAGAAATATGATAGAAAAATCATTAAGAACAATAATTTTGCTGACACCGATTTCTATTAAAAGCATCTTAAATTGGAATGGCTGCACACAGAAAATGCTTTTTCCCCCAAAACAACTGTAAGTGATGAGTCTATAAAAAGATTCATTTCTGCTAGAATAGAAAATCAAACCAGGAACAGCTTTGTTCAGGCATCTGCTAGCAATGGAAAACATATTTTGTCTCTGGCCAAATGTCTGAAATAATGTTTTTATTCTGGAAGTGTTTTGCTATTTTATATTCCCCTCATTTTTGTTTTGTAGATTTCATGTTGTAGCCACAACAGTGTTATTAACACCACTAACTTTTTTGTGTTCCTTAATAAGGAAACCTGTGGTTTCAAATTAAAAAACACCACCAGAATTAACATTTGCATAGTCATTGTAGAGGAGTGATTAGACTAATCAAAATTCTTTGATTAAAGAATGCTTCCCAAGTGTCTGTCCCTGATAATTACTATGCAACCACTACATTCTAGGAGATATAACTGAAGGCCTTCATGCAAATTTTTTTTATACAGAAACTCTCTATTTTTCATTTATTTTATATATAATTATACATAGCTGACACAACCAGGGCTTTAGGAGCTGGTATTTATTGAAAAATAGCAAATCTTGTGGAATTTGCAATAAAATCACAAGTGCTAACACTACAAAAATCTTTAGTTCAGTTTTCTTAAGACAGACAATCTCATTTTCTTCCTCCATTTTAAGTGTGATGCCACATGCTTGCTGCATAACATCGAATCCAAGTGCTGAACTCCCTACTTCAAAACAAAATATGAATGAGTACAACAGCGATTATCAAAAAGTCCACCTGGTCTTAAATAATAATATATCCTTCCTATGATGCTATGTGAATGTATCACACCTTTTTGCTGCATTTGTCCTTGACTTGGTGAGATAAATAGATTATTCACTCCATTTTGCAGATTACCTTCATAAAAGCAACATTTTGACTCAAGCAAGGCACCCACAGCCTTCACTAGTTAAGGACTCAGCTGATATACTGAGTAAAAAAAAGCTTAACTAATGTAATTTGCAAAGAATCATTAGTGACAAACTTTTATTTTTCTTTTAAAGCACTTGACACAGAAGAAAGGCAACAGCCTAAGAAGAGTTGTGGAGGAGGGAGTGACTAACCTGGTGATTGCAGCACTTGTGCCAATGCTGGCAAACGCAGGCTCAGGTTCTCTGCTCCTTCCCCTGGGTTTCCGCCCTCACCTCCCCACTAGCAGAAGACTGCCCTTGTTTTCCATCAGGAGGTTGTTCTGGGGTGATAGCCTTCTCCAGCTTTCCTGCTGAACTTGCTAAATTTTGCAGAAGAGGAAAATGAAAGCCCAAGATGCCAGTGAAGAAATGAAAGAAGAGAACCCGATTCTACATCTTTGGGACAAGAGTCTGTATTTCAGTGCCCGGTCTAAAGACTTTGAATGTACTTTACAATAAATAAAATACATAAACAGTCTTTAGAACAAGGATGAGAATCATCCCCTGGATTCTTCTCCTCCCTTGAAAGTGAGAAATATGGATAAAAAGAAAGTGAAAGTGAGTTACATCCTAACTGAGTGTTGAAATCACTAGGAAATGATCTGAAGGGAAAATGCTCTTCATATTTTCTGGCTACATTTTCGAACAAGAGTAATACCCACTGCAGGGAGGGTATACTGACTTACATTAGGTGTACTAGGCACATAAGATATCAGATTGGGTTTTTCCAAGCATAAGGTAGCAGATTTATTTTTGGTCACAGTTTGTGGCTTTCAATATGCTTTAAAGTAGACACCATGCTACTCAGCCATGAACAAGACACAAGAACATTCACAAATGGGAAGGTCAGAGACAAAATATTAAGCACCTTACCAATTGTACTAGCAAAAGCTATGCTCAGATTTTGAGAGCTGCATGCTTTTATTTAGACAGTGAAGCACTCTTTTACACACAATAGCAACTTGCTGAAGGTCAGACCACAGACTCAAACCTAAGAGCAACTTCCATGATCAAGGATAGTTTTAACTGCTGCATGTTCTTATCTCACCAGAGTAAAGTTTAAGAGCAGCTCTAACACAGAATATAATTGCTGTATATCTAATTGAAACCACTATATAGGATAATAGCAGTCCCTTTTTACAGTGTATAGAAAATATATACACCACACAGTCTCACTTTTTTCCTCCACTCACAATGTTTGAATTATTTATGTAAGTAGTAATTGGAAGGATGATTAAATAAAACCACCTGGAAGAAGCTGCGCATAAATTTCACTATGTTTTTGCAGTCACATTTAATACCACAGCAAAATATACATAAACCATAAACTAAGCTTATGTCTATGAAGGAGTAATAAATAAATAAATAAAATTATTTTCAATTCTTAATTGATCCCTGGCCTGATAGAGGTAGCATAATGCTTTCATGATGCCCCTTCTTTTAGAACGGCACAGAAGTCCCCTTCCACTGGGGCCAAAAGCAATCAGCACTAACATCACCCACCGGCTGCCAGAGCCTGTCTGCTCACACTGCAGTTGCAGCAGCAATGTTCTTCTGGCAGCAAAGGGAAATCACTGACATTGTTGCGTCCGTAATAAAAATTGTCGAGTTGGTGATTCGGTACTCTGTCAGGCACAAATGTTTATCTGATAGCTGTTGTTGAGATTGAATGTTGTGCTAAGTGCTCTGGAGGAAAGGAAAGCAAAAACCAAAATGGGATCCATCTATAGGGTTTTATGTTCATATCAAGGCAAGACAATGATTCCAGGCTTTAAAAAGATGTCAACGGAGGTGGCTAGAAGGAAGAAAGAGACAACAAATGTTCTTAAAAAAAATTAATTGGTCACTTCAGTCTAGTCCCTATCAATGTTTTTTCACCCTATCATCAATCTCTATTCATTGTGGCACAGCTGGCAAAAGATTACAAGGCAGATCATTACAGATGAAAATGGAACCACACTAGCAGACCTGTGTGTAAAAGCCTGCTTAACAAACAACATATGTTTGGTTTTCTTGTTGCTTTAAACAAATGTTAAATTCCCTAAAAAAGATCTTTTGAGACAACGAACAAAGAATAGGTCTCCTTCCTTTCATCTCATTTCAACTTTTGCTTAGTCTCAGTACTTTGTTTCATGTTTAAAATATTCATGCTTGTGGTGTACTGATACCGAAAATTTAAAATCTTTTAGCATGAAATTTAATTTCATGCATTACTTAATAAATGTTAAAAACAATATCTAATATCTTCTTTCTTCAAAAGAACAATATTTTACTACCACAGAGGTTACAGGACATTAACATGACTTGAAAAGTTAAGATAAGAGTATCACATTTATCACATATCCAGGAATTATTTAGGTTCTTCACTTTTACAGTGCCTGGTACAAGGGAACCCTAATCCTTATAGCATAAGTAAACAAAAACAATAAAGCACAGGATCCAAGATCTCTTAAGTCCCATATTACAGAGAGTGCCTCTTTGGTACTGCAGAGCTACTCAAGATGCAAACAAAGATATAATTATTTTTTCTCCTGTTTCTCCCCTAGTCTCAAAAACACAGCTGCTTTGTTAGGCATAAATTACAGATGATGAAAGAAGAAAATATCAGGACCTTTTAATTGTTAACTTGCAAGTCTGCTTATATTAGTTCCTTTTTACAAACACCTCACCTTAGATATCCTGGGATAATCCTAAACCCAAGATTATTGTGTGATAAACCATACACACATGGCGCTTTTGTCGCGGATGAGTGGAATTCACCTTACTCAAAAGAGAGAAGCAGCAATATGTTTTATTGAGGTAAAATAATAACTTGACAGAGTTCAGTAAATTCTATGGAGTTTAACAAAGTTTAACAGTGGTTTACCAAGGTTCAATAAGTTTGATGGTAAGGTTCACCTTATTAATTACTGCATGGAAGAAAAATACAAAGGAAAATTGAGTTAGAATCGAGTTAGAATGATTCACACAGAGACCGGAGACCCAAAGAGTAAGGAAGATTCTCTTGTCGAGTCACGAAGTTCAGAGTGGACTCCCTTGCTTTCTAAACTCCTTATGGAGCCTAGGTGTGGCTAGGTCCAATACGAAGTTTATAATAATTGAGTAGCTACATGGATTAGTAATGTTTCATTAGTATTAATTCAGCATGTTATCAGGCACCAAGGATCTGTCACAAGTAAGTGGTCTCTCCGCCTTGGACAAGGAAGGATCTGTTACTCTCAGGTAAGGGATCTCAAACCTTGAGAGGTGTCCCTGCTCAAGGAGACAGTCAGCCGGTGTGCAGTCCAGCTGAAATTCAGGGAGAGCTCAAACTAGGCTCATCCTGATGGTAATACTTATAGAGTGAAGTAGCTGGCTGCTACTCAACAGTATGGACAAGATAGATGTCTTCATTTTAGCTCTGGTGTCTTGTTCTGTACTTTGGTTATCTTGAATTTTTGGGCTTTGAAACCACCTTTTGAAATATTTTTCTGACACACCTTCACTGCCTTGTACATGAGTCAGGAGCTTTACAGCTCACAGGTTCAACACAGGGCACAAGGCCTGTTGCTCCTTAGTCAGCCTGAACCAAAACACGGCTAGGTGTCAAGTGTATCCGTCACAGCTTTAAAACAATTTTATCTGAGTTTCACTTTTTTTCACCTTTGGTTGAAATCTTAGCTCCAAAGTATTGAATATAAAGCTTCCATTATCTTCAACAGGGCACAACTCCAGAAACTGGGCCTCTCTCCTTAGTTCGTAATTATAAATCTTGAACTAGGACAACATGAATTTAGAACTGACAAGAAACCTACTCCCCGCCCTCACAGGATGCAGAAAAATAACACTGTCTAACCCCATCAGAGATGAATCTTAAATGGGGTTAGAAGAAGGAATGGCATAATCTGAGTACAAGGAATGGACTGCCATTCACAAAAGAGTTCTCACACACTTGAGAACAACAACAACAACAAAAAATCCCCTTAAAATAAATACAACACAGGTAACACCTAGAATAAAAGACTGCAAAATAGCAAGAGACAAAGAAAATTCACTAAAGAAATACAGTCAACTTAGTCTGATTACATTCATAAGACCAAGATGAATTTAGTGCCCTAAGTAATCAGGGTAGTTGATATTCTGTGTGTGTGTCAGCTGATAGAGTTTGGGGGTTTTTTTTTGAAAAATGAAGTGTGGATTTAGACAATAATATTTATACAGGAAGAAATGCATTCTTAGACATACCTGAAAAACTTCATCTTCTACTGATCCAGCATTGCCATAATCCTTGTTATTTGAGTACTCCATTATTTGTGCCCCTTCCATGCACCTTTACGCTAATTAAACAACTGTTTTTCTCCCTGAAGCAATTATTAATTCCACTACAAGTTCTCCAGAACTGAAATGTTTTAGAATCAAATATTCTGTAGTCTAGATTTGCAGACTGAACCCTATACATCGAGACGAAAGCTTAAGACAAGACTGCAGTGAATAATTTGCAGACACATGAAAAAATATTATTTCACTATAACCACCAACGCTGTATTTCCACCCCTCTGATTCTATGATTCATCTCTTTCTGCCTTCTCAACATATGTTTATATTTTATGGTGCTACATGAAGGACATGTTCCACTTGCCATTAAGACAAAAAAAGGATTTAACAGTTATTTGAGCTGGTCTGATAACCTAACTAGTGTCTGATGTTAATGTACTGCCACCTTCATCTACCTATACACAAGCACATACGTATAAATATTTTCTTCATTGCTGTATTAAAACTGTCCCCTGGAAGCAACAGATGTGTCAGCTTAGTGTTCATTTGAAAGATGCTCTTCTGAAACCTGCCCTCTGCAGCCTTTTGTTAGCATTATTGCTGCAATGACGGTCTAATGATTTGTCTTTTCTAATCCCCAAAAACCTATTTGGAAAACAAAACTAAATGCACAGTGCAACTTCAATGCAAGGATCTAGATGAAGGGACACGTGCAGACAGGGGTAGGCACTCTTTAGTTTTAACTACCAAGAGTTACTATTTGCTGTGAGTGAATTCAGTTTAGAAAATGAAGGAAGACAAAAGCCCAGACTTATGGGACATATTTACCAAGTAGTCTCTCAGGATAGGCTGGATGATCCAAACGTGGTGCAGCCTTGCAGCAGGACCTGGGCATCTGGTGCCTGAGCTCTGTGATGAGGGCAGACCTCATGGGACAGAGAACAACCAAGTTCTGATTCTCCCAATGGCAGCTCAGGTCCGTAGCCCATGGAGTAAAAGACGACCTATGGTAGCACTACTGCTTTTAAAATGTGTCCACTAAAAATTTCCTCATCGAGTCTAAGCCTTTAGTTTTGTTTTTCAGCACAAACCCAAGGATCAATCTTTGAGAGACGCGTTGCCCAGCTTTACCCTTGCAGAGGTGCATCTTTCAGATAGGATCACAGTCCAAACAGCAGCAATAGCAGTGAGACACGGTGGGTATGAGCAAAGGTGCCAGAACCTGTCGTGATACAAATTTCACACAAAGTAAGGTCCTATATAATTCTTAAGGAACATCAAGCACATTTCTTTAAAACAATATTTGATGAATTACAATATTTCCCATATAAAACCCCATGGTATGGTTCTAGTGCATTCTGGCTGATACATTGTTTGTACGCCCATCTTTCAGACCCTCTTATGCAATCCAAGATGTATAAGCTATTCTGTATGTCAGTAACTACTAATGGCTTCCTGAAAAGGTTTTGGCATAAGTTTAGTGAAAGGTATAATTTAGCAAGCAGATTTAGCAAGCAGCAGATAAAACAATTAGACTAAAGATCTTTTGTGAAAGAAGTTACTGGCAGTACACCCACAGTGAAGGCTGACTTTGTAATTTAGCATACAGATTTTATAAGTGGCAGATACAACAATTAACGGAAAAATCTTTTATGAGCAAAATAGCCCATCAAATATGCACAGAGAAAGTACATTTGCATGAAAATGATGTGTAGATTTCCACTGAAAAGCAATCTATTTTTTCCTGCCTTTTTTCCCCTCTTTATATTACTAGGGTTTGTGGTAGGAGACCGATGGAAAACAGAGCACTTACTTAGTAAAGGAATAAATTCCAAACAAGGACTGTGGATGAATCTGAAGCATCAGCCTAAAAACCTCTTGCATTAAAATTCAACCATTCTGCACCTCAGCTAACCAAACCCTGGTTTTTTTTAATCAAGCTTTCTTGTTTTATGCTTGCTATGCTTTATTGATTTATTTTAACAAGATGTCTGCAGCCAAATGTTGACCGAAACAGTACGCTGCAAAATTATTTGAAAGGACCTGACAGGCTGCAATTTCTGTTACTCTGCGTGAAGGAAGGGGAAGTCTGTCACCAGATTTACTACACAGTCTTTGATCTCAGGTAACTATTTGCTTACATGGCATTGCAAGTGTACACAGAGCTATAAAATGCTGACAAAAATACATGTTTATTCTCTGAAGAACTTAGGACCTTGGTTAACCATTTGAAAAGTGTATTTACCCCTTCAAGTACAACAAAAGCCACAGAAGATGATGAGTGTTCCCTGTGACATCTCAAAGCTGTGAGCACCTCTTCCCAGTCATTCCCTCCAATCACTGTGAAGTCTCTGGGGAAGAAGAATAAATTTGGTTTTCCTGAAGAAGATAACAGGACGCCAGCTCTATATTTATCTTGCTGGCATGCTATAGAGGTTGCAGCGCTGCTCTAGACAGGGACTGACTGCTCAGCTGTGCCCTAACTTACAACAGCACATCAAGTATTTTAACATAGTCTGAACTATTTAGGTAAATGGATCATTCAGGTCATACATTACCTCAGCTTTGAGAAAAATGTGGATCCAGACACAGATTTTGCAAAAGGCCTCTTATCTGTGCCATTATGATGAAGAAATGGTAAGAAATGCTGTGTTTACAGACACAAGAGCTCTACACTTACTTTTCAGTCTTTGCTGAAAGTGTTGTTTGCATGAACAGCCATTTGGGTTATACCACAGCTTTTGATCTGGTGGACTTAAACCCATGATATTATTTTGTCTGAATGGTGTGAAATGGAACTGCAAAGGACATTAAAGATACTAGCATATCTTTTTTCCATCCAAAAAGAATCAAATTGCATATCGGGTTCAGATGGGACAGTCAAAAGACAGCTTGGTCTTTCACTTGCTCTTGCTTTTTAGCTTTTTTTGTTTCAAATTTTTTTTTTTATGGAGAGGTATTTTTATGCATCCCAAGGCTTGGCCTTTGTTATTTACATATGTTCCTCAGTTAACATGGCTGGTTTAGCACTTTTTTCCACTTAAGAGCTTAACGAAGAACCACATAACATTTGTTCAAGGTATTTTAAACCTCTCCAAGAGAATGACTCCTGCATCTCCAAACTCAACAATTAATTTATAAATTATAATACTGTCTTTTCAAAACACAGAAAAAGACAATAAATATGTATATTCAGAGCAAATCTACATATTTGGGAGAGATAAAGCAGTAAGGTTACAGATTTAACTATTCTTTTTTGAAGAAACATTATTTTCTTCTTTTAAAACAATTTTAAATATTTATTAAAAGCTAAGTCAGTATTTGACTGCAGCACTCACTAGAAAAATAGGAATTGAAAAGTTTAGTATTTCTGTTTCGGTAAAATAAAATTATCTAGTAAAATTCAGTTGTACTTGTTTCTTAGCACCTTCAAATTGATTCCAGTAAAATTTTGTTTTATTACTGCAGTTCCCAGTATTGAAGACTATTTAAGATGATTGATAGTCTCCCAAATACTTAAAGAAACTTTTAGAGGTATACTAGAAACATTCTGCTCCTTCTAGATCTTTTACTTTTGGTAACTCCTGTTTTATTATGCATGGAAAATACTTTTGCAGACTGTAACAGCGTAACAACTCAGCAGTGATCTCCCTTACACTACAGCAACCTGCAAATGAGGAGCTATAGCAAACTATTGGAAGTTGCATCCCTATCTCCCCTCTTACCTTCAATGATTCATACATTTCTTTTTGTTTGAAAAACTGTAAGCTTGTCCTGCAGCATATACTGCTAAAGGCAATTCATTCTGAACAGTTCAAAAGATATGTCCACCTTAACTGTCAAATATTTATACATAGTATGTACTTTTCCCCGAGAAACAGTTTCACTTATTTCCCTCAAGAAGCTATGATTGTTTTCCTCATCATTTTGTTTCAATACAATTTTTATGGCATCCATTGGTTAAACAAAAGATCTTCTAATAAGTGATGTTCCAGAATGACACTAAGGGGGAGGCTTCTGTAAGGCATAATAGCTCAGTGCTTCTTGCGGGATTAGCAATACATCCTTTGTCTTTGGCAGCAGATACTCTACTTATGTTTAAAAACACGCTCATAACTTCAGACAGCTCTCTCCTAAACAGGTCAATCCTCCACAAAGCCAATTCTTTGTATGACACAAAGCCAGGAATCAGAAACTCTGATTTGAGACAAACCCAACGTGACTTTTCTTCCTGGACACAATATTTGATTTTCAACCTAAGTGCATCACTGTCTGAGGAGTGGACGTACCTCTAGCAGCACTACTTCCATCTTCTGGCAAAGACACATGACAATATGTCCATGCAAAGGCTGACTAACAGGGATAGCTACCAACCTGGTGATGGACTGCTTTTTTAATAACCTGTTCTATTTTAATCAGGAGCAGCTGAGTCCAACTTTTCCACAGTTGTTCTGGCAACAGAAATAAGAAATTTCACCTGGGAATACAATTTAGAGTATTCTCAAGAGATGCTACTAACACCAGAATTTTAGCAAAATATAAAACACGTCTAGATTTGGCAGTTTAAGCAGGACAACTGGGGTTTTTGAGTTCTCATGTATACAAACTTCAGCTGGTAAAGCAAAGGCAGCATTTTTTTTGTTTGCTTTTTGTTTAAAAGTCTGTAAGCAGAACTAACACAACAGCTGTTTTAATCGGTAAGTAGGAATTATAAACATCTGCCACATTTTAAGCTATGATTATTTTGACTACATCTAAAATGAAGAGCTGAAAGATGCCTCACTAAGCATGAGGACTGCAATTCTAGCAATCTCCAGTTTAGGTTGTCTCCAGTTAAAAAGGGACACCGTCGTCATTTTGGTGATGATGAGGTCACCTGACTGGTGCATAACCTGGAGACAACTTCTTCCAGAGTACTGAGCAAAGCACTATCATGACAGGTGGTGAGCTGAGGCTCTCTGAAGTCACTTCTGGCAAGCCTCATGTAATGACGCCCAGTTCAATCTCTTCTGGAGGGCAGCTCATACCCCCTTACTCAAGCAAGTACTTTTACCACTGTTTACAAAGCAGGCTATGTACATGTACACAATCAAATATGCACTACGAAGAAAAAAGAGAAAAATAAATCAGGTCTCCATCACACTTCTTCATTCATCAAACTGTCAGTGGAAATTTTCCTGTTAGTGCTGTCTATCTTGCACAGAGTCCTGTCTCCTGTTGGAGGATAACTCATTTGTAAAGGATCTCCTGTTTCTACACCTCCATAACCACATGTTTCTAACTCTTGGTTTGTGTAAGCTTTCCTCTTTGTTCAGGAGTGGAGAGACCTCTCCTTGTAGCTTTTGTTTGAATTTCTTACCTAGGAATACCTCTAAACTGAAATGCTGTGGTTTTCTACTCATTAATTTCATATCCTGAGTACAGGCTCCTGCAACTGAGTTGTTTATTCAGCCACTGGTGGTCTTCTGTCCACAAAAGAGGGACACATCGCAAAATTTAAAATGTTGCTACGTTTCTCAGTGTTTCTGAAAATTGGCAGCTGGACAGAGCAAAAGGCATTCACAGCAAGGGAGAGAAAGGCTGAAACGAACTTGGTTGCCCCTTATGGAGCATCGGCCCTGCCACTGCCCAGCAGCTACAACCACCCACACACCCCAGAGCAGCCTCTGAGGGCATGCACGTGTCCCTGGCTCCCCCATCCTCAAAGCTGAAGGGAAGGAAAGGAAGCCAAGGAGACCACAGCTTGGGATGGAAAAAGGAGAGGGTGAAGATGGAGTGCTGGTGGTATGCCAAGATATTTTTTGTCATCTCCAAATACTTACAGTGCTTGAAGATTTATTTGTAAGAGTAAGATATGGGCAATGAAGATGCAAAAAGCACATCTTCCTGTCAGTGAGACCAACTGGACCTATTTGTGTTTTCAGCTTTTGTGAATCATCTGGTTTCTGAAGGCATGATCCATTGATACACTGCAACTTAAGTATTTTAAGATCAGACGAAAATGAGTTTCTCCTAAAATCTTGGTTCAGTTTAACCTTTGTGCTGCAGATATTATACATAACACAGAGCAATAAAATAGGAATTGTAAATACAATGTACGTTACTGTTATTTTGAATAAAATGTCACCTAAGTTGCAATCCAACATTCTTAGAGTTCAAAGGGAAGGTTGCCCACTTATGCAACTGGCATTAATCACCATTTTACTATGTCATTCACTCATATTAAAATAATAATTAAACAATTCAAATATCTATTACTAATTGTTATATCTTGTATAAGAGTTCATCAGAAATCAACACAATTGCTCATAATTATTGGGTTTTTAGAGTTACAGGCAGGATTTGAAGCTAAATTTGGGGACATGGATTTACTTTTATGGCAACCTGTTAGTCCCCACTGTAATATGTCAAGTATCTTGGACTTCAGTGAAATTCTATGTCTGAAAGTGTCCTCACAAGGAAGGGCTTACAAGGTAAAAAGCTTACAGGTGTAATTTTCTCATCTATTCATAGCAGTCTGTATATGGACACAATATAGACATAAATGCCCATGTCCCAGCTTTAAATTAGTGACTTTAAAATGGAACATTCTTTAATGGCTCCTTTTATTTCTTTTATTTAAAAACATCAGCTATTAACAAATAATATGCTTATTATGGTTTTCATCAACTTGGACTCTCTCCCAATAAATAGTAATATGCTCAGTGGTAGTAATCCTTGACAAGTTTGACTGGTGTTAATGTACTCCATTAAGAGAATAGGTGATACAACCGCTGAGGTACCTCACTGACATAATGCACCAGTGTTCACTTTGCAGCTTGTCTATCCATAACTGTGCACGTTTCCAAGTTATTTTGAAAATGGAAGGCCATATCCAGCCAAGCATTGTTAACTAAAATTTAGTAAAATTATCACATCTATAAAGAGCAGTGTGAAAGGCTATAAGAAAAATACATACTTTTATGCTTACGAATCAAAAAGAAATTACATTTTCTGCAATCACCAGCTCATGTATAATATTCTTTGAAATTGAATCACATCATTATCACTTCAGACTACAGGGAGTATGAAAAAATAGCTATGTCATGAATTGCTTTTTTTCAAAGCACTTTCTAAAGTAAATACTAAGGTTTGATAGCATATTGCTTTAAATGGGCTGCATCAGAAAGGGGGAGTGACTGTGAAAACATTTGGCCAATATATTGCATGTGCAAAACGGCTTCAATGACATTAATAGGAGACATGCATAATACTACTCCTGTCTTGCAAAAAACTGTGAGATTTTATCTGTTCTAAATGGGCAAATTTCCAGAATCTGATTAAATAAATGAATTTGGACAACTTAATAGCTTCATTTTTATGATTTTGAAATGTTTGTTTTGATGTAATCTCTTTCTCTGTCACTTTTTTCCATATAAATTCCCCATTTCATCAATGCCTGGACATTAAAAAGATTTTTGAAACAGGAGTAACCAAATCTGGTGATGTGTCCAAAATTACTAATTTCTGAAGTGGACCAGATGGAGAACATTTGCGTAATTCTCCAACAGGCATTTGTCTGCAGAATTTGTCTTTGCAGCAATTTCTAGTATACGTAAACTTTAACAAAGATAGGCTTTAGATGCTTAAAACTAAAGTTCCAGTGTATATTTCAGCCAGTATATATGTGGATAAAATTCACACATTCCCATGTACTGATCTAAAATTTAGAACCTTAACATGGAACTCTTAATACTATATTTTCACTTCTATCTTAGTTAAAGCATGGTGGCTAATAATAAATAACACATTAATTTGTTCATTTCAATAGTCTTGACTCTCTCCCAAGAAGTAGCAATATACTCAGCTGTAAATATACAAACTATGAGATTTTTAAAATATGTGATTCAGAAGTATAAAAAGTAGTATAAATTTCACCTAAGGTTAATTAAATATAAGCCCAGAAGGGCTTTGTCATCATGTCGTGTTGTCCCCCCCCCTCCAGTTGTGTCTGAGAGAGCTTTCTATTTAGGTCACAAAATAGAGGGAAAAAATCCCTTGTCCCTTATTCCCTCTTTCTACATGAACAGCACTATCTGTACATTGCAGAAAGATTGCTACAAATACAGAGAGATCTGTGGGAGGCCCCTTCTTAAATAGTGGTGTCTCATTAAGTTATCAAGCAAAGAAATAGAAAGGAAAAACAGTAACAATGTCCTGATCATCACTAGCACTGAAAGTGATACATGGTCAACTGCTGGAAGTCTGAAATAAAAGCAGCAGTGGCTGAAATTACCTATGCAAAAAAGTCCATTAATATCCAAAGAAAATGTTAATACTTTTTTTTTTTTTCCCCAACCCCAAATAAAGCCAAATTTAATTTTCATATGCTACAAGGCCTGTGAGTTGATGACTGGAAAATGTTTCAAGATTTCATTTTGTGATAACAGAGGTTTTATTGCAGAGCGGATGAATAACATTTAAGCAAGCAATTCAAAACACTGTAAGAGAAATTACCAGAAGCCTTCAAGAAACAAACAATGAAACAAAGTAATTTCAAGAAGACTGTAAAGAAGCCAAAGTAAAACAAACAAACAAACAAACAAAAACCACCACCACCAAAAAAAAAAAAAAAAAAGGCAGAAGAAAAAAACAAACAAACAAAAAACCAAAACAACAAAACCCACTAGAAAAACAGAAGACAAAAATTCTACACAAAGCACCTGTGAAATCACTGGACAAAATTTGGGCAGACACAGTTTTAGAAGGACGGTCTCCAGCAGCCACCAGAGGTGCCAAGCAGACACAATATAAAAGTGTGAGAGTGTATTGTAAAGCTGGAATCCAGTGTGCCCAGCTTAATACCTGTATTTAAGATACCAAGTAAAGCTAAATTCTCCAAGTGATTAATATTGTGTAATAGCCAATGAAGGCAGATTTAGGAAAACACAATCTTTGTCTAGAAACTTGTAAAACTTTTTTCGACTAGCTAGAGGGAATTAAAAGTGTTTAATTTAACATAAAATGTAGGCACAAGCTGTGTCCCTAAATTTAGTGGATGGAAGCCTAATCCAGGTTGAATCGTGATCAGACCAGAAATAGGAATGATAAAACAGGCTACCCAAGAACTTTTGGAAATGGTGTACAGATATTAGAAGCATAGGAGGAATTGCAAGTTGCAAAACCTTAAACTTATCCAAATGTTGGATCCTGACCAGGCCAGGTTTAAAGACAAGCACGAATATGAGCGATGGACCAGCACCACCAAGATACAACACATAAATAATGGTTAGGTTGCAGTAACAAACAGCACAGCAACAAAAACATAGAGGTCTGCCAAAACAGTCAATACATTGCCTAAAAACATCTAAAAGGTCATAGGGAGGGAAAAAGAGAAGACATGCCAAATTAACAGTAAGAGTCTTAACAACATCGAGTTATTTGCTAGTCCCAGTAACTACAGAAATAGAAGTTTATCATCAGTACCAGGAAAACAAAAATGATGAAAAATATTTGCCAGCAGAAGAGAACCAGTTCTCAGCAAATAGTTATAGGCCAAAGTAGTATAGACTCTACCCCAAGAGAAGCACATACTCCAACAAGTAACAGTAACATATAAGAACACCCATAAAAACGTTTTGAAATCTCTTTCACAAAATTAGTTTATTTTGGAGAGAAGTATTATGGGGAAAAAAAGAGATGAAAAATTCTGTGTTCATATTCTGTGTGCTGAGAATTGGTGGAAAATTAAGCAACAGGTTTTGCATTGAACTTTGGCTTGAACAAAGGGAAACTGAATAGTTGCCACTCTTACCTTGTTTTTGAACTGGATACTAGACATTTGGACTCTCACGTAAGTTGTTAGTGGAAAAAAAGCAAAAACAGTTGAGATTAAACAATGTATGTTCTTTGTAGATGGGATTTAAAAATATCTGTTCTTTGAAGGATGGCCAGCGACATGATTTTCATGCAAAAGAATGAGTCAGGGGGACAGAAGAATGTGATGAGATGCAGAACTGCCTGGAACTGCAAGTATTACCATGGTAAGGGCAGCTATGAAGAGCTGACAGAGAGACAATATTACACAAATATGACACAGGTTCCTCGAAGCCAGGGGCTCATCACTACTAGATCGTGGCATCCCAGACTGAAACCTGATCGACTTGGGCTGAGAGCTCTGTATGGGAAGGAGTAACAGTGCTCTAACACTTGCTATGCCTACAGAGGTAGGCGCTGAAAAACCAAACCATCAGCATTATTCTGTTGTGCCAGTAGGAAGGAACTAGTCATAAGCCTCAAAGCCACTGCTATTTGGTTTTGTATATGTGAAGTCCTCATCACCATGCGGTCCTGGTCCTAGACTAGAGCTTTTATGTACTACAGTATGACACACATTGTATTTTGAGTTCTGTATTATATACTTCACATAAAATACCCATAGGTAGTACAGTCAGCAGATACATGGTCTTGTCAATTAGATGTGCACAGTCGGTCATCAACATGCTGGCTGACACAGAGCTTTGTTACAAAGACTTAGGCTGAAAGACATTAGAACATTCCCCAGGGATGCCGAAATTAATTGACAAGCCTGGAGTTCGGTGTTACTGAGAATTGCCTTTTACTCTGAAAGTTATTTATCCATGCAGGCAGTATTTAAAGAAAAAGAAAGGTGCACAGGTGTCAATGTGTTTCAAACAACATGTGAAAAATTGACTGCTGATACCCAGTGATGCAACTGGCAGGTTTCAAACATGCATGCAGTAGGGGGAGGCTAACTCTCACTGAATAATTCACTATGCCTATAAAAGAGTAATAGAAAGTGAGAAACAGTGTTTGGATTATCTCAATCATTATATTTTTCCTCTCATGTGGTGAGCTGACAAGCCACTTACCTTTCATTTTTATTATCTGGTAACAGACCACTAACAACAATACGAGAAAGTGTGACATGCAGGCTGCATTCCTGCAAAAGAGATCTAGCAATTGTTTTTTTTGAGAGGAACTGTTCTCAAAAAAAATTTACAGACCATAATGGCCAATTACCTCGATGGAAAAATGCCGGCCTGTAAGCTCCTGCCACCAGGCATTGCAACCCCAGGCCACTGGTTCTGTCACCACCAAGCTCCTCCTAAGACCATAATCTAGATTTCTGGTATGAAAGCTCATCTCTCACCTACTCTGCTGGGGTGCCAGAGCACACACCAGTAGTCTCTGTCATCTTTTCAGCAGGAGGAAGAGTGATGAACTTTCTGGGGACAGCCCTCTCCCTTGGCCATCCAAACCACTAAAATACTAAGCTAATAATAAAAATATTAACAATGCAGTATCTGGAAACAGAACAATATTTCTTCTATTTTTAAAAGCACACATTCAAGTCTACATTATTATGACTTCATTACCCAAAATAAATAGCTGAAATAATATCCCTACAGCATTATACATTTGTACAGCAAATAAACAGGCCATAAGTCATTATAAATGCCAGTCATGTAAAGGCATTTTATCAAATGTTAAATGCCTAAATATCTCTGAATAAGTGCTTATATAAATCACTGATTGGCACGTACACAGCATTTAATGATTTAGGCCTTGGTCACTTTTGAAATAGGTAACTAGAATCTAGCTTTGCTTGGATGCTTGAAAATATTGCCGTATTACCTCATTTATTTTTAATCTTCTTACATGCAGTATAAAACAAAAAGAAAACTATACAAAAAACTGGAGATTCTTTAAAATAGATTCGTTTATATGTATTGTGTCAGTTTAATGGAATTCATGAACTTGGAGGTACATATAACTGACAGAAATGTATTCCCTCTCTTTTTAAATTCTTACCTCTTCAGAACTATGAAGAATGTATTTGAAACAAACAAGTTACTGGTTTCAAGATTAGTGTTCACTGTGGCCTGCAGATGAACAGAAGATGTATGAACATTCAGAGACAGCAGACAGGATTCTTCTGTTTATACATGCATCCCCTAAATATGAACAACTCTAGCTCAGTAATTTTCTAGTTTTTATTTCAGGCAGCAGAGCAGCTGTGACTTCATTGCTTCAGTTTAATTTTAATTGAATGTGCAGTTTGGAATATGTTAAAATGATTCGCATGACATATTTTAAAACATCTTGTAGACAAGAGTGCTGAAAATCCATCAGACTTTAAAGTAAGAAGGGGATAGTGTACTGTTTAAACAGATGACATTACTGATCACAGTCCTCCTCTTCTCTGCACCCTAATCCCGAACTTCATTTATCAAAACACATGGGTCTATGTTAAAACAGCAGTGCAGTGGGTAATTGCTGCACTATGTCACCTATAATTTTTTACTGTGAGAAATGAGACTTTGAAATGTAGATGTTCAAAACTTACCGTTTTCCATTCCTAAGAGTTTTCCTTGGATGGAAGAGAAGTTTGTTTATAAAAAAAGTTTCATAACAAATCCAACCCCACATTTTTTAATTAACCATAAGCATCCTTTCAGTAAAAAATATTTTGAAAACATTAAAAAGAAAGATTTTATTATAAAATAATTTTTTGTTTCTTTGTAAGAGATGAAACCTGAAAGATAATGTTCAACTTTAATTTGAATGACATACTGTATTTAAAATAATTCAGTTTATAACTGTTGTATCCATCAGTGAATTAAAATATTGTCTCGCTTCACTCCTTGTACATGAACCCCTGGAGTATAATTATAACTGTGTATTTGTGTCTACCTAAACACAAATCAACAAGAGCATTTTTAGTCTGGTAAAATTCTTTTTCAACTTGGCCAATTCTTTGATTCTTGGCCAATACTTTTGGTTACAAACCAGAAACCTGTAAGCTTAGGCCTACACTAAAGGATTCCCCAAAACCCTAGAAGACTATTTTCTACTGTGTTTTTGTCATTTACAATTTTTATCTCAATTGTAATACTTTCAGATGGAAGGTATGCAAATAAAAAATTATATATTGCTTTTATATTTCACAGTGACACCTTATAATGTGTCCATTTCCTGCTAAAGGGAAATTTGTGACATGCATGTAGGAATTTTCTACTATCGTGTTTTAAAAAATGTGCAAGATACCCTTTTCACCAGCAAAGTAGGAAACCTAAATTAAAATTAATTAAAACATAAAAAAAAACCTTCCTAAAAGTAAATTAAAAATGCTTGCAGGAAAACAATCCCAGTTTCCTTTGCTTATGCTTACACAAAGACTGATGCAATTTTATTCCTGCCCAGCAGAAGGCAAAAATTTCCACTAGGCTCTGAAGTATCACAGACCATCATCTCTAATGTTTCATTCACATGAATGTGGTTGCATAAACCTAAAGCTTTAGTTGAATGGATTCATCATAACCTCCACTGTGGCCGTGCCTTACTGCTCCAAGCCATTGCGATGCTGAGCCACCAAAGCCTGAGTGCACAAGTAGGCACATTGCCGAGTCCTTTCCAGGAATTTGCAAGGACACAGGACATAGCCATGCTCGAAAAATGTTTTGTGTATGCTGGGTAACAGAGTTTAACTAAATGTTTAAAACAACTGACAGCATTTATCGCCTTTAAAAATGTTAGCAGGTCACAGTCAGCCCTAGTACTTCACAGGTTTACCCACCTCTTCTTCAGTCTCTACATGGACTTTTGTTACCAAATACATGTGTTAATGCCACTCTAAATTTTTTTTTTTCAAGCAGAAAGGTCATAGACCTTTTCTATTGACTAGAACTATTCTTTCTTTTTCAATAAGGTACAACATTGTTAGCTTACCTGCCTATATACCAGAAAGCAAATATAACACTATTAAATTCCTAATGAAGTATGCTAATGTATATATACTTCCCTCCATTCTCTTCCATTCCAGTTTTCTATTTTGATGACTGTATGTTTCTTTCATGATGCACAATCCAATTTCTGAAGAACATTAAAAAATAACTTATTGTTGACACTAAATTACTAAAAATGACACTAATTATTTTGTTCTGATGCTTTTTATGTTAGTTTTTTTATTATTCTGATCATATCACCTTATTTCATTTTTTCAAAGCTAATATTTACGTCGTAATCTATCCAAAAAGTCTTTCACACAGATCTAGCCAATAAAGAGTAATTGGTTATGTAATATCACAGTCCTTGCAACCTACAATCCTATTTGGTTAGAAAAATTAATCGTAACACCTTAAAAATAGAAACTTTATTCCTATTTATTGGAACACTCTGACTCAGACAGAAGTTCACTGCATTGAAATTGAGTAAATATAAGATTTCCTACTTGCTAAGCTGAGCCTCCAGCTTATTTATGAGACTAAACAGAAATAATTTGTGTTTGCCATCAAGCTGTTATTTAAACCAACAGTCAGTAACAACAACCCATAAGACTACAATCTTCAGATTGTGTTGGAAATACAAGTAAGAGAAGATACACCTCTTTGCCCTTCACAAAAATGTATTGGTATGATATTTATACAATTGCCTCTTCTTCTAAGAAATAAATCTGTTCAGATTTAAAGAGACAGAAAAAAAAAGAAGCTGTTACATGTTCAGCATAATACTGAATGCAGCCTTAAATCAAGTGAGTGCTCTCCTAAGATCAACCTGTAGAAGTTCAGGGGGAAAAATATACACTAAAACCAAGCAACTTTTATTTTAGCACCTTTTGCAGATATTCCCTGTTTCTTCTGGAAATTGCCAATTATAACAGCTGCAAGTTTTAACATTGCGTTTTTTTCAATGTGCAAAGCAAAACCAAATGGCAACAGAAAAACTAACTTTGATCCCACCCTCCCAAAAACCCTAGGAGTTAAACACACAGCTACACTTTCCTATATTAAAAACCTGACATTTTCAGTCAACCCTTAAAAAATAAATCACATTAGTGTTTCTTAAAAACAGCAACTTAAAAGACATCCTAACTGCCATGTAATTTTACTATGCAGTACAGCTGACTCATGCCTTAATCAGCAGGAGTGTTACTGCAGCCATAGGTAATGGAACTGAGAAAGACTGTGCAAGTGTCAGACAGTGCTTCTTATAGCATCTCACAATCAATGTTTTCATGCAAAATGGTGTCAGAAAATAAAAAAAAAGCCAAACTAGAAGCCAGTTTTACAAAATCTGTATTGTGTTCAAATTAGCATAAGCAACTACCCAAACAAAGTGAGCACTGGCATTTGTCATCTTTTTGCCATCCACCAATCTTCCTCCACAATTTTATCAAGATTTTTCTCTCCCTTCTCTTTTTTTAAAAGATTATAAGAATTACTAAGGAAAAACCTTGAAAATTATCTTTGCCTCTCTCCCACAAATTTATGGGTTCAACAGCTGCAATTTTGCTTCCAGTAAGAAATAATTGGATATTATAAAGCAAGAAAAAGGGTCTTTAGTCAAATGGTGTGTACAGTCAGCTTGGAAAGTCTTACTGTGGCAGTACATCCAGCCCCCCCATCCTGCCAGCAGGAAACAAAACTTCTCCAGGAAGAGAAAAAGGGAAGGAAACCCTGGAGGCTGTGGGTTGAAATTTGAACTGGCCAATCGAGATGAGCCAGGTACACCGAGGTGACCCTTCTAGCCAATAGAATTAAATGGCCACAGGTCAGATTCAACATGGGTATAAAACGGGGTCCCGCCGGAGGACACGCTGGCAGTCCTCCTCGGAGCAGCGGGTCTGCAGTCGGGGGACTCCCCCTCGGGTCGGGGCACCGCCCGAGGTAACTCCTCGAGGGAGAGAGCCCTCAGCTTTTAGGTGAGCAATATGTGCGTTTTGAGCTATCACTTTAAATCTTGGGGATTCTTAAGTCGGCTGTGTAGTATTAATTCTCTTTACATCATTGAGCCTGTGGTTTTATAAGATGTTACTGGACTTCTAACTAACTTTTGCTGAAGAATAAATCTGAGTTTTAACACCTGTTGGATTTGGTTAGTCGTGCATCTGTAACACACACTAATATATGATCAGTAGGCTAATAGAGAATTACAATAGGTTTGATGCAAGCCTGTTGACAAAACATGTTTTTCTCTTTCTCTGTTCCTTTTCACTGTTCTCTCCATATGAGCTCCTTTACTCAGTTATCATAAATCTCAGCTGAAAAGAAAAAAAATCTATAAGTGTGGTTTTTGCCAACCCAACCACATTATTCTTCCCATTTTCATTTCCAGAATGATCCCATTCCCTTTTTAATATTTGTCTACTGCACTGCAGCTTCTATTTATAACCAGGCATCTGACAACAAGCATGAAGTAGCCCAAGCATGTGGACAACAAACGTATGTAGCAATATAGTAATAAATTTGATCTTTAATATTCTCAGTTTGTTTATTATGGCCACAGGTACAAAGAACTACTCAATGAGATTTCAAAATGGTAGTTTAATATTAAGCAAAACAGAAGATATAGCTCACAAAAAAACCAAACCCAAGGCATTTTCTGCATAACTTGTTTCAATGCATGCACGGCAAGTGGTATTACAAATATTTGCTTCTGCATGTTTTGCATTTCTAATTTCAATAGCTCTCTTCCAAACACCTAAACCAATTTTGAACATTCACTGTTGATAAAAAAACCCAAGACAGAAACATAAAATAGCTTACCCTGTGTTATCCCTACAAAGATAAAAAGGGCTTTAACAATTAAGCTAAAGTCACAGATTAAAACCGTGAGTAAATACTGAAATGGGGCTACAAAGATTATGTTAACCCCCATTAACAAAGTTTATTTGCACTGGGGGATCCTCTAGTTTCTCAAGGTCAGCCAAGAGCAGCTCAAGTGTTCTTCTGTGCGTCAGTGGCTTCCTATGGCACCAAGTTACCCAGAACTACACCAAACCACTCCCAGTTTTGGAAACCATTGAAACTAAGGGGAAACATATACTACTATCTAGCCTCAGTCTTCATGCTGGCAGCATAGATAAGCTGACAAAACACGGCAGCCACCTGAGCCTCATCTACACTATCATCATCTGTAACAGTGTCACTGATAATAGAGGCAAGCCCACAAGAAAATTGTCTAAAAGACCATGCTGTAAATCAGCATGAATCTTCAGCATAAAGAATTAGGAAATACAGCAAAGAAAATGTTCATTCATTCATTGTACAAGTGAAACAAAAAAAATCTGTAAGGAAACCACTGTGCTACCATGAAGACATCTACATGTTACTATGCGATGCTGATTATAATAGATCAGATCCTGTCACAGATAAAATGAAAACAGGAATGAACGAGGGAGATTAGAAGAACAAAGCACTCCTGTTTTATTACGATACAGTGATATTACAAACTGTGATAATCGAAATATTAAATAGCCCAAGATGACTGCATCTAGTAGTCTCACAAAGGAATTAAAAACAGCAAAGTGCGTTTTTCTCAAGTTTGCTTACCTGATGGACTAATGCTAACTAAGGTACCAGAAGTGATCCAGATGAAGTAGTTGGGAGTGTCTCCTGGGTCAAGTTACTCTCAGGAGCTCCATGTTCCAACCTCCAGATTGCTTTCACTTCCCAGCTGCCCCACACCTTTCAGTGCAATACAGACTTGGCTGCAGCAGTGCACTAAATATAAGGCATTGTGCCACTTTCATCGAAATAAAAGCATTTTGGTCAGAAGTAAGAGCAAATGGCTGGTAACTATACTGTGCAAAGAACAAAAATAATTCATCATAATTCACATATTTTTCTATACATGTGATCTTTTTCAGAAAAAAAAATCCATACTAAAAGTAGCCATCTCAGCTTTTTCAATTTTATACTTATTTTAGTAAGATTGTCTTCCCATATGGCTTTCGTGTAGAAAAACTTAGAGCACATGCACACATCTAAGCAGATAAAACATCATATACTTGCTTTGCTGTTTATTTTGATTCATGTTAATTAAACATCTTCAACAGGATGCAATGAAAATTACTTAGCTCTAAGCTATAACAATTGCTTTTCAGAAGCAGGACAATAATAAACTCTGTCAATGCTTTCACCAAATCTTGCTATTAAAAATATGCAGAGAAATGTTTTCAAGGAAGAAAGAGCAATAGGGGATAGAAGAGGCAACCACAAACAGGCATATAAATATGCAGTTTTTAACATGCAGTCCAGATTCCTATTTTCATTTTAAAATGCCCTCACCCTTGAGTGAGCACAAAAAATAGGAGCAACTTGGCAGACGTAACAGTATCAGTAACAAAAGTAATAACAGCCAGATCTTGCTGCCTCTGTTTGACTGACAGTTCACTTACCTGCCTTCTCTTTTTTTCCTTTCTCCAGTAACCACAAAATGTATTACATGTTTTGTATTGTGTGTTTTGCTTGAGTGTAAGTGCACACAGGCAAGAAACAATTTCTCTGATGATATTACATGGAGCAGGCTAAATGCTAGGCTTTTGTGAGTGGCCTGAAACTTAATTTGTGCAGCTTGTGAACCGTGCAGTGGTACATGGCACAGGCAGTTCTGCTCAACTCCTGACTTACTTCCATCTCAACCCCCTGGCTGTGGATACATACTCCTATGTGCGTGGTCTCGGGGTTAGGTATTTTCGAAGTAGATTAGAGAAGCAACAGCTGTTGTTGAGTTAACGTCCTAGCTTGATGACTCCAGCTAAAAGAACGGGCAAGACTCTTGTTTCAGGTCATTTCATGCATTTACATTTTTTGCTTTGATTTTGATTTCATTTGAGTAAGTACCAAGCAAAAAAACAAACAAAAAAAACTGAGGGAAAAAATGCAATGTCATATCCAGTATTTTGCCACAGTCATGAACACTTTTATAAAGCATTATACAATATAGAGATACTCTAGCTTTGATCTTTGGCAGCAGAAGTCAAAACATATGGCATATAATATAGATACATCTGTGTATGTGTGAAGATGTGTGTGCATTTTGAGAGATATTCCACTGAAAAATGTTTTGCCTTTTCTAAATTTTGTCTGTCATTCCTGTGAGAAATAGAGCATAATTATCTGCATAAAAAAGACGATTACTTACTAATGTTTAGTTTCTATGTCTCCTAAACTTGTTGTTAGATCATAATCTCAGATAACTACTCAAAATTTTTGAAAGAATATTCCCGATCCTGCCGTATTAGTAGAACTATCTATGTCCCTATACATATTTGTATGATCTTCTACTGTCCAAGAAAATAGTTTATAACACACAACAGGAGAATTGATTTTTCCTTTTGTATAGGTATGTATCTTAGAGAGGTATCCAGAAATTCAACTTCTGTAAACAATGTCAGCAGAGAGCAGCCCATGATCTAGGATGGTGCCTTATAGTTACCTTCTGTAGATTTCAGACCTGGGACTGAGTATTGAGACTGTCACAAACTAAGGGAAAGACATACACATTTATTGGTCCCATAAAGTGGTTACTGTTTTTTGTCTCTAGTTTCATCTCTTGTCTTTTTTTCCTGTTCATTAAGTGTTGTATTGTTGTTCCTCAAGCACGAGGCTGCTGTAGGTTGTTCCAGCCATGAGAAGAGAGAGAGCAAAGATAATGTCTCCACTTTATCCAGCTCTCCTCCATACTCTTCTAGCCTACTTTACTTTTCAACATACTTTACAATAATTTCTGTTACACGTTTACATTTCAGTGGCATTTCACTGCCCCAAAAATAGTTTGTTTATGACCAAAGACCTTACCATTTGGCAACCAGAAATGTTTCTGAACTATTAACAGTGATCATAATCAGTAGTGAGTACTGAAGTTTCTGCCTGAAACCAGACAAAGCTCAACTGTACCCATTTACAGCCCAGAGTTGCAGCCAGTGAAGCATGTAAGAATTTTACTTGCCCTGACAAAGCAAGAAGAGGATAATATTCATGAACATTTATTTAGAATTTTCAATTCACTTAGAACAAGTTAATTATGTTTAAAAATAGGAAAGAAGATTATTAGCTGTGTTCTTCAATAAGCAAGCTAAATGTGAGGATGGATACAAACTACTTTGTTTAACAGAGAGAAAGGGCATTTTTCTCCTGCTGCATCAGGAGAGCTGGATCTCAGGAAAGATAAAGACAGAATAAGTTACAGACATGGAAATTTCCTGAGAATAATCAGTTAAGAAGCTTTTAACTAACAATCCGCAGGTTCAGATTTGCAGTAAAGCATCCTCTGCTTAAAATAAAGAAGGACGGAGAGCTTCTAGAGTGTCTGATAGATATTTCATTCCCTAGAAAGAGGGCTGGGTGATGCAGAATTATGACATTTTCATACACAATTTAATTATGATATAGACAAGTAAAAATTATGAATGTATGAATCTTCACCTATGGAAAAAGTTAGAAGGGCCAGGGTCAATAAGGCAAGTCATTAATTTAACAATTAACCGATTAAGGAAGTGTAATCAGAAGGGATTAAAAAAAAAAAAAACAAAACCAAACAACAAACCAAGGATTATGCATTGACAAGAGACGTGTCAGCTGAAAACTAAATACTACCTAAGAACATGACTAATCTACTAGTTCTGACTTTAAATGCTTGCATACATATTAAATGCCATTCAAATATTTCAAACTGTTCTACACGCTTTTGAAAACTCATTAAAATCAGGACAACTTTTCATGCTCATTACAGTCCTTTTTTGTTTAATTATTTTCTCAGACTTTGTTCGTAATCAAAGTGAGATAAAAGCCAAACCAACAAGTGAGGTGATAAGTTTGTTGCAAAGTTCTCTGGATAGAGCTTTCTGTCTCTAAAAAACAATGGAGATTTGTTAAACACAGCCTACTGCAGGTCCCACGATACCGCAGATACTTTTGAAAAGCAAATAATAAGCCAACTCATTATCTATATCAGTAGGGGTTTTGTTTGGTTGGTTGTTTTGGGTTGTTGAATTTTTTGTTGTTGTTGCTGTTTTTGTTTGGTTTTGTTTTAAACAAAACCCAAACCTTCAGGCTACGGGTCATCACTATTTCTTTTCCTTTTCTGTCTGGTGACTGAAAGATTCTTAGGGTCATGCCATATTGACAAAATTAAATACAATCTACATGCACAAATATCAACAGTAAGTTACAGACTTGACAAACAAGGTCAGAAAATTTAAACAGCTGTTAGTTCCCACTTTTTCCACTTTCTAAGGTTCTGCTAAGAAACTTTGAAAGTTACAAATCAGCAGCATTCATGGTAAGAAAGCCCTATACCTAATTATTAGCAGCTGAAAGGAGAATAGCTTCAAGGTAATTCTGATGCCCAAGTCACATAAATACTGTGCAATTGTTACAGTCTAGAGGAAATTGGATTTTCTGCTTCACAGGAAACACTGATGCTTCATATTGGTTTCCATCAGTTATTGGAATAAATGGATACACATATATGTTAATATATATGTAATTATGTATTTATATATTATAAATCTATAATTCTGAATAACAATAAAATTCAAGAAACATTTGATTCAAAAAGGGTGATACATTAAGGTTGTCATTTTAGACCACAAATTTTTCAGAGTACAAAATATTTTATTTTACTTTGTTATTTTTTTATGTTCTATTACAACTACATAGACTCCTGGGAGGCCTCAATCTATTTTAAATAAAGTATGCTTGACACCCTGGATAGACTACATTTGGTCATGTAGTTAGTTCCTTTTAATAGCTAACATCAAAATCTGCCGTACTGTAGTCATCTTCTTTAAGTCCTCCAATATTTCTTTGAGAGATCCATTCTGGATCCTCAGTGACAGAATTTCCAGTTTAAATTTATCCAAAGCAGCTATTGTCATTAATTTCCCTTCCTCATTTAAAAAGAACTATCACATCTATTGGTCTTGCTTTAGTTATGATAAATAAGGCATGCTTTCATCCTTGCCTTGAATAAAATAGCTTCTTCAATGTCGTTCTGATCTTCCTTCTTTGCCCTTATTCCTGCCTAAAGTCATCACACTTGCACGTGTTTTCTTGAAAAACTACATGCAGTATCTCAAATAAACTCTCATGAGGGTTTCCCTCCAACAGAATCCTAATGCATCCCACCACCTTATTTTGTATTTCCCTAAAGAAAATTTTACTTTTGCAAGCATTGCAATTTCTATCATAAGGTCACTACAGAAAATTCCTGTTCAGCTCTAGTAATCTAAGGGACATGTAACTCCTCTAAGGTCCTGCCTAGGAAGCAGAAAAGGTTCTGCTTTGCAGGTTTTCTTAAAAGAAAAACATCCATTTTGTTGCTTGTTATGCTTAACCACACTCTGCCAATGGAGAGATCAGTTATTCTACAAATGTCTAAACTCTGTATCATAATGATAACATCAATCTATATAGTACTACTTGTGGGGTGAAAAATTGCTTAGCTATGTGCAGGCTCAATCTGTTGTGGAGCTCATCCAGGAGCCACACCAGGTAGCACCTTGCTCTGAACAGCCCATTAAAACCATTCCTCTCGCTGCAATTACTTTCTACTTAAAAAAATGTGCCAACCCCACCCACCCCAAACAATATATAAACAGTGCAGGCAATGACACCTGGAAGCTGAAAGCTGACATTAGGGTACATTTAGGGTACCCTCTGGAATCCTGAATAGTGAAGTCCAGAGCATCCATCCATCCTCTCTCGAACTCTGCTTGGAGGAACAAATAAAGAGAGGAACTGGAGAAAAGACACCCTGTGTAGGCCTATATAACTTACAACAGCTTCAGACTCTTTATAGTAAACTGTCCTTGCTCCCAGCACTATTATATGGTCCAAGTGCAGAATAGGTGGCTAAAAGTAAGTGAAGATAAATCTCAGTTCCTACACCTTTACTCCCAAGAACAGATAGTAGAAAAAGATGGGTGTAATGAACGAGTGAAACTTCTACTGGGTAGGTCAGGTATAATTTATGCTTCTCTGTCTTGTTTCCTTATTTCTTTTATTTTTAATTGTAAATTTGTCCCCACACATCCAAAAAGTGGATTTCAGAAAACACAAAACTTCAGAGCAAATCTTTCTTTCATGCTCAGTTTGCAACTCTGGAGGAGAATTTGTCAAGTCATCCTAAAAACATTTTTTCAGGACTAGCTTCATGTAATTGCCAGAAGAGCAGAGGTAGAGCTCTTCAACAGATCAGATGTTTGAACACTCACACAGAATTGGAAAATCAGGGCTAATCTCTCCTCTGCTTGAGGACAGCTGATGTCACTTCTTTCAGAAGACCATTTTAAGCACCATCACAGGAGATAAGAGAAAAAGGCAAGGGGATAGCTAGACATCTCAATTGCTTATAACTGCTTCGCTTTGTAAAGATAATTAAAGTATTCATACCAGGAGAGATATCTTCCCATAGGAGTGCACTTATTGTCCTGACCAGCAGACTAGAAAGTCATCCTAGGATATCTTCAGGTTATATAAGTGATTTATAAAAAATTAATTGTTCCATTATAACTAAAGACATACCTCTAAGTTCTCTTAAGAAAGAGGACATTCAGTTCAAGCTATTCTTTGTCTGATCAGTAGAAGGAATTTCACCCAAGGGCTTGTACCAAAAATAAACATTTTGTTTTGTACCACACTGTGCTGGTCCCAAAAGCAACCTGTGTTTCCATGTCACTTTTTCCCTACCTAGGACTGTAAAAGATTTCAAATTCAGTCAGTCCAAACCTCTGCTGAAGCTTTTTGCAGTCCAGTTACCAGCCTGAAAAGTTATACAGCCCTTCTATTCACCTTTCCTTCCTCTCTTTTTATTCCATTCTTCACTCTTGCCTATCACCTCCATGAAGACATGTACTAAATATGTTAATACAAAAGAAAGGAAAGGAGAGGAAGAAAAAAATTGGAAGATTACTGGAAAGAGAAAAGCTGCGAACAGAGAGAAAAGCAGAGAGAAAAGCAGAGAGAAAGTGGGAAGAGTGGAGAGGAAGGGTGGCATTAAAAGAAATGCTTGATGAGCAGGTTAGTGAGACAGGGTTCTGGGAAGTTGAATGAGTGGCAGAAATTAAGACAACAGCAGAATAGGTCACTGGGTGGTAGCAAGTGGGCAGACAAACTTAGTTCAAACACAGCTAACTAACCCAGGCATAATTAACAATAAACGAAGCAAGATTCCCAAATAATTCTCTTTTAAAATACTAAGCATATGGAATTTTAAATACAGAAGCTCATATATATAGTTATAAGAGAAAGGCAGATGGGATTAGGGGAAATCAGCAGTGACCTACACAGTTGGAGACCATACCAATGATGTTTTTTAACACCATATATCCATGAAGTTTTACACTGTCAGGCACACAACCTGAACACTTTCAGAACTGAAAGCTTTGCAGAGCAAGTGCTGTATCTGTTCACCTGCTTCTGCTCTGATGGCAGTGTAGGTGCTTCTAGCTGGGTCAGATGGCATCGCAGCCACCTTGCAGGGGTGATGAATTTCTGATGATATTTCTCTTTCTCTTAGAAAACTAATATATTGACTACCCCTGAGAAAAGGAGCAAGAAATTGATCTTTACAGCAATAGGTGGTTTAACTGGCAGATACCGGTGGTGTCTCCTTTGATGATTTTGAAGAATCCTGCTGACAGGATCCCAAAGCTGGTTCCCTTGGCAACTACAGATGATGCATGACTGTATTACGTTTGATTGTCCAAACATCATTTCAGCTCCTCCCTGAGATTTAGTTCTTGTTTGTTTGTCAAGCCTGTGTCTCTGAAAAGCATGTTCCAGTGAAAGACTCCCAAAATTAATCCTCCACCTATTTCTGAGTAAAACATGTCCTTTCACTCATAGAGATTTACACTTTCAATCAAGCAAATGAGATCGGGCCCCTCTCCAGATTTCACTGCCAGGACAAGTGAAGTTCTTCCCAGGAGAGATAAAAGAGAATTTGTCACAAGAGCAAAAGTTGTCCACTGGAGCCCATCAGGTGGAGGGAAGGAATGACAGATTAATATTGATCTTGCATAAAGTGGAAAATGGAATATAGACAATGTGTCTTTCAATTTAGGTTAAAGAACCAAGCAGAAAAACTGCTCAGGGTATGCTTTAGGCCATGGAATATGGGACCTAATTAGCAATTAAGAGGGCATTGTGATAAAAAGAGAATATGAGTATTAATGAATATCAGACAGCCCTGCAGGATACAAATAACAAACAATATGATCCTAGAGGAGGACTATTTCATAGAAGCAAGAAGACCAATATGAAGATGTCGCCGAATACTTTGGCCTTTTTCCAAGTGGTCTGTCACCAGGTCCCCTGCCCCATTCAGCAGTGTGTCCATATTTTCCTTAGTCTTCCTTTTGTTGCTGATACACCTGTACGGAAGCCCTTCTTGTTGACCTTCATGTCTCTTGCCAGATTGAACTTCAGGTGGATTTTGGCCTTCCTAGCCCTGTCCCTCCACACTTACACTGTGTGTCTATACTTCTGTGTCACCTGACACCAATTCCATCTCTTGTATGCTTTCTTTTTATATTTAATTTTGTCAGGAGCTCTTTGTTCATTCTTGCAGGCCTCCTCACACCTTTGCCTGGCTTCCTGCACATGGGGGTGGACCATTCTTGAGACTGGAGGATGTTGCCTTGGAAAATCAACCAGCTCTCTTAGTCCCCTCTTCTTCTCTCCAGCACCATATCCCACACTATCCTTCCAAGCACATCCTGAACAGGCACAAGTCTGTTCTCCTGAAGGCCAAGGTTGTGATCCTGCTTTTTGCCTTGTTCCTTCCTTTGAGGATCCTGACCTCCACCACCTCATATTCACTGAAGCCAAGGCTGCTGCCCCCAACTATCACACCCCTAAACAATTCTTTCTTGTTTGTAAAGAATCAGGTCCAACAGAGCACCTCCCCCTCATTGACTCCTTGATCACCTCTGTTAGGAAGTTGTCATCTGTGAACTCAGAAACTTCCTGGATTGTTTCTGCCCAGCTATATTGTCCCTCCAGCAGATAAGCAGGTGGTTAAAGTCCCTCACTGGGGTCTGGGTTATCATACCTTCATTGTGTTCTTAACCTCCAGATGGTGGTTCTATCAAAGCATAACAGTACTTTGCTCCATGAGATCCCACTGTTAGCAAGGCCAGACTTTTTAAGAAAACACATGGGTTAAAATTTCCTGTTGCTCTGTTCAGAGACCAAAATCCATCTAAGTTCAGATATTTCTCTGATGCAGTAAAATATAATCCTGTGGTTTAGATACTTCATTAGTCAGTGGTTTTATCCTTATCTGTGTGTTTAATAAGTATGGGAGGTCTTTTCTTCCATGAATTTCCCTAATTGCTTTTAAACCAATTCATACTTTGGCATCCACAGCATCCTTTGGCACAGAATTCCACAGCTTAATTAACAGTGGTTTGAAACAGCACTTCCTTTTGTTCCTTTTAAAACCTCTCATCATTTCATCTGATACTTTCCACTTCTTGTTTTATAATACATAATGAATAATCATTCTCCATAATCTCTCTCATTATTTTGGATATAGTTTTTAAATATGCGCCCTCAGATCTTTATCCAAGCTAAATGCTAGTACTTCTATGTATCTTCATTCACTCTTTATAGTCTGTCTTATAGCTCTTCCATACCTCTGGTAATCTTCTTGTCCCTTCTTCTTACCTTTTCCAAATTATTATATTGCCTTTGAGATAAGGGGATCAAAACATAATGTAACATCCAACATTTAAGAGCATCACAAAGACATATATTCCAACTTACAGCAGTGCTTTTTGGTTTTCACTTTCTTTTCATCCATTCCAGGAAAATCCTACATGCTTTTTGACAACCTCTGAGCACCAAGTTGGTGTTTTAATGGCACTAAGACCTCTTCCCTTGAGTGGTGAAGGTTAATACAGAGTTTCTCAATGATGTAGTAACTAGGGTTGCCTTTCCTTTATCTGCCTTGAGTTTCACCTGCCCTGAATTTCATCTGCCATTTTTTATTCAGTCATTAAGATATCAGGATAGTGAAATCATTCTGCAGTTCCTCAAAGTTGAGTTTTTTTTACTGTACTATATCATTTTGTATCATCTAAGTGTTGTCACCTAATTGTTCATCACTGTTCCAAATAATTTATGAATAAGTTGAAAAGGACTTTTAGCTTCCCTAGATTAATCTGTTGAGTAGGAGTAATTTTGAACTGTGTGTTCATCTGTCCTCGTGTACTGTCTTTCAACCTTTATAATTACTAGACTTTATCGCTGGCTGCATCAGTGCGTTTTGACAAAGCCCCTCCTTTCTGTATGGTCTCCATTTTTTCAAAAAAAGTCAGGTAGGTTCTTATAAAATGAAAACCTTCTTCCCAATATCACTTTTTTCAATAGCTACACTCAGGATTCTTATCTCCTCTTTAACAGCTTAAACTTTGTGTCCAGAACCTCCCTCCTTCCTGCCTCCTCTCATCTCACTGATATATAGGGTCATGGCAACTATGTCCTGCTCAAGAGGAGGTCACGATGTGGTCCTCAGTAACACCTGAGGATATACACAGAAATATCTAATAATCAAATCTATCCACTGCCGTAGCCTAATTATCATTTAAACTCTTACTCTGTCATAGTGTACCCTTAGTACAAAAACCACAAATCTGTTGCCTGGTATAAACATTCATTGTACAATCCTACTTCGGCTCAATGCTCTCTGCCTCAAATAATCTTTCTCTGTTGCTACAAGCTTAGAGATAAAAGTGTATTATGATGTTATCCTGTATGTTTTCAACATACAGGAGCTCAGGAAAACAAGTGGGTAAGTGAACCACACTGGCACAAGCATCAGTATTTTGTGAAGACCACTTCATGTACCAGATGTCATTACCATTCGTGGCAGGTAACCAGGCCCCTGTTATGCTCCATGCAGAAAACTCTGAGCCTTCCTTCCCCACACCACACATGCATACTTTTTTTCAATGTAGACTCCCTTCTACATTCCAATTTGGAGAGGGATGGAGGAAGAACAGACTGAAAACAGTAGGTTGGTGGTTTATTATTCTTTTAAACCACCAAGTTTCCCCTTTCCCCTGCCTGCCCCTCTCCCTCCAAAGGTTAGTACACTTGGCCTTCACAAGTTCTTCCTCCCCAACTCTCCTAAATCTTGGCTTACTCAGTTTTATAGCTTTACTAGTGCTAGGGTCTAATAGTTCATGAGCTTTCTAGCCAGCAGGCTTCATAGCCACTCTGCTAAGACTAGTGGTTGCAATATCAATCTTTTGTTCATACACTTGTGGACAGGGATTTAAAATTAAATGTATGCTCTAGAAGACACTTGGCAATGATTTATCCTTAATACAGAACAGTAGGTATGATCAGGTACAAATCCATGCATTTTACTATGAAGTGAGAAAACAAACTTCTGACTGCATGCTGAAGTACCATATACCATTTATTTCACTTTTCTACTGAAGAAACTTTAAAGATTAGCAAAACAAAATTTCATCTTGCTAACCAGTATCTCAATCTCATCTCAAATACCAGCTGTATTACGAATCATCACAGCAGCATCGTATTCCTAGAAGAGCTGCCACAAAGACAGAAAATGAATAAATGAGTATCTTTACTGTTATGAGTTGTTGCTACTGTTGCCCCACTCCATTAGGGAAGACATCAAAGCACACAAAAGAAACCTTATTAATTCCTACTCCCAATCCCTTTCAATATAATTCATCCTTTTTCATGCACTGTATAACCTTTGTCCTATAGTGGCTTACATAGTTAACACCAAGAGCATATCAATATGGAGAAGTCATACCACTATGGTAGAACTCATCAAATGAATTTCAAATAACTCTAACAGAAGATTTTTATTTTTCCATTCCTAGTGACTTTGTCAATTTTCATTTTCATTCTGCTTTGTCATTTTGCTCCTCTGCTGACTTTTTAAATCAACATTTTGTTTCCCTTTGTCTTGAACTTGTTTGGGGTTAAATGAAGTAACACACTTGATCTGTACAGCGCATAAAATATAGGGTTCATAATCATTGACATTTCAAGTTTTCAAAATTGCAGTCAGGCAAAGAGAGCTCTTCAAATACCTGCTTTGACATTGCTTCTGTTTCTCAGTGACAGCACACAGTCTGCTAGGCTCAACACCCGTGGTACACCTATTTCAGACTAAAGGGAGAAGATTTTAAAAAGTAATTTCATTTAAAAAGTAATTTCATGTATATAGCAAAAACTGAAAGCAGGAAAGTTAAGGAGATGTCTGTAGAACTGACTTCATGTTGCTAGTTGTTCTTTGATTCCACCAGAAACGGAAAGTAGTTTGAAGTACATTGTATTTACAGAGTTGAGAGAGTACTATACAGTTAAAAAATTGGCAAAGAGCATTACAGAATCCATCAAAAAACAGATGCTGATAAAGAATAGCAGTGTAAGTAGCGTTCTCTCCTTCTTGATCTTAGTATTTTATATATCATTATTTTATAATGGAATCTGTGCATATTTGCTGCTAACAAATGAATAAGGATGTGAAACTAATCTCTGTTCTCTTCCCTATTCCATAGTAGGATATCTAAATTAATTTCAAATCCTGAAACTAATACTATGATAAAACCAAAACAACAATTCATAAGACAACCTGTAACTTATTCTTTGCACTTCCCTGGTACTCACCCTTAAATTAAATTAAGAGCAAGGGAGAAGTTGTCCACTAAGAAGGATTATTTTGTTTGGTAAATGTAAACAAAGTAAACAACTTCAGCTATGCTAGTGTCAGATAGACACATTATTAATGAATAACCAATACTGGAAAAAAAAAATTTAAAAAGCAATATTTGCATACCTGTTGTCTCAGACAAGTTCAGTAATCCTTTTCCTTCCTCTCTTACTAGAGAATTGCATGCTAGCCAACTCATTTTATGAAGAAGAACAGCAAAATTGTGTTTTGGGCAAACAAGATTAAAAGGTAACAATTGTATTCTACAATGAAAGAGCATTAGATGTTGTAGGACTCATTTTCAAACATGTTATATGGACTTCTAGTTAAACAGAGATGTTGTTACATGTATACATTACATGTATGAAACTATTTTAAATAGTTTATCAGTTGTCAGTCACTGATTTCTATCACTAAGCCACTAAATGAAATGAAAAGTAGTATGGATGCTTATTGCATGCATAAAACTGAACAGTCCTCTCTTTTAGAATTTGGGGATCAAGTATCTTTACCTGAATCAACAACATATCACAGCAAAAATATGGAATGAGTGCATAATCTTGTACCAACATATTAGTATATCAAAGTTATTACACTAAAAGGCATAAAGACTTACTTTTTACAAGTAGGTGAATATATTAGTTCTTCCTCTGTTCTACAAATTCATACTGAGACAAAGTTATTTAGTAGGAGAATTTATAGCAGTTATTCTACTAGTCACCCAACTATAATAGCCCTTTTACAGCTGGTGAGCCTCCAATTTAACCATCTTTATCCTGCACCTTTCTCTTCTATTTTCTTTCCAAAATAGCTAAACCAGCCATGCAATAACAGATTGAAATGTTTTAAAGAATAAGCATAGACCAAAAAAAGGTCCAATGAAAAGACATATCATCCTAGAAGGAATAGCAAGCATTCATTTAAAGTTTAGAGCTGTCACCAGCGTCCTTCCTCCCTACGTACTGTGAAAGACCCAGAATATCCTCAGGTGGGCTGCAGGAATCGTGATGGCTGAAGGCTAAAGGGAGCAAGAGAGGAAACGTGGTAACTTTGTCTCTACTGAGCTAAAAAGGACAAGAGAGAAAAACAAACAAAAAGGAAAAAAAGAGGAGAATCATATCCTCATTGATTTTTTGTATAATATTTATGTCTGTTTATAAGCTCTTTACTTTTTTTTTTAAGACTCACAATTCCCCCATTCCCTAAGAGAAATCAGACAGAATGAGACAGCTATAAAAAATTATTTAAAAAAATTTAGAAGTTGAATATAGTACAAGATCTGGGTAATGTAAAAGACAGCAAGTTCTGCTTCTCTTCAGATCCGTGACCCAGTAAGTAGGAATCTGCAGTGGAGTAAGGGAAAAAATGCAGATATGAATAAAGGAGACTGTTGAAGGAAATAAAATTTACTGATAGTGACTCTAACAGAGTATCCACTGGTTTCATTTGAATTTGAGAAATCTTAAATTACAATAACATTTGCACAGGCATTAGAGCAATTCAGATAAATCATCTGAAGAGAATGTACTGTTGCGCCCTTGTAGTTTGAGTGAACAGCAAGCCATTCTGTTTTAATTCACCATTAGGATTCAGAGTAAATACAGAAAAGGTTTTAATTCAAAATATGCACAATCACACACTTACAAACTATCTCAAGTAAGTATTTTAATCTGGATTAAATGTGGAAGGCAACTTGTAGAAAAAAAAAAAGATTACGAAGATAGAGTCTTCTGCAGTTAAATTGTCCCATTTCTACTAACTTTGTATTGGCTCTGATGGAACCATTATGTATGTTTCCAGCAGTTTCCTGGTCAGTCCTCTAGCAGTGAAAGTAGGCAGACTACTGAGAAAAACAGTCGATAAAATAAATAATGAAGAGGATATTATTTAATTCCTTGCTTGAAAAAGTGATTATTTTTAGATTACTTAGATTATTTTTTAGAACAAGTGCAATAACAACAGTTTTACTTCATGCCTATGGCTCAATTCAAATCATATTTGCTTTCTTCTTATCAAGAATTCATTAAATCTTTGACTACATGAGGTAATTATTTCAGGGAGATTTCCTAAGACACACAGAATGAAACAACTGATTAAACAATTAGTTATTTGTGGTTAAAGGCCAAGTTCTGCAGACAGACAAAAGGAAGACCACAATCTGAAATCTATTCAAAAGCTTTCCAACTAAGAACTGATTAAATAGATACAATATACAAAAGACATGCACATTCTCCTATGTCCAGTTTTGTTTCAATGGTTACAGCTTACTCCAGTTAAAAATTCAGTGTGGCCTGAATACCTCTTAAATAATAAATAGGAAACAGCTTTCTAACAAGAGCTTTGTGTTGTTCTGTCTCTTTTCTAAGAGAATGACTCCCATTTTGAGCTCCCTTTGCTCATAGTATCTAGACAACTAGACACATCTACAGCTACGATGTCTGTGGTTCAATAGCGCATACTGCAGAAGTTCAATCAGAAATAGTGTTAATACATTTCCCATGTCAATGCACATTATTTGAATTTCTTCCCTAAAACAAATGAAATGGGAATACATTTGTTTAAACCCTTAAGAGTGTTTAAAAAAATACAGACACCTATTTTTGAAAGTGCTGAAGAACTGGATTATAGTACCTAAATAATGTCAAAGTCTGCAGTCACTACATGAAAAAAATTCAGAAACCTTAAAGTTCAGTCTTTTATCTTTATTTCCATGGTCTTTGCTTTGCAAAAAGAAAGTACAGCCAAAAATTACCTCGTAAAATGGAGCCAGAAGTCCACACTACAATTGCACTGTTTGTAGTTCTGTCTGGCTCTATCGCATCATATTTCAGATGCTTTACCTGGGAAGATTCTAGAAGAAGTCATGGGATAGACAGAACAGTCCCAATAGCACAGAGTCTCACCAAGAAACAAGTGTGCTTAACTGAACTAATAATTCAGTACTTAAAATACACATTGGGAATATATTTCTAAATAATTTTTTTCTAATATAAAAAAATTGAAATAAAAAATAACTAACTATAAACTCCTTCCTTGATGATCACAGCACAAAATGAGACACTGAGAGGAAAAGTGAGAAGACTAGCAAGCTTTTCTTTTTCTCTTGCCCTTCAGCATCCAGAAGGATCCTGGAATACCTATTCCAAACAACTATCTGTGAGCAACTAGAAGATAATACAGGAATGAGAGTCAAGATAAGGTTTTTTCTATAGCATCTTAACAGGCCTTATAAATAAAAAGTATCTTGACACTATGCCTCTTCACTATAGCAAGGCTTTCGACAGTCTTGTGATATTTTGAGAAACACGTTGGCTAAACCACTGTAGATTGAACAGTTTTAAAATGGGCTCATATCTTGTAGAAAACTTATCACCAGAGTAGCTAGCAAAGGTTCACAGTAAAAATAGAACAAACTAAAAAAATGTGTTGAATGAAATCAGCCAAGTGTCTGTCCTGCATTCCGTACTTCTCAATACTTTCATTAATGAGCTAGATAATGTGGGACCTTTCTTGAATTTGAAGGCAATATGAATACAGGAGGTAGGAGAAAGGTGCACAAAGTGCTTTCAGTGCTGCCAGGAAGGATGTGATTTAAAAAATGCTCTTGACTAATTGAAGCAATACCCTGAATTATGTAGGATGTAATTCTGTAATGGGAAGAGAAAATTGTTATTAGGTAAGAATCATCAGCTGTGCAAATACAAGCACTTAGCCACGAAATAGCAGGTCTATAGAAAAAGATGTGTGGGTTATAAAAGGAGATTTATTTGAAGACTGGGGAGACATGATAACTGTACCCAATATGTGCTAAAAGCTTCCATAATAAAAAAGACATCCTATGTTCTCCACATTCACTCAAGATGGGACAAGAAGTAATCAAGTTAAACTGTATTAAGGAACTTTCATTTTAGATGGTAGTTGAAAAAAATTCTAAAAGTAAAAATCAACTTAGGGGTTCTTGAATCTCTCACTACTGGTAATTTTTAAGAAAAAAATAGGTAAGAGACGTTTTGTGTGGATTTGACCCTGCCTTGGAGGAGTGAGTTAAAGCCAATGACCTCTTGAGGTGACTCTCAGCCTTGTCTTCTGTGATTATCAACTAACCTCTCCATCCTCAGCCCTGTACATTTCAGTTGGAGAGAGCTCAATCTTTCATTTCACTGCCAGTTCAATCTCAATCTTTTTCCTAGCTATGAACTTGCAATGTGCTGAAATAGTTTCAAATGCCCTGTTTATGTTATTTGTCTTTCTGGTGCATATTTAATGGCCACTGCCACTAATAGTATGCAACATCTTATGATTACAGTCTCATGAGAGCGAAGTGCCAAGAACTTTAACAGCTTTAAGCATAGGATCAGCAAAGAGCTGTCACTCTTTCTTCCATAATTTTTATTTTTGTAAAATATGAGATAAAATTCTCCTGCCTCACTTGATGTATGTCATCAGCTGCAAAATCAGAGCTAACCGCAGTTTTCATACCCTGCAAACCAGCATGTCAGGAACTGGCTTGCAGTCATCAGTTAAATTAGCTTCTAGCATGCTGGGCTGCTATGCTCTCATATTATTAATTTTTCATAAACAGAAGTTGTTTCAAAGAAAACAAGCTATGCTAACTTAGAATAACTCCTTAGTGTCTTCTTCTTCTGTCTTAACATTTTGCATTAGTAGCTTGCATGCTCCACTGCTTGGAACACTGTAAAACCAGGGATATGGTTAGATTTACGTAGAAGACCTCTATATGCCACTCAGCTAGCTCTCCTTAAAGGGAAAATGAAATGGTATGACATGACTTTTTGTTACCTTGCCGATCATATCAACTGTTGTTGTATATGCTCACTAATAAACATTTTTTAATGTTTAATTATGGACATGCCAATCAAAACCATAGTTACAGATAAATAACTTTTGCACTTCAGGCTAAGAATGTATAACCTACATTAAGTATAAACCTAACTAATTCTCCCAAAATGTCAATCCATAATCTGGGCAGACATATCTTTTCTAAGCTTTTCATACTTTTCAGTATGTGAAAGACACTGACATGCTGGAGCACATTCAGCAGATGACCACCAAGACAAGTGGGCACCGGATCTCATGATGTACAAAGAAAGGCATAAAACTGAATTTGTTCAGCTTGGAGAGGCTCAGGGAAGAGCTTATTGCTCCCTACAACAGGAGTATGTTGTGAAGAAGGATCCAGACTCTTCTCAGAGGTATGCAGTGGAAAGAAGGGAGGCAATGGGCACAAGTTGGAACACAGGAAATTCTGGCTCAATCTAAAGGAGAATCTTTCACCACAAGAACGGTTGAAAAATGGCCTAAGTTGCCTAGAGACACTGTGAAAACTCCATCCATAGTGATACTCAAAGCTTGACAGGACAAGACTGATCAACTTGATTAAAATGGGCCTGCTTTGAGCAGAGTTTTGGGCTAAAGACCTCCGAAGGTCCCTTTTGATCTACATTATTCTTTGATTTTATGCTGCATTATGCATGTTTTTATTATATATAATAGTCCATTCAAATTTCCTGTGTACTTTAACTCCCTGAAGTCTTGTGAAAAGGCTTTCACAAATGTGTTAAGGTGGAATGCCTGGTTTTGACCATTCACCTTCATAAGAAAAAGTTTCTCATTTAGTTGTGCCTGTTGAGACCTGTTCTGCCAAAGGGCTATATGCTGAAGTAGTGCTTTTCAAAATAACTTGTCTCCTAGGTTTTTCCTATCTTTCCAAGGAGTTCTTCTGCCATGTAGACAACTTGTGAGCATCCTACTTCTCCTTTTTGTCTTTCCATAAGATTAAAAATCTCATATTTGGGTGCAATCATCTATTGTAAGAACTATTTGCCTTCAAATATCATGAGAATAAAGGAAGGGGATGGATGCCTTCAAATAAGCTTTGTTAATGATAATTCCATTACTGATAAACAATGAAACTTGGGAACATCAGGTTCAAAAAGTGCAGTTTTTCAACAAATTGTCAACCCTGGAATGTTATTCGTCAGTCTCATCTGAAAATGAGTAATTACAAATAAATAGTAGTGAATCTAAAAGATTAAATCTAATCACTGAGAAAAGTTATACTGCAGTTTATGAGGTTTGACCTTTCAAAAATAGTCCTACAGCACAGTGGAAAATAATACATATAAATAAAATTTACACCATTTCTCCAGAGAATTCCTTGCACAATACAATACAAATAGAGTGTATTTAAAGAAAAAAATTGAATTTACTATATATATAATATTGAGATGAAAATACACTAAATAAACCACTGTAGTACAAAGGTGCTGAAGACTTTATGCTCTCCAAATCAGGAGATGTTTATGCAACATTCAGTTTCAGTTTTCTAGGCACACTGTAAAATATAAACACTTGTCAGTGTTACAGTATTAAATTGCCTTTTTCACAGCACTGGAAATGTTCCTCATTCTTTTCGAAGATCACTTACTGCATTGCGATTCTTGCCTAGCACACCTGATTTTTAACTGTTTTAAAATCTAAGATATGCAGATGAGAAAGTATGCAGCAATTAAGTAATTCTGCATATTTTTTAAAACCACAGATACAACCTTCCGTCAGCAAAATTCTGGAGATGATGCAGTTTGCAATGAAGTTAACTTAGCTAGGCATGCATGAAGATCTCAGACACCCTTAACTGCAATTCACTAGTAACAGATTTTACTTCAAAGCTCAACTTAGCCCATTGAATTTAGTAGCACTTCCTAAATTGGATTTTCCAAGAAACCTAAGGGATTTAATCATCTGTCTCCCACTGAAACAAGAATGGAGCTGTGCTAAAAGAACAAAACCATAAAACATATTTAGGAACTTGGTGATGCAGACAGATATGTTTAAAAAGGATTTGAAAGAGACCTTAGGCCCTCCTGGAAGCTGCACACGAGGCTAGGATTCATAGGAATGCAGATGTACTAAGGGATTGCTACTCTAACCTAAAAATTCAGATCCTTGGAACCTTGCTGAGCTGCCATATAACCCTGAAAACATCTGAAACCTAGTATTGCAAACATAATAAAACAATAAAATTGCCATAGTAGCTAAATTATCTGTTTCTTGACAAATGCAGCGTGATCCAGTTACTCACTTCATCTAAACCTGGAGTTCACACCCTGCTGCTGCCCAACGGGAGATGAGCACTGACTACTATAACATATTAAAAGATGCATCCCACAGTATCTGTTGTTGCTCCAAGCTGCAGAATTCAGGGAAAGGAGAGAGAAAACACACCATCACTTGGAAAGTAGATAATAATAAACTAGAGACAGCCTGTCTGAAAACTCTCTTAACTGTGGTAGTCTTCTTTCAGTAGAACAACCTCTCCTTATTGACAGGGCTCACATGGCTGACAATGATCAACAGAGGGAAGAGACAAAAAAGGGGTTAGGAAAAAACAGTGGAAGTCCTTCCAAATCCTCCTGTTGGTCTCAACTGTTTTAAATAAACATCTTATTTCAAATATATTCCTAAGGAACATATTCAAAAGCAAACAAACAAACAAAAAGTACTTTTTAGTATGTCTAGGATAGCTCAGTAAAGCATAATTGTTCCCTCAGAACATCTATTCAAGTACAGGGTTACATTGATAGCTGGTACTTAATGGAAAACTGTATGTCAAATTACATGGGAATCTCATAACAGAAAAATACTATTCCTTACAAAACTGCTCTGAAACAAAGGAACCTCAGGAACAGAGGAAATAAATTATATAGTATTTAACATCTACTTGCTCTAAGTCTGACTGTTTGCTATTGCTCAGTTCGGATTTTTGGATGGCTGCTTGTCAGATTTATACTTGTTTCAAAATAAAGGGCAGCTCTTTCAGCTCTAGGGAGGAATAGAAAACTTTTGCTAGGTATTTTCTTTGTAATCCTCAGAATGATTACTTGAATAACTTTATGCTCAGCTAGCAAGGCACTTAGTATGTACAAAATACAGCACAGTTTTCTCTAAATAACCAACTGAATTGCTTGTGGACTTCAATATCTTTTTGAAATAGCCTTGCTTTCAGAGGATTTTCAGTACAACATGATCAATTAAACTTCCCTCAAAATTAAAGGAAAAGAAAACAGTAAAATTGTACACCGGTGGGTCACTGTATGTGCAACTATTTTAGCTTGAAATCTCTTTAGATACAAGGTGGAGACAACAGGTAGGGAAGGTTGTAATAATGACAAGTAGTCTGTCTCTTCCTCCTGTTTCCCTGAAAATCTAGAAAAGGCAACGTGGGTTTTTTTGCTTTATATTTGCTCAAGTCAGATTTAGAGCTGAGATTTTGCCAATGATTGGGAAAAGCAAAAGTGTGAACAAATACTACTCCACAAGTTTACTGGAAATGCTCTGTAATTCCATGTCAAAAAGCAAGTTCAATCACCATTTTAATCTCCTATATTCACAGGCCAGGGAAGACAAATACACCTCAGGGCAGCACATTCACCCCCAGGTGAAAGTTGGAGAGTTGTTTCATGTCAGTCAAAGCAACCTCACCAGTTGATTAATAAACAGCCCAGAGACATTCTGAAGCGATCTCTCTCACACTGTCTTCAGGCACCAATGTGACATGAGGACACAAGATCATTGAAAAGAGTTGAGAGAGCAGAGTCTCTCAGCTCAGTGCAGAAAGTAATGATCTTTATTAAGAACCTGTTTCAAAGAAGTACTTTACACATGCTCATCTACCTGGCATATACATCATTTTGATCCAATCACTAAGTCACTCCAAGCTCAGCCTTCAGGGTCTGAACATAATCTAGGCACTCATTTTGCCAAGTTCCCTCCTTCTAGAAGCTGAAACCCTTCAACTCAGGAGTTCACTGCATGGGAGAAGCAGCAGCTCCTCATGCTCTTTAACTTGGTTTAACTCCACATATTAACTCTCAGGAGAATTGTGTAGCTGCACAATACGTATGCATGCAGCACTTCTTAACAGTTGTTCCTAGACATGAGATGGCAGGCAGGTCTAGACACAATAACAAACCTGAAATTCTTTCATTTCCTTAGCAATGCACTTACATGAGGTTCACTGGTGCAGAAAAACCCTTCTCAACCTTCAAATCTCCTGAATCATGAAATTACCTTATCCAGCAGAGGTGTGTAATGCTACATTTTAAACAGGGTCCATAACACTGAAAACAGTGTTGTGAGTAATAGAAGAGCTGAGGGAACTTTCCATGTCTTTCTGACCCATTTGAGTTTCCACCCTTCCAGAGTGTAACTTTGTATGTTCTTTTTTGTTGTTTTTGCTGCATACTTTGGGAATTTTTCACCTTCCCAGCTGTGGTAGGTTGACCCTGGCTGGGTGCCCACCAAAGCCGCTCTATCACTCCCCCTCAGTTGGGGGGGGGAGAGAAAATATAACAAAAGGCTCGTGGGTCAAGATAAGGACAGTTTAATAAAGTGAAAGCAAAGGTTGCACGCAAAAGCAAAGAAAACCAAATGATGTTATTCTCTACTTCCCATCAGCAGGCAATGTCTGGCCACTTCCTGGGAAGCAGGGCTTCAATACATGTAGTGGTTGCTGTGGAAGATGAAAATGCCCCCCTTCCGTCTCCCTTTACTTAGCTTTTATATCTGAGCCGACGTCCTATGGTATGGAATATCTGTTTGGTTAGTTTGGGTCAGCTGTCCTGGCTATGTCCCCTCCCAAGATCTTGCCCAGCCCCAGCCTGCCATTAAGGGGAGCAAAGATGTTGGAAAGACAGCCTTGATGCTGTGCGAGCACTGCTCAGCAGTAGCCAAAACACTGGTGTGTTATCAACACCCTTCTAGCTACCAATGCAGAGCACAGCACTACGAGGGCTCAGCCAGACCCAATACACCAGCTGTAACCTTTTTTTAGTGAGGTTGCAGCAAGCTCCCTCCTCATCCCACCCAACATCAGAATGAAGAGTCAAGGTTCCTGATCTGGAAAACACACTGGTATCATTCATAAAATCCATGGCAATGAGACCTTTTACAAGTTAATAGATCCTACTATCAGCCAAAATGAATAAAAATTACATAGACTACTTCAGCACTTACTCTCTGTTAAGCAAATCACTTAAACACACTTAACTGTTTGGCTGAACACAGAGGTACTTTACTGACTTATAACTTGGAGTGTAGAGGAGAAGCATGGACATAATTAACATGCCAAACCTCCACTGACAGTCTGCTCCTGAAATTATTAACTTTAAACTGCTTCTTTGTCAAGAAACGTCAATTAAGTTACGACAAGTAGAGTAGCTGGGAAAAATAAATCTCCCTTTCAATGGTTGGGGTTCTCTCTGTTGGCTTCTGTTTTCAGAACATAGCCTGAGAGAAGAAATTCCCCCAGTGCACTGCCTGATGTACACCTGAAAACATCAAACAAAAGAAATGTCTCCTGCTTCTGGTCGTTATTAACTTCAAGTCTCCTCAGCAGCAGCCCACAGAACAAGATGAAAAAACCTACCAGAAGGATGAAAAATGCCAAAAAGATACACACGACTAGATCTGGACCCATCTATGCAACTAAGTGACCGTGATGTCTGGAGTGATTTCAATTAATTTGTTGCCCTCCTTGCCTGGGGACAGAGGCAGTGGGGGTGCGAGCACCATGCTAGCACTAGCTTCTTGGAAACAAACAAGCCTTAAGTTTAGCATTTGGGTGCATCCTTACAACAGTCTATGAGAACAAATTTATAGCTGATTTATCCTGAAAATCAAGGTTCTTTGGGAATTGCCAAAGCACAGAGGAAATCTAGGAAACTGTTATCCATACAAGAGGCAGATGAATCCAAGAACTTAGTAAGATTCCAGAAAAAGGACTCATACTGGTATGAATAACAGACCAATTTTGGAAGAGCTGTTAAACCCAGTGTTTCACACATTGAACTATTAACTGGCCATTATCAGTGGAAAAATACTGAATTAATAGCCAGTTCAAAATCCTTCAGATGAAGAAATAAGAATTTAGCAGTAAGCAAATCTGGGATAATCTGTATCATGCAGACTGCCTATAATAAGAGATTAAAGTGTAAAGCATTTGGTTTAACAGCTTTTCCAAAACTTGTTATACTTGGTAACTCCAGTGATGTTTCTTACTTATATCGGTATATTTTTTATTTATTTATTTAATCTTATTAAGTTCTTGAATTCAATTGCACCCTAATTACACATATTTCTTTTTCTTAATCTGCTACCTTTCAATTCCAAGATATGTCCCTTTTGTTTTAACAAATGTAGGGATCTGAAATTCAACTTCTTTTACATTTCACTTCAAACACAAAGTATTTCAAACAATATGCACATTTGGGCCACAACTGAGGTCTAAAAGAAAAGGGTTGCCAAGCCCAGAGAAATGGTAAAATGTATCCGTTCTGTTGGTAGCTGGTGGAAAAAAAATAAAGCTTAATGAAAGGTATCAATCAATGGGCAAGCATGAAACTTAAATTTAACTTACTTCTATGTTGTGTTAAAACCACTCTTGAACAAAGTGGAAATTACATAGTTGTGATAGCACTGGGCGGAACAGCTAGGCTAAACTACGTCTGGCACTTGCTGTCACCCTAACGTTTTGCAATGACTTAGAGATTAAGTGTAACACTCCTGTGTTTAAATATTATAAGACTGCATTTTAAAATCTTTCTTAGGCATGATGGTTTTTTCTGCAATCCTGTACACTGATGTACCCTGCTATAGCAAAAGTCACTGAAGAATTAAAGCAGCTGCAAGAGCTAAGGAAGCAGCTAGCTGTGGTGGCTGGCACATAGCTGATGCTGAAGCACCAGCTGTGGCTGGGCTGAGGCTGTTTTGTGCCAAACAAATACAGTAAATACAAACTGTGAGGCAGGTATTAACAGCACATGGAAAAAAAGCCAACTTGTTCCAGCAGTTGCTTCACCAAATCAGAGAAGAGAACTTGAAGCCACAAGTCTTGGGAAAAGTGCATAAGGCAACTCATTTTCCTCACCTTCCCATTTTCTTTTTCTTCTCTCCCTGCTTTGTTAAGCCATTTGAGTCAGCATTTGCAAGCAAGAAGAAATAGCTCACGGAGTAATCAAAGCAGTTTGGTTACACTTGCCTCAATTTTTAGGCTTGAAGAGATGTTAATCAAAGACCAATGAACTGAGACCCTTGTTGCCACCAAAGCTGGTGAGAAGACTATATATATATTAATCATGTTTTAAATACTCTTGTCTGTTTCTTAAAACAGGCAAACATTTCAGTTGTACTTCATTTTGGAAGTTTTCCAAGGCCTTAATTATTTTTGTTGTCTTTCTTAATTTTCTACAGTTCTGAGCAATACTTTTGAGAGAGTCACCAGTCTTCGCAGAGTGTATTACACAAGACAAAACTAGTATTACACACAATGTAAGAAGCTGTCTGCAATGAGTTTTCTTTTCCATTGGGCTTTTGAAAAAAAAAACTATCGTTTTTGGAGTCAGTAGTTTTAATTGGACAACATGCAATCTTTTTCTTATAGCTTTACTTATATTAACGAATACCACCCAAAAATAAGGCAAATATAGACTTTTTCAATATTGAAAAACTAAAAAAAAAAAAAAGACAACAGAAAAACATTGGCCCTGAATAGTTAATAGCAACATTCCTAAAATTAGAAAGAGTAAACATGGATGGGATATAATGTTACATCAAAAAACAGTGTGGTAGAAAAAGCTGGACAGTTTCTATCTGGCTGTATATTAGTTACAGAATATTTAATAAAAGTCATTAGTAAAACAGTCATGGCCCCTCTATTTGATATGAGTGGGATTTTCCATAACACCATTATTGTACAGTTTACTAAAGCAACTGCCCAAAGCAGGAAAAATCATCCTATACGATCGAGCAGCGATCATGAACCTGGCAACAAATCAGTAAAAAGTGTAATAAAACCTTCTGTTGATGAAGGCTTATAAATAGCTTCTCCTAGTGTATCTCATTTTGTGCATTGATTCTTAGAGGAAAGCTTAAAATCAGTCCGATTTCTTTCATCAATAGTTAAAAAAAAATTGAATTATAAGGCAATTTCAAAGCATTGTGTGCTGAATGACACCTGCCAACATAGATCTTATTGCCTACTATTTTGGTGTATCAATTTGAATACTCACTTGGGAGCAGTCTAGAGAAATCTGTCTGCCCCTGCACAAGCAAGATGGCAAAAAAGCAAGATTTTTAGTTTAGCTCAGGAAGACTATAGGTTAGGTGTTGTCCCATGTTTTTCCACAGTTCCAACGGATGGCACCAAGAAGATTTTCTAGTGTTACTAAAGTGTTATGGAGTCTGGCTTTACAGGAACAAGCTGCAGTCCTGAGGAAGCATCTTACCTGAAATGGGTATCAGCTGACACATCTGTTCCAGCTGTGATTCTTGGTCCTGCACAGCTGAGTTTGAGCAGCATCCCTTTTACAGTCTGACACTGATTTTTATGTTCCTTCTTTTAAGACTTATAGGCCACCTAGGAAATTAATATCAAAATTTTCTTAAAAGTTTAACCCCAGCACATTGTTATTCGCTTCCCAATTTTATGTTTTCTTTTGCTTCAGGAATTTTTCTCTAGTTATTCAACATGAGTTGTACACAACTCCATTTCCTCAATCAATATTTTGAATTAAACAACAAATTCCTTTTACTTCTTTACCTCCACATATACATGCATGCACTTTTAAATATAAAATATATTGCACAGTAGTAAAGAAACAAAAAAACCCTAAACCCTTGAAAGTACTGAGACAAAACTATGCCAGTATTAAAACATACGTATGTCTTTAATGTATTTATAACACAGATTGTCACATTTATCAAAAGGCTGCAGAAACTCAGGAGCTCTCATCTAAATTCATGTTGGGAAAATATAGCCATATATATGAGATAAAAGGCTTTTAGGAAGAAGTTGATACACGGGACTAGTTTGAGAAAAAAATTGTTTTGAAAATGACTGCTTTAGTGCATTTAACATTAAGATTTCGGAAAATGTCTCTATTAATATTAAGCCAAAGCAAGGACAGAAACAAGTAGAAATGATGTATTACTGAGAACTGTTTTCTCTTTGATAGATCCCCTATTGTTATACCAGATTTTATAATATACGGTTAAGAATTTAAACATTAGAAAACAGCAGATAATGGTAAAGAATGGGGAAGCAGCAGAAAATTGGCATAGTGCTCTCTTACATTGCCCAAGTGTGAATACACAGGGAGCAAGGTGAAGGGTGGAGGCTTTGGCATTGGTAATGGTAACTAGCAGTGCAGTGCATGATGCAGCTGCAAGGTGCAGAGCCTCCTTTTAGATCAGAGGTGCGACTGTCCTGGAGGAGTCGCTGCAGCAAATGAGGTACTAATCCACATTTTTCTGAAGCTGCTTAAGAAGCATCAACAGTATACCTTTTGGGGAGGAAAATATGACTTCCTAGAGCATAACCCCAGTTAGGAATGGCTTACCTAAATCTTCATCCATGTACACTTCCTGTCAAATGTGAACAGCATTAGCAGAATCAGCAAGTTTTGAGAAAGCTAAGTAAAACACTGAGATGACAGAAAGCAGGAGGAGAAACCTCCTCTTCATCTCTCATGCTCTATCACAGACATCAGAGCTGAGATGATTGTTTCTCTGCAGCGTTGGAGTTTTCCTTCCTTCTGGAAATTAAATTATCGTTGCTTCAAAGGATTCCAGCTGCTGCTGCTGCTACATGGCCAGAGTTCAGGTTCAATCCTACTACCCAGAAAGGTGGCCTGGTGACCTATCCATTGAACACCCCTAGGATTGCTTTCTAAAATTTATGTCACAGGCAGAAAACCATGCAAGGTCTATAACCCTCCCCCCTGCACCAAATCAGCAACTCATCTTACACTCCCTGTATCACCGTCATGATCTCATCTTGATGTTGAAAACCCCCTTGTGCTAAGAACTATATGGCAGTCTGAGAGTATTACTTTTTCTTATTTCAGGTTCTTTATACACAAATATGGAAATGCTATCATCTAAACAGGAAAAAAAGAATTGTACCTCTGAAAAAGATATACTTTTAATTATATGTTATAATTCCATTATAAGTAGATCAATTTGGTGCATTGACCCTGGCTGGGTGCCAGGTGCCCACCAAAGCTGCTCTATCACTCCCCCTCCTCAGCTGAACACGGGAGAGAAAATATAACAAAAGGCTCATGGGTCAAGATAAGGACAGTTTAATAAAGTGAAAGCAAAGGTCGCATGCGTGAAAGCAAAGGAAAACATATGATGTTATTCTCTGCTTCCCATCAGCAGGCGATGTCTGGCCACTTCCTGGGAAGCAGGGCTTCAATACATGTAGTGGTTGCTGTGGAAGATGAAAATGCCCCCCTTCCGTCTCCCTTTACTTAGCTTTTATATCTGAGCTGACGTCCTATGGTATGGAATATCTGTTTGGTTAGTTTGGGTCAGCTGTCCTGGCTATGTCCCCTCCCAAGATCTTGCCCAGCCCCAGCCTGCCATTAAGGGGAGCAAAGATGTTGGAAAGACAGCCTTGATGCTGTGCGAGCACTGCTCAGCAGTAGCCAAAACACTGGTGTGTTATCAACACCCTTCTAGCTACCAATGCAGAGCACAGCACTACAAGGGCTGCTATGGGGAGAATTAACTCCATCTCAGCCAGACCCAATACAGTCAACACACATTTTCTTCCCTCTATGAAGCCTTTTCATGATCTATTACATTTTCTTAGAGACAGTAGAAAATTATAAAACTACCGTGAGTTTTTTGTATTACTCCAGGATGTCCAGACAGAAAATATCTGAAGAAGGTAAAAACAGTGAGAACATTTTTACACCAGTATCTCTGGAAAGGTTGAGCAGGGTGTGGAGAGGGGCTAGGCGTGGCCTGAGACAGTCAGGGAGGGATGAAATTGTTCAAGTTTGCAAGGTTTTAAAAAACAGGATTTGTCAAGAGAGGATAATTTAAATTTTAAAAGGTTGCAGCTTGTGCATAATACACATTCCTTACTCAAGCATGTTATTATTTAATAGATGACAAAGTCTAAGAGATGGGAAATCCCTTTAGATGCATATTCTTTCATAAATCTTAGAAAACATGTTATTTGATTACTCATTTTCAAATATTACAAAATATTTGTAATTATTTGTATATGTAATTATATATATATAATTATGTAAAATGCATAATGAAAGAATTCTATATTAGACATTTTTTATTACCTGTCATCAGAGATGTACAGTGATCAACACTATGTATTAATGGACTCACTTTTTCCCTGGCTTAGATTTCCCATTAAAATCACAAGAAATACTGGAGACAATAAAGGACACCCCACTCTGAGAAAATTACTTCAGAATCCCTTGTTTCTCAGAAAATGACTTAGTAAAGATTGAAAATTTAATTAATTTCACTTAAAATTTGATCAGGTTGTGAAGAAGTGTAATGGCAAGACAGGGAAAGCATATCTTTTACACAACTAATTTGTGTCCTTTTTTTTATGTCTTAAGAACATTGGATGTAGTCACAGTTGTCCACTTCTGCTGTTTACACTTTTCCATTGAACACCAATGCTATGTACAGGTCTAAGTTACTGTCTACTAAACATCAATTCAAGTGAATATTGAACAAATTGCTCCCAGCAATTTAGAAGATAAACTTTCAATTAACTCTAACTTTTGTCATTCCCATTTTAAGGTTAAAAGAAAAAAAAAAAAAAACCAAAACCAATCCCTCTGAAGATAAAGGAATGTATTTGTGTATCTAATGAAAAAAAGTAGCATTTACAATGAAAATCTGGTACAGCTCCTATTAATGTAGTTATTATAAAATTGGGATAGCTGCTATCATAAGCCAGTCAATTTCTTTATCGTTCTGCTCAAAAGTATGGTTAGGTTTCAAGGAGACAACTAAACCAAAACTTAATACAGAACAAGGTAGTTGAAAACCACTGCTATCTTGAAAACAAAGATACTGCCGGTATTTCAAACTCCTTAACACCATGAATAACTATACCAACAGGAGGTGCCTACCCCTCAGTTGAGCACTCTGAGCATAAAAGTAAATTCTAAGTCTCTCCCAAAAGTTTCATCTCTAAGTCAACACATGAGTAACTGGGTTTTCCTGAATTACAGGCAAGTGATTTAACATCTTCCATTCACAGACAGTCCTGTGCTACCAGTCATACAACCACCTCTTTTTTTCAGAAACGACTTAAAACCTACACAATTACTAACGTGCCACTTTTCATTGCCCTGCCTAGGTATTTCCAGATGAAAGAGACAGCAACCACATGCTGGACTCATGTATCATAAACACGTTAAGTTGCACGGAAGACACCTTGAAAGAAAGCAGCTCTTTGTGCAATTAATTAAATTTATTCCAGGTATCTCTTCCCAACTATTACTACTGCAGCACTTTAAAGTGCAGCTCAAAATCAAAAGCCAAAAACCCCACTTCACACCTGGTAGATTGGAACCATCATAGTCCTTTTCTACAAAGTAAGCATTTTGATTTAGATGTAACCTGAGTAACCTGCCACACACAGGATAAAAGCAGGCACATAAACTTTCATCTGCCTCCTACCTGATGTAGCAGGAAGAAAATGGTCTTTTTCCTCAGTTGAAAAAGTATTAAGGCTACTTTTATTACCAAGTTAACAAATGTATAACTCACATCCAGTATTCCATTTATATGAAATGCTTACACAAGATTTCTGTTCTCAATCATGTATGTTGAGTGTAGCATCTATAACTCATTTCCTAGTGACTGATATTGTTACTTAATACACATATTATTTTAAATGCATATTTAACATAATAACATGCATCGTAACCATACACTTTTACATCAGGTTTTAAAAAAATGTTTCAACTGACTTTTGCATAATCTGACACACCAAAGGTAGGACACCTGTCAACTCACTGAAAAGTTACAACAAAGCAAGCAGTTTCAGACCAATTGTTAAGTAACTGCTAGATCCAAGATTGTGTTACAACAGTTCAAGATCATCTGGCAATATTGAATCATGCAGCTCAAATGCCAACCAAGTTCCAAGCATATTTGATAAGGGGCCATGATTTTTTTCTGGAGGTTTGCTCTTAAATAGTATACATGATCCAATGACTAGTATAGAAGGTATGCCACATTTCACTTCTTCCATATGGTGATAAAATGGAAAGGAAAGAAAGCAGCATTAGTAGTAGTTTTCATATTCACTCGATGAACTAGCATACCTACAGATCCAAAAAAAAGTATACTTTCAGTGATCTTGTACCCTCATAGATTTCTGTCAAGTGAAGTCCCCTTCTTCTTACTCCCCTTTAGTTGTCACTAAATTTTGGACCACACTAGTGTTTCTCATCCAGTCAAATCCTTAGCACCACCTGAAAACTCAGGGTTCCTTCACCTAATTAACATGCAGTACATGATGTGGGGGTCAGCTTCTGAAAGCCTTCTTTAGCCTACTGATCAGGTATCTTCAATCCTGGATCTTTAAACAATTTGAGAATCCAACAGTAATAATCCAAGCAAATTACTTTGGGTATGAGATTGCCTATCTATAAAATTGTGAAATTATGGGTTTGGAACTACAAACAGGACTGATGGTCCTGGTCTAGAATAGAGCTGCCTCTAAAAAGTTAACCCATCTAACTCTTATTTAAATATCTCGAACAAGACAACAACATTTAAAATCATCACTTGTATTGTTTAGTCATAACATCTGATCTGGTTCTGGGAGTCTTGAGGCCAGATTTACTTTATCTTTCTGAGGGTGGTCATTGAAGCTCTGCTGGTGATGTATGTTCGCTTTTTCTTCTTGTGTAGTGAGTATTCTTATAATGACCACAAGGAAAAACACCAGGAACAACATTGTTATATTCTTATTTCATACTGTTTCAGTAACATTCTTTAAGCAACATTCAGGTTTTATTATTTTATTTCTTATTCTTCCAACTGACTTATGTAAGTCCTCACTCTTTTCCTCTTTATGTCTGAAGCTCAGGCTGTCTAGGTCCTAGTTGTATCTTAACATTAGTCCATTAAAAAGAAAAGAAAAAGCAATAAACCCTAACACAAGGATTATCTTGGGGTTTTATTGCTATTTTTTCCTTTTAAATAGAAATGCTGTCTCCAAAGACAATATTAAACTCCAGTTTCATTAATTTGTTCCATGAAAATGAGCATTTGTTCTGGATATGTGCATGTGCTTGGCCTGGCTTCATCCTGATTTCCCTAGCTAGCTTCCCAAACAGCTCACACCTTTCTTCTTAACATTGGTTAAAAAGAGATGATCTCTGGTTTTAAAACCTCATGGCAACCCAGCTTCTGACTGGCAGGCTCCCGCTGCTGGCTGAGCTTCAACCTCTCCATTTCAGGGGTGCATGGGAGTAATAGGGCAGTACTACAGTCCCCAGAGCACCACCCACACATTGACCGCAACACCAATCTGATCAAAAGAGCAACCACACTTCTGTTGGGTTGTTTGCTGATGCCCAGTCTGGACAGCAGGTCAAGAACTTGAATGAGACAGGATGAGTGTTTGAGATGAAAATTTTAGGGAGGCTGCAGTGAAAACACTCCCACTGTGGCATGCTCCCCTCCCTTGCTTACCTCCTATACACCTTCAGTCCCTGTTACTGCAAAAGACCTTTTGCTTGAAATAGCCCATTTCCCAATTTTGTCAGTTCCATAGCAAAATTCTCCATGAAACTAAAATTTTTCTGTTCATCTTCTTTTAAATATCATGCATTAAAAACATAACATTCCTACGTCTATCTCTTTGTTCTTCATTCAAAGCAATGCTCAACCGTAGAAATACTTCCTGCAGGCAACATGGTAATTTTTCTTGCTAATTACATGTATGTGGAAAAACACTTTTAGCCATCTCGATATGTTGATTCTTTGGTAGCATCACTTACTGGGGTAGTCTGGGAGTAAACAGAAAAGTTTCCAGACTGGCATTTTTTCCCTTCCTCTTTTCATATATGTTAGGAGAATAGAAATTCCTATTTGCAAGCGTATGTGGTGCAGGTGCCAAGGCGCTGGCAGGGTGGGCTGCAGGGTGGCCTCTGTGAGGAGGGGCCAGGGCTGCCCTGAGCCAGACACAGCCCGTTCCAGCCACCTCCAACCGACCCACCCCAGGGTACAGCTGAGCCCCACAGCCACCATGGCAGCACCTCGGGGAAAGCCTGTGTAAGAAAGGGCAAAATGCTGCCCAGCTGTGAGGGGAAAAGTGTGAGAAACAGCCCTGCGGACACCAAGGGGAGAGGGGGAGGAGGTGCTCCAGGTGCCCCAGCAGGGATCCCCTGCAGCCCCTGGAGAAGACCATGGTGGAGCAGGTGGATATGCCCTGAAGGAACTGCAGCCCATGTAGAGCCCATGCTGGAGCAGGTTTATCATGAAGAGCTGCAGTCCGGGGGAAGGACCCACACTGGAGCAGGGGAAAGGCATGTGGAAGAAGGAGCGGCAGAGATGAGCTGTTATGGACAACATACAACTCTCCATTCTCCATTCCCCTGTGCCTCCTGGGGCAGGGTAGGAGGTAGAGGAGTTGAGGATGAAGGAGTGAAGTTGAGCCTGGGAAGCAAGGGGGAAGATGTTTTAGATTTTTGTCTTTGTTTCTAATCATCTAAAATTATTTTAATTGGTACTTCAGGCTTATCAAGAAAATATAAAGCAACACTTCGCAACAATTTTAACACTTGTGGCTGCTATGTACTCCATAATCCAGGTGCAAGACAAATACTTTAAAATGTAAAAAACCTTCAGAACTTTTCCAAAATAAACATCTATTAACTAAAGAGCTATACTTTATTGCTTCTGAGATTTCTATTCCCTTCTCTCCTTTTAACATTTATTTAGGAAGTTGTTATAACTTAGAGAAAACTGACACATTTTATATTTGGTACTTTTTCACTGTTAATAAGGAGGAATGAATAACCTACAAACAAGCTATTTTTCCCAGAGTCAGTGTGTCATGGTTTAACTCCAGCCAGCAACTAAGCACCACACAGCCACTCACTCACTCCCCCTCGGTGGGATGGGGGAGAGAATCAGGAGAGTAAAAGTGAGAAAACTTGTGGTTGAGATAAAGACAGTTTAGTAGATAGAGCAAAAGCCACGCACACAAGCAAAACAAAACAAGGAATTCATTCACTACTTTGCATCAGCAGGCAGATGTTCAGCCATATCCAGGAAAGCAGGGCTCCATCATGTGTAACAGTTACTTGGGAAGACAAATGCCATCACTCTGAATGTCCTCCCCTTCTTTCTTCTTCCCCCAGCTTTATGTGCTGAGCATGACATCATATGTTATAGAATATCCCTTTGGTCAGTTGGGGCCAGCTGTCCCAGCTGTGTCCCCTCCCAACTTCTTGTGCACCGCCAGCCTACTCGCTGAGAAGCAGAAAAGGCCTTGGGTCTGTAAGCACTGCTCAGCAGTAACGAAAACATCCCTGGGTTATCAACACTGTTTCCAGCACAAATCCAAAACATAGCCCCATACTAGCTACTATGAAGAAAATTAACTCTATCCCAGCCAAAACCAGCACACAGTGTCACCCCACAGAGGTCACTGGCAGCCACATGAAGACAAAGGCACCCAGAAAAGACCAGGAAAGAGGTTCATCTGAATAAATGAAAAGCTGTACTTCGAGTACCAAACTTGCCTTGTTAAGTTGCAAGTCTTCTTCAGCCTACTGAACACAACATATTCAATTCATATGCACCAACATTTGACATCTGCAAGTAGATGAGTGTCTTCAGCTTTAAGCTATCTAAATTTAGTCTCCATGCATATCAAAAACTTAAGACTCAAGGTTCCTCTCAGGCGTCAGTAAGCCAAAAGCTTCTGTGCTCACTGTTGGTTTTAATTTCTGTTCTAGGTCAGTACACGCTTACCAAAATCTATTCTTCCAGTTCTTACAAAAACTAAGAAAAAGGTAAAAAATAATCTCTCCTCCCTTCACTAACCATAAACACTTCTTGTTTGTACAGCACCTAATGCTGTTTATACTTCTCATTTCAATGCAAAAGTAATCAACTATGCACAAAGCAAGCCAAAGTACCAAGAAATTATTGTGATGAGAAGAGACTATAATATCATATGATTTTATGTTCAAAGGTGTACAGTGTTTATTAAAAGAGGAAAGGGAAGCAGTACATTAACCTGAATAATTATCTCTTCTGTTAATAGTACCACTAATTCACATGTTGACAATGACTAAGTTTCATATAACTAACCAGGCTGAATGAGTTTTATTGTTCTCAGGCAGTCTCCATGAATATATTTGGTTTCTGTGCTTTCACATGTTGTAACAAAGAGCAATAAAATTGGTCATTACTTGGTTGGGGGGCAATTTCTGGTTCTCCAGCTCCAAATCTAAAGTAGAGTTGGAATGTATCCTTGTCATTATCTCCATGCACACAGTGATATAGCAAGTGTGTGCAGAAAGCAATCTGCACTGCATACCATAAGACATGGGGTGCCCAACAGCAGTTGACAAGACTGCAGAGATGAGAACTAGTTGTGGGCTAGAAAATAGCCTGTTTGTTCTCCTGCACCATGCATTTCGCCAAGCCTGTTAAACATCACTGAAATGCTTTTAAGGTTTTTTACAAGGGAGTCATTCTTGACATTCTCCTCCTCAGCCATACATAGAGTCCAAAAGCAAGAACAGCTTTGCAAAAGCTGCCTGTGACATGACCTCAAGAAAGGCAGGATGTAAGCAGTGGGAATACACAATGGGACTTTACATGCATTTATATAAGCACACTGCAACTTCCTTGAATGTTTCAGTACAAGAACAAATCCAGGCAGTGTACCTCTATACATGCCATCTTGTCAGAAGAATTAGGAGGTTACAGGATAGCTCCTTCAAAAAAAAGTGATTTTATATCCTTTATACTATTCTTCTTCTGCACGTATAGACAAGAAATGTGATTTTACTAATGAAGCTTTTGACAAAATTGCAAGCTGCACATATGAAAAGTCAAAGCCACTACTCTTTAGCCATTACTTTTTCCTATAATTTTTGAAACATTATGAACATCGCCACAAGTAATTTCATCAGAAGTTACATTTTTGCTGGGATTAAATGAGTTTACTCTTGAAACTTGAAACATTTCTAGTGTGATTTTATAGCAAGTTAGAGGGAAAAAGATTTCTAACTCATGTAAACTGAAAATATGTCCTATTTCTGACCATGTGGTTTTTTTCTTTCATTCTGGTAGGCTCACTAAATTCAGACACTGATGGTGGCTTGTGAATTTATATAATAATGGTTAAAAGTTCCTGCAGAACAATCAGTTTATCTACTGCTGTTTATCTAATTCAGCATTAATTAACAATATTTTATTTCATTCCTCCTACATGCTCATGAAAAGAAAAGATCATCATTCAATTCCTGAACAACGATTAGGTGTGCTTCATAAAACTGCATCCCTCTAGAATTATTTCTCTCAGAAATGTCTATGTAAATAAATGACAAAAACGAGGAGGTATATAATAGGTCCTTGCAAAGACAATGTTTGAAAAAAAATGTAGAAGAGCAGAAGAGAAATCAACACAGATTTATACTATGTAATAATTAAGTTTTCGGATAGAGCTGTTGATATGAAACCTATTAACATTCTTGGACTCTTTACAGGTATAACCTAGGCAGATATTGTCAGTGTGCAGTTAAGCTCTATTCGGAAAACATTCAATTGACTTAATGTATTTATCATTAAAAAAGGAATTCAACCTCAATGGAAGTGTATTCTTGACTGTTCTCAAGGCTAGAATATGTTCCTTAAATCCTGAAGTGAATAAAGTATTTTTCAGGTGACGACAATTACTCAGCATTAGATTCTGTACAATATAGCAGTATTTTCAAAACACGTATATTCAATTTTCTGGACTCTGTAGTTCTAGGAGTACTTTTAGGGCACAAACCCATGAGTAATTTCATTATGCAAAAGGAAAGATGGTTTTAGAGCGAGGAGAATTTGGAAGCCACTTGTGTTATCTCTTCTTGGAGTTTTTTGCATAAGCAACAAGGAAACACAGAAAGAGCAGAACTTAAGTTGGAGAAAAACAAAACAAAACCCCACAAGCTACTTCCATTCCAAAGCATTTCTACATTATTCTCACTTCTTGCAAACACAGAAATAGGGGGAGATTGCTCTGAGTTAAATTTTTTCCCTGGGAGCACATTTCCTTTAATTTATTTTCTTTTATTTGCTATTGATAGAAAACATTAGTTGTCTTGATGTTGCCAAAGAATAGCTAGGAAATATTCTGAAGAATCTCTCTCATCCTGAGCTAGTAGGCACTAAGTGTCCCTCTCTTTGTTCCTTAAGTCTTTTGTAAAAAACACTGAAGACACCTTGACACTAGCAGTCTTCATTTATCTGGTCACTTTAATCTCTCTTCTAGAAGAAAAAAAAAATGGTAATACAATATATATGAAAAGATTCCTATTAATAAGTATTTCTCTGTAAGTCAAAAAGGGAGCTCTACTCTATGGATATTGTATATTAAAAAGTGACATGCAGTATTTGGTTTAAGGTTATATAAATAAGCAGAACTGTATTAACAGCTACTACTTATTAAATTATGCCAAGAATGTAAAAAAATCCCACCCCATAACCCAAAACCACTCAGCCCCTTCTCTCTCAATGACCCATATTCATTTACACATTAAATGAAATCTCAGCCTGTCATTTTTCAGCCTGGAACATGAGGTTTTGGCAGTAGCTAACCACCAGCCGTACACACATACAGGGCAATGACAGAAAATAGAAAGCCTTTTTGCTCCATAGCATACCAACAATTCATCATGCTCTCAAAGGTACAATGAACAAATAATTTTGATTTCACAGGATTGCTACTAAAGGCATACTGAAAGTGGAGCATACTCCCTGAACATACACATATGACTACATTTATAGGTATAGCTAAGGTTACACCAGCAGTTCCACTCTAATAAGTCATCTTCTGATGCTTTATCATAATAATAAATTTAAAAAAATATATGAACACACTTTTAGATTTGAAGTTTCTGAACAAATCAAGAGAAATCGCCCCTCACCTTCTTAAGCACCATAGTCAAGAAGAAGGATTTGAAGAACTGTGTGCATTTTCCCTTCTCCACCCCTCCCTGACCACAGCAGCAGATGGCAATGGATCAGGTCCAGGAAGGAAGAGAACGTTACTGGCAGGGAACCCAGCACAGAGTGTCTAACCTGCCATCCTGGCCAGAAACTATCCCACTCCGTCCTGCCACGATTAAGCTGCTTCTGCTTTCCAAGGGAGATAGAGTGTTTCTCTACCACTACAGTTGACAGAGTAATGCAGACAGCTTACCAAAGCAGCTAACAAGAATCTGAGAGAAAAGATAATTTCCTATAGATCTAAGTTTTTCACCTAATAAAACTCAACAAGTTACATCATGTGCTTGGTAACCCACTGACTTTCACTGAAGACACAGGAGCTCTCATCTTTAATAACCCAGTTAGTTAACACTGTAAATAACTGGGTTTCATCCAACACCGACTCTTTTTCTACTTAGGGTGCAGTTGCATGAGACTGCAAGTCCTCCATCTATTATATCTTATAACTTGGATCCAAGGAAGGAAATACGTTAGCTACCAGCAGTCTCAGATTCCTTTCTGCCCGTGACAGCTCTTTCTTTAAAGCAATTTAGCCAACTCTCCTGAGCAGATGAAATGATTTGCCTCACTAATCTTTTCCTCACTTACCAAGCTGTTAGTGTCTATGTGGACATTATGCATCTGATCTTTCATCTAGGAAGAAGAAAAATAATATAAATATATAAAAATGTGTTTGCATGTGTGTCTATATATACACACAGTGGACGTTTCACAAGAAGCTCCAGCCGCTGTACAGGTAGTTCCTGGCACTGTGTGCTTAATCAAGCATTTACTAAATGGCATATAATATATTGTTTTCTTATGCTGCACTGTTTTTCTTTGGTACAGCACTGCAGTTGATTGGTAATACTTGTGTATGTGCTAGATATCAGACATACATTTCTCTGAAGAATCCTAATGATTAAACAGATTCAACACACAAAGTTTGTCTACTTTCACCTTTGCAATTGCACATCAAACTTCACTAACTCCTGATAAAAGTCACAACGTACTTCTCTTAGTTACAGTGCAATTCTGTGATAAATACAAATATATACGTAACTTCAAACTTATATAGATTTTTAAATAAAAAAATCCAACTAAGAAATAACATCCATTTTGCTGACAGAATCAGAAGATTAGCCATAAAACTGAGGTTTTAACAGGAGGATCAATCCTGATACATGTTTTTGACATAAAATATTGCTTGGTGCTGCTCCTTGGGAAATAATAAATTCACTGAGGTGTTACATTAATCAGGCCACCCATGACAGCTTTAATATATATCTCCTTAAATGAAACTCATTGCTTTTACAGGCACATAATACCATTCCTCTGTCAGCTTTTAAAATCAGTCTTAAAGCTCTACAGAAGAAGCAGGTGTCACAGGCAGACTTCTCATTGAATATTCATTGTGCTGCCCGCAGTATTTTGAAAGTAACATCCACTCTAAGAGAAGGCAGGGAGAGATTGTAGAATATTGCCCTCCTCAGAGGACTTAGTTTAAGCAATAATGATCTGATTAGTAGGAGGTTTAATGTGGTACTGACTTTTAAAAGTACTTTGATAAAAGAGGAAAAAATGGCTGGTTACTTGTCTTTTAGCAGGAGACTAAAAAAAAAAGTGTATCAAATTAACATATTTAGTGTTAAACTATGAATTCATATACAAAAATCTAGGGAGAAGTGTATCGGAAATCTGTAATTACTAACTCATTCATATATTCTTTGACACATATTTCTAAGTACTATTTATTCTGTTTTGCTGATCTTTTAAAAACAGGATAGCTTTACTTCACAACCCCAAGTCAAATAAGCAATGAAATATTTTGTAAACTGAGATAATGTTGATTCATGAATTATTATAAAATTGGTATTTCAACCTATTTAGCTTATTTGGACCCCTTGACAACAGCAGTTGGCATCATCCATCACTAAACAGTGATGTTTTTTATATTATGGCTCAGCAAGTGATTGGAGAGCCTGAATCTCCAACTCTTAAACAGCAAGAAGTTATTATCAGCATTGTTCTTTTAAGAACACTCCTCATAGAATAAGCAATTTGTTCATTTCCTTCTTCACTGACACACTGAACATAAAACCAAACCCTCATAGGAATTCACTTAACCTAACCTGTATTACCCCTGTGGATGTTCATGGATTGCTATTACTGACCTCAAGGTAGCCAGTGTTCCAGATGCAGCAACATTCCCAAACTACAACCTGCAAATCAAACTTAACTTGCAAGGTGAGCAAAGGGCTTTCTTGTAACAGGAGCCAAACCAAGTGGCTCAGCTTGGAAGCAAGGGAAAGAAAAGCTTTCCTAGACAAGACAAGACTGTGTGGAACCATCTGCTCCAGAAAGATACTGACTTTTGCTGGAATAGAAAGAAGACTGAAAGAAAAGACCTACTATACCAGGAACTGGGATGTGTATTTAAATCTTTTGTTTAATCTGTCTCAATAAGCAGTTCCAAGTTCTGGGGCTTCTGGGTGTTTTTATTGTGGTTGGCTAGTTTTCCTGGACATGTTCACCAAGAATTAGCCAGACAAGACACTTCCAGCTTAAAGACTCTGTTTTACTAGTCACACAGCCTTCTTCAGAGGGACCAAGGGCTGCAGTTTTTCATCTAACGTACCAGTCACACCTGCTAACATAAAATAGCAAAATGAAAACATAAAGACTCTAATTTCACCATTAAGTAACATTATCAATGACAGACTATAGAAATAAAAAGTCATTCAAAAATTTGATGCAAAGATTATTGCATTATTTAATGCACCCTTTTAATCCCATGTGTTCTTTTAATATGGGAATATGTTCAGATAACATCTTCAAATCATTGAGAAAATTGTTCAGTGCTTCAGAAATGGTTGCAGATGAGCTGAAGATGAAGAAGGGCAGGAGAGAAGATAAGGATGAGAAAAGAAAACAGTCTATTGTACTGAAGGTACCCTAGCAAGGGAGGACTGCAGCAGGAGTACTACAGAGGAAGGACAAGGCACTCTCATGGAGAAGGAACAAGACTTATAAGCCACATTTTCACAACTGTAGCCAAATTTCTTACGGTAATTAAGACTGAATTCTCAACAGTCCTCTGTTGTTTGAGGAGCATGAGGACTGTTAGGCTGATCACTGGCAATGAAATAATTCCTGACAGAAATTCCTAGCCATCATCCATAGCACATGCATAGAGAGTCATCCCAGTGAAAAAGTCTGGATCATCAACTACTGTGAATAAACAGATGTTTATGAATGCTGAAAAAATAACACAGGCTGACATATTTGAAGGAAACTGGTAGACTTCTATTTTTTCCAGCTTATTTATAGACACCTGTGTAGTATTGATTTTAATTTTCTTCCAACATCATCATACTCAGGGGAAGTAGATATTTCTCTAAAGAAAAACTAACTGATCATTTGTTAAGTAAAAATAAACTAGACAACGGTCTTAAATGTCTGGATACAGAGAATTAAAAGAAAACAGCTTTTCAAGGTGAATACTGAGTATTGTACATTCCATATGCTTCTACTTCAAGGTCACCTGAGGAAAATCATAAGTCCGTTTTTTTCTCGTACCAAAGAGCTAGGCCTCCTGCCAGGTATTCTTTAGAAAGGAAACCTTTTCTGTAAAGCTGTGCAGAGGAGTTATATATGCACAGCCTGAGAGAGACATAAAAGCAGTATGCCCTGATCACCACTGCTAGATTTATCATTAGTTCAAAACCTGATTATGTTGCAAGGCAGCTTTCATACTATGAGATGAGCACCACAACGAGTTGCCTCTTACCTTATTGTGTTTCCTGTAGGGAGGAGGTAGTGCAAATTGCTTTCTCACACCCAGTACTGAGGAGCAGGTATTCAGTGCTAGACGCCCACCCATCAGATCAGCAAGGCCTCTCCACAGCTCTGCAGACCAAATCAGGGGAAAGCTTAAAGGTTTAAAGAGAAGTAAGCCATACTTTAGGTATAAGGATGTAAGTTTCTGTTATAAAAAGAAAACCAAAAAACTATGACATTTCTGTTTCTCCTGGTTTCTCAAGAGAATGTGATAGTCCTTGTTGGCTTTTTATGAGGAGCAGTATCACAGTACATCAGATGAAATGTAGCTGGAAAGCAAAGTAAAACAGAGGCAAGTGATACTTGAAGCTCAATTTTCACAAGGTTCTCAGTAGCCCAGAAAAACACAAATACTCTGAGCAAAGCCTGAAATACTTGTATTCTGGAATAAAATCTTCATTTTCAATTCAAAACTTTTCCTGCTTTGTAAGGCATTTTTAATGAAGAATTTAAATTGCTTTTCAACATGCTCCAGAAAAGTACATGTGAAGCCAAAAAGACAATTTTCTGAACATAAATTTTTTTTAATGCTTTTTCTTCATTGCCTTACTATGCAGCATAATCTGGAGACATGAAGTCAAAACTTGCTGCCTGTCTCACTCAGTTGAACTTAGACCTCAGCCTAAGAGGCTCCTGAAGGAGCAGCTAGTAAAGGTTTTCCCTACAGCAGTCCTCACCTCTTGCTGATCATGCGTATTCCATGGAGATTTAACTCAGAAGTTGTGTCCTCTTTCCAGGAAGCTCATCCACTGGCCTACATCCATCAGGAAGTTTCTTCTTTCAAGTATTGAACTTGGTGATACTGGTACTCAGAGAAAGCAGGCACATCTTAGCTGGTAATACTCCAGTTCTGAGACTCCTAACTAATTTGAGATTGAGCGTGAACCTGATCTGGTGTTCATTTATACAAGCCTGTATGACTCTGCAGTTAAGTTCCCCGAAATACTGTAACACAGAATCCCTAGCTTTTCAGTTTGATAACCTACTCTGTGAAAAAGCAAGTGGCAGATAGAGGGCAATAAGAGACCTTTATTTTTTCCTGCATTAGAGCCAAGCAAAGCCTGAGAAGAGGAAATGGGGATGACAGAGGGCTTGGAGACAGCAGGTTGCAACATGTTGGATTGGTGCATGCTTGAGTGACTCTGGGAACTGAAGTCAAAGTACCACTGCATAGGGGGAACTGTCCTTTAACATATCTTTTGAACAATTGCATTAACCTGCAGACAAACCTCAGATGTGAGCTTCTCTTTCCATTCTATCAGTTCCTTCTGTTTTTTCCTCAGATCCTAGATCCTTCTTTGCTTCAGTATAGCTGAAATTAAAGATGTCTTAATAAAGATTGCTAAAAATACCAGGTAGCGGATTTTTTAAGCATGAATTTAATCTACTATTTCAGCTGGTAATTTGTTTTAGCAGCTATATGACCATTATATACTGCAGCCAGTTCCCAGATTTGTGGGAAATGAGGATGAGAAGAGTGGATGAAAATGTGACTTTAGGCTACATTTAGGATTTCCAAGACCTGAGATCAATATATGTCATCTCTGATCCCCCCTGTGAAGTACAGCACTCTCAAGAGAGACTGCTGTACATTATACTAAGAACAATATGCCCAAGTGTGCAGCAAATATTTTGGAGTTCAGTAATACATCTTCAATGACTTCATATAATCGGAAATCTACCAGTAAAGGTTAGTCTAAGAAAAATGAACTTTTGCTGGAATTTCTGGAGACTGCCAGAAATGATACCATTGCTGGTATCATACATAACGAAAATATCTTCATATTTATGTTGGCTTATTTTTAAACAGAATTGATAAATACTGAAATGAAATATTTAAAAACATTTATCATATTCTCATCTCAGAAGAATTTGCTGCTTTCGGTCTATATTTATTTAATTCCCATAGTTATCTTTCAATCAGGTGTCTCTGTTTTATTTGTAACGTATGGTAGAAAGACACGCCTAAGTGAATCCATACCATACCAAGGAAACACAGATTACGAGGAACAGCACAATACAGCACCAATACTTTTATTGTCCAAGAAAGTTTAAATATGTCAAGATTTAAAAAAAACTTTTTTTTTTTTTTTAAAGTGTGTAAAAACTTTGTTAACTTCAGTAGGATCAGGTTTTTACACCCGAAGTTTGCCAGTGTACTAACACATACATTCTAAATGTTTGATGGAGAAAAATACATGCTCCTTGAGCCTTCACAAGTAGCGATATCAGCAGCAAATCACCTTCTCCTGTATTCTATACTCCCCAAATAACAGTTTCATTAGCTTCAAGGCAAAAAAAAATATTAAGGAAAAAAAAAAAATCACACGCCTGGGAAAAAAAACAGAAGTAGTTAAAAATTCCAAATTCTGCCTTTGGCCGCCTCTGTTGGACCTTATGATTCCAGGAATTCACCAACTTCAGCCTTTAGATCCCACAATCATAAAAAGTTTGTGCTGCGTTTGGGAATATACACTCCTGTGCATCACGAAATGTCAATATTACACCACAGTGATGGCACCACCTCCTTCTATAGACATGCTGGCCTACGCAGAAGGCAACAGTAATTGCACACACATATGAGGACAGGATTTTCTACTAGAAAACTGTAGTACAATATTCAGCTGAATGTGGTATGTTCTCAAAACACATTAAAATAGAGATTTTTCCTCAATTTCTATAGGAACTCAATGTAGTGAATTAATGACTAAACTGCCCTTTTTGCATAGTTTTAGTTTAGTCATTCACAATATTTAGTCTCATCTTTCCTTCCTTTCCCATCGTTCAACAACCAAACTTTTTTGTTGAGACACTGGCAGCTCAGTTCTGAAAATCAGGAGTGTAGTCTTACTTAATGGGCATCCAACTGTTACATATTGTCAACATAGTCTCTTTTTGTACATCACCTTCTACCACAGCAATTTTACTTGCTTTCATGTAAGCTCCAACCATTATTGATGCCACACATTCAGTCCCTATACTCTATATCCAGCCAATGTTACTTTCCAAATTTGGGTATTTCTGATCAGCAAGTCTTTATTTCAAGATACTTTTGTCACAGCTGCCATAGAGCATCCCAGAGACAGTTTATCTCAACTAATCTAAGTTTGCCTGCCTAATTTGCTCACTCCTGCATTTCAGGACTCAAATGCAGTCATTTAAGCTTGTCTGCAAATTTAACCCTTGTCCAATTAAACTTGTGTGCTTTGCACTAAACTGTTAGCTGTACCACCACAGCATCACAGCTGAGTCTATCCGATTTCCTCCTTGCCACACCTGGCTATCTGAAACAACACTTTAAATGCCAAGCTCAGGTTTATACTAATAATTTTATTCCTCTTTTTTGGATTAGAACATATAAAAGTTGACAATATTTCATGCTTTGTAAATGCTTAGAATATTTTGGGGAAATCAAGAGGTATTATTACAAGTATTGAAAGTACCAATTCATGAAGGACTATTGCAAGAGGATTTGCAATCAAGTGTTGCCTTTTCTTTCCATACATCCCTGGAAATTAGTTTGGAACCTGTAATGCAAACAGACTTGCTTTCAATTAACTATGCTCAGTTGTTATTCATTGACCTCAAAAATAAATTATATTAGCATAAGTAAATAATTCCCTTCTTCTCAGCACATACTCTATAGGCTTGGGTTTTTTTCTTCTGATAAATTCATTTTATTAGTGTTTATGCAATAAAGACTTGGAAGGGCATATGAAAAAACTCTTTCCTCAATATTTATATATTTCTGATTTTACTTCCCTTACACACACCTCTTATACTGCAGCATATTTGTTTAGATTTTGCCTTTTTTTCTTTTAACACAAAACTCAAAAATGACACACACATCTTCAGACAGTCTACAGCAATTTTGACACAAAACTGACAAGACAGCCATTTCTGAGCAGAATAAAGTAGCATAAGTGTAAATATATACAGAAGTTTACTTTCATGAAGGAATGTTCTGTGTGTCGTGGTTTAACCCCAGCCAGCAACTAAGCACCACACAGCCACTCACTCATTCCCTCCACACCCAGTGGGATGGGGGAGAGAATCAGGAAAAGAAGTAAAACTCATGCGTTGAGATAAGAACAGTTTAATAGAACAGAAAAGAAGAAACTAATAATGATAATACTAATAAAATGACAATAGTAATAATAAAAGGATTGGAATATACAAGTGATGCACAGTGCAATTGCTCACCACCCACCGCCAAACAATGCCCAGTTAGTCCCCGAGCGGCGATCCCCCCGCCCCCACTTCCCCCAGTCTATACACTACATGTGACGTCACATGGTATGGAATACCCTGTTGGCCAGTTTGGGTCAGCTGCCCTGGCTGTGTCCTCTGCCAACTTCTTGTGCCCCTCCAGCCTTCTTGTTGGCTGGGCAGGAGAAGCTGAAAAATCCTTGACTTTAGTCTAAACATTACTTAGCAACAACTGAAAACATGAGTGTGTTATCAACATTCTTCTCATACGTAACTCAAAAACATAGCACTGTACCAGCTACTAGGAAGACAATTGACTCCATCCCAGCTGAAACCAGGACACTGTGCCACTTACCTGCTCTCCAAAGCTGGATCCACACTTTCATTATTATTCTTGAGATTTCTCTTCAGACTTCCAAATCTTTAATCATTTTGATGTATGTCCAAGCTCTTAACTGGACTGAACCTAAATTCTTCTTCAACCTTTATCTATTAAGGCAAAATAACCACTTTGAAGGTAAGCACAGAGGGCATAGATGGGAGTACGTGCTTATACAGAGAGATTCTCCCTTTCATCCCTATTCCCCCAACCACATTTTTATACTTCCATCTGCCACATGCAGGTGCAATAATAATCTTTGTCAACACAGTCATTGCAGATATCCTATGTGAAAATTTAATACCATAGGGCACACTGGAAACAGTTCTCCATAGGACTGGAATTTTGGAACCAGTAAAGATATTCTGCAGATTTTCTAAATTAAGACCTCTTCCTCTGAAAAGTCTAGTGGACAACTGAGTTTGATATATGTGAGCTAAATATTTTCAAGTCATCTATATGGGGCCAACAATCTATTTTCCTGAAAGTACCATCCCTTACTTCTCTGATTTGTCCCGTTGTTTACATATGAAAAAAGTGGATAACTAGCCAAGGAAAAGGGGAGTCTTCATAGTGCACAGTTCTGGTCTGTAACCGCACAACTCTTGCTTACATGATATCATTCAGCATGAAGAAATCCTGGGCAGGTTTCACTTCACCAAGTTTCAGATTTTTAACAGTACAGACATCCCCATTTAAGCTAGTCATCTAAGTTCACTTTAGAAAAAGGAAAAATGTAACCTCTGGGAATAATTTACCTAACTCTAAATAAATTGCTGAAACAGGTCAGATGAATCATGGTCTATTTTTCCTTACTGTCTATAAAAATAGCCTATGATAACTTGCATGACACAGCCTTTTCACTGTAGACATACAACATCAGGAAAAAAAAAAAAAAAATCAAAGTTCTGACCACTCTTAACAAAAGCCATGGAAAGGTATGGGATAACGATCCACTATTACACAATCAAAAGGGAATAATACTGCATCAAAGCCACCTGAAAATACAAAAATGTTACTATGATCAAATGGTTTGAACTCTGGCAGCTTATTATTTGAAAAGAATAACATTCATGTTGGTTTTTATATATAATTACTTCAAATTATGGAAAGCAAGAACAAGTTGCAGGTTTCCTTCCAGCTAACTACCCAACTCATAGACGATAACAAAGCGTGCTACAGAAAAAAAAAGGTCTTTACCTCAGTAAGGTCTTTAAGTTTACACAGAAAGTTTTATCCCATGTATTAGCTACAAATCTCAGTTTGTTAGTTCCTTAAAAACTGTAGAATTTATGTTCATTTCTACCTGAAACACAGCAATGGAAAAAAACCTGTTAAAACATTGAGAAACAGTAAGAACCCATTAAACTCTAATTGTTAAGCACAACCTTCAAATCTGTGTCAGTTTCAACTCTAACAAGTTTTACATACTGATGCTTTAAACCAAAAATTTACTGAAATATACTAAATATGCTAAACTAATAATAAACAATATTGTAAACAACAAACTGAACCTTATGAAAAGTGAGTAATATGCTAAACAGAGATAAAAATATATTAAGGAAAGATGTGGTGCAACTATGAGAAAGTTAAGACAAAAAGGGCTTTCCACTCCCCCTTTTGTTTATACCTTATTTTTAACAAAGACAGACAGTAAAGTATCTCTCTTCAGATCTTTTCAACAAAGATATGGAGATCTAATCCCAGTCAGTGGGAAGTCAATAAAGCAACATATCTGAAAATTTATTTCTGGCTTATAGTATGTTATCATGCTCTAGGTGAAATATCTCTACTATGAAATGACTTATTGGATATAGGAAATAGAATTTTGTAACAAAGGAATCAAGACAGAGTAAAACAAAGATTGCCAGTTAATCCATTCCCATACTATTGCTGGAATTGTTTTTCATGGTGAACAGCATAGTCCTGCTTACATGTGTATTGACTTACAAAAGACTTTGTAGAGGAAGCAGCTGTAGCTACTTACTGTAGCTAGCAGTGCAAGAGTATCACAGCAAGTACATTTTCTTAAATAACTTGCAGCTGCTTAGGACAAAGAGTTCATTAGCCAAACTTCTTCCTTTTTTGTGTTCTATAAGTTCCTATGTAATTAGCTTGTAAATTTTTAACAAATCAACTTTCTTCTTTGTACATATTTGCTTCATTGGAGACACACTTACAGAATTAGTGAAAGTATTTCCTTATAAATCTAGCTACACATATGTAATGTATTACTGTCTTCCATTCTTTATAAATATGTTACTTTACTCAGGACATATCTGATTTACTACTGTTTCTTTGCCTATACTCCACAGTCCTTTCCAGGATGCATAAATAAGAACAGATCAAAAAACATCTATCCAGTGCAGGCAAACCCAGCAGTTCTGGAGTTTGTCAATAAAGACAGACTTAAGCAAAGGCTTAGAGAATTTTCTGAGTAAGATTATACAGGAAGATTTAACCAGCTCAAATGAACCAAGTTAAACATTAAGAAAATAACAAGGGAGCAGTGAACATTACTATTATACAACTGAATTTTCTGTATGGTTATTACATCCGGATACTACAAACAGTTATTCAAGGACTTAATTCTGAAAAGTATTATTTATGCACATCTTTCCATTGACTTGAATAAACCTACTCATGTGAGCCTACTCATGTGAGCTAAACATAATACAGGGGTTCTGTTTTACATTCAATATACTTGATTTCATGCTCTAATAAAATTGGTGATTTATTTCTGCCATTAAGTAATCTTATTGACTTTCTGTAATAATTAAATTGTAAGTTGTTTTCCAGAAGAGATGAAAATGAAGCTATGTTGCAGAAAGGAGTAGGGAAAAAAACTGGTCATTATACTTGTATATCAAGACTTTATTAATGTACCACAGACACTTTGTTTTAAAATGAAGAATTAAGACATTCAGCAGCTGTACTTGCAGAGATAAACAAATTTATCAGACATCAAGTCTTTCTGCTAGCTTTATTTAAAAAAGATTAATAAGTCTGTTTCATTTCATTCCCAGTCACATGCTTATCATTTGATGATGCTTCTTTGTGGTGTTCCACTGAGGTATTAAAAAAAGATTCTCCCTAGCAGTCTTATAGGCTGCTGACTATATATACACATTTTCATACTTATATATGCTAATAATTTAGTAATAGTAATTAATTTCATGATGCACTGAATAACAGCACTTCAGATTTGAGAATGAAAGGTAATTACATAGTCATTCAACAACAGTTTCTGTTCAAACACAGTGCATCTTTGAACTCTGTTGCTAGCTTAAGAGAACAGCATACATCCAAATTTCTTTCCTGCAAGCTATTTACAAGAAGTGAAGTCTCCTTGTTCGTCCCCGCCCCCCTCCAGTTTCTGAATTGTGTATATTAATAGAGTTTCACACATTCTGTTCTTTTAATCTGGACAAATGTTCTGATGCTTCCAGGATGCACTGTGATTCATGTGAAACCTTTCAAGCCTGTAACCAAGCTAGTTATGTTCTTGAACTGACTTCTCTCATACCTATCTGAAATCCCTGACCACAAAAGAGCCCCTCTTCTCTCAAACAGTGTTCCACTCAGGTGTACAAACCCCATTCTTTTTATTTTCTAATAATGGTAAGATCTGTAACATCCTAACTGAAGCTATTTTCATCAATAAAAAGAAAACCTGTGTTTCTCTAAATAAAAATTGAAGGGAAATACAGGAAGACCTTGTTAAAAGGACATTATTTTTAAACTTCAGTTGCACTTGAAGGCTCAAATCAAGGATCAATACACAAAGACAAGATAAAGGACATTAAAAAAACTGGTGCTATAACTTATTTGTATTTCTCACTCTTAACCCTGATATCAAATTCTATCCCATATCTCAACTTAATTTTCTTTTTTTTCCTAGTATATATAAAAAAAATAATACAGTAGTAAACCGACAAGAAAAAATGAAATTAGACTGGGTGAGGTTTTATACTTATTCTACAATAATAATTGCGGAGATGGCAGACTGCATTTCTCTGATCCTTGTGTTTTCTAGATTACTTTAAGGACAGAATATGCATATGTATGCATGCTGCAGTAAAATGAAGTTCAAAATTACCATTTGGCTATTTACGCAAACCTACTAATTATCAGAATATATAATTTACTTGTGCCCCCACTATGCACTCTGTGTGCTGTTTCCTAGAAAGATGTTAAGTCTCCTACACGGGAAAGGCTTATACCTAAAATCAGGAAGACGCCTCTGAGCATGCCTAGACCAAGAAGCTCCTTTAAAGAAAGCAGAAGGCAGGAAAAGGGACTGTGAGCAAAGAACCGGCAGCACAGGAAGAGACCAGGATATGCCTCAGAAGTACAGGCAGCAGGCATGCAGAAAAGCCCCAGTCACCATGACAAATGTACAAATTTTTAGAGACTTTTATAGAATTCATTTGCAGTTGTAACAGCTGTGGAAAGTTGAGAGTTTGAGAGTAAGCACAATAAAATATCCACTGTACACAATGGGGAGGGGGAAAATTTTCTTATTAATCCATTTATTTTAAACCCATTGCACTCACAAGACTTCAGAAGTTACCTTATTCCTCTGTTTTTCATAAAAATCTAACAATCACTTTCAATGTCCTTTTGAGTGCTAACTTTAAGGAAGAGGTAGCAGCTGCACACCCCATTAAGTTCACTAAGAGAAGAGAATGAAACGGAACAGAATTGTTCCCTTTTCCACCTTTCCTTCTCATCTTCTTTGTTTTTCTCTTTCCTTCTTTTCATCTGTTTTCCTTTCCTTTTGAAAACAGAAGTCAGTTCTTCTCATGGAGCTAAACCAGTCAGCCACACGATTCAAATATAATATTCAGTGGAGGAGAACTAGTATTTTGTCCCATTATGATGGTAACAAGCCCACTTTTTTGCCATTAATTATGTACAAGTGTGCAAGCATGCTAATGTCAAAATCCCAATGGTCTCCAGTGGCCAAAGGAAACAAAAACTAGTCTCCCACACACACTGCTTTACATAACAGTGATTTATACAGCAGGCATTAATTTTTACCTAGCCTGTTGCTTCATATCCCTAACCAAAATTGTGAAGGAACTCAGTAAATTTCTCAGTTTTTCAGCATGTCTTGCTCCTAACCCTGTATGACTGAATGTTAAGCTGCAGTCAAGGGCAAATTCTGTCTGACTGCAGAGTTTTGTTGGTTTTTAATTTATACTCACTTCTCCCTCTCTCTTTTTAATCTCTGTCTTTGGAATAAGAGACTCAGTACTACTTGTGAGAAGCCTTTAAACTTTGTATTGCCCTGACATGAGGCTTTTCTCTGAAAGTTAACAGAATTTCATCAAACTTGATGGTATCAGAAGCAATTTATCTTTTAAACAAAAAACGGAAAAGTAAAGTTTCTCATCCTGCTCAGTGTAGCAAGTGTTCAGCTGAGCTTGAGAAGGCCAGTAAGATGCAAGGAGCTATCAGTAACTGAGGACAAAGGAAAAAAAAAATCCTGACTGTGCTGTTATCAAAATCCATGGAGCACAACAACCCCTGCCATCAATAATGCATGTAGTTATGGTCATTCCCTCCCCAAACAGGCCAAGTAGAAAATGGAGAGGAAAAAAAAAAAAAAAACCAAAAGGTAGAGAAGGGCAATGGAATGGACAGATACAGAACAGTTTCTGTATTTAGAAATGAGTAAACAAATTACATTTATTCAGCTTTGGAAGGGAATAAAAGCAACTGTGGAGGGATTGAACAGATGCTTAGAACATCATGGCAGATATAAAGTTAAACAGTGAACAATTATTCCTTATTTTTCATAGCACAGAAGAGGAAACTCGTGTTACTACCACAGTCAGCAATTCAAAATCATCAGAAGGAATTACATTCTCCACACAAAATGTGATTAAATAGTGCAACTCACAAGAGATCGAAAGTATAAATGAATTCATAAGAGGATGAGATAAGTTCATGGAAGAGAGATCAATTCACAGCCACTAAATACAGTGGTTTGATGTAGCCTCTGGCTAATAAAGTCATTAATCTGCTTATTGCTGGAAACTGAAGGGGGAAGGACTTCTCTGATTTACTGTGGTGTTACATGCTTTGCATAGCATCTGCTACTGGGTATTGCTGGGGACAAGTCATTGGGCTAGATGGACCATCATCTCCCTCACTATGGCAATTCCAAGCTTAAAAGAAAAAAACTATACTCGCAGCAAATACTTCATTTTCAAAATCACTGTGGAATAATCTCACAACAAATGATTTGTAAAAATAAACAGTTATGAATGCTCATCTAAAGTACAGTATTTAGATGATCAATACCCATCAGGACAAAGTGTTTTCAATATTCTGAATGCAGAACAAACAGAGGGCAATATATATTGTACTCCACTATAACAGATGTGAAAGGACTCTAATTAAACTACACTAATAAAACCACTGAATTATTTTAACCTTTTGGGAAAGTACTTACTAATGTATTGGTTTACAAATCAGATTGCAAAACTGAAAATCATTTGACACCGAAAGGTAGTATCACAATGTCTCACAATAATCATTAGCCCCAAAACTTTAAAAACAGCTACTCAAACCAAGAGAGATTGTCATCTGTCCAAGATCTTGGAATAGAGAGTTGCTGAGTTTGCCTGCTAACAAAGTGAGATTTTGTTTTGTCCTCCAGCCAATGAGAATTCAATTACTTAAAAAAAAAAAAAAAAAAGTAAAACAAATAAATATACTGTGAGTTAATTAGATTAGAGACTGGCAATTACAGTGTTCACCTACACTGTTTCCCTTGGATTTCCACAAGATCCACCAACTGTGTTTTTCCCGAATACATAATATTGAAAACCAACTGCAGAATCTGAATATCATGATTTACTTCAATTCTTTACGTTGTTTTTGTAAATGTTGCCTATCTTTAATGTAAATTTTGTTCCTTTGTACAGGAAATTGATTATTTTAATGAGTAAAATTTAATGCAAACTGTTGTTGAAACTGAGTACCAGCTTTTGCTCAAAGCATAGCTTATTTTGCCTAACGGCAACAGCTGAAGTTAGGCACCAGACACCTTATTCATCTTACTAACTGAATAGACAGTGGCAGATTCATTTGATATTCATCATCATAGCATATAACCTTTCCATCACCAAGGAGGACCATCCTTGAATTACACCATTATGAAGGGGAAAAAGCCTGTACAATGAACCTTTGGTAGAGCATAGAGGACTCCAAGAAGCTGAAAGACAGCTCACCCTGCCTGCTGAGATGCATGGATGTAAAAGATGAGACCGAGCCTAAGGACTCAATTCTCAGAACAAAGATTTCCACTTTATGATGAAAAGCAATGTCTCAAGAAGAGAATAGGGTTATTTCCCTGGGAGGAAATGAGGGCTTGGCATTGCTTGATTTAAAGGACACCAGAAAATTTTTATTGTCTTGATACTGAAAGCCTTTGTGGAGTTACTTATTACTTTGTGGTTGCTGAAACAGAGGACTTTTTCCTTACTCAAAAAATTGACTCTGATCTTTTTTGTCTAGGATGATTCTTTTCATACCAGTCTTTAAAAAACTTTATTAGCTTGCAATTACCATCCCTTTGACTTTCACAGCAACAGGGAGTGCAAAGTGAGCTGAGACAGATTTTCAAGAAGTCTAGAAAGACAGAAAAAAAATTTTAAAAAAACCACTAACCAACTGTAGGTCAATTCCTTAAACCATTCTGCCCTCAGAAATGTGTTTTTCAGTGAGCATTCCAACTACAGGGAGCACATTTCTTTCATTTTAGCTCCAAATAGAGCTAGCCAAAATAATATCCTGCATCTTTACCTACTAAAACCTGTTGATTCACCAAAGGTAAGAGCTTCCTCTAAGTCTGGTTTCAGTCATATTCAGTGAAACCCAAGAAAATTTCAGTCACCCGCATGTATTTTTTTCTAGTAATCCAGCTGTGACCTGCTGAAGACCCCAAGTTGCTCTGAGCTCTTGATCATTTTGTCTGCCATCCTGAGCCATACCCATGAGCCTGATAAAAAGCTTAATACCTCTGGATGCCTTGAAGCTCTTTGGTGGCCAAAGGCACTGAAACTTCCAGATTGCATGGCTCCAGGACAGCCTATCCCCTAGGCCTACCTGAAGCAAAAGGGTTTTGGCTTGTCACTGATAGCTCAAAAAAATCATGGAGTTAAGACAGATAGATGATGATTCAAATTGGTAGAAATATACATCAAACTTCTCACAGTCTTCCTGGAAAATTAAATGCTTTGTTTCTATTCACCTCTAGTCCTTGTGATACATCATCATAAGCATACACACAATCAAGTGTTCATACCAGTCAATCAGCATCTGGCTTAAAGTATCAATATCCTCAAGCCACACAGGAAAAAAATGTTGAATAATAATGGCTTATCAGTATTGTCAGAAATAATTCCCTGTTTGTAGCTTGTGCATACACTGCTGTTACTTTCTTTTTGGGTTCTTTGCTTTCTTTCCTTTACAATGAAATCTTTTTCTGGTCAAATTTCATTACAGCATGTCATGTCAAAACGGGGACGCAGATGTTACCCACAAGATACAGTAGTTCTGGGTTATATATCATCTCCTTTTAAAACTTACATTCAAGACACTAAGCAAAACTCTGGGAGTAGGGAAATATTTGGCAAAATAAGAGCCGCTGCTTTTAGAGAAGCCAGAATTTCACCTTGTTTGGTGAGACATACTAGAATCACAAAATAGAGTATTATAAAGATAACTCATTCTGTAAGTGGAAAGTGACCAAAGAATACTCAACAAATTTTAATGGCAATAAATAGTACTTCACATCTTGTTGTCCTGAACTCTTTCTCAGTTGCCTCTAAGAATTTCCAAATTCATCAACTGACCTAATTAATGAAATACAGCTCCCAATTCACGTTAAGGAAGATGATTTGAATTTGCCCTAACGTGTTGTCATGGTTTAACCCCAGCCAGGAACTAAGCACCACACAGCCACTCACTCACTTCCCCCCGACCCAGTGGGATGGGGGAGAGAATCAGGGAAAAAAAGTAAAACTCATACGTTGAGATAAGAACAGTTTAATAGAACAGAAAAGAAGAAACTAATAATGATAATACTAATAAAATGACAATAGTAATAATAAAAGGATTGGAATATACAAGTGATGCACAGTGCAATTGCTCACCACCCACCGCCAAACAATGCCCAGTTAGTCCCCGAGCGGCGATCCCCCCGCCCCCACTTCCCCCAGTCTATACACTACATGTGACGTCACATGGTATGGAATACCCTGTTGGCCAGTTTGGGTCAGCTGCCCTGGCTGTGTCCTCTGCCAACTTCTTGTGCCCCTCCAGCCTTCTTGTTGGCTGGGCAGGAGAAGCTGAAAAATCCTTGACTTTAGTCTAAACATTACTTAGCAACAACTGAAAACATGAGTGTGTTATCAACATTCTTCTCATACGTAACTCAAAAACATAGCACTGTACCAGCTACTAGGAAGACAATTGACTCCATCCCAGCTGAAACCAGGACACTGTGCCACTTACCTGCTCTCCAAAGCTGGATCCACACTTTCATTATTATTCTTGAGATTTCTCTTCAGACTTCCAAATCTTTAATCATTTTGATGTATGTCCAAGCTCTTAACTGGACTGAACCTAAATTCTTCTTCAACCTTTATCTATTAAGGCAATCAACTCTATCCCAGCTGAAACCAGGACACATGTAAACTACTCACCATCTGCTATATTGCAATATAGCTCTCTGTTAAAGTCAATTTTCCATGTTTTAGAATAAAAATCTGAATAAAGCCCGAGTATCATGGAAATAAGAAAGGAAGTACGTATCATACTATCTCCTAATCTTGAATGTCTTTTGATGTGTCCTCTTTTTTTAACCTTATACTGAAACTGACTTTACTTGCCATCTAGTCTAAGTCATCTTGTCCACAGAAGAAAACAACAACATATTTTTAAAGCCTTTCTTCAGGAAGAGAGTTGTCTCAGGAGGAGGGATTAAAGATTTTTTGGCTAATTGAAGAAATCATAGAGATTCTTAAAAGAATAAAATAAGAACAAATATATTAATTTAAATATATATGTATGTATATGTATCTTTTCCAGATTCCTGAAAGAGATTCTTCTGACTCAGTACTGAAAGATGGCATGGAGCAGTTCAAGGAATGAGGGACAAAAATATTTTGCCTAAATATGTGTTATCTAACACAAGCAGAAAGAGAGCAGAGCACTGCCTTCCTGAAATATGAGAATTTGGAAAATAAAGTAGTAAAAAAATCTGGGAAAGACATTTAAATGCAGAAGTGCAATATCTGTGTATGCAATTAAATAATACAAAGAAAGAACTGGAAGAAGACCCAACTATATTAAAAAATGTCTGTAGATACTCTTAATATCAACTAAAAACCAACCTGACCTATATTTATAGGATATCAGAGAATGCAGCTTGTAGATCTACAAAAGTAAGAGTGTTGAAAATAAGGACAGGGTATTACACAAAAGTTAACAAGTAGAGTGATAATTATATAGAATTATTTTCCTTTTTCTTTTTTTTTTTTTTTTTTTTTAGCTTTGCCTGACAACTAGAATGTACAGCAGAAACAGGATTTTCTTCTTTTAATCACAAAACCTAACACAGTATTTTGGTATGCTTGGGCTCACAGTTTTGGAAGACAGGCACACTATCACACACCGAAATTTACACATGGCATATAGTGAGCAAGTTTCCAGCTTCCACTCCCTTCTAGCATAGCTTTGCTGGTTGCCCTTGAACCAATCACTCAGTCAAGGCAGCACATAAGTCACAGATATCCCTTTCACTATTTTTTTTTTTTCATAAAATTACCTTTGCAGGCTCTTAAAAGCAACATCTTGCTTAAGATTGCACATAAAACCTATGGCAGAGCTCAAAGTAAGGTTGTATGTCCTGAATGGCTTTGAAGATCTCAGCCTTATGTTCTTGAGCCTGATTCAGGTCTAATGTAAGTATGAGTAAGCCAGACTAATTTTATTACCTTTTGCCAGGTCTACATTTGTCCTTATTGCAGTTTGCATTCTTTATCAATAAACACTGTTTTAATCACATGAACTACTGCACAGTTATTTTTCTTACCTTACACAGATAAACACTGAGGTCAGTTTAAATGTTATAACTGAGGATAAACTATCACCAGGGCTGGAAGTAAATGATACCACATTAAAAATGTAATTTGTTTTCATTTTTAAAAAATACCTATATCTTGGGATATGTCTATGTGAGTCTATTAAATCCAAAAAATGGTTGCTTTGTGTGTGCACACATACACACAAGAAGAAAACAAAAAACTTGGCATATATTTAGTACTATGGCTAGTTTTTATGAAGACAGTAGGCCTTTGAAGGCATAGACAAACTAGGCTTCAAAGTATTCCTTCATTAAAGTTTACTTAGTTTAAGTTGAATCCATATCAAACACACACATACACATGCAAAAAAAACCAACAAAAACAAATAGGTACATTCTGGTACTTAATAACCATCACTTTAACTAACTGCTTTCCCCCATGATTTGTCAAGGATGTGGACAGAACTGAAAGCCCAGGCTGCACAAATAGGGTATTGCCCATATTAGAGATGTACTTAATATCGAAATGAATCTGTTTTGGTCCAAGAAAAGTATTGGGTTTTCAATCAAGACTTTCATGTAACCAAGAAAGTAGCATTCATAAAACATACAAAGGTGTAACAGCAAGGAAGTACAATTAGTTCTATTTTTCATACAACCCAAAATATTTGTTTCTGTTTAGACAGAAATATTTCTCCTGCTAAAGTTAGACCTGAACTTGAAAATATAAAGAGTAAGTTAAAGGATAAAATTAATTTCTGTTGTAACTAAGTAAAAGTCACTACCAAATTCATTTAATGCATTTTTCCCATTTAACCACACAGATTTGCAGTTGTCACTGACATTTACAAAACATTCAGTGAACTAAAACTTACCAGTCAAACTCCTAACTCCAGGTTGAGGAGGAAACTACATGCTCTATGTGTTAAGGCTATGCTAGTCCTACTTCTAGCAGTCTACAACATTAAATTAATGATGTATTTTTCTTGACCAGCCTGTTTAAGATATTACACTTTCATCTTTTATTTACAGTGGTATCTTAACATATTAGCTCTACGCCAGAGAAAGTAAGACCTAGTAAATGATATGGGGAAATAACAAGAAAAATATCTTAAGGCCATGCATCTTCTTAGTAACAATCATGAAACAATGAGGCTCTGTTAACAGTGACATTACTGTTGAGTGGTGCCCATTTGATGGCTGAATGGCCAAATCAAACCCTTAATAGTAATTAGCAGGCCACTTAAGAAGGTAAATTATGCCCCCCCTCCTTTTCTCCATTTTCAAGAAAGTATTAAAAAAGGAAAGGAAAAAATGATTAAGAATGTATTAGAAAAACTTCCTTCCTCCCTTTCACATCCCACTCATTCTCTTAATTACTTTGTATTTTTATGCAAGGTAGAATTGGTAAGCACTCCTGCTTTTAGAGATAGCTTTTTAACAATATTGACATTTCTCCTCTTTTACAGAATTTCAGGTAATCAATTGCTCAGCCAGCTGTAAAAGCTAAACATAAAATCCTATAGTTGTTTACAAGTAAAGAAAAGACAATGTATCAGTTCTCAACACCAATGACAGAAAATAATATAGTATTAAAAAAAATAATAAACATCAGCCTTTGTTGCTATGGTGGGTTGACCCTGGCTAGACACCAAGTGCCCACCAAGGCTGCTCTATCACTCCCCCTCCTCAGCTGGACAGGGAAGAGAAAAATATGAGAAGCTGATGGATCGAGATAAGGACAGGGAGATCACTCACCAATTACCATCACGGGCAAAACAGACTCGACTTGGGGAAAATTAATATAATTTATTGCCAATCAAATCAGAGTACACTTATGAGAAATAAACCCCAAATCTTAAAACACCTTCCCCCCATGCTCAACTTTACTCGCAGTTTCTCTACCTCCTCCCCTGCCAGCAGCATAGAGGAATGAGGAAAAGGGGTTGCGGTCAGTTCACCACACATTTTCTCTGCTGCTCCTTCCTCCTCAGGGGGGAAGGACTCCTCACACTCTTCCCCTGCTTCAGTGTGGGGTCCCTCCCATGGGATACAGTCCTTCATAAACTTCTCCAACATGGGTCCCTTCCACAGCATGCAGTCCTTCAGGACCACACTGCTCCAGCGTGAGTCCCCCACGGGGTCACAAGTCCTGCCAGAAAACCTGCTCCAGCATGGGCTCCTCTCTCCATGGGGCCACAGGTCCTGCCAGGAGCCTGCTCCAGCCTGGGCTTCCCATGGGGTCACAGCCTCCTTCAAGCACCCACCTGCTCCAGCGTGGGCTCCTCCACGGGCTGCAGGTGGATATCTGTTCCACCGTGGACCTCCATGGGCTGCAGGGGGACAGCCTGCCTCACCATGGTCTTCCCCATGGGCTGCAGGGGAATCTCTGCTCTGGCGCCTGGAGCACCTCCTCCCCCTCCTTCTTCACTGACCTGGGTGTCTGCAGGGCTGTTTCTCTCACATATTCTCACTCCTCTCTTTTCTCCAGCTGCTGTGCCGTTGCAGTTTCTCCCCCCTTCTTAAACATGTTATCCCAGAGGCACCACCACCATTGCTGATGGGCTCAGCCTTGGCCAGTGGCCAGTCCGACTTGGAGCCGGCTGGTATCGGCTCTGTCAGACACGAGGGAAGCTTCCTAGCAGCTTCTCACAGAAGCCAACCCTGTAGCTCCCCCTGCTAGAAAAACCTTGGCACGCAAACCCAATACAGTTTCTAGACTAGATAAATTCTGCATTCCTTGACACCCATGACACATTTTGGTCACCTGGGCTATGCATGTTAACAAACTAACATTTAATTCACTTTATCTGTAGTAATAGTACATGACAAGACCATAGTCTCAGAACCATGTTCTGAAATAAATATTTTGCCCTCAAGTTTTATGATGGGAACAATATTTTCATTTCATATCTGAAGGGTGAGGTGAAATGTCCCAGAGGTATACACCTGCTGTAGAAGGGAATTTTCTTTCTCTTTCCTGTATGCATACCCTGGTTTCATCCCCAGTGCCTTCAAAACAGAAGAACGAGGTATGGCCTGAGATGTTAGTGAGTTCTGCCCACTTTAGAAGCTTCATGAAATAAGGGTTAATTACAACTGCTCTGAAGAGTTATGTCTTCCAGAACATAAAAGGTATCTTGAGATTCTGAATATTAAAAATTTTAAGTACTTTTAATCATATACTTAAAACAGTAGAATGAAAAAACAGAGCCTGAGTAGATGTGCTCCTCACTGCAGGGAAGTTCAGAGCAGCTATAATGTAATGAAAAGCATTTAACTCCTACTAGATGAGTTTTCTTGAGTACTTATGATTTTTCTCTTGTTCTCACTTGAAGATAATTCACTGTATCAGTAATCTTTTTATGCTCAAAAAGGAAATTAAAGTTTGCAATGGAAAACTTTCAAATCAGTATCAGAAAAATATTTTTGCATATACCACCCCTTATTTAAAAGGAATTTCTCATTTTTACATCAGTAAATTTTAAACATTTTATGGAAATATACTCTCTTCAAAAATAAGTAAATAACCCTAAGTTATTTTCTGAACAAGGATTTATCAAGCTTTAATATTCAGTTAGGTTGACAGGTACATATTCACCAATTTGCCTGTGTACTTGTATATTTGCAGATGTGTGTTTAAGAGATACAGAAGATGCTCTGAGTGTCTGAGATTAAAAGCACTGAAACAGAAGAATAAACAGCATGGAGAAACTGAAAAGGCTAGCTTTAGCCTTTTTCTACTATAAGTGAATAAAATAAACCTCGCATACGCTTTCCAGTCATTCTTCCCACAGGCTCTACTGCAGTCTAGGTTCTGTATGGTTATCTTCTGTTCCCAATATATAAAAAAGAAAAATTTCACATATTTTGTAGTTTAATCCCTGTTAGGATCCTTACACACATAATTATATATACATCACCTTCTGAATTCAGTGAGCTTTCTTACAGAGTGTTGTTTTTCTAAACCTATTTTGAGTCAAATGCTCAGGAGTTAAGCAAGGTTATTCCTAACAAATCATATGGCCACTGATACAGAACAAAACCCCATGTCAGTGAAAACTATTACAGATATGTAAAAGACAAAGAAAAAGAGCACACATCAGATGGAAATTTCCATCTTTTAGGGCAATGGTGGGTCTATAACCCTCACGTGGAACATTTATCTATTTTGGTTGCAGAAAGGCACAGTGTAATGGTAAGGAATAAATATGGTGATTGCTCTAGAAATAGAGTACAGAGAATATGAGGGTTTAAAGTCAGAATTTATTCAGGTGGCTATCTGAAATAAGAGAAATTGTCTTCTTCCAATGTCCTTGCTGATACTGAACATTTTTATTCATTTTTTTAATATGTACATTAAGTATTATTCCACAACAGCAACAAAGTGCAGTTTTTCTAGTTGAACATGGTAGACTAAAAACATCCATGTCTTAAAAGCTATTTTCAGCAGCTTTTGATACAGTTATGTACTTAATATGGGTACTTTGACTCATTAAATTTCAGAATAAGAATGCCATTTTTTCATGTGTTTTAGAAAACACAGAATTATAAACCTTTTCATAAAAGCCTTAGGTATTTTCTTTACAAATTTGCAAGTAAATCAAATCAGACCAGAATCCAAAACAAAAGGAAGATCGCTCCAAGTAGTAGAAAACATTAGTTAGAAGGAAAGGTTAAAATGGAAAAGAAAGTTAGGATGAGCAGGGGAACGCAGAGTACCTCAAAAGGCTATACATGTTAACTTCATTTTTCTGAAAGCATGTGAACTATCACTTTCAGATTTCCCTAACAAGAAGAAACTTAAAATAACTTAAAATGGCAAACAACACAGGATGCAAAAAGGGCAAAGGGAAATAAAATGTCCTTCATTTTACAAAGTCAGTTTGTTAGTACAAGAGCCCCTGAAGCAGTATGACATAAGGAAGCTGTAGGGAGGACACCTGCAGAAACTCCAGAAATAGGAAACTTTAATCCAATACAGAAAGCTGTTGGCAGGACCTGCTGGCTTCACCATATGATTTTTAAAGCAGACCAAAGTATAGTATAAACACATTCACTGTGACAGTTACATTTCCACTGCATTTATCTGCTGAAATCAGCTAAGTCAGAATCAGCAGAAAAGGACCTGGGGGTGCTGGTCAACAGCTGGCTGAATATGAGCCAGCAGTGTGCCCAGGTGGCCAAGAAGGCCCAAAGCATCCTGGCTTGTATCAGAAATAGTGTGGCCAGCAGAAGCAGGGAAGCTATTGTCCCTCTGTACTCAGCACTGATGAGGCTGCACCTTGAATACTGTGTTCAGTTTTGGGCCCCTCACTACAAGAAAGACATTGAGGTACTGGAGTGTGTCCAAAGAAGAGCAACAAAGCTGGTGAAGGGTCTAGAGAACAAGTCTTATGAGGAGTGGCTGAGGGAACTAGGGTTTTTTAGCCTGGAGGGGAGACCTTATCACTCTCTAAAACTACCTGAAAGCAGTTTGTAGCAGGGTGGGTGTCAGTTTCTTCTCTCAAGTAGCAAGTGATAGGATGAGATGAAACAGCCTCAAGTTGCGCCAGGGAAGGTTTAGATTGGATATTAGGAAAAATTTATTCACTGAAGGGGTTGTCAAACATTGGAACAGGCTGTCCAGGGAAGTGGTTGAGTCACCATCCCTGGAGGTATTTAAAAGATGTGTAGACGTGGCACTTAGGGACATGGTTTAGTGGTGGACTTGGCAGTGTTAGGTTTGTGGTTGGACTCGATGATCTTAAGGGTCTTTTCCAACCTAAATGATTCTATGTTTCTATGATCTTATGATTCTAAGCCACAGTCTCTTGAGGATTCAACAAAATTGAAGCTAACAATAAAAACCCACAAAAATCTGCTACATATTCTCCATCCTCTTTGCCTGCAGAAGTAACAAGTAACAACAGGTCTTTAAGACCTTACCACATATTTGTAGGGTATGGCGTTCGGAAGATCTCGCGATGTCACGGAAAGGTAGAAGGCTAGTCGTTGCTTCCCTATGACATATCAGTGATCCCACCTACCATTGTTAGTATAAAAGGAATTAACTGCGCAATAAAAGAGGAAGTTGACGCTCACACCGTGTGTGTTATCTGTCTCTTCCCTGGTCCGGGTCGACCAGTGATCTAATCGTGGCACCTTGATACGTAGCAACGCTACATAGTGGTGACCCCGACGTGATTGGTCGCACAGGCGACGATGAAGCTTGCGCAAGTGATTAAGGTATTAAAGGCGTTAGCCGATGAGGTGGGTGCCCCCGGTTCGATTAGGAAGGGCCCCACGGGCGAATGCATCCAATGGTTGCTGCGCCGGGGAGACATTGGGTCTCCTAGTGAAGTTTTGAGCCCCCCAAATTGGGGAGAGATTCGGGAGTCCTTGCTCCGATCCGAGCGCGGAGCTGCTGAACGATCGCAGAGTTGGGGGAAGGTAGAGAAGGTGATCGCGGCGGGACGGGAGGCTGAGGCATGCTGGTTGGCGGCGCGAGCTGCTGTGTCTGCGGATGCAGCGCCGCCTCAGGAACAGCGGGAGACAGTGCCCTCGGGGACAGTGGGTCAGACTCAGACGGAGTGGGCGACCGTGGAGCGGGGCTCGCAGAGTGGTCCGTCTTTGATTGTGGACATGGGCACGGAGGGTGCGGCGGAGACGGAGGTTTTTCCTGTAGAGGTAGCACCAGTGGGACCTGATGCGCCCCCCCCCCCCCCCCCCCCCCCCCCCGTATCCATGGGAGGAGTTGCGGCGGGTGGTTCGGAGAGACTTGGAAGAATGCCTTTTAGACTAGGTCCCAGGCATGGATGTCAAGGGCGATTTATACCACCAATTGAGAGTGGGAGGAACGGCCACCCGCGGAGGAGATAATTGCGAGGCTGCAGGGGCTGGAGGCTATGGGGGGGGGAAGGCGCCTCCCCGTGGGGAAAATCAGACGCCCTTGCCGGGAGAGCGGACTGAGCCTCCTGAACCTTTACCCGAGCCTACGCCTGTGTCGCGTCCCAGAGTTGGAGCGACTCAGGTTCGTGGATTTCCTTTGTCAGAATTAAGGTGAAACGACACCAGGGGAGTTCAAACAACAATCAACATTTATTCAACCTAGATAACCTTGCCCAAGTACAAGTGAACTTATCAATATGAACCTTGCAACATGTCGTTAAGCCGCTGTTTGAGAAGAGAAGGGAAGTATAGAAAAATGAAATGGAAAAAGGAACATGAAACTGTGTCAGAAGGAGAGCCCTCCCGTTGAGTCACAAGGTTCAGAGCAGACCCCCTTGCTTTCTGGACTCCTTCTCAGAGAGGAGCCCAGGGGCGGCTAGATCCACTCCTAGTCTCAGACTTGGTCAACGGTTTATGTTTAAAAGGATGAGGTGTAGGGACTGTGGAAAAGAGAGAAGAAAAAGAGGGAGGGAGAGAAAGAGAGAAAGAAAGAAAGAAAGAGAGAAGGAAAGGGTTTCACCAGTCCTGGGTCCAGCGTTGGTCCAGCCAGCGTAGAGATCCAGTTCCGGAGGGCGCGCGCTGAGAACTCGTTCTCCCTTCTTTTATAGCGTGTTAGTCGATGGTCTCGACATGCGCAGTCCCATTCCCGGGGTTCTCTGGAATCGGTCGGAGAGCTTTGGGGGGGGAGGTTCATCGCAGAGTTGCCGCTCTTTTTCTGCTGGCATGACCGCTTAAGATAGAAGCACAGTCCCATCCTCTGTGGGGCCTCCTCCTCCAGGCGCATATGCTGTGCTCCTTCTCCTGGTCACTTAAGATAAGGAATTGCGGCTTTGGAGAAGCGCGGTCCCACCCTCCGGGGGGCCCTCTCCTCCAGCCACATTGTCCTGTTCACAAAACTCCAGCATTTTTACAGAGGCCGTTTTCTCCACCAAAGTTCTTTAACGAATGTTTGAGACATTGACTATAATTTGTCCGACCATCACAGCCTGCTGAGCCATCACCTGCGCCCTTGCCGGAGCAGATTAAACCCTCGTCTGGGTCCCTCCGGAGGTGGCGTGAGGTGCCACCTCAGGTCAGTTCCGATAGTTCTGACGAGGGGAAGGCGGATAATGCAGTACGGAGGCCACTGAGACCTGCGCCACCGGTGCAGACAGAAGGGGGGCAGGACGCCTTGCAGAGACTGCAGGGCTTGTTGCAGAGGCTTGAGGGAGCCATACAGAATGTGGAGCATGCGGTGCCGTTAATGCCTCTGATGATGGGGGCAGGGGATGGCCAGGAAGGGGACACCCAGAGGGGCACAGACTGGCAACTGGTGGCCAAAGAATGTTGCCTCTCGGGGGTTCAGTTTCAACCGGTCGTTCTCCCTATTCGGGCAGCACCGAGGGGAGGGTACGAGTGGACAACTTTTGATATAAAAACCGTTCGGGAGCTTGCGAGTACTGTGCAGGCGCATGGAGTGAATTCTTCGCAGGCGCTCACTTTGTTTGAATGTCTGCTCTCAACACCTGTTGCGCCTTTTGATGTGATGCAGCTAATGAGAGGGGTATTGCCCCTGTCATTGCTGTTGTTGTTCAAGTAGGAATGGCGGGCTCAATGCGTTAAGGTAGTGGCCAACGCTCAGGCTCCTGGTCATCACCTGGCGGGGGTGACCATAGAGCAGCTTATGGGGGACGGACAGTTTGCAACACCTCAGGCACAGGCACAGGGCATGCGCGGATGTGACTTTACGGCAGTCGCAACAACTGCCTTGGCCACACTTAGGCGTGTCGCGGCCATGGATAGAGTGGACCCCCCTTGGGTGAAAGTTCGGCAGGGGATTGCCAAGAGGTTTACTGCCTTTTTAGATCGGCTTCAGCTTGCTGTGCAAGCAGCAAAACTTCCGGAGACGGCTAAAGAAGCGATTGTGGTTGAATGTGCTAGGGCTCAAGCTAACCCACAGACCGCAGAGCTTCTCTCTCATTTGCCAGCGGGTTCATCGCTAGGCAACATGATACGCCGTGTACTGGAGAGAGAGCAACAACAGGAAGCACATCCGGTAGTGGCGGCCTTGCAACAAGTTTTGCAGGCGGGTGCAGCCATCTGTTACCGATGTGGGGGTAGAGGCCATATAGCGAGGGATTGCGCAACCAAACCTGGAGGGTCGGCCCAGGAGGTGGGGGCGGGCAAACTCCATTGTTGGAAATGTGGCAAGCTCGGGCACAGAGCTCGAGAATGCCTCACCAGGGCCCAGCAGGGGGCTCTGGGGTGTGCAAAACAATGGGGACCGATGTCAGGAAACGGTACGAGGGGAGGGATAGGGGCCGGGCCCTCCCCTTCGGTTTTTGTACAGGGCCCAGCGACAACAACCCAGGATCAAACAGTGCTCCCGTGGAACTGACCGCTGAAGGGGAGGGGCACGAACAGGGCAATGTGACAACTGTTCCTACAGTTCCTCCTACTGCCCAAATAGCATTGACCATGGGCATGAAAACCCGTCTGGAAAGGGTGATCATTCTAGAGGTGGGACTACCCCTTCTACCACCCCGCATTACTCTGCTAGCCCTGTTAGATACCGGAGCAGAAGTTACCATGATTCCAGTTCATGTCTGGCCCCCAGAGTGGCCCACCACAGTACAAGGTCAATTGATAGGAGTGGGGGGAGCACAGGAGTCGAGGATGAGTAAGGCCCCAGTGAAAATCACTCTTGTCCAGCCTACAACTGCTGCAAACTCTGACAGAGTGGCGTGGTGCAACCCGATGGTGGCAACGGTCCCAACAGCCATTCTTGGGTGCTGTTGCCTACATCTTTGGGGATGTCACCTTTCCACAGATTTTTAATGCAGGCCACTGCCGTCTGCCGTCCCTTGACGCTCACCTGGCTTACGGACAGGCTGGTGTGGGTGGAGCAGTGGCCGATGACTGAGGAGAAGCGGGTGGCAGTAGTAGAATTGGTGTGAAAGGAAGTGCAAATGGGCCATCTTGAACCCTCCACCAGTCCCTGGAACACTCCTGTATTTGTCATAAAGAAGAAATCAGGGGTGTGGCGGCTCCTCCATGACTTGCGAGCAGTCAATGCCTGCTTACAGGACATGGGGGCTTTACAGCCAGGACTGCCCTCTCCGGCCATCGTGCCAAAAGGACAGGGTGTCATTGTGATCGATATAAAAGACTGTTTTTTCAGTATTCCCTTGTACCCAGGAGATCGCAAAAGGTTTGCCTTTTCAATCCCAGAACGAAACCATCAAGCACCCATGCAGTGGTATCAGTGGAAAGTGCTCCCTCAAAGCATGAAAAATTCGCCGACTCTCTGTCAAATCGTGGTAGGTAAGGCCTTACAGTCTCTGCGAGAAGACCACCCGGAGGCCACCATTATACATTACATGGATGACATTCTGCTGTCCCATCGGGACGAGTCTGTGTTGCAACGCCTCTATGATCAGACGGTCCGGCAACTAAGTGAATATGGGCTACACATATCCCCCAACAATACACAAATAGGACCTTCTGTTAGTTATCTAGGCACTCAATTAACCCCCTGCACAATCACCGCTCAGAGTTTCACAGTCCCTGACCAAGTGTATACCTTACATGATGCCCAAAAGTTAGTGGGCAAACTATTGTGGCTAAGGAACTTCGTTCCCATTGCTGAAGATGAACTGAATCTCTTATACCAACTACTCCGGGGAGGAGAACCTTTGCAGGTGCCACGTGTGTTGCAACCAGCACAACGTGAGTTGCTAGAAAACATAGCCCAACGGGCTCAGCAGTGGGGCCTGCAGAGGTTTCAACCCACATGCCCAGTTGTTGCGCGACTCTTTGTGGCCAAGCAAAGTTGCCATGGTGTGTTGATGCAGACCGCAGAGGGCCCGGAGTGGCCCTTTGCGTGGCTGCATCAGGGCAAAGTGCACACAGCCATCATTAGTTGGCCGCTGTTGGTAGCCGCCATGATCATGCGTTGCCGGAGGGCTTGTCAACATTTTAACAGCAAAGACCTGGACCGCATTGTCTTGCCCTGCTCCCTAACGCAATGGAATTTAGTTTATCTGCAGGTGTCCGTTTTGCAGGGTGCGTTGGCAGAGTTTGCCGGGACAGTAACAGGACATGAGGTCCATCCCTGTGGGGAGGTCTTGCATGCCTTACCCATCGTCCCAGCACAGCAATTGGCTAAACACCCTAATGACGGCCACACAATCTTTACTGATGCGTCCTCCAAGACTAGCAAGGCCATCTGTGTTTGGAGGGAAGATGGGGCATGGCATCAAATAGTATATACTGAGCCAAGTCACTCAGTGCAGTTTTTGGAGGCCAAAGCAGTGACCATGGCATTGTTACATTGGCCGACCGAGCCCTTGAATGTGGTCATGGATTCACTGTATGTGTATAAGCTCTTAGTTGCGGGGGAATGGGCCCTAGCTTCTTCTACGGAGATAGCCGGTATGCTGTTGAATGCCTTACAGTTGCGTAGTGCACCCGTTTTCCCTATTCATGTCACCAGTCATTCTGGTCTCCCTGGACCACTAGCCGAAGGGAACAGCCGCGCCGACCACGCGGCACAAGCGTTGTTAGCTGCTGTCGGTAATGATAACAGCACGCCAGCGAGGGCACGCGCGATAATGTTACACCGCCTCTTGCATTGGGGTCCCCGAGGTTTGGCGGTACTAACGGGCATTTCCCATGCCGAAGCTACAGAGATTGTCGCGGCCTGTCCCCATTGTGCCCAAGGACCTCTTTGGGAAGCCGAGGTCAACCCTCGTGGCTTACGACCGAATCAGATCTGGCAAACAGATGTTACGGAGTATGCTTCCTTTAAGCCACTGCAGTATTTGCATGTTACCATAGACACCTATAGTAAATATATTCTCGCTACAGTGCACAGTAAGCAGAATAGCTTGGCGGTTGTACAACACTGGCGTGCTTGCATAGCCCAACTGGGGATTCCACAACAGATCAAGACGGATAATGGTGCAGCTTATACTGCGGAAAAGGTGAAGCGATTTTGTGCAACGTGGGGTATAGCCCTTGTACATAGCATTCCTTATAACAGCACCGGCCAGGCCATTGTAGAACGAGCACATCGAACCTTAAAGACCCTGCTAGATCGGCTTAGGGAGGGGGACGAGGCGGAGCCCTCCTGATTACGGGATAACTCACCTGTTCTCCGTACATAGCGTCTCCTGTTAACTGCGATAACTTCATTAAATCAGACAATTCGGGGGGACCTGGACCAGACGGCGGCGCAACGACATTTTATGAGTACGGAAGAGAAAGGCCCCTACCCACTGGTCCGTGTGCGTGATCCCCAGACACGCCAATTGGATGGACCGTTTGAGCTGCGTTGCCTCGGGCGGGGGTACGCCTGTGTACAGATGCCTGAAGGGCTACTGAAATGGGTCCCTAGTCGTATGGTTCGTCCTGCCCTAACCTCGTAGTGTTTGAGTGTTTTTCTTTACAGATCGCTGTCATCCTTTCCTGGCTTGTGACGTCTTGGGTATGTGCTACGAATTTCTGACAGTGGAGCAATTAATAAACAAGATAACAGAACTGCAGAGGCAAGAAGGAGCTGCAAGAGTTTTTATCGCAATTAAGAAAGCTGTCATTTCGTCTTAGAGCATTTAGCTGCGGGATGGGGACTTAGGAGTTGGTTTGTATCTTTGTTAAAAATCGGGGTTTCTTTTATTCTTGTGTATTTTATTAGGTATAATGTTGCTTTTACTGTGTTTAATTAATTGTGTTCATAGATCTTGTAGGTCACCTTGGCCAACATAACAGGTCAAGATTCTCTGTGCCTTGCAACCGCATCACAAAGCCCATGAACCAATAGACAGGATGGCTATGACTCATGCAGCGCGCCTGGCCAGCGAGCGCATGCGTCATAGGCTCCCCATGTTTCAACCGAGGCGAATTTTGGCACCCGCTGGCCACGTGTGCTGAAATCCGTTCCTCTACAAATGTATAGATACCGGGACTTTCTGAAGAGCATCGGGTTGGTGTACGGCAAGGCCATCGTTGCCTCTGTGGGGACACCCACGTAAAGCTGGCACCTACCGATTGCTGGGCTGAGTTCGCGGATGGTGGTGACTAGATCTGTTAATGCTCTTTTTAAAGAAAAAGGGGAGGGGAATTGTTGTGGGACCATATTTAGCTAACGGTCACAAGAGCATTCCAGACGCCTTTAGAAGGCCTTGAACAGAATAAACAAGAAGACAAAAATAAGAAAGATACCAATTAGAAAAACACAGGTGCGCATTCCACGATAAAGAGAACTTGGCACAAACAACCTCAATTCGGCAGTTTATCTTGACCAATTAGACTGAGATAAGTCTTGCATGTTTTAGTTAGTATAACCAATTATGTTTTATGTTTATGCGCGTGTACAGTGTTGATATAACCAATCCTTAAGTGCAACTGGACGCGTGGACAGTGCATGAATAATGTGTGAATAATGTGTGTAACCAATAGAAGCTAGCTAGACATGGGGAGGGGGAGATGTAGGGTACGGCGTTCGGAAGATCTCATGATGTCACAGAAAGGTAGAAGGCTAGTCGTCGCCTCCCTATGACGTATCAGTGATCCCGCCTACCATTGTTAGTATAAAAAGAATTAACTGCACAATAAAAGAGGAAGTTGACGCTCACACCGTGTGTGTTATCTGTCTCTTCCCTGGTCCGGGTCGACCAGTGATCTAATCGTGGCACCTTGATATGTAGCAACACTGCACATATTCTTTTTCCAGAATGGATGAAAGAGGCAATAAAACACCACCGAGATTTTCTACAAACAGGCATGTCTCACCCTTGCTAAAACAAATTAATTTCTAGTACTGTCTTGTTTCCTTTGCAATTCAGTACCTTGAGGAGGAACCAACTCTGATACAGATCCTGCTCTTTGCGAAGTATCACTGAATTCAGTCCTTGGGGGCTTCAGTGTAATTTCTAGCCAAGGTGCTGGTAAGGGGTTGGAGAAGTGACAGCATGGAGCGAACCCAGCTTGCTTACCAGCTCACCCACTGCACAGTAGCTATAGACACGGTAAGTACAGCAAGACTTCCCCTTCTCTTTGTATTGGTTTTTCACAGGGAAAGAATGATTGCTGCTGCTACTGCAACTTTATAACCCTTGCAATTGCTGTTATTATTTCTATGGAAGAAAACGACAAAACATTAGTTATTCTAGCTAGAAAGGGGATACAAGCCTTAAAGGTCAAGGGAAGTCTCACTTTTATCACTGCACTAGAAAATTACTTTTCCTTTTACCAGTTCAACTATCAAATTGAGAGAGGAAAAAAGAAAATATCAGATTTGATTTACCAGTTCCATACATTTTTCTTTTAAACAAATAATAGTTGGGGGGTGGGGCGTGGGTATTTTTTTAAATTTTATGTTAGACGTCTCATTTTGGAGAAAATATAATAAATGAAAAACGAGCAAGGTGGTATTTTGGCGTCAAGTAGGGAGGTAGACTATACTTGTTTTTATCCAGTATCTTGGGGCTCCCTGTGTTGACCTAGCTTTAGAAGCTCAGATTCAGTTATCTCCACTTTTGGAGGAAATATGATTCCGCATCTTTCATGTTCCTGGAAGATCCCCAAACCATAAGGCCACAGGGGATTTCAGTATAAGCCCTGTGTAAGTCATTACCCTCTTCAGACTAAGTATTGAATACAACACTAACTGTAGCAGAGACTTCTACCCAGACCTTGTCATCTCCTAGGAACATGTACAATGCTATGGGAAGTAAAACTCACTTCATCTAACAAAATTACTTTTTTGGTGTAGTAACTGCTGAAATAGAACAATACAAGTTCATAATTGCTGACTAATGGCAACAGACATCAGTAGAAATTCTCAAGATGTCACTTTAATCCATTTTGAAAAACAGTTGGTTGACCATTGGGCTTCCCTAAACTTCCTAATGCAGGGCACAATATAGTCATCTTAGCATGTGTTGTACTCCAGCTGTATGTTGTCATGCTCACATTTTCTCAGGCACAGGGAATACTTAAGTATTTTGCATCAGGTAAAGCCATCTCTATAGAGAAACAGAGGTTGCCATCCACTATAACTCCCAAAATCAAAACCTTTTAAATAAAGGAAGAGAACATGATGTGAATCCTTCATGCCCAGGGGTAAGCAGTAACCATGGACAAGTTGCGAAAATGCTCCAGTATTGCTCTGTCAATGGTGCAAATCCCAAATGCCTTATTCAGCATAAAACCTGTAAATTCTCAGTCAATTGAAATTTACATTTTACAACAGAGAAACTACTTGTCAAAATAAAATTTATTCATTCCTATCCACATTTCTTTAGTCTAACTTGGAATGCCAGAGTCCTCACAGATTTTCTGTTAGAAAACAAATTAAGTATAAAAGGCAGTAAATATTGCCTTAGTATTTCTTTCAACTAGTAGACATTACAATGATTATTAACCAATATAAAACATGTTTGGTACAATATCCAGCAGTATACATTAAGCAAATTATATTTTCATGGAAAAAATCTAAATTCCTCATCCTGAGAATTAGAACGTGACAAAATTGAAGATACACTTAAAAATCCAGGGTAATATGAATTGAAAAACCCTCAAAGGATGTTTTGCTTAAGCTTTAATTCTCAAAAGAAGAAAGACAACCAGAAGACCCCTTTACTTGCTTTGCCAAAACCTCAGATAGGATCTCAACTTTATGCATGATTTAGGAAAAGGAAAGAAACAGTAATTCCCATGGATACAATCACCCCTTCAAGCACTCATGTTAATTAATTTTCTAGTCCTACCTATCACACTGATCTGGTGATAAGGAACATATAGCAAAATACAGTCAAAGGAAAAATATGGAAGAGCAATTATTAAAGCTTATCAGGAACACTGCATAGTTTGAGCCTCATAATCAGCTTCTCACCCCATCCCTTCTGCCCCAGCAACATTTTCTCTCTCAGGCTGCCTTCTGAAGAATAAAAGAGTAATAGACCACTGCTATGAGATTTCTCCTATTATACCATTAGGAAAAGCTCCTTCTGGAATACTTGGCATGTCATAATATGCACAGTAGGGAATTCCTCCAGCATGCCAGCAATTTTCAGTATCAATCAAAATACATAAAGCAACGTGCAGAAATGCTGGAACAGCTTTCATGTCAGGCACTCCTGGATGCAAAAGCAGTGTAATGCCTTTGCTGCTCACCTCTGTTATGCTTTTCGTTGCACAGAAAAGCCAGTCATGCACTCATGTGCAATACGACCTTCCATGCTCATTAGAAGCTTTTCTCTAAGCTCATAATTCAGAAGCGCTTTTCTTCATGCAACGTTACTTTCATAACAAATGTCAGCTTTCTGCTCCTAGTCAGCTCTACAAAATATCCCTCATCTGATTTTTTTTTTTTGAGAGAGAGAGATATAAAATATATATATATATATGCATGTGTATAGACACACAATTTTTTCTAAATGGGACTTTCGCTGCCTTGGGTGACCTGATAGCACATTTAGACACATACTGCCTGTGGGTGATTTGTAAAATCTGGGCATAATCCTAAGATCAAATCAGCGTGGAAGGTGAGAGGGTTATTTATCTTCCCTTTCTTTCTTCTTATTTTTTCCTGGTAATAATCATGTTGATAATCACAGAAAGTGTTACCATGGTTTTAAGCTGATACAGTTAAAAGAAGAAATGTGCCCATTTATCTGGTGTATGTCCATAAAAAAATGCCCAGTTAACCTACCACAAAGTGTGAACTCCAGCAAAATATGACACTGATTACTACATCCAGATATATTCTGAAATTACTAGAAGATTTTGGGGTTGGTTGTTTGGGTTTTTTTCTTTCTTTTACAACAACCTGTAGAATTTTATGATTGCTATTATTAAAATCTTATACTTGGATTTCACTATCATTTACTCCTATCTCAATTTTCTGCTATTTGCATCTTGCATCCTTAGAAAAGGGTTTATGTATTCATCTTGTATTGCTATAAAAATTCTTGTTTTGCTGAAATCCTTGAGACATTATTTTATTTAATGTAGAAGAACTACTGGTTTCTATTGATACTAGCCAAAAGTTACTTTCCAACAGAATGAGAAGGGTATCCATCTGAGCAGAACATTTTTTTCACTGCAAATAGAGTTATCAGTAAGAGGGTAAAAAAACACTATTGGTGATACCACAGAATCCTATGTACTTAGGAATTCCTTCCTTTTTCCGTTCTTGCTTACCCTGTCCCTCTCCCTACCAAATGTGATATTGCTTCTAAAACACACATTAGACATTAAAATTTTAATTTCAGGTTCATCCTAAAAACTCTGTGTGAAACATGTGGATATATAGCTTTAGTGCAAAATGAAAATATATTTTAAATTCTTCCTTCTAAGTACTACTTTTTGCTCAATGTTCTGCATCCACATTGTATCTCTTACTCAGATATGGTCTCCAAAAATTAAAATAGAGATCAAGCATGATAATGTGGACACAAGGAGAATTTAATTAAAGCTTTGTTTAAAGAAATGTCCCCACTAATCATGGGATTTGGACCATGATTTGTCAGTCATTGACTCAAATCCAGCTCAGAAGTTAATTTCAATCATTACAAGATCTCATTTTGTGATCCAGGCACAAAAAAGTTGCTGCTCTCAGTCCAGCATCTAGTGGACAGGTGTCCACATCATAAAAGCTATTATTGTAAATGAAACCAGTTATTGGTGTACTCAGAATTGTTTGTGCCCATTGATAAGGCACAGTAGGAAGCATTCTTAAGTGATGCTTGTGCTGTACTCAGCTCATTAATTTTAGTAACAGCTCCTCATAGCACCAACTGGAAAAAGCATAGAGAGGAAGAGAGAGAAAAAGAAGACAACAACTTCAGTTTCAAGAACCTATCAATGTAGGAATTTTCATAAATACCTGAACTTAAAAAATAATCCATAGACACCTTGACTATTGGAATATTTATCATATATTCTTATAGCTTGGGGCTATAAGGGCAGGAACAGCACAATAAACGGACTTTGACTTTTGTATTTTGGAGTAAAGAAAGTACTCTAGTATGACAGAAGAAAGAGCAGAAACATTCAAGAGCTTGTGCCAGGTGGATAGGGGCAAGCCATTGTTCCCATCCCTCATCCTCCCCCCAACACTATCCACTCTTCAGCACTAAACTTTTTGCAGTCAGTACCTGACATAAGGCAAATGCAGACAGGTAAGTATGATAAAGCTAGTGATTTGATAGACTTCAAATAGGGAAAAAAAAAAAAAAGAAAAGAAAAGAAAAAAAGGGGAAAGAAACTGAGTCCATTACAAGCAAAATCCTTGAACACATGCCTTCATTCAAAGAGAAAATAATTCACTGTTCAAGACAGAACAGTGGCTGTTAACCTCCCCTGTCTTCCATAAAATGGTTATTACTGCACAGATGGAACAAAAAAGCCTATCAGCATTCTGGGGAGGTTACACTCATTTTCCAGAGAGCACATTCTTTGAAAGATTAATTTATGAAATTTTAAATGAGTTACTAGAGTGAAGATATTTGGAAACATTTCCCATATCATACAAAGAATAGCATTTAAAAAAAATTTCTAACACGCAAAAAGGCAAGCTAAATGTTTACTCCAGAACTTGTTGATGATTCATCAATTACAGTGAGCTTTGGATGAAATCGTGATTTTTACTTTTTTTCCCCATTCATTCTAAACAATTCCTTTGCAAAAATCATGGGAAGATAGAAAAAGCACGTATTATGGACACATTTAACTACTTAGTCCTGCAAATTTACCTCATTCAGTTACTAATTGGTTGTAAGTATTATCCTTATTATCAGCACAAAACTTTACCTTGGTGAAGCTCTAGCCCTCTCTTTTTTCATCTTCAATAGCGTAAGACAATAAAACTGCATACTCCAGTAGGGTGGGACTGTGCAGGAACTGTACAAAATGGGAATTCCCTGCTGAAAACAAATGAGGAACTTTTCCAAACCTCTCAGACATTTTCCTTCCAGAGGGGACCTGGGCTGGAACCAAGATACTCCAAAGTTTTCATAACAGAGGGATGCATCACAGAATCGCTAAGACTGTAATGGTCAGGACCTGGGCTAGAGGCCGAGGTCTGGCGGGAGTAGAAGCAAGTGTCTGAATCTGACAAATTCTGACAGAGAACCCACAGAAATTAGACTGCATCTTGCTAAGAGCTTGACTGTCCAAGTCACACACTATTATGCCTATTGTAAAATTTTAAATGTATCCCATGTTTTACAGTAAAAATATTGCAACTGTTACTCATGGAAATGAGATAATGATTTCTATTTCTTGTTGTACTGTAACAACTGTTTCTTTTTGCTTTTCTGTCAATAACTTTTCCTTGCTCAATATATTGATGTATATAGAAATTGCCTTTTTTTCTGATTGTTCCCTTCTGTTCCTCTACAGAGATATCCACATAAAATCCTCACTATTCTAGGCACTGAGTTTTGTCTCAAGTTTTCAATTCCTCATTATTCACAAAGGATGTAGGTATTATTTTTCTTTGGTTCTATGCTATTTCAGTCTTCCTTTTGTGTAACAACAGAAAAACTCTAGTGAAATAAAGATGTCATAATTTTCAATACCTGCACTGGACTTTCTCATCTGTCAGTCATAAGTCTCTGAGTTCACCTCTTCCCTTTTTCTTTTTTTTTTTTTAAACCAATTGCATTTTGCTTCATTAGTTACAGTTGTCCAGAATGCTTTGCTAACTACATTCTATATTCATCATCTTTACACATTTAGACACTGGATAACAAATAACTTTTTAGGTTCAGAGACAAGAATTTGTTTTGAATTTTAAAGAGCTATTAATTTTCTGCTTTCAAATAAAAGCACATTCATTTCTTCAGAAAAGTTATTCTTCTATCCCAATAAAGCTAAGGAGTTGCTATTAGCAAGACCACAAAACTTCACATTGAATAGAAGTCTGATTTGTTTCATCACTCAGTCTCACTATTCATATTTGAAGATGCATGCTTTTGACTTCTCTACTGTATTTAATTCCTTCTCATTAATGGCACATGTTTGTCTCTTCCCCCTCTTTGCAAAGATCAATTATTGATCTGCATTCATGTAACTGATGTATCTCTCCCCCATCTATTAGCCATGTGTTTTCAAGCATGTAATTTAACTGAATTCTTTCCTCTTATTACAGTTCCTCTGTCATCCATTTCTGACAAGCACCACACTTGCTTTTATTCCCTATTTGTGCTTCATTTTATAAATGAACAAACAAACAAAAAAACCAAAACCTGTGCCCATTTTATGTTAGTCATTGCTGTTAACTATAGTAAAAGGAACTTAATCACCATATGTTTTTCTTGTTTTGTTCTGAGAAAATGCAAACTATTGCTCAAGAAACATATTAAACTTTTACAAAAAGTAACAAACCAGTATGCTGGCACTGAACAGATCCAAACATAGGATAAACTTGTAATTTTACACTAAGGTTCTACAGTTCTACACTTCATGTGTGATGTCTGATTAGCCAAGTATCCATCACATCATCCTCCTGAAAAGCAAGCTGTACCGTTTCTAATAGAATCAGCTGCTCTACTCCAAGGGCGTGTATATTTTATACCAATATCCAGGTACCTTCTAAATCACACTGGAACTGAACAAACCTTTAATTTGGCCAAAGTATCCTAAAGATACAAACAGAAAAGAAACTTTCTTTCCTCCTGAAAGGAACTACATCCCTCATTGATGGATGTTTTTATATATGGCCATTTGGCCATGACAAAAGCAGAGACCAACACCAGAACAGACTCACAATAGTTTGCCCTCCTCCTCCACTAATCACTCAGAAGGTTGATTAGATGCTGTAAAAGCAGACTTCCAGCACATTATTGCAGTTCAACAAATGTCACCATATTGTTTCATCCTAGCTTGTCTGAGCAACACCCATGATCCTGTAACTGACGCAAGAGAGTAATCTTTTTTCCAGAACAAACAAGACCAAAACCCCACTGTGAGCAGCAGCGAGCCTTTCACCATCTAGCCCATGACATGGAAGTCACCACTCCAGCAGGAACTGACAGTAGTGAGGGATAAATATACTAGTCACATACTCTTCCTAGTTAAATTCTGTCACCAAAATATGCCTTTCCACCACCATATGGGCTATGAGAAGTTACTTAACCCAATTACCGTTGCATTGTGACCCACTATTCCATTGAACTTTTTAAGCTGCCTTTTGTGTATCTTTGTAGTTGTCCAGACATTTTAGACAAAGCTAGACATCACTTACAGTTGGTATTTTCTTCTCTTGAACTAGGTCAACCTTAAGCATTACATAGATATAAAATACCTTCATACAATTTCAGTAGCTGACAAATCAGATGACATTCCTAAGAAAGACACCTAGTCACGAAAGAAGAAAATGAAAAATTTACCGTGCCTCTTAGTAATCTTTTCCAATGGTTGCTTGCCCTCACTGACAGCAGTTTTCACCATCTTTCCAGTTTGGACTTTACCGACTTACAAACTTCCAGCTGTTGGATCTTGTCATGTCTTTGCTTGGTAGACTAAAGAGACCACTATTATCAAGTAATAGTATCATGCCTTACACAGTCAATTCCTCCTTTGCAAGCAGTAAGTCAACATAATTTTTATATGCAGATTAACAACTCTGTGATAACGGCAGGCAGGAATACACCTAGTACATTCAAGTTGTGTCATTCCTTTTCACAATACTACTGAATTAATAGCTATGTTATTATTTAGACTATTAGTCCATAAATTGCAATCTACTCATATCCCACAGCTAAGCAGCATGTAAAAACACCAGGTGGCAAAAATCTGTATTTTTTCCAATTAAAATACATAAACATGCACAAAAGCTGTAAGAATACTGAAGTACAGAGCACCACTTTCAATGGCTCACTGATTAGCCAAACTATTCTCAGGTAATTTGTTATGTCTCTAGGAATCCTCATTTTATACTTTCCAGTGAGCAAAGCTCAATTTTTGCATTACTGTTTCTCTAAATTAAATCTACATGACTTTTCTATTCAGAAAGTCTCCTTTTAGCAATCAGCATAGGAAGGTAATCAAAGCCCATTTACACAGTAAGGAAAGTTAAAAACCATTGGTACTTGTTGCTCTGTACCAAACTTCGGTGTTTATTCTAAATCATGTTTCAGTTTAACAAAATGAATGAACAGTACATGCACATACTGCACTGGACATTTAAAATTAAAATGGAGTTACCAGTTGTAATGATCACGTTTTGAACATATTTACTTAGCTTTCTTTCAAAAAGACATAATATTAGAGGTTGCCAAACCTGATGGGCTTCGGGACCCAGGAGGATTCCTCTTACTGCAGCTGGGTTGATGCGAGGCTGCAGTGGTTCTATGTCCCCAGATGGAGCCAGTAGCAAGGCTGCCCACATGTTCCCAGCCAGCCAGCCACAAACTATAAATGTATACATTTACACATATATTTATATACACACACAGCTAGCCACGATAGCCTGACCCTTCTCCTCCCTGGCTGATCAGAACCAAGGCCACCACTGGAACAGACAGACACAGGTGTGTGTTGCCTGTCTTTTCATTAGCTAGTTATGGACACTTGGTCAGGTCAGTAGCTGGGTCCCAGACTGTGGAGTTCCTCCAGGCAGCTGACACCTCGAGTCTTGGAGGTTTGTGCTCACTGCAGTTGCCGGCACTCAGACCTCTTACTCTACTTGAGGACTAGTCTGACTTGCAGTTTGCTGGCATTCACCCACAGAAGAGAGATTGCACAACCCACATGGAGGACAGTTAGAAACAGGATTTAAGAAAAACATAGGACAGACTGTGGTAGTCAAGCTCAATCAGGCAAGCGTGTTAGCCAGCAATCTCTATGCACTCAAACAGCCTCTTTTACCCCACTCACCACTCTATTTTCCCCACACTTGTTCAAGATGGACCCACTGGTCCACCTTGATCCCTCCCCACTTTCACTCCCGTAGTAAAGTTTTGCACCTCACCACAATCCCCTTAAAACATTGCATGTTTTACACAGTCCCAAAATTCTCTTCACTTTTTAAGTTCTATGCCCCTGAGAGGCAGTAACTTTTTCGTAGCCTTTCAGAGATTTTCCTCCTTGACTCTCCTCTGCATTTCACATCAGCTACAATGGTCTAAATCATTTGTCTTTGATAGTTTTATTCAGGAGCAAATTCAGTGTGCTCCTTTCAGTTTTCACTGATTATACTAGGGTATCCCAGACTGTCATTGTTCCTCTGATCCTTACTGGGTCTTTGTGCTTATTGTGATTAGCCTTTAACCAGATTACCTAGCAAAACATGTATCCTGATACTAGCTAACACAGAATCATGTTATGCAATTACATGCAATCACATGATCACCATGACTGCATTTTGGTGGTAGCATATAACGGTATTACTAGCTCTACAGCAAATCAATTTTTCTGTTAAAAAAAATACCCATTTGACCAGTGTAAACAGGCTTGATACATTCTTGAAAAACATAATGGTTTATTATTTGATTTGGGAGGGGAAAAAAAAAAAACCAAAATATTAGGGATTAAGTTGCAACAGGTACAACTCCAGACGCCTACAAAAAAGCCTGATCACAGGAACAGGCTTCAGCTATAGTGGAGCACTGGGAGCTGTCAGGAGAATCTGTCCATGCTCGAGAGACGTGAGGCTGCTGCTGCTCCATGTCCCCAGGTCCAGACAGTAGCAAGGCTGAAGAAACTTTCCCAGCAGGCACACACACAAAAGTTCACACATACACACACACACAGAGCTGGCCACACGGGTCACAGACACACAGAGCACTCGCACAAATGTAGCACCAGCACCCTCATCCTGCTCCCCTCTGGCTGGACAGGATGGATGTCTACTAGTGAGAATACATATATATTCACATGTAGAAGGTGGATCCCTCCAGCAGCTGGGCTCAGACATGCCGTGTGCCCAGTGGGTGGCCCCTGGAGCCCAGGCTCCCCAGTTGCTGGCACCTGGACATATGAGTCCCAGAAGCTGCAGCCCTACTCCAGTTGCTGGCATAGACTGTCACACACACAGAGCTGGGCCAGGACTTTCCAGGTCCCAAAAGCCAATTCCCCCTGTACTCTTGCCCCTAGAGGCACCCTGGTGCTCTCACACCCAGAGTCAGCCCTAGAGACCTGCTCACCATCTTGCTCTCAGGTCATTTCTCCTACTCACCAGCTCATCTGACTTGATCTTCACTATTGCTCACACACATGCTCGCAGACCTGCACTCACTCCAGTCACTGGCACCATGGACACACAGGCCCTCCGCCCCATGGTCTCACTCCAGTTGCTGCACACAGATCCCCCTGCACACACAGAAGAGAGAGCCCCTACCCAGGGAAGAGCTGGAAAGAAATTTAACAAGTAGGACAGACTGCACTGATCAGGTGCAGGGCAAGGCCAGACAAGAGTACTGACTAAACTATTAACATGCAATGGCCCTTATTAATCCCTTAACCCTCCTTCATTTTCCCACTCCTGTTCCTCCCCAAATCATCTAAATCCCCCCCTTTTCATACCATTGATTCCTGCCCTAAACACCCCATAAATCCTGTGTGATCTTAAACTGATTTTCTGCTGCATCCTACAACGTGTCCCACCCCTAGGCAGCAGCTCCTCTTAGTGTGAAAGGTGATTTCCAAAGCTGCTCCTGATGACTTATGATGATGGGCTTCATGCTGGACACTGAGGTTGATGGTTCAGCTGAGATAGTCCTGGAAGGGGCCTGGACAAGGTGGTTGCTCCTCAGGAGTCCTTGATTCAGGTTCCTACCTGTCATTGTGCATTTCTGTGCTCCTCTGAGCTTGTGCAGACAGGCCCTGGATGGGCTGATGGCCCCTGTAAGGGCCTGGGAGTAGCCCAGCAGGGTATTACTTGGGCTCCCCCTGCCGCCATTGTCTTTCTGAGCTCACTTGTGGGTGTGGAGATGTACTTTATCACCTAACTTCACAGTAGTGTAACACATAACTTGAGTCACCACAAAAGTATGGAGCAGCATCAGGCAACCAGGCAATGAGGCAGGTGAGAAGAGAAAACAGAACATGGGGAGAACAAAAGGAAGAAGTTTTAAAAAAGCAGAACTGCATATGAAAGCACTATTACAAGGATCAGTTGGAAGAGCAGAACATCCTGGAAATTAATCCCAAGGAGTATCTAGAATGACCAGGAATGCTGTGATACTAACCATACATACACAAGATGAGCCTGCATTTTCAGCTGACATCTTGAAGATGCCAACGGGAACAGATTAGCACTGAAAGTTTTGTTTCCCTCACTGCCCCCAATGCTCCCCCACATCTGCTGCTCAGAGCCATCTCTGCAGCAACCAGCACAGAGTCAACAGGAAACAATGCTCGCACTTGGACTACTCATCACAGAGCTGATTTCTTAGAGTGGCATCACTGAATTTCATGACTGCTGTACATGACCATGTACAACAATGAGCCTCATCCTAAGTAATATTGTGCCAATGTTTGGCTATTGCTGGGTTGATAACATTAGAAGAAGCCTTCCTCTCCCTACGTGTATGAGGTACTTTAGCTAGGCAGAAAAAAAAGTCTCCATCAACTGGCCACTTAAGCTTATAAACCTTTGATTTTTCCAGTGACACATCACAAAATGCACTAAGACAATAAGCTCACTGACTCAACCGATAACCAAGTACAACACCACCAACCCAGGCACGGACTAAGATCCCACTGAAAAAGCAGACACTGTAAAGACTGAACAAGCAAGTAATATCCCCAACACGTGACTGTGCTGAAACTAATTTGAACATGACATTTACAGGAAAAGGAAGCAAAAAAATGATTTCACATCACAAGGCTTGCTTCACATGACAACTAGAGATGTCAGATAAACAGTATAAAAAACTCTCATCATCTATTCTAAAAGGAAGGATACTTTCTGATGACTTAATTAATTGGTGGTAACAAGGAACCTTTCATGTAATCATGGAAACATTATTAACAGTAATAAATTGCATCTTCCCTGAAGCAACATAAAATCAATGACTTTACAAGAAATTGTTAAAACAATAATGATGCTTTAAGAAAAACTCTCATTTGAAATGTATGAAGGTTGTGATGTTAAGGCCATTATATTTTCATACATTTAATGATTTAGAGATATTTGATAGTATTGAGTTAGATCTATTTTCTTAATAACTAGTGTCTGTATTATTAGATAATAAGGATAGAAATGCTTACATACACTTTTTGAGGAAAACATCTAGATTGATTAGGAAACCTGGTCAAGTGGCTAGTAAAAACTCAAAGTGGGATTATTGTTCCACCACACATGGAATGAGAATTGTTCCTCAGGGTAATTGTAGGCAATAGTGTCCACAAAGCTTGCTTTCTTTCAAAGCTGATGACAGACTAGGTCCTCCTAGATTGAGATTTTCCTGTCCTCAGCATGGGGCAAAGCCAGGGTTTGGGGTGTGGATGGCAGAAGATTAGTCATGGCCATTCTGCTTTACCTCCAAGACTATGTATATTATATACTGTGTAATATATTCTCAAGACATATACATTATATTTGAATGTGAGGTACGTAATATGAAGAAGTCTATTTTTTCCAGAAATGTTACCATGGGAGGGGGGAGGAGTTTTACACAAATTGCAAGCTTTCTTCTTGAGGGAAAAAGCCCCCCATAAACTCTAATCATAATCTTCTGGAAGAAATAGTCATACTGTTCCTCCAAGGAAGGTTTATTTCAAATTTACTGCATTTTCATATGAATTCATAGGTGTACAAAAAGATTCCAAGAGTAACCACTGTTAAGACAAATTTCACTGTGCTTATTGATCTTTCATTGTAATTATGACATGGTTCTTCTCTCTCATCAGTATGAATCTAGAGAACTTCCCCACAGGTACATGGGAAAAAATATATCAAACCTGAGCATTGCTTCAGTATAAATTAATAGAGACTTATATGAGATAACTATTCTTGCTACCCAGGTCACCAAGGATTTCACTGATAGCTTTGGATGACAGAGAAATTTTAACTTGGGTTTGGTTTTTCCATTTTTTAAAAATTAAGAAATTCCTTTGAAAAGGTAGCCAGGTCACCACCTAGAGTTAACCCTTATTCTTTGTCCTTCCAACCACTGGGGGGGGGGGCAAATGTCATTAGCTCTGTTCTCTTGGTTATATCTTCCCACTGGCTTATAATTCATTCTTAGTGTTAATTACGGGTAACTAAAATCTACTACTGAAGATTAAACACATGCATCTCTTTAAAGACTAAGCCAGAGGTCATAACAATTGTCAATAGTTACACAAACATGATTAGTATTAATTTAGCCTTAAGTGCTAAAGCATCACTTAACATGTAAACTGAAGCAGTTTTTACACATAAATTAACCAGTAGGAGGTTTACCCTTTGGTGTTGCATAACTAGAAAGAGGAATTTCCTGCTGCGACATCGTCTAGAAAACTATTGTTTTGGTAGAGAATTATTGATAGAGCAGCTGAAGAATATGTCTTTTATATTTAATCATGATACGAATTATAACAAATACACATGAATGAGAAACAGAAATGGAGACCGCATGCTATCTAAAACTAAGGATATATGCCTAAAAAACAATTTACCAAGTTTAAATCAATAATTAAAGTGTTTTAGACACAGTCCAGGAAAGGAAAAAAATAATAGAAGATACCATAATGTGTGTACACCTTACAGTGACCAGGTTAGGATACATTAAAAGGCTATTCTTTGTCATTACTATGATCAATAAAAATACATTTCCCACCCTGACAATTAGGTTAGATTGGAGTTAGATAAGACTCAATTAATTACTGTTATCTTTTGGAAGATTATATGGCTGGGCAGAGTTTAATCTATCCCAGAAAAATTCAAATTTGCTTAAGAACAAATTAATATGTAAGTTTAATCCTTTAGTAGAGGCAAAAATACATTTCCATAGAGCAAAACTTTGTGATGCTCTTTTTCAGAATATCCTTGGCTTGATAAAACAAGGTGACTAACAAGTGGTGTAGCATATAATCTTGGGTAATGTTTTCCCAAAACATTCTTCAAACATATCTTTTTCTCATTTACGCAATTTATGTAGCTACACTGTGAGACAGCTTATCGAAGCAAGCGTTAAGATACCTTACTACCACCTTGAGATATCTCAGAACTACCTTATCAAAATTCTGCCATCTGAAAAGCTCAACGTAACCAATGTCTTATTAAATAGATTAAATATCTGATCATGCAACCCACACACAGTCCAATTCACAACTTTAACATAACACATATCTTTATTATCATACTACCCAATCAGCAAACACTTTGTTTTCTGAGGTATATCATACAACTATCCCACTGCCATTTTTATTTCATTGACAAATTACTACTGTAATATTCCTCTAAGATTTAATTGTTCTCAGAGATTGCATTCCTTTCTACTTGCTCAACTCCAAATGCTTAACATGGATTGCTACACCTCAAAATCCTCACCTAGCCATAAAAACTCAGGAGGTAGTGTCTGCCACATCTGAGGGGTTTTTGTGCTGGCTGAAATGCAATGTTTGCAAATGTACCTACCTTGGTTTGATCATTTGTCCTAACTGGAGGACTTGGCCAGAAGCATAAGACAAAATTTCTCTAACATCTTAGAAGTATTGTCAGTGTTCACTACATGTTCCAGCACAAAGTAGTGACCTTGTCAAACTGAGCCATGCAAGTTGTGTTCAGACCATATAATGACCAGATTTTGCTATATTGCCTCATGAGCAATTTTTCATTTTTGCTAGAATTAAGAGTTTTCATTCTGCCAGTTCAAAAATAAACTGTAATGAAAAAAAATCAAAATGGATTAAAATGGTTTTATGAAACAACAGGGTTTAGGCCTTGGAGGCAGGTTTCAGCCCACCTCACATAGATGTTGAACTTCCACTCCCCTGTAGCTCTGGATGTTTAGAACAAAGCAGTCTAGTAAGTCTCTGAGTGGTCCTGGGTATGCAGAAATTTTCAGCCTCATACGTATCAGTCAAATCCCACAGCAACACAGCTGTCTATCTACAGTCATCAAGCTGGAGACCTGAGTCCTAGAGCTGATAACCAAGCTAAGCAAAGAATTTATTCTCTCACCACTGAGAAGCTGCTTTGGTAACACAGACTACAACAGCTGTTATCACAGGGATACATGCAAATTTTTTGGAGATAAGCAAGTACATTCAGTGCCTCAGTTCTGGTCTTACTTTCAGTGATTGCACAGACATTGTGAACAAAGCAGCCTACAAGGCACACTAGCATTACATACCGTAGTCATCCAACCCCAACGATCTCCTATAGCAAAACAGGCTTCCTTCCACAACCATGCTCCTACGTTTCTTTAAAAGCAAACCATAAGGCAAAAGAAAACAGTGTTAGCCCAAGTCTTTATTGGGCAATACAGTCAGGGCATGCACCAAGAGACAAGGACTGTAAGCTGCATAGTGAAATGCTCCTGCCTGACATGTAAAATAGCCATTGAAATGCCAATAGTTGCTTGAAATTCCCCTCTGCCCATATTCAGAGGGTTTAATATTACTGTAACACCTTGGCAACAATGATGAGCAATAACTACTAGTGTTCCAAAAGAGTCTGGTGGCAAGCGAAGCATCAGAAGACCCATCCACTAGCTTGACCTGTCCCATTCTTCTGCTGCAGGGCCAGCATGACTTTCAGGCCCTCCTCTCAGCCCACCAATTTTCCCATCAGCCATTCCTCCTTCCCTCTCTTCCCTCTGGCTGGGGCAGGTCCCTCCTCTGCCATTCATCCCTGTACTGACAGGTTTCTGTGTGTTCACACCCCTGAGGGACTCTTGGTCTGATTGGTCCCTGGAAATGGCTCCCTCTTCCTACTAACTACATGGGCAGCATGACTACCCTTTTCAGCATCTCCAGATAGATGCAGTTATTTATTGTCTCTGTATCTCCTCATCTTAAATTTATTTCTACTTCAAAGACATGACTTTAAGTCAAACTGAAGTTTGAAACACTGTAAGTAAAAAAAGAAAAAAATTGGTTTTTTTCTTTCCATCCTCCCATCTAAATGCTTAACAAAATTTGTCTGTCCAAGAACCAACTCAGTTAAAGGCAGACATGCAACAATCACCAAGTTCTGTACAGATTTTTTCCCCTTACACTACAAAACTGTTCTTAAAAAAATACAGCTCATCTCTCTGACCCCCTCCTTTTTTTTTTTTTTCTTTTAATTCTCTCCTGTATTGTTTCTCTCCACACTTTAGTTTACTCCTAAACTAAAAGGGGACATGAACCAACGGGAGAAAGTATCCCCCCGTGACTTCCCCATAGATTAGGTATGATTACCAATAAATTCCAATAGAAGGCGCCCGAGGTACGGGAGTGACATCAATGACACATACAAATACCAGCTTAACCTCATGACCAGTGATGTAATCATTTTGTAAATCGACATTACCCAGTATAGCAAAACGATAATCCTGATCCCTCTCCCAGAGGTGATAAACATCACCGCAGGGAACACATAGTGCATATAAGAACTTACATAACACCACCATGTGAACAAATGAACCAACATTGTGACCAGTGACTATTTACCTAATGTAAGAAACACGTATAACAAATTTGTTTTAACATGCTCTGGCCAGATCTGTCATTATCTCAACCCTTCTTGCCCCACATTGTGCACCAAAAAGGACTAGCGTGGTTTAAGCGCAGCTGGCAACAAAGAACCACGAGGCTGCTTGCTCACTCCTTCATCCACTTTGGTGGGATGGGGAGGAGAATCAAAAAGGAGGAAAAAAAAGAAGGTAGAACCTCATGGGTTGAGATAAGGACAATTTACTGGGACAACACAAGGAGAGAAGTTACAATAACAATAGTACAAATAAAAGAATATACAAAACGAGTGATGCACAATGAAATTGCTCACCACCTGGAACCTGAGGCTCTGCCACTTCCCTTGCTGTGATACCACCTCCATCCCCCAGCCCACTCCCCAGTTATATACTGAGCATGACATCACATGGTATGGAATATCACCTAGGCTGGTTCCAGTCAGCTGTCCTGGCTGTGCCCCCTCCCAGCTTCCTGTGAAAATTGGCTCTATCCCAACCAAACGCAGGAAACTCCTTTTTCACTGAATATCATGAAGCACTTCTGTTTGAGTGCACACTGAAGAACAGCCACAGAATGTGGGAGTGGAGGCTTCTACTCTGGATAATTCAGATAATACCCAGCCTCACAACTCAAGAATTGTGTCATGGGCACTAAGAGCTTTTAGTGGATGTCTCCACTGAGCATATGAAAATCTAAATTGATTTTACACCATGGATTTAAATGGAATTCATCTTTGTCGTGGTTTAAGCTCAGCCAGCAACCAGGCGCCACACAACTGCTCGCACACTCCCACCTCTCCCAGTGGAATGGGGAGGAAAATAGGAAAGAAAAGAAAAAAAAAAAAAAAGGTAAACCTCACAGGTTGAGATAAGAACAGTTTGATAACAAAAGTAAAATAAAATTTAATATTAACAATAATTATAAAATATAATAATAATAATAATGAAAAGAAATATAATAACATAAAATAATTTTTAAAAGATAAAACCCAGGAAAAAGACAAGTGATGCACAGTGCAATTGCTCATCACCTGCTGACCAATGCCTGAACAGCGATCCATGCCTCCCAGCCAACTCTCCCCAGTTTATATACTGAGCTTGATGTTCTATGGTATGGAATAACGCTTTGGCTAGTTTGGGTCGGCTGTCCTGGCCATGATCCCTATCAGCTTCTTGTATATCTGCTTGCTGGCAGAGCATGGGAAACTGAAAAATCCTTGGAATTAGGATAAGCACTACTTAGCAACAACTAAAACATCAGTGTGTTACCAACATTATTCTCACACTAAATCCAAAACACACTGTACCAGCTACTGAGAATAAAATTAACTCTATCCCAGTCGAAACCAGGACAATCATGAAATACAGATTATTAGATTTCTTCATGTTAAAAAGTGTCAACTGAATTATTTTATATGAAAAGGGAATAATGCGCAAAGAACAATATCTGACATAAGTATTCATAAAACAAAGATGCCATCTTTGATGGCTTTATGGGTATGTTTTGTGATGACTGCAATTAGAATTCAAGATCTGAATATCCCTAAGTGAGAATTGCTCAGTGTTAGCCTTTTACATGCCAACTTCATGGGAACTACTCCCCTCTCCCTGCCAGCAAAGGCCCAAGTGTGAAAAGAGGAGGGGACCATAAATAAATAAATAAATACATAAAACAAAACTAAGTCAGTCATGGTCTGAACAGAAATCTATCTAAATCCATTTTAAAATATTTAGGCTATAGCCTAGAGCTTTACACAAGAGTAGAATCAAACGTAACACCATCCTGGCCAAAGTTTTCACCCCCATGAGCTAGAAATTATGTCAGTCTTAGCCACAATATGGGGGCCGGGGGCGTGGTGTATGGAAAGGCGAGGTGAAGGAGGGAAGTAGACTTGAGCAGAAAGCAAGGGTGTTGCTTGCTTTGGCCTCTACACCAACAGTGTACTGTTACAATAAAGTTGCAACAGTGTACTGTTGCAAAAAACTTATTACAGTAAAGCACTATAACACACCTAGCAGTGGTCACTGTCAGTGTACTGCCTCCCCTATGCTAACATCTGTGAGTTATCTGTTGCCAAACTCCGGCTAGCCATCAAGAACAGATCTCTAAATTACCATGCCAATTACACGCAGCAGTGGGTTTGCTATTCCTGGTCCATCTGCACAAATCATAACATAAGCCAGCTGCAGCTGACTTTTAAAAAAGTGTCCAAAGGTGCCTAAACTCAAGTATGCTCAAGAACAAGACCTTCTGTCCTTGCTAGCATTACTTTTATCAGCTTTTCCTAACTCGTTGCCAAGAAACTCGTCCCATCCCAGCAGAGACCTTGGCATGGATCCTGTATAAAATCATAGCATTCAATTTCCCATGCCTAGCTCAAAAAGCTTTTCTTTGTGTTGCAGTATTCAGCAGGTAATTGATTTGAGCTGATTAACATTTTAAGTTCTAGAGTGAGACTGGTGAACTCTTTGTGTTAGTATTTTCACAGATGAAAAAAACTAAAGACAACTCTCCATCCATTTGTGAATTTTCCGTGAACATATTTGAGCTTTACAGATTGGTCTGATGTTCAAATCTGTATGATTAAAGGTCCAAGTAGCTAGATCTGTTTAAACAGAAAATGATACAGAAGAAATTGTACATAACAAGACATAAACACACCACTCAAAGCAAAGGTGGTTGGTGTTGAGGGGAGCCCTTTCATATCACTAGCAGAGAAAAAGCGAATTGTTCCTGCATGTGCCTTTCTAATGGGGGTGGCAGACAGCACTAGTGCCAAGCAGAGGAGGGCTTTACTGAGTTTGAGACATTCACTTAAGCAAGCCAAGAAACTGCTCATGAGAAAAGACTCACCACATCCGGAAGCTGTAAATCTCAGCTACAGCCTAAAGAGTGCTAGAAAACATGAGAGCTTATGCAGTGCTTCAGCTAGTTTTCTACTATACTGTGCCAAATTGAAAGTCTTTTAAAATTAAACTCTTATGTCACTTAATTTTTGAAAGTTAAACTAGAAATATGCATATGGTCTTATCACAGAATACCCTGGTGTCTGGAAGACATGCTGATTATTCAGGGACAGAGTAGTCTGTTTCTATAAGCACCATAAGAGGAGTGAAGTCTTTATGCATGGCATATGCATGAGCACATGCACATGAAGGTAAGACTCTATATGCATGACATACTGCCAAACTTTAGGATAATACCACAAGCTACTGAGCTTCATCACAAAGTTATGCAAAACTACAAGAGGAATAACAGAAATACTTTTAAAGCAAAGCTGGTACAGAAGGGAAAGTAAACAAAAGAAAACAGAATATCCAAAATAATGCACGGCTTGTTAAAAACAGAACAGTAGAACAAGCTCTCAAAGAGCCTTGATGTAGTTCTCCTTTCCAATAACTCTTGGTACCCCATATCTTCACATCACCTTTTATATTACAACCTTTGCGTAACACATTTTTTCATCTTCTTCCTTCCCTGTCACCATCCCACAACACCACGACTACCTGCTCTGAGTATACATAATCTTCCCCACCTTTTCTTCCCAACGCCACTCACCTTCCCTTTAAGGCATCTGCTGAGGAGAATAGATCTCCTACTTGATAATACTCATAGGAACAAAGACCAGTGATGGTGTCTTTGCACAGTATTTCACCGAGACCCTATATCCTTTCCTTTCTGTAGGACTGGATCATGCCCTTGTCTTTTGCTTTTTTTATACTGTTTGCTAGACATCATCTCCATTCAATAACACAGCCTAACACATGCATGACTTCAAAAGGGTCTTGAAAACACCCTGCCTGACCCAAGCTTTCCTATGCTTCTCCCTACAATGTTCCTACAGAAAATTGTCTAGTAGTGTCTTGAAGAGATGTGTAAATGTATACATATATATGTATACATAAATATATATATATATAGGTAGCTTCTTTAGAAAAACTTCTCTTTTACATTACTGAACAAAAAACCCTAGCCCTATAAAACAGCACAGCATCAGTTCAACTTGCCTTGTTATGCTGCTGGAGTTCAGACAAAGCAGTATAATTGCACTACAAGAAGGTGACACATCCTACTATCAGAACTGAGTGCTGGAGCATTCTTTCTTCTATTGTTAAAGAGACTTATTGTTGAAAAGTTTTCTTGGGGTAGGGTGGCACTGAACAAAAATATGGACTGAGTTTGCTTTTGTTTGTATTCACAAGGCTAACCAGTTATATCCTTTTGCTTCCACTCCTCTCCCCACCCCACCCCACCTGCCCCCAGGTAATTGGTTTTTTATGTTAGTCTCAGATGCTGAAAAATAATGTTCTATACTCTATCTTTCAACAAAATACAATGTAGTCAGCAGACTGTATTTTTGAAAAAAAATCTCTTCCCGTGGGAAATGGAAAAAATCCAGGTATCTTCCAGAACATTTTAAAAAGGAGAAGTGACAGGCAGAGGGTGGGGTGGAGGGAGCATGGAACATATATCCTAATGAATGAAACATCAGATGACAGTATCCGACACTGAGTCATGGCATATGTAGTAGTCCCTGCAGTACAGAAACTTGCTAAAAAAACCATTTGGAAAGTGGGAAAACTGGGAAATCAAGATGAAACAATGAAGATACCAGTCCAGCACATCAAGTTTGGTATAATGTTACTCACATGAATAATCTTTATTAAAGATGCATATCCTTTTGTTCATGAACTTTTCAGATAGACTGACAGATAAATAGGCCTAGGTGACTTGAATACCATAATTACATATTTGTAAACCAAAGAATAAATAAATACAGACTGAATAGCATTGCTCTACCATTCTTTTGTATGAATGTTCAAGAAGCATACTATTTTTATTTACAAAGCATGATAAAAAGGGACTTCTCACACAAAACACTCAAAGAAGATGGTAGTAATTGCACTTGGACTTTACTTTAAACAATTATTTGCATAAGAAAAGAAAACCTATTAGAAGTTAATTACTATCTGAGATTGTTGTTTTTCCCTAATTATGGTATTAATGCAACAACTACCTAGCAAGATACATGTTATTTTATGTAGAATAGTTCCATTAATTAATTTCTAAAAGCAGTATGTGTCCTTCTAATGGGATGACATTCAAAAATTTTGTTGAGATTGTTAGATGACCAGAACCTAACAAACAATAAAATAATCAACATTCCTTTCAGGAAACTACTGATCTTATTATTGCATTAGGAGTTTGATTTTTTCCTGGAACTGAAAACTTTACTGGGACAAGGCACAGCTCTAGTAGGAGGCAAGCAAAACAAAAGACCAAGCTCAAGCACACAGGGACCATCTCAGAATGCTCCAGGAGCTTTGACAGAAAGATTTCAATTGATTTAACCTATCTTTAAACATTTAAGCAGTCATTTAACATACTACAGCTCTGACTTGCCTCGACACTCCATCCGAGGTGGTTACTGCGTCCCCTGCCACAGCAAACAAGTCCCCTCAATTCTTATCCTAACACTGAAGTTTACTGGCCAGGGGAAATGCATTTCTACTCATAGTCTGGACTGTGAGCTGGGGTAGCTCTTGCATAGATACTTTTCCCAGTCTGTCTCCTTTCCTACAGGTCTGTAAATCCCACACCACAGTGAGCCTGGTACCTTAAACCTTGATAGGACATCACTGTAACTAGGCCAACAGTAACATGGCAGTCTTGAATGTTGCTTGCCAGCATGTAGTTATGACTTATGCTTGACCTTCTTCTCAGCTATATCCTTTGCCTTGGTAGCTGGAGGGATAGCATTACTGCCTTGCACATCCAGTGCTTTTACACTGCTGAATATATTTCTTAAGCAGAGACTAAACCAGCTTGAGTATCTCCTACTCCAGTTTGCGTTAATTCAGCAACAAAATGGACTGTACAGAGGTTTAATCATGTATTTCTATTTTAAACCACTCCACCACCATAAAATTAGAATGCCACAATAGTGCCACACCTTTTTGGTTAGGAGCATGATACAAAGACAGGGACGAAGTCCGCATATTCAGCCTTTGCAGATTTGTCATAAACCAACTTCACATTACCAAAGTGCACCTCTGTACTGTCTAATTTATATTTTACAAAAAGACCAAAATCCAAAATAATGAATAATGTTGATCTTTAGTATTTAGTGTTTTTTCCTTTTAAGTGCATCTAAACCATAAAATATTGTATAATAGACTGTACTGCATACTTTCATTTTATTTTCCGTGAGAACAAATCATAATAGCTTAGCTACAGTAAAACACATAGTAGTTACATTTATTTTTTTTTAATTAATATCTTGTTCTTGGTATTGCATACTTATATCTTCTCAGTTTGTTTAGATTAAATAATTTTAATGCTGAACTCAGCACACACAGAATGCTATTAGCCACAGGAATAAATATTTGGAAGCTGAGGTTTTAAAAATTGCATTGATGTTATTATTTTACTTAATAATAGCTTTTTCACTGTAATTTAAAAGGCAGTTTATCTTGCATTTAAAGTAATAAAATGTAACTGTATAAAATAAAAAACCCTTTTACAAACCACTGATTTAATTATATTTAGAGATCATTGTGAACTAGCTTTATGATTCTATTTTTGCATTGTATTTTTATTTTTAATTTTTTTTATCTGCATGGCTGTATATATATATATAGGCATGCAGAATGTGTGTGTGTGTATATATATATATATGTGTGTGTGTGTGCAGAGAGATGTGTGTGTGTGTGTACTTTAATGACTTATTCAGGTTGCATTGCCATGTTGTGTAAGTTAAAGTTTTCAGCATGTTGTATTTCAACTGTTAGAAATCGTTCATAAGTATTCTGAATTCCAAGTTCTCTACAGAAACAGGTTAGGTAGAAGTAATGCAGTTCTACTCCAACAGGGGGATATGAGATTTAAAAAAAACCTCACAAAGTGAACTGATTTGCCAACTGACTTTCCAGACTTTCTTTTCTAAGCCAAAACTTTGCTTGACATTGCAAGAAGGGGCATCTGGATTTTTCTACCACTTCTTACTTCCAGCATACAGGTCAAACACAGTGGGTGCCACATGGCTGAAAACCAAAGGCAGAGCTTACATACATCCTTTTTTCGGGGTGGTTCTTCAGCCGTAGAGGGTGTGGAAAAAAAAGTGGGGGAAAAAATGGGAAAAATCTCTTACCTTCCCATTCACACATTTGCAAATACAACATGTAAAAAGTAATCTCCACACTAAGAAAGAAATTCACAGCCCAGCTTAGTCTGAAGGCAATGTTTGCCTCACAGCATGAGTGAACACTGGCAATGTTTGTTTGCTCTCTCTGCTGTTGATCCCTGCTTTCTATCCACTAAGGCTTGTTAGCAGCTTTTTTTCCAACCCACTATTTTAAATCACTGCAACTACCCTGCTCAGTTTCAATAGATCATGCCTAAAAGAGAGGTATCTTTATGAATTCCCCTATACCAGTAGAAATAAGATTAATTTTATAGTAAATTTTCCAAAAACTTCAAAACTTAAGTGATCACACATGCTAGCTGATTCCTCTGGGTTTCTGGAGGCTGATTCTCTCCTATGAGGCTCAAAACATTCAAAGCTTGCTTCCTCCTTGGTGGGAAGGAAGTTTTGTATCCCACACTGTTTTATGTGGAGGTCTATAGAATTTATATCACAAAATTAAAATCTTTTAGGATGAGATAAATTAACTGTGCTGAGGTCCAAATATTGTCCTCATGGACACTGCGCTGAAGTGAATTCAAAGGATGATCTCTTGAACCTGCAGCACTGATAGCCTACAAAGTCAACATTTTTCTTCAGCTACAGAAACAGCCTGACACTCCCACATCCACCACTTGTCCTTGTCCCTGTTGGGAATCCCCTGCTCCTGCAGAGGTGCCTGTAGAACTGCTTCCAGTTCAAAACAAAACAAAAAATAAAAAAAATGCATTTCATTACCCTTATCCTGCAGCCTTTACAGACAGGTATGTGTCTGCAGGTATATGTCAGCACTACTGAGGAACAGAAACATTTTAGGACAGTTAGGTCACTGAAGAAATTTTCTAGTGTATGCAAGAACCTACACCCTTATGTTACAGTCAGTCCACTCATATTTTAAGGTAGTTGTCAGGAGAGGACAGAGGGTGGGTGTAGTTTAGATATATTTTAAGCTCTGGAAAACAAGAAAGCCATTAAAAATGGCTTCTAATTCTCAGCTGTTTCCAGTTTTGCAAGGTGCATCCCTCTTACAAAGGATTTCTTCTGTGTAAAATAAAACATTTCAGGGAAAGCACTGCTAAGTTGATCTGCTAGTGAAAGAATATGCGCTATCTTAAAAACCAGAGTTGATTTCAGAAATGTCAGAACTCACTGTTGAACATCACACTGATTTTGCATATCCAGCAGACTTTGATTTAAATTTATTTCTTCCTTACCTTACTTGGCTGACAAGAGTGTATTTAATAATTTTAAATCAAATAAGAATTTGTATTTGGTAAAATTAAGCAACATCAGTAAGTGTTTAAATGACAAAGCACTGGGTGTTGCTGGTAAAAAAAAAAATCAAGGAAATTACATTTTAGTTGGAAAGATTATGTTAATATGTCTATACAATTTATTTGCCTTTGAGAAACTGCAGCAAACTGACACTAACTAACCATATGTTTACAACACACCTGTCTAAGTTGTTCACAGATTTAACAAACAGGAGGAGTCTGGCTGAACCCTGCTGTAAAAAGAGGTGAGGTGATAGTATTGGAATAACTGGCATTGACCCTGAATTACCTTTAACTCACATTTTATTGTCAGTACAGCAGTTTATCCTGCAGACTAAGGAATACTGGAACATCCAGAATTTAACAGCAGGCAACTTCTTTGTACTGAGCAAAAGAGAAATAAAGTCTCCGAGCTGGTAAAGAGCACTTTCAGGCAGACAACCTAAAGTGCAGTCAATCATTTTCCAGTCCTGTATTTCAATTCCAGCAACACGTAAAAGCCTTTCACATCTACCTAACTGATAACCCAGCACACTTTCCTGCTGTATTTTATGAACAAAGATCTTTCTTATACAGATGAGCACCACAATTTGGCACACAGGCTGAGCCATTTTTGAAGGCTGAACTACTCAGTTTAATACTACTATCCCCATTGATGTTCTTAGAATGGACCTGAATGACTGTGCTTTGTATCCTTTTTCTATACCTTAATTTTATCTAAGGGAAAAGCTACATATGCTGTTGCAAACTGAACCTGGGGTTAAAAAAAAGCTGCATATATAAAAGTATTCATGCTGCAATATAACTGTATCGTTTACACACATTCACATACCTCCATCATAGCCTTTCACTCTCAGCTGGCTGCTCCCTTTTGAGTACCTTCTCTTCAAGAGGGCAAACAGCCATAAGCCTCCCCTCATCCATCTCTATGTGGTATACTATGCATTTATGCATACTATGCATTACACAAAGCATAGGACTACCAGTGTATACAATACCTCTAAGTACCTATGAAACTATGCAACATCATATTTTCTACCCAGTTGATTAATATACTCATTACAACACCTGTATGTTTAACCATAACATCAGCTCAAGAACAGATGGAATTCCTGTGCCAGTATCTCATGTGTCCTTTTAAACACATTTTCTACAGAATTGTTTTGTTTGCTAAAAATATGCTTAGGTTTCTTTGCATATGCATGTAATGGTGTTACATAGTACTCTGGAAACCAAAAGCTAAAAAATAAATGTCAAAAATTCACAAATTGATCTTTTGTAGATCACTGCCTTACAGCAAAGTCCTTGGTTTCTTGTAATGTTCACCAGAACAGTTTTTTCTTCCTTTCCTTTTGACTTTTTAAACCAAAACTTTGCGAAACAGCCTGTCTGCTCTGTGGACCACACTGCAGGGCAGGGCTGCTTTCTTATTGCCTTTTCACTTCGTCCTATCATGTTTCAGTTACTGTATATTGCATACCTTTAAATACCTTTTTTTTTTTTAATACGATATGCTTATCCTTTTGCCAACACTTGTATTTGGTAAATCTCAGTTTTGTACAGATCAATTCTGTTTGACTGGCACCAAAACCCAAAAATTTTAGACAGGTAAAACCAGATGATGATGATCACCGACTTGGAATCTCAAGACTGTATCACACTGGAAGCTTAATAAGACTTCCATAGTTTTGATAACTCAATTGATAACTCAATTATTTTACATCGCTATTGAAGAAAACAGTTTCAGAAAAGTATTCTGCTGCCTGCTAAGACAGTAGAATGTATAGTAAGCATGACAGATGCATATGGCATAACAGTAACAGGAATTGGTATGCTTGAAAACATTTGGGGAGTTTCTGGGATCTGAATGTAGTACTCCTCAAGAAAGCATCTATATGCATACTTTTCATGGATAGATCTCAGAAGTAAAAAAAAAACCACTGCATTTTATTTAAACACTATCCATTTATTCAAAACCTATTTGTTTTTCCAGTTATTAGTGCTCTTTATGGATGAAATGCAAAGCTACACAAGACTTCTAATTCTTTAATCTGACTGTTAGTCTTAAATAACGAAGTTAAGAATGCCATGCAGCACAGACTCTGATTAATTTCCTTACTTAAAAAAAAAAAAAAGAAAAAGAAAAAGACAAAAAAGAAAAAAGAGAAAAAAGCAAAAAAAGAAAAAAGAGAAAAAATAAAAAATAAAAAAAAGGAAAAAAAAAAACCACAAAAACATTGCTCCTGAAACATTGAGGAATCAAGACTTATGCAGTGAGATGTCCTGAAGTTTGGACTTTTTGCTAGAGGAAGTTGTATGTGTTACACACATGTGCATTCCTCCAAATCCAGCTTCTGGGATCTCAACCTTCACTGTCCACCTACATATATGCTTTTGATAATCCTTTCCACAAATAAATGACATATGAATTTTAAACAAATAGAAAAAACTGTACCACACATACAGGCTTTGAAAAGACCCATAGCTAGTAATATATAGTAAGACCATTCTACAAACTCCATTCTAGCCTACGTAGTTTACTTCATTTTGAGATGCATGCTTAGACAGAAAAAAATCCTTTATGCAGTTTTACATCGGTTTCTTTACACATTTAATTTTTAGAAGCAGAGACTTTCTTTTGCAAAGTATTGCACAGAGGACCTGGGTGGGCAGCTTAAGAGAAAGAAAAAAAAAAAAATACAGAAGATGGACTATGTTTCTGAGTCTATCCTGGAGGATGACTTGCTCCAGTTATTCCCTAGACAATAAATACTGGTTTATGAAAACAGCAAACAGGAACCATTTTAACTGTATACACCTGCTATTCCGGATTTACATTTCAATAGGCTGTGTTAGTGTCCCGATCCAATGTCGGGGAAGGTTTCGATATGATCCCAAGAGCGAGATTAAGACACAAACGAGGTCAAATGCCATATACCCAAAAGAGTTTTTATTATCAAAAGTATCAAAAGTGGAAAATAGTGGCAATAGGATAGAATGGAAAAAAAGGCAGAAATCAAGCAAGCAGTTGGGATAGGATTGCAAGGATACTCACCACCATGGATCCAGTGGCATCCCGTTGGTCCTCAGGCAAGCAGTCAGTGGTGGGAGTTGCAAGGATGGTCACCACCACGGACCCAGCGGTGTCCCACTGGTCCTCAATCTTCAATTCTTTGGTGGTGGGAGCCACCACAGCTTGTCTCTATGGTTTTTATAGGGCATATTTCGATGATGTCACGCGCTGCAGGTTTTGTCTATCACATGACCTTCGTGTGATCGACACCAGAAACCGGTATCTTATCAGCTCCAGCCCCATTTCCTCCCCTGGATGCCTCAATGGCCTGGTAATCGTCCTTATGGACAGAGGAGTGTCCTGCTTAAACAAGCCATCTCAGAGGCAAAGAGCTTGAGATAAACAGTTCACAGTTCCTTGAGATGACAGTCCAGTCCCTCACACCTAACAATCTTTGAGGCAAAGGGCTCTAGATAACAAGTGAGTCTCTTATAGTTAGTACTCAAAATTTTATGGAACTCTCTGGAAGCACCGTACTGTTACTGCTAATCACTTTCTTCCCCTGCAATTTGTTAAGAGTTACAGGCTATGTGGACTTTGGGTGATTAAGAAAAATTGCCCAGCTTTTCCACTGTTGAACAGCATTCTTAAGAGGTGATTCAGATGTAATAGCAATGGAAATTAAGACCATAACATGCTGATGACTTGTATTGAAATGAGCAAATATATTTGTAATTTTTTTTTTTTTAATTTGGCCTAAGATTAACAGAGTAGAAATTAGTTAATAAGTACATTATGCTTTCTAAATGCTTTGTATCCAACCTCCATATTCAAGTTATCATAAATGCTTTTTAAAGTATAACCACATCTCATCACTGCAAAACATTAAGAGTACAAAAACAATTTAAAAAATATTTAATACTACTCTTCGCTACTAACAAGGAACATATAAGAAAATTTTTTTCCTTTTATGTAGACATTGAGTTGGAAAAGTTAACATATAAAATATGTAAAACAATTGATGCAAGACTAATACTAATTCTGAATAAAGAAAAGCATTCTCAGGAGCCTGTAGTACATTGCAAAGTATGTAAATTATTTTCTTCTTACACAGAAAGATAAAGGTTTCAATAAAAAAAGAAAGTGATAGGAAAGTGTATTTGCTTAATTGTGTCATGCTTACATATGATAACCATCAAGCTTCTGTAAGAGGTGGTCATAAAAGGCTCAGAAATCCTTTCAGAAAGGTATTCCAAAAAGCAAATTCCAGGAAGTAATTAAATGGAATCACTCTAGCGCTTGATGCAATAGACAATTAAATCTGTCACAACCCACTACAATAGCACATTCGTCAAGAAAACTGTATTTAGTCTCCCTCTCTCCTGCAAAATCTGAACATTTATCTGATGTTTTGAAAAAATTTTAAAATAATCATTTATAACACTCTATGTAAGGTGGAGAAATGAGAAAGGCACTACTCAGAACTTGAGCATTCAAAAGAGCTGCCGTTTGTGTCAGCACAAGGAAACCTACCCAAAAATGATCCGTATGTAAAAGTCATGCAGGTGCTCAACATCTGAGTTTTTGATTCACATTATTACTCCCTTAACTTCGAAGGAAATAAGTAAATTCATGTGCTCTCCTATTCCTTGGAAAGAGGTTATTTTTATTATTACTTGAAAAAATTGGGTACTCCAGGCAGAAAGGAAGATGGGGCTTACACCTGTACTTTCAGTTCTGAAGACAAAATATATAGCATACAAAGCCATCTTAACTTGGATGGCATACAGATATATATATTTTTAATAGTGCCCCTCAATCTACTGAAATAACTACAAGATAAACTCTAAACCAAACTGGTAACACATCACTTGTATCCGAGGTGGTTGATCATACCAACCCACCACAGGTCATATGCTCTTAATCATTTGTGATGCTAGTGGAGAAACAGAAAAACAAGCAGTTAAAGAGAAATGTTATAAAACTCAACCACACTATTATTTTACGATGCTTGAAAGTCTCAGGTATTTTCATGAAGTCAGCTCTTAGTATTAAGATTTATCTACCCACTATTTTTCATCTTCAGCTTTCATGTTTCAACTTACATCCATTCAGTAAGTTAACTGCCATTAAACTACTAGATGAATTAAGCCAAGACCTACAGGGAAAGATTTCACCCCTTCTTGCTCAAAAGACAGAACCAGAGCTGGACTAGTGAAGCCTTAAACTCAATAAACTGTACCCATGCACCAGGTAGGATTTCTTCAGAAATAGGACCTACATGACACAGATTTCTCAGGGATTTAAGTAAAGTTCAGAATAAAGCCACTAAAGCTAAGAAATGCCAATTTTTAATAGAAAATGGAAAAAAATCCTCACCAGTTGATTAATTAAAAAAATATGTATTTTTAGGATTACAATATTCTTTAACTAAATAGGAGTTTGAAAAGCCTATTTTAGGATTCCTGGGGCACAGAGTGTACTTAAATACTTAAAGCACTACTTTGACCAAACCTACATTAATATACTGTAACTTCTACCTTTGGCATTAATAGATACAATACGGCTATAAAACCCTCTTCAATTTAAAATTTGTTAGTTCCACATCTCTAGTGGTAACTCAGTTGCAGTCACTGATGTGCTTATGGCTTTGAGCTGCAGGCACTGTCAATACGCAGCCTAACCCCAAGAACACAGTGAGAAGCAAAGGTAGAACATGAAATGCAGAGTTTAACCACCCACAAGACCTCACTAAAGTATGTATGTCAAAGATTAGGGACCAGATGAAGAAATTGCTTACATTAGTCCATGTGCCTCCCAAGAGGTCCAGTGAAACAGAACCACAGAACAGCTGAGGCAGGAAGGTGCCATCCTGAGAGGTCACCTACTCCAACCACCTGCTCAGAGCAGGGTCAGCCAGAGCAGGTTGCTCAGGGCCATGTCAAGTCAGGTTTTAAGTCTCTCCAAGGAAGGAGACTCCACAGCCTCTCTGGGAAGTTAACATTCAGTTAATGCAGACTAACATTAAAGCAAGCACCAGCATATCAAAATAAAACTCAGGGCAGCAATTGTAGCTTAAAAAATTACTCAAATACTTAATTTCCAAAACTGGATATCAAAGCTCGTTAAACTCTTAATAGAAAGCAAAGCATTTGTCAGTGTGTATGTCCTAAAGGGTAAGTTTTACTTGGCCTATTACAAACCAGGAGTATTTAAAAATGTGTGTTTTCAGAAACATCAAAAAATTAAACCATCCTAATTCTTAAATGGAAACCTCAATACATTTCAGATTTCACACTTTCACTCCCCACTTTTTTGGGCTGAAATAACTTGACATGGTCAACAAATGCAACTTGTTTCTTCCAGGCTATGCAAAACTTTATTTTAGAACAACTATGCTGACTGTTTAAAAGGACAAAAAATTGCACAGTTTGTGACTAGAGAGTTTATACGCCCTGCCTTTACTTCAAAAGGCTTACTGAAGATCACCTAACAGCAGAGAGGAAATCCTGTTTCAGCTGGGATTTGCTGCTCAACATCTTCTGTTTATTCCTCCTGAAGTAAATTCATACTCTACTCATTTTGGACACTGTATGTTTACTTCCTATTTCTTTACCAAGAATGCTGCTGTTAAATACTACTGCAGTTAAATGAAACCCGTTATTTAAGATGTTACTGAGCAATGTTTTGCTTTCAGTTTAGAGCCCTGCAATCTTTGAGGTCAAATGTCAGGAGTGGGGATTTTCCTTTCCAATATTACCTAGTCCATAAACTTATCCTTCTTCCTCCCTTCAGGATGAAAAAGAGTACAGTCTGTTGCATTTGCCTTACATTGAAGTGCAGAGCCACATTCATTTTTTCAGCTACAGTACTAGAACTGACCATTCAAGAAAAGTGGTGTATATTATACCTCACACCAACACTTTTGACTGTTTTCTTTTTGTTACAAATTAATAAAACCACAGTGAAATTCAGAGTAATTTTAATGTCTTCTATCACATCTGAAAATTTACCTTCAGTTACAACTTCACTAGTAATTAAAAATTACATTTCCACCAGTGTTGTTATTTATAATCCTGAAACAACAAAATTCCCAGTGCTTTAGGAGATCAAGTCTGGATAATCTAGAAGGACTTTACATGTCTAGTTGAGAAGTGCTACAAAGTGGCAACATATATAATGTACAAAACACTACTGATTTTCTTATGCTACTTTTTCTTTGCATCCATGTAATCTGTTACAAGAAGTAATGCAAGCAGTATCTTACACACACAGCAAACATAAAAGTGTTAAGGCTTGAAAACAAGCTTTCTCACTGCATAGTATGTTTGCATAAAACCTGTCTCTGAGATGCTAACACCACTGTTAGATGTTTAGGCTTTAATTGGAGTGCCATCATCTTCCTTTCTGTTTTGATAGATTTATTGTTTCCTCTGATCCAACTCGTGCAAATACCAGGCAGAACAGCATTCTGATACAGAAGAAATGAAAGACAAGTTAGTTAAATAATTCCCCTACGCTTTTGATAAAACATGCAAAGTGTTTTAACAGTGAAAAAGCAGCATATGGCACTGAACACAGAGGAAATTGTTTATTCATGCTAAATTTAATGTTACTATTACAAAGGTTATGATAGGTTTTCATGTAATCACTTAACACATTTCACCCTCTCCCTTTCCTGTGTTGTGGAAGGTGGCAAAGCAGAGCTACAGGAGCATGCGGACCACACCCGAATGAGACGTTGTCCTGGTTTCAGCTGGGATAGAGTTAACTGTCTTCCTAGTAGCTGGTACGGTGCTATGTTTTGAGTTCAGTATGTGAAGAATATTGATAACACTGATGTTTTCAGTTGTTGCTAAGTAGTGTTTAGACTAAAGTCAAGGATTTTTCAGCTTCTCATCCCCAGCCAGCAAGAAAGCTGGAGGGGCACAAGAAGTTGGCACAGGACACAGCCAGGGCAGCTGACCCAAACTGGCCAATGGGGTATTCCATACCATGTGATGTCCCATCTAGTATAGGAACTGGGAAGTGGGGGCAGGGAATCGCCGCTCAGGGACTGGCTGCGTGTCAATTGGCAGGTATTATTTATAAATAATTATATTATCTAATATAATTATATTATCTATATAATGTAATTATATAATCTAATAATTAGGCTCTTCTCGATAGAAGTCAGTGTGACCAAGAAGTTGCACTTTTCTTCTGCATAATGTTTTTTCTAGGAGAGCTTGAAGGAGGAGTTATTCACTATTCTAAACAGACAGTTACTCCTCGTACCCATTTTCAAGTGTGAAACTATATAATATAATTATATGTGTATTATATGTGTATTATATAGTGTGAAACTATATAATAATTTATTAATAAATATAATTATTTCTAAATTTAGATTTATAATAATAAAATTACAATGGCAATAATAAAAGGATTGGAATGTACAAATGATGCACAGTGCAATTGCTCACCACCCGCCAATCGACACCCAGCCAGTCCCCGAGCAGCGATTCCCCAATAATTATATTATCTATAAATTTATAAATAATTATAAAATTATTATTACATTATTATGTTACCATTATCATTATTAGTTTCTTCTTTTCTGTTCTATTAAACCGTTCTTATCTCAACCCACAAGTTTTGCTTCTTTTCCCGATTTTCTCCCCCATCCCACTGGGTCCGGGGGGGGAGTGAGTGAGCGGCTGCATAGTGCTTAGTTGCTGGCTGGGGTTAAACCACGACAGACATAAACAGCACGTGGCAATAATGGGGTAAGATTGTGAGGCTATAATAGCACAAGAACGCATACAAATTATAGAGGCTGTTAATATGTTTTGGAGGGCTTTAAGGACTTTGTTTAGTTGCTTAGAAGTAGTCGTTCATGGTAAAGGAGAACTCATAGCTTGCTTAATGCTTTTGCTTAATGTTGACTTATTCTCTAATTGGATGAATAAAAAGATTTGGATTAGCCCCAGAGCCAGTTTAAGCCAGAAAAAGAAGACATAGTAACAACTAGCCTAAAAAAAAGGAAAGGGAAAGAACCCGCCTAGAGACGAGGAAAAGGACCCAATGAGAAAGAAGATGACCCTAGACCCTAATATTACTCTTGGACTAGACCATGGTGTGAGCGACAGGAACTTGCATTTGTAAGGGTACACTTGCCCAGAGAGTTTAGTGTTTGGGGTCCTTCACAGGAAGCACCGAGCTCAAGCTGTCTAAATTTGTGCACCATAGAGAGAATAGATTACACATTTTATTTTGAAGGCCTTGATTAGAGATTCTGCTTTGGAGAGCCTAGGGTCAAGCCTGAGGGAAGAAGCAGTGCCTGAGGGTGAGTGTGTGTGTGTGAGGAGTCGGAAGGGGCACCCATTGGCTCACTGGAGTCACCTGCTGCGAAGGGACTCCGGTCCGAGCAGGTAAAGTCTCGGGGGGGGGGGGGGGGGTGTGTGTGTGATTCCTTGAGTAGTGGGTGAATGCTTGGGCAGCGGCTTCTCCCTTAACACCTGTATCCTCTCCCATTTGGATTTCCTATCAGATAATAAAGTAAACCTTTACAGAGGATGGAAGTAATTGTTCCTTTCATCTCAAGGCAATCAACACCTGAAATGGAGAATTATGTAATACCATAATTTGCTTTTTTTTAAAATACCGTTTCACACTTGAAAATGGGTACGAGGAGTAACTGTCTGTTTAGAATAGTGAATAACTCCTCCTTCAAGCTCTCCTAGAAAAAACATTATGCAGAAGAAAAGTACAACTTCTTGGTCACACTGACTTCTGTTGAGAAGAGCCCAAGCATCCACAGCAACTCTATCACAACAGATCAGGAACTGCAGTTTCAATAGGAATGAGATGGCTCCTCAACTGTACCTTGCCTCTGCTGTCAAAAAGGAGTCAGCAGATCCCAGCTCCTTCCAGTACAGGATTAATTTTTGTTCTAACACTTCAGAAACTGAAGATCACTTCTATCCTTTGCAGCCATTTCACAAAAAACTCTGATGCTCTAACTTCTTTAAGTATCACATATTGTGCTGTTCTTTCTCCTCACTAGGACTTAACATAACCATTATGATGAACTAGAATTCTTAAATATTCATCTCAGAGACTTCATTTAAGAGGAAAGTGGAGTTAAGTAAAGGAAAAAAATAGGAAACACCTCTCCTCATCCATTTTCTCCCTAACAAAAAGGAACAGTCACTCACTCTGGAGTACAGAAGCCTTTATAACACTCCAGCTGTTATCATCTCATAAAATAAAGTGACATATGAAGTAGCATCTAAGGGCATTTGTGTGGCAACAGTAAAGAAGAATGGAGCACTTTGGTCGTAAGAAGTGTTCCAAGACCTCCATTAAGAGTGCAGCATTTCCTCATAAGATCCACTTCAACAGATTCCTACACCCTGCATAACTACAGCCATTAAAGTCTCTTAATGCAAGATCTAATACCTTGAGAAAGTGCAGCACATGTTTTCCAGGTGTTTAGGACAGGAAGAAAAAACAAATGTTTGGTCAATGGTGTTGACAGGACCAACAGGGAAACTTTGTTCATGTGAATGAGAAAAATAGAAGAGAAATCCAATCAGAGCAGCGGACAAGTTAGAAAGGAAGGAGAAGCATGACAAAAAGGTGGATGTGTTACCACCTTTAATGTCCAAAGTACTGCAAAAGACAATGATCAAAAAATCATTATAAAAACCTGAGTGCTAAGGGGAAGTCTGAAGACCTAACACACAAGGTGCTAAGAAAATCTTAGCCTAGGAAAGCCCATACACACGGTGATTGTGTAACTGCACCATTAGAAACCAACGGTACAAACCAGGGGCTGAATCCACAGGAATAACATGACTAATTCAAGAGCGGGGGAAAAGGTGAGAGCAGATCCTCCAGACTCGGCAGATGTTAAAAAGGGAGGAGATCTAGAAAATGAAGCCTTGAAATGGCAGAGAACATGTACAGACCTTCAGGAAAAAAGGCGGAGTGCATCTATTTATCTGCAGATGTTAAGTATCATAGTAAATTTATAGTAAAGATTTGGTACCATGGTTATTTGCCACTGGCACTAAGGCAGTAGTATGGTAAGGAAAAGACATTGTGAAAAATGTATTTAATTCTTTGTCAAACTTCACAAGATGTTAGTGGTACATTCACAGCACAGTACACACCGAAGTCTAAATGACTTTTCAATGTGCCGTATATGCAATCAGTAATATTTTTTCAATAGAAATAACAGGACTAGCTAAGTGAAATCCCCACATACAATAAATGGAAAGATGTACCTAATTTGTTTTCTTTTCTATTGCATGAGAGTATTTCTCTTTGTAAATATTATTTTGAATTTAGAAAGGGAATTAATATACTTTCCAGCCCTAAGGACAAAAACAAAGACTTAAAATGCAGAAAAGTCCACTTATATTAAAAATAATCTTCATCATGTTCTATTTTGATAAAGAAAGTTTATGCATTTGCTAACCTCATAATTAGACTATCATATTTGGATTCCTTTAACCAGACTTCACATAATAATCTGAAGCACTGGAACAAAGCTGAATAAGTAAAAGAAATTTTAAAAGTTGCATCAGAAGTAAATACCAGTATTTGATTCTTCAGGAAAATAGAAAAAAGATTATAATACTTGGGTAGACCATATGTACACATAAATCATTTTAATGTTATTTGAATATTTAAATCAATATATTTAAAATATTCTAAATTGTACCAAAGATTGCATTTTAGAGACACTTAGAGCAGATTTCTTCCTATGACTATCAAGATTATTTTCTTAAACTTGATTAAAAAAAAAAAAAATTTCAAACACCTAAAATGACACCGAATTATTTTTTAATCATAGAATCATAGAATCATTTAGGTTGGAAAAGACCTTCAAGATCATCCATGCCCACTAAACCATGTTCTGGAGTACCCCGTCTACCTGCTTTTTGAATACCCCCAGGGATGATGACTCAGCCACTTCCCTAGGCAGCCTGTTCCAAGGTGTGACAACCACCTCAGTAAAGAAATTTTTCCTAATATCCGGTCTAAACATCCCCTGCTGCAACTTGAGGCCATTTCCTCTCGTCCTATCTCCAGTCACCTGACAGAAGAGACCAGCACCCACCTTACTACAACCCCTCTTCAGGTAGTTGTAGAGAGCGATAAGGTCTCCCCTCAACCACCTCTTCTCCAGACTAAACAGCCCCAGCTCCCTCAGCTGCTCCTCATAAGACTTGTGCTCCAGGCCCCTCAACAACTCAGTTGCCCTTCTCCTGACATGTTCCAGCACCTCAATGTTTTTCCTGTAGTGAGGGGCCCAAAACTGAACACAGTACTCGAGGTGTGGCCTCACCAGTGCCGAATACAGGGGAACAATCACCTCCCTACTCCTCCTGGCCACACTATTTCTGATGCAGGCCAGGATGCTGTTGGCCTTCTTGGCCACCTGGGCACACTGCTGGCTCATATTCAGCCAGCTGTCAACCAGCACACCCAGGTCTTTCTCTGCTGGGCAGCTTTCCAGCCACTCTTCCCCAAGCCTGTAGCGCTGCATGGGGTTGTTGTGACCCAAGTGCAGTACCCAGCACTTGGCCTTGTTGAACTTCATACAGTTGGCCTTGGCCCATCAATCCAGCCTGTCCAGATCTCTCTGTAGAGCCTCCCTACCCTCAAAAAGATAGACCCTATCTCCCAACTTGGTGTCGTCTGCAAACTTGCTGAGGGTGCGATCAATCACCTGATCCAAATCATTGATAAAGATATTAAAAAGAATGGGGCCCAACACCCAGCCCTGGGGAAAACCACTTGTGACCCACCACCAACTGGATTTCACCCCATTCACCACAACCCTGTGGGTTCGTCCATCCAGCCAGTTTTTCACCCAGCGAAGAGTACACTTGTCTAAGCCATGAGACACCAGTTTCTGAAGGAGTATGCCATGAGAGACAGTGTCAAAGGCCTTGCTGAAGTCCAGGTAGACAACATCCACAGCCTTTCCCTCATCCACTAGGCAGGTCACCTGGTCATAGAAGGAGATCAGGTTGGTCAAGCAGGACCTGCCTTTCATAAACCCATGCTGGTTGGGCCCGATCCCCTGCTTGTCCTGGACTTGCCATGTGAGCGCTCTCAAGACTAATCGTTCCATAATCTTCCCCGGTACCGAGGTCAGGCTGATAGGCCTGTAGTTCCCCAAATCCTTCCTCCGACCCTTCTTGTAAATGGGAGTCACATTGGCAAGCCTCCAGTCCTCTGGGACCTCCCCTGTTCACCAGGATCGCTGATAGATGATGGAGAGTGGCCTGGCAAGGACCTCCGCCAGTTCCCTCAGTACTCTTGGATGGATCCCATCTGGTCCCATAGATTTGTGAGTGTCCAGATGGTGTAGTAGGTCACTAACTATTTCCTCCTGGATTAAGGGGGTATATTCTGCTCTTCATCCTCACCTTTCAGCTCAGGCGGCAGAGTACCCTGAGGATAACTGGTCTCCCTATTAAAGACTGAGGCAAAGAAGGCATTAAGTACCTCAGCCTTTTCCTCATCTCTGGTGGCAATGTTCCCTTCTGTATCCATTAAAGGATAGGTAGTCTCCTTGGGATTCTTTTTACTGTTAACGTATTTGTAAAAACATTTTTTGTTGTCCCTTACAACAGTGCCCAGATTTAGTTCTAGCTGAGCTTTTGCCTTTCTAATTTCTTCTCTGTATGATCTAACAAGATCCCTGTACTCCTCCCCAAGTTGCCTGCCCTTTCTTCCAGAGATGATAAACTCTCCCACTTTTCTTGACTCCTAGCAAAAGCTCCCTGTTCAGCCAGGCCGTTCGTTTTCCTTGGCGGTTCAACTTGCAGCACATGGGAAGAGCCTGGTCCTGAGCCATTAAGATTTCCTTCTTAAAGAACGTCCATCCCTCCTGGACCCCTTTGCCCTTCAGGACGGTCTCCCAAGGGACTCTCTCAACCAGTGCCTTCAAGAGGCCAAAGTTTGCCCTCCAGAAGTCCATAGTGGTGGTTTTGCTGACCACCTTCCTTGCCTCACCAAGAATTGAGAATTCTATCATTTCATGCTCGCTAAGCCCAAGATGGCCTCCGACCATCACACCTCCCACCAGTCCTTCCCTGTTTGTAAACAATAGACCTAGCAAGGCTCCTCCCCTGGTTGGCTCACCTACCAGCTGTGTCAGGAAGTTCTCTTCCACACACTCCAGGAACCTCCTAGACTGTTTACTCACTGCTGTGTCATATTTCCAGCAGACGTCTGGAAAGTTGAAGTCCCCCACGAGAACAAGGGCACACGATTCTGAGACTACTGCCAGCCGCTTGTAGAATGATTCATCCATCTCTTCAACCTGGTCAGGTGGTCTATAACAGACTCCCAGCACAATATCTGCCTTATTGGCCTCCCCTCTCATCCTCACCCATAAGCACTCCACCTTGTCATCAGAATAGTGTAGCTCTGTACAGTCAAAACTTTCCCTAACATAGAGAGCCACCCCACCACCTCTTCTACCTTGCCTATCCCTTCGGAAGAGCTTATAGCTATCCATTGCAGCACTGTAGTCATGGGAGTCATCCCACCATGTTTCCGTGATGGCGACTAAGTCATATCTATCCTGCTGCATGATGGCTTCCAGCTCCTCCTGTTTATTGCCCATGCTGCATGCATTGGCATAGATGCATTTGGGCTGGCCTATCGAATCCACCCCTAACATCGGCATGCTGCCCCCAGGCTCATCTCTGGTGCACCTAGTTTTATCCCTTACCCCCTTCAAACCTAGTTTAAAGCCTTCTCTATGAGCCCCGCCATCTCACGAGCGAGGATTCTTTTTACCCCTTTGAGATAGCTGGATACCATCTGTCGCTAGCAAGCCTGGTGCTGTGTAAACCTCCCCATGATCAAAAAACCCAGAATTCCACTGATGGCACCAGCCTCTGAGCCACGTATTAACCAGGTGTGTTTTCCTGTTCCTTTCAGTGTATTTCCCTGCCACTGAAGGGATTCAGGAAAACGCTACCTGTGCTCCCGATCCTTCCACTAATCGTCCCAGTGCCCTGAAGTCCCTTTTGAATGCCTTTGGATTTGTCTCTGCAATCTCATCACTGCCAACCTGCACAACCAGCAATGGGTAATAATCAGAGGTCCGAACCAGACCAGGGAGTTCCCTGGTAATGTCTTTTACCCGGGCCCCAGGGAGGCAGCAGACTTCCCTGTGGGATGGGTCAGGTCTGCATATTGGGCCCTCTGTCCCCCTCAGAAGGGAGTCACCTATGGCAATTACCCTCCCTTTTCTTTTTTCAGAGGATGTGAGAATGCGTGGGGCTGCCCGACTGAGCCTAGGCACCTCCCTAGGTAGGGCTTCATCTACACCCTGATCTTCATTGACCTGGTCCTCAAGTTCCAGAGCCCCATACCTGTTGTATAGGGGCAACTGGGAAGGTGAGGGAGACCGGGAGGGGATTCGCCTGCCTCCCCGAGCAGGGACCTGTATCCATTTCCCTCCATCTCTTAGGTCCCCCCCTGCCTCGTGGCAAGAGGGCAGGGGAACCTCCGCTTCTTGCGGAGCCTCCATCTGCTGCCTCTGCCTCAGGGATGGTAGGGTGTGGGTCCACCAATCTATCTCCATCTCCCTCCCTCTCACACTCCCTGATACTCCTCAACCTTTCCACTTCCTCCTTCAGCTCTGCCACCAGGCTGAGCAGGTCATTCACCTGCTCACACCTCACACAAGAGGTGTCCCCGCTGCTCTCCGTCATCAGTGACAGACTCAGGCACTCCCTGCAGCCAGAGACCTGGACAGCTGCATGTTTACATGGGAGCTCTGTCTGCGCTGCCACATTTTTCCTAACAATGGCTTTCACCCAAGTAGTAACCATACCTGGGTCTCCCTCTGGGCCGACGCCCACTGCTTGAGTAGCCTTCTCGAGCTTGGAAGAGGGGGGCTGCACCCTGCTTGCACGAACTGCTGCGCAAACTGCCGTGCCACGCCCTTTCTGACGCGCCACACCCTGCTCGCCATGCTCCTGGTCGCTGGTGCTCCTCAGGGCCGTTCAAATCTCCAGCCGTTGCCCATGGCAACGCCCACGCCACATCAGCCTCTCTTGTGAGAGCCGCCGGCTCTGGACGGGTCCCTCTGCTCTTCCCCAGGGCTCCTGGGCCTCAGGAACCCCCCAGTCCGCCTCAATCTAGTGCTTAGCCTCTGACTTACCGTTGCCTTTGCTGGCCTTGCAGCTGACTGAATGTTTTCTTACATCTAAAATGAGAAACTAGAAAGCAGAGTATTGCTGGTATTACCCTGTTTTGAAAATGCACCAGCATGGAAGGTAGATTGCTCAAGCTATCAATCATTGTACATCATGAATGGCCATTTAATCCAATAAACCCTTCTCTTCCAGTGAACGCACTTAAAAGAAAAATATTATTGCCAGTCAATCTCAACAATCATGAAGGCAGTACAGATCAAGTTTTACTGTTCAACAAAACCATCTAGGGTCAAGAATGAAAATAAGATGATGTTCATGCATCTTATGGTTTTTCAAGGGATGTGTCAACTTACTCCTAATATAGTACACTTTAAAAGACTTGTCTTTAGACTTAACTGTCTGTATCAAAAGCAGTATGAATGAGGGAGAGTATTACTTATTTCATGCTTGCTGACTGACAAACATCTGTTTTCTGGAGAGGTAAACACCGACTAAGGTTCATTTTGTTGTTGAATATAAGTTACATGCTGCTTCTGTTCAAGAGGGCAAAATTGGCATATGCCCAGATTTGCATGCAAGGTGTACCTGAAATACTTTTTCAGGCAAATAAATCATCATGATTTGGGTATTCATAAACCCACAATACAAATCCAGATACTGCTTTAATACCTAAAGAATCAAGGTCACTGCAAAAAAAAAGTTGAATTTGGGATGTTTCAGGAAGAAAGTAAGTATTTTGTAGAAAATCATGCTACTTAAAGCTAGTTTTTTACAGCTTTCCAATACAGATTATTGCAGAAGTTGAGATGTTTTCTGCCTTATAGCAGAAAAAATTCAGCATATAAGGCATACAGTCTAGTGACTCATCTGCTCTCCACCAGCTCACCATCTATTCCCGGGAGAGCTCCATGCGTTCCTGCTGCTGTCTCACACACAGGACAGCTTCCTTCCTCACCTTCCTCACTTGTCCTTCCTAAAAAGCGTGTATCCATCCATCACGGTGCACCAGTCATGTGACTGTGTTAACAAAAGTCCAGTTAAGTGAAACATTACAGATTTTGTCAGGCCCTTGAAAGTACTATTATACTGAATGAAGAAAAAAGATAAAGTACCCAAGAAATACCATAGATTAGCATAATGGTACATCATGAAATGTAATAAAGCACTAATTTCACAATGAAGTCTTCCTCTCAACTTGTTGTCATTCTGAAGTCTCCAGCTTAAGCATTCTTTTCTCATTTGAACATAAACACACACAATCTACTATCCAACCGTCCTTAGATGAAAGACACAAAAAATGAAAAACTCTTCAGAAGCTGCAATCTTTCCTTAAAAAGTGACAATTTTCTGTCCATAAAAATCTGTGGCTCCCAAACAGGAAATTACCAACTGAAAAGTCTGATGCACCGCCAAATAACTGTCAAAATTAATAAAAATAGTTTTATTTTAAAATTTCAAAGAATATTTTGGCAAAACTTTTCACACAAACTGTAATGTTCCATATCCATTATGGTTTTAATGTAAAGTAAATAATTTACCTTTTTGTTGAGTTCAAAAAATTCAAGAAAAAAAAAAATCAAACCTCTTGTTTCCAGAGGATTTCCTTAAATGTGTGGTGTATTTGTATCTAATTTTTAGTTCCCATGAACTTGCAGTGAATACTATTATCTTTTTTCTGTGACACTTCTGTAAGTTAATTCCCTGAAATAAGATGAGAGGAGAAAGAAAAATGCAATTAAATCAAAAATCACCAGCTTGTCTACTGACTACTTTACTGCACATATTGTGTGGCCAATATTATACATTACCAATCACTCTTTTATAAAATATAACCTTGGGAAATCAAAATATAATAGGTTAGACCTGAATTAGTTCACTTGGTGGTTTTGAATTGCAAGTTTTACATGCAAAAATGTGGCTTTTTAAAAAATCTGAGTTTTTTTAATACATCAAAAATAAAACATTTTAATGTTATCTTAAATTGGATTGTTCTCAAAAATATTAAAAAGGATCAACTTAATATAGCTAAGAATTTTACTGCTTTAAGGAGTTTGGCCAGTTACCTTGAATAAATTCTTTTGAAAGTGATATTTAGTAAACTCATTGCCTTAGACTAGTAATTTACAATATAAAAAAAAAAAAAGGTTATTACATTAGCTTGGGTGTGCAAGAAAAACATACAAAATGATTCAAAGACATGCTTTAAGGAGAATGCACTGAACAGCTGGGATTCTCTCTACCACAACATCCTCATTGCCGCAACTCTAATGAAAACACTTTGATGAAAACAGAAGCCCCAATTCTCTGCTTTTCCACCACATTTCAGTGTAGACATACACCCTTACTTCCTCTTCCCTTGCCCTCCCCTCTGAAAACCAAAGCGCGTGGAAACACAACAGCACAGCCAGAAACACCTGAGGGTTCAGCAATCAATGAATTGCACAAACAGCTTCTTGGACAGCTATCTCCCAGTCAAAAATCAGCTCCCTGAAGTGCAATGATAGTGAGATAGGACTCTGAGCAAAAGGATTTCTTTTCATTTTATCACAGCCTCTCACCCTAAACCAGCATTAATAAAAAAAAACTCTTCTCACTGTTGTCAGTGGCAGGAGTTACACACATATAGCTTCTGCAGACGTTGTTAAAGCAGTTTTTTCTAAATCAACTCACATGTTTACAATGCATGGTCAAACAAACCGTTCAGACACACACACTCCCATTTTAAACTTCCTGGGCATGAACCATTTACCTCTGTCCCAAATATCCTTAGCTATATAGCAAATGTTCTTCAAGTGTTCTTTCCTTCACAGATCTTTCCTTCCAGAAAGAGCCAGAACACGTGGGGTTCTTTCTACAGTGGTACCTGCCAGATCTCTGAGCAGTCCACATTCATAATTCTATCAGTGCAAATTGTCCTTCAGAAGAAAGCTTAAGAGATTTAAGCAGAATAGGTGCAGATGCAAGAAGTCTGCCACACCTCACCACTAAAGTCTAGCAACAAGTTAGGGAAGATGGGTTCATGTCCCTCTCAGGATTTTAACAGCACAACATCTTATCTTCCATTAATTGATCTTATCCCCAGTTACATCAAGAACCTGTTATGGTAAAAAGGAAAAAACTTTACTTTTGAAACCATAAATACCTTAGTAGCCTATTTAAAATCTTAATACCCTAATTGAAGTAAAAAAGGCAGTTATTACATCATTTACAATAATACCATCCAAACCAGAAAACCTTAACAGATGACACCATCTTTAATATTATTACAATAGAAAAATTACTAAAACACTTTTCTCTGTTGTTACACTCACTTTCCTAATATCCATCTGGGTCCTAAGGCTGACACTTTCATCTTTGTAAGGAAGAGTGTAGTGGGGAGGGTGTCATGATGACTTGTCAGTGTCCCCAGGTCTTAGTGGGGATATGTTCAATGATGGTGGCGGGGGGGTCTCTTCCTCCTCAGCCCTGGAGTCCCTTTGACTTTCTTTTCATGCATTTTCTTTTCATGCATTTTCTTTTCATTTCATATATCCCAGCCTGCTCCCTTCCCCCTGGACTCCCAGGGAAGGGGTGAAAGCTGCCCCCCAGCTCCCCATAATATCCCCAGGGTCCATTTGTCCGGCAGGGACTGCCTGGGGCTGTCAGCCCCTTCCCCGGCAGCACTCACAGAGCTGGAGCTCAGACAGGCTGGGCAACAGGCACTTGGCCACAGGGCGCCTGGTAAATCCAGCTCAGCCCCTTTCAGGCCAAGGGCAGCCCAGCCACCCCCTGGGCCCTGACACAGCCTGATGCCTGCCCCCAGCAGTGGCAAAAATCTAGGGCAGCACATGAATCAGACAAGCTTGAAGAGTAATATAAGAATCATCAGCCAACTCAGAACATGTCATGTTAACATGACAATTACTAAGTTCTTTCTGAAAGGATGAGACAAGTATCTTTAAGGTATTTCAGCACCAGTCTTAACCTGAGCTATCCTGGCATATAGCTTAAGTTTTGCAGTCAGTGCACTTGGATGGAGAAGGTTACTTTGCCACTGTATTGGTTTTGTGTGGCAAGGTTTTGGTAGCGGGGGAGGGAGTTACAGGGGTGGCTTCTGTGAGAAGCTGCTGGAAGCTTCCCCTGTGTCTGACAGAGCCAATACCAGCTGGCTCTAAGATAGACCCGCTGCTGGCCAAGGCTGAGCCAATCAGCAATAGTGGTAGCACCTCTGTGATAACATATTTAAGAAGGAAAAAAAAAAGTTGCTGGGACAGACAGAAACGGCAGCCGGAGAGAGAGTTAGAAGTGCTGAAAGTCATCTACAGTGATCTAGATGATGAAGAGGTCTCCAAAGATCCAAAGGGTGTCCTGTGCACACGGGCCATGTGGAGAAAGGTGATTCAAGGTGCCCCCGCGTCGTTTTCTAACAGTTTGGCAGCAATGTATTGCCCAGATACGGAAACACCAACTGTGGAGAAAGTGTCGTCTTGGCTCCAAAACTTTGAAGAAAAACTCTGTGTCTCCTCATCCCTACAGGACAGTGCCTTGGCTGTTAGGGAGGCTCCAAGAAATCGGTCCTCTCCTGCCCCAGTCAGAGGGAAAGGGAGCCTAAGGCGTATGCCGCAATGGTGCACTCTGGTTCTTCCTGCGTGACCAAGGGGAGGACATGAGGAAGTGGGATGGTGAACCCACCTTTAAGCTGGAAGCCCATGTACGTGAACTGAGAGGGAAGACAGCTGTTAAGAAAGGGCCACGCAAGAAGGCGGCTGTCAGCGTAGTTGCTGTAGAGGCCCAAGAAAGCAATCAGCTATCCTCCAGGCACAGAAGAACTGAAACAACCTCCCTTGATTCTGGTGAGAGGCCTTCTGGTCTGGCACCACAAGGGTCAGACAGTGAATACTCTGATGAGGAACAGCAATAGAGGGTCCCTGCCTTCAGGCAGGAGAAGGAAAGGGATGACCAGGTATACTGGACTGTGTGGATTCCATGGCCTGGTACATCAGATCCACAGAAGTATAAGGCTTTGGTAGACACTGGTGCACAGCGTACGCTGGTGCCATCAGGGTACAGGGGCAAAGAACCCATCTGGATATCTGGAGTGACAGGGGGATGCCAAGAATTGACTATATTGGAGGCTGAGATGAGCTTAACAGAAGACAAGTGGGAAAAGCACCCCATTGTGACCAGCCCAGAGGCCCCTTGTATCCTTGGCATAGACTGCCTCAAGAGAGGGTACTTCAAGGACCCAAAGGGATACCAATGGGCTTTTGGTATAGCCACTGTAAACATAGAGAAGATCAAACAGCTATCTACCCTGCCTGGCCTCTCGAAAGATCCTTTCACTGTGGGATTGCTGCGAGTTGAAGAACAGCAGGTGCCAATCACTACCAGGATGGTGCACCGGCAGCAATATTGCACAAACTGAGACTCCCTGGCTCCCATCCATGAGCTGATTCATCAACTGGAGAGCCAAGGAGTCATCAGCAAGACTCATTCACCTTTTAATAGTCCTATATGGCCAGTGCAAAAGTCTGATGGAGGGTGGAGGTTAACAGTAGATTATCGTGGCCTGAACAAAGTGACACCACCACTGAGTGCTGCTGTACCAGACATGTTAGGGCTCCAATATGAACTGACATCAAAGGCAGCCACGTGGTATGCTACAATTGATATCGCCAATGCATTTTTCTCCATTCCTTTGGCAGCAGAGCACAGGGCACAGTTTGCTTTCACGTGAAGAGGTGTCCAATACACCTGGAATCGACTGCCCCAGGGATGGAAGCACAGCCCTACCATTTGTCACGGACTAATCCAAACTGCACTGGAAGAAGGCGATGCCCCTGAACATTTACAATACATAGATGACATCATCATGTGGGGCAACAAGGCAGAAGAAGTGTTTGAGAAGGGAAAAAGAGTGATTCAGTTTCTTCTGAAAGCTGGTTTTGCCATAAAGAAAAGCAAGGTCAAGGGACCTGCAGAAGAGATTCAGATCTTGGGAATAAAATGGCAGGATGGATGCCATCATGTGCCTATGTATGTGGTTAACAAGATAGCAACTATGCTTCCACCAGCTACCAAGAAAGAAACACAAGCTTTCCTAGGCCTTGTGGGGTTCTGGAGAATGCATATTCCAGGTTACAGTCAGCTTGTGAGCCCTCTCTATCGAGTAACGCGGAAAAAGAACTATTTTGAATGGGGCCCTGAGCAACAACAAGCCTTTGAGCATATCAGACAGGAAATAGCTCGTGCAGTAGCTCTTGGGCCTGTCCGGACAGGACCAGATGTACAAAATGTGCTCTACACTGCAGCTGGGGAGCATGGTCTCACCTGGAGCCTCTGGCAGAAAACACCAGGAGAAACCGAAGGTCGACCATTAGGGTTTTGGAGCCGGGGGTACCGAGGATCAGAAGCCCACTACACCCCAACTGAAAAAGAGATACTAGCAGCATATGAGGGGGGTTGAGTTGCTTCAGAAGTTGTTGGTACAGAAGCATATCTCCTCTCAGCACCACGATTGCCAGTGTTGCACTGGATGTTCAAAGGAAACATCCCCTCTACACATCATGCAACCAGCGCTACATGGAGTAAGTAGATAGCATTGATCACATAACGAGCTCGACTGGGGAAATCCAACCATCCAGGAATTCTGGAAGAGAACTCTTACTGGCTAGAAGGGAGAGATTTTGGAGCATCACCTGAGGAGGTGGCTCGTGCCCAAGAGGCACCACCGTATAATGAGTTATCAGAAGACGAAAGGTGTTATGCTTTACTGATGGATCTTGTCGTGTGGTAGGGAACCATCAGAAGCGGAAAGCTGCTGCGTGGAGTCCCACACAACAAGTCGTTGAGGCCACTGAAGGAGAAGGTGAGTCAAGCCAGTTTGCAGAAGTAAAAGCCATCCAACTAGCCCTAGATATTGCTGAATGATAAAAGCGACCAGTACTCTTATCCCTATACCGACCCCTGGATGGTGGCTAATGCCCTATGGGGGTGGCTACAGCAGTGGAATACGACCAATTGGCAATGCAGGGGTAAACCCATCTGGGCAGCTGCATTGTGGCAGGACATTGCTGCCTGTGTAGAACACATGGCTCTAAAGGTATGTCATGTAGATGCTTACATGCCCAAAACCATGCCACTGAAGAACATCGAAATAATGAACAGGTAGACAAGGCTGCCAAAATAGAAGTAGCTCAGGTGAACCTGGACTGGGAGAGTAAGGGTGAGCTATTTGTAGCTCGATGGGCCCATGAAACATTGGGACATCTAGGGAGAAATGCAACATACAGATGGGCTCGTGATCAAGGGGTGGACCTGACCACAGAGGCCATCACACAGGTCACTCGTGATTGTGAAACATGTGCTGCAATCAAGCGAGTCACCAGGGTAGAGACTCCCTGGAACAGAGGGTGGTGGCTGGGTTTTCAATATGGCGAGGCCTGGCAAATTGACTACATCGGACCACTGCCATGAACATGCCAAGGCAAGCGCTACATACTCATGACGGTGGAAGCAACTACCAGTTGGCTAGAAACATATCCTGTAAAACATGCCACTGCCCAAAACACCATCTTAGGCCTTGAAAGGCAAATTTTATGGTGACATGGTACCCCAGAAAGAATTGAATCAGACAATGGGACTCATTTCCAAAATAACCTCATAAACTCCTGGGCAAAGAAACACGGCATTGAGTGGGTGTACCACATCCCCTATCACCCGCAAGCATTTGGAAAAATTGAGATATATAATGGACTGTTAAAGACTATGTTGAGAGCGCTAGGCAATGGGGCACGGAAGCATTGGGATACAAATTTAGCAGAAGCCACTTGGCTAGTTAACACCAGAGGATCTGCTAACCGTCCTGGTCCTGCCCAAACAAAACCCCTACATACAGTGGGAGGAGATAAGGTCCCCTTAGTGCACATGGGGAAGTGGCTGGGGAAGGCAGTGTGGATTTCTCCTCCCATGGGAAAAGGCAAACCCATTCATGGGATTGTCTTTGCTCAAGGACCTGGGTGTACTTGGTGGATAATGCAGAAGGATGGGGAGACCCAATGTGTGCCTCAAGGACATTTAACCTTGGGGGAAAAATAATCTGTGATGTGAGTTGTATGTTGTAGGAAGTAACGTAGCGGGAATGACCTGAGCTGCAGAGGAGTGAACTTCGCAAGGAACCAGACAAGTGCATCGGTGACCCAAACCAAGCCAGTGTTGGTGCCCAACGATCGAACATACTGCTTCTCCTGCCCTGACCACTCATCTTGAAGGATGAGGCCCAAGTCATAACCTGTGTGTGAACATCTGGAGGAGTGGAAGAAGCCCACGGAATATCTATCTCTTAAAGGACAGGGGATAGTCATTAATAAGAATGTATAAATCTGTATGTTGGGTATAAAAGTGGTTTAAGTATGTAGTTTCAGTTGTAAGTGTTGGTAAGAAGGGATTTCAGTAATGAGAATTAAATACAATGGCGTGGTAGAAGGTATGTGTATTAAATTATGTGGGACCTGAGCATGGTGCAAATGGTATGGAATAAGGGGTGGAGATTGTATTGGGTCTGGCTGAGATGGAGTTAATTCTCCCCACAGCAGCCCTCGTACTGCTGTGCTCTGCATTGGTAGCTAGAAGGGTGTTGATAACACACCAGTGTTTTGGCTACTGCTGAGCAATGCTCGCACAGCATCAAGGCTGTCTCTTCAACATTTTTGGCCCCCTCAACGGCAGGCTGGGGCTGGGCAAGAGCTTGGGAGGGGACATAGCCAGGACAGCTGACCTAAATTAACCAAACAGATATTCCATACCATATGACGTCAGCTCAGATATAAAAGCTAAGTAAAGGGAGATGGAAGGGGGGCCTTCTGTCTTCTTCTTGTCTTCTGGAGCAACCGCTATGCATACTGAAGCCCTGCTTCCCAGGAAGTGGCTAGACATTGCCTGCTGATGGGAAGTAGAGAATAACATCATTTGTTTTTCTTTGCTTTCACACACAACCTTTGCTTTCACTTTATTAAACTGTCCCTATCTTGACTCACAAGCCTTTTGTTATATTTTCTGCCGCCTGTCCAGCTGAGGAAGGGGAGTGATGATAGAGCGGCTTTGGTGGGCACCTGACACCCAGCCAGGGTCAACCCACCACAACCACTAAGCCCTTTTGTATAAAAAAACCCCACCACTTATAACCGTGCTGTATATTTGTTTGAAAACCATCAGTTGCTGTTCATGTTTTTTATTTATACTTTCACATAACTCTCCCACAACTCTAGTTCATAAAGAGAATATATAACCATTCCTCTCCCAGATGGATCTGATTTGTTACTGAAACATTTGGATAGCTAATCATACGAATGTATTTATATGCTGATATATCATCATATACATGATTATATGTATGTATATTTTATTAGGCTACATATATGTATACATACATAGAATTAGCCTTGGTTAGGTGACATATACATACATATGCATGTATGTGTGTGTGTGTGTGTATATATATATATCTATATATATATCTAAAAACACAACTACATTGACATTTTCTTACCTTGGGAGCTTACAGTCCGAAACACTGCACTTTACAAAGGCAAATACAGTTGTGGGAGTTGTTGTCATGGTTTAACCCCAGCCAGCAACTAAGCACCACACAGCCGCTCACTCACTCCCCCCCCCACCCAGTGGGATGGGCGAGAAAATCGGGAAAAAGAAGCAAAACCCGTGGGTTGAGATAAGAACGGTTTAATAGAACAGAAAAGAAGAAACTAATAATGACAATGATAACACTAATAAAATGACAACAGCAATAATGAAAGGATTGGAATGTACAAATGATGCGCAGTGCAATTGCTCACCACCCGCAGATCGACACCCAGCTAGTCCCCCTGAGCGGAGATTCCCTGTGCCCACTTCCCAGTTCCTATACTAGATGGGATGTCACATGGTATGGAATACCCCGTTGGCCAGTTTGGGTCAGCTGCCCTGGCTGTGTCCTGTGCCAACTTCTTGTGCCCCTCCAGCTTTCTTGCTGGCTGGGGATGAGAAGCTGAAAAATCCTTGACTTTAGTCTAAACACTACTTAGCAACAACTGAAAACATCAGTGTTATCAACATTCTTCACATACTGAACTCAAAACATAGCACCTTACCAGCTACTAGGAAGACAGTTAACTCTATCCCAGCTGAAATTAGGACAGTTGTCTATGAAAACTCCCTCATTTTCAGAAGTGTTGAGGCAACAGACTACAGATGTCTTACACTAGAGAGAACTGTCTTGAGGCACTTGTATGCAAATCAATAGCCAGCCCAGAAAGTCCTCTGCCCCAAGAAATTACTTGGATTAAAACTAAGGTAAAATTATCTTCTCAAGAACAAATTCACATCAGTTTTTAGGATTAAATACACTGCTTTACCTCTTCTCTCAAGTCAGCAGAAAAACAAGGAATGGCTTAATTAAGCTATGACGCCAAACATTCAGGAATAGTTGAGTTCAACTCAGTCATTACCTATAAATTCTGCACCTTTTTAGCATCACTGGATAGATTTCTGATGGACACCAACGGGTTTACAGTGTTTTTGAATTTTTACAGCTTGATGAATCAAAGAGGGTCATTGAACCAAGAGATCTTGTTTTGATGAAAATTCCTCCACAACTCAAGGAAGAAGAAGACAAAGAGAGGCTGAGACCATACAATTGCATGACCGCTACCGCACTATCCATGTGACAACCACATACAGAGTACGGAGCCAAGTTACTGGTTTCTTGTGCTCCTAATCTAAGAAATCTATGCCACCACCCCTCTTTTAAATGTAGGAATTAAAACAACTTGTTCTACAATACTTTGGATAATTAATTTTGCAACAACTACATACAGGAATCAAGGAAGTTAACATTTTTTGGTTACAGGATTTTGATTAATGCTTACACTGTTTCATTTTAGTAGCTATCAAACATAATTAATCCTCAAACCCCAGAGAATTTAAGTACAGAGCTCAAGTTATATCAAATAAAAAACCAACAGTCCTTCATCAGCTCTGTCATATTTGTGATTGGATATCTTTTGTGCAATACGAAGGCTCTCATTGCAAGTACAAATTGCTTGGGGTTTAAATTTGCCATGCAATTTGCCATGTAAGGCTGATGGTCTAAAAGAATCCGTAAGTATTCACAAGTTACAAGCCCTCTGCTATCACTGCACTAGCTGCAAGTGTTGAAATACGTATTTCCCTGAGCTGCTGAAAAACACAACCCTTTGAGCAGTTAAATGTTCTTAAGTCAGCATCTTTGTCTTTCTGACAATGTTAATAAACTAATGCTGGCATTCATGCTGTAGGACGTAATCATCTTTGGCATGATGACCAGTTGTACCAGACTATGTCATATTTCAAAGAATTACAAGAGCGTCAAAATTCTCTCACCCAACCTGAGTGCAATCATGGTCTACCATTTGAGGCAAGAATATAGCTTAATCCTAGAGCCTGGATTAAACTAAACTTCACTTGTCTGACAGAAAGAAACTTATCAAATCACCTCATCTTTTGTTACCAGGGCTTTTTCTCTGTCTTTGTTTAGGATGTTGCTAGTACCTTTTTGTTGTTGTTGTTTTTTATACATGCATGCTGTCATGGTTTAACCCCAGCCAGCAACTAAGCACCATGCAGCTGCTCGCTCACTTCCGCCCACCCAGTGGGGTGGGGGAGAGAATTGGAAGGAAAAAGGTAAAACTTTTGGTTTGAGATAAAAACAGTTTAATAGGACAGAAAGGAAGAAAATAATAATGATGATAATAATAAAACAACAACAATAATAACAAAACAATTGGAATATACAAAACAAGTAATGTACAATGCAATTGCTCACCACTTGCCAACCAATGCCCAGTTAGTTCCCAAGCCACGATCCCCTCCAGGCCAACTCCCCCCAGTTTATATACTAGGCATGGTGTCACATGGTATGGAATAGCCCTTTGGCCAGTTTGGGTCAGCTGTCCTGGCTGTGTCCCCTCCCAACTTCTTGTGCCCCTCCAGCCTTCTTGCTGGCTGGGCATGAGAAGCTGAAAAATTCTTCACTTAGTGTTAACATTACTTAGCAACAACTGAAAACATCAGTGTGTTATCAACATTATTCTCATACTAAATCCAAACCATAACACTTGTATCAGCTACTAGAAAGAAAATTATCTCTATCCCAGCCAAAACCAGGACACACACATACATAGATACATTTATGTATGTGAAAAACAATCCAAAGATTTTGGCCAGACACATATAGTCTGGAGGTTTCTCACTAGGTATTTCTTGAATTTTCACTGATATTTTCAGTCTGATTATAGTACTTACTACAAGATTTGGATGATCTTTTCTATCATAAAAGAGTACAAGATAAAAGAGCACTGGACAAAAATAGATGGAAATTTAGTTCAGAAAATAGTAGTCCTCTTGAGAAATAGCTGTTCCCAGCCCTTCCTTTGCCCCCCACCAACCAAGGTTAGTCTTCATTTTTTTCCAGATAAGAGTTCCAAGAGCAATTCTTAGTTCACTTCAGGCAAAAAAACCCCACCCTTCCATCTGCCTGTGAGCAATGTGTAGGATGTGCCGTGCTCAGTGGTTGACAGCAGTGAAGGTGGGTGCTGGTCTCTGCTACTGCACTCCTCTAATCTCTGACAGATCAGTTAGACAGCTTAGCCTGCCCAGGTCTCTCCTTCATGTTTAGAAGGAAGAGTTACTCCAGTTTATCTCTAACACTGAGGTAAAAAGCTAAGTTTTGTCACTGCACTGCTAAGATTTCAGGGAGTTCCTGAGATATTTAAATTCTGCCTATCATCCTATCTCGGCAAGTAAAAGAACTAACAGATTATCAATTAAAAAATACTCTGCCTATTCACAATAGGAAAATGCAGAGCGTTTGGGAGTAAGCAAACTGACAGAAGTGGCATGCCATTTTATTGGTCTGCTTTTGTCTAAGGCAAGAAATAATTAGTCTCATTTAATAGGGTTAATTTAATATTATCAGTCAGATCACCTCAGCATGACCACTTTCCACAGTATCACCAAAACAGGAGGAAATAGTTTTTCTTTTTACATGTTCTAAATATCAAACTAATTCAATACTGTCACTTTAACCAGAAGTCCTACTTACTTTCTCATCCTGAAATGAGACTAGAGCAAGGAACCTCATCTTTTTAGGATGGCAACAAAGGTAAGAAGCCAAGAATAGAGTACAATTTGAAAGTATCAATTTCACGCTTATATCTTTGGTGTTATAATTGATACAGGAAATAAATTTAGGTAGTGTTCAGTAACCATGGTATGCAGTTACTGTCTTTCACATATGTTTTCTTATAAAATGAGGTTACCTAAATTGTGACTGGGAAAAGAATCAAAGCTTTCAAGTCTTTATTTGAAACAGAAAAGTTTGTGCTATGTGGGGACAAGATGAAGTTTATAAACAAAACGTTTGACCCAAATACGTAAACTTCCATTTCAGTATTCACAAGACAAATAAAAATTGATCTGTGAAGACATCATTCCTCCGCTTTTGTTTCTCTGCATGTGAAATCTATTTTGCACAGATAGGATATTCACTGCACTTCCTTTTCTTTTTCCTCCAAGTGGAGAAATTGGAATTGCTTTCAAATTGAAGAGGCAAAACCCCTCTTTTGCTCTCGCCATGCTTCAAATTATTTTACTTGCTTTTGCTATTTCTTAGTCATATTGATCAAAACATTCAGACTTCAGATATGTAAACTGTTAAGGAAGTTTGAAGTTCATTTAACTTGAGTTATTAACCTAAGTATAAATAAATATATCCATCTATATTTGCATAAAATAGGTCCACAGGTCTTATTTCTTTTTAGCATAATTAATTATTAGTCTAAACAGAATTTAAGATGTCTTGATTTCTTATATCCATTTTTATGGTAATAACTGCTTTGATAATACCAAAGACATTACTTACAACCCTAGTGAATCTGAATGTGAAAGCATTCAGTTCTTCGCAAGACACAGTCAATATAGTTAATCAACATTGGTACTGGAAAAAACTCAAAATGTACAAAAATACTTCTTTGACATCTTAAGCCTATCAAAAGAACACTGTAGCTATATACTTTTTTAGATAAAACTTCCTTCCTTGATTTTTGTTTAGGAAATTTCTATAGAAACATCGTATCAAATTGCTTTAAAAACTGTCATTAATGGAGCGTCAACATTTTCTCTCCATTGTGAATTAAAACACGCAGCTTTAGAGCAGAAAGAATAATGCTAGCATTAATATTTCACCCTTAAAGATTTCTCATTAGTTCTTTTGTGCTCAATTTTATGTCATAGATTCAAAGAATCATAGAACCATTTAGGTTGGAAAAGGCCTCTAAGATCATTGAGTCCAGCCATTAACCTAACATTGCCAAGTCCACCACTAAACCATGGCCCCAAGTGCCACATCTACACATCTTTTAAATACCTCCAGGGATTGTGACTCAGCCACTTCCCTGGGCAGCCTGTTCCAATACCTGACAACCCCTTCAGTGATGACATTTTCCTAATATCTGGTCTAAACCTTCCCTGGCACAGCTTGAGGCCATTTCCTCTCATCCTATCTCCAGCCACCTGACAGAAAAGACCAGTACCCACCTCACTACAACCCCTCTTCAGGTAGTTGTAGAGAGCAATAAGGTCTCCCCTCAGCTTCCTCTTCTCCAGACTAAACAGCCCCAGCTCCTTCAGCCACTCCTCCTAAGACTTGTCCTCTAGACCCTTCACCAGCTTTGTTGCTCTTCTTTGGACATGCTCCAGCACCTCAATGTCTTTCCTGTAGTGAGGGGCCCAAAACTGAACACAGTATTCGAGGTGTGGCCTCACCAGTGCTGAATACAAGGGGATGATCGCTTCACTAGTCTTGCTGGCCACACTATTTCTGATACAAGCCAGGATGCTTTGGGCCTTCTTGGCCACCTGGGCACACTGCCAGCTTGTATTCAGCAGGCTGTCGACCAACAAGCCCAGGTCCTTTTCTGCCACGCAGCTTTCCAGCCACTCTTCCCCAAGCCTGTAGCCTTGCATGGGGTTGTTGTGACCCAAGTGCAGGACCTGACACTTAGCCTTGTTGAACCTTGTACCGCTGGCATTGTTCCATTCATCCAGCCTGTCCAGGTCTGTCTGTAGAGCCTTCCTACCCTCAAGCAGTTCAACACTCCCACCCAACTTGGCATCATCTACAAACTTGCTGAGGGTGCACTCAATCCCCTCATCCAGATCATTGATAAAGATGTTAAACAGAGCTGGCCCCAAAACTGACTCCTGGGGAACACCGCTTGTGACCGGTCACCAACTGGATTTAACTCTATTCACCACAACTCTTTGGGCCCAGCCATCCAGCCAGTTTTTTACCCAGCAAAGCATGCGCCCAACCAAGCCATGAGCAGCCACTTTCTCCAGCAGAATGCTGTGGGAAACTCTGTCAAAGGCTTTACTAAAGTCCACGTAAACATCCACAGCCCTCCCCTCATTCACTAAGCAGGTCACCTTGTCATAGAAGGAGATAAGGTTAGTCAAGCAGGACCTGCCTTTCACAAACCCATGATGACTGGGTCTGATCACCTGGTTGTCCTGTACGTGTTGCATGATGGCACTCAAGATGATCTGCTCCATAACCTTCCCTGGCACTGAGGTCAGACTGACAGGCCTGTAGTTCCCCAGATCCTCCTTCTGGCCCTTCTTGAAGATGGGTCTCACATTTGCTAACCTCCAGTCAACTGGGACCTCCCTGGTTAAGCAGGACTGCTGATAAATGATGGAAAGTGGCTTGGTGAGCACTTGCACCAGCTTCCTCACTACCTTTGGGTGGATTCCATCTGGCCCCACAGACTTGTGTGTGTCTAAGTGGTGTAGCAGTTCGCTAACCATTTCCCCTTGGATTATGGGGGCTTCATTCTGCTCCCCATCCCTGTCTTCCAGCTCAGAGGGCTGGCTAGGCTGAGAACAACTGGTCATACTGTTAAAGATTGAGGCAAAGAATGCATTAAGTACCTCAGCCTCTTCCTCAGCCTTTGTCACTGTGTTTTCCACCCATACAATAAAGGATGGAAAGTCTCATTAGCCCTCCTTTTGTTACTAATGTATTTATAGAAACATTTTTATTGTCTTTTATGGGAGTAGCCAGATTAAGTTCTAGCTGGGCTTTGGCCCTTCTAATTTTCTCCCTGCATAACCTCACAACATCCTTGTAGTCCTCCTGAGTTGCCTGCCCCTTCTTCCAAAGGTTATAAACTCTTTTTTTTCCTGCGTTCCAGCCAAAGATCTCTGTTCAGCCAGGCTGGCCTTCTTCCCTGCTAGCTTGTCTTTTGGCACATGGGGACGGCTTGCTCCTGCATCTTGAAAATTTTCTTCTTGAAGAATATCATAATACTCATAATATCATAATACTCATGAGGTAGTGTTAGGAGTAGGAAGCATTTAAGAGACATCTACCATTACTTCTTATTTCAAATTATTGTATTTTTATTCTGAATGCAAAATTAGAATGTGTTATATTAAAAACATTGATTTCATCTTCCTATTACTGTCTCTCTTCTAGTATACTTCCTGTGTCAGATAGAGCATTACTAGTCAAATATTAAATGAATATATTTTGCACCTGAAGTTCATACATCTCAGTTATTAAATTAGAAGGAAATAAAAGCAGTTAACAAAAATAACAGTTGAAATAATAGGTTGTTTTAGAATTCCTGCCTCTATTTGTGAAGTGGGTAAACAGATACTGTTTTTACTTGTAAAGTTCTGTACCCAGGTCTGTGAGGTAATTCTTACCTAAGCTAGTCATACTGTCACAATAATCAATACCGCTCAATCACCAATACTGCAAATGAAATTGCTGTATAAGCACCAGCATCAGGGAACATCCACCAACCTCAGTCTATTTGCATAGTGCAGATGCACAGAAGTTCATACAACAGTAACAAAAACCTTCCAACATTTCTTAAGCACAGAATCCTACAGATTACCTCTTAGCCTTTTCTTGGGTTTCAGATACACCTACATTACTGTGCTTCTTCAGGCCAGGAGTAGATCAGGGTTTTTTTCCTGATAATTTTTGTTTGCACTTCTGAAATAGGCTTTGAAGAAATCCATCTAGTTGGCCACTAAACACCACATACAGAAGACTTGCAAATAACACCAGTTTGAAAACTCAGAACTGAAATACATAAGCTGAAAATTTATTTTGTATGAATAAGTTTAACATATGGGTAGTTTCACACAAGATAAAAGGACCTTATCTCCTGTTACAGCATCTGCATGATTGCATTAAGTCACCAAACCTCCATTTGTCTTCAAAGGGACTCCGAACTCACAGTATATCCTCAGTAGATTCCTTGAAAGGATAAAGCTCTTGCAATTTGCTGAACAGGTTAACAGAATCTTAAGATCTAAACATGTTCACAAAAAACTTTTATATTTCTTTATCGGGTATAATGTGGCATTATTAAGTACTTGCTTGCACAATACTTGAGGGCAATTTTCAGCTGCTATCTTGTGATACAAGTATATAGCGAAAAGCTACTTTTTCCGCCTCTCAATTTGTAAAGTCTATTGTGTTTTCTCAGAGATTAGAAAGCTGTGATAAGAGAATTTCTACCTGTTTTAGGTAGGAAACCAAACAAATGGGGAGTCTTCTGTGGCTGACTAGTTCAGGAAAGAAAACCAAGAAGTTTTCAAAAAGTAGAGAAATCCTTTTTAATTTGCATTATATTTTTCAAAGGAAGTTAGAAGAAAATAACAATATTGCAATGGCAGCATTGTTCCAAGAGGGGAAAACAAAAACCAACTCTTGGATCAAGGTGGTGGTTCTAAATTTGTTCATTCAAACAAATAAAACAAAAATTCATGTTCCTCTTTAACTAGTGAAATGATACAAGTGTAAAAATATTTTTTATCTAAACTCATCTGTTTGCTAGAAGTGATGCGCAGGTGTTTGTTTTGTGCTTTGTTTTTCTTTTTTTCATAAATGTTTGTTTCCTTCAAGTATTAAGGACTTCAGTGGTTTAGAATTCTGTCTATGCTACTATCACTTGTATCTAGTCAGGGTATATAGAATAAGCAATGCATCATTATAACTCCATTGCTGGATGATTTATTAATGGCTGCCATAACTGTGACAGAAATACATTAAGGATAGTTCTAGTTAAATTTGAGAAGAGGAAATCTGAGACAAGCTTTAGGAACTGTTCACACTTTACAAATCAGAAGTATTTGTCTGAAGCCTGACCCATGTATGCCTAAAGCACTGGTTTCAAGGAAAGCTAAAACACTTTTTCCATTAGGAATTAGTTTCAGAAACTTTAGGAAATCTACTGAGACTTAAATTTGAAAATTACATCCCAATTTTGAGAAGACATGTAATTTCTTAACTATGCATCTATAGATTTTATTACTGCATGTAATGATAAGCACAGGCACATTTCTAGAGCTTTTAATTGATTCAAGTACTTAACCTTAAGGCCCTTAGCCAAATCTGAATATAAGAGATTTGTCAGTGATATATACAAGACTAAAGTTAGCATTTCATTATGTTACGCATGATGTTATTTTACTGTATCATATGGAATTTCCCATACTGAAACCAGAACATGTGCATTAAATTTGCTGAATTTAAAATTAGGCAGGCACTTTGTATTGGTCATTATAACATCATTACATTAAAAAATCAAGATTCTGATATGGTAAACTGTTAAAAGCCAAATATCTCTCTTCATAATTTTAATTTTAACCTTCTTGGACCTCTTTTCCTGTAGTCTGTCTCCACCATTGCCTAGAGGTGTCTTGCCTCTCCAGTTGTAAAGTTGCTTTGCTATCAGAATCTTCACTTTGTTTTCTTTCCCATTCGAACCATCTAACAAGCAGCGAAACACCAGTTATTGCTGGTCAAACCAACAAAACACTAGGAAAGAGCCATCCAGCAGCTGCGGTCCTAAAGGTTGACTCCCCTCATACACACTGCCTGTGTTCTTAACCACACAGTCTCTCCTAGACTGTCATTAGCACACATTCATATTAAGATAAGGAACATGAGTTACATGCTAAGCATTTTCATCATGAAGAAGTTCAAAGTCTGTTACATCCATTAAGTCACAAACACATAATTTTCGCTAGGTTTTATGTCTAGTTACTTGTACCTATCAAATCTCCAAATTAAGCATTTAAGAATAATCACTACCAGTCACATACACCAGTTTAACTAGACCTCATAAAGCAATTACTAACTAAATTCAACACCAAAGACAGACAAGGATGGAGAGGAATAACACATTCAACTGATTTCTGCAATTATTAGCATGTACAAGTAATTTAAAGAAAAAAAATGCTCATGCATATATGACAAAGACAGTACTTACAAGATTTAGGAGCTCTCAAGTCCATAAACAGAAACAGGTATCCTCTCTCTAATGCTAAACCATGTTAAAGCATTTAAATGACATATACACAATGCATAAGGAAATTCAGGTACATAAAATGTCATTCTTATTTGCCGGATTCTTGAGTACAGATATTTCTTACCTTCAGTGTTTCCTTTTGCCTGTTTGGGTATCTAAACCACAACCTCCATCCTGATGATGTAATTTGCCAGCACTTCTAATCTACTCCATAAGTGAAACTGGAAACAATAGTCTATGTCTGTCTAAGATTCAGATACATAAATAGACCTTTGGGGAATGGAGAACTGGTTGGTTTATTTTAGAAGGCAGCCAAAGAACACAGTAGTGTCACCTCTTACTTTTTTATGAAGTAGTCTGAAGAAGGAAAAAGCTACTTCATATGCTTTCCTTTCACAGTGATCTCTCATTTTGACCATTCAGCTGATCTGTCACAGTAGTAAGATACAGGGAGGGTTAAGCTAGAGACTTCCATAATGTTTCTTTCAATATGCAGCAAGAACAAACTATTAGCAAAATTAGACAGCAAGCACAATAAAGTAAAGCATAGTATCACAGACCAGTAATGGATTTTGTTTCCTGTTTGGCAGGATTATGTTCTGTCTTTGGCCAAAGGCTGCTGAGGCAGGTGGAATTATGAAGGCAGGAACCACAGGCCTGCTCTTCATGGGGCTTCTTTCTTGATTTTACAAACTGCTTATCTGTTCTACAGGAGCTCAGATTCAATAGGAAAAGTTAAATTATCATTTCTCGATTTCAATCAAGACTGTAGTTTAGGGCTTAGATTTAGGATACATGAATATAAATACTAATTCCTAAGCTCTTGTTACAATGCAACTGCTCTAAATTAAACAGACATAAGTCCTAAGCTTTAGCACAGTGAGTTATGCTTGGAGATATTCAAAACCCAGCTGAACTAAGTCCTCAGCAGCTTGCTCTAGCTGACCCTGCTTGGAAGAGGGGGTTGGGCTAAACAATCTCCTTCCAACATCCCTTCCAACATCAACCACTCTGTGAATTTATTTACCCCCTTCTTATTCAGAGCAAGCAAAAAGTTTCAGCAACCCCAATAAAACCAGTGTGCAATCACCCAGCCCTGCCCTCTCTGCTTGCAACACAAACTCCGACATGAGCTGAACCAGTGACCATAGCCTTACTTCACTGACTCCACTTTTGTCTTTTGGACAGCGTTGCATCCCAGTTTGCTTCCCAGTGATGCTTTGCATCACACGCCCCGTGTGTGCAGGTCACAGCACAGAACACACATGTAGTATTCTTTGTATTTCTAATTTATTTAAATAGGTTTATAAAGATAAACCTTTACATATGATTGCTGAACCTGCAGCAGGGACACAGGGTGAAGAGCAAATCAGAAAGCAGTGCTTTTTTTCCAGCAAGGGAGAGGAAGGGCCTGATACTGGCAAGCAGAAACACTGATAACATGCATTACCCTTAGCTGAGTGGTGATGCAGGAATGATTCTCCCTTCTCCCTTCTTTCCCATGCTTGAAAAGGATGTAACCACTTTTTATATCCTATCACTTTCTCTATGTGTCCATGAAAAAATGCAGTATTTTACATATTTTTTATTTTCTTTGTTGCTCCCTAGAAATGCTTCTGCACATCTTGAGCTTGCAGTCTTTAAATGACCAGTAATTTATTATTTGTGGTTCACGTTTTGTACCTTTGGTGCCTCTGATACTATCTCGCACTTGTGCTCTCAAGGCTTTTGCTATCATCCTGCAGCTGGGCTCTCAGCCCTTGCTACATCTTGAACGGGAGAGGTGAACTCCTGAATTTGGCAAATTTCTCCTCCTCCTTTTTATGACTGTGAGGCACATTTCCCAAAGCATCTGAGCCATGGCGGCTCATAGCTTCTTAGAGTAAGAACATAGAGAAGGGGGAGAACTCCACTTTGCTATCTACCCTTCTTATTTAAAATCAAAATAGCAGTGGCAAGTACTAACTCACCCATTACTGGGAACCTGCCTGTTGCTTATCTAGTATCTGCATTAAATACTACCTCAATTCACCAGACAGACCACGGTGATTCTGGCAGACTCCAGAGCCAAGGTAATGGGAACCACAGTCTGGTTTTAGAATATAAAAACTCTGAGTGCTTCACAGGTCAGATCTTACTTCTAATCCAGACTTCAAATGCGATATAAATGTTCATCTTGATAGGCAAAGCGCCCTCATCTCTGATCCACATTTAATAGAATTATGTAAGTCATATACCAATGACAGGTGCTTTTATCACATTTGAGAGATATTCTCACAAGATTGAGCCCCACACCATTAGCCTGAGTAGTTTGTAAATCCTAGTAGCACAGAAGCCTGAGAGTAGTCATTGATACTCAGCTCTGCTGGCAGTGAGTATTTGTGAACACACCAAACCAGAAGACTGCAACTTGTAGAGTCCCCTGCACCACAAACTGCCTTAGCATCAGAAACAGGCTGTGCTAATTACCTGCTGTGACCTCTGCACAATTCAGTTCTGACCAAGCCCAGTTTAAGCAGGACACTATGGAAAGACAGGCCTGTAATGTATCTTTAATGTCATGTAACAAACCTCATGCATTAAGAATTAAGCAGAGATCGTCTTTCTGCTTACAATCTTCTTAGGAACAAAATGCAGTAATGAGATTCAGATTAAAATATCTTTAGCACATTATTAAAAAAGAACTCTCTAGCAATTCCCTTTGTTTTCATAGCAACTACAGTATAACATATAGTAGTCTAGTTTCCCAGATGTGTTTTGTTAGCTTATGTTCCTTGCCTGTATGTCTTTATGTAAAAAACCTTTACTTTTTCTTTGACTGCTCTGCTTTCAGTAAATTATGATGCTTTGCTTTGCAAAGAGTCTCAGGAAAAATAGTGTTCCTTGCTTAAATAATTTTAAGATGCATAAATAATTATCATAAAAGCAGTCTTGTCACAACAAACATATTTTAGAGCAAAAATCACCATCATGTAATATCTCATCCTATGCATCTAGGAAGTTAGCAATGTACTCTATACAGTATGGAACAGATTGTGTCATAGAAGCGAAATTATGTTACTAGTGGGAGAAGTCTACAGTCACTGGAAGGACTGGCACTTCACCCTGAAAATGATTTTCTGATCATTTCTCAGGAAGGAGATACTACTCACTCTGAAATTAAAAATACATTCTGGTTGACTTCAGTGTCAAGAGGATCAAGCACTAATGAACAAATAAATATATCACATACCTTTTTAGCTGCAGAATTTTAGCTCTTCCTTTTTCTTAGCTTTAGAAAAAACTGATCTAATTTGCACACAGAAGCACAAATAACTGCAACATATCATGTGCCTTTTGTTGATCAGAAAGAGCACTGCATACTCAATTTCCCATTTTGATGAGATACAAGAACACAGGAACATTGTTCAAAACAAATACCTTCCCTTGCCAGATACTGTATACCTGTATGAAACAAACCTGAACTCAGCTACCCAAACAGGCTTTCAAGTGAGATAGTTTGGATAGAGTGGAGCATCAAAAGCAGTTGAGCCACAACTGGCTATAGGTTAAAGTAGCAGAATAAATTAGCCGGAATAAATTAGTCAGCAGTGTAAAACTACCAATAGTAAAGAGAATATGAGCACCAGAGGTATCAAGGCTGAATTCTTGTGTGACTTTAATTAGCTTATGCTTAGTCATAAATGCTGAATGTCTTCCTTGGACTATTTATCACTAAACTGAACAGACTGAGATCTCATTACCAATCTTTAACACAAATATGGTAAATCCTTGTGATATCTGCTTTAAGAATTAAATAATATATGAAATAAAACAAAAAGTTAGTTAAGTCTACTAACCTTACTATGCAGTAGGTAAGCCTTTGACTTCCTTTCCAAACACAACTGTGACAGGATACATTACGGTTGATATATCCTCCTGTTAGCACATAGCATTGATATGTACTGCAGTATCACACACAAAAATACTGAAGTATTTTAAAAATAGAAACAGGTCATTATGCTGAGTTGGAAAAACACCTGTTTCAACTTTTCTTCATGACCCACTTATTTTATAAAGTTGTTAACAAATACTCTTTCTACTAAGATTCCAGATGCTAAAAACTCACTGTATTATTGAACAGAGCTTGCATATTGGTAAGACACTTTTAAAATAACATGTTATATTATGAACTTAAAACCTAAACTTTTTACATGTTCATACATTAGTGTAATCATTATATAATAGTGCTTTAGCAATGTAGTATTGATTGACAGGAAGCAATATAAGAAATATGATAATAATAATAATAAAGGATAATTTGTTCCTTAATGCAGTTTACAATGTAGCAGGAACTTACTTTGATTATTGTAAGAACGGCTTGCCTCTACCTAGTAAGACACAATACAGCTATATCAGTTCTACAAGGAAATGACTTTCCTCCTTAGTCTCCTGGTTGATATGTGAACAAAACATGAGAATCTCAGCTTCATTTATAATATCACACACAGAAAACAGTAACAAGATGTGTATGACATGTTAAAAGCCACACACAGAAGCACCAAGGTGAGTTGAGATACTCCCCACATTAGGCAAAATCCAACAGAATTACTTCATTTATATGCAAATATACACGTGTAGACACATACACACACAGGCAGGTATGTATGTATATGCGCACTTTGGGCAGAGATCATTCTGATCATCAAATCTAATCTTCTATCGTCACAGACAATCATGTAACTGTGCAATCTGTATTTTTTTGTCTTCCCTAATGCCTGTTTTTTTAGGATTATTTTGTATTTTTACTTAAGAAATGACAGCAATAAGGTTTCTGTCAGTTCTTTATGCTTTCTGATTCATTGCCCTTTAAACTTTGGAGAGGGTGGGGTTAGTACAGAAGTCTGACAGTTGTTAGTGGGTAGTGGGGTTTAGGGCTTGTGATACAGATTGAACAGGTACCCCGTATTACCTGTGAGAAAAAAAGTATTCTGAAGGGAAAAAACGTTTACACCTTTTTCTTAATATCTGTCTACTTTGAACATCTGGAAATTCCACCCCAGAAAGACTTCAGATCAGAGTAGTTAAAGGCTGTCTTTGAGCCCCTGCTTTCATCACAAGTTCACATGACAACTAAGGAAGATGAAAGTATTGGACACAAAAAGAATCACTAGTTTATCACTAATAGTTCATCATCTCCGTTACTCTCTACAATATATTGGTAACTCCACAGTCGAAAGAAAGTTTCACCCTAGTTGAAAGTGTTAAAACCTGTATCAAAGATACATCTGGTGGAAGAAGGATTATGGCTATTTATGATAAAATTCTTTAATCCCTTATTTTAGGATGGTATTTCGACAAAAACAACTGGCTATCATTTTTCTTCCCAATAGCTATCAAAATAAGTATTTATATTCAACAGAAGGGTAGCCGTATCCAATATCCAAACCTGTACATTTCCTGTTCAGTGAATGAACTGAAGCTGATATAATTAGCAGACAAACAGCAACATTTCCCAATTTGTTCACACCTCCTAGCAAAGATGTGGAGTTTTTGCCCTCACCCCAAAACACATGTAAATCAGCTACTCCCCTGTTCAAGAGAGTATCCTTGCATAGGGGATTCTGGAAACTATTAAAGCTACAACATAATAGGGAAAATCAAGGAGGGGCATTTCAGATGGTTGAAAATACCGTGGTTCAACTCTGCACACAAATTAAACCAAACTTCATTCATTTATAAATCTCCCTGTTATGGAATACAATTACCATCCCATCATGTTTCTTTAATGTACAATTGTTAGGCAGTTCTTTGAAAGTGTCTTGATATAATCATGAGGTTTCAGTTTGGTGTGATTGCAAACATACTGAATTGAGTTTCTGTCAAGAGATAGAAGAGTAGACTTCAGTCTTGAACTACATGGGTATCTGTTTCAAAAAGAAACACTGAAATGGGGTGGGGTGGGGGAGGGATCATTTTATAGAGAATCAGAGAAACTAGCTTAAAAAGGAATAGCCTAGTTACCCCTTGGTATTTGGAAAAGACTGCATTGAATCTCTTGCTGACTTCCTAAGCATGCAGTTAGAAGTCTTAATGAAATTAGTAAGGTTACTTTTCTGTTTAATAAAGAATGTAATGCATTTCTCTTTTTTTTTTTTCAGCTCCCCATATAACACTAGAAATTGTTTCCATATAACATAAGAAATTCAGTGTATTTTTCCCTAGCCAATGAACATGTGTAATGAAGTTCAAAAATACCTAGGCTGGCACAGACACTTGTTTGTTAAAAGAAGTATTTCTTATGTATTCAAAATACCTGTCTTATCTGTTCTAGTCTTTATTCTGTCCATTAGCTACACTGATTTCCCTTGTATTTTAAACTCTTTTAAACCAGTTTAAACAGCACATAGTTTACTGTTTTCAAATTTAGAATCAATATATTTCAGTAGATACAAACAATGCTAAAATAGTTTGACTTTTTATAACTTTATCATTCCTAGGTCTCTGTTTCTCTCCATTTGTCTACAAGGTGTTTGCAACAAATTAGAATGAAAGGTTTATAAAACGTTAAGCTTGCAACCGAAGTAGACAATATCCCTGATTTTATTTTCATTAAGCATACACTTTAAAACAAGTGGAAGACGTACATGAAGTAGAAACTGTCAAGTATTACTCAGTATTCACTGTTCAGGCTTCAGATTTGCACTTGGAATAAGGCACGATATAGTATGATACAGTTGAATTTAACTTCATGGACAAGAAAGTAAAATTGTATTATGCCACAACTTGAAAGTCAGCATGGTACAACATGAATGAGATTCCATAGGGAAGAAGGCATATTTGCCAAATACGTTCACCTTAAAATACTTCATTAATTTTACACATGTTCACTTGCATATACATTTTATATAAAAATGGTTTAAAATTTATACTCTTTGAAAAAAGTTTATCTTATTTTGGCAAAGACCCCAAGCCTAATGACAATTTTTTTTTACAGAAGCGTTGCTGTTACTGTAGGGAGGGGAAAGCATCACAAACTTTCTGTAGAGATGCAGGACACAGAAGTACTCCATTACCTTCCTACAGGGTACTCCGTGATCAGCTCTGGTCAATGAGAGGCACTTTTACTATTCCTGGCTTCTGGAGCACCAGCCTCCAAATTGGCTCATAAATCATCTCCTGGGGACACTCTTACAATAGTCCAGACAAGGTGCTGAAGAGTGAGGCAGCTATTAAAATGAATCAGTTTCCCTGAGAACTCATATATAGAGAACCAGACACTGTTAAGTGTTTTCTGTTGTCATGAAATCACTCAACCTACATTAAAGTAAAAGCTCAATGTTTTGTTTACAGTATCCAAAACAGAAAACTGACACGTTTATCTAAACCATAGCTGAAAAAACAAACAGGCTATGCATAACAGATTTACTGTACATTCAACATGAAGTCTCTAAGCCTGCATTTAACTTGGCCTGCTGTAGAAGGCTTCCCTGACACCCTGTTTGTCATAAACTGTTCTGCCAGAATACTCTATATCTCAAGTCTCATTCATCATCAATAGTATTTACTTTGTGGATACACCAGCTTTTACAGTTAACTTCCTTTTAGTATTCTATATAGTGTTCGGAGTGATTTAATCTTTCCTTTACCAAAATTAAAAAAAAAAAAAAAATCAAAAAAACAAACTCTCATCTTTCTCTAACAAACACATTAAACAAATTCCTTGGTGATGCAAATGTTTATCAGATCAAGTGTCTTCTCCTCTACCCAACTGTACTCAGTCAACAGCTGCCTACAACAATAAGGTCACCAGTCTCTCAACATTCACCATGTACAGCATGAAGCAAATCTCCAGTGGGCTTTGTATTTCATATTAGTCTGTATATTAACAAACATACTTGGTAAAAAGTTTTCAGAGGGTAAAAGTTACCTAGTTCAGGTTCCTGAGATGAAATATTAACCACTTCAAAGTAACAGTGGTTTGGGGATAATCACACACATCCAGTACCAAGAAGTACTTCAACAGATATTTTGAAGTCGATCACTTAAAAATATTAAAGATTTCAAAAGGAAAGGTTCAGGCTTTGCCCTCTGCAACTCAAGAAAATCCATAAAATAACATTTTTCCATTTTCTCTGGTTTATCATTTCCTGCAGAGATTCTGGAAGAAATTTGCACTCTATTCTCACTTGCACTGATGTCAACATTCCTCCTGGAAATGTGAAACCTCTTTTTCTTTTCAGACATGAGAAGTATAAACAAATGTCATCTGTAGTCATTCAAAAGTAGTTACATTCATATCCATATGAATTCATACACATTCCTACCATGCAGAAGGGGAAAACAAAGTTAAAAAGTGCAGAAAATTCTGATTGCTTTGGTTATATTTAGTTCCTGTTCATCTGTGCTGGACAGATTTCATTACATCTAAGGTGCTAGATGGGAGAAAAAAACACTATTACATGACTGCCCATGTCTATCTTAACCACCATCAAGGTCGTTGGAGATAGAGAGCAGAATCTAGGCATGAACAACACTACTAGTTTATTACAAGCCATTCAAATGGAGAGAGAAGAAAAACCCTTCTGGAATTTATCTACTCATACTATACCTCTTAAACATGACTGTCCAGTCTGACATTTCAATGTCAATCAGTAAGAACATAAAAGTGCACCTACATCCTCCACGTATCTCTAAATTTAATAAATAAGCCCCCGAAACATCCAAATCTACAGTATTTGATAACAGATATTGATACTCCTATAAAGGCATGAGAGAGTATGATACAGGATTAGAGGTAGCACGAATCATGAAAAAATTCCACTATTGGAAAAGGCAGGAGAGATCCAGCTAATTGAAAGAACCAAAGAAGCAGAAGTCACGATGAACAGACAATACTACGTATTCTCTGTGGACAAGACATTAATCTTTCCAAAGATACTGTGTGTTACAGATGATGGTACATGATCCAAAGCAATCTTTGCATTGCTCTGTGTTATACCAATGCCATATGAACAACGAACTTGGGGGCTTATTTCTGCTCGCCAAAAAATGCTTAATTGCTGATATTGCAGATTTTCAGTGCTGATGTACTCTTGCATTGCAACACCAACGCGTTACCTCAAGGAAAAAAAAAAATATAGGTATGGGAAACTACTTCAACTAAGTACTATATACAACCTGTTCTTTTCTGCTAAAATGAAGTATTCCTTCACCTACACCAAAGGAACACTACAATAGTGGTACAAAAAGCAACAAACAACCTATTTTTTCCCCAAACCTTTTCCATTTAGCAAATCTTGCAGGATTGTTTGTGTGCTACTTGGTGGCTTTTGTCATCTAGTGACTACCATTGCCAACAAGGTTGGATTTTTATAGCTTTCAACATGATTTGGGCACTTTGGAGACATATTTGCTACATTTTAAAACACTATGCAAATTATTTCAGTTCATGTTTATGTGCTTATAGACTGACATGGGAATTGTATTGATATAAAAGAAATTAATCCCAAATTTATAGGAGAGAAAAGCTTTTCAAGAAAGCTAAGTATATGTGGAGTCACTGAGAGATCAGACTGTGTTCATTATGCATATACAGCAAAAATTGTGAATGTTATTAAATAGTTTTCTCACACAACAGTACCAATATTACACACTATATGAATATCATTCTGGTTTTTTTATATAAGAGCTCACAATTAAGTTAATGAGTTTTACTCAATTATTGTGAAAATGTGTGAATTACATCCTATCATAACACTTTTGAGAGTTTTATTCTAGAAAATAGTGAATTTTAATACATTTATGAAGGCTTTACTGGTGTTATTGATATATTAGGTAGAAAGCAAATATCAGACAAAAGCCATCTTTTTTTAAGTAGTTATGGTAGTACATGATACTATGTACTTGCAGGAACCAGAGCAGACCGTTCCTGGGATACCTACCTGACATTCTGCCTGCAAAAGACCAATCCCATCTAGGATGTAAAATGAAGTCAGAACTTAAATTAAAAGGCCTCCTTCAAGAAAGCCATCCCATTCTGAAGTTGTGACATTTATATGCTTAAAGTCTATAGTACTGTCAGTGAAAGAAGCTACCTAAAGAAGAAAAGAACAGCATTATCATCAAAACTTATGATACTCATTAAGCCTTTTGATAAGCATAGGTGAATTTAATTGCTCTTCAGAGCCTGGAAGATAAATCGTAAAACCTGCATACAAAATTAACAAGATCACCTCAAGAAACTGGTGGCTCCTTATTGACATCCCTGAACATAAAATTGTCTTCATATATCACCTGGGGATTCATCACTCTTGAGTAACGCATTTACCATCTGTGCTCATCCCAAACTACTTCTGATAGACTGTCTGAACTTCATAAATATTCTTGGGTAAACAACTCTCATGCTTCCCCAGATAAGTGAACAGATAATTATTCACAGCCCCATTTTTCTAATATAGAAGTAGTAAAAGTAGTCAGCTAGACTAAAAGCATACTTCAGATCAGGAAACATTGCTTAGGTTCATATAAAAGGTCTCCAGTTTGCTGTATGAAACCAACTGGGATACCACATGCTTCAAAACCTACTAGGCTAGAGCAATATACAGACCCTATCTCCAGTTTTCATCCATTTCTGAGGTGAATGCTCCTTGTCTGGCATTCTCCCTTATGATCTACAGCTCCAGTCATCTGAATAGCTGAACACTTGAACATCTCTAGGGAGAAAGCAATAGTCAGTGCAAAGAATGGAAGAATTTAACAATGAACTTATAAAAACTTTTATTTTGGTATAAAAACATAGGGAGGCTAGAGAAAAAACAAATATTATCATGATTCCCACTGTTTCCTTAACCTTCCAAGAAGCCTTCTGGACCTTTCATAGCATCTTGTCAGAAGGTCAGAGCCCCTCCTTACTGTTCTCCAATTCCAATAACGGCATCTCACCTGAGAAACTTCATCTCTTAAATCTGTTGTGGCCATTTATGTCCTGCTTTTACTACTAGGATTTTCCATCATAAGAAGCTTTAATGAAATTGCTAGCAAATAACATAACTGTCCTGCTGGTAACCCTCACCACCTCCCAAAGTGAGATTACTTAACTGTGATAACTTTTGATGGCCTTCTCAAGGATTCATCCATAAACCCAAGTCTACCACTAAGTACCAAACCAGAAGAGCAAAACACACACCCTGGACTGTAGGTTAGACCAAAATATTGCTAAAAAAAGTGGTTCTGATTTTCAGTATTTCTGAAAAGGAGATATTAAGGTGAAGCTTTTATTATATATTTAAAAAAAAAAAAAAGCAAGTTCCTTCAGTTTTGAACATCGTGGCTTGGAAGGCAATGCACTGTTCTTTGCCAAATGCAAGGCCCACTGTCTGAACACAGACAAAAAAAAAGCTACTACACAGGGGTGCCGTATTACAGAAAAAGATGGTCTTGGATCTTTTCAGATAATAAAGGGAGTTGGCCAAGCATTTACACATCACAACAGAATACCTTGGAGAAAGAAAAGACATAAGTACTAACTAAAGTTTAAAACAGCAAAGGAGTGCATTATCACTGTTGAATTCCTCTCTTACTGAATACAACTACTATTCATGGCTCCATTCAGATGGAAGGAATTGTACCCATTTGGAATAAAAGAAATTATTTTGTACAAATAAGCCTACAGAAAAATAAATGGCATTATGTTGCACTGTCAATACATAATGGCATTGCCATATCAACTCTCGACAAATCTATTTTAGAGCCAATACGACAAATCTATTTTAGAGCCAATATTCAACCAAAGCACAATATAAATAGGAAACACATCCAAACAGGCCCCTAGTGCTTTTAGATTTTGAAGAGAGAAATGTTCTTACTCTAAGCTAGTTAGATCTGTAAACTGAGCACAGAAATAATTTTATGCCAGCAAATTACTGGGTTTAACAGGTTATACAAGGCACAGGACCATATAATTGCCCTACATGTGAAATATGCTCTCATTCAAACCAAGGGAATGAAGTTAGCTGAAGGTGCAGTATATTGCGGGGGGAGAGCACATCTTATCTGTGCAATGACTTGTTCTTTACAGGTGGTTGGCTGGAAAATTAGCAGCTATTATTTTTTTGCAGTAATAAATTCTAATATTTGAAGAAAGCAAGAACAGATGGATTACCAGTTCATTGCCACTTGCCATAGTACAATGAAGATTTAATCTTTATGATGAGCAATTCGCTCGTTACATAACCACTATATGAGCATTCTAGAATTAAGTCTTACCATCCCATTTTAAAGCAGACTAGTTTCCCACACTCTTCAATGTAGCATTTGGTTCCATTTTTCTTGATATTATTGTGGTGGGTTGACCCTGGCTGGGTGCCAGGTGCCCACCAAAGCCGCTCTATCACTCCCCCTTCTTAGCTGGACAGGGGGGAGAAAATATAACAAAAGGCTCGTGGGTCAAGATAAGGACAGTTTAATAAAATGAAAGCAAAGGTCGTGCGCGAAAGCAAAGAAAAACAAATGATATTATTCTCTACTTCCCATCAGCAGGCGATGTCTGGCCACTTCCTGGGAAGCAGGGCTTCAGTACGCGTGGTGGTTGCTCCGGAAGACAAAAATGCCTTCCCTTCCGCCTCCCTTTACTTAGCTTTTATGTCTGAGCTGACGTCATATGGTATGGAATATCTGTTTGGTTAGTTTAGGTCAGCTGTCCTGGTTATGTCCCCTCCCAAGATCTTGCCCTGCCCCAGCCTGCCATTGAGGGAGGGGGCAAAAATGTTGGGGAGACAGCCTTGATGCTGTGCCAGCGCTGCTCAGCAGTAGCCAAAACACTGGTGTGTTATCAACACCTCTCTAGCTACTAATGCAGAGCACAGCTCTATGAGGGCTGCTATGGGGACTATTAACTCCATCTCAGCCAGACCCAATACAATTATACACAAATTGCTCTAAGACATTTTAGCCTTATTTAAACTACGTATTACCGTCAAATAAGTACTAAAATCACAGAACAGTAATGCTGTTATAGTGATTTGAAATGCATGCTTAGGTGCAGAGATTTTAACCAAAGAAACTAAAAGCCCCATCTTTTAGGGACAATTCACTCACTTTTATTTTGCAGAAATAAAAAATATAATGATCTATATTTACAACCATAATTTCTGTTGGTTTAATGAGAAAGGTTTCATATTCTGACTCGAAGAACTTCTCCCATTAAAATGTACTGGTATAGGTGAACACATCTGTCTGCAGCTAAAGTAATATTTTATTGCTCCCTATACCTTCCATCATGTGGCCCCTTACTGTAAAAAGGGCCAGAAACGTGCAAAGGGGATACTTCCGTGGCTTAGTGACATTCCAAACTCTGAATCTCAGCCAGCCATCTTCTGAATTTCTAAAATCTTTGCAGTCTGACTTTCTAAGCAGCAGTACAAAAAAACCCTGCATATGACTAATTTTTTCTCAGAGTCAGTTGAGCAAACATTTTCCACTATAGTTGCAGCTTCGTTCACAGTATTGGTATTGTATTATCAGGCTTTTTGTACACAGCATAACACAGACTATGGGGATTTTCTCGGGTAACAACAGTGGAAAAATTAAAAGATATATTCTTTAAAAATGAGGCAAGTACAGCATAAGAATCTCCTTAATGGAAAACGTGAAATGGAACAGTTTTTACCTTGCTACTTGGCTTTTCTAGAGCTTCCCTCAACTTCTCTGTGCTTGATTTCCTAGGAATAGTCTTACCAAAAAAGCAGCAGGGTCCCTTCAGCCCTTGCCTTAGTCCTGCTACCCTTCATTTTGATGTGGAGCTCAGCCTGCTTGCATTTGCAGCATAACTCCTCTGATTCCTAACCTTATACAGCAGAATTACCAATCCAGAGAGAACTCTGGTGTTTGCCTAAACAGGTCCTTGCTTAACATTCAAGAGCAAGTGCTCTGGGAAACTATATAGACAAACAGGCTTTTCAAGAGGTGGCTTAAGTCACCTGGGTAGAGCCACACTTTAAAGGCACTGAAAAGACACAAGCAGAGAACTTTGTGCTGGTAAAAGCAGAAACCTGAATGAATTCATAACTGAAATCTGGGTAGAAAAAAACCCACTATTTTTTGTTCCTTTGCTTCTTATCTGCTTGCTCAACTTTTGCTTCAGGAGTGCTTTATTTGTGTAAATAATTACAAAACCAGTAGAGAGTGCTGAAGAATATCCAGCATCGTTTTAGGCTTTGTAAGAGCAATAAAATGTAACCCTGTTTTTACATTGCAAATAACAGCTTCTCTTCAGCATGTACATCAGTTCTTACAAACTCAACTCATTAGATAAAAGCAAGCAACTCACATTACCCAACCTATTTGCACCTCTGTCTTTTTGCTCGACTCTCAGTTTTCACCTACTCTTCTTAAAAAGCATTTCAAAGATCCACACCAATCTGCAAGTGCACAGACCACCTCCTGGAGCACCCTAAGCATGTGAAACAAGCTGGAAATAAGCACAAAGTAAAAGCCTTTCACATTTCTGCAAGGTCAGGCTACATGATGAGTCATCCTCCCTACACTGTTCTCAATCAAGGCACTGTTCAATGACCCTCTAGGTAGTTAGGAAGCAGAAAGAAGCACAGACTTGTGTACTTTTTCAAATGTGCTTTTGGTTCCTTTACACTCGTATCAATCCATATAAATTAGAAGAATATGAGAACATGAAATAGTTTCTTGGCTATAAAAGTTCAAAGAGAACTAAAGGGATACATCATAGTTTGAAACTACTAAAATAAGCTATTTTTCAGTAAAGTAAAATCTTAAATATTGGGGGTTTTCTCTGAAATCACAATTATTTTCAATAGAAAAATAAGTAATAGAAAGAATTGCCATAATCTCATTAGCTAGAACCACCAAAAACGCTGTAATATGTTGACTGTGCATAGAAAAAGTGTTGCTCATTTTAAATAATAAATTTAGTCTCCTTTAATCACAGAAAAACTTTGTTCTCTGTGATTACTTATAGGTGTAGTCCTATAAATTAAGATGAATATGATGCCTCTTGAATTCTCCTCAGCCTGCAAAAATACTGGAAAAATTTTGAGGAAAATCTGCTCTTATATGCACCACAGCAACAGACTTACGAGGACAACTTTTAAGGTATGCAATGTGTATTTTGCATGCAAATTTAAAGTGTCATTCTGATTGAATATCCTGGTATAGAGGCTGGGCTCAAAACTGTATTTTTCAACTGATCAGATCTTTGATGCAAGCCTTTGAAAAGTAAGAACTTGTTTGATTCCTTGTTGAAACAGTCATTAGCCTAGCTTAGAAATATGAGCAACTAATGATGTCTAGGGAAAACATGTGCCTGTATCTCTACAAAAACATCAGGTTTTGCTGCTCAGTGACATTTTCCACTATGAATTTTTGTTATTACTGAGTGACATGCAATATTCAGAAGTTCATTTGATTCCCATTTCAAAGGGCTCTTTTCAAACCCAGTTATGGAATTCTCTTTGATTTGGCAGCTCAATAACTGCTGAACTTTGACATTTGTACAGGCAGCATTTGGATGGAGGTAAAAATACCTTCTTCTCCCTTACAGAAAAGCAGAAAAAAACATAAAGGTTTCTTGCATAACAAGATCAACTATGGAAAATATTAAACAAGAAAATTATTAAAAACCTGTGGAAATTGAAACAGAAAAGGCATGTGGCTAGAGTAGAACTAATCTCTTTCTCAAGTATCCAAAAGAGGAGCTTCCAAACAAAATATGGCCAATGATTTCAATTAACTCTGGTAGTATAATACCCCAAAATTATCAGATCATCCAGCTACTCAAGTCTAGGAGTGTTAACACACGTATTACAAAAAATAACAACAATCATTGCTTCTGTAGGGGCATTGTGGCAGATGTAGGATGACTGATACACAACTCGGAATTTGACCTTTTAGATTTTACTCCCTTTAAGTCATTTCCTCTTGTAATCGGTATATATAAGATTATGCCACAAGACCACATCTACTACAAAATCTGTGGACTATCAACAGTACAAAGGGCAGAGAAGACAGAAATTGCAGATTACAAGTATACAGCTGTAGGACGAACCCAAAAGAGGCAAGAAGGTGAGAAAATGGTATCTGAAAAAGATGAAGGTATATGACAAACTCATTTTCCTATGCAAACCAATAATTATCCTCAGTAAGGCATAAGCACTATGCATGGCACTACGCTTCAAGATCTATGTTGATCCTAATGACTGGAATGACATCTATCACTTTGTTAAAGTACATTTAGCACGTACCAATACTCAACTCATTTTATAGTTAATTTTTAAAAGAAATCATAAGAACTGGTGTGTTTGACAACATCATCTATTACTGATCTTCTTTCTAACATTAATACTATTCCACTCATTTTTCTTAGATTCAGCTTCATGAAAATATAACCACTCCATGCATTGTTTTTCTATGAAATTCCTTGGTATTAGTAGCAGATTCTTTTTAAATTCTGAAATTGGCCACATGGTCAAATCAGTGTACCAAGTCTACCACTCCATTCCATGACTATTGGCAGTACCAGCAAATCAGTAGCCTTACAATTTTTTTTATACCCTGTCCCTTTGTACAAAGCACTGTTCTCCATTTTTTTACTTTTGTGAATAAGTTGTGAATAAGTGACAAAAAACAGAGAGTGTGTAGTACTGGTCAGTCTTATGAGTTTTCATCCACATATTGAGTTTCTCTTGTATTTGAAGGTCATTTAACATTCTGGGAATGTAGATATGAATTCTCAGTACTTCTTAAAAGAAGAAATTTTCAGGAGATACTTATCAGCTATGATATATCTTGCATAAAGTGGAAATATATTGAGCAAAGAATAGTCGTATATGTAAAACTTAAAATTTTTCAGTTCTGATCTTAACAAGAAAAATAGAGGACATATAAAAAGATTTTGCTTAGAAAATCAAGGGAGAAGAAATGGGTGGGGGACACTATTTCCTAGTCTTTCACATTTTTTTTCCCACCAACTACTAAGCGATATAATCTCTTTTGCCATCAAACAGAGATTTCACATTTTTTTCTTGGAAGATATCATAGTCAGAAAGAAAAGTGAATGAGGACAATAAACTTATTGGTGGTCAGAAAAGATGATCACAATAGACTTTTACCACTTTAAAACTAATGGCACCTGATTTAACTGATGCTTTCAATTAACACATTACCATTTGATTCCAGATTCACCCTTTTACCGTCATCTTTTGAGGAGCTAAATTTAAAGGTCTGAGATTTCCCTTAGGTATTCTGCACGCAATATATTGTTTTTTTTTTTAAAAAAAAAGTTGTTTACCAAAAATTTTCTAAGTATGTGCAACAACTCAACAGAAAACTTTATTCTCTAGCAGATGTAAGCTATAATATAAGGTATCTGAGATACGATAAATTATGCAAAGTAAGAATAAGCAATTACAGTTCCCAATTTGCTAATCAAAGGTAAAATGTTTAGAGTGCATATATTTAACCATGCAGCTGCCTGTAAAGCATCTGCTTTAGGTACAGCAATCTCACCAACTTTGAATCTTCAAAATCCAGAAAATGGACCTTAAAAATAAATCATTATATCATTCTAAAAATACTAAGGTGTTAAAATGTGTTTTGGGAACAATCTGCTTGCCCTGTGGTTTTTGAGTATTTATTTACAGCAGGGTAAGATCCCCACACAGCCATAGTAGCAGAAGTTTCAGTTTACCACTCAATGCAAAAAAAACACTGGAAAAATCAAGACTTTCACATTATCCTTCATTTGAGAAGCTGGGTATTTATGAAAAGCACCAAGAAGGATGCACCTGTCTAAACTCTGGATACTGACATGTAAAGCCCCATGTCTGAGGTAGCTACTCTGCATGTTGCTAGAGGCTCTGCATGCAATCAACAGAAAGAAACGGGCACTGTGAGTATGCAAGACATCACCCTACCGCTCAACCCTCAAAGTACACATTTTCTGCTAATTAATATAAAGGGAAAAGAATGGCAGATCAAATGTAAATGTTGTAAGATAAATGAGATAAATCTCAGTTCATGTGTCCACAATGGTGTTATCACCCACCTTTCAGTACCATAAGGACTGAAAACCCTAGAGGAGGAGTCTATGCTTCTCACTCTTTAGGGTACACGTGGCCTTACTCTGCTCAATTCTGTAGCATTCCCATAAGCACAATCTGCAATTTTTTACAGTAAGTAGGAATGTTTTTCCCCTCATCATCTTTCTTCCCATCAGTCTACTGCATTCTTCTGAGGCCTGTTAAAAACAGGGATTCAAGATGGTGATCTAGTCACTGTGACTCAAGGTAACAGAGAAATAGAAATCTACAGGAACATCGGGGTGCGTATGTGTATCAAACATACACAGATACACGTGACAAACAGGAGGAATTAGAAGTTTGTGTATTGTTACAAAGCTGTAATGTCACCGGGATTATTATAAAGCCATAGCAGAATTCCTCACATGAATGGCATGCTGCAATGGATAGGCACAGACTTTCCAAGAAAGACAGAAAAATTGTGCTCTATGCAAACAACTCTCCACTACAGTCATCTATAGTCAACAAAGAAAAGGTTGGCCAAAAGCATAGGCTGAGCTTGGAAGGAAGGCCAAAAAGAAGGGGCATGCTGATGGATGTCTGTTACAGACAACTCAGGAAGAGAAACTGTAAAAACAAACTTTAAAATATTGGAAGACTCAGTTGCAGGCCTTGGTTCTCATGGGAGAATTTAACATCCCAGCATCTTTTGAAAAGGCAATGTAGCATGATACCAATAACCTGGATTTCTAGAGTATGTTGGGGACAATTTTTTGATGCAGCTACTAGAAGAGATGCTCTGCTGGATCTGTTACTCATAAATAAGCAAGCAGTCACTAGTGATGTGGTAGTCAATAGCAAGCTTGCCTGTAAGGACCATGAGATGGTAGAGTTTAAAGATATAAAAGGAAGACAAATAGCAAAATAAAACCCCTGGTCTTGAAGATGGCAGACTTTGGCTTGTTCAGTGAACTGATTCAGAGGGATGCCATGCTGGGTTGTCCTGAAGGGCAAATGGGCCAGCAACAGCTGTTTGACCTCCAACAGCAGCCTTTTCAAGCACAAGAATAGTCCCTCCTGATGTGCAAGAAAACAAGCAGTTATGGCTTGGCTAAGTGAGGAACTCCTAAGCAAGGTCAAATGCAAAAAGTCTCTAGATGGTGGAAATGGGAACAGGCTGCTTGAGAAGAACACAGAAGCATCACCCAGGCATGCCACAGCAGAATCAGGAAAGTCAAACTGAAGCTCAAGTTAAAACTAATAAGTGACAAGAAGGATAATAAGAGCTTCTATAAGCAAATCAGCACAAAAATTAGGACCATGTCGGTCTGCTGCTGAATAAAGCAGGTAACCTAACTGACAGAGAACATGGAAAAGGCTGAGATGCTCAATGTCTCAGTCATATCAAGCAGGGGCTGTTCTCAGGTCTCCCAGGTCCCTGGTGATGGCAAAACTTAGGGAAGAGCAGTACTACCCATTGTAGAAAAGAATCAAGTTAAGGACTACCAAAGCAAACTGATCATATACAAGTACTGAGATCCAGAAAGAACGTATCTGAAGGTGCTGAGGTGTCACTGAGACCATTCTATCATCTCTGACAGATTGTGGTGACTGTGGGAGGTTCCTGATGACTAGAAATAGGCAAATGTTACACTCTAAGGTAAGAAGGAGGGCCAAGAAAGCTACAGGCCAGTCCCGCTCACCTCTGTCCTGGGAAGACAATGGAGCCGGTGATCATGGAAGCCGTTGCCATACATACGAGCAAAGAGAGGATAATTGAACAAAGCCACCATTTCTAAGGGCAAATAGAATTTTGAGCTTTATTCTCAACACAACCCTAGACTTGTCACGCAAGTTAGCTAAGCCACTTTTCAGTTGCTCAGTTTCTTTTTCTGTATGAGTATCACATTACCCAGCATCCATTGGTGTTTTAAACTAACCTGATTAGCACTGATAATATGATCCAGCTCTTCAAGAAAGGATCTCAAAACTCTCTCCAGTGTCATTATCTGAAGCTGTATGTTCTTCAGATACCTTTTATCTACCACATTAAATAATGACTTTTATAGAGGAAAGAGTTCTGTAATTCTTGAACTTCAGTTTGTTTAGCACATCTCCTGCCCAAATGTCATATTTAAATTAGTATGCACACCATAAAAGCAGCCTCAAATCATTAAAAAAATCATATTCAAAATAATTTCAAAGTTAATAGGAGCCAATACCCTTGGCTCATTATTCCCTACTCCAGCAGAATGTACATTGGCATTATAAAAACAGACCGTTTCAAATTTGCATGGGTCATTTCAGAAACAAGAGCTTTCCCAAGCACCTAACATTTTTACTCGGGGTAGTCATTGAAGGTCTTTCACTTGACTTTGAAGCACCACAGTCATACACAAGCTTTTCTCTTAGGCACTGGGGAAGAGTCATGCTCTACGTAGTCCTCAGAAAAATTAAGTTCATGTCTACTTTCACTATGAATAGGTTTAACATGCATTTTGACTTTTCTGACAAGCCTTACATTTGGGCTCCTGTGAGATGCAGTCCTAGATCAGCTCCTCCCCTCAAAAAGAAAGGACTCTTTGCTTTGTCAAAACGAGCTGTTTATAGTCAGGTGGTTTGAATCTTGACTGGTCCTGCCTAGAAAGAAACAGTTCTGTAATCTCAGTTAAACATTGATTTCTCTCTTCCCAGGAGCACTGTACTCTCCAAGACCCACTACTGCTTTTTCCTTCATGGCAAAAAAATTGTTAATGATACCAATTAAGTGACATGAATGTCATTTCTACATTTTTGTTCCATTTGAGGTCAGCAAGATTGCAACTGGAAAACAAAGACATAGCAACTTTAAAAGACTTTAGAGAAACAATTCTTTGCAAAATCAAAATCCTGCATAAAATTTAACTGCAGTGAATCAGAACGTGCTCTGATGAATGAGTTGACAGAGGGCATTCATGACTGCTATGTTGTATTTTTCTGGTGGGAGTCTGCCCAGGCAGTGCTGTGAAACGGACATGCCATTTTACCCATTGCCTCAGTCCTTGCAATTGCTAGATAAAACAAAGTAAATTAGGAAGACTGGCAGCTGTCAATTAATTTTGATTTATTTTCAATTATTTTAATTTTCATATATAATTAGTTTTATAATTCCCCTAATATGCTTGAAAATTACATTTCTCTTTTCAACCTTCTTTAAATCAAAGCTGAATCTATTTTCTATTGAAAGCTACACTCCATTATTTCTAGTAGAAGAGAAACAAATTTAGCTTTTATGGCATACTCCTCCACTTTCCTTGCCAGTAAACTTGCTTATTTCGTCACACAACCAAGAACGTGTACTTCCTTTTTATAACATAGGTAGACAACTGTGCTAAATTTCTTGCTTTCCTAGTATGACCTTACCTTGTGTGTATGAAATATTAGTGTTTGCAAACACACTGCATTTCCTAGCAGTCTTCTCCCAAGTTTGAATACTACTAAATCATTCCCTGTAGTCTAGTATGAACCGAAATTGGTTGAGGAAGGATTAGTCAATCAGTAAGGGCCAACTCTAAAATAAGATTGGAATTATTTTGTACTGGGGCTTAAATATGTATTGCTTACAGGGTGAAAAATTACTAATGATAAGAAAATACACATATAATTAAATACTTATATAGTTAAATGACAATGTGAGTTTAAAATTTTATTTAGTTAATGCTCTGTATTCCTAATACCGTAATCATACAGCCAGGTCAGTGGTCCTCCCGTGACTTCTAACTGCATATTTACCTCCAGCACTGTTTTCTGAGGCATATGGAAGTGAAATATTAACAACAGTCTCCAGCAATAACCCTATGTATAGCCTGTCATCGGTGCATGCTAGAGATATGGACACAGTCTATTCATTTTATCTTGGAACAGACTAAAAGGAAAAAAACCAAATCAACCTTGCCTGCTAGTTACAAACAGACATGGAGAAAAGATGTTTCCTTTGTTTTCCCTGTAGTAGTTTGTCTAGGAGATCAAAAATCCAAGGGCATTAATAAAAGAGGAACCAGAAAACCCCATGAAGTTTTGCCACATTATAAAATGCACAAAAAGATAGTGAAAATCACAGGCAGTATAGACAACCACAAGAAATATTAGTAAAGTGTAATGCTCTCTAACATGAGTGAAACTTAGGATACTAAGAAAGTGAGTATGTTATAGCAACTACAATTGGAGCACTAAGGATTAGTAGGTTAGCATGAAAATTTCTCCAGCTAACCAGGGAAAGAAAGTTTCTCTACAAAAAGAATTAGAGATTTGTTAAACCAAAGAGATTCTTTAGATTTAAAATAACTTCACAATTTTTATTTAGCATGCTGAATCATCAGATCTCATTTAATTCCAAGCAAGTTTCACTAACCTACTAGTAACTCAGGAAAAGAACATATACCCTCTGGCCATGCCCTGGACAGAACCACAACCACTGTTGAACCAGCAGGAGCACACTTTTGCTGTCCATAAAGCAAAGCACAAATCACATTCACCACTAGTTCACAGCTGGCATAAATACCTATCACACCCTGCTCTTTCTGCTACATGATCATCAGACAACCACATTCACTTTGGTTTTAACATACAACAGACAATATTTTCTTTTTTGTAAGGTTTTTGCAGTCACTACACATCCCCTGTACTGCCCCATGCCTCCCTGAAAGAAGAGGGAGATGAGGATCAGAGGTAGGTCTATGAATAGATATCTTTATGATACAGTAACAGGAAACCACAAGAAGTGGTAGGATGGTCAGATAGACTCAGCAGACACACACACACACACACACGCTCATCACATCATTTATTTATTGCCAGAAAGGGATGTTCTGCTTTCCACTCATCCCAGATCTTCAGTGCTGAATAAAAACCTGTCCACCTATGCCCTGTAGTTAGACTTCAGTTGATGATTCAGTTCACTGTTTTTCAAGGGAGTCCACCTCCTGTCAAGAAAACAGGCATACCAAACACGTACATCACCATTGGTTCTAAGTACATGATTGCTACTTGTTAGGCATATGCTAATTTACTGGTCAGTGGTACTGGGACCAGTTCCTTCATGCTACTGACAGAAAGGACTAATCAGGTAACTGCTTTACAGAGCAACCACAGAAGTCACCTTCCACAAGTTGAAAGCAGAATCAAGAGGGGCAAGAATTTAGGAAATTCATGGAATTTAAAGTAAAAATCTTAATTTTTTTGTGGATATAGTCATACTTCAGCACTTTCCCATATGACATTCTATACTAAAATATTAACTTACAACTGTTTTTCAGATGAAGACCAAAACATGGAAGCACAGAATGGTTGAGGTTGGAAAGGACCCCTGGAGGTCTCCTGGTCCAATGCCCCTGTGCATGCAGGGTCACCTACAGCCAATTGCCTAGGACCATGTCCAGACTGCTTCAAAGATGGAGACTCCACAAGCTCCCTGGGCAACCTGAGTCAGTGCTCAGTCACACTCACAGTAAAACAGTTTCTCCTTATGTTCAGAGCCTCCTGTGTTTAAATTTGTGCCCGTTACCTCCTGTCCTGTCACTGGGTACCACTAAAAAGAGCCTAGCTCCATCCTCTTTTCACCCTCCCTTCAGATATTTATATACGTTAATAGGATTCCCCCTAAGCCTTATCTAGGCTAAGCAGTTGTAGCTGTCTCAGTCTTTCCCCAGATGAGAGATGGTCCAGTCCCTTAGTCTTCTTAATGGCCCTTTTCTGGACTCTCTCAAGTACATCCATCTCTCCCTTGTAGTGAGGAGCCCAGAACCAAACACAGTACTTCAGGTGGGAACTACTGTAAGTTTAAAAAAAATCTTAACGTTCTTTAATGTTGGACAGTTGGATGTTTCTACCCAGTGAGGGATATTCTGCACCTCACGTTGCAATATTTTCTTCCAAGCTCACTGCTAAACCAGAATTTTGAGACTTAAAAATCTTCCACAAAAATTAATTTCACCAAAACATACTGATCAAGACTTAAAGCAGTCAAAGGGAATACTGCTACTGACTTAGTTGGGAATGGGATACTACTAACTAGGCAAATAAGAACAGTAGAAAGAAAATAGGAACAGCAATCTGATCCATCACAACTCTATCATGAGCGGATAGTTACAAGAAATCTCACAGGTAAAACTTGGGAGGCCCATACAGATCATTTCTAGTTCAGAGCTCACCAGCAGGCACTTCCCAACTACACCATCACCTACCAGCAGTCCTCTCCATGGCTATCAGCTAGCTAGGACCTTTCTGCTTTAGTGCACGCAGGCCACAATCCCCATCCTGTGCCCATATATTGAACCAAATGTACTCAACTGATTCAAGTACTGCCAGGTAGCAGTAGTTTTGGTAGCTATAATGCTTATTTAAATAATCACATTGAATCAGGCTGAGTTTTAAATAATTTTACCTCTGAGGATGGAACAGAGACGCACCAGAGCCTATCTGATTACCCAAAGCCAACAACGAGGCTAAAGAGGCAAACCACAGCAGTACTAAAGCTGCTGCTGTCAGAATTTGTTTACACTGTCTGATCATACAGTCAATCTGTCAATCACAAAGTTCAGTTCACAATACAAATACATATGAGACTACCAGTAAATTAGTGTAGGTTTAATTCACTCAAGCATGGCTGTCATACCATCAGGTTTATGCTGGTCTTATTGTCTCTTTAGGAAAGTGTGAAATTTTTGGATGATTCTATAAATAATTCCTTAAAACATAAGATAGCTAATTTATTTGCTGGGTAGTTTCAATCACAATTAGGGATTACAATAGGCTAGAGTTAGCCAAAAGCTCAGCCATATCTACAGAGGAAAAAGAGGATATAATGACCCCTTACTACCCTCCCTCCACCAGCTGTCTACATCAGTATATCAAACTGTGGCAACGCAAAGAATTAAGACAAACGAAGCACCACCCCCAACCACCTTCAATCTGCTAACGTGTAAGCAATCCCTATCTTTAGAAGGGATTTTTCTGCTTGTGTAAGCTGATGCACTGAAGAGGGATGGTATTGAAAACTTTGCTTTCCTTGTCATTTAATCCTATCACAGTCATAATGGTGATGGAAATTTGAAATTCATTTCAACTTTGTGTGCTTGAATATTCCCAGAAGAGCTGACGTTTGAGAAGTCTTAAATGTTATTTTTTTACAGCTATTTTGCAGGGGAAAGACTGCAATGAATTTGAAGCAACTGTGTCCCCTGCCCCCAAGAGCCACTCAGGTGTGAAGCAGCTTTAAAGCAGTAACAGAAACAGAAGGAAATGAAGCAGATGGCTATCAGCCATTTGATGGTCATTGATGTTTTGTTCCTCTCTTAGTCATAAAAATTACACATCTCTCTATGTCAGTTTCATAATTAGGGATTCTGAAGACCTTGTATCAGCCACCACTTTTTCTGTAGTCCAACTGTAATAAAAACGTACTTTTCTTTACATTTAATTAATACCTTATGTACTAGTTAATGACCCCAGAAAGTAACAGACTTCTGTATTACAGAAACTGGAAAACTAACTACTCCAGAGTCTTGTAGCCTCGGGAAACCCACGTCCATGGTAAACTCTCTTTCCGTGGCCCATGTTTACCACTTCCCATGCTTGCGGTCCTGGAAAAGCAGAAGCAAAAGAACTCATACAGAGTATTCAGCTACCTTAGTAGGACTGACAACAATAGAGGGGCTACACTCTTGGTTTTAGTCCCCAGGATAAGTACATAACTTCTTGTGACACTATGAATACATATCTGAATTCCCGGTTTTGTATCTCTATCGTAGTGCAAAACATAAGACCAGATCACAAATATCATTAAACTCGTGACAATTCTGTTTTATCAAAGTTCTGGGAGAAAATTTAAGAACAAAACACTTCTGATAAGATTTGTGAGCAACAGAAAATAGCTTGTTTGTTAGTAATGATCAGAAGAATTTTGTTTCTTTTCATAGTGAAGCTATTTGAAATAAAGTCTGCCTAAACACAGCTAAGTTACACTATGCTAGAAACAGCCAATGAGGGGAAATATTAAAGAATGAGGACCATCTTCCAGAAAATCCTGTCTCTGGAGGTCCAAATGAACATGTAATTCAATGAGTTCTTAGTGAGATGGTGTAGTTAAAAAAAAAGAGGATGGGTGTGCTTAGATGTATGGGTAAGAATAGTAAGAAAAATAAGGTGATTTAATCTCACAGGCACGACATAATGAAGTTCATGTTCTTAAGAATCAAAACAGACACAACAACATAGAAGCACCTCTGCAGGAAGAAAATGGACTTCAGATACTGGACTGTCGTTTAACAGAGGACAAGAATGGATAGCCAGAAATGGTGATTAGGCAATTCAAAATGAAGAATTAACAACTTTGGGTATTTGATGGGGTAAGTCGTCATGTAGTGGTGATACTGCTCCTATGGATATTTTCAAATTAAGTCTGATACACTTTCATGAGATGCTTATAGCACATTCTTCAGAAGTCTTACAAACAAAAAAATAATTATTCCATTCCCTTATCCCAGTATTCCTTTATATATAGAAAACAATACAATAACCTTTATCCAGATTGAAGAACAAATAGATGGATTTAGGCTGTCTGATTAAATCCTGATCTATCAAGCATAGATAGTGTTTGGTATTCATGAAGCACTTAGCACCTTGGCTATTTTAGCCTGCAAAAATTTTCTGCAACACTGAGTTAGGCATTATTTGCACATTATGTTGGTTACAGAAGAAAATATTAAAAAAAATATTGTGGCTTTTCACCTAGAAGAATTACATGTGATGGGAAATCCCTACACTATATATACCTCCCCTGTTAAAATCGATTTTAGCCTTGGTTCTACTTGGTTATTCGAAAGATTCAGTAATCATACATTTTGATTGCTATAATGTACATATACTTAAGCACTAGCTAACTCTCCAGGAGCAAAATTGCACAAACTCATCTTGAAGAAACATTTCTTCTAAATAACAAGTGTACTGGCATACAGAGTAACACCATAAGCATAACACAGAAAAGTATTCACTCCTCATCTACATTATACGGCACAACATGTAATTTCTACACCCTCCCCCCCCCAAATAAAATATAAAAACATTGTAAAAACAAATCAGGAATTACCAGGTTTATCCTGTATTCTCTTCCACTCCTTAAAGGCATCTTTCTTCTATTTATTCTACTACTTTTGGATACTTTTATTTTTGCCATTTAGCAAACCAGCCTAATACCACCAAATCTTTAGCTGCTCAATCAGTGGCATCTTATGGATAGGACAGCTGGTAAAACACCTTCTCAAAAAGCTGCACTAAGTTATTGGGCAGCTGGATTTTGTCCATCTGGCATTTTAAAAAGGGGCAAAACTAAATGAGAATGAAATGAGTAAATTCTAATACCTATTAATTCTGTTGTTCACTGTAGGAATATCAAGGACCTGAGAGGACACAGAGTGAAGAAAGACTCCAGCAGAACTGCTGCCTTTGCCTCTTTGACAGGGGTAGATAGATGAGAACACACTTGGGATACATGAAAAGAACAGCAAAGAAAACTAGACCTAAAGACACCTAGTTGCAGGCAGAAGTAAAATAAGCCCCCAAATAAACCTACACTATTCAAAAAGGACAGAGCACTATTAGATGCGACCAAGGTAACTAAGATAATAGGTAGGAAATAGAAGCCTGTGTCAGCCATTCATGGGAAGATGATGAAAACAGTAAGGTGAATGATGGGAGTTTAAAAACAGAATAATTCAATCAAAACATGAGATCCTAACAAAGGCATATCCTGGTAAAGCACTACCATAAAGAATGGTAGAAAGTTAAAGAAAATTTATGTTATATTCAAAGTGAATAAACTAATAAGATCTGCAATAATACTTGTAATAATACTTGTAAATAAAAAGGGAAATCCTTTTAGTCAAAATTTCAAAACACAATTAAAACTTCTCTCCACTTCTCAGCCAGAGCAGAGAACCAACAAATATCATCCACTTGATCTGTGTAGACATAGGTCACTTTGATAGAAACCCTGTTGAACAGCACTGAGGTATAGTTCAATACCAAAGAAAAAGTAACTGGACAAAGAATACCAACTGCAAGATAGGAGACGAACTGGAAAGAAATTTGAAGTACCTGGGTGAAGAAATCTGAACTGTCTGGGTGACATATTCATTCCTCCAGAAATTTATGACCTTAGAGAAGAGAACACTTTTCAATTACTATCCAAATAACAAAAACAATGGCCATAACAAAAGAAACAACTGGAGAATCCTAGTAATGACCTTATATAGACTGAAAGCTAGGGTGTGATATTAATTATGGCCCATGTAAAGGGACTCTTTGGAGGAGGTTAGGCACCACAATTTCACAAAATTCCAAAGGATCTGGAAAGAAGTCAGCTTGGAAAAAAGCGTTTCAGGCAATGATCATTTATGACTGCAAGAGCTGGACCTTCCTAACTGAAACACCCTCCCTAAATTCCAAGCAGAGACTAGCCAAGGAGGAAGCAAATGCCTTTTGTACAGGAAGCCTGAGAAAGCAGATCACAGAAGAAAGCAGATCTCAGCGTGATGTGAGAAACAGAACTTCTGTCTAAAATTACCTCAGCCACTCAAGTCCTGCAGCTCCCCATTCAACAAGGACCTGTGACCAGAACTCTTCCAAGCAGAAGCCAGTCAATAGGGGATTATGGCTACAATGTGAATTGTCTAATCATAAATAACTTTTTCACTTCACAGGAATCAGTCTTTGCAATAGTGCCTTGGTGAACTAATCTTGCCTTAAAGGTGTTATCAAAAAGCTCTATTTCTAGGTTTCAGATTAGCCCTAAAAATCATGTAGGATTTCTTTGGAAAAGATTTTTACCTTGTTTGTAACGATTACTACCCCTTCTGCACAAGTGCATTAAGTGTTACCATCAGACAAAAAAAAAAAAAACCAAAACTGAAAGATGGGCCAAGAACTAGTGTTCATTTTTGTCTGTCTGGGCCTTCCTGCACATGAAGGTTGAATAAAGGGATGTGCTCAATATTTTAATTCTTGGTTAGTCTCTTCACTAAATTGATCGTACCTGTTTCTCAACTGCACTTGGTTTTGTTTGAATTTTAGTGAGGCTTGTGTACATCACACTGTCAGCTTCTCAGCATAAATGGCACAAAAAAACTCCATATAAACTGATTGATGAGCTCCTTATAAAACACGTACTGTCTACACTGTTTTTTATTTTATGCTCTAATTTGGGGCAATTGATATTGTCAGAAAGCTGAAATAGAGTAAAATACAGAGACTGCTGTGGCAATTTTTAAATAATTTATCATCCAGATCTTGGAATAACAATCTTCATTGTCTTAACAAAGAGAATTTGTTACCCAAAGACTGTAAGTGAAGTGAGAAACTATGGAGAGAAGAAAGATTTAATGCACAAGTACTTTAAAGTTCACAGGAAAACAGAACAACTTTCCTGTTTTATTTACTTTGCCTTTTTGCTGGAAGTAGGGAGAATTCTTTAGAGTAAATAAAATAGGTCACCTCATCTTTATTAGTCTACCAACAATTCTAGGTTAAACTAACATGAAAAATGTTTGCAAGTCATGCATTTGTGAAAGTGTTAATTACTGTCTTTAAATGTTTTATTGAGCATAAATCTGTTTAAACTTCTGTTTCCTAAAATAAGACACACATCTAGGCCAACATTTCCAACAAGACTATCTAAACATCAAACATTTCCTAATTTTTGCCTTGTTTTTTCAATTTTAACCACACCTATAAAATTCAACACTCAAAATGCAACTAAGCAAAAAAAAAAAAAAAAGTGTCAGAGCTGAAAATATATTCTGAAAGATACAATACAAACCTTTAAATATTTGCATAAAAGAATTATGTGTACAAGCAGCACTGAACAGCTATACCTGGAGGGTATAGACTGTGAATTCAGAAATTACTTTCAATGTCTTCTACATTCTGGAGGCTATTAGAATTCACATAAAACAGCAATTTTGCTAGGGTTGAAAACTTCACATTAATGTTCCTTCATTTTTTATGTATTGTGTGAACAGCAGCAGAGAAAACAATATTGAATAATCATTAAACAACTGGGGAAGATTATGTATAGACTGTGCATTTTCAAACAACATTTTACTATTCTTTCTAATATGTCTTGTTCTTCCTTCATGGGTAAGAATTAAAAACAGGCTTAATCAAAATCTTCAGCAATTCAACACTGTTAGTGAGGACAAACTATGAGAAAAATTAATTAGTTATAAAATTAGTTTATGCAAAGAATAAAAGTAAAACAAAATTTCAATTAATTTATCTTTTTGATGTTGTTCTTAGAATTGATTCAAAGAATCTAACTCAATAGCTTGATTAACTATTAAGTAGATATTCTTTATTGGCAGCGCTGGGTGCACCGGGGATCGGTCCACCTATCGTGCACACCGTCGGGCTTAACTGTGCAGGTTAAGTGCATGTTCTACATACATATTCACTAGATTTCCGAGAAATGTTATACATATTCATTAGTTTTCCAGGAAACTATTAGCATATGCAAATGTCCTTTACGCAGGCATATTGAAGGTCTCTGGTGGTCTTCAGGAGTCCTCTGGTGGTCTTCCATAGTCTTCCTCACTTGTCTGCTACTCGACCCTCCTCAAGTGATTCTGTGAAGTATGTTCCTTTATGTGTTTAGATACATCAATGCTTGTTAGTGCTCTTATTATCTAAGTTTTCATAGTGATGTAAAACCATATGGCTAGTTTAAGCTAAATTATCTACAAGGACGAGAACAAAGGCAGGAGTTCTTATCTTTCCTGGCCCTATCTATTCAAGCAAGGTCTCTGCTTGTGCCTTCTCAACAAGATTGTAAATCCATCAAACATTTAATTAAGTTTTGTGATTGCTCATGGCTCCCTCTTGCTCATCACTCCCAAGTACCAGTCTCTGACAGGTTTAATCCTTGACAAACACCAGTCCTTGGTATGTAAAGTTACAGAGAGATAATCATTAAGCAATAAGCAGTTCGTTCTCTATATCGGAATGGTGGAAAAGGCTCCACCATTACCACTCAACATTTATAGGGTTTGTATGTTTAAATAGATTAAGAACAATTTTCAACTCCTCAGCAACCTAGTTTCCTAGACACTAAAACCACTTCTTTTTACCTTTGACTATTCAACAACAGTAATACTCATTAAAAAAAAAAAAAAACAAAAACAAAACCAAACTTCACAAAGAATCTGTAAGATCTAGAGTCAATTGTGGCAAGAGTTTATCTGAATAGACAGTGATCAGACTGTCACTTTTCACAAGCATTAACTGTAAAGAAACCCAAATATATAAAATACACACTGAAAAATTATTTGAAAAGTCCATGATAAAATGGAGATCCATGAAATTCATTCAAACTAGTTGTTCATGATTTTCCTCCCCCTGATTGTACATACATTTAAGACACAAATTTATTTCTGATGGATATTTTGACAGTTGCAACAATTACCACATCACTAAACAGCCCAACACAAACACGTGCAGCACAAATGCCCTTATTCTTTTATGTAATAAATCAAGTTGGCAAGACATGAATGGAGTTGAAAATCTGAGTATTGAGTTCAGCTCCCTCTCTTCTTTTCCTACAGGCAAGAAAGAAGGGCTATACGAATTGCTTGGTACATTTAAATCTATGGAAGACATGTATGTACCGAGCAAACTACAATGTTTAGAGGATCTAGAAAGCTTAGTGTAAAATGCTCTGGGCAGCCACAGAAGACAAAGGAATAAAAAAAAAAAAAAAAGTTCAAGAAGTATACAAGATCCTAAAGTTCAAAACATATCTCTAAACCTAACAAATAGTTTCAGTACAAAATTGTACTTCTCAGTAAAAGGAGGATACAATGTTCAGAGTCACATTTGAACTCTTTCTTTGAAACCAACGTGAAAAAGAGCTCGATATGAAGTAAAGAACAAAACTCCACTTTTTCCTTCCTCCTGGAACATGCTGTTACAAATGGAAGTTGGGAAGAAAAGAAGTCTGATACTTCTCGGCCTTCCTGTATGCCATGTTGTAATATGTAGCCACCAATAACACAGAGAAACTTCTCTCCAACAGAGGTCTAAGAATGTCACCTTGGGGTCCAATTCTCCCTCTTTAGACTGCAGGCTTGGGAAGACCAGTTCAAAAGAGGATAATGTTCATTACTTAAGCAACAAATTACTACAAAACTGATAAAACAAATAACCAATAACCTAATTAACTAGTAAAAACACCACTACTTTTAAATTGCAATTACATCACTGTGCACACTATCACACACAACTACAAAGCTACTAATTATCGATCTTAAAACCTATGAACCAGTCACAATCACTACTGAACTACAAAACTCTCTCATATGAGGGTGGAGGCCTACCCCTCTTTGCTCTAGCCTCCCACACCAAGTCTTTTGAAAGCAGACCTGGTTGACAGACCAGTAGGTTGACGAAGAGGGTCTTCCTCCAGGTGGGCCTGGATATGTAGGTCAGCCTCTGCAACAGTCTGCACTCCTGCCATCAAGGTCATCCCCCTCTGTTCTTCATCAACTGACTTCATAATTCCTTCTCTATTTTTTCCCCATTTCTGGGCCTTCCTTTTTGACTTCCTGTACCACCATGTCTTCTAGCAAATAACAACCTGCCCTAAATAGCTTTTCCAGTTTTTCTGTATCTGTACCTAAATCTTATGTTTCTTATGTCATTACTTGGTCAATCACAGCTTTATATGATGTTACTGTTACATAGTAAATACAAGTATAGTTACTTTCATGGTACAGCAAGGGGCCAGCTTCTCCCTAAGCAGTGGGGAAGCTGGAAACCAAGGGGGATCCCCAGGCTGCCAGAGCATGGGCCTTGCCTATGGATGGCTAGGGCCCATCCCACATGGGAGGGAGGGAGCAGGGCAGGTTGGGTGGAGGGGGCCCAGCCTCAAGTCCAGATCACCATGGGATTTCGTGATGAGGCAGGTCTGCCTGACATCAGACTGGGAAGTCAGTATCAGACCAGGGTTCAGACAGTCCAGTGACTGCCAGGCAGGTCAATAGCAACAAGGTCAGTCCAACGTCAAGCAAGGAAGGGAGTCCACAGGTCAGGACAAGGTCCGCAGCCAGGCAAAAGGCACAGCTGTGATGGGTCTGCAGACAGACCCACCTCCAGTGTTAGTGGGCTTATGGCCCCAGGCTGAGCTGAAGTGGGGCTCCTGGGTCCACAGTAGGACTGGTGGAGGTCCCACGGGAGGATGTTCAGGGCCAGGAAGCCCCCCTTAGCACCCTCAGGGCTCTGACAGTTACCTAGGCACCGTTTGCCTTTCAAGGTCCTACTCCCCAAAAGGTCCCCAAACCATCATGGTCATAGTGGTTATGTTATTGTTTGCCTCATGTTCCCCAGGACAAATCATTCTCTTTAGCCTTGATACCCATACCTAGGTCTAATTAAGTTTAAACATTTTCTTGTCTTATACACAGAGAATCTATATACTGGAGCAACATGGTTTTCACACGCTTTTGTGCCCACAGAGCATCCTGCTTTCTATGGTAGCTGCTTGATTAGAGATCACTAACCTTGAAACACTCCTTGGGCAACATCCTGGTTCCCTTCACGGGTCTTAGCTGATGCTTAGCTATGCCCTCCATAAAGGCCCTCTTGCTCACAAAGCCAAAATAGCGTTCAGAAGGTGGCCTGCTGGTTATCCGCCACTTAAAAGACATAACTGATTTTTGTTTGATGCTTTTCCTTTAATGTCTATATGACCTATGAACATCATGAAAACAACGTATGTATTTCAGAACTGAAATATAAGCACTCTAAAATCTCATCTTAACTTGAATTTTACTCCTGTAAAACAAAAATAGCTTCAAATCAAGTACAAAGCGTATTTAAAGACAAAATATATTTCTAACAGTTGAAAAAAAGAAAGTGCTCTTTAATATTTTCTCCAAGAAGAAACAGTTCTCTTGACTTTTTTCAGCCTAACACAGACTTCAGAGCACTGCAGGGTTTTAGAAGTGATTCGTATTTCCAGATTTTTCCTCCAGAAAATGATGAGTCATTCATTAACTGAAAAGATTAAACATACAGTCAATGATTAATTATTTGGCAATGACCAATTAATAAGGAATCAGCTCAATGGCATTAATCGGCACTGGCAATTCTCTGCTTCTATAACACTAAACTTTAAATTTAATTAAAAAATAAAATTTGGTTATGTTTTCAAAAGAGTCATCCCTATTCTAGTTAGATTCATACATCTAATCACACCATACTCTAATTATACTGGTGGAATGTTAGACCTGCAAAATAGATTAAAAGAATGTTCGAAGACACACTAGATAATATTTTTACTTAACAATGGAAGCATTAACTATTTCTTTAAGATAATGCCTATCCGTTCCAGGGCACACACATATGTGTTTCACAACAGTTCATGTAACTAGATTGGAAAGTTGGGCCCTTTGCTCCCTTGTTCAAACTTCCATTTCAACTAATACAGGGTCACAACGTCTATTAAGCATATGGAACACTATCTCAACCATCTGAAATTGTTCAGTGACCCCCATGACATTCAGCTAATTAACACTGTACTTTAATTTCTCTGTAATCTTCATTAAGTAAAGAGGTCAGTCTTTCCACTGAAGGACCAAGGTGCAATATCTTGGAGAATAGGTTCAACAATAGAGAACGGTGACAAATCAGACTTCTGTATGCAAATACTACAAGAGCAAAGGATATGAAAAAATTAACAAACTTTCCTGGTTTTTAGCAGGAGAAAGCAAGATACAACCTCTGTCTTCAAAATTATATTTTATTAGTGTGCTATGTGGTTAGTATCAACTTCAGTTTGTTCTTTATTTTTTTTACATCTGTAGTACCTTCAGCCTGTATTACCCTCAGTTTAGTTAAAACAATCAAAGGCAGTATCTTCCTGCAGTACAAACAACTTCAATAAATTGTATGCATGTTGCAACTATATCCAGGGGACAAGAAACTGGGAAGACATACCCAAGAAGCAGAAAAAAGGGAAAACTATGCTTCTGAGGAGTGGTGTTGGAACTGCTTTCTGAAAAACCCTGAAGGTCTAAAACTGCCATCCTACTAAAATTTTTCCAGGTGATAATCCATTTCTCTGTGTGGTCTCCAGACCACTAACCTTTTTGCAAAGTAACTGTCTCAGAAGACTGATGAATTGATGACTAACAGAGACCTAAAACACAAGGGATTCTGGAAGATGCCCCTGGAGAAAGCATAGCTTAAAAAACACCCTGCAGACATTATTACTAAATACCACGTATATAATTCTAATCTGTTAAACCCTAATGGATAGAATAAATTTACCCAAAAGTCCAAAATAACTTACTTTTTTCCCAATGCTGCAGCCAAGAAATACTGATCAGTTTGATCTATCATGTGCATAACACCACATACAACTCACAGCTGTCACAATGGATACAGCTTTGCAATGTACTCATAGGAATGTTACCACTGGAGGAATGTGGAGATGTTCCCATCACGCAATACATGTTCTGCAGCTCAATGTATGGAAAACCACCATGTATGTAGTTTCTATTTAGAATCATAGAATCATTTAGGTTAGAAAAGACCTTTTAAGATCATCAAGTCCAACCATTAACCTAGTACTGCCAAATCCGCCACTAAACCATGTCCCTAAGTGCCACATCTACACATCTCTTAAATACTTCCAGGGATGACGACTCAACCACTTCCCTGGGCAGCCTGTTCCAATGCTCGACAACCCCTTCAGTGAAGAAATTTTTCCTAATATCCAATCTAAACCTCCCCTGGCACAACTTGAGGCTGTTTCATCTCTTCCTATCACTTGCTACTTGGGAGAAGAGACTGACACCCACCCCTCTACAACCTCCTTTCAGGCAGTTGTAAGAGAGTGATAAGGTCTCCCTTGAGCCTCCTTTTCTCCAGACTTTACTATATGAGTTTCAGAGGTAACTGCTGGAATTTACACTCTATCATGTTTTGATGTGCTGATTCTCAAAACAAGACTCTTTTTACGAAAGATGTAGAAACCATATAGATGGTAAAGGAACAAGATAGGGACAAGCAGGTATTATCATTTGTATTTTATGAGAATGAAGGCCCAAAACCTTAAAGTGATTCTTCCATTTACCTCATCACCGAAGTCAGCAAATTCCCATCTCCCATAGCACGCAAAAATAAGAGATGATGAAAATAAGTATTAATTGTTCCACAGCATGGAATTAGAAGCCTGATCTGAAGTTCAGTTGGGTGTTCTGACTAAAAAGGACTTTAGGCCTGGCTACTACATTTTTGTGGAAAGAAGGGAAAATAAAAGCATAAATATAAAAATGACATTTTGAGAAAAATAAGGAATAAATTAGGTAAATATCATGTATCAAAAAAGAAAATACATTTATTATAAATTCAGTTTCCCCAAACTTTTCAATTAAGAAAAAAATCCAAACAGTCACAATAAGAACATTTGGAAAATAGAATGCTATGTTCTATAAGAATAATTACAGTACAACAACTAAAATACAGATTTCCCATAATTCTACTCATAAGAAATATGAAAGAAGCTTTCAACACCAGTTGTAAAGGAAAACATTATACGTAGCAGGGTCTGGTCTCTGCAAATCCCTTTTTCAAAAGGTTGTGCTTACTTTGTTTTTAATTCACAACCGAGATGTTCCAAGAATTAAGACTTGTGAGGATCTTGGATTTTGTTTCCATTAGGCATAATAAATTTCCTTTATGTCCTTTACAGCGACAAAGGAGTTGATCTTCTGGAATTATTTTAAGTGAACAGCTAGCAGGCATTCCCTTGTCCTCTCTCATTTCTGTATTCTTCATTTTCATACATACATACACACACATACATATGAACATGAGTGAATATATATTCGTACATACATATAAAATTAATCACCCCCCAATAATGTGTCTTAGATATTTAGATATAACAGAAACCATTTTGTCAGTATTGGGAACATACTGCCTGGGTGTTTACTGGACTTTTGATTAACAATCCTTACTGCTATACCTTTCCTCTGTCCAAGGAAACTTTTCTCTACTAGGGTTGTAGCCAGTTCTGCTCCAGTGACCAGTGTTACTACTTTCCCTTCAGAGAATAGTTAGCTAAAAAATTAAAAATCAAGTAATATTTTCAGCCTTTTCTGCTCTGATACAGGGGGGGAAGCATGTTTGGTGCTAGGAGGGAAGAGTGCATATAGCTAAAGAGGTAGGCAAAACCACAACTACTTTGTCAAAACCAAGATTCACATATGGGCTATAAAATTTATAACAAAACTCCCAGCAGAGACAAGACGCTCAGAGCAAAGCAATTGTTTTTTCATTAGTGTAGGTACAGCTGTGGAATCACATTCTGTCCATGACATGGAGGAAGGGATGAGAAAAGAACATCTTTTTAAGATGCTTTCTCAGATTCTCCCTATGTTCCTTCAGGATGCTCCTTACCTGCCAATAGAGAACACACAGAGAGGCCAGTATTGCTACATGTTCTTGACTCCCCTCACTGTGATTTCCTCCGTTCCAAAAGGCTATGTAAACAGCAGGGAGGGAAGAGCACAGGACACTATTATGCCTTATCCTTCACCAGATAATGAACCTGCCCAAATACCTGCTATGTGAAACAAGCATGCAAAAATCTTTCTTCAAAAGTTATACCATTTCTGCTGTCTGCTTTTTACTTAGCTTCAACAATCTGATGCATTTGCTTGGAATTTATTACAATTTACTATATTTCCATTTCACAATAGCTATTTAGCAGTCTACTGAATACAAACAGACCAGGAGAGATTTGAAGTTCATTGGTAAACAGGAAAGTACTTGCATGAAGACGTTAAAATCAGCATGGACTCTGCAATCCAGAGAGACACTCAAAGGCTGACTGGCAGACAGAGACAACTGAAGCATTTTTCCTAATTTCTTATTTAGATAACACTTCTAATTTTGGTGATTGGAAGACAGGAACGTAAAAGGGATAAAACAAACCCAAACTGTAGAGGTACAATCTAGGAAGTGCCATGTTTAACACTAGCAACCCCCGATGAGCACTGCTAGCTCTGCTGCAAAAGCCAGCATGGAAAACAAAAGATTAAGACTGGTTACTCCTTCAGAGTGCAAAGTTTTCCGACTGTCGTGGTTTAACCCCAGCCAGCAACTAAGCACCATGCAGCCACTCACTCACTCGCCCCCCACCCAGTGGGATGGGGGAGAAAATCAGGAGAAGTAAAACTCATGGGTTGAGATAAGAACGGTTTAATAGAACAGAAAAGAAGAAATTAATAATGATAATGATAACACTAATAAAATGACAGCAGTAATAATGAAAGGATTGGAATGTACAAATGATGCACAGTGCAATTGCTCACCACCAGCCGATCAACACCCAGCTAGTCCCTGAGCAGTGATCCCCCTCCCCCACTCCCCCCAGTTTCTATACTAGATGTGGCATCACATGGTATGGAATACCCCGTTGGCCAGTTTGGGTCAGCTGCCCTGGCTCTGTCCTGTGCCAACTTCTTGCACCCTTCCAGCTTTCTCGCTGGCTGGGCATTAGAAGCTGAAAAATCCTTGACTTTAGATTAAACACTACTTAGCAACAACTGAAAACATCAGTGTGTTATCAACATTCTTCTCATACTGAACTCAAAACATAGCACTGTACCAGCTACTAGGAAGACAATTAACTCTATCCCAGCTGCAACCAGGACACCAACCTTTACGTTTACAGCTTTTAAGCCCTTTGAGTCAAAAAGCAGAGGAATCTGCTGACTACATAAATTATTGAATCTTTGTTTACAAAATCTTCTAGTATTTAAAAAAAAAAGTCATTGTCAAGGATAAAATAATACTATCAGTATCTTTGGCTCTTTTTTATCATTGTCAGTTAGAAGATGGTAATTAATATTGTTTGCACCCATGCTACACTTTGATTTTGTATTGTACATCAGTATTCTCATAAATGATGATGCCTAATAATGAGATATTTTCACGTGTTAAGTAGAACTACATGTAGTAAGTTGAACTCTGAGCAAACTTCAAAACTGAAGCTTGACATGGAAATACAAAAGCCCCTTGGAACTTCAAAGGACTATCATTATGTATTATGCTTATTCAAGCACTATGTTATTTTTAATGAACTGATCAAATTTCAGATTTTAAAGCCAAGATGCAAGTTGCCCACATCACGTAACATTTCATTTGCAGAATTATAGCTATTTTTATTCTGATTTTCTATTTTTATGTCTAGTTACTTCTGTTCATCTTACATATTGAAAAATATGCCTAGTAGGTATATTCAAGAGTAGAATCATATCTGATAGGTCAAAATGAATAGAAATAAAATACAGAAAAAGTCACTACATACCATACGTGAATAATTCAGGTAAACTGCATCTGTAATTAAACAAGAGAATCTCCCAACAACTCAGTCATCCCATGACTCAAACTCAAGGCAACTAAAGGCTGTAGATGATCACGCAGGAGTGTTGTTAAGAGCAAAGACTCTGAAACCCTGCAGAGTCTGGATCATGTCACTTCTGTAGCCATTCCCACTAGACTGAGCTTCACAGCACATTCCATGTGCAACATTTCTAGTTCCTCTCCTAAATATTTGGGCAATTTCACACAAAGTAGCTTTATGAATAGTAACACAGAAAAGCATCTAATTAAGAAAAACAGGTACTCCGTAAACCAAAGTCAACTGACCCAGGAGGGCAGAACAAAACTTTGCTCCCAGTAGATTTTATTAAAATAAGTTCATGTTTTGTGGGTGCTTTGATCAGCAATATGATAAAAATAGTTCTTAAATTATCATCAGTGACTGCATACTAAGCAAACATTTTACAACAAATAGTGGAGCAGGATCATACTTATGCAGGTGGCTTCTTACACTATTATAAAAAACACACTTATTTATACTTAGCTATTTTTAAGTACTCAAAAAGGAAAGGAGCTCCATTAGTGCTCACTAGCATGAATGCTGACCCAAAAGGATTCATAAATATTAAGCTTTGCTTCTGGCACTTGAAGAACCACTCCAATTCCAAATATCATGTCCTAATCCACTAGTACCTCTGTCTTTGATCCAACAGAGTGCTCTGTAGGCTTAACTACCTTTAACATTTCACAGTCAACATCTTAAAAATGAATGGGAAGAGCTGACTAAAGTAGGATGGGAGCCAACACCAACAAAAGAATGTTTAATTTGTAACTCAGAGCAAAGTGGTAGTGCTCCATTTTCAAATATTTTAAGCCCTTGCTATTTAATATATTATAAAAGTGATTGATCATATATTTTAAATACACACTATCTTTGATAAGTTATACTTATATAAGGCACCTTTATATAAACATGATCACATGTGACCTTACCCATTTCAGAATGAGATGAAGACTACCAGTTATACCAACTCATAAACTGAGATCAGACCAGTTTCTCTGCTGAAATTGCTAAAAATAAGACCATCAGGCCCAATATTTCTCTAGTTACCTCTGAAAAGCGGAATTATACAGGAAAAAAAAATAATCTTTTTTGATATAAACATTCTTGGTAGTTGTTTTTTTCTGACAGACATGAGAAACACCAATTTGATACAATTGGAGAGCCACAAAGTATAGACATATTGCCATTTAAAACAATTATTAACATTCTTGCACTGACATAGTAACAAGGTACGTCATTATGTCAGCACTGCCCATATTTCAAGGAAATTTGAAAGAAGGATTTACTATAGCTCATCATGCTCAGTGAAAGATGCAAGATCTGTTTGTGACATAGGATGTGCTAATGTAAGAGTGTAGATGAAGAAAAGACATGCACTATAATGATTTAGAGGAAGGCTTCCCATTGTTTGCTGCTTGGAATAGCAAAAGAACAGTTTGAGAAAAGGTACACGTTCTGACATTCCTATTTATGTTAGGCATTGCCTTATGCCAGGAGCATTCAAATGAGATTCTGAGGTATTATTTGTACTTAAAGCAGTATTCAAAGCACAGACACTGGCCCTCAGCACTCTGGGGTTTGACTGACAGGAAGGCTAGCTTAAACTATGCAATTAATTCCTAGCCCTTATCAGTGCAAGGATAAACAAACTCACTGTGCCAGATTTAATATTATGGCACTGGCTTGTGACAGGACCTTTACTTCCCTAGAAGTTCCCATACAGTGCAAGACTATAGCTTCGCACTCACCCCAAGTACAGGACAAAGGGGAACACACATGAGCTGTAGTGCAGCCCCACAACTGCCACTTCCTACATTACCACAGTTCATGAAGCAAATAAAGCTTTTATTGCACATGGGTTCCAATTATTGAACCAAGAATGGCCAAAGCCTCCTTCCATTTCTTTTACTTTTGGAGGAAAGTCATTAGTATAATTGTTTGTGTTCTCATTTCTCCATGCCAGCAGGGCATTCAGATACACTGTCTACACAATAACTACCCTTCAATGACTAGATAGTTTTGCTCTGGTGGAAGCATGCCTGATTTATTTTGAAAGTTATACAGCAATCTAGTAACGGGCTCCTCTTATTTCAAAGCATTTTATAGATCTGTTCTTCAAGTAGATTATGTTAGATGTCTTCTCCAACAGCAATTTATTCTACCCCTTCATCCCCAGCAAGAAAAAAGTCTTGATTTGAGGTTACCATGATTTTGTACTTTTTACTAACCATACATTTCTGGGGTTTAGATGTAACACCAGTGACAGCATCTCAGCCTGGTGCAGCTTAAGATCAAGAGTCTTCTTGTGACAAAGACATTGAAAATACACCACATTGCTGTTCTCCCACTCAGTATCATCTGAAACTGTAGTAAGTCACTCTAAATCTTCATCCAGATCACTAATTAACATAACACAAAACAGAACCAAAGAAAGATTGTCACAGAGCTTCACTGGATATAGTCTTTCAGACAGCGAGTACTCCAAATGAATTTTCTATATATTCTTTTTCTCATCTTGTAGGAGTTTTAAATATAGTCATGAAAATCATGCTGAACTCTACATATATAGAATATACCATGGGGTTTTTTGTTTTCAAAGATTTCACATGGCCTGAAACATGGCCGCCTTCAACAAATTCTGTTTTCTGTTGTTATTCTCACTGTGTTCTAGGACTACAGCTCAATTTTGTGATTGTTTCTTCTTGTGCTTTACTGGATATTTTAGAGAAGGATTTGTAACATTCTGGTTCTTCCCTTTCTTCTTTGCATCAAAAAGGCAAAATATTTTCCCTTCTTCAATCATTTGGTATTTTACTTGTCCTTTGCAAATTCTTGAACACAACTGCTAACACCTTTGAGATTTCAAGAGTTTGTTAAATGCCTAGGGACAGTACCTAATACTTGCTGGTTAGTCACCTTACTACTAATGTGCTTTTAGAGTAAATGGGTTGTTTTCTTGAGTTTGGTTCCTAATTTCATTCTGTGCTTTGATCATCCCAGTGTTGACCTTGAAATTACAGAAATCAGGAATGGAGAAGAAAGGGATGACTTACTGTCCCCCATTTACCTTTCTTGTGGATATCTCTGAAACAAGTTTGGCTGCCTCGGCAAGTAAAGAACGACCTTGGGAAAGAGACACAATTATGCTTGTTGGAAGGAAACCGTGGGAGCAAGAGATAAAACAGTAGAACACAGGATAAGGTGCTGGAATGTCGTAGCTTTGTGTACCCAGATGTCTGTTAGCAGTTAATCACTGACCTTTTAGATAAAGAAATTGCAATTCGTGTGTAAGATATTTTTGTATAACAACAGAGAAATATTGAAGCTTAACTATAGGCTGCTGTGTCAGCCCTCTAGAAAGTATAAAAGCTTGCTTAGCTTTTAATAAAGCTGTCTTCGATTCACCACAATCAGAGTCCATGCCTCTTATTACGCCACACTTTCTCTCTTGATAACTCTCTTTCATATGTAAACGGTGAATACAATTTTAGCAATGACATCCCCAACCCTTTTGGCTTAGACAGATCCATTCTCCTGCTGACAACTTTGCAGTGCTGAAATACATAGACATTTGATAATCATTTATTTGTAGAGAGCAATGACACTGTGCAACAGGGAAGTGCCAGATCTCTCGTGAGTTAACATACCTCACATAATACGCAACACTGCACTTGGCCAGATGGAACACTGACAAAGCAAATTTCTGAAGATAAAAATTTAAATTACTTTTTTGTTGGAAAGGGAAGATTAGCTCTTAGTTTATATTATCAGTTGCCTCGAGCGCCTCTTCTGAAATCCATTCTTTTATAGCATGCTATTACTTCAGGCACAACAGTTGTGTCTAACAAATTATCATAATTCCCTGAACCCATTATTTATCAAAAATCTCCTCCGTCTTAGCACTGAGGCTTAAGCCTCTAGTGTCAAACTGACATAGTCCAGTAGTCATGCCAGACATCACTGATAACCCATTTTGCACCAGCTATGACCTTCCCTGTTAGCCTGTCTGGGCAGTGGAGGTGCACTCTTCATGAAATTCCAAAAAACTCTACTTGGGAGTTAAACATGTAGCACCACAGCTGGTTATTACCATAATTGTCTGCATGACCTGATGCTCACTCACACTCTGCTAACTGTCCTCACCAGAAGCCTTTGGTCTTTCTACAGACAATCTATAGTAAGAACTGTTCTCTCCATGACATTATTCCTCTTGAGCAACAGAAACCACTTACTCCTCTCAAGAAGCATAGATTTTTATTTTAAATTTCCACACTTGACTCTGTCCAGCCTCTTTCTATACAAATCCTGGGTGGTATAAGCACAACACACAACCCACAGTGCAGTGTAGGTGAGACTGCTGGATTGGAAATGCTCCTCTTCAGCACAGGATGAGACATGGAACCTTCTCACAATGGGGGCTGGAGGACACAGACTGTGATGGTCTGACAAATTATAGTCAATGTCTCAAACATTCGTTAAAGAACTTTGGTGGAGAAAACGGCCTCTGTAAAAATGCTGGAGTTTTGTGAACAGGACAAGGTGGCCAGAGGAGAGGGCCCCATGGAGGGTGGGACTGCGCTTCTCCAAAGCCACATTTCCTTATCTTAAGTGACCAGGAGAAGGAGCACAGCATATGCGCCTGGAGGAGAAGACCCCACAGAAGATGGAACTGTGCTTCTATCTTAAGCAGTCATGCCAGCAGGGAAAAACAGGCAACTCCACAAGGACCCCCCTGCAAAGCTCACCAACCGATTCCAGAGAACCCCGGGAATGGGAACTGCACATTTTGAGACCATCAACTAACACACTATAAAAGAAGGGAGAATGAGTTTTCAGTGCGTGCCCTCCGGAACTGGACCTCTACGCTGGCTGGACCAACGCTGGACCCAGGACTGGTGAAACCCTTTCCTTCTCTCTTTCTTTCTTTCTCTCTCTCCCTCTTTTCCTTCTCTCTTTTCCATAGTCCCTACACCTCATCCTTTTAAACATAAACTGTTGACCAAGTCTGAGACTAGGAGTGGATCTAGCTGCCCCTGGGCTCCTCTTTGAGAAGGAGTCCAGAAAGCAAGGGGGTCTGCTCTGAACCTCGTGACTCAACGGGAGGGCTCTCCTTCTGATACAGTTTCATGTTCCTTTTTCCATTTCTTTTTCTACACCTCCCTTCTCTTTTCAAACAGCAGCTTAATGACATGTTGCAAGGTTCATAATGATAAGTTCACTTGTACTTGGGCAAGGTTAGCTAGGTTCATTGTTGTTTGAACTCCCCTGGTGTCGTTTCACCTTAATTCTGACAAAGGAAATCCATGAACCTGAGTCGCTCCAACTTTGGAATGCGACACAGACGAGCAGCCTGTATGAACTAGTTCCCAGAATGGCTCAAATTAATACGGTGCTAACAAGGTAACATCCCTGGGATACATTCCCAATAATGTTCATGACAAATATGGGTAGATGAAATACATTTATAATACAACTATTAATTTACAGCAGTACGGTTTTGCAGACTGGACACTGACCCTTAGGCTATATTTGCCTGGAAGAATGGACAAGGATAGACTATGCCCTGAACATTTTTTCTCTCAGTGAGAGTTTTAACCCACAGCTTTCCACAATTTACCTGTATCAATAGATTCCATTGTCATAGCTTTAAATTTCAGAGTAACTGGAAGAAGTTATTAAAAAGTTTAATACTCTGAAACAATGGGATTGTTAATTCAACTGCTCTGTTGGAGGTCACAGTTACTTACAATTTCTGTATATATTAAGACAATCACCTACTTCAACCTTCCAGTTTCATTAACACTTAATGATTAATGACATATTTTACAGGAATGAGCAACCATTTAAAATTTATGTTGCCGGTTGTATTACAGTTTCTCACTTAGAGCTCCAATTTTCTGATTTGGGAACAAAACCATGTGAATTAAGCAAGCAATCACCCAGCATTGACAGTGAAGAGTCAATCACAAGAACCCATTTTTTCCCCCACACAAAATCTTCAATAAACCCTTGTAAAATTCTTATAGATATAAATATATGTGTTTGCACATTTGTGTATAGGTAGATGCCAGCATTTAATTATGAAATAAGAAAGGAAAAAATTACAAAAATTCTATCAGATTGTTCAAATCTTTTAATCTATTGTCATGGTTTAACCCCAGACAGCAACTAAGCACCATGCAGCTGCTCACTCACTCCCCCCCGACCCAGTGGGATGGGGGAGAAAATCGGGAAAAGAAGTAAAACTTGTGGATTGAGATAAGAACGGTTTAATAGAACAGAAAAGAAGAAAATAATAATGATAATGATAACACTAAGAAAACAACAGTAATAATAAAAGGATTGGAATATACAAGTGATGCACAGTGCAATTCCTCACCACCCACCGATTGACGCCCAGTTAGTCACCAAGCGGCAATTTCCCCCGCCCCCACTCCCCCCAGTTTATACACTAGATGTGGCATCACATGGTATGGAATACCCCATTGGCCAGTTTGGGTCAGCTGCCCTGGTTGGCCAGTTTGGGTCAGCTGCCTTGGCTGTGTCCCCTCACAACTTCTTGTGCCCCTCCAGCTTTCTTGCTGGCTGGGGATGAGAAGCTGAAAAATCCTTGACTTTAGACTAAACACTACTTAGCAACAACTGAAAACATCAGTGTTACCAACATTCTTCACATACTGAACTCAAAATATAGCACTGTACCAGCTACTAGGAAGACAATTAACTCTATCCCAGCTGAAACCAGGTCATCTATTTAGTATCTGTATAATTGATTTGCTCTAGTATTAATTACATCCTTAATTTGTCCACGTACCTGATGCTTTATTCTATTCATCTTCTTGTTGAGTCCCTGAATGATTTTTATATATAATTGTTGATTCATGAAATAAAGGTTTTAATTCCAACTTCACAGAATTTTTGCAGTTGATCTAAAGCTCGCCCCCCAAACTCGAACTTCTTTTTAAAGAAAAATTATTGCTTTTTTTAGAAGTCTGAAGTGTCCAGTATACAAAGTTTTTCAGAGTTTTTTTCTAAAGATATAGCCATGAAGGGCATCAAGGGTTCTGGCAAACAGGTCATTGACAGCATGCTCCCTACAGCAATGTTGTGACAAACTTTCTTCTTCCTCCATCTTCTCACTCTCAAAAGTTTTAAAAATTTTCAGAAGTTTGAAAAGTATCCACCAAAAACTACCTAAAAATCAATACATCAAAAATCTTGAACTACATTAAATACTTTATTTATTTCTTAATGCACAGTGACAACTGCAGAGAAGTCCTACTCTTGGAAATGCAGTTACATTGCTAACCAGCTCAGATCCAGCCACAGGAGCAGCATATACTTGCTCATCGAAACCACACATTTCTCTTAGTCAGCAGACAGCTATTCTCCCGGCTAAAACTGGTACTAACCTTTCTGAGTCATCTCAATGCTCTTCGCATGCTGTTACCCATGCCTAGACCATAGTATCAGAAAGATGCTGGCACATAACGATACTGATCTGTCCATTACAAGGGTGAATCTCTCAGAATACGAAAGTGGCAACTGTTTCCCTTTGTTTTCACTTTGGGAAAGATAATACAATTTGCTATCAATGTCTTCAAAAAGAAAGCCAATGTTTTGGTTTTGTTTTCCTTATTTTCAAATTTCAGTTCAAGTTGCTAAAACAATAGAAAGTAACACCTTATTACCATGACAAGGCATAGCACCTCTTAGCAAAATGTGTTTCTCTTCACTATCATTATGTTTTCAGCTCTTTCTTGAAGTTCGGTAGACATTATAAAAGTTTTGTATTTATTATTGCTAACTACAGTTAGAGAATACTATATTTGTGATAAAACTGCCTGCAGTTTGAGCTACCGTACTTGCAAGAAAGGCTGCAGCCTTTAGCCTTTAATCCAGTTCCTGTGTGCAGTACTTTACACTTCCGTATTATGCAAGGGAAATATCTGCTAAGAGCCTTCTTTATACAATAACTGCTCATGCACATTAAAAAATAAGGCTCTTTAAAACAACTCAACAAATGAAAATTTTGCACATCTACTGCTTAATCAGTACATCAGCATCAGAGAATGCTGATGCTGTAAACAAACCATTTGCAGTTTTAGTAAGTGACAAGTGCCTTTGATTCCATGTTCTAAGATACAGGGTTTTTGTCCATTTTACTTCTAAGTATTTGCTTAAATGACTTAAGGGAGGACTTCTCTTCAAACATTTTTACAAGACTGAAATTACATGCCAGGTTTTTGTAGATTAATAAAGGTGAAGTATAACTTTATGAAAAATAAGATTTATCATGTGCATGACAACTGTCTTTAAACAACAGCTTCTCTCCAACCTTTTAGTATTCTAATATACCACCCATAAAAATCACCTTACTGTACAAAGGAATATAACCATTAATGTTCATGGAAATTATGCATTGCAGGTTTAATATTTTATATCTTAGGAATTTTACAATTTGATCATAAATGGAATCTGGAGCATACAGAGTATTCTGAAAGTCAAGATTGCTTTGTGGTTTCTTTAAATATTTTCACCCAAGTACTCCATTTAAAATAGATTAAGCTGTAAACCTACACAGAATAGTGCAGGTATGAATATCATCAAATAAAAGTTGACTATGTTCCATAAAACAACAATTGAACTCCTTGCTGCTGGATATCTTCTTATTCAATAACTTTATGATAAATCAGCCCCTGCTACATGTGCTTGGCAGAAGGCATTACTTTGCTTTAACAGCTATCCTTTTGAGTCATAACAACTTTTGATCACAATTATTTCAACAACTAACTATAATAGTGCAAACAGACTATATAGGTAAAATCTCTTCCCGAACAAACCAGTGGGAAAAGTAGATGGCTTGTGGGGATGATATTTAATTAGCATTCATCTGTGCTAATAAACCACTCAGACTAAGCTACCCATCGAAAGGAAAATAGCCCCTCAACCTTAACAGGACTTAAAGGTTTAGCTTTAAATAGCGACTTACTACTGAAAGTTTTAGCAACTACAAATGCAGCGCTGCAAATATATCCTGAGATGTCAATATAATTCACAGGTTTAAGTACAACAGTTTATTTAATCCACTACTGAATAATGAAGGGATAATACAAATTTTTTAAAATTACTTCTTAGAGTAACAACTTATGATTAAAATCTGCCTTTGTACTAGTTTATATCTACAAACTAGGGCAACAGTAATTACCTAGATAGTAGGTAAGCACAGCATTATTTACTGGTGCACTGAAAAAGGAATGGCTGGAACTACTTTTCTGTCAAATACATTTTTATCATCTATACATAAACTAGAGCAGTTTGCCATATTTAAAGTACAATGGAATCCAAGAAGTCCACATGTTTCTCTAGGAGAGGGGTAACCAAAATGTTCAAACCGAGGTCAGCACCAAAGTTTTACCTCACTTCAGCATCAGGTCCGTAAGAAAGACCTATGATGGGAACAACCTTCTGTTGATATCAACAGATCATACAGGCAAAGTTGTATGTCAGATGCACGCCACTGGTAAAATTTTAGGGTGAAGGTGGGGGAACGGGTCTTTTACTTTCTACAGTCCATATTCCCAAATCCATGGAATTACATTTATTTCATAATTGAAACTGCACTATACTTTATTAGCCACTTCCTTCCTTTACATTGCTGGATGTAAGCCATAAAGAGTTAGCAAAGCTTTTACAGTTAGAAACCCCAAGTGTTCACTAAGTAAAAAGTTCTTATCCCTAAAGGAAACCATCACGAGAGATGCACACACCTTTGTTAGCCTTCTTTTCACACTACAGCTGTGTCTAGCCAGGCTGGTACTCCAGACTACTTCTACAGTCAAGGAATAGACACAACTTTTTCTACAGGACAGTTCATCAGTCCCTCCATCTTAAAAAGTGAGGAATGTCCAGACATGCTGTGTTGTGTTGACTGCCTAGATGACTCAGGATACCTAGGCCAAAAGGAACACTTCTATCCCTTTAATGCAACACCACGCTAAATCCATGCAAAAGCAGCACACTAAATCTACACCAAATCCACTTGTGAAATTAAATTCTGCATTCCCGAGGGCTTTGACTGTAAAATGTTAGAAGTAAATTGAGCTAAAGGAATTTCTAAAAAGAACCAGTCAGAAGCATATTAAAACATTGCAGAATAATTTACAGGCAGCAATTGTAATGATGTGATATATCATTTTTTTCATTAGCTTTTCAGAGTTATTTTCAACAAATGAATTCATGTTTAAAGCTCACTGTACTTACGAGATTGAGCCCTACATCTATGAAGAATATTTGACAACAGTCAAAGAGTTTCTGGGTTTAGTTGACATTTTATGTCTTAAGGTGAAAGAATTAAACAAATGGGAGTTATGCTTGTTTGACATTCTAGATACCCTTCAGTTTATATGCTAAAGCTGTCCTTATTTTTCAGCAATAAAACTGTGCTGCTTTAAAGCCTACTATCAGAACTACATAGCTCTGAGTGACTTCACAGCATACCCACAGTTTTTAATTGTGGATAGTCATATTCTTGCTTATTTACTCTGATTTTAAATTAGAAAATAGTAATGGAAAGATTTTCATCAGAATACAGACTTCATTGAGTATTTTGCTGAAATTGAAGTGACAGACAATTCCAAATGTGATACAAAAATAAGGAACATGGAGAGTTTAACTTCTGAAGTAGCACAATCTCCACAGCGCATTTCTCTGAACCTTTTGCCTGACAAGGCAAATACTTTCTACAGAATATTAGAACTCACAGGAGCTTTTAATAAACTGGAGTTCAACTCAAAAGCATAAGTAGATTTTACCTTTAAGTTTCCAATAGATCTAAACTAAAACCTTCCAAACTGGCACACTACAGGCTGGTAAGATACATTAATAGAGGACAGCATATTTAAACTAATGCATTGAATTTGAGAATGTCTAGATTGAGCCCTTGAATCTGACACACTTCACTTGTGTTACACAGTATGTAAACACGCATGTATTAAACTGAGGTCCATTTAATTTCTCCAGAGGCCCATTTTCCAAGCATAAGAGGAATAATAGTTCTTCCTCTATTTGCCTGTCTCATGGACTAAGATTATACAATACTCAGAACAAAGGAGATCTTTGAGAATTTGTTAGTAAAACGGATACTCTAATCTCTAGTCTTTTAATATTAACTACAATTCAAATAATACACTTCAAAAATCCTAAGAACTCCAAATCTGTAGAAGGCAAATACTGGGACAGCTTCCTGATGCCTTAAAGCACTTTTCCTAAGTTTCCCTGAACTGGAAAGTCTAACCATATTTTGAAGAATGTTCATAGTACAGGGATTTCAAATACACACAGATGCATCTGATCCAAATTCACCCAAACTCAAACTCATTATAATCTTAAAGCTTAAAGGAAATTATAACTCTTATTATTATTACTATTTAAATTACAACCAAGAAAACTGCATGATAATCTTGATCCTGATGACACCAATGGGAAAGATCACATAATCAATGGAGAATAGCTGACACATAAGGTTGTCTGCATTAAGATTCTTTATATTCAAGACAGCACAACAGACCTGTACTACACTGAACTTTTCCTTTAGACATAACAATCCCTCAGACCTGCAGTGTTAGAATCACTTGATCAAGACAACAGTTAAACTAATTTTTGTCCTTTCTTCTTATCTTTCCAGCTCATGAGAGCTTCAGTCATAACTAAATGCATTTTTGAGCGCATATTTTAATGTAAGAAATGAACTATAGGAAGTAAAAGAAATAGCTTTCAAAACAGAACCAAATCTGTTTTTCATTTGTTTTGAAAAATTTTAACACCTAGTCTAGAGAAAATAAGGGGCATACTGCTAATTTAGTGTGTAATGGACCCTGAGCTATCCATTTAAAAATCTTGGAAGAAATAGTGTGGTCAAACAGCTTACCTAAAGTGACAGGGGGTTCTTTTGTTTGTTTTTCTGTGAGTTTGTTGTTTGTTTTTTTGGTTTTTTTTGTTTTGTTTTTTTGTTGTTTTTTTTAAAGGAGACATACTTTTGGTGGCAAGAGACTTCTCAGTTAAACTGCAGTTGCCTACTCTAAATTTACTGAGCTTGATGACAGCAAACACAAAGTCCATGCTACCCCTGACACCATCAATCAAAATGCTAAGTAGTAAAACATTGCATCTTAAGCTTCTTGATTGAGAATTCCTTGTGTGCTTTCTTACTGAGATGTGCAATGCATGCTGATGCACCCGTGCATGAGGAAAAGTAGTGCGATAAGCCGATGATTTATTTCCTCTGAGATCAACAAAATATCGAAAACTGCAACAAATGAGAGATTTAGTGGGACTAGGAAACATTTTATTAAAAAGGCAAAGGCCTGATTACCTTATCTTATGTAATTTATCACTCTCTTCTCTCAAGACTTATCATCTTTGCAAGACAATCTCAGAGGTCTAGAAAATTTCTGTAAATTGGCCCTCTAAAGCCAAAATAGTACTAGTACCACATGTAAGGTTATTCCAGAATCACAGGAAGTGAGTGCAAATGAAAAACTATCATGTTGAAAAGCTTCTTTTTCCTTAGAGGAAATAAACTATCAGAAATACTTTTTACTTGTATAACATCTTTATGCACAACTATATAAAGCAATATGAATGGGGTTTTTTTATATCTACCATATCAACCAGTAGATATACTTAATATTATGGAAACTGAAAAAGCATCAAAATGATCTGGTGGACACAAGAACAGTAGGAATGCAAGAACTCAAGATATTCCTTGAAGGTAATAATCTAGCAAGTATTCAATTATGATTATTAGACATAATGACTTACTTGGATGTCCTGGATAGAATTTCCCCCCCCGCTTCCAGTAGAAAGCCACACAGATGTAAAAAGAGTGATACAAAAGATACAATGCCCAGGCCCCAAAAATCTGGGTGGTTTTAATGTCTGTGCCAGAAGGCTGACTGTACTAAACTTGAAAACATGGCAGCATTACTTCCCTGCCATACAGATGTTTGTTTTCACAAGTAAAAGGCAGTTATTTGGGAGTTTTGACTGACCTTCTCTGAAACTCACGTTGCCCATGAATCTTTTAAAAATCTATTTCTGTAACTTAAAAAAAAAATAATCATAAATGTTTTTGGTTTTCAAACTGTAACATGCAAAGGCATAAAAATTAGCCATCTCTATCTTAAATTATAAAAACATTAGGAGTGCTGTCTGCTATGAAAAAGCTTGAAATTATTACTGATACTACCAAAATAATTTCCTTTCATTGATGGAACAAAATGGCCAAACCCGTAAAATACTTTTTTCTCTCAAGACAGTGCAGTATTTGAGCAAGGAGAATGACTAATATTGTATTGATGGGGGTACAAAATTATTCAAATAAAATGTACCAAATGTTTTTGTCCTAGTTTCAGCTGGGATAGAGTTAACTGTCTTCCTAGTAGCTGGTACGGTGCTATGTTTTGAGTTCAGTATGAGAAGAATGTTGGTAACACTGATGTTTTCAGTTGCTGCTAGTAGTGTTTAGACTAATGTCAAGGATTTTTCAGCTTCTCATGCCCAGCCAGCGAGGAAGCTGGAGGGGCACAAGAAGTTGGCACAGGACACGGCCAGGGCACCTGACCCAAACTGGCCAACAGGGTATTCCATACCATGTGACGTCCCATCCAGTATAGGAACTGGGAAGTGGGGGCGGGGTATCGCCGCTCGGGGACTAGCTGGGTGCCGGTCGGCGGGTGGTGAGCAATTGCACTGTGCATCATTTGTACATTCCAATCCTTTCATTATTGCTGTTGTCATCATTATCATTATTAGTTTCTTCTTTTCTGTTCTATTAAACTGTTCTTATCTCAACCCGTGGGTTTTGCTTCTTTTTCCCGATTTTCTCCCCCATCCCACTGGGTGGGGGGGAGTGAGTGAGCAGCTGTGTGGTGCTTAGCTGCTGGCTGGGGTTAAACCACGACAGTTTTTAAGCTATTAACCTAAAAAATAAACCAAAGAAACAATCGTGTAATTTTTCAAAAGACAGTGCAGAATTAATTAGCATGAAAAACTACAGGCAGGTTCTTCCATCATTACTTTACTCCACAGATAGCATTGATTTCTAGAGAGGAACTTCTAAAGTTTGGAAAAGTAATTTTTTGGAAAAGTAACTGAACCTTCTTCTGAGAATATCATATTGCTATATGCTAAGTTAAACATACATTTTGAATTTGTAAGATATCAGAGACTACATTCATATATTTTCAGTGATCAAGCTACCAAAATTATTCTGTTTAACTTGAACTTTTATTTTGACCACATTGTTTTCCATACTGCTCTTATTTTCCATCCTGCTATATTATTGGACTGTAACTTTATCGACCTGTTCACACCCATCAACTGTGCACAGCTACAGAATTTTAAGTGAGCAGGATAGATTACAGGTGTGCATCAGTGGTACAGGAGATGCTCAGAAGCCTTGGAGCACAACAAAACATGCCTTTGCCCATGGTTTGAGAACTAGATAAAGGTAAACAGTTTATACAAGCTAGAAATGGGCTCCCACTGGAAAGCTCTGAGAAGCCTCATTGGAGACAGTTTAATAGCTGTAGCAAAAATTTACATCTACTCTTTTCAGAAATAAACAGATCACAAATGTGTTCTGACTATTCATCTCTTATGCACTTACAGCCATGGACAGATTTCTTTTTTTTTTTTTTTTTTTTTAAAGACATCTCCCCTTTACCAATCAACTCATATTCTACAGTGTTATAATATCACATCACATTTCTTAAAGCATTTCAATTTTGTTCTGCTTAAGTTCTGTTGATACAGAAACACAGATTCAAACATTCTAAGTTTCCACCCAATGTAAACACAGCTGTCTTGAAAACAGTTGAATAGGCACAGCTTATTAATACAAGTGAGAAGCAAGCACACTGTGCATCTGCACTGGTTGCCAATAAAGTGTTAACATGTACATGGAATATTTCTGTAGTATTACACAGCTACTATGTTTTCAACTGTATTTTTTAACTGTGTTACATTCCTATTTTTCTCCAAAGTTTTCTGGGGAAACCATTAACTTTATTTTTCTAGCATGCTCTAAAGTTTCTAGTCCAGACAGCAAGACAAAGCCAGAGACACAATTATTATTTAAAGAACATTCGTCCCAGACTATAACATTAAAAGACGTTAGTAACCATACTTAAATATCTGAAACTAAGCATTTAAGAGCTAAAAAGGAGTGCAGAACACAAGAAGATAAGTAGATTGTTCCCTAACTTAGAGCAGAAAAAAAAGTAATATTCAGAATGTAAGACTTTTTTCCCCAGACACTGGACAATAAAACATCTTGTTAAAAAAAGAAAATCTTCAGTCTCTGCTGTGCTACCTGAAATCCTACAATGCAAGGTAATGCAGTCCCAAGATTCTGCCTAAATCCTGTTAAAATCCATGGAAATCAGACACCTACTTAGCTTTTAGCACAGCTGTTAAAGTACAAAACATGCCTTGGGCCACGCAGCAGCTGGACAAAAAGTTCATAAACTGCACTCAGTTTTTTGTGGGAGAGTTCTACATCCCTGCACCAACATAAGAAGTGACCTATTAAAAGCTAATAGTGAAGACTAAGGTCAATAAAATATTCATTATAGTTTAAAAATACACATTTAGTCATAGAAAATCATTATACTACAATTCATTGTTTTTCATATTTCAAAAACAGTACTTACAAGTTTTGTCATTGAACACCCAGAAGCAACACAGCACTAATTACAGGCCTCAGTAATGCCCATGGAAAATAATTTGAGATTTTCCCAAAGACAAAAGGATAAGCATATGCATCATGTTGCTGCACTATCCAAAATTCCTGTAGAAAGATTTCTACAATTTGTCAGAAAAAACTGAAAGAGCATTTTCTGAAATTTTAATTACAGGAGTCAAACAATCATTCAGTTATCTGTTTTATATCTCCCAATTTTATTTTCTTTCAATCAACAGTAAAGCAGATCTTAATGTAAATATATTTACTTCCAGCTCTTAGTCACATACAGTATATGAAATTAAAACATAGTACAAAGTATTTTTGTGCTGCTTAGTACACAGAAAATAAATTAAGATACTTTTTAGTTATGTGGATATCTTTTACCATGACCATTAGTGTTGGTTTCTAAAACTACCAGTGTAGTTTTACCACAGTTAAGTTTTCCCGCATTACTATCAATAGTATACAGTACTCTAGTTTTCCCCTATGGAATATATTCACTCACATCTTTATACAACGCTAATGAACGAAAGATTTTTCTTGTTACTGACTTGATAAAAAAGGAAATCTAAGGTTCAACACCAACTATGCTCGATGAAACAATCAGACTTCTTAAGCTGTTATAACAGCGGCTATATCTCATCAATTTCAACTCAGAATTCCCAGTAGCTTAAGAGAAAGTCTGGCTTTCTTACACAAACTCATAAAAGTCAAAGGTCAGAAATTATTAAATGTAACCCAGGTAATATGCTAGTCTCGTACATGAAGAAAAGCATATGCGTAATTCTGACATAGGAATCTTCCATGGAAGCCTTGCATTGTTTCACACATCTCTTCAACATCACTTTCTCTCAACAAACTTTGTTCTCTATTACATAGTTTGTTCACCAACAGTTTGTTTATTCTAAATTATTTTTCTTGTAACCCTATTTAAGTTTGTGTATTTAAAAATGAGATGCAAGAACCTCAGAAGAAACAAAAAGCTTTCCAAAACATGCTCAATTTTAAAAGGAAATCAGTTTCCATTCTTTTATCTCATTTTAGCTTCATGTGCATAAATATAAGCCTGTGAGTTGCTTAAAAAAGAATCTTGTGAAGATGGAGTACAGTGTGTTATACATGCTTACATGAATTATACCAGACAGGAGCTACAGGAACACAGGCATAGTATGCTCAGCATTAGAAGTATTTACTGTTGGAACATATGGAAAATAGTAAGTTATGCATGATGCCATTTGGTTCAGCTAATTTTCAGTGGAGCTCTTGCAAGTTACAGTAAAGTATTGGATGCTTAACTAAGTGCGTTATCATTTTGGTTTAGATCAGGAATACACTTTTGAACCAAACATCTCTTATCACCTTTCACAGTGCCTTGGTTTGCATTGCAGAATAGTCTCAGAGGACAAAATTGCATCCCTTTCGAATTAAGGTAACTGACATTGTACTTCAGAAACATCTGTATCTTCAACTGCTGTTGACAAGACCAGAGTAGAGCCAGTTTAAGTCCCTTGAAACATGCATAAATACATAAACATGCAGATTTCAGGTCTTTAACCACAAACTATTTTTTTGTAAGTTCACTCCTGTTGTACTACACTACTTGCTAATGTAGACACAGCCTTTACACACTGGCAGCAACCCTGGTATTCTCAGTGGAGCTGCTGGGAATGCCAGCACCCTGATGATAACAGACTGGGCAGACATTGAAGCAACAACTGTGTATATGCTGGCCAGCCCTGGTAAATTGAGGAGAATCTCTCTTTCTCTCCAATCCTACGAGCTCATGTCTTGGCTATGGAGAAAGTGTCCCAACAGGTCCAGCAACTCAAAAAGTCATCTTCTCCCCTACAGGTTGGTGTCTCAACTACCACAACTGCCATACGGAGTCAGGGCAAAGGGAACCATGGATGCATGCCATGTGCCACCTTGTGGTTCTACCTGCATGACCACTGGGACGGCATGAGGAAGAGGGGTAGTACACCAACATGGGCTTCTAGGTTGGAGGTAGGTGAATTATGAGGAAAAGCAGTGGCCAAAAAAGTATACATCCAGGAAGTTTACTCCCCCAGATGCAGCAGAACATCTGAGGACACTTCCACTTCTGATCCTGATGAAGGGACTTCTGGTTTGCAGTTACAGGAATCAGGTAATGAATGCTCTGACCAGCAATAGAGGGGCTCCACCTCTAGCCAAGGAGAGGAAAGGGACAAGTAGGTTTACTGGAGTGTATGGAACAGATTGCCTGGCACATCAGACCCATGGGAGCTGTAACACTTTGGTGGACAATGGTGCACAGTGTAACGTAATGCCATCAGGGTACGCGGGGACAGAACCCATCTGGATTTCTGGAGTGACAGTGGATTCCAACTGGTGTCTTGGTTGGAGACTGAAGTGACCCTAACAGGGAACAAGTGGCAGAAGCACCCTATTGTGGACCAGCCCAGATGCTCTGGGCATCCTTGGCATAGGCTACCTCAGAATAGGATACTTCAAGGACCCAAAAGTGTGCCGGTGGGCCTTTGGTGTAACCACCATGAATATAGAGAATATTACACAGCTGTTTACTTTGCCTGGCCTCTCAGATGATCCTTCTGTTGTGGGGCTGCTGTGTATCAAAGAACAGCAGGTGCCAACTGCTACCATGATGGTACACTGGCGGCAATACCACACCATACAAGACCCCCTGGTTCCCATCCATAAGCTGATTCATTAACTGGAGAATGAATAAGTCATCAGTAAGACTTAATCACCCTTTAATAACCCCATACAGCCAGTGCAAAAGTCTGATGGAGGGCGGAGACTAACAGTAGACTATCATGGCCTGAACAAAAACACCCTACCACTGAGTGCTGCTGTCATGGGCACAAGGGAACTCCAATACAAACTGGAGTCAAAGGCAGGCAGGTGATATGCCACAACTGATGTGGTCAATGCTTTTTTCTCTATTCCTTTAGCAGCAGATAGTAGGCCACAGTTTGCTTCCACATGGAGGGGTGTCCAATACCTGGAATTGGCTGCCCCACGGGTGGAAGCACAGCCCTACCATTTGCCATGGAGTGATACAGACTACACTGGAACAGGGTAAAGCCCCTTGACACTTGCAATATGTTGATGACATCATGATGTGGGACAACACAATGAAGGAAGTGTTTGAAAAGAATTATTTGGATTACTACTTTCCTTAAAAGCTGATTTTGCCCAAAACAAAGCACAGTCAAAGGACCTGCACAACAGACCTAGCTTTAGGAAATAAAATGGCATATAGGTATTACCACATCCTAACGGATGTGATTAATACAGTAACAGCCATGTCCCCACCAGCTAACAGAAAGAAAACACAGGCACGGTGGATTTCTAGATAATGCATATCCTTGGTTACAGTCAGATTGGGAGTCCTCTCCATTGAGTGACACAAAGTATTTCAACCAGGACCCTGAGCAGCAACAATCCTTTAAAGAGAATAAACAGGAGATAGTTCGTGCAGTAGCCCTTAGGCCAGTTGGACTGGACCAGATATTAGAAGCATGGTCTACACCGCAGCCAGGAAACATTACTGCAACTAGAGCCTCTGGCAGAGAGCACCTGGAGAGACTCAAGGTCAGCCTCTATTGGTTTTGGAGCCAGGGTACAGAGGATATGAGGTCCACTACACCCTAACGGAAAAAGAGATACTAGTAGGACACTAAGTGGTTCAAGCTACTTCAGAAGTAGTTGGTACAGAAGCACTGCTCTTCTTGGCACCACAAATGTCTGTGCTGTATTGGATGTTCAAATGAAGGGTCCCTTCCACACATCATGCAGCTGACACTACATGGAGTAAGTGGGTAGCATTGATCATGCAATGGACTCCAATGGGGAACCCCAACTACCCAGGAATCCTGGTAGACATTGTGAACTGTCCAGAAGGCAGAGATTTCAGAGCACTACCCAAGGAGGTGACTCACTTTAAAAAGGTCCTAGTGTATAATATTTTACCAGAAAGTCAGAAGCAATACGCTGTGTTTACCAAGGAGTCCCCTCGCATTGTGGGAACCCACTGAAGTGGAAAGCTGCTGTATGGAGTCCCACACAAGTACAGAAACCAAAGGAAAAGACAAATCAATCAATTTGCAGAGGTGAAAACTATCCAGTTGCTTTTAGATATCACTGAATGAGAAATGTGGCCAGAGCTCTCCCTCTGCAAAGGCTCATGGATCCAACTGGCAGCACAGTGGTAAACATGTCTGGGCCACTATGTTGTAGCAGGACATTGCTGCCTGAGTAGAGAATCTTGTTTTAAAGGTCTGTTACACAGATGCTCACGTGCCCCAGAACCACTGAACATCAGAACAAGCAACAGGTGGACCAGACTGCTAGAATTGAACTGGCTCAATGTGGACCTGGACTGGGAATGTAAGGGTGAGCTACTCATAGCTTGGTGGACCCAAGAAAACATCAGGACATCTAGGAAGGGACACAACATACAGACAGTCTCATGATCAAGGGGTAGACTCAACTACACAGGATATCCATGAATGCAAAACATGTTGCCATAATCAAGCAAGCCAAACAGGCAACACCTCTCTCTGACACAGAGGACAGTGGCTGAGATACCAAAACAGACAGATTAAGTATATCATACTACTATGAACATGCCAATGCAAACATCACATGCTTGCTGTGGTGCAGGTAACTACTGGATAGTTAGAAACATACCCTGTAACCAATACCACCACCCAAAACAACTTGTACTTTGAAAAACAAGGTTTATAATGACATAACACCCCAGAAATAACTGTATCAGGCAACGGGACTCATTTCTGAAGCCACTTCATAGACATCCAGGCCAAGAAACACAGCATTGACTGGGTATATTACATCCCCTACCATGCACCAGCTGGCAGGAAGACTGAACAATGCAATAGACTGTTAAAGACTACACTGAGAGCAATGGGTACTGTGATGCACATTTACTAGAAGCCACATGTCTGAATGTATTGGTTTTGTGTGACAAGGTTTTGGTAGCGGGGGGAGGGTTACAGGGGTGGCTTCTGTGAGAAGCTGCTAGAAGCTTCCCGTGTCCAACAGAGCCAATAGCAGCTGGCTGTAAGACAGACCCGCCGCTGGCCAAGACCGAGCCAATCAGCGATAGTGGTAGCACCTCTGTGATAACATATTTAAGAAGGAAAAAAAAAGTTGCAGATACAGACAGAAACGGCAGCCGGAGAGAGGAGTGAGAACATGTAAGAGAAACAACCCTGCAGACACCAAGGTCAGTCAGGAAGGAGTAGGAGGAGGTGCTCCAGGCACCGGAGCAGAGATTCCCCTGCAGCCAACGGTGAAGACCATGGTGAGGCAGGTTGTCTCGCTGCAGCCCATGGAGGTCCACGGTGGAGCAGATATCCACCTGCAGCCCGTGGAGAACCCCACGCCGCAGCAGGTGGGTGCCCAAAGGAGGCTGTGACCCCGTGGGAAGCCCGCGCTGGAGCAGGTTCCTGGCGCCACCTGCAGATCTGTGGAGAGAGGAGCCCACGGAGCAGGTTTTCTGGCAGGACTTGTGACCCCGTCGGGGACCCACGCTGGAGCAGTGTGCTCCTGAAGGACTGCACACCGTGGAAAGGACCCATGCTGGAGCAGTTTGTGAAGAACTGCAGCCCGTGGGAAGGACCCACGTTGGAGAAGTTCGTGGAGGACTGTCTCCTGTGGGATGGACCCCATGCTGGAGCAGGGGAAGAGTGTGAGGAGTCCTGCCCCTGAAGGGGATGAAGCGACAGAAATAACGTGTGATGAACTGACCGTAAACCCCATTCCCTGTCCCCCTGTGCCGCTGGGGTAGGTAGGTAGAGAATCTGGGAGTGAAGTTGTGCCCGGGAAGAAGGGAGGGGTGGAGGGAAGGTGTTCTGAGATTTGGTTTTATTTCTCATTACCCTACTTTAGTTGTTTGATAATAAATTGAGTTAATTTTCCAAGTTGAGTCTGTTTTGCCCGTGACAGTAATTGGTGAGTGATGTCTCCTATCCTTACCTCGACCCACGAACCCTTTGTTATATTTTCTCTCCCCTGTCCAGCTGAGGAGGGGGGAGTGATAGAACGGCTTTAGTGGGTCCCTGACATTCAGCTAGGGTCAACCTGCCACACTGGTAAACACTAGAGGATCTGCTAACACACCTGGTCCTACCCAAACAAAACCCCTACATACTGTGGAAGGAGATATGGCTCTCATGGCACACATGGGAACTGGCTAAGAAAGTGTGGGTTACTCCTTCCTTGGGAAAAGGCAAAGCCATTCATGGGATTGATTTTGCTCAAGGGCCCGGGTGCATTTGGTGGTTAATGGAGGAGAATGAAGAAATCTGATGCATACCTCCATGAGACCTCACCTTGGAGGAAAAATAACCCATGATTTGAGTTGTCACCATAGCTGTATTTCATTGAAAACTACCACAGCAGGAGCCATCCAAACCAGTAAAAGATCAGCCTTGTAAGGAATCTGTTAAGTGCAGTAGTGATCCAACCCGAGCTGGCTTCTGCACCCAACAATTCAACACAACAGATCATCTCTCCCCTCTCAAATGACCACCGCAATGGACAGAGCCCAAGTCATGGACTTTTTTCTTCCCCATCCCACTAGAGTTGTGGGACAGCAAGAGACTGGTGACTGCTTAGTTGCTGTCTGGGTTCAACCCAAAAAGCTAGGTTTTTTCCAAGACAGAGTCAGATTCCTAGTACCTTCATTCAAAGTTTATCTGGACATGGGATGCTGGAATAATTTTTAGTTGTTCTGGAAATCCTGATTTTGGCCAAAGTAAAAGTGACCTGTTATTTTGTGCATTTACCCTTTAGTGCTAACTTACTATGAAGTCTCACATATGTACACATGCATATATAATTTTCATGTAATCAAACAAATTTTTGTTCTTATAGCTCACATCTCCCTGCTGAGTTTAACAAATGAGAAAAAAAGCAGTTAGATATAAAACTCTGTATGCTACCAATACAGCCAAAACCTAACTTAATCTTAAACTCCCTTGTAAACATCTGTTCCTAAAAAATGTCCACCCTTTAAGCAATTATAAGATTACCAGGGAGCAAATAAACATCTAAATAGTCTTTATTTCATTTCACTTCCCACTGAAAGTCTCTGGGACATATATTTCCTTCTCACCTTCTCATCTTATTTTCTACCCCCTTCGGCCTCTTCCAAATTATTTCTATCTTGCATGTATGCCTCAAAACACGAGCTGTTTGCCAGAAAGCATGCTCTAACTTCAAAACTTGACCAAAGTTATAACAGTTATTCCTGTAAGCCCCCATCAAGGAACCCTGTAATTAACCATCTGCTTCTTTGAGGACTGGTGTCAGTCAGCATAAATAAGAAAATGTTCTCTTCTTATTACAATAAACATTTATTTTCCTCCTTATGAAGGAAAACATTTGGGATTTTTTCCATCTAAGAAAATGCAGTACACAAACTACGGACACTAAAGGTACCATATTTTCATCTCATAGCTGAACATCCCCCAGCAATTTTTGTTTTGCTACACTAATATTTAGAGATCTGCTTTTTTAGTAAGTACACTTTCCTGTGATAATATAGCTGGTTAGGAGATTGAAAGTTCATTGCACAGGATAGTAAACATTTGGACATTATTCCACTTTGGCTCACAACAAAAGCTGAAACATTTTTCCCCAACAGGGAAGATTTTCTGTCCCCTCTCCCCACAAAGCTTTTGCCCTGATTCGTGAAGACTGTCCCATTTTCTGCAAGGTTGAAAGCTCTCCCTGGGTTGAGGATAGTTAGCATGGCCTGGACCACAAGCACTGAAGGGGCCACTAGATTTACCAGCACCCCTCCAAGCTGACTGGGAGAAAATTAGGTAGGTTTCCCATAAACAATTCTCTTTCCTTCAAGCAGTTTGTACCTTATTCCCTCAGGAGCTCTGCTGATTTTTACTGTGTAATTGATTCTGACTTGAATAGAGCACACAGACATATACAGACTAAACTTTGACCAAATTAGACTGATCCATTATCCTGGACATGCAGCAGTAGTAGCAGGATCACATATGGTAAGTTTTTTCCAAGAAATATACAGAGTTTTAATGACGAATCAGGTCATACAAAAAGTGTAATGCATAAAAATCAAAAGAATATTATAAAACCATAACAAACTAATGCCAAGGGAATCCTAGAACAGCCTGGTTCAAATAACAATGGTGACTCCTTCATATTTTCCCACGGTAACATCCTGCATACTTAATCTGCTAGTCTTTAATAGCACAGTGACATCCTATTTCAATAGCAAGGAGAAATGAAGTGATACTTGGGACTCACCCTCAACTTCAGTTACCTGCATCATACATCCATCTCACAGTTGTCCTGGTGAGGACACACGTCAAAGCATAAGTTTGTCACAGACTGAAGTGTCACAAGTACACTGACAGACATATATGGAGAAATAAGTAATTCCACCCACGAAAGTTATGGGTCACAACTATAAGTAAGTCACAGACCTGAGAAGCCTAACAATGCTTACTTAGCAGGACATCTTTCAGCACAGCCTGGTGTTATCTGTACTTACATAATTTTGCCTCAAGGAAGAAACTTCCAGCATTTTAGAATTTTCACTCCTGAGAAGAAGATACCCCTTAAAAAAAGGCATGTGTCACATCCCAATTTCTCAGGACGATGACTCAGGTTTGCTGATTCCCAGGTCAGGATTAAGGTGAAACGACACCAGGGATCCTTTAACTCACAAAACTCAATTTTTATTCACTCACAACAAGAATTGGCATGAAACCACATCAGTAAACTGTGTAACATGTGCTAACCATACATCACCAAACATATACTACAGGCCTTGCTTATCTGGGAATCAGTTCAGGGAAGACAATAAGGAGAGCCCTCCTGTTGGGTCAGGAGGTTCAGAGCAGACCTCCTTGCTTTCCAGGCCCCTCAGAGAGGAGCCCGGGGGCATCTGGATCCACTCCTAGTCCCAGACTTGGTCAACAGTTTTATGTCTAAAGGGATGAGGTGTAGGGATTGGGGGGGGGGGGGGGGCTTGGGGGGGTGTAGGTGGGGGGAGTTGGAGAGAGAGAAGAGAAGAGAAAGATTTCATCAGTCCTGGGTCCAGCGTTGCTCCAGTCAGCCAAGGGGTCCGGTTCCAGAGGGCACGTGTGCACCTGGGGCTTCAGTTTGTGTCCTTTTATCATCTCCTTGCCCCTCCTTTGGGCAGGCACTGGAACTCATTAGGCTAATTAGGTGTCATGCACAGTTTCTGCTTTCAGAACCTTCAGAAAATGGGTCAGTGGCCTTGGAGGTCGTTTGGGGAATAACTTCTTCCCTGCAGGTGTGACCATTGTTTGATCTTTGGCCATGCACAGTGAGCTGCCCTGCTCAGGATATGAGATCAGGACAACAGAACAGGGGACTGTGCACCCTCCTGCACGACCTCTCCCTTCTGTTGCTGATGGGCTTCTTTTCACCTGGGGTTCCTTGCTAGGCAGGGTTAGTCGTTAAGCAGAACTTGCCCCACCACAATGCTTGAGGCATTAACTCTTTCAGTCTCTCACAACATGTCAACAGACTAGGAAGATAATGCACACAAAACTGCATATTTTCTTTTCAGTGCAGGACTAGGTCTATGAAAGGTATTGTATGACGTGGAAGTAACAGGAAGTAACATCATCTGATGACCTGGAAAATCCCTTCCCACCATGTAATCCCAGCCCAGCTAGACTTCAAATTAGTAGGCATCTCTCGGAGTATAGACATGGTAATATGCAAACACTAGTGTGGATACTAAATATCCAGTATTGTCTCAAAATACAGATATTTGGGTTTTGTCATTGAATAATCAATAAAAATAAGGAAAGCCTTGAACAAGTAAGTATCCCCAATTTTTACACTAACCTTTAAGAACAAATTCAGTAATACAAACATTTTACACTCTAAAAAATCCTCTAGTGCCAGGAATGGACACACTCATGCCCTGTGACAGATTCACTTGACTTGCTTTCCCTGTTATACCATGGAGTTTACATAAAGTTACACCAAACTGCCATTTACAGCACCTGAAACAACTACCATTCATACACACATTTCATAGAAATGCTAATAAATCCACGTTTGAGAACTGCCTTAAATGATCAAAATTCTGTAGCTACAGAATTAATTGTCACAGATGGGCTACTAAACTCGAGTTACTGTTTTCTATGCGGAGACTGGAAACAGCAGGGCAGGCAGAGATGTAAAGCAGATTGCAAAGTCTCCTATAGTCCTTATACATGTAACAAAGGTTACTCAGCAAGCTCTGTTTATAATAAAGTAACTCCTTATTCTCAATTTCCTGTTTATTTTCCCAGTTGATCAGAAAACATTAAATACAGGTAATTCAACTTTGCTTTCCAGAATTTTAAATTCTCACCATAGCCTTCATCAGCCCTCTTCAGTTACAAAAACCACATCCATTTTCAACTTGTGATTTTGTAGAAAATACTGCAGTATGAAGCACGGAACATTTCAGTCTAACAGTTCAGTCTTAAATTATCATGTTTTACTAAACAGAGATGTATTTACAGTAATGTTCTATTTATTGGCTATAATCAAGAAAGCAAAAAATAAAACATTGTTAAAACAAGCATTCATGGGGCAAGATATTAACGAAAGATCTTGTAACTCTTTTGAAGAAATAACTCTTCTTCTACTATCAACAGATATATTAACATACATTCAACTTCAACCCAAGTAATTACAGCTTAATCAACAAAACTACTTGCATACTTAAGTCAGAACTGTATATGTAGTTACATATTTAGTTGTATAAATAGCTAAACCAGGACTTTGTAAAAATTCAAATATTTATTTCTGGGTTTAGTTATTTTTTTACTATGGTTCTACTTTTATTTAATCACTCAAAAAAACCCTGATTTCCCCAGGGACTAGTTTTCCTACCCTAACACCAATCACTGAAGACCTAAGCAGCTGTACATACTTCTCCACAGTCCCCTCCCTCTCTCCATCACAGGAAAGCATAAGGCACTATTTGTGACAAGCCCAGATCTTTCCACCTGCTGAAAAGTTTTAAAGGGATTAACCTCCTGGACCAGTTTAGTTGGACCTTAAAGGTTGCTGCACAACAAAAAACCTCTGCAATTTTGCTGCCTGCTCAACAGCTGAATACATTTAAGTCACTTTGGAGAAAGACTGAACAGATACTATTCTGAAAATAAAGTGCACCTGTTAAGAGTGCCCCTACAGGGTAACTTAGCTCTTATCCACACAGGGAGTCATGGATTTCCTAACCTGACAATTACATTGCCTGGAGCAGCCACTAGTGGTGTCTCAACAACAGTATTCCTATTGCAGCTACCACTAATCAACTGTCATGATAATAGCAACAGGTGGAGCAAAGAAAAACAGCAGGGGATCATTGTAGGCTGTAAGAGTTTCTTAAAAGAAGTGCAAACATTATCAGAGTCATTAAAAATACTCTCAATTAAGGAAAATATAATTTCCATATATTATGAAGGACTATTCTACTTAGGTTTTTCTATTAATGACTCTTATGGATTTAATTCAAGAGATTATGTTTATTTTATGGGCCTATGGTACAAATATTAATATTTATACATCGCAAAAGACCACTACTAGACATGTAATATACATCTTCAGTAAATCAAAACAACTACAGAACTATTCTGTTTTCAAATCTAACACATATTTTTATAAAGCATTAAAGTAATCGCAGTTAACATTTATTCAACTGCAAAAGCAATACATCGTATGACTCGCATAATCTCTGGATTAAGGATCAGCAGTCCAGAGAGTAACTACTTTATAACCTGAGGGAAATAAAGGTCAGCAGAGAACTTCACTCACAAAGACCTTTCCAATGTATCTAAGTAATAACGAACTGTATTTAACAAATTTTATTTTTTACTAATTGTAAAACATATTTTGATTCTATAAAAGACTTTCACTGCACACATAGATTTCAAAAGGAGGAATTCTCAGGAGGAAGAGGGAGACTACAACCCACAATTAACAGAGGCAATGGAGCTGAACAGTCAAAAGTAAATGGTGTGGGGCAATGGGTAAAAGACCTCAGTAAGGATAGAAGTAGGCAAAAGTCTGTCTTCCTCAAACTTATGTACACATTCTGGGAGACAAGCAGAAGGAACTAGAGCTCCAGCTAGGGTCACAAAATTCTGACTGTGGGAATAACTGATATGTGTTGGAAGAGTTTGCATGACTAGAAAGCTGTGATGGACAGACTCTAGCTCTTCGGGAGGGAAAGGCTAGGAAGACCAGGGAAGGGAGTTGCCCTCTGTGCAAAAGAGCAGCTCAGATTCAGGGAGTTTTTCTATAGGATGGGAGACAATCTTGTTGAGAGCTCATGGGTTAGGATCAGGTAAGAGGTCATTAAGGTTAACATCCTGGTGGGAGTCTGGTACAGACTACCTGATCAAGGTGAGGAAGCAGATGAAACCTGTAAGGAACTTGAGGAAGTCTCTGTATCACAGACTGTCATTCACACGGGCAGCTTTGACCTCCCTGACATCTGCTGGGAATGAAACATGACAGGACACAAGAAGTCACAAAGGTTTCTGGAGAATTTCAGGGGATAATTGTCATATCCCAGGGATACATTTACTGGATGGAACAGCCAAGGATGATACATACCTGGATCTGCTACTCACTAAACAAGAAAGAAACTAGTAGGGGATGTGGTAATCAGTGGTAATCTTGGTAGTACTTTAGCAACTATCTCCACAACTGAAGACACGTAGCAGAGCACAGAACCTCAACTTCAAGAGAGCAGATACCACTACATTCAGAGAGAGTTGGTAAATGGGATCCCATGGGCAGCTTTGAACAGCAAAGGAGCTCAAGTAATCTGGCTGGTCTTTAAACACCTACAAGCACAAGGAACAGTTCATCCTCATGCTGGAGAAAACAAGCAGACATATTAGGAGACCAGTACGGCTAAAGCAGGGAACTCATGACAGACATCTAGTGCAAAAAAGAAACTACACAGAAGGAATTCAGAAATACTGCTCAGGCATTTAGTGATCCTGTTAGCAAAAGTAAAGCTCTTCTGTAGCTGAGACTCGCAATGGATGTTAAGGGCAACAAGAAGAGCATCTACTGCTACACAAGTACAAAAAGGCTGAGCAAGGAACCTGTGGGCTCATTACTACATGGGGCAAGTGATTTAACAGCAGACAGATTAAGGATTAGGTACTCAATGTTTTCTTTGCCTCAGCCCTCAACAACAAGGTGTCCTGGGCCTCTGTGTTTAGTGAAAGTTCAGGGAAAGAAAGTACCAGCAGTGGATGGGGATTGAGTAAGGGATCATTTGAGAAAGCTTGACCTATACCAATCTGTGGGATCAGAGAAGACACATTGAAGCGTGCTAGAGAAGTCACCATTGTCCTTGCAAGGTGACTCTATCATCTTTCAAAGGTTGTGGAGATCAGGGAAGATCCTGACCTAGTGATATAAAGCCAAGTGGATCCAGTGATACAAATAGTACAACTTCAAAACTGTAGCATTTGATGCAGTGAGGACAAAGCTTACATAATCACCTAAGGAAGACTGGCATTTTGCAGATACTGGAATACAAGAACATGTAAGACTGACTAAACTAGTGAAATAACCATTAACTGTAGGAACTGGATCTTCTGCTTACCATATTGATAACTGAGAAAATCAAGACAATGAAACAAACATTAAGACAGCATTTTCAAATCCCTAAAGCATTTAACGAAGTTTTTTACAATCCAAACCAAAAACTCTAAGTCTTGAACTAGTCTTCCACATCTAATTCACTATTAACTTCCAATTTCAATTTAACACTAGCAGCTTGCATATCAATAATACAAAGAAAAATGGAAGTGACAAACTGCTATTAATATGATATACAGGTCTAAAATAATAATGACAAATTAATCCAGTCTCTTCTACAGACCATACATGATGAAATTCACAGCTGAAGAATCCCATATGGTTTCCATAAAGGAAATGCTAATCTTTAGATCCTTAGAATAAGTCGCTAAAGTTAGATGTAAATGGACATTTAAATTTACAGTAGTCACATTTCAGAGCATGAATTAATACAAGTAATTTTAAAGAAAAATTACTGATAGAGGTACTTTCAGTACTATCTTGCAAATGAAAGGTTTAAGATAAATTTTCTGGAATAGCAAAGAATCGGAAGCTGACTGTTAAACATCTCACTGTAGGGTATTTAAACATTTCAAGCAAGAAAGTTTTTCTGTTTCCCAGAGCTAAATGTAGAAGGCTGACTTTTAGAAAGGTTAATAACACCCAATAGCATGCCCTCATTCTTTTAAATAAAAATATGAGGATGACCAGTTGTGATGGAAAGAACAAACACCAGCAGCCATCCTTTAAGGACACAGACCCTTCAGGACTCCACTCTTCCATCACTGTGATGAAATCCACTTTTAAATCTGTCTCAAAGGAAAGCTGACAAGATGCACATGTGTCAATGTATGCTACAAACTCTGGCAAAGGCACTGAGTGTTAAGGGAAGCTGCTGACAAATTAATCTCTTTTGATAACCATAGGTTTTTGAGATGATGGAACTTGTACTTTCCTGCAATAATCACCTTAAGGTCTTGAGATATTTATATACTTAAGTTCATGTTCTCTCAAGAGTTATTCTTCCACTAGCTTACCTCCTTCTGCATCTCTCCTGAAATCTTTAAATAAATGAGTTTTTTATGGATTTCAAACTAAAACATCACATTTTATCACAAATTACAGCCCACAGTAGTGGATGATATAACTGTAGAAGAGACATCAGAGATTTCACCAAGTTTTCTTCCAACTTCATTATTGTCATTTAGTCTTTTACTCTGCTAAACAAAGGAGTGTAGATAAATTGAGGAACCCAAAAATGCAGAAGCTAGCACTTCATTCATACTCCATCTGCTTTAATCAATCTTAGAACACAAACCACAGTCTAAATGATAGCAAAACATTATTGGATTAATTATTAGCCATACGGTTTCCACAAAACAGTCTTACCTACACTCCAGTGTCGTAAATCAAACACCTATAGCTTATATTTGCCATATGTAACTAGCAACTATAATACAAGTAGCAATAATTATTCCCAAAACAGCATGGTTTGTTTTTTTCTCCTAAAAATTGCCTAAATTCCACACTTAGTCAAAATGCTTCTCCTGACCAAACATTTGAAAATGACCCAGCATCTTCATATCACGAAAAGGGTATGCACCACATATTTCAGAGGACTGAGGGATGACAGTATCTTTGAACTGATTCCCAGGCAGAAGACTGGTTACCCAAGGATCTTTCCACACTATCGCAGGACATGGGTGGGCCTCACACTGGTGACAGGTTTGTATAAAAGAGTTTATAGGCAAGGGTTGCAATATATTCCACCCACAAGCAAAAAACAGCAAACAAATCCGTCTTTTCTACTTCTGTATTAAAGTTCGCTTTATCTTATCAGAGCAAAAGGAGAAATACTAAACAAAATGTAATGCAAACAAATTCTGAAATTATTTGGTTTATTCTTCCTCCTCTACTGGCTACATATGCAAGACCATAGCCTACCTCAAATTGCTTTAATTCTCATGATTATGTCCTCCTTTAAAATGGAGAACAGGGACTCTCAATTTCAAAGGTCAGCTACTCACTAAACAGAAGTATTTATGCACTTTGGCTTTCCCCCTTGACAAGTTTCCATTCCAAAAACCTGGAGTAGGACTATGTAAGAGACTGTGTTGGACTATATTTGTCTCAACTTTGCTGACCATTTGCTAGCCTCAGCATCCTGTTGCTGTGGGGAGTACGTGCTGAAGGCCCTGAAGAAACCACCATATCCGCCTGAAGCTACCAGTCTCTGTGGAAATGGCTGGACTCTTTGGAAAAACTGTGTACTCCTCCCTCGAAAAAGGAACTGCAAGGGACTGGAAAAAGGAACTGAAAGGAACTGCAAGGGATTGATAATCAGCGCTTGGAACTGGGACTTGTCATCGTCTGTCTGCTGCAACCTGGAACTTGGACCCCCATCACCTGCACTGAGACCGAGCCAACAGGACGTTGCTGGCTTTGTGGTGGTGGTAACTAGTCTTGCTCCATCGCTTCCGTTCTCTTGCTTAGGTCTGCCTCTTTTTCCTTTCTTCTTCCCTCTGTCCTGTCACTATTATCAATTGTTATAGGAAATAAAACTTGTAAGGTTGTACGGCATCTGACCTCGTTTGTGTCTTAATCTCACTCTTGGGATCGTTTAAGAACCCTCCCTGATATTGGATCAGGACAGACTACCAACTTAGAGCATCTCTTTCCCACATCTTCTACGAAAAGATAAGCTGAAATAAAATGAATGCTGGAATGCTCATGTCTGTATCTCTCTAATTTAGTGTCATAATTCTTCCCACATCTACCTTTGCCATTGCCACTTTCTGATGTGCACCTTTTCCTTAGTTTTGAAAGCTGCCCCTCTATCACTATTTTCAATATTGGAGAAACCAAGAGCACTAACAAATAAATAAAAAATAAGCACTATGACTCACATTACACTGCATTTTTAAGTTTCACTGTTAAGACCACTAGTTAAGTGCAATCTTAAAAGTCTGTAGCATCTTGTTAAGTATTTTGAAAAGACAAAATGCTTTTGTAGTTATAGTACATAGTAACAAATTGGAATATCTCAGTTCTTGGCGGGGGGGGGGGGGCTGTATTGTTTGTTCTTTTAGCATGATGTGACTTCAGGTGGTTCCATTTTCTTAGTGGCATAATACTTCATAATCTCCAGAAAGTGCTGAGCAGACACCTTTTAAAAAGCAGAACCACTACAAATTTTTAATAAGTATCTATTGCTGAAAATGCAGACCATGGTCATTATTGGGGGCACTACTACCGACGTACTTTGACAGTTTCTTAGACATTTTTTAAACTCACTTTCCCATTTGTAAAATTAGTCTCATTGAATTTAGCTTCTTCATAAGGTTGTGTGAAAATCAATTTGTGTTTGACAAGCATAGTTATTTATTTTTGCTGTGCACCTTAACAGGCTGGTGTGCAGAAGAACCTATCAAGAATCAGTATTTGCTGGCCATTACAAGCTATTTACCATTAAAAAACTGTATTATTGGCAAGCACAGATGTCACTGTGAGGCATAGGTGATACGAAAAATTTAGTGGCAGTCATTACAGCTGTCTTATGACACAAAATATCTTCCTATCAATTCATTAAATGACACAGAACTACCCTGAAATATTATGTGCTTACCAAACTGTCGTGGTTTCAGCCCAGCTGGTTACAAAGGACCACACAGCCACTCGCTCACTCCTCCCGCCACCCTCCGGTGGGATGTGGAGGAGAATCAGAAAGGAGAAAAGAAAAAAACCTGGAACCTCAAGGGCTGAGATAAGGACAATTTACTGGGACAACACAAAAAGAGAAGTTACAACAACAACGGGACTAATAAAAGAATATACAAAACGAGTGATGCACAGTGCAACTGCTTACCACCTGGAACCCGATGCTCAGCCACTTCCCCCACCGAAAGCCAAGCACTCCCCCCGAGCCCGCTCCCCATTTATATACTGAGCATGATGTCACATGGTATGGAATAGCTCCTTGGCTAGTTCAGGTCAGCTGTCTCTGCTGTGCCCCCTCCCAGGTTCCTGTGAAAATTAACTCTATCCCAGCTGAAACCAGACACAAACAAATTTTGGTCAGTCAAATCTCAACTCTGCGATAAGTTTTATGCAGAGAAATCCTTGTGGTCATGTACAATTTACTGCAAGACAGCAATAGAGGTAAGCAACCTTAAGTACACACGAATTCCTCATTTCAAATTTCATGCAAGAAATGGTTACATTTCTCACAACATACCTGTACATCTTTGTTTTTCCAGTTAGTCATCTTACTGCAATCCATCATGGTATCTTACCATAATGCAGAGGCCCACCTACAGAAGTGAAAGCTTTGTATTTCAGCTCTCAGCTGAACCGATTCCCCATCCAGCAGCTATTCAGGTTTTGTACACAGGCCCCTCAAGAAGTTTTCAAAGTGAACATACCTGTTTTATGTACTAATACTGTGTTTTGTATAGTTCAACAATGCTGCAGAATCAGGTGTTTGAGGTGTGTGGGTTTTCCCTCAGTCATACAACTTTCATTTAGTAATGCCAAATGCATTGCCAGTTTAAGCAAAAATGTAGCCTTCAATATTAATGCAGAGTTTTTTGTTGCCCAAAAGGGCAATCTCAGGCATAGCATCATATCCCCATTTTCTGTTTCTGTTACGTTCAAAAAGCATCTTACCATTGTACTTGAGTCAGACGTCTGCATTCAAAATATATGAATGGACACAGCACTTCTGCTTCCCACTGCAGACACAGTAAATGGCTGATTCAGGATTGGGTGCAAAACACCCCAGGTATCTCTGTAGCAGGATCTTGCTTCTCTGGAAGACCACAGTACTTGTTGCTTGGGCTACAAGACCATCAGGTGAGGAAAGCAATGTCTTAAGGAAGGAAAGTTGCAGGTAGGATCTTAAAGTCTGAGATACAGCTGCTCCAGCAACTTCCAAATATCAATCCTCTTCACTACAGAACCATAAACCCTTTTTTTCCTTGCAAAGCTAGAAATCTAATCATTTACCAAAGCAGATGTATTGTCTGCTTCAGTAGAGGTGCACCACTACCTGTTTGGGGGTTGGGTGTGGTGTTATGTTTATATTTAAGACTAAAATAAAATCTATTTAAAGTGATGAATTTATCTTTTTTTCTTCTATGACCAAAACCAGGAACTGCACATGCAATGCAATGGAAGCTCCCTTTGCACTCTCATTTCTAACCTATGACCTTTCCCCAATTACTGTTTCAATTAAATATGATGTACTCAAGTTGGGCATTCAAATAAACGTAATATAATGAAATGCTGGGTTACTCATTATGTTAACCTCATTAGCATGAGATTAATGTACCATTAAATAGATTGAACTGTCTTTTTAACTGATGACAAACTGAAAATGGAGCACTAAAGAACTCCCACCACTAATTTAAATAATAAACCAATTTCAGTTTTCTAATGAATTTAATGTGATATGGAAGCTGTATCTAGCCTTCAGTTAAACCAAACTGTGTTTCTCTTAGCTCATTTTAAATACAATTATACATTTGCTTATGATCAAGCGAATGCTGTTACATTTACCTCTTATCTACAGTCATTAATCTCCTTGTTTTCTCATCTAAACTACACACAATGAATCAGTTCTCTGAAATGGTGTAACATGTGATGAAGGAGGGGTATTATCCACAACTTCACCTGTAGACAGAAGAGAAACCGGGAATTCTGATCAACAAGGACTACAAAAGGGAAAAGACTCCTGCAATCAAGACAGAAGGAGAGTTCACTATGGAATCCACATATGTTCTTCTAAATCCAAGGATAAATACCACGGTTCAATATTAATTTACACTAAAACACTGCCTACCACTACCAATAAAGCAGATTAAGTTCTTCTGCTATGGAGCCAGAGATGAACACTACTAAAGGCAGAGCACAAATGCAAAACCTTTTCCTTAAGGTAAATTCCCCAAGTAGATACATTCTAATACAGAATACACTCGACAGTCACATCTTCAATGGTTTAGTCCCATTGCATTCTTCTTGCCCATCACTAGTAGTTTTGGTCTCCACTGTTTATTTCTTAATTCTTTAGACGTTTTCCTGTGTCCAGTTTAATGAATATCTGTTCCTCTTTGTAGTGTGAGATGGTAAAGTGCTTAAAAGCAAATAGAGAAATAAAAGTATATTGGATGAGATTAAAAATTTAGTTTGGAAGACCTTCAGAAGATTTGTGGAAGTGGGGTAATCCTTAGATGTACAAATAAATGGCTACTAATCACCAGTGAAACTGCAATGTTAAGTATATAAAGGTGTTCTCTTCTCCTCAAATGTATGTAGATGAGCTTGGTGCTAGGACAACTCCCCTGCTTGTACAGGGACTTTCTCCACATTTCGAGCTGGCTCCAAGATGCTACTCGCAGCACTCCAAGTGGCAGGGTTAGATGTCCTAATTATCAGTTCCATTAAATCCCATCAAGTTCTGCCGAGACATCTGGATCCTTGCCAGTAACAAAATCTGCAACTTCAGTCCTACAAGCTCCCAAAGTAAAAAGCAGACCTGGACTGATTCTACATCATCAATCGAGAGGCTTTTTTTTTTTTTCATTTTGAAACCAAGGTAGCCCTTACATTTAAAGGCCAAATCTGAGACTATAACAGTTGATTCAGGGGTAAGCAGGCTGAAAGCATTATTGATTCTGCCAATACATGCATGACCCAAAAAAGCCAGACACCTTTGTAGATTTAAAGATTTCTTTAAAGATTTCTACAGTATGATCTCAGGGGGAAAAAAAAAATCCTACTATAATTGAATGTTTCCATTAAACAGTATAAATTGCAAATTGTGAAAAAACATATAGCCACAGGTGTATCTATTTAAATAAAACAATAGAAATCCTCCTTTTTAGAATTCAGTATGTTAATCCCAGAGTTGAAATATTAAATTGCTTCACTAAAGAAGACAGTCTTAAATTCACCACAAAGACTATATCATTTGATACCAATTTGCACAGAATTGGAACACTGGAAAATAATTCAATGGCTGACAATATAAATCTAATTGGTGTCAGTTAAATGGACCCATTGCAAAGGAGTCTTCAAATTCCAGTTGGATATAGTATCTGACCCAAAAGGATTTAACTGATTAGGCATGATAGGCTGACTTGACAATTCTGAATTTAGCTAAAGACCATCATGTTTTTCTGTTCAGTAAACTTCAGAAAGCTGTTGGGCTTTTCTCATAATCATTAAAAAAAATACCAAAAACAATCAACAAATTCTTCACCTGTGGTGCTGGTTACAGAGAAAGTTACACTTTCAGGAAGTTGGCTAAAGTAGCATGAGATTACCCTCTCTTACCAGAGAAAACAAAGGACTCCTGCTAGAGTCAGTGCTAAGAATTATACACTTGTTTTCCTCAATGATACAGAATACTGAAGACAAACTGTGCTGGCAACTGGAGCTTAGATAATAATTCTCCTAGCCTTGCATTTGCTACATGTATCTCACTCATGAAAATAAAGTCTCCATGGCTTCAGATGCCAAGAAAAGTAAACATTTTCATAGTTGTACACATTTCTTCCTCTAGAAGAAGAAATGTATTAAAAAGCAGCTGCCAGAGCAACATCTTATTCAATTTTCTTGATCTCTGAATGTTTTGATGAAGCCTATGCACCAAATGTAAACCACTGCACGTATAATGCACTTACTCCTTTATGCCAGAACTGATTTTAAGCTTCCATAAAAGTGCTACTGCATACCTCATGGAACAGCAAAATACATCAATAACAGCAACTAAAAGGGATAAATTCTATTTAGATCTGACTTAAGTTCCCCATCAATAAGAAAGTTGCCAGAAAACAGCAAGAGTAGTCTATATACAAGTGTTACAACTCTATAGACGTATGACATTGTAAAGGCTTTTACTGTTATGATCTTTCTAAAATATGATAATGGTAGCTCATGATTGCATAATACACTATAAGAGATGTTTTTCTAGTCTCGGGTAGTATATTACCTGCAGGAATTAGGGTGCAGTAAAAGAAGGGGCAGGGGAGAATCTAACTCAATACATCCGTAAGGGAGATCTTTTTCCTTTCATCCACTGATAAAAGAGTGACCACAAATTAGAGCACAAATCCATCATTGAAATCCTAGAATTGCTGTAAGCTGAGACTGAGAAACTCTGCACATAAATACAATACCTGAAACTTCCTCCTTTTTATTAACATTCCATTATTCCGTATTACTTTTGGGGATGGGAGTACTTCTTATGTTTGTTTTTTATAATAAAGTGATCTTGATAAGACTGCATGACCATGGAATGATGATACATTGACAAAGTATAAACTGGAAACCAGCCTCAAATATTCTTGCCACAATACTGGAACTCCATGGAAATTAGGGTTTGGAGGTTTTTCCCCCTCCTTTCTCAGGGTTCCCATGTAAAGCCTAAACTGTATTGTTCTTTGAATCCATGTTTTCAATAACCAAAATTTTAATTAGCTAGGCTGAATAATTCTGATTTTGATGAATCATTGAAAGCAAGTTATCAAATGGTCTTCTGCATCCATGGGGCAAAACAGGATGCCACATTGAATAGCCACAGCAGTAAGAAGCATCTTGGCATTGCAGTCATACAAGTAAGTTTTCACTTCTGAGTCAATTTTAATCTGAGGTTTTTCTTCCCCCAAAAACCTGTTATTGAAAACACATGCACCCCTGTATAGCTATAGTATGGTCATGTCAGCTGCAAGTGTTGGGAGAATGCAGATATAAAACACATTTATATAAACACAGATATAAGACTTAGAGCATGAAGGCCCCTCTCTTACCAAATGCAATAGAACTTGGACTGCTGCACAAAATTTTATTCATTTGTAAAGTCACCCACTAACATGAAACAGGTTTTGGGATTGGGCCTAAGGAAGCACTTACACAGGTAACAAATACCATCCACTGCAAAAATTCCTAATGCTATTTGTCAATGGTAACTAACAGAAGAAAATATTTGTCATTCCTTAATTAACTACACTTTAAGTAATAAACACTATAATAAACACACTCATTAATGTTTACCTGACTTGCTTTAAGTGCTTCCACAATTCTCATTCCAGTAGCCTTACAAGACTCTTGCTCAACTCAACCAAGGAACCTCAGTCACACAAAAATTTCTGTAAAAGCCCACACATTCTTTTCTCAGAGATGACATACTCTGACAAAGAAATCAAAACTTCTCTGTAATTTATCCAATCCTATTATTAAAGTACAAAAATCAGTTAAATTAGAACTAATAAGGATTTCTTATTTGAAAAATTCACTTTATTGTTCTTTGATTTTGTTTCCTCAAATTCTCTATAAACTGACACAATTTTTATAGGAGTCCTGCTATACACAAAAATTTAAGTAGCTCAGATACACAATAAAAAATAGTACATAGTCCTACTTTGTAACTTAGCTTTACTCCTTTCCTACAGTGCTTCTGAACAATGAAAACAGGTACATTTTATAGTAACAGTTCAGAATAAGAGCGACTTTTACAATGCCCTCACATTCCAGTAGAACCCATTCTCAGAACCGGGTGACAGACTAGCCTCCCAGACACCTGAAAACCTTAAGAAAAAGACCACTGCAGAAACAGTAGAAATTTGAGAAAAGAATTAAAATAAATGCTGCTATGTTAGACTACATGGTCCTTAGCCACATAACTTCTTTTAACAAAGTGAAAATGTCAGTGGTTTTTGGAAGCTAAGATAAATACAGAATGTTTGTGTGTGATTAAGTACTTGGTTCTATTTAGCACTGCATTAAAATCAAAATATGAAAACAGAAGAGACAGTTGTACTTTACTGACAAGTACATCTGAACAATACTTTTCATATTCATATTTTTTCTTGAATAGAGATAAAATAGTTCTGGCAAATAGCTAAAAGAAACCTAATTTAATTACATCTGAATTATGCTGAAGTAAAATCTCAACACTTAAATGGATTCATTTAGGCTAGGCATCAGGAAGCTTTTAAGGTAGTGTTGAAGAACTGTTTCAAGCTAGTTTGAACAAGCATGCGTGACTTCATAGATACGATCATTGTACAAAGTGCATAACATCTTGTTAATGGGATTGCTGAAATCTTCCCAGTAGCTGTAGACCAGTAATTTCCCCTTGGAATATCTTAGTAAAGAACACCACAATCATCAAAACTGCTGTACTTGAAACTATACACAGCCACAGCCCAAAAACTCCAGGCAATGGAAGAACCCAAAATAATAGCATTAACTCTTCCCTTTTCCACTACCAGTATTTTGAACACTGTTCAAGCCTTCCATTTATTTTCAGACCGTAATGGAGTCACACCCCACTATAAGTGCAACTTAAGCTTTGTGACTATTCCTCTCTGTTAGGAGGAAATCAGTACTTCACAGACCTAGCCTTCTGTATTACAAACTGCTCATCACCGTCTTCACCTTGGACAAGCTGAGCTTTTACATTCCTGACACCTAATCCGGGCGTCTATGGTAAATAGTTTTCCATAGTCCTGTTATTAAAAATATATATACACTTAATATTATTTCATTTGGATATCCAAATAAATTGGTAGTCTTGGAGAAACAAGTGTGCCAGTAAACCTATATGAATTCTTCTTAGAGTGAGGGGCAGAAAATCCTCCTGACAATATTCTATGCTTCTTGAAACGGATTTTGTACTCTAATACTGTACTAAGACACAACGTCATTTTTAGGGAAGAAGGAATGTTTGAAATTAATCACTGGTGGTAAGAGCATATGAATTGTTATTTGGTCAGCTTGATTCCAGACCTCATTAGTGTACTGCACAGAAAATGTATTACTTGCACATAAATATTTACGTGAGTTTTCTTGCAAATCTTTCCTAATTCTGGCTGATGAGAAAGCTATGTTTTTAGCCCTTCTGTTGTTTGCTTGCTTTCCAACCTGCATATTCCCTATATCATAGCTATGGCACCCATTTAATCTTTAAATTACTGAGGTTTCTGAATGCTCACTGATGATTATTGTCACAAATCACATCTTAGCTTGCTAAGAACTGCCTACTAAAATGTTTGAATAAGTAAAACTAATATTTTTGAAGTCTTGCTAAGTGAAACCAACATTGAAATATTGGGCATTTTTGGGCCACAATTCCAAAAGTTTTTAGAACACCGATTATTATGAAAAAAAAAAAATAGTTAATAAACTGAAACTGCTCATCACCATACCTTTCTGGATACTCAGGAAAAAAACGTCTGGCATCCTCTAAATACTGCTATTATTCCTAATCTGAAAGCAATTTATATTTGTATCTTTTCCTCTTCATCCACAGAGAACAGGCTGATGAGCTGAAAGCACTGCACTGGCCTTTTTTTAGAATTACCTGCTCTATCTCCCAAATGTATCAATACATTTCCACTTTCACACATTTCATAACCAAACAGTAGGTTCAGTTAAAAGCCCTCTAAGTTCTTGAATCTTGTTTCTAGGTAACTCTTCAGAAAAAGTACTGAAGTGTGAAAGTAATGTTAATGAAAGTAAATTAATGCAATACAACCATATGAATCAGGAGAAAATGCATAGTTTGCAAAGGTTTGAGGGCTCTGTAGACTTTTGCCTATGTAACTTTGAATGCTAACAAAGGAGTACATTGAGACATAGATTTATTCTATTTCTTCACCTTTGCAAGAATTACTTGTAATTAAAGGAATTTATTCAATCATCATTTACAACCCCCAAACAAGTCTCAATCCTCAGACTTTATGCCAAGTAGCCAGTTTGTACTTGGATTAGGTGGGTTTGAAGTCCAGTCATTACATCCCCTTAGATCCCCCTACAATACAACTACTTAATGAGAGTTAGTTCAATTGCTTTGAGTACACTCATACACTTACCACGCTGGTTTTAGCTTGCCTTATGAAAAAACCATTAAAAGGAGACTAATTCTGTTACATTCCTATGAGGCTGAGAGAATTTATATAAACACATATTAGCAAACTTGGGAAAAAGATATTTTCAGGTTATTCTTAAGCAAAAGCAGTAGCAGATTTAACAATGTTCTGTCTTCCTCCATTTATCTGAAATATTATATGGGACTTGATCTCACCATTATAAAAATATACCAACTTTACTGTTTTTTAATAGGATTACTGAAATGGCTGACCCAAAACACAATCCTATTTAAAAAATGTATTTATGTTTTTTTCTCATTGTTTTTCTTAATAGCTTTATACTGCACAAAGTCTTGCTCATTTTGAAATGGCCACTGTCATTGCCATGAAGAGACTATGTGCTGCAAGGGAAGGAAGCAAGAGGACAGGCAAGCAGGAGGCCCAGTCAGGCATGAACACCAGTGGGAGAGCCATGAAAGCCCAGGTGTTTTGAATGATACTTCATTCCCTCTGCCCAGAAACTAATCAGGGTCCACCCCTCCAGCTGGACACCTGACAGTTAAGGGTAGTTTTCCAGAAATAAGCAGGAAAAAACAACCCAAAAACCTCCAGTTGTAAAAAAGGGATGAAAATCTAAAGTTTTTCCTTGTTTTAGGTCTAGCCTAGCCACACAGCTGTCAGAGTTCATCTGTTGGGGGACTTGGCTGTAGAAAACCTGATTATGCACATTTCAAATAAAGCAATGTATTTTACCCAAACACTGGTGCTTCTGAGTACACAGCACAATGGAAATGAAGGTGTTGAAGGAGGACTGGTGTCTGAAGAAACAGAAGAATAAGCAGACTTTTTTCTAGCTATATATAGTCAAATGGTTCTGCTGAAAGTGACCACAGATGCATCATTTTCTTTCCTATATCTGAGCATAGGTCAGTAAATAGTGTATGATACTTGGGTCTGGACATCTAATTCTTGTTGATTTCAATGGAGGACAGCAATCTAAGCCCTTCCGAAAAGGGTATTTTTTTTTTTTAATCTTCACATGATCTAATACTTGTACCTAGCTAATGATCCACACAAAGTTGCAACATCAGCAATCAAATTTACATTCCTTTTCAAGAAGTTATTACTCTCACTTTTTAGGATGCATTATATTTTAGGAGTTCAGACAGATAAACTCATCATAGAGCCACTTGTTAAACTGTCTTTTTTTAATCATAGCTAATTTCAAACACATTATTCATAGTGACATACATGATACACCATAAATGTATACCCTAACTCCAAGCAAGCCAGATTACTCAACCTGTGGCTTCAAATTTTAACTTAACTGTGGGGGTTTTTTTCCTGTGGTGTTGGATTGTTTTGGTGGTGTTTTTTGTTGTTGTTTTTTTTTCCTCAAGAGAATCTCAAAAGCAGATGAAACAGTCTATCACTTTATCCCAGCACTGAAGTTAATCGAGAGCCTCATAACCCAACATAAATAATTTACCTTTCATTCTCTTGAATAATTTATTGAAAAGGACTAATTTTTAACTTCTGATTCACAGAGTAACATTTAAGAGGTTGCATTTAATCCTCATTTTTTAATGTATTCTAATATCTTTCATTCCTACCCATCAAAATCTTGGTCAGAAGATCAAAGATGGTTGTTCAGTAACTTTTTTTTTTTTTTAACATATTGAAACATGAAGCACTTGCAATGAAAAGAACTTTTAATATTAGCAGCAATTGTCAGGATATATATTCAGTACCTACTCTTTTTCAACATAAAGAAAAGTCCTAAAAGCTCATCATCACAAATCGCTTAGACTCCACATGCAGGAAATTTATCACTTTGGTTCCATGCCCAAAAGAAAACCCAAAGGCAGAGCAACAGCACAGCTTTGGTTTCATCTCTTTTCACTGTTTGGTTTGTTTTTTTTATTACACAAATATCACAACCAGTGCTGGACAGACCAGGGAGGGGTTGTGGTGAGTTCAGAAATCCCTTGGGCTTAATTAAGGTGAAACGATACCAAACAATCTGTTAAACATTTTATTTATGGCAGAAGCAACCTGAACTTGGGTGATGTTAACAGTAGGAGGCGGGGTTTCTCACAACAAGAATTGGAATGAAACTACCTCAGTAAACCGTGTAACACGCAGTAACATATTTATCAATTCAGGGCAGACAATAAGGAGAGCCCTCCCGTTGGGTCAGGAGGTTCAGAGCAGGCCCCCTTGCTTTCTAGACTCCTTCTCAGCAAGGAGCCCAGGGGTCTCTGGATCCACTCCTAGTCCCAGACTCGGTCAATGGCTTTATGCCTAAAGGGATGAGGTGTAGGGATTATGCAAAAGAAAAGAGAGAGAGAGAGAGAGAGAAAAGAGAAAGATTTCACTGATCCTGGGTCCAGCATTGCTCCAGTCAGCTGAGGGGTCCAATTCCGGAGGGCGCATGTGCGGGGCTTCAGTTTGTGCCCTTTTATCATCTCCTTGCCCCTCCTTCGGGCGGGCACTTGAACTCATTAGGCTAATTAGGTGTCATGAGCAGTTTGTGTTTCCAGAACTTTCAGGAAATGGGTCCGTGGCCTTGGGGATCATTTGGGAAGTAACTTCCTGTTTCCTGCAGATGTGATCTTTGGCCATGCATGGTGAGCTGCTGTTGCGTCCCAAAGTTGGAGCGACTCAGGTTCGTGGATTTCCTTTGTCAGAATTAAGGTGAAACGACACCAGGGGAGTTCAAACAACAATGAACATTTATTCAACCTAGCTAACCTTGCCCAAGTACAAGTGAACTTATCAATATGAACCTTGCAACATGTCGTTAAGCCGCTGTTTGAGAAGAGAAGGGAAGTATAGAAAAATGAAATGGAAAAAGGAACATGAAACTGTGTCAGAAGGAGAGCCCTCCCGTTGAGTCACAAGGTTCAGAGCAGACCCCCTTGCTTTCTGGACTCCTTCTCAGAGAGGAGCCCAGGGGTGGCTAGATCCACTCCTAGTCTCAGACTTGGTCAACAGTTTATGTTTAAAAGGATGAGGTGTAGGGACTATGGAAAAGAGAGAAGGAAAAGAGGGGGAGAAAGAGAGAAAGAGAGAAAGAAAGAAAGAAAGAAAGAAAGAAAGAAAGAAAGAAAGAAAGAAAGAGAGAAGGAAAGGGTTTCACCAGTCCTGGGTCCAGCGTTGGTCCAGCCAGCGTAGAGGTCCAGTTCCGGAGGGCGCGCGCTGAGAACTCGTTCTCCCTTCTTTTATAGCGTGTTAGTCGATGGTCTCGACATGTGCAGTCCCATTCCCGGGGTTCTCTGGAATCGGTCGGAGAGCTTTGGGGGGGGAGGTTCATCGCAGAGTTGCCTCTCTTTTTCTGCTGGCATGACCGCTGTAGATAGAAGCACAGTCCCATCCTCCGTGGGGCCTCCTCCTCCTCGAGGCGCATATGCTGTGCTCCTTCTCCTGGTCACTTAAGATAAGGAATTGCAGCTTTGGAGAAGCACAGTCCCACCCTCCGGGGGGCCCTCTCCTCCGGCCACATTGTCCTGTTCACAAAACTCCAGCATTTTTACAGAGGCCGTTTTCTCCACCAAAGTTCTTTAACGAATGTTTGAGACATTAACTATAATTTGTCAGACCGTCACAGCTGCCCTGCTCAGCACATCAGAACACCACAGCAGAACAGGGACCTGTGCACCCTCCAGCACGGCCTGTTGTTTGCCCGGCTTCTTCAGGTTCGTTGTTATGGAGAATTTGCACCACCAGAATGTTTGAGACATTATCTCTTTCAGTCCCTCACATGTGATGTTGCTATGAAGCTTGTTTCAGTGCCTTGCAAGCAAGTTCCGTTCCTTCCCTCAACCACAAAAGCCAGGTCCCAGTCTCCGTCCATCGCGACAGGTGTTTAAGGCATTAACTCTGTCCAGTCTCTCACAACAAAATATTACTCATTCACAAATTTATAAAATTTGACTTAATGTACATATAAGACTCAGACAAAAAAGTTGCAGACTGAACTCTGATTGCTTACATTTCATAATAATAACCCTGGATTATGTACAATTTTTTTCAATTAACATAATATTGGCAAAAATGTAACTACAGAACTGAACTGTCCTGTTTGCCTGACCAACTTAGTGACCTTCTATTATGGAGTGACTACACCAATGGACAAGTGAAGAGCTACGGATGTCATCTATCTGGACTTCTGTAAGACCTTTGATACAGTCCCCCACAACATTCTTGCCTCAAAATTGGAGAAATATGGGTTTGATGGGTGGGCTGTTACATGTATAAGGAATTGGCTGGATGACCGAGTGCAGAGTTACACTCAATGGCTCAATGTCGAAGTGGAAACCAGTAATAAGTGGTGTCCCTCAAGGGTCTGTACTGGGACCAATACTATTTAATATTGTCATCAATAACATAGTGGGATTGAGTGTACCCTCAGCAGGTTTGCAGATGACACCAAGCTTGAGGGAAGGGGTGCCATCCAGAGGGACCTTGACAGGCTTGAGGAGTGGGCCCATGAACTTCATGAAGTTCAACAGGGCCAAGTACAAGGTCCTGCCCATGGGTCAGGGCAACCTCCAATATCAGTACAGACTGGGTGATGAATGAATTGAGAGCAGCCCTGCAGAGAAGGACTTGGGAGTATTTGTGGATGAAAAGCTGGACGTGAGCTGGCGATGTGTGCTCACAGCCCAGAAGGCCAACCATATCCTGTACTGCAGCTAAAGAAGAGTGGCCAGCATATTGAGGGAGGTGATTCTGCCCCTCTGCTCTGGTGACACCCCACCTGCAGTACTGCATCCAGCTCTGGGGTCCTCAGCACAGGAGAGACATGGACCTATTGGAGCAGGTCCAGAGGAGGGTCACAAAGGTGTTCAGAGGGATGGAACACCTCTCCTATGAAAAAAGGCTGAGAGAGTTGTGGTTGTTTAGCCTGGAGAAGAGAAGGCTCTGGGGAGACCTTAGCAGCCTTTCAATAGTTAAAGAGGGCTTATAAGACAGATGGGGACAGACTTTTTAGTAGGCTCTGTTGTGATAGGACAAGGAGTAATGGTTTTAAAGTAAAAGAAGGTAGATTCAGACTAGATATAAGGAAGAAATTTTTTACAATGAGGGCAGTGAAACACTGGAACAGGTTGGCCAGAGACATGGTAGATGCCCCATCCCTGGAAAGATTCAAGGTCAGGTTGGACAGGGCTTTGAGCAACCTGATGCAGTTGAAGATGTCCCTGCTTATTGCATGGGGGTTGGGCTGGATGACCTTTAAAGTTCCCTTTTAAGCCAAACCATTCTATGATTCTATAAAAGATGAAACAAAACCAAGTGTGTTATATACTATAATAATACTTACAATAATAACAATAATTATAATAACAGTAATTATATTATGTAACAATAATTATAATAACTACACTTTTCCCTATCTTACTGTAGTAGGGTGGTTTCGAGGATTCCCTGGAAGGTAGACACACACACACACACACACACACAAAGTCTAAAGCCAAAAAAACCCCCTGTTTTATTAACTACAAGTCTGCATTGCTCTAATAGGTCCTAAAAAGCAATAAAGAAAACAAAACATACTGACCCAAGGACTGTGAGGGAGATGGACCACCTGAACATCCTTGTGTCATGAGCTCAGCAATCAGTAGGTGCCAGCTTTACGTGGGCATCCCCATGGAGGCAACGGTGACCTTGCCATACGCCTGCCTGTCGCTCTTCAGAAAGCTCCCAGTATTTATGCATCTGCGGAGGCATGGTTTCAACACATGGGGGCAACGTGTCGAAACACGTCCCACTTGCCAACTTTGTGTCACAACACAAGGTGCTCTCAGAACATGCGCCTGCTGGCCAGGCATTCTGCACGCGCCACATTCGTATCTCCCATCGGTCTAGGGCTGCTGTGCACGCACCAGACCAGCAGCTAGCAGTACCCCAGTCTTCACGTGCCGATCAGGCACCTTGCAGATAACAAAGATGTTGCAAGGCCGATCAGGCACTTGATTGCGTTTCCTGCTGTGTTAGCTCTACAAGGTCAGATTCCCCAAATCCCTTGGCTGCTTGATGGTTCCACCCATGGACCACTAAACTCCTGTTCTGCAAAATCTCAAGTTCTCCGTACACACTTACCACTTAATGGAATCATCTTCTTGGAAACAGACAAATTAATAAAATGTGAGGATGACATAGAATTTGTAATTTTGTTAGAAGGGGCAGATAAAAATTAATTCCAAAACCTAAATCCCTGTCCTTTAAAAAAAAAATAAAAAAAAATCAATAATCCAAAACTTTCTTGAAAGATTAGACAATCAGAGTATTGTGAAAAAAAAAAAAAAAAACCCAAACCTATTCTGCTAAAAATATCCTATTCTGTTTTCAATTCTGAGAACGAAAATCTGGTCCTACTGAAGTTAGGAAGAGAACTCTGGCTTCAAAGAGGGCATGATTTACCCCAGATAGATACAGCAAAACTGTGAGGGCGCTTCAGTGGGTTAAATTAAGATGCAAGTAAATATCTAACAAAGGCAAGCAACACCATTAACATTACTGAAGAGTCTCATAATAAAGGTTTTAAAAAATTACTGCTTGCAATACTTAGTACTATTTTGACTATGACCACCTAAAAATCCTTCCCCTGTATCTCAGGAAGCAGTGAAACAAACATCAGTATCTTGGAAACAAACATTCTTCCAATTTGTCACAAGTGAACAAGCATGGCTTTACTGAGCCTGCCTACCTTAGCTCCTGGCTACTGAGGAGACTTGCACTATTTTGTGACCAAAAGTACTATGCACTATGCAATTCCTTCTGCATGCTCACTCCAGGCATGGTGGTCTGAGCAAAGCTGAGACTATTTTCCTTCTACTCCTACCAAGTCCCAGCACACACAGGTCAGAAGACATACATTCTGAATATTTTTCACCCAAGTTTTATGAAAAGCTCCATTATGAGTCTTAGTTAACCAAACACTGATCCACACAAGTAGTTCAGAAGGAAAGGAAAGGATAGATAATACAGCTTTCATTCACGTAACTACAGTAAGACTTGGCTTGGTAGGCTAATACATCTGTCAATTAAATCCATCTTCTGACTATTCATTGTTATACAAGCCCTCGATAATACCAAAATATGTATCTCTACCAGTAAGTCACCATCACAATTGCCATTATTGATCTTTAGAGTCAGCAGATGAATCCATCTGTGGGTTTCTGTACCACCTATCTTGATTTTCCACAGCCTCATCTTTCTACCTAAACTCATTAAACTGTCATCTATGGGTTTATATCATTTTTACTTGAAGGGCCCAAAGAAACTTTGGAGGTTTTGTTTTTAAAATGCATCCAAAACTATGCTATTGCATCCTGAAAACTCCATTTCACTTCATATTTTGTCTCCAGTTATCTTGGCCATGATGGATAGCAGATATAATAACTTTTAAGCAGTGCGATATCAGAAATACCAGCATTAGAAATATTTAGATTAGACATTTGATATGCAATTCTTCACTTCCCATCAAATATCTTCAAGCTTTTGTTGCCCACTTCAGCAAACAGGGTTATTCTAGTCACATTTTTAGGGTGTTTTATTCGATGTGCAAATAAATGAAAAAGTTCAGATAAGAAAATTAAATATATTTTGTGTACTTCATGTCAGGAAATCAAATAGATGAAGTGAAGTTATTTTGTACTGAAGGCAGAAAATGTCAGAAGGCATATGTAAAATTAAATGTAGTAATTGCAGGAAAATGTGTGTTAATATGCTATTATAATAACAACAGGACACTACAGATGAAAGGGTAGAAATAAATTTAAAATATCTCTGCTAGTTATAACCAAGCACAGTATACCAAAGCAATATACTTTTTATAGGTATAGAACCACTAGACATATTTTAAATAAAGCAATCTGATATTTTTCTTGAGACTTCAGGTACTATAAAAACTGAGGTAATTTTGTCTAACTTTCAATGTCTATAAAGATAATTATGTCTACTTACAATGATTAATTAGTAGTAGACTTGCACTTCAAGCAGTCTAAATTAGACTAAAAATAAAAAAGTTCTGCTGACCTATAAAAGTTACTTATTTGTCTACAGTTCAGCTATTCAGTTGGGCTATATTTAAGTTACAGATGTTCTTGGTTCCTAACAAGGTCACAAAATTGCTATCGAGATGGGGGGAAAGAAGTGCCAAAAACCAAGAGGGTAAACGATAAAAACAGTCACGTCAGAATCATGAGATTCTGCTGGACACTGCTTTCTGTAAAGTTACTTTGCAATTAGTTTAAATGGGTTTGTAAAATGAATGATTTAAGAACAAAAATATCACAATCACAGCTGATGTTTTTCCTTATAACTTGTTCAGGATGCAGGATTTAGCTCAGCTTGGAGCCTTTATTTTTCTCAACAAGATGGTACAGTGTCTATAAAGCTGTCCATCCAAATCCTGAGCAGAACTGGGAATCTTGTTCTGGTGTTTCTCCAATGCACCCTCTTAATAGTGTCAAAATTATGCACCATGGTTTTTTTGTTGGGTTTTTTTGTTGGTTTTGTTTTTGTTTTTTTTCTCTTTTTTAAACAGATGATAGGGAGCAGCACAACTACACATAAGCCTGGAGCACCCACATCTCCTACAGCTGTGTGTGAACGCAGCCCCGGAAAGGGTGTGCACACTTGTAACCCACACCACCCAGGGGACGGGGGTGCCTGTAACTGCAAGGATTAGTTGAAAAAGGATGTTTTGAATATGTAAAGTTTATTAATGCTTTAGAAGTCTTTAGTATTCTGTTTCATCTGTTGTGTTAGTCATATTGATCCCAAATGTATATTTCACTGATTGCTGGCTAATTATGCATCATTAATAAAGCACTAACTTAATTAAACCCCTTTGATCCTGATTTGGTTAGCTATATTAACCAAGCAGTGTTTGCCTGTGACAGGTGCCAGCTCAGCAAACGTAGAAGCCATTCCTAGAAATCAGAATTCATGCAGGTAAATTTTATTTTCTCCTTGTGTTCAACTCAACTCCAGCTTGGATCTGCAACTGCCACAGGAGACCCACTACTCAAATTTAGTGCGCTGGCCTTTCTCTAGCTGTATAGAATTTCTAAAGGGAAAAAAGCTTTCCTTTCTGGATTGTTAAATATGAAAAAAAAAAAAAAATCAAAGATAACAAAGTAGAGGATAATTTTAAGTAAAACAAATATAAGAAAGGTTAAATAAACTTTTTTTGCAACTGCTCCAAGACACTATTTGCCTGAATTTTCCAACAAGGTGAGACACAGACAAGTAGGTAGATACCTAGCTATATATACTGAATATCAGGTGAAAGGTATCACAGATCAGCTAGTGTAAGTTAGAAATCCTGAGTACACCAAAAGAAAACAGATAAAAATATCTCCACAAGTGTCTCACACAGTACTTCTGCACAGCTACAGTAATGTACTGTACTACTACTCCATATATGCACGCTTCTCAGACTCCACTGTCTGAAGTCCTACTGTGATTAAACAGTTGCTCTTTAGAAAACTGCTCTGGATTTTCCTCCTCACTGCCAAGATAAGGAACTGATGAAATAACTTGTATAAAATGAAATTTATATTAATCCATTGGATTTATGTTTCTGGAAAGTTTCATATGAGCTCATAGCTCATATTGTTTCTATGTAGAATGTGTATTTGTGACATTTAGGAGCAGAGCAGTGAAACAGAAACATCAATTTCCCAGCAAACATAAGGTCTCTGTCTGAATTCCTTCAGGCATAGAAGCAACTTGTTAAAGGACTTAAAAATCAACATCTGTCTCACAAAGCTGCATCGAAAACACTGAAGATAAAACATCTTAAATAATGCTCAAGACAAATGTTTGTTCATAGAATTACTGATCTGAATTTCCTGTATTTACCCTAATTGCAGTTAATCAAAACTTTTATGGAAGGAAAAAAGCAAATCAGGAAAAGACAGCTAGAGTCTTTAACTGCAAAAATGTGTTTAAGGTTTTGTTAATATAAACCCAAAATTGCTTTCCAAAATAAAGTAAGTTAAAAGCTGTCCATGAAAATCAGTAAAAATACGACAAAGATTGCATACCATCAACTGGTTTTAATGACTTATCTTCTTTTCATCCTTTAGGCTGAAATTACATCAGTAACCTATGCTTTTCTGGTTCTCCTAGCTGTCCTGAGTATTTTCTGTATCTAATGGTCCTTATAGTGCTTATTCAGTTCTCCCAAAGCTTCCACCTTAGAGAAGAAAAGCACAAATGCCAGAGGCTTACTAATTTTTTTCTAGACCATTATCTGCAGTACTTCAAAGCCACCAGGCATGTTTAAATTGCTAATGGAAAACAGCAGTGATCTGGAGTGTGGTATGCTCTCGCAGCTTGCAGATGCTTCAATACTTAGACTTACTGTCATATATCTGTCTAATGCTCTTGGCCTTACTCCATTCAGTTGTACTGAGATTAACATTTCCCTCAAAAATTTGAGCATGAAACAACATCAACTTGATCTACAGCTAGACCAATTTGTAATGGCAACAGGGAAGTTGAAAAGTGACTTTAAGATGTTTTAAATACTTCAAAAGCAGACAGACGGGATCTGTTGGGACTACCTATGTCAAAAGTATAGAAGGTGTACTCAGGAACATTAAAGACATAAGCAGAGAAGTTATACATTACTGCTAACAGCTCAGGACGATGGGGAGATTCCCCATACACTGATTGAGGAAGACAGAGCAGAGGAACTAGATCAGTTTGTAGTCCTTCTATAAGGAAAAGTAATTATTAAATCAAGTGAATGAATTAGATATGGAATAGCAGCCTTCACACAAGAACTCTGAGGGAACTCACACAGCAGTTGCAAGACTACAGACACTAAGGTGTGTAAGCTATTGCTGTTCCAGGGGACTACACTAGGCTTGCCAGGATAACCCTTGTCTGCCAAAAGGGATTTTCAGAGGGTTCCAGAAACTACTGACTGATGAGTCTGATTTCCATGTCTGGTAAGATGGACAGTCTACAGTAAAACATACAGTCACTGAGCCTACACATAAACAGCCTATTTGGAAAGGGACAGTCTGGCTTTCTGTGAAGGGAAATCCTGGCCCAGCAGCCTGCCAGAGCTCTTGAAGGGGGTTAATAACCACATGGACATCCAGCAGACATAACAAATCTGGATTTTCAAGAAGCCTTTAACAAGGTTTCACAACACAAACTGCTACAGAAACTGAGCTGCCACATGATTGGGGATCCTTCCCTAAATTAAAAAGCTGAATAAGAAAGAGGAAGCAGAGGAAGAGCTTAATGCTCCCTTTTAAGGGCAGAGGAGAGTCAGTCCTGGGGCCCTCCAGGCATCAGTGATGTGGTTGACTCATTTTATTCACCATTCATGACAGAAAAGGAAGTGCACTGTCAGATCTTCAAGTCTACTGACAATACTAAGCTTTTCCAGGTAGACAGATGCCATAACAAAGGTCAGCACCTCACTAAGCTGAGTGTGTGAGCATCAGATGGCAGATGAACTTTAGGGTAAACAGGTGCAAGTTGTAAACAAAAGGAAAAGATCATCTGAAGCATGCCTATGTGATGCTGAACTCTGAACCAGCAGACAACTCTGGATCCTGGAGTCACCACCAACAGTTCTCTGAAATTTTTCAGTCAAGGTATAGTGGTAGACAAAAGAGCCAACAACACATTGGGCATCACTAGAAAGGATACAGGGAAAACAAAACAGAAGCCCACATTGCAGGCAGTTGCGATCTCCATGTCAAAGTGCAGCTTGAGCAGCTGCCTCATGAGGAAGAGCTAGAAAGGCCTGGAACCTTTCATTTTGAAGACCAAAAAGCTGAAGGGGATAGGATCATGTCTCAAGAACCAAGAAGATGCCGTTTATCTGTGTAAAGGCAAAACTGTTACAACCAAATCCTGCAATACTGGAAGTAGGGGGCACTTAATAGCAGATTTAAGAAGTATTACACAGCAGGCTGTGAACTTCTAGGACTTCTGGTTTGGGCCCCTCACTACAGGAAAAACATTGAGGTGCTGGAGCATGTCCAGAGAAGGGCAACCAAGTTGGTGAGGGGCCTGGAACACAAGTCTTATGAGGAGCAGTTGAGGGCGCTGGGGCTGTTTTATCTGGAGAAGAGGAGGCTGAAGGGAGACCCTATAGCTCTCTACAACTACCTGAAGGGGGGTTGTAGTGAGGTGGGTGCTGGTTTGTTCTGTCAGGTAGCTGGAGATAGGACGAGAGGAAATGGCCTCAAGTTACGGCAAGGGAGATTTAGGTTGGATATTAGGAAAAATTTCTTTACTGAGATGGTTGTCACACATTGGAATTGGCTGCCCAGGGAAGTGGTTGAGACACCATCCCTGGAGGTATTCAAAAAGCGCGTAGATGGGGTACTCCATAACATGGTTTAGTGGGCATGGATGACGGTTGGACTCGATGATCTTGAAGGTCTTTTCCAACCTAAATGATTCTACGATTCTATGATTCCTTCTGTCAGGTTGTGAAAGCAGGCTCTACTGGCAGGTTCAAAAGGTGTTTGAACAAATTCAAGTACCACAGATTCATAAATGGATATTAAATAGGACTAGGCAGGGAAGTGGCCTCTGATGCCCGTAACATCATCCTGGATGCTAAGCGGATTGAGGGAATGGAAGGCAGACAGTGAGCAGGACCTCAAGATAAATAGCTTCTCCTTTTGTCACTGGGCAAGGGAAAATGGGCTAGCCAGACCACAAGATTGACACTGTAGGCCACAGCTTAGGTTCTCATTGGCATGGAGCAGAAGTCAAATCACTGCAGTAAAAAGGGAATCCTCTCCCTTTTTACCTTAGTTATGCACAGCTGCACCTATTCAGCTTAGAAGTTAAATGGTATGTTTCAATTCCAGCCTCTGGCATGGGTTCATGCAATTAGTTTGTACGATATGAAAGCAAAGCTCAATTCTTAATGCATATTCATGTTTACATTACTTCCAAGTTTTAGCAATAAGTTTATAGATTATCAAATGAATTTTGAAATCCAGTGCATTTTTTATAGACCTTGCCTCCCTTGACAAGTTTCTTCTAGAAATGCTGGCTTTGCTGTTGTTAGGTAGGGAACACTGACTTGAGTAATCAAATCTGGCACCAAACGTTAAGTTACTATTAAAAAATGAGAATAGCATTTAAATTATTTAAATTCCTAGATATAAGACCAAGTAGCTTGATTGCTGAAAATGTCTACTCAACAGTCAGGGACAAGAAAAAAAAAAGCACCAAAAGATTTATAGGAGTCATATCTCTTAGGACTGAGTAGGGAGGAAAAAAAAAGAAAAAAAAACTTCATAACAAAAACAAGCCAATCCACAGAATTGGATAAAGATCAGTTTGTTCAAACAGTTCACAAGCATTTGTCAAGTTAACAAGAAAATTTTAACACATGCTCCTTACAGCAGATGTCCTGGTAAACACATCCTACTTCCCTAGGGAAAGCTGGCAATTGTTGCTGTTTGTTTGCTGGGTGTTTTGTTTTTTTGGGTTTTTTTTGATAGCTGCAATACTTTTATAAATTTAATCATTTATATTGTTCTCTTTCTTATATTATACCACAGAACTTTACTGAACACTTACCTGCTTGATGTTTTCAGGCTTTTTCTATTTGTTCGTTTTAAGGCCTGGTACTCTCCTCCTGAACCTAGGCTGCTGTAAGACCTCAGTTAACTTCAGGTGGTTCCTCCACTAAATGACATGCCTGCCAACATTTGACCCATATGAATGAAAACAACAAAAGTTAAATGTAGACTTACAAGCAAGTCTGTACACCAGGGAGTGAAAAAATAATCAGGCAGTTGGTAATAGCAAGAGTAACTGTTACCATTCTTTACCATTTACACTAGGCTTGAACACCTTTCAATGAAGTAAATTTCCAAATGCTCTCTTTGTATTTTAAATGAGCACAGACATCCTAAGTGACAATGATACCAGTAAAGATTCCTTAGAATTAAATTACTTATTTAACTATATTCTAAATGCTGATCCACATGAAGATTAATGTTTTTGCTTCAAGTCATTCACCTACGGTCTTCCTCTCCTTTGGCACAGTGACATTTTCTTTCCAAACTACAAAGGCTAATCAGCTTTCCTCTGATACTTCCAAGACCTCAGAAGCCCTTCCTTTTCCCACAGATTGGAAAATGTATCAACCCTAATAAAGCAAGCCATCTGTTTCCTTTCATTAGAAGGAATGAAAAAGCAGTACACAACTGAATGACTGTGGTCACCATTAAATGAATACTTGGGTCAGTAATGAAGACCAATACTCATTCATGGCTTGTGAATAATCAACTCAAAGGCAGGTGAGGAACAGGTAAAAACAGAGCAAAGTTTCTTTAGGATGCAGCACCCATTACACCAATAAAACCAATACTATATGAAAATTTGTGGATCCATTATCTCATCTACCTCCTTTCATTTCTTTTCATCTCTTGTTTTTCTTTATGGACTTAAGTTCTTCAGAAAAGATCAGATGTGTAAAGCACAAGAAAAGAATATAGCTAATCATATATCTAGGTGATTTTGAAAATTCTTACATATCCAGCTGAGCAACAGCAAGATATCTTTAAGTCAATTGAACACCCTTAACTCTCCCAATCTCAGGGAGAACTGCTGCACAGCTGCAGAGAAACATCTGCCACAATAGTCTTCAGCAAATAAAACTCAGATGAACATAAACTGGCAATAAAACAGTCCAATATTTTTGTGAAATCTTTTCTGACTTGGTATTAGGGACAGAAGACTGAGAACAGAGGTGAGTAACCAATCCTGTTAATGCCTATTGATATAGGATCTTGGCAGTGCAAAAGCTGGTTCAAATAGTGCTTTGGGACCCAACGGCAAGTTCTGGGACTACTACCACAAGGTGTAGGATTTAGCTAAAATGCTAGTTAAGGACTTTCAGAAAGCAGAATGCAAACACATCTCTGGCCACATACCTCAAGTACATTCATTCGCAGTGCTTTTTTCATGGCTTCTCCATTTTCCATTCAGAAAATGCGCAAGAGAAATGTTATATAGCAGCTACCTGTAATGAGTTGTAAACTACAATTAATAAGGAAATTTAATTATAATTCTTTCTAGACATAACATTACTATTAGCTGCAAATAGTTTTTGAAACACCACACAGTTGTAAAGAGTTTTGCTAGATATGTCACAGACCTTAAAAAGGCATCTACAAAAACTGGTTCCATCTAAATGCTGATCATTTTGTAGAAAAGGTTAATAGACTTAGCTAGCTTCAGGGCTACATTATATTAAGAGCTGTTAAAAAAAGCAAAGTGTGCTGCTGAAATACATTCAATACATCCACAGCTTAAAACATATGATTTAGAGTTAGAGGAGTACAGAGATAGATTTAGTGCTCTAAGGTGTAGTCTGACAAACATATTCACAGATGAGAGAAACTTTTTATTATTATTATTTTAAGTACTAATATGATAAGTCCATTACATTCTACAACTAAGCTCTTTGAAAGGACTTTAGCATCCATTAAGCTAAGACATCTCTTTAAAGCATTTAAATAAATATGATTATTGTAACATTCAAACTCTAGCATAAAAAACCCCCAAAGAGTAAGTTTGTTCTGAAGCCTGGCCAGTTACCTGGCACCTTAATCAGAACTGCAGAGTGAAGAATCCAGGATTATGAGAAAATCAAATTTATTAATTCTTACAAAGATTTACCTCTGCATACTCTTTCCATTAACTTCTAATTTACATCTGAAATGTTTTCCTGTTAACATGATCACATGCAGTGTCCTTCTGTTCTGAACACTATTGTAGTAAGTTACACTAGTTTCCAGAAATTCTCAGAAATGAGTTAATTACCATTTTTTTTCCTAAAATTTGTGACCTTTATCAAACTCAGATGCTGCAAATTTACTGAGGAAAAAATATACTTAAAAAGACATCACAACAATCATCAGAAAATTTAGAAAGCTTATTTGAAAGTAGGGGATTGCAATTTGCAATGACTAAAACATTTATTGTTTGTTTAAAAGAGCAATTCTCAATGGGGTGAAAGACTTGATAATATTACAGTTTTATGTGAAATGTTTCTACTGTCTCCAGAAGAGTATTTTATTGTTGTTGAAAAGGCAAATATTGCACCACAGGTGCAGCTAGAATACAAGGAGAATTTAGCTTTCCTTTCCTTATGTGTGCCTGTCCTCATCTCCCATGATGCATCCTGACAACTCTTATTACTGCAAAAAAGCACATGGAGCTGGGAAATGGAAACTCACAAAGGAATCCAACTGATGCAGAAAATGTATCACACTTTCAACTGTAGCTCCATGTGACAGAACTGTAAAATTTCGGGATGCAACTTTTCTTAAACTTTCATCTTTTTATACTTTTCACCCATAATTAAAGATCATGTAAGGGAACTGAATTTCAGTACCAGACTGAAAGTTTTGACATAGAAATGACATTGATATCCTAAGACACCTTTTTCAAAGAAATATTTCTATTTTACACCTGTCACATTCTGTCATAGTGCAAAGAAAACTAGCACACAGATAATCAAAATTATGCTTTCAAAAACATTTTAGGGTAATGAAAGAAATTATGACTTATTAATGCACTAATAAGCAAAAGCTTACCAAAATAGTATTTATGATGTAATGAGAAACCCTTTTGGCCTTGAGCCATTACAGACTATCAAACTGTGTGTGCATCCTTTGAAATGCAGACAAGTCAAAAAAATTGTAAATACTTGAACAGGACAAAAATAAAGATTTTATATAAAAGGAAAGGAGTACAGGCTTACAATATAATCTCAATTAACCCTTACCCTTTTAAGCAAATGAAACACCTAAATCACCCAGGAAGCTATTTCACCATCCGAGAGCATTAGGAAAGCAACTATTTACAAAAGAATGCATTACAGAAGGTATTTCCAACATCCATGAAAGTTCTTAACAGTCAACTACAGAAACTCCTTAGTCTTCACTGGTCTGAATCTAACCACAAAAGCAAGACTTAAGATTATCAACACCTGACTGCTGTTTAGTCACATTTTGTAAAAAAGATTTAGTGAAGTCTGATGAACATAAACAACAATTAGCAACTCATTACCATTTCACTCCATGAACACACTGTATATTCAAAAGTTACTGTGTGCATCTATGTGCACACTTAAACAGGTTAGATGAAAGATAAGTATATGCTTAAGGTACATGTAAAACAGACTTCAGCGCATCCTTTTGTAAATAAAAACTTGGAGATTGTCTTATCTGTGGTCCTGTTATGTTAGCATTGAAGTACATTGAAAGGAATTTGCTAATTTAGAAAACGCAAGCATAAGCAAGAAGCTTCCATTCCAAAAAAAAAAAAAAACAAAAACAAAAACCCAAACAAAAAAACCCCAAACCCAAACACACTATTTACAGCATATGAGAGAAGCCAGGCAACTTCTAAAAAAGATTAAATACAACACTTGGAAGTCTCACTGACTTAAAAACTGGGACCCCCAGCATGCCACAGTGCAGTTTCTGTTGATCTTGTTTTTAATCACAATTCATTGAAGCAGTTACCATTTATAGTTTAAGTAGAAAGCTGTTATTATGAATAGATAGATGATTTAGCAGTAACTATTCAAATTGAAGTCAGACTCATCTCTTAAGTTTCCACCTTCTACTTTTACTCACATAGCTAGCATTCTTTCCACAGTAAAGATTTGCATTCTACTACACATCAATTCACCAGAACAAAATCTGTTTGCCTTGCCAATTTTTCCCTCTCCATATGCCTTTATGTTCAGCACCACTCTATATCAAGTCTCATGCAATAGGATACCAGGACCTTTTTTTACTTTTACATATGTAAAACATATCTGATAGATTACATGTCGTCATCGTTAGGAGTGGGATGTATGCATCATCTTACAGCAGTAAACAAATACAAGGACTGCATCTTGCAGGTTGCCAGACTGATGATGAAAGAACATTTTCCTTCTGGAGCGGCTTCAGGTAAAAGTTTTATCTTTCACTATTTCCAAATAATGTACTGGCAAGCTGAAAAAACTTCCTCAATGCATTTGACTGCCGTTAATGAATGAGAATCTAAATGTTGTAAAGTTGTTCATAATCCCAAACTCCTACCATGTACTGGTGTAATCAAACTTAAAATATAAGTAAGCCTTTAACATTGCTGGAATTAAAAGGTTTTCTCTGTAAATCTTCTAATATGGAGGTCCACAACTTATACCTTCCTTAACATAGAGTACATTGGCACGGACATCAGAGCTGGAATTCAGACTCATTTCCCTCAGTCTTCTGTAAGAGCAAGCCTAAAGCACAAGGAAATGTTACAAGGCAGTTCTCTATATAGATATATTCTGAATATGCAAATACTACTGCATTTATAAAAGAAATTCCAGCACTAGATGCTACATGTACTTCAAAAGAGCTAAAAATAGAAAATGTGTATTCTTCTGATGAAAACTTAAAAGTTTTAAATGAAAATGAAATACAATGTCATGTAGCATGATACTAACCCTAACATGAAGTCGCTTTTTTTCTGTCAGGCTCATTGTCTACTAATTTCTGTAGAGCATTAAGTAAGCTTCTGATCACTGCTTTGTTTTTTTTTCTAGAGTGATATATAATTAACTCAAACTATACAAAAGCTAAAGAACAGTAACTAAGGAGGTACAAAGAAACCAATTTGTGAAGAGCATATATTGTTAAAACGCATTAGTACTGACACAATCTGACAAATTGTCAAAAAATGTCAGCGGCGAGGCCAGCAGAGGCAATGGTAAGTCAGAGGCTAAGCGCTAGATGGAGGCAGACTGGGAGGTTCCCGAGGCCCAGGAGCTCCAGGGAAGAGCAGAGGGACCCGTCCAGAGCCGGCAGCTCTCGCGAGAGAGGCTGACGCTGCGAGGGCGTTGCCGGGGGCAACCGCCGGAGATTTGAACGGCCCCGAGGAGCGCCGGCGACCAGGGTGTGGCGGGGCAGTTTGCGCGGCTGCCCCCTCTTCCCAGCTCGAGAAGGCTACTCAAGCAGTGGGCATCAGCCGAGAGGGAGACCCAGGTATGGTTACTACTTGGGTGAAAGCCATTGTTAGGAAAAATGTGGCAGCGCAGACAGAGCTCCCATGTAAACATGCAGCTGTCCAGGTCTCTGGCTGCAGGGAGTGCCTGAGTCTGTCACGGATGACAGAGGGCAGCGGGGACACCTCTTGTGTGAGGTGTGAGCAGGTGAATGACCTGCTCAGCCTGGTGGCAGAGCTGAAGGAGGAAGTGGAAAGGTTGAGGAGTATCAGGGAGTGTGAGAGGGAGGGAGATGGAGATAGATTGGTGGGCCCACACCCTACCATCCCTGAGGCAGAGGCAGCAGATGGAGGCTCCGCAAGAAGCGGAGGTTCCCCTGCCCTCTTGCCACGAGGCAGGGGGGGACCTAAGAGATGGAGGGGAATGGATACAGGTCCCTGCTCGGGGAGGCAGGCGAATCCCCTCCCGGTCTCCCTCACCTTCCCAGTTGCCCCTACACAAGAGGTATGGGGCTCTGGAACTTGAGGACCAGGTCAATGAAGATCAGGGTGTAGATGAAGCCCTACCTAGGGAGGTGCCTAGGCCCAGTCGGGCAGCCCCATGCATTCTCACATCCTCTGAAAAAAGAAAATGGAGGGTAATTGCCATAGGTGACTCCCTTCTGAGGGGGACAGAGGGCCCAATATGCAGACCTGACCCATCCCACAGGGAAGTCTGCTGCCTCCCTGGGGCCCGGGTAAAAGACATTACCAGGGAACTCCCTGGTCTGGTTCGGACCTCTGATTATTGCCCATTGCTGGTTGTGCAGGTTGGCAGTGATGAGATTGCAGAGACAAATCTAAAGGCAATCAAAAGGGACTTCAGGGCACTGGGACGATTAGTGGAAGGATCGGGAGTACAGAGAGCGTTTTCCTGAATCCCTTCAGTGGCAGGAAAATATACTGAAAGGAACAGGAAAACACACCTGGTTAATACGTGGCTCAGAGGCTGGTGCCATCAGTGGAATTCTGGGTTTTTTGATCATGGGGAGGTTTACACAGCACCAGGCTTGCTAGCGACAGATGGTATCCAGCTATCTCAAAGGGGTAAAAAGAATCCTCGCTCGTGAGATGGCGGGGCTCATAGAGAGGGCTTTAAACTAGGTTTGAAGGGGGTAAGGGATAAAACTAGGTGCACCAGAGATGAGCCTGGGGGCAGCATGCCGATGTTAGGGGTGGATTCGATAGGCCAGCCCAAATGCATCTATGCCAATGCATGCAGCATGGGCAATAAACAGGAGGAGCTGGAAGCCATCATGCAGCAGGATAGATATGACTTAGTCGCCATCACGGAAACATGGTGGGATGACTCCCATGACTACAGTGCTGCAATGGATAGCTATAAGCTCTTCCGAAGGGATAGGCAAGGTAGAAGAGGTGGTGGGGTGGCTCTCTATGTTAGGGAAAGTTTTGACTGTACAGAGCTACACTATTCTGATGACAAGGTGGAGTGCTTATGGGTGAGGATGAGAGGGGAGGCCAATAAGGCAGATATTGTGCTGGGAGTCTGTTATAGACCACCTGACCAGGTTGAAGAGATGGATGAATCATTCTACAAGCGGCTGGCAGTAGTCTCAGAATCGTGTGCCCTTGTTCTCGTGGGGGACTTCAACTTTCCAGACGTCTGCTGGAAATACAACACAGCAGTGAGTAAACAGTCTAGGAGGTTCCTGGAGTGTGTGGAAGAGAACTTCCTGACACAGCTGGTAGGTGAGCCAACCAGGGGAGGAGCCTTGCTAGGTCTATTGTTTACAAACAGGGAAGGACTGGTGGGAGGTGTGATGGTCGGAGGCCATCTTGGGCTTAGCGAGCATGAAATGATAGAATTCTCAATTCTTGGTGAGGCAAGGAAGGTGGTCAGCAAAACCACCACTATGGACTTCTGGAGGGCAAACTTTGGCCTCTTGAAGGCACTGGTTGAGAGAGTCCCTTGGGAGACCGTCCTGAAGGGCAAAGGGGTCCAGGAGGGATGGACGTTCTTTAAGAAGGAAATCTTAATGGCTCAGGACCAGGCTCTTCCCATGTGCTGCAAGTTGAACCGCCAAGGAAAACGAATGGCCTGGCTGAACAGGGAGCTTTTGCTAGGAGTCAAGAAAAGTGGGAGAGTTTATCATCTCTGGAAGAAAGGGCGGGCAACTTGGGGACGAGTACAGGGATCTTGTTAGATCATACAGAGAAGAAATTAGAAAGGCAAAAGCTCAGCTAGAACTAAATCTGGGCACTGTTGTAAGGGACAACAAAAAATGTTTTTACAAATACGTTAACAGTAAAAAGAATCCCAAGGAGACTACCTGTCCTTTAAGGGATACAGAAGGGAACATTGCCACCAGAGATGAGGAAAAGGCTGAGGTACTTAATGCCTTCTTTGCCTCAGTCTTTAATAGGGAGACCAGTTATCCTCAGGGTACTCTGCCGCCTGAGCTGAAAGGTGAGGATGAAGAGCAGAATATACACCCCTTAATCCAGGAGGAAATAGTTAGTGACCTACTACACCATCTGGACACTCACAAATCTATGGGACCAGATGGGATCCATCCAAGAGTACTGAGGGAACTGGCGGAGGTCCTTGCCAGGCCACTCTCCATCATCTATCAGCGATCCTGGTGAACAGGGGAGGTCCCAGAGGACTGGAGGCTTGCCAATGTGACTCCCATTTACAAGAAGTGTCGGAGGAAGGATTTGGGGAACTACAGGCCTATCAGCCTGACCTCGGTACCGGGGAAGATTATGGAACGATTAGTCTTGAGAGCGCTCACATGGCAAGTCCAGGACAAGCCGGGGATCGGGCCCAACCAGCATGGGTTTATGAAAGGCAGGTCCTGCTTGACCAACCTGATCTCCTTCTATGACCAGGTGACCTGCCTAGTGGATGAGGGAAAGGCTGTGGATGTTGTCTACCTTGACTTCAGCAAGGCCTTTGACACTGTCTCATGGCATACTCCTTGAGAAGCTGGTGTCTCATGGCTTAGACAAGTGTATTCTTTGCTGGGTGAAAAACTGGCTGGCTGGATGAGCCCAGAGGGTTTTGGTGAATGGGGTTAAATCCAGTTGGTGGAGGGTCACAAATGGTGTTCCCCAGGGCTTGGTGTTGAGCCCTGTTCTGTTTAATATCTTTATTAAAGATAAATAATATACTTGATTATATATATATTATCTAGATAATATCCTTGATCTGGATAAGGGGATTGAGTGCACCCTCAGCAAGTTTGCAGACAACACCAAGTTGGGAGACAGGGTCGATCTTTTTGAGGGAAGGGAGGCTCTACAGAGGGATCTGGACAGGCTGGATTGATGGGCCAAGGCCAATTGTATGAAGTTCAACAAGGCCAAGTGTCGGGTCTTGCACTTGGGTCACAGCAATCCCATGCAGCGTGTCCTGGTTTCAGCTGCGATAGAGTTAACTGTCTTCCTAGTAGCTGGTACGGTGCTATGTTTTGAGTTCAGTATGCAAAGAATATTGATAACACTGATGTTTTCAGTTGTTGCTAAGTAGTGTTTAGTCTAAGTCAATGATTTTTCAGCTTCTCATGCCCAGCCAGCGAGAAAGCTGGAGGGGCACAAGAAGTTGGCACAGGACACATCCAGGGCAGCTGACCCAAACTGGCCAACAGGGTATTCCATACCATGTAACGTCCCATCTAGTTTAGGAACTGGGGTGGGGGCGGGGAATCGCCACTGGGGGACTAGCTGGGTGCCGGTCGGTGGGTGGTGAGCAATTGCACTGCGCATCATTTGTACATTCCAATCCTTTCATTATTGCTGTTGTCATTTTATTAGTGTTATCTTTATCATTATTAGTTTCTTCTTTTCTGTTCTATTAAACCGTTCTTATCTCAACCCGTGGGTTTTGCTTCTTTTTTCCCGATTTTCTCCCCCATCCCGCTGGGTGGGGGGGAGTGAGTGAGCGGCTGCGTGGTGCTTAGCTGCTGGCTGGGGTTAAACCACAACACAGTGCTACAGGCTTGGGGAAGAGTGGCTGGAAAGCTGCCCAGCAGAGAAAGACCTGGGGGTGCTGGTTGACAGCTGGCTGAATATGAGCCAGCAGTGTGCCCAGGTGGCCAAGAAGGCCAACAGCATCCTGGCCTGCATCAGAAATAGTGTGGCCAGCAGGAGTAGGGAGGTGATTGTTCCCCTGTATTCAGCACTGGTGAGACCGCACCTCAAATACTGTGTTCAGTTTTGGGCCCCTCACTACAGGAAAAACATTGAGGTGCTGGAGCATGTCCAGGGAAGGGCAACCAAGTTGGTGAGGGGCCTGGAACACAAGTCTTATGAGGAGCAGCTGAGATAGCTGGGGCTGTTTAGTCTGGAGAAAAGGAGGCTGAGGGGAGACCCTATAGCTCTCTACAACTACCTGAAGGGGGGTTGTAGTGAGGTGGGTGCTGGTTTGTTCTGTCAGGTAGCTGGAGATAGGACGAGAGAAAATGGCCTCAAGTTGCAGCAAGGGAGATTTAGGTTGGATATTAGGAAAAATTTCTTTACTGAGATGGTTGTCACACATTGGAATTGGCTGCCCAGGGAAGTGGTTGAGACACCATCCCTGGAGGTATTCAAAAACCACGTACACGGGGTACTCCATAACATGGTTTAGTGGGCATGGATGATGGTTGGACTCGATGATCTTGAAGGTCTTTTCCAACCTAAATGATTCTACGATTCTATGAAATATAGACTGTTCACTGCTACTAAGGACAGTAGTTTTTAGCGATCAGCTTTTTATATAAAAAGTAGGTCAGACTGACCCGTGACATTCTGCTAGGATTTTTTTGAGGAAAGATATATAACAGTGCAAAATTGTAGATTAACATGAATGAATTCATTCTATAATTCAGTCTTATGAGTTGTATATAGGGCAGCAAACCAATCTTTGATGGAAAAAGGTTGAACCATTGTGGCAATCTCCAGGCAGGGAGAAGGGGAAGGAAAAAAAAACCTAAACCCTAGAGGCCACAGGCTGAAATTTGAACTGGACAATTGAGACGTGCCAGGTACACTGAGGTGACCTTCTTGGCCAATAGGGATTAAATGACCACAGGTCAGATTCGACAGGGGTATAAACAGGGTCCCGCCGGAGCACATGTGGGCGGTCCTCTTCGGAGCAGCGGGTCTGCAGCTGGGGACTCCCCCTCGGGTGGGGCACTGCCCGAGGTAACTCCTCAAGGGAGAGAGCCCTTAGCTTTTAGGTGAGTGATATGCGCATTTTGGAGCCATCACTTTAAATCTTGGGGATTCTTGAGTTGGCCGTGTAGTATTAATTCTCTTTACATCATTGAGCCTGTGGTTTTATAAAATGTTACTTGACTTCTAACTAACTTTCTACTGAAGAATAAATCTGAGTTTTAACACCTGTTGGATTTGGTTATGCATGCATCTGTAACAACCATATTTAAAATACAATGAAATGAAAGAAACTTTATGAAGGTTTGAGTCTGTTACCAATTTTGCTAGAAAATTTCACTGAATAAAAGACTAACCATGACTTGCAGAGAGACACACAGCCTCACATACTGCATAGATGTTAATCTCTATGATATTTCTATCAGTTACTTAGAAAGCTTAATGAATAGTTTCAAACCAGTTTAGTCAGAAAAGTCTCAGGTGAAAGCAGAACATAATTCTACTTGCAGCTTAAGAAAATGACATGTATGCAACATGTAGCATTATAGATAGCATTAGTGTTTACAATCCCATACATGTTCTTTATAGATATATTTATATAATTGTTACTGGTGCACTGTACACTAAAAGAATGTATTAGTCAAAGTATTATGCAGCACTTGAGAACAAAGAACTAAACAACACTGTCATTTGGAGGACAGCAGAAAGCAGACAGTATAATATGTACATTTAAAATGAAAAAACTAAAATAATCTTTCTGCTGTCTGAAGATTTCAAGTATCTATATGTACGTGAACAAAAAATTACGCAATATATCATACTATTCCGATTTAAATTGTTTTCACTTGGAGAGTAAAGACCAGTTCCTCAACATGCAAATACTGTATTGAGAAAGATAACAGACATTCTTGGGTTTTTTTGCACTGTCTAAACCACATGTTTAGAAGCCATCTCACAGTTTGGGCATAGCCTGAGACTACAGCTCATAGTCTCTGAGCTGCACTTCACAGTAGGTACACAGATCCATAGCATCACATCTAGCAGACTTCACTGAGGTAGGAAGTGAGAGATGTCTAGATTTTCAAAAATAAATTTTCTTACGAAGAAAATTAAGTATCTTATTTTCAATGAAACTTATCCCGCACCTGTTTTCAAGAGCAAGCGCTTGCATTTCCATGTTCATGTTTCTTTCCTCCAATACACAAAGCCTCATCAGAAATACAGGTTAGGTTCTTTTTAGTGTTATGTACCAAAGTAGTTCCCTATGCCACCAAAACCAAACTACCATTTCCCCAGATTTTTCTAATATGAATAAACGTATGCAAACAATTCCAATAAGGTTTTTAATAATTCTCTTTCCCTGCTCTGAACCTTAAAGAGTGTGTTCGGCTGTAGCACCCTCCATCTACATAAATGCACTCTACATCCACCTTAATGATTTTTTAAGACAACTGCAGTTACATAAGACTGTTCTGTTCATTAAATTAAATATGTGATACTTTTAATACCATTTTCAAGAAAGAACGCCTTAAGCTTTTTCCCAGGTTTGAATATGCAACCCATAACTACAAGGTGAAGCCTGTAGCCCTATTTTAAGTGAAAATGGATTTAGAAACAATGGGGACAAAACATATGGAATTACCCTTCTTCCTGCATTGATTATTTAGGGCAGAATATATATGAAGAATAAGTTAAATGCATATATATATATATATATATACATGGCACTGTCATGACTGGTTTTTATACTGCTAAACTTTTATAAATCATTAAGTTTCACTGATGAACATTTTGTTTCCTGGAACAGATTTTTCTAAACCTTCTAATCCTTGCCAAAACAGACTTACAACATTTATTTTTCAGGACATACACTAAGGTTCCTGCATTTGGTCTTCATTTGTAGAATGGAAGCCAGAAAATAGACTCTAAAGTTTCATCCAGCCCAGTAATCTCTGGGAAACAGTTAACTATTGGAACTACATGAAGGTAAAGCAGTCTTCAGGTAACAATTTACACTTAAATTACATGCGACCTCAGGGCATTAGCAACAACAGATGGATTGTCACAAACCCTACTTATCTCAATGCAGTTTGGTGTTTGTTTGGGGTTTTTTTTTTCCCCCCAACTCAATTATTTGGACTGGTGATTGGTTTTAAAAAGCAGAAAGCTTTCTTGTTAAGTAAAGAAGTACCCTATTTTCAAAATTTAGCATTATTTATGCATTTTTTAAAGGTGAATACTCACACTTAAGATTTTTCTTCTTTTTTGGCTAATGGGAAAGCTTCTTGAAGAGTGCTGAACAATAAAGTTTTGAAGCTTAGAATCCAAATAAATTCTATTATATTCCTACATATATTGTTGCTTTATGGTTTAAAACTATGTTTGATTCCTTAAAGGAGGTTATCATATGGTGCAGGGTGTATTTTCTTTTACGTCAGCAGGCTTGCACTGTTTCACAGGTAGAAAAGTTCCTCCTCATGCAGAATTTAAGTAATTTTTCTTCTGTCAGGTCCAAGATGCAGCTTTCAGACTTATTTCTGCCATTTCAGAAATTTTTTTATTCAAAATGTTTAGTCCAAGAGTATATAATGCAGAAGGTCTCTTTAGGGAACAAAGATCACATTGTGTTAAGTTAAACTTGATTTTATCCATCATAAACAAGAAAGCGAGCTAGATATGACAGCTGATCCACTAATGTTGCTAAAGAAATTTTAACTAAAGCATTCAGTGGGGTACAAAGATTCCTGATGCCTACTAATCTGAAACAACAAATGCATTAACTGAAGACTGCTTAGCTCTGAAGCAACAATGCTGAATGTATCTATCTGGGTACTTCCAGACTCCAGTTAGGCTTCCCAAGGCCGGCTCATATGGCCCTGAAGTTTTGGTGTAGAAACACCTAGAAAAGAGTTACTGAGATTATAATCTGAAATCTGATTCCTGTAAAACAGTTTCAGCCACTAAATGTGACATCTCAAAACTTAAAAAGCATTTCCATTCCATCAAAGCTTTTTGTTTCTATGACTGAAACAAAGGCATTGAACTATTTAACTGATACTAATTTCTCATTTCCTGCCCTATCAACCAATTGAACAATGATATAAAGTGTTAAGCTTGTAGCATTATGATGTGTTATGATTTAGCCCTGTTCTTCAGAAGATTATTCTGCATTTTTATGTTCTGAATTCATTTAAATACAGCTAAAATGTTTAGGTTTTAAGCAATTTTTTTTTTCTTTTGGGATCTGATTTTTCTTTTTTTTTTCTTGTTCTTTCTCTGATATTGTTACTTTCTCTGCATATTTATAGGTTTTTTGGCTTGTTATTTTTGGTCAGAGAATTGTGGAGTAGTTCTAGGACTAGAACTTTAGTTTTATGTAGTATATGATTTTGACTTTGTAATGTCCTTCCCTTGTAAGGATGGAATTCCATAGGTCTAGGTCTAAAATGTCTGTTGGAATGTAACAAATTTCATTATACTGAGAAATGACATAATGTTTTCAGAAGTTGCAAAAATGGAGATTTCTTCATTGAAGTTCTCACTCTGGATACAGAACAAAGTGCAAGGTCTTAGTTCCTAGTCTTTTTACTGATCTTTTAAGTGTTTGCTAAATTACATGCATGATGAAAATCTGTTTTAACTGCAAGCTAAATATTCTGTTAAGTAAACTCAACATTACATTGCTGAATACTGATGAACTGATGGTTGGTCTTGATAAATGCTTCATCTGAAAAATAGGAACTAGATTTTTCTGTCCATTTTATTTTCCAACTGTCACATCTCTTGCTTAAATGGAAGCTAACGGAAAAAAAGCTTTGTATTTGTCACTTGCTTTGACTGAACATATTTATTATGTCATGTTTTCACTGTATGCTAACTGTTGATCAGACAGCTTCCTCGCATCCACAGACCCAAGACCACAGAGCATTTAAAAACTGGAAGGCATCTCTGGAGATCACCTAGTCCAATCCTCTGCTCAGAGAACCAGCACATGAGGCAGGGTACCCAGGACAATGGCCAGTCAGATTGTAAACATCTCCAAGGATGAAAATAGCCCTTAGGGCAACCTGTTCAGCTATTCAATCACCATCACAGTAAAAAAGGGGTTTCTGATTTCATTTCATGCTCATTGGCTCTTCTCCTGTCATGTCATAGAACCACTGACAAAAGTCTGGCTTCGTCGCCTTACTCCCCACCCCACCGCATGTTCACACACATTGACAAATCTTTCACATTCATTGTCACACAGCTACAGTATACCAGAGCTGACCTTGAGCACAAGCAGCCAAATCCTAAGGCTGGGTGAGGGGAAAACACTCCCAGAGACCATTAGTGCACTTACAGCTAAGGGAATAAATAAAGGGAACATGTTTTCAAAGTTTCACGCAGAGGTGTCCCTACCACATCTCTGGAGACATTAATGCAATTACTGACAAGCTGGACACTTCACATCAGCAACAGCCATGAAGCTATATGTACTGTTTGGTCAATCAAGACCACACACAAGTCTGGTGGAAAAAATTGAAAACTCATGTAATAGTCTCTAAAATAACTGACCTTAATGAATAGAAGAAAAATCAATGAGTAGATATATGAGTAGATCAGAACTACTCATGTAGGGTGGGCTTTATGTAATGTATACTGGCAACAGCAATCATAAGCACCAGGACACAGCTTTATGCTGAGCACCTGTCCAAGACCAAATTTCTTAATTCTGGTACTGGCATGCACAGGGAACATCCGCTCAGCAGGTGTTATCCATGCTGTCCCCATTAGCAAAAGAAGCAAAGAACCATTCTTACTGTGGTTTTTTTTAATGGAATTAAATTAGAAAATATAGGAAGATGTTGATTAAAAACATATAAGGACATGTAGGAACACCAAAACTCACCAGTGGTTTTGGAGAAAATTACACATTCAGAAAATGCTTAATGCCTACTTATTATTAAAAAAAAGAAAAAAAGAACAAATCTAGCTGCTAGTTTTTCATCACCTTATGAACAAGGTAGAGCTGGAATGCACTCGCAATACATCCTTTGCAATTTATTTCCTAGCCTTCAGTCCAATAGTTTCTCCATTAGTCTTGAAGACTGACCTTTCAGTGACATGTTAAAGCACTAATAGTTTAAACAGTAAATATAGTTTTTATGTAGCAGCACCATTCCTCATTCCACTGCATTTCTACTTTACACAATATTACCTCTAGCTGTCAACATTTTTAAATTATCTGCTTTCTGCAGGAAATGTTTTTATCCACCCTAACCCTCAAGAAACACAAGACAGCACATTTTCTGTGTTACTTTTCATTGTTTTTCCAAATTAAGGTGATATGTGACAATTATATCCCAAAGCATAAATTGTTGCATATGATAAAAATTATAGGGATTCTACGTTATTTTTTTCTTATATTTTCTTCCCTTTTGTTTAATTTCTAAATAACTTTGTCTTTTTGTTTCTTTTGGAGCCACCTGATGTGGCAGTACATTCCCCCCGCCTCCATCCTGCCAGCAGGAAACAAAACTTCTCCAGGAAGGGAGAAGGGGAAGGAAACCCTGGAGGCCACAGGCTGAAATTTGAACTGGCCAATTGAGATGCACCAGGTACACCAAGGTGACCCTCCTAGCCAATAGAATTAAATGACCACAGGTCAGATTCAACAGGGGTATAAATGGGGTCCCGCCAGAGCACATGTGGGCAGTCCTCCTCGGAGCAGCGGGTCTGCAGCTGGGGACTCCCCCTCGGGTTGGGGCACTGCCCGAGGTAACTCCTCAAGGGAGAGAGCCCTTAGCTTTTAGGTGAGTGATATGCGCATTTTGAGCCATCACTTTAAATCTTGGGGATTCTTGAGTCGGCTGTGTAGTATTAATTCTCTTTACATCATTGGCCTGTGGTTTTATAAAATGTTACTTGACTTCTAACTAACTTTTTACTGAAGAATAAATCTGAGTTTTAACACCTGTTGGATTTGCTTAGTCATGCATCCGTAACACCTGAAGCTTCAATGCAATCTAAAATTCCCCAAAGTCTTGCAGAAACAAATAAAGTTAATTTCAACTTCTACCCACATGCATCTCCAAAAACCTAATCTGTGTTACTCAAAGTACTATAACATAGTTTGATAGCATCAAATAAAATAAATGTAACTGTGGAGCAGTAAACAATTCAGAAGACAAATATTTTTCTATGAAAAGGCTAAGTCATGCCAAGAAGATGATGATCATCAAGGTTTCTGATACTGACCAAGAACATAGGAGAGGTCCTTTACCATACTGTTAAGAGAACAGAATGCAGGATAGTTTTCCCCTCATAGAAGGAATAAGGCATCATCATTTGTTCACAGAGCAGTAAGTGCAACTAACTAAGAAAAAGGAGGTAAATTAAGATTTTTGAGACAGGACCACTATAGTGAATTTGCTTATAACCAAAGGTGTTTTTTCTTTCTCCTCCAGCGGCAGGAAATCTTATAAATGAAACCAAAACAATGTATGCCATGAGAAGCAAGAGATTTAGTTGTTTGATACATTTTTCACTTTGTTATGATTTTTTTTTTTCAAGAAACAGAAGAATTATTTATAGCAACTAAACCTTGTCTGGCCAGTGAATGCATACTAAGTAAGCCCCAAGAGCCCACAATAGCTCATGAAGACGGTTACTGATGGCAAAAGTGTCTTTGCAGCAATGCCAATGGAGTTACAGACCGGGTGGAAAACCACCTTCTGTATATTCAAAGAACCCTCCCCATAAAAATGCCATTATCAGAATGATGAAGACTGTCTTGGGGGCACTCGATGTCTGACACCTGCTTCAATTAGTCTTAGAGTCTTTATATTCAAGAACCTTTTGAGGAGATTAACTGAAGTAGCCAAAGTAGTTATGCCAACTCCAGCTACAGCTGGGTGAGAAACTTCTTTGGGTACAAAAAAGACACATCTATTTTTAACTCTTTCCTGGATGTGCTTTGTGTCACAAGAACAAAGATATGATGGGCAATTTGCACAGTCATGGGATTCACTGAGATTGAGAGAAACTGTGGAGGCCAACGGGTTTCCTCTGAACTGCCCATCTCCTTCCTGACTAGATAAAAGGACCACCGTTTTCATGAATCTGGGTGCCTTAACTTTTTACTGCTACCTCTTAAAGGGTTATAACAGAAAACTTCTGATAAGTGTAATGAGGACTAATCGAAATGAATAAAACAGATTACTAAAAGCTTCTTGAATTACTGAGTTTTCCATTACTGGACCTGAAACATGCTGTAAAGGTACAGGCAAAATGGGCTTAAGGCATCTGCATTATTGTGTTTTCTTTACTCCACATGCTTACTCATTCCGTCCTGACTTTCCTGCCTAAATTCCCAGAATAGCACAGACAGCATAGGAACCATTTCAGACCAAGTTGGGCAGGTACAGAGAGGCAGAGAATCTCTCTAGAGAAAGTTGCTAGTTTACACATATAATCACAAATGAAGATGTTTAATCCTTTTTTCTGTGCAATAATCTGTTGCAATAATAAACTGATATTAACAACACCCTACCACAACCACATTTGCTAGTATAGGCAAAGCTTCTGATCAACAGCATGTGTACCTTAACAGAAGGATAAAGCTGTGGCTGTGATAACTTCACATCAACTTTATTATTAGCACATACCCATATGCAGACAGACATGCATGTTTGTGATTTGCAGGATAACTAGTTTTATCATAAAACGGTAGATAAAAATCCATGTTAGGTACAGTCATTCAGTATAAAATAACTATGCTTGTAGTAATTCCTCCCCGTCCTCCAAGACAAAAAAAATAATCATGTTTAAAGTAACTTTCTGTGTCACTTCTTCAACCACTAACATTCTGTCATAAAAACAGACCAAACCCATATGGACTAAGACAAGATTGAGAGATCAGTAGATTTCTCTGTACCTTAATGGCATGACACTATCCCATTTGTGGGAATGAAGAATGAAGATATTGTCAACTACTATCATTGATTTTACATGGAAGGAGTTCAAAGACTGTAAGGATGAGAAGCTGCGCATTGCTTACAGAAAAACTAGGTAAGAGGCATGCAACTTCAGTACAACTCTTCTTACCACAGCAGCAGATATTAAATGCTTTCTTCCCCCACCACACTCACCACCTACATGCTTCCACTTATGACAGAAGAAATCACGTGAGTGTTCTCTATTCTACTTCTGATAAATACTTTGGTTTAGCTTAAATCACTGGTTTAAGCCACTTAAGCTAACCTGCCTGAAGGAAATTAGAGAACACACAGAGAAGTGGATCTACTGATTGAACAGTGGGAGTGGTAACTCCTCTGACAAAAGGGCAATATTGAACTGATGAGCAGGAAAATTTTAAATAGCTGTGCCATTGCACGAGTTGGCCATCTGTCAGGTAACTCAGCCTAATGCAAAGACAAGCATTCAACACCTTGGAAAGTATGCATGCACTGGAGAATATTTTCAAGTTCTGCATATATTTTAAAAGAAAAAGAAATCACCAGTGTTGTGGTTTAACCCCAGTAGGCAGCTGAGTACCACACAGCCACTTGCTTACTTCCCCCACAGCAGGAAGGGGAAGAGAATCAGAAGCATAAAAGTGCAAAAACTCACGGGTTGAGATAAAGACAGTTTATTAGGTAAAGCAAAAGCTGCACATGCAAGCTAAGCAAAACAAGGAATGCATTCACTACTTCCCATGGGCAGGCAGCTGTTCAGTCATCTCCAGGAAAGCAGGCCTCTATCACACATACTGATTACTTGGGAAGATAGATACCACATAACTCCAAATGATCCCACTTTCTTCTTCCCTCAGCTTTATAGGCTGAGCATGACATCATATGGTATGGAATATCCCTTTGGTCAGTTGGAGTCAGCTGTCCCAGCTGTGTCCCCTCCCAACTCCTTGTGCACCCCCAGCCTACTCGCTGACAGAGTGGGGTGAGAAGCAGAAAAGGCCTTGGCTCTGTGTAAGCACTGCTCAGCAATAACAAAAACATCCCTGTGTTATCAACACTGTTTTCAGCACAAATCCAAACCATAGCCCCACACAGGCTACTATAAAGAAAATTAACTCTATCCCAGCTAAAACAGTACAACCAGTTTCACATTTCAAGAACCACTTTGATTTTGAGGACTTGATAAAGTGGCACAGTAAAGAGAAACCAAGACAGTTCTGAGTAAGCTTACTCAGATCGCAGGAAAAACAGCCACAATAGTGTATTATCTGCGCTAAGTACCACTTCAGAGTACACATGCTTGTTTGTACTTTTTGGTCATGACTGTAGTGACTAAAATTCAACTATGGACATGGCAATGACCATAGTGAACATACACCCAAACTAATGCAGAACTGAACTGGTACAAACAGGTATCAATTAAACTACAAAAAAAAAAAAACACAACAAAAAACCCCAACCAAACCAAACCAAAAAAAAAAAACCAAACCAAAACAAAACAAAACAACAACAACAACAAAAAAAACAACCCACCCTCAAATAGATTTGAGTAACAAATAGCTTTATGGAAGCCATGATCTGCCACAGGATATTTCATAAAAAGAAGTTAACTGCCAACTACATTATTAGTGATTTCCTGGATATTTTTTTTTTTTTTACCACAGTACATCCTGAGACTGTGAAATGTGAATTACAGGGTTGCCTCAATCACAGGAAGCTCTTCTGTAAAATAGAGATAATAGCCATCTACCTAATGGAAAATTAGTATGATTTCCCATATACTTTTGCCAATGATGGTGTAAAGAATGCTTATTTCTACAGATTCTTTATTCAATCTAGCCCATGTCTCTAAGTAGCCTAAGTGCAATGATTACTTTGAGAATGCTGAAATGCAGTGACCATCAGTAAAGACTGATAAATAATATTATTGAGAGCTTGGGAGGGGATTAATATGTAAATGCTGGTGAAGGCTCATTCTGCAGTACATGCTCCATGAGCAGAGGACCTGTCAGAAGTGATCAGAACTCTTTCCCCAACCATGAATTTCTGCCCCAAAATGAGGAAAAGGACAATATCACATGTATATCTCATTATGACATGGAATTTCAAGATTCTGTCAGAGCTCTTCCTGCAAGTCCAAGGCCCACAGTTGTGGAATGCTTAACAGAAGACAAAGTATGAAAACAGACTAAGATCTTACATAAAGCAACCACATAAATGAGGATTAGAGTTGTGAAGTGACAAGCTATTAGTTTCAGAAACACTTACACTTGCTGTTGTTATAAAAACTTTTGAGAAGGAAGTGTTCAGATTTGGAATGCATTCAATTTGCTTTATTCACTGTTTTCACAAATAATTACCTCAACTCCAAGAGTAAAGTTTATAGTGAAGGTCTGCTAAAGGTCAATCAGCCTTTGAATGTGTAAGAAAAAACTTTTGCTAGGAACCACGTAGTGCAGGACAGAACATACAATACAAGACTCCAAATTTGAAACTGTTTTATCATAAGGTAATTCACATGCTTGAGTGTTTCCAGTATCACACCCTCTCAGGAAAAGATGTGATTCTGAAACATTAAACTTCAAGTCCTTCAGTTCAATAGGTTAAATACAACTTATTCGTGGTACCCACATTTTACTTCCAGACTTCATAAAGCTTCATATATAGGGAACCAAAATACTTTTTGTACACTGCTACTCAGAAGATGTTTACTACGTGTTTCAAGGATGGTGTTTTTAAAGGTACATAGCTTCCTAGTAAAGCCAATTAACTCCAGGGGAAAAAGTTATGACATGAGGAGTGTTTCTAGAAATTCTAATCTCCTCACTCATCTTGCACTCTAAACAAGTCTTACCCTTTTACAGTAAATTCCTATTATTTAAGTGCTACACTCACAAATTGGGTATTTCTTACTTTAACATATACCTGGATATGAGTACTGTCTTCGGATTTGTGCTTTCCCTTTGCAGAAGGCCAGCACTCATATTCTGCATTCCAGGAATTTTGTTCTAATAACTAGTGACCCTGACATAGCCTAGCCATAAACTATGTATTAAAAAAAAGAACAACTGGACAAAAAAACCTACTGATACTTAGGGCCATACCTTAACAGTTTATTACTTCACATCTGTTCATTCCCCCTGCACCCACTTCTCCAAGGTAATTTTTTCAGACTCTGCTAAACATATGAGACACAGCTGGGGCTTGTTTTATTTTGTTTAATTATATCAGAAACTATTGTTAGGAAAGTCTCACTCAGTTCCTCATATTGCATCACACTGAAGGAAAGAATGACTAGAACCTGTTCTTGCAACATTTATACCTATAAACACTAAAGGTTCCAGTATTATTACTTCTAAGTTGGGCAAGCATTCATTTCTGCCTTTTCTTTGGAAGTTGTTTCATAAGGTCTTTTCAGTAATTTATGCACTTTGTTTCCCTTTCCACTATGCTCTCCATGTTTTTTGTATCTTTCTCATCTTATTTTCCAACCATGTACACATACACTGAAAGTAGGCTTAATCATACCATGAAAGATGACACCGACATCTTTTTAGAGGCTCAGAATGAAAATTGTGTAACTGAAGCCATACTCCAAGGAGAATAGTAGGTATAAATAAATGCCAGCAGCATGCACAATGACAGAAATACTCAACAGTAGACATCCTGCTCATAAGAAAAACCCAATAAAAAACAAATTGTCATCAGCAATACCTCCCACTAATTTCTCCCTGAAAAAATAAAAAAGCTAATATCTTACAGCTGAGGATGCAACAATTGGTAGATGTATTCACTTTCCACAAATGAGGGATACAAGACCTAATCACTCAGTCTGAAAATCGTTTTGCAATTCATATCCATTTTGTCACAGGATTTGGGTAATGACACAATCTGCAAGCCTGGATTAATTTCTAAGCATTTTCTTTAATTATGGTAGCACAGAATAGTACTAAAGTAACAGAAAACATTCCTTGACTTACTCAAGTTCATGTAGGTACAAAGGAAGGGCAAGAAATTGTGGCCAAAATTCCCAGCTCCCTTAGTCAACTCACTTTTTACTTCATACCTCAATTCTTGTTTTGTAAAATACATGACTAATTAAATAAATTAAAATGGAGAACAGTCCTTCTCTACCTCCAAGAAAAACAAAAGCATTAAGGATATCTTAATCACATCAACTAAATCTCAGCAGTACTGTCCTTTGTTTCTCCTCATCTTTCTTCTCCCCGAACAATGTCATTTCTTAGGTTTACAATATTACAGGCCCATGAGGCAATGAGGAAAGAAAGTAATGGAATATGGGCCACATGGTAGCTCTGTGATGCTCTCCCCCTTTCCTGGAGTGATCACACTGAGTCTACTAGTCTGCTAGATGACTTTGGGACACCTTGCCTTTATTCCTACTTATTTAATGAAGACTGTGATACCATCCTCTATTCTTAAAGACATTGGTATTTACCACTTTACTAAAACCATTACCACTTGTCCTATCGCAACAGGCCCTACTAAAATGTCTGTCCCCATCTTTCTTATAAGCCCCCTTTAAAGTATTGAAAGGCTACAATAAGGTCTCCCCAGAGGCTTCTCTTCTCCAGGCTAAACAACCCCAACTCTCTCAGACTTTCCTCATAGGATAGGTGTTCCATCTCTCTGACCATTTCTCTGGCCCTCCTCTGGACATGCTCCAACAGGTCCTTGTCTTTCCTGAACTGAGGACTCCAGAGCTGGATGTAGTACTCCAGGCATAATGCTTTAGTACTCTGACTGGGGGAGAGGGGTTGCTTATTGTTAAGAAATCGAATTTTTTTAAAGGCAGCCTCCAACTTAATAAATCCTTTCTTATTGTATATTAATTACATAATTCTGACATGATAAAAAAAACCAACAAGGTCCCACACAAATATCTAGGATAAAATAGACTAGACATCTATATTTGTTTCTAGCAATACCGTACGTTTGTATATGCACAGCATATCCCTAGATTAGGGTTCCACATCAAATGCAAAACCTAAACCCATCAACATCTTTAGAAATGAAAACAATTCATGAGATTTCAGTAACACTTGATTGTGAACATGAATTACATCCTCACTTCAGTGCTGAAATTTTGCTAAGTTCAAAATACAGTTCAAAGTCCTTCAACAGCTTTCAGGAAGTTGGACAGAGTATTCTAAGGAAAGTACCATTATATAGCTACTCATAATTATTGTTCAGTTAAGTGAGACCTTGACAATATACCATTGTAGCTAAATCTCAGTAGATGGCTTTGGTATACTCTGGGAAAATACACAAAGCACAGATAACTGTTATGGGGAGGTTTCATTTATCTTTAAATTCCAGGGGTTTTCATCTTCCAGTAGCTGCAGAAGTTAGGGTTAAGTGTACTTAATACAGAGTTAGCAATATTACGTGTTGCTATGTCGGCTAACATGATGAAGTATCATAATATTTTAGCTTTGCTTATCAATGTTTTCAGATCGTTCTATGTATACATTAAAGAAAGGAGGGAATTCTAGTAGAATTAGGACATGTTGGGTGCTCTGCTTTTGGTATGCAGGGTAGGCATTGAAAAGAAACAAAGCAGCAAAGACAAACTCTTTACAATTTTACAACCTTATGACATACTTTGGGCAGAAGCCCGAAGGTGATGGTAAGGCAAGTGAACAAAGTCAAGTGAGTGCAAAGTCAAAGCCAAATGACCAATGATGCCATTGGCAGCTTTTGTCAACCATCTGAGTTAGAAAGCCACAAAGCATGAAAACAGTTAATTTCAGCAGGGTGGGAGGAATGTCTGGTGGCAACATAAAGTCAGGCTACCAGACAGGACGTAGACACCTTACTGAGATCAAGTAAATGTCCTCTTTCCCTGAGTCCATGGTGCTGCGTATAACTGAACCAGAAGCCTTTACTGGGGAAGAGAGAGGTGTGCTAGAACAAAAATTTCTATCCATCTGCTTTGCTCATCCCACTTAGTGAGAAGGTCTTGGATTCTCGGTCACTAAGTGGCTTGGTTGTGTGCTGGCGACTCACCCTGGATTCTCCTGTGGTGATTTTCTATCAATTCTCCTCAAGACTACCATTTCTGATCAACTCCAAAGGTAACAGATTTACTACACGTTTGATTTCATTCACTATAGCTGCTCCATCTTAAACCTAACCTGAACACAGTACCCACAGGGAACAGAAGTTTTACATTATCATATACAATACTGCATCTAAGGTTCTGAAATTCTCTTGTGTCCATACACAACTCAAACCATCCATCTTCAAAAAGTATGACTCAGGCAGTACTTACAAACAGGAGATTACAACATAAAATATTTCTAAAAAAGGTATTTTATAGTGCCTTGGAATTTGTATTTGGTTAAGATGCTATATTTCAAAGGAGACTAGAGACTAATTACTGTGGGGAATACTGACAGGCAGATAGTCACTCATTTGTTTTTACTGGCGACTAATTAGTAAGCCCATCACTCAGGTTATTTTTTAGAAGGCCATTTAGAATTACGTTGGGAAGAATTGAATGTTATTTCAATTTACAGTCAAAATGCTTATTACTGAACACCTCCCGGAAATGTTCACTTATGCATGCATTATTTATATGCATGGATAAAACCCTCCACACTTAACAAACAGAACGTATCAGAGAATATAAATCTATCTATTATTCTCAGTTAGAAAAACAAAACCCTGTTTGAAAATTTACTAGAGTTAATTGACAACTTCTGCTGACGCTTTCTGGAATTTAGTGAAAACAATCTCAACAAAGTTGTGATGTTAGTGAAACACCTAGGAAATATTTGCTATTATCCTTTTTGTCTCACTGATCTTTAAAATAAAAGTATAAATATCTTCTAAGCTACCATTATTATCATCGAACAAGGGATAGTTGAGATTGCGCTGGAAGCTTTTCTCGCCTGAAATATCAGACATATATCACATACTTTTCCTTTGTGCTTCTATACACAGTAACGCATTACTGTTCCTCACACTGACAAGTGCTAATTATATACCATGGCTTTCTGGAGGATACAGGCCTTACAGCTGTCTGTTTTGGGACTGAGAATCTTTCTGTTCCTCCTCCATCTAATTGTCTACACATTAAAACATTAAAAATAATGTAAAGCTGGAAATAACAGGTGACAATTTCGTCTTCAAATCTCTCCTCCTTCCACAGAGCCTCAAAAACCTACAGCTCTTATTACCCCTTTCAGGGACCGCCCCTGCATTTTGTGACTATTATCCCTTATTTCTTTGTGACAGACCATGGATAGAAGTACAGAACACTATCACACTATGCATGAGCTCAGTTCTTCTGTGTACAGGATGACTTATCTCTTCAAAAACATTTGGCCAATATATTGAGCAACTTAGTAGCTTCAGCAGTTGAAATGTCACTACTCTGTACTTACACAGATGTATCAGCCATTTACTCTCTAAATTCATGTTTGATACCTCATGTCCCAGTAATTTTGCACCTTGATCCTCAATGATTCACGCATAGACTTTTGTAATGTCACCGAGCTAAACTAACAAACACAGAATCACTAATCTCTCCCTCTGTTAAAGAAAACAAAAAAACAGTGCTCTCCCCTTCCTAGTAAATGCAACAGAAAAAATTTAACTGAGACAAAGCAGCAATATATGGTTTACCCTTTGTTACACAAAAAATATTGATAGAAATAAAGTAGTGCAATGCATGACACAGATTATTAAGCACAACTGCAACACAAATAACATCAAACCCAACCTTTATAATTAATGTTATTGATTGCATAATTTTGAACTATTCAAAGACAAAAAATAATATAGTACAGCAATTATGTAATTATAATGACGTATTCAAATTTTTACATATGCTAATAATTCATAACAGATTCTTCCTTCAAGTACTTGAAATCTATGTTGACGCTTGATGCACTAAGACAGAACTTGTAATCAAATAGAGCACAAAGCACCATTGTATTTAAAGTATTTCCATGGATACCACTACCAATGCATCTGAATACTTAAAAGATGTGAATGTATCTGTCCTCACAGGCAACTTCCAAAAAAGAAAAAATATTATTCCAATCTTTGACACAGAAAGCACAGAAACAAAGGCTTTAGTTATCAGAAAGCATTTAAGAACCTGCTTATCACCAAAATAGAGCTGGTAGCCTGTAGTCTTAAGGATCTTCACAGAATGGCTGAGGTTAGGAGGCCTCTCTGGAGTTTGCCTAGTCCAATCCCTGGCTCAGAGAGCTGGCACACAAGCAGGGTGCCCAGGACAACAGCCAGTTAAATTGTGAGCATTTCCCAGGATGATAATACCCCTCTTTGCCACACTGGTGCATTGGCTGCTCGTGGCAACATGGGGTCCACCAGGATATCACCACCACCATCCTGTGCCCTTCCCATACCTTCTTGTCCAAACTGCTTTCCAGCCTGACCACCCCCAGCCTGTACCTGGGCACCAAGTTATTTCTCCCCAAGTACAGGACTCCATGTTTCCTGTTGTTGAACTTTGTAACTCTCCTCTCCACCCATTTCTCCAGCTCATCAAGGCTCCTGTGGAAGGCTGCACAACCATCTGTTTGGTCTATCATCCCAGTTTGGGGTTATCTACAAAGCTTGCTGAGGGTGTACTGTGTCCCATCATCCAGCTCAGTAATGAGGATATTAAGCAATATTAGACCCAGCATCGACCCCTAGAGGACACTGCTATGGACTGGACTTTGCCACCGATCGCAACCCTTTCAGCCCAGCAGTTTAGCCAGCTTTCAGTCCCACTTCACTGCCCATTTACTTAAGTCCACATTCCGTCAGTGTGTCAATTATGATGTGATGGGAGACAGTGCTGAAACCATTGCTGAAACCAGCAACATCCACAGCTCTCCCCTCATCCACCAAGTCAGTCACCTCATCATGTAAACCTATTGGGTTCATCAGGCATGATTTCCCTTGCTGCTGCTCTTCAGGATCCTGAACTCCACCATCTCATGGTCACTGCAGCAAGACTGCTCCCAACCTCCATATCTTCAAGCAGTCCTTCCTTGGTTTTAAGTACCAGCTCTAGCAGTGCATCTTCCCCCATTTGCTTCTCCATCACCAGTGTCAGGAAGTTATCACCCATGCCCTCACTGTGCCCTGCTATGCTGTCTCCTCCACTGATATCAGGGTGGTTCAAAACATGTTTGCCAACAGAAAACAAAGCAAAGATGATCAGCTCTTTCAGAGTTAGTACTTAAGTTACTTTCAAACTGAAGTGCTTCTCCACGTTGTACCCTAGTGATTACACAGGCCATTAAATATTATAAAAAAAAACCCCACACCATAACTTTGGTCAGTAACTCATGTAATTAGGACAAATGTGTATGAATGTTAGAAGATTTTTTGCATTCAATGTACAACACTATGTAAAAGGATAAAACAATAAATGACGAAAAATGCTGAAAAACCATTTTCAATGTAGTAGCCAAAGAGAATTGATTGAGGGTTAAACAAACTATATTCAACCTACGGCCTAGCAAAAAATACAGCACACTGGATGAGTCAAGACTGTCTATATGGTTTATGAATAGCACTTAGAATACTCTTCCTATGAGAATAATAATGATATGGAAATACAAAGCTCAAGCATTTACAAAATGAATGCTTGTATATTTATATCATCAGACAAGCACTGTGTGTCTGAATCTAATTTCTATGCAACTGTTTCAAGCTAATTTGTACCAAAATCCATTTAAAATACACATATCATTTTGCTAGTAGTTTTTCCATATGTTGGCTTAAGTGTGCACATATTTATGTTACTTGTTGTGTACACTTACTTTTATATACACATGCAGAAATCTTCCAGTTAGTTCAGCAGTTCAACCATATATAGTATGTATATAAACTATATACAAAGCATATATAATATATATATAAAACATATATTTGTGTGTATACACCATTAACGAGACCTACTTGATTACCTGTTAGAATGAAATTACACACCCTATCAGGAAACCCCACATTTAAAAATTGCAGAGAAGTATTAAAAAAGCCACTATGAATTTCCTCAGTTAAACATTATCTACTGCCTTCCCTCTCCACCCTTCAAAAAAAAAAAAATCCCAATGCAACAAAACTACCAAAAGTTACTAGACAAAGCTATTTGAAAATTGATGTTGTATGGGATTTACTGAAGGCAAAGATTAACATAAAGTAGAAATATTATTTTTCTTTTTTTTCATGTAAACATAATTTATTACACATGCTCCTAGGCTAATACATTACATGTGAAGTTTCAGTTAGAAATAATTTTTACAAATAAGTTGTAGGTCCCTTGGGAAGCTCATCTTCTAAAAGAAAAAAATGAACTTTAATCAGAGACTCTGCTACCACTGCACCCACAAGTAATCCAAGTATTGTGTATTTTCCTTTCAGATTACAGAAAGTTTCTGTTAATACACAGAGTAAGACTTATGTATAATATGGTACCAAAATTGCAAGTTTTTCTCTAGGCAGCAGATAATTTGAGCTATTACATTTGATTGTTATTGCACAGTGGTTTTTAATTGGACTTCTTCAGTGAATACAGTAATTTATGTTCATTTTGTAATGCTGTTACCCATATAATGTCATCTACAGGGCTTGCCCATGACCACTATCAGATCTGCCCAGAAAATCTATTGCCATATACCATTTATATCACTATTGCAATTTAAAGTGTGCAGAATTTTAGACGTAATATAGATTTGCTGGCCCTGTGTTCAACTTTCTTGATGAGAAAAATCAAGATACAGTGTGGGGTTTTTTCCAGAATATATTGATTCTGAGTTCCCAAAGCACAGGTAATCCAAGAAAACATGCATTCATCTGCAGGTAGCCAATAAAAAAGAAAACTACTAATGTTTTGTCTTGCCTAGGACACAGTGACAACATTATGCTGGCCTGGCTGGAATACCTGCAGTCTCAGGAGAGAAAGATTTCTGAAGTGTAGCAGAGTTCAACTGAAAGAAAACAGAAGTCATCGCTCTCGCTAGGATTCCTTACATTAGGCAGGAGAAAGAAAGAAGGTGAAGCCTAGCTGCAAGGATTCAAGTGCATCACTGTCCTTCTGTGCATCAAGGAGAGTACATAACTTACATGCCTCACTAGCTACAGCTCTTTTTGACAAAATTCTGCAGCCACAAAGAGCTAATGGAAAAGCCTGCCACTAGATTCCCACATGGAGCCCAGAATTGCCTAGAGCAAAGAACAGCAGCCCTAGGAGACAGAGAAAAAAATCCTTACAGGAAGCTGATTAGGTACCAGTAAGAAGAGCAGTGGGGAACAAGCTCTTTCTCTCCATTCTCACCAGGCACACAGATGGGAGAAAGCTTCACAGTGACTGACATTGCCTCCAACAAAGGCCAGAGGATGAAGGTACTTTTCCCTGAAAAAGATAAATTTCAAAGGGCAGTATTGCCAGAGGTACCATCTTTCTAATTTCTAACTATATGCTCACTCTCCGATTGACAAAGAAAAGGTGAAGAATCAGCTTGAGTCACTGCTGTAGACACAAAGCCAGTTTTTGCATATGGTAAGAAGCAACCCCAGTGGTAGATTGCCAGATACTGCACTAGTGTGATTAACAGAGCTGTAGTCATGCTAAAAATAAACTGTTCATGACATGTCTCTAAGGACAAAGATAAGGTTGTCTAAAGTGAGGCAGAACTATGATAAAATATGATTCATCAAGAGACTTAGTATTCACTGCATTTAGATCAAGAAGTTCAGTAATTTCAATTTTATTTACTTCATTCTAACACTTACATCCTATACAATCTCTCTTTCTTCAGAGATAGTGAGCTTTAGAGTCTTATGTGAGAACAAGTTCCTTATTTAGAAGAAATAACTAGCTTTGTGTATTTTTATAATGGTTGGGTCAATGTCACTAAATTAAATATTTAAATTGGTCTCCATAAATTTTTAAAAGCTTTAGACAGACATTAATATCTTTAATAATAGAATTAACATGTGATTTTATGAAACATCACTGTCAAAATTTTTTCCAAAGTATATCAAACGTTGCTCTCAAGGGTGCCTTGTCAATTCAATTTCCAACAGACTAATGCATCTGAGACAAAAAATTGATCTTTTCTGCTCTTGCATATTTGTAGAATTAAGTGAATTAAAATTTTTACCCTTTACTGTTACAATCAAATCTGTAAACCAAATTATCTTTACATGTAACTCAAAGAACTTTAGTTTTAAATTTCAGTATACAGATGTTTCTACCAATTCCTTCTACTTTGAACTTTGCATCTGAACAGACAAAGGCACAAACTGCTGCTGGAGTATTTTACATTCAGTTATACAGCGCACCACATCAGTTACTTGACTCAATCCAGTGTTTCTTATAATCAGCAAGAAGTCCCTCACAGCTAGAGCAATTGTGTTCTTGAAGAGTAAAAAAATCATGACCAGGTTATTTTGTTTTCTTTTCTTGTCTCTTCTATAAGTAATTTATATTCCCACACCTTAAATCATAGGGATTATGATCATTCTTCTCCCTTGACCAACCAGGATAAGTCAGAAAAGAAAAAAAATTTTTTATTCATGTGAATGTCCCTGGACAATCTTGTACTGGCCAGACACCATCTAGGCCTTAATTCCAAATTGCCTGCCAAGGAAAATGTGCCAGTAGCCCCACACTCCCTGCTCTCTTCAAAATCCATCTGTTAAAAAAAACAATCCAGCATTAACCATTAATCATTCTGCATCTGTTCTTTATTGAATTTACTCCTACTCTCTTGAGTTTTGGGGGTTACCTGTAAGTTGCTTGAAGCACTTTCTGCTTTTTTCGTACCTGTCTCCTACTCTAATTATTTTAAAGAGTCATACACATTACAATGCTATGTAAATAATTATCAGCAAAATCCAAAAAATAAAATCAGAGCGAAAACTGTGTTCATAATCTGTAACAATTGCTCACAAACAGAATTATGACACTTAGTATGAGCAGACAGTTATTTTTTTTGTTTCTGCTCTGTGGATAGGACTTCAAAACTTCCTAGCTTCCTGACACAACTAAAACTGTTCCCAAATACATAAATCAAAGGATTTATTTTCCTGTGGCTTTAAACCAGCAATTTTCAGAAATCATTGGGGCTGCATTCCTGAATTTTCGAAAATGATTCATTTGGGACCCAAGGATTTGGATACCTATACTTGAAAGACTAGACCCATTTCTTTCTGAGCCAAGCCTACTCAATGCACTCTGACGAGCTGCTGTGACAATTAACAGATTTCTGGGCAAGACATTTCATGTTTTCACTTCAGGTTCTAAAATGGTTTGAGTCTCCTCAACTACAACTCTGAGTGACTGATACACCAGATGGCTGCGCTGCCATCCAGAGGGACCTCGGCAGGCTGGAGAAATGGGCTTACAGGAACCTTGTGAAGTTCAACAAGGGCAAGTGCAAAGTCCTGCCCCTGGGGAGGAACAACCCCAGGCACCAGTATATGGCTGGCAGTCACCCAGCTGGAAGGCATCTTTGCCCTGGAGGTCCTGGTGGACACCAAGTTGAACATGAGCCAGCTATGTGCCCTTGCAGCAAACAAGGCTAATGATATCCTGGGCTGCATTAGGAGGAGTGTTGCCAGCAGGTCGAGGGGCCACCAGTGGAGGTGGTCCTTCCCTTCTACTCAGCACTGGTGGTAAGGCCACATTAGGAGTGCTGGGTCCAGTTCTGGGCTCCCCACTGCAAGAGAGACATGGATGTACCATAGAGTCCAGTAAAGGGGCATTAAGAAGATTAAGGGACTGGAGCATCTCTCTTATGGGTAAAGGCTGAGAGAGCTGGAACTGTTCAGCCTAGAGAAGTAAAAGCTCAGAGGGGACCTCAATGGATACAAATACCTGTAGGCAGGGTAATAAAAATGGGAGAGCCAGGCTCTTCTCAGTGGTGCCCAGTGAGAGGACATTGAAACACAGGAGGTTCCATCTGAACATAAGGAAACACTTTTTTTCACTGTGAAGGTGACTAAGCACTGGCGCAGATCGCCCAACGAGGTTGTGGAGTCTTCCACCTTGGTGTTATTCAAAAGCCATCTGGACATGGTCCTGGGCATGGTAACTCTAGGTGGCCCTGCTTGAGCAGATCAGATGACCTCCAGAGGTCCCTTCCAACCTCAACCATTCTGTCATTCTGTGAACTCTAAAACACAGGACTGAGCTATGTTCCTGCTTTGCAGGCTGTGATTCAATGAGTACCCAAACACATGCTTGTGAAAGTTACTTCTCACACAGGGTTTCGTGCAATACACAGTGTAATAAAGCAAGCTAGGAATGGATAAACCAACAGAAATCCTGCTTGACTACAACTTGATACCACACAGGATGGAAATAACAGCTCGTGCAAAGCTTTGGGATTCAGATACGAGTGTTTCTGGTATTGAAGTGTAAATGCTTCCAAGTAGAAAGAAGTGAGATGTTAAAAAAAAAACGCATCCAGGACACAGTAGAAACATGTCTTTTTAATAGAGCCTTGAAGCAGATATACAAAATATCAGGCTCTGTTTACATCTATTAGTATCTATTGACAGTTTGAAAAGATATTCCACAGTACAAGAGTACCACAGGAATCTAATGAAAATATTCAGGATCATCAAGGCTGCATACATAAATGAGAAATGATCTTCATAAGTGAAGAATTAGAAAGAAGTACAGTTCACTGCTGTTTTCCAATATCTGACATTACTACACTCACAAGCAGCAGCACATACACACTACAGACACTACCCTCACACAGAAAGGAGAAAATTGGCTACAAGACTTCTTCCCAGCAACTTAAAAGTTACCAGGAAAACCACCTGAAATCTGCCTAAACCATTGCAAGTTATCTTTTTTTTGTAAAAAAGCTGCTCTTGAATACATGAGAGGTAGTTGTCTGGGTTTCGGGTTCTATTATGCAGCTACCAGCTTTCAGCTGTACCTTTTATAGTCTTACTTCTTGATCTGGCTGATGACAATGTTTTATTGAACAAAGATAACAAGCAAAGGTAAGTAATAATAAAGGTAACAAGCAAAAACTCAATAACTAGGAAAACAACAAGGCAAGAAGGAAGAGCTCAGTTTACCATAGACTTTTCAACTTGTACTGTAAGTTCAGTACAATATTATTTATCAAATTCTTTTCCATGAAACTCATCTTGCAAAGCACAACACGCCCTTCTACAACTATTCACAACAACAAGGCTAAGACACTGCATGTAGCAGAGGAAGAACAGCATGTGAAAAGCAAACTGTATGAAACCTGCATGGTACTGCAGCACAAAGGTACAGAACAGCTTCTACAAGAGAGTGATCAGTGCTTAGTTTATTTTTATTCATGTATGGGTACATCATCATCCAGATGAAACAGGTGCTCCTGCTTTTTTTTTTTTTTTTTAAATACAACTGATAAACAGCACAGTATGTGTTATTGTGTAGCCACTTCATCTTAAGAAAGTCTTACACATGGGGTGTAAGAGAAGCACGAGCTTACTCAGATCAGAACTCCCAAAACAATAATCAATGCAGGTATTACTGCAGCATTCTGCTTTCTTTATTCTGAGTCATGTAAACAATTACCCAAGTCAAATTGCACATTTTATCTGAACAAAGGAAACAACAGTTTCTGTACACACTTGAACAGAGTTCTACCTTGCCTATACCTTGCTTTAATTATTACGATAAAATCTTTACAGTTGTTACAATCCCACCCAAATGCTATTTGGGATCCCGCAGTGAGTTTCACTGGGCTGCAAATCTTCATGAAAACCTCATGCCCAATTACACACCAGTGAATGCTTTTATTCGCACTTACATTGATCCACCATGATGTTAAACAGATAACCAAAATAAGACATATTTCATGCAAATCCAGACTTTTCCAAGTAGTTAAAAAATAGGAAAATATGTGTTATTAACTAGATAACTGTATTGCACAGATCACTGGTCAAATATGTTGCTGGTTTGGGTTTCAAATTAACATTTTCTTAAAGCACCTGTTTTCCACAGAACATTTCTAATTTTGTCCTTAACTTCGTGCCCTCTTCTCCCCCATTTTCCAGAAATGGGCAGAAGAACAATTCCTTTATTAATCAAAGGTGCATATACTGACCACTGTGATAAAAGCATCCCCAGTAAGTACATTGCTAGGTTTCATTAACTCATATAGTTGAAATAAAATATTTGAATATACGTAGTCATATAACAGAAGGTAATCACCAGTTTGTCTATCACTTGAAATGTATCTCAGAAACCAACCCTTCACACTGATGATCATTTGTTGCTAACAGGAACAATTTAAAGTTTGCTAAAATCCTTTCAGCATTTGTTCTCTGGAGGACAGTGAAATAATGTTTAATATCAAGTAAATGACAAAATTGATATCGTCAGCCTTTAAGCTCTTAGAACTGGTCTTTCATATATTGCAGGGGGTATGAGAAACAACAATCCAAGCATAATAAGCCAACAAAGGATCATTAAGTTTTACCTCAGCTTTGAGTCACCTTTTTTTAAGCAGCACTATTCACTGACACCTTTGTTATTGCTTTTAATATGTACTGTTGTAAGAAATTTAACAAAAAAGAAGGTAGAAATAAATACCGACAAGTAATGTGACTGAAGAGGCTAAGCACTGCATCACATATGTCAAAATATGTATGCTACCCTACCAAAATACATATAGTAGCCTGTCACGTGAATAGTAAACCATGAATGCAATAGAAAAGGAGAGGTTTTTAAAAAAAAAAACAAACAAACCAACAAGACATTCCTTCATCAGCTCCTCCGAGCAGCCTTTGGGGTAGCTACAAACATGGCATGCTCCCTCATCCAACAGGCAGCACACAAGAAATCCACTCGGGTGCCCCAGCAACATGTGGCCCGTGAGGGCACACACTGTATTTCACAGCTAGGGGCTTCTATGAGAGTTCAGGACCATGCTTGCTTGCACATTCTTACACACAAAACAATCCTGTGTTTTAGCTATGCTGCAGCAAGCTGAATGTAGCAACACTACCGTCAACTCTTGAGGAGCTGCAGCAGGCAGCTATTATAGCCAGTGATGCAGGCAAAAATAGCAAAATATATTTTCCTTTATTCATTTAAGCTTTTCTTTAAGGCTATATCAACACTTCAGCTGCTTTATACTATTCTGAAGTACTTCGAGAATGCTAGCTTGTGAAATTGGTTTAAAGTTGCTCTTCATTTTCAGGGCATTGCAAATTTGATGTATACAGTCCATTTTTCTCCCCCGTCATCCTTAACACTGCCTGATTTGTTGTGGTCTCCTGCATTTTATTGCACATCTGCTTCATTAATTTCTCCTAAACTCTCAAGAGCATAATACAAGATTATACATACTCTACTATTTTCCAGCCTATCTTCAGCAAATTGACATGCATTCAGGGCTTATAAGAGGGGAGGAGGGGGTGTCATTGTGTAACAACACATATGTGAAAGCACAATGCATATCTGTGCTACTTACAAAAAGGTTCAAAAAGTACAGGCTTCCAAGTAGTTTATCAATTAATAGTTTAGCAATGAAATTGTCATGGTTTAACCCCAGCCAGCAACTAAGCATCACGCAGCCACTCACTCACTGCCCCCCCACCCAGTGGGATGGGGGAGAAAAATCAGAAAAAAAAGTAAAACTCGTGGGTTGAGATAAGAACGGTTTAATAGAACAGAAGAAAATAATAATGATAACGATAACACTAATAAAACGACAACAGTAATGATAAAAGGATTGGAATGTACAAATGATGTGCAGTGCAATTGCTCAGCACCCGCCAGCCGGCACCCAGCTAGTCCCTGACCGGCGATTCCCCCCGCCCCCACTCCCCCCAGTTTATATACTAGACATGATGTCACATCGTATGGAATACCCCGTTGGCCAATTTGGGTCAGCTGCCCTGGCTCTGTCCTGTGCCAACTTCTTCTGCCCTTCCAGCTTTCTTGCTGGCTGGGCTTTGAAAAGCTGAAAAATCCTTGACTTTAGACTAAACACTACTTAGCAACAACTGAAAACATCAGTGTTATCAACATTCTTCTCATACCGAACTCAAAACATAGCACTGTACCAGCTACTAGGAAGACAATTAACTCTATCCCAGCTGAAACTAGGACAGTATCCACCCCTTATTCTATACCATTGACATGCTCAGTTCCCATACCTTCAGTTACATCCTGATCAATCATCATCACCTTTTCTGTCCCTTTGAGGCATATGAACAATGAGATAGATATATAGATAGATATATATATATATGTATATATGTATGCACACACAGAGATATCATTCCTTTAGTTTATGGGTCGTGTTCATAAAATGTTCATTGAGTTCATTTAGTTTCTGACTTTGGGCTCCATCTGTCATACCAGTCTTTCTGGGCTAGAGGGATGGTGCAAAGTCCTCTCAGTCAGTAGAGCAGAATTGAGCTTCAGTGCAGTGTGACGAGCAGGTGACATTTGACGCAGCAGGAGGATGGTGTGCACCGTTGGATTGTTGCATGCTGGAGTCAGTTCTGGTTCCATCACTACTGTGCTTTGCTCAGTTTTATCACTGTTCATTCTTACTTGATCTAAGTGATTCTTACTGTAGTACTATGGATATAGCATATAACAATTATAGTAATGATAACATACAGTAGCAGGGTTATATAGCAACTAATATCATACAGGTTAATTCTGGCTATTCTCACCTAAAATTAAATCCCCTTGAGGCACACATCAGATTTCCCCATCTTTTTGCATCACCCACCAAGTGCACCCAGGCCCTTGAGCAAAAGCAATCCCACGAATGGGTTTACCTTTGCCTGAGGCAGGAGTAACCCAGACTGTCTTCCCCAACATATTTTTTATGTGCACTACAGGGACTTTATCCTGTTCTACAGTACGTAAAAGTTCTGACTGGGCAGGGCCACCTCAACTGGCAGATCCTCTGGTGTTGACTAACCAGGTGGCTTTTGCTAAATGTGTATCCCAATGTTTGAAAGTTCCACCCCCTCATTGCTCTCAAAGTAGTTTTTAACAGTCCATTGCATTGCTCAATTTTCCCAGAGGCTGGTGCGTGATAAGAGATATGATACACCCACTCAATACCATGCTTTTTGGCCCAGGTGTCTATGAGGTTGTTTCGGAAATGAGTCCCGTTGTCTGACTCAATTCTTTCTGGGGTGCCATGTCGCCACAAGACCTGCTTTTCAAGGCCCAGGATAGTGTTCCGGGCGGTGGCATGGGGTACAGAATATGTTTCCAGCCATCCAGTGGTTGCTTCCACCATTGTGAGCACATAGCGCTTGCCTTGGCGAGTTTGTGGGAGTGTGATATAGTCAATCTGCCAGGCTTCCCCATACTTATATTTCAGCCATTGCCCTCCATACCACAGGGGCTTTAACCACTTGGCTTGCTTAATTGCAGCACATGTTTCACATTCATGGATAACCTGTGCGATAGTATCCATGGTCAAGTCCACCCCTCGATCACGAGCCCATCTATATGTTGCATCTCTTCCCTGATGGCCCGAGGTATCACGGGCCCACCAAGCCATAAATAGCTCACCCTTATGTTGCCAGTCCAGATCCACCTGAGCCACTTCAATCTTGGGAGCCTGATCCACCTGTTGGTTATTTTGATGTTCTTCAGTGGCCTGACTCTTGGGTATGTGAGCATCTACATGACGTACTTTTACAAGCAGATTCTCTAGCCGGGACACAATATCTTGCCACAGTGTGGCAGTCCAAATGTGCTGCCAGTTGCCTTGCTTCCATTGCTGTAGCCACCCCCACAGGGCATTTGCCACCATCCATGAGTCACTAGAGAGAGAAAGCACTGGCCACTTTTCTCTTTCAGCAATGTCTAATACTAACTGTATGGCTTTCACCTCTGCAAACTGACTCGATTCTTCTTCTCCTTCAGCAGTTTCTGCGACTTGTCGTGTAGGACTCCATACAGCAGCCTTCCACCTCCGATGCTTTCCCACAATGCAACAGGATCCGTCAGTAAACAGGGCATATTGCCTCTCATTTTCTGGCAGTTTATTATTCAGTGGGGCATCTTCAGCACATGTCACCTCCTCCTCTGGCGACATTCCAAAATCTTTGCCTCCTGGCCAGTCTGTGATCACTTCTAAAATTCCTGGGCGACTGGGGTTTCCTATGCGAGCCCGTTGTGTGATCAGTGCGACCCACTTACTCCATGTGGCATCAGTCGCGTGATGTGTAGAGGAGACCCTCCCTTTGAACATCCAGCCCAGCACTGGCAGTCGAGGTGCTAAGAGGAGCTGTGTTTCAGTACTAACGACTTCCGAGGCAGCTCAAACTCCTTCATATGCTGCCAAATATCTCTTTGTCAGTTGGAGTATAGTGAGCCTCAGATCCTCGATATCCTCGACTCCAAAACCCCAGGGGTCGACCTTGGGTCTCCCTGGATGCTTTCTGCCAGAGGCTCCAGGTAGGGCCATTCTCCCCGGCTGCAGTATAGAGCACATTTTTAACATCTTGTCCTGCCCGGCCTGGCCCAAGTGCTACTGCATGAACAATCTCCTGTTTAATTTGTTCAAAGGCTTATTGTTGCTCAGGGCCCCATTTAAAATCATTCTTCTTCTGGGTCACTTGGTAGAGAGGGCTTACAATCAGACTGTAATTTGGAATATGCATTCTCCAAAAACCCACGACACCTGAGAAAGCCTGTGTTTCCTTTTTAGTAGTCGGTGGAGACATAGCTGCTATTTTGTTGATCACGTCCATTGGGATCTGACGACGTCCATCTTGCCATTTTATTCCTAAAAACTGGATCTCCTGTGCAGGTCCCTTGACCTTACTTTCTTTTATGGCAAAACCGGCTTTCAGAAGGATTTGGATTATTTTCTTCCCTTTCTCAAAGACTTCTTCTGCCGTGTTGCCCCATACGATGATGTCATCAATGTACTGCAGGTGTTCCGGAGCTTCACCTTTTTCCTGGATTAGTCCATGGCAAATGGTGGGGCTGTGTTTCCACCCCTGGGGCAATCGATTCCAAGTGTACTGGACACCCCTCCAAGTAAAGGCAAATTGTGGATGACACTCTGCTGCCAGAGGGAATGAGAAAAACACATTAGCAATGTCAATTGTAGCATACCACTTGGCTGCCTTTGACTCTAGTTTGTATTGAAGTTCTAGCACATCTGGAACAGCAGCACTCAGCGGTGGCGTAACTTCATTCAGGCCACGATAGTCAACTGTTAGTCTCCACTCCCCATTAGACTTTCGCACTGGCCATATGGGACTATTAAAGGGTGGGTGCGTTTTGCTGATCACTCCTTGGCTCTCCAGTTGGCGAATCAACTTGTGGATGGGAATCAGAGTCTCGGCTGGTGCGATATTGCCGCCGGTGCACCGTCATGGTAGCAACTGGCACTTGTTCTTCAACCCTCAACAACCCCACAGTCGAAGGGTCTTGAGAGAGACCGGGCAGGGTAAACAGCTGTTCAGTGCCCTCTGTCTCCAAGGCAGCTATACCAAAGCCCATCGATACCCCTTTGGGTCCTTAAAATAACCTCTCCTGAGATAGTCTATGCCAAAGATACACGGAGCCTCTGGACCAGTCACAATGGGGTGTTTCTGCCATTCATTCCCAGTTAGGCTTACTTCAGCTTCCAATACAGTTAACTCTTGGGATCCCCCTGTCACACCAGAAATACAAATGGGTTCTGCCCCTTTATAGCTTGATGGCATAGAATACACTGTGCACTGGTGTCTACTAGAGCCTTATATTCCTGTGGGTCTAATGTGCCAGGCCATCAAATCCACACAGTCCAATAGACCCAGTTATCCCTTTCCTCCACCTGGCTGGAGGCAGGGCCCCTCTAATTCTGGCCAGAGTATCCAGTACTCACTTCTTGTAAAATTGGCTCAGAAGTCCTTTCAAGAAGATCGGAAATAAGATCTGCCCTTCTACTCTGTTTGGAAACTGGAGCGGCATTTTTCCTGGTAGAATCCCCTTTTGTGGTGATTCTTCCTCGCAGCTCACGTACCTGTGCATTTAGGACTGAGGTAGGTTTTCCATCCCATTTCCTCATGTCCTCTCCATGATCACATAGGTAAAACCACAGGGCACCTCGTGGTGTGTAGCTTCTATATTCTCTCTCTTGGGCAGAGGAGCGCTCACTCCTAAGAGCTGAGACATTGGTCCTTACAGGTGGGGAATAGGACATATCCTCTTTGAATTGCTGGAAATCCTCGGACAGCTTCTCCACAGCCGAAATGCAGGCTTGTAGGGAGGAGGAGAGATTTTCTTCGTATTGATCGAGTTGGCGAGCCACTTCATCCACTGTCGGTGCCTCTTCGTCTTTCCAGGTCATTATCGCCAGTGAGTTGGCATAGGACGATGGTGCGCTCCATACAAACTTCTGCCACATGGGTCACATACATGGGACCTTGTCTGGATCTTTGGGTAATTGTGGGTTGTCTGGGTCATAATGAATCATCTCTAGCATGGCTAATTCCCTGAGGTATTGGATACCTCTTTCCATGGTGGTCCACTTTCTTGATTGACATATAACATCTTCCTTAAAGGGGTAGCTTTCCTTCACACTTGACAGGAGTCACCTCCAGACGCTGATGGCTTGCATCCCTTTTCCAATTGCCTTGTCAATGCCACCTTCCCTGGCAAGCGATCCCAGCTGCTTGGCTTCCTTACCTTCTAATTCCAAGCTATTAGCCCCACTGTCCCAGCATCGGAGGAACCAGGTGATAATATGCTCACCTATACGGCGGCCGAAATCTTTTCGCATATTCCGCAGCTCACTCAAGGATAGGGACTGGGTTATTACCTCTGGTTCTGCCTCTTCCTCCTGTTCCTGTGATGACCCTGGCTCATCTTCCTCCTTCGCTAAATGAACTGATTTTTTTTGTATATTTCCTCTTCTGTATAGGGGCAACTGATACTGATGCAGGTTGGTCCACTGGTTCAGTTGCAGTACTGCTTGCCAGGTTTTGGATAACTGCAGTGTCTGTTGCTGGGGTTTGGGTAGCTGCAGTGCTGTCACCAGGGCTGGAGGGGTTGCAGTGCCTGTTGCCGAGGTCTGGGTGGCTGCAATGCTCCTTGCCAGGGCTGGAGGGGCTGTGGCACCCATTGCCGAGGTTTGGGTCCCGTTGCCAAGGTTTGGGTGACTGCAGTGCTAATCGTTTTGTTGCTAGATCCAGAGACCTTCTCTTCCCCTTGAGGGTACTGAGTGGTGTCGAACAGGGCTCGATAGGCATGGGCCAGGCCCCAGCATGTTGCAGTAATTTGTATCTCTCTGGAGTTGCTGGGATGACAGCATACCTTTTCCAAATATTTTACTAGTTCTTCCGGATTCTGCACTTGTTCAGGGGTGAATTTCCAAAACATTGGAGGTGCCCACTTCTCTAGGTACTTGCCCATACTACCCCACACACCCTGCCACTCATAATTGTCCAGCCTCGGGGCAGATCTCTGGGTGATGATCTTAAATAGTTGTTTAACCTTAAACAAGAGCTGAACCACATTCAGGAACATGCTAATTCCTAGCTGTAGGGCTAGGACCGTCCTGGTCTCAACATCCCAAGAGTATTCAAATTTTTCAAAATTCTCAAACACCATTGTAACTGTACTGAAGGAGAAAGGAGAGGGAAAGAAAGGTAGCCCATCCATAGACTGGTTTTCCAAGGAGGAAAGGTAAACGGTGTAATTATTAATAGTTTCCCACAGATGGCTCCCGAAGTATAGAGGTGACAATGCTGAGTGCAAATACTGGATTAATCCCACAACCAATGACTTTATCATACCATAAACCAGTGTTATACAATACATCAAAGCAAAAACCTTAATCCACCTCCCATGGACAATAAGCAGCAGAAAAGGGACTACATACAGGAAGCAAGGTGATACATAACAGAACTTTAAAAACCAGAGCAACAACTCTAAGAACATAAATCAACATAGTGACCAGTGAGTATTAGACCAATATAATGAATGCTTATAACAAATTTGTTTTAACAAGCTGTGGTCAGGTTTGTCATTATCTCAACCCTTCGTGCCCCATGTTGGGCGCCAAAATGGACTGTTGTGGTTTAACCCCAGCCAGCAACTAAGCACCACGCAGCTGCTCACTCAGTCCGCCCCCCACTGTCCCGATCCAATATTGGGGAGGGTTCTTAAATGATCCCAAGAGCGAGATTAAGACACAAACGAGGTCAGATGCCGTACAACCTCACAAGTTTTATTTCCTATAACAACTGATAATAGCGACAGGACAGAGGGAAGAAGAAAGGAAAAAGAGGCAGACCTAAGCAAGAGAACGGAAGAGATGCAGCAAGACTAGTTACCACCACCACGAAGCCAGCAACGTCCCGTTGACTCAGTCTCGCTGCAGGTGATGGACGGTCCAAGTTCCAGGTTCCAACAGACAGGTGATGCCAAAGTCCCAGTTCCAAGCACTGCAGTCCCTTTTCAGTCCTTTCAGTTCCCTTTTTGTTCCTTTTTGTCTTTTTGTTCCTTTTCAGTTGTTTGAGAGAGGAGTACGCAGTTCTTTTATTGTCCTAGTCCCCACGATTTCTCTGAAGAGTCCACCCATTTCCACGGAGCTCATTATCATACGTGCCACCCCGTGTTCCTCCATGGGCACATGCCCAGGTGTTCATGGTAGTTTCTTCACCTTGCTCGTGGGCAAGCACAGCTTGGTAGGCACTGCTAGCTTCAGGCAGATATGGTGGTTTCTTCAGGGACATTTTGTTTCCTTCAGCGCGTACTCCCCCACAGCAACAGAATGTTGAGGCTAGCAAATGGTAACTGTGCAGCAGCAATGTTGAGACAAACATAGTCCAACACAGCCTCTTACACCTACCCAGTGGGATGGGGGAGAAAATCGAGAAAAGAAGTAAAACTTGTGGGTTGAGTTAAGAGCCGGCTGGTATTGGCTCTCTCTGGAACACAGGGGAAGCTTCCAGCAGCTTCTTACAGAAGCCACCCCTGTACCACCCCCCCCCCCCCCCGTTACCAAAACCTTGCCACACAAAGCCAATACACTAATCTACCATTAGCTATTCCTAATTGTTGTGGTTTCACCCCAGCCAGCAACTAAGCACCACGCAGCCACTCACTCACTCACTCCCCACCTAGTGGGATGGGGGAGAAAATTGGGAAAAGAAGTAAAACTTGTCGGTTCAGATAAGAACAGTTTAATAGAACAGAAAAGAAGAAAATAATAATGATAACGATAACACTAATAAAATGACAACAGTAATGATAAAAGGATTGGAATGTACAAATGATACACAATGCAATTGCTCACCACCCACCGACCGACACTCAGCTAGTCCCTGACCGGCGATTCCCCCCGCCCCCCCTCCCCCCATGTCCAGTTTATATACTAGACATGATGTCACATGGTATGGAATACCCTGTTGGCCAGTTTGGGTCAGCTGCCCTGGCTCTGTCCTGTGCCAACTTCTTCTGCCCTTCCAGCTTTCTTGCTGGCTGGGCATGAGAAGCTGAAAAATCCTTGACTTCAGACTAAACACTACTTAGCAGCAACTGAAAACATCAGTGTTATCAACATTCTTCTCATACTGAACTCAAAACATAGCACCGTACCAGCTACTAGGAAGACAGTTAACTCTATCCCAGCTGAAACCAGGACAGAAATGAAGGTCACTAGATCAGTAGGATGAATTTCATGGAACAGATGGACCTAATGTCTAGCTCTCCCAAATGATGAAGCCAAGTTATCTGAAAGAATCGGAGCCTCTTACCTTACCAGGAGACTGCATTTTAAAATAGCATTTAGGGGGAGCGAAGTCAATGAAATTCATCTTTGCTGATGTTATCCAGGAAGTCTCCTCCTTATGAATACTACATAAAATGGCATTATTTTTTCCGATTCTCAAACCTCAGATCTCCCTGTTCTTCATAAACAAGTGATTAAAAAAAAACTAATTACAATTAATAAAAAATATTATGAGCAACAACTAAAATGTAGTAAGTTAAAAAAGCTAAAGTTGTAATGTACGCAACTGATTAGGAATTTAAGTAATCCAGAAACTACTCACCAGTAGAAAAAACCTCTGCCATAAGATAACATTTGAAACAGTATATTTGACAATTCACTTCTAAACATGCTGTAAATGCTCTGCATCTGTCGTAAGTCTCCCTGTCTTATATTCATATAAAAAAAACCCCTCACCTTTAACTATGGAGTGAGAACAAATGCCCTTTGAGAACACAGAAAACAAGTCACTCCACCAGTCTTTGACAGGTCAGTGATGACTACATCAATCTTACTGGTGACAAAATATTTCTCTTTTTATTTCAAATATTTAAAGATAGGACTACGTCTCCCAGAACTCCAGCTTACCTGAACAGTGTCTATAAAGCAGGTTTGCATTGTCAGAAAACATTCAAGAAACTGCGATGCTGATGCAACTCAAAGTAGCCCTTCTTTTGCTATAAGTGAAGCCAACTTATTTCCCTTAGGAGCCAGTAGGAGAGCTCAAGAAAACTGGAAGATAATATGCACTGAGTTTGCTTCCTTCAACCTCCAGCATCCCTCCAACATTGAAGACAAACAGAGGAAAAGGGCAGGACACAATGTTCTTGGTATGAGCCTGCCAAAGATGGTTAGAGAATTTTCACATGTCCTTTTCTGATAGGAAAGTCTGAATATTATCTCTACCTCAATGCAAGAGGGGCTTGAATGGAGAGTAATTGCTCCGTTTTGGCACATTACAGGCATTTCCAGACTTACAGAGGTAGTAAATTCTACTTAGAAAGAAAGTGTAAAATTTATAGCCAGTATTATCAGTGTGACATTGCATACATATGAGACATGACAGTCAGGAATTTTACTAAATCACATCAAAACATGTTGCAAATACATGCAAAAATACAGGTAAAGAACAAGTCTTAAAAGAAAAAGAGGTAACCATTCTGACATATAAAACCAGACACTTTTCTGCAGAAAAAGGTCTCTAAGCATCCCTTTGTCTGTGCCAGTGCAATACTTAAATATTTTTACTGCATGTCTTAAACAGCATAACACAATAGGTCTGAAATTTATTCAACATCCTGGTTTATTTAAAATGCCAGCTCAGGGCTAACTCACATCATATTATTTTATTTCAAACACAAAGGCACCATTTCTGTTTTCCTGCAAGCTCTGAACTCCTGTGACATACTACAGATGTAAGAGTAAAAAGTAGTTTTTATAAAGGACTGAAAAATTATTACTACCCACAGATCTTGTTTGATCACTTCTACTATTTGGGCAGAATTCATCTCACCTAACTTACCTATCTTTAAATACCTATCAAAGAACAGAATGAATCACTTACAATCAGAGGTTTCTCTTACTCTCCACTGATCAGGCAAAGCCTACACAATTAGATAATCTGGAAACGTACATTTGAAAATACATCAGGTAACTGAAATGTGTCATGTTCTTTTCTCCTTCCAGGAAGGCAGCTCTGAAATACAGACTTCAAACACACTTACAACCTATGGAAGACAGTGACAATTTTACTGCAACATAAATTAAAAAAAAAGTCTTGCTGCCCCCAATTTTTCATGTGCTTATCCTTCCTAATTTTTAGTCAGTATTTCAAAATACATGGACAAGTGCACAGGCATATAACTACATTTTATATACAAAAATACATGCTGTCATTCTTCAGCTACTATAGCAAATACAGAGGAAATGAAAAGAGTTTACCTCAAATTAATAAAAATTCAAGTTCTCCCTCTAGACAAGTCCTACTCCCTCCCCCCTCAGTAATTATACTTGTGTCATTAAAAAACACTTTCTTGCCACAGAACTGATGATGCCTTTGAAAATTCTGAAACATGTAGAGCTTGTTTCACTCTGATGCATGAGACTACTTAGCTTTACATATGTCCTCAAGACACATTGATCTTGAGCAAAGTAACCGGTATTTGAAATGCATGGTTTTACTGATGAAAGGTTATTGGAATTTATCCAAAGTAAATGTATACTTCTTACATGACCACTGAAAACCACTGTTGCTCAAAGAGAAAAGATTCAGAATACATTAAAAGACAATTCTGCTGTGAAAATGTAGGTAGGTTGGTGCCTCTTTAGAGAATTACTCAGGATCAATAAATAGTTAAGTAGAAGAATAATGAAGCAATAGATTGGTCCAATATGAAAAAAATTGTGAAGGATACCATGTCTTACGACATTATCTTAGAAAAGTACTGCTCAATTGTGATCATGTGTGTTGTTCCTAATCCTAACTGCCAAGCAGAAATTCCTGGCCATTGTACCTGACCACTTCCGCCACCCACTCAGAGCATAGAACACCGCTATAGACTGCCAGGGACCCCACTTTCCCCAGGATGTCCCAGGCTGGAAGAAGGTGAGGGACCATAAGACTCAACTCATATAAGGTACTGCTCACTGAAACACGTTATGTTCTGGAACACAGGCCTTCTCTGGCCTTTCAAGTACCAGAATTTAGTAGGATGTTTGAAACAGTGTCCTCTGCTTCCCCTCCCCCACCAGCTAATATGAGTACTCACATGCATAACTCACCGGACAACGTTTCTCATCCGACAGATGATCCGTCCATGGCTTTTAGGAAGGTTGGGCGCTTTGTGTTTATGCCTTCCCTATTCACTGCAGTTGTGGAGGACGGGCTCTGGAATCCCACCACGAAAAAGGCTACTCTCATTCCCAAGGCTCACTGGACTCAGAAAGAGCCTCTAAAACGTAACTCCTGCAGCATACGACACTCTCAGGTCTTGGGACATATTTAAAAGAGACCCTGAATGTCCTTACACACAGGTAGGTTTGGTATGCTACCCTAAAAGGCCAGCCACAACCTGAGGTGTAAGCACTTTTCTGTGGGATTCTTTCCCCATTTCAAAATTTACACTATTTGTCTATTATGTTAAAGCCAGTCAGCAGTAAAGTTGCACATACCCTAGTCAGATGAAAGACGGACCTGCATTTTGTCACTGCTACGCATAGCTCCTCTCTGAACACCTTGAGATGCATTAGTTGCACAAAAAAAATCAAATGACTGCTTAGCTACATACACCAATAGCTTTCTCAAATAGGAAACCAGAAGGAGACGAAGTCCTCCTTTAGGGGGCAGCGTCATAGGACCAACAGTGAGAAAAACTGAAGTCTAGCTGGATCCTTTCAGGTCTTATTAGTGATCCAGGTGATGGCAATCTGCCTGAGTGTCCTTATTAGAAGAGCCAGGAAGCTCAAGCAGAGACTGTTTATGGATCAGCAGTCCGTGTAAAAGCTGAAGGGGATAAAATTGAAAAGCAAAACTGAGAGCCTCCAATCACCTCACTATGAGCACATCTTAAAATAAACATGCCAACAACAGTCACAGGCAAGTCAGATGATGTAAGAACTATATTATTTTATCAGAACATATCCAACTTCGTCATTTAGAGTTTTTGTCAGGCCTCCAATCAAAGGTCATTCTACAACAGTCAGGAGTATGCATTTCAATTATTCATTAGTCAGACCACTTCTGTTGTTCAACAGCATGTCCCCTGACAGCTTCCCCAGCTCTCTTACATACCAACCACAGATGTTTTCATCTAATCAATACCTTAAAAGGGAACAATGACAGGAATCTAAACAAACAGAATATTTTAGTTTTCTTCCATGTATATAAAAAGACTGGATAATTTAGTCCATTTGATGTTCTCTTCCCCCTACTCCATCCCTAGGGATTTCTATAACCAGAAAACTCAGGGCATTCAGTGAATTGTTTTAAAAATTCTTTCCTACAGTTTCACTGAAAATGCTGTTGCACTTCTCTGAACATTGAGGGAGTATTTTCAGACTGTTTGACCTTTATTTAAAAAAGAGAAGAACACAAATCTGTCAGAGCACAATGACTTTTCTCCTCCCAAAACCACACCAGGACGCTAGCAAATGTATTTGTGGTGAGCATTACCAGTGTTACTACAATTCAGTCAGAGACTCATGTGTGATTAGTGTCCCAATCCAATATCGGGGAGGGTTCTTAAACGATCCCAAGAGCGAGATTAAGACACAAACGAGGTCAGATGCCGTACAACCTTACAAGTTTTATTTCCTATAACAACTGATAATAGTGACAGGACAGAGGGAAGAAGAAAGGAAAAAGAGGCAGACCTAAGCAAGAAAACAGAAGAGATGCAGCAAAACTAGTTACCACCACCACGAAGCCAGCAACATCCCGTTGGCTCGGTCTCAGTGCAGGTGATGGGGGTCCAAGTTCCAGGTTGCAGCAGACAGACAATGATGACCAGTTTCAAGCGCTGATTATCAATCCCTTGCAGTTCCTTTCAGTTCCTTTTTCCAGTCCCTTGCAGTTCCTTTTTCGAGGGAGGAGTACGCAGTTTTTCCGAAGAGTTCAGCCATTCCCACAGAGACTGTTAACTTCAGGCGGATATGGTGATTTCTTCAGGGCCTTCAGCAAGTACTCCCCACAGCAACAGGATGCTGAGGCTAGCAAATGGTCAGCAAAGTTGAGACAAATATAGTCCAACACAGTCTCTTACAGTCTCTTACACCACCCTGTGGCTCGACATTGCTGTCCTCATGGTGGCGTGAAAGATAAGGGTATAGAAAGAGAAAGAGGGGAAAAAAAAGTGCATACTACAATGATATAATCAAGTTAACAACTTTCTATCAAAATGACTTAACATAATGTGGCAAAAGAAAAACCAAAGGTTAAAATAAGATGATTTGGCTTTCCAAGGCTTATTTTGTGTTAATACAATATTTCTACATTAAACAACAACATGAACAAACAACAATATTATACCAATTATCCTAATTATAACATTCCTAAGTAAGTTAAACAACATCTAATATCTAACAACACCTACTTAACATCAACTAACCATTATAAATTTAACTAACTCTACAATATCAAAACATACTATAAATTAATTTTAAGGTTGTGAAGAATCAGTAGAAAAACACAACGGCAGTTTACATGGTGAACATTTACAAGGACAAAAAAGAAGTATTAGAATAACTATTAAGATAACCGTTATCAAAGCAAAGGCTATATAATAAACTGGAATCAACGTGAACACATACTCGTACTCCGTCATTTTTTTGGCAATGTACCACAAAGCGGTCACAGCCCTAACAGTCCACGTGGTCGGCTGCCCTGGTCTGCTGGAGTTGGGGTCCGCATGTGCAGTGGGAAAACCACTTTCCGTGCCCGCTTATCCTAGGGTGCATGCATTGTCTGGACCTAGAAACTTCTATCCCAGTTCCAAACAAAGGTGAATGAACAACACTACTATATAACAATGATTAACAATACTTTAACCTATTTAACCAATATATAAACACATACAAGACAAACACATACATAGCACAAGAGAAAATATAGCGAGAGCTAACAAAGCAATTGACACAAAATTACTAACCTGAGTAAACACATGTGTCTAAATAATTGATACAGTTGCGGGCTTTGATTGATAAACGACACAAATCTGTTTTACACCATCAGGCGAGGCAGTAGATACAAACTGCATGTTAGATACAACACGTTGGATTAATTGAATAAAACAAGGAATAATACATGGCAAAACCATCAAAGTGACAAATGTACATAACAGATAAAACAGAAGTTGTTTTACCCATGGTGCTCCGGGTAACCAAGACCATAAATCACCGTTCCAGCCATCCCATGTTTGAACAGGGACATGGGCTAGTTTCCTAATTTCTGTGGTCAGCTGAAGAGCTACTTCACCTACATCATCTATTTCCAAACAACAATTAGAGACATTTAGTTTCCCACATACTCCTCCCTCTTCAGCTAGTAAGTAATCCAAAACCATGCGGTGTTGAAGGATTGCAGTGCGCATCTGTTGAGATTGTTGAGTTAAAAGGTCTATAGCATTAGCAGTTTTATTGGTAATAATTTCTAAGACCGCTTGCAATCGAATTATGCGGTTCAAATTGTAAATCGGTTCTCATGCCCCTGCTATTGGTTCACTGGGATTCCAAGTGGCAGACCCATAATGTTCAATTATTCTTTCGGGAGGCCACTCATTTTCCCCCCACTTTTGTGTTCCATCTATTTTAACATCAACAGATCGCTTGCTATGTGCAATCCTTTTGTCCCCTAAACTATCATATAGTCTTACTCCCAATCAAGGACCACCCACCTCTGAAAGAAGGAAAAACAGAGGTCAGATAATCCTTATATAACAAATCCCTGACCAATTTGCTGGTAGTTGTTTGTAGGCAGTATGTCCACAAATCCAATAATGGCCTTTTTTTGCTTTGGCACCATTAGCAAATGGTCCAGCTGCAGCCTTTGGGAATTGAAAATAAGTTGTGTTCTCTTTTCCCAAAGGGCTAAAAAAAAAGGGTGCTTGGCTTGCTGTTGTTTGTCTGGCCGGTACAATACCAGGCACCAGTGTGTTTTTTCCACTCACAAATTTGATGATAAATATGGTTTCCAGGCCATCGGAGAAAGAAGGTTTCATTTTTGTTTGACGAAAACCCTTTGAACCCTTTGTTGCATCTGGCTTCATCAAGCCACATCCATATGTAAACACCCCTATCTTTATTAACCAATTTATGTGTGAGTGTCCATTGACACCTGCTTTCTCCAACATTGATCCCTCCCTTCTGGGTGCGATTTAAACAATATCTACCCACAGTAGGAAATTGAATTGGCCATGTTTCACTATCATCCCAGGTAGTGCTATCAGTTTCACTATAATTGCTTACGATTTGTGGTGCAGTGAGGGGTGTGGAGGTCCACGGCCAGCTTGACAACCCTAGAGGTCCTCCACAAACCCAACAGTGACTCAGATTTAAGGTGTGGCTTACAGTTTTTGCTAACAAAACAAACTCATTATCCTTAAAGGGATCATATGGGATAAGGGGAGGTGGGGGAATTGGCTTCCCTTCACCCTCATAGGTAAATCCCCAACATAACATAATTAAAAATAACATCATCTGCTCCTCTTCTTCTGTGGGTACGTCTGGGTCGCTTGCTTCTTCCCGAAAATGAAACAGAAAACAAACTCGCTTCTCGGGTTAGAAAGAGGGAACAATCCATCTAGTATGAATCTTATGAACTTTTCCACAGGCATCTTTTGCCTTCCAGGTATATTTGTTAAGGGGTGTGTCCAATACCAGTGGCACTGTGCCCACTGTGGGAAGTTCGACCAAGACAGGTTGTCCTGGGAAATGAGATGGGTTGCTGGGGTGATCAGGGCCATGTGGGGCTGGCATGATTGTTGGAGCTTTTGGACAGAATGCTGTGATCTTTGGACATCCATTTACTCCCCAGCGACTATTAACACTGGTCACTGCATCCCACGCTCTCTCAGCCCATCCTGGCTTATGCGGTTTGAGGAAGCGTTTTAACAGACCATTGGTTCTTTCCACAACTCCATTTGCTTGTGGGTAATACGGAGTATGAAACACCCACGAAATTCCCTCCTGGGCTGCCCACTCCTGGACCACTTTGGCTGTGAAATGTGAGCCGTTATCTGATTGGATTGACTGTGGTTTGGGGAAAATTCCAAACCATTCTTTCAGAGCCTTTATTGTGTTTTTCTCCTGTTGCCTTAGCACATGCTTTTGCTTGCACTAGTCCGGATACTATCTCCACACCTACCAGTATGTAGTACTTTCCCTCTGACCCTCGAATGGGACCGATGTAATCAATCTGCCAGGCCTCCCATAGGCCTTTTCCCTCTCTTAAATGCAGGGGGTCACCCTCCAGTGGGTATCTGTCCAAACGGACGCAGCATTGTTCGCAGGAAGACACACAAGTTTTACATTCTTCCCTGGCAACTGGCCACCCTCAGGCTTGTGCCTCACAATAAAGGTCCTTGACTTCTGAATGTTTCCGTTTTACATGTAGCCATTCTAACAGACGTTCCCAATTTTCTACTATCTGGGTGCTTTGTAGGGGAGCTAGCCAGGTTAGCTCATCCACTTTGGCATTCCATCAGCTCACCGGGGCGTCATCTTGTTGATGAGATGCTACCCATGCTACTGCAAATTTCCCTTGTCTGGCAATGGTAAGAATATCTTGCCATTTTTCCTTTTGCCATACAGGTATTCTATTGACCTCCCATCCATTTTGTTCCCAGAATGGAAGCCACTCAGTGCAACCTTTAAACATAACATAAGAATCAGTATAGATATAGACAGAAGAAGCAGATTGAGCCTTATGTTGAAAAACGCTCCACACAGCAATTAGTTCTCCTATTTGTGCACTACCTATCCCTTTGGTAATGATCTGTTCCTTGGTATCCACTTGAAGTGCCACAGCTCGATATTTCCAAATTTTTCCTTCTCACTTTGATGAGGCATCTGTAAACCAGACATTTTGCAATTGTCCAGAAAATGGAGGAGCTACTTGTATTACAGACAAAAGTTCAGGTGTTTCCCTATCTGGGTTTACCTCATCTTGTATATTTAACACTTTTGTGGCTCCTTCAGATACAGAAAAAATTTCACAATAGTGTTCTATTTGTGCATACCATTTCCTCACAGAGGCTCTCTGGACCACCCCGTCACAGGGGGGAGTTCCTGCCAAAACTGCTTTGATCACTTTAAATGGACCTCTGAGCACTATAGGTTGATGCCGGATGGTCCGTTCGGCTTCTCTCAGAGCTAAACTAACTACAAATAGACCTTTTTCCCAAGTTATGTACCTTTTTTTCAGCATCTTTAAAGCTACAAGAATAAAAACCAATGGGCCAAACAGGCCCCTCTGGACCCTTTTGCCACAAATGGATTGACAGTCCAGTCTTGGCAAACCCCCACTCAATTTGAACCGGGTCTGTTGGGTGAATGGGACCAAGGGCCTGATAGGCATTCTCTTCAAACACCAACAACTGTAAAGCCTCGCCATGGACCTGAGTCCATTCCCACTGAGCTCTCTTTCGCAACAAGTCATACAGGGGTCTAGCAATAATTGAAAAGTCAGGAATATGTTTCCTCCAAAACACAAGCAACCCTAGTGCATGCTGTAAGTCTTTCTTTGACCCTGGCATCTTGATCTGATCAAGAGAGGAAAGGGTATCCAGTGGGATACATGTCATGCCTCCCTTCCACCAGATTCCTAAAAATTTTACCTCACTTGAAGGGGTTTGTATCTTCTCAGGTGGAATTGTCAACCCTATACTTTCTAAATGGGTGATGATGTTGTTCTGGGTTTCTCTAACTTCTTCTACCTGACTCCCTCCTATGAGCACATCATCTATATATTGATAGATCTTTACCTCTGCTTTTATGGGAATTGTTTCCAGCTCTTGCACTAGAGCATGGTGAGCCAGTGTGGGGGAGTGCTTGTATCCTTGAGGTAGTCGTGTAAAGGTGTACTGTTGTCCTTCCCAGGTGAAGGCAAAGCGATCCTGGTCCTCAGGTTGTAAAGGGACCATAAAAAACATATCCTTAACATCAATCGTTGCCATGACAGAGTGGGATTGCTCCTGAATGGCAGCTATCAATTCAGCAATGTTTGGTACAGCAGCTGTTAATGGACCTGTGTTAGCATTGAGCCTCCTGTAATCTATTCTCAATTTCCATTTGCCGTTTGGTTTTTGGACTGGCCATGCTGGAGAGTTGAAGCGGGAGTGAGTGGGAACTACAACCCCTTGTTTCTTTAAATCCTCCAGAACTGGCGCAATTCCTTCTCTTGCTCCTAGAGGCACTGGGTAGGGTTTAACATTTGTCAGTTTGGAAGGGGGGAGGGTAGGTGCTGCTTGCAATAGACACACCTCTGTGCCGGATGTTTCGGCCAATTGCCTAATCTGAGGGACACCAAAAGACCATGAGTTTCCCTGGGTGTCACGCCACTGTCTACTCTTCAAAACATCTATACCTAGAAGATTCATCTGGAAAGATCCTACGGCCACCATGGTATTGACAGGGTTTTCCTCCCCTGGCAACCATAGTGTCACCGGAGTCATAGGCACTGATTATGTTTTTCCCAAGGCATTTAAGACAATCCGTTTTCTAGATGGAATTGAGATTCCACATTGTTCTGCTTCAGTCCGCCTTAGGAAAAAAGGAACATTCATTGTTCCGCCTTCAGTTCTTGCCACACAAACCCTATACAGCATGACATGCGCAAAAGATCTTTTCATTATATAAGTTTGTGTAGCCTATCACAATTTTTGCTATATGTGTTTCCTTGTCACAAGATTGTATAAAACCCTCAACCTTTCTTTTTAAAGGTGTGCAGGTATTTGGAGACCTGGCACCCTACACTGCAGTATAGCAATAAAGACAAAGATCTCAGCTCGATGTGTTGAGTGGCCTATTGCACACTGGATGAAAGAACCCAGCTTTTGGGACAACAACAGAAGGTTTGTCTTTGTAAGATCAGGAGAAATCTGTATCTTGATTTTTAAATTCTGTCTGTTGCAGTTAAGCCGCTGCCATCAATGGCAGTATGAAAGTTGCACTGTACCTTCAGGAAGATGCAATGTTCTTAATTCAATCTAGTTATAGGAGGTTGGTAATGTTTCACCCTTCAGCTCAGATCTATAATCAAGTACAGGAGCAGGAAACATGTTTGGCTTCAGGAGAGCCTGAATGTTTTTCAGATTTTGTGCAGAGCAGGGGAGATTATTTCTGTTAACAGTTTCAAATGTCGGTAAGCAAGTCTTACCCTTGCATTTCTCTTAGAGAAGAGTTAAGCATGTTTTGAAAAATCCCATCTTAGTGATTCACATTCAGTGTAAATGACATAGATAAGATTAGTTAGTATTGCATAAGGTCCTGAAACATGACATATTCTGTGTGCAATGTGCTTTTAAATTTTTAAGCACTTACTCTGTATGCCAGATTCAGCTGCTTGAATTGCTTTTGTGCTGGGCACATATTTTAAAGCCTTGATTATATATAGGAAACCTAGCAAATAAAATGTTCTACGGTTCAGCTACAGCAGAAGCAGTATTACACTGCCTCAGTACCAGTGCTGTTGAATCCTGACAACGCTTTTAAGTGCTGAGCTACCAAAGTGTTCTTCTGAGCAGAATAAATGCAGATTGGGCAGGATAAATTAAATGGTACAGTGCTTTAAATGTCAGTTGAAGAAAGCATTGCATATACCTTTTGGTTTGTAAGTTACTGTGACAATCTGGGAGAAGTATTTATGTATAGTATATGAATTTTGCTTGGTGTTAGGGATTCTGTGTATCGGTGTCAGGCTGCAAACTCTGGTTTGAGTGTGCATTTTGTTTTCTGCTACGTCTGTCTTCTGTTTTAATATTGAGCTAAACTCACAGGAGGTGCCAGAACAAAATCTTGTACCTGGCATGGAGCTAATGATAGGGGATAGTCTAATTTTAGCTGTCTATTCAAATGAAATATGCTCTTATCCAGGTCATTATGCTAAGGTGGTCTTATATTTACATACTCATTATGCACAAGTGGTTGTTGATTTTAGTATTAAAATTAAGCACGGTAAGGCAAGGACAGGGTCTTTATTTGATTCTCATCCAGCATTGACTAATTGTGATGGGTTGACCCTGGTTGGTTGCCAGGTGCCCACCAAAGCCGTTCTATCACTCCCTCTCCTCAGCTGGACAGGGGAGAGAAAATATAACAAAGAGCTTGTGGGTCAAGATAAGGACAGGAGAGAGATCACTCACCAATTACCGTCACGGGCAAAACAGACTCAACTTGGGGAAAATGAACTCAATTTATTACAAATCAACCAGAGCAGGGTAATGAGAAATAAAACCAAATCTCAGAACACCTTCCCTCCACCCCTCCTTTCTTCCCGGGCACAACTTCACTCCCAGATTCTCTACCAACCCCCCCAGCAGCACAGGGGGACGGGGAATGGGGTTTACGGTCAGTTCATCACACGTTATTTTCTGCCGCTTCATCCTCCTCAGGGGGAGGACTCATCACACTCTTCCCCTGCTCCAGCGTGGGGTCCCACCCACGGGAGACAGTCCTCCACAAACTTCTCCAACGTGGGTCCTTTCCACGGGCTGCAGTTCTTCACAAACTGCTCCAGCATGGGTCCTTTCCACGGTGTGCAGTCCTTCAGGAGCACACTGCTCCAGAGTGGGTCCCCGACGGGGTCACAAGTCCCGCCAGAAAACCTGCTCCGTGGGCTCCTCTCTCCACAGATCCGCAGGTCCTGCCAGGAGCCTGCTCCAGCGCGGGCTTCCCACGGGGTCACAGCCTCCTTCAGGAAACCCACCTGCTCCAGCGTGGGGTCCTCCACGGGCTGCAGGTGGATATCTGCTCCACCGTGGACCTCCATGGACTGCAGGGGGACAGCCTGCCTCACCATGGTCTTCAGCACGGGCTGCAGGGGAATCTCTGCTCCGGCGCCTGGAGCATCTCCTCCCCCTCCTTCTTCACTGACCTTGGTGTCCGCAGGGTTGTTTCTCTTACATGTTCTCACTCCTCTCTCCGGCTGCCGTTTTTTCTGTCTGTCCCAACTTTTTTTCCTTCTTAAAAATGTTATCACAGAGGCATTACCACTATAGCTGATTGGCTTGGCCTTGGCCGGCAGTGGGTCCATCTTAGAGCCGGCTGGTATTGGCTCTCTCTTGAACACAGGGGAAGCTTCCAGCAGCTTCTTACAGAAGCCACCCCTGTACCACCCCCCCCACCCCCCGTTACCAAAACCTTGCCACACAAAGCCAATACACTAATCTACCGTTAGCTATTCCTAATTGTTGTGGCTTCACCCCAGCCAGCAACTAAGCACCACGCAGCCACTCACTCACTCACTCACTCCCCACCTAGTGGGATGGGGGGGAAAATTGGGAAAAGAAGTAAAACTTGTCAGTTCAGATAAGAACAGTTTAATAGAACAGAAAAGAAGAAAATAATAATGATAACGATAACACTAATAAAATGACAACAGTAATGATAAAAGGATTGGAATGTACAAATGATACACAATGCAATTGCTCACCACCCACCGACCGACACTCAGCTAGTCCCTGACTGGCGATTCCCCCCGCCCCCACTCCCCCCATGTCCAGTTTATATACTAGACATGATGTCACATGGTATGGAATACCCTGTTGGCCAGTTTGGGTCAGCTGCCCTGGCTCTGTCCTGTGCCAACTTCTTGTGCCCTTCCAGCTTTCTTGCTGGCTGGGCATGAGAAGCTGAAAAATCCTTGACTTCAGACGAAACACTACTTAGCAACAACTGAAAACATCAGTGTTACCAACATTCTCATACTGAACTCAAAACATAGCACTGTACCAGCTACTAGGAAGACAATTAACTCTATCCCAGCTGAAACCAGGACACTAATAAATAAGATGTTCTTGGTTCTACATACCACATATATTCTAATTCTCTCCTTATCTTAAGTTTACATGATCACTTAGCAGCATCTCCAAGGTAATGCATTTCTTCATACCAAGTATTTCAAAATTCGTTAAGTTTTGCCAACTTTGCAAGTTAATTCTGTGAGTTACTATAACACCGATAACTTTAATGGTGATACTGTCTATAGTCTTCAGCATCAAGGTCTTCACCAGCAGAATGTATAATTAGATAGTTTCTGATAAGTCAAACATTTATTCCTTCATCCCACCTCATGCCTGAACTGTTCTCTAGAATCCTTTTGACAATTACCATGAAGATGCTATAATGCAAGGGGGCAGGGAGATGGGATTTATGTATTTTATTTTTTTTTAAACTGTCTTTTTCACAATTACACATTGTTGATCATTTTTGCCAATGGCATATGAAGTGTCTTAATTCCTTCTTAAGTATACTAGACACTGAAAAATTATTTTTAGTTCTACAAGTTTACCTTCCAGCCCGAGTATTGTGTTATGATGAGTTATACATGCAACTAACCATAGTGTTATGTCTAGGTTTCCTAACTGGCTACTTGAAGGCACTCAGTTTATTGCCAAAATAAGCTTATTTATCCTTTACTGAAACTGCTGAAGTGCAATAAAAATTACGGAAATAAACTATGAAATGTAATTCTGATTTTGTTAGGATTTATTTTTGCCGGAAGGTTGGGGGGGGTGGGGACAGACATGACTTTTTCCAGAAACACCAGTGTTAAATTGAAGCATTGTCACTGAAGTGGCACTGCTTTTCATTCTGTGCCTCTAACCAAAGTGCTGTGACTGTATAAGTATATTCTCTGCATTATGTTATGAATTGTGGTATTAGTCTCAGGAGCCCAAGGGAAACAATGCAATGTACAATAGTTTTTCATTACATAATAAAAGCTATCCTCAGCAGTATGGGTGTAATTGGTAATGCCAGTCAAAAGTAAGCAATAATTTTGAAAATGGATTTAGGTAGCATAAATAAGTTCAGCCTGAATGTCAACAACTGCAGATATCCCACATTGCTTTGATCCCAGAAACCTGGGATAAATGGTTTATGGGTTTGGTTGACAGCACTGGTCTTGACAACATTGCACGATTCTCCTTTAAAACACACATGATAAAAGTCCCGAATAAATGCTCTCACTGCACCAGCTCCTGGATTTTTTTCTCTTCACAAGCATAATGCTTATAACCAACCATCAAATTTTTACTCTTGATCTAGCTGAGCACTGAATTCATTCCCAGCACTTAAGAGGCAGATTCACCTGATATCAGAAAGGTCTACAAGAGCAGCTTATCTTACATAAAGACAGGCTGCCTTAAAGCTCCAAAACCTCATAAATAAAGGAATATCTCTGGGAATGGTCATAAGCTTTTCTCAATTTCCTGTAGGCAGCAGTGACTGAAGGGTCTCTGCCCAAGAGCAAAATCTACACACAACCTAATTCACCAGCACTCAAGTTGACCCTTGTATTTACACTTTCTGTCCTTCACAGGAAAAAAAAGCTACCAGCAACTGCCTTTGACTTAAGTCACAGAGATACCACTGAAGTGCAAAGACACTCTAAGGGCTCCAATTCAGCATTTAAGACACCCTTGACCTTGAAAGTAATGGTAAGAATTTCCTTTAATGTCTACAGGAATTACATATGCATGTCATGGAGAGCATGAACCTCTAAATGCTTTTATTGTATGATTTAGTACCCCCTGAGTTAAACTGAGTATCATGGTATTTTAGGGCCTAATTCCTCTCGCCTCACTCAGCCAAAACTCACATGAGGAAGAAAGGTTTAAACTCATAAACCATACTGAATTAAAGCCCATAAAAGAAACCAATTGCTTACCAGAGTGATTAAAATCAGATATGTTTCCACAGGGAAAATAAGAAGCCTCTTTACAAAAATTCGCTGCCAATGGGAGCTAAAATTCCCTTTGAAGATATTCACTCTTTACTTGAAGTATTTCTAACAGACAGTAAGTGAGGGAGTCATGAAATTTGATGCTTTCTTTCCTTTTCATATGTCAACCTCTTTGCCCCTCCCCTGCTTTTCTTACTGTACTTTTTATTCTTTCAGAGCTATGAACACATACACATACACGCACAATTTCCCCTCAAAGTATTACAGACAGTTCTATTCTTAGATTTTCATCTTTGTTATAATCTGTTCCTCTTCCCCACGAAGCTCCTTGTCAACAAATACTTTTTTTCTCCATAATATAGTTCTATTTTGCAATCAACAGTTTGAGGAAACAAGAAGCATCACAGTTGTGTTACATTTTCATTGTATGAAAATGCTAGATCAACATCTCATATTGCAGCACACAGTTGTGAAGACATCTGAAAGACTGCAATTTTTCCTCACAAAGCAAAAGTATTCTGAACACCTCTATTTTGGCTTTGAAACAAAAAACTCTAAAATTTCTGAGAAAACATGCATTTTATTGCAAATTATGTTAACCTGTCATCGCAGAAGAAAAAAGTTTTACTATCAAGTCAAGTTTTACTATCAGTCATTTTTATGTCAACCATTAGTATTTTATCTGGTGTTTCTATTTTGCCCTTTTCAAACATGCCAGAATTAGAGAAGGCCTAATTCATTTTCTCTTAAAAATTGTACATTTTCACCATCTATCAACTTTTTGGGGTCTCCAACGTTACATTTGAAAGTTGTAGAAATATCTTCATCCTTCACAACATACCCTGAATGATTCATTTCCATAGAATTATATTCCCAACATCAATTTTTGTTACACTTAGAGCACAAGAATCTCCTTTCATTACATGCCATGGATTTATGGAATTGATTCATTTTTAAACTTATTCATCATTGCACCCATAACTAATGGAAGTCATGATTTTGGAATAACAAAATTAAATTTTTCGTAAGAGGTCCAACAGAAATGTTCAAGATTAAGAAAATAATGTTTCTAGACCTCCCCTCATCCTCTCTTTAGGCAAAATGATCACAGAAGCACAGAAGCCATAGGAAATATTCAAGTCATTATCTACAAAATAGATCCAGCTATCTCTGCACTAGCAAACATCAATAAAGCAAGACATTTGTATGATGCAAGATTAATCAAGACTGTTCTTATGGATTCATAACAACTAATGCTTCCTTCAGCCCTTCACACTATTGCCAACTCAGGCCTAAGTCCTTGCAAGCTGGGACAAGTTTGGGCAATTGCAGGCAAGCACACCACTTAGCTCTGTGTATGCTGACTGGCTGGTTAAGTCACATGCCCTTATGAACCAGCTGGCTTTTACTCCTAGGCAGGACCCAACTGGTAATTGCCCTTCCACCAGTTAAATCCTCAGTTTTGGTTTCCCTCCAAGATTTTCTTAAATTTGTGTCCTCAAGCCTTCCATTAAATTTGGCTTAAATTGAACTGTGGTTTCAGAAACAGTTGATGAGCAGAACACACAGTAATATATATATAGAACTATATGTATATAGAACTATATATATATATATCCTCGCTCAGTGCATGGAAGTAGGACAAAAAATTGACCAAAGGGAATTCATTAAAACCAGGTTTGGACAAATAAACTTGCTAATCTCTCTGGATAATGTTATCCTTAAGTCCCATCCTCAAAACCCACACATCCACTCATATGTCAGTGTCTGTTAAGTGTCTCCATGCAATACTTCACATAAGCAGAATATCCAAGAACATGGTAACTATCCATTCACCAAAAAAAAAAAAAAAAAAAAAGGAATCTTTCAGTTCCTTGGCTACTTTAAAATATTAATGGTTTTGTTTTCTGAGAAATAACTTTACAAGTTGGTGTTAACTACATCAAACCTCAAAAAACACAGAGACAGCACTAAAGATGACAATTTTTTGTTTCTGGAAACTGCATCTACAGACACAATTTTTAAACACAACCCATGTGAGACAAGATAGCATTTGCACGTATGCATAGCTCATGAGCATGGCAAAGAAAAGCAAACAACAGCAGTGTTCCTTCACCTAAGCAGCCCTGTGAGTTACTATTTATAACCTCCCTTTTTCCGCCAGATTACTATCCCAAGGAGTCACTCAAACACATATTTTACTTCCCCTTTACCTTCAACATCACACAGACCAATGAGGGAAGTAATGAGAAAACATTCTTTACTGCCAATGATATGGCGCTTTCCAACCACATTCCTTGTTATTTTTGAAACTGTAGTAATTCCTGAATTAATTCAGCCCGTACCATCTCTGGACAGACTCAAACTGATTCAAGAGGAAAGAGAAAAGCATTGTAGATGACGTGCCACTTTCCATCCACTCAGCGCCTAACGGGTTGGCACTACCTGTCCCCTTCTGTAAAGAAAGGCTTGGGAAACCTCACAGCACTAATTAGCTCAACATTTATCCTCAGCAGTCTGATAATATCAGTGGAAAAAAAAAATTGCCACCTCAAACCTCAGCTTGTTAGGAACACCTCCCTTTTTACCTAAAAAAACCACTATGCAAAGTAGCTAATGCATCTCCAGATCAACCTGCTGGTTAGCGGGGAAAAAAATAGCAATAGTATAGGGGCCACATAACTTAAAAGTACACTATAGTTGTATGCTAGACCAGGCAGCTATTTCATCTGTTCCCTCTGACTTCTGCTAGCCATGTTTTAGTACAAGGTTCTCTCCAGTTAAAGAGCATATTCAGTATCACTGGTCATTCCCATTCCAGTATGCTGCTAGTTGTTACACAACATAGATCTTAAAAGCAGACTAAGAAAGCAAAAGCTTTCTTATGAATATGTATACTACTCAGAATGAGCTTTAGAATGATCCCTGAATTAAGACATGCAGTACAACCACCACTGTCACCCAGTATACACATAGGAACAAACACAATGCAAAATTTAGGAAATGGAAAAGATACAAGGCTCCAGGATTCCATTATGGACTTCATTAAGCATATGTGATTTACCTAGAAAACATGAATCCTAAACCAGAAAAAAAACATAGGAAAAAGAAATAGGAAGAGAGTTTGGGTAACAAACATTGGGATATTTCATTGCCCTATTTTAGTCATACTTAGTAGCACACATATGATCCTATTTCTAACAACCTTGAAAAGAATATTCCCTTTAAAGGAGCTACAATTCAATTCTCTGTTTTATTTTTATAACTAGTATCATTTCCTCTTTGTCTCTTAAATCCCCCACTTATCTGTTTGAAAGTCATCTACAGTAATACTAACAAGTCAACAAGGAGTAAATAAACTGGAAGAGGACAAAAACAAATTAAGATATTAATGAAGAAAAGAGAAAGGTATGTTTTTGTTGTGGTTTAACCCCAGCCAGCAACTTAAGCACCACACAGCAGCTCGCTCACTCCTCACCTCCACTGTGGTGGGATGGGGAGGAGAATCAGAAAAAAAAAGTAAAACTCGTGGGTTGAGATAAGAATGGTTTAATAACAAAAGTACAATAAAATAACAACAATAATGATAAAATATAATAATAATAGTAATGAAAGGAAGGTAACAAAAAGAGAGAGAAATAAAAACAAGAAAAACAAGTGATAAACAATGCAATTGCTCACCACTCGCTGACTGATGCCCAGTCAGTCCCCGAGCAGTGATCCACCCCTCCTGGCCAACTCCTCCCAGTTTACTGAGCATGACATCCTGTGGTATGGAATATGCGTTTGGCTAGTTTGTGTCAGCTGTCCTGGCCATGCTACCTTCTTGTGCACCTGCTCACTTGCAGAGCATGGGAAACTGAAAAATCCTTGACTTAGGATAAGCACTACTTAGCAACAACTAAAACATTGGTGTGTTATCAACATTATTCTCATATTAAATCCAAAATACAGCACTGTACTAGCTACTAGGAAGAAAATTAACTCTGCCCTAGTTGAAACCAGGACAGTTTTCATTATCCTTGCTCCTTGAAGGAGTAATACACTTAGATTATTTTTACCCAATACATACCCTCCAAGGAGCCACAGAAGATTATGAACATGACAGAAATGATGTCTCTCAAAATTCCTCAAGGCAACTGATAACTATAAACCAGGAAGTCTGATGCTTCAAAAGCCTGATGATCAGAAAAAAAGAATATACTGCTTAGATCATACAGAGAAGCCAGATTGGAAGCAATCTTCAAATGGGCATATATGTCTTTATACATTATTGTACATATAAAAGTGTTCCCCACGTCAGTTTTCTGTGGTATATTTATGATTCCTCTAGGGGCACACCAACTCAGGGAATGGCTGTTGTACAGAACAAAAACCTGGAACAAGATTTTTAATGTCATCCAGTCAAATACCATTAATAAACAAATGGAAACCTGCAAAAAAAGTTTACTGCAAAACAGTACTTAGCACTTTACACAGTTGAGTCTCATATTCCATCTATCCCAGCTTGCCAAGCCCAACAGAAGATTAGCAGTGAACTGCCTGCAGTCAGTGTGAGCTCACAACAAAGCCAAAACCCTGCAGCTGACTCTTTGTGCTACTTGACATACAAGAGTTGCCTTGCCAGAACTTAGTATGCTTACATTGTGTATTAATTTGTAAACAGTGGATACTAAGACATATATTGTCACATTTCTGGAAGGGTCTACTAGGAGAAAAAAGCCTTTAGTCTCTGTGCTGAAGCAGATACAGCCTTAATCATTCCAGTCAACCAGTCACACAAAACACATACCCACCCCTGCCACCACCACCCACTTCTGGGGCTATGTTAGCCAACTGTTAGTTGCTATACCCTCTGTTTCTGCTTTCTTTTGCAGGGAAGGCAGCATTTTTCACACAAAACCCAGCAGCCTAACCAGAAGCATGAGTCAAATTTAGCCCAACTTCAGCCCAACTTCAATTATCAGCCATAAAAACAGAAGTTTGTTTTCCTGCTTTGAAAGGAAGACAAAAATTCACCATGCATTCAAAACTGCTAGTAGCTTTAGGTAAGGCTGAGTCCATAACTGTTCACCATTCTATGTCTGAACTGCAATAGCGGGGAGGGAAATTTCAAAGTCATTACAAATTTATTAAGAGTTTATCTGCTCTGCTTTCATGCTCCTAGAACAGTTAGTACTGAAACATCAATAAAGACAGCAGATATAGGTTGCTATTAGATTTCTATGGCCTGGCAAGAAAGGCTTAGAGAACATAAAATGGTGTTTCTCCTCTGATAACTGGCTTCTTTCAGCCCTAGCCACTTAATGAATTCTGATTTTGTACTTACACTTTCTGCTTTTCACCATAAAATGCAAATTCCTCACAATCAAACTGAATTCAGTCAGCAAATCTGGCCCTTCCACCTCAGATCCCATCATGACTACTTACTGACCTTGAATGTCATGCTTTCATCCTTTCACTTTCATGTATTGCCACACACACACACACACACACACACACACACACACACACACACTTATACTTTCTTGTCTTCTTCCCCATCTACACAGTCCCATGTTCCCTCCCCTCCACCAGTATCTCTATCTGAACAGAAGTCCAGGCCTCACAAGTAAAGTACTGAGCAGCTAAAACATCTGGGGGTTCACTACACTCAGCTGACCACCCCACTGGCACAGCAACCTCACCAAAGCTTAGACCAAGCACAACATCTACAAGAGGAAAAACAAACAAAAAAAACCCAAACCACACCACCTCCACAACACAACCACCACACTGCTTAAACCCTACAAGCCCTATCATCTCACAGCTGTCACTCAGCATAGAGACCCCTGACACCAGGAAAGCTACCAAATCAGTGGATTTTGGGGCAGAAGGGGAAGGAGGGTGGAGCAGAAACAAGGTTGCAGCAAATCTTAGTAGTAGCAAGTGTAACTTTTCACCTTTTTTTTTTTTTTTTTTTTTTTTGCAAAAGACGTCAAACCAAGAGCAAATGCACCCCATACAATTCACGGTCAGGCACCCCAGGCCCACTTCCTCCTGCCGCCATCTCCCTCACAGGGTGACAAGGCACTGTGTACAAGCTGTGCTTCCCCTCGCCACACCAGTAGCAGCAGTGGAAGAAACAGGCACCCATGAACAGCACAAGCACACCTGTGCTTGGCACCATGCCGGCCAGCCCAAAGTCTTCCCTCCCCTCTGCCCCAAAACTGATCCTGAGGCATGATAAGGTGCAACTTAAGTGGCCGTGACAGGGCATTCTGTTGTGGTCGGTTTGTCACACAAGGAGCGGGCACCCATGCTGTGGAGTTACTCAGAGAGGCACCAGGGTCATAGAATCATTGAATGGTTTGGGTTGGAAGGGACCTTAAAGATCATCTAGTTCCAACCCCTGTGCTATGGGGAGGGACATCTTCCACTAGATCGGGTTGCTCAAAGCCTCATCCAACCTGGCCTTGAACACTGCCAGGGATGGGGCATCCACAACTTCTCTGGGCAACCTGTTCCAGTACCTCACCACCCTCACAGTGAAGAACTTCTTCCTTACATCTAATCTAAATCTACCCTCTTTCAGTTTAAAACCATTACCCCTCATCCTATCAGTATTCTCGCTGATAAAAAGTCCCTCCCCATCTTTCCTGTAGGCCCCCTTTAAGTACTTAAAGGCTGCTATAAGGTCTCCCTGAAGCCTTCTCTTCCTTAGGCTAAACAACCATAATTCTCTCAGCCTGGCCTCATAGCAGAGGTGCTCCAGCCCCTGATCACCTTCATGGCCTTCCTCTGGACCTGCTCAAGTAGGTCCATGTCTTTCTTATCTGGACGCAGTACTCCAGGTGGGGTCTCATGAGAGTAGAGGGGGAGAATCACCTCCCTCCACCTGCTGGTTACACTTCTTTTGATGCAGCCCAGGATACGGTTGGCTTTCTGGGCTACAGGCACACATTACTGGCTCATGTCCAGCTTTTCATCTACCAGTACTGCAAAGTCCTTCTCCACAGGGCTGTTCTCAATCCATCCATCACCCAGTCTGTATTGATACTGGGGATTGCTCCAACGCAGCTGCAGGACCTTGCACTTGGCCTTGTTGAACCTCGTGAGGTTCACATAGGCCCACTCCTCAAGCCTGTCAAGGTCCCTCTGGATGGCATCCCTTCCCTCTAGAGTATCAACCATGCCACTCAGCTTGGTGTCATCTGCAAACTTGCTGAGGGAGCACTCAATCCCACAGTCCGTGTCCCTGACAAAGATCATGAGGGTACAGGCGAGTCCACCGGGGACTGAGGGAAAGATGCATTCAAATATAAATGAATAAATTTTGGGAGAGGGGAGAGCAGCGGGCCAGGAGGGAGAATGGCAGAATACGCTATTAAAAAAAAAAGGAACATGTGATCATCATGGTTGATCAGAAAATTAAGCTGCTGGGAATAATGGCTGAATTCCCAGGACTGCTGGCCATGCTAATGCATCATTCCTGGTATCTGTGGGCTCATCTCCAGGTTTTGATCATCCCTAGAATTTGTTCCATGGAAAGATGTAAAAGGCTTAAATCAGAGACATCTGCTACAATCATCAAGTACCTTGTTTACTAAATCCAACAAGAGGAAAAGCCTGCAGTAGCTCAGCTGTTCTCTTTCTGTCATAGTTGGGAAATAGTATTTGATTTCATGGGACACAAAGAAAACAAGGGCAGTGTGAGACATCAAAATGCAAGCCTCCAGTAAGAGCTGAGTTCAGGAAGTTTTGTTTTCTTTTTCCCACTGAACAGGTTACAAGGTGGGAAACAAGCATATCAACATGTGTGAATTCAGTTTTTAAAGAAAGGCAAATCGACAGCTAACTATTGAATTGATATTTTTATATCTGACCTGAGAACTTGGTGGTATTTTTGTTCTTATTTTTCCTAAATTCAGTTAGCCTTGAGCCTCTTACAATATGCAATTATGACAGGAAAAATCCAGAATTCTCTAATTTGGAACCAATGTTTTTTCCCCACCTTCCAGCTGTACTCTGTCATGCCAAAAATGAAACAAATACTAAACAAGCTCCACAGTTTACTACCATATATAAAAAGAAAAGGGAAAGTATTAGGCCACGATAAAATTCTAAAACAAGCTTATATAAGAACCTTTTTCAATCCTGAATGCTTTGGATGATATTTCTGTTACACAAGGAGCCCTATTGGGAGCACACACAGATAAGCTTTTACCAGGATATTCTTCCCTCACCATTCCTCAAAAGATGTAATGATTTTTTTCTGTGCTTTTTGTTTGTTTGTATGTTTTTCTCCCCTGTCTCTTAATACCCATACAGAACTCTAAATAGAAACAGACCTACTCTTTTAAATTTGCCTGATGGGAAACATGGAATTAATTAAAACTAAAACACAGTAACAATCAGTTGTCAGGGAAATGGGAGAGAACTCATGCACGTACATACACACTTGAAACTCAAGTTTTTTTGTTTGGAGCAAGCTAAAAGTTCTCGACCTGAACCTGAGAGAAAGGACATGCTGTCCCACCAGGTATTCAATTAAGCATCACACACTGAGGCAGGAAAATTGGATAGAAGGTGATCTCTCGTAAAGCAACTGAGTCCAGATTATGAGGGACCTTTGCTTCTCTTGATGGAACAAAAGAAATCGTAAGGAACAGTTTTTAAAGTTTTTTAGAAATTTCCATATACTCTAAATTACAGGAGCAAAAACAAATATACAGTCCAAAAAAGACTACAGCTCTTCCTGCATTGCTATACAGAAAGCTCCTAACACCCCAGCTCCTCCTGGTACTAAACTATGGAGTAGATCATTAAGAAGATCTAGGTTAAAATAATCTTCTTGACCAACAGACAGTATTTCCTCTGTTGGGGTGAGGCAAGAAGAGATACAAAAGGGTTGAACACTCTTAAACCAGATCATTTAAAGTGAGAGTGGTCTCTGAACAACACCCAGAGATATTTTACAAACACCACCATATCCCCCCTCAAAATCAAACCTCACAAAACAAAACAAAAAAAAAACATTGCAGCAGCCAATGTCATTCCAAGAACAGAACAGAAAAACAAGAGCAATAGCTGCTAAAAACATGTATCTTGTAATTATATCTTAAGTTCCCTAGGAACTCCAAATAGACAACAAAACATCTATTGAAAGTGTTATTCCAGATGGTAGTTAGACTCCTGACAGCTTTCAGATGAAGTGTACTCTTTTCTACCAAATAAGAAAGAGGCCTAAATGCCAAAGAGAGCCAAAGTCAGGCAGTGGGACAGCCTTCTCAGTTTAAGTTCTTCAAACTGAATTTGCAAGGTTTCTCTCCGTCTTCCCTGTGAATTGGTGTCACATCCCAATTTCTCAGGACGATGACTCAGGTTTACAGATTCCCATGTCAGGATTAAGGTGAAACAACGACAGGGATCCTTTAAATCACAAAACTCAAGTTTTATTCACTCACAACAAGAATTGGCATGCTAACCACCAGAATTGGTATGCTCACAACAAAAATTGGCGTGAAACTTTGTCAGTAAACTGTGTAACGTGCTAACCATACATCACCAAACATATACTTCAGGCCTTGCTTATCTGGGAATCAGTTCAGGGAAGCCATTAAGGAGAGCCCTCCCATTGGGTCACAAGGTTCAGAGCAGACCCCTTTGCTTTCCTAAAGTCGTTCTCAGGAGAGGAGCCTGGGGGTGGCTGGATCCACTCCTAGTCCCAGACTTGGTCGATGGTTTATGTCTAAAGGGATGAGGTGTAGAGATTATGGAAAAGGGAAAGAGAGAGAGAAGACAAAGATTTCACAGGTGCTGGTCCAGTCAGCCGAGAGGTCCAGTTCCAGTGGGCTTGCGCACCCGGGGCTTCAGTTTGTGTCCTTTTATCATCTCCTTGCCTCTCCTTCGGGTGGGCATTAGACTAATTAGGTGTCATGAGTGGTTTGTGAGCCTTTGGGCTTGGGGTCATTTGGGGACTAACTTCCCCTTCCCCGCATGGTGAGCTGCCCTGTTCATCACATCAGAACAGGGAGCTGTGCACCCTCCTGCACAGCCACCCTCTCCTGTTGCTGATGGGCACTTATGGGCTCTTCTTCACCTGGGGTTCCTTTCTAGGCAAAGTTCCTTGTTATGCAGAGTTCCTCGTTGAGCAGAACTCGCCCCACCACAATGCTTGAGACATTAACTCTTTCAGTCTCTCACAGTTGGGAATAAGGTGCTTCTCATACATGACTACAAAAAAGTAAATGTGCATTTCCAGCACTTGCTGAGAGGGAATGTTACACTCAGAATCTCATTCTGGGTAGAAGAGAGCACATTATATATGTGGAGCTATCATGGTTTAAGCCCAGCTGGCAACAAAGCACCACGAGGCTGCTCGCTCTCTCCTCCTCCCTAGTGGGACAGGGAGGAGAAAATACAATGAAAAGCTCGTGGGTCAAGACAAGGACATAAGTGTTGATCACTCAACAATTATGATCATGGACAAAAAAGACTCAACTTGGAGGAAAAACAAACAAAATCAATTTAATTTAGTACTGATCAAATCAGAGCAGGATAATGGAAAGTAAAAGTAAAACCAAACCTTAGAATACCTCCCCTCCACCCCTCCCTCCTGCCCAGCTCAGCTCCACTCCCAGTTCTTTCTACCTCCTCCCCCCATCGGTACAGGGGGACGGGGAATGGGGGTTGGGGTCAGCTCGCCACACCTTGTCTCTGCCACTCCTTCCTCCTCAGGGGAAGGACTCCTCACCCATCCCCTGCTCCAGTGTGGGGTCCATCCCATGGGAGACAGTCCTTCACAAACTTCTCCAACGTGGGTCCTTCCCATAGGCTGCAGATCTTCACAAACTTCCCTGGTGTGGGTCCTTTCTGCAGACTGATCTTCAGTCACAGGCTGCTCCAGTGCATGCTTTCTCATGGAGTCACAGCCATCTTCGGGGGCATCCACCTGCTCCGGTGCGGGCTCCTCCACAGGCTGCAGGTGGGCATCTGCTCCCCCGCTCCCCTCCATGGGCTGGGCGGGGACAGCCTGCCGTCTCACCACGGGCTGCAGGGGCATCCCTCCTCCAGCGCACCTCCTCCCCCTCCTTCCTCACTGACCTTGGTATCTGCAGAGGTGTTCCTCTCACATTCTAATCCCACTACTCACTACTGGGTTCCCCTTCTTAAATCTGTTCTCCCAGAGGCAATACCACCGTCACTGATGGGCTTGGCCTTGGCCAGAGGTGGGTCCGACTTGGAGCCAGGGAAGCTTCTAGCAGCTTCTCACAGGAGCCACCCCTGCATCCCCTCCTGTGCTATCAAAACCCCACCACACAAACCCAGTACAGGAGCCAGGAATTTATTATCAATCTAGTTAATGTTTTGGCATTCTATTAGTCCAAATTATCTAATACAGAAAAGTTGCAGTGATTAAAATTGTTATACATATAATTATGTATGGCTATATTAAAAAAGACCTTCCTAGTCCTTCCTTTCTATGTTATGCCCATGCTCCTGAAGCCCATCTGGGTTCAATGGTCAACAGTTTCAATGTTGCACAAGCAGAGAGGTGGGGGGTGTCACAGACACTCATTAATGTCCTCAGCTTTCACTGGGAGTGGTGTGATGCTGGTGGTGGGGTCCCTTTGTTTTCAGTGCCAGGGTTTCTTTGCATACATTTGCATACCATGGCCTGCTCCCAGAGAAGGAGTGAAAGCTTCCCCACAGCACCCCAATACCCCCGAGGGCCGTCTGTCCCCGAGGGACTGCCTGGGGCTGTCAGCCCCTTCCCCGGCGGCACTCACAGAGCTGGAGCTCAGACAGGCTGGGCAATGGGCACTCGGCCACGGGGCACCTGGTAAACCCAGCTCAGCCCCGCTCAGGCCAAGGGCCGCCCAGCCACCCCCTGGGACCCGACACAGCCTGATATTTGCCCCAAGCAGTGGCAATACCATATTTACTGGGTGGTAGAATATGAACCTCCTGAAGCTCCACCTATGTTGGGATGGAGTCATTTTGGTCATATTACCTCTACCTATCTGTATAAGGCCACTAACTTTCTGTTCTTTGGGTGCAGGATATCAGGGAAGAGAATTTTGTCTGGCATTAGAGAGATTCATTCCGTGTCATGTGTCAGGAAGCACGCATAGTATTATCTTTTGTTCATTTGTTCATTTTCTCTGGATTATTTTGTGACAATGTTGAAAGGCAAATGGAAAGAAGACTGGGAAAAGAAACACATGAGCAGAATCCTGACAAACTCCAGAGCACAGGAGAAGAAAGCATGGAACAGAGGTACTGAATAAAATCAATTTGACATATTTTTGCTCTTTTAGATTACATGTAGCTAACTGCTTTAACAGATTTATTCTAGAGCTGTTGTCCAGTATGATTTATCTGCTAAATAAAGAGATTGGCAACATTTGAAATTTGTGCTTATAGACATGACTAGCTGGGGAGCTGTAATTCATATTTCACTGTCTGAACTAGTTTCAGTGCCTGCTTGCCAGACTTTAAGGTTGCTCAGGATTATCAGTCTCTCACTTTCACCCTATTTCAGTAAGAGACTTAATCAGGATAAGTCCTATTGGCTTCAATAGGATTTACTGCTTAAATTAGGCAGATGCTTAAGACTCTAATTCAGTAAGGTGTTTAATCATTAGAGCCTGCCTGTTAAAATAGTATCCCTAATGGGAACAGTGATTAAGCGCTTATTTAAACTCTTAAATATATATTTAATTTTAAATTTATTATTTTAGTACTGTGCTGAATAGAAAGGAACATAAACACATGCTTAAACTCACATGCTACGTGCTTTGCTGCGTGGATTTCATATTCTTTGAAATATTAAATTAACAAGCTAGTAGAAGGATTTGTGAACTCATTTATCCTTTTTCTTGATAGTCTCATCAGAAAATGTGTTATATGTACACACATATACACAGAAGCTTCAGTTAAAGGGAAAAAAAATCCTACATTTTTTATTAGTAATAGAAAAGGTATTTGATTAGCATTTTGGCATAGAAGAGTCCTTTACATTGTTATGAAGGTGTTCATAAAATAGATGAAAATGAAAAGTTGGAAAGACCATAAAATGTTATTACCATGATGAACTTACTTGAACAGACATGAAAGTCAGCTCAAAGTTATCAAAACTTTGAAGAACTGCAGCGCTACATAAATATCTATTTTTAATTAAAGTCATGTATGGGGGAGAAAAATGCAATTCACTCAGTATTTATCATGGCCCTGCTGATCAAATTTTTAAAATGCTTGCTCACTTGAAATGCCTTCATTTTAGAGTCACTATATGGGGACAAGGACTGATCAACAGGCCTCTGGGCATCCATACTTCCTCCTGCTCTGTTTGCTAGTATGAATGCTCAGCTCCTGAGGGACGTCAGATGAAAACATATCACTGATGTCACTGCATGTAAGCTTAAGTTTCCAATAGGTTTATATATGATTTTCTATTAATAATCTGTTTATTAGTTAACATAGAAACATTCCAATGTGGGAGAGGGTACAAGAGTATTCTTAGTCATATATTAGGTGCCTTTCTGCATAGCGGCTTGAGCAGTTTCCTAAGTGGAGATAATCTCCCAAACTGGACCTAAGGCCAGGAGGACTTGCTTCAATAAATATAAGCTAGCAGTCACTGGAAGTAATAATATAATGGTCTGGCATCCAATAGCCTGGGAGTTCATTTACCTTTTTCAGAGATACTGCCACATTTGAGATCAAGGAAAACAAACTAGCTAGTTTCAAAGTAAACAAGATACAAGGCTAGAAGGGTCTCTGGGGCACGTTAGTTAAGGAGTAGCTCTTTGTTCTGCAAAATCTCCTTTTATATCTGCTTTGTTAAGACTGCTGAGCAGCGTATGATCTGCAGGAGCAAAGATTTTTTTTCTTTTCCATTTGTGTCTTACCAGAAAAATGACCGAAGATGCAATTTGAAAATGAGAACTATTTTTTAAAGTTGCTTAAGCAGAAATTTACACAAGTGAGATTTTTTAAGGTGCAAATGATCAGAAAAACAACAAAAAAAAAAATCTCTCTCCTTCATGCCAGGTTTGATGAAGTTTATTTACTGTAATTACACAAGTTAACTATATATATTTATCAGGATATAACATGACAGCAATATTACTTGTTGCATTGCACCATGGAATCATCATAATTTCTAATAAAATTCTTGCTGGGGTGCCATACCTCACTAGTATCAGGATTTGTATCAACAACTTCCTTAGGGCTAAAAAAAGGGCATGAACTCCTTTTCATGTAAGACCATGTACAATTTAAAATTTCAAAAGTAGCCAGTTCACAGATTTTTGAACTTGAATCCCAATGAATAATAATGGATGGATGAAGACATAACAATAATATGCACAATTACACCTTGTCATAACTGGACCAAGTGGACCTTAATAAGTGGACCTTTTTTTGGAGGCATGTGTAAACAGTGTCTAATACAATGGGGCCCTGTAATGCAGCTTACCTAGCCTCCATGCACTACCAGAGCACAAACATATGAAAATAGTAGAAGTTATTAATTTTTGACTGTGGCATCAAAATCTTTCTCCTTTTAAGACCTAAACTCCAGATACTGAATTCAAGAAGTAACAATGAGTTTGAAACTACCACCATAAGCACAAGAAGGAAGATAAGAACTCTTCTAAACTAATATACATCTCAGTTTTTGTTGAAAAGGAAAGCTGAATCCTGCCTGGAAAAGCCCAAACTTATTTTTACTTTTTACTTACCAATGAATACTGACAGATATAATTCTTAGTCAGTTTGTAATTTATGCCTCAACCTGTAGAGAGTTGCCAATTTAGAGTTCTAAATATTAAGTCAGCAAAGAAGGAAATCTTCCATATATTTTGAAGTATGTGCCGATGTTTTTTATATTTTGACAACTAATAAACTGCTTGAGTAGCAAACACATTTGCAACTCACCTCTGTCAAAACCAAAGCAGACAGTAGCCGGACCAAAGCCATCATCACTGAAGTGCTGGTTTTCCGCGGTGGTCCATATTATCTGCAGAAGCATTGTTGTAAGAAATCATCTCATCTACAACTGAGATGCTCCTGAAAAGCTATGTCTGAATTACTCTGGGAAGTTCAGTACTGAGATGTCATTGGCACAGACTGATTTGGAAGGTGACTATTGTTCACTTTGCCATTAGGTTAGTGCAATTTTCTCTTATTTTCTTGTTCCCCATTTAATTTTCTGGCAAATGTTACAATAGTTCCATTAACATTAGATTTCTGAATTTCAAGAGCAGAGGTACAAACCCAGATGCTTTTCTGAACGAATTTCTCAGAATATTTTTGAGGTCTGGTTATGTCATCCCTAGTTTTGCTTTAAAACCAGATGAAAGTTTCTTGTAATTTGAACATTTTGCACTGGCTTCTTATTATTGTATTATTCGTAATATGCTTTCTATTAATGGAAAAGAAAGTGAAACAAACCTCTTCAAAATTTTATATTTGATTTCTGTCTTGTCTGAGTAAGGGTTTAAGCTTCATAATTTTTCAGATATCTTTTGATTCTTCAGAAGTAAGAAAACCGGCAGATTTTCTTTCCAATTTTGTAGATAGGAAAAAGAAATAAGTGGCAACTGCAGTTAGCTAGAAGGCATGTGAAGGTATTTACATGAGCCAGAAACATCCCCTTGCAGCAAAGGTGGTGAATGGTACCCTGGGCTGCATTATGCAAAGCTTTAGCAGCAGGTGGAATGAGGTGATCCTTCTTTTCACTCAGCACTGGTGAGGCCACAGCTGGCATGCTGTGTTGAGTTTTGGGCTCCCCACTGCAGGAGAGACATGGACATACTGGAGAGAGTCCAGTGAAGGGCCACAATGATTAAGGAACTAGAGCCATCTCTCCCAAGAGGAAAGGCTGAGATATCTGGGACTGTTCAGCGTGAAGAAGAGAAGGCTCAGGGGGATGTTATCAATGTATATAAATAGCTGAAGGAAAGCCACAAAGAGGATGGAGCCAAACTCTTTTCAGTGGTGCTCAGTGACAGGACAAGAGGCAATGGGCAGAAACTGAAACACAGGAGGCTCTGTCTGAACATAGAGAAACACTTTCTTCACTGTGAGGGTGACCAAGCACTGACACAGGTTGTGCAGAGAGATTGTGGAGTCTCCCTCCTTGAAGATATTCAAAAGCCATCTGAACATCATCCTGAGCATGGTGGCTCTGGGTGGCCCTGCTTGAGCAGGAGGGTTGGATCAGATGACCTCCAGAGGTGCCTTTCAACCTCAACCATTCTGTTATTCTGTAAATGGGCTTTTTACTATTATATAGATAATGCTCAATCATTTACAGGTGTTTGATTTTTCAATGACACCTTGTATCCTCTTAGAATAGTATTTTTTAAAAAAAGGCGAAAAGCTAAAAAGCTGCATCAATACCTTTAGATGGGTTGTTCAGAAGCATGATTTCTGTGCTAAGCTATTTTATACAGCAGAACAACACAAAACTATAAACTGCTGGGAGGCCTCTGAACTTCAGAATTCCATCAACATTAGAAGGAGCTGATGACTTGATATGTAGTGCTAACTTCTTATTACTAATATCAGCCAAACACACAGGATAAATCACTCCAACAGGCGTATTTATAAAAGGAAAAAGAAAACATGAGTGTGAAAGGAACTAAAATTAATACCTTCACCAAACACAATGAACTGCAAAATCCACTTTTTGAGGTTTTCAGCCTCAGAAAATTTACCAGCATAAGCTTTTGCAGGACAGGAGGAAGAAGTTGCATATACTAGCATTATTTTGATGACATCCACAAATTTGAATTCCTGTTATTCTACCAAACTTTTTAAACATTAGGGTATTTCTTTAAAAGATTCTGGATCTTTGCCACTACAACCTTTTCCTTGTACTTTTTACATGAATATTTTTGGGTTTTTTCCTGATACTTTTTTGGCAGCATCCTTTTCCAACCTATCCTCAAACTAACATTGGATTCTGGAAAATCACTCACTGACATTTCAACTGCACTGCAATAACTAGTCCACTTCCAATACTGTGATTATATATGCCCACTTTTGCCAGCATTCATAGAGCCCTCAATGAAGTCCCTAAGCAGCAATAAATGGGAAGGAAAAAACGTTCCTACCATTCCTACTTACAGTCCAGGATTATAACAAAATTATCATTAATGTGATGCCTCTCATCTTTTTCTGCCTATTCCACCTATGTAGCTTAGTATCACTACCTTCACACCTCCTCCCTGATAAATGTAGTGGAAATTACTGTTTCCATATATTGCATGTTTTTTTGTTTGTGTTGTTTTAATTCCCCTTTCACTCAGGAAATTGTCTGTAATTACACAGGTTTCATCTAAGACAGTTTATATGACAAGCTATGCTTTCCTTCAACTTCCAGAGTACAAGATACCCATAAAGCAAGGTTCAGATACACACATTTCTAAAGGTTTTCATTATTGGTCATTCACCTTGAGATATTGTACATCATACATTATGGAAACAAGAATATTCACACTCATCTTTACCTACAATATAATTTGTATCATCTAGCAGCAAAACGTAATAAAAAATGTGTGACAGAGCGTAAGAACGTAATTGTTCTGTTATTCTAGGTCTTGTTAATCAAAATGGGAGGGAGGGGTTAAGCCCTAATGTATTGCTATCCTAGGATTAGGGGCACTGGGCAATCAAATGTATATATGTGAATGTATGTACACACACACATATGAACACACAAACACACATGCTCCAACAGACATGCTTTGTAGAACAGTCTTAGTAATGTGCTAAAATAGAGAGCAATTGCTGAGCCCTGAGTAAAATCTGAAGTCAGACAACTAGCAGACTGTTCCATGGAGAAAGTGTTTCAGGTACATCTCTCCTGAACTTCAGGCTTAGGCCTTTGCTCAGGTACAAGCTTTTGATTCATCTCCTTTAAGAATGATTCACAGAGGTCTGAGCCTCAGTCACTGCACGTTTCCAAAGTCTATTTATTCCTCTCTGCTGTCCTGCTTTGAGTCCAAGCCTAGATGTGCAGACTTATTTATTTTTAACCGCGGCAGATATTTAATTTTCACCATTACCTTTAGTTGAACAAACTATTGCTTATTAAAGAACAGGGTGGGGGAATAGGGAAGGAAGGGAGACAGAGAAGGCATCTAAAATTGTATCTGCTCCACAGAGCCAAAAGACATTATACCTTCATTTAAATGGGACTGTGATAGTGAGCCTGTGTATGGTACATGACTTGTCTTCCCTAATCAGCATTCCTCAGTTTGACACTAATGTAGCCTAACAAGGACAGCCAGAAGTTATGTAAAAATAAAGAGAGTTTGGCAAAGGGCTGCAGTTGTCAATAAAATTGTGTAAGTGACTCAAGGTTACTGTGTCAAATAACACACTTCAGCTAGTGTAGAGCTGCAAATTGACATGGAGAAGACAAACACTTCTTCAGAGTCCCTTCCCTGCCTGCTTTTGAAGACAGACTCCAGATGGCTTTCAAACTGGATGTTGTGAAATCTAAACACCAAAGTATCGCATTTCTGTCACCTATATCATTTCCACCTGTGGACAGAGTAAATTTAAGAATTCAGAGAACATGCTTCATTCAAAGCTGACATGAGTATCTGTTGTGCCACATAGGCATGACCTCAAAATGTGTATCATCTACTCCACCACTATTAAAAATAAACAAATGAATGAAAGAGATTAAAAATATGGAAAACGGATACTGAATGCCAGGAGCAAAATAACAATGTTCCCACATTTTAGTCTGAAGACATGAGAAAGATACAAGTAAATGGTAGAAATTTCAGTAGTATAATTCTCTTAAATACACAATAACAACAGAGGCTCCAGCTGGAATTTGGCTACAGTTGTTCACATGACAGACTTGGATTAAAATTTAAGATGAAAAAGAAACTGGTTAGTTGAAATAAATAAGCTACAGGTAGAGGAAAGAACAAGAGAAGGTAAGAGCTGGAAATAAAAACTATAGCATAGAATAAGACAGGCAACTTGTGTATAAACTGAATAAAACATCTCTGTCAGTATATGAATTAAATATTATGTTAAAGTCAAAACTATTTATAAGGATATTGACTCAGTAAAACAACCATCATTAAGAGTCATTTCTCATAGTTATTCTGGTCATTATGGCCATATGGAAAGTTGAGACCTTGAAAACCATCAAAGTATGTTATCACTGCAATCATATTTGTCTATACTTCTTTGTTCTAAGCAACTGTATATACATGTGATTACTTTTTAGATTTAATCCTTATAGTCAAACTATGAGCAGATGCACAGATCCTAAAAAGGCCTAGGTGAATGACTCAGGGGTGGGGGGGATGACACCAATATGCTATTGATAAATTCTACTGCATCTATTGGCAGCTTGGAACACTGAAAAAACTTGCAAATATGTGAGAATAAAAGGTGAGTTTTGAATTATACATGTTAAAGGTTGGAAAATAAGCCCAGGTTATCACTATTCCATTAAAGAACAACATCATCCACATTTGGAGGAAAGAAGTACAGTATCTCTGTGACATATGTGTGAAAATATGTAACTGGATTCAGGAACTTAAGATACAGGAGAAGTGTTACATGCTAATTCCTCCTAAGAGATTTGGTGTAGTTAGCAGCATCTGTTTCATCAAAACAAGCATTTTGGAAGTTAAAAAAAAAAAACCACAAACATATAACAAGTATTTGTAGCAATTTGGCAACCTAATAAGAAACCCAGCAGTTAAAACAAAGTTTGTTTTAAAATACAAAAATCATTTTGAAAGAGATATTTAAAATAATCTCCTGCATTGTTGTATTTTTCTCCCTGAAAAGCTGTTATTCCGAATTACAGAAAGAAAAAACAATAAAAACAATCTCTTATCTTGAAAGGAAAAAAAAAAAATAACCAGTTAAAAAACCTTTTTATTTTAGACGATGTTTTTCAAAATGTCTACTGGTTAAAAAAGAAAAAAAAAATGGTATTTTATAAGCAGCTTTCAACATATGTTCTGTTTGTACTACCAAGCCCAGATCATCAAATACCTGTAAGTTGTTGGCAAACGCTTCATTTCAGAGCCAGGTATATTAGCACAAGCTATTAATCTGATAATTTTGAACAATAAATAGATGTTATTCTATATTCTACCCCTGGTCAATCCAAAAGAGAAAACGTTCATCAAATAAATTATTCTTTTCTTTAGAAATTAGTCAGCAAGTTCTAAGAGTAGAGGCCCTATATATATGTTTACGGCTAGTTTATAAGTGCATTGAAACTTTGAAAGTGCCTCTGGAAACTCTTGAAAGTAAAAGATGAGTTTATGTATTTTACAAAATTATGGGGAACTTTAAGCCACAGAGCTGGATACACTTGGCTTAGGGTTACTTACGTACTTGTATATTTCCCTTATAACATACTCTTCATTCTAGTATTTTTCTTTCTGGAAGTTACCATTGGCTAAATTATCCTGTTAAAAAAAAAATTGAGATGGAGAGCAAAACACACAAAAGCTCCCTTCTGCATTCTTTTATTTCAATGACATTTGAACATGCCATTTGGAAAATGGGATAGAAGATCTAGACTGTGAATAGCATTTGCACAGAATTTCAGACTATATATTAAATATTCTAGAATGATCGTAAACCAAAACTAATGAGGAAAACTTCATCAATAAGATTCTGTACAAATATACATTCTCATCTAATCTTCCTCATACTGCAGATTAAAAATTATAAAAGTTCATTAGTAGCCAGTAAACTCTTAGACTGTGCCAAATTGTTGCTGTGTGACCTCTGTGGTGTGACTACTGATCAGGACTTTTAAGTGAGAGCAAACAGAAAAACTATATCATTCTATATATGTAGACATATATACATATATATGTACATCCATACACACACATGCATTTGTGTGTGTATATATATGCACACACAGTTTCTCAAGTGTTTCTTCCTGATGAACTACTACTCAGCTGAGGAAAAAAAAGCAGAGCTAACAGCAGGTTAAATGGTCAGCACTGACTGCCTGCTGGAGCAAGTGCACAGTACAACCAAATAATACTAAATAAGACAGGAATAAACAAAAATTTTCAAACCAAAGAAAGCAAAGTAATAGATTACATAAGTAAAACATTAAATGTAAGCCAATTTCAAATTTATTTTATTGGATGAGTTCACACCACAAATATGAAATCTAGCATTTTTAATTGACAATACAGTCCTGTCAACATGCACTATGAATTAATATTAATACATGTTTTCTCTCCTTGTATCCTTGGAGAATTGTTTTTCTTCCAGTAGACCAAAACCACTTAACAGAAAAACCATCCACCTCCATATGTGGTAAAATACTTAATTCTCTTTATGGATCTCTCTACCTAAACAGAAGATAGTTTGATGTTCCTGAATTCAAGCTGGTTTGTTCGGGGGTTTTAAATGTTTTTCTCTCCCTACTTGTATTTTATCAGATGTTTTCACTTTAGGATTTCATGGAGTCCCAATGGACATACACAGATTGTAAAAAAAGTCATTAACTTCTCTCTTTTTCCCTTGGAGGCTAGGGTTTCAAGTTTTTCTTGGACCTACTACAATTACAGGGCTGCCATTAATATAATTTTCATATGAGAAAATCTGCTTACAACATGAAGCCTGCTCATCTCACCTTTAAAAACAATGTATGGAAACATTCCTGTACAGTTGAGTTTGCACTGAATTTTAGAGATGATTGACTTTGAAAATACTTGTTTGCTTGAAGTGTACAAAGATGAAGTAATTTTCAGAGAGTGCTAGCTAGAAAATAGAATATTTATGCCATGAGGGTAAAAAAAATACAATAAAATCCCTGTAGATTCTCCTGCTATTCTCCTCTCCACCTTCATGAACGAGGATCCATGTCATCTTGACTAAGGGCCCCACCAGAAAGTCAGAACGGTTAGTGAATACAGGCACTTGGCATGTGTTTATATAGGTATATAAACATGAAAGATTTCTCCAGAATGGAATTATTTCTGGAAATGCTTTAAGCATTAATCTTTAGGCTGCCCACTGAGAACCTTCTCTTTGGAAAGTAAGGATCCTGATGACGTCTGAGTATATGGGTCAACAGCTGCTTCTCACAATGGCAGCACTGGCTTACACACCTGCCTCTTCCCCTAGCAGCAGCACCCTTGCCTGCTCCTTCCTTGCACCTCTCTGTGGTACCTTACCACTGCGGGGGAGCCACGCAGAGACAGTCTTTTCCCCTCTCACTTTTCTTCATTGGGGGAAGAAACGGAAAGGTATGTTCAGAGAGAAGGAGGAACTCATTTTTCTGACATGTGAAAAAGATGCATAGAAACATACCCAGAAACTGCACACCCAAAAGTGCACAGAAATGCCCTTTCATGCTCAAATTTTTTAGTTCAGGTTGACTTAGTATCTGAGGAGTTAATCAATTCCAAAGACAGAAGAATAAACAAGAGTGCGTTTAGCATGGAGTTTCTTTTGCAATTGGAAAGAGGCTATAAATTCATTAATCTGGTTAATGAACAGAACAAAGGCACTGCAATCATTTACTGTTATTTCTTCTGTACCACAGTTTGTATTGCAACAAATACAAAATATTAGTTATTCATACAGAAGAAAATGGAGAGTTGTCATGGTTTAACACCAGCTAGCAACTAAGCACCACACAACTCACTCACTCTCCCCCAGTGGGATGGGGGAGAGAATCAGAAGGGTAAAAGTGAGAAAATTCATGGGCTGAGATAAAAACAGTCTAGTAGGCAAAGCAAATGCTGCACACGCAAGCAAAGCAAAACAAGAAATTCATTTACCACTTCCCATTGGCAGGCAGGTGTTCCGCCATCTCCAGGAAAGCAGGGCTCCATCATGTGTAACAGTTACTTGGGAAGATGAATACCATAACTCTGAACATCCCCCCTTTCCTCCTTCTTCCTCCAGCTTTATATGCTGAGCATGACGTCATACGGTCTGGAATACCCCTTTGGTCAGTTGGGGTCAACTGTCCCTCCCAGCTCCTTGTGCACCCCCAGCCTACTTGCTGGTGGGGTGGGGTGAGAAGCAGAAAAGGCCTTGACTCTGTGTAACCACTGCTCAGCAGTAACAAAAACATCCCTGGGTTATCAACACTGTTTTCAGCACAAATCTAGAGCAAAGCCCCATGCCACCAGCTAGTATTAAGAAAATTAACTCCATCCCAGCCAAAACCAGCACAAAAGTCCAATGCCTTCAGCTCAACTAGGGTTACTATGCAAAACCTTAAAAAAAAAAAAAAAAAAAAAAAAAGTTTAGGTTTCTGTTTCAGATTATATTAGTAAAATATCCCGTATTTCATATGTGGATGACAATAAGGGCCTAGTATCTTAGCAAGATCGTTAATTATAGAACAGCACAATAACAAAGAGAATTTGAAATAATTTTTGTATGTTAGCAGACAAGTGTTGCAGAAACACTAGAAGGACCGCGATATGTTTCAAAAGTCAATTTTCTTTTAGTGATGTTAGAATGCAGCGGTCAAATTGAACAGGAATGTTATGTTGTATTGAGATGTAACAACCAGATTGAACGGGAATATTAGGCCGTAAACACTGCAACAAACACAACTCATTACAGGTTCAGGATGTCAGTTGGGAATTATCACTACATGAACTGTAACCAAATCTAAGCTGAGTATGGTGATTCAAAATGTGCACATCACTCACCGAAAAGGCAAGGCTCTCAACCTTACATGGCATTCTGATCGATGGGGAGAGTCTCTGACTGCAGAGGAAGACTGGCGCAAGGGGGTCTTCTGGCAGGCTCCATCTATACCCTAGGTCAGATCGGGGCTCGTGGTCATATATGGTCACCCCCATACTTCTCTCAATCGTGGTGTTCCGTTGGATGAGGTGTTTCTGGCGGGCTCCGTCGTTGCGGTACCTGACTTGGGGCACTCTGTGTAGGGCAGCTCGACCCCGAACCACGGCTTCTGGTTTAACCCTTTCCTTCCAGCAGTTGAGAAGTTTCGGTCTTTATCGGGGCGGGTGTACCTGCAATAAGACACACACACAAAAAAAGATTAGCAGTACTTTCTTAAACATAAATAGGAAACACTGCCTAAGAAAAAATGAGGACTCATTTTAACTCAAAAAAATTAAATTTTAACTCTTACAGTTATCACTTATATTAGTGCTACTTGATTACTCCTAAAAAGAGCTGGTATGATTTGATGGAGTATTAGCTTCCACCTCCCTAAACTCCCCATTAAATAAACGGTAACTTTGTAACCAGCTCAGCTCAGCATTTACTATCACACCATAATACGTGTGAATTTTACAAAGCTAAAGCTTTGGTTCAGCAGTCAGCCTCGTTTCACACAAAATATACATTTAAATGTAATAAATGTAGATTATTATCCTGAACTATCAGTCAATGTTTGATTTGCATGCAGATTCAGAGACTAGTATTAACCATTGCATGTTGACGTATGCCTCTGAAAATCTCAGGGTCGTACTGCTGATTCAATCACCTTCAAAGTATCTTAATATTCAGGTTCACTGTCTCATTCTGAAAGCTTCCTAAGTCAGCAACAGTGTGTGGGTGTGCCCATTACAAAAATATTTTAGTAAATGAGAGAGAAGGGTCAGTCAATTCAATTTAAAAACAGCAGTAATAATGGTTATACCCTCCTCATAAACTCAGACAGGAACATTCTTCTTCACATCTAAGCCCAATAAATATAATTTTGTGATTAGTTGTGAAATTCCACAGGCTTTGTGTTCACTTGATCATAGACCAGGTCCCAGGGGGTGGCTGGGCTGCCCTTGGCCTGAGCAGGGCTAACCTGGGTTTACCAGTGCCCATTGCCCAGCCTGTCTGAGCTCCAGCTCTGTGAGTGCCGCCCGGGAAGGGGCTGACAGCTCCAGGCAGTCCCTGCCGGACAAATGGACCCTGGGGGCACAGGGGGCTGCAAGACAGCTCTCACCCCTTCCCTGGGAGTCCAGGGGGAAAGGAGCAGGTGGGGATGGGAAAACGTGTAAAAAGAAATCCTAGTGTACCCCTACACTGAGGAGGAAGGGACCATGAATATCCCATTCATCCTGGTGAAGACACTGACAAGTGGCTGTGACAGCCCCCACCTCTTTGCTTGGAAAGGCTCAAACACTTGACCATCAGACCTGGAGAGTTATTGGAGGGACAAGAATAACACCAAATAAAGTTATCTTATCTAACAACTTTAATGGCATTATTATTAATGAGGCTTTTCTGTACTAATTTGGACTGTGTTTGTATTGCTAGACTAGTAATAACTGTCATATTGTGATTAGGTCTTACCATTTTTTATTAGGTTAACAATAAATTCTTGTTTCTCCCTCTCTTGCATATGGTGTATTCTTTCTTGTCTATAATAACAACTTAGAACTATGTACATCTTGGTTTATTTTATTGAACTATAGTGCGATAGCTCAAATGATCTGCATGTCCCGTTGTGTTAGGTTCTGCACATAGACAATAGAAGAGCAGGAAGCCCAAAGTTGCAATCTTACTAGATATGATAGGCAAGGGCCAGGATAAGACATTAAGAAAACAAACAACTATGTTACATTTAGTGAACTGAGGAAAAAAGAGATTAAATTAACTGCCTTATAACAAAAAAAAACCCAAACCAAAAAAACAATAAAATAGAACTAAAGTGTCTAAGTCCTTATCCAGATCTATGCCTGTGTTGTCACCTTCAGTCTCACAGAAGTGAGGAATTATAAAATGATTCAGAATCCTTGTGCTTTAACATGGTGGAGTCAACATATGACTTGCTGAGAAGCTATTTTGAAGCTTTCTCTCCTGTACCTTTTAATCCTTATTAAATATAAGATATTATTGACTGCCCTTTTCAAATATAAGGTCAGTTTAAGAAGTTTGTGCTTCATCACCATCGTAACTAGCTTTTCATACACGACAGCTTGTCAGCTACAAAAAATTCAAATTACGTTCTCTGCAATAGAGAAAGAGAAGGACTACGTTAGGTATCAAATTTTGTGGTAGAGGAGCAGAAGGCCTCTTTTAAGACTTGCAAAAGCATGATCCTTTCAAGGCAGTCAGCTCAATCTAGATTGACTTGTGTGGGACTGTATCAGCACACACCAGCAGCTTGATCATCTGGTTAGGGCACAAAACAGACCTCTCTACCCTGCAAACTTATATGTCTTCTCAGGGGCTGAAATCACAAATGAGGATAGAGGAAAGCCTTGCCTTGAGACAGGCTGAAAACAAACACCTGAGACACAGGTATCCTGGTTTTGGCTGGAATAAAGTTAATTTTTTTCTTAGTAGCTGGTATAAATAGTACTGTGTTTTGGATGTGGTATGAGAATAATGTTGATAACACACTGATGATTTAGTTGTTGCTAAGCAGTGTTTATACTAAGTCAAGGACTTTCCAGCTTTTCATACTGCCCTGCCAGCGGAGGCTGGGAGTGCACAAGAATCTGGGAGGTGACACAGCCAGGACAGGTGACCCAAATGAGCCAAAGGGGTATTCCATACCATATTACACCATGCGCAGTATATAAACTGGAGGACACTGTCACTTGGGGACTAACTGGGCATTGGTCAGGGGCTGATGAGCAATTCTATTGTGCATCACTTATTTTGTATATTCTTTTATTAGTAGTATTATTTTCCCTTCCTTTTCCGTCCTATTAAACTGTATTTATCTCAACCCACAATTTGGGTTTTTTTTCTGGATTCTCTCCCCCATCCCACTGGGGGGCGGGGGGGGAGTAAGTGAGCAGCTACATGCTGCTTAGTTGCTGCCTGGGTTTAAACCATGACAAGGGTTCACAGTGCTCCAGCTTTACACGTACCCAGTGTAAAGAGGAACATGCATCTTAAACACCCAGCACATTGGGAAGCAGCTGTTTCAGTTTCAGCCTATACTATACTGAGCAGTGCAGCCTTTTCAGAGGCTGGGTCTTTCCTGCTCAGAGGTGGTATCACAGGATAACATAAAGCTGTTAATAACTACCTTCCCTGCAATGTGAACAAGTGTAAAGAACTTACCTTGGTACTCTCTGGAGTTCCTGAAGCAGCTGTGTTGAAGAAATGGGTGAGAAGAGAGGGAATTCCTGTTGATTACCTTGTAGCCAATGGATTCAGACATAGCTAGAGATGGTCGGCTGTGCTCCCAACTAAACCCAGTGAGAGCAGCTGGGACACCCCCACTTTGTGTCTAGAGTCCTCATCCATACAAAGAGGGATGGATCTAATGGCAGTGGCATCTCATCATCCTCTCTTCGCTAACTTGGGAAATCACACACATCAAGTGAACAGACCCTGACATGGGTTAATGTTGTATCACAGAAGAATTTATTTTCTGACTGGAAAAAGAAAGAAAGAAAACCAAAAACCCCAAAACTTCTTTCTTATGGAACAACTCTCTTTCCAGCAGCTTACTATCCAGCTTTTCCTTCTGCTTTCCTGCTCCATTTTTTTCCTGCTCCATTTTTTACATAACACAGTACGCATGTAACAGAAATTGGTTTGTATCTCTAGCTAACATTTTGTATACACCACATTTCTGTTTAAGTCATTGGGAATGTCATTAGGATAATAACTAACTAGGCAGTGAAAACTTTTCTTCTCCCTCTATTCAGCCCCCCATGCTGCTGTACAAGTGGAAGATGTTAATTATCTTTAACAAAAGGTAAAAATCATTCTTGTGACCATTAAAAAAACTAAATGGGTTTAAATTAGCAAACTGTTAACTCTTGCATACTAGTGCATTTATTTTAGCTTAGCAAATATAGCACATCTAGCTCAAAATATATGTACATAAAAATCCTAGGCAAGAGCTGCAGTGTGAGAGGTAGACCTATTTATAAGCCATCAATGAATATAAAGCACCAAGTGTGGGGCATACAGCACTTCATCTTCTGCACACAGCCTTGTTCCTATCAGTGCAAGAGGAACCTCAGAGAGATTGCAATATAAGGAATGGGTTATACCAGTATAAAGACAGTTCTACTGAAGTTAAGTGCAAGACATAAGAGAAAATACGTATGATGAATAAGTATTAATAGTGAACAGTGTCCATTATGCTTTCATGCCTGTGGAGCAAGGCATAACAGAAAGAAAGCCTACTTCCAGACTCCTTAAATGTGGATTGAATTTGGTTCCATTAGAAAAGCAAAGCTTTGATAAAATTACTACTAGTCGTTGAATGCACTGAAGCAATTTACTTCTCTTCGCTGTCAGCGGATTCCACAGCATATCTGACATAGTCTTTCTAATTTTGGTTTTAATTGTAGGTGGTAAAATCTGTGATGGCTATTTAACAGTGCTAGGGACTGACAACTCAATTCACTTATATCATGTTGGGACTTACAACAACCTATCTGGGATTTTGCATATTCCTATTTTCATTCTCATGCAACACTGGAAAACTTAGCACAGATGGTTCATCTTTATAATACTGTAATTGAATGTGTATTATCATCTCAGATGTTTTGGCAGTTCTGGGTGGTGTGAGGAGGTTGGCTGGCAAAAGAAGTCAAACTGGTAAAATATTGTGATGAAAGGAAGCAATTATGATGTTTATTTCTGAAATATTTTGTAGCAAGTGATGAATCTATCTTAATTTATGTGCGAATACAAATTTTTCTCACTGAAGAAATTAAACTGTTATGAAAAAAACCTAAAACAAACAATTCGTATCTATCTGCCTGTATCTAACAAGCTGAAAACCTTTGCTTTGGGAAAATGCTGTCTTTTTATACTATGACAGAGTAACATGTAGTGGAACATAAAAATACAGAAGAGAAGCTGTGCCTAGAGGCTATGTGTTAAGTAGTCTACATCCGTCCCAACTTAAATCTAATAAAACATTAAATTATACTGCTATTATATTTTAAGCTTAACCAAAATGACCTATGAAATCCAGATATATGGTATATCTTCACTGACAAGCAAAAATTTCTTTTAAAGGCAATTATCATTCCTTGCATTTCTAAATGCAGCATGATGTGATGGCAGCTTGTGTACTAGTGCAGTGGCACAAAGGTAGTAAGGAGAAGAGACTGTAACTGTCATTGCAAGTTTCTGCTATACTCTAATATAGTCCTGATTAGCATGTTTGACAATCTCTTGTTCACAGACTCCTAGTAAGAGACAAATTAACAGTGATCAATTTGGTTGTAAAGAAGATACAGGACAGAAATTAATTTTAATGATGTGAGTTGGAACTAATTTTTAGAGAGTATTTTGTATTACTAAATACACTGGATTTTTTCTAAACACCCTTGGCTACAGGGGAGGCAGCAACTTTCATTACTATCTTAACAGTGTTACCTACTGGAATGCTTTCAGGATATTGGGAAATATTCACAGTCCATTTTGCTTCTAGAAAATCACAGCCTGATTTGAACTCACTTGAAGTGATATGAGTGAGGGTTAACAAAAGAAAGTGTACAAATAATCAAAGGTCCACAAATTAACCATTTTTTTAAATAGGGACCTGTTATTTTACTGTAGTAAAGAGATTTTTAAGACACGTGTATTACATGGTCATCTGTAAGCAGGTCTAGCAAGAATCAAGTAAATAGAAATCACTTTAAAAATAAATCAACCCTATTCCAATAGATAAGTTTGTTCCAATAGAAATGGTAAGTCAAATTAAATCCTTTAACCCCTTTATTATGGCTTCCTGCAATCACAGTAGTAGCCCACTGTGTACTAGAGGCCTAATCCATATTATTAGAGAAACTCAAAATAGCGCTCCGCTAGCTTGCATGATCACTGCTAAGTGCTATACAGTTGCACCCAGCCAAAATTAATTGCCAATAGAGGGGTATGAGAGACTCTTCACCTACCTTACCATTGCGAGTCACTGTGCCCGTACCCTTAAACAACATGTATATACACTTATTGTAGTCTTAAACTGCTTCCATAAAAATTCAAATTGAGTAAAAATTTACAAAGCCTGGCAGCCCACCATCATGTCCTCTCCCAGTCCACCAGACTAAGAGGGCACACCTGTCTGAGGCAGCAGGTGCTAAGAAAAACCCATGTACCTCCAAAATCTAGTGATGCATACACTGTTGTCCAGCATGTTGCTATGATCTGCCTACTTGCTCAGCTAAATGACCAAAGTAGAACATACAACTTCAAACATGACCTGTCTGTCTGACACATTTTTGAAGTTGAAACCATGGAGCTGTGTGCTGGTTTTGGCTGAGATAGAGTTAACTTCCTTAATACTAGCTGGTATGGGGATATGTTTGGGATTTGTGCTGAAAACAGTGTTGAGAACGCACGGATGTTTTCATTACTGCTGAGCAGTGGTTACACAGAGTCAAGGCCTTTTCTGCTTCTCACCCAACCCCACCAGCAAGTAGGCTGGGGGTGCACAAGGAGGTGGGCGGGGGCACAGCTGGGACAGCTCACCCCAACTGACCAAAGGGATTTTCCAGACCATACGACGTCATGCTCAGCATATAAAGCTGGGGGAAGAAGGAGGAAAGGGGGCACATTCGGAGTGATGGTGTTTGTCTTCCCAAGTAACCATTACATGTGATGGAGCCCTGCTTTCCTGGATATGGCTGAACAACTGCCTGCTGATGGGAAGTGGTGAATGAATTCCTTGTTTTGTTTTGCTTGCATGTGTGGCTTTTGCTTTACCTATTAAACTGTCTTTATCACAGCCCACAAGTTTTTGCACTCTTGCCCTTCCAATTCTCTCCCACACCCCACTGTGGGGGGGAGCGAGCAAGCAGCTGGGTGGTGCTTAGTTGCTGGCTGGGGTTAAACCATGACAAGCTGTTACAACCACAAGTATGGTAAGAACTGGAAGTCATGCAATCAGGTCATGAATTAATAGGTCCATGAATGGTCCAAGGCCCCAAGAAAGGGCCTGTGCACAAAGAGAGGAAGAAAGAAGAAGCAGTATGCTTCTTGTGTTTGTCTTCTTTACAATTCAAGTTTGACAGAGGAAAACTTCCATAGTGGAAAAAACATCCAATTACATAAATTGAGCTTAACCCACCTCTAAGGCTAGTCTAAAAAAGTCTATAAAAAGACAAGATGCAGGGACTATAATTTATCTGAACTCTGCAAAAATTCCACCTCAGGCAGGGCTTTGCAGCACACCTAGATGCTACATGGTTGTCATTAAAATTAGTGAAATAGAGCCTAAGAGGAAGGAAATTACTTGCTTGCAGAAAAAAGAAAATGTTTCAGTGACAGTTTTGTATTCAGTACTATAAGAATAGGCCCACAATATGCAGGTCATAGTCCCGAAGGAATATTTGGGAAAACCAAAACAAACAAAACCAGAAACATGTAAGCAAAAAACCCACCCAAACCAAAGAACTCCACAAAGAACAGCTTGGTTTAGTACAATTCATCAATTATACCTTTCCGTGGCTTCACCGTTAATCAAGGCTGAAGAATGGAAAAGGTGAGAAACAGGGTTTACCCTCCTCTGCTTCTTTTCTGAAATCTGTTTCTAATAAATCACACTGCAGGTCCATCATTTTTCACCAACATGCCAAGGTAAGGCAAGACCAGGACTTCACTGAGAATTTGAGACAGCTAACATCAATGTACACACTCAGGAAGACCATAACAGCTAAACAGGAAATACAGCCACTGTATGAAAGCCTCCCATTCCCACTCAAAATTAGGAATAGAGTGACAAAATATATCCAGAAAGTTATGAAGAATTAGGGTAAACTCCTAGTCACTAACTGGGGTTATCAGTGAAAAGTATCAGATCAGGAAGTCTATACACCCTCCAAAAATAATTATTTACACAGACATCTGCCCACTCCCCACAACACTGCAGCACAACAAGTTTTCCTATGGTATCCATCTAACATTTCACTCTTCTCTACCTCAGCATGATAGATCTTTCTCTCTCTATCACTTGCTTTTCATTGTTTAAAAAAATCCCTATTTTCTGCCAGCAAATTTCTTTTTTGGGTTTCACTTAAACTTTTCCCACTGTCTTTTTTTCTTATTTCTCTCACTAACCTTCTAATACATCTTTTGCCTAATTCTACACTATTTTACCAAAGTCCTTCTGCTAATTCCCTCACTCTTCCCACTCCTCTTCAGAATAAAATGTGATTAAAAATTATTAAACCCCTAATTCTTGTCCCCAGTACAGATTTCTTATTGATTTATCATGTCAGCTTTCCCTCCTCCCCCTCCTCTGCTTTCTCTTTTTTGACTCTTGACTTTTTGTGACTGTAATTCTGTTTCCACACCACCTCAGCCTGCTCAGGGCTTTTATATACTCCAGCAATACAAGCTACAGTAACGAAACAACAAAGCTTGTTGTTTAACAAAAAGCTTGCCTGTTACAATTCCTCTACCAATAACTCCTTTTCTTAGAAGCAAGAGAAAGCTATAACAACACCTAAACATACTTACCTCTGGGAAAGAGCAAAGTTGAAAGCACCAGCCATTTGCAAAATAGTCACACCTGCATTTGTTTAACCCCTTTGAAGCTATACTGCTGCCCTCAAAAATGCCTAGTAAGAAAAAAAAATCCTAGAAGAGGTTGATTCTGCAGTTACAGATAGTTAAGGATGTTCTCAAAAATATGTTTTAGGAAATACTGCTACTAAGTTAGTGTTTCCTTTGTTGTCTGTTATGTTACTTAAGTATTTCTAGGGAAATTTGGGTGGTCTGGCATAGGGAAGAAATTGTCTCAATTTTCTGAACAATAAGCTAATTCATGGTTGACCTTTCACATAGCAGTAACTGACAGCACTTCAGAGCAGTATGTCTCCACAGACAGCATAATCTGTCAAGACAGCAAAAGTTTTTCATGCTAAGCACAGACATTCAGTTTCTCATAATTTGATAAAGAATTCAGAATTCTTTGTGGTAAAGTTAACGATATCATGATTATTGGTAATAGGTCTGCTTTGTCCAGCTTGCCACTCGGACATCATACAGAGAACGCATCCTCTGCCCAGGATTTAGCTATTGCCCTCATGCTCAGAGAGTGGTAACAATTCGAGTACTAAATGTGTGATCAGTAATATTTGTATTGCAAGAACTGAATGCTCTGACACATTAAAACACAAGTGTACTAACACTTCATGAAGCAGCAGCAAAAAGATTCCTCTGCCACAAGACCCAACAAAACCCACTTTTAATCTAGGGTTTAAATCTTGCAAACAGTTTATTCTTGTTCTTATATTTATTGTGAGTAGCCTCACCGAAATCAGTAAGATAAATGGGTCCATAAATCTTTAGCACAAAATAGACAAGGAGAGGAAAAGAAACATCACTCTCTCTTGGCAATTGATTTGCTCAATCTAAGCAACAGGCACCCAAAATGGAAATTGGATCCTCTGACCCCTAATTCAGTGTTCAGCCTTTCTCTCTGTCAGTCTTCTGCTCTCCCACTTAAGACAAATTACGGACTACAAGGAGCTTATCTCCCAAGGATCTCATACAAAATACAACAAAATCAATCTGCAAAGAGTACAATTAATCTACTTGTAGCACTGTACTTTTCTCAGCTGAGAAACATGCTTAACCTGAATTACTTGAATGATCAAGATCTTATTGCTTTAACACATTGGCAATGTGCACTTACCCAATTCCCATCTCCAAAACCATTTTTTTTTTTTAACTTCTAAACCTTTAAGCTAAGCCTGAGAATACATAAACTTATCTCTCTGTGAATTTTCTCTCTCACTCTCCAGGTCTGGGAAGCCCTGACTGTCCCTGCCCACCCCTGCAGCTCCCCCCACCCTGCCCACAACCCAGGACCCCATATCAGGCTCCTGGTGCCGGCAGCCTCTGCCCCAGCAGCACTTTAGCTAGGCCTGTCCCCATCTCAACTGAACAGGTTGATCCTGACCTCCTGGCTTGACTTTGGCCCTGCATCACCCCTATGGGCTCGCTGGGACTGGGGCTGCCCCAGCTGCCCCCCTGGCTGCCCTGCTCCTGGGCTGGCGGTGGTGGGAGAGACCCTCGCTGCCAAAGCATCCCAGACCCCACATGGGTCCCCCAGTGCCCTGGTACCAGGGAGCTGCCAGCCCTCATGGCACCTTGACTGGCTATCTTTCAGCAGCATCAGAGAAACTGAATACTAACTTTTAGTGGCTTTGGTGTTTTTTTGGTTTTTTTTTTTTACTTAGTGGAGTTAGCAGTAAATTCATCAGTAATCAGTAGTGGGGCTTCAATTACTTTTATGCATCTACATTACTGCTTCTCTCTCATGCCCGTATCCAGCAGATAGAGAGTGGTATCTTCAGAAATCCTGGACTGATGCTGGAGTCAAACGTTTTCCTTGGTCACATATTCAGGATCTTCAGGTCCCCATCCTTCAGTGTAAGACAAAAACATGGATCCTTCAGATGGCCATAGATTGTTTCAGTTTAAGGAGTTTATATTGCCTTGGTGAAGAATACAAGTGACAGTGTACATGGCAGTGATATTATAGTTGTGTATTGTATCACCAAATTATGCAAGTGGTGTTTATTTGTTTTCCTTTACTCACAGCAGCAACAATCGTATTTTACAGAGTAAATGCCTTTAATTTTTCAAAAGATACTACTTTCTACTGAATATATACTTTACAGAGAGGACGGAACAAAACACTGCAGCTGGGCATGTCATGAATACCAAGAAGGGCAGAACTATTACTCCAGTGCAACAATTAACACTTGTGTCCCATTAGGGAATGGTGTCATGAAAAAACATGTCTATAATGAAAAGCTTTGCATAGGAAACCTCTAACATACATCACTACTTTCATTCTGCCCTACTTATGACATAGTAGTTCGAATTTTGTTGCAAGCACCCTGTCAAACTTGCAGTATACTATGTGCAAGGAGTCATTACATTCTCCAAATTTTTTTATTTTTAAAGATATCTGTAATTCACAAATCCATTTGAAAGCAATTCTTTAAAAAAAAAAATCACAGGTTTTTTTTTTTATTGCTTTGGAAAGTGTCATAGCATTACATAGCACCTTCCTATTTTTTGTGGTTAAAGATGATTTAGCCCTTCAAATACAAGTAAATGATTACTCTTTTCCCCCTCAGTGATAAAAATAAGTGCCAAAGTAAAATTTGTTCATCATGTCATAGACTAAGACAATGAAACTTCTTTTTAAATTTGAAAATAGTAAGATGTGATTTCTTCCTCACTAGTTTAGTCCTAAAAGATGGCATTTGCTTAGTGGAAAAAGCTTTTCTTTTTAATTCAAAACTTTTTTGTTCATCAGAGTGCCTGAATGAATTCTAGAAATTCATTGTCTGACCTGATCACCCTGCTGCCAGATGTGGTTCATTCTGCTTTTTCAGCAATACCATTGACAATGCTTTATATTGGTACCAACTGTGGGTATGTTTCATTGCTTTGTTCAATGTGACTGAAAGATAGGTTCATCTTTTTGCGAAGTAAAGGTTTTTTACAGAAATTTAAGTATGACACTACACTCAATTTAGACTTATTTTTTTTAGTAAGTGTTTAATAAATCACCAACGAAGTTTTAACCTTATCTCCAAATATAAGCATATTCCACATAGGAACGAGCTTACAAATATAGTTTATCAGGATCTGCTAGGGCTCAAATGAGAAAGATAGTTATCTTTTGCCAAGAATGCAAAGTATAAGTGACATATTTTTTCCATTTTGTTTATTTTTTTGGTACAGTGTTACCTGTGTCTAATTTAGCAATGATATGGGTAAATATATTGTCCTTATCAAGGTACCTGAATATACTTCTAAATAATTTTTCTTGTATTTTGAGTAACATGTCTGAAATACAACAAAGCATGATATATAGTGGCAAGGATGAATTTTAAAAAGCTAAATCTGTTTCTGAAGATATCATACATTATCTTTGCTTTATCAGTAATTTGCAATAGTTGTATTTACTGCTCACCTGTAAATTAAAGGGGGACCTGTCTTGCGGCCAGCGCACTAAACCGATTGACACTTGAGATACCTGAACTAAATTTATGCATCATTTGATGAAGTCTGGCTTTTTCTGACCAAGGGACATGACTATATGAAAAACTTTCAGTGGTGCACTGATGTTAACAGAACACTGAACCAGTTCCCTCAGGCTCAGTTTTTCAATACAAGGAGACCTTTTTGCTAATTCTTGATGCTGCCACTGACTTTTAGCGAAGCACATGCCTAAAATGGCTGCAGGGTCAGAGCTTAAGGAACTGTGGAAGGAAGAAGATACAGCTCTGAAGACTTTGTTGGTTGAAACATTATTTTTTTCCTATGTACAGCTCCTCCCTTCTTTGGTTGGTGTGGTTTGTTAGAGCTTAGGTGGCACTCAGAAAGCTGATGCTTAGGCACGAATACACATTCTAGCAAGTTTCCACAGGAATTCAGTCTCTTAGGAGGCTTCATTTTGTTGGTGGTAAAACAGAGGTTATAGATGTTCCTCTGCCATTTCAGGAAAGTGGCTCAGCTGTATTGTCTGGGGTGTGCTTTGCCCATCCTCCATCTTAGTGGAATACAAACCAGCACTGCAGTAAAAGCCCATTTAATTGCAGACTGTGCCTGACCTGTTATCACCAGTTCCTGGTGGTGCTAACACAGTTACAAGACTTTTGGAAGGCTCAAAGTTTAGCAATACAAGTTAGCTTCTGCTCATAATATCTTTTGTTGGCATATACTAAATACCTTTAGAATATTGCACTCGTATTCTTTGGAAAAAAAGATTATCTTTCAACACTAACATTTAGAGGGCTGATCATAACGGGCCTCAAGCTCAGCTGGAGACTCAGGATGCTACAATAGCAGTTTTTAATAGCACTGATGTGTTTTGACAGCAAAGAGAATAATAAATTGCAGGGCTGCTTGAGCATTATTCAGTACTTGTATAATGGGGGAAAAATAATTTATATGTTTCTTTTTGGCAATAAGACTCCTAATGAATCAGACATCTTGACAGAAAGACACTTAGCAAAAATAAATGTAACTACAACACTTCATTAAAGTAAAAGTATCTTTACTATTAATATACAAATGGTGAAGAGTGACAAATAATTGATTTACTTTAAGCCATACTTTCAATGTCTTTCATAAATACAAAACCAGCATCTGTGATATTACTTCTTTTTACAGTATAGAGATATATATATATACACAGCATTTCATAGGGACATAAGATTTTTAAACAATAAACAAACTAGCTCCAGTGGTAGCTAACTTATCAATATATAATTCAGCTGGTATATATCGCAAGTGGGCTGTTGACGTGTGGAATAACAAAAACAATATATGGTATGCTTTAGCTTATACTGTACACAGCATACAAATACATACTGAGTGCTCATTGTAGCAGGAAAGCTATTTTTTTTTTTAAACCTTGTCTAAGTAGTTCAAAATTCTTAGTGAGAAATCTACACCATGAGCAACGAAATTATCTTCCTGGGGGTCTGACTGCTTTATATATTTGTCACTATATTTGATCTATAGAGACTCTGAGGGTTTGTTTTCCCTTCCCCTAACCCTGTATTTTAGGTTTTAAAATGTAGCCTACTTACACGGTAGCATTAAAGGATACAGCAGGGTTAATGTTCCCCCTCCTCTGGTTTTCACTGCCTGCAGTACCCTGCCTTTTGGCAATGCCCTCCAGCAGCCTCTCTTGTTTCAGTAGCTCCCCATTTCCCTTGTCACTGCTAATGAGAGGCAAGAGATGCTCCAAGTATGCGAGCCCTCTCTCAGCTCACTCTTTGGCATCTGTTCTCTCCAGTAGTGGCTTTCCTGAATTCTGTCGGCACAGCATCTGGTCATCTCGCCCGCTCCCGATCTCACCTGCGACTTAAAAGCTGCCAATACAAATTTGGCAATAAATATTTATTTCATTCCTCTGGGCTAAAAATGGCCAATATTCAAGTTTGAAAGTCAAACATCATGAGGCTTACAATGCCTGTTAAGAGGAAAGATAGACTGATTAACTGTGATTTCTCAGAGCCTGATCCAAAGCCAAAATTTGTAATAGAATGGCTTCTTTTTAGCTCAGGTTCAAATAAAATTATATAAGAACGCATTTCTATGCGCAGTGGAAATACTGAAGATCACTTAAAACTTAGTGAGTGGTTTCCCTCCACCACTACAGAACTGCTGTCAAGTGGATTGAGTACTCCAGGAGATGATATGAAAAAATCTGAAAAGTGGATGGAGCCTTTTTAAAAAAGATTTATTTAACCATAGTAGCTTTGCATTGATCAGCACAAGTATCTGAAGTTAAACAAAGGGATTTAAGAAGAAACATTACTTCTTACAGTGTTTTCATCTTCACCTAAATAGTATCGCAATCACAATGAATTATTTAGAGTGATGTTTCATTTCTTTTATTTATGGGCATATAGTAATGTATGGGATAAAACTGTGATCAGATATTTTTATCAATGTTTCCTGATCAGTACAAACTCCTGATAGGAAAACCTCCTCTGTGCAAAGCGTTAGCAGGAGCCTGGCAGGACATTTAAGTTAAGTTCCACTTACACCTAGAACTCCGATTCACAAAAGCGACTCGATCAGCTGAGTACATGCAGAGCCTCGCTGAGATGGATAGATGAAATTCAGGCCCCACTGAAGTCAGTTTGTGTCTTAAAGTCCAGTGAGTCCTAGGTTCCACTGTGGCCCTTCTTGCAGTGCTCTCAGCACCCCTCCATAGATCAATTCATAATAGGGGTCTTGAGCTTTTCCAGTAAATGGTCTTTTTGGAGGCCCTTTAATCAGGAGTGAATGTCACCCAACAGACACAACAATTACTCTACAAAGATATTAATTCCTATGACAGCTTACACAGAGATGGTGAGGCCACAAATGACTGTGAAACAAATATTCACTCCAGTTTTACTCCAGAGGTAAAATGGTGGGAAGATGCTACACATCACCCTTCAGATTTGAGAAAAGATTTTAATGGTTTAGGTCTAAGTACCTAAATAGAACTAAGGAGACTTTCTATCTGACTCTTCAACTTGATAAATTGGTCAAAACACCCGTACACACCCGCCATGTGCTTCATCTACTTGAATCTTTTCAGCAGTAATATACCCATGATGACCCTCACTAGAATTGTGATCTCAATAGAGTTTTGCAAATTTTGTGTTTAAAATATTTACGTGACTTGAGAATACTATCTCCAGTTTACTTTATATGAGTATTTTAGCATATTTGAGCAGAAAAAGTATGTCATGGTAAAGCTTTCAAATATTTTAAACAGGCTTTGTAGACAAATTATTGAAGATTTTTCTTTAATAAAGCAGAGTGGCATGCTATCAAAAGGCACAAATACATTTCCATTATCCAGTCTAGGAAACAGAAAAATGGCATGATTATTATACTACACTTTGATGATTGGCACTTAAATAAATAATCAAAGTAATTACCATCATAAAAAGAAAGCCACTTTTTTGGATGAACATCAATGCAGAGGCTGAAGACAGCAGGTGGAATTTACTATACCAGTGACTGTTGTCAAACAGCCTTTATAGATGACTGTCACTGTGTAACTACATTGTATATATCTACGAAGAGATAGAAAGTAGGCCCAATCCTGCAAGCTCACCTATGAAAGTACATCTGTCCTCCTGCTCACATGGACCCCACTGAGGTCAGTGGGGTGCCATATGAGGGGTGGGTTCAGCCACACAAAATTTCTTGCAAGACTGAGGCCTAAATAAATTAATCTTTGTCACATTAGGCATTAGCATCACCAGAATAGTAAATATTTCTGCAACCACAAAAAAATCTTAGAAGTTGAAAAAGACAAATAAACAAAACCAGAAAAAACTCTCCAGAGTACATTTGTATACTAAATTGTAAAACATTAATTAAAACTTTTGTTACGATTGTGGCAAACCAGAATTCAGGTCTACTAAAAAAAAATAATAACAAGAAGCTCTAAGTCATTTTACTTAATTTTACTCCTTATTTTTTGTTGAATAGAGATTGTCACTGCCACATTCTGTATCATTAATAATTTCAGTGGCTCCCTCCCACCCTCATCCCTGGAGTATGTTAGCATAACAATTCAGATTACTTTTATAAATAGTTATATTTTGTCAACTCTTCTGACATTTCTTACTAACACTTAAAATTACTTTTAGAAAGTAAAAGTGACATTTATACAGATACCTGTTTTTTTTCTTTTTAGTCTAGAATAGGAAAAGAAAATAAAGAAATGATGTTATTCCAGTTCTACACATATCTTACAAATTACTATGTGCTGTCCCTCATTTGGAAATATTTGCAAATATCAGTGTTTTTAAGCATTCTTTCATAGTTATAGTTTGGCTTTCTCCTGCACAGCAGTCAAAGCACAAGAGAGAACCTATTAATCCACAGACCAAAAGGTATGCTTGGAACAGTCCATCAGTAATTCAGAACTGTTTAATTCTCAGCCCTCACATAGCCCAACTGGCAAGAGCCTTAACAGCAGGAAGAAAATACTCCTGGAAATAGCTTTTGATTTGTAATCCAATATAGTGGAAAATGTTTTTTGCTTCCAATATTGAAATAATTTTGCAGGGTATTTTACTTGTAAAGAGTAACACAGGTGTATTAATAATAAATGTGCTAAGAAGACTTCTTAAATTCTTTAATCCCTTTACATTGTAATTAGAGGCCATATTAGGAAAAAAACCCCAACAAACCACAACCACCAAAAACCAGAATCAAAAACCCCAATATATAGCTGTTAGGCCATGAAGGTGTTTTGTGTAAGTCTCAATAAGAAGTACTAAAATTTGAAATGCATCTACAGTTGAGCCTGAACACTGTTAGCTATGCCCACATTGTATAGGAACCTTGTTGTGCAAATGATCATGCTGGCTTCAGAAAAAGCACCATTTGCCTAGCGAAGCTTGACTTATGTGAATATGCATGGCACCACCTAACTTTGTGATGGCAGGTAGAAGAGAAAAGGATGTTTCCTACCTTCATCCTTATCCTGGTAAAAATACTGCATGAGATGATGTGGGTTGCAGATGTTCAAGCCACACCAACCATGTTACTTTCAACTGCTGGAATTTTCCAGGTCCCTTCCTTACATTTTGATAGAGGGAGGAAGCCCAGCTGCAAATACATACTTTGTAGAAAGAACATATGTTCATATATATATATAAATAAGACAACTGGTTCTTTTAATGGCAGTCCTGCTCACTGTGTACTTAGAAAGAAACAGGACAGAAATTTAATAGACAAGCAGCTATTTGGTAGTACTGTCTGCTCAGTATGTGGAAGCAACAGTGAGAGGTCATAAAGGAATATCTTCATCTTCCCTTCACCCAGAAGCAGTGCCTTAGCACTTAAAGAAACTTATTTGCAGCAGTTTTAAATTATTCTCTTTCACAACTTTCATCCCACATTGCTATCTCCTCTTACCCATTCTTTTCACTTTGGTACTGGTTTTGTAGGAACTTGGCCTCTTATCCTAGCCACACCACTGGTATGTCCTCAACTACTTGGTTCACTGTAGGTATTTCCCAAAGTGAGGAAAAGTTGTAAGAAAACCCATAAAATGACTTGGTTTTGAAAAATAAGGAAGATCTATGAATTAAATATAACCTCCTCAGCTGCCTCAAATGCGCTAAAGCTTGGGTTAACAAGCAGGTTAACCTGCCATTTTCCTCAAATTTAAGGATACTCTTTCACATTTCACTTTCAGCTTTACTACACAGAATTCAACAACTTTGCCATGACCACAAAATATCGGCTAAGGGTTGATGAAATTCTGTGGGAAACTGGGAAGTATAAGGACTTCAAATATGAGCAAAATTCAGTTATAGCGTGGAAAGGACGTAATTTGCTGAGTAAAGCTATGCTTAAACCTCAGGTATGACTAGATGTGGAAAATCCACAAGGTACTTTACAATTTACTCCTGACAAGTAGAATTTTTCAGTCTAGTTTTCTATATAGTTTATCTACTTCTTCCAAAGCAAGACTTTGAAGAGATTGGTAGGTGTGGATACACTGCTGGAATGGAAAAAAAATATATTGCTCCAGTTAGTGGCACCATTAAATCAATCATAATAAATAGCAATTAATTTTGCATCAATTAAATCAGTCAAATTTCAGTGGAACATGTTAACCAGATAATAAAAAGGATTATCTTAAGGAATGCTTGACAGGAAAAAAATGTATTTGGTCTAATACAAGATACTATTAATAATTTAAAACTGTTCCTAACTGCTTAGCCAAAGTCTTCCTTTCCATCTGTTCTTATGGGTTTTTTTGTTAAGACAAAGTGTTTGAAATCATAAAGGAACAAGTGCTACTTTAATAAGGCCAACTTTTAATATTTCATGTACTGATTTGGGGACAAAATGTATCTACTACACTAAAATGCAGTTTTAACCCTCGACTAAATGATTAGCACTAAAAGAATGAATACTGTATATGTATAAATATTTTGGGACAAATAATGTGAGTTTGTGTTTATTGTAAGGTTTTGCTTGAAGCCAAGATTATGATCAAAAAAGAGTTTTCTTTTCACACCTTTGCTGCATTTTAGTTCACATGCAACCTCCAAAACTTTAGTACAGAAAACCTGAAGCACTGAAAATCCTGGAGCCTTTCAGAGTCACACTCATGTAGTTAGGACGAGGCCAATATACTGCTACAAATTATTTAGCCAATTTAAATCTGTACATTGTGGTTATCTTTTTATTTTACTGAAGAACTAAGGTGAAACTGCTGGTGGAGCTGGCTCTATATTGAAGAGTGTCTTTTTTTTGTTTGCTTCAAGTGATAAGCACAGCTGGAATGACTACTGAGTGTCTGCCAGTACTAAGGTCTTAAACATTATACTGAGACTGGTTTTCTTTTTTTTAAAGGCAACCTAAACTTTTGCTTCATTATAAATGGAAACAAATACAGCAGTATATGGCACTTTATGTATGTAGCTTGCACTGTAAGATCTGGAGAGACCTGATGTGTTGTTTGTGTTTAGGGGTGCTTTGTAACTAGTCTTCTAAATAGACATACTTTGTCATATAATAAATTACAGTTCTTATTCTGCAGATTTTTCAAATTTATACCATGGGACTTGGTGTCAGCAAAACTACATACTAAAACCATTAACAAAAAAATAGAAAGGAACTGTAGACAGAAACTGTTTCATCATATGTACACATGTACTAACTATTCCAAGCTTAAGTTTCCCAAGGAATTAAGGTCAGCTGTAAAGTTTTGGTCACAGGGTTACTTAATCCAAATGCATTATCCAGACAGCTGTAGTTTATCTTATTATGCTTTGCTATCATCTTCTTTTGACTGGATGATGTCATTAGCAACTTTGATTTCTATGGTTTCTGGATTTAAAGCTTCTTTCCCATTTTCGTCCTTTAGTGGCAGCTTCCTGTCAGAAGAAAAGAGGAATCATGGTAACACATAAATAACACATAATCTGGAATTTAAGTTTACAACATATGTATTGCTTATACAGTTCATGGTGTTTCTAAAAACATAATTTTTTGAAAATAATGTATAACTATTTTATTATGAGCACTGAGGTTCTTTGCTTTTAGAGAAATTGATATTAACTCTTTCCATTTCTATAAAGCCAGTAAAAGCTAAATGGCACATAAGATCATTGCTGCTGTCCAAAATGCAGTTTCTTCAATAAGACAAAAGAAACAATAGAATGCCAAACAACTTCAGCCAAGACAGTACAGAGGTATGTGTTCCCTAGGATACCATGAAACACTTACAGTCAAGCCTTCGGCTGAATCTAGATTATACTCTTTTTTTATGCCTGTTTCTAAATGTAAATTCAATTGTATACGAAAGAGGACATCTATCACAGGAGGTTATGCCAAGACATAGGTAAAGGAAAGAAATTCTTATAGCACAAGAAGGTAATGGAAGTTATTTTATTATTTAGAAACTTCTACAATTTATTTTTGCCAGATCACACAATCTAGCTGCATTAATAACATAGCTCTTTTAAGACTAATTTAGAGAAAACACTGAAGAGTTTTATAATCCTTAATTCCAATGGCAAAAGAGGCCCCACCCTTACTTTACAGGAACGACAAAACACTGATTTCATTCAAAAAGGTCTTGAAAAACATTGATTCCCTACTGCCAGTAGTTAGCTGTCAAAAAATATAGCTGTCAAAAATATGTATGGTTTACTCAGATGTTCCTATAATAATGCCTCCTGGGCATAATATCTGTTAATCATGATTCCAGTTTGGGTTTGCTTTCTGTTTTTTAACTAGGGAATAGTATGTGTATGCCTTTATTATTCATAATAACTGTTAAATGTTTCAGTAAATTTCCACTGTGATTGCTTTGATGTCCCGAAGAGCAATATACTGTTCAAAACCTGTCTGGGGTATCCCTTAGGAATGTCTTGTAATAACAGTGTTTAATAACAACAAATCAAACAAAGCAATACCTAAATTCTCAGTCTTATGAAATTTAGTCTGTCTGAAACGAATTAAGAAAGATGCTGTTTATCTAGAGGTTCAACAACAAGCACAACCTAAGTCTGAGAGAAATCAAAGAGGAGACTAACTTGTTCTATTACAATAAAATATGTGGGAAACATATCAGCTGTCTGGCTTTGAGCACAGAGGGAGTTCTCCACTAATTGTCTGTTTCACATGGCACACGCAAAGGAAACAGACTTCAGCCCACAACAGGACGCCTGAAAGAATGGAAACAGCAGAATTGACACAAATCTATTTTTAGAAGAGGATAAAACACTGGGGCAGAGGAAGCATGGCTCATGAGATGCATTTTAGGTAAGTAGGCACCTGTGTTAAAGGCCTGATAATGCAAAGCACTTAAACTGCTATTAAACAAAAGACCTCATTTAATCTAGTTTTATATAAAGGCAGAGTAATTTCTCAAAAGATGGTGCTGAAAGGGAGGATATATTTAGTCAGAGTAAACACTGGGCAACTGACAGAATACACTGTGTGGAAATTTAAATAAATTGGTTTTGGGGAAGTGAATTAAGAACTTGTTACAAATAATTTGAAATTATTTGAAATAGGAAGATTTGCTAAAACCCTGTTGAAGGATACTAGATATTACTGAAATCCATGCTCATGCAAACAGTGGGATAAAAGTAGCCTTGCTTTCAATGCAAGCAAGGGGAAAAGAAAAAGAATGAAAAACAAATAAAATGTTTTACAAATTTTCCTCATCAAAAAGTCTATCCACCATTCTTTGACCTTACTGTCTTTAAAAACTTGAGAGTTTTTTTGGATATGATGTGAAGTTATCAGTTCAGTTATCATTAGACATTATCCTTTTTGACTCTTACAACACTTTTTTATTTTGGAATTTTCCTCTCCATTTGATCCAAATATTAATTCATATTTAATCTCTATTAACAGATTCCATCATTTTCCTCTTTTAATTAACTAAATCAGGTTTAAATGTTCTAATTAAACCAATTTTCCTACACCTGATTTTTCTTTAGCTACATCTGTTTGAAATAATTTTATATTTTTCAGCTGGGCAGACCAATCCTTTCAAATCTTACAGTATTTTATAATAAAAGCTTTTTTGAAGAAAAAAAAAAAAGACTAGAGAACTTTAAAAGGTTCTTTTGCTTTAATCAGATGCTGGCTGTTATCAATCATTAATAATATTGACTTCCTCTAGCGCTGCATGTGGCCTAACTGCAATAGCCTGCTGATATTACTCATACAAAATTTTGACTAGAATATTTACTTTCCTATTTTATAGGAAAATGGCTCCTAGCCATTTTGATACTGGAATTCACCCAGCTTCATTAATACTAAGAAAAACTTAAGAGAAACACAATAATGTCAGACTAGGAATGTAATTATAGTACCACATTGCATGTGGTATTTTAATTATATTACAGAAATGTAACATGAAATGCACAGCTTAAATTGATTTCCTGCCAGCATTATTAAAACTTGTTGACTTGCAGGTAAAAGTGCTTTGTGCTCATCTGTCATGCATGGATCTCAAACTTGGTTTTCACAAGAATCATCTGAGTCAAAATGTAGATTGCCAAATAATATGCTAAGGAAGATAATGAAAATACTCTATTACTGTAAAAGGAAGTCATGTCTTTATTAATTATTTCCCACAAATGCATTTAAATTGCATTTAAAGTTCTGAGTATAATTTGGTATTATTCAAAATAATTAAACTAATTATTCAAAATATTTCATCTAATGTAAACTGAAGGCTTATCTTGTATACCTTTAAGACACCCGTAATTAGTCAGAATGAATCCCACCTTGTATGAACATTGCCTGCCTGGAATGTCCTTGAAACTTTTCCTTCCTGCAAACGAAGCTCTTCCCTCCAAGATCCCCAACTGGTCATCCTCACCCTGCTCAGCATGTGCCTTTCTGGCTGATAGCACCTGTTATTGACAATGTGGTTTTGTGTTATTCCTACTGAGAGACTTAGTTCTACCCTACTGCGTCCTCCTTTCCTTTAGTGGTGTCTCACCCGTACTTTATGTTGTTTCTGTTTCATCGGTTATGACCTGTGTCTGAGGAGAAGTTCTTTCCATGTTCCCCTATACCAGTGTCCCTTCAGATGTCCTGATTGCATGATGCTCTATTCCTCTTTGGTTTCCTAAGTGACAAGGTCCCAAATCTTTAGCCGACCTCTGTCCAGCTGTACCTTGGACTGCTGCCTTTTGCCATTGGTTGTGGAAGAAGAAATTACCAAGAAGGAAACTGTCATAATTATTAATATCTCTTAGCAGTCCTATTCTCCCAAGGACATAATACCCATCAAACTCCTTATCAGTTGTTCCTATGATTTAGTTATTTTTTCATGCCACCAGTGACTGATTCTTTCCCCGTCCCCTAAGATAATAAAACATTTTTTATTTTAACTCTCATATTTCACTCCTGTCAGCTGTTCTAATGACTGGGACAAGCAGGAAAAAATGGAACTTAATCTTTCTTGGTATCATGTCCCTTGGTAGATGAATGCCATTTGTATTTGCAAGATCTGGTGTTACAAATAGTCCTGAAGCATGAAAAAATGTGGCCCTGCTGCCTTACCCACTAACATATCCAAAGCCTGCCGGACTTGTACAATGTTTACAACTACATTCCCCTGACTCCTTAGATAACTCTGGGTTCTCTACAGTGCCCCTCATTATAAACCCTAATATGAAGAGCAAACATATCACTAGTCATTCAACAAATTCCATAATTATTTAATTAACACAAGTTTGAAGTCTTCAGGTACAGGTTCTTTAAAGAAGTATATAGCTTAATGTGCAGTTACTTAATACCCGCCCCCCCCCCCGCCCCCATTTACTACAAATGCCAATGACAGCCAATAACACAAGCTTTTTTCTTATTAAAGGTTCTGGCTTTTGCAGATCTAGATAATCACAAGGAAGGCAATTTTGTTGTATTTTCAGAAAGATAAAAAGTCTGTTTTATAAGAACATCCTCTCCTTTTAAAAAACAACTGTGATACCATCAAATAATCAACAGGTGAGTTTCTGTATTTACTACAGAAGCGTCTTCATAGCTCTGACAGCTTTAAGATCTCATGAGGTAGGAGACCTTCACAACACATGAAAAGCTTTGGGCTCAAGCCAAAGAAACTTGGAGCTTTCTTTAATAATTTCAAATCAACTTTTGAGGCTCAGAAATGAAACTCTTGAGCAATCAGTTCATGTCTTTTAACACCACTAGGTGGGCTCTCAATAGAAGGAATGGCACTGTCATCACTTTTGTTGAAATAATAATTTCTCTTCAAACTAAATTTTCAGAATTAAAAAAAGAAAGCATATCAGAAGCTCTCTTTGTAATAGTAAGCTTAGCAAAATACCAGCTTGCTTGTGCCCCATCACAAATGTTACTCTACCCTCCACACAAATTTTGAAAAGTGCTATTCAGGTACAAACACCAGCCATTCTACCCAGTTTAATCTGTTCCAGGGGCTGCCACACAAAAGGGAGGAGAGGACCTGACCACCAGCATCCAGGATCCCTGAGACCAGGGCTGGTCCCTGTGACTCAGGAGGCCACCAGAGCCTGCAAGCCCGGGTGAGAACTGCTGCAGTTTCTGTGCTGAGAGCAGCTTGCAGGGATGGGAAGGGGGCAGGAGGGAACTCAGCAAAATGGCTGCCCTTCAGTGCTATTAATCCAATTACACCACGTGGACTTAAATACTGAGCTAAGCTCTCAGTTATGTGAATGAAAGCAGGAAGGGACCACGCTGTGGGGACATGGGTTTCTGGAGCATGGGATCATTCTGCACTACATACAGGGTGCGTGTGGGGATGTGTGTGTGACAATCTAAGGCTATTCCTGAGAGTCAGGAGATTATTCCTGCAGGGTGGTTGATAACTGCTGGGTAAGTGGCAAAGATCAGCTGCACCCAAGAAAAAAATCCTCCTACTCCTGCTCAGCTACCACTGCAGGGTCGGGAGGACTGTGGGGGTGAGGTGTCTGCAGGTGCCGGGGCTGAGAAAGAAGGTGGCAGGGCTGTGGCCTGCCTCTGCCGGCTGTGGTTCCCCGCAGGTTTGAAGGTTAGCCAGGAGCGACAGAGGAGCACCAGGGGCAAGCTCTGGTGCAGCTGAGAGCCAGAGAGTGCAGGCAGAGCCTCGCCCTCACCCTCCAACCCCTGAATGCAGCAGGCAGAGCTGGGGGCAGCAGCAGCATGTGGGTCCATGTCCCATTGGGGCCAGGGCTGGGCACGGGCTGCTGATAAGGCTGGAGCTGATATGGGGCTCCTGGTTCCTGGGCAGGGGGGACCAGTGGGCTGGGGAGGGCAGGGCAGGACTGCCTGCACCTCCCCACCCTGACACAAGGTCTGTTTTCACCAAGAACACAGGAGGAGCTCCTCAGCAGTCAGGGCATCAGGGCGGGCCAGAAAATTCCCCCAGATACTCTCTAACCTCCAAACAGGTGGTGGTGTAAAGATATGCTGCAGGATTGCCGCTATCGCGGTATTGCCATCCAAAGGCTGAATAATGCTTAGATGTGGTTGTACTCTGGGTCACAGAAAGAAGAGAAAATGTCTAGTCATAACCTCAGTTGTTGTTTGTGGGGTACCATGATTTAGATCAATTACTGTAAAAAAAAAAATAAAATCACACTTGTACATTGCATTGTCACAACACACCATTCTGGTGATGCTGTGTATCTCCCTCCCAGAGCGAAGGAAGCCCCAGTCCATCCTCACAGCCAGGAAGAGCTTGTGTGAAACTGTGGGGAATGTCAGGCTACTTACTCCGGTTCTGTAAGGGGAGTTGTCTCATTTGGCTCATTTACTGGACTCCCATCTTCATGATTAGTAATTCTTTCATCCTCTGTTCTCATTTCCACTATTGGCTCTTTTGATCCGTCTTTCCTAAAAATTATTAAAAGAGTCTTAGTCTCATATCTTCATATTAACCACATACATTGCACATAACTAATTACCAAGATCCCTTCTCTCAAAAGTCGGCAAAGAAAAGGCAGAACTAATTATCAGTGACTAACACCACCGAGACACATTTAGCAGTGTGTTCCCAATTCCTTGAAGTCTTCAAAGCATCCTGTATCCATGGTTACTTACCTAACTCTGCAAACATCATGGATTAGCATCTCAAAAGAGCATTTTGTTTACGACTAAATAATAAGACAATGGCCTCTTCATGGGAATAGATGTAAACTTTTCTAACCTAGTATAATAAATATAGGACTTGATGCCTAATTATGCTTGAACTTTTCTGGCAGTGTAAAGAGCATTTATGTTAGTATACATACTGCAGAAATGTACTTTATCTCCTGAGATTGTGATAATCCCAGCTACCAGAACGGGGTAAAGAGCCCTTGTGTGGTAAGAATCTAGCCCCTTCTGCTCGCACTGGTAGAAGAAACTCTTTGTTTCTATGTCATATTTCCCCCATTTTAGGAACAAATGCTAGTTGCTCACATGTAAGTAAATGAATAATCTTTGTGCTAATTGGACAATGAATTGAAGGAAGATGGAGTAGTGACTATTGTCATTATGCTTTTGTTAATAATCATAGAATCGTAGAAGAGTTTGGGTTGGAAGAGACCTTTAAAGGTCATCCAGTCCCACCCCCCTGCAATGAGCAGGGACATTTTCAGCTAGATCAGGTTGCTCAGAGCCCCGTCCAACCTGACCTTGAATGTTTCCAGTGATGGGACATCTACCACCTCTCTGGGCAACCTGTTCCAGTGTTTCACCACACTCATTGTAAAAAATTTCTTCCTTATATCTAGTCTGAATCTACCTTCTCTTACTTTAAAACCATTACCCCTTGTCCTATCACAACAGAGCATACTAAAAAGTCTGTCCCCATCTTTCTTATAAGCCCCCTTTAAGTATTGAAATGCTGCTGTAAGGTGTCCCTGGAGTTTTCTCTTCTCCAGGCTAAACAACCCCACCTCTTAGCCTTTCTTCATAGGAGAGGTGTTCCAGCCCTCTGAACACCTTTGTGATCCTCCTCTGGTCCTGCCTCAACAGGTCCATGTCTTTCTTGTGCTGAGGACTCCAGAGCTGGACACTACTCCAGGTGGGGTCTCACCTGAGTGGAGTAGAGGGGCAGAATCACCTCTCCCGACCTGCTGGTCACACTTCTTTTTATGCAGCCCAGCATACAGTTGGCTTTCTGGGCTGCGAGTGCACATTGCTGGGTCATGTCCAGCTTTTCATCCACAAATACCCCCAAGTCCTTCTCCGCAGGGCTGTTCTCAATAATATGGCCATGGTATGGAAATAGCTACTCACTGCTACAGAAGTATTAACAATATTAGTACTAATTAACTTGCATATAATTTTACTCTCAAAAGGCAGATCAAAGGATACCAAAGACATATTTGATATTTCCAAAATAAAACCTCTTTCCGTGCAAATATTTCACCCCTATTCCTGTCATCAGATCAGGAACTGTATCATGGAACTTCATCAGCTGCAGTCTGGAAACAGAGGGTAAGTGAGTAACAGATGAACGATCACTTTTATATTTAACAGACTATTTTCTGGACCTGTGACATTCTGGAGAGCAGTCAGACTGCTATGTGCCATAGCAAAAACCTAGTTAAACCCTTTTCTAATTCATGTCTCACATTTGCATATTGTTCCTGGGAAGGTAATTGTTAAACAGGCTGTTACAACTACAATAATCTATCTATTCAGGAAGTATCTGGAAAACTCTACCATCCTCTGGTACGTATCCTCAAGGAAAATCTTTGTAGGTTAATAAGAGTGTAGCACAGATAAATGTGTAGCCAACAAGTTGACTAGGGAAGAATTAATGGGTAGAAGTCTAAAAGATTCTCGTTATTTTAAAAAAAACCTGCATATGGTTATTCACCTCTGCAAGTGAAATTCTACTTTAAGATACACAAATAGATAGGTACAATACTTATTTCTGTAGATGATGCACATAGCTGTCATGGCTACCTCATATCTGTTACAAGATTATGGATCATAGCAGGACTGGTGGAGGGAATTGTAAGTTCTACTTAGTTTGTCTGTACATCTACATTCTTACAGACAAACATACATTATTGCATGACCAAAAGCCTATAAAAGATGTTATTTGTGAACAGCATTCACACAGGAATGAGAAACTGATCTGTACAGAAAGTACAAACTGTGTAACAATTAAAAATTCCACAAAAGGGCAAGTCATTTGTAGGAAACATATTATGTCATTTCTGTTCCAGGTGGCTACGTGTATGTTACATGCATCGTATCATCTACATTCATTACATATAGAACATAATTAATGACTATATATATGCTACAATCAAAATGTAACAGAGAACTGTACCATAAACCCACTCAAAAATCCAGAATGTGAACGGACATATTTAAAATAGGGAAATGTCAATGTCTTTTAGGGAATGGCAGCTAGCATGAAATAAATTAAAATTTTGACTCTTCAAGCCTGTCTTGAAATTTTAGCTTGACAGTTTATTTATGCAGAGAAGAGGCTAAAATAAGAACAGTCCCAAATATTTTAAGATCTGACTGACTGAAGTTCACCCAACTAGGAAAGAAATATAATTAAATAAGATAGTTGTTCTTCAAAAGAAATGTCATGAAGGAATTAATATTAACTGACCAGCTTTATGCTTTTCTGGGACAGCACGGAATGGCATTTGGGTATGAGATGTTGATAGCAAGGTATAAACTGCTGTCAAGTGACATTTGCAACTTTTGCTCCCTAAGGTCTTCCCATTCAGGAGGGTTTGTACACCAATTTGTACTTGGTCACTTCTTGAACGGAAATTGAATCACAAACTGGATTGCTGTGCTCAATAGGAAAGGACAGCTGAGTCAGAGCAAGAAGCTTCACATCTTGATTCTATTGACCCGGACACGCTGGCCTCACATACTAGGAAAAATGCTGTTATTCCTTCTCTTACTGTAATCTGTGGAGAATTAGGAAACAGCTATTTTATGGCATAACTTCTATTCAGAAGCATTATTTGATGTAAATACTCTATGCCTGCTTATGACCGGTTTTGTTCTATGGAGCTGTTTCCAAAAGGGTTGGGAACCCAACCAAGAAATGTAATCAAGTTACCTAAGAAAGACACAGTCTCTGAATCCCAATAGCCTGAACTAAAACCAAAAGACACTTACACCTCCACTACCAACAACGAAGAAGCCCAATACAGCTATGAATAATGAAGGCTGCAGGATCTGATCTGCTCTACAGGCATCTGGGGAAGGATGGGATCTGGGAAGCTTCAGGAGAATGAACTGCAAGGCCTGACTAGTGGGAGAGCTACAGCACACAGGAATTGGACCAGCAAATGTTATTTAAACACACAAAGACAGCATTCTCACAAATATTACAATGCATGCTATCAGATGAACATAATGAGGAAATTAAGCATTTTTTTAGTAAAAATATTGAACTGCCTAAAATGAGGGACCATAAGTAATCCTCTCTCAAGCTTATCTTTTGAAAACCCTGTAAACATTGGGTCTTTAAAGTACTACTACTTTATGCAATCAGTACTTGAACTGTTCTGCAGAGATCTCACTATCCACTCCTATCATTTAAGAGAACATATTTGCACATAAATGATCAGTTCATTTGCATTTGTTTTCCACTGAAAAAAAAATCACTGAGTTTTTGGGTATTAGCAGCTCAAATACGGACTTGTAGAAATGGAGTTGCACTGATCTGTTACCTGTTCCTCATGGACCAAAGATGTGCCTATAACTGTTACTGAATTACGATTGATTTCCTTTGTGTCAAGCTGCACAAAGAGGCCATCTTAAAGTCAGGTATGGTAAATGCCTTTTTTGTGTCCATTTTTCTTTTAAGACAACATTTGACCACAAACAATTCTATACATGTCAGAGGAACACTTTTCCAAATAATAGAAATATTTTATTAATTCCCTTTGTCACACCACAAAATGGCCATAAAGTTAATATAAGTTGGACAGCCAACTTTCTCTTTTAATGAAGTTTCCAAAATATGTGATCAATACTCACAAGTAAGCAGCCTTTCCTTCTTCCAGTTCTTTACTTTTTCCACTTGAACCACTCTTTTTACCACAGATCCTCCTGGTGATGCACATTAGCAATCCACATTGTCGTACAAAGAAGCAGCTAACATCAGTCACAACCAGGATTAATAAAAGGGCTGCCACTCCCAGGCCAATGACAGCACCAAGTCCAAGACCATTAAAAAGAGTGTCTTGAAGGAAAGAAAATTAAAATTTATTAATAAAATTCATCCCAAAGAATAGCATTTTCTAAAGCTTTTAAGCTGTAGGCCAGGAGGCTAAAGGATGTTTAGAAATGAGCCATTAAGAAATTAATGGAAATAAACTGTCCTGAAGATTAAGCATGTATACAACCTGATTAAAAAAAAATCACAAAACACATCTTTTCTATATAATATTTTCCCATTGCCAAAATTCCAATATGGTCACAGAGCATAAATGACATTATTTAATAACAAATAACATCACATCTTAACATTCCAAGACTGAGAGTATCAGTATGCAGCCTAAGAAAAACATTTTAAATGTTCAACATAATAATAGTTGATATGAGTTGTCAATTTCCACATTTCAAATATAATTAATTAGCAGTGGTGCTACACAGAATTACTGAAAGTTTTAAGAGTGTGCCAAACCAGTATTTATTCTTGCAAAGGTCATTTTTTTAATTAAAGTAAAATGAAAAAGTCTTCAAAGAAGTTAATTGAAGTTATTTAATCTGCAAACAGTTGCACACACTTAGTCTTAAATAAATTAGTATGAGGAAAACTATGCATATTATTAAATGATTATAGGTTGAGGAACTCATTTTGTATAGTCTTGTATCTTGAAAATACATTCATACAGTTCAAAATAAACATATTCCACACCTGATCTTGCTTTCTTTATTTGTATTATGAAAGCTGATGCCTAGCTAATTTTACTTCATTACAAATCTCAGAAAAAAATATTTTCATGTTTTGACTCAGTTGACATTTCCATAACAGACAGTAATGCTACAGACTGTTTTGAATAGTGTGATTCTCAAAAGAACTATTGTGTTTGTGAACTCAGATGACCCTTATAAAGGAGAGGACTTGTATCTAATCAATAAACTAGGGGGGGGGGAAGTCATCTCAGTAATGGTTCATGCACCCAGCTAATTCAAAAAGGTGCCAGTCTAGCTCAGAAATTGGCTAGTGACAATTGCCTTGTGTGATGCTATGTCCTGAGCAAACTCCATAGGGGAGTGGAACTGGGTTTTTTGCATGTTGGTGTTGCACATGAGCATTGCTTACTTAGTGTTACCATGCCTTGGAGTGATGCATGAGTCAACACTCCAGTGATACATTTCCATTTTCAGCTGTATCTGTGCCTGTTGCCAAGATTTTTCTGACAGGAGATCACTCGAATACTGTTGTAACAGACACCAAAACATAACATAATGTAATAAAATATAAATGTTTTAATGGGGCTACTACTACCATCTTCCTCTTCTTTCTCTTCCACCTCCCTGATACATTGTGGACTGTTTTCAGATTAAGAATATCACTTAAGCTTTCGTATTGCTGCTTAACTAATTTTTAAGAAAGTATCTATTTACCCTTTCAAACAATTTGAAAATTACTTTCTTGAGGACTCCTAAATCAATACATACTAACAGAAATATATATTCTGTTAGTCTATGTGACAGAATTCTTAAATGGAAAACTTTTCTCAAAAGAAGGGGAACATTTTACTTCTTATGCAATTGATTCATAGTCTATTGTATGGGTTGTTTTGTTATAGAACTGTTCTTCAGAATGTTATTATGCAATAAGCCAGAATTCAATGAATATATTTACATGGATGGATAGGCAGATAAACAGACAGATATTACTTCAAAGTTATTTTCCTTTCTTCAGAAAGACTTAAACATCATATAAATAACAAAAATAATGGCACATTAATGAAATGATGTATCATTTATGCATTGCCCCATCAGCAATATTGGAAGTTGACATTTCACATGAATTCGTTTTCTTTCTTTTTTTAACATCAACATTCCTAGTTAAATATTATAATTTCTGATACATCTTCCAAAACTTACTTTATCCACACATCCACCCATCTATTTGATGACTTCCTTTGTAAACGTCAGTCATTTATGTTTACCGGTCTGAATTGTCAGGAAGATATAAATAGATATTTAATTCCAGTTTATTGAAAAGCTCATATGTTTCAACAGATATAATACTCGTAAATTCTATACAGTCCAGTTTTAGACACCTTATACAGCAAAGTTTTCCTCTCTATACCTTCTTAACCACTAAATAGAATGTGGAGGAGAAAAAATTAGGGTATTTTAATCCATATTTTTAAACGGATTTGGGGTTGTTTTGTTGCTGTTGCATTTTTAGGATTTTTTTTTTCTTTTTTTAATGCAGTGTTAAGAAGTCTTTACCATGGGGAGATACATTTTTCACTGATGTAAACAGCATTTCCAGTGTCACTGGAATATTGTGATGTGGCAAGCTTCCCCCCCCGAATGATTCAGTGACACAAAAGCCTACACAATATTTTCACTGGCAAGCGAAGGAAATGTTTATAGTAACAATATTACTCCTTTGTACAATGATATTCAGATTGATTTGCCATAGTTGTGGGTAAGACTTTGTTTTTCACTGTTTTTCTTCTTGGTATTGGTGAGACATCTGAGACCTAAGTATTTGACTGTTGCATATTTTTCTATCTCTTTATGACTGATAATTTCCTTTTCGTTCAGTATTCCCCATCCTTACTACTGCCCTACTTCTCCCAAGTCCTATTTTTCCTACTTGCAACTCATTTGTCCATACAGGTTTCTTTTTCACAACATTTGAAAGTCTGATTTCTTATGTTTGCCAATACTTTTCCAACATTTGTCTCCTTTATCTCCCACACCCCAAAGAGTGACAGGAATGTGGCCACATCCTGCGCTGGGGCAAGAAGCACAGCTGTCATCAGCCTTCTCACCTGTCTTAGGCTTTAAAAGTACCTTTGTTATGGTTTATTTTTAATATTAATGAAAATATATAAAATTAATTTTTTTAAAGTTAATCTTTGGCTTAATTCTGTTCTTTCTTAAATTGCTGTGACTTTGTACTGGTCTATCTGCTCCCGCAAAAGCCAGTTGTAAAACTAATGCCAATTTCTATTAAAGCAGAATTAGGCCTGTCCTGACTGCTTTCAAAAATCATACCTTAATATATCTATGGTATCAAAACAATGTGAAATTTTGTCTTAAGATCTTATGAAATCAACAGAAGTATTAATTCTGTGACTGGATGAAATGTTAATGTTATACTACATATAGCCTTTCAACCAACTTTGAAAAACACCTTTGTTATTAAAAAGTTTTGCCCTAAATTAAATTGGGAATAGCTTTACTGTAACAATTCTTAAACAATAAAAAAAAAAAAATTATAAGGCAATGATTTTATATTTATTTTAACAGTGTTCTAGTATGTACCAAATGGACTCAAAACACTAGTTCCACTTTGTGCTCTACAACAATAAAGTATTTATACATTATATGCCTTTTTTTTCTAGTTGAAAAAACACTTTTATGATTTTAAATCTTAAAATATAAATGTTAATGTGAGACAATCAGTTCTTAACAATTTTGTGAAAAGGTTTACTGTATACCTGACTTAGTAATCTAATCATAGTGGAGCTTTTTTAAACACTGGTTGAAAAAAAAAAAGTGTAAGTAAGTTCCATAGTTCTGAGTAAGTTTCAATTATCATTTGTCAAAAATATGCTAAATTTAAAATTATATGCTTTTTGTTATATAGAATGTGGCATAAATAATATAATACACCTTGCCATGATAATGAAGGAAACCGTCAACTTTAAACAAAGTTACTTCATTCATCCACTTCCTCAAATCAGTGGTTATCAATGAATACTTATGGAAGTAAGATTACAAAACTTTCAGAAATGCAATTAAAAAAATTGAAGCAAGTTTCTATAAAAGTTATGGAAAGTATTGGCAATTTACAAGTTCTCACTTATTCATTAAGTTGTGTTTCTAACTTCTAATAAAATAACTGAACATTTTTGCACAAATCATTATTTGAATGGGAAAGAGCAGTGAAGAGCTTTGGCAAGTAAAACAGAATTTCCCAGTGAAGAGAACTAACTGGAAAGATAAATTTTCTGGACCCTCAAATGTAAGTTCAAAGTGTATTCCTTTAAGGAGTCTATTTCAGATACTCTAAAGGGAAGCAGGTCTAAAGAGAGCGCCACCATCTACATATGTACACAGAATATAGAGTTATACTTTGTATGTGGGAAAACTAAAGCTTTTGCTTCTGCACAAGGAGACAGGAACTTAATATGCAACATTCAGACATTTGGACTGACGTTACATGAATGTACGTCCTTCGATGTAACAGAATTTCTCCATACTCTTACAGAATCGCATTGTATATATTCAACTGCTGGTACAACAAAATAATAATTGCAAGCTTTATAATAAGTATTCTGCTTGAGCAGGGGGTTTGGACAAGATGACCTCCAGAGGTCCCCTCCAACCTCAACCATTCAGTGATTCTAAGTTTTATTGAAAAAAAGAAGCAAGTTAGCACCTTTTTGTGCCTTACTTCCCGTCAACTCCTCCTTAGCAGGCATGGATTAAAAGAAAAATCAAAGCTAGATGATTCTACATAACCCTTAACCTTTTAGAGTAATTTACATTTTTAAGGAAAAAAAGTAATGATATTAAACACTTTCCTGCACTCATAGGGTAGCACCTGGCACCTACATTTGAATGGATGAGAAAGAGTGTGCAGGGATACTATGCATAAGTTTGTCCTTTCTTTCAGGTCAGTCTGAAGCTCAAGTAGGAACTGCTCTTGAGCTAAAGTAGTTGAAAATTATGAGCTAGAGGATGAATTTGAAAACACTGCACTGGGTAGTGGCAGAAAAAAAGCACATTCTTATTTATCATCTTCTTGAACTGCTCTGCTCTATTGACTCTTAAAAAGGCTGTCCAACCATGATGGTATTTCTGCACTGCCTATGAATGTTGTCTTTGAATTTTAGATATGATCTGGAACTTTTCTTAGAACCAAAGGCTTACAAGATGTATATACTTATTCAAAATCTCTAAAAAGATAGAAAACATAGATATTAAAAATCAGTATCCATTGACAAGCATCCAAACAATCATAATGTAGTACCAAAAAGTTAAACAACTGTACAAGATTTTTCTACCAGTTCATACTATAATGGTGGAAAGCTAAGACCATTGCTAGAACAAGCATTGCCAAGCTAAAGATCTGGAAAGGGGGGAAAAAAAGGATACCAAATCTTACAAGTTACAGGTACCCAGAATGAACTCTATCTTGGGTAGCCTGTGAAGGTAGCATGTACTCAGCTTTTTTACTGAGAATGGTATGATGCTGGAAGACTATATTAATTAGAAGAGGAACCATTTCTTAGCTTTGTACAAAAGCTTCCCATTACTAAGCACTCCTGTTCCTTACTGAGACAAAAATCGCATCAGGCAAAAAGGAGTAAACAACCAATGATCCCCCTATGCAAACAAGCTCCAATAATAACCAATAAAACTTGGCTTTTGAGTCAGGTAAGTGCCCAGGAGCTACATGTCTATCTTCAAATGAAATAAACAAATCAATACAGTTGCAGCATCAACTTTTAAAAAATTATTATGATTCTGTGCAACATTTACTGAGGGAATGTGAGATGCAAAAGAGACCATGACAGTAAGTAATATCCTTTTCTATCCTCTTCCTTAATACAAAAAGATGCTATCAAGGCTATAATCAACATTAATTTTAATGTTTTTTCTTCCCCAGTGATTTTTCCTATAACTTTCTGCTAGGACAGATACTGCTGAAGGGTAGTGTACAAGCACATGAGGATATGTGCTCTGTACTGCACAACTGAGTAATACGTTCTGACAGATATGCCTGACACACAGTTTTGAAAAATAAGAGGACAGTATTATTGATCCCAATATAACTAATTGACTGAAGAGATGGTTTCTGCTAACTTTCTTCTACTCATAAATGACATGCCTTAATTGTCTACCATCTCCAATGAAATCTGAGCCTGATTGCAGTGGAGTTTCAATGGTTTCACTGGCAGCAAGAGGAGCCATAAAGAAGGGGCTGTATACCATAGACAACGGCGCACAGGAGGGATGGGCATTCACAGTCAAGGGAGTCTGTGGTACCAACCAGGGTTATCAGTTATAAAGATGTGAGCTACGAAATTGAGCATGTCTAAAATGGTATCTGTCAGAAATGTTATGCTTTTCTGATACTTATCTGAGTGAGGGAGCTTTTCTTTATTATGGCAGAGATCCTCTTGCCAACAAGTTTTCTGAAATTACTTTTTCCATCTAAATTTTACAGGAAAATTTCTTTTATTATGACACTTTCTGGGTACTGAGTAAGTAGGACTTGAGTTCTCATTTACTCTAATGGCCCGTTATAGGATTTTTCCTATGAAGGTGTCTTAAACAAAACATAAATGCTAAATAAAACAAATATTGTAATGCAGCTAGCAGCTTGAGTGTTCCTGTCAACAATGTCTTGTCTGTGTCCGCTAAGGGATAAGGGAAAGGAAAGAAGGCCGTGTTAACTAGAAAAAGTGTGCTGGCTTGTGAAAATATTATTTGGAGTTGCGCTTTATTATTTTTTAAGCAAAGTTTTAAAAAATTATTCCTGGCATCATCAAACTATCCCTATGCAGCTTTCAAAAGCATTTGTAACGTGTCTAAAGAGTTATCAGGTAGCCACAGCCCCTTCTTTCATGTATTTACTCAGTCACCATAGTAAAGAGTATTTTTTTACCAGTGCCTACTTCTATGTGAAGCCCCAGAGAAAAGCGGGCAGAGAGATCCCAGCCCTCCTGTGCATTGAGGGGGGACAGGTTGTGCAGTGATGGCTTTTTGTGGAGTCTGTGGCATCAGCTCGGCACCCAGGTTTCAGAAGGCCTTGGGGAAATAATTAAGTTTCTGTGTCCCACTTTCTTCCATTCAAATTGACAGCAGATTTACTGAACATGTCTCTTGTAGGAATTTCCAAGAACCTGTGCAGATTAATTAAGATTGACATGGGTATTGAAAACATACACTTATGTGTGGTTTCAGTACTGCTGTTACATAAAAGGATAAATTATTTTAATTGCTTTCTTTAGGAGAATTCAAAATCACACTGTGCACATACCACAAAGACCTGAGAGATTTTTGCATCTTTATACTGGATGACAGCTGTAACCAGAGTACTATAGTCAGGAGACCTGAAAAAAAGTTGAACTATGTTGGGATTGTATTTGAATTGATAAAATATTTCAGGTTTGACAACACTTTCTTTTAGCTCTTTAAGACATATGTAAATGCAAACCCAACAGTTTTGAGAAGTACTACTTGGAATAATATTTTAAATGTATCATTATTTTATAGCATTAGCTACAAAAAGAAAATTTTAATATTATGGGTGCTGCCAGTATATGGTGCATGTTTTTACTTGAAATAGTTACACTGGTACAACTGCAAGTGTCAGCAGAGTTGTACTTGGTTTAAGTGTCGTGTGCCAATATAGTTTCTCCCAGTATTAAAACATCTGCCTTTTGGGATACAACTGTTTCAAGTAGGCAGATTAAATCTATATGGATCAAGTGCTCAGGCCATGTATTTATACAGACACTTCACATACTTGCTCCATTAGTGGAGTAGCATGGCAGCCACCTAATATGAACCAAACTAAAAATTGAAGAATTCTAATTGTAATGATTTGGGGGGGGGGGGCTTTTTGTGTGTGCGTGGGGGGTTTTAAATATCCATTATTGGATAAAACACTGAGGTTTACTGTTGAAACAAAAATATTGATACAATGTTTAAAAACCTCTTCAGTTACAAAATACACAATGTAGATAACACAAGAAAAACAGCATTTATCAGTAGTAAAGAAAATACAGATAGAAATGCTTTAAGTCAGTTTTCTTTATTACAAAAATGAAGACAGAAATTGCATAAACTAAAATGAACTTTGAACAACAGATGAAAGACGCACAAGGTTACATACATTTCTTGACACTGTGTTTGGAAAGATGCTGAGGGCCATCACTTTTACACTATGCACACATTCTTCAGGAAGAAAGCAGAGATGACAGCAAGTACTGCATGTATGGAAGAAATCAGTGCAGCAAAATGGTAGTGAAACATGAATGAGATGAAAAAAAAATATGCCATTGTTTCACAAATTAAAATAAACTACTTTAAATCCAGACTTTGTCTTGCCTTTCATAATGTTTTTAAAAACAGAAACTGCAGTGCTTGCAATATTTTTCACAGAAGTAGTTTTTAGTACATTGTATATATTTTCAAATGTAATTTTGTTGGAAACATGCACTCAGTAAGATTTACTTTGCTTGTATTAAGCTCGCTTAACATGCATTGTAATTAAAATTATATGAAGATAAAATATTCACTAGAAATTACCTCTACAAAAATGTTAAACATGTAAAATAAATATAAAGAACTATTAGTAAGAATATCATACAACATAATGGGACTATGGTGGCAAGAATTACTACTACAGTTTCTCAGGACTTTAGAACATATAAAAATGAACAAAAATGGATATTCCTACCTCAGTTGCTTGATCTAGTTCTTGTAAAACATCAAAACTTAACACAGCTCTCAAGCACACAGCTTCCATACAGCTACTTTTTCTAAACAGGCAAAGTTGGTAGATTCTTTATACTTGATATTTGACACCATTAGCTTTATTATGATGCTGTCATTGACATTACAAGGAATAGGATTTTCCCTGTGAGTTTCCATCACTTATACATTAAGCCTGATAAATGGGTACAAAAGGAAAACTTAAGATTCCTTATATGCCTGGAGAAATGGGATAGATGAAGTACAATGTGATAAGCTCAGATGAGCTCTAGATGTAGCAAAGATTTCAGTGATGTCATTATAGACCTCAGAAGCTGCATTTGTCTTGATATTGTTCAAACTACTTCCTAAAAGTAAGAGGTTTTTTTCCTTTTCTCGTAAAAATCCCCCAAAAATGAGCAATTAGAAATCATCAAGATACTAGACAATGGGTAGAAGATTGGAGACTATTAGCACAATCACAAATTGTATATAAGTCTCCATTACCTCTTTAAAAAAAATGAAATTGTTTTGTTAGGCTTAACTAGTTAACTTTACATTTGCATACACAAGTAGAGTTACTAAATTTAGTGAATAAGGTTTGCATGCTGGAAAGATAATACATGGTAAGGCCCAGGAATCCAAGTATTGGTCATACAGTTACTTATGTAATTAACCCACTATATCTGTTTATCTTTTAAATATCTATTTTTCATATGGACATCATATTTTTTACATCAGTGCTTGTCCTTATACTTCCATCACAAAATTAAATGGAATGTTATTTTGTTGCTTGGTGATGGTATGTTTTGTACACCTCATAAAACCACACAGATGGATATATTTTATTTCTGATGTATGCAGCATACATGTCTTTTTCTGGGCAATGTTTTTCCTATTTAGCTAGACAGCAATTTATATTCTAATAACCCTACTGTAATAAATGAAGGATCACATTTGAAGTTGTATTATGTAAATACTTTGATTCATGAATAATTTGTAACTGTTAGGAACTTGTCAAAACTCTGGAAACAAGAAAGACAACAAATAAAACCTGATTAGGAAAGAAGCCAGCCTTAGCCTCAAAAGGTTGTAAATCAAAACATTTAAAAAATAATGTTCCTTAGAGATATACTGCTATATCACAGAATAATCATTACCCCTTTTAAGTTTCTGTGCCACCAATTTGGATTTAAGGCATAAGTTCAATGCAGAATATTTTAGGACTTCAGTCCAATAGGCAGTTGAATATTAGCATTTAAAAATATGTGACAACGCTGGAAAAATGGTAACATTTTACACTGTCAATCATAAGACCTAAAATCCCTTTTACAATTACTACATTTAAAGGAAAAAATTTACTTCTGTAACATTTAAGTACTAATGACAGCAGAATATTAAATTCGATTTGTGAGGACATATTTATCATTGTAATACAGTTTAAACTACAATTTTAAAGCTGTTCAGTCTATACCTACCAATTATAATTTAATTTGCAAATGTTTCTTCTCACTTTTTCCTCATTCTTGTCTGTAGGAAGACAAGATTTTAAAATCTTCTGTATCTTCCCACAGATTGTACAAAATATTGTAAAATAATCTTGCTGTCATTGTTTTTAAAGAAAGAATTATGAAACATTCTTAAAGAGAAATACAAACAAAACTGTATTAGTTATTCATCTCAGGAGATACATGACAACCCAAAGACATTATTCTCTTCCTCTTTTTCTTTCTCATTACAGAGGTTTTGGGATGCTGCCCAGAACTGTCTGGCTCTGCTGTCACAGAATGCCTATAATATTGGCTTAACTCATTGTCTTTGGACTTCGACGGGAAGAGTAGGGCCAAAAGAAAAAGGTCATATTTAAATTACCTGATAACCTCAAAATGTATAAAGCAGAAGAATATAAACTGGAGCAGACCTAAAATTTTTCTCATTTAACAGGGGAAACTTATGTAGTTTCCAGCTGAAGCTACTATCAGTTGGAAAAAAGGTAAGTGATCCAACTTTATCTCTTTATCCCACTGGCATTGTAACACTGAGGATAAAAGCCAACTTGTCATTTATAATGTATATTTAGCTTCTAAAATTTCTTAAGGCTTTTCATTAGCTCTTTCACAACATGTTTGGAGAGTTCACAGTCAATCACTCCCTGTGCCCTAATTCCTATCTTGTCTTCTTGTATACTTATCAGCAATGTTAGAATGACTTGCTAAGATAATAAATTTATAACTGGTAAAGAGTACTTCAAATGTCTAACCAGAGTAGGAAAATTATTTAGAAATTATAATTTTTCTACTTTTATACATACCTGTAGTAGTCTCCTGTCTTGCTTTATAAAAAAAGTAAGAACAGAGACAAGTAGATGACAGGTAAAATATGTAAGAAAATGTTTAGTAGAACAGCTTAAATGTTTCAAATTTTAGGAAATTAGGAAAATGCTGCAAAACAAGGAAATACCAGAATTGGACTGTCTGTGCAACTTTAATGAGACCCTATTTTATGTTTCATTCTATAAAACCATCTAAGTTTTACTCAAGACCTTTTAATCCAGTGGTAGATGCTCATTAGTTGTGATTGTTATTATTCAGAACAGCACTCTATCTCTATTGTGTCCATAAGAGAAAATTCTGTTTCCTTATAAGCATCCAGCCCCTATCTTACAATGGGATCAAAATGCAGAAGGGATGTGACTGCAGACAACAGTCTCTCAAAAGAATTCACTGCTCCCCTGGTCCAAGAAGGAGCCCTGGTGTTTGTGCACCACTGTGCTCCTGCAAACTGAGAAAGAGCTCCTGGGAGCAGATCATGGTCTGCTTGTGCCGAAGCACTCAGTGGAGATCAAACTATTCACTGTTGACCAGTTGTGAACTAAGATTTTCAGAAGCTTCTAATGAGGCCAGACTTGGGCAGGTTGGGGTTTTTCCCCCCTTGGGAATACAAGCAGCATCTACTTACTACATATTTGCCAAAAGTCAGTTCTATGATTATAAGTAGAGATGTACTTGCAGTTGTTTTGTTACCACAGGAAAAAAGTGGCAATAATGACAACAACAAACATTTTCACTATCTGGATTTTAGAAATGGTTAGAAACAAATAAAGCCTCTTGCAAAAGTTCCTGCCCAAGGTGATTCTTCCCCCAAAAAACATTTAGCATAAGCAATAGCACTTATCAGAGTTATACTGAACTGAAAATGTGTTCTCACACCTGAAAGTTATTGATAACTGTTACATGTAGCTAGCCATTCCAAATCCTCTGTATCAGAGTTAAAGAGAAAATTTTCATTAAAAAAGATAGCTTAATGTTAAGATCCCTATCCTTCATTAACTATTGTCTGTAGATTCAATAAGCACTTAAGCATTAAACAAATAAATAGTTTTTGTTACAAGAATAACACTTATAAAACTAATCCATATATTCACAATGTTTGTGCATGGAAAACTAGGCTTTCACCCAACTGGCTCTGACTGGGAACCCAAAGTTTTGACTCTTACAAAATTAGAATAGAAATTCTACTTCTTTACCATACTATGCCAGGCACATGTCAATATAATTCATTTCAAATTAATGGCAGAGCATTAGGTTAAAGTGATGTAACATAGTGGCAAGGGCTGCAAATGAAATAGCGGCCCCACTGAACACGGTGAGAGATTTTCTACAGATCACAATGAAGCCAACATTTTTAGAATGGCATTTGCTTGAATTCCATCTACTTCATTATACTAAATATATGAAATTTTAAAAAAAGTATTTCAGCCAATAAATAAGTCTTCAGATTTACACACATGCATTCTGAAGACATCTTACTTGTGACATAGCCCAGTCTTCTAAAATTATTGTTATTGGTTTAGATGAGAAGAGGTTTTATTAATGATGTTTTAAAGTAAATACTTCTAAGAATAAATTGAAACTGGCAAAACTGACCATAATCATGATTTCTAAGAAATAAGAATATCCCTTACACAGGTGAAGATACATAACTTAAATTTGACCAACTAATTTCAAAGTTATAAGATAATGGTATTAAATCCCTAAAGAAATGAACTATAAGGGGGGGAAAATCAACATGTATTGTTAATTTATTATCTTTGTTATGGTTAGTAACAATTTGAAGGGAAGTATCTTAAAATAGATATTTAATTCTGCCTTAGCTCTAAAGTGCATTGCTTTCTTGGGTTATTCTGTATGCAAGAGGAATGAACCATAAACTTAGTCAACTACATAAATTCTAAAATCAAATATATGCAGAAAAATGTCTATGTGAACTCTTACTAAATGAACTTTTTTCTGAGGTTTTGTATACATTGTTCTAGATGCAGAGTTTGTAAACCAATCTTTTAAGGTGTAAAATAGGGAAACCTACTTTTCCCATTCTTTACTAAAGGTTAACATTGAGCCCCCTGGAGCTTCAAGTCCAACAAAGGCCATGAAATGGAATGTGGCACTGTTAGAGTCACAAGAAGTGTGTTTGGTGGTCAGGGACCTATTTTATGTGCTGAGGCATGGCTGCAGAGAGGCACAGGAGAAGTATGGGGAATTAAATACTATGAACTAAAGCAATTCAGAGATTATAAATTAGGGAAGAAATGTTTGTTAAAATCCACTAGAAAGTACAAAACATATCGATATTAAGCATAAAGTTTAAAGTACATCATGGAAGGAGCTAGTGTAAGGACAACTCTGTGAAAAGGCTTAATACAGAATCAAAATGCTCTTATGAAAGACCAATTGATAGTGTACCTAGAACGCCATGCAACTTTCAATGGTAAGGTCTATGCATAGATTTTTTTATAATCAAAATATAGTTGAGAAAATAAAATCAAATCACATTGATCAAATTCAATAAGTCACATTCTCCAAGTTCTGTCAGACAGAAGAACCAAGCATCATCTGTTGAATTTGTCACAGAACTTACAAGGTTTCCAAAAAGCCAGATGAAGAATTTTGCATGTACAGACTGAAGTAATTACAGTATTTAGGATCTTAACTAGGAATGGAAACTTTAGAAGAGCTATAGAAAAGTACAATTTTTTTATACAGGCCTGTGTCTATTTTCCTGTAAATATAAAATTCAGAGGGAAAGGAAGAAAACATATTGCTTGCCTTATCAACAGCATCAAAACATGCACCAGAAACTTATGAATACAATGAAAGAGAAACCAGCAGCATTCAGCTGCGGGGACTGGCCTCCATTTTCACGTCTAGTAGCTTCACAGCATCTATCTGTGTGGATAAGAATTGTTACAGAAAATCAAGAGTGTGAAGAAGAAGTAAATTTGAAAAAAAAAGTGAAAAAGTTGATAAAACATGAAAAATAAAGTATCAGAAGGAAAAAAGTGACAGTAGGAAAGAAAAAAAAGAGAAAAAATAATTAATTTAATATTTATATTGTGCCGAAGACAATTACTTGAAAGACATTACTCTAACAGAAACATCAAATTATGATTAAAGTGTGGATGAAATGGTAACCATTGAAGTGCTCTGGACAAATCTGGATAACAAAGTCCTCAAAACATAGAAAAGGTGTACCTTAATAGCAGCAACATGTGGTTCTCCACAGCAGCCAAAGTGGTAAACTCTTTGGTCTAATTTTAAAACAATTTATTTAAGGACTTAACCTGAAGCATGCTACCAACTTTCTTGTTTCACCTTGAGATTCAAAACCATTCAGCCAAGCCCAACCTAAATAGTACCTTTCAGGTGTCTTTCATATGTTGGAGGTACATGGAACTCAGGAAACTACAGTGCAACTTCTATCAGAAATAGTGACTATTTGAAGCAACAACACACATGAGCCCATAGGCTGAAAGAAGAAACTGTAAAAAAAGTCAATGATTACATAAAATGAAGGTTCTGATCATGCATGGGGATAAAGAAGAGAGAAACTTGTTTAGCTGTTTTTTCTTGCTAATAAGTTTACCTTGTTCCTGATTTATCGTAGGAGACCAGAATGGACCACTGTCAAAACTGTCGTCAATAATATGGACGTAAGTCCACTTGAAATATGAATGACCAATGCAATTAGCACAGGCAGCTGGGTAATTAGATACTGACTTTAATACTAGGGTCGGAACAAAACAAAGTTGCTTTTCAAAACATGCAACTTCTTAGACATTCGAGTCCTCACAGTATGTCTGGATATAACCCAGTGCAATATATGAAGTTTGCATATATATTTTCTACTAATATTTATATTGAAAGTTCACTTTTTGGCAGATAATACAGTCAAGTTTATGCAATATAGTGTATGTTTAAACATCTTAATCTTGAATGGATATTGAGGGGGTTTTTTTCAGCTACAGTGGCACAGTAATTATATGGATAGCGACTAATATCAGTGTTAGGCTACTGTTTCAAAAGAGACTTCAAAAGAAATTGAAATGTAGAAAATCTTGTGTAGTATAAACAATAACCTTGGTTACATCTTAATTTACTTACTTTAAAAAGTGAATTTTAAGAAATTGTAATGGAAGTAGATGAAAACAGTTAAGCACGGCATTTTGCATTTAAACTGTATTATATCAGTCCCTTATTATATTTATTTAAGCTTCAAAAGAATTTATTTAAGGTTAAAATCAGTGTAGAGGATGATTTGTGACATCTTAGCACAAATACATTGGGATATATCTCTTACTCTAGAGAGCTCACAGTCTGAAGAGAAAGGCAAGTGGTGGAAAAAATCATTCCCTCTTTCCACAAATACATGATCAAGACATGCAGAATTTAAATGCTACCCAAACTCAAAGGATTTTTAGGTTTTAGGATTTGAATCTTCTAGGTTTTTTTGCAAAGCACCTTAAATTTAGCTTAAATCACAGAGCTGTTGTTTTGTGAATATGTTCTGGTGGGAAACTTGCCTTTCGGACATAGATGCATAAAGTTTAACCAATGCATTATCCTCTTATAACATGAATGTCCCTGTTCTTGCACAAATATACATCTGAGTGTAGGTAACTATCAAGTAGAAAAGACAGCAATATAAATAAACTAAGAGCTATTATGGACTTTACCTCATCCTCACACATATTTCTACTGTGGTGTTTTCAATGATACACATTTTTAAAGAAATTATGACTGTTCAAGCTGTTCAAAATTCACAACCTGTTCTTTTTATTAAGACTTAAATAGTTTGGTCCTTATATTAATAGCAAAAAATTCTTTGACACATTAAACTTCCACAGTTATTTTAATAACACAACTTTTAAGTATTTTTAGAGAGTATATCTATCAACTTAATCTTCTAATTGGCACTTATGTTTTTTTTAATTATAAAGCAACATAATGCTAGCAATTACTCATAACAAATATTCTAGGTGAATAAGAGTACCATACTTATAAAGTGTAGCCTCGCACTTTAATATTCAACACCTATGATGATTTTCTTTCTTTCTCATAGCATTCAAAAAGATAAACAAACTTAAATTCAGAAGGTAAAAAAAAAAAAATTCAATTCCTTTTGAAGCAGAAGTTCTGTGAATACGGAGCAGTTTTTTCACTATTATTTGTTTTTTTCTAGCATTCTACTGTTTTTCTAAAAAATATCTTTTTTTTTTTTTTGCCTATGAACCCCGCTGATGATACTGAAAGTGTAAGCCTTTTTGTCTCTGATTCATATCAAATAAGTTCTATCAATTTTAGTAAGCAATTTCTATCCCTTTTCACGTAAAAAAGTTACTCTTTGCAGGGAATGGACCCCACAGAGCTGGTTTTAGCCTACAGCAAGAACACGCCCTATCATTTACAACAATGTTCATCTCCAGGATTTGATGAGAAATGGGTCTTACTCAGCAAATTCTAGTACTGCTTTGCAAAACAAAAGCAAATAGGTTTTGTGGGGGCTGTCATCTTTCTGAAGTTTTGGATATTAATTTATCTGATTGGTGTGATTCCTACCAACTCCTATTCTCAAAGCATGAGATCTCAAAGACACATTTAAATTCTTCTCTCTACCCTCTTCAGAAAATAAAATAAAAAAAATTATTCTTCCAATACAGCAATACATGCTGAAGACTTTGCTTTACACTTTTAGCTCAGAATTATGATCTGAACAAAAGTCGGACAAAAGTCTTCATTTTTGAGTTCTGATTTTGGAATAACAATATCCTTCAGCCTATGAGAAAATGATGCAGGCAATTTCACAAGGGTAATGCTGCAGCTCTTCCTTGCCTTGGGAATGTGATCAGAGCTGCAAGGAGACTAACATCCTCAAGGCTTTCCTTTTTGACTACTGCATTTTGTTCTTCATTTTGGATTAAACTAAAACCCTAACTAGTCAAAGTGGCAGAGATAGAATAAGGAATCTTGTAATGCACGAAGTTGTACAAAAGAGGTGCCCATCATGGACTTAAAATTTCTGATCTTTGGAATGGAAATTTTGCCTTTGGAAATACCTTCAAACTCCTTCTGTGCTTTCCTTTTTCTTTCTTGGTTTAAATTTATTGTTGCTATCGAAGGTGGTGCAAGGATCAAGGGTCGGAAAGTTACAAGTCTTCTTTCCCAAATTATTCTGATCATTAAAAGTGTGTAAATTTCTAATACAATATTTTCCTTACTGAGCTACAAAGAATTTTACTTCCACCCTCAGATACCTATTTTAAAAAAAGTTTACAGGAATGTATTATTATTGCAGCCTCTGTTCTCTGGCAAATTTAGTGAAAACATCAACTGCATTCAAAGTTATCTGAAGACAGAAATTGATTAATTTTTGTACAGGTATACATACACACATAAATGGACAGGCAGTGTGGTCACAAACCATAGGCTGAAAATCAGGCCAAAATGTTATTACTGAAGAATCAGTACAGAATATAATTCTGCAGTCTTTCCCTGGAGATTTAAACTGGCAACTTAAAAGCCACAAGTCATGACTTTCAGTCCTGGCTCAAGTACCCACTGGCTGCTGTTTTAGCTTTTTCTATGGAAAGAGACTTCAAAAGATGATGACTACAAATCCCCATGATTCTCCTAATTTAACTTTTAATGCTGCAACATAACTTTTCCTAGAACTAAGTACCAGAAGCCAACTGCTGACATTACCCCATAGCTAACTCTGCCTCAGAAAGTGGCCTTGCTCTGAAATAACACATTGTACCTGGAAAGGGCTTCTCTTCAGCTGAGCTACACATGGTCACTAATGACTAATTTTGGTTACCAGCAGTTCTGCATATTCTCAAGAGGGAATATCTTTAGTCTTTTCCTTGCTCATTACCTACAGAATTGTTGACTAAAGTTAAAAAAACCAGACAGTTTATATCTGCAAAAGCACAAGGGTTACTGATTATGTACTGAGACAAAAAATACACAAACGTAACTGAAACCCAGCCTGGCCAGAAGAATGCTGTTGTTGCTACTGAAGTCAAAGTGAGGAAGAAAAAAATCTGGTTTAGTTTTATGGAAGAACAGCTATAAAGAGAAATCTAGAAAATAAACATAACAGAGATATCATTGCCTTTGGAAATGTAAGGATAGGATCCGGAGAGGTGAGGAAATTCTGGAGCAAGGTTCAGGTCAGGGAATACTTAAGAAAACTGGATATACGTAAGTCCATGAGCTCTGATGGGATGCACCCACAAGCGCTGAGGAAGCTGTCAATGCAGGGCTATTCTCAATAATCTTTGAATGATCATGGAGATTGGGAGAGGTCCCTGAGGACAGGGGAAAGCAAATGTCACTTCTGCCTTTAGAAGGGGCAGGAAGGAGGGCTCAAGGATCTACAGGCCAGTCAGCCTCACCTCAATCCATGGGAAGGTGATGGAGCAACCAATCCTGGAAACTGCTCCCAGGCATGAAGAACTACTACATCAGATGTAGCCAGCATTGATTCACAAAGGCAAGGTCATGCTTGACCAAAGTAACCTTCTATGATGAAATGACTGGCTTGGTAGATGAGGGGAGAGCTGTGCATATTATCTACATTGACTTCAGTAAGGCTTTCAACACTGTCTCCCATAAGATCCTCGAAGAGAAGCTGTTGATACATAGGCTGGATAAGCAGACAGTGAGGTGGAATTGGAAACTGGCTGAATGGCTGGGCCCAGAAAGTGTTGATCAATGGTGTGAAATCTAGTTGGGGACCAGTGACTAGCAGTGTACCCCAGGGGTCAATACTGGGTCCAAACCTGTTCAACATCATCAATGATTTCGACAATGGGGCAGAGCGTACCCTCAGCAACTTTGCTGATGACACAAATCTCAGAGGAGTGGCTGATACACCAGATGGTTATGCTGCCATCCAGAGGGACCTCGGCAGGCTGGAGAAATGGGCTGACAGGAACCTTGTGAAGTTCAACAAGGGCAAATGCAAATTCCTGCCCCTGGGGAGGAACAATCCCAGGCACCAGTATATGGCTGGCAGTCACCCAGCTGGAAAGCAGCTTTGCAGAAATGGCTCTGGGGGTCCTGGTGGACACCATGTTGAACATGAGCCAGCAACATGCTCTTGTGGCAAGGAAGGCTAATGGTAATGAAAGCGGAGGCCTTGGTCATGCAAGCACGCTTTTATGTGATACCCTGACGTTGAGGCTTGGTTGTAATCAGCTAAAATATAGTTTCAAACAGATCTGAAATGATTTGAAATCTAAGGAAAATGCTTCAAAGGACACAAGAGCTATTCAGATTGGAAGTTTATTCATAGTTACAGTAAGTCAACAAATGTTATGTACTTTTGCGGTGGCGTACAGAACAAGAATGAAGAAGGCTGCTTCTTGGCTTTTCTTAGCTGGTGCCTTGTCAGGGTCAAGTCAACACTTCTGGAGAAAAGGGAGGTTACTCCTCCCTTCAGAGCTAGGGAGACTGTGCCCCAGGGAGACTCTTGCAGCCTATGGGTCAGGGTTGAAGGGATGTGAGAGACAAGGAGAGCACCTGTAGCAAAAGAGTCTGCTGTTTGGCAGCAAGATGTGACAGGGACAAAAACTTACACCAGCTACACAGGTGGGATCATACAGAATTTTTTTCTACCCCAAAAAAGTCAATGAATTGCTTGACTGAGAGCAAAATTAAAGAAAAGAACTTGCCCTTGGGAGGAAATTGTGAGCATGAGGGAGACATTTTTATTTTTCTGTACTTAGTCATTTTCAGTCTCTAGATGAAAAAGTTCATTATCCTAGCTTCTATTCTAATAAAACACTCTCTGTATAGTTCAAAAGCCCTATTTTGTCTATGTAATACATCATAAAATGTACATACACAAATTCAAATACATATATATACACACACATACCCGAAGCATTGATAAGAGCTATTTTTATTTTTCATTCACTTTGACACCACTGGAGATGCTAAAGCTACATTTTTGTAAAAACTACTGATAAAAATCATGTTTGGCATGAAGAATATCATCTTTGCTACTAGTGATGACGAGTGAAAATATCATGCATTAGATTGTCCCTCTTTGCCTATATGATTTTAAGCATTGGTGACAGCCATGCATTGAAAAAAGAGATGCACAAGGGACTAAAACTTTTCCAGGGTTGTTAATAAAAAAAAATTCCAACAGTTCATGCAGTATTGGAAGTTAAAAAAACCCAAACCAACCAATATTGCGAAGTGAGAAAAATAGGTCTAAGGGCTTCTTATTATCCCCAAATGCTTTTCTCATTTTCCCACTATTAAGAAGAAAAAACTTATGATAAGACACAACTTGCAGCCGTTTTTAATATATCTACTGGCCTTCCAGAGAAACAGCACTGACTAGATAAAAGCCTTTGAAAGACAGCACCTGCATTAATCTTCTGCCACTAATTTCTGAAAATATATCTAACACTTGCAGAAAGTATCCTCTTTTAACATCTTTCGTTTCATCTTCTTTTAAGATTCATTTAATATAAAACTGTAGATGTGTTTTTAGGTTACAATAGTAGTGGTTCAGAATGACAGCTGATTTGGACACTTTTGTACCAGCTGCAAGGTACAAAGACAGGATATCTCTGCCCTGCTGAGAAAGAGTAAATGGATCCACACAAAGGCACTGTAATGTCAGCTCCAGGAGCTGATGGAGTTTGGGTGCTCACAGTTACACCTAGTTGGAGGGTTTGTTATGGCTGTAGAGGTTAGTCTATGCCGTCCTAACACTGATAAAATGCTAAGAGCTAAGGCACACAACTCCTTTGAGAATCCCCTTTTTTTCTCACAGGACTAGAAGCACTTTAACACTATAGAGAAGCCAGAACAAAATTTTCAAAAATATTGCAAACGACTAATTAAAATCTGATAAAGACTTCACTCAGAGGCAAGCACAACAATGTTAGAATTGCACCTGCCTGCAAGTACTGCCAGCTAACATCCCTAGTGAGATTTTGGAATATATAAATTACTACATTTAAGATTATGCCACTCTTTCTTCAGAGCATGATTCTTAAATACATGCTCATACGCCTAAGTAAAATCTGAAATACAAAGATGGAATTGCTGACTGCAAAAAATAACTCAAAAAAGTAAGAAGTAAAATTATATATACATAGATATAATATGCAGTAATGTACGTATGTATACACATATTTGAATATATTTATACATACATTTGTTTAAGGCAAAGTGTTTTAAGAAGTTGGTTTGCTGAGTATTTTTCAAAGTCAGTGTGAGGTTCCATTGATAAACCCTTCAGAAAACCAGGAAACTTTTATTAAAAGGATTACAAATTCTGAAGAACTAATAATAAATTTGAGTGATTCAGTGAATGGAGACCATGTTACAGGCCTAGGAACAGAATTACAAAATCAAGTCCATCTAGAGTTGGAGGCTGCTGAGGCCAACCATGTGAAATTTTAAAGGAATGTCTGTCTCATTTATACACCTCACTGATGCCAGACAGCAATCTGCAGCCTCAAGCTCCTTCCTAGACCTAAGACTGCTAATGGAAGATCATCATATTGTGTTATTATAGAATTTGACTGCCAGCCATGAGCTGGTACTTGCTTACACTTCCCTAGCAAGCAGAAGTTGTGGATTCAGTGCCCATAGGAGTTGTATCTTCACATAAGTAGGGTTTTGGCTTCCAGTCCCTGCCCTCAGGGATTACTACTTCTGCCTTATATCCAATGGCTCTTGAAAGCATAAGCAAGCTCCTTCTGCAGCAATCAGAACTAAAGTTTTATTTCTTGTGACAACTCCCATTTCCCTGGTAGGCACCTATCAAAGGACAATAAATGTATCCTTGCCTCCATCTCTCTCCAGTTCTCTGATTAATTGCATTAGCTTGCATGCATTTTCACCAGAATAGTATGTTAGGTATAGTTAACCACCATGATACTTAGAGGATCCCAAAATTCTCTTGGGATAAGTAATATCCATGAGATTGCACACATAGGATCTACAGATATCTTGTTTTTTAATTACATTTAGAGGAAGACAGAAACACTCTGTTCAGCTGAAGTGCCATAGACTTGGGCACATACAGATGAAAACCTCTTTTCAGGCTTTGCAAAAACAGTTGTCAAGGAAAATAATTAGTTCCACAATCATAATTGCAATAATGATTCATATAAAGAAGATCTGATGTTAAATAGTTTAACAGACTTCTTACAACTACTTATGGAGTTATGGTTATGGGAGAGCACTGAAAGGAAAAAGCCCCCAAATACCTATAAAACTGTGTTCAGAGAAAAATATTCTATCTATCTTCTGAAACTGAATTAACTAAGCTGCTTTTTACTTAAATGTTTAGAGACCACCTATGTTGTCATTTACGGAGGCATATCATGTTTCAGTTACAGCAGTTGTGGCAATAAAATGGAATACTTTAAATAATTATAACAGGTTAAAGTTAGATTACATTGTAAAACAAGTAAGATGTTGTGGGAACATATTTAGCTAACGGTCACAAGAGCATTCCAGATGCCTTTAGAAGGCCTTGAACAGAATAAACAAGAAGACAAAAATAAGAAAGATACCAATTAGAAAAACACAGGTGCACATTCCACGATAAAGAGAACTTGGCACAAACAACCTCAATTTGGCAGTTTATCTTGACCAATTAGACTGAGGCAAGTCGCGTATGTTTTAGTTAGTATAACCAATTATGTTTTATGTTTATGCGCGTGTACAGTGTTGATATCATTAAGATACCAATCATTAAGTGTAACTAGACGCATGGACAGTGCGTGAATAATGTGTGTAACCAATAGTAAAATAGCTAAACACATGTACAGATGTAATCAATGTATAAAATGATGTCTGATGCTCTAGTAAAGTGGGCTTCACCTGACCACATTGGTCTGTGTGTGTTGTCCTGTGCCTCCGCAGTAAGATTTGTGTTTCAAACATACAAAATTGAAAAATGTCTTATCCCTTCCATTTACCTAAATAAGGTTTTAATTATTTTTCTACTTGATAAATATTTTTACTTCCTTGGGACAATAAGCTTTCCTACATTTCTTTTTCCCTTTTCTTTTTCAATCCTGTAGTGAAATTTTATTTCTGAGTGATGGCAATCACAAAGCCTTATGTGTTTAAAAACAAGTACACATGGCCTATTGAGGCCCTGAATTTCAATCAAAATGCAAATCAACTCTCACTACTCCAATTCAAGTGCATAAACCAAATATTTGTACTCAAACTGGATCTGAACCTATTAATGAATTACAAATGCCTGTTCCTTTCTATAAATGCAAGTAACAAAGCTTTTGATATCAACAAATTGCTATGGAATATTAAAAAATGTTGCAGAGATCTTGAGATAATTTCCCTGAGAATATATCTGAGGAAAACTTGCAATAGACAGAAACAAAATTTCAAGTCAGTTATTTCAAACTTTTCTGATGACACAGTAGTCTATGACCCATTCAAACTCATTGCCACTTTACTAAGATCAATGCTAGTCAGATGCTCAGATTAAAACACAGGTATTGATATGGTTTACCTTTTAATATATTGGCCATTATGTTTATTTGGCAAGATTTTAATCTGATCCTAATACTCTGATAGTTTAATATATGGCATACAGAAAATACTATGTTAGATGATTTAGCACCTGATTTTAAAATGGTAATGATGACACTGATCTAATTTGGAATTTATTATTAAAGTTATCAGCTCATAATTTAGATAAGTTTGAAATCTTTTCTTCATAACATTTGCTTTATAAAAATTAAAATAACCCATAATACATCAGAAATTACCATATTTTGGGTTTATTCTGAATGAAATAATTTTGCATTGTTGCACCAAAATATAACTTTACATTACGAAGCATTAAAACTTGATAAATTAGTTAGTGGAACACACTCACTCTTAACTATTATGCAGTTTTCCTTAAAAAAATTCCAGACCTTCCTGTTTACACACTTAAAAATATGAACGACATTTCTATAGATTTCAAAGCTTGTAAATAGGCCTAATACAAGGCTGTATGCTCACCATGTTAGGGTGAATCAGTAAGTCGGTATCTAAACAAGACTATTTGAAGTCTTAACCTCATCAGACACTAAAATAAATACCTTTATTACATGTGTATCTTGAAGCATAGGTAGAGATGGGACTGAAATCAAGAATTCTAACATCTAAGGTGCTTACAACAGACAAATAGGCAGTACAAGGCAATTTAAAAATGTATAGGAGGTGTATCTTAAATACTGTATTTATTGTTAACTGTCATCATCTGGGTTGAAGATTCAATACTTGTTCTGTACTTACAAATGACTTTATTACTAAGGGAAAAGTAGGAAATGGGGTCCCATTTAAGGGTTTTGAATCAAGTCTTTGCTGATAATAGAGTATGGGGCCTTGGGCTTTGTCAGTTAAAGACGACTTCTATTACCTTATGTTCAACTACACACATCAGTGTACTAAGAGTAGTAAACAATTCATAGAAAGAAAACACTCTAAAATCAACTTACCTGTAATAATGTTAGGCTTTGGTGGCATGCTGAATTCATATAATGTTGGTTCAGAATAACCCAGTCTGTTGGCAGCTGTAATTTGTACTTCATAACCCATAGTCCACTGAAGATGCTCTAAGATGATGTGGTCTCTACTACCCTGTACTTTTTTCTCTAGCCACTGGTCTTCCTTGTCTTTCTGTAAAGATGCAAATATTAGTTTAAATTCTCAGAATCTCTTGTATTATTTGTCTAAACTATGAGTCTACATGATGCACAGAAACCATGGAGTTTCATTTACAGAGGTTATGAACATTCAAATAATCTAATTTTGGAGTTCTGAGTACTCAGGCATTTTGTAATTTTGACCACTTCTAATCATGTTTCCACAATGTGGATTTAGGGATTTTGTAGGCAATCCCTTTTAACCTTTTGGCTTCAATTTATACTTTGCTCAAATACTGATGTTTATCTTGGGGAACAGCAGGATAATTATTTACAAATGCTGCTAAGAATAAATTCTGTAAAAGGTATATTTTATAAAGATGTTCCAATTACATTTTGAACAGTGTTCTTTTAAAGAAACTTGCCATTAAACCCATACTTGAATTGTTCATGAATGCAAGCTGTACTTATATCATACATTAGTTATATAATGAAAATATACACAAACTGTAGCTATATGTGCTACTACAGTAACAATTTGCAAACCAGGTTGTATGCAACAATATAAACACCATTGAGAAAGTATGCAGTCCTATGTCTACACTGGTGAGAGGATACAAGTAAATCATTAAGATGGCGTTCTAGAGAAAAAAAGGGTTCTCACAATTCAGACAATTATCTAAGACACATATACAAAGGGAACAAATGAGGACTTCAGCTGCAATCTTAATTCTGGCATTTCATAAAATTGGAATGCTTACCTTTGCAATCACTCCTTTTAGTGCATAATATATTTAATTATTCTTTATAGAAATGAGAATTACAAAATAACTAATAGCTAAAAGGATAAAACAATATATATTGTCAAACACAAAAGCCATCTTGTTCAAAGGATTATCAGTAACAGTCAGTAAGAAGCCATGCAGTCCTATTCTTACTAAACACTGAGGTACAATAAAGTGGCAAAAATTATGCTGAGAGCCAAATCCTAGCCATCCAACCCATACAGCAACAGAGACCCAGTCAGTGGATATAAACTTTCTGGGGAAAAAAAACCCTTCAAATACAGGGAAGTATAACTTTTTTTCTGCAGACTACCATACTTCTCAGCAGCTTATATTTAGGCTCTTTGCTGAAGCATCTTGCTCTTGACTGATAAAAGTGTCAAAGAAAATAGCAGCTAAATTAGACAGTTCAGGGCCCAGTCATGTTCCTTATGCCTGTTTTGCGCCCCCTGAGTCTTCAGAAAATAGAGTGACAGACTAAACTCCCTTATGTGCACAGCTGCAATAACTTATTCTCTATCAGTGCTGAGTGTGATGGGTTTTCCATACTGACTTCACCTTTTGTTAAACTCTTTCTTGCTTCTTCAGCACTGGCATTGGTACTGACACATTATAGTCCTGGGAACAATTAAAATACAGTAAAACATCTTTGCAGGAACATTTGCAGCAGGGTAAAAGTGCCTACTTGCTGCAGCAGTAGACCAATGAAAAACATCAGAATGGTAGTCACATTACAAATCATGAAAGAACCTAAATACATTGGAGTAAAAGTAGTTTACTCATCACACAGTGAAACTGGTATTTTCTGTCAAGGATATTTTCCCATATCCTTGTGGATAATTTCTGTTGCAATCATCTGATATGCCACTCTGAATCCACCCATATTTACATTCTACTGAGTGAATCCACTTATATTATCACTATATCAAACTACTTCTACAAAATATATTTTTGTATAACACTACTAAAATAAAAGGCATTAATACTGATTGCAATATGCATATGCAAATACTCCTTAGTAATATTAGGAATAGCAATGTTATGTAGCACCATATTTTAATGGCTGTTTAAATTGGTGAGGTTTTGGAGAAGTCAGAAGAAAAAAAATAATACACCTCAATTCCAAAGAATATCAACATAAGAGAAATCAGAAGATCCATACATGAATGTGGTGTGTGCACATACAACTGTGTGAATATACTGGGGAATTCCAAAGACATTCAGAATCACAGAAGAAGAAAAAATTTACTGAATTGAAAAATAAAAATTCAGGCTAATACGGTTCCTGCAGGTGGAAAAGACAGCATTGCAAACAGATATATGACTATATTTTGAAAACAAACTGTAGAATTATGTGATGAATAGAATGAGCTTAAGATTTGGAAGGAAAACTATACAGATTTCTATATGAGGTTGCTCTTCTGCAGACACAAGAATAAGTGAAAAGGCAGTTGTACCACAGTTTGGTCAGGTGAAGAATAATGAAAGAGCTGAAACGTAACAGGTTACCTGCATGCTATGCCAGAGAAGTGACACCCTAAGTTTAGCTGAAAGGGAAGCCAACTGGGTGGATTGAGATAAATGAAACAAAGTCCAAGCCCTGAGCTCAAAGGCAACAAAATGTTTTATGAAGAGTGACAAACACAAGTTAGGAGGAAGAAGAATAAAGAAAGTATCTGGAAAGCAAGCTGTCTTCTTCTAAAGATAAACAGATTAAGTCTTCCAGAATACAGTCTGCTTTTGGCATCTTAAAGAAAAAAAAAGAAAAGAACTGCAATATCCTTTATTAGAGTTGATATTTCACATGCATTTTCAAGTACTTTTTACAAAGTAGAGCTCAGTAATGTGTCCAGATTTATTTTACTATTAGTGTAGAAATGAAAAGAGAGCCAAAACAAGAGTTTGTCAGTTAAATCTTCCTACAAATCTCCTCGTTTATGCTAAGACCCTTTAATTGGGAGCTTAAGGAGCAATAAACAGAACTACAAAAGAACACTTCATACTTTATTAGGCTGTTCTATTATTAATACTGCTTAAAATTTATAGAAAGCTCTACATACACACAGTGTTCTACAACAAATGAAATAAACTTCTAAATCACAAACTACCATCTAATTTGAGGGGTGAGTCAATACAAATGTCTTCAATAATCAGTTACTATTAGCAGTTGTATCATTAATATCCACCAACAAATGCACATTTTCAGAAACTGCAATCAGATCTGCAACCTCAGAGATTAAACTGTTCCTTTATTTGCCTTTCGTTTTGTTTCATATAATGTGGAAATACTCCTTTGGAGAAAGTCACTGATGCTGTGAGACTAACCAATGACTGGCAGTTTCTGGGGATCTTGCTGCCCACTTCCATTACTCTTAAGCCTTAGATTCATATTGTCCTCTTCCCAGTATAAGTCTTTGGCTGAAACAAACTGTCGTGGTTTAACCGCAGCAAGCAACTAAGCACTGTGCAGCTGCTTACTCACTTCCCCCCCACCCCCTCCCCCGCAGTGGGATGGGGGAGAGAATCAGAGGGAAAAAGGTAAAACTCATGGGCTGAGATAACAACAGTTTAATAGAACAGAAAGGAAGAAACTAAGAATGATAATAATAACAACAATAATAAAATGAGAATAATAAAAATAAAAGGATTGGAATATACAAAACAAGTGATGCACAATGTAATTGCTCACCACTTGCTGACCGATGCCCAGTCAGTTCCCAAGCGATCCCCCCGAGGCCAACTCCCCCCAGTTTATAAACTCGGCATGACGTCATATGGTATGGAATATTCCTTTGGCCAGTTTGGATCAGCTGTCCTGGCTGTGTCCCCTCCCAACTTCTTGTGCCCCTCCAGCCTTCTTGTTGGCTGGGCAGGAGAGGCTGAAAAATCCTTGACTTAGTATGAACGCTACTTAGCAACAACTGAAACCATCAGTGTGTTATCAACATTCTTCTCATACTGAATCCAAAACATAACACTATACCAGCTACTAGGAAGACAATTAACTTTATTTCAGCTGAAACCACAATGCCACAGACTAATGACACTAAAAAAAAATACTATTATTTCTTAATTGCATGTGTATTGGCTTTAAAAATAGCACCAGCCAAATCTCAGAAGTGTCTAAGAGCTAGATATGTAAGACAGCTGTGAGTAACCTAAGAACCTAAATACCCTGAAAAAAAAAAAAGTGTAAACAAAGCAGTGTGAAACTCCAGTCTACTATGAATTGGCTGCTTCTCAAAACTGAGGGCACATCTGACAACAGTGGAAGTAAAGCCAATCCACTGTTTAGGCACCTAACTATTTACTAGTCTAGAAAATAACATCTCTCTCTTTAATGGTCATTTTACATTGTACCCAAGATCACTTTCTCTGGGAGCTCATAAAAAGTGAGGAAAAGTGATTAACCCCCTTTATCCCTTTCCTTTAATCTCCACCCTCCCTAAATTGTTGTGTTGAAAGTTCAACTCAAACTGACTTGTTATTATGGTGGTCCCTGTGATAAAAAAAGGCCAGGAGATGCCACACTCTCTTGAAAGCTTGCAGGAAAAAAATATCAAGAAATCCTCATGAAGACAACCTGATAGTTTAAAGCAATGACTTCACAAGAATTCATTACATTAGGATGGTGCTTTGTAGGTCTGGGTAATACAGGACAAATACTGAACAAAACACAAAATGGCTGATAACGTACATAGTGTTAAAATGCATAGGAAGTCCAAGGATCTGGCTGGTAAAGTGGAACTTAGAGATGCAAAAACATTTAACTGTTTCATGGTAGGTATCTCAGAGTGGGAGTAAATGAGAAAGTATCTCTTTTTAAATGATTCATATTTACAGAGTTTTGTTATAGAACATATCATAAAGGAACAAAATGAACACAGCCCTCCATCAACATAGTAAAACAAGAGTGAAGCACATAACCTATCAATCAAACACTTGTCAATGCCAAAATTCAGAGCATTAATATTAACACTGTCACAGGTCAACATGGTTAACAACTTTCTGGCCTGCAAAACTAATTGCTCCTCTCACATTTCCTCCAAACATCATTGTGGATGTAAAAGTAAAAAATAAATACTGTTATTGTTTTTCAAAACAGGATTTTAATTAATTTTTCTTTCTGCTATCTAAAAGTTTATAACTGTAAAAGATGGATATTTTAATTATTTCATTCTAATTTTAAATTTTTACTGAAACTTGGCTTGCCAGGGAAAAACAAAAACACCCCCCTGCCCCCCTTTTTTTTTCTAGCTTACTGTTGGCATTCTGTGACCCGAAAGTATAGAAACAGAATTCTGTTTTCCAATCACTAAGAAGCCTATTTCAATACTTGCTTTTAAGTATTATGACGTAATTCAGGATACGATACCAAAATCTTAACTGAAGGCTGGGAACAAATCTCTTCAAGATAATAGTGATACATAGTTACAGAGAACAATGGGCAACATGTGCAGCTACAAAATATCCATCATAGTCAAAATGCACTTGAGAGGTAAGCACAAACTTTTGTTTGTGACTATGTGAGTCATGTGTAAGTGTTTATTCCTGTATGGTGATCACACATTGTTTGCATGCTGTTTCCGGAGCTAAACTTAACCTGGGTTAAGGCTGCTTTGTAGCCTGCCTTTCTCTTGCAGGTCTGTGCCTGGTCACCCACTTGCCCTGAGCTGCTGTGGCAGTCTTTCTCCCGTATCCCAAGTGCTCCCTCCTCCTGGCCCTCCTTATCAACTCACCTTCCCCTTAGTCTGCACAATGTCTTCAACCCTCTCCTCTAGCTTTTAGTCTATTACTATAGTACTTGGTAAATAACACAGTAGAAAACAGCCATTTACAAATTCAGTACACATTTCCACATACATAAAGCTTAACATCCATTGTGCAATACCAGCACCTCATCACGTGTGCCCCAATCAACTTTAATAGCACCATAAGCAGGAACAGCCGAAGGGGAGCTTGAGTTGGTCCCCATTAAAATTACACAGTTACTATGAGAAATGTGGTTGGGCGGTCACCTCCCGCATCAGACAGGACACTTGTCTAGGGAATCCCCATCACTACTCTTCCCAGCTGGCTACCGGGGAACAGTTTTCCCTTGTCTTTCTCTCTCTCCTCCTATTCTTTCCTAAGGTAACTTTGAAATCAATGTATGCTATCAGCTTCAGATTCCATCAGTGAAGCTTTGTAAGACTGTCTTGACTTCCTTCGTGCAACAGCATAAATCAATTTGAGGCTGCTACTCATAAAAATTGCACAGTACCTACTTCTCTGGAATACAGAACAAAATGTGAAGCTTCTTATTATTTCCTTATAGTTAGTAAGTCCTGCCCATAATATGAATAAACTGATGTTAGGAAAGCAATATTTGACAGAATGAAACACGTGATTTCCAGAAAAATAAAACTTACCAATTGCCCTAAACCAAGCTATAATATTGTTATAATATCTTAAAGGCTGTCCTTCTCCCAGTGAAAAAAAACCCAAAAAACTCAACTGTATAAAACTTAAATATGAGGGAACTGACTCTTAATAAGACATAAGTTGATGAAGCTGAAGAAAAAGCCACTGATGTATAGCTTGTTATCTAATATGCTCTTTAAACATGCAAGCAAATACATTGGTCCAGGTGCTACTAATGAGGCTGGCAAGAGTTCTAGGAAAGCTAATTAAATATGACCAATGGGGAAGATAGAAGAGAAGCAGTAAACAGATAATTAAGAACTTTAAATAGCATCCATTCATTCTGATTAAAACACCAAAAATATATTGTAGTTTTTTGTTGTAGGAAGGCCTTTAATTTAGTCAAATTGCTTTTTCAATTGGAAGCTGAAGGAGATATGGATTTGAGGTCCAAGTAAAAGCTATCTTCTTCAGTAACCTATTAAGTTTCCAGTTACTGCTTAAACTGTACATTTATCCTTCAACAATACACATGAGAAGTGGTCTTTTGTACTATAATATTGTACCTTAGTCAAAACACTAAATCAAAATCAGGTTTCGAAAAAGATTCAGGATAGATCCAAAATCATTTAGCTTACTTAAATCACAGAAACAGATGAAATTCCATATACTGCTTGCATATATTATATCCAAACAGTTTATTTTCTTATCTTGTCAATTATAAATACCTAGAGGCATTGTATACTAACTAGGAAGCTCAATCCCACAAAACTGCATTGTATCTTGTGTTGCATATTTTACTAGCCTCTCTCTCCTCTACAATTACTTTTCTTTTATGCCAACTGTACTCACTAGACTGAAAGTCATTTAAGAAGGTCAATTAAGATTTAGGGATCAGTGATATCAGAATAACTGCTGGTTATTCCCTCAGGCTATTCTTAAAAGCTCTAGCAAATTTTTCTCAATTGATTTGGACCTACCAATCTTCTTTGGTTATACTTAGCTTAGGAAAATCATTTTACATGCCAGGTTTAGCACTTCCATAATCCCAGAACTATCATAAAAAAGTTACACTATAGGAAACATCAGGAAATGTGACAAAAACTATTACAAAATAAGGAACTGGCTTTTCTTTTTTGGGAACACTAAAACAGGTTCTGCATTTAATTTCTCAAAGATTGCTCATTTCTGTTAAATACAGTCCTCACTACCTTCTGTTTAACATGTCTAAATATCTGATGTTACATTCTCAATCTCTTTTAGACTCTTTAAACAGACATGTAAATCTGCTGTTACACTCTGTAAAATGTATTTTTACTGGGTCTAGTCAGATAAAAGTTGTATAGTCTTCCTAAAAGAACACAAAGAAGTTATTACAAAATACACACTTTTTAATTAAATTCATTGCTTTTGCCAGATCTATAGTTACTTCTTCAACCCAATCATTTCTAAACATAGTATATCAGGAAAGGAAAGATATTTTAGCTACTTTAATAATTAAAAAAAATCCACATTTTGTTGTTGGTTTGGTTTTTGTTTTTTTTTGTTTTAGAAAAATAAATTACAGATTGCAGAAAAGCCTGTTTTCTAAACTTGCCAGATTTGATGAGAGAACACCAAATCAGACTGTAGGCGACAGAAGGCAAATAAACTCTGCACAATGGCTGTTAAAGAACTGATATGTACACTGAAACTCATGAAAGTCCTAACAATTTGTCAATTATTTGGCTTTTGTAAGTTGATCCTTGGAATCTAGGAAGATAGAAAATAGGAAACATGATCAGATAATTACTGTCATTAAAATGAATATGGACCACTAGAATATAGCTTTCTATCTCTAGGATGATATCTATCAATACAGATGCTTTTTTTTTTTAATTTATTTTATAATCTGATATTAGCAACCTAGTCAAAAAAGAAAACATACTATACTGTATCTTCTTTTCTTTTTGTAGTATGCAAACCATTTTATTACATTTCAAATCATATCAACAGTCTTCTTCACATTAAAAGCAGATATTGGTAAGCAAAACCCACCTATTTTGATTAACTGAAATACTTACACTTCTGTATTTGACAATATATTCCAAAATGGGGGCACCTCCATCATCTTGTTTAGTTATGCTAATTTTAAAACTCTTGCCACTTCCTGGTTGTCCATGAATTGAAGGGGGGCTTGGCTCGCCTAAACAAATTAAAAACAGTAGCTATTAATAATTCAGCAATAAAATAAGTCTTAAATTACAGCTGGGAACTTGTCCACAATATTATTAATCAAAATCTTTAAAAGCAACATGAACCTTCCAAGCACTGCAGAACATCCTTAAGAAGTGTGTTAAATATTTTGCTTAAAGTATGTTCTAACGTAGATTAATTATCTCACACAAGGAAACAAAATTATGTGCAGTATGAAAGAAGTATTTGTTTCTTTGAGACCTTCCAAGTTTTGACACTTTCAGATGTAATTTACTTCAGAAATTATTTAGCCATCAATTCAGCAAAGCTGGTAAGCTGCTACTCACACTGAAGTTTAAGAGTAACACTACCTTACAGGAAAGCATCCTTAACATTAAGCATGAGCTTTAGTCCCATGTTGAGATCTAAATTGTAATACAGACATTAGGTAAATTAACTCTTCAATAAATGTGCCAAGGAAAAATTAGATACTTTTAGAGTAGTCTATATTAAGAAGAGATGTAAAGAATAACATTTCCAAAAGCAAAAACAATTTTCTCTGTAATGAAAGGATACAAATGATCTTAAACATACAATTCAAGCGTTAATAGCCAGTTTAAGCCACTTTGCTAATTGAAATTCAGACTAATTATCATTTCCATACACAATGCCTATTATAGTTTTAAATCAGATCCTAAATGAACATGTGTTGCCATACTGAAGTGTCTTACCTTCAAAATATGTGTAAATTTGCATTCAACCAGAGAGATACAGTTCCTTTAGACATATTTGTAATATTTGTTTTTATCCCTTATCAAAGTAAAGACAAATTGACTTAGATCTCAACATAGAATTTGCCTAGCTTTCTGTCAGGTAACATATATATAATTTCTATCAGTTTCTATCAGTTTTCTATCAGGTATAATGTTCCACATGAATAATAGCAAATTATTTTATCTGTTGTTCAATATATTTAGAATATGCATATGCTTTAATCAAAAAGATATTTGAAAGCTGCCAAGTTACTGGTTTTGGACAGAAGAAATGTATCAATAAGAACATAATATAGTAACACAGAAATATTTTGCGTTCTTTGTAGTTGTGTGACGTTTATTGTTCATCCCATTAGGGCCAGTATTGCTAACTATATTGAGTAACGCTCTACTCAGACAACAGTTCAGTTGCAACAGATTTATGAGAGACTAGTCTAGTAATAGTTGCTGATGTATTTTGGTATATCTGTTTAAGTACTATACAGTGCCATCTGGTAGTTATTTTATTTCTCCCTTTGTATTTAGTTTGTTTATTATTTTTCTATTGAAAAGTAATTTGAGAAAAATATCTGTCATGAGCCCTTAATATTTAAATCAGAATTTCTTGCCTATAAAAGTTACTACAAATATAGAATTAGCTTTGTAGCATTTATCATTTGCATGTAATTGTAGTTAAAACCATTTATTCTCATGATTTTTCCATAGCTTAAGATTTCTGTCTGAGGCTTAATAATTGCACAACTTGTGGCAGCATAGTTTGCTAAAGAAATGTCTCTAGAAAGGTCCAGTTCATTTCTCACAGATGTCTAATACCCTGAGTGTAAATGAGAAAAAGTCCTTAATCTCTTTCATTGTTTGTGCTCTCGAATATAAAGCAAAGATTTGTCTAAGTCTCAAAAATATAGATAATGGGATAAATTCTCCAATTTAAGTAAGTTCATTCATACTACTTGGTGGAGGGGAATAAGAGGAACAAAACATGATTTCTGATAAACAATGTAAAGACTGACGTTATACACTGGGAAGTAGTGTATAAATATAAAACATATTATCCACAGTGAATCATACTTTAAATTATTAGCTGATCTGGAGATAACATATTCTAATAATCATTTACATTTTCATTTAATAGCACAAGTATTACTCACGGACAGGTAAGGTCTGAAAGATCTCAATTTTGCTATACTCTCCTTGCCCTTTTCCATTTACAGCAGCTACTTTGATTTCATATGTTGTATTTGGTTCCAAATTGCTGAGAATAACCGTTGCTAAAGGAAAGGAAAGAAAAAATATGGGAACAAAATTTGATGAAGCAATACATTTAAAAAAAAAGTCAGGCAATTTCATAATGTGTTTGCTTCACTTGAAACTTACGAGTCCCATTTTCTAATAGTTGTGTGGTTCCAAACTTAGCTTTCTTGTTGAGTGCTAATAGTCCCTTTTTTTTCACCTGCATAAATTCATTGTTGTGACTGAGCAAGTTATGCTTCTGAAGGAATTTAATGTCAGTGTTACAGAAGCCATAGGCAACCTTGATGGCAATTGATACTTTATGTTTGGATTGTGACAACAGGAGACATGAATCTGGAAAAAAAAAAATGGAAGTTTCCTTTCTCTTAGCTGGCAATGGGCATCTGATGCATGTTCAAGCCACCTTCATACAGTTCATAACTTCCATTTTTCCCTCATGGAGAGCAGTATCAACCATCCTTGGTCTACACTCCTAGATGCAGCTACGTGCACATTAGTGATGAATTACTGGTGCTATGCTCTGCCAGTTCAACAATGTATTCAAGACCTAAAATGACAGATGGCTATGATGATCAAAGGAAGAGTTCTTAGTTATCCTAAGGACCTGAAGGTGAATTAGGCATGTTTGCACATATTTAAGAGGAGGTGTATGGAAATGCATATTAAGTAATAACAACAAAAAAAAAATTATTTGGGAAGCAAATGGGTTTGAACTTAGGACATGCTTTCAGAAATCAAGACTGAATCTCTGGCAGCAATCTTTCACACAGCCAAAACCTATCTCTATGATTCTACCTGGAGATGCCATCAGAAGCACAAAACAGGTGAAAGAGCTTGCCAAAAAGAATATTTTACAGCACTAAGAATATTGTTGTTGTAATGTACGGCATCAAATCTAGACACAAAATCCAGGAAAAGGATGTTGGATTCCAGGATCCTTTATGGGAATGCAGTATTATATATTACCATAGTACTGTATATTACGAATATCAATGTTGAATACACACTTGGAAACTTCGATCCACACAGAGTTCTTGGACCATTACCCCGCCTTTACAAGAAAGCTTCCTTTTATTGTCCCTACAGCAATTGCCTGCTCGCTGTTTGCAAGCTCTGTGCTGAGCTCTCCAGATGTCAGATTCATACTGGGGAATGGACATAAATTGGATGAACTTTACTTCAAGCACATCAGTATTTGTCTTGCCCAGAGAAACAGGGGCTGTATTATCTTACAAGAGGATATAGAATTGTAATGTCTTGAGAAGCAGCCAGTAGTCTCTTTCTCAATCTCTAGGGAGTCTAGTTTTTTTCATTATAGAGGAGTATTTTAATAGCTGCTTTAGGCTTGCTTTTCAAGTTATGTATTACTGAAAGTATAATTATTTGTCAGTACTCTGTTACTCTTCGGAGCCCAGATTTATTAGAATTTCTATTTCTTTAGTTTCTGCAGCAGACAGAGGTCCCATTACGTGTGGAGCTAAAGGGATTTAATGAATTTTGGAAAACCAGTAACTTTTACATTTCACACTCTATTGTGAGTACTTTGCATGAATTTGCAATTGAAACATGGTAACTTTTCTTGTAAACAAAACAGTAGAATCGTGTGTCTTCCAGCATATTTTAGCTTTATCATTTTCATGAGATTTACAAATATCAAACTATAAAGTATAACCATGTCAGGAAAAAATAAAGTACCATCATGAGAATAAGAATAGAATTTGGAGAAGAGAAGGATTATGATAAATAACATTCAGTTATGGTAAGATGAAATTTAAAATCTAAAGCAAGCAGTAGCAGTGTTTGACAGCCATGATTACTCTCCAAGGCTGAATAATTTCACTGAAAATAAACCTTAGGGTATACTAAAAATTAGTGTTACTGTAAATGTTTTTAAAATTTAAACAACATAAAAGCACGACTAGGAGTCTACACTTTATAAAACACGAATGTGTTAACTACATAAAACCTAAGGATCTGATTCTATAAACGCTTGAGTGACTCCTGGGACCTATCTAAATGAATAAAATTACTAATATATGCAGTATTTAAAGAATCAGTATCTACTTCAGAGTCCCCTGCAGAGCACTATATGCCTAGATACAATGACTCTTACAAATACATTTATGGAATTAACCCAACTAAATCTGATCACATAATATGTCCTCAAAAACTGGAACCACTTGGTATCAGTGGTGGTATGATGTGGATATATTTTATACACAAGAGAAAAATTATAACTATGTCTTCCTGGAAAACAAAGAAAAGAACCATTCTTGATCAGAATACCTTAAATACTGCAGTTGTAAAAGAATATTTAGAATAATTAAGTAAGATTAAGGAACTGTCCCACAGTATGCCACAAAAGTGCAGGGCTTAAGAATAATCTAAGAGTAGTGAAACTTTCACTGCTTGCTAAGTGTTTTACATTTTTTAAATATGTTGAAGATGAAAGAAAATACTTAATAAACTAGTTAATTTTTTTTTAAGGTACATATCTGTTATTTAAGTATAAAACCAGTTTATTCATCTTTCCGTATACAAACAAAACTTTTCTTACAGGTGTCGTGGTTTAACCCCAGCTGGCAACTAAGCACCACCCAGCCGCTCGCTCACTCCCCCTGCTTTGGGATGGTGGAGAGAATTAAAAGGGTCAAAGTGAGAAAACTCATGAGTTGAGATAAAGACAGTTTAATAGGTAAAGCAAAAGCCGCGGACACAAGCAAAACAAACCAAAGAATTCATTCACCACTTCCCATCAGCAGGCAGGTGTTCAGCCATATCCAGGAAAGCAGGGCTCCATCACATGTAATGGTTACTTGGGAAGACAAACGCCATCACTCTGAACATCCCCCCATTCCCTCTTCCCCCAGCTTTATATGCTAAGCATGACATTGTATGGTCTGGAATATCCCTTTGGTGAGTGTGGGTCAGCTGTCCCAGCTGTGTCTCCTCCCAGCTTCTTGTGCACCCCCAGTCTACTCCCTGGTGGGGTGGGGTGAGAAGCAGAAAAGGCCTTGACTCTGTGTAAGCACTGCTCAGCAATAACAAAAACATCCCTGGGTTATCAACACTGTTTCCAGCACAAATCCAAACATAGCCCCATACCAGCTACTATGAAGAAAATTAACTCTATCCCAGCCAAAACCAACACGCAGGAGTCCATAGCTCATAGCCCTGGCCACAATGAATATTTTGATTACAGTTTTCAATGATCACTGATGTGATTAGCTATAAAATTTCAAATAATATTCTGAAAGAAATATAGGACTTTCAGTATATGAATGTGAAAAAATTGGTCCACTGCATACCATATGTGTGAATTATGCCATTGATATATTCATTGGCATGTATCAAGTCCCAAATATGCTGAAATGAAATTCCTTTTTTTCTTTCAGAATATGATTTGAATTTTTTCAGTCTTTTTCTACCTGTCCTACCTGTCTGCTTCTGTTTTTATACTATCTTCCTAATCACAGTATCTGCATGCTTTATCTGAAGAATTCAATTTTGCAGACTAATCAATTTTGCTGGAATTATTTACATGGTGAATGTTTACATTGAGGAGTAGACTTTGAAGAACTACTCCAAAGAGGAAAAGATAGAAGATTCTCGTGTGAACTCTGCAGGTATTGCTGGGCTCAATTAACACGATGCACACCAGCTCAGACCTTAGTGTTTTCCACTTAGAAGATAAACAGGGAGGCTGCAAGTCACATGGCACCCTTGGAAGAGGAGATCATGATACAAGTTACCAGTTATTTTGGTTTTGGTTTAACATACTGTATAGAGAGTTTAAAACAAAATTATAAATACTTTTTTGAAAGGGTATGCAAGGAACATTGTTGGGTTTTTTTAATTTTGTAAACCAGAATTTAAAAAGAAACACAAAACCTGAAAAAAATTAAACCTTACTTAATAGCAAAATTCAGCTTAACCTATTCTGTGGCAAGAAACCTAAAGTTTAAGCAACATTAAAAATAAAGTCCTTAGTTTTTATCTTACATATTCTTCTGATTTTCAAGCAAATCTAAAACATTAAAGGATGAACACAGTACAGAAGAAAACCCACAAAAGTTATATGTTAGATAGATAGACAAAAATGCAGAACTTCATACCATTTCAAATACAGACCATAAGAATTTCAGCTAGAAAAGTTGAATTTATTATTGCAGAATTTTAACTGCTGTCAAGATGAACCATAGGAAAACAACATCTGACACAAGATTTGCTGTGAAATAAATTGTACCATAAATCTGTGTCAGTAAAAACAAAACAAAAATCCCCAGCTGCTTTTCTGGTTCCAGGGTAGGTTGTTTATATTACCTTATTACAGTAGAATGAGAGGGGAAATGTCTGGCATATTAAATTGTCCTTTCACCAAAAGAAATCTACCTCAGAAATCTTCTAAGGACTGTGATATATTACATAAACCATCACCAAAGCAAGGAAGGTTAGGGGAACTAATAGTACAGTTATGCTACATTAATCTCAAGGTAAATCTTATATGAGGTTAATTAACAGAAATATCACATCAATACATTGTTGTCGTTGGAGAGCTATCTGTTGCATAGAACAATGTTCTTCCAGTTCCAAATTCAATCCCTTGAGTTTGTCAGATCTAACTAAAGTAGGATATAAATTTACTTTGAAACAAAGTAGCTGAGACATATCATTGCTGAAATATCCTCTTCACTCATATGTATTTGAGATAGTGGCAGCAGTGTGAAATTTCTGTCAAACAAGCATTACAAATTTTAGCATGGGTTTTTTTCCTACTTCTTTCCATTTAGTCTGAATCTCTATTACTATGCAGACTGAATGCAGATTAAATACAGTGCAGGTTAATAAGTGGAGTGTTTTGATTTAGCAGCATTTTGCTGCACCTTTTACTCATTATTTTACTACTCTCAAGGAAAAACTGAGCCCCCCTGGAAATAATTGAATCTCTTTCAGAGGAAAAAATGAATAGCATTTTTATGAAGCTTAAACAGGTTTTGCTTTGCGATGCTGACTCATGTTCTTTTATGGACAGAAGAAAAAGATACAGGAAGAGAGCAATGAGGAACCTATGGTAGTAGGACATGTGAGCAGAGCTGTGAGGGACCTATGGTAGTATAGCATTACGGTTCTGTACAAATGTCTTAGACTTTTGTAGATGTCACACAATCTGAGGAACTTCTCCCAAAACCTCTGTCTGCCTGGGATGAGCAACACTGTTTTGTTTAATCTATGTGTTTGCACAGTAGGAGGAAGAGTATAAAAACTCTTTTTCTAGCTGAGCCTTACAGAGTTAGCTCACAGAAGAGTTGACAAAATGAAGTTAGAAATTGCCATGGAGGAGAAACACAGGAAAAAAATAAAAAAGGATTTTGCTACACAGTAGGCAAAATGTTTATTCATGTGCAGAAACAGCCACGCTGTCTCAGTTCCATCTGTCTGCCTTGCCCAAATAACAATTACTTTCATAAATACTGATTCAAGCACCTGGCTATAAATGTTAGAATTCAACTAACACAAATAAATGAACTTTGGTAATGAAAATATTTCAAGTTCCACATTATATGAAAAAAACATAATGGTAGCGAATCCTACTGCCAGTGAAATCATGGGCATAACTTTCATTAATACATATGGAGACAATATCAAGGCTTAAGTCATTCCCAAAAATTTATATACAGAAACAAACACAACCATTTTAAAAATCAGGGAGAAAGGCTCTGTCAGGAATTTCCGTCATTCTTTGCACTATAATGTATAATTATTGCATTATTTTTGAATAAAACTTGTAGTGGCTTAATTAACTGTGAATATAAACAATTACCTGTGAATAAAGATATATAGTGTGGTAGATCAGGTATAATTAATATAATGTTCACTAACATGAAAAATTGCCTTATAAAATACTTTTCAGTAGTTGATATAAAAAATGCACTTTGAAAAAATTGCTTTAATATTTTGTGTACGGCCCCCAAACCACAATTACCCTGTTAAGCTACTTTTCCCCATATATTTAATTTTTATTTTTATTGGGTAGGATTCTGAGATGTCAATATACAACTGGAACTTGAAGTAGCATCCCCACCCTAGAGTCCTTCAGAGGATTCTCTCTGATACCTATTTTTATTGAAATAAAACTAATAAGAAAAGATTAAGTAATCTATGGGACAATTATACTCACAAAATGTACAGTGCTATAAATTAATGAAAATAGGACAAGCAAATGTGTAATCCAAAACCCTTAGAAAAGAGCAAATTTAGGGATTGACATCCTTTGTAATGTATTGAATAGTCATGACTCTGGAAGATGGGTTTTGTCTTTTAACATACTTAGGATGTAACAATAAATAGGTTTTCTTTAGAAGTTCATTTTCTAGTTTATTTATTTAAAAAGCACCCTTGATTCAAATTGTATTTAATCTAAATCAGAGCATAGCAAACAGTTTAGGAAAAAAAAAAATCCTAGAAGAAACATTCCTGGAACAAAAACAATTTACTGAGATGGATCATTGTATCAGTGAACACATGAGGTATCACTATTAAGCCCAACTTATTCTTCTTTTCCATATAGAAACCTTCTAAGAGTATAAAATGAGAATTTATAAGAGTGTGTAATGGATATACTGACTATCCATAAAATAATACTTTTTTGTCCTAACTTTCCTGATTTTTCATATCAGCACTAAAACTGATGTAGGCGAATTTTCCTAATTTTCTTTTCTCTGTAATTCCTTTGATTTTGTCATATTATTATAAAACCCAACACTTTGCTCCACAAGCCAGCTTCCCTTTCTTCAGGTTTGACACAATACTGCTTTTATTCAATTGTTTCTGTATTGTTCTTTTATAAATGTCTTATGTTGCTATTTTGATTACATTCTATTTAAATGTACATACACAAACACATTAGGTGTTGGTTTAGTTTTTAGTAAGAAGTATATTACAAAATTGTATTTTTTGCGGCAGAGATCAAAGCCAACACGTTTTTTATCATGCTAACAAGATGTGCTTCTTTCCCTCAACTGTAATAACACACATTAAAATACACAGATACTCAAAGCTTTACTGAGTATTGGGATTATATCTTTTTTTGGAAAAAAAAAACCAAAACCAAAAAACCACACAAAAAACCCAAAACACAAAAAAAACCCCAACCAAAAAACCTCCCTTTCCTATCCCTTTTTCCAAGTTTTAGTTTTAAAATTTCCTATACTACCTTTATGATGACCACAGCCAACTGCTTAATACCAGATCTTTAAAAATGCAGTTAACTTCCATTAAAAGTACTTGTATATCTTAAAGGGAAGGAAAATGGAGGGGAAGAAATAGGAAAGGGAGGAGAGAGAAGGGAAAGGAAGGGGAAAAGGAGAGGAGAAAGAAAGAATGGACAATTAAAAACTTCCTAGGTAGCACTATATTTAAAGTTTGGGAAAGAGAGTGCTTGAAACAGTTGATACTGCCTGTAAGAAGAACTTGTTAAGCTAAACAAAGGCATACTTAACCAATTCTTTACACAATTCAATAGGCTAAAATGGAAATACATACTGAGCTTTAAAACCACACAGTTTAAATGCATTTCAAAACCAAATGCTCTTTGAATAACCTAACCTTTAAAATATCAGGTCTCCTCCAAGTACTTATTAGACCTTCATTTTGCTTATTAAATAAATAACTATTTTAGAACCAGCTTCTAAGAAATACTATTTTCAGATTTTTTTTGTGCATAGGATTGTGGATGTTCTGAAGTGTTGAAATTTATTCGATGATAAATTAAACAACATTCATTGATGGCTAATCTTTTGCTATCCTAAAATTTAGAAGCATTAATTGAAGTCAATCAAAATTATGGAAATGAATCTCCTGGAGACTTGTGAAGTTTGGCTTAGTCCTTAGAAGAATAGATCACACTCTTGTAGTTAAAACTCACAAGCCCAAATCCTAGTTCTGTAATTCAACTGAAGGAAAAATAGCTGCAGCATCAGAGACTGCAGAGTCTCCTCTGGCTAACCCTATTCATCGATGTTCACCCATGCAGGCGCCAAGAAGATGCCCAATAGAAACCTCAATTAGATAAAAGATAACTGTAGCCCTTTGGGGCAAGGGTGAAAGGGTCTTTCTGGTCAGCCTGAAAGGCTTGCATAGGAACAGATGCATGCAGCAGGCCAACACATCCAGCCAAGGCTGCATAGCTCAATGCCACCAGCATGGCAGACTGCCTACTTGGGCTGTATTTGGAGCCCGCAGATTGAGAGAAGTTTATTGACTCAATCCAGTTAGTGCTGGTAGGGACAAACCTGGGATTGTGTGTCCAGGCACAAAAAGAAACCCCATAGGGTCCGGCAGAGAGCTACCAAGAGGACCCTAGGGCACATGAACAATACACAGATGCTGAGGCTAATTTAGTCTGATGAAGAGAATGCCAAGGGGTGATTGAACAGTCACCTACCATCCCTGTGCAGTGAAGATAGAAACAACGGTGTGAGACTCTTCTCAACAGTGGCAAATAGCATAGCATGGGCAACAGTCACAAGCTTCAACTGAAGCATGTTCAGATCAGATATTAGAAACACTTATACACTGGGAGAGAAATGAAACACTGAAACAGGTTATGCCAAGAGAAGAGGGTGAGGAATCTCCATCCTTGGGGGTTGAGACTGAATTAAACAAAGCCATGCCTGACCTGATCTAGGATTGGCACCAGTCCTGCTTCAAGCTGGAGGCTGAACTAGATAAACTCTAGATGATTCTTCCAACCAATCTTTCTATGATTCTACAAATTAAAGGGGAATACTACCTTGGTTCTTGCAACCCCATTTTCTCCTCTGCTATAAAACTATTGTGCACTTCTTAATGCAAGGATCTTAAAGTCTACTGCTTGAAGAAACAGCCAGCCACTTGAAAAGGGCTACACTTAAAACTTTTTATGAAACAATAAAACAACACAGTAAAATCAACGGGGATTTGGACTGCTACCAGATATTCTTCCAATTGCGCAAAAAGAAGGTATTGTTCAAAATGCTTTCTAACATATGACTAATGTTCTCAGCATAGCACCATAAGGGTTCATTGCTAAATTTTTATGTGACTACAATTGCTCCAATTTTAATAGTACAAATTGCACTGCTAAATACAAAATCTGATGAAGTTAAACCTTTCCATAAATAAAATTTATTTTCTGCAGACATTAATTTTAAAATTCTCCTATAACAAAAATTTCTATGCCACTGAATACACCTAAAATTCCATTGGCGATATGAACACATAAAGGCAATAGAATTAAGACTTCTAAAGGAGTAATACTTTACTGAGTGAATATACAATACTACAATAAGTAGTAAAGGAATAACTGTGTTAATCTCATTGCAGAAGGGCAAAATAAGTTTCCTTTATCCCATTTTTTTTTTTCTCTTTTTAAACACCCATCAAGGTTAAAAACAATTCTTACTGGGATACAACCCAGAAAATAAAATGGGGTCTTCTAAGGGGAACAGGGATTCCATTTATTAGGAGACTACAAAGAACATGCTGGTTGTTAGATTTTAGCTAATGCCACTATGTATTCCCTGTCTGATATCAAGGTCTGGAATTCACCCTGGATTACTGAAGGTGGGAGTATATTTTGAGGGGGGAGGCTGGGGGTTAACTATGAGTGCATACTTTCCTTTCTTCTATGCTTGCTACAGTTACACCACTTTCTCTCATTCTTCAATTGTATAAATCAAACTGTATCCTATCTCAGTCTCTCTCATATATGCCAGAATCTAGAATCAATTACACTGCCTTGTAGGGCAGCAAGCATTACTTGTATTTCAGTTTTTCCTGCCCATTTTTCTGCTGTTCCTACAATGGAGATCCTGTTGTGAGCTAATGTCCCGTTTGAAATTTGTGACACAAAGCTGGAGTTGAAAAGGGTTTCCTACATACAAAACTCCATCTGTGAGTTCTTTGTTACTGAGAGATCTTGAAAAAAAGGTGAGGTAAGCCTCACTTGAATTCATAGAAGACGAACCTTGTATCTTCTAAGCATGAAGTCCACAGGAGTTTCCATGGTGCATCTGGAATATGTTAGGTCAAATGGGTATATGCTGGCTAATGGTGTAGCAAGTCCCCATAGTTTTAAGGACCTTATTACTGTTTGAGAAAGGCATGTATGGGAGACATTGGAATGCATTGTTGCAATACATTGACATTTGCATCTGTGAGCCCTCCCATTTGAGTCAAGGCTGACTCCACACTTCTGCATCACCACAGTCACTGGCAAATGGGGCTTGCCAACCTGAGGGCAGAACTGTGCCCAGGTGCACAGCTTTAGCTGGAGCTGGTTTCTGCTTGACTGACTTCACAAAGTGAGCTCAGATCTTTTTTTCAAAAGGCTAAGCAGGCAGGTTTCTTTCAGTGTCATACAACTGCCATTTGAAGCTAGTAAGACTCAGCAAGCTCCTGGTGACTACTTTTATAGAGGAGGGTGTAACTCAGATCTAAACTAACAACTTATCCTAAACTAATAACAGATTACTGGTCCAAATATCTTCTCTTTTATCAGAAAAAAAAAAAAAAAAAAAAGGCAAAAAAACCTCAGAGCATGTGCCTTCAAAGTCTAAGAAAATAATGAGAGCAGTTCACTTTTAACAACTGCACCTTCTTCCTATTGTCAGCCAAGTTCTGCAGAGCTGCAATGATCTTTTTGTTCCTTTAAGACTTTGCAACAGATTTGAGATGCTTCATGTAATTCACTAGTTTTCTTACCTATCATGCAGTTCACTAGTTTTCTTATGGTGTTACAACACCACACTGTAAGAGATACAAATAAGAGATGGCCTTTCTTAAGCAGATGGACCCAAATACCTAAGAAAATTAATTACTCTTTACTCATTACTACAAATATATCAGTACTCTTACAAAGCTTCACAACAGATGTCAAGAATTCAGGAATTCTTAATGCTAAGCCAAAGAAATATCTGCAGAGCACAAAAGAATGAAAATTTCTAATACTGTGCTCAGAGAAGTAGAGGTTTTTTTTTTTACAGGAAAATTAATATATGTTAGCAAGCCTTGCATCTCAGTTGAGACCGCTATTTAAAATTCCAACACTTTTCAATTTTATTATAATTCTGCATACTAATAGTAATAAACAGAACAACATATATAAAATCTACATCTCTTTTCTCAGTTTTACCTATGTACAGAGAATTATGCACTATAACCTACCACTGAATTTATTATTAGAAATTAAATGCATGATTTTCTCTTTTCTAAATTATGTATTTTACTTGCTCAATTTTATGTTCCAAACAAGCCACTTAGACTGAATGCCAACAAAAGTAGTCTCCTATGCAATTCTCTTGAATTGTATATTATCACTGACCACATTTTTTAAACTGGAAGCTCTCATTAATACTAATTGTCCCATGACCAAGGTATATTGCTGCAGTCTTGGAGCTTCCTAGGAAACAAGTTATGACACAGGACTTCTTCTTTCATTCCTCTAACCCATGGCATTTTCAACTCTGGAGCATGTAAAGTGTGAGAAAAAGAGGCTCTACTTGCTCTGTTACCAAATGCACGAGCTGGCAAAAACCTAACCACCACCATTTGAGGTAAGAACAAACCAGCTCCTGGTGACTGCGATCACCAAAAAGGCTATCCTCACAGTGACAAGCAAAGGGACTAAAACATGATCCCAAATGTGTCTTTTATGACATTCACTACTGTGAAAAAGCAAAGACCTCGAGGCTGACATGAATGATGATTTCAACAACTGTTCTTATGTTTCTTATAGGCAAAGTTAACTTTCATTCATAACTTTTTCTTCCTCATCCCCATCCTACTCCTGCATACTATACTTTATTTCTTGCCAATGGAGAAATGAAAGAGTAGAGAGAAAAAAGTGATAAAAAGGAGATTCATTTAATGGTATCATGAAATGTAATACAGATAGGGCTATGCTATCTTTCCATTGCTCATTGTTGTATGTAGCAGATGGAAAACTCCATTCCTAACAACTCTGTCATTCAATAGCCTTGAAAATACTTAAAGAATACTCTGTCCTCCAGGAAGATTTTTCTGTTTTGTATTACAAAATGTAGCAGAAGTTTATGTACACATAAATATTCCATAAAGGTACTTTACATTTTTGTAAGCAAATTGGCAAAGTAAAATAAATGCAGATGAATACAATACAGATTTGAAAGGCAAAATTTGCAGTTGCACCATGCATCTCATTTATCAGTTATTCATAACCAATATTGCATTGCATCACTCTTTACTTAACAAGATTTACATTTACAAGCCAGATCAGCAAGACCTTTACATCAGATCAGCATGTTTGCTGCAAATTTACTTAAGAGTGTGCCATCATAAAAAGCCTGAAAAGGTCTAAATAGGGAGTAGCCAGGAGTTATCACAACAAGGGAATACCATGTGAAATATATTTGGAGTAACTGATTCTCCATTTAATTGCTTATTAAAATATTTACTACATACTTCCTGCAATCAAAGTATCTTTCATTTGTTCTTACAGATTTTTCAGTCTGTGTCTTTAAGAAAAACCCAACATTTGAACATAAAACATGTTTTGCAATAAGCTTTGACTGTTCGACTAAATGCTATTGCAAACACAGAATTACAAGCTATTGAAGAGAAGAGTAACCTCAGATATTGGCAGTGGTTATATCTGCATAACACTCAGTTGCTTTTAGTTAAGAACTCATGCTGTGAAGTAAATTGTCTGGGTTTTCTTCACTTCTCATGACATTTTATTCACCTTTGAAAGTGAGAAGTACATTTCATTCTCCTGATGTTTTAGGTCTGTATAAAAACCTGAAATATTTAAACCTAGCTTTCCCTTTACACTTCTCCTCACTTTCCAGTCTCTCTAATCCATCCATGTAATTTAGTTTAAGATATTTATTTATAGTCCAACCTTTCCATCCACATGAGACTTTTACAGCAAAGATTAAGCTGGATGGAGGCCAAGAATAGTATAGAGACAGAATTAGAGGGCTGAATAACTTTTTCATGTGCAGGTATACACAGAAATTAATTTGGATAAAAAGTGGTCCTTTTCCTACCATTTAATAGTAATCTATATTGGTTGTAAATTGCATCCATTCTTTCACTTTTTTTTTAATTGCATGACCTTGCAAATTGTATCATGCCATTTTATCTCAAGAGTTTAGATTTATTAAAATTACCAACTTTTTATTCATGTTATTTGTATTGCATCTTACATCACCATAGCTTAATAACATATGCAATGTTATGCAATAACAATATGCAACTCCCACATTCTTGTAATTTCAAAGTGGTTTTAAGTTGAGAAAACTATTTTTGAAATAGCTAAATAACCAGTTTCTTTTGAAAAAGGAATTCCATGAGTTTAGGCTTAGCAATAGTATCGTAAGTATATTACCGGATATCAGGAATTATCTACAAAATTTTTTTTACAATATTATCAATTATTGCCTATTGACAACAGACCATTTCTTAAATTAAACCACTAATTTAAGCCAATTTGACAATGTGACAATCAATGTGACATTTTAAGATTCTCCATATTGTGCAACAATTGCTGTGTTACAAGTTGGGTATAAAGTAACAACAAATTTCTTGAGTTTGGTTTTACAGGTCTTCTTCATCCATGTTTTCACTGGTCTTAAACTGCCTGCCTAACAGTCTGCTAAATGGAGAATCAGATTCTAAAGCTGAATTCACAACCGAGAAATGTTTTCTGAATGACTTGTGGCATCATTTAACATGTACGAAAATCTCTGAGGCTTCCGGTACTTCTAAATTTCTGGAGTACATGCATGATATTCCAGAAAAGCAGAAACACTCCTCAGGAATAGCAAGTATAATTTCAGAACTGAACGTGATCATAATTCATGTCATAGGGAGCCAAATCTAGCAGATATGTCAAGGAATTCAATGTCTGAAATACTTGCTAAAAATGTATTTTCCCACTGAAACAGGTTAATGAATGTATTTTTCCTTCTGCTTTGGCAGCTTGCACTAGACATTAATGAATTCTGCCTTGAAGATTTTCAACTATAAAAATAATTTTGAATGCTGACCTAGCCTACCAAAATATTTGCAATTTATTTCTGTTTGATCTACAAATTATACAGATATACTCTACTTAACCATTAAACTTATTAAGAAAATTATTGAATCATATGGGGTTCATATCTCTCAGGAATCCATTTGAAAGTCTTCCCAGTTTAATGGTGAAGTATTGTTACACTGGGAAAGTGTTTTAGTAATCAATGGGGTACATACTTTCATGCTTCAGTACAAAAGAAACAGGAAGTACAAAACCTACGACCTAAGATGTAGTACATGAGAATTCTAACTGATCTACCTATTAGATTTCCTCCCCATGACAATAACAAGACACAGTAATTGCTATATTTTACCATAAGAAAGAATATCTTTTTGCATAATGGTGTTTCTGAAATCTCAGTGGAAAACCATGCACTATAAACTTCTAAAGTCTTCTGAAAGAATGTCTGTTCATGTGATGTCTATCAAAAAGTCTTGCTTAAAGACAGAAAATTAAGTTCAGTAGTTTTACCCAAAAACCTGAACTGCACAGACACAAAAAAATCACCATTTCATTGCTTGGAACATCATATATATTATAAAAAGTAAAAGAGAAAATGGAATGACCTTATTTTAAATTTACTGACTATTTTTGACCAGAAGGATTATAATAAGATTTGCCTACATACATGCATGCTTTCTCACTGGTATGGCCAATTCAAAAGTAAAAAATGTAATACAGAGATAGACGACTTCAAGTTTTAATTACCTCATCAACACTGGCATGTACGTAACTTCCTCTAACTTTAAGGATACGTGTAGTAAAAAGAGCATCAGTACTAAGCATAACACACAGCACAGCAGTTTAAAAACTTATCTTGGGTAACAGAAAATCCTTTCTCTACTATAATGTGCCTAAAAAACCAGTTAAATGCATGTGAAAAAATAGTACGGACAGTCCCTTGTTTAAAAAATCCCTGATTTCACAAACAAACCACTCAATACGGAATTTCCATTCATAGAGAGGTCAGGACAAAGCCCTAACATAACTTTGAAGCTGGCCCTGCTGTGACCTGGGGGGTTTCGAGCCGATGATCACAAGGTCCCTTTCTTTCTAAATTATTCTATGATTTCATGAAGTACATGAAATTTAATGTACTTAGATAAAAAAAAAAAAAAACCACCAAAAACTGAACCTGCTGAGATTCGAATGTGAAATTACAAAGAATTACTTATTTCAAATTTGATCTCCAACTTGTCAAGAACCAGAGAGAAAACAAAAAATTATGTTGAAAGCAAATACTAGCAGTAGTGCTTGAAGTTTGAGAACTCCTTAATAGCTAAAACCAAAATAATAAATTTATTGGTCTTCAATTTGCATAAGATTAAGATGATCTACAAACTTTCTTAGTATTGTTTTCTTAAGAAAAATGCCTTTGATTCTTTCTATATGTTATGCTTATTTTTCAGATATGTAACATAGTACCACTTGTAGTCCACCTGTCAATGGATTTCCTTTTCTTGTACAAAGATTTCAACATTTCTTAGGTTGTAATATTTTTCATCCCTTCATTTGCATTATAATGGAAAGTTGTAAACCCACTTATACTTAAAGAAATATTTAACTGATTTTTGTACATAGCCTGATTAGGCTACCACAAGACTTTGGAAATTATTGTCTCCTTCAATAAAATATTCAATAAAAAAGTATAAGCATATGTTGATAAAGCATCTCTGGTGTGTTTTGATATTACTGCATGAAATATATTTACGAGCAATACATTCATTATAGCATCATATTATATTTGGCACATTATTTCATAAAGCTTCTGCTTTCTGCCATCCAAAGAACAATCTCCAATGTCAAAAGAGAAAACATCCTTGACCATTAAAATTCAAAGCACAAATAGATTCAAAAAAACAGCTTTTAGAACTTGTTCATTTTCTATATTTTTTCTTCTATTCCATACTTTTAGAAATGTATGTATAACTTTAGCTTATATAATTTTTCCACTGTAGAAAATATTTTATGTTAGTATCCTACAAATGCTGAATTATAAGTCCAGGAATAATTTGGTTAAAAGACTTGAAACTCAAAAGAATATCTCCTGGAAAAAACCCAAGACCTAGAGACACTAGTAAAGCTCAGATGTTTTCTTTTGTTTGTTTGTTTGTTTTTCAGAAAATATACAACACAAGACATTTTTGCTTTTTAACATCCAAAGTTAAGAAAAATGTAAGGTTGTCATGTTGAGTAGCTACCTGAACTTAATGCATTAAAACCAATGTCAGAATAGGCATTCTTTGAGTAAGTTACTTTTAGGGCATTGCTACAGATTAACATCCTCAGATTCACCATTCTCTAACATGACTACACTTAATTTTATATTAATATACCAGTAGGCAAAAGCTTTAAGGAAAAAAAAAAAACCCTTATGTAAAAATTCAAAATTATTCAAAATAGATTCTGTATTTTCTTCTACCATTATTTTATGAAGTTTATACTTTTAAAGAAAAACATGAATGATTGAAAAGTACTTTTTCCTTCTAAACTACAATTTTCTCCACCTTTATTATTTTTAAGTTTTTAATAATAATCTGTTTTGCAAGGTGTAATTGTAAAGATGTTTCACCTTTACCATCTGTAAGCCCAGTTATGTGCATTTCTCCAAAGTCATTTGATGCTATAGTTTGTTACCAATATAAGAAATTCTAAATTAGCTAGGCATTACTAGTTTAGCAGCTTCCTTAAAAACCGAGAAAACCCAGAACCTAGAGAATGTCGCTAAACTGAAGAAATGAGTAGACTTTCCTTTACCTGTTCTTTAGGAAGTCTTTGCTATTGATAGAAGTTTTATATAAAATAATAATAATAATAATTGACTTTAAAGAAATCTAAAAATACAAGAATTTCAAATTCTACCAAATCTTTCCTAAAAAATAATAAAAGGCAATAGCTGAAAATAGATTTTAAAAAAAAGAAATTTGATCTTAAGTCTGAGAATTTCCAAACACTAGAACAATCACGAATAATAAATACACTATACATATGAGATTAATATCATATCACAAGGCTCTTGATCTAATGAAAGGACAGAAAGAGAACATTGTGAATACCTCTTAATAGAAGAGTGCATTTTTTCCCTTTCATAATAGAAACTGATAGGGGAGTAATAATACTGCAGTTCAGAGGAACCAAGGGTGGGGGGAGGAGAGAGACTATTGGCTACATAAATCCCCAAATGTATACCTCTTCTCTAAAATGACAGTGCCAACCATCCACGTATCCCATAGGTGAATTTACACAGTAATCTTAACATGGGACTAGGTTTTTTACTGTATTCTTCATGTTGCTCTATCAGCAGCGAACTGAGTGGTACTAGAAATGCAGAGACTGGTTTTCCTTGGTATTACATTCTTATATAAATATTTAATGCTTTGAAAAGAAAGATCTATTCACATGTTTCTTTGTTTATCTATCTACCTATCTGTAAATGTGAAGAAGAAATTAAAAATTGCTAGAGTTTTAGCAGCAATACTCATGCTGAATTAAGACTGCAGAATAAAGTTTTTTGTACTCTTGTTGAAGACATCCAAAAGTTTTCAGAAAGCGTATCTCCACAGTGGTTTAGGTCTGTGTATAAGCTAAGTCCCTTTCATTACGAATGCATTATTTGCTGCCTGTGAACCAGAATTACTAGTGTTTATAATGCTATTAAGACAAAACAAGACCTTGATGTACCAGTGGTGCTTTCTAAGGGACTGAAGGGACCTGAAGAACTGAATCCCACAGTCTCTGAGTCTATCCTGTTTCTTCCTTGGAAAACTCAATACTGCCTGAAAGGGAAAAGTAATGCAGGCTTTTTCTTATGAAGTCTTTGCTGATTACTCAGAAACTGATCCTTTTTTTAAAATAAAATTGCACAGAATATTGTGGTAAGACAATTTTTCCCAGTGCAGGTATCTTACACCTTCTCACTGGTTTCTTTGTGTCTACCAAGGAAAGCATGGCAAATGCTCTTCACTGATTGTTATCCCCTTCTTGATGGTGGATGGGCAATATCCCATACTCCCGGATTTACCAGCTGTCTGGCTGAAAGGATGCAAACTCTCCTTGGAGAATGAATCTTGCCAATGTTATCCACAGTTCTGTTACTTCAAGATTAATGGGCTTCTTTGCACTACTGACAGGGTCATAAATGTCTGGACCCTGAGAGCACTGTTAGCCCTGCCTGTCCCTGGCCACCCACCTCCCCTCAGGGCTCTGGCCCATGGGGAGCCCCACTGCACTGTGACTGTAAAGTGAATCTATACAGAGAATTGCAGCTAGTCTGCAACAAAACATTCTTCATATTTAGAAGAGCACCTAACAAGTGCAGAAAAATCTGGCTACCATTTGCTCACTGATCTCTTGGTGAACTATGATAGTGTTGATTATGACTTTTAAATGCCTAAATAGTCTGCAGTTGGTGTATCAGAATGACTGCTTCACTTTCTGTGCTCTCCTTCAATAGCTGCAATCAGCACAGACTTACAGATGAAATCTTCTTCATTATAAAAGACAAAGGGGAGGGAATAGGGACGCAGATGTTCTTGGCTACAGCTCCAAGACTCTGGGATTTTTTTCCTTAACTTGATCTGAAAACAGCTCAAACTAGTACAGTTGGAGACAAAAGCTACCTTTTGAGGGATTCTTTGAAGAAATCAGCAGCGTTCTTCCTAGATAAGAGAATTGCAGGCTGTTTGAATAATTTGCACAGAATCCATTTCATACTGCTTAATTTTTCTGATTAAACTTATTTGTATTTACTAGATGATTGATTACATAAGAATGACTAATAACTTTGGTGAGCATCTATTGTATTTTTCACATAAATAAAACCAGACAATTATAATCCTACTTGTAGAAGGTTTTATACATAGTTATTGCGTTATAATCATAAGAAAATTAATGACTTGTTAGCATTAGTAGCAATTCCGTTCAACAACTTTTTGAAGCATTTATTAATCATTTATTAACACTTATTTATAAACTAACTTCTGCAGGCACATTTCCACGATGTTTATTTCATTTAATAATACAATTTTCAATTCATTTTATGAGATTATGGCTCTTCTCTGTAACTGTATGAAGACAACCACACTATCTTTTCTGGTCATAGTCGAGAGGGACCAGAAGACCCAGTTTAGCCTTGACAGTCTCTGTATTGGAAGGCTAACTTTCTCCTGCATGTAGTTTTTTTTGGCTCTTTCCCTTAAAAGATGATCTTGGAAATTACACATTACCTACATTGTGGCAAGAAACAGCTGCAGTGCTGTTTTATCACTCCTTAGTTAAATCAGTCTGATAAAAAGACATCCTGTAAAATTTCAGCGTAGTTTATTACTGTCTGCTGGGAAAAAAAATCATGACTCATGCATTATATATGCATCTTTACTTGAGATGTGCAAGCAGTTAACTGTCCCTGTGTAAACAGCATTTATATCTGAATCTTAGCCAGAAACCTGTCCCTAAAATGTGAACAGAGGAAAAAAGTTATTTTGTATCCATTAAGGAATATTGACCAAGTATGGAAATTATGATGACCCAACTACAAATCATAATACAGAATACTGACTGTGTGTAGTCTAAACATCCTCCTCACTCATCTGAGAAGATGTTGAGGCATGGTAGGAAAGTGATCCTTGGTTACTTAAGCACAGTGAGAAACTGTCTCAAAAACATGTATTTATTTTTCAAATTTATCATTCAAAAGACTCAAAAGTATCCCAAATGTCTCAAAAAATATAAACAAACAAAAAAAAGCCTTCACACTAAGAGAAACTTCTTTAAAAATTCTTTCAGGAACTGAGAATAGGGATTTAGAAGAGGCTATCAATATTATCCTATCATGACACTCTAAGTAGGCTGAAATATAAATGAAGTTTAAACAGATGTTTTAGAAAACTTGCTGAAACCCTCTGAATGCTTAGGAAACAAGAAAAGGCTGAATTTTTCAGAAAGATTCCAGTTACATTTAGCAGTATTTTCATTTAAAAAAAGGACACCAATATTATTTTTTGACATCTCCATCTGAGAAGACTTTTTCTGCTCTGGGATGTTCAGTCTGTGTTTTGGTAACACATCTCATTTTTCTGGTTTGGCCTTATAGTACCTCACAAATAGAACAAGTTTTTAACTCATTAGGGAATATCTGCAAGAACTTATGATAAACGCAACCAGTTTTCTTTTGATTTCCCTATCAAATTACATAGTGTGGCAACAACAAGATTTACAAAAAGATGCCTCCCGCTTAGCAAATATTTGAAATTCTGAAGTAGTTTTTGATTTTAAAGTAGTTCAGAGAAAAATTCAGAGAAAAATAGGATATACAATCTCAATCATTCTATGCAGGGCTATACAAATAGAGATTTCAGAAAACAGCATTAATTAATTATGGACCTAGCATTAATTTTTAAATTGTCCACTGTCCTCTCAGTAGAGTTTACCTTCCCAATATTTGTCTATTTACTAAGTATATCTATTTGTAGACTAAGATGACTTTTCAGGTTGTTTTCATATTTACTAGTTTTTGTCATCCCTTGGAGTAGTCTTTGATAATAAATGCTACTAAGAGGTACTGTATTGGCTTTATGTGGCAAGGTTTTGGTAGTAGGGGAGGTTACAGGGGTGGCTTCTGTAAGAAGCTGCTGGAAGCTTCCCCTGTGTCCGACAGAGCCAATACCAGCCAGCTCTAAGACAGACCAGCCGCCAGCCAAGGCCGAGCCAATCAGTGATGGTGGTAGCGCCTCTGTGATAACATATTTAAAAAGGAAAAAAAAGTTGCTGGGACAGACAGAAATGGCAGCTGGAGAGAGGAGTGAGAACATGTAAGAGAAACAACCCTGCGGACACCAAGGTCAGTCAGGAAGGAGTAGGAGGAGGTGCTCCAGGCGCCGGAGCAGAGATTCCCCTGCAGCCCACGGTGAAGACCATGGTGAGGCAGGCTGTCCCCCTGCAGCCCATGGAGGTCCACGGTGGAGCAGATATCCACCTGCAGCCCGTGGAGGACCCCACGCCGCAGCAGGTGGGTGCCTGAAGGAGGCTGTGACCCCGTGGGAAGCCCGCGCTGGAGCAGGTTCCTGGCAGGACCTGCGGATCTGTGGAGAGAGGAGCCCACACTGAATCATGTTTTCTGCCAGGACTTGTGACCCCGTGGGGGACCCATGCTGGAGCAGTGTGCTCCTGAAGGACTGCACGCTGTGGAAGGGACCCATGCTGGAGCAGTTTGTGAAGAACTGCAGCCCATGGGAAAGACCCACGTTGGAGAAGTTTGTGGAGGACTGTATCCCATTGGAGGGAACCCACGCTGGAGCAGGGGAAGAGTGTGAGGAGTCCTCCCCCTGAAGAGGATGAAGTGGCAAAGACAATGTGTGATGAACTGACCGTAAACCCCATTCCCCGTCTCCCTGCGCTGCTGAGGGGGGTAGGTAGAGAATCTGGGAGTGAAGTTGTGCCCGGGAAGAAGGGAGGGGTGGAGGGAAGGTGTTCTGAGATTTGGTTTTATTTCTCATTACCCTACTCTGGTTGATTTGTAATAAATTGAGTTCATTTTCCCCAAGCTGAATCTGTTTTGCCTGTGACGGTAATTGGTGAGTGATCTCTCCTGTCCTTATCTTGACCCACCAGCCCTTTGTTACATTTTCTCTCCCCTGTCCAGCTGAGGAGGGGGAATTGATAGAACGGCTTTGGTGGGCACCTGGCATCCAGCCAGGGTCAACCCACCACAGATACCTTTAAGATGTCCAAAACCAGTGTGACCTGTTATGTTTTTTCAACAAAACCTCTCAGCATTACAGTTGGAGGACAATGAAATGAAGAGGAAAATACATGCTTGAAAGAAGGTAAACCCCCTGAAAACTTTCAAGTGAGAAAGAAGAATAAACTGAAAAAAGTAAGGTAAATTGCACAAAAGGAAGATGTGGGGAAATAACATGACAGGAACTAATACAGCCTTTTTCTCAAAGAAGCTGAATATTCAATTTTAGTAGGGATGGCAGCAGAGATCCTAAATACTCAGTGTCTACTTCACAGTGGTATTGTCTTCATAAGGACTGCAGGTATTTGTACCTGCTACTCTACTCTGTTTTTAGAATAAATTACCATACAATTCAAACAGGTATTGTACTAAAATAATTCCAAGAAGATCAATTCATGTTATACAGAAATCTCCAAAATGAGCTGTATAAAACAACTTAAAAACATGTAATGCTGAAAGAATGTTTCAAAATCAAAGTGTGAACTTTTGAAAAAGGCAGCTCCAGTCAACTCTAATAACAACAAGGGTCTGTCAAGTTATACATCTTTCCTAATGTAGTCAATCTTTTCATAAACTTCACATTAACAGAAATAATAGGAAAGAAAGTTTTATGGGGAGTAAGGTAAATACACTGTTCTACAAAGTTAACACTGAGGACTTTTTTTTGTTCTGGCTTTAAATTTAAATCACACATCTGTGTGATTGCACTCTGTAGTCACTGGGTTTGTTCTCATTTGAGTACATTGCACCCCACTACACAGACTGGTCACTTCACGTTTTAGTATTTGGTACATTGTAGTTCTCCTCAGAGAAATTTATTGCAAATTCATTGAAGGAAGAAGCTATGAGAAAAAAAGTCTCAAACTTGGTCTGAAACATAACATGAAAAGAAGGTTAGAGGTACACTAATGTCCATTAATGTGCATGCCCTGCAACTAGAGGAAGTACATTGTCTTCTTTAGATCTTCTAGTAGTGAAAGAAATACAAGCTATACCAGACTAAAATGAACACTACTATGATTTACTGTATTACATTTATACACACAGTTACTGTGTTTGGTTAAGAAAAACAAAAGATAAAAAGTCATTATATGTTTCTTTGAATATATGTTAATTACATGTTTATTACATGTTTCTTTGAAATAACTGTAATTTGGAACATGCTCTGCATAGTGCAGAATTTGTCTGTGTGGATTATGGGATGTGAAAGGGAAAGGGAAAGAGATAACACACATTACATCATTTGCTACATTTTTTCTCCCATCACTGTGATGATAGCTGCAAAACCATTCACGTCCTGTATAAATCAGAAGACTGTTGGGGCTACTTTACCTTGCACTACTTGTTAAAAATATCGAACGGTAAATATGGATGCAAGGTATTACCGATCTGTTGAATATATTTTGTCAACATTACTCTGTATAAACACCCCACCTTGGCATGTACTTAAAGAATTCTTGTCTGTTTGGGGAGGCTTATACTCTTTTCTGCCTTTAGAGAAGTGCAAATAAGGCATGTAATGTTTGTTGAACAATACTCTTATAGATATGCTTTTGAAACATAGGTCATTAATATTAACAGGTATGTTCAAAGGTTACTAAGTAGCTCAAAATCAGTAATTAATGCCCAGGATTAAATATCACATAATGGCTTACTTAAAATTTTTAATTTAACTGCATACATAATGCACATTCTCAAACTAACTCCTTTGTGATTTCTAATCTCTTTGAAATGAATATCTTCAAAAATATTTTTCATATCTACTTGACTGGGCAGTGAAAAATGCAAAATAATTGTAAATTTGTTCACCAAACTTTTTTAAAACTAAAAAGTAACGGTTGACTTTTACAAGATTACAGTAAGATTTCTAATTGGTGTAAAGAGGTCTTCATTAAAATTAACTGAAGACACAGTTACTGGACTAAGACTAATGGAGAAACAAAGAATCAGTTAAAATATACTTGCATTCTTTTCCTTTGACATTTTTTTCAGTTAAAATACTTCCATTTATTTTTTGTATACTTACTTTGAACTCCATGGGAGCGAACTATTTTCCAGGTTTCTGAGGCTACCTCTTTTACATCCACTTGGTAATGATGAATGGGCACACCTCCATGTGAATCTGGCTTATTGAACAAAACTTTGGCAGTGGTTTGTGACAGCTCTAAAACTCGTACTCCATAAGGATTTGATGGCACATCTAAAAAAGTACAAACATTAATTTAATAATCAGCAGCAACTATACAGATGTAAAAAGTTGATAATCTACCCCAAAAAGTCTCCTTTGCATCTTGAAGGGATAAAAGATAAATATTGAATATGATGTAATAATGTTTGCATTAGATAAACAGATTAAGCTTTCTAATACAGAGCTGTAAGAAAACTACATTTATTTTCTTGTATGCTGAAGTAATGCAAAAAATTTTTCCATTTCTGTCTTTCTTTTATAATATGATCTTGTTTAATAGCTAATTTCATCATAGGAAAATGTAAGAGATTATTTTGTTTACTGTATAATTACATAAAAGAGAATAACAAACTTTAAATCAAATTTTACAAGAGGAATAGTTATAGCTAACTAGATCATTCAGAGTCTGAATTCTTCTAAATGAGATTATGACAAAAAATTGCAGAAATAATTTGGCCATTTTTATGAAACTCTGAAATACTGCTGAAAACATGAATCCTTTTTTTCTTTTTTTTTTTGAAAGACTGGATTCCAAGCTACTAGAAAGGAATATTAATGGAAGGTTTCTATTCTCTTTTCAGTTTCAGAAATAATTTGCAGAATAGGTGGAAGGAAACATTTTATCTGAAATCAAAAGGAAGTGCATATCTTTTGAAGTAGAAAAGAACTACAAAAATAAAGCAGGTGTCTGTAGGTGTTGAGATGCTAGATATGAAACAAAACCAAAAAATTAACCTTGGGGTCAATACATTTTTAAAAATAGAAACATTAAGTTACTTTTACAATGTATGACCAAACTAACACATAGAAGACAAAAGATTAAGTTTTCAGGACATGCTTTAGTGGGCATGGTGGTGTTGCGTTGATGGTTGGACTCGATGATCTTAAAGGTCTTTTCCAAGCCAAGCAATTCTATGATTCTATGATTTTCTAATTGTCCTACATTTTAAAGTGTTATAATTACAAAAAAAACTGTATTGAGAATACTAGGAAGAATTTTAGTTCTGTGGACAGCAATTTGAAACACATTAAGAATTTCTCTTCTGATACATCTGATAATTATTTGCATACCTGCTTACAGATTTGACATTGCTTTTGTCTCCATGATATGAAAGATATTTTTATAAGGACATGCAAGAATTTGAGCCAAAACCTATCATTTGGTTAGTGGGTACTGAACCATTTACATAAAATGTAGTCTTTATTCAAGGGCTGTCAGACAGTTGGGAATAAAAAGAGAGTCAATCTGAGCTTCACCCAGTATTGCTACTTGAATGAAAATGAGCCAAAAATGTCTATAAAATATTAAATAATGGGTTTAAGGACATACTCAGCCACGAATCCTCAGGAAAACAACACCTGCCAAAGCTGCTTTGAAGGGAATGATTTGTATAACTTTTTAATAATCAGGCACCTAATTTCTTCAGAAAAATTCTCTAACAGTTGTCAGAGTTGAGTGTCTTAATGCTAGTATCATACCTCTGTAAATTCTTACAGCTAGCATTTCTGAATATAGGTCTCCTAAAACCTCCAATGCTTGGTGCTCATTGGGTTAAAACCAGCATAGATTTATTTACATGGAGGAACAATTTTAATATCTTTTACTTAGAGATACAACTATATGAATCCATGACGTTAAAGATTTGAGTAGAATGCAAATCTCAGCTTGAGGGATTCAAACCCTCAAATCTTTTCTTATTCCAGGAAACATTCATTTCATCAGGATATGGGATGTTGCAGGAAGTTTTCACCCTTCTTAGCGAAGCTGTATTACTCTGCAGAATGGAATTCAAGATTCATGGTCAGACAGAATGTGACCAAATGAAACCAGTATGCTATGCATCCAGGAGAATACAGACCTGGGTTTTGAATCTTTTTCTAAATTGATCAAAAAGCTGGGTTTTTTTTAGAAAAAAGAAAATATGTTCGAAAAACAATACAGATTTCTTTCTGTGATCACATGGAAGAATTAGATATATAAGTTGCTTGCAAAGTAAGCATTGATCCCAAAATCAGAGGAGGATGAGAATTAGAACCAGCTTGTGACCCTTCTCCTCCAGATTCTCATTACAGCTGAGAGCAGCATTTTATTTTTTTTCCCTGATAGTGACAGTACCTCAAGCACCATTCTGCCTACTGATTCATTCCCTCCCTAGCTCAAATGACTGTTCTGAAAGAGGTGGGAAAAATACAACATAAGAATGCCAACAAAACAATCCAGGATAGCCAAAGTAAAGCAGTGTAAGTGATGTGGATACCAATCACTTGGGAAGATGAATATAGCTCTGCAGTACTGAAGACGAATGGTCTTTGGATTTAATTGCAAGCTCAAAGCTGCTGTGGATAGCTACAATATTACAAATGGTTTCTAAACACTTTTATTCCTTTCCTGTTGTTAAAAGAGTTCAAAATGAAACAAACAAAAAATTGTTTAAGGTTGAATGAATATTTAATTTCACTCAGGCTGTTTTTATGTTAGTTTTTGTATGCTCTTTCTATAAGGCAATTCACTGTTACTTCAGTCTGGATCAAAACAATTATTTGCTTGATGCTATGAAACAAAATTGTGTTATTTACATATCCACTCTGTTCTTGACTTTCAAAATGTTAAGGAGATATCTTTTCCTTCTGTGTTTATGTCTGTATATGATTAACTACAATAAACATGGCATAGGGAAGAAGAAATCCTTCAGGAAGAACCTTATGTTCTCTACTGCAAATTCAAGTATAATTTCTGCCAAATGAAAATATGATTCCATTTGGTAATAAGAATAAAATGAAGCTCCTGTGAAAACCCAGTAAAATATTTTGCATAACTAGCACAATGCAACATGTTTAAAACTTATTTAAGTGTGACTTACATCCACAATACTATTTTAAATATGCATCCCACAATCCAAGCAACCCACATGTGTAGGTAACTTTTATGCAGTTTTCAGAGTTGAACTACATCAGTTCTTAAGAAAAGAGTGAATCGCCTGAAGAAAGTATAACAGGAGACACATTCCTAGTCAAAATCACAAACAAATACTAGCAATTCCATTAAGATAGAATAAAATACCTACTATCTCTTTCAGACTAGGCAAATCTATAACTTTTTCCCCAAAGATCATTAGCAGCATAATGAACTGAATCTAATCCTGTAGTTCTCTAATGAGGATGAATTTGATCATGCAAGGTAAACAGCCCTCTGGTCCTGATCTAGCTAAACATCCTAGCATTTGAGCTGTCCCCTGTCAGCTGAAATTATCTGGAGCATTCCCATGATTATGTTTAGCAGGAGTGAAGAATAATTTGCAAAGTTGTGTACTCTGAAGTCTGCGTCTGGAAGGATAGAACTGTGGATGCTTCTTGTACTTTTTGCTTCTAAATCCAACCAACCAAATGAATCTTAGAGGACTTTAGCTATGGGCAGTGATTACTCTTTCATATACTGTTACTGATATAAGTTGGTGGACTATATAGTAGAAATAGTGTGGGATTTCTTTTCTATGATCTAAAGATCACTTAGTGATAGCACAGATTCTGGTATACTTTCTTAGAAGTTCCACTGCTGTTTTTGTTATCGTTATACTGCTGTCTATACAAATGATAGTTTACCGAAAGTTCAGCCTTTAAAATAAAACAAGTCATTAAAAAAACCCAAGTTGTCATGGTTTAACCCCAGCCAGCAACTAAGCACCACACAGCTGTTCACTCACTTCCCCCTAACCTAGTGGGATGGGGGAGAGAATCAGGAAAAAAAGGTAAGGCTTGTGGTTTGAGATAAGAACAGTTTAATAGGACAGAAAGGAAGAAAATAATAATGATAGCAGTAACAATAATAAAATGACAATAATAATACTAATAGTAAAAGGACTGGAATAAAACAAGTGATGCACAATGCAGTTGCTCAACACTCGTCAACCAATGCCCAGTTAGTTCCCAAGCAGTGATCTGCACCCCCCTTGGCCAGCTCCCCCCCGCGATTTATATACTGGGTGTGATGTCACGTGGTATGGAATATTCCTTTGGCCAGTTTGAGTCAGCTGTCCTGGTTGTGCCCCCTCCCAACTTCTTGTGCACCTCCAGCCTTCTTGATGGCTGAACATGAGAAGCTGAAAAATCCTTGACTTACCATGAACACTACTTAGCAACAACTGAAAACATCAGTGTGTTATCAACATTCTTCTCATACTAAACCCAAAACATAACACTATACCAGCTACTAGGAAAACAATTAACTCTATCCCAGCCAAAACCAGGACTATTATTACCCAACCTGTTCAATAAATGACAACCATTTATCACTGGGGATTTTCTTTTCAAGCTATTTTTTGGACAGTTTTATGGAAGAGAATAATTTTCCTTCTGAGAATTTAGCAGTCCTGGTGTAAATGGAGGAAAGGAAGTGATGGTGTCAGAGTAGGTAGCGGGGTCAGAGATTTATTGTCCAGTTAGCTCTTGTCTCCTGTCAGTATGTTCCTAGTGCAGTTCTGCAGCTTTCTTGCCTCTGAATATCTGGCATATATATTGACTGAAAGTAACTATGTCTAAATGCTGAACGTAAGTGCTATCAGGACCATGGCAGGGAAAGAGATGGGGCTGGGGAGAAGACTTTAGAGTCAAAGATCTCCATGAAATAGTTCATGCTGGTACATCTACGCCACCTGGACACTCACAAGTCTATGGGACCAGATGGGATCTATCCAAGAGTACTGAGGGAACTGGCGGAGGAGCTTGCCAAGTCACTCTCCATCAACTATCAGCAGTCCTGGTCAACAGGGGAGGTCCCAGAAGACTGGAGGCTTGCCAATGTGACTCCCATTTACAAGAAGGGTCGGAGGGAGGATCCGGGGAACTACAGGCCTGTCAGCTTGACCTCGGTACTGGGGAAGATTATGGAACGATTAGTCTTGAGAGCACTCAAATGGCAAGTCCAGGACAAGCAGGGGATCAGGCCCAGTCAGCATGGGTTTACGAAAGGCAGGTCCTGCTTGACCAAGCTTCTATGACCAGGTGACCCACCTAGTGGATGAAGGAAAAGGCTGTGGATGTTGTCTACCTGGATTTCAGCAAGGCCTTTGACACTGTCTCTCATGGCATACTCCTTGAGAAGCTGGAGTCTCATGGCTTGGACAAGTATACTCTTCGCTGGGTGAAAAACTGGCTGGATGGATGAGCCCAGAGGGTTGTGGTGAATGGGGTGAAATCCAGTTGGTGGCTGGTCACAAGTGGTGTTCCCCAGGGCTCAGTTTTGGGGCCAGTTCTCTTTAATGTCTTTATCAATGATCTGGACGAGGGGATTGAGTGCAACCTCAGCAAGTTTGCGGATGACACCAAGTTGGGAGGAAGGGTTGATCCGCTCGAGGGTAGCAAGACTCTACAGAAGGATCTGGACAGGCTGGATCGATGGGCCAAGGCCAGTTGTATGAAGTTCAACAAGGCCAAGTGCCGCGTCCTGCACTTGGGTCACAACAACCCCACGCAGTGCTACAGGCCTAGGGAAGAGTGGCTGGAAAGCTGCCCAGCAGAAAAAGACCTGGGGGTGCTGGTTGACAGCTGGCTGAATATGAGCCAGCAGTGTGCCCAGGTGGCCAAGAAGGCCAATGGCATCCTGGCCTGCATCAGAAATAGTGTGGCCAGCAGGAGCAGGGAAGTGATTGTTCCCCTGTACTCGGCACTGGTGAGGACGCACCTTGAGTACTGTGTTCAGTTTTGGGCCCCTCACTACAGGAAAGACATTGAGGTGCTGGAACATGTCAGGAGAAGGGCAACTGAGTTGGTGAGGGGCCTGGAGCACAAGTCTTAGGAGGAGCGGCTGAGGGAGCTGGGGCTGTTTAGTCTGGAGAAGAGGTGGCTGAGGGGAGACCTTATAGCTCTCTACAACTACCTGAAGGGGGGTTGTAGCGAGGTGGGTGTTGGTCTCTTTTCCTAGGTAACAAGCAATAGGACGAGAGGAAATGGCCTCTAGTTGCACCAGGGGAGGTTTAGATTGGATATTAGAAAAAATTTCTTTACTGAAGGGATTGTCAGACATTGGAACAGGCTGCCCAGGGAAGTGGTGGTGTCACCATCCCTGGAGGTGTTCAAAAAACATGTAGACAAGGCACTTCAGGACGTGGTCTAGTGGGCATGGTGGTGTTGCGTTACAGTTGGATTCGATGATCTTAAAGGTCTTTTCCAACTTAGATGATTCTATGATCCTTAGAATGGAGAAAAATTTCAATATTAAATCTGTAGGTTAGGCTCAGTCTTGCCTTGATGTCCTTGCTTGGGGAAAACTGCAATAGATATCCTACTAAATCAGTGGGAGGTCTGGAAAAATAAGGAATTAATTAGGAAACAGGAGCACAGCTAGCATATAAATACATAAATAATGAATGAAAATAAGATACCTGCACACAAAGCAGAACACTTTTGCCTTGTTGATAGTTTCACACATATGCTTATTGAAACTTTGTTGCTGTTTGGTTTTTTAGTAAAAATCCTTTAGCTGATGCTGCTAAAGATGTGCATGGCAAGTTTTAGGACAGAGAACTAGATTTTAGATCTGCCCATATTTTTGCGGAGGTAAATGGGATTTTGGCAGCAGGAAGGGAAAAGTTATACAGAGAAGTAATCTAACAATCCTAAAAAAATAAATCAGTAAGATCCCATAAAACTGTCTTGGAACAGAATATTATTATCTTTTTTATTATATTGTTTTCCAGGGAAAATTAAGTGTTATTTCTTTGATTTTATTTTGTCTGTGTGAAAACACAAGTATTTGGAGAAAAAAGCAACAACATCCATTAACCAGCACCAAAGTGCCAGCACCAAACCATTAAATTTGATGTTGTAGTCCTTGTCAGTTATCTATCAACCTTATCATATTTTGAGCATGACCTGATTTCATAAAACAGGTTACAGGATGTAATTTCTGTGAAGCTCAATTTGCTTCATTTGCTTTTAATGTCATTATTCTCCCTCTTCACTGACTTCCTGTGTATACGGGATGCTTAAAATACATTTAATTAAATAAAATGGCATGGGAATTCTCAATATCTAATGACATCATAGAATGTATTTTAATTTTGCTTTTTTAATTCCCTGTAATTTTGCTTTAGAAAGGAAACAGATACAGCATCTCCCATCTCTTTAAGTATTCTTAAATGTCACCACCTCTAAACGCCGTAAAATCCTTGATGTTCTACAGTATACTGTCCAAAACACATAATAGGGACGATTTGCCAAGACATGTTTGAAATTCATCATCAGAATTGTATGACGTAGCTAATTTGTAAACTATGTTCACTGCCTATTGGTATGGTTTCTGCCAGCAGTTGATCCTGTTAACGCTTAGTCACTGTAAGTCTCTGTGCTGAACTGCAGTTCCAGGCATGATATGATGAGATCAGAATCTCAACTTTCACGAAAAATGAAAGTATCCTTCTAGGTGCAAAGACTGAAAGAAAGACTGAGGCAAAAAGGTGAATCAGACTATTTATCTGAACTTTTAACCCTTTTGCCCTCCCAGAATAGAAGAAAGGAAGGGAAAGGGAAGTCTAGGATGAGTAAAGCCATTAGAGTCTTAGAGGTGAATCATGATTTATTTTTGAGGGGCTCTGGATTCAGACCAGCTGTACACTGCTATGTGCAAAATACACATTAATATTTAAAGAAAAAAATGTATTTGAAAAATCCAGTTTAGCGCTCTGTGTCACAACCTTAACATTTACCATTTTAAAATAATAAATTACCTATTCCAATAACATAGTCCTAGACTAGCGATGGCCATACGATTTTCTATTTATCTGTACAAAAACATTTAAAATAATTACACTGAGATCTCAACAAAAAGGAAAAATGCTTTGCTAGTTCATACCACCTCCCTGCATACTGATATTTCACATAAACTGTGACTGAACTAGATCTCGGCAAATCTAGGAATATCTGTGCTCACCTCAGGCTCTGAAAGCCATTGGGACAATCTGCCAAGCTCACATGGCTTACCAAAGCCTAAGCCTGTCATAGAGAAAAAACAGAGTATAAGTAGACTTCTAAAATAAAAGTTGTGGTTGTGACATGAAGTAATTAATTTGCAGTAGCAAGATACAAAAAAAGACTGGGGTTCTTTTTGCATTGTACATGTTACTTACACAGCAATTTAAATGCTTAAGCAATGAAAAAGGAAGATGTCGACCATGTGGTATTTCTAAAAATTGATCACCACAAGTCAGGTGGTGAGCACATCTGATCAAGCTTTCAAAAAGCACTGAAGTTTCTCAGCATTTAACAGTAACAGCCAGCACCTTTCAGTGTCAAACCTTAAATAGGCTGCAGTTCTTCAACTGTTTTGAAAGGTTTAAATGAAAGTGTCTGGAATTCAGGCTGATTCAGTAGTTCTGTATAATTTGAGTGAACAGGTATAGTTTTCCTGTCTCACAAAATGGTATGGTTGCAAATTGCATCTAAATTCTGAAAGAAATCTTTTTCTATCATCAGTAAGTTTAATTTCTTAGGAAGGGCAACAAAAATAAAGATAATGGCATTGTGACAGTATGATCACTTTTTAACTAGCTGTAAAATTAAAAAAAAGGGTAGTTTGATTCTGCTGAAAACCAGCAAGGCAGAAAGATGGAACAAAACATGAAGCAACAAGTCATTCCTGCAGAATTTTAAGAGAAAATTATTCAGTAAAATGATCATTACTTGTAAAATTTACCCTAGCAGCATAGCTTGCTTAATACTGTCTCCCAGCCAGAAATACTATTTATTTTTGCCTGACAGAGCCATTGTGAAAGTATGCTACGCCCCAGCATTAGTATTTACAAAGCCAGAAAGAAATCCTTTTTAGAGGGCTAAATCTAATTCCTAAATTAAATGATGGCAAAAGTAATATACACAGATATAGTTATTTAAACCTATTAAAATCAATGCTAACTTCCTACAAGTTTTGAGATTTCTTAATTAGAGACAGAATAATTGGTATAGAAATTAATTGTGTTCCTCCTTAAAGTTTAGAGCTTTTTTATTACTACCTCAATTTTGAACATCACAGGGAGCATTCTTTTTTCATATTTAATGCCACAGGTAGCACTGATGAGCTGCTACAGTCATAATTTTAGCCCTATTACAGAAACTCAATTGTTTAATTCCATTGAAATAAATGGGATCAACCAGGTAAATGATCATGAACATGACCGAAGATTCCACAAACTGTTCTCGTCTGGAATTTCTTTTCACAAAAAATAAAATTATTTTAGGTATGAATTAGATTGTGTGAGTCCTCAAAAAGGGGTGAGTTTTGTAAGGTGGAAAGTAAAGAATGTATTGTAAAGAATGATAGCATGTAGCTATGAAAGGAAGATCAGATTTGCAACACAGCTAATACCCCCAAAAAGTTGTAAAGTGAAGGGGAATGGATCTTCTGGATGATGTAAAATTGTGTCACATAGAAATCTGCTGGTTTCTCAATAAAAATCCACATTTTCCTATTTTAGGAAGCTCATCTCTTTTGACCACTGTTCAAAGACAAAAAAAATAGTATAGTATTCACAGTAAAAGTGTGTGCTAGTAATCTATCCTTCAGAGGTAATGGGAAAAACTTTCAATGCTGTGTACAATTTCTGAGAAATTTTTTAATAAACAGCTGTTTTTTATAACTCCTGAGACACCAAAAGAAACTAATTACACTATTGAGCAAAACTATAAAAATTAAAACACCAGGCCAGGTAAGAGAGCCTTCCTATGACCGGATGTCCACGTTTCAGCAATGCACCTCCAAAAGTCCTCCTAATAAGGCTTCAAAGAGTTTATTTCCTTATTAAAAAACCAAAAAAATAATAACCAAAAGTTACAGCTGAAACAGTCAAGATCATAAAAAATAGACAAGTCCTACTTTAAAAAAAAAAAAAAAAAATACAAGACCTTATTTCTACCTGTCCCTTTCAATATGTATCAGCCAGCCTGGCAGTATGGTGTGACCTGAAAGTTACATGATGAAAATGGTCCATAACAATGCATAGCAAGGCTTGTATAGCTTTCAGTATGGCTGTACCTTTGGTACTGTAAACTGCTTTATAACTCCATAGACGTCATTAAAGCTCGAACAATTTGCATTATCTAAGCATGTAGATCCAAATGTTGGGAGACCTCAAAGCCTGCTGAACAAGCATTAGCCCATTCCACAAGAAAATGTAATTGAAAGAAATCCTAAGAAACTCTCATTTACTCTCAGTTAATAGTTATTTCTGCCAAAGAACAAACATACAGTCATATTTTTGTATTTGCCTAAACAATAGACAGACCTAAAAATATTCAGAAGTTCTGTAACAATTGGTTGTAGAATACCTCAGAGCTTAAATTAATTCAATCCAGCTCTCTGGGTAAAATTCTGTTTTTAAATAACTAAAAGTTCAAATGAAGATAGACATTCTTTGCTGAAGTATTTCAGTCTTTTGTCATCCTTGGCTTATCAAGAAAATACTAGGGAGAAAAAGGAAAAAAAGACTTTCCTAAGTCTTTCTTATTTTTACCACCTGCAAATTGTATGTCTGTCCACTGAAATAATGAAAACACACTGTTATAAATGTAGTATGTAGTAAGGGCAAAGGAAAAGAAGTTAGATTAATTTCATTTTTTCAAATTTCAGAAAGCCTTAAAATTAAATCCAAAGATTCATATTCTGAGGGAACGGGTTTATTTTACTTTATATTGCAACTCAACTTTCAGAGAATTAAAATCAATTGCAAACATTCCATTGGAGTAAAATAAACAGAGAAAAGTGTGTCTGAACTTAATTTTGATTAAAATAGAATATATATTTTAAAAAAAGGAAACAACTTTTTAACTTACCAGCTTGACCAAGTGTATACTCCTGATATCTTGTTCCTATTCTGTTTGTGGCTGTACAATTATACCGTCCAAAATCACTGTCAGATGTGGGAGCAATCTTTAAAATGAATAGATTGTAAATATTAGTTTCTAATCAATGATGAAAGTTCCTTAAAAAAATCAGATATGCAAATACATTCTCCTTAAGCAAAATGCAAATGCATTCTTACCTCAGCCTATCTAGTATGTTCTCCAAATACAAATCTAAATACACCCTTTTTTGTCTTCCCTTTCTCAAATTCAAATGAGGAAATGAAATAATGGAAAATAATTCATGTTTACTATTTCACTCTTAAGCAAGAAAAAATCTAATAAAGTTCACTTTTTTTTCACCAATGTTGTTTGCACAAACTGTTATTTTGACTGAAATAAGCAATGAAAGGTCTGAAAATTGCTGATTCCTATAGATGATGCAAAAATAATATTTTACTTTTTCTTGTTTCAGGATTTGCAATACACCAGACATTCAGGGGGGAAAAGATGATGTAAGGGATGTAACTCAACTGTAAATTCAGGTGAATAAGGATTTAAGACAGAACAGATAATAGATACCACAGGGAGCTAATGCCTTATTGGAATTCAGGTTGCCTGACCCACTGTTTGGGTGACAGTAGAATGGAAGAGCACTTAGAGAACCACAGACTGTAAAGCATATTTTGAGTTGTTAAGCTTTACTTAAAAAAACCCAAACCCTAAAGATGACCTCCAAACAAGAGTAAGACTGTCTCTTTAAATATATATCTTCTACTACAAGAAATGAGGTTACTTGTTTGGACTTTAAGAAAAAAACATAGTTTTTTTCAGTGGACTGTACACCTCTTTTTTGGGATCTGAAGTAGGTCCCCCACTGTGATTAGCTCTATAGCTTCTCAACCTTTTTTCCTATGGCAACTGAAAAGCTTATGCTCAGACATAAGCCTGATACTAGATAGAAATGGAGAAAACTAACTTTTTTCACACCTGTGGAGGAAGACAGTATGTCGTCCCTGTAACAGGTGAGACAAGGGCTGGAGACACTGGTTACACTTTGTTGTGAAATGATTAATTAAGGACCATGATCTGCTGTACACTATTGCTGAGTCATTCACTGTTTAGTCAAGTTAATAAAGTAAACAGATAATTAAGGTCCACTCTTTGTCCTCTGCCTTTCTCAGGTTTTGTTCTCACATGTACCTTTTAGATAACAGAAGGGAGTTTAGTTCTTATTTTACCAATGCCTCCGTGAGTTGTTATCAAAGTCAGTTGCAGTTTATTATCACTTTACCCTTCTGCTTTGCTCTTGACTGAAACCGCACAGATCTTTTTGTATATACCAAGCACCTACCAGGTAGTCACCTTCATTTTTAGTATTAACCTGATGGGTTAGTTTTATATTTATTTATGTATTTATTTACTTGCAAGAAACACAAGTTACATTTTTGTTCACTGCAGATGAAAAACTGAGCACGAGTCATACAAATAAGGTTTATGTTCCCACTGCTCACAAGAAATCTGGAGATAAATCAGTTCATAAATAGTTGCGTTTTTTTAAAAGAGCTTTAGTTATGAAATTGTAAGTCTTATCCTTAAATGCACTCTATAGTACTTGCAATGGTACCAAGCTGAGGAAGAAATTAATGTCACCACATTGTTTTCTATTTTAAGCCTTACCTCTAGAATCAGCTTTCTCCCTGTACTGTAGGTCTTCAGATGTGTTGTATTTTTTACCGGTAAAACTAATTTTCCTCTTGTCCACTGAACTGAGGCAGATGGATTTGCTAACACTTCACAGCTTATATTGATGGGATTGCCTTCCCAAGAGTAATACATGGTTTGATTTGACACAAACATTGGAGCATCTGGAGAAAGGAAGTAACACACAAATATATTAACTGTTTTAGTAAAACAAGCCATATACTGCTATCCAAGCATTCATGTTCACATAGAAATCTCAATTGATTGCTGTACCAATTTATAACGGAAGATGAAAATATCAGTATTCAGCCTTCAGTTTCTTGAGCCTTTATTTTGGTAGCTTTCTCCTTTGCTGAAACTGTTTCAGCTGAAATTCTCAGGAATAGAATACCTGCTAATTGTATTTAGCATTAGGCAACATCAGACCCCATTATCTCAGAAATGACAAAGAACATTTCTTCCTGAAGATGAGAAACTCTTCAGCCCGATCCTTGTATGAAAAAGGGGGGTGACCTATGAAACTTATATATATATATAACCTGTTCATTAGCTGATTTTATAGTGTCTTCTTTTGCTATGGAGAAATTACATTCAGTCTCCAAATTTTCATAGATGTGTAAGAGCTTCACCCATTTCTCACTGGAACTATCTTATACTTTATGAAATCTTTCTAAAGAGAGCTATTTAGTTGTGTGAATAAACCTAGAAGAAAAAAATAATAAAAGAATACCTAAAATGTTGCAATGTTACTCTACCTACTTCAGAAAAAATACTGTGTTTATCAATACACTATTTAGGATAAACTTTACACCAGTTCCTTATGAAATCATCAAGCTACAGACAAGCAAAAAGATGGTGCATCTTCCTTACAAACCTGCCTATAAATGGCTACATTAAACATATAGCCAAACAGTGAGTCTGACACAGAGGAAACTGCTGGTTTGCAAACTAACTATGATGTCCAGATCACAATGCCAGTAGTGACAAGAATTTTCTATTCTACTCACTATTTCTCTGGATAGCAGGAACAGTTTAATGGTTGCAAGAAAATAAGAGGCAGTAGCTCCCTCCCTGCTCTTCTACTTATGTCTTGGGTAAACCATATTTTTTGTCTATCGAATATTTATTTGTAAATAATTTTTTTTTATTTTAATCCCACTCTTGTTGTATTTTAAGAGTATCAAGAAAATATTCTTTATATTACTGAAAGTCAAGGAAACTCTCTAGCACTTTAATTCCAAAAAAGAATTATCAATTACAGCTGGTGTCATGGTATCTCTTTTTCGTATTTAAAATATATATATGTATATATTTTTATTTTGATAAATAGCTCCTAAATGTTTCTAGATGTGTCTCTGGAATTTCTATTCTAGTCTTCTCACGAATAGCTTAACTTTAGGCTAGAAAATTGCTAATAGGTCTATCAGAGACCAGAACTGAGCACATTTAATTAAGTAGTAAGATTTAGCTTCAGGAATGGTTTAAAACTACTTCGTTGTTTCTGAAGTGCACATTTTCAACTTCTTTCTGTGTTCGCCTTTGTCAAAAAGCATAACTTTTTGGTGACACTATGCTGCTGCTGCATACATGCATACAGGCTTTGACAAAAAAGAACTGTTATCAATAGAAGTTTTAAAGCACAGATCAAGGCTGCTACATTGCTCAACGCCAGCAGCATTTTTTTAAATAACTATTCAGCCCTTATTTTTGTAGGAAAGCAAGTGATTTCATCTAAATATGTAAAGTATGTCTTCCTATGAATTTATTTACCAGATACAGGAGCTCATCTTTCTTTTCCAAATCTTTTAATAAGTAATTCTATTGCTTCTTGATTTTCACAGACCTTTAAAAAAACATATTTCATCATCTAAACATCTTAATGCAAAGAATGGACTATCAAAGAGTCTTCAGGATGTGACACCTCACACTAGTGGACCTCTATGAAGAAAAAAGCAAACTGCATATGCCTGGTTTATGGTTAAGTATGGTCAAGAATCTCAGAATATCAAGAGTCAGAGCCTTGGCTTCTCTGGAAATGAAGTTAGTGGTGGGAGCCACTTGAAGGAAAACAGCACGAACTGACTTCTGCCCGGCAGACAGTTTTTGCACCTAGTGTGTTTAACATATGGATCAGAAATCTCATCAGAGTGTTCATGAGGCACAAAATGTGGTTACTTCACAACATCTGTCTAAACCTGACTAACTTTCCTCCCTAGGTAACATCATGTGGTTTGATGCTCTCTGTTGATTTAAATACACATGTGGCAAACTCATATCCTATTTAAAAAGTCTTACAAATGAAGAAGTAGCATACATTCTTCTATTGCAGGTACAAGCATTTAGGAGAATAGGCACTTTCAGTTCAGACTGCTGTCTCTAAAGCTAGATTTGGATGCCTATAATATCTGTTTATTTATAATTTAAAAGAATAGGTGAGTTATGGACTGCCATCTATACATGACTACAGATACTAACAGACAGTTATAACATCATAAAACAGAAATGGGACTAAAAGTCCATCAAATAAATCTATATCCCAAAATCAATGATTCCCAAATGTAAAGCATTCCTAAACAAAAAGAGCTTCACATTTCCCCTCTCAGAAAGTCTGGGTAAAAAGGCTTTCCAGCCATTTCCCCAGCAGCTCAAAGTTCCAATATAGCAAAAGGAAGAGGACTATGCTAATGGCTTGATTCAGACAAACTGTCTTAAGACAGACAGATGATTTTTGATTCCTAGTCAGGAATAGATTAAGAAACCTGGAGTGATGTTTCACACAAAGAAAATAACTCTGGAAATCATTTTTTACAGTACAAATGAAAGATATTCTACATTTCTTAGAAAATAAAAAAAAAAATGAGTTGGAAGGGAATAACTGGTTTATAAAGATATTTTGGTTTTTTGTTGTATGCTATTCATCACTAACTGTATTATATTATGTTTAAATGGTTACAGAATTAGTATTTATCAAACAGAAACACACAATATGTTTAATATAAAATAAAACATCAAAAAATAACAAACCCTAGAGCCAAGGCTTTGAAAACATAAGGTTGACTGTTTTATATGTCTACAAAATCTGATCCCTCCAGTTTTCTAGAATAACTAAGAAACAAATAAAGTTAATAAACAGAACATTTATCAAGAAATTCTATCAAGTGGAAATGAAGTATAACCAAGTCAAAATGAGAAGGTGGACCTTCTGATATGTTAACATATGTTAAGGATACTTAAATACAATATATGTACTATATAAAAAGAAAAAAGCTTCAAAGCTTTGTGAGAAAGTTAAAACCATTAAAAAATAAAAATATGCTCTGCTTAGCTTCTGTGTAACTCAGTATTAATTATCACCTAACAAAAAGATCAATTCAAAGTGTAAATGAGCTGTTCTTTTTAAGCTTTTGTACATAAAGTACTACCAGTTAAGACAACATACTGGATTTCTAAGTAGCTAAATACAAAACTAGGAGCTTGAATACACTTCATTTTAAAAAAGGCAACCCTGATGATATTTATTACATCTGAAACTTATGGCGCTCTACTGAAAAAAAAACCCAAACTGCAGAATAAGTACAAACACTACTGTTCATATTAGTTAGTATAGGCACACAATAAATCATAGAATCATTGAATGGTTTGGGTTGGAAGGGACCTTAAAGATCATCTAGTTCCAACCCCCTGCCAAAGGCAGGGACACTTTCCACCAGACCAGGTTGCTCAAAGCCCCATCCAACCTGGCCTTGAACACTTCCAGGGATGGGGCATCCGCAGCCTCTCTGGGCAACACGTTCCAGTGCCTCACCACTCTCACAGTGAAGAGCTTCTTCCTTATATCTAATGAGAAATGACCTTCTTTTAGTTTAAAACCATTGCCCCTTGCCCTATCACTACAGGCCCTGGTAAAAAGTCTCTCTCCATCTTATAAGCCTCCTTGACATATTGAAAGGCTGCAATAAAGTCTCCCTGGGGTCTTCTCTTCTCCAGGCTGAAGAATCCCAACTGTCTCAGCCTTTCTTCGTAGGACAGGTGTTCGACCCCTCTGATCATTTTTGTGGCCCTCCTCTGGACCCACTCTAACAGGTCCATGTCTTTCTTGTGCTGGGGACCCCAGATCTGGACACAGTTCACAAAAGGTGAGCAGAGGGGCAGAATCACCTGGAATCATAGAATCATTTTGATTGGAAAAGACCTTTAAGGTCATCGAGTCCAACCGTCAACTATGCCCACTAAACCATGTCCTCAAGTGCCTTGTCTACACACTTTTTGAATACTTCCAGGGATGGTGATACCACCACTTCCCTGGGCAGCCTGTTCCAATGCCTGACAATCCCTTCAGTAAAGAAATTTTTCCTAATATCCAATCTAAACCTCCCCTGGCGCAACTTGAGGCCATTTCCTCTCATCCTATTGCTTGTTACCTGGGAAAAGAGACCAACACCCACCTCGCTACAACCCCCCTTCAGATAGTTGTAGAGAGCATTAAGGTCTCCCCTCAGCCTCCTTTTCTCCAGACTAAACAAACCCAGTTCCCTCAGCTGCTCCTGGTAAGACTTGTGCTCCAGGCCCCTCACCAGCTTTGTTACCTCCCTCAACCTGCTGGCAATGCTTCTTTTTATGCAGCCCAGGATACGATAAAGTTCCTAAGTACTGTTATAAGCTTGAATGGTGAAAGATGGAGCATTATTTTGGAGAGTTGAGGCAATCCAAATGAAAAAGATGCCTCGAAGGAACAAAGACTATATCACAAAGGTATAAAATTAAACAAAACTATTCTATGAGAGTAGGATTCTATAAGCAATTATAACTTTAGAATGGCATTTTAGAGTAGTTAATATTATGTCACTAACATAAATTAAACTCAGGCTGTTCGTTTTCTCAAACAAGAAAGAAATTGACAGGTCAGCATTCCAATTAGGAGAAGTGGTTCTGGATAACCTGCATAAGACAGCTAAGTAAGAGAAGCAAACTCTGACCTGAAAACTGTCTCTAGCAATTAGAGATCCTTGTTCTGTATAATATCTGAGAACAGTGATTCAAGAACAGGCTAATGCATCATCTGTCTCATCCAGAAGGTAATTCAATTAATGACTTCAAAAATCCAGCTCTGGTGTATGTTCAGCATTATACACAAAATTGGATACGGCAAATGACCTCATTCAGGACGTGTTCCAGACAACTATAATAGCAAACTAGTGTACAGAATCAGATTTGCACTTCTTAATTTAAGGTTTTCAAACTTTTGGACATTTGTTCCTCAAATAATTTGTTTTCCTGGATCATACAATGAAAATACATGACAGATTGTCAGGTCTAAGACGCTGGAACATTATGTGTAGTATATTACTGGAAGCCTCCCTCTTAGATGGTTAATACTGACATAGGTTTCCCATCATCAAGGACTTTAATAAACCACATCCTCTAGCAAATCCAATAATTTCCTTGCCACCAATCCTGTAAAAGTACCTTAATTTTTTGTAACTCTGCCACAATTTGGTTAACAGCCATCTATCTTTCTCTTGTATTTTCTCCTTCATACCTGTTTTGCAATAGTCAATATTTTGGAATGAATAGCTTTTCCTTGGTGATAAAGTAGAAGAATCTCCCAGACAGGTACAATAATTGTCACATATTCCTTGTAACAAGAAATAATATTAGATAAGACTTAACAAATGAGGCCAGGTGATTACATTTTAATATATAACCGTCCTTGAAAGGAAGATAGGAACTACAAAGCTTCAGGGTTACTAACTTTTACAATTTTACTGCTATTATCATGATCATGGGGCTGCAAAGAAAAATGTGCAAGATCTGCAGGTGAAGTTTCCAAATAGAAAAGCAAATGAAATTTATCATATACTAGGTTTTAAATTACCATGATTACTAGCTAAAACCAGAGGTTTTTTTTCAGAATCCAGCTCATCACTTTTGCAGAGGTACATGTTTCTTTCACAGGAAGTGACAGGAAACGCCACTCCCAGTAATGTTTCCTTTCCCCCTCCCCATTCTCTTGGTTCCTCTCAAAATGCATTACATTAAAACATTATTATTCAATAGTATCATAGACTATCTACAGATTAGACAGTTTATGCAAGAGTAAGAGCCCCCTCTTACTGGCAAGCAGTACTAGTCCCTGATAGCCTTGACTATTATATTATTTTTAATATCCAAACACCACACTAATTTCTTCATTTCCATAAATATAGACTAAACTTAGTTATCATGAAGATAAGGTCTCTTTCTTCTAGATGTAAAGTATGTTGTTGATAATGGCACCTTCAACCATAAAAAATGATGAGCAATGAATACATGCATAGTCCTGGTGCTTGGTGCTGCCAGATTCACAGAAATTCAATGTATCTATTTTTCTTTGAGTTCCACTTGACATTAAGGAACTGTATTTGGTTGATCACTTAAAAAAAAAAAAAAAAAAAACCAAACAAAAAAACCCACCCAACCAAAACCCACAAAACAAACCAAACAAAAAACCCAAGAAATTTTAGTTTCATAGAAATATCTGTTGCGAACGTATAAACCTGTCTAAAATGATCTAAACCTGTCTAAAATAGGAGAAGAAATTATAACGAAATCATAGCTAGGTAAAATAAGCTAAGTATATCAATAGTGATATTTAAAAGAAACTGTCCGCATATATCTATCAGTCATTTTTTAAGTCAGTAAATCACCAAGAACACTGGCCATCAGAACTAAAACAGGAAGACTCCCCCTACAGATCTCTCACAACAGCAGCAATTTTTATTTTAGTAATAAAATGATTAGGTATTGCCAATTACTGACACATTAATTTTGGATGGCACCAATTTGTGTCAAAATTTCAATTGTTATATGTATTCCGGGACAGAATTACTGGAATAATTTAGGATGGCTAGACTTCTGACATCATATATTAGATTACATAATTCTCTTATAGCCAAAAATGAAAAACTACAATGCCTTTCTCAAACCAGGATTCTAACCCCCATTTCTCTTCCTGTCCTACTTGTCACATTTTCAGAACAAAATCCAGCTTCATATCTTTACGTTCCGTATTTTCCTACCTGTCATTCTCACCTCCACAGCATGCCTCCTAATCTATCTATCTGTCTCCTATATTCCCAAATCATAATTGTTGTTCCTGTATGGAGCAAGGAGTCTCCTCCTCATTATCTCCTTAGTTAATTTTTACACACAATGCTGTCCAGAAAACAACAACAAAAAATCTCTAAGAGACTTTAAGGAACAGACTAAAAAACCCAAACAGCATTGCTGAAAATACCTTGTATATCCAAATCCATTTAAAACATGTGGTCCCCCTAAACCTATACCTTATATCACTCAGACCTCCAGTACAGTGTGCTCAAACTCATGCAGTATTTCCCTCTTTACATTATCCCTGTGCTGCTCCCAGTGCATCTGACAACAGCAGCTCAGAGGCTGGCTCTGTGGTGCAGTGGGACCTAGCCTCAGATGTTGCAACCAAAGCTACATGTCTCAGGTTTACTGTAAACAATACTGGAGGTCTCTCTTTCAAGCATGTGCTAACCTAGCAGCTTCAGGATGCTCCAACATAACTGAAGACTATTTAAAGATACCAACTTCAAGTAATGGCAAGTATTTTGCAGTTAAGGGAAGTTAACTGAGAAAAAAAATGTTGAGGTTACAAGTGTCAGTTTAAGGTATTTCATTTTGTTCAAGTTTCAAAGTTTCAACATCACACTTATCATACCACCTGATTATTTTCTTCATAATTCTCAGATGCGTTGCTTCTGCTCTGCTGGATCTATCTTGGAGGTATAGGGAAGGACAAAGGCCATGTTGCCTTTTTTTCATTCACCAATCATCATTGCAAAATATAAATTACACTTAACATAGTATGAAATGACTTGCAAAACTGTTGAATTTTGGACGTATGAAAACTAGTTTAAAATTTATGCATTAATTATCAATGTAAACATTTAACAAGTTTAGCCTGTAAGACTGACTCATGAAGTAGAACCATCTTCAAGAAAACATCAGAAAATTCTTTCTTGCTTTTTTTTTTTTTACCTTTACTTTTCACAGTTGCTTATGTGAAAAATTATGTCAGTAAGAAAAGATGCCGAGGCATACATACCTAATAATAGAATGAGTATATTATAAGAGAAACAGAATAAAACCTAAAATATTTTATTCATTCAAAATTGTGTTCTTCTATTAAAAGAAAAATAGCCAACATGTTATTAAAAATCTACTTAAAATGACATCAAGCTCATTGCAAGGTCAAAAAACCCATGCAGTAGAGAGCTATATTAGGTAAAAATGTAGAGAAATTCCTAACATGAAAATCACATTTTAACAAGTCATTAAGACATATAGGCCAAAAGTTTTTAAGATGGAATTCCTGTTCTAAAATATTTTTACACCGTTTTGGGCTAAGGAATAGGTAGATTTACTCTACAGATGAATAAAGTACAATTTTAGCCACTTTGCCACACTTACTGTTCCAACGTCAGAAAAAGACAACAGATGCATTCATCTCTGCTTCAGTACAGGGAGTTTTGGTGAAATGGTTTCTGCAAAGTGACTTTACGTGATAAACCTCATCTTTTGCTCAGATTCAACATTCTTATCCCCTTTAAGCCACTGCAATGGCATACCAAATTTGCTTCTATGCAAGTGCACAAGGTAGTCAAAGAACAAAAATTTTAAATCTTTCAAGTGACATTCATGAGCTCCAAAGTCACATCAAAATTGACATGTATTTTATGATGCTAAAGATTGATGTTTTCCATCTTTGCTTTCTCATTTTAAGCTATAAATTTGACAGGAAGAAACGTAACTAAAGCCAATAGTATTTTAATAGCAAAGATGCAAAATTTTCCAGAATATTTCAACATTTCGTTTCTCTTGATTGCTTTTTCTGTCATTTGTCTCTTTGTTAGGCCATATGATTGCTTTTATCAGTTTTGTTTTCTGGCTGTGATAACAAGATAGGGCTTGGCCCTCATGATGAATAGCTGAAGGGAGGGTATAAAGAAGATGGAGCCAGGCTCTTTTCAGTGGTGTCCAGTGACAGGACAAGAGGTGGTCCCTTCCAATCTCAACCATTCTGTGATTCTGTGAGTAGTGATGGGATGTTGCTACACTTACTTCTTTTAACAGAAACCAAATCCAAAGTAAGAACTGTCTGCATTTATTATAATTTATGATAGCAGTAGGTAGCTGAAACATTTGTGACATTTGTCACAACATTTGTGACATCCTGCACACAGTAGTATTATTTTCACCAATTCAAAGCCCTGCTTTCTTGAAGGTAAATAGAATTTGTAGCTCAATTTGTTCAACCTGCTTTTAAGTAATGCTGTATGTTTTTGCAAAGATATAAAATGAAATAGCATTAATCCAAAGAATCTGCATTAACCACAGTGCAATACAGCTAACATAAAAGAAAGGGAAAAGCCAAAAGACTAATTGACTCGGGAAAAAAAGTTCAATACTGTAATAGTAATGAGGTTGATTTCAAATTGTGGTGGAAAAAAAAAAAAAAAAGGAAAAAAATAATGTTTTGATAAGCAATACAGCCGTATAATAAAAACTGCACAGGTTTCTTTACAGGTAAAGACTATATTGAACATGCTACACAATTTTTTTTTCGTAGTACTGAATGTTGGTACTTAACTAATGTGGAATATAACTACAAAATTCAGGTTTGGAGGAAAACCAGTAGTAAGAAAAACTTCTCATTTTTGGAAGACACTTAAAATTATTTAAATGGGGTGTTTTTTAGAAATTACTTTCTAAGAAATCATATTTGTCAACCACTCACATGGCTGATCTTATACAAAAATGTACCATATTACTGAAGGTAGTATGTTTGTTATAGTTGATTACATCACAAAACTTGAGTCTTTGTGTACAGCGAGGAAGTAGGCATTTTTAGACAATCCACCATATCTAACAACTCCAGTATCAATATTGAAATTGGGGAATTTTAACTGAAATAGAGTGATGTGAAAACTGGTAATTGCAGCTACAAAAGACTGTAAGTTAGGATGCTTCCTGGGTAGTATATGGAAAAAACAGAGACTTTTCCAAAGAACATGGCTTAATACATTTTCTCCAGTAACGGGAGTATTCTCCAAAGGAATTTCTGCTTGGTGATAGAGAGCAATCAGAAAGACCAGCATCTTACACAATGTGTGAACCTCAGAGTACACAATTAAGTGCTGTGAATAATTCTGACTGTGTTAATGACAGTTTGAACAGAATGAACAGAAAACTGTAAGGGCAAGTAGAGAGCCACTTTTAAGGATCATAGACTGCTGATCATTACTGGCTTGTTTAAATCCTTTCCAACCTAGTAATGCCATCAGTGCATCCTAACTAATAATACTACGAAGAAAGATGATCCAGCATATCGAACATGTCAAGATTATGATTTTTCACTCTCTAATGCTATCATTGCAGTGAATAATTTGTGGAACCCAAGAAATAATGTGTTTTCTCATCAGAATTTTTCTTATTTTAGTAAGGTCTGTATTATGCTTTTTAAAATTCCTTTATAGCCCTACCACATATTTTTCAGAGTAATTATGTCTCAGCTAAAAAGACAAAAAATACCATACAGAAATGTAAACATCTGCATAGGAAAACTTAACTTTGAAATGCACCTGATAGGATTATATGTACAAATCGAGTTGTAATTCACTGGGATTTGTACATTTAACTTCCTCAGGCCCTTCTGAAAACCTCGTCTTAGAGTATCTCCTGCTTATCTATTTTTTACCTATTTCTATCACAGTTTTTATTAAAAAAAGAAATGGTTATTTCTCTATGATAAATATATAGATAATCACTATAGACACATCTTAATACCCAATACCTAATATACATCATATATGCCACCACACAGGAACTTTTCAATCAGTTACTTCTATTATTATTATTATTATTATTATTATTATTATTATTATTATTATCCAATACACACTAGGCTTCATATGTATAATCAAATTTTGCCGTTAATGAAATCCATTAGTAAATAATATTTATAAAGGTATTTTTCTTTTCATGTCATTTTGATTTATTTTTCATACTTAATATAAGGAAAACTAAACATAACTAAACACAAAGATTACTTTGTAGGAAGAAATCCTTATAAATGCCTCTAGGTTCCCTACAATTCATGTCTGCCTAGCATTTACTTCAGAAAAAAGGCAGGGTTAACTGTGCTCAATTGGTATCAAACCTGATAATCTCTTCTTGTCCCGAAGAACTGCTCTTATCATCAAGAGCAACCCCAACAGAGAACAAGGATAAAGTACAGAACCTCTGTGCAATCCTACTGTCAAAGTCTCTGATAGGGGTCAGTAAGTAAAAGGATGAGACAGGGACACCAGACCACTCTATGTCTCCATTAGGCCTGTTTAACTGCACTGATGTTTAAGGATGTGATGGGAGCATGCTCCCCTTCTGACTATACAAACTGTCAAATATATTAAAACATATAAAGAAAACTGCTATAGTTTTGTTATTAACTTACAGAATGACATAGGTGCATTTATTAGTCTTATCTAGGAGCTATGGAACAATATAAACAATTAAGTCTTGCTTATTTATTTATATTTTAATTTAAAAATAGTTATTGAGGTTTATACTAGAATATTATTAAAAATAATAAAAATTCTACTAAAATGGCTCACTAGTGATGATGCAAAGAGCCAGCCATACCTGAAAAAATTCTTCCCAAAACTGGTTTTGAAGTGAAAAAAAATCAAAATAATTGAAATGAGTATAAAAAAAATTTTTTGCAAAGTTTCAAATCCCTTCATATTAAAGAGTAGCTATATTAAAGCTATTAATAAATGCCATATTTATTTCTTAGGTCTTCTGGGTTGGCAAATCTCTCCATTCCTAACATCCAGTTACAACTTTGACCATTTCTTATTTTCCTTTCAGATTTATTTCGTATGTCATAATGCATTGGTTGCCTGCCAAAAAGATGGAATATGCAACTGTATACTGAAGTCACTTTCAGAACTTCTCAAGAAATCAATTAACACTCTGCAACTGTTACTTATCTTTCTGTGCCACAGATCCAGTTCCAACTTCTATCTTCCTACTGGAAAGACTTTTTCCTTTCAGAGTCTCAATCTCAAACAGGCTCACTCAAGCTATATTGGCAACGTAGAACAAATGTATCTAGAAAATCTCTAGCAAAATAGAACAACGATGAAATATAAAAGAAGGATTTTCTTGGTTTTTTCATTTTTTTAAGACCTTTGCTTCATGAATTTGAAGAACAGTTTGAAGAGACAATCTTCCGATGAATTTTTGTATATTTCAAATTTATATCCTCTGATGGGCTTCTAAAGCATCAGACTCTTTAAGCAAAAATAATCTCCTCTTCTCCTGGATAAAATTCAAGAGCTTTGAATAAAGACAATCTGTAAAAGAGATTTTCACGAACTTGTGAACTCCAGGAGGGACTACAACAGGGGCTAGAGAGCTGTTGGGCATTAGTAAATTAGAGAAATAGGAAAAAAACAGAAGACTTTGTAGAATCTTAGAAGGTTAAGCTCAAGACTGAGCTGTTGCTCAAATCAGTTCTTACCTTATCCCACTGAATACTTTTCGCACACAGTAGTCTCCACTAGCCGGAAAATTCGAAGTTATTAAGCTTAGCCTTAAGTTAGTGGGTAATGCCACTGGAATATGATTTCAGATGAAATCCTGTCCTGCTTAAATCACCGACAAGGGTCTTGTCAACTTCAGAAAAGACAGGATTTCTCCACAGAATTCAGTACCACTAACTACAGAAGGACATGCTTTGTTAAATTATGCAAGTTTAAACATCAATTACCAGGAAAAACTGACCTTCCATTAAGAATGTACTTTTTTTCTTTTAAAACAAATTTAAGAGAGAAAACAAAATATTAGAACTTACATTCAATATCAAGGTACATGCTCTTTTGGTGCCCACCAATTCTACTTGCAGCTTCACAGTCATATCTCCCTGAATCTGACAACTTCACATCTTTAATATGCAGTGACGATTTTCCATGCTGCCCTTTGACTTCTATACGGCCATCTGGGCTCTGTTTACATTGATTCAGGAAAAAGAAAGGTTTTATATATATATGTATATTTATGTATGCTTTATATATTAAACACCATTGATAAGTATGACTGAAAGCATCTCTTCACCTATGGTGAAGTTATTACTGACAGCTAAACAACTTCTAAATTTTTCAAATAAATTAAAAAAAAATAGAAAATATGTTCTGTTTCTAGGCACTATAATCAAGGAAATAAGTACATGCTTAAAGGAACATTGTCAAAGTAAACCAGAAAATGTACCCACTTATGACTGGAATAGTGAATTGCATACTCAAAACCTGTTTATGATCTCACTCAATTTATTATGATGCTGCAGTTAATGAAAATGCATACATGTAAAATCATAGTATCTTAGATTACAGTTAGCATTATCTCTCTTGTCCTTAAAAATGTAACTGTGAAACTGAATAGAAATACCCCCTCAAACAATGATCAAAACACAAATCCAGTTATAGATTTATTTTCATTATTCACGTTTTCTTGTCAGAAGCTCACAATTTAAAAAAAAAATAGGATCCATAAATGTAACTGGAATTTCTGGATTTAATTTCCATAGCATTGCATGGAAAAAAGCAAGGGAGAAAAAATAAATGCTGGCTTCTCCTCTTCTAGAACATAAAATTCTGTATTTAGCAACTTTATAAAAATCCTTATCCATAACACCTCCCCATCCCCTCCCCCAAAACTATTTGAATTTCAAGAGTATAAAAACATTAGGGAAAACTAAATAAAGCAATTTTTAAAAAAATCCTTTGCTTGACACTTCAACCTTCATGGAGCAGTATACCTGAGGAAAAAGAAGTTATTTTTAATCTAGTTCTGTTCTTTACTTGTTTTTAGCTTTGGGAAACTTGCTTTACTTCTTTGTTTCACTTCTTTTATTTGAGGAAAAAAAAGCTGATAAAAACTATTGATATTTACCTACCTTCATTACTGAGGAAAGTGGGAAAGGGAGGGAAAACCAGTAACTATTTCATTGTATCACATTTAAACTTGAAACATACTTCAATGTCCAATCCTATAAATACATACACTCAAATTTACTGCTTTTTACAGTAAATACTCACCAAGTGGCAGCTGATATTTAAGTGACTGAGCTTTTAACTCTGTACAATTGTTCCTTCACTGAATACAGGAAAAATGCACGCAATTTAGATCTTAAAATATTTTACATAAAGCAGTTAAATAAAGCATTCTGTATATCATAATTTCTATAGAAAGGAAAGTATTCTGATCCCACATCAGAATCCAAGAACAAACCTAAAATCCTCTCGGGATTGGTAAAAATTAGTAACTAAAACCACTTAGTTATCTCTTATGTCATTTCTAATGCTGAAACTTCTATTTTCATTATACCTTTAAAAAAGGAAAGAGAAAAGTTATGAAGTTGCTAGTAAACATACTACAGTACTGAATGTCACAGGTTTTGGAGGGAATTCTTGGAATAATTAAATTGACGTTCTTAAAGTAAAACTTTAAATAGTTTTCTAATTTCTGATATACAAACTACTTTGTATGACATAATTAATAACAGTAATATTTACCTGTGGATTATTTGCTCCTTTTTTTAAAACATCATGTCTGTCATGAAATGGTAAATCTACATTATTCCTACCTAAAATGTACATACACTTCAGCAGATTTATTTCTTATTTTACCTTGATTACAAATATTTCCCCAAGAAGTCACATTTAAAAATGTGAGAAGACATACGCTGAAACAACCTGTGACTATGAATCACAGATACAGTACTAAATACTGTATTAGTGATTCATTAAGAGCTGCCCTCCTAAAGCACTTGGGTAGCTCTATACAATAGAGAGTAGTAGTAGAGAACAGGTATTTTGAGAAAAATACTCTCTTTGCCCTTCCTTATTGTATATTACAAACCTACAATGAGGAGCCAAATTCTTTCTTAGTACCTCCTCCTTGCACAATACGAAGTGTCTGTGTAATTATATTGATCTATAGCTGTAACAACACATTAACTGAAGTTCTTTCACCATAATTTTCTGAATTAGATCAGAGATTATTCAGCTAGCTCAATTTTCTGTTTCAAGTAATAGGTTATTAGAAGCTAATAGGTTATTAGAAGCACATATTAAAAAATAATAAAATTGGCACTAAAAATACATATTCCAAATGGCAATGCTTCACTCCCTGAAAAACAAATATGTACTAATTGTACCTTCTGTGCAGTATGGTCAACAGGATTCCCGTAAAAATAGTTAAATTATTTGTAATCCTCACTAAAGTCACTAAAGGTATTTTTACAGAGGTATAAAATTTGCAGTGCTATTTTGTACTTGATGACAAAGAAAAATTTTATCAGTTCAATACTAATCTCAAATACTATAATTCACTGTATAATTCACTATATATTTCACTATAATTAATTCCATACATTCCAAAGCACAGATATGAGTGCTAATTGATGGTTTTTTTAAAAAAAAAGGTAATGAAAATAAGCACAAAGATCCTTAAAATGAAATAACTTTTACAATAACTTCTCAATCTTGTTTTTAGTTTCTGTATTTATTCTCTAATATTGCTGGAAAAAATTTGGTCTGCACCCAAAATAGCTTTCCCATGTTCTCATGTATGAGAAAAAAAAAATTTGATCAAATATGGTTGATGCAATATGTTTAGATTTATAGTAAGGGCAAAAAACAACTTAATAAATACTCTGAATGATACGAGATTTTTGCATAACCACATCATCTATTCTCATCATCAAATATATGGTGAGAAGCATCTTGAGAGAGATCTGCTAGGTTAAGCAAAGTCCACAAAAAGAAATAAAAAACGTAACAATTGTAGGCAAGAAGATTTGGCCTAAATTTTCATAAAAATATGTATTTACTAAAGTTAATTTCTACTCTTTCAAAATTGTCTAAAAATGATTACAATAGTCTCTTTGAAATTGCTTATAAAATAACGTAATATATATAATAAGATGTTTTCTGCTGCATTTCTCAGAATGCGTATTACACTGTGGCTTCTTCATGAACAGTTTAAGAAGTCCTGTACCTGGTCCTATTCTGCATATGGGTTAGTGTACAATTCCATTAATTTTTCTGCAAACATGGTGCAATACCTGATTAAAAATATATTGTTTGGCTGACATTCCTGAACACAGAAATACATAAAAGAAAACAAGAGTGCAAATACAGACCAAGAAAATTCCATAAATAAATAAATAAATAAATAAATAAATAAATAAATAAATAAATAAAAGAATATGTTTTGAGGCACTTGCCTATGACTAGGGAGGATTCCCAGAATATGCTGGAGATTAACACATGCAAATGAAAAATGCAAGATAGTATGATGAATTTTCACAAGGACTTCAAAAATACTAGTGTGGCTGTATTACATTGTTCTATGGTATAAGTCAGTTAACAGAGATCTGGGTAAATAAATCAAGGACATATTGTGATGACACAAAAAGCACAATAACAGTGCAGTCATGCTGAAGCACAGCTAGGAGCAAACTTTAGGAATGCAGCAGAGACACAGAAGTTGACTACAGCAAAGAGCAATGAAGAAGCTGGGACAAAAATTGAATATGCAGTGTTAGCCTGAAGCAAAAATTGAAACCATGCTAGTTATATTTCCCTGTTCTTGTAGAGGGCATTATCAAAACTAGAATATACCAACAAAGCAGAAGTCTGCATTCATACTGATCCGTAACATCAGTCTTCTTATTTAACTTTGAACAGTAAATACACAATGTCAAACAGGGGCAGCACTAACCTTGGGGTCTGCACGCACCAGAACTTTATAACCCTTGGTAAAATCTTTCTGAGGCTTATTTCCTTTCTGCATTAAGTATGGAGAGCACATGTTAGCACCACATCTGGCACCGTAACACAACAAAACAGAAAGAGGAAGAGACAACACACGTGGGAACACAATGTACACTGCACCTGCCCAGTAGTCCTCAGTAGAAATCTCCACCAGGAAAAAAGCACTGGAGCTGCCACTGGTGACAAATCAAAATACAGATATAATCTCTATAAATTAAAAATGTCAGTAACTCTCATGTCTGCCTGAAATAATAATGGACACCTACTAAATTGGAATATTCTTTTTTTCCTCTCAAATGTTATAGTGGGAGAGATGTACAATATGTACTATGGTGTTTTCTGCTAGGTTGAATAAGTACATGTGCTTTTATTTCTTAGTATTAATAATGAGTATAAAAAACAGACAGAACAAAAACCTAGACAACCAGAACAGTCTCTGTGGTTCAGTACTCATGATTTCTGCTCGTTCACTGAATTACTCTGCATCACTATGGAGCATGAATGATCAGTGAGGTCTGAAAAACATATGTGGTCAACACGATTCCCTACAGACATGCATATTTCTTTAGAAAGATCAATGAACAAGTATGTTAACAGGCACTTACACTCTAAGACTTTGGAAGGATAATTTCAATAAACAGACCATTGTGTGTCTTGAAAATGGTAAAGACAGACAAGGTCTTCAGAAGTTACCTTTTTACAGCATTTTGGAAATCATAATAAAATCTTAATAATGCAAAATATTTTTCATCATTAATGTTAATCAGAGAATTTCATAGAATTTATAAATAGAAGTGGGTTTGGGGGGGCTTTGGTGGTGGTTTTTTTCCCCCAAAACCTCATCACCAGCATAAAGCTAAAACACACGTGACAAATCTTCAGCAGAGAATTTGATAGTGTTTTACTCAGGTAAAGTTGACTTTGTGACTTTATCCATATAAAAAACATATTCCCTAAATTAAGAATTTAACATTTCACAGAAAAACACCTTTTATTTTGAATACTGATAGCAATCTAGTTCTCTGTCATTGTCAAAGAAAAAAAACCTCTTCTACACAGGCCTCCAAGTAAAATTACCCATAATGACAACACTGAATTATAAAAAAGTGCCTTCTGAAAAAAAAACCCAAACCCAAGGAGTAGGAACTTTCTGCACTTGCAATATTCTTATTCAGAATATGTAGCTCAACCCAAAGGAATCCTACACTAATAATAAAATGGGAGGTATTGCATCACTTAATTCTACAGACTCTGTAAAAGTAAATATATATTTTTTATTTTGACAAAATTCTTGCCATGCTATATATGCTATTCTACTACCTGACTTTTTCTGTCATGCTTTTGCTTCCCAAACTTCTCACATGATTTGTAGTTCCACACGTGAATATTCCCAAAGTCCTGACGGGCTGATGCTGACCTAAGTGGTCCATGCACAGCTCCAAAACCATGTTCCAGAGCTCCCAAGGCAGTACCAGAATGATGATAACCATGTATTTGAAGGGATCCACATGCAGAGAGAATAAGGATGAGACAACAACATCCACAAAGAGACAAGAACAGCTTCTGGGACAGAATAACTCATTCAGGTATCATGGAGTATTCAATCTGCACAATTCCTTTGCCACCATAGTAAAAAAAAAAAGTGTCATTTATCAGAAGGGGAGAATTAGCTGATTCTGATGCTTAGAAATTGTCATTCTTTTTCAATTGTAGAAAGCTGTATTTGGGGAGAGGTGGATGGTGTGATTGGTGGTTGAGTTTGATTTATAAACCATTTCTCCAACTCCCACTGAGGAACTGTAGCACCAAATGAGATGAAGTTGTATGACTGCCAAAATGTGCATTTTGAGTTGGCTGAAAGCAGGAGTGGAAAGTGACAACAGATGCAGAAATTGGTGACTCATTTGCAGCTGGATTTTGGTAATAATACTTGGATGGTTAGAGCAGCTGTAACTGTGTTGATTATCTTCCCTCCTACAGAATTCACCGTTTGGCTGACAAAGTACTCCTTCATCCCTTGAAGTCCAAATGCAAGCAAAAAATCCCTACAGGTAAATCTAGACAAGTTGAAATACCTTTATTTGTTTTTCTTCTAATGTTTAAAGCTTATTTGTGATCAAAGTGCCATTGCTGTCCATAGTTACACCACTGCAGGTCAGTTTTGCCTGTCACATATTCACCAAACATCTTCTGACACCTTGTGTACTTTAGTGCTATTTTGGATGTGCATTGCATGTCTTAACAACAGAAAAGATTAAGAACCAGTGGCTTAGAATTAAGAGTTTTGTTTCTTTTGTAAAACACAGTGCAACATACCTAAGAACAGTCATTGTGAGAACATATAACTTGAGTAAAAACTGCAGGACTTTTTCAAGTTGCTCCAAAGACGCTGCTGCAGATGTACATGGTAGAAGATCCTCACATTGGTGGGGAAAAAAAAAAAAAAAAAAGAACCTGTTTTAATTTTATGCCTAGCTCTTCCTTCTTCAGATCAAATTGTCAAAAATTGCCAACTCATTGTGTTGTCTTGGTCATGTTTGAGTATGCATCACTGAATTTTCAAGGAGAAAACTAATACCGATTAACAGAATCATCTTTGGAACTTCATGAGTAACATTTTTTTTAGGAAGCTTTCTGATTTTGGGTTGTGTTGATAACCAGATGAGAGGAAAATTTCAGATCACATACTTCAGGCTGACGTTTCTTATATGTGAGATATAAGCAGATCGTAATTGCTCATGAAACTGTTCCTTGAAGCAGCATGGAATATAAGAACTTCTGCAACCTGACATGCTGATACTAAACGATGATAAAATTCCAGAAGTCTATTAAATGTAAGTGACCAGCAATTCCTAGTCTGAAAATCTACCTTTGGTGATGAGAAAGGGCTGTTAGTCACAACAGCCATCATCGTGTAGAAGCTGATGGAAGCTCCCTTCTGGATTATGGATGGTATATTCACAATATTTCCCATTCTCTTCAGGTAAATGTATTCTATCCATGCACCTGTTGGAGACAGCAGAAAATTCCAGAGTATTGCTACGTGCATATGCCTTAATGTCCAGTGAATCAGAATAATGCTACAGCAGTGTCTTGGACTTCAGTGATTTTTATAGGAGACCTTGTAATTCTTTTAGAACTGCAAGCTTGTTAAATACATATGTCAGCATGCTGAAAATTCCTGAATTTTTTAGGAATTTGTTTTTCCATAAGGAAGAAATTATTGAAGAACCTACTGTTTGTAGATCTATAGTGTAACACCACAGAAGTCACAAAAAACTAATCTTGAAGAAAACAATATTGTCGTTTTGATTTTCTGTTCATCTGCAGACATAGCAGTTACTTCTAAAGAATTCAGATTGGAAATAGTAGTGGGTTCTATGCAGGTTGTTAACAACATGTACAATATCAGGAAAAATGTATTCTTGAAAGCTTCATATAACTTTTAGAAATTATGAACTGATATTTGATTGATTCATGCTGGCATTTCTTTCAAACTTAAGTTGTTATGTAATGAGATGACACGGGATACACCAAACCCACTTACTAAGACATGGAACAGAAAACTGAACTTCTTTCCTTGGTTGGTTTTTACTCACAAAAGAGTATGAAAGAAAAATAATAAAGAGAGAAAATATGATGATCAGCCATTCAAGATTACTTCTGCTAAAGATGCAAATCACAATAAAGGAAAGGTTGATGATTATTAATGGCAAAAATATTAGCATCATATGAAAAAAAGCTTGTAGAGGAAAATAATCATTAGTTTTGGCCATAAAAAATAACAATAGTAACCACAAATAAGTGTTTATAAGTATAACAGAAATACTACAACTGTAATAATTACATATGTACTTTGCAATTACAAATTCTGATTCACTCATAAATACTGTATTTAATGGTTTTATTCCTAAGAATTTTGCTGATCTGAATCTACTGAAACACTGCTATGATGCCATTAACACAGGTGGCTCAGATGGATTCAGACCAGCAAAATTCTCAGGAATAAGACCAGAAGTACAACATTCTTATTCAATACAGACCTCACACAAAACAGCCACTAAAAATAATGATTTTACTATACAATTACATCTTACTTTAGACAATAAAATCTTATTGTAACTTGATTCTTTGGATAAGTGAGAATGAGACACAGGTGATTATACCCCAGCTTTGTAAATCTTTAAAATGGTTACGAAGCGTTTGTAACTTCAGTGCAAATTGGAGTCATAAGGTCTTCCTGGAAAAGGCGAGTAAAGGAAGACTCTAGCATAAGCATACGGCTCCAAACATGTACCAGTATGGGATCTAGGACTGCTAAATGTGATTCGCCAGAATTTATTCTTCAGTGATTACTCAATCTCTGTGCATCTGAACAAGAATAATCACTATTAAATATATATAGCATCAGTAGCAACGAGTATGGTTATTCTGACTAGGAACTTCAGCCTAGTCCTGTTTCTGTTTAGGTTGATTCAAATCTGAAGTAAATATTATTTCAGCTGTAGAAATAACTACATGGTGAAAATGGTGAAACTATACATGGAACTAAAATGGTGAAACTATACCATTGTACTACACCGAACTACCCACACAGAGTGAGTTACAAAACTGTGAAAGAACAAGGAAACATCAAGCATTAGGATCCCAGCTTTCATTCAGGCAGGGATTGTACCCCAGTAAGTATGATTCTTCTATTACTAGTAAAAGCTCTGCACTGCTCCAGTGCAGGATCTTGGGACTTGTCAGGAGTTGCCTTGGTCTGAGGTGATTTCAGTTTGTTTTATGATTGCAAGTCCCTAGTCATCAGGTAACTACCTGAATTTGTTTCTGCTTAGCTCTGTGCTAAGCATGATGTATGGCAAAGGTCTAACTAACATTAGCTCTTTATCTTGATTGGGAATGGAGGAGGCAGTTCTGTAACCTTTATAACTAACAGCTGAAAACAGTAAAAAAACAAAACAAAACAACAAAACAACCTGTACCTGGAAAACCATGAAGACAAAGCATGTAAGCTGACTGCAGTACAAAATAGACAAAAATAACTTCAAGTTGACCCAAGGCAAGGAAGGAAGCATGGTTTTGGTTAGGTTTCTTTTTAAGGGGCTGGCGTGGAAGGTTAAGTCATTTGTGTTTTCCCCTGGAGAAGAATTTTGGATGCTGATGAATTGTTAACCCTTCTCTCTTTTTTTTTTTTTATTTTTTTAAAGGAAAATAAGCACTGTCAACCTCAGGTCTCAGGGGAATACTGGAAGGGTGACTATAACAATGAAAAGAAAACTAGGAAGCTTTTGTATAACAATTTTAACAGTAATGTTAATTTTTTTACCCTGTATTACTTACATAACTTGGATTAAAGTGTGACTGATAAATTCTTGGATAAATACAGGTTGTATGCCCCTCTTGCTCTCAAAACTCTTCTGTAAGAATATAAAATAACCTTTAAAATGACAACTACTCCAAGAATCTCAAAGTAAGCTTAATGCATGTATATATACTTTCATTTCATTTCCATAGAATTCAGGTTCAAACCATGACACAGTCTAGCTTTAGTTGCAGGAATAACTGATGTGGTGAAGGTATGCAGTTATATAACACAGAGCAACACAACATGTGCTTTCTTTAGCAAAAGAAAAAGAAAAAAGGGATCATGATTTGAGTTTCTCTTACTGTTTTTTTCAGTAGTTGTATGCAGTTTGGGATCCTTTCCAGTTTTCTGTAAAGGTGATATATATTTTATTAAAATGACTATGGCTAGACAGCAGATAGGAAGTCTGTCTGGAAACTGGGATGAAGTGGAGCCCTGCAGGGGGATAAGCAAGCAACACTTCCTTAGGGGAAGAAAAGGCACAGAAAGCCAGAAATGCATCACTTGAGTCATGAGGACCAGGGGAATTGTCTGCAGGAGGACACAGATCCAGATCTCACAGATCAAAAAGTCTTTGCTCACAAACCACGATAATTCTGTAGGGCTTTTTGCAGCTGAAGAAACAACAGGAAATTATTGCACTAGCCAGCAAAATGGAGAAAATGAGCTTACCTGGACATATCTGAAAGGGCATAGAAATATTTGGTTTCAAGTTATTTTACTTAATTGGCATCATCCAATAGAGTTTCTCTATTTACACTTCTAAATTTATTTATATGTACGCATAAAAATAAAAGATTATGCTGAACATAATTAGGGCATATTTGCTAAATACGATGACCTGTGAGTTCAGGAATTCTTAAACAATATCCATGAATCTTAGAGGTCTTAATTTTAAATGCCTACAGTATTGCTTTTGGGTGAGATAATGATACTTCTATCTTAATAGAGATTACTATAGTTTTGGTAGTACTGAAATCACTTTGAATCTGTGATAAGGAAGCACTGATAACTGTGGTCTAAATAACATTGCATGTTCCATACTGTAAATATTATGTTTGTCTAATCAGAATACACGAAAATTCTCTCCCCTTGCCCAGTTAAAAGCTCTAAAAGAAGCCACTGTAGTTCCTGTTGAGATTCTGTACTTATTTTCACATTTTCTAAATTAAAACAGAAAATATATTTTGATCAACAGACCGTAACTCCAAATGAGGCTTCTGAAATGTGTTGGCAAATGGTATTATTCAGTTTGGAACTCTAAGTATTTGCAAAACTGTATTCTTAATGCAAATTTCTATATTAAATATCCATTTTTGTATAGTATTTTAAGAAGAGGAACATTTATAGAGTACTATGTTAATTCAATCAATTTTTACCAAGTAATATAACCCTGAGAGCTTTAACATTATTTATCAGCCACCTATAAGATACATTAAAGCATGTTAGATGATCAGCTTGCATTAAGGTGAAGATTACCACATGCTATTAATACATTGACCTTTGGCAAAAATGTCACAACTTGATTTATACAAGCAGAAATTCACAGAAAGACAAAAACCATCTTATTTATGTTATTGTAACATTTATAATAACATTCTAAATTAATGTTATTAATTTAGATAATTAATAATTATATAAATTAAAATTAATTTTAATAACACAGGTTGAGTCCGTGCATAGATGAGAGTTATTTTGACCATGAATTAGAGCTCAGACCTATGGTTCAGTTATGCAGTGCTAAGAAATATTGTTTGCTGAATTCCAGAAGCTGTCAGTAAGGGATGGTGCAAACAGTCTTCATTTTTCCCAATGCAAAGAAATAAGACTCTTGCATTATGCTTTATGTTAACTTGCACAGCCTCCTAACTATCACAGGTGATAGACATACACTGGTCCATCAGCATTGTCATGTTAAACTGCCAAAATTTGACTATGTTTGAAATCTGAGAACTGGTATTAATAGGAAGAAAGCGTATGAGTAGATGCACACAGGGAAGATGGTATAGTGAAAATGTGATAGGAAAATGTGTTTTTTTAACAGCATACTAAGGACATTAACAAATTATTAAGAACGAATTATTACACAGAGTTTAGATAATTTGTTAAAATAAAAAAAACAAAACAAAACAAAAAAACCCAAACAACAAAAAAATACAAATTGAAAAACAGAATCCAGGCCACTTGCTTTCATACTGGTTTTGCCAAAAGTCTAAATACTTATTTTCTCCTAATATAAAAAGGTATTCAAACTGCCTTTCAGGTCAGGAAAACTGCTGACAGGTTTTAATAGTGTGAAATACATTTTTCCAGCATTACACTGTCAATTGTGCTCATTTCCTATGAGTTTCCATGGTATGTAGAAAATGTAATGTTTCCAAAGTCTCTGGAGAATGTCCTATAGTATACCAGTGAACACTACCAAATTACTCCAGTTTATAAAGTGTGGCTGTATCACTTAATGTATCGTCAGATGCAGGACCTCTATTTCATCAGACAAGTAACAGCTATTTGAAAGTTATTAAACTGTTAGCAGATAATACAACTGATACTTAGGCAGAAATTCATGAAACAATCTTTTGTGTAGTGGAAGGACTGAATGAATATTCAAGTCCAAGCTGCATTGGTATTGTAGGAAATATTGGTCCATAAAAAGTTCCCTGATAATTTCAGTCTTCATTAGTGTAACAGATAGAATATCATCACTGATGACAAAATGGAAAAAGCTAATATTGGAAGGGAAAGAAATGCCATTTCCAAGCCTGTATGGCTTTATTTCAGCCAGTAAATGCAGCACCACAACCCACAGAAAGTACCCCAAAATATCTACTTTGTGCATAGGTAGTACATAAGAAAATGGATTAAATGGGAGACAATTTTGAAGTTTGAAATATAAATTAGGTAGAAATAGGATTATCCATTTACAGAAGGGATAAAAAAATTGTATTTAATTGTTAAACAATTGATTAAATTAGTGATGTTCCTAAATAAACATCCTTCTCTCCCTAGGTTGTTTAAGCTTTTAATACAGAAGAGGTATTAAATTTTACATTTTTTTGGCTTTTTGTCATCCTTAAAGAATCAACAACTTTGTCCCAGTGGAAAATGACCTTAAAGTTTTACTGAAAGGAAAAATTTGCATAAATGAGAGAATTCTGAGCTAGTGTAATACCAATACAGTCATACACGCAACATGAATACATTTATGGATATGTGTATGTAAAGCCATTTGGGTCTACTCTGAGTAACAGAGCATTTAATTTCTCTCCTAAAAGGCGAATAAAGCTGAAGGGCCCTCTGGCCACGTGGCAGAGATTTAGTATTGAGTTGTCAATATAACCATCAACTAAACCTGCATTGGGGAAGAAGCTATGGTACATCAAAATAATTTCTAGCTTCAGTTTTGGCTTCATTTATATATCACTGCAGATACTGTTACCTAAAGGAGTGTGTGGAACTCAGATGAATGATTGCACTACTTAAGGAGTTTGAAATATCCACATTGGCTTGCAGCTTTCCTACTGTAATGCTTCCTCAGCTCACCCAGGAAAGCTGCCCTGTATTTCTAACTGCATACAATCTTACCCCTCCAAAATCAATCTTCCTACTAAAATAGTGTCACCCCCCAAAACTGTACACTCTACTTTTAGCTCCTTCTAGTTAATTGAAGAGTTTGTTCCAACTCCACATTAGTATAGCTGAACATGCCACAGAGATGAAGGACCCCCAAAACATATGCAGATTTGTATGGATCAGATGACTCGTGAGAGTATACTATTCAGTGCTTGTATGTGCTCCATGTTTTGCATACGTCATAGGGTATAAATCTGTATAATCTCAACAGCACTGATTACCTAATATATAAGGCCATCCTCCTGCTTTCTGCTCTCTCTCAAGTCCATTCATTTACCTTCTCCTTCCAGTCACAATATTCTTACTCTTCTATTTCATAACCTTAACATGTGAAGCCCACCATGATTCATTTTGGGGTTAAAAACAAAATAAAAAAAAAATCTTTGATGTCTGATTGAATTGTTTGCAGAGTGTCCTAATTGCATAATCAAATGCAATTGCAGCATTAGGCCTCTGCTAATATTACAACAGAAAAAATATTCTGTGATATTGTAAGTAGATTAATTTACAAAGAGTGGGATTTGTATAGCTCAGAAAAAGAAAGAAATCTCCTGGAATCAATTAAAATTCCCTAGATACATCTATGTTTCCTCTTTTGGGGTGATTCACTTCAAATAAAGACCTGATCCTCAATAAGCAAGAATGTAACAGTTCTCATTACTGTCTCAAAAGAAAGGCAACACAATTCTCTGACACTGTAACACTGCTCCTTTTTCTGCAGCAACAATAGCATATACAGGGAGTAAAACATTTTTCAGCTTCTTTTTGTTGACATTTGTAACAAGTGAAGTGGAGTTAACAGGCTTGGGGAAAAAGCAAAGTTGACCTCTCAAAGAAAAAGGCAAACCAAACCCCAAATTCTTTACCTTTGTCTATTGCCTGATCATGAAAACTATGAAAAACTCTACAAGCTCCAAATAGTTATGATTTGCATGCCAATATAAAGTGAATTCAAACTTGGAAAAGAATTTAATTATTGGTCTGAGGTCTGCAATATTTAGAAACAATGTCACAGGAAATTTCACAGGGACATCCAGATTATTATTGCAATGGTAGGTAGATGCAAGGAAGCAGAACTCAAGCTATCTCTGTAGTCTTTGTTAGAAAGTTAAAAATCAGAGATTTTTTTTTTTTACTTATGGATACAAGAAGAATAGTATAAGGTATTTCAAAGATATTTAGTGAATCTCTATCAAATATATACAAAATACAGTATCATTTCATATATCTTGAATTCAACATCCAAGTTGCAAATTTTTGTTTTTGTTTTTGTTTTTTTATGTTTTTTTGTTAACCAGTTACCCCACACATGAGGCATTATCAAAACTGAGTATCAGATACTGGACTGTGGCCTCTCCGCGCTGACTTCTTTCATTCTTTTTGCATGTTTAGATCATAAATTCTTCAGGGTAAAGATTGTCTCTTTGGACACATGCTGCATACAGTGGAGGTATTGTCTCAATCAAGCCCCATCTGTTATTGTTGTTTGTATTCCAAAACAGGGCTTGAAATGGTAATTACAAACAACATTGATCAGCTTTCATATTTTTGCTAGAATTAGGTACTCGGAAAGTAGAGCATGAAACTCTGCCCTCACACTTCTGCAGTATGCACAGGAATCAATGACATTTTTGTATCAGAGAATCAGGATATGCTCTCCTTCAGGGATGTGTGTAGATATGTATGTGCATGTCCAAAATCCATTTTATAAGTGATTACAGCACATCAAATCCAATCACTATCCTGCCTCCTGTTCTACAAAAAGTAACTCTTCTCCTGTCTCCTTTTTTTACTGAGAAAAGGGCCAGGCTTTCTGGATGCACAGAGGTCTGTAGGAACATCCCATTTCAAATCACAGCTGAAAGGGGCATGACCAGGTTGGCACGTTAGTGAAAGGACGTGCAATGCTGGGGAGTCAGGGACCAGAAGCGCAGAGTACATGCACCAAGCAGAGAGTTTTGGCTTGACACTGCAACAGCAGGTGAAGCTCTGGTCTTGGACTAAACCTCCATTTTCATTTTCAAATCTTTAAGGGTAAGCCAAACACCTTCTGTCATGCATAATCATTCATTTACTCAGGCTTACCCACTCTCATGTATTTATGGGTTTTAGAGCCATAAAAGGATTACAGAGGTCATCTAACGTGACCTCCTGGAAAAGTTTTCATTTAAACTTTCAAGAGAGGTCAGAGGAAGCAGAAAGACCCATTTATTTCAAATTTTCAATGAAAGAGGGACCACACGCTGTATGGTAGATTGTTCCAAAAGCTAAGTGATAAAAGGAGAGAGGAAAAGGCTTCTTTGCTTCTTGTTTGAACTCACTTGGCTTCAACTTTCAAATACACACTTCTGATGTACTGAAAATCCTTTATCAAAGCTATATTTTCCTAAGAGATCATTATAGACCTCTTACTCATTAACATTATCCTCCTTAAGCCCAGCGGAGTTATTTCTTTGTTCTATGACTTTGGTGCATATTTTCCATTCTTTTGGACATAATAATTTCAAAACTCGAAAAAGCTTATGTCCTGGTTATAAGATCTATCTATCATTTGAAAGAAAACATTTTGAATCCATGCAGGCTAAGAATGGTCTCACACTCAGCCCTCTTCCTTATCCACACGAGGTATGGTTGCATTTTAGCAAAACAAGAATAACATGATTGAGGAGCTACATGCTAGAAGTAACAAAAATATAATTAAAAAATAAGAACAACACTTTCTGTAGTTTTTTGTTATCATCATGTTAATATTATAGTTAGAGCAGTTCTTCCATCTTCTACGGAAAAAAATTCATCCCCTAAAGATATTCTTAATTCAACAAAAAATGTTGGACAAAGTGCAGTCTATATCAAAAAATGTTTTAAAACTGATAAAAAATTCAAAAGATGAACTCACTGAATGCAGCTGATAATTTTTATGTTTATGCGAGTATGTCTGGTGATTGGACATGGCTTCACAAGTTATCACATATAAGTAATAATTTCAATTTAAAACTATGTTACACACCCCACATTTTCTTCAATTCACCTTTTCCTTCTCTTTCATTGTGTGAAACATTGCTGTATTATTCAACAATTATACAGTAATTTAATCACGGCTAGTTTTGTTCCCTATTTACCTAATCTGGTAGGAAAGCACAAGCCAAGGCTTTGGCATCCTAGAGCTGGAGGACCACTGGGCAAACACAACAGTGTATTTTATAGCTCAAGAACATATACAGTATTTCAGAACATTTATTCAACATTCAGCAAACCTCTCCCAGGAGCAATACACATAGAGTTCTTTCATTGGCAAGAACAAGAGGAAACCATATAACTGCATTTATTCTCATTCTTTTTATCTTCCATGTACTGTATGTCAGCACACTGGTAGAAAGTGAATATAGGTTTTAGTCTGATTGTCAGTATTATTCAGTTGAACCACAGGTCAGAGAATGCTACTAACACATCTAGACAGTTTAACCATGTACAGTTTGAACTAAGAATGTAATACTGTCCTATATAAGCACCGGATAAATTTAAGGTTTCAACTGCACCAACATTTTTTAGCTTGTTTCTGCGATTTGCCTTTGTTTTCAATTTCTGAAATAACAAAGTTATTTTAGGACCATTCCAAACATAAATGAAAGGCTACATTTGTAACTTTTGAACCAAGTGTATTCTTTGTGGGTCAGAAAGATGACCTTTGACTTGAAATATTTAAGGAAGAGAGAAACTGCTTTGTTTTAATGCAAAACTATTAGAAAAAATATTATATAAATACTGTTATTTTGCTCCAAAATGGAAATCATGGAGCAGGAAAATGGTAGACAGAGCCTCACATAAACTGCCTCAATTCCAGGAAAGGTCAAGTCAGAGACTAGACCAGACATTCTCCTTCAGAACACAAATAATGCAAGTACATAATTCCTTAATATACAGCAATTCCCTATAAACTGAGTGACTTACTATGTAACTAACTCCCTCAGTGGCATGATTACTGTATAGAGTTGTCAATTGTTTTTTTAAGCAACAGCTATGAATATGCAAACATCTGCAAGAAGACTGTATTTCGCTATTTGATTATCTGGAGTAAAAATTCTGAATCAGCCAGCCAGAAAGATGGTATCTTATATACTTTAACCAGCATAGAGAAATTCTGCAGTTTATGTAAGGAAATTGAGAAGAAAATACTTGTTCAAATACTAAAAGAAAACTATTTAAAAAAAAAAAAAAAAGAGCTCTGTAGAAAAAGCTTGTTATCTGCATGGTTAGGAATAACATTACACTGTTCCCTTTTGCTTTCACCATTCCATCTAATTACAGCTCTTGTTCCGACAGTAACTGACTTCCTTCATTGTCATACTGTAATCTTTCTCTACTCAACTTACTATTGTAATAAAACATGAAAATGGGAAAACAAAATGGGAAAATAGGCTCAATTTGTAGTTATAGACTACTTGCTCCACGTGAGGAAAAAAATAAGAAAAGAGAAAAATAGGAAAAAAAAGCCATTAGAAGTGGGAAAGAAAGAACTCCAAAGTATTCAGAATTTTTTATTTCAGATTTCTACAAGCTCCACTGCATTTTGGGAAATACTGGACAGAGTCCAAATATATTCAAGAAGGGCTACAGGCAGCCATTATGATCAAAACAAAATTGAAACTTTTAGCAGGGATTATGTATGAAAATTTAGGTCTGATGAGATGAATTACCTTTCAGCACTTTAATTGCTTTTTTCTTTGTGTTTGTTTTTTTTTTTTTAATTTAAAATTTAGAATTTCCATTTCTCTCTTATTACCTCGGAAAGTAGCAATTCCTTCCAATTCCACAGGAATCTAGAATTAATCTATCTCTAAATTAATTTTCTGCTTACAAAAAGATTAGCCAGACAATACATATTTAGATATTTTAGATATTAAAGGCTGATTTACCTTGTTACCTTCAGAGAAAGTTATCCCATCAATGGCCCTTTTCCAAGTAATCTCTGGGATAGGTTCTCCTTCTGCTTCACAGATGAGGGTGGCTTTCCCATTCTCAACCGTGGTTTCATTTTTAAGTTGTATTATTTGAGGCTGTACTGTTAAAAATACAAACTACATTATTCAACCTGCACAAAGAATGTCATGTCAAAATCTTTTAAGCCACTTTTTTTTTTGTTAAAGCACATTCATGGTTTTTTAGTTAGAATTAACTAAAGGTTTAATGTTACAATCTATCAAAGCAATCAACTTTTCTGACTTTAAGTTGCAAAACAACCATTTCTGTACATCTGATGACCTGGACTCCTGGCTTGGCATGGCTGCCACCCCCAGGGCTGACTGCTCCCTTGCTGGGCTAGTGTGTGATGGGTCCTGGCTGACAGGGCCCCTACCCTTGTGGCTGTGTTCACGTGCTTGGCACCTGGCTCACTGTCCCTTAAGGACCAGCCAGCACTTACTACTCTCTGGCATTTCAGGAATGAAGCAAAGATTCAATGATTCCATGATGATCCTGCACCTGGGCAGGAATAATTCCATGCACCTGTGCAGGCTGGGTGCTGACCTGGCTGGAAAGCAGCTCTGCAGAGAGGGTCCAGGGGGTCCTCGTGGACAAGAAGTTGACGATGAGCTAGCAATTAACCCTTGAGTAGAGAAGGCTCCTGTGATCTTAGCTATATGTATAAATACCTGATAGAGGTGAGTGCAGATAGAGCCAGAATGTTGTCAGTGGTGCCCGGTGACAGGACAAGAGGCAATGGGCACAAATTGAAACACAGGAAGAGGAAAAACCTTTTTTACTGAGAGGGTGACTGAACAGCAGAACAAGCTGCCCAGGAGACGGTGGAGTCTCCATCCTTGACAATATTAAAAACCCAGCTAGACATGGTCCCGAGACACCTGCTCTGGCTGACCCTGCTCTGAGCAGGGGCTTGGACTAGATGGTCTCCAGAGGTGCCTTCCTGCCTCAGGCACTCTTTGATTCTATGGTAATCTGTGTTTGTCTTCAAATAAAAATTATTCAGAAAAAAATAAAGACTTATTAATATTCTTGGACTTTGATCTTTAGCAATATCTAACTGCCTTACATAAATTACTGAATTTAACAAAATCCCCTGATAACAAACATATTGTACTGGTATTAACACTATTAAGAACTGAAGAGTCCTCTGATACAAAGCTATTCATCCTTACTTACCGAGTAAATTGGTGGTAAGATACATTAAAAAAATTCCAGATATTGTTTGCATTCTTCAAATCAAATTATTTGAATGTACTTATAGCTACAAGTACACAGCAACTACAGCTCTCAATCTATACTGTACCTTGTCAGGTTATTTACATATGCAATATGATTTCTGATTACATGTCAACACTTTTATTTAAAGGACTTATCTGTACAGTATCATACAAGAACTCTGTTGTAGAGCTATGCATAGAATAGTACTCTCTTCCATGGTGGTCAAGTATCTTCATAAAAAATGTTTGGATCTTATATATTCACTCATATATAACCATTAATAAGTTTCTCTGAACCTATCCACTTTACACATTGAATGAGATACTCATCCCACTGGAAAACATAGCATGTAATCATGTAGTAAGAATATGATTCAATATGTTTACACCCAAAAGAGGTGAATTAAGTTTACATGACTGAATTAAATTTTGGCAGCTCTTAACATTGACTTTGTCAACATTAAGTACATTTGTTGAAAATAATGTATTTTCTATGTAGTTTTCCTGAGTTTTGCTTTTGAGGAAGCACTACTATAGTATATTCTATATGAAGCAGAAAATAAACAGAGGTCACCTATTTTCTAATGGGGTTACTACAGTATATGCTATGCAGAAGAGTAATATTGGCTTATGTTAGTGGATCAAAAGGGGAAAGAGGGACATTCAGGTTGGAAGGGACTCCAGGAGGTCATCTTGACCAACCTCCTCATCAACACAGGGTCAACAGACCCTGTTCAAATAAGATTGCTCAGGGATTTGTTGAGCATTATCTTGAAAAATGCCAAGAACAGAGACTGCACAGCCTTTCTCACCAGCCTGTTGCAGTGCCTGGCTGTCCTCACGGTGAAGAATGTTTTCCTTATGTCTAGTCTCCTTTTTCATTTTATGACCACTATTTCATTTATGACCATTGTCTCACAGATGCTGCATTCAGCATCACCAAGAAAAATAATAAAACCAGGTTCAAACTTGCTATATCCAGACACATCACCTACCTCTCTTTTATCCATTTCTACCACAGCATTCTTGGTCTCACTTCTGATTTCTTATCTCCATAGTCCTTCTGTTGCTTGTCTACTGTCTGTTCACCCTTGACTATTACAAATAAACTATTGTGTGTTTACTGCATAGAGATGAAAAACAAGTAATACTTTACCTAACAAAGCACTGAACTAATATCCTGCTTCATTAAGACATAATCTATGGTGAGGGACATCATGTGCAGAAAGAAAAAACCCTGAGTGATCAGGGGCTCTTGAAATGTCAACTAGATCCATTTTTATTGGATGCAGGAGAAGGTAATAAGCAAAGCATTACAGCAGGACATCAATTTGGCTGAGAAAAGCTGAAACTCTCCTCAGTTGTATAACAAGGGATGTCAGTTGAAAGAACTACAAAAAGGAATTTGAGATAAAAGATAACTATGTTAGACTTCAAAATAACTTCAGTTATTACTCTTACTTTCAGGATCATCCAAATACCTATGAAATATTTTACCTTGGTACCCAGGTACTCTATTTCTATAGCCATGTCTCCTGGCTACAATATAATTGGTTCTTTCCTTTCTTTTCTTTGATAAAATATCATTCCTGGAAACAAGGAAAGAGCTGTGGCACTCATAAAAAAAAGCATCACACATAGTATTTTATGGCAGAAAATTGCAAAATTTGAAATCACATTATTTCCATCAGAACAAGAGGATTTCCCCATCTGGACAACATGACAAACAATATGATCTGCTCAAGATGATGCATGTTCTAAAACATATAACAGATACTCTTTAATTTTTAATCTTAGACTTATAGTCTAAATTTCTTCAAGGCCTTCTTCAAACGATTCACTACAAGACAAAAAGTTTTTGCTTGACATTTTAGACATGAGCAGCTGACATTTAAAGGAATAAGCACTGATTAATCACCAAATATATCTAGCTGACTGTTAGGAAGAAGAGGAGAGCTCGTATGGGTGATATTATTTAGTTGCTTCATTTAATTGCTTCATTTTTGTAGGTCACAAGTCATAACTTGTTATTGACCAGAAGTTTTTACACTGTTTGACTACTTTTTTAATGACATTTTGCACATTGGAAAATATTAAAATACTTTTGTGTACATGCAATTAACAATATTTATTTGAGAATGCCAAGACTAGTATTGACAGAAATACTGAAACAGTTGATTCCCCGCCACCCTCCCACATCCCATCCCCAATTCTTTAACTGTTCTTTCTAAATTGACAAGGTCATTCTCAAACTGAATTGGTATTTGCTTGCCGTGCTCTAGCAAATATGAAAAAAACCAAAAATACAGGGTCTTGGAATGTAGATCCAGGAAGCCTTCAGGTTTTTGCTTGTTTCTTCAGTCAAAAATATTGAAATATTTGTATCATAATGTACTTAAAAAATTGTAAACTGAATGACCAGACTGAAATGAAAGAAGGCTTGAATATAGAAAGGAGTTATGCTTAAGCTCCATTAAAATTATTTTATTTGGAAGGTAAGAAACTGCTTATTACTAGATATGCATTTTTTAAATAATAACACAGTGATGCTGCCAAATAAAGAAATAACATTTACTGGTTGGAAAGTTTGCTCTCTGAGCAGAGCAGGGTGGTCTTAAGTTCTCTAACACTTCCCCAATAAACAAGTTTCTTTCAGATTCCTTCCTTGGTCTCTTCTGGATTTGTCACAGACAAGGGCCAAGTTCATTGCTGTGTACCTACAGACTGCCCAAAAAGCTTAAGAAGAACACGGATAGCAATCTAAGGGTCTAGATTCGTTATTGGTTGCTTGCAACCAATTTATTGGAAAAGGTAGACAATGTATTGAATTCGCAGAGTTCTACCCATATCTTTGACAAAAGAGTTTCATCAGGCTTGGGAAGCGGCACATATATAAAGCTTGAGAGAGTCTCATCCAAAGAAATGCTTTAAACAGCTTGTTATTAACACAAACATGGATTTACTGGTGAGAGGCGAGGTATATGTCTATACTGCTACCTAAAAGGATCTCTTGATTAATATGACACATGAGGAATCATACTCTTATGCTATCTTCCTGCACAGCCACATTTGAATCAGATAGCAAAACTGCAACCCTGTCCTCCTGGAAACTGCTGGTACAATTTGAATTTAGTAAACAAGCTAGAGACCAACAAGGAAATATCTAAGAAACAGATACCTGAAACTTGATTCCTGACATAATAAGGATTCACACACACACACCAGTATGAAGTGTTGACTTGATTTAGTGCATGATAAACCTGAGTCTTTGTACATGTTAAAATGGTGTTACTACTTCACACTCAAAGGGATTTAAGACTTGTCTTCTGAGAGAACTGGCATCACTGCCTGTATAGACTGCATAATTTTTATTTTAAAAAGTAGAGGTGCTCCAAACAGGTAAGGACGTGAGAGGGAGGAAGAAGGAATATATAAAATGTATGAACTTTTGACACTACATCTTTAATTGATGAATTACACTTTGTGAAGCTGCAGTTGGTATACTTCATAGTATCTGGGATGAGCAGGCATAGATAGTTCCATACACAGATCCATGGGAAACCCTTTCTAGAGATATCAGTGAATTTAAGTAAAGAGCTGCCGTATGTGTGTTGAATAGTATCTTAGGGAAAAAAAAAAAAAAACAACCACTAAAAACCATACCAAAACACATATTAATCTACTTATCAAGCTCAAAGGAAAACTAAATACGTGTGTTCCAGGCACTCTAAATGTAAAAGGAATGCAGTCATTAAGCCTGAAAAGAATGGAAAAGTTTAGGCAACTTCTCACGCTGTCCTAGTTTCAGCTGGGATAGAGTTAACTGTCTTCCTAGTAGCTGGTACAGTGCTATGTTTTGAGTTCAGTATGTGAAGAATGTTGATAACACTGATGTTTTCAGTTGCTACTAGTAGTGTTTAGACTAATGTCAAGGATTTTTCAGCTTCTCATGCCCAGCCAGCGAGAAAGCTGGAGGCGCACAAGAAGTTGGCACAGGACACAGCCAGGGCACCTGACCCAAACTGGCCAACAGGGTATTCCATACCATGTGACGTCCCATCTAGTATAGGAACTGGGAAGTGGGGGCGGGGAATCGCCACTGAGGGACCAGCTGGGTGCCGGTCGGTGGGTGGTGAGCAATTGCACTGCGCATCATTTGTACATTCCAATCCTTTCATTATTGCTGTTGTCATTTTATTAGTGTTATCATTATCATTATTAGTTTCTTCTTTTCTGTTCTATTAAACTGTTCTTATCTCAACCCGTGGATTTGCTTCTTTTCCCGATTTTCTCCCCCATCCCACTGGGTGGGGGGGGAGTGAGTGAGCGGCTGCGTGGTGCTTAGTTGCTGGCTGAGGTTAAACCACGACACACGCCAATCTCATTATAGACTCACTGCAGCCTCTTTGGTTCCAAGATGTATGGCTTTTGAGGGCCTAAATTAACCTAAACATTTTGAATTTTAACATTTGGAACACATCTAAGAGGGATAAGACAGGATAGGTCCGTTACATTTCCTCTCATCTGTCTGATGACAGATAATAAATTAATAATAGCATTTATTTTTCTCAATAAATAATAAAAGTTACACTGAACACAGCTGCAAAAACCTTCCTGCTATATGAGATTCAGATTATACTTAAAAACACATCTAGAAAATAAAAATAGTATGTGCTTAAACTATACAATAATTAAAGGGTCTTTTGTAATGCTTCTTGAGGTATTTTTCCCTCATTTGACTTTCATGAAATGAATTGTCAGAAACTACTGAAATGCCAATTAAATATTTTTGATAAGCTTAGACTACCCTCTCATTGATTATGTAGGTAAAACACCTACAACCTAGAGAACTTCAAATTAGCTTATGCTAAACTCATTCCAATTTTTCTACCAGTTCTGATTAAAGAAAAAATATTTTTTCTCTTTCTAGAAATAGAAATTATTAGACACAGAAATGTCTCTTTCTATGGCACATGTACAGAGGAGAGAAAACTTGTTGAAAACCTCAACTGTTTATGCATCATCGAATGGCAGAATCAAACATTTGAGTGATTAAGGAGTGGAAATTAGCAACTAAAGAACAAGCCAAATAAATATATAAAAACTATCCTCAGAATATAAGCACTATTCTTACAAAGCATGAATATGTCTTTAATTGAAGCTAATTTTGTTTCATTTAGCCTGATTAGATTTTTTATTACACAGTAAATGAACAGTACTGCCATCACCCTGGAGAAGGAATGATGAAAAAATGAATGTTTAAGTCTGAGAAAGTAAGATGATATAGGAAGGCTTTAAGGTATTGAATTTTCCTGACTGCTTTTAAATCAACCGCTTGTAATTATGTTATTTTGGAAATTTTTGTTGGGTGCTCATTGCTGTAAAAATATTGTATTTCATAATTCAAAATGCTAATTACATGTATCTAAACACACATATTTATAACTAATTACATCACAAAACAAATCAAAGAAAACAATGAAACTGAATAGTATGGGTGAAGAGATATATAAAGTTAGCTAACAAGCAGATACAAATACTAAAAATATTTTTAAAGAATTCAAGGAAGCACACCTATGGTTTCAAGCTGTTCAGAAGGACTAAACAAATGAATTTGTTTCAAAGAGCTCAGTACAAGTCCTAAGCATTAATATGGGTGAGATCTTTTAGGTAGTAATGGATAATGGTACAGAGAGAACTATAGCAGATAACAGGATGACAGACGCAGATTACCAAATCATGATCAGTAAGAAATCCTCTGAGGGCAACAGGGCTTTCTTTACTCTTCTATGTCTTATTAGGTAAAATAGATAAAGAGCACTAACAAAGACGAAGAATTGGGGAGAGCAGGGTGTGTGCCTATGGGTTTCTATGGATGTGTTAGTGTTGCAGAAAAACTGTCAGAGTAAGAATTTGATATGATGACAAAATAGCTTTTTTAGCACTGATACTGGAAACAAAAAAAAAAAAACAAAAAATCTTAAGTCACGCATGGAAACTAAACATATGCAGCTGTTAGATGGCACTAAGATGGGCACGTCCATTCAAAAGTGCAGAGTACTAGAAATTTTAAATGCTGAATGTTATAATGTTACTGTTATTTTTATTGCATTATGGTTACATTACTGTTATTACAAGTTTCAACCCTGCCAGCGCCCCGTTGTAGCAGAAACAATAGTCATTGCCCCAAGGAGTTTGCATTGTAAATTAAAATTAAAGATAACAGGTATGTGAGACAAGCAAACTAAAGGAGTAGGAAAGAATAATGTAATTTAATAGGTCAGTTTAACACAAATTGGCTGTTTGTGTACTGTTTAGCTATAATAATCAGCCATCTGCCTTGCCATTTTCACATTGCAGTTTTCTGAATACATTTAAGGGGAAGAAAAGTATAGTAAATTGTTGCCTGTGTATATGACTGGGAGTTTAACCTGTGTGAAAGAGACAAAAGAAAAAGTGAAGTTCTTTGTAGGAGAAAATACAATACTGCTCCACATTTTCAGAGTTAAAGTAGAGGTGAACTTTGTAAAGGCAATATTAGACTAAAATTACACTGAGCTTTAGAGATTACAAATAAGGTAAGAGGCTTAATTTATGATACTATTCCCTAAGGTCAAACTAACAGTACACAGATTATTATAATCTAATTTAAATATATCCAATAGTAAAGCACACAGGAAAAGTAACTCTAAATATACATACTCAATGATGTGCTCTAAATTAGCTATAATCACTCAGGAAAGAGACCTGGGAGACACTGTAGACAGTTCTGTGGAAACACCAGTTCAGTACTCGGCGACAGCCAGAGGTGCAAGCAGAATGTGAGAGAAGGCACTGAGATCAAAGCAGCAGCAGCAGCACTGTGCTGCTGAACAGCCAGGTTCCCCCCACAACGCGAATCTTGTGTGCCATTCTTGCCTTGCCATTTCACAAACAGGGGATTGTAACCAGAAAGGTACAGGAATACATGGTTCAGAGATTCATAATGGTTTCCCCAGTAGGAGAAACTAAATAGATTGGAACCTTGCAGCTTAGAAAATAAATGAACTAGTTAGACAGAAAACTACATTTGAGGTAAAGAACATATGGAATTATTCTTCACTTTTTATCTTAAAATGAGAATTATCAGCCAAAGAAATGAATAGGCCCCAAACTTAAACATAAGAAATAATTTTTTGTGCAAGAAAGAAATAATTTAAGGAATTCAGGAGTTTATGATATTGTAGAAACAAAAAGGACATGTAGGTTCAAAACAGATTTAACAAACTCATGGTATCTATTAAATCATTTGGATTTAGCTTTCCGGGGAGTCCCCAGAACAGTGGCTGTTAAAAGATGGAAGAATGTATACAGGAAATACTCACTCTTACATCTGGTGTATCCTTTTCCCTATTCCTTACATTCGAAAGTTATGTTGCCCTAGGCAAAAACTACGTAAATTTCAGCCATACTTAAAGTTACTCAAATAATATGCAAAATTATTTCTGCTGAAACTTCCCTAAACTCATATCAAAACTAGCAAATCTTTTCTATTCTTTCAATTTATTATTTTTTTTTTCAATTTTGGAAATAGAATTAAATTAAATGTTTTTGTTTTCCACAAAAATGTTCAAGATGCTGTAGATCTTGAGGCTGGGATGAAATTTAGAATTGTATTTAATCTTCTTTCCTTTGGAAAGTAATTGAGAATAACTTTCAAGTACCTCAGAACAACAAAGTAGCCCAATGGTTAGGCACCCCGTCTGGAGTATGGAGCACTTGAGACAGCACAGCATGGAGGGCTATGAAGAGTTTCTCAAATATGAAAGACAGTGGAAAGCACACAGACACAGCTAACCTTCTCACCTGACACCATGGCTTCAGCCTCAGGCTCCCAGATCCCAAATGACAGTATTATCCAACCCAACAACTCTGCTCCTTCAGTGCAAGTTATCAGATTACCCTCTCCTGTTAGAACTGTTTCACTTTGTATACATTACTATTAGTTTTAACTGGGACTTAAATTTGATTTCCCATGGTCCTAAGTACGTGCTTTAGCTATTCAAATACAAATGGTCTTTTTCTCTACTACAAGCTAAAGTTAATGTAAAAAGCCCCAACACAGGACTTTTTTGTAGGTTTTTCGTAAGTAAGCTACGGCCTTGATCCTGCACAATGATTCTGAAGGTGGTTTTCTACATTCTCACAGATGCCTACTCTCACTAGGTTGTAGCTATACAAAACTTCAAAGAAATTATCAGTTCTATGTAAAGAAGAGAATCATGAACACAGATTGTGTGGTAGAGCACAGAAAAATAAGAGTTTTTATGTTATTACTTTTATCCTTTGAAACTCACATCAGACTATTTTTGTGACTACATCTGCAATCATGCACTTAAAAAATAAAAATCAAGAAAGAAAAACAAATTAAAAATCAGGAACACCTCTGCATGGTTTCTTATCTAAAAAAAAAAGCACTGCTTAAAAGTCCAAATAACGGGTTTTTTTCCCCTTTCAGAATTTTGCCCTCTTTCTCCTCTTGGTTTTCTTGCAAGCAGCCAACTTTTAAAGGAAAACTAGAGTGAATTAACAATTTAACACTCCATTGTACTGTATCTGAATAGCAGAAAAGCAAATGCCAGATAGCCTTTTTCAAAATTAAATTCAGGTGTAAAGGTTAAAGTAGCCAACAGGGAGGAAAAAGCTGTAAAATTATACAGAGAGTGGTTTGCTGAGTCAGTAGACACCTTGCAGTGTTGGAACAGTATTCCACTGAAAATTGTGAATTATGACCTCAGTTCCCTACTGTTTACATTTAAAACAGAAGGATGGAACACACTATGCAGTACTTACCAAAAACTTGAAGGTATGTCTGTTTTTTATCATTTCCTGCTTTGTTTTTAGCATTACAGATATAAGGACCTGCATCAATATTTTTTATATCGCTTATTGTTAGTTCTGTATTGCTTCCTCTCAGCATATATTTTTCATTTTCTTCAATAAGTTTACCATTCCTAAAAAAATAAGAATTATGTATAAATCAACCAGTAGGTTCCAAACTCTGAAACAATGTGCTATGGAAGCATCAATATCTTGAAAATAATCTTTGAGGGAAGAGACTGCTATTATGCTAGCCTCAAAAATGCATTGACTCACGTGGCATAAATTGGCAGTGTGTACAGAAGGGAGTTGATTTTAGCATGACAAAAATTGTTCTGCAGGATCAGAGTGTTTTTTTCATAAGAATGTGCACATTCTAGACACAAGCAAAGCATTCTGAATTGCATTTTGATGTTCAAGACCCCAGCTTCACAATTTTATTGTCAGGTTCCAAAAGATATATATATTAAAAATGCTACAATTTCTTTATTCTTAAATGTTCAATATTGACTCAATGTTAGAAAAATGCTTGTGACTAGAACTCTAACATATGGCTTACACTCAGGGAAGGATAGAAGGAAATCTGTTAGACAAATACATGTATGTGAGAAACATTTAAAAGAATATTTTCTAAGTGTAACTGTTGCAGTTCACATTAGTAACAATGCACCAACTTAAAAGTTTTAAACTACATACACGTAGAGCCCATTGCCACATAAAGAACCCTTCCAAACTGTTTCCTCTCAGTTGCTGTTGGCTAGCCACAACCTAGTAAGCAGGCATGTCTCCAGATGTTAGAATGAGTTCTGACCAGAACCTGTGAACAATTCTGAGGGCTGATCAAGGCTTGACCGGTCTATTTGAGCACCTTGGCATACACACAGTTATCAAAACAGCTTCTTTTTCAAGAGTGCAATTTTAACTTTTTTTTTTTTTTACTTCTTCTCATTCTGCCTAGTTTGCTCTAGGCTTCTTTTGATTTTATTTCTGTTGAATCATGAACAGCCCCTTCTCATAAGCATGTACATAAAAATTGCCTGATTTTCATAAGCATTGATAATCCTGCTGACAATGCCAACTTCTTGAAAACAATTTGCAAAATGAAACCAATATGCATTACTGAAATATTCTACTATATTCTGTTCAATATGCCTAGTTTAGGACACCTAGTTTTATTTCAAGATTTGAGCTACAACAATTTTCACTTTCTTCTCATGTAATGCTGATAACTACATATATTTAATATTTTCTAAAATAATACTTTCCCTAAAAGTGAGAATACTTCTTTCTTGGGAGCATAAATATCTGTTAATAGGTTTCCCCTGGCACCTATATAGCTTGCATTTTAGTAATATTTTAGTAAATAACTCTAGGTGAGTTAGCTGTCCACTGCAAGATATTATTGTGATACTTGTTCATCTCCTTTCCAAAGCAAATCATAGAAATCGTTTTGCAGAACAGAAAAGGTCTAATTTTCCACATAGGTGGTTTCACCAAAAAAAAAAAAAAACCAAAACAACAAAAAAAAACCACCAACCCTAGGGATTTCTGTTAGGAAATAAAAGTCTATATTCAAGGTCAGAAGTAGTTTCCAAATGCCCGTTATCACAAACATCACCTATATCTATGACAATTTCTAAGCAGAAATGAGATTATGAGCATTTCCCTGGACCCTCTAGCGAAGAGCAGAAATTCAGATTAATGCTGATATTGGAGAACAGGAAAACATGAATAACACATTAAACCCAGATTATTTTTGTCAGATAATTCTAAATCCTGCCAGTAAAGATAAGGGGATTGATCCAGCTGAACTTTAGTAGTGTAAATTATCTCCACACATGTAAACAATCATCTTGATTTCAGTAGGACTATTCACATGAGTAAAGATTTCCAGTTGATAACCTGTACATTTGGATCTTTATCTTTCATTCCTGGCTAATTTAATTTTATTAGTGTATTGCTTCTCTGAAGGTTATGCTTTACACTAATGTAATATCAGCTTCAATAGAGATATCAGTTAAGTGGTGAAAGAATTAGATTCTCTCAGTCCATGAAATATTAACAAAGTACATATGCACATTAAATAGAGCAGCAACTAAACCTTGCTGACCTTTCTTCTTGACTAGGTATTTCAAATTAATTTGTAAGTGAACTAAAGCATTTTTTTGAGAAAGATTGACACATTAGTTCAGATGCCTCCATTTTACATTGATAAAATCTCAAACATTGTCAGCACCTGGAAATGAAAAAGGGACGAAGTAAATAGTTAAAGCTATTACCATATTAGCTTCTGTCTTAAAGAGTTTAAAGCTTGAAACTACTGTTTTGTCCAGCATCTTGCTTACAGTCAACACAGAGGGATATACAAACCACCTTAATTCTACTGTCATTTGATTTTAAAAATATAGCCATTTTTCATGCCCTAGCTGAAGTTGACCTGTTAAATCAGTTCATTGCAATCCGAGAAGGAAACAAGAAAAAAGAAAATGAAGAGAATTTATTTTTTAATTGACTAAAATATCAGTGGATTGTAAGACTACACAATGATAGATCCAAATTATGCAGGCCTTGCTAAAGAAAATTCAATAGAGTGAATGAGAGAATAATTGGTGTCAGAGCCCATTTTAAAAGTCAACAAAGACACAAGAACACTGAACTGTGTATAAAACAGGTCCTTAATCTTGATGAACCCTCTCAACAGGTATGGATATACTTTCTATACCATATAACAAAAATCCTCCAGCAGAGTGGAGTAGAAATCATTCCCACCCTTTTTATCAGAGCTTTTCCCCAGCTCTCCAGAATGTTCAGTATACTTTTGAATGTTTTACAATGAAACTTTATTCTCTGTTATAATAGTTTGCATCTCACTAGCCTTTTTTCCTTAGCATGTATTCAGAAAACAGACTTCCATTCAGTCACTTTATTACACATACCCTTTTTACAAATGGTTAACCTGAGGCAAATTAAATAAAATAGCTGAACTCACATGGATAAACAGTATAATCGGGAATAAAACTGAACACGAATCCCATAACTTGCTGAAACCAAAGGTTGTAACCCTTCCAAAATCAGCATTAACACTTAATCAAATTCAGGATGTAATTCCACTTGTTTATTGAAAAAGAAACACATACAACTGAGGTTAATATCAACTTACATTCAACGTCAAAGTATGCTAAACAGGATGAAATTTGGAATATGACACCTTGGCCATTAATTCTGATAAACGGATTCAATTAGGTTCTCAATGGATGACAAGCATATTAATATTAAATAAATCAGTTTTGATAGACTTTCCTACCACTGACAATGCTTTCTAGATTTTTCTGAAAATCAAGAAGGATTATGTTGATCTAGTTTTCCTATGCTCAGTCTAATTTCTAAAGAAAAAGCATCTGAAATATTCTAGAAAACTAAGGTCTTTATCTTGACATATCTGCAAGATAAGTCCAAGGACAAGGAGAAAATATCAGCTGATTCTGAATCCTTTTAATTGGCTACCTATATGTGAGTGAAAAGGGACCTGAACAGTTCAGGACAGAGATTTCAGAAATTTGATGCAGAAATTTAGTACTGGAATACAATTTAGAATCAAATTTGCTTCCTCTAGAAAAAATAATTTAGCTCCTCCCATCTTTTTTCCCTGTTTGTATATCAATAATAATATCCTGTCACAGACACCAGGGGCCTTTTCCACCTACTACTTTACAACCTCTCACTGTCAGCAAATAAAAAAGCAAGAATATTTTCTACTGCCATGAATTTATAGCCTAATAAGACAAAATAAAAAGTAAATGAAAGGGGGAAAAAAAACCCAAAACAGGGAAGGGAGGCACATAAGCCAATATTCCTCACTATGAGATAGTTCTTGAAATAGGAACAGAACAGAAGCTTCTGTAGTTAACATTCAGTATCCAGTACACAAGGCTGTGAAGCTTTTGTAAAATCTTTAGAAAAGATATTTAATGAATGGTTTAAAAAAGTCAGTTGCCTCAGGGGCTGGTAAAACAAAGGAAAATCCTTCAGTAGGCTCTAATCAGTAGACATAGAGATAAGTGTCTCTCCAAGACACTTAGCCTGTGTACATACTGTAGTATTTATAAAATACTGACCCCCCCAACTGTAAACAGAGATATCCACAAACTGTGGAAATTTATGCATTATTTCTTAACAGTATAAAACATTAATGTTGGTTGTCTTACAACAAGGCCATTTAGGGTACCAGATTTCAGACAACTCTTAAGAATTTTGGCCAGATAAGACAGACATTGTAAAAATTTTTCAGAGACATTAAATAATCAAAATATTCAACCTTAGTTTGAATTCAGTATCGGTTCTTTAATTTGGGCTCTGCATATTTTGTTTTTCTTTTTCCTCCTCTTCACTAAACTTTGAATTCTAAGCTACATTAAGGAATTGACTTTGCATTCTATTTATTTACATCTCCTGAGATTCAAATTGCACAAGAGAAAAACTGAAATCCATATTTGACTTATGGTATGTTAAAATAAAGGTGTCAGTCAAAGGAAGCTAATATTTAAAATGAATCTAACGTTGTTCAAAGATTCCAAAGGAGATTAAGAATTGATGGAAATCCTTTCCATGTCCATTTTGGAAATGCAGTGACCTTTTAATTCACCTGAAATAATACAAATAGATACAAATTATTCAGGTCTAAAGCAGAAATGTGCACTGGTATGAGGTGTCTGAGATATTTTATATCCCAGGACTGATGCATATCTTTGTTAAAATTGAAAGAATATACAGAATATGAGTATTCAAATTTTTACAAATGTTCTATGGTAAGTGTTCCCAAATGACATAGCTATACTATGTTCATATCATTGATATCATCAAAAAACACACATGAACTTTAAAAGCAGTTCCATTTCCAAAATGTATTACATTTTAAAAATTACATAAGATACCCTTGCATCTTATTCAATGAAACATTCTCATATGGTAGGGGTGTCTAAAACCATACCTCCTTCTGAATCTCATTGAAATGGAGAGTTAGGGTTAGAATCTATTTTTACAGATGGGGAAAATGTTATCTTTGTTATCAATATTGCTGATCTGTACTGGGTATTTATGTAATGCACAACTGCATATGTTTTTACCTGATGCATTGATATGCAAAAGTTGTTGTGAGATTTTTGCTTGTATTGTTTTTGAGATATGGACTCATTGCTTCACCTTTATTTTTTTCTGCTCAAATATGAAGAAATCATGTCAATATGGTATTTTAGTTACTTTTTACATTTATCTCGCCTACTGGTAATCTCAGTGCAATTGAATTTGTGCAAGTTCATTCACTTATTAATGTTGAATCTAGCTTTAGAAGTTAGAACAGAAATGGACAGCAAATGCTCTTAAAATTCAGTAAAGAAATTAAGGTTGCACAGCTTAATGGACTGTGATAGAATATCGTGACACATTAAAACAACATGCTCTGATGTGCAGACCTCAACTGAACTTACCTATACCAACTGATTTCAGGTGGAGGTGATCCAGTGGCTCTGCAGAACAAAGTTATTGCTTCTCCTCGATCTGCAGTGGCATTAAAGGATTTCTGTAGCAGAGTAATTGCAGGGGGAACTGAAAAATAAAACATTATGTCCTATTAATGGAAAAATAAATTATTTTATGTGTTTCCAGGGAAATTTAAAGCACAGGATAGGGTCCTTTGCTAATTTTGGAATTTATGGTTACACTTAGGGATCAAGTTACATTATGAATCACTGCTACTAGTATTTCTTTACTTTTCTTAAACACAAGATTTTTAATATTATCAGAACATTTATAACCTTTTCTTGTACTAGAATAAATTTTTTAAAAGTCTTTTTCAGCAGTTCTTCAATTTTCTTACAGAACATTTTAAAGTGACTGAAGTTACACTTAGCATGTATAAGACAATAGAGTTATGACGGGCAGCAATTTATCTCAAATGAAAATATATCTCTAGTCTTTTTTCTCTTTCATTCAATTATAAAGCTGACATACAACTATGTATTAACGTCAGACTGCTTTTAAAACAGGTGTAGTATGTAGTAGCCTTGATTATGTATATTTAATTCTTTTTACTTAAGTTTTGCATATTTCCTGGGCAGGAGTATCACCAGCTTCAAAAGGTGAAATGTGACAGAACCCAAGGGATACAATCTATTCTTGGAAATTGTATTTCCAAAAATTGTAATTTGTTCTGAGAGTGACAACTTTTGTCTACTCTTGATGGGATGAAGTTATTACTAAAATTGTAACAGTTTGCAGAGAACTCTACCCAACAGAAAAAAATAGCAATAATATTTAAGACAGAACAACTCACAGGCTGATATTTAACATCTTTGTTCATATGGTAATTTTAAGATAGCTGTCCTAAATCTGTTTCCATTAACTATCAAGCAAATAAACAAATGAAAACAGTCCCAGCAGATTGGAAGGAAGAGGATATGTGAAAAAGAAGGAATGTCAGAGAAAGCGAGAGAAAAGTTAAAAGAAGATTAGAGCTTCATAAACTATAGATCTCTGCTAGCAAGAGCATCCTGTCACCAGCATGACTCAGACTTATCCTTTTTAGCTTGAACATACAGTAAAGAAAAGAAGGAGAAACAGGCAATCCCAACAAATTTGCTTTTGGCTTCCCATTGCACTTTCACAGGTTTTTCTCACAGCTGTTGAGAATCAACTTCTGTTGCTTTGCACCAAATATTTTAGCTTTAGTATTCTACTTCAGAAGCCTTTCCAGCTTCTAAACCTTAAATATATCAAATTATTAAAAAATAACGTACCAGAATTATCAGTGATCAGTAAGTGAATGTTGTTATGTATTTTTCACACTTTTTTATGGTGTGCTGAAATCTGTGTTTCACAGGTCACTTCTTTCCTATCTGAGATTCCATGGGCCGTTACTCAGCATACAAAACCCTCCTGTTGTGCAACAGCAATTTATCCATCTTCCATAAAAAAAAGTCACTTAGAAAGTGTTTAATACATTTTAGCCATTTTTCAGTGCATTCTAATGTCTAGACCTGAAAATATACTCAGTAACATGAGAGGATGAAACAGTTCTGTGCCAGAAGTAGCAGGTTCTTCACTGCTGACAACTAAGAACTACAGGACTATGACTCAGTTCAGCACTAGTGCTTCAGTCTTCCAAGAGACACTGCAATGACAATGAAATGAAATACTATTTTTTCTTTTCAAAAGTCAAATTTTATTTTTCTCATCATTCTTCCTGGCAACAGATCTGTTTATCTTTGGTTCTGTGCCCATATGTACATAGGATGGAACTAAAGTGTGTACCTAAGAGGAAAAGCCAAATGATGCTATACTGGCAAGTCTCTCACATTTCACACTTAAGCAAAGTGGTAAATCCAGTCACATTTAAGTGGAAACAATTCTTTTTCATTTATGTCAGTGAGATCAGGATGTGTATCCCATTTATGGAACTTCCCACACAGTAAAGAAAACTTAAAGAAATAAATCTAATAAGCCCATTAGAAGAAAAAAGAGAGAGAGAGAATAACAAAAAAAGAAGTTTTTGTTTTCAGGAGGACTTGAATTCTTTTGTTCTATTTCATGTTAACCTTTTTTTTTTTTTTTAAAACACCCTGACATTTAGACCTAACTGTAAATATGGGTAGAGAAGAAATGCTATAAAATTTCCAGTGTTGAAAGTAGAAGAAGATACCTAAACATTAGATTTCAAAGAGATATTCCAGCCCAAATGTATATCAATTTATTACCTATTATAAACCCCCAAAGATTTCTGTACATTAGAAACTACATTTTATATATCAAACTTTGTTACAAGATCTTAACAATTTTTGAGTCAATTTGCATTCTATTCATATGTAATCTTTAAAACATTTAAAAAAAACCCAAAACACTATAGTGAACATCCAGCTAAAACTAAAGAGGTTTTCTAACATATATTTACTAACATAGCTTTCACACTTTTTTATGTTAAGTCTGTTACACATATCACTTCTTTCCTACTTGAAATTGCCCAGGCTACTGATTGGATATGGAAATATCATGTCCCCAGAACACCAAACCTCTATACTCATGAGCCAATAACCTAGGCAAACAGATTTTAACGCTTCCTCTGCAAATTTACTGTTTTCTTCTTTTCCATAAGTTAGTAGAGAGAGGATCTGTGTTGCATTTCCAGGCCTCCACCATCAAACTCCTCAGCACAGAGTCCCTGTCTTGCAACACTAACCAGAACACTGAATATCACTTTCAAAATAGTTTCTTTTACAGCTTTCAGTTTTTAAAACTATGTGCATGTGGCTTGAGTCATAACTGCTGCTATGATCAGCTAGTTTGGACACTGGGTATAGAAAAGAACATACTCTACTATGGTCTGATGGAAATGCTATCGATTTCATCCCTACTTTCTGTTATTTACACCTCTCCCTGATGTGAATTAGCCAATGTTATGTCAACCAGCTCAGCATCCAGATGGAGTAGAGAATGGAAGAAATATTTAAGACACACACCATTGTCTTCTCTAATCCCTTCTCTTCAAAATGAAGTACATCTCTACAACATTATCTTTATGTGTAGTTATACTGTGCACTTACAGCCCAGTATTTTCCCCCAAATTCTAGACTATATTTATATCATGATTACAAAACAAAAATCTTCCTTTTTATTGTAAAGAATTTATAAGAAATTGATTCTATTTATGACTCCACTAATTGAAAAAAAAAAAAAAAAAAGATACTTTGCTTAAAGTCACCTAATTTCAGCTTCTTAGGAAGTCATTGTTACTAAGGAAAATAATAACATTCCATCCAGGTATCTAAGTTTAAAAGTTCAATTCATTTCCACTTAGTCAACATCACCTGTACATGCTGCTTCATCAACTGTGAAACTTTCTTCTACTTACTTAGGTACCTAAGTATGGGTACAACTACCTAACTTCAGGCAAAGAAATAACGAACTTTTGCAACATGCTCTTAAATCATTTGGAGATTGGCTTTTAATCACTTTATTTTGGTGGTTGTAAGGCCTAATCTTTCACTTTATAGTAATACTTCTAGTGGTGATTCATTTTTCTTGCTTCCACACACCACAAGAAACCATTCTACAGGCAAGTATCATCCACATGGGCAGAGGTGACTCATTTATGACCAAAACAGCCCAAGAGGGAACTTACCTCTTGTTCTTAAATTTGAGAATCAAAGGTTTAGTCCTAGGTTTAATTTTCTCCTCTTCTTGAGAGGATTTGGTCCCATATCATGTACCTCTGAGAGACTGGTCTTCATCAGTTTGCTGTAATGTTTGGGTGCTCTCAACCTCTCAAACTGTTTTTCCACTCTGTCTGTCCTCCCTTTTTAGTTGGACAGAGAGGCAAAGAAACAGTACTGAATAAAGTCCTTGTTCACAGAAGAGGTGATCTTAATTCAAATCTTCATCCTGAATCAGAGGATGTATGGATCACCTGCACCATGGATAATACTCTGACTAGAGGGCAATGAGCAAAAGAATAGCTAATAGTTTCTTTTTTAATCAAATCTTCATCACTATTCTTACAAAAGGGAATCCAGGATTTCACACAGTTCTACCATAGCTTACATTTTTGAGTATAGCATGTATAAGCTTTGGAACAGATCTTATTTGCAGAAATATAAACGTTATCAACTCTCGCTATATAATAAAGAATACATTTAGAAAGCAACATACTCATATACTGTTTGCAGAAAAGAAACATCATACATGGAAAATTCTGCTATTCTCAAAATAAATCAGCAAAGCTACAACAATTTCAGCCCCTATATTCCTCCTGGAAATGTATTTCCACTGTAAACCCTAAAAACATATGTAAGAGCAAGCAGTAATATTATTGAACTAATTACTAATGTCATAATTCTCTATATTCATGTCTCCCTACAAACTCTCACAAAAACTTAAAAACTTTAAACTGTAAAATTATGTGTTATGTGGTGTGCCAGGTCTCATGAACTATTGCTATATCTATGTTCTTTAGCTGCAGTTCATTCAGCTTTGGAGACTTTGTATGCTTCTTGCTATGTGTATAGATCTTAGATCTTTCTGTAGATTCTGTAGGTACTATTGCAATATAAGTAAATAAACAGTAAAGTTCTAAATTCACACAGTTTCTACATACAAATACTATCATGATAACTTTTTTTTTTATACCAAGCTTTGATTATCCTCCAAAGTAAGTATTACTGCTTATTTTTTGGAAAAAGAAACATGGTGGAAATACAGCCATGAGCATTTAGCGGCCTACAGATTGCTCTGTCTTTTCTTTTTTTTTTTCCTTTTCTTTTCTGAATCCAATTCTTTCATAGGTTTTCCTTTTCAGAGAGATCTACAATTTTTTTTTTCTTTCTGATTTTTAATATTACTCTAAAAGCTATTTTAGGCCAAGTTTAATACATTCAGCTTTGTGTAGGAAAACGTATTTATTCATATAAATGAAACAGAAAATAGCACTTAATTGATACGACTCTACATGAGCAACCATGTCAGAATCGCTCAGCTGGCAACTCCTTCTCCTCCTAACACTGTGAACTGAACTTTAGAGGTTAGCGTTAGCATTCTTGTCTAGAGTCATAATAAACGTATGAAGAACCAAATTTGTGGATATAATCCACCAATAAATGATGTGAAGTCAGACCATAGTTTGCAATTTGATGTTTTAGGTTAAATACAGGTGCTTTCTCCGCTCAACTGCATATATGTATCATATAGAAGCGAAAGGTGTTCAAAATGTAGGTTCATATCCATGAACATAAATAGCAGCAGCAGAAAATCTCATTCAGCATTTTAAATGCTATCAGATGTGCTGTTGGAACCGTACATAACCAGAAGTCAAGGTAACGCAGCACCACAATGCACAGAGAGGAAAGCAATTTGTTGGGGGGGCTTCACAGTGCATAGGGCATGTACTGTTATATTCTATCACAATATGTAGAATAATCTCCCATTTGCTTGCCACTGTCTGTATACTATCTACAACAATCTAAAGAATTCTGCTTCAAAGATTGCAGCTTGACTATATGGATTAAATAATACCTGTGACAGAATCTGCTCTTTCTCCTGATATTGTCTGAGAATTACATAATGACTTCTGTAAACTGGGGTTTGCCGAGAAGGACCAGTCAAGGACAAAGCCTTTAAAACTCAGAACCTAATAGACATGATTGAAGTAGTTTCATTGAAAAAATGACATTAAACAGAATGCATAGAAAAAAGAATGCCCTTTATGAACTGTGTCTTTTCTGGACAATATATGAAGAGATATTTATTTTTCAGCAGGTCAACCCTGACTTTAAGAGAGAGGTTGAGCTAAATGCTCCACTTGTCTTAATCCATTCATATTCTTTCTTAGAGGTTTATTATAAACTAATAAAATATATAATGCCACTTTTCAGATAACTCATTATATATTTTACTCCTCATAGAAATAAAATGTTAAAAATCTGTAAGTAATACTGTTAATCTTAATAAAATGTATCTGTGACTTTTGGGACAGTTAATAAAATATGTTAATGCAATGAAGGTGAATATGAAAAATCAAATGTGTTTTTTTAACAGTAAATGACAAAATACTGAAAAATACAGGGTGAACTGAACTACTATATATTACAATGTGAAAATCAAGTCTTGCAGTGATTGTCTATGTTCTGTGAATGATTAAAACCAATAATCCAGGTTTTACATATTTATATACACTGATACTATGAAATGCAATGGATTCTGTTTACTCAGTATAGTAGGTTTTTTTAAATATTAAGCAATTACATTTATAGGAAAACAATACTAAACAGACATGACAACTATATTAACCAATTTAATCAGGATTTTTTAGAAGCTGATATATTTTAAAATAGAGTATGATAATCAAGTAAAGCAAGAAGTCAATTCAACAATTTTTACTCCTTACCATTCACAATAACAATTATGTCCCGAAAGTCAATTTCTCCTCTGGCTTCCACTCTTCCTTCACATCTGTATACTCCTTCATCACTTTTATTGATGTTAAGAATTTGGAGATTATTGTTTGCTAATACTGCAAATCGATCTAGAAAGGCAAGTAAGAGATTAAGTGGTGTTAATAAATCAAGACAACACAAGGAACACTAACTTAAATGAGTAATATCTACTTTCTCTGTACAATCAGAATGCTCATTGACAAAACATTTGTCGATTTAAAAGTAAAATGTCAGCTGAGAAATTTATTTTTTTCCCACTCCAAAATACATTGCCATTTCCTAAAATTGAATCTGGATTTTCCATCCATAACTTCCTATTTACTCTGAGGAGTCATCAAATCCAAGTTAAATTTATAAATTATTGCAAAATGACTGGAATATTCATGAACACCTACACAGAATATAAAAAAGACTGAAGAGATGGAAAAAAGACAAATTGAGCAATTTATAATAAGTAAGAAAATGCTTCTTCCCTCTCTATCTAGATTAACCAACTGTCTTTGTGCCCATTTTATGTCATTTAATAATTTCTCAGCTTGCTTGCTCTCCTTCCCTCCTCCTGTTCCTTTGCTGATTCACTATTACTCAGTCAATGATGTATCTCACCACAGTCTAACACTTCATAGAAATGGGTGCGAAGACATAATCCAAGAAACCACCCTACCTTCTGCATAGTCCAGCATAAAGTGAAATTCAATAGACTTTTTGAGTGGTTTAAGTTCATTGAAAAAAACAGATTCTGAACAAATGTGCATCTACTTTCCTGCACATGCAGCAGCAAAATTATAATCCGCAAGAGTAAATTGAATCTGAATTTAATTTTTCTCTCCTTTCTGTCTGAACTAGTGTATTGGGTTTACGTGGCAAGATGTTGGCAGCAGGAGGGCTGCAGGGGCGGCCTCTGTGAGGCAGGGCCAAAGGGGAGGAGGTGCTACAGGCACCATAGCAGAGATTTCCCTGCAGCCCCAGGAGACAGCATTGCAGTCTGGGGAAGACCCCATGCTGGAGCAAGTTTATCCTGAACAACTGAAGCCCATGGGAAGGACCCACGCTGGAGCTGTTATGGACCGACCACAACCCCCATTGCCCATCTCCCTGCAGTGCTTGGTAAGTAGAGGAGTCGGCAATGAATGAGTGAAGTTGAGCCTGGGAAAAAGGACAGGGGAGGTGTTGCTCTAATTTTGTCTTTGTGTTTCATCATCCAAGTCTATTTAACTGGCAATAAATTCAACTAATTTTTGCCAATTAAAATCCGTTTTGGCTGTGCTGGTAATTGGTGAGTGATCTCCCTGTCTTTATCTCAACCCACGAGCTTTTTCATCTCATTTTCTCCCCCTGTCCTGTTGAGAAGGGTAAGTAAGAGAGTGGCTCTGTGGGTGCCTGAAAGCTGGCCAAGGTCAATCCACCATAACTAGTCAATATTAATGGACTCTTTTGAGAAGAATTACTTCCTGCAGTCTATCAGTGACCCTGAAGAACAATTTTAAATGGGGCCCTGAACAACAAGCCTTTGAACAAATTAAGCAGGAGATTGTTCATGCAATAGCCCTTGGGCCAGGCCGGGCAGGACAAGGTGTTAAAAATGTGCTCTACACCGCAGCCTGGGAGAATGGCCCTACCTGGAGCTTCTGGCAGAAAGCACCAGGGGAGACCCGAGGCTGACCCCTGGGGTTTTGGAGTCAGGGATACAGAGGATCCGAGGCTCGCTACACTCCAAGTGAAAAAGACATATTGACAGTATACGAAGGAGTTAAAAAGTGCCTCGGAAGCAGTTGGTACTGAAGCACAGCTCCTCTTAGCACCCCGATTGCTGGTGCTGGGCTGGATGTTCAAAAGGAAGGTCTCCTCTGTACATCATGCAACTGATGCCACATGGAGTAAGTGGGCCGCACTGATTACACAACGAACTTGAATAGGAAACCCCAGTTGCCCAGGAATTTTGGAATTGATCACAGACTGGCCAGAAGGCAAAGATTTTGGAATATTGCCAGAGGAGGAGGTGACGCGTGCTAAAGAGGCCCCTCTGTATAATAAACTCAGACAATGAGAGGCAATATGCCCCATTCACTGACAGATCCTGTTGCATTGTGGGAAAGCATCGGAGGTGGAAGGCTGCTGTATGGAGTCCTATACAAAGGGTCACAGAAACTGCTGAAGGAGAAGGTGAATCGAGTGAGTTTGCAGAGGTGAAAGCCATCCAGCTAGCGTTAGACATTGCTGATCAAGAAACACAGCCAGTGCTCTATCTCTGCACTGGCTCATGGATGGTGGCAAATGCCCTGTGGGGGTGGTTACAGCAATGGAAGCAAAGCAACTGGCAGTGCAGAGGCAAACCCCTCTGGGTTGCTGCACTGTGGCAAGATACTGCATCCCGGCTAGAGAATCTAGTTGTAGAAGTACATCATGTAGATGTCCACATACCCAAGAGTTGGGCCACTGAAGAACATCAAAATAACCAGCAGATAGATCAGTCTGCTAAGATTGAATTGGCTCAGGTGGATCTGGACTGGCAACATAAGGGTGAATTATTTATAGCTTAGTGGGTCCATGACACCTCAGGCCATCAGGGAAGATATGCGACATATAGATGGTCTCATGATCGAGGGGTGGACTTGACCATGGACACTAACGCACAAGTTATCCATGAATGTGAAATGTGCTGTAATCAAGCAAGCCAAGCAGCTAAAGCCTCTTTGGTATGGACGACAATGGCTGAAATATAAATATGGGGAAGCCTGGCAGATTGACTATATCACACTCCCACAAACTCACCAAGGCAAGCGCCATGGGCTTACAATGGTGGAAGCAACTACCAGATGGCTGGAAACATATCCCGTGTCCCACGCCACTGCCCAGAACACTATCCTGGGCCTTGAAAAGCAAGTCTTGTGGCCATATGGCACCCCAGAAAGAATTGAGTCAGACAATGGGACTCATTTCCAAAACAACCTCATAGACACCTGAGCCAAAGAGCATGGCATTGAGTGGGCGTACCACGTTCCCTATCATGCACCAGCCTCCAGGAAAATTGAATGATACAATGGACTGCTAAAGACTACACTGAGAGCAATGGGGGGTGGAACGTTCAAACATTGGGGCACATATTTAGCAAAGGCCACCTGGTTAGTTAACAGTGAGGGATCTACCAATCAAGCTGGCCCTGCCCAATCAAAACTTTTATGCACTGTAGAAGGGGATAAAGTCCCCATAGTGCACATAAAGAATATGTTAGGGAAGACAGTCTGGGTCACTCCTGGCTCAGGCAAAGGCAAACTCATTTGTGGGATTGCTTTTGCTCAAGGAGATCAGTGATGGACTCACGCGTTGTGGGAAAATAACTGAAGATTGGCGAGGAGAATTGTAAACATGCTCAAGTGACATGCAGCTGGGGTGTCAAAAAAAACATATATATACTAATTGTTGTTTGGTCTTGTGTACTTGACAAGTGGAACATCTGTATTTAGATAACATAGGCTTGTGATAGACTCAGAGGCACCCTATCAAACAAGCTTGAGATTCCTGCCCTAATGTGGGAAAGATCAAAGCACAGTGGTAAACTATGCCTGTGAAAATCTCTGATATACAGGTGAAAGCAGCAGGTTTGAAATCTCTCTCTCCAGCAAGGACCAAGCTCTGTGGTACCTGCATTCCCACTTGTGTGCCTCTGCCCTGGTGCTGCCTTGGAGATCCCCTGGTTAGCAAGGTAATGAGAATAAATTTACTCTTTGCATTTCATCCGTGGTTTTGTGGTTGTTCCTGCATCCTGCCTACGTCAGCTCACACACAGGTACTATGGAACACTGTGCTGGTTTTGGCTGGGATAGAGTTAATTTTCTTCATAGTAGCTAGTATGGGGCTACATTCTGGATTTGTGCTGAAAACAGTGTTGATAATACAGGGAAGTTGTTGTTACTGCTGAGCAGTGCTATACAGAGTCAAGGCCTTTTCTGCTTCTCACCCCAGCCCACCAGCGAGTAGGCTGGGGGTGCACAAGGAGTTGGGAGGGGACACAGCTGGGACAGCTGACCCCAACTGACCAAAGGGATTTTCCATAATGTATGACATCATGCTCAGCATATAAAGCTGGGGGAAGAAGAAGGAAGGGGGGGATGTTCAGAGTGATGGCATTTGTCTTCCCAAGTAACCATTATGTGTGATGGAGCCCTGCTTTCCTGGAGATGGCTGAACACCTGCCTGCCAATGGGAAGTGGTGAATGAATTCCTTGGTTTGTTTTGCTTGCGCGCAGGGGTTTTGCTTTACTTATTAAATTGTCTTTATCTCAACCCATAAGTTTTCTCACTTTTACTCTTCCGATTCTCTCCCCCATCCCAACGCAGGGGGAGTGAGTGAGCAGCTGGGTGGTGCTTAGTTGCCAGCTGGGGTTAAACCATGACAAACACTCAGGAGGTTCAGAGCAGTGGAATACACTAGTAATACAACATAATACTTAGAGATGGTGTGCACACAGATAAAGTTCATTGTACCATGGATATTCTAATAAAAATTGTGTCCTATCCTAAACAGATTATATTTGGAGGATGTGGACAGTGACTGGGCATTATAGTCCTCCAGATCATCACTATTTTCTGGACTCAGCTCACTCAACTTCAAATGCCTAACTCAGAGGAACAGTCATGCCACCTTCAGTCAAATCAGTAGTATGGATGGCAAGAGGGATCGCCTATGTCTTTTCAGTGCCTTATAATTAGAGCTTGAGGAATTTTTGGCTTATGTTTTCCAAATTTTCATATGTTCTAGGGTATGTACCAGCCTATAACCCACAATGTCTAACAAAAAGGTTAGGCACAGCTGTTCTGTCTAAGACTAGGACATGACTAAAGACCTGTTGAAGAAAAAAAATCAAAACTTTAGGCAAAAGCTGAACACAAAGACTTCTATTAAATATGTCCCTCATAAAACTAAACCAGTCATTCTCTGCGGGGGGGACTGTAATTTTTTCTTCTAGACCAAATGTAAACACAGCTTGTTAACCACCTTAAAGCTAACACTCACCTTTGCACATCAGTTTACACAAATACATTTAAATGGTCTACCTTGGCTTTGTAGAACAACGGCACCACATTTTCCACTACTGTAATTAGAGCTGTGCAAACTACTGACTTGAAGTGGGAAAGCTAGCTCTCAGAAACTATGCTACACTGAGGAAGCAGCAGAACTGGATTGCCGCAGCCTACCCAATGTGATCTAGAGGGTTAGTCTGGCTCATTTGAAGTCTGTCTTATGTAATCTTTCAGAATAAGAGAGAATGCTTTTTTATGGACCACAGCAATCACAAGATAACATGCAGTTCCCTAGAATTGTAACTAGATGGATTTTCAAAAAGTAAATTCTAAGTTTTCCAGAGCCTTTTATCTCATATAAATTGTGGTCTTGAAGAGAATAATTTTACATACTAAAAATAGCTACTCGGGGAAAAAAAACCCTAATAGAATTGCATACTTGAGAATATAAAACAATAAAATATACCAAAGCATACAGGAAACATGAAGGATGCATCAGTCCCCAATACTTTCTATCCAGTTGTATACAAGATACAATTTTCAACATGCATTATAGTTACATACTACTCCTATGCTATGTTTATAGAAAATTGTTAATCTGATAGTGGAATTCTGACATACCTTAATGATTTGAGTAGTGACAGAATAAAACATGCATATTTATAGAGATAGTGGGTAATATATATGTAGCATATTTGTATTAACAGGGGCAGCTAACCTTCTTCTGAGGTCAACTCCAAACATAAACTAATATACAAATGTCTGTACATAAAATTTCTATATTTGCTTTAAGCAATGTAGAAGGAGTTGTATTTAATGTCCTTTGAAGCCCCAGAATTGTGCAAAAACAGAGCGAGTCACTTACGACTCCAGATAAGAACTGATCAGTGAAAACCCATTCACTTTTATAGCTAGTAAAATGTCCCTGACTCCCATACAATGGAATTATGAGTCATGACAATTCAGCTTTTGATAACAATAGAGAAAAGATTAGAACATTCCCAGAAAATGATGCTTTATATATTGCCCTATTAAATCTTAACATAAGACCAGACAGACTTTTGGAAGTCATTATTCACCTAGGTTTGTTTTGTTTGTTTTTTATTTTGCCAAAGAATGAAGGACAGCCACTCCCACAGTTTTTTTCTTACATCTTTGTTTGTAGAACTCAAAAGAGAATATAAATCCTAGGATGATCTAGCAATGGAGCACATAAGGTTTTGGGAACATACAGAAACTGATTCAGAATGGTGAGAGGCTATTTCACCTATAGCTATTTCAGCTATAGACTTACTACACAGGAAAAATCTTTAAATATTCACTTCTGATTTTGTGCACAGGCCTTCTCGGAGAAGAAATCAGCTTTCTGTTCAAATGGAACATACAAATATACATACTAGTAACTGTCAAGAATTTCCAAAACTGAAATAGTCAAAAGCTTGTGCTGCAAAAATCCTGCGCTGCAAAAATCCTGCTAGTTGTAACACATACAACAGAAGAATGGTCAAGAATATAACAGAAAAGCCATGAAATTAAAGCAATGACATTATCTCATTTCTTCCTATTATGCCAATGCTAGAATGCTTAAAATAGAAGCTGCTTTCTCATGCACCCCAAATAAACTGCAATATACAATTCAGTTTGGATAGGAAATTATTCAGTATTTTAGCTTACTATGAACTAGAACCCAACAAGAATAGTTACTTCTTTTTTAATAGGTACCATTTAAAATATGACAGAAGAATTTGATGTTATCTAATTTTAAATTACGCAAACAGGTTACAGGTACTGATCATTCTTTGGAGATTTTGAAGCTGGAAATGTAACATGAAACTAAGTCTTTTGATTTCTCAAGGCATGAAAAAAATTTCTTAATTGTAAGACTTTGGGTACACTCTTTTTCCACCTGCATTATAAAGCCATATATACATAGCCAAAACTCACAATGTTCACAATGTCCTATTTTTACATGATTTAAAACGTTGCTTCCTCCCATGCATGACTGCAGTCTTATTTGGATACTACTGTAGATCAGAACATAAGGAAGGTATTCTGCTATTTAAATTAAAACTTGTTTCTCTCATTGTACTTTTTCACGTTGTAAGCATTATGAGACAAGTTCATGCATTGAAATTCAAAACCTCAGAATTTTCAAGATGTATGATTTTGAAAAAGAAAGGAATAGTTGCTTTATTTCCTTTGCTAATCCTACAGCAACCAGATTGATTAGAAAAACAAATAAAATGGCAATGATAAAAAATTTTGAGAGAGATCTTTGAGGTAGTTTTACTTCGTCAAGCTGAGCTGCATCCTTGAAAAAGACTTTTTGCTACATTGCCAAATCTTGTTTTGTTTTCAGAGTTCTTATTTTTCAAAATCCTCTATGTCTCACCTACATTCACTGTTTAATGATATATATTAAAATTTCAACCCATTTTTTCTAAGGGTAGAAGTTTGCTATTTCTTCTTAGTCCCTGTGTCTAGATGACAGAAGGGATAGGATATACTAAATAAGAAAGAAGTTTAATCAAAACTTTCTTTCATAAGGGAGAGGAGTCTGCCAGAGTCCAGAAACATCAAACAAGCTTCCCCCCCCCCGCCAGCAACTGCTCCACATTTGTTTATGTGATTGCATAAGAGACCAAATATAACTTTTCATTTTCATTTTGAAATAAAAATATTTAATTTCTAAAGAACAAGAATTTTAAGCGCATACACTACAACCTTGAGTTTTAGTACATGCAGAGATAAAAACTGATGAGAAGGTGGATAAGCTAGTTCACCAACAATGGTAGTTCCATTTCCAGAAAATGTGGAAAGTCCTGTTTTCCACAAAGGCAAAGAAGACTATTGAGACAGCAATGAAAAAATGGTTCATAGTTTTTGACAGGGTAAACCAAATAAATTCTATATGCCTAATTAATTGTCTCTCTACAGGCTTAGAACTTGCATGTGGGGAAGGTGAGATTCAACTTCACATAACTTTATCAGCCTAGCTGTTAGGGAATCTAGCCTAAGCAAACCACCTATATCCCCAGTTGTTTGTAACTCAAAAGATAACTTACGGTCATACAAGTAAACTCTCACAAAAGTGCAAAAAGCCTATCCACCCAGGATTCTCTGAGATACTGTGCAAGTACACCAAAGTCAATTCAGTGTTTGGTCAGTGTCATAGCTTTGTGCGGACAGTGAAGTTTACCTGTGTATGTTTTAAAAGTGTGTTCAACTCCTACATACATGGCAGCCCAGGAAGAACTCCTGCGAAGGAGCTCCCAGCAATCTTTTGGTTATTTGGACCCTCATGTTACATCTAGACAAAATTCCCAACTGGAAAAAACGACGCATGAAGGAAACCATTGCATACGGGTTCTCTATAGACCACAAAACCTCGTTAAATTCTAGTTAAGCTGATGGTTTAATCAAAATCAATCCTCCACTATAATGTGATTAGTCTTCTTTTGCAATAATATTTTAAAATTAATTAGAATGTATATCTTAAAGAGTTACCAAAATACTAACTGTCAGCAATAGTTGTGACTTCCTCATTCCGATACAACCAGCTGACAACGGGAGCAGGTGAACTAGTAACACGGCAAACAACTTCTGCATCTTCTCCCTGCCTGAACTCTTGTGGAGATACTGTGTCTCGGAAAGTGAGCTTTTCTGAAAAGGAAGAAAACAGAATATAGTAAGTGTCTTCCAGTTCACTTAGCATTAAAATTATATGTGACACCAAATCAGATAAAGATGACTATTAAGCCTTCTCATTGTGATAATACAGAATTATTTCCATAATAAATTTTCCCAGATAAAACTCAGATGGTCCTGGACACATGACTTCTACTCTGTCTGTAGAAATAATTTTACAATCATTTTGCATTATGAAAATCTTTCTTTTATTTATATAAACTGAGCATGTTTTATAAATATATTTTTCATTGTTTTCAATGTTCCAGAGCCCAGTTTTGAAACTCTAGGTTTTTAGAGGTTTATATATTCATGTTAATAGTCTATTTACTCTCTTGTGTGTTTTATTCCTCATGATGTTATTATTGAATTAAAACCTCATGTTTTTATTCCATCAAAACTTCCATCAAAACCACCAATATTATTTGGAAAAGTCTTATTAAAAAGGTGGAACTTTAGCCTCACTGACTGTGAAAAACATCAGCTGAGCAAAACACAAAATCTTAAAAGTGAGTGGGAAACTATGTGGGAAAAATTACATAATATTAAATCATAAGAAATTGTAGCATTTTTTTTTAGGAAATAACAATATTTTTTTAGACCTGATGAGGCTTTTAGTTTTTCCAACCCAAATAACCAAACTTGATATTTAATTTTGTTAGTGGGTTTGGTAAGTTCAGTATTATTAGAATTTAGTGCTATAAGTCCAAGATAGCATTCATCCATAATCTCATACAAGATCTAATGTAGAAACCAATTGCCTGACAAAAAATTCTGGAAGAATTTCTTGCACACAGAAAAACAAACCTATCTAGGTTCTCTAGGATCAAAGACTGCCAATTACATTTCAGAGGACACTTTGGAGAACATAAGTCAGAGATGCAACTCTACCTCCAACTTTTTGTATTGATACAAGTGCAGACTCAAATAATCCACATAGTTCCCACAGCAGAGGGAGCACACTTATATTATATACATCTCTAACATACTTTTACAAAATATTTGTATAAAATGTTTGAAGTATTTGACCATATGTAAGTCAGAAAAAAAACTTTTACAGACATCAGTGAGTGCTGAACCAGACCCTAGGAGTACAGTGTATCTTGCTTTTTCCTTACAATACATCACAAATACCAATAATGAAACTTTTATATGTCAGTTCCCATAAACCTTCACATTTCTTGTGTAGGTCTTTGGGTTTACCTAACCTCAGAATTACTAAAATTACCACGTGGAAACACTTCAAAAGGTTTCAATTTTGCTCAGCAGTCTGCTAATGGAGTGACTGGCAGTTTTAAGCATACAAATGAATTCCACAAAACTTGAAATCCTTTGAACTGCCAGCTTTCAAGCTGTCATGTAATCGCTTGTAACTGCGATCACCATTTTAATTGGTGTTTTATCAATAGATTTTTTTAAAATTGTATGTCTTTTGTTATCTGAGTTGTCTGTACCTTTCAGAAGCAGTGCTTTATGATTCTACTCTGTATTTTCAGTCTCATTGCAGTTCCTCAGTACTCAGACCATCCACAACAAATTTTTTAATGAATATTAAAAAACTATTCTCCAATGAAATTAGAGAATAACTCAGCTGAAAGGCTGCTAGCATACGTCCCACCCTTTCACCAATAAAGACCTTGCCTTATACCTTCACTGTGTACTTGTTTAATGTATTGCTTTTAGGCATTTTTGATTGATCTAAAAGAGTACAGTACAATGTAAAATTATTTAACTGAATTGAAAAAAAAAAACCAACAAAACAACCTCTCAGAGAATCTTTTACCACAACAGAATGTATTTACTTTTCAAATATACTCCTCAACTAGTTGTTTGAAACTGAAATGCATTTTGGTTGCTTATCACATTAAGCTTCAATGCTTTATGACAAAATTCCATTGTAAGGCCAAGAATAGGAAAAGACTGACATAAAAATAACTAATTCAGTCTAAACTCCACTTTTTTTAATGACATATATTGCACTTCCTGGACTTTTATTTATGCACATATTTGTAATAGATTGTAGATGTATTTGTAAAAGAATTAGGTTGACATAACTTTTTCTCATATTTCCTCTTTTCCATGAGGGGCATACAGTGCACCCTCATAAGATGGCATTCTAATATACAAAGGAAAAGTGATCTACAATATTACAAAGTGGCCATGCATTTCATTTAAGTCTTCACCATAATATCTATTAACTAAACTCCAGGAGATGCAATTATTTGGAAGATAAAATTCAGAGCCTAGGAAGATATTTTGATAGGCTTTACTTTCTCAATAGCAGTGGGCTTTAAAACATAGTCTTTCATTTATTAATTGATAATATTTTACTTACGATAAATTTCTAAAACAACTGTAGCTTCTTGAGTTTGTCCTTTAGCATCAGTTGCTTGACACCGATATATACCAGCATCTTCTATATCTGCATTATAAATGGTTAGACGTGATCGAACACCTTCTTTCTGAACAACCACTCTTTGACTAGAAACAATCTTCTCTCCTTGTGGATTGTACCAATCTATGTTGTCAGGCTCACCAATGGCTACAAACAAAACCAAAAACCAATCCAACATTAGAAGTTCATGTAGACATTATGCAACATATATGCCTACCCAATGCACAATGTCTATGCAATATTAGAGAATTGCTAAATTATGAGAGTTGTGAGAAAGTCTGTAGAAAGACAAGCAAGGCAAAGCTACAGGCAGATGTTATCCTGGCTCAACAATCATACTAGTAGCTCAAGGGTTCAAGAGGGAAAAAAATAAACACAGAAAGGTATAAAGTCTTAAAGGAAAGAAACAGGCTGTTCAGCAGCCACTGGATCAACAGGTCAAGTCATCAGTCAGTTGCGTTATCAGTGTAGTCAGGCCATGTGTCATTGTCAACAGAAGATGGCAACTCAGCAACATCAAGAATCCACATCAGGTAGCTGCAAATGCAAACTCTTCTCCTCCTGACTGGTATCTGCTTCACTAGAAAAGACTCTTTGGATGTCTCATGAGGTTGGAGAGGATACTAAAGCTTAGCCTAGTATCTTATTTAACTCCTTAGTTTAGACAAGTGAAAATATTTTAACTAAAGAAGCATCCTAACAGATATAAACAACCTGTACTGATATAGACAATTTAAACTGATTGATTCAGAGACTGAAATGAATAGTTTCTGGACTGGAAATGTGAAGCCAGTGAAAATCTACTATTTATTGCAATTTTCACAAGTCAATGTGAATATACAAAAAATATGCTAATTTAAATTAATCTTGTGAATCAATTAATTCAGTTTCAAATTATGTAGAAGGTTCAAAATGTAACAAAAAATACATAGATACAAGTAAAATGAATACGTACCTGTGCATGTGAAGAACTTGGATTCACCCACACTGAGCTCAACTTTGCTAAGTGAAATTGTAACTTGAAGTAGAGCTGAAAAATATAAAGAAGGTTGTGAATGCATTTTGGCATTTATCAGTTTAAATTTTATATTTTCAGGTTTTGTATTTTCTTATTCTATACTATAGAATCTCTTGAACAAATCTGAAAAGTTTCAGCTAAGCATTGTATCCTTAGAACTGAAGTATATATAGAGGTGGAAAAAACAATAAAAATGAAGGAAAGATTTTACACAAAGGATAACAGCCTCATATCCTAAAACTGAGGACAAAATTAAAGGAAAAAAGAAAAAGGCATAGAAATACACATGAACATAAAACCAAAAACTCAGTGAGAATAAGGTGACTGGGAATACTCAGCACAGACTGACCAAGGCTAAATCATGCCTGACCAACCCCACTGCCTTCTAGGATAAAATGATTAGTTTTTGTGGATGAGGGAAGAACATTGGGTGGCAATTACCTTGACTCTTGACTTTACCAAGGTTCTTGACGCTGCCTCCCACAACATTCTCGTATTCAAGTGTATTTGGTATAAATAGCAAGGTTTTGGTAGCAGGGGATGGTTGCAGGAGTGACTTCTGTGGGAGGGAGGTGGGGGTGGCACTGCGACAGACACAGCCAGTTCTAGCTGGCTCTACAATGCACCTACTGCAGGACGCAGCTGAGACAGTTGGAGGAGTTTGTGGCACATCTTAGAACACCACGACAGAGGAACAAGAAGGCCAGAGCAATAGGAGGTGCTCCATGGCACAGTTGGTAACACCACTGAAGGGACTGTGACCTATGCATAAGCCCCTGCTAGAGCAACTACACCCCCAAGAGCATTGTGGCCTGTGGATAACCGACAATAGAACAGAGGAAATGAGTTAGAAGAAGCAATGGAAGAAAAGAGTGAGAAAGAAGGAATGGCAGAAAGAAACCCCTATGTCTGCACCCCAACCTCCTGCATCACCCATCACCTCACTGAAGGGACTGAGCATAACCTTCATTGATGGTGACAAAAAGTGGAGTGGAGACTAGGAACGGGGAAGGAGAGGTATCTGGAGCCTGGGAATGGGGAAGAAAGGTGTTTTCCCTAAATGTTTAAGTACTTGTTTTCTTTGTTTCCCACTACTTAAATCAGTAATTAAATGTTTATGTTAATGGTTGATAAATAAAGTTAAATTCCCCAGCTAGAGTCTGTTTTGCCCACAACAGTAATTTGCCAGTGATTTTCCTCTCTTTACCTTGACCCATGAGTTTTCTCACTCCCAATCTTCCTATTTTCATCCCTGTCTTGCTGGGGGTGGGGGGGAATGAGCAAGTGGCTGTGTGGGTGCTTGGCCCAACCCACCACATCAAGTTAGGGTGTTACAGTCTGGATGAGTGCACAGATAGGCTGATAAAAAACCTGTTGGATGGTTAGGCTTAGAGAGCAATAGCTAATGGGTCATACTCTACCTGGAGACCAGTAACAAGTGGGGTACTGTAGGGTTCTGTTCTGGGATCTGTTCTATTTAACACCTTTATGAATGACATGAAGGAGGTCATTGACCTAAAGACACTGGAAGAATTTATCAACACAAACACCATAATATTCAATGATGATACATGCTAAATTCTGCGCCTGAGGGGGAATAACCTGTTGGGAGTCATACAACCAGTGAGAAGAGGCTGGGGGGAGCTAAGCTTGTTCAATCTGCAGAAGAGAGAGCTGCAGCAGAACCTATCAGCCACCCGCTACACCTATGGGGAATTCATCAAGAAGATGGAGCCAGACTCTTCACAGTGGTATATGGCAGACAGACAAAATACAAGTTGGAACAAGAGAGGTTCAGGCTGAGCATAAGGAAAACCTTTTTCATGATGCAGACAGCCAGACAGTAAAGCAGATTGCCCAGAAAGATTATGCAGTCTTGGTTATTTCAGTTTTCAAGAGCTCACTGGATAAAGCCTTGAACAATCTGGCCTATCTTTGTAACTGACTCTGCTTTGAGCAGGAGGTTGGACTAGAGACCTTCTTAAGTCCCTTCCACCTTGAACTACCTTATTGTCCCACAACCCCATGAATAGCCTACCCAACACAGCCAGTATTATTGATGAAGGGCTTATTTATGCAAAATAACTATGTACTCTTCAATAATCACAATTCCAGCATTATCATCATCCTGAGTAGCTGCAGCTCTTTAACATCCATTACCTTACAAAATTGGACAATAACAAGGATGAAGTCAGTCATGTTAATTTAAAGCTCTAATCAAGACAGAAAAAGTCAAACAGACAAAAAAAGGACTCACTTTTTAGAGATGAATGTATATCTAAATTTTCATTCAGTAATTTACATAGTAGGGAACTGGGGTGTATCTGAAGGTTAAAAATTATTGTTTCAACAATCTAGGGGTTTCAGTCTTGAAATTATGGTCTATTCTGTGTATGTGGAAATAGTTCACCTTTTTGAAAACTGCAAAACAAGGGTACACTGAATGTCCCAATCTCACTAGACTCCTTTTGTATAATTGGTATGAAGGCCCAACAAGACAAACATCTCTAGAGGTGGGGAGTATTACACTCCAAACTAAATTTTTAGTGTGAGAAATTTTAGCCATGTATATGTTAGAACTCTAAAACCTGCTAAAAACCACAATGATTTGGTTCTGTTGATAGTAAAAATTAAAAAAAAAGATGAGCACAGAAAAAATCATTATCTAAGTAGTATTCCATACATATTAATGTGACAATTATTACAATTAAGAGAAAACCATCATGAAATAGATTTGCTATTAACTGATGTACTTTCATGTAATCAGCCTGGATAAGCAAGAATTAGACCAGATTTGATTTTTTTCAATAGTGATATCAAAAGGAAAACTAAAGATTACTTCAGTATCAGTCTGCCAAAATAAATTTAAGACAATTGGGTATTTTGTACCAAAAAAAAAAAAAAAATTAAATATCTGTGTGGTATATAACATTCTTCATGAGCTGTCCTGTATTGTGGATACTCTTCCTGAGGAGATCATCATGATTGAATTTATGGGTTTTTTTAAATTATTATTAATATTTTATACCCTGTCCCCCATAAGAAAATAGCTAGGTGTATTGGGTCTGGCTGAGATGGAGTTAGTACTCCCCATAGCAGCCCTCATAGAGCTGTGCTCTGCATCAGTAGCTAGAAAGGTGTTGATAACACACCAGTGTTTTGGCTACTGCTGAGCAGCGCTGGCACAGCATCAAGGCTGTCTCTCCAGCATTTTTGCCCCCCCTCAATGGCAGGCTGGGGCAGGGCAAGATCTTGGGAGGGGACATAACCAGGACAGCTGACCTAAACTAACTAAACAGATATTCCATACCATATGACATCAGCTCAGATATAAAAGCTAAGTAAAGGGAGATGGAAGGGGGGGCATTTTGTCTTCCAGAGCAACCACCACGCATACCGAAGCCCTGCTTCCCAGGAAGTGGCCAGACATCGCCTGCTGATGGGAAGTAGAGAATAATATCATTTGTTTTTCTTTGCTTTTGCGCGCGACCTTTGCTTTCACTTTATTAAACTGTCCTTATCTTGACCCATGAGCCTTTTGTTATATTTCTCCCCCTGTCCAGCTGAGAAGGGGGAGTGACAGAGTGGCTTTGGTGGGCACCTGGCACCCAGCCAGGGTCAACCCACCACACTAAGAAGAAAAACCACAAAAAGCCCCCAAGAACACATCCTACTTCAGGCAAAACTAAATATCTGTGTGTACTCTGTTTGCTAACATCAAAACTTGTCAGTCCATAAAGACTGTCAGGAAGAGGGCATGACTGCCTACAAGTCAGGAAGAAACTGAAGTGGACTGCAAAAATGTTGAATCTAGTACCAGAGCAGGTACTAGTACCATCCTCACTGCAATAGCAAGGAACACAGTGAAGACTCCTTCAGAACACATGCATAGCACTGACAGAGAAAGAGACTAATGTGCTTATTCTCATCTACGGTTTTTACATCCATGGTACCAGAAGCAAAGGACAAGCTTAAGTGTAGGAAAGGAAATTAGTTTCAGACAAAGTTTTATTTTTGTTGCAATAAGCATCAAGGAGTAATAATCATCCAGAAGGCTATTCAAAGCCTCACTTCTTTATTTACCTGTCAGGGTAAGCTTCACTTTAACCGCAGGACATATAACTGCTGGCTGGAAATCAAGGTACTAATAAATTCAGAGGTTGGCGAATTTCAAGAGATTAGAGCCCGGACGTTTATTTCAAATCCTAGACTCACTTTTTAGGTCCTATGCCACCTCTGCTCTGGTATAATATTTTTTTTACAGAGTTTGTAGTCTTGTAGAGTTGCTTCAGAAATATATACGTCAGCATTTCAGCAGTATTGCTTCAAGGACAATTTCATTGCTTAGTTCCAATAACTGTAATAACTGATGTTGAACTATGTAAATGCAATAGATTAAGTAATAAATGTCAGGCAGAATGTAAGGAACTGCACGGTGAGAAGCGAGAAGCAAAGTTAGAGAATATTTTTCTTTCATCAATGAAATAGATATATGAGTCTAACACAGTTTTGGCAAAGGGCCAAACTCCATTTAAAATTCTTAGCATAAGTGCAATTATAAACTCTGTGCAGACATGTTAGCTACATCTCTGAAACCAAAAAGAAATCATATTTTCTACATATGGTAATTTAATTTTTACAAAATAGAAAAATATAAGACCATCTGTCCAATTTTTCCAGTCTCATCGTTTTCTTAGCTCTGCTTCATGTAAATAGAAAAATATTGCTTTATGCAAGCTAGAATGAAAAAAATATTGCCCAGGTGATTAATCTAGCAATCTGTGCTTATTAGGTAGTCAGGCAAATAGTCCAGTATTAAGATAGGAAAAGGCTCACTCATTACTTACCAAAAGTAAAATATTGCAAAGAGACAACACATTCAGAAAGTTTTACATTAATTCCAAAGTTATTTCAAGAAGAACTACATAGATGCTTAGGTTATTATAAGCTCCGATGAAGACTGCATGCAATGCACATGCAATTCAAGTTATTGCTGTACACTAACAGCTAATGGATTAATATAAAAGGAAGTTGTTTGTACCAGACCAGCTTGAAGGTCTTTGAATACACAGGTGAATGCTTATTTTACCAGGTCAGTGAAGATGTTCCAAAAATTCAAGTCAGTAGAGGCTGTGTCTAGCTATGTTAAACCAAGCCCAGATATGAATAGTAGCTTTTTGATAGATCTGACAAAATACTGCCTTTTTGCATGTTTCCAAGGATATTACCTACCTAGCTATAAATTAAAACAAAACAAAACAAAACAAAATTTAAAAAAGGCAAGATCTAGAAGATCTCTTCAGGTAGAAGACTGTGGAGCGCAATGCTACTGTGGTATAGCCGTTCTGGGAAAAAGTGAAGTCAGTCAGGGCTTTACTTAGTCTTCAGTACATGTGCAATTTTAAAGCAAAAGAATGCATTATCAGCACTAGGTGATATAACCAATCCCTTCCCTTTTGATCATAGTCATCATAAAAGAATTATTATCAGCTGTACTACACTAAGAGGATTCTGTTGAATTATTCCTTAATGGGTTTAAAAATCACTTAGGAAGATAAGTAAGAAAAGCAATAAGAGGTCCATTTGTTCTGTTAAATACGGAGACAGATGACTCTATTCACAAGACCTAATATTTAGTAGACTAATTGATTTCAGTCCCATTTGCAGTAGTATCCTTCACATTTCAGAACAAGCAACATAAAACTGTCCTAGCTCTGTCTACACAGATGATTACCTAATGCTACAGAAGTGAGGTGTCATCAGTCAGAACTTAGAAAAAGTGTAAGTCACTCACATATGTACTTCTATTGTCACTTAGCAATATATTAAAATACGTTAAATGTGTATACTATACAAATGGATATTTAAAACATATTTATAAGATATATAAGATATATAAGATACTAAAAAGGAAAAAGAGACAATATTTGAAAAAAAGCTGAAAAATATTGGGTAAAGCTCTGCTCCAACTAGTAACTCCATCCAGCAACTTCTTGATAATTCCATTTTTTAAAAAAAGCACCCAAACACTCAAAAAACCTGAAAAGCTTCCTTTTGGTTTTATTGAAAAGTATGACACCAGGAAGATACCAAAACCATAGCATATTCTGCCCCAGTTTCCACAATGTAAATTTTGTACAATATAGTTGAACAGTTTTATGCTACATCAATAGATCTGAATACATTTTAGAATTTACTTTTGAGCCATGAGACAGCACTCTATTATGGAGGGGTCTTTCTAAATCTGTTGGCCTTCAAACTCACCAAAAGGGAGAGGGTAACGTGAAGGCAGTAAAAAGGAAAGGACACAGCTATGAAGATAAAACAAGACATGGCTTGGGTTCGACATGGAGCTAAGGAGAGGAGTGACAGCTACAGAAGCTAATTAGGATGGGTTTGGCAGCAGCTTCTAAGAAAAACAAGTAGATTGCAAGATATAGCCGAGAGGACTGTATTCTTTGTGAAGGTCCTAATTCTGTTTAGCATAAGTTCTCTGACCATAGTTATAGCCTAGGCTATATGGTTTGTCTGCTTTGACTTCATGTACATGTAGCAAGTAAACTTGGGTGATGTGGTTTTGCTTTCAGTAATGATTACACCAGTATTTAATATTTAATATGCTTAGAAAAGTTGGCTTTGTTATTCTTGAGCATGAATAAATTACTAAGTTTTTAATTGGTATCAAATTCAGTCGCAGAATAACTATTCACCCAGTTAATCTTTTTTCCCTTTATTATGCAGGCTTCTGAGAATATTCTGTTTAAATCCACTGATTCCCAGATAAAAGTGAATGGGCTTTGAATGAAAATTACACTAACACAATCCTTACAGAAACAGATCCTCTCTTAAGTTTCTAGTATTTTCTAGTTTTAATTTACTTTGAAACAGCAAAAAGGGTGCTTTGTTTTGTTTTTAAACACTATATTTCACATCTATTTGGACTCCTAAGCTGAAATGAGGAAACAGAAATTATTAAATGTACACTGAACTTGTGAAGTGTCAGACAGTTCAAGGGCATTTTATTTTAGGGCAAATGCTTTTTTAGGTTCTTTTTAAAAATCTCAATCAGTTAACTTATTTCAACTATTAAGTCAGCAAAGTCAGAAATACAAAAGCATTATACAACCCATAAAGTTACAGTTCTGATTTGAGCTACTTCCATGAGTGATCAATCAGGAACCATATACCTCTGCCCTAAAGAATTCCCCTAAAACAACAGAACAAAATAGAGCTGAATTAAGTCTGTTAAGCTGTTTGCACTCAAGAGATCGAATCACCCAGTGGAAATAATGTTCAGAAACATCTTACATCACCTAAGGTACTATTTTTTTTCATATAGACAATGAAGATGACTCCAACACTGTAGACCTTTGAAGAAGGAATGGCATGCAGTCAGAAGTTACACAAAAGATGACCATTAAAGGTAATGACATCATTACTAAAATTATCATCATTAAACAGAAAATCCACAAAAAATGCTAGAAAAAAATAGGATTTTACCACATACTGTCACATCTCTTTTCTAAGTGAACTGTCTATGGGGAAGAAATCCTATCATCTGCATACCCACTGAAAAAGAGATGATGTTCTTGTTGAGCTTGTAAAGTCTGTGAGACTTACAGTGTTTAAAGACACCTAATACACTTGTAATCCTTTGGGAATAAAAAAAATGCTAAAGAATAATTTTTTTTTTCTCTGTGTGTGGGAACCTACAGTGAAAATTTAATCCTAATAGCCTATTCAAATGTAACTCACTCAACATTTTATCATTTAAATATACTTTTAGATTTTTTCTTCCATTTGTTTTAGCAGTTTAATGAACTATGTAAAATTTTCTATTCAGACGGTATTCTAACATCCTTTAAGCACTATAACATTATAGTCTTTTTTTTCTTTTTTCTTAAGAATAAATATATATTAACTGGCCAAATGATAGCCTGTCTTCCATTCAGTGGCCTTGAATGCTTGCCTGCAATTTTTTTTGGAGAAATATCTGAAGGACAAACTGCATCTGCAAAGCCAATAAACAAAAATTTAAACTCCATGGAGGCTGGTTATTTTTCAACTTTGTAGTGGGCAGGCTACTACTAAATCATAAAGCATCACTTCTCCAGGGTATGACAGTACTGAGAGATGTTAGTTATATTTTTAATTGCTTGATATCAAGTTTCATGATTAATTAAGTAGTTCAGTATAACTGAGCTTTCAATTTCATCACATTAGCATTAATTTGGATTTGTCAGTAGGAAACACAGTCCTGATATAAAGTTCTAAAGTTTTATTTGAATCATTATGGATTCCTTGTTGAATTTCTGTCTTACAGAATACAGAGTTTTTTATTTTTAGGTAGACAAAACAGTCTTTGTGTCATCATGAATTCAGTTCCTACATCTGTTGAAGTGTCATTTTCCCTGATGAGAAGAACTAGAAGTCACAGGAAGTTCAAACTGCCTTCTGGGGCATAACAGATGTTATAGGGGTGAAATGTGTGATGCAAGAGAACCAACACGATCCAGTTTTGTGCAACAATGGCACAAATAGTGAAGCATAGTTAGAATATCCGCTGTTAAATATTCTTTTCTATTACACTTGCAGCAGAAACAGTAAAATAGATAAACTACTAATATTTGAGCAGAGACAGTATACAACTATAAAACAGGACATTGCTTAAACAAAGTCTGCTTGTTACAACTTTATTCAGAAGACTTATCTCAAACAGAAGTTACTCACTACTGCCCCCCCCCCCAAACTCAAGCAAACTATAGTTTAGAAATAAACATATAAATATAAGCATTCTGAGTTTTATTGAGATTTCCAGGTAGGCTGACATTGGGAGCTCAGTTCTCTCAAAACTTAAGAGATCGGATAATGATGTAAATATTTAAATATAGATTTACATGTCCAACCTTATTCAGATATTTTAAAGAATATTTAATCAATATTTAATCCATATGTACATTTTCTAATTATGGCTTAGAAGCTTATCACAGAAAATCAAGATTAAAAGATAACCAAACTTAAAAAAGAAAAACAATCAAGATATCTAACTTTATTCACTTAAAGTCTGGTTTTGGCAAGAAAGATTTTCTGTAAGTGAAAGGCATGAACTTTGGAGGACTTTAGCTATAAAATGGGTTCTGTCAGGCATGACATGATGCCGATATTTAATTCTATTTAAGTTATTCTAGCTAAATTCAGTAGAGCTTGTTCTTATGAATGGAAAGAACAGTGAAGTTTAAAATTCACTGCTTAACAGAATATTAAGCTATTTTAACTGTAGAGAAACATACAGGGGAATCTTTATCATATATTGATCTCATACATAAATAAATATGTACGTGGGAAAAAATAATATGGTATAGGATGATTATGCTTATCAAAGCTTAACACTACCTTAACAAAATCTCCACAATCCAAAAATGTTTCTTTTTGGCAGCAATAAACAGAAAGAAAAGGTATTTCAGGAAACTATGAATTTTAAAAGGCATGCTTCCCAAACTGAAATTTATGCAGTCAGTGAATTTTATAATTTCTCCTACACCCAAGGTAGAATCTTCCAAAATCCAGAAGTACCTCAATGAAGATAAACCTGAAAAATTCAGACCTTAATCTTCAAAGTAATAGTTTTTCAGTAACAGCAATCTAGGATGAGAGGCGTAGAATAAGTGGGAGGCTGGGTGCAGGGTTGGCTGGTGAGTTTGTTTTTTTTTTTTTTTTATATTAAATATCTTTTCCCAAGTAACAAGTGATAAGACAAGAGGAAATTGCTTCAAATTGCACCAGGGGAGGTTTAGATTGGATGTTAGGAAAAACTTCTTCACTGAAGGGGTTGTCAAGCATTAGAAGAGGCTGCCCAGGGAAGTGGTTGAGTCACCATCCCTGGAGATATTTAAAAGATGTGTAGATGTGGCACTTAGGAACACGGTTTACTGGTGGACTTGGCAGTGTTAGCTTTATGGTTGGACTTGATGACCTTAGAGGTCTTTTCCAACCTAAATGATTCTATGGTGTTCTTTGTGTTGTTTGTTTGACTGTTGTTTTTTTTTTTTTTTAATCTAATCTAAAATGGATTTAATAAAATTTGCAAAACTTCAAAGCTTGTAGGCAAAGAGATACAAGCTGACTACAAAACCTTAAAAAAAATACATTGCTCTTAATAAACAGAAATCATTGATGGTACAGTTGGTAGTATTTAGTTGAACAAGAATATTTTGAATCTTTAAATTTTAAGTGTATTTTAATATATAACCTCTTCTCACCTACTGTTATGTAACATTGGCACAGTCCTTCACAAGAAGCAGTTCATAAACTGTATCATAGGGATACAGTATCTGTGTCACAGATGTGGTGCAACTTGAAGACATCTCTCACCTAGGGGGAGAGGCAAAGAGAGCTGGGACTGTTCAGCCTGGAGGAGAGAAGGCTCAGGAGGGGATCAGTGTATAAATACCTGATGGGGGGAGTAAAGAAGAGGGAGCCAGGCTCTTCTCAGTGGTGCCCAGTAATGGGACAAGTGGCAATGTGCACAAACTCAAATACAAGAAATTCTGTTTAAACATAAGAAAATACATTTTTACTGTGAAGGTGGTCAAACACTGGAACTGGTTGCCCAGAGAGGTCGCTGATTCTCCATCCTTGGAGATATCAAAAACCTGACTAGACACAGCCCTTAGCAACCTGTTCTGTCTGACCCTGCTCTGAGCAGAGGCTTGGACCAGGTGATCTCCAAAAGTACCTTCCTGCCTCAGCTGGTCTGTATGAGTCTGTGTGATCTTTCTAACATAAAAATCTACCTTGCTTCTCCTCTGCTCCACTGGGCAGTCTTTTATTATAGAACAGTAAATCAGACACAATACAGAGAAAAAAAAAACTTAACAGTGACATTTATCCAAACCTGTAAACTTTATCTTAAAGCCACAAACCTTAGAACTGTTGCTGAAAAGAAGGACTCATGCTGTAAGAGTGCCTCATATTTCCTCATTATATTTAATTTTGGTTTTGCTGAGGTAGAAACTTTTGAAAATGACATTTCTGTGTCGTTGCTTGGTAGTCAGCACAAGTTTGATAACTGTCCTAGTTTCAGCTGGGATAGAGTTAACTGTCTTCCTAGTAGCTGGTACAGTGCTATGTTTTGAGTTCAGTATGTGAAGAATGTTGATAACACTGATGTTTTCAGTTGTTGCTAAGTAGTGTTTAGTCTAAAGTCAAGGATTTTTCAGCTTCTCATGCCCAGCCAGCAAGAAAGCTGGAGGGGCACAAGAAGTTGGCACAGGACACAGCCAGGGCACCTGACCCAAACTGGCCAACAGGGTATTCCATACCATGTGACGTCCCATCTATTATAGGAACTGCGAAGTGGGGGCAGGGAATTGCCACTGGGGGACTAGCTGGGTGTCGGTCAGCAGGTGGTGAGCAATTGCACTGCGCATCATTTGTACATTCCAATCCTTTTATTATTGCTGTTGTCATTTTATTAGTGTTATCATTATCATTATTAGTTTCTTCTTTTCTGTTCTATTAAACCGTTGTTATCTCAACCCACGAGTTTTACTTCTTTTCCTGATTTTCTCCCCCATCCCACTGGGTGGTGGGGGAGCGAGTGAGCGGCCGCGTGGTGCTTAGTTGCTGGCTGGGGTTAAACCACGACAATAACCTGCCAAGACAGTAACTGAACATGGACACCCTAATTGAAGAGTACATTCATACTGCCTTCAGAACAGCAGCAGCAAACATGATACTGGGACCAGGAGTTAGGAAAAAAAGCCAATCTGAATCACTACCAAAATTCTTTCTTCAAAACAGCTAATAGCCCAAGTGGTCCTTCAAATTGCAAAGGGGTACTGGATTGAGCCAGCATTCTTTCTAACTACTTGGCCTTTATAATCTAAATCCAAACAACACATTTCTCAAACTTCAGTTCAGAAGTTGTATGCAATGTTTTTGTTGAATGCCAAACACAGTAACCCTTCAAATGACCATACTACTAATTCAACAACACTAATCTAACAAAAAGAGGAAAAGTAAAGAAAAGAAAAAATACTGGAATCATCTTTCTGTATCAACAACCACAGCATTGGAAAGGTTCTTCTGAGTCTGGCAGGCTCTGCAAGATCATTTCAAAATTCTAACCTACGGCCTGTACATTTCAAGACACCAGTTAACCAATCAATGTTCCTTATAATTCTAATGAATAGTAGAAAACATTATGAAGAATGGATTCCTCCATGTCCCATAATAGGAACTAAGAGTTTGCCCATTCTTAAACAATACACAACCAACCCATCCTCACAAAAATGTCTTCTTCAAGCACATTCTACTCATATAATGTTTGTTTCCAATGTAAAGTATATATTAACAGATTTTTTTCTAAAAAGAAAATATAGTTGCTAAAAGACAATATTCTAATAAAGATAGGGCAAGAAATCAGATCACATAATTATGGAATCAGTGTATCTTGACTGATTTAAAAAGAAAAGATCTTTGCAATGAAAGGCACACTCAATCCCTTCCCCTCAATTCTCACCAGAAAAATGCTTAAATTAGCCTTTGAGTTCAAAAGTTATTAGGTGAGATTAACAAACAAGTAGTTGGCCAGATACAGCAACCATTGCAATTGCATACAACTCGTCTTTTGGCAACTGTTGCTAAAAATATAGTAGTTTCTATAAAATGTACCAGTAGGCAGCAAATAAGTTAAAACAGAACAATATGTAAGCTAAAGTCAGCAACAAAAAGAACAGTATTTAGTTAATTACATCTTGAATAAAACACACTGACTAATCAATGTCTCTGTAGCTGAACAGAAAGTATTTTAACCCTGATTCCAAGAACCTCTAAACAACAAACTGCATTGGCTTTTCTTACAGGTTTGTCTTTTTTTCTTGTGACAGGCAACACATCCAAAAATTACCTGTTTCAGAGAAAGGACTGATCTAGTAAAGACATTTCGTGTCTCAAAAATCAGTTACAGTCTCTGTCAGGAATTTTCTTTAATACAAGTGTAAGCAGTTCATTCCCATTTCTTGAAACTGCATAATGAAATCAGAATATCAACTTCAACTACACAAAACCCCACATTTTTAATTGTAAGAGCTGACAAAGAGATTGTGGAAATGTGACCCAAGGATGTCTATTTGACATCTAAAGAAAATGAATTAATAGCTCAAAGAGAAATGAATTGCCCCATTCACAGTCTATTTCTAAAATCTGCTGTCCTGTTGAGGACGGATGTCATGAGGGCATGGATAAATGGTTACAGGGACTTCCTGCTGCCAGGCATATAGATCTAGGTAGTATCTAAATTAATATTTAAGAACTTGCAGCCTTTCTCTTGGTACTAGTTACTTTGCTTGCATGCTCCTTATAAAATGTAGGTGTTTCCTAAGACACTCCAAACTGGCTGGAATTTGAATTTATGGAGTCATCATTTCACTCAGTATAGCTTACTTTGAGCAATGTTTTTTATTTTCTCTTCCTTCCATCAAGTCCTTGAAAAACTGGCACCCACATTTTGAAATGCAGGAGTCCACAATCCAGTACTCATTTTCCATTATGACTAATGTATCCAAGACTTGAAAATATTATCAACTGGGATTGATCCTAAGAATAGATATAATATCTGCATCAGCCTCTAAGCTTCCTTACTCTAAGAAAATTCTGCTTAGAAGGAAAGGTATTGGAAGCATAGCAGGGAGAATTAGCCATTTTGATACATGTTTTCTCTACATATTCCTTCACTTTCTCCTTCTGGAATTTACAAGAAAGGTAATTAAAAAATGTTATAGTACATAAATTAGAGAGTACTTGGACAACCTTATTCAGAAACATCTCGATGTACAATTATTTGTATAAATACATTTTAACTTCCATGAAACCTTTCTAAAATATTACCATATTTCAATGGCACATAAACCTAGAATTATTGTTGTATTTTTATCTGTAATTTAATGTTATCCTATTTATAAACTATAAATAAGTCCGTGATGAGTTTGATACTATTACAGTCACTATTGAAAACCCATTTAAATAAAGAAAAAAATCATAAATTACCTGAACAATGCTAAAAGATGCCAGATGACAGTGTTTAAGTTGATGATTATTCTACTTAGCAATCAACTCAAGACATTCAACATTCAATAAAAATGAAAATATTTTAGAAAAATATTCCTTCATCACAAAGTCTTACCCTGAATGGTTAAATCCTGAAGAAACACGAAATTGGATCTAATGAATATCTATCCAAAAAAGGCTTAGAAATCATTGTCACAGAAGTGTGATTGGAGATATCACACCAGTTGTGTGCAGAACGTATTTGTCTCTCTCTATGGCTGTTAACATCACAGTCCTTTGCAAAGACGATAGATTTTTATGCACAGAACTTCCATAATCCTGAATGCTCCCAATCCACTTTTAACAAACAGTTTATCATTGCACAAAATATATTTGATTTCTTTAAGAACTTGTCTTGCTGCCTCAGTATGTAGATCAATATATTAAAAGGATAGGCATATTAAAGTATAAAAAAGAAAGGATAATCTATGCACAGAAATAATTCAATTACCTTACAGGTAACTATTTTTATTCAGCATAAAGCTGGTCATCTACATAAACCCCCAGACTAAATCTGGGATGGTTTAATTGAGCTGTGAAATTTGATTTTTTCCTTTATATCTCTGAAAAACTGAAATAAAATCATAGAATTATTTAGGTTGGAGGTGACCTCTACAGGTTATCTTATCCAACCTCTGACTCACAGCAAGTCTTACTTCCAAACTTAGATTAGTTACCTGGGTCAAATAAGAAAATTTCTCTTTCATGTCTGGGTTAGTTTAGAATCTTACATTAGAAGCTAAAATGAATAGAGATGAAATTTTAAAAATTTAAAATCTTTCCCTCATTATGTCAATTCATTCAGGACTTGCTGAAAGTATTTGTTTATGAGCTAGACTAACATTCAATTTAATTGCAAATTTATGCCATAAAAAAGGAAGTATCTCAGAAAAAATACTGAATGACATGAAAAGATAATTTTCTGATTTATTTTAAATTATCTGAAAACGCAAAATAATTCTTTCTGAATGACATGTGGGCAAGCTACTTTGAATGAATTCTTCTCCAACCCTCTATTCAATGCTGATGAGGTCATACCTGGAGTACTGCACCCAGTTTTGGGCCCCTAGTTCAAGAGGGATACACAGAATCTAGAAGAGTCCAGCAAAGCGCTATGATCAGGGGCTCAGAGCAGACATCTCATGAAGAAATTATGAAGGAAACTGACTTGATTGTTCTGGCAAATAGAAGGCTAAGTATTGAGCTAATAACTGCCTACAACTTACTGAAACAGTTACAAAGATGTCAAAGCTAAGCTCTTCTCAGTATGTATGTGTCGTGGTTTAACCCCAGCCAGCAACTAAGCACCACGCAGCCGCTCACTCACTCCCCCACCACCCAGTGGGATGGGGGAGAAAATCGGGAAAAAGAAGCAAAACCCACGGGTTGAGATAAGAACAGTTTAATAGAACAGAAAAGAAGAAACGGATAATGATAATGATAACACTAATAAAATGACAACAGCAATAATGAAAGGATTGGAATGTACAAATGATGCGCAGTGCAATTGCTCACCACCCGCCGACCGGCACCCAGCTAGTCCCCCGAGCGGCGATTCCCCGCCCCCACTTCCCAGTTCCTATACTAGATGGGACGTCATATGGTATGGAATACCCTGTTGGCCAGTTTGGGTCAGGTGCCCTGGCTGTGTCCTGTGCCAACTTCTTGTGCCCCTCCAGCTTTCTCGCTGGCTGGGCATGAGAAGCTGAAAAATCCTTGACATTAGTCTAAACACTACTTAGCAGCAACTGAAAACATCAGTGTTATCAACATTCTTCTCATACTGAACTCAAAACATAGCACCGTACCAGCTACTAGGAAGACAGTTAACTCTATCCCAGCTGAAACTAGGACAGTATGTTGTTGGACAACATAATAATTGGCAAGACTACAAACTGTGGACTTCATGAAAAAAAATTCACTAGAAGAAGAGTGTAACATCAGAAAAGGTTGTACAGAGAACTTGCGGTGTCTATATCCTTGGAGAGTTGACTAGACAGATATGATCCAACTGAGTGCTTGTGACGGTCTTGCTATAAAGAGGAGATTGGAAAAGATGACCTCCAGGGATGCCTCCCAATGAACATTTTAATAATCTTGTGATTCTAAGAGAAATATCATAAAAGTTAGGAGACGGGAAGATAAATTAAAATAATTTTGCCTGTCAAAGAAAGAAATAGGCACAGATAATCCAGTTGATAATCTGGACAGATAATAGCTCAGAGAAAACCTCTCAAGAAACACACTGATTTAACAAGCTACTCAAATCTGAATTAAGTATCTCTGACAGAATATGAAAAGTCTATTACATCCTAATATACAAAAATGCTTATGCTAAGCCAAAACTGTTGTATACATGCATTTTATATTTAAGGAAAAAAAATTAAGTGTTTTTATTTAATGTTGATATTAGTCTTTTTCCTCTTCCTGTAACAGAAAGTTATCATTCCTATCTGTAAATCACTGTAAGTAGAGGTAGTGTTTGTATAAGAAGGATCACCAAAAGGAACCAGGTATCAGGCATTTGTCATAATGTGCAATCCCAATACCATGTTATCAAAGCTACAACTGATGGAAGCCTGTGTATCAGAGTACCCTTACTGTTTTACTTAAGGCAGCACAGTCCTATCTAAGAAGGATGAGAACAATTGAAAGATATTTTTCCTGTAACACTGCTCTGAAAAAAAAAGGCCACATCTTCAGCTGATATAAATAAGTTTTTTAACATCAATGAGAACCCTCCTGACAATTACATAATAAAAATTTCAAATGCAGACATGAAGATTGGATTTCCCTGTTGTCATAAAACTAGGCAGTTCAAGTGCAAACCACATGATAAAGCTTTTGATCTTTGGATAAACGTTAAAAACATTTCTTATACATAAAGTACTCCATTACAACAAAGAAAGGTATTATATTACATATCAATTAATGAAGTTTTTCTTCCATATATGCTATAGTCTTTCAAGACCCATGGAATCAGAAAGATAACACCAGATTTAAGTGTATGATCTGACACTGAATCCTCATGTGGGAAAATACAACTCCTACGGTTAAGCATCTATTCCTGTATTTCCAAGTCTAAAAATTAAACTGTTTGGGAGCTAATTTATAATGACTTTAACCTCACTACAGAAACTGTTATTCATTATTCCTCCCAATCTTCCGGAAAATAAGACTCTAGATATCTAAAAATTATATTCAAGATGACTGTCTGTATTTGGGTATAAAATACCCAAATGTATGTTTTGTATTTTTTGTATGTTTTTATACTCCAAATCACATTTGAATATTTATTATTATGTTTAAAAGTCAGGATAGAGAGAAATTTTACAGATTCATTAGATCTACCAGAAGATAGGTCTTACTTGACTTTGGGAAGCAATGTAGATTTCTAGTAAATGGCTTTATCACTTTAACTTTTCTAACAATGCAAGTATTACTACTGCCTTCAAAATCAGCAATTAACTATAATAATACATCACCTAGGAAAACAGAACAGTTATGTGGGAAACAGATGTCATGAGACATAACTGCTATTGGTTGCAACAAGTTTTGCTGCTGTTTAACTGAACATTCAACAGATATCAATGAAAGTACTCAACAGAAAATCTGTTTATTTGTTAATACTAAATAAAATTTTGCAGACTTCTCCCCAATATATTACGTGAGATTTCTACTGATGATAGCATTTTTAGCCTTTGATCCATGCAGCTAAGTCACCACTAGAACAACAGGGAACAAAGCTATGGTTAAAGAGCCTCTATAATACGTTCTGGAACTATTATCCTGGTACTAGTCCTATGATTAAGTCAGTCCTCCTGGATTTGATTTTAACAGCATCGATTATCTTTGGTGGGAATACTAATACCTCTTTAGATATTGAATTTCACACAGACAACAGAATGCCTATCAGAGAAAAGTTAATCAACTATGTGCTTTAATAAATGACTGTCTTGGCCCCACATATACTGCATAGGGGACATTCCTGTAGAAAAAGGCTACAGAGGATGTTATTTATAATTATTAAAGTAAAAATATTTTTTAATGTTTCCAATACCTTCCATCAAAGGATCCAGAAGTTGTATTAGAAATCACACAAATTATGGACATGATAAGCCTTGATGAAGATGCAGAATCAAGTCAATTTCAAGTTTCTCAACAATTACATTTTCTGTTCAGTTTTGGATAAAAATTATAGTATTTATGAGATATTGCCACAAGTGTATCCTTTCTACACTCAAATGCAAAGTTTTCACTGGGCCTCCTTGAGTAGAGGGCTTAGTCTCTTTAATAAGTGGGTTATCTATAAATGAAAACGTGCAGCCTTGACCGTTGGAGAATGACAGCAGGAGAATGTTGGCAGGGGCAGGTCCCTTGCCTGTGTCTGCATTAGCTAGCAGCACAGCACAATAGAAAACCTTTGGGACTGACCTCCTGAAGCCCATGCTGTATGAGTTTCAGAACTTTTATTCTGGACTAGCACTTGGTTGGTCCTGTGAACTGAAAGGCCTTCAGTTGGTAAGAGTTCCTTAGATGTACTTCAGGCATATACGTTTCAGTTCAGTTTCAACAGAAAAGAACCCTGCTTGCTTTGGGATCATTCTGTAACGTGACTCAAAACATGGCAGGAATGGATATCTGGGAAATATACTTTTAAAGCACACTGATGATCCGGTGCTAATTTAGAGTCACCCTATAATTTAAGAATTAGAATTGTAATAATGAGAACTACATAGGTCTAGAAATATAAATTAGGATTTGTAATTTTTTTTCATAATCTTAAACATTTTTTGTTTCAAATACCTTCACTGAACCAATTTACTTGAAAAGAGATAAATGTTTGCAAAGTTTTATGATACTTCTGTGAAAATGACCTGAAACTTCAAAACTTAAATAATAAAAATAGGCAAAGAATAGACATTGTTATCACCAGGTATTGGAAGTATTATTGACCAAGAAAAAACACTTTAAAATTTAGTTAATCTATCTCAAAGGAACGACAGCCTATTAAGGTATTATAAACCCCAGATTATTGCTGTTAATATAAAGTATTCTCTTTGACTTGTGGAAACATGTCAGAAAAGCCTCATGAGTCCTGTCTGGATTATAAAAACAGTCTCTGGCATAAATATTCTTTCTGTTTCAAAAAATTAAAAGTTCAAGGAAATTCTTATAAATAAGTGACACTGCCAGAGATCATAAGAAATCAGACTGGATTTTCAAGCTCTTTCTTTTAACCCTTAACGTCTTTGATCTTTGAATGTCATTGTATGGGTACTAGCAATTTCCTGTCTTTAATTATGTTGATTTAGGAAACTAATTTTCTCTCAAAGGATTGCTTTGAAAGCTTTCTAATTGAGAACCAACAGGGTTGCAATTAATATGAAATTAGCCAGAAAAATTAATAAGTAAACAATCAAAAGTACCAGACAATCATAAGTTTTAAAAAAATCAATCTTTTCATGACATTAAATACTTATTTATTAAGGCTGCCGTAATTCCTCTGATTAAATCTTTTACTGCTCAAGTTATAGTTAGTTTAAAAATTATAAGTATTTTCGGTATGTAAGCACAAATAAACTCTGAATTTCAGACTAAAACCAATAAAACAGGTCAGGTCAGGTCAGAGGTCTAACAAGCCAGTACTGCAGTTCTTAGAGCAGTGAAAAAAGAGAATCCAAGGAATCAGCACAAGTTTGTACCTTTTTTTTTTTCACTCCAAGTGCTGGCAATTTGGTGTTCAAAGGTCTGTTTGAAGCATTCGATTTTAACATCCCCTGCAAGATGCATCCTGTTACAGCATCTTCAGTACCATCTAAGCCCTTAAAACTTCTGGCTTTCTCAACAACTGCTGACAATTAATTACATTATTTAATTATACTTCTCCAAAAAGTAATTCCTGTTCTTCAATTGGTGCCAGATTCTTTCACTGAGCACTTCTTTCTTCTCCTATTCTGAGTATAACAATGTATATAATAATTTTTGTTCCCTTCCTCCATTATCTTCTGATTTTATAGAATTCTACAATCAGTCTTTTCTCTAACTGAAGCACAATGCTCAGCCAGATCATTATAATTCATTAGGGCTTCTCAACTAACATACCATGAGACAGAATGTCAGAAGGAGGTTGAATTGCAATTCCCAGGTATGCTTGACAACTATATTTTTAAAGATGATATTTCATAAGTAACTGGGAGTTTTTTTCCTATGTCATGTTATTTTGGAATATGCAAGGAATAAACAGAATTTGTATTTGCTACAACCACCAAGAAACACGCTTCATTATAATTAATTACAGAATGAAAGGAATATAAATTAGGATTGTATTTCTACTTCCACTACTGAATCCCCGAACACAATCTGTATCAAATAATGCTGTGCTGATCACTGAATAGTTTTGTGTACCAATATTAATATCCTATATCACGTACTGTGACGTAACACTTAAAAAAAAAAAAAAATCTCCAGTTCTAGACTTTTTTGATTTATAGCTCCTCAAGGATAGATCTCCTCTCTTCCTAACTAACTAACAGCGTTAGTTTCTCAGAATTTTCTCCATGTTACTGGCAAAAATAATCCATTACAATATTCTAAATAGAAAATCCACTTGGAAATGTGTTACCTATGAAATTCTATTCTTTAAAATGTAAAACAACCATTGACTCATCTGGGTTTTTTTGTAAGAGAAACACCTTATTAAAAACCAAATAAACAAATCAGATCAACAAATCATGTGATGATGACCACACATACAGAACTGTAATATCTGCATATATATGGATAACATACTGTGGACTACGTATTTTTTTTATATCTGTATACACATATATCTATATATCTTTTTGTTCTAGCACTGATTTCAAACTGTTTCCTCTATCTGCAATCACTCATGTAAACATTTCCAAACAAACCTCTCAATAGTATTGTCCCTTCTCTTTCCCAAAACAGTCTACCCTACCTTCTTTCAGTAAAAGAAAACGGGCACCACAAAGCAGGACCACTGATATCAGTGGCAGTGACAACTGATGCTGAATTAAACAATTATGAAGCTTGTTTCAGGTTACATGTTGCTTCCATAGAAAAATAAATTGATCTCTTTGATTCAAACCTTAAAGAACTTAATCTAATTGATATTATCTTTCACAGTCAGTTCCACTTCTTCCTATGATTCTGCTGAATTATTTTTTCTCTAGAATAAAGAGTTGCCTAAGAAAAACTGAGATGAAACAATATACGAGGATTTCATAGGACTTCCTATAGCATCCAAAATTGTGGACATAAAGGACTCGTTGATGAGAAAGATAAAGGAACTAAAAGGTCATGTTTCTGACAAATCATAAGGCATTAGTTCATTCTTCACAGAAAGCAAATCAGTTCACCCATCACCTCCCAATACTGTACAGTACATTTGCATGTGAATGTACAATTACCCCTTGAAGAAAAAAATTAAACCTTAATAGCAAGCAGGAATTAATATACACACACACACAAAATGTTTTTACAGACAGTGCAAATTACATGACAAAAAGGTGTTATAATTCAGTAGACTAAGTTGCTCCATCAATAGCACAGCTGTTCTGAAGACATTTCCCAAACATCCGTTCCATCTTCCTCCATTTTGTCCTATATGACCTCTCACACAAAAATAATTTTCACTACCAGCACCTAAACCTCTAACATATTATCCCAACGCTTTCTCATATCCCTTAACTAAAAGCTCTTCCTTAGAAAGGCAAATATCCTGCTGCAGATTTCCAAGAAACCCAAGAGCATAACTGTATCTTTAAGGCCTCTATGATTGTGTCAGGTCTGGCTGAAATTGGCCATTGAATTCTATACTTATTAAGGGAAATGACAGAAAAAAATGACTGCATGAGCCTCATTTTTGAGGTGTGCAATTTTATTCAATTCAATTACATTTGATCAGTTTGCTCAGTCACTTAAAATGTAAATACATAATGGTGGCAAAGAAACCCCCAAAATAACTACTGTGCCAATCCATTCAATAAGTATTTATCGTTAAATTACAATACTGCCAGACTTCCTATGAAATATCAGAAGTGTCTCTTAGCATGTGTTAAGTGGGATGTGCTACTGTTTTGAGTCTTGCTCTACATGCTCCCTATTTTTTCAAGACTTATTTAAGCTCAGTGAACGCACTCTCACAGAATGTACAATTTTTAGATTCAGTCTCTTACCACCTGTGTGGCCCAGTAAATGTATTTGCCACTGCTGGGAGCAGGTGTCGGGCTATGTCAGGTCCCAGGGGGTGGCTGGGCTGCCCTTGGCCTGGAGGGGTCTGAGCTGGGTTTCCCAGTGCCCATTGTCCAGCTTGTCTGAGCTCCAGCTCTGTGAGTGCTGCTGGGGAAGGGGCTGACAGCCCCAGGCAGTCCCTGCCGGACAAATGGCAGCTTTCACCCCTTCCTCCCAGTGGCATACTAGGTAGGGATAAGAAAACAAAAATAAATCAATGTGTACTCAAGACTGAGTAGGAAGAGTAGGAAGAAAGCATCAAGTTCATGCTCCTTTTGAAATAGGAGGATGAACTCCCACTCTGCGGGTACTGAACTCCTCCTGGCAAAGACCTCAAGATGCTGATGACTTGTCATAAACACCCTCACCTCCCCTTCCTGAGTACTGAAGTTGTCAGCCTGAGGACCAGAGGGTAAACTATCAAAAAGTGATAAACACTAGGAAGGTTTTTCATATAACGATTTTGAGGTTTGGTTTTTTTTTTATTAGTTAGGACTATCAAGCAGTTAAAATTTAACTGGACTAATAATAAATTCTTGGTGCCATTTATATGATATGCTCCTTTTTGCCCATAACAAGATTTTGAGTGTCAACACACAAAGGCATTTGAATTTGGACCACTCATTTTTAAAGATAACATCTCTACCTCAAAGCTACAGGATAATTTGCAGTAGAGTGCTCTCAGTCTCTCTCCTGAGGCTGTTTGTTTTGCATAAATAATTAAACATATACTAAACAGGAACTGGAAGCCACATGTTCTCTCTTTTACATTAATATCTTAACATACTACAAAGCCATTCTCATTTTCAGGCTGAAATTCACGAGCAGAATTCATAGCAATTATCTCTACATATATGGTTATTTTGATCAGATGTGACGTGACAACCCTTTACAACTTTAGGAAAAACATACTATTTTATTTTTTCACTCTGAATGTTTTAGTTCATAAAGGGAAAATGTACAAAAAAGGGATTTTACAAAATTCTTCCTTGATATCAGTCAATCCTAGTATACCTCTTGTATAACTGTTGAGAACAAAATACGGGTGAGGCAGAAAGTTCTGTAGGGTAATGAATTATTCCTTTATGAAATGGAAATAGCAATAAATTTGTCATGTGATTCTTTATGTGTTCAACCTTTCTATGCTGCAGGAAATTTTAAGTATTTCTTGCAGTGATAGAATTGATATTTTTACTTACTTGCCTTATGAGCCTTTATTTTATGGGGTCAGTGGCCAGACATTTTATTGCTCTCTGATTAGCCCTCAGACCCATGCCATGTATTTCCATATGACAGCTCTTTCTAAGCATGTCCCTCAGAGAAAAGGAGGTGAACAGATCACTGTTGCCTGTTACTAGCAAAATCAGTGAAACCAACTCTAGGACCTGAGTACTGTATGACTGTCATGGTTTAACCCCAGCCAGCAACTAAGCACTACGCAGCTGCTCACTCACTTCCCCCCCCCACCCAGTGGGATGGGGGAGAAAATTGGGGAAAAAAAAGTAAAAAACATGGGTTGAGATAAGGACAGTTTAATAGAACAGAAAGGAAGAAACTAATAATGATAATAACAATAATAATAACAATAATTAATAATAACAACAACAATAAAATAATGATGATAATAATAATAACAACAACAACAGGATTGGAATATACAAAACAAGTGATACACAATGCAATTGCTTACCACTTGCCAACCAATGCCCAGTTAGTTCTCAAGCAGTGATCCATGCCCCCTGGAGCCAACTCCCCCCAGTTTATATACTGGCCATGACGTCACAGGATATGGAATACCGTGTTGGCCAGTTTGGGTCAGCTGTCCTGGCTGTGTCCTGTGCCAACTTCTTGTGCCCCTCCAGCTTTCTTGCTGGCTGGGCATGAGAAGCTGAAAAATCCTTGACTTTAGACTAAACATTAATTAGCAACAACTGAAAACATCAGTGTGTTATCAACATTATTCTCACACTAAATCCAAAACACAACACTACCAGCTATTAGAAAGAAAATTAACTCTATTCCAGCCAAAACCAGGACAATGACTCAGCAGAGTTTCCCCAAAATGACACATGCTCTGACACACAGAAAAAAAATACTAGGAATATTTGCAGACAAAATCTAACTTATTTGCTCCTTTTTAGGTAATCTCTGTCCATCAGCTCAGATAATAAAATAGACAAATTATTAAAACTTAGTTTGAATTTTATAAACTATTTGGATCATTATTAGTTATCCAAAACAAAGTCTGCAGATCACAATGATCTGCTATCTACATTACTGTAGTGCACTGGAAATGCTGTGGGTATCATTCACCTGGCCAAATTTAAATGACTTATTTTAGGTAACATCCCAAATGACATATAGTCAGCAGAAGGAAATAAACACTTTTAGAGCCAATTCATTGTATCCTCAAACAGGTATCTAAAATGTATCAGTTGATTCACAACATCCAAGTTCCCTTTCTTTTTTTTTTTTTTTTTTTTTTTTTTAATTAGCTGCGAAATGAACCTAACATGAATAGGCTTAACACCTCCCAGGAACTAATATATCAAGATACTTGTTATATATTTGTGATATCTATCTTGATCTCTATTTCATATATATTTGACTCTTGATATATATTGATCATCGATATATATTTGATATATATTTGTGAGATAACTTAAAAGGTTCCAATTTACAGAAGTGCTGAACATCCAACATTTGAAAATGAGACTATGTTTCTGTATATTTTGATGAAACATGCAAAATCCTTCGTTGCATTAGAAAATGAAGCTCTATTCATGACTGAATGCATTAGGAATGAAATAATAGTTCTTATATCCACACACATATCTATATTCATGTTTATCTGATTTTCGGTTTTTAATTTCTCACACATTACATATTGCCTGGCTAGATTCCTCACCATTTCATTAATGCAGTCATCTTTACTAAATATTACTTAGGCCTAATTGTTAGCTTTTTGCACATGTTCATAAGTAGGGACCAGCAATATTCACTTGGTATATTTCTGCTACATACTAAATCATACCTTTATATACAACTCAGTACTGAGTTTCTCACATCTCCTCTGCCATACGGTTTATAGAAAAGGGTAAGGTCCAGCGGCTTAAGCAACAGAGGCCAATGCTTGTAATATTAAAAACTCCCATTCAAACCACTCTAAGGAAAAATGCAGATTGTTGTTATATATAAAGCCAGAAACACTGGAGTTCTTTTCTAGTATAATACATGAAAATTAAAACTAGAGATACCATAAAATAAAATAAAATACAAATGTTTTCTTAATTATAAAGAATTCCCCCATAAATTCCCATAGATCTTTAAACATAGTTTCAATTTTTATGAATATTTATGTTACCTACTGAACGAACAGATTAATAAATAATCTGTAGTTTTACTCAACTGACCTAGTCCATTATGATAAACCACAACAATTTTTCCAGCTCGTTGCCTGAGGAAATCCAGGGACAGCTAAACGACTAACTGTTCCTTTCCACAGTTTGGATATGTTGTGTAATAATTGCTGACATTAATTAATTAATTGTCCACATATATAATAATATATACTCTTTAAAAAAAAAAAAAAATATTTTCCAGGAATAATGATATTTTCCAGGAATAATGTGACTAATAGCAATGGCTGCGACTTAAGTTTCAGCTCCACTCCTGACTGATACGTAAAACTGAAGGAAGCAGAAATGTTGGAAAATAGTTTCAGAAATGGCTTATTCTTGGTTGCAGATCCTAAGCCACAAAGAATCTGAATTAAAAACCTATGAGGGAAGGGACTGCAGGGACTAGCAAAACCCTGAAGACTTTTCCATATCAAATATAGAAATAGGGCTTATATGTGAAACTGTCCCTGAAAAAGATTTATCAAAAAGAAATAAAGCTTATGAAAAAGAGGTAGAAGTAAGTCTTCCATGTCTAGGGTTGGAGGTCAGAAGACAGTTACCATTTTAACCCCCTGAATGGAACCTGCTCCTCCTAAGAGACTGGCTAGCAACTCTTACAATGACTTCGAGTTCTGTAGTAACCAGTCAGTATTAACACAGCTTGTAGATGGCTTAATGCATGTCAAGTGTTGCTCCTCTGAGTAGGAGAAGTATCTTCCCATCTTCCTTATCCTACACATGTCATTCAATTGGAAAATCACTTTAGCATATGAGATCAACTTGAAGAATCTAGTCCACGTAGAGAACCCCATGAAAAATCAAACATAATTGTTACAAGATATGAATAAACCTAATTTTTGTCCCTTTAGTGTTCAATTATAAATCCATTTTGAAACTATTTATTTGTACTAAGCATAATGAAAACAAAAACCTATAAACGTAAGATAGTTTAAGCTAGTTTAGTTAGAGGTATCACATCAGGAAAAGATGTGGTCTTTGATATCAAACAAACAAGTTAATACTGTCTAGATTATTGTGATAAAATATAGCAAAGTCAATGAATTTCCTTGAAGCCTAAATTTATATAAAAATATTTCACTGAAAAGACTGTACTGTTTCCTTTCATATTTAATCTTCTGAAAAAAATTAACATAATAAACACTTAATTGTCTGTCTTCACAAAATATCACCACTTGAACTAATGGCAGGCGTACATCACCTTTAATTTTGTAGACTTGTCTTAGTCACATGGTAAGCATCAACTAGTAAAACTTAAACAAAAACTAAGCAGCCATACTATCTTAACTGTGAATCCACTGAAAAACAGATGTTTGACCAACCTCAGTTGTTTGTATAAAAAAGCTGTGAACAAATTGAAAATTATTCATTTTCCATTCCGTTTCCATTATATATTTACCATATAAAGCAATAAAAGCTGCCTTTTCCCCATAAACTACATGCTTGGAGAAAATACAATGTGTACATATACTTCACTGATTATGACATTTTACTAGAGCACCAGTACTTTACAAAAAAGTAGCATAAGCCAGAAGACTCATCACATGGACCCAATTCATTTTTTTTACAACATAAACCAAGATATTTAATCTGTATTTATGCAGACTGAATTAGGTTTGGAGACTGAAGGTTCAAAGAAACTGCTAATGCTGTTTAGATTTGCAAGCCAGCACTAATATTAGAAAATGAAACAGCCTAATCAGAGTCTGAAAACTGATTATCGTTTCGGACTTCTGTAGCAGTACTTGCAAAGTAATCTGCTCTAAGTATTTTTTTTTCCCCTGAAAAATAAAATCAGAGAAATATAATACTAAATAAGCCCAATGTACCAGGTTTTGCATAAAAGCAAGCACTATGTAGCAGATAATTTCAAATCTGAAAGATAAACTTCTGTGTCCATATCACTATCATTCATTGCAGAATGCTTTAGTAACACTGGAAATCTAGTACGTTGCCAAGGGAGGCTCAAGACAGTCTTTATAGTGTCTACTTTTTGGAGGAATGCTAAATAAAAAATGCATACATTCCTTGACAGAAAGCTTCATATGAAACATCTCACAATTTCTCATCTAAAAGTTGGGGGTTTTATGCCTCTCTTTCAAACTGGCAACGCCTTATACTTTGACTTCCCAGTGATACCTTCCAGTGATACCTCATAAACCCTCTTGTATTGCCAGAGCTTGATTACCTATAGGTAATCTAGATCAGAAATAACAAAAACAGCGAAGGAGAAATAGTCAGATGGCTTGTGCTGGGTCTTCCCTATCAAAGGATATAAGCAGAGATGATAAAAAGTTTCCGTACTATTGAGTAACCTATGCACATTTATTAACCTCATGAGATGTCAAGTTTACGTGTGCATTCGCTGTGTGCACCACTGAAGAGGTAGATGGTCTTGGAAATGCTTTGAGACAGATGGAGTGCAAATTGAAAGTGATGCATATGCAGTGATTGCACATCTCAAAGAATTCAAGTTACTAGCAGAAAAACATCTCTCTAGCATTCCAGTGATAGACCAGATATACATTAACACTGGAGGTTTATCTCAGAATCTTTCATTGAAACAAAACAAAAAGAGAAGGAATACACTCCAGTTTCATTCCTGAATTGATTGAGGATGGCAAGGGATTTGATAAGTTGGTTGTGGAACACCTGGTGGCACTTTGGCAGTTGTCACATGCATATCTCAGTGGTACCTTCCATTTAGTTTGAACTCTAAAGAAGTGCACTCACTTCCACTATGAATTTGGAGATCTCACAACAAGCATTACCCAATTAGAGTCTTGGCACAGAGACCACAGCAACTTCTTAGCCTTCAAAGGAACAGCCTTAGAAGTATTTTTAAACTTTTCAACAAGGCATGAGAGAAACACCTCTAACCCAATTCCCCAAATGACACTGAGAGTAGGAAGCATATACTCTGTATGCATCAAGTTCAGAAAAAGAAGACAGGTAAATTAATTTCCTCGCTCAGCTAGAATTCTCAAATCACCTTAGGAGAGCTGTAAATAGCATCTACATGTTACTTTATCCAAAAAGAACATGGTATATAGGAAATTAACCAGTAAGTTTTATTCTTTTACAACCTTCTCATAGAAGCAATTATCATCAAAAATGACATTTTCACTGACGTGAGTAACTATAACTAGACTACAACTGTAAGTAAATCAGTAGAGGTCAGATTGACAGGGATATCAGGTTCAGATTCTGTCTTCCACAGGATTGCAGCTCTTTCAGTAGTAGAAGTGCTGTGACTGACCCTTCAAGAATTTGAAGGCAATCTTTTTTTACAAAAATTGAGATATCCCACCAGGGTAAGTGATTGCTCTTTAACTGAACCAAGAGATAATTTAGACTTCTTTTGCTCCATTAAGTGAACTAGAAAGGTAGAAAATGTTGTCTCTCATGGTGAGACAGATTTACAGTAACAGCAGAGCCTATTAAGACAAGAGAAAATTCCATAAATTCTATTTTGTTGGATGTAGGGAACACCGTTCGGAAGATCTCGCGATGTCACGGAAAGGTAGAAGGCTAGTCGTCGCCTCCCTATGACATATCAGTAATCCCACCTACCGTTGTTAGTATAAAAGGAATTAACTGCGCAATAAAGGACGGAGTTAGCACTCACACCATGTGTGTTATCTGTCTCTTCCCTGGTCCAGGCCGACCAGTGATCTAATCGCGGCACCTTGATATGTAGCACTGCTACATAGTGGTGACCCCGACGTGATCGGCCGCACAGGCGACGATGGGGCTTGCGCAAGCGATTAAGGTATTAAAGGTGTTAGCTTATGAGGTGGGTGCCCGCGGTTCGATTAGGAGGGGCCCCACGGGCGAATGCATCCAATGGATGCTGCGCCGGGGGGACACTGAGTTTCCTAGATAAGTTTTGAGCCCCCCAAACTGGGGAGAGATTCGGGAGTCCTTGCTCCGATCCGAGCGCGGAGCTGCTGAACGATCGCAGAGTTGGGGGAAGGTGGAGCAGGTGGTCGCGGCGGGACGGGAGGCTGAGGCGTGCTGGCTGGCGGCGCGAGCTGCTGCGTCTGCGGGTGCAGCGGGAGACAGTGCCCTCGGGGACAGTGAGTCAGACTCAGACGGAGCGGGCGGCCGTGGAGCGGGGCTCGCAGAGTGGTCCGTCTTTGATCGCGGACATGGGCACGGAGGGTGCGGCGGAGACGGAGGTTTTTCCTGCAGAGGCGGCACCAGCGGGACCTGATGCGCCCCCCCGCCCCCCCCCCCAGTATCCACGAGAGGAGTTGCGGCGGGTGCTTCGGCAGCTCACGGGGAGGGACGGTTTGCAACGCCTCAGGCACAGGCACAGGGCATACGCGGGCGTGACTTTACGGCACTTGCAACAACTGCCTTGGCCGCACTTGGGCGTGTCGCGGCCATGGATAGAGCGGACCCCCCCCCCCTTGCGTGAAAGTTCCGCAGGGGATTGCCGAGAGGTTTACTGCCTTTTTAGATCGGCTTCAGCTTGCTGTGCAGGCGGCAAACCTCCCGGAGGCGGCTAAAGAGGCGATTGTGGTTGAATGTGCTAGGGCTCAAGCTAACCCACAGAGCGCAGCGCTTGTCTCTCCTTTGCCAGCGGGTTCGTCCCTAGGTAACATGATACGCCATGTACTGGAGAGAGAGCAACACCGGGAAGCGCGTCCGGCAGTGGCGGCCTTGCAACAAGTTTTGCAGGCGGGTACAGCCTGATACTGCTTTTGAGGAGGCAGTCTGTAAGCAGGCCGCTAACGAGCAGCATTCTGATTCCGATAATAATTCTTTTGTATCAGGCAGGGTGGACTCTGAAAAAGAGCCGGATTTATATCCCTCATTACCTCCGCCGCTGCCTCCCACGGCCTCTGCGCGGCCGGGACCGCCGCCGTGCCGCCGCCGGCCCCCACCCCCCCACCCCAATCGCCTGGTACTCCCTCTCCAGGGTCTGCAGAACTTACAACGGAACCTGGCTTTGCTGCACTGCCTGTATCTCCTTCTCCTGCTACTCCCTCTAACTCTGTGCCTCTGTCTAATCCATGACGATTCACTTAATAATTTGGGAAAAAATACACATAGTTTGATGCAACGCTGTCGAGAAAAAGCTCTACAGCAAGGAGATACCATGTTTACTTTTCCTGTTGTATGCACACCTGCCTCAAGAAATGCAAGAACCTCAAGAGTTAGAGTTCTTAGGATCAGTCATCATGAATCCCTGTGTGATGTTTAATTACACCCATAACACCACTGGAAAGGGTCAGAATATAAATGCTATTTTGCCTGTATATAGAAATGCTACAGCTTGGTTTAACTATATCTATTCCAGAATATCACACTCTTTTTTCTATTCCAGCTGCTTTACCTACGCGGATGTTTTTAATTTGTGGGAATAGAGCGTGGGAGAGGAATTCCATCGAAACTTAACAGGAGGCCATGTAGCCTCGGACAACTTACGTTACTAACACCCAATATCAATATGATTCACAGTAAAAGGCTCACGATAACTGACACAGGTTTAACTGGATGGCTAACAAGTTTGGGAATTACGGGATGGTTGAAAGATTTGCTTATGCATGGCTTAGTTATTTTAATTGTAATATTAGCAGTTGTAATGATTGTACCACGTATCATAAAATAGTTGAACGTATGATTGCAAAAGCATTTCATGTAACTTGGCTTGCATAAAAATAATTTTAAAAAAAGAGAGAGAGAGGAAGAGACAGAAAGAAAAAAAAATTAATGAAAACAAACGGCTGGAGAGGGGGAAGAGAGATGCGGTTGCGGAACACACAGACATGGCAGCTGAAGAGTGAGAACATGTAAAACAAATAACCCTGCAGACACCAAGGTCAGTGAAAAAGGAGGGGGAGGAGATGCTCCAGGCACCGGAGCAGAGATTCCCCTGCAGCCCGTGGGGAAGACCATGGTGAGACGGGTCATTCCCCTGCGGTCTATGGAGGTCCACACTGGAGCAGTGTGCTCCTGAAGGACTGCACGCCGTGGAGGGGACCCATGCTGAAGATCTTCGTGGAGAACTGTCTCCCGTGGGAGAGATCCCACGCTGGAACAGGGGAAGAGTGCGATGAGTGCTGCCACTGAGGAGGATGAAGTGACAGAGACAATGTGTGATGAACTAACCGCAAAACCTCATTTCCCGTTCCCCTGTCTAGCTGTGGAGGAGAGAGTGATAGGATAGCTATGGTAGGTAACTGGTGTCCAGCCAGGGTCAACCCATCACATAGACAAAATGCATTATAACATAGAATGAAATTACATTGCAATTGGGAATTTCAAAATTCAAAAAAAAGGGCTCTGTGTAACTCCTTTACAAGGGAATGAAAGTGTATATATGAAATTAGCAGAATAAGGTGTTTTTCAAAGAATTCTCTAATACTGTTGAATGCTTAAATCCAAAAATATGATTTGAAGGTTTAAATTTGTGTATCTGAATTTATATTGCTATTGGAGAATTATTAATCATTTGTGTGTTTGCAGCAATCAGAATCACCTGAGGAGCAGTACGAGGATTGCATCAGTTCGAAGCTAGAGTCCTCGCTGCCTTCCTCGTGAATCTGATGTTCCTAAACAAAAAAGGGGGCGATGTGGGAGCAGCTCGGAACACCTGGCATTTGTTTTCAAGAGTGACCGTTAGAATTTGTTGTGCTGCATGTTTGCCAAGCCTTGAAGAACTAGTTTTACAAGGTCAGGTTGGAGGATGGCCTTGTGTAGGCCTGGGAAGATCTGGCTGAAGACAGTCACGAGTATGTCTATGGAATGTTTTTATCTTTAACTGTTCTGAGGACTGGCAAACATCCCAGCTGGGTCAGATATGCCCTCCTGTGCTAGTAGTATTGGCTGTGAGTCGTTAGTACTTTCTGGATCTTTGTTGAAACATATATAAGTTGGATTCTTTTGTGAAATAAAGGGAATCTTGCATGGGAAAAAAAAAAAAAAAAAAAAAAAAAAAAAGGAAATTGTGGGAGATTTCATAGAAAATGGGGGAACATTTCTTTGAGCCTGATTATTTAGAGTTAGCATAAGTAGCCCGCAGTCAACATGAGTGGACCGGAGTACGCTCCCTTTAAGCCACTACAGTATTTGCATGTTACCGTAGACACCTATAGTAAATATATTCTCACTACAGCGCACAGGAAGCAGAATAGCTTGGCGGTTGTACAACACTGGCGTGCTTGCATAGCCCAACTGGGGATTCCACGACAGATCAAGACGGATAATGGTACAGCTTATGCTGTGGAAAAGGTGAAACGATTTTGTGCAACGTGGGGTATAGCCCTTGTACATGGCACTCCTTATAACAGCACCGGCCAGGCCATTGTAGAACGAGCACATCGAACCTTAAAGACCCTGCTAGATCGTCTTAGGGAGGGGGACCAGGCGGAGCCCTCCTGCTTACGGGATAATTCACCTGTTCTCCGTGCACAGCGTCTCCTGTTAACTGCGTTAACTTCATTAAATCAGACAATTCGGGGGGACCTGGACCAGATGACGGCGCAACGACAAGAGAAGAGAAGAACGGAAGAGAAAGGCCCTGTTGGTCCGTGTGCGTGATCCCCAGACACGCCAATGGGACGGACCATTTGAGCTGCGTTGCCTCAGGCGGGGGTACGCCTGTGTACAGATACCTGAAGGGCTACTGAAATGGGTCCTTAGTCGCATGGTTCGTCCTGCCCTAACCTTGTAGTGTTTGAGTGTTTTTCTTTACAGATTGCTGTTATCCTTTCCTGGCTTGTGATGTCTTGGGTATCTGCTACGAATTTCTGACGCTGGAGCAATTAATAAACAAGATAACAGAACTGCAGAAGCAAGAAGGCGCTGCAAGACCTTTATAGCAATTAAGAAAAATGTCATTTTGGCTTGGAGCATTTAGCTGCGGGATGGGGACTTAGGAGTTGGTTTGTATCTTTGTTAAAAATCGGGGTTTCTTTTATTCTTGTGTATTTTATTAGGTATAATGTTGCTTTTACTGTGTTTAATTAATTGTGTTCATATATCTTGTAGGTCACCTTAGCCAACATAACAGGTCAAGATTCTCTGTGCACTGCAACCGCATCACAAAGCCCGTGAACCAATAGACAGGATGGCTATGACTCGTGCGGCACGTCTGGCCAGCGACCGCATGTGCCATAGGCTCCCTATGTTTCAACTGAGGTGAATTTTGGCACCCGCTGGCCACGCGTGCTAAAATCTGTTCCTCTGCAAATGTACAAATACCGGGATTTTCCGAAGAGCATCGGGCTGGTGTACGGCAAGGCCATCGTTGCCTCTGTGGGGACGCCCACGTAAAGCTGGCACCTACCGATTGCTGGCCTGAGTTCGCGGATGGTGGTGACTAGATCTGCTAATACTCTTCTAATAGAAAAAGGGAGGGGGAATTGTTGTGGGAACATATTTAGCTAACGGTCACAAGAGCATTCCAGACGCCTTTAGAAGGCCTTGAACAGAATAAACAAGAAGACAAAAATAAGAAAGATACCAATTAGAAAAACACAGGTGCATATTCCACGATAAAGAGAACTTGGCACAAACAACCTCAATTCGGCAGTTTATCTTGACCAATTAGACTGAGATAAGTCTCGTATGTTTAGTTAGTATGACCAATTATATTTTATGTTTATGCGCGTGTGCAGTGTTGATGCAGCCAATCATTGAGTGCAACTGGACGCGTGGACAGTGCATGAATAGTGTGTGTAACCAATGGGAGCTAGTTGGACATGAGGAGGGGGAGATGTAGGGAACACCGTTCGGAAGATCTCGCGATGTCACGGAAAGGTAGAAGGCTAGTCGTTGCCTCCCTATGACATATCAGTAATCCCACCTACCGTTGTTAGTATAAAAGGAATTAACTGCGCAATAAAGGACGGAGTTGGCACTCACACCATGTGTGTTATCTGTCTCTTCCCTGGTCCAGGCCGACCAGTGATCTAATCGCGGCACCTTGATATGTAGCACTGCTACAGTTGGATAAGTGTGTTTATAAAATTTTTATTCAGGGCCTGTCTTTCAGGGGAAGAGATAACGTGATGAAAGCAATCCAGCACTCATGGCATGAGGTAGAACACTGAAGAAATCCAGTTTAGAAATCTATCTCAGAAAATCTTTTTTGGTGTCAGTGGACACATGGACAGATGGAGGAAGCCAGCTCATCAAACTTCTTGTTCCTATGATGTGGATAGATTGCTGAGACATCTATTTTTTTCCCTGTTGGTCTCCCATCTGTTTTGATACAAGTGCTTATGTTTGAAACCTCTCACGGTATCTATCATCATAAAGCTTTGAGGGAAAAGCACAGGAGCCTGTCTGGGCACTGAATTCCCTGGGCAAAGAGCTGCAAAGGAGTTAATCACTTCAGCTTCAAAAGTCCACTTCCAGAAAACTGGCTGCTAATAACTCTGAAGAGGTCATTTATTTTAATAACAGGTCCCATCACCAGCTACTAAAAATAACATAAATAATTCATTTCTCTTGCAAAAGTAGTTGAGAAAAGCTGAAACAATGACTGATACATGACTCTAATAGGTTCATGCTCCAAACGTGAGGGACAAGGAACAGTAACATATGCTTCAGCTGACAAGAAGTATGTATGTGCACAGCATGAGTGTACACATGACTTTAATTTGGTATTTGTTTTTTAAGTCTAAATCTCTGAAATATGTGTGAATACATATTCAGAAGTGTGTATTTCAGAAGTATACAGAATTACACTTCTGAACACAGGCAAAGAATGGAATAGTGTATGAGCTGCCAAAGTTTTTAGAGCCTGTTTTTAGAGAGCTCTTCTTTAAAAGAAGATTGGTTTGTGCACAGGAGAGAGGAAGCAAGAGACTGTGCTACCAGAAGGTTGAGGTTTGCTTACGACACATTCTGTTGCCTTGGGAATGACCATGCTTGGGAATTGACCTTTCTGATGAAGCATGGATGCTTCCAGAAAACTGAGTTGAATCACATGATTGTTATCTGCATTGCCTTAACTTCTTTCCAACTGACTCTCTAATTGTTACTGCACTTTTCAGTACAAACACAAAAACCCTAAAGGGAATCTTCCTATGTGACATTGATTCAATTTTGGAAGCAGAACTGGCGTCCTAACATGCTTTAAATCCTAAACTGTGCTCTGCAATACCTGCTTCATAATGACAACAAGGCAAGGCTCCAGAAGATTTAGGAAAAGAAAGGGCAGTATAACAAACAGATTAGCCACACCTATGCATATTGCAGGTTATCTTCAGCAGAGTACAGCCTCATGTGACTTTTACTTAGAAATCTGAAAGTGCAGATAAACAACTCTGAAACAAAGAACAATCTAAATGCTAAAGATAAGCAAACACATTAAACAAGATAATCTTTCCAATTTCATATTACTGCTGATCAGTGCAACACCATTTATAATTTTTCTAGATTTAATTTAGATCATATTCTTGAATCCATGATGAAAACAAAGTGCAAAATATTAGTTTTTGCTTGTTAATTAAACATTTTTAATTTCATTTCTTAAAATAAAATGAAAATACACTTATATTGTGCAAAAATAAACATTAAAATGATTGAGGAATGTCCCTATAAATTGTGTCTATAGAAGCTAAAATTATATTGAGGAACACATCTAAGGATTGTTTATCAAGTTGCCCTGATTTAATAGGCAAGTTTTATTGACTGCCTTCCAAAATGTTCACTATATACAAGCAGCTATGTTAAATTTACTACACTTTGAACTAGTGAATCAACTCTATCTCCCTACAGAAATGAGACAAAAGCTGCTTCCGGCATTTATTCCACTTTCTTTTCTTTTCTTTTTTTTTTTTTCTTAAATAAAAATTAATAAACAGACACTATATTATTAACAATGACTCATTTGCCAGATCACTGCAAAACACATACCATTAATCCTGCTTTTGTCCTTAATTTCTCAGTCAATAAAGTAGCAATATTAAAACCACTTGAATTCTGAAGACACAAATTTGTGCAAATAATTTCCAAAAATTACTGTTACATGAAAAATTCCACTAATAAAAAAAAAAGATAAAAAACTTCACAAACATCATTGAACTTCACAATCATCATCAAGTCCCTCAAGACTACTGTGAACTAGTCACTATCCTTGCTTTAATACTGCATTGTGCTTCACACTTTTTTTTTTTTTATCTGAAGATATCAGTTTCTAATACTAGACAGGAATCTCTCTTGCTTAGAAATGTGAGAAGTAGGAAAAAGACAATGAGAAGTTATCATCAACCATTTGATTTATCTGTCAAAAATTCCATACAAGTACATGTGGAGTGCTGTATTCTGTTTTCTTTGAAGTTTATCTGACCTTCACTCCTCCTACTCAGGCCTAATCCCAACCAGATTTTCTCCTCAACCATTTATTCCACCCATTTATTCTCCTGATGTCAGCATCCACTTCTTTCTCCCCTCCTGAACTATGTTTAGCTTGCTGTCCACCAGGACCCGCAAGTCATTTTCAGCAAAGCTGCTCCCCTACCAGGAAGTCTCCAGTCTGTATCGTTGCAGGTGGTCAGTCCATTCCAGGTATCGGACTCTGCATTTGTCCTTGCTAAATTTCACAGGGCTGCTGCTGGCCCATTCTTCCAGCCTGTTCAGGCTTCTCTGAATGAAAACCCTGCCCTCCAGCTGCAATACCAAACTGCAGGGTGCACTGTCACCTCATCCAGGTCACTGATAAAGATGTCAAACAAGATAGGTCAGAACCCAAAGGAACTCTAATTGTTAATAAGCCTCCAGGTAGAATGCAAATCATTAACTACTTTCTTTTAAGCCAAATACTCCTACCAGTTTTTCATCCATCTAGTTGAATGAACTCATCCAGACATAACATCACAACCTGGATATAAGGATTCTATGGACAACTGTATCCAAAACCATGCTAAAGTCAAAGTGAAGAACATCCACTGGTATCCCCACATCCACGAATCTCATCATTTTGTCACGGAATGCAATTAGACTGGTCAAGTACAATCCATTCTTGTTAAATAACTGCTGGCTATTCCCAATCATCTTATTAGAATCATAGAATCATAGAATCATTTAGGTTGGAAAACACCTTCAAGATCATCAAGTCCAACCATCAACCATGCCCACTAAACCATGTTATGGAGTACCCCGTGTACGTGGTTTTTGAATACCTCCAGGGATGGTGACTCAACTACTTCCCTGGGCAGCCTGTTCCAATACCTGACAACCCTTTCAGTAAAGAAATTTTTCCTAATATCCAACCTAAATCTCCCTTGCCGCAACTTGAGGCCATTTCCTCTCGTCCTATCTCCAGCCACCTGACAGAAGAGATCAGCACCCACCTCACTACAACCCCACTTCAGGTAGTTGTAGAGAGTTATAAGGTCTCCCCTCAGCCTCCTTTTCTCCAGGCTAAACAGCCCCAGCTCCCTCAGCTGCTCCTCCTAAGACTTGTGCTCCAGGCCCCTCACCAACTTGGTTGCCCTTCTCTGGACACGCTCCAGCACCTCAATGTCTTTCCTGTAGTGAGGGGCCCAAAACTGAACACAATACTCGAGGTGCAGCCTCACTAGTGCCGAGTACAGGGGAACAATCGCTTCCCTGCTCCTGCTGGCCACACTATTTCTGATGCAGGCCAGGATGCCATTGGCCTTCTTGGCCACCTGGGCACACTGCTGGCTCATATTCAGTCAGCTGTCAACCAGCACCCCCAGGTCTTTTTCTGCCGGGCAGCTTTCCAGCCACTCTTCCCTAGGCCTGTAGCGCTGCATGAGGTTGTTGTGACCCAAGTCCAGGACGCGGCACTTGGCCTTGTTGAACCTCATACAATTGGCCTTGGCCCATCGATCCAGCCTGTCCAGATCCTTCTGTAGAGCCTTGCTACCCTCAAGCAGTTCAACCCTCCCTCCCAACTTGGTGTCATCTACAAGCTTGCTGAGGGTGCACTTGATCCCCTTGTCCAGATCATTGCTAAAGATATTAAACAGAACGGGGCCCAACACCCAGCCCTAGGAAACACCACTTGTGACCTGCCGCCAACTGGATTTCACCCCATTCACCACAACCCTCTGGGCTCGTCCATCCAGCCAGTTTTTCACTCAGTGAAGAGTACACTTGTCCAAGTGATGAGACGCCAGCTTCTCAAGGAGTATGCCATGAGAGACAGTGTCAAAGGCCTTGCTGAAATCCAGGTAGACAACATCCACAGCCTTTCCCTCATCCACTAGGTGGGTCACCTGGTCATAGAAGGAGATCAGGTTAGCCAAGCAGGACCTGCCTTTCGTAAACCCATGCTGGTTGGGCCTGATCCCCTGCTTGTCCTGGACTTGCCATGTGAGTGCTCTCAAGACTAATCGTTCCATAATCTTCCCCAGTACTGAGGTCAGGCTGATAGGCCTGTAGTTCCCCAAATCCTTCCTCCGACACTTCTTGTAAATGGGAGTCACATTGGCAAGCCTCCAGTCTTCTGGGACCTCCCCTGTTGACCAGGACTGCTGATAGTTGATGGAGAGTGGCTTGGCAAGGACCTCCACCAGTTCCCTCAGTACTCTTGGATGGATCCCATCTGGTCCCATAGATTTGTGAGTGTCCAGATGGTGTAGTAGGTCACTAACTATTTCCTCCTGGATTACAGGGGGTATATTCTGCTCTTCATCCTCACCTTTCAGCTCAGGCGGCAGAGTACCCTGAGGATAACTGGTCTCCCTATTAAAGACTGAGGCAAAGAAGGCATTAAGTACCTCAGCCTTTTCCTCATCTCTGGTGGCAATGTTCCCTTCTGTATCCATTAAAGGATAGATAGTCTCCTTGGGATTCTTTTTACTGTTAACATATTTGTAAAAGCATTTTTTGTTGTCCCTTACGACAGTGGCCAGATTTAGTTCTAGCTGAGCTTTTGCCTTTCTACTTTCCTCTCTGTATGATCTAACAAGATCCCTGTACTCCTCCCCAAGTTGCCTGCCCTTTCTTCCAGAGATGATAAACTCTCCCACTTTTCTTGACTCCTAGCAAAAGCTCCCTGTTCAGCCAGGCCGTTCGTTTTCCTTGGCGGTTCAACTTGCAGCACATGGGAACAGCCTGGTCCTGAGCCATTAAGATTTCCTTCTTAAAGAATGTCCATCCCTCCTGGACCCCTTTGCCCTTCAGGACGGTCTCCCAAGCGACTCTCTCAACCAGTGCCTTCAAGAGGCCAAAGTTTGCCCTCCGGAAGTCCATAGTGGTGGTTTTGCTGACCACCTTCCTTGCCTCACCAAGAATTGAGAATTCTATCATTTCATGCTCGCTAAGCCCAAGATGGCCTCTGACCATCACACCTCCCACCAGTCCTTCCCTGTTTGTAAACAATAGACCTAGCAAGGCTCCTCCCCTGGTTGGTTCACCTACCAGCTGTGTCAGGAAGTTCTCTTCCACACACTCCAGGAACCTCCTAGACTGTTTACTCACTGCTGTGTCATATTTCCAGCAGACGTCTGGAAAGTTGAAGTCCCCCACGAGAACAAGGGCACACGATTCTGAGACTACTACCAGCCGCTTGTAGAATGATTCATCCATCTCTTCAACCTGGTCAGGTGGTCTATAACAGACTCCCAGCACAATATCTGCCTTATTGGCCTCCCCTCTCATCCTTACCCATAAGCACTCCACCTTGTCATCAGAATAGTGTAGCTCTGTACAGTCAAAACTTTCCCTAACATAGAGAGCCACCCCACCACCTCTTCTACCTTGCCTATCCCTTCGGAAGAGCTTATAGCTATCCATTGCAGCACTGTAGTCATGGGAGTCATCCCACCATGTTTCCGTGATGGCGACTAAGTCATATCTATCCTGCTGCATGATGGCTTCCAGCTCCTCCTGTTTATTGCCCATGCTGCATGCATTGGCATAGATGCATTTGGGCTGGCCTATCGAATCCACCCCTAACATTGGCATGCTGCCCCCAGGCTCATCTCTGGTGCACCTAGTTTTATCCCTTACCCCCTTCAAACCTAGTTTAAAGCCCTCTCTATGAGCCCCGCCATCTCACAAGCGAGGATTCTTTCTACCCCTTTGAGATAGCTGGATACCATCTGTCGCTAGCAAGCCCGGTGCCTTGTAAACCTCCCCATGACCAAAAACCCAGAATTCCACTGATGGCACCAGCCTCTGAGCCACGTATTAACCAGGTGTGTTTTCCTGTTTCTTTCAGTGTATTTCCCTGCCACTGAAGGGATTCAGGAAAACGCTCTCTGTACTCCCGATCCTTCCACTAATCGTCCCAGTGCCCTGAAGTCCCTTTTGAATGCCTTTGGATTTCTTTCTGCAATCTCATCACTGCCAACCTGCACAACCAGCAATGGGCAATAATCAGAGGTCCGAACCAGACCAGGGAGTTCCCTGGTAATGTCTTTTACCCGGGCCCCAGGGAGGCAGCAGAATTCCCTGTGGGATGGGTCAGGTCTGCATATTGGGCCCTCTGTCCCCCTCAGAAGGGAGTCACCTATGGCAATTACCCTCCCTTTTCTTTTTTCAGAGGATGTGAGAATGCGTGGGGCTGCCCAACTGAGCCTAGGCACCTCCCTAGACAGGGCTTCATCTACACCCTGATCTTCATTGACCTGGTCCTCAAGTTCCAGAGCCCCATACCTGTTGTGTAGGGGCAACTGGGAAGGTGAGGGAGACCGGGAGGGGATTCGCCTGCCTCCCCGAGCAGGGACCTGTATCCATTCCCCTTCATCTCTTAGGTCCCCCCCTGCCTCGTGGCAAGAGGGCAGGGGAACCTCCGCTTCTTGTGGAGCCTCCATCTGCTGCCTCTGCCTCAGGGATGGTAGGGTATGGGTCCACCAATCTATCTCCCTCTCACACTCCCTGATACTCCTCAACCTTTCCACTTCCTCCTTCAGCTCTGCCACCAGGCTGAGCAGGTCATTCACCTGCTCACACCTCACACAAGAGGTGTCCCCGCTGCTCTCCGTCATCAGTGACAGACTCAGGTACTCCCTGCAGCCAGAGACCTGGACAGCTGCATGTTTACATGGGAGCTCTGTCTGCGCTGCCACATTTTTCCTAACAATGGCTTTCACCCAAGTAGTAACCATACCTGGGTCTCCCTCTCGGCTGATGCCCACTGCTTGAGTAGCCTTCTCGAGCTGGGAAGAGGGGGCAGCCGCGCAAACTGCCCCGCCACACCCTGGTCGCCGGCGCTCCTCGGGGCCGTTCAAATCTCCGGCGGTTGCCCCCGGCAACGCCCTCGCAGCGTCAGCCTCTCTCGCGAGAGCTGCCGGCTCTGGACGGGTCCCTCTGCTCTTCCCTGGAGCTCCTGGGCCTCGGGAACCTCCCAGTCTGCCTCCATCTAGCGCTTAGCCTCTGACTTACCATTGCCTCTGCTGGCCTCACCGCTGACTGAATGACTTAATTATTCTCCTTAATCAGCCTAGAAATGGCTTCTGAAGTAACTCACTCCAAGGTATTTCCTGGGACTAAAGTGGGGCTGAATGGCTTGTAATTCCCAAGATCATTTTTCTTGTGCTTTTTTAAAGACGGCTGTAGCATCTGCCTTTCTCCAGTCACTGAGACTCTCCCGCAGTGTACGTGACTTTTCAAAGTTGATAGAGAGTACTCCTGCAATGATATAACAGAGCTCTCTCATCACCCTCAGATGCATCCTGTCTGGTCCTGTGGATTTCTGTTGGTCAAGATTTCTCAAAAGATTGTATGTGTGAGTCAGTTTTAAAATATGGCAATAGGGACTTAAGATCTATTAGTTGTATAAATCAGCATTATCCTTTAGCACTTAAACTCTCTCTTCTCCATTGTTCTGCAATGATTGCCTTTGAAAATTTGGCTTTATTTTCTTGATTATATTTGAATATCATTCCTCAGAATGTTGTATTCTGAACAGTATTCTGACTGTTCTGGCAGTCTCTCTTGCCTGGCTGTGATCTTTTTGAGTGCATTTCCTTCTACAGCTATTTTGCTTACCACTAATTCACTCTGTCGCTTAGTCCCGTGTTTTGAACACTGCATTACAATGTTTCAGTGCTCACCTTTTCACTCTGAAGCAACTTTTCGTGCTCACCTGCATGCCTTTAACATGAAAGAAAGGTGATCAGAATAAAAGATCATTGCTACTGCTGTGGTCCAAGGTGTTGGCTACATTGTACTGATAAAACACTGCCCCTGTGACTAACATGGCTTCTTTCAGGGTTATTTCAGGTAAGTTTTCACAACATGTATAACTGATTCACATAAACTGATAAATGAGTTCTCATAAGACATCACACATAAAACATAAGAAACGCTCCCTCAGAAAATGAAGCTGTATCATTGCACACACATACACAGTACCAGCTACCTAACAGTAACAGAAAGTTACTAGAGCTAACCTATTTTTTTCCCTGACAGGGAACTGAACTGAAGCAGGCATTGTGCCTGTTAGATACACAGAGAGTCTTATCCCTGACAATCACCAGAAACCTGAGATTTCACTAACTTCAGGCTCTCTGATCACTACTTCAGATTCCCCATGTAGGTCAAGAGCTGTGCCCCCAACTCTACCCACAAGAATGTCCTCATCTAATTCTTCATACAGGAAACAAACAAGTTATAAAACAAACTCATTTGGTAGGACTGGCCTGAAGAAAAATGGGAGAACTGGAGTGGAAGGTGTGTGCGGATGTCCTGTGATGTTTAAGAATTCAAAGCAATGTTTCAGGTTTTGGAAAAAACTTTTCTAGTGATTTTCTCTTAAGTGGGAGAAAGGGCATATATCACACAGAACAGACAACATCTGCAATTCCCTGCCCCACGTGGGAAAGCAGTTTGGGAGAAGAAGCTGGGGACCAATGATATAAGATTCATATACGTAAGACTTTCCAGATATTAATCCTCAACATGTCTCAGATTTTAATATTCCTCTAACATGGACATGGTATATTCAGTCGATTACATTATTCATCCCTTGCTATATAGTCAGCGTATTTAATCCCCCTGTTCATTTTTTTTTTTTTTTAAAATCTTGCGTACAGATTCAGTATTTGGTAGTTACAGAAGCACCCTTTTGATGAAGTACAAAGTAGATTAAGTACATTATGGATAATTTCAAAACATAGCGTTTTCTGTGCTCTGAGTAAATATCCATGATAAGATAAGTTTTACTCATTTTTATTAGTTTTCAGACCACAGAATATATCTATGTTCATGGGTAAATTTTCAGTAATAGAATACCTGCAATAGAATATGTTCTACTTATAAATGATTTCTGAAATAAACAGACCTCTGCATCTGTGTCAGACAGCAAATTCTATTTCATAAATGAATTTTTCTTTCAATTTTTTGCCATTTTTTTAACTGAAATTATGATGGATGATGATAGCAAACTAACAAGAATAATTACATCTTTTCAGCCTTCTGTTTAAATGAAAGTTCTGCTGAACAAAACTAGCTGCAAACCACAGCAACTGAACTACCAAACCAGCCTCATTACCAGAACTAACAGCACATTCTTGGGTTTCCTGGCTGCCTAGCTCATTATTTAATCTATTCATTATAACTAATTTCTTATATATGAGAAGAGAAAAATTCAGAAGCTCAATCCAGTACTGCTCAATTAGCTTACAGATTAACCACATGAAAGACTGAACTGGAGGCAAAAAGATTATGTTGCCATGCCTTATTGTGCTTTGTCTGCAACAGTTCAGACAGAACTAGCTCTACATATCCATCCAGTTTTACATCCCCTGTGCTAGCAGAAAATAAAAGACAGTATAATGTGTCATGCATCAACAAATATTAAAAAAGAAAAAAGACCAGCAAGTGTCTTACATCATTTTGAACAAAGCACTCCAAAATTCTATTAAGCTTAACTACTTTTCAGAGTCAGATTGTCCGTGTGAGGGGAAGACAAACTTACTTTCAGTACAAGAACAGGATTGTTTATGTTGTACTATCTTTTTGGTGCATTTCTATGCCTACCAAGAAGCTGTGCTATTTTATACTCATTTTGGAAGTGATTCATAATTAAGCAATGTACACATAGAAAACACCTCTCTGTTTTGGGATGTGCACAATAAGCACATATAATTAAACACCAGTGGGTAGGTTTATACACATAAAGCGTTCTTGGAATTAAAATGGTAAACTTAAATATGTCATTATCTACATACTGTTGGAACCTACAGTAAATAAAGGCATGATGTGTCATTCAATTTCTATAAAAATGAAATGTGTTTACAATACCTGATATTGTCACAATTTAGAAAGAGTTTTGGAACATGCTAAAATAATTTTCATTATCACATTTTAAAGACTTTTTCAATATTTTTTAATGTTTAAGAATTGTACTATTATTACAGTAATATTTTTAAACATCACACATGAGAAATACATATTTTAAGGATTTTCCTAAAGCTGAAAATCAGAAAATGGCATTTAGGCAGGTGATTTACTATGAAAATTGTAGTGGGTCACACATCACATTTCTATATTGAGCTAGTAAATCACATTTATTGGAATCTTCCCTCTCCTCATCACCAAAAATAAACTTTTCCAGAATACAGTATAACAAAAGGGCATTAGAAATTTGAAGATTCCCATGAAAAGTATATAGTATTCAGTAGTATTCTTCTCTTTGGGAGAAACTTTCTTAACATTAAAAATTATGTATTAATGCAAGCATCTTTTTAAACAGGATGTGGAAAACTAAGGTGTAGTATAGTCTCATTAAAATAATATTTAATATTTAAACAATCACAAGTGGCTCTATTTTTCATTTTTCCCTTGGTTTAATCTGAAGGTTGTCTTGCTTTCTAGATCTTTTACTGAAACAGCTCAGGAAAAGAAACACTGCAGTCAACAGGAATTTTGATCAGGTAAGGACACTGGGTCTTCACCAGAAGTTCAAACATGTTAACTTTGTACAGCTGCAAGTCCTCAAACCACAACTATTTCACATACTTATAAACATCTGTAGTACTTAGATATTACAATAGGAAAAGCTTTTTTCACAATAGAGTACAATCTTGAAATCTAATTGTTTTCCATATTAAATTTAAAGTTTTGTGTAAATCTCAAGAAATGTAGCATTACTTTGATTTTAAATACAGAACTTTAGCCAGGTGTGGAGTAGAGGAAAAAGATTTAGATGCTTCTTTGTATAGAACACACAGGTTGTTAAGTAACAGTATTTTCTTAGCAAGGCATTTTCACAGTAAGTGGCAGTAAGCACACAAGATTTTAGTAGTTTTTTTGACAGCTTTCCCTTGGGCCTTTAAAAACAAGGAAGGAATAAGCAATTCACTTGAGTAATTTGGTCTACATGAGTTATCCAAAAGCATCATTAGAGAAGGAACCCATCAAAAATGAAAGAAGAGTCTTCCTGGATGAATTTTGATCCAAATATCCTTTCTCTACTCCCTTCTTCCTCTCCTCTCCCAAATGGATGATTTCTCCTTTCCACTTAAAAAAAAATGAATGTCTCATCCTTTCATATCTGGTGTCCTTAAAGTATAGAAATTGCATGAAATGCTGCAATACATAGTAGACTCTATATTGCCTGAAATACAACATGACTAATGAAAAATAACCAAGTGTGTTAAAAAGAAGCTAAAAAGATGGGTAAGAAATTGATATTTTTGCACTAGCATGCAGACTATTAAGTGAAACTCTACCAAACCCAGAGCAAATTTGTACTCCTCTCTTCCCTGAGGAACAGCTTGGAAAAGACATAAAAACTATTAATAAGTCCTTTCTAAAACACATCAGAAGTGAAAGCCTGCCAAAGAATATATAGGACCAATATGTGATCACAGGATAAAGAAAGCATTCTAAGAAGCTAAGGTGACAGAGATTTTTTTGCTTCTGTGTATACAATGGAAGATGCTTACAATCAGAAGCCTTCTCTATGGAGGACACACCAAAGGGTTTGTCTCAAATCAAAGCACCTGTGGAAGAAGTAGTTGTGGAACAAATCAACAGAATGAGCAGGAAGGAATCACCTCAAAAGGGGGACTACTCAACCCAGTTCAGAAGGAACTCGGGGATGAAACAGCTCAACTAATAACTGCTGTATATAACCTCTTTCTCAAAACTACCTTGATACCCAAGCACTGAAAGATGGCAAACATCATACCTATCTTCAAAAAAGGGTTCCAGAAACACTGGGAAACAATAAAATGATAAAGTCTAACTTCTGTATTGGCCATATTAACAGTTCAATAAAATATAGAATTAATAGAATTACAGAGAAATGTTTGTACTTACTTCATAGCAACCTGCATGGTCCTGTGCTTTGCATTTGTGGCTGAAGCAGTGTGGATAACCCACTAGTGTTTTGACTGTTGCTGAGCAGTGCCTGCAGAGCCTCAAGGCTTTCTCTCTTTCCTGCAGTGGGTTTGCTGATGGTGGGCTAGGGGTTGGGAGGGGACACAGCAGGGACAGTTGACCTCAACTGATCACAGAAATGTTCCATAGCCTATCACGTCATGCTCAGCAATAAAAGCTCAAGGACAGGAAGAGGGTCATTTGTAGTTATGGCATGTGTCTTCCCAAATAACCATAATGTGTGCTCAGGCCCTGCTTTCCTGGAAGTGGCTAGACACCTGCCTGTCAATGGGGAGTAGTGAATGAATGCCTTACTTTGTTTTGCTTGCACGCACAGCTTTTGCTTCACTTATTAAACTGTTTTTATCTCTCAATTCATGAGTTTTCTCGCTTTTGCCCTTCTGATTCTCTCCTTCATGCTGCTGGCGGGGAGTGAGAAGCTGTGTGGGTCTTAGCTGCCTATTGGGTTTAAGCCACAATACCACTGTAAATATGAAATATATATGTAGTAAAAAAAATACTCAGAGAAATGTGACATATTTAGATTTACAGAAGATAAAAGTACTAATACCAAAATGCCTTCAGAAGTAGCTTGGAGCAGGGATTCAAAAATCATTTAAAAGCATGCAAGTTTCCAGTCACATTTACTGTTTCTCAAGTTAGGCACCTTGTGTCATTACAATCAATTGAAGCTTTATTACTAGATTCATGCAATGTGAGAGCTAGCAAAAAGCCCTGCAATCAGCAAAATGAAGGTTAACAGGACTTTAAGAAAACTGCTTAATGCAATTCCTTAATTGCTTAATGTTCTACTGAATTTCAGCTGTAGTTTCCGAGAGCAGCAATCTTTAACATTTCTCCTTTTTTCTTGACAAATACCAAAAAGTAACAGGTTTCAGACTAGGCCAGTTTGAGAGAGAAATTTATTTATACGAATAAGAAAGAAGGAGGAGAAAGGAGAAGAAAGGAGAAAGGAGAAGAAGAAAAGTGTTAGCTAAGTTAGTATTTAGACAAGACAATGACTACACCAAGGTTTGATACTCTTGGAACAGGCTCCAGTGTGCTTTAAATTAATTAGGTGATACCTAACGATCAGGCATTATTCTAATAATACAATGACATGATGACACTCTAATGACATAAATTCTTCATGTTATAATAGCATGGACAAATAAGAAAGTAAACATTCCATTGTTGTTCTAAAAAGACAACCCAAATTTCAGTCAAAGAGATGTGACTCGACAAGGAATAATAAATAAATTTGTTTATTTATTTTTAAAGTTGTAGTTCCTTTAACTGCACAAATTCTCAGATTTTTCATCACTACATGACAATTTGGAAAGAATAGCAACTCATGTAGCTATCACACATATATGTGTACTCCTTATTCCAACTCTGTGTGGCACCTTTAATTTTCATAATAAAAAATTGAAGACTTTGTTTTCTGCTATGAAAACACCTATGTGGTAAAGCTGTTGCTTACCATTGGTTCAACCCTGCTTCACAACTTTTAACAAGCATGCATAAATAATTGCAAAAGTCCAGAAATTATTCATGTTTCAAAGTTGGGAGCTTTTGAAACTCAGTTGCATAAGCCAATGGAATGTGATTTTGTCTCAATTCATACACAAGTCACAGAAACCAATCCTTGGATACTTTGCCCTAAAATTACAAGCTCCTTCTACCTAAACTCTGAGAATTAGAATATTTCTTTTGATCTTCCACACAGGTAACTAGCCACATCAGATCACAATTTCTCTTTCATTTTCTCTTATAAGGCATTCATGAATTGTTTAAAGCCACAGATACTGTTATTATAAAGCATTTTATTTTTTCTATGTATTTTCTATCACTTTCTAAACATTATAAGGTTTAAACTTTTTTTTTTTTTTTCCCTTTTCAAGGGAAGGTATGGAATTGGATCATTGGAGTTATATAGCAGATCTGTTATGCAAATACTTCCTAAAAAGGAATTTCAATTTCTTAGCTTCTTATTGCAAACCGCTTTTGTACATATATCAGAATTATTTGTATTCCAAGCTTATAGATCCTTCTCTATCTAGCTGATACCCCATCTGTTCCCATATTGATTTTCATCCTAGTGCCAGCTTCTGTGTCCTTCACTTTCCATTTTAAATGGCAACTAATATCAAACACATCAATTTTTAATTTTTATAATGATATTCTCCTTGAGTCCTAGGTTGTGTGTGGTTTTGTCTTTTCTTTACTGGCTTGTGTAATCTCTGATAGTGATGTTCACATCACTAAACATCCTGTTTAGACTAAGAAATCTGCATAATTTTAAAGCCTCAAAGTGATATGCTGCCCATTTATTTTTCTCAGTCTGAGCGCTGAGGGGTTGGAAATGTTGAGACTATTTCATGTACAATTACCAGTTATGCATGAACTGATTTTTAATTTTCACTGCCAAAGCAAACAAGAGCAAACAGCAATAAAATGTGCTAAGCTGTAAGAATATGAAGAAGAGCAAGAGGAGAAAAAAAACACTGCTGGAAACTCTCTGTAGCTTATTTTTAGTATTATATATTAATATAAGCTAGAATAGCTTCAACTGGAAATCAAAGGAATTGACCAGAGGGTGGGGTTTCCCCACCCTCTGGTCCCATCAGAATATCTTCCTGAAAAGGAGGCTACTGACTATGACAAGGACAGGGATATAACATAGAAGGTATCACTGCCTCAGTTTTGTGATGACTACTCTCATGGCCAACAAATCAACAAAAATGGGTTGTTTGGGGGTTTTTTTAGACAAAAGGATCCCTGTTCTTTTCAATTGTGAAATTACATCCACATTATTTCTTCAATTATTTGGTTGTCTGCCACTTAGAATAGATGAAATTAGAAAGCCGGTATAGTTTGATAATCAATCTGCAATAAGTACTCTCTCACATATGCATGGATTATAACCCATGGATTTAATTACTGCTTAATGTTCTTTCTACAAAATATTTCTCACACTAGAATTCTGACTTCTTTTAGTGTTAGTTATGGTCTACAAAACTTTATACCAACAGATTGCCTTTTCACAGGTAGTAACAGAGTACATATGATAGTCCATATTTCTAAACTCCTTATACAAATTCTCAAAAGTTCCCACTGTCACAGATGCTGAACATACATGGTTTCACTTTTTCTTCCAATTTTGGATGGTGATTGGCCCATTCACCAAGATAGGTAATTAATCCAATACAGTGCCTGCACTAGGAAAAAAAACAAACCCAGACACATTAAAGCCCTGAACATATGTGAAGTTATAATTATTTTACTCCCTTAGTTTTGTCAATTTAAAAATTGTTCTTCAGTAATCACTGAAGAACATGTAAGACTTCTCTCACTTTAAACCAGTCCTCAATAAGTTTACAAACTGAAAGATAGACAGATTTAAAGCTCAAGGTGAAGTCTACAGTTGGTAGCCTTGCTCCTCTGGGCAATGAAAGTTTTGATAGTAAGATTACCATGAGACTCTGCACCAAACAGACTTCATGAGCTTGGATCAAGACTAGAAAACAAGAGCCTCCAGAAATCCCATTTCCTTAGCTTTCAGCTCTAGATATATGCTCTGGCCTTGATTCTCCTAAAAAATACATACATAAGGGTACATGTATATGTGTGTCTGTGTGCACATGAACTAGAAATAATTGAAAACGAAGAAACAAAAAATCTCATCATACTTCTCTAGGGAGAGAACAAGAGAACAAATGTGACAGATGATAATGATACCACTTAGTATGCAACTGCAAGGTCACCAGATTGCATAGTATCAGTGTATAATCAGAACTACCAAAATATAATAAAATAAAATGAAAATTTAAGATTATTGATCACACATGTATGACAAAGTCATTCAGTCACAAGAAACACATGGCATTTGGAGACATAAGGGATGTTTTGTCAGAAATTCAGAAAATATCACTGCTTATTTATAAACTTTTCCACAAAAGACTTATCCCTGCTTATTGCCAAAGAGAAAACAGACCTTGCTTTTCCTTAGCGTGGCCATTCGTCTGGGTACACTCCTGAATTCTCCCAAAGCTTTTTAAAGGCAAACATTACACAGCTAAATAGTCAGAGACATTCTGGGTCAGTTTTGCCTGGTTTTGAACATATTCAACTTCCAGTTCACTGCCCTTTTTCGTGAATAATAAAGCCAAGAAGTTTCACTAGATAAGTGGTAGACTAATCTGCCAAGTGTTATCCCATGCATTTTATAGTCAGTTTTACATATTCAATATCATCAGTAAAGAACTTCAGAACTTCTCCTGTTCCCTATGAAATATACCACTTTTGGAAATGAAGTATTTTTACTGAGATTAAAATAAGAAGTTACTGTAAAAGGTATTTTTTGCTTAGTGTCACCATTTCATAGCACGAATTAAACACTAAAAATGCTGCATTTTATGATGTTTTATAGTCCTAGTTAAACTAGAGAAGTTTCCACAAAATAGTCTTTTAATGCAAGAATTTGGAAACAATTTCTTTTGGAGCTTGTCATGACACATGAATTCACAGTGAATTTTATCCAGTAGGCTTTTATTTTTAAAAAACCCTAAACCACACAACTAGAATTTTATCCATCTGATTCTTGGATACATCATCTGGTCACTGATTAATACTAATTCCACTGTAAAATTGGAAAAAAAATCTCTCCCCATTTTTTTTACCATAGCATTCTGCCTTTGTGTCTTTGAATGGCACATTTTCAGCTCAGAAAATTCAATTGTTCTCTTAGTTCATTGTCATGGTTTAATCCCAGCCAGCAAATAAGCACCACACAGCCGCTCAATCACTCCCCCACCACCCAGTGCGATGGGGGAGAAAATCAGGAAAAGAAGTAAAACTCGTGGGTTGAGATAAGAACGGTTTAATAGAACAGAAGAAACTAATAATGATAATGATAACACTAATAAAATGACAACAGCAATAATAAAAGGATTGGAATGTACAAATGATGCGCAGTGCAATTGCTCACCACCCACCGACCGACACCCAGCTAGTCCCTGAGCCACGACTCCCCGCCCCCACTCCCCAGTTCCTATACTAGATGGGACGTCACATGGTATGGAATACCCTGTTGGCCAGTTTGGGTCAGGTGCCCTGGCTGTGTCCTGTGCCAACTTCTTGTGCCCCTCCAGCTTTCTCGCTGGCTGGGCATGAGAAGCTGAAAAATCCTTGACATTAGTCTAAACACTACTAGCAACAACTGAAAACATCAGTGTTATCAACATTCTTCTCATACTGAACTCAAAACACAGCACAGTACCAGCTACCAGGAAGACAGCTAACTCTATCCCAGCTGAAACCAGGACGTTCATCTACATATATATGTACACACAGGCTCACAAAACAAATGCTAAAGCCTTTCTCCTTCCATCTAAGGCTACAACTCGGTGAAACAGTTACTTTGTATTTCCTGGCAATTTGCAAGTATGGGTTTTACTAAATAAGGGAAGATGGGCAGGATTAAACTTTCAATGTAACAATAACAACATTTTTAAGTGGTTGTATGAATTGTTGACACAAACATAAAATAACCTCATAGGCCCTACTATCCCTTTCTTATTATTATCATAATATGGAGTCACTACTATTTTATTATCTATATATGGAGCACTACTACTATATACTATTACTGCCATGGAATGTCATGGTCAACAGTTCTAGTTCCCATATTCAGCTGCAGCACAATGAAAAAAACAAAGCACCCCCACATACAGATAAACAGGTCTGTGATACAAATCTCTATGTTTCTGTGATTATATAATCACAAACAATGATCTTGTCCAACCATCTTCTTCCAGACAAAGTTTTCATTGATTGCTGTGGATGGTATCTGTGTAATGACTAAAGGAACAAAACATGTGCTATTTACAGAGTAAAATTGTCAATCAGAAAGACAAAAAGTTTACTTGATGTTGACATCAGCTATTCTAAAAGAAAGAACAAATTTTGGAAATATATATGGAGCGTAATGCCGCAAATCCTACTCTGCTGACAGCAGTTAGGAAAGTTCTTGTTTCAAGGACAGTCTTTATTTCGGAATTCAGCTTTTCAACTAGTCTCCTTGAAGTAGAAAAAGAAGAGAGTCACTTATCAATCACCATTGCAATGACTGCCAATCAGTCATTGCACATCCTTGTAAAGCTGACACTTGCAAAGCTTCAACGTATGCATCTTATAAAGTAGATGTACTTAAAAATCTTTTCCCTTCTGTTGCCATTTAACCCCAGCCAGCAACTAAGCACCACGCAGCTGCTCGCTCACTCCTCCCCCTCCCAGTGGGATGGGGAGGACAATCGAAAAAAAGAAGTGAAACCTGTGGGTTGAGATAAGTACAGTTTAATAACTAAAGTAAAATAAAATATAATAACAATAATAAAAATATTATAATAATAACAATAATAATAGTAATGAAAAGGAATATCTAAAAAAAAAAAAAGAGAGAGAGAGAGAAATAAACCCCAGGAAAAACAAGTGATGCACAATGCAGTTGCTCACCACCCACTGACTGATGCCTGAGCAGCAATCCACCCCTCCCAACTCCCCCCAGTTTATATATTGGGCATGACATCCTGTGGTATGGAATATTCCTTTGGCTAGTTCAGGCCAGCTGTCCTGGCCATGCTCCCTCCCAGCTTCTTGTACACCTGCTTGCTGGCAGAGCATGGGAAACTGAAAAATCCTTGACTTAGGATAAGCACTACTTAGCAACAACTAAAACATCAGTGTGTGATCAACGTTATTCTCACACTAAATCCAAAACACACTGTACCAGCTACTAAGAAGAAAATTAACTCTATCCCAGCTGAAACCAGGACACCCTCATTCTGAATATGTAACTTTTTTCCACATAGCTTCAGTTCAGCTTCACTTTAGCTATTATAAAATATCATGTACTAATGATCTGTGTAGGAAAGCAATAATTCATTAACTTACTATCTTCAGTAAATAGTACATGCCAGTACTTTTTTCTGATCTTGTCACTTAAGTTAGTCATGCACAGCTGTAAGGAAGCCTGTGTCACTGAAAATACCAGTTTGTAGTGAGGAAAGAGAGCTTACCTGGTGATTAAGATCTCATGTTTGCATATGGAACATATTGCTATGAGGTATTCTTAAAAAAAAAAAAAAAAAAATCACTTAAAAATTACAGTTGTTTCGAAGTGCACCAATATATCTATGTTCTCTATGCAAATAATACACACATATATTGTGTCCCCAAATTAATGAATAGACAACTATGCCCAAAAGTTGCATATAATTAGAGATTTTAAAATAAAATAAAATAAAATATAATAAATCCTAAAGACCAAAAACCCCACCCAAAACCTAAATCATGGAACAGGCTACATTACTGATGTACAATCATAAAAAGTGACTGAAAGTTCAGTACTTCATTAAATAATTCCAAATTTAACTATTCTCCCTTTTGTGCAACAACTTTGATCTTTCTGTTGCAAAGGAAAAAACAACAGCAAAGAAGGCAGCATGTCCCAAAAGAGATGTTGCAATGAATTTAGACTTATACAAAACAAAAATACTCAGGTATAGCAGATATCAGTTTAAGAACTTAAACTGTGAGGATGAATTTATCAGTAGGAAAAAAAAAAATCACAGGTGAATAATAGTGGAAATCTATGTGGAAAACTGTAGGTATGACAACCCAGAGAAATAGTTTGGAATAAAAACTGCAGTCACAGTGACATTTTGCTGGTAGGAATTGAAAATGGTGAAATGTGTAATGCTGACAGAAGTACAGCAGTCCACTGCACAGCAAGGCTAATGGATATTCTCAAGTATTGCAGAATCACTGGATCTAGTTCTAGTTCATCCTCATAGAAAGTGGATAAAATAATGCATACTCATTTCAGAAAAGCTTTAAGAACTCATCTGCTGAGGAGCATAGCACAAGTGAAGTGTAGCAATTTTGTCAAGATGTTTTCAAGAGAAATCAACTTGAAAATTTAGCCAAACTGTCTTTCAAGTATTAGAACATAGTTCTCCTCCTTCTTCTTTACTTCATTCCCACCTAAATTCCTCCTCCAATTGCAGAATGTAATCTGAACTTTCATTAAGTTGATGCAATATCATCTTACTATTTTTATTATGAGTATTTTGCTATAGTCACTTGCAGCTGGTGATTATTATAGTATTCCACATATTTTTGGCATAGCCACTAGACAGAAATTTGGATTTCCTACATGCACATGTCCATAAATGTGCCCTGTTTTTTAGGATGCTGTTACAGCTCTTACCATTGACAGTAACAAGAGGTACTATGACCATCAAAGAGATACAATACAACACATAAAAAGAAAAAAAGAACACTTTTCTTCTTATGTAGTAACAAGTTTGGGTTTTAAAATGCTCTCACAACTTCAAACAAACTGTCACCCTATCACATATCCAGCAAACTGGAACAATGACAACACCTTGAGATTTGGGGGCAATCTTCAAAAGCCCTAGTACATTCACTACTGCAAGAATTCACATTAATAGTATAGCTGAGTTGAGACTAGGAAGAAATCTGACTGCTTCTTCTGTTGCCAAAAACTATATATACAGAGTAGCAGAGAGAAAGGCTAGTGAGGTGAGGAGATATTCAAAATAGATTGTTTCTCAACTTTCCTCCTATTTAGGAAATACTTGGGGCAGTTGCTGCCCCAGCAGTCTTTTTATTAAAAGAAAATACAATTTAATTACAGTTTCAATTAGACTACCAGTGACCAATATACACAAAATGTGTTACTGTTCTGGAAGTCTGACCAGCATTAAAAACTTCAGTTTTATTTACCTTCTGTAACTGAACCTAAGCCAGCCTTATTACAAATCAGTAATATATTTCCCCTCGTAACGTTAGGATATAAATGAACATTATGACACTGTGCATCATGTGAAGATGCTATTAATAACCTTAAAGATCACAGAATAAATACACTTTAAGACAGAATGAGAATATCTCAAGAATCATGCTAAAAAATGCCAGCATGACTTACTGACTGATTTTAAATTAAGTTGTAATACAGGCATAATAACAGGGGTGTTGTGGTCAGTGGGAAGACATCTACTGAACAGAAAAATAGTGTTTTCCAAAAGACCCTACTTCTATCTCAGTAGTACTTAAAACTAGATATATGTTTCAATAGTTGAAGTTGTGACTATAGCTTAAAATATGTCCTGAATAGTGTACAATGGCACAGCTGAGTTCTCTTCTCAAGAGACATCTGTTACTCCCACTTCTATGTCCACTCTGAGTAAAGCATACCATGGTTCTGGCTTACTCCTCAGTTCATTTCCCCCACTCATATTGCTGGAAAGAGAAAGCCTGCATCATGCTGACTTTTGTAGCTATAGTTCTCTGCTTTTTTGGGATACTGGCATTCTCTTAACTGAGTGTCATGGACACCAGGACACTGAGCAACTCCACTTTTTGCCCATACCCACAAAATCCTCTCTTGTTTGGATCCTCTCCTGCTGTAAAGCTTTTCACTATGCCAACTACTCTCTTTGGGGTTTTTTTCGGTTTGTTTTCTTTTTGTTTGGTTGGTTGGTTTTTAAGTGATCTTTTATAGTTGATTGGGCGTGTTCCATTCCTCCTTTTTCACCTTCATGAGCTAGAGCTCACAAACTTTTGTTTTTTCTTTCCATCCTTCCATCTTCCTTCCCTATCCTCCTCACTTTCTCAGTGTTTCATTTTCTTACATACTGTTGTGGTTTAACTCCAGCCAGCAAATAAGCACCACACAGCCGCTCAATCACTCCCCCACCACCCAGTGCGATGGGGGAGAAAATCAGGAAAAGAAGTAAAACTCGTGGGTTGAGATAAGAACGGTTTAATAGAACAGAAAAGAAGAAATGAATAATGATAATGATAACACTAATAAAATGACAACAGCAATAATAAAAGGATTGGAATGTACAAATGATGCGCAGTGCAATTGCTCACCACCCACCGACCGGCACCCAGCTAGTCCCCGAGCGGCGATTCCCCGCCCCCACTTCCCAGTTCCTATACTGGATGGGACGTCCCATGGTATGGAATACCCTGTTGGCCAGTTTGGGTCAGGTGCCCTGGCTGTGTCCTGTGCCAACTTCTTGTGCCCCTCCAGCTTTCTCGCTGGCTGGGCATGAGAAGCTGAAAAATCCTTGACATTAGTCTAAACACTACTAGCAACAACTGAAAACATCAGTGTTATCAACATTCTTCTCATACTGAACTCAAAACATAGCACTGTACCAGCTACTAGGAAGACAGTTAACTCTACCCCAGCTGAAACCAGGACACATACATGCATGGCTTAAAATGCTACTAAGTGAACAATTCAAATCTCCACTGAAGACCCCCCTCTTCATATAATTCAGTCTATCTTTCTGACCATACTTCTGGGATTTACTTATACCAAAATGCTTCCAAAACTTTCTTATAACATTGCTTACTGACTGCAGCTGTCCTATCAGTTCTAATAAGAACAATAAGGCATGAAAGAGCTCTAATCCTTAGCCAGCTTTCCTCACAGTACTGAATTAATGAAATTAACAACAAATTCAAGTTTCTGAGACAAATGTGCTTGGGTCATACCTATACACTGCCTCCACTGCATTACTCTGGATAACTGGACTTGCACATTGAAATTAATAACACAAAATAAATCTGATGCTAGTCAAATCATAGGGGGAAAAAGTAATTTGCTATTCAGCTGAATTGCTCTCACTCATTAACGAAAGTAAAAAGAGAGTTCAGAGTTATGCACACATACATGGATTATTTTCCAGACTTTTTGTATGGAAGATGACAGGTGAACCAAGCCCAAAGTCTGTCAATTTTCAGCTCTCTCTGTATGCAATCATACATTCTTCTTGCTTACCTTTCTTGCCTCACACTTAGACATCTTCAGATTAATTAATTTCAGATAATACAATTCTCCTGTGACATATGCAGTGGTGGACACCCATTCAACAGCAAAGAATTTTTTAAAGTCTTGAAATTATACCTGTATGATTGTATCATACAACAACACTTAATCTACAAATTACATATTCTTTCAAACTTTTGTTTTTTCTCTCATAGAAAATGGAGACACTGTTTCTGGCCAAAATTATATAACATATCTACCAATATCTCAGAGGTATGGGTATGTATAATGCAAGAACATCTCAAGATGATAAATCACTGACAAATGGAAAATAATATAACTGCACTTTCAAAACTAGCATAAATTATGTAACTTACTTTTGCAAAAATTAATCAAATCAATACAGAACACTTTAGGTGAGTATACTTTGGTTATGCTATGGATAAGAAAATTACTCACTAGTCATTTCTAGTTCTTCTAACTTAACTCCTTCAAGGCTGGACAATTCATTTGCCAGTTGGACAAATTGCAAAATGGCTGTGTTCTCCATTTGCCTCATGACAGAAGAGTCTTCCAGTTCATAGGAAAAAATATGGAAGGATATCCAGATATCCAGCAGTACCTATGTCTCAGTATATTTCCTAGTATTCTGCTCAGTTTGTTTTGTACTGATCTAAAAGATTTTTCCCATAGGTTCTGCTGATAAATTATTCCATTCTAATTGACCCAGTGACCTCTAGCTCTCCTTTCTGAAATATTTAAGAAATTTTTACATCCAGATTACAGTCTTGATTGTTTCTATATTTTTTTCTTCGATTTCATGTAGAAAAACTACCGAAAATTCAGCCACCCTGTCACTGTATCTATTCCTTGGAGACTTGTTCCACATTTTAGAATTTACTGAGATTTTTCTCTCAGAGCAACACTGACTTTGTTTATATCCTTTTTTTTATTATCTTTTCTCTTGTTTGTTTTGTTTCAAAATGCCACAGCTTGTAAGGCAAGTACTTTTTATTTCCTGTTATTCCCAGTTCTTTCTGGTCAACCTATTTTTCTAGTTTGCACCATCACTCATTTCCCTCCAGACTTTAACAAGTATCTACATTCCTCCTGAGTTCCACATTGCAATTAATACCTTTCTTCTTTCATTAATACCTTTCCCCCTTCACACTGAATATCTCAGAAAGTCAATGAATCACTGCTTCAGTTCTGGTAGGACAAAATTCCAGATAATTAAGTAAAACTTTTTGCAATATATGAATGTCTCAAAGGCAGAAAATTCTGCCCCCTCATATCTTTCTTCCTGTAGCTTAACTAGCCTTACAGCCTGTGAGTTGAAGTACAACTGTGTTGCATTTCAAATATGACTTCATTGGTGGTATTTACTAAGAAAAATTAAAGGGGAACTTCTTTAGAATTGTCATGTAATTACAAAGTCAACAACTTCTGCTTACCCACTAATTACAGAAAAATGTATCTGATAGCTGCATAATTTGATCAAATTTGCAAATATTTGGTTTTGTCTTTAGTGCTGTTTGAAGAATATATCAAGATGTCTGCTCAATTCTTCTGAGTTTAAACATGTATAGTGCAAATAAAACATACTATATGCCAATGGATTGCTTTTACGTATCTGCCAATTTAATTTTCTTTACATGAATTCTTCTGTTGAATACAATTTCCTACAGTTTCATCTCTTTCAGCAGATGCACATGATCTCTCTTTACAACAGTGTGAAATGAGGGCCAAAACATTACATCATGCCAAAAAGTTGAATAATGCTACACAGTTTAGTCTATTTTAGCCTGCACTTAAATAGATTGGTTCAGACTTGCACACATATGCTCACACACACACACAAACACAAGCTGCAGTGCCTGCAAAGCCACAGTTGTATGTCTAGCTAGGAGGAGGAAAAGGATTTTCTGAAGGAGAAAACCTAACACACACCTATGGAATTATATTTTGCACAGGTGTCATTCTAGTAACTTTACCCAAGAACTTGAGACCAGCTAGACAGGAATCTAAATCTAAGCCACCACAGCTGATTAAGTTGCACATAAGTAGAAAAAGCCCACTGTCATTGGCTTTCAAAGATTTTTATTCTCCTTGAGAGTCTCATGGACTCATTTGTAAATATTTAATTCCTAATCCTCATTCTACATGACAAGAAGAGTTTGTCTATTATAAATGTAGCCTCAACAGAAGAAATGGGTTTAAAATTAACAGAATTAAATATTCTAAAAAGAAAATGCATTTTATTTGAATCTTTTATTGGACTTTACTACACTATCATCTTAAAGTCTACAAGCACATATCATCAGAAATATTTGGTAGTTTTTCATGCAATTCTTATACTGGCTTTCAGGTAGCATGAATTTTTGAAAAATATTTTTTCTTATTGCAGACAGTGCCTCTCTCCTAGGACAGACCTTCAACATGGACTCATCTCAACTGAGAATTAATCTAGACCATCAAATTATTGGAATTAGCCGGGATGCTGAAAAAGTAAAGTTTACATGGAAGAATACATGGAGTGAATACAAAAGAAGAATACCATGTACATCAGTGGGAAGACACATTCCAATTGCTAACTTTCCTAGGGTGGAGAAAATCAGAGCTGACCTTATTTAAAATTCACCATTTAGAAAGAGTCAGCTCAGACACATTAAAGAACTAGCAGAAGGAGCAAAATATTAGTATTCAGAGGCAAACAAGCACCGCTGACTTCAAGTGAAATGTAATACTATAATGTTAAGCTGCTCTCTGTTTTGAATTTTTCCAGTTAATCTAAAGAAGGAACAATCATATCAGGACCAATGGTTAATCCTACAATCATATACATTGCCTGTTATCTTTATAGGTAAATGATCCAGAATTATGGGCTTATCTTGTGAAAGAAACATCTTTTTACTTTATTTGTATAAGCAAAGTAAACATCCTAATGAACAAGTTAAGCTGCATGATTATTATTGGTCACATTTTCCAGCTTGAAAAGTAAATGTATAGAGTTTACTCTTTTTTTTTTTTTTTTTTTTTTTCAGCAAAGTTCCCCCATAAGCAGAAATCTCTGTGGCCCCCCTTTATAGAACAGGAAGGGGGTCCTGCGGCAGCAGGCACAGCCTGGGGGCCAGCCCCGGGGGCTGGGTGTTCCCAGGCAGGGAGAGGCCTCTTTGGATGGCTGCTGCCACCGGGGCTGCTTTGCCCTAGACCCCTCCTGTCCTGACCCAGGGGCTGCCTTCCCAGCAGTGCCTGAGGATGGCCAGGCTGTGGCTGACCTCGGTCACCATCCCTGGCCCGGCCCGGCCCAGCTCGGCTCACCGGACTGGCTGGGGAGGGAGGGCACCCCAGAGCCCTGATGGACCCACAGCCTCTGCCAGCCCCGGGCACCCTCACCTGTGATGGGCCCTGACAAATATGCCTTTAAAGCATGGCTGGGAAAGAGCAAAAAGAGAGACATAGATGAGCTTTTGGAGGAGCTTAACATGTGCTTTATTTTAAGAGAAGGGGAGAGGGAGAACAGAAATACACAAAAAAACTAAAGGAGGTATATACTCATCCAGACCTAGATTAAGTTTTTGGAAACTTATAGTAGGACTAAGTGGCAAACAGATTACAGTGAAGTTTCTTTTTCTTTTGCTTTGCTCTGTTTCTTTATTCATTTTGTAGCTGGCTCCCCAAAATAAATAATTTTTCTCTGTTTAGAGATGCCAGCATGTACAGAAAAGCTAACCTCCCTGATTTGCTCTGTTGTTGGAGGTCCAATAATATTCTGTTCCTAGCAGACCTGATGGGTTTTTTCCTCTTTGAAAGCCACATATTATATAAAGTTAATTCTGGGAATAGTGAATATAGGCACTGTATATAAATGCATATATGTTTCTGTGCAGGTATGTATGTAAGTGTAAATAACTATGCCACTATAAACCCTGGGACTGCTATTATTGACTCAGTATCTCCAGCAGAAGAAGAGATAGGAGATAAAGATTAACTACTTCTTCCTAAGCTGTCAGCTGCTGAGCTGCTCATTCGCATTTACTCTGCTGCACCCTGTTCCCTCCTTCCCTCAACCTTTATCCAAGTTTCATAACTAGGATCCAAGTAACAGGCAATCTAAGAGATTACAAGGACAGAAGACAGTGAGGCTTCAGCTTTAAAAAAAGGTGATCTGGATTTATTGTCACAATGATGGATGAATCTTTTTGGGCTAGATGTGGAATTAAATTTCTGGAAGTAGAAAGCCTCAGGCACTTCTGTTACACTTATACTGTGTATGACAGAAGAAATACTGTGTTGCTGATGGGATTATTACATATTAAAAATAGATACTGTAATAGCCTGGTTTAGTTTTGTGTGTATAAATAAATCTGTATTTTGCAAAACTGCCATCTCACTGCCCCCACAGCTTTCGGACCTAAAATGTGAAGCATTTAATTTTCTTTCTTATTGCTGAAAATGCCATGGTGAGCTCAAGAAAAACTTTAATCATTGCAACTATGTAAACGGAACACTGGCTTTTTTTTTTTTTTTTTAAATCATAAAAAAACCCAGAACCCCCTTACGAGATGCATTTGTTACTTTGGTCTGAAAGCAAAACTGAATAATTGTTAAGCAGTTGTCATTTTTTTAGGTTATTTCACAGTCCTAGTGAGCAGGGCAGATGAACCCTTTGCATTTAAAAGGAAAGTCAAACATTTCAAGTTCAAATACTTAAAACCTAGTTCATAAAATCTCGCTATATTCAGAAAAACTAAGTAAACATAAATCCCACTAAATTTCAGACTAATGAACCATGCAGAAATGAAATTAAGAAATGGCAAAAGTTACCTCATATTTCCCATCTACTGCATCTTTCAAATATCCCAAATACACACATGTAAAAAATCACATCACATACAAAGGAAAGAAGGTTGGGCTTGGAGTTTTCACACTGTCACATTCAGACTTACTAGAGGGACAGTCACCCAGAAATGACATTTATGATGGGCAGTGACAGGTATCAACAATTGATTTCTTACACATAGGCGAATTATTGGCCAAAAAGAACTGACAAGTCACTTTTGTCTGCCTCACTAGGTTTCATAAGTGCTCTGAGAACCTCTGATTGAAAATGGAATACTTCAAAATCTGGCGACGCAGATGTTAAGATTTCAGGATTGTAGGAACAGATTTGCTAGTAAGCAAGAACAGGCAAGAGGGGTTCTGAGATAGAAAAAAAATTGATTTTGGCAAGCCCTCTGAAAATCTCAGACTAAAGTGTACCTAAATATATATTAAAAAACCAACCAAACAAACAAACAAAAAACTTCAGTTGATATAATGCTTTTCCAAACAGAAATTATAGGTAGAAGTCAATAATTTGAATAGATTGTATGGTTTATTTTAAATAATTTTAATGGGAACAACTATTCATTCCTAATAGTTTGATTAAGACATACATTTGGTAAATCTTAGCAAGACTGCCTTCATCATGTTCACCACAATTAAAAAGTAATTAAAACACAGGCTATGACATACAGTATTATTGTTGAAAGGACAATCACTTCATTAACAGGCACCATCTCCTGATTTTAAAATTCTTCATTCCACAGTAGGGCCATTAGAAAAGTCATACTAAGTACAGATGACCACTACTTAGTTTCAAATACAATCCATCATTTTAAATCTTTTTGGAAACAAGTAGGACATCAATAAACTAAAATCAAATTCTTATGTTTAACTAGTACAGACATATTTAAATTGCTATATTCTGGGTAACAACTTGAAGAACTAACTTTAAAACGGAAGCCTAGAAAATGACATTTTATAGTGCACTGCTGTCAAATCAACATATATAGGTAAGGGCTGCAGAAACTCAGATGTCTAGGATCTCAGACAGAGAAACTCCTTATTATAGTTAGATCAGAGAGGAGGCTGATAGTATGAGTTACTGGTACAAAATTCAAGGCACATAATGCAGATTATCTGTGTTTTCCAAATATAACAATAAAGGAACAACTTTATTTGGCACTAGGAGTGAGAATTTAATGCCTTGTCCTTATAATGACTAAATTCGTCAGTACAAATCCCTTCCATTCCAGGGAAGGTATGTACTTTACGAAAATAAATCAAGTGAGTTTCTCAAAGTACTTCCCTTCATTGCTGATAAGAGGAGCTGAGCTACGGATGTCTAAAACCAAGCAAATTAATCCCACTATATGTGCTCAGATTTGTTTAAATTAATTGTACCCTGCATTAAAAACAATAAAAAGTACTTTGGATGGAAATACCTATCACTAGAAAAAGCAGTTGAGAGATGAGCTTTCACAGCACACTTTCCTTGGATTTCAACTTGTAAAGATAATTGATAAATTATCTGTCCTAACAGTCTGAACACTTTTGCCTTTCCTATCTGGTATTTATTACCCTCTTTTTTTGACTGTACATTGCGGGCTCTAATAAATTGCTAATGAAAGGCATTGTTTCAAGCTGTGGAAAAATTGGACCTTGAATACTGAGCCATAGATTTGGGAAGTATGCTAATGCTTCTTTTTGTCATCAGAACTCCACAAACACAGTCCTTCAGAAGTAAAAAAGATGATTTGACAGACAGCTACTAAATTATAACTTCCGTCACAATCTATTTTGCAAAGAAGCAATTCAGTAATTAAGAAAAAAAAAAGGAAGTAATAATCTCCTGTTAAATAAGCATTTAGCATCGTTTTACCTTGCAGTAAAGTGGAGAAAAAAAAAAAGTCTAATCAGAAATTAAGTTATTTGACAATGATGCACTATTTAGTATTACAGGAATTCTGAAGAATTGTTTAGTATCAGAGTTCATCTCATTTATTATATATTACATGTCATGTAATATATTATCAATCAATCAACATAAGTGTGTTGAACAACAGATAAACTGTGACAATAAGGAAAGAAAAATGAACTTTTTTTGAGGTTGCAGTAGTGAACAAAACAGTCATTTATAAACTCGTTTGCATTTCTTTTTACAAGATAGCACTCACTTTCTAAAGAATATATATTTGTGAATTATAAGGTGAATGCATTCGTGCCAAAACCCAAAAGCAGTCCATATCTGTGCTCCTCTTACTTAAATATAGCAACAGCAGAAAAGCTGCTCTGAAAATAAATTTGCCCACTAAAGTAGACGAAATGGTTAAATCAATTCTTAGAACAGTAGTTCTGGGAGATTTTGTATACTAATTCTAAGATATTACCTAAAGCCAAATCAGCACATTACGTTGGTATTGCATATTAACTTCTTTGGTAAGGAAAAGAATTCCTGCAATAGAATTTAGAATTTAACCACTAGGGTATTTTTCCCTTTTTTTTTTTTTTTTTCTCCTTTATTTTTGGCTGTGCAGGGACAGGTGGAGGAAAAAAAAAATATTGTGGTAATATAATGGGTTACAAGGGAAAACAAAGGATAGGATCCCAGCAATAATAATGACAATATAAAACATGAAACCAAGTGGCTGTTTTGTATGACAATAACAATGACGGTAACATTTTTTAATCCAAACCAGCATATCTAGGGAACAGAAATGATGTGATTATCCTGTTCTGTCTGCTGTGCAAAGAAAACACATAAATCTGTTTTGAACTTCTAATTAGTAAAATCATATGCAAAGTTTAGTGAGCAGACTAAAAAATCATATTGAACTGGAAAATTATTAATTCTTCACATCCAACAGAATAGCTATATTATAGTAGAGAAAAAGAATTTTAACTTACCTATTTGCAGTAACAGTCAGGACATTATCAACGATATTGCAATTCAATGAAAGATGAACAAAGCCAGTTAATTTAAATACATTAATGGAAAAAAAAAGAAAAAAGAAAAATTAAAATTATTATTCGTAGTCATCGCTATTCTTGGTGTATATGAATAGCCAAAATTTTTTTTCATAAGGAAATGTTTCCTACTTCAATGCCTCTTGTTCTTTAAAATCTTGATTTGTTCTAATTTTCAATTAAGGAGTCAAAAACATGACAAGTAGTGACATACACATCAAAATGATTCATATACTTACATTTTACACAAGACTAACAACTTTTCTGTACCAAGTATTCTGTAAAATAAACTCTAGTTTAAGTCACCAAGCCATAAAGACATTTCCAAATGCTTGCAACAATTTTTACAATATTTACATTTTAAAAAATGAAAAATATAACTGTTAAATATTTTAAAAACTCTAAACCAGAAACTGCACTTTGCATGAAGAGCAACGGTGAAGCCAACAGACAACACAGGGCACAAGAATATTTCCACTGGAATTTATGCTATTTTCAGTGAGTTTAGTTCCAACACTCACATTTTCAATTACTGGGTCTTTAGCTCTTGGTCTACAGAAAATGACATGGTATAGTCCAGATCTGAGGCTTCAAAACCATTCCAAAGCAGTTTGTTGGAATTTGTCATTTTTTTAATAATATTTGCAATGATGGGTCAAATTAAATTAATTGCTAAAATAATCTTTCCATTTCACCATCCAACTCTTTAATAACCTCAAAGGTAGACTAACAAAAACATAAGCACTAATAATTCAAAGGAGAAATACATCTCAAGTTAAGGACTTCTTGATAGCCTGGGATCCCAAATTCACGGTCTCACATTCCTAAATCTATATCAGCCTGTAAAAAATTTCAAGATGTCTAGTTTTATTTTCAAATTGTAATGATCTAATCTTTAAAACATCATAGATTTACCTTTCCCAAAGTAATCTTACAGTTATTAGTAGTTTAATACATCACTGGTTTACCGAAACACAAACTATCAGTCTACACTTCTACTCTTTTCTCTAGGTTTTACAGTATGAAAGATGTCATGGGTATTGCTTCAAGAACATAGTACTTCATAAAGTACTTAATCATAGAGGTGTACTAGCTGCAGAGAGCAGAATTTCTCACAGAAGTCTATCAAATTTTTGTCTACTACTGATCCACCCTCATCCTTATAACAGAAAAAACCAAGCAGAGAAGTCAAGAACAGTCAAGCAGAAAAAAAAAGAATACTCAAGAAGAGTATACCTTGCTGTTTGCAATACACACCCCTCCAGCAAAGTTTCTTAAAGCAATTTTGTGCTGCAGACATGAAAAGACAGACACACACACCCAACACCCTACCTCCCAAAAAATAAAAGTCCCTTCTGCTTTCAATGATTTTCTTGACAGTTCCATGGACACTGAGTGAGGAACCGGCCTCACACGAATCCAGAGAAAGTATCAGATTCTTGCCTAGAACATTATGTTTCCAAGTCCCCAGAAAGTTAACCTAGTGGCCATAGAAACTGCACCCCCTGAAGTTGGTAATCTTAGTTCACCATACATTCTGGTTTTTTTCACAGATTACGCAGCTTATAAATTTACATTGAATATTAAGATTAAATATGTCAATTAAATGTAAGCAATTTTAGGAGTAACAACTTCTAAGAGCAGAAAAACCTCAGTAACTTAACAGGAACTTATTAGACTGAAATATGTAACTTATTATGTAACTGAAATATCCATCTTGGTATATGTTTGAATATCCACGAGATCAAGTAGAGCACATGAAAATCAGATAAGGAAAGCAATATATTAATAATTTCATTTGTCTTTTTTTTTTTTTTCCCCTCCCTTCTTGGCAAACTTCATGCAAATGAGAGTTATAGGTGGTTATACCTCTATTTGTATAACTTTGATTTCCACTTAAACTACTTTTTGTCCACTTACAGCTTTCCTATCTGGAGCAGAAACATAAAATGTAAAAGCTTATTTATATAGACATTGTACTTTATTTCATAACCATCCCTAATGTTTGTAACACATAGCCTGGACATTCTTATAAGTAACAATATGAATCTTTTGACTCTCCTCTGGACTAGGAAGGTTACTTTTTGATTTTGCTTGCACTCTCTGATGAATGAAACCACTGTATTGTTTCACTTAAATTTTATATTCATTTCATAGCCATTTCTTTCACTAAATATCTTCTCTCTGTAATATCTTGAACTTGAAAGAACTTCATGTAGAAAAGCATTGTGGGAAAGAGTATTGCTGTACAAGTACAGAGATACCTAGGCATAAATTGTGTTTAGATTTGATCAACATTCTGGCCAGGCAAATCTATGAAAATGCTTGGGAGATACAGAAAGAGGAACAGAAATTCATTTAACATCTATGTTGAAATACACAAAAGATTTGCAGTTTCTGGATTTATCTGGTTTTGAGTTTTTTCTCCTAGATTTGTCATCATTAAAGCACTTGCTTCTACATATACTTTCCCAGATCTTTTTATACCCCAAAGTGCAATGAGGAAGGGACAGCTAATCCGTGTGCCCAAATTACTTTAATTAGAAAAATGTCAGCAATTAACCTTGCACAACAATAGGAATCTCAAACATAAAGTACACCGTACATATTAAAAAAAAAAAAAAAAAAAAAAAAAAGACCTATTTAAGACCCAAGACTGACCTCCCAGAAAAGGCCCCCATATTTTAATAGTGGTGACTGTCAGGGACAAGAGCTTTTCAAAAGAATACCCAAAAACATGGCTCCTATAGCAATTTAGACCTTGCACACCTTACTCTAGAGAACCAATTGAATGTTCATTCTGAAAGAATGCACACAGGATTCTCAGAAGTGTCTCTTGAGGCTCTATTTGCCTAATCTGTAGTCTTCTAACATAAACCGCCCTTCCTTAGCTTGCAAAATCACAACCAAGAGGGGAGGATTAAGTATTTCTTATGTTAAATGATGTTCATCACCTTATCCATTATGTCTTAAAAGAAAAAAAAGAAGTCCACTAATCGAGTTAATCTGCATGGTAACATGATTGAAAACAGAGCATTGGAAGACAACATTTGACATGAAATGTACTGATTCTCATGCTTTTCTAGGAGCACTTATGGAGATTAACAAGTTGCCAAACTGAAGGTAGTTTATTGCATACAAAAGAGATGCCACTCCCCAAAGGGAGCATTATGTCAGGAAACTTGAAAAGCATGGTATTAACTAACCAATAAATCATCTCTGACACTAGATGATGTCAACTTTTTTGCTTACCTACCAATATTTCAAAAATCAATAAAGCACAAATGAATGACTGCAAAATACGTTTCCAGAAATTTTCAGTCCTCCCTGACAGAGAGAACGTCTTTGGCACCTACAGTCATGACACTGCAGCAGTAAACATGAACCTTTTAACTATCCTTAAAGTGAAATTGACAATTGGTACAGTCAATGGAAGAACAGTATCTTAAGAACCATACAAATTCTTATTTTTACTTCAATAAACCATTTAGAATGGGATAATACATATTTGATAGGATGCCACAAAATAAACATCTAGGCTTATGATGCAGCATTACTTGAACAATCATACTGATAATAAACCCATTAATGAAACATGAATTAAAAAAAACTGTCTCTATCAGTCTTTGGTGGTGGTTGCCTCAATAGAGCATCTCCGTCTAGCAAAAGCAGCTGTAGAATATGCTTTGTTCATTCTAGAGACTAAGCATTTTCATACATTTCTCTGTTAATATTTTCTCTCTTACCTTCCATAACTGCCTACTTTCTCTGCTCCTACTATCAAACAACTGTTGGATCTTGCCCAATTTATAAATCTATCCCTTTCTCTGTACTATCAATTTTCTTTCTCCCTTTTGTTTTCTTTTATGACGGCTGTATACGGTTCTGCACTTGTAGGCTTCCTCATAGGCTTCATTTTCTGAACTGTTATTTAAGCTTCAATTTGTCATTTTAAGTTGCTATGCTGAATAAATATGGGACTCCAAATGAGACCTAGTCAGGATCAATGAGAAGAAGAAATATTTATTTCTTTGGTAGACAGCAATAGTTTTATTAATGGTGTCTAGTAGAATGGTATCTTAAAAATACAGTTCTCATTTCATTACCAGAGTACACAATACACAGACAATTCTCTCAGGACTACTGTTAAAATACTGTTGCCCCATTCTTTAATAATTTCTGCATCTGGTTAATATATGAGACTCCAGACAGACATGCAACTTACCATAAAATTAGATTCTAATTCAACAGATGAAGCAACTCAACTGTCCTACACCAATAGAGCACCACCCACTTCCATATGCACCCCTTTAAGGTCTTGTCTGTGTTCCCAAACTTTTAGTCTGAATGAGTAATTATTCCCTTTAATGTAATGTGTAATGAATGTGGTGCTTAAGGATATTGTTTAGTGGTGGTCTTGGTAGTGTTAGGTTAACGGTTGGACTCGATGATCTTAAGGGTCTTTTCCAGCCTAAACGATTCTATGAAAATATTTCTCTTACTTCAGACAGGGAAGCAGACACCAAAATCAGAAAACTGTCCCTGTTCTTGTTAGAAGGACCTTGTAAGCTTTTTTTTCACTTAATAAAAATGAAAGTGAACGCACAACCACCACTAGAAAAAGAGGTAAACTCATTCTCATTTAACTGCATTTGGCCACCTATTTCACTCTCAGCTGTAACATAGCCACACTTGAACTGTCTGTGAAGCATCCTGATGCCAGTATGCATCTGGCTGTCTGGGCTCAAAGCAGTAACCAGGAAACAGGAGACAGAAAATGAAATTTTTTCTGTTGAACAAGTACTCACATTATTAACAAATTTTGAAATAGGTCTTCTACCCACCCTCCAATCACTTGGAGTTCTGAAATGAAAGTGGTGAGTCTTGCATTGAATCCGATGTAGTCTGAATGAATTAATGTCATTTCTGTGTTAAACCTTCAACAGAGGCTAGACAGAGATTAGGCATTTCTTTTAAGTCTCCAAATCACAAAAGGAACAGAACAGGCAATCAGACTGCTTCTGAGTATAAATGGGAAAGACTAGGTAAAAGTGTTAGGCATTCTTTGCTCCAGAACATGCATCGCTTTTAGACATCAAGGGTGAGGTTGAGTTTAGGGTTAGCATTGGAGAAGGGGTTTGGGTAGACTCCAACAACCTGAATACTTCCTACTTAGTACTTTACAACTCCCTCTCATTTAACAAAGCTAGTAAAAAAATCCAATTAGCCTTCTAATTCCCATCAAACTGTCATAAATCTAAATTTTACTATACCAACAATTTTTAAATAGGTAACACTTTCTGAAACATACCTAATGTTATACTACTCTATGCCCCATTGACTTTTTCTATTCTCATTATTCTATCCTCATAAAGTTTTACAAAAGAGAATCATAGGTTTACAACATCAAGCCATTAACATTTTCAAATGGTATTTTATTATTATTTGCATCCCCTTAATAGTGAGCAACCCCCTCCTCTCAGAACTTTTTATACAGAGAAGTTGTACAGAGAATGCATGTGAAGAACACTATAAATAGAACAAGATTTTAAAAAGGGTAAAATGGAGTAAAAGAATCTCCAATTTTAGTTTGTAAATTGAGGCAGAAAGAATAAAAGTATCTTGTCCAAGAGCTCAATAGAACTTTTGACAGAGCAAGGAACAGAGCTTAAATAACTTTAACACACAATGACCAAAAGCAGTTTGCAAGTAATTTATCCTGAGTTCTCCTTTCACCTCTCTTTCCTCCTAACTGGCTTTTGGCTTTCATTTTGGTTCAGAGCCAATTTAAGACTTCTTCTTAGATAATTAGGCAGAACTGATTTTCTGCAAGAATGCACTGGCTCTTGCAGGGTTTTGCAGAAGCCACAGAATTTTGGTAAGAATGTGGATGTGTGTGTCTCATCCCAGCTTCCCATTATAGGCTGTCTTTTGTCTTTTCTGTAACAGACAACTCCTCTTTAGACTGTTCTTAAACTTACTGGTGTTCTCTCTTCTGCCTAACACAGCTGCAAAAACTTGCAGTCACCTAGTACATATCCCTAGGTACTGGAGATGGGGAAAGAATGGATACACCGAAAGCCCCTAACACTCTTCCTTCTGTAGAGAAAAGTGTCTCTAAAAACCAACATAAATAGCCTGATTTTCATGACTAAGTGCCTCTCTAATTGAATAAATAGCTCCCAGAACTAACCATCACCTCATGCACACCAGGAAAATCAATCTTCCTTTCCCTAGTCCACGTGAAATAAAGACACTAACCCGCAATAGCCAACCCTTCTAAAACTAAAATCCACTGGTTTAATTTACAGGGAATGGCAGCCTCCTAAAGTAGAATTAGAAAGACAAGGTATGTATGGCTACCCCAAAGACTTCATAATAAAAAAAAAAAAACCAACAAAATAGAATTAAAAAAACAACATAAAACCCACCCTCCAAGTGTTTCAGACTTGGTACTGAAAACTGCATATTTTTTCTGACAATCTGATCAGAAAGTAGTAACTGAGACAAAAGGGTTCGCAACACTTCTAACATAACAAAGCTTTTTCAGACTTTGTCCTATGATTCCACTCATACTTCAGGAATTATAGCAAAAAGCCATTCAGCCAAAAGGTTATTCTTTGGACTCACATGTATAAGGTTTAGAAATACATAAAATGCAAACTGGTATTTTCTTTAGATCCTGTGGCTTGCCAGATATATAGTCAAACCTGTATAACTCCCATCTCCTTTCCACAAACTCCAACAAGCCTTTAACAGCTTGCAAAATGCTTATGAACTGCAGAAATTATTCTAGCTTTATTCCTTGTATGCTGGATTAGCAGCACTTTTTAAAATATATATCAACTTGTGTGACTGACTTGTCAAAAGAAGTAACAGGTCTTTTCAATAAGAGTTTTCTATCAATACATCAATGTTTCCCAACACATTATTTTATATACTCAATATTTACTCAGCTCTTCGATAATCAAGGGCGGGGAGGGGAGGGAGGAAGGATGCTTAACATACTAAGAGAGAACAGCTGGAATACATCGACCTCTGCCTGGAGATGGATGATGGGACAACTGAGAGTTTATGGGTGAGGATTAAAGAGAAGACAGGCAAAGGCGACATCGTAGTTGGTGTCTGCTACAGGCCACCCAACCAGGAAGAACAAGTGGATGAGGCCCTCTACGGGCACCTAGGAGGAGTCTCATATTCACCCGCCCTGGTCCTTATGGGGGACTTCACCCCATTATCTGCTGGAGGGACACCACAGCAGGGCTTAAGCAATCCAGGGGGTTCCTGCATAGTATCAAAGACCATTTCATGACCCAAGTGACAGGCCAATGAGGAGAGATGGTATGCTGGGCCTCAACGTTGGAGAAACAACAGTGTGTAGGGTTAGTCCTGGCCTAAGTAGGTAAAGAGTGGGTTGCTAGAAAATGTGGAACTCTTGGTTACACTCACATTTCAGAATGTGACTCATTTCTCAGGCAGCAAAAGAACTTCTCTGTTAGAAGTCACACAGGCCAAGGATGAAATTGTTTTATTTTCATTAGAGATTCCTCCTATGTTAAAGACATCTAGCTTATCAAATATTTCTGACAAATTATTAAGTAAGCTAGAACTTCAGTGAGCTAGAACCCTTGATGTCCCACTTTGCAATGGTTCCACTTTGTGATACATGCACAAAAAAGCTGCCAAAATCTACTACTACAGCTTTAGTTTTCTCTTTATATCTCTAATTCTGGTCACAGTATTAATGGAATATTTTAAAGAACCCTGCCAAGTCAGCATACAGCTGTCCCTATAATCCAACACAAGGTTTCACAGCTCTTGATAAAATAGAATTTAAATGCTATTAAATGCATTCCAGGTAATCAGCTCCTGGCCACTCCTCCCGGTTAAGCTGACAATCCTATTTTCTGAATTCTGATAAAGTAGTGCCAGCTCTAATACTCTTCATTTGCACAAAACCAAAACCACCTTGGTGTTAGCCATCTGTGTTTCCTGATAGTGACTGCTGATACATTCCTCAATGGCAGTCCCAAAAAAGCATAAAACGAAGAATCAGTATTTGCTCATCCTAAAGCTGTACAAAAAACCCCTCCCCTCTTCCCTCCCTGAGGGAAGCCAGTTGTCTTCAGTAGGACTCTTCCTATAAAAGGGACTGAAGAGGTAAGCTTGGTTAATCTTGACAAACATAACAAAACAAACTTTCAGTGTGTGTCTGTGTGTGTGTAAGACTTTAATTTCCAGGGTTATTTTGCAAGAAGCAAAGTATATTAAAAAAAGGACCTTTCTTTTCTAAATGATCTGTTGTCTTTCATTTACCTTTTGCTGTGTTCAGTATCTTTTACATGTACATAAAGGTAAAAATACATAAAGAAGTGATAATCGGATACAGTTGGGCCAGTCTGAAAACATACGGTAATTGGACAATTTCCTGTGAACTACAATTCTGTATTTAGACACTGCTACTCAAAACATTTTCTATATGCTGCTATTCTAAGCATAAACTTAACATTTAGAAATTAAGTATGCATTTTTACCTACTTTATAACTGAAAAGACTGTTTTTGTTTGAGCTACCAACACTAAATCAAGACCTTCTGACAGCAATAGAACAAAGTTCATACTGTGTTGCCAGTCTTACAACATGCACAAGGTACATATAAATATCTCATCAATGTATATATGGTTATTATCCTTGACATATCTAAGGAGTCATAGATCCTGACAGATAAGACAGAGTTCTGCTTTGAACTCTGCTGAAGGGGATAAGATACCATTTGCATTTCTCTTGGACTGATTTGAACCCACTGTCTTTATCTTCTTAGAGAGAGTTCTAATCTCCAAGATGTTATATAAAAGCGAGGTACTAAAATCTGTGCCTTCACTTGCGCCCTAAAGAAAATTGTCACACTTTCGTTGGTTGTTGGCTGAGTGCTCCCAAGTGTGTGCGCACAGGCACACCCAGCCTTGTGGCACACCTAGGGGATTGCCTACCTGGGGGACTTAAGCATTAACAACAGTTCTAGATCCCACTGTGCCTTCGACAGGAAACAGTCTGAACTAGTCTGGATGTGCACAAAACACATAATTCAGCAAGTTTTTAAGTTACAACATATCTAGTAGGTGCATGCACCTGCATAATTGATTGTAGCAGGTTGACAGGTAAGTACAAACCCATCCCATTTCCATGCACAAGAGCTTGATCTCTTTTGAGGTAGACTAACTGCAATCTAAGCAAGCAGTCTACAAACAAAGAAGGAGTAAGATAAACCTCCAAATAAAAGAATGGCAAGTTTCAACATATACCAGTTGAAATTTCAGCTCTCTGGGATGGTTACCTAGCTCTGGAAGAAGGAAGGACTGGATTTTTCTCACATTTACTGAGAAAAAAACGGTTTATGGACTTAAAGGAATTTTGCTTGGCTTACAAATTCTCAATACCAGCTGCTCAGAAACCACCTAGAAATAACAGGCTTTGAATCTTTATTTTCTCTGATCATATTTATTACAAAGACAAGAAGATAACTACGTATGAATGCCTGTGTACTGTTCAAAATTTTATGATTGCCAGTTTCCATTATGCTGAGGAAACTTAATTTTTAAAATTCAGATTTTCTGATGGTATATACTTGGTTTGATTTGCATGAGATGAAGAAACAACTGTTGGAGGAGATGTAGAGAGGACAATGTGATGTATAATTTATAACTAAACACATTTACTTATTTATTTCAGTTCACCAAGGGTGTTATGTTTGGGTTTGTGCAAAACAATGATACATGCCAAAGAAATTTTCTTCTAAGGACTGCAAGAATAAGTTAACTCTTGTTACATGTTTTTAAAATTCTCTTCTCTCTCATTCCTTCCTGCATGAGGTATAAACATCATTGAACGTTAAAAAGTACCCTGACTACCTCTGCAATGTCATCAGGGTGCTAGATGGATCTCAGCTTATTAATTTCTTGGGCATAAGAAAATCCCAGTACAGTCAATAATCAAACCTACAATCAGCCATTGGACCATTCTGTCCTTGACTTCAGCTGTGCACAGCAACTTAAGAAGAAATACAAGTATGATTAGGAAAGACTAATTGGAAAACAAAAGGTTTAAAAATGGCAGTATAGCTGGTTATGGGTCAGTAGTCTCATCTGCTTGTTTTCATATAGTTGCATTTACCAGCAAATGAAAACAGAATGATTACTTAGGTAAATAGCAAGGTTTGAAAAACATTAACCTAGGGAGAAATAAACTCCACGAATGCTGACGTATATTAACTTAAAAGCAAGCAAGAAAACATAGTCAGTGAAACAATCAGCTACGTTTCAATCTATGCTAATTTTATAACACCTGTGAATTTAACATAATGTGGTGATTAAAAAAATGATGGGTTTTGTTTGTTTTTTTCACCACCGTTAAATCACATGACTATTATGGGTAATATTATTCAGTGCCACAGATGAAAGAGAGGGAAAGGGCATGTGGTAATTGCTCACATTATAAGAGCTAAGGACAGACTAAACAATCAATTCCTTCTTTATTTTCCCTTTCATCCCCCAAACCCAACACTGCAATGTCTTTTAGAGACAAAACCTATTGTTTTAAATTTGTCACTGAGTAAATAAGTCACCCATCCTTTGACTATTAAAGAATCTTCAGTGTCTTAGTTTAGGTTTTGTTCTACTTCTGCCTTTTTTCCTTCTTTCTTTCCTGTCGGTAACGAACATTCTTTCAGAAGTGAAGGGGATTTATTCTCCTCCTCTGTCAGAAATCCCACACACGGTTATGTATTACCTGCAGCAGACAGATTAGGGCACTGAGTTATCTCTTAAGTTGTTCATAGCCCGGTGATCATCTCCTGCATGAAGATGAATTTTACTACTCTTGCTAATAATCCATCACAGCCATGAACAGATTAAATATTGGTCATGGATTCATTTATTTTTATTCACAAAAGAACTCAAGGAAGAATAAAACAGAAAGAAAGAAAATCTAGCTACAACTTTTTTTGTGTATGTGTGTGTGAGATTACTCCCCGGATGTCTCTAAAAGAATGCTTTTGCATCTCTGTACTTCACTTGGTTTAATAAAATGCTTGCAATTACAATCAGCCAACGGCACTCCTGATTCCAGTAGTGACTAGTAGAAAAACTGTGCCAGCTAGTTACTCTGTATTCAGATAATAACAACAATCTTAGCAAAATCAAGAGAGTAAGAATCTTCCTTTTTCCACCTAAAAAAATAAGACTCAGTTCCTTTATATTCCGTTCTCAATTTCTTTTTCCTAGCCTTTTCCGTTTTAGTTGAATGTAGCTTCCTTGTCAGACTGCCCATCCTCACTAGCCAAAGCACTTTCACACACTTTTGTAATCCATATATGATTTTTTTGAATTTTCTTGTCACTTAGTCTGTATGTGGTTTTAGTGCTATGAAAACAAATTCAATCTTAAGAGAAGCCTTGCATTTTAAGACTTCTGTATATGATAGATTTGCTGCTATTTTTAATCAAACAAGTCAGAGCTGTTTGTTTCATAACACCTGATTTTAATAAAGTATAACATCAATATTTATTATTAGGAAAAAAGTATTTTTTCCTAAATGAATAGTTCATTATGTAGATATTATTTCTACTAACAGATTGAGCTGATTGCTGAATGCACTGAACAATTCCTCAGGCATTGTCCAGTATTATTACCTCCTCTGTACTATAGACATATTTAAAGAGCTATTTAATTTTAGCATGTGAATTTAAGTAAGTTATCAAAAATTGCTACACTGCATTTCTCTAGCAACACCACCTCCTAAGGAACAGTTAATTATTTTGTTCTTAATATCATGTTTCTTAAACAGGTAACAGTATCTTTCTAAAGTACCAATTTCTTCTTCACTGACAGCCTCAAACAGAAAAGAATAGATGTTGTGTAAAAAATAACCAATGTTAGGTTTTTACTTCATGATTGAAGAAAAAGTACAGACATGAATTACACTTTATAATGCAACATTTGAGAAAAAAGGATTTGTGATATTTTTTTTTTCCCCAAGTGGAATCTATATCTATAATTGTATGGATTAGTGAGGCTATGCAAGCTAGTCTGTCCCAGCACACTCCCCACCCTGTGTGCTTGAAGCCAGTTTAGAGAGACACCACTACCAAGGAGTGTTCCCTGCTGGGGGGCTCTGCACAGTGGTGAAGGTGCGCCCTAGTCGCAGTCCAGGCTGGACCTGAGGTCCCCAATTGTGCTGAAAGCTGTCATTCCTCTTCTTTTCCAAGCCTTTCTAAACACAAAGATTCTATTTCCTCATGCCCCAGATTTTTCAAAGTATCACAGGGAAATGTAGATACACGATACTCACTCCACCCTGTCAGAACCAGAAAAAAACTACAACTTTGCAGAAAACTATCAAAAATTAGAAATTGAGCACATAGCAATTGAACAATCCTGTTTCATGGCTGGGATAAGAGTATAAAATATAATATATAAAAGAAAGCCAAATAGAAAATCCAAGGAAAAGTGGGATACAATTTTCAAAACTGCAAACACGTCCAATTGCACAGAAACTGTAATTATTAATTTATTTTTATATTTTTAACATTTTGGGGAATAATCTTTATAAAACTTAACCTGTATTTTTTAATTAGACATTAAAAAACAAGTAATGTTTTAGACATTAGACATGTATGTGTTAATCTGCGTGTGTTAGGCAGGAATGGTGTGATCTTGTGAGGAAGGAATGTTGTTTGGGCTTCACTTGTTTGGGGTCCTTTCTAGGGTTTATTTGTTTATTTGTTTTAATGGCTTTAGGATTTTTCAAAAGTATACCAATGAAATAGCAGTACACAAGATCTACTGACTATGAAAACTAAGTAGTCACGAGACAGCTAAAATGGGTCTTAGAATACAAACTTGAACCTACTGAAACACTCTGCCAAATATTTTAAAACATGTTTAAGCTACTAGGCAATAAGGTTCTTTTGTGTATTAACTTTTCTACCCACCACAGTGCATCCAGGGCATGACTAGACAGTGTTTGACTTAGTCTATGTTTTGCTGTGTCCCCTTATCATCATCTTTCAAGTTTCTTCACCATGTTTTCTGAGGCTTAGTTATTCCACTAATAACTGAAATGAGAGGACCAGACTGCAATGGATACCTTTGCTACGAGAATCATAAATTCTTTTAAAATTTGAAAAATGCCGTACATTTGAAGAAGTTTCATTCCAAAAAACCCACATTGCTCTGATGATTATGAATATGACTCAATCAGTATACTGAACCAATTATTTAAAAAATACACAGTTTGGCCTTAGCTATATTCAGTTGATTACCATAAAGAAAACAAAAAGCATCTTCATACCACTTCAACAAAACATGAAAATCTGAGAAATTAAAGAAATTATGAATTCTAAAACGTTTCACAAGCTCTTTAAGAGAATTAAAGCAACAGAGAGATACAGCAGAGAAACAGGAGAAACAAAAAGGACGCAGGTGCAAGTTATCAGTTAAAATAATTATCTTGAATCTCCCTTTTCAATAAACATTGAAATTCCTTCTCTATTCTTCATCCTAAAGAGCTTCATCTCCTTTCTAAAGCATCCTGCATAAACATCCAGCACCATACATAAACTGCTTAGTAATTCAGGAGTGGCAAAAAAGGACAATAATCATATTTAATGTATGCCATGAGGTATATAATATTTTCAAATACCCACTAATACGTCCTATCCTGCAGACAGTACTTGTTTTAGAAAAACTAATGTAGTTTTAATAGTTAAGTCACTTTGTTTTAGAAAACCAACAAATATTGGAAACAAAGTAGGAACTGTCCAGATGCACATAGCTTATAACAGCTATAAAGCAGAAACTATTTTCAAATCTTAGTGGCAGAACAACTAGTAGAAGGGACACAGTAATTAAATGGCCTTGCAAACTCTCCCAAAGATAATATACTGTGGATCCAGTAAGATGAATTAAAGTAGGGAACTTCTATACACAACCGAACTGTAAGCTTGCCTGTGGAGGAAGCATTTACAACAGTTTTCACACTGCTTTTATTTGAGAAAATGATTCATGCAATTTCCTCTTGCTTAAACGTGATTTTTTTGAGACAAAGAAAATAATAAGTATGACAGACAGTGGCCTTTAAAACTTGCACCCCCTAGAATGCTGAGAGAAAAGCAAAACAGAACTCAAGAGTTGCGAGAGCAGCCATTTTCAGAATAAAGGTATTTCAGAATTAGAATAAATTCCTATTTATATAGCACTGAGATTCATACTTCAGACACAACATTTCAAAAGCTGTTATCTATAATTGAGAGAACTCGGTGAGGACAGTTAATTACTAACTGTAAAATGCAGTATGAAAAATAGTATCAACTGCAAATTAGAATGTATTGACATGTACAAGTCAGCATACTGTGCTAACTTGTTTTTCCCAAAACTTGTTACATACATGTTCAGAATAGATTCAATTTAATGGTTGTTCTAAAACATGTACTTAGGACCATATCACTCAAAACTCTTTTTATGCACTTGCCACACCACAATTTTAACTGAAGAGGACCTTCAAGTAAAACCTTATCCAGTTTGTGTCATGTTTCAAGGTTCTCATGCAAATCTGCCTTAAGTAAAAATGAATTGAGTGGTCTCATACTAAATTTCATTAAACACATTTGTGTGTCTCATGTTGCTACAGTTTTGTCACACCTTTTTCATGTTCTAAACTCTTCTCAGATTCGTTTCAGAAATAAATGAGCAAAAAGAACAGAACAGGAAGATGAACAAAGTTAGTGATGATTTTGAATGCTCTGCACTGACACAATTATCTAAGGGAAGCATTTCTACTGCTTCTGTTTTTTCCTTTTAACAGGAATTAATCTATAGAGATCAACATCAAGAACAAACACTAAATCTTAAATGATCTACATCTGAACTCCTGAGAGAATTTTAATAGAACAGCAGCTCTACTTAAAATGACAGAAACAGCAAAAGGTGGTTAAACAATCAACTGATAAGAACATTTAACTTATGGCGATGTGTCCTGGACCACACAGTATGTTTTGTTTATGACACTTCTGGAGCAGCCTAACTTCTCAACAAGACTTACAGGATTTCTCCTGGAACTGAAAGACAGACATCAAATTTGCTACAAATTGTGCAAAACAGCTGTTCTTGAATGTAACCTTGGATGCCTGGTACAACCACCAGGGAAAACAATCAAGGGCTACAAGCCAAGGGCATGCTGTTTCAGTAGGACTTTCGTATTATGGCCAAAATTTGTGGAAGCACCATCTGTTCCAACAACAAAGAACACGATTTTTGTTTGTTTGTTTGCTGTTTGCTGCCCCCCAGCTCCCAGCTTAACGTTTTCCTGACCTGTGACATTGCAATATGACTCTGGCTTTGCAGCATATGCACCCCATACAATGTGGAACGATTTCATCTTCTTCCAAGAGTTTTGCATTATCTAGCTCATAGGGGGGAGCAACACTACAAATTAAATGGTAAACACAAAAAATGTTATTTACAATGTAAAGCACAGGGATTTTTCATTGGGCAAATCCTATTAATGAAATCCACACAATTAAGTCCCCTAGCTTGTTCCTCAAAAATTAATGCTAAAGCATTTATTTATAACTACATGTCCTTTTGAAAAGACTAACAATTACCAGACTTTAATGACATCTCTTTGGAGACTATGGACATATAAAATGTATAAACTTAAAATAATTGTTTGGCTGGAAGCCTGGTTAAACTGCAATTCTGTGAGTGAAAATTAATCTTTCAGATGAAACATACACTTTTTTTCATAGTACAGTTAAATTCATCGTACAAGTCAAGCTGTACTTTGAAGTCAGCAATTTGGAAAAGCGTTTTCCTTCTTCAAAAGTCAAACAAAAAGCAATAAAATGATTACCATTCAAACTAGCTGACACCTTTCTTACAGCATTGGAAGAAAATTATTTTTTGACAAATGCTTGCAAGAACCTGCATGGGAGCAGGAAAAAAATGGTGTGCTATGGAACTGATGTTAATTTAAAATTTACAAAAAGAACATTTTTAAAAGGTTCATATACAGAGTTAGTCAAACCGACAGAGGTATCTTGTTCTAAGAGTTAAGGTGTCGGGGGGGGGGGGGGGGGGGGGGAGATAGAAAAGGAGAAAAGAAAATGTACCATTCTAGAAATAAGTGAACTTCCACCATTTCCAAAGAAAATAACAAGTGACTAAGGCATCAATCAACTGGACAGATTATTAGCAGCAGATAAAAAATCAAAAATAATTAAAAATGGCTACAGTATTTGGTCACTAACACTCAGCAAAACTCTTACTAAAAACAATAATTTCTTTTCTTTTATTTTTTTCTATGAAGAGTATTTGTTTTGTTTTCCCATACCAGTGGTTTCTGACACTCAAAGTTAATTATTTCACCACACTAACAAACAAATCTACAAGTCAAAATCAAACTCATGTTCAGGAAAAAAAAAAAAAAAAGAAGCTAAGGGAAACTCATTAATTACTTTTCTTCAAATTTAACTATCTCAGGAATAGGCATTTTAAGGCTGCTATTCTTAAGCAAGAATTCTGCAATTTGAATTTTTTGGGGACTTTCATGACAACACCACTACCCCATTCAGACATTCTTATTTTCAAGTAGTCTTTTACTTTTGTGACAATTTCTCTAGCAAAAATGTAATTTTGATAACACAGGTAAGATACACAAATCATATTAAATTTTATGAATTACATATTTTCTAATAAAACACTGTATTTTGAAGTATGAAAGTTATACTATAGTCACAGAAAAATCAGGATATTTGCATGGCAAGAGGCGATCCTAGACAGTCTAAAGAAATAAGGCAAATAAGAAAGAAAGAAGGATTAGCATCTCCAGTTTACAGATGAGGAAGTAGGCCACAAAGAGAGTATGTTATACTGATGTTTACTTCCATACAGTCTAATAGTCCTGTAACCAAACAGATTTTATATTCCAAATACATTGTTCAGGAAGAATTGTGTTGGTTTTCAGATACAACATTATAAAATATTTATATGAACTTATTAAACACAAGTTGCTATTGGACTGGCTTTACCTCACTCTAACCCCTTAGCTATCTTAGTAAGAATCTACATGGGTGTTTAGGTATATAAAATGACTGCATTTTCCAGGCGAGTGAATGCTGCTAATTTTCCGAGCATTCTGCAAGGAACACCTTGGACACAGCTGCAACCTTAAACTCAGTGCATTCGTTTCAAACAGCGTGAAGTCTTCATGGAAGGTCTATACTAGCTGAAAGCTTTCAGCTATGAGAAGGCTTTTTCAAATTAGTCTAGTCTCTAATTCAATAATGTCTCGACCTATATGACAATTTCACAAACTCCCAGAAAAGTCCGATTATTTTAATAAGCCTGAAAAAGCTAAACACTAAAAATAAAAGCTATCTTCACTATGGAATAGTCACTCTATAAAGTTTATGATGTTTTTTGAAAGTTGAGTTTATACGGGCAGATTCAAATAACATACTCAATCCTATTGAATAATCAAAGAGAACAGGGATCTCAAACTATTGTATACACTTGTAAAAATCTGACTCAAATAAGAAAAGATAGAAGACACTGAGAAACACATCGACTGTGTACTGTCTTTTTTGAGTTTTAGCTATTCTAATATCCAGGAAAGCCTCAAGTTAAAAAGCTTATTTGGGGTTCTTATTGATGTACTTAAGAAATGACGTACTTAAGCCACCTTAAAAAAGCCACAAAGGTCTTGTGAAACAAGATACCTTTTGTATAACCAATGCATGCCTTGCTAAGGACCTTGTCCCTGAAGAAGAACTAAAAGACTGATAAGAAGGGAACATCCTACCCCAGGAGGCACCGAAAGTTGAGTAATTGCTAACAGGCATGAAATCAGCAAAAATCTTCGATAACTGGAGGAAAGGTAAAGGCGGCAGGGAGAGATTGTGACCACTGACTCAATTCAAGACCAAAAAGACATACCCACCCCCCCCCTCCTTGAGCATGTACTGTAGAATAAAAGAACACTGTACCTTTAATTCGAAGCGGGGAAGACTTTAGCCCAACAGAAACTGTGGTAGATCAGCAACTATCAATAATAGTTTTGGGGAAGAACTTTGGAAATTAAATATGTATAAGTGAACTGTATAAATTGCTTGCCCATTTAGGTATGAGGTGTGCTAACTTTGTGGATTACCACCTAGCCCCCATCTTTGCGCAAACACGAATTGGAATAAAATATCTCTGCTCTGTGTGTATATTGGCGTTTCCCACACCGGGTAAACGATCCAACTTTTGGGACATTATCATCACTGGTAGGCCAATTGATTTCAGCTGGTCAATCAATGCCCTAAGACACAGTAGAAGACTTAATGTTGTGAGTAAATTCTACCAACTTAATGTACTTTTTTCCATGAGTAGACCAAAATAATTTAATTTTCCATCAAATCTGACATGAACATAAAATTAAGGGTGGGGCTCAGAATTAAGGCAGAAGACTTTTTCCTGACATAATCATACTGAAAGGAGCTGAATGAGTTACAATGAGAGAAGGGGAGTTAAGGGAATCTTAGTAGATATAGTAGATATGGATGTAGATTGGAACTGTTTAAAAATTATCTAGCTTGTAATGAAGTTAAAGGAATTTCAATAGAAGTAGACATAGCCCAAGGGGATGAGAAATGATGTTTAACATTTACATTGTTGAAACTAACTGAAGCAAGAGATAGTCCCTGATAAGAGGCAGGAGTCGACCCCAAGAACCAGCCAAGACGGGCCTTGTGATTTGGATAAATGCCAAGGAGCAACTGAGTCTGTGCAGGGACAGAAGGTTAAGAGTTCACTGCGAAGAAGACATACAGCCTTCATCTTCACGATCCCAGACGACCACCACAAGGAGGCACTGCGCAGGCGCAGTTGGGAGGAACTTAGGGAAATGACTTCTTGGAACTAATTTTAATATGAAGCGGGGATAGGTCATGCCTATGTATAGGCGTATTATGAAACTCTATGTATATGTAAAACTTGATTGTATAAATTTAAAGCGAGCTGCGGAGTCAGATGCGCACGACTTTGGTGGGACTACCCCCCCCCCCCCCCCCCCCCGTGCTGCCCAGCGCTGAATGAACATACCTACTTTACAATCTCACTGATTGTGGAGTCTGTTTCCGCATGTCAACAATAGCAGCTGTCTTATCCAAATTGAGAATATTAATAATTTAAACACACAGATAACAATTTATAAAGGGTTCTATCTGAAAATTTCATAAAACGTTAAGCATTATATTTTTACCTTTGAATTCAAATCTTTACTGCAGTATAAGTAATACAGGATATGCATCTGTTTTTCTTTTTTCCTTGCTTCAATGTCTCAGATACCAATAATTAAAACTACGTAATATGAACTATAAGACATTTAGTAATACAAACTTTCACTGTCACATCAACATGCTGAAATGCAAGCATTTTTTTTAAATAAGGTATTTTACATATCTTCCTGCACAGAACTATGCATCTGCTATTTCTACTATTGGTATTTTCTGTATGCAAATGTGTTCGTATGTATTTTTATAGGCCAGAACCTCAATCTTTTGGTATTTCAGTCCTTCTTGGGTTAATGCACCTATGTCAAGACACTAATGTAGACAGCATCATTTTCCATTTTAGTGGGAAAAATATCAGTGACTTGAGCTATGTGCTCCCCATAACATTGGAGGAACATTGTTCACGTACACAAAAAGGCCACAGAAGGAGAGACACAGAGAAGACATCTCTGGGTGAAGAAAAAATCCTAATAGAAACTTAACCCATGAAATATTGAAAAGTTGTGTTAGAAAATACAAGGAATAGTTTAGGAAATATATGAACACCCACCACTTTTAGTTATGGATATATGCTGACAACTGGTACATCCAGTTTTCTCTCTCTCCATTAATACTGGCTGCTGTGGTTGAGTCGTGACAACTGCAGCTTTTCTGTGGCTCATTTTGTTGCCTCAAGCCTTCAAAAGACCGATTAACAAATAAGAAGGAGGTGATAGCTTAAAGAAAAAAACTAAAACATGAGAAGTGTGCTATGCTTGCTATTCAAGGACTCTTTAGATTATGTGTACTCAAGGTAAAGCTTATCTAGTTTAAGATTCTGCCTACAGTAGAGGATGCTTAAGGAGTGTTTGGATAATACTCAAGGTACCAGATAATGGACATTTCTGAGTCACAGACTTGCTAATTAAGGACATACATCCTCCTTCAGCATTGAGAAACCAGGGGTTGGCAAGAGAAAGACAGACCCTGGTGTCCTCAGATGACGCATGCCCATAAAAGGACAAAAGGAGCAGGGGATTTCTTCCCCAAGGGACCACGGAAGACCACCAGAGACACCCGCGCAGGCATAGAAGACTCTGGGATGGTTGCTCAAGAGAACATCACATCATGCTTGCTCAATATAATGAATATGCAATAGTTAGGAGGAACATATGTATTAGAAAGGCATAGTATTTTAACTATAGTGTATAAGTATGGACTGGAGACCTCAGTAGGTGTGCTCGATTTGTGGAAATCTGCCTCCTTGCACCCTGCGCAGAATAAAGTGATGTCTCCTCTCTAAACATACTTCGTGTGTTTCGGGAGTTAACTTTCTGATCAGGTAACAATTTCATCCCCAATCCTCACGCAACAGCTAGATTTGACCTCATATGAGACTGCAGCTACAAGGTTTGTGTAGTTCATAGCATGTGTTTAACTAGTACAACATTTGAATTACAGAAGAATAGCTTATCTTTATTACAGGCTATCAATTTTAAAAACTCTTGCTTGAAAAATTTGTATAACTATAGTGATAATTGCCTACTAGACATTACTTTTTTAACCATTCATTCAGCTGTGACACACACATAATATGCTATTTGCACTTTTCCATGTTGACACCCCCTCATCCTTACTATAGGAAAACATCACTTTCATACAAACACTTAGAATAATTTTTAAATAATCTAAATTATTAGTATCTCTCATATGATTTGGGCCTGAGGCACAAAGTAAATACTTGCTGCAATCCTACTATTAATATAACTTCCAGATAAATTTCAGAAAACCTGAGGCACATATTTCTGGTTCTAATTTTAATATAAGTAGCCTCTTCTGGGATAAGTAGAAAAAAATTTGCCTTATTCAGCAGAATTAAACCCAAAACTCAGTCCTAACTAGCTTTTACATTTTTTTGCATTAGCTACTGAACGTGAGTATCTTCAACACACTCAAGAGAAGGGAGATCCTAATGATAACAGGAATCACTAAAATACACTATTGAATAAATAAATAATAGTGAATAAGCACTTTCCTAGCTGAAAAATGTCCAAATATACTGAAAAATGTGTAAAACGTTCACTGAAAAATTGGTCTGTCTAAAACCACAGTTATCCAGTATTTCAGAACATGTGGGGAAACTGAACTTCTGTAAATTGTATGGGAACCTTTTCACACATTTTTTAAAATTTAATATAATATGTTTTCTATAAACAACAGTACTTGTCTGCAGATGTGTATGTATTACATACACATTTTACATCTATATCTATAACCAGACAGAATAGTTTCACAGCTATTTTATGGGCTAAAAGGATATGCACATGGAGTAAAGAAGAAGGAAAAAGCTAGAAGCACCACAATCAACACAAAAATTCTACACTATTGGAAAAAAATAGTCAAATTCTGACCATCTTAAAGGAAGTTAAGAATCCATTCTGGGGTACAAGTTTTGACCTAGCCACCCAGCTGTTATAAGATTGCTACTGTGAACAAAGAACTTGCTACTGTGAACAAAGACTGGGAACTATGAGTTTAAATCACTATTTAATTCCTTTCACAGTTCATTCATTGGGCAACGACCAGGTAATGGTAATGATAAATACCAGTAATATTTCTCCTGTCATTCCTAATACTAACCCCAGTCAGGCAAACTGCTCTAGCAGTTTTTTCTCTAGCAGTCAGCTACAATCAACCCTTTTTAATAGCAAGCTTTTCAGCTGGGGCTGTTGAGAGATAAAACAGGGGTGGGGGTGTAGATTAGAGATGATTAAGAAGAGCAAGAAGATTAAAATAATAATAAATATATTTGATACCATTTCCAAAAGTAAGAGATTATGAGGATTCAAAGTAAGAAAGACAGCCTGGCATACTGAAGAAGATCCTGTCTCAGTCTGGTTTAAGTGCCGTATAAAAATTTTTAGGAAACAACAAATCTTAATTTACAGAGATAGTAATGGCATTAGCTACTTTCATCCTTCTGCTTACAAAACTCTTCCTTCTTTTCCTATTTCAAGTAATGGAAACAAGCTCACAAAATAATTTTCATCTTGCTTTTATCCATAAAACAATGATGAGAAATTATAACATATCACTTCATTCACCAGCTGAATCCAAATATACTTGTTTTAATAAGTTGTTAGACCTTTTACTGGCCCTAAGCAACAATGAAAAGAGCAAGAAATAAACAGAGTGGGGAAAATACAAATACATTTCAGATAACTAAGGGTAGTATTATTTTAAGGTCAGATTTTGCGGAGAAATATTGAAAAATTACTAAAACATGTAAAGGATTTTTGTTTGTTTCCTACATTATTATGATGCAATGGTGCAGACTCTTTCTTGAAAGATTTCAAATTGATAGTTCCCAGAAGATAATTCATATGGGAAATATAAAGAGGGAAGATACAGGAATGGGAGTACTAGAGCAATTTTAAAGCTGCAAGGTTTACTTTGTGAATATATTCTCTATTCATAACAGCAACGGCATTTAATGACTCTTGCATTTTTATTCCTGCAGTTTCTTTCCACAGACCTTTGACTTTTGTCAAAGGCATTTAATATTTAAATATACGCAGCTGAGTCTGGAATAAAAGTGAGGTCTGCACGTGTGAATCTAGAAAGCACATAAGGAGAACCTCCACAAAATAAAAACAGAACCAAGACTTTTCGGGTTAAAGTGAAGAGGGGGGGGTCCTTCATATGTTTTGAAAGTATCTGTTGCAAATATTCTGGTAAAGAAATAAAAATTAATCACATAAAAGAGTTTGGTTTGATTAAGAAGTAAAAAATTGTGAAGCATAGGTATGGGAGTCTTAAGTTTGAAATGTAGTCGTAGGAACTTAGGAACTTTAGAAAATGTACTATGTGTAACCATAAGAATTCAAGTATTGTCTAAAATCAGTTAACCACAGAAACTTTGACAAAGATTTGTTGATTTGTAGTGTTTTGTTTTAGGAAACTAAGGAAACCATTATGGACACCAGTTTGCTGCCTGGAAACCCCTTACACTCCCCACCTCGATCTAATTATCGAGAATTCCAATCAGTAGAGTTAAGTGAGATTAACCAATGATTGTTTTAACATAAGAATATTAATAAGATGGTGTGACTGAAGGACCAATTATTAGAAAGGTTATATTTAAGAATAGACATAGTATGCATTTTTATGTAAACTAATATAGATGATGGTGAGAATCGTACTACACAGAATCACCTAAGAGAGGTCAAAAAGCGGACAAGTGAGGAAGACTATGGAAGACCACCAGAGGGCTTCTGAAGACCACCAGACACCTTCACTGCACCTGCGTGAAGAGACATTTACATATGCTAATGATTTATCGGAAAGTTAATGATTATGTATAACATTTTTCAGAAATTTAGTGAATATGTATAACAGGTGTGTATTTAACCTGCACAGTTAGACTAGACAGGTGCACACGATAGGTGGAGCAATCCCCCGTGTGCCCAGCACTGAAATAAAGGAGTGCCTGCTTCTTAACTTCTCATTGCTGTTAAGGAGTTTTATTCTGGATTTCGGTAACATATCTAATCTCAGAATTTTGTTTATTTTCTTTAATAAAACATATTTGTGTTAGGTTACTTCTTCATATTCTGGACAATATCTTTCCTGAATGTATAACAAACTACATAAGAAGTCAGTAACTTCAGTACCTTAAAAAAACCCCCACAAAAACATATTCTGCTTTTGATTGTTACCAACTGGTGTCCTCTACATTTCCCTGCTTATTCTTCCCCTCCTCCCTGCTCCCTCCTCTAATGTAATTGTGAACTCCAGGTATTCACTCCAGAAATAGAGAGGGAACAAATCAAATAATTTATTTTTAAGCAATGTCACAATACTATACTATAAAAGGCCTCTTAGCTTGAGCATAACATGTATTAGTACTCGTACTGCTGAACCAAACAGCTTCTGCTTTCTATGACTACAGATGGACTCCTTCTACCTACAATGAAACACCTTCTATTTTACCATACTCCAGAAAAATATTAACTTCCATAATAAAAGCCACAGGGTAAAAAGACTTTTTTTTCCACATAATCTTTCTGTAGATTGGAAAAAAATCCAGTTCTGGTTGGGTATCAATAAAATCTGTTTTTATCTTGAATACCGTGGCATACTTACTGGAATTTAGATCATATATTTTCCCTTCACAGACACTAGAGACCCCTTTACTGCATGAGTTCATACTTTCTTCTCTTTCCCATTGATTAAGCCATGGCCAGTTCAGAAGAATGATGTGTCTCATATTTAATTTCAAATATTTCCATGTTTATAGTAAGTTTGCAGCCCAATTCATAATTGAAGTTAAATGTCAAGATTGATAGTTTTGCTGATTTTAACTCTGTATAAGAAATACAAAGCGGATTAACTAAACTGCTAAGGAAACCACCACTGAACACCATCTGCCAGCATGGTCAATAACTCATCTTTGCTCTTGACTTCAAACTAGCATTCTCCAAGCTAGCTCTAGAACTTGAATCAGAAAAGTGTTCCTCAGAGGGACTTAGTAGTTTGATCTCTGCCTCCTGAAGACATGATTATACTATGTTGGAACTGGAGTTGGTATCTCTGCAGGGCACCATACTGAACCCTGTAAATGTGCCAGCACCCTGGAGCTAGATCAGGGATCGACAGCACATCAGTACCTTGAATCATGTGGACAAGTCCAAAAACTTAATAAGTATAAACAGCAGGTAATCTAATTAGGGATTTCTATACTCAGAAGAGAAAACAGCATGCATGTATCAGTGAAAGCATGTCCAAAAAGCTTGCAGTGCTTAAATGGATATGAAATAATTTGTCATTGGTTGGAGCAATTATGTCTTCAGTTAACCCTTAAAAAAACATAAACAAAAAATTAAAATTGCAGGATGACTTTATGGAAATGATTCACAGTTGCTTTTGAAAAAAAAAAAAAAGACACATAGAAGGACTACCAAATTAAGTAAAGAAGTCAGTGCATGGGGTCAGTTACAGTAACTGACTAGATTCAAGCAGCAACATTTTAACCTCTATCCATTATCTTTCGTTATCATCCCTTCAATATTTTCTAATTATTGTATATTAAGACAAAGAGTGTATCACTTCACTGGAAAAGCAATGTGTACTAAAATTATGCAGGTGTTCCTTACCTCTTAATGAATGCAGGTTCATGGATTCATGCTATAATGAATTGCCTGTAACGTAGGTACTTTGATTACCTATTGTAAACATAAGAATGTATTCCTTTAAGCTTGTTCTTGTAACTATTCTTTTTCCCTTTATTTTAGTGGTACATAATAAACTCAAAATGTTCTATTGCTTCTCCAATTTATTCTCCAAAAAGTAGCAAGAAAATTCTTGGTAAACAGAAAAAGACAGCACTAGAAAACACTAATCAAGATTGCATAGGAGTCACGTGAATGTATCAAAATATTGGCAGATTGTAAAAGGAAGCAAGGATTGAAGGGAAGGATACTATTGCAGGTCTTTAAATTTTGGAAGAATCTTTTTTATGCAAAAGTAACAGCTTCAGAAGATGCATGAAAATCTCTGAGTGAAAAAAGGATGGAAGAAAAATAATCTTATACTCAGAAAAACAAAGTTGGGGAAGAATTCCATCAGATACAGTCCTAGAGAGAAAAGGCGTTTAAGAGATCCCTCAGATGACCTGTGAGAAAAACAGAGATGCTGTCTGAGTGTGTAGGGATAGAGTTAGGAAAGCCAAAGTCCATGTGGAGCTGAATCTGGCAAGAGACATGAAGAGCAACAAAATGGCCTTTTACAGGTCCACGAGTAGCAAAATGGAGACCATGGAAAATGTGGGCCCACTACTGAATGGGACAGGGGACCTGGTGTTGAAGGATATGGAAAAGTCAGAGGTACTTAGTGACTTCTTCACCTCAGTCTTTACTGAGGAAATTCACCCTCAGGAATCTGAGGCATCTGACACCAGGAAAGTATGGATCAAGAAAGACCTACCCTTGGTGGGGGATGACCAGGTAAGGGACCATTTAAACAGACTGGACATACACAAGTCCATGGGGCCCGATGGGATGCTCCCATGAGTGTGAAGGGAGCTGGCCAATGTCACTGAGAGGTCACTCTTGGTCATCCTGGAAAGACTGAGGTGATCAGGAGAGATGCCTGAGGACTAGAAGAAAGCAAATGTCACCCTCATCTTCAAGAAGGGTCAGAAGGAGGATCTGGGAAAGTACAGGTCAGTCAGCCTTACCTCGATCCCTGGGAAGATAATGGGACAAATAATCCCGGAAACTATTTCCAAACATATGAAGGACAAGAAGGTGATTTGAAGTAGTCAGCATGGATTTATGCACATAACTCCATTATATTTAAACATTCAGAACTTTCTGAATGCATAGCATCCTCATAGACAAACTGATGAAGCATGGGATAAATTAGTGGACAGTGAGGTCGGCTCAAAACTGGCTGAGCTGCTGGGCTCCAGGTGTGATCAGTGGCACAATGTCTAGCACTAGAAAGGTACCTCCAGGATCAGACAACAGGGAAGAAACTAGTCTTAAGCAGACACCTGTGTACATTTCATTACTGCATGTAGAACATTTATCAACAATGATACATTTGTAATTTTTACAGCTTATTTCCAAAACTGTTAAAAGAATTTCAACAATGAATAATTAAAATGGAAACCCCAGGGGGGAAAGAAAAAACATAAACTACTTCCTTGTCAATTCTCCTAATTAAACTGTATCACTCACAGAAACTGTCATAACATTACTTCCATTTACCCAGATATCCAGACTTTTTGTGTGTTTTTCAGAGAGCGAGGTATGTTGTTAAAAATATAGTCAATCATGTATCAAGCTTTGGTGAACTAAAGATTGCTTTCCCCAAGAGTTTGACAAGCAAAGCTGTGCAACTTCCTACAAAATCTACAAGGACAAAGACACCAGTAATCATTTTAATCCCTTTTATTTTTTATAAACAATTGCTCAAAAATTGAATCTATGATACCTACCTAAAATATCTAATACCAGACACTTTGTCCGATATGACTCATGGAAGTTTTTCTAAAGCTTTTTCTTTAGACGTCAAATGGTTAAGCAATGACATACATAATCAGTATCTGCAACATAACTGTTTCATAAAGCTTTTAGATATTATTTCCATGAACAAAGATGTCTATAACATTTTTGAGTTGTTATTGCTGAAATCTCAAACAGATTAAATTTAAAATGTGCCAGATGTTAGTTGACACCAATGACCTCTTAAAAACACCATGTAAACTCCCTACTCATTTGAATGTTGACTAGAACATGGATATAAGATGTACATCTAATTTTGCAATTATTAGATACTTGTTTAGAAACAAATCTAAATCAGTCCTGCATTGTGCACAGATAACTGCATGTCTGATCAGTCATTTCTTTTTTGCTTTCCTCCTTCTTCTAAAGATGAAGGCCATGTAAGTTATACCAGACATTTTATAAACATATTCACTCCATTGCTGGCAAACAAATGTACCTATTTGATAAACGATTTGATAACAAAGCCAGATGTCTTTCAAACATACTTTACTCATACTTTAATGGGTTTAAACATGTTTAAACTTTTAACTTATTTGCATATACAGCAAGTGGGGTCACAACCCTTTCCTAATCACGTGCAGTACATGATTTGAGAAAACAAGTCTCAAAGGTGTGAAAATGGGGCAAAGGAATGGCAGGAAATGCAGCTTGTTGGGCAGTAAGAATTTCTCTGATCCAAAGGGCTAACTACTTATTTATTCAACTTTAGTTCAACAGGTACCTGTTGATGCCTCTTCTCTGCTAGAGGAAATGGCTTTTCTGAAGGACATGGACAGAAATGAATGTGCAGGGGGATGGTAAAAAATTATTTGGGAAGAGTGAGTTAAAAGTGGAGAACACGAGAAGGATACATGTTTTAGACCACAACAAAATAAAAGAATCTGAACAATGAATGTATGTTTTATACATGTAGTATTTCAATGTCCTTGTGATAAAGGCAAATGAAAATAACATAATTTACATGCAGACTCCAACATCATCTTTTCATTCACAAATGGAGAAAATCCATCTTTTATGTGTAGCTTATGATCTTAGTTTTAATGAGGATTTTGACAATTGACAAGAAAAGTAGGTGGATTTCTGTTTCAAATATACCTGAAATCTGATTAGGAGTCTGCAATATGAATTGTTAAATACTGGTTTTGTTGTTTCAGATGGCTCCTTTGGTACACTGTAAGTGAGATTTATTAGCAGCGTTCCTGCAGTCAAATAACACTATTAAAATTTGATACATTCATTCTATCCTTATGGAGAAGGGAATTAGTGACTTCTGGACAGAATTTTACCTCTAAATTTTAGTTATAATTTCTTAGTCTGATGCAAACAGAGATCAGTAGGTCCATGTTTCTTATGTTTATTTTTACAATTTTTATTACTCTATTGTTTCTTTATTATTTCTATTTCTCTATTATTTCTGTATTATTACTCTATTATTTGTTACTTTAATTTGTATTCTGTTTTCAATGCAGCAGAAAAATGAATATCTTTACAAAACTACATTGCGTATGAACTCCATCCTCCTATTAAATACATTTAAGTGACTATATTAAGAAAAAATCATAGGGAAAAAAGAAGGAAACATATAGTACTTTTTATGTAATAATATAGTACAATCACTATGCAATAATATAATAGGATGTGACAAATAGTAACATAATGTAAATACTATTTAACCATGTTTTCCACATTTAACTGGCTACTTGCACACCCTCTATTAATAACACTGAGTTTAAACCACATAGAAAACTAAGTATGAATTATTTTGAAAATTGAGCGTCAAGTTATCAAGTATTTAAGAAGGAAATAATTTGAAAATAAACAAAATTATTAAATACATTTAAACAGTAAAGCTATAATACTATAACTTCTCAGAAAACTCAACAGATAAAAGTAATGGTTATTAATTTTCCATTATGCTAGCTGTAGATCTTTGCTTTCATAGAATCATAGAATGGTTTGGGTTGGAAGGGACTATCTAGTTCCAACTCTCCTGCCATGGGCAGGGACACCTTCCACTAGACCAGGTTGCTCAAAGCCCCATCCAACCTGGCCTTTGTTTCCATGTTACCAGCAAATGCTAAAACTAAAATTTAGTAGTAGCTTATTTATATATTTTTGATTAGTAGACACTTTTTCCCATGAATGCATTTCATTCTTTAAGAACTTGTATGCCAAGAAGAGAGCAAAACAGGCTCTTCTTTCTATTTTTTTTTATAAGAAATACAAATAATAATAATTTTTAAAAAAACTATAAGAAATTTCTCTCTCATTATTTCTTTGGTGGGTTTTCAGTTGATCAGTTGTTGCTGTCTTTCACTACATTGGCTTATAGAAGTCAAAGTCTACCCACACTTACACTACAAGTTAGAATAACTGAATTACATTACTAAATGCAATAGCACTCACTTTCAAGAAAGCCTTACAAAGGCCCTATCTGCATTTTACCTCACATTATGTAAATCACAATATAAAACTATAGTTTACATGAGTTCCACTTAAAATGATGACATACTGTTAAAAGTTTAAGTAACTAGAAATTTAACAGCAGTTAATTAAGATTTTTGACTGAATTGAAAATATGCCTTTTAAAAACTCAAGCCATGAAGGTGACTAAGATTTGTGAACTTTAGACATTAACTGTAAAAGCCTCAGCTGCTTGTCAGCAGTCTCCAAAGGCGATACTGAGCACTTTGCAATCTTGTTAGGTGCTATATAGAAAAGAATACAGTTATTTTAGTAAGTACTGTACAATCAAAATATAGGAAATATCTCAAACATTTTCTTCAGGACGGCCATTTATATAGTCGAACCCCCCCCCCTTTTTAATCACAAGCTGAGTAGTGAAATCTTCCCAAAGAATTTCACAATACTCCTTCCAAGAGATTTCTTTTTCTTGCTGTTATAAAAAAGAGTGAATCCAAATTGCTTTCATCTCAGATAATGGTTTATAAGGAAATATTTTAAGTGGCCAGAATTTGGCCTGTCTTGGTCTTGTAGCAATTACCTTAAGAATGACAGATAAAAACAAACAAAAACTATCAGTGGTTTAAAACCAGACAATCTGATTTCTTAGGCATTAATCATAATTTTTTTTATTTATCACATGGAAGAGACAAGATGTATATGAACGCTTTAATACATATTTTTATAACATTTAAAATTTTACCTCCTGCTTTTTGTGAGATAATTTTATGTAATATTTTTATTCTTTCATTACTGTACCAAACTACAACCTTAAAGTAGTTGTAAAATGCTGCATTTTATGTCACAGAGATTTTAACAGAATTACTGTATGTGCTTTAGCATTCTTTACAGAAAGGAAATATGCAAGAGTCCTGGTGCAGAGATTATAGTTTGTAGCAGCAGAGCATTAAATTTCAAGTTGAAGAATGTGATATACAGAATCTAAAGACTCAGATGTGAGTGTAGTTTCAGGAACGGGCTACAGGATTTTTCACATTTCATGGACTGATGACTTCTGACAGTTCAGTACCATTTGGCCACTTACAAATATGCGACTGCAGTTAAAGGAGTCGTCTCATCATTCCTAGATAAATAGCAGTACTGCAGGCACTTTTGCATTGGGTTTGTCAAAATTTTTGAAGAAAATTTTGTGCACATTAGGACATGAGGTTCAAAGGTTAATTATAGAGCCTGCCATCCCAATCTACAGTGTATGCAAATTCTCCTTTCATTTTAAGCCTCACAATTTAGCTACTACAAATTTTTAGAGGTGCTGAATATTACCTGGCAAAGGCAGGCTTCTGACTTACCTGGGGGCTGCTGGTTAACATAGGTAATTAAGGGACATTACATGAAATACTAAGAGAAGTTTAACAGACTAACAGACACAGAGCATATGTTACTGGCTGTTAATAAAGTAAAATGTTTAAAACTAAGAGTAATTAAATTGTGAGAAGACTGGAAAAAGAGAAAATATTTTTTCTAGTAGCCACTCCCCACAAACACCAAAACTTCTATGTTATAAATGTTATATTTATGCATAGCTTGGGCACACTGACAGTTTTCATCTCTTTGTAGTTGTCAAACCAGAGCAGCAGCAACAGGGTCATGGTAGAGAAAGGATGCAGAAAGATGAAATAACAGCATAGAAAGAATTAAAATTTGCAGCCTTACTGAGCCTGAATACAGACACCCTTCACCTTGACAGTAGTTTTTTGGTAAGTATAAAGGTACTGTTGCAGTATTTGGTCAGCTGACTTTGATTATTTGTTTATGTTAATGGTGATCACATTAGAAGTTTTTCTTTCAAACACTGATGGTGGTTGGGGATGGTCACCATTCAATAAATGAATATATTGTGGCAAAACCAACCAAACAAGATGAACAGAAATGAATCATTGGCTACTCTGCTGATAGCCAGACTAGAGAAGGGGTGAAGGGAATTTTAGAATAACTGACTACTACATTTAACTAAACTGCCTCATCTTTGAAGCATACTACCAACTTTCCCTGCATTTTTCCCAGTATGCAACAGAGAAATTAGTTGTAAGTTAATGCTGGGGCAGGGGGGAGAACCCAACAAACCCAAACAACCAAGAAACCAAACATGGTTACCGATCTCCCATTCCCTGAGTTTGAAGGTGGTATGAAGGTATGCAGACTTTTGGTCACACATAAACATTTTTATCAGGATACTGGTACTCTGAAAGTAATGGTGCCATCCTCAGAACACAGACAAGCTGTTCATCAATACTTTACCCCACATATCACAAAGCTTCTTATTCACAACAGGCTTAGAGCTATAAAAATAATTTTGGAATAGTCCCAAATAATAGGACTTCAATGCATCCATTTCCTTTCAGTACAGGCCGATTTCAGAGTATCGGGTGCTTTTTGGATAAATACTAACGTGAATGTCTACTCCAGTACTTGAAAAGCTGGCCAGAACTCTGATGTGTAATAGAATTGGACTTTTTCAGAAATTTCTGTCAGCTAATGGTCTTGAAAAAATAGTGCTGTAATAAAATGAGAAAATGCTGAATGTTTTTTTATATCAAGAATACAAGACACTTTCCTAGCATCCATTATCACCTGTTGCAGAGAGATTTTATCTCAGGAATCCAACTGAGTAACAGGATAAATCACCTCTCTTATATACATATACACTTAATTCATTAGCACCTCCAAAAGAAACTGCTTATGTTGACTAAAGTTCATAGCTGAAAATTGATGTCAGCCAGGCAAATCTGTGTCAAGCTGATGATTCCTGCTCTTCTTAAAAGTATGTGTGAGGCATTTAAGAGCTTTGGATCTCTAGAGTTGAAAAGCTTGTCCATACTGTACCAGGATTAAAATTATATTTCCCATTATGAAAATGAACGGGATATGATTGGAGGTGTTGAAAAGTCAATTGCAGTAAATACTTGGCAAAACGTACTCTTCCCAACAGCCCACTGATTATCAGCAGGACTGGTTTTGTTTTGTTTTGCTTTTGAGAAATCAATAGTACATACAATAACATAAGAGAAGTAGTTTGTTTCTTCAACAAGAAACAAAGACAAGTTAATAAAACTGCCCAGTTTTCACTGTGGTATTCTTAGTGGATCTTCAGTTCAGCTTCTGACTGGAGATAAATGTATCAACTACAGTCATGGAGTGTGATTGCAGAATCACAAGCTTGATGAATTGGCAAGGTTTCATCATTTTATTGTTAAGAACTACTCGTATCTTGGTATTGAATTTGTCTGCCTTAGAAGGTATTGCAAGCTCAAAAGCATTCATTTATGACAGTTAGAATAAAAATTATGGGCTTGATTTGGCAGATGCTTAGATTATTGACAACTGAAGAGAGCGAGACATTCACCACGGTCAGAGGTAAACTCTGTGATATGGCTATCGCTTAACAACCACACAAAATATTCAGAATAACTAGAAATAAGAATAGTAGGTTAAACCTAGATTGTTTCAAAAGAATCATGGCAGAGTTCACGGACAGCTGTATCAAAGGCAGAATGTGCCTATGAATGATTCAAAAGGTTGAGACACACTTAATATTAAATCATCATCAGAGAATTTTTAATGAAAAAATACTGGAGGCTCCTGAATTAACTAATGCACATGTGAATTTAAATCAGTTCAAGTTAAGAAAGTAGAGCAGAGCATGAAAACATATGAGACTCATGTAACAGAAGTAGTGGCATTGAGCCTGAGGTGGTAAATGAGAATATTCTAAATTACTGGCTGTAAACATTAAATAATAGATTAGATTCATCTTTGAACAATATTGCTGGCAGAAAATTTAATGGGAATTACAGCAAGTTCAGTGGATTTAACAACTAATGAAACCCCAAATTTATTCCATTTTGACCACCATTTTTCCCAATAGCCAGAGTTCATGCATCAATCAGGCTTCAAGATGGGCTTGGAAAGTTTAAACTAGGTTCAAGCTCATCTCTGAGGGGAAAAAAAATAGCATCTTTTCCCAGCAACAACAGAAAGGCTTTGCTATGCTATTCAAAATGAAAGAATACAAGGACATATATATTTAAATCTCAGAAAACAAGACAGTACTGGAGTAGAGCATCTATGTATAAGAAGGGTTAGAAATGTCTTCAGTCAAAGTAAACAAGAACCATTAGATGATCATCATTAGTTCTTTCACACCCATGAGTTTTCAGGCTTTGGCACTGCATGGATCAATAGCACATGCTTCCTCATTAAATCAATAATTAAAGTTAGCTGGTATATCAGGTAAGCATTAAAGCATCACTGATTGCTTAATGCTTGTTGCTATCAGTCAGTTTATGTCATTATTGCAAAATTTTGTTATAATTTTATGTCAGATGTTTTTTACACAAGGTAAAGTACCAGCACATTTCTTAAAGTTGGAATAATAATCTTTTGTGCCAGAAGTATCCGAAGTGGGAAATTATGGAGTGATTCCTAAAAAAAACCCTTAAAAATAGTCTTTTACTCTGGAAGTGTAATGGTGATATGGGAGCTTTTCTTCTGATTCAGAACTAGACATGAAAAAAACTTCCACTCATCACATAGAAGTTTTTAGTCTGTTAAAACAGAGCAACTCACTTACAAACTCAACTTAGCTGTTAGCTGCTGAGATCAGACATACAAAGTTCTACTGCAGGAAGAGATCAGAATTCTACAGGGCCATGGCTTGCACATTGGGTTCCAGACTCCCAAATGCCCTTCTCCAAGCCACAGATTTTACAGGCCAGAAAGAACTCTGAAACCTATTGTCAGAAGACTACCTATTTTTCAACCTAGTTTAATTTGTTTCCGGTTTTTAATGGAAAGACATTTCATCACTGATTTATAAGAAAGTTGTTTGAGAACAGAACAATTACCACTTGGAAAACTTGTCAGGTAAGAAGAACAGAAAGAACTAAACTCTTCATCATAAGGAACATGTGTATAGGAGAGGAGGAACAGCGAGGGGAGAGAGAGAAAAAAAACTTTCACTCCTGGAAAATGACCATACTGGCATTAGAGAAATAAAATAACAGCTCAGAAACTGAAAGCGTTTGAAAGCAGATGAAAATCATAAGGGAAAGTTGGAAAACTTTTTTTCTGGATGAATTTGAACAACTCTGCCAACTGGTAAAGAAAAGGTGCTGTTTTTCCAAATATGCATATAAAAAAAGTAAATATATTCTATCTATTAATATATGAAGTAAGAACAGAAATTAAACTCTAGCAAAAAGAACCTTATTCATATTATTTTGAAAATAGTCATTCTGACAAAGAGGCTTACAAACCTTCCGAACTGGAGAAGAGATTTAAGTGTTGCTTATGCAAGTGAAAGTATTTATTGAACATGTAGAAGTTATGCCTAAAAAAGTCTCTTTCATTCAGTAGAAGACTCTATTCAGAAATGGATTTTCTGTTTTAATTCCTTCCTGTAATTCTTTTTAAATTTTTCTTAAAAAATACTCACAACAAACAAACAAAAAAAGAAACTTTTGAGGATTTACTTTTTTTGAGACTATTTAACTAATATTTAATTTTCTTCTCTTATGTGCCACATTCTGAATTTTTTCTGAACTGACATGAAGAGCTTTAGCAGCACCAGCCATTATACCAAAACACTCTCAGATTGCTTAGAATCTTTTATTATTATTATTATTATTATTATTATTATTATTATTATTATTATTATTATTATTATTATTATTATTATCTACTGCTTTCTTTTCCAGTGTTATTCAGGAAGAATTTAGAAAGAATATCTGCCACTGCAAAACCCAAACTACTTTACAGGAAAAACACTTTCCCAAACATACAAGACAGCTGCTGTTAACAACTCGTGTGCCACAGTTCAATGATCTTAGAACACTTACTACTAATTGGTGGAGACTCAGGATGAAATATTGCCAGGAGGAAATAGTTAGTCACCTACTATGCCATCTGGACACTCACAAATCTATGGGACCAGATGGGATCCATCCAAGAGTACTGAGGGAACTGGCGGAGGTCCTTGCCAAGCCACTCTCCATCAACTATCAGCAGTCCTGGTCAACAGGGGAGGTCCCAGAAGACTGGAGGCTTGCCAATGTGATGCCCATTTACAAGAAGGGTTGGAGGGAGGATCCGGGGAACTACAGGCCTGTCAGCTTGACCTCGGTACTGGGGAAGATTATGGAACGATTAGTCTTGAGTGCGCTCACATGGCATGTGCAGGACAAACAGGGGATCAGGCCCAACCAGCATAGGTTTACGAAAGGCAGGTCCTGCTTGGCCAACCTGATCTCCTTCTATGACCAGGTGACCCACCTAGTGGATGAGGGAAAGGCTGTGGATGTTGTCTACCTGGATTTCAGCAAGGCCTTTGACACTGTCTCTCATGGCATACTCCTTGAGAAGCTGGCATCTCATCACTTGGACAGTATGCTCTTCGCTGGGTGAAAAACTGGCTGGATGGACGAGCCCAGAGGGTTGTGGTGAATGGGGTGAAATCCAGTTGGCGGCAGGTCACAAGTGGTGTTCCCTAGGGCTGGGTGTTGGGCCCCGTTCTGTTTAATATCTTTAGCAATGATCTGGATGAGGGGATCAAGTGCACCCTCAGCAAGCTTGTAGATGACACCAAGTTGGGAGGGAGGGTTGAACTGCTTGAGGGTAGCAAGGCTCTACAGAAGGATCTGGACAGGCTGGATCGATGGGCCAAGGCCAATTGTATGAGGTTCAACAAGGCCAAGTGCCGCGTCCTGGACTTGGGTCACAACAACCTCATGCAGCGCTACAGGCCTAGGGAAGAGTGGCTGGAAAGCTGCCCGGCAGAAAAAGACCTGGGGGTGCTGGTTGACAGCTGACTGAATATGAGCCAGCAGTGTGCCCAGGTGGCCAAGAAGGCCAATGGCATCCTGGCCTGCATCAGAAATAGTGTGGCCAGCAGGAGCAGGGAGGTGATTGTTCCCCTGTACTCGGCACTGGTGAGGCTGCACCTCGAGTATTGTGTTCAGTTTTGGGCCCCTCACTACAGGAAAGACATTGAGGTGCTGGAGCGTGTCCAGAGAAGGGCAACCAAGTTGGTGAGGGGCCTGGAGCACAAGTCTTAGGAGGAGCAGCTGAGGGAGCTGGGGCTGTTTAGCCTGGAGAAAAGGAGGCTGAGGGGAGACCTTATAACTCTCTACAACTACCTGAAGTGGGGTTGTAGTGAGGTGGGTGCTGATCTCTTCTGTCAGGTGGCTGGAGATAGGACGAGAGGAAACGGCCTCAAGTTGCGGCAAGGGAGATTTAGGTTGGATATTAGGAAAAATTTCTTTACTGAAAGGGTTGTCAGGTATTGGAACAGGCTGCCCAGGGAAGTAGTTGAGTCACCATCCCTGGAGGTATTCAAAAACCACGTACACGGGGTACTCCATAACATGGTTTAGTGGGCATGGTTGATGGTTGGACTCGATGATCTTGAAGGTGTTTTCCAACCTAAATGATTCTATGATTCTATGAATTTGAAACATGTAGGAAAACCAGCTTCCAATGATTCTCAGGCTCTTTCTTAGAGTTTCTTTTTCAAAGGGATGTACAGAGTAATAGCTGCTTCCAGGAAAAAAAACAAATACAAAACCTCCACAAAACAACAAAAAAACCACCCCTGTGTCATGGTTAATTGGCCAGAAAGGAAAGTCAATCTGGTAACAGAATTTCTATCAAAGCAAGTTCTCAAACGCATATAGCCTTGACATGTAAGCAAGTGTGTTTTGGTTTTTTTTATTTTCTCTCTTCTTGTTTGAAAGTTGAGTAGGTTAAGAAAGACAGCATAGAGCTTTGAAATATCTTATTTTCCTGTTCTGTGTTCTCCCACAATTTATTTGCTTCTCATGTCAATTGAAGTCAAGGACAAGTTTTCAAAGAAGGAAAGAAAGTGCTACACATTTCTCCCTTCCCCCCGGCAATAAACAAACCTGAAACACTCCTCTACTATACACATATACACTTTATACCGCTTATATGGTTACAACAGCTGTAATTGGGACTTGGCTGTGAATATAGAGGGACTTTGAAAGTTACATTAAATTGTTTTTCTTCCCCCCAAAATAAATGCAATCACGTACTTGTACATGATGTTATTTGCTGCTTATTCTTTTCACAACTAAGATTATAAATGTAAACTTCTGTTATTAATTTTATCATGTTTCATCCACTCACTATATTCCCACACAATATACTTTGACAAGTAACTACCAAGTACTTGGCAAAAAATAAGATTAAAAGATAAATACTTGATTTTTAAGAGTAGAGAGCTTTCTAACCTATTATAAAGCAATTTCCCAACTCCATATATTGTATAAAAGTAGTACTGCACACTAGCTATACTACCAGATACTAGAAATACCTAGTGATAGTAAGTAACTACAGTAAGTGACTACAAATCAGTAATCAGTAATTACAAATCAGTAATTTTAAAGTGAAATAAAAAGTCTGGGAAGTACACCATAAAAATGACAACTTTGCATGGTAGACAAGTGTTGAGGTTTAACGCCAGCCAGCAACTAAGCATCATGCAGCCACTTGCACACTGCCCCCCCCACCAGTGGGATGGGGAAGAGAATCAAAAAAAAAAAGTAAAATTCCTGGGTTCAGATAAGAACAGTTTAATTGAACAGAAAGGAAGATAATAAATAATAAAAATAATAGAATAATAAAAGAATTGGAATATACAAAACAAGTGATGCACAATGCAATTGCTCACCACTCACTGACTGATGCCCAGTTAGTTCCTGAGCAGCGATTCCCCCCCTCCTGGCCAACTCCCCCCAGTTTATATACTGGACGTGACGTCACATGGTATGGAATACCCCTTTGGCCAGTTTGGGTCAGCTGCCCTGGCTGTGTCCCCTCCCAACTTCTTGTGCCCCTCCAGCCTTCTTGCTGGCTGGGCAGGAGAAACTGAAAAATCCTTGACTGAGTATAAACACTCCTTAGCAACCACTGAAAACATCAGTGTGTTATCAACATTCTTATACTGAACCGAAAATATAACACTATACCAGCTACTAGGATGAAAATTAACTCTATCCCAGCCAAAACCAGGACAACAATGTTGTACTTAATGCCAAGCATGCTACGCTAAAAAAATGCACATTGAACTAGTCTAAATAGTTGCAGTTCTTTTCAGTGATCACACCACTTAATGCCTGTATGACTAAGATATTTCAATAACTAAGATCTAGGGTCTCAAGAAATAATTAACTTATTTTTTTAAAACCTATCCTTAAAGAAAACTTAAATTTTGGATTCCCTCTTCTCCCTTCCTGTGCTTTCTCTCCTGACAAGAAAAAAGCATAAGAAAAATTTCTTAGAGAGGACCGTAAAAAGGGAAGAAAACCCACAGGCAGGCAGAAAAAGAAGAAAAAAATGAATGTTATTCTTTGGCTCAGTTAAATTTATGGAGATGGTTCTCATTTTAAGTCTTTCAATCATTCTTGGAGACCTCACATCAATAATACATCAATAATAGCATCACATTCAATAATATTATTCTGACATAACTTAATTAAATTTTGATCTACTGTTATTTACAGACAATGGAAATTCTTTCCAGAATTAAAGAGGTTTTAAACAAAATCTAATAGTACATACAAATTTGTAAAAGGGAGTTTCCAACAAAACCCTAGTATGCATTGGCGTAATCCCAATTAAAAGGTAATTTAAAAACTGTATTTTTCCTTAAGTTTTGATATTGACTCTTTTGTTTAATATGTCCCTTACTACAGTTTTTAAAAAATAAATAACATAAATATATAGGTAGCTTGTCTCTAGTATATGCATCAATGTATTTACTGCCTTCACATATCTATAATAAAAAATGCAATTTATTTTTCACACTTAAACTTTACTGTAATACCACTATCCTATGGGTAAATATATTTAATCAGTTTTTAATTGCAGTTGCAATGATTCAAGATTGCACTACTATCAAAAAATTTAATGAAGTACACCATTTGAAATGAGTGCAAGTCCTCCTACAAATAGCTGCCATACTGTACTTTCATTCAGACAGATATTTTTATAAGGCAGCCTACATAGAAATGTTAGAAATGAAAATATTATTTTGATTATTTTTCAGAGCAATCAGTTGTAACTTGAAATCCTACAGTGACTTGATAAAGAATTTTCATAATCTTTTCAGAATTTATTTTCCATTTTTTTAATTTAAATTTCATTATCATTGCAGTTGTCATCACCCCCATAAAAAAAAATTAGACAGAATTTTGTCTTTTAAGTCTTAATACTTCAAAAAGATAAATGAAACACTCAATAGTTCTCATCAGACCAACATCATTTCAAGAGAAGACAGTGGTGATGTGCCAGGTTTATGGAACAAAACCTTTTTGTGTATAAATCATTACTTGCCATCCAAACAGCGTTTACAAAGAGAACAATAAAATTGTAAATAAACCAAAACAAAAAAGCAGTATGCAGATGAAAGAATATCAAACACATTGAAAATATCTTTTAATTAAAAAAAAACCAAAACCTACCTCTTTATACAGAGTGCTTACACAAAAAACTGATGAGATCAAATGTGCTTTGTGACAAGATACTGTGGCAACAGCAGATTTTACTGAAAAGACTCAGATTAAACCAATGTGAAAAAGGCAAATATTTTGGATTAATATAAAATACATATTTTTTTCTTTCACTGGGAAAAAAAATTGAGGATACATTTCAACAAATCAAATTAAAAGGATGTCAAATTGCTTCTCCTGTAACAATGTTCTACAAGTTCTCAGTCTTATAACATGATATGCTATTATTACTTAAAAAAATCCTAGTCTGTGTATATATAAATCATTGAAGGTCCAACCATGTTTGAGTTTGTTTCAATCATGGAAAGGCATGTTTTTGCCCAACATTATAAATTCTCATGAATATATTCCATGTATCAGATCGACTATTTCCAAGATTAAAAATTTCTGTGAAACTATCCCTAGAACTAGAATGATTCTTGCCCCAAACCTGTTACTTGAGCAATGTCTTCTATTATCTGGATGCTTGATACTGAAAAAATTACTTATTTTCCCCTTGGATTTTTTAAACAGTTATGTTAAATGATGTTTCATAATGTCAACTAAATATGTTATTTCATTTCCATTTCAGCCAAGTTGTGAAAGACTTCCATTTTTACACTAACTTTTTATCCAATAAATTTAATTTTTAAAAAATAAATTTATCTTTTCAAATGAAATTTCTCACACTTGGTTTACACTTCAAGGTATGTTTTTTTGCCAAAAGCAGTTGTTTTCTTTGTTGCTAGGATTACATGTCTATTTCCAGCCTCTTTTGCCATCACAATACTGAAAGTTATCACTTAGTTCAATGTTTAACATAGGGAGTACTCAGGCAAGCAGCACATATATGTAAATTAGCATTGTACTAGAATACACAAGAGTTACTTTTTAATAGTAATCCTTTAGGATTCACAGGTGTTAATAAGGGATTTAAAAGGTGACTCAGCTTAACATGATTCTTGTCCGAGTTTCTAGAAAGCCTGAAAAAAGGTATGGCAAACTGTCCAACTCTTTGTTGATGTCTATCACATTAAGCTGACACCAGGCACCACTGGTAGGGAACAGCACTCATTAGCAGTAATATTTAAAACCTACTATCATCCTGTTAATATACTCTCAGGCATCTTACTGCCTACACATAATACCAGATTTATACCCACAACTAAATGTCTGCAAGCAGAAATCGAGTCAGAAATTTAGGGTGCAGTTCACTACTTTTATGGGTGCTGTGTTCCACATATGCATTAGAATGAGATGCAGCCCCAAATCATCTACATTCAACACTGAAGAAGCAACGTAAGTAATAACATATTTAGTGAAGTTCCCTACTGTAAAGATTCTGGAAAAAAAATCCACTTAAGGAGAAAATACAGATCATAACACTGCATAAAATTTCTCAACATTTTTTTTTTGTTGGTTGTACAGTACATCTTTATTCTTTCTATTCCTGTATTAATCAATTAGTTGCTAACAATGATTTTCATTCAATGGTTACATTTTACATCATTATACTTCATTCAGCAAGCACAAATGTGTTTTCCTCAGGGGAAACAGAAGTGAAAAGTTCCTGGCAGAGTCAGAGACATTTGAGATATTTCTCAAAATCTATCTCATTTGTATGAACGCTGTCATATTCAATGCTGGTTTGGAACCATATTGGCTATTCAACCTCTTTTTCTATATAAATTTGCTACAGTTGCAAAGAAACACTGAATGTATGGCTTAACTAACTGATCCAGCATTGTCTTGCAGAAAGAAATTGAAAGTAGTAGCAAGGAAAACCAAACTGTCTGTTTTAACAGATGTTAATCCAAATGTCACAACACTTATAAGTGCCAGCACTGGTCACCTGCTTATTCCTTTTTGAAGTGTTTAAGATAGAAATTCAACAAAGCAACACTAAAACTTCATATGGAATACGCTTACTTTCTGATCACTTACAGTAAAAAAATGTTAACAATTACAGAGAAAGGCTTTTTGAATGCTTAGGGAATAGAGATCTACCTCATGAAAAGATGAAAAAAATAATGGTGCAGTGGGGCTGTATAGTCACTCCTTCAGTACACTGTAGTTAGGAAGAGAAGGACAAGGAAGCTGAAACGTATAACCCATTCCAGAGCAAAAGGAGAAGGAAATTTGAAGGCTTATCACTAGAAGAGTGAATAACTTTGGAATACCTTTCAAAAACAGCAGTGTAGCATAAATCATCTACAGAAAGGATGCTGAATAAACTTAAAATATGTAAAATGAAATGTCAAATAGTGTAGAAATTATTATGAAATTCTTGCCTTTGGGGCAGTTTGAGTTCCAAATTTATATTGCTTTTTTAATACACAATGATCATGATAACATGTCTTAGAACAGTCTACATTCACTGCTGCTCACATCTGAAAATAGTTGTTTTACTATGGAAGCGTTTCACTGAAAATTTTATTTTGTAAGAAAGCAATTCTTTGAAGTTTGTAATTCTGAATTTAGTATTTCAGTCATGGAAGTTTATAGCAAAACTCCCATTACTGTTATGTAAATTTTTTGTTAAACAAAATAAAACCAAAAGTTAAACCACATTTCACTTTGGAAGAAAACCAACACATTCTATTAAAATTTGGGGTTAACATGGAAGCGTTACTGAATAGTGTGTCTGTTAGTTTTTTGTGATCCTATTTCTGTTCATGACAATGGAAATGAGTATTTTCACTCCCTTTGATTTCTGAATAAGTTTGGGATCAAGTTTTAAACTTACTTAGGGTTTTAGTCAGATTTTCTCATTAAAAATACAGCTATGCTACAAAACATTCCTACGTCCTTTAGACAGGCAAGAATGGTGTCAGTGGAATATAACAGAATTATGTATCAGTTTTGTTTAAAACTTGCACTAAATGTTAAATCAATATCCTTTTTTAGTAAAGGTATACGAAACAAATTCTGTGGTGTATGTTTGAAAATTTATAGTACATTTGGAAGAGGCCTAACTTCAAAAAGAGAATTTCATGTTTGTGTCCCTGTACATTTTTTCATCCAAGAGTTTGAGATAGCTGTTCTCTTTTTTCAACCTTTGTTTTGCCCATGTACAGAATGAGTTTAAGCCATATCTAAAATTCAAGCTTCTGTTTCATAATGAAAGAATTATTCTGAGCTTGGGATGGAGCATGATTACTGACAAAGACATGATCATTGCATAGTAGAGTACTCTAGGTTGAAAGGGACCTTAGGAGGTCTCTAGTCCAACCTCCTGCTCCAGGGAGGGTCAACTATGACCACAAATCAGATTGCTCAGGGTTTTATCCCATCAAATCTTGAAAAACACCAAAGATGTAAACAGCTTTTCTCTAGGCACTTGGTTCTACTGTTTGACTGTCCTCACAAGGAAGAAGTTCTCTTACATCCGGTCCATCACGACAGGAGAGGTCTCAGGACAGACCACTACAGCACTACAGTTGTTACTGACCTCCAGTAGAGTATGACTCACTAACCTCTACCCTCTTAACCTGATTTTCCAACCAGTTTTTTTACCCATCTAGTTTGTGTGCCACTACAGACCATGAAGTCATAACTTGGATACAATTTCACAGCTACAGCACCAGCTTTCCACAAGTTTTCTAGTCACATACGAAAGGAGAGCTGGGGAAGGGAGGAACAGAAATAAACTTTTTTGGTGGGGTGGAGATGCCCTAGTCCTTTCTCTGTACATCTCTTAAATTCCACTCTGTATGTACTAAAGATGCTTTTGGTCTAAGAAAAGAAATCAAGGACCATACTTGGAGAGATTCCTTCCCTTTCCCCATGATGGCAGCTGGGTACATTCTGAGTTTAACTCCAAAATATCTGAAAGGTTTGTTAGTTGAATTGAAGAAAGGAGGAGGAGTGGACACAATAATTAAACAATCTCTGTGGAACAGGCAACAGAGCACTGGGGACAGACATCCCCATATTTGTCATAAGGATATTCAAGACCATATGTGGACTATTACATTTTAAGTTTTGGATAAAATAGTTCAAAAGTTGAACTGAAATTTAACAGCCTTACTAAGTAAAATAGTTTTGTGATTCCTGTTTTAACAGTTAGCATTAACCAATAGTTATGAGTTGATTTTAATGATGCTGTAACTGCCTCCTGGAAGATACAGGGATAAAATTACTTCATTAAACTCTGTCAGGGCATGGAAATTTGCAGGGCATTTTCACCCTCTTTTGATTCATGTAACAAGCACATACAAGTGCAAGTAAATACACAAGCTGAATTCCTACAGTATAACTTCCTTCTGGACTGCGTTGTACTTTCCAGGTAGCCCTGTTCTATAGTGTTTTAAAGATTACTGTTACCAGTATTTATGAAGTGTATTAGCAAAAAGTTACCTTCACATTAATCTCTAGCTCTCCGACACTGAACAGAATCAGTTTACAATAATTAGTCTTTTATTTCAGCAGCATTTACCAATATCAAAACATGGCTATATGTAATTTTTTTTTAATGTATTAAATGTCCATAGGACAAAGGTAGAACACAAAACAGCACAAAACTATGCAAGTGCAGAGAAGCATTAAAAAATTAATACCCATATATAGTTTCTTCTTATGGCATAACAGTTTGTTCTGGTGGCCACAGAAGGTCATGAACTGCATAAGGGACACTGTTAGCTGGAAACACTTATTGACAGGTTCCAAATATTTAGACATGTAGATAATGTGCTGCATCAGCAGAACAAGTTACTATAGTAGTCAGCAATTTTAATGAACATATATTCTCCAAATAAAACAGCAGAATGCAGCCTACAAATTAATGGATATGACATATTACAACCTGCACTTTATGTGTGTGACAGTATCAACTATGGGACTACCACCAGGCTCATTTCTTACTTATGGCCTAAAAAAACCCCTTAGTCAAAAAAACCCTCTTTGTTTTCCATCAGTTGCCAGTCACAAGCTTGTATTAAACCTAACAAAGTTAGGCAACCAGACAAGTTATGAATTTAGGGAGAGAAATTTTGAACTAGGCCAGGGTAAAAAAGCCCTCAAACTCAATAATCTTCCCCTTCCACACAAACACCAACTTTAGCAATCAAAGAGAAACTGTTTAGTAAAGCCTTTCTACATAAACTCATTTTAGATTTAAGTAACATGACATAATTATCATTACTGATCTGCTACATAAACATGTAAGTCCATTGAGTTCTCCAGATTATTCTATTTCCTTTCTTAATTGAACGTTATTATTCTCCCCTTTTAGCAACTCTCTTCAAGCTTGAGTAGATCTAATTTTGCATTTGTTTGTCTACTCTTCTTCCCTGAACAGTAAGTGTTTTGTTCAAGCTCATGAAGTTTAATTTCAGTCCTGGTAACATAGCATGGATACCATCCTTCCCCTCTCATCCCCTGCCCCCCTTCTGCAGAGGGTTAGAAGTAAAAACATTCTAGTGTTATTTTTTGGACTTCAAACAAACTGCAATGCCTTGAGTGACTTCCCTGGATTGGTGATACCTATTTCAAAACAATTTCTGCAAATCCTTACACATCTTCAAATTGTCAAGATCATTTTTTGTCATGAAACAATTTTCTAGTTCCAAAGGCTTCTTTGGATCTATCACTAGAATACAAACCTGCAAAAGCTAGTCTAAAAATAATGACAGAACCTCCTAGGCTAACACAAACATAACAAATCAGATTCACCTAAATGTACATCTCTAAAATTTCAGGAATCATCAAGTTCTAATTTGATCGTATATAATTCACTTACGTGAACTTTAGATAATTTAAGTTTCAGATTGGAAACAAGAAAAAAAGCTGCATACTGCTCACATTGATTTTAGTACTAAACTTTTAAATGCTTACTTCTTAAGAAAACAGTTAAGATGATAAAATGCTAGATATGCATCTACTGGATGTCCAAACTGATACAACTTAAAGGCATGCTCAGAAAACTCTTAAGCACAGATTTAAGGAAAATCAAGTCCTTTAAGATTTGCTTACCTTAGAAGTCCATAAATGACTAAACCTACTAAGTTAGCCTTTAAGAATATATAACCAGGCTGTTTCTTGTCCTCTGCTGATGCATTACCAGGTTTTAATAGATAAAATTCAATTATTTGCCCATTCATGCAACAAATAACTTCTACCTTGTCAAATTTTATATATGACTTCTGAATGATCTGCAATAATACCAGTTCCTTAATAACAAACAAACATTCTTTCAAATCAGTTGCAAAATCTGCAAAGATTGATTCTCAAAACATTTCAGAATATTCAAAAACATTCAGGAAACTTAGTCTACTTAGTCTTTTCTTAAAAAGTAAAGAAAGTAAAACCCTGACTTGTTTCTCTATAACAACAATATTAAGAAAAAAAAATTCTAAGAAGAAATAACTTTACAATGTTAATATTTTTTAGGGTATCTCCTTGATATTTTTGCACTAAAGCACTTTTGCTGAATAAAGAGAGAGCGGTATGATGACACCTAATCTATACAAATCTGGAAAAATTTATTCCTTCTGAAAACCTATATAGAATCGGCTATACACTAAATCATTGTTTATAAGGTAGATGAAAGAAGATAATAATAATTCCCATTTGTAGACCAGTTCTCATAAAATATTGCTTTTGCCTGATGGCAAGCGTTTCTTAATGACAGAAGAGTTTTACAGCATCATACCATTTTGCTGGGGTGGGGTGTGGGGGGAGGGGCAGGGGGAAATCAGCAGAGTCTGATTTTAATAAACTTTTTTAGTTATAAATTATTTGATTTGAATGAACAGCTATGACTACTTACTCAAAAGTCTTCAGTGGGACCACAGTACTGTACAAAGCAGCCTCCGTAGAAATGCTGTTCTATGACAACATTCTTAAGACAGAGACATATAAAAAAGCTTTATACCTTCTGTAGTATTCTTCTCTTATATACTTCCTATCTAATTTTCATTAAAAGATGAGAAAGCCATGTTCACTTTTTGCTTTACCAAGCTTCCAAAGCAAACGCCTCCCAGTGTGTAAAATTGTTTGCTTTTGAAAACACATATTCCTAGAAAAACTTTACCTTCAGTTCTTTTTTGATTCCATTTCAAATACTTGTCACAGTCAACACCCTTGCACCTACACTTTGCTCACCCATATGTCAGGCAAAACTATGCAAAAGTCACCTAAACTCACCTATATTCTTCCTGAAGTTCTAGTGATTAGCACAGCTTGAAAAGGGAGAAAGTGAAAATAAGATGGTTAATCTTCTTAGGCTGCCTGTACAGACAATAGAGAAAGCCTTGTCTAAAGGGGAATTAAACCCATGAGACCACCAAATGTTGCCCTTTCTGTCATAACTGAGGATGTTCCCTATTTTAACCTTGTTAGAGCAAGGTGAAGCCTTTGCGCAACCTGCTGTCTCCTTATGCCTTCTTCCAACTGGCTCCAAGGGGGAGCGCTAACAAACTAGTGCAGTTAGTGCTGAACAAAAGGGAGGTAAATTTATTCTCTCTGTGGATGTCTTAAGGCTAGAAAGCTAAAACTATTCTTTTATTATAAATTAAAGCTGAGTTGAACAGCAATTTACTAGGAGAAAAAAAAATTAAAGGCACTGCACTTCCAGCAAGACTGTTAACTTTTGATGTTAACATCTTAAATGTAATTTCTGAAAGCTTATGCTCATTTGCGAAATTACTAGCACTCAATTTTTCCTAAAACATTTCTTAAAGAAGCTCCACAGATGTCTGCTGAAACAATGAAAAGGAATATATCCTCATTCTCATGAATGAGAATTTATGCAGTGAGTTGCTATCAGCAGTAATGGAAGTTGTATGCAACAATCCCAGCGGACACTAATACAGAGGCATTCCTAAATACACAAAGGAAATGAAAAAGCCTAAGAAATTCAGACCTAAAACAAATGCAGAAGACATTTATTGTACTTCCTGTGGTGATTAATGATCTAGAATTAAAATATTGCCATATTCAGGTGCCACAGTTACCCAGAAGATGCTCTCATCTTTACGGCAGATAGGCATACATTATATTATATCTGTCCAGCCACCAGTTACCGAAGCAAGCAAAAAATTAATTTTGGTCTGCCCTTCCCCATCCTCCTCATTCACACAGGGCTGAGATAGCAGAGCCAGATCAAAGCCTGTTTACATTCCTAAGTTATTCCAGAGGAAGAGGAGATACTTCTGTTCTCACTCCCAAGGTCAATACACAGAAATATTACATTGTCTCAAGTTAGAATGAAAATATGAGGTACTCAGAAAGGATCAGCCTCTCACCTAAGAATATATTACAGCTACATAATTATGAGATTAATATGTAATATATAATACCAAATGTACATTTCTATAAAAAATGGTCAACAAAATTTAACAAAATACTTCTTTCAGGCGTGTTGGGATAGAACATCGTAGTCAATGAGGGACTTAAAATCCTGAATGTACACTTTTCAGTGAACATAAGTGAGCAAGAGGTCTCATTATTTCCTTACAGAAGTGTACACACAGGTTGGCTCGAAAAGTTTACATTTTAAAAGTATAAAAATCAAGACTATGGGATGAAGTCCAGAATAACCTACTTTCTGGAACATATATCTTAGAGCTAGGAGAAAGATCAAAACAGGAGAGAAAAGACTGTATGAAAAAAGAGACAGAAGGGATGAAATCTGGTGATAGTGGAAGTAGAAGTTACAAAAAAGGTAAAATAAATTTCTATAGCAGGGTTGAATAATAGTGGTAAAAAGCAATCTGCAATGAGTAGGCAAGAAGTATAGAAGGAAGAGCAAACAATGCATTTTAATTCTTTGTGTTGATGTATATACCTTGTTTGTAAGCAAACAAGTAATATTTTTATATTGTTTTATCTCCTACAGCAGTATCTTTTAGAAACTTCATGATGTGATGATAATGACCCTGACTAAATGCTTCCCATTTAAGTTTATTCATTTTGAAATTGTCAACTGTTTTGTATAGACATGTAAAAAAACAAGAAGAATGTTTTCAGAAGTTACTGGGTTCTAACCGAAAGAAATGGAAGTGCCATTCTTCATTATCATGGAAAATTTCCTCATTCATGTAACTGTAACCATAAACTAGCCAAGATCTATTTCCCCCTCCTCACCCACCAGTAATATTTTCACTGAAAGCCTTTTTTAAAATCTGACTTGGTTGGCACTTAGTAGCCTCCCTTCCAATTTCCAGCCAAATTAATTCTTGAGAACTGGCAACCCTTTTATTAAATTTTGTCTTCCCTTCTGTGACAGAGAGGAATCATATTTAAACACAACATTCATCTTGCTGAGCTAAAAAACCAAAACCATTATATACCTGGGTGGGCTGGGGTGGGCGAGGGCCCCATGAGTACCTCCAGTTGGCTGTGAATCAAGTTGGGGGGTCTAAAAGGTACAGGCACATTTGATTCTAGTGTTCTGCCTGAGCTAATAAAATGACTTGGAGTCACTCAATTTAAGGACATTCACACAGACACTCCTTCAGGCTTTTCTCATATGATACGTTCTCTGTTACTCTTTTTTCTAGTGACTTTCCTCTTCTACATCTGTTCTAACTTCTAAAACCCATCAGATATCTTTAACATGATGATTGGGCTTGAGCCAAGGGTTCCAAATGAAGGGTCATCAATGCTAATTTACAGACGGTCAGTAAATAGTGTGGAATCACTGTTAAAAAAAAAAAAACAAGCACCCTGACGACAGACTGAATCAGAGAGAAAGCCTTCAAAGCCTTTCACTAAAGTACTGGGCACACAAAATACTTGAATATTTTTAGCCGTAAAACTGTAAAAATTACTTCTAGAGCTTTTGTCTCTCAAAACATTAATGTTTCTAATAGACTTCTATAAAGCACTGGAGACATTAATACTAGGCAAAAAAGTATCTCTTTCTACAATCTCATAATTTATGGTCAAATTATTCACTATATTAAGTTTCCTAACCTCACAGTTTTCCATAAGCAAGTAGCGAATAAAATTATCTAGATGGTGCTGCAGTTTCACATAATAAACTGAAAATGTTGCTCTAATATAAAAATGTAACTAAAAATCATACCTAGAACATTATGGATTTACACAATGCTCCTTTCCCAAATTATTTATTTTTCCATCAGCAATTATTTATGTAGTGCTTACACAAAGGCTTGAGCTTTTTTTCTTTTTCTTCTACTGAGCTACAGTTGAATGCTAAATAAACTGGAATGTAAAGAAGTATTTTTCACCCTTGGGTATAAAGCAGAGTGCTCCAGTCTGATATACGTTTGTCCTAGTTTCAGCTGGGATAGAGTTAACTGTCTTCCTAGTAGCTGGTACAGTGCTATGTTTTGAGTTCAGTATGAGAAGAATGTTGGTAACACTGATGTTTTCAGTTGTTGCTAAGTAGTGTTTAGATTAATGTCAAGGATTTTTCAGCTTCTCATGCCCAGCCAGCAAGAAAGCTGGAGGGGCACAAGAAGTTGGCACAGGACACAGCCAGGGCAGCTGACCCAAACTGGCCAACAGGGTATTCCATACCATGTGATGTCCCACCTAGTATAGGAACTGGGAAGTGGGGGCAGGGAATCGCCGCTGGGAGACTAGCTGGGTGTCGGTCGGCGGGTGGTGAGCAATTGCACTGCGCATCATTTGTACATTCCAATCCTTTCATTATTGCTGTTGTCATTTTATTAGTGTTATCATTATTAGTTTCTTTTTTTCTGTTCTATTAAACTGTTCTTATCTCAACCCGTGGGTTTTGCTTCTTTTTCCCCGATTTTCTCCCCCATCGCACTGGGTGGTGGGGGAGTGAGTGAGCGGCCGCGTGGTGCTTAGTTGCTGGCTGGGGTTAAACCACGACAACGTTATGAGTTGTCATGAGCTACATAATAGTGGTTCTTTTCAGTAAGAGTACCTAGAGTACAGAGAGTACCCTGTCTTCAGAAGTGACAAGAAACAAGGGTCTGAGAAGACTATGCAAACAAACAGTGCCACTTCCTCAGCACATTCCTCCTCAAGTGAGCAATCGGTAGCACAGGTGCTGTCTGAAGTAGCACCTATAGGCTTAATAGCAAAAAAGTACAGTTTTATCAGGAGAAAGTAGCGTTTTGGATACAGGCATTTGTACTAAAATGCATAGGAAATGTTGTAACAGTATGAGAATAAGCAATTACAAACACAGAAATGTGCCTTCTGAACAGCTGCTTCTAAAATGTTTGTTCAGAACCAGTTACAGGCATTTTTATCTAACTTACACCTAGCACTTTTTTCACAAGGAAAAAGCATTCCGGTCACACAGCCAGTAAGTGAAAGCAAGTGCTGACATGAGTATGGCCAACAGATTTAATTAACTTTTCTAAATACAAATAAGAATATGACTTTATGTGTCAAAGGGATGACTCCTCAGATCTCACCACCATGAATATATTTAAAAAAGAAAGAAAGGATATCTTAAGACACACTGATGCAAACTAGGAAACTTATCATGTCACATAGCAATAAATTTAGAAATTATCTTTAGTGATGTGGTGAAAAAAAACACACAGCAAAGTGTAGTTTGATTAATGACAGCAAATATGGATTCAGACAGAGGAGGTCATGCTTAAGTAACCTTCTGAAGTTCTTTGAAAATATAACTTATGAAAAATAAAGAAAATTCAGTGAATACAGCATAGTTAGATTTTCAAGGAGGACTTGACAATGTTTCTCATAATAGATTCATCACCAGCCTAAGAGCTATGCAACAGAAACTGAAATAGGCTACTAAATATAAAGGTTTTTTTAAAAGTGAGACAAAGGTGCATAGTGATAAATAAATCATCCCAGTAATTTTGAGAGTTTTCATAACTTACTTGCTCACAAATATGCATAGCAAATTAAGTCCTGATCTTGATGAAAGTGACTTTAAAAAACAGTATTTGTAATATTCAGTATTAATAAGTATTAGTATTTTACCCAATAATATTAGCGTGTCTAATAGCCCTCCAGATAAATTCTACTTTAATTTTTGGAGCCTATGTGAAAATAGAATTCGGTAATAATTACATGAAACTCATAAGAATGTGTTTCTAATATTAAATCTAGCAGTTGGGAAGTACATTTAGTCATGTGTACCAGAGAAAACATGGCACCAGCTGCAAGCTTTAAGTGATAGGTACACTGTAATGCTCCTATTCAAAGAGATAATTTTGAGAAATTTTTACAAGGAAGCTGAAGGTGATATGGTTAATCTATTTTATGTACATCACTGCCAACTCTGACTGTGCCAACTTCACATCCATTTTCCTCCTCTGCAACATGCAAAGAACAAGCCAAGTAGATTGATGAGATCAACAAGCTTGAATATACAGCTTCTTTTCAACACACATCACAGAAAAACAAAGGTTCTTTTTTTTCCCCCCTAATGTTACAATTGTATCATTAATTTTGTGAAGGTTGGAGACAGTATAAAACAAATCAAGTAGATGATATGTGGGTACTCACACAAGATAAATTATGACAAAAAATTATTAGTCATACAGAATAAAATATTGAGTTAGGACACAAAAAACAAGTTTGAAAGTCTCAGAGTTTGTAAATAAGGGAAAGGATTCATAATACAAATACAGCAGAGGTATATGGAGTTAAGAGTAAATTTGATTTGCTAAATCAGTGCTTTCCAGTTTCCCAAACTAATTTTTTTTCTTCATATCTGAATCATTTATAACCACACTAGTAAACACAGATTTTCAGTTTTGTGTTAACATATCCTTTTCTATTCATGCATGACCAAGACTGAACTTGTAAAAAGAACAAAGCTGCTCAGGTCAAGAAAATCTCTGCTCCTTAGTCTCCAGGTTGAAATCCAATGTCAACTAGACTTGGATGTATGAAAATACTTCAGTGGATAAAGGAAATTTATATCCGCCTTAGAAGAAGAACTAAAGCCTGGAATGCAAAGGGGAAAAAACCAAAAAATATTCAACAAGCAGGAAGAATGATCATAAGGAAATAGGCAGTGCGTGGCCTTTTATTAGACTAAATGTCAAAAATCTGTATCTGATGGTATTACAGAAGCATCTGATCTATAATATATTCCCTGTAGCTAACCCATTTTTTGTTTACAAATGCTTGGGTTTTTGAAGGGATCTTATGTAGCATGTGACAGATTAGAACTCTTAAAAAGCAAGACCCTGCAAAAGGTAGTAAATGGTATTGACCCCTCACAGACTAAAACATTATTTAAAATACTTAATGCTTGACCATACTACAAGGTTTTATCATAGATACTGTCCCAGGAAAACTTCTGTGTTGAAAGGTATCAATGAAAGTCCAAGTTCAAGTACTGATGTTTTTGTTGAAAAGGTAACATAACATTCCCATAAAACAAACTAAAAGGTGGCTACGCATTTTGTAGACCTACGAAGGCCACATCAACTTTTCTCTATGGTCAAGTGGAAGGAGTAGGATTCAGCCTTTGTCTGCTTTTTAACTTGAAGTCATGGTACTTGCGTTGACATATGTTATGGGTTTGTGTGGCGCGGGGTTTTTTTTGGTAGTGGGGGAGGGACCACAGGGGTGGCTCCTGTGAGAAGCTGCTAGAAGCTCCCCTGGCTCCAACTTGGACCCACCTCTGGCCCAGGCCGAGCCCATCAGTGACGGTGGTAGCGCCTCTGGGAGAACAGATTTAAAAGGGGGAAACCTGCAGCAGAGAGGGGAGTGGGATGTGAGAGGAACAGCTGTGAAGATACCAAGGTCAGTGAGGAAGGAGGGGGAGGAGGTGCACCAGAGGAGGTGATGCCCCTGCAGTCCATGGTGAGACAGCAGGCTGTCCCCCCCCCAGCCCATGGAGGGGAGCGGGGGAACAGATGCCCCTGAAGATAGCCGTGACTCCATGGGAAGGCCCGCGCTGGAGCAGTTTGTGACTGAAGATCAGCCTGCAGAAAGGACCCATGCCAGGAAGTTCAGGAAGAACTGAAGCCCACGGAAAGTACTCACGTTGGAGAAGTTCATGAAGGACTGCCTCCCGTGGGAGGGAGCCCACGCTGGAGCAGGGTACAAGTGAAGGGTCCTCCCCCTGAGGAGGAAGATGCAGCAGAGACAAGGTGTGGTGAGCTGACCCCAACTCCCATCCCCTGTTCCCCTACGCCGCCAGAGGGAGGAAGCAGAGAGAACCTGGAGTGGAGTTGAGCCAGGAAGGAGGGAGGGGTGGGGGGAAGGTGTTCTAAGGTTTGGTTTTACTTCCTAATATCCTTGTTTTGATTTGATTTGTAGTAAATTAAATTGATTTTGTTTCTTCCCCAAGCTGAGCCTGTCCTTTGCCTGTGACCATTAGTGGTGAGTGATCCCTCCCTGTCCTTGTCTCGACCCATGAACCTGCCTTTATATTTCTCCTCATCCCACCGTGGCCAGCAGGGGGTGGGGACGGGAGTGAGCGAGCAGCTGCGTGGTGCTTTGTTACCGCCTGGGCTTAAACCACAACAACATAGAAATTTTATATATTAAAAAATATAAAAAATATGTGTAAAATATACATATAGATAAATATAGACATAGATATGCACCTGATGCTCCCTTTGACTTAACATATACTGAAATGATTTGTCAAAAGCATGACTAAGCACTATTAATAGAGCACATATTTGATTACAGAAGCAACTGGTAATGAGGGCACAGGAAAAAAGTTCAAAATAGGAAATATGGAGTATCTTCCACCTTTTCCTCTTGCCAAATATTAATTTGATGCAATTTCTACATAGAAGGAAATACACAGAAAGCATTAAAAATAGATAAGGGAAAAGATTACATTTTTTAATACCTAATAAAGTAACGTTGTACCATAACTTTAAAAGTTAATTGTACTTTAAATCTGCCTCAATTAAGGTAGTAAAAGTTCCATTTACAAGGAATGGGCCTTGACCATTTTTTATGGTCTTGCTTTACACTAAACTCAAGTAGAACTGCCTGCTATATACAGTAAGGGTCAGAACTACACAGCCGAAAAAAACCAAACCAAAACAAACCCAACCCCCCCCACCTCTCCCCCAAATCAAACCAAAACCAAATAACCAAAAAAAAACCCAACCCCCCCAAAAAACCCTAAACACACAATTGCAGCAAGAACTGAGCATCACAAAGTTTGTGAGTGCACATGTCCTCCCTCACTCTTGGTAACATTCTGCAGTTTTGCTGAGTTACAGAGAAAGGTGTTATATAACTATTTTTTCACACAGCATTTGGTCTTGGTGAACTACTTGTGTTGCACTAAATGTATCAAAAAACTCATCACAACAGGAAAAACAGAAAAATGAAACAAAAAGATGAATGCATAACATAACAGCATATATTGATGGAAACTTTGTACATGTCAAGAAAAAGGAATAGACTTTCACCTGTTACAAAAGTAATGATGGGGCTCATTCCCACTGCTAGGCAGTGGGAGCACTTCACAGAAACACAGTCAGAGGCTGGATGAGGCGGGAAGGCACGCCCCCGGAGACCATAGAGTCCAAGCCTCTGCTCAGATCAGGGTCAGACAGAGCAGGCTGCTCAGGGCTGTGACCAGTAAGGTTTTTAATATTTCCAAGGATGGAGACCACAGCCTCTCTGGGCAACCTGTTTTGGTGTTAAACCACCCTCACTGTAAAAAAAAAAAAAATGTTTTCTTAAAAGAATGGTTTCTCTGTGGTGGGTTGACCTTGGCTTACTGCCAGCTACCCCCCTCAGCCACCCTCTCACTCCACCTCCTCCAACAGCACAGGAGGACAAAACAAAATGAAAAAGCTTGTGTGTTTAGAAAAAGACTCATCAATTACTACCAATAGCAAACTAGACTGAACTTGAGGAAAACTAATTTCACTTATTGCCAATTAAGATAGATTTGGATGGTGAGAAACAAAGGCAAAAATGAAAACTGCACTTTCCCCCTTCCTCCCTTGTCCCAGGTTCAACTTCACTCCTCCACTGCTGACTTTTCTACCTCCTCTCCTACCCTGAGTGGTACACAGCATAGTATAAAATGCATTCTAGTCAGTCCATAACAGCTCCTCTCTGCTGCTCCTTCCTCCTCACACTTTTCCCTTGATCCAGTGTTGGTTCTTCCCACAGGCTGCAGTCTTTCAGGACAAACTTGCTCCAGCATGGGTCCTTTCCACAGGCAGAAGTCCTTCAGAGTAAAGCTGTTCCAGCATGGGTCCTCCATGGGCCACAGATCCTGTCAGAAGAAGCTGCTCCAGTGCAAGTACTCCACAAGCTGCAGTTCCTTCAGGGAATATCCACCTGCTCCAGTGTGGGGTCCTCCATGGGCTGCAGTGTGGATCTCTGTACTGGTGTGGTCCTTGTCACAGGGAGATATGTGCTGCACCATGGTCTCTTTCATGGGCCATGGGGGAATCTCTGCTCCAGCACCTGGAGCACCTCCTCCCCCCTCCTTCTCTGACCTTGATGTTTGCAGGATTGTTCCTTACACTTTTTCCCTTTCCTCACTTGTGCAGCTTGTGCAGCATTTTGTCCTTTCTTAAATATACTTTCACAGAGGCACCACCAATTTCACTGATGTGCTCAGCTGTGTTCTGCAGTGGCTTGATTGTGTAGCTGGCCATTCTTCTCACAAAAGCCAACCCCACAGGCCCCCTCCTCCACTACCAGAAATATTTGCCACCTACACCCAACACATTCTTATACCATGGTATGCTACTTTTCATCTTCAGAAATCTTCTTGAAGTCTATTTTTTTAAATCTTTCTTCTTTGAAAGTACCTTTGAAAAGATTTTGAGCTAACCAAAAACTCAGCACATACAGGTAATGGTTCTTTTTAAAGGATTTTTTTTTTTGAGATACTGCTTATAGACCAAAGCCTATAATACAAAAATGCTAGCTGAAGACCTAAAAAAAAAAAAAAAAGTTCAACAAAGGAAGAAAGAACTGAAAAATCTTCTCATGTTCACATTTAAACAACAAACATTTCCTTCTTTAATGACCCCAAGCAGCAAAAAAGATAAAGGTCATGAGAGAATCTAGTTAAAAAAAAACCCAAACAAATAGTGAATAATTGCACTATAGGATTCATAATAATACTTTAAATAATATATTACTTTAGGTACAGCTTTTCCATACTCTGGCCTACAGGAGCCAAAAACAGAGGCCCTTAAGATGAATTAGAAACAAATAAAAGCAATGTATTGCCACTCTCTGCCCAGGCTTCTAGCATGAATGTGGAAGAACTTTTAAGGTGATCACAACCTTACCACATAATTTATACACACACTTTTGTTATTGTTGGTTACTAATTTTTGCCCATCCTCTGTGTTTCACTGAAAAATACCCTAACAGAACTTCAAGGATCTATGGAAGACTTCTTTAGGAAAACTAATTCTAAAGAGATATGAGTTCAGCCTTTATTACAGCACTGTTAGTATATAATTAGACATCATTATGTGTACCTCAATATGGAAGAAGTAACATTGAAATCAGTGGGAGTATCCTAAAATATCACCCATTATCACATAAATATTCTGTGTTTGGGGTTACTCATAGCAATCAGCAGAATGTTTAGCATTCTGAACAATCTAAAAATCAACAGATAACATCAAAAACAAGTTTAGCTAGAAGAAAAATATTATAGCATTTACTTTCTGTTCTTCCCCATTCTCAGTTTCTCTGCAGAAAGCAGGAACCTAAAATAACTTTCACCATTCAGACTTCCAAACATGCTCAGAAGGACAGTAAATATACATTTGAAATAGGGTTTATTTGAGCAAATTAGTTTGAAATGTAAAAGTCTCTTCAGGTATAGCTGTAGATTTAGCATAGAGAGAAGCTATTTCTTGGAAGACTGGAAAAAGTGAAAATCAGCTAATGACAGCCTTTCATAACATAAATCCTCTAACTGTGTACTTTAATTGAATGTTTCTCTATCTATATATAGATAAATAGATTATAGATTAAGCATACTACATTTTCAGTTTAGAAATTATGAATCACATTTCACGGGGACATTAGGCATTCAAAACTGATTCAGCCAGTGTTAATTCAATGTTACTTCTAAAATGATTTTCTTTTTATATGATCCAACATTTAAAAAAAATTAAAATGCTCTTAAAGATAAGTTTACACACATGAACAATTTAACTGCTATAAAACAAACTGTAGGTCAAGTATCGGTGAAAGATTAATCTGGAGAAGTAACTGTAAAAATTTGGGAGTTTTCCTCATGAACAATCAACAAAACTGTTAGATATTTTACCTGATAATTATAGAAATAAAACACTTTTTAATTTTGGTCACTGTCCTGGTTTCAGCTGAGATAGAGTTAATTTTCACAGGAACCTCGGAGAGGGCACAGCTAGGACAGCTGACCTGAACTAGCCAAGGAGCTATTCCATACCAAGTGACATCATGCTCAGTATATAAATGGGGAGCCGGCTGCGAGGGGCACACTACAAAGCCAAAAAGGACTGTCATGGTTTCAGCCCAGCCGGTAACAAAGGACCACACAACCTCATGGGTTGAGATAAGGACAATTTACTGGGACAACACAAAAAAAGATGTTACAACAACAACGGGACTAATAAAAGAATATACAAAATGAGTGATGCACAGTGCAACTGCTCACCACCCAGAACCCAAAGCTCTGCCACTTCCCTCACCAAAAGCCGAGCACTGCCCCCCAGCCTGCTCCCCATTTATATACTGAGCATGATGTCACATGGTATGGAATAGGTCCTTGGCTAGTTCAGGTCAGCTGTCCTGGCTGTGCCCCCTCCCAGGTTCATGTGAAAATTAACTCTATCTCAGCTGAACCCAGGACAGTCACTCATTAATAATCATGAGCATGTATGAACACACATTTTAGCAGCATATCTAATCTTATTTTAATAGAAAATGGACCCTCTCTGATACTTCTGTACAATTTTTATCTATCAGTAGGAATCAAATTAGCCATTTTGCTGCAAATTCTGCTCTTGTTTGGACTGAAACTGTTCTACATGCTTAAGCTTTCCTAAAGTTGTGTACTATATATCCAAAATGAAAATTATTCTGCTTATTGTTAGTAAAATGCATCTATTTTCCAATTAACATCAGTCATCATTCCTCAAGTATAAAGAGGATAATATTGTTCAGATCTATCATAAGTTTTGATCTGAATAAACATGGATAATAAAAAAAGGCAGGGGTGGGTGAAATCTGCCTTTCCTTTCAGTTCACTGGGAAAGTTTCATGAGGTCATTAGATTTGTTAAAAATGTAAAGAAAGGAATAAAAAAAAAATGTTCATTGGAAAAAAAAGCAGCAAAGGGTTTCTTTACGCCCCTCATACAGCATATGCTATAATAAGAAGTCACAGTTAAAGGAGTTTACAGGATCTGAAATAAGCCCTTCCAATTAAAAATAAGTGCGGGCATCACATTAGTTAATGCAGGAACTTTATTCCTCCATATTTCATCATTATGAGACACAACACTATTTTTTCCGTTGCTTATGCATTCTTTATGTCTGTCTGCTGCTCTTGCATGGTGTCAAGATTCAGTAAGATTAGATATATAAAAATATTCTGATACTATATTATTGTAAATCCATGAGGAAATCAATAATTTGATTACAACCTTGTAAGTGGAGATCAAAATGGTTTAGGTGTACGGAATATCCTCCTATGCCTTACGGCAAAAGTCTTTGAAAAAGGTCAAATCTTCAAACTACAATCTACTACACGCACAGCAAGCAATACAATCTATTATAGGTTCTTGCCAACTGATCCATTATAAATTAAGTTACATAAATATTATTTTCACATTTGTTCAGCTAACAAGGACACCACTACTTTCAAACTTAAGACAAGCACACTTTATGTGCTTCCTGTTTAGTTAAACCATTTTGTAACTGCATCAAGTTATCTATTTAGATGTATATAGACTGCATGTCAGTTTAGTTTGGCTCTGTTCTTCCGTTACTCCTAGAAGACCAGTGTTACATTCCCCCTTTTCCCTTCTCATCCCTATTCTAATAGGTACCATCAGCTTTTGCTTCTTTATGGTCTATATATACATAGGCCTCAGCGTGCTACACAGCGGGATTCATTTGCCTAAATGTAGTGTTTTAAATGACCTAGGATATCCCACCCAGCCTCAAGGAGGTGCTTCAGAAGGCTATGGGTCTCCTACATGTCCCCTATCATATCTTGTGGTCTTGTAAGGATGACTAATATCTTAGAGGGTCCCAAAGTGCTACTAGATGTTCTCCACTTAGCCAAGATGATCCTATCTTTTCTGAAACAGCACCTGAGTATCTATCCCACATAGTTTAATAGAGTTTTGTGCTTTCTGGACTCTCATTTGACTCAGTTTAGATTACTTTGACAGGACTTTTCAAAAATCCACTCTGTCTAGAAAACACGTGGTAGAATTAATAAATATTTTTGAAAAAGCAAAAAATCAAGTCATAACAGTCAGCAACACTTAAGGGGATTCAGACAATCACCAAATGGCAGAGCACCATACACACCCCAACTGTTTTTAGTTAGAAAAAAGTAACTCTTATTATTTCAAATGAACATGAAATGAACAAAAAAACACTATAAAAGCATTTTTAAAAATGATCCATTGCAACCATGATGGCTTTTCATTATGTAAAAACTATTATTGTCATTAGAAAGTAAAGGTTATATGTTGTCTTAAATAAACACTGCTATATTCACCAGCCCTTTGTTATCACTGTCAGCAGGAAGAATCTAACTAATAGTTGTTAGATAAAACACTCCCCTGCATAAGTTCTATGTAAGGACAATCTTGTACCACCTAGAGGAATTTAAGGATATTAATAAGAACAAAAAGGCAACAAAACCTCAGAAAACTCAAAGAGCTTCCAAATAATACTCGAAGTGTGGTCTTCTCCCCTCAAAAGTACCTCAAACCTAGTAAGTAGCAACGATGCAGATGTTGCAATGATATATAAAAGTTAAAGAGCCTAAATCTGACAGATTTCACATATTTTCACTAGTAGCTTTATGGGTGAATAAATGCGTCATCGCCCAACAAAGAGGGAAGGGGAGGATTTTTGTCAAGCTCTAAATACAGTTGAATGTAGGTATCAAACAACTGTCAGTGCACATGACTACCAGATATTGAACGAATCTTTCCAAAAGCAATGAAGTCTTTCATACATACTGTTCAAAAAGAGCAATGGTAAAAACACATTATGAGTGCAAAATGGTACAACTTTTAGGTATCAATCTTGGCTCATACTCTGCAACAGAAATACATATCTACATCTGGCATATAACTGACCAGTTACAGAATGAAAGACAGTTTAGCAAGGTAACCAAAGCTTTACTGTAAGTAACTTTCATTTCAAGAGCTTATTGGCTTAAGGCTGAACTTGAATTGGCTTGACAGACATACTTGACACGCTGAAAGTTAAGAAACCTCAAACACAGCTGCAAAGCTGGAAAATATCTAATAAAGCCAAATTTATAAGGAATTATACAAAGAATTTCAGCAGCTTCAGCAACTTTAACTCCATTTTGCCGTTTTTATATAAGAAGTGTTCTTAACTGAAGATTTCACAAGACTAAGAGAAAACTTTCTCATAGGAGGTATTTTCTTGTGTACTGTACTAGTCATACAGGGACTGATGTGTTTATGAAATGCTTTGCTGTTAGTACCATAAATCACTTGTATGCAAGAAGCATGAGTAGCCCATTTTGTTATCAGAAGAAATCATACTGACCTATCTTAGAAGTTAAGTCCTAAAAGGATCTACAGTATGTCAGGAGATGATTAATCAGACTTATGTCTTGAATACTGACAACAAAGACAAATTACCACTACCAAATTTTGACGTAATCTGAATTATAAAAATACACATAGTCCTGATGGAAAAGACATCAATGACTTAGATTCAATAGGACACGCAAGGGTGGGATATATGCAGTTAGTATCTTTATACTACACACAACAGAAATTTTGTATTTTTCCTCTCCTCTGTAACCTCCCAATGCTCGTATTCTACAACAGAATTGAACAATGTGGCTTGGATAGTATTAGATGATTGTACGTCCAGTACACAAGAGAAAAGATGGGTGGTAGGTGTCAATTCATGCTTGACCTACGTGTTAGTCCTTAGTGCTGGGGACAGACTAAGTAAAATCAGGTATGAGAATACAGAGATTAAAACTAGAAATTTTTTTTAAGAAATATAATAGTTTCATCCATCTGATGGAAAAAAAAAAATTGTATAAAGAAACTGCATAAAGATAACTTCCCACTCATTAAAAAAACATAATCAATTATCAACGGTTTTGTGTAATAATGAAGTGGCTTCCGATGCAATCTGAAAATATTAAAAAAAGTTTTATCAACCCATATAATGTCTGAGTTTTGAGTTCCACATTCAAAGTTGTAATGATTTCCATAAGAAAAACAAAAATGAACATAGAATCTTGTATTTTGTATTGTCTTCTGCATCAAAAGTTGGAGCAGTACAATTTGTACACATATAATGTATTTGATTAACAAATGGTTAAAAAAGGCTACAAAACATGCATTTGGGAAATGGAAGTTAAGAGAAAAAGCAATGTAATTCTGGCTTATGAAAAGTTATGTTGGAGGTTTACAGAATATCGTAGCTGAGCTACATATATTCAAACTTCATTTTACATGGAATGTACTTAGAAAAACACTAGGAAAATGTTATAAGCACAAGTGTTAACATAATTGCCCAAAAGCTATGTATTGTAAGTTCACCATCAGCTCTTATCACGTTTCTCAGCTGTTTAAGATATTTATACATAAGGGTTTCATCAATGTACTCTGTATTAGGTTATTCAAATCACTTTCCAACGTCATTCTGGCTGCTTTCATTATACCCTAGAAACTACTGCATATACACCGGAATAAAGAAAAATGCATCAAAGTCACTGCAGTAGTTTCCAGTTGTCTCAAACTTGCATATAAACCAAAATTGATATGTCTTATCTTAAACTGACACTATAAGCCCTACCAATTGACATTGCTTTTATCACACTCATTCACATTCACTCATTCATTCATTTGTTGTCTCACAAATCCAAAAAATTAATAGTTCTAGAGAGTTACAATTTTATCAGAGCAATGAAAAAAACCACTTTGGAAGCCAGAAAAAAGAGTAACAAGCTTTTAACAACTGTTCTAGCATAAAAACAAGGAAGCAAGGCTAAAGCAAAACAAACAAAAAGACCCCCCAAAAAACCAAAACCAAAAAGCATATTCAAGAGAGAAGCAGAAGCTATTATGATTTAGAAACACTGTGTAAAGTAGGTATATCTTCTTACTGATGACAGCCTGTAAACATGAAAACCTCTGACAACCGCGGGCTAATTAGCACCACATACAAAACCAGTTAAGAAGCAGGAGCAGGCAGATAGATCATCATGACTGTAACAGTTCTCATCCCTCCAAAATACAACTTTGAAAGAAACTGAAACATAACCTAGAAATTCCTGTATGGTTTTTTTGTTATTTTGTTGGAATATCATATCTTTGAACCATATCAGAGCTTAAATTTAGTGCTTTAAAAATGGGTGGCTATATCCAACTGTCATTTTTGTCCTAAGGCGGCTATGAATAAAACAATGTATTGCTGCAAATAAATTAGACCTGGCCCTTGCCTAACAATTTAGCATTGAATTAATCTACCCTGAACATCTACCTCAGTGTCAGTACCCACTACAACAACTACTAAGTAGGCTTCTGCAGCAGTGAAAACAGGGTATATTCCACTACAGAACAACTCATACTTCCCCAGAAAATACCAACTTCAGGAATGCGGGGTTGGAGGACAAATGCAATGGTTGTTTCTGCTCCCTGGATTATTTACTTTTTCACCATTGACTGTTCAATATTTAATGCACAAAACCAATCTGGCATCAGTGACCAGACTTAAGACAGTCTTAAGCAGTTAAGTATCCTAATTACCAGACTAAACAGTCATAAGTTCTCTTGATAATGCATGACCTGGCATGAACTATTTTTAGCAGAAGTCAAAGGGTCCTAATACTATGAGACATACATTCAATAAAAACTGGATTAACACCGCCAAGTTATTTAGAAACAGTGGAATTCTATGGTATCCATCCAAAGACCTTCCAGTTTTAGGAAAACAGTTTCACCATATGTGACTTATATTTGCCCTTTTCTTTTCATTCAGCATATTTTCTTTGGAACACGAATAGCATTTAAAACAATCTGACAAATCATCATCAAAAGAATAATCAAAAGAAGCAGGTGTTCTCTAAAGCAGGAAGATCTCACTTTTATGAAATATGTGCAGTATTAAGCAACATAGATATTATGAAAAATGAAAAAAAAAACCCACTAAAACTCCTACAGAATGTTATTCAAGTGCTTCCTTGAGCTCTGCAATGAAAGCAGATAGAGAAAGGGAGAATTTCTGGGAAATCTCAGGCTCATTTCTCTACCTTTCACCACCAAAATGTTTTCATTTATAGAAATTCAAAATATTAACCTTGTGCTGTTGATCAATCCTCTTTGAAAACTGTTTAGGTATTAAGGATTATCAATACCATGCGTTTTGGCATTTTAGCTATCAGTCTGAAAGATCTCATCTGTGTATTCAAAAAAAAAAAAAAAACCCAAACCAAAACAACAACAAAACAACCCCCAATAAACCAAGAAACAACCAGGGGAAGCAAACAGCCTTCCCTATACCGCCCCAAAATAATGTAGAAGCCTCCTGACCCTTCCCCAGAAAACGACAATAAGAAACAGTTTGTAGAACTCCTAACTCAACTGATTAATTATTCTTTACATCTCATTTTTACTCTCTAGAGGAGTGTTCTGTTTTCAAGCAACAGTATTCCTTTCTACTTATTCCCCAAAATAAGCAGAAGATGCAGATATACCATAGGAAGTGAATTTTATTTGAAAAAAAATATAGTATTGTTGGCCATTATAAGTGGAAGAGTGGCAAAAATGATTATTGTTCCTTTAATATTACAGCATTCAGCTTGAGTCAGTAAATCAGCTAAAACACGTTCCCTATTTGCATTATAGACTTGTCCCATTACTGTTCCCATCTTTAGACTAAAAGTTCTCTAAACAAATGTGAAGTTCAGTGGATTAATATTTGTTTCTCTTCTAATAGAATTTTTCTTTCCCTTGGTCGTTTTCACTTCAGATACTACCATTCAGATAGAACAACACTAATATGTATTACTGGAAATTAATGATGCACAAAGAGGAAACATATTCAAGATTCACAGTGTTCATGCTAGAATTTGATTCTGTGGAATTAAGTAGAAGAGATAAACAGTGACTTAAATATATTAGACTCAAGGTAAGGCATTCTTTAAGTACATCTTGCGCAGTACTGTACATATTAACATATTGTTTGCACTGTAAAAATTTCTACCTAATGATCTCAGTATTTTTCAGGAAGAGAATTGCTGATAGTATCAGTTTCAGAGCAGCAATGAGGATGATACCATTGTTAATCCCACATATTTTACGTCCTAATCAACCACTCTCGGCTGCAATAATATATAGATCTTTTTCTTCTCTAAACTTTCTGTATTTCCTTAATAGTTCACACACCAGATCTTCCATTTTCCACCACTGTCTATCTACTTATGCAGGTTATCTGCAGGCGCCATTAAGTACAGATATGGATCAAAGCTCTGCATGCTCATCCATATCCTCCAGCCATACCTCCTATCAGACAGCAAAGAAACTCCTCATCTCTTTGCCCCTCCAAAAGATGCATGTGGCCATTTCCATTCTCAGATGTGTTTTCCAACATGGTTATTTGTGGATAAAGAATTTAGTATCAAATAACATTTGGCATGTACAGCAACTAGTGGCAATTCCATGAAACATGAAGTAGTTTCAGAACTATATACTAGTGTCATACCCTATTCAAAAAACATTAATGAACTAAGAAAAATTGCAAATTTTTTGTGCCTTAAATAGCTAAATTCTCAAGTTAGCTTATTATAGTTATTTTTATACCATCAGACTATTCTTATTTGTTGTAGCTAGAAAACACAGTGCTGCTGCCTTTGATTATATTATAGAAACACACCAGACATAGCTAGTCTGAAAATAATGAAAGGGATATGCCTTCCACCTTGGATGGGTAGATCGGGAGTAAAAAGTGGGTAACTGTGGCAGCTCTGATCAAAACTGAGTGTGGAAGAAAGCTAGAAGTCTCACTGGAAACAAATGAAAAAGTTCAAAACAAAACCTCAACAACAAAACTAATGCAGAAGCCTCAGAAACATTATTGCTGAAAGTTCTTCTAAGATATATTGTTTAGGAGTGACTTTTTTTGTTGATTTACCATTGACAAAGCAGAGGATAGGCAGCTAGGGAACATAAGCAGGTAAGAAAGTTGAAAATGGAAGATCTAGAACATGGAATACAAAGGAAACATTTTAAAGGACAGAAAATTCCTAAACACAAAGCAGATACCCATAACTTGTTCTTTTTTGTATTTCTCTCTTTTTCCATCCAATTTCATTTCTACAACATACACTGTTGGACAATCATGCAACTCAAAAGGAGAAAGAAAATAGTGTTAAACAAATGCTATACAAATTCTTATTCTTGTTTGAATGCTTGAAATCAGTATTGTTATTAAAGATTCCCAGATATAATCTGTATTTCATGAAATAAAAACTAGAAAAGAGGTACCTAGGAACAACATTCTCAGTAACCTACAAGGCAAATTTCTTGTTCTGGGAGCATGACATTTAGTTCTAGAATAATACACGCCACATTACTTTTTTCTTCATAAGGTCAAGGAAAATGTTTCCTTTGGTTCTCTTAATCATTTTTTACCCTGCCAATCTGAGAGCAAAGCAAATTAAAAATTCAAAAGCAATCTATATGAAACAAATTGCTGCCCAAATTTTCTTAGAGTTGTTCCAAAGCTTCAGGATCAAATTCTCTACGAATAATCAAGATACATATCTACAGGAAAACATTCATAGCATTACTAGAAATAGTAATATTTTATAAAATATTATGAACAGTCTAACTCCCTCGAAAAGCCAAAATTTTATGTTACAATTCTAGGTATTTGAGTGACATTATACCAAGGAAGAACTTGGCTTAATATTGCCCAGATAGCAGAGAAGTTGGGTTGCATTTTGTCAGTGCTTCATACAAGGAGGAAGCAATGCAATGGGAAAGAATGCTCATAAAGATTTTCTGAGAGAGTAAGTTAAAGCTTTACAGTCTGAAGTATTTTGTTACCCTCACTCTTGCTTTAAAAAAAAAAAAAAAAATATTGGCAGAAACATTCCTATGTATTAGGTTTTTTTAAATTTTCCTTTTAGTCCAAAACACTGGTGGCTTTGGTTCATTTTTATGTTTTTTTTTGTTTGGTTGGGGGGGTTTTGTTTTGCTTTTTAATGGCCCCTGCCCTCCCCCTTTCCATAATTTCTGGTCAAACATCCAGCTTTGCTAAGGAAGTTGCCAATTTGAGAACTGTTTAGTCATTATACTGTATTACAGTTCACAGTTGTGAGCAACTAAATTACTACAATATTGAGGATATAAGAAAAAAAGAAAAATTGTATTCTAATGAAGAAAAGCACATCTCTTTTGAAAAAGGTAAAAATTTAATGATTGGTTACAGTCTGCCACAAGAATGTCACCTACTATCTATTAAGAGTGCTGCGTTGTACCCACACGTAACTGTATGTGTTGCTTTCTTTACCTTATTTTTATAACGCTCCCCTGTGGTTTCCATGAATCTCTGGGCTAGAATGACAGAACTGTAGGGCAATGGAGATTTGCTCAAAGATAAGCAGGAATGCTTAAAAAAAATTGAGTTGTCTCCACATTAAAAGAAAAGCAAAAGGAAAGTAAAGAAAAGGAAAACCTCCAGAAAGGTAAGCATGAAAGCACAAGAGACAAAAAATAATCTGAAGAACAACTTTAAAAAAAAAAGAATTTAAACAATACCCCTTTACCTAAGCAGTCAAGGGTACAGGCAGAGGCTGAACACATGACCACAGTAGAGAAGGAACATTCAGAAAAAGACAAGGCTACATCAGAGAAAAAAAAAAAAAAAAAAAAAAAAAAAAAAAAGAGTTTCTGAAGATATGTTCAGTCCGGGAAGATCCCTGTGTTACAATCCTATTACATAGGCAACATGCCATAGGATTCCTCTGAAATGAAAGTTTTGAAAGAAGGTATTGAGGAAAGAAAATTTTGAATTGTTCCAAATAAGTTGTCAGGACAAGACATGTGCTGGTTTTGCCTGGGATAGAGTTAATTTTCTTCATAGTAGCTAGTATGGGGCTATGTTCTGGATCAGTGCTGAAAAAAGTGTTGATAACACAGGGATGTTTTCATTATTGCTGAGCAGTGCTATACAGAGTCAAGGCCTTTTCTGCTTCTCACCCCACCCCACCAGCAAGTAGTCTGGGGGTGCAAAGGAGTTGGGAGGGGACACAGCTGAGACAGCTGACCCCAATTGATCAAAGGGACTTTCCAGACCATACAACGTCATGCTCAGCGTATAAAGCTGGGGGAAGAAGAAGAAGAAGGAAAGGGGGGACGTTCAGAGTGATGGCGTTTTTTCTTCCCAAGTAACTGTTATGCATGATGGAGCCCTGCTTTCCTGGAGATGGCTGAACAGCTGCCTGCCAATAGGAAACAGAGAATGAATTTCTTATTTTGCTTTGCTTGTGTGAGCAGCTTTTGCTTTACCTATTAAACTGTGTTTTTATCTCAACCCACGAGTTTTCTCACTTTTACTCTTCTGATTCTCTCTCCCTTCCTGCTGGGGGGGGGTGGAATGAGCAAGTGGCTGTGTGGGGCTTAGCTGCCTACTGGGGTTAAACCACAAACCTGTAGTATCATCCATGTACAACAACAGCGTATACTTCAGTTTTGTTACATTTTATGCAGTTTTATTGCATGCCACAGCAATTTAATTTAATCTAAAGTAATTTAATGAATCCTAAAATAACATAGAATGGTTACTCACTTCCAAAGAACCATCAATAATCACACAAGTCTTCATAAAATTATCACGGGGAGAAAGCCAGAATAGGTAGTGTAGTCAAACCATGATAACGATAGCAGTAATATAGTTTCTAAATTATTGCTCTTCAGGAATTTCTTTTGTAGTGGCTGTTTCAACATCATCGTATCTGGATAGCTTGCAATAAGGACTTTTAAAAGAATTCATTAAGGAGTTCTCCTTACAGTTAGTATTGCTTTTCAATATGTATTGGGATACTGGAAAGTTCCATGGGACTGCAGAACACTAAGATCTGAAAAAGTAATCGTAGACCCATCAATCAGATAATTCAAAAGCAAAAGTAATCTACAAAATAGTCTAATAAAAATTACACAATAATCTGCTGATTAATGTCAGTCAATGGGTCTCATCTAATGTCTTATTTAGAAGATCTGAAAGTCTACACATAGGAAATTTAAGACAATTTAATTAAGTAATTTAGACTTTTGTAAGATGCTTGCACAATAGTGTAAAATATTCTTAAAAGAGAAACTAAAATAATTTCAGTCAGTTTCTTAATAAAAAATAACATGAAAGCAATTTGTTTTGTTCTATTTATTTTGTAACTTATTCCACTCAAATAGCAATTCTAATGGGAAATTGTCAGTGTTTGGGTGAGTTTCTAGAGTGGTCAGATTAGTTCTCTGATTTATAACTACTCTAAATCACCAACACTATCAAAAATCACTAAGATTTGAGAGAATGCTCAGCTCTTCAACAATTTCTCTTCAGTTTTTCATCTTGTTTAACAGAATTAAGAAAGTTATTATGCAAAGACAATGCAAAATTTAATCATAATGTAATCTTTGTAAATAAACAGCGCAGATTTTTTAATTATTCCTATTTTTAGTGTACCTCAGAAAACACTAAAAGTTAGCTTTTGATTTTTGAGGTTTATATTTTGTTATTTATTTTGGTAGCCTCTTTGACAAGTGCATTGTCCTGGGTTCAGCTGGGATAGAGTTAATTTTTACAGGAACCTGGGAGGTGGGGGGGGCATAGCCGGGGCAGCTGACCTGAACTAGCCAAGGAGCTATTCCATACCATGTGACATCATGCCCAGTATATAAATGGGGAGTGGGCCGGGGGGAGGGCTCTCCTGCTCTCGACTTTCGGTGGGGGAAGTGGCGGAGCGTCGGGTCCCGGGTGGTGAGCAGTTGCACTGTGCATCACTTTTTTCTGTATACTCTTTCATTAGTACCGTCGTTGTTGTTGTAACTTTTTTTTGCGTTGTCCCAGTAAACTGGCCTTATCTCAACCCTCGAGGTTCCAGTTTTTTTTTTCTTTTCTCTCCTCCGTCTCCCCCCTATCCCACCGGAGGGGGGCGGGAGGAGTGAGCGAGCGGCTGCGTGGTCCTTTGTTACCGGCTGGGCTGAAACCACGACATGCATCAAAACACTTATTTCCAGAGTTATGACTCATTTTTATTTCATTACTCATATTACCAAGTCTTGCAAATAATTCCAAGTTCACAACTACACACTGTATTTCCAAAATAATTTTCAGCTCTATACATTTAAACACATTTAGAGGTTTTTTCCACAAACTGAACTGTTATACTATGAACAAGAAAAATGGAATAATGCAATTATTAGCCATCACCCAATTCACACCTTTTACTTAATTCCATTGTTACCCTCTGTACAAAAAAACCCAGGAAAATCTGTGAAAAACCTACCCTTCCTTTAGCCCATATTTCTCAAACAAGGTACTGATTACAAGTGTATCCTTCTTTGCAATTTGATGCATATTGGTTTATAATTTAGCTTACATTCTCTTTCAAATGGTACTAAGGATTTGTGAATACTGGTACTCTGGAGTTTTGCTTAGTTTGGGCTTATTGATTGTAAATCATTCCAAGTGAAGGAAAACTAAGGGAGAAGATGGTAGCCTCTTTCCATCACTCTTGTCCCACAATCCTTTTTTGTTCTGGAAGAATTAACTTTTATTTGTCAAATATACGTCATTAAGGCACACTAACGCAATATGTATATTTATGTTGAGGCTGCTATTTCACTGAGTTATAAAAGTGATTCCATTTCTGCTGGTAAGAAAATTAGAAAAAAAAAATTTAGTGTGAGACTATAATCACACAGGAATTGTCACTGGATATGTTTAAACTGCCAATAGCTGTATAATCTGAGAAGTATTGTCTATGCAGATATATCACACATGTGCTTGTATTATGTACATGCTCCTACCTATAAATATTGATGTTATATTAACTAATAGGATAAAAAGATAAAAAGACATACAGTGGAAAGGGTTAATATTTTAAATTCATTTGCTGATTGATGAATTAACTAACCTCCTATTATCTACTATGTGTAAGCCATTACATTTTAAATTCTATTGTATCTGACAAAAAAAAAATACAGCAAAGAAGTACTCTTGAAGCAGGTCAATCTCTTAAACAAGAAACATCAGTGAATATAAATAAACTAAGATTAATTTCAGGAACCTACTGGACACTTCTATAGTCAGGCAGACTGCAAATTTCAGGAACAAAACACATACCTCTTGTGCCAAATTTTCTGGTTAGAGAATGCCTTGCTTTATGGACAGAAACAGTATGGTATCCCTATTTGAGTGTAAGCAAACAGGAATAAGCATTAACTGTACAGCAGAATATCAACCACTAGGTATCAACCTCCCCTCCTCCAACCCCCCTATTCTTTCTTTTCTATTTATGACCTATGAATTCTGCAGTTTCTATGAAGATGGAAAGAAAAAGCCATTAAAAGCATCTTCTGGTATTGTCAGATGCATCAAAATCTGCCCTTCATCTTTTCCTTCTCTCCTTCTCACCTTTTGCAGTTTCATCTGTAGAGCAGAACAAAAGAAAGAGATCATTTTCTTAACACCTTTATGTCCATCAATAACGAACAGCTTCTGAACTCCACTTTTTGGCATTATATCAAATATAATTAGTCACCAAGAAAGGAGTGCAGACCAAATGCTTTAATACTTTCAAGTTTTCATACATTGCAGTCTCATACATTACATTATATAGCATCTTTCATTCATAAAGCTGCAACGCAACCTTAATAAAGCCCATAAATGGCTTCTGCAGTTATCTGTTCCAGTTTTAAACTTTTTCACAGTCTGAGAATACACCATGGCAATCACATTCAACTCAGAAAGCCCAGAAACAGATTGTGCAAGAAACTTCCATCTACTCCCTTATTTGCTCAGGTAATTTGACACAAATGCTTTCTTCTGGGAAAGCTATTTTTTTACTGCTACTGTTATTCTTGATAAAGGTTAATGAGCTGAAAGGAAAATGCAAAATAACTTTTATGTCTTCCTATGCAGGTGGCTTGTGTACTCATTATGTACTTTTAGAATATGACTCAGTGATAAACAAATAAGGAAGAGTACAAATTAAAACTTAAACAACCAAGGACCACCTTGACATCTCTGCTATCTCTAACTGTGTTATTATTTACAAGACCAATTTCTCAAGACACCAGAAATACTACCACATAATCACAATATATTAATTTTAACACAGAAAGTTGACAAATGCATAAAAACATGAGCATTATCTGAAAAGAAACTGGGTTCCTTTGAAATGAAGTACTGGGGGGGGTGGGTACCAAAAAAAATGTGTGGGGGGGGGGGGAGCACGTGGGGATTTGCCTCTGATATTCAAGACATTTTTCCTTAAAATTACAGAATGTTTGCAACTGGAAAGGACCTCTGGAGGTCATCTGGTCCAACCCCCTTGCTCAAGCAGGGCCACCTACAGCCAGTTGCCCAGGATCTTCAGGTATTTGTTTCTGTTTCTTTAATACCAGCAGTTTTTACATAACATATATATTTTTCCCCCATTAGTGTCACAAGGCAAGATGCTGTACTATAGGTCTTGAGATAATCAACTGCCTGGCCTTAAAAAAAATATATATATTACAGTCTCCTAGGGTTGCATGGGAGCCTGCAAAACTGCCAGACCTCAAACCCTCACCAATTCATTTGTTCCAACAAATTCAGTAACTATTAAAATAGTAAAATTGGAAGAATGTTCTTAGTCAAATCAACACTTACTTTGTGTAGCCTCCCTCTGACCAAAACAAGTGAAGGGTCAACTTCTTCCATTAGATTTGCCAGGCTTCAGTCGACATATCTCACTGTGCATATTTCCAATTGGCATAGCCATTAAAATCACTGCCTAGGTAGGTATTCAAGTCATTAAATTATGTGTTTGTAATTAAAACCTAAAAAACAGGTAAAGCTCAGACTTGTCACTGAGCACTGAAGTAGTAAATTCATCAGAGAATTGTATTTGTTGTCTTTATCTCCAATCAGAAAATAGTCTCTTCAATTACTCTAATGATCTTATCAGGCATGGGAAGATAAAGTTTGGTTTCTTTTTAAAGGAACAGAAAAGAGAAAGGATTACAACACTGCCAAATAAACTAAGGTGATTCTATTTTGTACTCAGAATGATGGGATGGCAGGGTGGGAAGAAGAGAGTTCTTTGTTTGGATAATACTTCTAAGTGCATAAATATACCAAATCTTCCAGTTCATATGTATTTCAGAATAGACATTTTGATAGACTCAAGCTCAATCATACATTATTTACAATGACAGAATACATACATTTCAGTATGAACACATTTTCAGTTAAGTAAATTTATCGTCCTCATTACCCGGTGAGGTCTCCCAAGAATTTTCTATCCTTCAGGTAACTCCAGTCATGAGATACCTCAAGCTGAAATAATAGCATTCTGCTGGAAATTAATCTAAATACTAAATCTAAAATCCAAACCTGCTACTGCCTATATAGGAAAAAATGTTTCAACAATATGCCAGTTAGATTTTCAGAGAAACACATTCATATTCATTGAACTTTTCTCTGATTTCAGAAATGACTTTTTCAGTTTTTTTCTAAGATTTTACATGCGTATTTCACCTCCCATTGGGATTGGTTAGCTTTTGTTTAGCTAAGCTTGTTTAGGTTTTTTTTCATTTCAAGGGGTTTTGTTTGAGTTTTTTGTTTGGTTGGTTGGGGGGGTGGGTTTTAATGGTTAACAGCTTTGCACTACTTCTTTAGGGTAAGTCTTATAATCCCTCCAACATTATTCTTATTTTTGTAAACATAACTAGTAGTACATCAAAATTCACTACTGTGAAACATTACTTGAAACAGGCTTTCTGGCATAACATGATTATTATTCTCCAACAGACAATGGCTGATCCAAAATAAACATGGTAATGCAGCCTACTAGGTTACAAGTATTTTTCAACAAAAAGATACATTTCCACACTACCTCTTTTTTTTTTTTTTTTTAATAAAAAGAGTGGTACTATTTCTATCACAAACAAACATTTAAATTCAATTAAAGAAGTGGTAATTCCTAACACCAACAAGTAATAAAAAATTTTCAGAAGTCAGGTTGCCATTTTTCCCTTATTATAACATGTATACATTACACATGTAAAACTTTTGGAAATACTGGAGACCATTTTAGTGATAAACCAGGAACATAAGCTCTTTCTGGCAACATCTCTCTCAGAGCAGAGAAAGGATACTTCTTACAACAGATAAGTCTTTCAGGTACTGAGGGTCCAGTTCTTCTCTCAGTTATTATTATTTCAATGAGTGTTTGTGGTATTAACTAATTGCATAGTATCTTATGCAAAATTACAGTTAATTGAGGACATCATAATAGCTCCAGACACTAGCTACATATCAGCAGGCTAATCCAACATTTCTATGCAGCACAGCAATTCTATCCACCCATATAAAATACTATTCTAGAATTATTAATAAAAAAAAAAAAAAATCTGTTTTAAACATTAAATTTATAATTAGGTTTCAAAAAAATGCTACCGTCAAAAAAGTGGTTTTACTCATCGGTTCAGATATCTTTCTCATTAATAGTGGCAAAGATGGGCTGAAATTTCTCTCAACAAGCCTCCTTTCCGAGATAAAATGAAATACCTTCATAATGTTTATATTAATTTTTTTATCTCAGTAATAAATATTTAATCAATAATGTAATCTCTTGAGAAACAACACAAACCCAAAACAAAACACCACAGGATACATCAGAATACGGACTGAGGTGGGCTAAAACACTTTGCCAAAGATGGCGCTTGCACAACTTTGGTTATTGGCCAGGTACAGAAGCAGCCCTGGCAACAGGAGAGTTGGAACAAGTTCTGTTTGGAAGGCACTTGGGCTGGCCATATCTGATCAATGAAGCAAAAAGTGTTACAATGCAGAAGTAATGGGTACCAATCATGCAGGACTCCTCCTGCGAGTAGCAGTTACCCATCTTCTGACCTGACCAACGGGCTTGCTCACACAGTACTAAGATCTTGGACATGGCAGAGACTGCTGAGGCTCATCCATTTCTAAGACCACTTCTCTGATGCTTATTCACACGGGTACTCTTGACATTGACAGAGGAGACCCTGAGGGTGACTACAAGCTCTGAACACTTGGGTAAAGAACTTGGGGACCCAGACAGTGTTCCCCCTCATCCTGTGGCCAAGGAGACTGGCTTAGTAAGGAGCAAAAGTTTTCTACAGACCAGCACACCACAAGATCCAAGTAAAGAAGGGGGATTCCACTACCTTTGCAAACAGGTTTCCTCATACACCCAACCAGTAAGTTTCAGTCCACTGATAGATGAAATCTCTAGAAAACTGTCTAATTTTATTTAATATTTGAGATTTTCTAATCAACATTCCAGATGAATGAAGCTAAATACTAAAGACTGATTACATCACCGTCACTGTTTAACCCCAGCCAGCAACTAAGCACCACGAAGCTGCTCACTCACTCCCCCTGTGTTGCGATGGGAGAGAGAATCAGAAGAGTAAAAGTGAGAAAACTCGTGGGTTGAGATAAAAACACAGTTTAATAGGTAAAGCAAAAGCTGCTCACACAAGCAAAGCGAAATAAGAAATTCATTCTCTGTTTCCTATTGGCAGGCAGCTGTTCAGCCATCTCCAGGAAAGCAGGGCTCCATCATGCATAACAGTTACTTGGGAAGAAAAAAACGCCATCACTCTGAACGTCCCCCCTTTCCTTCTTCTTCTTCTTCCCCCAGCTTTATACGCTGAGCATGACGTTGTATGGTCTGGAAAGTCCCTTTGATCAATTGGGGTCAGCTGTCTCAGCTGTGTCCCCTCCCAACTCCTTTGCACCCCCAGACTACTTGCTGGTGGGGTGGGGTGAGAAGCAGAAAAGGCCTTGACTCTGTATAGCACTGCTCAGCAATAATGAAAACATCCCTGTGTTATCAACACTTTTTTCAGCACTGATCCAGAACATAGCCCCATACTAGCTACTATGGAGAAAATTAACTTTATCCCAGCCACAACCAGCACAATCACATTCAAAAAAATGTCAGATTCAAATAGCTGACGGAGAAAAAAGAAGAAAAGATGGCAGTATATAGGAATTGGAATACCAAAAGACCTAGGATATCCAGTTTTAACCTGTTTTGCATGTTCTTAGATTAATTTATAAACATGACCTGCTTCTTTCATACTGATAATTGTGGAAGTTCACTTTGCTCAATCTGCATTTTCTACTTATATTTAGAAAGAAGCAATTGTTTTTCATTCCCACAATCCTTTTAATGTGCTAATTATAAATATCAAAATTCAGACTATTAAATAGACAAAGTACAGATGTTATTCTCAAATAATAAAGATATAGAAATCTGAATTTCATCTTTTTTATAAAAGTTATTGAAAATATTTCATAATACAGCACATACAGTAGCAGGTTGGTTTAGATGAAATCCAAAAACTTGTTTTTATATATATATAAATATATATAATTTTTAAGTGTAATAAATTATCACAAAAGTCAAGTTACCAAAGAGACATAATTTTTTTCTGCATTAGACACAAATTTAAAGAATATGCTATTTAGTAATTCAGCTGGTCTGATCCTGCTGAGATCATGCTCACAGGTTAGTGTCATTTAATTATCTAAATCTTATATCCGCATTTTGAGTCAGGTCCGCACAGAAGCATAAAAGGGAATAGCAAAATTTGTTTTGTGCATTTTAAGATCCTACTATTACAACTAATGTTCTATAGCAACACAAAATAAAAAATAGGTATTAATGAACATACTTTTTCAATTTCATATATCAGCATTAGTTGGAGTGAGAATGTGTAACTTGTTTCCAAGATTTATTCTGAAACTACTGTCAAAGTCTGGAGCGAAGGCAACTTTTATTTGTTTTGACGTTTGCTTGATAAACAAAATTGCATTTCAAGATATTAAATTCAAAGAGCAAATTTCTGTCACTGAAATCATGTCTTCTGATTGGACTTAGCTTTTTGCTGAGAAAGTATCTGGAAAAAAAAAAATTTACTATGGTCCTATGAATGCCATACAAGTCTTCTGCTGATTCCATCACAATTCTTTAAATTTGGAAAAAGCAAAACAGAAAGTGCACCATACCTGTGAACGTGTAGCTCATTTAAGAACAATAAAAACACAGAGCAGAATCTTTAAGGGAGCACAATGTATTTCTTACATTTTAAGCTTTGCTGAGTAACAGCATCCAAAAGAAAAACTGTAACATCCAGAACATAAAAAGTTCTAGAAAAAGATTGCATAAAGCCCTGACATTTTAGAAATAAATACTTGTTCTGGACATATGGAAAGAACCTTATGGTATGCAAATTATCTCAGGTATTAAAGATTTTCTAAGTATATTTGACTAGTTAAACTTATTTTTGTTCATATTTTTCTCAGCTACAAAATGCAGTCCAGTATAAATCCTTTTGATGTTGTTATATTAACTAATTACACTAGAGAGACAATGAAATTAAAATGTTTTGAGTTTTATTACTTTTTAGAATGAGAGTAAACTAGTACTTCTGTATTTGGACCTCCTACTCTATTGAGAGATGGAAAGCAAGGCTGTCTCTACAGCAGCACTTAGAACAGGGAGGGAACTCCTCTGGCAGATGCTACTCCATCCCACCAATGCACAGAAAAATAAATGTAAAGAAAAAAGGCAAGACTTCTCTGGACCATCCCATCAGTGAAAAAACTAGAGCAAGTAGAGATTTCCTCATAACTTACTGCGACATAATGCCTTGAATTTCAGCAGTGTAAGAAACTGAAACATATCTTTTCCATGCTCTTTACCCTTAATTAATTCTTATTTTTTTTAACTCTGTAAAAGCATAGCTAGAGGGCATTCTAGAGCCCAGGATTTAAAGTAAAGAAATAAGAAACACTATTACGTAAATCACTCTTTTCAGTTTTAGGATTTAAGAGTTGCTAATACAGTTTCTCTGCTGTTCTGCCTAGTGTTCACTACTCTAATACCACCTACCATATAGGCTCTCTCTTTTTCAGATCCTTCCTCAGTCATTGAGTAATGTCAATGAAAAAAACTCCCCATCTAAGCCTCATCTGTTTCTTACAGACACTTCAGCCAAAATGGTCCTACTCCATGTTACTGCTCTCCACTGCATTTCCAGTAAGAATATGGTCAATTAACTTTATTTCCAAGTAACATCTTCATTCAGCAGCTATCTTTTCACACTGGAACTTTAAGATATGTGTTTCGTTATGCCTCTACTCCCTGTTGATGGTTATTTGATCTCAATTTCTTTACCAACCAGATAGATTTTTAGAATTCATAGCTGGATTTTCTCCATCAAAAAAATCACACAGAATCTGAGCTAATATTTGACAGTGTCCCTGAGGCTGGGGGAAAGAGAAAAATATTTCTATCTTTTCCCTGAGATGCTATCACTAAAAATATCACCAAATACAAGTTACTGTTTATTTGTGGTCAGACTAGGGTGAGAGATGGCAGAGTACTAACATTTAGGGAAGCTGTTCTCCTGCCTTTGCAGATGCTTCCTAGGGAAGAAAAACAAGGACCTTTTCAAGTTATCAGAAGTCTTGTAGGAAGCGGCTGATATCTCATAGTTAATATACAGAAGCTTAAACAACTAAGAAGTTTTTTCCTGACCATATGAGGATGAGAAAGAAAAATTCTGTTCCCCTTCCCTGAGGAGAGAATCTTTCTTATCTAGTGGGATGGCCTTAAGAAGCACTTATTTGGCTTGTTTGATTTCTTTAATTCAGTCTGAGAAATTGAAAATCTGAACTCATAGAAATCGCTTCTATTTTGGGTACCATTATAGAGTTTGCCTTGTTAAATAAAAAACATTTAAAAATTGTGTGAGTCTGTATACGTACAGACATGTACACAAAAACTGCAAAAATGTTTTGCTATACTGGACATTTGTCATAAGAAAGCAGAAATGGTGACTGTGGGAGAAATGGAAGTGATGTTAGGCAACAGAAGAATTGGAGAAGTCAGTTAATCACTTTAACGAGGCTTAATACTAGAATTAACATTAGCTGAGTTTATTTAGATTTCAAATTAGTATACATTACTAATGTAATCAAACATTAATACTACAAATTCAGCGTGCTTGGTATGGAATCTTTCTCCTGCCACGTTACCAAGGAACAGGAACTGCATAAATGCACCACAGTGAGGCATACCTATTTCTTTCTCAGCCCCTCTCCTGACTGTTTCCGCTCAGGCATACACATATCCAATTTAATATAATTAAAAATATATTAACATATAAAATCATCTCTGTAAAGTTGAGACTCAACTGTGTATGATGGAGAAATGTTTCAAGTCCTAACACTTCTACAACTGCAACTAGCAACATCCAGATGTGCAACAATGGTGTTGGAGTTTTAATGGCACTGAAGGTATTTCAATCTGAGTTTGGATCTAAGTGGGGCCCCAAAAGCTGTGACAGCAGTCATCTAGTGGTCAGGTGACTTTCTCCTATATTAATTTTAGCTTTAGTTGATCTTCTCACAATCATAATCCTATGGTTAGCCAACAACTCATAACAAGTAGGGATTCTGCTATTGGCCCTAGGGATAATAAAGAAAATATATAAAAAACACAAAGGAAAAGTACATAAGCAGCTGTTTTAGAGTAAGCATTAAAATTACTCCAAGTAGACCCAAGACTGACGAAGACAACACCACCACAGACATCACACTTCTGCTGGCAGACTTTGGGATGATGACTAACCCTTTCCTTCCACTTCTATTAAGGACTATGGAAGTTGTCAACCCTAATAACAACAGATGTTTGTACCATTTTGACTGCACTGGTAAACATAATGGGAGTAATAATAAATTGACTCCACACATAGGGTGTTTCCTTTTTGCCCTTAACAAAATTTTGAGTGTAAAAGGACACTGTTTAATGCTAGTCCTTCTCTAATTTTTCTAGCAGGCGACATTTAAAGTAGTGAAGGACAGAACTAAGGACTGAAGGACAGAATTATCTTCTGCTTTGGGCACAGATGTGCCAAACCACAGTTCTACATTCAAGCCTATCTTGGAATAGAACATTTTAAAAGTATATTATTACTTCATTTTTTTTTTTTATAAAAATCAGTGGTATGCTATATGATGGTAAGAAAATACTTGGAATTAAAACAAACACAAGAAACCCACCCAACCTACAAGAACAAGATGTCAAAGTTCTTAGAAATATATTTATTCTCAAAGTTTTTGTCAGTTGTCCCATTTTAAAAGAAAACTTACTTAACCCTGGGGATTTTGGTACATTTCAGGTAGAGACTTAATCATAAACCCCAGTGCTTACCTCCCTCCTCGTATTTTACACATGCAAGGATTAAATCTGTCTAGTGCTCAGTCAATAGAATCTGCATCACCAAACTATATTAAGTACTCGCATAACAGAAATCCTTTTCTTTTGAGGTAATGGATGTATAACTATTCACACTGCTATAATGCTTAACAGTTGAGCAAACAGAGCCTACCAGAACAACTGAAATACACTAGGTTGTCTGATAACTGGGACTATTTGTTCCCTGGTGACCAAGGTGTCCTGGGTTCAGCTGGGATAGAGTTAATTTTTACAGGAACCTGGGAGGTGGGGGGGCATAGCCGGGGCAGCTGACCTGAACTAGCCAAGGAGCTATTCCATACCATGTGACATCATGCTCAGTATATACATGGGGAGTGGGCCGGGGGGAGGGCTCTCCTGCTCTCTCTCGACTTTCGGTGGGGGAAGTGGCGGAGCGTCGGGTCCCGGGTGGTGAGCAGTTGCACTGTGCATCACTCTTTTCTGTATACTCTTTCATTAGTACCGTCGTTGTTGTTGTAACTTTTTTGCGTTGTCCCAGTAAACTGCCCTTATCCCAACCCTCGAGGTTCCAGTTTTTTTCCTTTTCTCTCCTCCGTCTCCCCCCTATCCCACCGGAGGGGGCGGGAGGAGTGAGCGAGCGGCTGCGTGGTCCTTTGTTACCGGCTGGGCTGAAACCACGACAGTCCTTTTTGGCGCCCAACGTGGGGCAAGAAGGGTTGAGATAACGACAGATCTGGCCAGAGAGTGTTGAAACAAATTCGTCATACGCATTCCTTATATTAGATAAATAGATGTTAGTCACAATGTTGATTAATTTGTTTACATGGTGGCGTTTTGTAGGTCCTTATATGCTCTATGTATTGCCTGTAGTTACGTTTCTCACCTCTGGGAGAGTGATTGGCATTATCATTTTGCTGTACTGGGCAATGTCGACTTGTGAAATGATTACATCACTGGTCATGAGGTTAAGCTGGTATCTGTATGAGGCAGTGATATCATTTCCATACTTTGGGCACCTTCTATCGGATTTTATTGGTCATTACAGCCAATCCATGGGGGAGTTAGGGGGGGATACTTCCCCCCGTCCGTTCGCCTCCCTTTTCTCCTTCCGACTAATTACAACAGCTTTTGAGAACTTTGAATATCCTTGGGATGCACAAGCCACTGTGCTGTTAGTGCTATGCCTCCTGAATATGTTTCAGGTCTTGTTTAGGGCTACAAAAAGGCTCTTTAAGAGTACCACCCAGAGATCTGCCCCAAAGCTGGATATTCATGGGTGGCACGGCATGTGGGAGGATATGGGCAGGTATCTAGAGAACTTCTCACCCCCAGTGGCTTGGAAGTTCACTCCTGAACAACTACAGAACCCTCATGAAGTGGTAGAATATTTGAAAGAAAAATGCTGTGGCTATTCCAAAGACGTACAACTCGCTGCACTCTGCTGGGCCCTGGCCAGTATCTACCAAACACTGCTTGATATTATGCAGCACCCTCAGGGAGAAAAGGGGGAAAAGATGGAAAACAGGGCAGCAGGCACCGTGGCTACCCCTACCCCGGCAACAGGCACCGTGGCTACCCCTGCCCCGGCAACAGGCACCGTGGCTACCCCTACCCCGGCAACAGGCAGCGCGGCTACCCCAACCGCAGTGACGGATACTGCAGCTAAACCAGAGAACCAACCTGTGCCAGTATCAGTCGCCCCTGTACAGAAAAAGAAACACACAAAGAAATCAGTTCGCTCAGTGAGAGATGAAGATGAACCAGGGTCATCACGAGAACAGGAGGAAGAGGCAGAACCTGAAATAATCACCCGATCTCTATCCCTGAGTGAGTTGCGTGACATGCGAAAAGATTTTAGCCGCCACCCAGGTGAGCACATTGTTACCTGGCTGCTCCGATGCTGGGATAATGGGGCTAGTAGTGTGGAATTAGAGGGTAAGGAAGCCAAGCAGTTGGGATCTCTGTCTAGGGAAGGGGGCATCGACAAGGCGATTGGGAGAAAAACACAAGTCCTCAGCCTCTGGAGGCGACTTCTGTTAGGTGTAAAGGAAAGATACCCCTTCAAGGATGAAGTTACATGTCACCAAGGCAAGTGGACCACCATGGAGAGAGGTATCCAGTACCTGAGGGAATTAGCCGTGCTGGAGGTGATTTATAATGATCCAGAAAATGCGCAGTCACCCATAGACCCAGATGATGTCCAATGCACACAACCCATGTGGCGGAAGTTTCTACGAAGTGCACCACCAACCTATGCCAACTCATTGGCAGTAATGTCCTGGAAAGAAGGCCATGGACAAACGGTGGATGAATTGGCTGTCCAACTCCGGCAATACGAAGGAAGTCTCTCTTCCTCCCTACGGGCCTGTGTGTCGGCTGTAGAGGAATTGTCCCGAGAGTTCCAGCAATTCAAAGTGGATATGTCTTCCTCCCCACCTGTACAGGCCCGCATCGCAGCTATTGGGAGTAAGCATTCCTCTGCCCAAGAGAGAGGAGAGAGAAAGTACACACGACGGGCTAACCTGTGGTTTTACCTGCGTGACCATGGAGAGGACATGAGGAAGTGGGATGGAAAACCTACCTCAGTCCTGGATGCACGGGTACGGGAGTTGCGAGAAAAAGCAACCAGGAAAGAGGATTCTTCTTGGAAAACTGCTGCTCCAGTTTCCTGTGAGGAGTCCCCCAGATGCAGTAGATGGGCTGATCACATTTCTGATCCTCTTGAAGGGACTTCTGATTCACGGGTGCGAAAAGTGAGTAACGAATATTCTAACCAGGATTAGAGGGGCCCTGCCTCCAGCCAGGTGGAGGAGAGGGACAACCGAGGCTACTGGACAGTGTGGATTCGATGGCCTGGCACATCAGACCCACAGGAATATAAGGCTCTAGTAGACACTGGTGCACAATGCACCCTAATGCCATCAAGTTATAAAGGGGCAGAACCCATCTGTATCTCTGGTGTGACAGGGGGATCCCAAGAGCTAACCGTATTGGAAGCTGAAATGAGTCTAACCGGGAATGACTGGCATAAACACCCCATTGCAACTGGCCCAGAGGCCCCGTGCATCCTTGGTATAGATTATCTCAGGAGGGGATATTTCAAGGACCCAAAAGGGTACCGTTGGGCTTTTGGTATAGCTGCATTGGAGACGGAGGAGATTGAACAGCTGTCTACCCTGCCTGGTCTCTCTCAAGACCCTTCGGTTGTGGGGTTGCTGAAGGTTGAAGAACAACAGGTGCCAATTGCTACCACGACGGTGCACCGGCGGCAATATCGCACCAACCGAGATTCCCTGATCCCCATCCATAAGCTGATTTGCCAATTGGAGAGTCAAGGAGTGATCAGCAAGACTCACTCACCCTTTAATAGTCCCATATGGCCCGTGCGGAAATCTAATGGGGAATGGAGACTAACAGTAGACTATCGTGGGCTGAATGAAGTCATGCCACCGCTGAGCGCTGCTGTGCCAGATATGTTAGAGCTTCAATATGAACTGGAATCAAAGGCAGCTAAGTGGTATGCCACAATTGACATTGCTAATGCATTTTTTTCCATCCCTTTGGCAGCGGAGTGCAGGCCACAGTTTGCCTTTACTTGGAGGGGTGTCCAGTACACCTGGAATCGACTGCCCCAGGGGTGGAAACACAGCCCCACTATTTGCCATGGACTGATCCAGGCTGCACTGGAAAAAGGTGAAGCTCCAGAGCACCTGCAATACATTGATGACATCATCGTATGGGGCAACACGGCAGAAGAAGTTTTTGAGAAAGGGAAGAGAATAATCCAAATCCTTTTGATGGCTGGTTTTGCCATAAAAGAAAGTAAGGTCAAGGGACCTGCACAGGAGATCCAGTTCTTAGGAGTAAAATGGCAAGACGGGCGTCGTCAGATCCCTATGGATGTGATCAACAAAATAGCAGCTATGTCCCCACCAACTAATAAAAAGGAAACACAAGCTTTCTTAGGTGTTGTGGGCTTTTGGAGAATGCATATTCCAAATTACAGTCAAATTGTAAGTCCTCTCTACCAAGTTACCCGGAAGAAGAATGATTTTAAATGGGGGCCTGAGCAACGACAAGCTTTTGAACAAATTAAGCAGGAGATTGTTCATGCAGTAGCTCTTGGGCCAGTCCGGGCAGGACAAGATGTTATAAATGTGCTCTACACTGCAGCTGGGGAGAATGGCCCTACCTGGAGCCTCTGGCAGAAAGCACCTGGGGAGACCCGAGGTCGACCCCTGGGGTTTTGGAGTCGGCGATACAGAGGATCCGAGGCTCGCTATACTCCAACTGAAAAAGAGATATTGGCAGCATATAAAGGAGTTCGAGCCGCCTCAGAAGTAGTTGGTACTGAAACACAGCTCCTCTTAGCACCTCTACTGCCAGTGCTGGGCTGGATGTTCAAAGGGAAGGTCTCCTCTACACATCATGCAACTGATGCCACGTGGAGTAAGTGGGCCGCACTGATCACACAACGGGCTCGCATAGGAAACCCCAGTCGCCCAGGAATTGTGGAAGTGATCATGGACTGGCCAGAAGGCAAAAATTTTGGAATGTCGCCAGAGGAGGAGGTGACGCGGGCTGAAGAGGCCCCGCTGTATAATAAACTGTCAGAAAATGAGAGGCAATATGCTCTGTTCACTGATGGGTCCTGTCGCATTGTGGGAAAACATCGGAGGTGGAAGGCTGCTGTATGGAGTCCTACACGACTAGTCGCAGAAACTGCTGAAGGAGAAGGTGAATCGAGTCAGTTTGCAGAGGTGAAAGCCATCCAGCTAGCGTTAGACATTGCTGAAAGAGAAAAGTGGCCAGTGCTCTATCTCTATACCGACTCATGGATGGTGGCAAATGCCCTATGGGGGTGGCTACAGCAATGGAAGAAGAGCAATTGGCAGCGCAGAGGTAAACTCATCTGGGCTGCCGCACTGTGGCAAGATATTGCTGTTCGGATAGAGAAGCTAGTGGTAAAAGTACGCCACGTAGATGCTCATGTACCCAAGAGTCGGGCCACTGAAGAACATCAAAACAACCAGCAGGCAGATCAGGCCGCCAAGATTGAAGTGTCTCAGGTGGACCTGGACTGGCAACGTAGGGGTGAGCTATTTATGGCTCAGTGGGCCCATGATACCTCGGGCCATCAGGGAAGAGATGCAACATATAGATGGGCTCGCGATCGAGGGGTGGACTTAACCATGGACACTATCGCACAGGTTATCCATGAATGTGAAACATGTGCTGCAATTAAGCAAGCCAAGCGACTGAAACCCCTGTCGTATGGAGGGCGATGGCTGAAATATAAACAGTGGGAAGCCTGGCAGATTGACTATATCACACTCCCACGAACCCGCCAAGCAAGTGCCATGTGCTTACAATGGTGGAAGCAACCACTGGATGGCTGGAAACATATCCTGTGTCCCACGCCACTGCCCAGAACACTATCCTGGGCCTTGAAGAGAAAGTCTTATGGCAACACGGTACCCCAGAAAGAATCGAGTCAGACAACGGGACTCACTTCCGAAACAACCTCATAGACACCTGGGCCAAAGAACATGGCATTGAGTGGGTATATCACATCCCTTATCACGCACCAGCCTCCGGAAAAATCGAACGATACAATGGACTGCTGAAAACTACATTGAGAGCAATGGGGGGTGGAACTTTCAAACATTGGGATACACATTTAACAAAAGCCACCTGGTTAGTTAATACTAGAGGATCCACCAATCGGGCGGGCCCCGCCCAACCAAGACTTCCACATACTGTAGAAGGGGATAAAGTTCCTGTAGTGCACATGAGGAGTATGTTAGGAAAGACAGTCTGGGTTAGTCCTCCCTCACGCAGAGACAAACCCATCCAAGGGGTGGTTTTTGCTCAGGGACCTGGGTACACCTGGTGGGTGATGCAGAAGGATGGGGAAGTTCGATGTGTACCTCAGGGAGATTTGATTTTGGGAGAGAATAGCCAGTGAACTAGGCTGTATGATATTTAACTGCTAAATAACCTGCCAATGTATGTCATTGTATCTATAGTGTCTATATGCCATATCAAGGGTATTACTGTAAGAATTACCCAAATGACTGAAGAATGGACTTTGAAACTGAGCCAAGAACAACAGTGATAGAACTTGAACTGGCGCCCAGCAATTTCCTCAAGATCAACACCTTTGACCTGCAGACCAAGGGTGTGGGTTGCATCAAATGTACCAGCCAGAAGTTCCAGAGACAGCATACAACAACCCAACACCTCACACCATCTCTCTTATCCTGAAGAAGTGTTACAACAGATGGAGCCTCAAAGTCATGGACTAAATAAAATTGATGGACACATTGGAGGGATAACCCATTGACTAAGGGAATACTATTTGTATGTGTGTGTGTGTGTGGGGGGGGTGTCCATATACATATATATCTTAAAATGTAGGATCTGGGCATGATGTAAATGGTATAGAATAAGGGGTGGATAATGTCCTGGGTTCAGCTGGGATAGAGTTAATTTTTACAGGAACCTGGGAGGTGGGGGGGCATAGCCGGGGCAGCTGACCTGAACTAGCCAAGGAGCTATTCCATACCATGTGACATCATGCTCAGTATATACATGGGGAGTGGGCCGGGGGGAGGGTTCTCCTGCTCTCGACTTTCGGTGGGGGAAGTGGCGGAGCGTCGGGTCCCGGGTGGTGAGCAGTTGCACTGTGCATCACTCTTTTCTGTATACTCTTTCATTAGTACCGTCGTTGTTGTTGTAACTTTTTTGCGTTGTCCCAGTAAACTGCCCTTATCCCAACCCTCGAGGTTCCAGTTTTTTTCCTTTTCTCTCCTCCGTCTCCCCCCTATCCCACCGGAGGGGGCGGGAGGAGTGAGCGAGCGGCTGCGTGGTCCTTTGTTACCGGCTGGGCTGAAACCACGACACAAGGTAACCATATTCCCAACACAAATGGCAGAGCTGAGCCAGTCTAGTTTATTCGAGAAGAATGCCAAAGCGACAGGCATGGTAGAAAAGCCACACATTCCCCATGTAATTGTTCGACATTGTAATACATGGGGTTCAGGAGCCAGTGAGAACTAAGGATGAAGGCTTAAGCCTTCATCATGGCAGGGAAGTGGGACATGAAAATTTTCAGAGCTGCTCAAATTTCTTTGTCTTCTGTACAGTCAATCCTAATGTGTCACATACAGCTAACATCTTCTGTGCTGAAAAGGCTTCTGCTGAATCTCAAAACATCTTTCAGCTCTATTCCTTCAAATCTATCCAGAGATATGAAAATCTACCATACTTCGTCCTCTTAGACTTGTCCTATTTTTCCACTATTGTGACTGACAGAAGGTTAAAACCTTTTGAGTACATTAAAGAAAGATCGTGTTAGAATATTGAACTGACTACTGTTCATTTCCAAGCTAGAGAAGGTTATACGGTTATTTTTAATCCCCAAACTGATCATGCACGGAGACTGAAAGTTTAATGATTTCCTGCTATTTGTAAGGATAAGATTCCTTCTTTCTCTTCCTCCGTATGCAGTGAAAACTTACAGACAGCTGGAACTCAGCAATTTAGTTTTTTCCCCAACTGGAACAAGATTGTAGCTATCTTAATATCACAGATGTATAAAGTAACATATGCTTTACTTACTGGATGTAGGTGTGATCGTATGATGGTTCACATCAAGTGTTACAAAAGAGGTCCCTCTGAGTGTTACAATACATGCACACCAGAATCTTCAGATGATCTCAGTACCACACTTTTCCATTAACTTATTCCTGTTGGAATCAATTAAAGGATCCAAAGACCAATTATTTTGTTTCCAAAATCTTCAAATCACCACAATGTAGAAGAATTCTATTCTTCTATTCTATTCTATCTTGCCACCCAGCCAGGTGGACACAATATGAATTCTGACTTTTGTTTTTATTGACAAGATAGCAGTATTTAGTATTTTGCCAGGGGGTGGGGTAGTCAGGGCCGGGAACCAAAAAAAAAAAAAAAAGCAGCCACAAGACCACACAATTTCAGTATGGATTACTAAGTGATAAAAGGATGTAGACTGAGCTACAGCTTTAATTTTAAACCATTGTTAGTTTAGCCACAAATATGGCTATTAATGGTACACAGAAGCAAAAGGAGCAACAAAGTCATAAACAGCAGCATTACCTATGTGAGCAATATAGATATGACTTCAGAGTGAGTATGGAACACAAACATGAGTCCTAGGTATTCAGGACAATCCCCAAAATATCCATTTAAATTGAGAAGCTGCACCTGTCACTGACTTCTTATAAAATAAAGCTTAGTAACAGTTTCTAACTTCTCCAGGAGTGCATAGTGGCTTAGGCAGTTAAAATGTCCGTCTTATTAGAAGTATACATGTACTTTTCTAAAATAATGTAGCTACTTATTTTCAACACTGTACATATTCTTAATGAATTCCTGACCAAAAAAAAGTTTATATACCTTTTTAAGACTAGAAAGTTAAAAAAAAAAAAAAAAACCAAAAAAAACCCCACCGCAAAAACCCCCAATGTTTCACATTACTCCATGTAATAACGCTGCTATTAAAGTTTGTTTCAGCCCAAAGCACCAGGCACTATATTGACACAGACTATGAAATACACTTGGATGAACTCCAAGATTGAGAACCACCAGAAAAGCAATTGAGTGTTTAAGAGTTCATCTGTCTTTCTGACATAGTATGGATTCAGTCTCTCACAAATGAAAACTTCCTGGCAACATCAGCAATAAACTACCAATCCTGGTTTCACTCCTTTAGTAAATAACTGGTAATGTAAAATTTTACCTCATTCTCCTGTCTTGACTTAGAGGCCAGAAAAAGGTATGAAAAATGCAGTATATATTTAAAATGGTGCTGCATAACCATGATTATTGTAAAAACCTTACATTTATTCATAAAGATTTTTCTCTGTAAGAAGATACTAAATACTAGGATATACACAGAATGACAGACAAGGATATGCCATGGGAATTTCCCTTTGTTCATACCCTTACTGGAAGGATGCTAAAGCTCAAAATATTCCAATGCTTTTGAAAAGAAGTACAAAAAAGCACAAAAAAAAAAAAAAAAAAAAAAAAAAGAAAAAAGAAGAAAAAAGAAGTTTGTTAGTGTACTTAGATTTTGGAGTTTTCTTTATTAGCAGCAGCCTACGAACCAGTCTTAAATACTGTACAATTAGAAATAACTCCTTAAACCTCAACAGGGATGTAGTGACATCCTGTAAGTCCTAAACCATATGGTACATCACCCTAAGATATTTTCCACAAAATTTGATTACACAGCTCTTTTTGGAGGTAGCAGCAAGTGCATAGGTAAAGGTACATCACATTATAAACACCCAGCTGTTTAGATTTGCTGAATTTCTTCAATATTAAAAAGAATGGTGATAGGAAGAAATTATAAATTCCATGCCACAGCACAAGAATTTTTTATTAAAGGTCATTCTAGACATCTACAAAGGGTATCCATAAGTTCACAGCCTACTTGTAGCATCAAAAGTCAACTATTTTAGGGCTTAGAAGTCAGTATACAGAATAAGGTCCATTACCAATTCAGTTGAATGCATATATCCTGTATGGGAGAAGCAAGAACATGACTTCAAGCAATACAGCTGTTTGGTTATATTTCTGTTGTTCTTACTCTAAAAAATTGCTTGCTTTCAGAAGCCTGCCCCTTTTTCACAGACTAGTTCAGGTTAAAATAGTTGGGGGGGGGGGGGGGGGGGGGGCAAATAGTACTTTGAGAAAAATCAGGATGAAAAGACTTTGCAAAAGAATCTCTTTCACTCTAAACATTAACAAAATTGCTAAAAGAGCACAGAATTCAGTGCAAGTTATGAGCAATCAGATGTTAAGAGTCAGAAAGGAGTGGCCAAAAGTATTAAATTACACAGCTATTGAAGTATTAAATAATGAGATTCCCAAGCCTATTCCAGAAGGGTTTTATTTTATCTTTTTATGTTTTGTAAGAACTTTACAATCTCCAAATACGCACTGTTTGAAGGAATTGCTTATCTCTGGTAAAGAAATTAATTAAAATACTATGTTTTATTCTACTATTTCAGATATCCTTACAACAGTGATAGAATGTATAACTAGTCAATTTTTAAGAAGTTAAAAGTACTTAACAATAAGTATTTATTTGCTATCACTTTTGCTCAAGTATTGGTTTTACTTTAATAAGATTTTCAAATATCTCATCAAGTATATTATTGTCTATTTTGACAACTGTCCCCTCAAAGTCTCCTTGTTTTTCTTTCCTCAACATAACAAGTGGCAAAATTAAATCAAAAAAGTCTTGGTGTCTTCCAGCATTGTGAATACACACACACACACAAAAAAAAAACCCCACACCCCAAAACAACAACAAAAAAACCCTGCACACCAACCAACACCACACAACCACCAACACATGAATGTGACTCAAGATATGGAGCTGCACAGAGGAAAGAAGGCACCCATAGGCCTTCTATAAGAGAAGGTATACAGAAAGTGAAAGAGAGAAAGGAGAAAGCAGGCTTCACAAGGCTGCTGTGTCCCTTCACCCCATACAAGTAAAGAGGAATCAACAGGCCACAGGAGAAGCCTTCTTGCTTTCCCGGAAGGACAACACAAAGCATCAGACCTACAAGTGATATAATTTTCTGAGAGAAAATGGGCAACTGGGGATCTGGTGGTCTGAACTTCTGAAGCAGTATGAAGACATCATAGTACTGGACTTGGGCCCTAAATTTCGAGCTACAGTTCTATCATGCAAATCAAATCCTCCTCAAAATAAGAAACATTTAAGATTTGTTATCACTTTTGTAAGATTAAAAGAGCTAAAAGTAGTGGTAGCTTTTTATAATAAAAATAATTGCAATCGATAAAGCAAGAAATTCTTTATTGCTTAAATATAACTTTTATTAACGAGTATATTTCTATCATATTAACTACTCTATAGCTGATACTACCTGATCTAGTCAGAGCTGGTCAGTTCAACAGCTGCAGGCTGAAATATACTACTATATAAATGAAGAAAGAAAGCTAACAATTAGCATTTAATATTTTTAAATATTAATTTCATTTTTATAGCTCTTAAATAATAACTATCAATTGATTAATAAATTCAGAAATACATTATCAGCCTAGATGGATCAAAGAAAAATAGAAGCTTTTTTCCACACAAAAGCTTAATATACAGAGAAAAGAGACCCTAATAGAAACTTGGCCTCAGCCAACTCTATTAGATGAATGCAGCTTGACAAATCAGCATAGCATTCCCATATTTATGGCTTGTAAGGGAGATTGGTTGTTCTGCTATGTAAATATTATTTGCTTTGTTGGGATACTTTGCCCTTCCCTTTTCTCCCGAGTTCATGTTTTATGCACCTTGCCCTACAGAAAAAGAAGGTGAGTGTTTTAAGTCTCACCACATATAAATGATGCTTTCAGTGAGTAATTAACTATCTTGTGTCCCTTGCTCTTTCTATTCAGTGCTTGCAGACCACAGTTTCTGTGGCCTATTAAGCCTAAAATGACTTCAGCAAAGATGAATTCTTTAGTTCTCACCCAGAATGATGATTTAAGCAGTATTTCATCTACACACAAAAAACCCAAACACAACACACACATCAAGTAAAGGTCTGAGAACAGAGCAAGGACTTTGCCACAAAGATACAAGCTTCCTTTTAGATTGCTGCCAGCCTATTCTTCTTTGGTTTTTCTTCCCCGTCTTTAAAAAAACACTTTTTAGCTTTCCCATATGAGGTTCTCAAGCTGTAAGTTCTTTACAATTGTGTTTAAACCAATAAAGAACGCATCACAAGCCAGTATACTTTGTAAATAGCTACTACAAAATAATTACACTGCATAAAGACTGTTCAACAAGGTAATGTATGCTACCACCTAAACTAAAAAATAAAAAGGCTAACTTTTCCTTTTTTAAGGGAAGTAGAGGTCTATTTTTAAAAAAAACCAAAAATTTAAAAAATATTGGTTGCATTTGATTTAATGTTTATATCAGATGACAAATAATACTACGAATAAACAGATAAATTTAAAAGCTTTTCAGTCAACAAAACATGATTTGCTACAAGTTCTCAGCTGCTAATTAGCTTTGGTCAGAAACATTTTGACACTATGACTTACTTTTTAGGGGCGAGGGAAGGGGATATCAAGAAAGTAAATATTTTCATGACCATTGTAGTTTCAGGCTATAGTAACTACAAAAGTGTTTGGTATTTTTTGACCAAAAAAAGAAAAAAAAAAAATTCTAAGTATTTTCCATAGGAAAAGACAAAACCATTGCCTTAAAAGTTTCTCCTGGTGTTAAAGGAAACTTTCATACAATAATTAAGCTGGTCAAAGCACTTAGCACTTTACATGATCCAGGGATACTGTAGCTTCCTTTGGTCGTAGGAATTTTTGAAAATACAGCATAACCTCTAATTTCCTTTCCAACTGAACCCTCAGAATCACTCTGGAGTACTCTTGAAATTGTAACATTTAAGAGATTACTTTATTTGTAAGACAAAATAACCACTCAGCTGTGGATAACCAAATAATTATATTTTTCTGTAAAGATCTTAATCATATGTAGTACTTTTCTCAAATAATATGGCATTGCTTGTATAACTTCAAATGTAAACTTTGTTCTGACAACTGTGATATGAAAAGTCTTGTAGGTAAGTTATTAAAAATCTATTTTTATAAGATAGGTTGATACTGTGCTTATTGTTCTGAAAATGTTTCCTTTCTTCACTGAGGAAAACTGGCAATTCAGCACTTCAGCAAAGAGCATTTCTTTGCAACTGACTACAAAAATACGCTTGAAGAAAACACATTATGCAAACTTTGCACAACCTAATCCATATTTTATAACTACAGAAATAAGCAGAATATATGTGTGAAACACTTTTGAGTTTTTGAGTGGAGATAATTTAATAAGAAGCTACCTATTTATGTATAGAGACAGTGGGAGGAATTTTGAGTTTTCAGTTTTGAGTTTTTGACTTTACCCATCAAGATACCTGCATTGTTCATTTTAAGTGAAGTAATGCAGGCATTAATACAGTTATGCTAACAGAACTTTTGGCAACTGATTTGCATTTTGAAGGCACTTATGCATTGGATACTTATCAGTTAAAGATCCATATCGTGCTTGCATCGAATTACATACAAGACACCACAGTTCAGCTTTAAAATATTTCATGCATATCTAAAAGGGTTTTTGAGCAATGACTAGTCTGATTTAACTAGCTTTGATGTTATATTTCTATAAGGAAAAAAAAAAAGTGCTCCAGTTTTGCTTGTTACTCTGTTGCTAGCTATGACATACTGCCACCAGGTGGAGATAATTTAATAAAAAGCTACCTATTTATGTATAGAGACAGTGGGAGGAATTTCATAATCTCAAATTGTTACTGTAAATGAAACAATCAATGAAAAAGAAACGTGAATTAAACTACTTAACTCTGGCATATACGTTGTACTTACTGCCAATATTAACACATATAGAATCCAAAACTTGATTAAAAATATTCTGAGAATCTCAGATTTTATCTTAAAAATTCAGAACATACAGAAATTCATTATAAAGCCTCAGAAGCAGTCACTGAACTGGAGAACCAGTTCAAATGCAATCCTGCAGCATTATATTGTCTCACCTGAAGGAGGGGGTGTGTATGTGAATTAACAGAAATACAAGACAAAGCAATTTGAGTCATGAGACTGGTTAGACAGAATTGCTGCTTCTCCAACATATCCAATAGAAGCCAGGCAAGTGTATATTATAAGTGATAGCAGAAAAAAAAAACCCCAATTGTCAAAGACAATACATGGCTGCTCTCTTCCCAGAGACAGATTACAGTGTTATGTGAGGAACAGCACATTGTTTTCCTCAAGGTCTGTCATGGCACTTGTACTGCATAGCTTCACAATGCAGTATGTACTTTGGGGGGAATACAAACAGCTTTAGAAAACAAACATAAGCAAATACAACATTTGAATGATGTAGTAGAGTCATCTCACCATTTTCATGATCTACACTAGCAGCACGATCCACTCATATGCACCTCCCTGCTTTAGATAACAGGAAGGAAGAGCAAGCATTTCTTTCATCATTAAGTGTTTGCTGGATATAGGTAATGAAAACAAGGAAGAAAAGGTGAAGAAGGCTGAGAAACAAGGAAGACACCATATCAGCATTTGGCCCTCTGGAGATTTCCAATTGAAGACACTGTAGTATCTAGAACACATCGTCTTCTTTGTACACTTCTCCCTTTTCCAAGGGCAGACACCAGTAGAAAAGATTTGCTATCAGGAGGATTATAAGGAGTTAGGTTGGTGGTGAAGTTCACAATGGTCTTCATGCCAAAACAAAATTAAAAGCATCAAACCTTCGATTTAGGTTTACTACAAATTGCATAGCAAAGCAAAGATGGAGACAGTTTCTCATATGAAAAATGCTTGTTAATTTTACATGTCTAGCTGTGGACTTACATATTTTTTCAGATATTTAATATTACACAAAAACTAAAATTGGGCATCAGTCTTTTCTTCATATTTAGGATGTCATTCCCTATTCTTCATTACACTTTTGTTTTGGTTTAGTCCTTCAGGACTTAAAAAAAAGAGTCATCCTCATATGTAATGGCTCTTGAAAGCACTGCTTTACATTCTTCATTTAAATTAATCTTTCATTAGTATGTATTTAAGTGTTCTTTTTGCTTTAATTTGTAATACAGAATTTCCTCTTTGGGCAGAGAACACAATACAAAATGTAGCGATATCATGAGAGATATGAAGTCTTTTTAATTATACTTGGTTACCTTTTTTAAAAACATAGAATTATGACATTACAAGCAGAGAATAAACACAAATGAATTAACTTAAAATATTTGCACTGTATTCCTTAGACACAAGTTTTAATATGTCATAAAATGAAGGATCAACTATCAAAGTGAAGATTATGTGTTTCAGAGGTGTTTTTAAAAGCAGCACATTATTTCTAAATTGGAAGTCTCTCACTGAATTAAACTTAGCCTAGTGTGTTTAGAGAATACAGGTAGAAATCCTGTGGTTAGTACTTTGCAAAAAGCTAAAGATTCAGATCTAATAAGGAATCATTGATGAAATGTATCAACTAATAACATATTAAATTGGAGTTATGATGCCATTTAATGATTTAATGTAAGCCTGGAAAAGCATTTGAACATGAACCAGGACTAGAAACCAGATGTTTCCAGAAACTTGAGAACACTCAGTCTGTATTAAATACTAGAATAAGAGGTATACAAGGTTGCAACGTGAAGAGCAGTTACATGGAAGCAGTAACAAATTAGCATTTTCTAAACTTGCTCATCTACATTACAAACTTTCATCTGTGTTTTCTTAGGGTATACTAGGGTCCAAGGTTAATGTTAATGCTCAAGCAAAAAATGCATTCAAGCATTTATTAGGTGGTGAACAGGATTCAACAGAATTGGGAAAAAAAGACTGGAGAACATTGTCTGCCACAAACTATAACTACAAATAAATTAAGTACTTTGATATACTTCCAAATCGTATGAACTTAATATTAGTAGTGGCATCAATTTCTTTCCTCCATTGATTACAGTAATACAAATCAGATGCATCTGATTAGAAAAATGTGGCCAATATTGTATGATTTATTTTTTGGTTAACTATTGAAATCTAAATGACAAAGCAATGCAATTTTAAATTAAAGCCTAAAAATCTTTTATTTGCATGAGTAGAGTACCTATAAATGAAAAGAAAGAAATGTTTGTTAAGTTGCAAGATTTGGACAGTATGTCCTGCCAAGGATACTGCTGTTTCATAAGACAGGATATGAAACATTCCAGACTAACATATCTTTCAATTTGTCCTTTCTTTTTAAGGAGTGTATGGAACTAGACTTCGACATGCTGAATGTAAGTTACTTGCTGGCACTATGATTCTTTTTTTCCTTAGGCAAAGTTGCTTCTACAGCATTAATTGAAACTATAAAAAGAGCAAATTTAGGAGAATATTTACCTATCTTCTGCAGTTCCAGGCTTCTGTGTTGTCTGGGAAGGCCAGAAAAAAATGGGTAAATTGAAGACATTAATGACGTTACTATGGGGAGAACGCAGAAATTTGTCTGGCACTTGTGATGAGTCAAATGTGGAAGTCTGAGTTCTGGCAATTGTATCCTGCCCTCCCAAAACAAATTGTTAGAATCTGGTTAGTTATGCATACCGCTAATACAAAACTGTAGACTGCTTACCACAACGAACAACTGACATAGTCCTAAATGCCAACACATAACATTAATTCATTCTCCCTTATAATGGCCACTATTCTGTATTTCATTGCTCTATGTCATTTGTGAATTCTCCCAGGAATCTCTGGTGAATACTGTCTTGTCATGGTTTAGGCCCAGCCAGCAGCTAAGCACTACATAGTGGCTCGCTCTCTCCCCCTGCGTTGGGATGGGGGAGAGAATCAGAAGAGTAAAAGTGAGAAAACTCGAGGGTTGAGATAAAGACAATTTAATAGGTAAAGCAAAAGCTGCTCACACAAGCAAAGCAAAACAAGGAATTCATTCACCACTTCCCATGGGCAGGCAGCTGTTCAGCCATCTCCAGGAAAGCAGGGCTCCATCATGCATAACGGTTACTTGGGAAGAAAAAGTGCCGTAACTCCCTCCTTTCCTTCTTCTTTCCCCAGCTTTATATGCTGAGCATGACATCATATGGTCTGGAATATCCCTTTGGTCAGTTGGGGTCAGCTGTCCCAGCTGCGTCCCCTTCCAACTTCTTGTGCCTCCCCAGCCTACTCACTGGTGGGGTGGGATGAGAAGCAGAAAAGGCCTTGGGTCTGTGTAAGCACTGCTCAGCAATAATGAAGACATCCCTGTGTTATCAACACTTTTTTCAGCACAAATCCAAAACATAGCCCTATACTAGCTACTATAAGGAAAATTAACTCTATCCCAGCCAAAACCACCACACACACACAACTAAGTACTTGCTGCAAAGTTCTTACAGTCCAGGAAACTATCTTCTCAGGTACCTCTACCTAGACTTCAAGTTCTCTATGATATATGCCCATCTATGGTGTCTTCTTAATCAATGCATTTTTCTGTTATACTCTATTATACTCATATAATTCCTGTAAATTGGAGGGCATCTATTCTGACACCCTTTATGAAAACATTGTAAAAATACGTTAAAGGAAGAATCAGCTATTTTTCCCAATTCTTCCACCCATAATAATTTGCCAGTTCCAAGTTATTTTATATTTCATAATTGTCTTATAACTAATGAATGGAATCAGCAATTCTGAATATTTCTTTGCTGATAGTACAGTGATTCTCCAGCACCTTATCATTAATTGTTTAAAAACATACACAAAAGTCACAAGTAAAATTCTTGCTCTTCAAGATGAGTCACTTTCTCAGATCATCTCTGCAGAGAATACAAATACTGATCATTTGATTTCATGTTTTCAGTGACAGCTTGGTGAAGCTTACTTGGCTATGACTTCTCTAGATACCAGATTCTTCTTTAAACACCCCCAGAGCAGTTTTTGTCAATTCCACAGAAAAAATCATGCTTTTGTGTTTCTAATGGTCGTAATTTCTATTACTTCCATTGTTTAAGAACTGCTACTTATTTTGTGAAGTCAAAGCATTTAGAAAGCATTTCTTTCAGTGTGTAAGACTCGACAGCCATATCTTCAGGGTACTAATGAAATGCTACCTATTTTTAATCTCAGATTTTGGACTTAATAAATCATTGCTAATTCATAACGAGAACATGACATGAGTGAAAACAGCATTAATTCTCATTGCATGGTAAATCACTGCACAGATTTTACACAAATATGCTATTTAAAATGGATTATTTAAATTATTAACTGTTATTACATAATTAAGTGCATTTCAATGTACTTTTTATTTACTAAATACAAACTTAAAGGAGAAATGTCAGTATTTAACAACTCAATCAAGAATGCAGGAGAACAACACTTTTTGGGTGAAAGATTTAGTATCCTTCTGTAGGCACAGCATTACAGCTTCACCCTCAAATCCCTTTACTTCCTTCTTAAAATCACTTAGTTTTATACAACCATTATTTTAAAGGGTGTTCCACATTTTCCTTGCTCTTATGGATGGAAGTAATCTTTACATTTTCAGACTAAAATTGTTCAGTCAGTTCAAACCCATTTGTACCTGCACCAAGCACATACTTTAACTTAAAGGACAACACTCCTTCCTTCCACTTTACTACTCTGGAATTTTTAGGGACTCCAAACATATCCCTCTCCACTTTAAAGTAAATAAGCCCGTTTTCTCTCATGCCCTGATGCCTTGTTTCTCATCTTGCACAAACACTTATTCTTGAAAATGGATTACCAGACAAGTATACAACATTAAAAGAACAGATTTCATTGGAACCTGGGACAATTGCATAACTACATAAATAAAATTATTTATATTTAAACTATATGAGATATATATATTTACATACATACATATATACAGCCTTGCACACTATTTGTGTTAGAGCAGCAAGCCTGTACTGGCCAGACATCTTTCTTCTACCTTTTAAACAAAGGTACAGCATTTGCCACTAAATCTTTCAGTTTCATTCAAGATCACAGGATAGAGAATACTTACTCATTCATTTTGTCTTCCACTTGCAATGCAGAAATCTTCCAATCATTATCCCCCCCATTTGGTTTCTTTTTGCCCTTTTTAATACCTCCTTCCCCTCATTATAAAATCTTGGTATTTCAACAACTAATTTCAAAGACCCTGGATTCAAGAATGCATGGGATACCTCAGAATGTGTTCTACAGTCACCAGCATACTCAAGAAGAGTTACAAAAAATAGCAGTACGAAATTATGATGAAAGTGGTTGAGATTTCAGAAAGAACTGTGCTGTAAGTGGATAACTTGAGTCAAAGATAGTTTGTGTATCAGACAGGAATTACTAGATACCTTGATTTATGTACCTCAAATTGTTTTGTCTCCTAAGGCTCACAGATCTTCCACCATAAGTTGGGGGGTGGGGAGAAGAGAGAGTGCCACTTCTGTCTTCTACCATGCACACTGAGTAAGTTGAGGGCAGACAAATCCTGCTCATGACTCACAACCACTATTCTACAGATATAGAGAATTACGCATTATAAATATAAAACATTCTGGCTCATGTATAGGGGAAACCACTGTCTAGAGTCCCTTTTTAAATGAAACAGTACTCCTGTGTAAGAAGGAAACTAGGGTGATGATGGTGAGGGTGTCACAGAGCAGGACGAATAAGTGCTGAAGGACTGGGACTGTAGATTCACAATCTGTATGTTAGGTATAAATACTGCTTTCTGCATTGGCTGCACCACTGTAATTGAGTTCAGAGGTAACATTTTATGCCACAAATCTATGCAGAGAGTCTATGATTTCTAGCTATGCAAAGACCATTTTTTCCTCCCTCCTTCACTTTCTTAAAATATGTAACTTTTATTTTAAAATAAAAGCTAAGCAAATGATAGATTTTTTCACAAGTTTCCTTGCATTTAAAAATTCACCCAGCAGTATAGTTCACTGTCAGTCACTGAAGTTACTCTTCTAACTCGAAGCACGTTCAGTATGATCCCAATTTGTGTTTTCCAGAGAGCTTTTTGTTGTTGTTGTTGTTTGTATATATAACAACATAAATTTTCTGCTTGTGTTAGATTACTGACATTTCATTGCATAGCTTCGTGTCTTTGCTCTGCCTAACAGGACATTCAAACCTTTCACTTACTGCAACTTGAAAAATAACAGGGCTCAAATGAGCTAGTCAACAAAAATAATTCTGTATCTCTGCAGAGTTCTAGCACCCCTCATCATTGTGAGAAAACAACTGAATCTGCTCTCTTATGCAAGAAATTCAATATGACACCTGTTACAACAGACCCTTTTGTCTTCATTTACTACCACTATTTTCACATTAAGCTTAACAAGACAGAATATCCAAAAATACACCTTTTAAGGTAAAATTATAGAAAAAAAGTCTTACATATACTAAAATTGCAGTTTGAATTGCAAAACTTTTCTGCTGGGATAATTGATCTAAAATTTAGGAAAGGAAGGTCTACATGAAGCTTTAAGAACTAATTAAATACACTGTGGTTTTAGAATGTTTACAGCAAACCCTTCACATTTCACTTGCAGAGGAAAATTTGCCACAAATAATAGAGGCAAAATGTAAACATAAAATTGTTAAGACTTGGTGCAAACAGTCTGCAAACAAAAAAGACATTAATAATCTGAAAATGTATGTCAGTAAGGAGGAAGAGTATCATTAACTTATCCCTCTAAAGTGTGATTTTGCACTTTGCTCTAGATGGTAATTTTTATATTCTCAGATTCTCCAAATAAGTTAAGGCATTTTTCTTTCTTGTGATGTTCTTTTTATAACCAAAATGTCAGATATTATTCTAAGAGTTCAAGAGAAATTTCTTGTAGGGTTTGTGGTTTTTTTGGGGGAGTGTGGGGTGGGGGTGGTGTTTTGCTTTTCACACGAGTGAAACAGAGGCTTTAATATTGAATTATATAACCCTTTATTGAAAATTACTTCTAACTGACCATAATTTCATCAGATAACTTCATTATCCAGTGATCTGGCGTGCTTTGATTTGAAGAATCTGCTAAGTATTTTTGTCTACCTAAAAATCCCTCCTAGAACTGATTTTTTTTTTCCTCTCAGTGGTTTTAATAGCCTGAATATTTTAAATACAAAATGTACAGTACTTCCCTTTCATTTGAGCTGTTCCTGCCTTTTAACTAACTATTAACTAGTCAAGAAACAATGAACTGTATTTGTTACAGCTGACACATTCAGAAGTTAATTGCTGACATAGATTTGGCAGCTATCCCAGTACAGGAAAAAAAGAATGTATGGATTAAAGCTACTTTGCATTCTGGTCAGAAACACACACTAGCAACATGGCAATGAACTTTGCACTCAGAAAGATCCCTCTTTTAGAAGGCTGCATTAAAGACTGAAGATTAAATAAAACATCTCGTTTACCAAAGTGACAGATTTCATCTGTAAAATCAACAATCAAGATTGGAAAATCAAAGTACATATTACATGCAATAAATCGTAACTTCTAATAAAATTATAACTGTTCTTGTCAAGCAGCCTATTTAAACATGAGAAAAAAAAAACCACAAAACCATTTTCATTTAAGTAACAAAAAGGATACTTTTTACTAAGATACCCACATCATTTTCAAGAAGTTTTTAAGTGATACACAAACTTATAAGCATTTACAATTTTCATGTTTCCCAAAAAATATAATGAACCCCACTGGAGAAGATGCTAATTAAAGACCAGAGAAATTAAAAAATATGTATTAAAGATCCAACTGAATAGAGAAATTAAGTGTTCTGAAAAAGAAAAAAAAAAAAAAGAAAAAGAAAATGTGTTTGTATCTCTGACCAAGTTGCACTACCTTTCTGTCTGGAATTATTCTGGTGGTAAATGCTATCAATATTAATAATAAGTTTAACTTGTTTGGGTTAGTATAGGTTATACTTTTCTTCACCTGAGTAGTCCCTACAGGAACGAAGGAACACATTGTTCTTTTTAGCCCTGTGGAACCTAGGGGAGTAGCAGTGCATCTCAGACTGCTAAGGGACCTCTGCAGAACTAGTGCAGAGCCACCTGTCTCTGACTCTCATGCTATCACAATGGCTGCAGGCAGGGAAGCTTCCCAAAACGTTCCTTTCAGTACCTAAGTGAGAGTGCACTGAACAAAATCCAAGCACTAGAAAAGTTAAATAGAAGTTATGTTATTGACTTCAAAGAACCAAATATATATATCCATTTGGAAGGTGCATCAGTTTCTGCAAGTCATCTGGGGAAGAAGTACAAGTATGAATATTCATAGATACTCAGAAGGAGGTGGTGATTGATTTTATGAATTTATGAAAAATGATTGGGTTTAAATATGTAATTTCAACAGCCCTTACATATAGGTTTAAAGCTCCTGCTGAAATGTTGAGTCTCAAACTGTCTACGTTGCCAATAGTTAAAACACAAAGAAATTCTGCTGCATTAAAATACATTCAGTTATACATGAGTTACCTGTACACAAGTACAGCTGCATTCTCTGTACCTCTCTTCTTTTTACAATCCCCTTCTTGTTCGTCCACTATTCTTTTCCAAGTCTTTGAGACCTGACTTTAAATAAATTATCCTGCTGTTTATACAGCTAATCCAATTTGCAGCAATAGATAACCTCTTATGTGTACAAACAATGCAAGGAACACATAAATTTTGCTTCTCTAATTACTCTGTTTTCTCATTTGTGCTAGGGGATCAGGGAATGTGTGTTCCAGTCAGCATTTCAGAGCCCTCCCCATTTTTACTGTGTGGATTAAAGAATCTACACAGATTGTACCAGCATTTCATGCCCTGTAAAATGTTCACTCAAAACACTTGCATAAGTAACATTATTGCCTATTTTTTTCTATGTTAACAGATGATGGAATTGATACCATTATTTTGCTATTTCTATATTTGAAACCAATATTATGAGTAATTAATATAGCACTTCTGTACTAGTATTTCAATGTGTTTGAGGCTCATATAAAAACAGCTATGTAATACCATCCCACTTTTAAATAAAAGGAAATAAAACTCAGGAAGACAAAAGTAGGTCCATCTTCATTCCAAAACCAGATACAAAAACCAACACTACAGCCTGGCAATTTTAGTAAGTGGAGTTTGCAAGAAAGAAAAAAGTTTAGTGAGATTCTGAGCCTATCAATACTGACAGCATCTTTCTCACCCAATTTCATCTACTTAAAGTGTTACCAGTCCAGCGTTCACAACCAGCCTTGAACACTGAAACAACCTGTTTGACCGTGGAAAGAAAACAATTTGGTTATTCACTTTCATTCTTCAAAGAGATAAATGATGACAGCTAGTATTTCAAAGCTACAAAAAATTACTTTCTGATGCAGTGTCAGAATAGTGAGTGAGGAACATAAAAAACGTTTAAATACAGATCTTACAGAATCTGTAGGGTGGTTTTTGGTTTTGTGTTGGGGTTTTTTGTTTGTTTTCCTCCTCCCTCCCCCCCAATCTAGTTTGCCAGCAAAAAGCATATTTCTATTTTGTTTCCTTGTCGTCTTTAAAAAGAAGAACTGAGCATTCCACTTGCTAACCTGCAGATTTAAATAAGGATTTTTGGGATACTCCTTAGGATCCTAAAGGAATGCGAAATCATCACACCCACCAAACACTCTAGCCTCAGATAAAGCCCATTTAAGACAGAGCTGCTGGAATCAGCGTGCACAACCCTAAACAACAAGTGAAATCAGTTTACAAACACTGTATTTTCATGTCAGTTTTGACTCTATATCTTAACATAAAATAAAAGCAGGGTGACTGCTAAAGCACTAGAATGAAATCAGGACAGCTGGTTCAGTTCTAGATTCACAACAGACTTTCTGTCTGACCGTGATCAAGTTTCTTCATGTTTCATTTCACATCAATAAAATGGGGAATCTCAGTACAATTAAAGAAAAAAAGCATCCACAGGGGCATGACTTCTCTCATTTTGTAAAGGAATACTTCATATTCACATCCTGGCTTTAATGCAAGAAGAGAAACAAATTTTAGCAAAACCAAGGAAGTAAAATTCAAGTATTTCTGTTTCTCAGACTATGACAGAACTAAACCAAAATCCAACATATTAAGTAAGGATTCCTGTCTAAGAAGCAACTTTAACATTTTTTTCTTTCTGGTGCCTGAATTAGCTGATTCAGAGTATACATTGGGCCATATCAACAGGTAAAATTCCTGAGGCACAAATAAATTTATTTATATTAAGTCACAAAACTTCACAGTGGGAGAACCCAGGTTTTCTGCCTGCTAGAAACATTCTAACAAGAAAACTATAGTCTCCCATACTTCTTCATGAAATTGTTCTTCTCTGTTTAAATGGATATCTATTCTATTGTCTAGAAATGGTTGGTATTCAATCTATTGGATCTAATCTCTGGTTTTATTTGTATGAAAAACAAAAATATACAGTTTGATTGAAGATAATTACTTTTAAATTTAAAACACCTTTCAAGGATTACTGATTTAATAAAGCTGGGATTTCCTTTCTCACTAGTAGCTCACGTCCTCAGTTATACCAATTTGAATCTGGTACTGGACTGACTTCCAAAAGGATATTGTTTGACCCTTACTTAATGAATATAAACTGCATGGGCACTCTCAGAACAACGTGCCACATTAAGTGCCCCTAATAAAGTTCGAATAGAGGTCAGTATGGCTTCCTAGAATTTATGGAATAACATTGAGTGTCCAAAAAGATGGTTCAACCTTTAGGGTACCACCTTAAAGACTCGGAAGACTGAATTGAATTTATTGCACTGTGTGACATCTCCCCTATTTAGGTCACACATGCACAGCTATGGACCAAGCTAGCTGTGCCTATGACATCAGCATCAGAAATGTGAGTGAGTCTGATGCAGAGACACCTTAACTCAGCTTAAGTCTGGAAACAATATATGTACATCAACATGGTCATAGCCTATGGCAAATGAAACTACTTCCTTGGAGTCAGAAGTCCTCCTCCAGTTCTCCTGTTCCTGACAGGAGTGGGTACTCTGTACCATAAGGATGATACTGCGCCATTTAGATTTACTGGTTTAGGTTTTCTTTAACTTGAGGATCTTTGCACCATCCTGCCTTTATCTTGCTGTGGGTATGTCAACACAATCTTTGGCAGGCAGATGCATGCTCCGAGTTGGCCAGATGCAACCTAATGGCAATTTGTGCATCTGTAATTACCACAACACTACGCTAATGTTAATAAGCTGTAACGGCAGTTTGTTCAAGCACTGTCACAGGAATGGCAGTTTCAGTTTTCATTTTGGAGCTAGTTTGTCTTCAGTTGACTGGGAACATGTGCAAGAAGAATTTGCATCTGCCTAGAAGAGAACAAGTAGACATACCTACTAACTTAATTCCCTACTTTTCCAATGGTGAGGCTGGAGGTGTTGTGAGGGTTAGCACATTCCTCAGTGTGTTATTGATACTGGGTGGCATACATGTTCCAAAGACAAGTATATAGAAGCAATTTTAGACTTCAATAATACTGAACAGATAATTATGGGAAACACATTATTTAGTAGAGAACCTTACAGAAACAGGAAAGTGCACTTCACTTCTCTGATCTGCAGAAACTATTTCTCAAGTTAAAAAAAAAAAAAAAAAGGAAAGACTCCATCCTTATTTAGCCTTCTTTAGCATCTCTCTTCAGGTTAACAAAGATGCCATTTGTGTCAGTTACGATAATAGACTTCACTATGTGAATATCTATACATAAGACATTGAATGGACAGACCATGTACCTTTAAAAAAGACAGGTACTATACTCTAACAACAAAAAAACGTGTTTTACTTGTTGCTTGTCATTACCAGCAAATCATGTACTTCATTTTTCAGTTGAATCAGCCCTTTTTATTGCCAGGTTGTAAACTGACCATCTGCATTACCAAATATAAGAGGTCAGAATCAAAAGTTTTACTTGTCCTGGTTTCAGCTGGGATAGAGTTAATTTTCTTTCTAGTAGCTGGTATAGTGTTATGTCTTGGATTTAGTATGAGAAGAATGTTGATAACACACTGATGTTTTCAGTTGTTGCTCAGTAGCGTTTAGACTAATGTCAAGGATTTTTCAGCTTCTCATGCCCAGGCAGCGAGAAAGCTGGAGGGGCACAAGAATTTGTGAGGGGACACAGCCAGGACAGCTGACCCAAACTGGCCAAAGGGGTATTCCATACTAAGTGACATCATGCCCAGTATATAAACTGGGGGGACTTGGCCTGGGGGGGATCACTGCTCGGGAACTAACTGGGCATCGGTCAGCAGGTGGTGAGCAATTGCATTGTGCATCACTTGTTTTGTATATTCCAATCCTTTTATTAGTATTATTGTCATTGTCTTGTTGTTATTATCACTATAATTTTCTTCCTTTCTGTTCTATTAAACTGTTCTTATCTGAACCCAAGAATTTTACCTTTTGGTTTTGTTTGGTTTTTTTGTTTTTTTTTTTTTTTCTCCCCGATTCTCTCCCCCATCCCACTGCGTGGGGGGGAACTGGGCGAGCAGCTGCATGGTGCTTAGTTGCTGGCTGGGGTTAAACCATGACATACCACAGAAATTTTTACCTCCCTAATATCATACCTCAAAAATTCAGTTTAGATAATGCAGTTACATTGCACAATGCAAGTGAATGGAAACATTGCTAGAGAAGAGAAATTCTCCCAAACAGACGTAAGGCAAAGCTCAGCATTAATTCAATGAATCTGAGAAGGTTAACTGTTTCCACTCTCATTTTACTTCTTGTAAGACAGCAGGACCCCAAAAGTATTTTTACAATGTAAAAACTAAAAAACAAAAACAAAAAAACAAGCAAACAAAAAAACCCACAAAAAAAACCCTCTTTATGTAGTTAGGAATTAAGCCTTACACAAAGATATTTCATGAACAATTAAACTCAGACCTATAATACAAATGTTTGTTTTGTTTAAAAGTGTTTACTGTGAAAAGTAGCTTTTGCTTCACTGTGCATTTTTTTTCCTAACAGCTGCTTAGAAAAGCTTATAGTCTTATTTTTGCTGTTTTAGTAATTCTTTGTCATAGACATATGCAGCTATTTTTAGGAATGAATTTCAGAAAAACCTCAGGTAACAATTTTAAGATATTACTTTTTAAACTTATTTGAAAATTCAAGCAAAATAAACTTGGAACACGTATATTTGCAAATGTTCAAATGGAAATATGAACAGCAGAGCTATTCTAGGTTTTTACGAACCTGATAAACACTAGTGAGAATGCCTGGATTACCTCTTCCCGACATTTTAAAAACCTCACAATACCCTATTTGCAAGAGAAGCGATCAAGGTTTGCTAAGAGTCAACAGTATGTAAAAAGATACAATCAGATGTTAACAGAAAATGACACCACACTGCATGTCATGATTTCTACAGACATGGCTCTTAATGTTCACTCTATCTCCTGGAAACAGTCCAATTGACCTTTGTTCATCTTCAGTGTTCTTATGACAAAAAACACAACTCGGTGCTAAACACAAAAGGCCTGTCATGCAGAAGATACCTCTAAGTAAGGCTTGTCTTCCAGTCTTAAGAATAAAATCTTTCAGAGCCATTACGTGAAACTGTGATCCTTTAAAACAAACCTGGGCTATGAAAACAGATTTTTATTTTTTAACAGCCCCCCCTTCAAAAAAAATTAAAAAATAAACCCAAACAAAAAAAAAAAACAACAATAAGCATAGAGAGAAGTGTCTCTTCTTTGAGGAAAACATGCATCTTCAATAAATATTAGGTGTTCCTTCCTTCCTGCTGCTTGAGTTTCCCCTTTTTTTCCCCCCATTACAACACTGTTTTTTCTGATCAAACATTCACAAATGTAGTTAAAAAATTCACTATGCCATTTTCATAGGTAAAAATAGAACATCACTGCAGAAACACACTGTTCTATAAGTTGACAGATAGAGATGTTACATCTTTACTACCTGCAGGTCACATGTAATAGATTCAGTGTGATTATGAACAGGAAAAGGTTTTCTGCAGGGCTAACTTTCATTGACGTGGGTGTAAAGAGACTATCTAGAAACCTTTCAGGACTGTATCCAGTGGGCTTCAGCCTGGGAAATAGTCACAAACACATTTAAGGTGCATTAAAGCAATAGTAACATTCATTAATCACAATAAAAAAAAAATCAAGTAAGATTTCTTTAGAATAGCTTTTGTAATATTTTCATGATAATAAAGTCTCTCTCTCAATTTTTCAGTCCATTCAATGGCTACAGTTGTCTTTCCTGGTTTCAGATGGGCACAGAAGAACAGATATCAGAACTCCATGTAAGAGCAAAAGGACTTTTCTCTTGAAAAAGGACTATTTCTTGGTTTTGATTAGTTGTGGTTGCTTGTTTGTTTTTAAATGAGATCCTGAGTAGCTAAAAATGCAAGATACATGATTAATAGGAAAGTGTATTTATTTTCATCAACATTTTTACAGGAAACAATAGCTTCCCCATCCAGATCTGCTCTTATATATAGCAAATAAAGTGTTCATTCATGTACCTACGACAAAAAAAACCCAAAAGGCTATCAGTGTGGCACATAAAGGGCTGCACAGAATGAAGCAGGTGATTCCTGAGGTTTTAGAACACACCTAGGAATCTTTTGATTTATACTAATGTTTGCAAATGATACAGAAAAAGTGAATACAAGATCAAATTTTAAAATTAGCAGCATGTATGCATATCATGCACTCAGAACTGAAAACTACTACCATGACATTAAACGAACATCTCTAAATTTACTTCTAAGAATGGTAAAATCAGAATAAGTCTACCACGAGTTTAGGAGGACTGTATAGAAAACATCACCTATAAAAGAGTTCTCAAACCCAGCAATGTAAATTCTGTACGTACACAGGCTGTATAATCCAAAGACTGTCACAGCAAAGGTGCTGGGGAAGATTTTTTTGACTAAATGTTAAAAGCTGTTGAACCCAATGTGTGGCGCTGCCATAAACTGGCACAAATCCATTTAACATCTGATCACTCAGACAGTACGCTTACAGACCTACAGGCATGACCTGAATACTGAACATCTAAGGAACAATTTTGAGTAGTGTCACAATGCCACAGACCAAAACAAACAAGTAAATCAAAACTCTCAAAACCACAAACAAAACCAAATGATGAATTTTTATACTGAATGGTAAATGCCAACACAGCTACAACCTGGGCTGCAACAACTAAGTGATGATTAATTTTACAAAGCTCAGCTTTCTCATATGTTCCCAGAAAGAGGAAATGAAATCAGTAGCTTACAATACTTACAATATGTCTTTGGGTTTATTATTAAAAAACACAGAGAAAAATATCTTTTTTTGTCTCATGTACTATATTGAACAGAACCCAGCACACCAGAACATTCCTTTCGTTCTTAGTTCTTCTGTGCTGTTGGATTAGCCCCACACTTTCTCAGCCCTACCTTATAAACATGCCCACTACTTAAATATACAAAAAGTTAGAGCTTGATTTTCTATTCTTTGCTAAATCAAAATTCCCACATACTCATATGGGAGTTATACAACTCCTGAAAGCTTCAATCAGACCCTGAAAGCTGCAATCAGTACAACCCTGAAACAGTACTCTTGGCACACAAGTCTCCCATCGATTTCAGTGGGAGTTCCATGACTGCAGGGTGTGTACATTTCTGTCAGCAGAACTCATCTCTCATAACATGGTTTTCTCAAAATAAACTATACAGGCTAGAGATAGATGTAGCATTTGTATTACACCATAGACAGTCTTCTTTAGACAAAGTCAGCATTTGTTTTTTCATTAATCTAAAGTTAGGGTATTATTCCCCAACACAGAAAGCACAGGAGTATGTGAATTATTGCATTATTTATTACTGATGGTAATGCCCAGTTGGGTATAATTCATCTTGAATTTCAAATCCCAGATAAGATTAACAAAATTAGAATTCAGGAATAAAAAGCAAACAGAAAGAAACAAAAGCAAACCTTCTACTGTGAAATATGGATGTCTGACAAAAAAAAAATCATTCAGGTGATTAGCAAAAAACCACAATTTCAAAGTTGTGCAATTTTATCTTTGTAATTCTCTATTATTGTTATATATGCAAATAAATAATTTAAGGCTACATTTTCTAAGAACAGTTTTCTTCCACTTTCAGAGATGTAAGCAAGTGAGAAAAAATTTTCAGACATTAAAAAAACGGGAAAAAAAAGTTTCTGACACCCAAGCATCTGTTTTTTTGAAGTTTTCCCAGAAACAACTGTGGAGAGCAATTTTTTTTTTTTTTTTTTTTTTAAATGTATGAACAACATCTAGTGACACCAGCAGAATTTGCAATAGCTACCAAAGAAACTCTGGCAATTCTTACTGCATTAAGAAGTAATATCTGCTATGTAACACCTATTAATGGATGAGAAACACTCAATTATATTTTCCAGAAAGTATCATTCAGTAATTTGAAAATTATTCCCCCCCCCCCCCATCTTGAGAATCTTTATATGAACAATGTCTTAGAAGCACATAATTTGAAGGGATCTCCTGGGACATTCTGGGGACCCATTAAATGTAATCTTTTCATAAATTAATAAAGAACCATCTTAAGAATAACCATACATCTTCCCTCTTGCTCATATAATGCTCTACAATCCTACTTGTTTGGCCACAAATTAATTTTCATCCTGAAGTTGTTTTTATTTATTTTTTTTTTTTTAACCAGTTTATATCCATTTACTCATATATCATGCTTTCAAGTACCTCTGCACTCTCTGTGTGTTCATCCCTGGGAGTCATCTTAGCAATCAAATCTCTCTCACTATTCATTTTACCAGGGTAACTGCTCAAACACTTTTAGCATCCACTGCCTTGTAAAGCAGAACTTGCAACACGGATTACAGTGCAAAAGAGATACTTAAGAACAAGGAGGGTTTTTTTACAATTGGCCTGATGCAGATCAGCTTAAAATTCAAGTACTTCACATTACCATTTGTTAAATTAAGATAACCACTACCAAAAGGCTAGGAAAACAAATAAAATACTAAAAAAGGTAGGAAAGAAACACCAAACAAAACAAAAAATGTAATTAAATTGCTGGAAAGTCCATGAATGTAACATGTAGCTCTGAGCCCGCCACACAAGAGATGGGCAGCTTCTCTATGGTATGTATAATTATGACTATCATGGAAGAGTTGAGCAAGGAATTAGTATTACTCCATTACTTACAACACTGCAACTAAGGGACTGAACATTATTTTTTTTTTCAGATTTCTTTCATCATTTTTCCCTTGTTCAAGTTGTTGACACAGCATACCAAGTAGATCAAAGTATTGACAGGTTTAAGAACAAATTCATGCAACCAAGGTTTGCCAAGATTATTATGGAAGATCACATAGATATAACCTGAGATATCCCTGAATGTTGTAGGGTGCACTGACAGAAGTATCACGCTGTTCTTGTTCTGTTTCTTTATGACTCTTGCCTTGAGTCTCTGTCAAATCAGGGTCACTGGAGTATATTGATCTTTGTTCTGATCCAGTAAGCACATTAGTTTATGAGTATGGGATGTTCAAGAACTTTAAAAAAATAATGCTATTTTATGTTATTCCTGTCTTCAGTACATTTAACACATCCACCTTTTCTACCCTCTTGCCCAAACCCTGGATCTTTAGTTTATTTTGCTTTGACTAATCAAGATAAGACAACATAATATTTACATAATAACATTTCAGTTTTGATTACATCTTTCCTGTTATAATAAAGAAGAAAATTCATTTTGTGTGGTCAGTACAGAGAGCTATTCATAGTAAGAGACAGAATTACCTCTCCCTATGTGTTTATGTCTCTCTGTGACACATGCCACAAGGATCCCCATACACTGCTTTAAGTCTCTCTCTTTTTAAATACTTCATTATTTTAAGTACAGACCTGACTTGATACACACCAAATTCAGCTGTGGTACAAAGGTCTGTGAAGTTAATGGGTTTGAAATTGCTTGCAGCTTGACTGAATATGGTACAATGTGTTTTAGTAGCAAGAAAATTGATGGCAATGACTTTGTTTTTAAACTGAATTCATAGTATGCTGCAAATGGCATCTCTTGGGCCAAGTGATGAGAACAGCAACTCCTTGTATGAATTTCATACATGAATTCCAAGTATGAATTTCAGCTCGTAGCCAAACAACTGCTATTGTTACTTAGGCTACCACTGCAATGAAAATAATCAGTTTAATATTAGCTAATTGGGAAGGGAATTTTGAAAAGGGAACTTTCATTCATACACTAATAAATTATTCATATGCTACAGGAATATTATGTATTACTTCGGATTTTGCTGAGTTATGAATTTTATGAATCAAACTTTGTCTGCTGTTTAGCAATACTACTCAGCTAATTAGAACACTAAATAAAAACCAGTGTACGCCTCTAAAGTCAAAATAAAAATTAAGGTAGGAGGAAAAAAATAACTGGGCAAAGGAAAAAAAGAGCCACTTCTACTGCCCTCTTAATTTTTTTTTCTGTAAAGTGCCACTACATCTTAAATAAACATAAATAAACATGTCAATGTTTTATGCTTTTTATGTAAAGCTAGTTCTTGATGGACCTTATATAGTACTTGGGTAAGAGGAAATTTATTTCAGTAATAATAGGCAGGACCAATGAAGAAGATCACTAAATAGTACTTAATGTTGCTTCCCAAGTTTATCCAGATATTGTCCATCCACAAACTGGCTGTTTCAGATAAGATTATATTTAGATCATGGAAACTGGTGGCAAATGACAGCCTTGGTTAGTAGATCTCCAGGCTTACCAAAATTATTTGTTCAAACAGGTTTTTAAAAGACTTGATCTCTTCATCCTATTTGCAATGCTCCCTGGGTATTGTATTAAAGACCAGAAGAAATCAACTGTTTTTCTTTTCTAAAAGGAGCAGAAAACAGGTAAAACATTTCAAAAGGAGTTTGGTCTTGGGTTTTTAAATGGTAGTAGTGTTCTTAAATAGGCAGAAACCATGTAATGAATTTTTAGTTGATACACTTCACTGTCTACCTCCTTCACAAATTAACTTACTCAAGACAGTAAAATAATTGCTTTTAAAGAACTGGTCCTGTTTGTTTGTCATGCAAACATAGACTTAAGTCAATGGAAATTCTCCTCTGACTAGAATCAGTAGAGTTTGGCCACAATGCTCATAGTCATCTTCATATTTAATAACTACATTATAAATAGCTCATGCTGCAGTAGATCTTACTTTATATTTGTAGTTCAAGCCACTACTCCCATGTCATGTCATTTAATGATCTAGGTTTCAATGCACAGATGCAAAGAGAGAAATTTTCTGTTAATCAGACATTCCTAAATCGTAACAGCAGCATAAATGGATAGTATTGTCCAATCTCATGCTTTTTCAAAAATGAAATCTGTTTACCTCCTGCCATTTCAAGAGATGCTTTCACATACTCCACAGCTCTAAAACCCACTGAAGTCAGCTGACTCCTGCTCGGTGTGACAGCCTCTGGATTAATGCAACCAACAGTGCTTCCATGGAGCTGCTCAAATGCAGGTTATTCAAAGGCTTAGGGGTCTTGTTAAACAGGGTTTACTAAAAAGTACGCTTGTGTATGCACACATGTTCTTTGTTTCCTTACCAAATAATTTTTAAGTAATTTTTAAATGGATTTGTTTTCCAGCACAAAAAGATTTTAATATCATAAGCTGTCACCACAAATAGCTGTAGCCAGATAAATGACTCTCCCTGTTTACATTCTTTAACTCTTTTATTCTTTCCATTCAATAAATTAAGAGGTAGATTCTGAGCTCATCTACAGCAAAGCAAATCAGAAAATATCTTCTCCAATTAACAATATCGTCAGTCAAATGATAAAAACCAATATAAAAATTTAGCCACATAACAAAAATAAGAAGCTTGGTACTTTTATTTTTTAAGGTACCCCATTCAAGATGTTATAGCATAATACAAGACATCTGAAGAGTATCTTGCTATTTTAAACTAATTCTTTTCATTTTCCTGATATCCTTTAGAAATATCCAAATCCATACAATCATGGTATTAAGAGAATCTGAGCTACAAAAGCAATAAAAAAATTTTGTGAAAGAATGCAGAATTGCATTACTTCAAGAATCTGAGTATGTCCAGCTTCAGTAACAGCAAGTAGTGCTCTGAACGCTCTACTTAATATTCAAAATTATTCTCAGTTTTACACTAATTACCAAAAATTGAATTACTGTAGTCAAATACCTAAACTAGAAAGCAGTTACACTAAGGGGGGTTGGGGGGGAAGGGAGGGGATGAGACATAATTACTAGGTCAGAATTAGGTAATGATTAATGGATTAGGTCAAAACAAAAGGTGATTATAAGATATATTAGATACCAGTAGGCATGAATCTAGTCTATTAGACTCCAATGAGCCTTCAGATTTGAATACATCAGGATATCCTTAAGATTTCTCTCACATTTCTCCCACTTCTGAATTTCAAGAGCCATCAAAAGTAAAATTCAAATGACCTGTGACATGTAAGACTTCAGGATACACTTCATCAAGTATACTTCCCTTATTTTATAAAACAAATGTGTATGCTAAAAAACAAACCAACCAACCAGATAAAACATCTGGCATGAATTAGTTGGTATAAACTGTTTAAAATATGAATACCAGTTATAATCCAGATTCTTTATCTGGAGAGGTCTATGTCCTACTCTTTAATAAATGGATTTTCAGCTCACAGCCACAAATTACAGTGTAGTTAAAACATGTTTCCCAAAATGTCATATTGACTCAATTGTGATGGAATCAAATGGCATGTGCTGAATGTAACTGGGGGATTACTGAAGTAAATTGGAAGAAAATCAGTAAGTAAACATGAATCACTTGGGAAAGGTGCCTCAAAGAAAAGGTCAATGAAAGGGCAAACAAATATGGTATTTGTTCTCAAAAATACTTGCTGAAAAAAGAAGGCCATGAAAGGCAAATCATACACAAATTAGTCATAACACTCCAATAACATTCCTATAGATAAAAATGATGAGTTACCTAAATAAATACATGAACTGTGCTGTAAGAGAAAAAGACAAAGTCAAAATGATGCTGTTCAACCTCTTCGAAAAGACTTTAAAGCTTTATCTCTATGACTTTATCTTTCATACACATCATTATTTAGAGCCACTGCAAACAATAAAAATATCTCTAACACCATTTTGTATAGGAGTGCATGAAACAAAACTCTATACGTATTTCTCAACCATCCATTCTTAAGACAATCTTTTAGACCTCATCAGTCAAGGTTTATTTTCAGGCAGATATTTTGATTCTCATCTTCACCTGAAGAGGGGTTCATAGGCTAAAACAGCAAATCCAACACTACTTCTTGTCTGAAGTTTTTTTTTTTAAACAGTGAAAAGGAGAAGAGAAGGTAGTAGATGTATTCTAATCTTAGGCAGTTGTATAAATCAACTGGTAGCAGAAAAAAATGGTTAGCTGGAGTCTCAGGATATGTTTCAGATTTTGGTATACAACTGGAGTAAAATATTAGTTCCACTTAATCCAGTAGACAAACTCACTGATTTCAAAAATTCCAAGTTTCACGGATTCCCTACACAAAAAGCCAAAAGAAGCCAGATTCTAGAAAGTGACTGCACTGTGGTGAATAAGATACACATGCTGGCATGTCTTTTGGGGGGGTGTTCCTTATTAACAAGCAGTCCCTTGTAAGCACTTGTAAAGAGAAACTCTTCAGGAAAAACAAAAACAAACTCAGTATCAAAGCAGCAAAAAGAAGAAACTTAAAGCACAATGACTGAACTAGTACTCACTCCTATGAATCTCCTGAGCACAAAATAGATTAAATTCTACAAGCACAACATTTTCTACTGCAACTTAAATTTGCTAACCTAAAGAAATGTGTATTATGCAGAGTGATAAAAGAAATAGGATTTTGCAATCTGGGAAGATGTCCATTTCATCCACTTTAAGCTGGTGTCCCCACACACTGGTAAAAACCGGTGAAGCCTTCTCTTCTGAGCATTGTATCACTACCCATGTTAAAAAGCAGATTTACAGAGTAGAATAGGCTATTTTGTTGGTTTGGGGTGTGGAGGGTCTGTGTATGAGTTTTGTTTCATTTTTTATTAAAGCAAAGCTAAGTAAATTTGAGCCTTTCACTCTGGATGAATTGTCTGGACAGCTTTGAAATGTTAAGAAACCTTTTATTTTAGCCTAATAACATTGCCAGTTAAACTCTTCCCTTGTGATGAAATTAGGAGAGGGAATATTTGGCCCTGGTAGATAATTATGACATTCATAAGCTTTAACTTAAGGTGCTGGGGGAGGGGGTTGCCGTCTGCTACTTGTTTTCAAACAGCTCTGATCTTCTGAAATGGAACAAATACATCACATTTTCCTCTCCCCAGTCTTAAACACCAGCACTTCCGAAAGAAAAAGCTTCAGTCATTCTTCATAAAATCTACTGCAGCTATATTCTTAGAAATACAAATCTTTAACCTAAGACTTTCAATATTTCCAAAGCGAATGATCCAAATCTAGTTACTGGGTTTTTCTTAACCATCCACACTCTATCACTAATTCAACATCAAAAAAGTAATAATCATAAATTATTACTCAGATAACACCAGTTTTCTTAAAAACAAACAAACAAAAAAACCCACCTCACAAACACCACAGACTTCAGTTGATGATCTAAGTGTTCCCTGCCCCTGCATTCCCAAAAGAAGATAAATCCCAAGATTTTTTGGAATAGCCTCTCAAATGATTTGAATCACTTCAAGAAATTCTCAAGTTTACTTCAAGGAGGCATCCAAAAAAATGCACAATAAATCCTTCACCACAATGATGCTTATTAAAATAAAATAAAAAAATCACTGTAGAATTTTCCTCTCCCCTAGCAACCTAAATGGGAATATTTTCCATATGCAGGTGTTTTCCCACTCCCACTTCCATTTACTATCCCCTGCTGTGGATTGAGGCTGCATGTTCCTGCTATTTCTACAGCCAGTTCAAAAACCTTACTCTTCCCCCCCACCAATACAATTCACTCCCTTTATTAAAAAAAAACCCCAAACAGCTGTTTTTTTTTTTTTAAATTGAGACTAAACAACTTACTATCCATATTAGATTTATTCTGCTTTCCTCCTCTTTTTTCCATCTCCCCTTCATGTCTATCCCCTATAATTTTTAAAACTCAGCTTAACAGCATCTAGAATTTCATTCCATTATTTATCTCCTGACATTCGTAAAATACCAAAACTATGTAATCCTCCTACGCTGCAGTAGTCACACTTCACAAACTAGCTTTCTACCATTCCTCCGTTAGGAAGCACAGACCACATCTCTGTACGCACTACACCTAGGTAGATCAACGCGAATCCTGAAGGAAGCTTTCCCTTTCTCCTCCTCTTTTAGCCATCCCAGTGCTGGCTATGCCGAAAAGCCTCCGAAGTGTTTCTGAATCACTGCTAATCGGGAGACCTCCAGAGCTCATCCCGAGGTGCCAAAAGCACAGAAGGATTTCCATATAAACTGAGCGCATCTAGTGGCTCTTTGCCTATCAGAGAGACAAAACGTCTGTATGGTATGACGTTTAGCGATAAATGCATTGAAGGAGACCTTCAGAGCTGCAGTCTTAATACCTCAAGGCATAATCCCCCACCCCGACTCAAGCGCAACAGATCTCACTACCACCTCACAAGACACCGTGTAGGATCTGGGTGAGACGTTCAGCCCCGGCGCTCCAGAGCTCCGGTGCCTGCACCCACTCGCCCCCCAGCGCGCCCCCTCGGTGCCCGCATCGGGGGCGGACGGGGGACGAAGCCGCCCCGTCCCGGCGCGGGGCGGGGCAGTGCCCGAGCACCGGCGGCCGCCGTGGAGCTCTGCCGCCCCCTGCTGCAAGGCGGCGGCACCAGGGGCCGAGGGCCCGTCCCTGCCGCTCCCACGCCTCCGCGGACCCAGGTATGGTTTTATTCCCCATCACCACCCCCCAACCTCCTTAAAAAGGCCCCAAGCGTGGGCCCCCGCCCACCCCCTCAGGTGCAGGCAACGGAGCGCTTTCAGGTGTCTCGCAGGAGGCATCCCACAGGAGGCACCGGCAGCCCGGTTCGGCCCCCAATGAACGCCAGAAACTTGCCCGAACAGTTTCGAAACACAGCGATTATCCCTCACCGAGGGGCACCTTCCCCGTGCCACACCGCGCACGAACGCGCTCCCGGCGGCCCTTCCCCTCCCTGTCTCCTAAAGTAGCACAAATCCTCAAGTAATCACACCGCTGACATCCGAAATAAATAAGTAAATAAAATTTCAACCAAAAAAATAAAAACAAACCCCAAGAACCCAGCCACAACGCAGCCCCCAAGTCCGTGTTCTACGAAGCGCTGAATGTACAGATGCGCATATATACGCAAAAGGCGAACAGTGCCCAGAGGCGCAACCCGAGCACGCCCCGTCTCCGCACACACCTGCCTCCGCGGCGTTATTTCATTGCAAAAAGTCTCTGCATCCGCGCACACGCCCGCGGCCGTACACACACACACACACCCCGCCGCCACGAGCCGCGGGGCTCGGTGTCTCCGCAGAGCGAGACGAACGGTCTTAGGAAGAGGAGAAACCCCGACAGGCAGACTTCAAGTCAGATTTCTCACTGGCTCTACCGACAGCACTCCTCTACGGTCCAAAAAATGAAGCCCACGTTGCCTTCCCTTCAAACGGACGCTTATTTAAAACCGCGATCCCCGACAGATATATTTTTTTAATTGCTTGATCTTCCTCCCACATCTATCACCCAAAAAAAGGTGAAACCCCATGCAAAGCAGCCAAGTGCACTTAGCACCTTCCAGCTTTTTTTTCTTTTCCCTCATAAATGATACCTCTTGAAGACTTAAAAAAAACGGGGGGGGGACACGATGAAGCAAGTTTTAGGTCCTTTTTAATTTGGTTCCAGGGTGATACATTGCTTTATTTTTAATTCCATTTATTTTCCGGTTATATGTTAATCTGAGCGAGCAGACAGCATAGGTAAGAATAATAATTGGGGGGGGGGGGGGGGGGGGGGGGGAAGGTAGTCCCGCTCCTACCTTGCCCGCTACTGAGGAGCAATCCGAACAGGTACAGAGGCAGGAGGCTCATGTTCAGGAGCTCGCGCCGGTGGACAGTTCCAACTTGGAGGTGCTCGACCAGCCCAGGCAAACCCCGCTGCCGTCCGCGCCCGCCCGCGCAGCCCCGCACCCGCGGAGCGCCGCTCGCTAAGTGACTGCCAGCGCCTTCCCGTGCCGCACTATATCAAGGAGGCAGCGTCCGCCGCGCAGGAGGCGGGCGCACACGGCGGACCGCGCGGATCCCTCCGCGCCACACGCAGAGCCGTACCACCGACGAACGGCTGCGCCGGCAGGCTCTTCCGCCGCTCTGAGAGGCGGCCGCAGGCTCGAAGCTTCCCCCCCCTCCTCGCCCGCCGGCAGCCCCCCCCCCGGGGCGGGGGGTTGTGCGTGAGGCAACTCCCCCGCCACGGCACCGCGGCCGCTCAGAGCCTGCTCCCCCCGCCGTCGCCTGAGGGGAGACAGCCTAAAGGGAGAGGCGGCTGCTTGACGGAGAATCCTAGCGGGAAGCCCCAGCCTCCTGGGCAGGGAGAGCCGAGAGCGGCGCCCCAAGGGGGCTGGCGTGGCTCTGGCACCCGCTTCTCCCCCACCACCACCACGCCGCCCCCGCAGTGTCCTGGCTCGTGGCGGCGGCGCCCACAGCGGCTGCCCGCGAGGCCTCCGTTAGGGGGCGGTGGGCGCGTGGCGCCCACTGCCGCGAGGCGCCCGTGCGCGGGAGCGGCCGGCCCGGGGGGCGGAACGGAGCGGAGGGGGCCTGGGCGGCGCGCGGGCTGCGCGGATTCCGGAGACTCGCGCGCTCCTCCCGCGTGCGGTAACGTGCTGCAGCGTCGGTGGGATGCGGGCGCGCTGCGAGCCTCGCATAGGGGTGCGTCGTCAGCTGATGCTGTTGGGTTTATACGTGTTCATTTAGCTGTCTCGGAATTCACTTGTTGTGACTTGTTATTAGTACAGAGGGGAAAAATAACTTTGCTGTTTATGACTGCGTGAAATAAAACCGATAAAAAATAAATTGCTTACCTTTTTGATGCCTCAGTGCTGTCTCACCGAGGATCTTGCTTTGTAAGGAAAAAAAACCCACAAACGTGTGCTAAAGAGAAGAGGTGGGGTTTTGTCCAGCTGGAGTTCGAAGAGGTAGTTGGGGGGGGGGGGGGGGGGGCTGTTAATTAAGCTATGGTTTCCAAAGTAGCTTCTATAAATTTGTCACCTTACCACCTGTATGATACATGGAAGGAGATAGAATTAGATTTATATTAATGTGAAGCAGCAGTGACAGTAGTTAATAAAAGATTAATCCAAATTAACACATCCCTAATAATTTTTCCAACCCTTTCTTTGCCCTTTTCAAGAGGATTTGGGACTTGGGGAGGAGGAGGGAGACAAGAAGTCCCTTTGCAGAAAACTAATACAAATGACACTATCGGTATCTTCAGCTTGACTCTTGCTACACAGTAGTCTTACAAAATTATGAAACATAGGAGGAAGAAATTACGCAGTCGGATCTTGCGGGGATCAACAAGATGGGTGATAAAACTGAAAGTTTTTCCTCAGAAGATGATGTTTTAGGACACTTGGGAACACATAAAGAAAGTGCTGGTAGAGGAGAGAGCGAGAGTTTTGTGCTGTTGGGTGGTTAATCTACACCACGTAAATCAGAACCTTATTGCTCGACCACACATCACACGGCCCTGCTTTTGAAACTAAAGATTTTTGTAATCTGGTATAGAATGAACAGATTTATTTTCATGTATATTTAAGTGGGAATGGAACTGTAATTCCTCATACAGTTTTGGAAATCCAAAATATGGCACCTTCAGCAAAGCCTTTTAGGTGAGAACTGGATTTATATTTAGGAGCCGTTCTGCTCCCGAATGTCGGGAGAGATGCCTAATTGCAGAAACTTTTGGCTGAGGCCTTTAGTGTGGATTCAGGAAAGCACAACAAAAGGCAGTATTTTTATGAAGGAGTTTTCCCAGGTAAGAAGGTTCCGTCAGCCCCAGTACCGAACTACAGAAATAGACATCATTAATAGGTTAATACAGAAAGACAATGAAAACAAATATTAGATAAAAACTTTAAAAAAGAAATATAGATCGTACTGGGCAAAAAGCAAGAAACCCTCAGTATGAAATGGAGAGGGTGCCAAATTTGTCAAATTTATCTTTGGTTTTAAGGTGTTTGGAGCATTACCATCCAGCAAAAGTGGAATAAATAGAGAAAATTAAAACAGTATTAATAAATAAACCCAAAAAACTTCTACACATACCTTAACATCTATTATAGTCTGCTTTAATTAAGGGTCAGAAGTAGTACAGAAGCACCTTGATCTGCACAAGTGCATAGATGCAAGGACTGAAATCCATGTACAGCAGACACCCCACCAAGACACAATACGGAAGCAAGTAGGAAGTCTCTTGCCCCACAAGAACTAAACCTTATAGAAAGAATGCTACTATCCCAAGTTTGCTTATTTTAAATCTTACATATGATGAGAGTTTCACCAGTGTCAGGTCTTGGTGGCTAGTTCTTGCTCCTCTGAAATAGCATGAGGACGCTTTGCTTCCAAACAGAATTCCTTATCCTGAGAAGTCTTCGTAATTACTTGTCTGCTGCAGTGAACAGAGCCCACCATGTAGACTGTCAGTGCCATATTGCTTACAGGATTTAGAGAAATCTGGTTTTAGTCTAGCTTCTCAAGGAAGAGATGAACACGCTCTTCGCCTCTCTGAAGCAGTGGAGTAAAACAACAAAAGATGGATATAAATCTCAAAGATAATCATATTCTCGTAGTACTACTGTAAAATACAGACACCTCACTGAAGGAAGAGGCAGCCGCTAGTTCATCCATCAGTAGACATGTAGCTCCACATACACTGTCACATAGACCACCTGAAAGGTATATGCACAGGTCCTGAGACCATGCAGTGGAAGGGATGGAGAGGAGAGGAGGGGTCAAAGTACAGAAGTATGCAGGGCTTCATTGTTTCTGCTGCTTATGGAACAACTCATTTTTTTACAGAAGAAATATCTGCAAAAAAGTGTATCATAGCAAACCACAACAGCATATCACACAGATCATGCAAAGAGAGATCAGAAAGATGTAGAAAAAGTGCTCAGCTTTTCTGCCATCCATATCTATGTGACTTCTGGAGTTTATGACCGTACATTACGTGAACCAAAAGATGAGCATTCTGAAGTGCTGTAAAATGCTAACCGGTATCAATAACAACACACCTGTAGTATTTACCATTCTTTGGCTAATAGCATTTTTCTATGCTATTAGAAAAATAGCATAGAACACAAGCTGAGTGCGCTGTTTACTGCGGGGAAGCCTGACATGGAGTTTAATGGCTGTACTTAGACTAGGGAATTAGAAAACATGATTTCTGGATAATAACACATGCATAACAAATATGCTGGCAGAAAACAAACACATTTTCATGCTATGTAAGTTTTAAAAATAAGATCAGAAATAAACTACAGTGAGTATTATCCCATGTGAATGTCCAAGAGGTGCAACATCAAGAAGTATAATCATCATTCTGTTGGGGCAGTTATTCCAAAGGTGGGGAAATCAACTTTGATATGTTCTCGAAGCAACTAAAATACAACTGTTGTGACTGAAAAGACTTGCCGGAAAAATCTCAGGGAAAAGAAGGGAAAATAGTACCTAGTATTACATACATGTTTGATTAGTACCTTAGATATTTTGGGATACCATACTCAGAATCTAAGTGGATATATCTGTAAATTCCCTGTCTTTTATCTGTCACACCATAGCCTCCAGCTTTTGCAACTGTGCTGTCATGCAGCTTTTCTCCTGCAAAGTTTTACTACCTGTGGAGTTAGTAAAAAGACAGCAAGAATTAATTTTCCCCCATGTACTTACTTGTTTCACTCAGTGAGATTGTTTATAAAGTAGTGTCCTGGTTTCAGCTGGGATAGAGTTAATTGTCTTCCTAGTAGCTGGTACAGTGCTATGTTTTCAATTTCAGTATCAGAAGAATGTTGATAACACACTGATGTTTTCAGTTGTTGCTAGTAGTGTTCAGACTAATGTCAAGGATTTTTCAGCTTCTTGTGCCCAGCCAGCGAGAAAGCTGGAGGGGCACAAGAAGCTGGCACAGGACAGAGCCAGGGCAGCTGACCCAAACTGGCCAACGGGGTATTCCATACCATGTGACATCACATCTAGTATAGAAACTGGGGGGAGTGGGGGTGGGGGGATCACCGCTCAGGGACTAACTGGGCATCAATTGGCAGTTGGTGAGCAATTGCACTGTGCATCATTTGTATATTCCAATCCTTTTATTATTACTGTTGTCATTTTATTAGTGTTATCATTACCATTATTAGTTTCTTCTTTTCTGTTCTATTAAACCATTCTTATCTCAACCCACGAGTTTTACTTCTTTTCCTGATTTTCTCCCCCATCCCATGGTGGGGTGAGGTGGGGGGTGGAGTAGTGGAGTGAGTGAGTAGCTGCGTGGTGCTTAATTGCTGGCTGGGGTTAAACCACGACAAATAGCCTATCAGCTGGTATGAATGAAAGTGGCATAATTAGGCCTGGCAGCAAAACCATTGTAAGTTGTCATCACAGCACTTAAGTCAGTTTACAAGAAATGAGGATATGTAAACTTGCTGTGACTAAACTTGTTTGTCAAGAAACATCTCCATGGTGTTTTTGCAAGGTTCACTTTATTTTTAAATTGATTGATGATTGAATGTTGAATGCAAATGTAATTAAATATAGAAACTTAAATCTTGGTGATGATTTCTTAATGGATATTTATACTGAAATACATGTTTCCCTGTGGACACCCAAGTTGCCAAGAGATCCAGCTGGATTTCCTTACTTGTCTTACATAAACTGAAATGTTAAGGAAGCACCTTAAACTTAACTGAGAATTTTAGGGGAACTTATGGTAATGGCACAGTTACAAAGAAAACACAGAGAGATCATATGTAAGGAAATTGGCATATCCTAGAGTGATTATCAAATATTTTTGGGGACAGGAAAGGAGAGAGAAAAGGAAAAGAGAAAAGACAAAATACCCCTTCTTGCAAACCCAGTATGTTTCACTTGCAGGAAAATGCCTTCTGCAGACAGGGTAATTTTCAGAGGTGCTCATGAACCAAATTGCTGATCATCTCCAAAGTGAGTAATTATCCCAGATAGAATGCTTTCCTTTGAACACTGAAAACAAAATTAAAATGGCACTAAGATAAATTATACAACAGTGAACAACAACATTATTGTGGTGAGGAAATGATGCACAATAAACAAAAGACAGTTTCATAAATGTTTGCACTACTATTGTGTTTCAAGTTCTTGATGTCTTATAGAGACTTTCAAAAAGATCTAAAATTACTATCATTTTGGATTAACATTTTATGAGAAAGAGGCAAAAATGTTGTTTCCACTCTTTTTCAAGTCACTTTAAATAAAGAACTCTCCTTCCTGTTAGAAAAACTTAAAACAATCTTGAAATTATTCAGATACTAAGAAGAGACTCATGGATTTTGTGTAGGGAGGATAATTTCCTGTATCATTTCTAGAACTGAATAATGACAAGGGCATGTGTAAAATAATTTTGTTCAGGTAACGACGACTGCTTAATTTTTGAGGAGAGCAAGGTTGCTTGAAGTACAGTGTGCTAATTTGGTTACAATATAAAACATTGTGCTGACAAAAGAAATCAATAAGCTGAATTTATATGTCTGAAGGAAACATTGTACACTTCGGTCTAGTGCAGCAAAAGTAGCATTTGAGAGATGAGACAAGGTAACTCATCTGAACTCTGGAGTCAGATTTTCATATCTTCCAGGTTACTGCACTTCTAGATGTGTGACTATTCCTCTTCTCAGATCAGTCACTCAAAAAACATGAACTCTCAACAGTTACTATCCCGTCACTATCAGCTTCAGATATTTGGGCAGGATTATGGACACATTGATTATCTTACCAGAGAATGAAACTGCCAATGCTAAGGTGCTCCAGCTGGCTCAAATATAACTGCCTACATATTCAGCAATATGGCAGTTGTGTACTTTACCTCTTTTATGGACTGCTTATGAACACCCTCACGCAACTTTTTTGCATGCTAGCACCCTTCATTGCCATTAATTAGCAGTGTTTTATTTCATACAATTTCCAGAGCAAAGATTCTTTTTTTTTTTCTTTTTTTTCTTTTTTTTTTTTTTTTTTAAATCTGGGAATATCGTGGATACTACCAAACAATGTTTCATAGATTACTACATTTCCTTAGCTCATCAGAACTGTCATCTTCATGCCTGACAACTGTAAACACCTGCTTTTGGTTACTGAAAGCCAGTAACCCAGCCATTTGTTACCATCTCCTAGATAAAAGTTATTCCTCCATGAACTGTATTACCAGATCACGCAGGTACTAATATCTGGTTTGGTGCAACATCAGTTAAGTTAATTGAAGGGACCTTCAAGAATATTTTATTACTTCAACACTGAAGAAGAGACAACAGGATTTACTGGCATTAGCCAAGATGTGCAGAAGTTATTTCAGCATGCGAAATAGTAAAGAATGGTTCCTACATGATAAGAATTTGAAGAAAAGTTGTTTTTAAAGTGGTTGTGTGTGCAAAACATAGGCCTTTCTCAGCTGCTGTTCTGTGACTGTGAAACTTGTTCCCTGAAGTGCTTTGAATTGTGATGAATTTCAGACATTCAGAACAAAATGTAAATCACACTTATTCAGCCATCCAGACTTTCATTAACAGCAAAGACTAAAACATACAAAACCCCACACCAAAGAAAGAGAAGTTATCTATAGAATGTAAAATTAGACATAAAGTGAAAATTAGAAAGTTTATTGATACCTTTGGGTTACATTTCTATATTGTGATACTAAATGTGCTGCACATTTTAAGCACTGCCCAGATTAGAGTATCTGGGATTCAGAGCCATCCAACTACCCCAATCCACATCACTGTCCCGGTTTTCATTGGAACTGGGAAATTGTTGATTTATATGTGATACAAGTGAGCAAGGAGGTATGATGACTGCTATGAGGTATGTCAACATTCAGTGAAAACTTTATGGTGGACTTAGAAATAAGTCTTTATTTATATACATAAATAAGATTGGGGAAAACGGAACACATATAATTTTGAGTATGTTGATTTCTCCAAGTAAGAAAAGAACTGTGTCCACATCTCCAATTCTCAACATGGAGGAAAGGTCATGATGAAAGTGTTCAGCTGTGAATTCAGGAAGAGATTATTGACTAAACAATGATGGAAGATTCAAAAGAATGTGGATTTTAACTCCAGGCTGTGATAGAGGCATGTGATCTAAACCTTATAGTTTATACCAACACTTATCTTTAATTTAATTTCAGACTCACAACTTCGAAGTTCTTATTCACAAGGAGACATCTGCTCCTTTACTGAGATATTCTGAGCTTTTGACATCTTCTAGCATCTTGATGCAGCAATCAGTTTCAAAGGTTAGCCATGTCGGTTACACAATATTTTCTTTCATTAATTTTAAATTTTATGAGTTTTGAAAGATAAGAGTTCTGTTTGGTTTCTCTAGACACTGTGTAAGAATAAACATCCTCCTATATCTTCTCTAAATGGGGTGATCCCAATTTATTCATTATCTCACCTACTTCCCATCTTTCTAATATGTTTTTCATTATCTTTCAATGTCTGCTATAACTCTTAGTAAGGTAAGGAGTTAAGCACAGTACTACAGATGAGAATGAACTCCTGATTTGTAGTGAATTATTTTTACAGCCGCAGATAGTGTCTTTTTGACAGCAACTGCCTCGGTCACCTGTCAACTCACTTCAAAGCCAGATTGCAATACTGCACATCATATCTTCCATAATTTGGAAAAAAAAAAATTGTCTTTACAGAAAAATTTTAAATAAATTTCCAAGATCCTGAAATAGAACACGCAACTCCTTTCTTTCTTGTTCAGACTTTCAAAGTAAATAATGAATGCTTTCTAATAAATAACCATTTGAGTTGGCAAATGTCAGGCTGTTATGGTATTTGTCTTAAAAAGGGGGGGGGGGGGGGGGGAAATCTTGTACTGTTAAGCAAATCTAAGTTATCCGAAGTACGTAGACACATAAAATAGGATTTTGCTTTGGAGATACATAATTTTCCAGAGGTTTTTTCAGCCATTCAAGATTATTTATTTTTTTTTTACCCACATTAACAGAGTATGGTAAATCAAGAACAATAGTTATGGAGCAGTAAATCTTGTAGGGCACTAAAAATTCTGTGAGCAAGGAAAAACTCACTTGGAAAGACATTTAACTTAAAATAGGGGAGTAAACAACCAACGGTACATAGATATGTTGGTGAGAATCATACTGAAATTAAATTTATCTAAAATAATAATGGTTGGTTTTACAATACATTTGCTTATGCCTTTTTATGATTCATTTCTTCTGTGTAGATGTAGTCATAATTAAATAACAAGGAGTGAAAAATAAATTTTGAAAAAGAATTTTTACACCAACTTTAACACAGTTAAAATTTGAATGAATTTCTGAAATTACATAAATAATTAATTTAATATGTTGGTTTGGGAGGGGTTGTATTTGGGAATTTTATCATACAGAGAAACCTGTTCCATAGATCTATGTGTAACAAGCTGAAAACTTGAGAAAAATCTAGCTGGGAAATAAATTTCAAAATATACGAAGGCCTAAATTTTCCTGACTGTTTTATGTGAGCAGACCTCAACCTTCTCAGAGCCTGACTGGCCCTGTGAAAGCATAAAGATCTCTTTCTACTGAAATACTTATAAAACGAGGTCCTCAAAGATCTAGCTTCCAGGTGTTTCCGTTCCTGTTTTCAGGTACACACACTATCTACGCATGTATTCAGGCTCTTTAAACTTGGACTATTCAACAGTGATAGTTTATTTATGCCCCAGAACAGCTGGAAGCACAGTAAATGAGATCAGTACTCAGAATTAAGCTCAGGTCATCCTTCTGGCAATTTCTGCTTTAACTTAGACCCAGCATTTAACAATATTTTTAAAATTATAAGAAACCTCTCTCACAACTTCATAGGTAGAAGCCTCTGAGTTCTAGATACATTCTTTGAAAATAAAAAGAACATTTTAAAATCTCACAGTTGCTACAGATAAAGCATGTTGCTAAAGAATATTTACATTACTGCAGAAGAAGCAAGATCATCAGGGAAAACAAGCTAAGAAATCCTTTTTTGCAACAACTGTGGCAATAACACTGATGAAATCATCAGTTATGTTTTTGACAAGCAAGAGAAATCAGTGTACTGTATATATATTGCTGTGCTGACTTCTACTTCATAGAAAAAGAAAAGGTGGAGGGTTGGGAAGGATCAATATTTGTCAGAAGAAGAGTTAGAAAGGGAAAAATATTATATAAGGGATTAATAAAAAATATTAAAAAAAATATTTTTCTTGAGGATTTTCTGTTTGTTGGTTTAATTTAGCAACCCAGCAGAACATAAACAAAACCTGTAGAAAGAATTCAAAACTGGTTTAGGACTGGATTGTTCCCTCTACTTGCAGAAATATAGAGGATCAAGACCCATTGAAGGGGTACCGAAAAAAAAAAAGTAGTACCTACATGGCATTGCCTGCTTTGGACCCAGGGTACTTACTGAAGTAAAAATTATTTTTTGACTTGGGACTACCCATTTTGGCAGAAGAGATCATATTGGATGATAAATGAGACACATGTGGAGTGCTGGGTGCCATGTTGGGTTCCCCAGTACCAGAGAGAAAGAGATGTACTGGAGTGAGTCCAGTGCAGTGCCATGAGGATGATTAAGGGCTTGGAACATCTGATACATGAAGGCGGGCTAAGGGAGCTAGGAGTATTCAGCCCGGAACAGAGAAAGTTCGGGGGAATTTTATCTGTGTGTAAAAATACATGATGGAGAACAGGAAGGAAGGTGGAGCCAGACTCTTCTCAATGGTGCCCAGTGATAGGGCAAGAGACAATGGGCACAAAGTGAAATACAGGAAGTACAGTTTAAAATTAAGGCAAAACTCTTACTTTGAGGATGGTTTCCTAGAGAGGTTGTTGAGTCTGTATCCTTGGAGATACTCAAAACCTGACTGGACACAGTCTTGGTCAACCTGCTTTGGCTGACCCTGCTTGATCAAGGGTGTTGGACTAGAAGATCTCAGGAGGTACCTTCCTGCCTCAGCCGTTCTGTGATTCTGTGACTCTGTCATATGATTCCCAAGCTGCAAGAGAAAGAATTCTGCGGAGGCACAGGACAACACACACAGACCAATGTGATCAGGTGAAGCCCGCTTTACTAGAGCATCAGACATCATTTTATACATTAGTTACATCTGTACATGCGTTTAGCTATTTTACTATTGGTTGCACACATTATTCATGCACTGTCCACGAGCCTAAATACACCTAATGATTGGTTATATCAACACTGTACACGCGCATAAACATAAGACATAATTGGCTAGACTAACTAAAACATACGAGACTTGTTTCAGTCTAATTGGTCAAGATAAACTGCCGAGTTGAGGTTGTTTGTGCCAAGTTCTCTTTATCGTGGAATGCGCACCTGTGTTTTTCTAATTGGTATCTGTAGGGTACAGCGTTCGGAAGATCTCGCGATGTCACGGAAAGGTAGAAGGCTAGTCGTCGCCTCCCTGTGACATATCAGTAATCCCACCTACTGTTGTTAGTATAAAAGGAATTAACTGCTCAATAAAAGACGGAGTTGGCACTCACACCATGTGTGTTATCTGTCTCTTCCCTGGTCCAGGCCGACCAGTGCTCTAATCGCGGCACCTTGATATGTAGCACTGCTACAGGTATCTTTCTTATTTTTGTCTTCTGTTTATTCTGTTCAAGGCCTTCTAAAGGCATCTGGAATGCTCTTGTGACCGTTAGCTAAAAATGTTCCACAACAGAATTCTTTAAATATTTCTATAGTCTTTTTCTTTCTCTTAGCATCCTGGTTGCCTCAAGAAGCTTTCCTCCTACTGAGTGTTTTCTGTGTTGCCACAGATAGCAGCCATAGAGGGTGTCAAGAGGTGTTCATGGTTTTTCATTTACATTAATTGCCAACTAATTCACCACTTGAAAACATTTAAGCACAAGAAACATGAAAGTATTTCTTCCCTTTTTTCTTCTGAATAGCATCCTCATTGTGAAATTCCAAGCAGTCGTAAATAATGATCAGTATGAACTCGAGTTGCATTTTATATGTGTGATGAATTTAAATAATAATAGTAATTATTAATAAGCTCCAGGAAAACTGGCAATTATTAAAAAAAAATAGTGAAGAAGAAGGAATGACTCTGATTCAGGCGAATAATACTATGTGTTAGGAATGTCACTTAAAAAAACAATTACCCTTAACAGCTCAGGCTGTAGTAAAATAATTTTGGGAGAGTCTTATGGAGAATTATGAGGTATCAGAACCACAACCCAATACTTTTTGTTTGCTCTCATGAGACGGCTTTAACCAAAGTAATGGTTTAGCCCATTTTTAGGGATAGGGCAATCAGCCTCATCCTGTGTTATACATGCTACTGCACAATAAAACTCTTCTCAGGGTGATTCTTTGATAAGGACTAATAGATTGTCCTGGTTTCAGCTGGGATAGAGTTAATTTTCTTTCTAGTAGCTGATATAATGTCATGTCTTGGATTTAGAGAGAGGAATGGTGATAACACACTGATGTTTTCAGTTGTTGCTCAGTAGTGTTTATAGCAAGTCAAGGATTTTCCAGCTTCTCATGCCCAGCCAGTAAAAAGGCTGGAGGGGTACAAGAAGTTGGGAGGGGACACAGCCAGGACAGCTGACCCAAACTGGCCAAAGGGGTATTCCATACCATGTCACATCATGCCCAGTATATAAACTGGGGGGAGTTGGCCTAAGGGGGATCGCTACTCGGGAACTAACTGGGCATCGGTCAGCAGGTGGTGAGCAATTGCACTGTGCATCATTTGTTTTGTATATTCCAATTCTTTTATTATTATTATTGTCATTTCATTATTGCTATTATTATCATTATTAGTTTCTTCCTTTCTGTTCTATTAAACTGTTCTTATCTGAACCCACAAGTTTTACTTTTTTTTCCCCGACTCTCTCCCCCATCCCACCGGGAGGGGAGAAGTGAGTGAGTGGCTTCGTGGTGCTTAGTTGCTGGCTGGGGTTAAACCATGACATGGATATGCTCAGTTTTGACCCTTGACATCCATATCTCAGTCCATTCTTATTATTTCTGTGCATTACTCGTCCATTTTCTCTCTTTTTTTTTTTTTTTTTTTTTAAGCTCTTCAGATGAGTTGTTAATTGTTCTCTTGGTATTTTCCTTTAATAGTCCCTAATATAATTTTGTTTCCTTAGCATCCTTTGATACCCATAAAAATGTAATTTACCTGCTATTTGTGACTGCAGTCCATGTTTGCTCTTTATTTTTATACTTCTGCAGATGATGTTTTGGCCAGACTTTCACATTAGGTGGGTACTCAAAATATTTTTCTGCCCCAAGTTATCATCCACAGTGCTAACATGGCTACTGAACTGGAGCATGCATTTTTAAAAAACTTTCTGGTGGCCTGAGGATGCAAGAAGTATGTGCTTCCTCTCCGTTACAAGAATGGACAGGCAGGTCACTGAACTAATGTGTATAGAAGATGGCACAGTGATGCACAGTACAGCTCTAGTTCAAAGGTTGGGATAGGTCTGTAGTATAAAAAAACATGCAAAGAATTCTAGAAATCTTAATTGGCCACAATATTAACATTTGTCAAGATATGATAATAAATATTGCGACTGTATTTGCCAAAATCTCATTAAGAGTACATATGACTTGAAGCCAAACTTTCTATTTCTCACATGACATTTTTTTAAACTGTCTCAGAAATCACAAACCCGACAGCCAGTAATATATTGTATAATGCCACTGAACCTTTCCTGATTATTTTATTGTTCTTGCTTGCAGCGTTTCTACTTGGGAGTCAGCTTGCCGGAATTATTTTGTATCAGTGTTTTAATTGTGGTCTAAATGGGATTTGGAAATATGGAGCTGGTTTTTTCTTTCTGTGATCAAGCAAAACCTCCTGTGGCGTCCAATGTGATTTCAGACTTTTTTCCTATTCACAGTGAATAAGATTTGCAGAGCTGAGAGGGTGCCTTTTCATAGATAACCCTTTCCACAAAAGTCAACAGAGCAGTCATTCTCTGAGGGCTCCTGAATCCTCAGAAGCCTTTTGAAGGAAAAGAGAGGGAAAATGTTGGAGATTTTGCTTTTGCTTTGGCTTTAACACCCAGAAGGTTTACAATAATGTGTTACTGAGACTCCTACGTAAAACAATGTGTCCCTTTCTGTCTGGGTTCTTTAATGTACTTATTTTCTTCTTAAAAAAAAAAAAAAAAAAGAAAAAAGGCGGGGGGGGAAATACAAGCAGATACCCTTTATTTTTACTTCAGTGTTGAAAACATTTTATCTAATCAGTTGAAGTGCAAAGCTGTACATCTATGTTTTTATAGCTATACCACTTTAAATATCAAAATGGTAGAATTTCTTAAATACTCCATTCCATGATCTATGCACATGCAGCATTCAAAAAAAGAAAAAATATTAATCTAGAAAAGAGAGTATTTTCACAAAAATATGAAAGTAAATAGAGAGTCAAGGCCTCTGGAAAATTAAGTTTTTATATATGTTCAGAACAGCTGCAATATTTTCACTTAAGAACCTACAATTCAAGCAAAGCAAGTCTTTTACTTCCCTGTGTGTACTACTAGTTATGTGCTGAGAGGCAAATGATTGTTAAATGACTGAATGTAAGTACGTACCATCTTAGTGTTTGAAAACCCTCAGCTGGGAAAAGGGATACACTTCCCCTTGAAGACTAACAGATGTACATGCTGATGTACATGTATGTTCACACTTAGGAAGAAGGTACCCTTGAACAGCTAAACAAGGACATGGATTTTGCATTTGATTCTAATTGTTGTCAGCCTTTTTATGAGTTTTATTCCTGGAATACAGAGTTCCATAGTCTAGATCCAGTTCATCAGAAATTTCCATTTAGTGTACCTTTGATCATTTCTAGCTTGGACAACAGAGTTGTGATTTGTTTAGAATACAATTGCAATTCATGGAAGAATAAAACCAATCAGGTTGCAAAGAACCTCTGGAGGTCATGTAGTCTTCCCTTTTCTACTTAAAAAGGGATAATTTCAAAATTAAATTAGATTACTCAGGGCCTTATGAAGGCTACAGAGGGACTGCCATTCTCCTGAGTAGCAAATACAAGATAGGTATTTAATGGAATTGTAGTCTATTAAGTAGAGAATCAGACAAGGCTGCTGTGCTCTGCATTAGGTGAAAAGCATTTTTGAAGTTTTTGGTGTGTTGTGGTTTTTTTATTACATTTTTAAACAACAGCGAATTTAGATACCTCTAAAAACATTGTTTGGTGTAGGAACATCAGAATTGCCACAGTAGAACAGAAAATTTGTCCATTTAGTTCTCTGTTATTTATGCATTGGCAGCCAACTCAATGGATGGCTCAAAAAACCTCCAAACCAGCAGTAGATAATCTGGTGTAAGTCTAATACTTTCCAAAAGCAATATCTGATAATTGCAGATATTCTTCTTCACATGAATTATTCATTCATTTTAAAAATCTCTTTAAGTTTCCATCTTTAGCAAAGCTTTATGGCAACTAGTTTGACAAAGTTGTATAAGAAAGTATTTTCTTTATTCATTCTGAATTTACATATGTCTTATTCTACTACATATAAATGGTATCATGGTATGATTTGCACTGCCTTCCATCATAATGTATATATTAAGCAATGCAAGGACAATATACATTCTCTTGTCTGAAAGTATGTGCGGCTGTAAATTGATCTATGAAAAATGAAAGGTATGCTTAATGATAAAATAATCGTATCTAAACCAAACAGCACTACGCTAAGTAAGGCTGATTACTTAGAGGGTATCTGGGGGAGCAATAATCTGAAAAACAGAATGACCAAGCGCTCCAGAGTTCTGGTCAAAGAAGAAATTGCAACCTTCTGTCCCTTTGACTGCCATAAGAAAGGCTAGAATACAGATCAATCTCCCCAGTTTCAAGTATCATAAGGTTAGATAGTCTGTTATAGTCTGTTTCTGATTTCATGTACTGTACCAGAAGGACACTGGGCACTATATCTGCTGAAAAGCAAAGAAAAAGGAAGCTCACAGGACCTCAGTGCATTCACATCCACAGACAGGAGTTCTTGAGAAAAAAAGGTATTCTGACAGTAGCTTCAACTGGATCAAACTTGACATATTTGAAGTAATGGTATATTATTATCAGTCTGTTTCTATTTATTCTTTTCTCATAATTTTAAGTCTTAGTCTTGATTTCTGTGTTCATCTCTAAGTTTCTGATTCTTGCTGTTGTTCTAAAACTATTATTTTCTTTGTGTCTCATGTAAGTATAGACACTTTTTTTACTATCAATTGTTGGTACCTTTATGAATGAGTTCTCCAATGATATGAAGATCTACCATTACAGAAAACTACTTTTTTCAACTATACAAAAAGAGTCTGATTTTTTCAAAATGCAACTAAGTCTTAGCCAGGGTATTTTTTAATTCTTTAAAGGAGGAAAAAAGTTTTTATAGCTGACAAATGAAAGGTGGGAAGAATTAACCTATTAGCAAATGCTTTACATTGGATTAGCTTTAACCAAAAATTGACTTAAGAATGATGTTCCACTATGTCATGGAGTCTCTCAAAATAAATGAGGCAGACACTGGAAATGAAATTTATTCTAACAAAAATTGTTTAGCACTTCAATGACATTAACAAACTACAGGTTTCGATGACTATTTAAATGAAACTAATACTACACAGCTGACTTAAGAATTCCTAAGCTTAAAAACGATGACCCAAAATGCGCAATCACTCACCTAAAAGATGAGGGCTCTCAACCTGCAGGAGTTACCTTGGGCAGCCTCCCAACCCAAAGAGAGAGTCCCCGACTGCAAACCCGCTGCTCCAAGGAGGACTGACTCAATTTGCCCTCCAACAGGACTCTGTTTATACCTGAGTCGAATCTAACCTGTGGTCATATATGGTCGTGTCAGCTCTTACTGGCTAAAGGCCCCAATTACTGCATAGGCATGAAAATAAGGGTGCAAAAGTCAGGGCACAGAAAGAATCAGTAGCCACTATATTTCAATGGCCGGAAAGCCACAGTCTTTGTCAGTGCAGGTGCACCTGGCACACACTAAAACAGATATAAAAATGAAATAAAAATAGTTTATTTCAATTAACTATATTAATTACAGGCCTTACACCTGTAAAAAGTTTATAACACACACATTGACCAAAAAACTTCTGATTGGCCTATGGAAGAGCTGGAACTTTCCGTCTTGTTTTAGGCAACAAAAAGGGCAGTGTACCCACCATTCTTGAGAATATAGCAACCCAACATAATTTCAGTGCTTAAGTCTGACCCAGGAAATGGCCCTTTAACCTACTGAGATTTGTGCAAATGGGTACTTATCTAAGTTCCCAGAATATTAATTAATTTCAAGTGAAAAGATGAAGTTTTGAGTTTAAAAATTGACACAATTGTGCAATAAACAGGTTTGGGAGAATTCTGTGTGTGTGGTGGGCTGTAATTTGTACCTTACTACCTTTCTGCTGAGGAATACTCTAATAAAGAACAAAAGAGGTTCTTTTTCTTCAACTTCCAGCCTAGAGACTGTGGTTATATTTGCAAGGACAGTTTTTATTCTCTGAAATTAAAGAAACAAGAAGAAAATATAAAATAGCCCACTAAAACCAGATTCTTCTGTTTGTGTCTGGCCTGCTCATCAGGAACTGCATGCCCTGTAATTGAAGTTAACTATCCATACCAGTACACGTGAGTAACTCTACTGCTCTGCTATATTCCTCTAATCCAAGAGATTAATAAAACATAAAGTGATAAATTTAATAAAATCCCAGATTACTGGTGGTGGGAAGGAGAAAAAGAAGCTGCTGCAAGGTGTTTGGTCTTAAATGCCTGAATAAGAAAAGTGTACCTGTGACTGCTGGGATCATTTTTAAGAAGGTACCCTGGTCATTCAGTGCAACACTGTTTTCCATCACACGTAATTTTCGCACCCTGTTTTAAGGGCACTCTTCAATTATCAGTTATAGGAATGATCTGTTGAATTCCCTGAACTGTGTGCTGAATGTTTATTTCTTAGAATTATCTTAGGCTTTAACACACAAACAAAACAGGTGGCTGCCAAAGGCATGAAAATATTAAAAGCAGCTAAGTGTTTACTGACTGTTTGGAAGAGAAACTGCACTCCATGAAGATCACATTTTCTTTAATTTCTTCCTGGCAGTAAAAATCTGAATTGAAGTTGGTTTGAGAAAAAGTGAATAGAATAGTGAGAGGAAGACAAGACATGTTTAGATACTTTTTTGTGTTTATCTGTTACAGGACAGAATGATTCATTTTGAGTAGCATATCAATATTTCATTAGACACAAGAAACACAATTTTTAATGTTTAGTAGAAACAAGCTGTATTAATCTATTCCCTCTATTACTGAAGAATTATCTTTACAGGATACCTGTGCACAGCTGTACCACTACATTTCAATCCTGTATCTATTCAGCATTGATCTATTTAGGTAGACAGAAATATGCACATATATTTGTGCCTCCATGACTGTGTGTGCAGGTTTATGTTTAAAAATTATACATAAATACATGTTTATATACATATATGTACATATATAAGGAAGAATATATTTATGTCAGTGCTGTTTCTCCCTGTTTGTACATGGACTGCATTCTGGAAGCAATAAGGTGATTTATTGTGGATTTATTGGGAAGGGCCTTCTTTGACCAGTTACAAGTTAGAAAAAAATCTGCAGCAGAATTATGCCCATTCTTCAGCATAGCTGCTAATCAGGTACAAGCAGACTGCTTCTCCTGCTCCTCAGGAACAGAGTGAATTAGTCCTATAGTTTAGAAAGTGATGTAAATTAACTTTTCTGTAGAATATATACACTGAAGTATAATGGACTAATGTACAAAGCCTTTAGGAGAACTGTAGGGACATCTGCACGAAGGAGAATATTGCAATTACTTCTTTAGATTTTTAGAGTTTCTCATTAAAATTCAGGTCACACCTGCAAAATTTTCAAAAATTCGTATTGCCTCAGTAGACACACTGAATATCACTTTCTTCTCCACCTCTACTTAGCGCACAACTTACTGCATTTTATTATTTCATAGCATCAGCATAGAAAGGTAATAGTTGGCTTTAGTATTAGCCATCTAACTGAAGTATTTCCTCCATACTATCCTTCTAAGTCTCAAAGGGAAGAACATAAATTGAACATTTTTTACTAAGACTGGTGCACTCTCACTAAAAGGAAAAGGGTTTTTCAGGAACAGTTTTGATCAAAGATGCATGTAGAGAAGTTGCTTTTTTTTTTTTTTTTTTTCACTCAGGAAAGATAACCATAACAGGAGAGACACTGGTGCAAACCAACTAGAAGGGAAGAAAAGGTTAATAAGCAACCAATGGGCCAATGGCACCTCCAGTTTACAGTGCCTCTAATGCTCTTTGAATATACCAGATATAAACAGCCATCCTCAAAGGGGCACACTGCAAAAAAAAAACCATTCATAATTCAAGAGTAAGAGCTCGGTGTGAAAAGCTAGTCAAGCTTGGTGGCCTTGGAGAACCTCTGCCCTGGTCTGGCAGAGAATTCGATGGCATGTGATTCTTGCCCAAGAAACAAACTCAGGCAAAATAAGAGAACTTGAACTATTTTCTGCAGCAAAGGTCACAATCAGATCTATCCTCAGTGTATAAACACTACACCCACATTAAAACATAGCTGTGGATTACAGACCTTCCCTGGGTTTTGATCTGCTACGTTGTCTTTAAGAAAGCTGTTAATGGGTTTAGTGAAGACGACGACTCCAGCATTGGGAAGAAGTATTGACTCTTTCAGAGTGGACGTGATTAAAGATTAATAAGTTCTTTTATCTTTTATATTTCATACTTCTTTTTCTGTTCTATAGGATATTGTATTTTTCCTCTGGCTGTATAGCAGATACTGTTTATTACAATTTTACTTTCAAGCATAGAGGAATATTGCAAGCTAGTTTAGATGAGAATATGAGGACTAAGTGCTGCAACTTTTGTTTCTCCCCTTTTTGCAGCCCTCACATTAAAGTTTTAATGTATCTGCACATGTTTAAGCCTTCAGTATGCAAGTATACACCAATAACATGTATTATCTGGTGCACTTCACATCCTCTGTATGGATCTACAGATAAGGAGCTACAGTGGGGATACCATAATCATGCTGTGAAGACCTCAGTCCATATTACTTCAGCTGAATCCAAATTCAAATAAATCCAATTCAAATAAAAGTTAGAGATGACTATTCAGTTAGATAAGCTGCTAAAATTAGATGCCTCTCCATGACAGCATTTGCTTCTCTTTGTCTTGTCATCTTTTCAGAAGGACTCTGTCTGGAAATGAAAGAGCTGAGTTACATTTTGCTGCTCTGATTCATCCTGAAGTAGAGTTGTACTTATGTGGGTTTTGATTAGACTCTTAATGCAGGAAAGTGAAAATCTCTTCCATAGGTATGACAAAATCAAGCCTTTATGATATTTACTAACCAAATACACCTTGGGCCAGGGGTTGCTATTTTGTTTAGTGTTTTATGTCATGATGTGCCATAGTGAGGCTTTGTGAGAACTCCTCACACAAACAACAACATAACTTGTTTTCCTTTTCTTTCCCTCACCCTTGCTTCTCCAAAGGAAACACTTTAAAACAATTTTGAGAGCACAATATTCCTTGCCAAAAATGAAGGGCAGTTTTCTCAGGCAAATAAAAAAATAAACTGAATTACTGAGAAGACCAGTTCAGATTTGCACAATGCAGTACTTCATGTTTGCTCCCCGTACTATTTTTGATGCGGAAGCAGGCATTGACTACATTAAGAGCGTGGAAGTATGGCTCTCCAAAGACATCACCGAATTGGCAGAAAATAGAATCATGTTTTATAATTGGGTAGAACTGACATTTGTGAAAGCATGCAGGGATTGGAAGGATCTTGGGAAAAAGCTACATATTGGGTAAAATCTCCATTGCTCAATATCTGACAATAAAGAGACCAGGGTAGTGATGAAAATTTGCTATAAGACACTGTCGTGGTTTAAGCCCGGCCAGCAACTAAGCACCACACAGCTGCTCACTTACTGCCCCCTGCTGCATTGGGGTGTGGGAGAGAATCAGAAGAGTAAAAGTGAGAAAACTTGTGGGTTGAGATAAAGACAGTTTAATAGGTAAAGCAAAACCTGCATGGGCAGGCAAAACAAAACAAAGAATTCATTCACCACTTCCCATTGGCAGGCAGCTGTTCAGCCATCTCCAGGAAAGCAGGGCTCCATCACGCGTAACGGCTACTTGGGAAGAAAAAAATGCCGTAACTCCCCCCTTTCCTTCTTCTTTCCCCAGCTTTATATGCTGAGCATGACATCATATGGTCTGGAATATCCCTTTGGTCAGTTGGGGTGAGCTGTCCCGGCTGTGTCTCCTCCCAGCTTCTTGTGCACCCCCAGCCTACTCACTGGTGGGGTGGGGTAAGAAGCAGAAAAGGCCTTGGGTCTGTGTAAGCACTGCTCAGCAATAACGAAAACATCCCTGTATTATCAACACTGTTTTCAGCACAAATCCAAAACATAGTCCCATACAAACTAATATGGAAAAAATTAACCCTATCCCAGTCAAAACCAGCACAGACACATAGCATAAGCAGCACAAAATAGCATTACACAACACTGAACACAGCAATTTAAAAACAGTTGAAAACAAAACCCCCTATATATTACTGCAAGGCTAAAACATATATATTAGTGTAAAGGCATCAATTGTATTAATGTTTTAGTAAGGTGGTCTCTACTCAGAAACATTTATATTAGACACATCAAAACAAGCGATTTAAAGGGGTAACTAGCTGTACATCAGTCTGACAGTGCTGCCTACATTACAACCTTGAAATTTAATTATCATCATGTAATTAAAAATTCAAATGTAATGCATAGATGCACAGAAAGGAATACTATATCAATTATTTTTTTCTAGATTTTGAGTTTTTATAGTATGCAAACATATATAAACACAATAAATACTCAGAAGAGTATCTTGTACTAGAGGTGCTGTTATGCTGAATATGAGAAAGGTCACAATATAAAGAGCTTGAAAGAGCTTTTAAAGTTTTGCTCTCTTTCTTTTCTGATAGGTTTGTGAGGTTAAATGGCAAACTATATAGTAGTCACAGGGACTACCATCAGTGAATGGAAATGACAGGAAATGACAATTATAGAAATACCTTATTTGTGAGAGAAGCATATTGTGATCAACAGAGCAGTAAAAAAAAACAAACCACAGACAAACCACCACCCACCCCAAAAAACCCCAAGGAAACAAGATTACATTTCTTACAGCTTGACTGAGACTTAGTATTTATCTCCAAGAAGTCAGTTGGCTTGCTCCAGTGCCTCAGTTTCCTTTTGCTAATATGGCAATAATAGACATTACTTCTTACACTGTACTGAGAACTGTTGTAGAAAAAGTTAGTCAAAACTTAGAGCTAGCAGCTTAAACATTAGTAACAGCTAGAGTAGACAAAGCTAGCAGCTTAAACATTAATAGCTAGACAAAGACATGGTGTATGAACTGTAACAACCATATTAAAACATGCCGAATAGCTACCTACAGAATCAGCTGAAACCAACCTAAGAGGATGTGATATTGGATAAGAAAATGACCACTTAGCAACTGCTTAGTAATGAAACAGCAAACAAATCAAACCAATAAAAACAAGATGACCCCAGACCTTACTATTACTGTTGGTCCAAGCTATCACATGAGGGGTGGGGTACTTAGATTGTAAGGGTATAACTGCCCAGGGATTTCTTTGTTTGGGGTCCCTCTTCAGAGACACCCAGCTCAAGCTGTAGCACTATTAATAAAAAGTATTTTCAGAAAGGAATCTATCTTTTAGCTTATGTGGAAACCTAGAGTCAAACCCTGTTATGGTGGCTGGCATGCGTAATTTCCGTAACAGAGCTTAACTCATTAGTTATTGTAAAGCATATAGGTCTTCACATTACTGAAGTGGAAGGGCATTATTATAGTATAAAAAAAAAAGAAGTGTAAACCATAAAACACTTCAAGCACAGAAAAGAATGGGAAGTTTATAGAATGAGAACAAAGGAATAGAAAAACAATTTTAAAGAAATGTGAAGACAGAAATGAAATAATATTACTGCAGAAATATTAAGGAGAAAGGGAGTCTCTTGGAGTGGGTAACCCTTTAAGAGACAGTAGGGCTAATTTATTGGTAGAGGTGACTGCCACCACTGGCTATTTACACAAACTTGTTATTTCAGCATTCTTGAAGAGGAAAAAAGGCTGAGGAGAGAACTAACAACAGGAAAATACTTATACCAAATCAGAACAAGAGCGAAAAACTGGAGTAGCATAACATTACATGAAGAAAAAAAAGAACAATTTGAAAAAAGAAACACATCTAAGACAGACACTAAAATCAACAGGACCCATTATAAAATGGTGAAAAACAATAAATGAGATAGTGATAGCCTTCCCAATCAGAAGTAATAATTAAAAAAACCAAAACAAACATGCAAGTCTGGAGTTACATAAAGCAAGTAAGATAATGCTGAGTAAAGATAAAACAGAGAAGAACTAACAAACAGAAACATTGTTTAAGGATTATCAGGATGGTTTCACAAAAGGTCTTGGTGACAAACATAACAGTTACATATGAGCAAATAATACACAGGATTTGTCAGAGAAATTTGGAACAGAATGTACCGCCTTAGAAGAAACCTTATGAAATCTCTATTACAAGACCACCCAAAGATGACCTTCAGCAAGGTCATCTGGTATTGCAGGAGATATATGCAGTTTATAAGGATAAGGAGCTATCTTGAGGAGTAAAGACAAACAGCATGAGTGAGAAGAAACAGGCAGAAATGGATATATGTGACAAGTGCGATGCTGCAAACATCAGTTTTGGGTCCTGCTCTTTTCACTAAGCTTGGCAAGAGAAGGATGTTCTATTTAGTCACAAAATACAAAAAGGAAGCAAAATGAACAACGTCGGAAGACAGGAATTAAAAAAACTGCAGAGAAGAAGAGCAATTTAACTTAAAATAGCCTGAGTAGCAAACCAACTTAAATGCAATTAAAATGCATTTTTTTTTTTTGCCCAGAGCTAGTCAGAAAATGTTATTAAAATATAGTTCACCAAGAAAAATGAAGAAATAAGTAATAAAAAAAAATTTTAAATCCAAATTTTTTGAAAAATAATCATCACCTACTTTGAGGTTTACAATGGTTTGGGAATCATACCTTTTCTAGTAGTGAAGACAAAGTAATTTCATGCATGATCAAAAGATCAAATCAGGACTGACTATCTAAATAGTAAAAGAAATTGTTATATAAAGTTAATTTCTTTCAGGACAAGGAAGGGTTATTTTATGGGGAATTAGCAGGTGAGTAATGTAACTTTTGTAATAAAGACTGTATTTTGGTCCAAAACATTGTGGACATTTTGCTAAGTCAAGACAGTAAGTTGACCATTATTGCAGTTTTCTGGTATCTTGCAAATGTAGAAAGTAAGCATTTCTTTGATCTGCGATAACAAGTGATTATGGTAACATTACATTTATTTGTTTAGGTGGAATGAAGAAATGAAGAGTTGGAGAATCTATTAATTTGGAAGTATTTTCCCCTTATCTGCAATAAATTGGCTTTGTAGATTTTTTCCTAATAAGATTGTTTGCATTTTGCAAATATTACATAGTTGTAAAAGTATAGTGCCATATATCATAAGGTTCAACCACTGTCATATGAAAGGGGAATAGTAAGCACCCTTTTCAGACATTCTACTTTTTGTTATGTCTTTCTCCATTAACTATTTTTGGAATCAGACATAATTTTGGCAAGTTTGAACCATTCGGTAAATATTTTTTTCTTCCAGGAATATTTGTAAATTGGATATATATCCAATTCTGTGAGGCACGTGGGAGTTAGTCCTGATTTTGTTTAGTTTTTGATTTACTTTCCACTTCAATAAGAGACCCTCAGAATCCCTTTCTGTCATTACATTGCCATAGAAAAAATACCACATCCTCACCTGTTTCTGCTACTACTTTTGAAATATTTCTAACAAAACATGTTAGTGGACCACTGGATTGAAAATGTAGCAAAAAAGTAGTCGTGAAGCCACATTACTGAAGCTTTATAGCATTATGACTAAGACTTTTAGAATCCAAGATAGCTTAAACTAGTATGAAGAAGTAAACTACTTTTTTAGGTTTTGTGTAAAAGAGCTAACACCTGAAGTCACTTTTTACATCACATCCAAGCAAACCATACAGTTCTTTAAAATGTGTTGTATTGCTAACAGAGGCAGCCATAAGATGCAGCAGTTTGTGGAGCAGGGTGCACTGGAGGGGGCACGCAAAGGAGGAGGAAGCTCTGCTGAGGGCAGTGTCCCCATGTCCTTGCATGCAGCAGTGGCGGTGAGGCCCTGTGGGGCACAGCCCCCAGCACCCCTGTACCCAGCTGCCTGGTGTGTTGGGGGACTCGGCTCAACCCAGCTCCAAGAAAGGATGCAGCTCTGTGGGTTTGGGACTGTGGGAACAAGCTGGGGCCTCCCACTGCACCTGGAGGAGATCCATCCTTGCCTGCAAGAGGTGGTTGCTGGCAGGGGGTCTGTGTCCCCCAGCGGAGGGGCTGCAGGAGGAGGGCAGCAGCCTGCACAGCACCAGGGGTGGCACAGAGGAGATGGACCACCATCTGAGGCCCATCTTCTTTGAGAACATACAGGTGTGAGGTAAGCCTCAACTCCCAAGTGTACCTACACAGGGCGGTACACTTGTGCTTATGGGGTTGAGAGATCCCCTGATTGCAGAAGCTGGAGGGCTTTAGCACCAGGACCGCTCCAACCCTCCCTGGGTTGCAGATGAGGGGCTGGGAGCTGTGTCCAGCAGAGCGCTTGCAGTGGCAGCACCAGGAGATGTGACAAGGGATTGTGATTGGAGACTCTTCTGGAGGGGACAGAGGCCCCCACCGGCCAAACTAGCAGGCTCTCCAGGGAGGTTTGCTGCTTGCCAGGGTCTTGGAGCCAGGACATAGTGGAGAGGCTGCTGAGGCTTGTCCAGCCCTTGTCTTGTTACTCCCACTGCTCTCCCATGTGGGCACCAGCAGTATGGCCAGGGGAGACCTGGAGTATATCACGCATAACTGCACAGCTCTGGGGAGAAGGTCTAGGGCATGGGTGACAGGTGGTGTCTGTTTGATCCTGCCGGTGAGGCAGAGGGGCTTGAGGAGGAGTGAACAGATCTTGCAGGTCAATGCTTCAGTGTGCAGATGTTTTTGATGACAGGGATTTCACCTTTATGACTATGGGATCCTCTCTGGGAATGGAGGACTGAGAGAGAGGTGGGATCCACCAACCAAGTGGGGCAAAGCATCTTTACCAACAGGCTTGCCAACTTGCTTAGGAGAGCTTTAACCTAGAAATTATGAGGGTGGGAGATGAGCACCCACATTCAAGTAGGGAAGTGGTAGCCCTGGCTGACAAGTGAAAGGGACAAGATGATGTGGAAAAGAGAGACTTTGAAAACAACAAATCAGGGCTGAAAAGGACCCTGTCCAAGCATATGCACATAAATAAGTGCTGAGGGGACAGCATGATGGGGAAAGCTCTCATGCCTTTTCTGGGAAATTGGTGCAATTGGGCACCTCTCTCAAGTGCCTATACACTCACGGATGGGGTGTGGGGAACAAACAGGAGGAATTAGAGGTGCATGTGCAGCTGCAGGGCTACCATCTCATTGGCACGGCAGCAATATGGTGGGATAGCTCACACAAATGGAGTGCTGCCATTGATGGATATAGGCTATTTAAGAAGGATGGGCCAGGGAGGTGAGGAAAGGAAGTTGCCTTTTATGTGAGAGAGCAGCAGGGTTGCACTGAGCTCTGCCTTGGGAAGAGTGATGAGCCAGCTGAGAGCTGATAGGTCAGGTTTAGAGGGCAGACCAACATGGGTGACACTGTGGTGGGTGTCTGCTACAGACTGCCTGATCAAGAAGAAGCAGCTGAGGCCTTCTTCAGACAACTGGAAGAAATTTCACATTCACAGGCCGTAGCCCTCATGGGGATTTTGAACTACCCTGATACATGCTGGATGGGCAACACAGCAGAGCATGAGCAGTCCCAGGAGGTTTCTGAAGTGTATTGATACCTTGAATGGGTTTCTGGAGTACAGTTAATCAAGAAATAAAGAGAAAGAAGAAGAGCTTCTATAGGCACATTGTTAAAAAAGGAAGACTAGGGACAATGTGGGCCCACTGCTGAATGGGTCAGACTCTTGGTGTCAAAGGACATGGAGAAGGCTGAGGTACTCAATAATTTCTTCTTGAATCCCAGGCCCTGAGACTTGTGGGAAAGTCTGGAGCAAGGAAAAATTACTGTCTGTGGAGAAGGATCAAGTTATAGAACACAAACTGACTGAACATACCCAAGTATCCTAGGCCTATTGGGATGCACTCACAAGTGCTGAGGGAGCTAGCCGATGACACTGTAAGGCCACTTGCAATTATCTGTGAAAGGCTATGGTAATCTGGGGAAGTTGCTTGTGGTGGGTTGACCCTGGCTGGATGCCAGGTGCCCACCAAAGCCGTTCTATCACTCCCCCCTCCTCAGCTGGACAGGGGAGAAAAAAAATAACAAAGAGCTTGTGGGTCGAGATAAGGACAGGAGAGAGATCACTCACCAATTACTGTCACGGACAAAACAGACTCAGCTTGGGGAAAATGAACTCAATTTATTACAAATCAACCAGAGTAGGGTAATGAGAAATAAAACCAAATCTCAGAACACCTTCCCTCCACCCCTCCCTTCTTCCCAGGCACAACTTCACTCCCGGATTCTCTACCAACCCCCCCAGTGGCGCAGGGGGATAGGGAATGGGGTTTACGGTCTATGGGGTTTAAGTTATTTTCTGCCGCTTCATCCTCTTCAGGGGCAGGACTCCTTACACTCTTCCCCTGCTCCAGCGTGGGGTCCCACCCACGGGAGACAGTCCTCCACAAACTTCTCCAACATGGGTCCTTCCCACAGGCTGCAGTTCTTCACAAACTGCTCCAGCATGGGTCCTTTCCACGGTGTGCAGTCCTTCAGGAGCACACTGCTCCAGCGTGGGTCCCCCACGGGGTCACAAGTCCTGCCAGAAAACCTGCTCCGTGGGCTCCTCTCTCCACAGATCCGCAGGTCCTGCCAGAAGCCTGCTCCAGCGCAGGCTTCCCACTGGGTCACAGCCTCCTTTGGGCACCCACCTGCTCCGGTGTGGACTCCTCCACGGGCTGCAGGTGGATATCTGCTCCACCGTGGACCTCCATGGACTGCAGGGGGACAACCTGCCTCACCATGTTCTTCACCACGAGCTGCAGGGGAATCTCTGCTCTGGCGCCTGGAGCATCTCCTCCCCCTCCTTCTTCACTGACCTTGGTGTCTGCAGGGTTGTTTCTCTTACATGTTCTCACTCCTCTCTCCAGCTGCCGTTTTCATCTCAGGAACTTTTTTTTTCATTCTTAAAAATGTTATCACAGAAGTGTTACCAGTATTGCTGATTGGCTCGGCCTTGGCCGGCGGTGGGTCCTTCCTAGAGCCGGCTGGTATTGGCTCTGTTGGACACAGGGGAAGCTTCCAGCAGCTTCTTTCAGAAGCCAGCCCTGTAACCCCCACCCCCCACTACCAAAACCTTGCCACACAAAGCCAGTACATTGCTGAAGACTGGAAGAAAGCAAATATCACCTATATCTTCAAGAAGGGCAGGGCCAGGGAACTGCAGGCTAGTCAACCTCACCTCAGTCCGCAGGAAGGTGATAGAGTAAATAATCCTGGTAACCATTTCCAAACACATGAAGGACAAGAAGGTGACTGGGAGTAGTCAGCATGGATTTATGAAGGGAAAATCATGCATGACAAACCTGATAGGTTTCTCTGGTGAGATGACTGGTTTGGTGGATGAGGGGAGAGAATTGAATGTTGTTTATCTTCACCTTAGTAAGACTTTTGACACTGTCTTTCTTCCATAATATCCTCATAGACAAGTTGATGAAGCATGGCCTAGAAAAGTGGACAGCAAGGTGGATTGAAAATTGGCTGTGATGAGCAGCACAAAGTCAAGCTGGAAGACAGTCCCTAGTGACATACCCCAAAGGTTAATACTGGGGCCAATCCTGTTTAACATCTTCATTAACCTGGATGATGGGACAGAGTGCATCAGATCATATAAAACTGGGAGGAGTGGCTGATACAAGAAAGGGTTGTGCTACCATTCAGAGGGACCTGACAGGCTGGAGAAATGGTCTGGTGGGAAAGTTGTGGTGTTCAACAAAGGGACGCGCAAAGTCCTGCACCTGGGGAGGAGCAACCAGTACAGGCCGGTAGTCCACTGGCTGGAAAGCAGCTTTGCAGAGAAAACCCAGGGTGTCCTGGTTGGCACCAAGTGGACCATGATCCAGCAATGCTCCTGTGCAGCAAAGCAAGCCTCGTGGGCTGCCTTAGGCAGAGTATTGCCAGCAAGTTAAGGAAGGTGTTTCCCTTCTACCTAGCCCTGGTGAGAATCATCTGGAGTACCCCTTTCAGTCCTGGGCTCTCCAGTAAAAGAGAGACAGAGATCTACTGGAGTGAGTCCAGTGAAGTGACACAGAGATGATTAAGAACTTGGAGAATCTGCCATACAAAGAGAGGCTAGGAAAGCTGGAACAGTTCATCCTGGGGCAGAGAAGGCTCAGGAGGACCCAAGTCTAATGCATGTACCACCAGACTGTTCTCAGTGGTGCCCAGTGAGAGGAAAAAGGCAATAGGCACAAGTTAAAATACAGGAAATTCCACTTAAAATTAACCACCACCTCTTATTGTGAGGGTGACTGAACACTGTAGCAGGTTGCCCAGAATATTTCTTGACTCTCCATCCTTAGGTGTTCACAACCTGACTGGACATGATCCTAAGCAACCTGCTCTGGCTGACCCTGCTTTGAGCATGTGGTTGGACTAGGTGACGCTTTCCTGCCTCAACCATTCTGTGATTCTGTATTTAAAATGTTCAATACTGACAATCATTGTAAATTCACTTTAAAAATATTCTGTGAAAGCCTTTGAAGCTTTCAAATCATTAGATGTGTGATATTCATTATCAAGAAGTATGTTAGAGTAACACAAAGTTAGAGTGAACATAAATTTGCTTAAAATAATCTTGTGAAATAAAATAATAAATTAACTTTTGACCATAAATCTTACAGATTACTTAAATTGAAAGAACTTAGAAATATTTAAAATAGTATTTACACAAAAAGTATCCTTTTAGATAGTACTAAAAAGATAAAATCACCTTTAATCAATATAAATATCAATAGAAGACAAGCAACAAATAAGCAACCAAACCAAAACATTTGTTATAAACTAATATCCAAAATACAGTCAGCTTTGGGAGACTGACCTTCCTACAAACCATCTGGATTTCAACTCTCACCATATTTTATCCTAAATTAGAGCTGTCTAGAAGGTAGTGTAGATTGTAAAGAAAATGGTATGGACTTCTTAAAGCACCAGATTTATTGTTGGTTTTTTCAACAAGAAAACTATGGGCTATGGGCAGATATTTCTTCCTAAAGGGCTAAACATAGGAGTTTTCTGGGTGATACAGTCCATCTAAATCCATCTCAGATGCAGTTCATTTACAATTAATTTTCTAGGAAGGAACTGTGCTTTCTATCCAGTTGTAATTATTAAACTTTTTAGTCTTTGTATGCTGAAGTATTTGATATATGCTAAGGGAAATAATCTACTCAGTTCTGTAGATTATGACATACTGTGTTAGATTTTGAGATACTGTGCCAATATCTAACCCAAAAATGTATTTTTTTTCTTCATGGCATCAATATCTCTCCTGCAAGCAAAACCCCCCGAAACTTGAGAAACAGAAAAAAAGTGTCCTTCTTTTCAAAACCTGAAATTTTAATGTAAATTTCTGACTGATTTCAAGAACTACTGATAAAGTGGTGGAACAAAACATATGAGAATAGATTTTACTTAAGTAATTGGTTCATTTTCTATTACCAGTAGCCTGTTTAATTTGTCAGAGAGTACATAAGCACATAAGCCTTTGAGAAAGGAATGTTTACAGGTTTAATTAGTTTAAAATGAAATAATTAGCCACATTATCACAGTTAACTGAATCACAGAAATTACTGATGAAGAAAGTCTATTAGATTATTTTGCTAGTCTCCCTGCCAAAGCAGGAGTATTTCCTAAACTGTTGCTCACAACACTTCATTTTTAATGGAGTTTAAAATAAATTATAAAAGGTGAACATGTTTGAAGCTCTCAGGAAACTAAGGAGTAGAGTTTCACAATCCTACATCTGCAGAAGCCTTTCAAATGTAAGGCCCTGACTTTGCAAATACTAATGCACTGAGTCAGTTTGTATGTATTGAGTTAAATCATTCACTAATATCAGCTGATGACAACCTATACCCACTAGATTTAGTGCTGCATGTAGTCCTTAAGGAACACTCTTCCCAGCTTTTCTGGGGAGTTTTATTTACTGTTAAAACATTGAAAGTTCAAAATAAAAATGCAGTTGCTCTATTGTAAATGATAATACATTTATGATCTGAGTAAGGACAGTGCACTATCATGAGAGAAACAATTAAGAAAGGAGAAGAAATGAGAGGAATTATGCAAATTCTGTAATGAAATTTCATTAAGTGGTAGAGATGGTGTGCATCTAAGGAGGTAAGGATCATTTTTGTCTTAGCTGCAGATAGGATTAAAATAGCCATTAGATGCTTTAGCTGCTGTGCACCAGGCAGCCTCATACTTTGGAATCATCACAATTCAATAGGAGTTGAACTGGATGTTCAAGGGTCATAGCTGAGTCTAAAAAGAGTTGGTGGGTGTAAGTCATAAATTGTGATTCTTGCTTAACCTTCTAGTGGCAGCATAATGTGGCTAGTGTGAAGTGGTATTCCAAAGATAGCTCATTCCAAATATAGCTCAGAAAATACGGATTTCAAACAAGGGATATGATTCTCATGGCTGGCTAAGAAAATTTGAGCTTCTCTACAGTTGGATCATCAACCGTTAGACATAAATACAGCACTAGGCCCAGGAAATTCAGTAAAAGTGACACTTCTTCAATAGAAGGTACTAATGCTTGTTAAAACTTTAGTTAGGAAATAGCTAGATTTCAAGGATAAGAAAGGTCTGAAAGTATTTGGAAATGAAGATTGTCTTTGCTTATTACTGTTCAAACTCATGTAACTTGCACTGAATAATTTTCTACTCCTTGTAGAAAAGATCACGTGACATTTCTCAACAGATTATTCTAGCAAAAAGAGTTGAACAGATTTCCTCAGTGTTTAAAATGTGAATGTGATTCTCTTGGTGTCTTTTTTGAACATGTAAAAGATAATCATCTCAGTAATATCAGTGTAGGCTGACAAACAATTAAAATAAAAAATAAACAAATCCATGTTTTCTAAAATATTCCATATTTTCCATCAGTAGTGAAGACTATTGTCTTTCATCCCAAGAAGAAAAAGTAAACTGTTATCTTTCCAATATGTAAGACAGGACAGAAGACCTTTGCAGAGAAAGTTGAATTCAGAGATTTTCTGCTGTGCTTCTTGGGGAGAGATTGTATACGGTAGCTGGTGACATCACTGATAGTTCAACCTTCTAAAAATAATTTCCATCACTTTTATTATCAAGAAATGGAGCTGGTGGAGCTATCTTCTTTTGTGTCCCATCTGAGTTTATGCTGCAGAGGACAGAGACTTCAGAATGATGTGCTTAAATACATATCATCGTCTGGATACTGCATGCCAATGGCCCCTACTAATCAAGAAAGTGCCATATAGCATTGCAATGTTTCTTTGTTTTGCTGATTCTTTCTTGCCAGTTGTTTCTAGAGTGTGTGTTATGTGCTGCCGAGATGCAGCTAAAGCACTCATCACATACAGTGACACCAGGGGGCAACCCTCCATTTTACCATCTGTTAAAATGTTTTGCTGAATCCACCTAGCACATCACTGGAGGCTCTGTTAACCAAATGAAACAAAATGCTAGTAAATTAGTTCACTTACAACGTGCACATAGCATATAGGCCGTGGGATTTCTTGTGATCTCACACCTATAAATAATACTATAAGTTTCAGCAAAACTTTTCAATAGGAATAGGAATGTAATCAGGTTATCCTTTATAACAATGAAGAGATGAATATAATCTATCTATTCCAAATGAAAGGAGAAGCATAACACAGAGCTAACTACATAACTTTATCTCGATACTAGAGTGGAAGAAGCTGCTCCCCAATCCCCCATTCTGGCCAAGCAAGTTGGGAGTCTATGGTATTTGCTCTTGTACAGACATCTGTTAAAACATCTTACAAGGTTAATGCACAATAAAAATAGCAGATGAATGATTCAAGAAAAAAAAAAAAAAGCAAAAACCACTGATAGCCTGGAAAGAGAGGTTTTAAAATAGTAAGAAGAATATGTATTTTATGCAGTGTAGAACATTAGATATCTTTATGAGTAGATCAGACTGTTCAAGAACATGAAAAGAGCTCTAGTGCTTGTTTAACTTTAAGATTTTGACACAGAATGGAAGCACAGCAAGGAAATGAAATGTTAACACACTGACTATATCCTTTACTTAGGTAAATACATATTTCTGGATTTCTCAAGCCCTGCCTCCCCATAAGTCACTCACTCAGGTTTACATAGGGAGTCCTGCTAGGGAACACCCAAAGACATTGTACAAAATCAATACAAGAACAAATAGGCTTAAATATTCATGAATACAAATGTTTAATGTCACATGGTCTCAGTTTAGTCTGAAAAGCAGGCAGGGATTCCAAGGATTTACTCTTTTCATATTGAAGAAAGCACCAATTTCACAGTGAAGAGTTCATTAGAAATGCATCAGATTAGGTGAATACAAAACTGTACAAATAACTAAATGGTCTGTAAAAAGCCTGGCACCATTATGCTCTATGGTGGCAGATGAGCAGTTAGAAAAGAGAAGAAAACTGTACAGCTGCTTCATAAGCCTCACATCAGCCCAATAGTTGGAGTGGATATGACACCTCCTAACCTCAAATCGCTTTCTGTGGGAAAGAGGAAAAAGTACCATATTGTAACATGTATAACCCATAAATTACTCCCACCACCCCAAATTCAGCAGCAGTTATAAATGCGTTTGTGTTACACAAACTTCTCTAGACAACCCTTCTTTCCAAAAGTCCCTGATCTCCCTACTTCAAATTTTTTGCAAGTCACCCAACAACGTGATCTATCTGCAGAGTTATTCCAAGGAACACTATGTTAACAGGCATGAATTATCTGAGGTGCAGATGATGGATATGAAATTACAGCCTCCATGAGATAAAGTACTGTTGAGGTCTGATTTCCAACAGATTCACATTTCCTAAATGATTAACTATTTAACTGGGACAGACTAACATCTTTTGCTGTTGCTGCATGTACTTTATAATCTCCTACAGAGTACTTTGGTGCCAATATGAGTGCTATTTCCATTAGTAGTAGACTTCCTTTGATGTTATGCAAAATATCTGGTTAGCATTTGGACTAATAAAAGCTATTAACAGTGAACTTGTGACTCTTCAAGTTGTGTTTATTTTGCTGGCCTGCTACTTATCTTTATGAAATTTCACTAACGTTAGACAGTGTATTAAAAGTCATTAGTAGAAGATACAGAGACACATTTCCAAGTCTCCCCAAAGCCTTGGTGCCTCACAATGTCATAAGCGTCCTCCAAGGGCCATTACAGTGGTACTTTTTGAAAATCAGTCTTTTCACACGTGCAGTCACCATGGGCAATCATTTCCGGAATAAGGACCTTGAAGAGGTCTATTCTGTATACAGGGTCATGGGAATATTCTGTGATTAAAGTTCAGCATCTCACTTCTTGATCCACACTGAACAAGACTTTGACTATGTAGTCTAATGACATGCTAGAACATGTTTTAATTTTTCTTAAAATTATGACACTGACAGAAATCTCTCCTTTTTTTCAGGCTATTTTTTACACATTTGATTACCTTCAAAACTTTTTCCTCCAGATAGCTGTGACTGTATTAAGCCAATAGGTTCATAACTTGGGTTGAAGGGGATACCAGAGGGAAAGAGTTTGATCCTAGAGGACACGTTTATTGTGGCAATCAAGCTGAAAACATAATGGCTTGCACAGACTCCATGTCGGTGTTTGAGCTTAGTCAGGTTACAGACTATGGTGTGATACCTATCCATCCAATACTTTTTGTATACTTCAGTTGCTACAGTGCCTTTTATGGTTGTACAGATCAGGACTTGATTTGGATTAAAAACTATACAGAGACATATATGTCTCATATAAAAAATTCAGTTATACATACTTTAATATCATATGCCCTGTGGATGTGTGCGTAAGGATGAGAGAGGCTTGGCTTAACTTTCTGTATGTATTGAAACTCCTTTTACATGAAATCATAGAACTTACAACCCCATTAAAAAAAAAAAAACCAAAACGACAAAACAAAAAAAGATTAAAACTAAGTTATTTTGAAGCTGTTCTGAAACAAAATGTGGATTTGGGGGGCAACGGGGCAGAGTTTTTGGAAAAATTGAAGACTAATAAAAATATTTACTTTATTACTTCAAATAAAAATTAAAGAATACCATTTAATGATTAATTCTGTACACTAGAATTGAACAATGATTACCCTATAAATGTAAAGTATTTTAATATATTTTCTAGTGAAAGTTTGAATGTAAATTAAGTAGCAATGCTACTAGTAGTAATATTCTCTGTGTAGCAGAAACCAGGAAAGGTTAAGAAAATTTCTCTTTAAGACCATTTAAGACCAGCTAATTCTTAGTCTTTAAAGGACAATAAGTCATCACTGACAGGAGAGTCACTGACTTTGTCTACTACATTGTCTCTTGATTTAAAAATCTGACCTGCTGTCTAAGAATTAATCTGTGACAAACTAACTCTAGGACCTTTCCAAAATTATGTGAAATATTTCCAGAATTTGTCTATATAAATGAAAACTTGGCATATAGATGTGCACTCTTACAAACATAATAGAATTACATTATGAATTTTGGCTTTGGGTGAGTTAAGCTGCAAAGGTAATTGTTTTTTTCTTGTGGAAAAGCAAAGCATCCCTGCTACTGAGTTGCATCCTTAAAACCACAGTGGAAAAGCTGTGCATAAAGTTGAAATTATTCTTTATTTCCATCTTGTTTCCATTAGTATTACATTCTGAGTAAATTATTGCCTATATTTAAAGTTTCTGAGCTTCCTTTCACAACCTAAAAACATATCCTTTTGGAAAACTACTTTGAATTATAATCCATTGTTCATATGTGAAGTCTGGTATATATCAAGACTGTTTTCCTTGTGTTCTTGGTCTATACCGATTCTGGAAAAAGTACATCACTTGAACTGTACAAAAGGCTTATTTTTTAAGTAGTCACAAATATTTAAAAAACAGACAATCATATCTATGCCCTACTGGTCTCAATAACCACAAGGGGGCAGAACAAACATTAATCACAGAAATCCAATTCTACTTTCTTTTAAGATACTTAAAAGTTTCATTCTCTAAGCATAGCACCAGATTTCTCTTCCAGCTGGATTAAAACATCTTTGCTGGAGACATTTTTCCAAGTAGTTTTTACATCCTCCTCTAATAATTACAATATATTACAACAACAACAACAAAGAAAAAAAAAAAAAGTATTATATTAGTTTCCAGAAATGTTGAAAACACCATTTTGGAACCAAGGGTGGGTGGTTAAAGACAAAGGATTATTTTTCTTACCCTATATTTTCTCAAGTGGAAGCATTTTAGATTTAGATTTTTGATTAAAAAAATCAAATTATGAGAGTGTTCTCAATTTAAACCTGAAAGTTTTCTTTTAATTCTGAAGCTGATTCAGAATGGGAATGTGCCAGTACTTTAATCCTGGCAAGGCAAGACATTAGAATTATTATAATATGACTTATATTCATAGTTCAGGAGCTAGTGTGGTCTTTTTAGTGAATATAAAATGTGTATGTTAAAGGAAGTGAAATAGTATTATTTAGTTTTGTTTTGATGCATTACTCACTGACTTTATGATAAACTCAAGGCCAAGATATCTGGTACAGTACTGAATTTTCTGTGTTCATAGTTTGTATTATATAAGGAAAAATATAGCACACACAGAAAGGCTGGCATTTAAATGTTGCTTAAGTAGGCTGTGAGTTTCAGAGCTCACAGTTCTTTACCAAAGAAATACAACAGAGAAAAAAGGGGGAGAGTGGATGGACTGCATCCAAAGAGTAGCAAGTTCTGTTTACAAACAGAATCTGTTTCAAAGCAGTTGGAGGTTATTTTAATAGAAATGTTAGCCAGAAATGGCTTACATTCATATTTCTCTGCTTGCCAAACAATAAAATGGCAGCCAGACCAAGACATGTGCCACCTTCATTCTGGCTCCCAGGAAAATGCAACTCCGCAGGCTTCTATGGAGTTTTAATGAGCTGAAGAGAACTGGGAGTGTCTGACGCATGGCAGGAGACCAATCTGTGTATTAACACACATACACAGAGGTACATGTGTATAAATACATTAGCACACATAAAAATATATAATGCTTCACACATACATGTTCTGCTTCTGATGGAGATGAACTGCATACAGAACTACATGTTATTATAGATTAGCTAATGCTCAGACTGAGAATAATGCTGCTGCTGCTAGACAGGCTGCAAATTGCTCTGCTCAAAGCCAAAGAATGAATTTCCTCATCTTCATATTATACAAACTAAGGCCTCAATTTCAGGGCATTCTGTGGCATTTTGAGAGGATGCTGCTTTCCATGCCAAGATAGAATGAACCTGATTTCAAGATACCAGCTCTTCTGATGGACCTCAGAGCACACAACATCACAGGGACAGAAAGCTTTTAGGGACTGGGATTAGAATTCAGGATGATCTTGGCAAACTGAAGAAGTGGCCTGTAAAGAAAAGAAAAAATAATGAAAGTATAAAAAAAAGTTTCAGTGTTCAGCTGAAAGGATATGGTACTTGAGTACAAGATGTCAGCTACTAGCTTTCTAGCAGAGAAGCTAAGAGTTGTAGTTGTAATTGATCATCAGCAATCTCAGGCTGCTTGGGAAAAGGTGAACTAGAGACAATAAAAAAGAGCATAGGCTATCAGATATGTAAACTTGTATTAATACTACTTTGTTTTGCATTGGTAGGATCTCAGAGCATGAAATAGGTAAAAATGTAGTAGGCTTTTGGTCTCCAAAGGCCAAGAAAAATTGGACCCATTAGAATGAATTCAGAGGAAACCAGTAAGGATACTATTAACAAATAATGACTGAAGGGGGGTTCCTTAGATAAAAGGAGAAAAAATAAGATAGGAAACATTATATCTGTTTTCTGATGTGCAAAGGCTGCTTCCGCAAGGAAGGGAATAGTCAGTTCTTCATGTCCATAATAGAGAAATTACAGCAAAAAAGATGCTAGACATCAGAAAAATCTTTGTAAAGATTAGATAATAAAGCACTGAATTTTTGCCCAGAAAGAGTGTAAAATCCCTATATCATTGAAGATTTTCTTGAAGAGGCTGGAAAAATTTCTGTTTCCTATCTAGGAAGGAAAGGGCTGCAGCAGCAAGAAGGGTCCCTTTGGAGTTCCTAGTCCCCGGATTTCCTATGATCTAGACATGTCCCTTTCTTAAGATATTATTTATTTCCAAAAGTAAATCAAAACAAAACAAAGCAAAAACAGCCCATGGCCTTTTCTGACTATTCAGACCATTGTTCTTCTAAGTCACTCTTGCATTTCCCTTACTGATAGAAGGGAAATATAAGTGCTATAAGTAGTGATGTAAGTAGTCCAGGGGGACAGGAAAACAGACATATCATTGCCCAACAAGAGCAACATCTGAAAACAGGACCAAGCAGCCTTTGCCGAAAACTGTGGCCTGCTCTATCAAATCAGAAAAATAAAAGCATTCTTCAATAAGATCACATACAATCACAAATGTAGAGAATAAAATATTTTTTTTTTCTAGCACATATAGGAAAGAAAGAGTTCGCTAAGGAATATGTGAAAAGACAGTTGTTGAAACAGAATATTAGACCTAAATGATCACAAAAGATAAAGCTTCTACATAGTGAAAAGAAGATAATAAAAGTGTAGGAAAGTTTTGTGAAAGAAAGAACTACAAATGAAAATGAGAGCATGTATAATATTATTTTCCCATGTAACATGAAATCTGTACTTGGACCAAAGAAGAAGTGTTGTTTTTTGAAATAAGTTAGAATTACAAAGAGTTTGTGATAAAGTAAAAAAATGGTTAGGACTCCTATCTGAGCATTATCATAGTCCTTTATGTATGATTTTAGGCATAAGCATCTTTATAGTTTCAGGGGGAAAGTTAGCTAAACTGGGATACCACAGGAATTACCACAGCATACTTTGGGGAAAAAATTGTAATAGTTTCCCAAGAAAACTTCACTGGAATAACTGTACAGTCTGAACTTCACTTTGGCTATGCATTTAATTTATTAAAGTGCTGCCTTATAGATTCATTTCAGTGAATTATGATATATAAACCTACCTCTTTACCGATCACCTTTCAGCTGACCAACAAAACAGTGCCTCTGCATGTTTTGACATCAATATAACGTTGTTTGTGCACTCAACTGAAAATGTAAAATATATTCAAGCCATGGTCACATTCTCTAAGCATAACATTAAACTGGGAGGATAAGGATTGTACTGAAAGCATTTCAGGTTTTAAGCAACTGTATTTGTTGGACCAGTGTTAAAAGTTTTTTCCTAAGCCACGTGTTAAACACTTGCCTCCAGTGTGTCCTCCACTGTTGTTTCTTCTCTAAAAGCCTTGCTGCAGGGAGTTCATTCTCCCTGACCACTTGCTTTCTTAAACTCATCCCCAGAAGCCCCCTGACATAAGACAACAACCTATTCTTTATCCATCTAAATAGCAAGAAGAAGACATCTGGATGTCTCCCAGCTCTTACAGGCTACAAAAAAAAAAAAAATTTCCTCAAAGGGAGCACAAGAACATAGCTGCTAGGAATTTGGAAATAGCCCGTGAGCCCATCACTGCAAGGAATCTGCTCTGGCTGTTGGAGAGGGCCTGAGGGGTCTGGCTGTGAGGACAAGCATCCTGCATCTCCAGCAGTGGTGCCATGCAGGCACTGCTGCACGACCTGGCCCTTAGGGATCCTCCTGAAGCTCCCACACCGCTTAGGGCCAAGGCGTCTTCAGCCAAATGGCAAAACCTAGCAGTATGGCAGATTAACCCCTGTTGTTTTTCTACTGTAACTTGGCAGGTTTTGGCCACAATTTTTTGCCTCAATTGCAGTTCAGTTTAATACCGTTTGGATGATCTGATAAAAATCCAGAGTGAATTTAGCAAATAGACCATTTTTCATACCACAAAAAGTGAGTCAGATATTGACTTAATGGATTTGGAGAAGGCTTGCATGAGTCATTCTTCTCCCAGTTAATTGATATTGCTAGGACATGCTAAATGTATCCCTAAATAGCGAAATAATTTATAGAATGTGCTTTTCTGGCTGTTAATTGTGCAGCTGGATAACTGCATTTAAAAACTTATCTAATTCTCTTGAAATCACTAGAAGGTTTTCCACTGACTCAGAGGAAGCTGAAGCAGCTTTTGAGGGACCATTGTCAAAGGCAAGAGGTGATTTGACTGTATAAAAAACTTCAGGATCGTATTACTATAAATGTGCTGTATCCTTAGAGTTTTTCCAAAACCCCAAGGACAGAAGCAACCCTCCTTTATCATGCTTCTACTCTTCTAAGAAGGAGATAAATCTGCTGTTTGGTTTGTTGGTTTATTTTTTAAGGACTGTGACCTTTTCCAATAGCCTTAAAACATTTCATGCATACAAACTGAGGGCCACAAAGCAGTTGACAGTTTAACAGCTTGAATAAGAGCTCCTTTGGGTCCTAAGACTTACATGGTATTATCTGCGCTTGATGTATGTCTTCAAAAGAGCATATGTTACAAATATTTACTATAAGCTTTGTTGTGGTGGTCTCATGTTTCTTTTCTCTGATGTTTAAACTTTTTTGACCACTGAAACTCTAGCAATAAACATGATAATCTTGGAGTGAAAAATACAAATGAAATTGTCAAAATTCCCAGAAGAAATGAAGTAACTTGGTCATTCATTAATTATTGGCATGCAGTATTCACTAACCTAATTCCCTGGGGAAACAAGAACAACGTCTTCTCTAGTGCTATTTAAGACAGACTTTCTGAATGGCACTAATAATACAATGTATTAAAATATTTGTGCTTCTCTCCTACTGGTAAAACAGGAGAATAGACATATTCAGCCACTGGAAGAAAAATACAAAGCTACTGAGAAAACAAGTTAATTAACATTATCTTGTGTTGAGAAATGAAAATATTTTGTGGTACCTTATTCTGTGAAACAAGTTCAGTTTTGGAAAGACATGCAAAAGAAATAATCCAAAGGGAGGAAGCCTTTTGTATTTATATTAATATCAACTGTCAACTCTGGCCTTTATTATAGTAGTCAAGAGTTGAGCTAAAAAGATCAGAAGAAAAAGTAGATATGGTTTGCTTTCTTTTTAATGTTTAACATTTGATTTATTCTTTTTAATCTGAAGGTCACTAGACTTGAGTTCTAATAAACTGCCAAAGGAGGCAGATTCCAGAGGCAGTCCTCTGAATGGCATGCTCAAACTGAGACACAGACATGAGTTTTCTTCCAGCTTATCTTAGCTGCGGTTGTGGTCTATCTAGAGCTTTAAAGGTCACAAAAACACCTTGAATTGTACTAAGAATGTCAACATGAAGATTTGCCTCAGGGTAAAATATTTAATTGTCTGTGTAACAGGAAGTCATCCATCATTCTATCCGTACTAGAGTTTACAGTGTGAAAGTTAGAAGACAGTTGACTGATTTTCAGTAGGAAAATGTTAGGAAGACATGGTCATAGGGTCCCTTCTCAGATGATGCACTGCCCTAAGAGAGTGCAGCAGCAGCAATGTCTACAGTCATATCCCATGGTTCTCAGGAGGGAATAAACCACAAAAGCAGCCAATAGAGCAGGGGACTGGACTCCTTTGGGAGCTCCTTGTTCTCCAGCTCATGACAGAACTTCTCAGAACTACCTGTCTTTTAAAAATCAGACCAAGGAAACATATAGACTCAGACTTACATATCACCTTCATTTAAGTAAACAAAGATATCAAGTAACTTTTTCACACTACAGCTTCAAGAAGTGTTATTTCGCTGGCTTACAAAATGGGGAATTGAAATTCTGAATTTATATAGTTACCTAGCTCCGTAACAAGTCTATTCTTCCCTACAGAAAGTAGTTGGGTTGTCTGTAAACAGCCAAAATTTTACAGTCTGTTTTATTCAAGGATCAATCAACAACTCAACATGCCTATTCATATGAACAAATTCTATATGACACTCTATATCCAGTATGAAATTGAGACAGTGAGAACTTAGGTATATGTGCTTCTTTGTTCCTTGATTTAGCTCTATCAAAACAACACAAGCTCTCCACAGACTTCTCCAGCACCATTCAAGGTGGGTGACTCAACTTCCTGTGGTGACTTAATATCCACTACAATTTAAAAAAAAAAAACAAAAAACAAAAAAACAGAAGCAGAAAGTGCAATAACTGCTTAATATCATCATGCTACATCACTGAAAGAATACATACTATTATACATACTATTGAATTGTAATCCATTCATCTTTGGAGGCATGAGTGTTACTATAGGCACTGCTAGTTCTGACAAGTGCTTGAAGAATGGTTTGAGCAATGGGTTAGACAAATAGAGAAAAATGCCAAGTATAGTTGAGAAGACAAAATACTACAGTCCAGTTTCCTAAGAAAATTCAAACATAAGTTAAAATTTAAGCAAATGAAACAAGTTTGTGTAAGTTCAATGGTGTGTTCAGAGCTTTTATCACACTTGATACATGATTCATCTGCATGTCAAATAGTCTGAGCAACCCTTCTGCAAGCACAGCATGGACTAGAAGCCAGAGATACAGTAAAGACCACAAAAATGTTTTGTATGGTAGCTGTATTTGGCTCAGCTTTATCCCATTCCCTGTCATAGGAAAACAATTATTTTCTTCAGCTTTTGACAGTGTGCACAGAGAGTAAAAAGGACAAGCAAAACCATTAATATCACTATTTGGAACACTTTCAGTATATCAAAACCAAAGTACTTCTGTACCTCAATTACTCTGCTGTATCTCTGAAGTACTTTGTGTAGTGTCTTATCTACTGAACCAAGAACTTACATTTAAAGAGATACTAGATTGGAGATTTTTTTTTCCTTTCCTTGGCAAAATCTGGTGCCTAGGCAGATTTACACATTCTCATATCTGTATATAATATTTATAGTTTATTCATTGTGGCAGCCTCTAGGAAAGTTAGAAATTATTACCTTCATTTTACAGCTACAGTTAGGTACGGGGGAGGGTCAGTGAAGCTGGGTGTACACAGCTTCCCAAGTCAATAGGAGCTGTAGTTTAGTTTGCACAGCACTTCTGAAATTTGAGTCATAAAAAAATTATCAGTGACACAGGACAAATCAATTACAAAACTTGGATTAGTAACCCTTAAGTAGAACAGAACACTGAAAAATAAAATGCCTTTGATAACCACATGGCAGTTTGATTTATTTATGACTTTTATTTCTTGCTATTTGAAAGCATTTGAGTGAATACATTACTGCTTGCATAAATGTTTTAATAAAAAAAGCCTGCTGTTAAGTAAAAGTATCTATAGTAGCACATGAAACACACTGTCCCTATGGCAATAGGAGTTTTTATCATGCTTTAGTTGCAAAACTTCTTTTCTCAATAAATTAGTAAGCAGAACAATGACAAGATTTAGGTGACTGGCAGTATATAATGATGTGCCAATAGCAAACACTGAACAGCCAAAGGACAGTTCATCACCTCCTCCCTCTCAGCCACACTCCCCTTAGGCTGACAGTTCTGAAATCATTACATTGTTTATAAATGATTTGTGAATAGAAAGTCTGTTTACATTGATATTAAATGGTCACCCTGACCAGTTCTTCCAAATTATTTCTCACATCAGGTCATGGCACCTTCCACTAGAAACTTAACTCAAAATACTTTGAACCTTATTGCAAAGCAGGAATGACCTGTATTAATTGCATGCTTGCTGATAAAACACAAGGCCTGTTCTCAGTTGTTGCTTTGTCCTTTTGCTATGTATACTTCAAAACTTGATAAAACTTTCTGCAAATATTTTTAAAAGTGTTATTTTCCCAAAAGCTTTAACAGCTAATATTAATTATTTCCTATATTTTGTTCCTATTGAGAAGGTTTTCTTGACGCCTCAAACCTAGTTTGTCTGAAAGACTAGGCACATCTGTCTATTTGTATACAAGCATAAAGCAGTAAAATGATATATTATTTGTTATTATTAATAAGGTTCTGAGCTAGCAAACCACATGTATTTCCTTTGTTAACTCTATTGTTAAAATTGCCTCACCACCCTCAAACAGAACCTGTCATTTCAATGCTTTACATGGTTCCTTCCAATAAGTATATGCCAGGTCCCTTGTGAAACCTCACCTCCCACTCAGATGCCATAGAACATGTAGACTTGTATGAAAACTCAGCCTTAAAAATGTCAAATATACAATGTCCAATTACGCAAGGGAGTGTTGATCCGGAATATAACTTAATGTGACAAGCTGTACAGCCTGGTTTGCTTCACCAATTAAATCTACATAAGACATAGGACTTTTGTATGTCATTTACAGTTTCCCTGGGAGTGTTACAAAATAACAGTAAAAGAATTTGTTCTGAGGAAGACCATAACATCAATGATGGCTTTTTTGGTAAACTGGAAATGAAATTCAGTCACATTGCTCAAAAAATTTCCATTACTCCTGCCTTGGAATGGGAAGCAAAAATGCTGGTAGTGTTTTTCTGTTTACAAATTGAAAACAAAAAAACTCCAACAATAACCTCCTGCCCCACAAACCCTAAGAAGGGGGAAAACGAGAAAAAAACAAACAGATCTTCATAAGGGATGTGTACTACTGTTTGCATAGTCATGAAATAATTTAGAAGTTATCCCATGACCAAAATGTCATTTCCAACTGCATGCCTTTCCAAAGGATTCCAGTTATTAATGGCTTTAATTACATTGCATACAGCTCTCAGGTATCAAACATGTTTGATTTCCCAGTTCTGAAAATTCAACTATATGATGGCAAAAATTTTATCTGGAGAAGAGAGTGAAAGTGAATTAAAGAGGAAGAGAGAACATGTGTACATGTATGGAAAATTTTTACTCTCTCATGTAATGCTAACCAATTTATTGCTGACAAAACAAAAATTATGACATAATGTAGAAGGCTTTATTATGCCATGTTTTTTTACTGAAAACTAACAGTACATCACTGAAACAACTGCAAAAATACTGAAAATACTGTCTATTAGAAAAATAAATGCAGGTGTTTACATCTTGAGAAAATTGATAAATATTAAGGTAATCTTAAATGCCATAACTTACACTTTAGCAATAAAACTAAGTGTTCATGTATTCTTCATGTATTCTAAGAGTAAAACTGTTATTTAAAAGTATTTCCTTTCCTTCAACCTTCTTGAAAAAAAAAAAAAAGGAGTTGTAAAACTGAAGTTTTGTTAATAAAAACAAAATAAATTACACATTTCTTTAAAGAAATAAGTTTTTTTTTTTTTAATTTGCAATGGTAAGAATACCCTATTAGACCGTTATGGAGAAAATTCTTTTCTTCTTAGTATATACATTTGAAAGTTTGAGTGATTTAACTAGATCTCTGTTGACCAAGAAAACTAGATTATAATTTTTGTATTTTTGTATCAATTCCTGAACAGTCCTATTTCACCTTACTTGCATTTATCAGCAACTTACAGTATACTCTTAAATTTGTTTTAAAGTACTATATTAGCTGTGGTGATATTTGTAAAAACAAAGTAATGTTAATGGATCATAATAAACTGTTCTTTAAGTTCCATTTTGGCTGTCTGATTCTTTCTCAGAGACCTGTATAAACCCTCACAGCATAGCCTCCTCCTGAATTTCCAGCTAAAGCTACAGTCCCTCATGTAGTTTTAGCTTCTCCCTAGTCTTCAATCTGTTTTCTTTCTCCTAGTTGTCAGTTAAATGAATCAACAGAAATGATGATGAATCTCCTTTTCCTCCTCTCCAAAGCTCTAATTCTACTGTCCACAGTTTATTACATTCTGGTTTGTTTTCAGTAGCATTCAAAGAGTGTGCACCAATACAGACCTTGTGTAGAAGTTAAACTCATATAATAACTATGCAACAAATGCATATCGCAATATGAATCCAAGTATAATTGCAATTGTATGATTGTATTTGACAGGATAGTGTGGCTACTTAACATTGTCATTACCTGCATATTACTACTTTTTATCTGCAGCCTACAGCTGGTTGCTTTCCTCATGCATAATTATTTTCTAACATGACAGGAGCTTTAAAACAATAATTTTATAGGTATCAAAGTTGAATGAAAAACCCATGGCCCTGCACAAAGAATAGTTGTGCAAGATTATTTGCACCAGAGAAGGAAAACATTTCTTAAAAGCTAGGTCATAACACCTGTTACTAGATCTTCTCAGTCTTTGCAATGACTTTTTACGTTTGTCAGTGACACTACAAATCTTAACCCAAGAGAGCAATTAATTTCTAAGTGGGAAGAACAAAAACCAAAGATGAAGCAGGGATGATGTAATAATAGTATTTTATTTAACAAATCAATCTATTTATTAAGTAGAACAATTTATAGAGCTCTGATGTATTATCAGCATTTCAGCTTGTTGGCTTTCTCTATTTATAATACTGTCCTGGCCATTGCAGTCAAACTATTAGGTCTCTACTAATTCAATGTAATACTTTTTAATGCTGTTTTAACCCTACCATGGCAGTTCATACTACTTCATTTTCATTAAAACCTGTTACCTTCAGAGAAGACTAAATTACTGCTAGTTCATCACCAATATATTCCTCTTTTCTACCAGTTTGAGCATTCAGAACTTCAGCAAATTATCTAAATTACAATATTATCAAATGAAGTCTGATTTCAGGTCTCAGAATCAGGAACATTTATTACTCTCCACTCACAACAACTACTAATTTAATCTTATTTTTTCAATAGAAAATCATAACATGCAAGAAGAAGGCCTCATGGTGTGGCGGGTTGACCCTGGTTGAATGCCAGGTGCCCACCAAAGCCGTTCTATCACTCCCCCCTCCTCAGCTGGACAGGGGAGAAAAAAAATAACAAAGAGCTTGTGGGTCGAGATAAGGACAGGAGAGAGATCACTCACCAATTACTGTCACGGACAAAACAGACTCAGCTTGGGGAAAATGAACTCAATTTATTACAAATCAACCAGAGTAGGGTAATGAGAAATAAAACCAAATCTCAGAACACCTTCCCTCCACCCCTCCCTTCTTCCCAGGCACAGCTTCACTCCCGGATTCTCTACCTACCCCCCGCAGCAACGCAGGGGAACAGTGAATGGGGTTTAGGGTCAGTTCATCACACATTGTCTCTGCCACTTCATCCTCTTCAGGGGCAGGACTCCTTACACTCTTCCCCTGCTCCAGTGTGGGGTCCCTCCCATGGGAGACAATCCTCCATGAACTTCTCCAACATGGGTCCTTCCCACAGGCTGCAGTTCTTCACAAACTGCTCCAGCATGGGTCCTTTCCACAGTGTGCAGTCCTTCAGGAGCACACTGCTCCAGCGTGGGTCCCCCACGGGGTCACAAGTCCTGCCAGAAAACCTGCTCCGTGGGATCCTCTCTCCACAAATCCACAGGTCCTGCCATGGGGGGGGGGGGGGGGGGGGGGGTGGGGGGGGGGGGGGGGGGGGGGGGTGGGGGGGGGAACCTGCTCCAGCGCGGGCTTCTCACAGGGTCACAGCCTCCTTTGGGCTCCCTCCTGCTCCAGCGTGGACTCCTCCAGGGGCTGCAGGTGGATATCTGCTCCACCGTGGACCTCCATGGACTGCAGGGGGACAACCTGCCTCACCATGGTCTTCACCACGGGCTGCAGGGGAATCTCTGCTCTGGCGCCTGAGCATCTCCTCCCCCTCCTTCTTCACTGACCTTGGTGTCTGCAGGGTTGTTTCTCTTACATGTTCTCACTCCTGTCTCCAGCTGCCGTTTCTGTCTATCCCAGCAACTTTTTTTCCTTCTTAAATATGTTATCACATAGGCGCTACCACTATGGCTGTTTGGCTCGGCCTTGGCCGGCAGCGGGTCCTTCCTAGAGCCGGCTGGTATTGGCTCTGTCGGACACAAGGGGAAGCTTCCAGCAGCTTCTCACAGAAGCCAGCCCTGTAACCCCCACCCCCCACTACCAAAACCTTGCCACACAAAGCCAATACATGGATACAGAAAAAGAATGAAAACCTACTCTGTATTATTCAAAATTCACGTCCACAGCTGAAATCATAAATACTGTGCCTGATAAATTCAGACTATAGATTTCTCTGTGAATTTTCTCCCTTAGATTCTTCATTATTGTTACTCCTAAACCGCAGGACATGGAAACGCTTGCCAGTTGCTGAGTTCAGGCACACATTGAGGGGTGTCCTTACTGCATCCTGTCAGAGGACCATACTCCATCCTCATTTTCCTCCACATTTTTTATTTCAGTTGGAGAGGAACTGCAGACCCAGCAAGAACAGACTTGTGATGCACCCTCTGGAAGCAAGACTGCTGGGTGCATTACAGAGCACACCTGCCTCATATTTTTTGGGCTGGAAGTCAGATGTTGGTCCAGGTGAAGCTCACTGCAAAATTCCTGTTAACATCAGGATTGATGGATAAGGCTTTTTTTGGACAGCTTGGCAGTTTTCTTTGGACAAGCTTATTCAAAGGAGAGCTCTCATGGGATAACCAAGCAGTGTAAAGACTCAGGTTTATACTGCTAGCAGTATATAAGCGTATATGCACTCCAAGGAATGTAAGGCTTCTTATGGTCCTCAGCAAGGAGATGAGGCAGAGTCCCTTGCTAGTGAGATCTGCTGTGGCTACTACTTGGATTTAGAAAATGCTCAGAATCTGCACTGGTGGACCGTAACCTGGGCAGGCTTCCAGCTGCAGAGCTCCAGACAGTGCTGGGAGAAACAAACCCAGTTCCTTTCCCTCAGAGGTAGAAAGTGGTGGCGAGGTAGATAAAGAAACAAGCAAAGACCAACTCGCCCTGCAAAAAAAGGAAACTTTTCAGACCCCGCGTCTCCCAGGGCACCTCCCAGAAGCAGGACTGATTTGCTGGATCCATGGCTGTTCCTGAAGAAGGTGATGACAACAGCTTTCCTGTGAAGCTGCAGTGGAGCATCCATTTTCCTGAGGCTTCCTGCAAGCATGATTAAAGAGCTCTGTCCTCTGAGAAGAGGGAATGTAACATGAGGCAGAGAGATTTTGCCTTTCCTGCTAATCTTCAGGACACTTTTGGGTGCTTTTCCAGCTGTGGACTTTATGAAAGTCTTATCAGAAAAAAACAGAAGACAAAGCTCCATCAGTCAACTAAGAGCTGACAAAAGTATTCCTCTAGATGCTTTGGTTTGCTTCTTTAAAGAAACAATGAAAAATTAAGACCTTTTCTCAAAATTCAGACGATGACTCTCCTCAGTTAAAAATAAAGCCATAATTTCAGCTTGCTCCTCAAACTATTTTCCTTCTCTATATCCCCCACATCTTACTCACATTCAGTTTGAACTCCCTGGGTTTCTTTCAGGCACCAATTTATCTAAAATATTAGGACAGCTGGAACACAGCAGGGAAGAAAATGAGATACAGGTCTGACGGTGTTACTGTTGAGTTCCGTTTTTGCTCTTCACACTGACTTGCATAATCTTGGGCATGTCACAACCTTTCTGTGTCTCAGTTCACATGCTTTCAAATAGGTACGATTATAAACCTTTCAGGTTTGTTCTGGTGGTGGATTTTACACTGAAATATGTGGCTGAGAACAAGTCTAAGGGTGCAAATCACTCTCTTTATAAACAAATTATTCAGCACTAACAACCCTCTAAAAAAAGAATTGGAAATGAGTTTATATTATTAAATGTTAGACCAAGAAGTATTATCTTTTTCTAAGTATCACTGCAAGGGTAATGACTTATCTTTTTTTGACTACTGTGTGTGAGGATATTATCATGTTCAAAATAACTAGGTGTAAGGTGCTGCTGTGCCTATGCACTTTGGACACAGATGCACAAAACAGCTATAGTCTGCCATGAAAAAAACTAAAAGAAATTCATCATTGTGATGACAGCTTTCTAACTAATATATTAGATAAAACATGCATTTCCTCAGGTACACTCTAAAGACTGCATTTAGGGAATTAAATGCATAACTCCTGCTATTTTTGGATTAAAAAAAACCCAAACGAAACCAAGCTGCGAGTGTAAATCAATTCAGGGAATACTGAAAATGTATTTTGGCTTGTTTGGTTCCTACCTGGGTTATTGAGACATAATGGATAAGCAGTGCTAACTACCTCATTATCATCAGAGAGCTGTGTGACTTTAGGAGAAAAGATCCCACTAACTGGGATCTTTTCCTATCTGCCTAACCAGAAACAACTCCCCCTCCCCCCTGCCCTTATTTGCTCTTTTTTATCTTTTCCTCTTTTTCCTTCCTTTTCTCTCTTCTCATTCTGTCCTATAAGGAAGAAAAATAAAACTTAGAAATTAAAAAAACCCCAGACCCCAGAACTAAAACTTAGAGTTGTCTTTGTTCTCATGGTTTGATTTTGGAAACTCATTATCAGTCTATATTATAGTCTGGCACCTATAGTCTTTGTACATTTTCTTGGCTTGAAAGGCAAGAAATCACATACTTACTGTCACAGAGCTTTGACTAGTATCCAACATTCCTGGTTTCTCCAGGATTACACTCTTGCTCATCAGATTGATATACTTAAGTGCCCAATCTTTCTTGAAGGGGCAAAAATGAAGAAGAGATGATAAAGGGAGATACTTGAAACCAAAGAGAGATGAAGTATAGAAAGAAGTGAAAAAAGTCACTGTCAGTAAATAATAATTAGAAATACAATGCCAGGAAGATGGTTTTATGTCTGCTGTAAATCTGTTCAAAACACACAGGAGAGAGGGTATGCAGTGAGGAGTAAGAGAAGAGGTGAGGGACACTTACAGACAATTTTAGAGGGAGGTGCAACAATATTACAGCTGGGTACTACTGTGTCCTTACATTACTGAAGCAGGTTGCAAGAGTTAAGAGTTAGACTCTTCCTGTGTGTAACTAGCATAGGGGCTGATTGCAGCACCTGCAACAACTTTGGCTACAACTGTCTGAAGTGACTGCATCTTCTTTGTGTTCAGGTAACATGCAATGCAAGGAGATATCCTATGTTATCCATACAGTGCTGTGACAGAAGTGAATGCATCAGTGTTTATATGTGCACATGTTCACATTTCTCATTCATTCCCTTACTGTGTTTCCAATCCCCACCTAAATATTCACAAAATATATATTCTTTCTTAAACTAGATTTGGGTTGGCAGATCATTTAAATTAAAATATATGTAAATAAATATGAAGAGTACAAAACTAAGTAAAAAAATCTAATCAGTTTGCCATTCTATTTTTAAGAGGGTGTGCTGATCCCACACAATAAGCAATGCTTTGCCAGATATGATACACAATTAGCTTTTCACAGGAGCAAATAAGGACCAAGTTGCCACCTTTAAGAAGACACTCTGCTTGAAGGCAATCAGCTATCAGCTTGAAGCACACAAGTGTTAGGATCAAAGAACCAAGTAGACATCAATATCTGAACTAATCACCTTAAGGCTACCTTTATAATCAGCGGAATGAAGGAGACACTTACAGCATGATACAATATCTGTTGTGTCCCAGAAGTTCATGTTTATTCCATGGACATAAGAACACCAAGGGCAACTAGCTTCAGAAACAGATGTTTGTAATTTTGTTTAGGTCAACTGAGTTGTGTCCCATCTAGAGAGCCACTGCAAAACACAAAAACACATTTCTTATGCACATGGATTTTTCGATCTGTGTTGCAGCTAATGCTGCTAAGCTGTCAGTAAAATGTATGCTAAACATATGCAACGAGCTATGCATTTTTAATTATTCATTCCAGTAGCTGTGAAGTCTGACCTAACATAGGTCTATGAAAAACACTATGCCCAAATACTATACTGGTCCCTGAAATACGTTACTGAAATTGGTGCAATTATGTATTTAGTACTACATTTCTTTCATGACCCAGGGATTTGATTTTCGTGTTTTCTCATTAAATTGTGTTGTGTTTATTTGTTTATTTGCCACATTCATATCTTCATTATGGGCCTGGTGATGAAAATATTTGGTGAAGAACACATAGAAATATCCAGATATTGAGGAATTCAGAAAAACTAGCTTAGCCTTCTGACTATTTAATTGGTATTTAAGAGAGTAAATGAACACATGATCAGTTCTATATTAACACATAAGAGAAAAAGTCTGAAACATAGGTAAAGAGTTACAGTAGGTTCAATGTGTGTCACTGGTGCTTTTGGGTTCTCTTTATTCAGGGACAAATGAAGAGGCAAAGTAGACTATAGCTGCTAAAGGAAGAATACTCTGATGGAGAAAGCCTGGACTAGAACAACGGTAATCACAGTCTAACAAGCAATAATACTTTGAAAGCAGGGTGAGCCTTCCTAAGCTTGATACTCCTTTGACAGGCAGTAGGCTGGCTTCTTCCAAAGAGTAAGTTGTATGACTTGAACAGAAGGAAGCCTCCTATGGTTCATATAGCTACCATATATTCTTAATATATGTCATACTATACGTTGTTCATATACCTAAATGGAGGTGGTTCTGCCATCAGTGCAGAACTGAAAATGCCCGAGAAAGATTTTAGTTCCTGGCTCAACACATGCCTCTGTGACCTTCATAAAAAATTATACCTGTAAAGTGCAGGGAGCGTATCCCATCTTCACAGCAGATAGGGACAGTAAAATCAATCAATGACTTAACTGCTCAGGCAGTAACAGACAGACAAATGCACAGACAGGTCTAACAATGGTTAGCTCAAGAGAGTCAAAGACCACAAGTACGCCAATGCACTACCTGACAAAAAAATAGTAAATAACAATAGCTATTGTCATAGGTGCATGTGTGACAAGGGACAGCCCCCCCCATATGCCTTTTATTAAACCGGTGTGCATAATTGACCATATGTACCTAAAAAACTCTAGAGGGGGGCCAGAAAACAGCAAATATGATGCACAGTAGTGAGTTTTACAAGTTAGGCCCAAAGTTTTAAAAATGAAGTGATCTTTGATATAGATACAAATGAATTAAAAATGTTCCATAGCAAACAGTTCCCACCCAGGGGTTGTAAACATGCTACTTCTACAATAACAAAGTGTTTGCCTTGCATCTAGAGCTACTTAAGATAAAAAAAAGAAATCATACATTTTATGAAATGCCTCATTAGAAGACATTCTCAGGGGAGAAGGGGTGGGGAAATGCAGAAGCAGTGTCAAATGTAGTCAGTAATAAAATGCAAATAAAATCTATACGGTTTAAACAAAGCCTAATGCATTATTCATAAATAAGATCGTTCTTTTACACAGAAAGTTTAATTCATCATCCAGTTTACTATATTTTACAGCATCAATTAGAAAAGAGGGATTCTCTTCCTCTCCAAAGTTAGCAGTACAGATTCACAGTAAAAGAAAATCTATTATGGCATTTAATAGCTTGATGAGAGATGCATAAATGTAAATCAGCAAGACTGTAAGAAAATCAGCATGTGAGAAAGAAAAAGCGGTTTCTTCATTATGAAAATTCATTCAGTTTCCATTGATTAGATGATGGCAGGCCTATTTTTCTAGCTTAGTCCAGTTTACCTAAGCTGTGACTGTGGGAAGGAGGAATGCATCAGGAGGATGTTGGTTCCCACCACCACCCGCCAGTCTTTTCTCTTTCCAGTGAAGGACCAAATAAATTGTGGGCTGTGGGTGGGTGGGGGAGAGACAAAGAAAAGCACCAAAACACAGAATTAAGAAACTTACAAAGAAATTATTCTTTAACCTCTTTTCATATTAACTATTGCTAAGGATAATATATATCTAGACTCTGTACCTGGGCTACACAGATCTACCTAGGCTGTAACTGGATTTTCAGTGTTATTAATATGCATTTTTTAATTGTTTTTACCTTAAGAAAAGGAAACAATTTCCAAAGATATATATGTCCTTTCAGAAATATTTTACTGGGTCCACTATGGAAATATTTTATGCTTACAGATTTGTTTTGTACTTTTAAAATTGTCCTTTGGCATTATTTTTTTTTTTAGAGCTGCTGTAGGCATGTAACAACACAACTACATCATACAAACATGAGATGCAAAAATCATCATCAACCATTATTAACTCTCAATTAAATATTCACATGACATGAGCAACTCTATAAGGAGAATAGATTGGGTTTGAAAACATGATATCTATGCTATGATAGTTTTGAACTTTGTCCTTAGATGCTCTTATTCATAAGTTTGTTATTAAGATTACCTGGATTTGATCAAATAGGTGACAACTTCAACTTTTATGCTGTGACCATTTGCAGGCATTTCCCAAGTAGCTTTAAAAATTATATTGGAGAGCTTTTCACAGTGGAAGAGCTTCTGAGATTTTCAAATTTGGGTTTTTGTTTCTCTACATCCCATTGTCTTCTTCCCTGTCCTCACCATATTCATTTGCTAACAAGCCTGGTCATAACTCCAAGGGAACAGGACTCAAAATGATAACTTTTCAGAAGAGTTCATCGAGAAGATGCACTTAGTCCAGTTGAAAACTCAAGTTACATGCACCAGCTTAACGGCACAAAATCAGACATGGGAATTTTATAAAAAGTAGCAAAACACATTTGCATTTACATTTCAAATATACTCCATAACCTTTCATATTTGGAAATCTTCATTCCCAACTTCAAATCTCAGTTCTTAAAGCTCCTCAGGAGGCAAGAATCTACTAGAAAGCTTTATAGGAAGCAAGCAAAGAATCCAATTAAATACCGGTAGGTATGCTTTCAGCAAAGAAAGATGCATATATCACATCAACAACTGCAAAATCAATAGGGCATGAGTGCAGGAGCTTCCACAATCTAATCCTTTCACCTACACCAAGAACAAACTTGTCACCTCTGCTCAGGCTTTTCTCTGGCCAATTAAAATCTCAATTACATTTATGGAGTCCCTGCTTCATTGTTCTGTTGGTGTTCAGTCTGGGTTCCTCTGGGAAAGCAAGGGAATATGGGGCATGTGGAAGAGGCCCAGAAGATGTGAAAGATGTGTGACCCTAGGAGCTGTAAGGTCTGTAAGGAAGGGACTAACCCTTGATGGCAGATACAGAGAAGCAAAGGTACTGCATGGCCCACTCCCCAAAGCCCCATTATAGCTCCTTATCCCCATATCATCTCAAAACATGCAAGTGGCATAAAGGCTATCAAATTTTAACACCCCCCAAAGTAGCATTTCAATATGTCATCACCACTGTGCAAAATGCACACATCAGGCAACCAAAAGATCTTTCTAAGAGTTAATCAGCAAAGCACCCGTTCATTACTCTTTGCAAGTTGTTCTTTTTTCCTTCTTCATCCTTGCATTCACAACATTTACAAATAGATCAAAATCCCCATCTTGCCCTGCATTCATCTCCCTCTAATTCTGTGAACTTTTTTTTTTAAACACCCATGACCCAGGAGGTAATGAGTTATAACTCCTACTTCAGTTTTGAAAACACATATGAATAGAACTTATATATAGGCTGGGCAGCTGGGAGACAATGTCATCTCACTTCACTTCTTGTACCTCAACCTGTTCTCACCCCACTGCTTGAGGTTGTTCAAATTTGCTTTTGACTGTAGGCTGTTCTGTGTAAGGACTGAACCTTTGCTTGGGTCTTGAAAAATACTTACGATGTTGTGGGTGCTATTAGATGACATGTACAACATAAGTCATAATTGATGTAATACTGATGAGAGTAACATTGCATGCATTTTTAACAAAACATTCTGATTGTTCTTGGTTTTTGCAACTTACTAACAGCAACATAGGTGCCTGCAGTTAATAAATTTTGTTCTTGTTAACAGAGCAATTCACAGAAAGTTAGAGTGTATAAGCATTTAAGATACTTTAATCTCTGTATAGAAAAACATAAAGTTGTAGGACAAAGCAACCATGGAGTTAATAACCTTTCAAACAGCTTAATAAATGTATAGTTTGTGCATAAAAATGAAAAGTAAAAGCTAGAAATTAATTAAACATACATTTAATTCTGTTCCCTTCTAATAATATTTGAATGAAATCTTTCATAGTCTTTAGTGTAAAACTTGAATATTAACCTAACTGAATATCAATTTAATACATATATTGCCAATGATGCAACCAAAGTGTAGCTTATCAGAAAGTTCCAAGGTAAGGTTAACACTTATGAGAAGACAAACTGAATCATTTATACTATTAATTCAATAATATTGAAATGTGTTGCTTCAATTAAGTCAAATTTCATTTAAGCTGTAGTTTATATTTGCTTATATTTTAATCTTTAATTATTAAACTGATAAATACAAATTTCTTATAAAATGCTAAACTCATTGAGTGACAGCCTTCTGGCTTGTCTGGGACTCCTGAAATTGGTTTTAGAGGTATTTTTCCAGTTGAAGCCTTGGGATCTTAGCTGTGACTTAAGGGCATCACAAGATAATAAGGAGAAAGTATGGAGAGGTATAATAGAGATATCATTAACGAGAAAGTACAATTAATGTATCATTAAAATCAAGGACATTATAGCATAAAGTTAGCTATTTCATCTATGAGTATCAAGGAGTTTAAAGGAGTTTTGTTCAAAGAAAAGAAGTCAGTTGGGAACTGTACCCTAAGCTAGTTTATAGAAGTGAGTAATAATGGGTCCAGCCAAAAAGAAAAAAGAAATGATGGTCACGCATATAAATGATTCAACCTGATTCCCCTGTTTCTCTACACTATAAACGTAAGTCAAATGGACAATTCACAGGAGCTGGTTTGCACACACAGTCTCAGTCTGAAGATTTTTTTACTGAAAAGTCATGAATTATGGAATCTCCAGGTTATTTTATTCACCTGGCTCAACTCAATGATAAATAATGTGATTCAACCAACAATGACCTAACAAGTCAGTTTTAAGTTTGTAAATTAAAATAGAAGTTTCAAAGAACAGCAGAAAAATTGGAACAACGACAAATCCAAAGTATTTTGAAGATTCATTGTCATTTGGCAGGACGTCTTTACATTTCAGAATAGAAAAATGAGTATTTTTTTAAAAAACCAGAAAAGCGTTTTGCCCAGTATTAGTATAATACTTAGCTTAATTGCTTTCACAGATAGACCATCCAAATATCTTCATTTGCTTTGGATTATGAAATAAGAACAGAAAGAGAAAATTCTAGCTAGTGATTTAATTCAAGCATTAAGGTAACATGGTGCTGGGTATATTATAAATACCTAGATATGTTATTACCACTACATCAATAAGTGTCTTCTGCCAAGAAAGGCTGAACTCCCTGAAAAGCATTTCTGATGAATCAGCAGGTGATAACAGTTGAATTACATGAGACGCACCATTTTTAGGGGATCTAAAATTTGTACATTCTCTGTGATTTCAGCCTCTGCTGACTCAAGAAGTAACACTCTGGAGTCAGTAGTTCTGCACTAAAACTTAATTTGGCTCACTATGTCTGCAGCTTAAACTTCAGCCACATAGTTAATGATGCATGATATCACTAATAATTTCTTCTATGAAATGGCAAACTAGTTAAAAAAATATGACACGAGTTGACAATTGCTTATGAGGTTAAGAAGAAAAATGTTTTGAGACCTTGGCAATTTCCCTATTCCACCTTTACATAAAATTTGGAGGTGTCTGTCTGGGCATCACAACTGGCAAATATTGTACTTTAATTAATTTGACAATACCCATTTTGGCAACATCGTCACTTCAAATAAGCAAAAAGCTCCTTCACATTTCAAAGACCTGCACATTGCAGCCTTGTGATAAGAATATTACATGCTTTCCTCTTCTGTTCTGGCTTGTCACTGTGGGACAAGTGCAGGAGTCTTAAGAAATCTCCTTCTTTCTCCAAGTGCTTTATTTTTTTTGCTTTCTATCTCCACATGGAGACAGAAGCTATATTCACCCACATTAGCAGCCAGCCTAAAGAAACCATATTTGACCTTTTCGAACTATTACTGTGTTTTTGGAAAAATTGGAATTATTTTCTTTGTAGTATGTATTTATTTAAGGTAGTATAGTGATACTAAAGTATTGCAGGAGAGTTTAATATATTTTGTTACTCAGAAACAACATTCAGCACATCATGTAACAACTTTAAGGCTTTATCTTGGCCCTAACTTGAAAAAGCAAAACCCAGATCTCTCTTCAAATATAGAGGACAAGGACGACTTAAGAGTTCTTGACTTGGTTCCCAAGCACAATGACTTCATTTTTTTGCCTGTTAGACTAAGTCTGGTGTCACAGGGCAAAGCTGTTACCCACCATAGTGGCAGGCATGGATTAAAGTTCCAGAGACAAAGATGCTACTTGTTACTTTTAGAATCTGAATCTTAAGTATTAGATTCAATAGAATAGAGACAGTAAAAAGAAAACTGTTGTGTGCACAGACAGCAGGTCCAGACCTAAACATCCTCCTTATAGTCCCTGCCATGGAGAATTTGCCAGAGCAAGACCAAATGCACATGTTGACAGGAAGATATCTGGTCATCCTAGTTGCAGTATCTCTTTACATCATTACAGCTGAGAAGAATCGCTCCTCTGATAAGGCAGAACAATAGATACAGCATTTGGTTGCCACTAGGTAGCTTTCCCCTGTTTTCAGACAAAATTAGAAAGAAACCAAATGTAACTTTTGAAAGGCCATCCAGTAGCCATAAGAAAGTGGACTGGTGCACAACTGACCTTTACTAAACACAAAAGCATTGTGACAGTTATTTTTAAAAGGAGGAAAAAAAATCTATAGAGGCAGACTTAGTGCATGATTTTAATTATACTATTATGTTATCTGCTGGGGGCAGAATCCTGTTGCCATTTTTATTCATGATGTACTGATAACTACGTTACTGAAATTGGCCTCTTCCTTCCATTTTCAGAAAGCTTATTCTCTGCACATACTTTAATGGGAGAAAAGCTGACCTGTTTGGAAAACCCAGCTTGATACTTATCATATTGACAGATGGTATTAATTTGTGGTGATGATATACTGTACTGTTACTAGCAATTGACACTAGAACTGGAGCTTTTGGTTAGCAAAATGTTTTAGGTGTACCATAGATACCAAGCTTATGATCACAGAAATAAAGCGCACTTAGGGAAATATTTTAAATAAAATTTACTTTCTGAAAAATCAGGTTAGTAACTGGTCCTGTCAGTAGTCAGAATTACTACATTTTACAGATAAAATTGTAAGAAAGTGAAAAACTTTTCAGATTAAATATTAATATCTAACAGTTATTCAGTTAATGTATTTATACGGCAAAGCAATAAAGATAATACACTGTGGATGGTAGATGTAAATGGCAAGTCACCAAATATCTTCAGCTTTCTGTCTTTTATAAACACAGGTGGTAAAAATAACAACTGACCATTGTTATTGAAAATCATTGGTAGGATTGGATTTCCATGTAATACCTTCTCACGGATACCTGAATATTAATACAGTGAGCAAAAGCATACTATTATACACTTGGATTCAAAGAATAAACAAAACAATTTAAAATATTAGGATTTCTTAACAATATTTTATTGAGTTAATCATATTATATACACTATGAAGTTGTTCAAATGCATGTAGTTAGTGAAGAGGGCTCAACTCAATTTACTATTCTTTTCCCCCTGTATCTTCTTAGGTATTGATATATTTTCAAGATTACAGAGCTTTAGATTCTTTTTTTTTTTTTTTTTAAATTCTCTACTCTTCCTCTCCCTTCCAGATGTGCAATTGTGAATATGCAGTTCATTTATAGTCAGCAAAATTCCCTGATGGGTCCCAAAGACTTTGGTGATATCACAGTGCTAATATGGTAATACTCAATCATTGCCACTCTGGACATATTTCTGTACTTGTTTTCTCTCTACCATGCACACAGGATATGAAAGGCCTCAGTGCTATTGCATACTGTGACTAATCAGTCCTAATTTGACTAAAGAAAATCTCATCTTCGGTGCCCCTTTTCTTTTAATTCCTGTGTCAAATATAAGGATTCTCAGACAAAAACAATTTGTCTGTGTTACGGTATTTTTCACTGTGTCATTACCTAATAAAAAAATTTGCCTTACCTACAAATAGATTTTATATTGTCATTTTACTTTTACTGTTTTATTTCTGTATTTTCTGCTAAAATGTGTTATGTATTTTCCTCTTTTATCTGTTGCCCAGTGTGATTTGTGTTCCATCAAATTGTAATGGTGGCTTTAGGAAAGGCTCTTAAAAGTCTGCTGGAACGTCTTTGAGAGCTGGGTCTTTTATTGGGAGAAACAAGGAAAAGAAGTTATTAATGCTTGTAATCTGAGATGTTTTGGTTTCTTCCAGTGTAGAACTAGACCTGTACAGAAGAAGATGGTGTATCACAAATGGGAAGAAATGTTCCAAGAAAGAAAAAAAAAAAAACCAGACAGGAAAAGTTTTGTTTCAACCACTGCTAATCTACATCTCACAAGAAGATATAGACAGATAGATAAATAGATAGACAGATACACAAACAGATAGGTAGCTAGATATTTGAAGACACCAACATTTCTCATTCGTGTTTCGATCAGCAGGCTTAGCAATGATAATGAAAAGTAGAAAGGTGAGAATATAAAAGTCAGATTAAGTGAAAAATACTAAAGGAATAAAGAAACATAGGTAAGAAAGAAAGGGGCAGTTGCAGCAGTTAAAGATCTGTCATAGGCTTTCCATTATGACAGCAGTATAACTGTAACTGAGTATAACCAGGAAGCTATTTGGAAGACTCTAGAAAGACTTGAGAAAGTGTTGAAAAAATGAAACAAACTAAAAATACAGATGAAACAGGCAGGAGGTAGGAAAGAGAAGGAGAGATGCTGTGTGCCTGAATGATGGTAGTGATAAATAAACCCATACGAATGAGAAACAGGATATGAAAGAAATAAAATTAATGCTTTTATCTCATCTATTTCTTCTTTAGTGTCTGAGCAATAAAGGCAAAATAAATGAACTACCATGAGAACTCCTGTTTTCTTAAGTATAGCTTTCTTTTATTCTTGCTTACTGAAAATCCATTTAATTTAAAATATGTATGAAGAAAAGGGAAAAGCTGTTAGTCTAAAGCCGTGCACAGCAAGGTTCAATTTGAAGCACGTTTTCTATGGCGAAGTTCCAAAGAGCAGTCAAATGGGATTTACAATGCCAGTGTTGACAGGATCTTAAGCATAACAGCATTAGATAGCTGCCACCATAACTTTTTGGATAGAGATGGCTACAGTAAGTTGTAGGCTACAATTAAAGCTCATTCATTACTGCTTTCTTCTCAACATTGAAAAGGTTAAGGACTTAGAGATCTCAAAGCCACTAAATTTTCTTTCTGGTTTAGACCATCCATAAATACCACAGAAAGGTCCAAGGGATTTTTCTTTTTCTTTTTTTGAGGGGTGAAATTTTTCCAGTAGAAAGAAGTGAAAGGACAAAAAAAAGGGAAACATGACTAAGTGCAACACACTTGGCTTTTATTTAGCCAAAAGACCTTTCCTAGACCTTGCTGTATATCTGTTCTACAGATACTTTTTCTATTCTCCCTCCTTTTTTTTTTTAACCCAACCCCAGAAAAGTGTCTACATTTTTTATTTTTTTTTAAATGTAGGGAAGCCATAAATACCTGCCTATTTCCTATTTAGAAATCTGAACTGATAAAAGGGCAAGTAAAATGCTGGACAAGAACTTACCTTGAATATCATCAGCTTCTGTCTGAGAAGTACCATTTCAGGTGGCTGATAGTCACACACTCATCAGAATCTCGATTCCCATCAGCTGACTTAGTAAGAATGTAATAATACTTTATGCAAGCTTAGAAAACATTAGCTGGGTATTTCAAGGAGATAGAATTATTCTATTTCATTGGATTCTGACAATTAATCATCACTTCCTTCATATTACATGTTGCTGCATGCATATCTAGTTGATAGTAATCTGAATCTGGAAAGAAAATGCTTCAGGCCATTCTAACATAAGTCTTAAAACATGTAAAATAAGTCAGCCGTAAATTTTCAGTTATGATTTTGATTTGGCAAGAGACACTATGTAAATCTGAATATTGATTTTAGAAGTTTATCAGCTTATTATTGTCAGGTAAGCCAATGTTATATTTTTCCACGCCCACTACTGAATTTTCACTGCAGACAGTAGACTCTTAGGATAAAGCATTCCTAGCAAATCTAGTCAGTGTCACATGTGCGCCAAGATAACTCATTAGCACTGGAGCCCAGAACAACCAGCAATCTTGCTGCCCTCAGGATACTATGTAGAAAACACACTTTGACATAGTTTTCCTGACTTGATTTTCCTGCATATCATTAAATAAATATAAACAAAAATCACTTTCTGGATGCTCAAGGGTAGGAAGAAAAAGAAAAGAAAACTACAACTGTTAATAGATTTAAAACAACCTAGTGATAGGCAAGATATCAATGGCACTCTAAATTCTCAAAAGGAATAAATGGGGAGGGGGGTAAAATCAGAGCTTATGGGCTCCCTCACACTGACCATCCACTCTGTACTACACTGGGGAAGGCTTTTCAGTCCAATCTGTTGTCACTACTCTGACATTAAGTTTTTATTGCTTTATTTTTCTTGGAGCCTTTGGATAAGAGTTTTCTAGAAGCTGTTCTAGAAAGCTCAGTCAGAAAGTACTTCAGTCTTCCAATGTTCTGTTTTTCTAGAGATAGGCTTGAGCAATGCTGCTTATCTCATAGGAGGTGAGCAGCCACTGTCAAAGCAAGTTCAGCAAAATAGGTTTTCTTAAGTAAATAATAGAAGAGGTTTTGGAGCAGACATTATTTAGGATTATATTTGGGTTGAAAAATATTATAATAATGATCTATAAAATGAGAAAGTACCGAGTAATGTGAAAGTACTTTAGAAAGCATCAAGTTATGATAAAAAAAAGTTATATTAATTCTGCAAGACTTCCCTTTCCCTCATACCACACAACTTCACTTTACTTATGCATGTTAGAAAAAGGACACTGTTATTGTCAGGAGATAATATCCCTACAAATTGTGACCATCATTTTCCCTGACTGATAAGAGTATCTATTGACACCAGGAGCTGTATAGAAGTCAAGGAAACACTGGGGTCCCTTCCTAGAGGTTACAAGAAAGTACCAGGTACTGTAAATATAGCAATTATTATGATAATTTAATATTGATTATGTTCTCTGTGTACAGTACTTAATAATTTCATAAGTGCGCATATTATCTCTGTGAAATTTATTTTGAATAGTGTTATACACTGCCAGTCAATTTTTCCAACATTTTGAGGTCTGAAGAAAATACAGAAAGAAAACAAATTACATTCATATAAAAATGAAGCAATGAAATTACAGCAAGTTTCTTCTTCAACTGTAAGAATGTAGTCAGAAGTAACCAAGATGGGAAAAACAGGGAGTAACAGTTCACTTAACCTTCTGTGAGGATTCACGGTGCATCAAGTGCTTCTCTGTTCACAAAGCCAGTATAGAGCCAAGGACAGCATGACTGCTGAGAAGAGCTTCAGCTTACGGCATGTATCTGTATGCCCATCTCTAGATTTGGGCTCTTTATGATTAGCGAAGTTTGTTTTCTAAACTTCTCAGTCATTTAGGGTTAGTGTGCAACATACCAATCTGTAAAAGCAGACAATCTCATGCATAACAAAACCTGGTGATAAAAAATTAATAGGTTGCATTCCCTATTACAAATACCATAGTATCTACTGCAAGATATGAGCAGACAAAATTTCAACTCACCAACAGAGAAGCCACAGAGTTACATATCAAATCCAAAGGGATTTTCTGACAAACTAAGAATGATTACTTAAATCAAACAAACCTAAATTTTCTCTGAACCACTGAATGTAAATGTTTTTACAGACAAATGCCTACATATTATTATTCCATACAGTAGTTCCAGCAATTCACATGTTTTCCCACAGTTGTAGCACTATATGTAACAGTGATTTAATGAAACTTCTCATCTTCAGACAGAGTAGCTGAATGGAGCTACTGCCATATCAGTTTAATTGCCCAGACTTGTAAATGTTGTACACCTTGTTATTCAAGCTGCATGTTGCAAGCTACCTGTGAATGATCAGCTTTGCCAACAGGTATAATGTAACAGGGTTTTAATTGCTTTCGCCTTTGGCATCCTTCACCCGCAAGGGATGGTAACTGTTACTTCATTTCAATTAGAAGACAGAGCAACTACTTAGTGGTCTTTCACCTGGAAAAGGATCAAGTCTGTAAGTGTTAATTAATCAAACTTTTGAAAGTTTCAGCCACTTTTGACTTGTTCTCCAACACTGCAACATTCAAAAGTTCTTCTGGAAGAGCCTGCAAGCCTCAGGGTCTGTAGTTGCTTTGTAGTTTTCAAAAATTGTGTCCAATCTACTACTAATTACAAGGCGACTGTTGAACTCCCTAGGGAGGTCAAAGGCAAGGAAAACTTTATTGGCTTCTGCTCCATGTCTTTTATCTATTTTTGAGTAACGTACGAGGTCTTTGCAATTTCCTAAAAATCAATCCTCACAACACAGAGTATCCCTAGGATCTGTGCATGGAATTGGCTGTTAGGTGTCCTGAGCTCATCCTTGGTTGATCAGTTATTTCTCCTAGTACCACAGAAAACATGTTACAGCAGACTGTCAGAATAGTCCCATCTCATAACAATTATGGCACATGTTCTTATCACTAAGGACTGTAATCCTGTAGCATGGCATTGCCATTGCTAGTAACGGGACATAAACACTGTACAAGGCCTCAGCACTAAGGTTTGTCAGTCCTCCTCTGTGTGAACTTCTCTTCACTTGTCTGCAGCTTTGTTTTACTTGGTTTAGCTGTGACAGCATTTTCTCTAATTGACCAGGTGTCAATGGCTAGTTTGCCCTACTTTTGTTTATCTTTGTGTGATACAACTGCAGTTTTTTATAGACAGCAGCAACAAGTTACTCTGTGCTGAGCAAGATATTTACAGCAAAGACACGGTGTAGGGAAACACAGTCCTGTTATGACGCTGAAGAAGCAGAAAGGTGTAAAAGTGTGTTACCAAACCTAAAAAAATAACCCAAAGTGGATCCTAGACCACGGAAGAAGCAACGATCAACCTCAGCATCATACTCCTGCCAGTAAAGGACTCCAGATACTGAGGACCCCCATAACACACACCCCCCCCCCCCCCCTCAGCACTAGCATGAAACCCCTGACCTCAGGATCCAGAGGAGCAGTGGGAGGGTGAGTATAGCTCCAGGAGATGGGCAGAAACTGAGACATGTGTGTTTAACATTTTTAACTGCATTATTTTTCTTTTTCTTTCTGTAACAATTACATCTAGACTAATAATGATAAAATTTAAGATTTCAATTATACTAACAATAAATTCTTGGCTTTACTTACATACAAGTGTGCTTCCTCTTTGCCCGTAAACAAGATTATAGGTATAAAAGTATGAAATCTTGGCTCCATGGAAAAATATGTAGAAACTATTTCCACTGACTTCATTAGACTCAGAATTTCAATGTATGTCCTTGTGTACAGAGACTGTTACATGTATTTGTATTAAATTTGAAATTATTTGGAGAATTTCACTGATTTTAACAATCTAATCTTTCCTGAATTTAAAAATAAGAGTTTTGTTAAAAGCATAGCTCTCCAGAAAAATTTTGACAAGATTATCTTTTTTTCCATTGAAAACATACTAGTTCCATCAAAACTTTTGACTCGGAAAATGTCTCTTGACAAGGATGGAATTTCTGATCAAAAAGAGAGAGAAGGGAAAAAAAGGGGGGAGAAACTACTAGCTAATTTGCTATTCTCTTGTGGATCTCAGTCTCTCTTGGGAGTTATTCTTCAAAAGCAGAGATTGAGTCTATAGTGATCAAAACCCCTCAGCTAAGACACAGAATATTCATGTTTGAATTTCTGTCCTCAACATTTTTCCACTGTGGGACTGGAAAAATGTTTAAAATGCCTAGATTTCACAGGATAAGTAAACTCTTAACTTTAGAAGAAAACTAAAAATTAGTCCCATAATACATTACTTACAGCACAAATACACTACTTATAACACCTTTTATTTTCAGCTGTCACTACCGTGACATTTAGACTAATCTTTATGAAAAGTTCAGCTCCTTTTCTTTTATGAAAAAGTCTCCTACATAATAATAAAGAGGTTCCAGTTGCATCAATTAGACCAGTTTTAAAGGCAAAGTAAAAGCAGTGAGAAGTGTGTTTTCCTCTTAATGCACACTCCCCCCCCCCCCAAAAAAAAAAAAAAAAACCAAACCAAAAAACACAGTTAAAGATAACTCCACTATATGGATTATATCTGGAATGCTAAGAAACAATGTCTCTGTCAAAAAAACCCTGAACCAAAACAGCTTTGTAAAGCCAATATCTGAGAATTTAGGGAATGTCCATATCAAAACTGCCTGTGCATGTTTGTTCTTCCACCTTGCTTGAAAACAAGCTCTGGCTTGCATAAAAAGGAGTTTTGAAATAAAGAAATACAGGTGTAATTTAAAAAGAAAGAAATACCGATACTGCCTGGTACCTGCACAGGTCACCGTGCATCAGAACATTTAGATCAACACCACACACCTGCACCCCCAGAACCACTGGTGGCAGCGAGTTGTGACGAGAGGTCTGTTACCGAGAGCTCTCCTATCAGAACAGAGATGGCTGGCACTCAGTATATTTTTCCTTGTAAGGCAGAAGTAAAGTTAAAAGTACTTTACCACCCAAACAATTTACTGTTTACACTAGCCTGTTACACAAGGTATCTTTTTAGGAAAAATGCTTCAAAGCATAAAATTTCTTTTATTAGCTCATGGCAAAACAAAACAACGCCACAAAACCAAACACAAAATCAACCCAAAGAAGCTCTAACCCGTGAAACTCGGAACAGTCTAACCAAATTCTGCTAGAAATCCAATGCTGCTAATATGTGCTGGTAGTCTATGTCAAATATAACATTTACATGTATCTTTGCTTATTGCCATCTGTATTAATTTGCCTCTTCCATATTTACTAAAAGTTTAGGAATGAAAACCTTGACAGAAAGCTCCACATTTATGAACAGAACAGGTATAATGGAAGCAATAATAATACAAACTTTCAGAATTAATATAACTTCTAAAATGACACCGGAGAGGATCGGGTACTAATCTGATCTGCATGTCCATTCCTGGCTTCCTCAGATCAGTGCCTTACACCTTTTGTGCTACTGTACACAGTCTGCACTTTCCTGAAAGCTCTGCTGACAAAAAGACAGCAAGAAAAGCTATGCAATTGCAGTCTGCAGCCCCAGGGCTACAGAAAAGCAATCTGTTAGTAGGGACAAAAGGCTGCTTAGACCACACACCTCAGGCACTTCAGTTCTTCCTTGGGGTATATAACAGGGTTTTATATTTTGCCTAATCACAAATATTGCAGACTATACTGTTCCAGAAAATGTAACTGAATGAAAGCAGTTTCAAACAAACCTTTACCTTATGTCTTAATGGCGGGAGCAGGTGACTGACTTTTTTCCCTGTCAGTAGATTTATTTAGCAGTCATGTGAAGGCCTAAAACCTTATAAAAGAGCTGTAGAATGTACTTTCCAGCTGGGTATTTACTAAGAAACCCAGACAGGGCTGAGCTGCATGTACAGAGTGCCACATTCTGCTTCTCTTTGCTTTCTGTGGTTTTGAAAACTTAGGCTCCTGAATTAAACATTGGATACTCATGGGTATGAGCAGCAGCAGTACAATTCTACTTAGTGTGCCCTTTTACACATTCCTCCAGCAAAAAATATCCAGCTAATTAGAGACTTCATTTTATGAGAGCTATGGAGCATTGCTGTGGATGTTTTATTTCAAAGGTCATTTATAGTGCAGATTTTTATTGCAACTTAGAGGAATGAAAAAAGTAAAAAGCAAGTTCTGTTTGTCACTATCAGGGTGTCAAATAAGTTTGCTTGAGAACGTATTTGAGTGGCATGTAAAAGAAAGAGATGCAGAAAAACATCTCACAGCACTAGGCAAAATAATAAATAATTCCTTTCTGTTCTCTTATTTCCACTTCCAGAAATGCTGCTTAAGATTTTTGCAGAAAACGCTTTTTTCTGTGTTGTAAGTAATTGCAATTCTGGAGAAGAAACAAGAGGATTGGAAAAAAAAATTACACTTGTTTACTTTAGAGTCCAAAGAAGTTGCTCCATTATTCCAATTTGTCACTTTATTTTTTTTACATGAGTGTTTTTTATTGAAGTCACAACTATATAACTTATAGAATTAGAGTGATGGCATATCTTTCTATGGTTAATGCTTTTAGCATTTCCTCTTACTGACAAAGTGATGTAAAAACACAACCTACTGACATTTATGCTAACATCCTCTTTAGCATGCTGTATAGTAAATTTGATATTATTGATGTCTACTGTCTTCCCATTTTTGCAGGGGATGACCAATGTTTGTTATAATCCGGAATTTAGATTAGATTTGGCTCTTCTAAAAATCAACTAGACTGAGATATTCCTGACTGATATCTAGATAAGAAGAGAAAAATAAGTATCCTTCCCTTTTGTGATTTCTGAATTGGGAAAATTATTGGGTAATTCTGAGGACTGCTAGATGCTGCAGTTAAAGTGATATTCTTATTGCATAAGAGCTTTCAGCATCTACGTTTTCTCTATAGAAGTAATTACAGCCATGATTTCCAGATAGGCTGGATCTTTACAATGCAGTTGAAATCAAGAGGAGATGGGGCTTTTGGAAAAGCAGGCTTAAGACAAATATGTGGTATACAGAAGTATATATCAATGTAATAAGGGCAGCAGTAAGTTGGTAAGAAATAAAAATAACTCATTAACCTCAGAACTTCAGGCAATATACTCCCATCTCAAAACCTTCTTTCGGCAATACATTCCTAGCTAGCACTACTGTTGCCGAGTAATTTTATATGTTACCACATCCAACCTCAACTATTTTCCTCCAAACTTCTAAACAAAAGTGATGGAAAGATCTACTTATGTAATTCTTCAGTTTTTCAGGCTATGACTTCTCACTGAATAACCTCAACTTTACTTTTAACTATTGATTTGTTCTGTATCTGGGAATCTTTGGAAATAATAGTGCCTTGAAAGACAGCTACCACTCCTGAAGAAAGACTGCAAAGGGGATCAGTTGTTATGTACAAATACCAAGCAAAATTGTGATGATCTGATCTGTTCGTCTTCTATTTAAAATGTACAGACTAATTAGAGAAAACATTTTTCTACAGGCAATTCACCTTGAACAGTAAATAAATCTGTCTTTAAATTTTATATACCACAGATACTTTTTGTAGGGAGAATACATATTCTGTAACTGTGAAAAAAGACATGTTTATAAAGCTGAACAATAAAAATGATAGCAATCACAGGACAGAACTCAAAATTATAAATTATTGGCATTAAAATTGCCATTGAAGCTCTGCATGCAGGGGGGGGGGTTTGCCTTCTCTCCTGCTACAACAGGATCTCATATACTGGAATCTGCTTTTGCAACATTTAAAATGTTCAAATACAGCTGACATTGTAAATCTTACTGGAACAATGAAATAAGCTTCTAAGTGGGTGCTAGAATAAAAAGATCATAATTCCTATTGATTTATGTCTTGCAGACAATTGATTTTTACAACTGTCCAAGTTATGATCAGAGCTTATTCTGAATGAAGAGCAATTCTAAGAGCATTTGGTGTGGATGAATTCCCTAGTAACCAATGAAGGATACTCCCATGTCATGTGGGGGGGAAAACATCCACTTACAAGGCTTTTCTTCTACACTTACTTTTTCTATTTAAATGAAAATTGTGGATATTCAATATTTGTGATACTTCTTTTTCCTTTGAGTTCACAGATATTAAGAAAAGTGACTGACAGACACAGGCATTGTATTGCATGAGTTGGAAAACCTAATGAAGTAATTTCAAGGGCTAAGTAGAAGCTGTAGAGGGTATTTCAGGGCCACATTTTGAACTTTGACAATTAAATTCCAGTGTATCCCAGTTCAAGCCAAGTCCTTTTACTACAGGCTTAAAAAAAAAAAAAAAAAAAAAAAGATATAAGTAGCTTCTCTCCTCCCCTCCCTTGCCAACTTCATTCCATGTTCCTTTGGAAATGCAGAATGTTTAGCACACTTCTCTTGGCGTGGCAGAATCTAGTTTTTAGGCTTATGTTTCCCATTTTCATTCTCTAAGTTCATATCTTCAATAACACTTGTTCACAGCTTGTTAGGAAATTGCATCTTCTCAAACTGTCTTATATAATGAGATTCAGGTTGGAAGGGCCCTCAGGAAGTCCCTGGTCCAACCTCCTGCCCAGAGCTGTGTCGGCTCTGGATTCAGACCAGGCTGCTCAGGGCTTTAGCCAGCCAGGTCTTGAAAACCTCCAAGGATTTAGACTGCACAGGGTCAAGATAGAAAACGTAGGTTTCAGTACATCACACAATGCAGGTTTGGATACCAGGTACAACCCAAATGCCAGCAACTACTGGTTCAGAAAGGCTCAAGGAGAGAAAAAGTATATCCTGTTAGCCAGAATGGTCATTTACGTAAGTGTAAGATCTAACACAACTAAGTGAATGGTTGGCAAATTTAAGTTTGGGATAAATTAAGCTATAATAATAATTGATAAATAACTTTAGAGAAAGCATACACAAAGTACTGTATTCTCTACAAAACCGAGGTGTCTAGGCTTGGATATGTTTTCCGATGGGATCCAAAACTATTTATGCAGGGCAGATAAACAAAGAGACTGGCAGACACAGTATTTTTACATTTGCCTTACTTGGATAGGCATTTTTGTTCAAAATACCGTATTTTTGCTTGCAAAGATTCCAGCTCTGGTTTTGTACCAAGTTTAGGATACAAAAAGCAACGGAAATGGCAGCAATACAGTTGTGATGGTGTCTGGATTTAAATTGTTTTCACACCATCATCATTTTGAGACAATGTGTAATAACTTCTGAAACGATTTCAAAGCATGCTACATTACCTGAGAAGGAAAGCAGGGCAGCTTTCACTGTGCTGTGTGCTGCCATGGCAAGACTGCATGGTCAGCAAAACACCTGGTACTGGACAGCCTTAACACAACTTTCCCTTCCTTTCCTCTGATAAGTTCTATTTCTAAAGCATAATCTAGTTGTGATTTTCTTTCTTTTAACTTTAGCCCCTTATTTATATATGCAGTCACCTAAATGGGTCGCTCTGTGATTCTTGTTGCTAATTGTGTTTACAGTTCTTCAGAAGACTTTCTGGTATTATGCAATTTTTAGACATGTTTCCCCATGTGTGTAACATACAAAAGTAACATACAAACACCAGAGTTTTGTTTCAACTAAAAGTGAACACAAGGAATAACTGTTTTCAATATAAGTTTGTAAGAATGTTGAAATAAAACAGATGAGAATTAACTAGAGCCAAGACAGACTGTGCACAGGGTCATGTTGTTTTATTGCAGACTTGATTCTGGTCACAAAGGTCATTCTGGGGGAAACTGGTGGAGCTGTGAAATGAGTGAAATGGGTTCATAGTCAGTAATAGGAAGAAGAATAGTTTCCCCTCTCTTTCCACACCCACTTCCCATGAAGTGCATTTTGGATTGATGACAACTAAACTGAGGAAAATAGGACCTCCTCCCACTAGCTGTGTTGGAGCTTCTATTTCATATTGACATATTCAGATGACCACTGTGAAAACCCTCCTTTCAAATCCCAGTGCCCGCATCTGTGTTTGTGTACACTATCAGATAAATAGGAGTATATTTACAGTTTTGGTTGGGTCTTGAGAAAGGTACATTCTTAGATGCTTCAACTAGTACATTCTTCTAAACAATTCAGTATATTTGATTTCATGGACTTGAGAGCTAGCCCTTTGTTCTCTAACATATATCTTATTTTCATCCATAAGCAGCAAAAAATAAAAGTCAATCTATCAAAAAAAGTCAAGCGCTATCAAATGGCACTAGGCTAAACAAGCTATTAAATACCAGTTTTGTACTTGCTAATTTTTAAGAGCAAGCAGAGCAAGTTTTTTAGCCTAGATACACACATACTCAAAGCAATGTTAAACATTGCCAAGTTACCTCATTTCCTGGGGAGAGAATTTGGACAGCCAGCAGGAAACACCCTAAAAAACCCCAAGTCCAAACAAAAGAAAAAAGCCAACTAAATAAACAACTGACCAATGGAGAATTAAATTGGCAAATCAGAAAAGCCAAGAGGAGGAACTAATCATTAACCCTTCTGCTCTCCCGGACGTATGTAAAACTGGAATTCAGATCCCAAACTGGTTTCTGCCCTTCAACACATACTACTATTTTTCCTTTCAGTTTGGATGCTCACCTTACACTTTTCTTTTAAACATATGACTACACTAGAGGAATTCATGGTGTCATCCATTTCCATCATAACATATTGACTGAGTACACAGAACTCAGAGCTAGCTACACAGAGATGTTTGTCTTCCTCTTTCCAGAATCTGGGTTTTTTTGCAGCATGTTGCAGGGAAGAAACAACTTGCAGATGGCAGAAAACTCCCAAACACTCTGAAAAGAAGAAATATTTTTCATTAGTAACTTGATATGTGAGTGGGCTCCACACTGCTTTTTGTGCTTAAGACACAAAGAGAAGGCATGAACCACACATTTACCATGGTGCTTTGTATCACATGGGCACAAAACAGGATGAAGGCTAATTTCATACATTATAGTACATGCTGCTCAACTCACCAGCTTTTTTCAGTGGCATGTAGGAAACAGAAGACCTGGATCCTCAATTATTTAATATTTGCATGCTGGGTTATATTTCATTGAAAATTAAGCAAGCAGAAGCAAGTTTCATGAAAATTTCTGATGTTTACTAGCAGGTGGATGGTGCACAAATTAAAATGCTAACAAATATTTGAAAGAATATTCAAAAAACCCCACTGTATTTTCAGTCATAATGTATTCTAGTCTAAGTTCATTCCTACTTAGGCTATACTTGATAATCTGTTCTGTAGACTAAGAAAACATTAAAACACAAGGAAAAATTAAAACAGAGCAGGAGAGAGTCATTGGCAGTTGTTACAAGGAGACACCAACAAGTATGCCTAAGAATTTTATGATCTTTTTAGTTTAAAAAAAAAAATTAAAACAAAGTAAATCAGCATAAGTCTATGCATTAATATCTTGTATATGCAAGGAGTTACATTAATTCAAAATTCAAGACTGGTGATGTGTCACATTGACACATCTCTTTCACAAATAAATGGAGAAATACCATACTACCAATAGCAAAATACTGGTTAAACTAGGACACTAATCTTACTCATGTTTAACTCATTAATACCAACACTTATTTCCCATGTTAAAAAAAAAAAGCCTCAGACATTCTACTGTGCTTAATTTATTTTTAAATACAGACTTGTTTCCCATTTCAGAGTTATTTAAAAATATCTATTCAATTTTGGTAAGTGTTATCTATTTTATATAAAGAGATAGGAAAAAGGAGAAGAAAAGAAAAGCAGGCAATGGGAAAAAGGTAAAAGGTGGCATCAGAAAAAAAAGTAAACAGCCATAATAATCTGAAGATAAATTTCAGATATACTTGTACTTCTCTGTATAGCGTCTAAGGCAATAAAGAATTTTTTTCAAAAGTGATTTCTCCACTACTTGCGATATTAATCAATTCCTTTCATTTTCCATGATATCAGAATTATTAACATAACCACTACTAAACCATGACAGTTTCCCTAGGAAACGTAGCTGAGGCACTGAGTGTGATCTGAGAATTGGGTTCTCTTTGTTATTCCTCCCTCAGAGAGCCTTGCACTGTAAGGATTAACCTTATAATGGGACAAGAGATGGCATCTCTTGAAGCATTTGTCACTCTCTGATATAAGCCACACCATTTTGGCCCTAAAACTAATCATCACAAGGTCCCTAGGGACCTTGTTGCAGAAATAGGCAACTAATATGGAAATAAGGCCTTTCTTTCAGGTGCCTGTACTGACATTAGTCTCTGCTGTGCTGCCAGGGCAAGGGACAGCTGGAACCTAGAGGCACTACCTCCATACTTCCCCTAGGAGTACTTGCAATCTGGCATCCAAAACATATTTTTAATTTCCTCTGTTGCATTTTCAGTTTTATTTCCAACTTTTTCACTTACTTGCCCCCCGAACTCCGGAGCTTACCACTACTCTTCACTTTTGATACAGGACATCTCAACTGGAATAACAGTATTTAAGGCTATTAAAGTGACATGTTACTTACAGGTCAATGCTATTATCATTTTTATGCCTTGCATGCTTATATGTCTCTTCCTCTCTAATATAAATTGAATGATGGAATTTATATAAATTCAAATATAAACTCAAGCTTGGGGGGAGGGGAAAAAAGAGTTCTCTAGGGTAATCCAAGAGCAAACACCATCTGCTATTCTTCTGAGCTGAGAAGGATGAAATATATTCCTGAAATTTCATGATTGCACAGTGTCCATGGATAATTATATAAAGAAAATTTCACAACATATGATATATTATAGGAGTACTTTAAGAATATCACTGGTACTAAAGGAAAAAAAAAATCAACTATGCCAAATTTTCAGACAAATATGTTAATCTTATTAGAAATACCCCTTTAATTTGAAGGAACTGCTACCTAGTATCTTTCTATATCTAACTTTTTTTTTAAGCCATTATTTTAAAAAGACCAAAAACCCTGTATTTTTCTAAGTGTATTTCTATATCCAGGTCCCCTGCCAGTACAAATGGGATAAATTTCCATACACGTATACTCCTGGCATGCTCTTGAATGCAAAGTAATGTACTTTTATATGCCTACATCTCCACAAGCATTCATTTTCTGGCACTTGTCTGTGAACATTCAAAGCATATACCTATCATACTTGTTTAAAATTTTTCATTTGCTTAAATGATCTACCAAGAATGCTTTACCAAATCTGCCCTTTGTCAGACTGCAAGCACTTCTATCAGAATGATTCTTTTTTTTTTTTTTTAAATCCATGAGGGAAGGCTAGGAGATAAAAATACATATTTCAGCTCCAAAAACTGAGATTAAAGAAAAGTTATTTTTTACATTTAAAAATAAAAAGCAAAGTATTTTTATTCAGATATTGACTCAGTTGCATGACCATAATGCTGGTGCCTTATATACAATGAATCTACTTGACTATACCAATTAAGACATGTCGTAGACTGACAGAATCACAGAATGGTTGAGGTTGGAAGGAACCTCTGGAGGTCATCTGGTCCAATGCCCCTGCTCAGGCAGGACCACCTACAGCTAGTTACCCAGAACAGTGTCCAGATGACTTTTGAATATCACCAAGGATGGAGACTCTGCAACCTCACTGGGCAACCTGTTCCAGTGCTCAGTCACCCTGACAGTAAAAAAATGTTTCCTGTTGTTCATACAGAGCCTCCTGTGTTTCATTTTGTGCCCATTGCCTCTTGTCCTGCCACTGGGCACCAATGAAAACAGCCCGGCTTCATCCTTTTTGCACCCTCCCTTCAGGTATTTATATAGATTAATGAGACCCACCTTGAGCTTTCTCTTTTCCAGGCTAAAGTGTCCCAGCTCTCAGCCTTTCCTCATATGACAGATGCTGTAGTCCCTTAATCATCTTTGTGGCTTTTCAAAATAGCCATGAGGACCGTCTAAGGGCAGAACAAGCTTCAGCAGCCTCTCCAGGATGTCCTCTCTGAGTCCCTGGCAAGCAGCAAAACTTCCTGGACAACAGGCTGGGTCAGCAGACAGTGACCTCCATCCCCCCCAGCATGGAGTCTCCCACTGCAATCCCTCACTACTTCCCCATGGTGCAGCTGTGGGGCTCAGGCCCAGCCAGCTCAGGCACTTCCTACCACTGAATCAAGCATATAGAAGATGTATGTACTTCATGTGAACTGACATTCTAGTCATAAGACAGAGATAAATCTCTGTCAATTGACTGGGTAGGATGCATCCAGCCATGTGTCAAATCCTCAGGAAAGACAACTAAATCTCGTGGGAGTGATGAATGCTAATGACTGCTGATGTCTATAGGACCCTTGGAGAGATGCCAAGAAGAAATTGGTTACAATTTGGAGGATTGATCTGTATGCAGCTTTTGGACTTTAGATTAAGCTACACAGCATAAGTAAGAAAATCTTTCCTGCATATGTAGTTGCACCTACTGGTTGATAGTTGAGCTTCAATACCTTTGCAAAATATTTTCTGTACCAATTTAGAAACAATATGTCTACATTGCAGATAACTGTATGCTGTTTAAAATCTCATTAGTTTATCTTCATATTTTCTGTTAGACTTACAAATCTTTGACCCCATATTACAGCCTGTTTCTAAACAGTGTAGCTTCTAGAAACATTCCAGCATCAAATAGCCCATAATAACAGAGTAATACATCCACTCAAGGAAGGCAAACTAGCACATTCACCCAGAAAGATCAGTCTTGCTGTTTGCATAAAGTCATAGTGGATCTAGTGTCATGTGTTCTGTAAATTGTTTGGAGCACAGATATCTTGCTCCTCAGCTGAAATAGAAATATTTCACTGCCACTTTATCATTCAACCAGTAGAAAAGCATATATAAAAATAAAGTAAATTTTAACGCCAGAACTGAATGATGTTAGGGTTAAATAATCATTACATACTCAATATGCTGTCTAAAAAAAAAAATCCCTGTTTTATTGCATGTGATAGAATAAGAGAGTTCAGCTCTCTGCACACATTATGCCTTATCTCAAAAAAGACAAAGGGAATTTGCATCATTTGGGACCTTTCAGTACAGGGAGATTACTGACTTTTCTGGGCTCTGTGGAGCAACATCAATAGAAGATTGGCTACATTACTATCACCTCCACCCTGGGCATGAGAAGCACCACCTATGGGTGTCAAGCAATGACCTTTTTGGTCAAAGCAGTGGCGTTCCCACTCCACACATTGCCACAATGGCTCTGAATGAGTTGGTGTCTTGGTTTGCTGAAGCTACTGCGGTCAAAGCTCTGACAGCAACTCCTGTGTGAGCCCCACATCTCCTGTATGCTTTGGAAGGGAGGTGACACTTGAGAGGGCCTGCTTTTCATTCATGGAAGGCCAGGGGTAGCTCTCCTGTGGGTTTCCATGCATAAAAACTGACACAAATTGTATGCATCAGGTGGGGAGTGACTTAACATCTTGTGACGTTGCACTACTGAAACACAGAGTTATCTCCTGCTCGATATAATTCCTGTCTGTCTTAAACCATGATTCACAAGAATCTCAGCAGGCAACAGCATATGTAGATATTTTATCTGCAGCTGGGTTAGGATGTAAAAATGAAAACTATTTTTACAGAAAGCAGCAATCAACAAGAGCTTGCCTTTAATTTTTATCCAAAGTTTAAGGGTTGCACTTAGTAGTAGAAGTTATTTTTTCCTCAACTTGCATGATTTTATGGGTATGGCTGAAGATTTTTAAAAAATGAAATAGCACCTACCTCCAAATCATAGCTCCACAGATTAATTTATTGTTGTCCAGTACAGACACTACAAAAGAAACTAAAAATCCAGCCCTTTCTTCTGAATAGTAATCCTCCCCTTCCAAACCCAGAAAGCCTTTTTTATCACAAAGAACTATGAAATGCTTGAGATATAGGGTTTAATTAGAGTTCTGATTTAACAATCTAACAGTAAAGGCTGCTGCTAGTCAAAAGGGGTGATATAGTGGATATAATCTGTGATATAATAATATAGAAATTCAGCTACATTAAAAAAAAATTAGAGTTACACTTCTACGTACTACCAGAGATTGTAAATGACTTCCTATACTTCCTTAAGTAACAAAAAGTTGAAATGTAAGTGAAGTTAAGGTACTTATGTGACCTCCATTACCATAATGATACCTTTCAGAGGGACTAAGGTCAATAAAGCATACCCCCATCTTTGCCGGTCCACTGACAGCAATAATGAGCAGCTCCTGTGCCGCAGGCAGTATCACATCACTCAGTCCATCTACTAGTTTCAATTTATTATTTTCTTGTGGCTGTGAGCAATAGAAATAGGTACAAACCATGTATTAGGCAACACTTAATGTCTGCACAAGGAGTTTCATTGAATCCTTTGTGCATTTTCTGGCTCAGTGACTACCTACGCTCCCAGATGTAACAACTTTGATAGATGTGACTAAGGTAGACCTCAGTCCAGAGTAACATGAAGCCTAGCATGCATCCAACTACCAACTACTTCTAAGAAAGGATTGGATTTAAGCTCTCAAAAAGGAAAGAAGCTGTATGAAATGGTTCCAGGTCTTATGTGACTGATCTAACTTGCAGAATTTTATAGAGTGAGACAACGGCATAATCCCTTGGCTCCATATCCACATAGTGGAAATCACAGTTCTACTTATGACACTCACTTTCTGCAGTTAAAAACACCATATATACACTTTGGAGTGAAAGATGGGTTTTGTTCTATTATAATTACTTATTTTTTTAAGTAGTCAATAGAGAGAAGCAGATGTTCGCAGGTCCAAAGCACCTAAACTGGCCTTCTGAAGCTGGATGATGTGAATATTGCCTATAAGTGCTCCAGAAATTCCTGCCAGATAAGACTCCTAGTGAAGGAACACAGCATTTACCAATGCTAATGTTTTTGAAGAATGGGGCAAGGGGCGAATTGTCTGGACTTGTGAACATTGTGAAGTTCTGCACATGTACATGGAACTGTAAAACAGGGAAAGAGAGGGGAGAAAAGATAAAAGTAGAGAGAATAGCAGACAATAGGGTAGTTATAGATTTGAGTATAGGAAGGCAAACAAAACACAAATATGCATATATGAGTTACATATTTGGTTGCATACAGCTATAATACCATACCATAGATCATTTGCATGAATGATCTTTTAAGATATAATAGAAACAATTGTTGAAGATTAATGACAAAAAGAAAAATAAATGAGGGTAGGAATAGCAAAAGAGTCTGTGCTTTTAAATATTCAGAGATGTCTTCAGAGTTGAATATTATCATTAATAAAAAAAATACATATCCTATTCTATATTTAATTTAGCAATATTTTCCTTACAAAGTCAAGACAAAGTTTGGAAGGTCACAGATGTTTAAGACCTTATCTAGATAGAGATTTAATTTTTCATCAACTCTTGGGTGTTTGTGTTTGGTTTTTTTTTCCAAATTATAATACCCTGTGATCATATAGCACAATCCCTACTTTGAGTTAACTGGCCAGTTGGTGCAAATTCTCAAACGGGCTTTTAAGATGAATTATGTTCTTGCTGTTATTTCAGTATGAGTAAGGTTCATGCATAGCTTTTGTTCTAGCTTGGCAGTCTTCCAACTACTTTCCTGCATTGTCTGTATTATTCCAGCATTTTATATTGTAACTCTGCTCTGGAATTGACTGGACAAAGCTTATTGTAGAGCATTTGCCTTTGCACCTTCCAAGAGACGTGTGCCTTAATAACATAATATGCACTGGGAAGAGAAAAGCACACACTTGCATAACAACAGCCACTACAGTAGAAAAGCCTATGACAGCAAATCTGGAAAAAAGGTACACACTCTAGACTGTACTCAATGTAGTAATGGCAAGAATCTCAGACACACTTAGGTCCTGTTTTTTTTTTCTTTTTCTCTTATTTTACTCTGACAGCACTCCAGATGGCTGCATTATAGGGAGGAGCTGGATATAACATCCTTTTTCTAGAGGCCATCAATGAACTTTACTTTCTGCAGGATAGCACTTAGAGTGGGTGCTGGCATGGCCCAGTGTCTTAGGCAGATCTTTCATTCACCACTGCCTAAGGTGGCACCTGAGAGACTGTCAGCAGAGAGCCAAGATGACTGTAGCCCTTTATTATGGGAAAGTCAGCTGGAAATGAGTTTGCTTTATTGATATTTAATTACAGATAAAATTAAGGCATTTGTAAGCTATATATATATGACAGGGGTGATATTTGGAGACTAAGACCTCAGTATGCTGAAAATGACAATCATGGGATGTTAGTCCCACTGCAGAACAGAGCACCCAGAGCTTTTGACAGTTCTGTACTCTTCAGCAGACAAGTCTCCACTCCCAATATATCAATTTCTGCTCCATTATGGTGAGCTGACCTTGGCTGGCTACCAGGTGCCTGTCAAGTGCTCTATCACTCTCCTTCTTCAGCAGGGCAGAGGAAGAAAATACAATGGAAAAGCTTGAAGGTCGAGATAAGGACAGAGACATCACTTACCAATTACTAGCATAGGTAAAACAGACTTGACTTTTGGGAAATTAATTTAATGTATTGCCAATTAATAACAGAATAGGATGGTGAGAAACAAAAACAAAACTAAACCCACCTTCTCCCCACACCACCCACTTCTTCCCAGGCTCAGCTGCATTCCCTGCTCTTCTACCTCCTGCTTCCCAAGCAGCTCAGGGGGATGGGGAATGGGAGCTGTGGTCAGTTCATAACACTTCATCTCTGTCGCTCCCTCCTCATGCTTTTCCCCTGCTCCAGCATGGAGTCCTTACCACAGGTTACAGTCCTTCATAAACTTCTCCAATGTGGGCCCTTCCCACAGGCTGCAGTTCTTTAAGAAATGCTCTAGTATAGGAGAATATTTCCAGTACAGAAATATCTATTTCACCATGGTCTTCTCCATGGGCTGCAGGGAAATCTTTGCTCTGGCTCCTGGAGCACTTCCTCCTCCTTCTTCTTCACTGACCTGGGTGTCTGCAGAGTTGTTTCTCTCACATATTCTCACTTTTCTCTCTGCCTGCAGTTTCTGTTGTGCAGCAACTTTTTCCCCTTCTTAAATATGTTATCCCAGAGGCACTACCACCGTCACTGATAGGCTCAGGCTTGGCCACCGGTGGGTCCATCCTGGAGCCGGCTAGCATTGGCTCTATTGGACATAGGGGAAGCTTCTAGCAGCTTCTCACAGAAGCCACCCCTGTAATCCCCCCCGCTACCAAAACCTTGCCACACAAACCCAATACATTCTACCTCTCACTTCTGTGAATCACTTATTGAAGAATTAACATTAAAATCCACATTCATCACACAATCTTCACAAACTTCACTCACATGAACAAAAAAAAGAATTCCCCACACCAAAATCAAAATAACATCATCACAACACTGAACAAAAGTGGACAATTTACACACAATCCACCCCTCATTCCTTCACCACAATTACAACAACTGATAATTGCCCACGATCATTCCGCTCTCTGACATTGTTCAGTCTATGTTTTGCCCATTATCTCTCCCAATTACTATCCTTATCTCAAATTCCTCATGCCCCAGGTTGGGTGCCAGAAAAGGGCTGTGGTGGGTTGACTTTGGCTGGATGCCAGGTGCTCACCAAGCTGCTCTATCACTCCCCTCCTCAGCAGGACAGAGGGCAGAGAAAATAAGATGGAAAAAAAATTTGTGGGTCAAGATAAAGGCAGTTTGATAAAGTAAAAGCAAAGGACAGCATGGAAGTAAAGGAAAACAAAAGATTTATTCTCTACTTCCCATGAGCAGGCGATGTCTAGCTACTTCCCGGGAAGTAGAGCTTCAGTACACACAGAGGCTGCTCTGGAAGACGAACATCATAACAAAAAATGCTCCCCTTCCTCCTCCTTTCTCTTAGCTTTTATTGCTGACCAGATGTCATATGGTATGGACTATCCCTTTGGTCAGTTTGGGTCAGCTGTCCTGGCTATGGCCCCTCCCAAGTTCTTGCTCACCCCTAGCCTACTGGTGAGTGGGGAATGTTGGAGAGACAGACTTGATGCTGTGCAAGCACTGCCCAGCCATAGCCAAAACACTGGTGTGTTATCAACACCCTTCTAGCTACCAATACCAAGCACAGCACTATGAGGGCTGCTATGGGGAAAATTAACTCCTTCTCAGCCAGACCCAATACGCTATGTAAACCCAATATACCCATTTGAGATTTCTTCCTATGTTGTCAACTTCCTTTAGCCACTTTTCTCCAGTGTCAAACCCAAGTTTAGCTGGTTACAACTAAGAAAAGACTCTCATGTAAAAATTCCTTGCTATATAATACAATAAAAATAAAGCAATATAAAAGTTACTTTAGCTTACTCTGTATTCTCAGAAACTCTTAATTCTCCTTCTTGTCTATTCTCATTCTTTGGTTCAGTGCTACTCTCAGACAGAGAAATATCAGTACATCAAGGTTCTCAGATACTTGCCTGACTTACAATAGTTTATTAAGACAACTATCTCCTAAGATACAGGACTGCCACTGCAGAACTTTTGTGGTACACCTTGTGTGGTCATATAAAACAAAACTTCAGACACAGAATTGATCCATTGGTGTCTGAATGCAATGGAACAGTGACATTTCATACTTCTTTATCAATCTTGGGATCTTGGAGGTCCCATAGCATCCTAGGGCATACCATGACAAGACATACCATGACCTTGGTGCTACTTCTTTGTCCTTTGAGTGCATGAACAACCCCCTCCTTTCAGTTGCTTATACCACATCTCTGATGGAAGCACTTCCCAGTCCAGTGCAGAAGGAATACCAACCTATTAAAGGTATTAAAAGCATTCTCCAACCTAAATTATTCTATGATTCTATTTCCTAATTCTGTCCCACTTTTCCTTATCTCACAACTTCTACCCACAAACTCTGATTTCTGTCCACCCTTTGTTCTAACCAGTGACATACAAAGTCAGTTGTGGTGAGACTGTATGAGTGGCATACAAGCAGCTCCCAAATTTTCCCTAATAAAGAAAAAAAAACATATTACTTGAAATAGGTGCTTAGACGCCCAGAAAATTAAGTAGCAGATTACTTATCTTCTGGAAGATAACGAGAAGAGATTATGGAAGAAGTGAAACGCTTTATTGGTGTTCCCATGGAAACTGAAATAGGCGCAATAACAACTTTTTAAATTTCATCAACGTTCCTGAGAACATAAAGTTGAATCCTGCTAACAGCCAAGGCCAAAAACCTCTGGGCTAGTCAGAATAGTGTTCAGTCAGCCTCAGTGGTCAACCTCCCAGTCTATGCCTAAGAAGAAATGATGAGCCTTGCTGTGAGGAAAGAGACAGACAAGTGATAAGGGAGAAGGATGGGGACTATGGAAAACCAGGTCCAAGACAATTATTTTGCTGGAGATTGTGCTAAAGAAATATTTTTACAAGCATCACAACTACAAGTATTGTCAGAACCCAGCTATATCCTTCATCCCATAGTGAACTCTGCTTTCTGAAAGCAACAGCTCCCTCCACAGGCTTTTGCCCAGAAGCCTGGTTCATAACCCAGCATGAGGAGAGCGATGAGTTCTGAAAATCCCACCCTGTTCTTCAGGGATTTCCACTAGGCACAGAATAATTACTGTAGGTGTAAGTCTTCATCTTCCGGTTGTTCAAGATGTAATCTTGTATGTGTGCCTCTCACTGCTATAAAATTTGAACAGCTTTGTTTATAGTGTGTCAATCCAAAATTTGGCTTGCTTTGCCTTTTCTTGTTCTGACTGACAGTTTGTGCACCTAATATCATTAGTACCTCCACTGTTTTCTAAAACAGTAATTTTCCTAAGAAGTGAATGAAGTTTCATTAGAAATTTTTCACATGTTGTCACAGAGGATTAAAGAAAAAGTATTTGCAATTGCATAGTGTTTTAAGAGGAAAAGTTTAACATGACAAGATCTCTGCAGCAAATGTACAATATAATATGCCACACCACAGAAAATACATAAGCTCTTATATGACAAGGTAAACGTTGCTCAGCATTTTCATAGCCATTAGATATTTCCATTTCCCTCTTAGTCTTCCAAATATACCCAGCTGTGATTTTAGAGCTACTTTGGCTATAACAAAATAGGCCTTTCATCTATCCAAATGTTCAGTAAAGGATTTCATTAACCAAGGAAGACAAGAAAAAATAAATCAGACAGAAGAAACAGGACTAAGCTCAGTAACCCTTGTATTCAGAAACCACTGAACACTAAATTTGAATTTTTCATTAGTAAAACCAGCTGTTCGTTTCTGAAAACCCTCCACTTACGATTTTCCTCTACTCCATGTTATATGAGTGTTAGTGAATCTGTGACAGTAGTGAATCCGTAGTAATGAACGTAGCCTTGAGGTATGCTCAAGGAATAGGTTTCACAGAGCTACAAAACTAGAGAATTGTCATACCAGTTCCCAAAGGTGTCCTTGCTATAATCCAAGAACTATTAAATACCCAAAGACATTCTTTTCATTCTCATGCTTTTGTTATGTTCCTTAAGACTTGGTCTGTCCCCAAATTTCTTTAAGCACAGTATCAAAAACACATCCCTCCACCTCCTCCTCCTCACCCCAATCCCACTGGTACACCATAAGCAGAGCAGCATAAATACCTCCCTAGGCATTTCTGTCCGTACAGCCAAATGCCTGCTTGCTACCAACTCCACCTCCAACCCCAATATATGCAGCCTGCAGTTCATGATAGCCCCAGGATCCTTTTATTCAGTGTTGCTTTCTACATGATTATGCCTGTCTTCCCCTTTCCCACTTGATTCATATAATTATTTACACATGCCACATCATTTTTCCCTGTCTCAAAAGAGCCAGGCTTCCCTGTAGAGATCAGCAGCCCAACTACCTTGATTACTCCTACTGGAGCAGCCATGAGGCACTAAAATGATAGATGCTTACTCTAAACTTTAGTCTGAATAGCTGTTTTTTCCAGTTAGATGACACTGCTCACCTAGTTTCTGTAAGGTCCTCTGTAAAAGGAAACCAACTTTGATGTCACAAATCAGTTTTAATTAACAAAGCATGGAGAGGGAGGAGGAAGAGGATACTGAAAAACTAGTCTAGATGAACTACTATACTGTGTTTTTTTGGTTTGTTTTTTTCACTTTGGGGCTCAGGGCATCTGGTTGATGTTAATGAGAGCTGCTGATGTGCAACGACCAGAGATGACTTCAGAATTTCAGGGTGGCAAAAGTCACTTTCTAAAAAAGTCACTAGAAAAAAAACTTTTTTCACCCTGCTGTGGTGATTCAGACATCCACAGTCAAGCTGAAATTTATATTTAGTAGATACACAAATACTTGTATAAGTTTACTTTAAGTTATCTGCACACATTTTGTAGTCAGTCTGATAGAAGACGTCCGTGGAGACCTTGAAACTGTCCAGTGTTCATCACTAATAATCTGGATGATGGAATAGAGACTCTACCTACAGCCTAGGTGATACCAGCCTGGGAGGAGTGCCTTCTGAAATAATACATTGGGACATTTAAAAAAGAAAATCCATTTATCAAAGTGTGATAAAATTGCAAAATCTCTCATAGGGAGAAAGATGTCTACAGAGAAGATGCCTCAGACTTCAGCTGAATGCAAGCATAGAGGTGCCTGTGTTCACAGAGGAAAATAATTATTCTGCACATCTAGAAAACAACTGAAGAATCAAACAACCCAGTAGCAGATGTTTTAGGAAGACAGAGGCCACTGAAGTCACCAAGTAGTGAGGTCTCAACCATGTTAAGTACCCTAACTACTTGTTACTAGTGGCGTAACAAGGCCAAAGATAGTACGTGCAAAAATCAACAGCAACCATAGCAGCATGAAAGCAAGAACAAATGCTTATACTTTTTATTCTGTTACTGAGTTCTGCATAGCATGGTGGCTGGCCAAGATGTCCACTGCCTTCTGTGTAGATTTGATCAGAAGTTTTCTAATAAAGTAACTGAGTTAACCTAGACCAATTTGTCAAAGATCAAATATTTTGCAAAAAACATTTTGTGCTAAGTTCAATTAGAAGGTGACTATCACCGTTGTGATTCCAACCCTATGCCATCAATTCTGTTGGAATAGCTCAATGGCAGTTTAAAAACATTGCTAACACAAATAAAGGAATGAAATGACACAGAAAAAAAAAAAGAAAACAGGTTTTAAAATTCTTAGACTAGATCTCAGCTTCTGAAACATCCCGGTCTAAACCATTAATAAGTCTTGGAATGCAAATAATCCAACAGAAATGCAGTATATCAAAGTGATGTGCCTTTTGGAGGGTGAGGCAGGGAAAAGAAAGAAGCACAACTTACTAACACTAGTAATCAATAACTACTTGTAAAAATGAGGTTGGGTGTGAGAACAAAGTTAAACAAACACCTGCATGGAGTATGTGTTGCTACACATTTACACAAACATTTGTAATTATGATATAACAACAGGGAAATCTAAAGGCCAACACCTCACAGGATATTGCCCGAAGAAGGTTCTTGTAAACCTAGAAAAGCAAAATTTTTCATCAACTCTGATAAGCTACCACTAATAATAAGGCAGGAATAACAATTCTGCTTTTTTGATGGCTGTGTATTTTGCAGGTATCCTTTCAGGTCTTAGATTTCTGTAAGTAAAGGCCTTGCTGAGAGTCTGCTGTGGTCAACAGACATTGATCTAGCTTTTTGATCCTGTCCTAAAGCAGCTTCTAATTTCATTACAAGGCTGTAAAAATTTAATGCTGATTGCTTGAACCTGTACACGTCTGGTTCTGCATAAGAGTATGCTCCTATCAGAATAGCTTTTACGGTAAACATAATTAACTAACTTCACCTAGAAATACCGGATTTTGAAGCTTTTGATATTTTATCAGGGGGTCTGAATAACTTATGCTCTTCCATAGTTCAAAGTCATACTCTCCAAATGAAAGTATACCAAGAGTTAAGAAAGACTTCGCTTTCACCTTTATAATGGATTGCACCTTACCTGGAAAACATTCTCATAATATAATTTCACCTCATTATTTCAAAGTAATGGAAACTCAATCACATTCCTTTCAATTAATTATTAATATTTATAGGTGAAAACCTGGAGAATTTGAAAAACATTTGATACAGATTTAAATATGTCTGAGACTATTTGGAGATACCTGATTCAAGCTATACACTCATAGGAGTTTAACTCTGAAATACTCCAGAACAGGTACAGTTTTAGTTAATGTCAACACACATTCTGCCAAAACCTAGATCTTAGCTTGCCTAAAATATCTTAGCTCTGTCCCATTTGTCCCAGTTAGTATGTCTTTAAGAATAAAGCTTAGCTTTCAGTTATGTGCTAAAGAAGACCTGACCTGAGAAACAGTCAGATTATCCTCATATGCACAGATGCAATATCTCTGGCAGCATAAAGAAACTCAGTAATGTGCCTTTTAAGTAGCCGGCAGCCAGCAAACAGCCCTTACTTCATCTGTAAGGCACCAAAACCTTGCCATAACCCCAGTATACCTACATAGTAGTGCCTCCCAGTTTAACCCCAGCTGGCAATTAAACACCACCCAGCCGCTCACTCAGTCCCCCCACGTTGGGATGGGGGAGAGAATCAGAAGGGTAAAAGTGAGAAAAATCGTGGGCTGAGATAAAAACAGTTTAATAGGTAAAGCAAAAGCCATGCACACAAGCAAAGCACAACAAGGAATTCATTCACCACTTCCCATGGGCAGGCAGCTGTTCAGCCATCTCCAGGAAAGCAGGGCTCCATCATGTGTAACAGTTACTTGGGAAGACAAATGCCATGACTCCAAACATCCCCCCCCCCTTCCTCCTTCTTCCCCCAGCTTTATATACTGAGCATGACATCATATGGTATGGAATATCCCTTTGGTCAGTTGGGGTCAGCTGTCCCAGCTGTGTCCCCTCCCAACTTCTTGTGCACCCCCAGCCTACTGGCTGGTGGGGTGGGGTGAGAAGCAGAAAAGGCCTTGACTCTGTGTAATCACTGCCTAGCAATAGTGAAAACAGCCCTGAATTATCAACATTGTTTCCAGCACAAATCCAAAACATAGCCCCATGCTAGCTACTATTGAGACAAGGGGAGTCAAAAGAATCTCAGTAGACATAATAAAGGGGGATGAAAGATGATGTTTAGCTCTTACATTGTTGAAATTAGCTGACATAGAGACAGTCCTTGATAAGAAGAGCTGGTCCTAAGAACCAGCCAATAAGGTAAAGACAGTTACTGATAAGAAGCAGGAGCAGGCCCCAAGAGCCAGCTAAGACTGGTCTTGCGGCTTGGGTAAATACCAAGAAATCACTGAGCCTGCGCAAGAAGAAAGGTTACTAGCGGTGACGAAGAGGAGTCATCTATCTTCATCTCTGCGACCACCAGACGACCACCATAAAGAGGCACTGCGCAAGCACAGTTGAGAGGAGACTATGGAAATGACCTCTCGGAGCTAATTTTAATATGAAGCGGGGACAGGTCATGCATATGTATAGGCGTATTGTGAATATGTAACACTTGACTGTATAAACTTGAAACTAACTGCCGAGTCTGGTGCACACGACTTTGGTGGGACTACCCCCCGTGCTGCCCAGCGCTGAATAAACATACCTACTTTACAATCTCACTGATTGTGGAGTCCGTTTCCGCACGTCACTATGAAGAAAATTAACCCTATCCTAGCAAAAACCAACACACCACCATATCCACTCCAAACTGCCCTGTTATTCTTTGTTGGACAAAACAAAACAAAGCTCTGAATATAAAACTGTATTTGCTTGCATAATCATTTTACAAACCAATCAGTTAACTGTGAACAAATCCTGATAAAGTTTATAAACATGCCTATAATTAATTATTTAATTATTACAAGTGGAAGCCAAACATGGGTTAAATATCTCCTAATGCAGTGGAAAACAAATTTAGGATTATTTAAATACTTGTAAGTTTTGGATAGTATCATTTCCTTCCACTCAGACTATTCACTACATTATTAATGCTCTAGACTTTATGAATGAAAAGATAATGATCAAGTACATTGCCTTAGGGTTACCTTTGAGTGCAGACGTTGGGAAATGAGATTGCAGAGAGGGAAGGAGAAATAAATAAATAAATACATCAGATCAAGTTGTGAGTTACCTACATATTTTGCCTAGCTGTTAAGAAACACTTCCTACTGCAATTGTAGTTTATCTGACTACATGACAAATAGAGCAGTCTTACTAAAAAACCAGCTTGAAATTATAGATCTGTTTTTTTCTCTACTAAAAAGCAAAAAAATATTGTATAACTTATTTTTAAACAAATTTTCAACAGTTGGTTAGCAAGTGTGTGTTAATTTGCATGACCTATTATCTCCAACTTCTATTGGTTTGTGGTCTTTGCTTTTAGAAGAATTAGCATTAATTATAAGTATGGAAGTAATTTGAAATGTCAGTTCAGAATTTTACAGCTTGGAACAGCTCATCCTTCAATAATTAAGTCAATAAAATTAACTTAATTTAATTTAAACAGTGATGCTTCTTTTTAGACCTTATGGAGTGATTACAATTAGTATTTCATAATTAGTATTTTATTGATGTCCATACACCGGATTGCCAGGTGTCGTCAAGATACACTGCTGATTGGAAGTAATTTGATAAACATTCAGAACTGTTGCATTAATGGCATGCCTCCCAATTATGTATCGAGCTAATGAATGCATTTAAATGTTATGGAGATGAATTTAAAGGACAACTCAACCTTAATTACTATACCATTTCCCCCCCTTCCCAAACATTCTAATTATAACTTCAGTAGTTATCACCTTTTAATATACAAATATCAGGTTCCTCCATAAATGCAGAACTAGAACATTTACAATTTTTTTTTTTTTTCTGCAAGTGTGCTAACAGTGCTAAAATAACAAGGGGTCATTTACCTGTAAAATAAAGACTTCTAGAGACTGAAGAATGATCTTTTCCTAGTCCTCCCTCATTCACATTTATTTTTCTCCAGGATTAACAGGCAGGTCAGGGCAGAGAGTGTAACTAAGCAAAACCCTTTCCAGCAATGTTTTAAGATTTCCCCTATTCATTAAAAAATGCTGAGAAAGAGTGGAAGTGTTAGCATCATTATCCATAAGCAGGGTATTTGAAAGTGTGTACAGGCAGGTAGGGGAACTTTTTGCAGCTCTGTTTCAGCATAATTTAATAACTTGAATGTCAAGGAGACCAGGACTGAATGCTTTGAAATCCATGGCTGCCTAAACCCACAATGGCTTCACTCACATGCAGAAACGATTTGGCCCTAGAAACACCTGTCACTACCAGTGCTTTTGCAAAAGAGAGAGTATGTCAAGGAGGACAGTAGTCCTGAGTTCAGTAAATCCCCTGAAAATTTATTCTCTTGTGAGCACATGCAAACCCAGGCTTTAAGGAAAAACAAAGCAAAATTGCTATCTCTAAGGGACAGAGATGAATCACCAGCTACCAGATGGCTAATTTATTGCTGCTATTTCTTAACTTTGCCATGTTAAAGGGAGAGCTGATGGAAATACACGCCAGGAAACATTTCTATGAAAGTTGACTATGCTGTTAGAACATCCTTTCCTAACTGCAAAACCCACTCAAACACAGAAAACAGACTTCGGAAGAATATGAGGGGGTTGCTGTCAGATATGCTGTAGCTTTACAGAACAGATATGGTTTGCACAAATCCCCTAATGTGTTATAAAACTGGAAGGAACAGAAGTGTGTAATGTCCAAGGACATTATAACATTACAACCTGCCAAAAATAGTCTGTTGTGCTTCTCAATCTCTTAACATTTCTTATAGCTTTAAAGGTCCTGATGGCATACAGTGAGCATTATCTGCATGGAAATAGAGAAAAAGAATATTAAATGACATGGCTTAAGTGGACCTTAAAATTTATGAATTAATACCCTGTCCAATTCCTTAATTCCTCTCTCCCCTCCCTTATTTACTTTTTGCTATCTAGTTTCTCACAAAGTTCTCATATGTTTTCAGAAAATACTGTTGCTTGTTTGTGTTTTGCTTTACTTTTTTTTAATTTATATTATTGATAGTGGAGGACAAAGCCAGTTTTGAGAAGAGAAACAGCAAATGAGTTAGCCATTCCACTCCAGGGAAAGTACTGCTGTATGCCTTATGGCTAAAGGTAGTAGAGAACCAAGATACTGCCCCTAAATAAAGATCTAAAATCTATTTATTCCCATCCTTGCACAGCTAAAGCAATACTATCTGTGGTGAGAGACTCTCTCTCCTGTGCTGAAAAGGCAGTGTCTGGAAGACAGACGGCTGCACAAATGGTACCAAGAACAGGCTGAGGCAGCACCAGTTCAGCATCCCACTTGATGTGTCTGCTCCTAAATTATGCGTGAACCTTCACATGTGTAGAGAGGGTGATCTGATATGAAGGTATATATATTAGACTATACAGGCTTCTCATTGCACTTACGTAAATCCTTGTAAACTCTTTGCTTTTGCACCTGTGCAATTTCTTGAAGTGCAGTGAAAAAAGGGCAAGTAAATTTAGCCTTTATGATTGGCTATGGCAAACATCATGGCAATTTCTTCTTGTTCAAATAGGTCCATATGTGAGAGGATTGTGTGCATTCAGGTCCCTTCCCACCAAACAGTCAGGATAAGTCTTGGATGTGTACCACTCGACAGAATTCCAGGGGCAACAGAAAACAATGGCTGCACTGTTCTAACTTGCCTAAATTTATTGAAAAGATAGGGTAGGAAAAGAGACCTAAATGTAGATTTTTCTAAATTTAAACAGTAATTACCATTGTGTTCAGCTTCTATTCATGGACTAAGCCACAAGCCTCAGCAATGCAACAAGAGGCTCAAAGTGACTCTTCTATAGCACTTAGAAGCCTCTATGCTTTACATTCCTACATGAAAGTGCAATCTGTTTTTCAGCATTTGGTGTTTCCCTTACGAGCTTGCATTTCAGATCAAAAAAAAGAACATTGCACTTTGCTAACTGGGGGTCTAATAGATGTGACAAAATCACAACCCAAATATATCCTAAAGACTCTGAAACCAGATAATTAACAAAGTGAACCCTGTTTTTAGAAAGCAAATGTACTTTTAGAGACCTGACTCAAAATTTTTTGAACTTTTGAGGTGGGGAATAATACTTTTTTTTTAAACCAGTACTGCATAGGCCAGTGGCACAAGTATTCAGTATAAATTGACTTGCCTAGACTTAGCATAAATGTCAAATGAATGCAGTGTACTGATGTTGGTTTTTAGGTCAGGATTAATTTTAGAAGGCATTCCTCCCATTTTTCATGAAATTCACATTCAGAACACTACATTGGTAAATTACTGTAGGACTAGAGTCCTACAGACTGAAAATACTTACAGTTGCCTTAATCTAACCACAACAGGGCTGAAACACCTGAAGTAGGTTAAAAGTCAAGTGTGCTTTTCTCAAAGTTTCTAAAATCTAGGAATTTTATTAAAGTCAGTCAGCAAACATGCCTTTCTGGAACATCAACATCCTAAAAGTTTGGAATTGCAAGAAAATAGTATAACAAAATTGAATACATGGTTTTATAAAGGGGAAAGGGTTTTTTGGTTTTAAATCTTTAATCAAGATGACTTTCTGGACTTACAAGCACCAATAAATGCATCGGAATGGTCTGGCCAGGTTCACACACACAACATGGAAAAAAAAAAAAAAAAAATAGACAGCTGTCACATCCTCACCATGTTTCCTGAGTTCCTTTTAACTGCTGACAAATCACCTATAGTGTGGTCCTACCATGGTGCAGACTTTCTCACCTTGATACAGGCAACATTTCTCCATTGTACTACTAGGAGCAGCATCCTGGGAGCAGTGTCCTGGAAATGGTATTCTCCATTACCAACACAAGCCATTCTTAACCCCTGTTAAACACATATTTGCACTTTCCCATTTGTATTGCATTCATCCTAATTCTTCATATTTTTGACAAATCTCTACAGAATTACCTTCTGAATTCAGAATGAAGAATCTTCTTATGAATCCCTTGTACTCCATTCTAACATCAGGCCATCAGATGATCTAAATTGAACCATTAGGTTGAAGTTCATTAATATTCAAGTTTCACATTTATAGATGTAAGCCTTTCTAAAAGAACAAAAAACCCCACCCACAGAATACAACTCCCTAGTTTGGTACAAGCTCTGATCTATCTCCAAATTCTGTGAAACATTGTGCAAACAGTTAACCATTCCTGGATTGATTTTTATTTTTTTCTTGTAAACCAGCCTGTGTTTTGGCTTTAATCCAGTGTATAAAATCAAAACATAATAACAAGCTCCATGAGCAAAATGTCATTCTGTCTAGCAACTGAAGCTGCAGCACGTAACTGTGCTAACTAGATCACTGACAGTTCAACACTGTCATTTATTGACAGTGTTGGTATGAGTAATGTGTATACTTAAGGCTACATGTAATGGGAATAAATTGTTCTTCTATTGTCAAAAGTGTATCATTTCAGAATCTTCATAGTAGAAGCTTGCTTGATAGCTCAGCAGGCTAGCACACAAGGAAGCTAACAGATAAAGACCAGTGCAATGACAGGTATAGCTGCTACACATTTCTGGAGCATCATGATATAACTGCAACCTTATTAGAGAAGCAGAGGGAGAAGGAAAAAAAAAAAAAAAAAGGACAGACTTTAAAAGGAACTGCCTCACGCTCAAGTGTGGCAGTACATGTACTGGAGGCAGTATAGTGCTTGGCCCAAATAAGCAAGAATGACAGACTAAAACCTGCAGATGCCAGAGGTTTGATGAGCAATCATAATTAAGAAAGTCTAGTTTTGGTATCACATCCTTAGCATTAAATCCAAATTACACCCCCCCCCCCAACCAGTTTTCCTAAAGTTATTAAAAAAAGCATATAGAGTACCATCACTATATGTATTCTGGCAGTTTAGTGTTGCTGATGATGTTCAAATATCAGGCCTGATAATGTTAACTAAAACTTTGGAAGTCATTCTGTTTTCTTACACAAGCTTCCCCTTTGTCCCCTGGCTGTTGAGGACATTTACAGCTACACAGGGAGCAACATTATATTGCCACTATATTGTTTGTCCTTTATCCCACGGGGAGGAGAGCTAGAAGGGATGCATCTGGAAGGTGTGACTACCATCTTAAGAAAAGAGGGTGTGAAAGTGCCTAGGGAAAAATTTAATTTATTAGAACAGCTGTCCTAGTTATGCCTCTTTCATGGCTGCTGATGTACCCTTTATGTTGATCTCCCTCAACTTCACTGAGCAAAGCTTTCACACTGTGGTGGGTTGACCTTGTCTGACTGCCAAACCTTCACCCAGCTGCTCTCTCACTCCCCCTCTTCAACAGGGCAGGAGGGGGAGAAAATAGTATGGAAGAGCTCATGGACTGAGATAAAGACAGGGAGTACTTACCAGTTACCACTAGAGGCTAAACAGGCTCAACTTGGGGAAAACTAATTTAATTGATTGCCAATCAAAAATAATTGGATGGCAAGAAACGAAGGCAAAAAACTAAAACATCTTCCCCCCTGCTTCCCAGGCTCAACTTCACTCCTTCATCCCCAACTCCTCTACCCCCCTGCCCCATCCCTGAGCAGTGCAGGAGCCATAGGGGAATGGAGATTGGGACCCATAAGGGTTGGGAGCCATGGGGATATGGGACACAATATCTCTTATCAGACTACATATTACATTTGTCTCCCTTAGTTCTGGTGTCAGTTTTTAGCAAGAAGATACTGGATGGATATAGCAACAGCTTAAGACCTACACAAGTAGGTCATGTTCAATATTCTTCAAAGGTATGCCTTTTCCTCTGTTAGGAAGTCTTGAATAAACACAACTTGAAGTCTTGAATAAAAGCAAAATAGGGCTCCTTGTAACATTTTCCTCTAGAATTTCTAAGGCTTTAAAGCATAATTTCTTGTTACTCAATGGGAAAAAAAAAAAGTTTCTCCCTCTGATCAACAAAGTTACTAAGGAAAAATCCAGGTTTGGGATTTGGGCACTGACTATTCTCCTAAGGAAGTTAAGATGAGAGACTTTTAATATAATTGCACTGGTAACACAAAGAAGAGAAAGCAAGCAAAGAAAATTAAACTAAATTCAGTCTACCACAGAGCAAACCATTCAGGAAAAAAACCTTTCTCCTTAACCATGTTCTGCTCTCTATCTAGCAACTACCACTCTAACCCCCAAAACCAAGAACTAGAGGGAGGGAACAAAACCCCAAAAGCCCTTTTCCCCTTATTTTATTCACACTATGTGTATTCTTTACTACATTTTGTTAACCTGGAGGGCACCATTTGATACAGCACATTAAAATCATCACCCTGTAGTGATTGAAGTCCTTCAGAGACACAGTTAGTAAGGATCTGCAGATACAACTCATTCTAAAGAAGTGCCATGTTCCCTGCTACACACTGGGTTTTCAGAAAGTAATTTGGTGGAATCAACATAAAGCTTTAAACAATCCTCATGACACTTCAAAGTGTCAGTAGTTGCCTTTATTAAAAAAAAGGCAACATGATACAAACACCAGCCTAAGCCTTCTCTCCCATCTTGGTTGCTCTTGAGCTTTCTTGGATTGAATGTCCACATAACTCTTATAAGACTATAGTTTAATGCACCTCACTGAGCAGTACCTAAATGTAAAAGGCCCTTACAGGGTTCAAGCTCCTGTTCCCAGGGCAGAAGGAGAAAGAAATGTTCTTTCACTTTGCAGAAGTGTGTTTGTTGGGGGGGGGGATTCGTTTGTGTTGTAAGGTTTTAGTTAAATGAGTACACAGCCTGATTTTACCCTTTATTGTAAAATAAGTAGATTACTTCAGAGACACAAATATCTCTGTATTTAGACAAGAGATAGGAAGTGCTCTTCACTGCTCTTAAGTAGCCCATGACACTGCTTGAAAAAAACCAAAAATACCCACACAACCAACGCCCCCCCATCCCGAGACACCCATTATTTCCCAGTGTATGAGGAAATCTGAACAAGTAAAGAACCGAGCAGTTCCAGAGAGATATGTGCATTTGGTTTATCTTTGATGAGTTGAGTCTGACAGTCAGTTATACAGGACTAACATCAGGATATAGGAGATATAGGACTGAAGAAATGAGACAGAGGTCAGAAGTAGAGCACTAAGTTACTGACAGAGATATAGTAAGTAATACCACATGTGGACATGAGATTTCCAGCAAAGATTATTAAGGAAGAAGCATGAACCTGAAACCTTATAATTTAAAAGAACATACATAGAAAAAAATTATTAGAGAAGTTGAAGGGGAGTAAAGAGAAATAAATTAAAAAAAAAAAATAATCAGAAAGAGCCAACAATGTAAGTTTAAGGAATCTGCCATCAAGAATTGCACAAGCAGAGAAGGTATGGATATAGTGTAGCACATGCTTTGGGAAAAGGCTGTTAGAAAGTGTTTTGCAATGGGTATAAGAGTAGGTAAGTTGAATGGAGACTGAAAAGCTTCAAGCAAATGCTTTAAGCATTGAATTCAAAGGACAGAAGTAAAGAGACAGGAAAAGTTATTATTTTGCAACAGGAGACAAGAGTGTTTTGAAGACGGGAAACATAGACCATGCTTGTCCAGTTTGTGAGGCAATCTGAAATGGTAGTGAGAAATCAGTGACTCAAAGAAGCACCTGGTTTTAGAGATGAGATTTTCAAATTAGATTTCACTACTTCTAATAATTCTTCAGCATTTATATATGTAACAAGCAGAAATACAAGCATACCTGCTGGATAAGCCTGAACAGGTGTGTTAAGAATTTACCTCTTTAGAAGAATTTTCTGAGTAAAGGTTATATGCTTACATAATAATATTTCATCATATAATTTTGATAATGGTACAAATCAGTTCTACTATACTTGATTTGAATATTCTTTCTAGAAAGAACTTTATATTCTGAAAAAAAGTCAAAACCATGCTGTTAAGTAGCTGCTAAGAAAGAGATATCTTCACAATGTCATTTTCAATTGAAAGAATTTTTCTGTCTTAAACGTAAAAGGAATCACAATCCCTGTGTTTCATGAACCAAATAGAAGGCAAAAAAAAATCTAGCTTGACACTTGTGTGGGATAGCTTTTTGCTCCACAAACCCACATGAACAATGAATTCAAACAGCTTTTTATCTTGTTTCAATCAGAAACCTGATGTAGACAAAAACCTGCATTTAAATAGCATTATGGCTCAGATACATGCTAACAAAACCCTGCAAATTCAAAAGCAAGAGCGTTTTTTAAATTACTTATTTAAATTTGAAAGCTCTGGCTTTTATGGTTTGCCTTGTTTGTATGCTCCGAGAGTAGCTTTTCTCTTTTGTCCAACGTTAACGTATAAAATGTACTTTACACAGTCTCAAAAGGTTGTGAAACAAACATTAAGTGGCAGCCTTTCTACCCTCCCTGGATGACAGACAGACAATAATAGTTCATAATAGTTGAACTCATACTGAGGATTTTTTAAAGGTTTACAATTTAACTAGTTAACATGAGTTTTGCAACACAGGCTTTAAACAATCTTCAGGGCTCTTGAGTATATGTATTTTGATAAACTTATCAGTTACATAAAAGCATTTACCACTATGGACAATAGCAGCTCCTATCCTTTGTCTAAATTCTTTCATTTTGTGGGTTATAAATCCAGAGACCAACTGTTCCAAAGGCAATGTTAAAGTCTTTAAAGCTGATCCAGTTACTAAGCACATGTCCTAAACTGATATGCCTAAATATCATTATGAAATTTTAATTGCATAGAAAAGAGCATTTCTAAAATGAAACAGTGTTTTTCATTTCTACAACACCCAAGGGCAATAATTCACATATAGACTAATGGCCTGTAAAATTCTGCTCATTGACTGTTAACTGCAAAATTCAAGCAGTAAGGACATGAAATGCTTCCAGTATAGTACTGGCTTTAAGTCAGTTTATTTAGTTCTTCACCCTTAGTAGATCTATATACATTCCCCAGCTTACTTCTTGGATTCACCTTGATATTAAAAGTAGTAGTAGATACTGCAACTTGCATTAAGCACCTCACCTCACTGCCTACAGCAGCCTGTAGACATCATCCTCGAGATAAACTTTGGTTAGTTTGGGTTAGTATCTGACACTGTTAATGTGCGTACTGCTTCAGGACTTTTGTGAACAGCAAACCAGAAGATAATTTTTCTGGCTGTGGAAAATTCATGTTCTTGCTTGCAAATATAGAGGATGCATGCACATGTAGAGAATACGTATTAGATTGTAAGTGCTTCCTTCCCAGACAGCTTGCTGGTATGGAAAAAACTAAATACCAGACTGTGTATGTACCAGCCACCTCAGACTGTGTCCATATGCAATATCAATGTTATACCTGAAGCATTTTCTCATCAGTTGACCTCTATCAGTTGATATTCTTAAAAGTCACACAGGCAGGGAAGTTTCAGCAGAGCTCTGTGGAAGGGGAAAAAAGCATGACGTGTTATGGCAAAACTTTTGTGTAGTTGTTCACTTCAGTAGTGCACAGAATATCACTTGTGGATGTGGGAAGTGTAGCACTGAGTGGATTTAGAATAAAAGTGCTAATAGACAAATTATGGGTTTCCCCCACCACCACCCTAGTAGGGAATAACGCCTCAGGTCCGAGATCAGTAGTCAGGCTGGATACAGAACCTACAGATACCAAAGCTCACTGAACAGTTGCAGCCTGGGAAACGAAGACTACTTCTTTCAACTGACCAGGGAAATCTGACCCTTACTCAAATAGGGCTACATAGTGGATTAGAGACTGCATGCTAATGTTTTGCCTTTCATGTGTATTTGTACAGGTGTATTTTCTACGCATGTAGATTCACAGATTCTTTAAACAATCTTTGAGTGCTTATGTAAGGAGACCTCTACAGTCTATCTTAAATTCACATGCATGTTTTTCTAATTAAAAAAAAAATCCCTGAATATATAGAACAGCAACGTAAGTACTTTTTTTTTTTTTTTTTAAAATAACCATGTGTTCACACAAATCATTAGTTTTTTTTCAGATTTGGAATTGCAAAGGCATACATCTAAGCCATGGTCTCCTACTGGACAGTTTGATTCAGTTAATCACCTTCAAAACCCAACAGAGTATGCTATACCTGCAAAGACAGTTCAACTAGTGAGTTCCAAAAATAAAATAAAAAAAAAACCCAAACCCACAAAAAACCCAACTGCCAAACCACAAGCAAGACAGTTATTACTAAAACACAGAAACTAAACAAAGAAAGCCTAATTTCCCATGTTGAAAGTGCAGGAAATTAAGCTATCCAGCTATTGATTAAATCTGTAATCAGGATCTAATATACTTGAATACATAACTAAAAACATGGAATGGTATCACGGATTTGAGGTATGTGGGTTTTGATTTTGTTTTTCTCAGTGGAGAGTTTGCTCTTCTAGAGTGTAACTAGCAAGCGAAATGAAAGGTAGAGCTTCAATTCAAGTACTTTGGGATTATCCTTGTTTTTTTTCCATTTAGTTACTTATTTAAAAAAAAAGTAGTTTAAAAGTTTTCCTTTATTAATTCCAGTATTTGTGCTTGCATAATCCTTTTGACACTTGACCTGTCTACATGCCCACCAGACATCATGAGGCTTGCCTAATGCTATGGAAATGTTCCATGCCAACCACTGTAACAGGGTTCAACTCTAGGATTCTGCTGAGTCAGCAAGCCGAGAGAGAGATTCTTCTATAAAGTTCTCTTTATTAATAGCTCTACAGCTCAAGCTGAGTGCTTCTGAAGAGGGACCCCAAACAAAGAAATCCCTGGGCAGTTATACCCTTACAATCTAAGTACCCCACCCTTCACGCAATAGCTTGGACCAATAGTAATATTAAGGTCTGGGGTCTTCTTTCTTCTTACTGGTTTGGTTTATTTGTTTGTTGCTTTGTTACTAGGCAGTTATCTTTTTATGCAATATACAGTGTTTATATATCCTATTTCACATCCTCTTAGGTCAGTTTCAACAGACTTTGTAGTTAGCTCTTTGGCATGTTGTAATATGATTGTTACAGTTCATGTACCACGGCCTACAGGCTTTGCCTGCTAACATTAAACTACTATTGCTAAGTTTTAGCTATATAACAGTCCTTTCCAGAACACTCCTGCCTTTGTTTTTATTAACACTCCTGTTATTTATTATATGGGAGCAGAATATTTGTTGCCTCTAAGATGAGCACAGTTGGGTACAGCAAATGTTGCAACATTGAATACAAACATTACTACAAAAATTATTATAAAAATCAATAATCCATAAAGAATTCATTTTGCCCAGGCTCCTAAACCTGGTATCTAGGAGGTCAGCCAAGACCATACTTCGTGGAATCCTGCTGAAGTACTATCCAATTTTACTTTATGCATTAATTTTACTTGTTCCCACAACTTCCGCACATCGGCAACATCAGCTGAAATCCTCCGACTCTGGTCAACATACACACAACAACTGGTATTAATAATTGCACATACTCCCCCTTGTGAGGCTAATAAAGTATGTAATGCCATTCTATTCTGCAGTGTAATTTTGGAGAGTTGTGAAACCTCTTGCAATGCTGTAATTGCATCAGCAGAATTATTGCCAAGAATTTCTTTTGCCACTGAAATGTTAACTAAGGCCTCTTCTAATTCACTCACTCCCAACCAGGGAAGAAACCATCTAGCAAAGGAGTAGAATGCAGTTGAGCGTTTCTACTAGTGCATTACTACATTTGGTCCTATGAACAAATGTTTATAACCATGATTGTGTTTCCATAGTTAAATTTGAGAACACAAAACTATTAGGAGTAACAGCTCCTAAGGTGCAAGTTCCCTACCGATCTCCAGGTAATGTTTTGAAAGCTCTCTTACCACCTATCCAAAACAACCCTTTCCCCTCAGGTCCAGGCCAAGGTGTATTGGAAGAGTCCCCAAGTATTCCCACTACTCCTGCTTTCACTGTTTGGTTGCAATCATTGAAGTTGTCCAGAGGAGCTTAAGTTGACTTTTACACACATTGCATAGTTGTTCTTTGCTTCTGGGATTACCACCTCCCATAATTGTGAGTCCATGTAGTCTTGATAAAAAGTAGCATTTGTCCACAAGGGAATCCCTGATATGTTATTTGGTATAGAGATCTCTAACATGGGAATGCTTGAAGCTGAGTGGCTTGGAAAGCGAGTACATATCCAACAGTTAGTTTTATTAGTAACTTGGACTATGGTTTGTGATAGGTTGAAATAGAGATTTTTCCCTCCCCTTATAATGAGGTTGTATGGATTTAGATACTCCCCCTACCTGTGTAATAAGCATGACAAAGGTTATTAAATTTACCCATAGAATTTCTATCATTTCCTCAAGTGCTTGGAAATCTGGTGTCCAAGTAGCTCTGGAAAAGAAATGCAAAGGGTTTCAATTTCTAAAACAGTAGCCACAGTAGATTCTTCTTCCACCAGTCTTTGTTCAGCCACTGAATGGTCCTCCGGCAACTGTTTAACATGTGACTGGTGGATCCAAGCTTCCTTTCCTGTAACTTTTACATCAAAGAACGAACTTAAGACAGTATATAGCCCCCCAACCCCAGGTTCCAATTTAGATTTATGGGAAAACACTTTTATTAAAAATCTATGCCCAGTCTGCAAATCCTGTATCTCCAGAGTGGAGTGGTACCACTGCACAAGATACCTTTTAATTTTGAAGCTTTCTTGAAAATTTAGAACATAGCATATTAAATGCTCATCTCCATTCAAGAAGCTGGTTTTGGCTGGGATACAAGACCCTAGTATAGCTAAACATCTCCCAAAGAGGACTTCAGCAGGCAATCATCCTAAGGGTTGTGTTACTGAATTTCAAACGTCCCATAAGGGTAAATTTAATGCTTTTGGCCATTTTAAGTCTGTATGTGTGCAAATTTTAGCTATTCTTTCCTTAATAGTTCAATTCATCCTTTCTACCTGCCCAGATGCTTGAGGACAATAAGGAGTGTGCAGTCTTTTTTTCTATTCCTAAACTTTTATAAAGTCAGTCAATTACACCTGCTGTGAAATGTAACCCTCTAGTTCAATAGATTCTGGTACTCCATACCTAGAAATAATTTAAGGATATTTTTTTACTCCAACAGTGTCTGCTTTTCTTGTTGGGAAAGCCACCACCCATCCTGATAATTGGTCTGTCCACACACTGCAGGCACATGAGCATAATCTACTTGCAATCTTTGGAATGGGAAAGAAGCCCACGGTCAACTTCCCAATTCATGCTCAGGTTTGACATTTGAGAATTTCTGACAGGCATTAATAACTCTTTTAGCAGCTGCATAGACACCCAGTGCCACCCATACTTGGTGTATTTGATAAGCCACTGCTTCCGCCCCTCCGGGAGCTTTATCATGGAACCATCTGGTTATAGTCATCAAGTATTTTTTTTGGTAAGACAGGTTTTTTCCCTATTGTCGATACTCCAGCTTCATCTTCTAACGCTTCCCATTTTGTCCACTCTTCTTTTTCTTCATTTGTCACATTCGATTGGTAGAATTTTCTCGGACAGTCAACATCAGGCCGCAAGCTCTCATCTGAAGCAACTTCCATAATCTTTATTGGAGGTTGGCAAGCCACAGCTTTGCTGCTGCATCAGCTAAGGCATTCCTTTTGCTGATGACAGTAGTGTCCCTTGTATGGGCTTGACAGTGAACCACAGCAATCTCTTTGGGAACTTGGAAATGGTTGCATTGCTTCTCAGTAAATTGCTGGGAGCTACTGCTCTCAAGGGACTTAGAATTGGGTCATATCACTCAATCCTTTTTGAGAAATTCCCCAAACTCTACAGGGATTGTTATATCACTTTTATCCAAATCTCTTCCATTAATTGATAGGTATCACAGTACCTAGTACATCAGAGCTCTAGAAAGACAGACCACTTCTGTGATAGATACCTGCAGTCTCCATATTGAAACTTAGTCCATTTTCTGTGGCTACAGCATAAGGCAAATGCATTTCTAATCTGTTACTTGTTTGAACCATCCAAATAGTTAACCAGCTGCAAGTCCTGAGATTTCCTTAAGGAATAATTATTTAAGAATTAGTATTTTCAGTATTCAACCAGCTTTACTGTCCACCACCACTCTGCTTCTCTATTAGAGCACATTTTTATCTCCTGCCTCCTTTGTACATTTTAGTTTATATTTAAGTCCCTTGGTTTGAATTTGTTAGTTTCTTTGTTATCATCTTCTCAGTTGGCACTACCAACTCTTCTCAATTTGTGACAAGCTGTGAATGTCATTACACTATATCCCCCTCCCACCTCAAAAGCAATAATGATGATGATATGCAAATGACTAATTCTATCCTACTGAAATAAATAAGAGTCTTAACTCTGATTTACATAGCTTGGGGTCAAGTCCCTGGAGAACACTTGACAAGTTTTTCCACTTTGATACTTGAACCCACTTATTTACTTTTTCAGACAGTTCTAATACAGATCACCATTCCAGAATGACTTGTGTTGGAGTTTAAAAGGATGATTCCCAGCTATCCTAAACTGATTCATTAAAAAATTCAAACAAAACTGAAACACATTTCTTCTAAGTATCCAAACTATGTGTTGGTATTCATGGAAGTTTAATTTACAAATGCATGTGTTTACTGTACATGTCCAAATTAAGAGTCTTGCATGTTAAGGACGCTTGCAATTCCACCAGCTTAACTTTAAAAATCTAGTTTATTTTATCTGCTGTGGTAATTTCTGGATTTTGTTGTTGGTTCAGGAAGGACTCTAAAGTTTTGTGGGTTTGTTTTTTTTTTTTGTTGTTTTTTTTTGTTGGGGGTGTGTTGTTTTTTTTTCTTAAAGCAAAGTCCATTGTTTATAAGCCTATGACTTATGTGACAGCAAAAATATATATATTGTTTTGTAGCAGCACATAGAAACTGCTACTTGGACAAATAGCATGCAAAAAGGGGAGAATTTGTCCATGCTCACTTCATTGTGGGATTTACCCACAGTAACCTGCAGACATGAAACACACTAATTTAAGCCTAGGAATATCAGCCTTTACTCCAGCTTTGACATGATGCCAAATATCAGGTAAATCACAGTTGCTGTTGCCCAGTTAGACCATGATAGGTTAGGAGTCATCTGCCTGACAACACATTAACTCATACATAGAGATCTGTAATGTATATAGGGTATATAATTAGGGAAGAGAAACAGGAATATCAGGCATGATTCACATCATTTCAGATGAGAATGCTAAAATAGGCTGAGATGAGCCTCACCTTGAAGATTTGTTTGTTGCCCATAACAGGACCCCAGCATGGCTCACTCAGACTTAAATATCCATTATATAATGCTACAGCCAGGTAGGACAGAACAATCCTTCCCTCTTTTCCTCCACATTCCCAGAAGTTAAATTGCTTTAAGGAGCTTTGACTTAATCTGAGACTTGGCAGTATGGTATAGGAGTTTCAGGCCCTTTTCCACCTCTAAGTCACCTGCCTATCTCTATCTGCCAGATCTCACTGCGATGCAGATATAAGTTGTTTTAATTGTTTCAACTAGCTTACCTGATCTGAAATCAAAGCATATTACTCAAAGTTTTCTTGGCTTGCCCAGCACAATTAAGAAGACAGTACAGTAGAATTTTTATAATCTGAACACACGGTGTATTTATCATTTGATGAAAGAAATTTCATGCTACTGCACTAGCAGTCACCACAACATGAAGACTGTCCATAATTTTTACCTCTGAAAATGACTTTGTGAAAAATGCAAGGTAATAGAAGAAAAAAGTGTATGTATTTTTGTATACACCAAATATTTTTATTATCCTGGTAGACAAATAAGTGAGCATTTGTTGAACTCAGACATTTAAATAAGTTCTGGAGTAATAAGTGTTTGCCATCACTGGATCTCCAACAGAACATTTGATTTTACCAAAAATATATATTTCGACAGTTTGAATTTGTGTTCTATTTCTACTTGCACATCACTTCATTCAGCTCTCTTGTTTATGCCCCATGTTCCCTACTAGAAAAAACCCTAATTCTCTAGATAGCAGAGAAAGCAAGAAAAAGATTGAGTTCTTTTTCTTTCTTAGCTCATTAAACCCACACATACTATATCTTGTTTTTTTCTCTTGATATTCTTAAAAGCTAGATAAATAGTCATACAAGACTTGTATGCCAAGATATTACCTATCCTAGGTTACAAAAAAAAAAAAAAACCCAAACAAACAAACAAAATCTATTAATTCCCTTTGAGTGGGGTTTTATTTTCCAGACTCCATTGCTCATCCTAAGTTCCAGACATTTCAGTCTCAAAACTTCTTGTAGTATTCCTGTGATGGATTGACCCTGGCTGGTTGCCAGGTGCCCACCAAAGCCGTTCTATCACTCCCCCTCCTCAGCTGGACAGGGGAGAGAAAATATAACAAAAAGCTTGTGGGTCGAGATAAGGACAGGAGAGATATCACTCATCACTTACCGTCACGGGCAAAACAGACTCAACTTGGGGAAATTAACTCACTTTATTACAAATCAACCAGAGTAGGGTAATGAGAAATAAAACCAAATCTCAGAACACCTTCCCTCCACCCCTCCCTTCTTCCCGGGCACAACTTCACTCCCGGCTTCTCTACCAACCCCCCCCAGCGGCACAGGGGGACGGGGATGGGGTTTACGGTCAGTTCATCACACATTGTTTTCTGCCGCTTCATCCTCCTCAGGGGCAGGACTCATCACACTCTTCCCTGCTCCAACGTGGGGTCCCACCAGGGACAGTCCTCCCTCTCCACCCTCCCCACTGGGCAGTTCTTCACGAACTCTCCAACGTGGGCCCTTCCCACGGGCTGCAGTTCTTCACAAACTGCTCCAGCATGGGTCCTTTCCACGGTGTGCAGTCCTTCAGGAGCACACTGCTCCAGAGTGGGTCCCCGACGGGGTCACAAGTCCTGCCAGAAAACCTGCTCCGTGGGCTCCTCTCTCCACAGATCCGCAGGTCCTGCCAGGAACCTGCTCCAGCACAGGCTTCCCACGGGGTCACAGCCTCCTTCGGGAAACCCACCTGCTCCGGTGTGGGGTCCTCCACGGGCTACAGGTGGATATCTGCTCCACCGTGGACCTCCATGGACTGCAGGGGGACAGCCTGCCTCACCATGGTCTTCACCACAGGCCGCAGGGGAATCTCTGCTCCGGCGCCTGGAGCATCTCCTCCCCCTCCTTCTTCACTGACCTTGGTGTCTGCAGGGTTGTTTCTCTTACATGTTCTCACTCCTCTCTCCGGCTGCCGAATCTGCCTGTCCCAACTTTTTTTCCTTCTTAAAAATGTTATCACAGAGGCATTACCACTATCGCTGATTGGCTCGGCCTTGGCCAGCGGCAGGTCCATCTTAGAGCCGGCTGGTATTGGCTCTCTCTCGAACACAGGGGAAGCTTCCAGCAACTTCTCACAGAAGCCACCCCTGTAACCCCCCCCGCTACCAAAACCTTGCCAACAAAACCAATACAATTCCCAAGACATCTGCAGTTCATGATTATCATTTGCACTGATCTTGTACCAGAGGTTTATCTCAGTGCCTGTACTGCCATAGAACAGAATCCAGGACGAGCAGAGAGTTGCTCAGAATGAGGAGGAAAACCAGCAGCCTGCTCCTCTAAAGGATGTGCAGCCAGAACTGCTCACTTCTCTTCCCTGAAGTTCCTTTCCCCATTTCTAACCTCACTTATCCCTCTCCACCCTTTTTCCATCAGCAAATTAGTATCCCCACTAACCCCTTTCTGCTTTATTCTCAACCTGCAGCCTCCATAACTCCAGCTGCTCAGGTCTCACAGCTCCTGCTAGCCTTCTGCCTCTCCTTCCTTGTGCCCACAGACCCTATCCCACCATCCTCCCTGTTCCAAGAACTTATTTTCTTGTTTTTTTTATAAAGTTGAGTTTTATCCTATCCTTGAGATATATCAGCATTGCATATACTGTCAAGAAGTCTTTAGCCAGCAGCATCTCCAAGACCAAGATTGTGTCACCCATCTTTAAATAAGCACAGTAATATTTATTCAGAACAACAGCATGGGAGAGAGTGTGAGCAAACTCAGAGAGGCTGTTTTCCAGGCAATACCTCCCTCTCATACCTGTTGCAAAAGCCTCTCTTTCCTGCTCCAAATCTTCATGTCATTCTCTGACCAGGTCTCTGGGTCTTTGCTTTCTCAGGACAGAGAAGAAAGAAGGGAAACCACTCAAGAAAAAAAAAAAAAAACAAAAAACCAAAAACACACCACACACACAAAAAAACCCACCCACCACAAGACCCACACACAACCCATCCCCCCAAGAAAAAAAAAAAAAAAAAAACAAACAAAACCAAACCAAAATCCACAGACCTATATCCCAAACCCAAGACACCCCCAAACTTTCAAGAATCAGCCATATTTACCATTAGGGGTACAGTCTTCAAAGGCCTGGGGCAGCCAGCATTAGATATCTGAGAGGATTGTCTTTTAGTTACTTTAGGATTTTATTCTCTGTGGCTATTCCACACCCACCAATCTAGACTGGATACAGTTACTAGTAAGCCCAACACAGACAATAGCTTGGAAGAAAGAAAGAAAAGGGAAGAAGGATTAAAAAAAAAAAAAGGTAAGAAGCTGTGCTTCTGCAGCATCTGCACTTGACAAAATAGTGTTGAAATATTCTATGCATGCACCTCTATGCAATAATCACTAGATAATCCCTCTTACCATCCACAGGAGTCTTGCTTCTGCAGAGCTGAAATCACAGTAATGGGAAGATGAAAATGATTCATTCAGACAAAAAAGGAGTTTATTCTACCCAGAAGGAAAGCAAGCCTCTTCTTCCAATACATTTAGAAAATTATTTTCTGAGAGAAAAAAAATACGGTTTTCTTTGCCTTAAGTATATTATTCCATTTCAGGTAATAAATGTAATCTACACAACAAAGATAAGTGAATAACATATCCAGATTGTTACATACTGTATTATTATCTTTACTGAATGTATATTCTCAGTAGTAACACTTTGAACTGTTGTCATTCAGCTCTGAAAAAAAAAAAAAAATATATCTACAAGGACAAGCTACTGTTGCTAGGAGTGGGTGTTCAGCTCCACTGACTCCAGGCAAGCTGTACCTGCTGATGCCAGCAAGGACTATGACCCCTAGTCACTCGTCTCTCTCAGAAGAGTAAGGGTGCAGGATACAGGACATACTGCATACTTCTGTTTCTGTAAGAGCTTTAGCACAATCTGCATGCAGTGCATGAAATGCAGAAAAAATTGTAGCATACAGAAAGTTGGACAATGTCCTTTTGCTAGCCTATTTCTTCAAAGCAATATTCTCTCATCAGCTTATCCTTCTTCTGGCCCTCTGCTTGAGGTCTTTGTCCTCTTCCCCTCCTTTCTACTGTGCATTAGAACTGAGCTCTGTAGCTAAGCAGTCTTCTTCAGAAGCCAACTGTACAGGCTAATTTTATATTCTTCTGAAAATCCACACCCCAGTGAAGTGTGCTTTGAGGTAAATTTGAGGTCCTTTTATGTAGTTTTACTCCTACAGGTCTTTTACTGTTTCCACCACTTCCTTCCATACTAAATACTTTATTATGTTGCTGGTGAGTGTGCAGGCTATTCCTGTTCCTTTAACTCCTTATTCTGGAAATAAAAAATTCTATGTTAGGACTCTGACATAATGGAAAGATGCAATGATATGCAGGGCTTGGGGCAGGCAACAAGGAGAATGTTGTCAATATAAACCCCAAACTATTAAAACTACAGCAACAAAAAAAAACCCAGATGCAAGTATTGCTGCTAACGCTGGTGCACTGTGACTGCAAATATACTTTCCCCAAACAGTACATACTTGCATTTAAGGCCTTATTCCAGAATCCTTGCTGACATTATGCAGATGACCACAGATCTCATTCATACATGTGAGGATTATTAAAATTTACATAGCTTGGACTACCCTTATCACAAATTCTAACATTGTAGTTGCTTTTTGGCAAGAATTGTTCTTTGCTGCAGAACCTCTTGAGGCCTTTGAACTCTTTTATTCCATATGTGGCTAAAGGGTGACAGTTTTCTCACTTTTGCTTCCCAGCCTCTTTTGTCTTTTTCAATTAATACATTCTCTTCCCTTCTCCCTTCTTTAATAGAGGCATGCCTTTTATTAATTTCTTCTCACACTTCCTCACTCACCTCTGTCAACTCTTAGTTTCCCCACGCAACAAGAAGCTGCCTGCTGGTGAAAAGCATCTGTTGATGACAGCCAAGTGCTGTGGGAATGCAGAACTGAGGATGAAGCATTGCAGGTTGCTGCTTTAAACTGCACATCTATACTTGTTAGCTACTGTTTTTTTTCCTCCACTACATAAAAGACCAGATCAGCAGCAGGGCAGAGAGCACTGTTGCTTTCAAGGGATCACCTGCCATTTCACCTACAGATATAACAGCAGGTTTTCAGTATACATGAGGATTCTGCAGCTTTCTTCACCTCTATCTTTGCCTTTGCTTCTATGAAAAAGCAACAAACTATACTATAATGACAAAGTACATAGATACACTCCCCACTCCCCTTAAAGAGCTTTAGGAAAAGATGCCAGGAGCAGTTCAGATACATACTGAATCCACATGTAGAGCAAAGGACAGAACATTTCAAAGCAGAAAACCCTCAGAAGCACAGTGCTCCTATATAGCCCTAGTGCCTTGCATGAGAAGTCCCTGAAGTCAGAAATATTCTTTGGCTTGGTACTGTTTCCAGCTTTAGATCCTATGAGTAGGATAAGAAGCAAGCTGCTTCTGAAAAGGGTAGAACCATGATGCTCACACAGTGAGTAAGGAAGTATACTCACTTCATTAACCCTGCTAGACATGCTGGTATTCCTGTCGAGAGACAGGAAAGGATACAGTAGAATTCAAACACGTTTTTAGTTTTAAGTGCATTTTGTCAAGGAAAAATGAGTTTAGAATGTATCAGAACATAAGGGTTTATGCCACAAAGAAGTGACTGCTGTATTTTTCCTCCCCTTTGCAACTCAAATATTTCACTAGACAGTTACCAGTACAAACATGCACTACAGCAGCCTACTGCTGATAACACAAAAACTGGATACACCAAACACTACTTTCCCCAATATATGATAGTGGAGATGAATTCTATGCACCTGAGCTACCTCTTTTCAAAGAAGTTGGAGATAATGAGCAGAGCAGTAGACTGAGAGAACAAAAAGCCATCTTCTCACCTCATCACCTTTTAGACCACCACCCCAACCATACAGCTTAAACACAGTCCTGGGTAGCACTACAAGTATGACTGCACCACTCAGAGGAACAGCCTACAATCCCCATACATTTCAGATATATTCCATTATAGCAGTCCCCTTGAAAAGCTTGCACAGAACCTTTGGGGTTTTTTTGGGGGGGGTTTGGTGTGGTTTTTTTTTTTTTTTTTTTGTAACTAGATTTTCAGAGGTTTATAAAATACCTGCTAAACCCTCAGTACAATTGTCAGACAAACAGGAGGAGACCTAAATCTCCTAAAATTAGCTGTCAAAGATAATTGGATAGTTAGAGCAAATTATTTACTTGAAGCAGGTTATCTAGGTTCCTCCTGTGTCTTGAGCTGATTATCTTCCCTCATTGACTGTAGGGGAAATCAAAGGGAAACTCAGAACAACTTGGAGCAGGCATCGATTTTTTAGATAACTGGGTTATAATTCGCCTCAAAAAGTAAACTGTAATTTCACATAACTATCAGTATTGCAGGCACATTTTGACTCTGCTTGCATTACAAGACAGGTAAACAAGTTTGGTTTGGAAGAGCACCCAAGCATGCACCACACTAGATCTAGATGTCCACCTTTCCAATGTGATTTGATTTCCTTAAAAGGAAGCTGAAGCTGTACAGTATGCTACAACAGTACCTTGAGATAAGGCAACTGGAAGAGTAGGACTGCATAAGACACCACATCTCACATCTACCACCAAGCATAACACTCCATTTTATTTTGCACAATTTACCAGAGGAAAACAAAGTGGGAAAACCTGTCTACCACTTGTCTTCCAGAATGTGGCGAGCGTGCTGCTTTGCAGAAGATGTGACCATGCTTTCACAGTAATATAGCATCCGACAATGATAATTTACAAGTGCTTCCATGGAAAAAAACAAAACAAAAAACCCCCCAAAGAAACCAAAACAAACAAAACCACTCGATCTTGTGAAACAATGTTCTGCAAGTGATGAAATGAGGAAAAAAAAACCCCCAAACATCAAAGCTGAGCTTCAGTTTGTATTCCACAATATTTAGTAAAGCATAAGCTTTAGGTCATAGCTTTCCCCTACCTGACAGTGCTAAACAGGCACTCTTTCTACCACCTGTCCACCTCTTGTCAGGAAACAGAGAAGAGCACTCAATGCTTTCATTCTCCTGTCAGATTTGTTCTGAATTTGCTAACTCAGTCAAAAGTAACTTAAGACTGATTTGCAGCCAGAAAGACAGACATACTTTGATTACAGACTTCTTTTCCTAAGCAAACCAGGCTAAAAAATTAAAGCTGTTTAGGGTGACAGGAGCGTTGTTAATGCTTGAAGCTTTAAGGCTGCTGATGGTCAGGAGCTTGAGAGACTTGTCTATCCAACAAGACTTTACATCCTGTTAATTCTTTTCACAGGAAGAGCTACTGTTCAAGATTTATCTTCTTAGCGCAAGTTCAATACTTTGAAAAACTTCAGAACAGTACATTTAAAAGAAATAAGACACCATACAGAGATGGGAATCTAGGAGATTCTAGAAAGTTATAACAGTACTCTTAATAAAAACCAAGTCTGGACTTCCAGATTGAAATTCAAACTTTTCCTATTGTATCTTGCAGTACATCTCCAGTGTTTTCCCAATCTGTAATGGAATCATTACTCATTTAATATTTCTTAAAGCACAAGTTTCTGTTGTCATACAAGTAACCCAGAAACCTCTTTTTCAAAAGAGGAAATTTCAAACATACCTTATGTGTAAACAGCAAGGTTGACAACATCAAGTGTAAAGGTTCAAGAGTCTAAAAGTAAGCCTGAACTCCTACTAAACCTGGTATTTTTAAATGCTCCTGGATTTTATTTTTCATTATTTTTGAGGCTTGCATATACAAATACTTTGACCTAACACTATATTCCCTAATGCATGAATCTCTGTACATGGCACTTTAGCACTGAATCCGTACATAAAAATGATCCCTTCCGTGATTGTCAAGTAAACCTACTAATTAGTTCAGGAGTTGGGTCTATTTTTGTTAAAAGAAAAAAACAAACCAACAACAAAACAAAACACAAACCAGACACACCACTCTGAATTACCCCCAACTACCATGATTTTGGTGGGCTGTGGATATCTGAGCTGTTAATCGAAGCCCAAGATCCCCCAAAGAAGAATTTTAATCTTCCTTTTAAAAGGAAATCAAGCTTTCCTTGTTGCAGAGAAAAGTTTGAAAGCATGTGCCAAATATATCCTAAAGGCTCAGAAGCCAGTAAATTTGTAAGGAGATTCCTCCTCCCTCAGATTAGTATCGCAGGATTTTGGACCATCTTGGGCTGTCTTTGCAATAACTTTCTCTAGAGCTTCTCTTACTCCTTTTGGAAGTTAGCACCTACCATCTTATCCTGTATGCTTAAAAAAAATAAAAAATTACAGCTTGCTGTAGGCAAGTTATTGATTTCCTCATGAGATAACTGGAAAAGTATTATAGTTACAGAAGTGCCTTTTCCCCTCCACCTTTCCCCATCATACCTGCAGCCCCAAATTAGCAAGAAACCTGGAACAAATCTGTTTAGACTACCTCCTATAGGCATCTTCTCAAGATGACAAAATGCTTTTAAACTTAAAGCCAAGCTCTGTTAAGCTATGAACAAGACAAATGTTTTAAGGTGATGGTCATTTTGAGGTGACTAGGCCAGAAAGAAAAGAAATACATAATTTAAATATACGGTCCTTTGCTCTGCCTATTCTATCCTTGCCAGCAGGTTCTTGTTTCCACCTTGGTGTCAGCCAGCACACCAGTGCTCGGCTGTGGTGAGAAACAGTGCAATACCCCATTCAAGCCCTAGGAAGCTTTTCTTTCCCTTATACCCGAGGCCTAGATGTCTAATCTCTGCATTTCCCACCTGTTTTTCAGGCTCTCCAAGCTGAAAAGACCCCATCTCCTTGACTTTTTCCAGCTGCCCCTACAGGCTTTTGAAGCTTTCTGCCCTGCCTGAACAGGCTCAACTTGAACAGGAGGGCAGGAACAGCCCTTTCTTTCTGCAAAGGAGTGCTGCCTATTTGCATCTTTCTACTCCAAGAGGCATAGCACACCAACAACAACAAAAAAACCCAACACAAACACACATACCACACAAATGTGTGGAGTCCATAACAACACTATAACCATGTTTACAAAAACCAAACCAATACCCAGAATTGTTGGTATTGCTCACAATTTACAGGTGTGAGTCTAAGACTAACTATTGCCTTCAACGTCGACGACCATGCTGGTGCTGAATGTGAGCTGCATCACTTTCTCCACTGTTACCTCCTTAGTGCTAAACACGCAAATGAAACGGGGAAATGATAGTTTTGTGTCTTAAAAAAAAAAGAAAATATTAGGAGTACTTAAATTGGAAACAAGTATTCTTTTTGTTTTCAGAACTCACCCAGAGCATAAGGACTTGAAATGTAGTTTTTTCTCTTTATTTTTATATTACTTAAATATATAATAATAATATAAAAATATCAGTTTAATTCAGAATTATGACATAGTGGGACATGCCATGACTTTGTAGTGTTAAAAGCTCAGAGGTACAGGGCACACTTAAATATGAAGAACCCATCAAGAAAGAGTGCCAAAGTTTACTGAATGGTAACTATCATGCAGAAATGTAAGTCAAAAGGCATTTGCATGTTATCCTTTTTTAAGAGGAATATATATAAAAAAGTTTTAAGAGTACTAATCTTGAGTATTGTCAGTAATCCCATTCCAGTCAAGCATCCTTTTGATGATGAAAGGACTAGGAGAACCTGCCCTATGAGTAAAGGCTGAAGGAGTTAAGTCTTTTCTCCTGGAGAAGAGAAGGCTCAGGCAGGATCTTGTCACAGTATTCCAGTACTTAAAGGGCAGCTACAAGAAGGACAGAGCTCTGTCTCTTCACAGGGAGCCACACAGAGAAGACAAGGGGCCACAGGTACAAATTGCACCAGAAGAGGTTTCATCTCAGTATAGGAAAGAAATTTTATTTATTTACAGTGAAAGCAATCACTGGAATAACTTCCCCTGGGGCATGGTAGAGTCCTGTCACTGGATGTTTTCAAGATATGACTGGACAGGGTGCTAGATAATCTCATCTAGCCTCCCTTTCCCACAAAAGGTTGGTCCAGATGATCTTTTGAGCTCCCTTCCAGCCTGGGCTAATTCTATGATCCCAGTTAGTGAAACTATTCCAGCTGTTGCTGTGAATGTCAAGGCCCATTAATAACCAAGTTTTGGCTTTCCAACTAGGAAAAACATAGTTTCATTTAACATGTTGTTTAACAGACATATTTATAACACACCCACACATGGATATATGTACCATATATACCAAAATGTGTGTTAAATAGCTCCAGTTAATACAAGTTTTTCTCAATAGCATATAGAGCAAGATGTTACTAACATTTAGCTTTATTCACTACTTTGCCTTGATTAAGCAGTCATAACCCACATAAAACTCCTTGGAAAGATGTGGAATTTAAAAAGCTGTTGTAAACCATTTGCAGGGAGTGGTTTCTTTGATTAGAATAGAACAAAGGATAGTTCACAATTCCTATATGGAAATATTTTGTGTATTCTCAGACACTTATGATTACATTTTCCCAGCTGTGATCTTCCTTATTTCAGATAGGTTTCAAGTATGTTACTTCCTGTATCTCTAATATTTAACCTGTGTTTTTTGGTCACAATTACACAATCATTGCAGAAATTTCTTGCAAAAATGGTGTTTAAAGGGTGAGATTGCAGAACTGCAGAAGAGAGTCACCCCAGGTCTGGCAATATAAAACCAGTAAAAATGGAAGCTGAAGGGAACAGCAGTGAACACTGTGCTGGCAGGCAGGGCTCCACTATTAAAGAATGTTAGTTTTCTTTTAAAAATAGCTGTCCTGCCCACCTTTCCCCATCCAACACCTCCCTGCTGCACTTTCAGCAGGTCTGGTTATGCAGTTTCCTCTTCTTCAGCATATAAGTTGCCCAAAGCAAACAAATTATTGCAGTTCATATGTATAAAGGGGGAAAGCAGAATATTTTTTTGGATTAGCCAGGTTTTCATTACAGACATTTTCCCCTTAAGCAGTTTTCAAAGTCTCCTTAGCATGCTGGACTTTTTCATGGTATCACTTACCTCAAGCACACCATTCAATCCTGTAGCCTGTTCTGAAGAATGCTTTTGTTGCACTTTTTTTTTTTTTAAAATCCAAAAATCTACTTCTGTAGAAACTACTTCCAAAGGCAGTGTTCTGCAACAAACTCTAGAGAAAACTAAACTCCACAAGATACTTCACAAAGGACCATAAGAGCTGTGCTCTCAGCAAGAGGGAGGGCAAAGGAAAAAAAAAAAAAAGGAGAGAGAAAAACACCCAACACACCACTTTCAAATTCTATGCATGAACAGGAGATATTTTGAAATAGATCAGAGACAGCTGCCCACTGCACCAGTATTGACATATGGGTTTTTAAGCACAACCACCTTACATTTCTGACACATTCTATGCCACAAACCTCTTTGTACAGATCCACCTTCTAAACAGTTAATTTATTACAGCTCTGAAGAGGGTGAAGAATTGAGTGGTATGGTGGTTTTGGCTGGGATAGAGTTAATTTTCTCCATAGTAGCTAGTATGGGGCTACTTCTGGATTTATGCTGGAAACAGTGTTGATAACACAGGGATGTTTTTGTTATTGCTGAGCAGTGCTTACACAGAGTCAAGGCCTTTTCTGCTTCTCACCCCACCCCACCAGGGAGTAGGCTGGGGCTGCACAAGAAGTTGGGAGGGGACACAGCTGGGACAGCTGACCCCAACTGACCAAAGGGATATCGCATACCACATGACATCATGCTCAGCATATAAAACTGGGGGAAGAAGGAGAAGGGGTGTGGGGGGACACATTCAGAGTGATGGCATTTGTCTTCCCAAGTAACTGTTACACATGATGGATCCCTCCTTTCCTGGAGATGCCCAAACACCTACCTGCCCATGGGAATTAGTGAATGAATCCCTTGTTTTGTTATGGTTGTGTTATGGTTTAACCCCAGCCAGCAACTAAGCACCACACAGCCACTCACTCACTTCCCCCCCACCCAGTGGGATGGGGGAGAGAATCAGAAGGAAAAAGGTAAAATTCATGGGTTGAGATGAGAACAGTTTAATAGAAAAGAAAGGAAGAAAAATAATAATGATAATAACAATAATAATAATAGACAGTAATAATACTAAAAGGATTGGAATATACAAAACAAGTGATGCACAATACAATTGCTCAGCACTTACTGACCGATGTCCACTTAGTTTCCAAGCAGTGATTCCCACCAGTCTATATACTGGGCATGACATGACATCAAATGGCATGGAATACCCCTTTGGCCAGTTTGGGTCAGCTGCCCTGGCTGTGTCCCCTCCCAACTTCTTGTGCCCCTCCAGCTTTCCTGCTGGCTGGGCAGGAGAAGCTGAAAAATCCTTGACATTAGTCTAAACACTACTTAGCAGCAACTGAAAACATCAGTGTTATCAACATTCTTCACACACTGAACCCAAAACATAACACTATACCAGCTACTAGAAAGAAAATTACACTCTATCCCAGCCAAAACCAGGGCAGCTTGCATGGCTTTTGCTTTACCTACTAAACTGTTTTTATCTCAACCCATGATTTTTCTCACTTTTACCCTTCTGACTCTCTCCCTCATCCTGCTGCAGGGGAGTGAGCTCGCAGCTGTGTGGTGCTTAGTTGCCAGGTGGGGTTAAACCACAACAGGTGGAAATGGAAAAACAAACTAGCAAGGTTGAACAGAACACTGTTGAAACATTCCTTTGTCAAAATACTTGCTATCATACTTCATAACATTTATAAAACATAACAGTTTAACAGATAAATACACCAGCCAACAAGAGATGAGCTCTTGCATAGTTGGTGAAGATAGCCTTCCCTCCATCCCCTACACACAGATAGAAGCTTGCCTGACAAGCACATGCCTTGAACTTGTACTATTAAGGCTCAGACTTTTTTTTTTTTCCACCTAAACAGGAGGTTACTATGCAGATAAAGCATCCACATAAATCTCCAGACCACCAAACCCCTCCATCCTACTACCCATGCAAACCCCACCAAACTACTGAAGAACACAAATTAGTTATCTCACAGTGTGCATCTTGGACTTAAAGGTACAGAGTACTTAAAAACTTTTCTTCCACTTCAAATCCTTGCCTATTTCATGTCACTGATAATCCTGGAGATCATATCACTTTATTCTCTTTTAAATCCTTCCTTAAAACCTAATTCTCCTGCTATACCTACAAATCTCTGCCAGATGGGACTGATTAGACTAATGGCCATTTGTGACTACCTTTAGCAAATGCACCTTTCTAAACCTTCTCTCATTACCTTGTTTCCCCACTCTCAATCTGATTGTCTGTTTATTTATTGCCTACATAATCTTAAATTTAGATGTTAAAAAAAGGGGGTTTTTTTACAACTAGAGCTGCCCTAATGATTTCATATCTTACAATAACTAACATCTGGAGGCCTGAAAGGGTGCCTTGGAAAAAGGAAAGAGCAAGGAGCTAGAATTACTGTTTAAAGCATTACATAAGAAAAAAATAGTTCTGATTTCATACTTCTAATGGAATTTACACTTAAAGATAATCAAGAACTCAAAAATAAATGAACACAGAACAGCATTATTGTTCTGCAAGTTTTGGGTAGCAGTTTTTCATTTTTATATCCTCTTTCCTTTTCCTGAAAGATACGCAGATTAAAAAAAAACATGAAAGAAGCAGTGCTTAATATGAAAAACTAAAACTGACAAGGGCTTCTCTCATAACTTTAAATAAGTCATGCAGAATAACTTCTGCATCATAATACTTTGACACTCACAAATTCCAAAAACAAATCAAAAAACCCAGAAGTTTTTTCTTCCTACCTTATACAGAGTTCAGCAAAAAGCATGAGAAGCTGCTTACAGCAACTACATGCTACCAGTTGTATCTTTCTCAAAAGAGAAAAATCTGAGACTTTTGTAAATCTTAAAGTCTTTTGTAACACTATTTTATTTAAAAAAAAAAAAAAAACAAAAAACCCCCAAAAACAAAACCACAAAGCAACAAAACCCCACAACTTAATAAAAAAAAACCCCATTATCCTCTAATGTGCTCAACCAAGTAGATAGCAACGCTTATCTATACAGTTCCTCGGGAAGATATTCATTACCTTCTTCCCCCCACAGCTACTGAAACCACATAAATTCCTTACCTTTAAAAGTACTGATTTCTTTCAGCCACAGATCAGGAAACCAATACACTAGTAACTATTCAAACTCTTCTTATATCCTGTTGGGAGAGCAACAGGTGCTAGGGCTAAACTTTCAGGTGGATCCAGTTGAGTTCATTTGAAAATGCTGCCTGTGATGTAGCTACTTCTACCATTGCAGGATACAAGTTCTAGCCTCAAAGAATTATTACTTTGTACCAGTGTTAGCAGAGGATGTTCAAAGTAAGAAGCCCTGTTTTATGTGTGCAAGAGCAATAGGACAGATTTACTGTGTCTGTTCAGTAACAGTCTCTGTCACAGGTGTTGAAAGACTGGGCTCTATGGGTTACGTGTGGTAAATCTACCCTTCCTTCCCTGTGCATGTCCGGGGTGTTTATTCTGGAGGGGTGGATAGATATGCTTGGTGTTGGATTTACAGTGCAGGGGTAAGCTGAGGGTTGGAGACAGATGTGTCAGAAGGGGATGCTGCATGCCTCCAAGAAGTACAGTGAGGCTAAGGAGGTAGCAAGTTAACTCCTCTTCTAGTTCTGCCTGCCATACTGATCCCAGCTGCAGCCCTCATACACGACTTGCTCTTAGAATGATAGAATCGTTTAGGTTGGAAAAGACCTTAAGATCATTGAGTTCAACCATAAAAGTAACACTGCCAAGTCCACCCTTAAACGATGTCCCTAAGCACCACATCTACATGTCTTTTAAATACCTCCAGGTATGGTGACTCCACCACTTCCCTGGGTAGCCTGTTCCAATGCTTGACAACTCTTTCAGTGAAGAAATTTTTCCTAATGTACAATCTAAACCTCCACTGGTGCAACTTGAGACTGCTTCCTCTTCTCCTATCACTTGTTACCTAGGAGAAGAGACTGACACTCACCTCGCTACAACCCCCTTTCAGGTAGTTGTAGAGAGCAATAAGGTCTCCCTTCAGCCTCCTCTTCTCTAGACTAAACAGCCCCAGTTCCCTCAGCTGCTCCTCATAAGACTTGTGCTCCAGGCCCCTCACCAACTTGGTTGCCCTCCTCTGAACACGCTCCAGCAACTCAATGTCTTTCCTGTAGTGAGGGGCCCAAAACTGAACACAGGACTTGAGGCACGGCCTCACCAGTGCCGAGTACAGGGGAACAATCACCTCCCTGCTCCTGCTGGCCACACTATTTCTGATGCAAGCCAGGATGCTATTGGCCTTCTTGGCCACCTGGGCACACTGCTGGCTCATATTCAGACCGCTGTCTTCTTCTGAACCACTCCTAATATGTAAAATATGCTAATATTACTTATTTTCCTAATGCTTGCAAGACACTATCTAAGGGTTAAATACTTGATAGTGACAACAGCAACAAAAATAGGCATTTGCAGAAAATGAAACACAGCACACAGATCAATTTTGTGAGCTTTTGTTGTACATTCTGATGATTTAAAGTGTTCAATGCTGTTGTTTTTCCCCCCAAGCTACAGTTCTTCACAATGCGAGTCATGATGTAGGAGTAAGAAGAGAGGAAGTAATTTCTGAACTCTCTGGGTACTGCTAATTTGAAATTGACTTAAAAGCTCTGAAAAAAAAATTTAAGGAAAAATGTATCCAGACTAATAAAAAACCCCAAACCCATACTCTAGTTCTTATGCATTTGTTAATTCAAGGTTATTTTTTATTTGTTTGTTTGTGGGGTTTTTTTTTTAGGTGTAGGGGTTTTTAAGTCAATCTTTTCCTTTGGAGAATGAGGCTAGGGAAAGGGGATTTTGTGCTTTATAATAACTCCACATTATCCATACAGTGAGACCTGTATGAAGATTTAGAATTCTGTGGAGGCAGAGAACAGAAGGAAAAGAAATAATATGAAAGAAGGAATAAAGATTAGAGCAAATATTGTAAGGAATTGGCTGGTTCCTTTCTGTGTACTCTGTTAATATCCAGCTGGCAAAAAGCCTTCTAGCATATGAATGGGAAATCCTGCTAGAGGAAGGACTTTGCAACCTGAGTGAAAGAAGCCAGAGGCTGTATTAAGTACAATAGGCTGAAGGCAGCAGACTTAAGAACCATCTGTAAAAAGAAGATTTTGATCCTCTATATAGGGACATATTAAAACAGTTCAACAACAATTTTCAGTTGAAAATGCAGTTCCAGCAATATTAAAATGTTTTACTTTGTTCCTGCTTGACTTGCATATACTCAGGTGAATACAATATGCTATTAGTTTGCATTATATTTCCATGTTATGGATATGTTTTTGAATCTAAATACGTCAGAATATTTCACTCCACAAAATAGTGAGATTGTGACCATTGATCATAATTCAGTACTAAAGCAAATCTAGAAATGTTGGAATTATCTCCAGTTACCATTTATGTAACCAAAAAGGCCAGAGGACTGCAGATAAAGGGAAAGATTAATGTTGGTGTCCACCCTGTGTTATATGTCCCAGCCAACTTCCCAGTTTCTCTCCCTCCTTCCCTCTGACCTCACCAGTTCTTGGTCCTAATTTGTCTCTGTGTGTGATTTGCCCTGGGGACAAGGTGTGATACTCCTGCTCAAGGCACTCTGACCTGCACTGTGCTCCAGCAGTGGTGCAGAAGCAGCAAGTGTTGAAACACAGGTCAAATGCTGAAGTGGGAGTCTTGACAGCCTGGCAATTGTTATGCCAAATTTATGAAACATGTGGGAGGTATAGCTGCTGCAGAAGGGATGAACAGGTGAAACAACATGTTTCTCTTTTCTTTGAAATTGCTAAACCCTTTTGTGTGAAATTTTCTGACACACTTATGTGAGCATGATATCCAGCAAGAGCAAAAAAACATGTCCGAGTAGAAGTTTGCCAAAATTAGAAGTAACTGAAATCATGATCTTTTAAAGGACAGTTCCAAATATCAATAGATACATAGCAATGATAATAAATAACTCTAGAGACTCTACATCTAGTTTCAGAGATCAAGGTATTTTTTCCTTTTTGGTTTAAAGGGACCACATTGCAAATGCTGAGTACAATTTTTTTAAAGGTATAAGAGAGCTTGCAAAAAGTATGGAGAGTTTGTAAGAGCAATTGGATATTTTGTTTCAGAAGAGGGGGAGAGCATTGGATTGAAGTTGTTCTAGACAATAAAGTTGCTTTGGATGCTGATTAATTGATTTCTAGAGACTGTGTTAATAAGAAATTCAATTAAACACTTAGCCGCAAGTGAGAGTTATAGAGGTTAGGTATAAAAATGTCTCTACCTTTCCTTCCAGCTCCAATTAGTGGATATCTTCCATGCTCATAGCTTAATTTCAAGGAGTCTTTGAAAAGATCTGCTTCCTTATTGAATTTCTACTACTTGTAAAGATTCAACCTCTAATTTGTTCTGAGGACTCAAGAGACCTGATCTTGTCTAGTCTTTTTTTCTGTCTTAACAGGATTTATGACAGTATGGACTGTATTGGCAGCAGGCAATGTTCTCCCAGTTATGGGGTATGACCTGCAGGCAGTAGATGTTACAATAATCTGGTGAAGTAAAAGACTCACAGTGATATGTTTCATATCAAAAGAGAAAAGCGTCATGTGATTGTTTCGCAGAAGGGAAATCACTAGACAAAAAAGTTAATCATAACCTGTAACATTTGTTATAATAGTGACAGTACATAACATGACAAGTGCTGATGTTATTTTTTACATATGGTAAATGTAAGAGAATGAGTTAGGCTGAAATAATCTGCTTTAAAAGGCTGACAACTATATAACCCTCAGCCCAGGGACTGAGTTGCCTGTTATACAGGGTTTAGTTTGTTGCAGCACAACTTTGTGACCTTGGTGCAGTTTTACTGAGAAATTGTTGTTGAAAGATAGGTATGTCAGAGCCGCATAACATAAGGAAGGTTAAAATCTAGACAGACAATTGAGAAGACAACAGTTAGCAGCTCAATGGTTTGAAAGGAAAAACACTAACATGAAAATTTATTTAAAAAACACTTATAACACACTAAGAAAAAGAAATGCAGGGAAGTAGTATGTAGCAGCATCAGGAGCCAACCTTTTCCAAATGACGGTGGAGGTTGACCCTTGCCTACTTGACCAAAATCAACCTGGGCAGTAGAGGCTCACCCGATGTCTCACTGGAGGTGGTGAGCACATTAATACTTAGTTTATTACACAGACAGCAGATAGCTTGGGGTATTAATGGAAAAATAATGTTTTGTGCTCTAAATTTTATATCTTTCTTGCAAAGTGTTTTTGTACATGGTAGAAATTTCCTCCACATATTAAAAGTGACCCAAAGAAGGAGAGTTAGAGCTGAGCCATTTAACTATGAGAATATGCTCGTCAAAAATTTTGGTTAAATGCTAAAAATATACCTCTTAAAAGTACAGGTGTAATACATGTATACTGCTCAACTGGTCGATCGCATTACTGTGAGTCATTAGTTTGAAGAAAAAAAAAAGGCTTCATGTCTATAAAATGCCATGTAAGGAATTACTTAATGGCATTAACCCAGTATTAGATTTTATCATCCTATTGAATGTATGTAAACATACAGTTTCCTTTCAGGATGTGAAAATTTAAGTTTAGTAGTAGGAGGGAAAAAGAGCCTTTGACTGTGAATACAGTTAGGCAGTTGGACAGCCTGCCAAGGCCTGTTTTACAGTTGTCAACAGTGGCTTGTTCAGTGCTAGACGAGACAGCATGCATCAGGGATGTGTGTAAACCACCAAATCAATCCCTCTGCTGTGCTGAGCTGGACTAGATGACTCACTAGAATGGCTTTCCAACTGAAATTATTCTTGATTAAACAATAAAATGTATGAAAAACTTAAAACCTCAGAAACGGGAGGGAAAACAACAAAAAAACATCAAACACTGGTCCATACCTGTAGTCCTCTAGTAGCAAAGCAGGTATATGTGTATGATGAAAGAATGAAGTGGTAAATAAACAGTCCTGCAGGAAATTAATTTAAGTTCAGTTTTCTCAAAGGATTCTGTTTGGTTTCTTTTTTAATTTATTTTGTTTTGCCATTCTCCATTTAATAAACATTATTTAGATAAGTAATTAGCTGAAGTTTGGCTTAAACAAAAACATGTTTATCAAAATGTTGTACCACAGAAGAAAGCTGTAAGACAAAGGATAATGGAATGGGGAGAGAGTGACAAATACTGTAATGTGCAAGATGTGTCCCTAGAAGTCCCTAGAGAAGTTCAAGATAAACTTAATGAATAAAATGCATATATTTTACAGCCATATAAAAGAAGCGATCTCCATCCAGCTCTTCTAGACAAGTGTTCAAATCATTGAAAGCAAAATAGAAGTGTTTTTTACCTCTTTTTTTCCTCTCTTTTTTTTTTTCTCTCTTTTTTTTTTTTTTTCTTTTTTTTTTTTTCTGGGAAGCCTAATTATTGGCAGAGTTAAAAGCCAAATAAAGAGTTTTTATGAAAATTGAAGACTTCCCAGGAAAATGTCTCTGTATTAAGAGTAAAGCTTATATTTCATCTTCCCTCTGAAAACTGTGAACTTCAGTCCCAAGGGCAGTCTATTAATTTGTTACATGGGTATTAATAAATTCTTCTTAATGACTTAGTTAAATGTATCAGAAAAACTATATGAAGTTGTGGTTTTTTTTAAAATAAAGGTCATTATTTTCTTGTATTGTGAATTCAGTGGATGCTACAAGCCCTGGTCTCACTCTCACAGGTGACAAAGGGTGGGAAAGCTTTTAGTGGCACCTTTAAGCTTTGTGTGTTTTACTTTCACCAGAAGATGCAGAAAGTAGTAAACTATTACTTAAGTATTGAAAATTCTCATAGGGCTCTTTCTTTTATCATTCACAATAGCTGCCATTTCCAGAACACCCTTCCTTTTATTACAGCTTTCCCAGAGAAATCCTAAGCACTATTTATCAACTAGGTGATGTTTTCATAACAGAAATAGAAAGATAAAAAAAAAAACTTTCAAAAGCAGAAACAGTAATATATGCTAATATGTGCTAATGCAGATCTTTATACATACAGAGACAATCTCAGATGAAAAAATTTAGCAATTTTCCAGTTAAATTTTGAATACTGTTCACTGTTGATGTTTAATCAAGAATTCTCTTGATATTTCTTGTCTTTCAAAGATTTAGTTCCCATATGCATGTCTTGCTGTCAAACTTCTTAAAAAAAGTAAAATTTTAAGCCAGAACCTGAAGACAATTTAAAGCCTTATAAAGTATTAAAGAAAAAAATAAAAAAAATATTTTTCCATAAGTGTCATTATCGATTGATTTAGTTTATTTTTAATGCTTGGCACTATCCACATAGGCTTTCACAAACCAGTTTTAACTGTGTGCAAACAAGCTTGTTCTCCCATTCCTCTCCAGGAGAACTTCTGTACTACTATTCAAATGATGTCAGAATGAAATGTTTACTTTAAAAATTCTTAGTTATATTAGAAATCAGGAATACTGATAAAAATAATCCCTTTAAAGTCTCAGCTAGTTTCTTGTTTCCCAGCTAGTTTCATGTCTCAACTTCAGTAATGAAAACAGATAAATCTTTTTTAATGTTGTTTGCAATTGGTTTAAAGTTTGTTTCAACTTTCTACTCCATTTACTCAGGTCTTTGCAAGTACTTTGGGAAAACAAATGAGAAATATTTTTGTTAATCTTAGTTTCTGATTCCCTTTGCAAAAGCTAAATTCTAGAGTTCTAAGTCCACAGATGTCTATTCTTTTATATGAATGATGTATAAGAAGATGAGTATACGTGAAAGCAAGTCAATAGGACTAAGAGAGCGATTTGCTTGAGAGCTAAGAATTAGTTTTAAGAACAATGAATGATTTCTCTGTTATTAGCTAGATCATTTGACTGTGTTCTCTCCTTTCACTTTCTCACAAATAAAATGAAAATGATGCTTAGACGTGGCTATGCTAAAAAAGCACGACTGTTTCTAAAACACTGTTGCCCCAGCCCTATTTAAACCCTCTGTGGGTCAGGCACTCTCTTCACCTCCTCTTATCTGGGGGCTGCAGGATGGGGCTGGTTGGGGAGGGAGGACACTGCACCACCCTGATGTCCCCATGGCCCCTGCCGCCTCAGCACCCCAGGTCACCCTTGCCTGTGCTGTGACCTATCACTGTGTAAGACTATTTAACTTCTGTTGTTCTTATCCTTGCAGGCTGTTGAATGCCTTGATTAGCATTTACCTGGATTCTTGCTGATTTTTGTAATACATCATGAGAAATGTGAAAAAGCACAATTTTTTTTAGTTGCTGTGCCACTCAGACTGTCTTCTACCTTGAGGGGACTTGATTACAAGTACACTAAATTAATGCAAAATACAGTATTATTGCAGAGAAATTGTTTCTAAAAGTGGAGTGTTACCCCAGGAGATTTTTAGATTAAAACCTGAGAATAAACTTGGAAATATTTTAATATCTGGAAATGGGTCAGGACTGTATTAGAAAGGGTAAAAGCATGATGATTTATGCACCTGGACAAGACTTGAGATGTACATTTATGCAATGTTTCTGTTCACAGACATACAACTTTGATACTCTGAAATTTTCTGAAACTAGCTCCAAACCCAGCAAAGTCCACACAAGACAAAATTCAGCTTCAGAGGAGTTTCTTTCTTTCCACTGCAGAATTTTGGCAAGATCACCAAAAAAAGCTAGGATTAGCATTAGACTTTGGGTTTCAAATGCCATAATATAGATTAAACATCTGCCTCCTCGACATGATGGTCCAGATGCTATGTCCAGCTCAGGAAGTCTCTCAACCATTAATTGCTCAAAAGGCAGAGGAAGTATTAGTCTCTATGCCCAGTATATTATTATACGCTTTCCCTAAACATCTGCTGCCAGACCCCGATTCAGATGTGCTTTTGACATATCTCAATTGCAGTTCTCATATTCTAGAAACTAATTAGAAATTCTAAAACCTCTCAGCTTTTCAACAGAGCTGCCACTAACAACCTCCTGGAAGACCATGAGATGTTGTGAAAACTTACAGTCCCTCTGTAATGCCTAAAATAAAAGCTAGCTGTACATATTTCAAGTTCATGGAAATGTACATACAGACATGGATATGTAAAGGTCTATAAGCATCTGATGTTGCCCAAGGCATGAAAGTCAGGTACGTTTCATGCACTGAAAAGTGAGTTAATGATACTCTGTTTCATAAGGGCATTTTTAATTGATTTTTACTACCATGTTGCTACTTGTAGATCTGCAGAGCCATAGCATGGCGGAAGGCTGAAATGTACTAAGGTTGTTTCAGTGGTGAGTGATTTTATTTGGTTGGCAAATTTAATTTCTTTTTCTCTGGGTGGCGGATTTGAGATGTAATGTTAAGTTCAGTCATTGTCGTGGTTTAACCCCAGCCAGCAACTAAGCACCACGCAGCCGCTCACTCACTCCCCCCCCACCCAGTGGGATGGGGGAGAAAAATGCGGGAAAATGAAGCAAATCCACGGGTTGAGATAAAGAACAGTTTAATAGAAACAGAAAAGAAGAAATGAATAATGATAATGATAACACTAATAAAATGACAACAGCAATAATGAAAGGATTGGAATGTACAAATGATGCGCAGTGTAATTGCTCACCACCCACCGACCGGCACCCAGCTAGTCCCCGAGCGGCGATTCCCCGCCCCCACTTCCCAGTTCTTATACTGGATGAGACGTCACATGGTATGGAATACCCTGTTGGCCAGTTTGGGTCAGGTGCCCTGGCTGTGTCCTGTGCCAACTTCTTGTGCCCCTCCAGCTTTCTCGCTGGCTGGGCATGAGAAGCTGAAAAATCCTTGACATTAGTCTAAACACTACTTAGCAGCAACTGAAACATCGGTGTTATCAACATTCTTCTCATACTGAACTCAAAACATAGCAACCGTACCAGCTACTAGGAAGACAGTTAACTCTATTCCAGCTGAAACTAGGACAGTATCCACCCCTTATTCTATACCATTGACGTCATGCTCAGTTCCCATACCTTTAGTTACATCCTGGTCAGTCATTATCAGCTTTTCCATCCCTTTGAGACATATGAACAATGATATATATATATGTTATACTACACAGAACTATCATCCCTTTAGTTTATGGGTTATGTTCATTAAATGTTCGTTGAGTTTATTTAGTTCCTGACTCTAGGCTCCATCTGTCATACCAGTCTTTCTGGGCAGGAGGAATGGTGCAAAGTCCTCTCAGCGGTAGAGCAGAGTTGGGCTTCAGTGCAGTGTGACGAGCAGTTGACATTGGACGCAGGCAGGAGGATGGTGTGCACCGTGGATTGTTGCATGCTGGAGTCAGTTCTGGTTCCATCCCTACTGCGTTTCATTCAGTTTTATCACAGTTTTTCTTGTTTGATCTAAGTGATTCTTACTATAGTACTATGGATATAGCATATACAATTATAGTAATGATAACATACAGTAGCAGGGTTATATAGCAACTAATATCATACAGGTTAATTCTGGCTATTCTCACCTAAAATTAAATCCCCTTGAGGCACACATCGAACTTCCCCATCTTTTCGCATCACCCACCAAGTGCACCCAGGCCCTTGAGCAAAAGCAATCCCACAAATGGGTTTACCTTTGCCTGAGGCAGGAGTAACCCAGGACTGTCTTCCCTAAACATATTTTTTGTGTGCACTACAGGGACTTTATCCCTTCTACAGTACGTAAAAAATTCTGACTGGGCAGGGCCACCCCGATTGGCAGATCCTCTGGTGTTGACTAACCAGGTGGCTTTTGCTAAATGTTATCCCAATAGTTTGAAAGTTCCACCCCCCCTTGCTCTCAATGTAGTCTTTAACAGTCCATTGTATCGCTCAACTTTCCCAGAGGCTGGTGCCTGATAGGGGATGTGATACACCCACTCAATGCCATGCTCTTTGGCCCAGGTGTCTATGAGGTTGTTTCGGAAATGAGTCCCGTTGTCTGACTCAATTCTCTCTGGGGTGCCATGTCGCCACAAGACCTGCTTTTCAAGGCCCAAGATAGTGTTCCGGGCGGTGGCAATGGGGTACAGAATATGTTCCAGCCATCCGGTGGTTGTTTCCACCATTGTGAGCACATAGCGCTTGCCTTGGCGAGTTTGTGGGAGTGTGATATAGTCAATCTGCCAGGCTTCCCCAAATTTATATTTCAGCCATCGTCCTCCATACCACAGGGGCTTCTTTAACCGTTTGGCTTGCTTAATTGCAGCACATGTTTCACATTCATGGATAACCTGTGCAATAGTGTCCATGGTCAAGTCCCACCCCTCGGTCACGAGCCCATCTAGTATGTTGCATCTCTTCCCTTGATGGCCTGAAGCATCATGGGCCCATCGAGCCATAAATAGCTCACCCTTATGTTGCCAGTCCAGATCCACATGAGCCACTTCAATCTTGGCAGCCTGATCCACCTGTTGGTTATTTGATGTTCTTCAGTGGCTCGACTCTTGGGTATGTGAGCATCTACATGACGTACTTTACAACCAGATTCTCTAGCCGGGACGCGATATCTTGCCACAGTGTGGCAGCCCAAATGGGTTTACCCTCTGCGCTGCCAGTTGCTCTGCTTTCCATTGCTGTAACCACCCCCATAGGGCATTTGCCACCATCCATGAGTCAGTATAGAGATAGAGCACTGGCCACTTTTCTCTTTCAGCAATGTCTAACGCTAGCTGGATGCTTTCACCTCTGCAAACTGACTCGATTCACCTTCTCCTCAGCAGTTTCTGCGACTTGTCATGTAGGACTCCATACAGCAGCCTTCCACCTCCGATGCTTTCCCACAATGCGACAGGACCCATCAGTGAATGGGGCATATTGCCTCTCATTTTCTGGCAGTTTATTATACAGCGGGGCTTCTTCAGCACGCATTACCTCCTCCTCTGGCGACATTCCAAAATCTTTGCCTTCTGGCCAGTCCGTGATCAATTCTAAAATTCCTGGGCGACTGGGGTTTCCTATGCGAGCCCGTTGTGTGATCAGTGCAATCCACTTACTCCACGTGGCATCAGTCGCGTGATGTGTAGAGGAGACCCTCCCTTTGAACATCCAGCCCAGCACTGGCAGTAGGGGTGCTAAGAGGAGCTGTGTTTCTAGTACCAACCACTTCTGAGGCGGCTCGAACTCCTTCATATGCTGCCAATATCTCTTTTTTCAGTTGGAGTATAGCGAGCCTCGGATCCTCTGTATCCTCGACTCCAAAACCCCAGGGGTCGACCTCGGGTCTCCCCGGGTGCTTTCTGCCAGAGGCTCCAGGTAGGGCCATTCTCCCCGGCTGCAGTATAGAGCACATTTTTAACATCTTGTCCTGCCCGGACTGGTCCAAGGCTACTGCATGAACAATCTCCCGTTTAATTTGTTCAAAGGCTTGCTGTTGCTCAGGGCCCCATTAAAATCATTCTTCTTCCGGGTCACTTGATAGAGAGGGCTTACAATCAGACTGTAATTGGAATATGCATTCTCCAAAAACCCACAACACCTAAGAAAGCCTGTGTTTCTTTTTTATTAGTCGGTGGAGACATAGCTGCTATTTTGTTGATCACTTCATTGGGATCTGACGACGTCCATCTTGCCATTTTATTCCTAAAACTGGATCTCCTGTGCGGGTCCCTTGACCTTACTTTCTTTTATGGCAAAAACCGGCTTTCAGAAGGATTTGGATTATTTTCTTCCTTTCTCAAAGACTTCTTCTGCCGTGTTGCCCCATACAATGATGTCATCAATGTATTGCAGGTGTTCCGGAGCTTCACCTTTTTCCAGTGCAGTCTGGATTAGTCCATGGCAAATGGTGGGGCTGTGTTTCCACCCCTGGGGCAATCGATTCCAAGTGTACTGGCCACCCCTCCAAGTAAAGGCAAACTGTGGACGACACTCTGCTGCCAGAGGGATTGAGAAAACGCATTAGCAATGTCAATTGTGGCATACCACTTGGCTGCCTTTGACTCTAGTTCGTATTGAAGTTCTAGCATATCTGGAACGGCAGCACTCAGCTGGTGGCGTAACTTCATTCAGGCCACGATAGTCAACTGTTAGTCTCCACTCCCCGTTAGACTTTCGCACTGGCCATATGGGACTATTAAAGGGTGAGCGAGTTTTTGCTGATCACTCCTTGGCTCTCCAGTTGGCGAATCAACTTGTGGATGGAATCAGAGAGTCTCGGTTGGTGCGATATTGCCGCCGGTGCACCGTCGTGGTAGCAATTGGCACTTGTTGTTCTTCAACCCTCAGCAACCCCACAATCGAAGGGTCTTGAGAGAGACCAGGCAGGGTAGACAGCTGTTCAGTGCCCTCCGTCTCCAAGGCAGCTATACCAAAAGCCCATCGATACCCCTTCGGGTCCTTAAAATACCCTCTCCTGAGATAGTCTATGCCAAGGATACACGGAGCCTCCGGACCAGTCACAATGGGGTGTTTCTGCCATTCATTCCCAGTTAGGCTTACTTCAGCTTCCAATACAGTTAACTCTTGGGATCCCCCTGTCACACCAGAAATACAGATGGGTTCTGCCCCTTTATAACTTGATGGCATTAGAGTGCACTGTGCGCCGGTGTCTACTAGAGCCTTGTACTCCTGTGGGTCTAACGTGCCAGGCCATCGAATCCACACAGTCCAATAGACCCGGTTATCCCCTTTCCTCCACCTGGCTGGAGGCAGGGCCCCCTCTAATTCTGGCCAGAGTATCCGGTATTCACCTCTCGTAAAATTGGCTCAGAAGTCCCTTCAAGAGGATCAGAAATAAGATCAGCCCTTCTACTCTGTTTGGAAACTGGAGCAGCATTTTTCCTAGTAGAATCCCCTTTTGTGGTGGTTTTTCCTCGCAACTCACGTACCCGTGCATTTAGGACTGAGGTAGGTTTTCCATCCCATTTCCTCATGTCCTCTCCATGATCACATAGGTAAAACCACAGGGCACCTCGCGGTGTGTACCTTCTATATTCTCTCTCTGGCAGAGGAGCGCTCACTCCTAATAGCTGAGACATTGGTCCTTACAGGTGGGCAATAGGACATATCCTCTTTGAATTGTTGGAAATCCTCGGACAGCTTCTCCACAGCCGAAATGCAGGCTTGTAGGGAGGAGGAGAGATTTCTTCGTATTGACGGAGTTGGCGAGCCACTTCATCCACTGTCGGTGCCTCTTCGTCTTTCCAGGTCATTATTGCCAGTGAGTTGGCATAGGACGATGGTGCGCTCCGTACAAATTTCCGCCACATGGGTCGTGTGCATTGGACTTCATCTGGATCTTTGGGTAATTGTGGGTTGTCCGGGTCATGATGAATCGCCTCTAGCACAGCTAATTCCCTCAGATATTGGATACCTTTTTCCATGGTGGTCCACTTGCTTGATTGACATATAACATCTTCCTTAAAGGGGTACCTTTCCTTCACACTTGACAAGAGTCGCCTCCAGAGGCTGATGGCTTGTGTTCCTCTTCCAATTGCCTTGTCAATGCCACCTTCCCTGGCAAGTGATCCCAGCTGCTTGGCTTCCCTACCTTCTAATTCCAAGCTATTAGCCCCATTATCCCAGCATCGGAGTAGCCAGGTGATAATATGCTCACCTATACGACGGGCCCCAAAATCTTTTCGCATATCCCGCAGTTCACTCAAGGATAGGGACCGGGTTATTACCTCTGGTTCTGCCTCTTCCTCCTGTTCCCGTGATGACCCTGGTTCACCTTCATCCTTTGCTAAGCGAGCTGATTTTTTTTGTATATTTCTTTTTCTGTACGGGGGCAACCGATACTGGTGCAGGTTGATCCGCTGGTTCAGTTGCAGTATTGCTCGCCGGGTTGTGGATAACCACAGCGTCTGTCGCCAAGGTTTGGGCATCAGCAGTGCTCGTTGCCGCGGCTGGAGGGGCTGCAGTGCCTGTTGCTGATGTTTGGGTAGCCACAGTTCTCGTTGCCAGGGCTGGAGGGGTCACGGTGCCTGTCACCAAGGTCTGGGTGGCCACAATGCTCATCATTTTGTTGTTAGGTCCAGAGACCTTCTCTTCCCCTTGAGGGTGCTGAGTTGTGTCGAACAGGGCTCGATAGGCATGGGCCAGGCCCCAGCACGTTGCAGTGATTTGTATCTCTCTGGAGCTGCCGGGGTGACAGCATACCTTTTCCAAATATTTTACTAGTTCTTCTGGATTCTGCACTTGTTCAGGGGTGAATTTCCAAAACATTGGAGGTGCCCACTTTTCTAAGTACTTGCCCATACTACCCCACACACCCTGCACTCATAATTATCCAGCCTTGGGGCAGACCTCTGGGTGATCTTCTTAAATAGTTGTTTAACCTTAAACAAGAGCTGAACCACATTCAGGAGCATGCTAATTCCCAGCAATAGGCTAGGACCGTGCTGGTATCAACATCCCAAGAGTATTCAATTTTTCAAATTCCCAAACACCATTGTAACTGGACTGAAGGAGAAAGGAGAGGGGAAGAAAGGTATCCCACTCATAGACTGGTTTTCCAAGGAGGAAAGGTAAATGGTATAATTATTAATAGTTTCCCACAGATGGCTCCCGCCGTATAAAGGTGACAATGCTGAGTGCAAATACCGGATTAATTCCACAACTGATGACTTTATCATACCATAAACCAGTGTTATACAACACATCAAAGCGAAAACCTTAATCCACCTCCCACGGATGATAAGCAGCAGAAGAGGGACTACATACAGCAAGCGAGGTGATACATAACAGAACTTTAAAAACCAGAGCAACAACTCTAACACATAAATCAACATAATGACCAGCGACTATTAGACCAATATAATGAATGCTTATAACAATTTTGTTTTAACGAGCTCTGGTCAGGTTTGTCGTTATCTCAACCCTTCGTGCCCCACGTTGGGCGCCAAAATGGACTGTCGTGGTTTAACCCCAGCCAGCAACTAAGCACCACGCAGCCGCTTACTCACTCCCCCCCCCACCCAGTGGGATGGGGGAGAAAATCGGGAAAAAGAAGCAAATCCACGGGTTGAGATAAGAACAGTTTAATAGAACAGAAAAGAAGAAATGAATAATGATAATGATAACACTAATAAATGACAACAGCAATAATGAAAGGATTGGAATGTACAAATGATGCGCAGTGTAATTGCTCACCACCCACCGACCGGCACCCAGCTAGTCCCCGAGCGGCGATTCCCCGCCCCCACTTCCCAGTTCCTATACTGGATGGGACGTCACATGGTATGGAATACCCTGTTGGCCAGTTTGGGTCAGGTGCCCTGGCTGTGTCCTGTGCCAACTTCTTGTGCCCCTCCAGCTTTTCTCGCTGGCTGGGCATGAGAAGCTGAAAAATCCTTGACATTAGTCTAAACACTACTAGCAGCAACTGAAAACATCGGTGTTATCAACATTCTTCTCATACTGAACTCAAAACATAGCACCGTACCAGCTACTAGGAAGACAGTTAACTCTATTCCAGCTGAAACTAGGACAGTCATCTCCATCAAATCCAGCTATGCTGAGAGTGAGACTTATTAGGTATTTAATGTAATATGTGAGAAATGAATTTAGTCTCAAACAGGATTCCAATCAAAGTTTACAATTTCTTAAATGAATAAAGGCAAGCAAACAGTGCTGGGTGCATCGGGAGTCTCTGCTCTACCAAGATGCACACTGTGAAAAACAACCCAGCTTCTTTTATAGTCTAACATTAATTACATCGTGTCCTTCCAAGTCATTGGCTGAGGGGTCTTCAGTTCTCCTAGAAACTTCTCGAACTCTCCTCATTGGCTGAGGGGTCTTCTATACAATGTATCTCCTCACTGCTCCTCGCTGCTCAGGCATGACAGCAGACATCCGGTGCAACAGGCGACACCCTGCACAGCACCAGCTGTGGCCATCAAAACCTAAGCAAGTTTGCAACAGACACCTTCCCCCCAACAAATGCATATAACATATTGCTTACACACTGCCACTTCAATACACCCTCTATTCATACATACTAAAGATCACACCGTTTGTAACCTTGCTTAATACTATGATAAATGCCTCAGTTCTTCCCTAGGATCTTTTGTTTAACACTGTGCAGTTAACAACAAAACCGGTTTTGGGCTGGCAAAAAAAAAGAACTATATACATATCATCTGTTTCCTCCTGGCTTGTGGTTATATGAGGACAGACAAAATGGTTAAAGATTACATATACAGTGAGGGTCACATTTTATTATGCGGCCCTAGCATTGTTTATACTGACACGAATCAGATGAACACATTTCACATAATATATGCTGGCTTTGGTCCGATATGTCATTTATCTTCACTTGTGAAGAGACCTTAGAACTCACTTGTGGTAATGTCATTGATGATTTATTAGTCTCCTCATTTGTGAAGATAAATGTCATATCAGACCTCAGTCATCACGCCTTCCCTCTACATATAAATCCAGATTTAGAAAAGAGAGTGAGAAAGGAATAAGGGAATATTCCCAAATGGTTTGTGGTTAAGGGATGTCAAGCTTCCTGTGGTAGAAATTGGACATTTACTTTAATAAATCTTGTTGTTCGAACATCTCTTCTTTGACATATCCCTTCAGGCAGATGCCACTGAAACATTCAGGTGCTTCCCTTCATGCTGCACAGAAATTTTTTTTCTAGGAACACCAGCAGTGATTGGTAAAAGCTCTTTTAAAAGCTTTACCAGAGGAAATGGCTGGCAGACAGAGAGGTACATTTGTCAGATTCACAGAAGGGCAAAGTCCCCATTTAGAAATAAAACCTGAATGCCACTTACGTGTATCTTCTGTCCAATTTTATGGGCTTTCATATATCACTCAAAACTTGAACAAAAAACTGTACTCAAAGCAGAATAAAACAAGACTGAAGATTGAACACCATTCTGGTTCATTTCTAAGCTTCTGTAGGTACTGTGTTACAAAGGATCACAAATCAGGTGAATCTGATTTTCTCTTTTGAATCCTAGAGACTAGGATCATTCCTTTAATGTGCAGGATACAATACCCAGAATGAAGTTAAACAGTTGTGTGACAGGTTGAATTAGAAATATTACCAATACACCACTTGCCATGATGCAGATGTACAGGAAGCTGAAAGGGATACAAATAGTATCATTGTAATTTAAATCTTCATTAATTACTCTTAACAGCTGAAGATGTTTAGGTTGTCAGAGCATCTGCTTTGTGGAGTGACTTTCTGATGAACAAATTAACCTTCTTGAGTCTGCAGTCTTTCTTCATGATGGTAAAAGGTGTTTAAAGTTGGTCCACTTTACTTGGCCTGATGAGAATACATCATGAAATCTGTACCCACAAAACATCTTTATTTCTGTACAGAAACAAACTGCCGTCCAGAATAATGTTTGTTATGTTGAAAACTATCATGTAGCATCATGACAGCTAAGCTCCATGAGGGCACTCATGCCTGCAACCTAGATGTTTCTTGTAAGCAGGATGGTTCTTAACGCTTTAGTTTTCCTGCATTCATTCCTCCTGCAGGTCCAACAGATCCCAAGTTTGATGAACTTCTGGCCATGCTTCTCTGCTCTTAGGTATTTTTCAGAGGGAAAGAAGACAAGAAAAGAATCCTTTTTTGGCATCTCTTTCTTATGAAATGGACAAGGAACATTTTAAATGTATATGTTTGTGTGCACACCACGTCATATAGCATAATGAAACACCTGCCCCATGTATTGCAGTGATATCTTTCTTTCTGGGACCAGTAGATGCCATCCCAATAGGTAGAGTACCTTGTGTATGCCTTTATTAGTTGACTTTCAGTTATCATTAATAAGTTCTAAAGAAAAAAACCCAACTTACAAATGTAAATGCCTTTTACCATATGTCTCCCTCAGTGGTATTATGATTTACAGGCGGTTTTGACCATAATGTACAGGTCCTTCACAAACTTTTCCTGTCAGAGAAACATGCATGTGTTATAATTCTCCATTTCATTTGATATGATGTGATTCATAACACCTACAACCTCTAATGGGCCACAATGTATGTCAATATTCCTTCCACAGTACTAAAATATATCCAGAGTCTGCACAGTAGTAGTTAATCTGGACTGAATATTTGAATATTCATTTGAATAACTATTAGGAAAAAAGAAAACTTGTAGAAGAAAACAAAATTGTCTTCCAAGCTTTTCATGCAGTGAGTTTGGCTGAGGAATCAAAGCATGAATGTCTGAAAATTTTTTTTCTAGGATGAAATTATTAGTACTAAATACTTCACAGCATGAAAGGCCAAGAAAAGAGAAATTATTTCCACTTTGTGAAAGCATTCTTTCAAACAATTTTCTCAGCATCCAGCCCTGCCTGTATAGACACAAGAGAAAGGGAGGGAAACATCCTCTTGTCCCCTCTTGTTGTTCAATTACCCTACTCATCAGAAATGTTGATGAAGTACCAATACTGGGATACCTCCAACTGTTGCTTCATTAAGACTGGAGTTTAATAAACAACTTGTCTGCAATGCTGGCTAAAATTCTAATAGAATTCTTACATTACATTACTGGCATGCATATAATTCTTTGTGTTTTGTTTTTTTTTTTTCTTCAGAGACTGGTTAGATTTCATCTGGCAAAGCAATGCAACCAATGATAGTAAGATGTACCTTCTCATACCCAACAGGGCAGTACTTGGAATACCCACTCATCTGGAGTTTTTGTTTCCTGTCTCTGAATGTGTCTATTATATCTTAGAAAAGATGTTTCAGTTTGTATACCTACTCTAAGTTCTAATTATTTATTTTGTATGGAATGGTAAATTCAGTCTGGTTTCTGTATAATTGGCTGGATGAAGTCAAACTCACAGCTACTTCAACTACACAGTGTCAGGGAAGAATTGCACCACAAACACAAATTGCATAATGGGTATATTGATAGAAATAAATGACTATTCAAGATTTTGGTGCATATCTTTTTTCTTCTTGCAGAGATTTACCTGGTGGACTGAAATCTCTAGATTAGATTTTGTTATATCTTGAGTTATCTATCCCTCAATAATTTAACATTTCAGATGTTGTCCTGGAGAGGATTGCTGCATTGTGAAATTAATCTATGCCTTTGCTGACTAGGTAACATGAAGGTATCACACAGGTTACGACAGCCAATTGAAATAGTAGCTATTTGATCAGACAACTGGAATTGCAAAGAGGCTGACACAGATGAGATAGGTTCTTTCTTTTTTTAATGGAAGGTTTAAGGGAAGTTAGAAATCCTTCAAATGTAACAAAGGCTCAGAAATGGCAAAATAAGGTGTTTAAAAATGATTCCCCGAAAGAGCAAGACTGAGTTTGAACTTGCAGTATGCAAGAAGGTTTTTAGTATCTAGTGTATCTATGAGATGAGCAAGGTCAGAGCAGGTGCACTGAGAGGGAAGCCAGCCGATAGCTGAACAGAAAATAATAAAGAACAGGTTTTCAGCTGGAGTAATTCCCTGAATTGGCTCAAGACACAGTTGCTGGCCTGGATGAAAGAGAATTGTGGGGATGAATGGGTCATCATGGGACTGCTCTTTTCACCATGAGCAGGTACATATACCAACCTAAAGTGATAGTAGGATCACAGCCCTGAAGGGATACTCCCATAGTACTGAGTGTAGGTGAGTATTTGGTATTGCTTTCCTCTGAGTTGCTATAGCTATGTTTACAGCAGTGTGAGTCTGACGGCTGACCATCCCGCTCCCATATCCTAGGCTTGACAAACAGAAAGTTGCAAGACACTTTGTTTAGATCATCAATGTGTTACAAATGCTACTGAATGTGTCTTCTCCTTATTTTAGGGGTGGCCCTATATAACCAGTATCTCAATATAGTGAGTCCTTGACCATATGCAGTTGTTAACTGTTTTGGGTTTGTGTGACGGGGTCTTTTGGTAGCGGGGGAGGGGCCACAGGAGTGGCTCCCATGAGAAGCTGCCAGAAGCTTCCCCGGCTCCAAGTTGGACCCACCTCTGGCCCAGGCCGAGCCCCATTCAGTGATGGTGGTAGCGCCTCTGGGAGAACAGATTTAAGAAGGAGAACCTGCAGTGAGTGGGGGATTGGAATGTGAGAGGAACCCCTCTGCAGGTACTGAGGTCAGTGAGGAAGGAGGGGAGGAGGTGCGCCGGAGGAGGGGATGCCCCTGCAGCCTGTGGTGGGACGGCAGGCTCTCCGCCCCCAGCCAATGGAGAGGAGCAGGGGAGTGAAGGCCCCCGAAGATGGCCGTGACTCCATGGGAAGGCCTGTGCTGGAGCAGGCTGTGACTGCAGATCTGTGGCCTGTGAAAGGCCCCACGCTGAAGAAGTTTGTGGAGAACTGTCTCCCGTGGGAGGAACCCCACGCCGGAGCAGGAGAAGAGTGTAAGGAGTCCACCCCCTGAGGAGGAAGGAGCGGCAGAGACAAGGTGTGGCAAGCTGACCCCAACCCCCATTCCCCATCCCCCTGTGCCACTGATGTGGAGGAGGTAGAGAGAACCAGGAGTGGAGTTGAGCTGGGAAGGATGGAGGGGTGGAAGGAATGTGTTTTAAGATTTGGTTTTACTTCCCATTATCCTTGTTTTGATTTGATTGGTAGTAAATTAAATTGATCTTGTTTCTTCCCCAAGTCGAGCCTGTCTTTTGTCTGTGATCACAGCTGGTGAGTGATCCCTCCCTGTCCTTGTCTTGACCCACAAGTGTTTATATTTTCTCCTCATCATCCCGCCAGGGTGGAGGAGTGAGTGAGCGGCTTCGTGGTGCTTTGTTACCAGCTGGGCTTAAACCATGACATTAACCTAGACCATTCCTTTAAGAATGAAGTTGCTCTCCTTACTGTTAATTTTGAATTACAAGTAATTGTTCTCCCCCCATCTAAATTCAGACTGGTAGTTAACTCTTCGCTAGTATGTATTGCAACTGTGTTTTGGTGGTTATCAGTGTATCTGACAAAACTTGAGTAGTTCAAAGGGCATGCACAAAGTGATCCTTCTCTATATTTCAGGTTTATTACTATCAAAAGATTATATCTAATGAGAGGTGCTGATTATAGGGTACACTCTCCCAGCAAATGTTTTAGAAATTTGAACTAATCTTTCCCAATGATATTTTAAATCTTCCCCCGGATATTTTAAATGCAATCCCCTAGAGAGAAGCAATTAATATTCTAAAGGTAGTTGCCTCCTCTGAATAAGGTTTGACATTCCATGGTCTGGTGGTCTCCTCTTGGCTGGGAAGCACAACACTCTTCAAGATCCAGCAGCTTTAGTGGATTATTCCTGAGAAGCATGAGTGATCACTAAGATACTGTAGCACATACGGATCTTTGATGCATTTGTTTTGATGGGAAAGTGCACACGTTATATTTTTTTTTCCTTTGGTTTATCTTTGTTATTTTTTAACATAGCAATTTGCCAGTGAGGGATGGCAAATAGTAATATTTAGGGTTGGGGGTATTTGTTTGTTTTTTATAAATTAAATGTGTAAAACCAGGGTCAAAATGATTTTCTCTGTTTTCTGTGTTAATTTTAGAAAGTAATTGTTGTTTGTGTTTTGCAACGACTTCAGATTAATAGCAAATATGCACCATCAATTTGTATTGAAACTGTTGTTAGATAAATAAAAATTACCTGGCAAAGTGCTTGTTGAAAGTGCAAAGTCAATTAACTTGAGCATTGTTTTACATTCAGCTGTAATTTATAAAGGATCAGTGTTTTTTAATGGTATTTATGCCTCTTCAAGCAGCTATAGCATAGAGCTAATGTTAAGTACTTAAAGAACACTTTTAATTCCTATCATTAATTTAATTTATTTCAAATGGTAAATATCAGCAGTTTGATGACATCCCGTAAGTGGAACTACTGCCACTAAAACTTTGCTTATAAATGTATAAAGAGATACATCTGGTGTTTTAATAGCACTGGGCCAGATTCTATTGACCCTTAAAGTAAATTTTTCAGTTAGCAGGACAATGTTTGTCATGGCCCGAGAATGAAACAGTACAAATTCATACCAAGAGGAGTATCAAGACCAAAATTTTAAAAATGGTATTTTATTTCAGAGTTATATTCAGTCAAATCAAAGTGTTATTAATTCAAACCATCTTTATAGCAAACTTGCAGTGCCATTATCCCTCGTAACTATGTGTGCCACTAAGTTCTGCTTATTGAAGGGGCTTTTTTTTTTTTTTGCTTTACTGTGTTTATATCTTCATTTTTTGTGCTCTCTGCGGTGGGGAGAGAAAGGGGAAGCAATAGGAACACAACGTAGGGAGGAAGCTTCTAGGTTATGAAAACAATCCCTTTCAGGCACTATACTATTCAACTGCTTTAAAAACTTAGTGAGTTTTCTTACAAGGATTTAGGTTCTTTTTGTCTCCATTATTTTCAGTGAAAGACTGTTTCAAAATCTGATAGGCAGGAAGGCTTAGAGCCCGTTTCCAAATTAAGTCTAAATTTATTCATGTTCAGCTTATGTCCATTTGTTCTTGTGCCAACGTTCTCGTTTAGCTCAAGCGGTTATTTTCTCTCCCTTGTGTTTGTTTCCTTATTGTGTCTAAAGACAGCAATCCTATTCCTCCTCAACCATTGCTTTTCTGGTCTAGAGAAATAAGCACTTTTGTTCATCTTTCATGAGAAAAAAGTCTTTTGTGGATTGTCCTTTGCTGTACCTTTTCCTCTTCAAATTCATTGCTCCATTTATATGCTCACTTTAATGGTGACAGAGCAATTTTTGTCATCGTCCTTTAGGTAGCAGAATGAGGAGAAAGTTCTTATATGCTCTCCCTTACCTCCTACTTCTACTGTCTTCAGGTAGAAGTTGGCCTTTAGTTTGCCTGCAAAAATTACTAACCTCATTTGAAATCTAGACTGATTTCAGCTGAAAAGCTCACTAAGTCATCTTAAAGGGCATAGAAAAACACCCGCTGATTTTTGCTGTTTTAGAAACATTATCTCATTAAGTTACTAAACAATTATGGGTATCAGAAGGCACAAGCAGAGACATTTATCCTCCCCTTGATGCATATGCAGGACTGCAAGAAGCCCATTAGAGTTGGTGAGATGTATGGGTGTTTATAATGGGAATAACAGGCCCCAGTGGGTGGCAAAGGGGGAGCAGGAGTCTGAACTCAAGATTGGAAGCCAACAGCTTGAGTTCTAATTAATGCTGAGTGAACATTTTCAAACAAATAACATGTTCAAAAATTGCTGTGCTTTTGCTTGTTTTGTACATTACCTTCCAGACAGTCCATAATACCAAAAATTTATTTTCAGTTTACTTCTGTTGGGAGAACCCATTTTTTTGTATGAAGAAAATGCTGCCAAAACCATTTCTGAAATACTCAGTAGTTTTCTGCTTTGCCAGATGTACAGAATTCTTTCTAGGCTGTTATTAGGGAACATAAACTTGGCAAAAGAAAGGGTACCCTGAGTCTTTCATGTAAAGTGGATGGAGGGAAGAAAAGGAGCTGGAGACTTAAGGGCATATGGACATTTTAAAATCTTCATATTGCAGACTTAAGACAAAAATGAGCTTTTGGCTAAGTACCATTGGAGGACCCTAGATCTAATTATATCTGTGTTCTTTCCACAGGCATTCTGAAAGATGTTGATTCACTGGTTGTCCAGCAGACTTTGCATTCACTCATGTCACATTTTCACCAAGTAATTGTGTGTACGAATGTGGCATTACTTTTGTAAGTTCTTGTCTGATCCTTTCTTGGATGATGTGATTGTCTGTAGAGATCCAAATGCATTCCCATATACAGCACTACTTATCATTTTGTATGTTTGCTGAGAGCATAAGTTTTAACCCAACATTCACATCTTTTCCATTTTCTGTAATTATTATTTGTGGGTATGGTGCATTGCTGTTTGCAAAGATTTATACTAAACTCTTCTAATCTACTTTTGCGTTTTGGAAGGTTATTGCAATTGGAAGACATATTTAAATGGTTTGCCCTGAATTTCAATCATTTTTTGTGTGTATTAACTAAATTGATGTCTGTTTTGTCCCTATTAGGCCAATTTCTTCTTATTTTGAAGTCAACAAATGTATACTGTTTGGCCCTTTTTCTCTGTTACATTGCCAGGGCAATAGCTGAATAGTTGCAGAATTGCTCCCCGTGGCTTACTGTCCTCCTTACTGCCCTATGTATGTCACATTATTTCCTCTACAACATCTGCCAGTTAGACTTAACAAAAACCATGCTCTTCCTATATTCCCTCTTCAGTTGGTGTAAGCAATGCACTTGTTTGCTTGTGACCTCTTGGCCCTGTTTGCAAGGGCTGTGGTAGACATCTTATAGCTCTCTTAGTCTACCTCTCAGAGAGTGAACAGGTGTGCTTTCTCCCCAACACAGTGTGCTTCTCTGTTTCCAGCAGCTGATTTTAATGTTATGCCTGTAAATAAAAAGATCTTGCTAATGTTTTGCTTAATAATGTCTTTTCAGCTTGTACAGTATCTAGAAACAAATAAAAATAAAAAATAGCTTAGTTTTGGCTCACATGGTTATATCAGCATTTCCGTATTTCTTTACTGCATCCTTTTAGGCCTTACTACCATTAGCTATCCCTTCCTGTCAGGGCAGGAAAGTGTAACTGTGACAATTATTTGCCATTTGACTTCAAATCTGCCATTTTAACTTTCTGAAGCTGCTAAATACTATGAAAATAAAATTTCTTCCACCACAATAATTTAACCGGTATATATGCAGTTACTCCTCAGGGACATGAATTTACAATTTGAGATATCTCTTTATAACAAGGTATATGCAAGTTAGAACTATATCTCCTAAGTTGTTTTTCATTTTATCAGGTTCCTGAGGTGTTTTTGTAGATAAGATTTAAACTGCTCATGTTTTTTAACACCTTGTTACAATTACAGATTTCATCATATCAAAGCCATTGAGCATTATATTAATGCTATCTAACATGATCTATAAAATCATAACTATCAATGATGCCTGCCATGTATCTCTTCTACAAGACTGCAGGGAAGCAAGTTCAAGTCAAAGGGAAAATGCATTCCCTATTCTGTTACAGTCAAAAAGTGTATGCATTCATTAGTAAGCATGAATGTACCTAAGGAACTTCTGGAACAATTGCACCTTAACAAGGCATTTCAGGAAGCCTACATGAACACTACTTTCAACTGATACACCTTTTGATCTCATAAAGTAAAAATTATTCTCAGAAATGTATGTTATTTAGCTTGTACCTTAGTGCACAGGCCTTGCTTATTTGGTGAGGAAATGATGGGGTTTGCATGGCGAATTAAAAAATCCTGAAAACCTTATCACATAGCTGCTGATTACAACCAGATCTATGTGACTGCAATTCAAATGGTCTGTAAGGAAAAATGTGTGTATCTTCTAGTTTGTTTGTAAACTGAAGTACAGATCCTCTGTCTATAATTCTAAAGATCTAGCTTTTCATCATTTCACCTTTTGCTACAGAGAGTAAAAAATATCTTGAGAGAGCAGGGAGTATGTAACAACAGTGGAGAAACTGACTTGGCCTTTCAGTGGTACTGATAACAACTGAAGTGAAAGTGAGTTTGATTGTAACACTCTGGACTTGATTAATCTTCAACACAAACCCCCACAGACATTGATACCATTTAGCTGGTAAACAGCCTCTGTTCAGGGGAGGTCTAGAGCTGGATCACTGGTAGTGCTAATAGTCAAGTACTCAGTAAAATCTCTCTAGGGCTTGTCTGTGCTTTGATTTAGCTCAGTAATAGTGATCCCTCAAAAATATTATTCCAGTGTTTAAACTGAGACATGCCTACTGTGAGAGAGGTGTTCGAACACCACAGGCCACAGTGTTGGTTCAGGTTCTGTACAGGCTTATCTTGTTACCTGCTGTATTTAGTCAATCACCAGAAAACAGAAAGCCATCTTTCCACTTATCTTTGATTTTTTTTTTTTTTATAATTGGTGCTAAAGTTAAATAGTAAAGAAATAAGCCTTGAACTTGGATGAAGTCAGATATGATACAGTTCTTCTTCACCAACACATTTATCAAAAAAAGATTCATTTTCATGTCTGAGTGGATGTCTAATTAGTTGGGTGCTAAGAATGTTTGGCCTCTGAAGATCAAGATGGCATTTCAGAAACCTCTCTGCTCTCCAAAATCTATGCCATGTCAGACAGCTTTACTTTCATAAAAGGAACATAAGTTAATATTCTAATTAAAAAAAAAAGAATACTCTAAGTTACAGGAAGTCCCCAGTGTGCTTTATGCACAGTGGCATTCTCACTGTATGAAGTTCATAAGGAAGTTTCTCCAAATTAGAGATTCCCATTTGGGAATTATACTACTCTGAAAAAATGGCATGCAGCTCTAAGAATATGGAACGGCCCTGTCAGTCATTAGCTCAATACAATACAGAAGACATGCTGGAGATAAGTTCAAAAAGGAAAAGCGTATCATTCTTCTTTCTTCATTTTATTCTAAATCTGGTAATTTGTTATTTGATTTTGCATTTTAGCAGACTGAAACATATCCTAAGCTCCATCCAAATTTTGTCTGGTAGTACAAATGAATTTAGGTTAATCTAGCAAATATTGATATACCACTCCATGGTATATGATGGACGTAACAGAAGTGTAAAATTAATGAAAATGTGCCTTTTACTCAACACAGTGTTGATGATTGACAAACTCTGCAGGTTTTTCCCTCACTAAACTGCAAGGGACTCATTCAGACAGGCAAACCATGAAACCCAAGTCATGATTCAATCAAAGTATCATGAGAAAGTGCCAGGCAGAAATTTTGTGGCAGGCACAGAGCAGCAGGAGTGACTTAAGGACTGAAGGTTTCATGGCAGATATGCCTGCCCATCTCTTCATTCACTACATTTCTGACCTCCTCAGTCTTGCAATGTTTTCTCCCCAGAGGTCCCGCAAGAGGCAAAAAAGCGCCAAGAGCTTTTAAGCATAATCATGAGACTGAGCTGGCACAGCTAGACAATGGACAATAGTCTCTGACCAGGAACAGAGAAGACAATCTCGTGCAGAAGCAACTTGAAATGCTACAGCTGGACCTTCAGGAGCTTGTCTGTCAGTGATACCGACTAGCTCCCAAAGGCATTCAGGTGCCTAATGTCCTACTGACACTGACCTTTCCTTCTGCTAAGATAATTTTTTTCTCTACTGCTGTGCTTTGCCCTCATTGAAAGGTTCAATTACTTTGTCTCTAACATTGACATTCAGCAGTGAATAGCAAAATATCTGCAGCTTAAGATGAAAAATAGGAAAGTGCAAACCTGTGAATATAAATGAGTTTGTAAATTCCTAGAAAAGGATCCTTTTTTAACCTTTTTCCACTCCATAAAGTGTCATAGAATTATATTATAATTGAACCTCTGATTGAAAGTCAATACTTCATAAAACTAAGAGACATAAGGTAATAATTAAAGTAATTAAGCAGGCAATTGTTGCTGAACTTTTAAACTTTCACAAGGAGAAATGCTATAACATATGAAGCCTGAAAAAGGAAGGTGCAGTAGAATTACTGGAAATGTTAAGGATACCATTAAAAACTAGTCAACCTAAAGAAAGATGACAGACACAATTAAGCATAGACCTGTTTCTGTGTGCATACTCTTAAGTATACAGTACAATTGGCTTGAAAATAATTACTTAATGATAGTTTAAGGTATGTTTCACCTCCTGTGGCAAAATTTTGGAGTAGCTTCTGACTGCCCTCTGTCCCACTCCAATCTAATTATATGGAGCTCTCTTTTTCCTACTTGCCTTTGATCTATAGACACAGCAAGAGGAATCACTTTGTCTTTAATATGCCAGAAACCTATCACTTTTGTATCATATGCATTTCTTTAACGCAGCTACAACCCAAAAGGGCCATTGGTGTAAAGTGCAAGAAGACATGAACACAAATCAGGGCAAGCAAATGAATGCAAATAATCTCTAATACAGAAATGTTCCATTGTAAATTAATATTAGCTTATCTTTACATTACATTATAAGAGAAAGAAAAGAAATTAAGGGAAAGGAAGATAGGAAGGGATGTTATTACAGCACTTTGGCCAGAGGCTTATAAGTGTCACTGATCACATTTAAATGTTGAGATTTTTATGCATTCAAAATATTAAAACTTCTATTACATTTTCAATTAAAAACTCATATGGAATACAAGTTGTAGTAATAGCATGCTCTCCAAAGAAATTGATGTATCCACATTCTGAAGAAATGGGAATGTTTTAAATTTATAAACAGAGATTTTTGCTTAGAGAATTAGCTATATGAACATCTTCTGGAAACATCCTGGGACAGTGCAGACTCTCATTACATTTTCTGTACTAAATTCCATTTCTTGAATAATCTCTGTCTCCTGGGCAATTATTCATTACCATTTAAGAAGAAAAGGCATGTGCTCAATGTCAAAATAAACATCTAGTCTCTTCAGACAGGGAGCAGCGTACACTGAACAAGTGGTAAATGCTGATCTAGAAAAAGATGATGTTTGGGCAAACTTGGGTGAAATTCCACCTCTGCTAAAATCTCAGCAAATTTCTCACAAGTCGTAATGGAGTATTGAGTGTTGTGGCTAAGGCGCTGAAGTATATAATTTGTGCTGCATTTTCTACTCAGGTGTCTTTGACAACTTGATTGCCAAATGAACCGATGAATTATTGGGATAAAGTTTGACATGAACAATGTCTTTTTTTTTAAATAGTAGGAGGATCTAGTTGCTGACTGTTTAGCTCCTCAGCAGTTTAACATCTTCCCATTAAGCATTCTTCTGTCACCTCCTTTATGAATCTCAACAGTGTGTTCAGATTGTATCCAGCAGATTTAGACAGAGGAATTATTTATCCTAAATGGAAAATTTCATTGCATGTTTTCAAACACCATCCTTTTCCATAACTGGACAAACCCAAAACTTTCTTAACTTTTCCGGGAAAAGGGAAGACCTAGAATAACATGTAGCTTGGTCAGGTCACTACCTTTCGTAGGGGAAATCAAGGCTTGGGTCCCTGTTCTGGTGTTCTCTTAAATCTGAGGTAACTTAAAATACTAGATGACTGTGCTGGATGAGGCTGCTTTTCTCTGAAGACATCTGCTTTAGGCATTCATAACTGTTCATTTGATCAGGTGATAAAGTTTCTTCTAGGATCAGTGTTATGTCCTTCCTCTAGATATCCAGGAGTACCCGTGTCACGTCTTCATGGCTTTGTAAGTCTATCAGTCTGCAACTGATGTAGGTCTGTGTTAGTGTGTGAATGATGATGACTCTAGATGGATTAAAAAAAAGATGACTTGCACCAGTTGCTTAGTCAGGTTGCCTGGTAGCACTTACAGCACGATGATTTCAACCAGCAGCAGTCTCCAAGGCAGTCTCTGTGAAAGGTGTAGCAAGCTCCTGAGACCTCCTAAATCAAAGACTCAAACCCCGCAGTGACATTATGGCAGATTTATAGCTAAGAAGTTCAACGCAACAGATACCTTTCTAAGTAATATTTCTCCCCACTGGCAGAGCATGGCAGTGCAGTGCATGGTAGTGCACTGCATATGAAGGGACGCAGACAGACACACCTACAGAGGAAAGACCAAGATGAGCTACTGGTCATGACATAAAACTCAGGAAGTTAGCAAGCTGAACCAGGAGTAACCAAAAATACTGTTACTGTAAAAGCAAGTGGTTCATTTAATAAGTTCACTTAATAGGTACCAGAACATGACCCTTATTCCAAATGGACTAAAGTTTCACTTGCAGGGGGGAGTTCGGTTTCCCTTAAGGGCAGGAGTGGTAGCCAAGCAGTGGAGAGGAGGTAAGTTAGAGGCTGAAATACTCTGTTCTGTGTATTTGTGAAAATAATAGCCATTCTTCTTGTGACTCGTGTTTGAACAGAGGCTCTCCACAGTGAAAACCATCATGCCCCACAGAAACCATTTCCATCCTTTCCTATTATGCCTGCTACTCTCATCAGCTCTGCAATCTAAAATGCTGACATAAACTACTGAATTTCTGCCAGGCTGGTGACTCTACTTGCTACTGCCACGACCTCCAACTTGGGAAGCACTGCCCCAGGTACCAAGAACCCAGACACAGTGAGTGTTTGCTGCCCTGCAGCCCCTCAATATTCCCAGGGACCATTTGTCCGGCAGGGACTGCCTGGGGCTGTCAGGTCCTTCCCCGGTGGCACTCACAGAGCTGGAGCTCAGACAGGCTGGGCAATGGGCACTCAGCCACAGGGCGCCTGGTAAACCCAGCTCAGCCCCACTCAGGCCAAGGGCAGCCCAGCCACCCCCGGGACCCGACACAGCCTGATGCCTGCCCCCAGCAGTGGCAAATATAACCATTCTCGCTGGGCTATAGGAGTCTCCTTTGTAGAAATTTCCAGCATTGACATTTTGTACCTTCATTTAGGAGAGAACATTGCTAATATGCGAGAGCAAGGAATCTGCAAATGCACTTGATGTCTACACAGTGTAACGACTCACCTTCCTGGAAAGTAAAAGACAAACCAAAAAGCTTCAATTCCAGGAAGTCTGGCCTTTTGCAATGTGAAAAGCCAATTTAATGTGTTAACAAGTTTTAGAAAGAGTATGTTAACCTTCAGTAACGGAGGAAATGGATACTTCTGGTACTGTGAGAATCAGAAAGGAAAAAATAACTTAGAAATTCAAGTGAGGGTTTTGTGTAGAGAAGAGGAGAAAAAGTTAATCAACTTGTGAAAGAGACAGTATGTGAGGGAGAACCTATTTATAGAATTTCTGCTAATACAAGTCCATAAGCTTTTAGGAAGAAATCATTGTGATTTATTAATTTCTATTAATTATGCCATTCTGCAGAGATACCTTAGGACATAGTAGATCTCAGCACAAGGTTTCAGATGAGTTTGTGTGACAGAGAGGTTTTCCTGGCTCTTGTTACATTTGTCCCACTTATTGTTCAAGGCATGTGAAGTGTAGTTTGGATTAAGAGTACAGACAAGTGCATGCTTTGCCTGAGGCTTCAGTTCTCACTAATAAGGAACTAAGTTTATAAAGGCAATTGCATGTATTTCATGACATTGTTTATTTTATCCTAACTTTAAGAGTCAAAGAAGACTGTAGGGCTTAACCTGACTAGAAGCTAGTTACAAACTATATAATTAGTAGCGAATTATTCTGAATTCAATTTTATATATTGCAGCTTTTGACAAAAGGTAAACAGAACTCAGTAGACTATGATAAATAAACTACAAAGAATAGAAAAGTTTAATTAAAAGCAGTCACAACCAAGCCTGATGCCTCTGACTGGTAGAACCTATCCCCACTTACAATATGTATCCTAACAATGTGCTTACATAAACTTACTTACACATAATGAATCACCATGCCTGAGATGAGTCAGACAATGAAAGATAGCACAGGTTATAGTAACACATGTAAGTGTGTAAGAGGTTGCAAGAAAAATTTAAAATGTTAAGAATTACTTGATGGTTGATAATTTGGCAAAGAGGAAAAAAATGCCCTGAGCTGAAATTATTCTAGTGCCCAGCCTATGTCATACCAGTAGAGATTAGCTTAACAGAAGTGTTATTATATTCAGAGATAGTCACTCATGGAGACTGTTTTATTTTCTATTTCGACACAGCATTTGTTTAAATGGGACAATAGTAAGACGTAATTGTACAATCCCTGAGACTTTTCCACATTTTAAAATCAACCCCTCTCATATCGTTCCTTCTCTGCTTTAACTGTCCACTAGGACTAATTGAAAAGGAAACTGGGATACATCTGGCCTCAATCAGTATTGCTGTTTGATTGATTAAACAAGAGATTGAGGGAGTTTTGTTTATATGTAAAACCTACTGCTGAAGCAGCCTTTGGATACTAGTGGTGACAATTTAATGTGACTTCCTAGTCCTGCAAACAAACAGCTGGACAGCAAAATCCCTTTGGACTACCCAGTAAAAGTGCATGCAAGGGGGGTGCAAAGACAGTGAATGGGAAAGAGGCAAACAGGACTTAGAGGAAAAGCAGGGAAAACTTACTTTTTGTTTAGCTTCCTACCACCAGATTGTTTTTTTTCCACTTTTTCTTGTGTTTGTCTCTGGGGTTAATTAGTGCAGCCGTGACAAAGTGCTTGAATTAAGAAGAATTTAATTAAACTGTGAAAAGACTACTCACTTGTGTCTTCACTCTCCCTTTCTTTAGCAGAATAGGGTACGTAATTAACACCCAGAACAGGTTGCATTCAGAGTTAGAAAAACTCCAGTGGTGGGGCCAGACTTACTGTTTATGAAAAATAGGGCCTATTATCCTGACAGGATATGTGTCAAAAATCCAAATTAGTTCATTAAAAACAACAGAATATTAGTAACACCTAATTCTTTGTTTATGTTTCTACTTATACTGCCACTCTATGAGCTGACTCCTCTCTTCTACGGCCACTGCAATTGCTCCTACTTCTGCATAAAATAACCACATGGGATATGTTAAATGCTGTTGGAAGACATATCCATGATTCCTTCCTTTGCTGGTCTACTGCTCTGCTTTTTAGCCTTTCAGTGATATTGCTGTCACAGTTCCCTAGTCCCAACCTACTGATCTGACAGAACCAAAACACACCCCTGCCTCACCCCACCTCCAAAAAAACCCCTAACAAACCAGTACAAGAAAGACTTATTTCCCTTCTAATTTCAAAATACAAAACTCTCTGGAGTGTAAATAGTTAGTCTATGTTGTAACTTTTCTTTTTTTCAGGCCTGGTATCTTTATCAGTTGATTGACTCTTCCACAAAACACAAATAAAGAAGCATCTGCTTCAACAATTTCTTGAGGCTGTGACTGGAGTTTTTTAAGGTAGTGGTACTTCACACAGCAAATACAGCAAGAAGTATTCTCTCCTTTTCATTTGCCCTGATACAGATACAATATTGCCCAAGGAAATACATTTTTGACCATAACAATGATAATTAAAAAGCAAAAGAACCATCTTCTATTCCATTTTCTAACAATAATTAGCAAACTACCCCATCAGCTTATATTTTTTTCAAACAACAGCTGAAAGTAATTTTCAAATGTGATACGAAAAAAATGAGTCTGATGTAGCTCAGTGTTGGATTTTTCTTATTTATAACAAAAACTCTTTGCCTTTCTTAATACTTGTATTTCAACCTTTTAAATCTACTTATCTTTGAACAATGGAATTATACAAGCAATTAGGTAAATTCAGATATAATGAAAGTAAATGCAGCTCAGTTGTAATGAGTGGATCTTACTTTGCATTTGATTGTAGTTTGTTTCAGACTGTAAATAAGCTAATTCTGTTTATGTTTTTCTCTTTAAAAGCAACCATATTGAGTCAGACTTTCAAGACAGCTCAAATCTCACAGTCTGTCTATGGCCAGATAAAGTTCTTTAGAAAGTAGGCCAAAGCATTATGTGGAAATCTGACACTCACTGTTAAACCATAGCTGTATTAATCTTTGCAGTATAATTTACACTAACAGACTATGATATTTTTTTGGAACATAACTGTTAGTTTTCATCATCTTCACTAGGTCTGTACTTCTCAGAGGCAGTCTCAACCTGCTGATGGCAAGTGCTGTATGTAAGGCATCTGTAATATATTTTTCTATCTTGACATGTTAAGTTCCCCCAGATTGTGTAAAAATGGAGTAGGGGGGTCTTAGAAGTCAGATAGGAGATGATATGTGGGCCTGTCCTTTGTTTCTGAAATAACACAGCACAGGACATGTATACAATGTGCCTTAAACTTTCCTCCAGCCTCGAGACTACCTGGTACTATGTCTCTCAGTTTTTATTTATTTATTTATTTCAAATAGACCCCAAATTGTTTATCATTTACCAACAGCTGTTTATGCAGCTGGACTGAAAGTGTATTAGTCTAAACCACTGGGTGGCACAAAGAAGCCAATGTACACAGACAATGAGTGTGATTCTACCTTTCTTTTCTGTTATTTATGGAAGATACACTCTTTCTCTGAAAAATCCAAGTGCTTTTTAGTCTTAAAGTTCTATGCCAATAAGTGAAGTACAGCTATTTGCTTTTATTTGCATAAGTAGGTTGTTTTCATGAGATAGTCTGCTTCATGACTGGAAGTGTCAGTATGTCTGTGCTTTAGGACAATTTTGGAGGGACAGAGGGAGGAGGAAGACGTGGCTGGTATTCATTTTTTTAATATATCTTTAAATGTTCTGTGCTCACTTTGCTTACTGATTTATACTATTTTTTTTTTTTAATTTAGCTGATTTAGTCGTATTTCTCCCCATAGCTGTTCGTCCCCATTTTTGTCGTCTTTATTCCTCATTCAACTATTCTCACAGTAAGTAATTTCTATTGCATTCTGATGGGCTGCTTGCTATAGCATGCTTAAAGACAGCAATACTTTGTGTTACTTTGTAGCTTCCAAGTACTTTCACAATATTAATTATATTATCCTAGCTTTTTTTAATCCCTGAAATGAAGGCACTTATTTTCTCATTTAAGGAGTGGAGAATTGAGGCATGACTTTTATTTAAGAAAACTGCCCAAATCTGACATAAATCCTTATAGTGGACTAGAGATTTATAATGAGATTGTATTTCACCTCACTGATCCCATTGACTGGTCTAGGCTGTGTTTGCTGTCTTCCATGTTCTCATCAGATTAATTTTCTTATCTTTCCTCTGGTCCTTTTTAATTTCTTTTGTCTGGGTTTCAGCATTTCTTTCAAAAGATTGAAAGTATTATTTGTAGAAGAGATTGAAGATATCTTTTTAAATTTTAAATATCTTGCAATGCTCTGATAATACAATTGGAGTGCTGGGCTTATAATTTTCATTTTGTGTTTTGTCTTTAAACAGAAGTGAGACTAAAAGTGTCGGAAATAGATAAACATATAGCTATGTTTGCTGTCTCTGAATTTGTTTTAAGGTATTATGAGAAGCACCTGATTCAGATAAATAGTTTTCTATTTTCTATTAGTTTTTTTCATATTTTATTCCCCTTAGGAGGACATCAATTCTCTTTTCTGAGCAGAATGTATATTTGATGAAGTTCTGTCTCCTGGTGATCACTTCATTTTGTATTTCAGAAAAATCTTTATAGTAAATTCTTATGAGAATCACTTTATTGATTATATCCTCCTCCTATTCTTCCTTTTGCCCATTTAAAACTGGTTTTATGAAAACATTCAAGCTATTCTAGTTTGTTCACTCATCTATATTTGGGTACAATAGAGAAATTATCATACTGAGTATGCTTAAGGTGGAAATCTTTTAATTAAATTCAAAGTCATGATGTGAAGGAAAGGGATTAAATTCTGGTTTGATTTGTTTCTTTGCCTTTTCAGGCTCTTATGTTCTGGTTTTGGTCTTCCTTTTTCTATACCACATACTGTTAAGTTTTGGTTAGTTTATTAATTTTCTGTTACTGAAGTTGTGAAGAGTAACTTCCCAGACTTCCAGTTACTGATGATACCTGGAACAGAGTATTTAGGATTTATTAGAGTCAGACAGTTCACACTCACCGTGAACACAATGGATGCTTTGGTCTCAAGTGTCATGGTTTAAGCCCAGCTGATAACAAAGCACCACGAAGCTGCTTGCTCACTCCTCCTCCCCCCGCCACCCCGGCACCAGTGGGATGAGGAGGAGAAAATATAAAGAAATGCTTGTGGGTTGAGACAAGGACAGGGAGGGATCACTTTCCACTTTTGGTCATGGGCAAAAGACAGGCTCGACTTGGGGAAGAAACAAGATCAATTTAATTTACTACCAATCAAATCAAAACAAGGATAATGAGAAGTAAAACCAAATCTTAAAACACTTTCCCCCCACCCCTTGCCCCTCCCTGGCTCAACTCTACTCACAGTTCTCTCTGCCTCCTCCCCCAGGTGGCACAAGGGGACAGTGGATGGGGTCAGTTTGCCACACATTGCCGCTCCTTCCTCCTCAGGTGGAGGACTCCTCACACTGTTCTCCTGCTCCAGCATGGGGTCCTCCCCATGGGAGACAGTTCTCCACAAACTCCTCCAGCGTGGGGCCTTTCCACCGGCCACAGATCTTCAGTCACAGCCTGCTCCAGCATGGGCTTTCCCATGGAGTCACAGCCATCTTCGGGGGCATCCGCCTGCTGCGGCGTGGGCTCCTCCCCGGGCTGCAGGTGGGCATCTGCTCCATGGGCTGGGGGGTACAGCCTGCTGTCTCACCACGGGCTGCAGGTACATCACCTCCTCTGGTGTACTGCCTCCCCCTCCTTCCTCACTGACCTAGGTATCTGCAGAGCTGTTCCTCTCATATTCCAATCTCCTCCCCCAGTGCAGGTTTCCCCCTTTTAAATCTGTTGTCCCAGAGGCACTACCACTGTCACTGATGGGTTCTGCCTTGGCCAGAGGCGGGTCCAACTTGGAGCCGGGGAAGCTTCTAGCAACTTCTCACAGGAGCCACCCTTGCAGCCCCTTCCCCCGCTACCAAAGCCCCACCACACAAACCCAAAACACTCAGTCAGAGGTCTTTTAAGAAGCAACTGGAGAACATCTGGTCTTTGCTTTCCTCTTTATCTTCCTAGCTGGCTTCTCACAAATGGTACCAAGTTGCAGGAATAAGTTCTGCATTCTTTACAGCTTTTGGATGATGAAACTCCTCTGCTATGTAATTGGTGGGATAATAGGCAGCTAGCCTATGTGGTAAAAAGAGGAAGGGAAACCATGGTGGACTTTTGCCCTCTGTTTTCCCATTGCCTTATTGGAAAGAGAAAATGTCAAGTGTATTCAGAAAGCCACCAATATGAACAAACATCATATAAAAGCTATGCAATGAATGGTAGTCGTGACAGAGAGCAACTTTTGCTGTTGTGAAGAAATTTTGCTATGTACAAGAAAAGGAAGATGAATGGATGGCTTTCAAGAGCAGAGATCAAATTCTTAATCAATGTGCAACATCAAAGTAAGAAAAATTGTTCGCAAGGTATCCCGGTTACTTCAGTGTCCAAAGCAAGTAAGTAAGCAAGCAAGTCACGTCACGACCAAAGGGGTGTGTGTACTGTCTTGTAGATAATTTTGTTTGTTACTTTTGCTAAGAAATATTCCATTCTTTCCTTCTATCTTTATAAATCCCATAAACTTCCCTAGGATCCTGTAGTTTTAGGTTCCTCCACTAACCTTGCCAGAAGATAGCAATTTCCTTGTTATTGTTGCTTATTTCAAGACTCTTGAAATTCCAGACCTCAAACCAGCCTGTGCATCTTCTGTAGGAGTAAGACTTTTTGTTAATGTAGAGGATTTTCAGGACAAATGTGCTGGGGGAGTAGATTCTGCAAGAGTGACCCAAGGTCCTGTTATATGAAGCATTGTGTCTTTAGGTATAGAACATCTTAAAATTATGGAGAGGTTTTGAGGCATAAACCTTTGTTTAAATCAGACTGGTGAAGAAGTAGAAGGAAAACTTACTAAATTAATTTGCATTAAAATTTAATAAGAAAAATAAATGTTTCTCTTGGCCTGTGTGCTTTGGCAGAGGTCAGCTGCTTTCTCTGGAGATCTTAATGATGAAACATGACTGCATAATTCCTTCTTGGAGTCCTTTGTTCTCCAAAATCTAATCTTCCCCAATTTACTTGTGAAGAAGTTTGTAGATTCCTCTCAATAACTCATGGACTTTCTCACCTCTTTGAAGATGCAAGTGTTGCTTCTGGAGTTCAGATGCTGTGTATATCTTTGCAGTCCCAAACATGCATGTTATGAAAGGAGCCCAGTGAAGTGTGTTGAACCTGTGCTCTTTGGTTTTGATAGTGAAAAACCAAAGACTTTTGCAGTCTGAGGAATTGTAGTATTTTATTTGCTCTGACTTGTAAATTAGCTTAAAAAGCTTTCTAAAATAGCTTCTGTTGTAGAGTCTCTAGAGCAAAGGTCTTCTTTTTTAATACACATTTTGGCACACAAACTATGAATTGCTTTTTCTCTATGTAAACACTACATAATAGTAACATAGTAATAATAACAATAGTACATAGTAACAAAGAAACTGTGCACATCTAAATTGCAGGTGAGCATTACTCAGATGATTACAATTGAGTAGAACTCACTCACAAGGTAGTGCAGCCATAAATTTTTTGAGCCCATAAAGTAAATGATGAATAGTTAAAAAAAATTATATTCATATTAAAATGTGTCTGTATTCTGTAAATTTTAGCAATTTACCACACAGGACAGTTATTTTGGGGAAAAGTGGGGTAATGCTACAGCAATATTTTTCTCCTTTTGATTTTCCTTAGCTTGGGTTCAGCTCAAACAGTTCATCCTTCTCCTGGGAGTGGAAGATGGAGTAGGACTGTTGCTGGACCTTCCACAGGTCCAAACCCCTGACTCTGCATTGTCACCCCTTGCTCTATGTAATCTTTGGTTCAGGAATCTAATTCCTTACAGTGTTATGAACTGTAAAAATCCTGATCTTAGGAACTGTTGTTTTTAAGGTTTATTGCTTCTGTTTAGTTTTATTTGTTTTGGTTTGATTTGGGGTTTTGTTGCTTTTTTGGGGGTTCAATCATTTTCTAACTTGGAGTAAGGCTGGCAGTTTCAAGATTAGGACCCCATTCTTCTCCCTTAATTGATTCAAAACAATTTATTTCCGCCCCCCCCACAACTATAGAGTAAGCTTCTGTTTATAGGCCATTGACTTCTATGACTCTGCAACAAGAACATTGAACTCCAGTAGTGGTCAGTGAAATGTCTCAAGTAAAAATGAGAATATCTATTTAGACACCAATGATGAAGGTGCCCAAAATACTTAGTCTAGACTTTTTGCCTCAGTATGAATTCCCACCTTATCTTTGTTTAGGACTTCCTATCTAATCTTCATATATGTGAGTTTAAGATACATTAACCCAACTATCACAGGGAAAAGCTTCTCATTTTACGCAATTAAAGCAAATCAGGTTCAAAGTGGTTTTATTGATTTACTAATGACATACAATTAGCTGGCAAACAGTGAACTATACCTTCAGGATCAATATGAGTAACAGAACAAATAAACCATGGTTCTGGCTGCTTACAAAGTGTTAATAAACACCCAAATCCCAAAGATTTCTCTCTCTCCTTCACACACAGGCGCACACACACATACACACATACATGGACGTGCACACAGAAAATTAGGGGCATCCCCACATCCTGAGCAATGTGAACAACAAGCACACCCCCCCTTTCTGGGACAGTAGTGTATGTGGGTGATCCAGCTTTGTGTGTACTTGTGCTGTTCTCTAAAACCTGCTAATTCATGAGCCACTGAAAAAGCACCCCAAGAGTCTGCATATGCACACCTGAGGTGTAGGTACTACCTGTGTCACCCCCAATGTTGGTCCCCCAAACTGGAATTCAGAGGCTGCTCATTGCATTCAGTGCCCAGCAGTAAGGCTGCAAAGTCTGGCCAAGGCAGAGGTCCCCAGGGTCAGTGGGGTGTCTCTGTGTGTGTTTGTGTGTGTGTGACTTCTGGCAGTGTCAAACTGGGCCTGAACTTCCACTCCCAGGTCTCTTCCCTCATTTACAAATTTGCCTGCTTCTTTTAGATGTCTTTTCAGGCCAACTCCTTCACTGTTGCAAGAGTCCCATTGTATTTCCTTGGTTACTCTTTAATCTGCCTGATGGTCTTCCTCTTCAATATGATCAGCTTTGGGCAGACACTCTCCCACACAATTTTGGTTATTTGATTCACCCATGTTGTTGACACACGTTCCTCCTGTCTTAGCAGTGGTTGTTATCCAGGCCATTTTGCCAAGGGTGGGCTGTAATAAAACTCCCATGTACAGCCTGCTTGTAATAAATTGACCTTTTCAGTAGTAGATTCATAAGTGATCAGAGGTTACCTTGCTTTTAAAACTTCACTTTTTGTCTCCTGTGCTCTTAGAATATGAAATGTTATTGCAAAACATTTTTCTGTGTGCTTCAATAAAGGCTTATTTTCCAAGAAATTCTAATTTGTCAATTAAGATACTGTTTAACAGTTGTATAATCTTTGCTTTTATGGACTAGATCTCCAGTAGCCACTTGCCAGTTGAAGTTATAATTATCTAATAATTACAATTGCAATTACAAAGCAATGAACACTTTGAATTTTAGGGCTCCAATGTAAAGAAACCAAAAAACCAAACAGGCAAACAAACAAACAAACAAAACCCAAACAAAATCCCACATGAATTGCTGGCACTTAGGCACCAAATTCTGTTGATAACTAGTAAATTTTGAGAATCTAGCATGGGTGCTATGTGATCCTTAGGGCTATCAGAAACCATAGACAGTGCTTTTCAAGCTTCGATGGAAACATCAAGGTAACAAAATTAAAATCAGTTTTGAAGAGAAAACTAATTTCCTCTGCGATGAACTCAGGTTTAGGATTGAAGATGTTTCAGCTGTGGTTTTAGACTTATTCTGAACTTTATAGGAGCATGGATGTTTGCTCAAAAAGGGGACAATGCCTGTCAGTTGCAAAACACTGAAAGGATTTACAAAAGTGTTTGGAGATATTTTTCCCAATTAGTCATTTTGCCCTATAGAATACATATTTTCTGATATTTACATTCCTTCACTCCAGTTTAAAAAAAACTGTAACTCAGGATTTTGAGAAACCTTAGCGATTAAGAGCTTGCTTATGTTTCAACGGACTGTCAGAAGTATTTTGTCAACTGCTATTTTGTAGAGATTAGCATTTTTTAATTAATTATTATCACTGTCTGAAAGAATTTAATACTAATCCTTCTTTTCTTTTGTCTTCCATCTTCAATCCCTGATCTGTGTCTATGTCAGATGTTGTATGGGTCTGTTTAGGTTTATTCAGTTCCTTATGGGCTTATTTTCTATTGTTTTGCTTTTCTGGAAGATGAGTAAAAGAGCTTTTTATTATTATTTTTTTTATTAGTTTACAGCTGGGATTTTATGTGGCACAGAACTGTGTAATAGCATCTGTGCATATCAGCCTACCATATGGGTGGGAGGGAAATAGCTTAATTCAGTGCATATGCATGAAGTAAATGAAGACTTGACTATTGCTCGGCTACAAATCACTAAACACTACAGAGAATAGTAGGTTGGGGAAGGGTTACAAGAAACCAAAGGGCAAATATGATCTCAGTGGTATTATACTGTTTCCGCCTGATGTTTCTTCAGCATTTATCCAAAGCAGTGACTCAGCAACCACATGTCTAGTCAGAAAATCATTAAAGGTTACAGCTTGACCAATATGGATGTAATTACATTGACTGAAAGTACAGGTGAGGGCTCACAGGCTTACTTTTGTTCCAGTGAGACAGAGTATCACCTTCACTGATTCAGCTAAAGGCACCAGTAGTCCCAAAGTAGTTTCACTGATAACTTATAGCCAGAAGTCTAAATCTTCTCTGACTTCTTTTTTTAAACTGCCTTTCACTGTTACTGCTTTGTAAGTCCTTTCATCAGTTATCACAATAGGTCAGCTTTATATCCAATATTTCTGACATAAGGGACTTTTAAGTATATGGTGACTTTTACACAGATTTGATTTAGAGAGGTGGATATGTATAGCGTTGGAAGAAATAAGTCCATCATCTCTGAGTTTTAGCTAATTTCACTTGTTAAAGTGCTAGAGGTGTTGAAAGAATCTTTTGTTTATGGCTATAACATAGCTGGTGAAGAGACAGATACATCACTGGAGAAGATAATTAATTCTTATAGAGTTCAGTTGATGTCATTTGATGTGAAATAGTTATGCCACTGCTGGGTCTTTAGCAAAGATATGGCAATAGTCAAAGTCTAAGTAATCTTCCATCTCAAATAAATAACAGGTTAGGGAGCACTCATGAGGAACCTGACAGCTGATTTTGGTCAGGCCAGGGAAAACTGCAGAGGAGATATTCATTTCTGTAGCTCATATTGTATCTCCAAATATTAGCCAAAAGTTTCTTCCTGAGCAAGAACAGAATATGGTTGTGCGAGATGGGAATAGCTACAATTGTCTAGAAAAGGTGGGAAGCACCATATGGTTGAGGGTTGCCCATGTCACTAAAATGCATGCCTATCTATTGGGTTTTTTTGTTGTTTTCAACAGGACCTTTACCTGTGTTATTTAGCCTTACAGAGGGGAACTGAAAAACTCAAGCCTGCTGAATTTTGGTTTTGCTTTGGGTGAGTTAATAGTTAGTTTTTAAGGTTTTCGTTTGAACCTACAGAAATAGACAGTCATATTTAACAAAGCTGAGGTAAATTATAAATAAAAGTTTTCAGATTGTGATTGTATGATGTCTAATACTAGTCACTGGGGAAAGTACATAAATGGTTCTTGGATAAGGTATGAAAACTCTCAACCTCCTTCTTCCTAGCCAGCATCACAGAACTGGACCAGAGTCAGATACATCCTTTCCTTTCATCTCTCTTCAATTTTGAATTATTTTCTACACAGTGGAAGATGTATTTTAAATTGCATAAGCTATGTAAGGAATTTAAAGTGAATGTCAGTCTTCAAGAAAAAAAACACTTAAATAAAAGGCTGTGCCTCTTTCTCTGGGTTGCATATAAAAAGGACTAGGTTCCATCTCTCGGGAATGTCAATGATAACAACTTTGGCAAACTGCTTATTTTCTGGGATACGTGGGATTCTTCTTAACATGCCTATTCCTCAAGATAATGCTTTGCATATAACACCTAATAAAGTGTTTTATCAAAAGTGTGTAACACATGGCACCATGTAGCACAGTGTGGAGGTCAATTCCTAAAAGAACTTTATAAAGCTATAAATAAACTCTTAATTCAAGCTCTATGCTAATGTGGCTATACTACTTGCCATTCTGGAGTTACCGTGCATAGTGGTGTATGTGGGAGCTTTTTATTTTGTTATATTAATATACTTTTGTATTTCCAGGAGTATGTACCTGAATGTGCATGCACTGCAGTGTTGGGAGGCTTTTGGTCTGCTAAATTCTAAATTCATGAGTCTAAGGTGAGTTTTGGAACGTTAGCCATAAGTAGTACTGAATGGAAAATCCCCTCTTGAGTAAGTCTTTGGTGCACAGGGAAAAATCAAAAACTCAAAAAAACTTTGACTGAAAACCTTTCAGGAGGAGAGTCTAGAGTATTTTAATTAAAAAAAAAAAAAAGAAAGTAAGAAAGAAAAGGAAATCTCATATAGTCAAAACAACAGTATTTATTATATGTAGAATTTGATTCTGATGAATTCTAGTCATGTTATTGTAATACATAATGTGACAGGGTAGTTGATAGTGAAAATGTAAAAGCTGCAGACATCTTAAGATATGTATGTTAAAATTGATGGTGAGTTTTCCTTTGAACTGTCTTTCATGTTTTTTCTCTGGAATTGACATGAAGTTTCTAAGTTTACTTATATCTTGTGAATTATGGAAAGAAATTTTGAAGAAATCTTTGCTCATGTTTATCCTCTTATAATGTATTTTGGCACATAGTCTGAAATTTATTTATAGTTTTTAAAACAAAACCAAAGTGTCTTGGTGTTCCTAAAGTAAGATTTTCATAGGAAAGGTGAACAGTAAACTTACTGGAAAGTTCTCCTAATGGCAGGATGAAGCAATGATATCCCTTCACTTCTGAAATGCTGCCCAACAGAATCTGACAGATGAATGATCTGTAAGCTTCACTTCCTAGCATATAAAACACAATAAAGTCATGTGAGGTGTGAATAACAGTAGAACAAGCAAACAACTAGTTTCCATTGAAGAACAATGCAGTGTCATACAAAGTATTAAAGTCCCTAGCAGATGGACTTTGTTACTTCTTATTCAGTATCTTTGAAGTTATTTTAAGGTTGCACACTTCAAAACCTAAAGTCTTGTTTCACAACTGGATTACACAAACATCCCAGACAGAAGACACAGTGTGTGTCAGGGGTGTTAAATATTCACACAGGTTCATTTTTTTAATTTGCTTTACACTGACTTATCTAGGTGAAACAGATTTTTGTCTAAATATACTAAGACCATCCATTAACAAAAAAAGACAATAAAGAAGTTTCTTTCAAAAATTAGCATTATTAGCGGGATTAAAAGAACAAAAAATATTTAATGAAAATTCAATTGAAAATAATAGATATATAGGTTTACTCTTCACTCAGACTCTTTCAAACCAGCTTGTGTAAGTATAAATAGTGGAAACCCACAGGAGAATTTTCTGTAGTGTCTGTGGACACTAACCTTTTCACTACTGATACTAATGAAGAAGTTTAGGGACCAATATGTTTACCTACATTCTTTTCCTGTAAGTCTGAACAGATTTATGGTAGAAACCCGATGTAGTTTTGTACACTTGAAGCCAGAGACAATGTTTGGAGAAGACTCAAGTTCAGAGAGCTAAAGTAATCCATACATCTGTACAGTCAAAGATTTGCAGTGTCAAAAGTGCTTGATTCAGATAAATTCACTGTCAATAAAATGTGCTTCAGACAGCAACCAGAGTTTTGAAAATTTGAAGCTGTTAATTTCCAGATTGCTTTCTCCATGATTGTGGGGGGGGGTTTAAGGTGTATAAAGTACGTATTATAGAAATGTATTTAGTACTTAAACACACACAACTACATGAACTGCTGAAAAATACTTGTATAAAGCACAAGTGCAAATACAGGCTGTGGGCCTCATCTACAACCTCCTTGTTATATCTGTTGTCATAGATTCACCCTGTCATGTTCAAAAATTTACAGCTAATGTAGTGGCAGCAACGCCTTCTCCAGCTGAAAACATATTTAGACTTCATCTTCCTTGTTGCACACCTGCCTTTTTTATCTTAAAATATAGGATGAATATCTGGGAGATGGTTAAATAGATGGTCAGTTTCTGTTCAAATGGGGAAGACTTTCACTGGCAGTTGCTGCACAACGTGCACGTGAAATTCAGCCTTTTACTCCATCATTGCTACTGGTGGTACAGCATCAGCGCTTGTGCAGTAGGGTGGGATGCAGTGCAGGACTGGCAGGGCTGGGGAGTCTCACAGAGCCTGAGGATCAGTGTGGGCCATCTAGCCCAGAGTGGCTCTGTGGGGCTGCAGAAGGCAGCTTCAGGAGTTGCACTGTCTTCTTCACTTTGTAACTCCAGGCACTGTTAGCAGCAACAGGATGAATTGACTGAACTTCTCTTTGGTTCACTTCTGGTTCATTTCCCCAACCTTATTTTTCACGTCTTCCTATTTTCAGGCTGCTGAATACCATCTCATCCTGTATTTTTCTTTTTTTTTTTTTTTTTTTAAAAATGATAGCAGAACTCTCCTGTACACTTCTTTCACAGCCTTAGTGTGAAGAGGTGGAAGAAAGGGAGACTAGCTAGATTATTTGTAAACCTCAACTTTACAGCAGAAAATAAGGTGGAATATAGATGCTATAGTTTGGTTAAACCAGTGGGCATAACAATTTTGATAATTTTGCTTGTTGCAAAATAGAATTATTTTGAATTATACTGTTGTTGTGGGTCAATTCTGGTAGGCAGCTAAACACAACGCAGCTGCTTTCTCACTCCTTCCCCTGCCCAGGGGGATGAGGGAAGAGGAAAGGAAGAGTAAAGGCAAGAAAACTTGTGGGTCACGATAAAATGGCTTAATAAGCAAAGGAAAAGTAGAAGAAGATAGAAAGAAAATAAAACAGAAGGGATGCAAAGGCAATTATCGTCACCTCCCATGGGTAGACAGATGTCCAGCCAGTTCCCAAGCAAAAGGTGGCTAATCCCCCTAAACCCCCTTCTTTTCCCTTTCTATTGCTGATCATGACGTTATATCTCTTCAGTTAATTCAGGTCATCTGCCTGGTTGTGTCCCCTCCCAACCTCTTGCACACCCCCAATCTATTCACTGGGGGTGTAGAGTGTGAAACAGAGAAGGATTTGGTGCTGTGCAGACACTGTTCAGCAATAGCTACAACATCAGCGTGTTATCAGCTTTTGGTCGCAAATCTAAACCACAGCACCACATGAGCTGCTATGAAGAAAATTATCTCCATCCCAGCCAGACTTGGTGCAACTGTGATTCATAGCAAATAATGGCTGTAATCTGCATATTGTGGTATTGTATTTCAGACTGATCTTTTTTTCAGACACTCCACTAATGCATATATGAGTCTTGAAAGTAGATATAGTTAACAAAAGTAACTCTGTTGTGAATCTTAGGTATTTAAGATTTCTTATATGTACATACATATATGTTTATATATAGACCCACACATGCTACGTACAGTACTTCATATGCATGGCAATGGAAGCATACTTTACGCTCTCCTTTTTTTTCCTTGGCTAATATTCTTTTAGGTTTTCCTACTTGAGGACAAGTTCTGTTCAACTCCCAGCTATTGCAAAGTACTTTTATTTAAGACAAGAATAAGCTAATCTTTCACCTGCAAAAGTAATTTCAGCTGATCTTTGCCAAAAAACATCAGGCAAGACACGGAGCAAAAACTGTCACCAGTAGAGAGGAGGGAGTGATATCACAGACTTTTTACAAAGAATCCAAGGGTAACTTTATTAAACTCAGTGGAATGGGTATAAACCAAAATTCCTGAGTATCGCGTTCTAACCTTGTAGATAGCTATTAGCAGCTTGGTCCAGGCACTAATAAGGCTGGAAGTAGCATTGTGTACCATACTTCTGTTAAGGGTGTTATCTAGTCCTGTTTTGTAGGACTCATCCAAGAACTACCCTCTGAAACAAGAGCCATCGTATAAGGGAAGTTGTCAGTTATGTGGTAGCAACCACTTTTTCCAAACTGGGTCTGAGGACCCTTCTGTTCCCAAAGTGTACTCCCCTACCAAATGCTGTTAAGATATTGTCCTTGTCTAACTGTGCCTTAGGGGGAGTGTGGCGTATGTTGTTGATACTATCCCCGTTAAAGCATGACAGTTACTGTTGCCTGTTCTCTTGGCTTTGATTTCCAATTCTTTTGGTTCAATGATTTCTGAATTAAATATGGCCAGATGCTGTGTTTCATTTATTGTGGGTGCATGTGTACACAAAAAAGTAAGTGTTTGTGTTACAACCTTTATGTATTGTAGGTATAATGGAAATATTTAAAGGTAGCAAAACCAAGGTAAAACCATTTAAATGACCCAGTATGATTCCAAAAGTAAGAGTGTAATAAAATGTTTTATTATTCTAGAATACATATGTAACTTCTAAAATATGAAAATAAATTCATACTTGTAGGCAAAGTATACAGCAGTTCTCTACATTCACTGTCACTGCAAGTATCGCCATATGTATCTGTTAATTTTTCTTTTTTTTAAGAATCTATTTCTACATTTCCAGCTTTTCATGTAGCTTTCCTTAAATCTAAATATATGCCGAATCTATTTTTTACCCCCTTACACCAGAAAAAAAAGATAGAAAGGATGTGTATTTGAATAGTTCAGCACTTTTTTTTTTGTTTTGAATGATGCTTCAAGTCCTAAGACACTGTATTACTGTTAAATTTAGTCTCTTGGAAAAGCTGCAGTCTGGTAAAATTGACACAAATATACTATTAACAAAGAATTTATTGATTCACTTACCAGAATATACATTAATAAAAACAAGTCCTCATTGCAGCTTGAGAAGTGTTTTGTGAAAGAGGGGGCACATTGTTAGAAGGATTTTAAAGCTAATTGGTATGATTGTAATGATTTCAAAAGGCTGTTTCACAAAATCATTAACCCTGGAAATTAATCTTTGAGCTATATTAACTCAGAGACTTGCACTTTCTTCACACTTTGCAAGCACAACCGAACTGCCATTAAGTTCAAGGTGCCCTCCATGATGCTTCATCAGAGAAGTGAATTCATTTAAGAGTTTTGTTTCATCAGTATGTAGCTATAGACAGGATAGTACCCTATCATGATTGGCAAAGTAAGTGGCTTCACAATGGATGTGCATCCATGGGAGTCAGAAGATTTGCAAGTCACAGCAGGGTTTAAGGTCACCCAGCTGACTTTGTAATTGTAGCAGTGTTCTTATCTCTGACCTAAACCAGTTCTTCTTAAGCATGATTAAAATGAATATACACGCCTTAATTATGGATTTGGAGTTATTGCACTGTACCCAAGACAAACACCAGTCCTTTGAATTCCTTTTCCATGTTAGCAGTTCTTTCTTATCTGCCTCTTCAGATGATACATTTTACAACCTGGTTCCAGGACCCCTGTTTTACCTGTCCCTGTGGGAACATATTTAGCTAACGGTCACAAGAGCATTCCAGACGCCTTTAGAAGGCCTTGAACAGAATAAACAAGAAGACAAAAATAAGAAAGATACCAATTAGAAGAACACAGGTGCGCATTCCACGATAAAGGGAACTTGGCACAAAGAATCTCAATTTGGCAGTTTATCTTGACCAATTAGACTGAGACAAGTCTCGCATGTTTTAGTTAGTATAACCAATTATGTCTTATGTTTATGCGCGTGTACAGTGTTGATATAACCAATCATTAAGTGTAACTAGGCACGTGGACAACGCGTGAATAATGTGTATAACCAGTAGCAAAATAGCTAAACGCATGTACGGATGTAACCAATGTATAAAATGATGTCTGATGCTCCAGTAAAAGGTCTTCAACTATGATCATATTGATCTGTCGTTGAGTCCATGATTATGCTCCCGCATGTCCCTAGCCAATGCTACTTTACTCCCTTCTGTATACATTTCCTTAAAGATGCACAGCAGCTGACATAGCACTTCTTTGCTTGGCAACTGCTAGAGAGATAGGCAGCTGTAGCGACTGATCCTGTAGATAGTGGCCTCTGCTATCTCCATTCTGGCAGCAAATTATCTAGACTTCCCCTGTTGGCTTTTCTTCGCTGGTAAACTAGAAATGTCTTTGAAATAAGATAAGTAACTCTCTTGAATAAAATAAAGGCAGAACCAGAAGTAGAAGTAGAGAGAGGTGTAACACAGTCAGAATACTGGGCTAGGAAAATAACGCCTGAACAGCTGTAGAAGAGGAGGGCAGTTTAATTATTCTTGCAAATAGACACAATTGTTAAGATTGTCTATTTTAATTTGATTTAGATGTGTCCAAATATCCTTTTTAGTCCTTAACCACTGGCTTTATTTTTTTTTCCTACTGTTGCTGTAGGAATACAATCCTGTACTTTCCTCCCATAGTGGAACTTTCTCCCATCTGAGAGGAGCAATCTGATGGTCTGCAGGAGGCTTAGGAGCCGAGGGAGTCCTTTGAGACACCTTCCCTTTCTGTCAATAGCTTACAATATTGATGCAAAAATGCATTTATTTTTCCTAGACTTTCTGTCCTCTGTGACAGTTGTATAATACTTGATTAAAAGAGTTTTCTAGGACTTTAGCAGAAGTATGTATTTTGCCATATGCAACCCTGCAGAACTACTGGTTACCAATGGTTTTGTTCTTTCATGCTGTTTTTGCTAGCAAATATTGCCATTTTTCTAAGGACATCCTTTTTTTTTCTGAATTCTTCATGTCTAAAATTTCCTCCTGGATATCGTCCAAAATTCAACACATTTCATAGTAAGATTTGGCACTGTGGGAGCGTGCTTAACAGGAAGTTCTAGATAGCAGTGAGGGTGACTTGGTATTTTATTATCAGAGAGTACAAGAGCTGAGAACAGGACTGATCTAACTTGCTCTCTTTGCCGTTCTCTAGAAGACTCTTTTACAGTACTGTCTCTTCCAGAGCGATTTCAATAAATAGGAAAAATCAAGCCCAAATAAGGTGAATTAACCAAAATATGCAACATAAATCTCCCACCCCACTAATTATTGTCCCCAGTTTATCCTCATTAAAACAACATCAAACAAATTCTGTGTGATTGACACATGGCCCTGTGTTCTTGTAATTTATCATATGCACTGAGTTGACACTACTGTCGAGATCTCACATAAGCACACAAATTTGCCTTTGTATTTTTCTTACAATATCTCTTTCAAATATTATTTACAAAATACAGTCAAGCAATACTGACTGAATATAATACAAATTACAGATGTAATTCTGCGTAGTCACTGAACATGGTGATGATTGTCAGGCTAGCTCAGGCATGCACCAGTGCTGAACTAGTTGTCTGACAGACAATGATGTGAAAAGGGCAGACTGATGGACAAGTTTGGAATAACCTTCTCACGGAGGAACATTCTTTGTTACGCAGTCAGTTCGCAGAAGGTTTGTCCTTGAAAGTAAAAAACACTTGTGCTTTCTTAGTCTTTACTGTCCAATTTAAAGCTTTTGTACATTTTGTTAGTCTGCCGTAACGTGGATTGGCTCATTTGTTGTTTGGATATAGGTCACCCAGTCAGTGGGGTTCTCTTTATAGGCCTATCATTGAATTGGATTGCTGTGGGATGGGCCTTACTCTATTCTGGAAGGTTCAAAAGCAGGCTTCATGACCTCAATATCTGTCAGTAGGTTTGTGGGATCAGTAACCTAGAATTCAAATATATCATTATATAATACCATTAACCTGAGAATTTTTTTTTTTTTTTTTTGGCTTTTCCATTCCTTAAAATACAACAGAGGAGAATTTCAGCAAGAACATATTCTTGTTTCCTTTTTTTAAAAATGTGCACATGTATCTCAACTCATTCTTGACAAATGTGCCTGCTGACTATAAGTTTATCTTTAACACAGGTGGCAACATGTTTTCTCCAGTTGCTTTTCAGATACCAATCCTTACAGCAGAAATCATCCATGCGAACTCTCTTGATGAGATAAAATCAAAATGTAGGACTGGCATGCATATGTGAAGGCAAATCTGTCAAAGTCAGAATTCTAGATCTAGAATTCTAGAATCTAGAAAATATGGAGCTAAGAGAGAAACATGCTTTTTTCTATGTTTCAATGTACAACCAAGTTTCTTCTGGAAAAAATATTATTTTATATGATTTATGTACATCTTTAAAATCTAATCTGAAAGTCAAATTATTCTGGGAGCGAATACTATTCTTCTGTTCCTTTGCTTTAGGTGCTTAATTTCTAGATATTAGATTTTGGTTGTTTTTGTAAGCCTATAGTTGCTGCAAGCCTATAGTTGTTCTACACAGTGTGTAAATAGAAGCACTGGCTGTGTGGATTTAAAAGACATTCATACTATTGAGATGAATGTTAAATTTTGCTATCTTTTCATCTGATTCCATAGATCTTTATTTGGACTCCTACATGAGTAAGGACTGTTGGAGTAGACCCAATATATAATATACACAGAATTAGTGTGCTATTATTCATAATTTTGTTTCTCGCTACCACTAATTACAGTCATTATGCTGTAGTGGCATATTCATAATTACATAACCCAAGAAGGTTAGTGAAAATCTTCAAAAATCTGCAGGGGTGCCTCTGGTTTTGCATGTCCATTTTGATTTACCATATGGTTCAGTGTTTAGAAAGCACTTAATATCCTTCAAACTTAATTCTCTGTCTTTGTATATAAGCATTATAATGGAGTCTTAAATTACACAGTTGCATGCTTTTTTAATGGAACCTCTGCCTCATTCTTGGTGGCAATCGGTGGAAAGACCCCCTTAGTCAACTGGAAGCAGCATGACCTTATGTGATGTTTCCTAGCATTTGAGAGTATACTTGGCAAACACAAATACTTTGCCAAATATATCTTCATCTAAAAATAAGACCTTTTTCCACATCCTTCAATATTTTATGATTGGTGTAAAGATTACTGAGTAGATTACCAATTTTAACATCAATCTACATTAGCTCCAAATGTGAGTTTTGAGAAGTAAAGTTTGCTCATGTTATACCATGAATAAAACTAGTATTTATTTTTTCTGATGGTTATCTGCCTCTGAACCAAATATTAATTACATTTTCTTTTCTGTATGGCTCACATTCATACTGTGTTCAAATTTCAACTCTTTTCTTATTTTGGGAGGGAAATATAGTCATTTATTTGAGTAAGGGTGATAAGGGGGAAAGACTGCTATTTCAGAGCATGAAGATTTGTGCTTAGGTGGATTTGAGAGCCTTACAAATAGCTACTGTGTAGAATTTTTCAAGGACAGGACAGTCCTAACATTCTCCATGGCAATAGAGTGCTGCACTGTGACCTGGGCCATAGACAAACATAGGTATGTTGGATGGGTATTTCCAGGTATCTATCCATTCTTGTTTTGGTCTCTGCCATTTCAGACAGTGCATGACCAACTTACATGACAAAGCTTGCTCAAATGGACAAAAATGCTTCAAATTATCTATCTGGAATATATAAGCAGGAGAGTGCCTGGCAATGAGACTTCTGCTGACTAAGGCTGTGGCTCCAGTGGCTAATACTTATAGCTAAATTCTTATGTTTTGGAGTATATTCATAAACAATAAGTTCATTGAAATAATTTGAGTCAGTTTATAACTGACTTCTTGGTATTAACATTTTTCTAATCGCTACTGAGTTTTATTATTGACCAATGGATTATCAATAAAGTACTTTTCTGTCCTTTTTTTATAGAGAAGTATTAATACCTATAAAACTGTTACACTGGTTTAAATTTGCCAGACTGTATGGGGTGATGAGGAGGATTCCATGGGAAAAGTAGAGCGCTTGTGTTTCATACCAGTATGCCTTTAAATGCATGGGTTTTCTTCTTAAAATACAGGTTATCATAACCCTGTTCTCCTAGGTTATCTCGAGCTAGCTTTGCGATTATGTGTAGACAGTCATTTCCAGAAATCTACTATTAATCTCACTTTGTCTTCTAAGATTTGAAGTTTAGGTCAAAAGTACTGACAGAGTGAACTACTAACATTTCAATTTGTATTCACTTCAACAAGATATTTTGTCTAGAATGGTTTGGAAGAGTACTGTGATGACTTATAGATTTCATTGTATAAAAAACAATGAAGAGAGAATCTGAGATCCCTATCATTAAAATCTTCCCTAATGAAAACTGTCTTTTACACTAAAAACCCTATCACAACCTGGAACTATTCAAAGAGAAGTGCTACAACATAAGGAGGAAAGCTAAGTCTTTAGTAACCAAGACAATAACATGAAGTATGGGGTTTGGGATTATTATTTTTTTTTAATTAAATTTAACTAGTGCTTTTAATTACTTTCAGCATTGGATGGACCCAATATATGGAGGGTTTGTGTTGTAAACTTGTGAAAAACATCGGTAGACAGTGTTATGGCCACATACTTTTCAATCTGATCTTTTAGAGTGTTTGGGGTTTGTTTTTTTTTTTTTTTAATTTGTTTATATGAACTCGTATTTTTTTGACAATACATTATAAAATTCCCACTAACTCTCACTTTGAGTACTTCTTTTTCTGGGAGAGTATGTTCTCTTGTTTGCTTAAAGTATCCTGGCATTCTACTTCACTTGAGGGAACTCCTACAACTAGACTTTGCAGGGTTGTTCTTTGTGGTTTTGCCCCCATCCTCTTGAAACCAGGGGTATGACACATGAAATTTTCTGGGCATTCAGAAACCTTTCAATTAAGTCTGAAGCATGAACAAATGGAATTGCTGTGACAAGAACAGATGTACTTGGCTTTCCTGCCTTGAACAGTCTCCACAACAGCAGCCAGTCTCCACAACAGCAGCCAGTTTGGCCCTAGTGCAGTCAGTTTTGTTTGAGACTTATGTGGTAATCTCTTTGCAGAAGAAACATTCAACACAGTATCCGAGCAGAGGTAACTCAGATTCACTGAGCTGCCAAACAGGGAAGCAATTTCAGTAGTTTTCTTTATGATAGAAAGAGAAAAATTTTTCTGAAGTCATGTGATTTAACTGTTGTGAACACTTTTATGTATTAATGAGTCTTACTCTCAGCATAACTACTTTTTTCACTAAGTTTACTTGAATATTTTAGAAATATCACTAGATGATCATGAGAAGGCAAAGTGTATTTTATTTGTAGCTATATTTATTGGAACTATGTGGACGATACAGATCTCTTTAATGTGTAGACTTGTTACCTATAACTGTACTGTAATGCGTGGACAAAGGTATGTGGGGAGGTATTTTGTCTTATTTGCTTATTAGCTGGATGAGCTTACTGTCCTGTCAGAAGTTGTAATTTTTAAAGAATTTTTAACAGTTTTCACAGATGCAATCACTAGTCTTTCAACATTTAACAAAATTAATTGAAACTTAATTGTTTAGTTTTTATTCTTTCTTTTCAAAATGCTTTCATGTATCCTACACAAATTTATTTTAATTTTGGGTGTATTATAGGGCTTAGCAAAATTCTCTGATAGGGATAAGTACTGCTACTGAAGGCAGCATTACATTTTTAATAGGAAAATTAACTTTACAGTCTGTCTATTGTAGGTTGGTATAAGTGATGTGAATAAACAGCAGCTTCTTCCAATTTCTAATAGAAAGTCGTAGACCAGAAACTGTTAAAATCTAAACTACTTAATTTATTTTGAAGAAATTTAAAAAAATGAGATGCAATGTCAACAACTTCTTAAAAGTATGGTCATGTTTTGGCCTTCTTTTGCTTCATCCCAGTAATGTGAAACAAAGCTAAATATACTTAAATCATTTTACTGGGATGGCCTAAAGATGCTTAAGACAGCTATAATCCCCTCCCAAACTGAGAATTCCTAACATGCCCTCAATGAGAAAATGAGTATCATTTTAAAAATCTTTAAGGCAAAAAATATAAAGATGGAGTTGGCTGCCCCTACCTCCTGAAGCATCAAATGCATTTTATGAAAGTATCGTGTGAAAAATGAAGGATGGGCCATAGCAGGTAGTAAGTTTCGTGTTGTAGATAATCATAGTAGAATAGAATTAAGTTCTGTAGAATAGTTAGCTGATTCTGATTACATTTATTTTTCATGACAAGTGTATGTCAGAACTCTAACCTGTGTTGCACTCATGTAGTTAAATTTCTAGGCCTGGACCTGGACCTTAAACTCTGCTGTGATTCTACATGCTGCATGCAGAAATCCTCTTTATTCTTTCTAGAATAAAACTTACAAAAGTCAAACATTTCTGCTGCAGCTTCTGAATCCAAACATCATTGCAACTGTCCAACTACACTTACCTTCTGTCTTTAAAAAAAAAAAAAAAGTTATCCAGGTAGCTGTTGAAAGCATCAAGGGTAAGTTACTCAGTGCTGCATATGTAACAAGCTGAAGATATGGATGTCACACTTCTCACGTACTGCAGACAATGAATTCAGAGCTGTGTGCAACTGTGGTTGATCTAAGCTATGGTTATTGATAAATGGAAAGGCTTCTGGTAGGCAAGGTAACAGAAAGCACTTTGCTTCCTGAGCAGGCCAGCTGCTCACAAACAAGTGCTCCATGGGGAAAATAATTCCATTCATATAATCATCACTGGTTCAGGAGTGGAAATAAAAGAGAACAAAGAGGTGATGAAAGTTAGAATTTGAAGGGATTGGCAGGAGGTTGGGTGGCTTTGCTAACACCCACAAAGCACTGATGGAACTTGTACATTAATCTTTTGCTTTATTCATAGTGTTATTAATTTTAAGAAAAAACATTAATACATTTCATTTATGGCAGTGAAATGTGTTGTCATATTCACTCTGAATATGTTTCCTGTATTTTTTTTAACTTTAACCTTGATCTGCATGTTCACCATATATGGGTATAAATTTGGAAGTCATGAAGTTGTTGTCTAAGGTAGCTGAAAATGGCCCAAGAGTTTGTGAAGCACCTTTGTTCATAAGAAATGCTGTTTGTCTACCCTAGAAGAAAAAATTCAGGGAAGGTTTAGAAAGAGAAGGATAAAGAAGGAAACTTGACATAAAAGAGCAAAACAGTCCAAGCAAAGGCTGCTGAAGAGTCTGACAGCAGAATAAAATAGATTAGACCCTTGAGAGTTCCCTCCATACAATTTGGAATGCTGGGACACATAGAGACAATCTTGTGGATTTTCTATGGTTTTGTTCTGCTGCACAGAATTCAGATGTTTCTTAAATCTTTTGAGGTTGCCTCCTTGACTTTGATTTTTTTCCTTTTTTTGAATATCTTGATACAAAATGAATATCAGGCCATATTTCTCAGCAAGAAATCTCTGTAGTTCATTCAGCTGGGCTTTTCATTTGATGATCTACTTTAGACATGGCTATTAATATCTCTCTCTCATGCACATTTTCAATAGGGTAAACATCATCAGTGACATTAAGGAATCCACAATTATTAGATTTGAATGAATGTTGTCATACTGCAGAAAGAGGTAGTATAATTGAGTAGCTTGCAGTCTTTTTGATGATATATTACTTAGATATTGTTCCTAACTGATATCAAAAAAGCTAGTGGTGTCATGATACTACAGCCATATGCTGCAAGTCTTGAACACATTCTGTCTGCAAACTTTGACCAGCAGTCAGTAGGTATAGGGTAGAGCTGAAATCTGAGCACTAGGATGTGTTAAGAAAGCTAAAAGCAACAGAGATTTCTGCTTCCTTGTATGTTGTGAAGTCATCAGGAACTGGGAACCATTATCCTGCATTGAAACAAGATACACATCATTGCTTCATGCACACCATCTTGCCTTTTGTTGAGTGAGTCTCAGTTCTTGTTTGGTTTTCTCTGCATAGATAGCTTCTAGTCTAGGCAAGAATAAAGACAGGCTAATCCACCGCTCCTGAAAGACTGATGACACCTGAAATGAAATGTGGAGACTGTAGAACTTGTGATCCTAGAACAGCTCCTGGTTGTTTTCTAAGAATGAGTTGATATCAGGTAAAATTCACTAGGATAGTGAATAAATGCTTAGTTGCTTATTTAATTTACCTTCACCCATTTCAGTTGCATACATCTTTTACTATTCTGCTACTTTGTCCTCTCTAAATGCTTATGATGAACTGGAAAATTGGTTTTATTATTTCTTATGAATATCTGTGCAACAAGGGAGAAAAAAGACTTTTGTTTACTTATACTCAAAGAGATAAACTGAACTGTGATTGGCAGAAACGGCAACCAAAATCAAGCAGTTCAAACAATTGAGAATGGACCTTCAAAGGAATTAACAGAATAAAAAAATGGAGGCATTGCTAGGAGATGTTACTTCCAGGTCTGCACTGAATGTTTAGCTCTTGTTTTACTGAGTGTAAGGCGAGGTGCTAAAGGAACAAAGATCCCAATCTACTTGATTGGCAACACTGTAGGTAGAGATGGGAGATGGCTGCAACTTGACCCCTAGAGAGTAGGCTAGGAAGTGTCTAAAAATCACAAACACAGTAGAAAACAGCATTGTAATCAGAACTGTTGACCCACTATGCCATGTCAATACCTTCTTATATTTATATACTTCAGGACATGTTTCCACCTGTAGAAGTGGACATGAAAGGAATTTTCCTTTCCCTGATTGGCTGTTTTGTAGGTGATTGTATAATGGGATATGGGGAAAAAACCCACACTTTAAACATATATATGTCTGTGTACATATGAGACTCCAGGTATCCGGGAGCTTTATTTTATAAAGCAGCTCTCTTGACCTTACCTGTTTAATTAGGAATAGTAGACGTCAACACTAAAAGCAACATAACTACCTTCCCTCTACTTTAGTACTCTTCAGTATTGTTCAAGAGTCTGATGCAAAAAAGACCTCAAACCAAATCAAATTAACAAAGAATAAATCAAAATAACTCCAAAAAAATATTGTCCACAATATTTCCCCACAGCAATTATAACAGCCCCCTTATTCTGACTGCAGCTGTGGATGTAGCAAGAAGTCTTCTAATAGGAAGAAAATGCCTGGAACTTTAATGAAATGCCTGCTGAATAAGTGCTTTAATAACATTTTATGTTTGTTTTACTAGCTGACAAACTGAACATAGGGGTGGGGGACAAAATTAATTAGAATAAAATACTGCTTTCTTTCCAAATTGTGAAAAAATGTGTAATCGTGTTCATTGTGTTCATTTTGGAAAAAAAACCAAACATATATATATATAAACTAAAATTTCTACTTTGCAACAAAAGAAAAAGAAAGAACTATCTTTGGAAAAAACACTGCATCTGTACTTTCTTTAGTTTGTCATAAGAGCAACAATCCAGAGTGGGAGAACTCTACATCCTACTTCTTGCTAAGGGTATTTCAACACCCAACTTGCAATCTTCAGTTTCACTGTATACTTTTATAATTAGGTTGACACTATACTCTGAAATTATTTTTTTGGTTAGCTGGTCTTGAAGCTTTTCCATTTTGTATAAATAAATTTGCTTTTATTTAGCTTCCTCTCTTATTCAATAGAATCACTACTTTACCCATATATGTATGACCTCTGTGCTGGTTTTAGCTGGGATAGAGTTAATTTTCTCCATAGTAGCTAGTATGGGGCTACCTTCTGGATTTGTGCTGGAAACAGTGTTGATAACACAGGGATGTTTTTGTTATTGCTGAGCAGTGCTTACACAGAGTCAAGGCCTTTTCTGCTTCTCACCCCACCCCACCAGCGAGTAGGCTGGAGGTGCACAAGGAGTTGTGAGGGGACACAGCTGGGACAGCTGACCCCAACTGACCAAAGGGATATTCCAGACCATATGATGTCATGCTCAGTATATAGAGCTGAAGGAAGAAGGAAGGGGGGACGTTTGGAGTGATGGCATTTGTCTTCCCAAGTAACTGTTACACGTGATGGAGCCCTGCTTTCCTGGAGATGGCTGAACAGCTGCCTGCCGATGGGAAGGAATGAATGAATTCTTTGTTTTGCTTTGCTTGCATGCACAGCTTTTGTTTTACCTATTAAACTGTTTTTATCTCAGCCCATGAGTTTTCTCACTTTTACCCTTCTAATTCTCTCCCCCATCCCACTGTGAGGGAAGTGAGTGAGTGGCTGCGTGGTGCTTAGTTGCCAGCTGGGGTTAAACCATGACACCTGTAAGCTCTGTCTCAAACTTCTTTAAAAAAAGTCATACTCCAAAGGTGCCTGGGGAAGCCACCCACTTGCTGGGTGGTTGCACAGCAATGTTGACTTGTTATCTGCATTCAGCTGTCATTCAGGAGGTTATGTTTTGCGGAATCTGAACTCTTACAGCCTCAGAATCAGATAGAGAAGTGATTGAGGTGGATAGACTCATACACACAGGCTTCTTCTGCATTCAGCTCAGTTGGAACATCATACCTAAGAGTTTGCTTTTTGGGATAAATAGATTAGCTGGTTTGCAGCCAAGAACTCTGACCTTCTGTAGTACATACAACCATGATTTTTTTTCTGATGAAATCTAGGCATTAACCCTGAAATACTGTATTTGGTATTTAAATTATTTCTCATGTCTCAGAAACAAGATCTCACAGTTAAAGGGATTTATACTCTATTTGGTAGTCTGCTCTTGCTGTTACGTTAAATAGCTACAGCTAGGAATCTAATTCTTGTCTAAGTACTGAAAAGGTGACCTATTTACAGGGCTGTAGAGTACACATCTCCCACTAAAGTCAGTAGGGAACTGTTAGTGTTCAGCACCTGAACTTGTGTCCATCTGCTCGATTCTTGGAAGATATCTTCAGACATGTACCATCTCACAAACATAGCCTAAGATAACTTGGTTGTTAGTATTGCTGTGATTGTAAAATAAAACAGTAAAAATGAAGTATCTTGTTTTCAGTTACCTTTATTGATATTGATTAAAGCATGTTTGGTTTTTTGTTTTTTTTTTTCCAGAGTCTCAGTGAGTTCTAACAGTTCTTTTGCTGATTGCTCTGAAGGCAGGTATTTCCCTGCATTCAGTCATCTAGTTAGGACATCATATATGAGAGTCTGCTTTTCAGGATAAACTGGATAGTTGGGTTTGTAGCTGAACGAGTACACTTACACATTGTATAATATTTAGAAAGAGATTCTGTTATTTTTTTCTTCTCTTACACCAGTCTCTTACTTTGAACAGCAGCTTGCCATTCAGAGTCTTTAAAATTAAGTAAAAATTTCCTTTTGACAAATATTTTTTTGCATAATTAAGGTATAAAGAGGACAGATATTTAAAATTATTGTTGTTCTGAAAGTTGTTTCAGTGTTCTTGCAATACAATAAAGAGTCATTTCAGAGAACACTGAAACAAATTTGACCATCGAAGTATTTCACAATAACCATTTGCTAGGGATAAGAATTTGCTATGGGCTGGCAATGATTATGCCTTAAAGAGCCACGTTAGCAATGTAGGTTTTTTTCTTCTTATCTGGTAACAAAGTGGTGTTTAAATAATGCAGTCTATCACCTTCTCCCATATTTGTGCTTGACCTTATTCTAACTGCTGAGTTGAATATCAGTTACAGAAACATGTATTCAGGGATATCTATGATGACTAACATGACATTAGGAGCAGGGAAATGAGTCTCCACAGGTTGAACTAAACTAACACCTACAGTAAACCCAAAACATTGTATTCATAGTAGAACATGATCAGAATGGTATAAATTTCACACTGTGGATTATAAGAGTGGCTCTTCTTAATAAATGTGAACAGTCACATCAATATTGTACAGCCTGTTGTGCATAATTATGAACTGATATTAGCCAAGTTAAATTTCAGAAATTATAATTTCAGAGTATTTCTAAAGAGAAAGAAGGGCAGCAGGCTGGAATCTATGCACAGCAATCTGTGCAGGTTTCATCTGGCTTTTAGAGTTCCTAAGTGATTTCTTTGAAACTGTCTGCCAAAACCTAGCCACTAGGGTGCAGATATGCAGCACAAACCACAGTGGGGAATACGTGTAAACATCTCACCACTTCAAAAGGCATTTCTTTCTTTAAATGCTACTAACATTTTGACAGTATTTCAAACTCTGAAAGTATTTATTAGTTTTCAGAAATCAAAACCTTCAAGCTTTCATTCTTTAAGTTAATATTTGAATAGGCTTCTATTGTATTCTGTATTTGTTAACAAATATAGTTTCTAGATACATCTTATTAATATAATGATACTGAAAAGCTTTTAAAGCATCTGGACTTAAAGCAAAGGCATGAAACGTGAGGTGCATTGCATGTGAACCTATCATTAAAACTGTAGTGTTACAATTGTAGTGGTACAAAGTCCTGCTTGAAGCAGGACTGTTGTGTATAACAGCATGAGGAAGAGGATGCTGTTGCAGCTTTACTGGTAAAAGCAGGCTGAGGATTTGTAAAATGATCATTGGAAGCAAAAACTGATAACTAGCGAACCTCCCACCTAATGGCACAATTTTGCTCAGAATCACTTTTTCATACTTACAACTTTTACTTTTTGCTCATTAACACTAAACAAAAAGCACTTTCTTTACTGTATTATTTTTAAGATTGGGGCATTTTTATTTCTTGATAAAGAAACAGTATTGGTGCTGCAGAAAATAAAATTAGACAGCCATTTTGTGTGTTGACAAACTCACAGATAGCAAACACATTTTTGTCATTTGTAATTTTATTAGAGGTAATAGACACTGTCATTGGTGCCCAGCACTACTTTTTTTCTTGCAAGAAGGAGGGCAACATTTCTAGTATAAAAGGTGCAATTGACTTGCACTGTGGATGTGTCTGGCCTTGAGGTAAGAATACATATGTATGTTCCTCGAATACTAATCCTTTCCATCAGACTAATGTTCTCTTTTGCAGTACCTTATCCAAACTGTTCCATCTTCTTTTTCATCCTGCAACACATCAGTTGCTATTTTAATGCATTGTTATTCCTTCTCTTTCAAACTGTTTTCATTTTTACAGTTCACATTTGCTGCAGTGCTCTTTTCAGCTCCAGCTCATGCATACTGAACCCAGAAAGGTACATGCCTGCTGTTTCATAGGCAGCGCGCATTGACTGGACTTCTGGGTGCCATGCAGTCCTGCATTTTCTCCTCACATGCTTTCTGTGAGGCTTTCTGCCACCTTGTCTTGTTGTCTTTTTAATGACACACAGTATTTAAAGCAGGAAAAATAAGAATTTTATGACTTTCCAAGACCCAGTAACACTGCACTTCAGCTGGCTAAAGAAATACCCTAAAAAGCCACAGCATCCCTTTACATATGTTTTACCCCAATGTCTTTTAGTCTCACTGATTTGGGGACATAGCTTTTCTTAGTTTTCCTTCAGCATGTTTGCTATTTGCTGTTTGTTTGTTCCTTGACTGGTCTGCTTAGAAAACATGCCTATTAATTTGCTTTCCTGTGTCCTTGTGAACAGTCATCCAAAGTTTTTTTCAGACTTAGACCCAGAACTAATGTCTGTTGACATCTGTTGGGGTTTCGGGGTGGGGGTGGGGGTGGTGGTTTGTTTTTTTTTTTTTCCTTCTTCTCTCTTTTCAGCAATTCTGTTCACTCCAAATCCTACTGAGAAGTTGAAGGAACCCCTTTTCACATAGGTTTGGTCTTGGTGACTATTTTTTGTTTTGAGGCGTTCATACTTCACTAATATCCAGTAAATTGAGTAGTATGGCCTTGGGAGTGTATAACTCACTCTATTTTTGCTGAGATCACTGTTATAACATATCCATACATTAACAAATTACTTGATTGTGCATATTTGGACTGTCAAAAACAACTACACAGCTGAAAATTTCTTTTCAAATAGCCAGGCATACAGCATAAGCATTGTATCATCTGGTGCCAAAAGAAAGATGTTTTGGTATCCAGATGAGAGAAAGGCCTGTTAATGCCTATGCAATTGCTCAATAATGGAACTAATGGTGTGATTAAGGGCTTAGGATGGGGTCTTTGCAAAAGATTGCATTGTGCAATCTTAGTATTTGCTTTGATTCTATGTCTGTGTTCCCCTGTAGTTGGAGAGAAAAAAAGAGTTTAAGATTTTCATCCCCATTGGTTCTCCCAGCTGAATTAGTGACATCTCAGTGACGTTGCAGTTAGTCCAGTGTGAGGACATAGTCTAAAATGAGTTAAAGCTACGCCCAAAAGTAAGCTATTGTAAATTTTCTGGAGGCAGTGAGACAATCAAAATTATAATCTAGACCTATAATAGCAAAGGCTGGGAAAAGTCATGTAAAGGATATACAAAAAATGTTGTAAAGTTTAAGCTGATCCTTAACTATTACAACATTGAAGAATACTTTGTAAATAAAATCACATTATTCTCTGCCTCCTGCAAGGTATATTTCGCTATAATAATCAGGTCCTGAGTGTGAGGGAGTTAATGTCTCAAACATTGTGGTGGGGCAAGTTCTGCCTAACTATGAACTCTGCCTAGCAAGGAACCCCAGGTGAAGAGAAGCTGATCAGTGCCCATCAGCAACAGGAGGGGTAGGGTGTGCAGGAGGGTGCACAGCTCCCTCTTCTGATGTGCTGTTCTGATATGCTGGACAGGGCAGCTCACCGTACAGGGAAGAGGACGTTACTCCCCAAATGACTCCCAAGCCCACCAACCTGTTTCCCAAAGGCTCACAAACCGCTCATGACACCTATTTAGCCTAATGAGTTCAAGTGCCTGCCTGAAGGAGGGCCAAGGATGATAAAAGCACACAAACTGAAGCCCCAGGTGTGCAATCCCACTGGAACTGGGTCCCTCAGCTCACTGAACCAACGCTGGACCCGGGACCGGTGAGATCTTTCTCTTTTCCTTTTTCTCTCTCTGTCTTGTTCTCTCTTTCCTTTTCCTCTTCCATAATCCCTACACCTCATCCCTTTAGACATAAACCATTGACCAAACCTGGGACTAGGAGTGGATCCAGCCACCCCTGGGCTGCTCTCTGAGAAGGAGTCTAGAAAGCAAGGGGGTCTGCTCTGTCTGCCCTGAACTGATTCCCAGACAAGCAAGGCCTGTAGTATATATTTGGTGACGTATAGTTAGCACATGTTAAACAGTTTACTGGCATAGTTTCATGCCAGTTTTTGTGGTGAGCATGCCAATTCTTGTTGTGAGCAAATAAAAGTTGAGTTTTGTGAGTTAAAGGATCCCTGGTGTCATTTCACCTTAATCCTGACCTGGGAATCAGCAAACCTGAGTCATCATCCTGAGAAATTGGGACGTGACAATGCGACTGAATGGAAAATCAGGTTATTTCATCAAAATGATGCCCATGTTTCTAATAGGTAAACATATTTTTTTCTGCTTCCTTTTTTGCTCTGATAAAAAGTGATGAGCTGTTGCTTCAAATGTCATGTTTGGAATTAACATCCATGGAAATAAAAAGCTTTGTTTTCATGATTATTTTTTGGATCTCCACAAATTAATGTAAAATCATTCATTATTTGTAGGTGTTGTTTTCAACATTTTCTTTACAGTGCTGAAGGATAAAATAATAACTTTTGGGTATCCAAAAATAACAGTCAGGAAACAGCTTTTCTTGATTATTTAAGTATTTGAGCTTTTCCAGTGGGGAGGTGTGCTTTCCTCTGGATGTAGCTCCCAGTGATCTGAATACCAGCCAAGGATGTATCTATATTAGGGAGCAGCTGCAAAAAAACCCAAATAACCAAACCAAACCAAAATTTTGGGAAGACATTGAGGGAAAGATCTATTTCACCCTGACTATCTAAATGCTTCTTACCCACTAAACGTGCCTGTGGTAATTTAGTTTGGAACAGTTTAGATATAGGATACTCTGACTAATAAACCTGCTTAGTGCAGAATATGTTTTGAATGGGAAAGTTATTGTTGAAGAGCTCATGTGCTTGACATTCAGCCCTTCCAATCTTTCTGTAACACCCTTGTGTGGCTACAGACTTTATACATACAAATCCTGGCAAAGCCTATATGAGAAGCCAGTGTAAAAGTTACTCCTCTCTTTTGTCCTTTCATCATCTTGAATGGATCTATAGGTAAGATGCAGACATACTGTATTGGTGTATGTAGAAATAATCCACATTTCTACATTCTTCTACATTTCAAATTTTCTACATTTTTCAAAAATTGTAAAATAAAGTTTGTGAATTTTATTGTGATATTTCAATGTTCAACTTCCAATCTCCATAATGAATTTTCAAACACCTAAAAGAAAGAAGCCACCTCATGCCCATAAATGAAACAAAACTAGTTACAATTCAGTTTTATGACAGAGGAATGTTTTTATTTTATTTATTCTCCCTCACTGCACTTCATTATTTTTTCAGAGTTATGAATTAGGATAATCCCAGTAAATGATTTGGCACTGCTCTTTGACGTAAGTTTGCTTGCTTGCTTTGTTATAGATTCCTTTTAATCTCTCTGTGTCTCTCTCTATACATATACCTCCCTCCTCACTTTTTTTTTAATAAATTGCATTGATGTTTGTTGTGAAATGCCTTGTGCAGTGATGTGTCAAGCAGGATATGTGACTTTCTGTTTGCCTGGGTTATTTAGATTTACATATTTTTCTTTCTTGATCCTAAGTTCGTTTCAAATCCTTACTCTCCATGGTTATTTTCATGTTGTTTCTTTCATGTCTTGCCCTCTGATCATGTTGCAGTTATATGTTACTGAATTATTTATTGCCTTATTTATTTATTTTCTAAATTAGAAATTTTTTCCCTTCTGTTTAGGATACATCCTTATGCAGCCATTTAAAAGCAGCCATAGCATACCTGATATGGAAAGGACAAATGTTTCTTTTATGTGAATACTGAAAACAATACAATCTATGTAAGGATTACTTCCACTTGGAGTAGATTTTAGCTGAGTGACTTTAGAGTGTAGAACTATTACAGCTTAAAGTATTTGTTGGTGTGTCTACAAAGTCATGCCATATTTCTTAGGAAGACACTTTACTGTTTTTCAGCTTTGCTTAAGCAAAATATGACTTAAATTTTGTGATTTCACTAGGATTATTTATGCTGTAGTTCAGTGGTCTCTTTCATGTATCAATACCATCAACAGAGATTTATATCTTTCTCTCTTTTATGCTATTTTAGTTGCTTGTGGCTCTGCTAAGAGAATTACCTTGCAGAATTGATTGGAGTTGAATATTATCTTTTAAAAATAACCAAATCTCTAAATTCAACTCATACTGATTTCCTGATCTAGTTTATCCTTATTTAATTGTCTGACTAATGCTTTTACTTGCACAAAAGAAGCAATAATATAATAGTACAATAGTGAGGAAAAAAGAAGCAAAGGGACGGTAAGTGCCCTTTTAAACATGTCAATGACAAGTTTAAAGCCTTTCTGTATTATAGACATATTATCAGACAGACATTCTTGCTTTATGGTGCCCTGCTGGAGTTATTTGCTTCCATGCACCAGCCATAACTACAATCAGGGATTTTAGTAGGTTGTCTTAATACAACTGAGTAACATAGAATTTCACTGTTGTGATTCATATATTGAAATTTTGTTCCTGGATAGTCCTGTTCTGGAGTCTTTCTGTATACTTTTTTATGTGCTCCCAAACTGCAGGTTGTAAATTCAAATTCAACCTTTGCTCCACCCCCCCCCCCCCCCCCCCTTGAACCGAGGAGCATTTGAGCAAGTAGCCATTGTGGGCATGAGGCCCTTGGATAGCTAGCTCATTCAGGTCTGCAGCAGAAACAAGGGAGGGAACTGCACCTCAATCTGTCAGTCACTAGTTTACCCACATAAACACATTTACTGTAAACAGTCAGTTGACATTTTCACCATTCAATAAATAAAATAAAATAAAAAATCCATTGCCAATGGATTCAGGAATGGTGATTTAGGATATAGTCAACAAAGAAAGGCTGATGCTACTGGAAAGCTAAATACCTCACTAGAAAGCTAAATACCCCACTGTGAATGTGAACATTTAACTCTGAATTCTATATTTAGATTGATGTTAAGTGGCTAAAATGCCCATACTTGAGTTTTCTCAGAAGAGATTTCTGTCTATTAGAAATTTTACCTGTAAGTTCCAGCATCATTCTTCAAATCTCTCTAGCTAGGCTTCCTAGATTTTTAATGCAATTCCTCATGCTACAGAAAATAACCTACTTCTATAAGATATAATGTGTTGTTATGCCTTTAGTAGCTTAAAATGAAATTAAAAATGGTTTAGATAGAGGAATGGTGTAGCTAATTTATGTTGAGAAACCAAGAAATAACTGAAAAGAAAAGTCTGCGTTCCAGAGCTGATACGGTGGATTCTGCCATGCAGCCATCAACTTAGCAGCTGAGATGGCTTGGAGGAGTTGTTTTGGTGTCTGATATGGAGTTATTTGTATTGCATATACAAACTTTAGCAAAAGCTTCAAGAGAAAATTTAATTGAGTTGCATTGTGGTCCCTATATTTTAATGCAGTCTCCTATGCCACACACTGAATAATCATCATCACAAGTTCTGATACTACTGACTCAAACAGTATATTGGTGTATATACACATCGTTCTTACTTTTGGATTTTTCAAAGCTAAATATTTAATATTGTAATACACTGTTCCAAGTGTTCATTATGGATTCCAGTAAGAAAGGCACTCAGTGCCCATAATGTATTGATTAAAATATTATTTCTTGGAGAGAAAATGAGAAAGGAAAAGAGGATAGCATAGATAAACTTACGTCCCTTCAGATGCTGGGAAGCCTGAGATGTGCAGCATCAGATGGACCTCCATTCAGGACATGGCACACTGCACTGTACAGAACTTGTCTGTGCAAAGGTTCACCAGCATTGTAGCCTTGAGAGCTTTTATAGAATGTTCTTAGAAGAAAGCAACTTTATTAATCATTTCTACTGTCAAACAAACGGATGGTATCTGAAAACATGCTGCTTTACTTCAAGATAAGATGAGACATGCAGGTAGCTTAATCACCAGGCGCTAAGTGGGAGCCACATCCAGGCTTCTCTGTTAACAATCAATGCACTAAAGTTCATCCAGCAGCCAAGTGGTATGTGCAGCACAACACAGGCTGCACTTACTCAGCTGTAAGGTGGATCCTTAAATCCTCCTTGTACAAGAGTCTTCCAGTTAGGACCACTACTAATATGTTCTGTTGACAGAGAATATGTTATCCAGAGAAGGTGGAAATATATTAGTACAATTCTCAGAGTGGATTGCCTTCTCAGTCCTCATGAGTACTAGTTAGTGTTAAATGGTAATGAAATAACAGATGTATAATGCTAGGTTAGACCACCTGGAAGCCCCTTAATCCTTTTCCTGTCTTAGCAACCATTGTAGGTTGCTCAGGAAAAAGTCTTCAATTTCTTTCTTCCTGCTAATTTGCCCATTAGTACAATATTTTAACGTACAAATACTAGGAAAGATTCTGGGTTACAAGCTAAAAGAAAAAAGTAAATTGGGAAATGTGTGACAAATTGATAAAATACTCCGTAACTGTCATCCCTCTGAGTCAAGTGAAACTCAGTCTGTAGCTCTAATGACTGATTTATCTGACTTAGATAATCATCAACAAGAACATTATAATTTTTATTAATACCATTCCATAGTTTTCATAAATCAGTTAACTCTCAAGACAAAGATGTTTAAAATCAAAGGTTATTAGTTATATCTCTTAATAGATTATTTCTTACATATCTTGTCAGAAGCACTCAAGATTCACATATAAGCTTAGAAAGCTTCACATTTATGTTGCCAAAGGACTAATTGAATTTAAATTCTAAAGAAATTTCAGGTGGTTTTCTTCGGATCACACTTGAGATGAGACCTGTATAATTATCTGTATTATGTCACAGTGTTACATTATATATCAGACCTAAGAAAACATTTTTTAAATTTTATTTTACCTTTAATTGATACTAAGCTCTCTGTGAATATTTAGTGCTAAAGTTTTGCTACACAAAGTATGTGTTCACTAAAAAAGGGGAGTTTACTGAACTGAAGCTACTCCAATTATTTTAAATATGAACACGCTTACTCTAGTAATAATTCCAAACTGAATTTTGTGTTTACTTTGTATGCTAAAAGGAGAACTAAGCATAGAAACCATACTTATTGTGCTTTGTAAATAACTGTAAGCTTCAGATTACAAATATACTTCAGCTGTAGAGTGACTTTAGTTGAAAGCAACTTTTGGAGGGCATCTGGTTCAAATCCCTGCTCAAAGCAAGGACAGCTTAGACCAGGTTACTCAGAGCTCTTTCATCTGGATATTTGCAGTCCCTTATGCTGTTGTTGCTGCTTTACCTCACAACCTTTTGTTACTTGCATGGTTTCTACATGCAACTACACGTCTCTGGTGGTCTCATTGCCCACATACCTGTGTAAAATGCTTGTACATTTAGTCTGGCTACACCACCACAGTGTTGCAGGATACTTACGTACTGCTGTTTAGTATGTCTATATTTGGATTTATGGCAAGCTAGAATTAACTATATCCTGATAAATACTTTTATAATTTATAGGAGTTGTAAGCCTCTGCTTTGGCTGTAGGGCCTTGTTCAATCAAAACCCAAGTACCTCCAACGACGGACTTTCCATAACCTTTCTGGAAAACATGTGGCAGTGTTTGACCTCCCTCATGGTGAAAAAGTTTTTCCTAATACCCATTCATTGCCTCTCATGCCTTTACCCCAAAGGGCTGCCAAACTCCCAGATGAGTCTAATCTTGTATTCATATTTAAATAAAACCTGGAAAGAAAAAACAAAAAATGTGGCCTGTGTTTATAAAGAAGGGACTCCACCACTGGAATCACACTGTGATATACAAATCCAGCAGTGAGGAGATGCAGCAGGATACTGAGTGGATAGGGCATAGGACACAGATGAAATCTAGTGTCAGTAAACACAAAGTAGTGCTTGTAGACAAAACTACCCTATGAATTTGCTTTGCTAGACTCCAAATTACCTATTACCACCAAGGAAAATGATCTCAGATGGAGTTGATAAATTCTATGAAAACATGAGCTCAACATTCAGCTACCAGTAAGAAAACAAAAAACCCAAATAAATAAAGATAGGAGGGAAAAAATCGAACACAAAATATAGACAGAAGAATGCCTCTCTGGAAGTCTATGCTTTGATGTTGATGGCCCTGCAGTTTACCCTCCTCATTGGAAAAAAAAAAAAAAAATGGGCAGGGAAAATAACAAAGGTAGAAGATAAATGTATAGAATGATTTCACTACTAATGGGATTAAGTAGACCATTATATTAAATAGACAATAATACAAACCAATGGAGACTGCTAGTTACCAGCACAGAAGACAGAGCAGTGAGAATACTGTTAGGCTGAGAGCACAGTAACAGTCCCTAGCTGTGTGTATTGTGTGATTTTGCTTGTTCGATTTTGGTTTTCCTTCAGTTTCTGTATATCTTGGCTAGTATCTTTTTCCCCTTTTCTCTTTGTTGATGAGAGCAAAGTTTATGAGGAAGAGCCGGAAGAGGGAAGAAGTAGATGATGTGAGATGGGAGAGGGGTTCACATGAATGGAGAGGAGGCTCATTTCTTGGCAGGGAAGAAAGGGAGATACTCCTTTGGCTGGTCTGCATAAGGTGGTAAGGTAAGCATGTGCTGTCTGTGCACAGGCTTAGTAAGATGGTAAGCATGGTCATATTGTAAGAGGGAAATTTTAAGCAGATGCAGATGGTGCACAGATGAAGAGGCAGCCAGCCTACAGTAGGCAGAGATATAGACAGTAGCAAAGGTAGAAAAACCCCTGGTAAATCCTGGAGGAAACAGGTGGACCAAGAAGGGGTAAACTCAGGAAGAATTCTGGAGTAAGAAGTAAAGAAGGGGAAAGTAGTTAGACACAATGTTAAAATATCTACCCATTAAATAGCTGGAGAGGAAAGGATGCTGTGTCAGCTTGGTAAATTGAAGATACATGAGGATGAGGACTAGCAAGAAAGAGTTAAGGATGCCAGAGTAGAAAGGAAGATGTTGATTATTCTGCTTCCTCCCTTTACTCCTTCATCTTCATTTCCATATTTGATGATAACAGTGTTCACACAAGCAGTCGAAGGCTCAGTGGTTCATGTGGTATTGATAGCAGAAACAAGCTTTTTTCAGGAGCCAGACTGTATAGTCCTTCCTGGGCAGCAGGAAATAATCTCACAAAGCACTTGGTCAGCTTTTCTCAGGAAAACAACAAGGCAGTTTTCTCCCTTACTGCACAGTTTTGGTTAGGTAGATAGACCTTTTGTTTAACCTCATACAACAATTTTATGTTGGTTAACAAAGAGTTTGAAATGCAGCACAGAGTGCCTTCAGGACATTGACTAAACAGATTAAACAAGGCAATTTCAGTGTTTGAACTAGTCTGGCAAAATCAATCTGATATAAATAAAAGACAAATGCTTTTCTAGGCCTGCCTTTGGCCTCTATGTTCATCATAGCTGTGGATCATCCTTAAAGTGAACTAAAACTATGATTCATGATGGTGGAAACTAAGTGACCAATGTAACTTGAAACTGGTTGCAAGTAGCACAATAAATGTTGTGACAAGTTTTCCAATCTGCACACAGTATTCAGGGATGACTATTTTTCTGTGACGTGACAAGACGACAAATTTTCCGGGTGTACTATCATGAATTATTTTGTTATACAGAGAAAGAAGGATATCAGGAGTTGGTATTATTATTTCAGAGCATAATTGCAGCCTAGGACACTGGGTATGCTTTAATTATTTAAGGCATGGACTTCTAAAAAGTATGATTCAGACTTGATAGCATAGAAGAATAGTGCAATCAGGTAAGAGGACAGTTTTGCACAAAAGAAACTATTCTCCTGAGCTTAAACCCCCCTCCCTCAAATCCCAGTATTGAACACTCAAACCCCTCCCCCCCCCTCCCCAAGAAAAGCAGTCAGCATTTTGCTCCATACAATGCAAATGACTTCTTTAAAAAATCTTTCCTTCCTTACTCCCTTTTTCTCAATACTGTCAATCAGAAAATGAAAATTGACAGAATCACCTAAAAAACCTGTGGAGCTTAACCCTGATTTCGCTTAACACTTATGCCAATGTAAAACTAGTGTGATTTTAGTAGAGGGATTCTTGATACACGTTCACTGAAAAGTAGTACAAAACCTATAAAGTCTTACAGTAATTTCCAGCTTTTTAAAATTAAACTTCTCCCATTCATAAGAGAAGGAAAAGCTGAGGGTAGACTTTTAAAAAGACCTTATGTCAGAGCTTAGTGAAATCTGAATTACTCCTTAAAATCACTCATGCTATTGAACTACCGTTCAGACAACAGCATTTTGACAACTGATGATTGCTATGATGGTCTTTTCACAGAGTAACCATTTTATTACATTCTAATAACTATGATGATTGAGGTTCTTAAAAATTAAAAGCAAAAAGACCTTAAAAAAAAGAATTTTTATCATTTGAGTTCATTGAAATATATGAGATTAATGATAACTCAAAAGTATTTGAGTTTTCTCTCCTTTTAGCAACTGTTCTCTAAGTCTAGGATACTTCATATAACCCTTAAAACTAACAATATGCATGAATTGTTCGTAGATTAATTGGTATTGATGTTCAGAAAATGTTTAAACTCTAAAACTCAGGCAGATTATTGTCAGAGAAGGAGGTGTTTGGAAACATGGTATTGTGATTGTTCTATTTTATTAGCTGTGAAAACATACTTCATGAATAATTCTCTTGGCTATTATTTGCTGTAGTTATATGTCAGAGTTTAGCTTTATAAAACAGAATATTTACGAGGAGACATTTCTTATAATAAAGGCAGTAATTAAACATAATTGGTTCATAATTCTGTACATAACATGAAATTTAGCTGACTAAAAAAGTCATGGATAGCCTTTTCTAGCTGTGGATCTATCTCCAGCAAGCTAAGAGTGTGTAATATCTTCTTTAGACCTGGTTTTGTATGTGTTTTCACATTTAAGCTGTTTGCAAGCAGTGCACATGAAGTGGCAGGTATTTACTCCAAGACTGTGTGGAGGCAGGTCCTCTGTGTTTTTGTGTATATATACATAAAAAATATGGAAATATGCATGTATGTGTGTATATTTCATCTAGGAAGATTAAGCAAGTCCAAAATACTACAATGCTATGCTATTTATAAGGCATAATTAGCAGTAAGAATTTGTGTTGATTTAATTTTGGTCTGGTTTATAGTTTAATCTAGAGTTGGCTTTCATAAGTATTCTTGCTCTCAATATTTCAGTGTATTGTTTTAGTATTTTCATCTGTAGGGCTGGGGATGGAGAACTGATAAATAGTGATGCCAGGTAAGAAGGGAGAAAATGCTTCTCAGGAATTGGGACTTGCACTGGACCTAGAGCAAGGGACTAGGACTTAGAATGACAGAAGGCTGAACAGTTTGCTTTCTCCTGTCAGTAAATATCAGTGAAACCTATTGGCAAAATACATACTTTGTCCCCCTCTAGTTGTGGTACATCTAGAAGATGGCAATCTATTGCTCCTGCAGATTACTGGGTTAGCTCGAGGTGAAGTTTGCCTAGGACTTCACTGACGATCTATCAGGGGATGCTGGAGTTTGCATGGCAGGTCTGGGTTTGATTGATTCTTTTCTTCTTTTTTTTTTTTTAAATCCCAGAAAACATAGTGAAAAACAGTATGTGCTGGAGTATTTAAGGTTCTGTCATAATATTAAAAATAAAGGAAGGCCAAATTAAGTTTGGAAAGGACTCATGATACTAGTATTATTAAAAGTAATTTGTTATGTAACACTTTTTTTTTGTTAAGACAGAACTTTTTATATTGTTTAAAAAAGCATGATGAACTTTGCATTTCATTTAGTCACCCTGGATACATTAACTTATACATAAGTTTTAAAATGAGACCAAACCGAAATGTTAATAAAAATGTTATGAAAAAAAGGGAGTATTTCAGCAAACAATTTTCTGTAATTTGAATGAGCTGAATTTTATAATTATGTATTGTTCTAAAACAACTTATTTTTTCCCCTAATCGTATAATAAGGATTTTACTTTATAGTCTAATCAGCAAGAAAATTCACCTGAAAAATTGCAAGAGAATTTTCTATCAACTACAAGAGAGGGTGTTTAACTGGGCTGTCCTGGTAAACCTAGACACAGCTATATAATCAGTTCCAGTTTGAAGGCACAGTCCTTTTATGTCTGCAGTGTTTCCCTTTCATTTGGTACTGTAAGAGCCTGTTGTGTCCTGGTTTGGGATGAAAACAGATCACGTAATGTTCAATGAAATCAGGAATTTTAGTTTCTGCAGTGGTCTGATTAGCATGCAGATATGAAACCTTAAAAACAATCCCAGCAATTCCCTTTCTCCTTGCAATCACCATACTCTAATGTTAGTAATGAAAACACAACAACGATAGAATAATTAATGCCCACTTTCTCACCAGTAAATCTTCACATCTGAAGGAACTATAGATTTCTTCCCCAGTCAATGAACATGATTGACCATGTCTAATTTGCAAGACGTAACAACACTGCACCTTCAGCTATAAAAGATAACATTCTTACTTTTTTCCTGATAGTCTCATACATTTCCTTTACATTTTTCCACATTTATGTATTTTTAATGTAGGTTTTCAAATGACTTATCAGCTAAGAACAGTTCTAAAACCAAACAGATTTGTTTAATCTTTATCACTTGCAAGTTACAATAGCTAGACATCTAGCTAATCTTTATTTGGCTTTACCATTTTAAAAACTGGACATGCTGATAATGACTAACCATTATCATGACAGTTCATAACACATCAGGAGACCAAGGTATTAAATTAACTGTTTGATCCTGTGCACAAAAGAACAGCCTGTGTTAGGCAGCAATGTTACCAACTGTTTTGTCTTTGATAGTGGCCAGAAGTGGATGCCTCAGAGGATATGTGAGAATACAGGACTGAAGTGGTATAGAATATTCTTCTGTTTCCAGCAATCTGTTAATTAGGAAGTTTACAATTTTCGGAAGGACAGGTATCTATTATTAAAACTGCAAAAAAAGTAAAAAAAAAAACCAATAAAAAATCCCATTTAAAAATATTTGTGTCTGTCCTTCCATTCATTACAGATGGGATGTAGTGTAAAAATGTGAAGAAAAGCTGAACTTGCTCTTACTTTTTTGAGGAAGCAGATTCTTTTATGCTGGATTTTTATTTCTGAAGGGCATTACCATCTCACAGAAACTTGTATGATTTCATTGCAATAGCACCTGCCATTAAATTAGAAGGATTCTTTGCTGGTTTTGCTATTGTTGTTCTTTGTCTTGTGTGTGTGTGTTTTTGTATTTTGTTTTGCTTAGTTTGGGATTTTGGTTCCCTCTTCTCCCTCTATACTCATCAGAAATCATCTGGACTATACATTCAATCCAGACACATGGGACTTTAAAATCTGCTTCTAACCCAGCTACTGAGTTACCCTCCAATAGAAAAACAGGTTTAGATAACCAAGGAACACAAAACTATTTAACCGGATACAGAACTATTAAGCTCACATCCAATGTTATTTTCTGTTAAACTTCAGCCATACTCCTAATGATATCAGTTTCTGAATCAACTGGCAGGCAGGGTCTAAATGGGAAAACTAGGGTTTTTTCTATCTAAATTTACTTAAATGTTATTCAGAATATTGAACTGTAGAAGAACTTACAGAAACCGAAAAATGGTCTCTAGGCATCAAAACTATGAAACTAAGAAGACTTTGCCAAGCATGGCATACGTATCACCAAAATGTGAGTATTACAAATTTTTGCACTGAATTTGATCTGTTAAAACCAACAAAAAATCCCAGACCTGCCAGGTTTAATATCAAATATATCAATCTGTTTAAAAATCAATGAGTTTGAATACAATTCATGAAAATGCTTAGCTACTGTTTTGTTGTCTCTGTTGAGAATGCTTTTATATAGTATCTGACGATGTGGCAGAATAATTGGAAAGTACCAATCTGCTGTGTATTTAGATCTAGTATGCTAGAAGTTTGGGACATAACTTACATTTAAATGTATGAAGAAATTACGATGCATTTAAAACCTGTGGTTCAGTTATCTAGCTGCAGTTCATAGAGGCTTTCTTCTACTAGATGTGAAGACCAAAGGCTTTTTGAAGTATTAGCGTAACATGCTCAATGTATGTTACTTCATGTATATTAATTACTATTGCATGTATATTAATTACTAAATATTAATTACGTCATGTATAGCATATGTGAATGATGGGTAGAAAAATGTTAATAGGACGGTCCTGTTCTACATTTCTTATTTAGACAAAATGGGGAAATTTGAGGTAAGACCTTAGATATGTTGTTGGTACATTGTCCTTTTTGCTTACTGATGGAAGTAATATTATTCACTACAAAGATCTTTTTGTGTGAGAGAGAGTTCAGACTGGCCTCTGTATTCCTCATTTTTGAGATGAGGCCTATTTAAGTTGCAAATGTGAATTGATACACCATCCTTCTGTTTTTTCAGCAAAAGATAGATCTTGGACAGCTGCGAGAACTCTGACAAAACCAAAAACAGCTGTCTTGCACAAATATGCTGTTCCCTGTGAGGCAGTAACTCCTGATCCCATTGACTTCAGGCTGTCTTCTATTGTGGTAAGTAACTTCATCTTCCTTGAAACAGTGGCTCCCAGGTCAACCACACTGCTTGAAGCAACTTTACAGGAGCTGAAAGCAGCAGCAAGGCCAGGAGCAGCTGTCTGACTAGGGCTTGCCTCTCTGTGAGGTAGCCTCTCCTCGCTCCCCTGAATTCAAAACTCTGCAGGAACTGCTGCCTTACTAGAGAGATTAGTCTAACATGTCTTTTTCTTGCAAATCAGAATCTCTCATTATATACTGGGAGAGAGCCACGAGACCCTTACAGCTTCCTTCGGGGGTGCTGGAGGTGTTGGCTTTTGCACTCCTATTGATTTGTGGACTTCGTGGAGGTTGAGGGAGTCATGGGGAGCAGAGCTACAAGCTCTCGTTGTGGAGGATGTCTGTTCGGGAGTGGAGTAGGAGCAGCAGTCTTTCCATGGGTGAAACACCAAGTTACAGCTCATTAGTTGATGACTAGTATATTTCCTTTGTGCAAGGTACAAATTTCTAAGGGGATTTGACACTATATCCTTCATTTTAGGTTTCTTTTATCTCAAGCGCAAAACAATATATTTGAATATTCAGCTATTTTGTCAATAGGAATGTGATTAATAGACCTACAGAAACTGGATAGACTCAGACCACAATATGAACATCAAGGAATATCAAAAAAGGGGTGAAATAACAATATCTAGAAAAGATCTTACCAGACCAAAATTACCATTGACAAAACAAGAAAGAAATTGTATCAGAGGTAATGATGTCCAACTCTTCTAAAAGCTCCCTACTGCAATATAACATGTCCTCACAGGGAAGAAAGGCTGTGATATTCCTGAGTGAATCCAATTCACAGGCTAACTCTGGTATAAAATTCTGCACAAGTTCATTCTTATAAAATGAAAATTAACTATGGGAAATGACTTTGTCAGTTGAAATATTTTTTAACTCTTCTCTGTGCTATGTTTATTCCTCCTACCCATGATGAAAATGTCACTAATGTCTATGAACAAGTAACTCTCTTACCAAAGCTCAAACCTCTGGGTATTTTGTTGTAGTGGGGAGCAATTCTGAGAACCAACATAATGTCCTGTTGTAGGTTTGTAAGCACTTTTGACATCTAACCAATAGTTGTGAATTGTTAACTGTTTTGTCTCACAGAGAATGCTCCATTTTCATCCAATTTTTATAGTGAGCAGCACTACTGCCTTTTAAGGCGCTGTGGTAAGTTTTATGCAGTTCTTCACATTTTTGTAAACAACTGGTCAGGCAGGAATTGTATCCAGTGCTATTATGTAGGTAAGGATGGTTTCCAATTGAAAACAAAAAACAAAACAAAAAACCCAACCCAAACCTGTTACCAGTCAAAGTAAAATGTTACTTGAACTTATTTGCTATGTGAACGTAATGAGCATAAGTTGCTTAACTGTATCCAAGAGATGTAGTCTAGTGACCCAGGAGGAAAATGAAGGTACTGTCTGAGCATGCAGGATTTGTGTTAGGAAAGCCAAAACCCATCTAGAGTGGAGTCTGAATGGCAACAAGAAGGGCTTCCACAGGTACATCAGCAGCAAAAGGAAGACCAGGGAAAACATAGGCTCGCTGCTGAATGAGGCAGTGGACCTGGTGACAAAGGACATTGGAAAGTACGAGGTCCTCAATGCCTTCTTCACCTTGGTCTTTACTGGTAAGATTTGACCTCAGGAATCCCAGGCCCCTGAGACCTGAGGGAAAGTCTGGACAAAGAAAAACTTACTCTTGGTGGGAGAGTATCAGGTTATGGCACATTTAAACAAACTGGACATACCCATGTCACCCCTATCTTCAAGAAAGACCAGAAAGAGGATCTAGTGAACTACAAGCCAGTCAGCCTCAACTCAGTCCCTGGGAAACTGATGGAGCAAATAATCCTTGTAACCATTTCCAAATGTATCAAGTATCATATGAAGTGCAAGAAAGTGATAGGGAGTAATCAGCATGGATTTATGAAGGAGAAATCGTGTCAGACCAACCTAATGGCCTTCTATCGAGAGAAGACTGGCTTGGCAGATGAGCAGAGAACAGTGTATGTTGCTTATTTTGACTTCAGCAAGGCTTTTGACACTGTCTCCCATAACATCCTCATAGACACCTGGTGAAGTATGGACTGGGTAAGCAGACAGTGAGGTGGACTGAAAGCTGACTGAACTTCTGGGCTCCAAGAGTTGTTGTCAGTGGTACCAAGTCCATATGAATGCGAGCCCTTAGTGGTATACCCCAGTGATTGATACCAGGGCCAATATTTTTTAGCATCTTCATTACTGACCTGGATGATGGGACAGAATGTGCCCTCAGCAAGTTTGTAGGTGATAAAAATTGGGACTAGTGGCAAATTGGTGGAGAGACCAGATGGTTGTGCTGGCCTTCATAGGCACCTTGGCAGGCTGGAGAAATGGCTGACAGAACTCTCATGAAGTCCAAAAATGCAAATACCAAGTCTTGCACCTGGGAAGAAACAGCTCCATGCAGCAGTACAGGCTGGAGACTGAATGGCTGGAAGGCAACTTTGCAGAGCAAGCCCTGGAAGTCCTAATGAACCTGTACTTGACCATGACCCAGCAGTGCAAAGAGGGAAAACAGTGTCCTGGACTGTATTAGGAAGAATGTTGCCAGGGAGGTGATCCTTCCTCTCTGCTCAGCTGTTGTGAGACATATCTGGAGTGCTGGGTCCAGTGCTGGGCTCCCCAGTGCAAGACAGACAGGGATATACTAGAACGTACTTAATGAAGGGTCACAAAGGTGATTATGGGCTTGGATCACCTGTCATATGAGGAGAGGCTAAGAGAGCTGGGATTGTTCATTCTGGAGCAGAGAAAGCTAAAGGGGATCTTACCAATGTGTATAAATATCTGATGGAGGAGTAAAGAAGGTACTAGGCTCTTCTCAATGGTATCCAACGACAGGACAAGGGCAATGGGCACACACTGAAATACAGAAAATTTCATTTAAATGCAAGATTTTAAAATTTTTTTTTACGTGATCATGATCACAATGTTACACGTTGCTCAAAGCAGTTGTGGAGCCTCCATTATTGGAGATATCAAAAAAAAACCTGGGAGATAAGCAGATTTGTAGAATGAATATGAACCTTCCCAGATTTTCTGTCATTGCTACAATAATATTTTCAGTTCTATAGATAAAGAAAAGGTTTTAACCCTTCCAGTTCCACTTATATTATAGCTTTCTGGTTTTAATTGTAATATTTCAGAAATTAGAAAGTTACATTTTTCATACTGTAAAGGGAATTATTACTACCTAATCCTTATTAGTAAGATTGTAGAATGGATGGCGATAATGGAGTATTTTTCCTACTCAAGAGAATGCCTTGGGTTTTAATCCTTGTCTTCTTGCAATGGCAATCCTATTGTAAGGAGGAGTGGTATTCTGGGGACGGTGAAGTAACAGAGCAGTGAAATCAAATGAATCATATTCTCCATTAACATAATGGGATTTAATGTATTGCTTCAGAACATAACCACTTTCGAATCGTCCCTCCAATGTCCAGTTTGTATATGGTGATTTTCAATAAGGTGAAATATTTCTGACACCTTGTTTAGAGCTTTTAGACTTTATTACACCAGATCCCTGTAATTTTTCACAAATGAATTTATTTTCTTCTATAAACTCTTAAAGGATCTTCCCATCTGGAAATACACTTGATGATAACCTTTTCAGGCTAAATTAAGATGAGTTCATTTTGATAATTTTTTATTTCACTGGTAATGTGCTGTTTAGTCACCAGATAATGGGGCTTTTCATAGGTGATGAGAACTCATTATCCCAGTCTTCTAATAGAAATGCATCTTATCACAGATGCGTGACTGCTATTCTTGACTTCATGTGAGATCATATCTGAAAAAATACATAAAATATGATATCTTCATTGTCCATGAGGCAGCTTGTTAATCGACAATGTCCAAAGCATTCACTGTGAAGTCCAGATGTGTCCTGTTTGTCCTCTACTGAGAACATAACTTTTAATAGTCTGAAAGACAGGTTTAAATATCTAATAATAATAATAATAATGAAGAAGAAGTCAGACCTTATCCCTTACTCATCTCTGTGCAATTGTAGGACCAGAAGAAGACATTTTTGTTGGAGGTTTATCTCTAATTGTGGTTATTCTTAACTACCCAGGTCTTTTAGTGCTTTGTAGTTTTTACTCTGGAAATTCAAGACAGACAGCTGTGTTTCAAACTGATTTGTTGATGGAAGGACTTGATGCCATTCTAATTTCTGAAAAGGATTTAATGTAGTATGTGAATATAGCTGAAAAAAAGATTTGTTCTCATGAATCATATACAAGACAGATCTGTTCTTCCTGAGCAAAGGCAGTTGTTTTTGTGAAGAAAGCAGACTTTCTTTAGAATAAAGGTCAGGCTGAAATTAGATTTTTGGGGGGATGGCTGTAGATACAAGTGACTTAGTTGTGTACTGCCCTACTGGTATTGCACAATACACAATTCTTAGCATTCTGGACCTTCAAGAGTTCCTTGAGGACTTTTTATATTTCCCAAGTTTATGATGCTGTGGGAAGTAACTGTCTAGATCAGGAAAAAATGAGAAATATTGTAATTATATCTATTCCAGTGAGTGCACATTGTGGTTTCTACAATCTTATTTCCTTTCATTATATTTTCAAAAACATCAGGAAAATATTTTTTAGAGGCAGTCTTTCTCCCTTACGGTTTTCTTAGAGTTTCACCAGCTTGCATTTCAATTGAAACCTCTTCCTTTACAAAAAAATGACAAGCATATTGTTGTGACTATTTCCAGTGCCATTAACTTCCAGTTGCTTCAGCTCTCTTGAGTATTTAGTTGGAGTTGTATACGCTCTGTCAATTGGGGAACATTTCTGGGGCTCCATGTTTAAAATCAATCTCCTCATTTTTAACACATTTGAAAGATATCAACAAGCAGAGATGTATGAAGAACAAACAAAAATTTTGAGGGACCTATGATATTTTAAATATATCAACTGAATATACATGTATTTAATTAAGAAGCTGATCAAGATTTTTAACTTACTTAGAAAATTGCTTAGTCTAGAGCATTTATTGGTCTTTTTTAAGTGATGGCTTTGTTTGTTCTTTGCCACTATTTCTCAGTATGGTTTTCTTTTTCTTTTTTTTTTTTTTTAACTTTTCCAAGAGTAAAAAGTCACCTCTGCTTTATCCTCAGTGGATCTAGATAATGTATAGAGATGTCCACTGCTTGCTAAGCACTCTGTCACAATAAGTATGTAATAGGTGATGGACTATTTGTAATATTTTTCAGATATTTCTCTTTATTTAAACATTCTTACCACATCCCTTTAGTCTTACAGAAAATGGTGAAAGGAAAATGTTCTTACAGAAAGAACTCAGAGAACTATGTTATAAATCAAATCACAAGGAAGGGGCATGTATTGCTGCACTAAAGCAATATCTTTGATATCTCTTTCCCTGCCTGGAAGTGTTCAAGGCCAGGTTGGATGAGACTTTGAGCAACCTGATCTAGTGGAAGGTGTCCCTGCCCATGGAAGGGCGGTTGGAACTAGATGATCTTTAAGGTCCTTTCCAACCCAAACCACTCTATTATTCTATGGTTCTATAACCAGAACCAGCCTTACATAATACAGGGTACCAGGCAAGATTCAGATGCAAGACCCTGAATTTGTTCTTAAAGCAATTTCTCATTTACCCTGTGTGTCCTTCCCCAATAGCCCAGCCAAATCCACTTTCCAGTTCTTATCCTTAAGTCTCTCTGTAGACCAGGTCCCCAACCTCTTGCTCACCTGCTGCACGTACTACTCACACCACCTTTCCTGCCTTTTGGAGCAATCAGCAGCCTCCTCCATTCTAGACCTGTAGCTGTTTTGTCAGCTCTTTGCCCTCTGCAACAGGGGCTCATTTGAGACAGGGATAAAGTCTCTCCCCCATACTTTGGTGCAGGTACCTCTGTGGAGGCTGTTTCCTTGCAACAGAAATTGGAAGGCTTGGTGAGAAGGGGAGCAGAGGGCACCAAGTATGTGATATGGCCTGCCGTGGTGAATCTCTCCATGCAAATTCATGGCACTTATGATCTCAGTTTGCAATCAGGAACACCAGTGTAACAGTGGAGAGGTACATCTCAATTTGCAATCTCAAGCTGGTGGAACACTGCAGGAGATTCTTTTACTTTGCGTCATACCAGAGCCACAGGCCTAGCTGCTGGCTGGAGGGTAGCCTGTGAAAGTAAATTGCACACACAAAACCCAAAAGTTTTCTTTGCCCCAAGGAACTTACAATTTCAAATACACTGTTACCTGCTCCTTGTACGGAAATAAAGATGCTCTTGGCAATATGCAGGTTAGATCTAATATCAACTTTCCCATTCAGTCAGTTTTTCCATCTTTTATCTCCCAAAAAGATACACTTCTGTACTACATTGTGGGAAGGATCAGTCTTCTGGGCCAGTCCTGGCATCAAGAGGCCATTATATCGCTCATGGTCCTGCACTAGTTGACGGCTTCTTTGTGTGCATGCAGGTACATCTAAAAGACAGGATTTCACAAATCATATATGCCAACAGCATTTAAAGTAATTTGTTCCATGGGCAGGAATCCATTTACTTTCATTCAACTCAATTTTTAACTCCTTAGAGATTTAAGCTTTTTCACATTTCTGCAGTCTTTGCAAGCTTCTCATCCTCTTTTTGGAATCCAAATCTGAAGTGTTGATTTGGTTCTAATGGAAAAAATTAATGCCTTTTTTTCTGCATATGGTATGGTTTAATCAGTTCAGTCTCTAAAGTCTTTTTAATAAATTGAGAAGACATCGATACCTTGCTACTAAAACTGCAATATTCTTTACTGGCAAGCTTTGACTTAGTAAACAGGACTCAAAAACAAAGTTAATGAAGCATGAAGGAGCTGGTTATTTGGTTAAGCAAAACTAATGTCATTTAATATAAGACTGGAAAAAATCTAAATGCATGTCTCTGTAATTTAAGTGGTATTTCAGTTCTGTAGGTATCCTTGTATTTATTCTTTTCTGGGGTATGTAAGGGCTTTAAGTTCCCAGAATATCCTAAGCAGATAGGAATTGCCAATGTAAATAGAAAGGTTTGCGTGGGGTATAAAAGCTAAACGTCTGGGTGAGGGTTCACAGCTCTGTGACAAGAACTGCATCGTGCAATACAGAACACATAAAATGGTGTGCTTGGTGCTATTACTGGAGAATCTAAAGCACCCATAACTTTCCCTGAGCACCTGCATTTGCCTTCCACAGTACCACAGGCATGTGATAAAGCTAGAGAAATATTAACTTTCACTTTAGGTTAAGTAGAACGTGTGTCTCTAGGAGACAAAAAAGAAACTGAAGAAGCTCAACAGTTTTAGGGAAACACATTTTGTATTTTATTTCAGCATCTTGCTCGGTTTTATATCAACAGATACATTCAGCATTTTCCCCTATAATTATAAACCTACCTTGTAATGATAATCTTCCAATTCAGTGACAATGATTTAAAATAAAGGATTAAAAAGTCTACTTTTGAAGTCTGTTAATTTTATCTCCTCTTCTATTTGATCTAAAAATACACCAGATCTCCATAAATTGTTTCTATTTTTTAATATAATGATTTTTATAATGTAAAAATGTCCTACAATCAGTGAGATTCTATCATGCTTCTTAATTGTAGTTTGATAGGTAATAGATAATTCAAGGTCTTGTATTCTCTGCATATAGCTAAACATGTAAACATTTTAATGAAAACATATTGTCATTTTAAACTACTTAATTAAAAAATTTAAACTTGATATTGTAAGTCTGTATTTTCAGATTTTTGATGAATTCCATGAAACAAAAGGCAAATATAGCCTTTAAAAAAGATAAATTAATCCTTCAAATGTTTTAGCTATCTTTTTATTTGATCCCTGAGTCACTATCTTTCTATCTTGCTTTCTACCTATCTTTCAGGTTCCCCAGAGATGTTGTGGAGTCTCCATCCTTGGAGACATTCAAAAGCCACCTGGACATGGACTAGGAAATCAGCTCTAGGTGGCTGTGCTTGAGCAGAGTGTTGTACCAGCAGATCTCCTGTAGCAGGTACACCTGCCCTGATAGACAGTGAAACTTCTTGGCCATGGAAAAGAGGAAAAAAAAACCCTGAAGCCGCAGTTTGGGAGTCGAGCTGCCCAGTCTGCACAGTGGGAATGAGTTACAACCACCAGGTACATACGTTCAGAATAAGGAAGTGTTGACCCTCAGCCAGTGAGGACTAATATGACCATATACGACCACAGGTCAGATTCGACTTGGGTATAAACAGGGCCCCGCCGGAGGGCAAATTGAGCTGGTCCTCCTTGGAGCAGCAGGTCTGCAGTTGGGGACTCTCCCCTTGGGTAGGGATGAAGCCCAGGGTAACTCCTTGAGGCTGAGAGCCCTCATCTTTTAGGTGAGTGATATGCACATTTTGAGTCATCATTTCTAAAGCTTAAGAATTCTTAAGTCAGTTGTGTAGTACTAATTTCCCCTTACATCATTGAACCTGTGGTTTACTAATGTTGTCAGAGTTCTAAATGATTTTTATTGAAGAATAAATTTGTTGATTTTCAACACCTGTTTAATTTGATTGTGTGAGCCTCCATGACATCTCCAGAGCTCCCTTCCAACCTCAGCTATTCTGTGATTCTACTAGTGCTTCACTGTTACAGTGTTTGGAGCAGGAAGGACGACTTGTGCTTCTATTCTTCAGACATTGCCAAACCATTTTCTCCATCTTTTGCATAATAGAAATTTAGCAATTGATGTGTTCCTGAATCTTCTATATTTGTCCAGTTTTATAACCTGGTCTATCCATTTAACATTTTTTGGTCTTCACAGATACTTAGTTAAAAGCATGCAGGTTTGCCTCAAGAATTGTTGCTGTTGGATAGGTTTCTGTAGTCCTGATGTCCAAGGCATTCCATCTTTTTTCCTTCAAGACTTGTTCTCACAATGTAGTTAACAAGTGAGAACAATTGCACAATTTACTTTTTATTCTTGTCAATAAATAATACATTGGTTTTGGCTTGAGAGTGGACAAGATATGCTATTTTTACATAGACTTTCTTTCTTGCTGTATTGGGTGTAGGTGGCAAGGTGTTGGTAGTTTCCCTCTACCCAAATCAGTAATGAAATATTTATTTTAATTGGCAATAAATTAATTTTCCACAAGTCAAGTCTGCTTTGCTGCAATGGTAATTGGTAAGTGATGTCCCTGTCTTTATCTCTGCCCACAGGCATTCTTGGTCTTCGTATTTTCTCCCCACATCCCACTGATGGGGAAAGTGAGCAAGTGGCTGGGTGGACATTGAGCTGCTAGCCAGGGTTAACCCACCATGCTCACTAACTTCATTTTTGTTCCACAGCCAACCATTATCCTCTGTGCATTTTCTGCAATAACAAGATTTTTCAGAATGACACAGATCAATTTGATTAGCATTTTGTATTTCAGTGTATCTTCCTAGGACTTTTCAAAACACAGTATTTATTCAGTATATAATGTCTTTTCTCTGACACCTGTAGATTCTTTTCTTACCTTTTTTTTTCCTCTTAGATTGCCTTTGCTGTAGTATCAATCTTTTATGAACATTTCTTGGAAGTGACAGTAACGTTCTGCTGAGCTGCTTAATACATTTTGGCTCATCTTCTTTCTGTGGCACTGCGGTAGTTAAGGTTGATATGTTTTTGTATTGAATGCATTATTGCAGATGCTTAGCCATTTCTTTCAGATTCTGCAATCAGATTCTGCCTGATATTTTGCCCTGGCTATGCAGCTTCCTGCCTGCTTTTTTACTAGCTTCAATTGTTTCCTATTTAGTAGAAGGTCACAGCTAATCTGAAGGTTCAGGCTTTTCTGTGAGTACGTAGGTTTAACCCTAGGTTTTATTTTATTCAAACTCTTTTGGAAATGGTCTTACCATCTTTTGAGTTTATCCTCATCAATTTTTAGTGTAAGAAGTCCTGCTTAATCCTCTCACACAAAGATTAGTTGTCTAGGTTGCTTAAAAAGTTTTTTACGATTTGGTAGATAGTTTTAAAATTGATTATTTGGGACAACATCTCCTGCTTTCTTGACTTTATCTTCTATGCATATTCCTTCTATATGTCTTCTTTTTGTGATGAGGTCTTTCATATCCTTGACAATATGGTTATGGCAGAAATCCTCTCTGTTGAAAGAATACAAAGGTTGTTGTGAGAAAATGAAGGATCAAACCAAGGCATCATGCTCCTAATGGTGACTAAGTAAATCTTTTCAGTAAGAGTAGGTAGAGTGATCTTTTCTCCAGTATTGCAATTCAGCAATCAACAATTTGGGAATTAAGAACCAGGTGATCCAACTGTCACAATTATAATAGCTACTGGTGGACTTAAAATCTATGAATTCATAGGTCTGCTCTGAACATATGTATTCCTTTGGCCTTCATTAAATCTGGTGACAATATTTTCTGCAGCTGAAGTACACATAAGTGTAATAAGTGCATAAGAAAGCACTTTGTGTTAAAATGCTGCTGGGTAATTTCAGTGGCTGTTTCTAAGAAACAATCACTTCCTCCCTACTCATATTCCTCCCCTGGCTACATTGTAGGTGGGTTTGCCCCCTGCCCTGTTCCTGAAACTTCTGTGTGTCCTGGACTGACCTTGGATTTGGCTTGTTATTTTGCCTTTGCATGATGCTTGCTGGACTGGTGGTAGGACCCGCTGTGCTCTGCAGCCCTGCCTCTGGTGTTGTGGGACTGTGCCGTCAGTGAGGGCATTGCCATCATGGTTGCCATTGGGTCTCTTGCTACTCTCTGACAGTGTGTACAATTAAATGGTTTGCATTATATGAGTCAGTATAATGGTGTGCATTATTTTGTATTTATCAATCACCATGGAATATTTTTTTCTAAGTCATTCAGGAAGAAGATGCTCCACTCATTCTAATGGCAGTTCAGAGGCTGCCTCTTGTTGATCATCATTTTTCAATTGTTCTTTTAGAGTAAGCTACCAACAGGCACGTCACAGGGTCTGGATTTGTGCATGAGGAAGACTGCAGTTTCATGTTAGAACAAGTCTGCAGAATCAGTCCTCTTTAAGTGCCATGGGGGTTGATTTATCAGGTTTTAACTCAATTTTAATGTGAAGTCAGCTTTGCTTTCTCATCAACCTTAGCATTTCCCATTAAGAAAACACACATAAAGATAAACATGTGGCTTTCTGGAATGGAACAGGAGAAAGGAAGTCATACTTAACAGATATTGCTTTCTTAGTTTAATATGAATTTGTAAAAGTGTATTAAGCACCACAGCAATTATAGTAAGTGATAATAAGGCCTGAAGTGCAGGAGAATGGGAAGAACTAGATTATGTATTCCCATGAAGCTCTCAGGAATAAAGGGCAAGGGACAGTTTTAGAGTTAGATAAAAAGCTGAGGAAATTAAGTCGTGCATGGCATAAAGATGTGTAAAATCTTCAAAGAGGTGTGAGACTTTCCCTGAAGTTCATCTACCTTAAAAGGTATAGTACTGTCAGGATTCTAAAGGGAGGCTGGAGAGGTTAAATTCCCCAAATGAAGGGAACTGTAATTTTCAAACACCTGAACAATAGTCGCATAAAAGAGACAGAAAATCCAACAGTGATTTCTGAGTGTGACTTTTGGAAAACTGGAACAGAAACCAAGCAGAAACTGCATACTGCATTCCTTATTTTTATTTATATTGTGCTTTCTTCCCTGCCACTTGCTCCACATATTATTTCCTCTTACTTGTTTGGATCGTGACTGTCTAGTGAAAGCCTTATATCTCTGTGCCAACTGTTCCCTAGTGTCTATTCTCTAGTTCCTCTTATTCTTTACATGACAGCTGCAATCTGTCCTCTTTAAACTGTTTAACTAGCACAACTCAAGTAACCATTTTTACCCCTTCCAAAAAATATTAAATATGGATGCAGATGCATAACAATACAGGCAGCAAGCAAAGAAAAAGAAACTGCTGGATCTCACAAACCCAAACATTTTCATATTTAATATTGCATCCCAAATAATTAGAGCAGAATTAAATGGATGCATGAATGTTTATCTCCTAATACCAAGTACCAAAGATTTGTCTGTGATTGATAGGTATCCCTGGAATCACAATCATAATCAAAACTTGACACTGATAACAGTTAGAGCGCCACTCACTTTAAGTGGCTTTGTGCTGTGAGCTTGGGACATTTCAATGATCATAAGCCAAAATGCCTCAATTCTAATACACAGAAGCAGGAGAAAATGCACTCTTGGAAAGATGAATAATAATAATACATTCATTCTGGTAATGCAATAGGACAAGAACAAACCCTGGAAAGCTTACAGAATATGCTTCTGGCTCTTAAGTTCTATTATTTAATGTTTAAGGAGTTAATAAGTCAAAGATCATAGGCAAAAAAAGTGAAAATGTAAAGAGGTAATGTGATAGAATTACAAAGGTAAAGAAAAGAAGGAAACAAGTGTTAATTAATAACTTACTCAAATCCTGCTGTCATTTTCTTTTCTTCAGTAATTCTGTTCAATGGGTGTTTAATGGCCGTTGACTTTTCATGCTTTCTTGACAAAATGGCCATAGTGTGGACGGCTGTTCTAGTACAGGTCTTAAGATTGCACTGCCTGTATTTTGATCAAATTGCTCAAGAAATTTTATTTGTATTACTGTGCTAGGTAGATTTCTTTCCTATCAGTAGTGTCCCAAACTGACTTTCTTGTTTTAAATAACAAATTTAGCAGAGATTAAGGAAGTGGAGCTAATTAAAAAAAAAAGTGGCTGTAAAACCTAATCTGTCATCTGGATCTGTTATAAACAGCAATAGCTTTAATGACATTTAAAAAATCTTATGAACATATTTATTTTCCCAAAAGTTTCATGATATTTTGTAAAATGTTTGATAGGAAAAAGAAATGTCTTTTTTAGTTAACTTGGTCTTAGGAGGTCATAAAAAAATGAGTAAGTTCTCACTAATGGTAGCAAAATGTCAAGAGTTTAAAAAAATTGATTAAGTGTTTTAATCATTTTGAAGATAACATTTTATGCTATGGTAGGAGTAATCTACAATCTCTTTGTCCCTAGTAGAACATATCAGAAACTACTTTCAAATACAAGTAAGAATGCTGTGAGGAAGCGTCTGTCTTGATATAGTAGTGTTGTTTTGCTTGACGCTGAAGGCTTATGGACATTCAGTAGCCATTGTAGCTAGCAGAAAATAATTTCAAGTATGACCTTCATAAATTTAAAATGTATGTAAGTGGTAAATATGTCAGTCATGATAGAATATGTTGTGTTTTATGACCCTTTCTGGGTCTGACATAGGTGGTCATGACAGAATTGAAACAAATAGTAGTTAGATATTTGTGAAGTAATAGATGTGCTGTTGCACACTTTAAATACATAACATCCTCTTTTTTGCTCTTGTCTTTAAATGAGTGTCATATTTTATACCCCAATCAGCAGGACTAAAAAGTAGTTACTGTTTATGAGCATGTCTGTTTACAGTGATGATTATAATTCACAGTTACGTAACTAAACACTTGTGTGGGTAGTGCTCCTCAGAGCTTTAATATAATAAACATGAGAAAGCAAATTCTACCTCTCTTTTATAGGTGGGATACCAAAAATACAAAAAATATGACCTCATAAACTGACATTTGAAGCTTGATGCCAAAAAGAGGGCAGAGGTAGGAATGTAAACCAATTCTTCAGGTAAGAAAAAAATTTTCTTCAACGAATAACCACCCTATCTTTCTTAAGGCAGAACATAAGATTCATAATCTCTCACATTTGCCTAAATTATATAGAGGACTCATTAAGGCAAAGTTTCTTCCTTGTTGGAACAAATAAGGACATTCAGCTCATTCAGGAGCACTGCCATCATAGTGGTGCTTGACAGGAATGTAGGTATATATTAAAGTGAGCTATGTGAAACATCCAGAACTTTGGGATAGGGAAGAAAAGGATGAGATCATGATCCTTCATGTGGTAACACCAGACCCTTCTCTAATTTACAGCCAAGAGTCTTGCAATTCGGTACATAATATTTTGATGATACACTAATAAACCTGGGAAGGGCTACCACTTGATGGAAATTAAACCACAAGTTAGTTACATTCATTCCAACCCATGAAGGGATGCTACTTAGCCCACAGCTGGTGCACAGTCATAATACATTGCAGAATTTTGACCAGTTTTTTAGATATGAAAATACTGCCTAGTTTTATGATGTCACTCGTCATTGAATGCTAAGAATAAAACAAGCTTAAAGTATACACATTTCATGGCAAGATATTTGCCTCTAGGAGCCAGATTTGGTGTGAGTTTTCAAACCATAAAAACTGAGTTTACAATCTACTTATGGTTTTGTTACAATAAGATTTTCAATCTTTCTCTCCTCTTAGCTTCTTAATTTCTAACTAGCTTCAGACAGTGATTCTTTAACCTCTACCTCTTCTTTTTATCAGATTCAAATACTACGAGATAATTCAGGAAAGTAATGTCTGAGTGAAAGACATCTAATATGTTATTTATTTACCTCTCTTTCTTTGTGTCAGTTGCTTCAATCACTTCTGATGATAGTTTTTCTTTTCCACCTCTGCATCCTGAAAGAGTAAATTATCAGTCCATCAGGACAACTTGTAGTACTTATCAGCACTGGCCAAGACCACCTGGATCATCTGTCTCAGTTGAGGTATTCCTTCTCTAATTCTGATTTTCATCAGAAACTGTCATGCTCTTATCAAAATGCCACAAGTGCTCTTCAAAATAAATGTGATGCTGTTAATATACAGGTCTTTTCATCAGCTATGGAGGGTCAAACTTGATAGTCTGTAAAACACTTTGGTCTCTATTTATGAACACGTTTCTTACTCAATTCTCAACTTCAGGGCTTAGAATCAGAACATCTATGAGGCCAGAGGGACTGTTAAACTATCTTCTCTGACCTCCTGTGATCCTATTCCACAAACAGTAATCTTTGATGAAAAATAAAATTCAAGGAGGTCAAATACATTTTCAAAGCTAGGAAATAGCTGCAGACTTTTTTTTTTTTTAATTACGATTTTTTTTTACAAAGATAAAATGTTCATTTTAAATGTTTTAAGAAGAAAATATTTAGACTTTTAGTTGCAAAATTGAAAAAGCCTTAATTAAGGTAAGAATAGAAGGAAAAAGATAAAGGGTTTACAAAAAGCAAAATATTTTTTACTTGCTTGAATTATACACTTTGGATTGCCCCAAATCTACATTTCTAAAGACAGGGGCGAGGATGTAGGAGAGAGGAAATCTGTTTAGTTTCTGATAGGAACTCAGGTCAAATCACAGACAATTATACTTTATCTCATTTAATTTAGTTAACTGACAGATTAAAAGATGACCAATGTTTGATTACTCTTCTGGGAGATGTAGTTTGCCTATAATATACTTGGGACATCAAAGGAGAGCATTCACAGCTTCCTTCTGGTTTGTTACAGTGATTAATCACCCTCACTATAGTGAAATTTGTACCCAGCATATTATTGTTGTTCATTTGAGCATGTGTGTGTGTGCCTATGTAACCAACATAAATATAGTAACTCACTATGCTTAGTTTCTGAGATGACCTGTGCTGTTGTACAGCCTTGAACATTTTACCAATCACAACAGCACTTTTATCCATTAGTTCTTTGTTTGGTTCTTAATCACCTCATCTTAGTATACTTGTTGTCAGTTAGGAATCATTTCAGCCAAAGAGTTTACTCAGTATCACATTCTATTCCCTCTTTATAGGTATAATTCCTATTTTACTGTAGCAGTCATCTGTTCAAAACAATGAGGCCCTTCTTAAGATTTTCTCTAGAAATACGACTGCTAAATTATACCTTACTTATATCTTACCCTCTGAAAGTTTCAATGCATGCTTCATTTAATAGTACTCAAACTGATCAAAAACTGAGTCTGAATTCCAATTTTCATTACTCCATCTTCTATCCCTTTCCAACTTGTTTATGACGAGATCAATTCTTCAGACTTAGATTGCACACAGGTTCTATGTTTTCACTTTCTTTCTGCATCTTCTGTTTAAAAATTTCCAGTCACACAATACAGTAGTTCACAACTATCTATACTTGTTTATTCAGCTAATATTTATGGCAGTCTGTTCGTGGCATATACCTTTGCACCCAGTTCTGTATAGTAGCAAGCTGATGCTTAGATGCCATCAAGGACAAACAGAATTTCAAGATAAATTCTAAGTATGGTACTATCAAGTCATTGCATATTATTTGCTGGACTTGGAGATGTACAGCAGGAACAGAAGAAGGGTTATCTCTGAAGCAGCATGCCTATTCCAGGAGTCAACGGCTTGGAAATAACCATAGTGAGGGATGGCAGAGTTGTTTTGTCTGAATCCCAGACAGTGTCACAAGGATGTTCTGAGACAACAGTACTGTATTCCAAGCAGATTCTCTACCTCATTTCCAGGTAAGAACAAGTTTACTGTTCCCTTTAGGAAAGGCAAAAATTGGCAAATTTAATTAGATGAGGAATTGCCTGAGCTTTTCGTTCACTGCACTTCCCAGGCAATGCAAATTCATCAAGTGAAATGTTTCATAGACAGGATGTTTTTGGATATTGTGGGTGTCCATGCAGCAGTTGATGATACATCATAACAGTTTCAGCCAAGGCAGAATGTGATCAGAAAGATGATATAACCTCGGGTTGAAAACATTAAACCTGTTCATCAAAGAAGTGTAATGAATATCAGTTATTCTCATTAGAAGGAGTTCGACTCAGTGAAATACAATTGAAATGTCACATAATAAAGTGCTGGAACAGCAAAAGCCAAGGTTCTGTAATCTGCCCAGCTCTATGTCTCAAAAAATATGTCATCTCACAGACAAATGCAGTCAAAAATTGAACAAAATAATGTTTGAACAAGAAGGATCTATTGATTGAAGTGCAGACTACAGAAGTACCTTCTATTTGCAGCACCATATTGTTTAACTCTTGAAAGTACCTGTAACAGGGTAACATATGTTGCATCAATTGGAGAAAATTATAAAACCACATTCATCCTTGGACTAGAAAGCCTTAGCAAGCACGTCAGGGAGCGACACATGAAGCATGCAATAGATCCTGTAATGTGAGAATAACACCAACAGCACATAAGGGTTGTCTGTGCAGAGGTAAACAAAATAAATTATGACTATTTTGGGTTCTGAAAGACACTGCTTCATTGCAATAAGGTTTATTGATGTTGGAAGACAGAGCATTTTTCCTAACAATATAAAGCAGAATGTGTTACTTGTTTAAGAGTCACATAGAAGACTTTCAGTGAAAAAGATCTAAGCTGGTCAAGGGAATACATTGACTAGATACGAATGTCCGTATACAGAACTTTACAGATAGATGCAAAGTGTGTAAAAATCTATTAAGAGCAATGTAATGAGATTCCATGTCTAAGATATCAAAAGGTAAGTAGTGACTGTTTTACTACTGCAGATATCCTTATTTAGTGAGCTTCAAGATTTTTTTTTTTCCCTCTTGAAAAGAAATCCATCTTTGTTCCTTGTAAGCTTGAGATCTATTTCTATAAGACTAATTCCTTAAAGAATTGGTCAGTAGCATATCCCATTTGGAAGCAGAAAAAGGAGTTAGGTTATTTCAGATGAATTACAGGAAAGCCTGATAACTTAAAAATTATTAAATCAATGTTTTGTGCGATGGATATGCCAGGGGTAGGGATGGTCCTTTCACTGACACTTACAATATTTCTGTAGTTTAGAAATTCAAAATTGTCATCTCTAAATGACAATGATGATACATTCAGAGAGATGCTCCATAGTTCCCCAGAAGATTCATGACAGATGAAAACAAAGAAGGTAACACTGTATGTAACAGGAGACCCAAATTACTGTGCGTGTTCCATCTTGAAAATGTAGTATACCTGAAGACAAAGGAAGATCAGTAACAGAGTGACTTTAATGTCATATTCTTTTGTTTTTAACTCTTTTTTTTTTGCAATAATGACATGATATTAACAGATATTGATTGCCCTTTTGTATAATTTCAGAATGAATTTATTTTTTATTTTTGTTACTCTATTCCTTTTCTCTTGTAAATTGTAACTGATAATTTCAAAACCTTGATGTGTTCTGAACGTTTGAATGTTTTATATTCTACAAAGACAGAATGATGTAGGTTCTGTTGACGGTCTGATGGGTGCAGAAAGATCCATGATATGCCATCTATGGTCTAAGCTGTCTAGAAGTCAGACAGCTCTTATCTGGTAACAGTATTGCTGAGTGAGAACACTACTGTGATCTCAGCAGGGTGTATTAGTTTCATCGCTGTGCAGTTAAATATCCATATGGTTTTGAGGTTGCAGCAACTGCCATGAAGAATAGTCATACCATGGTCAAAGGGTGGCTGAGCCTGCCTTTAATCATTTTGTGTAGATGCGTCCTTTGACTGTGCACACATCTAGTCTCTTTAAATCAATACAGAGATGTATCATCCTGCTGCTTCCAAATGTATACTTGTGAAACAGATTTGGTGCTTTTTAGCTAAACAATTTTGTATGGTTAAGAAATTGCTTCTATTCTATTGCTTCCTCTTTAAGCTGACCTCCTGCTTCTGAAATGTCCCCCTCTTTAGAAAGACAGTGTATTGCAGCATTGGACGAGGTATTTGCAGGGTTTCTGCAAGGTAATTGCGTCCTACCCTTCTTAGCTCCCAGACTGCAAAACCAGTCCCTTCCCATTCCCCCAAAAAATCAGGAAAGAAAAAGGGGTAGTTTTGACTCCTGTGTTATTTGAGATGACACAAGGGATAGAAACAAACTGTTCAAGTTTTTCCTCTAGTTTGCAGACATATAATAAGTATTATGGTCCCACAGGAGCTTGACAGACCAAATATTAAATGTTTCTGGGTTAGCGAATGGTAGAGTACATAAAAATTGACATTTTCTTCCATTCTTTATAATTTGCTTGTACACAAGCTGTTCCTGAAAGAGTGAGCACTTGGCCCTCTAAACTTGTCTCTCAACTGCTCATTTTTCTGGTTACAGGGCTTTACAGACAACTTTAAAAAAAAAGAGAGTGAAAAACCTTAACTATATAAAACTCCAGCTCTCAGATTGCCAGCCTGACTGACTAAAATGTGGTCTCAGTTTTTAATATCGTTGCTTTAAAGGGCAGTTGTCCTTGTTTGCACCCAGCACACAACTAAGCCCCCCCCCCCAGCTGCTCATTCACTCCCCCTTGCACCCCCAGGGGGATGGGGAAGAGAATCAGAAAGGGAAAAGCGGGAAAACTCGTGGGTTGAGATAAAGACAGTTTGATAGGTAAAGGAAAAGCTACATATGCAAGCAAAGCAAACCAAGGAATTCATTCACTACTTCCCATGGGCAGGCAGCTGTTCAGCCATCTCCAGGAAAGCAGGGCTCCATCACCTGTGACAGGTACTTGGGAAGACAAAACAGCATAACTCTGAATGTCCCTCCTTCCTTCTTCTTCCCACCTTTATATAGCTGAGCAAGACATCATATGGTATGGGATATCCCTTTGGTCAGTTGGGGTCAGCTGCCCCAGCTGTGTCCCCTCCCAAATTCTTGTGCCCCCCCAGCCCACTTACTGGTGGGATGGGATGAGAAGCAGAAAAGGCCTTGACTCTGTGTAATCACTGCTCAGCAATAATGAAAACAGCCCTGAATTATCAACACTGTTTTCAGCACAAATCCCAAACATAGCCCCATAGTAGCTACTACAAAGAAAATTATCTGTTTCCCAGCCAAAACTGGTACAACAGTGTACTACTAAATTCTAAAGGAACATAAGTTCACTATTGATCTGTGAATTAAGTGCATTTTTTTCAGTAATTGATGGGGAATTACCTTTCTCTCTTCACTTTTTTTCTAAAAGTGTTCTGTGTTCAATTGTACTTCCAATGTTCATGCATCTTTTTCTGTATTCAGTTAATTATCTAGCATATCTTTCTCAGTAAGAAAAAAAGTGGTTTATAAGAGAAATTTTGAAGGGAAGGTAACAGATGAAGATGCCTACTATATAATGTGTTCTTTAATTGATAAAGAAGTTTTTTTGCTTATCGTTGGGAGAAAAATTCTTAGAGAGGCAGTAGTTCACAGATGCACATTCACAAACATGTAACTCCCAGTTAACTGCCAACATAAGCCATGATTCTGCACTTCATTATATGAGTTCTGCATCTTTTGAGATCCATGCATAAAATTAAAAGCACCTAAGATGCTGATAAAGAAAGTGTAGTATAGGGGAAACAGACTGTATTTACTGGGCAACGTTTTATATACAACTATTTTAATAGGCATGTCAATAATGAAATTTAGCAGTACATTTTACCTTTTTCTCTTAACTTTCTAAACAATATGTGACATGGGTAAGAAAAGGAAAGCACTTATCAGATGGTGTGTATTGGAAGAAGGCTAATGAAATGCAATTGCATTTTTTAGTTTTCATTCCAGCATTTTTCTTGTCACTTTTACAGTCTTAACTATATTTTTGTCCTTTCACTGGAGTGAAATCTTGCAGTTTGTTCCTTCATGCTGCTATTCATGAACACCTGCCCATCTGAACCAATTGTTTACTTCCTCAAGGATGTGAGTATTTTAGGAATCTGTGCTTCATCCCTTGAGATAACTATGACTAGTGGCATAGTGACTGACAGCTGTCTTGACAATATATTTTATTTAACAGTAAAAAAAAAAAAAAAAAGAAAGGAGGATTTTAAAATATCGATATTTAAGTGTCTCTATCATACCTGAGGTATTACAATCATAAGAGTGAACCTGACAGGCCTAGCATTTTGTGTATGTTCCCAAGGGTTTCTGTGTCCTGTGCTTTCTTTTCCTGCTGACTTTCCTCAGGAAAATTTGTGGGTTTAATAGCTGTGTATGAATTTATTCATCCACCTAGGAGTGTTTTAATCCTGAACTTTTTCTGACTTCCTTCCTCCAGCATATTGAACTAGTTTGCAGGCTTCTTAGAAGAGCAGAGTAAACCCATTAAATTCTTTTGCCTGGTAGAGTCTCAGAACAGTCCTAAAGCGTTAGTACCAGATGACTATCAGAAAACGAACCTGCTGGCTAGTAGGGATGTTGCTACCATGGTGGATCCCAGAAGTGGTTCTTCTGAACACATCACTGATAACAGCTCTGAATATATGTTAATAATTTTGAGCCTTCCTTGAACGATACATGGATAACATGTTGTCCTGGGTTCAGCTGGGATAGAGTTAATTTTTACAGGAACCTGGGAGGTGGGGGGGGGGGGGCATAGCCGGGGCAGCTGACCTGAACTAGCCAAGGAGCTATTCCATACCATGTGACATCATGCTCAGTATATACATGGGGAGTGGGCCGGGGGGAGGGCTCTCCTGCTCTCGACTTTCGGTGGGGGAAGTGGCGGAGCGTCGGGTCCTGGGTGGTGAGCAGTTGCACTGTGCATCACTCTTTTCTGTATACTCTTTCATTAGTACCGTCGTTGTTGTTGTAACTTTTTTTTTTGCGTTGTCCCAGTAAACTGCCCTTATCCCAACCCTCGAGGTTCCAGTTTTTTTCCTTTTCTCTCCTCCGTCTCCCCCCTATCCCACCGGAGGGGGCGGGAGGAGTGAGCGAGTGGCTGCGTGGTCCTTTGTTACCGGCTGGGCTGAAACCACGACAGTCCTTTTTGGCGCCCAACGTGGGGCACGAAGGGTTGAGATAACGACAGATCTGGCCAGAGCGTGTTGAAACAAATTTGTCATACGCATTCCTTATATTAGATAAATAGATGTTAGTCACAATGTTGATTAATTTGTTTACATGGTGGCATTTTGTAGGTCCTTATATGCTCTATGTATTGCCTGTAGTTACGTTTCTCACCTCTGGGAGAGTGATTGGGATTATCATTTTGCTGTACTGGGCAATGTCGACTTGTGAAATGATTACATCACTGGTCATGAGGTTAAGCTGGTATCTGTATGAGGCAGTGATATCATTTCCATACTTTGGGCACCTTCTATCGGATTTTATTGGTAATTACAGCCAATCCATGGGGGAGTTAGGGGGGGATACTTCCCCCCGTCCGTTCGCCTCCCTTTTCTCCTTCCGACTAATTACAACAGCTTTTGAGAACTTTGAATATCCTTGGGATGCACAAGCCACTGTGCTGTTAGTGCTATGCCTCCTGAATATGTTTCAGGTCTTGTTTAGGGCTACAAAAAGGCTCTTTAAGAGTACCACCCAGAGATCTGCCCCAAAGCTGGATATTCATGGGTGGCATGGCATGTGGGAGGATATGGGCAGGTATCTAGAGAACTTCTCACCCCCAGTGGCTTGGAAGTTCACTCCCGAACAACTACAGAACCCTCATGAAGTGGTAGAATATTTGAAAGAAAAATGCTGTGGCTATTCCAAAGACGTACAACTCGCTGCACTGTGCTGGGCCCTGGCCAGTATCTACCAAACACTGCTTGATATTAGGCAGCACCCTCAGGGAGAAAAGGGGGAAAAGATGGAAAACAGGGCAGCAGGCACCGTGGCTACCCCTACCCCGGCAACAGGCACCGTGGCTACCCCTACCCCGGCAACAGGCAGCGCGGCTACCCCAACCGCAGTGACAGATACTGCAGCTAAACCAGAGAACCAACCTGTGCCAGTATCAGTCGCCCCTGTACAGAAAAAGAAACACACAAAGAAATCAGTTCACTCAGTGAGAGATGAAGATGAACCAGGGTCATCACGAGAACAGGAGGAAGAGGCAGAACCTGAAATAATCACCCGATCTCTACCCCTGAGTGAGTTGCGTGACATGCGAAAAGATTTTAGCCACCACCCAGGTGAGCACATTGTTACCTGGCTGCTCCGATGCTGGGATAATGGGGCTAGTAGTGTGGAATTAGAGGGTAAGGAAGCCAAGCAGTTGGGATCTCTGTCTAGGGAAGGGGGCATCGACAAGGCGATTGAGAGAAAAACACAAGTCCTCAGCCTCTGGAGGCGACTTCTGTTAGGTGTAAAGGAAAGATACCCCTTCAAGGATGAAGTTACATGTCACCAAGGCAAGTGGACCACCATGGAGAGAGGTATCCAGTACCTGAGGGAATTAGCCGTGCTGGAGGTGATTTATAATGATCCAGAAAATGCGCAGTCACCCATAGACCAGATGATGTCCAATGCACACAACCCATGTGGCGGAAGTTTCTACGAAGTGCACCACCAACCTATGCCAACTCATTGGCAGTAATGTCCTGGAAAGAAGGCCATGGACAAACGGTGGATGAATTGGCTGTCCAACTCCGGCAATACGAAGGAAGTCTCTCTTCCTCCCTATGGGCCTGTGTCTCGGCTGTAGAGGAATTGTCCCGAGAGTTCCAGCAATTCAAAGTGGATATGTCTTCCTCCCCACCTGTACAGGCCTGCATCGCAGCTATTGGGAGTAAGCATTCCTCTGCCCAAGAGAGAGGAGAGAGAAAGTACACACGACGGGCTAACCTGTGGTTTTACCTGCGTGACCATGGAGAGGACATGAGGAAGTGGGATGGAAAACCTACCTCAGTCCTGGATGCACGGGTACGGGAGTTGCGAGAAAAAGCAACCAGGAAAGAGGATTCTTCTTGGAAAACTGCTGCTCCAGTTTCCTGTGAGGAGTCCCCCAGATGCAGTAGATGGGCTGATCACATTTCTGATCCTCTTGAAGGGACTTCTGATTCACGGGTGCGAAAAGTGAGTAACGAATATTCTAACCAGGATTAGAGGGGCCCTGCCTCCAGCCAGGTGGAGGAGAGGGACAACCGAGTCTACTGGACAGTGTGGATTCGATGGCCTGGCACATCAGACCCACAGGAATATAAGGCTCTAGTAGACACTGGTGCACAATGCACCCTAATGCCATCAAGTTATAAAGGGGCAGAACCCATCTGTATCTCTGGTGTGACAGGGGGATCCCAAGAGCTAACCATATTAGAAGCTGAAATGAGTCTAACCGGGAATGACTGGCATAAACACCCCATTGCAACTGGCCCAGAGGCCCCATGCATCCTTGGTATAGATTATCTCAGGAGGGGATATTTCAAGGACCCAAAAGGGTACCGTTGGGCTTTTGGTATAGCTGCATTGGAGACGGAGGAGATTGAACAGCTGTCTACCCTGCCTGGTCTCTCTCAAGACCCTTCGGTTGTGGGGTTGCTGAACGTTGAAGAACAACAGGTGCCAATTGCTACCACAACGGTGCACTGGCGGCAATATCGCACCAACCGAGATTCCCTGATCCCCATCCATAAGCTGATTTGCCAATTGGAGAGTCAAGGAGTGATCAGCAAGACTCACTCACCCTTTAATAGTCCCATATGGCCCGTGCGGAAATCTAATGGGGAATGGAGACTAACAGTAGACTATCGTGGGCTGAATGAAGTCACGCCACTGCTGAGCGCTGCTGTGCCAGATATGTTAGAGCTTCAACATGAACTGGAATCAAAGGCAGCTAAGTGGTATGCCACAACTGACATTGCTAATGCATTTTTTTCCATCCCTTTGGCAGCGGAGTGCAGGCCACAGTTTGCCTTTACTTGGAGGGGTGTCCAGTACACCTGGAATCGACTGCCCCAGGGGTGGAAACACAGCCCCACTATTTGCCATGGACTGATCCAGGCTGCACTGGAAAAAGGTGAAGCTCCAGAGCACCTGCAATACATTGATGACATCATCGTATGGGGCAACACGGCAGAAGAAGTTTTTGAGAAAGGGAAGAAAATAATCCAAATCCTTTTGAAGGCTGGTTTTGCCATAAAAGAAAGTAAGGTCAAGGGACCTGCACAGGAGATCCAGTTCTTAGGAGTAAAATGGCAAGACGGGCGTCGTCAGATCCCTATGATGTGATTAACAAAATAGCAGCTATGTCCCCACCAACTAATAAAAAGGAAACACAAGCTTTCTTAGGTGTTGTGGGTTTTTGGAGAATGCATATTCCAAATTACAGTCAAATTGTAAGTCCTCTCTACCAAGTTACCCGGAAGAAGAATGATTTTAAATGGGGGCCTGAGCAACGACAAGCTTTTGAACAAATTAAGTGGGAGATTGTTCATGCAGTAGCTCTTGGGCCAGTCCGGGCAGGACAAGATGTTATAAATGTGCTCTACACTGCAGCTGGGGAGAATGGCCCTACCTGGAGCCTCTGGCAGAAAGCACCTGGGGAGACCCGAGGTCGACCCCTGGGGTTTTGGAGTCGGGGATACAGAGGATCCGAGGCTCACTAAACTCCAACTGAAAAAGAGATATTGGCAGCATATGAAGGAGTTCGAGCCGCCTCAGAAGTGGTTGGTACTGAAACACAGCTCCTCTTAGCACCCCTACTGCCAGTGCTGGGCTGGATGTTCAAAGGGAGGGTCTCCTCTACACATCATGCAACTGATGCCACGTGGAGTAAGTGGGCCGCACTGATCACACAACGGGCTCGCATAGGAAACCCCAGTCACCCAGGAATTGTGGAAGTGAACATGGACTGGCCAGAAGGCAAAAATTTTGGAATGTCGCCAGAGGAGGAGGTGACACGGGCTGAAGAGGCCCCGCTGTATAATAAACTGCCAGAAAATGAGAGGCAATATGCTCTGTTCACTGATGGGTCCTGTCACATTGTGGGAAAACATCGGAGGTGGAAGGCTGCTGTATGGAGTCCTACACGACTAGTCGCAGAAACTGCTGAAGGAGAAGGTGAATCGAGTCAGTTTGCAGAGGTGAAAGCTATCCAGCTAGCGTTAGACATTGCTGAAAGAGAGAAATGGCCAGTGCTCTATCTCTATACCGACTCATGGATGGTGGCAAATGCCCTATGGGGGTGGCTACAGCAATGTAAGAAGAGCAATTGGCAGCGCAGAGGTAAACTCATCTGGGCTGCCGCACTGTGGCAAGATATTGCTGTTCGGATAGAGAAGCTAGTGGTAAAAGTACGCCACGTAGATGCTCATGTACCCAAGAGTCGGGCCACTGAAGAACATCAAAACAACCAGCAGGCAGATCAGGCCGCCAAGATTGAAGTGTCTCAGGTGGACCTGGACTGGCAACGTAGGGGTGAGCTATTTATGGCTCAGTGGGCCCATGATACCTAGGGCCATCAGGGAAGAGATGCAACATATAGATGGGCTCGCGATCGAGGGGTGTACTTAACCATGGACACTATCGCACAGGTTATCCATGAATGTGAAACATGTGCTGCAATTAAGCAAGCCAAGCGACTGAAACCCCTGTCGTATGGAGGGCGATGGCTGAAATATAAACAGTGGGAGGCCTGGCAGATTGACTATATCACACTCCCACGAACCCGCCAAGGCAAGTGCCATGTGCTTACAATGGTGGAAGCAACCACTGGATGGCTGGAAACATATCCTGTGTCCCACGCCACTGCCCAGAACACTATCCTGGGCCTTGAAGAGAAAGTCTTATGGCAACACGGTACCCCAGAAAGAATCGAGTCAGACAACGGGACTCACTTCCGAAACAACCTCATAGACACCTGGGCCAAAGAACATGGCATTGAGTGGGTATATCACATCCCTTATCACGCACCAGCCTCCGGAAAAATCGAACGATACAATGGACTGCTGAAAACTACATTGAGAGCAATGGGGGGTGGAACTTTCAAACATTGGGATACACATTTAACAAAAGCCACCTGGTTAGTTAATACTAGAGGATCCACCAATCGGGCGGGCCCCGCCCAACCAAGACTTCCACATACTGTAGAAGGGGATAAAGTTCCTGTAGTGCACATGAGGAGTATGTTAGGAAAGACAGTCTGGGTTAGTCCTCCCTCACGCAGAGACAAACCCATCCAAGGGGTGGTTTTCGCTCAGGGACCTGGGTACACCTGGTGGGTGATGCAGAAGGATGGGGAAGTTCGATGTGTACCTCAGGGAGATTTGATTTTGGGAGAGAATAGCCAGTGAACTAGGCTGTATGATATTTAACTGCTAAATAACCTGCCAATGTATGTCATTGTATCTATAGTGTCTATATGCCATATCAAGGGTATTACTGTAAGAATTACCCAAATGACTGAAGAATGGACTTTGAAACTGAGCCAAGTACAACAGTGATAGAACTTGAACTGGCGCCCAGCAATTTCCTCAAGATCAACATCTTCGACCTGCAGACCAAGGGTGTGGGTTGCATCAAATGTACCAGCCAGAAGTTCCAGAGACAGCATAAAACAACCCAACACCTCACACCATCTCTCTTATCCTGAAGAAGTGTTACAACAGATGGAGCCTCAAAGTCATGGACTAAATAAAATTGATGGACACATTGGAGGGATAACCCATTGACTAAGGGAATACTATTTGTATGTGTGTGTGTGTGGGGGGGGGTGTCCATATACATATATATCTATATATAAGACAAGGAAAGTGGTAGCGGTTGATTGGAAAATGTAAGATCTGGGCATGATGTAAATGGTATAGAATAAGGGGTGGATAATGTCCTGGGTTCAGCTGGGATAGAGTTAATTTTTACAGGAACCTGGGAGGTGGGGGGGGGGGGGCATAGCCGGGGCAGCTGACCTGAACTAGCCAAGGAGCTATTCCATACCATGTGACTTCATGCTCAGTATATAAATGGGGAGTGGGCCGGGGGGAGTTGCTCTCCTGCTCTCGACTTTCGGTGGGGGAAGTGGCGGAGCGTCGGGTCCTGGGTGGTGAGCAGTTGCACTGTGCATCACTCTTTTCTGTATACTCTTTCATTAGTACCGTCGTTGTTGTTGTAACTTTTTTTTTTGCGTTGTCCCAGTAAACTGCCCTTATCCCAACCCTCGAGGTTCCAGTTTTTTTCCTTTTCTCTCCTCCGTCTCCCCCCTATCCCACCGGAGGGGGCGGGAGGAGTGAGCGAGTGGCTGCGTGGTCCTTTGTTACCGGCTGGGCTGAAACCACGACACATGTCTAGGATGAGTACCTGTGTTTGCAACTAATGTAATTAAAAAAAATCAGTAACAATATTCAGAGGAACCTTGACTACACTATCATGAACAACTCATCGTTTTACTTCGTAGTGTTATAAAATAAAATGGGAATAAAAGTAACAGAAGAATGCAGCATAAAGTGCGACTGCAGGTGGGAATTGTGAATGTTCTCATCTAAAATTTTTATGTGCCTACAGTCCAATGTCTGGACCAGCAGACATTTGTCTCCACAGTTGCTTCAGGTTTAATCCACAATTGGTGGCCTGAACTCCTGCTTGACTCATAGCGAACGTCCATAAAGTTTCCTTTTGTTACAATGATGAGTAACACATTGCTGTTATGCTACCTTATTTTTTAGAAATAAAAGAAGACATTGATGTTGTTATTAAATATTTCAATAATTCACCTAACAATAAAAACCTAAAGGGAGGTTCAATGAGTCTCTATTTTAGGGTCGTGCACTATGATTTAATAAATCAACAATATAAAACATAGGATGATGATTAATATTGAGATATTAATCTGTTCTTATGTGAAAAATAGCTTATTACAGAATGTCGTGGTTTAACCCCAGCCAGGAACTAAGCACCACGCAGCTGCTCTATCACTCCCCCTCCTCAGCTGGACAGAAGAGAGAAAATATAACGAAAGGGTCGTGGGTCAAGATAAGGACAGGGAGACGTCACTCAACCAATTACCGTCATGGGCAAAACAGACCCGACTTGGGGAAAATTAACTTAATTTTTTGCGAATCAACCAGAATGAGAAATAAAACCAAATCTTAAAACACCTTCCCCCCACCCCTCCCTTTTTCCTGGGCACAGCTTCACTCCCGAATTCTTGACTTACCCCCCTCAGCGGCACAGGGGGATGGGGAATGGGGGTTAGAGTCAGTTCTTCACACATTGTCTCTGCCGCTCCTTCCTCAAGGGCAGGACTCCTCACTCTTCCCCTGCTCCAGTGTGGGGTCACTCCCACAGAAGACAGTCCTCCACGAACTGTTCCAACGTGAGTCCTTCCCATGGGCTGCAGTTCTTCACAAACTGCTCCACTGTGGGTCCCTTCCATTGGCGGCAGTCCTTCAGGCACAGGCTGCTCCAACATGGGTCCCCCACGGGGTCACAAGTCTTGCCAGAAAACCTGCTCCAGCGTCGGCTCCTCTCTCCACGGGGCCACAGGTCCTGCCAGGAGCCTGCTCCAGCGCAGGCTTCCCACGGAGTCACAGCCTCCTTCGGGCACCCACCTGCTCCAGCGTGGGGTCCTCCACAGGCTGCAGGTGGATATCTGCTCCACTGTGAACCTCCATGGGCTGCAGTGGGACAGCCTGCCTCACCATGGTCTTCACCACAAGCTGCAGGGAAATCTCTGCTCCAGTGCCTGGAACACAACCTCCCCCTCCTTCTTCACTGACCTGGGGGTCTGCAGGGTTGTTTCTCTCACATGTTCTTACTCCTCTCTCTGGTTGCAGTTTGCTGTTGTGCAACAACTTTTTCCCCCCTTGTCCTGATCCAATGTTGGGGAAGGTTTCCACATGATCCCAAGAGCGAGATTAAGACAAACGAGGTCAAATGCTGTATACCCAAAAGAGGTTTTATTATCAAAAGTAGAAAATAGTAGCAATAGGATAGAATGGAAGAAAAGGCAGAAATCAAGCAAGCAGTCAGGATAGAGTTGCAAGGATAGTCACCACCATGGATCCAGCGGTGTCCCGTTGGTCCTCAGTCTTCAAGTCTTCGGTGATGGGTGCACACCACAGCTTGCCTCCATGGTTTTTTTATAGGGCATAGTTCGATGATGCATGCACATAGGTACTGTTCACGCACTGTTCACGCGCTGCAGGTTTCATCTGTCACACGACCTTCACGTGATCGACACCAGAAACCAGCACCTTATCTCAAAGATTACAGTCTCCACGACAAAGGTAGTCTCCACATTCCTGCATGCTTCACCGGCTCTGGCCTGTCTCCTCCCCTGGAGGCCTCAGTGGCCTGATAATTGTCCTTAGGGACAGAGGAGTGCCCTGCTTAAAGAAGCCATCTCTGGGATAAGTCACAGCAAACAATCCTTGAGACAAATGGCTTGAGATGACAGTCCAGTCTCTTACAATAACAAATCTTTGAGACAAATAGCTTGAGATAACAATTCAGTCTCCTCTGTTCTCTTTGTTCTCTTAAGAACACCCCTTCTTAAATCTGTTATTCCCAGAGGCACTACCACCGTCGCTGATGGGCTCAGCCTTGGCCAGTGGTGGGTCTGTCTTGGAGCCAGCTGGCATTGGCTCTGTGGGACATGGGGGAAGCTTCTAGCAGCTTCTCACAGAAGCCATCCCTGTAGCTCCCCCACTACCAAAACCTTGCCACGCAAACGCAATGCACAGAGTGTAAGCCTCAAATTGAGGTCTTTGCCTGAGTAATGTGAATTGATAGTAAGATCTTAATTGTCAGTAAGCTGTCAACCCATTCTCATCCTATATTGTGAGAAGTGATATCCATCTATAATTAAGATTACAATAGATTTGCATTATTAATATAAATTATTGTAAAGATTTTTTTCCAGATAGCACTAGGGAAGGTACTGTGGTCACTTTGGAGAATTAGATAAACCTAATTAGATAATAGATAATGTATATATACAGAAAAATTCAACCTCTCTATGAATTTGGAAACTGAGGATAGATTTCTCTGTGAAAAGCGACTGAGACAAAGGCTTCTAACTCCAAACAACTTAGAGATTGCTGCAGAAAGCTACTGATCTCGTAAATTTTACAATATCGTTATTTTAGTCCTAAGTATTGGGTGAAGAAGGAGAGGAAGGCAAGGAAGGCACTAGTCTCAGGAGATGGATTCCATGGAGGGAATGGCAAGTTCACAGACAGCTTCTGAAGAAAACACAGAACTCCCTATAGAATATGTTAAAGTGTTGTTACATCACAAATACCTTTTTACACATTATAGGGCATGAAATGAGGCTATTTCCTTTCAATGTGAAACCTAGAAAAGGAAGACTGAAACCCAAACAAACAGGATCTGGTACATTTATAGGATTCAAAATATAGGATACAATAACCTGTTTGTTCTTCTCTATTTAAAAAATTCCTTGATCCAGAAATAGACATAACATACAACAGTCTGAGAGCTTACGTCTGGCACAGATATCCTTATATCTTTGTTTAATGTAGAAGATCCAGAGAGTTCAGTAAGGGCCCTAAAAATCTTAACAAAATGTTTGTAGGAAAAATTTCACCTGAAAAGCTGAAAATTACCATGTTTGGTTTTCCTCCAGCAGGTCTTAAAGATATTACATTGTACTAGAAAAGTTATCTGTCTTCTGTCCCTAGCACTGCTGTAATCATAATGGACTGGTACTACAACAATATGGGAAAGATCTCAAGGTTTACTTGGACTAGAGAGGGACTGGGAGGGACGGCATGCTAAATTGAAAGTGTAATGTGTTTTGGAAATGGCAGGAACTGCCTGCTTTGGACTGCTTTGCAGGTAGCTGAGTTTTTTTTAAGAGAATGAGACATGAAGCTCCATTTCAGGGGTTATAAATTCTGCTTAAAAAAAGAAAAAAAAAAATTGTACAGTCTTTGTTGTTGGTGTGTCTGTATATGATAAAAAAACCTGCAACCCCAACTTCTGAAAGCACCTTAGCTTCCTCTGCTTTAAAGTCTGGCAGCGCCTGCAAGCTAAACAATAGCTTTATAAATCTGACAAATTTGACAGGCTCTTTACAGAGCTCACTTGCTATTACCAGAGTTAATGGTAGACAAGAAAAGCAAAAGTAGTACCATTTGCTCTGTGTTCAGAGAGGCAGTCTGAGGATTTTGGATGACTTTCTTCAGATATGCATTGAAAACTTAGGTAAAGATTTGGAGGAGGGTTGTTTTTTGGTTTGTTGGTGGTGGTGGGATTTTTTGTCAGTTTTCAGGTTCATTTTTCTTCCAATAGTAAAATATCTGGAAACTGAGTTGCAGGATGTTTAAAACCATTTAGTGTCTCAAAATTAGGTCAGCTACAATGCATTGTTTTAGCTGGAATAAATAGGAGGAGGATGGTGTATTTTGAAATATAGAATTCCTCTGTTCTGAAATATTTTGTTCTGTTGTTTTCACAGAAAAAAAAATACTATTTAGTATGTGATTAAATCCTTACTTAGGCATCTGGAAATTAAACACTTCACCTTTTCTTTTTGAAAGGGCCTCGCTTTAAACAACAAAAAATGTGACTTGCATTAAAAGCATAGGAAAAGGATGAATAATCCAAAAGAACATACAACATTGTTTGAGGCTTAAACAACTATTCTTTCTTTTTCATTTACCAACAGTTCTGAAAATTGCCTGATTCAGTTCAAATTATTCTTTCTCTGTGCTCTGTTCTAGTACAGAACAGAAAAAAATCCATGTGTCATGTATTTCCAGGTTTGACTCTAGTAATAGGTAATAAAGACCCAAGAATTTGCAATGTGTGAGTAAATTCCAAATCCATGGCAGGAAATCTCATGTCAAATGCATGAATGTTTTCAATCACTGCAATTCAGCTAAATTTCTATGTAAGATTCAGCTGGGTTTAGATCTTAAGAGGTATATCACCTCTTAAATTAATATTTTATTGTGACCTTAAACATTGAAGTAGACTTAGCTTTGGTGCTACAGCTGGGTTTTGTCTGACATGGACACACACGTCTTTTCAAAGGAATAACTAATAGAATCTTCTCAGCCACACATGCTTTAAATGTACTTTAGTAAAAAATGGTGGCATGACTATGTTTGGAGCCAAAGTCACTTTTTTTTTCCAGCCATTTCATTATAAAAGATATTTCTTGCTTCTCTTTCTTATGTTTCTTGATTTTGCAACAGGTGGTAACGCAAATTGTCATAACACTCTTTGCATGTATTTTTATAGTTCATTTCCTCAAGTAATTGAGGCTTATAGAAAGCAAATGACTAGGAGAAACTCCTCTGAGTGAAGTGCAGATGTTCCTCTGTGTTAGGAAGAAAGTAAACATATAAAATTTCTTGCAAACTCTTAGCAGCAGTATTTTTTTATGCTTTCTCTCTGTAGACAAATACAGGTGGGTTTGAGTTGGAAAAGACTACAGATGGTGAGTAGAAGGGTGTTTTGAGCACAGAAGCCTGCATATGTGTGAAGAGAAGTAGAATTTCCACGTCTTTTGAAGAAATATTTCTGAAGAAGTTTTTCTATTTGTGGACCAGATATGGTGAAAGTAAATTCTGAAAAAAACAAAAAGTGATGTGTGTGATGAGTAGGGGAATGCAGAAAGTAATTAAAAAGACTGAATAACTGGTCAGTGAATCAGAGATGTAAGTGTCTGCAAAGGGAAAAGGAGAGAAAGAGAAGGTAGCAAGACAACTGCAGACTAAGATAACTTTGGAGACAGTCTAGCAATTTTCCAGATCATCAATTAAGGATTAAGTATTACTTTACATGTGATTTGGTAGTACATAGCTTGGATAGTAGGTTTGATGTTTTGTCACTGCTAGCAGTTGGTCACTTGCTTACCAAATACAAACAGATGGTATTTTTGTTTTAATTTTTTTTCAATTCATGAAGTAAACACAGATATGTTTTGTTTATTATTATACAAAAATAGCTCTGCAGAAATTTTCCCTGGGGTAATTTCTCTTCCAAAAAACCATGGTGACATTCTCAGAGAGTGTTCAGAAACTAGATGAGAAAAGAAAATTATATATAGAGAGGTATATATAATGATAGGCCACATGATAAGCCATTTTTAGGTATATTATGCAGGTCATTTTCTATAGATTGCATGCCTGCAAACTGTTAGAATCACAGTGAGCTTTCCTGCACTGCAAGGACAACTGGTATAAGAGTTTGCAAAGCTGGGTAGCTACAATAGGGAAAATTATACAGTAATTACAAAGTCAACATACTTAGCATTATTAAAAAAAAAGTTTTTAAAACCTAGGATGATCAGAACTGATGTTCAAGCGCAAATATGCACAGTATACAAAAGACAACATCTGTAAAAATACACTTAACATTTATTTTAAAATATTGTAATCTTATATGACTTCTAGAGCATAGTTTTTCTAAGGTCCATATTTCTGAGTGATGACATGCTTTTAAAAAAAGAAATCCAAAAACCTTACCTGAAGAAAAACCATCATTAACTTTATTACTCTCCCCTTCATCAGTCTGAGAAAGAAAAAGCATGTTTGCTTTTCTGCTCTTGTGGCATGAGTGTATGACAGATAGATACATAGCCATATATTGTCAAATTATTCAACTGATTATCCCATACATGGCTTATATGTATATGCATGTGGTGGCAGTGCCATGTGCAAAATTTGCAGAGCTGTATGACAAACAAGTGTTTATATGATGCCACAATTTATAACCTTAGCAAGAGATTAAGTACTGCTACATCTTCCATTTGTGTTATGACTCTGATTGGATTGCAACTGAAATAAAGGTGATGTGACATCCTTGAAGTCATTGAGGAAGGATCAGAGAAAGTTAAATTTAAATTTTACAGTTTCTTTTCACCATCATCTTATATATTTTTATTTTAAAAAAAAAGAAAAAAATGTGTTTTTTTTAAAAGGATAAGAAGTCTTATAGATCTGTATTTTAAGATAGAATATATGTAGTTCAGTAGTACATTTTGCCATAGAGCTTGAAGGTGCATGAAAATCTTCCTTTGTTTTGGGTTCATTTCTTCCCACCAAAATAGAATGATTAAATGAGCCAATGAGGAGAGGTGCTATGCTGGACCTTGTTCTCACCAACAAGGAGGGGCTGGTGGGGAATGCGAAGCTCAAGGGCAGCCTTGGCTGCAGTCACCATGAAGTGGTGGAGTTCAAGATCCTTAGGGCAGCGAGGAGAGTGCACAGCAAGCTCGCTACCCTGGATTTCAGGAGAGCAGACTTTGGCCTCTTCAGGGATCTGCTTTGTAGAGTACCATGGGATAAAGCTGTGGAAGGAAGAAGAGCCCAAGAAAGTTGGTTAATATTCAAGGATCACCTCTTCCAAGCTCAGGAGTGATGCATCCCAACAAAGAGGAAGTCAGGCAAAACCACCAGGAAGCCTGTGTGGATGAACAAGGAGCTCCTGGACAAACACAAACACAACAAGAAAGCCTACAAAGGGTGGAAACAAAGACAGATAACCTGGGAGGAATGCAGAGAAATTGTCTGAGCAGCCAGGGATCAGGTTAGGAAAGCCAGAGACCTGATAGAATTAAATCTCGCTAGGGACATCAAGGGCAACAAGAAAAGCTTCTATAGGTCTGTTGGTGATAAAAGGAAAACTAAGGAAGATGTGGGCCCTTCCTGGAAGGAAATGGGAGACCTGGTTACCTGGCACATGGAGAAGCTGAGTTACTCAATGACTTTTTTGCCTCAGACTTCACTGGCGAGTGCTCCAGCCACACTGCCCAAGACACAGAAGGCAAAGGCAGGGCTGGAAGAATGAAGAACTGCCCACCATAGGAGAAGGTTGGGTTCAAGACTATCTAAGGAACCTGAAGTTGCACAAGTCCATGGGACCTGATGAGATGCATCTGTAAGTCCTGAGGGAACTGTCGGATGAAGTGGCTAAGCCACTATCCATCATATTTGAGAAGTCGGGGCAGTCTGGGGAAGTTCTCACCGACTGGAAAAGAGGAAATATAATCCCTATTTTTACAAAGGGAAAAAAGGAAGACCCAGGGAACTACAGGCCAATCAGTCTCACCTCTGTGCCCAGCAAGATCATGGAGCAGATCCTCCTGGAAACTATGATAAGGCACATGGAAAATAAGGAGGTGATTGGTGACAGCCAACATGGCTTCACTAAGGGCAAATCGTGCCTGACAAATTTGGTGGCCTTCTATGATGGGGTTACAGCACTGGTGGATAAGGGAAGAGCAATGGATGTCATCTACCTGGACTTGTGCAAAGCTTTTGACACTGTCCTGCATGACATCTTTGTCTCTAAATTGGAGAGACATGGATTTGATGGATGGACCACTTGGTGGATAAAGAATTGGCTGGATGGTCGCACTCAAAGAGTTGCAGTCAATGGCTTGATCTCTAAGTGGAGAGCAGTGATGAGTGGCGTTTCTCAGGTGTAGGTGTTGGGACTGGCGCTGTTTAACATCTTTGTTGGCAACATGGACAGCAGGATGGAGTGCACCCTCAGCAAGTTTGCTGATGACACCAAGCTGCGTGATACGGTTGACATGCTGGAGGGAAAGGATGCCATCCAGAGGGACCTTGACAGGCTTGAGAGGTGGTCCTGTGCAAACCTCATGAAGTTCAGCAAGGCCAAGTGCAAGGTCCTGCACATGGGTTGAGGCAATCCCAAGCACAAATACAGGCTGGGCAATGACTGGATTGAGAGCAGCCATGCGGAGAAGGACTTGGGGATATTAGTGGATGAAAAACTGAGTATGAGCCAGCAATGTGCAGTCGCAGCCCAGATAGCCAATCGCATTCTGGGCTGCATCAAAAGAAGCGTGACCAGCAGGTCGAGGGAGGTGATTCTCCCCCTCTACTCTGCTCTCATGAGACCCCACATGGAATACTGAGTTCAGCTCTGGCACCCCCAGTGTAAGAAAGACATGGACCTGCTCGAGCAAGTCCAGAGGAGGGCCATGAAGATGATCAGGGGCTGGAGAACTTCTCCTATGAAGACAGGCTGAGAGTGTTGGGGTTGTTCAGCTTGGAGAAGAGAAGGCTTCAGGGAGACGTTGTAGCAGCCTTCCAGTACCTAAAGGGGGCCTACAAGAAAGCCAGAGAGGGACTTTTTACAAGGCCATGTAGTGATAGAACAAGGGGTAATGGATTTAAACTGAAAGAGTGTAGAGTTAGAGTAGATGTAAGGAACAAGTTCTTCACTGTGAGGGTGGTGAGGCACAGGAACAGGTTGCCCAGAGAGGTTGTGAATGCTCCATCCCTGGAAGTGTTCAAGGTTGGATGGGGCTTTGAGCAACTTGGTCTAGTGGAAGGTGTCCCTGCCCATGGCAGGGGGATTGGAACTAGATGATCTTTAAGGTCCCTTCCAACCCAAACCATTCTATGATTCTATGAAATGTGGAACCAACAAAAGATAGCTCAGCAAATCCTCCACCCTAACATTTCAACAATTTGGAATGAGGATCAATCTTTTTTCAATATTGCTTGACTTACTTGATTTTTCTATAGAAGGTCTCAGAGCTTTCCTATGCCTTTCGACCCTAAAAAAAAAAAAAAAAAAAAAAAAGAGTTTTGCAGAGACTTTTCAGAGCTATCAGTCATGTTAGTATCATTATTATCAATGTAAGGTGCAAAAGCATGGGCTATCAGAAATCACGGCACATAATTTGTTATTTTGAACAGTATCTAGCAAAATGATGCAATGGTACAATGGGAAAAAAGACTGTACAGAGAAATTATGGTCCCTTGTCTTAAATGCTGGGAAAATGGCTTTCCCTGTAAAGCCAGAGGATCTATATTTTTATTCAGGATTAAGGGCATGGACAGAAAGGTGTACAAAATGTGCTACTTTCTAAAGGATTTCAGTAGCTCAACTTTAGTAGCAGTTACTTTGGGCTTTGAAGCAGGTAGTATTTGTCTATATGCTATATTGGAATTTCTGTGACCCTCAGACATGTTGTCTCAACCTGTCTTCTCATCCTGATTGGAGCCAACAATGTAAAATTGCAGATATTTTGAACAGAAAGTAAAACCGACCTCAGACAAGCTAGTCATATTCACTGTGCTGACAGCCTCCAGCTGAGGTGGTATCACTGCAGCAGAAAAATTCTGGTGCTGGTAATGATGATCAGGAACTAGCAAAAGAGAGGATTTTAGGCAAGATTCTTAACCTCACAGATGAGGGAAATAGGGGGGGAGAAGGAAAAAAAAGGGAAGAATATATTAAAAACCCCTTTTTTTATTTTTGAGAGGCACCTTCTCTGTTTTTTGAGGGCTAAAATTGACTTCCCCACACAAAGCATTGACGAGAAGAATGCAATATTTACCTGTTATAATTGAGCCTCCTCTTATTGATGAGGAATAAAAGAGAAATTGAGTCATAAGTGGAGACTCAGGGAATACAACAATTTACATATATATATATGTATATATATACTTAAATCTTTTTAATATGACTTTCTGGAATCTTTTTGCATGGACTCATTAAATCTTTATTCTTCCTATGCAGTAGAAATACAGAACCTTCATTGCATTCTGATATCTGGAACAACCATATAGAGGAAAATAGAACTTTTTACACATTTGGAACAGGTGAAAAGATATTAAAAACTAAGTTTCCAAATATTTTGCAGAAAGTAAGTTTGAAAAATTCTGCAATAGGATAATAATATGTTGGATTTATTACAGATGTTTGAATGGTCTTATTGTCTTTTTGCCTTACATTGAGCACTTTTCAAATTTGCCTACACAAGATTTTCCTGCAGTATTTGGACCTTTTCAGCATCTTACACTTGTCTTTCTTAGTCTCTGTATACATTATACAAGACACTGAAATGCCTCTGATTTTCAGAACATGCACATTACTTGAGCTTAAAGTGAGAGTGGTGCATGGTCTCTGCAACAATTATTTAAAAATCAGTCACCATATCACTAGAATGACAGGGAGGAAAACAAGTCCTTTATCAGTATTTCAGTAGGAAGGCTTGGGAATCTGAAAACCAAACAAAAATAAAGAAAACCACAGGAGAAAAAGATTAGTTTGATTTGTGGGCCATCAGCTGGAGAAGAGCTGAGATGTGGGCAGTCTGATAAATTAGAACCATTGTGGAAGTAGTCATGTTTGGGGGTTGTTTTGTTTTGGTTTTTTTTTTTCTTTTCTTTTGGTTTTGCATGGGGTGAGAAATACCTGCCAGTTTTCTTGCTCAATATTCTGAATTTCAATATGCAAATAAATAAATAAGCAAAAGGTGGTGTTTCACCAAGAAAAGCTGCCTTGTCACTAAGTGAAACCCATGTGTCTCCCTGTCTTAGGTCCTGAACTGTGTCACAAAAGGAAAGAAGAACAGCAGAAATAGTGCAGGAAAGAGCTTACAGCTGAATTGTTAATGCATTTCATTAAAACCCTTAAATTTTAAACAGGATTTCATTGTCACATGGTGAACAAGTAATAGACATTGCCCTGGGTATGATTTTAATCATTTTTCATTTGTTCTGTATTGCAGATTGAGTCAGGGAACTGGCTCACTTTTAATAGTACATTTGCAACAGTGGCATGAGTTATTGACTTTGCTTATTTATTTAGAACATTATGTGCCAGAAAAATCTCAGTGTGATGAATGTATATCAATTCCATCACCAATGTGGGAGGTAACATAATCAGTAGGAGTAGAAAGAATATTACAGAAATTGTAGTTTACAAACGCAGCAACATATATTGACATATATATTAAAAAACCATTCAATTTTCCACAACAAAAAAGTGAAATACAAACAAGTAAATCATGTATTAATAAACATGAACTGTTAAGAACAAGCCACCTCTCTTCAAAAATTATTTGTGTCTATGCTTGCAGTCAACTATCGACTGGCTCATCCGGGTTTTGATTCAGAAACAGGATTTACCTAATGGTGTGAAGTAACTGTTTTAGCTGGCTTTTGTGGGGAAGGTATGGTCCCAGAGGCTTTCTAAACGGATATTATCTTTTTTTTTTCCATAAAGACATGTGAAGTTGTTCTGAATGACAACCCTATTACTTGTAACAAGTAAAGAGAAAGGAGAGCTGGTTTGATTTTTTCTCACATAAAGCAATTTTATTAGATATGATAATTTATGAAAAAACAATTTTTTTGCACATCATATATGCAACTTTTACAAACAGAACTTTAGAGAGAATTTCTGGTGAAGGCAAGAGAGAGCAAAAGGTCAGCTAGTCTCTTCAAAGATGGCAACAGCCAGCGGGGAGCTCTCCTAGGGTGTAACAAACAAATCTACCTCTTTGTATGCTAATTAAATGAGCATAGGAAGAGATAACTGAACTTTGGTATTATGCCTCTGATACAGCTATTCATGTCTCTGGACTATGGAGTGAAAATGTTTGTCTTAATAAGTACTTAATTAAATATATCAACTCTCACTAAATAAATTTTCTGAATGGGACTCTTTCAATGGGAGAGATAAAAAGAATCTCTTTTTTTTTCTCTCTGCAGACTAGTCAGCTACCCAGTGGTTAATGTAGTTACTTTTTCCTTAGAAGATACTTAAGGTATGAGAAAAAAAAAAAAAGCAGTTTAGGTTCTGGTGTGAAGATGAAAGGTTTGACTTCCAATCTTTTTCATCAGGACTCTGACAGAACAAACAAACAAGTTGTATAAAGTGTCATCCTCTCTCCCACCACCCCCCCGCCCCGCCTTTTTTAGGGGAATTTTTTAAAAGCTATTGATTTTGTGCCAATGGAAACTGAAGAAAAAAAATAAATTCAGGATGCTCTGTAGGATGAGAAAATGTCTTCCACTGATGTCTAAGAGTAAGTCTTCTGAGCTCTTCAAAATAAGTGAAAATTACTCTTCTGCAACCTGCGTAGCATTTCCTTACTATTCTTATTTCCACAGCTATTGCAAGATGACAATGCTGATTTTTAATAGGATAGTTCTAACTTTGAGCTTGAAAGGAAAGAAGGAGACTCATTTTACTGCTCAATCAATGTGGAAGACAATGTAAAAGTCAAATCATCTTCTTGTTATCACAGCTTCATGAACAACAAAATTATTTGTTATTATCAGCTATAGTTAGCCCAAGAAAGGGCAGTGAACCAAAGGCGGAAACTAATACAATTAGAAAAAAAATTACACAATTGTTGTTTTAGTCAACCAGGCAAATGCATTCAACTAAACAGTTAATGTAATCAGTTGTGAGCATCTCTGTTTATGGCAACCTCAGTAGCTACTAATTCACTTTTGCTTTGGGGCATTTGTTTATGAGGCATTAAGATTATGTAGAGATAAGAAGAGTTGTAAATTTTCTGTATACAGCTGTATAATAGAGACATCAGGCTTCACACAAATAGCCCTCATACTCTTACAGCACTTACCTTAAACATATTAGATTGCTTAAGTACTGACTATACTAGAGATTTTAAATGTTTCCAGTACTACAGAAACATGAAGTTTTCATGTTGACATGTATTTCGGAAGTCTTTCTAGCAGTAGGAACTTATGACTTTAAATAAGTCTTTAAAGTATCTTCAGTCACACCCATAAAAACAAAAATAAAACTTCCAATGGAAACGTAAGTCATATTCTTTAGGTTTACTTAACTATTTCTTTCCAAATGTATTGCTATTATTCTGCTGTTCTTCCTCTTTCTTCACTTGATTAGTTAAATATGTTTAATGTACCAGAAAGAAGGAGTAGGAATAAAAGTCAGATCTCATAACTGAGGAATATCACTATTGGAGTTCCAAAGGGGTTTGTGGTGGAACACATTCATTAATAGTCAGGGAAAGAAATGAGCAACAAAGTGACAAAATTTGCTGATGATATTAAGTTATAAAGGAGTCTAAGGACAAATGCTGACTATGAAAAATAGTCAAGACACCTTACAATACCGAGTGGCTGGGCAATAAATGTGATACACATGGGGAAGAGCAATGCTAATTTTACATATGCATGATACGTAAAGCTCTAAGGTGACTGTTACTACTCAGAAGCAAGACCTTGATGTTACGGAATAAAATTCTATGAAAATATCAGCTCAATGCACAGTAGCATATGAAAATATTATGACTTGTTAAGGCTTTATAAAGGAAAATACAGAGAACATTATCAATACACTGTAGAATTCCTAGTTTGCCCATATCTTGAATATGAAAGTATGGGAATTCCGCTTATCCTGATTCCTTCACCTCTAAAAGAGAATAATTGAATTGGAAAATGTTCAGAGAAAGCTGACAAAGATACATGACCAAAGGTAAAGAATGTCTTCTGTATGAGGAAAGACTGAATAGGCTAGGGCTCTAAAGAGGTGATTTTGTATTACAGAGGCTAAGATAAAGGCCTACAAACTCATAAGTGGCATTAGGAAATAGAGATCAGGTGTTCACATTCCCTTCCAATGCAAGCCGTGAGACTCAAAAGAAACTAGCCAGAGCTGATTCAAAATATACAAGAGGCGGCTCTTCACATAGCAGAGAACAGGTCTGTGCACCTTATTACAACAGCATAACATGGATGCTTAAATTAATGTAGATTGCAGGCAAGACTGGATAAATACATGCAAGAGTAATCCACAGAGACTTGCTACATGAGTAAGACTACACCTGGCTGGGAGAACTTACTAAAACAAAAATAGTTGGAGGTAAAGAACATTTTTACCAGAAAAAAATCATGTATCCCTGCCTACTCTTGTTCTTCCTTTGGCATCCCTTGTTAAGTATTACTGGGGAAATGCATGGGACTGGATAGACCCTTTATCTGATCCAGTGTCATCCTTAAGTTTTTCTTAAGAATGTTGAAGTGTATTGTTTCATAGTTTGTGCCATCCTTGAATTTTGAGTTCAGCCTGGTAATCAGACATTTTTAGGTATTTGTGGGCTGCAAACCTTTCCTCAGCTTCCAAAAATGTAATGGGGAGGTGTCTGGTGGTTACATGTAATGTTTAGGCTATTCAAGGCATCTAAGTTTAACAGGATTTAGACAATCAAAGATAAGCTGACGAAATGCTGTGGAACATATCTTAGCCTGAAGCAGCTAGTATTTCTCTGTCTCTCTCATCTGTAGAGCCTGGGAGTATTACTGATGTTAGAGCACTTTATGAAAACTGTAGTTTCATCCTGACTTTGTATGTGTACAGTATTTTCCATGATGTTTTGGTTTCCAAGGGAATAAAACCTTGGGCATAGAGATTAAAAGGCCAGTAAAAGAGGGTATCAGGAGGTACCCTGTCATACACCTGCTGCACAATCAATGCATAGCTTTGGTCTCTGTTTTCTTTTCCAACAGATGTCTAGGAAGCTTCAGGACCATTGAAACCAAATTCTGTTCTTTTCTTGATTGGTTCCAATGCAATCATATCGAAGTTTTCCATCTACCTAGCAGATATTTGCTATCAATGTCTGACAACACTAGTCATTAAAGACTGAATTTCTAGGCCTCAAGACATTAATTTTGACAGAATGTGGGGAGAGAATTGATTTAAGTTATAGAAGTGTGAGTTATTGAGAAAAGTTCTATTACACTGGAGGTACCTCACATTTGGCTTAGAAAACACATGAGTAGCTATGGCAAATAGGAGGAGTTAGTACAACCTGTCTCATCAAAAATGTTTGCCTGTCTATTTTTAAGTTTAGCATTTCTACTCCAGCATTTGTAAATCTTCTCAGAGATCATTTATTTGGCACACCTGTGACATGCTTCTGCTCAATGTTCGATTCATAAAACTGCTTCTGTACTGGGCTGGTGATATAATGTCTGGGAGTTATGTCTTGCTATCAGTTTTATGTTTCATACTACGCAGAGCATCTATCAAAGGACTTCTACACATTTTAAAGCATATAGAGATTCTGCTACATTTTTTTAAATTAGTTAAGTTTGATCCTATTTTGTCCACACAGATTCAGAGGTTAAATAACAGGTTGACATGCAATCCCTTCAAAGTGCTCTTACTCCTTGCCACAGGCAGATGTCCCATAGTATTGCTTTATTAGCTGTCTTTTGTTGGGAACCTTTTACTATATAGAAACAGGAATATAGAAAAGTTGTGTTTACAAAGCAGTTATTTCTAAGCTAACATGCATAGTAGATTGCCTGGCCTAATATAATAGGCTAAGCACTTGTAGGTTTGTTACTTCTGATGCAGGCACCTGATGAGTCACAGTATGCAGCTGGTGGCAGTCAGGCTGGGAAGGTGAGCTCTGTTGCACCTTGGTGCAGGCTGATCCTCAGTCCTGCTGAGTTGGTGTCTTCCAGTTTCCTGCACTTGGGACTTTTCACTTTTCCCTGGAGTCCTTGACTATTGCACAGTCTTATCTTTAATTTATGTAATTTCTCACAGCTTGATGGCTTTTTTTTTTTTTTTTTTTCAATCAGCTGGGCCAAAGTCACACAGCAATGCTTCAGCTGGGTTTTGGCCTACAGGCAGCTGGGCTATGGGTTGTCCTCATCCAGGGCATGGTGTAAACATGTCACTTATTTCTGGGTACAGCTGTATTAATATTAATAATCTGTCTGAGACAGCGCTACAACCTACATACAGCTTAAATAAAATACATCATGTGTTGTGGAACATTTTTAGCTAACGGTCACAAGAGCATTCCAGACGCCTTTAGAAGGCCTTGAACAGAATAAACAAGAAGACAAAAATAAGAAAGATACCAATTAGAAAAACACAGGTGCGCATTCCACGATAAAGAGAACTTGGCACAAACAACCTCAATTCGGCAGTTTATCTTGACCAATTAGACTGAGACAAGTCTCGTATGTTTTAGTTAGTATAACCAATTATGTTTTATGTTTATGCGCCTGTACAGTGTTGATATAACCAATCATTAAGTGTAACTAGGTGTGTGGACAGTGCGTGAATAATGTGTGCAACCAGTAGTAAAATAGCTAAACGCATGTATGGATGTAACCAATGTATAAAATGATGTCTGATGCTCTAGTAAAGTGGACTTCACCTGATCGCATTGGTCTGTGTGTGTTGTCCTGTGCCTCCGCAATCATGCATACTGAAATATGCTAAAATGAGACATGTATTCTCACTGTACTGAGTGCTGAGCGAAGACATTTTCCTCTGTGACTGGGCTTTTGGGCTATTACCTTTTCTGGGTTAAGGATCATATCTCTTTAGTGGTGATATCCAATCAAGAAGTAATTATAAATCACTAAGGACAGTGTGTTTTCAGAATAAGGTGGAAATCTTTACTTGCAAGATTCTTTAGTTAAGGTAGCTAAGTGTAGTTTAACTCAGAGTCAGCCCTTGCAAAGCTGTCTCCCTGTGTTGTGAAGTAGGGCTAGATTTTCTCCATGTCTCAGGTAGATCCCCATCTCTGAATGGTATCAGTAAGAGCTAAATTGTTTCCTCAGATTTTTTTTTTTTTTATTTCATACTCTTTCAAAAGTTAATGTGCTGTTCTTCACCAACTTTTTGTGCTTTGGTGGAATGCTCAGGTACCATTTCACAGGCTGGGCCAAAACAGGCTGGAGAAGACCAACCTGTCTGAACAGAGAGTTTTGGCTGGAACTCAGCAAGAAAAAAAAAAAAAGAGTTTATGACCTTTGGAAGAAGGGGTAGACAACTCAAGAAGACTAGAAAGAAGTCATGAGGTTATGTAGAGAGAAAATTAGAAGAGCCATAGCCCAACTAGAACTTAACTTGGCTACCGCCATAAAAGACAATAAAAAAATGGTTCTATAGATACAATAGCAACAGAAGGAGGGCTAAGGAGAATCTCCATCCTTTGTTGGGGGGGTGGGGAAAAGCGTAGTGGCAAAGGCTGAGGAAAAGGCTAAGGTACATAATGCCTTCTTTGCCTCAGTCTTTAATACTAAGACCAGTTGTTCTCAGGGTACCCAGCCCCCTGAGCTGGAAGACAGGGACAGGGAGCAGAATGAAGTCCCCATAATCCAAGGGGAAATGGTTAGCGACTTGCTACACCACTTAGACACACACAGGTCTATGGGGCCAGATGGTATCCACCCAAAGGTAGTGAGGGAGCTGGTGGAAGTGCTCACCAAGTCACTTTCCATCATTTATCAGCAGTCCTGGCTAACCGGGAGCTACCAGTTGATTGGAGGTTAGCAAATGTGACACCCATCTACAAGAAGGGCTAGAAGGAGGATCTGGGGAACTACAGGCCTGTCAGTCTGACCTCAGTGCCAGGGAAGGTTATGGAGCAGATCATCTTGAATGCCATCATGCAACACGTACAGGACAACCAGGTGATCAGACCCAGTCATCATGGGTTTGTGAAAGGCAGGTCCTGCTTGACTAACCTGATCTCCTTCTATGACAAGGTGACCTGCCTAGTGGATGAGGGAAAGGCTATGGATGTTTTTTACCTGGACTTCAGTAAAGCCTTTGACAGAGTTTCCCACAGCATTCTCCTGTAGAAACTGGCTGCTCATGGCTTGGTCGGGTGTATGCTTTGCTGGGTAAAAAACTGGCTGGATGGCTGGGCCCAAAGAGTTGTGGTGAATGGAATTAAATCCAGTTGGCGGCTGGTCACAAGTGGTGATCCCCAGGCCTCCATATTGGGGCCAGTTCTGTTTAATATCTTTATCAATCATCTGTACAAGGGGATTGAGTGTACCCTCAGTAAGTTTGCAGATGACGCCAAGTTGGGTGGGAGTGTTGATCTGCTCGAGGGTAGAAAGGCTTTACAGATGGACCTGGACAGGCTGGATCAATGGGATGATACCAGTGGTACGATGTTCAACAAGACTAAGTGTCAGGTCCTACACTTGGGTCACAACCACCCCAGGCAACACTACAGGCTTGGGGAAGAGTGGCTGGAAAGCTGCCCAGCGGAAAAGAACCTGGGGTTGTTGGTTGACAGCTGGCTGAATGTGAGCCAGCAGTGTGCTCAGGTGGCCAAGAAGGCCAGTGACATCCTGGCCTGCATCAGAAATAGTGTGGCCAGCAGTACTAGGGAAGCAATTGTCCCACTGCACTCGGCACTAGTGAGGTCACACCTCGAATACTGTGTTCAGTTTTGGGCCCCTCACTACAAGAAAGACATTGAGGTGCTGGAGCACATCCAAAAAAGGGCAATGAAGCTGGTGAAGGGTCTAGAGCACAAGTCTTAGGAGGAACAGCTGAGGGAACTGGGGTTGTTTAGCCTGGAGAAAAGGAGGCTGAGGGGACACCTTATCGCTCTCTACAGCTACCTGAAAGGAGGTTGTAGCGAGGTGGGTGTCAGTCTCTTCTCCCAGGTAACAAGGGACAGGATGAGAGGAAATTGCATCAAGTTGTGCCAGGGGAGGTTTAGATTGGATATTAGGAAAAACTTCGTCACTGAAAGGGTTGTCAAGCATTGGAACAGGCTGCCCAGGGAAGTGGTTGAGTCACCATCCCTGGAAGTATTTAAAAGACGTGTAGATGTGGCTCTTGGGGACATGGTTTAGTTTTGGACTCAGCAATGTTAGGTTTATGGTTGGACTCAATGATCTTACAGGTCTTTTCCAACCTAAATGATTCTATGACTCTAAAACCAGCCCAGGAATATATTTGCTAAATACTCAAATTTCATTTCACATAGTCCAAACCAGACATTATCCAATGCAACTCCATTAAGAAAAAAATTACTAGGAGGTGTCACTAAGTTTTTAATTTATCATTTTTCTCAGTTATCAGGGAAAGCATGCATCTGTTCAATAAAATCGTTGCAAAAATTTGCATGTTGTCTACATCTACATAACAGACCAAACCTGTGAAATCTGTATGAATATGTGTTTTGACTCTGTATCCTGCAAGTATTAACAAAACATAAATTAATCTTTCATTATCAGCTCAGTTAATACCTGGAAACCTCACCATACCTGGGAGAATTGAAAAATGAGTATTTGAGTACATTCTCAGCTGATGATAGATGAGCATATGACTGCAGAGCCGAGGTTATGTCATGGCTTCAATTCAAGATTTGGGTACATGTCCTTTTTTTTTTTTTTTTTTTTTTTTTTTTTGCAACACGGCTGGACAATTTAATCCCATACGATGTATAAAAACTTTTTGGGAAGTTTTTTTCACACTCTCTGTCATCACAAGCACATTAGCTAAGCATAGAATATCCTTACAGCCTGTGGCAATTTTCCAGTGGGCATAAATAGTTCAGTTTTGATCCTTAAGGTGAGTTGGGAACTACTGGTATAAGAACTTGCTTCTGCTTCCCTGCCATTTTACTGAAAATGCTGTTATAATAAACGTTTGTATTAAGTGGTATAATTAAGTCAAAGGTGTTTACAGTGTTTACTATGAGCGTCCTGCAGTTTTGAAATTCGAGAAGATTATTTTTTTGTCCAGTAGTACGCATATTCAATATATACGACAAGCCTTACACTTACAGTAGTGTTGCAAATAAGAATGAAAAATACTAGTATTTCAGTTTGCTGAGGAATTACAAGTGTTTTCTTAATTATTGTTTGTTTCAGGAAAATGGATCATTTTATCTGTAAATTCTTGGTAGATTCTTCATTTCTAAAAGTCTGAAGAGGGAAAGAGTATTTTGTCATTTAAATTACTTGATATTTTTGCTTGCTCTTCATATATTGCTCTGTTTTAATTCTGTGTAGTTTAGAAAGATACATTTTATTTAAATGCATATAGTTGAGTTTATTAGTATACTTACTAACTTGAAGGATATCTCTTAAATGATTTTATAGCCATTAATTGCATTGCTGCTAGTGAGTAAATACCAATGGTAAATGTAAAAATGTACATAAATTTAACTAAAATGTAATTTAGGTAAACCCAAATGTTCCAAGATAATTTTCTGTACAATTAAAAAGAAAAGAAATATTTAATGATACAAAATTCAGCTCTTACTTTGCATTTTCTTATGTTTTTAAAAGGAAGAGAAGAGTAATTGAACTCTAGAAAAAGCTGATCTAATAATTTGTGCCACATCTCTGATTTAACACTGAAGAGAATTTCCTAACTGGCATTTTGACCTCCATGAAGGTAATTTAGTGAATCTTTCATTAGTAGTAGATCAGGCAGGAGTTGTGGGTTAAAACACTAACTTTTTCTGATGATACAAAACCTACTTTAAAAAGCTTTTGGAAGTCCCCATATTTACTTAATTTGTTGTTTGATTTACAGCAACCCATTTTAGGTCAAGCTAGCATTGCTGATAGAATGCAAGTTAACAGACCACGGGCAAAATTTCAGTCTGATTCTTAGGGATGGTTTTTCAAATCAGATCTCCTAGCTCAGCTGGACTGGCATTGTGGTCTTGCAATACTTTTTGAAATTAGTATTAAAATTAAGAGCATTAAGAATTAATGAGATGTGTCACTACATACCAAAAGCCCCTGATCACTGTCCATGTGTCGCACTGATCACTTCAAGAGTGGCAAGTTCTGTCTTTATATGTACCATACACAGAATAGAGAATGCCAGCTAATTATTTTCAGATGTTTTCTCTCTGTTTTCATGTTGTGGACAAAAATCAGCATGTTTCTGACCATTTCTCCCGATGAGCAGTCTGTGTAGGTTCTCTGAGGCTTCAACCTCACTCAGCATACTTTTCCACAGAAACACTCTGACGTTTGCTTGGAATGACTTATTCTGCAAGCACTTTGAGGGGCAGTAAATAAAAGGCTATTTTGGGGCACTACTGTAGGTATAACTCCTGTTATAGTTACTGCTGCAGCTTTGTGCTTGGTTGCTGTGCCAAGAGAATGTTAACACTAGTGGAGGCTCTTTAGCTGGTAATAGCTGTCTCTGCTCTAGGTCAGCAGTGCTTTAAGCACATGCTTTATTCATTCTTATTCAGTGAAGCACACAAGAGTTTATGCTTATGTCATGCTGAATGTAGTGGGATACTTGTTTGTTTAGGTTGTGGAATTAAGACTTTTTGGCAATCAATCTAGTATCGTTTTGTTGCTATAGGCTTAAGAGACTCTGTGGGCGTATCTTGCCACTCCTGAGCTCTAAAGAGGGTCCTGGGAGCCACAGACCAGTAAGCCTGACTTCTGTCACAGGTAAGATGGCAGAGTCTGTCAAATGAATTAAGAAGACTGAGTGCATGCAGAAACAGTCTGTTGGGAAAGTGACAGTATGCCTTCTGTAAAGGGAAATACTGGCTCAGCCTGCCAAAACCAGGGCAGGGCAGGCACAGTGAAATCTCCAAATTTACAAGTTGTAATACCCACAATACAAAACCTAGGAAGCAGTTGATGTAGCTAGTGAGATTGATTTGAGACAGATAGTTTACACAGTAGACAATAAACTTGTGTGACTTGCTGCCACAGAAAATTGTGGGGAGAGACAGCATCAGCAGGTTCAAGGGATTAGATCAATTCCTGGACAGCAGGTCCAGAAATGAATACTAACAGGTCTAGGCAGAAACATACTAATAACCCTAGGAGATGAGGAGAATAGACAGCAGAAGATGATTGGTTTTGCGTGCTCTGCATATTTCTAAATAGTATCTCCTAATGCCAGCTGAAGAGACAAAATAGATGGCCCATGCTTCTGAGATAGCAGGACATTTCTTACATTCATATTTTGCATTCTTTCATTTAGTGATCAGGTAGTTTGGAGTTCAATCTGTTATTTCCTGAGTAACTCTGCTTTGCTGAGGGCCATTTTGTGCCACCTTCCAGAGAACATTCATTACTCGAAGAAGCTTCACTGATTTTGGCCTGTAAAATTCCTTCATTTTGATAGACTAAGGCACAGCTGAGTCCCTGGAGACTTTCTTTCTTCACTTAAAATATAGAAAAACCTTACTGAATTAAAGGAAAAGCACAGTAAGTGTTAAGACATTTCCAGTGCAATGTCCTTGACTTTGTGTATTTCTAACTCTGTAATCCTCAGGCAAGTGCAATTCTCTTCTTTCAGTGATGGAACAAAATCAGTAGTGCACATAATCTATAGGCTTAGGCTCCTGATGTATAGAAAAAAATCTGTGTATTGATAAATTGCACTGTCTTTTACATTGGAGCCAGGTGGTTTTTAGTCATGCGTTAAGATATTACTCAAAAAGTCCATAGGCAGTGTGAAGTATGACCTACCTGGTGGGAAAGCTATGAGGAAAGTGTAGAATCAGCCATTAGTATTTAGCTGGTGTACAATTTCTCTGCAAACTGAAACTGCCCAGAGGACTTTAATGACCATAGTCATATATCCCTTATATAGGCTCATAGCCCTAACAGCCAGACATACTTTTCAGCAAAAAACCCAGCATTGACTCCTGATGAAAGAGCCACTTTCTGACTACTGATACATCACGCAGCATGATAATGCTTATTTATTTATTTTACAATTACACCTCAGGGAAGAAAGCTAATACCTCTGTAAGTACCCAAAGTGCAGGAGGCTGTGGGAACTGATACATATATTGTGAGTTAAAGTATATCGTTACTGACTTGGCTGTGGCATGTAGTTGCCATGTATCATGGAGGGTCACATGGTAGGATTCTAACACCATGTCATATTTACTTTTCCTGACAGTTTGACTTGCAGTTAAAAATGACGTTTACAATTTTATGATAATTCTTTACTGATAATGTAAAAAAAGAAAAAGTACCCACAAAATGACAAAACGTGGTTGTAGGATAGAACAATAGATTTCAGAGAAAACAGAATCAAAGACCTCATGAAAATTGGTCTTCCTTTCTCCATTAAATGTTCCTGTGTGTATAAAGAAGGCTTATGTTTATGGAGATCTCTGAGTTCAGATAGTGATGTTAAATAATCTGGTTAATGTTCGGAAAGGTCTGATATTCAATCAACTTTTCTGCCAGTTTTGTACTCCTAGCTTTTTATATATTCCTGCATTTTCTAATGAACATGAGGCTTTTCAGGTTTTTAAAGATACAGTTCAGAGTCTTTGCCTATGTCTTTCTTCTCTCACACTTTCTCTTCTGTTTCCCCTTTCCCTTATCCCCACACTACTCCTATGGACAGGGTGACCGAACACAGGCACAGTATCTTTAGAGTCCGAAAGTAATAGAAATTCTGTTATGGAAAACTTCCACTGTTAAAACAAACAGTAAGAGAGTAAACTCTGCAATAACTCAGCATAGCAATAAGATAAAAAGAATTAAAAAGAGGATCTTAGAGAATTTTTCTCATCAGTTTCTGCTGTAATTTGGATTTGTTTAGACTGCTGTGAGACCCTTATTTTTTTCAGCAAGAAAGCAGAAGTGATGAAAAAGGATCTTGTCTTAAGCTCTGGGCTTGGAAAAACTTGTTCTTACTGTAGAAATATTACAAAGAAATAATGATATATTTTCTTTATACCTGATAGGCTGCTTCAAGCAGTAAGTTGGAGAGTAACAGTTAATACAAATATATTTGTATATATGTGTATGTTTTATATTTGTCATTAAAAAAATATTTTAAAATGAAGGAATGGAGATTATTTTTGCAAAATCTGCTTATACTGCCTTCTTTTGCAATGGTTTCCTTTGCACCTGAAAGAACAGACTGAAAGGAACTCTGAGGAAAGGTTCTGCATTATTATCTCTCTGATAAATGCATAGGGGAAGGTAAAGGCTGCAAATATCGTATGTTGTAATGAATGTCATTAATCTATTTTAGTGGAATCTCAAGCCTGGGAGAAGTGGAGCAAGTTCTGATAAACAAACTCCAGATGGAGATAGCAGAAAATGTGAAGAGAAACGGCAGTCGGAGGGAATACCTCCAAAATATAATTAAGGGGGAAGAATGACTCAAACAAGATGAATGATCCAGTATTTCACTTGCAGACTTCAGACTGTTTTGATGTTTGGGGTTTTTGAGGATTTGAGGTTATATGTTTCTCAAAATAAACTTCAACTGCTGTTTTAACACTAGCATTTAGATTTGAGATATGTTGACACTTAAGTGCTAGTCTTGCTTTATGACAGTATTCATGCATCTTCTACTTTTTATTTTTCTGTTGATTAGGTAATACTAATTTGCATGCTCTCCCTAGTTACAATATCAGAATTAGACTGTAAACCATTGCATTGCATTGGGGTTTTTTGATACTGCCAGCGAAGTATGATGATTAATGAAATAAGATCTATTAATGGCCCAATGATGAACCTAGCTATTCCTTTTAACCCTGTATATTTGCTCCTCATTGTGTATTTTCCTCTTTTCAGCCCTGTTTGATCATTGTGGAACTTGCAGCTACAGCATATGAAAAATTTACAGCTGAGCTCAAAAAAACCAAATAGACAAATTCATGGATGTAGAACCCATTGAAGGTTATTAAACACAAAGATAACACATCTGACTCGGAAGTGTCTAAGCCTCATGGTGGCTGAAGACAGAGTTTACTGTAGTAAATGATTTCTCTTGCTTATACTTTTCTTTAAGTATGTATTACTGACCACAGGATTAGACTTTTGACCATGCATGTCTATTCCAAAAACAGACAAAAATGGCTCCACAATGTGCAGTCAGCTGACAAAACTTGGGTGGAGTTACAGAAGGTGAACTTTGTAGACTTGGGGCCTTAGGAAGAAGCAGAATTGTTTGCTGCAATTTTCCTTCTGATTATGGTGCTTCTGAACAAATAAAAATACAGTCTCTGTGACAAGTAGCATTTTTTTTCCAGTAAGCAACTGACTGTGATTTGCCTATGTTCTAAGATCTTTTATCAGCAGAAGAAAAGTAATTTTGTGCACTTTGAGACACCCTGAGCTACACTTGATTTACCCCCAAAAAAACTTTTATCCATAGGTGTAACTTATTTCAATTTATTTGAATAATAAGGTGAATATTAGAAAAAAAGAAATGCTCCAAAACCCAAACCCCAAACCAAATGGAAACAAAAACCCCCAAATAATAATTAAAAAAACCGCAAAACAGTAGGTCCTAGCAAAATCTTAAACCTCATTCTGCAACATTTGGATTTTCATTTTCATCCACAGACTAAGCAGGATCACAGCTGTTTTGGAAGACAGGATCTACAATCAGCACGATCTTGCTAAATTAGATAAATGGATTGAATTCTGAAATATGAACAGACATGCAGAAGAAAGTGAGATGGTTTAAGTAATAGGTTAGTGTCAAATGCACAAAGGTAGAAGAGACAAGTTGTCTAGATAGTTGTATTACTGAGTAACATTCAGGGATTAAAATAAATGAAGAAGACATTTATTCAGATATGCTGCATTAGGATTATCACATAAGAAAATGAAGGAAGATTGCTCTGATCTATTACTGGCTCTGCCAGAAGCTAGGTTTTTGATATATATTTTCTGAAAGAAAAAAGAAAAAAAAGATAAAAAGCAGTTCAAGACAGGTCAGAAGACACCTAAAATATTAGAAGTCTTGGAAAATAGAATCATAGAATAGTTTGGGTTGGAAGGGACCTTTAAAGGTCATCTAGTCCAACCCTCCTGCAATAAGCAGGGACGTCTTCAACTAGATCAGGTAGCTCAGAGCCCTGTCCAACCTGACCTTGAACCAGCTTTGTGATGGGTTTATGACACAAAATAAATGCTAGATTTAAATCTGCATTTAAATCAAGAGTCTGAGTCTATCTATAGATTTCAGCTTGCTTTGTATATAAAATATAAGAGATTGACCTGTATTTACCATTTTGGATTTAGTATGGAGAAAGCAAAATAGAAAATGAGAAAGCAAACTTTTTTTTTTTGTTTTTGTTGCAAGTGCCTGCTATAGTAGAAATAAAGTGTTTTGGATGTCCCACCAGAACGAGTCAGGTGAACACTGAAATAAAACACTCTGAATGTAATAAATGGTTCTTTTCCCATTAAAAAATGTATAGAATTTTTTTTTTTTTAAAAGAGGGACAGTATGAGTTCAAAAGGTATGGGAAGTGAATACTGAGTTCTGATTTTGTTGAAATATCTGGTAAATCTGAAAATGCAAGACTTCTGAGGAAGTTAAGGAGTTTGCGATTTTGTGATTGCTTTGTCTGAAAATAGCAAAAATAGTACAATTCTATCTTTATTTGGATTGCATATTTAACAGCTAGAGTCAGATGTGGAAGGCCAATGAGTTAGAGACAGTACTGTAATCTTCCCCTTGGTGCTTTATCTTTCATATCTCTTTGAACTAAATGCTTTTCTTTTTACAGTTTTTGAGCAAATAAAGCTTTTTTGTGGCCTGAACTCTCCTCAGTGAATAAATGGAAAATCAACATTCTGCTGGATTTTATAGATTATTTAAACAGACTTAATGGGATTCTCCTATATAACAAAAAAAGAATATAAAAATGTAATGAGGTGAAGATACTGTACAATATTATTAAATAGAAATAATATTTAATCAGGAAAATGACATCGCTATGATGGCTATTTTTCTGGTATAATACACTCTGAAAACAAACTGGATATAGTGTATGAGCTACTGTCTGCAGCCTTTTGAGCAGTTTGGCAAATTCATATCAGAAATTCATCTGTACTGAAAGTGTACCCCCCAACACTTTTGTGTCATAAAATATGCACTTTTTAAAGAGCAAGTACTTAACTAATAAGGTTCATGGTCTTTTGAAGTCAACTTTATGATGTTCTATCTCTAAAGAACAATTTAATTAGATATCAAAATGTCACCTGCAGTGAGTAAAATCCCTAAATACTTAAGTTAGAGTGTTACCTGCAGAAATGAAAGGCAGTGATACTTCTATATTATCCTGTTGTTTTAGAGACTAAGAGGAAAAGTCACAATACTTGTTTACCACCAGAGGAAACCTGTTGTCTGACCTGAGTCATTATCCATTCCTGGAAGAACTTCCATGGACTTCACTGAGTTTTGGATATAATTTCAGGGGTTTTGTTTTAGCAGAAAATATGGGATAATGTTCAGCAATTAATGTTATTAATGATTAATGATATTAAGGGAATTTATAAGACTATGCAGAAAATTACTTTGAATATACAGAAAGTTATAATTTTTTCAGCCAATAATGATAATCCCAGTAGGGGAGGGAAGCCACCTCTTCCTCTGTTAACTCCTTCTGCTATGATTAGATTTTTTTAATTTTTTTTTTATTACAGTAAATAATCAACATTAGGGTCTGTTACTGGACATTGCAAGAACTGCATGAAATCAAATGATTGTGGGGGATACTGATGTCAACATAGTTCTACAGTAAACCAACACAAAAAACTATTCAAGCAGTGTAAGTTTCTGTTCTAGCATGTTTTCTCTTATGCTTTAAAAAATTAAACCTGAAATCTTATTTATCCATCTGAGGGGGTTGGGGAGAATCAAGATACCATTCCACCAAGGGCAGTGGTCTCACCATGCATGCCTATTAAATAAATCATAGTATATTCCCCACAATTATTTAGTACAGAGAAGGCAACTGACTCTTAGAGTTGTTGAAAACTGTAAATTCTTTAGAAACAAGTCAGTCAGTGTTTGCTCTTCAATCTTGAGACAGGCTCTAGTGTCAAAACTTGTGGAAATCAGAAATCTGTCTCAACAGAGCCTCAAGTTATATTTTAATAAAACAAAGAGCTTTATAATAAAACAGAATAAGAATGTAATTTAAAATGCATGTTAAATTTTCTGCCACTCCAAACAAATGCTGACATTTTAAATCTTATTCACATTTTCTGTGTATATTAATTCTAGATGTAATTTAACAGCCACTAAATATAAAGTCCAATAGAACTTTGCTTGGGCTATGAGTGCAGAATACGTTCCATTATTAATTACAGAACTTAAAAGAGAATATTAACACTTTTTAAGATTGGGAATATTTTCCTCCCTCTTGAAAAGTTCTAGCCTGTTTTAATTGCATTTTTTTTTCTCCTTTTGAAACTTTCTAGATAAAAGCCACATTTCAGACCAAAACCTGTGGCTTAGTTTTTACATAGCTGAAGAGGAGATAGCAAGTACTAGCAACACGTCCTTAAACATTTAAATTACTGTTCCACATGCTGCAGCAGGAGTGTGGGGAATGGTGTGTTTGGTGCTGAGCATCAAGGTCTCCCTTGTGGCAGAGACCAATGCCTCCCTACCACTGCTATGTAATTCAGTACAACTGGCCTGTAACAGGATATGATTTGAAACTTAGAAGTCCATCAAATGATCCTGGAAACTAGGTGAGGAGGCAGACATGACACAGCATGGAGGCCAGGAAATGGGAGATATAGGATGTGCTTCCTTGTTCTGCTATTTTTTTAAAATACATTTTGTCCGGCCATTTGCATTGTTTTATTGCAGCAGCTATATAGATACACTTCCAACAGATTTCCTGTGGCCTTTCTATTTTGTGTTTTTAGTTTTTCTTTCAGTCTAGAAATTTAATTTACATGTGGGCAGGCTTAAGCAGTGTTCCCAAATCCATTATGCGTCCCATATCAGCTGGAGCTGAACACTCAGGAACAAGGACTGATATTCCCACAGCTTGTGTGTGATGCTCAACAACTTGAAACGCCCCCAGATCTGCTTACTTTCCCCTGCTCCCAGAAGCACATGAACCACATTCTTGTGCTAATCAACTGCAAACTTCCAGTTGGTTTCATTGGATGTAGGACTTAAAGTTAGAAAGTGGGTGGAGTATTCAGTGAAATTACCTGTCAAAATCTATTAGTAAACAGTCATTCAGTCTGTAGGGTGACTTTGCAACCCTTAGGAATGATTAAGTAGATTGACCTCTTCTCTTGTATTTCATGCTGCCTTTTTAAATTTTCTAGCAATTTGTTTAGAGCTTGTGGCTCAGCAAAAAGTATCTTTTTGTTCTGTGCTAAAAATGATTTAATGCAAACACCGCCTAAGCAAGGAGAAACTATATTTTCTTTTCAACGGTTGTCTCTTCACAATGAATTACAAAAGAAGTTAATAGTGTTAGAACATGTACGCAAAATCTTTAAAATGAACCCACCCAACCTGTCTGTGTAGTTGATACTCCTTCCATCAGTTTTGGGGTTGTTTGGGGTTTTTTTTTGCAAATCCTCTAACTGTCAATATTTTAATAAGGTTGTTTATAGCTAAAGGAAAGCACAGATTAGATCAGATACCACAGGGAGTTTGTAAGATCAAAGCTTCTTCAGTCTAATACTGCTAAGTTGTGCTGAAAACCACAGTGCCAGTTAAATAGAAATATTGACTTTAAGGCACAATATTTCCTATCTATTTTACATAAAACTTTTAAATGTTTTCTGTAATAAATATTATATTGATTTCTGTAAAGGATATAATGGACACATTCTAGTGAAAATCTGGTTAGTTTGTCTAGGTTTTGTTTATTGACAAAATAACTAGGTTTTGTCTAGGTTTTGTTTATTGACAAAAAGGTAACAATAGTCCTCTGGCCGAAAGGACGCTGTTTAAAACTGTGATGAAATCTGTATTTGTAGTAGATTAAGAGAGCTTCTCGGTATTTTCAGAAGTGAAATAGTAAATCAAATATTTAATCACTTTCATTCTTATTAGTGTCAATATGTTTCTAGAAGGTTTGATCTGCATCTTCTTAAAAGTAACCTAACATAGCCCTCAATTCTTAAAACTACTTTAAAATATACACTAAGAGAATTATAGGAAGTCCTCTTGTATTGTAGGAAGTTTGGTTTTCTTAAATGGATTTTTTCAGTCACATATCTTAAAGTAGTTATTTGAAAATTTTGGATTATCCATCCAGGACCATAAAAAAGTAATTCGGTAAAGTGCAGAAAATTCTCAGAGCTACTCAAACTGTGAAATGCAAATGTTCTTTCATACTATAAAAGGCCATTATAATTTAAAAAAAATCTGCTACAAGTAAAAATATGAAAGAAATAATTACAAGTTTTATGTATAGGGGACAATCTGAAATAGTAACACTGACATGTGATTGAAAAGCAATTGTATTATATCATCCAGTAGTATTTTAACAAAATGCAGAGACAGTAGTGTTAAAAAAGTATTCACAAAAGGGGAAGACATAATAAAAAAGCTGCTCTTTTCACTCTTTTCTGTCATTTTGCAGTGTATTTCTAACTTTTTCCTACCTTTCTCTCCTTTATTTGAAATAAATTAGATGTTTGTGTATATAAAATTAGACTTACAAGGTGAAATAGACTTTCTGTAGGCAAGAAAACTAACAATTCTCAGCAAATTAGTTAAACGAACATGTTACAAAAGGAAATGTTTGTGGAAAACTTTTCACAATGCATCTTTTGATGAGTTTTAATACCAAAGTAGAATAAAAAATATTAATGCATCATCTTTTTTTTTTTTTCCCACCCTAATTTTAACCACTTAAGGATCTGAAGTAAGTTGTTTGATTCCTTTTAATACAAGGAATATTTTTAAATTCTTTGTTCATGTTTGAAATCTATGAGAACTGTTAAAGTTATTGTCAATGTAGTTACACGTTATGCTTTTCCTTTTTAATCAAAGTCCTTATAAAATCTCTATCTTCAGAGTGTTTCCTTCTAGAAGTACCCTAGAAAATTACCTGTAGAAATAGTGAAATCAGTAGACTGATTAGGGAAATTATCTAGGCTGGATCCCAGAAACTGCAGTGCTCTATTCATCTCCTGTAGGGATCCAGCAGGATCCTTCCCACCGCAACACTTCTCAGTTCTAGTTTCAAAGTATCACATTTGCTTTATGACTTTTCTGCTACTGACTTTGACCGAGAGCTGTAACAGTAGATTGATAGCACAATGGGAATTTGAACATTTAAAAATTACAGATGTAACCAACATATTTCATGCAGACTGCAAACTGGTGATAGTAATATTTAGCGATCATTGAAACTGCTTAAAATCGAACTACATGCAGAATGGAACTATATGTAATTTAATACATTATTTTTCACTTAAACTATCCTATTAGCTGACTGAAAACCTTGACTGTTCCCGAGATTTTGTTTTATCCAAGAATCCACTGATAAAAAAAGCTTGTAGTCATATATGAAATCAATAGGCCTGTGGCAGATTCCACTTTTAAAAAAAAAAACAAAAAACAACTCTGTGTATTAGATGGCTAAGGCAGAAGCATTAGGATACTTTTCCAAAGTATGGCTAGTAAGAAGGGACAATTATACTTTCAATTATCTACTCCTTCAGTTTGTTTCAAATTTACTATATAGGCAATCCATTTATTCACTGTCTGTTTTTTTTTCTTTTTGTAAGGTCCATGTTAACAAGGTTCCATGTTAAATTGCTGAAATCACTCAAGCAAATCAAACACAGCTCTATCAAGCTGTTTGGAGGATCAATGTTGTAATGCACCTAGCCTGACAGCATTAATCTCTTACTCCTTAATACCAAGAGTTTGACTTCCCTTTACAAATTCAAACTCACAAAAAATGACGTGTTTCAATATTGTAAATAAGTAATAGTGCATTGAGAACCTTTGTCCTTGTGGTGGGTTGACCCTGGCTGGGTGCCAGGTGCCCACCAAAGCCGCTCTATCACTCCCCCTTCTTAGCTGGACAGGGGGGAGAAAATATAACAAAAGGCTCGTGGGTCAAGATAAGGACAGTTTAATAAAGTGAAAGCAAAGGTCTCGCGTGAAAGCAAAGAAAAACAAATGATATTATTCTCTACTTCCCATCAGCAGGCAATGTCTGGCCACTTCCTGGGAAGCAGGGCTTCAGTACGCGTGGTGGTTGCTCCGGAAGACAAAAATGCCTTCCCTTCCGCCTCCCTTTACTTAGCTTTTATATCTGAGCTGACGTCATATGGTATGGAATATCTGTTTGGTTAGTTTAGGTCAGCTGTCCTGGTTATGTCCCCTCCCAAGATCTTGCCCTGCCCCAGCCTGCCATTGAGGGAGGGGGCAAAAATGTTGGGGAGACAGCCTTGATACTGTGCCAGCGCTGCTTAGCAGTAGCCAAAACACTGGTGTGTTATCAACACCTTTCTAGCTACTGATGCAGAGCACAGTTCTATGAGGGCTGCTATGGGGACTATTAACTCCATCTCAGCCAGACCCAATACAGTCCTTAACAATTGTGACAAGAAAGTGAAAGGCATTGGATGTTATAAAATGCTTCATCTAATTCCAACCTAGCAGTTTGGAAATAAAATTAGTTACCCTCTGCTTGCTTTCCTGAGACCTCCAGTCCTGAACAACACTGGGGTGGAGCAAAGAGGTAAAACTGATTTATAGCAGTTACTGGCAGAACTGTGTAGAAGGAATAGAAGAGCTCCCTCTATATATATGTGCATCTTGATCAAGCAGTAAGTAAGGAGTGAAAGATTCTTGATAAATTGAGCTGTACAGCTACTACAAAAACAGGGTTAAGTGAACATTTGTTTCAGATCTGCACAGCTGTTTCTGCAGATCGTGTTCCTGCTCCTTCATATTCATTGCTAGCAAACAATCATACAGAGAAGTTTTTGTTCAACATGAATATTTAGGAAATTACTGTTCTACGTATGAATATTTAGTTTGGCATGCAAAAACCTCAGCATTCATGAACAATTTAATGGGTTTGTTATTCATCATTTACTGTTCTTATTCATAACTTTCATTCGTTTAGTCAAAAAAACAATGAAACTGTATCTTTTTGGCAATCTCATGCCAAAAAAAATGCAATAGGTTAATCTTTGTCAAATCTTGTCAAACCATTGTTTACAACAAACTTATTTGCAAATCTAAGATTTTTGCTTTTGAAACCAAATGACTGAAAACACCAAAATTCACTTCAGTAAAGTCAATACATTTATTTTAATACTGAATGACATGCACAGAGAATATATAAAAATGAGGATTTTATTTTTTGGGGGAGAACTTACAAGGCCAAAAGTAAGCATAAAAGGATTCAGTTAACTTCTTTAATCCCCTTAAAATCCAGAGGTTTTAGATTTAACATGAAGAAACATCTCAAAGGTCAGATATTGATCTTAACAATCAATTAATAAAACTACCAGATTTTTCTCCAAGGGAAGTGGGAATTTTCATGAAAAAATAACTAGGAAATAATGTAGAGCATTATTGTGCAATTGATATCAGCAGATGGAAAAAGTAATCTAACCTGTTGTTTTCCTCACTGTTTAAAACACATAATGCAAAGACAATTTTAGAAATGTCTTCAGATTGGGCTATTAGGCACCTAATACTCGTAATTACAGCTTGTTGATTTTCCAGGGTCACCTCTCCAAGCTCAAGAACAGTCCACCCATGTGCAAGAAGCCAGACAAAGGTGGCAGGAGGCCTGCACAGATGAACAAGTAGCTCCTGACAAAACTCAAACACAGGAAGCATACAATAAGTGGAAGCAGGGACAGGTGATCCAGGAAGAACATAGAGACACTGTCCAACCATGCAGGGATGGGTTTAGAAAAGTAAAGTCCCTAGTGGTGTATCTCAGTTAACGACCCGGATGATGGGACAGAGTCCACCCTCAACAAGTTTGCAGAAAACTGGGAGAAGTGGTTCATAGACCAGAAGGTTGTGCTGCTCTTCATAGGAACCTTGACAGGCTGAAGAAATGCACTGACAGGAATCTCATGAAGTTCAACAAAGGGAAATGCAAAGTCCTGTACCTGGGCTCCTTGTGGACACCAAGTTGACTGTGATCCAGCAGTGACAAATAAGGTCAACAGCTTCCTGGCCTCTATTAGACAGACTATTGCCAGCAGGTTGAGGGAGATGATCCTTCCCCTCTACTCAGCCCTTGTGAGACACATCTGGTGTGCTTGGTCCAGTGCTGGGCTGCCCTGTACAAGAGACAGGGAAATACTGGAGTAAGTCTAGTAAATGGCTACAAAGATGATTAAGGGCTTGGAGCACATGACACATGAGGAATACAGAAGGCTTAGGGAGGATTTTATCAATGTGTATAAATACCTGATGGGGGAAGTAAAGAAGGAGGAGCCGGACTCTCCTCCATGGTGCCCAGTGACAGGACAAGACATAATGGGTACATACTGAAATACAGAAAAATCTACTTATACATAAGAAAACACTTTTTAACTGTGAGGGTGATTGAACAGTGGAGCAGGTTGCTCAGAGAGGTTGTGGAGTCTTTATCATTGGAGATACTGAAAACCCAACTGGAGCAACCTGCTCTGGCTGACCCTGCTTTGAGGAGGGGGTTGGACTAGATGGCCTCCAGAAGTACCTTGCAGCCTCATCAATGTTGAGAGAGCAATATATTGTGCTCTCGTAAGAATCAATCATCACTTCAGTTGCTAAAACTGGGCTAGTCTGATGAGTCTAAGACACGCAAGACATAATTTGAAGCTTTATCTATCCTTCATGCTAAACCTTACATTAATTCAGTTTTAGATTAATTTTGATAAAAGTAATTAACTCCCTCATTGGAGTAGGGAGGATCCAGCATCAGTCTCAGTGACAGGACTGTGCAGCAGTGCGACTGTACCATGTACTGTGGATGTTCCTGCTATGCAAACCTATGCTAACTGCAAGTGATGCTGAAAGCCCCTGTAAGTCCTCCTTTCTGGACCTCATGTTCTTATCTCCTAACATACCAATGGGTTCAGCACTCCCTCCTCTTCTTTTTGTTGTGCATTCTCCTAAAACAGTGGTACAATGGTACTGAGTAACACATAAAGTAAACTGCTCCAAGCCAACAGCTATCAATTTATTATTGTTTTTCTTTATTAATTGTTTCTAATACCTTACTTGTAACAAATGGATTGAATATTTCTGTTTCTCTATTTCTTCTTCCAAAAGGCTGCCCTTTCCCAAACATGCAACCAAGAGAAGGGGATCAACAAGTTCTTGACTTTGTGGACATTGTCACTGTCGGGATTTGCCTCCCATATTTCAGCTACAGTAGCACTGGGAATAGGAAAGCAGAAAGCTCCAATATATATTTCAAACTGTGCAGATGCATTTACAAGTAGGCAACTTCCCTGATAGAGATGAGCATTGGTAGATTTTGATATAATGAAAAACACAGTAAGGTTTCTCTATATGCCTTTTTTTAACAAATACTTTACAAAGGTCTCAATTTCTCTCCGAATTTTAGGTTATATAAGAAGTTCAGATGAGCAAACTCAGTGACCTAGTTTGGTATTCACATCAGTTACAAAATATTTCATGTTTGACATGATAGATACGCATGAACATATGGACTGTGCATATATGCACATTATTAAATATAATCCATTGTACTAGGATTTTTAGATAAGAAAACCCATACAAACTTAGCATTTCAAATTACTGAAGACATGCTATCACTGTATGAGTATATACCCAATAGACTAATACTATCAGTAATGTTAAATTGTTTGATTTATTGGTCATTCTCTTCCCCTTGCTTTGAACAATGATTGACCAGTGAATGCAGCAGGGTAGCCACTGTTATCTTTCAGGAACTTTGATATCCCATTTTGATACACCACTCTAAAAGGAAAAAAAATAAAATCCAGTAGTGAGATAATCTTAAAAAATAACTGTTGAAACAAGGAAAGAAAATGGAATGGCATGAATCTGTCCTTCAGCTAAATATAGAACTGAGACAACAATGAAACATAAGCAGTCCAATTTTGCAACCATTTCTAGTTTTATAGACGTGCATGATCTATTTTTTTTCCCCTCTGGCTTACTGTTCCATGTGAAAGCTGGACCCCATAGAATAGAATATGTTGCCTGCTCTATCACATTTATAAATAATGAAAAATACCATGACAAGGATTATTAAGCAGCATAAAGCAAATAAAACAATGGAAGCAGAAATAACAAGGTATCAACATTCCTCCTGAACAGTTATTTCTATGAATTATGATTGTATAGTTCCGTACATCTCTACTCAGTAACAGGCAGAGACTAATAAAGTAGCTGTTTGAGCTTTTACTTTTGCTAAATGGTTTCTTGGACAGAGCAAGAAAAAGTGTCAAAATAATAATAATAATAATAGAAAATCTCTACATTATTTCTCCTTAAACTGAAATCCTGCTCTTTTTATGACACTCTGAAATATTTATTTAGTTGACTTCAATGTATGATATGCAAATATATTTCAGAGTGCTACTTACAATACTCAATTTGTTTAAATAGTAGTTCAAATAAGAATGTTAATCAAAAGAGGATTGTAATTCCCTCCAAAATCAAAGCTGTAGCAAAAATCTGGAAGAAAAAGATTATTTACTACCGTCCCTCTAAAAAGCATGGGGGAAAAAAAATTGAATGCAGAAACATTTAACTGAATTTGCCAGCTTTTTTCCATAGGAGTATGAGTGGAAGAAATCTCCTGGAGTATGTAGTCCAGGCGTCTGCTGATGTACTTGCCCTGTTAGCACCTCCATTTTCTTTTAGACAGCTGTGTCTCACCTTGTAATGATACCCTCTCAATATTTAACTCCTGATTTAGATGTCTCTATTCCATCTCATGTTCCATCTCTGTATCTCACATTCAGGATCCATTGCTCACTTTCCCCCTCCTCCTCTTCCCTTCACAGGCAGCTGTCACACTGACAGTGCACTTCCTCTCTCCAGAGGTATACAATCAGACTGTCTAGAAAGTCCTTCTAGTTAAGCTTGGACCAAGATTAGGTGTAGTGGGTGGTCAGAACCAGCACTGTGGAACTGTCATTGAAGGTTTACTACCAGTACAAAACCAAGGACACCACACATACTTGTCTTTACCTTTGCATTAATATACAGTTGGAAAGGAGTTTGTGAGTAGAAAGACCATTACAGTGCATCCATACTAGCCCTGCGTCAAGTTAAAGGAGGAGGTAGGCACATAGGCTTGGTAGGGTAAGCTCAGTTGGGTAGGGACAAAAGGACCTAATGGGCATCCAAAGCCAGCAGGGAATCACAGCAGACAGAGCAGGAGTAGGATGCAACAGATGAATTTGTTTCACAAGTGACCACGTTTACTACAATTCACTCCACGGTGTGTTGGTAGTGAACTCCTGAGAAGACTAGAAGAAATCCCACAGTAACCACTTTGTGTCCCAGCTTTCTTAGGTTCAGGAGTCTGCATCAAGTATATCCAATTCAACATAGCTATCATGCAACGTTATTATGATCTCTTCTGAGAAAGGTTTATCCCAGCTCATATCACGAGTCCCACTACTGAGTCACACTGTTGTTAGCAGCGGGGTCCCTGATTCCTTACAGCAAGGTCACCTGATCACTGACATCAGCCAGGCTACATTTCCAGAATCCTGGGGAGATTAATCAACTCTCTCTGCAAATGGATGTAAGAATTAACTAACTTTTTGGTGGCCCTGTAAGCTTTTGGATTACCTTCCTTGCTCATAGGACCATCAACTGCCACTATTATTTCCATTTCTATTATTTACAATTTTGCATTGTTGGTATGGTTTTTATAAATATTATCCAATTTCCTCTACATGTATTCTCATTTCCCAGGTTTCTGGAAAGTTTATTTTTATTGCCACTCCCTTGGTGATATCCTTTCCTGCTAATGCTCAAGTGATGCTCACACAGATGATGCATACAGTCTCAAAAATACTCCAGTTTATACTTGCCAGGGGTACGCTCAGCTCTTTGTTCAGTACCTTGTGTCATCAGACCAAGCAATCATATCCTTGCATCCTAATGGATGCAGACGAAGAGACTTACAGAAGACTCATTCCTGAGATGCAGATTTCCACAGCTGAGAATCCATTCCCTGTTTTCAGCTCTGGACTGTTAGATGACTGAAAGCCTGGCAGCACTAGAGTGAACTTTTAAGTAAATTAAGTTTATTTTAATAAAATACAAAGATTGGGAAACAGAAAAAAACCAATTGCTTTCTTCTGAGGCAGACAAAGAAAAAATATAGTACTCCTTCTCCTTTAGCTCTCATTCTAGCTTGGTTTCAATGTTTTCTGTGTTCTCCTCTGCTAGTGGAATAACAAGTCACCTATCTCTAAAGTCAATTCAAATATCTCCCAGGAAATAAGCAGTAGTCTGTTAGATAAATTTCAGTCTTCTCTTGCTGAGAAGCATGCTGCTCTAAGATGAAGTCTCTCATTATATCCTTTTTTCTTGGATGACTTCTGCTGAATAGAAGTTCAGCCCTGGGTGTTCCTATAATCTCCAATACTGAAAGTGATTTGATAGGGCATTATCTCATCTCCTGCACTACACTGCTGCAGTCAGTTTCAGTCACTTGCCATCATTAGAAAATTCATTCCTATCTTGAAAGAGCCAGGTAGGTTTAACCGTTAATTGACTGCAAAGAGTGTACATGAATTTCTCCCTGACAAAAGTGTGAGGAACATTTCCAACATCTCTGAGTATAAAGTATATAAATTTTTAATAGCTGAACACTTACTTGAGATAGGGCTTGATATCATTAACAAAAAAACCTTGAAAGTAATTGTGCTTGGAATAGATGACTTCTGAAACAGCTTCAGATGCAGTGAAAAGATTTGTTAGAATCCTTAAAACAGAAATGACAGGTTTTGGAAATACTTTTTTAAACATTTGCATGAAAGCACAGGTGAGAAAGGTGTTTATGATTTTCTGAAGTTGTGCTTTTAGCAGTATCCCTGATCATTTGGAGCATACCATTATAAATCAGCTCATGTTATTTCATTACATTATTATTACTAAAAGATTGGTACCACTTTTCAAGGCATAGTCTCAGAGGTAAAAGATGATGTATGGTAGAAAAAATAAAAAAAGATCAGAATGATATATTCACTTCACTGATTACCAAAACCAGACTCTGTATTTAATACAAAGAAAGACAGCTCCCATCTAAAGTAGTTATAATGACTTAATCTGTTTGCCCCACTGAGAAATCTGATCTGGATATCTACTTATTTTTCATGTATTTATCTGATTTAAAAAAAATGCATACATGGGGAAAATTTTGTTAATGGAATAAACTTATGGAAAATGGCATCCTTATTTCAGTGAGAGGCTCTACACAGAAGGATCAGGACAGAGTTAACTTGAATGGATCTGGTGCACAATTTCAAATACTTGTTGGCATTTTGTTTGCTTTGGATTTTTATGAAGTTAATGCTAATAGATTTAAGAGTAAGACATTCCATGTCAGCTGAAAGTTCATAAAAATCTGTGATTTCAGATTGTTCGTAAGACTTAAAGAGGATGACAAAGTGACTTTACACTTATTTTTCTCACTTAATGATGACATTTTTGGCCCCAGTAACTATGTCAAAACCTGTGAAATAGGCAATGAATTGCGAGAATATAATGAGCTGAGAGCAACAAAGTTGCTTTCCTTTTCAGTTGTCAGATTATTCAATCCTTTCAACACATTTTGTTTTGTCCACAGTTTATGGACCAGTAATTATCAGGACAAGGAGGATGTCTTGTCCCCTTGAAACTGTCTCTTTTCAATTACTACTGCTTTTTCTACTCTATCCATAAAATATTCAGGACACAGAAGTTTTAGAGGGAAAACAAAAATTTCTGAGTATAAGAAGCAGTATAGCAATAGGTATTAGAATCCTATTGGATATAAACTGCTTGTTAATTAGAAAGACTTTACAAACTCTCACACAAAAGAAAAAAATCTGGCATTTGCATTGTTTCATTCAAATAAGGATAAGGTAAATACGTATAAACCTTGTTGTATCAGGACACCAGCATAGCTGCACTGGGTTCTGCGCATCATGCAGAGCATACAATTGCAGCATGAAGGGAAAAGGAGGTTCTCAGCTGTTACTGTGTCAATGGGAGCAGCATAACCAAGATATGAACTAATTCTCGGGGGGGGGGCTTTGATCTCCTGTTTCGTGTTCCAAACAATTCATATACTGTCTATAATGTCATTGCATGTAGCATGACTGGGTAAGTAGACAGGTTCGCACTTTTTTTTTTTTTTTAAATCTAGGTCTGTAGGAGCAATAGCATTCTTGCTTTTTTAAGTAACTGATTTCAGTACAGGTCAGAAATCTATATTGCTCACAAAGTAATAACTATTGTCAAGTAAATAATGCTGGTGAGGAATGTAAACAATGACATTTGCTATTTGACCTTAACAACTCCACAGGGTCAATGAAAAATTGCTGAAAGATGCATAATTTCTGATTTACTAGCTAGGGAAAAAACCCCAACAAAACAAACAAAAATGAATGCAACAAAACCAGAGAAGGATAGGGAAAATCTCTTATAATTAATTCTTAAATTCATTTATTGTTTTCAGTTAGTGGTTGTAAATAAAAAGAAATAGAGTCAGAGTGTTTTATTTGGTTAGCTTTTTTTTTCTCAAAATAATTTTTAATTTGGAGTCCAGATTGATTTTACTTCATCTTGTTGTTACATCTTCCTTCAAATTAAAAAATATTTTTGTAGCTAAATCCAAATTAGAATAATCTGATTAGATGACTAAGCAAAAATTCAAGACCTTTGTTCCATAATTATAAAAGTAAAAATTAGGACTAATAGAATAATTATTTCAATATCTTACCTATCAAATCTGTGAAATACTTGTAGCAAACAATTTATTATAAATTTATACATATACACATTTGCATATACTGTATATATATGTATCTAGTATTTATAAGAACACCTTCATTAAGAGAACACTGAAGTTGCACTGTTAGAGGAATTAAAGAAAGCACATATACTCATGTATTGTAATTGTATTAACATCGGTAACATATTTACCTGCTTTTATTCACATAATAAAGTGTGGCCTGATGTGTTTACACAACTTGTACATCTTGACAGCTTTAGGTGGGATAGGTAAAGCTTACTATTGAATTAGGTCTACCTACACACGGCAGCATCATATACTGAGACTGTAATGGTCTTTACCTATAGATTGGACAGATGCCTCTACCTGGAGGTTGAAAACATTTGCAAATGTCTAATATACACTACAGGCGTTTTGTACAGTTTTAGATGTACCACCTTCCCATGCACTGGAATACTGGACCTTTTATCTGCCATTTTCCTTGGGATACCATACCCTAATTTCCATACCATAATTTATTTTTTTCCTTTCTCCCTTATTTAAATTATATTTCAGAAGAAAGAATGCATAGGAATAAGCAGTGCATCTTTCCAACTTTAAGAGGGAACTACCATGGTATTTTATACAAGAAATTTGTAACATATTGGCACACAGAGAGACAGGTCAGCCCGACTGGGGTGCTTGGGCCCTGCAGCCTCCTCATGAGAAGAAACTTCAGCTATATTTATAAGGACTTCTGCTGAGGTGGGATTAGGTTTAGTACAGGGCATGTAGACAATAATGGAGGGAGGGAGGGAGGGAAAGAAGGAGGGAGGAAGGGCAAAAACAAAGCTAATCAAGTCACAAAAGATGAAAAGGAGAATAAGAAAATCCTGCTTTGCAGAAGCAAAATTGGACCAAATCAGGACCCAAGGAATCTGGCCTACAAAGGTCAACAGAAAGTCTTTGGCACCTAGGAGAGATTTTAGACAAAATTTTTGCATGAGAGACCTTTTTCCCTGTTGAATAGAAAATGTACAGCATGTTGTAGGACTCCCCAGCTGGGCAAGATTTTTGCTGAGAGTCCCTTTCATATCTGCAACTATGAAAGACACCTGATTCATGCTGGAACCTATAAATTACATTGTTATTTGAATTGACCTAATGATATCAATTGCTTATTTGACTTCATGAAGGGGAAAGGATAGAGGGAAGAAATTTAAAATAAACTATAAATATAAAAAACAAATATTTGCAAAATATAAATGCAATAGGTAGTTATCTATACAATGTATTATACACATAAAGCAGGTTTACCTTGTATCAATACAGGTTATTTATGAGATTATTATGATTTTTCACTTAATTGTTTTTCTTCCTTTTTTGATTTTTTTTAAAAATTACACATTCTGAAGGGTTTGGTAGAGAAAGGTGATACCTCTCCATTTTATATATTTGATGATATATTTCAAATTAGTAAGAAATTTGAAGCCCTCTGAAGGTGCGCTACTATGGAGCAGTGTCAACTACTTCTAATACCTATGCTACAGGCAGCCATAATCCTGAAAACCAAACTGAAGCCTAAGTTAAAAATAACAGTAATTGGTTAAACATGCAATGACTTTGACTGGATTGGGTTTTTTTCCTTCCATCGAGACTCTTCTAAACTGGAAACAGACTCTCTTTCAATTCTACTATAATCTTGAATATTTACTTATCAGTACAAGACTATCATTTGCATTTTAGTCCACCTAAACCATTCTAACAAAAAATCCTATATGTTTCTTACTGTTTGAAAAAGCATTTAGAAGTATGGCAGCAGAAGAGGACAGTTACCCAAACCAGTAATCAAGACAAAGAATATTTCTATATTTTAGTTTTAGCACTTAAAATAATGGTTTTAACTACATAAATAATCTTATGTGGCAGTTTTTATGTCATTTGGGTGATTTGAGACTTGCTGCTAAGAATCAGCCATACTGTATGTGTGTGTGAGCCTTATTCTCCTTTCTTCAGAAAAAGTTGCTCATTTAATGAGAATTTAAAAAATGAGAATGACTTGCCTTCAAGACTAGAATGCTTGAAACTTGCTTTGCAATCAATATAGAACTCAACTGGCCTGCTGCAAGAAAATATCACCTTGATGATGTTGTGCTACTGTGGTTTTAGCTCTCACACAGAGATTCAGCACTTTACCAAAAGCAAGCCATGCACTCTTTCTCTTATCAATGTTTCTTTTGAAGTATTAATATAATCTAGCAGTTGGTAACTGAAGAGCAATATCATTAGGGAATTATAGTAGTAATCCCTTGACAATGTTACTTCTATGTTCTTACTCTGATTTATAATTAAACCACCTACAGGTATGTAGAAGTAATGCAAAATGTCAGGCTTAGACCACAGAAGTGAATTTACTTATGAAAAAAAATCTGTCTTTTTCAAAAGCAGCGGTGTCACAGTTTAACCCCAGCCAGCAACTAAGCACCACAGCCACTCGCTCACTCTCCCCACGCTGGGATAGGGGAGACAATCAGAAGGGCAAAAGTGATGGTAAAACTCATGGGTTGAGATAAAGACAGTTTAGTAGGTAAAGCAAAATTCGTGCACACAAGCAAAGCAAAACAAGGAATTCATTCACTACTTCCCATGGGCAGGCAGCTGTTCAGCCATCTCCAGGAAAGCAGGGCTCCATCACGTGTAATGGTTACTTGGGAAGACAAACGCCATCACTCCAAATGTCCCCCCTTCGTCCTTCTTCCCCCAGCTTTATATACTGAGCATGACATCATATGGTATGGAATATCCCTTTGGTCAGTTGGGGTCAGCTGTCCCAGCTGTGTCCCCTCCCAACTTATTGTGCACCCCCAGCCTACTCCCTGGTGGGGTGGGGTGAGAAGCAGAAAAGACCTTGACTCTGTATAGCACTGCTCAGCAATAACAAAAACATCCCTGTGTTATCAACACTGTTTCCAGCACAAATCCAGAAGGTAGCCCCATACTAGCTACTATGGAGAAAATTAACTCTATCCCAGCCAAAACCAGCACAAGAGGGAAACTGTATAACCTCTGATTTGTGTTTCCAAAGAGTGAAAAAGGCATTTATAGCCATTTAAAAATCTATTTAAATATAGGAGTGTACATGTACGTATATACTTATTCATAGAAGAATATAGGAGAACATTAATGGATAATAGCAGAAATTATTTTGAAAATTGAAAATGGACAGCTGGGAAAAACCTTATCCAACCACTTAATTTTTAAAAAAATACTATAATCAACCTACATTGAGGAGCAAAAGAAATTTAAAATATGATATGCAGAAATATTTTGCAGTTACAAAACAGTAATAAATAGCTTACCAGAAAACTTACTTTTCTGTGAAGTAGTTTTGGGTTTGGCAAAAGAATATATATAGATTACATATATACATATGTATATATTTAGCAATAACAACTAATTGAAGTGAAAATGTCCCAATCATCCTTAGTTGTGCTTTTTATGATGTTGAGTATCTGAGTAGCACTGTTTAAGCACTGTTGAATTCTATTAACATCAATTTAATATGGAGGTGCTGACCTTGCTAGTAGTAGATTTGGTAGCATACACTGATTATATAATAGTACATGATGTTCTAGGAACTCTGCGTTACACAAGCAGAAAAAGGCAATCATTTTTAACATGTTTGTGTGAGTGGCTAAGCAGTCTTCAAAACATGAGTTACTTTCCTGCTGTGGTCTTTATTTTTAATGCTTTTGGAAGTTTCTAATTTAATCATTATTTTTTCTTAATTTTTTTAAAATATCTTTTTTGCAGAGTGAGTATGTATGCTGTCAATGACTTGTGTCTCTCTTCGTCCTTACTAATGCCAGTGACACCACGGTAAGTCACTGTATCAAATCAAACATGCTGTATTGATCTTGCAGATATTGCATTACAGAGTGGACTGCTATTATGTTTTGATATTTGAAAGATGACTTACAACCTAAATTATCTGCAAACTGTAAATTAAGGATTTTTTTTTTTATTTTAGGAGAAAATGCATGCTGTAGTAGTACAACCTTTGAAAAGACAAAAATACCAAAATTGTGCAACTACAACACTATTCACCCACTTACAAAATTTGAAGCTTAGCTAAAGCTCTACAAATTACTGTGTGACCTTTTTGAAAGGGAACATTCAAATAATTTGGTAAGAAAACTAGCTTGCAGGAATTCAGAGCTAGTTAGGATTCCACTGTAAAAATATCTTAACTTCTTGGTATTTATCACCGTCAGATTTTTGTCATCCTAATACAGATGAAAGGATTTTTTTTTTTTTTCCAAACAGCTAAAAGTTTTTGTAATTCCTGTTGAAGCTGCTGCTTTGGAAAGAGGGAAAAAACAGAAAGATAAGTAGGACCAGGTAGAAGGAGTAAGAGCAACTGCAAAAAGACTGCTCTCTGAGCTTTAAAGTGAGGAGCTCAGGTTTCTATTTTCTGCACCAAAGTGATTTGTGAGGGTCACTTTACGCAATCATTAGACAAAGTACAAAATCCCAAGCCCAAACGAAACCACGATTCTTAAAGGAACATTTAACTATCTAACTAATAGAGCCTAAGCTCTCTGTTTTGCAGTGCATTCAGTTCAGCAAGACTCAAAGGTTACAGAGTGGGGAGTGGGTCTCATAAAAATTAAAAAACTGTCCATGTGGAAACCTGCCCTTTTAGTGGATACTGCAAGATTGGAGTTTAATTTCAGAAACAATAACAGAGAAGTTGAGTGAAGGCTTCACTCGTCAAGGATAGGTTTTGAGAGGAAGAACAGCAATAATAGCAGTTATGGTGAAAGTCATACCCATTTGTGTTTGGTTTTTAACAGAAATATTCAAACCATTTATGAGATTAGTTGATTTTGACAGCTTTTGCAGCTTGATTTTTAAATAGGAAATAGATGTTTGAAATTACTAAGATGTTCCATTTGATGCCTTTAGAATGAAAATGCTTTTGTTTCTGAGCATTAATAAATGGTTTAATTTCACAACAGATAGAAGAAAACCAAGATTGAAGTTGCAACACCTGTTCTCATGCTTCTGAAGTGAATTTTTCAGAGTGACTTAAGAGGCCACAATGATAGTTCCTCCCTGCCCTCCCCCCCCCCAAAAAAAACAAACCAAAAAACAAACCACAACAGTTTCAAATGGATTTTAAACCTTTATACTGAAAAAGCATAGGAATGTGGTAATAATACATGTGTTTATAGACCAGAGGAGAAAATACTATAATTCTGTATCTCTAAATACTAGGCCTAACCAGGTAGCTAGCTAGATTTGGTTTAGGTGCAGTTACTTGCTAAACTATCTAGTGTGTTAAAAATAACAAATAAGTAAAGTATGCAGTCAAAAGTATGTCAGAGTCCTTTAGCTATGTATTCACCGTAGCAATGCATGTAGTCTGCTGTTCCCTTTATTTTTAGCAACTGGATGAGAGACGAGAAGTTGATTAATCAAGGTATGCTCCTTTTTCTTTCACGTTATCATTTTGATTAATTATTAATTACCCAGCTCTTTCCTACCTTTATTACCTCCTTCTTGTATACTGTCAGATTTGGACAACTTTTGAAGTATGTGACTTACCTCCTCAGACCACATTCCGATGCTTTCTTAAACACAGAGGCCCATGGCACTATATACTGCAATATGCCAGAGAATTTTGTTTATGAGAACAGACAATTGGATTTAATGTATATTAAGTTTATATATATGTGTGCATTAAATGTCTGTGTATGTATGTTTAATGTTCAAACCCATGAACTTTAGCTGATGAGCTGTAGCATACAATGAAAGGCTAGAGAGATATCTAAGAAATAAAAGGGAAAGCAAATCATCTAACAGTTTGTTAAGAAGACTGTAATTAAAATGTTACAGCCATCTTAAATTAACATTTTCTGAAGACTTGTCAGGTATAGCTTACTGTAAAGAAAATGCTAGAAACATTTTAATAGTTATTTAAATTCTATCAAACATCATATGATATTTATTCAAGGAGAATTCAAGTGTTATTTATATATTAAATATAATTATTATTTTCAGTCTTTTTTCTATGAAAGGAATACGAATTATTGAAGCCAGCCAGTTTGACAAAATAATGAAATTAGTCTGGCTCCACCGTATCTCATTTAAAAACCTCAGGCGAATGAAAATAAATTCCAATATTACATGGATAGATTCTTATTCAAATTGGATAGCAACCCTTACAATAAATGAATGGCAAAGGTAATGCTTTTATATATCTGCAAAGTTTTTTTTTCCTGACTGTAAATTCACTACAGCACAAATTCAGAAAGAGAAACAGTTATTTTATGTATCTGTTTTAAAGCACAAAATATCTAACACCACAAATTTAAACGACTTTTGCATTGATGCTAGATTATCAATTACCTTCAGTAGATTTTTAGATGGGGAAATTTTGGAACATCTGGCTTAAGAAACAAATTAACTATCAGTAGAACCATTTAAAAGTAAGAGGTTTTGTGTTAGTTGTTTAAATGAAAATTCATGAACATTTATAAAGCCAGCAAACTGCAGGAAAAAAATAATAATACGCATGCTCAAACCCAATAACCAAGACTCTTCTTGGTAGCTTTTAAGTCCTTTTGTGTCATTGTAAACCTATAAACAGGTAATAAACCTCTTTCAATGACTAAAAGGAAATCCTATGACATTTTAAGTGATGTTAGCATAAATCTTTTGTAAATATACATACTTTGTGAAAGACAGTATTAAGATGCTTGCTTATATATAGACGATCTGTGGACACCTGTGGATGTCAATTGTTCAAGCAATTAAAAAGAAAGGTAGTTCCAGAGTGGAGTCACTTTGAACCCTTCAGTGACAAACACTGCAGCTATCATTAGTAAACAACAGACTCTGACACATAAACAGCAGCTTTGTTAGAATACTGAATTTGTTCTGGTTAAAAATTTTAAGTTCTGTTTCTTCAAGAAAAAAAAAAAGTGTCTTTTTTTTCTTTAATTTTATTTTAAAAACCACCCAAACAAACATTTCCTAATTTTTAATACAAACCTAGATAGATTATAGATGTAAGTGTGTCCTGAATCAAGTGTCATTTTTCAGTAGAATAATTACAAGACACAGCAGTAATACCTAGCTTTCATAAAGATTTATCACTTATGTATACATAAAGTGGCAAATCCTTTTTCTTCCTTTTTTCAGATACGAAAACTGAAACAGAATGAAGGAGTGACCTGCTCAAATTCAGCTAGAAAACTGTGACAAAATTTGAAACTGAACCCTTACCCCTGATTCTTTTTTTGAAGCTCAACCTGTTATAACACAAGGAAGCAGAAAGAGCTACTTCTCTGCTGAAACTGCACATCTAAAAGAGTGCTTCAAGTCTTGATAAAGAAAAGTTAGTAGCAACAGCAGTCTGTGAATGCTACTCTGGTCCTGATTCAAGCTTACCCAGTGGGAGGAAAGCTGGGCCACTGTGGACATGATTTGAGGAAGTCTAGGGGGAAGCTTGAACAAATGATTTCTGATCTATGAATGAAAATATGGAAGCTCAGAATCTTTTCATCTGCTCAGCTGAGAAATTTCTCCCTATTCAGTTGCAAATAAAGACACTTTTTTTCCATGCTAGTTAATAAAGACAACAGGTAAGAACATTTTCTAGACACCAGCTCAGAGGATTTGGTGGCAACAAATGACCACACAATTTAACTTGCTTAGATAGATGCCCAAGGATAGCTGTGTTATCTATAATGAGCTCATTAATGTCTGTAGGTCAAAGACACGTATTTTAAAAGCTGTCCAAACAGATATAGTACTTAGTCAATTAATATAACAAACCTCATTATCTTTTTTAAGAAAAATATGTCTAAACTGTGCTTATTCAAATTAATTCAAAATATCTGTAAACTTTGCACGGATCAGCTTTACTTGGCATGAAAACATTTCACTCATGTCATCCTCGCATATATCAAAGATATTTCTCTTTAAAATTAGGTTAACTCCACCTTTTTTTCTGTAGAGAGTTCCTTCCATTATTAGAGCTGCTTTCACAAACCATAACAATGAAAAGAAATGCCTTTTGACAAGATTCCTACTGAGTTATTAAAAAAAAAAAAAAATATTGCACTAAAACCTATCAGGGGTTAACTTTAAGACATTCCTGTATGTTTTACTCTGCAAGTTTGCTTCTCATACATTGTCAAATAAATGCAATTAGGTAAAAATCTAATGCTAAAAATCAAGTTAGCCTTCAGTTAAGAATCAGTGACTCACAAAAGGTGCTTAGTTAGTTAATACTTCAAAAGTTGAAATTTAATTAATACAACATAGTTCAAAACATTCATCCATGCCTGAATTTTGCAAAATAGCAGCTGATGAACAGAATATTGGGAAAATAAAAAAATAAACAAAGCAGCAGGGTGGCTCAGAGAGCAAAACACTAACTTTCATCTCTTCTTTGATTCTGTGTTCAATCATCCACTGAGGATACAGTCTAGATCACAAATCCACACCTAATTATCAGCATGGGCATGATCCCCACCTCTGCTCCCAAAGTTTATGACTAATCTGTCATGAAGTTTTAACGTCTTCCAGCAGAAGAAAGAATTCTGGCAGGTCAGCATTGCAGTCACTATACAATAAGAAAGATCCATGGTTTATGGACAGAAAAATTGTCACCTTTACACCTCCCTGGCACATATGGCTTTGAACAATTTTCAGGTGAGTACATTCTCAGCCTCAGTCCACATATAATCTATGTCCTGAAAAGCTCTCAATAATATTCTCCACTTTATTTGTCTCTTCTTCAGGGAAGAGGTTCTGAAATCTGACTCATAAAGTCCTAAAAATTTTCAGTGTTCATCATGATACTTCATATAATATATCTGCTTTCCCTTTCCACATAATTAAAACAGATAATTATTAGAAACTTCAACTGATAGAGTATTCATTCTCTCTTATGTCTTCCACCTGCATGGCACCAAAGTCTCCTCTTCACATTACTGACAGGTGAACATAGTTCAAGAAATCACATCTGAAGAGAAACAAAATGTTCATTTTAGTACGCAAATTTTAAGCAGTTTCCAGCTACCTTATTTACTATCAGATACATACCAAATCAGGGACTGTAATACATGCTATTTTCCGCATAGACCACAGGTGAGCTCTAGCCCTGTAAATATGGTTTTGCCACTGCTGGGGGCAGGCATCAGACTGCGTTGGGTCCCGGGGGGTGGCTGGGCTGCCCTTGGCCCAGGGGGTCTGATCTGGGTTTACCAGTGCCCATTGCCCAGCCTGTCTGAGCTCCAGCTCTGTGAGTGCTGCCAGGGAAGGGGCTGACAGCCTGTTGTGGTTTAAGCCCAGCCAGTAACAAAGCACCATGAAGCTGCTCGCTCACTCCTCCCTGCCCCGGCCCCGGGTGGGATGATGAGGAGAAAAAATATAAAGAGAAGCTCGTGGGTCCAGACAAGGACTGGGAGGGATCACTTTCCACTTTTGGTCATGGGCAAAAGACAGGCTTGACTTGGGGAAGAAACATGATCAATTTAATTTACTACAAATCAAATCAAAACAAACATACCGAGATGTAAAACCAAACCTTAGAACACCTTCCTCCACCCCTCCCCGGCTCAACTCCACTCTCGTTTCTCTCTACCTCCTCCCTCCGGCGTTGCAGGGGAACAGGGGATGGGGTCAGTTTGCCACACATTGCCTCTTCTTCCTCCTCAGGGGGAGGACTCCTCACGCTCTTCTGCTCCAGTGTGGAGTCCATCCCACGGGAGACAGTCCTTCACCAACTTCTCCAAGGTGAGTCCTTCCCATGGGCTGCAGTTCCTCACAAACTTCCCTGGCGTGGGTCCCTTCCATGGGCTGATCTTCAGTCACAGACTGCTCCAGTGCAGGCTTTCCCATGGAGTCACAGCCATCTTCAGGGGCATCCGCCTGCTGCGGCATGGGCTCCTTTACAGGCTGCAGGTGGGCATCTGCTCCCCCGCTCCCCTCCATGGGCTGGGGGGGGGACAGCCTGCTGTCCCACCATGGGATGCAGGGGCATCACCTCCTGTGGTGCACCTCCTCCCCCTCCTTCCTCACTGACCTTGGTATCTGCAGAGGGGTTCCTCTCACATTCCAATCCCACTACTCACTACCTGTTCCCCTTCTTAAATCTGTTGTCCCAGAGGCACTACCACTGTCACTGATTGGGTTGGCCTGGGCCAGAGGCGGGTCCGACTTGGAGACAGGGGAGCTTCTAGGAGCTTCTCACAGGAGCCACCCCTGCGGCCCCCTGTAAGAGTCGGTCAGAAAATCAGCATTGTCTCAACATTGTCATCAGGAACATGAACAGTACATTACCTGACAACGGCCTGTTTGGAGTGCAGCGGCCAATCCCAAGGACAGAATGTGCGGTACAAGGCTCCTGGAAGGTACCTGGCTAGAGCCGTTAGAGATAACTGCATAGCTACTGTCAAAAAGGATGGATTGCAACCATTGCCATAACATCGATGAAGAAATCATGAACTCTAGACGAACTTTGCTTCATTATAATACCAAAACACACCTCCTGGTCGAAGGCTACCCGCCTCCAAGATTTACCACGCCTCGGACACTGACCCTGCGCCTGCGTGACAGCCTCGCTCAAGAAGGGCGGAGATATGATAATTGTATTCTGAGAAGGGTGGAGACTCCTGAGGCAGAGGTGGAGCAAGGTGTGTTACTAAACATAAAAAGATGACTTCTGAACAATGGGAATTTGAAGCTTCCCCACCAAAGACCACGACGATTGACAACGCAGCATTAGCTGGACCCGGGACCGTTAGGACGTCTTGAGATCAGCAGTGGTAGCTATAACGTCTCTTTCTCCTCTCTCTAAACTTAACTTTACTTTTTCTCCTTTCTTTCACCCATCTCTAACTATCGCGTGCCTCTTCACAGGCAATACAATAAAGTTTTACTGTGTGATTACTGCTATCCCCTTTGGTGTTGGTCACCTTAATTTTGCACTTTCGAGATCGTAGCAAACGAACCATCACGAGTCCACCGAGTGGACCGTGACACCCCCTCCCCCACCACACAAACCCAAAACACAGCCCCAGGCAGTCCCTACCAGACAAATGGACCCTGGGGATATTGGGAGGCTGTGAGGCAGCTTTCACCCCCTTCCATGGTAGCAAGGGGAAGGGAGCAGGTGGGGATGGAAAAAAGTATTAAAAGAAAGCCAAGGGGACCCCAGACTAACGAGGAAAAATATCCTACCATCAACACCATACTCCTCCCAGTGAAGACTTCAGGATACTCAGAAATCAAACATCCTCAGTCTTCTTCAAGACAACTGAAAATGTCAGCCTTGGGACACACTGGAACCTTGAAAGGGTGAGCATAACTCCAGAGAAAATGGGCAGATACTAGAAACACTCAAATAACAATTTTAATATTTTTTTTAATAAGGCTTTTCTGTTTCACTTGCATGATTTGGACTATTAGAGCATTATGGCATTAATTGTACTAATATACTTATAGCTTTATGAGTAAAAGGTGTTTCTTTTCACCCATACTGAGATTTTGGATGTAACAGAGCAGAATTAGCTGCTAAGGCTAGCTCTTTTCTCTACATCCATCATTTACTCATACTAGAAGCTTATCTTAGTAAAAGAAGACACGATTAGCAGATGGAAAGTCAGGAATTAGACAATCTATATGGTTTGTTTCTCTCTTGGGATTGCTTGTTCTCAAGGCTAGAAATCCTTTTCCCAAATGAAGATAAATTAGTCAGGAATGGTGCTATGGTGGTACCAGTACAATATAGCCACTGTAACAGCCTGAATCTGTTGACATTAGCTCTGTAGCACTAGTGGTGTCCTTTTGAAGTAAACGTCCTAGTCATTCCTACCTTACAGTCATAGCATCACAGAGTGACTCAGGTGGGAAGGGACTTTGGGATGTCTGTAGTCACACCTGCTACTCGAGCCAGCAGGGCCAGCCTGGTCTTGAAAATCTCCAGGGATGGAGTCCACACAACTTCACTAAGCAACCTACTCCCATGCTTGACTGCCCTTGTGAGGAAAAAGCTTATTCTTATATCCAGCCTTAAGCATCTTGTTTCAATTTATACCTACTCTTTTTGTCATGTCCACCTGCTCACCCCCCCCACCCCCATCCCTGCCGCCATCTCTTTTCCAGGATGAACAAGCCCAGCTCCCTTAGCCTCTCCTCACATGGCAAGTGCTCCAGCATTGATGGACTTCACATCCTTCCTCTTACCTTGCTTCAGTTTGTAGATGCCTCTGTTGTACTGGGTGACCCAAACTGGACACAGCATCTTGGTATGACCTAATGAGCAATGACTAAAAGGGAGACTCACTTCCCTGAACCTACTGTCTGTGCCTCTGTACATAATAGCCCAGGATATTGCTGGCCATCTCTGCTGGCAGAGTAGGCTGCTGGCTCATGCTCAGCTTGCTTCTAGCTCAGATGCTAGCACTCCTTCAACACAGCTTAGGTGGAAAATGAAGGCCCCAGGCTGAGAGCTCCTAGGTCCACTGGTGTGGGTAGAGGTCCCAGGTGAGGCTGATCAGGCTTAGTACCATTCAAGGCCCTGCTGCTTTGCACTATTTGGTAGAGTAGAAGTAGTCTTTGTTGACCTGCTTACAGAACCTTGCACTCCAAAGACATTTGAGGATTTGACACCTGACCGTTCCTCTTAAGCATCCTGTTACAGAGGTACTGGGAAGGAGCAAATAATAAGTACGTTTGTGGATAAGATGTTACATCCTAAGGCATTTCTTGAATTGTTCATTATTATCAACTGTGTGCTTGGAAAGGCTTCTGCTATTGCTAATTTTGTCCAGGAAATATTTACGATTTCATAAGCAAACAGTGTGGCCAAAGGTTTCATTAAGTGCCATTATTTAGTGTATTTGTTTGGATAGTCTACAGATAAATTGAATAAAATGTTGAAAGATAGAGGATAATTAGATAATTAGATCTGTATTAAAAAAGAAAATGAAAATGCGCATATTAAGAAGCAGGTCTTTCCTTCTGAGAGTAATGTGGGAAAACTGCTAAACTGTGGATACTCTGCTAAAACTGCACTAAGTCAGTACAGTATTAAGAAGATTTAATGCCACTGCCTATGTGCTAACCATTCTCTTAACACGTGTGTATTAACCATTGAAGTCTGGAGGAGTGCCCTGTGTATTGGTTTTGTCTGGCAAGGTTTTGGTAGCGGGGGGGGGTGTTACAGGGGTGGCTTCTGTAAGAAGTTGCTGGAAGCTTCCCCTGTGTTCGAGAGAGAGCCAATACCAGCCGGCTCTAAGACGGACCCAACGCCGGCCAAGGCCGAGCCAATCAGTGATAGTGGTAACGCCTCTGTGATAACATTTTTAAGAAGGAAAAAGTTGGGACAGGAGGTATTCGGCAGCCGGAGAGAGGAGTGAGAACATGTAAGAGAAACAACCCTGCGGACACCAAGGTCAGTGAAGAAGGAGGGGGAGGAGATGCTCCAGGTGCCAGAGCAGAGATTCCCCTGCAGCCCGTGGTGAAGACCGTGGTGAGGCAGGCTGTCCCCCTGCAGTCCATGGAGGTCCACGGTGGAGCAGATATCCACCTGCAGCCCGTGGAGGACCCCACGCCGGAGCAGGTGGGTTTCCCGAAGGAGGCTGTGACCCCGTGGGAAGCCTGCGCTGGAGCAGGCTCCTGGCAGGACCTGTGGCCCCGTGGAGAGAGGAGCCGACGCTGGAGCAGGTTTTCTGGCAGGACTTGTGACCCCGTGGGGGACCCACGCTGGAGCAGTGTGCTCCTGAAGGACTGCACACTGTGGAAAGGACCCATGCTGGAGCAGTTTGTGAAGAACTGCAGCCCGTGGGAAGGACCCACACTGGAGAAGTTCGTGGAGGACTGTCTCCCGTGGGTGGGACCCCACGCTGGAGCAGGGGAAGAGTGTGATGAGTCCTCCCCCTGAGGAGGATGAAGCGGCAGAAAACAACGTGTGATGAACTGACCGTAAACCCCATTCCCCGTCCCCCTGTGCCGCTGGGGGGGTTGGTAGAGAATCTGGGAGTAAAGTTGTGCCCGGGAAGAAGGGAGGGGTGGAGGGAAGGTGTTCTGAGATTTGGTTTTCTTTCTTATTACCCTACTCTGGTTGATTTGTAATAAAGTGAGTTAATTTTCCCCAAGCTCAATCTGTTTTGCCCGTGACAGTAATTGGTGAGTGATCTCTCTCCTGTCCTTATCTCGACCCACAAGCTCTTTGTTATATTTTCTCTCCCCTGTCCAGCTGAGGAGGGGGAGTGATAGAACGGCTTTGGTGGGCACCTGGCAACCAGCCAGGGTCAACCCATCACACCCTGTCACTGCCTCACTCTGGAAGCGGCACCTTGAAAAGGTGTTATTTCTGCGAATGACATCTTGGTGTCACCAAAATACTAGAGTTACATGCTATATCATTTCTAGAAGTACAGTCTTCAAAGAAAGATCTTTCAGGAAATCGATGGAGGGCCATAAGTAAAAACTTTGATGTTATTTGGGTAGGCAAGTCACTACAGTGACCACAATTTTCAGCTGGGAAATTGGTCATACTGTCATTTTCTCCTGATCTAATTTCCCTAACCACTGCTGACTACAGTTAAGTTTATTGTTCTACATGTGTGTACTAAGATCTATTTTGTATTATTTATCACTTAATATATCCTACTTCATTGTTTATTTCCCATCCTTCCTTTGAATCCAATTTAATGGAATACTGTTTTGGTTTTTGTTTCTCTGTACCCTTTCATCCTTCACTGTTGTCTGTTACTTATTATCCTATTTTTCCATTTCTCTTTGGTGCTTTTGTCAAAGTCCATTCTGTTCATTTTGATCTCTGGAGGAACATGAATAAGAGGCTATGCTCATACCTGTGCTAGGTTGGGACAACATGTTTCCATATTTATATGGACAGCTAGTCTTCTTTTCTCTGTTCTTTTCAGCTGCAGTTATGGCTTGCTCTGCATCTGGTTTGCTGTGAGATGGTAGACTGGCTAGGATGGACTGGAGGAGGTCTGACACTGTTAGGACTTCCTGGAACTTTTGTGGAAACTCTGAGGAAACCAGAACTCAAAAAATTAAGCTAAAATTCAGGTGTGAGTAGAATGTGATGGGTCTAGAAGGCCCTTGGCTGCTTTTCATTTTCATTGTCATACAAATGAAACATGCTTTGAAGGCATAGAATCATGTTTTCTGATCCTTTTGAAGTAATGCATGTATTTTTTTCTTATAATTTGTGAGATCTTCCAAATTTCCAACATGGACAGAACTGAATAGAATAAAATTTAAATAATAAAACTCCCAATTAAATAAGGGCTTTCAGGTTTCAGGAAAAAAAAAATACTTTTGAACCAAGTTATAGAAACAAACATTTGAAAAAAAATAAGTTTTACACCTGCAGCTCATGTAGCTGCTGCATAGGAAAATAGGCCTATATAAGTAAAAGACATAGAATTTCGAGTTATAAGAAGATTTCTTGTGCTTGGAAAAATTGGCTCATAAAATTAGGTTTTAACTCGTCCTTCTTTAGACGTCTGTCCTGATCCAATGTCGGGGAAGGTTTCGATATGACCCCAAGAGAGAGATTAAGACACAAATGAGGTCAAATACCATATACCCAAAAGAGCTTTTATTATCGAAAGCAGGAAATAGTAGCAATAGGATAGAATGGAAGAAAAGGCAGAAATCAAGCAAGCAGTCAGGATAGAGTTGCAAGGATAGTCACCACCATGGATCCAGTGGCGTCTCATTGGTCCTTAGTCTTCAGTTCTTCGATGGTGGGTGCACACCATGGCTTGTCTCCATGTTTTTTTATAGGGCCTAGTTCGATGATGCACACACATACATACTGTTCCCGCACTGTGCACGCGCTGCAGGTTTCATCTATCACACGACCTTCGCGTGATCAACACCAGAAACCAGTATCTTATCTCAAAGACTACAGTTTCCATGAGAATGGTAGTCTCCACATTCTTCATTCGCTCCAGCCTGTCACCGCCCCTGGATGCCTCAATGGCCTGGTCCTTTTGGATAGAGGAGTGCCCTGCTTAAAAAAGCCATCTCTGGGATAAGTCACAGCAAACAATTCTTGAGATGAATGGCTTGAGATCATAGTCCAGTCTCTCACAACAAAAAATCTTTGAGACAAATAGCTCAAGATAACAATTCAGTCTCTCACAATGTCCACAATGCCATTATGGATTGATCATCTAGATTCTTACATGGTCAATGGAGAGAGTTAGCTGTGTTTTGCATGCAATTCATCTGTCTTGTGTTATATGTTTTAGGATGAGATTAATGGAACTATGGACGTGACTGTTTTTCTCCCACTGACTACAAAGGCAGCCTAAAAGAGTCTCTCAGGTGCAGATTTTGTATGATTACACTTAAAATGAGATTATATGCCTCTTCAGCCACTGGTGAGGGAAAACAGCATGACATCTATTGGTGAAAGTTCAGCAGGCCTAATTTGCATCTACAGAATTAGTTTTGTCAGAAAGCTACTGGCAAGCACTACCTGTAAGGCACTGCTTTCCTTCAGCAGGCTGCCCTTGTGCTGGCCCTGCATTCTAGAGCCTATGATGAAAGATGCCAGAGTGCGAAGAACACTGCTTTGTGCAGAACAAATTATAAAATGCTGCTAAACCAGAGTTAGTTATACCATTCTTTTTAAAGGCTGTAGAAATAATAAGGGCATATAAATAGCATGAGCTTTAGGGTATTGTACAACACAGCAGCTTCTATACTCCTCAGGATCATTCTGTAATGATACTCTGTAATGTTACCATTACTTTATTACTCTGCATCATTACAGAATATGAAAAAACCCCATTCATTTGCATGAAAAATTCCTCAATTTTTTTTTTTTTTGTGCAAATCTGACTATGAAATTCCCATCTTTCAATGAGATTAGTCTATCTTCATCTATCTATTAGTCTATCTCTTTAGTCTCAGTGATGCTATGATGAGGAATAGTGTATAATTGCTCTTCAGGAATTAGTCACAAGCATAACATGTTTTGTCATGAAGCAAGTTTGTAAAGTATGTTAAGAAGCAAGTTTGTAAAGGTGTTAAGCATACATGCTTCTAAAACAAATTGTAGTAATTATTATCATCTTTACCACTTCTCTGCCTTGGCAAGAACAAAAAGAAATATCGTATGTCAGAATCCTCATAAAGAAGATAATAGCTCTTCCTCATAAAACAATCAAACAAACAACAACCTACAATGTATCATTTGTGGCCCTAAAATGTCCATCATACACACTTGTACACTATATACAAAATAATTTCCATAGTATTATTCAAATAACTTATTCTGCTGATTTAATGTTGCACTTTATGTACATTGCAACATCACCAGAATTACATCAGCCATTAACTTTGCAATATCATGAAAAAGACAGCCTAACTTCACTGACAACTGAACTTGATGATGAAATATCTAGTAACTGATAGTCAAAACCCCCTACTATATATTTTACAAATATTTCAAACCCAATCCATTAATGTCTTACAAGGATAAATGTTTTTGTTACCCCATTAACTCTGACACATCAGTTATATGAAAGTAACAAAATTTTAATCAGGGAATCAAATTTTCAGTAGGTTTCCTTTACTTATATTTAAAAAATATATTTCTAAAAGTTTTAATAAACAGCAAACACCATAACATAATCAATAATCATTACTACTAAAGGAAGGACTGAATCCTTTATTCCAATACTTGCTAACTTTATGAATAATGCTGTTGTGGTCTAGAGGATTATCCATATGCATGAGTTAAGCATGTACAAAAACATCAACAAGGTCAAGGTCATAACTTGCTGAATGAGCCTTTTGCTTAGTTACTTTTGGACCACAAGCACATTATGCTAAAGATTGAGTTATATCTGCTATATTTGCTGATGGCCTCCAAGCCAAATTTTCTAAACCTACCAAACAGGATTATGTTGGCCGCATACATTTAGCTGGGAGAAAGTCTGCAATGGTTCTTAGTTTATCTGAAAAGACTGTCAGTCCTTAATACAGGGATTAAAGTAACATGCTTTATTGCACAATTCGCAATTTTGTGTTTGAAATCTCTGCAGGATCACCCAACCTGCTGAGCATAATTTCAGAACCTAGCAGTACCATTAAAAATAAATGTTTTATTGACTATTCTACCAAATTGCCATTACAACAAATGACAAGGATCATCCCCCAAGGCTACCCTAAAATGTCTGATCTCTGTCCCACTGTACATTGGTTCTATGCTGAGTTGTCTGATGTTTGAAGAACATGCAAAAAACCCCACCTCCCTGACTTTCTGCATTTAAACCTTCAAAATGAATTCTCAGGCAGTGAAAAGAAAATATGCCCCTATGCTTTGCTTTATCAAGTCATATTACTTCTCCCCTTAACAACACTAATAAAACAATGCAACCATGATAACCTAGAAAGAGCTTTTGTGTTAAATGTATGTCTGAGTCTTTCTCATTGTGTGGTTTCTTGACGTTCTTCCAGGTCTCTCTTATATGGTGTGTCACTAATTATTTGCATCTTTTCCAGCCTGTCTCTTCCACAGACTATCAAGTTAGTGAAGTGTTTATTTTTGTTCACTATATGAGCCATTGAAATATGGGATTGGTAGCTAGAAATATATAAATGCCTGGAGTTCAAATCTGTTCTTGTATTTGACCTTCATAATGTGAACAAGTAGATATAGTTAAAGTTGATGAACTATACTGAATGAATTATATTTAGACAAGTAACTAGGTCTAGGAAACGCTTCATTTTCCTTCGATTTTATGACTATGGTTCTGTGCTCATTACACTTATAATTCTCAGCAGTTTTGAGAATTAAGTGTATGTACAGCCATATTTTTGAATTATGCAGCTCATGTAACTGAAGCTAGAAATATATAAGGACCTAAGAGGCAGGAAAGATTTTTCTGCAGAAGTAGTGTTCTCCATATCACAATGATAGCCCACTGAAATCTTCATTTCACTTTTCCTTCCTCTCTTTAACTTATTGCCATGGGAGTGCAGCTATGCTGGGAGAAAAACTCCATAACATTGCCTTTATCTGGCCAATATCTCTAGGATGAATTGTGCCAAATTTGCAGAAGATATCAGTGGTTCAGATACTCAAAGGGACTTCAGAGAGGTCTGTTCTGAGAGATTTCCACTTAGAAGAATACTGCCCAAGAGGGCAAGCAAGATATTTGCACTTCAGGGAATTAACACTTTAGAGGATAATTTAAGGTAGCACTGCAAATCCTTCCTTAATATAAATGAGAGAAGTCTGCCCCTTATTACCACGTTTTGCATGGCTGCCATTGTTCTCCAGTGCCTTAGGTAGAATTTAGGCACTCTCTAGGTGTTTAAGCTCCAAATTTGGATTCTTAGTATTGCCAGCTTCTCACAACTCTCCTGAAGTCCTGAATTTTGGTGATTATATTTCAGCATCTAAATTTCCTTTTCTTTGGTCATGTGTGGTAGAGCCCCAGTGTTGAAATAACAGTCCCTTTCCATCAGCATGCTAAGCCTTGCGGAATGAGCAAAGGGAGGACTCAATCACCAAGCTGCCAGCTTGCCTAAGTGCAGGGCTGAGCCATGCCCTGCAGTGGGTCGGTTGGAGCTGGCTGTGTCCGGCTCGGGGCAGCCCTGGCCTCTCCTCACAGAGGCCGCCCTGCAGCCCACCCTTCCAGAGCCTGGGCACCTGCACCCCATACAGTGCTTTTTTTTTCCTGCAAAGTATTTGTCCTTAAATCAATGTGTTAAATTTATATTCTTAAACTCCTGTTCTTGTACTAAACTTAAAGCTGGTCTTAAAGAAAACAAACAAAATGTAATATTTCATAAGTTTTAAAACATGCTGTTACTATTCCAACTTGTACCTGAGGACTGTATTGTTAGTTTTATCTCATGAAAGGGGACTTGTTTTGTATGGAGACAGCCAGAGAAACAGTATCATTCAAATATAAACCATAAATATACTTAATTATCAGTGATCTGTTTTGTTTAACCTGGTGCATCTGCCCGGAGTGCCCAAAAGTGGTATGGAATTGGCACTGGTGTGGCACGAGTGGCAGTATTCACCCATGGCGCTCCATGCGGGAGGAACGAAGTGGCTCCCAGTGACCTAAACATGAAATCTGCGGTGGAGGACACTGCCATGCAGCTCACACCATGTCATCCTTCTTTCCTTATTGTTCAGCCCTCTGCTGCATGGAGAATGGCAGTCCTGAGCTGGTCATCCTTCAGCAGTACCTTCATACTTAGCTGTTTCTCTCGCTGCTTCTTCATACCTTCTTCCAGGTTCTTGCCTGTGGCTGCCTCCACTCTCCAAAAGTTCACTTCATTGGCCTGTTTTTCCATAACTGATAGCTCAACAGAAATGCAGCTGAATTATAGAATACACTCTTTCAAATCCTGAAAATATCCACACCTTAACTGATACTTCTTACCTCCAGCCTCATCCACGTCATTTTCTCTTGTTGTATGCTGTCTGTTCTCCACAGGCATTTTAGTAAGCAGTTACTTCTTTTAGGACTATTTGTACAAGTGATGACTCATCCTTACTTGTTATGATACCAGCTTTTTTTCAGATCACTGAGATAGGTGTCTTCCTGCCTTGCAAACTGCAGGTGCTGTTGAATATGAATTTTTTTTTTTTAAATACACTTGGATAAAAAGGAAGTATTTCATTACTGATGTAAGATGTAGCAACACCTATGTGGTTATATTTCTTGAGGCTTCTTATCTGATATAATGTCTTAATTCATTATCACCCTTTCATCCAAAGAGGCTCTGTGATGCAAAACCACCACCAACTCTTCATTTATGCAGTAAAATTACCCATTATTCTATCATTTTGCTATATGACTGAAAAGTTGATTGGGATTTCACAGTTCTGGATTGCTTGTTTCCCTTGTAAGCTCTTTTTGGTTTTCAGAAGTCGTATTAATCATTTTATCCTTGCCTGTGACAAATAAATGCATATTTAATCTTCACATATAAATAACGTGCTCTTCTGAATGTGCCAAACAAAATGTGATGAATGGTAGGGCCATTTTCAGTCTCTCCCTTAGATTTCCTTGTGAAGCTAGTAGATAGAAGGAGAATTGAGTCTCAGTCCCTAGAGATGTGTTATCATTGTAATGGAATTAATAGAGCTGATAAAATGAATAATTCATGATGCACTATCTCTTGACAAAGCTTTTCAAAAGAGTCCAGTGCAGACCAGCTAACTTCTGGTTAGGGACTGGCAATCAATCACTGCCCCACTTTTTTTTCTCCCCTCCCCTGCTCCCCACCCAGTTAACTGCTGTTATTAATCATATAGAATCATAGAATGGTTTGGGTTGGAAGGGACCTTAAAGATCATCTAGTTCCAGGGCCCCTGCCATGGCCAGGGACACCTTCCACTAGATCAGGTTGCTCAAAGCCCCATCCAGCCTGGCCTTGAACACTTCAAGGGATGGGGCATCCCCAACTTCTCTGGACAACCTGTTCCAGTGCTTCACTACCCTCACAGTAAAGAATTACTTCCTTACCTCTAATCTAAATGTACCCTCTTTCAGTTTAAAGCCATTACCCCTTGTCCTATCACTTCATGCCCTTGTAAAAAGCCCCTTTCTGTCTTTCTTGTAGGCACCCTTTGGGTACTGGAAGGCTGCTATCAGGTCTCCCTGGAGTCTTCTCTTCTCCAGGCTGAACAATCCCAACTTTCTCAGCCTGTCTTCATGGGAGAGGTGCTCCAGCCCTCTGATCATCTTCGTGGCCCTCCTCTGGACTCACTTGAGCAGGTCCATGACCTTCTTATGTTGAGGGCCCCAGAGCTGAACACAGGACTCCAGGTGGGGTCTCATGAGAGCAGAGTAGAGGGGGAGAATCACCTCCCTCGACCTGCTGGTTACACTTCTTTTGATGCAGCCCAGAACACAGCTGGCTTTCTGGGTTGCAAGCGTACATTGCCAGGTTGTGTTGAACTTCTCGTCAACCAATACCCCCAAGTCCTTCTCCTCAGGGCTGCTCTCAATCCATTCTCTGTCCAGCCTCTATTTGTGCTTGGGATTGCCCCGACCCATGTGCAGGACCTTGCACTTGGCCTTATTGAACTTCATGAGGTTCATATAATAATGAATAATAACTGTCCTTCTATGCCCTCCCCTCTAACAAAATATAACTAAGGAGGGATTGTGGAGTAAAACAAACAAAGAAAAGATACATAAGAAAAACTTGTCATATGAAAAACACAGTATGTTTCTAATTGAATAGAGGGATTTAACTTTTTCCAGTAAGCTGAAATATACATACGTGTATTTCCTGTACTCAGCACCTCTGTGATTTACTCTAGGAACTTCTCATTTAAAGGCCATTAGTAGTAGTACCTACATGCTTTTTAACCATTCTATACATATCTACTCCCAGCACTTTAAATATAATTTGCTTATCCATGATTCAGACACATTTCAACCACAAGATTAATTACCAGTGCACTTGGGTTCCTCAGGGTTGTGATTTCCAAGTGTTTCTGGGTAGATGATAAACCCTCTTCATTTCTCAGAATATTTGCAGGTCCCATAGAACCAAGAAAACTAACCATGGAGAGTGAGGAAAAAGCAAGTCATTGCTTGTTTCTTAAGATAAAGATGCATGTCCCTACCTCAGTTCAACAATGTTTATTACTTAATATTATCTGCTAACATAACATTCTCCTTCTGGAGAACTGTTGAATCAGTCAGAGAAAACACAAAATAAAGCAAGGCTGTGCTTTAAGAAGTGGTCATACAGGAGTTTGGATATCAAACTGTCTGTCCTAGTTTCAGCTGGGATAGAGTTAACTGTCTTCCTAGTAGCTGGTACGGTGCTATGTTTTGAGTTCAGTATGTGAAGAATGTTGATAACACTGATGTTTTCAGTTGTTGCTAGTAGTGTTTAGACTAATGTCAAGGATTTTTCAGCTTCTCATGCCCAGCCAGCGAGAAAGCTGGAGGGGCACAAGAAGTTGGCACAGGACACAGCCAGGGCAGCTGACCCAAACTGGCCAACAGGGTATTCCATACCATGTGACGTCCCATCTAGTATAGGAACTGGGAAGTGGGGGTGGGGAATCGCCGCTCGGGGACTTGCTGGGTGCCGGTCGGCAGGTGGTGAGCAATTGCACTGCGCATCATTTGTACATTCCAATCCTTTCATTATTGCTGTTGTCATTTTATTAGTGTTATCATTATCATTATTATTTTCTCCTTTTCTGTTCTATTAAACTGTTCTTATCTCAACCCGTGGGTTTTGCTTCTTTTTCCCGATTTTCTCCCCCATCCCACTGGGTGGGAGGGGAGTGAGTGAGCGGCTGCGTGGTGCTTAGTTGCTGGCTGGGGTTAAACCATGACACTGTCATAAGCAGGATGGAGCACATCCCAGAATTACAATCTACAGTTAAAAAAACCCCTCTATGTATATTATGATAATTGTACTGCTGATTTTAATTTGTCTTTCTATGGTAGCTTACTGGTCATCAATCAAGGGGAAAGTTGATTACCAGATAACATTGTAGATGAAATGACACTAAATGAGATAATCTTGGTTTTAAGTTGGTTTAATTTCAAAATCTTTTGAAGACAACAGAACTTCAGAGACACTGAAAAAACTAAAGTATACAGCATTTTAGATGAAATGCATTAGATATACATTAAATTCTTCTGAGCTGCATGCATTTAGGTAATGTCTGAATGGGAGGACTACACAATTCTGGACCACTTAATCTGATTAGGAAAATTTACATTATACAGAGTAGAGCTAATAAGAGATGTGAAGGTGGAGTTATATCTCCCTTATGCCATCTGGTCAATCTATGTATGTTCTTAACATTTACTGTTCTGTTAGTTTATCTAAAAGAAGGTTAAAAAGGTAATTTAGTACAGTCATCAGTAATTGAAAATATTTCCAATAGAACAGGACACTTGAATTAACCAGACTAAAGAAGTACAAGTTCAGTGGCTGAAATTCAAGCCTATATAAATTAAGACTGGAAAAAGGATATACATTATTAACAGTGAAGATGAGAAACAACTGGAAGAATTTGTAGGGACATGGTGGTCACTTCTAGTCTTTAAACTAGGGTTGTATGCTTTTCTACAATAAATGCCTTAGCTCATGATTATTCATTAGTCACTAGAAAAGCTGAAGTTGTGATGGATTTGTTCTATATAGGAATTACACTGTTTTATTAAAAATATACACATATAAATATTTTGAAATATTAGTTGTAAGAAATAAAGCTATTTATAAATAAGAATTGGCAGAAGTGGTGCAAAGTATTCTATCAAAATTGAAAATACATTTACTACCAATAATCCTAATATGCAGCCTTCTATCTTCCCTCCTGTGCTTGACAGAGAGTTGGTATCTAGATCTGGTTCATTACCCTCCTGCTGTACACCTCTGTGTAGTCACAGCCGGGTTTCTGCAAGCCTGATAATCAGGAAGTTGTTCCCTCTACCCACTCTCACAGGCAACTTTGATCTAATTTAGCTATGCTTTCGCTGACAGTCACATAAATTCTTAGGCATGATGGAGGTGAGTCATTAATTAAAATGAATTTAGTATAGGTTCAATCACGCAAGTACTTCTGCTGGTTTGTATGTTATTTCTGTATCTCTCCTGACACACAGTGACCAAAAAAGGGGATATGAGATGGCATGGGTTTCTTTTTATTTTTTCCCCTAGCGGTTAGGTAACCATGGAAAAGTGTAGAACTGCTGGTATAAACTGTGAAAAAATGAGGAAAAGAATTACTTTATTTTAACTGCTGTATCATCCCAGCATTGATACTGAACATTTTCTGCCCCTGTGTATGTTTTGAGGCACTATGATAATCATAGATGTTATCCTTTAAATGAAATTTTATAACTGTTTAGAAACAGCATATAGTAAATTTTTTGGCAAAAATTTTCAAATGCATAAAAGTTCATTATCAGTATGGAAAAATTTAGCACAAAAAAAAAGCGCTGTTTTTTAAAGCCCGATGAGCACTATGATGCAAGTTAATTGCCGTTCTATGGAAGTACCACAGCAGGATTTAATTTCAAAATTATTTTCTGTTTACTTTTTATATTTTTGTATTTTCATTTTAAACTTGTGTGACATTCCTTATTGGGTAGTAAGCTCTTTGGAGTTGGGACAGTGGTTGAATGTGCTGTATCTATTATTAACTTTTACAAAGCTCATCATTAAGTGACATCATCTAGTTGTCATCTTCAAATAATAATGTAATATAGTGGTATTGCTCTTTGAAGAATTTGGTTATGTAAAACTTACACTTTGTAGGAAAAAAAGGAAGGTACAACTTACGATATAAATAATTATTAAAATGATATTGCATGTGCAGACAAAATGCCCATAAAATCTTATGATTATGCAATATTTAGCATGGCAGCATGACCTGCAGCTCTGTCATTCAACCTGTTTTTAGAAATCTCCCAGCAACGAAAAGTCTACCTTATACTAGTAATGGATGCATTTGGTATCATCAGTTTGAAAGTTTTCCTTTCAAAGTAACATTCAACCTAAATCTCCCTTGATACTTTCACAGCCAGAACTTCTTGTCCTATCTTCTACATACTTGGATAAAAGATTATTTTTTTCCTCTTTTCATCATTTTTTAATGTATTTGGATATTGTTTGTCTCATCATCCTCTTCTGAAGAGTAAGGAATCCAAATTTTCTCAACATTTCTAAGTAGGTTTCTGTGATTTGCATGAATATTCTGAGTAACAAACTGTCTTCATATCTCTTGTGATGCCAAAAAGCTTGTGCCTGCCAAAGGAAATTTCATTCCAGTGTTGTGGTATCTGCCTTTAAACCAGTTCTGGCAGCTTGATGGAAATCATGCACTCCAGCTCTGAATCCTATTTTTAGTAATAGCCATTATAACTCATCATCCATTGGTCTTGCAGGAACAGGATCACCAGTCTTTCCCAGATCACTTTGGGACCAGGATAATTACATGATTTCTAAAACAAAGGGTAAGTCTACTTTATTCTCTGAGAATAAACATTTGATTAAGCATTTTGTAAACTGAGGTACAAAAAGCAACAAAATGTATTGTCAGTAGTGTCCTGAAGCTTATCTCTGTCACCAGGTGTTACTGGAGAATCTCAACAGTTGCTGCTGCCCTCATATTGAGTGTCTTACAGACATCCTCCCTAGAGAGCAAAGCCTGATACACTGTCTCTGCTCTGTCTGTATACTCTCATTTATGCTCTTGAGATACCTAGTGAGTATAGCAGCATTTTTTTTTTTTTCTGGGTCATTCCATCAGTCTTATGAAAAAATGTGTTTTCATCAAAATACATTGTATATTTTCTTTACAGGGCAAATGTGAAAAGAAATACTGGTCTTTAGGACAGACTCACAGAATACTTATCATAAGAGTTGTATGAGAATAGAAAAGTGCGAAAAAGACATTTCAAAGCTCAGATTTGCTTTTTAGTCTTCAGAATTCTGGTTCATTTAACACTAATAAATATAAATGGGAAGTGAAAGATTTTCTCTTGTTCTTAGGGGCTGGCTGAGTCTCCCTGCCTTAGTTATGCATATTGCTGCCCAATCTCTCTAGGTCAGATAACTCCCTCCCACAAGTTACGATATTTCATAAACAATATATCTCAGAAAAAAATGATAGCTGTTGTCTTAACACTACAAACACATGTTGGTGACTCGCATTCAGAGGAACTAAGCAAAGCATAGAGATGTAACAAATAATGACTTTGGGAATGATGTTATCTGCCCACCACAGTTGTAGGGACTTGCAGTCATATTTGTAAGACTGGAAGCACTCTGCCTTAATTTTCTTCCTAATGGTTCTTGTGCAGTGTTGAGACAAATACTGACTTTCTGTAAGTACAGAAGTACTGTTTTCTTGTATTATAATGCATAGGAGTAGAATACCCAGCATAGTGCCATATAGCACTGCATGTCTCCAGAAATCCAGTTGTCTTGCTCTTTGGCTGTTCATTCAGCAAAGATCCCCTTTCACCACCCTTTCTCCTCGTGACACAGCTGTGTCAGTTGTCATCTTCCCTCAAATGACACAAGTGAATCTCCTCATAGGGGATGTGAGATAGGGGATTATCCATCACCTCTCATGGCAGAGCCAGAGTAAAAGCTGAGGGGCTCAGTATCGAGTGAGAACAGTAGAAGAGGTAGCAGTGACAGCTATGATTCAGGTGCATAAGAAATGACACTGAGGAGTACAAAAAACATCCGCAGTTTGTGAGACTCTGCAGGAGCCCACTGCTTCCCTCTAACACTGCAGGAGATGCTGTCAGTCAAGCTACCTGAAAATCTTATCTGTCTTAGATCTTCAACATTGCCAAAACTGGATTTTCTTAGTGTAATCTATGTGAGAGGGCAGGACCTGAAATTTTGATAGTCATACCTGGCAGGGTGTCCTAGCTTGGACCCAGAAGCTTCTATGGGCATGTGTATACGGATGGGTTAAAAAATGGGATTTTGGTCCGTGGATGAACACTGGGGGAGAGGTAGATAGCCAAGGAAAATGCAGTTAGCACAGAAAATGGATGGTTTGTTGCCTGTTGCTTGGAATGCTGACCATGGAGATAAGAGAGCTGAGCAATACTGGGAGAGGACGGGCAGCAGATACAAGATACCCTTAGCATAATGCACATCTGTAGTTAATAAATGCTTGCTTTTTCCCCTTATAGTCAGTGTGTGTGTGTTCACCTTCTCGGGAATCCTCGAAACCACCCTAAAACAGCATGGGAAAATCAAGCTTTTTTGTCTGAAGCCAGCAAGCCAATCAAATCTGGTAGGTTTAAATTTAAGCTTTAAATTCATATTTAAGTTGCCAGATGCCCTACCCAAGTTCAAAGATCTCTTTGGGCTAGGTTGATAAACACCCAACATCTGCTTTTTTGGCACTGACAAACCAGCCTTTTTTTTTTTTTTTTTTTTTTCCTTTACGTTCATTGTTTGTGCTTTCCCTGAAGATCACAGAATTATGAAGTATTTCCCTTGAGGAATCACCCTGAAATATTTAAGAAGCTTTACTGCCTGCCCCCAGAAATCCATGCTACTGTAAGAATGTTTCCTTCCTTATAGTATTGCTTCAAGGTTTTAGATTTTGTTTTAGGAAGACATTTTATGGCTATTACTCATTCTCTGTCTCTGAATTAGATGCAACCTAAAAGACATGCCTTTTTTTAAAGCTTTTTTAGCTTTAGTTGATATTCAGGTCATACATAAGTGCTACAAAAATAATGGCTGTTCATAACTTGTGCTAATAACTGACTATGATTAGAGACATTTGGCTGAAGAACAGTTGACTCTCTTTCCAGAGACAATCAGAGAAAAACTATCAGGACATTTGTTTAAGAGACCAAGATACAGTTAGACCACAATTTCTGTATATCTAAGGTTTAAGTTTTGGTTTTGTTTATCTCTTCCTTCTCTGTGACTGAAATCCTCACTGAATCCTGTAGTAGGACATACCTAAGGCAGTGGAAAGAAGTAAGCAAGGTGATAACTCCAATAACCTTTGTGTCACACTTTCCAAAGCTCCCAGTCTTAAGAGCATGTGCAGTCATCCCCAAATTGTCGTTGCCAGCTTGCAAGCACAGATGATGGTAAATGCAATGATTTTATTCTAAATGATTATTTTAAAATCAGGTCTTCTTAAATGTGTGTACAAATTGATATATGACACAATTCTTTACAAGTCTAATAAATAAGTAACAAGCATTCCCATCATTAAATTTTACATTTTGAATCCTGGTCTTTCTTAGGGAGTCTTGTTGTCTTGTGATTCTTCTGAAGTGTCTTCTTAGGAAAAAAAAAAAAAAATCTGTTTTATTAACACTATACTTTTCTTCAGTCTTATTCTAGCCCTGTAATCTTTATTCAGGCACACTCCAATGTCCTCTAAAGCACATTGGTTTTCCGATGAAAGAAGTGTTGCTTTCATGATATCTATATGAGGAAAATGAGAGTTTTTGTACAACCTGGACTGGTCTAATGAAATACCTAAACATCTTTCACTTCAATAATAGTTCGGCTTTAGTTAGCATCCTGGCCACCATGATTCATGGAAAATATTCATGGGATAGCAGTGTTCTCTCTTAGGGTCCAAGCTATATATCCACCTTATTTATTTTGTAAGGTGACTGTTCTCTTTGCCAAATCGTGTGATATAGCAAGGCATCTTATGATACTGCCTGTATCATAGAAAAATGACTCATGAACAACAGACATTCAAATTGCCCAAACTCTGCTGTGGTGTAACATCAATCAGTTTAATTTTGAATTAATTTGGAACACAGTTCTAGTCAAAGTTTCTTAGATGGTATTTCTGCCCTATTTTTCCCTCTTTTCATTTAACTTAAATCATGAATATAGTAAAAAACAAACAAACAAACAAACAAACAAAAACAATCAAACTTTTAAATGTTTGGCTTGTCTCTGCTGTCTTGCTTTAGGCACCAGCTGAAAAATTAAAGCACAAGGTCTTCTGAGGAGTCTGGGTTCATAGTGCTTTCTGTGCATAGGTAATGGGAGTTTACAGAGGATATTGAAATTCCTTCAGGAACCTTGTCTGCTAAAACATAGGTAGAAAAAACTAGGAATTGTTACCAGTAAAGGGTCTACTAAAGGGAGTGTGTCTTATTCTCTAAAATCTTGTCAAAACTACTTTGGCATATTTGAAATTCAACTAAAATGCTATGGCTGTGATTTTGGGGGGTTTTGGTATGTTTGGTTTAGTTTTTGTTTTCTATGTTTGTATTGGTCTGTGTCAGCAACCCAACAACTAAGCCTAGTTTCCATATATGAATGTAAAAAACTTGAACAAACAAGGTCTCTTGAAGACTGTTAAGTTTTAGAAGAGCAATAAATGTGGATTGTGTAGAACAGGGCTTAAAGGAAAAGAACCACCACTCACCATTTTTCACTTGAATAAAAATGTCCAGATGGATCCCTCTGTGTTAACCTTTTCTGAAATTTATTCCAGAAACTACAGTTTTTGCAGGAGGAGCTATCTAAAGACTCATAATGTAAGAACACAGGTGACTAATGGTGTATTTTTTAAAGATACACATTTCATCCTGGCCAAACATTAGCTTGAGAAAGTGCATTGTTAAATTAAAAAAAAAAAAAAAGGGATGAGTTTGGCTTAATTTGTTTTGTTAACCAGGTGTTTTACTTTCTGGATCATGTGTTGCCCTCTGTGTGACTTAAGATTCTCTTAACTGATCAGTGTTTATGTGTATCTGTTGCTCAACAGATGTCTTGGATGCTAAGGCCCCCCTGAGTACAGTATTTGTTTGTGTGTGCAACCATTCCCAATTGCAGAAGTATACTTGCTCTGAAATATGAGGCAAATTAACACTAACTCCACCTGTGCATACTAACAAACATTACACTTGTTCTGTGTGAAACATTCAAGCTAGCCAAAAGACACAAGTAAAGATGGGTGACATACAGGACTATTTTTCTGGTCAATATTTCAGAAGGTTGTATCTCTAAGGAATAAGAAATTAGATGTTCTTCTCAATTTTAATATCTTTTATATTTTTTACTCGAAAAAAGACTACATCCATGGAGGGAAAGGCCAACAACATGAGCATGAGGGATAAGTCTTGTGAGTATAGGCTTTACACAGTAAAGAATCTTCAGTTCTTCGCTTATGCAAGTCTCAGAGAAATATGTACTAAATTGAAATCTCATTAGGAGATTTAATTTTTGAGTTTCTTCAGCATTTACCAGCCCACAGAAAGAAATTATTTGAAAGATTTTTTTTTGCATCCAAGTTAAAAGAAAATACACCTCTTTTTCCACTAAGTGAAAGAAATGGAGGACTACAACTAATTCACTGTATCGTAATTGATTTATGAGGTTCTAATTTCATGTAAACACAAAACACAAAAAGGTGAGAAACCTGTGTAGTTTTCCAACTGTTATTCATCCAGTTAAACTAATTGACCATGAATTTGTTGGTAGCTGAGCTTTGAAGTGGTACAAAACCAGAGCACAGGTACATATTATTTTAATGAACAGTGAAGTGTGAAACGAATCATAACCTTGTCAACAAGATAATAGTGAATTATATCCCAGTCATGGTTAAGAGAAGATATGACAAACATGCTGGGTGTAGTTTGCAAAAGCTGCTAAAGGGTTGTCAATTTGATATTTCTGTGTGAAAACTGTAAAATGAAGAGACTCTAAAAGTGCTCATTAAGCAGGCATAACAAATACAGCTTCAACACAATATTCATGCACTCTTGAGTTCTGGTGAACATGGGGCAAGCCTTTGACTGACTTCTGTTTATTTCCAATAATTGTAACAGCCATTTGTTTCTCTGATATATCTTTATGCTAATAGAATTTTCCTGAACATATGGAAACAGGATAGAAATATCTACGTGAAAAATGAGGAATATTGTTGCCTTATTTGGAGATTTTTATTATTTTTTTTAATATTGGCTAGGAATCTTGGTTATTTCTTTTCAAGAATGCTCAATATTAAAACCTAAAAAACATAAAAATATTGCTTTACCATTGTTACAAATGTTGCCTGAAACTAGTTAAAATTTAGGAATAAAGATCAGGGAGACTAAATTGACTCATTTTTGTAAGATGTTCATTTGGCTTTTGCTCAGTTTATTCAGCCTTCAGACTTTAAATTAGCAACCCTACTCTTTAAAAATTTTACTTCTGAAAATGTTCCTGTTCATATTCATTCTGTAATCCTTTGTAAAAGAACATAGATTTAGACAAGCTTTTGAAAGTAGAAATAACAAGAGCTCCCCTCCTGTCTATGCCCAGGAAAAGACTGCATACTTAGGTTATCTATTGGCAGTCACAAAAAACAAGTCTCCCCCCAACTGTTCTATATGCAGCTCTGTTTTATTCTTAGAAAACTAGATTATGGTTGATACTGAGAACGCTAACCTTTAAATAAAATATTAGGTACAAGCAGCTTATTGGAACACATTTGGTTACAAGTAGATTTTTATAACTGCTTAGAATTGATACATTTTAATTTCTTAGACTGTCACACACTCTTAAAATGATTATTCTGAAGCATTCACTTTTATGTTAGCCATGACCTACTTTCTATTAAGATGAGTACTTTGGGTATAAATATCTGGTGCCTATTTCACAAGCCTTATTCTCATAGAATAATAGACGTTATCTAGATGCTTTCAGTAAAGCTTTTCCTCTTTATTTTACTCTGCCTGGGCGATTAAAAGATTCTATTATATTTTTCAGGGACATGAGTGGGGGGAGGAAGGACTTGTTAAGGAATTCATACTGTCCTTCAGCGAGATAATCAATCTCTAAAATTCTTCACTGTTTGTCTTGGTTGGATCACTAAGTATCTCCTGTACTGTAATGGAAGAAAAGAAAAAGTAACAAAATCAGCAGTGTGCTGCACATAATATGAATGAGAAAGTTATAAGAAAACCTTAGCAACTGCTACCATCTGGATGGGAAACACATTGAGGAACTTGCAATCACTCTTGTTAGTAAGGAAATACAGAAGTCTTGACATTTGAAACAGTGACTATGTGTCATGACCACATAGGCTTTCTGATACAGAGGTGTATAGTGTTGGGCTTAAGATGATGGACAAGAATTTAATGACTAACAATTCTATATAGGGCTGGCACTTTGTTTTGCCAGTTGCTACTCAAATTCATAGTGTCTTTGTCATCCCGAAGACCTGCTGACCTGCTCTAATGTAGGCACAAGTTTGAGGTTAACTAAGTTGAGAACAGGATTTAATAGACTTAGATAAGTGTAATTTCCATCTAGAAAGTTCAGCAGGTTTTAAACAAATCAAACATTTACTCTTTCAACTGAGGCTATGTCATTGTTTTACTTTGTGAATTTTCACGTTTTCTTTCCTCTTCCCATTGCTGAAATAAGACTCCTGATGGTCAGGCTTCTCTCTTTCTTGGAGACTTTCCTGGCTGCCTTTGTTCATACTCTGGCACCACATTGAACACTTTTGCTGAAAGTGCATTTCTACTTCTTGAATATGCCTTGTCTCAGCTACAGATTCTCCTCTCCTGCCTGATGCCTTCATACACTGTCTCCTCTCACGCTCAATTCTTGGATGTTTTTTCTGGGCTTGGAGCACAGCCACAAATCAAACCTAAGCAAGCAAGGTAGTGGCCATGAGTCATACAGGAGGTTGCAGCATGACCTAAAGCATATTGAATAATATCTTTGGATCAGAAATTCCTCCTGGATTATGACTGCTTTAACAGTAGACTGATTTTCTGAATAAGCAGGACTACCTTCAGCAAGATGCAATACTGGGTAAATAACAATTGTAATTTTATCTGGATTTTTATCAGGTGAATGTTAAATTAGTTTCATTAGCTTTTTCTAGTCCTCACTGCATCAGTTGATGATTTAGAAGCATTAAGGTGAATGTAGAGGAGGGGAAAAAAAAGGGCAGATAACAAAAACAACCATGAACTGGCCCAATTCAAGCTAGTTTGTGTTTTTCAGTGTATAGGGACTGTTGGTTACAGAGTTGTTTCGAGAGGTGCTGTTATTTTAGATCACAGTAAAAAAAGCACTATCAATGCTGTGACTTCTGTAAGAAAGAAGATTTAAGAAACATATAGAGAGCGGCACATTTGATCTACTCACCAAAACTGCACACACACAAATCTCTAGGTATGTGTTTTCCAGAGGGTTTTTGACTGAGACAGTTACATAATTTCAAACAGAGATGAGAGAATTTCTGAACTGCAAGAAAGCTTTATTTCTGAATTATTTTAAATCCACAGATGAGCTGTCAGAATAAAGAGAAGAAATGTACTCCTCAAAAGAGTATCTATTTGATATATTTGGGATTGAAAAGGAAGAAAACTTTTTTGTAATACTATTTGATATTATAGCAGATTAACTTGCAGACAAATTTTCTGTTTTCTTAATTGATGATAGCTGTGATTTTTTTTTTTTATTATTTGAAATGAGGAGTCGATCTGTGAAGCTATTAATCTTGAACCCCTAACTTAGCTTGCAGTAGTTGTGTTAGTGAGATACTAGGCAAAGATCACAAGAAATCTTGTTCCCTTAAACAGTGACATTTCATCAACTATGAAGGTTTTTGTCATAGTCCTGTGCTTCGTCCTTTCACTGCGGTCTAATACTAGATAGTACATTATTCTGTACTTGCAATTTTTATATCCATTCTCACTGGATTTTGTTTCCTGATGACTTAAGGCCTACTTTATGCATCTTCAGTTGAATGCAACCAAAACACAGGATGGAAACATTTCTTGTACTTCTTTCTGATCTCACAGTATGCCTACAGTGTTTTTTATTTCCTCCCTCCCTCCTTCCCTCCCTTCCTCCCTCTCTCCCTCTTTTTCGAAGGTCTATGATTTAAGCAGTTAAGATAAATACCTACAAGTGAAACCTCTTCAGCAATGGGCAAGTTTTCCTTACTTATGCCATGACAATAGTGAGATTGTGTAGGCTTAGCTCAGAGTGCACCTTACATGTAATAAATTTCTTGTCCCCGTTTAGGGTAGGTAGAGGTCAGAAGAGCACACAAGAAAGACATTCAAAACACGGGGCACTAGAAGTGTCTGGGAGTCTTACTTCAAGGGAAATGAATTTCAGCAGACCCCTTACTGTTCATTCTCACAATCTTTAGTCCAGGGATTATCCTGAAAAAGAAACAATAAAATGTAAGTTAGTGCTGGGTTACATGAAGATAACTTTGTCTGCATTATGCTAATACTAAAGATTTGAACTAATTTTTACAGCCCTTTTAGTATGGATTTAAGGAATACATTGTGTCATAAAATTTTTCTTCCTGGGAGTTTAAGTAGGCCTACATTTCATGATGGAAAAGGACATCTATGTCTACGTAGGAGCAAGAAGTTTTACAGAAGGAGGCATTTCAGCAGAAAAGAGGATGTTTCAACAAAGAGCTTCAGGAGCAGCTGAAATGAAGAGGTTTTTTTAATCCAGAAGACAGAGTCTACTAAGAAAGGATGAGTGATTCACTAAAAAACAGTTTTCATATAGCAACAGAGCAGGGAAGGAGTTATGGGCCCAATCCTAGTGTGACTGCAGAGGCTAAGTAGCTATCAATTTAAGCTTAGAGTAAGGTCAAGATCTGCATAGAGGAAGAATGTATTTTGGTGAACATGTGGGTTTGTGAGTCAGTATACCAGGGAAGCAAAGAAGTAGGAAAAAAGCTGTCCTTCATCATACAATAGACAGTAATTGGTTACAAGGGTAAGAACATATAGGTACCGTATGAACTCCTTTACACTGATGAAGCTTTCAGCAGCTACCATAGGGACTTTGTGATAGCAGAATTGAGCCGACAATTAGTTGTAATTTCAATTCTTATCAACTCTTAATAGAAAATAAAAGAAAATAGAAAGATATTGGATAAATTAAACAGAACAAAATTCTGGTGAATCAACACAATCTTCTAATAGTAAATTTGCTTGGAAATTCAAGCAATCTCTATTCCCAAAATACTTGAGCTGTTTTCCACAGGTGCATTTGTTTTGTCATTACAGAAATGAATAATAGCTTTGCCTTGTCAGAAGCTTGGCATCTGAAATTTATAAAAAAAAAGAAAATCCAGTAACATTTTATGTTGAAGTACATATTTTACAAACTTGGAGTAGTGTCTGAGCTAAAAAATATGTGGAAATTAAATAGATCAACTATGTAAATATTTAGTTAGCTTTATCTACAGCTATTTCACAGTGTGAGAACTATTACTGGTCCTCTCTGAGTAGTATTGACAGTAAGTCACTTACTACATAACATGCAAAGTGGCAGTGTAATTTTCTAATATGCCTAAGTCTGCACAATAACTGATGCGAATTACACAGGACTCCACATTTGCCCAAATGCAAAGATCTTTTGAAATAACATTACAGAGAGCTCATTTTGCAGAGCAAGGACTTTGCTTTTACTTATTAAAAGAAATTTTCAAGAACTCCACTGACTGTAGTAGGGCAAGACTTTGGCCCTTACAGACAATTTTATTGAAAAGGACTTGCAAATCGAGGCTTGGAAACATATTCTTTCCTTAGATCAGGCAGATGCTTTTTGCTGTCATATATAAAAGCAGGAGCAAACTCTCGTATTTCAGCTATTTTTTCAGCTTTATAACTTCATTTAAATGGGATATATAATTGATATTTTCCTTGTTTGTTTAATGTTAAGTCAAATTAAAAGTAAACAGACTAGTATATAACATTGTCTTTAACAAGAACAATCTGCAAGCATTCTTGTAGCTATAGCAAGAACCCAGTCAGAACAAATGACTAGATTTGTGCCTTGCAGACATGTCTCTGTTCCATCCCAAAGACTCAATCAATATATCTATCATTTTAATGATCATCAGGCCACATTCCACTTGATCTGAGATCTCATCTTTAACAAATCACTGTAATTGTTTCGATTAGTTCTAATTCCTATCTGAATTAGTTAGCACTGTCAGTAATTACCTTCATTTGTTATATTTTTCATGTGATTGCAACTGTCTAAAATTTCCTCTTAGTCTTAATCTTGCATCTTTTTCTTCGACTTTTGCTTTTATTTTCTTTTTCTTTGATGATACTTCTTTCTGCAACCCCATTATTCGAAGTATCTTCTATTCCCTTTCCAATTTTCTCATGCTACAGTAACATTGCTTCACTCTTCTCTGTCATTTCCAGTTATTTCATTGTGCCTAGTTAACTTGGCTGGATATTTCCTGCTAACATTACCACTCAGTGTCACTGCACAGCTGACTCGCTGTTCAGGGTTGAATTACTCTCACTGTGAAAAAATTCCCATGTTTAATAAGAATTTCCTGCATTGCAAGTCGTGCCCATTGCCTTTCTTCCTTTCAATATGTATCTCTGAGAAAAGTCTGGCACCATCTTTTCCATATCTTCCCTCTGGGTAACTGAAGAGATATTTGATCAAAATTAACCAATGCCAGTAACAACTGTTGTTTTCAAAGAACTGCTTGTGAGCAATTTGCAGAAGTGCTTTGGGGAATATTTTTAACAATAAAATATATATAGAAGTAATCTAACCATTTCTTGAATGTATTTTTCCCCTAATTTTTGGAGAAATATATTTGAATATTTTGTTTAAATGATTTGCTCTATGTGTTTTGTAAGCATTTCTGTAGGATTGCTGCTTTTACAGCAGGAAGAGATCATATGTTAACAGCTTGCAGCTGCTGAATGCTAGTGCTCATCCTAAACACAGTTTTAGAATTTCAACACTGAAACAAGAAGTTTAAGAAGTGAAATGTGAGTGACAAATAGTCCTTTAGATATGTGTATCACAACTTAAACAGCTTGCAATACTTAGCTTTGAAACAGAATGAATTACAAACTTGGTTTACATCATCATCTTCCTCCTCCTGCTATAGCACATAGCTTCCCAGTTTCATCCAGGTGAACACTGGCCTCCAGGAATGTTGCTCCCTAGGTCAGTTGTGAGATGACCAGCCCCGTGAAGTATAAAGCTTACCTAGGAGGAATATGTGTCTAACTGAAAGGAAAACACTGTTTCTTGAACTGCCAACATCATGTTACTTCAGCTAATTCATCAAGGGGTATGTTTGAAGCTTGCATGCTGCGCTCTCTTTTCTGAAGTAAGCAAAGAAAGGAGTCTTGAAACTTTCTTAATGGCTGTTCACAGCTTTAGGTTAGACTTGCTTGTGGATGGTGGAATTTGTTCACCTTTAGGAAATGAGCTAGGCTAAGTTTTGCCACAGTAACATATAGAAAGTACTAAAATGTATTTTCAGTTATGAGGAAAATAATTTGAAGAAATTATGGACATGATTTCCTTTATCATTCACCATATGGAGAAATTTGTATATGTACAAATTGAGCATAACATCTAGTAGATTATCAGGTACAGATGAGCATATTTCTAAGAAGAAAGTTGAACTTATTTAGGTCCATAATCTTGTCATTTGCCTTTTCCTGACATTTTTTTATACTGTGGTTGCTAATTTCAACAGTTCTAATTTGTACAGAAATTAATTTTCATTTTGTTTCACACATAGAGGTTAACATCAGACTGTGCTAATATCATGCAGTCATTTAAAAGTTGATAGGCTCTATAATGTCACATTATCTAGCTTTCTAGATTACTGAGAGACAGGTCTTAGTCTTTCCCAGTGTATTTTTGCATTTTAATATCTGTTCCTCTTGCTTTATTTCTCTTAAATCCTTACGTGGCCCTTACCATAGGAATATTTATGAATGAATATATATAGTCTCTCCCGTTTTGTATTTTTTTCCTTCTAACTTTGTGATTTTTAAGACTGTTTCTGAAATGCTTCAGATTTGATCGATTCTCCACCACAGACCAAAGTTATGCTGAGCAGTGGAAGCCATCTCAAGCATGAAAAATCTCATGTGAACAATCTTAGAAATAAGTGATTTTGTTTAAAATGCAATAGATAAAACAGGTTTGTTTGCCAAGTAGAAACTTGGTTAGACAAGAATTGCCCCCACTTTACTATGTCAACTAAACAGAAGAGAATATAGCTGAGGACAGTTGGGAACAAGAAATCTGACAGTGCAAAGGTTGCTACAGTACAAGACAGCATTTTCCTCCATTAGGAAATGTAATGCACTCTCTGAGGCACTTCTGGTCTGGTTAGGTAAACTATGTCAAGGAATATTTCATTTTGCTTCAGTATTTACATTGTCATGGTCCAAAATGTAAACAATATATAATCCTAGAGGTGATAGCATGTTCCCAGGGTGCAAGAATTTTCACTGATGAAAGAGATGACCAGCTACATCTCCTTTAAAGTATATCACAGAATCACTGAACGGTTGAGGTTGGAAGGGACCTCTGGTCATCTGGTCCAGTCCCACTGCTCAAGCAGGGCCACGTAGAGCCAGTTGCCCAGGATGGTGTCCAGACAGTTTTTTAGTATCTCTAGGGAGGGAGACTCCACAGCCTCTCTGGGCAACTTATTCCAGTACTCAGTCATCCTCACAATAAAAGAATTTCCTGATGTTCGGAGGAAACCTCCCATGTTTCAGTCTGTGCCCGTTGCCTCTTGTCTTGCCACTGAGCACCACTGAAAAAAGCCTGGCTCCATCCTCTTTGTACTCTCCCTTCAGGTATTTATATATATTGATAGGATTCCCCCTTAATGTTCTCTTCTTTATTTTTTTGTTCCTGATGTGAGTTAGCAGATACCTAAAAAAATTGGTTGCATTAACTGTAGTAGTTTTATTATCTTCCTTTTTTATTTTTAAGTTCAGCTTAATAATTATTTCTGTTAGTCACTACATGACTGAAGACTGACAGGAGAAATTGTAATACTTCTGAGTGACTATCAGATGACTGATGTCTGTGTCTTCTGCTGTTTGACTGAAAGTGCTAATGAAGATTGAACATCATTGTCATGCTGAGTCTTGTATGTGAACTCCTGCATGCTCAGCAGCTAGGTGGTTTGCATTTTTACAATAAATATGTAATTATCAAAATAACGCAAAGTTGATTGATAACAGTACTAGGCAGCCTGGGTTTATGAGTTCTACATGGATATTAATTTTTTTTTAAATGGAAGTTTCATTGATAACAGCAATTGTGCAATTTACCACTTCCATTTCTGTAAACTGTTCGGTTTGCTACAACATGATACTTTGATTAAGAAGCCAAATGATACAAAATCAATAGAAGAGTTCATATTGATTAAAAACTACCTTTCTTATGATGTCTGTGAGGTCTTTAAGGATCAGTTCTTGACCTGTTGCTATTTAATATTGTTATCAATGATTTGGAGGAAAACAAAACTGTTATTGATTGAATTTATAGCATATGCACATACACACACATAAAGGAATGTCAAAGAAGTGGTATTCAGCAGGGAAATGTAGGTTGTTTGGTAAATATAGTATAAATATACAATTTGCAATTAGCATAGCCAAGTCACATTTTGGTCTAGTGAAGTGTGAATAGAAGCCATGCTTTGAGGCTACAAATGCTGTCTTCAAGAGCAGCTGCTCTTAAAAAGGTGCAAGAAGTCACACCAAGCATAAACACTTAATACAATTCCACATCAAAAAGGCAAATGTGAGATATAAACATGAGAATATTGAGTAGAAATTAGTTATGCTACCTCTGTACTTCTCCCTGTGTGGCTGTTGCTTCCAGTTCTGAAATCCACAATTCAGAAAGGGCATTGATAAATTGGAGAGGATTAAGGGAAAGCCAGGAGAATTATTAAAAGACTGTGAGGGACTCAGGGAGCTCAAACTATAAATTTAGCAAAGATTAGCACAGGTTAAGAACTGTGCCTATAGCACTCATAGCTCTTCACAGCTGGATGCTCATCAGAGTAGACCCTTGTGCTCTCAAGCTTTCCTTGCTCTGTGGAAGGCTGTCCTGCCAATTCTTTGTCCTTTCTAAAACACCTGGTACAGGCATTGGTGTCCCTTTCCAGATGTGGCACCTCATAGCTGAGCTGCCCTTGGTTCCAGGATCATCACTGACAACCTTAGCTATACCTTTCCCTGTAATCCACACATGTTGTTTACATGGGTTTGAAATAACCAAAATATGTTGCCAACAGGCTTGCAAAGGTTTTGGGCAGAGTCATTTTGCTTTAGTTACTACACAGAATGTCAGTTCTTGGCAAAACATTAAAAATCAGGGGGTTTTTTTTGTTTCCTTACCTTTCTCGTAGTTCAGTGGGAGTTGGTCAGTGTATCTAGAATCCCTTCTGAGCATAGGATGTCTCTTATAAAATGTGCTATCTGATTGTTAATGTTTTTTGACTGTGTGATGTCCTTCTGCTCATTCCCTTCTATATTAGTACAGCAGGGCTGTACCTTTTCTTGCTCATGTGTGCTGTTCAGGGGTGATTGGGAGTGTTGCAGGGAGGGAAATGCAAACTTTGGACATACCTTTAAACTTCTGATCCACACAGCCTTTAATTCCCTCTAGCAAAAACAGTCAAGGGCAATGGAGGTATAGCAGGATCACAGAGCAGTGCAAAGGTTCACTGATGTAGGTGCAACCATCCCCAAACACACACCTACACATATTGTCTCTCCCAGGTATGGGGTTCCTCACTTTTCTCCTGTACCATTGCCCACTGTTTGGCCCAGCAGGCTACTCAGGGATCCAACAGAGCTGTGGGATTCTTGTGGGGCTTTTTGGAGGTCTGGTGTCCCACAAGAGCTCCCTGCACAAATCCAATGCTTTTAGGTGCTGCTGCTGCTACTTTGTCCTGGGGCATCCCTGTGCATCCCTTCATGATGTCCCTGGTTCTCTGGATTGTCCCAGCCAGATGGGATCAATCTGGCTAATCATTGGGTGTTGTTTCTGGGCAGATGCTTGGTAGCTTTTCCCCAGCGTCATCTAAACATTGAGACAATTTTGTCAGTCAGTGTTGTCAAGCATGTTGTCCTTCCAACAGCATATGTGGGGATGGAACGTCTCCACAGTGAGAATACAATATTTTAAGAGTAGCTTCCTGTAACTGACTGACTGGTGAGATCAATAGGCATTTTAGACTATTCGATGTGTTGTTAATTTGACAGTTTGCATAGTTTACTCTTAGTTTCTGCTTCATTACTTTGTTTCCACTTTAAAATAATGTTTTCCTAATTTCTTTGTTTGCTTTAGTTCTGTGTCATTTTCTCTCAGAATTTGTCCTCAAAACTGAGGCATAAAGTTAGTAGAGAAAAGTAGAAAAGCCCAATAGTGATGTAAAATTTGCCCCTATGTAAAGATTCCACAGCAAAAGCCAACTTTCATGAACTCCTTATTGATTCTCCCACTTGTCAGATGTGATTTGATTGCAGTTGATAGGAAATCACATAAGGAATAACAATTTATTGAGCGGATTCTCAAATCTAGCAGGAAATTGCATAAGTAATTATAGCATATGGAAGTTGTAGACAAATATAGTCCAAATAGAAATAATTCACATTTAAAAATATTAGAACAATTTATATTCCAGTTCAGCCACAAAAGTTAATTCAAGGAAGTGTATGGCCTATGTAATAGAAGCAGTCAGACAATGTGATCATAATGGTCCCCGCTCTGGCCTGAAAAGTCCATGAATCTATTAAATAAATGAAAGAGATATTGGAATTTTTTGTCATATTCCCTGTTTCATCAATAATGTCAAGTACAATTTACCCACAATTGATGTCTCACTAACCCCAGTGTCAGCAGAAATGAACCATCACCACGGTTACCTACCCACTGCTTTTCCTCCCTCTTCAATTTGCATTCGTAGCCTTGAGATCTGTAAATGGAACCATTCAGTTTTGAAAAGATCATGAGATTAAATCACCTGTATGTAATCAGTATCAATTTAATTTTAAAAAGCAAAATAACTTTTCTTTGGTATTTAAAAAGTATTTGTAAGTATGTTAGAATCATTTGCATTGATTTTCATCCTACTTCTTATACTTTTATGTTGCAAAGGCCCTTATTCAGACAATAGAGGCCAAAATGCAACAGTTTGGTGATGTATTAATTAAAAGGAACAAGAAAACATTGGCAGGCATGCAAACTAAGCTCCAAGTCATGCATTATACTGACTATAATGAAGAGGTTTTTTTACTGCACAGTCCTTTTGCGCATTCATAATGTTCTGTGGGATTGGTTTGGGTAACAAATATGAGCTCGATCCCTTCGTATATTTAACAAGTGGAAATTAAGATCTCTGGTTCTATCTGTATCTAGTCTTACTTAGTCAAACACTTTAAATAATTTTAGAGATTTTTGTGGTTTCTCATGTTTATTGCAGAGCAAAATCATCCTCGCTCTTTTCATTATGCACATCATATCCCTATTTCAAAGAGACCAAAGGAAACCATCCCCAATTTCTGTAGAGCAGCTCCTCAGTAACTATATTATTCTGGGCATCTGTTGTCCTCAAAGGGCTTCTGTTGATTGAAAGCCCATAATTGCCTTCAGCCAAGTGCTATAGGGCCTCACTGACCTTACCATTGAAAAATTGCACTAAGTCTAACTTTGCAGATCCTACATAATCTCATTTTGCTTCTATTTTCCATGAATATGGAAAATAGATTATTATTCCCCTCTTCCAACAGCCTTTTATGTACATGAAGATTGTTATCTTCTTCTTTACTCTCTTTAGACTAACAAATCACTATTCATTCATTTTTCTTTATAGGTCATATTTTGCAAATCTCTGACTTTTCTGATTACACTCACTTGGACTCTTTTTAGTTGGCCTATGTCTTCTTTGAAGTGACATGAACAGAGCAGAAGGCTTATACTCCTGTCTATATATCCCATTAGTGTATCACAGCTGCTTAAATTCTTGTGCAAAATGTATTAAAGCCAATGAAACACCTTCATTTGCTTTTATAAATGATTAAAAAATGCTATAGAACACTGGTTTTGTAAGTAAAACTCTTATATTTCCAACTGAACACACAAGAGAAACTCAGTTTTATTGAACTTCATGACAAAATAGGTTTCAGAATCTTGAGGCATACATTGTCTTGCATAGTACTCTAGTGAAATAGTTACAGCAATATTGAGATTTTAGTACTTTGTATAGTTATAGAAGTTCCAGTTAGAGCTATTAAAAATGTAGATTGCTCTGTTCCTAGCTGAATTGTCTTTTTCCTATGAGATTTCTATTCTGATTAGAACAAATTTAACTGTCCTATATCCTCATGAATTCAAAGAAAAATAAGATAAACATATAGAACTGTGATAATTTCTCACATAAGAATTACAAATACTGTATTAAAAAGAATATTTCATTTTGCTTCTTTTCTTGTGTTACTCTGAGTATTTTATACATCCTTCACGACATCAGTCATTAAGAGTATATTATAACATGAAATAATAGGTTGGACTAAACACTATATTTTATTTCTGTGTTAAAAATAAAGGAATCTGTAATTTACTACTCTTCCAAACATCTCACATTCTCAGACCTTCGCCTCCTTTTTTTAATAATGAAAGAATTTGACATGCTGAAAGCAATCAAGTTTATCATTCTGTGATTTTGACATGCCACAGTAATATTGAAAAATACCATAAAAAATATATAAAAGTGTAAAGTGAAATGTCATTGACAACCTTTTTAAAAGAAAAAAACATTCTTTTACAGAAATTGCTCCAGATCTCTAACAGATGTTGCCAGTGGTGTTTTTCAAGACAGTGTTCCTCCCTGTGCAATTTTTGAACATCCACTCCGTCCTTTGGGGTTTCACAAGCACTCAGGGCAACTAGGCTCACACCTCTCAAACTATGAAGTCGGTACTTGCCCAATTCACTGAATTCCTTGTGCTGGGCTGCAGGACGTCTTCACCCTCATGTCAGGAACAGCAACAGCAGGAGGGAGGGTCATCCTTTGACCAAATACTTGTTTGTTTTATATTATGCTGTAGCTTTTCTGTTGCCAAAAGCAATAGCTACTCATCCATGTCTTTGATATGGGGTCCAAGAACTGAAGAGATGCAGCAGTCGCCCTTTAGGAATAAATGCTACTCCAGAAAGCAAGAGTCAAAGAGGCATCTGCTAAAGAAATCTCATAGACAAGGCAAGAGAACTGACAAATTTCCCTCCTGCCTTACAAAGCTTTTAGTTTTGCTTGTCTTGAGTTGCTGAATGATTGGCAATAGCTCCTTTGCTGTTTTAAAACTTCACTGTTTCGTCTGTCAACAGTAAGTGATCACAGCCCTCCAACAGGTGTTTCTTTCTGTAACTTGTTTCCACAGAAAACCATGTTTTGGGGATAGGAATCAGTGAAGTGTTTAGAACTATTAAAAAAGAGTTCCTTTGTGTAAATAAATGCTTAACACCTGCTAGACATTTGAGTTAGAAGTAAAAACATACATTCAAATTATATTTGACAGCTTGATGAAGGGATATACAGAGAATTAATAATTTTTCTTACAATTATTTAATTTTGCTGATAAATTAACTTAATAATCATATAACTGAAGTGTGTAGTAAAGCCAAAGCATTAAATAAACCCAATGAAGAACCTTATCTTACTCAGTTAAAATAAATCCAAGGATCTTTTTTCCTTTCATTTTAAAGTTTCCATGAGGGATAATCTAATCTAACTCAACTCAATGCCTAAAATCTCACTGCTGCCAATAGAACCAAGATTTTAGACCTTTATTTTGTAAATGTATTCCAGGAAACATCTAGAAGTTAGACACTTAAGCATACCTATATAATTAAAAAACTTCCTACCACTTTAAATTTTTTTTCACATAATAAAATAAAGGATCCAACTTTTTCTAATTTTCAACCCACTTGCAGGGCACACATTGATGTAGATCTGTGTTCTGGTTGCTCTTGCTTTTCAAATCTCAGTGGGAATCGTTCTAGTCAATTGTTAATGATTAAATCGCAGAAACTTAGCATACTGTAATGTGTTAAACTAGAAAGAAGAACAGAGCTGTCGTTGTTAAACAGATAACCTGTGAGCTGTGTGGCACTCTTTTATTTATGGACTTTGTTGCTCACAGTGTGACTCTGTACAATACAAAAAGGGTTTTCTCTAAAGACTAAATTTCAAAGACTTATGTATCTGTGACTGAAGAAAAGCATTTCTTCTCTCCACCTATACATTCCTGAGAAAGACTAATAAAGCTAGAGAAAAGGTCTTCTTCATAAGAGATCACACTCCTATGTATGTACCACAAAGTTGTGCATCAGAGGAATGGGAAGGAGATAAAATCCTGTCCCTGGAAATCAATGTATAAACAGTAGCTGTCCAGAGTCTCAAGAAGTACAAATAAATGTGCTTATCTTTGCTGGAGTTAGTGGCACTGTGCCAGTTTAGGCCCAATGTGGATCTGATCCTGGAGCATTGAAATAATACAGCTCCGGTTACTAAAGAGAAATCTAAAGAACTACGCACAGAAAATATTCCTTTAATCTCTCCATGTAGCTTTCATTAATACCCTTTGCAGCTCTATGAAGATTGTTTATGACATTTGAATACATTGATTTTTGAAAGTATATATTTAGCATTATCTTTCCATGTGTCAGGGTCAAAGCTCATTTGACACGTCAGGTAAGAAGCCTTCAACAACAATAAATCAGAAACTCTGTGATAGAAATGCCAGAAAATATGTGGGTTTTATATGAGCTGAGGCTTCTAATTTCATAACATTTCACTGAAAAGATCAATAAAATATGCTTTTATGCTTCTTTATCTTTTAAAAAGTTTTGTTGTTATTTGGTAGCATTCCACATGAATAGTCTCCTGGGATACTGTACTCTTTTGTATGTGTATGCACTTGAAAAAAAAATATATTCCTAGAAAAACCTCTATTTTAGGCTTAGGTCAAGAAGCAACAAATACTTGTTTTGTTTTTTTCAATTGTTTGTTTGCCTTACCAGAAACCATGTCACTGAGTAAGCATCCTAGTTGTTTAGGATTTTTTCAAAAAACACAATAAAGCAAAGCTTTCAAAAAATACCTATGTCTATAAAGAAATACTATTTATCTAAAAAGGGATTTAGGAAAAATACTCAGATGTAAACTTCTGATCCTGCTCTTCATATGCCATCTATCTGTGAAGCTGCTCAGATCCCATGGACGCCTTGCCTCTTTTTGTTCATTGCTCCAGAAATAACTAAAACTGCGCTATTAATGTGTTTGTAGCTATACCTGTATTGTCAGGGCTAAGGCACTTGCTGTAAATCTGAGTCAGAACCCATAAACCAAGTATTCTTCAGTCCACATCCCCTGCAGGAGCTGACCTAGTCAGCAGTCTCGGGGCATGCTCTTGTCACACATCACTAGAACAGACAAGGTGGTTATACTTCCTCTTTGTACAATAGCTAGTAATCACTACCTAGAAAGTAGGTAACCAGAACCCAGAACAAGGGTGAGGGCAGAGAACAGGGCAGTTGCTTATTGAAAATACTATTTGCCAGTTTTCAAAATCTGTGGGATACCTGTAAGAGTCCATCTATTTGCCACAAATACATGAATTATTACGCAATGACATCTCAACATTCTTTAAAATGTGTAATATTAATAATATTATTACTGCTACTACAATTGATGGGCAACTTAAGGCACAGGAAAACTTACTCTGACTTTTTTTTTTTTTCCTCATTTAGCATTACTTAGTACTGACTGAGGATGATATGATTCAGTCTATTCTCCCAGACAGAACCTTAATCCCAGTTTACATCGGATATGTGTGTGTGTGCACTCTGTGTGTGCATTGTTGACTCTGCCATGCTCCTGGAAATGTACATGACAAAGGGGAAACAAATAAAGAATGAAAACAGAACTTTACTGCAAATTCTAGTACTGACCTAAGGGAGCTCTGAGTCATGCTGAAGTGTTTCACCCAATGAAAACAGTGTAAAATAAAACCCACTAGGAATAGAACTAAAAGTCATATCCCTCTGTGCACTTTTTTTACTGGCTTGGAGAACTTGAAATACCTTTCTGCACTGAGGTGCTGCTTCTGAAGAAAGAAGGCTGTGTTTCATTCTGCCTCCTTTGGCTTTGCAGCTGCTGAGCCCCTTGTTTCAGAATGGTTTCCATTAATCATACAATCATAGAATTGTTTAGGTTGGAAAAGACCTGTAAGATCATCGAGTCCAACTCTAGTTAACTCAGTTAACCTAGCACTGCCAAGTCCACCACTAAACCATGTCCCCAAGAGCCACATCTACACGTCTTTTAAATACTTCCAGGGATGGTGACTCAACCATTTCCCTGGGCAGCCTGTTCCAATGCTTGACAATCCTTTCAGTGATGAAGTTTTTCCTAATATCCAATCTAAACCTCCCCTGGCGCAACTTGACGCAATTTCCTCCCATCTTATCACTTGTAACTTGGGAGGAGAGACTGACACCCACCTCGCTACAACCTCCTTTCAGGTAGTTGTAGAGAGCAATAAGGTGTCCCCTCAGCCTCCTTTTCTCCAGGCTAAACAACCCCAGTTCCCTCAGCTGTTCCTCCTAAGACTTGTGCTCTAGACCCTTCACCAGCTTCATTGCCCTTTTTTGGATGTGCTCCAGCACCTCAATGTCTTTCTTGTAGTGAGGGGCCCAAAACTGAACACAGTATTCGAGGTGTGACCTCACCAGTGCCGAGTACAGCGGGACAATTGCTTCCCTAGTACTGCTGGCCACACTATTTCTGATATAAGCCAGGATGCTATTGGCCTTCTTGGCCACCTGGGCACACTGCTGGCTCATATCCAGCCGGCTGTCGACCAACACCCCCAGGTTCTTTTCTGCTGGGCAGCTTTCCAGCCACTCTTCCCCAAGCCTGTAGTGTTGCCTGGGGTGGTTGTGACCCAAGTGCAGGACCTAACACTTAGTTTTGTTGAACATCGTACCACTGGCGTCATCACATTGATCCAGCCTGTCCAGATCCTTCTGTAGAGCCTTCCTACCCTTAAGCAGATCAACGCTCCCACACAGCTCGGTGTCGTCTGCAAACTTACTGCGGGTGCACTTGATCCCCTCATCCAGATGATTGATAAAGATATTAAACAGAACTGGCCCCAATATGGAGCCCTGGGAAACACCACTTGTGACCGGTCACCAACTGGATTTAACTCCATTCACCACAACTCTTTGGGCTCCACTATCCAGCCAGGTTTTTTACACAGCAAAGAGTACACCCAAATGATTTTGAAAAGAAGTGGGTGATGCTGCACAAACAAGAACCTTTTCTACGAACCACTGGTATTCAGTGGCAGGGGGGTAATGCTCAGGGGGTAGTTGTATGTTTAGTAGCTCTAGCTGTTGGCAATTTAAAGAGGTGACCTATGTTGCACAAACTTTATGATATTTCAACTGTGGTGGTAGAGATGTCTAACTAGGAATAATAATAACCTGCCGGGGATGCTGATTTCTTAAATGACTAAAGCTATATCTAGAAAAGAGCCTTTGATAATGTCCCCATGGTCCAATAAGGTCCAGGAAAAGTGATCAAAAGATAAATCAACTGATACTTACTTCAAACACATACAATCCACAACTGACAACATTCACAGCTGCAATTTCCTCGACTCGACACCATGACTATGCCAGTTGCATCTGCACTGTTTAAGGATAGGATAGTATAAAGCTGATGTAATACATACCCTTAGCCATTCTATTAAATGCATTGTAAATGAGTTTTACAACTTGACAATAGATTTGGCGGTTAGTATTTTGTCTTTTATGCCATTTATATTAAAAAAGCAATAACGTACATACAGCTGCTTCTTGCTCTCATGTTTCTTGTCGTTTTTACTTTGAAGCATTTATTATTTTCAGCCTGACTACTGATCTCTTCATCCATGTCAACACATGGATGTCCAACAGCTGATGGACAGGCATGAGAGCAGCTGAAATCGCATCAGGCTGTGTGCAATCTGCCTGCCCCCATACACAGACTGTCTATAGGGCCATCTCTCAAGCTGTTTCAAGGCATCTCAGACAGGCTTACCTGATAGGATACGCCTCACAGAGTGCAGATACTGGCGATGAATTTGCTGCATGGTCAACTGGTCTGATCTTGAAAGACTTCAAGGCATTTCTCCCTGTGTAGTATTGTTGTATCTTCCAATATGAGTGCGGTGACTTGACACATAACAAACTTTTACAATGCAGTCCATTAAGAAAACAGTGGAAGTTGTCAATCCACTTAAACTGAAACCACATCAAAGTAGCTAAGGTGACTTTGGCAGCAAGCGAAATAACAGTAATTTTCCTATTTTTGTAATTTTCTGTCATTTCATTCTGTTGCTCTCCAATAAACTCTACCTGGGCAACAGAATACTGCATTAAGACACTAGTTCACCAACGTGTTTGAAGTATAATTAACATTGATTGGAATCATTCAAACTAAAGATAAAGAAGTGCTTTGCCCGAAGTCCTAGATTTTTGGAGTGTGACTTGGCAGGTACTTTGCCTTTTTCTTTTTGGTCATTGCTCTTTTGAACCTAAACAAAATCTTTATAGAGAGATTCATGCAGGATCCATTGCAGACTCCTTTAGGCCAAAGGTCTTCAAGAGGTGTGTTAGTAAAGGGTAGATATTCTTTGTACTGGCTCTCTACAACAGTGTGAAATTCAGACACATTCAGCAAAGCTTAGGAGAGGAGAGTCTGTTTAAATAAAAGCACTTGATTGCAGAGGCACTGCTAGTCTATCATTGAAGCCACAGGAGAACAATCTCTCTCTGCATAGTAGGAAGAGAATGGAAAGATCACCATATAAATACTGTACCATTATCTGATGCTATTATTCAGACCCTTCTGTCTTGTGGTGCTCTCCCTAGGTGTCAGGTCAGCTTACATGCTCTGAATGTATTTAGGGCTTTTACAAGTATTATCAGAGTTCTCTTCAGAATTGTACTCATGCAGATGACCATAAAAATTCATTCCTAAAGTCCCTGAAGTGTTGATAAGCACCTTAGTTCATAAAAATGAAAGAACAACTTTTTTCCAAAATGATTCCTCATTGCTTCTCGGTATTTGTGAACCAAAACTGCTACAATTTGCTCCTTAGTACAGTTGATTAAATCTAGATTAAGAACTCTTTTGTTCTCCTTTTTCCTCAAAGATTTTTATACTAAGGATGATAAATAATCATATGGAATGATTAGGCAAAGAACTTGTCTCAAATGAATTTACTGGGACACGTAAGTACAGTACAAATTTCACTAGGATGGCCTGATTTTTCTACAATATTTGGGCAGAGCTTGTTTAAAAATTACTGCCCAAATCAATTACCATTGAAAAAAAGATGCATTAACACTAAAATAGCTCAGAAGATAGATGAGATGTTATATTTAAGGTTATCTAAGATAAGGTGTTTTATTTATTATGTCATGGTCCTGCCCAAGGTAAATTTCTCGACTAATAAAATGAAGATGTTTGAATTTCAGAGTGGCTAAATATTCACATACACAGCATTCATTTTTGGCTAGGAGACTAGATGTACAGTATTTATTGTGTGATATAAACCCATCTAATCTCGGTAAGACCTGAACTTCATTACTGTTTGATGACAATGTGATGGTTTATTTTATATGCTATTTTCTGGCTACCAAAAAGTTCAGCCATGTACTTGTTTGCTATTTTAGTGAAGAAAATTGAAGGCTGAATGGACAATTTCAATGACTAAACTTTTTTTCTTCTTACAGTTACTTTCTCCAGGTCAAAATCAATTAAATCTGGCAGAACTAGTTTATTGGGTTTACATGACAAGGTTTTGGTAGTGGGGGGCTGCAGGGCTGGCTTCTGTGAGAAGGCACCAGGGGCTCCCCCACATCAGAAAAAGCCAGTTGGAGCCAGATCCAAGATGCATCCACAGCTGGCCAAAGCTGAAGCCATCAGTGATGCTGGTGACCCCTCTGTGGTAATATATTTAAGCAAGCGTAAAAACCACTATGCAGTAGCTGCTAGAGAGGAGTTACTGACTGTAACCTCCTGTCACTGGGGGGAATGAGAGAGAGAAGAGGGTTCCTTTAAAGAATCAGCTGCAATTGTATTAGCAATAGAAAAATGATTTAATAGAAATTTATATAAAAGTGTGACTTCACAGAATTCGGTGGCAATGTTCACTCTATTACTTAGCACATGGATGAAATGCACGCAGGAAAATTAAATTAGAATCAGACTAAACTTATGTATATAGAGACCAAAACATAGTAAGTTAAAAAGATGAACGTTACAAAGAAAAATTAAGTTAGAATTAATTTCTTGTGATTTGTGCAAAGATCGGGAATGTGGAAAAGTAGGGGAGACCCTCTCATTGAGTCACAAGGTTCAGAGAAGACCTGTTGCTTTCTAAACTCCTGTCACAGTCTAGGTGCAGCTGGATCGACTCCTAGTCTCAGACTTGGTCAATGGTTTATATCTAAAGGGATTACGAGTATAATAGCAGCCTAAAATTCATTCACAGTTGAATAAAGTTTACGACAGTAATTTAAGTATAAATTTGAAAGTAATAACTTATAATATACTTGCTATAATATATGTATTACAGACTATTCAGATTAGTACACACGCATGCTTATAGACACTAAGAGATATACATGTAAGAGTAAAAGAGAGAAAAAAATGTTAAAAATTCCCCTCAAGGTCAGTGAAAAGGTTCATTTCGAATGCTTCTGCATCTCTCAATGGGCAAAGGGTAGAGCCTCAAGGACCACAGAGTATCAGCCCAGGTCATGTCGGCTTTTGGTGACAGTCCTCTGATTTTCACAAACAGAAAGTTTGCGAGCTCTGAGAGGCGTCCCACTCAGAAGGAGATGCTGGTCACAGCCCGCTGCAGTCCAGGAAACCTCAAAGGGCCTCACTTAGTACTGCTGTTTATAGGTTCAGGAGATGATTGGCTTTCGTCATCAACAAATTGCTGGAATCCCAGCTGCACTGGTACTGTTTCACGTGCAGATAAGGAAAGCTCTGAGGCTGGCTGAAAATAACTTAAAACATAGATATGAGATGCTCCAAGAGTGTTAGGAGAGGACTGTAATGTCTAAAGGTTGTTATGAGAAAGAACTGCCTGTAGGTTTTTATGAGAACTGGCTATCTCTACTCCCATCCCCTCGTCTTTGCCAGGCAGTAGGAGTCCTTGAGACACACAGCATAAGTCCCTGTCTTAGCTGTGTAAGAGTTCCTGGCATGGTCAAGGGTCACTTAACTGCCCGACTCATTACACTTATGCTAAGGCCTAGCAAGCCTTCCCGATTTTGTAAATCAGCCTGGAGAGGGGGAAAGAAATGCACCACCACACCTCCATTCCCCATCCCCCTGTGCCGTTCGGGGGGGATAGGAGGAGGTAGACCTGGTAAGAAGGGGGGATTGAGGAGAAGGTGGGTTTAGTTTTGGTTATGTTCCTAACTATCCTACTCTGTTTTCAGTTGGCATTAAATTTATTTCCCCAAGTCAGGTCTGTTTTGCCTGTGACGGTGATTGGTGAGTACTCTCCCTTTCCTTATCTTACCCATGAGCTTTTTCATTGTGGTTTCTCCTCCAGTCCTGCTGAGGAGGGGGACTGAGATAGTGGCCTGGTGGGCACCTGGCAGCCCGCCAAGGTTAGCCCACCACAGCTAATAACAGGAATTTTGTCTGTATTCTAAATTCAAAATTTTTAAATAGTAGACATTATGTTTCAAGCATCTATCACGGGTTTTTACACACATACACATATACATGTATATGTGTGTGGATGTATAAGGTGCCAGACAGTGATATAAACACAGAAATTTCAAAAAGTCAGAAATACTTTGGTGTAATTACACAAAACTGGTATACCCCAGGATGACAGAAAAATTCCTGACAGCATATTGCATCTCACTATTCAAATGTTATGTCAAGAAACACAAGGCATTAATGTGTCAAGACTTGTGTCGATGCATGCCATGTTATTTCCAAATGCAATGAACTTATTAAAAAGAAAAAGATACCACTAAGCTGTGATGGGCTTGATTCTTTGCTAGTGCTCTTCCAGTGATCTCTGAATTAGTGCCACACTGAATTGTACTCGGCATTGGAAATATCCCTTGTTCAGCTCTACTCAACAGCGTTTTTAACATCAAAACACTTATTTTGAGGCACCAGATATCTCTGCAGCTGGTTGAAAGGGGAAATGGAGATTTTGGCATAAAGGAAGTTGTGAGAAATAGTTTGTGATTTTGAAGTGCAGATGGCAATTGGGATATTTAGCAATGGGGACAGAAGCAAACTCTAACACCACTGACATTGGCAAAGCTGAAGAAGAAACTTGAATATTAAGTCAAGCTAGAATTCTTTTAAGTCAAGTGTTACAAAATGCTGTTGTGCTGTCCACCACTACCCTAAAATGAGCCACTGGATAGTTCTACAAAATAAATAATTAGTGTTGATCTTAATTTTTATAGCATGGAAATTCTGATACTGTGTAATACTCTTGTGCAATTACCTCATGACTTTCTAAGTTTGTTCACATCCATGCATTTGGTAACTAACCATAGTAACATTTTAACAAGAGAAAACAGAAGTGTATGCCAGCACTCTAATTTGACTTTGGAAATCCATAAATCATTAGAAATATTCACTCTGCATGACATGATTTTCTTTACTGCCTCTGAAAAATGGTAGGGATAACAGTTTGTGCCTTTTCTTTCACTGCATTCATCTAAATGACTTTCCTAGGATTAAATTACCATGCATTACTGTGCTAAGAAGACACAAGCTTATCATTCTTTGCTCCAAGGTGGTGTTTGTCCTGTCATATATGCATACAGACAATTTCAGGTTGTTTTTAAATATTGGACAGTGCCACATTCTAGTCGCCTTCATCTGCCTAAATGACTAATGTCTGTTGGTATTGGAACAACCTATCCCTAAACCAATTTCATTCTCCTTCAGCTTGCCTTTAGGATCTATTGGTCAATGTGAAACAACGTTATACCTCCAAGAATTCTTGCTGCTTCCATCAATACCAGTCTAAGCCACATATCCGTAACACAGATCATTTATGTGTCAGGCACAAATATATACATTTTTTTCCCCTGCCACTCCTTAAAAGCAATTAACTATCAAAGCTGCCCAAACATTGGCTATGGTCTTTTTTAAGTTAATCACCTCATTTCTCTCTCTAGGCCACAATGAGGATTAGACTTTTCTTGAAGCCAATTAATCCAAACTGTCTTGGACACTTGTCTTAGACAAGGGACAGCTCTCCCCTTTGCTTCTCCATTGATTATACGGGTACTTAGTTGACTGGTTTAAACCAGGTGTGTATCTTTTAATTATCTTGAGTTCAGTGACAGGGATCTTGCCTTAAATAAGAAAAAAACCAGTGTAAGCTGTTAAAGAAGTTATCCTGGCACAGTCTGCTCCATCAGTATATTCGCTGCCAGCATTTTTTTGTAGCAAAACAATCTATAGATTATTTTTTAAGTTCTGATTCTTGGAAATAATCTGTATTCCAGAACTATGAGGAAGGTTTATGTCTGTGGTGCTACAATTTGTTTTTCTTTTCTTACAACAATGCACATGTAAGAAAACAGCCAGGTTACTAGTCACAAAGAGATACTTTGCCTAATCACATTTTTATCACAGTAATCAGGCAACATATTGAAAAACATCTTGTCAGAATGTTTAAATGAAATCATTATTTAATGTGGGAATGCTCTGAGTGGGAAGAGTGCATTGTGACTGCTCATTCTCACTTGTTTAGTTTTTAGCTGTAAGTGATCTCAGTGAAGTACCTTCCTGCAATTTAATGAGACAAAGGTAATCACATAAAGGGGGTTATTTTTGTTATTTTCTATTTACCTGCCTCAGTGAAAATGTCACCTTGTTTTTAATTATGTTTTCATTCCTTCTCAAGTTTTCTTCTTAAAAATTAATGATGGAAGAAGTTAGATGCTCTCTTCAGTCCTGGAGATGACAAGTGTTCCTTTTTTTTTAATTTTTTTTTTATTATTATTGTTATTTATTTTGAAAGGGTTTTGTAAGGGTAAGATTAACACATGCCCTTTCCGCACAGAAGCTGTTGACTTCTGCTGCTGCCATGCCTGTGCCATGCTCAAGGGGAATGGTGGGAGCAGTGCTTGCACTAGTAGCTGTAACAGTGGCAGAAGTGTTTGGCAGAAATGACGCACGATAAAATATAGTACGATTTCTAGCATTTTTCCCCTCTCATTTTTAATTAATCAAACAACAAAACCAACTTCATGCTTAGATGTTTTTTTGCTCTATTTCAATCTAATGTTCCTCATACAGACTAATGGCACACTGTGCTCCCAAGAAGCCGTCTCCTGAAGGGGAGAGAGGAAGCAGCAAATGAGCTGGTAACAACAGCAGCTGGCTGGATGATGAATGGGAGTTTCCTGTCTTTCATCAAAGGCATCGGCAGACATTCATTCTGATCCAGATTTCAAAAAATGCTGTGAATAACACTCAATAGCTTCCTACAGATGTCTGGAAACAACCTTTCACACACACACACACTCGGGCACACGCTCACACACACTCGGGCACACTCTCACACATGTGCACACAAAGTGTGTAATAGCTACTTGGCCAATGATTCACTGTAACTGAGCTTGCATGGTTCTCTGTGTTCATGGAATGCAAAATATAATTTACTAATTTTAGTTAAACAAGGGTGTTTTGAGGAGCTCTCCTAACTCAAGGACAACCACTTGTCCCAGCTGTTTAAAGCCAGTATTCACTGCTGAAAGGTGACTGTTGCTTGCGTGGTAGCAGGTTATTCCTCTCTTTCCTACAAACGGGTCTGTTCTTGAGGTGCAAGTGTGAGCAGACCTCATGCTGTCCCACACGCAGACACACATTATTGGTCAAAGAAGCTCCTGATCCACTGTTATTGCTGTACAAAATAGCAACAAGATGTGTTAGGTGGTGCAATAGGAGAGGAATCACTTTGCTTGGATTAAAAAATGTATGATTAGAGCTACTTTTGTTGTTGGCTTAGAGTTGTTTTCCCTTTGTCAGTGATCATAGAGGAGATAAACCAGATGATTTGGGAGATGCAGTTGAATTCCGATAGGAAAACAAAACTGCTTTTATAGCTAAATTTTAAGTACAGCATTATCATCAAGAGAAGAGGAAAGGAGACTTACGCTTCCGCCACATGTTTACCTCCCAGCAAGACAGGAGCTCTAAAATATTGGCACTAATCACGAATTGTAAAGAGTGGCTTAAATTTTGTTTTGCCTAATTCTGGAATCTGATTTTCACATTTAGTTGATGTACATTATAATGGCTCTAAACTCACAAAGAACTTGTGATAAGGCTTCATGCTTTTCTGTCCTATGAAATTAAAACCATGAAACTAGAGTTCCTAAATTGTACCTATCTATATCTGCAAATTTTCTCTAAACCAGCTGTTTTGCATTGGAAACCTGGCAAAAGGTTATGTTCCATTCATCTCTTGATGAGAAATCCATCTTCAGTTGATAAATTAGTTCATCCAAAGGTCTGAGACCTGTGAATAAAGAATACTATATAAATCTCATGCATCATTCTCATTATAGTTTTAGGTGCATGATTTAAAGGGATGCAGTGGCAATTTGTTTTAAAAAGAGACAGCCTCCACAATCTCACTGACTAGCTAGGATTCACTCATGAAACTTGTCAATCTCCCCATAACTCCTTGTGTTAGTGCCTGTTTTTATAAATGGCTAAAAGCTCAGTGTAGGTTCATGTTAAGAGTCCTAAATAAGATTAATGATAGTGCATATTTATTACATGTCACTTGTATATATTTTTACATCACCTATCTCTTTAAAACAAATTCATTTAAAGGTTCCTGAATTAGCAGAACATTACTACCTTTCCTCCACACATATGTAAAGTCTTTTCCTGGTACAGTTCTAGACTTTGGTCATTCTAGGGTGCACTTTGTTTTGATGTTATGGCAACAAGTGTTTTAGATCTGCTTAGAGAGATTAGATTACTTAAGCAAGAGCTGAACCATCTTTGATTCTATTTCTCACCTTTTTTCTTCACCAATCTTTACTTGCTTCAAAAAACAAGTATCTAGGGGTCCTTTTTAAGTGGTTTAATTCCTTTCTTTCACAGATTTAACTGTTAAAGTGGGGAAAAAATAACATAATTTTTTCTACAAAATTAGAGTTATCAGCCTTTTTGTGCAATTGAATGAAATCATGTGACATGCACAAGCATGGTTCTCAGTTTTCTTTCATTGGACAATTTTACTATGGTTATGGTGCAATATTTTACAACATACAGTTTAATGTGCAGAAAATTTATTCCTTCAGTATTTAATTTTTTTTCTAACATTTCTATTGTTTGTCTGTGGTCTCTGGCAGATCTAGTCTTCTACTACTCACATTCTTCAGAATTCCTTCAAGTGGGTGCCAAAAATCTGTGGGAAATGGAAAAAGACAGTCAATGACCTTGCATATAGTGATAATTCAGTCTCCCAGTCCTTTTGTCAGTTCATGGATCAATCCATTTGGACACATATCCCTGCCTTAACTAAATGTGATGCACTGGTTACTTATTTCATATTTATAATCAGGACAAGTTCTAGACCAGAGCTTTGCTGCTAGTTTCATTGTAAAGAATTTGCTATTGACTAAAGTAATGCATTTCTTAGCATCAAAAGTACTTGTTTGGGAACTTTTCTGAAAGTGAATCTTTTACTTAAGTTTCTGAGGTGACAACCAAACACACATGGAATAATCTCTTTCTTCTAGGTAGCAGAGGGGAAAAGTTAATTCAAGACAGCTGCATTTGCATGGATTTGCATTTATCCATATTTCTAAATATTTTTTGGATGCTTTCATTAGTATTTTTCTATGTTTCCACTATATATGTGACAACAGATTATAATTGTAACGTACCATGAAAAGGTGCCAGGACTGTGCTGCAGAGTGTATGAGTCATACACAGTTTACAGTTTGTGCATTGATTGGGGAAGAAAATCAAAGTTATTAAAAAAAAAATATTTTAAAAAGGGAGTAAGAGAGCAAGCTCTCTATCTTAGGGAGCAAGGACTCTGTCAAAGGGTCCCTCCTGTTTTGCTTTATGTTCATGTGGTTGAACAAACTGCTTTGTGGCAGTGAAAATGTGACTTAACATCAGGGATTCTTTTGAATTACTGTGACACAGAAATTACTTCATAACAAGGCATGAGGGCTTGCAGCCTCTGGCTACAGGTGTACTACACAAGAAGGAACATAATTGTCAACTCAGCTAGCTGCTCATTTTATTCCTAAACCGTGTGAGCACTGCCTTATCCACTTCAGTCTAAATAGGCAACTACAAGAGATTATCTGTTTAAGCTAAGCTAGTACAGGCGAGCTGTTGAGGATGCCCAGAGTCAGTAATTTCTGCAACCACAATGTACATGTGTACATAAGCACATACACACTTATGGAATAGAACAACCTTCTCAAACAGTTACATGAGCAAACCTCACCGGTGTTTACAAAAATTGATGTGCTAATTTGTTTCCTACTTTCCATTCCAGCTAAGACACAGTTGGGCGTTCCCAAAGACTGGGGGTTTTTTTTGAAAACAGAAAGGACTGCCTGTGAAATAGATTAGAGACAAAAAATACTTTTCTAAAAATAGGAGAAGGAGTGTTTTCTATCTATTTTAGAAAATAATCTCCAGAGCGCAGGCTCTGGCTGCAGTTACTGTCATTGGCAACTGCTGGAAGTGTCACATTGAAACTGAGTCTTCCCAGTTTCAGCAGTGAATGTAGTGGCATGCTGGTGTACCAGAAGATGATGACATAGGTGGTCTAAGATAAAGCCAGATAATAAGCGGTACAAGAGAGGCTACAGTCCTCTTCTACTGTGTTTGATTGAGCTTTAAGGTTCCAAGGAATCTAGCGTGAAAGTAGGTGTGTTATCATGGAGGTAGTCCACAGCTTGTTAATTTTGCTTTGTCAACTAGCAGTACCATTTCTTTTGTGAAGCATTTGGGATACTAACAAAATAAAATCAGAATCCCTACCCATCCTAATCAATGCCCTTCACATTTGTCAGATTGGCACAGCTGGCCCAGACTGGAGCATGCGTTTGTAAGAGCAATGTAAAGGTAATATTGCTTTAGTATGAAGAGGCCATAATGAGGCAGCCATGCTGATGTCTCAGAGTGGATGGTACACTATCAAACAGCAGGCACTGCAGTACTCAGAGAAAAAGATGAGCTGCTGGGCAGCTGGCAGGTAAAAAACCAGGATATTTTCATCAATAATACATTAATATGCATGCTATTTTAAAGGAAACACATTGTAATTTTTTTGCCAAACTGAACATGGACAAACCCAGGAATCATATTATGAAGCAGTAGAGCGTCCATTATTGTTTTGTTGCAACATTAAGTAGCGGTGACTTAGAAGGAAAATCTTACGGTAGAATTTATCTTTGACAGGACAGAGATGGCCAAAGGCATTCAGTATCTGTGACATGGGCCTCTTAAGAACTGACCTGTGTTTTTATGTGGGGAAGTGCAGCAGAACTATGTAGCAGAGCAGGATTTGGGCAGTGTTGTGCCAGGGTTTCTATTTCCCACAGCAGGGGTGAAAAAAGCTGGTTTATGCTCCTCAGATAATGTATTTTGTCATAAAGCAATCAGTATAGACATTCTGTGCCTCATCCAAAAAATAATACTGAACATTGCATATTAATATTCTCTGACAAAATATTGCACTGTTAGTATCTTGCTGAAATGTATTTTGTCCACTCGGTTTCTAAAACTGTTAAAATAAGGATTAAGACTATCACATTTTATAAATACTTCTCTATTTCCCTGGATAAAACTATTTCATCTTGAGAACCTTCAATTTTAGATAAATGCACTGATTACAATTTAAATGTCAGTTATAAGGAGTCTTTTACACACATAATAAAACAGACATTTACACTATGTTTGACAGAAACATTAACAGAAGAATTAAACACTATCACAAATCAAATCAGTGACCTTCCTCCAATGTATAATAAAGAAATCAAAAGTGTTTTCAACTTCAAATGGCCAAAAGAAAATCAACAAGCAATTACTGCAAACATCCCAGTAGTTGCATGACTCAGTGATTCATTCAGATTCATGCCAAGGAGACACACAATAAAACCCATCTGCTCCAAAATATCTTGTAGATCAAATTTAAATTACAGTTTTGCTACTACAAGAAGCAGCTTTCTCTGATGCTGTGTAGGTGACAGTGTGAAATGATACCAATAGCCAAGAAAAAGAGATTAAGACATGGAAAATTTAAGATAAGGAAATGCAACTTCTTAGTTATACATATAGTTGCAAGACCATATTGTAAATGAGACTCACAGTTAAAAAAAGGCAAGACATGAAAGGGAAATTGATAATTATTTTTGAAGGTGACAGAAAATGAAATTAAATCACTGCATCAAGGACTGGAGTGGCAAATAGAATTGAGAAAGTTCAAAGCAGTAGATTCAGTGGTAAATTTAGCATCCTACCTAAAATTAACTTTATGAAATTAAGTTTTGAAACAGATGAAGCTGTAGCTGTATCTAAACTATAACTGAATGGTAAAGGCAGTATAACAGAGATAAAAAAAATTATTTTCTGCAAGTTTTAACTCCAGGGGCAGGCACTCTATTTCTAGACCAGATTCCAGACTCTTATTCGTGACTGACTTTGCTTTTGGAATTACACTCTACTTCTGTTGCAGTTCATGATTTTTTTAGCAAATTTAAGCACCACCTTCCTCTCAGTCTCCTTATGTCATGAACTTTCCGTTTGTCTTCTTGGTTTTGGTCCAAATTGACATTTGTTCACTTGTACAGTTTTTACATAGTCTTTATTTATATAGTTCATTATGCATATATTTTATAGCCTCTTTTTAACTGTCATTATTGGTGAAGTGTTGTACATGTGAGGTATCTTCATTCCTCTTTACTTTAGCATGTTTGAGGATCTGCCATCTGGAAGTCAAATAGTCAACACCAACCTTTAATGTACTTAGGCATTTACCTTACCTGCCATTAAATTCTAATATGAATAAGTGTGTAAGCATGTTTGTCATTCTTTGTAAAAAAAAACCAACTGCAATAGGTACTAGAACTGAAATATAAAGATGAAACAATGTATTAAATTCTTATTCCAAAGAACAAAGTCATATAGTATATACAACATATTCTTTTTTAAAGAAATATTTTTTAACATATGTTTTTTGAATTGGTAGAACTTCATTATTTGTTTTGGAACCTTTAAAAGACCATCCTCTGTTTCCAGAGAGTTTATTCAGGCCTATGAATCAAGGTCTTCATGCAATGCCATGCATTATTTTGGGGTGGGTTTTTTTGGTTGGTTTGTTTTTTTAGTGGTCCTTTTGTTGTTCTCTGACTGTAAAGTGAAAGACTAGAATGAAGGTATTTTCATGACTCTCCCTATTTCTCTCTGTCAGTTTGTATTCTAAATTTATGCTTGTTTCTTTGCCTATAGTGAGGTTATAGAAAAGTGCAAGATGAGGCCTAAGCCCTAATCCATAGTTACATATAATTTATAGCATTTACTAGCCCTGACTATAAAAGAAATTACAAACTATCAGGCTAACTGTAAATGACACAAAGGAAAGCCATATTCTCTCTTGCCTACCTCATAAACCAACAAAAAGTTATTATAAAGCTATAAGATACAGCATAATAAAATAACAAGGAACTCATTCAATATATTCAACAACTGTGAAATTCTCTTTACATCCTGGCCCTATGGTCTCTTCCAAAATTCTTTTCAATTATATCTGTTCAGTTTAATTACCTGGTGGGAGATCTGACACAAAGACATGGTGACTGGGAGAGAGGAAGATGCAAGATGGGGAATTTTTTGGAGTGATTTTTCTCCTTCCCCTCTAGTCTCCTGGCCTCCATACTCACCTGTAATGGGTGACTTCTTGCTATCTGATAAACTCGAGGGCAATGCCTACACTGTGGGGCAAACATAGCTCACAGAAAGTGATGCAGACCTTCTCCCTCAAGTGTTTGACTGGGATGTCATTGAAGCCTAAAACTGCCTGTCAGCCTGCACATCTGTGTATTTTTGCATGTTAACTAATGTACAGAGGCTGTTGTGTCCTGGATATCAGCCCAGGTACAAAAACTAGCAGTATAAGCATAGATATTCTCTTGATTAATATCTGCTACAAGAAACAACTTTTTTTAATTTCCTCATCTATATTTATCAACCTTCCACCAAAAGCCAGTCTTTTCTTGAGAAACACCTGCTGAAACAGTCATCCCTCTTCTCTCTAATGCACGTTTTGTTCTAGTACACACAAGTGGAATTTTTTTTGACAAAACCTGTGAGTTATCAGTATTATTCATTTCTGCTTTGAGGTTACATGGAATGCCTATTTTCTCTTCAAGAGATAGAAATAAGAGAGCAGAAAACTCTGTTGTATTATGTTTACAAAATATCATAAAATAAATCCAAACATTGATCTCTGGGGAAATTTTTACAGGTACCTACTACTACCTGCTGATCATGCATAAGAGGAACTTGCTGTAATATTTATATAAGTCTGTAAAAATAAAACAGAGTTGTAGTCCGAATTGCTCAATCAATAAGTCACATTTTAAAAATTTTCTAAGAGTTTTTACCTCAGTTCTTTTCTCTAGTCTGAGCTTTCCCCAACAACAGACTTAAGCCTACAGGTATTTTACCTTAAAGTATCTAGTGAATGGGCTAGCATCCACAGCATGCACTCTGTTATCTCACAGGCTTTGACTCTCTCTTTCTGTATTTTTAATCAGGCTGATTTACTTTAGCAGGCATATTTTCAAGTATTCCTTGAATTTCTAGGAAGCAATAAAAATACTCTATGCTACTGTGTTCTGTCTCTATGACAGGGACTTCTTAATCTTAATGGCACTTTTTGCCATTATCAATCATTACAAACTCTGCTGAGCCACTGAAATATATTAGAAATTTCAAATTTGTAAGTTACTTCACTTGTGAAGAAATTCAGTGAAAATACCACCTAACAAACCATTTCAAAAATCAAGAGCACTTTGACATATCGCCTGTTACTGTTTTCAAAATGGAATTAGCCATGGTTTAAGCCCAGCCGGCACCAAAGCACCATGAGGCTGCCCGCTCCCTCCTCCCCCCCGGTGGGATGGGGAGGAAAAAATATAACAAAAAGCTTGTGGGTCGACACAAGGACAGGGAATTGGTTCACTCACCAATTATGGTCATGGACAAAAGCCAGACTCAACTTGGGGAAATAAACCCAAATCTATTTAATTTGTTACCAATCAAATCAGAACAAGATAATAAGAGGTAAAACCAAACCTTAGAACACCTTCCCCCCACCCCTCCCTCCTTCCTGGGCTCAAGTCCACTCCCAGTTTTCTCTACCTCCTTCCACTGCTGGCACAGGGGGACTGGGAATGGGGGTTGCGGTCAGTTCGTCACACGTTGTCTCTGCCGCTCCTTCCTCCTCAGGGGCAGGACTCCTCACTCCTCCCCTGCTCCACAGTGGTGTCACTCCCATGGGAGACAGTCCTTCATGAACTTCTCGGGCATGTGTCCTTTCCACAGGCTGCAGGTCTTCAGGCACAGGCTGCTCCAGCGCGGGCTTTCCCATGGAGTCATGGCCATCTTTGGGGGCATCCACCTGCACTGGCATGGGTTCCTCCTGGGGCTGCAGCTGGGCATCTGGCCCCCTGCTCCCCTCCATGGGTTGGGGGGGACAGCCTGCTGTCCCACCATAGGCTGCAGGGGCATCCCCTCCTGTGGCGCACCTCCTCCCCCTCCTTCCTCACTGACCTTGGTATCTGCAGAGGGGTTCCTCTCACATTCCAATCCCACTACTCACTACCAGTTCCCCTTCTTAAATCTGTTGTCCCAGAGGCACTACCACTGTCACTGATTGGGTTGGCCTGGGCCAGAGGTGGGTCCGACTTGCAGACAGGAAGCTTCTAGCAGCTTCTCATAGAAGCCACCCTTGTAGCCCCTTACCCTGCTCCAAAACCCCATCACACAAACCCAAAACAGAATTTAAGTGCATCCTAATTGTGGCTAGACTGAAAACCATCCATAAAGAGCAGAGTAAGAGATTTTCTCAGATTTGAATTTTGCCTGGAGTGAGTTTTAAAAGGTTGCATCATGTGTGTTCATCCTGTAAGTATAATATAGTCAGGAATACTAGGAAACAAAGCATAGACATGCTTATATCGTGGTGGGAGCTTGAGAAATAAATAGAAACTAGTATATTATTCATTATTTTGAAATGGATGCAGTCCTGCTGTGGTCATTATTTCATTTAATTACTCTAAGACTGGGAAAATACCAAAACAGATAATATCTAATATAAAATCAGTACATTATGTAGCAGGATAGAAGTATACTCATCTCCAAATCATTTTCCTATGATGTGCAGAGCTTGTGCTTTTGCCATGATAAAAATCTGTCAATGTTCAATCAGAGACTTTTGTTACTACTTACTGCAGATTTTTTTGCTGGTGAGAGTCCAGATAGCAAACACTGCTTTGCACGACTACAGTTCTGGACAATTCTTATCTTAATGAATGTAATTTTGGAATTTCTGTATGAAGTCCTGCGTAGTCTGTAATTATATATCCCTCAGGTTTGATTTCTAAAGTTTAGAAAGTGATGCATTGTGTAAATGCTCTGTTGAATCCCTTCAAAACTACAAACTAGCCCAAACTAGACCTGACAACAGCCCCTGAAAATCACCAGCAGATTTGTAAAGTTTGCAGATAGTGGTGTAAGGCATTCAGTTTGAGCTGCTGTATGCTGGTTGTCAGGTTGCTGTCTCCCTTATGTGGTAAAAGTTGAAACTAAGACCCTGTGATCTGAAGTGAAGAAAATATTCAATGTGATTGCTATAAGTAGAGATGCATCCTGCAGGCTGAACTGCAGTGCCAGGAGAAAGTACAGTCCTTGAAAGTGCAATACAACCAAGTGAAGTATATTAAGTTCCTCAGCAGCTGCCAGACAACCTCCTGTTTGGATGAGCCAAACTGTTTCTTCAGTTCAATCAAAGATCATCTTAATTCTGGCAGCAGGGGCTTAAGGTGTGGCTTCCTGCCTCTATACAGTGTGTTTTGGAAGCTGGAATGAAATTACATATCCCTGAGATGTCTGAGATACCCTGAAAGAGATATCTGAGAGACCATATCTCCAGATGTTTTTGTTGTTACTAAATATATGTGTGGGTGTATATATATATACACATTAATATAAGCACATTATAAATATACATTTACAAATATTATATATGCATATGTCTGTATCAGGAAATTGGAGTTTATTGCTATGGAGTGTTTGAAAGATTAATGAATCAGGCCACTTTCAACAGATGAACACTTGATTGACAGTCATTAAAGTCACACTGCTAATGGCTAGCTCTTAATCACTTTCAATTACTATCAATACATATTCAAAGCAGTCAGTCCTTGACACTTATAACCTGGGTTAGCTGTTAAAATACAATACAGGGAGCTGACACCAAGTAGTTAGTGTTGATAGTCACTGTTGCCTCAGCCAATGAGCTTCTCTCATTGCTGATGCTTTATGCTCCTAGTCCCCTCCCCAGAAGAAAAGGGGGTGATGTCATCCTCCTTTGACATAATGCATCTTATTTTTGAGACCAGGTCTTGCTCTTGTTTTGCCAGGCATCTTTCTTGCTTATTCTGCAGGATCATTCTGGTTCCGTCAGACATCTACCCTTCTTGTTCTGCAGGATTATTTTGGTTTCACCACATAACCTTCCTGACTGCTGTAAATCCTTAGCTATTACCTTGCAGATTTTACTGCTTGAACATATTTTCCTGCACCCCAGTTGTGCAGTTATACCACAAATCTCCATTTGCCCCTTTATGGCTATGTATTGTTTATATATTTATGTTTAGCTGTGTTACAAAATTCTGTTAGCACTCTTACAATGTTATAGAATTCTTATATACAGTCACAGATTACCCTGCTGTTGTCCCAAAAGTGGGGTTGTTTACCCAGTATGTGAAACGCCAATATACACACAGAGCAGAGGTATTTTGTTCCAATTCATATTTGCACAAAGTTGGGGGCTAGGTGGTAATCCACAAAGCTAGCACACCTCATGCCTAAACAGGCAAGCAATTTATACAGTTCAGTTATACTTATTCAATTTCCAAAGTTCTTCCCCAAAACTGTTACTGGTAGTTGCTTATCTTCCACAGTTTCTGTTAGGCTAAAGTTTCCCTGCTTTGAATTAAAGGTACAGTGTTCTTTTATTCTACAGTGTGATAGCATATTTCCATACATTCTGTATGGTATGTCTAAATATTTTGATGGTTTTAATATTTTGTACCAGCTGTGGAAACTGGTTTGCTGCTAGGTGACTGTAAAAGTGAAATTTGGTAAATAATTATTAGAAATCTTATACTAACAACTATGATTGAAACAATAGACAAAAGTATAGCCAAGCAATTAACTAGTAGAGGTAGTTACTCATAAGTTTTGCAGTTCTTTGCTCTTATGACTAAATGTTCCTGTACGCTAGATGAGAACAATGTTGAATCCGACCACATGTGATTGAAGCTGCATTAAGCTTCAAGATCAAAGAACAAGGACAAGAATAAAGACTTCAAGGACAGCCAACAAGAACTCCAAATGGGTCAGTGGTCGCAAAAGCAGCCCTTCAACTCAAATGGATCCTTCATTGCGCATGATCAGATGTAGGCAGTACTAAGATAATCAGTTGCAATTATTTTTTATGTATTTGTATACTAATCTGATTAATATGCAATTAGTTATTCTATATAACCTGTTAGTGCTAAAGCTGTGGCATGCACGCTAGGTGGAACTATCCCCCGTGCATCCAGCGCTGCAATAAAGAATGCCTGCTTTCTAAAACTCCAAAATGAGTCTTAGAGTTTCTTCAACCGGCTTTTCGGTATCAATTGCATGCTCAAGGAGAGGCGGGCGGGGGGGAGTCTTTTTGGTCTTGAATTGAGTCAGTGGTTGGGATCTCCCCCTGCTGTCTTCACCTTTCCTCCAGTTATGGAAGATTTTTGCTGACTTCATGCCTATTAGCAATTATTCAACTTTTCTGTGCCTCCTGGGGTAGGATGTTCCCTTCTTATCAGTCTTTTAGTTCTTCTTCAGGGGCACAGCCCTTAGCAAGGCATGCATTGGTTATACAAAGGGTATCTTGTTTCACAAGACCTTTGTGGCCTTCTTAAAGTGGCTTAAGTACATCATTTCTTAAGTACGTCACTGCTTTAGTGTGCTTATGTCTGGATTCAAGACAAACATGCTTACTATACTTTACTTTATTTCAAACTTTATGGGTGCCACAGGCTTCTGCTTCTGCTACATTTTCCTAGGAGAAACTCTGCTTTATATGAAATTTGGGGCTCTATCTTAGAGGTGTAGTGAGCCCTGCGGGGTCTAGCTGGACAAGATCTTTTTTCATAACTGGTTTTAAATGTCAATGAACCAGGCTTTGTTTGTTTTGTCTTAATTTAACCTTTACTTTGCAGTATTGTGAGACCAAACATAATGGTATTGTATTAGCAGACAGGAATCATAAGTGAAACCAGTCATACATAAGTGATATTTACTTCTGCAGCTTCAGGGGGTTGGTCTGAATACAGAACAAGATACAGACAGTGTAAATTCAGATGAGTAAATTAAGTTTAAGGACTTGCAAATAAATATGTACAGTAAAATTTATAGCACATCCAAAGAAACAGAAAAAAATTAGTTGTTTGCAAACTATTTTTTTAACAAAATAAAGAAAACTGTATTCCAGGCTGGAGGTGGACACCTGAAGTGCGTGTTGAATTTGGGGAGTTACTGGATGTCCTGAATCTGGGGAGTTATTCGGTATTTCTCCTTAGTATATGAAGGTCAGAACCAAAATAAATTTAAATACTTTTGTATTTAACATAGCACAAACAAAAGTAAGCATACCTGTCCTGAAATAGAATTCCCAGTGATAAATTAGGTATTTCCACTTTCTATAGAGTGAGCAAAGAAGGTCAGTTGCCCAAGAAAGTGATATACAGTATTAACATAGAGGGCTAGAGCCAACAAACCAGCAAGGGAGAGAAAGGTGATGCCGCCTGGCCTCAGGCACCTAACTAGAGCCATAGCTTGGCTTGTCTCTGAAACTGCTGTTCAGAGCCTGCTTCCCAAGCTGCAGTGTCTTAGGAAAGAGCGGTGTGCCTAACCCCTGCCTTTTGCCAAGAAGTCTGGGCTGGAGCACCTACCCAAAACCAGAAAGAAAAAAAACAGGTTCCTGGCTCTGCTTTGCTCCATGGTTCTCTAGGACAATGGTTTAAACAGGAGGCAATGACTGGGTGGAAAGGGGAAGAAAATGATGAATGGAACCACTTACATGCTGTGGTTAAAGGTGTTTGTTGTGCTAGTGTCTAGACCAAGGACCTAGATAATGAATGAGCTAAAGAGCCATTTGTTTCTTCAGCCCACTACTTAAACTACTTAAGGTTTAGAAGAAAGACTTAGGATAGCTTGTGCTGTTTTCTCGGGTTGCTAGTTCTTAGAATTACTTCTGGTATTTATTTAATGAGTGTAATACATATAATACATAAATAATTCAGGGAAAATAGGACTCCTAAAGTTCAGTGGAGGGGTGGCGTATCTGGGAGCATAGCAAAACCGAATAACAGCCTAATCATCTGCTGTTTCTAAAGCCAAAAAAGTTTATGGTAAAAAACAAACCAAACAAATAGATAGAAGTAATTCAGCATGAGTGGTGCTTTTATGTAAAGTGCATTTTAGCCTCAGATGAGATATCAACATATAGTCATTTAGATACTCCTACTTTTAGTGCTGATGAGGGCATATAGCCATGTTACAGCACTGCTGTGGATTAAGCTAATAGGCTCTGATGTGAGGAGGCATATTTGAAGTTAAGCACAATGACCCATGAGTGTTGCTTCAGGGCTTCCAGAGTGACACCAGCTCCCCTTCAGTGGTTGATGAACACAGATTACAGACATGACAGCCTCTGCTCTCTCTTCGACTGACCCAGAAACAGTATCGTACCTGCTTCATCTTGTTCCTGTTCATATGCCAGTATACACTTCTATGATGACAGAAACTCACTTGGTTTTGGTGTGGATGAATTACAATATTCTCTGTTATCAACTCCTGCTGTGAAACTCTGTGGGTTTCAGTGCAGGGGCAGGTAGTAAGAGTGGCAGAAGCCCTAAGTGCTCTGATTCTCTTCCTCAAATATCTGCTGTGAGTGGAATTTGGGGAGAGAATGGTTGAAAAGAGTAATAGAGTTCATTACTAAAAGAAAAACTGTGTGGAGACAGTTTTTGACCTAAAACAAGTATTATGTTACCATACTTAGCCCAGAGTATTTTCCACAAAAGGAGTATAAAGTTTAAATACAAAAGAAAAATTCAATATCTTTTCCCTGATGTGGCTTTGCCTTCATTCAGATTCTGCACTGAGGAAGCTTGCCTGTGATTTTCAAAGCCTCACAGTTTAACTAAAGGCTCAGGAGAGAAAGTTCAGCAACTCTGTTCAGCTCAGATAAGCACTGTAGAGCCTGACTGCCTATGTAAACCTCATTAAGATGTTTCAGACATTTGGAAATCAACTCTGTGCCTTCCCCACCTCATGTTTCTTTGTTCTTCTTGACACCTGAACAAGCTTCTGGCACAATGCAGCCCTCCCTCTGTCCTTTCCGTTGGCCCAGCAACCTGCAGTTGTTCCCTGATGATGACAGACCGTTCTCCAAAAAACTTTCATTTGTAGAAAAATTTTTGGGTCTCATTGGCTATAACAACTTCAGCACTGGTTTTACGTGTTTACTTTCAGATTTGGTTAATGACTGAAAATTCTCCTAACTTGAATGCATTAAAACTTAATGTTTAACCCTGCATGGAAAATACCCATTCTAAATGATACATGTTTCTGGTATTTTACTCCTTTGAGATTACAGTTCAGCCACCATCTCTCAAAGTCAGCAAATAGGTTAAAATTAGTCCTTCCAAAATGCACCACAGTGCCAGGGTTTCCTTTGGGTACTGTTTGTGGCTATTGATTAATTCGTCAGTTAAGAAGTCCTGTTTGAATGTTTCACAATTTTATTTGTTTAGCTGTTTTAGCCAACGTATGTAGTACCACTAAAGAGTGTTTCCATCTGCTTCTTCATCCCATGTTACAATTTGTTGATTAATTTACTGAATAAATCTGCATTCTCCTAGGACCAATTGGACTACTAGCCTCTTCCCAACTTACTCTTCTGTTGGTTGATCTGTTTCTTACCTTACTGAACACATAGAGGGGTGACTTGTGGGAAAGGGTGAAATCATCTTGGTCCTTTAGCAAGCATCTCAACTTTCCGATACCCTTCTACAGAAGAACTCATGTGCCACGTCATGTTGCAAAGGGACTGTCTGCCATGTTACATGACAGTACCATGTGTACACACGCCACATTGTCCAATGACCATGAATTTCATGACACAAAAGGTAGGGTGCAGTGCTGCAGCTTTGTTATTTCATTTAGAGAAGCTCTTTTCAGTGTTTCATTAGGATGATTCCTCCTCATGTGTTGCAATGCAACGTGCTTAGTCTCTCTCTCCTGCCTCACCCCCTTCTCTCTCTCTCTCTCTCTCTCTCTCTCAATTTTGGACCTCTTATGCGAGATAAAACCACCAGCTGTTTCTGGCACATGGGGTCATACATCAAGAGAGGGTGTGCTGACAGAACACGATATACATATGCATACACCATGGGGAGAAAAAAGACATAAGATGCATTCAGGGAAATTAATCAGTCTCAGATTTTCTGTGGACATCTTACTGCGATTAACCACTGACCCTTAATTCCAATGTACAAGAAGCTGTCATATTTGCTGCCAGAAAAATATGCTTAAGTTAAAAAAAAAAGCAAAAATACCCATGAATTTAAGGTCAGTTTTGTATTGCATTTTTAAATAAACAAGAGATAACAGAATCAAAATCCAGGTTGCGTATTTGAAGACTGGACGGAGTGCCAAAATTAATCCTTTGCAGTGGTTCGTGGGCCAAATAAGTGGATAAATGATGGAATCTTCCAGTAATGACTTCAAAAACCAAACTGTGTGTGATGAAGAGGTAGCAGTGTACAAAAAAGGTATCTATCTGTCTAACCTGTTACTATATGTGGATTTGACATCAGTCTTACATAAAAGATTTTTTGATTGATAGTATTACTTAGAAATACAGTAAAAAGGAATGCAAAGTTCAGTATTTCATTAATTGTCATGCACTTCTCAGCCTGTTTATATCTTTTCCTTTATATTTCTTTTATTTGTAGATTTTAGAAAATTATAAGACTAGAATGAAGTTATTAAAATGACAATACCTTCAAAGGACTTGATTTTTCCATTCTTATTCATAACAAGTAGTAACTTATCACATGGTTAATCCACTTACTTTAAATAGTGGTTATCAAGAAGTTAAATGCTATACAGGAAGTATAATCAGGAAAAAGAAGATACAGATTTAAAGGGACCCTGTCAAAGCAAAAAATGATCAGTTTTATTTCCATAGTTAGGAAAATGCAAATATAAGCCTACATCTATGCAAAACCTTATCTTTTTTCCCCCTGTATAATCAAAATTTAACACATTACTGACAGTGAATGCCCATTATTTTTTGGCAGATTTCATAGACTGACTTCTGTTTCTGCAGGAGTGGCAATATTCCTTTTGACTACAGCAGGGTTTGCATCAAGCGCCCTTACCCAATTTACACCTAATGATTTTACTACTATTGTGTAAATATGACCCTGGTCAAAAATGTTCTGTCATCTTAAAATTAAAGGAAAGACAATGCTAAGAATGCAGATTTCTAGTTAAATAGGGATATCAGTAATACTGCTAGTCTTGGAAGTTAGTCTGTTTTTTCAAACTTGTAAAAAAAGGACTAAATGAGTTACAATGTGAAAGCATTAGAAGAAAGTGGTTTGGAATGAGAGTTACGGTTTCTCTCAATTTTGAGTTAAATTAGTCTGTGTGTGCAAGATGGTTTTCGTAAAGACTATTTTTTCCTGTTTTACAGTTGCTGTGGAGAAATTGAGGTGGTTACTCAATTGTAGAAACCTTAAGAGGTACAGATTCAAAAAGTCCTCTCACTTTCTTTTTATGAGTGTTAATTTTTTTAATAGTGTAATTTTTAACTAGAAGGTCTGTGTGATCTCTCTTTCACAGCATGTATGGGCTACTTGCATGAATGTAAGACAAAATGAGTGACTCTGGCTACTGTTTTTCTTTGTTTCACAGGAAATAAAATTTCTTCCTTAAACAAAAAACTCCTGCTCACCTTTCCTACACAGGTAAGGTCCCTTGGGAAAAAGAGAGAAAGGCTATGAAAATCAAGCAGCTAGGGACTCAGAGAATGTAAATACAGACCCTATTTGATTTAGTGTTCTTTATCTATCACAAAATATTTAACTGGAGATGTGAACTGGGACCTAAGGCATTTATAAGGCAGATGAGTCCTCAAAACATCTTTAATATAGTCTTTGGAATTCTTAATTCTCTCCTGAAAAACAGTATGAAGTCCCTATGCCAGAAAGACAGACAGAAAGAAAGAAAGAAAGAAAGAAAAAGAAAAGAAAGAAAGAAGAAAGAAAGAAACTTTGCCTTTTTTGCTATATTTCTACAATTGTGTACTCTTCTTTTAGATCTAGCACCCTCTAAGAGGGTGAGATAAAGTAGAGTTATTTCTATAATTTCAGGTAAGGATGGCTTCATATTTTACTTGACTTTAAAGCCTCTAAAATATTATTAAATAACAGCAAATAACTTGGCAGTGATCTGCAACTCTTCTTGGTAGGTTTTGCCTAATAGAGACCTTGTTAACATTACTATGAAGTGAAAAATTATATATATCAGGAGTTATGAAACCAATTCTACTTAAAATCCTATTTAATCATTTAAACATGGTATCTGGCAGAAGACACACTGTAATTGGTGGTAAATAATTTGGTGTGCAAAAGAGGGGCTGACAAGTAATAGATTCTTCTTTGAATGATTCTTTGCATTTTGCTTTGTGATACATCCTAAAAGCCCATTGTTTGGATCTTATAAATCTAGGGGATGTGGGAATTAGGTCTTTAAGAGATAAACAATTGAAATACATTTATAAGATTTGTCAGTTATCTCAGGAACTCTATACCTGTCTTTGGTGAAGGAAAGCATCTTTTTGTAGCAGATTATTTCTGAAAACATTACATACAAAATTATCACAATATGACATGTATAGCACATAGATCGAAATTTAAAATCACTTTTGAGTTTATTATTGCAGTAGTTCCTAAAGATTTCAACCAAAACTGGGGACTTGCTGCACTGATGATAACAGAATAGTCCATAAGCGAAACATCACTGGCCTCAGTCTAAGTAGTCAGCCACTTCTTAAGTGCACTCTGTTGTAATTAGGGACAGAGATTCCTTCAGTCTAGATATACACTTCCAGTATAAGAATCCAAAACTGAAAAAGGTAGGAAAAAAATAAAGGGAACTGACTTGCCCAGAATGCTGAAGATGAAAAATAGGCTTCTTTCTCAATGTACTATCTGATAATTGCCTTCCTGACAGGTAAGAATTTCCCCATGGAAAGGCAGTGAAACAAATGCAAGGAAAGGAGGGAAGATTCATGTTGCTCACTTCTGAATACTTCATGTAGACATTCAAATTAACCAGCTAGTTTTCCTACTTTTTTTTTTTCTGATCAGTATAGATTTTGTTTCAAGGAACTTAATTCAAAGTGGGAGACTAAACTTTTCATTATTATCTAATTAATTTGGGCTCTAGAGCTGATGAAAGTGTTACCGAAAAGCTCGGAATGAAGAACTTATCAACACCAATTTAGTGTAGATAAGCAGAGACTTCTTTATTGACGGCCGTGTGCATGGGCGAGTCCTCTCACAAACCACGCACACCTGTCACCAAAACAATACACCTTATATTAAGACTTATTGATGCATATTCATTAGATTTCCAAGAAAAGTTATACATATTCATTAGAATTCCGGGAAATCATTAGCATATGTAAATGTCCTTTACGCAGGCGCAGTGAAGGTCTCTGGTGGTCCTCAGGAGTCCTCTGGTGGTCTTTCATAGTCTTCCTCACTCGTCCGCTTCTTGACCTCTCAGGTGTCTCCAAGCAGCAAACTGGTGTCCATAACGGTTTCCTTAGTTTTAAAACAAACACTACAAGACTACCAATCTTTGTCAAAACTTCTGTGGTTAAATGATTTTGAACAATACTTATGGTTACACATTATACATTTTCTAAGCTCCTAAGTTCCTAAGGCTACATTTCAAACTTAACACTCCCATACTTATGCTTCACAATTTTCTACTTTTTAGTCAAACCAAGCTCTTTTATAATCAGATTTTAATTTCTTTATCTTGTTATCTAAGTTCTAAATGTTCCTACTAGATGATTTTAGCCAATTTTTCTGGTCTTGGTACGGGGCTATACAGGGGATTTCACAGCAGACACTGGTTGGTGGTTAAATGTATAAAATACAACATACATATGATTTTGCTAAAATATTAAAATTAAATATAATTAATTCTAACTAATAACAAATCAATGACAAATCAGTAACAAAAGGACTCTTGGGACTGGCTTGGAAGCAAAGACATACTCCTCAGCCTACTGAAATCAATGAGTATAAGATAATTTGTACCATACTTAGACATTTTGTGCATGAATTCCATAGCATGTTTTGAGTAAGATATGCCACATTCATCGTCATGGTTGCTACTGAGGGTTAGTTAAAGATTTGTGGAGACTTTCCCACTATTCTGACCAGGAGTTCCTCTCACATGAAACCAACAGGTTACACTATCCAGACCTGAACTTGGAAAAATGTAAACATAATTCTTTAACAGACAACGTGTCAATTTCTTTATATCAAGGAAGGAGGGGGGGGGGGGAAGTCTGTCCCTTGTTTTTATCTACTGTGGATTAGAAAGATCTCTAGATGATCTGAGAATGATGTCTCCCCTTCTGGTGTTTGGATTCCTTGAACTGAAGCAGTGAGAGGAATATAAAACACAAACACATTTACACATTTTGTAAGTTTTCAAGCAGAGCAGCAAAAATTCACTTCCAGGTAAAATGAATCAGTCGGTCAGGTGGAAAAAGCTTTTGGGTAGAAATTGACAGAAATGTCAGAAACCTGATAGTTTATTTGCCTACTATCTCTTCCTTCTTGAGCTGGTAATGATCACTGAAAGAAAGTAAAAACAACAGGAAGTGAAGTCCCAGGGATGGTGATTTTACTTTTTGTCTGACAGTATGCCAGCTGCTATGGACAGGATAATTTATATTTAAAACTGTGCAAATTATTTTCTCCTAAAAAAGAGGAGAGAGAGAAAATTGGAGGAATTGGTAAAGACAGCAAAAGAGACAAACAGAAGCAGTCATCAACCTTCTTCACAAAGTGACTTTTAGCACCTCGTTGCTTTGTAACAATGGTACTTCTTTGGGTGTGTAGGCTCCAGTTGCACTTCAGAGTGGCTGGAATTCACCAAGACCAGCAAGCAAAGTGGGGCACCATTAATGCTGAGGCTCACAGTCTATAGGGTGTCCCTCAAAGGTATAGAGTGCCATATCCAGAACAGGTACATAGTTCTTGTCAAGATTTATAACCATCTCAGTTCGCAAGCCCGCTGAATCAAAAAATAGAAGCAGAGTAGAATACCCCACTATATGACCTAACCTACAACCTGTTGTGAGAGACTAATTGTTACCTTAAGCAGTTTGTCTCAAAGTTTGTTAAGTGTGAGAGACTGGACTGTCATCTCAAGGCATTCATCTCAAGGAACTGTGAACTGCTTATCTCGAGCCCTTTGTCTCTGAGATGGCCTGTTTTATCAGGACACTCCTCTGTCCCTAAGGACAATTATCAGGCCACTGAGGCCTCCAGGGGAGGAGACAGGCCAGAGCCGGCGAAGCATGCAGGAATGTGGAGGCTACCATTCCCATGGAGACTGTAGTCTTTGAGATAAGGTGCTGGTTTCTGGTGTTGATCACCCGAAGGTGTGTGATAGATGAAACATGCAGTGCGTGAACAGTGTGTGAACAGTACCTATGTGCATGCATCATCGAACTATGCCCTGTAAAAAACCATGGAGGCAAGCCGTGGTGTGCACCCACCACTGAAGAATTGAAGACTGAGGACCAACTGGATGCCGCTGGATCCATGGTGGTGACTATCCTTGCAACTCTATCCTGACTGCTTGCTTGATTTCTGCCTTTTCTTCCATTCTATCCTATCACTACTATTTTCTACTTTTGATACTTTTGATAATAAAAACTTTTTTGACCTCGTTTGTGTCTTAATCTCACTCTTGGGATCATGTAGAAATGTTCCCCGACATTGGATCGGGACACCTGTGCCATGAAGAAGGCATATGTTCAAAGTCTTCCAGACTTGTTTCTGTGAGTCAAGTCGTTGCTAGTTCCTCTAATAAGTAAAAACAACTTAACAACAGTTTACCTAATATATAACTATGTAATGTTTTTTAACCATGCTTCCTAAGATATCTGTCAGCTCTCAGACTTGCTGATCTATTTATCTGTATTCCTTTTAGCAAAATTCTTACTGTTTGACAAAGAGTAATAAATATTAAGCTCTAAGAACACATGGCGTCATGTAAGATCTAAACTTGAGTGCTTCACAATCACAGTTCAGATAAGGATACAGCATAGCAATCACTTTTATGACACAAAACCAAAACCTCTGATAGTCATGTACACAGGCAAGTTGCCTGTAATCATAATCTGCATACTTTGTCTCAATGGATCAGAAAGTATCGCTCATCTTTCTATAAGTAAGTAGTTGATCTCCACTCATTTTCTTCTAGTATAACTCAAAGAGATTGATGATGAATAGTTTCTCTCAGAAACACCAGGGACTTGAAGAAATAAAGAATATACCTGTGTCTCTTCAATATATCTATGGCACCAATAAGACAACTAGTGCCATGTCGTGGGATTAGATGTCAAGAGTTACCTTGGTGAAAAGTACATTTTAAAATTTCATTCACTGATAAATCTGCCCTTACTGTTGGTAAAGTCCAAATGCCAACAGGAGTCCTGGTCAGGCCTTGAAGTATTGTATATGAAGTAGCCATCAGCTTCCAAAGAAGATGTCTAGCCCTACTAACGAGCATGCATAGATCCCTAGGGTCTCTTTTGACTCCTTGTTCATCCTTTTTAGTAAAAACACTGCTGACTTTGTCTGCCTTTCCTAGCACCTAGCAGTGCTTTCCAGATATGTTTTATTTTCATTACTGAATTATTGGCTATGAAGATGATTGTGGATACAAAGTAGAAGTTCTACTTTGTACACAGTGAAGTTACGTGCTTTCTCAGGAGGCTGTAAGCACAGTTGTGAGAAGGTTAAATCATCCACTGACATCCATCCAGCTTCCAAGATGACCTCAGGGAAGCAAGAACAGAGGAGTGCCTTTAATGCTGCAAAAGCCAGTGAGGCACCTACTAATGGCAGCTGTTTCTGTGAGGAGTGGAAAGTTTGAGTGTTATTTTGTACATGAACTTAAAATATCACAATATTCTACTCATGTCTGTGCTAAAAAAAGGGGGGGGGGGGGGGGGGGAGAAGAAGTATATATATATTCCTGCTAAAAGAAATTCCAGATGGTGTATTCCAAGGATACAGGAGATCCTCTTTGCAGTGCTGATTGAAATGTAAGAGATCCAGTTCCAATCCAATTTTTAAAATGCAGGATTTAAAAGTTATCTCCTTTAGTATTTCTTCTGCCTTTCACTGGCTACCTATGCAGCATGTTGGAAATGTTGTATACAATGTCAAGATAAGAGTTTTTTCCATATACACCATAATGATGGCTAAATGCCTAAGCAAGGCTCTGGGAGCATGTACTTTAAAGTTAGCTGGCTAAAAGTTGTATGCTGCAGTGCTTAGGTACATTCATGGGTGTACCTTGAGGTTAAAGGCACAGAGCAGCATAAAATTCTAAGGTCTATTCTTGACCAAGGTTATAATCACCTGCCTGGGTTGGGAGAGCATGTCATTTTACTTTATAGGTTTTTGGAGATATTTGCTGAATTTGTTTTGTTCAATTCTGGTTTCTATTATTGTTCAGCACAACTCTGATATTATTCTGTTAAACTGTCTTTCTCAATTCCCTAGGTCTTAACAAACAACTGCTCTTCTTAAAATATTTTTCCAGTGTTGTGGATATTGCATCTTCTCCCTGCTGTGTTGTACTGAATTGCTTTTTTGATTTACTAATGGTCTACTTTAATTCAAAAACTCCCTTTGGTCTTAGTGACTGGAATGAAGCAGCACACCAACTGGGATACGTCATTGTATATATACATACATATATATATGTTTGAAATCCACACTTTAAATCAATAAGGAGGCAGTAGAACTAAAGATGATGGTTATATAACTTAGTACTGCACCATAGGAAAAATAATAGTCTTAAAAACATTTATTTCAATGCCAGTCTAGGATCTGAAGATGACCGTTTATTACTAACAGTACCTGATTACTTGCTGTGAAGGAAATACCTAAACAGATGGGGCTTACTAGTATGAACAAGCAGAATTTGTCTCAAAGTGAGAAGTCCAGCCTGTAATTATCCCTAATTCACATCTGCAAATAACTCTGATATCAGTGTCCTAGAAAGTGGCAGAACTGAAGAACGTTACTTCCCCTTTCTCCTCACTGCTCCAAGTTGAAAACAAAATGCTGGTTGACTATACAGACCTGACCCATTTATTGTACAGATTGGTGCCATGGAAAAGTCACAGTAGGTCTGTACCTGGGGCCTTTTTTTCAGGTATGTGCATAGGCACAGCATCTTCCTTCATGGAGAGCCTCCCAAGGGCACAGGAATGGTCTGCTCTGCTGGGCAGGAAACCCAACAGGCCTGGCAAAAACCTACCTTGACCTAACATGAACCTCGTGACTGTGCTCAAACACAAAAAGGAAGTATAGAAAAAGTGAAAGGCAGGAGAAGCTATCCAGAAAGAATACAGACATATTGCCTGGGCATGCAGCTATGGGACTGTGAAAACCACAGCTTAGGTGGGCATGATACTGGTGAATGAAGTGCATGGCAATAAAGAAGTTTTCTTTGAGTATGTTAGCCAATGTGTGGGTGTACTGAAGAATAAGGACAAGGAAAAGTTCAAGGTGTCTTTTTTTTTTCTTTTCTCTTTACAGTCAGGGTTTGCTCTCAGGTTCCCTGGTCCCTGTACTTAGAGATAGATCCTGGGAGAATGAAGCACTACCCAGGCTATAAGGAGATTGATTAGGGACCACATAGGCAAACTGGGCATAGGGGACTGAATGGGATGCTTTGAAGGGTGCAGAGGGATCTTGCCAACAACATTGTGAGGCCTTCCTCTGCCATCTTTGAAAAGTAGTGGCATAAGTCACCATGAATTTATCAAAGACAAATCACACGTGACCAACATGATAACCACCTGTAATGAAATGAATAGTTAGATAGAAAAGAGTGTTGAGTGTCATTTTTCCTGATTTCAGCAAGGGGTTTGACACGATCTCCCATAGCATCCTTGTAACCAAGCTAGGCAGGTAAGGACTGGATGAATAGATTGCAAGTTAGTTGGAAAACTGGCCAGACCATTGGGTTCAATTGTCTGTGGTCAGCAGTTTGAAGTCCCACTGGTAGCGAGTTAAGAGTAACATTTTTCAGGATTTAGTACAGTGGCCACTATTGTTTATTGTTGTTGATCTGGATGATGGGATGCAGTGCACTCTTTGCAAATTCACAGACAATATCAAACAGGGGTGTGAGTTAGCAGCTGCTGTACTGGAGGGCAGGGATACCATTCAAAGAGCTCTTGACAGGCTGGAGAAATTTGCTGATGGAAACCTTTGTGAAGTTCAACAAAGGCAAATTAAAAGTCCTTATCTGTAATGGAATAACCCCATGCACCAGTGTGTTGGTTTTGGCTGGGATAGAGTTAATTTTCTTCACAGTAGCTTGTATGGGTCTACGTTCTGGATTTGTGCTGGAAACAGTGTTGATAACACAGGGATGTTTTCATTACTGCTGAACAGTGCTTACACAGAGTCAAGGCCTTTTCTGCTTCTCACCCCACCCCACCAGCGAGTAGGCTGGGGGTGCACAAGAAGTTGGGAGGGGACACAGCTGGGACAGCTGACCCCAACTGACCAAAGGGATATTCCAGACCATATGATGTCATGCTCAGTATATAGAGCTGAAGGAAGAAGAAGGAAGGGGGGACGTTTGGAGTGATGGCGTTTGTCTTCCCAAGTAACCTTTACACGTGATGGAGCCCTGCTTTCCTGGAGATGGCTGAACACCTGCCTGCTGATGGGAAGTGGTGAATTAATTCCTTGTTTTTCTTTGCTTGCACATGCAGCTTTTGCTTTACTTGTTAAACTCTCTTTATCTCAACCCATGAATTTTCTCACTTTTACCCTTCCAATTCTCTCCCCCATCCCAACACAGGGGCAGTGAGCAAGCGGCTGTGTGGTGCTTAGCTGCCAGCTGGGGTTAACCCACAACAACCATTAAAGGCTGAGGGGCAACTGGATTGAAGGCAGTTTTGCAGAAAAGGATCTGGGTGTCTTGGTGTATGGCAAAGTGAATAATGTGGAACAATTGCTGGAGGTGACTTATTGATATGTCCCCCTCCTCTTAAGGGAAGGTAAGCCTCCAGGATGGAATGCAGTGGATATGCCAGAAATCATAAGAATTCCCTAAGCAACATAATCTGCAACCTTAGATGTTAGCAACACCAGGGGAGCTTGGTATGCTGACTCTAAGAGAAGCAACACAGAGGGTGGAGCAGAGTGGAGACACCACGGCCAGGCTCTGTGATATCACTGCAGGGGAAGGGAACTGGAACTACTGGAACAAGAATGGAAGGTCCCTGCATTGAATCCACTGAAGCAAGGAAGTGAAATAATGGGGTTCTGTCAATGCTATTGTCTTACTTCTGATTTATACCATAAGTGCCCAGTTCTGGAGTAGTGACACACTAAATCATGTTCTCTGGGTGAACTTTGCTCATTATAATCTCATTATAATACCAAAGCACACCTCCATCCCCAAAACTACCCGTCTTCAAGGTGAGACTACCCCTCACTGAGCAGGTGTTCTGAATTTTCTCTAGCATATACCTTTAAAAGTAAAGCGAGGAGATTTTACACCAATCATAATAAAGGCATGTATGACTGGAGTCACTCAAGCTCTACCTAAAAATAAGAAAATATAAAAGGGCTTAAGAAAGGAGGAATGCTAGGGATGACACTATTATAGACAAATCGGGAGGACATTGCTGACTTCTGGGATCAGTTGACGGGCTGAACCTCTCTTCCTCCCCATAGGGACCTCTATTGGGTAAGATTCGAACACTTGGTCATACCGACTGCTTCCCTGGGAAACTTAGAAATCTCTGTAGAGTTTTTCCATAATTTAATGTGCTTGTAGTCGCCTGTATTATTATTTGCACGTGCTTTGCAGACAGTGTATTTATCACCAGCAGTCCAAAAGAACCTGTACTGTTGCTCTAGTAAACCGCGCTGCTCATTAATCTAGCCATGATAGTTAGAATGCGACCAGACTGCTTAAGTCTGGCCATGATAGTTCAATGAACATGACTAAACTGAAAGTACAGTGCACTATTAGTGTATCCATAATTGTGATAGTTCAATATATTGCACGTGACCGGACTTACAGTGCTGAACTAGACATCATTCAGAATCTAAGCCTAGCCGCCCCCAGCCCCTGTGATACCTGAGGACAAGCTGGAATGCAAGGGGATTTATTTTCTGCCAAACTTCTTTGCCCTTTAACACAACAAATATGAGCCAGCAGTGTGCCCTTTATAACTGTGTTACTAAGAAAATGGCTGAAAGGTCAAGGGAAATTACTAATCCCCTCTACTTGGCATTTACGATATTGCATCCTGAGTACTATGTCCAGTTCAGGCCTCCCCAGTCCACGTGAGAGGATGACAAACTGGAGCATGTCCAGTGGAGAGCCATAGAGATGCCTGGGGGATGGAGCACATGGTATTCAAAGGAACTCTGGGAGAGCTGGGCTTGTTCAGACCAATGAAGAGATGGCTGAGAAGGACCTCACTGCTGCCTTAGTTGCCTAGTGCGTTGTGGGTTGTTATAGCAAAGATGAAACCAGCCACCTCCCAGAGGTTCACAGAGGTTCACAAGAGCTGAGAAGCACAAGCTGAACATGGGAAATTTCAGGTAGGTATGAGGAAACATTTTCTCACTGTGAGGCACAGGGTGCCCAGGGATGCTCTGAGATCTCTGTCACTGAATATTCAGAATTCAGCTGGACAAGATGACCTAGAACAGCCTGCTCTGAGTTTGTATTTGATCCTGCTTTGAGCATAAGGTAGGAGCAGATGACCTTCAGAGGTCCCCCTAACCTAAATTACTCAATGATTTTAAGACATCATCCTTTATGCTCACTCCTACTGAATGATTCTCCTGAAGATGCTTTCTCCTTTTACAAAAATCTGGAAAATATAACACAGGAGACATAATAGAAATGGATTTATGGCCTGAAGGGTTTCAGGGCACTGGATTTTCACTACCCAGGCAAGAACCCTGGTTTCTGCCTGATCTGAAGCAACATTTCATCAATCATTTTGAAAGTGAATAAGTTTTCAGGCAAGTGTTAAAGCTTTATTTGCCTATAGATGGAATCAGAATCATTTATAAGGAGACGTGAGACCAACCTTTTTGTCAAGAGCTACTTTTGCATCTTAAATTAGTATTATAAAAACGTTATTAAACAAAAGCTTTTTGTGCGACTAGGGCTGGGAAAACTTAAAAGAGTCTAAAGTAATAGACTTAATTAGTGCACAAATCTGCTTCTTTGTTGTCTCTTTAGACATATCTCTTTCTTCAGTGTTTTCTCTGGCTGGTTCTAGATCTCTGCTTGTTCTTCATCTTGGTTTCTCTCTATTCCATTTCAGAGAGCCCAACGCCACCGAGACCTTACACTGATGGGAATAGCTTAACCCCAAGCTCTGGATCTGCCACAGAAGCTAAACTCCTCAAAAATCCAAAATAATCCAGATGTCTACATAATCTTGAGTCTTGTAACATCTTGGAAGTAATTTGTGAATATATCTGTTGAGCTTGAATTCAACCTTCAATGAATGAATGAGTTATATAATTTATACATTTGAAATTACTTGGGGAGTTTTTTCCCCAACATGGTTCACCATACAGGCCCAATGATTACTTTACAAAAATGACAAAAGTCAGTGAAATTAATGTTCTTTTTTGTGCAATTTTAAAGTATTTTTGATGCAATTTTGTCCATTCTACATAACCATAGCTGAGAATGTAAAATATGAGTAAAAAGGTCAACTTATATTTTAAATTATGAAAATAGAGAAATCTGACCCTCATACAGGTTAAAAGCTGCTATATCTACCTATATTTTAGTCAATTATCTGTGTTAATAAAGATAACCTGTTCAAATAAAAAGACTCTTTTATTATGAATGGAATGCTCCATAGTCCTGAAAACTGTTTCAACATGCTTTAACCTTGAAGATTCTGCATAGATGCTTTTGCTAGGAAAGCACTGAGCAAATTTAACCTTGCTATTGCAACAGAGCATTGGGTGTATATGAAGTGAATTAGCACATTCTGGTACACTGTTGCTTTACTGTAACTTAAGAAAAAGACATAAATATATAGCAAAATTGTTTTCTTAAAAGAACTGATTGCATAATAGTACAGTACATCATAATGGTCTTTTTTTGCCTTTATGCTTGAATAAATACATATTAGATGATAACACTTTATTTTAATGATACACTGATTAATAGTGAATTACAATAAAACCTCTATGAAAGTGCATATGACATTTCCGTTAATAATAATTGAATTTGTTGTTATTAGAATGAATAGCAAATCAAATTACTAGTGATAAAACCCTTAAATTATATTGCTGCTGCTTCAGGAAAAACATAATTTTAGTTCTCAAAACTCACCCTATTCCCACTCCAGGAACCATTGTTGTATGAATTGTTATGCTTAAATAGCCAGAAATATTAAAAACACAATGCTGTATGATCATGATATCTTTTAATCCTTAATTTTAAGAAGTCACATAATTTTATCAACACAATTTCATCTTACTAATTGGTGAATGCAGAGAATTATGATAAAGTCTATAAAATACTTTAGTAAAACATAACTTCTGAGTGGTGAGATATTTGACCAGTAATAAAATCTATTTCAAAGACTTTTCTACAGTCATACATTTAATTGTGATTATCGCAAATGGCAGCCAAAGTATGAGATAAAGTCAAAAAGTTTGCTCTGCTCAGAATTCAAACTCAACTACACAGTTGAGAAATATCTCATATTAAAAATCTCTTTGAGCTATCTATGTAGTAGTGTACATTTCTAGTAATGAACTTTTTAGTGTTCCTTGGCGATACTCTGACTGTCCTTCTCGTGATTCATATCAGAAGTTTGCTCATTATTCTTTTCATTTCCTTTTCACTGTTAGTCGTAGGCGATTATTTCCATATTCTGATCCAGATTTAATTCAAGCAGTTGTAGACATTCAGGATAAGTTTTCATCCCATCCCATAACTCCCTATGCAAAGTACAAATAAATAGGTTCTCTTTCAAATGTGTTTTGTAGGGAGGAAAATTACCTATACAGTGTTGTTGCAACATGTTAACATACCTGTGCCAAAACGCATGTGCTAAATTATTGGGTACATAAACATCTGGGCTGTTGTAGTCACTCTAAGAAAATAGGAGTCAGTTTTGTACTAAAGCTTAGGTTCTGGAAATTGGCTTGACAGGCTCACTGCATAAACTATAATATTCTGGAAATAGGGACTCATGCCCCAAATGTTTTAAAATTAAGATTTATATAAATCTCCTAGGGTCGTAGACCAAGGTGCTCTTAAAAGATCCACAATCTGAAAGATTTTACATGCTTAGAGGCTCTTTAAGGGCACTTTTTTGAGCATTTTATTCAAATGGCATTTATCCACTTCTCTGAATGTGAAACTCAGACTAAACAAACAGGTGAACGACTGTTAATCATTTCGAATGCAAAAGAATTTCAAAAGCCCATTTCAAGGATTAACCAGGGGAACACACAGCAGTTTGTCCTTTCCTTGAAACAGAATGTTTCTTTTACACGTAACCCAGTAGGCACAAGTTTTGATTTTAAAATATTCTAAAAAAACCCTGCAGACATTACTTGCGCTAACTGCAATCATTTCAGATTCTGTGAAGCAGTGGAGAAACGTGTTCATCTCACCACTGTACAATGTGCAGAGTATTCATTTGGCAGGAGTCCTGTCAAGGTGGTGGTGTTTTCTTTCTTTCTTTAATAGTTGCAGGAGGCAGAGACAAGCGATGTCTGTTCAGCACTGACTCATCAGGAGAAAGCAAGTCTGATTTGAGGGGCCAGAGTTCTCCAAGGAAGTAAGAGCTGAATTAATCATACCTCTGGTTAAAATTCCTGCCATTCAAGCATAGACAGAGCTGAATTTTTGGCTTTAGACATTTTTTTTTTCACTTTGCTAAACATATGAATGATTTGTGCTTGTCATTGGGAAGCTAAACTGAAAACTATTATAGAGAAACTAAAATACAGAGTTCTCAAATAAACTTTTTTAGAACAAACAACTAAAAATATGCCCATACATTCCTAAATCAAATAATAAGGGCACATCATACTCATTTGCAGAAGAAACAACAACATACTGTTTATCCCTGGTCCTTCCGAGAGAGGACTGTGGCATATTTATAGCATACTTCCAGATTACAGTTAGCATTTGCTCAGTGACTGAACATGAGCTTGCAAGATTATGAAGTGATCCAAATTGAAGTGAAATGCATATAGGAAAATCATTTATTATTGTTACAGATGCACGACTAACCAAATCCAACAGGTGTTAAAACTCAGATTTATTCTTCAACAAAAGTTAGAAGTCCGGTAACATTTTATGAAACCACAGGCTCAATGATGTAAAGAGAATTAATACTACACGGCCAACTTAAGAATCCCCAAGATTTAAAGTGATGGCTCAAAATGCGCGTATCACTCACCTAAAAGCGGAGGGCTCTCTCCCTGGAGGAGTTACCTCGGGCGGTGCCCCGGCCCGAGGGGGAGTCCCCGACTGCAGACCCGCTGCTCCGAGGAGGACTGCCAGCGTGTCCTCCGGCGGGACCCCGTTTATACCCCTGTCGAATCTGACCTGTGGTCATTTAATTCTATTGGCTAGGAGGGTCACCTTGGTGTACTTGGTGCATCTCGATTGGCCAGTTCAAATTTCAACCTGCAGCCTCCAGGGTTTCCTTCCCCTTCTCCCTTCCTGGAGAAGTTTCGTTTCCTGCTGGCAGGATGCGGGGCGCGGGATGTACTGCCACAATTATAAGCATACAATTTTAAAGGATACTTTAAAGAATTATATACTTGCCTTGCTGCTGATCTCTGTCTCTCTTTGGGCCATCCTCTTCACAGTTTTCCTATTTATAAAAGAAGAATGATGGTTTTGAACATCTTTCTGCCAACTGTTGCAGTTTAACAGTGAAAGATGTTTCTTAAGTCTTGGGAATTGTTGTGTATTATTGCCAATAGTTGTGAAAAACACCTCAGACCAGTTCCAGTCATGGATGATTTTGCTATATACCTCTTCTTTTGTTTATATTGAAAGATTTTTTTCTGGATTGATTTTTTTCTTTGTTTTCTGTTGTTTGCCTTTCCCAGATGAAGACAAGGTAGACTGACTGAATTTAATTGCCAAAAAGGAAGTTCTTAGAAAAAAATATTCATAGAATAAAACTTTGTAGAAAAAAAATAACTCCTAACATGAACAGACTACTTGTTATGTTATAAACAAAGTTCATGGCAATAAAGAATTTCATTTTTAGTTGTTATCTATCTACTGACATTATTGACACTAAAGAACTTCTAGCAAATCAGGTACACTTTCTGTTTTCAGCAATAAAATAATTAATTTCTATGTGTGAATAGTGACATTTTCTCTTTACTGAAAATAGCTGAAAATGTAGGTTTTAGGTACACACATGACTTCCAAATGTTCAAAATAATAAAATACCTCCAAATTAACATCTTCTGACTCTATTAAATTTATAAATTCAAAGAATACTTGCCAGTAATAACACAGACATCATATTCCTTTTTTTTTTTTTTTTTTTTTTCCTAATGAAGGAAGTATTTCCTGGGCTTTCATAAAAAAGTCTTTGATAACAGTGGATATATTTCCTTTTAGAGGATTTTGAGTTACCTGCAAAGCAGATAACAGAATTCTACAGCTGAATAAAAAATCTGCATTGAAGGTAGAAGTTTACTAAACAATATGAGGCCAAATCTGAATGGTTATTGTCACCATATACATCTGAAGTTCATGACTGCTATTTCACACAGTATTGTTCTGTTTCATTATTCACCAATTGTAACCAATGAATCAAAGTCACTAAGACACAACACTACAATACTTAAAGGTAAGTATTTGAAGTATAATATAGTCACTTTCAAAATTCTCTAATGTAGAGTCTGAAAGCGCAGTTTAAAAAATGCCATATATGCATATTATTGTGTAGCATATATCACTTCATTTTCTTCACCCCTTTCATAAACCCTTAAAAATATTTTCTTAGCTCTACAGCTCTTGAATAAAAGGGACAATTATCTACAAAAAATTCTACTGAATGTATCGTAAAGAATTCTCCAAGTAAACCACCAAAACAAATGATAAGGAAAAGAAGACATGCCCTTAGATAGAAGCATAGAAATAAATCGAGATTCTTTTACAAGCCTCATAACAGAAATTAAAGGAAATACATCAACATAAGAAATCATCTACAATTGCAAAGCAAGATCAACCATAATTCTGTCATTCCTGACAGTTACTTCTTCAACTTCCCATAGGAGAGTTTCTATAATTTCCTCCAAAATACATTCCTGTGCTTTAGTACTTCTTTCTACTTCAGTAGAAAGCTTGCACTGATAATGTAAACCAAACAGCTTTAGATGTGATGCCCATACGGGCTGTTCTACCCAAAAGTTTACCAAGGGAGGATTTTCTTTCCACTGTGTTTTTATGACATTATTATACATTTAAATATTATTGTATGTTCTCTCTGCCTTCTCTTTAACTTGTCTTCCTATGTCAGGTTTTCAAAAGTCAAATAATTTTCACTATTCTTCTCTGAACCCTGTCCACCTGGGTTGCATCTTTCTTGAACTGTGGCAAACTCTTCCTGGCATAGTTCATGCCAGAGCTGAATAGAATAAAACAGTGCGTCACATGCCTCATGGACAATAATCCAGTTTATGTATTCCACAATGGTTTCCCTTTATGGTAACTATGTGACACTCTGGATTCATGTTCAGTTTGTGATCCATTAAATGCCTGGGTTCTTTTCAGCAGTGAAAATGTCTAATCATTCGTTTCTCATCTTGTATTTATGACAGTTGATTATTTCTGCTGAGTGCATAGCTTGTCATTTGTCCTTATTAAAGTGCATTTTTGCTCTCCAAATTGTTTCTCTAATTGGCTGTGATCACGTGAAATTCTAAGCCTGGCCCCTGTCATGCTTGTAAATAATCCCAGCTTGGTATCAATTTGCAAATTTGCCTTCTCACTCTTCATTTTTTATCAAAATTGTAAAGCATAGAAATAAAAAAATGTTTTAAACCAGACTCAGTATAGAACTGCATTCACATAGATCTTCGTTTGACAGGGAAAAAATAATCCCTCTTTAATTATCATTTTCCAATCAGTTAGGCATTCAGCAGACATTCTGTCTTGACCATGTTTCCTTAGAATGTTACCTGAGACAATGTTAGAAGTTGTAGTAATGCCAAAGTATTTATAAATTCTCCAAAACTCTTAAGGCTATTTTCCCTGTCGTAGAAGCAATTAGATTATCTTCATGAGCCTCAATCATGATAAATCCATACTGGTCTGTATTGATCTCCTTGTTACCTTCTACGTGTTTATAAAGCACTTGGTTTGTTCCAACATTTTTCTGGGAATAGAAGTGAAGCTGACTGGACAATAATTTCCTTTTCCTTCCTTCTTTCCCTCTTCTTTCCCTCCCACTTTGATAGCAGGCACTATCTTTACACTTCTGGTTTTCACCATTTTCTATAAGCTCTCAAAAACAAATGCAAATGGTTCTGGGATTACTCCAGCCAATTTTCAGACTGTGATACAGTGAATTTCATCACACCCAGCTAACTTGAAAACATCTGTCTTACGTACTCTTTAATATATTCTATTTCTATTGAAAGAAAAATCTTAGTCTTTGTCATTATGATATGTTGTTTTAAGTGTCTGATGACAATGAACTAGAAGCAAAAAAGGCTTTAATCAGTTCTGTCTCCTTGAGATCAACAACTTTCATCATGGAGCTGGAGATGAAGTCTTTTATCTTCCTTTTGTAAGTCTTTCTTTTATTAGTTAAGTAATTATAGACAATAGTTTTAATAACACCTAATTTATGATATTCTGTTGTGGTTTAACCCCAGCCAGCAACTAAGCACCACGCAGCCGCTCACTCACTCCCCCCCACCCAGTGGGATGGGGGAGAAAATCAGGAAAAAGAAGCAAAACCCACGGGTTGAGATAAGAACAGTTTAATAGAACAGAAAAGGAGAAAATAATAATGATAATGATAACACTAATAAAATGACAACAGCAATAATGAAAGGATTAGAACGTATAAATGATGCGCAGTGCAATTGCTCACCGCCCGCCGACCAGCACCCAGCTAGTCCCTGAGCGGCGATTCCCCGCCCCCACTTCCCAGTTCCTATACTAGATGGGATGTCACATGGTATGGAATACCCCGTTGGCCAGTTTGGGTCAGGTGCCCTGGCTGTGTCCTGTGCCAACTTCTTGTGCCCCTCCAGCTTTCTCGCTGGCTGGGCTTAAGAAGCTGAAAAATCCTTGACATTAGTCTAAACACTACTTAGCAGCAACTGAAAACATCAGTGTTATCAACATTCTTCACATATTGAACTCAAAACATAGCACCATACCAGCTACTAGGAAGACAGTTAACTCTATCCCAGCTGAAACTAGGGCATATTCATAGACACTTAAAACATAAGTGCTTAATCTATAGATTGTAGTCATCTGGACTCCCTCTGCAGCTAGGAGAAAAGGATAATTATCTCTTCATAAGAAATATGAGCAGAGTGTTTTGGTTTTTTTTTTTTTTTTTGGAGGTGTTCTTCCTTATCCATTATCATCTAGCTCTGACTAGACTTTTTCATCTCTGATAGCTAAATTTAGGTAACATATAGACCACACAGAATGTTTCATATTTCTTTCTCCTTGTATTGTTGCCGAAATCCGGAACAAACTCCTTAACAGCAATGAGAAGTTAAGAAGCAGGCACTCTTTTATTGCAGCGCTGGGCACATGGGGGATTGCTCCACCTAGTGTGTGCACCTGTCTGGTTTAACTATGCAGGTTAAATACACACTTGTTATACATATTCACTAGATTTCCCAGAAATGTTATACATAATCATTAGTTTTCCGAGAAACTGTTAACATATGTAAATGTCCTTTACACAAGTGCGTTGAAGGTCTCTGGTGGTCCTCAGAAGCCCTCTGGTGGTCTTCCATAGTCTTCCTCACTTGTCCGCTTCTTGACCTCTTCTTAGGTGATTCTGCGCAGTACGATTCTTGCCATTATATTAGATTACACAAAAGTACATTCTATGTTAATTCTTTTTCTATGATTGGTCTTCTAATCATACTACCTTATTAATATTCTTACATTAAAACAATCATTGGTCGATCTCACATAATCCATTAACCGGAACTTTGGTCAAAGTAGGGTTTCTAAGCAACAGAACTAAGGCCCATAACGATTTCTTAAAACAAACCACTATAATTAACCAATCTGTGTTAGAATTCTATGGTTAACTGACTGTCAACAATATTTGTATTCTTATGATTATGCTTAGCACAGTTTGTAATGTTCCTAAGTCTCTATAACTACATTGCAAACTTCACACTCCTATCTCACGATTTTGTTTTAATCAAATCTTTATCAAAGTGTTTGCCACAGTATCATTCTTTGCACTTTAAGTATACTGATTTTTGTCCCTATAGGTTTGTGCTAATATTCTGCATCATAAGCCTAGTATCCTATTTTTGTGTGTGTCTTTCTTGATTTTGAGGGAATTCAGGTACTCATAATTAACATTACATAATTTCTTATTGAGATTTATCTTATTATGGCCTTATCATGATGACATGTTTTGTCATCTTCCTTGTTTTTTTTTTTCTTTTTGCATTGAAATAATCTGCACTTCTGCCATTACAATTCTCTGAACTCCATTTTTGTAGTCTACTTACCAATTCTCCTGATCTCATTAATGCCTTTTTTAAAAAAAAGTTGCCTCAATTTCTCTCTTTCCTTCCTTCCTCCCTTCTTCCCTCCCTTCCTTCCTCCCTCCCTCTTTCTTTTCCTTTCTTCCTTTCCTTTCTTCTCTCATTACTTCCTCCTTCACTCTCTCCCTCCCACCTTTCCTTCCCTCCTCCTTCAATTTCGTACTTTCTTCCTTGTATTTTTCTTAGTTTTCTTTCATGGTTAGACTGTCCCAAGTTCCTTTCCACCATCGTATTCCCAAACATTTCCCAGCTGCTGATAATTGAAACTTGTAGCACCTTCCCCATCTAATTGCTTTTGTAACAACTCTGTTCCTAGTACATTCCTAGCACGTGTTCACCGTTTTTTTCCTGGAAAAAATTTCTTTCCTATTAGTTGACAGGGGACCACAGTTGTGCTGTGTCCTAATGTCAGCTTTTCACGGCATCGTTACTATCCCACAAGTGATCAGAGTTGCTCCAAGTCAATATTATTATGACTCCAGAACCTTCTCACAGTGTTGAAGATTTTATTTCTGTGGGTTCACTTAAAGAAAATCAGCCACTGAACTAGGTGTTAAATATTAATATATTCAAACTGGGGAACGTACTTGGCTCCTGCTATTGCGTGACTAGTAGACTGTTACTACTGTATCTGTTTTGGACTCTCCTTCATTTCCTAAATCTCTATTTTCTTCTAGTTGATATGACAACCCAAGTGAAAAGAAAAAAAAACAAACACAAAAAACCCCAACAAATTTTCCTAAACTGGATACATTCTTAGAAAAAGAATTGTCATAGAGCAGGAGCAGTGGAAGCTCTTCAAGAATTTTAATGGGACAGAAGGTTATTCAAATTGTAATTATCTATAATTGGTTCCCACATATGCTGTGACATTGTTACCTAGAGCTAACTGGCACTAGATGTGTGTTTCCCCACTTGTGCAGTCTTTCAAAACAGAATCAAAGGGATTAATTCTAAACTGATATTTACAGGGTGAAATTATGCAATGGACAACCCAATGAACGTACTGACCGAGGAGTAAATATTTTCCTGCAAGTTTCATAGGAATTTTGGAACAGGAATTGTATATATTTAATTCATTGGCAGTTATAAATATACGTCACAGAATCCTGTAAGCCCCCAGCAATGACTGTGTGAGAGAACGAGCTCTTATTTATTGCAGAGTTCTTTGTGAAGAGTTAATGGCTGTGAAAAGAAGCATTCATCAAAAGCCATTAGAGGAATCCTTTACACGTTGTTTTATCAGCCTTTCATGAGCCTGTAAAACATCTTAAAAACATATTTGGAAACTAGATTGCTGAATAATTACCAAAGACACTTGTTTTAAAAAAAAAAAAAAAAAAAGTTGCATATTATTCTATCAACTTCTTTACTGTAGAAGCAAATGTACCATGAACTTCAGTTTTTTTAAAAGAAGATGTTTCTACAGTTAATTTACTACAATATTATTCATATTCCTAAAAAAGGCTTTGATCTTAGCTAACCAAATAATAACCTTTTTTTATTTAGAAAGGAAAACACCTTAAAAGTCCAGTTTGGCTCAGACCAAAAATATGCTTTTAATCCTTTCCAAAACAATGAGTAAATCTAAAGCTTGAAGAAGAAAGAAACAAATGAGTTAAAAAGTCAAGCAAAATGTTATGACTTTTGCTAATTTCAGAACACAATTGAAATAAATGTCTAAGCTAAATATTTGTAAGTAAAAACATAACTAAAAAAACCAAACTACTCAAATATTTTTCCTTCTTTATCAAGTGTTTTTGAAGTTTTTCCCCCTTGAAGTGGTGTAAGATGTCAAAATGAATACAATTTTATGCAGATTTTTGTTGACAGTGATATGCATTTTTCACCAAACCAAACTTCATAATAAAGCTTTGGGCCACATGAAGTTCTCACATTGGTGCTTACAAGCACCTCTTGTCCCCTGTCTGTTCTTCTTGCCATGCTTAGTCCAGTAAATAAGCTTGTTGAAACCCCAACCCTAGATAAAACAGAAATAGTCCAGCACAGTTATTTATGCCTCACTCCTGGGTAGAAAACCCAGTTGTGCCAGGCTTAGATCCATTTTCTTCTTTGATTCAGATCAAAGACTTCATATCTGTGCTCTCCCCTGGCTTAGTAGAGCACCTTAACCTCTTGGATGTCAGGTATCCTGAGATACAGTGTTCTCAGTCAGGTCTGGTGAGGTGTTACAATTTGTACCCATAAAGACATTGATACTGCATTGCTGTGGTTGTGTACTTATCTGTGGTGAAAAGAAAGCTTCTGATCTGAATTTAGTAAGAGATTGCAGTTCTTATACCTGTACTATAGTGCTGGATAAAGGGAAAGGAAATGTTACAATTTTGGTGGTTTTTGTTTGGTTGACTGTTGTGTTTTTCTTTTTGTTCTTTCTTTTCTTTCCTGAGAAAGGCTGACTTGACTGACACATGTCGTTTGGTCCATGACTGGCTTTCTGACTGTGATGCCTGCATGGTGATATGTATTTTACTTGATCTCTAAGTGCCTGAGGGCAAGGAGACAGGGAGATTTTGCTTAAGGTGTGCCTTTGAAAAGCAACTTTTTGCTCAGCGAGTTCAAAACTTCTGTTAATCCTGTTCAGAGGGGCTACTGCTCCCTATGACAATGGGTAGGGAGTGAAAAGGGAATGCGGGGATGGTAAATTTCAGCAGTGCCAAGATGTGGAAAACCTAGTTACTCCAAGTGTTAATTATTTTCTTGACCACTCTGTCCAGCTTCAGGTATTTCTATTTGGCAGATTTAAACCTGTATGTGTATTTACGTGTATGTGTTTTCTCAAGCAAACTGTTCAACAACATTTTCAGTGGTTTTTTTTGTATTTGTTTTGTTTTGTTTTGTTTTTGTCAACAGTAATATAGTAAACATTTTTAAAATAATTGTTTCTACAGTTACATTATCATTAGCCATCAGAAATCCACAGATAGCCGAAGTTATTCTGGGCCAGAAAGGGTTTCATAGATAATTGTTAAGAAATCAGATATCCTGCGGGCAGTAGTGACAAAAATGAATGTTTTCCACCTTGCATGCTTACAAAAATGTGCAGTACCAAAGTCACTCACAGACAGGGAAAGTGTTTCTTAAGTGTTTTTTACCTTTACTACCACAGTAGTTTTCATCCTTTTGTTTCAAGATGGTTTTTGAACTAACTCCTTCAGGATGTTTTCAAAAATTTTCTTGACCCTCAGCTGCATGTATCTGAACCGTGAAGAAAGTTTTAAATGAAAAAAGTTGTCATAACTGAGAACTATGATTGTGCTGGAGGGATGAAAGTAGAAAGAAAAAGAATGAAACCAAATGGATTTTAGGTACTGAACATTATTGTACAATACCCTTTAGTCAAACACAGCTATTTCGCATTAATGATGTTCTTAAAATTTCCTGTACAAGACAGTGAGTCTCTGTGTAACATTGCTGACCTGTAAAACAGCTATTTCACAAAATCCATTTGCTTCTGACAACTTCATTCCTCTCTGTCCTGTTTTTTTCTTTTTTAGAATAGAAAAAGAGAAGGAATAGATGATGGGAGGGAAAATAGGAAAATAGTAGAGGGAAAAGGCAGAAATAAAAGAATGGAGATATAATGAGGAAGGAAGCAGATGGAAGAGGAAAATAGCTAGTTTTTTCAAGATGCTGCATGCAGTCATTATATGCTTCTTTGGATAAACAATGTGAAACTAATAAGATATAGAAAGAGGTTTTCTTGGGCAACTTTTAATGATGAGAATGATGCTTTGGGAATGGTTTTTAAAGTTTAATTACCTGCCCTTTCAGTAAGTTATCATGGTCAACAGTAATACCAATACTATTTAGCAAACTAGTATGAAAAGGCCACTTCCACTTAACACCAACCATAAGAAAAAGGAAAGAATCACAGGCAAACACAGCAGTTAACAGTGGAAACACAAGCAGACAAGGTCTACAATTTTCAAGGATAAATTTTATGTGAACTGTAACCCTGTATCTCACTTTTTCCATATAAAAATGCAAACTTTATAGTCTATTGATAAAGGAAGTGGTTCATTGTTAAGGCACCAAAAGTGAACAAGACAGAATATAGGGGCTGATGGCTCATTCAAATGTAAAAATAAAAATTTGCTCTTCAGTCACCTTTGTTTGTGTGGACTGGAAGTCCTTTTGGACTGTAGTCATACAGTGGATGTAGAAAAAAATTAATAGATTCAACACTGGTATTGAAGATGTACTGTTTGGCTCGCAAACAGGGAAATATGTTGGATACAAAGGGAAAAAATGTTTTGAACATAGTTTCACCAACAGTTTAATTAATGAAAAAGTAGTTTGGAAGTAAACATGGAAGATACAAATGTGGTATGGAAATGCACAATTTACACTAGAACAGAGAAGAGCATGTGCTGCTTGAGACTTAAAGTCTCATTTTCACTTCATTGGTCCTTTGGCTATTAAATCTTATTAATCTTACACACACACAATATTATTTCTTTAATTGCTGCTTACAATATATGATATTTTTGGAAAGAAATCAGCCGTCTATTTTTCACAGTCCTTGACTATGTCTTCCAATACCACAAGGTGATGTAACCATATGGGTATATTGCCAAAATACAGCTAGTGTGCAGAATTTATTCCTTTTTTTTTTTTATTCTTTTAGTATCACCTCTAGTGATGACACTGACTTCCTTCAGTGGAAATGATTTTCGATCAAAATGGAAGATATTTTTTAGGAAATGGAGTATGAAGCTGTGCTTTAAAAAACATAAGCCAAATTTGCTGCTGGGTCAGGTTCAGGTTTTGTATATGATGGAGGAATCTGCGGTTGAAATTGGAGTGTTTGTAAATATGCTTTAGAAGCAGAAGCAGAAGTAAAAGGGAAAGGACAGAAAATGGTAAAAGATAGAATCAGAGAGTTAGTAGTGACAAAAAAAACCCAAACCAAACCAAACCAAAACAAAAAAAACCCAAAATGAAACAACACAGAGAAAGAAAGATATGAAACCAGGTACTTCAAAGTCCTGCAGGAAATTCCATAGTAACAGGTTTTTTCACTTCTAATGGCTGAGTTTATGATGTCTACAAGGGTTCAAATTTCAATAAAATTCCATCCCCAGTCAGAAACTAGCTTTTAAATTAATGTTTTCTGTATGCTAAAAACCTCCTACAAAGTTGAAACTGAAATGTCTTGCTGCTGGCAACTGAATACATTCTCTTTCATACACACTTATGCCTCGCTCCTCTTACTTTCCATGTTTTCTTTCTTTTGCTTGCTTAGTTCCTGGGCAGCAAGAAAATATTCTGTTTACTTTATTAAAATAAGACCAGAAAGAGGGGCTAGAATACCCATTCTGTCTCCAAGCTATTGGAGGATACCCAGTGGCTTGCTCTGATAACTTTTTACTCCTTTTATTTATAATTTTGTGATATTCCAACAACCTAATGTCTGTAACAAAGAGGGAAAAGATGAACACAGCCCTCTGGGGTGAAGCTTTCTGTTGGGTAGTCATGGAAAACCAAGGCAAGATCATGAAGCATAAACCTTCCCTTTTAAAAACAAGACAGGGAAAGTGAATCAAGAGCTCTCCAGAATTCAATTCTCTCACCTGAGTGAACAGACAGCTGCTGCACACCATGTTGAACTGGCAAGTGTTTTCTTAATTATTCAGCCCTTCCAGAAGGCAACACTTCAGTGGTGATGAAGAGGCACAATATCCAGATATCCAGTGGGAATTGTTTTCAGCCCCTCAGAAGATTTATAGGAAATATTCTACTAACATTAGAGTATATATAAGAAACGTTTTTGTGTCTGAATGCATGTTGAACCATTAAAAAGTCAACTTTCCCACATTCATCTCACTGTTGCTACAAATATCTCCCCTCAGAAGTGTATGGACTACATGGAATAATGTATACTGCTAGTCCTCTTATGGATTTCTTTATGACAAACTTTAATCCTATAAAGAGGAGGTTGATTTCTCTTGAATACATTGCATAGATGATGCCTGAAGGCCTTAAGATGCTTGAAGGTCACAGGGTGGGGAAAAAAAACATTCCATTGCTTAAATAAACCATCTGAAAGTATGTTTTTATGCAGATTTGGACAGTATTGTGTGCAGAAGTAAGTCATTCTTTGATACATTTAAGCAAACGTCTTAATGTAGACCTTTAAAGGGGAGTATAAGAAGGTACCATCTCTTCCTCTGCATTCAGCAGATAGCCACAATAAAATCTCAGTTTCCAACTTTGTCTGCCCTGAGGAAGTTTGGGAATTTGTTTTAAATATTTCCAATGCTCAGCCCCTCAATATTTAGGTATCATCATTTACAGAGGTTTTTTTCATCTGATGGCTGTAAAGCTTTTTATAAATACTAGCCAAAAAAACAACAAGCTTTTGGAATAAGGAGAGCAGCTGATTTTCCTCATTATTTTGGATTGCTGTGAAAAAGCAAGTGTTGGAATAAGTGCCTATCCTAAATATTAAAGACATACATTTCTTATCCACAATATTATGCCTTAATGTATGCCGATTTGTTAACTGAGTCCACTGTTATTTTTATCTCTCTGAGTCACTGAAAAAAAAGAAAGTCTTCTTTTGTAGAACTGGATCTCTTTAAATTCTTCCTGTACAAAAAATTTCCTGAAACTTAGTTTTAGGAAAACAATTGGGAAAACATCAACATTTCCTAAAATTCAGTGAACAACTTTTAATTTTTTTTTTTTTCCTATTCATCACTTAGATAAGAGAAATACAAATGTAACAATTAGTCTATCAAGTGATTTTTTTCTAAAGAATTCAGTAACAATTTTCATTCTTTTGCTTCCTTCATTATTATACTGTCACTAATAGTAAATCTTACTTTTCAATTGGCCATATTAATATTATAATATTAATTAATAATTAATGATTATTATTAATAATATTATATTATATCATATATATTATATTATTGGCCATATTAATTACCCATATGAAAAATTTGCTATAACATTGTGTATAATTTAGTGCTGGCTCTATAGTAAGAGAAATGCAGGAACACCAACTCATTCCTTAACATGAGAAACAAAGCAAACTGTGCAGAAACTGAATTACATAAATTGGATTATGTTACCTCTCTTTATTGATAAGAAATTGCCTGCTAAGACTGAGTGAAACATTTTGGTGTGCATTACATCACTCTGAATGAGGATTTAACTATTGCTGAAATAAATAGCCTCATTGCTTTTGAGTACTGAGGATAAGGTTGGTTATAAAAGGAAAAGACAAATGTAGACTGAGTTTGCAAAAGCAGGAATAAAAATATTTTATCAATATCTATAAAAAAATTATTATTTAACCAAGAAAAAAGAGGGTAACTAATAGCCTAATTCACTGTATGTGACTTTTATTTTTTAGGCTCAGTACTGCTCTTGTTTCACAGTTTTTCTTTACTTCGTTCTGTTCTTTCAGTTGTGTAGATACTGCTTAGTAGATACAAATATGTTTATAGTGAAATCATACCTATCCCCATCTTTTCCTCTGTTCTCTAACATGGGAGAGATTGCTCAAATCTTGTTATGCTCTGCCTGAAGACTACATATCCCACTTATATGCTCCAAAAATGAATCCCACTCAACCTCTTCATTTATTTTCATTACTTTCCTTTATTCATTCTGTCTGTGGTCCTGATTGATACATGTTATATTCCATTTTTAAGCTACAGCAACATCAGTAAATCAATCGTTCATTTCTATTCTGAAGATTTCCTCTTTTCTATCACAAGAAAGATAAGCTACTATAACTGCTTGTCACCTAAATATCTTAGAATAACATCAGTTTCTAGCAAATGAACAAAATGTGTTACTACATTTTTTTCCTTTAATGTACTGTCTAAATTTGGAATGCCAATTAGTGCAGTCCATTTTAAAATACACTACAATAAAACGCTGCTTTTTTTTTTTTCCCCTTTTTTATTTACATATATATAAGAACATATTTGTACCATCTTCAACAGAATTAGACTGGAAAAGACCATGCTAGAGTAATTACATAGTATTCAGCTGTCATCAAACCCACTAACTTGTTCTTTATATTTTTCTGTACATACAGACAGTGCACGTACTTCTACTGATGAATTTCTATTATCAACCTTTGCAAGTGTAAAGCAATCAATAGAAAAGCAAACACTTATGATTCGGTGAGTTGCAAATACCACAGGTTTGCTAAACAAAAAAATCCCCAACCCAACAACATCTTTTAATCTTTCAAATTAAAATTGCTAATGATTTCATGGCATGGAGAAATTTTAATAGAAGCAGAATGCATTTAGAAAATTGTGTATTATTTATTCTATCCTCTTGTTGAAATAGTGTTGCAGATCATGTTTTGCTGAAAAAAAATTCCCGAATTGAGTATAGGGTGACATGTAAATGCATCTGTTTTATTATTTATAGTATAATAGAAATGGTTTGGATTTTCAGGTACCTTGTTTTCAGAACAACATGTTTGTACCATCTTTTTAGGTAGGGTTCCTCAAATTAATCTTATATTCTCCTGCAAAAAGGTACCTGAATCTCAAAAAAAGTAACAATGCACTTACTTACTTAGAAAAGTGAACACAGTTAAAAGAAATAATTATTTGACTGTGGTTGGAGGTTTAGATGTTGAAGCTGCAGTCTGCAGTGAGGATAAGAACCAAACCCCAGAATATGTAGGAATTGAGTTTTATATAGTGGCAGTCACACTTGCACCTGCTACATCTACACATGCCCTGGGTAGACACGATCTAGCTGTGGTTCTGACGCTGTGACATGTCAGCATGACAATGAGCTTGACACTCTACTAGCAGGGCTATACAGCTAAATACAGCTGTCTATTGTTTTACACTGCAGGCAAAGGGGCACAGAAGAACCTGCAGCAAGCTGTAATCACCTGACCTAATCTACAGTCCCCAATGGACAGATTGTGAGTAACTTACTGAAGTAGAAAAAAGAAAGTTTGAAATGTCTAAATGCTTGGGGAAATAGATATTTGATAGCTCAGTTGATGACTCATCGTTCACTTCTATCAAAAGCTCAAACAATCCATAACAGCTGATGACTTCAGTGATGGGAGCAAGATTTACGTTTCAATAAATGTAATATGGGCTGAAACCTAACTGTTGCCACAGCCTAGAGATACTTTCTGGTTAAACCAACTAATAAAAAGTTTGCTGAGATTGAAGAAATTCTACAAAATCACCTACTCTTAAAGTCTTGTGTGATTGCAGAATGTTACTACAGACAAAATAAAAAAAAAAAAGAAGAAAATCTTTTAAATGCTATATATAAAGAAACAAACAGATGTATTGTCAAAATGAAGAGTTTGATGCATCGATTGTTTATTATGCAATGCGTAAAATGAACTAATTCAAAAGTAGTTAGTGGCTTAGGCTGCTTAGACTGCTTTGAGTTAGGCACATACACTATACATTGTCTTTTCCGTGGATGCTGCAACTGAAATTGCCAAAGAATCACAATGGCATGATGAAATCTTGCCAGTCAATTTCAAGTTCAAGAAGAAGCAAGGTAGGGAGCACTTACAGCGGGGCTTTTTGCTACAATGAAAAGCCCTCATAATTTCTTTCATTGGTTACTCAAGGACAAATGTTGGATGAAGGGAAACAGGTGTATCAGAAAAGATTTTAGCATGATAATTATCATGCTAAAAAAGAGAATAATGCAAGCATGATAATTATCATGCTAAAAAAGAGAATAATGCAAAACTTTTGACACAATTTGCATATAAAGCCTTAGAGTTAATGAATAATATTAGAAAAAACTCTCCATATATTGTTTAACTTCAAAGAAGAAAAAATTAATTTATTATTTGAACTTTTATTCAGAGGCCAAATTTACTTCAAAAGGAATTTAATGCAGGGCTTTTTGCTTTTAGTAATTAAATAGAAACATTATCACTTAAAAGGTTAAAGCTGCAGAAAAGCTCAGGCAAGTACTGATTTTCCAGGGCTTATTATCACAAATATAATACATAGTGCAAAGACAGACCCAAAAACCCCTGCTGTGTATCACATGTGATTTACAATTATTAATAATCTGGTATTGCAACTGGAACTGTATCACTTGCCTAAAATGTAGGAAATATTTGCCTAATTAGCATCTTTCCACAGGGTTAAGCTAAGTCTGGCCTACTGTAGTCAACCAGCTGTTTGTCAGAAGGCATTATATAGGCAATAAAGTGCATTCCTGATATTCACTGTTGTGGTTTAAGCCCAGCCGGCACCAAAGCACCATGAGGCCACTCACCCACTCCTCCCCCCCCCAGTGGGATGGGAAGGAGAAAATATAACAAGAAGCTTGTGGGTCAACTCAAGGACAGGGAATTGGTTCACTCACCAAAATTATGGTCATGGGCAAAAACCAGACTCAACTTGGGGAAAAAAGCCAAAATCTGTTTAATTTGTTACCAATCAAATCAGAACAGGATAATGAGAAGTAAAACCAAATCTTAAAACACCTTGCCCCCCACCCCTCCCTTCTTCCCGGGCTCAACTCCACTCCCAATTTTCTCTACCTCCTCCCCCCAAGAGGCACAGAGGGATTGGGAATGGGGATTGCAGTCAGTTGATCACATGTTGTCTCTGCCGCTTCATCCTCTTCAGGGGGAGGACTCCTCACACTCTTCCCCTGCTCCAGCATGGGATCCCTCCCATGGGAGACAGTTCTCCACGAACTTCTCCAACATGAGTCCTTCCCACGGTCTGCAGTTCTTCATGAACTGCTCCAGCATGGGTGCCTTCCATAGGCTGCAGTCCTTCGGGCACTGACTGCACCAGCGTGGGCTTTCCCATGGAGTCAGAGCCATCTTTGAGGGCATCCTCCCGCTCTGGCATGGGCTCCTCCCTGGGCTGCAGGTGGGCATCTGCTCTCCCGCTCCCCTCCATGGGCTGGTGGGGGGACAGCCTGCCATCTCACCACGGGCTGCAGGGGCATCCCCTCCTGCGGCGCACCTCCTCCCCCTCCTTCCTCACTGACCTTGGTATCTACATAGCTGTTTCTCTCACATTCCACTCCCCTTTCCACTGCAGGTTTCCCTTCTTAAATCTGTTGTCCCAGAGGTACTACCACCGTCACTGATTGGGTCGGCCTGGGCCAGAGGTGGGTCCCACTTGGAGCTGGGGGACCTTCTAGCAGCTTCTCACAGGAGCCAGCCCTGCGGCCCCTCCCCCACTACCAAAGCCCCACCACACAAACCCAATATATTCGCTTTCAATTGAATAATGTAGTCATGAGAGCTGGCAACAAAAAAAGCCATGAGAACATTCCAGAAGTCCTTTCTACTGTACTCGCAAGTTCCCGGCAGAGCACTTGCTTAGAACACAAGGGAAATATTAGACTTATATATTTGTGTGTATGTTCTTCAAGGGTAAAGGGTGGTTGACTTGCCTGTTTGCTTTCTAAGATGAAATAACAAGACCTGTGGATGAGGGGAGAGCAGTGGGTGTTGCCTGTTTTTACTTAAAAAGGCTTTTGACGTGCTTTCCTACAGCATCTTTGTTTTATGCAGACTGGCACATTGTGGTCTAGACGGATGATCTACTAGATGGATGAGGAACAGGTTGGATGGTCACTCTCAAAGGATAATGTTTAGTGATACTTCCTCTCGCTCAAGGCCAGTTACAGGTGGAGTTTCTTCAGTGTATGCAGTGGGACCTATCCTGTTTAGCATCTTTATCAATGACCTTAAAGGAGGAGGTGGAGTACACTCTCATTTGGTTTATGGATGACACCAAACTGGGGAGAACCCAGGGCAGGGCTGCCTTTGAGAGGGACCTGGGTAGGGAACATCCTGACAGGAACCTCTTGAAAATTCCAACACCTGGGATGAACTAGCCCCTTCAATGTTACAGGCTGGAGTCTGAATGGGTGAGGGGGCAGCTGTGCTGAAAAAGACTAGGGGGGTCTGGGCTGACAGCAAGCTGAGTGTGAGCTAGCACTGGGTCCTGGAAGCAAAAAATGGTCAACAGTGTCCTGGGCCATATGAACAGGAATACAGTTGGTAGATCAAAGGAAGTGATTTTTCTTATTTACACAGCATTCATTAGACCACATATGAATTACTGTATCCAGTTCAGGCCTCCCCAATACAAGAGAGACACTGATAAACTGGAGTGAGTTCAGTGGAGGGCCACCAAGCTGGTCAGGATCTGAAGAACATGCCCTACAAGAAGAGACCGGAGGTGATGGACTTGTTCAGCCTGGATGAGAGACAGCTTCAGGAGGACCTAACAGCTGCCTGTGGGGACGTCATTGAGAAGACAGAACCAGGCTCTTCACTGAGGAACATGTTACATCAATCAGAGAGAGTGAGCATGAATTGAGAAAAAGACATTCAGTCTGGATACAACAAAAACCTTTTTCCCTCTGAACACAGTCAAGCAGAGGAGACGTTTGCCACAGATGTTGTGCAGTCTCCATCTTTGGAAGCTTTCAAGACCCGTCTGGGCTAGGTCTTGAATGACCTGGTCTGATCTCAGACCTGGCCCTGCTTTGGGCAGGAGGTTGGGCAAGATTACCTCTTGAGATTGCTTCCAACCTGAATTATTCAATGATTCTATATTAGCAAAGACTATTGTGCCAGGCTGACCTTGGCCAGCAGCTAAACACCCACACAGCTGCTAGTTCACTCTCCCCCCACAGCAGGATGGAGGGAGAGAATAGGAAGAGTGAGAAAACAAAAGGAAGGCATGAAAACTCATGGACTGAGATAAAGACAGATTAAGAGTTGAAGTAAAACTGTGCATGCAAGCAAAGCAAAGAAAGAATTCATTCACTGCTTCCCATCAGTGGGCAGATGTTTAGCCACTTCCTGGAAAGCAGCGCCTCAGCATGCCTAACAGTTACTTGAGAAAACAAATGCCATAACCATGAGCGTACTCCCTTCCTCCTCCTTTCCTTGAGCTGTATTGCTGAGCATGATCCCTTTGGTCAGTTTGGGTCAGCTGTCCTGGCTGTGTATCTTCCCAGCTTCTTGCACACCTCCAGGCTACTTGCTGGGGGGCAGAGTGGGAAAAAAAGAAGGGCCTAGAGGCTGTGCAACAAATGCTCAGCAACAGTCAAAACATGAGTGTGTTACCAACACTTTTAGTCACAGGTCTAAAACACAGCACCATACAGGCTCCTGTGAAAAAAAGTATGATTATCCTAGCTAGACTCAGTACAAATATCTGCAAAAAATCACAGCAAAATGCTGAGGCACCCCATAATCTCAGTGTGTATCATAACTACTAACATCCTTGCGAACTGTGAGTTATTAGTGTCTTGTCCAACATATCACTATTACTTCCACTGAATAAAGTCTTAACACAATGTGTAAGTGTCCTGGCATTTCACATGAAAACTTTCGTCACATAAGAGAATCCTTAAAGTCTGCAGGGTATCTTCTACCTATGAAGTAAGCTTATGGAAGTTAATCATATGGAGTATGAGCAGTAATTTTACAGGTTAAGAATTACTGCCTTTGCTTTCTAGATTTCTTACTTCAGCAAAATGTCAGTATGCCTAAATTGATAGAAACCTCTGAGTTCTACCTCAGAATCATTAATATCTCAGTGGAAAGCAATTTACAGCTGTTGGCTTCAAACATTACCCTAAAAAAAGATGTAGTCGCATTGACTGTCTGAGAGTCGGTGATTTCCTTAGCTTCTTATCCATTATGTTGTCTGGTTAAAAAAATCACCAGACATGCAAATCAAGATTTCCCATGAAACCTGCCAATATAACCAACAAGTAAGTGTACTGAAGTAGAACTAATAAAACTGGAAAATTTTACACAGATCAAGTTGCTATAGGCAAACATAATAAAAAATATAAAACTTGTACTACTAAGTGAAATGTCTGTTACTGCAATGGGTGGACCAACTTCTTGCCTAAAAGCATTTCTCTTTACCAAAAAAAAAAAAAAAAAAGAATAGATTAAGAAGTTGCTCTGGTGGCAGAGCTACAAGAGGAAGTAGAAAGGTTAAGGAGCACTGGGGAGCATGAGAAAGGGATAGACTGGTGCAACTATGTTCTGCTCTCCCTGAGACAGAAACAGAAACAGCCACCAGAAAAAAAACAAGATCAAGGGGATGTTGTATCCTACCCCTGCCACACAGAAAGCAGTAGCTTAAAGGAAAGGAGTGAATGGAGGCAAGTCCACTCTCAGGGAAGCAAACAAATCCCTTCCTTGCCCACCTTGCCTTCCCAGCTGTCTCTGTACAACAGGTATGAGGCTCTGGATGTGGAAGGCCAGTCAATGGATGATGTGCATGACAGTCCATCTACACCAGAGGTGTTGCCGAGGTCAGAAAGGCCTACCCTCTATATCATGACTACCTCCACAATGAATAAAAGACGGGTTATAGTTGTAGGTGACTCCCTTCTGGGGGAAACAGAGGGTCCAATATGGCAGACAGACCCTTCTCTTAGGGAATTCTGCTGCCTCCCTGGTGCCTGGGTTAAGGACATCACTAGGAAACTCCCTAGCCTGGTACAGCCCTTGGACTTTTACCCATTACTGCTCTTCCATGTGGGTGGCGATGAAGCCACAACGTGTAGTCCAAGGGCAATCAAAAGAGACTTCAGACCCTTGGGATGGTTGGTAAGGGAATCTGGAGCACAGGTCATTTTTTTGTCTATCCTTCCAGTTGCGAGCAGCGACACTGGAAGAAACAAATGGACCCAGTCTGCTGATACATGGCTCCACGGCTGGTGTCACCCCCACAATTTGGGGTTTTTTGATAATGGGTTGGTCTACATGGCACCAGACCTGCTGGCTTCAGATGGGATTCACTTTTCTCAAAGGGGAAGAGGCTCTTTGCTCATGAGTTAGAGGGGCTCATTGACAGAGCTTTAAACTAGACTTGGAGGGGAGGGGTATAATGTCAGGCTTGCCTGTGACAAGCTGTGGGATGACATGTCAAGGTTAGAGGCATGGAGTGCCAGTAAGGACTCTCAGCCTGTTGCTCTGAGATGTGCTGGGTACACTGGAGCACACTTGAAGTCTTATAGAGATGAACCAGAGGCTCCTGAGGTACTAGGAGCCAACAGGGAAACACCTGTGAAATATCTCAAAGGAATTCAAGTGTGTTCCTCTAAAAAGGTGATGCGGCCAACAGCCCAGATGAAGTGCCTCTACACCAATGCACACAGCATGGGCAACAAACAGGAGTTGGAAGCCACCATGCTGCTAGAAAGCTATGACCTAGTTGCCATTACTGAAACCTGGTGGGACGAATCCCCTGACTGGAGTGCAGCTATTGATGTCACAGGCTGTTCAGAGGGGACAAGAGAGGAAGGAGGGGCGGAGGGCTTGCCCTGTACATCAAGAATTGTGAAGAGCTGTCTGAAGAATAGGCACGAGCAGGTCGAAAGCTTAGGGGTAAGAATTAGAGACCAAGCCAACAAAGGGAACCTCGTGGTTGGTGTTTATGACAGGCCACCCAATCAAGGGGAGCCTATTGACGAAGCCTTCTTACTCCAGCTACAGGAGGCATCACGCTTGCAGGCTCTCGTGCTGCTGGGGGACTTCAACCACCCTGACATCTGCTGGAAAAGCAGGACAGGGAGCTGTAGGCAATCCAGGAGACTCCTGGAGTGCATTGAAGATAACTTCTTAAGCCAGGTAATAGATAGCTCTACCAGAAGGGATGCGATACTGGACCTGATGGTCACCAACACAAGTGAGCTAATTGGTGTCCTCAAGACTGGAGGCAGCCTGGGCTCCAGTGATCATGCATTGGTGGAGTTCGCAGTCCTGAGGGATATGGGTCAGGCGAAGAGGAAAGTCAGGACCCTGAATCTTAGGAAAGCAAACTTCTAGCTGTTCAAGGAGTTAGTCACTAGGACCCCCTGGCAAACTGTCCTCAGGGACAAGGGAGCAGAACAGAGCTGGTGGATCTTTAAGGATGCTTTCCAGATTGCGCAAGAGCTCTCAATCCCCAGGTGTAAGAAATCAGGAAAGGAAGGCAAGAGACCAGCATGGATGAGTTGAGACTTGCTGGTCAAACTAAAGGGCAAAAAGGAAATGCACAGGCAGTGGAAGCAGGGACAGGTATCCTGGGAAGAGTAAAGGGATGCTGCCTGGTTGTGTAGGGATGGAGTCTGGGATGCCAAGGCATGGCTGGAGTTGAACTTGGCAAGGGACACAAAGAATAATGAGAAGGGCTTCTATACGTATGTCAGTCAGAAAAGGAAGGTCAAAGAAAGCGTACCCCCCTGATGAACACGATTGGCAAACTGGTAACAATGGACAAGGAGAAGGCTGAGGTACTCAACAACTTTTTTGCCTCCATCTTCACTGGCAACCTCTCTTCCCACACCTCTCGAGTGGATGGACTGTAAGGCAGGGACAGGGGGACTAAAGTCCCTCCCACTGTAAGAGAAGATCGGGTTCGTGACCACCTGAGGAACTTGAACATACATAAGTCTATAGCACCTGACAAGATGCATCCCAGATTACTGAGGGAATTGGCTGATGTAGTTGCCAAGCCACTCTCCATGAGATTTGAAAAGTCATGGCAGTCAGGTGAAGTCCCCAGTGACTGGAAAAAGGGAAACATTGCATCAGTTTTTAAAAAGGGTAGAAAGGAGGACCCTGGGAACTACCGACATATCAGCCTCACGTCTGTGCCTGGGAAGATCATGGAATAGATCCTCCCAGAACTTATGCTAAGGTAAATGGAGGACAGGGACATGATTTGAGACAGGCAGCAATGCTTTACTAAGGGTAAGTCTTGCCTGACTAATCTAGTGGCCTTCTATGATGGAGTGACTACATCAGTGGGCAAGGGAAGAGCTACAGATGTCATATGTCTGGACTTCTGTGAGGCCTTTGACATGGTCCCGCACAACATCCTTCTCTCTAAATTGGAGACATACGGATTTGATGGATGGACTCTTTGGTGGATGAGGAATTGGTTGGATGGTCACATCCAGAGGGTAGTGGTCAATGGCTCAATGTCCAGATGGAGAACAGTGACAAGTGGTGTCCCTCAGCAGTCTGCACTGGGGCCGGTACTGTTGAGTATCTTCATCAATGACATAGACAGTGGGATTGAGTGCACCCTCAGCAAGTTTGCAGATGACACCAAGCTGAGTGGTGTGGTTGACGTGCCTGAGGGATGGGATGCCATCCCGAGGGAGCTGGACAAGCTCGAGGAGTGGGCCAATGTGAACCTCATGTGGTTCAACAAGGCCAAGTGCAGGGTCCTGCACCTGGGTCGGGGCAACCCTCAGTTTCAGTACACACTGAGGGATGAAGGGATTGAGAGCAGCCCTGTGGAGAAGGACTTGTGGGCACTGGTGGACAAAAAGGTGGACATGAGCCGACAATGTGGGCTAGCAGCCCAGAAAGCCAGCCGTATCCTGAGCTGCATTAAAAGAAGCGTGACCAGCAGGTTGAGGGAGGTGATTCTACCCCTCTACTCCACTCTGGTGAGACCCCACCTGGAGTACTGTGTCCAGCTCTGGAGTCCTCAGCACAGGAAAGACATGGACCTGTTGGAGGGGGACCAGAGGAGTGCCACAGAAATGGTTGGGGAGATGGAACACCTCTCCTATGATGACAGGCTGAGAGAGCTGGGGTTGTTCAGCCTGGAGAAGAGAAGGCTTCAGGGAGACCTTACTGTGACCTTTCAGTACTTAAAGGGGGCTCATAAGAAAGATGGGGACAGATTTTTAGCAGGGCCTGTTGCAATAGGACAAGGAGTAGTGGTTTTAAACTAAAAGAGGGTACATTTAGACTAGATATAAGGAAGAAATTTTTTACAATGTGGGTGGTGAAACACTGGAACAGGTTGCCCAGAGAGGTGGTAGATGCCCGATCCCTGGCAACATTCAAGGTCAGGTTGGACAGGGCTCTGAGCAACCTGATCTAGTTGAAGATGTCCCTGCTCATTGCAGGGGGATTAGACTAGATGATCTTTGGAGTCCCTTCCAACCTAAACTATTCTATGATTTTATGGTTGTAGAGAAGGAGAGTGCTTATTGGATATTGTTATAAATGTGAAGTTCAATAATATTAAGACCACAAAAAGTAGATGAAGATCATTTAAGTTTTGTAAAACTAAAAGTCATAATTAGAAATGTACTTTTGACTGAAATAGATCGATGGCCATTTAATGCCTGAATAATAGCCTGTACAGAAAGATGTAATATACTTCCTTTATGGTTAACTGACATTATACCTTTAATTGTTTTACCTTGTCTTTCTGAAACATTTTTGAGATGTCTATTTTGTCTACTTATTTAGGTTCTACATTACAGAATCAAAATGCTAATATAAAGTCAAGAGTAGTTCACATACAAATAGGATGATAATGGACCGTGCTGTTTTGTTTTGTTTGGTTGGTTTTTTATCCGTTCTGTAATAAAAAAGCCTGCTATAAAATAGAATCCACTGCAATGGACAGAAAGCAAATACTTCATAAGAAGCATAAAAATCTATGTGTTATAAGTTGTTGAAGCAGCAAAGTTTACATTTATAAAAGTATTTGAAAGTGTTCTGTGTGATTGTTTTAATAGTCACTTAGATATGACACAACAGTTTCCCATTCTTTGTAAAATAAAAAAAAAATAAAAACACATGTGAAAGTTTTCATCTGAGCATTTTTTTAACATAGAGGCAAACCAGTTTAGCTTTAAAGTAAGGACAGAACTCAATTACAGTCGAGAAGTGTGAGATTCAGCTGTGAGATTCTGGCTTTTGAAAATTGAGTGTCTCACATCCTCTGAAGAACTGAGAAGGAAATAGCAAGATAACTGAGGGACTTAGGAGGTAACTTTTTCTTACTATCTTTTTTTTTATAGTTTCTGGTTTGGGTTTTTTTGGTTTGGTTTGGTTCGGTTTGGGGTTTTTTTTTTAAGTTTCTTTTATGTAATATTTTAAGGAAAACATACCTGTTTTAAGAGAGCTGATTTTTCTGGTTTCTGTTTCCTGTGTACTTCAGCAATAAAATTGTCAATCTGCACAGCATGGTTTGCATGTTGTTAGATTCGTACCGATGAAGGATTACTGCAATATGGACATGAACATATAGCTGCAATACTGTGCTGTTCTTTCAATTGGAATTCAAACCTAAAACTTCTTTGCACACTCTCCCTTATATTGAGATCAGGGGATCTCACTGTACAGAGTGCTAACCTGACCTTCAATATAAACAAGAGATTCTTGATTCTGCAGTGAGTATTTCTGTCAGTTCAGAGATCTTCAGACTGTCTATTCTGCCTTTCTTCATAGTTCATAGAAGATGTAATCTGCTTTTAGAGAAAAACCCTTAGCAGATACTAAGTTGACCATCCAATTGCTGTGCCACTGTTTCTTACAGCATAAAAGGGAGAGATAGCTCACAATCCCCAACTTGTTCTATCTTGCAGTGAGAATTTGAAAGCTAGTTATGTTTCATTTCACCTCATGAGAACAATTACTATTTGAGAATCTGGCTCTTAACATCCTCAATAAAATTCCATCAAATTATGGACACATCCAGCAGTTTGTACATGATAGCAATACAAAATAAGTAGTGAAAAAGTGAGATAATATGACAGTTACATTGAAGACTGGAAGCCTGATGTAGCTGTTCGTGTCACTTTTTATCTAACTCAAATGGTACAGTTAATCTCTGACCCCGCAAAGTGGTCCATCTGGCTGGAAGGCACTGTGCCTTTGCAGAGCTCTGCTGAAGTCAATGGGATTCACATGCCAGGAGCAGCTTGCAGAACAGGGGTAATTCTATAAATTAATAACTGGGTTCCATTACACAAGCATCTGTGTCAGGTTTCCCTTAAGTAGTTCAGCCCAGCTCCATTATTGTTTTATAATTAAGTGATCTTTTTCCAGCTGTAAAAATTTGCACAAATCTTATAGTAGCACTTTCTGTACAGACCTGCAGAACACAACACTGAGAGTGTCTTCAAAATGTTTGCCATATGCATAAAGCATCTGGCACAGTTCTATAATTGTGTTATATACCAGAAACCTTGCAAATTTTCAAAGATCAAGAACTAGGGGAGGGAAAAACTTAAACATTGCAAGCCCTTTAATAGATATGTGCTGTGCTCCCAGAAAACAGTGACATTAATAGAAATTAATGTCAAAGTAATGTAACAGGGGAAGATGAAGTAATCTTGGGCAATTAATTTTGAGATTACTATTTTTCCTGATTTAAAGAAATGCAATCTATAGCATTTTATTTGCGTCTCCATTTCCCAGCATAGTGCTTTATATTATGTTTTCCAGCTGAAGAAAATTACAATCTATACAAAATTCCCATATTTAAGTGTGCTATTAAGAATGAACATTATTTGTGTTACTGAAAATGCTTAACAGACCCAAGAGAATTTGGCACAACATTATTTGTTCATATTAAGAAAGAATGCATAGGCTGGGTTTCAGCTGTACTAAAGCTAGTAGATGCTTCTTGTGACCTGTGATTCTGACTGTGTTGCCAATCAACAGCCTTGGGGTGGATCAGCCTAGACGGATAGACTCTAGATTTGTGGGCCTTCACCTCAAGTGACTCTTTTCCTTCATATTCACCTATATGTTCATGAGATATACACAATTCAGTCTCTTCCCACCTGTCACGACCCAGACTGGACAGACCAGGGAGTCGTGTTTAATTCGAAATTCCCTCAGGCTAAATTAAGGTGAAATGACACCAAACGATCAGTTAAAGATTTTATTCATGACAGAAGCAAACTGAACTGGGGAGCTGTGGTAGTAGGTGGCAGGGCTTCTCACAACAGGAATTGGCATAAGACTACTTCTGTAAACTGTGTAACCATATACATCAATTCAGGGAATAAGGAGATCCCTCCCGTTGAGTCACAAGGTTCAGAGCAGACCCCCTTGCTTTCTAGACTCCTCCTCAGAGAAGGGCCCGGGGGCGGCTGGATCTATTCTTAGTCTCAGACTTGGTCAATGGCTTATATCTTGATGTCTTGGCTTTGTGTGGCAAGGTTTTGTTAGCGGGGGGAGGTTTACAGGGGTGGTTTCTGTGAGAAGCTGCTGGAAGCTTCCCCTGTGTTCAACAGAGCCAATACCAGCTGCTTCTAAGATGGACCTGCCGCTGGCCAAGGCCGAGCCAATCAGCGATAGTGGTAGCGCCTCTGTGATAACATTTTTAAGAAAGAAAGAAAGTTGCTGAGATAGACAGAAACAGCAGCTGGAAAGAAGAGTGAGAACATGTAAGAGAAACAACCCTGCAGACACCAAGGTCAGTGAAGAAGGAGAGGGAGGAGATGCTCCAGGCGCCGGAGCAGAGATTCCCTTGCAGGCCGTGGTGAAGACCATGGTGAGGCAGGCTGTCTCCCTACAGCCCATGGAGGTCCACGGTGGAGCAGATATCCACCTGTAGCCCGTGGAGGACCCCACGCCGGAGCAGGTGGGTTTCCCGAAGGAGGCTGTGACCCCATGGGAAGCCCGCACTGGAGCAGGCTTCTGGCAGGACCTGTGGATCTGTGGAGAGGATCCCACGGAGCAGGTTTTCTGGCAGGACTTGTGACCCCGTGGGGGACCCACTCTGGAGCAGTGTGCTCCTGAAAGACTGCACACCGTGGAAAGGACCCATGCTGGAGCAGTTTGTGAAGAACTGCAGCCCGTGGGAAGGACCCACATTGGAGAAGTTCGTGGAGGACTGTCTCCCATGGGAGGGACCCCATGCTGGAGCAGGGGAAGAGTGTGAGGAGTCCTCCCCCTGAAGAGGATGAAGCGGCAGAAAATAACGTGTGATGAACTGACCGTAAACCCCATTCCCTGTCCCCCTGCGCCGCTGGGGGGGTTGGTAGAGAATCTGGGAGTGAAGTTGTGCCCAGGAAGAAGGGAGGGGTGGAGGGAAGGTGTTCTGAGATTTGGTTTTATTTCTCATTACCCTACTCTGGTTGATTTGTAATAAATTGAGTTAATTTTCCCCAGGCTGGGTCTGTTTTGCCTGTGATGGTAATTGGTGAGTTGATCTCTCCTGTCCTTATCTCGACCCACAAGCTCTTTGTTATATTTTCTCTCCCCTGTCCAGCTGAGGAGGGGGAGTGATAGAACGGCTTTGGTGGACACCTGGCATCCAGCCAGGGTCAACCCACCACACTTGAAAAGGATGAGGTGTAGGGATTGTGGAAAAGGAAAGAGAGAAGAAGACAGAGAGAGAAAAAGGAAGAGAGAAAGATTTCATCGGTCCTGAGTCCAGCGTTGGTTCAGTCAGCCGAGGGGTCCAGTCCCGGTGGGCTTGTACACCCGGGGCTTCAGTTTGTGTCATTTTATGATCCTTTCCCCTCCTTCGGGTGGGCACCCAAACTCGTCAGGTTAATGAGCAGTTTGTGAGCCTTTGGGCTTGGGGGTCGTTTGTGGAGTAACTTCTTCCCTGCAGACACAGCCACTGTTTGATCTTTGTATCAGAACAGCTTATCAGAACAGGGAGCTGTGCACCCTCCAGCATGCCCTCCCCCTCCTGTTGCTGATGTCTGAGCTGATGGGCTTTTCACCTTGGCTCCTTGCTGTGCAGGGTTTGTCTTTAAGCAGAACTTGCCCCACCATAATGTTTGAGACATTAACTCTTTCAGTCTCTCACACCACCCCTTGTGTATTTTTTTTTTTTTTTCTGCCTTTGGAGGACAGTCACTCCATCAATATAACTGCAACTGTTAATTTTTTGCATAAAACCCAAGTAGACACATACTTTTTCATTGCAAGGAATCTCTAGGACTGTGGTATCAGAGGAAAGGAACAGCTTCATTGACAAGTGACGACAGGAGAGGCACAGCTTTGCATCTCATGAAAGTAAAGCTATGGTACTCAGAAAACCAATTAACCGGCATCTCTGTCCCATGCTCAACACTGGAAGAATCATGTAGAGTTTCTCCATGTGCTCCATATATGACATAAAGAAAGAGTTCCACACAGTTTGCTATCACTGACAATAAGGAGGTGGAGAAGACAGGAGAAAAAATGACCAAAGAATAGAGTTCTTGTTGTCACCTTGATAACAGACACAGTGTTATTTTTACACTCAAGTATCAACTCTTGCTAAAAGTACAGTATTTTCTGACAGTACTATGGTATCAAGGTGACAAAATGAAGACCATGTGTGAAGGTGGAACTTAGAATAAATAGTGATTAGTTGATATAAAATGATTGACAATATTTAATACAGAGAAATGTAGTGCTGCACACAGATTTGGGGAAAAAAAAAAAAAAAAAGAGTCCTGATTTTAAATATGTGTGTTATAATGGCTACTACCATTAAGAAAAGTTTCATTGCAATCACACTAGGTAATTCTATGAAAATGTTAGCTCTACAGAAATTAGGAAAGCAAATCAAATGCTAAAGCTGTTACAAATGTGACAGGTCATGTCATTATGCCACTGAAGAATTCTAGGATGTACTTGGATCTTGAGTTCCTGTGAACAGCTCTTCATGTCCCCAAAAAGTGTGTAGTGACACCCTGTGTATCAAACTATGTTAGAGCTGGCCTAAAGCATCCTCCCTTGCAGCTGTAATTAGCACAGCAGGTCCTGCCTAAAGGGGAATGGACACTTTATTGGAGGCTACATGCAGTATAGTCATAATCTCTTCTTTTCATTTGTAGAAAACCTTTATGACTGTAATGAGGGACAAAGCACTTTACTCAGAGCTTTTATGGATACCTTAATCATTATATTGCCAAAAAAATTGTCCAGGCCCTAAATGGAACATCATGAGCAAGAGAATCCATGAATGGAGGATCTCATCTGCTTTCAGATCCAGGAGCACAATCTTAATCGCATATTATTTAACAACAGCAGTTGTGATTTCTGTTTGTTAACATGCAAGCAGCAGTTGCTGTTTGCATCTAGAAGGCATTTTAAGATGAATATTTTCTAGTACAATTTAAACTGACTCACCTCATGAAATGATTTTTGTAAGTTTCTTTTTCGAGATTATCAGGATTGCTAGCACTGTTAGATATTGACTAAAAGCAATTTGCTGCTATTTAGGCATAAGTTGCAAATTATAGTTGTTTAATTAGTCAAGAAACTGCTTATAGACAATATATATAACAAGATTTTTAAAAAATGCCCACATTTTCAAATTCAGTTCTAAATATTTTTTTTCAGTACACTGTCTCTGAGTTTCTTGACTGAAAAAAAAGTAATGACTGAAAACTCCAACTTAGCATGTTTACTCTCACAGAAGTTTTTCAGATGTAGGACATGATAGTTTTCAATAGTAGTAATATTGACTCCATGTAATTGCAATCAGCAGAAGTGGTTTTGGCATTGAAATTTGAAATAGTCTATCTTAAACTTTTTTTCTCATAACTCCTGCCTTACTACCTCTTGCTTTTTTACATTCCACAATTCTATTCTGTTGCTTTTGCAAGTTGGTAATTGTATATTTTAGTAGTTTCCACAAGATCTCATTCTAATCCTATCCTGTCCTACTCAAGCACTCTTTTTGATTAAAAAGGTTTCAATGGAATTAAATTGTACTGCTGAAATTATTTGAACTTCACAAAAGACTGGACTTGTCTCTTCACAGTTGTTTCCACTAAAAGAATTTTAAAACATGACATAGTTTCAAGTCAGCATTGCAGAAAAAAAAAGGTATTTAACGTTATTAAAACTTTGAAAGAAAATTATGTATAATATTTAGTATCTTAGAAACAGAAATAGTGGTTTGTATGCCTAATCTTAGGAAAAAAAATATACTCATATAATATATTGAGTCCCTGAGGAGAATCAAGGAAGCTACAGTAAATGACACTGTAGAATCAACTAATGACTTGTTTCTTCTTGAGTCAATATTGGCTCAGTATGCTAGCACAGAGTTAGAAGAATTGTGCTGCTGGGGTAGCACAAAATCTAAGGGTGAAATTTATTGCTAATCTGAACAAAAAGTAAATTGCTAAATGCATACAAACTTTAATAGAGGCAAGATTTCAGCCAAAAACTAAAGATTCAATATGTCTTCTCTAATTAAATTTATTGCACATTTTAGCACCTTTCTGTTGTTGCAAATCCTGGTTTGCACGGTTAGATTCTGCCTGCCTCTACCCAAAATTTCACTAGTAGCATGGGGACAGATTCTAAATTGAAACCACCATGGTTTATATCACAGATATCATGGATAGCTCCATTAACTGCACAGAAGTTACTGTAGCTATACCTCAGCTAAAGAAAGGAGGCATCTTTTCTTTTATGGCAAGTGTCATGCAATTTATTACCCCCCTCTCTCTTTTTCCTATTTTGGGCACAAGTGCTTGTGTGTGCACATACACACACTTTATATGTTTGAGAACAGATGTATGAATAACTGTAGGAACTGTTAATTTATCAATATGTTAAATGGCATATAAAACCACCTGTGACTTCTCTGTGAAAAAATATGAATGTTAACAGGAAAACATGCATTGCTCTAAAGTACCTACTTCTTCCTGTATTTGGCAAAAGTGAATATCTATACCTGTTAAACACCAAACAGAAAGAAAACTTGTAACAACACATAAAAATGTGATTTCTAATCACATTTTGATAAAATAAACAAGTAGATATTTAATCTCTTCAGGTTAACTTATATATTCTGTGATGCAATTTTGGCACAACTCCTTCCTGGAAAGGACTGATATGAATTCAGCATTAAATACTCTATTTGTGGTAGTCAGCTATTATGTGATGAATCCATATACTAGGTTCTCAACATTAGCAGTAATAACGAATGCTCCAAAAATGTCATTATATTAATTTACAACAAACCTCTGCAGTTGACATCTGCCATAATTAATAAAAGCATTTGCAGTTCCAATACATTTTTCAGTGTTTAATCCTGTATATGGAAAGTCATTGTTTACAGTACAGATGCTTGTATACTATGCAAGAGGAGGGAAATGTTTTTCTTCATCTCTTGGAACAAGTAGCGAAAGAACAATTTACTTATCAACTAAAATGTCAAAATAGTTATAATTATAGTATAAACATATTGCTAGATTGATGTTAGCCAACTGTAAGCCAAATACTTCTTATATTGCCGTATCTCTAGAAGCAAGTTTTTAAATATAGAGTCGGTCTACAAAACAGTTTTTTCAACTCATTACCTTTCTTTTTGAGATTCTATTGGTGTTTAGAAGAGAGATCTTAATTTGGGTGAAAGTCATGAAAACGTTTAATTGGATCCTACAGATTTTAGCACCATCACCTCAAGCAAAAAGTGGAACCCAGCTGTTTATACCAAGGACTCTGAATAGCTATTAACATTTAAAAAGAAAAACAAGGGCCATACTTTCATATGAGCCAAGTGTCTGAGTGTTGTTTGGTATCTATTTCTGAGGGTTTTAGCACATTCTGGTGACATATAAGTTATGTTCTGGCTCTCCCCTGCCAGAAAAAAATGCATTTTACTTTAGATTGTAGAATACTAACAATGTTAGCATAATATGCCTTTTTCAGATTTTGTCTTTTGATTTCAAATTTGGAAAAATATAGAATATTTCAAATAAAAGGAAAAGAATTATGAAAGATCAATTTCACAGTTGTTTTTTTCCCTTTCCTACTACTTTTCATTTTCAAAAACTTCTCTACGTTTCCCGTATTTCTATATTCGATTTTCTGTCTTTCATTCTTCTGCCATAAAATCATAGAAAGGTTTAGGTTGGAAGGGACCTTTAAAGACTATCTAGTCCAACTCTGTTGCCATGGGCAGGGACATCTTTCACTAGACCAGGTTGCTCAAAGCTCCATCCAATCTGACTTTGAGCACTTCCAGTGATGGGGTATCCATAACTTAGCTGGGCAACCTGTTCCAGTGTCTTACCACCCTCATTGTAAAAAATTGACCCTCTTTCAGTTTAAAACCATTACCCTATAACTACAGGCCCTAGTAAAAGTCTTTCTTCATCTTTCTTATAAGACTGCTTTGTACAGTGAAAGGCCACAATAAGGTCTCCCTGGAGCCTTCTCTTCTCCAGGCTGAACCACCCCAGCTCTCTCAGCCTTTCTTCACAGGAGAGCTATTCCATCCCTCTGATCATTTTTGTGGCCCTCCTCTGGACCCATTCTAACAGGTCCACGTCCTTTTTGTGCTGGGGCCCCTGGATCTGAATGCAGTATTCCAGGTGGGGTCTCACGAGAGTACGTATTGTTCATTACAGCCTCAAGGCCCTCATAAAGGCATTTTGAAGGCCTAATACCTTGACCAGCTTGATGAGAAGCCATATCACTGTCTGAAAGCAATAAGGAGGTCTAAAATGAACACCGCCACTTGCAAGTAATGTCCCTCTCCATACAGTGCCAAATGGGATGAATTATTCCTCCAGATTTCATGGGGCTTTCAACACTGACTGAGTCACCAGCCCAAAAAGCCAGTCTGGAAGTGTCTTGTCTAGTATCACACAACATGGAATTTCAGAAGTGAAAGTTCCCATACTGGTGGTCACTTTATATTGCTAGTTACATTTATTTAGGATGCATATGATTAGGGCCTAACTCTGAAAATGTAGAGAGGACTAAAAAAATCCAAAAAGTAGGTTTGCAGAAATCAAGAACAAAGTAACAAGACCTTCCTTCCGTGCCCACTTTTCCACCCACACTTCTTCCTCCAGTACCACTTTTACTTTAGTCTCTGAGTGTCTGTGGATACCAAATAAAGACAGATACGATCAACATGTCATCTAATGAAATTATCAAAGGAAAAAAATACTGTCTGACACTGCTTTCATTTTGAGGCTGTTTATTTCAAGAGACTCCTTCAAAGATTGATTATGTACAAAATTAATTCTGTGACAATATGTACAAAGTAGACAGACCAGCAAAAGTTAGGGTATGTTCTTAGACATCCCCTATCAAGAAATAGTATAAAAAAATCATTAATTACCTATTAAAGATTCTGTGCATTAAGCATATAAAAGATTCTGTAATGCAACATATTCAGCTGAACTTGTTTTCTGTTTTAACACGCTGCCATATGATAATATTTTCAGAGCTACTAGTAGATGGGGGTAAGATGCTGTTCCCACTTTAAATGTTTCCACTATAAATCCTATTTTACAAGTGAATTAACTATGGCAGGCCACTTAATAAGCATCAGACTGATCCTATGGGCCCTACTCATTTCAGTTACACAGCATGTAACTCATGTTCCCATTTGCTTTGGATAATAAAGCTACATAATCCAGCTATCCATCAGAGTACACAAGAGTGGTAGTCTCCCATCCAGATAATTATGTGCGACTCAAATTACATTCCATTAACATGTTGGTTAGCTGATCACAGAGAATGGCATGTATTCAGCCAGAAAGAGTAGGAGCAGTCCAAACAAACAACTTTAATATATTCAAAGACAAAGTAGAGCCAAGGCACTGAGGCTGGCACTTTAAAGTGAGTAACTTATAATGTGAAACCACAATTTTTCTCCTGAAGTACCTTACTTGCCTACTACTTTTAGGAGTGTATGTAACTGAAGTTCACATAAATTTCTTGTGACAAAATTCAAACCTGTCAGGAGGTTATAGACACCTGCTAGTGGCAACATACCTAAGCCAGGGAATGGGTTGGGGTTCTCAAACCAGTGCATCTTCACTCAGTCATGATTCTGAGATGCAAAACTATTGTCTCTTCAAGCTTTTGTCATAAAAGCCGAGCAACTTGTGTAGTTTCCTCCCTGAATTAATATATCACTTCTGCATTATAAAGATCACTGATACACATAAATGTTATGACAATTTCTGTGGAGTCTTTATACCTCCAGTTAATTTCAATTAGGAGATAAAAAAGAAGTTGGGAAACAGTCCTACAGGGCAATTCTTGGAAGAAGAACATCTGGGAGGAAACTTAGATGAAATTTTGGTATGCTATTGCTCTTAACTACCATTGAAGCCATATCCTGAAGGGAAGGGATTGTAAAGATACTAACTCAGGGTGCCTTTTGCTTGGTGTGGACAGATCTCTCTGTTCCTATGCAGTTATGTAAATGTATGATTATATGCATTATAATCTCAAGAACATCTCTGCTTGAAAGCTGAACTGTTCTTTTTCAGCTACTTTAGCTCATGGAAGCTGATATACACTCTCTACCTACAAACTTTACTTCACTTAGGCATTATTACACCATCTGTGAAAGACTCAAAATTTCATGCCTCTTTTACAGAGTTACTGAGCTTTGAAACAGGTAGCAGCCAAACAACCATTCTCTAAGAAGAACTTGACTGTGTACAGTATTTACGGATAGACAAAATATGTATAAGATGGAATGCAGCCATAACCAGTTCCAAATGAATACAAACATCATCATAAACAACACTTCTTAATACAGCCATCACACCTCTTGTGTGAAATCATACAAAATGCAAAAGCCTAAAAGGCTGGTTTATGGGCCACCCTAATCTTATGAAATGGTTTGTACCTTGGAATTAAAAGAATCCCTCTCATGACTAAAGGAAGACAAAGACTTTGAGAAGTCTTTCTTTTGGTAGGAAGCTGTATTAATTGCAGTCAGATAGAAATCGCATATATACCAAAAAGGAGAAATGTTTAGCCAGAACAGCTAGCAAATATGTGCAACAACAGGCAAAAGAAAGGAAAGCAAGAAACACAACTAAACAGACAGGGTGATGTGTGGCTTATGACCCTAAATCAGCTGAAGCTTCATTGAGGCTTTCCTAGCCCACAAACCAGGCTTGATGATAGCAAACTGCGAGTGGAATTTTTACTGAAGTAAATACTTACTAGAAGCAGCCAGCCATACTAGCAATACGTCATTAAGAAATTTAAAAGGGTTTTAAAAAGTATTATTATCACCACTATTATTATTACTATTATTGATATTGATATTACTATTACTTATTTTTGGAAGGTCTAGTTGGCTGTTATATGTAATTATGTTAATGTTGTTTTTTTTCCTTTTCTTGTTTCTGTTCAGTATGGCAAGATTCTGTTAAACCATGTGATGTACTGTTTGTGAGTAAGGAGATGTAGTTCATCGAACACTTCGTCTAATTTAATTTGCCTTGGTTTCTATTTTCTTTGTTTCTACCTGACCTTGCAATATTTACGAACTCCAAAACTAGGCACAAGCTCTACTGTTCCAAATCAGGGTATATATAAGAATTGTGTATCCCAAGAAACTAGTTCCGGTGACATGTTGAGTTTTCTTCTTGTACAGCTTGTAAACTTACAAAAACTTGAGTAAGCATAACGGTCATCACTGTAGTCCCAGCAATTCTTCCTAAGGTCACTCCATGTTGATTTTCAAGGGTAAAATCCTGGATCCACAAAAATATTTTCCAAATTCTCTTTATTTCAACATGACAATATTTCTTTCAAAATTATAATCAATTAAACTCTCCACTGCAGTTAACTCAACAGTATCACTTTTGCTACAACAGTTTTATTGAAGATGACCTTTATTTGAAAAATACTTTTATCTTTGTCTGCAATACATAAAAACTGTTAGCAAAGGAAAAGTAGCTTCTCATATTTAATTTCACCATCCATATACTAATAACCATAAAGAGAACCATGGGTGGAGGCTTAACAAAAAGGAAATGTAATTAATTTCAACATGTAGCTGGCAATGAGAAAAATATAAGGTAAGAAGTAAAGAAATAAACAAATACTCTGATGGGATACAAAAGCTTATTTTGGAAATATTCTACTACAAATATGTTTCTGGATATGTCATAACCTCAGCATCAACATCTATGGAAACCCAAGCACAGAAGGTTTCCTGTTAGAGATCCACAGTATTGATAAATGAGTGTGGTCTGGCTGGAAATCAGTTCATGAGACCTTTAAAAAGTGCTGTATAAAGTTTCTCTGATATGAAGACTGCAGTTGTAAGAAAGCTATGAAAATACATGTGTATGAGTGTATGAAGAAGAAAAGAAACAAAGTGATCAGAAAAAGACAAGACCCATAAGAAGCATGAAGAAAACAGAGCTAGGACATTACAGAATACAAAACAGAGCTTACCAACCAAAAAAGTTTCATTTACATTTGTGAAGACCTCAAATGCCAATAAATGAGATACAATAAAATTAACTAGCAAGGAGAAAAATGTCAAGGATCCAGCCCCTGCTCTCAAGATCTTTGTGTATCCATATAACTGCAAATATGAGGTCATGTATTTTGGTGTGCTTGAGGACATGGACAAAACCATCTGAGATAAGCAGACCCTCACTTGTCATAGATGTCACAATCAAGAAAAATGTCTTAAAAAAAATCACATGAAGAACTAAGTTTTGAGACTATTGGCAGATATATTTCAAATTTGCATTAACTTATTTAGTGTTTTTGTCTTCTAATCATGTTTCTGGTGTTATTATCATGCACTTAACTTTATTGCTTTGCAAATATAAGGACTGTTGTTTTAGCCTGGAACTTATCTGGAGAAGTAAAGCTGATATAAATGAGTGTTGCAAACTGGCAGCCCAGATGGACATCTGCAGCGTAAGACAAAAGACATTAGGAGGTGTTTCCCCCTACAGTGCAACATGATAAGGGCTGATACAGCTTAGCACCAGGTAAAGGGGACAATTTCCTGTGGTGGAAGGAAATCTGGTGCCTCCCTAGCAAGAGGCAAGACTGGTGAGACAACCATGGGGTGGACCCTTTTGTGAGGCTGATTACAGAGAGAAGAATGACTTTCATAGCAAGGATGCTGAAGATTATGGAAAAGCTGTAAAAAACATGTTGAAAGGTAAGGGTCTGCATATTTCTGGACAGAATTCTTGGATTTACTTTGGTCTCAAACTTGCATACACAAGATCTTGGATAATGATGCCTAGTCCAATAATGACTCAATGACAGTGAAATACTTCTTTTCCTCTACCTAATATTTTAAAAAATAAATTCCAGAATGTTGGGTGGGCCAGGGAGGGAGGAAAGAATGAAACCCTCTAATTAATGGCACAATCCATACTTGTAAATTAGATTGTAAATTACTGAAAACTCAGATAAAGTGTATTAAAATCTGAGAAACCAGAAGGGCTCATTTAGGAAATATAGAAAAGATAAGTTGAAATCATAACTAAAATGTACATAAAATGTCAGAAGATTTTTCATCTGAAAACACAGTTTTGTTAAAATCAGCAGATTTCAAAAGAATGTATCAATTTGACAATGTGTTGGAGAAAAAGCCAAAGAAAACTTTTTCAGATTTATCATTTCATCTTTATAAAGGAAAAATACTATTTTGTTCTTACAATATTACTATGTTCATTTTGTTCTCAATATTTAAGTGCTATTTTCTTCTTTTTATGTCAATGAGTTAGGGCTTATTATGAACAGGGTATGTACATTGCCAGACCTTCAAATCCTGGCAGAATGTAAAGGAGGAAGGAGCCCTTTGCCCTCACTCAGTGCTCCCTTGTAGCTTGCCTTTCTTATTCAAGGTCAGATTAATCTCATTTCATTTTAGCTGCCTAAAGTAAGATGTTCAGCCTGCGCTCATCTTCTATAGTCAACGGGCGCTCCAATAATAATCATTCTAGATATTTGAAGGTAGGTTAAAGTGTAGCGCACTCTCTGAGGTTATTTGTTTAATGCTGTGGAGCTATGCCCACCTTACAATTTATCTTAGATCAATACAAAACCCCTGTGTCACAATCCCAAACAGTAAGCTACATTGTTTGGGCATATTGTCTTAAAACTGGCTATATGAATTCTAGCTTTCTGGTTAGCCCTTCAGTGAAAAGACAAGTAAAACCTTTTAACAAAGGAATTCCTTATATACACAACAATTGATTTTAATCATAAAAATATTGGAGAATTACTGATCTAGGCAACACAATGTATCAAAAACTTCTGAAAGTTATGCTGCTAGTTTGATCTTCCACTGTCTGTGAATCCCTGATTTGATGCTTAAAGGCATTTGAGCCTTTTCATGAGTGTTTTAAATTTTCTTTCTTTTATATAAGCAGTATTTCCCTTTTTAAAAATTATTCTCTGAGCTAGTTTCTAGTATATGAAATCTCCTAGATTCTATCCAAATAGGATGGGCACCTGTCATGGTTTAACCCCAGCTAGCAACTAAGCACCACGCAGCCACTCGCTCACCTCCCCCTCCAGCCAGTGGGATGGGGGAGAGAATCTGGGAAAAAAAGTAAAACTCATGGGCTGAGATAAGAATAGTTTAATAGAACAGAAAAGAAGAAACTAATAATGATAATGATAACACTAATAAAATGACAACAGCAATAATAAAAGGATTGGAATGTACAAGTGATGCACAATGCAATTGCTTACCACCTGCCGATCGATGCCCAGTTAGTCCCTCAGCAGCGATCCCCCCCACCCCCACTTCCCCCAGTTTATATACTAGACGTGATGTCACATGGTATGGAATACCCTGTTGGCCAGTTTGGGTCAGCTGCCCTGGCTGTGTCCTGTGCCAACTTCTTGTGCCCCTCCACCTTTCTCGCTGGCTGGGCATGAGAAGCTGAAAAATCCTTGACTTTAGACTAAACACTACTTAGCAACAACTGAAAACATGAGTGAGTTATCAACATTCTTCTGATACTAAAATTGAAAACATAGCACTGTACCAGTTACTAGGAAGACAATTAACTCTATCCCAGCTGAAATCAGGACAGCACCTGAGAACAGGAGACCAATATTTCATAGAGACGGAAGAGACATTCAATACTGAAGACCCATGGTGACTCTGTTTCTATATGGTATTACTGTAAAAGTATCACTGGGTTGTTTCACAGCAATAACTTAGGAAACTGGAGTAATATGGGGTAATATAGGGTAATAGCGTAATAAACTCTATACCTTCCTCTTTACAACTTGTCAATAAAGAATAACTTTTCGTCTGGCCTATTACATGTGCCAAGAATATGGAGTGGTTTAAAGGTTTAAAAGCAAAATTCAGTGTAGAAGAAATAGAATTACCCTGACCTACAATGAGAAAAATTCTAGATATAATAGCCATAAAAACTGACAACTTGACTTCACATTTGGCAAATATTATCCAGTTTCTGACCATCTCTGAGCAAGCAAACAAACACACTTCTTTTCTGTGTAGAAAAACATAGATGGAGTTACTTCAGAGATTTCAGATTCCTTTAATCCTTATAAAACAGTTTTGTTACGGTATTGAAGGTGGCAACATTTCTGCATGGCTTCCCAATCAAAGGTCTGGCACTTTATATTTTGTGGCAAAGATGTAAGGAAACTATAGGATGTCAAACAAAAAGGACCTTTCTAGAAGCTTAAGGTTCTATAAAGTCATCAGTTTCCCAAAGAAGTTCTGCTTCAGAGGATTCAAGAGATGAACATTATTTTGAATCAACCTGTAAAATTTCTAAAGATTGTGTGTCTGATCTGCTCTGATTCAACCTTTTTGCTGTCTCTAAGTCATATATTAAATGTACCTCTCATCTGAGAAACTGAGGTAACCTTGGAGAATTCGTTACAGTCTGGATATCTGGAAACTCTAAATCTTCCAATTTCAGTGATAAATTAGGTTGCAGAGGGACTAAAACATCCATTTATCAAAAATCCCATTCATGTAATAATCCCCAAACAGTTACAGGAGGTTCTATATTCAATAAAATACTACATTTTAAAGCAATGGTGGGACAGAGATCAAATGTAATAGAAAATGCTTCTCTTTTAAAGGCTTGGTCTAGTTGTTTGTTTACACCCCAAAATCCTCTAAAGAAGGTTTTGTTTTAAATTTTAAAATGTTAATTATAGTCAAGCATATCTTTGTGCAGTTGCATGAGTATGCTACAGATTTCTTGCTGGAGACAGAAAGAAAAGAACGCAAAAGCAAAATGATTTCGCAGTACTTTTTTATTATTGACCAACAACAGTAAACAACAAATTTAATCTATTATGGTAAACTCTGAAATGTCTGTATTACATTTTATGTATGTGGTAAGGATCTCTTGGAGTTAGGTGCAGAGATTTAGCTATTCTATTCAAATAAGACTACAAATGGGACAATCTAGAGGAAATGAAAGAAAGTCAATCTTTCCTAATGTAGTTATTCAAACCAGCAAAGACAATAATGCTTCCATCATCAGTGGGGACAAACGCTAGTTGTCTGGTTTTGGTCAGGTTAGACTGGGATTAAAAGAGATCTAAAAATTCTCGCACCTCTGGCTAAAGAAGAGGACTGAAGGAGCAGGAAGATCCTGCCCAGTTTGTGTCTGTACAAAACTGTTGAACAGGCACATATACACAGAGGGAGGAAGATAAAAGGGCACCAAGGGGTTCTGCAATTTTTTGTCTGACTGATTTGTTTCTTTTCTCTGTCAGATAGATGAAGCTACCGTGAAGGATTTCCAGAGATGTAGCCAATATCCTACACCTACGCTTTTCATTTTTTTAACCCATATTCCTAAATATGTTGTGCCTTGGAGCATCGAATAAATAATGCTCTGTTTTGAAATGTTGTTTTAATGTCAGAAAAAAAAGGCAATTTTTTACTCTGCTACACCAGAGAAAATATGAAATATGAGGTAACTTTCATTCAGATGGAACTACCATATGCAAATACCTATGGACTCATTTGAGATTAGCTAAAACTAGATTTAGAGTAATAGCAGCTAGTTGTATGTTAATTTTCCCAATATGTTTTCTCTAAGATAGTTGCAAGGATAGAGTGAGCCTATTTGATAAGATTTCAGTTCATCAGAGCAATCAAAAAACTTGTGCTTGAATTCCTTTTAAATCATTATGCTTTGCTGAATCAAGATTTTTTGCTTTGTTAGGACCAGTTACTAATCAGTCTTAAGCCTCAAGTCCTTATCACAAACTTTGGTTTCAATTTATACTTGAATTACTCAACCTCATCAGTGTTGATCTGTGCTGCTCTACCAAACTGCTCCCGTTGTAATTAACCTCTAAATGGTGGCAGAGTGTTGTGGGTTGACTCCAGCCGACAGCTGAACACCCACAGAGTTACTCTGTCACTCTCCTTTCCTGCACGACAGGGAAAAATGGAAAGAAGACAAGGAGACTTGTGGGTCAATATAAAGACAGTTTAATAATTGAAGCAAAAGCCATGAGTGCAAGCAAAGCAAAAGAGGAATTCATTCACTATTTCCCATGAGTAGGCAGATGTCAGACCACTTCCTGGAAATCATGGCCTCAGCACACATTACAGACAAACACCATAACCAAGAACATCCCCCTTACTTTTCCTTTCCCTAGCTGTGCCCAATGTCAAATGGTATGCGATATCACTTTGGGTCAGCTGTCCCAGCTGTGTCCCCTCCCAATCTCTTGCCCGCCCCCAGCTGACTTGCTGTGGGAGCAGACTGGGAAAAAGAGAAATCCTTGTCTCTATGCAAGCACTACTCAGCAATAGCCAAAATCTTAGTGAGTTAGCAAGTTTTAGCCACAAATACAAAACACAGGACCATACAGGATGCTGTCAAGAAAGTTAACTCCAACCCATCCAGACCCAGTACACAATGTCAGGTCTTGAAAGAAAATGAATGGTGCATTCCTTACGTCTGCCCATGACACTACTGAACCTACAAAAGCCTGAGAGAGCCAGTACATTTCCTGACTCAGGTCACTGATCTTCACTCCAAGTAATCTCCTGGCACCGTGTAAATTCATCAAATGTTAACTTTAAAGTTTCACTGTTTTTCTGTAATAAGGCAAATGTTTAAGCTACTTGGACCCACTGTAAGTATTACAACTAGGAAACCTGCTTGGAAAAGCTTGTATCTTCCTCAAGTCTGTAATGAGGATACTAGCATTATAGTGATCATGACTTCTGGTAATGCAATTTCTCCAAATGCCTGAAAGTGTCTTGCAAGCTAAGCTTATTAACTTTTATATAAGTTTTATTTTGATGTTTATTTTTATTGCACCTTCACCAATGGACTGTATAGCATTTAGGTATGCTGCAGGCTGGTGTTCTGTTCTTTGCAACATCTAAGAAACTGATTTTATATCCCTGAAACATTCAAATAACAGATAAGAACTTACATAATGCGTACATCAAGAAATATGGATGGATTTCAGGAATAGCCTTTAAACAAATCCAAGTCTGTCTAAAAGTTCCATACCACAATTACATTTATTTAGCTACAAACAGCTTAAAAGAACTAGATGTTTTCCTTGTTGTTGTGGGTTTTTTGGTTGTTGTTTTTTTTTTCTTGTAGTTATGCTTTCTCACATGCACAACAATTTTCACTGAAGTGGAAAGTAATCTTAAGTGACTTATGAGATGGACAGACTATGTATGCCTTCAAGCTGTATAAACTAGTACAACACTAAACTTTGGAAGCAGTGTGTGTTTATCTGAAAAGCTCACTGTGTCTCAGCCTGAGATGCATCATCAGCCTGCTCATGCCCTATAGGCAGAGGAGAATAACCACATGCGTTTTCTACTAGCTTTTTTTATCCAAAGGCCATAGGTTTTATTATAATAAATAAAATATTATTTTTAAAAGTTCCTAAAATCACCATACAATTCAGATTTCTATAGACCTAATTCTTCAAACTGATGATCTCAAATGAAATTGAAATAGCTTTTCCTCAGTCACTAACCTCAGTTGCTTAAACACCAAAATACTTTCAATTATATCATAAACTAAATAACCATATAAGTACTGCCCTTAAGAATGGTTATGAGCATATGGATTTAAAAGATCTGAGAGATATCTTGGGCTATGTCTACTGCACAATGTCTTTAAATTAGGGCATAAAATCTTAAAAATAATACAGGATTTTATAGAAAGCAAGGGTAAAGACTGTAAAAACAAGGGAGTGGTGCTTCTGAACATTTGAGAATTTCTGAGAATGGAGGCACATGTATTTTGTATAAACTGTATTTTGAGGATTCTGTAATTAGAAACTCCCACAGGTAAAAAGAGAAAAAATATTAAGCCATAAACCAATAGAAACCAAAGAAACGAATGTGCTAACTGCAGGCCATTCTGGTTATTTAATGCTATTTATTAAAAAAAAAAAAAAAAAAAGAAGAAGAAGAAAAAAAAAAAAAGAAACCCTTACCTTCATCAATCAAACACATAATCAGTGGACAAGAAAACTGTTCAAAAAGCTGTGGGATTTTCCATGCCACAATAAAAGGAAAAGCATCCAGGCAGGGATTCTGCAGCTTAGAAACCTCTGTGTTTTATTAGGCATTTCTATGTTGGTAATATTTGACAGTGTAATTTAATATATACTTATAGAGAGGAACCAATTACCCTTTATGATCCATCCTCCTGCTCTCCCCATAAAGTTTAAAGCAGAACCCATTGATCCAATTGGTGGTAAGGCTTCCAGCACAAACTTTTGCTGTCAGTCCGTGGTTGAACAAGTGGTGGTATGGCATCATTTTCCACTGGCTCCTGGAAAGTGCTGTGGAGAACTCAAAGAAGCCTATAACAAAAGAACAAACCCATACAAATAGGAATTATACTCTACGTATCAAATGTAAAATCAGGATTCGCATCAATGTTGCAGAAAGTGTAGATGGAAAGGCAAATACAGTGTTGAGTTGGATTTTGAGAAATCAGAAGCTGAGAGTCTTAAGAACGATATTATATGTAGTATTCTATGCAATTATTGTATCATGGATAATACAAATGGTGATATCACTTTTAAATGTTTTGATATTTATGGAAACATATTGGCATATTGCAGCAAGATTACTTGTAACTAATAATTAAAAAAAAATTATACCTGACAACACAAGCCCAGAGCATTTCAAAATACACTATTTTATCAAGAGGAAAGTGGTGATAATGAGATGAAGCAGGTCCAGGAGTGTACAGCTTGATTGACTGGACTTACAACATGACAGTAAAGTGAACAGGTTATTGTGGAAGATGGGATTGCTCTGAAGGAATTTTGATAACGTACCAATGATAATGTCATAACTAAAAGATAGTAATACAAATAACTAACTATATACGCATCTTCTAATGGATCAATATTTTGTTCAGTGAGATGCTCCAGGATCCTACAACACAAGTGTGGGCATTACTTGGTTGTTCTAATAAAATGTTTCCTACCAGGTAACTGCAGCTTGAAGGCTGTTGAATGAGAACAGGTGATTTTAACCGCAACCTCCAAAAGTATAGGCACAAGAAGATAACTGTCGTCTTGAAAGCCTAAGTACCAAATGATACCAGTGTCGCCAAGGTCATAAACACATATCACTAAAAAGTTTATTGATCATTAAAGCTCACTACAAATCATTATGGGAATGCAACCTTCACAGCTTGGTAGAACCAATTTTAGAGTATTAATCTAATGTGCATAGAAATGTGTGTGATAGACAGCATGGTTAGAGATGTCTCTGTTATATACAAGACCACAATGAAAACAAGGAGCTGCTCAAACAACATACTTCAGATCTGGGTATGTGGGACAGTTTACTGTTCAGATCTGTAGATATCCTGTATTATATACATGTGAACACGTATTTTATTGTCATTAAAGGGAGATATCCTTCCATTGCTTGTGTTTGACTGAGTGTTCATTGCACTTCGTCTGGCATACCACCCTTGAGGCTTGGTTATAAATTAGACGCATAATATATACATACACATATATATGCATATATACTTAAACCATTATAATATATATAATAATGTATTATATATAACATAATATGTATATAATGGTTTCACATTTATACACATATCCATGCATATATATAGCCTAGATGCCACAGGTTTCCAGACTAGGGGAGGGGAAAGGAAGGAAGGAGAATTACAGGACAGTAATTGGCATCTTTGGCTGTATCCCATTGGGCACACAAGGCTCCAGTGAAATTCTTTATTGCTCAAATCTGGTTTTCCCCTTTTTCTGGCCTGAAATTTCTCTCAGTTCTTTCCAAGAGATCTAAGAAGGATGTAGTGTCTCTTAAATCAGTGTGAATGGCCCGGGCAAAGTTCAAGCTTAGGCTCTAGTACATTTTGTACTTGTAATTTTCCCCAGCTGACTTGTAAAAGTCTGACTTTTCTTCCTTATCCCCAAAAAGTCTGTTGCTGCTGCACCATCCTCACAGGTGTGATTCATCACTTTTTCCTGGCAGAGTCAAGACCTGCCCCTCAGACTAGGACATCCACTGGGCCATTTGGAGAGGAGGATGTGCAGCACAACCTGTGAACACTAAATGGGGGACTGAGATTGCAAGGGTCTGGCTCTGGTGGCACTTGAAGAGCTGAGGAGCCAGAAGGATGTTGTCTCAAGATGAAACACATCAGTTAAGCAATGAAAACCACTCTTTCAGGGGAAAAGGATTAGATGAAACAGCAGAAAGACTGTTATTCAGAAATGTTAAGCTCAGGGAGTCTTATAGGGGATTAGATGAAACAGTTATTACAATCATGAAAGCTGATAGCAGTGCCATCCAGACACTACCAGCAGACATACTTAAGAAGACAGGAAAGGTGACTGTCTCAAAATAGCACAGGAAGGAAATGGACAAGGAATATAAAACATATGGCATGCTAGTAGTAAATACATATGCTTAGTCTTTGTGGTTTGTAACAGTGGAAGTATATTATTGCAAAAGCTGTGTCTAAAATAAAGTGTCAAGAAGGATAATGCTTGTGGAGATAAAATATCTATACCCCTGTGTTTTAGGGTGGTTTTGAGGATTCCCGAGAAGGTGAACACACACACACTGACTATAAGGGGAAAAAGCAAGCATTTATTAACTACAGATGTGCGTTATGCTAAGGGTATCTTGTAAAGCAAATTAACATACCAACCCGAGGACTGTAAGGAAGATGGACCATCCATACATTCTTGTGCCGTCTTGCGCCGCAAGCTCAGCCCAGCAATCGGTAGGTGCCAGCTTTACATGGGCGTCCCCACGGAGGCAACGGTGGCCTCCCCATACACCAGCCCGATGCTTTTCGGAAAAATCCCGGTATTTATACATTTGCAGAGGAACGGGTTTCAGCACACGTGGCCAGCAGGTGCCAAAACACGCCTCAGTTGTAACATAGGGAGCCTATGACTCATGCACTCGCTGGCCAGGCACGCTGCACGAGCCATAGCCACCCTATCTATTGGTTCATGGGCTTTGTACATGCTGCATCTTGTCATCATCCAGCAGTCACGCATCGATCACGCACACAGCTGTGCTGTGCAACAGCCTGCTGCCCGTCCTCTCCCAGTATTGCTCAGCTCTCTTATCTCCGTGGTCAGCATTCCAAGCAACAGGCAACAAACCATCCATTTTCTGTGCTGACTGCATTTTCCTTGGCTATCTACTTCTCTCCCAGTGTTCATCCACAGACCAAAATCCCATCTTTTAACCCATCCATATACACCCTGAGAGGCAGGCCCTTTGTACATTAGCAAGAAATTCTGGTGAAGAAATGCACGAAGAAATCCAGATGCAACTGCCCTGTAAATCCTGCACTCAGAAAAGTATGCAAAGGAAAAAAAAACAAAAGCTGACAATAGGGTGTGAGTCTTGCTCAGCAAGTTTCTAGAGACCATTAGCAAGATTTCCATTATATTTGGATGTAGTTTAATTAAATTATGCAACAAGAACAACCAGCTGTCTCCAAGAATTAATAGATCACTTTTACTCATTCTTCCAAAGTGTATCCAGTGTTATCCTCAGATGCATATGTAGCCATTGCAATGCAGTCTGAGTTACATAGCATTGTATGAATATTACCTTTTCATGCATAGTTCATAAATCACATGAAATTACTGATAGCTCCACCTACAGTACTTAATGTTTTGCACTGGAAGTTAATTAAAGCAGTCCATTCAAAATGCTTAATTGTTTAAATACAAATTACATTTTGTGCACTATAACCATTGTAAGTCTTTTACTCCATCTGTTCTTTCCTCTTAGTTTTTACATATTACGAGAAATATGCTGACACACTACTTTTCACATAGCATCTACCCTAACCACCCTAGTGAAATAGTCCTCAAATATTCACTGAGTTAACTGTAGCTTGACAAAAACACAGATACATCAGAATTGAAAGCTTTTACTGTATTTTATGCACTAGACTGGGACACAACATCATTTGTTGGTTTGACAAAGACCTTTTCTTTCCTAACTTCAGTCAATCATAATTTCCCAGAGCATTGACTCCTCCCTTATAGAATGAAAATAATATATTCCTTTCTCTTCCTTGTTTGCTGCAATAAAAGTATTAGTAGAAACTATATCTTACTGTTGTCATACAAATGCAGTACATACTGGCCTTTCTCAGACCCCTTAGTGCAATTGCATTCAGAAAACAGCATGACTTACTATTTGAATGTCAAAGTTAATTTAATTCAATATTTCTTTTTATGTAGCAAAGTTGTAAATATAATGTTTTGCAATCAAGTTAGATTAAACATTTCAATACAAGAAGAGACAAAATTATATATTATTTTAAAAGAATTTATATGTATTTTGGCATCACAAGTAAAGCTGTAGTGTGGAGAAGTCTAATTTAATTGACATGTTTTATCATGTTCTAGTTTGGAGGGGAAAGCAAAAGAGGATATCTCCAAGTGAGGATGGGTGAGTTTGTTTGTACATTTGAAAGAAAATGCTCTATTTGGAAAACATAAACCAAAAGCCATGGTTTTTATTTTCTAGGGATTTTTGATTGTTTGTTTGTTTTTTTATAACTAAGGATTTTAACCTTTGATTTTAAAATGACAGCTTTGTGTCAGAAATTAGTTCCAAAACTTCTCTAGTGAGTGATACCAGAAATGAATTAAAATAGTAACTATTTACAGAGAACCATCATTCACAAATTAAAAATACACATTCAAAAAAATTTTTTCAAAAATACTGCAGAATCCAGGACCTTAATGATAGCTCTCAGTTGTTAATAATTTTGTGTACTAATTCTGATCTCTAGGATAGTAGAATGGCCACATGTTCATTCAAAATATTTTTAAAAATTTTCCTCCCTCTGGGATTTGTACAGCAAATTAACTTTTGAGTGGTCTCTGCTTCAGGATGCCAGGCAAGATAAAAGATTCAGTTTGAGGCTCATATATTTCCCACTACACTAACATCTATGTTTTGAGTCTTTTTGCTATATATTTATTTATTGGTACACAAGATGTGTTCTGTTCAGTTGGAATTTTCAAAAGTACTCAGCACTGGCTTTTATCACTTCTAAAAGGACATTTCCATAAGTACACACAGTCTAATTTCAATGTAACCTGTGACTTTTTGCCATTCCCTGTTCACTTCAATGCCATTGCCGAGTTCCACCTGCTGTAAGTATTTTTATTAAAGCAAACAAATTATGTTGAAAAGGTTAAAATAGCTGAGGGTTTTTTTCCTTTTTTTGTTTAAATGTATGTTTTATTATGCCAGCAAAGTTTCTAGTAAAATACCAGAAATTGTTCAACATGAAGCATTCACCATATGCAGATGTTTAGTTCCAGCTGGGAACTTCTTCATTATTCTGATTCAACAAATTTCCAAACCACATGACAGAGAATACCTTGTCAAAGAATATCCATCAAAGTCACATGTACAGAGCAATGTTAGACTGCACTACAGTCAGTTATGAATTTTTAAGTGTTTATCTAATTCCTCTATATACTCTCTGGAAATGATTTGAAAAACATATTGGCATGAGCTGCTTTAAAGAGCTGCTTTACTAGACTTATTTGAAATATTCACCACTAGCTTAATTGAAAAATATATGCATGTATAAATTGAGAATATTAGTTTCAGATTTTTTTTTTACAGAAAGATCATTCAAATGAACAATAATAGAATGTAGAAGCCCAGCCTTTCCATCTCTCATTCAGTTCTTGTTGAAAATAGTAATTTACATGACAGTAACTCAGCCATCTAACAGTAAATTAGGGGAGTAAAGGAAGATGTATCTGAAGATGTAAGTAAAAACTATGTATACATACATAAGGCAGAGAAATTTAGAGTCGGAGAGAGATGGGGGCAACTGATGTCATCCTACTTCTTAACCATACCAAAATATTTTAACTAATTTTTTATTGGAATTTCATAGCATATCTTTTGAGGAAAAAAAGATAATAACCAAGTTTCATTTTCCAAAAACACAACTCCCCATCAGCACTACTGCTCAGGCTGAGCCATGGGATGACCCACAGCAGCAGAGAGCTGCTCTGATTTCAGTGACCTGTCTTAGTTCTGGCAAGAGGGTGACTATTTTGCAGTCCAGATGCAAAATGCGCTAATGAAGCAAGAGGCAAGGAGAGTTGAGCCTTAAGCTCAGAATCACTAGTGGAAATTTTGTGCCTGTCCCAGGGGTTATAAAGTGGATTTTTAGATACAGACAGTGCTTTATTATAGCTCTAACATTACAAGACAGAGTTATCTTGTTGCTCTTTCCAAACTGACCTTCCAGACATACAGAATGTGATTTTCATCAATCTTTCTGGGCTTACCTTAACCTTTCTAAAAAGCACTTTTTCTGCTGCCTGATAATATGAATTAGCAACATATCCACCTGCACAAAGCTAGAGCATGGCCTGAAGACATTATAAATTTAATAATCAGCTTCTTTCAAATTACCCCATCACCTCTACTTGACGTGGTCCTAAAAGTCATCTCTCTCTCTCAATTCCCCTGTCTCCCTCTATAGGCACACTCATTCATGTCAATGTACAGAAAGAGGCAGTAAGGAGAAGCTTATTCTAAATGTAGACTTAGAGGTTCACTCTGGCAGAGATGGATGATTAGAGTTGCCACCTGATATGACCAAGAAACAGGAATTTTTTTGGCTGGCATCAGTCTGAGTAACCTGATTAAATGACTGCCATGGAGTAGCAAGGGTTTCTGAGTTTTGATTAGACTTTGGGCTAGGGTCAGAGTTGGGGTTTTTTTTTGATCAGGAGCTAAGTTTAAATCTGATGCTTAGGAGTTCACAGGTTTTAACAGTTTAGCGTTTGAGCCTGGCCAAACTGTTGAGCAATTGCTATTCCATGATCACATCCAGCACTAGAAGTTAGAATTCATAATGCTTCCAAGGTGAGAGCTAATTGCAAGTGCTCACACAGCTTCCCAGGCTGTCTGTACAGGTTGGTGCTCAGAAAGCACCATCACTGTTGGTATATGGTATATGTCAACAAAGGCTAAGGAGATAGGCAGTATAAAGTAGTTTTAAAACATGCAAGAAAAAGTTTATTTAGATTCTTTGGACAGATTTAACTACAGCTAATATTTGAAGGGGAGATAACTTTGAAAGCATTCTGAAGTGCTTTGGTTAAAAATTCAACTTTGAAACCATTCTGGTGTAAATTGGATTAAAGATCAGACTGCCAGCCTTGTCTTTATTATATCAGAATTACACCACAGTTCATTATTTTAATGAGACCATCTACAATTTCTGCTTGAAAGCCTTTTGCACAATTCAGAAACAAAACAAAAAAACACATGAAAACTTCTCTGTGCCTATACACATACTCACCCCTGCACAATAATGCAAGCTCAGGCACATTTTTTCAGATAAATAAAAATCCATAGAAAGTCTGAAAATCTGCAGTCTTTTGAAGTGTTTTATATACTATTTCAGTCGGGGTAACTGATCAACAATGAAGATGCAGGAAAATAAGTTACAAGATGACAGGAAAGCACACCGGTAGAAAAATGAAAAGTGCTGGTTTGGAACCTGATTAATGGGAATCTTCCCAGTATCTCCCTCTGTAATTCAGAGAGCAATGTTGCATTACACCCTGAGTGCCCCTTTGGCTGCTCAGCATGAGAGTCTAATAGCAAAACACAAGTCGGTTCACAAAGGAGAAACTGAAGTACCAATCAGGCTTGCCACAAGTCCTCCTGTACTTATCATTTCAAAACACAGAAGGGTTATAGAGATCAAGCAATCTGTTCTCAACACTCTGACACTGTGGAAACAAAGATGCCATATTCACCATAGTAATTCCCAAAGTGAAATTTCTTAGTATCTCATATCTTTAACGAATTGAAGGGTAATCCATACTTTCTGAATTAAGATACTACTGAGTTTTTAGCAAGCAAAAACATGAGTTATGAAACAGCAATAATCTAAATGTCTGCTGCATATTTGTTACAGCACAGAACAAGGATCATTGGGATGTACAGCTGATGATAAGAAGAACTTATTTGAGTTACAGAGAGGTAGATACATTTTTAAGAGATTTAGTTTTAAAATCAATAACTTCCACAATGAAGCACTGGAAGAAGGTGGGTCAAGTTATGAGTAGCTAAATGTGAAACTAAGTAAAGATCAGTACTGTTTTGAAATAACAGTGGACTTCCCCAGTTCTTGCCCCTAATTTGACTAAAAGTTTGTCAAATGATTTTTGAAAAAAATAGCTTTGGATTAAAAGTATATTTGCTGTAGTAAAGTCATAAGCATTTTCACCATTTAAAATATTTTTATCCATATAGTTCTAAGGAACTTCTATTTTTGTCTGTTATAATAACGGATCATTTTTCTTCTTTCCTTATTTTCAGTAGTTAGAAATACTGCACTGCAGTTTTAGCACTATCATTTTAATAGGCTGTGCTAGCTAACACCCTGTATACTACAAGGACTCATTCTATCAGAATATTTTGGGGACAAAACTAGTGAAAACAAATGAAATCTAATGAAAAGAAAACAGGAAGTCCAGTTTTCACTTTGAAAATATTACTATTGCTAAGAAATGTTCCAGACTTGCCAAAATTACTGTGACAGAAAAACAAAGTTTGAGAGATTCCTTCAGAAATGTCCACCTTCAAGTCCAACATTCCAGATGCTAAAGCACTGGTTTATGTCAGGGAAAGAGATTTTCTTCAGGTGGATAAAGCTTTCATTATAGTTTTTAGCTCAATAAACAATTTCTTGATCAAAAATCATTGAATTAGTAATATTTTCTCAGCTAATTTTTGCTATTATAAATGAAAAGAAATTACATTTTTTTGTAATGGTATTTAGTAATATAATACCGAAATCTAATAAGCATAATAAAAAAGACATAACATTTCACCTGTACGATCAATCTACATCTGTCTGTTACACAAACTTACCCTGATAGAAGATGTAGAACTTAAAAAATAGAGATGTCTTGCACAGTATTTCTTGTGTGTTATGGAAATACCAGCCCACTGAACTCTGTGACAACAGAAGGGTCAGGTGAATTCTCCATATGGCAGCTTAAATTATGCAACATAAATCCAGCACCTTAAACAAAAAACTGTATTTTACATAAGGTGGAATAGAACTGCAATGGGTAGATGTCAGAAAACTAATAGGCCAATGTATTAAGACATTAGGCTGCTTAATAAGGATTGTCTTTCTCAATCCTCCCTTTCCTATTAGAAACAGTCATTGTCTAAATGGGATTCACTTTTGGATGTTTCTGGCTATGTTCAGCATTATGTTTGTTCCCTGTTAACTCACACTGCTCTGATGTCAAACAATGTTCTCTGCAGGAGTTCTCAGTTTTTCCAAACAACAGCTCTGTGGTATTTTTCTGTCTTTTTAATACTGTAATTTTGCTTTATTTTAAAATGAATGCCAGATGTACTGATCTTGGATGGAGAGTCAAGGACTGCTTTATTCAAAAAGCATTTTGCCTACATCAAGCCCCACAGAACTGATTTCTCTTGCAATTTAAGATTTGGCTGTGGGCTCAGAATGTTTTGCTAAGTAGAATGGAATAAAATAGACAATAATAAAGTTTCATTTGCACTGGAAACAGTGCGATACATTTTACTTTAAAGAGCTCCCTTCCACTACACGAAGGTGGGTGCTTTCTCGAAGACATGCAATAAACTGCACATAAACAATGCGGCCTGAGATGCCTGCTTTCCACTCCTTTACCCTTGAGGGGCAAAGAGCGTGAAATTACAGCGCATGTACTTTGCACAGTTTTAAAAGTAATGGACTTCCATCTCTTCTATAGCTTCTTCTTGACTGAGAAATGAAGCATTATCAGTCTCTGGCAGTAACATCAGGACTTGTGGCTTGAACAACCTGTCCTGTTCACTGCTGAAGAGGGTCTGTGTTGGAGTGCTCTAGTGTATGAGCAACCATGGGACTGTGCCAAATAACATGGAGAAATAAACTTAACGGCCTAGGATTTGCATTCTTTATTTGGACACTTGGCCTGCCTAAAAGCCCTGATGTCATGGAAACACTTTTTTTTTTTTTTAATTTTGAGCAGCTCTTAATGTGGGTTGTGTCACTGGAAGTGTCTATAGTGAAGGACAAAGCGATACTTCTTGGATTCTTTTTATTGGAGCCTGCACTAATCATTGCCCATCCCATCTTCACACAGGATTTCAAGCCAGCTGAGAAGACAGAGAAGAGCTACGGTGTTTCCAAGAGGTTACCAGGACTGAATAATCTGGGACTATGGGGCATGAGTAGAAATTGCCTTCTCCATAGTAAAGACATGAATATGTATGGATAGAAATCAAAGATAGTAGGATGAAGTTCCTGATGGTCCAGACACACAGAGTGCATTGATTTTATTGGGAACTTTGCACATGAAAGATCTAATTCTTGGAAATGACAAGCACTTACAACTCAATGTGAAGCCAATAAAGGTTGTGAATGCTCAGTTGGCATTTCAAGCTATTTATTTCAGCTGCTCAGCAGTGTAAGGTGAATACGTGATCCTGAAAGTCTGTACACTAATGTGACTTCATTGATTTAAAGGCAACTGCTCTGAGTGAGACAAATAGGATTTGTCTCTTAGTTCTTAATTTCACACTGTAGACAGCACAATATTCTGCAAAACTAATCTTTGTAACACACCTGTCTTTCTGATCCTCTTATCCTGCCTTTTCTGGTTTTCAGTCAACAAAAGAAACATCACAACTACTGTTTTCTGTGTCTTTTTGATACCTAGGTTGTGCTTCATTTCCATCCAAGTAACTATAAAGACAGAATGCGTATTAAGCATTTTCCTTCAGCTGGTGTTTGACTGTCACAGTTTTCCTGAACTGACTGATTCAACTAACTGTTAAAAACAGTTTCCTCTTCTAAAATGGAGAAATGCTGGCTCTGTAGAGGGAAACCCCAAGAAATGTTATCTTTTCCAATGATGAAATGCAATTCAAGAGTCTCTGTAGTGACATAAAACTCTTTTGCCTGTCAAATGCAGCACCAGTGAAGCACTCTAGAACCTAAATGTTTTGCGATATTGGAGCTTTGTTGCCCTTGAGTATGTGTAAGAACATTTTTTTTTAAATGGTACTTTTTACCTAAAAATAATCTTAAAAACCAAAATATGCTAGAGAGTTAAACAAACTTAATCAATTTTAAGTACAGATCTTACAGATTATATTTTTCAAATTCACCAGTGCAATTAAGATGACAGTAAATGTTTCCAAGAGCTTTCACATGAATGGTAGTTTCTCATATATAACTGGTGAATTTAATTGATATATATTTCCACTGAAATGTCTGACAATATCAATTGCTATGCCTTATACATATGTCACAGTGATTAGAAAATTAACTTCATTATGTTATTTCTAGTGACACTCTGACTACCTCAAAAAGGATATATATGGAGCTCTTTTGCTTTCCATGGGAGTGTTCTGAAGTTATACAAATTAATGGAAACAGCACGCATATTTGTCAAATGTTCTAGCCTTTGTTATCCTTAGATATGGCCAAGACAGACTGCAATTTAAAAGTAGGCCTAAAAAGTATTCACCTCCAAAGGGTAGTGCAATGAAAAACCAGATAATATTACATCCAGTTAGTGCAACACCACAACACCAAGATCCCTCATTGCTTGGAATTTGCCTGTTCTAAAAAAAGCCCAGCAAACCAATGAGCTAAAATACGTAATGATAATTAGGAAAGCTGTCTACAGGCCCAGTCTATCTTCCACTGTCTTTAATGAGTTTTGAAATAAAATCACGTGATGAGAGTTTTTACCATTAAGAATCTGGAGAAATAGATTTTGAATGAATGACGTATACTCTGTGAATTAAGGGTGCACCCGTACAATCAAAATTTTGTGTGTACATTTTTAAGATTTAATAGATACTGTATTATGTGATTTGAGTTTCCCTTTACTTACAGTAATAACAGTGAAAGAGTGCCAAAGGGTGGTGGATTGGGCAGCTTAAATGTGTGTTGGATTAGATAAGTAAATGTATGGAAGTGAAACACATCTCTCTGACCTGTGGGTTCTGGGTAGAACTTTTCAAAAATCCTTCCCTAAAACTTGCAAATGCTTTATGTCACTGGGAATAAACTGTAAAACAGATCAACTGACTAATAGGTACAAATTCTGCTTTATTATGCCACTGTGACATAGGCTTTCAGACTCTCAAGGTACAGGTTACTTCCCTACTGCTTTGCCATATGTCACAGAGCTTTCCATGCTTATGTTCACTTCACCCTTACAGAGACTTATGTTAGGAGCTACCAAAATGGCTCATAAGGATAGGTGGAAAAACGTCTTGTAAGTCTTTAAATACCGAGACAAATACATATTTGGAGCCCAGTCTCTACAGCTGTACTAATAAATTAAACTTCTCTTTTGTTCTTTGAAGTGCTGAGTCAGACAAAGCACAGAGTCCTGTCTCTATACAATTAAACTCCCCTGACTTCTGAAATGAGATGTTCACATCAAAATGTCTACTGACAAAACATCCTTTGCTGATGCACTGACTCCTGGCAAATACATACAACTTCTTTCAGAGGCTTCTGGATGACATAGGCTAAAATCACACTGGGAAAATTTTAACATGTTAACGGCACATTTTTCAATTTACAAATATGGGCACTATTTATAAGAACATCTGCTATCCTATTTTTCAAGTTTTTAACAAGGCTAAAATAAAATAATTGAAAACAGAGACCTTACTTGCAGCATAACTGATAGCTTACATGCAACATCAGCTAGAATTTTTTTCCATCTACCCAATTCAGCTGACAGATCAGGCCTCTGTTCAGATCACTCCTAGCTGAAGGCTCTGCTGTGTTTTTGAAATAGACTGTTAACCTAGGGAAACCTTAGTCCCATTATGGTCCAAATCCATCCGTGTGATCAATCAGATTCAATAACCTCTTCACCACATTAATTGCTATTTATTTATGCAAACAACCTGGTTAGTCCTTCCTGACACTGCAGCTTTGTTTGCCCTATTCTGGTTTGGAAATGCTGATGTCTCTTTGAAATGACTCAAACAGACAATAATCTTCCTGTTTGGCAAAGCCATATCATGAAGCAAAACATCCCTTCCTGCTGGAATAGAAAATGCCCCAGTCTCACTGCAAATATTTTTTATGTTTGAAAATAATCACTTTTTCACTAACTTGCAAAAAGCTGTAAAAAAAAAATATAACTGGAATTACAGCATGTGGTTTATTCCTGAATCATTTGAAATCCAGCATAACTAATCATTCTGACGTGGTAAGTAGCTAAAGAGCTGCTATACAAGTTTCTGATATCTTTAGAGATATACCACAACATCAGCCCATGTGAAGTTGGCACAGAATGATTTTCCCCAGTACAAAAGAAGTAAGAAGACATTTCTGCAAAGCTATTCTAGTAACTCATCAGTAAGAAAGAGGTGTAAGTGATCTCAATATTGTGGTCTATGCCAGGGATTAAATGTCACATACTAAGGTTTTATTGACTCGTTTTCTGCCAACTCTGCTTAAAGGGATGACTTTCTAGGCAAGATTGAATGGAGGGTTACTTGCAGGTTTCTCAGTCTCTTAGGATTCTAACTATTGCATTTATCTTTCATAAAAAGTACTTACATAAAGTAATAGCCACAGGCAAGTTGTCTTTGTGTGCAAAATATGATTTTTATTGTTACATTCCTGCTGGAAATGACACTATTCTTGGAAGGAATGTTTTCTTTGCTTTACACTACTTTTCAATTTTTTTCCCTATAAAGCTCTTTATCCTTGTGTGTTTACACTGTTAAAGGAGGGTTACTGTTCAAGATTTACTTTAGCTCTTACTAATAGCAGCCCCAACATTAAAATATTTCTAGTAGATTTGAACTCCTTTCAGTTAGTATACTGTACAAATGCGTCCGAGGCTGTCTAACATTCAGCCTTCTGGTTACCTGTTACCTGCTGAGATTCTGAGGTCTCCGACTTCTGAGATGTATTTATGGATCAACAGGCAATCAGACCCTGACCTTGAAAGTATTGAGAGGTTAAATTCCACTAAGGAAGTTAAATGTTGAAGCACATAGTTACTGAGGATGGTCTCAGAAAACCCTCACTTATACATTATTGAACTGGTATATACTTATTGTGAACTTTCTCAAGTATACAGTAAGTAGGCTTTGAACTCTCTTTTCAGGAGACTGGCACAGTGTACGGATAAGCAGCTTCATTGTCTTTAGCTGGCTGATTAGCATAAGATAGGCTGTCTTTGACATAGAAAAGAAGCATTTTCATAGTCTGTGGACAAAGGTAAGCTTCTGTAAGAGGTAGGGCAAGGCTAAAACTGGTTGAAAATCACTCCTTAGAGGTGACCTTTTCTATTAGCTATGCAGTGAATCGGGGCAGAATGTCCTATTCACATTATGAATAGTTGTCTAAATCATTGTTATGCTTTTGCATTTTTTATGGTAATATTAAATTACTGAATAACTTTTGATGAATTTCAGAAAGGAAGAAGTATTTATATGGATAGATTTCTTTCATGATAAATAAAATACTATATTGAACAACATGTTTGTAGCTTCAGTTTGTCACATTAATGAGTTATCTTGTAACTATTAGTAAAGTATTAAGATCAGAACCATAAATACAGGAACTGATGATATTTTCATTGCTTATCATTGGATGAGGTAGTCTTGCTACTGATGTACACAGAGCAGCAGATCTATGAACATAAAAGTAATTTTGATACAATATTTAACTATGTCTTAACTCCACTATAGTACACAATTTGCTATCCACAAAATACCACTCTTCCTTTGAATGTGCTATAGACTTCAGTCCTAAAGATCTCAAGAGGGATTACTAGCTTGGACTAGCACCTCATTAGTTATGTTCACAAGGATTCGGTTTGTCTCAGAGACAGAGCAGACTTGCATTTCTTTAATGTGTAGATGGAGCATATTAGGTTCTCCTTTGCAAAACTCTATCTAGACAGAACCATAGATGGTCACTGATTCTATGATAACTGTGAATTTTAAGGACAACATTTGCAATTATGTATGTGGAAAAGCTAAGTACTGAGGAACCGAGGTTTTGTAAGATGATCTTGTGCTGAGAACTTACTAGGGTAGCAGTCTAATTTTAGCCAAACTGAAAGCATTTGACAAACTGCATTTGATAAAGCCTAGAAGTAATTGGTAGATGAAGGAATTAATTTCAGCTCAAAACCACTTATTTAATTTTGTAAGCCCAAGCTGTTTTACTGTCATCACTTCTGGCTCAGCAGGAGAAAGGCCTCAGGTAGATGCAGAGGTAGAAAATACAGAAATCTCTACTGTAAACTGAATTAGATATGTGACTATAATCATTGCTTTCTGTCTTTTTTCTCAACCACGAAGACTAACCCTGGCTGACTCTGGAAACCATGAATAATCATAGGAAAAGTTAAAAGCTTCTAATTCCAGTAATTGGCTAAGTTTATTTTTCATGGCAAAACCCACTGAATAATATTTCTCATTAAAAAGTAAAGAAATAAATCAAGGAAATTTGACATCTTATCATATTTTAAGATATTCTGGTGCAATGCAAAATGATCCAAATCTCACTAGGTAGCCATTGCAACTTAAAATGTCAATATTTATTAATGGATATTCCATTTTTGAGGTATAGCATATCAGCCGTACGAAGTCAGTATTATAGCAGATCAATATATATTATTTTGAAAGTAGAGTGTTTCATAACAACATGTATTTTCAGTCAAGATGTGTCAGCTGGATGATAATGACTTGATAACTTTGGCTTATGCCACCACACCTCAAATAATGAAGATCTGAAGATGAAAGCTCACAAAGATCAGACTGGAGACCAGTCTACTACCAAAGTATGAATGCTAAAACCTAAAAATGTGAAATATTTTTCATAGCAACACAGAATATCCTGAGTTGGAAGGGTCCCACAATAATCACATCCAACACCTGACTTCACACAGGGCAACCAAAAAGTTAAACCATTTATCTAAAGTTAAACCATATATCTATCGTTGCTGCCCTTCTTTGGACACATTCTAATGTTTTTATATCATATTGTGGAGCCCAAAACTGCATACAGTACTCAAGGTGAGGCTCCACCTATGCTGAGTTTAGTGGCACAATCACTTCTTTCAACTGGTTAGCTATACTGTGCTTAATGCACGTCAGGATGTGTTTGGCCCTTTTGGCCACCAGGACACACTGTTGACTCATACTGAACTTACCATCAACCAAAACCCGCAGATCCCTTTCTGCAGGGCTGCACTCCAGCCTCTTGTCCCCCACTTTTGCCATACATTCAGGTTTACACCATCCCATGTGCAGAATCCAGCATTTGTTCCTGTTAAATTTCATACAGTTCGTGATTGCCCAGCACTCTAATCTATCAAAATCTCTTTGCAAGGACTCTCAACCCTTGAGGGAATCAACGGCTTCTCCTAATTTAGTATCATTGGCAAATGTCTTTAGTGTGCACTCAACTCCTGTGTCCAAGCATTGATAAAAACATTGAAGAGATTTTCTTTTGCCTTTATGAAAGGACACAGTAGTAATTTGTCTTCAATGTGTCCATTCCTTGTCTTTTTTTGCTTGCTTGACTCTAGCCCCCAGACCTCCCCCTCCAAAATATCTGTCAAAAGCCTAGATTCAAATATGCCTTAACTTCAAGAAAGTTCAGCTCCATATAGTGTAAGATTTATGTCACAGTGTGTGCTTCATCCCAGTTTGAAGGAAAAAAAGTAATGGGCTGAGAGAAATGCATTAAAAAACCACATTATTACTGAGCTGCAATGGGAGAGGTGGCCAGGAGACACAGTAGAAGACAACTTCAGAAGGAGTGGGAAAAGAGAAAAGAAAGTGTTATGTTTCCTTTGCATCCTTTTTTATTAGATAGTGCTTGTTACAGCTGGGACCCATATCTAGTTAGAGTAACAGAATCACTGAGGCAGAAAGGGATGCTTGGAGATCATCTAGTCCAAACCATCTGCTCAAGCAGGCTCAGCCAGCGGAATTTGTCCAAGACAGTATCCAGTTGGGTAAATAAGGTAAGATCTTAATTATAAATTGATTACAGATCATCACCATCACATCTAAGGGTTATTTTTTCTGAACATCCTAAATGGATAATGATTATGAATGTATGATTATACGTTATTCCTGAAGTCAATCTAAAGCAGATAGGTTGCAATTACTAGTCTACCTCATTTTACACATAATGAAAATAAAGCAACTTACTATACAGATACAATATATAGGTACTTGTACTGATTTTGGCTAGAAGAGAGCTAATTTTCTTCATGTATGGTGCTATGTTTTGTATTTGTGCTGGAAACAGTGTTGATGATGCCGAGATGTTTTCGTTACTGCTGAACAGTGCTTACACAGAGTCAAGGCCTTTTCTGCTTCTCACCCCACCCCACCAGCGAGTAGGCTGGGGGTGCACAAGAGGTTGGGAGGGGACACAGCTGGGACAGCTGACCCCAACTGACCAAAGGGATATTCCAGACCATATGACGTCATGCCTAGCATATAAAACTGGGGGGGAAGAAGAAGGAAGGGGGGGACATTCAGAGTTACTGTGTTTGTCTTCCCAAGTAACCATTACGCGTGATGGAGCCCTACTTTCCTGGAGATGGCTGAACACCTGCCTGCCAATGGGAAGTGGTGAATTAATTCCTTGTTTTGCTTTGCTTGCACGTGCAGGTTGGTTTTGCTTTACCTGTTAAACTGTCTTTATCTCAACCCACAAGTTTTCTCACTTTTACCCTTCTGATTCTCTCCCCATCCCACTGTAGGGGGAGTGAGTGAGTGGCTGGGTGGGGCTTAGCTGCTTATGGGGGTTGACCCACAACAGTACTGTGTATGGGAGGTATGCAAGTATGTGCAGGTACTATTGAAATTACCATTGTAATCAAATCTTATCTTCTTTCATCTTATCATCTTCTAAAAGAAGAGAAAATGATTCAGCAGGATCTGACTTGGCTGAGGATGTGGCAAATTACATTCAATTACCTGCTTTATGACAGTCTGTCTACATGATGCTGCACTAGTCATCAGGAGCCTCAGTGAAAATTTCTCTCAAAGGCTATTGCAAAGATGTTCCAAGAAAACAATCGTACCCAAAGTCTCATTTGTGTGAGCTAATTGGCCAGATGCAAGCAATAAGGTAGGCTACTGCCACAGTATGACACTGTGCCTGAGCCAAAAATCCTCAGTGAGAGGCAAACTATAGTAACTTGGTCTTAAAACAGTATTTATGTACTTAAAGATCTCCCAGCTGAGCTTCTAGTTAGTTCTGCTGTCTCTCTACTTTTGTGTATATATGTACCCAAAGACTTTTCTTCTCAATTACTTAACTTTAAAGAGCAATGATAGCACATTTTAGTAAATCTCACCTTGTTTCCTTTGCATTTGTTTTTTCCAGTTTCTCCACAACTTTGTTTCTCCTTTGCTTTTTAAAGTGATCATTTTCCAGTTCTACCCCAATTTTCCATTGCCTTGCAGTTTCTCCTGCTTTCCCTAGATTGATTCCCCCCCCCTTTTTTTGCCAGCCTCAAGACTTTACAAATTATAGATGGCTGTTCATTTTCTCCCTCACCAATTATACCCCAGCAGCTGCCTGTAAAAGAAAAATGACAAGTTAGTCACTTCCCTGTCTGTATTGAACTGTGGGCAAAAACTGAACTTGGTGCAGGGAGGAACTGACTAATCAGCCTTCCTTTACAGACAGATTCATGTCTAAAAGAATTCAGAAAAATGAATCATTCCAAAAGCTGATAATACATTGCTTTGCACCTTGGGGGAAGTCATTTCAGGCTCTGGCAGATGAGCTCTGGCATCAGCAATTTAAGACAAAATTGTGCCCAACTCTCTGCCCACCCACAGATTAATTTTCCATAGCAGCGTGCAGAGGTGATGTGTCACCATGCCTTAGTGCTCCCGCTCATTAGCTGGTGGCTGAGATTAAGTGAGACTTGAGTCTGGGAAACAGAACAACTAAAATGTGAATATACTGTTCCTTCTCTACTGTACATGTAATTTTTATACCTATATTCCTTCTTTAAAATGTGATTATAACCTGGAACAACTGAAACTTTTGGTGAGGGTTGACACACAAGCACATTTCTGTATACTTGGACACAATCAGTTCTTAAACCTTTACATCTTTCGTTTAATTAAGATCCATTTAGATTCATACTAATGCACAACACACACAGCAGAGGGGCAATTGATGATCTGGGAGAAAGGAATGGAGAAGAACAACCTGAGAGGAAGAAGTGAATTGTGAAGTTATAAAGGAAATAATTTCAATGATCTCCCTTTTTTATTGGACATTTGTAGGTCTGCATTTTTCTTAGATGAGTTCTGTAAGGTAATTGCTAGTGACTTGAGGATCTCATTAGCCATTCAGCTTATCACTCTAGGTGATCTGAAAACATCTAATTCGTATAAGTACACTCTAATCTGTTCTTTAACTACTGTGGGCTGAGGTTTTATTCTTATATCACTGTTTCTAATTGTTTCAGCCATCTGGTCACAGTTGACCATTTTGGTGAAAACTAGTGCAAAATGGCATTAAATACCTTGGCTTTCTCAGTACCATTAACCAATAATTTTCCTTCTCTGGGAAGAAGAAACATGATCCTCTATTTTCTTCTCTCTCTACAATATACACTGACAATATTTTATTACATATTCTTGACGTCCTTTGCTGACACCATCTTGAACAGAGTGCCTTCACCTTCTTGATTTTATTCATGTAAATTTATGCTGAATTTCTGTCCTCATCCTTCCTAATCTCCACTCTTTTATATGAAGTAAATGAAGATAATTTATGCATTGGCCAAGTTGATCTCTGGTTATTCCTTCTGTCTTTCCTTCTTAATTGAATTGGTTGCATCTGAACCTTCTAAAACTGGCATTCCCTTAAAGAAATATTATTGTCATCATCATCATCATCATCATCTTCACTATTATTTTGTCTTGGAGCTGCTTCATAGAAGAGCTCATCAACCAGTTTTCCAAGGCAAGTGAAGTAATTTTTCCTAGATCCATTATTTTACTTTTTTTGTTCATTCTCCTTTTCGTCCTAAAAGTTTTGAATTCCATCACCTCTTGGCCATCCTCATCCACGTTACCTTCTATTCAGCATTATTAAAGGTCTCTCCATGGTAGATGAGGGAGGACCTTTTCCTTTTTTCTACTTCTCCTATAGCCAAGCAGGGGTTCACAAGACATCTAGCTCATTTTAGACATGTCAGGTTTTGAGATATCTATATGAGGCTGGAGATACGACTTGGAACCAGTGGACTGTTCTCATCCTTTTGGAGGGGCAGCAAGAGATCCTTCTGTACAGCACCTAAAATGCTAAATTCAGTGGCAGTGATTAGGCACTGAATTCCACTGAGTCCCACAGCATCTCCCTCCAAACAGATGTTTTGATGTACTTTTATGTTGAAACCTGTTCTCTGAATGATTTTGCATTTGTGTATGAAAAGCCCCATCCGATACCTAAGGTTGGCAATGTAGGGTATTATCAGATATTTTCAGTTTCCCTCTGTGATGTAGCTGAGAACAAGCGTATACATCTCTCATATATGAAGCAGCAGCTATTTCTTTATTCCTTCCTTTCCTTCCAGAGCAAGATATTCCTCTTCAGTTAATATTCCATATTTGAATTTTCCTGTTCTGTCTCCAATGTACCAATTTGTACTTCAGGTCATGAATTAAAATTTCAAGATCCTTCTTCACTTTCCTATACTTGTATGCTATCTGGGAGACACGGAAGACTAACACAAACACATACACAGTTTGATAAGACAGTATAAAATTAGAACTGTTTTTCTTCAGTTTTTTCCATGACCTTGTATTTTATGAAGATAAATACCTTTACTTTTTTGTATTGTCTGCTGTTGATTTATGAATAAAGTAAGGCTATTCCAAATGGACTTTCTTCCTTATGAAAGAAACAAATCTAGTTTTCCTTGCTGGAAGTTTCTCACACTGAAATTTCTTTCAGCTACCTCTGCTTTAGATCAAAGATTCTTAAGGGCACAGACACATGAACATTTATAGTAATAAATATAAATTAATAAACAGATTGAACTGTAAGGAATTAGAACTTGTTAGTAATGACATATTAACAACTGTAACATTTTCTATTTCTCACTGCACCATTTAAACTATAAGAGTTCAAGAACCAATAAACCAGTTGGAAAAAGTAAAATAAGGGGTTTTTTTTGAGAAAAAAAAAAAAAAATGTGTTTTTTTTTCTTACAAGTATCTTGTATGGGAATGGAAATACTTACTTGCATAAACAGTAATGCTAAGTAACTACCAAAACTGTTTATCAGAGAAAAGACTGTGCTCACTCATGTTGTGAGGCTTAGGATAGATCACCATGGGCTGTCCTCAGAACCTATGGTTCACCTTTGTAGCAGAAGAAATTCTTCCATATGGAATTGGGACAAAGCTCAGCTTATTAACATAGGAGTGGTAACAAATAACCTTGTGAATTACTTTTGTTTATTACATTTCAGTATCACTGAGGAAACCACTTGATGCATACTAAATTTAAAAAGAAAAATTGTTAGGAACCTGCATAATGAATACAAGTGGGAATACACTGACAGGACTAAATTAAGGAGTCATGCTGCACAATAAAAAGAAAAAAAAAAGGTATGCCCCTGCAAACAACCTTTCAAGACAGTTCAGTTTATTTGGAAGCTGTTACTTTTCATGCTGTAGAAAACTGCTTTTAACTTCTGAATCTGTTTTAAATTCTGAAATTTTTAATTGGCTTTGTGCTTAATACATTAAAGTTATTATCCATAAAATCTGCGATTTCAGAAGAATCAAGAAGTCTAATTAGAATGCTTTCCTTTCTTCTTTTAAGATTTATCAGGAGAGGTTTCCTACACTATTCCCTGAACATTACATACTTTATCTTTCTCCTTATTTTCCTTATTTCTTTCCTTATTGTTTTCCTTTCTTCCTTGTTCCTTCCTTATTATTTTCTTTTTTTCTTTCCTTATTTCCTTATTTTTTTTCCTTATTGTGGAAGAACTCCACAATCAAGACCAAGATTGGTGTGTCTTTCACCTTTTCTTAATAGAGCTTGCAGGGAACAGTGGAATAAGTAAAGGAGAAAACAACAAAAGAAAGCTAGAGGAAATTCTCCCCATCTTGAATACCACAAAAAGAGACATATCATGGCTCAGAAGAAACTCAGTCATTTTTTTTCTGAAACAAGATGTCCAAGACTTACTATAGAACTAAGATGAACTGAGATCATACCCCTTCCTTGCATTATGATCAATAATCCCTTGAAAAATTAATTTGATGGATTCCTTGCCTTTAAAAGACTACCTTTCAAACCTGTCACACAGTAACAGAACATCTTCACAGATTCACCACGCTTCTTCTCTTTAGTGATATCTGAAGAGGTCCCAGTTTCTGCCTTTTCAGTTAAGCAGCTATCACAAACAGGTACAATTTTCTTCTGTATTTGACCACATGTAAATCTTATCTTTGGGATTTCTGTCTCAGCTTATTGTACGCTATTGTACTCTTTTCAGGCTTGCTCCCAGTAATTGCCCTTTTCCCTGGTCACTACAGCAAAACACATTTTTTTCAGTTCCTAGTGTGAAATCTGCACTTTTCTTTCTTTCAGTCCCATGTCCACATCTGATTGTGTTGATGCCAGGCAGCATAAAGACCACACTTAGCTGGTTGCATGCATATCCATCCCTTCAGATTTGGAGCAGGGTTGGCAGTTTAAGAAGGATCACAGCCTCTCTCATAAAGTGAGAGAATATGTATTAACAAGGTAGAGCTTGCTTAATCTCAAAATGTAGAAATGAATTTAAATTAAATTCTGGAAGAATAAAAGCGTAGACAATCTAAGCTGGACAGAATGTGATCCTTACATAAATACCTCAAATTTAAAAAATTTTCAGCTCTGCTTAATCTTGAGTAAGATCCAAAGTCTGTCAATATAGCTCTTGCTAAATATTCATCAGTATTAATTCTGTTAAACTGTGAACCACTGTTAACTTTTCCTCAACAGGACATGAGACAAGACCACAAAACTTATTTGTGGCCTTCGTGTATAGCAGAGTTTAGCCTGGCTGTTCAGAAAGCGAATGAAAGCAGGGATCCAATCCATCAGTCACATGAATATTCCACAAGACTTTTGCATCCTTTAACAGATGTGTCATTGAGAACTTGCGCAAAATGATAAGGTATAGCTATAAAAAGAAACAACAATAAAAAACTGTATTGAATGTAGTGTTAGAATAATTTACATCCCAAGGAAGAACAGTCTTCATGATAACCAAGAAATTTGAACGTATCTTGAACTTATTCTACCTCTACTTCTATAGGTTCCTGGGAATCAGTTTACTTAGCAGAGGGGGATTAAAAGTAGCCACAGTATATACCTTTTACTGTCCATATGTAAATCATTCTAGACTTAGTGGAGGTTCATCAAGAATACATAGTGTCTTATTCCAGAAAGCTTGGAGAGAAACATAAGTGTATTAGTAAAATGTACAGATAGTAAAATGAGCCAATTATTAATTATAAATTTCATCTTAAGTGGAATTAATTATTAACAATCATAACATTAAAAAGTGACAGAACTAAACCCACCCTAACATTCACATATTAAAAAAAGTTCAAAAATAATAATAAGGATGAATATAAACTTTGAGATAATGAAGAAAATAAAAATTAATTGAACTTGTGAGATGACAGTTGTATTCACAAATTGTGGACCATGGCCAATCCATGAAAGCTTAGATCTGCAGCTGGACACAAAATAATAAGAAGGACCAAACTTTCTGTCTTCCTCAGTTTCATGTGACTATGTTAGTTGTTGAGAAAGTCTGAGGGCTAAGGCTTGTGAATTGGTCTTGAAGTTGGTTAGTGGTGTCTTAGGGAGAAGACCCAAAATTCAAAATGTCTTTCACTGTCTGGTTGAAAACATATCACTGACTCCGTTTTCTAGAAGTACTGAAAGTTTGCATTTCCCATTAAATTCAGAGCTATGTGAAGACATAGACCAGCTGACTGCAGACACAGTCATTTTTCCTTCTTAATAGGTCACTTAGATCTTCTACAAACCAGCCTTTTAGGGTTGAAATGAACTCTAAATAATGTAAAGTTTTATATTCACTTAGCCTACTCAGATTTAAGTATTAAGATTTCTCCCAAGATTAGTGTCTTCTAATCCTTTCCTACTCCTTTCCTCTGACATACTATAAACTTCTCCCAGCATGTGATGTCCCTTAAAATATGTCCTAGAATTTCCTTAACTAAAGTGACTGGAGACATAAGTTGTTTTTTTTCTTAGTGGGTCATGATAAACAAATACATAGTTTTTCTTATCTCAGAAAACATTCTTTCATTTCTTAAACATCTCCAAGATCTCTACATCAACCACCCCTCCCCCCAAATAAAACCAAAACCAAAACCAAATGTCTGACAAAATATACTAAAGCCTCTGTTAAAAAAAAGGCCATCAATGTGATTCTATTTTTTTGGCATCCTTTCCTAAGTATTGTACCTTCTGCAATAATTTCTCTCTTTATGCCTGTTTCAAGGCTTTGTACGTTCTCTACACTTTGCTTCCTTCCAGTAATAGCTGAACATTTTGATCTGTGTTAAAATGCATTCTATAAACTCAGGCATGTGATGTTCTTTTATTTGTTACAGTGGAGTATGTTTTAAGACTGCTCTGGTTTGAATTTTTGAGAATTTACAATTCTCACTGGGATATGAAATCATTTTAAAAAAAAAGCACCTTAAATCAGAAAAATGAACATGCACTGGTCCTATGTCACCCAGTAAGATTTCAGTGAATGTGGTGTACATGGATTAAATAAAGTAGATATTCTTTCTCCATGCTAGTACTTGAGAGATTGTCAGGGAAAAGCAATTTTTGTCAAATTTTCAGTGCTTAAACATATTCACACATGCAAAACCACTCAAAATTCAGGGAAACCTGAGTATAGAACATTAATAAAAAGAGAGGTATAAATCTGATAGCAGGTCTTGAAGTTCATCATATCTTTGTCTATTTATTTACAGTTTAACAAACTGCTAAATTAAAAGCTCTCACTGTAGCCTCTTGGGTATATATTAAAAAGTAGTTGTTTTATCTTCACAGTTAAATGCTCTGTAAATGGCACAGATGTCTTGCAGCTAAGCACCAAACTAAGCAGGGGTGGTGGTAGTGGTGGAAGGGGATAAAAGCAAAAAAACTCAAACTCTCAACACATTATTGAAATCTAGATGCATCTGAGTCCAGTATTTACAAAGAATCTTTGACTGCTCCAATAGAAATGTTCCTAACTGAAGGTTGCAAGGGGCAGTTGTCTTTTTCATATCATTGTAACCAGTATTACAAGAAAAAGAAAAAAGGTAAATAGTAAGATATATACAGAAATCACAACTTGGAAATAAATTTTCTGCACCTTTCCACAGAGTGCTTAGAAATTTCACTTGAACCCCAAATTCTCTTTCCTTTGCGGTAGAAATTGAATTTCTGCTATTTCATCCTGTTCCTGCATATTCTATGAAAAAATCGCATGTGATGGCATTATTTGAAAGCTATGACACAAAAATCACCTTATAAACCTCATTTTTGACAATATTTATATGCAACCCTCTGTCTGGCAATTTATCCCTAACCTAACATATTATTTATATAGCACCAATAGCCTGCAGGATTTATTACAGGCATGCAGGAAGACATATGGGTAGATTCTTCTCTCATTTATACTACCATAAATCAGAACTAATTCTACTGAAGTCACTGGAGTTCCACTTGTTTAAAGGTGGACTAAAAATGCTCAGAATCAACCCCAAACTAGTAAGTTTTCCACCTTAATGTCAGGCAGGTTTTAATTCAGTTGTCAAAACTCATCCTTTTATCCAGCCTCAGTAGAGTTATTTAAACCTTTTAAACAGCAGCAAGGCTTTGTGCCACTTTGTTGCCATCTTTGACTCAGCCATTACCTGAATTTCTCCCTTGAAGCCATACTTACATCATTGGAGTAGTGCCAAACAGTATTCATTGTGTCATTTTTTGAATTTAGGGACAATTTTTTAAAACCTTTAAATATTTATGGCACTTGCACATTACTTTGTACAGCAGTTTGGATGTAGTCGCATCTGTTCAGAACTTTAGATGCTGAAGGACATTTTGGAAACTGAAAAGCTGCCATTGTGAGAGCATTTGGTAGCTTGTAGTAGGTTAAAAATGTACCACTATGCCATAGTCATTCGTTAACACCTTTGATTCACAGCAACAGAGAACATGGGCCTTTCAAGAGCTTCAGTTCAGAAATTGTTAATATAAAATTATCAATATTTGTCAAACTTTTTAAAAATTAAAATTACATATAAGCTCAGCATATCAATCCTTTTTTTGAAACTATGATGTCTCTGTCCTATAAAGCATTTTTTGTGCCTATGTGTTATTTGGGAAGTAATTATAGTTTCTTGGTCAACAGGGAGACTTGAAGCATTAGCTTGTACTAACCAGAAAATGAATAGGTGCTCTTCACAACTCCCCGCTTCAGTCTAAAGGGGCAATTAATTTCTCATCTACTTTACCCTGTTCTGTCACTTTTTTTTCCAAATGAACCAATTCATAAAATGGCTCTAGTGAAGGAAACCTAACACAAAGGCTCTATGCCTATTTCACTGGCTACTAATACTCCAAAGTGACAGAATCTGGCCTCAGAGGTTTGTAGCATTTTGAGGTGACACATTTCTTATAGTTACCAAAAAGTGTAAACTATTTTTTTTCAGAAATTCTTTGCTAAGGAAGAGGAAAAAAAAAAGTAATTTCCCTTTTTAGTTCATTCCTACCTCAAAAAAGACGTAAAAACCAGACAAATCCTGAGCTGTTTTAACTGCTGTTCTTGTGCTTTCTGAAAGGAGGAAAATAAAGGATAATGTTAATAGCAGTAAGTATTTCAAGAAGACCTCATTCAGATTTTTTGAGCTATCATTTTGTATGCATCTATGAATTAAGTATATTGGTATTCATTATATTTATAAATGCATACATGTAAAAATGGAACAGACTCTTCATCTTAACTGCTAGCTTGTTTCTTTTGGATATGCTCACTGAACAGCTGTGGTGAGTGCTGAATGAGTGGATATAAGTGGAGACTGAAAATAGTGGGCAGGAAAAGGCCACTTATTTTCTCGGAGCCCCAGTGAGACCAGTGGAGATTTGATCTGCTTCTGTAGTGAATCTTCACACAGGGAATAGCAAGTTCCTAGTTTTGGTGACAGCAAGAACTGAAATAAAACAGAATTAATTTTATAATTACAAGACTGAAAATCCTACATATGCTTAAGTAACTTATGGAACAGGACATAGAAATGAGAAACTTATTTAAAACAAATTAATCTGTTTAGAGATTGGTTGTCTTAACTACTACATTTTGCACACCTCCATGTCTAGTATTTATGCAAATTCTTTCAGGAAACAATTTGCATAACTGAGTAATTTGCATTTGCTCACCTTAAGCAGAAGGATGGTTTTCATGCTGGAGAATGTGTCAGCCTGTTTGACAGCTTGGGTGAATGAAGCCTACAGGCTAGCAACATGGTAAACTTGTGTTCATTGTGCCTTCTACCATTTCTCATTATATTTCTAATAGTGAAAACTGGGATAGCAAGGAGCTGTGGTCTTGAAAACACAGGGAATCTGAAAATCTATTTTCATATCTGTTCCCTCTCTGCATTAATTGTAGGCACTGCTTTTTCACACTCCTCAAATGTTCTCTCTTCCTTATACTTGTCCTTATCAACAGTTGTCACCCTGTTCTTCACAACTTGGTTATGATGCACAATACTAGTTAGTCAGCTGAGTCAAAAATCATGCTAACAAGCATGCTGGCATGTATTGTTAAATATCTGAAGTATGTAGAGCAGCCCTTCTTCTTCAAACTGAGCAAAATTTACCCCTCACAGGCGGTTCAGGAAATGGGTTTGCATAAGTTTTGGCTCTCATATTTAAAAGGTACTTGCAGTGAACCCAGTGTCGTGGTTTAACCCCAGCCAGCAACTGAGCACCACGCAGCCGCTCACTCACTCCCCCCTACCCAATGGGATGGGGGAGAAAATCGGGAAAAGAAGTAAAACTCGTGGGTTGAGATAAGAACGGTTTAATAGAACAGAAAAGAAGAAACTAATAATGATAATGATAACACTAATAAAATGACAACAGCAATAATGAAAGGATTGGAACGTACAAATTATGCGCAGTGCAATTGCTCACCACCCGCCGACCGGCACCCAGCTAGTCCCCGAGCGGCAATTCCCTGCCCCCACTTCCCAGTTCCTATACTAGATGGGACATCACATGGTATGGAATACCCTGTTGGCCAGTTTGGGTCAGCTGCCCTGGCTGTGTCCTGTGCCAACTTCTTGTGCCCCTCCAGCTTTCTCGCTGGCTGGGCATGAGAAGCTGAAAAATCCTTGACATTAGTCTAAACACTACTTAGCAGCAACTGAAAACATCAGTGTTATCAACATTCTTCTCATACTGAACTCAAAACATAGCACTGTACTAGCTACTAGGAAGACAATTAACTCTATCCCAGCTGAAACCAGGACACCTAGATATTGTGTTGGCCTTCAGCACAGATATGAAGTCTTACCTTAGTATTACATTAGAATTTCATGCCCTTCATGAAAATGAAATAAGCATTATCCCTCATGTAAAAGCGGGCATGAGCTCTTAACCACTCCTTGAATTCTCATTTTCAGATACCAGCATTTGTGCTATAACCCATTAGCTTTTTGCTATGTTTAGAATAAAACTTGAGATTGCAGCACTCTTGCAAGTATGGAGGGATGCAGACTCTTCATGGAGACTTTCCTTCTTGCCACCTATAAAAAAGCTTAGGGATGGAAAAAAAAAAATCCCAAGATTACTTATTATTCTACTTATCCAACAGAAATCCATGGGAGGACCCTGTATAAAAGTGTGTGTAGATGCAGTAGACAAAATCTATACTAACTTGAGGATTCATTTTACTGAATTACATTGGGATGCTTTCACTGGTATTGTCAATAAAATTGACTGAGAACAAAACATCAAAACCACTAACATGGCAGGAGGTTCAAACACAAATTATTAGATGCATTTCACTGTTACTTGTACAGCTGGATTAGCAGCATTCTGTAGCTGTTTGGATTTTGGTCAGAAATTAATAAACTTCTGAACCTTGAAAATTTCATGAATAACAGAAAAGGAAGTTGCTAGTCTTTATTATTCATTTTTGCAAGATTCGAGCTGTGCCATTAGTGAAAATTATCACAAAACTAAGAACTGTGATGGAAGTATTCCTACACTTAATCATTTAAATCTCAGTGATGCTGAATGAAAATCTAAACATCAGTGTTTACCTTTAGATCCTCCAACTTTATTGTTTCCTTTTACAATCATACATACCAAATCTAGGAAGTCCCTGATGCTTTTTTCAAAAGTCTAACTATGTCCCCAGAAATATTTATACTTTGGCTTTTCTGGACTCTTTCCTGGGAAATCATCTTGAAGGTTGGCAAATGTATATATCTATATTAAGAAAAAAGAAAAAAATATTATCTCTACTTCTAATGATTCTAAAACATATGCCTAGAAAATGTGTTTTGCTGAGTCTTTTCTATTTTTAATAGTATCTCAAAATTAACTAAGAACAAATGGTTACCTTGGAAGTTCAAGATGCATTTGGATGAGGTTAAAAAAGGAATGTTATCTGGGAGATAGCTAATTAAGGTGTGGAATAAGTAATTAAATGTTTCTTCTGGCCTGATCCAGAGTAAAATGTTTTCTACAGGAAAATCATAGTTAATTTAGGTGAAACAGAGGTCACCTGTTTTAAATACTTAAATTAGTGAATTTTTGATGCATTCCTCTTTTATCCATCCTTTAAATTTCTAATATTACATCCAAATAAAGACATATGGCTGTCTTCATACTCTAATAATTTCAAAGTAAAATGGAAGTGCTACAGAAACTTAGAATTCAAGTCCTTAAATAATTTGATATGAGATAGACATGATGAGAAGACTCAGATAACATTATCTGTTGAAAGATTCTTAAACTGAATAATTACATTAAAAATATTAGCCTTGCAACCAGCTCTGTAAAACAGACTTGAAGACATGCATTTAAGTAATTAAAATGGGAACAGACCTCAATGCAGCCAGTCTTCTCAGCAGCCAGCTGAGAAAATGGGCTTGACTCAGGACTGCTTTCATAAACTACTGTGGGACGCCGGTGTGCACTGATAGCATGCCTTCTGTAGGTTGCCTCAGCCAGGCAAGAAGGCTGCCATGGAGAACCAGGGGTACTGAGAGGCGGAGGTGCACTGCCCTGCTAGAAGGTTTACCAACTCATGTTGGGAGGTAGCATTACACATGAAATGGTGAACCTTGCTCCCAGTGAGCATGTAGAGTGTGCCAAGAGTTAAGTGAGATATAAGGATGAGATTCAGGCTTCTTCTAGAGTTTTAATTGTGGTTTAACTCGCTCTTTGGGCCTGTGTGCACGCCCACTGCTCTTAAGCCATAGTTAACTCCCTGAGTGAACAAGCAACTCCCCAGCTACTTGTCTGTACAGGCAACATAATGGTTTGAAAGAGAGGACAGACTTGAAAGTGCATGACCACTTGAGCTCCCAGCACCTTAAACATGCTGGGCAGCATCATTGGTGGAGTGACCTGGAGAGTCCTAGACAGTTTCTACTGCAGAAATGATCAAACTGTACATAGATAAGACATTTATGTCAGGTGCCCAGGCTCTGGCAGGGTGGGCTGCAGGGTGGCCTCTGTGAGGAGAGGCTCGGGGCTGCCCCGAGCTGGTTCCAGCCAGCTCCAACCAACCCACTGCAGGGCACAGCTGAGCCCTGCAGCCACCATGGTGGCACCTCGGTGAAAGCCTGTGTAAGAAAGGGAAAAATGCTGCCTGGCTGTGAGGGGAAAAGTGTGAGAAATAGCCCTGTGAGTCCCATAAGGGAGAGGTGGAGGAGGAGGAGGAGGTGCTCCAGGCATCCCAGCAGGGATTCACTGCAGCCCCTGGAGACAGCTTGGTGCAGCAGATATCCATAGTGCAGCCTGTGCACGTCCCCATGCCAAAGCAGGTGGACATGCCCTGAAGGAAGCTGCAGCCTGTGGAGAGCCCAAGCTGGAGCAGGTTTATCCTGAAGGACTGTAGCCTGTAAGAAGGACCCACGCTGGAGAGGGGGAAAAGTGTGAGGAGGAAGGAGCGGCAAAGGAACTGTTATGGACTGACTGTAACCCCCCATTCCCCATCTCCCTGCACCAGTTGGAGGACAGAGGTGAGGTAGAGGAGTGAAGTTGAGCCTGGGACAAGGAAGGAACGGGGAAGGTGTCATTTTAATTTTTGTCTTTGTTTCTCACCATCCAACACTAGTCTAATTGGCAATAAATTAAATGAATTTTTTTCCAAGTCAGGTCTGTTTGCCCATGACAGTAATTGGGAAGTGATCTCCCTGTCCTTATCTCCACCCATGAGCTTTTTCATCTTGTTTTCTCCCCGCCATCTGTGGCAGGTACACCCGCCCCGATAAAGACTGAAACTTCTTGACTGCTGGAAGGAAAGGGTTAAACTAGAAGCCACAGTTTGGGATCAAGCTGCCCGGCTTTCACGGTGACTGGAGTCATGTACACAAAGTGCCCCAAGTCATGTACCCCAGCAACGAACCTCATCCAACGAAACACCTCTGTTAGAAGTTTCTAGACTCCTGACCATACATGACCACAAGCCCCGATCCGACCTAGGGTATAGATAGAGCTTGCCGGAAGACCCCCTTGAGCCAGTCTTCCTCCAAGCAGCGGGTCTGCAGTCGGGGACTCTCCCCTTAGATTGGGACGCCGTCTAAGGAAACTTCCCAGGACTGAGTACCTCACCTTATTGGTAAGTGATGTGTGCATTTTGAATCACCATTCTAAGCTTAGATTTGGTTACAGTTCGTGTAGTGATAGTTGCCAACTGACATCCTGAACCTGTAATGAGTTGTGTTTGTTGCAGTGTTTATAGCCTAATATTCCTGTTCAATCTGGCTGTTACATCTCAATACAACATAACATTCCTGTTCAATTTGACCATTATATTTTGATATCATTAGAGGAAAATTGACTTTTGAAACATATCTCTGTCGGTCTAGTGTTTCTGCAACACTGTTTTGTTGAGGACAGGGAGTGAGAGAGCGGCTGGGCGGGTATGTGCCAGCCAGGCAAGGTTAACCACAATGAACAGTAGAAATGATTCATGTAGATGCAGAAATGGTTACAGAGAATAGTCTTATGTACACAGTTGAGATATTTTATATGTAAGTAAGAAAATTAATAGAGATGGATAGTGCATGTTCTGGGGTGTCTTATAGGACCATGGTCAGCCAGAGAAGAAGAAATGAGGAAAACAGCAGTTTGGAGAGTCTTATGCAATCGAGTTAAAGATGCTGCTGTCAGCAATGGAGACACCCGTCTCCACTCAACAGTGAGTGACCATCCTGTTCAGAAGATTAGACTCCCCAATGTGAGCATTATCCTATGCCAAGATCTCAATAAATTGGTTTCTCTTTTTAACCAACACTCTGTCCCTGAGGGTCTGTGCAGCAAGTGTTATCTACAGCACTAAGGAACCTACAGAAGCCTAAATGCTTTTGCTAATCATCATCTGAGGTTAAAATAATCAGTTCTGTCAATGTTTAGAGAAGGAATGTACAGAACTGAAATAGCATACCCTGGCTGATCCTCTGCAGAGCACTGAACTTCAGATGTATTTATTAGGGTGGCTCTGTATTTTTTAGTTTGTATTACTGGTTTTCCTTCATCTTTCCAATGTGTATAAAATGAAGGAGTTCACTGACTTATTTTACATTTTTTCAGTTATAATTACTCACTGGTAATTTTGTTAAAAACAACAAAACACTCTCCCACACCACTACCAGCAAGGACTATTTTAGCATTGAGCAAAAATTTTTAGTATGTTCTGGAAAGCCCACAGGGTGTTTCTTTGTTTACTTTACCTATCTTTTCATTCTCAGATTTTTTTTTTTTTTTTTTTTTTAATTTGAGAAAACATAATGCAAGGTTAGAGGTGTAAATTGAACCTCTCCAGGGACCTGGTCAGAACCTCTGTGTGCTATCAGGTAGTGGGCGCTGCATGATGTGGGGGAAAGTCATTTCATTTCTCTTGGTCTTTTGCTCCCATGCCCTGCCCTGCCCATAATCTGTCTCACCTATTAAAACTGTACGCTAAGAGAGAACTATCCCTCACTAGGTACATTTTAAATGTTTAGCAGACTGAAGCTGTAATTTAAGATAGAACCTAAAACCTTAACTGTAATAAATATTTATCTCAAATTTTAGTGATTCATGTCCTACACAATCCCTGATGTGTAATGTATTAATATCAGTTTTGGATATTAATGGAAAAATATTTTTGCATTTCTCTTGAGAATTACTTAAAAAATAGATCAATAGTTTCTTAGAATATTGCTTCTTAATGTTTGGAATTAAGAACACAGATATAAAAGTCAGTCTTTGAAAGCAAAGAGTTTAATATTCATTGTTTCATATGAAATTCCAAAGAAAGACTCTTCCTTTTAATTCTATATTCTGAAGTATTCTTCTGGTATTAGCAGCAGTTTAATAAAAAGCAAGATCCAATTTGAAGAAGTACAAACGTTTTGAGTTTGATGAAAAACAGGGGTAGTGGAGGATATGGAGAAATAATTATATGGTGAGATAATATAGAGACTGCAGGTTTGTATGTCTTCATATAACTTTACTGAGTAGCAGATCTGATGTTTGTTAATTAAAGACTTTTCTATTTCCACTAGATGGCTGCTTCTGAAAGACTAGCTTCTTAGCATAAAATTAATTAACCTTCAGAAGACAGTCCAAGGTACTTCAATGACCCCACTGCTGCCAAAAAAATAAATCACATTACAGGATCTTTCACAAATCTTTTAAAGGCCTTCTACAATATGTGTGGTGAAAGAGTATAAAATATTAGGTACCCTTTTATTTTACATTATGTGCTAGAAGAACACAGAATGCAATTATTTCTGCACCATATATCACAACAGTGTCTCTTCTCACATTTTAAGAGGTATGGAGACATTATGGGGAAACTTGTAGAGGATGTCATACCAGTTTCACTCTCCTTGCTCCTCTTCATATACATCTAATGTTCAACTCTGATATCCCTCCCCTTCCCACCAAAAAAAGTATTATGTAGGTACCAAATATCAGAAGCTATTGGAGCAGGTCTGGTTTTAATTCATATCTGAAAGTCATCATAACTTTGGTCCAGATTTCAAGTCATTTGAAAATACCTTATTTGTATCCTCCTTTTCCAAGCAAGGAAAGTGCAGCATGTGTCCTAATCTGGTACCAAAGGTGAAAGAAGGGCAAAGGTTTAATTTCTAAATCCTCCTGCCTTTTGGTCAAGAACTTTATAGATGGTTAAAGAAAAACACAAAGATCACCAATAACCCTATTGAAATGTCATTTTAGAATCTGTTTTGATTTAGACAGCCTTTGCAAATTAGTTTAGGAATGAAGTATCTTCTCAAACAATAGAACTTATCATGGTTAATCATATGAAGTTACTCATTGGTCTGACTTGCCTATATCAGATTTTTATCATATACTTTGGAGTACTACAGGGGCCTTAAGTGTGGGTAAGTGCTCATTGAAGCCACACAGATACAATACTGAACTGAGACTCAAAGTATGATCTTCCTTGTAGCCTCTGTGCTTCATTTCCTCTATGACTTTGGATAAGTGACTTTATTTTCCCAATCTGTAAGCTGAGAATAACAGTGTTGCTTCTCCTAAAACAAGTCTTAAGATCAGATTTAAATGTAGGATTTATGATTGTTCTAGGTGTGCTATATATGGAAAATCATATGCTTACATGAAGGAAAAGACATTTCCATATGACACCTAACCTATTGTCATACTCCAGTTCTACATCTGTTGCTGCCAGACATTTGCCAGCTTTCTAAGACGTTGCTACTTATCTCAGATGCAAGAGAAATGGAAAGTGGAGAATGATGGGATTTGATCAAGTCTTGTGTGCCAAAGCTAGTCCTTTTTTGTCTAGTACCAAGTCTAATAAACCACTTAGCAGTAGCTACCTCCTGTAATTTTCAAAAATTATTGGACTATTTCAGCATTCCTTGTTATGAGAGAAAGACCCATGTGCTTTTTCTATCCTTACTACATTTTCTTTCTAATGGAAACTTCTAGTGTTTTTTTGATAAAGCTAACTGATTTAACTATAATGAATTTCACAATCAAGATGCCTGTATAACACTTTCCTTCCTAAATCAATGTAATTTCTTCTCACCCCAAACAGGGAATTCTGCATCTGTTTTTCAAGGATCCAGGGCCCAGCACTGATACCGTTGCTCAGAAATTGGAGGAATATGCTACATTTTAAGAAAGAGCAGTGAGAAAGTCTGGGTGGCAGAGCCACGCAAGATAAGAAATGTAGACAGAAGTAGGACTGTAGAGATAGAGATTATTAATAACCCAAAAATTCAAGGTGGAAAAACAATGAAATGGATAGGTTTAAAACCCTAAAGTGAAAATGCAGAAAAGTATCAGTGTCAGAGGATTTGGAAGACAGCAATCTGCCAACACTGAGGACTCCTTCCTGCTTGTTTGATGCCTGCCTGGCCAGCAAAGGCTCTTTAGATGTCTTACTGGGGTGTTGAGCCCACTGCTGCTTAGCCTAGCAGTTTCTTAAATCCTTGTGATCTTGTGTGTTTATTAGCCAATACATAATTGCCTTATACCTTTATTTTTGTGTGTGTATGTGCACGTGTATGTGTGTATGTATATGCACATAGATAAACATGTATGTTTGTACATATCTATCAATATTCTACTTGCAAAGACTCTTCCTGCTCAGCTAAAAGATTACTATTTACAGTGACCCCAAAAGAGAGAGTAATATGAGTAAACATTAAAAATATTTTAAAAAGAAAATGTAAATCTAAGATGTCACACAGTCTCTCAATATTACAAAGTAGGACATTTAAAACCATTAACATAAAATCACATCTATACAATTAGGTAAATGTTATGCTCTTCACCTCCCCTGGAGAGAGTTATTGAAACTCTGGGGCAGTTTAAAATAAACATAATTAATAGTTCTCCATCTATTCTCAGTCATTCTGACACTCCAGAATTTCAATATGAAAGGCTGACTTTGGGGAAGGATAATACTGGACATTCTAAGTCACCAATTAGGATGCAAACCTGAATGCTACCTATCGCTAAAATATAGTCTATTTACATACAAAAAAAGAGAGTCAAACAAACAAGAATGCTGCTTCTGGAATCTAAAGTAACTGATTCATAAACTTGGCTTTAAGCCAAAATATGACATGAGAAAGCTGTCTTATTTCAAATGATGTTTGTAGTGAAATAAATTTCAAGTCCTTCATAGTATCTGGTCAATCCATACATTTCTCCATCCCAAACTAAAAATAATTTATTTGATAGATCTTGATTTATTATATGTATGACAGAATTTAAGAAAACCAAACAAACCACAACATAGTTGGAGACTCAGAGAGTGATTTAGCTGTATTTTGAGACTCTCATATCAAAATTTCAATCAGCAACCATCTAAAGCCGGAAGAGTTTACAGTGCTCAAACCACCTCAATTATTTTCTCTTAAAAGTTATTCAAGTCCTAAATTTATGCTTCTTGCCTTATAACAGTAAGATATGCAGATAACAGAAGCCTAAATACAATCAGGATCTAAAAATTGAGTTTTCTTTATAATTCTCCTTAAGATAAAAAGTAATTGATGAATCTGTGTTCCATAAACAGCTTCCCAGATTCTTCTGATATCATCCCAGCTGAGTACTCTAGTCACCACTTTCTGTGTTGTAAATCGTACATGGGCAGAAGTAGCTCACCTGTAGATGTAGAATCTACTGAATTTTCTGTCATTGTTCTAAGCATCTTCAGCTAAGTAAAAACAATGTTTCCCAATGGAGTAGTAACTACTTTTAAAGTAGTTGAAATCAACTCCTTCTGGGGTTTGCAAGTGAGAGGAAAACAGCCTGCCACAACTATACGTTTATACAAACAAAGCTATTAATAGAATACTAGAGCTGTAAAAAAAAGCATTCTGAAGTAGGAAATGTCAGAGCTAAATTTATTCTCTATGACCTTAATTCATTCTTTTTCATGGCATGTTCATTACAATATAGGATCTAATTACATAGTCATATAATACATTTGGGTTTCCTCATGAAATCTGTACAGGTTACTTGAGAAATAATTTGTAATGATACTAAAACAGAAAAAAAAAAAGACTGTTGTCACAAGTTATTCAGAGAAATCATCTCCAAAAGCCAAAACTGTGCTCCTAAACTAACTGGCTAAAGTAAGTGAGGTAGGTATATTAATTCTGCTGGAATGATGTGATTGTGTTCTGTACAAATACAAATTTTTTTGTTACTTAAGTAAAAAAAAAAAGAAATTTATTTGTTACTCAGGTATTTCCAGCCATATATCATGGTCAAACATGCACTTAGATATATCTTTGCTAACCTTGAAAAGGTTAGACTGGGATTCTGTGAGTGGTTCAAAACCCAGTAATGAGATTTGCGACTCCCCTAAGCATTTAAAATCCTGCTCCATGCTAGCTTCAGTTTATATCAGCAAGTAACAGCCCTTAACTGCAAAATTCAGTATAAATTATGCAAAGAAAAGAAAGCAACATCCTTCTTTGCAACATGTGCCATAATGAAACCAAAACATGTTTTTTTCCTTAGTAGCTGTTTGACATACTGTATATATCTAATCCCACAGTCAGAGACTCAATTCTGTTCCATGCCCTGTGTGATAGCTGTTACAGAAAAGACAACCTTTTCTGTCACAGTCAGCATACACATCATTTTTAGCAGTTTCCAGAGGGTTCCATTTGACTCTTCCTCCCTTATCTGGTCCCAAAATTAGTGATCTTGAATTCCGGAGTTTTACATTCTTCCAGGCATAACATAAATGTCCTCTTGATTTTGTAAATGTTAACAACCCTAAGGATGATTATGTCCTATCTAGTGGAGTTGTTAAGTTATTTCTGAATTGATTGCTTACTGAACAGTAAAACTACAGAGATGGTGGGTGGCTCTTAGCGCAATTTTTTTTTCTCTGAATTGTTCATTTTATATTAATAAGTATAGGGACAATCATGAGTAATGCATGTAGGTACATGGGATTGGTATGTATAATCTTGACTGATGTGTTGATTGGGTCTTGACTAAGACCCCCAGAAACGACAGTGCAACTGAACCCCACATCTATTTTTGACCGCTATGCAGTCAGAAAAGGATTTAAAGAAGATTTTTTATAGTAGATATAGTAGCAAAAGAAAATAATTTATGGAAGAAAGGAACTACAGATATTGAGAAGGAAACAAGCTACACTGGATAATTATAAAATAAAACTTGATTAGCTATTCTTTACAAGGCATTCTTGTACCACTGGTTATTCCATCTGAGTGGACTTTGGAAACCCTATTCACTGCTAGCATTTATGAATATAGCTATTTGCTTTTCAGGCACAATTGATTAGGCTATGGTTTCCAAAACCCAGCTACCAAGTCCACTTAGTGTTTCCCAATAATTATTATTTTCCGAGAAATAATAATAAAAACTTCTCATCAGAAGTTAGGCAGAAGATATAATTTCTAAATTGTTCTTGTATAATTTGCAAATCACAGTCTGACCTTGGTTCTTATATTGGCATTAACCTTTACAGCTTTGTTTTAAAAATGTTTCTTCAATACTTTTGAAAACAGCAAAATGCATGTCCTACTTTCATGTGGGCACATAGTGAATGAAATGAAAGAAAAAAGAAGTATATTTAATGAACAATTAGTAACCAAAGCTAGATAAAAAGTGTATAATCTGATGGAATACTTTAAAATTTAAATAAAGTTATCCTAGAGTCAGAGTCTGCAAAGGAGTGGTGTGTAGCTTACCAATTTATAGATCAATACAAGGTCTGCCTGAAACATCAGAGACCTTCTTCAAAGATCTTTTTCAGACAATGAAAAGGGAATGTCCTTTTGCACTTGTCTAAAGGGGCTTTAAAAGTAGCAAATATTTCTTTATCATAATTGATTTCCACTTTGGTGTCCTGGTTTCAGCTGGGATAGAGTTAATTGTCTTCCTAGTGGCTGGTACAGTGCTATGTTTTGAGTTCAGTATGAGAAGAATGTTGATAACGCTGATGTTTTCAGTTGTTGCTAAGTAGTGTTTAGACTAATGTCAAGGATTTTTCAGCTTCTCATGCCCAGCCAGCGAGAAAGCTGGAGGGGCACAAGAAGTTGGCACAAGACACAGCCAGGGCAGCTGACCCAAACTGGCCAACAGGGTATTCCATACCATGTGACGTCCCATGTAGTGTATAAATTGAGGGGAGTGGGGGCAGGGGATCGCAGCTTGGGAACTAGCTGGGTGTCGGTCGGCGGGTGGTGAGCAATTGCACTGCACATCATTTGTACATTCCGATCCTTTTATTATTGCTGTTGTCATTTTATTAGTGTTATCATTATCATTATTAGTTTCTTCTTTTCTGTGCTATTAAACCGTTCTTATCTCAACCCACGAGTTTTACTTCTTTTTCCCGATTCTCTCCCCCATCCCACTGGGTGGGGAGGGGAGTGAGTGAGTGGCTGCGTGGTGCTTAGTTGCTGGCTGGGCTTAAACCATGACATTCAGTAATGGTTACTTTCAAGTAATGTACTCACATCATAAACTTAATCAGCTTTTCCCTCAACTTCTTGATCTTCAGAAATCTTAATTTGGCTGGTAAAACTTCAATTTCTTTTCTACCAATTTCTAACTCACATTTCCTACAATAGCATTCTATTCGGCACATTAAACTTTAACAACTGTCAGTAAAGCAAAGAGAGTTTCATAAGAAAACAAATATTGTAATACATATTTGATTGACATATGCATCAAAAAATTAAATTAATCCAACCTTTCAGCTGATTTTGTTTTAGTTAGTCTTTTGCACCTACTTAGTCTGTCTACTTTAACACCTTGTACTATTAAATCCAGATAGCCTTGACATACATACAGATGGGGTAGTTACAATACCAGATTGCTCTTTCCTTGGTATCAGAAAACTGTCTAAAAGGTGCTGTTATCTCTGTGTCTTTTCTGAACCAGTTAAAACCTTGGTGAAATAGCACCGGACAGTTGTTTGGTCCCTTAACATTTTTATTATTGCTTGCACGTTTCCCAGTGACTCAGTTCTTTCATTACATTTGATGTCCATAAATCTGGCTATTTTTGTAGTGCCAGGTCATGACTGCTTCAGTTGTTATTCAAAAAGCTGTCTTTTTTCGTGTGGACAATATAATTAGAGACTTAGAATCACTGTTGCCAACAGTTATCTATTGGAAATGTTGACTGCCACAGTGAGATAAAAGACCCATAATTCAATTTGATCAAAGTGCCTTAAACAACTACATACAGTGGTGAAACTCTATGAAATATTGATCAGTTCTTTCAAGTAATTCTGAAGTTACCCACTTAAAACCTTAAAGACATACACAGGTTTCCTGTCTTAATTGTCTAAAACTGCTAAAACTTTTGTTTTTGTTAATAACTGAATGGATTCAACAATGGTTACAAATAAAATTATCTTAACATTTTTGATACCTAAATAATAAGCTATTTATTTTATTTCCAAGACTACAAAGAGACTTGAAGGAGTTTTAGGTTAATTGGATAGCCATTATTTGTTTTGAAAATATATTTTCTTTCTTCTGAATACCATGAAGATTAAATAAAATTACTGATCTGCCTTCATATAAAAAATACAGGTCTTTTTATTACTGATTACCATAATAATACTCCTTAACCTTTATAATACACATTTCACGTTCAAAACATAGTACAGAGGTTAAGTAATTAATCCTTTCCAGCGTGCTTTTGAACAAAGTGAAAAAAACATTGTCATCTTTATGTCATGTTGATGATGCAGAGGTGAAGAAGTGGAATGGTTTGCTGAAGGTAATACAAAGCGGAAGGGATGGCTCCAAAATTATGAACCGAGAACCCTTTCATTCCATGATCATGCTTTCTTCTCATGATAAACTAGTATTTACATTTTCTGAAACAATGTCTCTCTCCTCTACTCCAGTTTTAATGGATCATCCCTTAAAAAAAAAATGTTTCCATCTATAGCAACATCTTCTTGAAAACTGCAATGATTTTGCTTAAGGTTACATTTCATTGTCATAAACCATATTATTTTTTTTTATTTTCCCCCTTTAACATTTTCTGTATCTTCACCTGTAATGCCAGGTGTAAAGCCCAACGTGCCACAGGAACAATGGAAACCATTTCACCTACTGCCTTTAAAAAGAATATTGTGTGCTTAGCTATGTACCACATAGTTCTGTATTCATGCACCTAAGCACACAGTATTGACATTCACTGTCATTTGGGAGTACATGACACCACTTTGGGACTGTTTGTATACTCCAGAGCAGTAATGCTGGATTTTAGGAGGCTGTAAACTTTGTATATTTTTCACTCTTATAGCTTATACCATAGGATCACAAAGATTGAGAATCAGCTCATCACTGATGTTCACTGGGCACCTAATATCATCTTTCCTCCTCTGCAGCCCTTGGTGCCCACCTGGAACTGGTACAAGCCTATTCTATTCAAATTTTTGTATCTCATTTGTCACCTTAGCTTCTCACAGTCTTATATTCTTGGCGTGCTGTAAACTGTACTCTCTTAGTTATGGGAATGACTAAAAGGTGGAAGAAGCTGGTGAGAAATACTACCTGACTTGTTTACTATTTGTTGTTTTGTCATACTTATAAGACAAATACTGTCAAACCCTCCACTGCATGGAAAGGACCCTTATTCAGTGACTAATACTAAAATAGATCAAATACCCCAGCCTTTGTACTGAGTAGCACCATAACTTTGGGATACTCACACAGTAAGTCAGTCAGCATGCAACTACATGAAAGACATTCATTCTGGTTTAAGTGGAAATTTGATAAAGGATGATACTGGAAAGAAAAAAAAAAGAGAAAATAAAAAAAAAAGAGCTTTTAACCTAGATTATTATCTAGTTTGTAATTACAAGAAATCAGAAATTACAAACAATGGAAGAAGTTTGCACCAGTGTCTATGTGGTGTCAAAATAAGAGGCTGCCATACAGATCAGAGGGAAGTTTGTTCCCTTAGCTTCTATGTGTTATGGCTGAAAAGAAGGTAACATCCACTTAGCAAGAATATTATTTGTCCTCAGGTAGATATGGGAGTTGTATATGCCACCAATAAGAATATCAGGTTATAATACTTAATATCTTGAAATGCTTTGCAAGGTTTATAAAAATTCATGATTTAAATCTCTAAATATGCAGGATTAAGATGGGACTTTTATATATGGTAAATTATCTCACATCTACTTGCTGCATGATTCTTTCCTTCTATGTAAAATATTTAGTTACTATTGGTTACAGTTAGAGATAGGATAGATAATTCAGAAGATAATCTTTTATTCAGTATAGTAAATACTGTTTTTATAATGACTAGCACAGCACTTTGAGTTCCTGAAATGGAAGGTGTTAAATACATGAACATTATTTTTTTGTTGGGAAGGACTTTCATCACAAGCAAAATTTAAAGTAAGTTTAATTCTATTGATTGCAGTGTAACTTCTCTTGAGAATGATGTGATAAAGTATTTTAAGACTGTTACTGTAGTCGGATTTTATATCTTCTATGGTGCCATGGTATTCATGCAATATCTGTACCAATGAGGCGGGAAATTATCTTTTCACTTACATCCATGCAAACCTGCTATCTGGTAAGTTAAAAGAAAGCACTGAAAAATATACATTGAAAGTTTTGAGACAGAATGATAACTTGGGTATAGTAACTATTATTATGAAGCCAAGCCAAAAGCTGACTGTACTGAAGCTGAAAGAGAACTGATTACACCCCTATTGCAAATCAGATTCTGAAAAGTCCTCACATCACTACTGTCAAACTCTTTCACTAGTATGGAAAACAAATAGAAGCAGATTTGTTGTACAAATTTCCATTGTACTTCTTTGCTGTTTGAGTATTAACATGAGTAGTTCTTAGGTCTAGGTATCATTGCTGTGTAGAAGGCTAAACAGGAAAGATAAGGATACTTTTGGGACTCTTGATCTTACCTGACAAGGAGCAATAGTGTAAAGTTATGTTCTGCCAATTACAGATTCTTTGCAAAGGACAAATATTTTGGCAGTCCTTAAACAGCTGCCTCCTGAGACAACAAGAAACATGTTTCCCCCTAGAAATCCCAGAGGCACTAATCACTTCACAAAGGATAGAGAAGACATGGGGCACTGACTCGCTCATGCACAAATGTCTGTGAATAAATAGTTTAAATAATATGAAAGTTGATGCAGCTTGCAAATTTTCACTGCTCCTCTGGGAAAAAGGGTAGTTTTGTCTCCATGTGGAAGCATACTTTCACCCTGTGTGCCCTAAGGGCTTTGAAGAGACCTGGAGTTAGATGGAGCTTTGAGGCAGATCTTTCTAGCCTGTCTCCTATTCTAAATTCCCCAAATAAGAATGAAGGTGACTTTTTAAGTTGCCTCTCCCTCCCCAAAAAAACCTGAACCCAACCCAAAATCCCACACAATAAAAACGACAGATTCTATCAGACTAGATACTAAAAAGACTTGATTTTTTTAGGTAGACCCAACCAAAATTGACTAGGTCAGACACAATGGAAACAATAAAAAAAAAATATCACACACAACTCTCTCTGCTTGCTCACTGTGTCTTTGAAAATGGTCCTTGGTCCACCTTTGATCTGAATTAATCCATGACTGCAAATTGTAACAAATCTTCAAGAAGTTTTTTGCTATTATCTCTGATGCCTGGACAGCTGCTTTCTCCTTTTCTCAGCCAAGTATCCTGATTCTTCAGGCTCCCCCAGCATTTTACTGGCTTTTCTGCCTGTTATGTCTTGTATTCTGGGAAATCTTGTCTCCCCTGAGCATGGCAAGTAGCCCCCTGAGAAAAAGCACATTCTTACCCATGTGAGAAACATGACTTCTAGCACGCTATGAAAAAAGCAATATTACGTTTTTCTCAGATCATCAATACACCACGATATTGCATCATATTTGTAGAAAAACTTTATCGAATAATTTAGCATATTCATGCTTAGCTGACACTTAGCATACTTTGTGACATATTTTTAGCAGATTTTGTTTATGATTTCATAGCGCACAGAAGTTTCACACTGCTCCACCCCCTTAATGGAACATAATGTAAAAAGATAGCAAATAAAATACATGATGTCTGTCTCTAGCCCAGTGTAGCATCCCAGCAATATATCTGTTTATGTCTGTCTAGCCTTCCATAATATAATAAAAGAAAAAAGTATGTATGATTGTGTTACAGGAAAAGGTCCATCCAAACATATTAACTCAAGAGTTAGACTTGAGTAATAACTATTTAAATACGTATATAGATCTGAGTGAGTGAGTTTCCTTTTACTGACTGTAAGAAAAGATCCTCCCCTGTATTACAGCTCTTAAAGCTGAGGGACAAGCATTTAAAACAAAAGGAGTATAACAGGACCAGAATGCCATAGTTAAGTGTAAGAAGTTATTTGTAAATTGAACGATTTACCCTGGTAATGGTAAGATTTGTCATCCCAGTAGTAATGACTATGAACTATGTTGTTTACACAGTATAGAAGATTAAGTGATATTTCCAACCTTTCTTTCTCTCTGAGAAACGCAGTATGATTATCTTGCAGCATTTTGAGAAGTTACAAGCAAAGATTGTATTAATTTAGTCTGGATCAGAAGAGGCCTCTATCACTTCATGATTAAAAGATATAAAAGCTGTTAATTTTAATTTTCAAAGGTTCATGTTCATCTAATGTTTATTCAATTTTAATAAAAATACTAATAAACACATTGTCTAATAATAAAATGCAAATTCTTATGTTAATATGAGAAAAGAAAGCACTGTATTAAAAAATAATTACAACATATCATGAAATATGCAACATTACCATTTTACCAGCTCATATATCAGCAGATCTTGCATATTTATATATAAACTTTTGTAAAAATGTACTTTAGCATGCTCTTTATATATATTTCTATTTGTTTATTCTAAAAAGAAAACAATTTACTTTTTACAGCATATAATATTTGTGATTTTATGTAAGCTAGTGTCTTTCTGCAGTATTACCCCAAAAACATTATGAATGGAATTTCACTACAATTTGTTATTTATGTGAAGTCTTCTATATGGTTTGCTAATACAGTCACATCAGGAGAGCAACAGCTTTGTGTTCATGCATGCACAGTCACACACACGTTACTGACATTCACCGAATTTCTGAAATCATTGAATATTATAATCAACAGTACTTGTAGAATTGAATATTATATGTTATATAAGTTGTGAATATCTCACCAAGATAAAATGTATTTAATTCATTTTTTTCTTTCCTAGAGAGTAAGGTGCTGTATAAAATGAGATCAGGTAGTGGAACAGGCTAGTAGAATGGTGACATTAGATGAAGAAGTTGCAGGAAGAGTTATGTGGTTTAACCCCAGATGGCAACTAAGCAGCAGACAGCTGCTCCCTCACTCCCCCCACATTGGGACAGGGGAGAGAATCAGAAGAGGAAAAGTGAGAAAACTCATGGCTTGAGAAAAATACAGTTTAACAGGTAAAGCAAAAGCTGCATGTGCAAGCAAAGCAAACCAAGGAATTCATTCACCACTTCCCATGGGCAGGCAGGTGTTTAGCCATCTCCAGGAAAGCAGGGCTCCATCATGTGTAACAGTTACTTGGGAAGACAAAACACCATCACTCCAAACATACCCCCTTCCTTCTTCTTCCCCCAGCTCTATATGCTGAGCATGATGTCATATGGTCTGGAATATCCCTTTGGTCAGTTGGGGTCAGCTGTCCCAGCTGTGTCCCCTCCCAACTCCTTGTGTCCCCCCAGCCTACTCGCTGGTGGGCTGGGGTGAGAAGCAGAAAAGGCCTTGACTCTGTGTAAGCACTGCTCTGCAATAACAAAAACATCCCTGTGTTATCAACACTGTTTTCAGCACAAATCCAAAACATAGCCCCATACTAGCTACTATGAAGAAAATTAACTCTATCCCAGGCAAAACCAGCACAAAGAGGCAAACTGGCTATGCACCATCAGGGTAGCTGAGCAAGATTGCCAGTGTCTTTGGAGAGACCATGCAGAGCCAAGAGCCTGAGACCCACAGTTTAAGGAAAGATCTAGAAAATACCATCTAATGAGCAGTGTATGGAGATTACTACCAAAAGAAAGGCTGCAAACTTGTGACTTCTAGCAAGAGGAGGAAGACTGCTTCCCTGCCAGCTGCAGGTCTGTAGCTTCAGAGCAGTTATAGTGTCCTGGGGATCCAAAGCCAAGTGTCTGTGTGAGGAGGAAAAGGCGGGTGATAGCTGTCAGAGACTGCTCCCTGCACAGGTGGAATTACTCACCTGATGGGCTCTAACTTGCATGTCTCAGGAAGCTTATTTCCTGCTGGGTACCTTGTGGTGGGTTAACCTTAGCTGGCTGCCTCAGGAAGACAGGGGAGAAAATAAGATGAAAGACACTGTGGGTCACGATAAGGACAGAGAGATTGCTCGGGCATTACAGTCATAGGCAAAAAAGACAAACTGGGGAAGATTAATGTAATTTTTTGCCAATTAATAACAGATTAGGATAGTAAGAAATAAAAACAAAACTGAAAACACCTTCCCTCTCACTCTTCCAACTTCTTCCCAGGCTCAGCCTCACTTCTGACTCCTCTGCCTTCTTCCCCCCAAGCAGTGAAGGGGGATGGGGAATGCAGGTTGCAGTCTTTCCTCTCTGTTGCTCCTTTCTCCTCACACTTTTTCCCTGCTCCAGCATGCGTGCTTCCCGCAGGCTCCAGTCCTTCAGAATAAATCTGCTCCAGCCTGGGGTCCTCCAGGGGCTGTAGAGTGGATATGTGCTCCAGTGTGGTCCTCCATGGGCTGCTGGGAGACAACCTGCTTCACCATGGTCTTCTCCACAGGCTGCAGGGGAATCTTGCCTCTGACACCTAGAGCACCTCCTCCCCCTCCTTCTCTGACCTTGGTGTGTACATAGTTGTTTCTCTCACATTTTTTTTCACTTATCTTTCTCACAGCTGCTGCACAGGTGTTTTTTGCCCTTTCATAAATCTGTTATCACAGAGGCACCATCAGTGCTGCTGATAGGATTATCTTTGGACAGCAGTGTATCTGTTTTAGAGCCTGCTGGAGCTGGTTCTTTCTGACATGGAGGCAGCTCCTGGTGTCTTCTCACAGAATTCACCCCTGAAGTCCTGCCCACTACCAAAACCTTGCCATGTAAACCTAATACACACCCAAATCTGGGATATTATGGAGAGAATACCAAGTCTTACCTTACCCTTGGGCTATTAACCTCTGCTGTTCGTCCATCTGGAGACAAATGATACTGCTGGGTCAATCCCAAGCATGTCAAGAGAGACTGACTATGGAGCTCTGGAAGTGAGGGTCAAGGGACTAAGGGACAAGGCACTCAATCCTGCCAGCAAAGGGAGAAAGAATTGGATACATACCATGGATCAATACCTGGCTGTAGGGTTGATGTCTGAAACAAGAATTTGCCTTGTAGGACCTTTTGGTGGTGTTGCATCAGTCCATTGACCTGTCATGTGATTATATATAGAGAGATATAGATGGATAGACTAGGGCAGGTTTTCAAATGTGTATTAAGATATGCTTATAGGCAAATAACCAGGGATAGGAATATGCTCAGTCAGGTAGCTTTTCAGAGATGAGTCGGTGTTCTCCAAAGCAACATAAATACAGAGGTTCTTCCCAAGCAGAAACTGCTGAGCTGTTTGTAGTGTTGAGTTCATAATCATCAATAGTGCAGCAAGAACATTAACATGCACGGGATAGAATATCCACAAAGTGTTTGCCACTATCACACTCAGTTGTAACCCCAGGCATGTTAACTACATGTAATTGTTACCTGAACTGGACATTATGACATTCCTGAGCAAAATATCTGACCTTTATGCAATGTCTCTGCTGAACTACATTTGTCAGACAACTGCAGTTATCTTCAATTTATTTCATAGATCGTTGAGGATGAAAAATCTGTGAGGATGTACACACTCAATATGTTGAATTTCCGACTCACTGTATTTGACATCTTTAAAACCTCCCTTAAGTCTGTGATTGCAAAGGGAGAATAGTGCTTCATGTACCTTGACCTCCTGCTTTCACTGCTTTTTTTGCCAGCTCAGCAGACTAGCAGCAGTTACAGCTTTCTGTGGCATCATCTGTTTAAAGCAGGGGGCTTTCTCTAATGGGAGGTGCAATTATTTCCTCTACATGCTCATCTTGAAACAATTTGTTAGCCATTACCTAAATTCAAAGCCAGTTTGTACTGACAATCTAGTAACATATTGATCCACCCAATTTGTCTGCACTGGTGAAATTCTTAGCAGCCCATTACATATGCTACTTTAATATTAATGGATTTGACACTCACACATGGAAGAAATATAAGATATATGTTGCTTTTCTGCTCTCAAAGACAAGCCTACTCCACTCTTTAGACAACTATTTGCCATTAATTGCCAGTGCAGTTTGCCAGCTCTTGAGTTCAGACATTATAGCCCTGCCACAACTTCAAAACATGGGGTACAACGATTCAAGGGCTCTGTAGTCTTCCTGCTTGTTCATTTGTTGTCTAAGAGAACAGGGTGAGCCACTGCCTAAGATGGTTTATAATGCAATGGAAGAGCAACTGTAACACAGTAGCTACCACTACTATAGGGTTGCTAGAGACCAGTATCACTTAGCACGTCATTCTAGCTTTTATGTAAAATTCCTATTCGATTTTTTGCACTGTACTCAAAGTTACTGTATATGGTCTCAACATATTTATACAGACAGTCTTAAGAACTGTGGAAATTTTCATTCAAAATTTTCTGGCTTTGGCAAGCTATCCTTTTCAGCCTGTCCTGTAATGTATTTCATTTGATAAGTAAAATATTATATTAGTAAGCCTGCATGTTTAATCCTTGCAACTTTAGCTGATTCAGTATCATATTTGCAAACAGGCTTAGGTTCCATTTCTGCAAATACTGACGTCAGTGAGAAAGTTCATGAGCTAAAATTACTTGGCAGTTTGACAATACTGTCCAACTCAGACTGTACTGAGTAATGAAAGAAACAAGCACTGCAAGTTATTGTAATAAACCCACCTATGACAAAACATGCCCTGATTTATCAGCCTCTCTTTAGTAAAAATTTTCACTTAAAATTAAACTTAACACTTTAAGGCAACTATCTTTCTTAAATGTAGGCAGTCATATCAGTTAGAGCATAGTTATCCATTTTGAGGAAAAATAAATCCCTCTGAATTCAGCTGCATGGAGGTTTCTTCTTCAAGATCCATGGTTAAATCTCTAACTGAAGATTCACTCAAGAATTTAGATAGAGAAAATCAAAGATGTATTCAAAATCAATTAGATGTCTAATTTCTATTAAAATTTTTAGAAGCTGGACATATGAAATAACAAATTAGTTGTGAAAAACAAAGATTTTTTTTTCTTTTTTTTTACACCCTCAATATATAAAGTGATAAGGTTAGATATCAGGATTCACAATTTACTCAATTAAAAATCTTGGTAAAACAGAACATAGTTAAACAAAACCTAGCAATACAGTGCCATTACTTCACATGTGCTCCCACTTAATTTAAAAAAAAAAAAATTCAAGTGTTCTTTGTGTATGCATGTGTGCATATGTACATACAGTGAGTAAGGCAAAAGCTGAAGAAGAATCAATATATAATATATCATATTAAAATAATTCCTAGAGTTGCAATACTCTATTTTTCTCTGAAAATACTGGTCCATATTAAACTACTTATTTAGCCCTTTCTGTGTTATGGGGTATTTTTTCAGATGTAATTTTTGTGCTTGCATGACTTCTGGACAGTTTTATTTGATTTAGCCTCTCACCTTAAGGAACTGATAAAGAAGCTCCTTGTGGAGCTGCTGAAGGAAAGCTATCCCACACTGGTAGCTCTAATCCATTGCCCAACAGTCAGCTCCTGGACATACCTAGTGAGACAGAGTGCACTGATGTTGAAACCTTTCAGGCTAAGTGTTGTGGGAACATATTTAGCTAACGGTCACAAGAGCATTCCAGATGCCTTTAGAAGGCCTTGAACAGAATAAACAAGAAGACAAAAATAAGAAAGATATCAATTAGAAAAAAAACAGGTGCGCATTCCACGATAAAGAGAACTTGGCACAAAGAACCTCAATTTGGCAGTTTATCTTGACCAATTAGACTGAGACAAGTCTTGCATGTTTTAGTTAGTATAACCAATTATGTTTTATGTTTATGCGCGTGTACAGTGTTGATATAACCAATCATTAAGTGTAACTGGACGCGTGGACAGTGCGTGAATAATGTGTGTAACCAATAGTAAAATAGCTAAAGGCATGTACGGATGTAACCAGTGTATAAAATGATGTCTGATGCTCTAGTAAAGTGGGCTTCACCTGATCACATTGGTCTGTGTGTGTTGTCCTGTGCCTCCGCAGCTAAGCATAAATTTTACTTCAAGGAAAGCCATTCATTGATTTAACTTCATCTTCTGTTTAGGAAATCTGCATGCCAATACTCAGAGAAGATGCATATTGTGTCTTATTCTTCTCCCTTCAGCCTTCTTTCTTATATTTACACCAATATAGTATATAAACTTATGTTAGACTGGCTTGCAGACTCATGGCCCTCCTCTGAAATGTACAAATACCTTCAGAACAGTTTCACAAATATTTTTTTCAAATAATAAAAGATATTCACTTTAATGTGCAATCTCTGATTTATTGTGTTCACTTTCATTAATATTCTATGAACACTGAATATTAAAAGAATATTAAGATTCATATTAATATTCTCAATGGATACATCATATAATGAATATATTAGTCTTGAGAGCGCTCACATGGCATGTCCAGGACAACCAGGGGATCAGGCCCAGTCAGCATGGGTTCATAAAAGGTAGGTCCTGCTTGACCAACCTGATCTCCTTCTATGAGCAGGTGACCTGCCTAATGCATGAGGGAAAGGCTGTGGATGTTATCTACCTCAACTTCAGCAAGGCCTTTGACACTGTCTCTCATGGCATACTCCTTGAGAAGCTGGCATTCTCGACTTAGACAAGTATACTCTTCGCTGGGTGAAAAACTGGCTGGATGGCCGAGCCCAGAGGGTTGTGGTGAATGGAGTTAAATCCAGTTGGTGGTGGGTCACAAGTGGTGTTCCCCAGGGCTCGGTGTTGGGCCCTGTTCTGTTTAATATCTTTATCAATGATCTAGAAGAGGGGATTGAGTGCACCCTCAGCAAGCTTGCAGACGACACCAAGTTGGGAGGCAGGGTTGATCTGCTTGAGGGTAGGAAGGCTCTACAGAAAGATCTGGACAGGCTGGATCGGTGGGCCAAAGCCAATTGTATGAAGTTCAACAAGGCTGAGTACCGAGTCCTGCACTTCGGTCATAGCAACCCCATGCAGCACTACAAGCTTGGGGAAGAGTGGCTGGAAAGCTGCATGACAAAGAAAGACCTGGGTGTGCTGGTTCACAGCTGACTGAATATGAGTCAGCAGTGTGGCCAGGTGGCCAAGAAGGCCAATGGCATCCTGGCCTGCATCAGAAATAGTGTGGGCAGCAGGAGCAGGGAGATGATTGTTCCCCTGTACTCGGCACTGGTGAGGCCACACCTCGAGTACTGTGTTCAGTTTTGGGCCCCTCACAACAAGAAAGACATTGAGGTGCTGGAATGTATCCAGAGAAGGGCAACCAAGTTGGTGAGGGGCCTGGAGCATAAGTCTTATGAGGAGCAGCTGAGGGAGCTGGGGCTGTTTAGTCTAGAGAAGAGGAGGCTGAAGGGAGACCTTGTAGCTCTCTACAACTACCTGAAGGGGGGTTGTAGTGAGGTGGGTCTTGGTCTCTTCTGTCAGGTAGCTGGAGGTAGGACGAGAGCAAATGGCCTCAAGTTGCGGCAAGGGAGGTTTAGGTTGGATATTGCAAAAAATTTCTTTACTGAGAGGGTTGTCAGACATTGGAATAGGCTGCCCAGGGAAGTGGTTGAGTCACTGTCCCTGGAGGTACTCAAAAAGTGCGTAGACAAGGCACTCCTTAACATGGTTTAGTGAGCATGGTTGATGGTCAGACTCAATGATCTTGAAGGTCTTTTCCAACCTAAATGATTCTATGATTCTATGATTATAATACTCAATGAATACCAATGGGAAATGTAACTGCAAGAGTATTGCTGAATGGCAATTTTATTTATAAATATGTATATTTGCACTTTTAACCTGAGACATAAAGATGGTTTCAGCGAAACTTCTGAGTCTTGTTCATCAAATTAGAATCAAAGTCTAATGCTGTAAATGATCCAGAGGAAATTTATGCACCTTGTGGACAGAAAACACAAGAAGACAAAAAGGGTCTAAACCAATTAAAAGTTTCAGGAATTAGTGAATTCTGTTCAGGAAACTTCTTTTCATTCTTCTTTCTGATTCTTGTCACTTAACACCCATTGTTTCTCAGTGTTCCCTGTGTAAGAATAAGATAATTAGCATATTTCCATGTTGTCCACTTGTCTTGTAAACAACCTTAGGAAAGACTTCCACTTATTGTGTGTATATGTAATGCTTAAAACAATGGTAAGCAGGGGTCTTGAGGTACCAGTACAGTACATTACTAATTAGTACTATTATAATTAATATTTATTTCAATTAACATTTGAAAAATTTCAACAAATTGAAAAATCAGAAATCAGGCAGACTTCTAAATAAAAAGGTGCTTTAAATATTTCTTTCCAAGGAGTTGAGCATAGAGTTTAAAACTGAAAGAAATTTTCCTAGCTTTCTAGAGTAAAAAAAAATGCTTGATGAAACAGTGGAAGAGAAGAAAAAAAAATTAAGAACTAGACAATTTTTACAGGTTCAAATATGTTAAACACATTCTGACTGTCTGTCAACAGGTGTGGTGTATAAGCAGAAGGAAGTTAAATGTCTAAATGTTACTATTTCTACTTAATATTTCAGTGTGGATTAACTTGACATGATTAGTATTGAAGGCACAAAAACTTGGCCACCACGTTGACAGTCTCTTTAAGTATATTGTTCGATGTGAAGTCAAACTGAAATCCCAAGTGTTCAGCTTGAAATATAAACCACAATGCTATGCAGGTTCATAAGAGATATAGTAAGGAATCACCCCCTTGCCCAAACACAATAGCATGATGGAACAATAAATTATAGTTGGAATAATCCTTGCGGTTTTACTCCTCTGCAGATTGCAGAAAGACTTCTTTAATGAAAAGCATTAAACTTATTTGAATGTTGCCACATTGAGGATCTCTAGATCCAATTTCTACTTGATACAAGAGGTGTGTATCCTTTGTATGTCTGTCCTAAATTTCAGTTATCTCTTCCAGAGAAGAAACTTGCCTCTTAAAAGCAGAATGTGGATACCAGAAGTTTTTTAGGGACTGAGTAACACAATGATAAGTTTTTATCTGAAACAGTACATAAAGCTTAGGTCAAAACATTAGTGAAAGGACATTCAAAAGAGAGATAAAAACATGTGCATCAGAAGACAACAAAAATTATTTGGGAGTTTGGGGACTGAAGCTATGATGAAAGACCATTCAGGCATGGTCAACATAGTTTAGATGCAGAAGACTTCACAGGAAGCTTACTGAAGTACATATAACCTGCTATTGACGTTAACTTCAAGGCTACATGGATTTTAAGAGGCAAGTGAAGTGAATTAAATTTCACTTCAATTAAAGTGAAGGACTAGTACATATATTAGCTATATAAATTCTCTTTTTAGGGAATGCAGTTTACTGAAAGTTTAACTTGAATACTCACATTTAGTCAAAAATGTGATAATGAAACCAGGAAAATTGTTTATTTGCTACTTAACCTTTAAACAGGCGATGTTCTCGAGCATTCACTGTATCCACTCAGGATCACTGTTTTTGGCATTGCTATCTGAAGTTATATAAGAAAAATAGAAACTCTCCTGAAAACTCTTTTCCACAATAAAAGTAATTTAAAATGTAATTACTCTGAGAATTTCCTAAGCACTTGCTGTATTTCACTTTCTACACACATATTTTGATTTTTCTCACTTATTTTCTGTCATTAGTGAAAAAAGTCTGTTATGTCTAACAAAACTCTTGTCTTCACCAAAAGCCATTGAAACTTCATCATCATATTGTAATTTGAATTTTGCCCTGCACAAATCTGAACCAGACACTATCAAGAAACTCCAAAATCTCAGCTGATAAATCTAAAAAGCTTGTGAAAAACACAGTTTAGAGCTTCTAGTTACTTCTGAATTACTAGATGAGATGAAAATAGAGCTTACCTGCTGGGTGTAAAATATCACAAACCATAGGTAGACATCTTTCTCTCATATTTCATTCATATTGGTCTAAGAATCTGCACTCTTACTATGGATCAACGTATGAGTAGTGTCCTGTTTGTTTCTTCACAAGCACAGTTTTAGGTGTCTAAAACCAGAGTTTAAAAAATCTTTGTAATATCTGTTATGCTGTGGAACAGAACAGTTTTACAAATATTGTTTTGTCAACTTTGATTTTATTTTAAAATTAATTTCCCCTTTTTTTAAAGGCTGTTCTCATATCAAATATGCATTTTCCAGCCTCTGATTTGCAAAATTAGCCAGAAGAACAGTATTTTCATGATTAGAAATGTGTAACTTTGTCCTAGTTAAAACCTGATTATTTGTTAAAGTCTGAAGATTTATAGCAAATAAAAACTTTCCAATCACCATTCTGGAGAGTACTAACAAAAAGAGTCAAACATATAGATAGTCAAGAATACTTTTAAAGAGGTGTCTGAGCATAAAAGGATATGCAGCTTTAACTATTTTGTTCTGTATTTCTTCTATTTTACTAATGCTGAGAAAAATTAGGTCACATAGTACTTGAGAATGTGCTTATTACTGTAAAGTACAATGCAATATATCATCCTAGCTAATGTCTTCTCCCAGAACAGACCATCAGCAAAATTTGGTTGCAAATCCTCTTTATTGATGCTGATTTTTGTCTTGTTCAAGCAAAGCATTTGTTGACTTGCTAACACAGAAAATAATTAAGCAATTCCTTTTTATCTCTATCTTATTCTGTGTAAATGAAGGTTTAGGGCAAACATAAGAGATGTACAGCTAAGCAATATTTTAAAGTATTGTTTACATGTCTTATTTTCTCTCTTCAATCACCACCAAAATTTTGTTAAATAGAAGATGAGAAGGGAATATAAACGGGGTGTTTTTCTCTGTCTAGTGTGCTAAGGACTGACAGAATTCTCACAGTGATGAAGACTTCTGATCTCTGAAAGGAGAAATTGAAGAGCTGAACATAAACCAGGTGCTCCAGTGGGTATGTGTTTTAATTTCAGCTCATTCTTCCTTCACCACAGTCAGCAAAGCAAGATCCTGTTCTCTGTTCTTTGACATCTCTTTGCCATCCTTAAAAGGCAAAGATTCCTTCCAGATTGGTAATAAAGTTTTATCTGGTCCTACAATTAGTACAATGTGAGTAGATCCATGAAATATGCTTGCTAGTAATAGAACTGAACCTTATTTAGACTTAAAAGGATACAATATGAAAAGAAGCTATTTAGTTTACAAGCCCTACTCAACAAGAATTAGGACCTAACATAAGGATTTACTATTCCAATTTGCCTCTATGAGCTGAGACTAAATATAGTATCTCACACACTTCATTTTGTTTTCCATGATCTCTGTTTCTTAGTTTAGACATTTGTGATTTTAGATAAAGTAGCAATAAAGCTTTTAACACCTGTCAAGCAAGTAATGGAAGAATTAAGTATAATTTATTGATTTTCTTATTTTCATAGTGTGTAAATGTTGCAAACTTAATTAATATCTTGATAATATTTAATAGCTATAGTTAAGATTTATCTAAGGCAACAGAGCTTCTAGTTTACTTTCTATAGGAAAGGTAAAATAGACAAAAAATAACTTGTGAATTTCTGTTATTTTGAATTGAGATTTTTTTCAACTGCACTTCCTTTATTTAGACTTTCCTCTCATATCTTCATTTTTTCTAATGAGCATTTGTGCACACTAGAATAATGAATGACATTTCTAAAGATAAGCACAGATGTTGATACTCAAGTCACAAAGACATAAACTAGTAAAAATCCTGGCTTAGAATTGAAAAACTGAAATCTTTCAATCAAAGAATTCCCTCAATCGAAACCACTTGTCGGATTGAAAATGTTTTCAATACCTTGAATCTTCTGTAAATAAAACTCTCATTTCTAAATTGTACAGCTGTAATTATACATTTCAAAGGCATTCTCCCTGTGGCTGACTGAGGAATATCTGAGAATGTACATCATGCAAATTGCGATCTAATATTTTAAAGAAAAAATTTCCAAGGTACAGTGTACTGGCAAACAAGTAGTCAGTCTTTTTCTTGTTCATTGAAGAACTCTCCATATTTCCCTTATTGGGAATAGGCAGATGACTCATGACAGTGGGAAAAACTGTGGCTAAGAGAGTTTCTAACAGACTAACAGAAATAAGACATCCTGCTGTAGGAAGCAGCTGTTAGCAGATAATAACGTTATTAAGAATTTGTAGTATTCTTGAGAAAGATGAAAAAATCAGGCAAAATGAATAGGAGTTATCTGAACAAACGTCCTATGATGTGTGGTCCAATTTTCTGGGCCTGGAAGTCTTCAAAGATGATATATTTGGGTGTACAATTTTTTTCAGCCCACAGAGGTTTGTCCTTTTTTGTTGCTTGTTTTAAAGTTAACTTATCTGTGGTTTCATCCTAAGCAGTGGTGGTTGAAGCTTCCTCTTTATTGTTCTTTCAAGCAAATTATTAGTTTCTGCACAATGAGGATGGATGGGATATGATTATTGATTGGAAATAGCAATCATAATCTGATGTTACCTAATGTTTTCAAAGGATGTTAGGACCTGTGGGAAGGAAATGTGAGCAATCATCAAAATAAGAAAAGATTTTGTTAGTCACCTTTTACAGACTTAGAAATACCCCTAGACCTCTAAGGCCACATACTGAAAACTACTAATTTAGATGCTTTCTAGAGTTTCAGAATGTACAATCTTTGTTCGGAGGAGCTGGGAACCAAAGGAACTTGTCTTCACCTGCAGGGAGTTACTCTGGTCCCAACCGGTAAACAGTTGATCCACTGCTTAGTGCCTTTCCTGGCCTCCCAACCACTGATTAGTAGTGGGAGGTTCATAAATCCAGTCTGTCACAAATCTTGAAGACTTACAAGCAACGGATCTAGAAAGGCTTTTTTTTATTAAGACTGTATTACTATCTTCAAATTGAATATTGGTCTTAAAATTTTTCACAGATAGAAAGTTATATTTTATATGGTTTCTATGGATACTGAAAATCCCAAAGCTTTTCTAGGAGAATAGAGTTTGCCAGAGTACTTACTGGATTCTTCTGTTCATTTCTACAAACATTTATACAAGCAAATTTTTGTCTGCAAAAATGCTTGCAGAAGAAACACTTGTGACTAAATATTTGCACAAATGTTCAGTTGAGTATTTACCTTGATGACCCTTGTGGATTTCATTCTGCCACATCATCAGGGAAAAGGAAGAGTTTGCAGTTTAACTCCTACATGTTTTCTGTATTTCACATATTTGGAAACTGGCCAGAAATCCCTAATGTGTCTAACTCAGTTTAACTTTAATGTGAAGACATAGCTGTTCTTTATTTCTATTTGTGTTTGTTATCCAAAGAGTTACTGGAAAAACTGAGGCCCTGACCCTCACCGACACTGACGTATGTTCATCTCTTCACTCAGTAAACAATTCTTTTGAAATCTGAGAAAAAAAATCAAGTTTTTAAAGACACATATGTGTGCATTTTTGTTCGCAGATATTAGACTGTTATTTAGACTTATTCTGCTTATTTTCCTGTTCTAATTCACATTTATTTTCTACGCTATTTCAATAAAAATAAGTAAAAATATGACAAAGTTGTATAGAATCATTTAGTTTTCATCCTGAGTTGCTGAGCTTTTTTTTTGTAGGAAGTAGTGGAAGTCAGTTAGGACAACTTCCTAGGAAAAGGTAGGTTATGACTGAGTCTGGATTAGTAGCAAGAGGAATACTCTGATAAACAAGCATACCAGGAAACATACTTAAAAAGGAGTTCCCATAGTAAAAACATTATAAAACCCTAATTAGCAACTGGAACTCTTAAGTGACAATATTTTTCTATTCACAATCAACAAACCAAAGAGCCTGCTCTAACAGATCTATGTCTTTCCTGTGCTGAGGACTCCAGAGCTGGACACAGTGCTCCAGGTGGGGTCTCACCATAGCTGAGTAGAGGGGCAGAATCACCTCCCTCGAAACAAGAGTTTCTCTTTGCCTGATAAGACCCCGATGTAGTCATGAAAAATTTGCAAAGAAGGAAAAGGGAAAAGTGTACTAATTAAATGGTTCACTGTGAATTTTTCATGCAGCTTTACATGTACATAACCTGACTAACCAAGTCTCTAAGATGACTCGGTATTTTTCTTAGATTTCATAGAAAGGCACATTTGAGCAGTTGTATAACGAATTACATATTAAATGACACTGCTTCTGTCCTTGTTTTATCTGGGGTAGAGTTAATTTTCTTTCTCGTAGCTGGTATAGTGTTATGTTTTGGATTTAGTGTGAGAAGAATGTTGATAATACACTGATGTTTTTAGTTGTTGCTAAGTAGTGTTTATACCAAGTCAAGGATTTTCCAGCTTCTCATGCACAGCAAACAAGAAGGGTGGAGGGGCACAAGAAGTTGGCAGGGGACACAGCCAGAACAGCTGACCTAAACCAGCTGAAGGAATATTCCATACCATGTGATGTCATGCTAAGTAGATAAACTGCAGGGAGTTGGCTTCAAGGGCCAGATCGCTTCTCAGGAACTAACTGGGCGTCAGTCAGTGAGTGGTGAGCAATTGCATTGTGCATCACTTGTTAAAAGGAAAGCCTACCCGAGTATATTTTTGTGAAAAAATCACAATAAGATAACATTAATGAAACTAGATTATCACAGTTTGATGCAACTGAAAAACCGCCCTATTTTTCCTGTTAGAAATATACTTTTAAAAGATGACATGGCCTTTTCTTACCTGTTAAAAGAATGCTTTCCTAGTACTACTTTATAGGCTTCTTTTCGGCTAAGTTTGCAGTCTGTCAAGGGAAATCTTAAGAAACTGTGCTGTTTTGAGTTAACACAAAAGAGACCTAACCATACCTTTTTAAGAGTAGGACTATATTTTATTGCATTTGGATGAAATTTACTTCCCCTTTGTCTCCCTTTGGATAGCTTACTGTGTTTGTGCCTGTTTTAAAAGTAATCACAAGTATTCTTTATGGTTTGGGACAAAGGTCCTTTTGAGGATTGATGAAATGGAGGGTGGATTCACAACAACAGTGGATTAAAAAGATCTAAAGCAATAGGGATCAATAAAAACCAAATTTTTTTTTTTTAAAGAATTCTTACTGATACGCTGAAGTTTTTCATTCCTAGGATTTCATTGATTCATTTCATTATATAACTGTCATTAAATAGAAATAGTCTGAAAATCTTGTCAGTACATTGAGGACTCATGGTTGATGGGTGTTATGATTTAGAGAGTTAAGCATCTGTTTAATCTTAGTCCTACAGACCAGTATAGAAAAGGAAAGATATGGTGAAAACCTCCCTTAGAGCAGCAAAGTACCCACATAGCTATAGAAAAACCAGAGCTGGGGGCAGAGGGGGGAAGTAAAATCATCTGAAATGCTGAACTTCATGCAGCTATGGCTACATAACAATCAATAACTGAGCCAGATATCTAGAGATACCTTTGGGACCTCTGCTCCAGCTGAAACCGTACTTTTCACTGCTGTGCAACTGTATGCTATAGAGTATATTGAACAAATAGTGCTGCTCAATATTCCTGGGGTTATATTGGGACCAGGAGTTAAAGAGAAGCATTTATGCAGAACTACACAGAAGTTAAATGAGCCTACCGAAAAACAGGGTGCATTAACTTGCTTTTGGAATGGATTAATGTGGCCTCAGTTTCTGATCATGCTGGAGCTTAGGCACAGCAAGTGTGCAAATGCACACAGAAGTTCACACAGTTTTACTGAATCTAGCGCACAAGCTAGCTCACCCATGGTCAGGTCCAAAATGCCCCTGGGTACTGCACAGTCTTTAGGCATAACTCACAATAACTATGATGTCCCATGTCAGTGCCTACTGGCAGTCAGAGTCCCTAAAATTCTAGCTGATAGCTCAGCATTTGAACTGCCTTTTCTCTGTTTTAGTCACTATATGAAATAGTTGTTAACAATGGAGATGGGGAAAAAAAAATATTGCTTTTACTTTTGGTAGCCCGAACCCCAATTTTCTTTAAACAAGCAAACAAACAAACCCTTCATGGCAAAATTTTAATTCTCCAAAAGTTATTTACTGTTTTCTCAGACATGATGCCATTTGAACTAGTGTCTATTTCTTTTTATTCTATTTCATTTTGCAATCTCTTTAAGCATAGCTACTTTGGTGAAACAAGTTGTGTGGCAGACAGGATCTGCTGCTAAAAGTATGTGCTGTGATAAGACCTATGCAACTGTTTTTTTTCTGTTCATATAGCATTAACACAGGGATTTTTGATTAGAAAGCCAACTAGAGAGGATATCTAAAAAGCCTAAATCCAACACTTTCCTAAACCAGAAGAATTTTATACATTTTTCCTATTTTAGGTCATTTCCAAATAAAGTGTAAAAACCAACATATGTAATCAACAGAGACAGAGGGAAATGCTGAAATGCTGCAGAGGAGGAGATATCTTCAGTAGAAGTTTTCAGGCTCAAGAGAACGATATAGGCTTACAGAAATAAGATATATAATCTAAGAATATCTGAAATGATCCTGCTTAAGGGGCTCAAATTATACAACAATTAACTGTGGCTGCTGTGACTTCAGAAGCTCCGGAGGAAGGACAACAGCTGTTTCTAGCACAGAAGCAGTGGCTGGATGTGAGAAAGAAGCACTCCCTTCTCCAGACACTGCCAGAGGAACAGAGATTCTGGCAGACCTTGCGGGCTGAGCAAGGGACCAATAGTCACCTTCCTCCCAAGGACTCAGCTATCTGTGTCCCCCGGCTGGGTTTGGTGCATTACAGCCCTGTGACTTCTGCTCAGTGTTACTGGGAAACTCATTTTAAGGCATGAGAAAGTATGTGAGCTAAAGCCATACAAAATAACAGAAGTAAAAACACAGAATTATCATTGCTGAAACATTATGAGCAGCTCAGACTTTCAAAAGGGAAAATACAGACATGAAAACTTATAAACCCCTTGGGGTGGCATTTGGAAAACAAGGAAACTGAAGATAGTATTTCAGCAACATCAAGGATGTAGCAACAGAAGCTGATGATTGATTGATGGCTGACTGGTCAACAAACACTCAACAAGTCTTCCGTCAGGGCTGGTAAGCTTATTAATCCTTAGCCTAGTAGCTTCTTAGTCCAAGTTACCTACTGTGTATGTGTTAGCCAATAAATAATTATGCTGCACTCTAACACCGTACGTATATTTTCAAATTGCCTGACCTAAGTGACGCAGAGAAAGAGCGGGAGGGAGGGTTACAGAACACAGGAGCAGACAGGAACCTGAGGTAGTGCTGGCTGCAGGCAGAAGAAAATTGTGTCCATTCCCCTAATGCAGCTGAGACTGAAGCAGCAGCTTTAAAAGGGAAATTAGCATTTGGCCTAAACCATGCTTTCATGCTCCAGCTTATTTTCTTTAATGTAAAATCATGATATAAAAGACATTCATTATTGGAAATTCATAAGTATGAAAATCTCAGGACTGCTAATAGTGTTCTCTCCCTTCCAAAGAGACTTTATAAAAATAAATGTAATGAGAGTGTCAAGAAGAAAGAGGAAGAATAATTAAAAAAGGGAAAAGAAGAAAGGGAAAAGAGATAAGGAGCAGGGGCAGAAAAGGGGAAATAGAAAAAGAAATAGGCAATAGGAGAAAAGGATATATTAAAAGAAAAAATAATAATGTTCAAAACGAATGTTTTTACATTTTTGGTTCTTGGCTGCTGTAAGAGACTGTGTTGGACTATGTTTGTCTCGACATTGCTGCTGCACAGTTACCATTTGCTAGCCTCAATATCCTGTTGCTGTGGGGGAGTACGCACTGAAGGAGACAAAATGTCCCTGAAGAAACCACCATATCTGCCTGAAGCTAGCAGTGCCTCCAAGCTGTGCTTGCCCACGAGCAAGGTGAAGAAACCACTGTGAACACCTGGGCATGCGCCCATGGAGGAACACGGGGCAGCACATATGATAATGAGCTCCGTGGAAATGGGTGGACTCTTTGGAGAAATCACGGGGACCGGGACAATAAAAGAACTGCGTACTCCTCTCACAAAAGGGGACTGAAAATGAATGAAAAGGGAACTGAAAGGACTGAAAAGGGACTGCAGCGCTTGGAACTGGGACTTTGGCATCACCTGTCTGCTGGAACCTGGAACTTGGACCATCCATCACCTGCACCGAGACTGAGTCAACGGGACGTTGCTGGCTTCATGGTGGTGGTAACTAGTCTTGCTGCATCTCTTCCGTTCTCTTGCTTAGGTCTGCCTCTTTTTTCTTTCTTCTTCCCTCTGTCCTGTCGCTATTATCAGTTGTTATAGGAAATAAAACTTGTAAGGTTGTACGGCATCTGACCTCGTTTGTGTCTTAATCTCGCTCTTGGGATCGTTTAAGAACCCTCCCCGATATTAGATCGGGACAGCTGCTATACTGCTATATCATTCTTTCCTTCACTGTAGGCTACTAAAATCACATTCCTTGGATATTTTGCAGTACAGAAGATTATTAATGCATAAAAAAACCTCATGGCAGCTACCTGCAATTGACTGAGCCTTATGAATTCTAACAAATGACTCTTGATAGCAATCATACAAATAAGTGACTGCTATAGAAAGTTCTATCTCCAGGAACTCCATGAAAATATATTTCAGACAGATCTGAAAGCATATCCTGTTGTGCTGATGGAACCCTTTTCTGAAACTTCCTTCAAAACAACCTTGTTCTTGTATTATTTATCATTCTATTGTCTCTGATCTACACTTCAAAAAGAAAAATCCTTTGATTAATATATATGTAATATATTTCCAAATCAGTGCTGAAAATTTCAGCTACTAGGTGTCCATTATTGCTATCAGACACAAAAATGTGAAGGTGGAGAATACTGATCAGGTCATTCTGTCCAAATGCCTGCCAAGAAAGGACATACTCTGTCTATTTTTACTGTTGTTGTTATCATAAAATAACAAGGATTGCATGAATTGCTGTACTTTTTCACTATACAGCTGTAACTACTGAAACAAAAAAGTCTTACTCTCCCTCTGTAAACTAGTCCTGTCCTGCCTGAAACATGAATTATATCACAATTTGCTCCAGGGTCAGTCTGCAATCAGGTATTTCTTTCCATCTTCTCAGTGATTACATCCATCCATTAAATTACAAAAAATCCATAAAAATGAAGATAAGTATTCATAAGTATACTACTGATGAGTTGAGCTCTAACATTCTAATAGGTATCATTTTATTAGATTATGATATATTGTCTCATGTTTCTCATTAAAATTTCACTGCAAGTTTCTAATTATAATGGTGCTCCCTAATGCTACTAAAGGAAAGCATGTGCTGTAGCTAAAAAGCTAGTTTCTATAGGAGAAAAATTTGTAAAGGCACAGATGTGCCTAACTTGCATTGAAATTCAGCAAGAGCCACCTAACTGCTATTTATCCCTTAGGAGTATAACTGAAGTGTAAATATTCCTTGTGGTTGTACAGCTTGGGGAGGAAGAAAAGGTTTTATTTTCATTTAAAAAAAAAATACAGGAAAACAACCCAATTTCCCCAACAATTACATGACAGTAGGCAATGATATATTAATAATCCATTTTCTAAATACAGAACACACAATTTTTGTCCTTCATTGTAATTCTAACTTCATATATGTACATAAACTTTATGTGTTTGTGAATAAATATTTATCTATATGGAGGTAATTATATATATATATCTAAATATATAGACACATATAACTAGGTCTATTATGAAATGTGCATGACTCTCAAATTCCTAATATGACAGCTGAAGCTCTCTTCTACACAACAGTCCAGAAAAGAAAGGCTTGTCTCTTCAACTGTGTTGCTCTTAGCTCACATTACTCTTAAAATAGGGAGGGTGAAAAAAAACTGTTCTGGAGGGATGAGGGATATGAAAAGAAGATGTTAATACATGTCTGATTGATAGGAAGGTTCTCCTGAGGACTGTACTTTCCCACTAAGATTTAAAAAAAAGAAAAAAAAGGAAAAAAAGAAAGAACAATCTAAGATGACATAGTCATCATCCTATCACAAAGTGGGCAAGTGGGAAGTGTTAAGGAGAAAGAACAAAAGTACAGGAAGGCTTAAAATCAAGGACAAATATGAACCTTGGCCTCATTTGGCAAAAAAGTCACGAGGCAGGTGGGAGACTACAGCTGTGTGACAGCAGCACAACAGCAATGGTCGCTGTGTGCCACAGTATAAGACTGTGACACACTATTACCTGGACACCATAGGAAATATTGCTGTTGTCCTCTCTAATGTTAGTCTAGATAGGAGCAGAATAGTCCAAGTCTTCTTGCACAAAGGACATAGCTTAGATTTCAGCCTTAAATTTTTCTTCCTTTTCTGTCTATAGACACTCTCTTACTTCTGTTTGATATATATGAGATGTTTTCTATCACATTAGAAAATTTGAATAATTTTACAAGAGAAAATCTGACAGATAGTAATGCATGCTGCTACTGGATTCTATCCTACAGGCTTTTGGACAACAAGAGAAAAATGTAGGCCCTTTAACAAATAACAGGGAAAAATATTATGAATTTAATCTTCTGTATTTTTAAAGAGAGATCTAATGTGCTCAACATATGGTTTTTTTTGCTTTAATATTAAATCTTTTGCAATTACCTAAGGCTGCTTGTAAAGTTGTCCTGGTTTTATCTAGGATAGAGTTAATTTTCTTCCTCATAGCTAGTACAGTGCTGTGTTTTGGATTTAGCATGAGAATGATGTTGATAACACACTGATGTTTTAGTTGTTGCTGAGCAGTGCTTACACCAAGTCAAGGAATTTTCAGCTTCTCATACTGCCCTGCCAGCAAGGAGGCTGGGGGTGCACAAGAAGTTGGGAGGGGACACAGCAAGGACAGCTGACCAGATGGGCCAAAGAGATATTCCATACCATATGACGTCATGCTGAACAATAAAACTGGAGGGAGTTGGCCTGAGGGGTGGCGGCCCACTGCTTAAAGACTGGCTGGACACTGGTTAGCGGGTGGTGAGCAATTGCATTGTGCATCACTTGTTTTGTATGTTCTTTTATCATTACTATTTTTTTCTCTTCCTTTTCTGTGCTGTTAAGCTGTCTTTTTCTCAACCCACAAGTTTTACCTTTTTTCCAATCCTCTCCCCCATCCCACTGGGGGAGAGTGAACGAACGGTTGTGTGGTGTTTGGCTGCCTGCTGGGTTAAACCACAACACAAGTGTTCTTCTAGATAAAGTGAGACAATTCCTTTTCACTTTTCATTGTAATCCTTTCTTTGACGAAAGAACAACAACATACAGATAGATTAATCAGTTTTGCACATCATGTACACTTGTTTCATTTCTACCACTACTTCACTAAATAACTGAAATGAAAATGATGATAAATTAGAAATCTTCTGTCTACAAATGCATTTCTTTCTAAAATTTGACAGAATACTTGTTAAAAATACTAATGAATGATCACATGCATACAGCATATATACTATATAGTATAACACAGAGTATACTAATAGCATAAATGATGTCCCAATTAAATCTGGTACACTGAGAAGAGAGTTTTATCATTTAAAAAAATTTAGCATGGCTTTTCCCTTCTAAGTATGTAATCAAATATTAAAATAATGGGTATCCTCCAGTTTTGGAAAAAAATATCATCAGGATATTTTACATGTATATGAAATTGTGCATATGAATATACATATTTACACAGTTACATGACAAAGTGTTGCAGGTATCAAAGTCACAAGTTTTACCCATAAGAACAATCTGATATCTTAGGGTGACCAATGTACTAGTTTTAATTTCAATGCACTTCAAAGATTTTTCAACATTTTATTGCTATATACTTATAGAACTAGGTTTTAGTGTTATATATCCTTATAAGATACAGATGGGGATGGTGGTTATATTTTAAAATGGATATTTATCTTTAAAAGCCTGTTAGAAATTACAGGGTGTAACAGTAAACATCTTAACTTGAAATACATGTTTTATTCCTCACTTAGTCTGTAAATTCCTCAGTGCAGAGTAGTGGATTTTCTTTCAATTTCTCTTTGTGTTGAAATTACTGAAGATTTTAAGGAAAAGATTTCAGAAGGGATAATTCTGTTATTAATGTGAATCCTGGTAATAAATGAAATTAAATCGAAAAAAAAAAGATAATTTGGCTTAGATTTTTTTTTTTTTTTAAAAGCACATGCCACAGTCTTTAATTATTTTACTTCAGAGAGGCATCATGGTTTATTAAACAAATGACTGAGTGATGACTCAGGAGATCTGTAATCTAGTCCTCATATTACACCTGGGTGACCTTAGGCGGTCAGTGCACCTCTCCATATCTTAATTACTGACAAAATGCAGTGGAACAGTCAAACACTGTTGAATCAGTATCCTAGCAAAACTCTCTTGGGTTTGCTGCTTTGTTTTACTTTTTCTGTCTATATGTTCATATGACGCAAAGATCCTTTTCTCGTTACAGCAGCACGTCCTGAAAAAAGCTTGCTTGGGCTCTACCAGCAGAGGCAATGGGGTTGTGCTGTAGCTCCCTCTCTGCACCTAGTCCTTTGAGGATCAGCCTGCAAAGAAAGGAGAAATCACAGAGGTGTCTGAGCCGGAATACCTCTATGTGAAGTGAGCAGCCAGAGCAGAAGCCCTAAGAGGTATAAGAAAAAGACAGCAGTGGCAATTCCAGAGGGGTAAATACAAAAAGCAGGTGAAAGTAGTGATGTGCATGGGTGGTTGTGTTCAGCTGTTTTCAGGTGTACAACCTTCTCCTGCTTTTGGGGGCGTAGATAGACATTCACCTTTGTGACAGTCTAGGTACTATAGTCTGAGATCTTTTGTACTACATAAACAATTGTTTAATTAATTGGATGGTTAGACCATGCTCAAAACCTGTCTTAAGATAAAATTGGTGTAATGTTGAGGATAGCTTGAGTAGAAATTCATCTCACTGAAGGTCAAACATCTGCAGCTAGTTACATTTCAGCCTATAGTTCCCTTTATAGTCTGATATATTTTAGGCTTCTGTTTAAGTTGTGATTAATTGTCTTTTTCTCACTGCAGACCTTAAAGGGAGGCAGGGGTGACTAGCTGAATAGCAGATTCCTATAATTCCTGATATGAATTCTATGTAACTACAAAGCATTTTTAATGGTGGTCCCTGAACATCGGTGTTGTGCTCTAACCCATCAGTGTGAATGCTCTCTCAGTTTATGTCATAGTTCACAGAAAGTTATTGTATTCAAGGTACATGAAACTGTAGTCAAAAATATAATTTAGGTTTATAACTTTTAAGACAGCATAGATGACAACTGAAGAGCATGAGACTGTTTAATTCCAGCACTTTCACAAACGCATTCATTCCACTTAGAGACAAGGCTTCTCTATTCAAAAGCTAAAAGTATAAATTTAGAGTAAGAAAGAGGATGCACAGCTTGCAGATACAGCAGCTAAGGTAGAGGACTGAGTAAGGTATACATGAAACCATAATATATATTGTCTGCACTATAAAAACAAAATGAACAAACAGAAAACCACAAACCAAAGTGATACTTTTACCACAACATTTATCCTAACATTTTTCTCAAAGCTTTTCTTCACGTGAAAAAACTTTTTGTTAAAGATCACAGTAAATAAGATAGCCAATACAAGTAGAAAAAAGAAACAACATTTGTAAAATTTTTTTTTGGAAGAAATTAAAATATGTTTCCCAATTACATTTAACTGCAGTCTTCCCTGCTTGTGTGTTCTCCCCATGAATCCAAACCTGCTGGATGTTTTAAAATCCAAGATAAGAATACACAGGTTTTTATATTCCTCTTTCTTTAGCTAGTATAAAAACTTGTGAATCCAAACCAACATTAAGGAGACACATTGATAATGTAATTAATTATACACAAAGCCACTATTAAGTTAGATTAATTGTGTTCAGAAGCAAATTCTGTCATAAGGATGCCCATGGGAGCTGTGTTAACACATACAACAGGAGAATATTGTTCTTTGGAATAGAACTATCTTATATCTCTGTTTATGTGGATTTAAATGTATTTTATGTGAAATGCATTATTGCTACAGTCTCAGGTGGTATTCTTTGAGATAAATGATTGTTGTCTGAGTTATCCCCTCCTCCCCCCCACCATTATTTAGAGATTATTGACTGATTGTGGTGGGTTGACCCTGGCTGGATGCCAGGTGTCCACCAAAGCTTCTCTATCACTCCCCTCCTCAACTGGACAGGGGAAAGAAAAGATAACAAAGGGCTCGTGGGTCTAGATAAGGACAAGGAGATCACTCAGCAGCTACTGTCACAGGCAAAACAGACTCGACTTGGGGAAATGAGTTTCATTTATTACCAATCAAATCAGAATAGGGCAATGAGAAAAAAAAAAAAAACCTGAATCTTAAAACACGATCCCACCACCCTTCTCTTCTTCCTGGGCACAGCTTCACTCCTGAATTCTCTACCTACACCCCACAGCGGCGCAGGGGGATGGGGAATTGGGGTTGCGGTCAGTTCATCACATGTTGTCTCTGCTGCTCCTTCCTCCTCAGGAGGAGGACTCCTCACTCATCCCCTGCTCCAGCGTGGGGTCCCTCCCACAGGAGACAGTCCTCCATGAACTGCTCCAACGTGAGTCCTTCCCACCGGCTGCAGTTCTTCACAAACTGCTCCAGCATGGGTCCCCCACGGGGTCACAAGTCCTGCCAGAAAACCTGCTCCAGTGTGGGCTGCCCTTTCCACAGGGCCACAGATCCTGCCAGGAGCCTGCTCCAGTGCAGGCTTCCCACCGGGTAACAGACTCCTTCGGGCACCCACCTGCTCTGGCATGGGGTCCTCCACTGGCTGCAGGTGGATATCTGCTCCACTGTGGACCTTCATGGACTGCAGGGGGACAGCCTGCCTCACCATGGTCTTCCCCACGGGCTGCAGGGGAATCTCTGCTCTGGCACCTGGAGCACCTCCTCCTTCTCCTTCTTCACTGACCTGGGGGTCTGCAGCATTGTTTCTCTCATCTCACATGTTCTCACTCCTCTCTCCAGCTGCAGTCTGCTGTTACGCAGCAACTTTTTTCCCCCTTCTTGAATCTGTTATCCCAGAGGCACTACCACTGTTGCTGATGGGCTCAGCCTTGGCCAGCGGTGGGCCCTTCTTGGAGCCAGCTGGCATTGGCTCCGTCGGACATAGGGGAAGCTTCTAGCAGCTTCTCACAGAAGCCACCCCTGTAGCCCATCCCACTACCAAAACCTTGCCATGCAAACCCAATACAGTGATATACAAGAGAGTCTTGAGGCCAAGGCATCTACAAAAGTATAATTAAGAAAAGAGGTAGAGACAGATGAGTTATAAAATATTTGAGATCTTTAAGCTTTAGACAACGATATTTATTTTTTTGTTAAGTTAAACCAAGACTTACCTCTAGAAGAAATAGAAAATATGCACACAAAAGTATAACAAATATTAAAGTAGATACACAACAATGAAAGTAGTATTATGGATACAAGTGCACTATTAAATATTCAGGAATAGTGTGCATGTAATACATAAAAGTCTGTTTCACAAGTGTGATTATTTTTCTAAAATAGTGATAGATGCAAAAAGCAGGATTAAGATTATTTGTCAGAAGAAAAATTAATACATTCAACTGGAGCATATAATGGAACAAAACCCACACATTCACAGAGATATCTTTCTAAATGAAATAAGAATGTCTAAACTAGAATGGAAAAAAATGCGTAGAAAAAGTGGAGATATAGACACACTTCACTACAACTGAAAGTTAAGTTTTACTAGGGATCAGAAAGAAAGAAATGAAAGGGCTAAGGGAGCAGTTTATGTTCTGAAACCAGAAAAACAAAGCAAACCCAACTTTTGAAGGCAAAATGCACTAAAGTAAATGTACTTAGGATATTATTTTTTCCTCTGGAGAACACTGTAATTCTGAAAAAAAAAGTATTTTTGAAAAGAAAAACATTGGAAGTTTTTGTCTTTAATATATATGTCCTAGTTTCAGCTGGGATAGAGTTAACTGTCTTCCTAGTAGCTGGTACAGTGCTATGTTTTGAGTTCAGTATGTGAAGAATGTTGATAACACTGATGTTTTCAGTTGCTGCTAAGTAGTGTTTAGACTAAGTCAAGGATTTTTCAGCTTCTCATCCCCAGCCAGCGAGAAAGCTGGAGGGGCACAAGAAGTTGGCACAGGACACAGCCAGGGCAGCTGACCCAAACTGGCCAACGGGGTGTTCCATACCATGTGACGTCACATCTCATATAGGAACTGGGAAGTGGGGGCGGGGAATCGCCGCTCGGGGACTAGCTGGGTGTCGATCGGCGGGTGGTGAGCAATTGCACTGCGCATCATTTGTACATTCCAATCCTTTTATTATTGCTGTTGTCATTTTATTAGTGTTATCATTATCATTATTAGTTTCTTCTTTTCTGTTCTATTAAACTGTTCTTATCTCAACCCACGGGTTTTGCTTCTTTTTCCCGATTTTCTCCCCCATCCCACTGGGTGTGGGGGGGGAGTGAGTGAGCGGCTGCGTGGTGCTTAGTTGCTGGCTGGGGTTAAACCACGACAATATACTATTGAATAAATCTCAGATTAATATAAAGAATGTATTCTGTGGAAAAAAACAACTGTTCCAAACTCTGACTTTTAAATAAGAACAATAAAAAAGAATATTTATGCTTATAAAAGAAGTTTCAAAATGAAATAAATCTGTAAAAATTTCAAAAGTTTGAAAAATCTTTGAAATGTCATCAAAATCAATGCTGAAATATGTTTTCACAAATCAATATTTTCAAAGGAAATTTTGTCCCTTCCATAGTTTTCTATTCTAAGGTCTCTAGTGCAAGAACTTCAGGAATTGTGATTTTGTAAAAGGGTCAAACATTAGTGGACTTCAATCATTTATCATCAAGCTTCTAGACACTAAAGAAATATACAGAATAATTTTAGTATGCTATTTGTTAGAATTATTTGAAGCAAGAAATTTAAAGAAAATATTTAATTTTATGTATACAGGTCATGGTTCAAGTTTTGCTTTTAGGTACCCATATATGAAATGGAAGCAATTTCTTTAGTTGATTGTTTCAAGATAGCCTTGACCAATATTCCAATTTTGATAAGAAAGGAAGCCCAGTGTACAAGCTGCAATGTGTATTAACCAGACTTGAAAATAAAACAAGTAGCAAATAACCAACTTTAGAACGACACAAACATAGTCAATCTCTTTTCCAATTAGATGGGATAAGTTAAACAAAAAATTAGAGGAGGGAGGTTGGAGAATAAAAAATGCAGGATATTTTTTTTTGTTGTTGTGGTCAAAAGCAGACTGCAAAGATTTCTAAATTGATAGCTTGCAGCTCATATTTAAATGCTCTGTCAAAAGCATAATCACAAGCAGTTGTTTCAGGTTTATTTCAGCCTGACAAGCTTTGATGTCCTAACACTGCAGAAATTTTGAAGAACTTTGAAAAATAATCAAGCTACAAGGTACATGAAGCATCACAATAACTGACAAAAGGAAAGAAGGTGCTGCAAATTTAAAATACTGAAGTGCATGAGATGACCTAAAAATGCCAGCAAAGTCTTCCATGACAGTTTTTCAAGAAGTGATAATTTTATACACAATCCGCATTCTACAAATATTCACAAAGTACTGAGAAGTAGTGCAGCCAGCATGACATTGCCAACAACCTTCTTCAGAAAGCAAGCCGTGGCAATTGGGATCCATATTTAGCTTTACTGAACTTGCTTTTATCACAAGAATAGACTCGTCAGCTCATTTGGAAGAAGAGCTAGAAATCTTTCTCAAAAAATACTGACATGTGCTCACAAAAATACGTATAACTTGTACACGAAAAAAGTTGCGCAAGATTTTAAAACCAAATGTTTCTAGAGCATAGGAAGGTAATGCTTATAGACAGAAGTCTACTTAGGGCACAGCATTCAGCAGTTCACTGAGAAAAGACAGAGACCGATATTGCTGTTTTGCTGTTTGTCTGACTGCTAATATATTGCAACTATTCAACAACATGATTGCCATGTGCAAGTTCTCCCTTTTTTCGACAGCTGGAAGTGTTACTGCTCTGTAGGTTACATAGTCACTAATGAAAAATGGAAAAAAACCTCGCAGATAAAAAAGAATTTATCCTTAAGCAGTTTATCTGAGAAGTTACCATCAGACCAGCAGGAGGCTTGAATATGTTCTGCCAAATCTGGAGCTGCTTAAACTCCGTGACTATGTTTCTTCAATTAGTGGTAGGGAAATAAAGTAAAAATTAAAAATTAAAAAATGGAAAAATCAGCTAATAATAATATATTAATAAAAAATTTGATATTTGATCAGACACAATGACAGGACAGGAAACAATTGTGGTACACAGGACTGTAAAGAACTCTATCAAGTATGAAAAGGAACATTTGAAGAATAAATATATTTTTTAAAAAACAGACAAAGAAGAAAACCTAGTGGCAATTTCTTCAGAAGTAAGGCTTGCTGAGATTAGGGATGATAACCTTGTAGCTAAAATAAAACTACATATAGACTTAGTTGTTTTAAAATCTTTCTCTTTTTAATGATTTTTATATAATGTGAAATTATCCTTTGATGCAGATCTACAAATGGGTCATTGACTTCTGTGGGGTAAAAAGCAGCAACAAGTTCATTGTATCTTGCTGCATATGATTCATTGGTGCAAATTATCCTGTACTTCAGTGAGGTAAAGGCATAAAGCCTGACTTGTAAGAGAATGAATTTTATGAAGATGGAAAGAGGGAGGTTCCCTGAAGAGTTCTAAGATTTTTTTTAACCTACACCATGTTTTGAAGAATAGAAATGAATGATTAGGAAATTATTTCTATGAAATATTAATATTTTCTTATGAAGTGAAATTGTAAAACTACTGACACATAAAAACATAAATTGAAATAAAAAAATACTTGAAGATATATATGAGCTTCTTTACATAAGAGAAGAAAAGGCATGATCTGCCAACAAAGTATGAATCACTATTTTAGTCTTTCAATGTTTTAACTATATAGATTTTTATTTATCACTATTGCACCCCCCACTTCACCTATTTTTATGTATTTCAAGAATTTCAAGCTGCTACTGGTTTCAGAGGTGAAGGTTTCACTTAATATCATTACTTAGGAAAACAGTTAATATCAGGCATATGCTTACTGAAATGAGTGGGATGTAAGTACAATACAGTCTTGATACATCACTATAAAGCTTAGATACATATCTTTTCTAAACTCTAGACCGTCTTTGAAATTTATGGCCATTACCTATCAGTAGTATTTATGAAATTTTAATAAAATTACGAAAAAAAAAAAAAAAGTACAATGACCTAATTGAATAGACTCTAATATATACTTCAATGGATCCCAAAAAGTCGTTATGTACAGGTTAAAGACTCACAAATCAAAGCTTTTGACTAAATAATAAATAAGACTAAACTGAAATTAAACAGGGGCCAAGTAATAATTAAGTAAGTCATTTGTAGGATTCAACTCTGACTGCTTTTTATCTTGAAGAAAATCAAAAGGTGAAGTAATTTTTTTTTTTTTTTTTACATCAATGAATTACTTGTACACAATGAAACCTTATGAGGAATTTGTTACCCTTTATGTTTCCACATTCTTCAAGTTCTGACAGAACAAAATAAGCAACAGATGCTGGTGTTGGGAAAGCCTCCAGGAAATCATTGCTTCAAAAATGGCTTCATTTCAAAAATCATTTGTATATCCCAAGCCATCTAATTAATACATTAACCAATGTTAAACATGTATCCCATGATGTATATGCATCACATTCCTTTGGATACTTACATTTTTATAATTTCCACAATAATAACATATTTATATCACATCAAAATCTTTGTGGTTAAAATAGTGCATTCTCATAGGTGTCTTTTCAAGGTGTCCTTATTGCACAAAGCCAAAATATACTCACTATCATGTGTCTAAATATATTCCAATCCCCCAAATACACACATTTCAAGGTTTATTGCCCACTGTAAAAATAATAATAATAAAAACAATCACTCTTTTGCCTCAAAGGCAGCTCATTCCTATTCACATATCTGTTGTTCCAAACAAAAATGCTCTCATTATCCCCCTCCGGGAACCAGTTCCTTTCTCTGTCCACCACTGCAACTTTCTGCAATCAAAAAATGTCATAGACTTTATTATGGAACAAGTTGAATTCCCTCAAATTGCTCTGGTAAAAATGCGCCCCATGCTGCAGAGTTCACAATTTTATTATCGTTGTTATTATTCAACAGTTTAACAACACCAGCTTTGGCAGTAGCAGCACGCAGTGGAAAATACCACTGTCACCAACTGCAGACCCCGGTTCTGTGCCAGGCTAAATATCACTCAAAAGTGTTTTGTGCACAACAAGCATTGGCCAGCAAGGGGGTTAGGAATGCTCATATGAGCCAAATACATTGGCGTTTGTGAATTAACTGCTACCATGTATTTGGCTTTGTTTGTTAACTGTATGGTTAATTATACACAGCAGTAATAGCACCTTCTGTCATCTCTCTAAAGTATAAACTGCAGTGATGTATACCTTGACTGATATTTTCTTTCTGTGTCGGACGTCTTAATGATAATGGAATGTAGCCTTGGAAGTATAGACTGAAAATTATTGCATATATAACTTATAATTCACAATGTGAAGTTTAATGAATCAAAGATTTGTTGTATATTTCAGAGGAAAATGGTCATCTTTCAACAGGAAAACATCTTACCTGTCTCTTAAATCTAGGCACAATGATAATTATACTTTAATTCTGAAAGTGTTTAATTTTTTTTTCGTTGTGAACTTAATCCAGAAATCTATTTAAATAGACAAAAAGGGAAAGAAAAGCCCTACAATATCCTGGTTAGAAAATCTTTATTGTCAGAAAGGAAAAATCACTTCATCTCGTATAACATGTCAACTGCAGCAGCTGAAATTAGAAATGACTTTTTGAAGACCTGGATCAACCCAAACAGAATACGCTTAAGTCTTGAAAAAATTCACACACAATAACCTCCATCTCTGTCTCATGCCAAATCATCTCTATCTAAAGCATAAAGAATCACTTGCAGATGAAAGTATTCCCTATATATAAAGGTTTCAGGTTTTGTTGTTTTTTTTTCTTTTCACAGAGTTGCTTCTTTAAAGCCATCATCTTCAGCTTTTGCCTTTTTAATTCAGATCACCTTTTAAACCACCCATGTACTTCACTGCTTGGCAGATGACCTTCTGCTGTGCCTGGCATGCGCATCCTTACAGTTCTTCCCTTAGGCTACTTACTGCAGTTGTTTACTGTGACGGACCCCTGGCCGTCCACTCCTCCTGACCCAAGCTCTTTCATCAGTGATACCCCGTGTCTTACCTCCTGCTCTTGTTCTCGAAGTGCTGATTCAAAACCACTTCCAAAATGGCTGTAACCCCAAGGTGTTTACAAGTCTTCTCGCTTGAACAGCCTCTGATTTTTGTCTAACTTCATTATACCACCTGAAGTGAATTCTAAACTAACCATAAATCCAAGGAATTATAATTCAACCGTAAATCCAGGACAGCTTTTTCTTAACTCTAGATTCTTTTCTTTTATAAAAAGGCATATAAAAATAGAGGTAGCTGTTAAAAATTATGAGGTAAGAAAATAACTATATAAATAAATTGATTCAGGGACCCAAATGCTGTGTAGATTGCTTTCTGTTTGTTTGTAAATTGTGGGGCATTTATTTCTTTTGTTTTCAGATGATGAAAATGACCTGCAAACAAGTGCAAAGCACAATATTTTGTCAAACACATGCAAGAAACGACCATTGGAAATCAATTTAGGATGCCTAGTCATTTGCAAAACCATTTCTGCTGCCTGCTATACTTCTAAGTGAATTCCAATATCTTCAAATCTATAAAAATTGTCATATTAACTTTGCTTCATTTCTCAATCTGTCCCAATATTCTTAAACTTCTTTTTATCAAAGAGAATATTTAAATGTTTCTGTGCCTCGCGTGGTTTCTTTCTCTTATATATTGTCAGAATCAAGTGGAAATACGTGATGAGAACAGAAAAACTGCTTATTATTCAGGTCTTATAACAAGAATTGTAAGAAGAACTTACAGAGAAAAACATTTCTGTCATGTCATTTATTTCATAAATAATAACACTAAGAACAGAAAAACACTCCATGTCTGAGATGAGAATGGAATCTGGTTGAAAACCAATCTATTTTTAATGTAAACAGAAGGTAGAAATGAAATTACCTAATTTTAGCTATTTAAGAGCTAGACTTGTGGTTGAAGCTAGTCATTAGGTTAACTAGTGACTAGTCTAATGCATCCTCTACGGTCGATGGGGAAAGGTACCCTTTTTAGTTTAGCAACCTACTGTAGGTGGAACAGAATATCCTTTCCAGACACCCTTCTAAGTACAGAAGAAGCCTGGATGACTTGACTAGCTATAAACTTATAGCAAGAGGTGAGATGAAGTGAAATTATCGCATCAAAATCTATAAAGCAATTCATTCATATAGTGCAACTTCATGACCCTATGGGTTTGGTCACCTTGTTACTCTTTAAAGTTTATACTTATAAAAATGTGAAAAGTTTGCTGATGTTATTTACAGGAAACCCACAATTTAGTACTTCGGGGGAAAAAAAAAAAAGATGACATTTTAGAAAGATGTGAGTCTACAGTCATTACTTTCTGTGGCATTTTTTAATAAATATACCTGTTAAGTATAAATTAAAACAAGCTTACCAAGAGTGATATGGCAAGTTTTCAAGCATACTTCTCTGTCACTGCAGATAGACTTGAAGGTCCTTGATACTTATACAAAACAAGTTTGAAGGAATATGTATTCAGTTGTCAGGTATCAGTATATTACATTATGCCTGGCTACTTAAAGAAGATGATAGGTTTCTACTGTTTCAGTTAATGTCTGACTGATTGTCCAACCCAGTAAAAAAGTGTATCATTTACTGTACTCACATGTGGTAGTGAAATTAAGACCTATCTTTGTGTATGGCAAACTCAAAAATTGAACCTTTAAAATAGTTCATTAACCTTTTCTTTTCTTAAGAGTTTTTGAGACAGAAGCAGATGATACTGTTGTTTGGTGCTTTGTTTCCAAATTTTAACACGAATTAAAAAAATATGCTGGATTTAGCTGAGGTAACTTAATTGAAGACATAGTTGAAAATTTAAAAATTATTCATTATTCTAACAAATATATCAACATAACTGTTAACATTAAGTTCTAGGACAGACAATTGAGTATAAAGTTTTATGGAAGGGACAGAGTGAAATGTAACCATATGATTTTTAATTTTCTTCTATCGTAATACTTGAAACCCTTCTGCACACACCTGAAAATAAGTAGTCTCTGGGATTATTCCCAATTGCAATCATAAACACAACTGTAAATACTTCTAGGACAGCCTTCTTGACTGGCTACCAAGAAACCACCAAATACCTTTTAAAATCTTTGTTTAGAATACAAAACTTTAAGAAAAGGAATGTCGAATTACTGTTACAAAGTATTTCCTACTCCTTCATTTCCATTGATGTAGAAGATGATATTTTAATACCATTTACAACAGGAGACACAGTTCAATGCTATCTATGAGGATAGGAAGGGCAAACCTGCAGCCAGGCACACAAGTGCAGCTGTACTCTTCTGGTGTCTCTGATTAGGAGTACAAGATAAACAGGTAATTACAATGATATAAACATTCAACAACAACAATATCAAGAAAAAAGGAAATGTAAAATTGACCTTAAAAGAACTGTAAAAACATAACAACAGAAAAGTCATGCTTATTCCTCTGTCCTTTTCACCCTGCCTGGAGCTCTGATTCTTCTTTAGCCTGATAGGCATTATCAAGCTGACAGTGCTGCTTGACAGTACTTCTAGAAGCTAGAAGTTCTTTTTGAGTCTCTTTATTTATTTTTTCTTTTCCTAGGCCATCAAAGCATTTGAGTATGTATGTAAAAGATGAATAATAAAACATATATATGTGAGCCAATGTAAGTAACTGCTGTGCTGGATCAGAGCCAGTGTGCACATTCATTTGCTGGATTAAAACCTAGCCTCACTTTTAATAATACCAAAGTGACAATTCTGTAAGTTTTTTGGTAAAAAATAAGTGTTGGAGAAGAATTTATTTTCTGAAAGGAATGTACAAAGAAAAAGAGAATTAATATTTTTTTTTTCCTCCTAGCTCCTGGTTATGTATTGCCATAAAAAGTATGCAAAGCAAGTGTTTTCATTGGCAAAACAAGAGGTTTTATGGACTTTTAGAGCACTTTGAAACTGCCCAGTTTACTCATTAAAGAATTGCAATGCATCTCTAATACATTCAACATTATTGACTTCTACAGAATATTCTTTGTCAGAAAGACTGAGTTATAGTTGAATACCAATAGTAGAATTCTCCAGGGCTATGGAGATAAATTGCATGCTGGAAATAGAAGAAGGAATATTTGTGTCTTTTTTGTTGGTAACTCCAGGAAAACCAGCATATTCAGGTAGACAAACAGGCATTTATTTTAGAGTGATTCAACTTCTGAATAAATTGAATCTGCCTTCTGTTTTCTTCAGGGTTTTTGTTTGTTTGTTTGTTTTGTTTTTTATTATTATTATATAAAATAACTGCAGTTGCAACTTTGAGATGATCTGACCTTGTTTATATTTGTTATGGTTTAACCCCAGCTAGCTAGTAAGCACCACACAGCTGCTCTATCACTCCCCCTCCTCAGCTGGACAGGGGAGAGAAAATACAACAAAAGGCTTGTGGGCTGAGATAAGGATGGGGAGAGATCACTCACCAATTACCATCACGGGCAAAACAGACTTGACTTGGGGAAAATTAACTTAATTTATTGCCAATCAAACCAGAGTAGCGTAATAAGAAAGAAAACCAAATCTCAAAACACCTTCCCCCCACACCTCCATTTTTCCCAGGCACAGCTTCACTCCTGATTTCTCTACACCCCCCAGTGGCACAGAGGGGTGGGGAATGGGGATTACGATCAGTTTATCACATGTTGTCTCTGCCAACACTGCTCCAGCGTGGGTCCCTTCCATGGGCTGCAGTCCTTCAGGCACAGACTGCTCCAGCGTGGGTCCCCCACGGGGTCACAGGTCCTGCCAGAAAACCTGCTCCGTGGGATCCTCTCTCCACAGTTCCACAGGTCCTGCCAGGAACCTGCTCCAGTGGGGGCTTCCTACGTGGTCACAGCCTCCTTCAGGCACCCACCTGCTCTGGCATGGAGTCCTCCACTGGCTGCAGGTGGATATCTGCTCCACCGTGGACTTCCCTGGGCTGCAGGGGGACAGCCTGCCTCACCATGGTCTTCCCCACAGGCTGCAGGGGAATCCCTGCTCTGGCACCTGGAGCACCTCCTCCCCCTCCTTCTTCACTGACCTGGGGGTCTGCAGGGTTTTTTTCCTCCTTCTTAAATATGTTATCACAGAGGCACTACCACTGTTGTTGATGGGCTTGGCTTTGGCCAGTGACAGGTCCATCTTGGAGCCAGCTGGCATTGGCTCTGTGGGACAAGGGAGAAGCTTCTAGCAGCTTCTCACAGAAGCCACCCCTGTAGCCTCCCCCGCTACCAAAACCTTGCCACGCAGACCCAATACAATATTCAAATTTAAGTTTTAATACCTTTTTTTAGTTGAAAATTACATTAAACCTAGTACTTTTTTTCCTTCAGGTTTAGCAGTTCCAAATAGTGATATGTATTATAGCAGAAATGCAATTGTTACAATTCCTTTTCTATTCAGAACAAGCCAGCTGGGTATTAAACTACTAGAGACCATGTTGCTCAATCTAAATACATTTAAATGATGACTATAAAAGGATGCAGGGCCTGTTTTTACAACGGTTGAACTTGTTTGAGGTTCAGCAGATAGTTTTATGATTCATCCTCTATTCTGTGGTATAAAAAAAAAAGCCAAAAGATTATGACAGAAGCCCTAAACTGTAAACAAATCATGGTTACTGGTTACGAAAGGCATCTAATCCCGTGGGTCAGATAAAAACGGGTTTAGAGCTTAGAAAGGGAACAGAAAATACATGCAAAACGTAGAATTAGAAGCCAATACATAAAGTGTAAATAAAAAATTTAAGAAAATTATAGGTATAATAGAATTATGAAATGTATAAGAAGTCATATAAAAATAGAAATCAGATCATTAGCATCATACTTTTAACAAAATACTCAGATGCTTGATGATTCATTGTAAACTGCTTTCAACTGTTGTTTTCTTCCAACTTATTGAGGAAAACCAGCTATGTCAATCTTAGGACCTACAGGAACATCAGAAGGATGAACATAATACCCAAGAGGAGATAAAGACACTACAAAGTTAATGTATAACAACATTAAAAGCGTTATGGGGATTTTAAGTGTGTAATGTTTTTTTTCTGTAATAATTAGATGATTTTGGCTTTGAGCATCCAGTGTTAGCATCCTTGTAACTAGACTAGTAATAGTAACATTTTTGGTTTTGATTATCTTGTTAGAACATTAATCACACTAAAATCAATTCCTGAGAACATAGAGGGTGTGTTATCTTTTTGCTTATAATAAGATTTTTAGTGTAATATTTGTCATACCGATATTTTCCACTTGTTCTTTTTGTGTAACTTTTCCTAAAGACCTTCCATTGTACAACTGGAGACTATACTGCTTTATCGTATACTAATAGCTATAATACAGTTTTGGTAGGAAATGAAGCTTTATGTGTTAAATGTAACACATACATAATGGGTCAGGATGTTGCCCCTCACCTGTTTCCCCTTACATATGTCTTTTCTACAAAATATACCTGCATTGATAATGTCACATCTAGGATATATGCAATAAGCATTTTGAATGAGTTTTGTTTAATCCTTCCACTGCATTCCTGGCACGCAGTTCCAAAACATTCTGTCTCATGCCACATACTAGTGGGAATGCTATTAATTTTGACTCTTCATAGACTAACCCAGCCTGAATGCAAGAAATGATTAATTCTTCTAAATTTTTGGGTTTAAGACATACAGTTCCTTATAAAAACTGTCAGCATGGAAATAGAGAAGGATTCCTTTAGTGAGTATGCATGTATATTCACATATAGATATGTTCATGCATTTGTCTGCATTTCGTAACTGCAAAAAAAGATTCTGATCTGCTTTCATTTGCCTGTAGAACTGTCATACCACATTAACAAGCTTAATATTGACTTATTTGGTTGACTTACTGACTTATTGGTGCAGCAGTTCTTTTTCTAACAAGATCTAGATCCTTTTCAATTCTTTTACATTACATTTCAAAAATAGCCTGTGGTGAAACAAGTCAGCAGAAATGATTGCTGGAGATGCAACTGAACATATGCAGTATGTATCATTATTATACATATATATATATAAAAAGGTTTTCATATAATCCTTACACAGTTTTACTGGAAAGAAATCACTGCTTATGACAGAATTGATATGTCATGTGAAGGATGAAAAGAGGTATATGATCTGACATCTACAACATTACAATGAAAAAGTCAATGACTTCCTTTTAAACTCATTTTGAATACTATTAATCTTACGAAGAAATTATATTCTTACAAATGTAGATTTCAGTTCTGTACCTCTAACTTATCTGCAAGCCTTACTGATGTCAGTGAATTTTCTTATATAGCTGGGTCACAAATCCTTGTAAGGAAAACGTAGGCTCAGGTTTAAATGTCTGTTTTATTTGTTTGTTTTGTTGTATTTGTTTTTTTTTTCTGAAAACATTCTTCAGGTTTTCTGTCATCACTAATATTCTTACTAGTATTGTAATTGATTTCCTGCTAATTTTTCTCTTTGTATATTTCAGACACACTCCATTAACTTGTTCCTTTGAAGCTTGATAAACCTTTCCATATGCCAAACTGTTAGCTTTTTTAAGCCTTATTTTCATACAAAAATAATACCAATATAATTACATGGATATAGTTAACACACTACAGTTCCTTGAAATTGGCACAGCTGTTCTACTATACATTTAAGCCAGTAGAGATGTTTCTGTAGGCACTGCTATGTGACAAATTCTGTAAATTATTTCATATTACTGGTTTTACTGAAAAATGAACAGTTTCTGTAGAAAATTGTACCCTTAACAAAAGTAATTACACCAGGATGAAATCTAAGAATAGACATCTATATTCTTTGGCTCCAATCCTGCAATAAACAAAGGATCAAGCTCTGAATTTGATTACACAAAGGACTATATCCATAAAAATGAAATTATTGGCATTGCCATTATATGGGCAAAAGTACTCTTATCAAAGGGAGTGAATGGGTCCAGCCTTCTGCCATGATGAAATGTAGCCTTTACATAACAGTGTGTAGAGAGGTTTAATTTTATACCTCTGCAGTACTAAATGACAGTGTTTAGCATCTTATTACAGAAAAGATGAACATGATTAATACTTCTCCACAGAGCAAAGACCATGCTAGAATCACACTTAACACTGAGTAATGAGTTCCCCTTTGACTATGTATTAGCTTTGTGTGGCAAGGTTTTGGTAGTGGGGGGAGGGTTACAGGGGTGGCTTCTGTGAGAAGCTGCTAGAAGCTTCCCCTGTGCCCCAGGGGAACCAATTCCCAGAACCAATACCAGTCGGCTCTAAGACGGACCTCCCACTGGCCAAGGCCAAGCCAGTCAGCCATAGTGGTAGCGCCTCTGTGATAACATTTTTAAGAAGGAAAAAAAGTTGCTGGGACAGACAGAAATGGCAGCTGGAAAGAGGAGTGAGAACATGTAAGAGAAACAACCCTGCAGACCCCCAGGTCAGTGAAGAAGGAGGGGGAGGAGGTGCTCCAGGTGCCAGAGCAGGGATTCCCCTGCAGCCTGTGGGGAAGACCATGGTGAGGCAGGCTGTCCCCCTGCAGCCCAGGGAAGTCCACGGTGGAGCAGATATCCACCTGCAGCCAGTGGAGGACTCCATGCCAGAGCAGGTGGGTGCCTGAAGGAGGCTGTGACCACGTAGGAAGCCCCCACTGGAGCAGGTTCCTGGCAGGACCTGTGGAACTGTGGAGAGAGGATCCCACGGAGCAGGTTTTCTGGCAGGACCTGTGACCCCGTGGGGGACCCACGCTGGAGCAGTCTGTGCCTGAAGGACTGCAGCCCATGGAAGGGACCCACGCTGGAGCAGTTCGTGAAGAACTGCAGCCCGTGGGAAGGACTCGTGTTGGAGAAGGTCATGGAAGACTGTCTCCCGTGGGAGGGACCCCACACTGGAGCAGGGGAAGAGTGTGATAAGTCCTGCCCCTGAAGAGGATGAAGCAGCAGAGACAATGTGTGATGAACTGACCACAAACCCCATTCCCCGTCCCCCTGCGTCGCTGCGGGGGGTAGGTAGAGAATCCGGGAGTGAAGCTGTGCCCGGGAAGAAGGAAGGGGTGGAGGGAAGGTGTTTTGAGATTTGGTTTTATTTCTCATTACCCTACTCTGGTTGATTGGCAATAAATTAATTTTCCCCAAGTTGACTCTATTTTGCCTGTGATGGTAATTGGTGAGTGATCTCGCCCTGTCCTTGTCTCAACCCACGAGCCCGTTGTTATACTTACTCTCCCCTGTCCAGCTGAGGAGGGGGAAGTGACGGAACGGCTTTAGTGGGCACCTGGTGTCCAGCCAGGGTTAACCCACCACAAAGTGAAATGTGTCAAACAAATTGCAGAATATATAATACTTAACAGCCTGAGCTCATTCTTGCTTCTGCCATTGGAAGCTTGTTATACATGAATACTCACAGAAAATAAGCATCAGACACAAATACAAAAATATTTTCATTTGAAATTATATATTTGCTGTCTGTAACGGAACAAGCACCTATGTAGGAAACAGATTCAGCATCAGTGGATGCCTTCCACATGGCTGGGAACAAAATGGATATTGTGATCTGAACACAGATCATATTGCTCACCCTGCTGCTGGGATACAAACATGAATACTAGTCAATGCATGTTAGCTGCAGTGGTCACAACAAAAGAAGCACAACTTACATGACAATTTTTTTGCACTTACTTCCTAACACACTGTGACCGTAACTATTCATCAGAACCCTAATAAAGAGGTGATTAACTGAGCGAGACATTTCTGAGTGAATCCAATATGATTAGAACTATACATGCAATTTTGTGTGACCAGCCAGGGTCAACCCACCACAGACTATGAGGCAGAATTTCCTTATGTGTTATATGGGAGACATGGAGACTTAAACCCTGATTCCACTGAGATCAATCAGGGAAGCCTCTTCACCTCCTATGGGGCCAAGATTCTACTCAGTGTTTCTGTTTAATAACACTGCAGAAGAACTTCATAACAAACTGGCACTTGTTTTTGGATATTTATCTATACAATGAAGAGACATTTTTCCTCTACAGTCTTTTAAGATGGGAACATGTTTTCTTTTAAAAAGTGTTTCATTCCTGTAATATTAAGACTTCAGTACAGATTTTGATTGTGTTTAGTTTTCACATTTATTAGGAGATTAATTTATAATCCTAAGTAATTGTTTCAGTAATTTCAGAAAAATAAATAGTTTATAACACCGAATCTCTAAAGCAACTAAAGTACTTGGAAGAATTACTCTTTGGATATAGTTGTGGGAACATATTTAGCTAACAGTCACAAGAGCATTCCAGATGCCTTTAGAAGGCCTTGAACAGAATAAACAAGAAGACAAAAATAAGAAAGATATCAATTAGAAGAACACAGGTGCGCATTCCACGATAAAGAGAACTTGGCACAAAGAACCTCAATTTGGCAGTTTATCTTGACCAATTAGACTGAGACAAGTCTTGCATGTTTTAGTTAGTATAACCAATTATGTTTTATGTTTATGCGCGTGTACAGTGTTGATATAACCAATCATTAAGTGTAACTAGGTGTGTGGACAGTGCGTGAATAATGTGTGTAACCAATAGTAAAATAGCTAAACGCATGTACGGATGTAACGAATGTATAAAATGATGTCTGATGCTCTAGTAAAGGGTCTTCAACTATGATCATATTGATCTGTCGTTGAGTCCATGATTATGCTCCCGCATATAGTTACATAAAATAAGTACTAACTATTATTTTGTGCTCTATTATGGACCTAGTTACATTATGTTTTTGTGGGGCATTTAAAAATGAATGAATATAAAAAATATCAGAAATTAAGTTTTAAAGAATATCAGTTGACATTTTGAAGTATATTAAAGCATTACATTATATCCCACTGCTATGCTTTACTAGAGAGAGCAGATAAATGTTACAAAAATATTCATATAGCACAGTTGTTAGCAGGAATTTAGTAAAGAAATATTTGTCTTAGTGGATTTAATTGGAAGTCATGAACATAATTCATGAGTAGTACAGAACAATGAAATGCTTTTATTTTTTCACACCTTTTAGAGTTTTTATTTTGTAACTTCTACTTATTCTTAAGTACCATTAAGAACAGAGCAAACTAAAGTAAACCTCAATATATTAGGACTGGAATTAGTTTAAAAGTTAAATTAAAAGCCTAAACCATTAAAATTCAAATAACAGCCCAGTTATACTGTGAGTTCACAAATCCCAGAGGCACAGAACAGAGGAATTTTGGCCCTATGTCTTTTAGTGGAAAACCATCTTCAGTAAACTGTGATTTCCTTATAGAAGGCCTGCTTCTCCAGAAAATCAGCAGGGATTCTTGATAAGAGTTGGATTAGACTAACTAAGGGTTTGTAAAAGTGTTCCCTGAGCAATCTGAAGGCAGAGTTCTAATCTTTGTTTAGGCAAGAAAAACAACTACCTATCAAATTTTACGGTGTTTGTATTTTAGTTTGTTTTACTCCCCTAAAGCATGGAATTAAAAAGGAACTTGTAAAACTCCAGTTTCTCTCTTACATATGTGAAACCTGTTTTCCCATATTTTTGTGGTAACATAAAGAGCAGCAAAAACTCATTAACTTCTTTTATCCTATCATCAGCAAGCAGTGCAATGATTTCAAGAAGAATAGTAAGAGATGTACTTAATGCAGGTGTGAATCAAGTCAGTGCAGCCATTGCACCGCAGACATGCTATTATGGCCGTGCACCTCATAATAAGGAAAGCATACACTTGAAATGACAAACTTATCTGCAAAATTTTATATCTTATGGGAGCTGGTTCTGTTCCTTAACACAGTAGCAACAATTTTGAATTGAGATAAATATAATCCATTTTGCCATTCTGCCTTGCAGTGACACATGTAGAAAATACTGCACAGCATTTGGATATTCCAAAAGAAAAATAGGCTAAGTGTTGGTGTAACCTCCTGGTTTTAGCCTGTTGATAAAAGATTTTTATTTTCTTCAGATTCAACCATTATCGTGGATTGTTTATTGCTCCACATGTAAAACTCTTCAAGGTCAATTGAAATGCAAACTAGTCAGTAAGGGCTCATCATTCATATTACAAATTGGTGTTTTCAAACTTCGTATAGTTTGCAGTAAAATCCAAGAACCAAGGGTTCATGTATCACTTGTTTAATTGTCTGTAACAAACATTCAGGCAGAAAGAGGAGGGGAGTGAAGAAAGGGAGTGTGTTATCAGCACAAATTGCAATCAGGCTATTCTTCCATTATCTTTGTCTAATACAATGCCACTCATTCCTGTCCACAGGCCCATTTAAGGAATAGATTGGGAAAGAGAGATCATTGAATGTTGGAAAGATTATTTTGCCCACAAGCTTGTAAATTTATTGCTTTCTAACAAATACAGGTTTTATGACTGTTCTGTTTTACTTGCAGTATTTTTTTTCCCTTAAGAATATGTATAAGGAGGGTGCTTTAACTGAAATAATAACAAGTGCAAGTACATTGCTGCTATAAACAAAGTTGCCAATGGTTACTACAGTAATTGCTGTGGAATATTCAAGATGATGTGAATGAATATAGGATTATAATAAGTATTAATTGGCCTTGCTTAAAATATCGACTGCTTGCTAGGAACAATAGTTTGCAATATTTATGTGGTTTAGTTTTCCCAAAGGGACTAGGAAAAAGAAATTTCTGCATGGAGCCTCAAGCACTCAGAGATACATAAGGAACTCCAGAGAATTTTCAATTAGTTTTCATTACAGCTGTATCTCTAAAGCACTATGTGCAAACATAAAGCACTGGAAATTACCCATACGGCTTTGCATTCTTCTGTTCTTTTGTGATAAGAATGTGATGCGTTTGGTAGCATAGGAAGCTTGGAGGTCAGTAAAAACAAACAACAAAAATCCACAAAACCCACCCAATTTATTAAAAAATAGAAAACAACTCTAAAAACATTACTTCTAAAATAATTCTTAATTTCAAGAAACTTTTGTCCAATTATCATCATATAAGTGTATTATTAATATGAAAAAAAATGGTGCAACTGAGAATTGACATATATCAGTCTTATTGAACCACTAAAACTTTCACCTTTGAAGTTTAACACTCTAGGTTTTCTGAGAGAAAGAGTAGTGCTCGAGATAGCAATCATAAATAATGCTGCAGTAATTAAACTGACACTGAAGTTTTTCTGTAATGTTGATGTCCTCAAATCACGTCATGGAAATTTTTATACTAATTACCATTATTTAAATATGAAATAAACATCCAGACTTTCAATCACTGTTGGAAATTCCAACTTAAACTATAGCTTATATCTCTTATGTGTGATATAAACCAAAAGTCTATAAAAGAAGAAGTCATATAAAACAAGAAGTCTGTTTAGAAAGAGAGAGTCATAGAATCATTTAGGTTGGAAAAGACCTTCAAGATCATCAAGTCCAACCATCATCCATGGCCACTAAACCATGTCCTGAAGTGCCTTGTCTACGCGCTTTTTGAATACCTCCAGAGACAGTGACTCAACCACTTCCCTGAGCAGCCTATTCCAATGTCTGACAACCCTCTCAGCAAAAAATTATTTCCTAATATCTAACCTAAATCTCCCTTGCTGCAACTTGAGGCCATTTCCTCTTGTCCTATCTCCAGCCACCTGACAGAAGAGATCAGCACCCACCTCACTACAACCCCCCTTCAGGTAGTTGTAGAGAGCTACAAGGTCTCCCTTCAGCCTCCTCTTCTCTAGACTGAACAGCCCCAGTTCCCTCAGCTGCTCCTCATAAGACTTATGCTCCAGGCCCCTCACCAACTTGGTTGCCCTTTTCTGAACACGCTTTAGCACCTCAATGTCTTTCTTGTTGTGAGGGGCCCAAAACTGAACACAGTACTCGAGGTGTGGCCTCACCAGTGCTGAGTACAGGGGAAAAGATTGTCTATCCATCAGTAGAACAGTTGTTTTCTAGATATTCTAGCAGGTGATTTTTCCACTGCTAGGGAAAAACAAAATCCTTAGGAACAACTCTCTTTTTCATTATTTGTTTTCACTGCCTACACTTTATTTTATCTGTGAACACTCCTTATTTGAAACAACAACAAAAAGTCTGTCTGCTAATCCACTTTTCCTTCGACTGGCTGCACATATAAAACTTTCCAACAAAACTTGTCATTAAAAATGTATATTGATGGCAAATAGGATTTAAACTGGCTGCATATGGTAGGATGTTTCTTATGTTTGTTGAAGTTTATTTCTGAGGCTGTAAATAAAGATTTCAATCTTCTGTATTTTTGGGCATGTCTTAGACAACAGTTTTCCTTAACTGCCTTAATGTGAACCAGCCAAGATCTTTCCCTTCAGAAATGGGCTCTTTCAGGTTTGAAAATATGTATTTGAAAAATGTGAACGGGTACCTCTGATATAACCAGGACTGACATAAATATAAGATTTAATTCTAAATATTACAGTTCCTTGGTAGGGATGTAATAGTAGAATAGGGTGGCAGAACTGTAACAAAAACACTGGAAATATTCCTAGAAGGCAAGGAATCAAGTGAACATTTGCTCTTCCTTTCCCTGACTCCTCTTTGGAAGTATAGATGCGGAATTTCATTTTTTTCATCCTTACAAGATGAATTGCCTAGCTACTTGCTTTTGGCATTTTGCCGTTTGTTCTTACACAAAAAAATGGCAAGTTACCATATTCAGAATCTTTATCTCCCTCCATACACCCCAAAATGAGTCGTTTACTAGGGTTTTTTCTTCTTTACCAGTACTAGCAGGGAAGAGTTCTCTTGAGAAAGGAGGCCATGAGGAGGTCTTTTAATATGAAAAAAAAAAAAAACAACTTAACAAAATGAAATACAGTTGGCTGGAATACCTGTTTTTTAAACTTAATTTAGAAAACATTTCTCTTTGCTACATTTATTCTGGGTGTATTTCTGGAAAACATTAATTCTATACAGCTGATATATTCTGAAGGTTAATAATCTACACAACTTCCCAGACATTCAGGACACCTTTTGCTGTGGATGCTCAGAGCGAAGAGTTGCCAGGGTCAAAGGCCTAAATTTCTCTGTCTTTCCTGTATATGACACTCTGTAGTCACCCTGTAGTCAGCCTACCTGTCTGCAGGTTTACAGACATTGACTTGTAACAGGTTGTTTTTGTAGGTTGCCTTTGGCCAGCTGCCAGATGCCCACCCAGCCACTCTCTCAACCCCCTCATCAAGAGGACAGGATGAGAAAATAAGATGGAAAAGCTCATGAGTCAAGCTTGAGACACAGACATCATTTATCATCACGGGCAAAGCAGACTCAACTTGGGGAAAATTAATTTAATTTCTTGCCAAATAAAACCAATTTGGATGGTGAGAAAGACAAAAGCTAAAACACCTTTCCCCCAGCCCCACACCTTTTCCCAGGCTCAACTTCACTCCTTCATTCCTGATTTCTCTGCTTCCTTTCCTCTCCCTGAGCAGCACAGGGAGATGGGGAATGGGGGGTTGTGGTCAGTCCATAACAGCTCCTCTCTTCTGCTCCTTCCTCTGCACACTCTTCCCCTGCTCCAGCATGGCTGCAGTCCTTCAGGATAAACCTGCCCTGGCCTAGAGTCCTCCAGGGGCTGCAGTGTGGATATCTGCTTCAACTTAGTCTTTCCTGGGGCTGCATGGGAATCTCTGCTCCAACACCTGGAGCACCTCCTCTCCCTCCTCCCTCTCTCCCCTCAGGGCTTGCAGGGCTGTTTCTCACACTTTCCCCCCTCATTCCTCTCTGACTGTCCAGTATTTTGCCCTTTCTTACACAGGCTTTCCCCGCGGCTCCGCCGTGGTGGCTGCGGGGCTCAGCCGTGCCCGGCGGTGGGTCGGTCGGAGCCGGCTGGAACCGGCTGTGTCTGGCTCAGGGCAGCCCTGGCCTCTTCTCACAGAGGCCGCCCTGCAGCCCCCCCTGCCAGAGCCTGGGCACCTGCACCCCATACGCATATACACCCCATACACACATACACCCCATACATTAGTGTCCATAGAATAATATGGTAATGAGTTGTTTGCTGTTATTTATGTTCATCAGACTTCACCAAATCATTTCACATGATGCATGTGACTGCACAACAGTCAGATGGTGATAATCTTAAGTCTTGCTTACCATGTAAACCCAATACAATTCTGCAATATTTACCTTTAGAATATCACCATTTACATGACACGCCTTCCAGGTTTTTTTATGCTTAATTACACAGGTACAGAGACATTAAAAGCACAGTGTCTCAATAATACTAGCTTAGAATGAGGTGAACTTCTAAGTATTAGTCCTCATTTAATATCAAAACTGCAGGCAACATTTATATTCTGGTAAGCAAGCAACAACATACCTTTTCACTCATCCAGAGTCTTTTTAACATCATGAGAAAAATATGCCTGTGTATGTTTGCATTTTAATAAGCTTGAATATATGAAATATGCAGTATAGATGTGTACAAATACCAGATCAAGAAAAATACATGGCAGTACACTACCAGAAAATAATAAATCATCCTCCCTCACTCTGTCTTCAGGCAGAAAATATACACCTACAGATGTTCAAAGTGTGTAATAATTTTCCCCATTTTTTAACCTCATTTTTAAAGATTTTTTTCTTCCTTTGCATTTTCTGTTTAGATTTGTACACAAGTGTTCAAGTCTTCAGCATCAGCTTTAGGAAGCATTAACACACACTTGTCCTGCCACAAGTTATCACAAGTTTGTATTTACTTGCTCTTTCTGCTCCCTGAAAAGTAATATATGCCATAATCCAGAGGGAGGAGTCCTGCCTATGAAAGATTATTCTGTATTTGTTCATACTGTAGTTCTGAAGCATCCTGGCAGTTACAGAGATTTTTCATTGAATTACTCAACTGGGCAACATTTGTATTTAATAAAATATGGTCAGCTTTTCTTAAAAATGAGAAAAGCGGAATGAAGAATTTCGGACTGAGCTGGCTGAACAGGAAAACATGCATTCAACATTTCTATAATAGAGCAAAGTTTGGTTGGCAGTGATTCATGGAGTCATGTTATCATATTATCAGTATCTCAGCAATTTAATATCTAAGTACTAACATGCCTTCCCCCAAGTATATGAATAGGGCTCTAAAAATAGAAGTATCTATAACAGTCAGTGACACTGTAGTGCATATGCAATTAAAACAGTTTTCCTAACCATATTTACCCCATTGTCATTTTTTCTTTTACATTTCTACATCTGCTCATCTTGTAACCGCAAAGCACTCCCTGTGACTGCTGCCTGCTAGTCTGTTTTTGAACACCTAAGCTGCAGTGTTTGCCTATCATTATCTTTTCTTGATTTCCCAATTAGTCGTGTTCTCTTGACAGTTTAATGCCTTGTTTTACCTACATCCTCAAAAAAACGTAGTATGACTCTGGTATGCCAGAGCATGTAACACTGGGATTTGCTCAAGAAATTATTTTTCAGCCACCTTAGGTATTAGTGATTTCCATGAAAGTGAAACGTGGAATCAGAATATATGAAAACCCACACTATCCTTCCAAACCTCAAAACTACCTCCCCTAATTCTTCAGCTGACACAGGTTAGCAATAGTCACATGCACTAGGATTGACAGATGTCACCTCTGATTTATTAGTTACCTTAAGTTTCCGAAGACTGGATGTTATCTTCATGTAGCTAAATTATTACCTTAATTTCTCTGGAACTCTGTAGTCTCTCATTGTATATTCTCTACAATCCATATTGTAAGTCATCTGAGGCAAAGTTGGTATTTTTTCTTTGTAGAATCTTTGGTATTACATGCCTCTAAACCTGGTTTGCAGTTCCTGTGTGTCATCACAGTAAAATTAAACTCCTTTCTATACCTTTTGAACAGGAAATAGCATTTCTCACCAGTCGGCCATTTTCTGATGTTGATCTTGAAACTAGGACAAATGCTATGAATTTAATAATTTCACTGCCTTGTTGAAACACCAAAGTGTCTTCTCGTGGTCGTTTGATATGCTCATCTGTTTAAGCAAATATGACATACAATTAGCCTCAATTTACTAAAGACATGTAGACCTTATAGGACACAATGCACTAAAAGTGAGTGCTGTTTCCCTTAAAGTTGCTTATCAAGGCATAGTTTAAAGTGTTCAGACACCTACACCTCTTTTTTAGGCTCCTAAATTCTCATTGATTTTTCACAAGCCTAACACTCCATTCACAATCAATATTGCTCAGAGTTAAATATCCTCTTCTTCTGCCAGTGTGGCATTAAGTTGAATTAGATCTTTTGTATCAGGTAGCTAATTAGACATGAATTTTTTTTGTGACAAATGGTTGCCCGGTGATCCAGGAGGACAATCCACCTGTCCACAGCCCAGCCCTTATTACCATCACACTCAAGGTCCCTCAGACACAGGCTAAATGGATGCCACTGTTTGTCGCAGTCATTTGTTAAGGCTCTCTTTAAACAATGTAGGGGAAAACCATAAAGGGTTTGATTTTTATAGCCGCATTGTATTTCACATAGTAAGACAACATTAGCTTTGTAATATATGACTGGGAGCAGGGTGAGATTTCTGTGGAAGTGCTTGGCCTGCTCTCGTGCTCAGTAATGTATCGTGAACCCTTGGTGTCAGTATTGTCTGATTTCTAGAGCAAGATGTTGGATGGCCTGTGTGTAGCCTGTTCTGTTATAGTCAGTGCTAAGTTCTTAATGTAGATCGACTGTACTCCCCCTTGTGCCTTTTCAAGAAGCTTGCTGAGGCAAGAAGAGAAGTTGTGAAGCCCAGAGTGGCAAAGAGTTTGGATAACATCCTTTCAATAAACTAGAACGATTCAGATCATGTAGGTCCAGTTTCAACAAAATACAGCTTCTAGCATTCCACTGAAGCAAATAGTGAATAGCTGTTGGAACAGAGTTGAAAATAGAGTTGAAATATCTGTTGAACATAGGCCTGTGCAGGTTGTACTTTTTCTGTTTCTTATGGCTTAACGTTCAAGATTAGTTATGGACTTGATACAAAGAGTGAAATCTCCTTTGCCCCCAACTAATTGTAAATAACTAGTCAATCACAGCTATTTTTTTAAATTTTATTTTATTGGTAGAACTTTTTTTTAAACAACAAAATAAAATAACAAAAAATTGCCATTCTTTTGATTTGATCTAGATTTGGGGGGGGGGGGGTGTGTGTCAAAATATGGCATCTGTCCTTATTTGGAACTCTTCCTTTTAGTGTCATGAAATTCACCTACCCATCTCAAAATTGATGTTTTAAAATAATCTTTGACAATAGTCTGAGCAAATAATGATTTAAAAATATTAGCAACAGGCTTTTCTGTGAAAAGGTAATAAGGTCATCTACCAATTCATTTTTACCAACTACTTTCTCAAGATTAAGCAAGCTTATGTTCATCCATTTTATCATCATCTTCATTGGTCTACAGTTTACATAATGATGATTGGTAAAGCGAAGGCACCTACTTCTGTGAGTCCTTTTCTAAATGCTGTATATGCCTAATGTTACAAACAGTGTTATTCCAGAAGCAAAAAAACCTTTTCCTTATTAAGGAACTAAATTACATATAACTTACTGTATAGGGAAGGAAGAAAATATTTAGTGTTTTTTACTTTAGTGTTATAATGCATTTATAAGCTGGAGTCACACATTAAAAAGTTAAGGCTTTCAAAGTGCTTAACTTTCAGTACCACCCATCTAAACTGTGTGCTGATGAATTTTATGGATTCATAGAATCTTAGAATAGTTTGGGTTGGAAGAGACCTTTAAAAGTCATCTAGTCCACCCCCATTGCAACGAGCAGGGGCATCTTCAACTAGATCAGGTTGCTCAGAGCCCTGTCCAACCTGACCTTGAAAGTTGCCAGGGATCGGGCATCTACCACCTCTCTGGGCAACGTGTTCCAGTGTTTCACCACCCACATTGTAAAAAATTTCTTCCTTATATCTAGTCTAAATGTACCCTCTTTTAGTTTAAAACCACTACTCCTTGTCCTATTGCAACAGGCCCTGCTAAAAATCTGTCCCCATCTTTCTTATGAGCCCCCTTTAAGTACTGAAAGGTCACAGTAAGGTCTCCCTGAAGCCTTCTCTTCTCCAGGCTGAACAACCCCAGCTCTCTCAGCCTGTCATCATAGGAGAGGTGTTCCATCTCCCCAACCATTTCTGTGGCACTCCTCTGGTCCCCCTCCAACAGGTCCATGTCTTTCCTGTGCTGAGGACTCCAGAGCTGGACACAGTACTCCAGGTGGGGTCTCACCAGAGTGGAGTAGAGGGGTAGAATCACCTCCCTCAACCTGCTGGTCACGCTTCTTTTAATGCAGCTCAGGATACGGCTGGCTTTCTGGGCTGCTAGCCCACATTGTCGGCTCATGTCCACCTTTTTGTCCACCAGTGCCCACAAGTCCTTCTCCACAGGGCTGCTCTCAATCCCTTCATCCCTCAGTGTGTACTGATACTGAGGGTTGCCCCGACCCAGGTGCAGGACCCTGCACTTGGCCTTGTTGAACCACATGAGGTTCACATTGGCCCACTCCTCGAGCTTGTCCAGCTCCCTCGGGATGGCATCCCATCCCTCAGGCACGTCAACCACACCACTCAGCTTGGTGTCATCTGCAAACTTGCTGAGGGTGCACTCAATCCCACTGTCTATGTCATTGATGAAGATACTCAACAGTACCGGCCCCAGTGCAGACTGCTGAGGGACACCACTTGTCACTGTTCTCCATCTGGACATTGAGCCATTGACCACTACCCTCTGGATGTGACCATCCAACCAATTCCTCATCCACCAAAGAGTCCATCCATCAAATCCGTATGTCTCCAATTTAGAGAGAAGGATGTTGTGCGGGACCATGTCAAAGGCCTCACAGAAGTCCAGACATATGACATCTGTAGCTCTTCCCTTGCCCACTGATGTAGTCACTCAATGCATTATAGAAGGCCACTAGGTTGGTCAGGCAGGAGTTGCCCTTCGTGAAGCATTGCTGGCTGTCTCGAATCATCTCCATGTCCTCCATATGCCTTAGCATTATATATACCAATAGAATATATTTGTTAGGAACTGCAGTCAAAGGGAAGTTGATCATGGATCTAAAACTTTAAAATTCAAGGCGAGGAAAGTTTCTTTAATTTATACCCTTCTTAGGTGCAGGAACAAAGAAAAGTGACTAGAAAGATATGTTAGTGCTATAAATACAAGACTTTAACACATTCCCTCAGCTAGGCACCACATTCTTCTCACTTCTTCAACCTTTTAGCTTCCCTCAGCTGCAGTCGATGTGGTATATAGCTTAGAGTAGAACCAGCTAGTCACTTGGTGTTCTAAAATCAGTCATTCAGGTTAAGTTAGGTTAGGTTTTCTCCTGTAACCATATCTCACAGATATCTGTTCATATTGTCTTAATAGTGTTTCTGTGATTATTTTTCTACATTTTCTTTCTTCAGCTGCATTAGAACTAAATTGCTTGGTTATAGCTCCCTAAATTATCAAGTTATAATTTTTCCATGTATACTTCTCATTTTTTAAAGCCTTTTGCTTATTAGATAGCTTCCTCCTAGCTACTGTCCTTTGTGTCTCTGATCAGTGCAGTTAAGTTGATAATCTTGTGGTTTGGAACTTGTCTAATGTCATATCGTTCATTATTGCCTATTTTATTCATGCTTCATGAAATGGGCTAGGAAGCAGCATTAAAAAAAAAAAAAAAGGAACTAGGTTATCTAAGTGAGACTTCTAAGGAAACACTTCTATATCTGCAGGCACTTGGGGCTCTTTTTGAAGTCCCACCTGGACCACTGACATTGTCATACAGAAGGGGCAGCACAATGACAGTGTTAGTGGTCTCTTTCTGAAAGCTTCTGGGACACTGAATTTCTCCTCCACCTTACCAAACATTGCTATATACTTGTTATTCATCATTGTTCAAAAAAAAAAAGGACTGTTTTGCTGTTAGATACACTCCTTTTATTCCACACAGGAAAGCCTCTCCCAGGGGGACTTTAAGAGAAAAAGATATTTAACAGAGGATTTATTTATTTATTAAGCCAGACTAAACCATTTCAGATTAAAATCTACTTAATCTGGATAGCAAATTAAAATTAGCCTGATCTTTATTAAACAATGAGCCTTTTTTTCATTCTCTTTCCTCCCTTCAAAGATGCACTGCAAACTGCTGGCTACACAGCTTGAGAGGACATTGAAGTAAACATAAAATGAATAACATTTCATGTTATTAAAGCCTATCTGGTCTTCAGGGCAAAGATAACAAACTAGAACACCATGGTTTCTTTAAAATATTTCTTTTGTATGAAGACTGTATATTTCAAATTTGTTTAATAAAATGTAATTGATGGGAATAAATAGAATTGAAGACCTCACAAAGCCGAGCAAACGATAACAAAATGACTGAGTCAGAGGTCTGCTTTATGTTCAGCACTGAAAGCAATCAATCACAAACATAATTTCCATATGGTTGATTGTTCACCTTTAAATGCAATGTTGCAGGCAAATCTATCTTTAAAAAATATATATCCTGGTTAGTGAACACCTATCTTCTTCAAACATGGAACACATTTCTATACCTTGCACTGTTGACATCAAGTAAGTGGATAATCATTTTTAACACACAGACTAGAAATACCCTTACATTAGGAAAAAAACCCAAAACATCTTTTTTGCTATTTTTAAGTATGCATGGAATTTAAACTGTAAAAATATGTAAGTGAATGAAGAACTATCAGTGAGCAATATTCCTAAATATGGTCTAAAATATTTAACTGTCAGAGGTAATATTTTATAAAATAGGACTGTAGATGTTTTCCTGATAGATCTGAGGGGCATGTTAATGGAGTACAATGAAGACAGATAGCTCCATTCTAATACCGTCGAGCAGACAGCGGCCTCATGAAATGCATCTCTGCCAGTGCCCATCAATCTCACCATGATGGCTGCTTAGATTAGACACAGAAAAAGTACTCCTGTGAATCTTTAAAAGGCTATTTCTGTCTTCTGTGAAGTTGTTTAACTTTGTTTTCATTTTATGGATTTGGCTGGGCTTTAATGCCCACAGGAGCCTGCAGACCTACCCTTATAAAATCCCATGAAAACAGTTGTTAGAGAAACATAAATTGCATCTTTACTGGTTTACCCACTTGGGCTTGTCTTGCTTCACATTATGTACTATTTTATTGGTTTTAAATCAGTTGTGTAAATGTATTAATAAAGAAGTGTAATTTAACAATCTGATAAATTTTAGATATAAATACACAAAGTTAAACTTTATATGGCCATGTTGCTCTCATTGCTACAAATGATTTATCATTTGGAAAAGTTTAAAACTCAGAGTCTTTATAAAAAAACTATACTTTGTCAGTCATTTTTAAATTACTTTCCTTTTCAGTTATTTCTGTTTTTGTGGCAGTGGGAGTTCCTTGAGTTGCTTGCGAAGAGCTAAATCCAGTTATCTTACTTGCAATGTGTAATAGGAAACTGTTGAACTCAGCAGTGTGGTACAAAGTGCCATTAAACATGATGGGTTCTAAGTCAGAAAAATAAGTTGTTTCATGACATTCATACAGGACAGGAGCTTCAGACTCTAGGAGTTATAAATCAGGTTCATGGATTTTAAAAGAATTTGGACAAAGTGCTGTTTTGGCCTTATTTTAAATATCTTTAAATATATGGTTCTATTTCATCTAGTGTCTTTCAGCTGAGTCACTTCCAACTTCAGGCACATCTGCATAAATAAGCGAAGCTTTCCTGGACACCTCTGTCCATGTTCTGGACAAGAAGATGTACTAGCAAACTTGTGTGCCAGGGCTAACCTATGGTTTCATCAACTTGGAAAAGTACTGCTCGCTAATAGAAAAGGTGCTGTAAGCATTACAAGACAATTTTTTGTTTCACAATTGCCAAAAGAATTTCTATTGAATAAAGTCACAGGAAAGTAAGTAAGCATGACTTTCTCCTGGTTAGGTTATCAAATAACCTATATCTACACAATTAGTTTACACCCTCAAACTCCTAAAAATGATGTAAGTTATTTTGCTTTTGTATGATAAAGCTCTCTAATTTTCTTAAATCAGGAGATCAGCATCCTAGCTGAGACTGTCCAAGAATGCTGGAGACAATGATCAGGGTCAAAATCTTGGTACTGCACATTCTGGAATTTAAGTGAAAATAAACAGGTCTTGAGCTGGTCTGTACTGTATTGAACCCACTATGGTCATCTGAAAGTCAGCAAAATAGCTACTGCTTGTTTAATTCACACAGTGAGTTTAAGTCCTTGCAGAAAACTCCCTTTCTTCTCTAAAATCACTGAGAATAAGTTTACCCATTCTTCAGAGAGAAGATACAAAACTGCACTGCAGAAAACTTTGACATTCAGTTGTCACGGCCTGCAACAAAGCTGCATGCAGTATTTGATTTCTTTTGCTTTGAAAGGCCATTGGGAATACATATCAGCAATTGATTATGGAGATAGGAAGACAGGAAATATTGCCCGCCATCTTGACAGAGTTAACATATAAGACAGACCAGGACTTGTGATGATTGATTCTCTGCCAAGTTCAGAATTTGAATTTCAAAAGTACCATACAATAATGTTTGATTTAGTGGCCATTCTGAAACAGTCTTAAAACCCACTTTCATTCAGCCTCAGTAATTCCCTCCTATTTTTCTGAAGAGCTTTCCTCCTTTATCTGTATTTTTGTTCTGATCTGATACTACACATTACAGAGTTCTATGTCTCTATATTTGTAATGTCATCTGAGTTAATGTAATGAGCCTGTTTTCCACTTTAATGTGTGAGATGCAGTCTATGAAGACTTCCTCATCCTCCTCCATTTTGCTGTAGCTTAAGTCTAACTGATGGTGACTGTCATATCAATGTGAAAGCCCAGCATATCCCTAGAGAAATGTGGTGAGATAACATCTGTGGTGGTGTGATTGTCATAAGAAGAGGTAATACAGAAATGATGGATGGTCATGGAGAAAAAATAAAGATTAATGACATAACTTGCCAGCCAGAACAAGGTCTCTTCGGGGGAAATCAAAGAAAAGAAAAGAGGAAAAAACCAGCACTGTAGGAATCTGAAAAGATCACCAATGTCACGATTACATCACGAGCACCACCTGAAACACTTCCTGCAGAGCCAGAAGTCTGGTCAGGTTTGCTGTGTGGTAGCCTATCTGTAATATTCCAGTATGTCTCTTGCTCACAGTAAAACTAAAGCCAGAACAGCTGAGTTGCTATCATATTTTACTTGAACATTTTAACAAAATTTGTAAGAAAAGACAGAATTCTAAAAATAGTAATAATTTAGAAGTAACTGAGTTTACTCAGCCTACATTGACAGAATCCATTTTCACCCTATGTACTGCAAAAGTACTGCTGGGTAAGGTGATATACCCTTTAGCACGGAAGAATAAAGAATATTTATTTTATTTTGTTTTATTTTCCAAATGCAACAAGGCATTTATTAGCATAACATTTAATTGCATGTTTAACATAAAGCAAGTGAGCAGAACCAGCAATGAAATGGATGCTGGAATATTTTATCTAGGGAAGGATAACCCACATTCAGATATGGAAACAGTGAAAATTAATTAAGACAGTGAATCTGCATGATTTATACTACAGAGGATGAATATTAGGTGATTTCATTGCTCTTCATAGAGACAGTCCTTCAGGTATTGTAGCAATTTTACTTTGTGTGAGCTTCTCAGGTTTCAGCATGTTTCTGAATATCCATCTCAACATGTTAGTCACTATGCTAAGATTTTTAAAGGTTCATACATCTGCTTTGACAAGAATCTTTAAGTCCCTCAAGTACTTCCTGAATTAGTTTTTAATCTGAAATTGATATTTTGAAACACTTTTTGGAAACTGCTTATCAAGATTTTTTTCAAGCTAGAGTCAAGCAAACATTGTCACCTACTTCATGGAGAACTAATCCAATAACTTAGAAGTTACTGCAGAAAAGAGTAATGGTCTTCTGGTCATCTTTCATTTTCTCTCTATTTATGTACATGTGTGAATAAATAATTGACAAATATTTCCAGTAACTGAGATTTAATATATTTATTTGCCAAATGAATTATTCTTTCCCCTCTATGAAGATAACATTCTGATTTAAAGGACAGAACAAAGAAATTTCCCCAGTCCCTCCTGCTTGGGTCAGTAATACATATTGGGGAGGGTGATATATGGAAAGGTTCAGTATGAGCTAACAGAGGTGTCCAGTTGTGCATTACATTGTATTTTGAAAATATAAAATCCCTCAGTTTTAAAATCCTTACTTTTTCTGAAATTGAGGGTGCTTTTTTCCCACTGGAATAAATGAGGACTTGCTCTGAAGAAGTCCTTGTAGGACAGGTAGAATGATGCACTCCAGAACAAGGACAGAATGCATCAAGTGTATCATCAATTTCCATTGGTTGAACAATGTCTAACAAACAATTTGTTCTCTGGATTGAGATGTTTGTCTTCAAATTGTATACAAATAAATAGTGACACTAGTCTTTATATAAGTAAAACCAGCACCTACCCTGTACAATGGAGCACTTTTCTCTTGCTGATATCCAAGCATTTTACAGATACATTTTAACTGTGACTGTCTGTGTAAAATCTCTAAGGCAGGTGCATCGCACAATTCTAATCTCCTCTTTACAGTAATGAATGTATTATTGAAGTATACTAGTGGTTAGAGGAGAAATAGTTGTAAGAACAAAGATAAACCCTCCCTACTATTATCCCCCCCCCAATAAGTATAACTATAAATATATTTTATATCTATATTTTGTAAATACAGAATTAGCGCCAACAAAGTAAACATCAGCTGCCATCATCTCCCATTTCTTCTTTTCAGTCCCTGTGATAAAGGTGATAAACATAGATGAAGTTCTCTGGAAGCTGTATTTCCAATGAGGAAACAACCTCTGTTCCTAGTCATATGCCACCATCCAGAAGCTTTCAGACACTGAGCTGCAAAATGTCCAGCAACCATCATTGCTGGGAGACAAACATTTTGTCACTCCCGTTGAACTACTAAATGGGAACCTACATATTCTGGTTTGCATTATCTTCTGAACAGCTTCCACTTTAGATTTTCCATTGAAAGAAGAAACTAAACCCACAGTGATTAAAAGCCCAAGGATTGCTTGAACAATGTGTCTTAAGATACAAGATGTAGAGAAAGGCCTGGCAAACTGCACAGATACAATGACCATTTCCTGAGTTATATTTTGATTATGGTATGGTGATAAAGTATAGACTCTTCTCTTTTTTTACATAACTTCTTCATCACTGTTATTACACAGGTTTTACACAGTGGCAAGTACATAGAGTTTGGCTACATCAGATTTTACTATGCCAGGCATAGTGAAAGAGGGAGTGGCAGGCCTTTCTCCACTACATGACAGATGGTACAAATGGATCAGGATGACTGTAGCAGGATAATGGTAACAGATAACAGTGTGATCCCATTGAGACAGCAATTATACCACATTACATGCCAACAGCTTTCAGATACAGAGGAGAGGGGTTATCTGTTACGTATCTCCATTGTGAAAGTAGGAAGAGTAGCATATGGTTGGGTGGAGCACAGGTAGGGGGAATAATTAAGAGCATAACATGGTCATCTCTGTTACCCAGAAAAAACAAATGTGGAAGAAAGTTGTTAAAAAACTAAAAATTAAAATAATACTTTTTCTAGCAGTCAGTCTTTGAAATGATGTTAAGATGGTTCAAGGTGTAAAACATGCATATACAGCAAAACATAGACATTCACTGGGAACAAATTCAGAGCACAAGCTAGATGACTGTGAGGAGGCAAATTATGTCAATATGGTGAGGGAATATTATAAGTGTGTATGTTGATATGTGGATAAACAGATGTTCAACTAGCAGCAACTAGATGAAAAAAGGGTATTTCCATTTTATTCATGTATTAACTGAAGCTGGGCTAAATACTGATTTATTTTATTTGGAGAAAAAGCATTCTTTTGAAACTATAATTAATACTGTAAAAGATAAAATAGCTTCTGAAAATTGAAGTTTATAATACAGGAAAAAAACTCCAGATATTTCTAAAACAGAAGAAATAGGAATATTATGACACGGTTCGATCTGTCTCCACGTCTAAGCATCTGTTTCACAACTTAGTTTTTCAATATTAGTAAATCATAAATGTAATCGCAATTACCATCAGGAAACTGGTAGATGGGATCCCATGGGAAGCTGCTCTGAAGCGCAAAACAGCTTGAGAAAACTGGCAGCTCTTTACAGACTGCATGCTCCAGTTACAATAGCACCTCATCCCAATAGTCAGGAAAATAAGCAGACGTATCAGGAGGCTGGCTTGGCAAAACAGACAACTCAAGTCAGAGCTCCAATGCAAAAAGGCAGCATACAGAAGGCAGAAGCAGAAATAAGTAAAAAAGAGGTATTTAGGAACAATGCCTGGGCATGAAGAGGTGATGCTATAATAGCCAAGGCTCAACTGCATATGAAACCTTCAAGGTAAGTTAGGGTAAACAAGAGTTTCTACTTCTACATTAGTAGTGAGAGATTGAACAAGGAAAGTGTGGGGCAGTTGCTGAATGGGATTGGTGATTTAGTAGCAGCAGATGCTTATAAGACTGTCTTTGCCTCAGTCTTCATCAACAAAGTCTTCTGGGCCTCTGTGCCTAGAGGCAAGCTTGAAGTAGGAGGAGAATAACCTGCAATGGATGAGGATCAAGTCAAGGACTACTTCTGAGAACTCAATCCGTAAAAGTCCAGAGGACCGAACAAGCTGCACCACGGGGTGTGAAGACTAATAGCCAATGTCCTTGCCTCTCTTATCACCTTTGAAAGGTTAGGGAAACTGGAGATGACTGGAGATGAGGTGATGACTGGAGATGAGGTAATGACTGGAGAAAGGCAGATCTTTACACATTTTCAAAAAAGTCCAAAAGGGTGACCCAATGAAGTGCAAGCTGATCAGCTTCACATCAGTCCCTGGGAAAATCAGTGAGTGAGACCCCTTGGGGAACATTTCTCAGCACATGTAGAAGAAGGCAGCAACTGGCAACAGTAAACAGGGATTGACCTAGGCTAAATCATTCCTGACCAACCTGATTGCTTTCTAGGATATAATGACTGGATTTGTGGATGAGGGGAGAGGCAATGAATGTCATTTACCATGATTTTTACAAGGCTTTTGACACTGTCTTCTGATATATTCTTGTATCAAGTTAAGACATTACAGTCTTGATGCGCAGACAACTAGATGGGTAAAAAACTGATTGGACAGTTAGTGGCTAGTGGATCATACTCTACTGGAAGCCACCAACAAGTGCAGCATTGAATGGGTCTAATTTGGCACCTGTCTTGTTTAAGATCATTATCTGGAAGAGGTGAGAGTGCATGCTTGTCAAATTTGCATAAATTGAAACAAAAGAGGTTCAGGCTGGACATAAGTAAAATATTTTTTCCCTATGAGGATAAGCAAGCAGTGTAGCAGGTTGCCTAGTGAGGTTGTGCAATATCTGTCTTTGGAGATTTTCAAGACCCAACAGGGTAAAGCACTGAACAACCTGGTGTGACCCCAGAGATGATCCTGCTTTAAGCAGTAGTTTGGACTAGACACTTCTCGAGGTCCCTTCCAACCTGAATTATTCTATGATCCTATGATCATTTATAAACATTTAATAGGTATCTGGAGAAGACACCACCACATACTTGATTCTAAATCTGTCAATATTAGTGAGACACTTCACTTTGATTTTAAAATATTACTTTAACCTGATGGCTGCAGTATGTGGTTTATTATTGAACTGGTTCAATAAAAGTGAGTGGAGAAATCAGTGGATAATGCACTCATTTCATTAGAAAATGGTCCAAGCCTGCTTCCTGAGGCAGATATGAGATAACTAACCAATAGAACCTAGCATAATATATGTAAACTGATAAGGAAGATCTAAGCAGCACTAAATAACCTATAGCTTTCCTACTCAGCTAAGCTACCAGCATCATGCATTTTCAAGCTCTACTATCCAGGCTTCTGGGAACATGCTTCATATTAGCAATATTTCCCTCTTCCTCAAAAGGTTTTTATTTTGTGTGCTCTGCTGTTTTCTTTAGAGCAAAGAGGGCTTAGCTGAGTGAACTGATGATACTGTGAAGAGTTGGTACAAAGGCAGTTGGTTGTCTCTTTTAAGAAGCTTATCCAGCTTTCAATAACTCACTCAGAATTCAGTCAATAAACACACTTCATATGAAACTGCGTTTTGCCCATATTATCTGAAACACTCTGTTGAGTTTCCCCACACAGATAGTACTAATAATGTCTTTTACTGACTTACCTGCTACTTTTGCTGAGCATAGACTTTAAGAATATTGTGCTTGTTCCTGAACAAGTTGACATATGAGTTGACACTGCATATGACTTGACTGAAATCTTTGGCACTCTCCACTCAGTGTCTGAATGAATGTCAGATTTACTGTTCACTGAAAGGAATTTCATTTAATGAACAGACAAATATATGCTCTTCAGAGCATATATTTTAAATTCAAACCTGGTTCTGTTTTACAATGTATTAATTGCATAAAACAGGCTACTTGAAGGTATTCTTTAAAACATTTGGAATGCTTCATATGATAGATTGTTTCTACTACATCATCCCATGGTTATAGTGTTGGAAAGTAATATGTTTTATTTTAAAATATTTAAACTGAATACTTCCACACTTTTATTAACTAATAAAACCACTATTTTATGCTTTGCTGAATGCTCTATTCTCTAAATGCGTTAATAAGATATATTTAGTCTCTTTCTGGTGTTTATCATGCAAAATTAACTTTAGTGTTCTTATTCAGTTGAATGTTAATTTGCACAATATAGTTAGTGCTATGGACAATTTCTCTAAATAAAACACTTCCCTTTTTTTTTTCTTTTCTTCTTATCCTCCATTTTCCCTAAAAAATATAAAAAACCAAAGCTTTGGTTAGAAATCATTTTTAGACAATAAATCAAACATCACTTACCTGTAAAACTTTCAAATTACTTGTAAAACAAAAACATATAAGAAACTTGTACAAAAATAACATAAATTATAGATGAGCGACTTATTTTCTGTTGTATCTGACTGTTATCTAAAAACCTGCAATACTTTAGCAATCTACAATAGTGATCACTTGATATACATTTGCAAAATAATACTCTTAATTTAAGATCCTAAAAGTGCTAAAAGAAACTGAAAGTGTTACTTACCTACAAGGACTATTGTACAAAACTTTTTTTTAAGCTTTATGTGGTCATTTTAACTTGTTTTGCCAGTGTCCAAGTGTCTCCATTGATTCTGTTCCACCTTTTGACTTCCGAACTGCATGAATTCCACATTAAACTTAGCAACTGAAGCAGAGCCACTGCAAAACCATCAGGGCAAGGGCCAAAGGAAGGTACTCTTCTGAAGAAATAACATTCATATTTTTGAAGACGACTTCCTCTATAGTACAAAAAAGACTCTAAGAAAGAAATCTGTAACCCACAATAGATGTTTTTTCTTAGTACCTAGCTGTGTTTTTCATGCTGTGCACTGCTTTAAATTGTTTCTATGGGCACAGTAAGTTACTGTCTGTTTTAAAGAGAAAAAGTCTTTTTCTTGCCCTTTTTCTTGTGCTTTCTAGCTTCTGGGATTGAGAGCTTTATTTTTCTGTTTTTGTTGACAAATTAGGAATTTAATAATCCTATATTATATATATGTATGCATATGTCTGTACATACAATCGGCATTTTAATTGAAAATTTGTAGTTGGGTTTGATACTAGGTCCATTGACTTAATTATCTTTTGCTGACTTTGAAGTTTTCAGAAACTATACTTTGCCTTTCAGCTGCATCTGATGTAGTTAAAGAGCAAGCAAAACTATGCTCTGCTCAGCAAGGAAATCATGCTGGATGGTGGTTGTTCAGACTAAATCATCTTGTAGAGAGCTTCCAGACTTCACAGCATATCAGGAAACTAAGATTAGACTCAAAGTTAATGCCTGGAAAAGATAATGAACATGGAAGAAAATACTATCAACTGGAACAAAACAAAACAAAACAAAAGATGTTTTTATCATGTAAAGCAGATCTTCCTCCATTGGATCTGACTCTGAAGACATTTCTTGGAAAAGAAAGCTCTTAAACACTTGAAAGCTGCTACAGTGACAAGGCCAACCCTTTGGCGATGACCAAGCATGAAGTACACTGGAACTTGAACTGCAATATGGTCAAAATGTCCTTACATTCAACTGTTGTCTCATAACCAGTTATTTGAAAGTGTAGTGATCATCTTACCTTGCAATAATTATGAAGAATTTACCTGTAACTCTTTGTCAGTGGGATTACTTGGGTAAGATTTATTCACATAAGCTAAGACAACAGGCATAATCCTTTCATTTATACAGTAGCTTCCAGGGCTGGGATAGTAAGCAGTCATTTGTTATGCTCTGAAATTTTCAAAATTAGATGAATGGGCTACAGTGACTCTTCCAGAAGGAAAGAGTCCATATTCCTTTCTGCTTTCCTCTCTTCTAGCAAAGAAGCAAAAAAGGAAAAGGAATTTCTAATGGTTCTATAGGAATCAAAGTTGCAAAACTAACAGCAAACTTAGACAGTAAAGTTGCAAAATTAACAGGGCACTTTAATTAAAAAAAAATAATATATTTTTAGTTAAAAACAGGCATTCCAAAGCTTTTTGCAATATTACATAGATTGTGCAGTCAAAAAGGAAGAGGTCAGGGGGAATACTCAGCGATATTCAAAGGATTACAATAATAGCACAAGTTCCTTAGTATCAGAGTTAATTGCAGATATCCAGACTTTGAGGATTCAGTTATATTAATGGGAACCATCTCTTAATACAAGTGAGATTAAGTGGGTTTAACAGCTGTGTGATGTATTCTAGCACCATATTGCAAGCAGCAGCTCTAAAATTATCTTCTTAAAGCAGTCGATAAAATATCTAGTGCTTTTTTATGTACAGTTCATTTAAGATATTGCACTTATAAATTACAAGAAAGCTAATACTTTTATGCACATGCACATAACTGAATGACAGATTTTAATGAGACTTTTGCAAGACCATGAGTGTGTGACAGAAGAGTATAGATTTCTGATGCTCCAGGTGAAGTCCTATAAAAGCAGAGCAACACCTTCCCCCATTGAAATTCTTAACAAGAAGTGCAAAATGAAAGTGTGGTGGCATGACAGAAACTAAGCATCGATAAAGTATGATAATATGTGATTGCTTTCATTCCAAACATCTACAATAAAGTCCTTGGCTCTCCTACATCTAGAATAAACTTATTTATTCAATATTTTTGTCATGCTTATAAATACCAGGCCTGATTCAACAATCAATTTAGGATGTTGTCTGACTTTTCAGAAGCATCAGTGTAACATGCTGTAAGAGACTGAATTGTTATCTTGAACCATTTGCCTCAAAGATTGTTAGGTATGAGGGACTGGGCTGTCATCAAGGAACTGTGAACTGCTCATCTTGAGCCCTTTGTCTCCAAGATGGCCGGTTTAAGCAGGACACTCCTCTGTCCATAAGGACGATTACCAGGCCATTGAGGCATCCAGGGGAGGAAACGGGGCTGGAGCTGATAAGATACTGGTTTCTGGTATCGATCACGCAAAGGTCGTGTGATAAATGAAACCTGCAGCGCATGACATCATCGAAATATGCCCTATAAAAACCCCTAGAGACAAGCTGTGAGGGGCTTTTTCTTCCTCACCAAAGAATTGAAGATTGAGGACCGACGGGACGCCGCTGGATCCATGGTGGTGACCATCCTTGCAACTCCCACCACTGACTGCTTGCCTGAGGACCAATGGGACGCTGCTGGATCCATGGTGGTGACTATCCTTGCAACTCTATCCCGACTGCTTGCTTAATTTCTACCTTTTCTTCCATTCTATCCTATCGCCACCATTTTCCACTTTTGATACTTTTGATAATAAAAACTCTTTGGACTGTACGGCATTTGACCTCGTTTGTGTCTTAATCTCGCTCTTGGGATCATATCGAAACCTTCCCCGACATTGGATCGGGACATATGCCAACAAAAGGATGCATGTGCTATCTTATCAACTGCAGTGAAAAACAAAATGTAAGCTCAAGAAATAACTGAAGTCAATATGAGATGTGTATACATGTACGCTGCATGACTGGAGAGAAGGTGCTATTTCTACTTACTATATCTTCTACTAAATAAAACACTTCTAATGCCAACGTGACTCTTCTTATGGCAATATATCTGATAAAGGATGTCCGACTTTTTTCTTTTCAACTCTTGCAGGAAAGAACAAGTCTCTGAGGATAAAAAGAAAGACAAAACTCACAGAAGCTTGTTGATGTGAAATTGCATATCTGATAAACTCTGCACTCTAGTTCAAAAGTTAAGGTATAGGCGTTTTGCTGCAAAATACTTACGGGAAGGAGTAATGACTAAATGATTTCTTTTGGAGGATTACTGCAGCTACCAGTCATTCTAGAAGTAATTTTTAAGTGGCTTTTATAAAGCAAAGAAAAACAATAGAAAAGCAAGGAATTTATTTTGTAAGCAATAGAACTGAGGAAGGCTGAACATTAAAACCATAAACGTAAAGTGGAAAAGGAAAATACGGTGACACTGACATAAACAAAGGTATGCCAATGATATCCTCTACATGCTTGCAACTACAATAATCCCTACTCCATAGTACCTGTGAATCCCACTATCAAAGAGTCTGAAGTTCTCTTACCTTCCTTAAGTTTCCATTTATGATCTCCTGCCTGCTACAAGTTCTGTCCCCAAATACTCAAACTCTCTCACATAATCCTTCATATGTGTGTATGAAAGGTTAACATGTATTTAGATGACCTGAAAAAGAAATCTTTCAGGTTTCCATCCCACTTTAAAATGTAGCTAGGACTGGTCTCAGTTTAGGGTTTCTTTAAATAGTTTCTGTATAAAAAGAAGTTGCAAGCGACTAAAAATACAGTCTGGTCAATGCTGGGAAAGCATTAAAGTACAACAGTAAATTATTTCAGGCTTTCTTTCTACTCACATGTAGTCCCAAGACATCTTTTAGGCATTTATTTTGCAAATAGTACCGATTTTAGATATATATGTGATCATGAGACTATGAGAACAAGTGCTTATTAAACAAGCTTGGCAAGTTTCATGATGGTTTAGAATTAATTTCAAATATTTTCCTATTTTTTGAACATACACAGCTAAAGTAAATGAGGTAACAGTCACCAGCAACAATTTGGGGTTTTACTTTTCTCTGAGAAGTAATCCTTTAAATAATGTAGTTCTCAATTAGGAGACAAATGTTAAAAGCAAACTCAGCTCCCTCCCAGTTTAGGAAAAGAACCCTAAATCCAGATTTACAAGATCAAGGCATGGCTTAGGTATCAGTGAAGATAGGTTTTAATGTAAAATTAGAACAAAATTAAAAATAATTTAGAGCAGTTAAAACCATATCTAAAATTCAGATACATAAATGATTTTAGAGAAATGGAAACAATAGAATAATTATTGCTTGGTTTTGCCATATGAAAGAATCTAATTTTTTTTATCTTAATGAACATAGTCATTATTCCCCAAAGTATATTAACATGAGGAAATATCATTTGCTGTTCATAGAGTCCTATCTTCAATTTTCTTCCAGCCTGTTTTAAATGTCAGTAATTCACAGTAGTACCATAATAATCAAGTGATTCAAGTGGTCAGACAGGTTCCAGAAATAACATCCTAAGCGGCTGGAGAAAAATGACATTTAAAGAAGGTGCTCTTATGTTTGCTCCAGTATCAGGAAAATGTCCAAAAAAGAAATACCTTTGAAAATATCTAGCACAAGTTCAGAAAATCCATTACTCAGATAAAAATAAGATATAATCATAAAATATATTGCAATTAATAATCAAATCTCTGCAATAATTCTTGTTTTTACAGGAATTTTGCAAGTCTCATTTTACACATATAGTCAAATATTGTAATATAGAAAACAAGACATAAAGAACTTTGATGACAGTCAGACAAGATGCTTAAGAAATTGTGAAAAGAGATCAAATTTCAAATGTGGTAGCTTTAATATCAGACCTCCAACATCATTTAAGTAGGGACTGAAAAGCACAGGGAGCTAGCTATTCAGTGTGGACAGTAATGTGTCTAGAGCATTAATTTGGTTATAGCTACTTTGAGGGCCCAATGGAATAAAAAAATAGGTGTATTGGCAAACTTATTCCTACCAATTACTGGGTCATCACACATATGTAAAGTTACACATGCACAGAAGTCTTTGCAGAACTTTGTAATTTTTGATTTTTAAAATTAATGTAAAATTAGTAGTTCAGGAAAAAAACATTCTCTACATGCTACAATAGAAGCGTCTTTTAAGAAGAAAGTGTCTTGTTTCTAGAAGAACAAAAAAATAAAGCCTCCCCCAAAATAAAACAGTTTTTCATTTTAATTTTTAAATTATAATATATACCCAGAAGATTAGCAACACGCTACCATTCTCAAGCTATGACATTTTTCAAAATACAAAACATATTACAATAAATTCATGATTAGCAAACTAATTCATTCACTTATGTTTAAATTAATCAGTTTACTTTTCGTAAGCTCATTAGGCTTCAGTTCCATATTAATCATGATTAGCATTTTGGTTTTTTGTTTTCATTGCATAGATAACATTTTTAAATCATAACTACAGCAAAATTAATTACACTTATAAATTTTTAGATGTGTAAATGAATTTGTGCAGTGTCAGGTTCCTGTTATGTTCATGTTTGGTTTTAAGCATGACTGATTTTGGAGCATTAATCAATTTACACCTTTGTCTTTCATTTGAATTTGGTGTTTGTAGAAGAAATTCCATATATGCAGGCCTTGGAATGAGGATGGAAACAGGTGAAACAGGAAATCTTTAGTCTAGTGAGCAGTTTGAAAGTAGAAGATAGAAAATGTGTGAGGACTACAATGAGTTCCATCCTGAAGTTTCCCATTAAGAACAACTGTTAAGTAATATTTCTTTTTCAGAAAAAAATCTGGAAACATGTCTCCAGTATTTGTTAAAACAACATGTGCTAGGAAGGAAAAGGAGAGAGAGAATTAAGAAGAAAGGACCATTGGGGGGGGGTGGGGGGGTGGTTGTCCAATGAAGGAGTAAAATATGTCCAAAAAGAGGAGGATGGCAGCAAATCTAAGGTTACAGATACAAGGCACACCTGATATTTTACACATTTAAAAATATTAGCTTTGTTTCTCAGCTAATAAGCTATTGCTGTTTTGTCTTTTATTATATCTGTGGGGAGCAACAGCTACATATTAGAATTTTAAAACAAGTCTGCTATGCTTTTGGAATTATTAGATTATTCTGTCATTACTGCATTGAACTAGAATGTTGCAGTAGTACAAACAGAGCTAGAAATTTGAAGAGAATTGCCTTAAAGTATAATTTCTGCCAAATCGGTTCTAATAGCTTAAGATTTAAAGAAAATAACATTTCTCCTACTGATTTTCTTTCCTGCATAGTTTCTGCTCAGCACTTGTAACATATTTTACTTCTCAGAGGGACAGGTTCTCAAAAGGTTTAATGATGAAGCACCTGGATTTTTGCAGTATCCTGTGTGCTTTGATAGAGAAATGGAAGGAAATATTTGCATGGTTTGCTTTCCTAACACCAGAAAAGTCCAAAGTAAGAAACCTGCCTATCCTGGAGTCTAAGCTTGACCACTTCCTTCGTAATTTCATATTTACCATCTAAAGACATATTTGACAGCTTTGTGAAACAGCATGCTTAACCACCAAAGATGGGGACTCATCATCCCACCAACATTTATATTTTACCTATAGGAAATATTGCTGCCTGTAAAAAAAGAGAAAATGACTATACATGCCAAAATATTCAAATAATAAACCTCTGATTCCTAATTTCTAATTCCAGCCCCCCCCCCCCCCCCCCCCCCCCCCCCCCCCCCCCCACCCCCCCCCCCGCCCCAGCCTGAAATATCACACTACAAACTGTGAATTTGACTTTTCAGTCTTGATCCAAAACAGGCCTGGAATGTCTTCCTTGGTATTTTACCTTTTCCCTGCCATGAAAAATCTGTCTGAAGTTATCTCCATATTCTTAAGGAAATAATGGGAAGTAGAAATTTGTTTGGTTTGGATAATCAATCAAAGTGGAGAAAGACATTTAACAGATTATATCAGCCTCCTTGATTAGGAAATTGAACTAGATATAAGCCCTCTCATTAAGTTTTTGGCAGTAGACTGGAAAAGCTATGAAGACAACATTTTCCTCACAAAATTTCTTAGTTCTGGTTGTGTTGAAAAACAAACTTAAAATTTGACAATATTGTATCAGTCTTATGTGGTCTGGATTCATTTCAAGACTGCAGTAGTTCTTGTCTGAGCCTGTTTAATTATCCCTTAAATAAATGACTAGGAACAATAGAAAAGTCTGTTTCACTTATGAGTTTGTATTGTAATTGTTATGGAGATAAATTGGGATCAAGCAATACTACAATGTATTGTGCTTTGAGTTTTGTTGGGGTTTTTTTTAAATAAAAAAGTTAGAAGCCCCAGTCATATATGGAGAGCAGTGGTAAAGAACAGTGTTTGCAAAGTAACTTGACAAGACTGAGCAATTTTGGAAGAGGAAGAAGAGTAAGCAAGTTCAGTGACAATAAAATCAACTATGCTACTTTATTGATAGGCATTCTTACTGGCATTATCTTTAGGAGCAACTTCAGTTTCACATTAAAAAATGCTAAAATTTTAATTAGAGAACAACATGTGCATGTCAAATTTTAATTTTTTAAGAGTAAACAGTAATGTACGTTCCCTACTAATCTCTAAAGGTGAAAACAAATGTAATTTGGAAAGATAAATGGTGTCTTTATGCTTGTAAGTCAAATCTCTTCCAATGTCCAAGAGTTCTAGCAGAATGTCTTTTGTTAAAAAAAAAAAAGCTAAAGTTATTTTTAACCTGTTGCTATTTAGATTTGTTGTGGTTTAACCCCAGTAGGCAGCTGAGCCCCACCCAGCTGGATGGGGAGAGAATTGGAAGGGTAAAAGTATGAAAACTCGCGGGTTGAGATAAAGATAGCTCAAAAGGTAAAGCAAAAGCTGTACATGCAAACAAAGCAAAATAAGAAATTCATTCTCTATTTTCTATTGGCAGGCAGCTATTCAGACATCTCCAGGATAGCAGGGCTCCATCACATGTAACAGTTACTTGGGAAGACAAATGCCATCACTCCCAGTGTCCCCCTGCTTCCTCCTTCTTCCCCCAGCTTTATATGCTGAGAATGACAACATACGGTATAGGATAACCCTTCGGCCATGCCCTGGTTTAACCCCAGCCAGCAACTAAGCACCACGCAGCTGCTCACTTACTCCCCCCCCACCCAGTGGGATGGGGGAGAAAATCAGGAAAAGAAGCAAAACCCGTGGGTTGAGATAAGAATGGTTTAATAGAACAGAAAAGAAGAAACTAATAATAACAATGATAAGACTAATAAAATGACAACAGCAATAATGAAAGGATTGGAATGTACAAATGATGTGCAGTGCAATTGCTCACCACCCACCGATCGACACCCAGCTAGTCCCCAAGCGGCGACTCCCCACCCCCACTCCCCAGTTCCTATACTAGATGGGATGTCACATGGTATGGAATACCCCTTTGACCACTTTGGGTCAGCTGTCCTGGCTGTGTCCTGTGCCAACTTCTTGTGCCCCTCCAGCTTTCTCGCTGGCTGGGCTTGAGAAGCTGAAAAATCCTTGACATTAGTCTAAACACTACTTAGTAACAACTGAAAACATCAGTGTTATCAACATTCTTTGCATACTGATCTCAAAACATAGCACTGTACCAGCTACTAGGAACACAGTTAACTCTATCCCAGCTGAAACCAGGATAGTATCCACCCCTTATTCTATACCATTGACGTCATGCTCAGTTCCCATACCTTTAGTTACATCCTGGTCAATCATCATCACCTTTTCCATCCCTTTGAGACATATGAACAATGATTTTTATATATATATGTATACACACACAGACATATCATTCCTTTAGTTTATGGGTTATGTTCATTAAATGTTCGTTGAGTTCATTTAGTTCCCGACTCTGGGCTCCATCTGTCATACCACTCTTTCTGGGCAGGAGGGATGGTGCAAAGTCCTCTCAGTCGGTAGAGCAGAATTGGGCTTCAGTGAAGTGTGACGAGCAGGTGACATTGGACGCAGCAGGAGGATGGTGTGCACCGTTGGATTGTTGCATGCTGGAGTCAGTTCTGGTTCCATCACTACTGTGCTTTGCTCAGTTTTATCACAGTTCTTTCTTGCTTGATCTAAGTGATTCTTACTATAGTACTGTGGATATAGCATATAACAATTATAGTAACAATAACATACAGTAGCAGGGTTATATAGCAACTAATATCATACAGTTTAATTCTGGCTATTCTCACCTAAAATCAAAACCCCTTGGGGCACACATCGGACTTCCCCATCTTTTCGCATCACCCACCAAGTGCACCCAGGCCCTTGAGCAAAAGCAATCCCACGAATGGGTTTACCTTTGCCTGAGGCAGGAGTAACCCAGACTGTCTTCCCTAACATATTTTTTGTGTGCACTACAGGGACTTTATCCCATTCTCCAGTAGGTAAAAATTCTGACTGGGCAGGGCCACCCCGACTGGCAGATCCTCTGGTGTTGACTAACCAGGTGGCTTTTGCTAAATGTGTATCCCAACGTTTGAAAGTTCCACTCCCCATTGCTCTCAATGTAGTCTTTAACAGTCCATTGTATCGCTCAATTTTCCCAGAGGCTGGTGCATGATAGGGGATATGATACACCCACTCAATGCCATGCTCTTTGGCCCAGGTGTCTATGAGGTTGTTTTGGAAATGAGTCCCGTTGTCTGACTCAATTCTTTCTGGGGTGCCATGTCACCACAGGACCTGCTTTTCAAGGCCCAGGATAGTGTTCCGGGCGGTGGCATGGGGTACAGAATATGTTTCCAGCCATCCGGTGGTTGCTTCCACCATTGTTAACACATAGTGCTTGCCTTGGCGAGTTTGTGGGAGTGTGATATAGTCAATCTGCCAGGCTCCCCATACTTATATTTCAGCAATCGTCCTCCATACCACAGGGGCTTTAACCGCTTGGCTTGCTTAATTGCAGCACGTTTCACATTCGTGGATAACCTGTGCAGTAGTGTCCATGGTCAAGTCCACCCCTTGGTCACGAGCCCATCTATATGTTGCATCTCTTCCCTGATGGCCTGAAGCATCATGGGCCCACTGAGCCATAAATAGCTCACCCTTATGTTGCCAGTCCAGGTCCACCTGAGCCACTTCAATCTTGGCAGCCTGATCCACCTGTTGGTTATTTTGATGTTCTTCAGTGGCCTGACTCTTGGGTACGTGAGCATCTACATGACATACTTTTACAACCAGATTCTCTAGCCAGGACGCAATATCTTGCCACAGTGTGGCAGTCCAAATGGGTTTACCTCTGTGCTGCCAGTTGCTCTGCTTCCATTGCTGTAGCCACCCCCACAGGGCGTTTGCCACCATCCATGAGTCAGTAGAGAGATAAAGCACTGGCCACTTTTCTCTTTCAGCAATATCTAATGCTAACTAGATGGCTTTCACCTCTGCAAACTGACTCGATTCACCTTCTCCTTCAGCAGTTTCTGCGACTTGTTGTGTACGACTCCATACAGCAGCCTTCCACCTCCGATGTTTTCCCACAATGCAACAGGATCCGTCAGTGAATGGGGCATATTGCCTCTCATTTTCTGGCAGTTTATTATACAGCGGGGTTTCTTCAGCACGTGTCACCTCCTCCTCTGGCGACACTCCAAAATCTTTGCCTTCTAGCCAGTCCGTGATCACTTCTAAAATTCCTGGGCAACTGGGGTTTCCTATGCGAGCCCATTGTGTGATCAGTGCAATCTACTTACTCCACGTGGCGTCAGTCGCCTGATGTGTAGAGGAGACCCTCCCTTTGAACATCCAGCCCAGCACTGGCAGTCGGGGTGCTAAGACGAGCTGTGTTTCAGTACCAACCACTTCTGAGGCAGCTCGAACTCCTTCACATGCTGCCAATATCTCTTTCTCAGTTGGAGTATAGCGAGCCTCGGATCCTCGATATCCTTGACTCCAAAACCCCAGGGGTTGGCCTCAGGTCTCCCTGGGTGCTTTCTGCCAGAAGCTCCAGGTAGGGCCATTCTCCCCGGCTGCAGTGTAGAGCACATTTTTAACATCTTGTCCTGTCCGGACTGGTCCAAGGGCTACTGCATGAACAATCTCCTGTTTAATTTGTTCAAAGGCTTGTTGTTGCTCAGGGCCCCATTTAAAATCATTCTTCTTCTGGGTCACTTGGTAGAGAGAGCTTACAATCAGACTGTATTTTGGAATATGCATTCTCCAAAAACCCACGACACCTAAGAAAGCCTGTGTTTCCTGTTTATTAGTCATTAGAGACATAGCTGCTATTTTGTTGATCACGTCCATTGGGATCTGACGACATCCATCTTGCCATTTTATTCCTAAAAACTGGATCTCCTGTGCAGGTCCCTTGACCTTACTTTCTTTTATGGTGAAACCGGCTTTCAGAAGGATTTGGATTATTTTCTTCCCTTTCTCAAAGACTTCTTCTGCCGTGTTGCCCCATATGATGATGTCATCAATGTACTGCAGGTGTTCCGGAGCTTCACCTTTTTCCAGTGCAGTCTGGATCAGTCCATTGCAAATGGTGGGGCTGTGTTTCCACCCCTGGGGCAATCGATTCCAAGTGTACTGGATGCCCCTCCAAGTAAAGGCAAATTGTGGACGACACTCTGCTGGCAGAGGGATTGAGAAAAACACATTAGCAATGTCAATTGTGGCATACCACTTGGCTGCCTTTGACTCTAGTTCGTATTGAAGTTCTAGCATATCTGGAACGGCAGCACTCCGCGGTGGTGTAACTTCTTTCAGGCCACGATAGTCAACTGTTAGTCTCCACTCTCCATTAGACTTGCACTGGCCATATGGGACTATTAAAGGGTGAGCGAGTTTTGCTGATCACTCCTTGGTTCCCCAGTTGGCGAATCAACTTGTGGATGGGAATCAGAGAGTCTCAGTTGGTACGATATTGCCGCCGTGGGTTAAGATAAGAACGGTTTAATAGAACAGAAAAGAAGAAACTAATAATGATAATGATAACACTAAGAAAATGACAACAGCAATAATAAAAGGATTGGAATGTACAAATGATGCGCAGTGCAATTGCTCACCACCCGCCGACCGGCACCCAGCTAGTCCCCGAGCGGCGATTCCCCGCCCCCACTCCCCAGTTCCTATACTAGATGGGATGTCACATGGTATGGAATACCCCTTTGACCACTTTGGGTCAGCTGTCCTGGCTGTGTCCTGTGCCAACTTCTTGTGCCCCTCCAGCTTTCTCGCTGGCTGGGCATGAGAAGCTGAAAAATCCTTGACTTTAGACTAAACATTACTTAGCAACAGCTGAAAACATCAGCATTATCAACATTCTTCGCATACTGAACTCAAAACATAGCACCGTACCAGCTACTAGAAAGACAATTAACTCTATCCCAGCTGAAACCAGGACAGGCCAGTTTGGGTCAGCCGTCCTGGCTGTGTCCCCTGCCACCTTCTTGTGCACCCCCAGCCTACTCGCTGGTGGGTTGGGGTGAAAACCAGAAAAGGCCTTGACTCTGTGTAAGAACTGCTTAGTGATGGATAAAACATCCCTGTATTATCAACATTGTTTTCATCACAAATCCAAAACATAGCCCCATAGAAGCTACTATGAAGAAAATTAACTCTATTCCAGCCCAAACCAGTGCAAGATTGCATAGTAAAAATATCATTTAAAATGCTATTTCTTTCATTATATCCATGATTATAACCTTGATGCTATTGTTACAAACATGAATAATCACACATATAATGAGTACACCTTGTACTAAGCTACTTAGCATCATAATTGTTTGCATACTAAGCCATATACAAGCAACAAAATATTCTAAAAATAATCCCATAACACTTTCATACCATAAAAATGTTGTCAGATTTAATACATAATACAATCCAGCACAACATTCTACTGAGTCAATGCATTAGGTTTTATCACAGACCTTTCTTTCCTTCATTTCCTCTTCTATTTTAAAAGTAATGTTAACATGGTAGAGAGAAGTGACATAATATTTTTTATACACTTCACCAAAACAGTGACTTGTTGGATTTCTGAGTAAGGTCATCGTTATTTAAGGTAGCTTAAAGGGCATTTGTCTTCTCTTTTTCATCCATTCACTGGCATGTTTGATACTGTTTTCTGCTGTCCTTTACGTTGCTCACTTGGCTTTGCAGTCATTCCAAAAAAAAAAGATTAAAATGTTTGGGTAGAAATGTCTCCTAAAGAAATCCATTTACTGCCAGATGCAGTTTCCTCTATTCATTAAAAGGAGTTAAGCCACTTCAATGTGCTCTTTTTTTGGCTTAGATTTCTAGGTGTATGAGAAAGAATAAGAATAATGAAAAAACCCCTATCCCTCTTCTGAGTTTGAGACACAAGATCAAACTCTCTATTCTATATAGTTATTTGTATTAGGATTTCAAGGGGGATTTCCAGGTAGGCATCATATTTCCTTCTTGGTGTTCATAACAGTGAATGGTTAAATTATGTAGTGTAGAGTGTTTAGTGAAGAGAAAAATCTTGAGCTGAGCTGCACATGTGGAGACACAACAAGTAGGATTCCTAATGTCACGGGGACTGTGAGAAGCATGTTGTGCCAACCGAAGTCATTTTAGTATATAAATTTCACAATGGTTTTTGTTATTGTCTTGGTGAAATACTACTCTGGGATCCCAACTACAGAAAGTCAAGATCATACTTATGCCATGCTCACCCACAGCCTCACCGAAGTTACAGAAATTAACAGCAGTGCCCAGTGGACCTTTTGCCATCCCTTGAGAACATCCAGTAGAATACAGCTGCCTTCTTGCACAACCTCACTAGAACAGGACTCATTTTACCCTTCCTAATATAGTCCTGCCAAGACTGTATTAGCTGTAAACAGTGCAGGCCACAAGGGAAAAGTGAAATTTATTTATATGCACCAACAGCAAGCAAGAAAGAATAATGAGAACCACAGGAACTCTTAACATAATTACATAACGTCCAGCAGAGCCAGCAAAACATGAAAACTAATTTCAGGAACAAAAGCTATAAACCTTAATATGATCTTAAAAAACCTAGGAAACAAAGTAATTCCTCACTTCCATGATTTTCAATAGGGAAACAGTACTTCAGAGCAATTAAGTACCCAGATTTTTATCTAGAGCTTATTACTTAAAGTGTTTCAGTCCAGATGCTGAAAAAAAAACTTTAAAAGGCAAGCGAGGGTCATAGAGTGGTACATGGTTTTATTGCCAGCTGAAGGAGTATCCCTTTTCACTGACCATTGCCTCTCCTGTCTGGAGCCCCTTCTGCCTGGATGAGGGGGACAGGGAGGAAAAGAAACGCTATAGCTTAGGCTGTGGGTACATTATTCCTGTTTTCTCTTCCACTGAGCAGCATCATGGTGCCTGTGTCTCTCCTTATGCAATATTGTCATGGTTTAACCCCAGCCAGCAACAAAGCACCACACAGCTGCTCACTCGCTCCCCCCACCCAGTGGGATGGGGGAGAAAATTGGGAAAAGAAGTAAAACTTATGGGTTGAGATAAGAACGGTTTAATAGAACAGAAAAGAAGAAACTAATAATGATAATGATAACACTAAGAAAATGACAACAGCAATAATAAAAGGATTGGAATGTACAAATGATGCGCAGTGCAATTGCTCACCACCCACCGATCGACACCCAGCTAGTCCCCAAGTGGTGACTCCCCGCCCCCACTCCCCAGTTCCTATACTAGATGGGATGTCACATGGTATGGAATACCCTGTTGGCCAGTTTGGGTCGGCTGCCCTGGCTGTGTCCTGTGCCAACTTCTTATGCCCCTCCAGCTTTCTCGCTGGCTGGGCATGAGAAGCTGAAAAATCCTTGACTTTAGACTAAACACTACTTAGCAACAACTGAAAACTTCAGTGTTATCAACATTGTTCTCATACCTAACTCAAAAACATAGCACCGTACCAGCTACTAGGAAGACAGTTAACTCTATCCCAGCTGAAACCAGAACAAATATACAGTCTGGAAAGAGGAGAAGATAAAGCAGGTGGAAAACACTATGTGGCTTGTCAGAAGAAAGCCAAATTTGTGGTCTTAGAGTCCCAGGTGACTCCTCCCATCCCAGTCCAATAAATGCAGCTGCTTTTTTTCCCATTTGCAGGGAACACACAGAGTGCAGACACAGCTCGCCACACAGATCAATACAGGCAGAGTGCAGTGCCTTTACTGGCATCCAGATAAACACAAACCTCATTCACATAAACATGGAACAAGAGAGATGGCCCAGCCCTGTACCTCTTTCTAACTGATCAGACTGGAAATTCACTGGTGACATATGCACACACCTTCACTCTCTTGACTCACAAAACCCCACATATCCATGGATCCGTTAAATATTAGCATTGGCTTTATGTTTACCTAATACCTGTGCGCAGATTGCAGGACCCTTATTCAGTCACCAGCTCAGATCTCTACTATTTCGAGGTGCAGGTGTTCTCCTATTCACCAGTCTACTTCAAAGCCTGTTAGCTAATGGATACATACATAATTCTCCCCACACGTCCTGAATACAGAGTGACATCACACTAAAATATTTAGTACCAGAGTTTAATAAGAGGATGGGATAAACAGTGGTGATCAGGCATAGAGCTCAGCCAGAGACACATACCACCCAGCAGCTCATTTACTTGCAGCTGGCTGTATCTATCCCCCATTCTCTCCACTATTGTGTCCTTGTTCTTCCCCTACCCACCTTGATCCCTTGTTTTCTCAGACCTTGCCTTGTCCCAAATAAACAACTTGCCCCACTGGACCCCATTTTGCTCCAACCATACCCCGCTTTGTTACTTTTGATACCACCACCTGGGCATTCATGGCCTTATATGGTACAACTGATAAAGTTACTGGAGCACTGCTGGCCTTGCATGGTGGTGCTCTCCAGAAGGTCTCCAAGACTCACCTGCAATTACCCCTGAAGTTCAGCTTGTTGTTGCATAGCTACAGCTTAAACCCCTGTAACATCCATGCACTCCTCATGGCACAGCTATAATGTGTCAGCCTCTCACTCTCTGTAACACACAGCGATTCCTCTGTGTTACAGGAGCTGAGACCTTGGGCCAGGGCTTGGTCATCCACCTGCATACATTCATACCCAGGAGCTATGTGAGGTGGATGATGATGACTCACTGAGGAACGAAGTGAGTCTTCTTTCCTTGTTTGGAGCTTTAGGGCATGGGGTCATGAGCATTTTGAGCATGGCAGGACGGGGGCTGCCCCAAGGATGAGAATAGGACTGGGAGCCAGGGTGACCTGGGCACAGGCAAGGCCCTGCCCTCTGCCTCCAGCCCCTGGATGTGGTGGGCAGAGCCGAGGGCAGAAGCAGGCACTTCAGTGGCCCCAGGACCAACGAGGGGTTGGACCGGGGCTGGGGCCAGGGCCAGATCTGTGCACAGGCTGCTAACGAGTCCAGAGCTGAGGTGGGGCTCCCGGGCCCTGGGCAGGGAGAGCCAGCAGGGCCATGAGGACAAGGCAGGGCTGCCGGCATGCCCCAACAAGGCCCCTGCTGTCATAACACGTGTCCTCTTTGGGGTTACAACACCAGGTACAGAGAACAGCTACCAAACCAAAATGTTCATCTTCCAAGGTTTTACATGTTTCTACTTCATTTTCATACCGAAACATGGTGAAATGTTGGAAATCTCAGAATAGCCTGCAAAGCTTTAAATTTTTGAGGGGGGGTGGCAATAAAACTATCACTTTCATTTGTCAGTTGGATTCATAGCACACAAAAAAACAGACTGAAAAAGTCATGTCATAAGGGAAAACAACATAAACCTTATTTTGATAACAAACGAATATATAATGTAATCTCTCCTCATAAAGTTATCCCCTCTGGTCCTTATGTTTGTGTAAGACTATAAAGAAATCATTCAAATAGCAGGATCGTATTCACACACCTTAAAAAATATTCAAATATTAAAATGATTCAGAAATGTGACTGCAAGAGATGTCCAAGGTCTGGAAAATCTACCTACATCTAGAACTACAGAGAGTTCTGGGAACAAAGAAAGATATTTACAAGTGTAGCAAAACAAAATAAATAAATACAGAATCAATTACTTTGCTTGCAAAATAATAACATGAGTATATATTTTTAAATAATATTAATATCAGTTGCAAAAACTCATTTGCAAAATCTTTAGTTACCAAATTTAAGTGTTTTTTTCATATTGGGTTGTTGTGGTTTAACCCCAGCCAGCAACTAAGCACCACGCAGCCGCTCACTTACTCCCCCTCACCCAGTGGGATGGGGAAGAGAATCATCAGGAAAAAGGTAAATCTCATGGGTTGAGATAAGAACAGTTTAATAGAACAGAAAGGAAGAAACTAATAATGGTAGTAATAACAATAATAAAATGACAATGATAATAAAAGGATTGGAATATACAAAGCAAGTGATGCACAATGCAATTGCTTACTACTCGCCCACCAATGACCAGTTAGTTCCCAAGCAGTGACACCCCTTCCAGCCCAAGTCCCCCCAGTTTATATACTGAGCATGATGTCATATGGTACCTTTGGCTACTTTGGGTCAGCTGCCCTGGCTGTGTCCCCTCCCAACTTCTTGTGCCCCTCCAGCCTTCTTGCTGGCTGGGCAGGAGAAACTGAAAAATCCTTGACTTAGTGTAAACACTACTTAGCAACAACTGAAAACATCAGTGTGTTATCAACATTCTTCTCATACTGAATCCAAACATAACACTACACCAGCTACCAGAAAGAAAATTAACTCTATCCCAGCCAAAACCAGGACATGGGTACAATGCTTGATCTAAAACGTTATTTCACACATTTCTTTGTCCAGCAAACACACTCCAAAACTTTTCAAGAAAGTCATCTAAAAAAGGAAATGGCTTTTAAAAAAGTAATAAAAGGCACTTCAACATAAAGGGGAAAAAAGAAAGAGGAAAGGAAAGAGGAGAGGAGAGGAGAGGAGAGGAGAGGAGAGGAGAGGAGAGGAGAGGAGAGGAGAGGAGAGGAGAGGAGAGGAGAGGAGAGGGAAGGGAAGGGAAGGGAAGGGAAGGGAAGGGAAGGGAAGGGAAGGGAAGGGAAGGGAAGGAAAGGAAAGGAAAGGAAAGGAAAGGAAAGGAAAGGAAAGGAAAGGAAAGGAAAGGAAAGGAAAGGAAAGGAAAGGAAAGGAAAGGAAAGGAAAGGAAAAAGGTTTAATAACTGAATCCTGATTACTATCACGGTAATTAATCTGAAATCTTTTACCTTGGGGTTGGATAGGTTCCCTATCCCTTCTAGCCTTTAAATAAAAGTGAATTTTACATTGTGAAATTCACATTCAAAATCATGAACAGTTGTGGTCAGTAATATGTAGAATGTCAACTGGCACAATTACTTCTTGATTTATATCATGAAAAAAAAAAAGATGGCATGTTCTGCCCTCCTAACTTCTTAGCCCACAGTCATCCACATTTTCTTGTCATCTTGTGTGTTTATACTCACTTGGATTATTCCTTGACTATTAGTAACACTAAATCCAAGCAAAAAACCCCAAAACAACTCACATCCAAGTCTGTCCTCTAACTTTTTGTTGCCATCCAGTAAAACAGGATGCTCTGTAAACAGAAAATGATCCACCAGCATTTTGTTGGTATGTGTATTAAGTTAGAAAGGTGAACAATATGGAGACTCTCTAGCTATAGGCTTATGAAATGAAAATCAATAGTAGTGTCAAGTGTCACTGAATGATTGACTATAATGACCATGATTGTCCATATGATTTCCATTGGACTTCATGGGTAATATTGATACCTCATTTTGTAGTGGCTTTTTATTGTGCTATTGTTGTTGGCCTACAAAAAAAAAGAAGATGATCCCACCACTTATAGCACACTGGAGTGTTCAGTGGAAGCCTCAGGCAGCTGAAGCCCTATCATCTACAGAACTGTGTTCCAACAGTAATCGTCTTTGTGTTGCATTTTGCTGTAACATCAATTTTATAAATATTACAGCCAGCACTTTACCTTGCAGCTATGGAGCTTTGCAAGAGTAAAAGAAAATGAAAATGTTATCAAAACTTTCACCTTTTTTTTTTTTTTTTTTTTTTTTTTTATTCTGTCATCAGTGCTGATGCTAGAGTTACAGATGAATATAAAGTTAGGGAGTTAAGAGAGTTGAGATCTTTATATTAGGTGTGTTTGTGTGTGCGGTTTTGTGTTCTTTTTTGAACAGAAAATGTATTTCATAAATATTTTTATTTTAGGGTACATTACAGAAATATACTGTACACTGAGAAAAAGTAAGAAATGAAATTTTATATTATACTTAAAGCTTTTGAGAACTTTAGTATCTCAGTCTGAAATTACCAGAAGAAAGAAGACATCACAATTTAAAATTAGGACATTCAATGAAAGTCAAATTTATTCTTGGAACTCCTAAACTTTTCTTTGAATATGTTAAGTCTACTTTAATTTCTCATTCTGCACTATCAAGAGTAACATGAAAAAAATATGCTTTGATAAATACAGATTGAATAAAGACCAATTTCTACTTCCTTCGACACAGAAATCTTTCAGGCTTTGCTATCATCTTAGCTATTTGTGGAGGTGTAGTACCTATGGGGTTGTTAAAGGCATTGAACAACTGTGTTTCAAAGGAGCCAAAGTGACACGAGTGCAAAGGACTGACAGCGTTACCCATACTGAATATCTTTGCATGTCAGTAATTCTAAAACTCTACTTGTTCTGCATTTTAGGAGCAAGTAAACTCTACTTTGCTAAATTAGAATATGAGAAAGGACATTTCACTTCTCCAGTGAGGCAAGACAGGAAAATCATGGTAGCCTGCAAATGAAGGACACAGAGCATCATGAGGCAATTTTCTAAATGCAGATCTGAAAGAACTAACATTAACCTACAGTCAGTACATTTTTGGCCAACTGCCAGTAGTTAGCTACTTAAACTCACTGCAGAGCATCACAAAGTTAACATGGGCAAAAAAAAAAAAAACAAACCAGATTTTGGGGATGTCTTATTCTCTTCAACATGCTTAATTAAGAACTGAGGAAGATAGAATATTGAAGTCAAAATGAAACTCACACTATGTGAACCAGAGAGAACTAAACTAGAGAAATATCATTTAACAGAATTTATGGCAATGAATACATCTAAGAGTCATACAATTTTTATATTCAGATAGCATTACAAAAACATTAGGATCATTGCAGAACTCAGAAAGTGGAACAGTTGTTTAATAGATGATTCCATACTACAAAACAAAAGAAGTTACTTTCTTAGAAAGACATAGCAATAACTAAAAACATTGGATTTTTTTTTTTTTCCAGAGTATACTAATTGATAGGTCTGCATTTGAGGTGCCAGTTTCAATGTTTTTTCCTCCTGAATGGTCATGCACAAATAAAACCGTCAGATCTAATGAAAAAGCTAACAAGCTTACTTATATAATCACTTATATCCCAAAGTTAGCATAGAATCATAGAATTTATCAAATGGCAATATACTTCAGAGTCTATATTCTAATTTCTGTCACTGAGAACTTCTACAAGATTCAGCACCTGAGTAGTATGAGTTCAAAAGAAAAAAAATATTGTATTATATTTCCAATGAATAAAATCTTATAAAGCATGAAGTGTTGCTCTTTAGAGTACTTTATTTTGGAAGTTTAGAATCCATATTTACTCTAGATTGTCTCTTGCTACATCTGTAATGATAAATTTAGCAGAAACAACAAACAAACACTGCTCTTCTCACCCACCCCAGTTATCTGGTTGAGATTATGCTGGTTATCTGGACAAAATAAGCTATAAACATAAAATCCTTGCCTACATCCCCTACAGGATAATCATGTCTGTTTTAGGGCTTTTTTCCAGGACAGAAGCAATATAAAAATAGATGAAACAATCCCAAAATATTTTACAGACAAAAGGTACTATCTAAAGTTTCCCAGATTGCATTTATACACCTTCATTACATCTACTTTAAAATGAAAGAAGCAGTGGGACACTACTTTCCCTTAAACCATATGCTGCATTCAAAATCAATAAAAGAGTAAGTTTCCTGGTAGTAAAAGGAGAATTTACAGTTGACTCAGTGTTCACACCCCAAAAGCATCTGAAGAAGTGTTTCCTGTATACAGTAACTGTTTAACCAAGCTTTTCATAATGAGGTTTTTTAATTTTTCTCTGTCAATCTCATCAAGTCATTAATCATTTTTGTTGTTCTTTTCTAAATTCACTCTAATATTGTCAGTGTTTTTCCTGGTGTTATGAACATCAGAAAGTAAGAAGTTATTACTGGCAATATTCATTGACTCTTCACTGGAGAACAATAAAGGCATGTGTGACACAGTAATAAATCTTTCCAATCAGTTCTTTCTTTTTTTTTTTTTTTTTTAACACAGTTAATTTCTCCACCAAAAATCTTTGGTAAACAGAGAAGTTTTGTTTTTTGATAAATGATAATTATCTTGATATTTATCTTGATGATTATCTACTGAAAATTTAATACTTTAGACAGATGTAACTACCAATAGTATAATGCAGTGATGATGAACCTATGACATTTGAGTTAAAAATCAGCAAATGAAACTACAGTCAGTACCTTATGAATATACTTTCTTCATCCTCCTCACTGCTAACATTTTCAGTGTTGCTGAAGAAGCTTTCATTCTTAGGAAATCTGCAATTAAAAAAATGTTTAAGAAATAACTGAAGAGTGATGGGATATAGAAATGAAAATGGTTTGTTAACTCATTCTGAAGTGTGCCTTTCTTCTCAATGTAACAAAATAAATTTAGCATTAGTCAGTCTTTTGGGGGAACCAAGCATTTGGTAGTATAGACAAATACTTCTAACTCCAAGAAGCCAAAAATGTGAGCAGAAGTGCTCTGAAATTCAGGGGGGGTCTTTCAGAATGGAACCACTGCAGTCAGCGTGGGGAATGTTTCTCCTAGGTTGAGACTTGTGGATTTCATCAAGAAGCTTTTTCTTCTTTATTTCATTAAACTACTGATAATACAGTTGATGATTCCCATGTAGAGGCAACAGTACTGATACTCTCATAAATCCATAAATAAACACAGTATTCAATTTTTCGTGAATTAATTGCACCTATGATGTTTTAGACAGAATTTCTGAATATAGATGTTACCTTAAAACCAACAGCTTTAGCAATACCTGTATTGGTTTGACCCACAAAAGAACAATGAGAAGACAGGGCTTCTCAATGTGCAATCAGTGATAGTAACATTCCTCTGAAAATTTTAGACTGCTAAGTTTTATTACTGTGGTAGACAGGAACTATGGACCTCAGGTCACAACCCCAAGCAATAATAACTGAAAGCAAACCTCAGTTCCACAGCTTATCTTGCCATCAGTGTTTTCCTTAGACTAACAAATGTGCTGTAAAAATGTCAGCTTGACTCTTCTGAAAACTGGGAAAGCAAATATATTGCTATTTCTATTTTGATGAAAGTAGAGAGCTTCTGAGGTACTACATTGATGGGAGTAATTTCAGTATTTAGCTAAACAGAATGGAGAATATTATCTATTAACCACTAATTAGTATTCATCTGTCCCTGCTTCAAAAAAAAAAAAAAACAGAAAAGGAAAAAAAAATTTTATATTTGGAATCCAATTTTCCATGTGGTAAATTGTCAACAGCTTAGATGAAAAAGTTGTAGTTAGAATTTCAGACGTTCATGAACTACATAATTTCAAAACCAGCTATTTATATCTCTAGGGGAAAAAAAAAATCCTTTAAAATTAAGTATTTGCTGTTGAACAGGAAGAAAAATCTTCTGTGCTTCTTTGGTTAAGCATGTTAACATCTGCTTTTCTTGTCAAATTCAGTAATTGTGTGGATTTTCATGATTAGTAAATTTATCAGCTATTGGTCTACTTTTTCCTCAGGTACACATCTTTTCTTTCTCACTAGTCTGAGAGTCTTTTTTTTTTCCCCCAGAGACTGTATGCTGTTTCCAAACTCACATAAAACTTAATGAAAATTATTAAAAAAGCTTCAGGAATCTTGTCCTGTGTCACACGTGTGTGTTGGGGATGTCTAAAAGAAAGTATTTAGGTATCCCTATTGCATAGATTTCAACTGAGATTTAAGCCTGTATGTAGGAGTTAGGCACTAAATATAATTATTTGTTGGTCTACTAATATGACTAATTACCAACTAAAGTAAATTTACACTAAAAATCAATATTCCACAAAAGTACAAATAATAATATGAACAACCTGAAGAATATATTCTTGAATCTTGCTGTAGCAGTGCAATTATATACAAGCAACAGAGTTAAAAAAAGGTTTAAAGCATAATTTGAAGACTTTAAATTTGAAGCCACATCCTCATTAGTTTAATATTTTGAAGAAAGTTCTGGTTATAACTGACAAGGTCTCATGAAAATCCTGGGTATGAACTTCAAATGTTAAATTCTACCCTTTGCACTACAGAACTCATATTGATTTCAAATGCAGTTACGATTTTACCACAAACACCCAATATTTCATTACTTGTACTATGAATTCTGCAAGGAGGAAAAAAAAAATCCCTTCAGCTCTGCACGCTCTAGGTATAGTGTGCCTTACCTATGACTGGAACAGTTAAATGGTGCTGCAATAAAAGCCACACTATGCCCCAGTGAAAACCTGTAAATGAAGGCTTAGAAGAGTCCTGACATAATCAGCTGATGGTAAAATGTAACCCAGAATTGTTTAGGTACAGTGAAGATGTTTGTGTGCTCTCCTCTTGTGTAGAAAGAAAGACTGTTAGAAAATTAGTGAAATAACCAACCAACCAACTGGTCACCAACAGATATTGTGGTTTTCAATACAAAAAGAAGCAAGTGTTTTTATGGATCTCCATGGCATATGGCTTCACATGTACTGGCACGACATCATTAACTCCACGTGATTAATTCATAAAAAGAGTGATCAGATTGGGACTATATATGCTAAATGCATTTTATTTTTGAAAAAAGTCAAAGTCAAGTCTAGCTTGATCAACATTTTATGTTTCAGTTTCCCTTGCTTCTTGCCCTTATTTTTTAATTTGCCCTTGGTTATGATAATTTATTTGAAATAACTCCACTAACCAATAGATTAAGACAATGTAGTCCATCCAGCTTTTGATTTAGAGGAACTGTACTTCTATCAATGTCATGCTTATAGATTATAAAGATTATATAGATTACTTACCTTTTTCTATAATATAGTAATTATTCATATTTTAGATCAATGTAGGGATTAAATTTTACCTCTGCTTATAACTTCCTGCAGCACCTTCTGTACATATGCTTATATTCTATCTTGCATAATATGCATATCTATACTGTGCTTAAAGGACATAAATTATTGATCAACATTTTATAAAATTTGTAGAAAAGATTTATTTCTACTTATATAGACTATTTATCTATACAGGTTGCTGCTAATGTTTTACACATATGATTTATGGGTTCTTCTTCAAATATAATGAAAGACTGCATAATTTCAGAAAATAAAAGGAAAACCACACACAATAAACTTAAAATATGGACCCCTAGGAAATTTTATTTTCTTACATAAAGCACTTCAGAAAACTCTCATTTTTTTTTAACACAGTTTCATCCAATCTCTAATTAAAGACAGATTTTATTAGTAAGATTTTCCTTTTTTGGCTTTTCTCCTTAAGCTATAATGCTACAGAATAAAGCACAGTCAAAAAATAAAGCATGGATACGGTGATTTTTCATTGCTACAGGTCACTACATCTTCTGGAAATCAGTCCTTAAGCTTGTAGTGTCATTCCCTGGCAGTATGACATATATAGATCCTAGATTAAAAATAGTTTCATTGTCATAGGTTTTGCTAAAGACTCAGCCTCCATTTCCTGACATTGAATTTGCCTTTAGATTAGCTTGAGTATTTTTATACAGGCAAATTTGGTGGCATTTCTGCTTCCAAGACACGGACTTTGGGTGTCAGCATCTTTTTCTTTTCCACCCCAGAAGTGAATCTAACGTAACTTGACTCCATACAGACAGAGACTTCCTTTTAAAGGAGAGCAATGAAATTGGAGAATCAAGAAGCCCATCTAAACATTTTCCAGCTAAACAATCCAGCTATTAATTGGGTTAGTAAACTAATTCAGAACTAGTTTACAGCATTCAGAGTTCTTACACTCATTTGATCAATATCATAAGACACAGTTTATCTCAGCAAGAATAACAGGACCAACAGGCAGTAAACCTCTGGACATTCTGTTTGAATTCTGCACTACAAATACCCAAACTCTTCTCACCTCTGTAGTTACTGATCATTAAAAGTTAATGTCCCAGTGCTGCCTCCACTGTAGTGCTTTTCAGAAAGACAGCTGTACACAGTTCTTTGAAGGATATTTCAGGGCAATCTAACTACCTATATGCTATTTAATTTACCATGGCTTGCTTGCTTTCGCTCAGAGCTGAGAGTAGCACTTGCATTTACAGAGTGTTAGCAGTAAGAAAGCCTCAGTATACATATTGCTCATAAAAATACCACTGTGGAGAGTGTTGATATGTTCAATAAGAAGCTTGCTTGTTAACATCTGATAGGATGAAAACACATGCAACATATAAACTATGGTATGGAGAAGAGTGCTTGCAGGCTTTTTTTTCTGTTTTGTAAATTTTAGTGGGAGAGAACTGTGGAGTTTTTTGATTGGGTTTTAATACTTGCCTTGCAAACTCGATTACACAGAGCAAGTCTGAAGACAGAAGTCTTGAAGGAGGTGATGGTCTAAGAATTTTCAGTACCTCTTCAGATTAATTTCTGGTTGTGAAAAGGGCTTTGGCCCCTGGAAAGGTTATTTTCACCATGACAACTGAGAGCTCCTTGGGACTGTATTTGGGAAAATCCTTCTTCATTATATTACCCCCATCTTCTAAATATGCTGGGTCTAGGTTATATGTGCTTTTATGATGAGGATCAGGGCTTTGAGCTTGTTTGAATATTTTAAGTCAATAAATAAAATTTATATCAATAAGTACTTTAAATCAATACATACATTTTTATATCAACAAATACTTTATATCAAACAATATGTTAAAATAGATCAACGCTTCATTAGATATGATGAAGTTACACACACTTGTGGCAATCCTTTTAAGTGAAGCATGCTCCTAAGAGCATATCGTTTCATGACCAGGTGCTTAACACTGCTGTAGTTAAACTGGAGTGTGATAAAGAGAAATAGATTTGTAGCCAACTACTCTGGAACTCTAAGATTTTTTTGTTTCTTTTTATTTTTCCCAACTATTATTCCCTGTAGGTCTTTCAGAGCTTACACTACCTGCTTCCTTCATGGACAGGTTCTCCCTCTTTAATCTCTACTGACTGATTATAACTCTTCCCTGCTCTCACCCCCTGCACCTCTCCTCTCACTCTTGGTGGCCAGATGTGGCAGGTACACCTGCCCTGATGAAGACCGAAACTTCTCGACCCCAGGAAGGAAAGGGTTAAACTAGAAGCCGCAGTTCGGGGTCAAGCTGCCCTACACAGAGTGCCCCAAGTCAGTACCCCAGCAACCAGAGCCTGCCAGAAACACCTCATCCAATGGAACACCGCGGTTGAGAGAAGTACGGGAGTGACCATTCATGACCATGAGCCCTGATCCAACCTAGGGTATAGATGGAGCCTGCCAGAAGACCCCCTTGTGCCAGTCTTCCTCTGCAGCCAGAGACTCTCCCCTTCGATCAGGTTGCCATCTAAGGTTGAGTGATGTGCGCATTTTGAAGCACCATTCTAAGCTTAGATTTGGTTACAGTTCGTGTAGTGATAGTTCCCAACTGACATCCTTGAGACAAGGGGAGTCAAAAGAATCTCAGTAGACATAATAAAGGGGGATGAAAGATGATGTTTAGCGCTTACATTGTTGAAATTAGCTGACAGAGACAGTCCTTGATAAGAAGAGCTGGTCCTAAGAACCAGCCAATAAGGTAAAGACAGTTCCTGATAAGAAACAGGAGCAGGCCCCAAAAGCCAGCTAAGACTGGTCTTGTGGCTTGGGTGAATACCAAGAAATCACTGAGCCTGCGCAAGAAGAAAGGTTACTAGCGGTGACGAAGAGGAGTCATCTATCTTCATCTCTGCGACCACCAGACGACCACCATAAAGAGGCACTGCGCAAGCGCAGTTGAGAGGAGACTATGGAAATGACCTCTCGGAGCTAATTTTAATATGAAGCGGGGACAGGTCATGCATATGTATAGGCATATTGTGACTATGTAACACTTGACTGTATAAACTTGAAACTAACTGCCGAGTCGGGTGCGCACGACTTTGGTGGGACTACCCCCCGTGCTGCCCAGCGCTGAATAAACATACCTACTTTACAATCTCACTGATTGTGGAGTCCGTTTCCGCACGTCATCCTGAACCTGTAATGAGTTGTGTTTGTCACAGTGTTTACGGCCTAATATTCCTGTTCAATCTGGCTGTTACATCTCAATACAACATAACATTCCTGTTCAATTTGACCACTGCATTCTGATATCACTAAAAGAAAATTGACTTTTGAAACATATCGCAGTCGGTCTAGTGTTTCTGGAGCACCAGACCATGCTCTCCACAGGTGGTGTAGCTCTCCATTACTGAAGGAAACAATGAGCAATAGAGATGCTCAAGCCAGATGTTCCTCTTCATCATTTTTCTTTTTATTTTATTTGGGAAGAAAAAAAAAACCTCACCAACAGAAAGGAACTTCTCATAGAGGCAGAGAGGCCTTTAGGTCTGAAGGGCATTCATCTAAGTACTTTCCTGACTGGGAATATACTTAACAGGGACTTTCCTGCTTTACGATTTCCTGAAACAGGGCCCACAATTAGTATCACAGTTACATTATATTTTATGTAACCAAAAAATTTAAAATGGTACAAAAAATGTCTTCATTTTGATCCAAAGTAAATTATAAGAATTAGTCAGGTATTTCACATTATATTTCCCATAAACTTACTAACTCAGCAGAACAGTGGTTTTTTTCTCTTTCAATAATTATTATGTTCAGTTCAACCATATGTTTCTTCAAACCATGAACAAAATTCAGAACCTGATAGACCCAAGTCAATATAGACAGTAGTCCAGTGCAATAGCAGTCAGATGGATATAAGAAGCCAAGGTACGAGGATGAATTTTGAAAGGATGTGCATTTCCTACTACCCGAGAGCCAGATGTTAGTTACTCAATGTTAATAGTTTATTGGATGGATAGTGTAATGAATTTCCATTTTTAACCTGTTTGGCAAAAAAACACACAGAAAAAACTGAAGATCTTTCCTCCATGTCCATATTTATGCATATTTCCACCACACACCCTCTGGATGCTTCAGGATGCTGATGATCCCAGTTATTACTGACATTCCCAACATTCTTTCACAGATGGAGACAGATTCCATTGTATTTGAGTCATACATTTGGGAGATTCTTCCAAAGCATCACTTCAAAAAAAGGACATCCATTTAGTGGGCAATTGATTAGCTCACATCTATACCACAGAATTGAAAAAAATGCAGATATCATTTCTAATTTTGTTCTGTGTAATTCCATCCATCTAAATACTGGTTTTTCAGTGATTATAGGTTGTTTTTTAGTGTGGAGAAAAGCAACTTTATAATCTCTGAGACAAACCCAAATCTTGTCTAACTCAGCACATCAAATGTTACCATATTTAGCAAAATTGTTCTCTGTTCTGTTTGATGTTTATCTTCATGCTTGACTTTCAATATATTTTGAAACATCTTTACATGGCAGGTAAAGCAGAGGAGACTGCAGGCATAAACCAGTTGCATGTCAACTTTTAGTCTGAGTTAATAGCACCTCTATTAGCAATGTTCTCAAACATTAGAAGAAAAAATACATTTAAACATAAAGAAAAGATTGCTGGGATTTAGTCATCACATCAGCCTTCTGTCTGTGCTGGGCTCCCACCCACTTTGTGTTAATTAAGCTAGTGGTTATAAGGACAAAACAGTTTTATTGGCAAGGGCCAAAGACGTTGAACAATAGGTCACACAACATTTACCAAAATTAAAGAAGAGGGATAAATTATAAGCTATGGAAAACAGACAAGTTGAACATGAACAGTATTTGACGGGCAAGTTACAATCATTGTGTGCATGACTTCAGTGCAATTGTGCAAGTGATAAAAAGAATTAGTTCTGGCATGATCACAGGAACATCTGCCACATAGAAACAAACAAACAACCCCAACAAGACCTTCAAAGATGTCTTTTTTTAGCAAACTGTAGTTAAGCTACTGAATAGGACTTAATCGGCACATAGACTTTGTGCTACTCACTGCAGAAGTGAGCTTAATTCATAATTAAGCCATTCATAAATTTAGATTTATATATAACTAGTTTAGTCACTCCTGCTAATCGGCAGTTGGAATTTGAATTCAGGTGGCAAATGCATTCTGTAGCTATGCCCTCTTTCAGCATGACAGATTTGCTCATTGCATGTATTAACACCAAACAGCTTCTTAAAACACAGTTTAGTTTTTAAATAACATTTGGTGATCCTATATTAGGTAAATATCTTCAGATGAACCACCAGCAGAATGACTTCTTATGAACAGTCTGCTAGATGTCCAGCTTTGCAAAACATCACTTAGCATATGCAGTATAGAAAGCTACCTTGGAAAGAAAATGTGTTTAAGTATTCATTCTTATTACTTGGGAAACTATAGTCATTTTATATTGCTGCATTCCTTAATAAAAAAATCAGAAATGGTAGTGATTGTTTTTCCTATTCCAGGCCCCTGGTTAGTTTAAAAATCTTTTGTAGAAATGAAAAAAAAAACCCAAACACAACAAAAAAACAGAAAAACAAAATACAAAACTGTGTCATGTAATGCAAAAATATTGTAAAAAAAAAAGTGCAGATTTATTTATTTTCAAACAAAAATAACGTAAAAAAAAATGCTACAGACCTTCCACTTGAGAGGTTGGAAAGGATTAAAGATAACAAGCTTTGGTACAGATACTAAATGAATGCCCAGAGTTAACACATTTGAAATGGAAACAAAACTCAAACAACTGAATTTTGGCATGCTGAGCAAACATGTAATGCAGCAAAAGAAGAACTGAGACATAATATTGTAAAGTTACCCTCCCGTTGTGTCATGAGGTTCAGAGGAGACCCCCTTGCTTTCTAAACTGCTATCGGAGTCTAGATGTGGCTGGATCAACTCCTAGTCTCAAACTTGGTCAATAGTTTATATCTAAAGTGATTATAATATCAGCCTGAGATTCATTCACAGTCAAGTAAAATTCATGACAGTAATTTAAGTATAGATTTGAAAAGCAGTATTTGTAATATACTTGCTGTAGAATATTCAGGTTAGTACACACTCATGCATAAAGACACTAAGAGATATACATAAGCAAGTAAAAGAGGTATATCTGTTAAAAATTCCCCTCCAGTTCAGTGAAAATACTCACATCAAATGCTTCAGCATCTTTCTTGACGGGTGAAGAATCGATCCTCAAGGAGTGGGGACTATCAGCCTGTCTTGTAGGCTTTTGGTGACAGACCTCCGATCTTTGCAAACTGAAAAGTTTGTGAGCCCTGAGAAGTGTTCCACTCAGAAGGAGATGCTGGTCGCAGCCCGGTGTGGTCCAGGAGAGCTCAAAGGGTCTCGCTTAGTACTGCTGTTTATAGGTTCAGGAGATGATTGGCTTTAGTCATCAGCAAATTGCTGGAATTCCAGTTGCACTGGTACTGTTACGCATGAGTTATTATTCAGATAATGAAGGTTCCAGGGCTGTTAGATGACAACTTAAGATTCAGATACAGGACGCTCCAAGGCAGTTAGGAGAGGACTGAGATATGTCTCAAGGTTGTCAGGAGAGAACCCTGCCGGGCAGCAGGAATCCTTGGAACAGTCAGCATGACTCTCTGTCTTAGCCACGCAAGAGTTCCTCGTACGGTCAAGGGATGCTTAACTGCCCAACTCATTACACTTATGCTAAGGCCTAGTGAGACTTCCTGAGTTTGTAGATCAGCCCAGACGGGGGAAGGAATGCACCACCACACTCCTCAGTGCTCGCAGGGCTGTTTCTGACACTTTTTCTCTCACCCCTCACTGCCGGGTAGTGTTTTGCCCTTTCTTACACAGGCTTTCTCTGAGGTGCCGCCATCGTGGCTGCAGGGCTCAGCTGTGCCCTACGGCGGGTCTGTCAGAGCTGGCTGGAACCGGCTGTGTCTGGCTCGGGGCAGCCCCGGCTTCTCCTCACAGAGGCCACCCTGCAGCCGACCCTCCCAGCACCTTGAAGTGTTAAACCCAATACATAACACAGCCTCAAAGCCAAGAGCCCCTGTGGAAGGGAGATGATGGGCCATGTCCCCGTTATGCAGCAGAGGATGCTCCAAGCTCCAGGCTCTGCTTGATGCAACAAGAAGAAATCATAATCTGAACCAACATACTTCAAGTTATAACTGAATGCTGTGATCTGCCATGTATGTTTTCTGTCTGTGGCCATATGACACCGAATCCTTTTATCCGTACTCTCTCAAAACCATGAGATAGGTGGTGAGAGCTCTTTTCTGAAAGGGGAGTAATAGTCTTCCATGGGCAGAGGGAGGATTAAACCCAAGTGCTTTTAATCCTTAGAAAGACACCTGCCAATATGTTGCATGTTGGGGTGAGTAAGAGAGAGGTGGAAAACAGCAGAATCGCCTCCTCTGTTTCTTTTAAAAAGAAATCAGCAGTTGTAACTTCTCTTTTTAGCTCAGTTCTGCATCTTTGATAGTCAGATTTAGGCAGCAACTACTTTGCATGCTCAATCTTAACAAGACTCAGTTGTTTTGATGTGTTTCTAGAGGGAAAACTTTATGAATAAAATTGTTTATTTGAGAATTAAAGTGTCTCCCAATAACAACTGAGAAGAATTTTTTTAGATTATAGTAATAAACATGTGCACATGTGCTTTAAATATCTCTCTAAGGTCTGGATGCAGAAGAGTTTATAATTAATGGACAAGTTACGTGATTTTTTTTTTCTAGATTGAGCTTGTAGGCCCTTAATCTCTGTAGCTGCTGGTGTTTTAATTTTTAAAGTTCTTGCTATTGTCTTCTAAGACTCAAATACCAACAACTGATACTGTAACTTGCCTTTAACAGTGAAAATGTTGAAAAAAACTGTGAAACTCAGAAGCATTTTGAGGGTGGTGGTCTCACAGAACTGCCCTCAAGAGTCTTACTCTTTTTAGCTGGGATCCATTCCTACAGGCCTAGTGTCTAATGAAAGTTCAAATCTGTCATTACGGCAAGTCCAATTTTAACAACTGAAGAACAGACTCAATATAATAGACAAACAAGGTAGTTAGCAAATTCACTATAAAAAATCTAGATGACAGATGTTCTTTTTCTAAACTGTAATGCTTTCTCAGTATCTCTTGTTTAATTCAAAATATTTATTCTGTACCCAATGTAGAGAAAACATATAAAGGAAAGGAAATGCTTTTTAAAATACTATATATAGCTGACTTTTACATCATTTGCAACAAATGACCTACATTTCTTGTCTCTGTGAATGTCTGATTCCCTAAATACTGAGATTCTTAGCTTTCTATTACAAAGCCAAGAAACAAATGGTTCACTTTCTACTTAATTCTTTTGTAAGAGAAAATAAATACAAATAAATAAATGTGTACAAATAAATAAATGCTTGATAAATGCATTTCTTTAAAACTATTTTCTAATACTAGCCTGTACTTTTGCTGTGTTTTTCTAATAGATGGAGCTGAGAATTTAAGAATATAGAGCCTCGAGGTAGCTATCAAGAAAATGAGGGATGAATAGAAATAATCTTACAGGTTCTGCATCTTTTAATGACTAGGGCAATTTTAGGCAGGCCCTATGCTCAGTAGTCCACTGCTACAGTTGCCACCTTTGATGATGCCATTCTTGGACATTTAACAACTTCAGTCCTGTGGTACAGCTTCTTCCTTAGTGTGGCTCATTGCAAGAGCAATCCTCTAATTTTTCCACATGACCTGATATTCCAGACATCCTCCACAGCAACAGCAGTGCTATGATCTGTCATGTGTAGCTACTGATATCAGCCCCACATCTCAACCCAAAGTACCATTGAACCTGGGAAAGAAAGAGAGAGCAAGTCAGTAACCCACTGCTGCAAACATACAGGCAGTTCCTCCAAGATCAGTTGCTGACATGAACCAGTGTTTTCATAATCAGGATCCTGTTTAGCATAGGAAATGAAGAACATATTATTCCAAATGAAACACTGGGGGAGATTTAAGTAGGCAAAATGTAATTGCTTGAATTGTTGTCTAAACAGCACACCAGAGTGCTAACATTGCTATTCCTTTGAATAGTGTGAAGTTTTTAATGACCACAAGATCACTGAAAAGTTGCTTATTTGTGGCCATAATTGGAAAGAGAGGTAAAAAGCCAGGGTTTTTTTTTCTCTTAACTTTCTAAGGTGTGAAAAATGAAGAGGAAGCAACAGGATGAGATGAAAGAGAAAATAGGACAAGAAAACCAAGAAGTTTCTTTTTTTCTTTTTTAAGAAGAAAGAAAAAAACCAAAAAGATACAGCCTTTATGATTCTATCATGTATTACACATATGGTACCCCATACTGGTCATTATTTATATTTTGTGTTAGGTAGGTGAAACAATATAATGGTCACCAGCAATTCTTGCATGAAATAGCTGCTTTGAAAGTTTTTAGAATAGACTAAAATGGCATGATGTCCCCAACTGAGTTGCTACAACAGATAATTACTTATCTAGCTGAAAATGTGTGTTTTGAATTCATCTTGTCCCATCTTCTAGTCATTTGGATCTCATCCAATGAAATTTCTGTGCTAGAACAAAATGCTTTCAACTTTAATTAATATTAGTGGGAACCTGGAGATCATAGTTAATCTTAATGTCCTGTTAGTCAAAGTAAATATGGTGGGCTGCTTAAATCATTTTGCCTAATACATTGTAGTAAAGCAGGCAATCATATTTTTATATGGAAATAGAGTAAAACAGTATAAATTTTATTAGTGAAGGAATTGCTATTTTAGTTGTCTTTCTGTGATTAGTCGACCACCTCTGAGCACAAAATACTTTGTTTTTGTATAGTCTAACTTCTAATCACATCATGGAGCATGAAGTAAATTGTATTTCAGAAGTCTTAAGTTTACTAGGTTTCCATGGTAACCAAGTTATAATCTCCTAAAATAATGTATGAGTTTTGTCTTAAAAGATCTAATTTCCATAAAGCTATTTTCATTATCATTAATTAAGTTACAATCTTTTAATACTTTACCAATTATGTCCCTTATCAACTTGTCCAGGATTTGTGTCATGCTAACTAGCTTAAATGTTGCCTAAGTCATCTCACATTTATTTTGAAATATGAGGATTAACTTCTGGACTGTTGGAGTCTTTCCAATGGTTTTTAAACACATCTAGAGATTCAATCTGTGTCACAGAGTCCTTCTAGGACAGTTTTAAAAATCATTTCAGGCCAAGATGTGGGGATTTCTTAAATTTGATCATTAAGTTAATGTTTAATATGTTTATAGATAGGTACAAATTAATTTGTTTTCACAATAAAACACTAAAAGCTGTCATTAAACAGGCCTTTGTGTGCGTCTAATTAGAGGTAAGGAGTGTTAAGTTGCATTATATTTTGCAATAGTTAGAAACAGTTAACAGCAGACTGTAAAGCCATAGCTCAGGAGGAGAGTGGTAATGTTATAAGCTGTTAATGAAATAAATTTCCTGAAAGAAAGGTTTTCTTTCCAAGTGAATGCAAGCACAATGACAGTTCTGTCATTCTTCTGCAGCTCTCTGTCTGTATGAGAGAAAGACAAGGATTTTGTAAAATGTAGGGGAAGTCACTGGAAATCACATGAAATTTCTGAGCAGACTACAGCCTGCTACAATTTGTTTCTATTGCATTTAGAGAAATATTCTGTGTAATGACAGAATTGTACTGAGTAAGTAGGTGGAAAATCTCAATCTTAACTTCTTAGGGCAATCAGAGAAAAAAGCAATAGAAAAAAGAAATAAAATAGTCAAACTTCTCTCCATTAAAAGGAACATATATATTTATTTGATTGCTTCCAATTTTCTGTATTGTTATGACATTTTATCTGCCCTAACTACAACTGGCCCTAAATAATAGCTATAATATTTTAAAAAAATATTTTGAAATAATTCTTATTATGCTGATATTTCTCTATTCCAAACTGCTAGGCTATTCATGAATCTCAAAGAATATATGGCATTGGTAATTTCAGCCCAGATTTTATGTGTTAACAACATTATTATTAGATTATTTTTCTGTCAACCAGAAATAATAATCAGATATATATTTTTAAATGGTTAATTTTGTCCAAGCAAGCAGAAAGTAGTTAGCATCATATGTAATTACTTTCTCCTGAGACTATTGTAATTGGGAGGGAGGAAATATCACAAGATCAATAACAACATTTTGTGCCATATCCTGTATTCCTTCATGACCAAACTCAGAACTTAAACTGCTTATAGCAATAAGGAAAAGATTGCTAGATTTTTGTGAAAACAGCATAAAAATACAAAGGCCTACCTGTTACATTATTATACCTGTTTGCTCCTATAAACAGTCTATACCAGCAGTCTGGTAAGAAGACATTAACATTACTTAAACATGTATTGCCTTGTTTAGTTCATGTTTATTTTGTTCTGCTTTTTATGACACTTTTTAATATCTACTGGATTTAAGACCTCTTTTAGATGTCACTGAATAGAAACACTGTACCAGTTATGACATTTTGTGGCTTGTATAGCTCCCATAATGAATTTAGTGTTTTATTATATCTAATCTTATGATATTATTAGAACACTTCAAATAGAACACATAACAAAGATATATGCTTGTAAATGAAAGAAAAAGAAAAGAAAAGAAAAGAAAAGAAAAGTGAAAAGAAAAGCAAAATAAAAAAGGAAATAATAGAAACCACATCCCTCCATAAATTATTCATAATAGATAAGGAAGTCAAACAGGTAATCAATATACCTCCCTCTCAATGGCTCTGCTACTCAGATGTAAATCAATGATGCTCCACTGAAAATACTTCAGCATCTGGCCCAAAAGTAGAGAAAACGTTCCAATTTACTTGGAATTCTTTTCCCTTGGTCAGAGCCTGCTAAGATTTATAAGCAAAAGGAGAGGATATATTACAGGTAAACCTGAGAGTTGGCCATCTGTAGTATAGGGCTCTGAATTCAAATGAATGGATATGATTTCCATCACTGAACACTTTCTGGCTTATGAACACTATGCTAAAAATAAAATTTATATCACTTTGGAGTTCCAGTGGGAAAACTGCCATAGGTAATGCTAGTGTGGACTGTATGTTGATGGATTTTACAGTTTTGTCACATTAGCAATACTTCTGTGAACATTTATCTTGCTGACAGTGACAATGACAGTAAAAGACCCACTGTACAGAAATGTTGCACTTCCATTAAAAAATCAATCTGTTTTCCTTACCTGGTGGTCTGGAGAAGCAGTGCATGTCTGCCTTGTAAATTAAGACTCTGGAGAGAAAGTAACCTTGAGACTGCTTTACCTTGCAGGCCCTCTATTACTGTCTACTGGTAGGGAGAGTCATTTTTCTTAGTGCAAATGAGTAGTACCTGCTTTTACTCTTGCACTTTGGAATCCCTTTTTCAGATTAAGTGAAATGTTAGGAGGAGAGGGATTCCCACCGAGAGCATTAATACAGCATCTCTTTATGTTGTGATGATGGTTCTTTCACAACTGAACAAATACTCATATCCATTCTTCTAAGTTAAAGATTTAGAACACTCTGGACTACGATAACAATCTAAAGAAGCCTTGAACTTATTTTCTGTTTACATCTCTCCTTGATGCAAATACTAGAGAATATTGCCAGTAAGTTTCAATCACACATTTACTTTTTTCTTCCTCATAAAGCCTGCCCCAGCAAAAATCTGTGATTTACTTGTTTTCACCTGCCAAAATTAGAAAAAGATGCTGGCAATGTAAAACTGCCTGAACCAAGAGTCATTTTCCTTTTAACCTAATTAGTAAAAAGATAAATCTTTAAATGCTTGAAAACAAAATTCCTAGCATCACATATACTTTTTCAAAATACAGCTAAAGGATTCTTCTTTTCAAAACCCATTTTTCAAGGAACAGGTTGTGAATGCTTCTGTAATTTATCCAATTATTGTAATCAGGATTTATAAAGAAAATATCTGGTGAAATTAACTCTACTGGCTTCCCATTGATGCTATGTAATAAAATAGACTTTGTACACATTTTTCCTAGATCTTACAGTCCATTCTACTACATTGGTTCATTGTTATAGAAAATTATCCTAATCTGTTTAAGTGAGCATATTTTCCACTGGACTTTGCAACTATTCTTCCATTAAGATATTAGTATGTGAAAGCATTAGCTGTGCATTTCCGATTTCTTCATGAAATTCCTATGCATTCAGGGTATAATACTGGTCTGAATCATTCTCATTTTCTTTTGTTACATAAGTGATAAGCATCAGTGTCAACAATGAAAATCCTTTCCTTTGCACTGCTACAGTTGGATGTTGACTGAAAATCTACAAAATTATTTTTTAAAGCAAAAAATTGGTGAGATAGCAAGGAATAGAATAAAAAAAAATACAATAAAAGATTCCATAAAGATTTGCCAGTTGTCATCAGCAACATAGGGGACATTTACTCTGAGACAGACATGACGTGGAAATCAAACTCAGAACAAATCGGATAAAGTTCTCCAGCTATAGAAGAAAATAAGAAAAATCTTTTTGAGAAAGAAGAAATAGAGAATAAAATATAGCAGATGTCTATGAATCAAGGGGTTATTAGCCAGAGAGGAATTAAAATGATTAGTCTGTTGTTACTAGCAGGATACAATTTGATACAATGTACTGCAGTCCATAGAAAGAAGGTAGATGATTGAACAAAAGACAAAAGGGAAAAAAGACAATAAGCCATAATTAGTAGTTCATTGTTCTGTTCAATTGTAACATCTTTCAAATTAAGTCAGTGTTTGAAATATGCAAATTACTGAATTCTAAGATGTTTACTTGGCCTAAAATGGGGTTCAGAACTGAAGAAAGTATATTACAGTCTTGTAATTTATCTACTATCTTATTATGTTGCAGAAATTTAAGTGTAACAGAATTTGTTTAAAAAAAATATATAAAATCGTTCTGTTAGAGGTTTATTAGTTAGGTGTAATGAATTGATTTTTTCCTTCTTTCATAATTATTGTGGAGGTCAGGGAAAACACATAGCAACTTACTCCTTTTGCTCATCCTTTAAATTAAAAATTTTCCAGGAAATTTCACTGAAACTTTAAATGCATTTGTCACAGGATGTTGAAAAAATAGTTAAGTAAAACCAGGAATAAGCTTTTTCTTTACTGTTGTGTTTGAAGCATTTTGCAGTTTTTTAATGATTCCTATTACCAGGAAGATTATGGAAATATTTTTAATCATAAGTAAGAAATAAAGCAACTTTTCAAAACATGAAGACTTAGCTGTAGTTTGACCTACAATGGATTAGAGAAAGCAGGAAAAAATGTCTGGAAAAGGGCAAGCAGTTCTTATAAATAAAGAACTTTTCCAGGTCTCAAGTTCAACTTTCAGTTCCAGAAATATCCTCCTCATACATAATTTCTCTGTTTCAAGGTAATTTTAGAAGTCTGGAAGCCAGTTCAGGAATTGAAGCTACTTGTGAGATATTATGGGTGTTCTACTTTGCTAAGATATTCTCTGCAGATTCAACAAACTTTTCCTTTGGAGTACTCTAAACATTTTATGGCTGAAAAGTTTCCTGTCTTTGGACTGCCCATGTGTTTTATCTTCATGTGATGTCTTCATCAAAGAAGCAAGTTATTCGCAATCTGTGCTTTTATCTTTAAAGGACGTTTTAATACTTTATCTTGATTTTCTCTCATTTACAAAATCGTCAACAGGTTTGTCAGCTGAATCTTCAAAAGATGAAGTCAGCCTAGGAAATTTTATGAAGAGGAAAGGGAAACTTTTTTTTCTGAAACACATGCTATTAAAAGAACATGCATTTGGCAATGAAATATTTTAAAATTATTTAAAAACAAGTTCCAGAAATATTTAACATTTCTATAATAATTTGAATATGATTTAAAAACTAAGAACTGGAGACTTTTTCTATAGTACTAAAGCCTATGGCAATATTCCTGTCTACTGCATCAAGTACAGAGTTGAGCTCTGATTTTCTTTGTGAAGGACTTTTGATACTAAACTGCAAAATGGTTTTCAAGCTTGTCAAAGCCATCTCCTATAGTATAAAGTGACTGTCTTATTACAGTTAAATCCATCTAATCACTGAGAATCAAACTATTATCTTAAATTTTCTATGCATGGTATTTGCAATTAATATATGCAATATGAATATATACTTCAACATGAAAGGTTCCTACAGAAGAAACAAACTAATGGTGACAGCTAACAACTATTCAGAAATACTGTAGTCAGTAATGGTCAAACACTATCATGAACTAACTAAAGCAAGAAGATGGAAGGAAGACTGAGATATGTGGCACTTAATCTTTTTCTAGGAAGTCACTTTGTCACAAATACTTCTTCACTCTAAAGACAGATTAGCGTAACTCTGTTAGAGCACATCAAGAAAAAATTCTGTTAAAGCCTCCGGATGTAAATTACTTTCATGCTCACTATTCAAACAAAGATGAAAACCTTATAAAGACATATTTCATGTGGCAATGCCTTCTTTTTGGAAGAGTGGTAAACAACCTTGCAGACTACTGAAACACTAAAGACTTCAGTGTACCTGTACTTAACTGAATACAGATGTTGCTGTCATGTTCGGTGGACATGCACTGGCCAAGAAGCTCCTTTTGGCTGTCTCTATAGTTCATATGACTGGGAAGTGGATGGGCCTCAGGTGAATCTGTCTGACTCCTCATGAACAGAATCTTATGTAAGCAGTCAGAAATAAGACTTATCTCAGTGGATCCTCTTCCATCAGACGTGCCCAGTAAAACACAATGGAGAAGAGTTGTAGTTCTTGGCCTCATTCTGGCCATACAATTTCTACCTTGAATATAACCTTGTATAAGGATCTATGAGTGTTAATAGGGGGAAACTATATTTTAAAATATTTTCTCATTTGAGCTTCCTTTCAGATCTTTATTGTGCCATGCATTGCTTCAAAACCTAAAAATAAACAAACACTGTAAATGAAAGAACTTTTGAAGCTTGTGATGGTTTTGGATATAATATTTGGTTACTGTTTCACTATTAATGCTATTTAAGCCATTCACATATGAAGATTTTGCCTTTTGCTTCCTTGCTGGCAGCAAGATTTACTAACCAATAAACACTGACTCCCATTACACTATACTGTAATATTGTGCTCTCTGAGGTACTTGGGCTTCACCAAAAGCAGGTAAGGGATTCAGCATTCAGGGCTTTTTAGAACGTTATATGCATATAAAAAGTGTTTTGAATTAACAGAAGATAGTAGTGAATTTAAGTAAACCAAAACCAAACTAAAACCTCATTAATGATTTCTACTAAATAGTTCATCCCATACATTCTTCACTGTGAAGGTGGTGAGGCAGAACAGAAGGTGGAACATGTTGCCCAGAGAGGCTGTGGATGCCCCATCGCTGGAAGTGTTCAAGGCCAGGTTGGATGGGACTTTGAACAACCTGGTCTAGTGGAAGGTGTTCCTGCCCATGGCAGGGGGGTTGGAACTAGGTGATCTTTAAGGTCACTTCCAACTCAAAACATTCTATGATTCTATGATTTCCTGGGACAGCAGATCATGCCCCATTTTCTTAGTAGTTGTATAGACTCCTTTAAACATATATTTCCCCCAGACTCTTAACAGAAAAGGAAATAATTCATCTTTTTCCAACTATGAGAGCAGATGTCCTATTTTCTTAAAATATTTTAATATAATTAATTTTCACTGTAAGATGTTTTACAAGCTTGGAGAAGGCAGAAAAAAATACTGCAATGCTGAGCACAATATGCATGGAGAGGTGGCAAACTGCAGTGAATTCTTCTGTGGATATGTAAAAGCTTATACATCTGTACTTAATGAGAAAATAAGAAGGAAGGCATAAAGCAGTTTGTAGATAGCTGTAAATATTCATTATACTGTAAGTACTTTTTAATAGGTCACAGAATTTTTAATGATAGAAAAGATATCTGCATTGATGAATATAGATGAGGGTGGATGAAGAAAAAACTAATCTGTTTTGTGCAAATTTAATGAGGGACTGAGCAAACAGGTTTAGAGTCCAAAATCCAGAGGGTTTTTTATCTGCAGTACCCTGATACACTTAGTCTACTTAATCATGATTTTAGATATCAGATAGTCTCTGAAATGTTTCCATCAAATATAATGCTTCTAGTTTGTGCAAACTGGTACCATGATGACGATATTTTTGTAAGTACTCTCCTAACATTTTATACTACTATTGTAATACAATGACTGACATCATACTGTCATAATAGGTAAGAACTGAAAGAGTCTTTTTGACAGTGATGTGGGAGATTTTTCATTGGACCCACTGTCATACTCAACACTTTAATAAAAAAGTCTTAAAAAATTCCCCTAAATAATGTCAAAGATGTGTGTATTGTTTTATAGAACTAAAATTATTTATTTCTTCAGTTAAAAAGATGTAGGAACCTCAAATAATTTCTCATCTTTTCTTGGCTAAGAAAAACATCCACAGTGAAATGCGGACATCGACACCCATGAGCAGACCACTAACATCAGACACTAATGACTGTAGCCAACCTGTAGTATCTAGACTGAATCTCTCTAGCAGTATGTAGAATCAGTGGCATTTATCATTCATAGTACTCCAGTACCATCTGCCTCCCTACTGTCTGTTAATATGCATGTATACACACATCTGTTTTGTAAGTATTTTTTAAGTATTTTCTCTACATTTACTCAGCTTCAGACGCTAGACAAGATTTGGTGAGTGAGGAAACACAAAATACATAGCATTCAAATATGATGGACAGCATTTGGGAATATGGGGTTGGATTCATCCAAGGGGTTTGTTCAGATGATTTCTTCATCTGAACAAATCCCTTGAGGCTCCCATAATGGAGAAAGACAGGTACACCTGAAGTACTTGGCACACATTTTCTGCCAAATGATATGAAATCTCCAGCCCTCTCTATCTACCTGTAGTAACTACCAAGGAAGCTGAGGGGAGTTAGATCAGATGCAGATGTTTGAAGTTAGGTGAGGTGATTCCAACCAGTACCATCACGCAGATTGCAACACTTCTTGTCAAAATCTCTGGACCACTCAAAGGATACATTCAAATACAGTGTGTACTCCTTATAAACATAAACTGTTGTGTTTCAGGAAGCTAGTAAGCAAGATTTAGATAGTCTTTCCAATGATATAAAATCTCCTTACTCTTCAGAGAACTAGAGACTTACAATGACATTTGTGTGGCATATCCTTTAAACAGTAATTAAGTGCAAAATTAAAATTATATCCTTAATAAGATGGATCACTGGGGAAGCTGAACTGTTGCCTTTTCCTGTAACCCACACTCGTTACAATTACAGTCCAAAACCGGCTTGGGATTTTAAACTGTTAGTATTTAAAAACAATTATGTTAATTTAGGTATGGAAATGAGTGTAATTACTGTTGCTTCCTATAGGTTTCCACATAACCAATGTGAGTTGTATATTCCTGCTGAGGTCAAGACTAGAATTTCCATTTTAAAGGCATAGTTTTGTGACTGTTAGAATGATTAAATTATCTTTCACTTAAAGAAATGCTGATATTTTCTTATAGCTTATATACTGTAATGGTGAAAGTAAAGTACATGTGACTTTGCCCAATTACTGGAGTGAATTTATATATAATTAACATTAGGATTCCCTCAAAGAGAAATTGATTATTGATTTACCTTCTTTTCTTCCACTAAAATGTTGTGTAAATTAAGATTTTCCTTGACTATAAAAATTGATAAGTGGAAGTACCATTATGTACTATGACTCACATTTTAGTGCTATACAGTGTGTATCTTTTGTGTTCATCTACACTGTGTTCACTCAAGACACTGACTTTTGGTAATGGTTGATATACTTCAACACATTTTCCCCTCCTACAGGTTCTGAAAGGAAACCTCTCACTCTAAACTGTTGACTTATGTTAGTGACATCCACTAGAAAAAAAAAACAAAATACAAAACAAAACCCATATGAGCACTGCTGCCACTTCATATAGCTTTATAGTTTTGAGAGCCATTTAAAATGTATTCATCACTTTAAGCAGGCTATGTGATATTACTGTTATAACTGCTGTTGTTGCTCTTTAAGTTGCTGGTAAGAGTGCTTATACTTCAGATTGCCTGAAACTTCCTGTTCCTTCACAAGCTTGTGTTCTACACTAAAAACACCAACACATTTACCAGATTGCACCTGCTCAGGCATGTTTTCCAGTTTGGGGTCTGGCCCAAGGGTAATTTAAAAAAAGTTTCTTCAAAATGATTTGGCTATTTCTGGAACAAGATGAGGGGAAAAAATCCTTTAGAAGATTTTAAAAAAGGTTGGAGTGTGTGGAGGAAGTTGTGTTGCTCTCTGAAGGAATGCTGACTTGTATTTAAGCAATGATGGGAATTTGGAAAAGTGTTCAGCCCTGGGATCAAGGATGTAATTTTGTTCATACCATTGAAACTCTGTGTTAGTGCTGCCCAAACTGTAAGTGTCAAAAAAATCTGGAAAGAAACAAAGACAACTTCATACCTGTTCATCATCTTTTGAAGTTTTACAGCTAAATCATCTAAAGAATTCTTCTGAACTAGGCTTTTCGGCGCTGAAGGACGTGGATGAGATTTGCTCTTCATGCTGGTTGTGGCACTTGACACATGGAAAAGCAGAAAGACATTCTCTCTTGTGTTCTCAGCAGCGACCCTTTGCCCACGTCTGGTGACTAGTTGCAAGGGAATTAGGGAATAAAAAGGACTAAACAGAAACTTTGCAATACAGAAAGCTGCAAGTTGAACAATGGGAATGTGAAGAGACCTATGACACAAGCCAGGTAGTGCAAGGAAACAGGAGAGGAGCAGGAAATAGGAAATGGTTAGGAGGAGAGGGGAGAAGGATAGTGGAGAATCAATAGGAAGAATTGATGGGTGGATGGATACAGAGAGGGACCAGAAGGGGATATAGCTCAAGATGAGTAAGTACTGGGGCAAAAGGTTGTTTAGAAGAGAAGACAGTGCCATGAATTAAGGTAATAAAGGTCAAAAACTAAGGAAAATTTATTCCTATACTTTTTATTTTTTAATAAATCCCTAAAAGCCATAAGGTTGGAGACACCACATAATTTATCAAGCACTGTCCGTATAAGAGAAAACCATGAAATGTAAAACTTCTGAATCCTGTATTGAGCACAATTTTACACTGATTTGCTTTTGTACCTAAAACACCTGTCAAACCCAGAACAATTTTCCTTTGTTCTACATTCAACTCTTCGCCATATGTTTATAGAGTAAAATCATATCCTGCACAAGATTGCAGTGCTAGCGTAAACAAGTCAAGCATATTCAATCATTTTTCATAAAAAGATTCCATATTCCCCTAATCATTCTCTGTGCCTCTTCTGTCACACATTTATCTATCTTGAAAATAGGTGGACTAAACTCAAACTAATATTCTATGCAAGGACTCAGTAGTTCCTTGAAAAAAGGTATGCTTTTGTATATGTAAAGAACTAACACCTATATACTCTGGCATCACATCTGCCTTTTTCACAGATGCAATATGTCCCAGCCTGTGTGCACTATGATACAGTTTTACTACAGCAATCCCTGCCTACTGCAGTGAGTTTGGTAAAAAACATTTGTGAGGAAAAGAAGTATGTGATGATGTAATAGACAAATACGACACTGCATGAGTGACAGTCACATTTCCTTCATTATAATTGCCATTGTTTAGTTGCTGAGTACAGGACACATTTTTTTAAATGTATATTTTGTATTATTATCCCCTATATAAAGCCAGCCCTACTATTTTTATGTCCTCTCCTAGCCCTCTAATAAGAACATTGGAAGGAAAATATAAAACTAAGACATGTCAGCTTATGTTGTGGATGCAAAAAATAAACTTAAAAAAAAAAAAAAAGAGGAATGAAAATAAACCAAATCCTTTCTTTATTTTGGTATAAGAGTGCATGGAGAAACTAAGCTCTGCTTACTGTACTTTTAAATCTGCTTTCATGCCCATGTTCAATACCACATTAATGGTTTACATTCAGACATAATATTAGTGGAAAGGAAACTATAATCTTGAGAAAAAAACATTACATTGTTATTCCAGTTAGATAACGTAGTCTGTTCACAAAATATCCAGTATGCATTCAATTCTACATAGTAAACACTCTTTCAAACAGAGTTTCTTTATATTTCCTGGCTCACAAGCAAAACTCAGAATGTTAAATCTGTAATCAAAGATATGAGGTGTAACACAGAGGCATCAGAGAAAAGCACCTGCAATGTTTTAGAAATCCTGGGCATTCTATATAAACAGCTTGCTAAATTATGTAGTTTATGCCCATATTCATAAGCTCAGTTGCTCTTCCCTCCTCACTGAGTGTTTATGACACATTTCCTAGTAAGTTCCATCCACATTTTAAAACCTGTAGTCCTTTATAATGAACCACTTTATTAATAGTGCCATTAAAATCATGATTGAAAATGTCATCTTCCCTCTTCAGAATCACGTATGTATGAAATTCAGTCATTTAATTCTGATATTCTTAATATGAAATCTAATTTTAACAGACTGTCATTAAAGAGAACCTGCACTTGTGTGATTTTAAGTCTTCACACGTACTACAGATATACAAATAGCTTTATTTAGACCTTGAATAAGACAGTTCATTCTCTGAAGAGATTCGAGTCCAATAGATACAGTAGAACTGCCACAGATTAAAGATGGCAATCAGAAAGTTTACTGTGTTCCTAACGTGTAAAACTGAATTGAGGTTCTCTCATTCTTTTCTCATAGGCTGCATTAGCTTAATCAAATCACTGTAAGTTATCCCTGAAGAATTATAATTTAATACATAGCTACCATTTATCTCCTTGTGTAGCTACTTCATTTTAGCACACATTAGGTTTTTGATTCTTTTAATACTTTAAACAGAATAAGCAAGCTAAGGAGATGAGTTTACCTCTATATGCGAAGGTGGTAAGATGAAAACTAGTCACTGAATGCAATTCTTGTTTTCCTATTGAAAAGAGGAAATTCTAAAAATTGGAGATAATGCACATAACTGTCTTGTAAAGGTGTTTTAAAGCAACAGCTTTAAATATATTGACTATGTTAAATACATTCAGTGTATTCATCAAAAAGAATATTGACTATTGACTTGATTACAGGCTTAAGAACTTTGATGTAAAATAAACTGGGAATGGGAAAGTATTTTTAATCTGGAAGACAAAGGTATTATAACAACCAGTGGCTATTCACAGTCAAAATTGGGTAGTTGTTCTTTAACATTTATTGGCCAGTAATGAAGGGGCAGAAAAGGTATTTACTACATTACATAACAATCTCTGCTGGTCTATTTTTTTACAAAGAAATTTTAAGGAAAGGAGGCTGTTAAAGACAATAATATGTCAAAGTACAGGTTTTCATGAAAGAATAATTTTTTTTTTTTTTTTTAAGATTTTCACATAGGATATATGAATCAAGGCATTTATATCCTTATAGTAGGATTTACTGAGTAGTACACATAACTTCTATCTGCTTTTGGAAAACTTTACTGTTCTTTATGAAAAAGTTTGTGAAATGAAAAAGAACAGCACATTTTATGGCAGGTAAGAGTAGTACCATTGAGAATAATCATCCCTAAAGTTTAAACGACATTTTCCATCCATAGATATGAATTACAAGAATGAGAGGAAGAGGAAGAATGAACAATGAGAAATAAGTAGAAAGAAAGGAAGACTTGATTTGTTAACTATCTAGTAACAGAACAGACAGTACTGTTCTGTCTGCTGAATCCCAATCCAATGTTTCACCGAGTCGGTTACTTTTATAGGGAAATGGTTGTATTTGAAGCTCTTTATTGGTCATACAAGTTGAAATAGTTTACTCTTATCACACACCTACTGTGTAAAATATGTTTCCATATCTAGAGTTAAAAATATGATAGCTGGTATAAAAACTTAGACTTTGTTGCAGAAATAATGGGCTTATGTGCTATTTGCCTTATTTTGTTGAAGTGAAAATACCAAAAATTTCCAGGGCTTGTGAACCAAAATATAGGAAATTAAAACATTTTTAGGTAATTTAACAAGCACAATCAGATGATACTTTAAAATGTAAGGATTTTGAATAGTCTTCACAGTAGAAAAATTATGAAATACAATTGACCATTTTCCATTGCGTTTGGTTATTATGCAATATTGAAAATAATTTTGATGCATTGTATTAACTACTCTCTCTTTTCATCTTTAAGTATTATAAATCAGAAGCAGAGACAGTCTCATAGGGGAAAGCAGGTTTGGAATAAGTTTTCTGATTTCAGAAATGGATCTCTTAAGATGTACGTAGAGACACTTTTTCATTCTAATATTGTACATCAAACTGGATGAACAAAAATGGGGTCATAGCAGGATAATAGCAATAGTTAAATAGTGAAAATGGTTCTTCTTCAACATTAATTTGATATCTAGAAGATTCAGTGGTATCTTCTTAGGAATATAAATTAGGAAAATAGGTATTAAAGTTTAAGCTTACAAATAAAAATAGAATTATAATTGACAATATATTTTTCTCCTTGTGGAGGACCGGATAAAACTATTTTGTTAAGGATGCCAAAAATACATTAACCCTAGCAGTCGTAATGAAATTCATTTTCTGTAAGGAGTAGTTAACAGGGGTCAGATCCAGTTATTCCAAACACAGTGTACTGCACACTTGTACATTTCTACAGTAAACAACAAATAGGTATTTTTGCAAATTTCTATGATAAAAAGGATATTATGCAAATATACCAGAACAGCTGCAGCAAATTGCAGTAAGACAGAGTGAAGATTATCTTTTACTTCTCCTGTTTCTTTTTTCTGGGTTGTGTGTTAAATCTTGAACTTAGACAAGGAAGGCTCCAGCAAGTTAGAAAACAAAAACTATAATGCTGAGAGAGTTTTATTCCACAGAGAAATAGCTGGAAAATAGAGCACTGTACTGCATGAGCTCTGCACTGCCACCTGATTTCTTTCTTCTAACACAAGTTTTCTACTGGAAACTGTTGGCATAGCTGGATGGAGCTGAACTGCAGGATCTGTGGTTTGCACTGTGGGTAAAAGCTTATATACATTTGTGAGAAGGAAAGACTCATAAAGTTAACTTATTGCATTTAGGAAAGTATTGCAAATAAACCTGCACTGTTTTTCAGTAAATATTTCATAAAAAATCCAAACTCTTCGCCATTGTGTGTATTCTCAGAAGACATATAACTAAGAGCTTTAAGAGTGTCTTGATACTCATTGGTGGAATAGATTGTAATATGTTCAAAGGAGCTCTTACTGTCTGGTGGGTCAAAGCATACCTTAATATTGATTTATAAAACTGTAAAAGATCCAGAGGAGCAAATAAAGTGAGTTTAAAGAAGTTCTACATGGATTAACCTAACGAATCTAGAGTAGTAAATATGGGACTTTGTTTTAATTTATTTTATTTTTTAGGGAGTAAAGTCCTAGGTGGCTTTAAATTATTGATTTATATTTTCATAGCTCTTTAGAAGAGTTGTCCCAGCAGTGCAAAATCTCATACAGCACACCACACAGGCCTGTATTCATGCCAGCAAAACTCCTAGACTCTTCAGTGATCTTAGTCAGTTTAAAAACATAAACTTGGTGTAAGAACTGAAATAACTAGACACACAAAAGCAGATAAGGGCAATTTTCCACCTTGAACCCTCTCATTTTAAGTATGTGAAATACAACCAATTTCTCTTAGACTTCCATCATTTGTAACCCTACTGAAATATTATGCAACTTAGAGTAGAATTCATCCCTCCTCTGTTTTAGAAGTGTTTGGTGTTTGTATTACAACTATAGTGATGTCTTGCTATTCTTCAGCAAAGCTAAGGGAAACACAGTGAGAGGAAACTGTATTTTTACGATAAACCTTTCCAATTTTCCACTCTAGTAAAAGTAACAAAAGGTAGATCCAGTTCACATTTTTAATTCTGAGAATTAAAATGTATCTGGTCTTCTATATTGTATGTATGACAATTTTAATTAAAGTTAGCCACGGTTGAACTATAATGTAAAATGAAATGACCAGAATTAATCCAAGTGGTTTTTTCATAAGAAATCAGAAAATGTGCCTTGAATAGACTGACTTACAGCTATTAAACTACTATAAATTACTTTAATTAATGTTAAGAATCTGACTTAATTCAACAAAGGCAAGGCAATTTGATTAAGTTGATGTTATATGCCTATCCTGCCTGTTGTCGCTGCACAGTTTGAGCAATATGATCCTTCTCCAGGAATCTGAAAAAGTTGTGCTTTTTCATGTACTGTTATCAGAGAAGATCTGGATCAAAAACATAAACCATAAAATAATTTGGATTTCTGCTTCCAGAGTCAGTGGTTCCCTGTGCTGTAGTCATAGATAAGCAGTGGTTCAGAACAAGGAATCCTAATATGCATTGCAATTCAACATCCTGAGTAGTGTTTTCAGTTGAAGTATTGTTGATGAATTTCCACGGTGTGTAGAACTTCCTTGATAACTGCTGAAGTTTTCCAGTGGTCTTTGATGAGATGCATTTAGCCATCTAAATTCTACTCAGTTTGGGGGTTTATTTTGACATAAATATGTCATGGCTCAGATTTTACTGGTGTTACTTGCTACTAATAACTACAAATGAGAGAAAAACAGAGGAATGTTATTTGGTAGTTTTGTATTGTTATCACATGACTTAAAAAAATAGTGTAAAAGCAACAGCAAAACAATGAAAAATTCAGTTACTGACTCTGGACACAAAATTCCATGGGAAAAAAGCCCTGGGGCCTGAGTTAAAGATGTGAAGAGAAAGCTTCCTACCCTGGTGCAGCCCTCAGATTATTAACCATTATTGATTCTTCAGGTAGACAGCAATGACTTTGCAACAAGAATTCCAAGGACAATCAAGAGAGACTTCAGGGCTTTGGGATGACAGGTTAAGGGATCAGGAGCACATGTAGTGTTCTCCTCCATCCTTCCAGTTGCAGGGAATGGTGAGGGAAGAAAAAGGAAGAGCCAGCAGATCAGTACCTGGCTCAGAGCCTGGTGTCACCAGCAGAATTTTTTTGATGATGGGTCGGTCTGCACGACGCCAGGCCTGCTAGCGACAGACAAGACACAGCTGTCTCAAAGGGGGAAAAGGATCTTTGCACAGGAGTTAGCAGGGCTCATTGAAAGAACTTTAAACTAGATTTGAAGGGGGAGAAAAGGTAAAACTAGGCTTGCTAGAGATAAGCCTGGGGGCGACACAGCAACGTTTAAGGGACGGTGTGCTAGCGAGGTCCCTCAGTCTGCCATCTCAGTGAAGGCAGGGGGTGGAGATCCACGCAGCACAAAGACGTGAGGGTTATTGATGTGCTGGAAACCATGGAAGTGCCTGAGAATGGTCACATCATAGGAATTAGGGCTCCTCCCTGCAGAAAGGTGGTGGGATCAATAGCCCAACAGAAGTGCATCTACACCAATGCATGCAGCATGGGCAACAGACAGGAGGAGCTGGAGGCCATTGTGCAGCAGGAAAAGTATGATATAGTAGCCATCACGGAAACATAGTGGGATGACTTGCACAACTGGAGTGCTGCAATGGACGGCTACAAACTCTTCAGAAGGGATAGGCAAGGAAGGGGAGGCAGTAGGGTAACCCTGTATGTTAGGGAGGTTTTTGACTGTCTAGAGCTTGATGATGGTGACAATAGGGTTGAAAGTTTATGGGTAAGAATCGGGGGAATGCCGACAAGGCAGATATTGTGGTGGGAGTCTGTTATAGACCACCCAACCAGGATGAAGAGGCAAGTGAAATATTTTATAAGCAGCTGGGAGAAGTCTCACAATTGCTAGCCCTTGTTCTCATGGGGGACTTCAACTTACCAGATGTCTTCTGGAAATACAATACAGTGGAGAGGAAACAGTCTAGGAAGCTCCTGGAGTGCGTGGAATATAACTTCCTGACACAGCTGGTGAGGGAGCCAACTAGGCAAGGCGCCCCACTGGACCTGTTGTTTGTGAATAGAGAAGGACTTGTGGGTGATGTGATGGTTGGAGGCCATCTTGGGCATAGTGATCATGAAATGATGAGGTTTTGATTCTCAGAGAAGTAAGGAGGGGGGTCAGCAGAACTATTACCTTGGACTTGCGGAGGGCAGACTTTGGTCTGTTTAGGGACCTGGTTGACAGAGTCCCTTGGGAGGCCATTTTGGAGGGCAACGGAGTCCAGGAAGGCTGGGCATTCTTCAAGAAGGAAATCTTCAATGTGCAGGAGCAGGCTGTCCCCATGTGCCAAAAGACGAGTCAGCAGGCAAGAAGACCGGCCTGGCTGAACAGAGAGCTTTGGCTGGAACGCAGGGGAAAAAAGAGAGTTTATGACCTTTGGAAGAAGGGGCAGGAAACTCAGGAGGACTACAAGGATGTTGTGACAATAAAAAATGATTCTATAAATACATTAGCAACAAAAGGAGGGCTAAGGAGACTCTCCATCCTTTATCGGTTGGGAGGGAAGCCTAGTGACAAAGGCTGAGGTACTTAATGCTTTCTTTGCCTCAGTCTTTAACGGTAACACCAGTTGTTCTTAGGGTACGCAGCCCCCTGAGCTGGAAGACAGGGACAGGGGAGCAGAATGAAGCCCCCATAATCCAAGAGGAAATGGTTAGCGAACTGCTACATCACTTAGACACACACAAGTCTATGGAGGCGGCTGGGAACCACCCAAGGGTACTACTGAGGGAGCTGGCTGAAGTGCTCACCAAGCCACTTTCCATCATTTATCAGCAGTCCTGGCTAACTGGGGAGGTCTTGGTTGACTGGAGATTAGCAAATGTGACACCCATCTACAAGAAGGGCCAGAAGGAGGGTACAGGGAACTACAGGCCTGTCAGTCTGATCTTGGTGCCAGGGAAGGTTATGGAGCAGATCATCTTTAGTGCCGTCACGTGGCACGTACAGGGCAATCAGGTGGTCAGACCCAGTCAGCACGGGTTTGTGAAAGACGGGTCCTGATTAACTAGCCTGATTTCCTTCTATGACAAGATGACCCACTTAGTAGATGAGGGAAAGGCTGTGGGTGTTTTCTACCTAGACTTTAGTAAAGTCTTTGACACTGTTTCCCACAGCATTCTCCTGGAGAACCTGGCTGCTCATGGCTTGGATGGGTGTACTCTTCGCTAGGGAAAACACTGGCTGGATCGCCAAGCTCAAAGAGTTGTGGTGAATGGAGTTAAATCCAGTTGGCAGCCAGTCACAAGTGGTGTTCCCCAGGGCTCAGTTTTGGGGTCAGTTCTCTTTAGTATCTTTATCAATGATCTGGACAAGGGGATCAAGTGCACCCTCAGTAAATTTGCAGATGACACCAAGCTGGGCAGGAGTGTTGATCTGCTTGAGGGATCTGGACAGGCTGGATCAATAGGCTGAGGCCAATTGTATGAGGTTCAACAAGGCTAAGTGCTGGATCCCACACTTGGGTCACAACAGCCTCATGCAATGCTACAGGCTTGCGGAAGAGTGGCTTGAAAGCTGCCGGACAGAAAAGGACCTTGGGTTGTTGGTCGACAGCCAGTTAAATATGATCTGGCAGTGTGCCCAGGTGGCCAAGAAGGCTAACAGCATCCTGGCTTGTATCAGAAAGCATGTGGCCAGCAGGAGTAAGGAAGTAATCGTCCCACTGTGTTCGGCACTGGTGAGGTCGCACCTCAAATACTGTGTGCGGTTTTGGGCCCTGCACTACAACACAGACATTGAGGTACTGGAGCGTGTCCAAAAAAGAGCAACAAAGCTGGTGAAGGGTCTAGAGAGCAAGTTTTATGAGGAGCGGCTGAGGCAACTGGTGTTGTTTAGTCTGGAGAAAAGGAAGCTGAGGGGAGACCTTATTTCTCTCTACAACTACCTGAAAGGTGGTTGTAGCGAGGTGGTTGTTGGTCTCTTCTATCAAGTAACAAGTGACAGGACAGAAGGAAATGGCCTCAAGTTGTGCCAGGGGACGTTTAGATTGGATATTAGGAAAAACTTCTTCCCTGAAAGTGTTGTGAAGCTCTGGAACAGGCTGCCCAGGGAAGTGGTTGAGTCACCATCTCTGGAGGTATTTAAAAGACGTGTAGATGTGGCGCTTAGGGACATGGTTTAGTGGTGGACTTGGCAGTGTTAGGTTAATGGTTGGACTCGGTGATCTTAAAGGCCTTTTCGAACCTAAATTATTCCATGATTCTATGTCCATGGGCACACATTATAATAATGATAGGAAAGATGAGGAAAAGACACATCTTTTAATAAACTGAAGGAATAAAGGCTACTTGGACCACTTTGGTTTATAATATCTGGCTTCTATTTTTAATTTTTTGGTGGGCTGAGAAGTAATAGTGATGACAAAGCTAAGGATAGAAAATTTGCTTAGGAAATTTGTATGTCAATAAAGGAATAAAGAAGGCCTACATACAGGCTACTTAATTAGAATGTTATCCTCCTTATGGATTAATTAGAATATAAGCCAGGGAAACAGAATGCTGGAATATTTACAAAGGGAGAAATTTCAGTGCATCCTTTTTTAAAGTCTTATTGGCATCTGTAAGTGTACATTAAAAGATTGGGTTTGTATTTAACTTGTGTATTTGCTTTCATTGACCACAACTGAAATGAATTGTTTTCCTTCTGCTGTAGCTGACCTGCATTCTTCTTCCTCTGAGAGCACAGAACAGTTTCATCTGTCTATCCCTGTAGTCTGTTTATCTAAAAAAGACAGTGTCATAAGAGAACCACTTACTGTTTCTTTGTTTGAATTGGAAAGAAAGAAAAAATTATAGATAACAATCTTTATAATTCCTTTTTCTCTCTTAAGTGTCCCATTCTTTGCTATCCTGACAGTATCTTTTTTCCATATTCTAGGAATTCAATATTCCTTAAAATAAAGTATCTTCTCATGCATTATTTTGTTTCAGTTTGATTAAACAGTTCTATTGGAAATCCACTTCAGCAATAATAGGAAGTCACGTTAGCTCATTGACTATATGTAAGTTTCCATCTCATCCTTGATTCCTCTATTTTCCTCAGCAGCATATTTATTATTTCATGAAAGGAAGAAATGTTTGGGAAAGAATAGGAAAAGATGGCCAGATTAAGTTTCAGAAGGCTGAAGTAAGCATCAACTCCAAGACTGACTCAGGTGAAATTAATTTAGCAGCAGCTGTTATCACACTCCTTTAGTGGTTCAGCTGGGCCTGCAGGTCAAGAATACAGAAGTCTGCCTACATGAAGGTCTGCTCTAATGAAGAGTGAGGTCTCCATGGTCTTGATCTAAACTGTAAGTGAAGTCTAGTTGACATATATATGCATTGTGACTAGCATCAGTGGGTCATGACCCTTTCTTCCAAACCCAGTTCCAGCCAAACTTCTTGACTTGCAAAGACTAGGGGCAATAAAATGTCTTATTGCCATCTTAAGGCAGATCATGATGTCCTTGGGCAAGATCACTGTCAGTCTTAGTCTGAATTCTGTATAAAGGCCAGCTTCACCTGCAGAAAACACATTTCCTGCATGATGTATGAGGTAAATAAGCATCTGTCTTTGGATGCTAGTTAAATCTAAGAGATTTCTAGAACATTTCTTCCAACACTGTAGTAATCTGATAAGCTCAAGATTAATTGCAAAGATACCTGTAAATCATAGTTTTTTAAAATGTTGACACACTCATCTTCATCTACCATGTGACACTTAGCTGGCAGCAGCTTACATTTTCTGGACAAAAGCTATGGATTTCTTTCTAAGGCCCTGAAGTGAGAATACACTGTAATTATTAAATGCAGATGTTTATGCTCACTCCACTTTACTGGTGAAACTGCATTGCTGCCAACAATTAATAGTAGTCTGCACGTGTATCCATTTGCTGCCAAAAGTTCTGCTCTTAATTTTCCACTCTAAGGTGGTTGCTGACTCAGATAGCACTGAATGGCGGCTGACTTCTGCCATCTAATTTTATTCCCCCTTTTACTTGCTTTTGTGAACCTCAGTTTGAGAAATGCTACATTAAAGCTTTAAGAAGTACTATAGCTACAGGATGTGCTTCAACACATGGCTGCCCTCTTGAGATTAAAGTGAAAATGAAAATCATCAAAAAATATGAAGTATAAAAGAAAAAGCATGTAAGTGTGAACAGAATAGATTAATGTCAAAGGGAAGAGAAAGAGCATCCCTCCTAGGAAATCTACCAGAATTTACAGAAAGGAGATAGGGAAATAGCAATAATATTAAGCTGTCTTGTTCAGATATTTATTCAGATGAAAAGAATGATATCTATACAATTCAGGAATCAAATGCCAAGAGACAAAAATGATGAATCAGGAAGCCAGAAGGTAACTTTGAAAATGATTGTTAAAAGATTAGAGGCTTGTAGAAACCTGACAATTCAATAAAACTAGATTTTGCATGGACTTTTGGAAGAATTAAAAAATAGCTGTGGGAAGGAGAAATATTCGTAGTATACAAGTTAACACGTTACCTTGTACTTAGTAATTAAAATAACCTAGGGCCACATAGTCCTTTCTTAGCAATGCCTTATCCATGAGAAAGACCAGACAGAATGATATAAAGTAGCTTAGTACTACTCATTGTTTACAGGAGAAACAAAGTCTGTCTTAAATTACTGAAGGAAATGTTTTCATACACAGTGTTTGAAATGCTACAAAACTTTGAAACCATAATTAAAACAAAAGGATCTAAAGGGGGGGGGGGGGACGGACCCAAACAAGGGGAAATTGGCTAACAGTCAGGTAATAAAGAATCACTCAAAGTGGGCCAAAGGGGAAGCTACTGAGAACTGATGTAAAAACCAAACAATGGCAGTGACTTGAGCTGAAGAATCTTGCTTCAAAATGTGTATGCAGAAAGTTAGGGTAAACCAAGTCATCGTTAGCTATGGTGATACTTAACATGATAGATATTTTTAAATAAAAGTCCCCTGGTTCTTTAATATGCTTTATTGTTAAAGTTATATGTTCACTTGCTGTCACAGTTACAAAAGTGAGAACTACCTTCTTTGACATCATTCATTTTACTCGCCTGTGAACAGAAAAGCTTACAGATTTGCTTGTGTAAGTTTGCTTGTTTAGTTTTTAATTAACTCAACATTCAGTACAGTATTTGTTTCTGTTGTCCACTTTAGTTTTATCACAGTGAAATTGATATTGCAGGTGGTACTCTTAAGGATACGGTTTGTTGGTAGAGGTTGTAATTAATTAGATTAACCATTTTACTTTTTCCAACATACTAACCGTTCCACTAATTAAATTTAAAACTCTTTATAAACTTTGTCTTTCAAGACATGCACATTTATGTAGTACTTAGGCAACAATGTTTAGAAAAAAAGGGTGATAATCACTATTTAAGGTTACAAGATAACTGAGCATTGGCAGTTAACACCTCTTACCAGAAGTATATTTCAAGTTTTATATTTGCATTTCTTCTAAAAATTCTTAATGGAGCTCAAAGTTTTGTATATGTATTTATATATTTAAAATCTTAATAAAACTGACAAGTAAATTAGTGTGCCAAAACCAGAGTTAACTAGGCATTGCATAGCTAAGACTATACCTACTGTTCTATTTTGGTTCTTAATGTTGAATTACAATTAACATTTTTTTTAGAAACTTGGCAGGTGACACTCCAACTTGGAATATTAGTGATTATCAACCAGTTTCTAACATTTCAGTTGAAATTTCATCTTTCTAATCTTATATTGGTAATTTATAAACATCCAGCTCCTGTATAATGTATTCAAAAATTTCTTCCTCTTATAGTTCTTCATTGGTGCTCCTCTACCTTGAGCAAATCAGAAAAAAGAGAAAGCTTAAGGCTGTGTGGATTAGTCAGTGACAAAGCTGTGAAGAAAAATGGATGCCTCTCTAAAAAATTCAAGTGTTGCCTGTTTTTATGTAAGCAGGTCATGGTTTCTATAGGAATTGCTTTTAAAAGCAGAAGGATTTCTTTTGGGGAAGGAGTCATCTGAATGGATGCAATAATAGGTTAGGAACCAAATGTCTATTTTGAGCAATAGACAGTCAACGTTTATGCACAATCACAAGGACATGTCACGTGGTGCACAAGACATCTTCAGAATAACTTTAAAGAGGAGGAGCATATTCTTGAAATGAGAAGTCTTATTGATGAAACAATAGTTATTTTGATTTCAGGTGAGACCACTATGCCTCATTAAACTATTGGAGTGCTTTGAGGGTATTTTTGCTGTAGTCACTAAACAATGTATTATATAGCATGTATTGTACATAGATTTTTCTAACAGTATTTGATAGAGTTTCATATTTGAAGCTAATGTATAAACTGCGGACTTACGGTAAGCATCCAGGTTTTCTGTTGTACAGACAGTACTTGATAACCCAACTAGTCTCTCCAACCTTATGACTTATGTTAAACAGGCACAGGATATAACACAAGACAGAGAGTTTCTTCTAAGAAACCAAAGTAACAGTTCATTTAGCCCCTTTAGGTGGAAAGTACAGTTTTTATTGAGGTTCATGACAGGAAAACCTGATATGAAAAAAAAAAAACAGTGTAAGATAACAAGAACTATAGGGTAAAGAAGTGTATGCAATTGAAATTATTTATGTATCTTGTATAGGTACCTTAGTGGTCATGACAGCTCTGACATAATAGAAATGTATTTTTATTCAACAATGGCATCAAGAGTGAAAGCCTTTACAAGACTCTGTAAAACAATCGGTCTGAAAGATCAAATTTTCATCTCATTTTTTGCATTCTCTCTCTCCCTTTCTCCCCCTCTCTGTGCCCCCCCTCAGTTTCTTTTGTCAGTGACATGAGAGCTAATATCAGACCACAAAGAGATTTCCTGGGAATGTTGTTTTCGTTTGTCGTGGTTTAACTCCAGGTTGTAACTAAGCAGCATGCAACCGCTCGCTCACTCCTCCCCTACCCGGTGGGATGGGGAAGAGAATCAGGAAAAAAAAAAAAAAAAGTACAACTTGTGGGTTGAGACAAGAATAGTTTAATAAGACAGAAAGGAAGAAACTAATAATGTGATAATAATAACAATAATAAAACAACAATACTAATAAAAAGGTTGGAATATACAAAACAAGTGATGCACAATGCAGTTGCTCACCACTCGCCGACCATGCCCAGTTAGTTCCCGAGCAGCGAGCCCCCCGGCCAACTCCCCCCAGTTGATATACTAGACATGACGTCACATGGTATGGAATACCCCTTTGGCCACTTTGGGTCAGCTGCCCTGGCTGTGTCCCCTCTCAACTTCTTGTTCCCTTCTTGCTGGCTGGGCATGAGAAGCAGAAAAGTCCTTGACTTGGTATAAACACTACTTGGCAACAACTGAAAACATCAGTGTGTTGTCAACATTCTTCTCATACTGAATCCAAGACATAACACTATACCAGCTACTAGAAAAAAAATTAACTTTATCCCAGCTGACATCAGGACACCTTGAAAAAAAACGATATCAATATTTTCCAGTTCTGAAAAAGTAACTTTTTTTTTTTTAATCATAATGACAAGTAACTGATAAGCTTTAAAAATACATGTAGGAGTGATAATGCAGTGTATTAAGCACCCCATGGCCAAGTGCCTATTTACAAACCTGTCTGAGTTTCAGCTCTATGAGTGCTGCTGGGGGGAAGACACTGACAGCCCCAGGCAGTCCCTTCTGGGCAAAGAGCCCCTGGGGTCCACAGTACATCTTTCACCCTTTCCCAGGGAGCAGGGGGAAGGGAGCAGGCAGGAATGAGAAAAAGATATGAAAGGAAAGCCAAGGGAACCCCAGGACTGAGGAGGAAAATGCCCCAACACCAGCATCATGCTCCTCACAGAGGGATCTGGGGATGTTGGTGGCTCACTGCAACATCCCTAGCCTCTTTGTTTGGGGAGGGCTGAAACTGTGCACCATTGAACCCAGAGAGGCTTCAGAAGGGTGAGTGTAGCACCAGAAAAAAAGAGGACAGCCATTCATAAGTTTTCTTGTATAAAAAATTTGAGGATATTATCATTGACATCTGTCTGTATAGATCTGGAATTTAAGTGTTGCTATTATTGTAACTGGATATAAAACTTCTTATTTGATTAGGCTATTACAGTATTACACTAACAAAGTCTTGACTGAATATATATTCATACATATACATACATAAATGTATACACATACATATACATACTTTATATTTAACATTTACATTTAGCAGACTCAGCTTTAAATAAAATACAGCTATTTTTCTTCCATATCTGTACAAAATATAAGCATGTCTTACAAAATCACAAGCAGTTTTCTATGGTACCCCAGCTGGGGAAGAAAACATTTTTTATTTAGATTTTGTAAATGGTCACATTAAATCCTAGGACCACACAAAAGAGTCCAGCTTTCTCTCATTTATGTTAGAAGTATATATTAGAGTGAGAAAACACTACAAAAAATCTCCAGTATGCCTTTTTCACTATGTGATATAAAAACTTTGAGGTATGTGTTGCTAAGTTGAAATATTTGTACATAGTCTAATTTGGCAGAGTTCCTTGGGAAGAAGAGAGAAGATGGATGTTTTGGTGGGGAAAAGGAAACCTGCAGGTTTCCTAGGTAATTAGAATATGAACACAGCAATGTTAACGGAGCAATATGTGTCACCAAAGCAATCAGATACTAAATGGAATGAATGAAACAGTCAGCAGCTCCTGGTCAATATTCAGTCTGCTTAGGAAGAAAGGTGCCTAGTTACTTCTGGTAGAGTGCTTGGTAGCTCAGTTGTGTCATGTTTTCTCTTATGGCACCACACTTAAATCTCTAACAGGCATTCTCTTTGGGATGGAAACTTAATAGGTCTTCATCAGCGCCATTTTTGGGGGTTTCAGACCCTTTGCCGTTCAGCAAAACCATCTCTGCTGAATAAAGTTCAGCCCTTTCTAAAAGGACATAATAGCAGAGCTATAATAAAATATTATATTAACAGGGCATAATACTTATAAAATTAACAGAGTTAATAACATAGTTAACTAGTGTCTGTTTTCATAAATTACAATACTAATGAATGGCAAAAATATTCTAGGGGAAAACCTCTCTCAAACTGATTATGTATATTTATATATGTCCAAGCATAATCAAGGAATGGAAGGAGCAATGGGAAAATATAGGGTGAGATGAGAGGATAAAGTGGAAATAGTCATGAAAGCTGGTAGAAGAGCTTTAGCTTCCTTCACTTTCCTTCACCTCCCTCCTCTGTTTTCCAGCCTCTGAGAATAGGATACAAATGGATGCAAGCATGTCCCTTATCAGAAATTCTTCTATAACATTTAAGGGGCTTTGCCATACTGTGATAGGCAAGATGTTTACTTTACCACATTCTCCAAACAAATAAAAGTCAATTCTACTTCCTCAGGGATAAAATCTGACAGAGAGGATTGGGAATGAGAATTATTTACCTGTTGTATACAATGATTCCTCAGAAAATACATCAAATGATTCAGGGAAATAAAAATACTAATAACATTATTGATACAATCATCTACGAACAGTCAATGAGCCCACAGCACTCAGGGCACAATGGGTAAAACCTATAAAATCTCCTTCCCGCCAAATAAGATCTCCATTGAAAATTTATAACACATAAACTGATGCTCATAGGTCTGGTTTACAGGTCCTCTACAAGCTTTTCCAATACTCAACTATGCCATCTTGAAAAAATATATATATTTTTTCCCACATAATTTATTATTATTTCATCAACATCTATTCAGCAAAACCTACCCTGATTGATACCTGTAAATTCTACAGTAACAACAATAGTAACAAATAGTAACAAGTAACTGTGGTAAAATAAGATGGTACATAACTAATAGTCTATTATAGCTAGTTGTTCTCTTTGAATTTTCAAAGGGCATAAAATAATGATTCTAATATCATAATTACTTGTATTTGTATCGTGTCAAATTTCATAGTTATGTAGTAAAAGCCTAACCTGAAAAATGGATGAAATGGCATGGTACTGTCCTATAAAAGACAATATAAGCTTTTTTTTGTACCCTTAATAGCAAGCTATGTTATATAAAACATACATTCCTTATATTTCCATTCATGACAGATTTCTACTAACCCACTGACCTTTTTCCTTATGGTTCACTTATTAGCTTATCTAAGACCTTCTGCAAGAACTTACTGCAATATTTCTTTATTCCATATGCTACTGCAGTATTAAAAGCAGACCATGTATGTGTCATTAATAAAAAATAAAAATTAAAAAAATCAAGTTTTTCAGTTTTCTGCGGGGAAGTCAGGTCTGTAGCAGACAGCTGACATAGTAGAGGATTGATGCAGAACCTGCAAACCCTGCATGTATGCATTGTGCATCTGTCTGTGTGCATGCACATCCTTTAAATCTTATTTTTTTTAGTTCTGCAAAATAACAGTAATTTGTATGTTAGAGCTGAGCACTGTTGGATGATTACTTTGCAATTGTGTGGTCGTTTGCTACAAGATGCTTCTATGCCTTACTTATCAAGTGCGTCTAAAAAAAGCTTTGAGCTTAGCATATACTAGGCAGGTGGACTTGTATTTTGCTGATAACAGAACATACAATTATAAATGTGCTGCTACAGATGTAATTCATATACTAACAAAATGGGTTGAAGATGTCCAAGCAGACTATCTCATAAATACAGACGTCAATACTTGGCTTTCCAAAAAAATTGTCCCCCTAAAGGGCAATTAACAAATGCAGAAAATCCAAGAATCTGGATATGCACCAAAACTATTTATTATTAGGGAATATTAGGGAACTTTGTTTGTATTCAAAAACATCACCAGCCCTGTCAAATACCAATTATTCAGGTTAAATCTCATTCCAAATGAATATGGTTTTTTTCATATAAAAATGTTAGTACAGCCAAAAAGTGACTTTGCTGTGTGTATGTATTGTTAAGATCTCCCAAAAACCTAGTTAAAGGGACATCCTTACTGAGATTATTAACAGAAAAACTAAGCACTGAAAATTGCTCAAGGATGGAGTTTTCAAAGAAAAATGATCAAAATGTGTTTCATGAAAAGTAAAATCCAAAAAGGCACACCATCAACTGTTACATGGTTTAAATTAGTTGTGTTACCAAGCTGAATTCATTCTGGTGTCAAAGCTACATGAAGTGCTCTTTTGTTTAGTTTTAGTTTCATGGATACTTAAAGTAGCAAAATATTATCATCTTGCCCTGAGTAAAATAGGGCTTGTTTATAAATCATTTGTATGTTTTACTGTAACTATGTTGTACCTTATCTGATGCTATAAACTGTATTACAATTCATGATTTTATAAAACACAAAAGATGCAATTGACCTATATAGAATATTCAGAAAAACCCAGGATTTAATATATATCTTTGCTAAAGCCTTTAGGCACATATGAATATCCCACTGATACACAGATCTAGCTGGAAAACATGTGAAATTTACATCTTCAGATCTGTTAAGAGGTGATGTTGAAGGGCGGTAAAGGCAGTAGCAAAAAGTGGTGGCATTTTGTTATGAGGGTTGGTGCTAGCAGGGGAATTCAATGCTGCTCTTTGAATTTGGCTTGCTGCTGTGTGGCACATTAGGAGGTATGAGCTGAGAAAGCCCCTAATGTACCTGAAGACAGAAGGCTAATTTCAAAATTCACAGAGCAGCAGAAGCAACTACTGGCCTAGCATGTGAGCGGCTGAGCTCACTAGGAGTTCACAGCATGAAATAGCAACAAATTAGAATAAATTCTACTTGTCTTTACCTGGGAGAGCACAAGTCTGTCCTAAATTCTCTAGGCATCAGAAGTGGCAATGGATAGGGGACCATACGAGTCGCTATTTTCTCAGAGGAGTCTGACTTCTCTTTTTTCCCAGCAGAAGATTTTATCCTCAGTTCATTTCTGAAAACCTTAATCTGAAATTCCACTGAAGTCTATCATCGATTTATATAAAATGTAAAAGTAAACAAAAGTTTTCTTTGGCTGCTTCTCATTAAGAACCAAAACATTCTTTGAATTACCTACGTGTTCATGCTCAGAAAAACTTTCTCCTGGAAAGTATCCATACTTATATGTGGCATCTGCTTTTACATCTAAAAGCCTTAACTGCTTTTCAATGTTTATTTTAGATGTAGAATATTCTCAAATTACACACAAAAAAGAAAATATTTCATGTAGGTTAAATAAAACAAGACTGATTTTTATCTTTAGTTCTATAAAATTATTTTCTCCTGAGTCAGTAAGACTTTGTTAGGAATTATTCCCTGCTTTTCCAAAAAAAAAGAAAAAAAAAAAAAAAGAAAAAGAAAGAAACCTTCTTCTACAGAGCCATGTTCTTATCAGAAATGCTGACACAACTAACTGTGCTTGGGATACCGAATACTGAAGAACGTTTTCATTCACTGTTTTGGGAACTGGAATGCTGACAACTGTCAAATGTCTTTCGGCCCGAGCCCAAATCTATTTGACCAGTTCTTCCCTCCATCAGATTTCAACAACCATTTTTAGTCAAGTACTATAGAAATCAAAACTATTTTGAACATGTTTGTATTACTACTGTAGTTATACAAAATTCTTAACAGAACAATGGCTTACAAGAGAAATAATAGAATGCTGAACACACACTTACACATACAGAGTGCTGTAACTATGTCAGTTTTCCTCATACAGCAGGAAAAAGTTATCATGGTTTTCTGTAAAATTCAGTTTTCATGGGAAAAGATGTTACAAATGCCAGTAGCTATATTAGCCTTTTGAGCTACAATGAGTGGATCTGTTGTACAAATATAGACAGGTATAAATTTGAATTTCTACATCTGTGAAAGTGAATGTCACCCTTTTGCATATACTCTGCTTTTTAGTTCCCAACATTGATAGTTTCTGCTTGAGAGGATTATATTCTTTCTCATGGAAGTCTAATTGAGTCAGGAGTGATGAATATTTTCCATGACTTAGCTTTTTGTTAAAAAATAGGATAAATATACAGGTCAGAGTAAGTGTCTCAGAAGTAAGACTTAACTTTCCTTTTTTTTTTTTTTTTTGCAGATGACTTCAGAAGGAAAATAGACAGTAACTTAAAACACCACCAAACAAAACCCAGGCTAGCAAGCAATTGGTGACATTGGTATATCTGTCTCACTCTTTCTGGAAGGGCTACCAAAATCTGAGATCACAAAATAAATTTTTTATAATCCTGCCAAGTCAAAGGTCACATAGTTTTTTAATATAATGCATATGCTAGTAATGAATTGCATTATTGACTTAAATACTATGTATCTGTTGTGTCAGCTAAGATACCAAACTTGCTAATATTCATAAAACTTTCCATATTAGAATATGAATTTGAATAAAATTTCAGTGCTGTTCAGGATTGTCCAAAACTTTTTCACCCTATACTTCTATTTGTTTCTTCTTCTTTCCTTTTTTTTTTTTTTTTCCCCAAACTCAGGTTAGTTTAAGAAATGAGACATGGCAGAGACTAAGATGACTGTGAATACTGTTACTAAAACAAAGTATCAGCTCTACTCACTGTATTTGACTTCTATTCTATTATTACTCTTTACCAAAAAAATTGAGCAAAATATAGTAACAGGTGCTTTCAATCAATTCTTTCAAATAACTAGATATCAATACATGGGAACACCTACATACACTGTTGTTTGGCTGAGTTTCTATGCCACTGTCTTTTTAGTCTCTGAGGAAATTGCTTGCTAAGGAATAAACCAAAAAGCTATTTAAAAACTAAGTACTAGTTGCAACTAGTCTAGTTGTAGTACTATAAACCATATTTCTTATGTATGATCAAATCCAAATTTGACAATATTTGCTTTGTTAGTGTAAACCTCTGAAAGTTTTAAAAAATATTTTGACAAATCTGTAAAAATATGTCACAAAAAAAATTCATATCATGCAGATAAAGAGGTTCATTCAATATGGAAGTCACTGTTTGGTAACTTCACAAGCATCTTATGCATCTCATTGGACAGACTGTGTTCCTGTGTTCCCTATAACATCTGGGCACACAATGCTATCTAAGCCTTATAAATGAATGACTAACCAATTAGGTGATAAAGAGATCTTAGAAAAAAAAAAAAAAAGAATTGAAAAAGGGGATTCTGTAGATTCAAGCTTCCAAAAAGACAAAATTTTGATTCACCTTTCAGAACAACAGCAAAAGAAAATTTAATTGTCTTTTGAGTCTTCTGTAACCCAGTCTTAAGATTTAAGGAGTTAGCAAATATATCCCAGGGAAATTTTTGTAAGAGAACATAGGAAAAGATGCTGTCTCCAAGGTGACTTGAATTAAATCTCTGTGTTCTACGTAGCGTGCTCTGACTTTTAACAAGATGAAAGATCCTTTGTAGTATTAATAAATCACCAGTACAAACTGGGGCTCTGAACAGCAGAGGCAAGAAAGTAACATGACTCTGAACAGTCACCAGGATTTCACAGGAACAAGTATTATTATTGTCTTTACATTGGTGATTTTAACATAGGGGGTGTTGCATAGATGTTTCTGGTTATATTTAAAAAAAATTGTGGTATCTTTTGCAAAAGGTCATACTCACATGGGGAATTGAATCTCTCAAACAGGATGGTCAGCTGCTGTCCAGATGCTGATACAAGTCTCTGTTGAAATAGTCTTTGCAACTGCATACAAATGGCCACGAGGTAAGAACACCCAAACTGTTCTGCTATATTTTTATAGTCCAGCTTCTGTATGGTCCCAGAGGATCACTCTAGCACATGAATGGTCATTGCCATTGATTATCTTAAATCATGTACAAAACCCCTTTTAGCTATCTATGTGCAAAAGACTGTCCTCCACAATCATTTCTGCATTTGTGGGAACAGTTTCCACAGACTATTTAAAATTACCTATGTTTGACCAGTTTCTTAATCTACAGCAGTACATACCTCAGTGAGTCCCTTGCGTGGCCAGATTCTTTGCCCAGAATGTTAATCAACCATCAATTATTCAATCAACAGGTACAGATAGTGCCTACCAGGTGCTCTAGGCACAGCAGAAGTCAACCGGGGGAAATCTCCTGGAATGTCCCAAATTCTTGTCTGGAGAACTCCTGTCAGAACTAGTCAGGTGCCAGCCCTGTGAATCACCTTATCTGAAGTTCATCTATTGTCTCAAATCAGCCCATTGTCTCATCTGAGAGACTAGCTGGAGAGTGCCTTGACCTCTCAGGGGGTTGATGACTTAAGTGGAATGGTCATGAACACAGGCACAGACTCATCTTGTGTACCCAACTACACCACAATTATAAATATAAGACAAACCTGAACTTCACACTTATAACATAAATTCCATACATTATGCCATGTTTTTTTTTGTTTAAAAGAGCAGGGAAAGCTACTTGCAACACTTTGGGCATTGGTCTGAACAGAGAGATTCACTGTAACTTATACTCTGTACCTTTCTTGAGGACCAGAGAGCCTCATCCAATTTCTTTAGTCTTCAGTAGCAATACACTAACTTGAAAATTATACAAAATCAAAGGAAGAATTGTAAGTTACTTGGAGGGGAGGGTAACTTATTTTACTTCTTACTCATGTTAATAATAATTCTTATGAGTGTATGTCAGATTCCTGTAGATGTCATCATTATTTCCCTCTCGTTCATTGCGAATAGCATAGTCTGCTTTAAAACTCAAAAAGACCTCAGTGATTTTAAGGATGTAAATGATTAAAGAAATATCCAGACCAGTATAAGTCAGACATACTATTATCCTTGATTTTTAAGACCACTTGTAGTTTTCTAACTTGATAGCTTCATTTGTGTGAAGATGCTGTAACTATGTTTCAAGGGCTCCTGCTGATTTAAAAAACACTTTTGTTGCTTAACGATCATCAGAAAAAAATTGTACATTACTACCTCAAATTTATTTTATCAAGGATATACTATGATATATACCAGTTAGATGGGTACTTGGGGGGTAAGCAGGAAGAAGAAAAGAGTGACCAATTCAATGGTTAATCAGGAATGATGCAAATAACTGAACATGTGTGCATTTATACATGTATAAGAATAATTTTTATGAAATAATGAAATGTTACAGTGGGATTTCATTAATTTTTATGAATTAATGAAACATTAAAACCTGTTCTCCATTACCCAAACTCACCTAAACAATTTTGCCTCTCTGTATTCAACTCTATGATTTCCTATAAATTGATTACAGCCTGCTTTTCTCTTTTTTGATCTCCTCTAAGTCATATCTATCCAATAGAATGGGCAACAGTTACTTTTTGGTAAAAAATTGATATCTGGGTATTCAGCAAATTGGAAGAATAGGCAAAATAATTTTTTGGCTTGTTCTGATAGATTCATAAAATGAGTGATAACCTTGGCAGCTGAGTTGCAGTAAGTGCTGTTTTTCAGGCACTGTCACGTGTGACAGGACAATGAGGAAAAATGAAAATACAGGTAGAGCTACATAAAGAACATGAGGATGAAGAGCTGATAATACTGAAGGTGGAGAGAAATGAGGTGCCAGCCAATGTTGGTAAGTTAAACTCCTTAATGCCCTCCTCTCCCATGCCAATTCCACCTTTTTTACAGCACTGGTCCAAACAGACACCAATTCACATGAACTTTTAAAGCCTTCTTGCTTCGAAAGGCCTGATTTTTCATTAGGGCAAGTACTAACAGATTTGCTAAGGGAGCTTCCTGACACCTAAGCTAACTCCTCAGCTTGAAAATATCCTTTATGAAAGGGAAGGGCAGGCAAAGTCTTTTCAAGGCTCATTGAAAAATTTGCCTTTGCGAATACATGTTGAAGTACTTTTTTTCTGCTACAGGATCATCCTGACTACCTCATGAGTAAGGTAGGACAAACAGATGCTCTAACTGATTTTAAGGTCAAAAGTCTACACAAGAAGTGAAGAAAGATAGTAAATCTTATCTTCTGATTGCCTGTGTTCCCAGTCTTGCTTCTTCCTAAGAATGTTACAAGCAGTCTGATGAGTAGTAGGGGAAATACATGGGATTTGCTTGGAAGAGATTTTTGTATTCATGGAGTACAGCATGTACAACATATTCAAATATATGATGAAAAGTTATGGCACACAATATCATGTACTTCCTTACAAAGAAGCATGCAATTCTTCATTAAAGGAATAGATGTTATCTATATAGTTTTGGTAAACTGAAGACAACCATACAAATTAATTTTGCAGTCCAAGGCTCTTGCAGCTATTCTGAGACAGCTGTATTAGAACATTTTGGAATATCTCTGTAATATCCAAGGATTCAGACATACCTGAGTAAAATGTATCCTTTCTTGTATGTCATGATTCATATGTTACCATACTTCTCTCACTGTCCCACATCAAAACTCAGTGAATGTATATAACATTCTATTGTTTATGAATCTTTTTTATATAAAGATTGCAGGCAAAATGAAACACTGAATATTCTTAAATATGCGATATAGCTTATCACTTAACACAACTGAGTTCCCTATCTTCAGAGTTCCTTGGGGTTATCTTAGATTTAAAGCAAATGTTCCTAATGGGTTTTGTGCATTTAAAGAAGATATTCAATACTTAACATTTGAGGGTGAAGAAGATGCACATCAAGACTTACATACAACTTGAAAAAAGGCTGGAATAGTGTTCTGACATCTGCCAGGGAGAAGAATGTGCAAATTTCAGTTATACTCAGTGCTCATCTTTATAAAAGGCATAACAATGCAATTTTTATTAAAATTGTAAAAGTTAAAATTAAACAAAGTGCTTACACAGTTGGTCTGGTAACCATATTAAATGTACATGAATAATAATAATAATAATAACAACAATAACAATAACAAATCAATAAAATTTAGACATGCATCATTAATGACGTATTTATACAGGGTATAGGTGTAACTCTCCACAGAAGAGTTCAAAAACTTCAGACCTATAGCACCTGTAGCAGATGATATAAAGCCAGTATACAGAATTCCACCTACTCATTGGTTTCAGAGGTCTTTGGAACAGTCCTCATAAAGACTTTTCCTTTGCATGCTTAGCAGGGTAGCAGATTTGACTCCTACAATATATTTTGCACAAGGAGGAAATTAAAAAAAATGTTCTTAAGGATAAACAAAGGCATTGTGACAGTATGCTTTTCACTGCTTTCTCATGGAAATATGGAATTATGCAACCCATGCAACCTGTTGCCACAGAACCATGTCTTTGCTGAGAATGATGCAAAATCAAAGAGTCTGTGCAAGAGAGAAGCCTTCAGTGGATTATTTTAAACCTTAGGGAACCAGAACATAGCAGGGAAGTCCTGTTCATATTTTGGCTCAAAGTAACCATGTGAAGGGGAATGTTGGTTTGATCATTACAGAGATAAACTTTGAGGTAAACTGAAGCATTTTAACCAGTCAGACATATGTATATTCTCAAGTTCACTTACACAGCAGCTGAGAGCGCTACCAAAATGCAAAAGAATCAAAACGTTAGGAGTAAAGATATAGACAGAAGACTGAAACTCCTTGTTAGTTGATGAAAAATAACAATATAATTGTATATAATTGTATGAAAACAAGCTATACAAATCTGAATTAAAATAATTTTTAAATGGTGAAACTAAGAAAGATACATGGTCGCCAAGATACCAAATGATTAAAGGCAGCTTCTGATGTTGCAAAAAATACTACTGTAACAGTAATTAATAAAAATCACATTCTTTCATCTTCTTGACTTGTTTGTATTTTTTAAGACAAAAAACCCACAACAAAACACGCAATCTTTCCTCTCATTATAAGCTTTCTGCAATATTTTATTTTTTTACTACATCAGGTTTTCTGAGTTTGTATGTAAATCATATCTTACACTAAAGTAGAGAAATTTTCTGGAAAGTGTATTTTCTTTCTTAATAGCTGACCTTTCTTTTGAAAAGCAAACTATTTCTTCCTATTATTATGATTTTCTCAACAGAATACATACTTTAATCATTTCAACTCAGTCACATTTGAAACCCTTTATTTCTCCTGCTGATGCTTTTCAGGGAACTTTTACTAGCTCAATAGTTCCAACAGGTGTTCTCTCAGACTCAGGATATTTATTCCATGTCTCACTGTTTCAATAAGAAGTTAGAGCTTTGATAATTGCCCCACATGAAAGACCAGTCTTTTATTTAATACTATATGCATGTATGTTTTTTCTTCCAGAACACTTACCTGTAAACAATGGGAAACATTTTAATGATGTATTTGTAAGAAATTGTGCACTTGATTTGTAGGAAAGTTATGAATCTGTAAATAATTCAATGGAAGGTATGATATGTCTTCTGTAATTCAAACAGTGTTTTTATAGCCTTTTACTGTTGGGGGCGGGGAGGGGGTCCCAAATGTCACAATACGCTACATTTTCCATTTCATATTTTTTTCTTAAGTATTAAAAATGTGTTAAACATACCCTAAGTCAATCAGTGACAGATTTAAGATAACATTTTATACATCTGAAGAAAAGTAGAGGTACCTCCCTAGAGTTAGAAAAATGTTAATGAGGCTAAAGTAGCTACTGTTTCACAAAGACCTATGGGATTTAGGTACCTAGATGCATTGTATTTTTTTCTTTTTCCCTCTAGATTTAACTGTACAACTATTAACTTTGGTTCCAGAGAATTTTTGCACTGAGTACATTTTAGGAGCTTTATAGAAGACTAGGTATTATCATATAGTAGTTGTATTAAAAAAGCAGTGTACTTTTTAAATGGAAAATTTAATGGTACTAGCTAAATTTAAAGGTATGAAATATTACAGTTTTTAAAATAGTGTCAACAATAAGTATTGTATATTGTTCCTTAAACTAAAGGAGTAGTCAACATCTAGAAATATGGCATTCAGAAGACAACTCTTCTTCTGATGGAGGGAAGGGTAGGATACAGCAGCTTATTCAAAGGATCCTTTTATTCATAGGCTAAATTAAGAACACAAATGTTTTCAACTTTCTGTCAATGACATAAAAAGAATTTGGGACCCAAGTCTCATGTCCTATGCTCACGTATGTTTTCCCACAGTCTTGAAGCACTAGATTTACTTTGCATGCAAATGTCAATTATATTAACTATAAGCATTATCTCAGACACCTGAAGGAAGCAGAAGAGTTACTGCATATGGGATGTTCAGTGATGTTACTAAGGTTATTACCATGGGGTGACCAGGGAGGGTTACCAGGCCCTGAAGGAAGGCAGTGGATGTGAGAATATTGTAAACATCAGAACAGTTTATCTGACCTCCCATTTATTCCTCAAAGGCCTTGGAAAAGGAAGAAAGCTGCAAGAGGTTTTCAGGCTGAGTACATTGCCCTAGCAGATATCACTCAACCTTTAGGTTTCTGTTGAGCATAGCTAATCTAACTGGAGCCTTTTAATTATGCTCTCAGTCCTCATCAGACGTAAGAACAAGATGAGTTTATGGTTCAGTGCAGTTACAACTTCAGCCACACCAGCAAACCTGATTACAAGCACAACACCTTTATGAAAATAGTTGGCAATACTAAGGACACCCTGGAAAGTATTAACATGAAATTAAAGCCTCAAACTATAAATGTCAAAGGCCACTTTAATTGAAAGCTGCATAAAGTACTTACAGCTAAAAAATAATAATCATAAAAAATCTTAATTATGCACATGAACTCCTGTACATGTACAGACACAAAGGGATAAAGGAAAGGTTTTCTTTGTCCTTTTATTGACACTTTGCCATAACCTAATACCTGAATCACTCTAAGCTATATTCACACTCTTTAAGTCAATGTACTGTGGTATAGAAAACTTTGATAAAATTCTATAGCTGCACAACTTAAAGAAGCAAGATATGTTAAGGAGGAAACATTTACTAAATAAAGTAAATGCTTACTACTCGTATAAACCTTACATCTTTTTATACCTTATTTAAACAGTGGAACAAGGGGTTTGAGTTCTTTCTCTCACCCACCCCCTTTTTTCTGTGTTTAGACAAGGCAGGATGTCCAAGGCTTATTTCATCTTGCATGTAGGTATAGAAAAAACAGATTTCTGGGTGCATGTCAACATTTAAGACTTGATGAGCTCTGGGTAGAAGGAAACAAACACCTTCCTCCCCTACCCAAATAGGATAACTGTTTCTGTTGTTTTCATGTAGGAATGGATTGGTACCATTCTTGTGCCATCATAGCCCGAGACTGACTGGAAAGTACACATAATTGGTTTTTGTTCAATGTTTTGTTTAGGATTTTTTTGTGTATCCATAATTTATTAGCAAGGACCTTTCATAATATAATAGTGTGATTCTTAATTGAATTGATTAAATGTCATTAATTATCGTGTTTACTTTCCATTTAATCTATAACCTTTGAAACATGCCCAATACAATTATTTCTGCAAAATTTTTTTAAAAAGGGAATTAAAATTATTTCAGTGTACAAGCACTTGTCATTATAGATAATAAAAAAACCCTGTAGGATAGTCCACTGCATGGATGGAATTAGATTTAAGACTGAAACCTTTATCTTCTAAAAAAAACCCTGAAAGACCAGGTCTGTGAAAGAAAAATGATATGAATCAGTCTAGTTTGAAGTGAAGTTTAGAAAAAAAAAATGAACAATGAGAAACTGTTACTTTAAGGAAAAATCAGTTCAATATCAAATTTATGATGATTTTTGGAAAATGGTAAGAAAAAGTAAGTATATAAAAAAAAAAAAAAGAAACCAGAGAAGAATATACTGTTTAATATACATGGAAAAGGGAAAAAAATTCTCTCAATAAAATAATAATAAAATTGGAAAAGATGATTTTTCAGGTCAAGAGGATTAGAGTGGAAGAAGACTTGAATATGTAAATGAACAAACAGAACACTAGGAATCATTTAAAATAAGAGTTTTGCTACAGTTTGTGTTGATATGTGGACTGTGAACTCTACTGTTTTATTTCATAAAGATACCTTAAAATAGCTGGGTATTTTGTCCCAGTAAAGTCAAAGGTATATAAGCAGAATCACTGCTACAGTGTGTATCCGTAGGTTTCTCACGCTGAAATTTTACCATGACAGCTCTGAGTACATTTATTCATCATATAAGTGCCAAATAGATCTCTAAACATTCTTTTCACAGCACATATTGGAATGAATTGGTGCAAAAGAATTTTCCCATAAAGAAATGGTCCTCAACACAAATTCTATAATCACAATCAACCTAAAATTTTCAGACACAAAGACATATATTACTTGATGTTACTATTGTTTGTTTAGTTAAAAATGAGCTGAAAGACACAAAAGTTTGTTCTGGTGTTCTAAGTTTTATATTGTCATTCAATTAGCTCCTGAAAATTTGATTTTGGGTTACTTCTTGCAATTACAAGACATTAGTTCTTGGTCCTTTTTCCAGTCACCACAAGAAGACCTAAATTATTGAAGAAGCAAAATCTGAGGCAGCTATGATTAAAATATGCACAAATACAACATAAAACCCAAACCCAATACCATTAGTTACTGGAAACACACTCTTAAAATTTTTCAAGTCAACTTTTCCTCTCTTTAGATGTTCCTCAGATTCCTACTTTGCGTAAGAGCTCCCATGGAGAATTATGCACCTGTTATTCACCACATTTCCAATTATAACACATTGAAAACAAAAGAACAGCAGATTGCACAATGTCAGAGTTAACAGGTGGATAGAAATGAAACACACAGTGACAGAGACTTAGAAGCAACAAAGTGAATTAAATCCATATAAAGGAATAACCCATTAAAAAACCAGAGTACTTTTTCAAAACATTTAGAAGAGTACAGTAGGTGTATCTAAATAAGGTACCTAAAAATAATAATTAAGTAGTTAGTATCCAGTGGAACCAAAATAAAACACAGAAATCTTAGCCGTAAAATAAATAAATAAATAAATAAAGCATAAAAGACCAGTCTTCAGTCAAATCCAAGCTATAAAATGACCAAAACTAAACACCCTTGGTAGATTTTTTTTAAATATAACAAGAAAATAATTAATAGAATTTATCTGCAGAATTATTAATCACCTCTGTCATTTTAACTTGCAGTTATGATTATAATTCAGCTAGCAGTGCAAATGTTAAGATAGATTTTATCTTAATTTTAGATATGGCATTCTGTAGGGCTCCTTGAACATAGAAGAACATGCCCAAAATTTGCTTATAATAACTGAGTTTTATTTAGTTCCAGTTTGATATTTGTCATGCAGAGCTAGTTCTTTCAGTTGTAGAAGACAGAGTTATACTCATCTCTTCACAGGCCATTGAATATTTTACTGTGTTCCTCAATATCTTTTCCCAAAGATCAGCCATTACTCTGTATGACAGGCAGGCTGATTGGGACTGAAATAATTTGGAAAGACTGTACTGGGATGTCAGCTGAATTAGTATATATCTACAAAGAGATCAATAAGGAGGTGATAATATTTGTCACCTTTCTCTGCACTTGCTGATGCTTCTGCTCTAGTATCACAGTTACTAGGCTCCTCTTATGCATTTACCCTCTCCTGGGAAAATATCTACATTGTCATCTTAAATTAGGACTTAATACTTCACTTGAGCTCAGTACCTTATACTACTTGGTTCTGCAAATGATCCCCAGCTGGACCCTCACTGTCAGTAACATTAATGTGTAGACTATTAATTTTCACAGGTTTTCATATACAAACTCTTTGCTCCATACAGGCCTAAATCCAATGATGCTATGGTCCATTTTCACCTCCTTTTTTTTTTTTTTTCCCTTAAATAAAATTAAAATGAACACAAAATGAACTCATTTTTGACATAACATCTACCATAGTTTCCCAGAGTAAGAAAAGTCCATGCCCTCTCTAGTGTCAACAACAAACTATTTAGGGTTTACATATTACTTACTTTCCAGCATCAGCATCAAAAGCAAAAGCATTCCCGTTTCATTCTGGTTGCCACCTGTGTGTTATTCACTACAATGGTAATATTCCCAAAACCCAATGATTAATTTAGAAAAGGGCAAGAGAAGAAAGAATGGAAATAAAAGATAAATTATTTTTCTCAATTTTCATCTCTGGCTGGTTGTGCCTGAAAAAATTGTAAGTTGTACTTATTTCCAGTGCTTCCCTTGCTGTGAAGATTCAATAGATATCTAAAGATCTTAAAAATAAAACAAACCAAAACCCTCACACCCTTTGAATAGCAGGGAGAAGAGGGTTTCTAAAACTAGCAATTGCCAGTCAGAGCTAGAAAGGGTACGTGTACCAGAAAGCAGCAACAGCAGGGCTGCTCCATGAGCAAAGACAACCTGGGAGCCCCGGATGACCCCAGCACAGACAGGGCAGTTCCTTCTTACCCAGGTGCAGTCCCACAGCACCTGAGTAGGGTGGGCAGAGCAGGTCCCATAGCAGCAACAGTCTTCGTCAACTGTCTTGATCATCAGCCAAATGCAAGGCTTCACATCAGGCACAAGGACAATCCAGAAAAGCCAGAAAAGAGGACAGGGCAAGCAAGGAGCACCGCTGAACACAAGCTACCTGCAACAGCTCAGAGCAGGACTGGGTACATGAGTCTGAGCTGAGATGGGGTTCCTGGGCCATGATTAGAGGTTGTGGGTGCATGTCCCAGATGAGGCTGGCCAGAGTCATTTAAAACTGCTGCTGCAGTCAGGGTTCTGACAGCATGCCTCCAGCTGTCAGTGCTACTTAATTTTTTTTTTTTTTTTAAAGTTAACATTTGTCAAGGAAAAATACCTATTACAGATTAGAATGACTGTTGGAAGTCTACCAAGGCTAGTGACAACAGCAGTTGTCAAGGGAAGCGTGTATTAGTGCAAACACAAGTGCTCCAGCTCTGAGGGAGCCCAAGATTTCATAAACTGAATGTGGTTTGTATTTAGAGCAGTCAATGGCTTGCTCTCTCATTAATTTACCCAGCCTTCCTTTGGACTCCCTGTAAACTTTAGTATCTGTAACATCCTATGGTAATGAATTTCAAAGCTTATCTATATATTCCCAGGGGATTCAGCTATACTTGTTAAACCTGGTTCCCACTCCATAGAAAGGGTCAATGACTATTTCTCATTAGCAAGTATTGGGACTCTGGAGCAATAAATATAGTGGGTGCTGAACACGACATTCAAATTATATATGTAACCTGAGGTTTTAATTCAGGCCATCTCTAGTCTGGTTCCACAGAATGAACATTCGTTAGAAAATGAAGCACATAGATGGGCTCCTGTAGCACATCTTTCAGTTTACTTTCACCTGACAGAAATGCAGTTTGCATGTGCTGTGGTTGAAAACAAAGCTTTAAAGGAATACAGTCTTAACTTCAAACAAGCACCCTCCTATTTCAATCAAAAACACTAATGTAGCCACTCCCACTGAGAAATGCATCCCAATTTATCTGCTGTAAGAATGTCATGATATTATAGACTTCTAAAATGTCCCTCTATACCACTCCCTTCCCCCAGATTTTTGTCCTGGAGTGAAGACTCCTGGCTTACTTGGTTATTGTAAAGCACATATTCCATACTTGTTCATCCTTCTTGCCCCTGCCTGAACCTTCTCAGTTACACTATATTCAGGAAATAAAACTGCAAATAGCATTCAAGATGTAATAAGCAAATCAGAGATATCTGGTCAGGAAGAGGGAAAGCATATAGCTACACTTTGAATACCCGCCCAATATTCAGTACATCAGGGGTTTTCTGAACCAAAAGCAAGAAGTACAATATTTCTTTGTTGCTTACTTTATACCAGGAAGAATGAAGTGAAGATTTTCAGCACTGAATGACTGTAAAAACCGATCATATAATTTTTAAGATATCTGCTGTTCTAGAACAGTTATTTCTCTGTGGTAAATTCTGGAATATTTTGAAATCATTACCAAAACATACATAATCATTGTTGACCATGCCTCCGAACATATTATTTCTAGCATTCCTTTTATATTGTTGCTGAAAAGTCTATCTAATATTTTTACAGAAGTTCAGTTTATATATTCTTCAATTAATAACTCTAACATTTTTTTTTCTGAAAAATTATCTACAGCCTCCTCTAAATGAGGAGAATTTATGTGGATTTCTTCTTTATCTTTTACATTTTCCAGTTCTATTCACAAAAAACTGCATATGTGTTGATGTAATGCCCGAGGAACAAATGAACGATTTGCAACAATATTATCTTTAAACTGAAAAATAAGTTAAATTGAATTTGCATCAGAAATTTTGTTCAACATGCATGTCAATGCTGTTTTATTTTTGTCATCAGTGAACAGAATGAATTCATTGCAGAAACAGCTAATCAAACCAATAAAACAAATCACTGACTACATCAGAAGGCTTACTGTTTAAAATAGGATAGTTAAATAACAGCTTCTGATCTGTGGAGATTAAAATTTCTTTTGTTTGTTTGTTCATTGTTAAAGCACAGTTTGTAATCATCGCAACAGTGCAGAAATATAATTTCTTTGGCATCTAGTCATTAGCACTGGTAAGAACTAATTGGATATTAAGCCAATGTTCATGACAGTGGAACTGCTACAGATTTACAGAACATATAGGCACAATCATTCAATGTTCTTCACTGTCTTAAAGTAACAATTTATTCCTCCTTTTCCAATTTTTGCCTAACAACAGTGTTGTAAATTAAAATAAAACCCAAATAAGAAATCCAGTAAGTAGTTCATAGTCTTAATTTAATTTGTACTGAAGTAGAGTTAAAACAATATCAGCTAAAAAAACCCTGTTTAATGAAATGTGATTTTTGGTAATGACCGGAAAGGAACTTGCAGAAGTCTTATAGGAAAAATAGTAACAATTAAGAAAAATCATAGAATTCTCTTCAAACCTATTTTCTAATTCCACAAGTAACTTTAAGGTCTGTACAAGGAATTTAGGTCTTCTTCTCTAACCTTTCTTGCTTTAACTCTTAGACTGACTAGATTTTTCTTGTTTCTCAATTTCTTTCAGTAGATAACTATGCATACAAAGGGCAACAGATGTGTTAACTACTACATTTTAGGCAACTCAAGCCTCTAACAGCTCACATAGGGCTCTACACATCAACTTGATAATTCTTCTGTTGTTAAGTTCTTTCTTGGGGTGTGATAGTATTTTTTTCCCTGTAATTAAGAAGATTTTCTTGCCTAAATTATAATGTTGTCATGAGGTACTGCAGTTTCAGTTAATCCACTTTTCCAGTGGCAAATTATTTTATCAAACAGGGAGGCAAAGAAGTTGGATCTCAATCTCATTATCATCCCAATTTCAGAGGTTGAAAAATGAGGTGGAGACTGATTAGTGGTTCTGACTTAAAATCATAATAAAATATGACAGAACTGAGAGTATAATTTATTATGCAGTCATGCACAATAACCATAAGAAAAAAAATATTGTTCTGATTGCAGGACTGAGCTTCTTCCAGTTAGCCTTTTTATTAAAAAAAACAAAACACCCCCCCCCCCCCCAAAAAAAAAAAAAAAAAAAAAAACCCCAAAAGAACCAAGAACAAAACATGTATGTGTACTAGGAAAGAAAAATTGGGTAGAAAATTTTGATTCGTAGAGTTTTCAAATTGTTCTATAATGTATTAGTAGTTCTTTCATACTTTTTCTTTTATATTCTTCCTATAACTTAAATATCTGTCACAGCAGATAAAGTAGCCTTTATTTAGATGCAACTAGAGATTTGCAGTACAATTGTTTTATATAAATCTCAATACAATACTTTCTATCTTCAATGAAAGATCTATAAGGGTTTTTCATCTGAAAACTCTCTATAGATATCTAAGATGTGAATGAAACAAAATATACCAAGATTTTTGATTACACTGTGTAGAATACTTCAGAGCATAATGTTAAAATTTAATAGGGGAATTCTGTAAATATTTCAGAATAGATGTTGAAGAGCCAACTCATTTTACACGTATTAAACACTGTAAAAGCCCATTTTTATGACGTTAAAATGTTACAATGGCCTATTTCAAATTGAATAAAACTATTCAAATAAACCTTTCATCCATGAGATTGTATATAGCAAGAATTCATTTAATATAGTGTGCATTAAGCTTACATTCAAAAGTCTCTCTCCTGTCTGGATCATTTATTTTAAAGGTGGAAGACTGAACATTTCCTTCTCCAGGGATATTTTTGCCCTTTTATACCTCTTGGATTACAATTCTAAGTAACATTTTATTGCCAATCTACACAGATGAAGGTTAATTTTGAGAGATACAGTATTATTTTAAATAAACTTTTTCTATACAGTTTGAACATATTTTGCTGGGAGAGTTTGGCCTGGCAGATGACAGCTATAATTTCATTTTCTAAAAGCCTTGTATTATAATTAGGGATAAATAAATAAAGGTAGACTATTCCAATGGACCAGCAATTTTCCTGCTGTAGTTACAGCTGGCTGGGATTCATGTTTGCCTGATGTATTCCCACAGGTGGTTTGTCACTGCTTGAGCAGAGACTGACTTGGAGTAATAAACATGTAGCTAGAATGTTGGTAGGAATTAGGCAAATTCTAATGTAAACCCTCTGGACAAAAATTTGTAAAGTCAAAGTTTGGGGTAAAACAATTCATCGGAACTGGGAAAAACAGCAAAGGAAGTTTTGGAAATAGAATGTCTAAGATTTTGTACAGGTATTATTTTTGAATATTTTTATTATTTTATGAAAATAAACAACCCAAAGAATGAACAGAAAGTTAGACAATCATTGGAAATGCATTATAAAAGCATCCCAGCAGCCAATTCCTCACCATATTTTTGATTTCCTTTTCTTTTTCCTTTATGTCTTGATGTAGCAATTAATTTTGTATGTGTTCTATCCATATATATTTTTATAGCCATTCATTCATCTTTCATATCCAGTCATAGACAACTGTGTCTACAATGGTACCTGTTTAACTTCAATGGGTTGCTGTAATGCTTAAAGCCAAAGTAAAAAGACATTTACTTTTTATACCTGTTAACAGGTCTACAGTAATCTGGTATAGTTATTTCCTACACAGTTGAATAGTTATATTCAGGGAGATGGTGCTTGTCTCTCTCAGGATACCTAAGAGAGAGTCTGAAATAAAGAAACTACTCTGTAGGATTCAATCAGATTTCCACTCAGCCTATTCATCGGTCTTCAACAGTGTCCAAGTGCTAAGAAATGGTTAAGAAACAAGAGGAATATAAAGGAATTATTCCCCTGGGATACTCTACTCCTTTCTACAATTGGTTTTCTGTCAACCAAGTAAGACAGATTCATGTCCATACCTTTACATTTAATAACTAATAATGAAACATTTTTTTAATTATTAAAACTTTACACTTCTCTTTTCAATAAGCTTATTTAACTGCACACAATTAATTGATAAATATTTTACTGCAAAGAAGTTTTTATGCAATAAGAAGTAGAGAAAAATCCTTTTTCTGTTCACATGTTTCCAGACATTCAGATGGAGATGCCTTCAGTCAATATTCTAAATATTCTCCCCAGAACGGTGATAAATTCATCAGGATTAGAATAAGTAGGCTTCTCAGAAAAGCATCTTTGGAAGCAACTAGCAGCAAAAGCATATGATATTCACAAACTGTGTTTTGCAGGAAAGGTACATACATGAGATTTGAAGAACCAAGGAAGTATCAAAGGAAGCATTTTTCCTGGGACTAGACAACTTTGAAATATTATTATGCAGTCAGAGAAACAGTGCCAAACTAATATCAGTTTGGTGTTGGGACAGGGCATTTCTTGCTCTGGGGCTGACATAGCTTGATGCCAGGTGATGAGTGGACAGTGTAGCTCTCAGGAGGCAAAAGAGTTTGGTGAGAAGCAGCAGAGACTCCTGGGAACTGGGAGGCTGTGCTGGTTTTGGCTGGGATTGAGTTAATTTTCTTCGTAGTAGCTAGTATGGAGCTATGTTTTGGATTTGTGATGAAAACAGTGTTGATAACACAGGGATGTTATTGCTGAGCAGTGCTTGCACAGAGTCAAGGCCTTTTCTGCTTCTCACCCCACCCCACCAGTGAGTAGGCTGGGGGGGACACAAAAAGTTGGGAGGGGACACAGCTGGGACAGCTGACCCCAACTGACCAAATTCCAGACCATATGACATCATGCTCAAGCATGGGGGAAGAAGAAGGAAGTGGGGCATGTTCAAAGTTACAGTGTTTTGTCTTCCCCAGTAACCATTACGCGTGATGGAGCCCTGCTTTCCTGGAGATGGCTGAACACCTGCCTGCCCATGGGAAGTAGTGAATGAATTCCTTGGTTTGCTTTGCTTGTGTGAGCGGCTTTTACTTTACTTATTAAACTGTTTTTATCTCAACACACGAGTTTTCTCACTTTTACTCTTCCAATTCTTTCCCCCAACCCACCTGGGAGGCAGTGGGTGAGTGGCTGTGTGGTGCTTAGTTGCTGGCTGGGGTTAAACCATGACAGAGACTCAGGGAAGTAAAAAAATTCACATTCATTTTTAGAAAGAAGGAAATAAAGAGTAAGCTTTCTCTCTGCTTTTAATTTAGTTCCACATAAGGAAATGAGTGTTCTCTATTTTTCTATAGCAAGGAATGAGCAGAAGATAACAGTGAAACTTTTCAAGGAGAAGTGGAGGTATTGCTGCAAAATAAATTAAAATATTGATGTAGCATGGAAATGACAGAGAAATGGGAGAAAAACCCAAGACAGTAGTTACAGCTTTGCAATGATATACTGTATTTTGATAAGACTTCACTGAGCTATTGTAAGACAGATGTCAAGCATTAGATTGGGCTTTCCAGTCCAATTTGCAGCTGTATAAATCCATGACAGGTTTGTGTTCTTACTGCATATTTGAGCATATAGCAGGTGAAGCTCCGCTGTAGCTGGAGTCCTTCTTATCCTGGGAAAAAAAACATATACTTTGTTTATGCTCAGATGTGGTATTTCCACCTCACAAGAACCAATACATTTTATATAGTCTTTTCTGTCACCTTGGGTGCTGTTCCTATTATGTAAGCTACCTTTTTTTTTTTTAGATTCCACTGTTCTCTACCATATGCAGCTCTTCTTTTAAATTGTTCCTTTAGTCTTATTATGAAAGATGTACATCAAAGCTAAAGTTGTAAAACTGACTAAGCAAGAACAATAAAAAAACTTGTGCTCAATTAAGATGTAGATTCCAGATTTCTGCATTGCTTGAAAACTGATGTTTCTCTCTTATAGTAGTACTTCTTATTGAATGGAAAAAATACTATCTTAATTACATTTCCAGAACATCTAATTTTTAAAAGGAACAAGCATGTACTGAGGAAACAAATTCAAATGATTGAAAGTTGTTACTCAATATAAATGATAGGTAGGATTTTCCCCTCTCACATCAGATGTCTTAGAAATTTAAGGACATTCTCTTTAGCACTGAAGGCAGAAATGCCTTACAAAGCTGAGAAATTTGAAATCATAAAACCTTGATATGATCAGTGGACGTGTTTGGGGGTAGAGGTGTCATCATATACATCAAGGACAGTTATTTAGTCACTGGCTGAGAAAAAGATTCAAGAGTATATCTTTATCCTTCCAGAGAACAAGAGACTTAAACCCCTTCAAACTGAAGGAAATTTTTTGTACTGAAGATAGGAAAAACACAGGTGAGCAAAGAATTGGTTCTAAGTGATTGAATCAAGATTATGCAATTGATGGAGTCTAGTCATTTATTTTAACGGTGAAACAAAACTCACACTTCTTCCTTTTTATTCATGTCAATATGTAACATGAATTAGGAGATAGGACATGAAAAGCTGATGACAGATTTTGTGAGCTTCTTCAGTACCTTCAGGGATTACTTGTGATTTAACCTATTTGATCCCATATGATCTAGGAATGCAGCTGCCCCATAAAAAGACTGCATTTGCTGGGACAGCAATTTGTACTCAGGATATTCCTTCCATAATCAGCTTAATGCAGTTTGAACAAGATATCTTTTCCTCAATAACAGAATTCAACCCTTACAACCTTCATGCTTCTGTGCGCTGATGTGTAGGTGTTGGCATGATCTGCTGTTCCTTCCCCAAAGGCAGAATGAAGTTAAATTGGTTAAGGGGATTTTATTTTTTCCCCCAAAGATTATCCCTATAAAGAATAATTCCATTTCAATAAATTATTAATTGGTGGACTAGAATGCTAAACAAACACAAACAGGATTGCTATATATATGCATGAATGTTGTGTGTATATACAAACACTACAGGAAAGTATTAATTTACAATAAGAATATTAATTTTGTACTGAAAGTACAAGTGTATTATTAGGCTTTTATACTAAATCTCTTCTGTACACATGAGCAAAGGGACATTAACACTGCAGAATCTTTTTTCCTTGCCACTTTATCAGATTTTTAGCTTTACAGAGAACCAAATTGAAATGCATATCAATTAGCTAGATCTGTCCTATGTGTTGCGTACTGTGTCCAGCTCTGGAGTCCTCAGCACAGGAAAGACATGGACCTGTTGGAGCGGGTCCAGAGGAGGGTCACAGAAATGGTTGGGGAGATGGAACACCCCTCCTATGATGACAAGCTGAGAGAGCTGGGGTTGTTTAGCCTGGAGAAGAGAAGGCTCCAGGGAGACCTTATTGCGGCCCTTCAGTGCTTAAAGAGGGCTTATGAGAAAGATGGGAACAGACATTTTAGCAGGGCCTGTTGTGATAGGACAAGAGGTAATGGTTTTAAACTAAAAGAGGGTACATTCAGACTACATATAAGGAAGAAATTTTTTACAATAAGGGTGGTGAAACACCGGAACAGGTTGCCCAGAGAGGTGGTAGATGGCCCATCCCTGGAAACGTTCAAGGTCAGGTTGGACAGGGCTCTGAGCAACCTGATCTAGCTGAAGATGTCCCTCCTTATTGCACAGGTGGTTGGACTAGATGACCTTTAAAGGTCCCTTCCAACCCAACCTTTTCTATGATTCTATGATTCTATGATTCTGTGATACAGAAATTAGTGATTTATTCATTAGCTAAATTTAACGAGAATACCTCCAACATCCTAAAGAAAAAGCATAAGACTGCAGTTCCTTTTAAAAATGTTTTATAAAAAAGGAAGGTGGGAAACACTCAAAGAAATGATAGTCAAAAGGTGAAGTGTGACAAAACTACAACTGCATATGTAAAGTATGGAAAACGTGGGCGGCAGAAGCTCTCTGGACTTTGGTCCTATGGCTGCTGCATTGGCACCTAGATTGTATAATCCCATGCAGACTCTACTTAATCTTTTCTATTGCTGGGAAGAGTTAGAGCTGTTATGCTTTGAGGGTGCTACACAAGCATCCCTACCTTCATGATACAGAGGATTTCTGACAGGGTGGAACAAATGTGGCACAGGTAGAAGTTTACCTGTTAAACAGCAAGAGTCTTTGAAAACATACGTAAGTAGGGACATTTTAAAAGTTTGAAACAAACACACCTCCTTGCCTTGAGGAAAAACCTTACCTCTTTCATCCTCCATCATATTCACTTTTCTGTTACAAAACAGGCAGTTTGCAACTTTGCCGCAAAATGAAACTACTTTAATAAATGTAAAAAGCTGTATATCCCAGGCTATTACTTATAAACAGCAGAATTATCATTAACCATAATTATAAGCAAGTAAAATCAAATTTAAAAAAATGAGCCAGATTTAACTTGGAAACTTTATGCAACAACAACTACATTATACAAACAACTTCTAAAATGTTCTTAATCTGGAGAAAACAGCTAGAAATCTTAACTAGAAGCAGAAATACCTTTGCTAATGATACTATAAAGAGGGAGAATATGTCTTAAATCAATAGATTCACAGAAGGGGGAAGGAAACTCAAAATTCTGAAATTAAGTAATTATTTTGCGCAGGTTAATTTAAACGTATAAAATTAAACAAAGAGAAATGAGCTTATCATTCATACTGATGGCTAAGAAAAAGATGAAATATTTGCACCTTTCTTTCCTTTCTGATTGCACTCTGTGATCTGTCTAATACAACTCAATTAATTAATTAAATATATTTAGAAAATAACACCATATCATTGACATTTTTCTATAAACAATGAATATTTGATTATTCTAGCACAATAACTTCTAGTATAAAAATTGTTAGTGCAATTACATTATATAATCTATTATGTATGAAGTATAATCTTGCTCTGTTTAATGCAAACAAATGAAAATTTGGCATACTTAACTGAAGTGTGCAGATGATGAATTTTTTGACTGTTTGATGATAAGTATCTGAATAGTTACTTCTTGCCTATACCTCAACTAAATTTTGTCCATCAATTATTCAGTTTGAATCTTTCCCTGGTTGCAGGAGGTGAGTGGTTTGTGAGAGAATTCTTTAAGTAAAGGAGTTCAGCCAGCATTTCAAATGCATCTACAGATCAAACTCCTCAGAAATGTAGGTGAATTCAGATACTATCTATCCTATTTTTAATCATGGAATCACAGAATATCTTGAGTTGGAAGGGACCCATAAGGCTCATCAAGTCCAACTCCCTGCTCCTTGCAGGACTACCTAAAACTAAACCATATGACTAAGAGTGTCATCCAGCCGCTCCTTGAACTCTAACAGGTTCCACTCACCGGCCCTAAAATTGAGCCCTGGGGAACCCCACTAGTGAGTGGCTGCCAGCGTGATATATCCCCATCAAAATATATATTTTGACTTCCAGAGTTTAAGGAAAAGGGTAAAAATAAAAAATAAAAATAAGGTTTGGCTCCTAATAACATATACCGTTAATTCTATGCTGTCTTGTGTGATTGGACTCAATGAAGGTATTTCAGTCATGTTAGCATAAGCTCTTAGTGAGGCCCAAGGCATTCTTCATCCTTACTTTTTGATTTCTTATTAGCCTTTTTTGTCCAGGAGTTTCTTCTACACAGATCAAATGCCAGATGCTTTTTCTCAATTCTTTAATATTTCTGACGAATTTGTATGGTCATGAAATATCACTTTTTGCCTGCCTAAAGAATTTTAGAAAAGAAGGAATAAAGGCCCGTTTTAGATTAGCTAGGCCTTGAACATACATCTATGAATACTTACTGTCTATGAAATTTCCACAGGTCAAAATGTCATCTCCTTTTGACTGTGCCTAACTCAGAAAAATAATAATATTTCTTCATCTTCACTCTACCCCAGTTAAGGAAAACTGTCCTTTACCATCAATTATGATATGATATAAACATCCTGATTATTCAACAGAGGGAACACATGCTGTGTTTGGATAAAGCGGTATTTAACTTTATTGATTAACACAAAGTATTGTCATAGTGAACACTGAGCACTGTAACATCATCCAACAGAAATGGTTTACCAAAATCAATCATCTGAGCTAAGCCCAGGAGCCAGAAGGTACCACAACGTGCAGCTTCCTCCCTGCTAGAATCTAAGTAACTGCACCCTGAGAGTAAACAGAAATTCTGGGTTTCCACTTCTATCTTCCAATATAGCATGAAGAGAAGGAGGGAAGGGAGAAAAACATCCAGCCAGCATTTCATGGGTATCTTCACCAATTACAAGTGTACTCAGCTGGTGAATTTATAATAAAGAATCATATTTAAGTATATGTGCATATATGCGTACGTGGAGAGAGAGAGAATGTATGGTCATCACAGTATGTACTAGTGTTGAAATGAGTACGTATACGTCAGTAGAGTTCCATGAATTTATATCAGCTTTGCCATAAAAGCATGCATATTAACTTACCTGTACTATCTGTGCCTTTATGTGCAATCGTTATGACTCATATGCAAATTATCTAATGCCTTAGATAACTAGTTTTGGCTTGTGAATTGTGTGATATTTTAAAGAAAATGTACATTTATCATTGGACCTAGACACCAAACCTGAATGTTGAAATAGTTTGATAGGACAAAGGAATTACCAAGATCTTTGAATGTACTGAAGCCTAAGTCATTTCAAGAGTTACAAAAATGCTGTTAACTGTTGTCTGTTTGTAAAAACTTTGGTCATCATTTGTGGTAAAGGTGTACAGAATCAAAAGCTTATACACTAACATCCCCTTCCCTCTGTATGAAAATTTTTATGCTGATGTCACATTATGATGCTTTATATTAGCAGCATGAAAAATTATTTGAATAAGAAATGGTTTTAAACCTTACTAATGTCAACAACTGATTATAAGCCAATGTTAATTACATTATTTCAGCCAAAATATAATATTTGGATTAGTAGAATGGAAGGGTGCATTATTTTCCTTGAAGCTCTAGAAATGGCAGCAATCCTATTCAAGGAAAATTCATTTTCCAAAAATCAACCAAATTTTGACTCAGCTTTTCTGAGACAGTAGAATAACCTGTTTGTCATCCTCTCAGCTGTCCTCACAAAAAACTGTCTGCAATGCACTGATGGCCGTGCACAATAATCTACTGCACAGAAGAATGCTGAAGACTGTATGCCTTAGATTTTGACTTTAGGCAGTAAAAAGCCTAAGATCCTGCTGTCAGTTGTAGTTCATCTCTTGGGTTGTATACTTTTTGTTTCTTCTTCTTTTCTCTCTTTTATGTAGGAGAAATTAACTTAAAAACAGATGCAGAGGAAGCAAAACTATCTGCAAAATCAGGTTGAATCTGACAAATAGTTTTTATCCAGAAAAGGAGAAAGGACAAATTTTGAGAAGATAATATTTTTCAGTTTCATCAAAAGAGTTCTGTTTCATTTCAGTTCAAACAAATTGGTGTTCTCTTTCCTCTCTCCAGAGTTTTTTCTCTACTGTTAAACTGAAAAAATGCATTGCTTTTCCACTTTTAATGCTAGGAATATCTGTATAGATAGCAGCTGAAAGAATGAGATTCTTTCATTCCTACGATATTCCTGTACAGCTGAAAGAATGAGATTATACCTGATTTTATGATCCGAGTGGGTTCCATAATACCTCAGCCAAACAATTCAAATTTTCTGGCATTCAAGCAATACTTTTTTGATGCAAAGTGTCAAGGGCACACTGATGTTATGGCTTTCTGGTGAACTTTATGGACGTACTAAAGACAAACACTCTACATTTAATAGCTTTAAGACTATTGTGGAATACTAATGCTTTAGCTTTTTCTTATGGTTCCATAGCAGACTAATGTTTTGCTTTACATAGATATGGTTATATTTGAGTTTATTCAATGCTGCATCAACTTTTCTACATAAAATCTGCTACAAGTAGATGTTGCAGGATGTTAGTGAAGTCCTTTCTGTGTAATGGCCTCAATTGCTCCTACACTGAAGGATTACAGTCACTGCAGCAGTGCCAGCTCATCTTAGCTCTACAGAAAGGTGGTAACAGCTAATGCACCAACGTCCATGGCTTCAGTATCTTGTGACTTCAGTGGAAAATCTCTAAAAACCTCAGAATCCAACAAGCTCCAAATTCTGGAGTAGTTTTGCAAGAACACTCAGGACATTATGAGCTCTCAACCTATTTGAATGAAATAAGTTTCTTAAAGCAGAAGTTTAGTAGACAGAACAAGGCAAGAAACTGAAAAGGGAAGAGCATGTTATCAAATTGTGATGGCTTGGTGAAGAATAGAAATAACATGCAGTGAAGAAGCTCCTACAGAAATTTTCCGTGCAGTATAAAAATGAAGGAAAACATCTACAATGACCTTAAGAAACAGTGCAGGAATCTAAAGCTGTTAGCACCTCACAGAAGTCCCTTTTTCCAAATCATGGGAACCATTGAACCCTAAAAAGGCATCCTAGCATGTAAGAGAGATTATTATAAACAGAACAGTGTTGAGGGATTATAAAGGAAGGTGTAACTAAGTTCTTAGCATAGTAGCAAAAAGCCACATTGAAATAGATATTATTTGCTTAATTTTCATCCTCAGACATTTACAATGCACAAAGTATCTAGTATAATATGGTATTATAGGGTTTTCATGAAACTTTCCATGTACATTCTTGAAAAAAAGGAAAGAGAGAAGTGAGCTTCAAAAACAGATTAGAAAAATGAAGGACAAGAGCACTGTATTTTGATGTGGGAAAAAAAAAAAGAAGAAACTGCAGTCAGCTATTAATATCAACTATTTGATTTCAGAACTGGGTCCATGAAATGGAAAAATAAAAATTAGGAATGAAATTCTTACATATGGTGGCATACCACAAAAAAAACAAGAAACGTGTCATTCAAAAATACAGCAAAATATATTCACTCATAGTGATAAAAGGAATCTTTCATTTGACATGACTATCATCTTGAATTATATTATGTTGCTTTCTATTAAAGCTGTTTATTATTTCATATTCTACAAAATAAGTTTTTAATCTTTAAATACTAGTAAGCTTACATTTTGGTCTACTTTTGAAACTGAAATATGAGAATCCACCAAAAGACTTTCCTTCACTGAAATTCTTTGTTAATACTTTTGTGGTACACAACTTCAAAGTTATGAAAATGTGATTGATTCTGTCACCAAACTATGTATCTACAGGTTTACAGCCTCAAAACTTTTTCTGAAATCTGTAATAAAAAATCATGTATTTACTAGTTTGGTCTGAAAGTGAAATATAAAAGCTAAACTTCATTTGGAACACCCTGTATTACAGGGTGTAATACCCTTACTTCACATCTAATTCATATAATGATAAAAAATGGCCTGTAACACCTTGGATGGAGAAATCTAACTTTTTCTTTTTTCTATTCAGTGATTGCAGTATTTTGTTGGGTTTTAAATCACCTCAATTTCATTCAGTCACACCTAGAATTTCAGGATAATTATTTTAAATATCTTCAATGAGTAAATTATCTACTGTAATTTTTGTCTTGTAACAAAATACAACTATACCTGGTTTTATCCTATTTTATTGTCTCTGTTCTTAAAGGGTGAACAGCTCTATTCAGGACACATTGCTGCTTAAAATTCATTCCTTAAATCAGAATCTTTAGCTTTGTTAAAGTCAACCACCACAATAGGTAGTTTCTGTTGAGAGTAAGACATTTTAAAATATTCTACAGAATAAATTTACTGCTAGAGAACACATTCTTAAGCAGAAGGGAAGGGAGTGGTTCACAGTGACCTCTAGAATGTGAGGATTTTGGAAAGAGAACAGGTCTAGGATGATTAAAGTTTGAGACAGTGCGGAAAATCCCTGCATTACCCTGAGTAGACTAGACAAAGTAAGTTGACTCCTGAGAGCTAGAACTCTTTTACTGGGGTAAAAGTTACTGGGGTAAAAGTTACTGGGGTTACACTCAATGGGGTACTGAAAGCAGACCAGAAAAGCAATTGTGCATGCATGTATGTGTGTCTAGGAATGTGCGTACACAGACAAACCTGCATGTACCTATCTCTGTGGTGAAGAGGCAAAAAAGAGAGAGCATAGACTATTACAGGAAGCATGAAGTATAAACTCCCAATACAAAAGTTAAAGGACTGCTGCTCTGAAGGACTAGACCCAGAGCAAACATTCTGAACAAATCACTGGTAATTACTATATTATTTTCTCCAGAGTGACATTTAAGCAATATGACAAGAATGACAAATAGAATTACAATACAGTATTAGAAAAGTAAGATTTTCCTTGGAGCAAAAAGTTCAATGCAAGTTTTGCATGAGAAGTGGGTGTTAGTTGTCAGACACAAGTCATGGGGATGGCAAGACATATACAAGCCCAGAAGGGAGTCTCCTGCACTCTCACTTACTGTTTGCTAACATAAAAGCCATATTTCTCTGAAAAACTTTAATTGTATTTGTTTTGATGTGCTATTAATCAGAGAGTAGTTAAATGCATCAATAACTTCCTTTTTAATGAAAAAAAATCTAATATCTGATTCTTTCTGAGCTTAGTGTGCTAAGATCCTGTACTCCGGAAAACACTTGAAAATAAATTTCAGAGTATGTCTGTGTGGTCTGGACTCAACAATACTTTTATCCAGATTTTCGGCTTGCTCTGTGCATTCAGTTCTTGATGTGAATGGTGATTCCCTGATCAATACTCAATATAAATGAAGATTATATGAAAAAATGTAGACAAATATTTATGCATTACTTCAACACATTACACAAAACACTTTTGTAAACTAAAAATCAGGAGCTGTTACTATACTATATTGTGACAGGGCTTCTTACAAAGAACACTACTCCAGAGTGACTTCTAAAGATTGTAGTATGATGCATACCGTCTGTTGGTTCTTGTTTGGCTGGGGTTTTTTGTCTGATTTAATTACAGCAGAATGCACCTTTGCTCTGTGAGTTTGAACAGGTAGAATTTGTACCTGAATGAGAACTTTTCCTGAAGGTTCAGAAGAACACAAGGAACAGACCAAGCCTTACCATTGCTTTTAACAATGTGGAATACACTAAAGTGAAAAAAAAAAGGATTACCACATATGGACAGATATCTCCAGACAGTTGCTTTTTTTCCCCCTTCTTTGTCTTCCTATTGTTGCTGCTGCTGAGAAATGATGAAATGAAGTACAAACCAAAGAGAGTAGGAGATAGCCAGCCTGAAACATCCTCATGGCACCTGAATCTCTCTCAGTAGCCCAAGTAGATGTTATTCTCTGTGTCTGGCTCACAACAGGAAGTCACACTGTGAAGGTCCCTCTTGTTCGCTCTACAGATATTCCAGGGATAGTGTGCCTCATTCACGTGCAAGGCCAGTGAAGCATCTTTGCACATACTTTTACATTTGCACAGACACTTCACTGCACTTGTGTGCCAAGCTGGTAACAAGCAGATGTTCTTTATAACACGTTCAAGGAAAATATGAGTGATACAGAGATTTCCTGAGGCTGGCAAAAGAGGAGCAGAGCACGCACAGAATTTTGAATGACTGAATAGTTTTGCTGAAACACATGCTATATGTTGGTGAAATACAGTGCCTTCTTTCCTGGCAATTTTTAATTTAACACCTTTGGACTCTCCACCACAGTCTCAGCCTCTTTCATCCTGTCCATAGCAGACTTTTCACCCAGCCACTTGCAGTTGTCCTCACTGGTGCCACACTGAAGTTTTTCTGCTGCCCTTCTCCTCTTATTCTGGCATCCTGACTGACTCAGTCCCAGTCTTCAGTCTTACCTTCCTGATCCTAATCCCATCTCAGTGTTCATTTCTCTGGTTTCAGTCCGGTGGCCAGCCAACTCCATGTCACTCTGACAGTCTTCCCGTTTGCAGGACCTGTTTGTAATGGCCAGAAGTGACAAGGTAAAAGTAAGAGGGGGTTACAGTGGTACCCTGTGTGGGAGAAGGCCATGAACCATCATGTGCTGGTCACAAAGGGTGACACATGCTAGAGCAGGGACACCCCTGAGGGACTGTGGCTGTGCATCACCTATGCTGAGGCTGGGACAACAGTGAGGACTGCAGTCCACGGGTGACCCATGCCAGAGCAGGGACATGCATGAGGTACCATGACCTGTGGGTAAACCTTGCCTGAGCAGGGACACCCCTGAAGAGCTGCAGCCTGTGGGCAACCCATGCCAGGGAGGGAAGAGACCCGGGGCACCACAGCCTGTGGGAAATCTAGACCACAGCAGAGACACAAAAGAACAGGGTGGCAGGAAACCATTAAGTGTAAGGTGGTAGAAAGGAACCATTATGCCCAGAGTGGCCAAACACCATCATCTCATGCAAAAAAAAGCAAAACATGGTTATGCAGATCACCTCCCCCTACTACGCCATCCAACACCTCCCTGAAAGAATCTTGGTGGAGAGAGTATAACCCACAGTGAACATATGGAAAATAGAGGCTATGGAGGGAGGAGGATAGATGTCATATAAGTATTTTTTGTTTATTATTCTTTTTCTCACTGTCTGAATCGGGGATTGGAAGTTTGTGTCCACTAGCAAGGAATTAAGTCAAATAAAATTACCCTACTTAAGACTACTTTGCTGGCAACACCGTACAATGCTGTAAGCATGCCATCCACACCTCACCACATATTCTTGGTTCTTTTGCCTTGCCAACTCTGTCAAAGTCTCCTTTGGCCAAACTAATTTATCTTCCCACCCAACCTCAGCCTTCAAAGCCACTGTAAACCCATATTCCAGTTCCCCATTTTTACCTGTCTACTCACACTCAGGCCCAAATATCTCTTTTTAATGCCCCATTTTGTCATCCATACCTTGGTGGAAAAAGCTTTTATTCAGGACAAAACTTTTATTCTGTCTCTTGATTCTTCCTTCAATGGGAAGTGTGGAAAAGAGAGAACAGGGAGCACAGGGCAAGTCACACAGACTTTTTTCTTCTGGCCAGCTCTGGACCTCAGGCTAACACTGCTTCAACAAAAAAGATCAGTAATTGCAAGGAAAATGGTCTTAGAGTATGGCCAATGCGAAGAAAATCTTTAAAGAATTAAGCAACAAAGCTCTAAAAAAATGGTACTGAGTGTCTGCAAGCTATTTAAAATCAAAATGTTAAGGCTCTACTCCCAATCATAAGGATACAAGGTTGTTTCAAATTATTTCAAGATTTGGGGGTGGATGGTTTGAGGGTGGGGACTGATTTTTTAAAATAAACATTGGATAATAACAGTAGTCTTTACTGAAACATCTGACAGAAAAATCAAGCCCAAATGGTTAAAGTTTAGGAAAGTTAGAAGCTAGTGTAAAACCAGCATGTAGCAGTTTGTATTGACAAGCATTATAATCTTATTACTAAGTTGTACACCTGTTTAACCTCAAATATGTTACAATAAAATATAGCAGAGTATTATTTTTTTTGCAGCAGAGGAAAAAAAATGTCCAACTTCCTTTCAGAAAGAAAAGTAACCTCTGTGCCAACTGGTTGATTTATACAAGTTTCCCATACTATTTATTAGTGCAGTGTTGTGCCAGTATTGGCAGGTTTCACACTGCCTTCAAATTTGCAGAGAACCTTGCCAAGAGAGCCTAACAGTTTCTTCAAGTAAGTAATATTATATGCCCTGGTTATTCCAAACTTCAATGATGTATTCCAGGTCATTAAATTATTTTTTAACAATTCTAATAATATATGTATATATTCCAATACATTCATTGTAAAGCTATCAAGCATAAGTTTTATAAAACTTATGTTCTTATTTGTTATCTTCTTTATTGCCAGAGCAGGAAATCCAGAAGTTAGGAATTCAATTCTGGTTAATATTCCTTACATTTTCTTTTCTGCATCTAGATTAAAATTCATAAAAACAATGTGTAACAACACTGGCTTTGTTACTCAACTCCCAGTTTTAACATTTTCTCTGGTTACTAGACTGTTGTAGTATTTCTGGAAGGTGTAGTAGCACTTCAAACATTATCATAGTTTAGCGAGTAAAATATTTACAAGGAAAAGCAGCAGCATGTTTAGAATGTATATTTTATTTACCTCAATTTGTGTGTAGTATCAAGCATTTCTACATGTCTTATCTTTTGAAAAATTTACTGTAAAAAACCTGTTACTATTAAAATAGTCTGCACTCGGACATTCAACATAATTACCAGTATTTTCCTCCATGGTCTTCTAAACAGTCTGCTTGCCCTGTCTTTCTTCCTTAGAGTATTTCTGTTAGCACTCAAGAGGAATTTTCAACTTGGAATACTCTCACCTGCAACACATTTTACATGTCTCAGGAAATACAGAGTATTTCCTTCTGTGATAGAGGGAAAAAGCAGATGGCTTTCAGTGTACAAGATTATCAAGTATATTTTACAGGAATCTATCAGACTTTATGCTGCTTTTTTTCAAGCTCTAACCTCAGAAAACATATGATGTTTGTGAAAGTAAAGTTCTTACAAAGAAAGAAAGAATTTCCATGTCAGAGTGCTGTTGAGAGCTGAACCATAAGTGAAAAGACTTCAGTGGCTGAAACAGTAGTTCAATATCAGAATTTAGACAGGTAGAAAGACACTATAGCAACGATCAGTCTACCATTCAGTTAATGCTTTGGTGGCAAGTCCTCTTAAACGGATTGAAAAGGAGGGTATCAATTCAAACTACCACGATATCAAACATTTGTGTGTGAACATTTGTAAAGAATTGAAAGGATAGTGCCCAGTTTTCACATCAATTCCACTTTGGTAAATGACCTGGAGTATTTGCAAAACTAGAGTTTTATCCATTACAGCTGATAAAGATTTCCCCAGTAGTAATATAAACTTTTTAATTATTGCATATGCCCACTTGCAAAATTGCCTGTGGCTTGAAAGGAACATGCATGCCAAAATCCTGACACAGCAAACAAAGTGTGGCAGAGGAAGACCTTTTGCAATCAAAAGACCTATGTAGGAAACAAAACTTGCTGAAGCCACAATTTGATCAAAGGACTTATAATATGGCTCTTCATAGTTGGAAGACAAATGCACATTTGAAATGTGATGAATTTTAGTACAATATAAGCCATTTTTTAACCACTGATCTGACAAAATAATATGTGCATAGACAATGTATATTACGCATCTGCTACAGCTGACAGAAAACCAAAAAATAGTTCATGAATATGTACTACCGGGAAATTTGATTTTTATTCTATTTTGAAATTACAGGCTTGCTGTTTACTTGCCTTCAAAATATAATTTTTATGATGTGAATTTCCAGCAGTTTCTTAAATCTAGCTTTACTTTACCAGAATTGTGCTACATTTTAAAACCTATCTTCAATTATCTCATTTTGAAAAAAGGTGAGGTTGTCTTAAAAGAATGCATGGATATGCCTAACCTGAACCATAGTTTCTTGCAATTTTGTATGGTATCAGAGACACACAGACCTGTTTACACCTAGTTTTTAAGATAATAGTATTAACCAGTTACAAAGTCTTGACTTCCATTAATTATGAAGAAGCCCTGAAGTTACAAACTTAAAATATACAAAAAAGGACTTGTGAGTCTGAAGGCAGATTAAATTTTAGTTTGTGCTCACAAAAGGGCAATTCTGTCTTTTTTAGCTAGCTCACATTGGTAAGATACCTGAATTCTTGTGATATCTAGAATACAGATATCTGTATTTCTTGAGCAACATAAAGTAGCCAGAAGACATCAGCTCATCCACAGAAAAGAAAAACTGTCCTTACTCATGCAGATAGCCTCTATTCAGTTGGAGCATGCCAAAGGCAAGGTGACATAAAGGCAAAATAAACCCAGAAAAAAACCTTGTATTTCACAGGGTTCAGAAAGTTTCCCATTATTTTAGTAGGGTTACATTAGTAAGCAAAACTAGTCAACATATTTCTGATGCAATATATTTCCTCTTTAAAAATGTCAATTTCATGGAATAAAAATACATGATCAAATTTTTAAAAATATATGTTTACAAGATCAGAGTTTTTCATTTTGACTTTATTGTGTTTGTAACACTAATGGTATTGTTATAGCTAAGATATTGGAGCAGTGAAATGAAGTAAAAAAACAGAATGTAAGGACCTTATGAAAAGTTAAGAATTACACAGTTTCAAAATATTTCATTTCATGAGAAGATTGTTGGTCATGAGGCTTAATCTACATTTGGGAAAAAAAGGTCTTCTAAATTTTGGCTATCTGCTTTAGGAGGGATTCTTGTCTGAGTACTGACATAAAAACATATATATATATATGTATACAATTTCTTTTCAAGATGCAATTTATAGTTTATTTTGAGAAAGATTGTATATAACTGGAAAAAAGATGATGCCTGTATGCTGTTACTAAAAATCAATTAGCCAACCAAATTTTAGAACCAAAGCATGACCTTGCTCATTCACTAAAGCAGATCCTATACCTTCTGTAGTCTGTTTTAGGAAGAAAAGAGAAGAGCCCTTTAAAATATAAGTGTGTACATAGTATAATTACTCACACAGTTACGCTACCTATTGCAAAGTACCATCAAAAGCACTGTTTTTTCCCTGGAAAAGTGAGGTCTTCAGCAACAGGAAACCCCATAAGTAGAACTTGAAAGAGAGATAAGATTGCTAGGAATTATTTTCTGAAGATCACGAGGCTTTTATCAGTTAGCTTTGTGGATAATGATTAGTATTGTTATCTCCACTTCTTTACTGAAAAAAGTTGGTGCTGAAAGAAAACTCTTTACAGGAAATGAAAAAATGTATGTAGGCTCACCTTCCAACAAATCTTTTAATTATCATAATTAGTGGTGTCAGTTCTGTAGTCTTCTGTTTTCTTTTAAAGGCAATAGTGACTTTTTCACCTCTTCTGGGTCAGAGACATTTGATAAAAATTGTGATTTAGCTGCAATTAGAAGTAGAAAAAAATAATTTTTTTCTAACAATGTGATAAAATAGGAACATTTTTCTTATGTTTGTGCCAGGAACACATTACTGCCGAGACTTGAACTCCAGCTCCCATTCATCACCTCTAAGCATATGTTAATAACCAAAATATAAAAATTCAGAGATACTGCTATTCACAGAAGTGTAGAATCATAGAATGTTTACAGTTGTAAGGGACCTTTAAAGTTCATATAGTCCAAGCCCCCTGCCATGGTTGCTCAAAGACCTACTTAATCTGACCTTGAACATTTCCAGTGATGGGGCATCCACAACCTCTCTGGGCAACATGTTCCAGTGTCTCACCACTGTCATCACAAAAAATATTTCTTACTTATGTCCCATCTAAATCTGCTCTCTTTCAGTTTAAAACCATTGCCCCTTGTCCTGTCACTACATACCTTCATAAAAAGTTTCTCTCTGTCTTTCTTATAACCCCCTTTATATATTGAAAGGCCACAGTAAGGTCTCCCTGGAGCCTCCTCTTCTCCTGGCTGAGCAAACCCAACTCCCTCAGCCTTTCTTCATAGGAGAGGTGTTCTGTCCCTCTGATCATTTTTGTGGCCCTCTTTGGACCCACTCTGACAGGTCCATGTCTTTCTGGGGACCCCAGAGCAGGACGTAGTACTCCAGGTGAGGTCTCACAAGTACAGAGTAGAGGGGGGGAAATCACCTCCCTCGACCTGCTGGCCACACTTTTTTTATTGCAGCCCAGGATACAGTTGGCCTTCTGGGCTGCAAGCACACAATGCTAGTTCATATCCAATTTTTCATCCACCAGTATCTCCAACTCCTTCTCCACAGGGCTGCTCTCAATTCATTCACCCTCCAGTCTGTATTGATACTGGGAATTGCCCCGACCCATGTGCAGGACCTTGTACTTGGCCTTGTTGAACTTCATGAGGTTTGCATGGGCCCACTCCTCAAGCCTGTCAAGGTCCCTCTGGATGGCATCCCTTCCCTCAAGTGAATCAACTGCACCACTCAGCTTGGTGTCATCAGCAAACTTGCAATCCCACTGTTACTGATGATGATATTAAATAGTATTGGTCCCAGTACAGACCCTTGAGGGATGCCACTCATTACTGGTTTCCACATGGACATTGAGCCATTGATTGTAACTCTTTGCACTGTCATCCAGCCAATTCCTTATACATCAACAGCCTACCCATGAAGCCCATATTTCTCCAATTTAGAGGTAAGAATGTTGTGGGGGACTGTATCAAGGCCTTACAGAAGTCCAGGTAGATGATATCTGTAGCTTTTCCCTTGTTCACTGATGCAGTCACTCCGTTGTAGATGACCACTAGGTTAGTTAGGCACTATTTGTCCTTGGTGAAGCCATGTTGGCTGTATGTACCCACCTCCTTGTCTTCCACAGTCCTAACATACCTCCAGGAGGATCTACTCCATGATCTTACCAGGAATAGACATGAGGCTGACTGGTCAGTAGTTCCCAGGGTGCTCCTTTTTACCCTTTTTAAAAACGGGTGTAATGTTTCCCTTTTCCCAGTCACTGGGGACTTCATTTGACTGCCATGACTTCTCAAATATGATAGAGAGTGGCAACTTGGCAACTACATCAATTCCTTCAGGACCCACGGATGCATCTTGTTGTGTCCCATGGACTTGTGTATGTTCAAGTTCCTCAGGTGGTCTTGAATCTGATCTTCTATGATGGGAGGGTCTTTGTTCCCCAGTCCCTGCTTTGAGGTTCAGGGGCTTGAGAGATATGGGAAGAGAGATTACCACTAAAAAATGAGGCAAAAAAATTTGTTGAGTACCTCAGCCTTCCCCATGTTTGTTGTCATTAGTTATCCTGCCAGGCCAGGTACATTTTCTTTAAACTTCCTTTTCTGGCCAACATACCTGTAAAAGTCCTTCTTATTCTTTTCATGCCTTGCCAAATTCAGCTCCAGCTGTGCCTTAGCTTTCTTGATTCTATCCCCCCACATCTGGGCAACATCCCTATATTCTTCTCAGGACACATGTTCCTGGTTTCACTGCCTGTGTATTTCCATCCACTAATTCCTTAAATAACTGAAGGTTTCTCCTCCTACAATTCAGCGTCCTGTCTCTACTCCTCAGCTGGCCCATATCCCTCAGCACTGTGAATTTCACCAAGGGATGATCATTGCAGCCCAGGCTGCCACCAATCTTTAAATCTCTAATTAGTTCATCCATGTCGGTAAGCAACAGGTCTAGTAACACTTCTCCTCTGGCTGGGCTATCACCTTGATTAAGAAATTATCCTTGATGCACCCCAATAGTGTCCTGGACCGTTTGCAGCTTGCTGTGTTGCTTTTCCAGCAGATGTCAGGGTGATTGAAGTCAGCACCCCACAGGATCTCAGCCTGTGAGCAGGATGCTTCCTGTAATTGAACACTTCATCAACAGACTCCCCTTGGTTGGGCTGCCTGTAGTAAACACCAACCATGAGCTTTCCTTTTTTGACTTAGCCCCTAATTTTTACCCATAAGCTTTCAACCGGTTCATCACTGTTATTCAAAGACAACTCTGTGCAGTTAATCCATTCTTTTACATAGAGGGACACCCCCATCCTCTACCCCTCCTTCCTCCCTGTCCCTTCTGAACAGTGTATTGCCATCAATTGCAGCACTCCGTTGAGTTATTCATCCCACCATGTTTCAGCAATAGCAATTAGATTGTAGATTTCTAGCTGCACAGTGGCTTCCAGTTCATCCTGCTTGTTACCTGTGCTGTGTGTATTGGTATAGAGGCACTTCAACTGGGCTATTGATCATATCATTAAACATAAAAAGAACACTTGGTCATGAAAAAGATAGTATCGTCAAGATAGGGGGTGGAAGAATTGTTTTAGAACAGAGAACTGGTCCTGTAAAGGATGGTATTAATAATTTGATAACATAGTGCTTTGACTATATTGTGTAAATTCTTTAACATCTTAACAAGAGGAATATTAGATTTCATTAACAAGCTGCGAGATCTTGGTAATGCTTTTAGCATTTTTACTGTTTATTCCACTTTTACAGAAGGAGAAAATGAAAAAGTAACCAACATGCTTCAGATGAATGTTTGGGTACTCTTTAGCAGGCATTCCTATAGTGCCCTCTTGTGATAACTGAGCCGTGGGTTCTTGAAAACAACTTTGACAGTAATACAAAGTAATAGAAATTGCCAGACTTGATCAGAGCTGCCAAAAAATTTGTCAGGTGTTCAGACTCCCATAATGACAAGTACCAGCTGCTTCAGAAGACCACAGAAAGAACTCAGATGGCTTCCATTTCAGAAATTTAAGAAGAAACTTTGTCAAGGATTAATTCTTGTTAAGAAGATGTACAAAAGTTTACTTCAAGCTAAGTCATCATAATATTTAATTGTGAATTCTGTTACTGGGCACAAAGATTTTGAATTATTTTTTTAAAGCTGCTGTTCTTTGACCTCAGGAGTATATTCTGTTCCTGAATCTAACTCTCCATTCCTAAATTGTTAATTTATTATTTTATAAATTCACTGATGACTCTGTTGTTTTCCTTGCAATAGAAGAAAGAAGATATATATATAGAAGAAAGAAGATATGGACAGTTTAACTTTTTATGCCATTAATCATTTTATTAAATTGATTTCCAAGCCTTTTTTGATCCATGTTGGCTTCTATCCGCATGCAGTGTGTTGACTTTTTAGAAATAAGGTGAAAGGAGGATCTGACAGTATTCCATATGAAGACACTAGTAGGTAGTGTCTTCACTACTAGGGGCTATTAGGTATTTGAAATTTCTTTTTTTTATACTTCATAATATTGTTGGCTTTTCTAGTAGCTCTCTGATCACAGGTGACATGGATATTTCTATCAAGATAAGAAAATAGCCTTAGTACCACTGTGTTGAGTTTTAACTTGAAACTTGATAACTTTAGTTCAAACTCATTTAAACACATTTGCTGGAACCAGTTGAAATTCTGAACAGAAAGTGTATTATCTGTTCTATGCATTTTGGTGGATTCCTGTAGAAAACAGACTAAAACATTTTCACTAAAATTTTTTCATTTACTCATTTTCAGTAAATATCTGTGTTTATTTCTCTTTGGTCAAAATATCTTCATCAACCTCAGTATTCAAACTCTGAACTGTAGATGATTTGGCATTGCAACAGGCACCCCAGGTTCATTGCATTTCTTGTATTCTTTAGCTTATCTTGTTTACTTACCCAACACATGCAACTTTTATAGAGATTCTTCATGAGGTTCAAGCAAAATGTGCTTCTCAATGTATACAGCTCCGCTCCACCTCCCACCCATCCATTCCTCCATTCCTTTATTCTACCCTATATTATGTAAGCATGATTAGATTGGAAGAGGTTATTTTGGGTTATGGTTCTGAGCTAGAAAAACAGAGTTAATTACCATTTCATCGTATCTATCTTCTGAAGCATTTGGTGATGCAGGTGTCATGTAAGCCGTGTTCACATTTTTCTAGCCTTCTGTATTTCCAAAATATTTTTCTTAGTTTAGCAGATCTCTGTATGCATTTTTTGTATCTATTGTGTGCTTTTGCATTTGAAGAAACACAGAAGACAGGAAATCCAGCCTAGTCTTTGTCTACTCTAGTCTACACAGGCCAAAGCCTAACATTTGAATCAAACACTAATTAAGTTTAGATTTTTAAGGCAAGCCCGTAAAAGTTTATTTGACAAAGTCTTAATCTCTGGTGAGCTGACTGATGTGGCTCTATTGCCAATATATTTTCAAATTTCTACAACTGTACAATAGAATTAGTATCTTTCAAATGACTACTTGATCTAATTACTCTGAGAGCATAATTTAAATTAGAATTACGCAACCAACTAAATTTACCTCCTGTTCTCCTATTTAGTTTCTGATCTTGATATCATACAATTCTGGTCTTGGTATAATATTTGAAGAGCAAGAAAAGATGAGTATTTTAAGGTAATTGGTCTGAAATATTTTTCCAGCTTTTCAATATGTGTGCCATGTATGGCTTTCTTCTTAACTTCTGCATGTTGTAATTGCTCCTTCTGAGTATGATACACGATGGGGCTTTTTCCTGAATTAATGTAAAACGAAATAATACTCACCACCTTGGTAACAGTATGATAGTATATAAGGTATTCTTTAGATTTTTTTATTTATTCTCTACATATGTTATGTTGAAAAGCATATTTCATTCTTATTAAATTATGATATTGATGTGCATCCTGGGTCTTAATGTTACACAGGAATTTATCAAATACCTTTCAGTATAACTACATCATGTACTCCATACAGCATAAGATCATGAAAGAGTTCATTATATTTCTGTCAGTTCAGTATATATCTGTCAACAGTTTACTAGTAAGCAGTTTGACTGGTGGGATCACCAGAGTAATTCTGGGATGCAAACATTACCTTCTGTGTTTTGTCTCAATCCCCTTGAAAAGATTATACATATTGTATTTTTCATATTTATTTTAGTTTAGTTGTATTTCTGATGCTTTTCTATGTGTTTTTTCTTCATATTTTAAGTGGTCAATCAGGTCTTTTTAGAAAACTATTTTTCTTTTTAATTTCTCCTTTTCCTTTTTAAGCTAATGTTATCAATGTATAACAAAAAAACACAGAAATGTTTCTGATATAAGTTACTTGGGCTCAACTTATACCGATCAGATTTGGTTCTAAGAAGGAAAAATAAAAAATATAGTTACTGTACTATTAACTATGAAAACCAGGTAGAAATATGAAATGTGACAGATTTCTTCAAATTCACATCACAATTTTTACAACATCGATATATAAAACAAGCATGCTTTTCTTCTTAAAAGATTTTATTTAGTCACTATTTTTTTGATATTTTGTAAACAATAGATGGTTGAAATTTCAGTCAGTCATCCTGCTGATACTGGAGTTAAAAGATGAAATTTCAGGTTAAATGCATTTTCCTGTTGAAAGAGAAATTGGAAGGGAATTCAGAAAAGCATGAGAAACCCATCCAGCTTAGTCTAATAAATGACCATTGAAATTATAATGAAAAAGTTAAACACTATGAACTTCCCTACCACCAGGACATTATCTATTTTTCTGTGAGTAATAATAATAACTCCTTACTCATACCTACTCTTGATTGTCATAAAAAGGCTGCTTGTTCATTTTGCATAAATACATATATTAGTGTATGTAATGAAGTACAATAATATGAGCTATTACTGAGCTAAATGTATTATGCAAAGCTTTAATGTATGGGACTGCATAAAAATTAATTAAATAAATAAAAAAATAGGCTTTTAAAAACAGTCATTACATATCTTCATTTTATCTATTTTGTTAGTGAAACTGTACTGAGGAAAATAGGCCTGAAGACTTGACCAGGCCATGGTATCTTTCCCTGCAGTGACCTTCATACACTAGGGATGAAATACAATAGCATTTGTCATTTGCTGCCATCAGCAACCTTTCAATCAGGACACAGGGGAACACGTTGACACCTGACGAGAGCACGATGAGGCAATCTACACTATAAACTAAGTCATTTGCTGCTTATGTCTCCTTTAAATCAGAAATGCAAACATGACATTGCCTGTACCATGATCCCTGGTGTGAAATGTGAATTAACCATGCAATCTAATTTCTCTGAAAAAAAGGAAACTTAGCTCTGACTGTGGGTGTAACTACAAGTAGCATCAACGAACAGTGATATTTCCTCATTAGTACCTTCATTGTGCCCCCCAAAAATTTGATTTTCTTTGTGGTTACATTTTATTGTTGCTACTCATTATTTCTTGTGTTTCTTCATCGATTCTACTTTGCGTGGCTAGTAGACTAGTTGTGATATAATATCAAAAAGGCCTCCAATATTCTTCACAATGAGGCAACTTCTCCTTTGCAGCTGAACATACAATTACCAATGTGGATTCAGAAGTATAGTTTCTAACATCCCAAGAATACAAAAGAACGCCTTTCCTTATTCTTCTGGCCAGGCATGCAATACATGTCAAAACCTGCCTCTTATTGTGCTAAGTAATGTGGCTGACAATAAAAGTGACCTGCATATGACATTAATGATGATTGATAAAAATTACCTGATGCTTTGAAATATTATTCTCTTTTCTTTTCTTCTCTTGTCTTTTTTTTAATCATTCTGCCATCTGACCTCTTCCCCAAAAGGAAATCACAAGGAACTTTCTGTTAAATTTTTTCCCTTCAATTCTCAGACTGAAAACTTTCCATTGTCACTTAGCTACAGTAAGGAAGCTGAGGCTGAATGCCTTGGGGACTTTCCTCTGCAAGGAAAGCATTTGGAGAGGCAAAGCACCTTAACACAGAACTGATAAGAAGTGGAAATGGCTGTGAGCAATACTACAGCTTGTATTGCTGCAATAAGATCTTAATAGGCAGGACATCTTTGCAGCATGTCATTGTGAAATGGTCTTAATGGGGAAAGAGGTTTAGTGCTTGGCTAGATGCAGATATACATGGAAGGTGAAGAAATAGGACCCAAATCAGATATACTACAACTTTCTGTAAGTGCAGTAAAATAACTTTTCATGTAAATGCTTTGGGGATTACTTATTTTATTTAAAAAATCCAACCACCTATACTGTAATAGACCTACTACAGAGAAATCAAAATAACTGGGTAAAGCAGGAATTGGATTCACTTATCAGGTTCTTCCTTTCAAAGTACCAGTGCAGTTCAGATAAAGAAAGCCACAAAACTGTAAATGGTACTGTGGTTATGAAAGTAGAATAATCTCATACATTAAATACAGTCTCTGGTGACATAATAAGAAATTAAGTACTGTTGTATACATTACGGACACGATACAAAGTGGCACAAGTGTGTAACTAAGCAACTTGCATAGATTTACAAATAATTTGGCCAGTAGGTGAACCCACCTAGTAGCTGCTATGAACAGTGTACTTTGGGTTTTTTTAAGCAGAATTGCTCACTACCGATGAATATTGCATTGTGTTGTGTTAGCCTATGGATTAATGAGCATGTAGGCCATTCAGCCTAAAACACTGCAGAGTATCAAGTTGGTTTATCATTGGCTTCCATGGACTTCAGGGGAGTTGTTGTAGAATAAGAAAAAGATGAAGTTCTGCATCTGAAAACCTGTGTCCTTATAGGGATGGAAAGGTCTTTGGCCCTGTGATATTTCTAATTTGGAGCAATGTTGTGTCTCGGAAAGCTCAGGCAATGATTTTGCAATGATAAGCAGATGAATGTGGAGACAACACTAGTAACTAAACCCAGGCTTTAATTGCTTCTTTTTTTTTTCCATTGGAAGCCTCAGGGATTTTCTGAAAGTGAACTATATCCAATGTTCTGCCATGGTACTATCATTATTCCTCACATGTTCTTCTTTTTCAGTGATTGAAAATATAGGTTGATCATCTTTCATGCTTTTGATAAGACTTTGATGTATTGTTCCTATTTGCCAGTATTGTATTTTTTTAATCAATCACTTCCATTCATTCTCATTGTTTGTCACATTCACTTGACTAAAATTAGGTTATTGATTAGATCTGTGAGGCAAGGAAATGTTTCCAATATATTGATATAGCACTTGAACATTACTGTCTTATTCTGATACTAAAAAACCATATGCAGTACTCTGGGAATTTTTGACAAATATCATAAATATACTATGTTGCCAATGTAATTCATTAAGGTCCAGTCAAACTACTGACAATTTAGATGAGATGGAAATTAATATTTCTTCTGCCCCTATTCCCTCCATTAATCACAAAAGTAGTTGGCTGGAAATTTGAGGACAAAGTTATTTTTTTAAAACACTAATTTTCAGTTTGAAAACTGATGAAAGAAATATGCTAAATTTTCAAAATCTGAGTCAAAAAGAATTTAATAAATCTGCATGAGAAATCATGATGAAAGCAGAAAAGATTTCATCCAGAGAGAGATGGTCTGGTGGTGAGGGAATATTTCCACCTTCCAAAACCACGATGACCTCTTTATAAAACAGTAAAAAAGCTGCTTCAAGAAGTAGATAATAGAAGAGTTTTTATGGTCTGAGTAGGGAAACTGTCTATTTGGAGCCCAGACAAGTGGTCAGGAAGACCTATCATGACTGGCATATGCAAAGATGTACAAGACTCACAAAGTATTGAACAGGTGCTTTAGAGAGCACCATAACGTATCCAGCGGTCTGTGCATTGAGGACCCCTGATTGTTATCAGGACACAGACAGGAAAACTCCCGACTCCTCTTGGAAAGCCAGGTGTGAAAAAAAGGGAGGAGCAAGTCTCAGATCTATCACTGACAAAGTGCTATAGGAAAGTTAGCTTACTAACTAATTCCAGTATTTAACGCTTTTTAGTTTGACACAGTTCTTGGACACTTTATCATGATGGGTATAAAATAAAAACTTCCCTGACAATCGCTGTAGTGACTGTTGATCTAAAGTACTTCTTTAACAGTTCTGTTGTGTCATTTATCTTCACTAGCTCTTTTACATCAGTAAAGAGTAATTCATTTAAGACACACTGAGGAGAGAAGAGGTATCCTAAATCAGTGAGAAGAGAGAAGATAAGTGGGGAATTATTGTTCATTTTTCGTAACACCTCAAACACTTGGGGCCATAAATAGTTTAGACACAGGAAAGAAAGTCCTTTTTGCATGCACAATTAAAACCTTCCATACAACTTCCCGAACTAACATGAATACATGAGTTCAAAATATGTTTAAAAAAAGAAACACAGAGTAAACACAATGACTTAGAGGGTTCTTAATCTGATGGCTGTTGGAAATCTGAAGGGTAATGTGTATTTTCCCAGTTTTATGCTGCTTTTCCCAAGCTCCAAGCCACTCTACAGTGTTAAAAATAGCACCTGAGAGTTTGCATGTCAGTAAGGTCTAGGTTGCTGGAGAGGGAGTTGATCAGTTGCCACAGGACAAGCTACTCCCTTTCCATCCACAGTTCTATCCAGACTAATCCACCTGAACCAGATCAGTTCAGAACAATAGGGTGGTAAGTGAAAGAAAACTTCTTCACATTTTGTCCAAAGCACATCCCAATCTGTTAGAGGCGTTCTATTGACTTCAGTAGATTACACCATTTTGAACACAGTGAAAAAGAAATATACTACAAAAAATACTTTATACATTCAAAGCCACTTCAGGCATCCTAGTCCTTTCTTCAGCACGTGAAAGTTTTAGGAAATCCTTGGTGAAAGAGTTCAGAAATTACTCAATATTTTAAGACGTAGATTTATAAACTTTACAGAAAACACAAGACATGTAGAGAACATAGTTTTTGCCCCGTTTGCATGGCATTCTTTTATCATTGTACAGTGCTTCCTGATGCCTTTGCCATGAAAGATCAGTATCATCATATTTGATGGAGTAACTTCCACACCTTATCAAGGCAGACAACATTGGAAGGACATTCTAATAAGCATGAAGTGCAGCCACGTCATCATTTTCCTGTTCATCCTCACCCTCCCCTACCTAATTACCAAGTAGAATAGCAACCATGTCCTCTATTTATTAAGCCTTTAAATTCTCTGCTCCCTAGTTCTATGGCATGGGCATAAATGCCATTGGGTACAAAGCTGCATCATCTCCAGAGATCCTCACTAAAATCACTCTTGATGTAAGCTTCAAGGCAGATAAAAATCCGTTCTTCATCTGTCAGCTTTCTTATAAAAATAATGACTTTGAATTCCTGTATCTCATTATGTCATTAGAAAAGAAACACTAGCAACCTGTAGAAATTTCTGGTAAAGCACTTCTTTGACATTAAATAGTTATTTTATGTTACTGCCATAATGTCACTTTTCATTAACTGCCTTCTATTCCTACAGCATTCTCTGGTCATAATGGACAAAATTTTCTCATTAAGATCAGAGAGTATGGGAAAAGGTTATCAAACCCTTCACTTGACCATCTCTAACAAAATCATGTTCTTGTTACAATGACTACTTGTAGGAAAAGAAAGCCAGGCAGTCAGCCTGACATCTAAGCAGCAAGTAACAACCATGAAAATTAAGATATTCATAGGCATAAATCACTGGGCTGAAGACCATAATCAACAGATTCCTTCTCTAGCACAATAAAGTTTGGCTTATTCCCAAAAGACAAAAACAACAGATGAAAAATGCATCAAGCTATGGTGAACCTTAGTGGGTTTTGCACAGAGGCAGCTTGATTTTTCTGCACCATTTTCATGGAAACAGGCAAACTCTGGAATGTGGAAACAATGTGCATTCTTCTGGCTGGACTTATTGCCAGTCCAAAACTTCAACCACCAATAGAAATACTAATTAATAAAATAAATATTTTATACAAACAAGAACTCAGAATTCAAAATCAAGGAATATGAACTTATTTTTCATTAAAAATCTACTAAAATGACTAAAAGTAATTCATTTATTGTATCAAAGATAAATGGGATGCAAATAAAGTAGTGGTGCTGAATATGAAACTGTTCTCCATTTCCTGAGGGAAAAACAAAAACAAAACAGCAGCAATAAAAAAGGGACAATCCTTAAAAAAAGAAAAAAAAAAAAAAAAAAAAAGCACCTTCCCCCACTTAGTTAAATAACACAATTCAACAAAAAAAAGTTGCTGAGGATGATTCTTTCTCAGTTTGTACAAATGATGTAAAAGTTAACTAGAAATGCTAGGAAGTGAGGAATAAAGAACAACATTAAAAGCATAATCGTTCTAGAAATTGTAGCCTGTTGTCTTGAAAACTGCACAGTGTATCTATCATCCTCATCTCTAAAAGATATTGTGGAACCAAAAATGTGCAAAGAATAACATGAAAAAATAATTAGATTCCTTACAGTGATACGTTTAAGGATTTTTCAGGTTAAAACCCAGGTAACTGGAAGGGTCCGTGTCAGAAATTAAATTGCAGGAAAATATCAATAGAAAAACATTCTTTATTATTACTTATAATAGAAAAACTGAAGGATATTGCATATAATTAAGAGACAGTCAAGGGGAGGGCGTTTTTTTTTGCCACACAATGTATAATAAGTTTGAACGTCTTATAACAGGATACTTTGGATAGGGAACCTACAAATTGATTAAAAAATAATAAAAATTCATAGAAGACACATGTGAATAAAAATTCCATCTCAAGTAATGATATGCTGAAAATTATCATAACCAGAAGACTGCCAGGGAAGGGATCATGCTGTAATTACTTCATGCTTTTTTTCAATCACCTAAGCATCTATTATAGGCCACCATCAGAAAAAGGATACAGAACTAGATGTCTGAGCTTTCCTTAATTTTGTAATGATGAGCACAACTGTGTTGATCTGCATATATACATCCCTGTCTTGATTATTTTCCTTATTCTGCTTCTAAGTATAACTGAATATATTCCTGACTGGGTTTTGAAGTTTTTGACACAAAGAAGTAAATCAAGTCTGCTTCACTAATTGTGTTATTACAACAGCGTTATTATTTTTCTGATTTTTGGAAAAATTCAGCTTGACCTGCTTAAAGCTATGCACAATGCATGACAGCCTAGAAGAGCAGATAGCTAGCTACCTTTTAAATTATATAGTATTAACTATTCATGACAGATGCAGAAGTCTGACCCCACGCAGACGTAAGTAACAGCTGCAATACATCCATTTTCTCAAGAAAAAAGGTCAGTAAAGTAAATGAATAAACAAATAGTGAAACAAAAGAGCAGAAAATTATGCCTTTAAACATGATATTTCCACTGGTGTCTGCCTTGATACAGTTATCATTCCTACTGTTATCCAAAATCTAGAGACTTTGTTGAAAAGACAAATAGAAGCAATCTTTATTTTTTAACCTATTTCAGAACAATAAATTGGAAATAACAAAAATCAGGAAACAGGCAACGTTTAAGACTTGCTTCATGCCCATTTGCCTTCTACTAAGGAGAAATGCTCGCTTCACACATTGTTATGGGCTTGGGGAGAAGTACATGGAATAATCCTAATCAGTACTGATAGGAATCCCACTTGCTAGATAGCATCAGGTGTTTTTCCTTGGCAGTAGTTCTAAAATGGATTTGAGCTTATGAAGGTTGTGAAAAGATCCAAGACACCTTAAATGTTATGGATGCATGCACAATCAAATCCAACAGGTGTTAAAGCTCAGATTTATTCTTCAGTAGAAAAGTTAGTTAGAACTCAGGTAACATTTTAGAAACCACAGGCTCAATGATGTAAGGGGAATTAGTACTACACAGCCGACTTAAGAATCCTTAAGATTTGAAGGTGATGACTCAAAATGCGCATATCACTCACCTAAAAGCTGAGGGCTCTCTCCCTTGAGGAGTTACCTTGGGCAGTGCCTCAACCCAAGGGGGAGTCCCTGACTGCAGACCTGCTGCTACAAGGAGGACTGATTCCAACATGTCCTCTGGCGGGACCCCGTTTATACCCTTGTTGAATCTGATCTGTGGTCATTTAATCCCTATTGGCCAAGAAGGTCACCTCAGTGTACCTGGCACATCTCAATTGGTCTGTTCAACTTTTAACCCGCGGCCTCTAGGGTTTAGTTTTTTTCTTCTCTTCTCCCTGCCTGGAGAAGTTTCGTTTCCTGATGGGGGGGAGGGGGGGGGAGGAAGTGTACTGCCACAAGGGCATGGCATTTATGCATTACTCTCTTCTTTTACAACTGGAAAACATATTGTTGTGTGTCACACCAAAATTCACCTACAGAATAAAACACTTTTTTCTAAAAATTTGGGGTTTTTTTTTTTAAAGCTCTTAATGAAAACGTTCATGTTCTGAAAATGAAGGCTTTGGTGTTTTTTTCCACCCTATAACACTTTAAAAAGACAACAGTTGCTTGCTGCCCTGAAAATTCGGGGGGGGGAGGGAAACCCCAACAACAGAAAACAGTTCAGCATGCCCTATCTGAGCTGGAAATTCTGACTGCCTGCCTGCAGATATTGTTATCAGATGTTTAGATGGCTGTTTACCTTGCACCATTTGTTACTTGGAAATAATGTTTTGTTCTAATTAAACTATCTTTGCATGGGAAAGAAAATACAATAGATATTTAGTATTAGCATGCACTCATGATCAAATATGAGAGCAATGCTATCTAATCTGCCCTCAATCCTCATCCTACTACTATGTCTTCCTTCAAGGCAATAATTTGTCAAAATCTGTTATTGCACAATGAAGATGCATGATTATGGGCTACGTTTCATACATATATGACACACTTGGTATAGCTACAGGACTTTATATATTTACCTTTTGCTGAACTGGTGACACCTATGTGATGGTCTGATAGACAGCAGAAAGGCATGTTGATCTATACTGTCAGGTTACAATAAATGTGAATATGCTGCAAGAAGAAAAGAAAGCTAACAAACATTTTATTCTCTTTTTCCTGGCCTTTCTTTTTTCGTGTGCTGCCTCTGTGTTTTTTTGTTTGGTTTTTTTTTTGTTTTGTTTTGTTTTTGTTTTATATGTATCATGCAATAGCAATACTAATGCTAATAAAGCAGTTTTGATGATAACTCCAGGGTGTAATTTTTGTACCCTGCCTGGGAACCTGGTGGCTTACATTACCTCCTCATTATGGGCTCAAGACTTTGACACTGATAGACATTAAAGTGAAGAGAATATTTTCCATCCTTCTTTCCTCCCACTCTTTTACAAAATGAACAGCAGGGAGGAAATTAGCTAAGAAGTTCACAACCTTCCACCTAACTCTCAAACCAACCATTTTCCTACCAGCTTCAGTGACACCAATTATTATAGGCATGATCCCCTTCTGGTGCTAATTTAGCAAAAAATGTAACTTTGAATAATATTGAAATAAAGAGTCAATTGATTTAGCCCCTATCAGAACTTTAGTAATTAGAACAGTTTGCATAATATAATTATTCACGTTGTTTCTAATTTGATTTTAAATAATTTCAAATTGATAATGAAATTTTAATGGTCTTGGAATATAGGCTATAAAAACAGACAGGGAAACAAAGATGGTTATCCAACTCTTATCTTTTAAACCCTGTTACATCTCTTAGGAAAATAAATCTATTTCACATGATAATTTAGCAATGATTTTCTGCATTTCAAACTGTTGGGATTTTTATCTGTGCAGAATAATAACTGAGCAAATAACCAATTCAAAGAATACTTTTTGTTTGTTATTTCTGAAGGATAGAGGGAAGGTGAACTGCAATAGTAAAAGGTGTAGAGAGAGTCATGACTCTGCATCTCAGTCTCACCACCTCACTATACCGATTGAAAAAAATGTAGCATTTATTTTCATTTAGTGGTGCAGTGTATTCAATCTGCTGTCACTGTTGGCAGTGGCAGTAGCATTTGTCAACTTAACCTACAGAAGATATTGTGCAGAGAAGAACCATCATATTACTTCATGTTCATCCTCTACAGTTGTTCCTGCTCACACACAGAAGGACTGGTAGCAAAATACCTTCTACCTTATCAAAAAATTAAAGAACCTATTTATACATGGCAGGCTGTTTTTTTAAGAAATAGTCCTTCATCTAAGTATTTAAAAGGTGTCAATACACAAAATACCTGTACATTGTACCACTAAGCTACAGGAAATATGTCATTTTTTTCCTCTTTCTTTTACCTGAACTATGGACTTCTCAGTAAGAATTTTTTTTTCCCTTTGTCAGAGTCTGTGGCTTCCATGGTTGAGAAAATATTGGGGATATCTTTTGTATGTTGCTTCACAGTTGTCAAGACCCTGAATCATCCCAATAGTAAGATCTCTATATGACTCACCACGGGAGTTTCCACTGACAAAAATACTCCCCGAATAAGTATCTCTTCCCGCTGAGATGTGAAAAAAAGGAGCATTTCCCAAGATAGCTGATCTCTATCCTGTATAAACGTGGAAATCAGAAATAAAAATCTTGAATCAGAGCTCTCCACCCATGTTGACTAGAAACCCCTGTGATACTTGCAATGAGAGGTATGCATTTTGTGTATTTGTGTTTTGCTGAAGAAGATGCACTATCCATTATTATACGTAGCATTGCAAGTAAGAAGTGAATCAATCTTCTAACCATTAGAAAATTATAGGAGGTAATCCTGATTAAACTTCATGGTAGTCATTCAAAAACCTGTTACATTGGGCAAGTCAAGAAAAGGCACCCAGGGATCAAGACAGCAACAGATGAACAATGATGTAGTTCCCACAATTTCTTCAAAGCCCTTGCCCTTTTTTTCCCACAGGTGTTTTTCACATGGGGTTTTATGCTTGTTTGTTTGGGCATGGTTGCATTTTCGGGTTTTTTTTGTTTGTTTTTGAGAAGCCTGCTTCCCTAAACTTCATGACAAAATGAAGACAAAATGGATGTCCAGCTTGTTGGTTGTGAGAACAAACACATCTGTTTGAATAAGGTGATGATCAGCACAGGCCTCAGATAAAAGCTAAGCTCAAGATCAGGCCTAGCTGTGAAAGTCTGCTCCAGGCTCTAACTACAGATATTTCGAATCACAAGGGAACTTGTAGCATATTAAAACTCAATTAGACATATAAATATAGCACTATTATTATTACTCGGTGACAATGAACTAATCATAATTTCATTTAAAAGTATTTATTTCTACTTTTGTTTTTAATTAGTGCTTTCCACTTGAGTTTTTTTCAACTGATTTAACCCTAAACATATAGCTATTACTGCAGCCTATTCAAGTACATTTGTAAAACTACTAAACTTTATGGATATTCATTTCATAAGCATTAAAAAACACATGTGGAAGTGAGCTCAACAGAGAAAAATGCTGATATCAAAGTTAAGCATTTAAAATAATCATGTACAAACCAATCCTTCAAAAGTAATTTATATTTTAGGATTGACCCATCTACTACTATTATTAATGTTAGATGGTCATATTGACATAGACATTCATAGAGAAATTCTATTAGCTAAAGCATTTATTGCACAAAAGTATTATCTATAATATAAATTCATAGGACATAAAAACTTACATTTGAGCACTAACTCAGAAGCAAGTAATTGCAAAAATAGGTCAGGAAGCATAAAGTCCATGCTTAAATTAGAAATCACTTAAAAAAGAAAGCCCAGACTAGCCTGCTTGCCTGGTGAGTCCCCAACCGACAGATAAAGCCTCAAATAATTTTAGCTATTGCTGAGGATGACAGATGAGCTGAATATGTGTTGAGAGAGAGACAGTAAACCAGTGTTGCAGGGGAATGAGCAAGGAGGTTGCTGTTGTTGGGTACTTTCAAAAGATGCTGAAAACAACAGCTTTCAAAACTGTTCATAGACAGGCTTTAAAAACAATTGCCACACAATCCAAAGAAATACAAGTTTGTATATGTATATAAAGCCCTATGAATTAATTGAATTTCAATTTTTGTTTTGCAAAGAATTTTGTTTTGTCTTGTTTTCCCTGAGTCAATCTCAACTAGCAAAGGATTTCCTTTCAGACATCAGTGACACTCAATTCAAATAGAAAAAAAAACAAAACACAAAACCAAACCAAACAATAGAATAAAATACATCATCCTTTGTGTGACTTCTTATAATATGTGATTAACTTGCATTACCAATAACTGTCACAATGTTTAGTTTTGTATACAGAAGATATACCTGGCCAGGAATAAGAGATTTTTTCCCCTCTCAGAAAAGTTAGATTTTCATTAGAAACAAAACAAAACAAAGGGATAAAATTGAAAAACTCAGTGTTCTGAGCAATGCTTCATCCTACAAAAAAAATTTACATCGAGATTTTTTGCAGAACCAAATATTTCAACATTATTCAAAACAACTTTTTAAATTGTATTTTCATTTTATTTCAACTAATTTTATATTTGTGTTTCTTAGTATCAGCTGGCTTAAATACTCTAAATTACATTATATGTTCTGTCTTTTCCTCTTGTACTCTTTTTTCATCATCAATGATTTGAAAGATATTTAAGGTTTCCAAATACTAAGAGTCATTTTCACAACAAACTTGCTAAACTTGTTCCTAATTATTTTGCCAATATAAAATCCTGTGGGCTGCCAGCTGTAAGCACAAAAAGAAAAGACAAAATTATAAACTATTGATAATACCTGGATAATTTTTCTCCCCTGTTTCCTTCCACAAAATCTACATGTTTTCCCAAGTGTGTATACATCTGAATAGTTTGGTTGTTAAAAACTTAAACAGCTCTTTACCTAGGACATGAGGCATAACTTTACAAACAACATAGATATCAATGTCTTGTATTTCTGTACTTATATTTTTAGAGGGATTCATCAAGCTATCTTCCTCTTCAGTATCCTTCCACTATTCTAATGCATTTATCAAAAACTTCACAATTTTTGAAGAAAGTAAGCATTATTTTCTAAGTATCTGATATCCAGACAAAGCAGCAAGCATCCCTAAACCATTTTGGGTAAGCCTAGTCTTCAGTACTGATGTATTATAAATGTAAGCAGAAAGATAATAAACATACTATTTGACTGTAAGGTTATTACAACTATGGATACAATTTGTTGTTGTCTTTATTTTAGTACAATTCCAGCGATTTCAGCAGAATACACCAATAAAACCGCAAGAGCGTGTTGCTTAATAGGAACATCACCAAATACAATCCGGCAAATCATTAATGAAAAACAAAATATCAGAGGGTTATTCTAAAACTCATTTTTTTTTATTAAAGGACATTATTTAGTAACATTTAAAGAATACCAAGATGAAACATACTCTAGTCATTAACTTTTCATGACACATACCAATGTGAATTACGGATAGTTTTACAAGGCAATCAAACCAACAGAGATCTGTGCTAAGCTTTCTTTAGTGTTTCTATCAATGCATGCTTGCAATAATAAAAGCACTGATCTTGATCTGATTAAGACAGTTATAAACAGAAAACCATTTCATAATCTTACGTAAAGGACAGGAGAACAATTTATCCATATACCATATAGTTGATTTGCTATCTGTAGGATCATATTAAACAATATTTGATTACCCTAATTAAAGCAAGAGAAAACTCATAAATTAAAAAAAAAGTCAGAAGCCACAAGCAAGAAATTTGGAAACAAGAAATACTCCTTTGCTTTTATCAGGATAAGAAAAAAGCTATCAATAGATTTTGTACCACATATATTAAAATGTCTGCATGGCAGTGCATTTACAGTCTCTACTGTTTCTCACTAGATATGTGTATGCATCTATCTAAAGAGATTCAGAGTCTAAAAAGAAAACAATTTTTTCCCAAGCATAAAAATATAACTACAGTAACCAAGTAATACTCTAAAATTAACTCAGACATGCCTAATAGCTTACCAGAACTGTTTATTATCACCAAAACTGTTGGCCTGTCCTGTATCTCAAGGTGAAAGATATTTAAAGCTAATAATTATTAATCTTTTAAATTTTGATTAATAGCAAGCACAAGAACACCACTTAAGTACTAAAAGATAATAATTCTAAGGTGTGGAAGTTTCTGTTGATTTACCTCAAAAGCAGCCTTTAAAATCTTTTCAGTCAGTGCAACATCACCACTTAAGATATATTTTCTTTCCTCTTTTTTTGTGCACTCTTTCACACATTTAGCAACAATTCCAAGTTACATAGGCAGAATATAAACTTGCACTCAATCTCTGCCTTTCATATTGCTAAAATGAGCAATTTATTAACTTAAAGTAAAAATTTACTGCAGTTTCCATAGTCAAACAAATATTCTAAGAAATTAAGTAAGGTGGCATAGAACACCTTACATGCTCATAGATAAGTAAGGCAATATAGAACAAAAAGAAAACTGTTTAAAGTAGACCTATCTAACCAGATGTGACACTAGATAAAGACACAAGATTAAAATATCTGGTATTGTATCTGTGGTGCTCAACTGAAAGATGATCTGACGATGCTATAGAGGGAAGAAAGAAACACTTTATTTTGCAGGAAAAGTGAAGAATTACCTGTATTTCACCTGAAAATCCCAAGTATTGTTTGTCTAAAGACCATGTGAATTTACGCAATGTGTAGAACATACTAAAGAACAGTAAAGACATTCTTTCAAGAATAATATATATCAACAGATTCCAAGCTTATATGAAAGCAACCTTCAGATCATCCTTTACCCATTGATTTTGCTCATTGTAGGAGAACTATTTTATCTCCCTGAAGTACACCACACTTACTTTTATTTCCCCCTCTAATAAAATAAGTATTTAATTGCCAAGGCTTAATATGCTGTCAGGTTATGATTGTATTTCTTTAATAGAGGATGAAATTATTGTTTCACTAACTAATAATAATTGAAGAAAAATAATCTGAATATGAAAACTCATTGCAAGGCAATGGAAAAGTAATTGATTTAAGACCATCTATGCTCAGCCATTGTAAAACAATTGTGCACCTGAAGGGACAAGTTCTCTTCTCAGTGGTCTTGTTGCATTGGGCTTTTCTGACCTGTTGCTAACATTCATCTCTCCAGCTGCTATAAAAGTCAATTTTTGTATACTCATCACTGCATAGAGATACATGGTTCCAAAACCAGCCTTAGGAATCAGATACACTTGGAGGTGCTGAAGGGGAAGATAAGGCATTCTTTCATCTAAAAAAGAAGTGTAATAGTTAAAGCTGGAGAAATTTAAGTTTCATGCATTGGTCTTCTACCATGATGAGGTATAAAAATCATAGGTACTTTTAAATGACATTAACATGCTAAGGAACTGTTTGGAAAAGAAACACAAATTTGCTTTTTTTGTTTGGTGGTTGGTTTTTTTTGCTTTGGGTTTTTTGGGGGTTGGTGGGCTTGTTTTGGGGTGGGTTTTTTTTTGCAGTGAAGTAATTAGTTCTGGTGTGCGCCAAGCCTTTGCAAGTGGTGACCTTTTGCAAATGCTACCCTGATTGATTGGTACCATTCCAGAATGTCTCTGTCAAGTTTCAAGACCATGATTTTTTAATTTCTCCCCTCCCCATGTTCTCATTTTCTCCTTGCAACAAGGACAACAATGAGGAATAACAGACTGTGTGGGAAGTAAAGTGAGACCATCTAGTAAGCTTAAAAAGAGAATCATTAAATAATATTATTAAGTGAGATTCTAACAGAATTACTGTACACACATAAGCAAAAAATGAAGCCCCAACAGATCAAATAATTCAATGATCCAAACAATAAAAGAATGTGTAAAGCAATTGATTGGCTGAGACTGCTCCTATGGTTAAGAAGATAGGCACTTTCTGGACTTCTGTCCTACTTGACAAAGGGTGAACACAGAAGAGTCAAGTAGGCTCTCAGGATGGCTCAGACTAGCTCAGAAGCTTTCAAACATTCAACCATCCACAGGTATTCTCCTACCTACTGCTAGTAGGTCATTATGCAAATTTACTTTCTCTGGGTCTTGCAAGAAACAGGGTGTTTATAAAGAAACAGCTCAACAGAGAATGCATGACTGAAGGCAGTCATGTAAATTACATGAAGAAAAAACAAAAAAGGAACTTAGAGGCATTAACATATAACTACCAATTAATCATATGTACACGGGTTAAGCTACCACTCTAAACACCTTTGACAGTCACAAAGAACTGTTATTAATTAACTTCAAGATACACAATGTTGGACACACAAAATAGCTCTTTTATTTTGATTACGGCATTGCCCAAAGACTCTGTTTAGAGACCAGGACACTCTTCTGCTAAACTTTAAAAATAAATAAATAAACCAAGTGACAACATCCTGTCTAGTATGAAGCATATATAATTCAAGTGTGAGACATAAGACAACACGGAAATTTCTTTGAAGGGAGGACAGGAAAGGCGGGACTGTATCCTCTCTGCCTCTTTACAGGGCCATGAAGCACACCCACATAGTTGGGTATTGCAGCTTTCTCTGATTCAGACTGCGTCTACTTTTCATCTCAAGATATAGCCAGCTAAATCAAATAACAGAGACAAAAAAATGTTGCATCAGCTGACTCATGAATTCAAAGAACTTTCCAAAATGGGAAATTTTGTCTGGTGAAAACTGAGATAAAAATAAATTTGCACATAGACACATGTCAAGATAATAGAATATTTGGGAATAAAACAGTCTGTTTCTTTGCTCCCTTTAGCATTCTTGATAATTTACTCACCCTCTGCAGTTTAAAGCATGCTAACCTAGTGATCTTGAAAGATTATACCTTAACTCTGTCATAGAATGAAGAAGAGTGATAAGCTGGTCTTTCTAGCTTAAGAAGATATTCACACCTTTTTGATTAACTCAGGGAAGTCTGTTTACACAACCAATTGATCCACTCAACTGATACAGCCACTCCCTTGACCCTTTTGTGTTAAGTTCATCTTTCTTCACAGCAGCTGTGGCCACTCCATGTATTCTTCCCTGAACTTCATGAGCACTTTACTTGTGCCTTTCGCTGAGCCTTCTTACACCGTGGGGGTGTGTTGATCAGTCACACTGATACAGGAAATATACTATCTTTATACATACACTTCTACATAAATAATAACACAACAAAAGACTGATTGCAATCTCTGTAAAAAACTGCAACAACAAATCTTTTGTATTTTTCCTATGGAGTTAAATTCAAAGCAATTTAAAACTTTTTTTAGTGCATCATCTTGTGCCTATTGATGTGACACTCATTAACCCAGCATGAGTTATAATAATAGACACACTAACAAATAAAAGATAAAGAAGAGACTATTTTAGGCACTGAACCAGAGCCTGTTGTTTAATAACTGAATTTTAGCTAATAATGCTAAAAAACCTTGCAGTTCTATCAACTGCAAAAGCATGTGTCAAAAATACAGATTTTTTTTTTTTAATTTTTAATGACATATCCTAAAACTTTGTTCCTTTGAACACAAAGTTGATGAGTACTTAGATCCTTAAAGAAAGGAATAATAAATAACAGCCATAAGAATTCCAGTAAGCATTATACTATAATTCTTGAAATCCTATTTCTTTGACAGTATTACCTGAAGTATTGCAATCTTTAGATGTTCTTTTCTTACACTTCAAAATATTCAGTACTTTAAATGCTGGAGAAAAGAAACCCAACACATAGAATCATAGAATCATTTAGGTTGGAAAAGACCTTTAAGATCATCAAGTCCAACCGTTAACCTAACACTGCCAAGTCCACCACTAAACCATGTCCCTAAATGTCACATCTACACATCTTTTAGATTCCTCCAGGGTTGGTGATCCAACCACTTCCCTGGGTAGCCTGTTCCAGTGCTTAACAACCCTTTTGGTGAAGAAATTTTTCCTAATATCCAATCTAAACCTCCTCTGGTGCAACATGAGGCCATTTCCTCTCATCCTATCACTTGTTACCTGACAGAAGAGACCAGCACCCACTTCACTACAACCTCCTTTCAGGTAGTTGTAGAGAGCGATAAGGTCTCCCCTCAGCCTCCTTTTCTCCAGGCTAAACAACCCCAGTTCCCTCATCTGCTCCTCATAGGTCTTGTGCTCTAGACCCTTCACATCTAGCATACCATTTAACTAAAACCAAAACTTCTGAACTTTTCTTATGTCTGCAGAGGCTATTAAGATGAAGGAAGGCCCAAATATGTCTTCTGTACTTCAGCAAACTGTGACTGAATCATTTACAGTGAAACTCACCAGATATACTACAATTGTAGGTAGCATTTATTTTATAGAAATTTTAATATGTGTTGAATTCAAAGATGCTAAAAACCAAATGTATTTTAATTCCAGGACCTGCAGGACTCGGCACTGAAAATCAATTTTTTTTTTTTTTTTGTGAACTTTTGAACTTGGAAATTGAGTAAAATTTTATGTTAAAGGAAATATTAATGTCTTATTTATAGTCAATGTAGTATCTTAATATCAAGAAAATGGTATCAACACACGAGTAATAACTAGCTTCATTGCACTGGTGTCTGAATGCAGCATTTGCAGGATGTGCATAGTGGTACATTTTAACATGTGATATGGGTTGACCTTATTTAATTTTTGTTGCAAAGCAAGCACCAATACAGGAAAAGCCAGCTATTGCATGCATACTTTTTAGAGCTATACCTTGAATTTGTGACATTGGGATGCTGTTTAATTTGGATTTAACTACAAACATGTGCATTTTCTACCAACAGTAAAGTGCTGAATAAAAGCAGAAAGAGAAGTAATAAGAAGTGCAACCAATGTTGCACTATATAGCAAAATCACTTGCTTCCAACTTGCATTTAAATGTTATTTTACTCGAGGTCTTGTTATAGAAAAATGAGAGTATGCCACAGAACCATGAATTTACTGTCAGTCCAACTAATGTTTCAATATTTTTATAGTCAAAATAGCCCAATTAAATCAGAAAAAAACCTCATTGACATTAGAGTTACAGATGATTATGAAATTTTTACAGAAAAATCTGTCCTATTAATTACCTATTTTTACTAGTTTTACACTAAACCTTCCAGCACACGTCTTGGACATTTTCCATTGACAGTTTCAGTCTTCCTCAAGAAGAGCAAGGCACTGGTGTTCAGGATCCTTCCATCTTTGCCAGGAGGAGTGTGATATTCATGGCGGGAGGGAGAGTATTGCTCCTCTGTCACGTCTGCTTGGTGATGTTTTTACAGTTTCTTTCCCCAGCCTGCTCCCTTCCCCCCTGGACTCTCAGGGAAGGGGTGAAAGCTGTCCTGCAGCCCCCTATACCCCCAGGGTCCATTTGTCCGGCAGGGACTGCCTGGGGCTGTCAGCCCCTTCCCCGGTGGCACTCACAGAGCTGGAGCTCAGACAGGCTGGGCAATGGGCACTCGGCCACGGGGCGCCTGGTAAACCCAGCTCAGCCCCGCTCAGGCCAAGGGCAGCCCAGCCACCCCCTGGGACCCGACACAGCCTGCCAAGAGCAATAGGAAAACCATATTTACTCAGTTACTACACATCTGGGATTTGCTTAAGGCTCATGCATTCTTGATTTCCTCTTTTTATCCATTTTCACCTGCTGAAATTAAGAATTGAGTGTTAACATTTGGGAAGTCTATACTCTGTACCTCATCCTGCTGTTTAATTAGATGAAACACCCTCTGCCTCTTCATCCTCCTTGCACTTTAAGGGAAAAGGGTAAGCACATGTTCTTTCACTGCTGCAACAGGTTTAACTAAGTTTCAGATCAGATATATATGCAGCTCTATAGAGCAGTTAGAGAATCTCAGAATAACTACAAAGACTCAGTCAGAGGTCCTTGCCACAATTTGAGTGGTAGTTTCCCCACAGAACAGATGAAGAAGTGAAGGAAATAAAGAAATGGCCACTCATAAGCATATTTTAAGACTTTCACTAAGGTCTGAGGTGAGAATCCCATTCCCAGTGAAACTAAAAGCTGGGTGTATTTTCCACTACATTGTAAACACCTATTCAGGTATTGGTGATCTTTTTGTAAGACACACATTTTGCATATGTGCATGCTCAAATAAAAGATGGAAAACTCTACTTGCCAAAATCAAATGGAGCTCAAAATACCGATTTTTAATAATCGAAAAAGTTTTGTAAAAAAAAAAATAAAACCAGTTTGTTTTTCTGTTATAATTTTAATTTTTCCACCATGTTTAATTAGCCTGAAGAGAGTGAACCAAAATTATTTATGAAGCAAACAAACAAATGAAACAAAAAAGCAGAATAGAAAGGCAGAATTGCAATATCAATACAGAAGTAGGACTTCCAGATCAATAATGAAATAATACTAATTTGAAATATGTTCATAAAATCAATTTTACTGAGTGTAAAATACAAAATATGATCAACTGACTAAAAAAAGAGATCCATTTCTGATAGTCAGTGGTATATATATTGAGTGTCTAATTTTCCTTTTATTCATTTTCTAATGTACACTCTGGGGAATCTTGTGATCATATTCTTGCAGGGTTTCTATTTGAATAATTAAGTACCCAACATATGGTTTGTCAAGTGCCACATTATGTTATATAAGGCTCCGTAAGCCCCATTCTTCCTCTTCTCCTGATTTAGTTATTTGTTCTATTGTGCCCATGCTGAATATCTAAAATATCTGTGTTGAAGCACATGTTTAGACTCAACATTCAGAGTCTCTTGCTATATCCTTAAGGAAAAACATTCTGTGATGTCTTTCTCTTACAGTAGCAAAGATGAAGTCAAATGCAGCAGGTGTTCAAGAGGAAAATCAATGCATATGTATTAATTGTATTAGTTTGCATCCTTGTGTGTATGTGTGTATGTGGACACATATATTTCCATACACACGTTACATATATAACCATCTGTCCTCAAAGGAGACTTGGTGTATTTTAAGTGACCTATTACTTAGTTTCAGAATGCTGTAGGTGTCTCACATACTTGAACGTTAAAAATGCTGTTCTGTTTTAGGACAACCATGTCACCTGTTACCAATTTATTGGCTCATCTCACATAATACAGTTATCCTCAGGTTATCGCTGGCGTAGGAAAAGTACCACTCACTAGAGAACTTAGCCACTTAAATCATCACTTCTTTTTGGATAAAGTTATAAGAGCAGAGCATTTAGTTTAAGCTAATTATATAGGTTCTCTCTAAGGCAGAAAAAGATAAGTGGGATGACATTTGCTCTAGAGGGACATATCTTTCTATTTCATTGCCTATAAAGAGATCTGATACAACTACTTAGGTTAAATGCTTTCAGTTTTGACAGTTAAATTTAAGTGAGATGAATTCCACATTGGCTACCAAATACTGTTGAAAATTTAACCTAAGTAATTTATCTAAGGTCATATCCAAATGGTAACATATTTAATTGTATCCTATTTTCTTAAATTCATGACTAGTGCTCTGATTATTGGCCCATTCTTCCTCTCTGTGAAAAGTGACTAAGTAAAAGTTTTTTGTCATTTTTAATCTGTGTTTGAATTCATTTGAGGATGTCAGGCATTAGGTCAGGTCACAAGATCAGGTAACAGTCATTCACCAGCAATACCATATTTTTTATCACCACCTTATTTCTCTTCTAGTACTGTGAATGGACACAGTAAGAGAGAGGTATGAGCTATTGAAATACTGTGAAAAAATCTTGGTTTCAACAAACATTTGGCTGTCTTGCGGAGGCAAGCTACCTCATCAAATATTCCTTTATTTATCATGAGTTTGTTATTCATTTATGCCCTGTTGAATTTATTGGGGTGAGGGATGGTTTAAAGTTCTCTGCTCACTCATGGAAACAAAAAACTAGATAATCTATCTAATCAAAAAAGCAAGTAGCATATCTTTGGGCAGAAATGACTTAAACCCAAAGGAACAATCAAAATTGTAAAAGAGTAACAAAGAGTTGTTGTTTGTTTTTTTTTTTAATTCTAGTAGTAACAAAAGTATTTAAAACTAACATATGTTAGGAAGTACTTATAGGGGAAGTGGGCAACTGATTATAACCAGTTGAAAAATTATCAAGAAAATTTTCCATAGGGGAATACTCTCTTGACTAAAATTTATGAAATTTAGAGATAAGAATTCCAGCAGATTTTAATTTAGAAAAAGATTAGGAAACAATCTATTTTTCCCCTTGCTTAACTTTTTCAATTTGAAATTGTGTATAAAGAATAAAATCATCAACACTTGAATCAAGACTTGATATTTTCAAAATATTTTTTGCTGGGTAAATTTTCCACATTTTTGCCTTTTAATTTCAGTTCAGGATTATTTCTTTTAAAACTCAGAATGATTTCTGGACAGATTCATTAAAATGTGATAAGATTTTAAAAGGAAATGTAGCTATTATTGTCTCTCTGCAATTGTTGAATAAAACCTGACTAATAATTAATTTTCAGGAAATTCTGATTTTTTTTTAAGAAATATGGAGAGAACTGAAGTTCTTGAGACCATAAAATGTCCTTAAAGCAGTTGTTAAAGCAAATATTTTTTATTTAAACCCTCAACATTTTTAAAATTGAAATTTACCATGTGCCCGTTCAGAAATAACTTTTATATTGATGTATCAGCTATGTAAAGCAAACACTTCAAAATGGAATATTTTTTTTATCTTGAAAAGTCCAATGTTGAACATTTCAGTTCATTGATAATTTCAATAATTTTTGAGTTTTCTCAATGAAGTGTCATAAGAACTGAGGTATTTTTCTGCACACCCCTACCCCAAACCCACAAAATAACACTTACTAAAGTTTTTCAGTACCAACAGAAAGCAGATGTTGGTATTTCTAATGATTTCAGTCAGTTTTGATAAATATGTAAATAAGAGAAAGAACAAGAGCTTTATTAGTAGTATCCTAATGATCTTAAAGGAAAAAAGAATGAAAAAAAAATAATTTTCTCCCCTCAGGGAACATTTCATTCCAAACTATTGTATTATTATAGCTTCATGATACGCTTTACTTGCAAGAGCCACGATTTATAACAAATCACACAAAATAATAATAATAATAATAATAATTATTGTTATTATTAAAGTATTAAAATTCCATCATACAGTAGAAAAAATCTCCTAAAACAATACCAATATAGCTTCAAAGAGGTCTGATCTTTTTCCTGCAAGCACAACATCTCAACTAAGTGACATTAAGGGAAAACAAACAAACTGGTAATATGGCTGTTATAATTACACAGAGTTTAAATACCTGGATGCAGATACGAAATTGTACAAATAACAAAATTAAAATGACAAAAACCAAAAGCAATAAAAAAAGACACCCTCCCTCCCCTTTTTAATAAGAAAATTCAGAAAGATTTATTATTGAGGCCTGCTCTGTGAAAATCATGCAATAAATAATCATTTTGGAGACAAAGTACGTTCTCTAAAGCATATTACTTTGTTTGAACTTTGCATTAATACTATAAATTTGGTGAACAAACTGTGAGTTTTTTATAATATGTACATGTTTTAATAAAGATTAGGAGCCCCTTGACTAAGACTTTACATAATGCGTACTTCATATGTGCGTAAGAATAATTTTCTTGTGATGACCTGAGTATTTTCTCTGTAGATGATATCCCCCTGTGAAAGATGTCAATCCTGGTTTTCCTTAAAAAGTAGGATAATTGCAAGTTTCTCAGTTTCCTAAAAAAAAAAAAAAAAAAAAAAAAAAAAATCATTACTTTTAGACAACAGAACACACTGTTTAAAAACATATACTTTTTGGGATTCCAGGTGATCCTATGTCAAAGTTCAGTTCAAGCATTGATTTAGGTAGTATCTTCTGCACTCACTTAGATCATTTTAACAGCCTGCTTTGCCAGTCCAACCAGAGGACAGACGACAAAGGAACAGCTTCATCCACTCTGGTAACCCCAGATGCTTCCTTTATATTACAGCTTCTTATTAATACTAACAGTTTCTAAACAAAATCATTTCTATGTGCATATCCTCCAATTTATACAACTTGCATTGTAAAAATAAGAGGAAGGAAAAGTAACTAGTGTGACACAAAGAGCGGTGAAAGTATCGATGCTTAAAGCAATCTTGCAAAAAAATCTGTGAACCACTGCTAATGGTTCAATGAAATGTGTTTAAGCAAAAGATTGAGAGATGTATACTTTAATACTTCGAATGTACTTCAGAACACACACTTTTATACAGAATAGGACCTCACTTCTGAAAACTAGCTGAAAAATTGTATAGATAGATTTATTTTTTACTTAGACATCAATTACCATGTTTACCTTCTTTCCTCATTTGCTCTTATTAAATGTAAGCTAATGGAACATCAAGTATAGTAACCCAGATAGTGACTCATCAATCATAGGATCATAGAATCGTAGAATGGTTTGAGTTGGAAAGGGACCTTAAAGATCATCTAGTTCCAACCCCCCTGCCATGGCCAGGGACACCTTCCACTAGACCAGGTTGTTCAAAGCCCCATGCAACCTGGCCTTGAACACTTCCAGGGATAGGGCATCCACAGCTTCTCTGGGTATCCTGTTCCAGTGCCTCACCACTCTCACAGTGAAGAGCTGCTTCCTTACCTCTAATCTAAATCTATACTCTTTCAGTTTAAAACCGTTGCCCCTTGTGCTATCACTACATGCTCTTGTAAACAATCCTTCTCCAGCTTTCTTGTAGGCCAGTGGGGTGGGGGACAGACTCAGGGAAAAAAAAAAACCAACTTGTGGGTGGAGATAACAACAGTTTAATAGAACAGAAAGGAACAAACTAATAATGAAAATAATAACTATAATAAAATTACAATAATAATAATAACAAAATTGGAATATACAAAACAAGTGATGCACAATGCAATTGCTCACCACTCACTGACTGATGCCCAGTTAGTTCCCAAGCAACGATCCCCCCCCAGGCCAACTCCCCACAGTTTATATACTAGTCATGACGTCACATGCTATGGAACACCCCTTTGGCCAGTGTGGGACAGCTGTCTTGGCTGTGTCCCCTCCCAACTTCTTGTGCCCCTCCAGCCTTCTTGCTGGCTGGGCATGAGAAGCTGAAAAATCTTTGACTTAGTGTAAACACTACTTAGCAATAACTGAAAGCATCAGTGTGTTATCAACATTATTCTTATACTAATCCAAGACATAACACTATACCAGCTGCCAGAAAGACAATTAATGCTTTCCCAGCCGAAACCAGGACAGTATGCTCGGGTGAGTCCTATCCAGCTCCATAGACTTGTGTGTGTTGAAGTGGTATAGCAGTTCACTAATGATTTCACCTTGGATTATGGGGGCTTCATTCTGCTCCCCTGTCCCTGTCTTCCAGCTCAGAGGGCTGCGTGCCCTGAGAACAACTGGTGTTACAGTTAAAGACTGAGGCAAAGGCTGCATTAAGTACCTCAGCCTTTTCCTCAGCCTTTGTCACTATGTTTCCCCTCCATCCAATAAAGAATGGAGAGTCTCCTTAGCCCTAGATACTAAAGAGAACTGGCCCCAAAACTGAGCCCTGGGGAACACCACTTGTGACTGGCTGCCAACTGGATTTAACTCCATTCACCACAACTCTTTGAGCTTGGCGATCCAGCCAGTGTTTTCCCTAGCGAAGAGTACACCCGTCCAAGCCATGAGCAGCCAGGTTCTCCAGGAGAATGCTGTGGGAAACAGTGTCAAAGGCTTTACTAAAGTCTAGGTAGAAAACACCCACAGCCTTTCCCTCATCTACTAAGTGGGTCATCTTGTCATAGAAGGAAATCAGGCTAGTTAATCAGGACCCGTCTTTCACAAACCCATGCTGACTGGGTCTGACCACCTGATTGCCCTGTACGTGCCACGTGACGGCACTAAAGATGATCTGCTCCATAACCTTCCCTGGCACCAAGATCAGACTGACAGGCCTGTAGTTCCCTGTACCCTCCTTCTGGCCCTTCTTGTAGATGGGTGTCACATTTGCTAATCTCCATTCAACCAAGACCTCCCCAGTTAGCCAGGACTGCTGATAAATGATGGAAAGTGGCTTGGTGAGCACTTCAGCCAGCTCCCTCAGTAGTACCCTTGGGTGGTTCCCAGCCGCCTCCATAGACTTGTGTGTGTCTAAGTGGTGTAGCAGTTCGCTAACCATTTCCTCTTGGATTATGGGGGCTTCATTCTGCTCCCCTGTCCCTGTCTTCCAGCTCAGGGGGCTGTGTACCCTAAGAACAACTGGTGTTACCGTTAAAGACTGAGGCAAAGAAAGCATTAAGTACCTCAGCCTTTGTCACTAGGCTTCCCTCCCAACCAATAAAGCATGGAGAGTCTCCTTAGCCCTCCTTTTGTTGCTAATGTATTTATAGAATCATTTTTTATTGTCACAACATCCTTGTAGTCCTCCTGAGTTTCCTGCCCCTTCTTCCAAAGGTCATAAACTCTCTTTTTTCCCCTGCGTTCCAGCCAAAGCTCTCTGTTCAGCCAGGCCGGTCTTCTTGCCTGCTGACTCGTCTTTTGGCACATGGGGACAGCCTGCTCCTGCACATTGAAGATTTCCTTCTTGAAGAATGCCCAGCCTTCCTGGACTCCGTTGCCCTCCAAAATGGCCTCCCAAGGGACTCTGTCAACCAGGCCCCTAAACAGACCAAAGTCTGCCCTCCGCAAGTCCAAGGTAATAGTTCTGCTGACCCCCCTCCTTACTTCTCTGAGAATCAAAACCTCATCATTTCATGATCACTATGCCCAAGATGGCCTCCAACCATCACATCACCCACAAGTCCTTCTCTATTCACAAACAACAGGTCCAGTGGGGCGCCTTGCCTAGTTGGCTCCCTCACCAGCTGTGTCAGGAAGTTATATTCCACGCACTCCAGGAGCTTCCTAGACTGTTTCCTCTCCACTGTATTGTATTTCCAGAAGACATCTGGTAAGTTGAAGGCCCCCATGAGAACAAGGGCTAGCAATTGTGAGACTTCTCCCAGCTGCTTATAAAATATTTCACTTGCCTCTTCATCCTGGTTGGGTGGTCTATAACAGACTCCCACCACAATATCTGCCTTGTCGGCATTCCCCCGATTCTTACCCATAAACTTTCAACCCTATTGTCACCATCATCAAGCTCTAGACAGTCAAAAATCTCCCTAACATACAGGGTTACCCTACTGCCTCCCCTTCCTTGCCTATCCCTTCTGAAGAGTTTGTAGCCGTCCATTGCAGCACTCCAGTTGTGCAAGTCATCCCACTATGTTTCTGTGATGGCTACTATATCATACTTTTCCTGCTGCACAATGGCCTCCAGCTCCTCCTGTCTGTTGCCCATGCTGCATGCATTGGTGTAGATGCACTTCTGTTGGGCTATTGATCCCACCACCTTTCTGCAGGGAGGAGCCCTAATTCCTATGTGACCATTCTCAGGCACTTCCATGGTTTCCAGCACATCAATAACCCTCACGTCTTTGTGCTGCGTGGATCTCCACCCCCTGCCTTCACTGAGATGGCAGACTGAGGGACCTCGCTAGCACACCGTCCCTTAAACGTTGCTGTGTCGCCCCCAGGCTTATCTCTAGCAAGCCTAGTTTTACCTTTTCTCCCCCTTCAAATCTAGTTTAAAGTTCTTTCAATGAGCCCTGCTAACTCCTGTGCAAAGATCCTTTTCCCCCTTTGAGACAGCTGTGTCTTGTCTGTCGCTAGCAGGCCTGGCGTCGTGCAGACCGACCCATCATCAAAAAAATTCTGCTGGTGACACCAGGCTCTGAGCCAGGTACTGATCTGCTGGCTCTTCCTTTTTCTTCCCTCACCATTCCCTGCAACTGGAAGGATGGAGGAGAACACTACATGTGCTCCTGATCCCTTAACCTGTCATCCCAAAGCCCTGAAGTCTCTCTTGATTGTCCTTGGAATTCTTGTTGCAAAGTCATTGCTGTCTACCTGAAGAATCAATAATGGTTAATAATCTGAGGGCTGCACCAGGGTAGGAAGCTTTCTCTTCACATCTTTAACTCAGGCCCCAGGGCTTTTTTCCCATGGAATTTTGTGTCCAGAGTCAGTAACTGAATTTTTCATTGTTTTGCTGTTGCTTTTACACTATTTTTTTAAGTCATGTGATAACAATACAAAACTACCAAATAACATTCCTCTGTTTTTCTCTCATTTGTAGTTATTAGTAGCAAGTAACACCAGTAAAATCTGAGCCATGACATATTTATGTCAAAATAAACCCCCAAACTGAGTAGAATTTAGATGGCTAAATGCATCTCATCAAAGACCACTGGAAAACTTCAGCAGTTATCAAGGAAGTTCTACGCACCGTGGAAATTCATCAACAATACTTCAACTGAAAACACTACTCAGGATGTTGAATTGCAATGCATATTAGGATTCCTTGTTCTGAACCACTGCTTATCTATGACTACAGCACAGGGAACCACTGACTCTGGAAGCAGAAATCCAAATTATTTTATGGTTTATGTTTTTGATCCAGATCTTCTCTGATAACAGTACATGAAAAAGCACAACTTTTTCAGATTCCTGGAGAAGGATCATATTGCTCAAACTGTGCAGCGACAACAGGCAGGATAGGCATATAACATCAACTTAATCAAATTGCCTTGCCTTTGTTGAATTAAGTCAGATTCTTAACATTAATTAAAGTAATTTATAGTAGTTTAATAGCTGTAAGTCAGTCTATTCAAGGCACATTTTCTGATTTCTTATGAAAAAACCACTTGGATTAATTCTGGTCATTTCATTTTACATTATAGTTCAACCGTGGCTAACTTTAATTAAAATTGTCATACATACAATATAGAAGACCAGATACATTTTAATTCTCAGAATTAAAAATGTGAACTGGATCTACCTTTTGTTACTTTTACTAGAGTGGAAAATTGGAAAGGTTTATCGTAAAAATACAGTTTCCTCTCACTGTGTTTCCCTTAGCTTTGCTGAAGAATAGCAAGACATCACTATAGTTGTAATACAAACACCAAACACTTCTAAAACAGAGGAGGGATGAATTCTACTCTAAGTTGCATAATATTTCAGTAGGGTTACAAATGATGGAAGTCTAAGAGAAATTGGTTGTATTTCACATACTTAAAATGAGAGGGTTCAAGGTGGAAAATTGCCCTTATCTGCTTTTGTGTGTCTAGTTATTTCAGTTCTTACACCAAGTTTATGTTTTTAAACTGACTAAGATCACTGAAGAGTCTAGGAGTTTTGCTGGCATGAATACATAAAGGTCAGGCCTGTGTGGTGTGCTGTATGAGATTTTGCACTGCTGGGACAACTCTTCTAAAGAGCTATGAAAATATAAATCAATAATTTAAAGCCACCTAGGACTTTACTCCCTAAAAAATAAAATAAATTAAAACAAAGTCCCATATTTACTACTCTAGATTCGTTAGGTTAATCCATGTAGAACTTCTTTAAACTCACTTTATTTGCTCCTCTGGATCTTTTACAGTTTTATAAATCAATATTAAGGTATGCTTTGACCCACCAGACAGTAAGAGCTCCTTTGAACATATTACAATCTGTTCCACCAATGAGTATCAAGACACTCTTAAAGCTCTTAGTTATATGTCTTCTGAGAATACACACAATGGCGAAGAGTTTGGATTTTTTATGAAATATTTACTGAAAAACAGTGCAGGTTTATTTGCAATACTTTCCTAAATGCAATAAGTTAACTTTATGAGTCTTTCCTTCTCACAAATGTATATAAGCTTTTACTCACAGTGCAAACCACAGATCCTGCAGTTCAGCTCCATCCAGCTATGCCAACAGTTTCCAGTAGAAAACTTGTGTTAGAAGAAAGAAATCAGGTGGCAGTGCAGAGCTCATGCAGTACAGTGCTCTATTTTCCAGCTATTTCTCTGTGGAATAAAACTCTTTCAGCATTATAGTTTTTGTTTTCTAACTTGCTGGAGCCTTCCTTGTCTAAGTTCAAGATTTAACACACAACCCAGAAAAAAGAAACAGGAGAAGTAAAAGATAATCTTCACTCTGTCTTACTGCAATTTGCTGCAGCTGTTCTGGTATATTTGCATAATATCCTTTTTATCATAGAAATTTGCAAAAATACCTATTTGTTGTTTACTGTAGAAATGTACAAGTGTGCAGTACACTGTGTTTGGAATAACTGGATCTGACCCCTGTTAACTACTCCTTACAGAAAATGAATTTCATTACGACTGCTAGGGTTAATGTATTTTTGGCATCCTTAACAAAATAGTTTTATCCGGTCCTCCACAAGGAGAAAAATATATTGTCAATTATAATTCTATTTTTATTTGTAAGCTTAAACTTTAATACCTATTTTCCTAATTTATATTCCTAAGAAGATACCACTGAATCTTCTAGATATCAAATTAATGTTGAAGAAGAACCATTTTCACTATTTAACTATTGCTATTATCCTGCTATGACCCCATTTTTGTTCATCCAGTTTGATGTACAATATTAGAATGAAAAAGTGTCTCTACGTACATCTTAAGAGATCCATTTCTGAAATCAGAAAACTTATTCCAAACCTGCTTTCCCCTATGAGACTGTCTCTGCTTCTGATTTATAATACTTAAAGATGAAAAGAGAGAGTAGTTAATACAATGCATCAAAATTATTTTCAATATTGCATAATAACCAAACGCAATGGAAAATGGTCAATTGTATTTCATAATTTTTCTACTGTGAAGACTATTCAAAATCCTTACATTTTAAAGTATCATCTGATTGTGCTTGTTAAATTACCTAAAAATGTTTTAATTTCCTATATTTTGGTTCACAAGCCCTGGAAATTTTTGGTATTTTCACTTCAACAAAATAAGGCAAATAGCACATAAGCCCATTATTTCTGCAACAAAGTCTAAGTTTTTATACCAGCTATCATATTTTTAACTCTAGATATGGAAACATATTTTACACAGTAGGTGTGTGATAAGAGTAAACTATTTCAACTTGTATGACCAATAAAGAGCTTCAAATACAACCATTTCCCTATAAAAGTAACCGACTCGGTGAAACATTGGATTGGGATTCAGCAGACAGAACAGTACTGTCTGTTCTGTTACTAGATAGTTAACAAATCAAGTCTTCCTTTCTTTCTACTTATTTCTCATTGTTCATTCTTCCTCTTCCTCTCATTCTTGTAATTCATATCTATGGATGGAAAATGTCGTTTAAACTTTAGGGATGATTATTCTCAATGGTACTACTCTTACCTGCCATTAAATGTGCTGTTCTTTTTCATTTCACAAACTTTTTCATAAAGAACAGTAAAGTTTTCCAAAAGCAGATAGAAGTTATGTGTACTACTCAGTAAATCCTACTATAAGGATATAAATGCCTTGATTCATATACCCTATGTGAAAATCTTAAAAAAAAAAAAAAAAAAATTATTCTTTCATGAAAACCTGTACTTTGACATATTATTGTCTTTAACAGCCTCCTTTCCTTAAAATTTCTTTGTAAAAAAATAGACCAGCAGAGATTGTTATGTAATGTAGTAAATACCTTTTCTGCCCCTTCATTACTGGCCAATAAATGTTAAAGAACAACTACCCAATTTTGACTGTGAATAGCCACTGGTTGTTATAATACCTTTGTCCTCCAGATTAAAAATACTTTCCCATTCCCAGTTTATTTTACATCAAAGTTCTTAAGCCTGTAATCAAATCAATAGTCAATATTCTTTTTGATGAATACACTGAATGTATTTAACATAGTCAATATATTTAAAGCTGTTGCTTTAAAACACCTTTACAAGACAGTTATGTGCATTATCTCCAATTTTTAGAATTTCCTCTTTTCAATAGGAAAACAAGAATTGCATTCAGTGACTAGTTTTCATCTTACCACCTTCGCATATAGAGGTAAACTCATCTCCTTAGCTTGCTTATTCTGTTTAAAGTATTAAAAGAATCAAAAATCTAATGTGTGCTAAAATGAAGTAGCTACACAAGGAGATAAATGGTAGCTATGTATTAAATTGTAATTCTTCAGGGATAACTTACAGTGATTTGATTAAGCTAATGCAGCCTATGAGAAAAGAATGAGAGAACCTCAATTCAGTTTTACCCATGTTAGGAACACAGTAAACTTTCTGATTGCCATCTTTAATCTGTGGCAGTTCTACTGTATCTATTGGACTCGAATCTCTTCAGAGAATGAACTGTCTTATTCAAGGTCTAAATAAAGCTATTTGTATATCTGTAGTACGTGTGAAGACTTAAAATCACACAAGTGCAGGTTCTCTTTAATGACAGTCTGTTAAAATTAGATTTCATATTAAGAATATCAGAATTAAATGACTGAATTTCATACATACGTGATTCTGAAGAGGGAAGATGACATTTTCAATCATGATTTTAATGGCACTATTAATAAAGTGGTTCATTATAAAGGACTACAGGTTTTAAAATGTGGATGGAACTTACTAGGAAATGTGTCATAAACACTCAGTGAGGAGGGAAGAGCAACTGAGCTTATGAATATGGGCATAAACTACATAATTTAGCAAGCTGTTTATATAGAATGCCCAGGATTTCTAAAACATTGCAGGTGCTTTTCTCTGATGCCTCTGTGTTACACCTCATATCTTTGATTACAGATTTAACATTCTGAGTTTTGCTTGTGAGCCAGGAAATATAAAGAAACTCTGTTTGAAAGAGTGTTTACTATGTAGAATTGAATGCATACTGGATATTTTGTGAACAGACTACGTTATCTAACTGGAATAACAATGTAATGTTTTTTTCTCAAGATTATAGTTTCCTTTCCACTAATATTATGTCTGAATGTAAACCATTAATGTGGTATTGAACATGGGCATGAAAGCAGATTTAAAAGTACAATAAGCAGAGCTTAGTTTCTCCATGCACTCTTATACCAAAATAAAGAAAGGATTTGGTTTATTTTCATTCCTCTTTTTTTTTTTTTTTTAAGTTTATTTTTTGCATCCACAACATAAGCTGACATGTCTTAGTTTTATATTTTCCTTCCAATGTTCTTATTAGAGGGCTAGGAGAGGACATAAAAATAGTAGGGCTGGCTTTATATAGGGGATAATAATACAAAATATACATTTAAAAAAATGTGTCCTGTACTCAGCAACTAAACAATGGCAATTATAATGAAGGAAATGTGACTGTCACTCATGCAGTGTCGTATTTGTCTATTACATCATCACATACTTCTTTTCCTCACAAATGTTTTTTACCAAACTCACTGCAGTAGGCAGGGATTGCTGTAGTAAAACTGTATCATAGTGCACACAGGCTGGGACATATTGCATCTGTGAAAAAGGCAGATGTGATGCCAGAGTATATAGGTGTTAGTTCTTTACATATACAAAAGCATACCTTTTTTCAAGGAACTACTGAGTCCTTGCATAGAATATTAGTTTGAGTTTAGTCCACCTATTTTCAAGATAGATAAATGTGTGACAGAAGAGGCACAGAGAATGATTAGGGGAATATGGAATCTTTTTATGAAAAATGATTGAATATGCTTGACTTGTTTACGCTAGCACTGCAATCTTGTGCAGGATATGATTTTACTCTATAAACATATGGCGAAGAGTTGAATGTAGAACAAAGGAAAATTGTTCTGGGTTTGACAGGTGTTTTAGGTACAAAAGCAAATCAGTGTAAAATTGTGCTCAATACAGGATTCAGAAGTTTTACATTTCATGGTTTTCTCTTATACGGACAGGGCTTGATAAATTATGTGGTGTCTCCAACCTTATGGCTTTTAGGGATTTATTAAAAAATAAAAAGTATAGGAATAAATTTTCCTTAGTTTTTGACCTTTATTACCTTAATTCATGGCACTGTCTTCTCTTCTAAACAACCTTTTGCCCCAGTACTTACTCATCTTGAGCTATATCCCCTTCTGGTCCCTCTCTGTATCCATCCACCCATCAATTCTTCCTATTGATTCTCCACTATCCTTCTCCCCTCTCCTCCTAACCATTTCCTATTTCCTGCTCCTCTCCTGTTTCCTTGCACTACCTGGCTTCTGTCATAGGTCTCTTCACACTCCCATTGTTCAACTTGCAGCTTTCTGTATTGCAAAGTTTCTGTTTAGTCCTTTTTATTCCCTAATTCCCTTGCAACTAGTCACCAGACGTGGGCAAAGGGTCGCTGCTGAGAACACAAGAGAGAATGTCTTTCTGCTTTTCCATGTGTCAAGTGCCACAACCAGCATGAAGAGCAAATCTCATCCACGTCCTTCAGCGCCGAAAAGCCTAGTTCAGAAGAATTCTTTAGATGATTTAGCTGTAAAACTTCAAAAGATGATGAACAGGTATGAAGTTGTCTTTGTTTCTTTCCAGATTTTTTTGACACTTACAGTTTGGGCAGCACTAACACAGAGTTTCAATGGTATGAACAAAATTACATCCTTGATCCCAGGGCTGAACACTTTTCCAAATTCCCATCATTGCTTAAATACAAGTCAGCATTCCTTCAGAGAGCAACACAACTTCCTCCACACACCCCAACCTTTTTTAAAATCTTCTAAAGGATTTTTTCCCCTCATCTTGTTCCAGAAATAGCCAAATCATTTTGAAGAAACTTTTTTTAAATTACCCTTGGGCCAGACCCCAAACTGGAAAACATGCCTGAGCAGGTGCAATCTGGTAAATGTGTTGGTGTTTTTAGTGTAGAACACAAGCTTGTGAAGGAACAGGAAGTTTGAGGCAATCTGAAGTATAAGCACTCTTACCAGCAACTTAAAGAGCAACAACAGCAGTTATAACAGTAATATCACATAGCCTGCTTAAAGTGATGAATACATTTTAAATGGCTCTCAAAACTATAAAGCTATATGAAGTGGCAGCAGTGCTCATATGGGTTTTGTTTTGTATTTTGTTTTTTTTTTCTAGTGGATGTCACTAACATAAGTCAACAGTTTAGACTGAGAGGTTTCCTTTCAGAACCTGTAGGAGGGGAAAATGTGTTGAAGTATATCAACCATTACCAAAAGTCAGTGTCTTGAGTGAACACAGTGTAGATGAACACAAAAGATACACACTGTACAGCACTAAAATGTGAGTCATAGTACATAATGGTACTTCCACTTATCAATTTTTATAGTCAAGGAAAATCTTAATTTACACAACATTTTAGTGGAAGAAAAGAAGGTAAATCAATAATCAATTTCTCTTTGAGGGAATCCTAATGTTAATTATATATAAATTCACTCCAGTAATTGGGCAAAGTCACATGTACTTTACTTTCACCATTACAGTATATAAGCTATAAGAAAATATCAGCATTTCTTTAAGTGAAAGATAATTTAATCATTCTAACAGTCACAAAACTATGCCTTTAAAATGGAAATTCTAGTCTTGACCTCAGCAGGAATATACAACTCACATTGGTTATGTGGAAACCTATAGGAAGCAACAGTAATTACACTCATTTCCATACCTAAATTAACATAATTGTTTTTAAATACTAACAGTTTAAAATCCCAAGCCGGTTTTGGACTGTAATTGTAACGAGTGTGGGTTACAGGAAAAGGCAACAGTTCAGCTTCCCCAGTGATCCATCTTATTAAGGATATAATTTTAATTTTGCACTTAATTACTGTTTAAAGGATATGCCACACAAGTGTCATTGTAAGTCTCTAGTTCTCTGAAGAGTAAGGAGATTTTATATCATTGGAAAGACTATCTAAATCTTGCTTACTAGCTTCCTGAAACACAACAGTTTATGTTTATAAGGAGTACACACTGTATTTGAATGTATCCTTTGAGTGGTCCAGAGATTTTGACAAGAAGTGTTGCAATCTGCGTGATGGTACTGGTTGGAATCACCTCACCTAACTTCAAACATCTGCATCTGATCTAACTCCCCTCAGCTTCCTTGGTAGTTACTACAGGTAGATAGAGAGGGCTGGAGATTTCATATCATTTGGCAGAAAATGTGTGCCAAGTACTTCAGGTGTACCTGTCTTTCTCCATTATGGGAGCCTCAAGGGATTTGTTCAGATGAAGAAATCATCTGAACAAACCCCTTGGATGAATCCAACCCCATATTCCCAAATGCTGTCCATCATATTTGAATGCTATGTATTTTGTGTTTCCTCACTCACCAAATCTTGTCTAGGGTCTGAAGCTGAGTAAATGTAGAGAAAATACTTAAAAAATACTTACAAAACAGATGTGTGTATACATGCATATTAACAGACAGTAGGGAGGCAGATGGTACTCGAGTACTATGAATGATAAATGCCACTGATTCTACATACTGCTAGAGAGATTCAGTCTAGATACTACAGGTTGGCTACAGTCATTAGTGTCTGATGTTAGTGGTCTGCTCATGGGTGTCGATGTCCGCATTTCACTGTGGATGTTTTTCTTAGCCAAGAAAAGATGAGAAATTATTTGAGGTTCCTACATCTTTTTAACTGAAGAAATAAATAATTTTAGTTCTATAAAACAATACACACATCTTTGACATTATTTAGGGGAATTTTTTAAGACTTTTTTATTAAAGTGTTGAGTATGACAGTGGGTCCAATGAAAAATCTCCCACATCACTGTCAAAAAGACTCTTTCAGTTCTTACCTATTATGACAGTATGATGTCAGTCGTTGTATTACAATAGTAGTATAAAATGTTAGGAGAGTACTTACAAAAATATCTTCATCATGGTACCAGTTTGCACAAACTAGAAGCATTATATTTGATGGAAACATTTCAGAGACTATCTGATATCTAAAATCATGATTAAGTAGACTAAGTGTATCAGGGTACTGCAGATAAAAAACCCTCTGGATTTTGGACTCTAAACCTGTTTGCTCAGTCCCTCATTAAATTTGCACAAAACAGATTAGTTTTTTCTTCATCCACCCTCATCTATATTCATCAATGCAGATATCTTTTCTATCATTAAAAATTCTGTGACCTATTAAAAAGTACTTACAGTATAATGAATATTTACAGCTATCTACAAACTGCTTTATGCCTTCCTTCTTATTTTCTCGTTAAGTACAGATGTATAAGCTTTTACATATCCACAGAAGAATTCACTGCAGTTTGCCACCTCTCCATGCATATTGTGCTCAGCATTGCAGTATTTTTTTCTGCCTTCTCCAAGCTTGTAAAACATCTTACAGTGAAAATTAATTATATTAAAATATTTTAAGAAAATAGGACATCTGCTCTCATAGTTGGAAAAAGATGAATTATTTCCTTTTCTGTTAAGAGTCTGGGGGAAATATATGTTTAAAGGAGTCTATACAACTACTAAGAAAATGGGGCATGATCTGCTGTCCCAGGAAATCATAGAATCATAGAATGTTTTGAGTTGGAAGTGACCTTAAAGATCACCTAGTTCCAATCCCCCTGCCATGGGCAGGAACACCTTCCACTAGACCAGGTTGTTCAAAGTCCCATCCAACCTGGCCTTGAACACTTCCAGCGATGGGGCATCCACAGCCTCTCTGGGCAACATGTTCCACCTTCTGTTCTGCCTCACCACCTTCACAGTGAAGAATGTATGGGATGAACTATTTAGTAGAAATCATTAATGAGGTTTTAGTTTGGTTTTGTTTTACTTAAATTCACTACTATCTTCTGTTAATTCAAAACACTTTTTATATGCATATAACGTTCTAAAAAGCCCTGAATGCTGAATCCCTTACCTGCTTTTGGTGAAGCCCAAGTACCTCAGAGAGCACAATATTACAGTATAGTGTAATGGGAGTCAGTGTTTATTGGTTAGTAAGTCTTGCTGCCAGCAAGGAAGCAAAAGGCAAAATCTTCATATGTGAATGGCTTAAATAGCATTAATAGTGAAACAGTAACCAAATATTATATCCAAAACCATCACAAGCTTCAAAAGTTCTTTCATTTACAGTGTTTGTTTATTTTTAGGTTTTGAAGCAATGCATGGCACAATAAAGATCTGAAAGGAAGCTCAAATGAGAAAATATTTAAAAATATAGTTTCCCCATATTAACACTCATAGATCCTTATACAAGGCTATATTCAAGGTAGAAATTGTATGGCCAGAATGAGGCCAAGGACTACAACTCTTCTCCATTGTGTTTTACTGGGCACGTCTGATGGAAGAGGATCCACTGAGATAAGTCTTATTTCTGACTGCTTACATAAGATTCTGTTCATGAGGAGTCAGACAGATTCACCTGAGGCCCATCCACTTCCCAGTCATATGAACTATAGAGACAGCCAACAGGAGCTTCTTGGCCAGTGCATGTCCACCGAACATGACAGCAACATCTGTATTCAGTTAAGTACAGGTACACTGAAGTCTTTAGTGTTTCAGTAGTCTGCAAGGTTGTTTACCACTCTTCCAAAAAGAAGGCATTGCCACATGAAATATGTCTTTATAAGGTTTTCATCTTTGTTTGAATAGTGAGCATGAAAGTAATTTACATCCAGAGGCTTTAACAGAATTTTTTCTTGATGTGCTCTAACAGAGTTACGCTAATCTGTCTTTAGAGTGAAGAAGTATTTGTGACAAAGTGACTTCCTAGAAAAAGATTAAGTGCCACATATCTCAGTCTTCCTTCCATCTTCTTGCTTTAGTTAGTTCATGATAGTGTTTGACCATTACTGACTACAGTATTTCTGAATAGTTGTTAGCTGTCACCATTAGTTTGTTTCTTCTGTAGGAACCTTTCATGTTGAAGTATATATTCATATTGCATATATTAATTGCAAATACCATGCATAGAAAATTTAAGATAATAGTTTGATTCTCAATGATTAGATGGATTTAACTGTAATAAGACAGTCACTTTATACTATAGGAGATGGCTTTGACAAGCTTGAAAACCATTTTGCAGTTTAGTATCAAAAGTCCTTCACAAAGAAAATCAGAGCTCAACTCTGTACTTGATGCAGTAGACAGGAATATTGCCATAGGCTTTAGTACTATAGAAAAAGTCTCCAGTTCTTAGTTTTTAAATCATATTCAAATTATTATAGAAATGTTAAATATTTCTGGAACTTGTTTTTAAATAATTTTAAAATATTTCATTGCCAAATGCATGTTATTTTAATAGCATGTGTTTCAGAAAAAAAAGTTTCCCTTTCCTCTTCATAAAATTTCCTCGGCTGACTTCATCTTTTGAAGATTCAGCTGACAAACCTGTTGACGATTTTGTAAATGAGAGAAAATCAAGATAAAGTATTAAAACGTCCTTTAAAGATAAAAGCACAGATTGCGAATAACTTGCTTCTTTGATGAAGACATCACATGAAGATAAAACACATGGGCAGTCCAAAGACAGGAAACTTTTCAGCCATAAAATGTTTAGAGTACTCCAAAGGAAAAGTTTGTTGAATCTGCAGAGAATATCTTAGCAAAGTAGAACACCCATAATATCTCACAAGTAGCTTCAATTCCTGAACTGGCTTCCAGACTTCTAAAATTACCTTGAAACAGAGAAATTATGTATGAGGAGGATATTTCTGGAACTGAAAGTTGAACTTGAGACCTGGAAAAGTTCTTTATTTATAAGAACTGCTTGCCCTTTTCCAGACTTTTTTTCCTGCTTTCTCTAATCCATTGCAGGTCAAACTACAGCTAAGTCTTCATGTTTTGAAAAGTTGCTTTATTTCTTACTTATGATTAAAAATATTTCCATAATCTTCCTGGTAATAGGAATCATTAAAAAACTGCAAAATGCTTCAAACACAACAGTAAAGAAAAAGCTTATTCCTGGTTTTACTTAACTATTTTTTCAACATCCTGTGACAAATGCATTTAAAGTTTCAGTGAAATTTCCTGGAAAATTTTTAATTTAAAGGATGAGCAAAAGGAGTAAGTTGCTATGTGCTTTCCCTGACCTCCACAATAATTATGAAAGAAGGAAAAAATCAATTCATTACACCTAACTAATAAACCTCTAACAGAATGATTTTATATATTTTTTTAAACAAATTCTGTTACACTTAAATTTCTGCAACATAATAAGATAGTAGATAAATTACAAGACTGTAATATACTTTCTTCAGTTCTGAACCCCATTTTAGGCCAAGTAAACATCTTAGAATTCAGTAATTTGCATATTTCAAACACTGACTTAATTTGAAAGATGTTACAATTGAACAGAACAATGAACTACTAATTATGGCTTATTGTCTTTTTTCCCTTTTGTCTTTTGTTCAATCATCTACCTTCTTTCTATGGACTGCAGTACATTGTATCAAATTGTATCCTGCTAGTAACAACAGACTAATCATTTTAATTCCTCTCTGGCTAATAACCCCTTGATTCATAGACATCTGCTATATTTTATTCTCTATTTCTTCTTTCTCAAAAAGATTTTTCTTATTTTCTTCTATAGCTGGAGAACTTTATCCGATTTGTTCTGAGTTTGAATTCCACGTCATGTCTGTCTCAGAGTAAATGTCCCCTATGTTGCTGATGACAACTGGCAAATCTTTATGGAATCTTTTATTGTATTTTTTTTTATTCTATTCCTTGCTATCTCACCAATTTTTTGCTTTAAAAAATAATTTTGTAGATTTTCAGTCAACATCCAACTGTAGCAGTGCAAAGGAAAGGATTTTCATTGTTGACACTGATGCTTATCACTTATGTAACAAAAGAAAATGAGAATGATTCAGACCAGTATTATACCCTGAATGCATAGGAATTTCATGAAGAAATCAGGAAATGCACAGCTAATGCTTTCACATACTAATATCTTAATGGAAGAATAGTTGCAAAGTCCAGTGGAAAATATGCTCACTTAAACAGATTAGGATAATTTTCTATAACAATGAACCAATGTAGTAGAATGGACTGTAAGATCTAGGAAAAATGTGTACAAAGTCTATTTTATTACATAGCATCAATGGGAAGCCAGTAGAGTTAATTTCACCAGATATTTTCTTTATAAATCCTGATTACAATAATTGGATAAATTACAGAAGCATTCACAACCTGTTCCTTGAAAAATGGGTTTTGAAAAGAAGAATCCTTTAGCTGTATTTTGAAAAAGTATATGTGATGCTAGGAATTTTGTTTTCAAGCATTTAAAGATTTATCTTTTTACTAATTAGGTTAAAAGGAAAATGACTCTTGGTTCAGGCAGTTTTACATTGCCAGCATCTTCTTCTAATTTTGGCAGGTGAAAACAAGTAAATCACAGATTTTTGCTGGGGCAGGCTTTATGAGGAAGAAAAAAGTAAATGTGTGATTGAAACTTACTGGCAATATTCTCTAGTATTTGCATCAAGGAGAGATGTAAACAGAAAATAAGTTCAAGGCTTCTTTAGATTGTTATCGTAGTCCAGAGTGTTCTAAATCTTTAACTTAGAAGAATGGATATGAGTATTTGTTCAGTTGTGAAAGAACCATCATCACAACATAAAGAGATGCTGTATTGATGCTCTCGGTGGGAATCCCTCTCCTCCTAACATTTCACTTAATCTGAAAAAGGGATTCCAAAGTGCAAGAGTAAAAGCAGGTACTACTCATTTGCACTAAGAAAAATGACTCTCCCTACCAGTAGACAGTAATAGAGGGCCTGCAAGGTAAAGCAGTCTCAAGGTTACTTTCTCTCCAGAGTCTTAATTTACAAGGCAGACATGCACTGCTTCTCCAGACCACCAGGTAAGGAAAACAGATTGATTTTTTTAATGGAAGTGCAACATTTCTGTACAGTGGGTCTTTTACTGTCAATGTCACTGTCAGCAAGATAAATGTTCACGGAAGTATTGCTAATGTGACAAAACTGTAAAATCCATCAACATACAGTCCACACTAGCATTACCTATGGCAGTTTTCCCACTGGAACTCCAAAGTGATATAAATTTTATTTTTAGCATAGTGTTCATAAGCCAGAAAGTGTTCAGTGATGGAAATCATATCCATTCATTTGAATTCAGAGCCCTATACTACAGATGGCCAACTCTCAGGTTTACCTGTAATATATCCTCTCCTTTTGCTTATAAATCTTAGCAGGCTCTGACCAAGGGAAAAGAATTCCAAGTAAATTGGAACGTTTTCTCTACTTTTGGGCCAGATGCTGAAGTATTTTCAGTGGAGCATCATTGATTTACATCTGAGTAGCAGAGCCATTGAGAGGGAGGTATATTGATTACCTGTTTGACTTCCTTATCTATTATGAATAATTTATGGAGGGGTGTGGTTTCTATTATTTCCTTTTTTATTTTGCTTTTCACTTTTCTTTTCTTTTCTTTTCTTTTTCTTTCATTTACAAGCATATATCTTTGTTATGTGTTCTATTTGAAGTGTTCTAATAATATCATAAGATTAGATATAATAAAACACTAAATTCATTATGGGAGCTATACAAGCCACAAAATGTCATAACTGGTACAGTGTTTCTATTCAGTGACATCTAAAAGAGGTCTTAAATCCAGTAGATATTAAAAAGTGTCATAAAAAGCAGAACAAAATAAACATGAACTAAACAAGGCAATACATGTTTAAGTAATGTTAATGTCTTCTTACCAGACTGCTGGTATAGACTGTTTATAGGAGCAAACAGGTATAATAATGTAACAGGTAGGCCTTTGTATTTTTATGCTGTTTTTCACAAAAATCTAGCAATCTTTTCCTTATTGCTATAAGCAGTTTAAGTTCTGAGTTTGGTCATGAAGGAATACAGGATATGGCACAAAATGTTGTTATTGATCTTGTGATATTTCCTCCCTCCCAATTACAATAGTCTCAGGAGAAAGTAATTACATATGATGCTAACTACTTTCTGCTTGCTTGGACAAAATTAACCATTTAAAAATATATATCTGATTATTATTTCTGGTTGACAGAAAAATAATCTAATAATAATGTTGTTAACACATAAAATCTGGGCTGAAATTACCAATGCCATATATTCTTTGAGATTCATGAATAGCCTAGCAGTTTGGAATAGAGAAATATCAGCATAATAAGAATTATTTCAAAATATTTTTTTAAAATATTATAGCTATTATTTAGGGCCAGTTGTAGTTAGGGCAGATAAAATGTCAATAACAATACAGAAAATTGGAAGCAATCAAATAAATATATATGTTCCTTTTAATGGAGAGAAGTTTGACTATTTTATTTCTTTTTTCTATTGCTTTTTTCTCTGATTGCCCTAAGAAGTTAAGATTGAGATTTTCCACCTACTTACTCAGTACAATTCTGTCATTACACAGAATATTTCTCTAAATGCAATAGAAACAAATTGTAGCAGGCTGTAGTCTGCTCAGAAATTTCATGTGATTTCCAGTGACTTCCCCTACATTTTACAAAATCCTTGTCTTTCTCTCATACAGACAGAGAGCTGCAGAAGAATGACAGAACTGTCATTGTGCTTGCATTCACTTGGAAAGAAAACCTTTCTTTCAGGAAATTTATTTCATTAACAGCTATAACATTACCACTCTCCTCCTGAGCTATGGCTTTACAGTCTGCTGTTAACTGTTTCTAACTATTGCAAAATATAATGCAACTTAACACTCCTTACCTCTAATTAGACGCACACAAAGGCCTGTTTAATGACAGCTTTTAGTGTTTTATTGTGAAAACAAATTAATTTGTACCTATCTATAAACATATTAAACATTAACTTAATGATCAAATTTAAGAAATCCCCACATCTTGGCCTGAAATGATTTTTAAAACTGTCCTAGAAGGACTCTGTGACACAGATTGAATCTCTAGATGTGTTTAAAAACCATTGGAAAGACTCCAACAGTCCAGAAGTTAATCCTCATATTTCAAAATAAATGTGAGATGACTCAGGCAACATTTAAGCTAGTTAGCATGACACAAATCCTGGACAAAGTTGATAAGGGACATAATTGGTAAAGTATTAAAAGATTGTAACTTAATTAATGATAATGAAAATAGCTTTATGGAAATTAGATCTTTTAAGACAAAACTCATACATTATTTTAGGAGATTATAACTTGGTTACCATGGAAACCTAGTAAACTTAAGACTTCTGAAATACAATTTACTTCATGCTCCATGATGTGATTAGAAGTTAGACTATACAAAAACAAAGTACTTTGTGCTCAGAGGTGGTCGACTAATCACAGAAAGACAACTAAAATAGCAATTCCTTCACTAATAAAATTTATACTGTTTTACTCTATTTCCATATAAAAATATGATTGCCTGCTTTACTACAATGTATTAGGCAAAATGATTTAAGCAGCCCACCATATTTACTTTGACTAACAGGACATTAAGATTAACTATGATCTCCAGGTTCCCACTAATATTAATTAAAGTTGAAAGCATTTTGTTCTAGCACAGAAATTTCATTGGATGAGATCCAAATGACTAGAAGATGGGACAAGATGAATTCAAAACACACATTTTCAGCTAGATAAGTAATTATCTGTTGTAACAACTCAGTTGGGGACATCATGCCATTTTAGTCTATTCTAAAAACTTTCAAAGCAGCTATTTCATGCAAGAATTGCTGGTGACCATTATATTGTTTCACCTACCTAACACAAAATATAAATAATGACCAGTATGGGGTACCATATGTGTAATACATGATAGAATCATAAAGGCTGTATCTTTTTGGTTTTTTTCTTTCTTCTTAAAAAAGAAAAAAAGAAACTTCTTGGTTTTCTTGTCCTATTTTCTCTTTCATCTCATCCTGTTGCTTCCTCTTCATTTTTCACACCTTAGAAAGTTAAGAGAAAAAAAACCCTGGCTTTTTACCTCTCTTTCCAATTATGGCCACAAATAAGCAACTTTTCAGTGATCTTGTGGTCATTAAAAACTTCACACTATTCAAAGGAATAGCAATGTTAGCACTCTGGTGTGCTGTTTAGACAACAATTCAAGCAATTACATTTTGCCTACTTAAATCTCCCCCAGTGTTTCATTTGGAATAGTATGTTCTTCATTTCCTATGCTAAACAGGATCCTGATTATGAAAACACTGGTTCATGTCAGCAACTGATCTTGGAGGAACTGCCTGTATGTTTGCAGCAGTGGGTTACTGACTTGCTCTCTCTTTCTTTCCCAGGTTCAATGGTACTTTGGGTTGAGATGTGGGGCTGATATCAGTAGCTACACATGACAGATCATAGCACTGCTGTTGCTGTGGAGGATGTCTGGAATATCAGGTCATGTGGAAAAATTAGAGGATTGCTCTTGCAATGAGCCACACTAAGGAAGAAGCTGTACCACAGGACTGAAGTTGTTAAATGTCCAAGAATGGCATCATCAAAGGTGGCAACTGTAGCAGTGGACTTCTGAGCATAGGGCCTGCCTAAAATTGCCCTAGTCATTAAAAGATGCAGAACCTGTAAGATTATTTCTATTCATCCCTCATTTTCTTGATAGCTACCTCGAGGCTCTATATTCTTAAATTCTCAGCTCCATCTATTAGAAAAACACAGCAAAAGTACAGGGTAGTATTAGAAAATAGTTTTAAAGAAATGTATTTATCAAGCATTTATTTATTTGTACACATTTATTTATTTGTATTTATTTTCTCTTACAAAAGAATTAAGTAGAAAGTGAACCATTTGTTTCTTGGCTTTGTAATAGAAAGCTAAGAATCTCAGTATTTAGGGAATCAGACATTCACAGAGACAAGAAATGTAGGTCATTTGTTGCAAATGATGTAAAAGTCAGCTATATAGAGTATTTTAAAAAGCATTTCCTTTCCTTTATATGTTTTCCCTACATTGGGTACAGAATAAATATTTTGAATTAAACAAGAGATACTGAGAAAGCATTACAGTTTAGAAAAAGAACATCTGTCATCTAGATTTTTTATAGTGAATTTGCTAACTACCTTGTTTGTCTATTATATTGAGTCTGTTCTTCAGTTGTTAAAATTGGACTTGCCGTAATGACAGATTTGAACTTTCATTAGACACTAGGCCTGTAGGAATGGATCCCAGCTAAAAAGAGTAAGACTCTTGAGGGCAGTTCTGTGAGACCACCACCCTCAAAATGCTTCTGAGTTTCACAGTTTTCTTCAACATTTTCACTGTTAAAGGCAAGTTACAGTATCAGTTGTTGGTATTTGAGTCTTAGAAGACAATAGCAAGAACTTTAAAAATTAAAACACCAGCAGCTACAGAGATTAAGGGCCTACAAGCTCAATCTAGAAAAAAAAAATCATGTAACTTGTCCATTAATTATAAACTCTTCTGCATCCAGACCTTAGAGAGATATTTAAAGCACATGTGCACATGTTTACTACTATAATCTAAAAAAATTCTTCCCAGTTGTTATTGGGAGACACTTTACTTCTCAAATAAACAATTTTATTCATAAAGTTTTCCCTCTAGAAACACATCAAAACAACTGAGTCTTGTTAAGATTGAGCATGCAAAGTAGTTGCTGCCTAAATCTGACTATCAAAGATGCAGAACTGAGCTAAAAAGAGAAGTTACAACTGCTGATTTCTTTTTAAAAGAAACAGAGGAGGCAATTCTGCTGTTTTCCACCTCTCTCTTACTCACCCCAACATGCAACATATTGGCAGGTGTCTTTCTAAGGATTAAAAGCACTTGGGTTTAATCCTCCCTCTGCCCATGGAAGACTATTACTCCCCTTTCAGAAAAGAGCTCTCACCACCTATCTCATGGTTTTGAGAGAGTACGGATAAAAGGATTCGGTGTCATATGGCCACAGACAGAAAACATACATGGCAGATCACAGCATTCAGTTATAACTTGAAGTATGTTGGTTCAGATTATGATTTCTTCTTGTTGCATCAAGCAGAGCCTGGAGCTTGGAACATCCTCTGCTGCATAACGGGGACATGGCCCATCATCTCCCTTCCACAGGGGCTCTTGGCTTTGAGGCTGTGTTATGTATTGGGTTTAACACTTCAAGGTGCTGGGAGGGTTGGCTGCAGGGTGGCCTCTGTGAGGAGAAGCCGGGGCTGCCCCGAGCCAGACACAGCCGGTTCCAGCCAGCTCTGACAGACCCGCCGTAGGGCACAGCTGAGCCCTGCAGCCACGATGGCGGCACCTCAGAGAAAGCCTGTGTAAGAAAGGGCAAAACACTACCCGGCAGTGAGGGGTGAGAGAAAAAGTGTCAGAAACAGCCCTGCGAGCACTGAGGAGTGTGGTGGTGCATTCCTTCCCCCGTCTGGGCTGATCTACAAACTCAGGAAGTCTCACTAGGCCTTAGCATAAGTGTAATGAGTTGGGCAGTTAAGCATCCCTTGACCGTACGAGGAACTCTTGCGTGGCTAACACAGAGAGTCATGCTGACTGTTCCAAGGATTCCTGCTGCCCGGCAGGGTTCTCTCCTAACAACCTTGAGACATATCTCAGTCCTCTCCTAACTGCCTTGGAGCGTCCTGTATCTGAATCTTAAGTTGTCATCTAACAGCCCTGGAACCTTCATTATCTGAATAATAACTCATGTGTAACAGTACCAGTGCAACTGGAATTCCAGCAATTTGCTGATGACTAAAGCCAATCATCTCCTGAACCTATAAACAGCAGTACTAAGTGAGACCCTTTGAGCTCTCCTGGACCACAGCGGGCTGCGACCAGCATCTCCTTCTGAGTGGAACACTTCTCAGGGCTCACAAACTTTTCAGTTTGCAAAGATCGGAGGTCTGTCACCAAAAGCCTACAAGACAGGCTGATAGTCCCCACTCGTTGAGGATCGATTCTTCACCCGTCAAGAAAGATGCTGAAGCATTTGATGTGAGTATTTTCACTGAACTGGAGGGGAATTTTTAACAGATATACCTCTTTTACTTGCTTATGTATATCTCTTAGTGTCTTTATGCATGAGTGTGTACTAACCTGAATATTCTACAGCAAGTATATTACAAATACTGCTTTTCAAATCTATACTTAAATTACTGTCATGAATTTTACTTGACTGTGAATGAATCTCAGGCTGATATTATAATCACTTTAGATATAAACTATTGACCAAGTTTGAGACTAGGAGTTAATCCAGCCACATCTAGACTCCGATAGCAGTTTAGAAAGCAAGGGGGTCTCCTCTGAACCTCATGACACAACGGGAGGGTAACTTTACAATATTATGTCTCAGTTCTTCTTTTGCTGCATTACATGTTTGCTCAGCATGCCAAAATTCAGTTGTTTGAGTTTTGTTTCCATTTCAAATGTGTTAACTCTGGGCATTCATTTAGTATCTGTACCAAAGCTTGTTATCTTTAATCCTTTCCAACCTCTCAAGTGGAAGGTCTGTAGCATTTTTTTTTACGTTATTTTTGTTTGAAAATAAATAAATCTGCACTTTTTTGTTTACAATATTTTTGCATTACATGACACAGTTTTGTATTTTGGTTTTCTGTTATTTTGTTGTGTTTGGGTTTTTTTTTTTCATTTCTACAAAAGATTTTTAAACTAACCAGGGGCCTGGAATAGGAAAAACAATCACTACCATTTCTGATTTTTTTATTAAGGAATGCAGCAATATAAAATGACTATAGTTTCCCAAGTAATAAGAATGAATACTTAAACACATTTTCTTTCCAAGGTAGCTTTCTATACTGCATATGCTAAGTGATGTTTTGCAAAGCTGGACATCTAGCAGACTGTTCATAAGAAGTCATTCTGCTGGTGGTTCATCTGAAGATATTTACCTAATATAGGATCACCAAATGTTATTTAAAAACTAAACTGTGTTTTAAGAAGCTGTTTGGTGTTAATACATGCAATGAGCAAATCTGTCATGCTGAAAGAGGGCATAGCTACAGAATGCATTTGCCACCTGAATTCAAATTCCAACTGCAGATTAGCAGGAGTGACTAAACTAGTTATATATAAATCTAAATTTATGAATGGCTTAATTATGAATTAAGCTCACTTCTGCAGTGAGTAGCACAAAGTCTATGTGCCGATTAAGTCCTATTCAGTAGCTTAACTACAGTTTGCTAAAAAAAGACATCTTTGAAGGTCTTGTTGGGGTTGTTTGTTTGTTTCTATGTGGCAGATGTTCCTGTGATCATGCCAGAACTAATTCTTTTTATCACTTGCACAATTGCACTGAAGTCATGCACACAATGATTGTAACTTGCCCGTCAAATACTGTTCATGTTCAACTTGTCTGTTTTCCATAGCTTATAATTTATCCCTCTTCTTTAATTTTGGTAAATGTTGTGTGACCTATTGTTCAACGTCTTTGGCCCTTGCCAATAAAACTGTTTTGTCCTTATAACCACTAGCTCAATTAACACAAAGTGGGTGGGAGCCCAGCACAGACAGAAGGCTGATGTGATGACTAAATCCCAGCAATCTTTTCTTTATGTTTAAATGTATTTTTTCTTCTAATGTTTGAGAACATTGCTAATAGAGGTGCTATTAACTCAGACTAAAAGTTGACATGCAACTGGTTTATGCCTGCAGTCTCCTCTGCTTTACCTGCCATGTAAAGATGTTTCAAAATATATTGAAAGTCAAGCATGAAGATAAACATCAAACAGAACAGAGAACAATTTTGCTAAATATGGTAACATTTGATGTGCTGAGTTAGACAAGATTTGGGTTTGTCTCAGAGATTATAAAGTTGCTTTTCTCCACACTAAAAAACAACCTATAATCACTGAAAAACCAGTATTTAGATGGATGGAATTACACAGAACAAAATTAGAAATGATATCTGCATTTTTTTCAATTCTGTGGTATAGATGTGAGCTAATCAATTGCCCACTAAATGGATGTCCTTTTTTTGAAGTGATGCTTTGGAAGAATCTCCCAAATGTATGACTCAAATACAATGGAATCTGTCTCCATCTGTGAAAGAATGTTGGGAATGTCAGTAATAACTGGGATCATCAGCATCCTGAAGCATCCAGAGGGTGTGTGGTGGAAGTATGCATAAATATGGACATGGAGGAAAGATCTTCAGTTTTTTCTGTGTGTTTTTTTGCCAAACAGGTTAAAAATGGAAATTCATTACACTATCCATCCAATAAACTATTAACATTGAGTAACTAACATCTGGCTCTCGGGTAATAGGAAATGCACATCCTTTCAAAATTCATCCCTCGTACCTTGGCTTCTTATATCCATCTGACTGCTATTGCACTGGACTACTGTCTATATTGACTTGGGTCTATCAGGTTCTGAATTTTGTTCATGGTTTGAAGAAACATATGGTTGAACTGAATATAATAATTATTGAAAGAGAAAAAAAACACTGTTCTGCTGAGTTAGTAAGTTTATGGGAAATATAATGTGAAATACCTGACTAATTCTTATAATTACTTTGGATCAAAATGAAGACATTTTTTGTACCATTTTAAATTTTTTGGTTACATAAAATATAATGTAACTGTGATACTAATTGTGGGCCCTGTTTCAGGAAATCGTAAAGCAGGAAAGCCCCTGTTAAGTATATTCCCAGTCAGAAAAGTACTTAGATGAATGCCCTTCAGACCTAAAGGCCTCTCTGCCTCTATGAGAAGTTCCTTTCTGTTGGTGAGGTTTTTTTTTTCTTCCCAAATAAAATAAAAAGAAAAATGATGAAGAGGAACATCTGGCTTGAGCATCTCTATTGCTCATTGTTTCCTTCAGTAATGGAGAGCTACACCACCTGTGGAGAGCATGGTCTGGTGCTCCAGAAACACTAGACCGACTGCGATATGTTTCAAAAGTCAATTTTCTTTTAGTGATATCAGAATGCAGTGGTCAAATTGAACAGGAATGTTATGTTGTATTGAGATGTAACAGCCAGATTGAACAGGAATATTAGGCCGTAAACACTGTGACAAACACAACTCATTACAGGTTCAGGATGACGTGCGGAAACGGACTCCACAATCAGTGAGATTGTAAAGTAGGTATGTTTATTCAGCGCTGGGCAGCACGGGGGGTAGTCCCACCAAAGTCGTGCGCGCCCGACTCGGCAGTTAGTTTCAAGTTTATACAGTCAAGTGTTACATATTCACAATACGCCTATACATATGCATGACCTGTCCCCGCTTCATATTAAAATTAGCTCCGAGAGGTCATTTCCATAGTCTCCTCTCAACTGCGCTTGCGCAGTGCCTCTTTATGGTGGTCGTCTGGTGGTCGCAGAGATGAAGATAGATGACTCCTCTTCGTCACCGCTAGTAACCTTTCTTCTTGCGCAGGCTCAGTGATTTCTTGGTATTCACCCAAGCCACAAGACCAGTCTTAGCTGGCTCTTGGGGCCTGCTCCTGCTTCTTATCAGTAACTGTCTTTACCTTATTGGCTGGTTCTTAGGACCAGCTCTTCTTATCAAGGACTGTCTCTATGTCAGCTAATTTCAACAATGTAAGCGCTAAACATCATCTTTCATCCCCCTTTATTATGTCTACTGAGATTCTTTTGACTCCCCTTGTCTCAAGGATGTCAGTTGGGAACTATCACTACACGAACTGTAACCAAATCTAAGCTTAGAATGGTGCTTCAAAATGCGCACATCACTCAACCTTAGATGGCAACCTGATCGAAGGGGAGAGTCTCTGGCTGCAGAGGAAGACTGGTGCAAGGGGGTCTTCTGGCAGACTCCATCTATACCCTAGGTTGGATCAGGGCTCATGGTCATGTATGGTCACTCCCGTACTTCTCTCAACCGCGGTGTTCCATTGGATGAGGTGTTTCTGGCAGGCTCTGGTTGCTGGGGTACTGACTTGGGGCACTCTGTGTAGGGCAGCTTGACCCCGAACTGCGGCTTCTAGTTTAACCCTTTCCTTCCTGGGGTCGAGAAGTTTCGGTCTTCATCAGGGCAGGTGTACCTGCCACATCTGGCCACCAAGAGTGAGAGGAGAGGTGCAGGGGGTGAGAGCAGGGAAGAGTTATAATCAGTCAGTACAGATTAAAGAGTGAGAACCTGTCCATGAAGGAAGCAGGTAATGTAAGCTCTGAAAGACCTACAGGGAATAATAGTTGGGAAAAATAAAAAGAAACAAAAAAATCTTAGAGTTCCAGAGTAGTTGGCTACAAATCTATTTCTCTTTATCACACTCCAGTTTAACTACAGCAGTGTTAAGCACCTGGTCATGAAACGATATGCTCTTAGGAGCATGCTTCACTTAAAAGGATTGCCACAAGTGTGTGTAACTTCATCATATCTAATGAAGCGTTGATCTATTTTAACATATTGTTTGATATAAAGTATTTGTTGATATAAAAATGTATGTATTGATTTAAAGTACTTATTGATATAAATTTTATTTATTGACTTAAAATATTCAAACAAGCTCAAAGCCCTGATCCTCATCATAAAAGCACATATAACCTAGACCCAGCATATTTAGAAGATGGGGGTAATATAATGAAGAAGGATTTTCCCAAATACAGTCCCAAGGAGCTCTCAGTTGTCATGGTGAAAATAACCTTTCCAGGGGCCAAAGCCTTTTTCACAACCAGAAATTAATCTGAAGAGGTACTGAAAATTCTTAGACCATCACCTCCTTCAAGACTTCTGTCTTCAGACTTGCTCTGTGTAATCGAGTTTGCAAGGCAAGTATTAAAACCCAATCAAAAAACTCCACAGTTCTCTCCCACTAAAATTTACAAAACAGAAAAAAAAGCCTGCAAGCACTCTTCTCCATACCATAGTTTATATGTTGCATGTGTTTTCATCCTATCAGATGTTAACAAGCAAGCTTCTTATTGAACATATCAACACTCTCCACAGTGGTATTTTTATGAGCAATATGTATACTGAGGCTTTCTTACTGCTAACACTCTGTAAATGCAAGTGCTACTCTCAGCTCTGAGCGAAAGCAAGCAAGCCATGGTAAATTAAATAGCATATAGGTAGTTAGATTGCCCTGAAATATCCTTCAAAGAACTGTGTACAGCTGTCTTTCTGAAAAGCACTACAGTGGAGGCAGCACTGGGACATTAACTTTTAATGATCAGTAACTACAGAGGTGAGAAGAGTTTGGGTATTTGTAGTGCAGAATTCAAACAGAATGTCCAGAGGTTTACTGCCTGTTGGTCCTGTTATTCTTGCTGAGATAAACTGTGTCTTATGATATTGATCAAATGAGTATAAGAACTCTGAATGCTGTAAACTAGTTCTGAATTAGTTTACTAACCCAATTAATAGCTGGATTGTTTAGCTGGAAAATGTTTAGATGGGCTTCTTGATTCTCCAATTTCATTGCTCTCCTTTAAAAGGAAGTCTCTGTCTTTATGGAGTCAAGTTACGTTAGATTCACTTCTGGGGTGGAAAAGAAAAAGATGCTGACACCCAAAGTCCGTGTCTTGGAAGCAGAAATGCCACCAAATTTGCCTGTATAAAAATACTCAAGCTAATCTAAAGGCAAATTCAATGTCAGGAAATGGAGGCTGAGTCTTTAGCAAAACCTATGACAATGAAACTATTTTTAATCTAGGATCTATATATGTCATACTGCCAGGGAATGACACTACAAGCTTAAGGACTGATTTCCAGAAGATGTAGTGACCTGTAGCAATGAAAAATCACCGTATCCATGCTTTATTTTTTGACTGTGCTTTATTCTGTAGCATTATAGCTTAAGGAGAAAAGCCAAAAAAGGAAAATCTTTCTAATAAAATCTGTCTTTAATTAGAGATTGGATGAAACTGTGTTAAAAAAAAATGAGAGTTTTCTGAAGTGCTTTATGTAAGAAAATAAAATTTCCTAGGGGTCCATATTTTAAATTTATTGTGTGTGGTTTTCCTTTTATTTTCTGAAATTATGCAGTCTTTCATTATATTTGAAGAAGAACCCATAAATCATATGTGTAAAACATTAGCAGCATCCTGTATAGATAAATAGTCTATATAAGTAGAAATAAATCTTTTCTACAAATTTTATAAAATGTTGATCAATAATTTATATCCTTTAAGCACAGTATAGATATGCATATTATGCAAGATAGAATATAAGCATATGTACAGAAGGTGCTGCAGGAAGTTATAAGCAGAGGTAAAATTTAATCCCTACATTGATCTAAAATATGAATAATTACTATATTATAGAAAAAGGTAAGTAATCTATATAATCTTTATAATCTATAAGCATGACATTGATAGAAGTACAGTTCCTCTAAATCAAAAGCTGGATGGACTACATTGTCTTAATCTATTGGTTAGTGGAGTTATTTCAAATAAATTATCATAACCAAGGGCAAATTAAAAAATAAGGGCAAGAAGCAAGGGAAACTGAAACATAAAATGTTGATCAAGCTAGACTTGATTTTGACTTTTTTCAAAAATAAAATGCATTTAGCATATATAGTCCCAATCTGATCACTCTTTTTATGAATTAATCAAGTGGAGTTAATGATGTCGTGCCAGTACATGTGAAGCCATATGCCATGGAGATCCATAAAAACACTTGCTTCTTTTTGTATTGAAAACCACAATATCTGTTGGTGACCAGTTGGTTGGTTGGTTATTTCACTAATTTTCTAACAGTCTTTCTTTCTACACAAGAGGAGAGCACACAAACATCTTCACTGTACCTAAACAATTGTGGGTTACATTTTACCATCAGCTGATTATGTCAGGACTCTTCTAAGCCTTCATTTACAGGTTTTCACTGGGGCATAGTGTGGCTTTTATTGCAGCACCATTTAACTGTTCCAGTCATAGGTAAGGCACACTATACCTAGAGCGTGCAGAGCTGAAGGGATTTTTTTTTTCCTCCTTGCAGAATTCATAGTACAAGTAATGAAATATTAGGTGTTTGTGGTAAAATCGTAACTCCATTTGAAATCAATATGAGTTCTGTAGTGCAAAGGGTAGAATTTAACATTTGAAGTTCATACCCAGGATTTTCATGAGACCTTGTCAGTTATAACCAGAACTTTCTTCAAAATATTAAACTAATGAGGATGTGGCTTCAAATTTAAAGTCTTCAAATTGTGCTTTAAACCTTTTTTTAACTCTGTTGCTTGTATATAATTGCACTGCTACAGCAAGACTCAAGAATATATTCTTCAGGTTGTTCATATTATTATTTGTACTTTTGTGGAATATTGATTTTTAGTGTAAATTTACTTTAGTTGGTAATTAGTCATATTAGTAGACCAACAAATAATTATATTTAGTGCCTAACTCCTACATACAGGCTTAAATCTCAGTTGAAATCTATGCAATAGGGATACCTAAATACTTTCTTTTAGACATCCCCAACACACACGTGTGACACAGGACAAGATTCCTGAAGCTTTTTTAATAATTTTCATTAAGTTTTATGTGAGTTTGGAAACAGCATACAGTCTCTGGGGGAAAAAAAAAAGACTCTCAGACTAGTGAGAAGGAAAAGATGTGTACCTGAGGAAAAAGTAGACCAAGAGCTGATAAATTTACTAATCATGAAAATCCACACAATTACTGAATTTGACAAGAAAAGCAGATGTTAACATGCTTAACCAAAGAAGCACAGAAGATTTTTCTTCCTGTTCAACAGCAAATACTTAATTTTAAAGGATTTTTTTTTTCCCCTAGAGATATAAATAGCTGGTTTTGAAATTATGTAGTTCATGAACGTCTGAAATTCTAACTACAACTTTTACATCTTAGCTGTTGACAATTTACCACATGGAAAATTGGATTCCAAATATAAATTTTTTTTTTCCTTTTCTGTTTTTTTTTTTTTTTGAAGCAGGGACAGATGAATACTAATTAGTGGTTAATAGATAATATTCTCCATTCTGTTTAGGTAAATACTGAAATTACTCCCATCAATGTAGTACCTCAGAAGCTCTCTACTTTCATCAAAATAGAAATAGCAATATATTTGCTTTCCCAGTTTTCAGAAGAGTCAAGCTGACATTTTTACAGCACATTTGTTAGTCTAAGGAAAACACTGATGGCAAGATAAGCTGTGGAACTGAGGTTTGCTTTCAGTTATTATTGCTTGGGGTTGTGACCTGAGGTCCATAGTTCCTGTCTACCACAGTAATAAAACTTAGCAGTCTAAAATTTTCAGAGGAATGTTACTATCACTGATTGCACATTGAGAAGCCCTGTCTTCTCATTGTTCTTTTGTGGGTCAAACCAATACAGGTATTGCTAAAGCTGTTGGTTTTAAGGTAACATCTATATTCAGAAATTCTGTCTAAAACATCATAGGTGCAATTAATTCACGAAAAATTGAATACTGTGTTTATTTATGGATTTATGAGAGTATCAGTACTGTTGCCTCTACATGGGAATCATCAACTGTATTATCAGTAGTTTAATGAAATAAAGAAGAAAAAGCTTCTTGATGAAATCCACAAGTCTCAACCTAGGAGAAACATTCCCCACGCTGACTGCAGTGGTTCCATTCTGAAAGACCCCCCCTGAATTTCAGAGCACTTCTGCTCACATTTTTGGCTTCTTGGAGTTAGAAGTATTTGTCTATACTACCAAATGCTTGGTTCCCCCAAAAGACTGACTAATGCTAAATTTATTTTGTTACATTGAGAAGAAAGGCACACTTCAGAATGAGTTAACAAACCATTTTCATTTCTATATCCCATCACTCTTCAGTTATTTCTTAAACATTTTTTTTAATTGCAGATTTCCTAAGAATGAAAGCTTCTTCAGCAACACTGAAAATGTTAGCAGTGAGGAGGATGAAGAAAGTATATTCATAAGGTACTGACTGTAGTTTCATTTGCTGATTTTTAACTCAAATGTCATAGGTTCATCATCACTGCATTATACTATTGGTAGTTACATCTGTCTAAAGTATTAAATTTTCAGTAGATAATCATCAAGATAAATATCAAGATAATTATCATTTATCAAAAAACAAAACTTCTCTGTTTACCAAAGATTTTTGGTGGAGAAATTAACTGTGTTAAAAAAAAAAAAAAAAAGAAAGAACTGATTGGAAAGATTTATTACTGTGTCACACATGCCTTTATTGTTCTCCAGTGAAGAGTCAATGAATATTGCCAGTAATAACTTCTTACTTTCTGATGTTCATAACACCAGGAAAAACACTGACAATATTAGAGTGAATTTAGAAAAGAACAACAAAAATGATTAATGACTTGATGAGATTGACAGAGAAAAATTAAAAAAACCTCATTATGAAAAGCTTGGTTAAACAGTTACTGTATACAGGAAACACTTCTTCAGATGCTTTTGGGGTGTGAACACTGAGTCAACTGTAAATTCTCCTTTTACTACCAGGAAACTTACTCTTTTATTGATTTTGAATGCAGCATATGGTTTAAGGGAAAGTAGTGTCCCACTGCTTCTTTCATTTTAAAGTAGATGTAATGAAGGTGTATAAATGCAATCTGGGGAAACTTTAGATAGTACCTTTTGTCTGTAAAATATTTTGGGATTGTTTCATCTATTTTTATATTGCTTCTGTCCTGGAAAAAAGCCCTAAAACAGACATGATTATCCTGTAGGGGATGTAGGCAAGGATTTTATGTTTATAGCTTATTTTGTCCAGATAACCAGCATAATCTCAACCAGATAACTGGGGTGGGTGAGAAGAGCAGTGTTTGTTTGTTGTTTCTGCTAAATTTATCATTACAGATGTAGCAAGAGACAATCTAGAGTAAATATGGATTCTAAACTTCCAAAATAAAGTAACTCTAAAGAGCAACACTTCATGCTTTATAAGATTTTATTCATTGGAAATATAATACAATATTTTTTTTCTTTTGAACTCATACTACTCAGGTGCTGAATCTTGTAGAAGTTCTCAGTGACAGAAATTAGAATATAGACTCTGAAGTATATTGCCATTTGATAAATTCTATGATTCTATGCTAACTTTGGGATATAAGTGATTATATAAGTAAGCTTGTTAGCTTTTTCATTAGATCTGACGGTTTTATTTGTGCATGGACCATTCAGGAGGAAAAAACATTGAAACTGGCACCTCAAATGCAGACCTATCAATTAGTATACCTCTGGAAAAAAAAAAAAAATCCAATGTTTTTAGTTATTGCTATGTCTTTCTAAGAAAGTACTTCTTTTGTTTTGTAGTATGGAATCATCTATTAAACAACTGTTCCACTTTCTGAGTTCTGCAATGATCCTAATGTTTTTGTAATGCTATCTGAATATAAAAATTGTATGACTCTTAGATGTATTCATTGCCATAAATTCTGTTAAATGATATTTCTCTAGTTTAGTTCTCTCTGGTTCACATAGTGTGAGTTTCATTTTGACTTCAATATTCTATCTTCCTCAGTTCTTAATTAAGCATGTTGAAGAGAATAAGACATCCCCAAAATCTGGTTTGTTTTTTTTTTTTTGCCCATGTTAACTTTGTGATGCTCTGCAGTGAGTTTAAGTAGCTAACTACTGGCAGTTGGCCAAAAATGTACTGACTGTAGGTTAATGTTAGTTCTTTCAGATCTGCATTTAGAAAATTGCCTCATGATGCCTCTGTGTCCTTCATTTGCAGGCTACCATGATTTTCCTGTCTTTGCCTCACTGGAGAAGTGAAATGTCCTTTCTCATATTCTAATTTAGCAAAGTAGAGTTTACTTGCTCCTAAAATGCAGAACAAGTAGAGTTTTAGAATACTGACATGCAAAGATATTCAGTATGGGTAACGCTGTCAGTCCTTTGCACTCGTGTCACTTTGGCTCCTTTGAAACACAGTTGTTCAATGCCTTTAACAACCCCATAGGTACTACACCTCCACAAATAGCTAAGATGATAGCAAAGCCTGAAAGATTTCTGTGTCGAAGGAAGTAGAAATTGGGTCTTTATTCAATCTGTATTTATCAAAGCATATTTTTTTCATGTTACTCTTGATAGTGCAGAATGAGAAATTAAAGTAGACTTAACATATTCAAAGAAAAGTTTAGGAGTTCCAAGAATAAATTTGACTTTCATTGAATGTCCTAATTTTAAATTGTGATGTCTTCTTTCTTCTGGTAATTTTCAGACTGAGATACTAAAGTTCTCAAAAGCTTTAAGTATAATATAAAATTTCATTCTTACTTTTTCTCAGTGTACAGTATATTTCTGTAATGTACCCTAAAATAAAAATATTTATGAAATACATTTTCTGTTCAAAAAGAACACAAAACCGCAACACAAAACACACCTAATATAAAGATTCTCAACTCTCTTAACTCCCTAACTTTATATTCATCTGTAACTCTAGCATCAGCACTGATGACAGAATAAAAAAAAAAAAAAAAAAAAAAAAAAGGTGAAAGTTTTGATAACATTTTCATTTTCTTTGACTCTTGCAAAGCTCCATAGCTGCAAGGTAAAGTGCTGGCTGTAATATTTATAAAATTGATGTTACAGCAAATGCAACACAAAGACGATTACTGTTGAACACAGTTCTGTAGATGATAGGGCTTCAGCTGCCTGAGGCTTCCACTGAACACTCCAGTGTGCTATAAGTGGTGGGATCATTCTTCCTTTTTTTTTTGTAGGCCAACAACAATAGCACAATAAAAAGCCACTACAAAATGAGGTATCAATATTACCCATGAAGTCCAATGGAAATCATATGGACATCATGGTCATTATAGTCAATCATTCAGTGACACTTGACACTACTATTGATTTTCATTTCATAAGCCTATAGCTAGAGAGTCTCCATATTGTTCACCTTTCTAACTTAATACACATACCAACAAAATGCTGGTGGATCATTTTCTGTTTACAGAGCATCCTGTTTTACTGGATGGCAACAACAAAAGTTAGAGGACAGACTTGGATGTGAGTTGTTTTGGGGTTTTTTGCTTGGATTTAGTGTTACTAATAGTCAGGAATAATCCAAGTGAGTATAAACACACAAGATGACAAGAAAATGTGGATGACTGTGGGCTAAGAGTTAGGAGGGCAGAACATGCCATCTTTTTTTTTTCATGATATAAATCAAGAAGTAATTGTGCCAGTTGACATTCTACATATTACTGACCACAACTGTTCATGATTTTGAATGTGAATTTCACAATGTAAAATTCACTTTTATTTAAAGGCTAGAAGGGATAGGGAACCTATCCAACCCCAAGGTAAAAGATTTCAGATTAATTACCGTGATAGTAATCAGGATTCAGTTATTAAACCTTTTTCCTTTCCTTTCCTTTCCTTTCCTTTCCTTTCCTTTCCTTTCATTCCTTTCCCTTCCTTCCCTTCCCTTCCCTTCCCTTCCCTTCCCTTCCCTTCCCTTCCCTTCCCTTCCCTTCCCTTCCCTTCCCTTCCCTTCCCTTCCCTCTCCTCTCCTCTCCTCTCCTCTCCTCTCCTCTTTCCTTTCCTCTTTCTTTTTTCCCCTTTATGTTGAAGTGCCTTTTATTACTTTTTTAAAAGCCATTTCCTTTTTTAGATGACTTTCTTGAAAAGTTTTGGAGTGTGTTTGCTGGACAAAGAAATGTGTGAAATAACGTTTTAGATCAAGCATTGTACCCATGTCCTGGTTTTGGCTGGGATAGAGTTAATTTTCTTTCTGGTAGCTGGTGTAGTGTTATGTTTGGATTCAGTATGAGAAGAATGTTGATAACACACTGATGTTTTCAGTTGTTGCTAAGTAGTTGTTTACACTAAGTCAAGGATTTTTCAGTTTCTCCTGCCCAGCCAGCAAGAAGGCTGGAGGGGCACAAGAAGTTGGGAGGGGACACAGCCAGGGCAGCTGACCCAAAGTAGCCAAAGGTACCATATGACATCATGCTCAGTATATAAACTGGGGGGACTGGGCTGGAAGGGGTGTCACTGCTTGGGAACTAACTGGTCATTGGTGGGCGAGTAGTAGCAATTGCATTGTGCATCACTTGCTTTGTATATTCCAATCCTTTTATTATCATTGTCATTTTATTATTGTTATTACTACCATTATTAGTTTCTTCCTTTCTGTTCTATTAAACTGTTCTTATCTCAACCCATGAGATTTACCTTTTTCCTGATGATTCTCTTCCCCATCCCACTGGGTGAGGGGGAGTAAGTGAGCGGCTGCGTGGTGCTTAGTTGCTGGCTGGGGTTAAACCACAACAACCCAATATGAAAAAAACACTTAAATTTGGTAACTAAAGATTTTGCAAATGAGTTTTTGCAACTGATATTAATTATTTAAAAATATATACTCATGTTATTATTTGCAAGCAAAGTAATTGATTCTGTATTTATTTATTTTGTTTTGCTACACTTGTAAATATCTTTCTTTGTTCCCAGAACTCTCTGTAGTTCTAGATGTAGGTAGATTTTCCAGACCTTGGACATCTCTTGCAGTCACATTTCTGAATCATTTTAATATTTGAATATTTTTAAGGTGTGTGAATACGATCCTGCTATTTGAATGATTTCTTTATAGTCTTACACAAACATAAGGACCAGAGGGGATAACTTTATGAGGAGAGATTACATTATATATTCGTTTGTTATCAAAATAAGGTTTATGTTGTTTTCCCTTATGACATGACTTTTTCAGTCTGTTTTTTTGTGTGCTATGAATCCAACTGACAAATGAAAGTGATAGTTTTATTGCCACCCCCCCTCAAAAATTTAAAGCTTGCAGGCTATTCTGAGATTTCCAACATTTCACCATGTTTCGGTATGAAAATGAAGTAGAAACATGTAAAACCTTGGAAGATGAACATTTTGGTTTGGTAGCTGTTCTCTGTACCTGGTGTTGTAACCCCAAAGAGGACACGTGTTATGACAGCAGGGGCCTTGTTGGGGCATGCCGGCAGCCCTGCCTTGTCCTCATGGCCCTGCTGGCTCTCCCCCTGCCCAGGGCCCGGGAGCCCCACCTCAGCTCTGGACTCGTTAGCAGCCTGTGCACAGATCTGGCCCTGGCCCCAGCCCCGGTCCAACCCCTCGTTGGTCCTGGGGCCACTGAAGTGCCTGCTTCTGCCCTCGGCTCTGCCCACCACATCCAGGGGCTGGAGGCAGAGGGCAGGGCCTTGCCTGTGCCCAGGTCACCCTGGCTCCCAGTCCTATTCTCATCCTTGGGGCAGCCCCCGTCCTGCCATGCTCAAAATGCTCATGACCCCATGCCCTAAAGCTCCAAACAAGGAAAGAAGACTCACTTCGTTCCTCAGTGAGTCAA